>NC_140591.1:736866027-741817679 GCF_964204655.1 Triturus cristatus | reverse complement strand
TTTTTCAATTTCTTGCCTTTGTATGCCCCATAAATATATATTTGTAAATGTTCCAATTGACATGGGTCAAATGATCCCTCTTCTGGCCAAGGACAAGTACTATGTTTTGTACCCATGTACCATTCCTTACAATATTTATTTTTCCTATTTTTAACAACCTGACACACTTTGATAATATGTTGCAGAAGAGTGTCAGACATTCTAGATATCTAAATGTAATCTAATATTCACCACATTTTAAACATATACTGAATACCAGAGAATGAAAAACATATTTAATACAGTCATCAAAAGACAATGCTATGTATTATCATACTGCTGTCACTTTCCTGTTTTTTTTGTGACACTTCATTCCTGTTTGGTCACCAAGAGCCAGGATGGACACTACTTTTCCATACTACTGTCCCTTTCCTATTATGTTAGCAACACTTCATTCCTGTTTGGTCCCCAAGGCCCAGTATGGACACACCACTACTCCTTTATCATACTACTGTCACTTTCCTATGTTTTTAGTGACACTTCATTCCTGTTTGGTCACCAAGACCCAGGATGGGCAAACCACTATTAACCTTTTAACTTAATGCAGACAGTTTGACATTCTTATTCACATCTAACTGATTAGTAGTCCACCCTACACTATTCAAAATGTGCCTTTTGCACCTCCCAAGAACCTCAAGAGGGAAAGACTCTTTTAAAAAAGACATACATTTATTCGGACACTGTCTTGGGCTCACCTGTCATACCAAACTACGAGAACCCACTACTCCCCCTCGGAGGCAGGTTTTGTACAACACAGGTATCTGCTTACCTGTTTGAGCACTCTTTAATCAGCGAAGGGGAGATGATGAGCTTGACCCTCGGGGTCTGGCAGGCTGACCGCAAGAAGTTTCCCATCTGGGGTGCCAATGTCAAATGTGGTAATTTACATCCCTTTTCCTATAAAAAAACACATCAGTCTTCCATTTTCATTTTTTAGGATCACCTTTATTCACAGCCGGAAGACCTCCTGAAGTATTGCATGCAAAGACACATTCAGCAGGTCTTAAGGAACCTTTGATTGCTCATAGCTTATAAACATTTCCTCTAACATTATATACAATGGTTGCCTCCTGGCCACATTCCATTGCTAACCACAAGCACATCTGCTGGTCATAAAAGTCACACCACCTTGTTTGTGCTGTGAGCAGTGCTTAATTTGTAAAATATTAAGTGCCAGGGCTCTGACCAGGAGGCCACTGCAGCTTGCACCACCCATCACCCCTGTCGTCACTGCCAAAACAACTACTAACTCTCTCTCTCACATGTAAATGCGACAGTAAAGATCATTCCCGGTCCCCAAAGCTAAAGGAATGGCTGGGGGAGGCAGGTATTAGAATTTTTTAATGTATATCGTTTCCCTAAACAGCTGTTATACTGCTCCTCTCTAAATTACATGAGCAGCGCCATCTTGTGGCAGACTGACCTAAGTGCGGTGTTGACAATTAGGTGCCGGTGCTGAGCACCAGAAACCAATTAAGTGCCGGTGCTCAGCACCGGAAAGCTCCGGCTCAAATTAAGCACTGGCTGTGAGTGTCTTCTATTCATATCTGAGCTAATCCCTGACTTTCGTCAAGACCATATATGATCAGCTGAGTGCTAAGGTCACTAGGTTGTTTCTTGGAACTGTATGTTCTTTTTACACATGATCATGACCCTGAACCCCGTGACTAGCCCATGTATTGAAAGTCTGCTTTCAGCACATATTTTACTTGTGTGTCTATTTCTGTCTTGCGTATCTCTTTTGTGTGAAAGGGAGTCTGTTCACAAGATGGAGTCACTGTAGGTATTTCTGTTTCCACCGAAATACACACATCAGCCAAATAAAATCCTGTACTAAGGATCCAATAGGTGGGTGGAGCCTAAACCCCTCTCTCAGTAGAACCCTGAAAGATCTTTTTTGTTGCAGACCTAATAATCCATGTAGCTTAATAACTGAGCTACTCTCATCTGTGCTCCTGTCAGAGAAAAACACCTTAATTTATCTAGTTGTGTAAGGCACTTTAATAGCATTACAAAGTCATGTATGTGCCTCTGAAAGTTCAACCTCAGGCAGCTAGATAAATAAGCAAAATGATCACAGTAGTTTGGAGACCAAGCTCTTTTTTTGTGGAATCACACAACTTCTGCCTAATTAAAACATGTTCTCCTAGCTCTCAAAATGTGGGCTGAGCCAAAGATCCTCACCTGGTGATTATCACATAGTTGTCTGGGACAGCTGCGCTGTCAAGCCAGGCCATAAAAAAAGGGGTCCATTTTAGAAATCATCAAATGGTAAGCGGAATCAGCGTATTCTACACTTTTTGTAGAGTGATTAATACTGACAGTTTACAAGGAAAAGTGGCAATGTAAACTAGATATAAAAACTAGTTGACGGCTTGCTATCTGACAAATCAGTTTAATTGAAATGTATGCAGTAGATAATTTCACAGCTCGCGATAACGGCTCATAAATATCTATTTTTGTTTGTATTTTCATGTGCTTAACACTCCAACAATACTAAAACAAAATGCCAAATCGGCAGGTATGTTGCACAACACATTTTCAAAATCTGAAGGTGTCTTTTGGGATTCGGCTTTAGTGTGCTAATGCGGGCGAACAGCATTTGGACCTGCCTGCCTATGCATGTGTTGGCACATTAAAACCAGGCTCATTAGCTTTGCCAATTCTTGTTTTGACAGGTGACATCCAGATTTCCTTGCACAGAAAGTATATCTCCTAACTTACCCGCGTCGGGTACATAACCCTCACCCTGGGGGTCTCAAATCTGCTCACACACCATCTCCCTTCTTCACCCGCCTGCCTGCTATGAACCAGATGCTCTGCTATAGTTCAAAGGCCCTTTCACTGATCAGCGCTTTGATGCCTTATGGTAGTATCACACGTCAGATGAGAGAGCAACACAACAGAGCCCATGTACCAAAACCATGATACTAGAGTAAAGGCTTTAAATGATCAATAAGGCTATTAACCCATTGCTACTTGTAGGAAATCTTTTGCAAAGATTCCAAAGTAGTGTGTTTCAAATAAAGGGCTTCAAAAATGTAGTAGAAATGTAAATATTCTCATTTGTGTGTGTGTGTATGTGTGTGTGGTAGTGCCTGAAGCAAACTGGGACTCTCCCACTTAAAATGAGAATGAAGTGAAGGCTTGAATGTCAATGTCAAATATTCCTATAAAGCGCACAAATCACCAAAAGGTCTCAAGGAGCTAGCAGCAAAAAAGACAGAGAAACAGACAGTAACCTGATACCTAATGCGAAAACTTATTGAGAAAAGAGCCAGGTTTTCAGCCTTTTACGAAAACATGTATGATCAGCTATGGATGATAGATCTGATGGTAATTTATTCTAAAGCATGGGGGCAAGGTAAGAAAATGAACGGCCACCATTACGAGAAGTTCGAATTCGCGGCTGAGCAAGGTATGCTTTAGTACCAGACCTTAAGGAATGTCCGGAAACATACCATTGCAATTTTTTTGCTAGGTAGCCAGGACCGGTATCATGCATTGTCTTGTGTGTGAGACTTAAGATTTTAAAATGGCCTCTTTGACGCACCGGGAGCCAGTGCAGAGTTCTAAGAATAGGAGCGGAAGGAGATCTGGGGGGAAGATTGAGAATAAGTCTGGCGGCGGTATTTTGAAGAATCTGGAGCTTGGAAAGCAAATCTTGATTAAGTGCCGTGAACAGAGCATTGCCATAATCAAGACGGCTAATAACAAGACTCTATACCAAAGGTTTCCTCGCTTCGATGGGTAGCCACTTTATGAAGATTACGTTTAGGAAGGATAGATCTGTAAAGGGGGGGGAGGGCTGGCAATTATCCATAAGGATTCCATAAAGTGCTCAATAGTTGATATTCCTGAGGTTAAAGGTGCGGAAATCTTAGGTTTCTGTTTCCAATTATCTAGTTCAATGGCCTTTGCAGGAGCCTTATTATACCGGCCCCCAGAGACAAACCTTGAATTCCTAGACACTCTAGCTGATAGCCTCAGTACCCTGATTGTCAGGCATTCTAACTTTACCCTACTTGGGGACTTATTTTTATTTAGAAGCACATAATTCCTCAACCACTAATAATTTTTTAGAAATTATAGAAACGTTAGGATTGAAGCAGCTGATAACTATTCCTACACATGATGCTGGACATACCCTGGATGGGATATGTTCAAACTTCACAAAACTGACAGTGGATGCGCCAACTACGCTAATGTGGTCTGACCACAAGTATATCCCTTTTGAGATTGCAGTAAGTTCTTTACATGCAGTTACTCAAGCTTCGGACTTACCCTGTAAAACTATAAATAGGAAGTGGAACAAAATGTAATCAAACCCAGAATTACTTACCTTGGCTGAATTAAGCAAACCTATACTAACAGGTAACCCGGTTATTGATACAGGGATTTTTAATGACTGGCTGACAACCTTAGCTTACCAAATGGCCCCGGTGGCCACATGTAGTAAAACCCTCTTGGGAAAAACTTCTGCCCCCTGGTTTACCTCCCAGCTTAAAGAGATGCAAGGTAAATGCAGGAACCTCGAACGTAATTGGAGGAGGCATTATGATAACAAGGATCTTAATATTTTTAGAACAGCACTAAAAAACTATCACAGAATGATTAAACATGAAAAGAGGGTTTATTACACCAACCTTATTGAACTGGCAGCATCTGATCAAAAGATGATTTTTAAAATTGTTCAGTCTTTTACTCACCCTAAGATATTCAATCAAGAAATCCCCCCGTCACAGCAACTATGTGATCAAATAGCGGACCATTTTGATGATAAGATTGGCAATTTGAGGAAGGATTTCCCAGTGGACCCCTTACCTTCTGAAAAGTCAATCCCTAACCATGAAAATATATTGCGGCTAGATCACTTTAGTGAGATTACCCTTGACCAATCTAGACAGGCTATCCTGTCCTGTAAATCAGATTCTCCAGGGGACCCCTGCCCTCCTAAAGTTTTACATGCACTGATCGAAATTGTCAATCCTCTTATTAATCAGATTGTTAATTCCTCTCTAAGACAGGCAGTAGTACCTGATAGTTGGAAGGTTGCATCGGTCAAACCCCTCCAAAAAAACATCTTATGGATCCAACTGTGTTGACAAACCTTAGACCTATCTCATTATTGCCCTGCCTACGCAAGATTACAGAGAAACTCGTAAATAAGCAACTAAATGAGTTCCTCTTATTAAATAATGTGTTAGACCCCAGACAATCAGGTTTTAGGGCTGGGTTCTCGACAGAGTCGGCGCTGCTACATACTACTGAGACGCTAAAATTTGCCCTTGATCAGGGAAAAATGGCAGTGCTGATTCTGTTGGACCTTTCAGCTGCATTCGATACTGTTTCTCATACAGTCTTGGGTAAACAGTTAGGTAAAGTGGGGATTTCGCAGAAGGCTTTAGCATGGCTACTGTCTTATTTGGAAAATAGAAGACAATCAGTTACACTAGGTAGCTATATCTCCACTGAGAGGCAGCTGTGTTCTGGGGTACCTCAGGGCTCGATTCTGAGCCCCACACTTTTTAATATTTATATGATACCCCTGCGTGAGCTCATATCTTCTTTTGATATTGAGACGGTATCTTATGCTGATGATACTCAGCTTATCCTCACTCTTGATAAAGAGAGTTCAGTAGCTGAGGAAAATTTCCATCATTGTCTTTCGGCTATTTTTGGATGGATGGACATTAACCATTTAAAATGTAACAGCCAAAAGACGGAGATTTTGCTGCTGGGTAAATGTAACATCTTTTCACCCAAAATGTGGTGGCCAGTTCGTGCAGCCCCCCCCCCCCCGAATACGGTGGATACGGCAAAAAATCTTGGAGTACGATTTGATACCTCTCTCTCTTTTCATCAGCAGGCCATATCGGTGGCAGGAACTTGTTTTTACTGGATAAAGACGTTGAAAAAATTCTTTCCATTTTTACCTGCTACAGCCCGTAAGTCCGTGGCAGTGGCTACAATACTTTCACAACTAGACTATTGCAACAGTCTTTATGTAGGTATTAAGAAAAGTACTTTAAAAAAGTTGCAGACTGTGCAAAATGCGGTAGCCCGAATGGTACTGAATTTACCTAAAGGGTCCTCATCATCTGAGGCCCTTCAAACTTTACACTGGTTACCCATACACAAGAGGATTCTTTTTAAAATCCTTGTAATCACTTTTAAAGCTGTACAACAAAGTGGTGCTAAGTATCTCAGGTCTAGATTGAAAGCCTATGTACCTGCTCGTAATCTGAGATCATCTAAAGAAAACCGTTTAGTACCCCCGCATTTCCGCTTGAAGTCCAGAGGAGGAAAGCCCTTGGCTGTCCTGGGAACTAAAGCCTGGAACCATCTACCTCCTTATCTGAGACTTATACAGTCAGAACCTATGTTCAGAAAAAACTTGAAAACTTGGATATTTATAGCCTCAGACAGTCTGACCCTTTCTTTTATCTAATCTGTTCTTAACATTGTGATACTAGAGATGATTCTTTTCCGACACTAGCCCTTTCAGGGCCAAGATGCTCCTTTTGGAGTGAAAGCCTGCGCTTTATAAATGACATAATTCATTCATTCATTCATTCATAATCCCAAAACAGACTCCTAAAACCTGGTTAATGTGGGCTTTCATGGACAAAGAATTGTTGATGGTATTGCCTAGGTTTCGTACTGCTAACTTGGGAGAAGGACAAGTACCCAGCTCCAGGGGCCACCACTCTTGTGTATAAAAATTGCTCAGCTCTTCCAAATAGAATAATCTCAGTCTTGCTGCCATTTAGCTGTAGCTTATTTAAGCTCATCCAGTTGTTAATTTGGAACATGCAGCTCTTAAAACGGGATTGTGTGCCATCATAATCAGAGCCACATGTAACAAGCAATTGGGCATCATCGGCATAAGACACAGTCTCAAAGCCATATGATCTAATGATACCCGGTAAAGGTGTTAGATATAAATTGAACAACATGGGACTGAGAATAGAGCCCTGAGGGACCCCGACTGTTACTCGGTAACTACGCGAGACCATTTCATTTACATGAACGGTGGTGGATCGATCAGCCAAGTAATTCTCAAACCAGTCCAAGGCCTTCCCTCTGATACCCACCTCCCACAGTCGATGTTTCAAAATACTGTGGGAGATGGTATCAAAAGCTGCAGACAAGTCCAAAAGAACCAAAATTGCAGACTCTCTTTTTAATAAGCCTGATGTTATCCACTATCTCAACAACCGCGGTCTCCGTACTGTGAGCAGCACGGAAGCCTGATTGCGAGGAATCAAGGAGGCTGTGGTTCTCTAGATGAGCAGTAAGGCACTAAATGCTCCAATACCTTCCCAAAGTAAGGTAGCAATGAAATGGGACGGTAATTTACTGGTAGATTGGATCAGCCAAAGGTTTTTTTAAGGATCGGCTTAACCTGAGCATGTTTCTACCTATTCGGAACCTTGCCTTGCTCCAGTGACATATTAAAAATAACAGTTAAAACATTAGCGAACAGAGGCGTAATCTGAGTACAAGATCGACGAGGAAAAGGGTCAGCGGGAGAACAGGATTTGATCCTGATTAAACCTTCCACTACTTCAGTAGTGGTTATGGGTTCAAACTCCATTATCAGGGGAACGTCATTTATTTCCAGCAGAGGAGATGTCTTGATCATATTACTGGTAGGGTAGTTAGGGGCACTATCCTGGTGAGGAAAAGAGGCATAAATAGTTTTAATTTTCTTATCAAAGAAAAAGGAGACCGAATCAACCCACTCTTGAGTAGGAGAAAAAGAGGACTGCTCAACCCGGGGGGAAGTGAATTCTTTCAATATTTTATAAAGTTCTTTACTCAAGTGTGCAGCGTTATTTATACGCTGGGTTAAATAGGTCTTTTTACTTAATTTGATGTTTTTTATATAATTTGAATGACAGTGCCTATAATTCCTACGATCTTCGTCAGTTTTGGTTTTCCTCCACTGGCGTTCAGCAGCACTGCTTAATTGTTATCAATTTTTAATGCCGCTGTAAACCAAGGTGAGGCATTATTTTTTACTTGAACCCTGGTAAAAGGGGCAGCCGATATAATGGCGGTTTCAAATGTGCTAGCAGCCATTTCCACAGTATCTGTTTGACATAACTGTGGGGGTTCAAAATGCGCTAAAAACGTGTCAGGAGTTAACTTACGCCAGGGTAGAATCAAAATACTTTTATTCGGGCCAATTTTCCTATGTGTGCTTATAGGCACACCACATTTTAAAATAAAGTGATCAGTCCATAATACTGGATAGGGAGGATCAATAGTCAGTTTGAGAGAGTTCATGAAAATTAGGTCCAATGTATGTCCAGCTAGATGCGTTGGACCAACTACCCTCTGTATCAACTCTAGCGTGTTCATTGCCCCAATTAAGTGGTCGGAGTCAGTGTCCAGTAATAACTCTGCATGGTGATTAAAATCTCTGATTAAGATAAAGTTGTCTGTAGCGAATACATAGGGCACTATTGCTTCCAACAAATGGTTGACAAAATGCGTTTTTGGTTCTGGAGGTCTATAAACTAGGACTCCACTCCAGGTTTCCGAGTCGGGGATGACTATATTAAAAACCAATATCTCCAACATCGTAGATGTGAAAGACTCTAATACTCTAATTTCAGAAGGGGCCTTAGTAGCGACTACGATACCACCTCCTCTACCCAAATCTCTATCTAATCTTGTTAGATGATACTGAAGGGGGAACCCTATAGTAACACTGGATGAAGCTGGGCTGTGAAGCCAGGTCTTCATTTTGAAGCATATATCAGGTTTTTCCGCCTCCAAACGGCTCCAAAGTTCGAGGGCATGTTTCGGTATGGACCTAGCATTAAGATATAGTGCCGAGAGGGGTTTAGAAGCTGCTTTTATATCTGTAGCACAGGTGTCCGCTATATCGTGGGTTCGTGCAATCATCTCTTTACTATTGTGAATGGTGAACTAATAATTACTAGAAGACTCGATCAATCTGGAGGATTTTCCATAAATATGTGAGCTCAGGGAGTTCAGAGATCGCAACTCCTCACTAGAGTAACACAACATAACAATGGAATAAGCTTACCAGAAAATGTAAGATTAAATAAACAGGAATCTTGGTGTCTGTCGGCGGTCTGGCGTGGACGGGCGCAGATGGGCTTGCCTTTGGCGCGCCGCTGCACCAGTAACAGTGCAAACAGGTAGGGTTTAAGTTAAAAATACAGACAATCACATTTAATATATCCGCAATAAAAAATAAAGAGTCAGGGCCTAAGCAGTCACGCTAACAGCAGCAAGTCACTGGCCATAGGACTGACTCTTCGCAGAATGATACCGCAAAATCCTTTCATCCCACCCTCTAAGCTGCTGCACAAAGCAGGCATGGCCAGCACATGGAAGAGCGGTAGGGCAGTGGGGAGGTGCGGTGTGGGGGGAAGACGACAGATGACGGGATGGGTAAAATGAAATAAATAAAAAAATTAAAACACTTACCTTGCGCTCAGCGATGCGGCAAGCGCCAGGCGAGTGGTTTTCTTTCATTTTTATTTCTTTTTACATATACAGTCGTCTGTTGACTCCCCCCACCCCGCCATACCCCTGCCCCACGCCCTTACCTGTGCCGAGCACGCTTGACAAAAAGTTAAGAGGTTACTGAATATGACCCACGACCCTTCGTCTACAAGGTGGCTTGCATGTTATCATGTTTCTAGTGCTGTTTTGGAATCTAGCATTGGAACTGCGTTTGGCTAAGTGGTGCTATTGATGAGTTATCATTGCATAACAAAATAAGTTAAAAAAGCAATGAACATCACTGTGTTTTTGTTGTCCGGTCTGTTGTAGATCATGTTATTACGTGACTAATACATTTACCAAATTTTATACTTATTGAGTTTAAAATTATTGCATTTCAATATCATAAACATTTGACACGCACTGGCCATCAACTGACTGAAGTTGGTCACCCCAATGTATGGTCATGCACTGAAAGTCAATTGGCTTGGTTTGCATTTTCAATTATAAGTCAGATCCATTGGCTTGAAAGATGTAAGGGATAAGGTATTATTTTTTGTGATCTTGGGGTAAGGATAAAAGACAATTGTCTTTATATGGGATAAGGTATTCTTTTGCCTTAAGTGTGATTCCTGCTGGTTAACAGGAAGGCCTTTGAGAGGCTGGCCCTCGTTGGCTCATCCTCTGCTGATATGGATGGAGGATGGCAGCAGAATACTGACCAAATCGCACACTTATTACCCCAAGCGAGGTGAGCGATGGCTAGGAAGGCCACAGCCTGGCAGTTTAGGGACAAAGGCTTAATGTCCAAAAGTGGGTTTTTAACTTGAGATGGGACGACCCTTGCTAACTTATCAGACACACGCTGGCTAACTCTCAACACAAGTCTCAGAAAACTCTGCTCCACCCCTGGTAGCTATAGCACACGTCACAAGCAATGCCCAATAAAAATGCATGTACATTTGAAGCAGCAACAATAATGTTAAGATAAAAAAAACAACAGAATGGCATTTATCAACTAAATTTAGAAAAAGTGAAAGAACAATAATGAGCAAAAAGAAACCAAACCTATTGAAATCGGATAAGGGGAACCAGAGATATGAAGTGTTAAAGTTTTAAAGTAAAAAGGTTGTAAAAAAACTAAAGCATGCTTAAATACCAACAGTTTGCAGTTCACTGGGACTTAGGTGCAATTTTAGGCTAAATCATGATGACTAGAAGTTGAATTTATCAAGTTGGTCATCCTGGTCAAAACTTTTTACCTTTGTAAAGAGGAGGTTATTTAAAGTTTGCCAGATGGGCTACTTAGTCACAAATGTTGTGCATATTCCACCTGGAGTATTATAAATTCTTTTCTAATATGGTGGAGGGAATATCTGCCATGCTTTCACAGAGTATTCTGTCAACTAGACTTTAAATAAGGTCCTATGTCTCTGAAATGCAAGTCAAAATCCTTCTGCTGAGCAAGTTCCAACACTGAGGCTGGTGAAGGTTCCTCAAAGTTTGAAATGTTGACATCAAGCTCCTACTGAAGCCCTTGGTTTTAGCATCAAAATTACTGGCGAGGAAGAAGCTAGATTCTGGAATCACAGATGTCACTGTGCCCCTGGAATGGATTCGCCGCTTCAACCAGGTCAAAGCTTTTACTTTTAGACTAATCTACTATTTTTTGATTCTCAAAATCTGCCAACAAGGCAGCAGAGGGAGCTGTGGTTGGATAAGACTCCACAATGCAGGATACCAATACCTCAAACCTGTTCTCAGTATGGCAAAAATCTATGAGTTAGACAGACCTAGTTTTTTGCCGACCTTGTGTATAACCTTCCTGGGCCAGCCCCAGCACCTTGGGGAGGAAGAGAAAAAAGCCCTACATTTCGCCTTTTCAAATTTATCCTTGTCCAGGAATGTGATGGAGCGGTGGTGATGGGGTATTATTCGTATCAAGGGAGTAGCCAGAGAATTAAAATAACCCCCACTATGAAACAAATTGCTGATGTCACCAAGCAAGTGAAGCAAGTGAGCGGAACCCTCCCTAGAACCAGCAGGGGCTGCTAACTGGGAAAAGTGGAGGGGCAACACTGCACAATAACCAAAAAAAAGAAAACTTACTTACACCCACTGCTTTGCCGCTCAGTGCTCTTCTGCTCCTGGTGAACAGGCTCACAGACTCCCCTGTGCCATTCCAGACACTGCTCTCATGCTGGTAATACTATTAGCCAGCAGCAGAGAAGCACCGGGATTGGTCTGAGTGGGCTTGTTTTGCACTCCAGCAGGGAGTAAGAGCCTGTGCCTACTGTTCTCCACCCGGCTGTGAAATATAGCTCGATTTGGAGTCTGGATTAAACTAAGTGCGCATGCCGGTTTGGCCGTCCTAAGACAGCTGGCCAAACTGACATGCGCACTTGCAGTGCCCACCACTCTTCCCCCATGTTAGCTGCTGGGTCTGCTGTCATCAGAATTTCCCAGCCCCAAGACTCGTCTCCGGCTCCATAATGAAAAATAAAATGATAATAAAATTGTTTAATTATTTTATTTTTCATGTTTGTTTCTGCTGGCTCCAGCTGATGGGCGACTCACCTCTGCCATAACAGAGGAGCTGCCACTGCCTAGAACAGCTTCCTAGTCTCTTCCATCCATGCATTTATCTATGCATTCTTTCACCCTTCCATCCATCTACTGATATCTACTCTTTCACCTTTAGGTTGTCTGTCATTAATTCTTTCATCCATCATTCAATCTTTCCCCATTCAATTCATTCATCCCTCCACCCAATATGCCATCCATTCTGCCATTTATCCAACAATCCATGCATCTATACACTCTGTGATCCATCCATCTAGACACTCTGCCATCCATCCATCTGCTACCAATCCATTCACTATGCCATCGATTCACTCTGCCACCCATCGATCGTTCGATCCATCCATCATCCATCCATCCACTCTGACATCCATCTATCCACTCTGCATTCATCCTTAAATCCTTTCACTATACTGCCTACCCATTCATTCATCCCCTCTTCCATGCTTTATTCAATTCATTCATCTCTCTAACCATTCACTCTGCCATCCACTCATCCATCCGTCCTTCATCCATCCACTCTGCCATCCATTTATCCATTCATCAATCCATCCATTCATCCTTCCATTCACTTTGTCCATCATTCACAAATCCACTTACTAGCTATCCAACCAAGCATTCATTCACTTTATTTATTTATTTATTTTATTTATTTATAAAGTTTTGTATAGTGCGAGCAAGACCCAGGATGGTATCACAGCGCTTCACAGTTGAGGTAGGTAGAGTACCAAGGTGTGACAAGAGCAAAACATTACAAATAGGTTCAAGATAAACGGTACCACTAGGTTCAAGACGAGAGCACGACAACAAAATGATTTATAAAATTCGAGAACCAGATAGGACAGTTCCAACAACAGAAAGGCATAGGCAATGTCCATAGCAACAGTAGTAGCCTGTCAATCCTATTAAACACCAGATTACACAAAAGTAACAGATAGCGATCAAACAAAGGGAGAGAGACACTCCATAAATAGCATACATAGGTGTGGAATGGCCTGTTCCCACTGTTAAAACCAGAGGTGAAACTGTGAACTGGAAAGCCATATCATCAGAGAAGAGAGCAGTATTGAGGCAACTGAGCCAGGACTTTATGGCAGGAATTTCAGCATTAGAATTTTCTTCACTTCGTTATTGAAGGAAGCAGTGGATGGGATTCGGAGAACTTCCAGTGGAAAGGAATTCTGAATCTTCAGGGCCATGCCCGAGAATGCTCTGGTACTCATTTTCTTTTTATGGAAGATTTGAAGTTTCAGGAGAAATGAGTTTGCATTTCGAAACGGATGGTGACCCCCTGATAATTCAAGTTTGTGAGCCAGATAGATGGGGGTCTTGAAGTGCATGCTTTGTTTGTCAGGCAAGCAATCTTTAGTTGAATTTTAGCTTCATGAGGTAACCAGTTTAGCGATTTTAAGGCTGGGGATATGTGCTCATTTCTTTTTGTCCCAGTAATCAATCTGGCTGCGGCATTAATGGAAGCCGTAAGTGGAACCAAGATTTGTTGGGGAGAAGGCAAAGAGTGGATCTGCCGTAATCGAGCCTTGGCAATACTAAAGCTTGAACCGCCCATTTGAAATCTTCCTGTGGGAGGAATGGTTTCAGATTCCTTAGTAGCCTCATCTGATGTTTAGCACCCTTGGTTACATTGCTAATATGTTTCTGCATCTTCAGGTGCCTGTCTGGGGTGATTCCAAGAGATTTAGTAGAGTCGATAATGTGGGGGGAGCAGTGGAAGGCTGACAGGTGATGGATCCAGAGGTCAATCTTGGGTGCATGATTAGGAGGAGCAATGAGGAGGAATTCTGTTTTAGAGGAGTTGAGCATGAGGTAGTTTTTCAGTGAGCCAGTTTTGGGTGTTCCTCAAGATGGAGTTGAGTGAAATTAAGTCTTCCGGGGAGGAGACATTCAAATAAAATTGGGTGTCATCTGCGTACATGTGAAAGAGAATGTTTGCTGAGTTCAGGGCATTAGCTAATGGTTCCCAGAATAGATTGAAGAGTATGGGAGAAAGGGCGAACCCTTGTGGAACCCCCATCAGGACTGTAGACGGCTGAGATAGGGATTGCTTCATTTTAACTCTTTTTGATCTGTTGTGGAGAAAGGAAGAGAACCATTGCAAGACCACACCTGATAGACCTATATGGTGTTCTAGCGTGGAGAGTAGTTTGCTGTGGTTAACAGTGTCGAAGGCAGAAGATAGGTCGAGGAGAATGAGGAGGCAGGATTAATTTTGGTCAAGCAACTTTAAAATGTCATCCAAGATGTGAGTGAGTGCCGATTCTGTACTGTGGCTACTCCAAAAGCCTGATTGGTGTTGATACAGCAGTTGGAATTTCTCAATGTCAGCACAGGGATGTTGGAGATAGGACAGAAGTTATTCAGATCAGAACTGTCTGCATTTTTTTTTTTAAATGGGGATACTTGTGCAGCTTTTAAGCAGTCGGGAATCATGCCTTGCAATAGTGAAGCGTTAACAATCTTATCCCAAATGGGAAGGACGGCAGCTTTAATTTCTTTCAATTTGAGAGGAGGTAGAGGGTCATTGAAGTGGTAGGAGGGTTTGATCGCAAGAAGAGTGTTGTAGATGTCGTTTTCACTAAGGGGTGTAAAGGCATGCCAGGAGGCATTGTTCTTGGTACTCGTACTAAGGAGGACGGTTAGTTCCTGGTGGTAAGGTGGGGCCATGCATCCTGAATTTAGGAAAAGAGCCCTTTTCGATTCAAGGACTATGTTGATGCTTGACGTTTTTCCGACAAAGAAGGTGGTGAAATCATCACAAGTAGGAGTGCATTCGGAGGGCGCTAGGTGGCGCAGGACCAAGATGGCCACACTCCTGTGAGGCTGCAGATGCTTGGCTCTCTTATTCAGCATTTATCCTGGGTTAATCTGCCGCAATAACCCCCACATGCATTGACGGAAACTCCCGCCATTTGCCGCTATCCGCTGATGTCGAAATCAGCTCCTGAAGTTGCCGCCAGATGCTGACAAAACATCGTAAATATTAGCCCGGGGCGGAGGTGGGGCCCTGCAGTGATCCGCGGGCAGCTGCGCTGGTCAGGCGAGAATTGGGTATCCCACGTGGTGATTGGGCCAAGCGACCTGCACTGGCGATTTGCTTCCAATCCTCCCTGCTGCCTAGTGTGCTGCGTTGTGGGCCTCAGTTGGAGCCGCACGCCAGGGTCGCCAACACCACGGATCGTGCAGCGGGCTGGATGAATCCCGAACCCTCAACGTGTGACCCTACTACGGTGAGACCGCAAGCGCTCCTGCATACCCATTGACACGGAGCTTCCCCCTCCGGATCGGCACCCAGGCCACCTGCCCCCTCATTGCACCGGCGCGCTAATCTCCTCGGCGCTCCCCGCCCACATTCTACGGATTGACTCACCTGCTTTTGCTGGTGCTCTTTAAGTGACCGGGGGTCGGGGATAAACTGAAGACAGTCTGGCGGCCTGGCAGCAAGTCCCACTCTAAAAATTGGCTCAATTAATTGGGACATCACCAGCATGTCCACTTTGATGCTCTGAACTGCCTGACACATTTTTTGACTGCTGTTTCCCAGTGAAGCAAACCGGCCACACCGGCGCATGGTGCCGAGAGGAGGCTCTCCCCATGATTTGCTGGCCGTGGCTCTGGCATCGCTACAGGCTTTACGAAGATAGTGGCGTGGCCCCCGAGCAGCGGGCCTACAGTGACTCTCTCGCATCACTGCCATGGCGCTACACCACAGGGTCTTCCGTGACATGCTACAGCTCCTCCTAAGTGGCCCTTGCAGTGCCCAGCCAAAGATTTAGGGTGATATTCTCTGTGTGAGTGGTGTATGCTTCAACTGTTTCAGAACTGTTATGGACTGCGCCACCATTGCTCCTGCATTATCACCTACCGTCATCTTGGGCCTCTGCTTCACCACTGCATCCTGCTTTCTCTGCAACATTGTGGCCAGTATTCATTGCTCTTCTCCCCAGGCAATTCGGCTTCTTCTGGTTCCTCGCATCCACCGCCATTACACCTATCAATACTTTCCTCACCCTTGGACAGCGAGGGGCCCATACTCGCTCATTGTTGGATGTACCTGATCTCTACTCACAGCCCTCTGAATTTCTCATAACAGCGCAGCTTTGGCACCCTCCTTCAGGGCCTACTCTTTGGCACAGACCTTAAAGCGGAAGGGTCCATTCATTCCGCCCTTTGCCGGGACACTCTCCTTCCAGAACACTTTCCGTCATGGGGAAACCCGAGGGTCGCCAAACTAAACTCCCTTTTGACACAAAGAGAGCTGTCACCCGCTCCAATGCAGAAGAAACAGACCTACCGGCTGCCACATCGTCATCCAATCCTCCACCAACCCCAGCGGATGAGGTAAAAACTCTTCTCTTGGCAATGCAACACAGCTTAACAGACCTCTCAAACAAGATGGACTCCATGAATACCCGCATGGATTATATAGTCCTGAAGGTGGAAAATCACGATGAACAACTCAAGGAAGCAGAAAGGCGCATTTCCGATATGGAGAATGCCACCTCTCAGGTGACACAACAAGTGGCGCAAATGGATAAACTCCTTAAGGTTATTGCAGCTAAAAACGAGGACTTGGAGGGCCGAAGCCGATGCAATAACATCCGCGTTACTGAAATCCCCGAAAGTGCAAATACCGGCTGAATGGAGGACTTCATTGAACGTCTCTTACGTACCACCTTTGGAGCGAATGCTTTCTCCACCCAATTCATCGTCGAACGAGCTCATCGCTCTCTGGGCCCCCGCCCAGCCCCAGGAGCCCCTCCGCGGCCGATAGTCGCCCGACTCCTCAATTACAGAGACCGTGATTCCGCACTGAAACTGGCTAAAGACCACAAAAACATACAATTTGAAGGCGCCAACTTCTCTATATACCCGGACTTCAAAGTGGCGGTGCAGGAGGCCCGCCGTAAGTTCTTGCCAGCCAAGCAGAAGCTTCGCAAGCTGCAGATCGAATACGCCCTATTATATCCCGCCCACCTGAGAGTCGCTTACCGTGACAAACACCATTTCTTTACCAACGGCCAGCAAGTGGATGACTTTCTCCGTACTGTCAGGAAGAATACTCCGTCTAGGGATTCTCCAGATCGCCTATCCCAATCCCCATCACTGAGTGCTGATTGATTACACCAAGCTCTGGTTATGGCTGTATGACTCTATCTGGAATAACTACCTATGCTGGTGCTCCTTCTTACCACCCTAGAGCTGTTTTGACTTGCTGTGTCTTCGACTCCATTTTAATGGAGCCTTGGGCATGAGGCGGAGCCGCATGTTATGCCGCCATCTCACACTCGGGAGGATCTAGAACTCTTTTCACCTTTTTTCTCCGATTACAGATAAGTGCCATGACTAGTTGCACTTCAAGCCCATAATTTCACTGGTGAATGTTGCAGTCATCGAATCCTTTTTTATTTGCCTCTGTATGATATGCTTACCACTCGATTCCTTTCATTTATGTTCTCTAGTTCATCATTGTAAGTGTGTATTTTAACCTGCAAACCATGTTATGCCAAGCAACCCTCCCCCTCTTTACGGCCACCCTATCTCCCAGGTCCAACAGCAGAGGGCCCTTGCATCTTAAATGGGGGAAGTTTTCGTTGCACACTAGCATACCTCCAGGTAGGATGGCTTAAAGTAATTGTTTGTACTGGGTTTTTTTTCCTCTCAACCGGCAGAAGCAGGCTATGTTCTACAGGGCGCATTTTATAATGATTTGTACAGGGCATACTACATTCTTCCTAACATAACTTGGCATGTCATCTCACATTGAGCCCTTACACCTTAACTTAATCACTTGGAACGTTAGAGGCCTTTGTGATCCCCGGAAATGCAGGCAAATCCTCCCATACCTAGCCAGGCATCATGTGCACATAGCGTTGTAACAAGAAACCCATCTTGACCCAGCCCGCTCCCCTACATTCGCTAGTAAATTGGCCACCACACAAGTCTTCTCCTCCTATTCCACGTACTCTAGGGGCATAGTGATACTTGTAAAACGTAACACTCCCTTTATTCTGGGGGGCACACAGCAGGTACCCAGGCTCATCATTGCTGCCACAATCTCATCCGAGTATCGTGTTTATCTAAGACTGTGCATCCTATGGCTGGATTTGAGATCTTCCCCACTCACATCTGTGTAGACGATAATGCGATGACCTATTTGCGAAGTGCATAAGCTCACCGCCCCGCCTGACGGCGGCCCTTTCTGTCTGGAATAATCTTGTGTGTGGTCCTGGTTTCCCCTTTGAAACATACACCCTTTTTTCAAGGTGAATGACCCCTGATGTCTTAAATCCTTGACCAGCAGTCCCCTTCTGGCCGTCTCCTAAAATCGCAACCTATCGGATCTAGTTTTGGAACTGATGTGCTTTTTTATTTGATGCCTATTTATTGCCTTCCCAACACTTTCCTGAAGAGAAGATTTGAATTAAGCAGACTTGATTGAAAGGTCCCTCATTTGTGGTCCCACACACCTTCCATCATCGTTGCCCTGATGAAGGTGTAGCCTTGTATGGGCAAACACCGAAACGTACGTTGGCTTTTGCCTTCCCGTGCCCATCAGAAGACTCCATCTACCTCTATGAACTGGGAGCGCACGAGCTTGCTTGAATTGTTATCCTGCTAAATTCCTCTAGTGTTGATGTCATTTTTAAATCGTACTTGAAATTAATGTGTACAGTTTTGTATCTTTGTCTGTTCTGTCCTATATGGATGTATGACGTTACAACGCTGTTACAACGCATGCTGTTACAATGAAAGTTTTACAACGCGAGTGCATTGACAACGCAGGACATTACAACGCAAGTCTTTACATCGACTTGCACTAGATGGCGTGCTAACATTAAAAAAGTGTAATTTACTATTCCAACTCCAGTCCACGTAACAGTAAGGAAGGTGTTGGGATAGTAAACTACACTATTTTTAATGTTAGCACGCCATCTAGTGCACGTTGATGTAAAGACTTGCGTTGTTATGTCCTGCGTTGTCAATGCACTCGCGTTGTAACAGTTTAGTTTTAATGGTAGTGCGTTGTAAAAGTTGCGTTGTAAAGGTTGTTCCCCGTCCTATCTATGAGTATGATGTTTGAATGAATGAGCGTTTTCTGTTTGTTCTGTGTGTGGGACTTCTGTTATTTTGTTAAATTGAATGTGTGCTATATTGTTTATCCTCTATGCAAAGATTACCATTTATTTGATTATTGTCACTGAAATAAACTGTGTTTTGTTATATTCTTTTCGTCTTTTTTACCTATCCGAGTCTGTTCTGGCCCTTGGCTTTTTTTTATATACCTGACCCATGTATTTGGGCATAGTGTTATCAGTTTAGTGTAGACAGTGGGTTCTATTTCTTTTCCCTGACTCTTGTTGTTCCCTACTTCCCCTGTCTACCCATCGGACCTTTAGGGACCCCCCTTCTATTGAATAGTTGCACTTCAAGCCCATAATTTCACTGGTGAATGTTGCAGTCATCGAATCCTTTTTTATTTGCCTCTGTATGATATGCTTACCACTCGATTCCTTTCCTTTATGTTCTCTAGTTCATCATTGTAAGTGTGTATTTTAACCTGCAAACCATGTTATGCCAAGCAACCCTCCCCCTCTTTACGACCACCCTATCTCCCAGGTGCAACGGCAGAGGGCCCTTGCATCTTAAACGGGGGAGGTTTTCGTTGCCCACTAGCATACCTCCAGGTAGGATGGCTTAAAGTAATTGTTTGTAGTGGTTTTTTTTTCCTCTCAACCGGCAGAAGCAGGCTATGTTCTACAGGGCGCATTTTATAATGATTTGTACAGGGCATACTACATTCTTCCTAACATAACTTGGCATGTCCTCTCACATTGAGCCCTTACACCTTAACTTAATCACTTGAAACGTTAGAGGCCTTTGTGACCCCCGGAAATGCAGGCAAATCCTCCCATACCTAGACAGGCATCATGTGCACATAGCGTTGTAACAAGAAACCCATCTTGACCCAGCCCGCTCCCCTACATTCGCTAGTAAATTGGCCACCACACAAGTCTTCTCCTCCTATTCCAGATACTCTAGGGGCATAGTGCTACTTGTAAAACGTAACACTCCCTTTATTCTGGGGGGCACACATCAGGACCTCCTGGGGTGAAGCTGCATGCTTTGGGTCATGATGGGGACCCAGTCAGTCACAATAGTATGCTGTTATGGGCCAAACATTTATGACCCCGATTTCTACACTACATTATGGGGATGCATATTGCAGGAGGGATCCACTCATATTATCTGGGGGGAGATTTCAATACCGCTTTTAATCTGGCAGTAGACAGATCTAACGCTTCGCCCTTACACTATACAAAAACACAAGAGGCCCTAGAGGGAATACTCACGGCTCATGGGCTCACAGACGTGTGGCGACACGTTCACCCTGAAAGAAATGAAGGCAGCCACTATACTGCCCTACATGCTTCCTGGGCTTGTCTGGAATACTGGGTGGTCTCCCGGGGGGCTGTCTCCTGGCTAAAGCAGGTCACTCACCTCACCAGAACTTACTCAGACCACTCACCGGAGCTTATAACGATTGCCCCGCCTAGCTCATTGTCCACTCCTAGAATCTGGAAGCTCATGCCCGAGACATTGCTTGATACTGTATGTAAGGCTGAGGTCGGAGAAGAAATCTCCAATTTCTTTCAGACCAACATTGACTCAGTCTCTTCGATAGGTGTGGTCTGGGAAGCCTTTAAGGTCACGATTCGAGGGGTTTGAATGGCTAAAAGCTTTGGGGTTTTACGTGATCTGCGTCGCATCCTCCACAGGCTAGAGTGTGAACTCAAGCAGCTGGAGGCTGACCTCTGGGGGGGAATAACTCAGGCCCGCGCCTTGCGTCCTTTAGAGGAGAAAAACTCACTCAATATAAAGAGACTGCTGACTCTGAGGCACGCTTTCGGGGAAAATACCACATCGCACGCAGGTATGGTGAGGGCGAGTGCCCTGGTAGGCTACTAGCTCAAACTATTCGTCTACCTAGATTTGCCAATTACGTTCTTGAGATTAAAGATTCTACCGGTGTGCGGCATAGGGACAGCTGGGACATTCTTCATACCTTTACTGAATTCTATGCTGACTTGTATGGCACATGCAGAGATGAGCCCCCCAATTTCAGCCCGTACCTGCAGGATATTACCCTCGGCTGGCTTGGCGATACACAGCTGCAGTTTCTTGCTGCGCCCTTTGAGAATGACGAAATTCACGAGGCGATAATGCAAATGAAATCTGGTAAGGCCCCAGGCTCTGATGGCCTTCCTATCGATTTTTATAAGGCCTATATTGCCCAATTACTCCCAGTTCTCCAACTTGTCTTTAATGAGGCACAGGAGTTGGGCTGCCTCCCGCCATCTATGAGGTTGGCACTGATTTCGTCTCTCCTAAAGCCCGGTAAATCAGTGGATTGTCGCGACTCTTACAGACCCCCATCCTTACTTAATATGGATACTAAGATCCTCGCAAAGATCCTAGCGAATTGCCTCAGCTTATTAATGGAAAAATTGGTCCTTCCAGACCAAGCTGGTTTTATCCCTGGCCGTGCGACCTCACATAATCGTCGCACGCTCTTCTCCGCTCTCCGCACAGTAGACCCAAAGATACCCTTGGCAGCTGTATGTCTTGGTGCAACAAAGGCGTTAGATTCTGTGGAATGGGACTACCTTTTGTGGTTCTTAAAAACATGGGCATGCCGAAGGGATTTTTATCTTGGTTTTGTCTGCTCTACACCAGTCCCGAGGCCAAGGTACTCATGAACGGCCATTCCTCACCTTCCTTTCCCATCTCTCGTGGCACCCATCAGGGGTGCCTTCTCTTACCTCTTTGGTTCGCCCTTGCACTTGAACCACTCGCTGCCAAGATTCAACAATACCACCAGGACAAAGCCCTTCGATGCCCACTTCGGCACATTCTGATTTCCCTATACGTGGATGACATCACGCTATATGTCAGGGAACCTCAAATAAATCTGAATCCGCTGTCGTGAATTTGTGAGATTTGGTGGACTATCCGGGATCCATATAAATTGGTCTAAGTCCCAAATTTTCCTTCTTACTACATCAGTCACGGAGTTTGCCCCAGACTTTCCCATTGAATGGTGCCCTGAAGAGGTTAAATATCTCGGCATATACGTCACCGCGAATTGCAACAAATTAATGCGGGTCAATTACGGCTGTGCTCTGCAAGGGATAAGGGACAATGTCACCCGATGGATCGCCCTACCGCTATCTATTGCAGGACGCATATCCTTGATCAAAATGGTTATTCTTCCTAAACTCCTCTACTTATTCATGAACATACCCTATGATGCGGGGAAAGCTTTCTTCACGATGCTTCGAACAGACCTAATTCACCTCACCTGGGGTGGTAAGTAACCCAAAATACAATGGGACGTCCTCACTAGACCATACTCGCAAGGGGGGTTCGACATACCACATTTTTAACTTTACTACACATGTGCGCAGGCTCATTATGCCCATTTCTGGTTCCACCCCCCCCCAGATACATGCCTCAGGTGGCCGCAGAACACTGGTTATCCGATCCCATTCCACTGGAGGGCGCCCTATTTACCACCACTGCGCCACGCACTGATGTCCCATCCCCCATCACCAGTACGGTGAACGCATGGCAAAACATTGTTACAAGAACCCAGGCACCCATGTTATATTCCCCCCCGCTCCCCCTGGCATATCACCCGAAAATGCCCGTCCTTCAGGGAAGAGTTTTTAAGAAAACCCAAGTTAAATATGGTATTAAAACCCTGGGGGGATCTCTATCTTCATGGCTTATTCCGTACCTCGCAGCAACCTTTCTCCACACAGCTACCTTCCCCCATTGACATCTGTTTATATATCCGATTGCTCCAGGGACTCAAGGACCATACCCCTACCTACCCTCGGGAGCCCCCGGAGGTTACCCCTCTGGGCTTAATACTACACAGGGACACGGCGTCTCACCTGGTTTCTTCCCTATACCATACTCTTTACACCACTCAGAACATCACACAGAACACTACTAGGGACAAATGGTTTGTAGAATTGGGGCTGGTTCTTACTGATGAGCAATGGAACTACTGTTGCAAACAGACGGAACAAAGCACGCACATCCAGTAGCCGTCTCCGCATTCTACATTACAAATTCCTCCACCACACATATTACACACCGGCTAAGCTTCATCGCTTTAAAATACGCGACAATAATAGATGTGACCATTGTGGGGTTGCAGGGACTGACTTCCTATAGCTGGCCTAAGACTGCTGTGCTGTGCAGGAGTATTGACTCCTGGTATTCGAAGCACTGGAACAAATGACATCGCTACATCTTCCGTGAACTCCCCTTTTTGCCCTCCTTGGATATACCAAGGCACTAGCAGTGGCACACCGGAAATTCATCTCATACAGTCTCCTTCTCGCCAAACCGCGCATCGCATGTAGGTGGGGTCGGGGCAGAGCACCTAAATTTAAGGACTAGATGCGAGACATGGTATTCTGGCAGGAACCCCTTTATGCTAATGTGTTTTTTAAATTCCCGTCCTTCCCCCCCTCATGGAACCACTTCAAAGGCTGAACACTGTTGCTGTATGCGAGCTACAGTTATCATCATTGTACTGCCTCTGATGTTTTGCACTGATTTATCGCTCACTGTATTATTCTAGCCTCAATGCCTGCTTCATTATTTCATCGTATTTGTCTAAACCTTTACACTCGCCATGATACATTGCCTGTACTTATTTCTGCCTTTCTTCTTCTTGAAAACGTTTAAATGAATAATAATTTAAAAAAAAGTAAGAGTGCCTTCACCAGGGTCAGTGCGGACGAGAGCCTTGGTCGATTGTTGATTAACAATTTCAAATAGTTTCTTGGGGCGATTTATGGCTCGATTAAGTTGAGATCTGAAGAAGTCAACTTTAGCATTCTTGATTTTCTTGTTGTATGAACTCCTGATGGCTTTAAGGAGGGTTAGGTGTTAGGTCGATGGTGTAGATCTCCAAGATCTTTCAGCTGACCTGAGATTACTGCGTTCCAAGTTAAGGTTGTCGTTGAACCATGGTTTGGAGATTTTGGAGGAGGCATTTTTATGTTGTAGTGGAGCTATATCGTCCATGATACCGGAGATAGAGGAGTTATAGAAATCCGTGAGGACATGAACATCTTTCATTTCCAAGTGAGGAGACCAGGCTTTTGAACAGCAGATTGCCAGCTCTTCAGGGTTAATATTTATATGGTTCCTTGTCCATTGCTTCATTTTCTTGGGTTGAGCGCCCTTCGCTAACACCTCCCTGTTAATGAAGAAGGAGATGTAATAAATTGTCTTCCATCATCCATTCATTTTGCCATCCATCCATTCTCTCTGTCATCCATTCACCCATTCATTCTGACATCCATCCACACACTCTGCCTTCCATCCACTCTACCATTCACTCTACCATCCAACCACCCTCCATCCATTGTCCAGCCACTCTGCCATCCATTCACTCATCTTTTCACCCACTCACTCCATCCATTCCTTTACTCTGACATTCTTTCACCTGCCCATCCACCTATCCATCCATCCCTTTACCCTGCCATCATTTCACCTATCCATCACCTATCCAGTCACTTTTCCGTCCATTTCTTTGCTCTGCCTTCCTTCCAACTGTCCATCTACCTATCCATTTACTAATCCAGCCACCCATCCTTTTACTTTGCCATCCTTTCACCTGTCTATCCTCCTCTCATTCACTAATCCTTTCACGCACTCATTCATACAAATACTCATTCATCCACCAACTCATTCATCCACGCTTCCTTTTGTTCACTCTTCCTTTCAATATTCCTTCTTTCTTTCCCTGTTCTATTTACTCAGCTGTTGTTTTGTCTTGCTCCTGCTTGCTTTTCTATTGATACTGTATTCCAGCATTAATGATGAGCTTTTGTCTGCCGAGTTGCAGAAAGAGGAGGCCCATAAAGAGCCCCACCCCCACTGTAGCTGCTAAAGCAGGGATTCACGACGGCCCTGATTCTTACCCTGCACACTAGCCTGTGACTAGACAATTTACCCAACTCATCAATTCTATTTTCTTGCCATATACCTGGCTCCATTTGCTGCACTCGCTCTTTACTCCTGCTCCAGAAAATCCAAGAAACTTTAAATTCAAGATGGCTGAGCCCATCTTCCCTTTGAAAGACCTCCAGGTTTCCCTAGTCATATCCATTTTAGATGAGCTATCCTCCTCTCTTTCAGGGTCAGAACTGCTTATCCCTCCTGCTGGGGTTGGAGCCAAAGGGTCAAGGAGGGCTCTGAGTAAAAGGGAGCAGATCAGGTCAGCCTCATTTTGGATTCACAAATCAAAACAAGATATTTTGAGGTTGCGCTTTGTTCTTGCTAGCAGTCCTGTACCCCTCCCAGATGACTAATCCCTGCTAAATGGCCCATTGTTGCCAAAACATCTAACTTCCTGAGTACAGAGGACAGGCTATTGACCTCTAACAAGCAGAATCATCAGCTCCAGCCAGGTATGTGTATTGGCCACTAGAGGTGTAATCACAGGTAGAATTGGTTTAAGCCATTTCTGTCTAAGGCAGACCAAAATACATTTTTATAAACTTAGTTTTCCACTAGAATTAAGGAAAATAACTTTGAATGAATTCTCTAGCACTTTCACAAGCTACGATGTAAACTAATTTTTAAATCACACCCAGTCTTGTCTTATAGAAAATTTAGCTGGATCTATCTAGTGGAAATAGCTGTGAGGCCTTTTTTTCACTGTGAGGGCATCCATTTCATGTATATAACGTTACACATTTTCATGTATTAGACACCCTTCACTGTGGGCTTACAAGTCACATGTAAAAAGAGGTTTTTCTAAAGTGCAAAAGCTCTTTTCCCTTTTGTGTCAACATAGTTCTCTAAAACTGCGGTCCGGCCACTGCACAGTGGTGCTCCTGGTAGCCAAATATTTTTTGTAACACATATGGTTGGTGCTCATCCACACTGCAGCCCACTGATGAGAATTACCTTCCATGCAAAAGGTACATTTTCTGTAAAAATAACTATGGCTGCACAGTAAAGTTAAATAGACCAGTTGGATGAAACCAATTTTTCCAATGCCATTTTAGGGTCAGAGCAAATATACTGTGCCATTGAATAGCAGTGTCACAAGACAGACAGAGTCCTAATAAAAAGAAAAATAGGGTCTAGAAACAGGCAGAAAATATCTGGGTTGACCATGCAGACAGGTGAATTTCCTCTACATTACTATAGTTGGCCTCTGGGAAACATGGGAGTGAATAGAAGCTTTATGAGGAGAAAGCATGCATCACTAAACAACATGTTGGAGGGATTAAAGAAATGCTGAGTAGTTACTGGAATCAGTTTCGCAGGTGTACATGAGGTGTACATGAGACTGTCCGAATGTAGGAGTATTGGGTGCAGAAAACCAACAGGGAAGAGTGAAACCATCTGACCAGAAGACCTAGATTACATTACAAATCAGAGGAAAACCCCTCATTGCCACAGATAAAACAGACCCCTGGATGTATGATGGAACCACGCATGCATTTCCCCCACATGCCTTTACTCCGCAGTCCTTACCCTGACTGCGACGTTACCATGCATTCCTTTACCACGCAAGTCATTACAACTACTTACCTTAGGGGGGCACTAGACTTTGAAAGAGTATAAATTACTGTTCCAACTCCAGTCAGTGTGTCTGTAGGGAAGGTATTGCACTTAAAATACAATGCCAGTCCAACAACGTGGTCCCTAAAGCAAGACGTTGTAGCGACTTGCGTGGCAAAGGAATGCATGGTAATGTTGCAGTCGGGTAGGAAGGCAGGTCGTGGTTCTGCCTGAGGGGTAAAGTAGGTTTCCTGTGACCACTACCTCCTGATATTGCTTGATCTCTCAGCCACCTTTAGTACTCTTGATGATTCAATCTGAAGTCTCAAATGGAATTTACTGGTAACTAGGGGTTGGTGGAACTCGTGGAGTTTCACTCTGCAAAATTCTGCTGAGTTACATGAAAACTCTGCGTGAGTCTTCAGATTTCCGGGGTTGAGCAGAATGGGCACAACATGTTGCTCATGCTCATTTTTAGCAAGGGGAGCTTGTCCAGTGCTGCACAATCAGCATGAATGGTAACACTCTATGCACCAGCGGGTGCTGTTTCTTTGTTGCTGCTCAAGTATATTTTCCACTTGAGTGGCAGCTTTCTCACCACGAACGGTCACAACTGCCCATGTTGAAAAAATCTCACCGGGTGCCATCCTACTGCCCAAAAACCATGCTCGGGGACACCAATTCTCGCTTGTTATCACCAACTTAAATGTAAATGTGTATGTGCTTATATAGCGCCGAATCACCCCTGGGGGTATCTCCGCGCTGAACTCATACTGCTGTAGGAACCCTTCCTGGCTATCCGTGTGAAGTGTCCACTCCTGGGCACCCCCATGGTGAAGCCAGGAATCCCAGCACTGTTGGGGCCGTTATGGAGACTAGGCAAGCTATTGACCAGAGTTGCAGCGTGGGACCCATGATTAGGATAGGCACTGATGCAAGAATAAAACGTCCGAGGAATTTATAGCCCGAGACCCTGCCGCGTTGGGAATCGAACCCTGGTCCCGGACCAGTGCTCTGCATCGAGGTCTGCCACTCTAACCATTGAGCCACACTTCTCCACACTTCTTATCACCAACTTACAGTTGGCAAGCGGTGTGCAAGAAAAAACTCCATCATGCAGTGGTTGGTGGAGTTTTGTCGTAACTCCGCATTGTAAGAGTAACGTGGAGGGGAATTTATCGCCCTCACCTACTGGCAATGTCCTCACTGGTTCCCTACCTACCTGCCCAAATGACAGCAGTTCATTTACATGGACACCTCCTGATTCCAGAAGATCCTATCACCTTCAGAGTCTCCCACAGTCCCATCCTTTGTACCGCCATCTTCAACCACCACATGTAGCAATTTGAGACTTTGCTCACTTAAAACAGCATTAAGATTTATCAGTACATAAGAGAGACATAACTCTTCTTGAAGGTCTTGAGACCTGGATATTCAGCACCTATATAAAGCTCAACCCCTCCAAAATAGAAGTCCTATTACTCCCCAAGAAGAACATGCAATAACTAGTCCAAGCCTGGCTCAACAACATGAATATGGGTGGATTCAAACCCCAGCTTTTGCTCAATGCCAAGTAAACTGGAATCATCCTGGACATCGACATTACCCTCAATGAACATATCTCCAAGAACACAAAGGTGGCTTGGTACCATCTCTATTCAAGAAATTAAAACCATTCCTCCAAAAAAGTGACTTCACAGCTTCCATTAAAGCCTTCATACTCTCACATCTTGATAGTAGAAATGCCCATCTCTGTCACCTCCTCGACTTTACACTGGCTGTACTTATAGGCATTCCACTTACCATCATCATCATCATCACAAGCTTTATTTCGACATAGAAGTCATAAAAGCATCATAAAACAAGGTTGACACGGCCATGAAACTACATATAGATGAAAAAGATACACTGATATGAATACAGTTAGTCATCCTAAAATCGAGTTAAAAATAGATAATAATTTGGAACTTTAAAACGCATAAAAAATCTTTTGAATTACTTGGGCTTGTCTGTGCAACAAAAGATACTATGTCTTCTTTACAGGTGCTTTTCTTCGTATCAGCCAAGCTTGACCCAAAAACCTTGCCATACAACAAGATAGGAAAGGTCTAGTGTCAGTTTTAAGAATACGGAGTGCAACATGATGGTCCCGTGTTCCAAGCTGCTGGCAAAGCGAGCTCAACCATTTTTCCCGTGGTAATTTGTACGCCGGGCAGGCAAACAACATATGAGCAATACTTTCCACAGGGGCCTTGCAGCTGGGGCAATCTTTTCCATTGTTGGTGGACCATTTTACCGTCACTTCTCCTACTGGGAGAGAGCTGTACCTGAAATGCATGTAGAGTATTCTATCTCTAGGCACTTTTATTAGGCCCAGGTAAGGCTCATAGTATCTACTTTGCTTGTGTGAGTAGAACTCAGTTGTCAATTTGTCCACATTGGTTCTGCTAAGATCACGTTGGTCCACCCATTCCCAGTACAAGCGTTTAAGTTAACTCCTCCTTGGGGCTTCCTGACTGGCCCAGCAACCACTAAGCCCGATTGCTGATAGCATTTTTTTGGTGTCACGTATCCAGCTTATTTCCCCCCAGTATCAAGCCTGATAACCTCAGTGAGTGCCTCTGCATATGAGGAACGCTCAGGAGTCCTCCTGATGCGGGCCCAGAATGGGACTGGGGGAGAATGTCTGCATTGTCAGCATTCCGTCCATCATTTGTTTGTTGTAACGCTTTTCGCCCTAAGTGGGATGGGTATTCCCAGACGTGGGACCCGTGCTCACTACGCCACTGGAGTCAAGCTATCCTGGCTGATGACGGCTGATAGCCAGAAACCGGTCCTAGGATGCTTGATTCCGGTCCAGGGAAGACATGGCTTGGCAGTTCGGGCTGGACTGTTCCCATGAGGCACAGGGTCAAGACTGATTTGCATAT
The DNA here is from genome assembly GCF_964204655.1 of Triturus cristatus. Classification (NCBI taxonomy): domain Eukaryota; kingdom Metazoa; phylum Chordata; class Amphibia; order Caudata; family Salamandridae; genus Triturus; species Triturus cristatus. Next base: position 741,788,022 of record NC_140591.1, on the reverse strand, counting down.
GGCCATGTCTAAACTGGGGTGGTGTAGTGGGCAAAAGAACGATGGATTTAACCCAGATCTCTTGACTGGGGGAGAATGTCTGTATTGTCAGCATTCCGTCCATCATTTGTTTGTTGTAACGCTTTTCGCCCTAAGTGGGATGGGTATTCCCAGACGTGGGACCCGTGCTCACTACGCCACTGGAGTCAAGCTATCCTGGCTGATGACGGCTGATAGCCAGAAACCGGTCCTAGGATGCTTGATTCCGGTCCAGGGAAGACATGGCTTGGTAGTTCGGGCTGGACTGTTCCCATGTGGCACAGGGTCAAGACTGATTTGCATATGGCCATGTCTAAACTGGGGTGGTGTAGTGGGCAAAAGAACGATGGATTTAACCCAGATCTCTTTACTGGGGGAGAATGTCTGCATTGTCAGCATTCCGTCCATCATTTGTTTGTTGTAACGCTTTTCGCCCTAAGTGGGATGGGTATTCCCAGACGTGGGACCCGTGCTCACTACGCCACTGGAGTCAAGCTATCCTGGCTGATGACGGCTGATAGCCAGAAACCGGTCCTAGGATGCTTGATTCCGGTCCAGGGAAGACATGGCTTGGCAGTTTGGGCTGGACTGTTCCCATGAGGCACAGGGTCAAGACTGATTTGCATATGGCCATGTCTAAACTGGGGTGGTGTAGTGGGCAAAAGAACGATGGATTTAACCCAGATCTCTTGACTGGGGGAGAATGTCTGCATTGTCAGCATTCCGTCCATCATTTGTTTGTTGTAACCCAGAATGGTAAAGGGCGCAGCCTGGCTATATCGCTTATCAATCACCTACCCATGTCCATTAATAGCGGAGTGAGGGGAGTGTATTTTGGTGCTGTTACTAGGTCTCTTAGGAATTTATGTTCTGCTCTGCAAAGCTCATCCAGTTTGTCGTATCCCCAGACTTCGGCACCATATAGGGCAGCGCTGACCACCTTTGCGTTGTATATCTGAAGGGCTGAGACTACTGGCCTTGGGTGGGAAAGGCGATGTTCTTTTACAACTGCACCTGCCGTGCTCTTGTGAGCCATCAGCATCTTGCCCAGGTGAGGTCTCCATGACATTTTATTGGAGAACCTTACGCCTAGGTAATCAAAGGTGTCGACCTTTTTGAGGGGAGTCCCACCTAAAAGTGGGCCCTTCCTACATGCCCTATGGGGATTAAAGGCCATAAATTTGGTTTTACTGTCATTTATAATTAGGCCCCGATTTTCACAAAAGAGATGGAATCTGTCAACTATGCGCTGTAGCCCTGCTGCGGTCTTGGATATCAACAGTGTGTCGTCCGCAAACAACAAAGTTGGTATCTTTTTCTCCCCCAAGGTTAGTAAGTCTTTCGGCTCCTCTAGGAGGAAGTCCACTACCCCGTTCACATATAGGGAGAACAGGGTAGGTGCCAAGCCGCAACCCTGCCTTACTCCTCGCTTGACAGGGATGCACTCGGTAACATGGCTCTGGTCTCCCCACCTAACCTGAGCAAAATTCCCCTCGTGCAGCCGGATTCATAAATTGAGGACAAAGGGGGGCATACCCATTTCTCTCAGCGTGTCCCATAGCCTGTATCTGGGGACCAGGTCAAAGGCAGTCTTCAGGTCAATAAATGCTAGGTAGAGACTGCCTTTGCCTAGTACCACGATCTTCCAGTAGATGAGAAGGAATCTGAATACTTGGTCCATTGTCCCAGTCTTTGTTCTAAAACCCGCCTGAAACTGGGAAAGAATGTCCCCTTCCTCGGACAATGTCTGGATCCTATGCAGTAGCATCCGACCAAATACCTTCTGCATAGCATCGATCAAGCTTATTGGTCTATAGTTTGCGGAATCGTCCCTAGCTCCCTTTTTATATATAGGAACTATTTCCGCAGACTTCCATGACGCTGGGACAGGTACACCTTTGGCTATGGCATTAGTTAGTAATAAAATATAACGTGCCCATTGAACACAATCATCCAGAAATAGGTTGCCTGGTAAGCCATCCGGACCTGCAGCCTTTGCTGGAACTATTTTGCTTATAGCAGTTTCTACCTCCTTAAGGGTAAAGTATTCTTCCTCTAACGGGAGCCCAGTTTGCCCTGTTAGTTCCCCCTCTTGGGTATCTCCTTCAGTGCAATAAAGCCCTTCAAAATGATTGAACCAAACTTGGCTGGTGATGTGGTTTGGGGGAGAACATGGGCCTGATCTACTGCCCCAAGAAAAATGTACATCCAAGAGGGGTTTCAGGGTTAGGCACAAGGGGTTGTGATCGCTTTCTGTTGTTAAACCCACTAGCATGTCGATCAGATTCCCCCATAATCTAATATCTAAAAGGATATAGTCGATCCGTGATGGGCCACTTATTCCTATTGTAGGTGTTGGCCCCTTGCTTGTCAGATTGTGACCTGCTATTAGTAGCTCCTAAGCCGTATTCCGTAGTAATGGAATTCAATTGGAGAGCCTGTTAGGTACATCTTTTGACTGGTTGAAGATCGAGTTGGGGTATAGCCCACCTAGTATCCTGGGGTTCAGTTTCCAATAGTTCCTCCATGGCCAGGGGTTTATAGGTGCAGTTAAAGTCACCTGTGACTATTATTCTTGCATGTGGTGGGCATTTGTCCAAACATTCCTCTAGTGCAGAGATGGTAATCGAGGGCCTGCCACTCTTGGTCCCTCTTGCATATATGTTAAAAAGCTCAATTTGGCTATCGCCCGTAGGACCCTTAATGCTCAACCATAGAATGGCTGGACTTGGGCTTGGTGATTCGACTGTCGAGAGCTATTCTTGTCTAAACAATCAGGCGCCCTGAAGGACGGCCTCTCCCAATAGATATTGCTGGGATAAAGTGGAAAGTGTAGCGATATTTATGTAGAGGTTCTAGACTCCACGTCTCCTGGAAGATATAAATGTCGAAATTCCCAACAAAATCATTCCAATGAGGGAGAGGGAGTTTGCTATTCAATCCTGCCACGTTCCAGGATACAATTTTTAATTCCTGATTGGGTGTAGAAGCCACACTTTGTGAGAAAATAGAGGTGTTTCCCAAAAAAGGGTCCGGAGATGGTAAGTTTGTGAGCAGAGGTGGGTCTGTGCCTAGTTCCTCATCTGAATGTATTGTTACCCCATTTGTGCCCGCTAGGCAATGAGAGATCTGTGCATGATAATTCGGGCAAGCAGAGGTGATCAGAGGGGATTGTTTTTGCACTCAATCATTTGACTCCAGGGAAGATGTGCCTGCTAGATGAATCATTGCTTGTGTGTGTTGTATCTTGCCTGGCTTGTGTAAGGGGTGGTGTCTAAACTGGATTGAAGAGTCATTCGGAGGGCAGGTGCAAAATTCCAGAGCTAGGAGGTTCTCCGCGGTCTCAGAATCCTTTAGGATAATTTCAATATCATCAAATTGAGTAAAGGATGCTTTCCCCATTAACATTCTGATGAAACAAGACCACATCAACCACACCCTAATGGAAAACCACTAACACCCCTTGCCAGACCGCATCATCTTTAAAATCAGCTGCATCATCTACAAAGCCATCACATAAATCACCCCTGCCCATCTGGCTGACAAGATCATCATCTCTGGAATCTCACTTTAAACCCCAGGTCAGGACACCCTCAGACCGAGACACATACAACTCTGCTCTGCTTTAATTTAGGAAAGAGCTACAGAACCCCCTCTTTAAAAATTGGTAATTCAAAACGAAGTAACAACCCGCGTTCACAAGAGTGTTTCTTCTCCAATCACTTATTGGCTGTATATTTGCCAATGACCTTGACCAGCTCTGGACAGTGATTTTGCCTGGGTTGTCACTATAAAAATACCACATTTATACAATTAGCCATTCTTTCTGTATTATTTTTTTTCTTCTCGCGGTTATCTATTCTGCTTGATCTGGTTCAAAGGGTTTCTACTGTAAAAAGGAATGCTTTAATGGCAAACCTTTTTTTATTTTATTTCGTCAAAGGCCTCGACAGCCCTTAAACTTTGCCACTAATCAATGGCAATATTTCCATAGGAAATCACTTTCTGGTTATGATTATAGGGGGATATTATTCCATTTGAGGGAATTGCAATCCAGTTCTAAAAACATAAAGCTGGGTAAACACACAAGCTTGAATATATTCATTTGAAAAATATTATATTTGTAAGAAAGGGAAATGGCACACATGAAACTAAACAACTCTGCAAAACATATGCACCTGTGCTGGAAGTCCTCAAACCCCTGGGGGAGCTAAGGAATTACGATTTCTTCAAGCGAACGAAGTGTTGATTGATATGCATTTGGCTACATGCGTTTCTACAATGACATGGCTGTTCAATGTGTAAAAATTCTGAATTTTGAATACAACATGTACAACTGTGACTTTAAATAAGTATAATTTGTCAGCTCGCTACATACTAATCCAAAAACAGTATACACAGTAATCTCATGTTGTACCACGTCAGCAGTTAGTATTTTCTGCAGTCCTGCTTTTAGGTTTAGCCTGATGGCAACATTTTGCATACAATATAAAACAACATTGGATTGGTAGGAGATCTTTGAAATTGCTTAGTGATTGGTTAAGATATTGGAGTATGCAGGAGACAAAGGCCATCATTATGAGTTTGGTTGAACATGGCGGGACATTTACCTCAAGTGGTAAATGACACTCCCCAAGGTTGAGGCATTTAACATGTCTGGTAAATACCTCCCCGTCTGAATTTTTTTTAAAGGAAAATAGGGCATAAGATGCAGGATTGTTTTTTAAGGCTCTAGTTTTTAATGTTTTGTCTTTTTCCTGGGGCTAGCCCTCACCCTGATATGTTTCTGCAGGTGTAACCTGCAGAATTCTACAAAGGAAAACTGCAAGGCTGTGATGATTATCACATTGACAAAAATTTAGCCCTTAACCCCTTCGCTGCTAGGCCTTTTCCCCCCCTGTGCTAAGCCTTTTTTTGGCTATTTGATGTAGCTCGCACTTAGGCCCCTGTAACTTTTGGACCACACAACGTATGCATGCCATCTTGGGAAAGTACCAAACCAAAACATTTCTGAAATCTAAACACCCGGGGGAGTCCAATGAGGTATGTCTTGAGTGGATCCCCCAACGTTTTCCTACCCAGAATGCCATGGAAACCTCAAATTTTGCTGAAAAACCCCACATTTTCCACATATTTGTGAGGAATCACCGTGCCAGCACAAATGTCCTACCCCACAGTGTTCCCCTGAGTCTCCCGAGTAAAATGATACCTCACTTGTGTGGATGTCCAATGCAGAATTGGCTAAAAAAGTATTTTTAAAAAAATGTAGTGCTTAGAATTCTCTGTGCTGTACCCTTATACCCTATGTTTTGGGCTCTTCCCAAACACAGGCCCTTGCCCCACCCACACAAGTGAGGTATCATTTTACTTGGGAGACTCAGGGGAACACTGTGGGGTAGGACATTTGTGCGGGCATGGAGACCTGGGGAACGCTGGGTGTGAGGAAATTTGTGGTTCCATGCAGATTCCAGAACTTACCCACACATAAATTTGAGAAAAAGGTGATTATTTCAGCAAAATTTGAGGTTTGCAGGGGATTCTGGGTAGGAGAATGTTGGGGGACCCATGCAAGCCATACCTCGCTGGACTCCCCCGGGTGTCTAGTTTTCAGAAAAGTGTGGGTTTGGTAGGTTTCCCTAGATGGCTGCCGAACCCCGGGCCAAAAAGTCATGGGACCCCCCCTTGCAAATCCAGGTTCGTTTGTGATAGGTAATTTTGATGTTGCCTAAATAGGTTTTGGGCCCTTGCCTGTTGCGGGTACTTGGCCCACCCACACAAGTCAGGCACCATTTCTATTGGGATACTTAGAGAAATGCTGGGCGCTGGAAATTTGTGGTTACTTTCTGCAGCGTGAAAATTTGGGCACAATAATGCAACGGAAATGTGACAGTCACATTTTGAGGTTTGCAGGACATTCTGGGTAGGAGAATGTTGGGGGACCCACGCAAGCCATACCTTGCTGGACTCCCCTGGGTGTCTAGTTTCCAGAAACTCATGGGACCCCCCTTGCAAAACCAGGTTGGTTTGTGAGAGGCAATTTTAATGTCGTCTCAATAGGTTTTGGGCCCTTCCCTGCGGCGGGTACATGGCCCACACAAGTGAGGCACCATTTCTATTGGGATACTTAGAGAAATGCTGGGGGGTTGGAAATTTGTGGTTACTTTCTGCAGCGTGAAAATTTGGGCACAATAATGCAACGAAAATGTGACAGTCACATTCTGAGGTTTGCAGGACATTGTGGGTAAGATAACCTGTTGGGATCCACAAGAGAGACATGACCATGAACTCCCATGGTTGTTTAGTTTATGACAATATCTACAGTTGGTACTTTTTGCTTGGATGAAATGTACACCTTGGCAGAGACAAAAAAGACAAAGATTACTGCACAGCCATCTATTCCTCAAGCACACACCCATACAGGTTGGATTTGGCATGAGGGCGAGTGATGGTTCAGTATATAAAATTTTATTAACAAGAGATTTCACAAAAATGAAATGCACTGTCAATAATTGAAAGGACAAAAAACTGAACCAGTGACTCGCAGCTCGTGAGCTGTAAAGCCACGACAAGGCACCAACCTCTTTACAGGCCATTCATACACCTTTCATACGTGTGACACATACAAAACCATTCACACCGCTAGCCGCGAGACCAGCACATTACAACAATTACACCAGCAGACAGCGCTATTCAAGGGCCCATCACTTTCACATGCCCATATTCCTGACACAGCAACCACACCAGCTCACGGATTGCGTGGAGTGGCATTTGGCTAGCAGTGTGTGTAGTGACCAGCAGCAAGTCACTACTCACACACCGCCAGCCAAGCGCCAGTCTACCCACACCGCAAGCCAAGTGCAAGTCCACCCACACCGCCAACCAAGCGCCAGTTCACGCACACCACCAGCCAAGTGCCAGTCCACTCACATTGCCAGCCAAGCGCAAGTCCACTCACACCGCCAGCCAAGCGCCAGTCCACGCACACCGCCAGCCAAGCACCAGTCTATGCACACCGCCAGCTAAGCACAAGTCCAGGCACACTGCCAGCCAAGCACCAGTCCACGCACACCACCAGCCAAGCGCCAGTCCACACACACCGCCAGCCAAGCACCAGTCCACACACACCACCAGCCAAGCGCCAGTCCAGGCACACCGCCAGCCAAGCACCAGTCCACGCACACCACCAGTCAAGCGCCAGTCCACGCACACTGCCAGGCAAGTGCCGGTCCAGGCACACCACCAGCCAATCACCAGCACACACACTGCCATCATATTTAGGATTTTTTAAAACAAAAAAGAAAACACAAACAAATTACAAATAGATACATATCTACTAACACAAAATATGAAACTAAAAACATTGCACAAATGCCAACCTTGAAACTGAACACAAAATATAAAACAATAGAGACCAGGCAGTTCACTTTACCACTCGTGGATGCTCCCTAAAATTATTTTGTGTGTGGTACATTCTAAAACAAGCAGGCACACACAGCGCAGGTTTAGAAGGGCACTTGGGGCAGTACATACGAGTCTCCTTCCGCGTACCTCTTTGCCAACAGACTCTACATCTCCTACTGGGAAAGTCTTTTGAGGGTGTGGGAGGAATATGATCAGGAAAGTGACGATCTTTCAATCAAGCCACATCCTCCACCACTCCAACTCTAGGAACACTTGCCTTTTCCACAACAACAAGGCTGCCAACTGCAGACTCCTTAAACTTAGCAAAAGTCATCTTTGACTCAGGACAAGAATCCTTGAATACAACAAAAGCTTTAAAGGTTGCCAAGTGGAAAAGATGGATAGCCAACTTCTTATACCGAATGTAAGCCTTATGAAGAGCAGTGTAAGGTTCCAACCTCTGATCTACTCTATCGAGTACAGATGCAAAAAGTTTTTGACACTCAAAAAGCAGAAGCCAAACATATTGCTATTATTACACCATTTGCAAAAAACACATTCATGCAGAGAAATGAAACTCATTTACATTGTACAAAAAAAATTCTCTTACCAAATACATGCAACTACACAAACAGCAGAACCACCAGTAACGAAACCGACACCTGAAACAGTCTAAAGAGCAAAATCCTTGAATTAAAACAAAAAGGGAAAAATAAAGCATTACAATTGCAATTCACAAGAAATAAAACAATTAACATTATAATACGCTATGTCTCTACCTAAATAGTCAATCTACCAGATGGGTCTTCAAATAGGGCTGAGAAAAATAGGGGGTGATCTTGCCCAAGGGTTCGGGTGAGGTTGTCTGCCAGGCCGATCTGTCCCGCAGATGGGGCAGAAAACAGCAGACAGAAATGTGCCCCCCTTGCTAAAGAAATAAATACCTGGTGCCTAGTAGGGTTTTCTGCCTCCCCCCTCCCGTCTAGGGCAGAAAGGCCAAAAAAGGGGCAGATCTGTCCCCAGGAGGGGCAGAAAAAACATTAACCAAATTTTACCCCCTTGGAAGCAACCATGTTGCTTCCATTACACACAAAACAAAATCCCTGGTGCTTAGTGGATTTTCGCTCACCTGGTGCAAAAAAGGCCAAACAAAGGCTGATCAGAATACACACATAAAAATAAATCTGCCCCCCGGAAGCGACCCTTGCCCAGGAGGTCGCTTCCAATTTAATTAAAAAAAATTCCTTGGCTCTAGTGAGCTCAAATAGTTTCCAGGAGTCCAGAACTTCCTGATGACGTCGGCGCGCTCTGTGAGTGCTGACGTCACAGGATCACCGAGGGGGGGGGTCAAGGGTGGCAACGAAAGCTCTTCCGCTGCCATCCCCCTTTGTGGCACGATGTATGGCTGCCCATGGGGGGAGCACCAGCGCTTCCCCCATGGGTGGGTGCTATGACGGAGCGGTTCCGTCATGAGCACGTGACAACCGTGGCTCATGACAGAACCGCTCCGTCATGAGCACTGAAGGAGTTAACTCGTAGTGAAGGTCAAAATGTGTTTATACTGGGAACGTTTTCATTGTGGAATGTCTTGTGATATCTGAGACGTGTGTCAATGCTTGGCTGACTGATGGTAAACTCGCTCAAGGCTCTCATCTGGCAAATACAGTCACTCTCATTGCAAATGCTTGTCAATAAGTTAATTAAACAATGGCCATTATACAAATAATGAAAAAGAACTTGTGACACATTTGCAAGATCATGCCTTCTCCTACCTTGCTCCCAAAGCCTGCAGTAACTTACCACTGCACATCAGTGCGACCTGCTCAGTTCTTGAATTTTTCAAGAAACTGAATGCATTGCTCTTCGCCTAGTCTCTGACCCAGTTCGGCCCACGCTGCCCCTGCTTTTCAGCACCAGGATATCCTCCCTGGTTAGTCATGCATGCTACAAACACCCATAACTTAACCTAAACATCAAATATATAGTTATCATCATCATCAAATATCTTTATTTCGGTCGTTATGACCATAAAAGAGTGCAGCAAAATACAATAAAACACAGTACAATATAAAAACACATAATTAGATTAAAACAATTAACTCATTAAATCATCTCTGCTTAAGATTACTTTAAGAAGGCGTAGGCGTGTAAACCACATTGACGTTAAAAATTTGGCAACAGCGAAAGCAATTGGGGGCGAGAGGTCAGACTTCAGAATTCTAAAAGCCGGGGCATATTGTTTGAAACCCATATTTCTGAGTAAGGGGCAGAGCCAGTACTTCCTTGCTCTTTGGTACATAGGACAGAAAAATAAGACATGTAAATCGGTCTCCAACATCTGCTTGCAAAAAGGGCATGAAGCTGAATGTTCCGCGTGTAGCCAAAGTGCAGTATATGCCCTGAGGGGGAGGATATTGTAGCGCCATTGCAGATAAAGCTTCCTTGTGAGTGTGGGGCCCATATCATTAAAAGTCAACTCTAAATGATAAAAGTCTTTAAAGGCCAAAAAATGGGCAGTATGGGATCCTTCCCTCACATTCCTTATAGCACCTCGTAAATGATACTCCCGGAAGACCTTCATAATGAGTTTACGTGAGACCCTGGGGCAAGCAGTCTCAGGATCATACCACAGCTCTGGTCTATCAAGTGCCTCACAAGTATGCTTTATGTAGGTTAACCATGGTATTTGTATTTTGTTGCGAAGGCGCAGGATCTCTGTCAACTCTGCTCTGTATTTGGAGAGTTCTGGGGAAGACCATATTTTACACCAGAGGATAAGGGGCTTCAAACCCAACTCCTCTGAGATCGGTCTTAAACCCAGATCCAATCTAAGTGGCAGGAGAGGAGTACTAACAGGCAAAGCTGTCAACTGCCTAAGAAAAGTATTCTCCGTTACCTGGAGTTTCTGTGCAGACGTGTGCCCCCAGATTTCTGCACCATAGGTAACAGCCCCCCTGGCCTGGACTTTGTATATTTGTATACGTGGGCCGAGGGGCCTATAGGTAAGGCCTTTGGTCATCCTGCCAATTCCGCCCACCAGCTGAATCAATTTCATGTTTGCCCTTGTTTTGTGTGGTTCCCAAGTCATTCGCTGGTTGATAACTATGCCCAAATATTCAAAAGTGTAAACCCTCTCCAACCTAGAGGACCCAATACTGGGGCTCGCGCGTGTGGAAGAAGGGGGGTTGAAGATCATGTATTTGGTCTTAGCGGCATTGATCTCCAAACCGCGTTCCACACAAAATCCTGCAAAGCCATCCAGCACCCGTTGGAGTCCCATAGGGGATTTGGAGAGCAGCAGGGTATCGTCTGCAAACATAATTGCAGGGACCCTGCTGCCGTCCAGCTTTGGGGCATCAATATCACTCAGCGCGCAGAGGTAGTCTACGACCCCGTTGACAAATAGACAAAAAAGGGTCGGGGCAAGGACACATCCCTGCCTGACCCCCCTATCAACAGGGAAAGCATCGGACAGGGTACCACCTCTTCCACATCTTACTTTTGCGTAATTCCCCTGATGCAACCTTCTCAGAATTGAAAGGATGTCGGCGGGAACCCCCATTTCCATTAACACCGACCATAGCTTGTCTCTAGGCACCAAATCGAAGGCGGCACGGAGGTCCACAAAAACTGTGTAAAGACTGCCGCCCTCGATCAGCACCGTCTTCCAATAAAGAAGATTTAAACGGAAGATTTGGTCGGTGGTAGAGATACCCCTTTGGAAACCCGCTTGATAAGGACTCATAATCGCCGTTACTTCGATCCATTCCTGGAGGCGATTTAAAACGAGTCTGCCAAAAATCTTCTGCGGTACATCTATAAGACTAATAGGTCTGTAATTGGCTGGGAGCAGAGGCGAACCCTTTTTAAAAATTGGGACAATATCTGCCCCCAGCCAAGTACCCGGCATAGCCATGCCGTCCAAAATGGCATTGTAGAGAATCAGGAGGTAGGGGGACCAGACATTTGGCTCCTGTTTGAACAAGTCGCCCGGGAGCCCGTCTAGCCCAGGTGCCTTTCCTGATGCGAGTCCACTCAGAGCTGCTCGTACCTCCTTGAGTGTGAATGGTTCACCAACCTCGGGGGAACAGGAGGGATAGCTAGAATTTACCCCAACCTCCTCAGGAGATTTATAGAGGGACTGGAAATGGTCCTGCCATACCTTAGGTGAAATATTAGGTTCTATGGCAGGTATCAGTTCCTCCGAGCCTGTGTTGACGCAGCGCCAGAATTTGCGCGAGTCTGCACAGGCCAGGAAGTTGGTAAGTTTAATACATTTGTCGTGTTCCCACTCACTTTTAGCGTTAGAGGTCACAGACTTATAAGCTATTCGTCTAGCCCTAATGTCCCCGCCACCCCTTCCTTCCTTAATTACTCTCAGCAGGTCGGCTTTTGCCTTACGGCAAGCACCATTGTACCATGAGGGGCCCGAAATTTTTCCGTTAGACCTAGTCATTGGTTTAGTTAGGAATTCGTGTACCGTTTTAATCAAGTCAGCGTGTAGCTGTGGTAGTAGGGAATGGATGTGCTCAATGGTGTCTTTCTCCACAAGCACCTCGAGTTTTTCAAATAGGGGCAGTGCATGAGCATATAGATTGGATATCTTATCCGGATGGGAAGATATATGCTCCCACTTAACTCTACGTCTATTATTCTCGAGTACCCGGCCCTCCTCAATTTCATCCATTTGATTTACCCTCTCTTGGGAACCAGGGTGGCTGTAGTTTAGTTCGAGGGCATTATGATCACTATCATCCCTGTTAGTGACCCAAAAATCTCTGGCATAGGGCCATGAGGACACCGGGAGCAGGACGTAGTCCAATCTTGACTCGCTACCTAGTCTATTAAAAGTGCATTTTGCCGATATGTCAGAATTAAACCTGCCATTACAGGCCCGAAGGCCGTATTTCAAAGATAAAGTGTTAATTTGCAAAGCCAGGGGAGACCATGTTTTTGGTGCCGGAGCCTGTGTTGGTGGTATTTGCCACATAAGATCCTCCTCCGTGGCCAGGCCTTCCATAAAGCCTGGGAGTGGCTCGTAGTGGCAATTGAAGTCCCCTCCTATAAGATAGGGAGTGCCCTCAGGTATATCATTTAAGAGGAGTGCGAGCTCCGTTATGGTGGGTGACTCCTGGGTGATGTTGGTAGGCCTTGAGTAGATGTTAATCAACAGGAGACTTTCGGCGTTTGGCCACTCTAGAAGCACGGCAAGAATGTCTGCTGAATTAGTGGGAAATACATCCGCCCTATATCCTAAGTCAGCAGCCACCCATGTTGCGAGGCCACCCGAAGGGCGCCCTCTACCCCGCCACATTGCGTGTGTAGAGAATGTTGCAAAACCCCTATAATCAATGTCTTCCCTAGCCCACGTCTCTTGTAGGAGACAAATATCTTTCTGCTCAATGAAAGAGCACCAAGAGGGGTCATTCAGTTTGTTGGGAAGGCCCGCAATGTTCCAGGATAAAATTTTAAGGAGAGAGGGACTTATTGCCACATGGGATGGACTTGTGGGTAAGGCCACTTCCAGATCCATCCTCAAAGGAGGGGTTGAATTATAATCTGTTCCATAAATAGCCCTCTCAGGTAAAGTAGGTGGCAGGAGAAGGGCCGCCCCTAGGCCGTCCTCTTCAGTAACTATGGTATGAGGGGCGTGTTCCTTCTCATTGGGGGGTGCTAATTGTCTGTTCTTGATTTTGTTCGGAGGAACACCACCCAGGGGCACAGACTGTCAATCCACCATGTCTAGAGTGCAGAATCGATTATGAATTGGAATTTGGTCGAGTCTAGGGCAACCTAACAGCCGGGGTGCCCCATCTGCCATTTGGGCCCTAGTCCCATTTTTTCTAGTTACGAACTCCCATCCTTCCTCAGCTTGCGCAGTTGTTATAGGGGGATAAAAGAATGAAAGCGGGAGAGATTGAATTAGGGATCCCGGTGTTAAATAGGGCCAGCTGCATATATGTGATACTGTGCGGGGGTCCCTAAAGTTGATCAATACACAGTCACCCTTGATAGTTTTTTTGGTATTTCCAAGCCACGGGAGTCTCCTTACCATAAGGACCTCGCTATTAATACCTTCAGGTAGAGGCCTATTTTTGGAGAGCCAGTGAATGACCTTGTTTTTCAGGGCCAACACTGGTTCGCTGGTAAGTGGTTTTAATTCCGGAATACCCGTTAGGATAACTGTGTAGGGGGCTGATTCAGGCGGTAGATTAACTGGTCTCTGTCTACTATCATGTTCCTGCAACCGTGTAGGGGAGAGGGGTGGAATATCCCGAGGGCTGGGGATAATTTTCCGAGAAGGGATCGTAGACCTGGGAGTTATTGGAAAAGTGGATCTAGGAGGATGTGGGTGGGGTAGCTGTTGTGGCGCGCAGCTATCCCTGGGTAGTGGTACATCTAGGGGCATTGTGATTGTGTTAGATAATTTAAACGTGTCTTGTAACTGAGCCAATCCATTTTGTAAATTTATTAGGCGTGATTCCAGTTTAGCAAGACGATCTACTAAGGGGGTGAGCAATTCCTTCATGAGAGTTTTTATGTCAGCGAGAGAGGAACCCTCCTCGCGTATTAGAGTTTTAGGGGTCAGAGGTCTACTGGCCTGAGTTAGAGGTAAGGCCTCTCCCCCGGAAGCCACACCCGGAGAATTGGTTTTGCCCCTAGAGTCATGCTTTGGATTCTTTGGTTTACGCCCCCCTACAGTTTGGGCCCTTCCTTTTCGCTTAGGTATTGCTCCCCCACAGTTCCCCTGAGTCGGCTGTAAGTTGGAGGTAGTACTATTAATGGTGGATAGCTCAGAGGCAATGTCTACTTTTTGCATTGTTGGTGCGATGGAAAGCCTAGGGGGCGGGAGGGATAGTGTAGTGAAATCAGCTAGGGCGGAAATATCGCAATCCACCGTAGATGAAATCGTATTATTTGGATTCGATAATGTCAGTGATCCAGATAACCCCCCCAGGGCAGGAATAGCAGGTTCTAGCAATTGCAGTGGGGAGGTAGCATGTTTGAGAGGGCCAAGGGACGATCTTCTTACCCAGTCTATTTCTAGGGAAATGCGCTTCTCTAGAGTGGTAATATCATCGATCAGTAAGGAGCCTGCCTTTGCAAAATATAAGTCCAAAGTACCTGTGGGCTTGGCAGCGGCGTGCACAGTTTTGCTTCGAGTTTCTCTGACAGACGACATGGATACTCGGTACTTAGCCCTTCGTCACAGTTGTTGAAATGAAAGAGGATTTGCCCTGCCCCTGCCTCTCCCTTCCTCGAACGGCCTCAAACGGCTCGCTCTTTGCCCGGTCTTCGCCCCGGACTTCGCCCCACGCGCGTCCCGCTGGCGCGTGTAGGCGGGGCTGCAGTTAAATGCAGGAAGGGGACTACGAGAGGGGAGGAGTCGGGAAGATGGCCAGGTGCTGCCGGTGTGCGAGACGCACGGCACCCTGGTCGTCGCAGTCCCGCGAGCTAGTTGGTAAGGCTGTTGGCAGCAGCAGCGTGTCCCCTGGATGCACCGCGTAGCGTCCTTCAAGGCGTGTGCAGAGGTGGAAGGATAGAGCCCAAATGTTCAGCAGGTAGAGCCCGGCCTTCGAGCGGCTCCCGCGAAGCGTGGGCCGCGAGGCGTAATAAGGGCAGCAGGGGAGGAGTCGGGAAGATGGCCAGGTGCTGCCGGTGTGCGAGACGCACGGCACCCTGGTCGTCGCAGTCCCGAGTGCTAGTTGGTAAGGCTGTTGGCAGCAGCAGCGTGTCCCCTGGATGCACCGCGTAGCGTCCTTCAAGGCGTGTGCAGAGGTGGAAGGATAGAGCCCAAATGTTCAGCAGGTAGAGCCCGGCCTTCGAGTTATCACTGTGAAAAACACAAATGAATATAAAGCATTTTTTTCTTTTGAAATGTCAAGCCACATTTAATTTGAAATCAGGAATATAAAAAATAGTACATATTTCAGCTAGCATGCTTCATTTGCCCTGGACACATTAGGCCTGATTTACAAAGATAAACTGAGACGAAAGTCTAACTTTACTCCTTTCAATATTCAAATGTCATTTGTGAATACCTAAAGTCAAACGTTATGACTTTCGGTATTCACAAGGGGATTTACTAGTAGTCAATGTACTTTGTGAATACCAGAAGTCAAAGACGCCAGAATTTGAGGGTCTTTGGGGTACCTGAAGGAAGGGAGGGTGCCGATGCCCGAGGGTTCATTGTTAGTCTCTTTTCTAAAGCATTTCCCGACCTTGCCGATTGGGATATGGACTCGCAAATTCAAAGAGCGCACCGTCTCCCCCTCGCTGTTAACCCTTCTCGATCCTCATCACCTCCTCGACCAATATTAGTGTATATTGGGAACTTTTTATTGAGGCAAGCCATATTTTTTAAAGCTCGACCTACGGCCCCAGTACAATATGATTCATTGTCTTTTTTTGTTCGCTCTGATTTGTGTAAACACACTATGGATAGACGGTGGCAGGTAAGGCAGCGAATGGATCCTTTTAAAGCTGTCGGCGCATCGGTGTTTTTACAAGATCCTGCCCGCCTCAAGGTGATCAAAGATGGGCGATCACACATTTTCTTTAACGAACAAGAGGCCAAGTTAAGTCTATCTAAATGGCAACAATTACCAAAGAATTGACAGGGGGTGTTCTTAACTGGGGGTATATCATGGTCTTTGTAACTCTGCGCACTTTCATGTTTTGTTTTGAGATAATTCACTAATGTTTAATGATTTACTTGGTAAGGTTAGGCGGGGTTCTGGCTCTGCAACGTACCTGTATCTTGTCGTACCTATTAGTTTTCGGAGGCAGGGGGGGGGTGTTCTTTGTGGGGGGTGCACTTTGGTGTATTGCTGTCTGTTGAAAGCTGGGTAAGGGGGTGATTCCGTCCCGTAGGCACAGGGTTGTGGGGGGGACTCAGGCTGGGGTCGGGGGAGGGGGTAGGTGTATGGGGGGGCAAAAGTTAAAAATAGCCAAAAGAGTGTTAAAAAGAATGTTATTGATTATGATGGATTTTCCGCACCAAGACAAGACTGTGGCTTGGAGGGACAGTGTTTTGGTCTAATACCCGGAAGAAAATGTCTAGAGTTCGCATAATGTGTTGGAATATGGCTGGCCTGAATTCCCCGACTAAACGGCGATTAGTCTCGGAGGAACTAAAAGCTTATCAACCGCTGATTATTGGTTTAACAGAGACTCACTTGGCTTTCAAGGATCGTATCTTTTTTAACCAAATGGGATATGAATTAATAACCTGTACCTCACAAACTGTCTCAATACGTGGTGTCGCGCTTCTGCAAGCACGAACTACTAAATTTACGCTACTACGCTCACTCAGTGATAATAGGGGCAGATGGGTCATCGCTCAGCTTTTGGTTCGCGGACACAAATTTACTATCTGTGTGGTCTATGGTCCGAATAGTGACTGCTCTAAGGATATTTCCTTTCTAAACTCAGAGTTGCTGGGCTGGGATGGTGAGCTTATCCTTATGGGAGATTTCAACTGTATTTTAGATCAGAAATTGGACTCCTCAAATGTTTCGGGTCGGGTTAGAATGGTGTCTACTAGGGCGGCTATTAAAGACTTATTACGAATACACCAGCTGGTTGATTTATGGCGGGAGGTCTATCCTTTAGTTAATGGTTTTACATATTTTTCGCAACCACATCGTCATTACTCCAGGATAGACATGGTGTTTGTTAACCAGGCTCGTTTATCAGACTCTAATATTGAGGTTTGTCAAAAAATTACGTCAGATCATAACCCTCTATTGTTTACAATAAGTCTCGGACTAACAACACCCCGGGCGGCAAGGGGTTTTACCTTTCCTAAAATTCTCCTTAAAAACCATGACTATATTCAGCGCATGCAAGGACAACTAGTGGATTTTATAGACACCAACGCTCATACTGCTTCATGGTCTATGGTCTGGGACAGCCTAAAGGCATTCATTAGGGGTATCACTCAGCAGTACTTGTTTCGCCAAAATCAGGCCAAGGTACTGCTCGTCGCTGCTGGGCAAAGGGAATGTTTGGAATTAGAACAGCAACACATTAAAGCAATACTAAACAGAGATCATCGAGAAGTTGATATCTATCAGAAACTTGTAATAGCGAGAGCCAAGACTACGCGTGAGCTAAGGGAAAAGGTGGCTAGTCGGTATCATGAAACCAGATTAAGGCAATATGAATACGGAGAGAGGATTGGACGGGTTCTAGCCTATCAGTTAGCGGACTCTAGGGCCCATAAGCAAATTAAGAGTATTGTCGGGGACGATGGCCGAACCTTCCACCAATCTGTAGAGATCCTAGAGCAATTTAGGCAATTTTATACAGATCTATATAGGGATGATACGACCAGCGATCATCATGGGCTAGATGCTTATCTGCAGGAGAGTGGCTTGAAAATCTTAAAACCTCCTACTACCCTCACAATGGACAGGGATGTGGATGGAGCTGAAATATTGGAAGCAATTAAGGCTCTGCCTGCAGGAAAAGCTGTTGCCCTACCTTTGGAGTTCTACAGAATCTTTTTAAGAACTTTGGGACCGGTCTTTTTAAAGATGGTGAATGATATTATGAACGGCCGGGATGTCCCCCCATCCTGGAAACAGACAAATATAATCGTGTTTCTTAAAAAAGGGAAGCCTCAAGATGAGAGAGGCTCCTATCGCCCAATCTCACTTATTAACCACGATGCCAACATTTTTTCAAAGATCTTGTCTTCTCGACTTGCTCCATATATAAAGCTAATAGTGTCGGATCAACAACATGGTTTCGTTCCTGGGCGGGATACCACCTCCCATATTAACACTGCCATAGCTGTGTTTGATGCGGCTCAATGTCTAGGTGGTAAAGCTGCGATGTTAATGTTGGATGCCGAGAAGGCTTTCGATCGAGTAACGTGGGGGTCACTTTGGGCTATAATGTTGAAAGTAGGGATTGGCTGCAAGTTCGCCTCGGCAATCCAGAAAAATCTATGCAAACTCGCAGGCTGTTATTAGGCTTAACGGTCTGACTTCAGATACTTTTGCCATTCAGAGGGGCACCCGTCTCTCCCCTCCTTTTTGCTTTATACATCGAGCCTTTCATCTGTCATCTGTTATCGAATCAGCGGATTAACCCGGTCCTTTTTAATCAAGTCTATATTAAAATAACCGCTTATGCGGATGACATAGCTGTCTTTACCATGGACCCTGTCCAAGCGATGGGGGTGATCGTCTTGGAGGCTCAGCGTTTCGGATCAATTTCTGGGTATAAACTAAACACTAGCAAAACTCAAACGATCACTAATATTGAATACAGCCCCTGTCCACCTATCTTGGGTATTACCCAAAAGGCCACTTATCTTGGGGTCAGCCTCAACAGCCATACGGAGGAAATAGTTAAGATTAACTATGCACCACTATTCAAGAAAGTGGCTACGGATCTGCGCAGGTGGCATCAACTGCCCCTAACTATTTGGGGGCGTTGTAATGTTATCAAGATGAATGTCCTCCCAAAGTTTTTGTATTTGTTTAGGAGTATTCCCTTGCGGGTTCCAACTTCTTTTTTTAAACGACTGGATGGCATTATAGGCAGTTTTGTCTGGGTGTATAAAAGGGCCAGGCGGACTATTAAACTCCTTAAACTCCCATACGAGAGGGGTGGTTTTGGTGTACCTGATTTTAAAATATATTTTTGGGCGGCCTTTGCTATGCGCCTGCAGAGTCTGATGGATGGCCCTGGTATGTCCCAAAAGTGGACTTCATATCAGCTAACATGTGGGTTGGACTATAGGTTCGTACTAGCCCAGATGACAGACCCAAATTATTTCAAACGCGTTCGCTTCAAGATTTTGAGGCATGCCGCCTGGATCTGGCGAGATATCTCAAAGCAGTATAACATTCCTGAGCTGCACGCTAGCACTTATCTATTTGGGAATCCTAGGCTGGGGGTTTTATTTGGCGATTCTGCCTGGAAGACTTGACAACAATGCGGCTTACTGCAGTTAGGGCAACTATATGATCAGGACGGATTTAGACCATTTTCTTTTTTTAGAGATGAATTCGGGGTCCCCAATCACTCCTTCTTTACACATTTTTTGCAAATTAGGGATTTTTTTATTAACGGGGAAGGTTTAGCGAGAGTTACCATACTGGGGGAACCCGCAAGTTCATTCTTACATATTCGTGGCAGGGGCTGTATTGGGAAAATTTATAAATGCTTAATTTTAGGTGCAGTAGATGACGCTCCTCAGGCTGCTGAGAAACTAAACCGCTATTTTGGTACTAGCATTACTACAACTATTTTGTATAGGTCACTATCGATTATAAATACCTCTGTCACATCTATTAACCTAAAACTTCAGCAACATCGGATGTTATTTCTTCTATACTATACGCCTGAAATCATTTCAAAATGGGCTACGTCCAATTCGGCACCTAAAACCTTTTGTCCTAAATGCACATTGTACACTGCCGATATTAGACATATGTTTATTACTTGTCCCTTATTATCTGCCTTTTGGTCTAGGATTGCCAGGGAGCTATGCAATCTCTCAGGGACCAATATTGTTATCTCGGAGAAAGAGATACTGCTGGGGTTAATAGATGAGCCAGGTTTAATCTCAGCAGCTCTATTTTCTATCATTATGGCTTGTTGCCGATTATGCATCGCCAGGATCTGGATTGAACCTAAACCACCAACATTTGTGGAGTTTTGGCAGCTGCTAAGAGGGGTATATGAATTGGAGATCGCCCTGGCAAAGGCCAGGGGTCCTCGCTCTCAGAATAAAATAGAACAAATTTGGCAATGCCTGCAATGGGATTAAAGGGCAGCGATGATTTTGTTTGTATACACTCTGTACCATGTACCATGAACCCTATATTTGCTTATCCAGGCTATACATTCTGATTCTATGGTTTGCTTTGTATTTTGTCTGGTTGTTTCTCTCTTTTGGCTAAATAAAAAAGAAATTAAAAAAAAAAAAAGAATACCAGAAGTCATAAAGTTAGACTTCATCTCAGTTTACCTTTGTGAATTGGGCCCAGTGTTTTTGGTCCTGGGCTATCATTTATCAAAGCACTCCATTCAGGGAGTTGTACACCTCATTAGTTTCAGCTAACCAGTCCCTTTGATGATGAATTGTAAGGACCATACTACAGGTCTGGATTCGCAAATGTTGGTGTAGATTTGTGCCTTCACAGCACGCATGCACCTTATGTCACTTGGTTCACTGAAGTCACGATATTTATTTTGTTTGTTTTGCCATTTGTGTATGTGACAGCCATATACAAAATTGATTATCATAAATAATGCATTTTGCTGAAAACTGAGTTTCCTTTTGTGGTGTGTTTTGACTTTCGTCCCTGTCTAGAATTATTATTAGATATAATTGTTGATAATAAGTATCATCCAGGATGGATACTGGTTACTTTTGTTTGTTAAGTGTTAGACATGGCTTGTCCAGTGGGTTTATCCCGAGACGTTTTGCTTTTTGGCCTCTGTTTTCGATGCTGTTTTTGTTGGTTTTATGACTCTGGGCACTTTACCACTGCTGATATGTGCTAAAGTGCATATGCTTTCCCTGTAAATTGTATTTATGGATTGGTGATTCCATGATTAGCATATTTGATTTACTGGTAAGTCCCTAGTACAGTGCGCTGTGTGTGCCCTGGGCCAGTAAATCAAATTCAAATTCAAATTCAAATAGCTTTTATTCGGTTAATATACATCAACCATATAAGCACAGACATAATAACAGTCAACATATAAAAACAGAACTATCCTTGATATAAATACATGGGAATTCATAGGCATATAATAGTCCCAATACATAAAATGCAAGTGCATTATTACAGTACAAATAAATATCCTTATACACTGGCAAACAAAAGCAATAGGCAAAAGTTGCCTAATACTGGCAGGTTTTGTAGAAGATGTAACTAGACAAAGACAAAAGTGCAAATGCAATAATACAGTACATATGGAAATCCAGGTATACTCAGTATCAAATATAAGTGGACTTAGATTTCCTAATACCAATAGATTTCAGGATAAAAGTAGCTAAATAAAAACACAATCCTGGATCTTCTAATTTAAAAAGCAATTTCATGGCATCTTTAACCGACCTAATGTTATAAAATAAGAAAAAAGGTTTCGAATAAAACTTTCTAAAATTAAGATAAAAATTGCAAATTAATAAAAAATGGCAGCAGCTTTGGTGGGATATACCATCACATGGGCATCATTGAACAGTACTCTGTTTCATAACTGGAAAATTAACAAGGTGATGTATTGTACCCAATCTTAAATGTGTCAGCACATATCGGTGTGATGCTCTAGTCACGACTGACAAGTAAGATTGGAAACCCTCTTTAACTTCCAGTTGCTGGTAGAGCATAAAGGTAGTTTGCTTATTGATTACACTAAATCGGGCCTTCAATTGCTGTGAAAGGAAGGTTGATTTTATCTCATTTTTAGTAACAGAGACTATACGCCCGGGGTCCAGCCGTATATCATAATTAAATAGAGTTTTGTACCAGTGCGAGATGTATTTAAGCAATGGTATTTTTAAACAATTCTCCATTTTAACGCAGTCCCGTATAATAGATTGGCTGAACCTTGTCTCTTCCTTTGACCAAATTGATTTCCATAATAGGAGGGGTCGTAATGAGACAATATCTGATATATAAGCAATGCCCACTTCCCGGTGAATAAGTTCCGTAGAGGCAGTGGGGGGGCACACAGCAAGCGTTTTCAAAAGGCATTTTCGGCTTGTAAAAGAGAAATCGCTTGGGTGTGTCCCCAAACGCCGGCACCATAAAGGGCGGCAGAAATGCATTCTTGCCTCATAAATTGCCATCATATCTTTTATACGGCGATGGCCCAATTTAGCAGAAAATATAAAAATGCCGTTTATATTTCTCTCCATCTTAGAGCGGGCATTCTCCTGTTCCTGTGCCCATGACCCATTTCCAGCGAATGTGATACCCAAATAACAAAATTATTTTATAGTTAATACTTTAAAGTCCTCTATGTAAAATCGTCTAACTGTTATTGGGTTCTTGCTGCAAGCCATGACAAAAGTTTTTTATTTATTAATTAAAAGCTTTCTTTTAGTAATAAATATAATAAAATTGTCGATAAGACGCTGGAGCCCAATAGGGGTCCGGGATAATAGGACCACGTCGTCAGCATATAAAAGAATTGGGATATGGTTTCCTTCAATCCTTGGTGCATCAGCTTCAAATGTTTTCAGGGCGGCATCAACATTATTAATAAATAATAAATAAAGAAAACAATAATGGAGCCAGCACACACCCCTGGTGGATACCTCTCTTGACTTTAAAGGGGGGGGGTATACTCACCCGAATATCCATACCGCACCGTACTAGTTAATACTTCATATAATCTTGCTAGAAAGTAAACTATATCTTTTGCGGCACCCATTTCTAGCAAAAGGGGCCATAAAATCAAATGGTCAACTAAATCAAAAGCGCTACTCAGATCGGCAAAGCATAGGTATAGGTTGCCCTCCTTTGCCAGTGTATACTTCCCGATCAGAAGATCTAAATTTACGCACTGCTCTAATGTTCCCAATCCTTTCCTAAACCTGTATTGGGCTTGTGAGAGGATCGTCTTTTCTGTAGCCCAATCTTCTAGTCTAGAAGGCAAGACCCTACTCAAAATCTTTATAGAAGAGTCCAACAATGAGATTGGGCGATAGTTACGGGCATCAGTCTTTACTCCCTTCTTATAAATTGGGATTATTATTGACTGTCCCCATGATGCTGGGAATACTGTTTCAGAAGCAACATTAAATACTCTAGTTAAAAGGGGTGACCATAAATCCATATTGTTCTTATAAAGATCCATCGGAACCCCATCTGGGCCGGGCGCCTTACCACCCTTACTACTAGATATACCATCTAAGACCTCCCCATTACTAATCATCAGAGTTACAATTGGCCATTGAGCGGGCATATCATGTGGTATGGCAGGTAAGGTATTACTATTAGTAGAATTAAAGATATTTGAAAAGTGTTCGACCCAGGAGTTACTGGTAATATGGGAATTAAATTCTGGTACATGATCATCTTTCAAAAAAGAGCTATTAACAGTATCCCAGAATAGCTTACTATTTTTTGTATCAGCTGCGTGACTTAATTTTTCCCATGCATCATCTCGGAGTTCGGCTTTTCTTGTCTCCAGGGCCGAATTATACTCTATTCGTAGAGTCCTAATTATATCCCGATCTCGTGGATTACACCCCAGGGCTTGTTTAAGGTGATGTAGGGCAGCTGTACAGTTCTTATCGAGCCAGCCTACCATGAGTTTTCTTTTACCATGGGCAGGTTTCGTCAAGAGATTCTCGATGACCTTATTGATCTTATTAAAATTTTCAAGCAAAGATTGAGGATCAATCTCCTCCCCTGAACAGAGTTGGAGTTCGACCTGACATTGTTTAATGACATCTCTCTGAATTTTTGGTGGATCCAAACCTGTCCATTTTATCCGCACACCATTAGATCTAATAGGGGCAATACATGGACTGATAGATACATCATTGGGATTTTTAAATCCCCAAGTAAATAGGTTAAGGGAGATACTGTTATGATCACTTATAGGTTGCTCTGTTACCCATGGTGAGGAAAACAGGTGTGCACTGTTACTAGAAATTAAAATATGATCAATATTAGACCTTACATTTCTCCCTGTAAATGTAGGACATTTCACATTATTTTTGTCCATACTACAATCCAACAAATCCAGATCCAATTTAGCAATAACACTATTTAAAGCAGCACCATAATCACAGTGGGGGAAATGCATATAATCATCACTTTCATTTCCCCCCCTCCTATGCCCACATACTTTAGTCAAAGATAAGGGACACGCCTGGATATTAAAATCACCAACCCAGAGAATAGTGGTCGGGTTCCTAATGGTACTGATCAACTTATCAACTTCTCGCTCCAGGGCAGAAACAACTGACCCTCTGGTTGAATTAAACAGATTGTTATAGAAGTTGATCAGAATTACATCCTTTCCCGCCATGGACTCCAACCACATAATCTGGGCATAAGCATCAACAGTAATACAGCACTTAATGTTACATTTGTTCAAATTGATAGCAATCATAATCAAAAGTCCCCCCCCTAGCTCTACCTGAAGTTGATGGCAAAGCCGGTAGCGAATGAGTAGTATAACCCTCTACATAAACTGGCTCCATGCACCATGTCTCTTGGAGACATATAATATCATGTTGGGTTGAGATAAAATCTAACCATGCCGGGGTACCTATCTTGCTCTTGAAACCTGATATATTCCAGGAGGTTACTAGATAACCGGTACCTGGTTCAGGCTCGGTGGCCTCAATAACTTCCGGTTGGAATACGGTATCATCCACTTTGTCGTTGGGGAATGATGAGATTAAAGAAGGACAAACATAGTTGTCAGTGGTGGGAGATATCAGAGTTGTACTGGGAGTGTACCTACCACCCGACGTTATCCCAAAAGGTTCCTTCTTACCTAAATTAGTAATCTCTTCGACCTCCATTCCCCATACAGGTTCGACACATACATATCATACCTGTTGTACCTGGTTAATCTGTGGATGTCCCTTACGTCAATCATTAGTGTTGAGGTCGCTCAGGGCCTGGAATCTATTAGCCAATGGAATGGCAGGGTGGAATAAGGAGCAGGATCTATGAGGGACTAAAAGGGATCTATTTCTGGGTCGGCTGTCAATTTCCTGTATTGGCATTAAGTGTCTATAAAAATACCCTAAAGGGAAAAGAGTGATATTATATTCCGTACAGGAAGGAGGAGCTGCATTATTGAGAGTGTTACTAACCCATCTTGGGGATCGGAAATTAATAATAATGCAATCACCTTCAAAGCATTTTTGTGATGGGCCGACCCAGCTCACTCTACGTGTAGTCAAGATCTGGTTTGCCCCAGCTATTGGATATCCGCAGTTTTTAGTCAGCCAGAACACCACTTTATTCAAGAGAGAGCCATGATCTTCTGTCTGTCCTACTAGGAGTTTGGGTACATTTGTAAGGACAGCGACATAGGTACTACATTCTGGCGGTAAGTTTACAGACACAGAGGATCTTCTGTCCCTAGGGGTCGCAGTTCTTAACTCTCCCGATTTTACAGGGTCCAGTATGTTGGAGTTGCATAATTTTACCACTTCACTATCTCTCGGGAGTGAGGCTGAACTGTGGCTATCAATTGTTCTGCTCATTAACGGGGCTTTGGAGGCTTTTAAGTTTACCCCATTTGCTTCATTTATGATGGGGGACCTATCCTTTGGGTTAATGCTAAGTTCTCTAACAGAACAATTATTAATAAGTGCTGGATTAACCTCTAACATTTGCATCCTAATACTCTCACTAGTGAGTCTTTCATTAGCTTTTGTAATGGAACCACTTATCTTGTTAACTTCTCTAATGAGGATATCCAATTTGTCATAGAGTGGTCTAAGTAGTTTTATGACTTTATCGGTTATAACTGCTAGGGTTAGATCATGTTGTAAAGGGACTGTTTTAGCCAACTTTTCACCTGGTAGGCCTGGTTTTCCTATAGAATTATCTTTTTTATCTTTTTTTGGCCTAAGGTTGGGTTTAGGATTTAACTGTCCTGGGGTGTTCTTTCTGCCACATCCCCTGGTATTTTTCATGGGCAATGGGCTCGCTAAAATAGACAATGTGGGAGACATGGATATCCGAGTACAATCTTCGATGATGTCTCCCTCGTTGGCAGTGGCCGTGGGTGTCGCCTCAGATATCTGCAGATTGATCATTACATCAACTGGGCAAGACTCATTTGGTGGATTAGCAGATGCCATAACCTCATCCCTCTGTGCGACACCCAGTTGGCTGTGGCCCATAGATAGTCGCCTTTCCGTGCGGTATATCTCCTCTGATAGAACATTCACTGCCTTAACCAGATATAAATCTAGCGTAGTACATGGTTTTTCAATAGATGGTTTAAAAGTCTTCCTTTTTGCCATAATAGAGATAGGGTTTTTTCAAATCCCAAATATCAGGGGGGGGGACCTGCCTGGCCTCTATCGGTCACTGACGGGCAAGGACGGGCCCACCCTTGGCCCGGGCTTTGCCTGGGCGCCGCCCGCGCACTTCCCGCGTTGCATGGGGCGGGGGCACTTTTGTCCGTGCTGAAGCGTCGCTGTTGCTGGCGTCACAAAGCCGCGCCAGCAAGGGATCATGGAAAGTGTAGTACCCTTCTCTGTAGCGTCGCTGGGGCAGCAAGTGGAATGCGAAGGCCGTTCCCCTCACGGCGTGAAAAGCAATTGGCAAGCCATTTCCCTCACGGCAGAGTAGAGGTAGATAGAGCCTAAGAGCGCTAGTGGGCCTGCAGCACTAATTGTGCCAACCACATGAGCAGCCTCTAAATGTAACTCAGACCTGCCACTGCATTGTCTGTGCGCTGTTTGGTATTGCCATGTCGACCTGGCAAGTGCACCGACATGCTAGACCCTAACATTCACTTTTCTTACATGTAAGACACCCCTAAGGCAGGCCCAGGGTGGCCCCATGTGCAGGGTGCACTTGGAGCTACTGCCCCCCACACTTTGACGCCACATTGGTTCTAGAGCCCTGAGAGGCGTAAGGCCTGGGTCTCATCACTGACAACTGTCAGAGGCCACTGTGGCTTGCTGTCCTGGTAGACCGAGTGGACCGGGGGGGAGTGGGGTTCAGGAGCCACACCATGGGGGTGGACTGGGCCACACCACTGTGTTGGCCATGTGGGTACTTTCTACCTGCTGGGACACACCTAAGATTAGGTGCTGCACAGATAGGGTCCCCAGGTGAGAAGGAGTGTTCCCCATGGGTTAGCTTAGTGGGCCCTGAGAGTATGGACAGAGGGATCCAACTAGGTTCAGCAAGGCATAGAATCAGAACCTTCCCCCCTGTTGTGGGCCAGGTCTAGGTTCTATCGCCTCAATCAGGGAAGCCCATCAAGGGATTGATTAGTCTACCCTGGCTTAAGGCTGGACTTCCTGTTTTGGACCCTGTTTTTGTTGGTGCATATGCTCTCTGTGCGAAGATGGCTTGGTATATGCTGTCCACTAGTTAAAGTGGGCACCTTGTACCAATCCACACGACCCTTATGTTGTATGAGGTCAAAGATAACCTTATTGAAAGCTATCCTAGTGGTAGCTATGGAGAGCAGCCTTCATGCTTAATCTTAAAGGAATGTAAAGCAGCTTGTTTTACCAGAATATTATCTCATGAATAACTAAATGAAGGAGAACCACACAGTAGTTACAAAAAAAATATGTATTTATGAATATAACACTCTCTACTATCCTCTACACAAGGATAGAATATCAAACACACAATACTGGATCAATAGAACAGTTGTAAGTAGCACAATACACAGTGGGCTACAGGCGGAGACTGAACCATATACTAAAATAGTGGTATAACAATCCCGACTTGACTAGACACAGTGCCTAGAGCACGTAGAATCGCTGGGGCCCCCAAGAAACCACCCAGGGTGATGACACAGGACACACACGGAGGACGGGTGCAGTGAGGAAACACGACCGCATGCTCCATACAACTCTATGGGAAAGTCGCTGTTGCAAAGTTAAAGTTTAAGGACCCTTCTAGGATGACTTTGAGTAAACCCTTCGGAACTTAAGAGTTTAAAGAGACCCCACCTGTGGATACCATAGTATCAGAGTTACCTAACCCAGGGAAGCCGGGTGCCTAGGTCTGAAGTGGTGTTGGAAACTCTTGTCGCTCTCTATGGAAGGCTGCAAAGAAGTACTGCTGTCATGAAGGTGAAAAGGGTCCGGGGGAATCCAAGCCTGGATTCTGGATGAAAGGAACCTGAAAGTAGAAGGGACAGAGTCTGGGTTGCTTTAGAGTGACCAGGGCTAGGGAGACTAATGCCCACCGATGTTGGGTGCTTCAGGCGCGAAGAAGGGTTGCTTGACTCTGCATCCACGAGGAACAGGAGACGTCAAGGGCAACCAGGAGCCGGAGGTGAGCTATGCCATGAAGAATGTCGAGTGCTGAGGGGTTGGTGTCCCGTGGGAGCACCAACAAGCCTTGGCAAAAGCAACCCATGCAGGAAGGTCAAACAGGTTATGGTGTGGACCAGCAAGGTCCAGGGGACTCACCAAGCAATGGGGGGGCAGGGCATGTATGGGGCAACCAGGAACAATCAAGATGACCCTCATGGGGACCCACAGGCTGAAGGACCAGGGACCTCGAGGAAGTCTGCAAAGTACCAGCCCACAGAGCACACGGTGCGAGGAGGCCAGAGTTCTTTGGTGCAAATACTGCTCAGGGTCAGGACCATACGGGGTTCAATGCACAGGCTCAGGAATCGCCAACAAGCCTATGCACTTGCAAATGGATGCGGTGCAAAGGGGTTCCGGTTACACAGCCCCCACGAGGAATACTGGCCTCAAACTCGGTGAGATCCACCTCAGGGACCTCTGGGAACCCACCTCCTGTGTTGCTGAAATCTTCGGACTCCTTCACTCTAAGGGAGATTCTTCTGTTGTCTTAAGTGCCCCACAGGTCCTGCACAGAGCCTGTATGAGGTCACTGCACAAACTAAGCTTTGGGCGGAAAGGGGGATGAAGTCAAGCCCAGTCAAGGTCCAGGGAAATCCAGGTGTCCAGACGGTCGAAGGTCAGTGGTTTCTTCTTTGTAGAACCTTGTCCACATAAAATCCAATGCCCTGTAGCCAGGTAACCCATTTTATACCCACGTGAGAGGGTTGGACAGATTCAGGGGACCCTCCTAGGGGAGGGGCAGGACAGAGGGGTGGCTACACCCATGTCCTTTGTCTAGTTTCTTGCCAAAGCAGGAGTCAAGGGCTCCTAGAACTGGTTTGACATGGACTATGCACAGAGATACCAAATGTACCCCCAGTGCAGACTTTCTGGCACTCTCGGAGTGCACCCACCCAGCCCCAACACACTAAATCCTGTCTGGGATGTGGTCACATCTCCCTATGACAGGATGCCTATTGTGCTGCCTTCCTCTGCTCGACCTTGGCTCAGCAGCAGGAGGGCAGAAAGGTGTCTCTGGTCGGCAGCATCCATTTTGTGCTGTCCTGGTCGAAAAGCCTGGCACCAGAAAGACCAGTGACCCCACCAAGCTCACTTCAGAAGGGTGGAATCATACCTCCCACACCAGTTGTTAGTGTAGAGGTATGATTCCAAGGTGTTTGATACCAAACACGATATGTTTCTATGCAGCAGAGATAGCATTTATCGCGAGGTTATAATGCACCTCTACCTATATGTCCAGCTGAGTCACAGACAACCAGGGAGAATGGTCTCCGAAGGCTGCAGGGAGGCTCTCCTCATGCAGGGGCACCCTCACACCTAATCCAATATGTCCGGCTGAGTCACAGACAACCCGGGAGAATCGTCTCCGAAGGCTGCAGAGAGGCTCTCCTTATGCAGGGGGACCCTCTCACCTAAAACCCAGCACCCTGCCTTCAGGATTGTTAAGGCCTGCTATAGGGGTGACTTATAAGTTTTAAGTGTAGTGACTATAGATATAGTGAACCTATATCTAATGTAAGTGGTGCAAGCACCATCTTACACAGGCTGCAATAGCAGACCTTGAGTTCCATATTGTATGGCCTCTCATGGGTGGCATAATACATGCTTCAGCCCATGGGAGGCCTCTGGGAGGCCTCTGGGGTACCTATTTCCTGGGTACATGGTGTACCATATACTAGGGAATGATAAGGGTACCTCAGTTTCCAATCTGCAATGTACCAAAGTGCATGTATGTCAATTTAAGGGAGAAAGCAGATCGGCTTGGGTCCTGATTAGCAGGATCCCAGCCAGACTAGTCAAAAACAGTGAGACATCAAGCAAAAAGTGGGGCTAACCATAAGAAGCAGATCCTACTTTCCTACACTCTCCTTGTAAATTCTATTTATGGATTGGTGATTCTATGATTGGCATATTTGATTTACTGGTAAGTCCCTAGTACAGTATGCCTTTACAACACAGTTTTTACATCGCAACATCCATTACAATGCAAGTTTTAACAACGCATGCCATTACAACGCATACCATTACAACACATACCATTACATCGCATCATTTTTGGGGGTAACAGTAGGTTAAGTGTTGTATAGTGTAGGGGTAAAAATTACTATTCCCACTCCAGTAAGTGCAACAGTAGGTTAAGTGTTGGATAGTATAGGGGTAAAAATTACTATTCTCACTCCAGAGAGTGCAACAGTAGGGTAAGTGTTGGGTAGTGTAGGGGTTAACATTTCTATTCCCATTCCAGTGAGTGCAACAGTAGGGTAAGTGTTGGATAGTGTATGGGGTAAAAACTATGCATTGTAATGGTATGCGTTATAATGGCATGCGTTGTAGTGACATGCGTTGTAATGGCTGAGTTGTAATGGCATGCGATGTAAAGGATGTTGCGATGTAATGACTGTGTTGTAAAGGTAGTGCGTTGTAATGACTGCATTGTAAAGGTTGTTTCCCACAGTCAACTGTGTGTGCCCTGGGTCTGTAAATCGAATGTTGCTAGTGGACCTGCAGCACTGATTGTGCCACCCACATGAGCAGCCTGTAGATGTACCTCAGACCTGTCACTGCAGTGTTTGTGCGTAGTGTGGTAGTACAATGTTGATCTGCCAAGTGCACCCACTTGCCAGGCCCTAACATTCCCTTTTCTTACATGTAAGATACCCCTAAGGCAGGCCCGGGGTAGCCCCATTGGCAGGGTGCAGTGAATGTGAAAGGTAGGACATGTCCTGATAGTGAAATACAGTGCAGTTCACTTTTCACTTTTGAATTGCTATCTATCCCTCTGGATAGAATGGGAGTTTATTTATAACATCTTATAAATATAACTTCCCATTGGGTCAAGATAGAAAGATGGAGTTTAGTGTGCTTGAACTCGGAATATAAAAATGCATCTTTTAGTAAAGATGATTTTTATATTGTGTGTTTGAAAATACCACTTTTAGCAAGTGGGTATTTTCTTGCTTAGCCATCCTGTGTGCCTCTGCTGGTTTGTGGATTGACTATCTTGCTTTTGAATGACAGGGCCTGGGGATGTGCATTCTCTCAGATGGCCATCAGGGGAGGGGGTTGATGTGTGTCCTGCCTTTCCTGGATGAGTCAGGGCTGGGCTGAATAGACCTGGACTGCATTTAGAGTAGGACGAGGAGCTTTCTTTCACACATGAATGGGCCTGGTCTGCCTTGGACATTGCTATCTCAACTTCCTGCTGGGAAGCTGCTCCAGAGAGGTCATAACTGGTTTTGGCTGGGCAAAGAGAATCTCTGCCACCAGAGAGCAAATAAATCTGTGCTATAAAAGTGGGGCCCAGACCCCAGACTTTTAGATTAGTGCTGAACTAAGGAACCTGCCAGGAAGAAGAACCTTGAAAGCTGGAGGAGGAGTACTGCCCCTGTGCTGTGTGCTGTTGGGGTTGGCCTGCAGTGGTTACTTCTGTCTTGGGCAGAGAAAAGAACTGGACTGTGCTTTCATCATCCTGCTGTTAGAGTTTTCTCCAAGGGCTTGAAGTAGAGCTTACCTCCTGTTGGAAGTCTCAGGGATAAAAAATACTTAAAAGATTACTTCTGGAATTCAACAGGAACCTTTGCCAAGGAGAAGAGCTAGAGAAACTTAGAAGAAGTACTGCCCCTTTGCTGTGTGCTATCTGGGGTTGGCCTGAAGTGACTGTTTCTGCCAAAAAAAGGACAAGGACTTAGCTGTGTGCTGTGTCCCCTGCTTGAGGTAGATCTCCAAAGGTTTGAAGTAGAACTTTCCTCCTGTTCTGAAGCCTCAGAAACACAAAGTCTTCACCGAGTTCCCTCGAACTTCCTTGCTGGGAGTTCTGGCCTGCCATGAGGTTCCTGTTCCTGTTCTAGGCCTCTGGAGGTTGTTCCTGCTGTTGGGAGCTGGGAAAGTAATGGAACTACAAGAAGCGCAACGCATCGTACCTGTTTGTAAATGCATCGTCAAAGAAACTGATGCGCACCTGCCGATGGCTCGGGAAATCGCCACACGCCACATCGAGTGCACCGATCTACGAAGGCCGAGATCACCGCACTGATTCCGACGTAGGCCCTGCTGTGCAACTGCAAGAACCATCACATCGTGGGACTGTGGCCGTTGCTGCTGCTGCATCGAGACCCGCCGTATCCCCGATCATCACACATCGCAACGGGGCGTGAAGTCTACAAGGATACCAGTGGCCGCAGTAAGAAACTGACCCATCACCTCCCCACACAATAAGAAACCAACACGTCACCTCCCCTTCATTAACCCCTTCAGCGCTGGGCGAATTCCGCCGCGGTGCTGAAGGGTTCGTGCGCGGGCGGGCCCATGACGGAACGGTTCCGTCATGAGCACAGCTCAACCGTGGCTCATGACGGAACCGTTCCGTCATGAGCATGGAAGGGGTTAAGAAACAGACTTATTACCTCCCCTGCGTGGCAGAATGGAACTGACGCATCACCTCCCCTGGAGTAAGGAACCAACGCATCACCTTCTCTGCGCATAAGGAACTGACGCATCACCTTCCCTGCAGCTGTTCTTGCTTTTGATTTTGACGCATCCAAGGTACTTTGTGTTGAAAGAATTGCATCTGCAATTTGCTTTGAACAGAACTGTTTCTACCTTTTGAAAGTCATATTTTTATTACTATTTTGTGGAATTTTGTCATTTTGGTCTTGTTGGTTTGGATAACGATTACTTATTTTTTAAACTTGTGTGATGTCCATTTGTAGTGCTTCCACTGTATGACTGAATGCATGAACAATTGCTTTACACACTTCCTCTGAAATGAGGCTGTCTGCTCATGCCAAGCTACTAAAGGGGTGAGCGGGGGTGATTTTAGAAGTGTATCCCCCTTTCCCTGACTTGCTAGAAGGGTCCCTAATTGGACAAAGGTGTAAACCCTTTCCAATAGAGACCCCCATTTCTAACACAAAGTAATTGTTTCGCCCAACAGAAGTCATTTTAGATTATATTGCTGACACCCAGGTTCTGAGGGACACATGGTTTACCCCATTATCTTAAATGGTTTTATTATGAGTGGCAATAATTTTCCCAATCTTTGTGCAAACACATGTTTTGCAGTGGTCAGACTCACAAATTTAGTGGCAATTAGTGCATTCCTCACAATTATTCCCCATTGAATTTCGGAAGGTAAAATTTTGTGAAATGTACTGCTGAAAATCCAAGTAAATGCCAGTACATGTCTACATATAGACACACAGACTCAGAGGCACATCTAAAGGCACAGCACATAAGAGGGCACAAAGACAGCGCCAAATAAATAGAAACTAGGAATCTGATATATGCATGAATGCAAATTTCATGCCCACTTATGCTCTCGTTATGAGTGGCCCAGTGAATTATGAATATTGACATCATAAAAACAGATTCCCTAGAGATCAGTATGCATTGGATGTGATAACTAATTGCTATGGCAAGTTCTCCACATCCAAATGGCCAATAACATACTGATACTTTCCGCACTAACATCCACATGTACTGGCGTATATATATATATATATATATATATATATATATATATATATATATATATATTCAGTGAAAAAACCATAGGTTTCACACACGTTATAGTTAGGAATTAGCATTTAAAAAACCTTGATGTCATCAGTGATGTCATTTGAGATGTCATCAGTGATGTCATGAGTGATGTCACTGACCATGTCATGAGTGATGTAATATGTGACGTCATCAGCAGTGCATTGCGGGCGCACGAGTTATAGTTAGCTGAACTAACTATAACGGGGGAATTTCATTGGTTTTTTACGAGTAAAATGTCCAGCTAACTATAACATGTGTGAAACCTATGGTTTTTTCACTGAATTTCTAAGGTTTTTTAAATGCTAATTCCTAACTATAACGTGTGTGAAACCTATGGTTTTTTCACTGAATTTCTAAGGTTTTTTAAATGCTAATTCCTAACTATAACGTGTGTGAAACCCATGGTTTTTTCACTGAATTTCTAAGGTTTTTTAAATGCTAATTCCTAACTATAACGTGTGTGAAACCCATGGTTTTTTCAGTGAATTTGCAAGGTTTTTTAAATGCTAATTTTTTTTTTTTTCTTCTATTTTTTTAAACATATTTTTAATTTAATGTTCTAACCTTTTATAAAGACTATGGTCAAATTTTTAAAATTCCTTAATATGTTTTTTTAAATATATTTCATAAAATAAACATGTAAAATTTATTTGCAGTAAATTTTTTCCTTTTTTTTTTTTTTTTTTAGTACGCGTACCGTAAGCTTACGGTAAGCGTACGGTTTACGCAACTTCCGTAATTTATCTACGCTGTTTGCGTATATTTACGCAATTTGCGTAGCCGCGCGCACTATGCGTGGGTCGTGTACGCGTATACGCTACACGCGCACGTTACGCGGAAGTGTCGGGGAGTGACTGTTAAGCGCATGCGCGCAAGCGTGTGTCTTTTTTACGCGCATGCGTACTTTTGCCGTAAGCGTACCGTAAGCGTACCGTAAGCGTACGGTAGGTCATGTGATCATGAAACACAACTTTTGATTGGTTGAAACTACTTTCAGTTCTAGAACTCTCCTACACCACACCCATTCCCCTCATTTCTGCTTGTGATCCCTTAGGAGAAGGAGCTGGGTTGTCTTTGTGATACGATGGCAGAACAGCAGAGCTCTTCTGAGAGTGAGGCTAGCACTAGCAGCACTACCTTGAGGCAGAGAGCGAGGAAACAAAAGACCTCTTATGTATGGGATTATTTTACTTTTCCTGAAGGCCAGCAAAAGGTAAATGCACCCTTAGTAACTTGTAAGCTGTGTAAGCGTGTACTTTCAAGAGGTAATCCTGACAGGAAGTATTCCTTTGGGAATCATACCATGATGAGGCACCTCAGGGATGTACACAGAAGGACACATGCTCGACTTACTGGAGGTAACCCTTCAGTAAGTCAACCAATCACATCCACAGCAGCTCAGCCTGGACCATCATCTGCAGGGCCGAGTCCTTCTTCTGCAGGTCAGGTGAGCCCTTCATCTGTGGGGGGAGCATCTCCTTTTGCTGGCCCTCTGGAAATTAACCCTCGATTTCTGAGGGTTGATATTCGATGCGCCTCTTGTCATGATCTAATTTGTCATAGGGAGACCAGTGTTTCCCTAGTGAACCTCAAAATAGATCAGCACACTTGTCGCAGAGACTAATTTTCCCATTCTTTCTTTCCTCTCTCCCTGCATGAACACAACGGCTCTTTTAAGAGCCAACCTTATCTTTCATCTTTTTTTATATATGTTTTTAAAAACTTTTTTTTTTTTTTTTTTTACCGTACGCGTACGGTGCGCGTAATTTTTTTTTTTTTTTAAAAAAAACACTAAAAATCAATTATCACATTACAAGGTCTTTGAGAGACTACAATTATTATTATTGACTTACCATACCCACTCAAAAAAATATTTATTCTTTTTTTTTTTTTAAAAATTGCTTTAAAAATGGTTCTAGTTTTCGAAAATTTTCTATATCAATCTGAAAAAAAAGAAAAAAATATTAATATTTTTTAAACATTTTAAAATACAGTACACATATTTACATATTTACCAAAAAATATTTTTGCCTTATTTTTGCTGTTTTCAGAATATATTGCATTTCACTATAAATTGTGAAAGCAATTGCATTCATCATTTAACAGCGGGCAAAAAAAAAATAACAATCTCAAAGATTGTATTAAAAAAGCCCAGAATCTCTTCTCACTTAAACTTAACATTACAGAAATGCATAATATTCTAAAAAAATATCATCAAAAAACAATACTTATCTCTTTAAAATACCGTCTGATATTTTTGTTTCAGAAGTATAATCACAATATTATATCTCAAATAACTCCACAATACATCTGATTCCATTTCCTTTAGGCCAAATAGTAATTTTAAAATTCTTTTTTGATTAAATTTCCAATGGTAATCCAATAAAATTCTAAAGTTTAATTTGTACAGATCTCACCGATTCTCTGTAACATTTTGGTTCCCGAAAGATTTATTAATAATTTATTAAGTCCACAATAGAATTGGTTACTTTTCCGCATGGCCAAATAGTAATTTTAAAAATCATTTTTGAAAAAATTTCCAATGGCACTCCAATAACATTCCAAAATTTAAATTGTGCAGATGTTACCGATTTTCTCTAAATTTTTGGTTTTTGAAAGTTTCATAAAAAATTAAAAAAGTCCACATTACAATTGGTTATCTTTCCATTAGGCCAAATGATAATTTAAAAAATCTTTTTTTTTGAAAATTCCAATGGTAATCCAATAAAATGGTAAAATTGTTTTGTCCAGATCTTGCCAAGTCTCTCTAAAATTTAGATTTCAGGAAGATTAGATAGGAATTTGCTAAATCAAAAGGCAAACGTTGCTTGAAAATCAATTGGGAATCATTACACAGTGTCCAGCCTTTTTCACATTTAAGATAAACTGTGTAATGTCCAGAAGTAACAGTAGGTCCTTCATGGAAAACTATTGCAACAGTTACAAAAGTTTTTCCTGAAATTGATAATTGCTGTCCTGTAAACTTCTTTATTAAAGTATCCAATTTTGAACCATCAGCTCTACATCGTTGCATCATTAAAATTACATACTGTCCGTATTCCTTTAAAATTAATGTTGAAAACATGTCAGATTGACACTCACCGCATTGCATGCTATGATTAGCATCTTTAACTAATTTAGCAAAAGTGACTGTTTTACTCTCTGGCAATGTCAAATAAATAAACCTTTCATTATCAACATTAGAGCCACATATATTATAACAGTTTTCACAACTATGTTCCCATTTATAAGAGAGACCAAATAAAATATCAATTGCAACTTCTTCTTCTTCCAGTACCTGAAGAAAATACATCAAAAATTCGTGTGCATCTTGCTGTTCATTTTGAGAAAACTGTGTTCGTCCTGAACATACATCTAAAAGTTTTCTAATTTCAGTAGCACTTTCTATTTGAGTTTTATCATTACTCAGCTTTTGAAAAAGGAGACTCAGCTCAGAACAGAATCTTTTTCCCTGATTTACTATTATCTGCTCTTGCAAACTTTCCAGATAAAATGCAACATTCAGCACTACATTTGCGTAGCAGTTGACACCAGAGCTATTTTCAAAATGACATCCTACAACCTGTTCTTCTTTTTCCTTACTCTTTTTGCTTGCAATTACATCACTCCTCTTTTTTTTCCTCCTCTCTACATCGTCATCACAGATATTCTCATTTCTCCTTTTTCGAGAAACAACACGTTTTTCCAACACAGGATACTGACCTAAATGAGGAGCATAGGTTCTTCTTAATCTATTATACTCCTTTACACAATTTGCATCAGCACTAACTTTTGAGTCATCAAAGTCTATCATGAATAAACCTGATAATGTTTTCACTCGTGACAAAGCAACATATGCCATACCTTCTTTGAACACAGTTGAACCAATGTTCACAAATGCACAATCTACAGTCAATCCTTGAGACTTGTGAATAGTTACAGCATATGCTAGCGAAAACGGAAACTGCTTCCTACGTACATATAAGTCTTTCACAAGCATGAAACGAACTGTACAACGACAAATGTCTTTAACTTCTTCTATCTGATCAAATTTTATTTTTAAACATTCAATTCCATCTTTTTTCTGATAATTAATAAAACCCACAACTCTTCCCATAGCTCCATTAACTAAACCTTTTTCAACATCCAAATTTCTCCTTAAAAATACTCTACAGTTCATGCAAACGTATAGATTTTTTTCTAATCCAGCTGTTTTGGAGATGTTCTTCTCTAGTGAATCCAATTTATTTTTCAGTGTGCCTGTTACTGTGACAGTAATTCTTCCATCCTCAATTTTGTCCACTGCTTCCAATTTCC
The DNA here is from genome assembly GCF_964204655.1 of Triturus cristatus. Taxonomy (NCBI): domain Eukaryota; kingdom Metazoa; phylum Chordata; class Amphibia; order Caudata; family Salamandridae; genus Triturus; species Triturus cristatus. The sequence goes on along the minus strand of NC_140591.1, from coordinate 741,749,720 downwards.
TGATCTCTTCCTTTTCCAATTTCAAAAGCTCCTCATTAAATATTGAGCATTCACGTAGAGTTGGCATTAAGCAGATGACACTTTTGTTTTCTGCAATGTTCTTGTATATCTTCTCTGCAACTATTTCTTCCTTTGGAAATAAATTATGTAGCAGCCGACTCTGTAATGCTTTTTTGCCAACTTCTGTGAGTAGTCCAATTCTGATATCTTTCAGAATACTTCCATATTCTTCATCGCTTGCTTGCCTCATATTAGTAGTAAGTTCCTTGTACTCAAAGAAGGACCAAATATTTGTATTTCCGATGCTTCCCAATGACTTCTTCGTGTCTTCATGTGTGACAGTATTAAACACTGGTTGTCCTTTAACTGGAGTAAGTTGCAAAAGATCTCCAAAAACTATGACGTGTTTTTCCACCAAATAACATGTCATAGTCTGTCTTCAAAATTTGCTGCATTCTTAAATGCACAAAGGCAAGCATTAAGTTTGATACCATGCTCACCTCATCAATAATGAGAACTTGCATCTTCTTCAATACTCTTGAAACTTCCAAGGATGCTTCTCCAGTTAGCTTGTTGTATTGTATTTTGTTCTCATGCTCCACTGGTAACATTAGCAAACGATGTAAAGTGATTCCTTTTATGTTATATGCTGCTAACCCAGTTGGAGCAGTAACCACACAAGACAAAGTAGAATCCGTTTTTTGCTGTAGGTAGCTTCTGATGACTTTTATAAGGAAACTTTTTCCAGTTCCAGCTTGTCCGCTTACATACATCCTGATTGGATGAAATGATGTGCATGAGCACTCTTTTTTTTCATGTAGAAATCCGTGATCAATTTTGTTTCTGATCTCTTCATAAATTTGTTGCTGCTCTTGATTCAGTTGTCTTTCCAAATTTTGTAAGTCTATAAATTCTTCTTGAGCTTGATTCATAGCCGTTTCCACTTCATTCATGGCTATTGATGCTTCATTTTCAACGATTGGTTGTCCTAGGGGATCTTGACTGAGTGTTCCTGAACTTTGGCTGTCTTGAGAACTGTCTCTAGCTATTTCTGCTGCAATTGTAGTTTCCTGTTCAATTTCTTCATTTAACATTTGCAGATAACTTGAGAATGTACTGCATTGTATGCTGTCTTTGCAAGCATTAAAAGAATCTTCATAGCTTTGAAATTCTCCCAGTAGTTCATCCTCTGTACGCCATGGTTTAAACAACTGTAAAAGAGCCAAGTAGTAAAATTCCTTCTTGTCAGTAGTGTCGCAACTCAGCTTCCTGTGATTTATCAAACTTCCTTTTGTTTGCTTCACCAAACATCCTTCCTCACCAACGACTTTATATTTTCCATTGTTGATGTCTTCTGCGGCTTTCCGTGAATAAATGTAGTTCTGCAGCACTTCATAGAGACACATGTTCTCCAGATGTTGACTTCTCTTGGGATAATATGTGTCCAACATGTTTGATTTCAAAATATCTGTACTTTCTGGGTCATTCTCGGCCAAATATTCAATTTCTCCAACAGATTTTAGTACCCGATTTCTCATTGCTGCAAGGCCTAAACTTGCCCAAATTATTCTTCTTGACTTCGAGTAGAGACTTGCAGAAGATAACCTATCTGAACATTCGTAGGATCCAATTTCTCGATGCGATAACATCTTCAAACTGAAACTGTACAGCTTCTTACTGACAGTCTTCTCGTGAGAAATCTCTTCCCACATTTCCTTCAATTCTGTTTTTTCTGATTTCGTAATGTAAGACGTTACATATCGAGCAACAGCAATGGAATTGTCAGCTACATACTGTATATCCATGTTAGCGTTCCACATGGATAAAATGACTGGGTTGTAGTCATTTATATTTTTTGATTCTTCTTTTCTTTTTAGGTTGTAGGTATTCTTAGGTGATTTTCTTGTGATAGTATGTCTCACAGCTGACATAAAACTGTTGACTCTTCCATTTGAAAGAACAGGTCTAGGAAATCCAAATCGACATTTAGTGTAGTATTTATCTTTGCTCTTGTATTTCCGTCGACAGTATTTTCCACACCGATGACTTTGGAAACGTAAAACTTGCTCCTTTAACTTTTTCTCTTCTGTGCTTTTTGGTATAGCACATGTTGCATATTCTTCAATGTAAGATAACACTGCTTCATCAGTATCTGTTCCAAACTTTGGGGCATCCTTGATCCACAACAGCATATGAATATGAGGAGCACCTCTTGCCTGGTACTCTTTTCTCCAAAAGAAATCTACTACTTCTCCAAGAGGTGGATGTTTTTTATTGCAGATGAAGGACATCATAGCCTCAAATCTATGATTGAAATATCTGCAAACATTAACCGGATCCAATGAGCACAGTTCTCCTGCTGTCTTGTATTCGATGTTTTTAATGTTTGAATTTGCCTCTCGTAGAAAATCCAGTAAATCATCCCAAGCGTACTCGGCACAGCTTAGGGTAAGGAACCATGTTGGTGTTCCTAAATTCCGTAACATGCATTTTAATTCACCATGGCGTCGGTACCAATATTCATTTGTCCCACGCTGACAAGCCATCAGATTGATCATTTGAGTTTCCAAATGATCATCTCGGTGCTGCACTTTCTCCATAAAATCCTTAGCAGACACATTTTGTAAATGTACTCCACTTTTTAAAATGTGATTTACTGCATAAGACAGTGCAGACAAGTCGCTTTCAAATAAAAGATGGAACAAATAAGGAATACTTTGTCGAAATCTGGGATCTTCAGCATATAGTCTTGTAGTCCGATACTCAGAAGCTGGAATCTGTTCCGGACGTTCATCGTATCGTCCTCCTTTTCCTTTAGGAAACAGCTGGGGAAAACATCGAGCTTCCAAGCTCTCCTCCCATACACTCACGGGAGTTCCTTTTGCTTTCTTCATCTGAAAGAGATCAATATTGTCTCCCATAACTTCTTTTGAATGAAGAGGATGTATGCTAAAATGTTCATAAATTTCTTCTTCCTTTGACTTGTCCACTTTTTCAATTTGTCCAGTTGGTGTTTCTGTGTCTTCTTGTAAATCTTCTTCTTCTTCTTCTTCTATATAAATTGATTCATACCATTTGTTATTCCTTTTCAAATACAAATTTGCTCTTTGTACTTTCCGCACATCTACCAGCTCCTGCCAAATCTTCTTATTTTTTGTAGGTACACCATTAACCAGAATAACTAATGGTTCAGTTTCCAAAGTATCCGCATCAATAGTTTCCATATTTTTTTTCAAATCCAAGGGCAAATACACCACTCTACCTTTTAAACCTCTCAGTAAATCTGAAGGAGGTAATTTACCAGTTTTGGGCTCCATACGTACTATGGTCTGGAACGGATGAACACATTGAATGAGTATAGACTCATATGTATTTAATTCAGAAAGTTCAGCAGGAATAGCATCCAATTCTAAATTATTATGTACAGCTCTGGTCGGCATTCTATTTTCCTCTAACTTGTTGTAACAGTATTTACAAATACGCTGATCTTCACCCAAATCAAAACAATTTTCAAGAAATATATATGTGGCAAAATCCTTCCACTTATAATTATCTTCATTTTCACTCTTTCTGTAGAGATCAACATTCCTAGTTTGTTTTCTATAATGAGTTCTGCGGCAACAAATACAAGTAAAATTTGGTCTTTCATTAGAGATTATTGCAAATTTTGTTATGTGATCATTAAATGTGTTACTTACAGAGGGTTCTACATTCTCTTCCACTTCTTCCTCATTTACTGTGTCCTTCTCTGCACTGTTTTGTTCAGGACCAAAGTAACAAAACTGAATTTCATCAACACCCTTCTCTACATCTGATACCGTTCCTCGGAACAGAGCCCTATTCAATTCATTTAACTTTATTGCTGGACTTTTGGCAAAATACAACCGTCTCACAAACTTTCTCATTTCAGTATGATGAACAGCCAGCATCCTAAAATGATGGAAAACACTATTACACACTTTTCTAGATAGACAAGCCAGAGAATGACCCTGCAAACCAGTATTCTCTCTCACTCTGCATGGATCCAGACTTTGAAGCACCTTAATCTTCTGTTTTATACTTTTTTTACTATATTCTCTTAGAAACTCTCGAAATTTGTCAATAGATTCCTGACGCACAGTGCAAATACTACTACAATTCCAAGTGTACACTGGGGCTTTAGGACGTCTCCCCATAGCCTCATCTGCCATCACTTGTACCTCATCTCTTGGAACCATTATCTCCTTCTCCATTATGCAACCATTTTTTACTTCGTAAGAACGACCTCTGGTGTCAACTGCATGCAGCAAACTATTACTTTGAAAATAGCTCTCTTCATTAAAAAAAGGTTCACTACTTGAACTATGCATCCACTTTCCTAAAAACACTTTACAAAAGTTTGTTCTGTTCACTACTCTTTTCCTTTTGCTATGTGATTTCAGTACATTAACCATTTTGTCTAATGTACGCATCCTATTCAAAATTAAAATGAATAGTTTCCTTTTTAATTCTAATGCCTTTTCTGCAATGGCTTCAATTTCTTTTTTTCTTTTATAAAACTTTGGTGCCGATCACGATCCGGTAAAAAATTCCCCCGTGCGACTCGTATCGGGTCTTTTTACCGTACGAATCGTACAAGTGCCGTACGAACTGGCAATCACGATTCGCATGGTAAAAAGTCCATACGAACCGCACCGGGAATCATTCCCCACACGTCCTCGGGTCGGAAAATGTGTCCGACACGTCCTCGGACGATTTACCTTACAAACGTAAAAATCCAAGTCCGACCGAGGAATCACGATCCATCCCGTGCGTCCGAGCCTACAACCGTATGGAAAAAACACCGTCCGCACCGAACACCAATAGCAACCATGGAGACATGTGCCCGCATACGCGCCCAACACTCCCCCCAGCCCCCGTACGTCCGACACGTACCCCCCGTATATGTATACCCCCACCCGTCTATGTACACCCCAGTACGTTCCAGTCGTACCCCCACCCCAGTACGTGTCGTACCACCGTCAATGTACACCCCCCACCCCTGTACGTGTCGTACCACCGTCAATGTACACCCCCCCACCCCTGTACGTGTCGTACCACCGTCTATGTACACCCCAGTACGTTCCAGTCGTACCCCCACCCCAGTACGTGTCGTACCACCGTCAATGTACACCCCCCCACCCCTGTACGTGTCGTACCACCGTCAATGTACACCCCCCCACCCCTGTACGTGTCGTACCACCGTCAATGTACACCCCCCCACCCCTGTACGTGTCGTACCACCGTCAATGTACACCCCCCCACCCCTGTACGTGTCGTACCACCGTCTATGTACACCCCAGTACGTTCCAGTCGTACCCCCACCCCAGTACGTGTCGTACCACCGTCAATGTACACCCCCCCACCCCTGTACGTGTCGTACCACCGTCAATGTACACCCCCCCACCCCTGTACGTGTCGTACCACCGTCAATGTACACCCCCCCACCCCTGTACGTGTCGTACCACCGTCTATGTACACCCCAGTACGTTCCAGTCGTACCCCCACCCCAGTACGTGTCGTACCACCGTCAATGTACACCCCCCCACCCCTGTACGTGTCGTACCACCGTCAATGTACACCCCCCCACCCCTGTACGTGTCGTACCACCGTCAATGTACACCCCCCCACCCCTGTACGTGTCGTACCACCGTCTATGTACACCCCAGTACGTTCCAGTCGTACCCCCACCCCAGTACGTTCCTGGCGCACCCCCAACACAACCTCCTAAGTACGGAGCGCACCCCATGCCCCAACATCACAACCGCATGTACGAGTCGTACAAAGCCACACACAAGGACCAAATCGTACAACCAAATGGCCCATGTACACACCGTACACACGCTCAAAACGCACGTACACAACAAGGACAAAACAAAACAACTCAACAATACACCATTCGAAAGGCACACAGCCACTAAACATGGCCAACAACCACTAAAATAACACAATCACTGACCTGCAACTGTCAAAAACAAACAGAGGCCCAATACACCACCACTCCTTATAACACACCCACCCAAAATTCAAACACTGCCACACCCACCCATGGACCAATAAAAAGGGCCCACACACACAAACCATGAGCCTTTGCAACAGACCCACTGCTGCCAGACACCACAGAACCAGACTACAAGCGACACCACATCTTACACTTGCACACCTTCACACGACCACCCTCACAAACACCCTCTCATCACATTCACACACACACACAACCATCCACACCCCCCCCAACATCCACACACCCCCCACACCCACACCATCCCCACCCACACCCCTCACCATGCCCACTACCAAGAATCCAAAGTTCAGTCACCGAGAGTTGGAGGTCCTTGTTGATCAAATCCTCAGAGTCGAGCCACAGATCTTTGGAACATTGGTCAGAAGCACCAGCCAGGCAGCCAAAACAGCCATGTGGCAGACCATCGTCGATGCTGTGAATGCTGTTGCGGACACCAGGAGGACCAAGCAGGATTGCCAGAACAGGTGGTACGATCTGCGGAGGAGGGTCAGAGCCAAGAGACAGGAGGAACACGACCAGGCCAACGCCACCGGAGGAGGGCCCTCCCGCAGACCCGTACAGTACCATCCCTGGGAGGAGAGGGTGATGGCCATACTGCCGGTGGAGGCAGTTGAAGGAGTAGAAGGACTCCGAGACCCGGGTGAGTACACAAACAACGCACCTCACATGGGGGGAACTGCAACCACAACCAAAATTAATAACAGGCACGCAACCACCACAAGCCATCGCATTACTCAACCACACTCCATGAGCAGGCACATGCCACTGCTGCCACCATGCCCCATGCACCCAGCTGGACAATGTCAAGTCACAGGCCACAGAAGACAACAACACATGACACGGTAACCCGGATGGCGGGAGGCTGGGCACCAAGAATCACATAGTGCGACTCCAAAGCAGACAACAATGCCCTCTGCCCATATGGCCTAGGTCACAGCCAGACAAACACTGTGTCCCAACACAGGAATGACTTGCCAGCAAATGGCGGATGCCTTGCATCAACACATGGGGGTGAAGGCACTGTTTTGCACATGCCAGCAGCTAATGAACAGCCAACAGTGTGAAAGAGTGGCAGCACACACCACCACAGCAGCAGCGCACAGACACACAGCAGACAAAATGGGTGCCTGGAGATCAGAAACAAACTCACATCAACAGGCCAAGGGCCACTCAAAGATCTGCTAACAGTGTGTGCCCAGGAAGCTGGGCCAAGGTGACAGAGGGTGACACACGGAGGGAGGGAGAGGGGGACACAGAGGGAGGGAGAGGGGGACTGAGAGGGAGGGAGACGGACAGAGGGAGGAGGCTGACACACAGAGGGAGGGAGAGGGGGACAGAGAGGGAGGGAGAGGGGGACACAGAGGGAGGGAGAGGGGGACTGAGAGGGAGGGAGACGGACAGAGGGAGGAGGCTGACACACAGAGGGAGGGAGAGGGGGACAGAGAGGGAGGGAGAGGGGGACAGAGAGGGAGGGAGACACAGGAAGATGGACAGAGGGAGGAGGCTGACACACAGAGGGAGGGAGAGGGGGACACAGAGGGAGGGAGACACAGGAAGATGGACAGAGGGAGGAGGCTGACACACAGAGGGAGGGAGAGGGGGACACAGAGGGAGGGAGACACAGGAAGATGGACAGAGGGAGGAGGCTGACACACAGAGGGAGGGAGAGGGGGACAGAGAGGGAGGGAGAGGGGGACACAGAGGGAGGGAGAGGGGGACACAGAGGGAGGGAGAGGGGGACAGAGAGGGAGGGAGAGGGGGACAGAGAAGGAGGGAGACACAGGGAGAGCAAATCAGTCCTGTGGTGTGTGGGAATGTCTGCTCGTCAGCAGGTGGACTGCGTGCATGTAGACAAGGGTGGCCAGTGCCAGAACCCCCCCTCTTCATCATGGCAAAACGCAGGGCCATGTCACAACCTGTACACGAGCACAAGGACAGCCACCTGCATCATATGAGTGTGTGGATCCACTCCATGTGCACATGTACAGTGCTACAAGGAAGGCGCAAATGCATAGCTCGGCACACATGCACACTCCACTGCTGACTGCAGTCACACTTGACGCAGCAAGTAAGACTGTGCCACACATAGTTAAAGGGGCCAAATTGGTGCCCAAGGGACACACACATGCACAAGTGCACTGTGAGTGGAATGCAAGACAGATCCTAATTCCAAGAGGAAATGTGCCAACTTTGTAACGGATGAAACATGGATGTTGCATGGATCAAAATTAACATTTTCTCTCTCACACACAGGTCAACGTCGTGCTGCACCCCCCAACACTGGGGGGGAACACTCACAGGACCCGGATCTGCAGGAGACCGATCCCACCGACAGCGACCACTCTCACCACTCTGCGGACGACCCCGACCGACCTGGCCCCTCTGGTGTCCAACCACCTGCAGCACCTGCGTCAGGTACAACCGTGCCAACCACCACCCCCACTCCTGCCACATCCCAGGAGACACCCAGGATCCCTGCCCCAACACCACAATGCAGCCAGGCTCGCCAGGAGGGACACGGTGTCCCGGGCACCCAGGAGGAGGCAGGCGACAACGCCAATGCCACCCCTCAGGGGTCCCGGAGACCCGATGTGCCCACAAGTGCAGGCCAGACGCAAGTGGGCAGGGGTGGTGGGAGTGGAGGACGGCGGAGGCGCGAGCCTGACCAGTTGGCTGGGGATCCGGTATTTTCACATGTCCGTAACATCCTGGACTCATACCGGCAGGACACCACGGGCATGGCCCAGGTTGTGTCCGTCCTCGAGGGGATCAAGGTCCAGCAGGCCCAGCAACATGCGGAGCTAATAGCCTGTCTACAGCTACACCAACGGAGGATGGAGGACAGACAGGCTGAGCAAGTGACGGCGTCCCAGGGGATTCACGCTGAACTCCGTCGGATGGCCGACACCATGGCCGACCCTCCCTGTGCCAGAAGGCGGAGAACATCACCACCCACAGGGAGGGATCATGAGGAGGAGGAGGAAACATCCGACGGAGCATCCCAGACGTCATCACGGCCTGCTGCTGAGGTTCCCCGCAGGAAGCCGGGTCGTCCACGGAAAGGACCGTGAGGGTGGCTGCTACATCACCATCTCCCAGGACACCTGGCCTGGCACCTGGCCCACTGGAGCAACAGCATCACAGCATCAAGAGACATTCTCTGCCACATGGCCCTGCTGGTCACTGGCTGACCAATGTTGACAAAGACTGTGGCATGGACTCTGAGGATTTCCAATGGCAAGGACACCAACTCCCCTACTGAACTTTGGATTCCCTAATCCCGGAAAGCCCCCCACTTTGTCCCCCCCCCCCCCCTAATAAATCACACTATTAAGAGTAGATGCCTGCTGGTAGCATTATTACCTAACATGTGTCTTGTACAGTCTAAACATGCCTGAGTCATCTGTTCACTTCAACCATCCACACCCTGGGGCCTGAGTCTGGCACAGGACACATGGGTCACAGTTTATTAGGCAAGACAGACATGGAGCACCATACACACCCGTGATGTGCAGAACCAGCTGAGGGGGTGGCCGAACAACCGTGCTGACAGACACATTGAGTACAGCAACAGTCATGCGCAGAGGTCAGGGAACCTGGCCCGTGTCCTGGGGGGCACCCAGGTACGTGTAGACAGGTGGCAGAACCATGTCCTGCAAGCTTGAGTCCGGTGGATGCAGAGAATGGGGGCCTGGACAACGTTGGATGCATGGGGATGGCACATGTCACACTACCCACACAGTCATGGACATCATGCCCAATACACAGTCTCAGCACACACACACAGCTTGCATCTTGCCACTCGACACATTGACACATAGCCACAATCTGGGAATACCATGCCAGACATGCAGGATGCACCGTGCCAACACACCAGCATTGACTGAGCAGAGGCACCTTGGAGGCATAGGGACACCTTTAATAGTCATGTTTTTGGGATTGCAGAGGCAACTTGAAGTACACATGAACACATCATGTGGAGTAACATGTGGCTCAAACACTGGCACCCCCCTTCTGCAGCACAAATGCGTGATAGCCATGGTACTGGCACACAAGCGTCGGCTAACAGCTAAATACCCACAGCTGCACACGGAGAGCCTGCCATACACCATAGATCCGCTGATGTGGAAGTCCCACGCCATGTCAAGCCAATGTCAACCGTATGTGTCCGAGGGCAGTGTCACACACATTGATGCCATCATCACAATCCACCATCCCATCACTGATGACTGACAACCAGGCAGCCCATCTATTCTGGTGTACCCAGCTGCATGTCGTGTCCCATGGGGATGCCACATGACTGCAGAGGAACCAAACCCCGACCTGGGCAGTGTGCACACATCGTGAACAACTGCCACACCCAATACACCCCAGATGCATCCCTTACCCCATGGAGACTTCCAAACGTGTCCGTGCCTGTAACGCTGAGTCAGCCCACGATGCCATGTCCATGAGGAATAGCAGTGCCACAAAAATGCAACCAGCAGATGGCATGCGCAGGTACCTGGGGAAGAGAGACACACAAGAAGTCAGCCACAAAAAGCACAGCCACTTGCATGTGCATTGACTCGACACATGTATGGATGACAACATGCTAGGTCAAAATTATGACTGGGGAAATACTACCATCACTGCCACCATCACTCCAGTGACACACCCACACACACCTCTGACTCACGTGCCATACATGCAGGTGGACACACACATCACAACACATGCCACACGGGGACCAAGGCGTGCACACTCAGACACTGGTACTCACCACTAAGCAAAGAAGTCGCGTATGAGCCGAGTCCGGATGTCCTCTTGCGGCTCCACATCCTCCACATCACTAGCCCCATTGCCAAGCCCTTCGTCCTCCACGGGTGGATGGTCCTCGTCATGTTGATTCAGGATGAGTGGCACAGCTCTTTCAACTGCCATGTTGTGCAGCATGCAGCAGACCATGAAGATCTTGCAAACCTTTGCCGGGGCATATGGGAGTGCGCCGCCGGTCTTGTGGAGGCACCGGAATCGGCTCTTCAGCATGCCAAACGTCCTCTCTATCACTCGCCTTGTCCGGCCATGGGCGGTGTTGTAGCGGAGCTGGGCCGGCGTGATGGGGTTGCGGAGAGGTGTCAGCAGCCAAGGCATGTTAGGATAGCCAGCGTCCCCTAAATGGAAAGCACATGGATATCGTTAGAACTGGCGAAGCGGTAGTGCTGCTCGGCCAAACAGAATACAGGACAGACAGACTGTACCCACCAACAACACATGCTCGTTCGTTGCGCAGCTGCATCATCATATCAGGCATCCCGCTACGCCTCATGATGTAGGCATCGTGTGCTGATCCTGGGAAACGAGCACAGACATGTGAAATCACCATGTTGGACAGACACACCACAAGGGCATTGATGGAGTGGTAGTGCTTCCGATTGCGGTACGCCACCTCCCGTGCGTGTGGTGGTACCAAACCTACATGTGTCCCATCTATGGACCCAATGACATGGGGCATCCCTCCCAGGGCATAGAAACCACGCTTGACCTCAGTCATCTGTTCAGGGGTTGGGAACTTGATGAAGTCATCCAGGTGAATCAACATGGCCTCCAAGAAATCATGCAGCACACCGCTGAACATGCTCTGGGACATGCCACCAACATGAGCTATGGTATTTTGGAAGGTACCCGTGGCAAGGAAATGTAGGGCAGCCATTACCTTCAGCTGGGGTGTCAGTGCCGTAGGATACCTGTGCTGCGGTTGCAGGTGTGGTGCCAGTCTCGCCGTCAGCTCCAGAATCAACGGTTGGGTGAAGCGGTAGAGCCGGATCCTGTCATTCTCCTGCATGGTGGCCAAGTCTGGAAATCTTCGGGCAACAGGAGGCGCTCTGCAGTAATTTGGAAGTGACAAGGAAGAGTGAGTGCACTACGAGAACAACTCATGTCTACTGAGCACATGTAAATCTGGCAATACACACATGCCACATAGGGAGTCAGGCATGTGCTACATGCCCAGGACACGTATGGATGCAAGGTGACACTCCTTCCAAGACCCAGCTACACACGGTGATTGAGAACCTCCCCATGCCACGCCATGGACATAGCTGTGTCCCAGTGCAAGTGCACTGCCCGACGCAAGACAGGAGTGACATACACCCACACATCAGCAGAAGTGTGATGCCGATTGCAGAGACTGGCAGCGGAACACTTGAGCCACAGGTCACATGACATTACACTAGTCCAGCCCACACACCTTGCCATGAAGGTGCACATGTCATGACTCACCACACATTCCTTATGAGTTTGCTGACATGGCCTTGTCACGCTACTCCGTGTCCCTTGCATACATGTGCACCTCACATCCGAGAACACATGTGGCATGGTGTTGGGAACAGTGTGCAATGACAATCTACACACAGCCACATGTTGGTTGCTGCAACTGCTGCAGCTTTTGAGGGTGCTACAACATCAACCTGCTGTAAATCCCGGACACATATATGGCATAGTCACATTGTGCACTGTGGGTAGTGATAAGTCATGTGTCATGACCCCTGTACCTGGCATCATGGGACACTTCCGTGTGTTGGTGTCGGTGCCATGCCAGTGACGCTCACCCCAAGTGCGCAGTCCCACATGCACACATGTCAAAGGAGTCAAGGGCATGCCTGGCACACATTGCACCCTCACACAGTACACATGTACACATCTCATCATACATCTGGTGCCTTCTCCACTCAGGAGGCATGTTCCACATCACAGCCTGTGACACCTGTGCCCCACACATGTGGTAATGCACAGACGATGCCTTGATGTCCATTCCTGGACAAGTATGTCCATCCATGGACAAGTATGTCCGCCCTATTCCTACATGTGTGTCGCCTATCACCACAGTGATGTGTAAAATCCGCCGTACTGCTGCTGAGAGGGCCTGTGCATGTTCCCAAATCACTGTGGGAGTGCTGCCGTATGTGTACCCATCGTGATGGCGAGCGTAGATGCGAGTGTACGGTCCGTGTCACTACGGGTACGCATACGCGTGCAGACCCATAGTGATGGAGAGCGTAAATGTGAGTGTACGGTCCGTACCACTACGAGTACGCATACGCGTGAAGACCCATAGTGATAGAGAGCGTAGATGCGAGTGTACGGCCCTATCACTATGGGTCTGCACGCGTATGCGCACCCGTAGTGGTACGGACCGTACACTCGCATCTACGCTCACTATCACTATGGGTCTGCACGCGTATGCGTACCCGTAGTGGTACGGACCGTACACTCGCATCTACGCTCACTATCACTATGGGTCTGCACGCGTATGCGTACCCGTAGTGGTACGGACCGTACACTCGCATCTACGCTCACTATCACTATGGGTCTGCACGCGTATGCGTACCCGTAGTGGTACGGACCGTACACTCGCATCTACGCTCTCCATCACTATGGGTCTGCACGCGTATGCGTACTCGTAGTGATAGTGAGCGTAGATGCGAGTGTACGGTCCGTACCACTACGGGTACGCATACGCGTGCAGACCCATAGTGATAGTGAGCGTAGATGCGAGTGTACGGTCCGTACCACTACGGGTACGCATACGCGTGCAGACCCATAGTGATAGTGAGCGTAGATGCGAGTGTACGGTCCGTACCACTACGGGTACGCATACGCGTGCAGACCCATAGTGATAGTGAGCGTAGATGCGAGTGTACGGTCCGTACCACTACGGGTACGCATACGCGTGCAGACCCATAGTGATAGTGAGCGTAGATGCGAGTGTACGGTCCGTACCACTACGGGTACGCATACGCGTGCAGACCCATAGTGATGGAGAGGGTAGGCATGCATGTACGGGCCGTTGCCATGCATTTGGGGTGCCCTAGGGCCCCCACACGCACCGTACCTGTGTGTGATGCTCCAAATTACATAGGGAACAAGTATTAAGGCCTACATGCATGCTGGTTGTCATGGAGACCAAGTTCAAAATTCGAAATTGTTCTGGAAGGTGCACAGCAGAAGTCAGTTGGAATTTGTCTACTTTGTTGCAATGTGTTTGTGGGGCTGACATCATGCAGGAGAATGAAACCGATAGAGAACACACAGACTGCTAGGTTTGTAGGGATTGGTGGAAACATAGGATGCAAATGTGAGTGACCAATCTCTCTGTACTCCTGTGCATGAGACTGGGCAGAAGGGCACATATAAGGCAGCCAGGTCCCATGAGGGAGCACTTGCCTGCACATCTTTGCATTCGTCGACCCAGCTGCTGCTACTGATTCCCTGGAACCATGTCAAGGGCTGTGGAGAGGACACAGCCATTCACCCTGGAGGAGAACATGGCTCTGCTGGATGTGATCCTCCCACAGTACCCCATGCTGTATGGGCGACCAGGGTATCAGGTGAGTGCATAGGCCACTGCCACAGACTGTCCCTATGTTGTGACTGTGACTTCTGCCATTGCGTCCAGGTGTAACACACATGCCATGTACTGTCGGGGGGGTCCCAGGGGGGGGGTGCCTGATGTCTCCCAGCAGTGCCCTGAGACAGGAGGGGTGGGTACAGAGTGCTCCCAGCAGTGCCCTGAGACAGGAGGGGTGGGTACAGTGTGCTCCCAGCAGTGCCCTGAGACAGGAGGGGTGTGTGCCTATCACTAACAGCAGTGCCCTGAGACAGGAGGGGTGGGTACAGAGTGCTCCCAGCAGTGCCCTGAGACAGGAGGGGTGGGTACAGTGTGCTCCCAGCAGTGCCCTGAGACAGGAGGGGTGTGTGCCTATCACTAACAGCAGTGCCCTGAGACAGGAGGGGTGGGTACAGAGTGCTCCCAGCAGTGCCCTGAGACAGGAGGGGTGGGTACAGTGTGCTCCCAGCAGTGCCCTGAGACAGGAGGGGTGTGTGCCTATCACTAACAGCAGTGCCCTGAGACAGGAGGGGTGGGTACAGAGTGCTCCCAGCAGTGCCCTGAGACAGGAGGGGTGGGTACAGTGTGCTCCCAGCAGTGCCCTGAGACAGGAGGGGTGTGTGCCTATCACTAACAGCAGTGCCCTGAGACAGGAGGGGTGGGTACAGAGTGCTCCCAGCAGTGCCCTGAGACAGGAGGGGTGGGTACAGTGTGCTCCCAGCAGTGCCCTGAGACAGGAGGGGTGTGTGCCTATCACTAACAGCAGTGCCCTGAGACAGGAGGGGTGGGTGTGATGCACAGTGTGAGCCTTGATCATTGATTGTGACATTGCCATCATTCCACCTGTGTACCCACTGTGGCACGTAGTGCGTTTTCCCCTCACCAGGGGATGATGTCCCTATGACAAAGGTGCAATGCGTTGGCTGCATGACATGCCTTGTTGTAACCAGCTAATTTGTACCCATATGTCTCTCTGTGACATGTGGCTGGTGTATTGATGTGGTGTCACTTGTTCTACCTCACAGGTAGGCGCCACTGCCAAGGAGCAGATCTGGCTGACCGCCGTCAGTGCCGTGAGGCGTGTGGATGGTCGGAGGCGGAGCCTGCCCCAGGTGAGGAAACGCTGGCAGGATATCCGGTGCTGGACGCGGAGGATTGCACGGCTCCTGCTGGGGGACTCACCTGAGAGCCACAAGAACCGCGGCCGCCGCCGTCTGAGCCACCTCCACAGGCGTGTGCTGCCGGTGGTCTTTCCAGACCTGGAGAGGCGCTTACAGGCGATGCAGCAGCCGGAAGGGGGTAGGTACATGTGTGTTTGTTGTGTGTCACCGGCATTTGTAAGGGCACAGTAGCATGAATTCACTGGCAGGGTTTAAAGGTGCTGTTCAGATCCTGTTTGCCCCAGTATAGCGCTGTGCCCCTGCCACCCTTCCCCTCCTTGCAATGTGTTCCCTGGTCTGTGTGTAGTCACTCCTCCACAGGGTAATGTAGGCTGGCGCTTTGTCCACGGGAACAATGTCTGTAGCATCATGTGTGGGGGTGGTGTGTAACAGGTTGTGGGACATTGCCTGTGCACTGTCAAGTTCACTGCATGTGGCTTCCATATCAGTTGGCACTGATGCTGACTCCAGACATGGGAGTTGGTCTCTCATGTGTCATGCCTTACAGCGCGCATGTCCCATGTAGTGGCCTGTGACATGATGTGCATGAGTGTGCGATACACATAGTGCAGGGATGGTGACGTGTGTTGCAGTCATTACCATTCAGTAGCATGTAGTTGCGTGCCCACTACTGTCCCCTGGGGCACCTTTTCCTCAGTGGTGTATGTGTCATCATAAACGTGGCCACTGTCAGTGTCTACAGCGTAAGTTGTGCTCTCTGCCATTGTCCCCTGTCACCATGTATATAGACGTGCTATTTTGTACAGGTGTCCACTGTGCAGCCTGACCTGATTGTCCTTCTTCATACTCACAGTTGCCAGTGCCTGTGTGTCTTGCTATACTCATCTGAGGATGGGCACTGGTACCACATTATTTGTACAGGCGCACCTTGGCTGTTTGGCGTTCAATCTCGCTTTTTGCCTGCCCCTGTGTGTATCACCCAGACTATGAGATGTTGGTGCCACCTGTGTCTCAACAATTTGCCTCGTGTAGGGTCTTGTTGGGGCGGGCAATGCCTATGTGTTAAATCCTGATTACCACTTGCTGGGTCTGGGCAGTGTGTGATGTGTCTGGACACACACGCAATGTGCAGTGACAGAGTCATGTTGTGCATGTTTTCAGCATTACCTATGCAGCATGTGTCTCAAGTTCATGGATATGGTCCCTGGTCATCGGTATTTTTGCCAACGCTGTGTGGTGCAGATGCAGTGCTGGATTGTCCCCAGGGCCTGGGTGCTATGTCAGACTCCTTTTCCTGTGTTTAGCTATTGTCTCATGCTCTCCATGGTATTTCAGTGGCATGGTGGCTCAACCAACTGTGTGTTTCATGCCCTACATCGGTACCCTGTTCAGTAGATGTTAGGGATCTTCCTTTTCAGGCCATGCAATGTTACCTATGTGGATTGGACTCATGTGACAGATGTGTACAGATGTCTGATTATTTCTGTCTCTCCACCCTGCCCACAGCATCGTCGGGGGACACAGAGGGAGACATGGACACAGACCAGGCGGAGGGACCGAGCACCAGTGCCAGCCGTGACATCGGGTCTGGCACATCGAGTGGTACAGAGGCGGAGGAGAGTGTGGCCGAGGACCTGTCGACTGGCACATCAGACTACGAAGCTGACAGGTCCGGGGACGATGTCTCCGAGTGGGCGGAGGCTGCACCAGCAGCTGACAGCGGAACAACACCTCGCACCGCCCCCTCAGTTTCCACCAGCCGCCTCCCACTTGCTCGTGTCCCTTCCCAGCGTGCCCGGTCACAGCATGTCTCCTTCCTGCCAGGCACCGCACCCCCTGCCCCTGTCTCCACTGCTGCCGCCAATGCAGAGTCTGTGGACATCCAGCGGCAACTGCAGGTTGGTCAGGCTGCGATCCTTAATGTCCTCCATGCCCACGGCAAAACCCTCACCAACATCGAGGCTTTCTTGGAGGGCATTCATTCATCGCAGGCTGACCAACGCAACTTGCTGAGGTCCATCGACTCCACACTGACTGCAGCAGTGGGTCTCCTGCAGCGCGACCTCCCCCCACCTACCCCTGCCCCATCCACACTTCCCACTCCCATGCCTGTCACACGTACACCCAGACGTCGGCATGCACCCACATCAACGGACACGGGCACCACACCAGCAGGGAAGGTCCACCGCACTCCTCCTGACACGCACACACAGGGTGAGGTAGGCACACCCACTGGGTCGGGGGGCAAACGTGTGACACGCAGCCATAGTGGGAGTCCGCATTCCACCCAGTCCACTCCCTCCAAATCCCCTCCCCTCAGCTCTCCTGGCCACATCTCCCCCAAGGACACCTTCATGGCCGCTCTGTCCCTGAGCCCCACAGTTACACCACCACGCAAGCGGTCAAGGAGGTCCCCGGTCAGGGTGGTTGAGTCTCCCCCCCTGTCTCCACCCTCCCCCGGTGGCGCTGCGACCCATCCCTCTGACCCCCCCCCCTCCTTGGGGCCTGAGGTCCCTTCGGGTGCAGGGGACTCCCTGGAGGACCTTGCAAAGGTGTGTAGTGCCATCCTGGCCTCCGCCTTTGGCACTGACCCACCCCCTGTGGTGGAGTCCTCCATCCCTGCACCCACAACGCCGCCCCTTTGCCCTGATGTCCCTGCGGTGCCTGTTGCTTCCCCCCCCCCCTGATGCCCTCACCAGTGTGGAAGACGATGCCATTTGACTGTGCAGGCAATGTAGGGGACACGCATCCCACTGTGTCCCCCATCCAGCTGAGAATCATTGACTGCCCTATGGGCTTTGTGAAGATTGAACTGCCTGCGATCCACGGACATTGTGCTCATGCTGAATAAAGCTTAATTTTGTTTTCATTATCACACTACTGCTATGCTGGTATTGGTGTTGGTGGGGCTGCTACATGGTTTTGGGTGGTGTGTAAGGGTTTGGGTGTGTGGGATGTGTAGTAGTGTACTGCTCATTGGTGGGACCCTGTGATCTGTGTGCCATCACAAGGTGTTGGCTAACTTTCTTTGTTCATTTAAGCAGTTACTGCATGGTGCACTTGTCCCAGGGTGTATTCCTTCCTCTGTGTACCCAGCTTTCTTCCCTGCAGGGTGTTCCCAATGTTTAGCGCAGAGCTGTGTCTACATGAGCTGTGTGTGTGACGGAGCCCTTCTACTTTGGCCATGCATGCAGGGCCATGTCTCCACCTGCGACAATCGTGGCATCCTTGGTGATCACTGTACTTGTGTGTGGAGTCTGTTGACATGAGTTCATGGGGACATGTTCCCTTGTAGCCAGTATGCATGTGGATAATTCTGGCCTCACACACATGTGTTACACCCCTCCTGTATCAGGGCACTGCTGGGAGTGATGGGCACCCACCCCTCCTGTCTCAGGGCACTGCTGGGAGGACTCCACACCCACCCCTCCTGTCTCAGGGCACTGCTGGGAGGGCTCTGCACACACACCTCCTGTCTCTGGGCACTGCTGGGAGGACTCTGCACACACCCCTCCTGGGTCTGGACACTGCTGGGGGGACTCTGCACACACCCCTCCTGGGTCTGGACACTGCTGGGAGGACACTGCACCCACCCCTCCTGTCTCAGGGCACTGCTGGGAGGACTCTGCACACACCCCTCCTGGGTCTGGACACTGCTGGGAGGACTCCACACCCACCCCTCCTGTCTCAGGGCACTGCTGGGAGGACTCTGCACCCACCCCTCCTGTCTCAGGGCACTGCTGGGAGGACTCCACACCCACCCCTCCTGTCTCTGGGCACTGCTGGGAGGACTCTGCACACACCCCTCCTGGGTCTGGACACTGCTGGGGGGACTCTGCACACACCCCTCCTGGGTCTGGACACTGCTGGGAGGACACTGCACCCACCCCTCCTGTCTCAGGGCACTGCTGGGAGGACTCTGCACACACCCCTCCTGGGTCTGGACACTGCTGGGAGGACTCCACACCCACCCCTCCTGTCTCAGGGCACTGCTGGGAGGACTCTGCACCCACCCCTCCTGTCTCAGGGCACTGCTGGGAGGACTCCACACCCACCCCTCCTGTCTCTGGGCACTGCTGGGAGGACTCTGCACACACCCCTCCTGGGTCTGGACACTGCTGGGGGGACTCTGCACACACCCCTCCTGGGTCTGGACACTGCTGGGAGGACTCTGCACCCACCCCTCCTGTCTCAGGGCACTGCTGGGAGGACTCTGCACACACCCCTCCTGGGTCTGGACACTGCTGGGAGGACTCCACACCCACCCCTCCTGTCTCAGGGCACTGCTGGGAGGACTCTGCACCCACCCCTCCTGTCTCAGGGCACTGCTGGGAGGACTCCACACCCACCCCTCCTGTCTCTGGGCACTGCTGGGAGGACTCTGCACACACCCCTCCTGGGTCTGGACACTGCTGGGGGGACTCTGCACACACCCCTCCTGGGTCTGGACACTGCTGGGAGGACTCTGCACCCACCCCTCCTGTCTCAGGGCACTGCTGGGAGGACTCTGCACACACCCTCCTGTCTCTGGGCACTGCTGGGAGGACTCTGCACACACACCTCCAATTTCTGGATATGTACGCTTGGGACATACACGGTGTGGGTGCGCTCCATGCATTCGAGGTGAGGGTACGGGTCGTACTTACACTGTTGGCATGGGGGGTACGCTCCATGCATACGCGGGTGGGGGTACGGGTCGTACTTACACTGGTGGGGGTGGGGGTACGGTCCGTACGTCCGCGGGTGAGGGTTCGAGTCGTACTTACACTGTTGGGGTGGGGGGTACGCTCATTGCATACGCGGGTGGGGGTACGGGTCGTACTTACACTGGTGGGGGTGGGGGTATGGTCCGTACGTCCGCGGGTGAGGGTTCGAGTCGTACTTCCACTGATGGGGTGGGGGGCACGCTCCATGCATACGCGGGTGGGGGTACGGGTCGTACGTCCGCGGGTGAGGGTTCGAGTCGTACTTACACTGTTGGGGTGGGGGGTACGCTCCTTGCATACGCGGGTGGGGGTACGGGTCGTACTTACACTGGTGGGGGTGGGGGTATGGTCCGTACGTCCGCGGGTGAGGGTTCGAGTCGTACTTACACTGATGGGGTGGGGGGCACGCTCCATGCATACGCGGGTGGGGGTACGGGTCGTACTTACACTGTTGGCATGGGGGTTACGCTCCATGCATACGCGGGTGAGGGTACGGGTCGTACTTACACTGTTGGCATGGGGGTTACGCTCCATGCATACGCGGGTGAGGGTACGGGTCGTACTTACACTGTTGGCATGGGGGGTACGCTCCATGCATACGCGGGTGGGGGTACGGGTCGTACTTACACTGGTGGGGGTGGGGGTACGGTCCGTACGTCCGCGGGTGAGGGTTCGAGTCGTACTTACACTGTTGGGGTGGGGGGTACGCTCCTTGCATACGCGGGTGGGGGTACGGGTCGTACTTACACTGGTGGGGGTGGGGGTATGGTCCGTACGTCCGCGGGTGAGGGTTCGAGTCGTACTTACACTGATGGGGTGGGGGGCACGCTCCATGCATACGCGGGTGGGGGTACGGGTCGTACTTACACTGTTGGCATGGGGGTTACGCTCCATGCATACGCGGGTGAGGGTACGGGTCGTACTTACACTGTTGGCATGGGGGGTACGCTCCATGCATACGCGGGTGAGGGTACGGGTCGTACTTACACTGTTGGCATGGGGGGTACGCTCCATGCATACGCGGGTGGGGGTACGGGTCGTACTTACACTGGTGGGGGTGGGGGTACGGTCCGTACGTCCGCGGGTGAGGGTTCGAGTCGTACTTACACTGTTGGGGTGGGGGTACGCTCCATGCATACGCGGGTGGGGGTAGGGTCCGTACATATCCGTCCCCACGCTATGTGATGCTTGTGCGGGCCGTACCCAGGCCTTTGCCACGTGGGTACGATCCGTCCCGCCATTGTTGGGGTGACGTGTGTGTGGGCGTGGTACGACTCGTACCCACGCTCTTGAGGCGTGGGTACGGGACGTACCTGTCTGGTTGTGTTGCCGGTTCGCGTGGTGACGGACTTCCGTTGTGGCGGTCGCTGGGTTATCAGGACACACCCCCACCCCCTCGTGGTGGCCAGGGCATGGGAGTCAGGTATGTCCAGGCCATGTGTGACTTATGTGGTTGTTTTGTGGTCTGCCCTGGTCGTGCCACCCCCACCCCACCCCACTTTCCTCCCTCCCTTAGTTATTCTGACCTTCTGCGGCGTCTGCGTCGGTGCCTGTAGAGCAGGTGGACTGCTATGAGGGCAGGGATGACTCGTAGGTTCGGGTCCATGTCTGTCCGTCGCGTACTGGTACTCCAATCGCGTCGTCCTGTCGCGTACGGGTCCTCCTTGGTGGCGTCGTCCTGTGTGTCCGTCACGTACTGGTCCTCCTTGTTCGCGTCGTCGTCTGTCCGTCGCGTACTGGTGGTCCTTGTTCGCGTCGTCCTGATTTCCCGGCAGTTTTTGGCTGCCGCAAAATATTCACCGTGCGGGGTGACGTCGGTGCGAATCGTGATTCCTGGGTCGTGAATGGCTGGCTGCGAGCGTCCCGACGTCAGGTCGGCACTTTCCCGGATCGCATTGGTAGGTGTTTTTTTGTTCGGTCGGACTTTTTGATGAATCGTACGGTCATGGTGTACCCGTGCGATTCGTAATTCCTTGTTTGTAGAAATTGACGTCCGGGTACGCGTCGGACAGAGAATATGCTCCGTCCGACGGTTCGTACCCGGTTTTTACCGGATCGTAATCGGCACCTTTGTCTTTTTCTTATATTTCTTCACATCCTTCATCAAATTAGACATAACTCTTCTCTGAAACATTTTTCTACATATCTCTTTAAACGCTGTTTTTCTATTTATATAAATCTTTTCAAATCTTTTCAAAACATCCTTTCCAGTACAGACATTTTGTACATTTTTCATTCTTTTGAATATATTTTTTAGAAATTGTTTTTTCTGCTTACCAGAAGATTTTTTCTTTTTCCCAACATGAGCATCTTCTACTAACTTTGGTCCTCTAGTTGTCTTCAAATATAGGTTTTTTTTGTGCGTTTTTTGAACTCTGGATTTTGTAGGCATCTTAAATTTTGTTCACTGCTCTTCAGCAATACCTGAAAAAAACTAAAAAAAAATTCCTTTATTTTATTAAATATATTACTACATTTCTTTTCACAATAGTTACAAAACGTAATTTCTTTGCCAATTTGAATGCACACTTACTGCTCTTTTTTTTTGGCAAGTGAAAATCACTTTTACAGACTGACACATTATGAATCCACTTTTCAGATTTTTTTAAAAGCCCATGTCCAGACTGCTTTTTCAGACCACCACCATGTGTATCCTCGGTGACTGCCTACACTCCAGCAAGGGCAACCAGCCTTAGTGATGCTGAATGTATTTGCATTACAGACTGAAACCTCAAAACTCCACTCGCTTGTAAATACTGTGCATGATTATACATGGAAAGGAGCTGGGTGTGTGCTAAGAGTCTGCTTCTGCACCAAAAAAATCGCTCCCCCTTTTTCCTACTAATGCAACTGTGAAATCACCAGAGCAAAACGCAATAAATCTCTGCCTGTAATTCCTATTTGCACACAGAGTCATGTTTTCACATTAGTCACAAAACGAAATTTCTTTGCCAATTTGAATGCACACTTACTGCTCTTTTTTTTTGGCAAGTGAAAATCACTTTTACAGACTGACACATTATGAATCCACTTTTCAGATTTTTTTAAAAGCCCATGTCCAGACTGCTTTTTCAGACCACCACCATGTGTATCCTCGGTGACTGCCTACACTCCAGCAAGGGCAACCAGCCTTAGTGATGCTGAATGTATTTGCATTACAGACTGAAACCTCAAAACCCCACTCTTTTGTAAATACTGTGCATGATTATACATGGAAAGGAGCTGGGTGTGTGCTAAGAGTCTGCTTCTGCACCAAAAAAATCGCTCCCCCTTTTTCCTACTAATGCAACTGTGAAATCACCAGAGCAAAACGCAATAAATCTCTGCCTGTAATTCCTATTTGCACACAGAGTCATGTTTTCACATTAGTCACAAAACGAAATTTCTTTGCCAATTTGAATGCACACTTACTGCTCTTTTTTTTTGGCAAGTGAAAATCACTTTTACAGACTGACACATTATGAATCCACTTTTCAGATTTTTTTAAAAGCCCATGTCCAGACTGCTTTTTCAGACCACCACCATGTGTATCCTCGGTGACTGCCTACACTCCAGCAAGGGCAACCAGCCTTAGTGATGCTGAATGTATTTGCATTACAGACTGAAACCTCAAAACCCCACTCGCTTGTAAATACTGTGCATGATTATACATGGAAAGGAGCTGGGTGTGTGCTAAGAGTCTGCTTCTGCACCAAAAAAATCGCTCCCCCTTTTTCCTACTAATGCAACTGTGAAATCACCAGAGCAAAACGCAATAAATCTCTGCCTGTAATTCCTATTTGCACACAGAGTCATGTTTTCACATTAGTCACTAAACGAAATTTCTTTGCCAATTTGAATGCACACTTACTGCTCTTTTTTTTTGGCAAGTGAAAATCACTTTTACAGACTGACACATTATGAATCCACTTTTCAGATTTTTTTAAAAGCCCATGTCCAGACTGCTTTTTCAGACCACCACCATGTGTATCCTCGGTGACTGCCTACACTCCAGCAAGGGCAACCAGCCTTAGTGATGCTGAATGTATTTGCATTACAGACTGAAACCTCAAAACCCCACTCACTTGTAAATACTGTGCATGATTATACATGGAAAGGAGCTGGGTGTGTGCTAAGAGTCTGCTTCTGCACCAAAAAAATCGCTCCCCCTTTTTCCTACTAATGCAACTGTGAAATCACCAGAGCAAAACGCAATAAATCTCTGCCTGTAATTCCTATTTGCACACAGAGTCATGTTTTCACATTAGTCACAAAACGAAATTTCTTTGCCAATTTGAATGCACACTTACTGCTCTTTTTTTTTGGCAAGTGAAAATCACTTTTACAGACTGACACATTATGAATCCACTTTTCAGATTTTTTTAAAAGCCCATGTCCAGACTGCTTTTTCAGACCACCACCATGTGTATCCTCGGTGACTGCCTACACTCCAGCAAGGGCAACCAGCCTTAGTGATGCTGAATGTATTTGCATTACAGACTGAAACCTCAAAACCCCACTCGCTTGTAAATACTGTGCATGATTATACATGGAAAGGAGCTGGGTGTGTGCTAAGAGTCTGCTTCTGCACCAAAAAAATCGCTCCCCCTTTTTCCTACTAATGCAACTGTGAAATCACCAGAGCAAAACGCAATAAATCTCTGCCTGTAATTCCTATTTGCACACAGAGTCATGTTTTCACATTAGTCACAAAACGAAATTTCTTTGCCAATTTGAATGCACACTTACTGCTCTTTTTTTTTGGCAAGTGAAAATCACTTTTACAGACTGACACATTATGAATCCACTTTTCAGATTTTTTTAAAAGCCCATGTCCAGACTGCTTTTTCAGACCACCACCATGTGTATCCTCGGTGACTGCCTACACTCCAGCAAGGGCAACCAGCCTTAGTGATGCTGAATGTATTTGCATTACAGACTGAAACCTCAAAACCCCACTCACTTGTAAATACTGTGCATGATTATACATGGAAAGGAGCTGGGTGTGTGCTAAGAGTCTGCTTCTGCACCAAAAAAATCGCTCCCCCTTTTTCCTACTAATGCAACTGTGAAATCACCAGAGCAAAACGCAATAAATCTCTGCCTGTAATTCCTATTTGCACACAGAGTCATGTTTTCACATTAGTCACAAAACGAAATTTCTTTGCCAATTTGAATGCACACTTACTGCTCTTTTTTTTTGGCAAGTGAAAATCACTTTTACAGACTGACACATTATGAATCCACTTTTCAGATTTTTTTAAAAGCCCATGTCCAGACTGCTTTTTCAGACCACCACCATGTGTATCCTCGGTGACTGCCTACACTCCAGCAAGGGCAACCAGCCTTAGTGATGCTGAATGTATTTGCATTACAGACTGAAACCTCAAAACCCCACTCGCTTGTAAATACTGTGCATGATTATACATGGAAAGGAGCTGGGTGTGTGCTAAGAGTCTGCTTCTGCACCAAAAAATTGCTCCCCCTTTTTCCTACTAATGCAAATATAAAATTACCAGAGTTGTACACAATAAATCTCTCTCTATATTCCCCAACATGTGTAACCTGGGTGACTGCCTACATTCCACCAAGGGCAACCAGCCTTAGTGATGCTGAATGTATTTGCATTACTGAGTCCAACCTCAAACCCTTAAACTATTCTTTTTTATACCAATACACCTTAATTTATCGTGAAAACATAGTCCATATTATTTTACATGTTCCTCTCATTTAAATTTCTCCCAAAACAGAAAATAATAAACGCAACTTCAACAAAAAGAATTACATTTCTATTATTCATTTCTTAATTTACCATATACATCTCCTCTCAAACTCTAACCTCACCTTTAAAATTAGTTAGTTGTGAAAGAAATGTGGCACTCAAACAGCAGATTATCAGAGCCAGGATCTCTGTTCTCTACACCTCTCTCCTCTCAGCAGAACCAGATAATGGCAAAGTTTCCCTCTATTTTTCCACACATATACATGTAAGTTTCAAATCTCAGTGCTTCCCCCTTTTTTTCAAATGTAATCACACATTTCTATTGGTTGAAAACCAACCCTTTTCTTAAAGTACCCTTCCCCCAACTTGACTTCTGCCTAGTACCCTTCCCCCAACTTGACTTCTGCCTGCTACCATAGCAACAGCTCATGGAACACTGCTGTGTGGAGTTAGGTCAGAAGTTCGCCAAACAATGTTTCAATTCCACAGAGCAAGAGTGCTTGACTTTTCAAACCTTACAGCAAATCCATAGTACTGTTCTTTGGTAACACATTTTTCTGTACCAATACAAAACATGCTTCTATAAATTTACACATACAGCCTAGTTTTTAGTGTAGAATGGTATGAAACAGCCAATCAGTTCTTTTTTTTTATAAATAAATATGTATGCCTCCATTTCCAAACTGTTTTTCATTTCTTTTTACCATTCTACTGAATTACACCTCCTGAGTGCATCCAGATCTCCTTGGAAGATGTTCACAGTGTGGATTGTAGGGCACAGCTATGTCTTCTGGAGTGAAAAGTTTGCAGAGAAAACAGATATGGTGAGAGACCTTGCTTTACCAAATGTAGACATTAAATGGATTGGTCAGAGAGGGTTAAAGTGGCACCAATTGATGCCATTGGTGAAATCCTTCATGCAAATCCAACACCCTGACCTCATAATAGTGCACTGTGGTGGCAATGACCTAGGCACTTTGACTGGGGTAGGTCTGGAAATGCTTATGAAGGACACCTTTGCACAACTGTTTTCTCTTTTCCCTAAAACTGCCTTTGTGTTTTCCAACATATGCCAAAGGCAAAAATGGAACTGGTCCAATCATTTCTGTCCGCAGATTGACAAAGCAAGAAAGCACGTCAACAAATCTGTTTCTGCTTTCCTCCGTGACTATGGTATGGGTGCCATTTACCACAATAACTTGCGTTACGACATGCAAGACATTTATAGAGGAGATGGTGTGCACTTCAATGATGAAGGGAACAGAGTCTTCCTCTTGAACCTTAGACTCTGCATCGGTACTTACTTGTAGGTACCAATAAAAAATCACTTCATAAACACAACGGCTCTTTTTAGAGCCCCCTAATATCTAAACACTTAAATCTGCATTTCATTTCTTTTTTTTTTTTTTTTTACCGTACGCGTACGGTGAGCTTACCGTACGCGTACCCCGTGATTTTTTTTAAAATCAATTAATGTTTTCTTTGTACTTTTCTGTCCTTCTTTGACCCCCTCACAAATGTAAGGGGGTCTGTAACTCTCCTCCTTGCCCCCTTTTCTTGTTATCACTCTTTTTTTTCTGAGTGAAACACACAAAATGGCGGCCGCCGCTTCCTGGTTTCGGCCGATTCGAATGTTTACTAAGATCTAAGAGCCAATCAGAATCGCGCTCGCGCACGCCACCGTACGCGTACGGTAAGCGTACGGTAAGCGTACCGTAAGCTGGCTCAGATATATATATTGATTTAAAGGCTATTTTCTCAGAATCTACTGAACAGATTTACACCAAACCTACAAAAGGCACTTCCTTGACCTGAGGACTACCTCTCTGCCAAATTTCAAGTAATTCTGTTCAGCCGTTCGGGCTGTAGCTGTGTCTAAAGGTCCTATGGAAAAATGCATGGGAAAAACGCGTTTTGGGACCCCCCTTTTATCTCAGCCCCCGCTTGACGAATCCCCCCGAGACTTTCAGGGTAGGAGCGGAGCGTAGCGCCCCACCTATTTTGAAAGATTCGCGAGGATTCGTCGACCGGCGCCAAAGTTATTCAAAATAGAATGCTACGGTTTTCCTATGGAAACGTGGTCCTAACTATAACTACCTACTGGCGACCGCCAGTAGGTAATATATATATATATATAAAAATGGATAAATAACGTTACATTAAAAGAACTTCACATTTCAAAATCACATGCTATAATAAATAACAGTTCATCACAAATCCATCTTCAAATAATTCTCTACTACAAATGGCTATCAATAACAATATCACTATATATATGACATATACAAACAATTATCACAATAACATGTAAAACTCAAATCTTTGTCACAAGTATACTTGTTTGTATATTTGATATATTTAAGGATATTGTCATCCATAACCATTTGTAGTAGACAAGTATTTGGGGATGGATTTGTGATGAACTGTTATTTATAATAGCATGTGATTTTGAAATGAGAAATTGGTTTAATTTAACGTTATTTGCCAAAAACATTTTTAAATATTATTTATAAATGTGCAATAAATTGGACATTTTGACATAATACAATAGTCAGTGTTTATGAGTGTGTATATACATTAATAGATAAAGAGAGCAAACTTTCTCTTTTTTTATAAAAAAATATAAGAGATAGAGAGCCTGATTACGATGGAGGTGAAACCGCCACTGGTAGGATGCTGGTGGCGGGTTCACCGCCATCATAAGGCCATATAAGGATGGCGGGCGGTGTGCTGGCGGGCAGAAAGCCCGTCCGCCACGGGTCCGACAGAGGCAATCATTACGATTGCCTGTCGGACCCACCCGCAGCCCTAGAATGGTGGCAGTGCCTAGCAGGCACAGTCCGCCACATTAGGATGTTGCATCCCGCCAGCCTTTCCATGGCGGTTCATCCACCATGGAAAGGTTGGCAGGGATCGACTTTAGATGCCCATTACAAGCCCCCCTTGTGCAGGGGCAGATTGTTTGTGCATTTGACGGTCCCCCCCTACAGTTCCTTGTACCAAGTTGCAGGCACCGCGTGGTGCCTGCCATGTAGTGCAAGGAAATTTCACAGCATGCATTTTTTCCATTGCAGGGGTGCGGCAGCCAGCAGCACCCCTGCTGCTGATTTTTTCATACAGAGTGGCTTCTGCTTGCTGTGGAATGTGCGTCAGGTTGAAAAAAGGAAAGGCCTGGGTCTGGAGCAAAAGGGATGCAGAAGACAGTCAACAAAAGGACCTCGCTTTAAATTTATAGTTATTGTTGCTGCCTTCCATCAGCCTTGTTAGAAACAATATGACACAAGGCTTTGACTACGGAGTTGACAGAGTCTGGTGACACAGTCACCTGACCACAAACAAACTTGGTTAGTTTGGTTAAAGCATAACCTGCTTGCTTCAAATAAAGACTGAATGGTGTTGTTTGGGTTAAAAAACCACTTAAACAAGCTTCATCACACAGTACTGTTATTGAAGATTAGGAAAAAGGCGTTTGGTTTTTCCTTTTGAAATAGCTCAATGTAAAATACAACCATGCTAATAATAACTCCGCATTTAGAGCGCACTCTGGCATTTGTTTAGCCCCTAGGGTCCCTACTATGTAAACCATGCACTGGGAGCGATACGTAAAGATACAGTCCCTGCAGCAGTTTTGAGCTGCCTAGTGTCAATTGAGGTAACTTTTAACAGGTGTTACTTCATATCAAGCGACGCTTGGTGCAAAAACCTTTTACCTCCATATTATTAAAGCAGGCTTCGGGAGTGGTAATGTGTGACAAAAATGTTTGTGCATAGTCTTGTGACATTTTGTTGTGGTGTCAATCTGTTGTTTTTAGGTGAAATCTATTGTATTCAATATACATCATAAAAGAGTCTTACATCCAGCCTCCTTCCTTTCCCTGCTTTTCATTGGTTCCTGTGCTTGTCACGTACTTTTCCTCCGTTTCTATTGGCTGTAGCATACTGTCATTGTGTTGCTCCTGTGTGCCTCTCTTATCAGTTTTCCATCATCCAAGTGCTGTTTCCAATTGTTTGGAACTACTGAGGCAGCAGCACCATGATTATTCCCAGCATCTATGATGTGACGAAGGAGAACAAGGTGAGAGTCACTCTCAATACCAGGAACTGGATTAGGCTCCCCCTTAGTCTACTTGATTTTCTAGATTTCTTTTGCACAGTTAGCGCCGTCATATCGTACCTTCCTGCTGATAAGGTGAATTCTTCGAGGGTGTTTCTTTTCCTCAAAATAAAAAATAGCTGGTTATTAGAAATGTTTTATTACTTACCAGTAATCTTCATTACCCCGATTAGGGTCCTCCCTGTCCCAGTCCTTACAACGTGAGGCAGTCCTGCCTCCATTCAGCCAATCAAAACGCCAGAAAAAAAACAAAGGCTAAAGGTTACATACATAAACCCCACCGCCATGCCTGTTATCAACAAGACCCAGACCCAAACACAGCAGGAAGGAGGGAGGGAAGAGGACTGGGACGGGGAGGACCCTAATTAGGGTAATGAAGATTACCGGTAAGTAACAAGACATTACCCCTTAATGGGTCCTCCCTGTCCCAGTACTTACAACGTGAGGAACTCACAAGCAGAGAACCAAGAATAAAAATGCAGGACACCTGGGACCCCAGCAAAAGGTAGAAAACGTTTCATCAAATAAATGATCAATGAACAGCAGCGTTAAGAACGTCAACAGAAAAACTGTCAACAGATGCATGCAAAACATCAAGACGATAATGCTGAACAAACGAGTGATGGGACTGCCAAGTGGATGCCCTACAAATCTCTTGGACAGAGACCCCGCCGCCTCAACCCAGGAAGCGAACACAAAACTCGTTGAACGACCCTGCACCTGAGACGGAGGAGTCAGATCCACATACTTATAGGACTGGAAGATCACCAAATGCACCCATCGACTGATCGTGGAGGTGGACACCTTCTTCCCCTCAGTCACACCCCCACAGGAGACAAACAGGGCAGGAGTAAGACGAAACCCAATCGAACGTTGCAGGTAAATCCGAAGAGCCCTGCGAACATCCAAAGAAGAGGGAACAAGGGAATTCCCCTCCATAGGCAAATCAGGAAGTACCCCCTCCTGTCGCAAATTTGGAAGAAACCTTAGGCAGAAAAGCCAGATCAAGCCGTAAAACAACCCAATCCTGCAAGAACTGCAAGTAAGGGAAAGAAATGAGCAAGGCACCCAACACACCCAACCGACGAGCGGAGGTGATGGCCAGCAAAAAAGCCACCTTAGAGGACAACCACAACAAGTCAGCCTCCAACAAGGGCTCAAAAGGGGGCAACTGCAAACCCCGCAAAACTGTAGGCAACTCCCAAGAAGGCATGATCACAGGAGAGACCGGCCAACGAAGCTGAAATCTCAGAAGAAGCTGACTCACCAAAGGAGCAACAACCTCCAAGCAAGCCCCAGGACTCCGACAAGCACGAACCACCGCCCACTGAGCAGACAAAGTGGAAGGGCAAAGGCCCTTTAAAAAACCATCCCAGAGAAATTCCAACACAGAAGCAGGATCCCCCAGCACAGGATCCACGCCATGGGAAGAACACCAAGAGACAAACGAGCCCCAATAACAACCATAGCATTTAAGGGTTGAAGGCCGATGTGACAACTGGATGTCACGAGCCACCACAGAAGAACGGCCCAAAGACTCCAACGTCAAACGCTCTAGAGCCAAGCCGTCAGCTGCACACGACGAAGACAAGGACCAAAGGAAGCCGGACAAACCGACCCTCCGCCAGCCGCAACAGGAGAGGAAACCAAAGGCAGGGAGGCCAGAAAGGAGCAATCAACAGAACTGACACTCTCTCCCCCCGAATCTTCTGAAGCACCCTCGGGAGGAGGGGAATAGGAGGGAAGGCATACAGAAGACCCGAAGGCCGGGGAATTGAAAGAGCATCCACCGCCCAAGCCTGAGGACACATCACCTCCAAACAAAACCAGGGGAGAAGAGTGTTGGGAGGAGAGGCAAAGAGATCGATCCAGAGAATCCCGAACCAAAGACAAAGGGACTGGAACAGAGGAAGAGAGAGATGGTACAGAACAGAGGATGGAAGATTGCTGCTCAAAGCGTCCGCATGAAAATTCAACTGTCCCAGAATGTTCACCGCCCCCAGGGCTAACAGATGAGATTCCGTCCAAGCACAAATCATGGAGGCCAGCAGGTTCAGAGATACACACCTGGTCCCCCCCTGACAGTTCAAGTAACAACGAGCCGCCTGATTGTTGGTACAAACCAACAGATTCATCACGTGGAGATGAACCTGAAAGAACTGCACCGCTTCCCAGACAGCTTCCAACTCCAGCCAGTTCGAGGAACGGGCGCTGTCCCTCTGAGACCACCGACCCTTGGCCTCCAAGAACCTGAACGTGGCCCCTCAACCCCAAAGACTGGCATCCGTAGTCAACAAAAGGGGAGGTTGAAGACAAAACTTCACCCCCTTCTCCAGATTGGGAGTGCAAAGCCACCAGTCCAAGTCCCGAACCAGAGCAGGAGAGAGAGGAACCAGAGTCTCGTAATCCATCAGGGAGGAGTCCCACTGAGCCAACAGATGAGTCACCAAGGGCTTGAGATGCAGGCGAGCCCAAGGAACCACTGCAGTGGTGGCAGCCATCAACCCCTGGACCTGCAACCAAACATGAGCTGGGGCAGAGGAACAGCTCAACAGATCCTGCAACAGAGTCTGCAGGGAAAGGATCTGAACAGGAGGGAGAAACACCGCCCCAGAAAGGAATCGAACAGACCCCCATTGAACTGAAGTCTCTGAACAGTATCCAGATGAGACTTGGCCAGATTCAACTTGAACCCGCAGATCCTGGAACAGGGTCAACGTAGCCTCCACCACCAGAAGAGCCTTAGGAAAGGAGGAAGCAGAGATCAAACAATCATCAATATAGGGAAACACGGAGAAACCCTGATGCTGCAAAACCCCCACAGCAGGAGCCAATACTTTGGTAAAAGTCCTGGGAGCAGTGATGAGGTCGAACGGCAAAACCTGAAACTGGAAATGCATCCCCTGGACAGCAAACCTCAGGAACCACTGACTGGCAGGATGGACTGGAGCGTGAAAATAGGTGTCATCCAAGTCCAGAGAAGCAAAAAAATTGCTCTCCTGAATGAGGGGAATGACGGACTGCAAGGTGACCATCCGAAAATGATCTAACCGCACCACCTTGTTCAAAGACCGGAGATTCAGAATCGGACAGAAGGAACCATCTGGTTTTGGCACCAGAAACAGATGGGAATAGAACCCCAGGCCCACTTCCTCCACTGGAACCGGCACAATGGCCCCTTTCGACAACAACATGGCAATGCCGGCCAACATGGCAGACCGCCTCACGGGATCTCTTGACAACGGGGTAACTTGAAAGCAATCCAGAGGGGGGGGCAGAAGAGAATCTGGTAACCCAGCATGATGACATACAAGACCCACTGGTCGGTAATCAGGGCTGACCAAAGGTCCAAAAGCAAACGGAGCCGAGCCCCCACAACCGCATAGTCACTTCTGTCCTGCACCAGAGGGATTCTTCTGCTTTTGCTGCTGCTGAGTCCAGGACTTATAATGGAACGCGGCCCCCCTACCACGGGCCCGACCACGAAAGGGCTGAGAAGACAAAGCCCTCCGAAAACCCTGTTTATGAAAAAAGGATTTCTTCTTAGCCACAGACTGAAAAGGCTTCAACATCTTTTCCTCCGCAGAGCGCTGTACCATTGCATTCAAAGCGTCCCCAAAGAGACGGGGACCCTCAAAAGGCAGCTTATGGACCAAGGCCTTCTACGTAGCCTCAAGATGCCAAGGTTTGGTCCACACAGACCTACTACCAGCCACCGCCGCCCCGGCAGCCGAGGAGAAGGCGCACAAGGAATCAAAAGTCACATCCGAGAGAAATTGCGCCAAGACCTCATTCTGAGCCAACACAGAAGTAGGGTACCCCTGATCCTTAAGACAGTCAAACAACTTCTCAAAATCCATTAGAAGGACCTGTGAGGCATAGGCCGCATAAGTGCTAGCACGCACTCCAGAATGAGAAGCTGCATAAGAACGTTTAAGAGCAGACTCCACCTTCCGCTCCACCGGATCCGTCAGGGAAGCCTCCTCCAATGACAAAGAGGAAGAGGAGGCGGAAGCCATAGAGGACAAAAGAGAATTGACTTTGGGAATTGCAGGAAACTGGGTGTCAAAGTCCGCTAGTCGATAGCCCTCCCCAGAAAGCGAGGAATACCCTGCTTATCAACCTCAAGCCATTCCTTAGACAGAATATCCTTCAGGACATCATGGAAGGGAAGGTCATCCACCACAGAGGACCTATACTGGGCGTTAAACCCCTCATCAGACAATGATTTAGGGTCAAAACCAAGTACCTCCTGAACATGGACCAGCAGGTCCGAAAAAACCTTGCCCTGGACGTATTTTCCCCTAGGGGAATTGTCCATATCCTCCTCATCATCCTTCGACCTCTTCATTGCAGGCTCCAAAGCATAGACTGGACAGCTGAATTTATCAACTCCTGCAAATCAGTCCTAGAAATCTGCAAAAAGTCATCCTCTTGCAGGTCCTGGACATTATGCTGCTTGGAATCCGCCTTTGCCGGCACAGGAGACGCCCCCTCACTCATGATGAGCCAAACAGGAGTACACCTCACAGGAACTCGCAAAACACAAAAAAGGAAGTGCCCAGCAACCTCCAATAAATACTGCCCCCAAACACCAAGTCTTGCCACGTGAGACCTTAAAAATCCAACAAAAAGGGCAGTCCAGTAGTCTCCACCCACAGCCACATACTTCAAAGATGGCTGTGGGGGCCGGACGCTGCACTAAACCACCAGCCGGGGCCAGGACACCAGGAGAGCTCTACGCCCCAGCCCAGCACATGCGCGGGGAGCATCCTGACCCCAGAATAGGAGCGCAGCCGACTGGAGCACCGGAGCAGCCGTGCGGAGAGAAAACAGCAAAAAAGATCCATTAGCCATACAAAATTGGAAACAGAAATACTCACGGCACCGCAACCATTCCACAGGAAATATCGGAAACGGAGATAGGAACCCGGAGCACCAGCGTTCGACCGCCATCGGAGTAGAAAACAAACAGGCATGGTGGTGGGTGGGAGGGGTTTATGTAACCTTTAGCCTTTGTTTTATTTCTGGTGTTTTGATTGGCTGGGTGGAGGCAGGACTGTCTCACGTTGTAAGGACCGGGATAGGGAGGACCCATGAGGGGGTAATGCACTTATACAAGTCATCCCAGATTCCGCCAGCAGCGCTACAGTGTTTCCTTTCATTAGCCACAGGACTGTTTCAGTGGGCACTTTTGGCTTTAAAGAAGAGAAGTTAATATAGACGCAGGAGCCTGGGCTCAGATGCGCTGTGACATTGTGCGCACCTAGTTGGCAGTGCATGGGCCTTAATGAGCGCCACCCTCTCTCGGCAGCCTGACCTTGAAGTGCCACCTGCAGGGGATGGTAAATCAGCAATGGCTAGCCGTAAAATGGCAGCTGTACATGCAATCAGGCTGCACAAGGTGTTCGTGAAAGCAAGATAACGGCGCAGGCCCACACCGCTCTACGTGTAGCAGGCTCGTTAGTAGCACCGGGCTCCAGAGGAAATCTGCTCCAGAAGTCGGAGGCCAGGAGGCTCCTGCAGCACAGCCCAAGACGTGGAGTGAGTCTTTAAGCTGCGGCGTGGAGGGACCCGGCGTGCCCTCGCCCAACGTGCTCACGAAGAGGAGTCTGCGGGAAGGCATGCCAAGGCGCACAGAAGAGGCTCTGCCCGAGTAAGGCACAAATGGGTCCCTGTGCTACCACTCTTCACAGAAAAGTGTCTCTGGGTGCCTACTAGCCAGATATGCTCATACACACTGTTGGACTTGGCCCTTCTGGCAGGTTCACCCCTGAACTTTTTGCCTTAAGCTCTGACTTATTGGTAGTGATTTTTGGCCTCTGTGCACTTTAGCACTGTGTCCCAGTGTAAAGTGTGTGCGCTCTGTGTTACATTTAGTGAGACTGACCTGCCCTCCCATAGGAATGCATGGGGGATATGTGTGTCCATGGTAATTTTTGGTATGAGAGGAGTGCAGGGTCGAGTTTAGTATGTGTGGACTCATGAGAATAAATGCTGCGCAATGGTGTGCGTAGATTTATGGTGACTAGTGGAGAAGTGCCACTTCTAGAAGTTGGCCTTTCTGTGTACTGTGTGTCTGCCTGCCTGATGTGGAGTGCATGTCTGGCTTGTGATTGACAGGAGCTGAGAGGGCTGGGGAATTCCAGGAGCCAGGGTGAGTCTGCCCGGTGGTGAATGGAGAGATCTGCATGTAGATGGGAGGAAGGAGTTGCACCTGGGACCTGAATAGGGCTGTGCCTTCCCTCCACAATGCTGGCTCCGCCCCCTGTGGTGCGTCTGAGCACCTAGCCTGTCCTGTGAAAGGGAGAGAGGAGCTGAGCAAAACAAAGTACTCCAAAGCTCCCCTGAACCAGTTGTATCTGGTTCTCCCATTGCCTGCACCTTTTAGACAAAGGAAATAGTGGTATAAAAGAAGGGGCTGTGACCCCATGAAAGTTGTTCTGCTGTGCTTGTTCTTACTTTGGGGGGGACACTCTGCCAGGAGGAACCGCCGCGGGACCCAGCTGCTGTTTCCTGGGGGTCCCTGCGTGCTGGCCTGCCTTGTTGCGCTCTGCTGTGGCCCCCCCCACACTAAGAACTCCTTATTCTGGCCTTTTTGGGGCCACTGCTGGAGCTTGTGCTGTTTCTAGCGCCTTGGGAGCGCTTCCTTTCAAATTGATCCAGGGGAACAGGAGCACGAGGGCTCCGCAGCGCGAAGCTGCAGGTTTCCCCGAGGAAATCCTGACATGGGGATTCCCCCGAGGGAGGAGAGCGAAGGGGGTGCCCACCCCGCATTGGCCGACGAGCGGGAGCCTACCCTGCGTTTATGCAGTCCTAAATCGCGGGTGCCCACCCCGCGTTGGTGCTAATTAGCAGGTGCCTACCCCGCGGTTTTGGAGAAATAGAGAGCGGATGCCCACCCCGCTCCCTGCCTACTTAAGGAAAGAGGGTGCCCACCCCACATCTCTGCCGTGGAATTTACCGCCGCAATCCGGGCTACACAGGAAGTCAGGTGCCCGGTGTTGGGACGAAGGCGGGGACTCTCGACGGGAGCAGGATGAGGAAGTTGCCGGCTGGTGAGGAAAGGGAGGACGGGAGCCTACCCCGCTCCCAGGATGTCCCGGTGCAGGAGGAAGAAACCGGCAGGTCTGCGCGGGGCTCTCGTGAGCTGTGAGAGCCCTGCCCGCCAACCAGAGGAGCTCCATTGAAGGGGGGCTCCACGAAGCCTTCCGGGACCGAGAGCGGCACCAGAAGAAGACGAGCAGTCAGACCAGAGCCAGGTGAGTGGGGCACAACTGCATGGTGGTTGGAGGGAGTGTCGGGGCACATCGTCGGTGCCCGCCCCCGGTGTCAGTGCGTGTGCGATTCTTTCCAGCTGCCCCACCTGATAGCGGGCAGCTGCAACAAGGGCACCATTATTTCCAGGAGTCCCCGTGATAGCCCAGAGAAGGCACGGTAGTGCCAGAGCTTGCCACAGCTGCCCCATCTGATAGCGGGCAGCTGCAACGTGAAGAGGGTTCAACTCCTTACAGTTGCGCCGCTGTTGCGGGCAACTGCAGCTTGGGGGCATTTGTGTTTTTAGTCACCGCATTCCCGGAGGAGTCCCCGCAGGGGCCCCGGGTGGATTAGGCACATCTAGTGCCAGTGCCGTTTTGTCCTCCCCAGCTGCCCTGCGAGAGCGCAGGCAGCTGCAACGTGTGGGCCATCTTTTCATTTAGAGTCCCAGAGAGGGCCCAGAGGGCATGCTGGTGCCCAGGCTAATTTCTACAGCTGCCCAGCAATTAGTGGGCAGCTGCTACGTTTAGGCTGGTGTGACTGCGCACTTTTGCTTTTGCTGCTTTTGCAGCCAGCCCTGACACTGTTGGACATAGGGCGTTGGAGCCCTGTGAGAGGCCAGTTGGCCTGGGGACAGTTTTCATGTGTTGTGCCCCCACTTTATGCCTAAATGTGATGTCTACTGCGTAATGCCTTTATGCCCTGATCTACGCCTCTAATGATGTTTACGGTGATGAGGTTTGTGCGTAATATGGTTATGCTAAGGGTTTTTAGGCCTAATAAGTTTTATGCCTAATGTGATTATCATCACATAGTGTGTTTCTAACTTTTACCAGTAGTTACTGGTTGTGCTATACATTTATTACTTGTGCTACATTTACAATTGGTGATTTGTGATGGTTATGACAGTGGCCCCAGTGGCCCTGTCGTATGTATATAATCCCCTGTAGATACTGCCCAGTGCCAGTTGGCACCGTATACATTGTGTGATTATGATCTAATGTGTTTATTATAATACAAAGGCTATTTTTATATATAACCTTGTGTGGAGTTCCTTTTGTGGTGTGCCTGGGATGTTGTTGCTGTGTGCGTGCGCAAATGCTTTACACATTGCATCCGGGATAAGCCTGACTGCTCGTGCCAAGCTACCAAGGGGGTGAGCAGGGGTTATCTTTGGTGTGTAACTTCCTTGCCCTGACTAGAGTGGTGGTCTCTGCCTGGCTTAGGCGCAAGCCTTAGCCAACCAGAGATCCCATTTCTAACACACACACACACACACACACACACACACACACACTGCATGTAAAGATTGTCCCATTCTGTCCCCTCACTATGTCTGCATCAGGGACAGTTTGGGTTATTCTACCCGTTCCATTACATTACATTGTATTATTCTTTTCAGCCCTGCTTTAAAGTTCTACCCATCTTATTATCCCCACGTCTGTCAACAAATTAAGGACCGTTCTAAATTCACCTTCTAATGACAGCGGTTCACTGTTCCTTGTAACCCATATCCTCTATGATCAGTCACAGCTTTGCAGTTACCCTTTACTGAACTCCCGCTTACGCTGAAAGGACAGCAACGGAGCTCCAGTCAGTCCATGTAATATCTTTATTTAAGGACAGTCCAGGAGTCTCTGCTCAGAGTCTGCCCTGTACCCCGTCCACGTCACTGGCTAATTGACACATAATGATGCTTTCACAGTCATTGGTGCAATTTCTGAACATCACTAATGTGCACCCAGTCGTGTCGAGGCGCTGTTCTATATCAGCTTTCTGCTCTCTGTTTTAGTCTGATCAATAGTGTAAAAGTTTTGAGATGTTATGTCGCGATGCGGAGGCGAGATTGCTGCTCCGGTAGTTGCTGGAGCTGTGGGTCCACTTTTGTGAGCAGTGTTTCTACATAGTACACATTGTTACTACATAGTAATGGCCTATAGACAGGGCTTTAATTGGGATGAAAAAACTGGCAGGGTGGGGGTGTCTCTCAATAGGGCTTGGCCAATGTTATTAAGGGCATGGCTTAAAACACAAGCATACAATCTGTGCTTAGCATAGTGCCCCATCTGACTGGAATTTTGCTGTTTCTGACATTGCACCCAGATATATAATATACCGAGTAACATTACACCTACAGCATGCCAAAACTATCAGCTTTGTCAATGGTTATTAGCTGCACAAGCCACAACTATGACTTAGTTGAATACAATATGACAATCCTTCAGTTCTGAAATGATGAGACTGTGAAAGAACTTTAACTAATCTCTTCGAAGTTACCTCAAAGGCAGTGAAGGGTGGTACTGCTGCAGTTAAGATTATTTTTTTTACCTGGAGGATGATGGCAAAAATGGAGAACCCGATAGGGACCCGTCTCATCACCTGCTTTTTAGAACTGCCGGTGCTCAGCACCGGTGGGACCCAGCTCACTTATAACCCTGCCTTCAGGGTAAGGCGCATACCAGTGAGCTTGGCTCTTCTAGCTGGGTGACTACTGCATTCACCCTGCCTGACAGTACAGCTTTTTTTTTTATCTGGAGGGTGATGCCAAAAATGGAGAACCCGATAGGGACCCTTCTCAGCACCTGCTTGTTAGAACTGCCGGTACTCAGCACCGGCGGGGCCCAGCCCACTTAAAGCCCTGCCTACAGGGTTAGGCGCATACGAGTGAGCTTGGCTCGTCTATCTGGGTGACTACTGCATTCACCCTGCCTGACAGGACAAACTGCTTTCAGAGCATGTCGGCTTCCTCAATGAGTTTAAGCTCGCTGATGACCGCTAGGGTGGTCTTAAGGCCACGAGTTCCTTGCAGAGAGCACTTAACCTTCTATCCTCTTGAGATAAACTGAGTAGCATCAATTGGGTAAGGTTAGCATTTGTTATTTTTAGCTCCAAGAAACCTAGGGGCATATTGACAAAGGCTTTATCTCCGCTTTTTTGGCTTTAAAAACCAAAGAAGCGGAGATAAAAATATCGCCCTATCAACAACAGGGTGCTAACATGCAAAATCGCATGTTAGCACCCTTTTTCATTACTCTAATGAGATGCAAGGTGGGCGTTCCGGAGCAAAATAAAATGAGAAATGTCACTAAGCGACATTTCTCCTATTATCAAGCTTCACGCTAACCCTGTTAGAGACAAAAAAAATGCAGCGCTAACCACGGTTAACGCTGCTTTTTTACGTCTGCTCATTTTCAGACTTAGCCATGTAATCCAATGGGAGGTGGATTACATGGCTAAATCCATCATGGGCTATCAACAAGGATATCCCTATCTTTGTAGTTTTATCGCTGCATTACCAGCGATAACCTCCCAAAATGCCGCTATCGCTGGATTTTTTATCGCCTAGGCGGTTAGCGTTGTTAATAACGCGATAACCAGGCGATAATATCCAGCGATAGCGGGCGTTAAAAAAATTAACGCTAAGCACCCTTCTTAATATGCCCCTTAGAAGTACAGGATCAGGCGCTATATAAAACAAGTTCTTATTACAAGCAGACATATTTAAAAGAAGAAGATGTGGAGGCCTATGAGATTGATTCTTATATCTGGGTGTCTGCTTCATTCTCTTTGTGGGCTACATTACCTCTGGGTGTCCCTGCGTCCTGTCTGTGAGTTCACACTATGGGGCATATTTATAATAACTGACGCATCCCTGCATATCAGCAGGGATGCGCCAGTTATTTTGCGCCCCAGCTCCGCCATCATGGATGCGCCGCATTTATAATGCAGCGCACCATGGGGCAAAAATGGCACAGATGTGTCACGCATCTGTGCCGTAAAAGTGGCGCATTGCTGGAGTTGCGTCGCAAGCGCGACGCAGCTCCAGCAAGGCTCGGGGGTGCCCTATCTGCACAATGCTGCGTCAATCCTTACGCCTGCTTCAAGCAGGCGCAGGGTTTTGACGCAGCATGGGCTCAAAAGTGACTGAGTGAAATCTTGTAGATTTCACTCAGCCACTTTTAGGAGGCGTTCCTGCGCCGGAACGCCCCCACCTGCCCTGGAACGCCTACATGTGGTGCAGGGATTTACAACGTGACGCATCTCCCAGATGCGTCACGTTATAAATACCCCGCACCATGGCGCAGGATTTGCGCCGCTGCTGCGTCACAAAAGTGACGCAACGGCGGCGTAAATGAGGCGCAAGGGCTTCATAAATCTGCCCCTATATGTGAGT
This sequence comes from Triturus cristatus, assembly GCF_964204655.1. Taxonomy (NCBI): domain Eukaryota; kingdom Metazoa; phylum Chordata; class Amphibia; order Caudata; family Salamandridae; genus Triturus; species Triturus cristatus. The sequence continues at coordinate 741,708,236 of NC_140591.1, read as the reverse complement.
CTCTGCTTCTTCCTGTCCGTGGCCTCATGCAGTCTTTGTGGGTGCCTCATCCTGCCAGCTCGTTCTATTTTTTACCCTTACCGCAATGCGTGCACAGAAATACCAGTGAGCCTGTAAAACCTTTATCATGTTCTCATGAGGGTGTGTTGATCTAAAACAGTGTCACAAGGGCCTGGGCCTTAGGTTTTGCCCAAGAAGCGCTTTAGGCTGTGCTTCTTTAGTCTAACAGAGATCCAATAACTTACATTGCACAACTGCTCGCCAAGCTACAACTTACAACAGAAAACAAGTTATTATTAATCTCATAGGTGAAAACCTATTGCATTTACCAATGCTCGTCATAGGGGGCTTTGTGTTGCGGTGTGTTTTTGCAATGTGATGTGTTTTATGGTGCTTGTTCTGTTGCGATCAGTTTTGATTGCTTTGTTGTATTGTGGTAATATGGGACTCGTTCTGTGCCACACTTTTGGGTGTTATGGTAAATCGTTGTAAAGCTGTTTTCAGGTGATGGCTTGTTAAAGGAACTTTCAAGACGTGCTGCTTTTGCCTGAAAATGAAGCATCATTTTTAAACAAAAAGCATAACACTAAACAATATATAGAAAGCAACATAACAACACAATTTAAAAATAACAATGCACACCACAAAAAAACAGAACACAATCACAGTACACCATGACATTGTGATAATACATCGCAGGTATACAACAGCACAAAAAACAACATAACACAAAAAACAACAAAAATGCCACACAACAAATATGCGCAAACATTCTTGTCACACATTACCAACTTCTGAATCCTCTCCATAATACAGTGGTAAAGGGTGTTTGGAGTCAGCACTGCCTTAAATTTGCCACCAAGGATACGAGACACCGCTAGTCAAAAACATTTTTGTGTTCCAGACCTAGGACTGATAGGAGTGATAAAAGGAGGTAATTATTACCCAAATTAGTGGTGCAAATGTTTCAGATCCTTGAAAAACTAAAGGCTAAATAACCCATAGCCATAAATAACGAATAGCCTGAAGGTTACAGGCTGATCTCTACAGTCGATGGATTAGTCCACTGGCGTTTCTAACCAGCTTACTCAATGGCCTCGGTGGAAGCAAAGGTCATGCACAGTTCTACATTTATGGCCTAGCCTGAGTGCTGCGTAAACAGCACGTCCTTCTTTGTAATTTTAGCAAATCCGCCCCTCTGCATTTCAGAGCAATGCTCGTCAATTGTTTTAGTTCAAGTTATTCCTTAATTTCCCTCTGCAAACTAGAAACATGGAGGTGCTAATGAACCGTATTTTTTTTACGTCCAAGTTTTCTCAAGCATCGAAATTAGATGTATGTCTTTTCTCTCGCACTGTGAGTACATTAGAGATTGATAGATTTAAAATGCAGATAATGATCCATATGGGGTCATATAAACTGCCCATTTCCTTTCATGCTGCAACAACACCCAGGTGTCAAAAAGTGTGCCCAAGGGGTTTTCAACACCTTGGCAAACACCTGCTTGTACAGGAGGGTTGCAAACATAAGCTGGCCAGAGTTTTGTCAACACCTGGTAATTACTGGGTGAGATAAAGTCTGCACCCCCTAATAAATTACATCAGGTCAAATTAGCAGACATGTATTCTAAGAATGGTATAGTAATACCAGGACATGTGGATTTTGGTGTAGAAAAGTCCAATATCCTAATTGAATGCCTATTTTTAAGACTAAGAACTTAACATGACTTTGGCAGTATGGAAGCGGGCCACCACACCAGGGCCCCGCTGCCAATCCGCCAAAGCCATAATGCAACCAACAGGAATCTGGGTCAGGCGGTCCTGCGGCGGCTGGCTCGCGGCGGTGCAGTGCTAAGGCTTCTAGGTGAGCCTTAGTAAAGCACCGCAGTGAGAACGCCATTGCATGTTCCTCCAAGGCATGAACTGTCAAGTTCATGCCCCGCAGGAACAGGGGGTGCATACAGACAAGGGGGAACACCATGTGCCCCCCCTACATGCACCCTCTGGCTGGTCCCCTTTGTTTGCTCACTGCCACACTTTTCATGAAAACTGCGGTGGATGAGGAAATTCCTAATATGCTTGGCGGTGTCGCAGCGGCACCACCGGCATATTAGGGGCCTCAGACCGCTCGCAAGACCGCCAGGGATCATGGATACCTAGCGGCTACAGCAGTCCCATAGCAGTCTGATCACCAGACTTTTTATAGTGCAGTAGGACCACTGGTGAGGCCGTACCATGGGTTTGGAGGTCCTTGAATTTGAGCCGTGCTATCTGGGTCTGTCTTCCAACCCAAGACACTGTCTGTCAACCTGCTGATCGCTGTCCTCCCTACGAGAACAGTTCCCGACTGCACTGGCATATGATGCTTCAGCAAACAAATTGTCCGCAAATAATTAAACTTGACTCCAAATATACTTACATTCCAAGTTCATTTAATATTTTCAGTTTGTTCTCATGAAAATCTTCTTATCATCTAATTCCTACACATTTCATAATCATGTCTCAATCGGGTTAATAATTAATCCATTAATGTTCAAATACACCGATGCATTTGAGGCCTCCCTGGCCCTTCATCTGGGGGTTATTAACAATTATCTACAATGACAATGAAAGCCAATACTCCAATTAACATACATTCAAAGCCTCATTTACATTAATCCAAAAAACGCATTATCACCAGATTTGTGGTGTGTTGATCAAAACCATGATTTTTCTAACCAATTGATTGCTGCATGAATATAAATAAATGAATATTTTGTATAAAGTGTAGAACTAAAACAGTTAAGTTGTTGCTCTTTGCTATATATCAGAAAATTAAACAGCTTGGTTATTATTACTAAGCATGCTGGACCCAAAAACTCATTGGAGCAGCATCATTTTGGCTCCATCCTTCTATGTTTTGCTAGGCCACATATATCTGAATTTATACTTAGGTCACAATAATACTAAAGAGATATATACGGAAGGTATAGAAGTGCATCTATTGTGTGTTCTGACATATATGTGTGTGTATATTAACGTTTTCCCTTTTCAGAAACATCTGGATTGCTGATATTAATTTTGCATAGGTTTAGATTGTAAGGTGGTGCGCAAAAATGCATTTATTGCAGTGTATTCACCAGGGATTAGTGAGAATGAATCATATGTGTGTTTAATGTTTCTTTATAAATTGTGACCAGTTGTTTTTGCTTAAAATTACATGTATTAGTTATTGCGCCACATATAAGAGTACGTGTTTTACAAAAACAAGGGAACCCAAAATAGGTAAGCATGGACCTTGGGTATCAATTTTTATCATGGACAACGGTCCTTGTAAGTAGTGAATAAGGTTAAATAAATATAGAATGGAATCAATTCTATATGTTGACTATCCAGCCGGATAGGGGGATTTAATCCAGCGTATTCTTAATTAAGGCTCCCTGTTTTCTGTTTTTACGGATTTTTACAGATAAATACAGACAGAAAACAATGTGTTTTCTGTCTTCATTTATTTTTAAAAGTGGATAAATACAGACCATTGTGCTTCTTTTAAGTGACTCTCCGTGCTGTCTTACATGAATTATAGACCAGCAGCTGAGCAGATGGACAGCATGGGAAATTGAAAAACAGGATGACATTTATTTAAATAATGGCGTATGTCAACATATATTTATGGTATAATGCTAGTATTTACCAGTGGATGTATTGTTGTGCAATTTTTGGCAGCTTAAATAGCTTAAACACGACAGACATCAAAGTATGAGTGTGCATCTATCAGTTAAATAGATATGGAAATGTACAGTTTTACAACTTCTTTTATACACAAAACACAAAATAAATATGGATAAATACAGAAAAAATGGCCCAAAAATAAATATGGATAAATACAGATGGAAATGGCCAATAAATAAATACCATAAAACCGGGAGCCCTATTCTTAATTAACAAAGCACAAAAAATACACAGTGGGTTACAGTCCTGTATCCAGAGACATAAAGGTGAGGTAGTTTGTGACATTTGAACGCAAGGAACAAAACATTCAGGCAAAACAAAACAAAGAGGCTTGCTAGAAAATATAAAGAAGGAAACAAGCGTAGTAATTAGCACAACCGTGACACTAGTATAAGGAAAATAGTAAGTGTGCACGTTGTTTACAAAGGTCGACGACGTTTCGATCCCGTTTAAAAGAATAATGGGATCATCATCAGGACGAACAATAATTGCCTAAATGACATATGTGTCTAAATGAATTAAAAATATAACGAACAAACAATTTGTGATGAGGAGAAAGAGGGAAAAAAAGAGAATTGTGTGTTAATTTAGAGAATGTAATATACTCAACGCTTAAAGTAGGTGGCGCACTGGGGTCTAACTCGGAGGCCACAGAGTCAGGAGGAAAAGCCACGCAGAGAGAACCTCAGGTGAGAGCAATACCCGTGAAGGTTGGGCCGGAGGGATGCAGCCGTATAAAATTAACGACGCAGTGAGAGCTAAAGCGCGAGCTAGAGTGAGCCTATGGAGCATAATACTGGGTATGAAAAGTGTTTACGGGCAAATGACCTAAGGGAAACATCTTAATTGTACCGCAGAAAGCACACCTAATTAAGGTGTGTGAGGAGATCATCTTAGTTAAAAGGAATCACGGTTAGAGCCAAAGCGTAAGGGAGGGAGCGAGCAGTGGAAGGCGGAAATTAAATAATTGGCCTTACATAGATCAGTCTGGGTTGGTATATCAGATGCATTTGGAAACAATTAGCAATAAGCAATGCGAGGAAGGGGAGTGTTGGGAGCAATGGCCAACACCAGAACGCCTGAAAGGAGATAGAATCGGTGTAAGGTTAAAAGCAAGGGGAGACGGTGGAAAAGAAAGCGCATAGGTCATAGGTTCATACCTTGGAATTAGAACTAAATGCAAGGATGTGGCGGCAGGATTTACAAGAGTTCCCAAAGGTTTTAGGAACATCTATATTCCAATGGTGTATATCAATGAGGTGCTCGCCATGTGGGGAGGGAAAAGCATCAGCCTTTAATGGAAAAAGTAGCGTAGATATTAGGGACTGGATATGAAGTGGAGAATGGGGCAACACATGGACTAAGGCCGCTTACCTCAATGAAGGTGAATACGATGTCACCAAGTGCGTGGGAGTCCAAGGAACGGTGGGATACCGCTTGGGGGGAGCTCGATGGCTCAATGGTCCTGGTCGGGTGTGTTAATGAGCGCTTTAAGAAGCAGGAAGAATTTTGCAAGCGCAGGAGTTCCTAGCGCATTAATTGGAAGGGATGCTGGAGCGCAAACTGTGGCAGCCATCTTGGGTGAAGTGTGTGTACACCCGTGATGGTACGAGTAGTCTCAGTATATGCAAGGGCGATGGAGTGCAAGTGAAGAGACATGGTTAAAGGTTGCAAAGGAGGGTGAGCTGCTGCAAGGAGTGCAATTGTTGTCAAAGAGTGTCGCGCTGGGATAGGTCGGTTTGTGTGAAGCCATGCTTTTATTGGCTGTCTACGTCACGAGGTGCTGCTTTGCAATTGCGGATGATTTGGAATGAGATTTTAAGCAAAATATTGATTTTTGTGTCTAAATTAACACATTTTAATCGAAAATGAAATGTTTTAAAGTTGTATGAGATTTGTTTAGAGGAGTTGTTCAGATAACTCTAAGAGGGGGGACATATTCTGGCCCGAAGGCACTGCAGGTCATTATATGGCGATAAATGTAGGGTTACACACACATGTATTTGGCTAGAACAATGGCACAAAATGACTTAGATAGAATGTGCACTGGTGTGTCCACGTTGTGGTACATTTATTTGGAGAAATATTGAAAATTTGAGGAAAATTCTATATGAGATGAAACCACAACCTAGATCCACACAATTCAAAGCACTTAACGCTTGGGAATGTGCGGCTCACACAAGTGAAAAAGAGAGGTATCAGGTACAAGTGAAAAAGGCAGTGTGTACTTATGCACTTGTGAGGTGGGATGCAAAGCAGACGAGGTGGAGAACTGACATGATAGAGGGAGCAGAATTATACCCATTATTCAAAAATGGAGAAAATGGAGAAGTGGAAAGAAGGACCAAAAAGAGAAAGAAGGATAAATCAAGAGAATCTGGAGAGAAAGATAAAGGCAGTGATACTAGTGATAGACCTTTAGATGTATTAATGTCTGAGTGACCATCTCTGAATAATGAGAATCGAACCGAGGGAGGTGGGAGCGAGACTGCAGGTGGGAATACTAGATTGCCTACTGCACCAGTAAGTACGGGCCCTGTTATGATAGGGATTTCTCCAATGGAGAAGGGCCAGAGCATGATGGGGACTATTACAGTGAGTCAAACACAATGGGAGGAATTACTGGGACTCGTGGTCCTGGGACCTCCACTGGTTGTCCAGTCCCAGATGCACTTACAGTTCCTCCTACCATTGGACCAATGGTTTCTATATATAAACCTGGATCTGGGGGAAACAGGATTCAAAATTCAGCAGTTCCCACTAAACAAAAGGTATCAGATATCACCCCAATAAGTCGGAAGGTGGGAGAATGTGTTCCTTTAAGTCTGATTAAAGCAAGTTCTCCTTGCAGTGCAAGAGCAGACCCATGAGTGCATCAGCCTAGATTTGGGCCATTAAGGTAATTCCTGGGGTTGCCAGATCTGGGGTCACTTACCGGGGAACCACCTTTAAATATGCATAGCAGCACACTTGAAGTAAAGACAGTATCTAAAGCTTCTAAGGTAAATCCTGGTCCTAATGTCCAAGAATTGGAGGACTTTTTGAAAGCTTTTAATGCTACATCGAATAAGAGTAGAAGAACAGAAGTGACTTAGGGAACTCTTCAGTCTACTTTGAAAGTAAACTTGGTGGATGTGGGAAAATTTAAGGGAAGTGGATGAAATGAAAAGTGGTTGTCTTGCATTGGATCGAAAAGAAACATTTCTGTAGAGTGAACTTTTGTTAAGGAGTAAGGATGTTACTAGGAGAGCAAGATAAGCACATGACAAATTATCACAGAAATATGAGGTGGATCTGGAGTGGACATACACTTTACAGAAAAGCCACTGACTTGCTTTAAGTGATCAGGACATAGAACATATGAGAATACCAGGAATGAAGATGCAAATTGGGGAACTAATCCACGGCATTAGAATTTGGAGTGAATTAGAGAAATGAAAGTTAAATGGTCAAAAAGAACGACCCCAAAGGAAACAAGGAAGATCCGCCTCCTCCTGGATGGGGAGGGATGGAAGCTACAAGTTTCCCTTTATGGAAGGTACCTAGTGGAGGTTATATATATGTGCATTGGAGTAGGAGTGATCTTGCATCCTTTACAAATTAATTCCCTAACTTGAGAGAGAAGCCTGTGGAGTGGTACATACAAGTTGAACGATTTGTGAAATCTTTGAAGGCTTTGTGGACTGATCTGAATACCTTGTTTGACTTTGTGGTCCTAAGTGATTTGTGGACAGTGTGTAGAATAGCCATAAAGTTGCCCAAGAGAGAGCCGACGAGATATCCTGTGACTAATGGTCCTTCAGCTATAGTGATGTGGAAGTACGATCAGGTGATGACGTGGTGGAAGTCTAAGGTGCCACCCCAAGGTATTGACTGGGTTAAGATTGATCGAAAAACCCAGGAACCAAAAAGGACTATTCATGCATACTATGAGAGATGGTTACAGGCATTTAAACTGTACAGTGGAATGGAAACTGTTAGACTCTGCATCTTTTGGCATGTTTCCCCTGAGTTTTTCCTTTCTGACCTCCCGGTTTTGACAGCCAGTAAAGTGTAACTCTGGCCTGACATTGCAGAGCCTGTGTGCAGCCTGGGGCTGCCATGTCGACTTGGCAAGTGCACCCACTTGCCATTCCCTAAACCTTCCCTTTTTCACATGTTAGTCACCCCTAAGGTAGGCCCAAGGTACCCCTGTGGTCAGGATGCATTGTTTGTGAAAGGTAGGACATGCCCTGGTGTGTGTGGCATGTCCTGAGAGTGAATTACAGCCTACTTCGTTTTTCACCATTGCAAGGCTACCTCTTCCCCATAGGCCAGAATGGGCAGTTTGATTATAACATCCTATAATCCTAACTGACATAGGAAACATGGTAGAAATTCGAGTTTAGTATGCCTGAACTCAGAATGATAAAATACATCTTTTAGTGAAGATAGTTTTAACATTCTGTGTTTGAAAATACCACTTTTAGAAAGTAGATATTTTCTTACCTAACCATCTAGCCTGCCTCTGCTTACTTGTGTATTGTCTGTATGGTTTGTGAGTGACAGTGGCTGGGGAAGACTCCAGGAGACAGGGTGAGTCAGCACAGGGCTGAATAGACCTATCTGCATGTAGATGGGTGGGAGGAGTAGCACCTGGGTCTGAATAGGGCCGTGCCTGCCTTCCACAATGCTGGCTCCACCTCCTGTGGTGCGTCTGAGGACCCTGGCCCACACTGACAAAGGAAGTAGGTGCACACTGGCAGAGTGCACCTAGCACTGGTTTGAACTAGGTGCAGGACCCTCTGCCTTCAGAGGACAAAGGATTTGCTAGTATAAATATTGGGACCCAGACCCCAAGATTTCAGAACTCTTTTGGGATCAAGAAGACTGCCAAGAAGAAGAGCAGGAGAAGCTGTGAGGAGGAACTACCACTTTGCTGTGTGGTTTGCTGTGTTGGCCAGCAGTGGCTGCTTCTGTCTTGGGCAGTGAAAGGACTAGACTGAACTTTCTGCAATCTACTTTTGTGAGTTTCTCCAAGGGCTTGAGGTAGAGCTTGCCCCCTGTTCAAGAAGTCTCAGGAACAGCACTGACTTCAAGCTCAACGCTGTCTACGACGTCGCTGTCGACTCTGTGTCCTGAAGGCACCGCAGATGGCACTGCCGTGATGCCGCACCGCGACCCTGGTCTCACCGACGGCGCCTGCTGACACTGCCACCGAGCCGCTGCTCGCACCATGACCTGTGAGCACCGCACTCTGCACAGCCTTGCTTCACGACAATGCCTTGGTATCCCCGACGACGCCGCTCCACACTGGAATTGATGCCGCTGCTTGCACCGTCGTTGGAGGGCACCGCTCGTAAAGTTACACGACACACCACCCTCATCTCGCACCGCAGCCTTGGCCTACCGACGCTGGTGCCATTGACTCCAGTTCGTCAGCCAACTACAGCGCTCCAGCAACGACGATGCCGCTGCTTGCACCGTAACCTGCCAGCACCGTGACCACCACTGCCTTCATCTCACACAGCAACCCTGGTCTCACCGCCGATGCCATCTGATGCCGCCATGGAGCCGTTGCTCGCACCGTGACCTGAGGGCGCCGCACACCGCAGCGCTGCACTTCGCACTGCAGCACCCGACACCTGCCGACGCCAGTGCTCTTGACTTCAACAGAGAGGAGTTCGATCTGCAACGCGTGTGACTTCGAGGGCCCTGACGACTCCTGCACCGACCTCCGGAACCGACGCCTGCGAACGCCGTGTGTTTGGAAGCTCAACGAGAGGTCATCGACACCCTGCATTTGTAAAGGCACTGTTTGCGGGTCTTCCCGACACCGCAGCTGGCCCGCGACACCGCGGTCAGCCAGAACTGTTTGGATTTGTTTGCTCACGACGCCGTGATAGCCCCGGAAGGAACTATCGACATCAAGGAACTGTTTTACAAAGTTATTTTGCTAGCTGAAGATTTTTAAGTACTGTATTGTGGATTTTTAATCGTTTTTTGGACTTGTCTTAAGTATATAAAAATATTGGATATTTTTCTAAACTGTTGTGGTGTCCTTTTGCAGTGCTTACACTGTATTACTGTTGGTTATGTGCAAATGCTTTACACACTGCGTCTAAGATAAGCCTGACTACTACGGCCAAGCTACCAAGGGGGTGAGCAGGGCTTTTTTTAGGAGTGAACTCCCTTACTCTTACTAGGAAGAAGGGTCCCTATTTGGACAAAGGTGCAAGCCCTTGCAACTAGAGACCCCCATTTCTAACATTGGTTGTCAGCGGTGAGGATAGGACTTGTGTTTGCACTTGACTTACAGTGATTGGTATGCACTACTACCAAATCGCAGACAACTATGTACCACATACGGGTTCTTTTTCTTTTTGGCCTATTTTTGATCTTGCCAGTTTAAACTTGCTACTTCATCATGCTTGAATCAAGAACATCATCTGTTGCATCCATGGAAATTGCCTTTGAGGAGGATAGGTTGGAATCTTACAATGTGAAAGAATTGAAAGCGATTTGCAAGAACCTGAAAGTCCAAGTCAGAGGCTTCAATAGGAAGGACGAGCTACAAAAGGCGCTGAGGGCCTGGGTAGCAGCCAGACAGGCCAGCGAGCAGTCTGGTATCCTCAATAGAGAGGCAGAGGAGCCTATTCCTATGGTGGATGTGCTTTTGGGAGGGGGAGAACCCTCCAGGTCAGGCAGCAGTGGCTTGTCCCCAGAGGGGCTGGAGTACAGGCGGAATGCAAGGAAGGTAGCAGCTGTGTTAGAGAAGCTCAAACTAGCCATGGAAGAAAAAAGAATGATGTTAGATCATGAGATCAGAATGAAGGAGCTGGATCAAAGAAGCAGACCCAGCTCAGATGGTGGCAGCAATTCATCAGGACAGGCAAACAGAGTCGTACACATCCCTAAGAATGTGGGCAGAGAGTTCAAAAAGGGGTATGACATACAGAGGTGGTTTTAGGGTTACGAGGCAGCGATACACATGAATGGGGTCCCTGAGAAGAATTGGGGAGCAGGATTGTGGCCTCTGTATCCAGAGGAAGCCAGGGATACTTTGACAGCTTTGGTTAAGGGGCCTAACATCACCTATGCTGATATAAAGAAAGCCCTTCTCACTAGGTATGGTTTCACTCCTGAGAAGTACAGGGATCAGTTTCGGTCCAGCAAAAAGTCTGAGGCCAACACTTGGTTGGAATGTGTGGATATGTTTTGCAGGTCACTGGATGGATGGGTGAAGGGCAGTAATGTGACAGAATTTCAGGGGGTCTACAATTTGATTGCGTAGGAGCACTTGTCTAGTCTATGTTTTGCAGATCTGCACCAGCACCTAGTTGTTAATAAGCTAACTGACCCAAGGAAGCTTGCTATGGAGGCGGACCGCTGGGTGAGTTCCTGGGTCCACAAGAAAGCATTTGGGGGAGACTCAGCCAAAGGTGGGCAGGGTCCCCAGCAGAAAAGTGGGGGGGACAAGGGTAAAGCACAGGAGTTCTCTAAAGGGCCCCAAACTAATACCCAGGGTAAAGGTTCCCATCCCCCAGGAGATAAGAAGAAATATAGCTCCTGGGGGACCATCAATGGGAAAAGGGTAGAGGCTCTCAGAGATACTGGAGCCAGTGTGACCTCAGTCCGGTGTCACCTGGTCTCTGAGAAGCAGGTGGTCCCAGGGGCATTCCACCAAGTAGTTGCTGTAGACAACTCAGAGTACCAGTGTATGGTGGGACATGTTCCCTTTGAGTGGGGGGGTCTCAGGTCCCTTGAGGGTGGTTATGAGCCCTACCATGCCTGTAGATTGTCTGCTAGGTAACGACCTGGAGCAGTCCTTATGGAAGGATGTTGAGCTCAGGTCTCACTTGGAGATGCTTGGGTTGCCAGAGTGGGCATGCGTGTCTACTCGGTCAATGGCAGTCAGAAAGGGTGATCAAGAGGACTTGGAGCCTGAAACAGTGGCCCAAGTCCCTGCCAAGAGAAAGGGCAGGGGGTGTGGGAAACCGGCCCCTGAAGTTCCCACAGACCGGGAGGAGGCTGACCTTAAGGGGGATGCCCGGTGCCTATAGGGAAGCAAGTAGCTGAGCTGGGGGACATCTCTGAGCTGACCCATTTGCAGAACGAAGGGGGTCCCACCAGGGAGGAATTCTGTAAGGAGCAGAAAGAGTGCCCTTCTCTGAAAGGTCTGCGGTGGCAGGCTGCAGACCAGGCAGCTGGTGATCAGTCCAGATCACATCTGATCTACTGGGAGAATTGTCTCCTGTATAGTGAGCCTAAGGTTGCTGAGCCTGGGTCAGCCCGTGTGCTGGTGGTACCCCAGAGCTTCATGACCTTCCTACTAGGTCTGGCTCATGACGTGCCTTTGGCAGGACATTTGTGGTGGGACAAGACCTTTGACATGCTTGTCACCCACTTATTTTGGCCCCTAATGCGAAGGCAGTCAGATGGACACTGCAGGTCTTGTCAAACTTGCCAGGCAAGTGGCAAGAGTGGGAGGAAGGTCAAGGCTCCTCTCCAACCTTTTCCAGTTGTTGGAACACCCTTTGAAAGGGTAGGGATAGACATTGTGGGGCCACTGGATCCCAAGACAGCCAAGGGCAACAGGTACATCCTGGTCTTGGTGGACCATGTCACCCGCTACCCGGAGGCAATCCCTCTCAGGACAACGACGGCGCCAGTGGTGGGCCAGGCATTAATGGGGATCTTTTCCCATGTGGGGTTCCCCAGAAAAGTGGTGTCTGACAGGGGAACCAAATTCATATCCAAGTATATGACATCCCTGTGGAAGGAGTGTGGTGTAACCTACAAGTTCACCACTCCTTACCACCCACAAGGAAACGGTCTGGTGGAGAGGTTCAAGCAGACCTTGAAGGGCATGATCAAGGGTTTAACAGAACCCATGAGGCGTAAGTGGGACATCCTCTTGCCATGCCTTCTCTTTGCATACAGGGAGGTGCCTCAGAAGTCTCTTTGGTTCAGTCCCTTTGAGCTCCTTTATGGCCACCCTGTCAGAGGACCTCTTAGTTGGGTAAAAGAAGGCTGGGAGGCAGCTCCCAGGAAAACTCCCCAGGATGTGTTTAGTTACATGCTGGCCTTCAGAAACCAAACTGCCCGCTTCAGGAAACTCTCTCAGGCGAACCTAGAAGCAAACCAGGAAGAAATGAAGAAGTGGTATGACCAGAATGCCACTCTGGTCGAATTTCAAGCTGGGCAAAAAGTGTGGGCCATGGCCCCAGTGGAACCTTGTGCCTTGCAGGACAAGTGGACTGGACCATTTGAGGTGGTGGAGTGGAAAAGTGACGTCACCTATCTGGTGGATTTGCGGACTCCAAGGCACCCTTTATGGGTCCTCCACGTGAACCCCCTCAAGCCCCACTTCGAGAGGTCCGAAGTAAGTATGTACTTGGCGACAGATGATTGGGTGGAAGAGGAGAGTGCGCCTCTCCCTGACCTCCTGTCTACCAAGGAGCACGATGGGTCAGTGGAAGGTGTGGTCCTCTCCACTACATTGACCCCAGAGCAGCAGGGGGACTGTCGCCAGTTGTTGGGACAGTTCGCCCCACTGTTCTCTCTGACCCCATGTGTTACTCACTGGTGTACCCATGAAATGGACACTGGTGAGAGCCCTCCTGTGAAGCACAAAATTTACAGGTTGACTGACTGGGTCAGGGCCAGCATCAAGGAGGAGGTCTCTAAGATGTTGGCGTTAGGGATGATTGAGCCCTCCAACAGTCCTTGGGCCAGCCCAGTGGTCTTGGTCCCAAAGGCTGCTGCACCCGGAGCCACTCCAGAACTGTGTGGACTACAGTGGGCTCAATGCTGTCACCAGGAGTGACGCGCACCCCATCCGCAGAGCTGATGAGCTCATTGATCGTTTGGAAGCTGCCCAGTTCCTCAGCACGTTTGATTTAACGTCTGTGTACTGGCAGATTGCCTTAACCGATGGGGCCAAGGAGAGGTCAGCATTCTCAACCCCAGAAGGACATTACCAGTTCCGGTTGATTCCCTTTGGGTTGAAGAATGCCCCTGCCACCTTTCAGAGGTTGGTCAACCAGGTGTTGTCTGGACTGGAGGATTTCAGTGCCGCCTACCTGGATGACATTGCTGTGTTCAGTTCCAGCTGGGAAGAACACTTACAGCACCTCGGTAAAGTGTTGAGGGCTTTGCAAGGGGCAGGCCTCACGCTCAAGGCCAGTAAGTGCCAGATCAGGCAAGGTTCTGTGGTGTACTTGGGACACCAGGTAGGAGGCAGCCAGGTGGCGCCCCTACAACCCAAGCTTGACACCATTCTGGCTTGGGAGCCCCCCAAAACCCAGTCAGAGGTGAGAGCCTTCTTAGGTCTCACCGGGTACTATAGGAGGTTTGTTAAGGGCTACAGCCCCATTGTTGCCCCCTTAACAGAGCTGAATTCCAGGAAGCAGCCCAAGAAGGTGATCTGGACTGAGTCCTGCCAGAAAGCACTTGATGCCCTGAAGGCGGCCATATGCACGGCGCCCATGCTCAAGGCACCCGACTTCTCCAAGGAATTTGTCGTGCAGACTGACGCTTTAGAGCATGGTGTGTGAGCGGTGCTCTCACAACTGAACGAAGAGAGCTTAGACCAGCCTGTAGTCTTCCTTAGCAGGAGACTACTCTCCAGGAAACAGAGGTGGAGTGCCATAGAAAGGGAAGTGTTAGACCTGGCACCGTGGCGTGAGTTTCCCTTCCACTTTTTGCTGATGTGCCTCATTGTGTTTTGTTGGTGTTAGCTGCTCAGGGCACTGTGCCACTGCTAATCAGTGCCACAGTGCAAGTGCTCCCTTTGTAAAGTGTATACATTGATTGGTGTCCATGATTGGCTTAGTTGGTTTACTGTCAGCCCCTAGTAGAGTGCACCAGGAGTGCCAGGGCTTGTAAATACAAATGCCGCTAGTGGGCTTGCAGCACTGGTTGTGCCACCCACAGAAGCGGCCTAGTAAAATGTGTCTAGGATCTGCCACTGCAGAACCTGCGCGCAGTCTGGTACTGTCGCGCTGACTGCGCAAGTGCACCCACTTGCCAGTCCCTAAACCTTCCCTTAACTACATATTAGTCACCCCTCTGGTAGGCCCAAGGGCAGGGTGCATTGTAGGCATAAGGTAGGACATGCCCTGATGTGTGTGGCATGTCTTATTAGTGAATTACAGCCATTTTCGTTTTTCACTATTGAAGGCTACCTGCTCTCCATAGGCCAGAATGGGCTACTGGAATTACTACACCCTGTAATCCCAGTGGACTCATAGAGCATGGTAGAAAGTTATGTTTAGTATGCCTGAACTCAGAATAATAAAATACTTATTTTAGTAAAGTTTATTTTAATATCCTGCGTTTGTAAATACTACTTTTAGAAAGTTAGTATTTACTGACCTGGCCATTTCAGTCCGCCTCTGCTGTGTGTGTGTGTTCTGCCTAGCAACAGTAAGGAGCAGGGTTGGGGAATCCCCAGAGACAGGCTGGCTGCCAGGTGGTGGGTAGAGAGATTACACCAGGATGGGTGGGAGGAGTCCACCCTTGACTCTGAATAGACCTGTGCTCTGACAGCACAAAGCCAGCTCCGCCCCCCTGTGGAGCGGCTGATGTCTCTGCCCTGCTGCTGAAAGGAAAGAGCAGAGTCACCACAACAAAGTGCTCAAAAACTGGACTGAGCCAGGCCCAGGCCCCCTGGCGCTAAAGAACAAAAGAATCGCACAATAAAAGTAGGAGCCTGGCTCCTAAGAAATCAGATCCTGTTTACGCAAAGAAGAACCTCTGCCTGAAGGAGAAGGACCTGGAGAAACTGAAGGAGGAATACTGTCTCTCTGCCTGAGAGACTGGCCTGTAGTGGGTGCCTGTCTGCTGGAAGGAGAGGAAAAGACTGAAGGAAAAGACTTTGAATCAACTTGTGCTGAACAATCTCCAAGGGCTTGCTTGTGAACTTGCCCCCTGATCTGCGCCCCAGGAACAGTGGGCGCAACCTACCCCCAGAAGAGGAGAAGTAGCTGGACGCAATCCCGTGACGCCGATCCCCAGAGAACCTGTGTGCCTCTCCCCCTTTCTCTACACCGCGACATCTGCCACCTGGGACTACCACGACCACCGCCAGGACCTGCCTACCTGGTCCAAGCACCGCAAGTACCAGCCCCTCCGAGCCGTAGCTCGCAACGCAGAGAAAGGCACCTGAAGGCCTGCGCACAGAGCCCTGGCGACCCTGTGCCGTCAAGATCACCGCGAGGCCCTGTGCACACTTGTGATCCCCTGAAAAGCTGATCGCGCTGCAACAGCGCTGTGGATTGCCCCGGAGCCGCTTCCCCCTCTTTTGCCCTTGGTCGGGTGGCTGAGACCTTCTTCGGGTGCCCCACGAAGCACCGCCGCCCTCTGACTGCGAGGGACGACACTGCGACGTGGGACACCGCTCCATCGAAACCCGAGGCCGCTGGGACCATCCCCATGCGAACAAAAAGGTATTGGTGGCTTCGCGCGCTAAATCCCGGCCCGTACTGCCCTTCGTACGAACCGTGCCAGCATTAGAAGGATTTGGGATTGTGCGCGCTGTTTGTACGGACCGTATGTACATCTGAAGTGTTTGAGCCGTACTTCCCCCCTGAAGTAAACGTGCTTCGCACCGTACTGGTGGCCCGTACTGTTTGCACCATACTGCCCGTGTACGCACCTGCATCCTGTTTGAATCGTACTGCCTGCATCATAGTACGAGCCGTACCCGCCTTTCAACTGCTTGTGGCTGGCGCGTAGTTTCGAATCGTACTGCCCATCTGGGAGGATTGTGCTTCGAATCGTACTGCCTGCATCCTAGTACGAGCCGTACCGACCGTACTTGCATCTGGAGGAGCTTGTGTTTGGAACCGTACCTGCCTTTGGCATACGGGTGTCTGGGGCCGTAGTTCGAACTGTACTGTCTTTTGACCCGCTCTGAGTTCGCACCGTACTAAGGACGCTGAGTTCGCACCGTACCGGTGCTTCCCTCCATGTACGGAGCGTCCCTGACAGTCCGGATCGTACCCGCATTGAAAACCATTGCCGGTGCTCACACGAGAAGCGTGGTGTTCGGCAAGCGTACTCCGGCTCACGCGGGAAGCGTGAGAAATGGCAAGGTCCTGTCAAAACCTTGCCCAGAGCACCCCAAAGGCACTACGAAGTGCCCCGAAGACCTAAAGAACTTATTTTAAAGAGAACTGTGCCATTTTTAAACCTGTGGACTGCCCTTAAGCATTTGAAAGTAACTGGATTGGGATTCGCTAAGAGAACTGTATTTATGCAACCTGCCTGAAAGGAAACCTTTTATATAAAGAATTATATTTTGGATAAATACAGCCCTGTGTCTTTGTGTGGTGGGGTGGTGATTATTGTGTGGGACAACTTGAACGCTTAACCTTATGCCCTCTGGAAATTTAGCCTGACTGCTCGCGCCACGTTACCTAGAGGGTGAGCAGGGGTATTTTTAAAGAGGTGATCCTTTGCCCTGACTTAGATGAAAAGGGTCCCTGCTTGTCGCAAGTGCCTACCTGCGCTAACCAGAGACTCCGGATTCTAACAGGAAGCTTTTGCTGTGGTCTGGGTACTGAAGAAGCTGAGACCATACCTGTTTGGGACTCACTTCTGGGTTCAGACAGACCACAGGCCTGTCAGATTGTTGATGTAAATGAGGGGTGAGAATCCAAAGCTGCTGAGGGGGTCCATCTCCCTACAGGGAATGGACTTTACCGTGGAACACCGCCCTGGCACAGAACACGCCAACGCAGATGGTCTGTCCAGATTCTTCCGCCTTAGTGAAGAGAACTCCCAGGAGGGTGGGTAGTTCTCCCTACTTTCAGCTGAAGGGGACATGTGCTAGACTTGGCATCTTTTGGCGTGTTTCCCCTGAGTTCTTGCTTTCTGACCTCCCGGTTTTGACTCTGTTTTTGCTGGTGTAATGATTCTGCACACTTTTCTCACTACTGATCAGTGGTAAAGTGCAAGTGCTCCTGTAGTAAAATGTGTTATGGATTGGTGTTTCCATGATTGGCCTATTTGATTTATGTGTCAGTCCCTAGTAAAGTGCACTGCGAGTGCAGGGCCCATAAATCAAATGCTGTTGGTGGGCTGCAGCACTGGATTGTGCCACCCACGCAAACAACCCGTAAAGTGTAACTCTGGCCTGCCATTGCAGAGCCTGTGTACAACCTGGGGCTGCCATGTCGACTTGGCAAGTGTACCCACTTGCCAGTCCCTAAACCTCTTTTAGAAAGTAGGTATTTTCTTACCTAACCATCCAGCCTGCCTCTGCTATCTTGTGTATTGTCTGTCTGGTTTGTGAGTGTCAGGGGCTGGGGAGACTTCAGGAGACAGGGTGAGTCAGCACTGGGCTGAATAGACCTATCTGCATGTAGATGGGTGGGAGGAGTAGCACCTGGGTCTGAATAGGGCTGTGCGACCCTGGTCTCACCCACGACGCCATCTGATGCCACCACTGAGCCGCTGCTCGCACCGCGACCTGAGGGCACCGCACCGCTGAACTTTAAACTGCAGCACCCAACGCCTGCTGACGGCAGCGCTCCTGACTTCAACAAAGAGGAGGTCGATCTGCAACGCATGTGACTTCAAGGGCCCCACCGACTCCTGCACCGACCTCCGGAACCGATGCCTCAGACGATGTGTGTTCGGAAGCTTAACGAGAGGTCATTGACGCCCTGCATTTCTGAAAGGTACTGTTTGCGGGTCTTCCCGACACCGCAGCTGGCCCGTAACGCCGAGGTCAGCCAGAACTGTTTGGATTTGTTTGCTCACGACGTCGTGATAGCCCTGGACGGAGCTATCGACATCAAAGAACTGTTTTACAAAGTTATTTTGATAACTGAAGATTTTTAAGTACTGTATTGTGGATTTTTAATCGTTTTTGGTCTTGTCTTAAGTATATAAAAATATTGGATAATTTTCTAAATTGGTGTGGTGTCCTTTTGTAGTATTTACATTCAGGCTCAAGGGAGCCTGAATGTAAACAAAAATCCGATTGGCCGCACTCTGCTAGTCCTACCAGCGTGTTACCCCAAAGAATTGTGGTCCATGAAGTAGCGTCGGCGGGTACGCCTATGCCAAAAGATTAAAATGAAAATAAGTGTCGCATTACCCATCCCTGGACACATGTTTCGAGGTAGTTGCCTCTCGTCAGCAGGGAGTAGGTATGTGTGTAGGGTTGCTGCATAGGCTGCCAAAAAATATTCTCAGGTAAAGTACCACTCAAGGCGCGCAGGTGCGTAGCCATGGGCTCGTCAGCCCCACCGGCTCAAGGGAGCCTGAATGTAAACAAAAATCCAATTGGCCGCACTCTGCTAGTCCTACCAGCGTGTTACCCCAAAGAATTGTGGTCCATGAAGTAGCGTCGGCGGGTACGCCTATGCCAAAAGATTAAAATGAAAATAAGTGTCGCGTTAGCCATCCCTGGACACGTGTTTCGAGGTAGTTGCCTCTCGTCAGCAGGGAGTAGGTATGTGGGTAGGGTTGCTGCGTAGGCTGCCAAAAAATATTCTCAGGTAAAGTACCACTCAAGGCGCGCAGGTGCGTAGCCATGGGCTCGTCAGCCCCACCGGCTCAAGGGAGCCTGAATGTAAACAAAAATCCGATTGGTCGCACTCTGCCTTGAGCCGGTGGAGCTGACAAGCTCATGGTTACGCACCTGCATGCTACGAGAGGCACTTTACCTGAGAACACTTATTTTAGCAGCCTACACAGCAACCCTACACACTCACCTACTCCCTGCTGATGAGAGGCAACTACCTCGAAACACGTGTCCAGGGATGGCTAACGCTACACACACTTGCACTCAAGACTCGGGCATAGGCGTACCCGCCGAAGCTGACTTCAGGGACCACAATTCTTTGGGGCAACACGCTGGTAGGTGGAGCAGTGTGCGACCAATTAGACTTTTGTTAATATTCAGCCGGTGGAGCTGACGAGCTCATGGTTACGCACCTGCGCGCTACGAGAGGTACTTTACCTGAGAACACTTATTTTAGCAGCCTACACAGCAACGCTACACGCTCACCTACTCCCTGCTGACGAGAGGCAACTACCTCGAAACACGTGTCCAGGGATGGCTAACGCTACACACACTTGCACTCAAGACTCAGGCATAGGCGTACCCGCCGAAGCTGACTTCAGGGACCACAATTCTTTGGGGCAACACGCTGGTAGGTGGAGCAGTGTGCGACCAATTGGACTTATGTTAATATTCAGGCTCCTTGAGCCGGTGGAGCTGACGAGCTCATGGTTACGCACCTGCGCGCTACGAGAGGTACTTTACCTGAGAACACTTATTTTAGCAGCCTACACAGCAACCCTACACACTCACCTACTCCCTGCTGACGAGAGGCAACTACCTCGAAACACGTGTCCAGGGATGGCTAACGCTACACACACTTGCACTCAAGACTCGGGCATAGGCGTACCCGCTGAAGCTGACTTCAGGGACCACAATTCTTTGGGGCAACACGCTGGTAGGTGGAGCAGTGTGCGACCAATTGGACTTTTGTTAATATTCATGCTCCTTGAGCCGGTGGAGCTGACGAGCTCATGGTTACGCACCTGCGCGCTACGAGAGGTACTTTACCTGAGAACACTTATTTCAGCAGCCTACAAAGCAACCCTACACACTCACCTACTCCCTGCTGACGAGAGGCAACTACCTCGAAACACGTGTCCAGGGATGGCTAACGCTACACACACCTGCACTCAAGACTCGGGCATAGGCGTACCCGCCGAAGCTGACTTCAGGGACCACAATTCTTTGGGGCAAAACGCTGGTAGGTGGAGCAGTGTGCGACCAATTAGACTTTTGTTAATATTCAGGCTCCTTGAGCCGGTGGAGCTGATGAGCTCATGGTTACGCACCTGCGCTACGAGAGGTACTTTACCTGAGAACACTTATTTTAGTAGCCTACACAGCAACCCTACACACTCACCTACTCCCTGCTGACGAGAGGCAACTACCTCAAAACACGTGTCCAGGGATGGCTAACGCTACACACACTTGCACTCAAGACTCGGGCATAGGCATACCCGCCGAAGCTGACTTCAGGGACCACAATTCTTTGGGGCAACACGCTGGTAGGTGGAGCAGTGTGCGACCAATTGGACTTTTGTACAAATGAAGATACTCAGAGAGGAATTCACAATCCACTGTTTGGAGAAAATGCCCCTCCAATGCAGGGAGTGTATCGACAAGGAGCTCCGACGATGCAGGGTGGATGTGAATTTCAGTCGCAAGGTAGAGGTCGGTGTGCTTCTATTGATCCAAGTACAGGAATTGATGTAGTCTAATCCATGCCACTTCTGCAGTAGGTTGGGGCCCTGGATGCTGGAATGCCATCTTAATCCCACAAATCAGCGTCAAATCCAGGGTTTGTACCACCAGAGAACAGTAATTCTATGCAACAAAATGTACCCACACCTAGACCTCATAATTTTAATGTGCCACAACCCCAGTGATGCAGGTTCCCCAACCTTCAATACCACAGCACGCTGCCAATGTTCCCAGATTTTATTCAAACCAGGTCCCGAATTTGAATCAGAATGCTTTGCAGAATAATAACCCTCACCAAAAATTTCCCATGTTTGAAACAAGTGAAAATCTTGGCATTGATCAGTCCTCCTGATGGCACCTGAGGGGAGGGAGGAAGATTGCATGCTTGCACAGTATTGGTGGTAGACTAGAGTGGCCTATTTATAGATGATGAGGTAAATGGCTATGATGTTTAATTTTTGGTTGATACTGGTGCTACCTGTTACACTGTGAGATCCATAGAAGTTCAAAACCTACCTCTCTCGGGAAGAACTCTCCAAGTCGTTGGAATTGCTAATCAACAAATGAAGAATCCCATTATTGAGGACGTCCCAATAAAGATACGGAGTTTTGAAGATAATCATCAATTCGTAGTTTGTGATTCAAGCCCTGTGAGTTTGTTAGAATGCAATTTCTTGTGTAAACTGAATTGCACCAAATAGTGTACTTCCAAAGGAATAGAGCTACAAATTCATGATCAAGAATTTGCTTTTAAATTGGCAATTGAGAATTCAATCATTGGGATGTATCTGATGATGACGACACAAGATTTGTCTTTAGATCTCAGAGATGCCAGGAGACAGGAAGTTTGAGACTTTTCCAGAAAGGACATTGGACTTATTAAAGGAGATAAGCCTGTCTGTATACAAATAAAACCAAATATGCAATATCCCAGAACACTGCAGTATAATTTGACCCCTGAAACAATTGCTGGAATAACTCCGGTGATGAAGACAATGCTTCAACAAGGAATACTGAAGTAAACTCATGCATTATAAGCCTGCAAAAGCCTAGCGGTAAGTAACGCATAGTGCAGTAACATTGCAAAATTAATAATATTGTGATCCTCTGTTGTCCCATGGTACCGAACCCCGATGTAATATTGTTTCAGATTCCATATGAGGCTGAGTGGTTTACTGGTATTGATTTGTGTCAGGCTTTCTTCTCCAAGCCCCTGCATAGGAATGGTCAGCTCTTCTTCACATTTAGGCTTGGGAACCGTGTTTTGGCATGGTGCTGAGTCCCATAAGGGCATACGGAGAGCTCTTCCATTTTTAACCAGATCCTTAAGAAGAATTTAGAGTCTTTGGTTCTGCCCTGTAACTCTGCCCTGGCCGAGTATATTGACGACCTGCTGGTTGTGTCAAGTACACGGGAAGCATGCAAACAATACACTATTGCATTGCTTAACCACTTGGCTGAGAATGGACATCAGGTATCCCCTATTAAGTTGCAGTACTATTTGAGAAAAGTCATAAATCTTGGTCATCATATTAAGAAAGATGGGAAAAGAGTGTCACAAGAGAGAATTTCAGCGATTATGCAAATAAATCCATCAACAACACATAAAGAAGTCAGGATGTTTTTGGAAATGGTGGGCTACTGTCATCAGTGGATACTCAACTTTTCCCTAGTGGCCAAGCCTTTACAAAGATTGGAACACAAGGATGTGTCGAATCTGGTGCCTTGGGACAATGATTGCTTGATTGCTTTCCTAGAGCTGTGAATAAGTCTCTGCCGCGTCACAGCACTAGGAATGCCTGCTTATAATAAATCATTTTTGCTTTTCTGCAGTGAAGCAGAGGGCTGCGCTCTTTCAGTGTTAACACAGAACATCAGAGGTGCCCAAAGATCACTTGCTTACTTCTCAGCCACATTAGATACAGTGGCTGCCACGCTGTCTGGCTGCCTTAAGGCGGTGGTGGTGACAGGTATCAGCATTGAAAGGTGCGAAAGTATAGTAATGGGTCATCCTTTGACTGTCTATGTTAGTCATTCTGCAGAGATTTTGGGCCAGATGTACAACCATTTTTTGCATGCGCAAGCTGGTTTGCGAACCTGTTTGTGCATGCAAAAGCAGCATGGGAAATGTACAAACACTTTTTTGCGACTCGCAAAATAGGGTTTTGTGACTCGCTATTAAGAAGGAGCGTTCCCTTCCTAATAGCGAGAGCAACCCTATGTAAGAATGTTTTGCGTCCACAATTGCGGGCGCAAAACACTCGCAAATTACCACCCTCATCAAGAGGGTGGTAATGCACTTGCAAAAGGTATGGGGTCCCCAGGGGACCCCTTCCCCTTTGCAAATGCAGGGGAAAATATTTTTTAAGGTCAGGCAGTGGTCCCAGGGACCATTGCCTGTCCTTAAAAAATGAAACAAAAACTTTAAGGAAAACGGGCTGTATTAAAAAAAACTGCTTTATTTAAAAGCAGTCCCAGACATGGTGGTCTGTTGAGTCCAGCAGGCCACCATACATGGGAGGGCCTGCCATTCCCAATGGGGTCTCAATGTGCGAGAGGCTCATTAATATTCATGAGCCTCTCAATTTGCGACCTCATTGAGATACGCTAACAGTGTGAAATACACTGTTGTACATTGGAAATAGCGCCTCGCAAGTTGCGAGTCGCAAAAAACGATATTTCATCGGTCTTACTTCTGGCCCTGAATTAACTTGAACGAGAACAAAACACCTTACGAACAGTTGCCTGACTTGGTATGAGCAAATAATACTGGCAACTTAGAATGTATCCAATGGCAGTAATCCTCCTTTTGCACAACATATTCTTCTGGCAGTGGGCACCACGCAGTTCCAGGATCTCCAGTCTCATGTCCCCACAATTTATCTCTGCCCTGCTGAAGTATGGCATCAGTAGTTATACTGTAGTGTGCCTTTGAAGTTGGTGGTGGTTCAGAGGGGTTCCCTTTGCACCACAGATGTCACCTCTAAATTTCAGTCCTGTCTGCCATGGGGCCGTGGAATGCAGATCTTAAGCTTTAAATGGGCCATGATCTGACTCCCAGAGGCCAAGTGTCAAAACCTCTTCCTCCATTCTATCCAGCCAGGACCTCAAATGACAGAGGTCTGTCGTTCCAGTTGCATGCTCAATGTTTATTGCTGTCTCTGTGGAATGCTCAGATGTGCTCCCCCAGCGTCCAGTGTGGACTGGAGTCAGACTGAAAGGCACACAGAGAGTTTTAGAGCAGAGAAATGCCCACTTTCTAGAAGAGGCCTTTCTAAGCTACTGATGACAAATCCCTCTTTACCACAGGAGAGGGTTTGTCCTTGTGAATCCAATGTTAGGAAACATATGAGGCTGCTCCACAGTAAGCCACTATTGCAGCTTGAAGTAATCTCAGCCATTCCCCCATGTTAACCTATAAGAAGAGCAAACCTCATAGGTAGTAAAAACACACGTGGGTATTCTTCACTACCTGGGCAGGGAACACAAATGTGTATTGCCTTTCACCTACCCCTTCACCCCTTAAGATGTACCCCAGGGGTACCCTAGGAGTAGTCAAAGGTCCCCTCAGGAATGACCAGTGGCTTAGAAAGGCCAATCCGAGCATAAGTGTAATTGCGCTCACACTGGCCTGCAATGGCAGGCTTGACACATGTTTAGAATCATCATGGGTGCAAGTATGCACACACAGACCTGCAATGGCAGGCTGGAGACATGTTTAAAAACATCAGGTAAGCACCACCTCCTAACATGGGTAGGAAGGGTGAGCACACTTTCACATTGCATTTACAGTGGGAAAGTGTCCAGAGCCCTAAGGCTACTAAAAGAGAATCAGCAAAACTCCTGTGTTGTTCCGTAGGAAGAGCTGACCTCCCAGGTAGGGAAGACCCACATGGGGGTTCTTTACTACCTTTGCAGACAACACCCATGTGTACCTGCCCTGCCTTTCGCCTACCACTTGCTCCACCCCTCAGGGCTTACCCTAGGGGTGCTCTAGTGGTAGTGGAAGGCCACTCAGGGTTGGCCAATGAGTTAGAAATGACAACCGTAGCATAGGCACAACTGCACAACTACAGACTTGCAATGGCAGGCTTGATACATGTCTGAAAGGCTTTTCTGGTGGGTGGAAAAATCAGTGCTGCGTCCCACTATTAGCCAGTGCAGTACCTGCCCTGGGTATGTGGTGTTCCTTTTTACAGGGCATTCAACACCTAAACAAATCAATTAAGCACTACTTCCTAGCATGGGTAGAAAGGGCGCACATTCTTTCACACTACATTACAGTGAGAAAGCGCCCAGAGTCGTAAGGCTATGCAAAGAGAATCAGCAAAAACCAGGAGGAGAAAAAGCAAAATATTTTAGGGAAATATCCTAAGAAGGGTCATGTTCAACACTACTACAAAGGTCTATTGACCAGAGTTCAATTCGAAGAAATGACCCACAGTGTTCGCATCATTAACTATTTTATCCTCTTACTGCATATTATCCGCTATATGAGGTGTGTAGCAGTTAAGAAATTCCTTAAAAAGTACTTGCTCACACCCTGGCTGCCTCAGGTTGTGTCCATTCCCTCAGATAGACATAAGAGTTTTTAATCGCCATTACAGGGCACGTCTGATGACATATTTACGTCAGTACAATGGGCAACATAAACTGACTTGTGAATCTGCTGCCATGAAAACAGAGCAGAAATCTTAAAGAGGTTTCCTCATAGTTTTAACTCAATCTCCTAAAAAGGCAATTAGTAATTAAACCCTTAAATAAAGAAAATAAAATTAAAATGTAGCTATAGTCACTAGGTCAACTTCTCAGGAATTACTAACTTAATTCGAAATTCTAAAATAAAACCTCACTGCCTTCATGTGATGTGACCATAGTTTTCTAACCTTACAACAGGGTTTTACTCACTGTGCAAATAATGTATTACAAAATATAAAATAAATCAAATGTGGAATCGATAAAGTATGCAAAAAATGTAACATTTAAAATATGAACAAAATGTCAAAATTATATAAATATATGATAATAGAAATATTCAATCATGATATCGAGTAATCTTTAAACGATAATATAGTGTACAAACTTTATATGCATTGAACCAAGCATTGGTATGTATCACTTCAGTTCCTTTAAACTGCAGCCCAGCCACTGCACAGAGGTTCTCTTGCCATCCATTTAGTGTGTCATATACGTGGGTGGTGCATTGCAGCCTACTTATGACATTTAACTTTCATAGTACATTTCATAGTTCATTTACTTTGACATTTATATTGGCCATTTTGGAAAGTTAAATGGACCAGCTGGGAGAAACCAATGCTACCAATACCATGTAAGGGTCAGAGCACTCAAACTGTGACAATGAATAGCAATGTCATGGGGTACAGGGTCTTAATAGCAGTATTAGAAATTGGGTATCTAGTTGGCAGAGATTTGCACCCTGTCCAAGTGGGGACCACAGTCCTATCAGGGTAAGTCTGATACACAACCTAAATTAACCTGTCCTCACCCTCTCGTAGCTTGCCACAGAATAGTCAGGCTTAACGTAAGAGGAAATGTGTAAAGTATTTGTGCAACACTTGAATTTCAGTAACATAGTGAAAATACCAAAAAAAACTCCACACCAGTTAAGCAAATTAGAGCATATTTAACTGATTAAAACAAGACCAAAACAACAAAAGTTCAATAAGTAGAACTTGAGATATGATTTTTTAAATATTAAATCCCAAAACAGTGATTAGAAGTCAATAGTGCTAAAAGGTTACTTGTGGTCACGCTAGACTGTGATAAATCCAAAGTTCTAGGCTAACCGCGACAGAGGGCAGGCCAGCTACACCGCCCGCTGAAAAGTACCTTGGATGT
This sequence comes from Triturus cristatus, assembly GCF_964204655.1. NCBI lineage: Eukaryota > Metazoa > Chordata > Amphibia > Caudata > Salamandridae > Triturus > Triturus cristatus. The sequence goes on along the minus strand of NC_140591.1, from coordinate 741,681,404 downwards.
AGCAAGCGTCGGTGTTGTAGACTCGATGCGTCGGTTCTGATTCACGCAGTAGAAGTTGAGCCTAGGTCGTCAGCAGGACCTCCGATCGCTGCTGGATTGTTGAACCTCGCAGCCAGGCCCAGTGTCGTCTTCGAAGGCCACTGCAACAGTTTTGATCAGCATAGAGGTGACAATGCATCAAGTTTGGAGCAAATCAGCTGCAGAACCCATTTTTGAGGCCCAGGCATGCAGGGGCACCTGAGGCAAAGAAGGACGCACAGATGGAAGAGTCCAGCAGCTGAAGCAGAATAGAAAGAAGACTTTGATGGCCCTGAGACTACACAAACAGGGGGCAAACCAGTAAACCATTAGAAAAAATTGAGTTAAAGGATGTTGAGACCAGGTGCATTCCTTCTCATTCTCAAGCAAGAAGCAGCAGGCAGCAAGCCAACACAGCAAAGCACGCAGCAAAGTGGAAGTCCCTCCTCTAGGATTGCCATCAGCAGGCAGCAGGCCAACACAGCAAAGCAGTTAGCAAAGTGGTAGTCCCTCCTTCAGCACATCAAAAACAACATCAAAATTCACCAATACGCCAAAGAGACATAAAACGTCTTGAAACTCTGCAGTCCTGGATGTCTAGCACGTACCTGAAACTCAACCCAACCAAGACAGAAGTCCTACTACTCCTTAAAAAAACAGGCAATAAATAACTAGCCATAGCCTAGCTCAATGGCATGAACATGGGCTGATTCAAACTAATTCAAGCTATCTCTCAAAGTCAATTGGAATCATCTTGGACATCAATATCACTCTCAATGAACATATCTCCCAGATCACCCAGCCAGCATGGTGACATCTCTATGTACCAAAGAAATTAAAACCATTCCTCCAAGAAAGTGACTTCACTGATTCCTTTCAAGCCTTCATACTCTCAATCTGGATAGTAGAAATACCCAGCTCTTTGCCTCCTAGAAACTACACTGGCTCCACTTCTAGGTGTTCTGCATACCTCATCAAGGGTCTGAAGACACAGGACTGCATCAACCCCACCCTGATGGAAAACCACTAGCTCTCTTTGCCAGACAACATCTGATAAACTCTGTTCTGCTCTAAGTAAACACCCATGCTCACAAAACCCTGCTTCCTCTCCAATCACTCACTGGCTGTATGTTACAGCTCTCCACTGCCTTTGACTACATACACACAACTGGCTATTCTTTCTGTGTTATTTTCTCTTCTTGCAAATATCTAATCTGCTTGATCTAGTTCAGTAGGGAGTGTGAAGACTTTAGGTCTGATTCCGATGGCAGTGAACCTGCCACTGGCAGGCTGCCGGTGGCGGGTTCACCGCCATCGTAATGCCAATTACCACCCGCCAGATTGCGATGGTGGGCGGTGTACCTGGCGGGTGGAAAGCCCGTCCGCCACGGGTCTGACAGAGGCATTATTTACGATTGTCTGTCAGACCGCTCCACATCCACAGAATGGTGGCGGTGCCTTGAAGGCACCGTCCCCCAGATCACAATGCTGGATCCCAGCCAGCCTTTCCATGGTAGGGATGTTCTTTGGGGGCCTGCTGCGGGCCCTCCTTGTGCAGGGGCAGGTGGATTTTGCACTTGGGAGGCACCTACGGTCCTCCCTAAATTTCCCTGCACCAGGTGGCAGGCCATGTAGTGCAGGGAAAAGCAATACCTACATTTTTACCATTGCGGTGGGTGCTGCAGCCAGCAGCACCCACCGTAATCTTAACACTGCCTTTTGCAGCCGCCGTGGCGGCTGCATTGTAATCTCAGGTGCGGGACCGCCGCCTTATAGGTGGCTGGTCCCCAACGCCGGGACTGAAGTCCGTCTGCCACCTTAATTACCCCCTTTGTACTGTAGAGAGTTATGTTTTAATGGCAAACAATTTTTTATTTAGCCTAAGGCTTCCACAGCCTTTCAAATTCACTAATCTGGGGCAATACTTTAATGGGAAATCACTTCCTCGATTATGGGGTGATGTTATTCCACTTGAGGCAATTGCAATCGGGTTAAAAGAATAAAGCCTGACAAACATACAGACTCAAAAGTATTAATTTAAAAAATTTAATATTTGTAAAAACTTTGTATCACAGATGTACCCGGGACGGACTTTGTGAAGCCCCTGGGGGAGCTAAAGAAGGACACTTTCTTCAGGCAAGCAACATGTCCATTGACATGCATTGGTCCACATGCTTTTTTACAATGACATGGCTGCTCAATGCGTGAAAATGTATAGGATTTGAATGCAATAAGTGCGAATGTGAATAAGAAACATTTATCAGCTCTCTACATAAAAATTCAAAGACACAGATTGCAAGGAATTCTCATATTGTATCACATCAGCAGTTAGCATTTTATGTGGTCCTTTTTTCAGATTTAGCCTAATGGAGCCTGCACAATCTATGGCAAAATATTGCATACAGTATTAAACAACACTGGATTGGGAGATGGTCTTTGGAACTGCTTTGTGATTAGTTAGGAATTAGGAGTGTGCAGTAATCAAATGCCCTTATTTGGAGTTTGTCGGAATAGGGCTAGTTATGTACCACAAGTAAATAGTATTACCACAGAATGAGATACTTAACACATTTGGTATATACCTCCTATTCTGAGTTTTTAAAAGGAAAATAGGTCATAACATGAAGAATTGTTTTTAACACACTGAAATCTGCATGTTTTGCCTTTTTTTCTGGCCCTTCCCCCCCTTGATGAGTTTTGGCAAGTTTGACCTGTCGAATTTGTCAGATGAAAACTGCAAGTGTGTGATTATTATCACACAACTGGTGATTCCGATCTTGTCTTTTATGGCTATATTAGCTCAAAAAAGTACATTGAATCGTATTGATTCCGATCCCTGTGCAAACATATATTTGCACAGGGATCAGAATTTAGCGCTTAACTTGTGATGTGGAGGAAAGTGCATCTTTCTGCATGGTTAGCCCCAATTTTTTGCCTGAGGCCTGATGTGATTTCGAACAGTAAGTGCACTGGCTAGCTGCCGACAAGACCCCCAGCCTCTGATCTCTTTCCCAAAAACACTGTAGCACGATTGGAACAAATTCAGCTACCCTGTGGGCCCCTAATAGATGGTACCCCTGGCACCTAGGGCATGGATAATAAAGAGGGTCCTCTGGGACTGTAACACTGATTGTACCATCCAAGGGCCCCCTCACCAAGGCATTGCACTCTGCCACTGCAGGCTGCGTGGCTTGGTGCAGGAAAATCCAAAGAGTCAATTTGAAACACAGCCCTGTGTACTATGCCTCCCATGCACTGCATAAGATATAGGTAAGCCACCCCCTACTACAGGCCTTCAGCCCTAAGGCAGGGTGCACTATATCCTATGTGTGCATATCTGCATGAGCAGAACGGCCCCTACAATATCCAGTCTATTCTGTGATGTTGTAAGTTAACAGGGAAGCCATAAAAAGGTACATGGGCTGGATACTCCACTACACGAGTTCCTAGCTCCATGATGGCGTCACAAATTTCTAAGGTGTTTGGTACCAAACATCTTGTCTTAATACATCTTCACTGATGCCAGTGATGGATTTTTTAATAAATTCTCACAGGAGACCCTTTTAGAGGGTCCCCATAAAGCATACCAAGCCCCGGTGTGGTTCCTGTCTGGTTTTCGTCAGTCTGCCACCACCAGACATATTTCTGACCTCATGGGGTTAGAGCCCGCGCTCTAGAGAGGACAGAGACAAAGCCTGCTCTGGGTGGAGGTGTTGCACACCTTCTCCAGGACAGGATGGCCTTCCTGGACAGGAAGCATCAAAGGCGATGTCACCTTTGAAATCCAGCCTTTGAACCTCCAGATAGTGGAGGAGACAAAAACCCTCCTTTCCGGCTCCACTTTTAGAAGGAGGAAAGGTGGGAAAACTAGTGAGACTATGAGTTGTGCCCACCTTCAGCCTGCACCACCCCTAAGGCAGGGAAGGCGAGGTGGTCCTCACTTTTCATTTTCCACCATCTTGTAGATGGGGAAAATAGCCTCTCAGGATCAGGGATATGCCCACACCCCATGTATGGTAAGCATATAGAGCGTCTAGTCACCCTACAGGAAAGCAGCCCAAAGGCTAATACCTGGCTCCTACTGAACGCCCCCAAAATGTTCTATTTAGAAACATTAACTTCAGATTCCATGGACCAAAATGAAGACAAAGGAAGAAGTGCTGCTGATCCAGGAACTGAGCCCTGCTGCAGAAGAAACCTGTAACAAACCCTGCCAATTGCAAAAGGACAGGACAGCTGTGGTCTCCGATCCCTACGTGAAACCTGTGCAGCCTCTGAGAAACCCGGAGCCCCGCCAGCCTTCGCCAATTTCCTGGGACCTCCTTTTGGACTACTGGTACTAGTCCCCGGCACATAATCGGTTAAGATTTCCACAATGTGAAGACCATCACGGACCTCGTCAACACGATTTACCTCGTCAACCAAAAGTTGCACCAGACTTGTTTCTCACACGTCCGGTAACCAACCCCTTTAATGCATCCAGCAGCCAGAGGGTTCCGCACAGTACCTGTGACTGATGCTGGAAATAGCCCTGCTCCTGTGAGCCTGTACCCACTTTCTGGTGGCATTGACTGTGTGAAAGCAAAAACTTGGGTACTTTCACCTTAACTGCGATGGACAACCCTCACCACACCTGTAGCTGAACGTCGCCAGTTCAGAGCACATTCTGCATCCCAAGACCTCCAGCACCTCTGATCCAGTTAACCCAGAACTGCCTACTGTGCCTGAGCCGCGGGACTTTCAAAATTCTGACGCCCCTGGAGTAGAACCACCCCTGAACTCTGGGCGACCGCTGTACCCCAAAACTCTGTAGCGGAGCGTTGCTTTCATCTACCATGATGGTAAATGTGTTGGTGGTACTTCGCTATCTAACCCTATACTTTTCTTGCTCTTGACAGTGACGGTCTGTTGCTTTATGGTAGTGACCGCTTTTGCTTAAAACCTGTGAGCATTTGTTTCTTGAACTGCATTTGGTTAAACATCAAAATACAAAGCATTTATTAACTGTTGAACGAAGTTCTTGATTTCTAAAAATATATATAAAGATATAATTTTATTTTTCCTAATTGGTCTTGGATTTATTCTTGAGTGTGAGTCTCATTTATTGCCGCTGTGTGTGACAACAAATGCTTAGCACTAGCCTCCGATAAGCCTAAATGCTCACCCACACCACCACAAAAAAGCAGTAGAATTGTCGGGTTTTACCTCTGCATATCTATTGGGGATCTACTGAACTCTCTGGACAGCCTTCATTTTAGTGCAATGAAGTGTCAGCTTCCTACATCTACGGGTAGTCTCAGCCCTGGCATGGCCGTTGCTGCCCCTGCTCTTCAGCACCAGGGGACCCTCCGGGATGAGTCATGCACTCTACAAATACCTATAACATAACAGAAATATCCAGTATAACGTTAGCCTAGTAAAAAACCCAAGTGAATATGTTGCATTTTCTTTTCTTTTGAAATGCTAAGCCACATTTTATTTGAAACCAGAATATACAAATAAGTGCATTTTTCAGCTAGCATGCTTGATTTGCTTTGGATACCATGTATTTGGTCCTTGCCTATTATTTAACAAATCATCCATTATGGGATTTGTACTCTCCATTGGTTTCAGTTAACCAATCCCTTTGATGATGATTTGTTAGGGCGAAATTGCAGGTCTGGATGCACATTTTTTGGTGTAGATGGAGTGCTCCTGCAAACCTGTGAGCATTATATGTTAGTATTGAACAAATGAAGGTACTAAACGGCAGTGCTACATATGCATAATTATTGCAAAGTGGCAGAGGTCTGAATAGACATGCAGAGCTCATTGCATTGTTATTGACACACGTTCATTCCAAGGAGAGAGTGAGTGAGTGGGCATGGAGAATGACATATACCATCAACCAATTGATTTTTCTATGTAATTGCCAGATATTGATTAGGTAGTAGCAACAGTATTTCCTACGGTCAACATGACGTTTTGTCTGCAAAGGGTTTAAATATCCCGGCTTTTATTATAAATGACCCATATTTTGGCAATACTTGTGCAAACTAATGTTTTTGCAGGGTTCAGACTCACATGTTTAGTGGTAATTAATGCATTCCCCACAATTTTCCCAGATGAATTTCGGCAGATATTTACTGCGGGAAAAAATCCAGTTAAATACCAGTACATGTGGATTTTGGTGCGGAAAGCATCAGCATGTTCTTGGCCATTTGGATGTGGAAAACGTTCCATAACATTACATCCAGTAGAGACAGATCCCAACAGAATATGTTTGTTTAAAGTTGATAGTCCATCACTCACTGGACCACCCATAACGAGGCCGCCTGCACTGTGAAACACGTGGCAGCTTTGAAGCAGCTTCATCCAGCTTCTCTAACGCTGGGAGGCCTCTGGTAGCCATGCGCTCTACAAATACATATTAATTCATTCATCCATATTGCACTTGAATGCACTGGACGCAGGACATTCTGTATAATAGAGTACACTTTCCCTGCTTGCACCCGGCACACCTTTTGAAAGGTGTACCGTGGTGCAAACAGGGGAAGTGCGTCATATATAATATGCCCCAGGTGTTAATTACCACCCAACTTAGTGGTACTCATCAATTAGAGGAGCCTTGTGGATTTAAATATATCTGAGTAGGGACTCTGGTCTTAGAGCAGAGCACAGATTATGGGGGGAGGGGGGGGGGTGTTGCCATACCGACTGTGGACGCACCCTATCGTATTCCCCATTAAAATGGGGCTCATACTGAGGGGAGGAACTGGTAGTGCAATTAGAGTTGGCCCATAATATATGCTTCTGTGTGCTATGGTCGAATTGTACCTGTTAATATCGTTCCATGGACTCTGGGACCACATTCCCCCGAATCCTTGAGCAGTGCATAAAGCAAACAGGATTAACGGCGGACTCCAATGACTGCACCTCCTTACTGAGTTCCCAATGTATATAGAATAGTATTAGATGATGGTGTGCATACTAACACCCCTGCATCCGCCGTTGATGGATGCTAACTGCCAAGCAGATCAATGAGAATTCAAAAGGGGTTTTGGGGTGGTGCACCACCAAGTAGGTTTGTCAGTAAATTACACCAAGTGGTCTGTAGTTGGTATATAAACAAAGTCTTTATTTTAATTCAGTTGTTGAAACAAAGCCTCAGCCAACGCGTTTCGTTCAAAACATGAACTTCGTCAGGGCATGAGTAATAATGCAAGTGCAATCCAATGTAAACCAGAAGTCGTCTCTCGATAGGTTACGAAATGTGCTGGGTGAACAGTTCTTTTCAGTCATCCAGTACCACCATGATGCACGTATCTGTGACAAGACGGTATTCCGCGTCCTCCCAGGGGAGGACGCGGAATACCGTCTTGTCACAGATACGTGCACAGTGCCCTTATCATGGTGGTACTGGATGACTGAAAAGAACTGTTCACCCAGCACATTTCGTAACCTATCGAGAGACGACTTCTGGTTTACATTGGATTGCACTTGCATTATTACTCATGCCCTGACGAAGTTCATGTTTTGAACGAAACGCGTTGGCTGAGGCTTTGTTTCAACAACTGAATTAAAATAAAGACTTTGTTTATATACCAACTACAGACCACTTGGTGTAATTTACTGACAAACCTACTTGGTGGTGCACCACCCCAAAACCCCTTTTGAATCCTTGAGCAGTGCACTTTCACATCATGGGAGGGAGCACGACGTCCACTGAGGACGTGCCCTCCTTTCCTGAATGCTCTCTCCCCACAGTGTCTGGCGGCTGGGCAGAAGGGCCATGCGCAACACAAATGGGAAGCAGCTACCACTGCAGTCATGGGCAGCGCGCCGGTCCAAGTGGCAAATAACTTCACAGAAGTGTGCTGAGCATTACCTAAACTTCACACAGCCTATACTTTGAGGGCTTCAGTGCTCTAGCCCACACTTGGCCGCACAAATGATTTGGGTAGTCAACAACTCTGAAAGGCTCATTGGACAAAGCTGAATTCAATAATAAGGGACAGAAATACGCACTACCAGAGTCATTAAGGCAGTGGTCTTCAAACTTCTTAACGCTGCGCCCACCCCCTCAATTTTTTCACAAGTATTCTGCTAAATTGGCAATGTTTAAATATGTTTAAGCATATTTAAACATTGCAGCTGTTACCCCTTTTTACACATACTCCCAGTCAGCATATAAATGACAAAAGTTATTCGTAAGTGCTCATTACAAGGTGGCTTACTGCCGCTCGTGTTTTTAAGACTTGAAACAAAGCATGATGCTTCTCTTGGCCAGTGACTGGCGCCCCCCCTGAGATTACTTAAGGCCCCCCAAGGGGGGCCCGCCCCCCAGTTTGAAGACCTCTGCCTTAAGGGATGTATTCAACCAATCACAGGCATGTTAATGTGTGTATTTAAGGTGGCTTCTCAGTGACTCCCATGATCATTGGGAGGAAGGAGCCAGTACCAGTAGATGGCCAGCAAGGAATGCATCTTGGTGTAGTAAGTGGGTAGTGGTGGGAAGTAATACTTTCTACATTTTAAGTATTAACTTTGTTTTAGCAGGGTTATCAATCCTTTTCTCTCCCTCCTGAACCCTCACTCCAGAGATGATCCTGAACTAGGGTATGTGCATGTAATCTGGTCTCACAGCATGACACTTTTGAGAATCGTGAGGTACACGAATGCAGTGTCACACCTACATCGCATGCATTTGATGTTTAGATAGAATTGTAGGATGTTTGAAAATTAATTTTCTGCCTATTAATGTCTATCTGTAATGTTCATTTGTGTTTGATGTCTTGTAGGTGCCTAGGGGCCTATGGACGTAGGGTGGCGACAAAGGGTAGACCACCTTCACAGTATCATATGTAAGGTATATAATCCACCAGAGGATCTGAATGTCCTTCCTGACGAATGCCATAGACTCTGTTTAGACAGTACATAGAAACATGTTGACGGTTTATTGTGGCTGCGGTACATGCTCCCCAATTCCACACATTTATTTTTTAATACCAAGTGGCACTCCGTAGAGTATAAAGGTTAGACAGGATTGCCACATTGGTTTTTAAATTTATATATTTCTTCCCAGATCCGTAATAAGTAATAAGTGCCTCCCTGATTTTATGGCGTAGGCCCGCTCTTCATCAGACTGGGCTTTTGAAGAGTGCGGGGAGTCCTATGATGAAACATGACACCTGGTTTTGTGTGAGGATATCCTGTCACATTTTTGTGTATGTTTAGGAGGAGGCTGGTATAACATGAATACATTGCATAAGGTGACAAATTCGAATACCTAATTAGAAAATCACTCGGCTGTTTTTTGTGTGTAACAGGTTACATTATTTTCAACCTGCTGTGCTGCGTATGCAGTAAGTATAACATCAGGTGGTTCTAGCTCTGGAATCCAACAGAAGATCTAGAGGCTGACCATCTACTTTAGCCTCAGCTCTGATATCTTTTATGCACTGCATTCTGGTTCCTTAATCTCATACTCATTCACAGAAAGAACCTTAATATTGACACTCTTCATCAACATATCAGTGTCTTTTCCACTGCTCACACATCACCCGTTCACCACATTTCTGCACATTCTGTCAAAATGCCCTATGGGTTCATGCTTACTGCATATTTTGTTGATGGCAGGACAGAGTTCAACATCAGTGGCATGTCTTGTAGATCAGGATATCAAGAGAGAATGGATCACTTGACCTGAGTAGCCAAGGTTTGCAACGTGTTCGTCGATGATTATTAAAAAACCCTCATTCACGCACACAAGCCGCGAGGCGATATATCTTGGTTCACCACCCTGTTAAGAACGTGACAGCATCATCATTGGGTTTCTTTTCTTGTATGCTCTCCTCCATCCGGAGGAGAACCACTGGTTATTACAGTAGTGATCAGCGAAAGAGATGTGAACATGCTCAGGTCAGGTGAGTTAAAACTGTGAATCTAAAAACCTCATATTACCTAAACTGTACCTTTAATAAGTCTGGAATAGAGGTAAGTAAAAACAAACAGTGTTGTGCATGGGAAGACACATTATTAGTCTAACGCACTAGAGTGTCCAATAAAGGTCTTGTGGATCCACATCTGTAGCAAATGTTGCTACCAGCTGCTTTAAAATTCTCCACTTGTGAAAAGATTTGAAACAAAAAATTCTCCACTTGTTTTCAAGTTCTCCTCCCACTGCTTTGCGAAGATTTAAATAAAGTTACTGATGTATTGTAATCATAGCAAAACACTTCTGTAGCCTCACGTAGCGAAGATTGCATGCTATCAGCCTGTAGTGAGAGCAGTCTTGCTTCAATTTGTTTTCAAAACACTTTACAATAATATTGTCTCTGATGAGAGATATATCACTAATTGGACAAACTCAGACTGTGCTGCTAAGCTTTTTAGAGTGACTATTCAAGAATTCACATAGTTGCCAAGTTTTCAGATTTGCATGCTTACAAGTGACATTCACATACCAAATGAGTGACACTTAGAGAGATATTTTATCGGGAGTAACACCACTAATGAAGTCCATGTGTGGAAATAAATATCAGAAAATATCTTATTTTACCAACAAAAAGCTCTAAAAGGACCTTGAAACTGCTGAAAATCCCCTGAAATGGAAGGTCTGTAACCTACTTGGAACCGCATTACAGGCAGGCTGCGGTTAATAGTGACATGTGCGTAACTACTGATACTCCAGTTATGTCAATTATAGGTTTAGTGATAAATATCTGCAGATAGTACCTGCCAGTATTCATCAAGTTAGCATACCCGGTAGTTCACAGGACGATGCAGAGTTTGGTGCAGTGGGCACCAAAATCCACGTTATTCATCAAAAATTTGTTATTGGGTATATTTATTGCACCCAATAAATTCCGACTTAACGTGATTAATGCACTTGCTGGATAAATCTATGTGTAGTGTAGCCACAGATTTGGTGAATAATAAAATATCAAAGAGGGTCAAAGTGCCTGTTGAAAATCACAATATAAAAAATGCAGGTCGTAAATTTGTATTTTAGGTGGCAGTGGTGGCTGGTGATGTTTAAAAGTAGTGGCACATAAAAGTTCGGGATGAGTGCCCTGTGGCGAGCGAGTGTAGTGAACAAGGCCGACCGTCATAAGGGGGTTCAGGGGGCATTCTCTCCCTGGGAATAGTTTGAAAAAAAAGGGGACAGACAAATGGTGCAATTTCAAGCAAATTTGAGAAAGCAAGACGGTTAATAAAGCAATTGCGAAAGTGTAGTTATGACATCAATAAAGAGATTTCATATGATAATAAGGTAGGTAGCTGCTTATTCAGCATAACCAGAGAAGTTCATAAAAGACTTTGAGATAACAATGCAGTGAGTGTGTGAATAAAACATTACTGAGGCCTGTGGAAGGGGTAGTGGTCTTCTGAGTGTCTCAATCATGCCCATAATGCTCATTCTACATTAGACATGTGCGCCCTTTTACCTCCACATCTCGTCCATCAGCATATCTTATCATCTTTGGCATCCTCCTTTCACTTACTTCTGAATGCACTTCCTCACACACCCTTCACTTTGCAACCCCCAAACAATCAATGCACAGACTCACTTATAAGCACTGTATTTTCATTTACTTTTGCTTTCTCAATATTTCGGCAACTGTGTACCTCCTTCACAAACAATTGCACAGAATCACAATTGAAATGGACTAAGTGACAATTGACCTATTTGTTCAGCAGAAAGGCCAAGGATTGGATGACCAAGTATTCTGAACACCTTTTTGATGCACTGACATGCACTGTGAGAAATTTGCACTGCCTTCAGCCTTTGCTCCAAAGCTCTCAATGCTTACCTTTTAAAATGCCTGAAGGTGTCTCAGGTCAAACTATGCAGCATACAAGAGAAATATGCTACACAAACAAATACAGAAATACAAGATCCTGGAAATAGTGAGCACTCGTAAGGACTGCAGGATTAAGTAAAACATGTGAAAAACAAATAGGAACTAAATTGCTGACATTTTTTGTTCTTTTGATCCGTTCGAGCTCGAAGGTATTTTCTTTCTTAATCTGTAGATTATGCATCTGATGCTGGATTACGGTGCAAATGCGACAAATCCACAATTATGAAGAAAACGCTGTGGCTGCAAAACCATATAATACCAGTGGCTCTGCCTGCCACTGAGGTGCACAAAGGACAAGCTTGAGCCATCAACTCATTCTTAGTCGTTCTGGAAATGCATGTGAACTCACTCTACACTGATTTACGTTCTGGTTTATTCTCTACATTTCACAGTGGGATGAAATGAAGTGGGAGCATGGCCTTGCATTCTTTCCTCCTAAGATCTCATGTGGCTGAGTGTGGTACAGAGAAATGTCTTTTCTGAATACTTTACCAGCCGCCTCAGCCAGGCAGGCAATCTCTGGTCTCATCAGAGAAGCTTTTATGAATCTCAAACGCCCAATTACAGACCGAAATGTAAATCTTGCCCAGATTGGGCGTGCCTCAGAGCCAGAGGCTGGAAACAAATATTAGCCTTAGTAAATAAAATGATGGATTTAAGGTAGGACCATAAACCAAGCGATTAAAAGATGTTCTCGCCAGCTTTCATTTCACGCAGGCGGAAATGGAGCTTTAATATTCTTAGAGCAGGCCCCAAGCCCAGCTCTCCCTGTGCTGCTGCATTGCTCTTCCTCGTGTCCTCTCCTTGCTTTCTCCCCAGTTTTTGAGTGCCTTCTCCTTGCATTTCCCTCATTTTCACTGTTTTCTCCTTGATTCTTCCCTGGTTTTTGAGTGCCTTCTCCTTGCATTTCCCTAATTTTCACTTTTTTTCCCCTTGCTTCGCCCCTGTTTTTCAGAGTGCCTTCTCCTTGCTTCCCCTTCGTTTTCATTGCTTTCTCCTTATTTTTCCCCTGTTGCTTTTCTCTCTTTTACTCTGCTTTCTCCCTGCGTTTTCCCTGTTTTTGAGTGCCTTCGCCCTATTTTCCCCTCGTTTTTATTACTTTCTCCCATTTTTCTCCCTATTTTTTGAGTGCCTTCTCCTTGCTTTTCCCTCGTTTTCACTGTTATCTCCTTGATATTCTCCCTGTTTTTTGAGTGTCTTCTCCTTGCTTTCCCTTCATTTTTATTGCTTTCTCCTTGTGTTTTCCTGTTTTTTGAGTGGCTTCTTGCCTTCCCCTCGTTTTCATTGTTTTCATTGCTTTCTCCATGTTTTCCAATGCCGCTCCTGCCTGCTACCTTTTTTTTCCATCTTCCAACTAGCCCTGCCTCGCAGCATCCCTCCCTCCTTCTTGGGCTTCTTGGGCTAATTTAATGGAGGCTGCAGCACGACCCCATTGAGCAGGCCCCAGGCCCAGCTCTCCCTGTGCTGCTGCATTGCTCTTGCTCCTGTCTTCTTGCTTTCTCCAAGCTTCTTGAGCAACTTCTCCCTGCTTTTCCCTTATTTTCACTGCATTCTCCTTGCTTTTCCCCCTGATTTTTGAGTGCCTTTTTCCTGCTTTTCCAGTTTTCACTGTTTTCCTCTTGCTTTTTCCCTTTTTAAGGTCTCGCCTACGCTGGGCGCATGCGCTGCCTAGGCAAAAAGACCTTTAGCGATCGTTTCGGCTTTTCAGCCAAAAACGTGCACGCGTTCCATTGCCTTCGATGGCAACGCGTGCACGTATGGAGATTCACTTGAGGGAGCGAGCGGCTGGCGCCATATGTTATCAATTATCGTGGCGCCAGCCGCTCGCTCCCGTACGTGAATCGCGCAGGCCCCCTCCTCTCTCCCCTCCCCCTGCTGCTGCGCGAGGCGCGCGCGCTTGTTTCTTATGTTGTCTTGCTAAAGCTTGTGGGAGATGCGTTCGAAGAGTTTTATTTACAATGTGCTTTATTGGTTTAGCAAGGCTTTCCCGTGTTGATGGAGCTTTTGTACTTTAGTGCTTTTTTACCAAACATGTTCTTTTTATTTGTTTAGTGAGGCTTTGCTGTGTTGATAAAGAAAGCACATTGTAAAAAAAAAAACGCTTCAAATGCATCTCCCACAAGCTTTTGCAACACCACATAAGAAAATACTATTGGCATTAACCTGTCTTTGTGTGTGGGGGAAGGGGCACGCACAGGAGCTGTGGTGCTCCAGCTAGTGATAGCCCTACTGGCCTGTGGAAGGAAGAGGAGCTCTTGCCCCTGTGCATTATTGATTATTGTTCAGTTGATGGATGGTCTCTTAGTGCGTTCGCTCGTATGTTTATTTTATGGCGGCTCCTGGCACCTGGTCCCTTTTCTGGATGTTGTTGTAATGGTGTCGCTCCGTTCTAAGGTTCCTTAGGAAGTTGCATGTTCATTGACCCCGTACCCTCACCGAAGGCATGTGTCCTGCAGCTTCGGACGGGCCTTTACCCCTCTCGTCACACCATGCGCTCGACCTTATGTACAACTACCTCCAGATTTAATGCTGTGCAAAAATACTCCGCCCCTCCAACCGGAAGTTACCAAAGGACCCCACCCCATCGCACGACTGGCCTGGATCTTCTCTCCTCGGATTTCCTTTTACAAAAAGTTGTGTTTCCCAGCAGCTTGTGGCATCTGTTTTCTTATTGATGGGTTTCAAGACTACAACTACCAGAATGCATGCATTTGTTTTATGAAAAGGCCATGACTGAATCACTGCATACTTGACGTCAAGGAGTCATCTGGTGCTCTTGTGCCACATAGCCGGAATATTTGCCACTAAACCGTGGTCGCGTTCACTCTTCCCAGTAGTGGTGCTAGTAGTTGAGCTGGGGGCTCACACCTGTGCTTGTGGCTCAGCAGTTCACAAGCCTTTTCAGAATAAGTGTATGAGCTATATTGAAAAGCGAGTTAAGGCTCGGCATACCTATCCTTTGTGATAATATCACCCGTTGAAATCATGACAAGACAGGCTCACCCTTTTATCCCCCCAAGGTCAGTAAATTGAGGAACATTAAAAAGGGCAATGGCAACATCAATTATATACAGTGTTTAGAAGTGCAGTAGTGCAATATGAACCACTATAAAATAGTACCACTAGACAAATAGTAATGTCAATATGCGAAATGTGTAGCTTTTTATTTTTATTTGATGTTGCATTTATCAATCACTGATCCGCTGCTACCGTGTAGTAATATTAAGGTTGCTGTGTTTTGCTTCTGCATCGTTCCGGGTTACAAAGTTTCAGAGTTACCGAGTAGTGACGTCACGCCTGGCCATACGCTGTTGCAAACTACGGAGTGCCTAGATGGTATCCACGCATTCCAAGTCACTTGCAGCTACTAACGATGTAACAAACAATGCACAGCAGCAAACCCGACATCTGATTAAAATAAATATATAAAACGTAACATAAACTCCTCCTGTGTCTCACGTTGCCCGGTGTCCGACATCAGTTGCTAATCTAGCTCTACTTGCATTCTGGTGCTTAGCGTTGTGTTTGTGTCCTATTAAAATATAGGACCACAAATACCAGAATGCAAAGCGGAAAGGTGTGGCAGCAAAGAGTCTTACGTCTGATCCAGCTGCAACACCTTTGAGTCGAGTTCGCGCTATATAAAAACTGCAACAAAAAAAGTGTGATGTGACTAGCGCAGGCAGGTGTGCTGTTACTGGTGCAGACTGGACGTGCGGTCCCCGACTCTGTGACCTTTTGGCTACGCTTTCACTAATGCGGCCAGATGGACTGCACAGCAGCAGGGTATGTTGTCACTCGTGGAAACCGGATATGCCGTTATCGGCACAGGCAGTGCGCGAACAGGCTGTTGTCACTGGAGGTGGAGGACTGTGGTGTTAATGGCGCAGACAGGCAGCAGCTGCTCCATAAACTTTCCAACTACCTCTCCTTCCCCTTCCAGTGTGCTCTTGTGATCCAGGCTGGGGCTTTGGAGGCGACCTTGTGCACTGACAGCAGTGCTTCCGTGGTATTTTTATTTTTAAAGTGCTTCAATACCTTTGGGTCGAGTTCACGCTATCACTCCATCGGCCTAGATGGCGCAGGGGTGAATGTTTACGGTAAGAGTGCAGCAGTGCTTAGCGGGTTTGGGGGCTTATTATCAAGCACAGCGTTAAAATTATCGCCGCTTTAGCGACAAAAAACTGCCGCTAAAGCGGCGATAATGGGCATGATAATATGCCGCAGAAAATTCCAATAGAAGCCCATGTTGACACCTGAACATGGGCTTCTATGGGAATTCTCAAGGGCATATTGGCATTGGATTCAAATTAGCCTGGCTGAAGAGGAGTAACACCCCGAAACCGGTCCCAGGATGCCTGTTTCTGATCCAGGGAGGACTGGGCCTGGGAGTATGGGGTTTACTGCTCCCACGGGGAGCAGGGTCAAGACTGATTTGCACATGGCTGGCTCCAAACTGGGGTGGCGTAGTCAGCAAACAAATGATGGATTAAACCCACATTTTTGACTGGGGTGAATGTTTAATTTGTTAAGCATTCCATCCATCATTTGTTCTTTTTGCTTTTGTTGTCCTTAGTGTGAGGGGTATGCCCAGACATGTGTCCTGTGCTCACTGTGCCACTGGATTCAAGCTAGCCTGGCTGATGAGGGGTGATATCCCAAAACCGGTCCCAGGATGCTTGTTTCCTGTCCAGGAAGGACCTGGCCTGGCAGTTCTGGCTGGATTGTTCCCATGGGGAGCAGGGTCAAGACTGATTTGCTTATGGCTGTGTCCAAATTGGGGCGGCATGGTGTGCAAAAAAAGATGGATTAAACCCAGATCTGTGACTGGGGGTAAATGTTTGCTTTGTTCAGCATTCCATCCATCATTGGTTCTTTTTTACTTTCTAAAAGTGGAATTTTCAAAATTGTAATTTAAAATCTGACTTTACCATAAGGGATAGGACTTTTCTTTGCATTTCCAAAGTCACCACCAAACCTAAACTGGTTACCTGTTCCCATTTGAAAGTTGCAGCTTATTAAATGTATTAAGGTAATTCTGATGTTTTCCTATACGAGAGGTAGTCCTTGCAGTAGTGAAAAATGAATTTAAGAGTTTTTCATTACCAGGACATGTAAAACTTAAAAGTACATGTCCAACTTTTTAAATACACTGCACCCTGCCCTCTGGTCTGTTCAGGGCCTACCCTAGGGGTGACTTATATGTATTAAAGGGGAAGGTTTGGGACTGGCAAGAGGTTTCTTTTGCCAGTCCGAAATGGCAGTTTAAAACTGCAGTCACAGGCTGCAATCCCAGGCCTGAAATGTTTGCACAGATTCTTTTTAACATATCTTTTTATAGACCTTTATAAAAAAATCAACCTAACAATTTGCCACTGTCATATATATTTCACATTATCTTCGAATGCCCTTCCCCGTCCCACAAATACCCCCTTGTTCCATCACTCATCTGTTTCTCTTGTAATGTTCCTTGAATGTGCCACATCTTCACCAGGAATGTCAAAGATCCCACATATCTGACCTTTATATATATTCCAGCATTCCAAATTTTCCCTCATTTTGGTGGCCAACCTCTACCCTCATTCACCATCATGCAGCAATCCATGTCCTGGTTCCATGTCCCCAAGTCTGAGGCCTGCCCGGCCCCCATGACTGCTATATTTCTTTTTGCCACTACCAGGCCCAATGCCATCCATGTACATTGTGCCTTGCAAGATTCTGTCTCTTCCCAGATATTCAGAATACATTGCTTTGTGGAGATACGTATGCCCTCACGCTTTACCTCACCCTGACATTCCACCACCGCAGACCAAAACTCCTGCAGTATTGGCCCCCCCCAGAGGATGTGGAACAAGCTACACGTCTGTCCACAACCTCATGGACAATGGACATCCCACGTCCTTCCTATCCTTACCATCATCGTGCAGGCGTAATAGGAGCAATGAAGATTCCGTAGCTGGAGCAGCCTAAACCCTGAGCATAAGGCCATCTCTCTGCGGGCTGCAAGGGCCTCTTCCCATTCTCTATCTTCTAATCCACCTATCTATCACTGCTCCCTTGAGTGTTTTAAGGCATTGGGTGTGTGGTTCAGTAGTTTTTTATAAGTCAGTGATGTGGCCTTTCGGGGGTATGAATTCGTCCAATAGCCTATCCTCAAGCAAGGAGAACTCCGGAAGGTTCGTCCCCCTTGGTTCATCCCCGGAAGCACGTCAGAGTTGCATATATCTACATGTCTTGAAGGTTGCTAGTTGATATTCCCATGTCAGGTCAGGCAAGGGGGTGACATCAGCCTGAGTCGTAACTTCACCCACTTTGGAGATCCCTATGAGGTCCAGCTTGTTATATACCGGCTTCCTACATGGCACCCAGAATATCTGCATCCGAAAGCGGAATTGCAAGTGTGACTGTGTTTTGCCGCCCCGGTAATGCTATAGCTGTTTGCCAGAGTTTCACAAAAAAAACGTGTGGGATACAGCCCTCTCTCCATTTATTACTCCATAAGGGCATCTAGGTATTCCCGTGATCCCAATACAGACCTAGCCATCTGGGTTGCTGGTTCTATCTCTGGTAGGAAAGCCCAGATACTGATCATGCTCAGCTGTGCAGTCAAATAGAATTTCTGAACATCTGGCACTTAAATGCCCCCATCGTACCAACCCTTTGTTAATTTAAGTAGCACTATCCATGCCTAGCCTCTATCCCGCAGCAATGATCAAACCTACCCCTCCATCTCTTTGAAGTAATATTTGGGGACCTCATATGGGGTGTTCCGCAGGGCGTGCAGAAAGGGGTGTAGAGCAATAATTTTTAATAGCGCCCCCTACCTACTAGCGAGAGCGGTCAAGATCTCTAATGCTGCACCTCCTGCCAAACTTATCTATTAGCGGGGCTAAGTTGCTCTTAAAAAACAGATCAGCCTCTGGTGTGATGTATATCCTCAAGTAGCAGAAGACTGCTGTCATCACTGTTGCCACGCAATAAAGCGGCAGCCATGGCACCTGACCCTTGAGTGGCAAAAACAGGGACTAATGCCAGTTGATGGTGTACCCCGAATATTTCCAAAAGTCGTGATAATTTGCATTATTCTTGCTAGGGTTAACTTAGGGTCATTCATATAAAGCAGCACATCGTCTATGTATAAAGATATTTTGTCCTCCCTGTGAGAAGTTGGCCTGGTATATGCTGTCCACTAATTAAAGTGGGCACCTTGCTCCAGTCCAAACTACAATTATGATGTATGAGGCCAAAGATAACATTTAGAAAGCTATCCTAGTGGTATCTGTGGAGAGCAGACATCCGGCTTATTCTTGAAGGAATGTAAAGCAGCTTGTTTTACCAGAATATCACCTTTAGTATTAATCAAATGAAAGGAGAACCACACAGTAGTTATATAAATATTTATTTATATAACACTCCCTAGTACCCTCTGCACGAGGATACAATACAAAACACACAATACTTTAGCAAAGAAACAGTCGTAAGTAGCACAAGACACAGTGGGCTCCAGGGGGAGACAATACCATATACTAAAATAGTGGTATAAGAACCACGACTGGAGTCGAGACAGGAACTAGAACATGTAGAATCACTGGGACCCCAAGGAACCACCCAAGGTGAGTAGAAAGGGACCCCACGGAGGACCGGGTGCAATGTGCTAACACGACCGCAGACTCTGTACAATTCTATGGGAAGTCATGGTTACAAATTTTAACGGTTAAGGACCCTTCTCGGTGGACTTAGAGGAAATCCTGTGGATCTTAAGAGGTTGGAGAGCCACCCCACCTGTGGATACCGGAGTACCCGAGTTACCTATCCCAGAGGAGCCAGGTGCATAGGTCTGGAGTGGTGTCATAAATCGCCGTCATTTTCAATGGAGGACTTCAAAGAAGTGCTGCTGCCAGGAATGAAGAAAGTGTCTGTAGGAATCCAAGGGTGGATTCATGATGGAAGGAACCTGAAATCAGAGGGGACTGAGTCTGGGTCACTTCAGGGTGACCAGGGGCTCTGTAGATGAATGCCCACCGATGTAAGGTGCATCAGGTGTGAAGAAGGGATGCTTGACTCTGCAGCCATGAGGTCTAGGAGGTGTTGAGGACAACCAGGAGCTGGATGCAAGCTGTCCCATGAAGGATGTTGAGTGCTGAGGGGTCAGTGTCTGGCTGGAGCACCAACAAGCCTTGGCAACAGCAACCCACATAGGAAGGTCAAGCAGGTTGCGGTGTGAACCAGCAAGGTCCAGGGGACTCTCCAAGCAATGGGGAGTCAGGGTACGTCTGGAGCAACCAGGAAACCCAATGGAAATTAAGATGACCCTCAAGAGAACCCACAGGTCGAATGACCAGGAGTTGCGAGGGGACCTTGAGAAAGATCACAAAGTACCAGCCCACGGAGCAATCGGTGCAAGGAGGTCAGAGTTCTTAAGTGAAAATACTGATCAGGGTCAGGACTATACAGTGTCCAATGCACAAGCTCAGGAATTGCCAACAAGCATATGCACTTGCAAAAGTATGTGGTACACAGGGGTTCGGTTTATGCGGTCCCCATGAGGGATACTGGTCTCAAACTCGGTGAGAGGGCAGCTCGACCTCAAGGAACTTTGGAACCCAACTTCTGTGTTGCTGGAGCCTTCGGAGTCCACAGGAGCTCAGATTCAGCAGACTGATCAGTTGCGTTACGGTGCCTGCGAATGCAAGGGAGTGACTCCTTCACCCCAAGGGAGATTCTTCAGTTGTCCTCAGTGCTCCATAGGTCCTGCACTGAGCGTGTATGGTGCAAGAGCACAGAAGATGCTTTGGACGGAGAGGAAGACGAAGTCGGGCCCAGTCGAAGTCCAGAGTGTCCAGACAGTCAAAGGTGTGGTTTCTTGTTTCAGAATTTTGTCCATGTCAAATCTAAGGTCCTACAGCCAGGTAAGCCCTTATGTACCCACTGGAGAGGGTTGGACAGATTCAGGGGACCCAGTTAGGGGAGGGTCAGGACAGAGGGGAGGTTACTCCCATGTCCTTTGTCCAGTTTCACACCAGAGCAGGAGCCAATGGCTCTCAGAACTGGTTTGAGCTGGACTATGCACAGGGACACCAAATGTGCCCCAGGTGCAGACTTTCAGGCACTTTGGAAGTGCACCAACCCAGCCCCAATACACTAAATCCTGTCTGGGAGGTGGTCACACCTCCCTGTGACAGGATGCCTATTGTGCTGCCTTCCTCCGCTCGAGCTTGGCTCAGCAGCGGGAGGGCAGAAATGTGTCTCTGGTCGGACCCCACGAAGCTTGCTTCACAAGGGTGGAATCATACCTCCCACAGGTTACCAGTGTGGAGGTATGATTCCAAGGTGTTTGATACCAAACACGACATGTTTTGTTCCAGCCGTTTTCGAGATAGCATTTAACGCGAGGTTATAATGCACCTCTACCTATATATCTGGCTGAGTCACAGACAACCCGGGAGAATGGTCTCTGAAAGCTGAAGAGTGGCTCTGCTTATGCAGGGGCACCATCTCACTTAAAACCCAGGACCCTGACTTTAGGATTATTAAGGCCTGCTATAAGGGTGACTTACAAGTTTTAAGTGTATTTACCTATAGATATAGTTAACCTATATCTAAAGTAAGTGGTGCAAGCACCAGCTTACACAGGCTGCAATGGCAGACCTGTAGTTTCATTTTGCATGGCCGCTCGTGGGTGGCATAATACATGCTTCAGCCAATGGGAGGTGTCTGGGGTACCTTTGCCCTGGGTACATGTGTACCATATACTAGGGACTTATAAGGGTACCCCAGTATCCAATCTGGAGTGTACCAAAGGACATGGCATAACACTTTAAGGAGAAAGCAGATAGACTGGGGACCTGATTAGCTGGACCCCAGTTAGACTAGTCAAAACAGTGTAACATTAGGCAAAAAGTGGGGGTAACCATGAGAGGCAGTTCATACTTTCCTACACCTCCATTACCCCCCCCCCCCCTGCATGCCTTGGCAGGTCCATGCTGCCAAGGGCTCTAGAACTAGGCAAAAATTAGTGGGGATAAGGGCCAGCCCTGCTTGGTGCCTCTCTGGTGCCTGAATTCCTGGAAGCACCCACCATTGGCCTTAACCTGTGCCACCAGGCTCGTGTCGAAGAGTCTTATCCATTGCATGAAATGTGATTCAAATCCTAGGCTGGCCAATAACGCAAAATATAGTCTCAATCCATTGTATCAATTGCCATCCTGGCATCCAAGGCCTGCTCCTGTAAGTTGGGCGTCTGACCCAATAGACTATGGAGGTTTCAGAGGTTAATGGTATTGCTGCGGTGGGGCATAAATTACTGCGGATCTGGATGGAACAGGGAATGAATCACTCTGATCAGATGCATGGCTAACACTTTCGCTAATATTTTAACCTCAGCATTTAAGACTGAGATCGGCCTATAGGAGGCGCAATCTACTGGTAGTTTTCCCTCTTTGTGTATGACCCCGATGGTGGCTAGTCTCTGGTCACGTGGTAGAGTACCCCACTGTTTACTTTCCTTATGCATTTTAGTCTGTGGACTGCTGGCTTGGTGGCCAGCATTTGTACAGTTTGAGTGGAATTCCGTTAGGGCCCATGGCTTTTCTGGAGCGAAGTTTCCTCATAGCCACCAGTAGTTCTTCTTCAGTAATGTCTACCTCCTAATAATTTCCGATCTGTCTCCACCTCGCTTGTCAGGCATGTGTTCTGGAGAAAGGCCTGACATCCTCGGTCATTGTATCTACAGCCGGGGAGCATAGTCGGACAGAATAGTCCACAAACATTTTGGCTATCTGACTTCTCTCCCTTACTATCATCCCCTCACTTGTCTTGACTTCCAGTACCCAGAGTCTAGACTGATCTCTTTCATCGAGCCACGCCAACAACTTGCCTGTTTTATTCCCTACCTCATAGAGGTGATGGTGTGTGGCATGGTGTATCGCCCAGTTCACCTTCATTGCTAGGTTTTTATATACACTCTGCTTTAGGGCTAATTTGTGTCATGCTTCAGGGCTAGCTACTGCCTTGGGCAGGGAATCCTGGGACAGAATGGCCCTTTTGAGCTCCTCCATTTCTGATCTCTTGTTTCTCTTCAACCCCGAAATGAAGGAAACCACCTGGCCTCTAACAATGGTCTTGTAGGCGTCCTATAGGGTTTGTGCTGAGTCAACCACGGTCAGGTTCTCTGTAAAGTAGTCTTCTGTACTGCTTTTTAGACCCTCTCTTGTAATGTGCTGCTTTAGGTACCAGGAGTTGATTGGAGTGACCCCCCATGGTCCCACTGTATCCAAAAGAAATTGGGCCTTATTTATGAGCCCTTGCATCACTTTTGCGCGTGCCGGTGCGTCACTTTTTGTGATGCACCAGCAGGGTAAAAAATGCGCCATGTTGCGTCATATTTACAAAGTGACGCATCTTGGTGGATGCATCACTTTGTAAACCCCTGCGCCACATTATACATGCATCAGGTATAATGTATGTAGGGTGGGTATTTTGACGCAAGTAAGACTCGTTGAAGTGACACAGTGAAATCTATGAGATTTCACTGCATCACTTCTAGGATGAAAATGCGTCAATATCTTACGCCTGCCTCACAGCAGTGGTAAGACTGACGCAGGCACATTTGGAATCAGACTTGACCAAATAAAACGATTCATTTATGGTGTTGCGTCACTTTCGTGACACACTCCAGCAATGTGTCATTTTTGTGCCTACGGGACGTCAGAAATACTGCTGTATCAGTAACCCTTTGCAACAGGATGCGTCATATTGGAAATATGACGCATTCAGCATGTCGCAAGGAGGGCGCAATGAAAAGTGACGCATCACTGTTTTCACGCAGCAATGCGTCACTTTTCATAAATGAAGCCCATAGTATTTATTCCTACTTGAAACATATACTGAACTGAGCTCAGAGTGTCCAGCAGCTCATAGAAGTTTAAGAACGTGGAGCTGTTTTAGATGAATTTCACCTGATTTGGATTGACAAAATGGATGAATTTTGTTTGAACTAGTGAATGGGATTGAGATATCTCCATTTGACCCACAAGAAATATAGGAAGACATTGGTACAGATACAGAACAACCCAAAGAGAAGCAGCTTTAGACCAAAGTCACGATGTTTGCCAAACACCTCCAATGATGCAATTGATGTTTTCTATGATCTAGTGATAAACCATATATTTCAGAAAGTACATTGAAAACTCTATGCCAAAAGAAAATCAAACAAAGGTACAGACACAGGAAAGATTAAGTTAATGAAATCATCCAGAAATTGTTGTGAAAGCTTCAGATAAGGGACTCAGTCTTGTCTTGAGGAGAAAAGAACAGTATCTGGAAGTAGAATACGTGCAATTAAATAAAAGTGAATGCTACATTGAAATATTATGAAAGAATACAAACAAACGATTATGGTCAAAGATATGTTATGGGACTGAAGAGAGAGAGAGCATTTGGATAATGATGATAATACTTCTATATGCAAAAATTCAAGAAGAGCAATCAGTCAGACCAAATGTTTCCTCAATAAAATTCTGAAAAGACGATATATTCCATTATGTAGACTGTGTTGTTTTCCTTTGTCCAGAGGTTGTTCTCATCTGTCAGAGAGATTAGTAAAATATATAATATACTCTGGGAGAAAAGCTATCTGTTCTAGATGTCACTAGTTTATACATGTCAATTAGATGCGAAGGTAGTGTAGCAGCCTGTCGATTTTTCCTTCAAGTGGCGATACATTGTTATGTAAACAGTTATTGCTGGTTACTTCAATGGGCACCTGCTTCACCCCCAGCTATTCAAATCTTTTTGTAGGCTGGTGGGAGGAGTGAGTGTTCTTATCAGAGAATATGTGCAATTCATGCAAGATCTTGTGGTGGGGTTGCATTTTATCAAAGATTTGTTTGTCACATGGAATGGTGCAAAAGAGTCAGCAATCAGATTTATTAATGCCTTGAACCAGATTAAACTAATTCCACATTTTACGAGTCAAATTGGAGAGAATGACATTGAATATCTAGACTTGAAAGTGTGAGTAAAGATAGACAAACTAGAAACTTTGTTGTAATGGGAGAAAATGATAGAGAACAGCATTTTACATGTTCAAATTAGTCACCCCACACCGTTAAAATGGAATAGCCATACTGAGAAACTTTACAAGCTAAACAAAACTGAAGTACAAAGGAAGCATTGAATGAGAGCAAAACAATGAGGAGAACCTTCAAATAGAGAGAGGGCATCCTGAGAAAGTCTTATAAATAGTAGAGAAGAAAGCAGAGAATGCCAAAGGATAAGATTGGCTTTTGTCCAGAAACAAAAAGATTTGTAAGGAAACACAGACATAAGATTGATTCCAGCCCATAGTAATCCAATCAATGGCCTGAATTTTATTTTGAAAAGCACTGGAAAGTATTAAAATCTGATCAGATCAAAGTTATGAATGTGGTAAATAGACTCCCTATCACAAATAGAAATTCGCCATCTTTAATAGACACATTAGTAAGAGGATATCTGAATAGATCTAATGAGATAGCATGAATGGATAGGGCAAGATGGAAATGGATAAGGCAAGATGGTTTATAAGATTGTTGGAAAATGGCCCTCTTTGAAGGGTCACCCCAACATTTTGCCTTCCTCCTCTTTTTGCTGAATTATTTTTGTTGGCTTTAGGAATATGAGCACCTTGCCACTGCTTACCAGTGCTAAAGTGATTGTGTGCTCTCCTCTAAACATGTGTGTAATTGGTGTATACATGATTGGCATGTTCAATTTACCTGTAAGTCCCTTGTAAAGTGGTAATCCATATACCCCGGGCCTGTACATTAAATGCTACCAGTGGGCCTGCAGCACTGATTGTGCCACCCATAGAAGTAGCCTTTCAAACCTGTTACTGGCCTGCTACTGCAGTGCCTGTGTGTGCAGTTTATTGTCACTTCAACATATTGATATCATCAGGTTAAGGAATGCCTGTGTTTAATAAAAGGAAAGGAAAGATGTATAAGGAACTTTTTGAATTGCCCACTCAGCCAAATTCTATAATATAAAAATTACCCACCTCCACTTTGGGCTAATACAGACTCGCATAGATCATGGAAGATGGGTGAGGAAGCTTAAATGCTTTCCAATCACATATGTACAGGGAGTTCCTGTGTTTAATAAAAAGAAAGGCACAGGAATTCCTTAACCTGATGATATCGATATGAAGTATATCGAATAACTTATTAATGGTTGTGTCTACCGCTACATGTTTCGAACAATAATTTCAGGAGTGGTATAAATTGACAATAGGTATGGCCTGCTAAAGTACAGAGATTATTTTCATCTGTTTAGAATACTGGTCAGAGTATAGAATGGACCAATTATGAATGTGGATCCCTCTTTAGTTGACTGTATTCCTGTTCTTATCTTTGTCCTATCTAGGATTAAGATTTCAATCCCAAATTTTATCTACGGTACGAGCGCAGATTATATTGCCTCGCCTTAGTGTTAATATTAGTGAGTTGGATACATTTGGATCATAGAACGAATGAGTAGGCGTGATTTAATGATTGGTATCGAATCTGTACAATATGTGCAATACCTCCAGTTTGAAGGGACCATGATGATAAATACATTTTTTTTGTAAATGAATGTATTTTCTGGGCAAGGGGTATATAATCGCACCAAAGAAGTATATGGAAATATGAATAGGCAATTCTCATTGTTTTTTTGTTTTATAAGTTATATGTGAGGATTTTATCTTATATAGGTTTACCGTGTTAGGATAAGCTATATGTAAGGATTTGTATCCTATATATGTTTATGTTTTTATGTAGGCAACTATTGCATAAGTCGTTAGGAGGGAAATATTCTTGTTGTCCTGAAGAAGGTGGTTTTGTCCTGCAATACCCACCGAACCGCGTCAACGCCTAGTGTTGTTAAATTTGAGAAACAAAGTTTTACATGTTGAGAATGTTTTTTTTTTACAACATGTTACCCTTATGGATTCCTACAAATTAACATAATTTGATGACAAATGTGTATGTCTTATGTGTTGTCTCTCCTATTATTACCCTGTGAACTACAAAAATAAAATTTAAGGATCTGTTGTTGGATTGATTGATTTTTCTTGGATACATTTATTGAATATATTTGATAATAAATTTGCAAATAGATAACTGTTTCTATGGCTCTTTCAAACCTGGGTGTATGAGTGTGTGGAAATTGAAGAAACATCTTAACAATTGAAGCATATGATTTTAGGTCTCCGAGGGAATTTACCTGTAACTGTTAAGTCTTATACCGAACCCTGTCTCTTGGAGTAGCAGGGCCTCTCTCATTGCATTTACATAAATACTATGTGGGCAGAATAATCTTTCCACTAAAGCAGCAAATATTTTAACACTTATTTGCCATGCAAAAATATTGACACCTTCAAATTTATTAGCCTGGCACTGTGCTTTACATAATAACACTGGACTCAAACAACTAGACATCTATGCCACTCACAGTATTGAGTTGAGTCCAAGGGGAAGGAGAGAGAACAGTGAGTTGAGAATATGAGAACTACGCATTATAATAGATCAACAAAGTAAGAGCCCAGGTGGCTTAGACATGGATGATAAAAATATGGGTACACACATGCACAAATATAGTTTCAAGTATATGAGGTTTTTACAGATGAAATGTTTCTAAATAAGGATTTTGGAACATATTTGATTGAGGATTGTACCGTACATAGATATATGCTCTGTGATGTGAACTAATGTATTGTATAGTGTTCTACAGGTTCACCAGATGGGACCAGAGGAACATCATATAATAAATATTACAGCTGTTGGATCCGAAAAAGAATGATGAAATTGAATTAATAAAAAATGGTAAATATAGTATTTATAGTAATGGTTTGCCGCAAGAAACATGAATGAATTCTTTGGTGCCTTGAACATGGGAAGCCCATTTGCAAGATGGGGCTGATTAAAAATGAAGTAGTCATAAATCACATTAAAATAAATGATTACTAGATACCAATATGATGTGGATTGCATCCAAGTTATCTATACGTCGCACTCTTACATCTTTTGAGATAAATTTCAGTGGGACCCACAAGGACCCTTTTCAGACCCACCCTCTAAAATGCATGAGAAAAGTGGGCTGCTGGTCTGGCTATTCAAGTGATGAAAGTTTGGTTTACAAAGAGCCATGAACATTAAGGGGTCTATTAGGATGGCGGTCGGATAACCAGTCCGACCGCTGTGGTATCGGAAATTAACCGCCCGCATGTACCGTGGCAAAACAGGCGGTCCGATTAGGATCAACCGCCAGAAAAAACTGTCCGCGGCGGAACGATGCCACAAAAGACCGCCGGTAGCGGGCGGAGCAGGTGAAAATCCGACCGCGGTGGTTGAATTTGCAGCGGAAAAAGCCAGACCCACCGCAAGACCAGCAGATTGACCGCACGCACAATTAGGATACCATTAAGGTGACAGCGCAACGATCCGCTGTTTTTGACCACCGTGATCGCACCTGTGATGAATGGGAGAGCCGGCAGAAGCGCTGTTGCATACCCACCGCCGCGGCCACTCCGGTACAATTATGGCGGTCGAGAAAAAAACACACAACAAGGCCACCAAGTGTACACATCAAACTAGCTCAGCCCCCAAAAACACCTAACACACCCCAATGACAAATCCCCATGGCAACTAAAAAAATACAAAGCCCAGGACAACCCACACAACACACCTGACAGCAATACTCCATTTTGATACACCCACATACCTGAGTATAAAACCAGCCACTTTCCTGACCAAATTCCTTTGCAATACTCCACCCCTGAAGGAACTAACCCTCCAACACAAAGAAGAGGCAAACCACCACACATCTCACCAGTACAACAACACACACACACACCACTTACATCACCACCACCACTCTCACACCTGCACCTCAAACAATGTGCACATCACACACCATGGCACAAAATAAAATGCCCAAATTTACTGACAATGAGTTGTCAGTCATGGTAGATGAGATAATCAGAGTAGAACCACAATTGTTTGGTAACCTGGTCCAACAGACACCATTAGCCACCAGAACACAAATGTGGGAAAGGATAGTCAACAATGTCAATTCAGTAGGGACCACCCCACACACCAAGAAGGAGATCATGAAGCGGTGGCATGACCTCAAGAGGCAGGTGAAAGAGAGGAGCAACATGAGCGGTCAGCTGGCTCAGAAGGGTGGCGGTGGCCCTTCCATTCCACCAAGAACATTCACTGCATGGGAGGAGAAGGTGCTTGCCATACTGCATCCAGATAGTATCACAGGAATAGCCGGGGGAGTGGAGGCTGGCAAGTATAAACATCTCTACAATCACACTGCTATGTACTGTCTTGCACAACCACAAAGCTACAACTCATAGGCCCAATTCCATTCATTTGCACCACACACTCCCAAACACATGTCTCACAGATCCAACATTCACTCCCTCTCATTCATTCACCCCAAAGGTAGCTAGCAACATTCCCTGGGTTGCATGTGTACAGGCAGCCAGCACTACAACTCCCACCAGGCTGCCTGTCCCACAGCTGAGCAGGATGGAACACTCCCCCCCCCACCCAAGAGCCATGTGTAACCATTCCCTCCCTCTGCTCCACAGGGAGCCAGCAATCTTAACAGGTAGGGGTGTCTGTGGATAGGCATTCAGCGCTACAACTCCCACCAGAAGAATGCGGGGAGTCCTATGATGAAGCATGACACCTGGTTTTGTGTGAGGACATCCTGTCACATTTTTGTGTATGTTTAGGAGGAGGCTGTATTAACATGAATACATTGCATAAGGTGACAGATTAGAAATTCCCTCGGCTGTTTTTTGTGTGTAACAGATTACATTATCTTTAACCTGCTGTGCTGTGTATGCAGTAAGTATAACATCAGGTGGTTCTAGCTCTGGAATCCAACAGAAGATCTAGAGGCAGACCATCTACTTTAGCCTCAGCTCTGATATCTTTTATGCACTGCATTCTGGTTCCTTAATCTCATACTCATTCACAGAAAGAACCTTAATACTGACACTCTTCATCAACATATCAGTGTCTTTTCCACTGCTCACACATCACCCGTTCTCCACATTTCTGCACATTCTGTCAAAATGCCCTATGGGTTCAAGTTTACTGCATATTTTGTTGATGGCAAGACAGAGTTCAACATCAGTGGCATGTCTTGTAGATCAGGATATCAAGAGAGAATGGATCACTTGACCTGAGTAGCCAGGGTTTGCAACGTGTTCGTCGATTATCATTAAATAACCCTAATTCGCGTACACAAGCCGTGAGGCGATATATCTTGGTTCACCGCCCTGTTAAGAACGTGACAGCATCATCATTGGGTTTCTTTTTTGTATGCTTTCCTCCTTCCGGAGGAGAACCACTGGTTATTACAGTAGTGATCAGCGAAAGAGATGTGAACATGCTCAGGTGTGGTGAGTTAAAACTGGGAATCTAAAAGCCTCGTATTACCTAAACTGTACCTTTAATAAGTCTGGAATCGAGGTAAGTAAAAACAGTGTTGTGCATGGGAAGACACATTATTAGTCTAACGGACTAGAGTGTCCAATAAAGGTCTTGTAGATTCACATCTGTAGCAAATGTTGCTACCAGCTGCTTTAAAAGTCTCCACTTGTGAAAAGATTTGAAGCAAAAAATTCTCCACTTGTTATCAAGTTCTCCTCCCACTGCTTTGCGAAGATTTAAATAAAGTTACTGATGTATTGTAATCATAGAAAAACACTTCTGTAGCCTCACGTAGAGAAGATTGCATGCTATCAGCCTGTAGTGAGAGCAGTCTTGCTTCAGTTTGTTTTCAAAACACTTTACAATAATATTGTCTCTGATGAGAGATATATCACTAATTGGACAAACTCAGACTGTGCTGCTAAGCTTTTTAGAGTGACTATTCAAGAATTCACATAGTTGCAGGTTTTCAGATTTGCTTGCTTACAAGTGACATTCACGTACCAAATGAGTGACACTTAGAGTGATATTTTATCGGGAGTAACACCACCAATGAAGTCCATGTGTGGAAATAAATATCAGAAAATATCTTATTTTACCAACAAAAAGCTCTAAAAGTACTTTGAAACTGCTGAAAATCCCCTGAAATGGAAGGTCTGTAACCTACTTGGAACCGCATTACAGGCAGGCTGCGGTTAATAGTGACATGTGCGTAACTACTGATACTGCAGATATTGCAATTATAGGTTTTGTGATAAATATCTGCAGGTAGTACCTGCCAGTATTCATCAAGTTAGCATGCCCAGTAGTTCACAAGACGATGCAGAGTTTGGTGCAGTGGGCACCAAAATCCACGTTATTCATCAAAAAATTGTTATTGAGTTTATTTATTGCACCCGATAAATTCCGACTCAAGGTGATTAATGCACTTGCTGGAAAAATCTATGTGTAGTGTAGCCACAGATTTGGTGAATAATAAAATATCAAAGAGGGTCAAAGTGCCTGTTGCAAATCACAATGTAAAACATGCAGGTCGTAAATTTGTATTTTAGGTGGCAGTGGTGGCTGGCGACGTTTAAAAGTAGTGGCACATAAAGGTTCGGGATGAGTGCCCTTTGGTGAGCGAGTGTAGTGAACAAGGCCGACCGTCATAAGGGGGTTCAGGGGGCATTCTCCCCCTCGGAAAAGTTTGAAAAAAAAGGGGACAAATGGTGCAAATTTGAGAAAGCAAGATGGTTAATAAAGCAATTGCGAAAGTGTAGTTATGACATCAATAAAGAGATTTCATATGATAATAAGGTAGGTAGCTGCTTATTCAGTATAACCAAAGAAGTTCATAAAAGACTTTGAAATAACAATGCAGTGAGTGTGTGAATAAAACATTACTGAGGCCTGTGGAAGGGGTAGTGGTCTTCTGAGTGTCTCAATCATGCCCGTAATGCTCATTCTACACTAGACATGTGCGCCCTTTTCCCTCCACATCTCGTCCATCAGCATATCTTATCATCTTTGGCATCCTCCTTTCACTTACTTCTGAATGCACTTCCTCACACACCCTTCACTTTGCAACCCCCAAACAATCAATGCACAGACTCACTTATAAGCACTGTATTTTCATTTACTTTTGCTTTCTCAATATTTCGGCAACTGTGTACCTCCTTCACAAACAATTGCACAGAATCACAATTGAAATGGACTAAGTGACAATTGACCTATTTGTTCAGCAGAAAGGCCAAGGATTGGATGACCAAGTATTCTGAACACCTTTTTGATGCACTGACATGCACTGTGAGAAATTTGCACTGCCTTCAGCCTTTGCTCCAAAGCTCTCAATGCTTACCTTTTAAAATGCCTGAAGGTGTCTCAGTTCAAACTATGCAGCATACAAGAGAAATATGCTACACAAACAAATACAGAAATACAACATCCTGGAAATAGTGAGCACTCGTAAGGAATGCAGGATTAAGTAAAACATGTGAAAAACAAATAGGAACTAAATTGCTGACATTTTTTGTAACTTTTGATCCGTTCGAGCTAGAAGGTATTTTCTTTCTTAATCTGTAGATTATTCATCTAGTACTGGATTACGGGGCAAATGCGGCAAATCCACAATTATGAAGAAATCGCTGTGGCTGCAAAACCATATAATACCAGTGGCTCTGCCTGCCACTGAGGTGCACAAAGGACAAGCTTGAGCCATCAAAATGCATGTGAACTCACTCTACGCTGATTTACGTTTTGGTTTTTTCTCTAGATTTCAAAGTGGGATGAAATGAAGTGGGAGCATGGCCTTGCATTCTTTCCTCCTAAGATCTCATGTGGCTGAGTGTGGTACAGAGAAATGTCTTTTCTGAATACTTTACCAGCCGCCTCAGCCAGGCAGGCAATCTCTGGTCTCATCAGAGAAGCTTTTATGAATCTCAAACGCCCAATTACAGACCGAAATGTAAATCTTGCCCAGATTGGGCGTGCCTCAGAGCCAGAGGCTGGAAACAAATATTAGCCTTAGTAAATAAAATGATGGATTTAAGATAGGACCATAAACCAAGCGATTAAAAGATGTGCTCTCCAGCTTTCATTTCACGCAGGCGGAAATGGAGCTTTAATATTCTTAGAGCAGGCCCCAAGCCCAGCTCTCCCTGTGCTGCTGCATTGCTCTTCCTCGTGTCCTCTCCTTGCTTTCTCCCCAGTTTTTGAGTGCCTTCTTCTTGCATTTCCCTCATTTTCACTGTTTTCTCCTTGATTCTTTCCTGGTTTTTGAGTGCCTTCTCCTTGCATTTCCCTAATTTTCACTTTTTTTCCCCTTGCTTCGCCCTTGTTTTTCAGAGTGCCTTCTCCTTGCTTCCCCTTCGTTTTCATTGCTTTCTCCTTATTTTTCCCCTGTTGCTTTTCTCTCTTTTACTCTGCTTTCTCCCTGCGTTTTCCCTGTTTTTGAGTGCCTTCGCCCGATTTTCCCCTCGTTTTTATTACTTTCTCCCATTTTTCTCCCTATTTTTTGAGTGCCTTCTCCTTGCTTTTCCCTCGTTTTCACTTTTATCTCCTTGATATTCTCCCTGTTTTTTGAGTGTCTTCTCCTTGCTTTCCCTTCATTTTTATTGCTTTCTCCTTGTGTTTTCCTGTTTTTTGAGTGGCTTCTTGCCTTCCCCTCGTTTTCATTGTTTTCATTGCTTTCTCCATGTTTTCCAATGCCGCTCCTGCCTGCTACCTTTTTTTTCCATCTTCCAACTAGCCCTGCCTCGCAGCATCCCTTCCTCCTTCTTGGGCTTCTTGGGCTAATTTAATGGAGGCTGCAGCACGACCCCATTGAGCAGGCCCCAGGCCCAGCTCTCCCTGTGCTGCTGCATTGCTCTTGCTCCTGTCTTCTTGCTTTCTCCAAGCTTCTTGAGCAACTTCTCCCTGCTTTTCCCTTATTTTCACTGCATTCTCCTTGCTTTTCCCCCTGATTTTTGAGTGCCTTTTTCCTGCTTTTCCAGTTTTCACTGTTTTCCTCTTGCTTTTTCCCTTTTTAAGGTCTCGCCTACGCTGGGCGCAAGCGCTGCCTAGGCAAAAAGACCTTTAGCGATCGTTTCGGCTTTTCAGCCAAAAACGTGCACGCATTCCATTGCCTTCGATGGCAACGCGTGCATGTATGGAGATTCACTTGAGGGAGCGAGCGGCTGGCGCCATATGTTATCAATTATCGTGGCGCCAGCCGCTCGCTCCCGTACGTGAATCGCGCAGGCCCCCTCCTCTCTCCCCTCCCCCTGCTGCTGCGCGAGGCGCGCGCGCTTGTTTCTTATGTTGTCTTGCTAAAGCTTGTGGGAGATGCGTTCGAAGAGTTTTATTTACAATGTGCTTTATTGGTTTAGCAAGGCTTTCCCGTGTTGATGGAGCTTTTGTACTTTAGTGCTTTTTTACCAAACATGTTCTTTTTATTTGTTTAGTGAGGCTTTGCTGTGTTGATAAAGAAAGCACATTGTAAAAAAAAAAACGCTTCAAATGCATCTCCCACAAGCTTTTGCAACACCACATAAGAAAATACTATTGGCATTAACCTGTCTTTGTGTGTGGGGGAAGGGGCACGCACAGGAGCTGTGGTGCTCCAGCTAGTGATAGCCCTACTGGCCGGTGGAAGGAAGAGGAGCTCTTGCTCCTGTGCATTATTGATTATTGTTCAGTTGATGGATGGTCTCTTAGTGCGTTCGCTCGTATGTTTATTTTATGGCGGCTCCTGGCACCTGGTCCCTTTTCTGGATGTTGTTGTAATGGTGTCGCTCCGTTCTAAGGTTCCTTAGGAAGTTGCATGTTCATTGACCCCGTACCCTCACCGAAGGCATGTGTCCTGCAGCTTCGGACGGGCCTTTACCCCTCTCGTCACACCATGCGCTCGACCTTATGTACAACTACCTCCAGATTTAATGCTGTGCAAAAATACTCCGCCCCTCCAACCGGAAGTTACCAAAGGACCCCACCCCATCGCACGACTGGCCTGGATCTTCTCTCCTCGGATTTCCTTTTACAAAAAGTTGTGTTTCCCAGCAGCTTGTGGCATCTGTTTTCTTATTGATGGGTTTCAAGACTACAACTACCAGAATGCATGCATTTGTTTTATGAAAAGGCCATGACTGAATCACTGCATACTTGACGTCAAGGAGTCATCTGGTGCTCTTGTGCCACATAGCCGGAATATTTGCCACTAAACCGTGGTCGCGTTCACTCTTCCCAGTAGTGGTGCTAGTAGTTGAGCTGGGGGCTCACACCTGTGCTTGTAGCTCAGCAGTTCACAAGCCTTTTCAGAATAAGTGTATGAGCTATATTGAAAAGCGAGTTAAGGCTCGGCATACCTATCCTTTGTGATAATATCACCCGTTGAAATCATGACAAGACAGGCTCACCCTTTTATCCCCCCAAGGTCAGTAAATTGAGGAACATTAAAAAGGGCAATGGCAACATCAATTATATACAGTGTTTAGAAGTGCAGTAGTGCAATATGAACCACTATAAAATAGTACCACTAGACAAATAGTAATGTCAATATGCGAAATGTGTAGCTTTTTATTTTTATTTGATGTTGCATTTATCAATCACTGATCCGCTGCTACCGTGTAGTAATATTAAGGTTGCTGTGTTTTGCTTTTGCATCGTTCCGGGTTACAAAGTTTCAGAGTTACCGAGTAGTGACGTCACGCCTGGCCATACGCTGTTGCAAACTACGGAGTGCCTAGATGGTATCCACGCATTCCAAGTCACTTGCAGCTACTAACGATGTAACAAACAATGCATAGCAGCAAACCCGACATCTGATTAAA
This sequence comes from Triturus cristatus, assembly GCF_964204655.1. NCBI lineage: Eukaryota > Metazoa > Chordata > Amphibia > Caudata > Salamandridae > Triturus > Triturus cristatus. The sequence goes on along the minus strand of NC_140591.1, from coordinate 741,645,779 downwards.
ATAAATATATAAAACGTAACATAAACTCCTCCTGTGTCTCACGTTGCCCGGTGTCCGACATCAGTTGCTAATCTAGCTCTACTTGCATTCTGGTGCTTAGCGTTGTGTTTGTGTCCTATTAAAATATAGGACCACAAATACCAGAATGCAAAGCGGAAAGGTGTGGCAGTAAAGAGTCTTACGTCTGATCCAGCTGCAACACCTTTGAGTCGAGTTCGCGCTATATAAAAGCTGCAACAAAAAAAGTGTGATGTGACTAGCGCAGGCAGGTGTGCTGTTACTGGTGCAGACTGGACGTGCGGTCCCCGACTCTGTGACCTTTTGGCTACGCTTTCACTAATGCGGCCAGATGGACTGCACAGCAGCAGGGTATGTTGTCACTCGTGGAAACCGGATATGCCGTTATCGGCACAGGCAGTGCGCGAACAGGCTGTTGTCACTGGAGGTGGAGGACTGTGGTGTTAATGGCGCAGACAGGCAGCAGCTGCTCCATAAACTTTCCAACTACCTCTCCTTCCCCTTCCAGTGTGCTCTTGTGATCCAGGCTGGGGCTTTGGAGGCGACCTTGTGCACTGACAGCAGTGCTTCCGTGGTATTTTTATTTTTAAAGTGCTTCAATACCTTTGGGTCGAGTTCACGCTATCACTCCATCGGCCTAGATGGCGCAGGGGTGAATGTTTACGGTAAGAGTGCAGCAGTGCTTAGCGGGTTTGGGGGCTTATTATCAAGCACAGCGTTAAAATTATCGCCGCTTTAGCGACAAAAAACTGCCGCTAAAGCGGCGATAATGGGCATGATAATATGCCGCAGAAAATTCCAATAGAAGCCCATGTTGACACCTGAACATGGGCTTCTATGGGAATTCTCAAGGGCATATTGGCATTGGATTCAAATTAGCCTGGCTGAAGAGGGGTAACACCCCGAAACCGGTCCCAGGATGCCTGTTTCTGATCCAGGGAGGACTGGGCCTGGGAGTATGGGGTTTACTGCTCCCAGGGGGAGCAGGGTCAAGACTGATTTGCACATGGCTGGCTCCAAACTGGGGTGGCGTAGTCAGCAAACAAATGATGGATTAAACCCACATTTTTGACTGGGGTGAATGTTTAATTTGTTAAGCATTCCATCCATCATTTGTTCTTTTTGCTTTTGTTGTCCTTAGTGTGAGGGGTATGCCCAGACATGTGTCCTGTGCTCACTGTGCCACTGGATTCAAGCTAGCCTGGCTGATGAGGGGTGATATCCCAAAACCGGTCCCAGGATGCTTGTTTCCTGTCCAGGAAGGACCTGGCCTGGCAGTTCTGGCTGGATTGTTCCCATGGGGAGCAGGGTCAAGACTGATTTGCTTATGGCTGTGTCCAAATTGGGGCGGCATGGTGTGCAAAAAAAGATGGATTAAACCCAGATCTGTGACTGGGGGTAAATGTTTGCTTTGTTCAGCATTCCATCCATCATTGGTTCTTTTTTACTTTCTAAAAGTGGAATTTTCAAAATTGTAATTTAAAATCTGACTTTACCATAAGGGATAGGACTTTTCTTTGCATTTCCAAAGTCACCACCAAACCTAAACTGGTTACCTGTTCCCATTTGAAAGTTGCAGCTTATTAAATGTATTAAGGTAATTCTGATGTTTTCCTATACGAGAGGTAGTCCTTGCAGTAGTGAAAAATGAATTTAAGAGTTTTTCATTACCAGGACATGTAAAACTTAAAAGTACATGTCCAACTTTTTAAATACACTGCACCCTGCCCTCTGGTCTGTTCAGGGCCTACCCTAGGGGTGACTTATATGTATTAAAGGGGAAGGTTTGGGACTGGCAAGAGGTTTCTTTTGCCAGTCCGAAATGGCAGTTTAAAACTGCAGTCACAGGCTGCAATCCCAGGCCTGAAATGTTTGCACAGATTCTTTTTAACATATCTTTTTATAGACCTTTATAAAAAAATCAACCTAACAATTTGCCACTGTCATATATATTTCACATTATCTTCGAATGCCCTTCCCCGTCCCACAAATACCCCCTTGTTCCATCACTCATCTGTTTCTCTTGTAATGTTCCTTGAATGTGCCACATCTTCACCAGGAATGTCAAAGATCCCACATATCTGACCTTTATATATATTCCAGCATTCCAAATTTTCCCTCATTTTGGTGGCCAACCTCTACCCTCATTCACCATCATGCAGCAATCCATGTCCTGGTTCCATGTCCCCAAGTCTGAGGCCTGCCCGGCCCCCATGACTGCTATATTTCTTTTTGCCACTACCAGGCCCAATGCCATCCATGTACATTGTGCCTTGCAAGATTCTGTCTCTTCCCAGATATTCAGAATACATTGCTTTGTGGAGATACGTATGCCCTCACGCTTTACCTCACCCTGACATTCCACCACCGCAGACCAAAACTCCTGCAGTATTGGCCCCCCCCAGAGGATGTGGAACAAGCTACACGTCTGTCCACAACCTCATGGACAATGGACATCCCACGTCCTTCCTATCCTTACCATCATCGTGCAGGCGTAATAGGAGCAATGAAGATTCCGTAGCTGGAGCAGCCTAAACCCTGAGCATAAGGCCATCTCTCTGCGGGCTGCAAGGGCCTCTTCCCATTCTCTATCTTCTAATCCACCTATCTATCACTGCTCCCTTGAGTGTTTTAAGGCATTGGGTGTGTGGTTCAGTAGTTTTTTATAAGTCAGTGATGTGGCCTTTCGGGGGTATGAATTCGTCCAATAGCCTATCCTCAAGCAAGGAGAACTCCGGAAGGTTCGTCCCCCTTGGTTCATCCCCGGAAGCACGTCAGAGTTGCATATATCTACATGTCTTGAAGGTTGCTAGTTGATATTCCCATGTCAGGTCAGGCAAGGGGGTGACATCAGCCTGAGTCGTAACTTCACCCACTTTGGAGATCCCTATGAGGTCCAGCTTGTTATATACCGGCTTCCTACATGGCACCCAGAATATCTGCATCCGAAAGCGGAATTGCAAGTGTGACTGTGTTTTGCCGCCCCGGTAATGCTATAGCTGTTTGCCAGAGTTTCACAAAAAAAACGTGTGGGATACAGCCCTCTCTCCATTTATTACTCCATAAGGGCATCTAGGTATTCCCGTGATCCCAATACAGACCTAGCCATCTGGGTTGCTGGTTCTATCTCTGGTAGGAAAGCCCAGATACTGATCATGCTCAGCTGTGCAGTCAAATAGAATTTCTGAACATCTGGCACTTAAATGCCCCCATCGTACCAACCCTTTGTTAATTTAAGTAGCACTATCCATGCCTAGCCTCTATCCCGCAGCAATGATCAAACCTACCCCTCCATCTCTTTGAAGTAATATTTGGGGACCTCATATGGGGTGTTCCGCAGGGCGTGCAGAAAGGGGTGTAGAGCAATAATTTTTAATAGCGCCCCCTACCTACTAGCGAGAGCGGTCAAGATCTCTAATGCTGCACCTCCTGCCAAACTTAACTATTAGCGGGGCTAAGTTGCTCTGAAAAACAGATCAGCCTCTGGTGTGATGTATATCCTCAAGTAGCAGAAGACTGCTGTCATCACTGTTGCCACGCAATAAAGCGGCAGCCATGGCACCTGACCCTTGAGTGGCAAAAACAGGGACTTATGCCAGTTGATGGTGTACCCCGAATATTTCCAAAAGTCGTGATAATTTGCATTATTCTTGCTAGGGTTAACTTAGGGTCATTCATATAAAGCAGCACATCGTCTATGTATAAAGATATTTTGTCCTCCCTGTGAGAAGTTGGCCTGGTATATGCTGTCCACTAATTAAAGTGGGCACCTTGCACCAGTCCAAACTACAATTATGATGTATGAGGCCAAAGATAACATTTAGAAAGCTATCCTAGTGGTATCTGTGGAGAGCAGACATCCGGCTTATTCTTGAAGGAATGTAAAGCAGCTTGTTTTACCAGAATATCACCTTTAGTATTAATCAAATGAAAGGAGAACCACACAGTAGTTATATAAATATTTATTTATATAACACTCCGTAGTACCCTCTGCACGAGGATACAATACAAAACACACAATACTTTAGCAAAGAAACAGTCGTAAGTAGCACAAGACACAGTGGGCTCCAGGGGGAGACAATACCATATACTAAAATAGTGGTAGAAGAACCACGACTGGAGTCGAGACAGGAACTAGAACATGTAGAATCACTGGGACCCCAAGGAACCACCCAAGGTGAGTAGAAAGGGACCCCACGGAGGACCGGGTGCAATGTGCTAACACGACCGCAGACTCTGTACAATTCTATGGGAAGTCATGGTTACAAATTTTAACGGTTAAGGACCCTTCTCGGTGGACTTAGAGGAAATCCTGTGGATCTTAAGAGGTTGGAGAGCCACCCCACCTGTGGATACCGGAGTACCCGAGTTACCTATCCCAGAGGAGCCAGGTGCATAGGTCTGGAGTGGTGTCATAAATCGCCGTCATTTTCAATGGAGGACTTCAAAGAAGTGCTGCTGCCAGGAATGAAGAAAGTGTCTGTAGGAATCCAAGGGTGGATTCATGATGGAAGGAACCTGAAATCAGAGGGGACTGAGTCTGGGTCACTTCAGGGTGACCAGGGGCTCTGTAGATGAATGCCCACCGATGTAAGGTGCATCAGGTGTGAAGAAGGGATGCTTGACTCTGCAGCCATGAGGTCTAGTTGGTGTTGAGGACAACCAGGAGCTGGATGCAAGCTGTCCCATGAAGGATGTTGAGTGCTGAGGGGTCAGTGTCTGGCTGGAGCACCAACAAGCCTTGGCAACAGCAACCCACATAGGAAGGTCAAGCAGGTTGCGGTGTGAACCAGCAAGGTCCAGGGGACTCTCCCAGTAATGGGGAGTCAGGGTACGTCTGGAGCAACCAGGAAACCCAATGGAAATTAAGATGACCCTCAAGAGAACCCACAGGTCGAATGACCAGGAGTTGCGAGGGGACCTTGAGAAAGATCACAAAGTACCAGCCCACGGAGCAATCGGTGCAAGGAGGTCAGAGTTCTTAAGTGAAAATACTGATCAGGGTCAGGACTATACAGTGTCCAATGCACAAGCTCAGGAATTGCCAACAAGCATATGCACTTGCAAAAGTATGTGGTACACAGGGGTTTGGTTTATGCGGTCCCCATGAGGGATACTGGTCTCAAACTCGGTGAGAGGGCAGCTCGACCTCAAGGAACTTTGGAACCCAACGTCTGTGTTGCTGGAGCCTTCGGAGTCCACAGGAGCTCAGATTCAGCAGACTGATCAGTTGCGTTACGGTGCCTGCGAATGCAAGGGAGTGACTCCTTCACCCCAAGGGAGATTCTTCAGTTGTCCTCAGTGCTCCATAGGTCCTGCACTGAGCGTGTATGGTGCAAGAGCACAGAAGATGCTTTGGACGGAGAGGAAGACGAAGTCGGGCCCAGTCGAAGTCCAGAGTGTCCAGACAGTCAAAGGTGTGGTTTCTTGTTTCAGAATTTTGTCCATGTCAAATCTAAGGTCCTACAGCCAGGTAAGCCCTTATGTACCCACTGGAGAGGGTTGGACAGATTCAGGGGACCCAGTTAGGGGAGGGTCAGGACAGAGGGGAGGTTACTCCCATGTCCTTTGTCCAGTTTCACACCAGAGCAGGAGCCAATGGCTCTCAGAACTGGTTTGAGCTGGACTATGCACAGGGACACCAAATGTGCCCCAGGTGCAGACTTTCAGGCACTTTGGAAGTGCACCCACCCAGCCCCAATACACTAAATCCTGTCTGGGAGGTGGTCACACCTCCCTGTGACAGGATGCCTATTGTGCTGCCTTCCTCCGCTCGAGCTTGGCTCAGCAGCGGGAGGGCAGAAATGTGTCTCTGGTCGGACCCCACGAAGCTTGCTTCACAAGGGTGGAATCATACCTCCCACAGGTTACCAGTGTGGAGGTATGATTCCAAGGTGTTTGATACCAAACACGACATGTTTTGTTCCAGCCGTTTTCGAGATAGCATTTAACGCGAGGTTATAATGCACCTCTACCTATATATCTGGCTGAGTCACAGACAACCCGGGAGAATGGTCTCTGAAAGCTGAAGAGTGGCTCTGCTTATGCAGGGGCACCATCTCACTTAAAACCCAGCACCCTGACTTTAGGATTATTAAGGCCTGCTATAAGGGTGACTTACAAGTTTTAAGTGTATTTACCTATAGATATAGTTAGCCTATATCTAAAGTAAGTGGTGCAAGCACCAGCTTACACAGGCTGCAATGGCAGACCTGTAGTTTCATTTTGCATGGCCGCTCGTGGGTGGCATAATACATGCTTCAGCCAATGGGAGGTGTCTGGGGTACCTATGCCCTGGGTACATGTGTACCATATACTAGGGACTTATAAGGGTACCCCAGTATCCAATCTGGAGTGTACCAAAGGACATGGCATAACACTTTAAGGAGAAAGCAGATAGACTGGGGACCTGATTAGCTGGACCCCAGTTAGACTAGTCAAAACAGTGTAACATTAGGCAAAAAGTGGGGGTAACCATGAGAGGCAGTTCATACTTTCCTACACCTCCATTACCCCCCCCCCCCCCTGCATGCCTTGGCAGGTCCATGCTGCCAAGGGCTCTAGAACTAGGCAAAAATTAGTGGGGATAAGGGCCAGCCCTGCTTGGTGCCTCTCTGGTGCCTGAATTCCTGGAAGCACCCACCATTGGCCTTAACCTGTGCCACCAGGCTCGTGTCGAAGAGTCGTATCCATTGCATGAAATGTGATTCAAATCCCAGGCTGGCCAATAACGCAAAATATAGTCTCAATCCATTGTATCAATTGCCATCCTGGCATCCAAGGCCTGCTCCTGTAAGTTGGGCGTCTGACCCAATAGACTATGGAGGTTTCAGAGGTTAATGGTATTGCTGCGGTGGGGCATAAATTACTGCGGATCTGGATGGAACAGGGATTGAATCACTCTGATCAGATGCATGGCTAACACTTTCGCTAATATTTTAACCTCAGCATTTAAGACTGAGATCGGCCTATAGGAGGCGCAATCTACTGGTAGTTTTCCCTCTTTGTGTATGACCCCGATGGTGGCTAGTCTCTGGTCACGTGGTAGAGTACCCCACTGTTTACTTTCCTTATGCATTTTAGTCTGTGGACTGCTGGCTTTATGGCCAGCATTTGTACAGTTTGAGTGGAATTCCGTTAGGGCCCATGGCTTTTCTGGAGCGAAGTTTCCTCATAGCCACCAGTAGTTCTTCTTCAGTAATGTCTACCTCCTAATAATTTCCGATCTGTCTCCACCTCGCTTGTCAGGCATGTGTTCTGGAGAAAGGCCTGACATCCTCGGTCATTGTATCTACAGCCGGGGAGCATAGTCGGGCAAAATAGTCCACAAACATTTTGGCTATCTGACTTCTCTCCCTTACTATCATCCCCTCACTTGTCTTGACTTCCAGTACCCAGAGTCTAGACTGATCTCTTTCATCGAGCCACGCCAACAACTTGCCTGTTTTATTCCCTACCTCATAGAGGTGATGGTGTGTGGCATGGTGTATCGCCCAGTTCACCTTCATTGCTAGGTTTTTATATACACTCTGCTTTAGGGCTAATTTGTGTCATGCTTCAGGGCTAGCTACTGCCTTGGGCAGGGAATCCTGGGACAGAATGGCCCTTTTGAGCTCCTCCATTTCTGATCTCTTGTTTCTCTTCAACCCCGAAATGAAGGAAACCACCTGGCCTCTAACAATGGTCTTGTAGGCGTCCTATAGGGTTTGTGCTGAGTCAACCACGGTCAGGTTCTCTGTAAAGTAGTGTTCTGTACTGCTTTTTAGACCCTCTCTTGTAATGTGCTGCTTTAGGTACCAGGAGTTGATTGGAGTGACCCCCCATGGTCCCACTGTATCCAAAAGAAATTGGGCCTTATTTATGAGCCCTTGCATCACTTTTGCGCGTGCCGGTGCGTCACTTTTTGTGATGCACCAGCAGGGTAAAAAATGCGCCATGTTGCGTCATATTTACAAAGTGACGCATCTCGGTGGATGCATCACTTTGTAAACCCCTGCGCCACATTATACATGCATCAGGTATAATGTATGTAGGGTGGGTATTTTGACGCAAGTAAGACTCGTTGAAGTGACACAGTGAAATCTATGAGATTTCACTGCATCACTTCTAGGATGAAAATGCGTCAATATCTTACGCCTGCCTCACAGCAGTGGTAAGACTGACGCAGGCACATTTGGAATCAGACTTGACCAAATAAAACGATTCATTTATGGTGTTGCGTCACTTTCGTGACACACTCCAGCAATGTGTCATTTTTGTGCCTACGGGACGTCAGAAATACTGCTGTATCAGTAACCCTTTGCAACAGGATGCGTCATATTGTAAATATGACGCATTCAGCATGTCGCAAGGAGGGCGCAATGAAAAGTGACGCATCACTGTTTTCACGCAGCAATGCGTCACTTTTCATAAATGAAGCCCATAGTATTTATTCCTACTTGAAACATATACTGAACTGAGCTCAGAGTGTCCAGCAGCTCATAGAAGTTTAAGAACGTGGAGCTGTTTTAGATGAATTTCACCTGATTTGGATTGACAAAATGGATGAATTTTGTTTGAACTAGTGAATGGGATTGAGATATCTCCATTTGACCCACAAGAAATATAGGAAGACATTGGTACAGATACAGAACAACCCAAAGAGAAGCAGCTTTAGACCAAAGTCACGATGTTTGCCAAACACCTCCAATGATGCAATTGATGTTTTCTATGATCTAGTGATAAACCATATATTTCAGAAAGTACATTGAAAACTCTATGCCAAAAGAAAATCAAACAAAGGTACAGACACAGGAAAGATTAAGTTAATGAAATCATCCAGAAATTGTTGTGAAAGCTTCAGATAAGGGACTCAGTCTTGTCTTGAGGAGGAAAGAACAGTATCTGGAAGTAGAATACGTGCAATTAAATAAAAGTGAATGCTACATTGAAATATTATGAAAGAATACAAACAAACGATTATGGTCAAAGATATGTTATGGGACTGAAGAGAGAGAGAGCATTTGGATAATGATGATAATACTTCTATATGCAAAAATTCAAGAAGAGCAATCAGTCAGACCAAATGTTTCCTCAATAAAATTCTGAAAAGACGATATATTCCATTATGTAGACTGTGTTGTTTTCCTTTGTCCAGAGGTTGTTCTCATCTGTCAGAGAGATTAGTAAAATATATAATATACTCTGGGAGAAAAGCTATCTGTTCTAGATGTCACTAGTTTATACATGTCAATTAGATGCGAAGGTAGTGTAGCAGCCTGTCGATTTTTCCTTCAAGTGGCGATACATTGTTATGTAAACAGTTATTGCTGGTTACTTCAATGGGCACCTGCTTCACCCCCAGCTATTCAAATCTTTTTGTAGGCTGGTGGGAGGAGTGAGTGTTCTTATCAGAGAATATGTGCAATTCATGCAAGATCTTGTGGTGGGGTTGCATTTTATCAAAGATTTGTTTGTCACATGGAATGGTGCAAAAGAGTCAGCAATCAGATTTATTAATGCCTTGAACCAGATTAAACTAATTCCACATTTTACGAGTCAAATTGGAGAGAATGACATTGAATATCTAGACTTGAAAGTGTGAGTAAAGATAGACAAACTAGAAACTTTGTTGTAATGGGAGAAAATGATAGAGAACAGCATTTTACATGTTCAAATTAGTCACCCCACACCGTTAAAATGGAATAGCCATACTGAGAAACTTTACAAGCTAAACAAAACTGAAGTACAAAGGAAGCATTGAATGAGAGCAAAACAATGAGGAGAACCTTCAAATAGAGAGAGGGCATCCTGAGAAAGTCTTATAAATAGTAGAGAAGAAAGCAGAGAATGCCAAAGGATAAGATTGGCTTTTGTCCAGAAACAAAAAGATTTGTAAGGAAACACAGACATAAGATTGATTCCAGCCCATAGTAATCCAATCAATGGCCTGAATTTTATTTTGAAAAGCACTGGAAAGTATTAAAATCTGATCAGATCAAAGTTATGAATGTGGTAAATAGACTCCCTATCACAAATAGAAATTCGCCATCTTTAATAGACAAATTAGTAAGAGGATATCTGAATAGATCTAATGAGATAGCATGAATGGATAGGGCAAGATGGAAATGGATAAGGCAAGATGGTTTATAAGATTGTTGGAAAATGGCCCTCTTTGAAGGGTCACCCCAACATTTTGCCTTCCTCCTCTTTTTGCTGAATTATTTTTGTTGGCTTTAGGAATATGAGCACCTTGCCACTGCTTACCAGTGCTAAAGTGATTGTGTGCTCTCCTCTAAACATGTGTGTAATTGGTGTATACATGATTGGCATGTTCAATTTACCTGTAAGTCCCTTGTAAAGTGGTAATCCATATACCCCGGGCCTGTACATTAAATGCTACCAGTGGGCCTGCAGCACTGATTGTGCCACCCATAGAAGTAGCCTTTCAAACCTGTTACTGGCCTGCTACTGCAGTGCCTGTGTGTGCAGTTTATTGTCACTTCAACATATTGATATCATCAGGTTAAGGAATGCCTGTGTTTAATAAAAGGAAAGGAAAGATGTATAAGGAACTTTTTAAATTGCCCACTCAGCCAAATTCTATAATATAAAAATTACCCACCTCCACTTTGGGCTAATACAGACTCGCATAGATCATGGAAGATGGGTGAGGAAGCTTAAATGCTTTCCAATCACATATGTACAGGGAGTTCCTGTGTTTAATAAAAAGAAAGGCACAGGAATTCCTTAACCTGATGATATCGATATGAAGTATATCGAATAACTTATTAATGGTTGTGTCTACCGCTACATGTTTCGAACAATAATTTCAGGAGTGGTATAAATTGACAATAGGTATGGCCTGCTAAAGTACAGAGATTATTTTCATCTGTTTAGAATACTGGTCAGAGTATAGAATGGACCAATTATGAATGTGGATCCCTCTTTAGTTGACTGTATTCCTGTTCTTATCTTTGTCCTATCTAGGATTAAGATTTCAATCCCAAGTTTTATCTACGGTCCGAGCGCAGATTATATTGCCTCGCCTTAGTGTTAATATTAGTGAGTTGGATACATTTGGATCATAGAACAAATGAGTAGGCGTGATTTAATGATTGGTATCGAATCTGTACAATATGTGCAATACCTCCAGTTTGAAGGGACCATGATGATAAATACATTTTTTTTGTAAATGAATGTATTTTCTGGGCAAGGGGTATATAATCGCACCAAAGAAGTATATGGAAGAATGAATAGGCAATTCTCATTGTTTTGTTGTTTTATAAGTTATATGTGAGGATTTTATCTTATATAGGTTTACCGTGTTAGGATAAGCTATATGTAAGGATTTGTATCCTATATATGTTTATGTTTTTATGTAGGCAACTATTGCATAAGTCGTTAGGAGGGAAATATTCTTGTTGTCCTGAAGAAGGTGGTTTTGTCCTGCAATACCCACCGAACCGCGTCAACGCCTAGTGTTGTTAAATTTGAGAAACAAAGTTTTACATGTTGAGAATGTTTTTTTTTTACAACATGTTACCCTTATGGATTCCTACAAATTAACATAATTTGATGACAAATGTGTATGTCTTATGTGTTGTCTCTCCTATTATTACCCTGTGAACTACAAAAATAAAATTTAAGGATCTGTTGTTGGATTGATTGATTTTTCTTGGATACATTTATTGAATATATTTGATAATAAATTTGCAAATAGATAACTGTTTCTATGGCTCTTTCAAACCTGGGTGTATGAGTGTGTGGAAATTGAAGAAACATCTTAACAATTGAAGCATATGATTTTAGGTCTCCGAGGGAATTTACCTGTAACTGTTAAGTCTTATACCGAACCCTGTCTCTTGGAGTAGCAGGGCCTCTCTCATTGCATTTACATAAATACTATGTGGGCAGAATAATCTTTCCACTAAAGCAGCAAATACTTTAACACTTATTTGCCATGCAAAAATATTGACACCTTCAAATTTATTAGCCTGGCACTGTGCTTTACATAATAACACTGGACTCAAACAACTAGACATCTATGCCACTCACAGTATTGAGTTGAGTCCAAGGGGAAGGAGAGAGAACAGTGAGTTGAGAATATGAGAACTACGCATTATAATAGATCAACAAAGTAAGAGCCCAGGTGGCTTAGACATGGATGATAAAAATATGGGTACACACATGCACAAATATAGTTTCAAGTATATGAGGTTTTTACAGATGAAATGTTTCTAAATAAGGATTTTGGAACATATTTGATTGAGGATTGTACCGTACATAGATATATGCTCTGTGATGTGAACTAATGTATTGTATAGTGTTCTATAGGTTCACCAGATGGGACCAGAGGAACATCATATAATAAATATTACAGCTGTTGGATCCGAAAAAGAATGATGAAATTGAATTAATAAAAAATGGTAAATATAGTATTTATAGTAATGGTTTGCCGCAAGAAACATGAATGAATTCTTTGGTGCCTTGAACATGGGAAGCCCATTTGCAAGATGGGGCTGATTAAAAATGAAGTAGTCATAAATCACATTAAAATAAATGATTACTAGATACCAATATGATGTGGATTGCATCCAAGTTATCTATACGTCGCACTCTTACATCTTTTGAGATAAATTTCAGTGGGACCCACAAGGACCCTTTTCAGACCCACCCTCTAAAATGCATGAGAAAAGTGGGCTGCTGGTCTGGCTATTCAAGTGATGAAAGTTTGGTTTACAAAGAGCCATGAACATTAAGGGGTCTATTAGGATGGCGGTCGGATAACCAGTCCGACCGCTGTGGTATCGGAAATTAACCGCCCGCATGTACCGTGGCAAAACAGGCGGTCCGATTAGGATCAACCGCCAGAAAAAACTGTCCGCGGCGGAACGATGCCACAAAAGACCGCCGGTAGCGGGCGGAGCAGGTGAAAATCCGACCGCGGTGGTTGAATTTGCAGCGGAAAAAGCCAGACCCACCGCAAGACCAGCAGATTGACCGCACGCACAATTAGGATACCATTAAGGTGACAGCGCAACGATCCGCTGTTTTTGACCACCGTGATCGCACCTGTGATGAATGGGAGAGCCGGCGGAAGCGCTGTTGCATACCCACCGCCGCGGCCACTCCGGTACAATTATGGCGGTCGAGAAAAAAACACACAACAAGGCCACCAAGTGTACACATCAAACTAGCTCAGCCCCCAAAAACACCTAACACACCCCAATGACAAATCCCCATGGCAACTAAAAAAATACAAAGCCCAGGACAACCCACACAACACACCTGACAGCAATACTCCATTTTGATACACCCACATACCTGAGTATAAAACCAGCCACTTTCCTGACGAAATTCCTTTGCAATACTCCACCCCTGAAGGAACTAACCCTCCAACACAAAGAAGGGGCAAACCACCACACATCTCACCAGTACAACAACACACACACACACCACTTACATCACCACCACCACTCTCACACCTGCACCTCAAACAATGTGCACATCACACACCATGGCACAAAATAAAATGCCCAAATTTACTGACAATGAGTTGTCAGTCATGGTAGATGAGATAATCAGAGTAGAACCACAATTGTTTGGTAACCTGGTCCAACAGACACCATTAGCCACCAGAACACAAATGTGGGAAAGGATAGTCAACAATGTCAATTCAGTAGGGACCACCCCACACACCAAGAAGGAGATCATGAAGCGGTGGCATGACCTCAAGAGGCAGGTGAAAGAGAGGAGCAACATGAGCGGTCAGCTGGCTCAGATGGCTGGCGGTGGCCCTTCCATTCCACCAAGAACATTCACTGCATGGGAGGAGAAGGTGCTTGCCATACTGCATCCAGATAGTCTCACAGGAATAGCCGGGGGAGTGGAGGCTGGCAAGTATAAACATCTCTACGATCACACTGCTATGTACTGTCTTGCACAACCACAAAGCTACACCTCATAGGCCCAATTCCATTCATTTGCACCACACACTCCCAAACACATGTCTCACAGATCCAACATTCACTCCCTCTCATTCATTCACCCCAAAGGTAGCTAGCAACATTCCCTGGGTTGCATGTGTACAGGCAGCCAGCACTACAACTCCCACCAGGCTGCCTGTCCCACAGCTGAGCAGGATGGAACACCCCCCCCCCACCCAACAGCCATGTGTAACCATTCCCTCCCTCTGCTCCACAGGGAGCCAGCAATCTTAACAGGTAGGGGTGTCTGTGGATAGGCATTCAGCGCTACAACTCCCACCAGAAGAATGCGGGGAGTCCTATGATGAAGCATGACACCTGGTTTTGTGTGAGGACATCCTGTCACATTTTTGTGTATGTTTAGGAGGAGGCTGTATTAACATGAATACATTGCATAAGGTGACAGATTAGAAATTCCCTCGGCTGTTTTTTGTGTGTAACAGATTACATTATCTTTAACCTGCTGTGCTGTGTATGCAGTAAGTATAACATCAGGTGGTTCTAGCTCTGGAATCCAACAGAAGATCTAGAGGCAGACCATCTACTTTAGCCTCAGCTCTGATATCTTTTATGCACTGCATTCTGGTTCCTTAATCTCATACTCATTCACAGAAAGAACCTTAATACTGACACTCTTCATCAACATAGCAGTGTCTTTTCCACTGCTCACACATCACCCGTTCTCCACATTTCTGCACATTCTGTCAAAATGCCCTATGGGTTCAAGTTTACTGCATATTTTGTTGATGGCAAGACAGAGTTCAACATCAGTGGCATGTCTTGTAGATCAGGATATCAAGAGAGAATGGATCACTTGACCTGAGTAGCCAGGGTTTGCAACGTGTTCGTCGATTATCATTAAATAACCCTAATTCGCGTACACAAGCCGTGAGGCGATATATCTTGGTTCACCGCCCTGTTAAGAACGTGACAGCATCATCATTGGGTTTCTTTTTTGTATGCTTTCCTCCTTCCGGAGGAGAACCACTGGTTATTACAGTAGTGATCAGCGAAAGAGATGTGAACATGCTCAGGTGTGGTGAGTTAAAACTGGGAATCTAAAAGCCTCGTATTACCTAAACTGTACCTTTAATAAGTCTGGAATCGAGGTAAGTAAAAACAGTGTTGTGCATGGGAAGACACATTATTAGTCTAACGGACTAGAGTGTCCAATAAAGGTCTTGTAGATTCACATCTGTAGCAAATGTTGCTACCAGCTGCTTTAAAATTCTCCACTTGTGAAAAGATTTGAAGCAAAAAATTCTCCACTTGTTATCAAGTTCTCCTCCCACTGCTTTGCGAAGATTTAAATAAAGTTACTGATGTATTGTAATCATAGAAAAACACTTCTGTAGCCTCACGTAGAGAAGATTGCATGCTATCAGCCTGTAGTGAGAGCAGTCTTGCTTCAGTTTGTTTTCAAAACACTTTACAATAATATTGTCTCTGATGAGAGATATATCACTAATTGGACAAACTCAGACTGTGCTGCTAAGCTTTTTAGAGTGACTATTCAAGAATTCACATAGTTGCAGGTTTTCAGATTTGCTTGCTTACAAGTGACATTCACGTACCAAATGAGTGACACTTAGAGTGATATTTTATCGGGAGTAACACCACCAATGAAGTCCATGTGTGGAAATAAATATCAGAAAATATCTTATTTTACCAACAAAAAGCTCTAAAAGTACTTTGAAACTGCTGAAAATCCCCTGAAATGGAAGGTCTGTAACCTACTTGGAACCGCATTACAGGCAGGCTGCGGTTAATAGTGACATGTGCGTAACTACTGATACTGCAGATATTGCAATTATAGGTTTTGTGATAAATATCTGCAGGTAGTACCTGCCAGTATTCATCAAGTTAGCATGCCCAGTAGTTCACAAGACGATGCAGAGTTTGGTGCAGTGGGCACCAAAATCCACGTTATTCATCAAAAAATTGTTATTGAGTTTATTTATTGCACCCGATAAATTCCGACTCAAGGTGATTAATGCACTTGCTGGAAAAATCTATGTGTAGTGTAGCCACAGATTTGGTGAATAATAAAATATCAAAGAGGGTCAAAGTGCCTGTTGCAAATCACAATGTAAAACATGCAGGTCGTAAATTTGTATTTTAGGTGGCAGTGGTGGCTGGCGACGTTTAAAAGTAGTGGCACATAAAGGTTCGGGATGAGTGCCCTTTGGTGAGCGAGTGTAGTGAACAAGGCCGACCGTCATAAGGGGGTTCAGGGGGCATTCTCCCCCTCGGAAAAGTTTGAAAAAAAAGGGGACAAATGGTGCAAATTTGAGAAAGCAAGATGGTTAATAAAGCAATTGCGAAAGTGTAGTTATGACATCAATAAAGAGATTTCATATGATAATAAGGTAGGTAGCTGCTTATTCAGTATAACCAGAGAAGTTCATAAAAGACTTTGAAATAACAATGCAGTGAGTGTGTGAATAAAACATTACTGAGGCCTGTGGAAGGGGTAGTGGTCTTCTGAGTGTCTCAATCATGCCCGTAATGCTCATTCTACACTAGACATGTGCGCCCTTTTCCCTCCACATCTCGTCCATCAGCATATCTTATCATCTTTGGCATCCTCCTTTCACTTACTTCTGAATGCACTTCCTCACACACCCTTCACTTTGCAACCCCCAAACAATCAATGCACAGACTCACTTATAAGCACTGTATTTTCATTTACTTTTGCTTTCTCAATATTTCGGCAACTGTGTACCTCCTTCACAAACAATTGCACAGAATCACAATTGAAATGGACTACGTGACAATTGACCTATTTGTTCAGCAGAAAGGCCAAGGATTGGATGACCAAGTATTCTAAACACCTTTTTGATGCACTGACATGCACTGTGAGAAATTTGCACTGCCTTCAGCCTTTGCTCCAAAGCTCTCAATGCTTACCTTTTAAAATGCCTGAAGGTGTCTCAGTTCAAACTATGCAGCATACAAGAGAAATATGCTACACAAACAAATACAGAAATACAACATCCTGGAAATAGTGAGCACTCGTAAGGAATGCAGGATTAAGTAAAACATGTGAAAAACAAATAGGAACTAAATTGCTGACATTTTTTGTAACTTTTGATCCGTTCGAGCTAGAAGGTATTTTCTTTCTTAATCTGTAGATTATTCATCTGGTACTGGATTACGGGGCAAATGCGGCAAATCCACAATTATGAAGAAATCGCTGTGGCTGCAAAACCATATAATACCAGTGGCTCTGCCTGCCACTGAGGTGCACAAAGGACAAGCTTGAGCCATCAAAATGCATGTGAACTCACTCTACGCTGATTTACGTTTTGGTTTTTTCTCTAGATTTCAAAGTGGGATGAAATGAAGTGGGAGCATGGCCTTGCATTCTTTCCTCCTAAGATCTCATGTGGCTGAGTGTGGTACAGAGAAATGTCTTTTCTGAATACTTTACCAGCCGCCTCAGCCAGGCAGGCAATCTCTGGTCTCATCAGAGAAGCTTTTATGAATCTCAAACGCCCAATTACAGACCGAAATGTAAATCTTGCCCAGATTGGGCGTGCCTCAGAGCCAGAGGCTGGAAACAAATATTAGCCTTAGTAAATAAAATGATGGATTTAAGATAGGACCATAAACCAAGCGATTAAAAGATGTGCTCTCCAGCTTTCATTTCACGCAGGCGGAAATGGAGCTTTAATATTCTTAGAGCAGGCCCCAAGCCCAGCTCTCCCTGTGCTGCTGCATTGCTCTTCCTCGTGTCCTCTCCTTGCTTTCTCCCCAGTTTTTGAGTGCCTTCTCCTTGCATTTCCCTCATTTTCACTGTTTTCTCCTTGATTCTTTCCTGGTTTTTGAGTGCCTTCTCCTTGCATTTCCCTAATTTTCACTTTTTTTCCCCTTGCTTCGCCCTTGTTTTTCAGAGTGCCTTCTCCTTGCTTCCCCTTCGTTTTCATTGCTTTCTCCTTATTTTTCCCCTGTTGCTTTTCTCTCTTTTACTCTGCTTTCTCCCTGCGTTTTCCCTGTTTTTGAGTGCCTTCGCCCTATTTTCCCCTCGTTTTTATTACTTTCTCCCATTTTTCTCCCTATTTTTTGAGTGCCTTCTCCTTGCTTTTCCCTCGTTTTCACTGTTATCTCCTTGATATTCTCCCTGTTTTTTGAGTGTCTTCTCCTTGCTTTCCCTTCATTTTTATTGCTTTCTCCTTGTGTTTTCCTGTTTTTTGAGTGGCTTCTT
This sequence comes from Triturus cristatus, assembly GCF_964204655.1. Classification (NCBI taxonomy): domain Eukaryota; kingdom Metazoa; phylum Chordata; class Amphibia; order Caudata; family Salamandridae; genus Triturus; species Triturus cristatus. The sequence goes on along the minus strand of NC_140591.1, from coordinate 741,627,587 downwards.
GCCTTCCCCTCGTTTTCATTGTTTTCATTGCTTTCTCCATGTTTTCCAATGCCGCTCCTGCCTGCTACCTTTTTTTTCCATCTTCCAACTAGCCCTGCCTCGCAGCATCCCTCCCTCCTTCTTGGGCTTCTTGGGCTAATTTAATGGAGGCTGCAGCACGACCCCATTGAGCAGGCCCCAGGCCCAGCTCTCCCTGTGCTGCTGCATTGCTCTTGCTCCTGTCTTCTTGCTTTTTCCAAGCTTCTTGAGCAACTTCTCCCTGCTTTTCCCTTATTTTCACTGCATTCTCCTTGCTTTTTCTCCTGATTTTTGAGTGCCTTTTTCCTGCTTTTCCAGTTTTCACTGTTTTCCTCATGCTTTTTCCCTTTTTAAGGTCTCACCTACGCTGGGCGCATGCGCTGCATAGGCAAAAAGACCTTTAGCGATCGTTTCGGCTTTTCAGCCAAAAACGTGCACGCGTTCCATTGCCTTCGATGGCAACGCTTGCACGTATGGAGATTCACTTGAGGGAGCGAGCGGCTGGCGCCATATGTTATCAATTATCGTGGCGCCAGCCGCTCGCTCCCGTACGTGAATCGCGCAGGCCCCCTCCTCTCTCCCCTCCCCCTGCTGCTGCGCGAGGCACGCGCGCTTGTTTCTTATGTTGTCTTGCTAAAGCTTGTGGGAGATGCATTCGAAGAGTTTTATTTACAATGTGCTTTATTGGTTTAGCAAGGCTTTCCCGTGTTGATGGAGGTTTTGTACTTTAGTGCTTTTTTACCAAACATGTTCTTTTTATTTGTTTAGTGAGGCTTTGCTGTGTTGATAAAGAAAGCACATTGTAAAAAAAATAAAACGCTTCAAATGCATCTCCCACAAGCTTTTGCAACACCACATAAGAAAATACTATTGGCATTAACCTGTCTTTGTGTGTGGGGAAGGGGCACGCACAGGAGCTGTGGTGCTCCAGCTAGTGATAGCCCTACTGGCCTGTGGAAGGAAGAGGAGCTCTTGCCCCTGTGCATTATTGATTATTGTTCAGTTGATGGATGGTCTCTTAGTGCGTTCGCTCGTATGTTTATTTTATGGCGGCTCCTGGCACCTGGTCCCTTTTCTGGATGTTGTTGTAATGGTGTCGCTCCGTTCTAAGGTTCCTTAGGAAGTTGCATGTTCATTGACCCCGTACCCTCACCGAAGGCATGTGTCCTGCAGCTTCGGACGGGCCTTTACCCCTCTCGTCACACAATGCGCTCGACCTTATGTACAACTACCTCCAGATGTAATGCTGTGCAAAAATACTCCGCCCCTCCAACCGGAAGTTACCAAAGGACCCCACCCCATCGCACGACTGGCCTGGATCTTCTCTCCTCGGATTTCCTTTTACAAAAAGTTGTGTTTCCCAGCAGCTTGGGGCATCTGTTTTCTTATTGATGGGTTTCAAGACTACAACTACCAGAATGCATGCATTTGTTTTATGAAAAGGCCATGACTGAATCACTGCATACTTGACGTCAAGGAGTCATCTGGTGCTCTTGTGCCACATAGCCGGAATATTTGCCACTAAACCGTGGTCGCGTTCACTCTTCCCAGTAGTGGTGCTAGTAGTTGAGCTGGGGGCTCACACCTGTGCTTGTGGCTCAGCAGTTCACAAGCCTTTTCAGAATAAGTGTATGAGCTATATTGAAAAGCGAGTTAAGGCTCGGCATACCTATCCTTTGTGATAATATCACCCGTTGAAATCATGACAAGACAGGCTCACCCTTTTATCCCCCCAAGGTCAGTAAATTGAGGAACATTAAAAAGGGCAATGGCAACATCAATTATATACAGTGTTTAGAAGTGCAGTAGTGCAATATGAACCACTATAAAATAGTACCACTAGACAAATAGTAATGTCAATATGCGAAATGTGTAGCTTTTTATTTTTATTTTATGTTGCATTTATCAATCACTGATCTGCTGCTACCGTGTAGTAATATTAAGGTTGCTGTGTTTTGCTTTTGCATCGTTCCGGGTTACAAAGTTTCAGAGTTACCGAGTAGTGACGTCACGCCAGGCCATACGCTGTTGCAAACTACGGAGTGCCTAGATGGTATCCACGCATTCCAAGTCACTTGCAGCTACTAACGATGTAACAAACAATGCACAGCAGCAAACCCGACATCTGATTAAAATAAATATATAAAACGTAACATAAACTCCTCCTGAGTCTCACGTTGCCCGGTGTCCGACATCAGTTGCTAATCTAGCTCTACTTGCATTCTGGTGCTTAGCGTTGTGTTTGTGTCCTATTAAAATATAGGACCACAAATACCAGAATGCAAAGCAGAAAGGTGTGGCAGCAAAGAGTCTTACGTCTGACCCAGCTGCAACACCTTCGAGTCGAGTTCGCGCTATATAAAAACTGCAACAAAAAAAGTGTGATGTGACTGGCGCAGGCAGGTGTGCTGTTACTGGTGCAGACTGGACGTGCGGTCCCCGACTCTGTGACCTTTTGGCTACACTTTCACTAATGCGGCCAGATGGACTGCACAGCAGCAGGGTATGTTGTCACTCGTGGAAACCGGATATGCCGTTATCGGCACAGGCAGTGCGTGAACAGGCTGTTGTCACTGGCGGTGGAGGACTGTGGTGTTAATGGCGCAGACAGGCAGCAGCTGCTCCATAAACTTTCCAACTACCTCTCCTTCCCCTTCCAGTGTGCTCTTGTGATCCAGGCTGGGGCTTTGGAGGCGATCTTGTGCACTGACAGCAGTGCTGCCGTGGTATTTTTATAGTGCTTCAATACCTTTGGGTCGAGTTCGCGCTATCACTCCATCGGCCTAGATGGCGCAGGAGTGAATGTTTAGGGTAAGAGTGCAGCAGTGCTTAGCGGGTTTGGGGGCATATTATCAAGCACGGCGTTAAAATTATCACCGCTTTAGCTGCAAAAAACTGCCGCTAGAGCGGCGATAATGGGCTTGATAATATGCCGCAGAGAATTCCAATAGAAGCCCATGTTGACACCAGAACATGGGCTTCTATGGGAATTCTCAAGGGCATATTATCAAGCCCGTTATCGCTGCTTTAGCGGCAGTTTTTTGCTGCTAAAGCGGCGATAATTTTAACGCCGTTTCTTGATAATATGCCCCCTGGATCATAGCACTGGCAGTCATATTTTCCCTTTGTATTATTATTGTTACACTGTTAGTGCATGTTCTCTTTTAGCCACATGAGTCAGGAAACACACGCCACATGAGTTTATCTGATACCTGAGCAGGTACTTTAATATACAGCTCTCTTAGGCACATGGATGCAAACTCTCTAGGCATGTTGCTTTTCACATGATGTAACAGTAGATGCAGTAGCACCCAGGATAATGTGCTGCATGGCTAAATAGTTATATGTCCCAAAGGCGAGACCTATTGGCTATGCCAATGCTTGTTTTGAGTGCCTTCTCCTTGCTTTCTCCTTGTTTTCATTGCTTTCTCCTTGTCCCCCCTTGTGAGTGGTGCCATCTTGCTTTTCCCTCTTTTTCACTGCTTTCTCCTTGGTTTTTCCCCTGTTTTTGAGTGCCTTCTCCTCGTTCTCAATGTTTTCTCCTTGCATTTTCCTGGTTTTTAAATGAGCCTTCACCTTGCTTTCTTAGCGTTTTCATTGCTTTCTCCTTGTTTTTCCGCCCAGTTTTTTTAATGCCTTCTCCTTGCTTTACCTTTGTTTTCATTAAACAAATGGCAGTTAGCAACTCCAGTGCCATGAGACCCTCACAGGTGATTTGTCCCGCTTTATAAATACTTGGGGGCATATTATCAAGCCAGGCGATAACATTATCGCCGCTTTAGCGACAGAAAACTGCCGCTAAAGCGGCCATAATGAGCTTGATAATATGCTCTATGGAATTCCAATTGAAGCCCATGTTAGACATCCTTCACATTTAACCTGGGCTTCAATTGGAATTCCATAGAGCATATTATCAAGCCCATTATCGCCGTTTTAGCGGCAGTTTTCTGCCGCTAAAGCGGCGATAATGTTATCGCCTGGCTTGATTATATGCCCCTAAATTGGGAAATAGAAGCTAATTATTGAGCTGAAATCACAACAGCAGATCTGGGCAGCTTGAAAGCAGCTCACTCTCTGCGAAATTCCTTTAACAGCTTCCCAAAAATGTCTCTCGACATGTGGATGAAATGAGCACCATCGAGCTAGGGGGCATATCAACAACAACCGGCGATAATTATCTCTAAACGCACTTAGCGCTAGGATAATTATCGCCGGCTAGCGTGATTTTTTATCGCTGAGATAGCGTGCTATTAGCAACGCTTATCTCAATAGCGATAAAAATCCTCACGCTAACAGGCTAACGTGAGATTATCGCTGGAAACCCAGCGATAATCTCACGTTACCTTGTTGATAGGGACAGACAAACTTAGCCATGATATCCTCCTTCCATAGGATATCATGGCTAAGTCAGAAAAATACCAAATGTAAAAAAGCAGCGTTAACCGCGGTTAGCGCTGCTTTTTTTTGTCTCTAACAGGGTTAGCGACATTCTTGATAATAGGAGAAATGTCGCTAAGCGACATTTCTCCTATTATTTTACTCTGGAACGCCCCCTTTGCATCTCATTAGAGATGCAAGGGGAAGCGTAGAGTAAAAGGGTGCTAACATGCAAATTTGCATGTTAGCACCCTGTTGTTGATAGGGCGCTAGTTTTATCGCTCCTTTTTTGGCTTTTAAAGCCAAAAAAGCAGAGATAAAGCCCTTGTTGATATGCCCCTAGGTAAGTATAGCTGTCACCAAGAGCCAAGAAGAGCTTACCAGCGCTGACGCAGCAGCCTGTTTCTGAAAAATACAACCATTACAGTAGTTCATTGGGTTATTGTGCCTGTTACTGGAGTCTGGTGAAGCCCACAGGTTACAAGGGTGAACAGCTCGGGGCAGATTTGTTTTTTTCATGCCACGGTAGTGAATAAAAATAGCGCCACAAGCCTAAGCAGCAGTAATACATGTTACTGAGAGCGCTTTGACGATATGATTATATTAAGTAGTAGAATCCACTGTGTAACACGTAGCTTTGATAGTGTTGTTATCGATTTATTAGAGGGATTTACATGCATTTCTGTTACAAGATAAATGTGAAAGCACCTTTTTGCAGCCGAACCTTGGGGCATATGATCAAGGACGGCGTTAAAATTATCGCCGCTTTAGCGGCAGGAAACTGCCGCTAAAGCGGCGATGATGGGCTTGATAATATGCCGCAGAGAATTCCAATAGAAGCCCATGTTCACACCAGAACATGGGCTTCTGTGGGAATTCTCAAGGGCATATTTTCAAGCCAATTATCGCAGCTTTAGCGGCAGTTTCCTGCCGCTAAAGTGGCGATAATTTTAACGCCGTCCTTGATAATATGCCCCCTTATATCTTCGAGGCACGTTAAAACCTTGCAGCCTGTGGGAGAGGCCATGGACGTACCTGCACCATGTATCCTGTAGTAGTTGCATGGCATCTGCAAGCACTTTAGTGCAATACCATCCCCTCCCCCACCACTCACAACCCCCTACTTTTCCCCACTGTGTTTGGAGCACCTCTTCCTATTAACAATCCACGTTTTAAGGCCTGTTAGTTTTGTGGTCTTAACAAGTCAGATGAATATCAAGCCCAAAGTAAGATTATCTCAATGATGCTGCAATTACGCTTTTTGCGAATTCGCTATTTATGTCAATTTCAGATGTCAATTGTTATGTCAATAATAATGTAATTTAACATGCCAAGAGTGATGTAGTATCAGTGCTCATTGGCATTACATTGTGGGGTGCAAGTTATAGTTAGTTCTCTAAACTATAACTGGCGAATTGTAGTGTATTTTTCAATTTTTTTAAAATTGAGTTCTTAGCTCATTTCAAAACCTTACCATAACGGGACTTCAACCTTTGTGTTTCTTTCAGTGTATTTTAGTTTTTTTAACCTGCTTCTAGATCTTATTACCATGCTGTGAGAAATTGAGTTACTGGTTGAGGGGGGTGAACCCTAACTCAAGCAGCAACCACAATTCGTATCACGGTAAGGCACAAGCAAACACCAAATTAACCCGTGCTCAGCTCTCTGGTAGCTTGACACAGAGCCGTCAGGCTTAACTTAGAGGCAGTGTGAAAAATATTTATGCAGCACCTCAAAGAGTAACAAAGTGAAAACACAGCACCACAAAAATCCCAAACCAATTTAGAAAAACAGAGCAACATCGAATACATTATTAAATACCAAAGTGACAAAATTCCAATGAGTTGAACTAGAGAAACATAATTTTAAAGATTTAAGTGAAAGCGCCACTCGCGGCTATCTGGTTGTGCGAATCCGACACAAAGTCAAAAATTCAGGCCTGCCACAATGGAGGGTGGGTCAGGTACAGGGACCAGGTTACTCCAACTTAAAAGTGACTTTCTTAGTCCAGCGCAAAAAGTCCCTTTCGCGGTGGAAAGGGACCGCGAGGAGTAGAGAAGCATCACAGATGGTCAATGTTGTAGAGCGGAGAGTAAGGTTGACGGAACTTTGCATTAGCGGGTTGTGCGAGCGTTCAGGTTTTGCACTAATGGGCCCGTTTGTGGTTGTAAAGAGCTCAACAATGTCAATTCAGCCTCTCCGAGGCCACACAAAGGGTGCAGGACCTGAGGGGCACCACTTGGGGGTCAGGGACTTGATCCATCTGGATCTCGGTGCTGGTTCAAATGGATGTGAGCCTGTTATGTCCCTGTGGTTCTGAACAAGAGGCCAGCAGACTAACCGTCGTAGTTAGTCTGGTATTCCTGGGTTCAGGTACAAATCCTCTGACTCAGCAGGAGGTCCGTATGGCCGCAATCCAGCAAGGCAGGTGTTCAGCAGGGAAGCCGTCCAGCACAGTAGCAGTCCTTTCAGCAGCACAATAGTCCTTGTTCCTGGCAGTCTCTACAGGTCCAGAAGCATACTGAAGAGTTGGTGTCTTAGGTCCAATATTTATATCAGGTGCCTCCTCTGAAGTGGGAGAAGCTTTGAGATAGTTCCCTTTGAAGTACACAGGTTTCCTGCCTCTTTTACCCCGACTCCAAACTAACTTCAAGGGGAATGCAAACCGTTTGTGATGGCAGGACACAGCTTTTTCAGGTGTAAGAAAGGTTGTGCCCAGCTCTGCCCTCCCATCCTGTTGGTGATGTCTTATCCAGCCACACTTAATGTCTCTATTGTGTGTGGTTGGCTATGAGTAATACACAAAGCCCATCTGTCAGCTACACCCAGCCATGTTACCCAGAGACAAGCTGCAGGCACTAAAGGCAGAAAAATGTCAACTTTCTGAAAAGTGCAAAAAGAACAGATGATGTTCTTATTGGTTTTGTTACCCTAAGTGGGAAGGGTGTGCCCAGACGTGGGTCCCTTGCTCACTGTGGCATTGGATTCAAACTAGCCTGGCTGAAGAGGGGTGATACCCCGAAACCGGTCCCAGGATGCCTGTTGCTGATCCAGGGAGGACTGGGCCTGGGAGTGTGGGGTTTACTGATCCCATGGGGAGCAGGGTCAAGACTGATTTGCATATGGCTGGCTCCAAACTGGGGTGGCGTAGTCAGCAAACAAATGATCGGTCAGGGCCGCGCTGGGACGCCCCGTTGCTGGGGCAGCCATGCGCGCTACAAATCAGACTAATAATAATTAAACCCAGAGTTTTTGACTGGGGTGAATGTTTAATTTGTTAAGCATTCCATCCATCATTTGTTCTTTTTGCTTTTGTTGTCCTTAGTGTGATTGGTATGCCCATACATGTGTCCTGTGCTCACTGTGCCACTGGATTCAAGCTAGCCTGGCTGATGAGGGGTGATACCCCAAAACCGGTCCCAGGATGCTTGTTTCCTGTCCAGGAAGGACCTGGCCTGGCAGTTCTGGCTGGATTGTTCCCATGGGGAGCAGGGTCAAGACTGATTTGCTTATGGCTGTGTCCAAATTGGGGCGGCATGGTGTGCAAAAAAAGATGGATTAAACCCAGATCTGTGACTGGGGGTAAATGTTTGCTTTGTTCAGCATTCCATCCATCATTGGTTCTTTTTTACTTTCTAAAAGTGGCATTTTCAAAATTGTAATTTAAAATCTGACTTTACCATAAGGGATAGGGCTTTTCTTTGCATTTCCAAAGTCACCACCAAACCTGAACTGGTTACCTGTTCCCATTTGAAAGTTGCAGCTTATTAAATGTATTAAGGTAATTCTGATGTTTTCCTATACGAGAGGTAGTCCTTGCAGTAGTGAAAAATGAATTTAAGAGTTTGTCATTACCAGGACATGTAAAACTTAAAAGTACATGTCCAACATTTTAAATACACTGCACCCTGCCCTCTGGTCTGTTCAGGGCATACCCTAGGGGTGACTTGTATGTATTAAAGGGGAAGGTTTGGGACTGGCAAGAGGTTTCTTTTGCCAGTCCGAAATGGCAGTTTAAAACTGCACACACAGGCTGCAATCCCAGGCCTGAAATGTTTGCACAGATTCTTTTTAACATATCTTTTTATAGACCTTTAAAAGAAAAATCAACCTAACAATTTGCCACTGTCCTATATATTTCACATTATCTTCGAATGCCCTTCCCCGTCCCACAAATACCCCCTTGTTCCATCACTCATCTGTTTCTCTTGTAATGTCCCTTGAATGTGCCACATCTTCACCAGGAATGACAAAGATCCCACATATCTGACCTTTATATATATTCAAGCATTCCAAATTTTCCCTCATTTTGGAGGCCAGCCTCTACCCTCATTCACCATCATGCAGCAATCCATGTCCTGGTTCCATGCCCCCAAGTCTGAGGCCTGCCCGGCCCCCATGACTCCTATATTTCTTTTTGCCACTACCAGGCCCAATGCCATCCATGTACATTGTGCCTTGCCAGGTTCTGTCTCTCCCCAGATATTCAGAATACATTGCTTTGTGGAGATACTTATGCCCTCACGCTTTACCTCACCCTGACATTCCACCACCGCAGACCAAAACTCCTGCAGTATTGCCCCCCCCCAGAGGATGTGGAACAAGCTACAGTCTGTCCACAACCACATGGACAATGGACATCCCACATCCTTCCTATCCTTACCATCGTCGTGCAGGCGTAATAGGAGCAATGAAGATTCCGTAGCTGGAGCAGCCTAAACCCTGAGCATAAGGCCATCTCTCTGGGGGCTGCAAGGGCCTCTTCCCATTCTCTATCTTCTAATCCACCTATCTCTCACTGCTCCCTTGAGTGTTTTAAGGCATTGGTTGTGTGGTTCAGTCGTTTTTTTATAAGTCAGTGATGTGGCCTTTCGGGGGTATGAATTCGTCCAATAGCCTATCCTCAAGCAAGGAGAACTCCGGAAGGTTTGTCCCCCTTGGTTCATCCCCGGAAGCACGTCAGAGTTGCATATATCTATATGTCTTGAAGGTTGCTAGTTGATATTCCCATGTCAGGTCAGGCAAGGGGGTGACATCAGCCTGAGTCCTAACTTTACCCACTTTGGAGATCCCTATGAGGTCCAGCTTGTTATATACCGGCTTCCTATATGGCACCCAGAATATCTGCATCCGAAAGCGGAGTTGCAAGTGTGACTGTGTTTTTCCGCCCCGGTAATGCTATAGCTGTTTGCCAGAGTTTCACCAAAAAAACGAGTGGAATACAGCCCGTCTCTCCATTTATTACATCATAAGGACATCTAGGTATTCCCGTGATCCCAACACAGACCTAGCCATCTGGGTTGCCGGTTCTATCTGTGGTAGGAAAGCCCAGATACTGATCATGCTCAGCTGTGCTGTCCAATAGAATTTCTGAACATCTGGCACTGCAATGCCCCCATCGTACCAACCCTTTGTTAATTTAAGTAGCACTATCCATGCCTGGCCTCTATCCCGCAGCAATGATCGAACCTACCCCTCCATCTCTTTGAAGTAATATTTGGGGACCTCATATGGGGTGTTCCGCAGGGCGTGCAGAAAGGGGTGGAGAGCAATAATTTTTAATAGCGCCCCCTACCTAGTAGCGAGAGCGGTCAAGATCTCTAATACTGCACCTCCTGACAAACTTATCTATTAGCGGGGCTAAGTTGCTCTTAAAAAACAGATCAGCCTCTGGTGTGATGTATATCATCAAGTAGCAGAAGACTGCTGTCATCACTGTTGCCACGCAATAAAGCGGTAGCCATGGCACCTGACCCTTGAGTGGCAAAAACAGGGACTTATGCCAGTTGATGGTGTACCCCGAATATTTCCAAAAATCGTGATAATTTGCATTATTCTAGCTAGGGTTAACTTAGGGTCATTCATATAAAGCAGCACATCGTCTATGTATAAAGATATTTTGTCCTCCCTGTGAGAAGTTGGCCTGGTATATGCTGTCCACTAATTAAAGTGGGCACCTTGCACCAGTCCAAACTACAATTATGATGTATGAGGCCAAAGATAACATTTAGAAAGCTATCCTAGTGGTATCTGTGGAGAGCAGACGACAGGCTTATTCTTGAAGGAATGTAAAGCAGCTTGTTTTACCAGAATATCACCTTTAGTATTAATCATATGAAAGGAGAACCACACAGTAGTTATATAAATATTTATTTATATAACACTCCCTAGTACCCTCTACACGAGGATACAATACAAAGCACACAATACTTTAGCAAAGAAACAGTCGTAAGTAGCACAAGACACAGTGGGCTCCAGGGGGAGACACAACCATATACTAAAATAGTGGTATAAGAACCACGACTGGGACCCCAAGGAACCACCCAAGGTGAGTAGAAAGGGACCCCACGGAGGACCGGGTGCAATTTGCTAACACGACCGCAGACTCTGTACAATTCTATGGGAAGTCATGGTTACAAATGTTAACGTTTAAGGACCCTTCTCGGTGGACTTAGAGGAAATCCTGTGGAACTTAAGAGGTTGGAGAGCCACCCCACCTGTGTATACCGGAGTACCCGAGTTACCTATCCCAGAGGAGCCAGGTGCATAGGTCTGGAGTAGTGTTTTAAATCGCCGTCATTTTCAATGGAGGACTTAAAAGAAGAGCTGCTGCCAGGAATGAAGAAAGTGTCTGTAGCAATCCAAGGGTGGATTCATGATGGAAGGAACCTGAAAGCAGAGGGGACTGAGTCTGGGTCACTTCAGGGTGACCAGGGGCTCTGTAGATGAATGCCCACCGATGTAAGGTGCATCAGGTGTGAAGAAGGGATGCTTGACTCTGCAGCCATGAGGTCTAGGAGGTGTTGATGACAACCAGGAGCTGGATGCAAGCTGTCCCATGAAGGATGTTGAGTGCTGAGGGGTCAGTGTCTGGCTGGGAGCACCAACAAGCCTTGGCAACAGCAACCCACATAGGAAGGTCAAGCAGGTTGCGGTGTGAACCAGCAAGGTCCAGGGGACTCTCCAAGCAATGGGGAGTCAGGGTACGTCTGGAGCAACGAGGAAACCCAATGGAAATTAAGATGACCCTCATGAGAACCCACAGGTCGAATGACCAGGAGTTGCGAGGGGACCTTGAGAAAGATCACAAAGTACCAGCCCACGGAACAATCGGTGCAAGGAGGTCAGAGTTCTTAAGTGAAAATACTGATCAAGGTCAAGACTATACAGTGTCCAATGCACAAGCTCAGGAATTGCCAACAAGCATATGCACTTGCAAAAGTATGTGGTACACAGTGGTTCGGTTTATGCGGTCCCCATGAGGGATACTGGTCTCAAACTCTGTGAGAGGGCAGCTCGACCTCAGGGAACTTTGGAACCCATCTTCTGTGTTGCTGGAGCCTTCGGAGTCCACAGGAGCTCAGATTCAGCAGACTGATCAGTTGCGTTACGGTGCCTGCGAATGCAGGGGAGTGATTCCTTCACCCCAAGGGAGATTCTTCAGTTGTCCTTAGTGCTCCATAGGTCCTGCACTGAGCGTGTATGTTGCAAGAGCACAGAAGATGCTTTGGATGGAGAGGAAGACGAAGTCGGGCCCAGTCGAAGTTCAGAGTATCCAGACAGTCAAAGGTGTGGTTTCTTGTTTCAGAATTTTGTCTGTGTCAAATCTAAGGTCCTACAGCCAGGTAAGCCCTTATGTACCCACTGGAGAGGGTTGGACAGATTCAGGGGACCCAGTTAGGGGAGGGTCAGGACAGAGGGGAGGTTACTCCCATGTCCTTTGTCCAGTTTCACGCCAGAGCAGGAGCCAATGGCTCTCAGAACTGGTTTGAGCTGGACTAAGCACAGGGACACCAAATGTGCCCCAGGTGCAGGCTTTCAGGCACTTTGGAAGTGCACCCACCCAGCCCCAATACACTAAATATTGTCTGGGAGGTGGTCACACCTCCCTGTGACAGGATGCCTATTGTGCTGTCTTCCTCCGCTCGAGCTTGGCTCAGCAGCGGGAGGGCAGAAATGTGTCTCTGGTCGGACCCCACGAAGCTTGCTTCACAAGGGTGGAATCATACCTCCCACAGGTTACCAGTGTGGAGGTATGATTCCAAGGTGTTTGATACCAAACACGACATGTTTTGTTTCAGCCGTTTTCGAGAAAGCATTTACCGCGAGGTTATAATGCACCCCTACCTATATATCTGGCTGAGTCACAGACAACCCGGGAGAATGGTCTCTGAAAGCTGAAGAGGGGCTCTGCTCATGCAGGGGCACCATCTCACTTAAAACCCAGCACCCTGACTTTAGGATTATTAAGGCCTGCTATAAGGGTGACTTACAAGTTTTAAGTGTATTTACCTATAGATATAGTTAACCTATATATAAAGTAAGTGGTGCAAGCACCAGCTTACACAGGTTGCAATGGCAGACCTGTAGTTTCATTTTGCATGGCCGCTCGTGGGTGGCATAATACATGCTTCAGCCAATGGGAGGTGTCTGGGGTACCTATGCCCTGGGTATACGTGTACCATATACTAGGGATTTATAAGGGTACCCCTGTATCCAATCTGGAGTGTACCAAAGGACATGGCATAACACTTTAAGGAGAAAGCAGATAGACTGGGGACCTGATTGGCTGGATCCCAGTTAGACTAGTCAAAACAGTGTAACTTTAGTCAAAAAGTGGGGGTAACCATGAGAGGCAGATCATACTTTCCTACACCTCCATTACCCCCCCTTGCATGCCTTGGCAGGTCCATGCTTGCAAGGGCTCTAGAACTAGGCAAACATTAGTGGGGATAAGGGCCAGCCCTGCTTGGTACCTCTCTGGTGCCTGAATTCCTGGAAGCACCCACCATTGGCCTTAACCTGTGCCACCAGGCCTGTGTCGAAGAGTCGTATCCATTGCATGAAATGTGATTCAAATCCCAGCCTGGCCAGTAACGCAAGATATAGTCTCAATCCATTGTATCAATTGCCATCCTGGCATCCAAGGCCTGCTCCTGTAAGTTGGGCGTCTGACCCAATAGACTATGGAGGTTTCAGAGGTTAATGGTATTGCTGCGGTGGGGCATAAATTACTGCGGATCTGGATGGAACAGGGATTGAATCACTCTGATCAGATGCATGGCTAACACTTTCGCTAATATTTTAACCTCAGCATTTAAGACTGAGATCGGCCTATAGGAGGAGCAATCAACTGGTAGTTTTCCCTCTTTGTGTATGACCCCGATGGTGGCTAGTCTCTGGTCACGTGGTAGAGTACCCCACTGTTTACTTTCCTTATCCATTTTAGTCTGTGGACTGCTGGCCAGCATTTGTACTGTTTGATTGGAATTCCGTTAGGGCCCATGGCTTTTCTGGAGCGAAGTTCCCTCATAGCCACGAGTAGTTCTTCTTCAGTAATGTCTACCTCTAAGAATTTCGGATCTGTCTCTACCTCGCTTGTCAGGCATATGTTCTGGAGAAAGGCCTGGCATCCTCGGTCATTGTATATAAAGCCGGGGAGCATAGTCGGGCAAAATAGTCCACAAACATTTTGGCTATCTGACTTCTCTCCCTTACTATCATCCCCTCACTTGTCTTGACTTCCAGTACCCAGAGTCTAGACTGATCTCTTTCATCGAGCCATGCCAACAACTTGCCTGTTTTATTCCCTACCTCATAGAGGTGATGGTGTGTGTGGCATGGTGTTTTGCCCAGTTCACCTTCATTGCTAGGTTTTTATATACACTCTGCTTTAGGGCTAATGTGTGTCATGCTTCAGGGCTAGCTACTGCCTTGAGGAGGGAATCCTGGGACAGAATGTCCCTTTCGGGCTCCTCCATTTCTGATCTCGTGTTTCTCTTCAACCTCAAAATGAAGGAAACCACCTGGCCTCTAACAATGGTCTTGTAGGCGTCCCATAAGGTTTGTGCTGAGTCAACCACGGTCAGGTTCTCTGTAAAGTTGATTGGAGTGACCCCCCATGGTCCCACTGTATCCAAAAGAAATCGGGCCTTATTTATGAGCCCTTGCATCACTTTTGCGCGTGCCAGTGCGTCACTTTTTGTGATGCACCAGCAGGGTTAAAAAATGCGCCATGTTGCATCATATTTACAAAGTGACGCATCTTGGTAGATGCGTCACTTTGTAAACCCCTGCGCCACATTATACATGCATCAGGTATAATGTATGTAGGGTGGGTATTTTGACGCAAGTAAGCCTCGTTGAAGTGACGCAGTGAAATCTATGAGATTTCACTGCGTCACTTCTATGATGAAAATGCGTCAATATCTTACGCCTGCCTCACAGCAGGCATAAGACTGACGCAGGCACATTTGGAATCAGACTTTTCCATATGAAACGACCCATTTATGGAGTTGCGTCACTTTCGTGACACACTCCAGCAATGCGTCATTTTTGTGCCTACGGGATGTCAGAAATACTGATGTATCAGTAACTCTTTGCAACATGATGCGTCATATTTTAAATATGACGCATTCAGCATGTCGCAAGGAGGGCGCAATGAAAAGTGACGAATCACTGTTTTCACGCAGCAATGGTCACTTTTCATAAATGAAGCCCATAGTATTTATTCCTGCTTGAAACATATACTGAACTGAGCTCAGAGTGTCCAGCAGCTCATAGAAGTTTAAGAACGTGGATCTGTTTTAGATGAACTTCACCTGATTTGGATTGACAAAATGGATGAATTTTGTTTGAACTAGTGAATGGGATTGAGATATCTCCATTCGACCCACAAGAAATATAGGAAGACATTGGTACAGATAGAACAACCCAAGAGAAGCAGCTTTAGGCCAAAGTCACGATGTTTGCCAAACACCCCCAATGATGCAATTGATGTTTTCTATGATCTAGTGATAAACCATCTATTTCAGAAAGTAAATTGAAAACTCTATGCCAAAAGAAAATCAAACAAAGGTACAGACACAGGAAAGATTAAGTTAATGAAATCATCCAGAAATTGTTGTGAAAGCTTCAGATAAGGGACTCAGTCTTGTCTTGAGGAGAAAAGAACAGTATCTGGAAGTAGAATACATGCAATTAAATAAAAGTGAATGCGGCATTGAAATATTATGAAAGAATACAAACAAACGATTATGGTCAAAGATATGTTATGGGACTGAAGAGAGAGAGAGCATTTGGATAATGATGATAATACTTCTATATGCAAAAATTCAAGCAGAGCAATCAGTCAGACCAAATGTTTACTCAATAAAATTCTGAAAAGACGATATATTCCATTATGTAGACTATGTGTTGTTTTCCTTTGTCCAGAGGTTGTTCTCATCTGTCAGAGAGATTAGTAAAATATATAATATACTCTGGGAGAAAAGCTATCTGTTCTAGATGTCACTAGTTTATACATGTCAATTAGATGCGAAGGTAGTGTAGCAGCCTGTCGATTTTTCCTTCAAGAGGCGATACATTGTTATGTAAACAGTTATTGCTGGTAACTTCAATGGGCACCTGCTTCACCCCCAGCTATTCAAATCTTTTTGTAGGCTGGTGGGAGGAGTGAGTGTTCTTATCAGAGAATATGTGCAATTCATGCAAGATCTTGTGGTGTGGTTGCATTTTATTGAAGATTTGTTTGTCACATGGAATGGTGCAAAAGAGTCAGCAATCAGATTTATTAATGCCTTGAACCAGACTAAACTAATTCCACATTTTACGAGTCAAATTGGCAAGAATGACATTGATTATCTAGACTTGAAAGTGTGAGTAAAGATAGACAAACTAGAAACTCTGTTGTAATGGGAGAAAATGATAGAGAACAGCATTTTACATGTTCAAATTAGTCACCCCACACCGTTAAAATGGAATAGCCCATACTGAGAAACTTTACAAGCTAAACAAAACTGAAGTACAAAGGAAGCATTGAATGAGAACAAAACAATGAGGAGAACCTTCAAATAGAGAGAGGGCATCCTGAGAAAGTCTTATAAATAGTAGAGAAGAAAGCAGAGAATGCCAAAGGAGAAGATTGGCTTTTGTCCAGAAACAAAAAGATTTGTAAGGAAACACAGACATAAGATTGATTCCAGCCCATCACAATCCAATCAATGGCCTGAATTTTATTTTGAAAAGCACTGGAAAGTATTAAAATCTGATCAGATCAAACTTATGAATGTGGTAAACAAACAGAAATTCGCCATCTTTAACCCCTTCGCTGCTAGGCCTTTTCCCCTCCTGTGCTAAGCCTTTTTTGGGCTATTTGGGGTAGTGCGCGCTTAGGCCCCTGTAACTTTTTGACCACATTAGGTATCCATGCCAAATTTGCGTCCTTTTCTTCCAACATCTTGGGGATTCTAAAGGTACCCAGGGTTTGTGGATTCTCCTAGAGGGTTCCCAGAAATTAGTCAAAATACAGCAAACTTTTGTTTTTTTTGTGAAAAATGGGAAAAACGGGCTGCAAATGAAAGCTTCTGGGTTTTTCTCTGCAAATGGTATCACAAAAGGGTTTGTGGGGCTGAAATAACCATTTCTTCAGCTCTTAGGGAATGACAGAATTTTGTTAGAAAACCAACATTTTTTACACAGTTTTGGCATTTTTCTGGGACATACCCTATTTTTGCTATTTTTTGTGCTTTCAACCTCCTTCCAGTTAATGGTAGAAATGGGTACAAAAACAATAATGGATCCTGGAAAGCTATACATTTTCGAAAAGTAGACAAAATTCTGAATTCAGCAAGGGGTCATTTGTGTAGATCCATCAAGGTTTCTTTATAGAAACTTACAGGTAAATATAGGAAAAATTAAACATTTGTTGAAAAAAGCAGCATTTTGAGTCAACGTTTTCACCTGTAACTTCTTCGAATTATGACATCTCTTTGAAAGCAATAAACCGTTACATCCGGTGGACCTTCCTGGTTGTGGGGACATATAGGACTTGTAGGTTCACCAAGAGCCCAACGAACCCAGAGTAGAAAACTGAGCAGCATTTTGTAATGTTTTATTTTTTTTGTTCCAGGTATATAGCAATTATTGTGGGAAAATGTATACATGGAAAAATCGGTATGAAAGATACCTATGTATTTCTGAAATGGGAACAAATTACAGAGTTTAGAAACAGTGCATATTTGCACATTTTCGAAATTGGGAATACTCATATTTGCATGACAATTATTGGTCATTTTTCAAAATGACTTTTTTTTTACACAATGTCTTTCATTTGGAAGGGAGAAATGCATCAAAAATCAATAGGTAATAACAGTTGCTTTACAAATCTGAACTACCCTAAGTCTCCCGATAAAAATGGTACCTCACTTGTGTGGGTAGGCATAGTGCCCACGACAGGAAGTGGCTCAAAACCTAAGGTGAACGCACCACATTTTCACACTGAAAATTTACACTTTATTTGCGAAGAGTCTAGCTGTAGTTTTTGAACCCTAGCCCTGCCGGCACCTAGGGAAAACTAGCAAACCTATACATTTTTGAAAACTAGACACCCAGGGGAATCCAGGATGGGGTGACTTGACTGCCTCCCACCATGGTCTGTTACCCAGAATCCCTTGCAAACGTAAAAAATTGACCAAAAAAACACATTTTCCCCACATTTCTGTGATGGAAAGTTCTGGAATCTACACGGATCCACAAATTTCCACCCACCCCGCGTTCCCCAAAGTCCTACAAGAAAAATGGTACCTCACTTGTGCGGGTCGGCCTAGTGCCCGCGACAGGAAACGGCGCAAAACGCAACGTGGTTTTGCAGTGAAAAATGACCCTTTTTTTGGCAAAGTGACTAGCTGTAGATTTTGAACCCTAGCCCTGCCGGCACCTAGAGAAACCTAGCAAACCTATACATTTTTGAAAACTAGACACCCAGGGGAATCTAGGATGGGGTGACTTGACTGCCTCCCACCATGGTCTGTTACCCAGAATCCCTTGCAAACGTAAAAAATTGACAAAAAAAACACATTTTCCCCACATTTCTGTGATGAAAAGTTCTGGAATCTGCGTGGATCCACAAATTTCCACCCACCCCGCGTTCCCCAAAGTCCTACGAGAAAAATGGTACCTCACTTGTGCGGGTCGGCCTAGTGCCCGTGACAGGAAACGGCGCAAAACGCAACGTGGTTTTGCAGTGAAAAATGACCCTTTTTTTGGCAAAGTGACTAGCTGTAGATTTTGAACCCTAGCCCTGCCGGCACCTAGGGAAACCTAGCAAACCTATACATTTTTGAAAACTAGACACCCAGGGGAATCCAGGATGGGGTGATTTGAGTGCCTCCCACCATGGTCTGTTACCCAGAATCCCTTGCAAACGTAAAAAATTGACAAAAAAAAACACATTTTCCCCACATTTCTGTGATGGAAAGTTCTGGAATCTGCGTGGATCCACGAATTTCCACCCACCCCGCGTTCCCCAAAGTACTACGAGAAAAATGGTACTTCAATTGTGCGGGTCGGCCTAGTGCCCGCGACAGGAAACGGCGCAAAACGCAACGTGGTTTTGCAGTGAAAAATGACCCTTTTTTTGGCAAAGTGACTAGCTGTAGATTTTGAACCCTAGCCCTGCCGGCACCTAGGGAAACCTAGCAAACCTATACATTTTTGAAAACTAGACACCCAGGGGAATTCAGGATGGGGTGACTTGACTGCCTCCCACCATGGTCTGTTACCCAGAATCCCTTGCAAACGTAAAAAATTGACAAAAAAAACACATTTTCCCCACATTTCTGTGATGGAAAGTTCTGGAATCTGCGTGGATCCACAAATTTCCACCCACCCTGTGTTCCCCAAAGTCCTACGAGAAAAATGGTACCTCACTTGTGCGGGTCGGCCTAGTGCCCGCGACAGGAAACGGCGCAAAACGCAACGTGGTTTTACAGTGAAAAATGACCCTTTTTTTGGCAAAGTGACTAGCTGTAGATTTTGAACCCTAGCCCTGCCGGCACCTAGGGAAACCTAGCAAACCTATACATTTTTGAAAACTAGACACCCAGGGGAATCCAGGATGGGGTGACTTGACTGCCTCCCACCATGGTCTGTTACCCAGAATCCCTTGCAAACGTAAAAAATTGACAAAAAAAACACATTTTCCCCACATTTCTGTGATGGAAAGTTCTGGAATCTGCGTGGATCCACAAATTTCCACCCACCCCGCGTTCCCCAAAGTCCTACGAGAAAAATGGTACCTCACTTGTGCGGGTCGGCCAAGTGCCCGCGACAGGAAACGGCGCAAAACGCAACGTGGTCACACCTCAATGTTGCAGTGAAAAATGACCCTTTTTTGGCAAAGTGACTAGCTGTAGTTTTTGAACCCTAGCCCTGCCGGCACCTAGGGAAACCTACCAAACCCACACATTTCTGAAAACTAGACACCCAGCCGCTTCCAGGGAGGTATGGCTTGCGTGGATCCCCCCACGTTTCCTTACCCAGAATCCCCTGCAAACCTCAATTTTAGCTGAAAAAATCACTTTTTTCACACATTTTGGGGTGGGAAAGTTGTGGCATCACCGGGCTCACAAAAATGTACCACCACCCAGCGTTCCCCCAGGTCTCCCGGTAAAAATGGTGCCTCACTTGTGTGGGAGGCCCAAGTACCCGCGGCAGGCAAGGGCCCAAAACGTAGTGAGGCGACATCAAAATGGCCTATCGCAAAACCACCTGGTTTTGCAAGGGGGGTCACTTTGGTTTTTGGCCCGGTGCTCGGCGGCCATCTAGGGAAACCTACCAAACCCACGCATTTCTGAAAACTAGACACCCGGCGGCTTCCAGGGAGGTATGGCTTGCGTGGATCCTCCAATGTTTCCTTACCCAGAATCCCCTGCAAACCTCAATTTTAGCTGAAAAAATCACTTTTTTCACACATTTTGGGGTGGGAAAGTTGTGGCATCACCGGGCTCACACAAATTTACCACCACCCAGCGTTCCCCCAGGTCTCCCGGTAAAAATGGTGCCTCACTTGTGTGGGAGGCCCAAGTACCCGCAGCAGGCAAGGGCCCAAAACGTAGTGAGGCGACATCAAAATGGCCTATCGCAAAACCACCTGGTTTTGCAAGGGGGGTCACTTTGGTTTTTGGCCCGGTGCTCGGCGGCCATCTAAGGAAACCTACCAAACCCATGCATCTCTGAAAACTAGACACCCGGCGGCTTCCAGGGAGGTATGGCTTGCGTGGATCCCCCAACGTTTCCTTACCCAGAATCCCCTGCAAACCTCAATTTTAGCTGAAAAAATCACTTTTTTTCACACATTTTGGGGTGGGAAAGTTGTGGCATCACCGGGCTCACACAAATTTACCACCACCCAGCGTTCCCCCAGGTCTCCCGGTAAAAATGGTGCCTTACTTGTGTGGGAGGCCCAAGTACCCGCGGCAGGCAAGGGCCCAAAACGTAGTGAGGCGACATCAAAATGGCCTATCGCAAAACCACCTGGTTTTGCAAGGGGGGTCACTTTGGTTTTTGGCCCGGTGCTCGGCGGCCATCTAGGGAAACCTACCAAACCCACGCATTTCTGAAAACTAGACACCCGGCGGCTTCCAGGGAGATATGGCTTGCGTGGATCCCCCAATGTTTCCTTACCCAGAATCCCCTGCAAACCTCAATTTTAGCTGAAAAAATCACTTTTTTCACACATTTTGGGGTGGGAAAGTTGTGGCATCACGGGGCTCACACAAATTTACCACCACCCAGCGTTTCCCCAGGTCTCCCGGTAAAAATGGTGCCTCACTTGTGTGGGAGGCCCAAGTACCCGCGGCAGGCTAGGGCCCAAAACGTAGTGAGGCGACATCAAAATGGCCTATCGCAAAACCACCTGGTTTTGCAAGGGGGGTCACTTTGGTTTTTGGCCCGGTGCTCGGCGGCCATCTAGGGAAACCTACCAAACCCATGCATTTCTGAAAACTAGACACCCGGCGGCTTCCAGGGAGGTATGGCTTGCGTGGATCCCCCAACGTTTCCTTACCCAGAATCCCCTGCAAACCTCAATTTTAGCTGAAAAAATCACTTTTTTCACACATTTTGGGGTGGGAAAGTTGTGGCATCACCGGGCTCACACAAATTTACCACCACCCAGCGTTCCCCCAGGTCTCCCGGTAAAAATGGTGCCTCACTTGTGTGGGAGGCCCAAGTACCCGCGGCAGGCAAGGGCCCAAAACGTAGTGAGGCGACATCAACATTGCCTATCCCAAATGTCGCATCACTACGTTTTGGGCCCTTGCCTGCCGCGGGTACTTGGGCCTCCCACACAAGTGAGGCACCATTTTTACCGGGAGACCTGGGGGAACGCTGGGTGGTGGTAAATTTGTGTGAGCCCGGTGATGCCACAACTTTCCCACCCCAAAATGTGTGAAAAAAGTGATTTTTTTCAGCTAAAATTGAGGTTTGCAGGGGATTCTGGGTAAGGAAACGTGGGGGGATCCACGCAAGCCATACCTCCCTGGAAGCCGCCGGGTGTCTAGTTTTCAGAAATGCATGGGTTTGGTAGGTTTCCCTAGATGGCCGCCGAGCACCGGGCCAAAAACCAAAGTGACCCCCCTTGCAAAACCAGATTAACTATTGTTCCTACAGCGTGAGAATTTTGGAATAATATTGCAAAGAAAATGTGGCAGACATTTTGAGGTTTGCAGGACATTGGGGATAAAAAAGTTTTTGGAATTCACAAGAGACATCACCATGAACTCCCATGGGTTTTCGACAATATCTACAGTTGGTGGGTTATTCTTGCATGGAAAGTGTACCTTGGCAGAGAAACTAAAGACAAAGATTCCTGCACAACCATCTATTCCTCAAACACACACACATACTGGTTGGATTTGGCACGAGGGCGAGTCATGGTTCAGTGTATTAAATGTTATTAACAAGAGATTTCACAAAAATGAAATGCACTGTCAATAATTAAATTCACAAAAAACCAAACCAACGACTCGCAGCTCGTGAGCTGTAAAGCCACGTCAAGGCACCAACCACTTTACAGGCCATTCACACACCTTTCATACGTGATACAAACAAGACCATTCCCACCACCAGGCACAAAAGCAACACATTACAAAATTCACCAAAAAGGGACAAGGTACACCCTGCTTCAGAAAGACTAATATTACTGCACAGCCATCTAATCCGCAAGCACACACACATGCTGGTTGGATTTGGCACGAGGGTGAGTGATGGTTCAGTAGATACAATTGTATTAGCAAGTGATTTCACATAAATGAAATGCACTGGTAATAATTGAAAGGGCGAAAAACTGAACCATTGACTCACAGCTCGTGAGCTGTAAAGCCACGACAAGGCACCAACCTCTTTACAGGCCATTCATCCACCTTTCATACGTGTGAGACATACAAAACCATTCACACCGCCAGCCGATCACATAACAAAACTCACACCAGCACACAGCGCCATTCAAGGGCCCATCACTTTCACACGCCCACAATCCAGACACAGCAAGTACACAGGCTGATGGATTGCGTGGAGTGGCACTCAGCTAGCAGTGTGTGTAGTGACCAGCAGAAAGTCACTACTCACACACAGCCAGCCGAGCACCAGTCCACGCACACCGCTAGCCAATCGCCAGTCCTGGCACTCCGCCAGCCAAGCTCCAGTCCACGGACACCACCAGCCAAGCACCAGTCCGCACACACCACCAGCCAAGCACCATTCCACGCACACCGCCAGCCAAGCTCCAGTCCACGGACACCACCAGCCAAGCTCCAGTCCACGGACACCACCAGCCAAGCACCAGTCCACACACACCACCAGTCCACGCACACCGCCAGCCAAGTACCAGTCCACGCACACCGCCAGCCAAGCACCATTCCACGCACACCGCCAGCCAAGCTCCAGTCCACGCACACCATCAGCCACGCACCAGTCCACGCAGACCACCAGTCCATGCACACCGCCAGACCACGCACACCGGCAGCCAAGCACCATTCCACGCACACCACCAACCAAGTGCCAGTCCACACACACCAACAGCCAAGCGCAAGCCTACACACACCGCCATCACATTTAGGATTTTTTTAGAAAAAAATAAAAACAAAAACAAATCGCAAATAGATACAAATCTTCTAACAGAAAATCAGCAACTAAATACATTGCACTAACACCAACCTTGAAACAGAATCAAATTATCCAAAGAATACAGACCAGGCAGTTCACTTTACCACTCATGAATGCTCTCCAAAAAATTTTCGCGTGTGGTACGCTCTAAAACAAGCAGGGAGACACAGTGCAGGATGACAAGGACAGTCGGGGCAGTACATACGACTCTCCTTCCGCGAACCTCTTCGCCAACAGACTCTACATCTCCTACTGGGAAAATCTTTTGCGGGTGTGGGAGGAATGTGATCTGGAAAGTGGCGTTCTTTCAATCTAGCAACATCCTCCACCATTCCAACTCTAGGAACACTTGCCTGTTCCACTACAACAAGGCTGCCTATTACAGACTCCTGAAACTTAGCAAAAGTCATCTTTGACTCAGGGCAAGAATCCTGGAACACAACAAAAGCATTAAACATTGCCAAGTGGAAAAGATGGATAGCCAACTTCTTGTACCAAATGTAAGCCTTACGAAGAGCAGTGTAAGGTTCCAACCTCTGATCTACTCTGTCAACACCACCCATGTGCCTATTATAGTCTAAAATGCACACAGGTTTGCGCGCTTCAGCGACCTGACCCCAAACAGTCACAGGTGCAGTGCTTTCATCATGGATGGAAGTCAGCATGTAGACATCTCTCCTGTCTGTAAACTTCACAGCAAGAAGCTCCTGGCAACGCAACGCACTGCACTGTCCCCGCCCAAGCTTTTGACAAACCAGTTCTTTCGGGAAACCTTTACGGTTAGAGCGGATTGTGCCACAAGCAAGAGTGTCCACTTTGGCCAATTCCCTGAACAACCGCACACCAGTGTAGAAGTTATCTACATATAAATGGTGGCCTTTGTTAAAAAATCCTCTACCAAGTTCCCAAACAATTTTCTCAGTCACTCCAAAAGTGGACGGACAACCAGGGGGGTTAATCCTAGATTCCTTACCGGTGTACACCCTGAAATTAGAGACATATCCAGTCCTACTGTCACACAGCATATACAGCTTTATTCCATAGCGTGCCCTCTTACTAGGAATGTATTGCCTAAAAACCAAGCGGCCCTTGAACAACACCAAAGACTCATCCACTGCAATTTCTTTCCCAGGGGCATAAATCTCAGAAAATCGATCAACAAAGTGATCAAGGACAGGCCTAATCTTAAAAAGACGGTCACGGTCAGGGTGATCTCGTGGCAACGCTAAACCATTATCAACAAAATGCATCATCCGAAGCAGAAGCAAATACCTGTCACGAGTCATGACTGCCGGAAAAATAGACGTTGCCATCAAGGGACTGCTAGACCAATATGAAGACATTGATGGCTTCCTTAGCAAGCCCATCAAAAAAGTTAAACCCAAGAACTTCTTCATCTCTTCAACATTTGTGGGAGTCCACCGGGTAGCTCTAGAGTATGGCTTAAGACTGGCACTGTTGTCCCTCAAAAACCGTTTGGCATACAAATTGGTCTGCTCAACAATCTCTGCCAAAAACACATCGTCCATAAACAACTGAAAAAAATTTACCGGCAAAAAGTTTTCAGTATTCACTCTAGACCCTGGAACACCAGTAAACTCTGGCAATGCCGGCTGCACCATGCCAGGGGCAACCCAGAGGTCATCACTTTCAACGGGAAGCCTTGCAGCCCCAGCCTGCAGCCCAGATGCCTCTTGCCGCACTACACCAACGGGAAGCCTTGCAGCCGCAGGCTGCAGCCCAGAAGCCTCTTGCCGCACTACACCAACGGGAAGCCTTGCAGCCGCAGGCTGCAGCCCAGAAGCCTCTTGCCGCACTACACCAACGGGAAGCCTTGCAGCCGCAGGCTGCAGCCCAGCAGCCCCTTGCCGCACTACACCAACGGGAAGCCTTGCAGCCCCAGGCTGCAGCCCAGATGCCTCTTGCCGCACTATCGGCACATCAGTCTCCTCCTCTAACACAGGCACTTCATCTGCACTAAGAGTATCTTCATCATCCGATGACCCCATACGGAGAGAAAACTCACTGCCAGAATCGTCCCCTGCCTCCTCTCCCTCAGATGCAGAGTCAGTCTCTGAACCATGGTCAGAGGAAGACTCAAACAGCAAACCAACAACCTGCTGAGCAGTAATCCTGCGGCTAGCCATTATACTTACTAAGATAGAAGACTGCACAAACAAGTCAACAACAACCAACAATGTGCAAACCAAGTAAGTAAAGAAATGTGTACCTTTATCACAAAGATCAATGTACTCAAAAACTATACAATCCAATTACAAGAGACAGCTGCACTCACCAGAAACCAACTCTGCAGTGACACAGCAAAAACCAACGATATCAAACTAGAAAGAAGAAAAAAAAAAAATTACTCACAAGACAACAAAATACACATCGAGCACCAATGCAAAACGTTTTTGACACTCAAAAACCAAACATACTGCTATTATTACACCATTTGCAAAAAAAAAACAGGCAGAGAAATCAAACACATTTACATTGTACAAAAAAAAGTCTCTTACCAAACTACACAAACAGCAGAATCACCAGTCACAAAACGGCAACGTGAAAAGAGGAAAAGCCTTCACCTAGAACAAAAAAGTAAAAAAAAAAAACATTACAATTGCAATTCACAAAAAATATAACAATAAACATTATAACATGCTATGTCACTACCCAAATGGTCAATCGGGTTGTGTGCCAGGTGGGGCAGAAAACAAATTGCATCCTGGAAGCGAGGGGTCACTTCTATTTTTAATTGAACTAATTCCCTGGTGTCTAGTGGGCTTTTCTGCCCCCCCCTGGGAGCAGAAACGGCGAAAAAATAAAACCGATCTGCCCCCAGAGGGGGCAGAAAAGTCTACAAATAAATTAGGGGCCCAAGGAAGCGACCCTTGCCCAAGGGGTCGCTTCCTACAATAATAATTAGATCCCTGGTGTCTAGTGGGCTTTTCTGCCCCCCCTGGGAGCAGAAACAGCAAAAAAATGACACCGATCTGCCCCCAGAGGGGGCAGAAAAGTCTTCCAAAAATGTAGGGGCCCAAGGAAGCGACCCTTGCCCAAGGGGTCGCTTCCTACAATAATACTTATATCCCTGGTGTCTAGTGGGCTTTTCTGCCCCCCCCCCCCCCCGGGAGCAGAAACGGCGAAAAAAAAACACCGATCTGACCCCAGAGGGGGCAGAAAAGTCTTCAAATAATATATGGCCCCAGGAAGCGACCCTTACCCAAGGGGTCGCTTCCAAAATAAAAAAAACACACATCCCTGGTGTCTAGTGGGGCATCCCTGCTCCACGATCGCGACGCTGTGCGCGATCGTGGAGCAGGAATGCCCTGTATTGAGACATCAGGGGAGAGGAAATACTCTTTTCTCTCCCCCGATGCCTCAATACACTCTAAAAGGCCCCCGCCGCCCCACCGGAGCAAACAACACTCACCCTGCCTCTGTGGACGCCTGGAAGCAAATGGCTTCCAGGCGTCCGAGCACTTCCTGATGACTCCGGCGTGCGCTGTGCGCGCTGACGTCACCAGGAAGTGTGGGGGGGCTCGGGGGTGGCAGCGGAAACTCTTCCGCTGCCATCCCCGTCTGTGGGGGCACGATCGATGCCCCAGGGGGGGAGCGCCAGCGCTTCCCCCAGGGGCTGTCCTCATGACGGAGCGGTTCCGTCATGAGCACAGCCCAACTGATGCTCATGACGGAACCGCTCCGTCATGAGCATCCAAGGGGTTAATAGACAAATTAGTAAGAGGATATCTGAATAGATCTAATGAGATAGCATGAATGGATAAGGCAAGATGGTTTATAAGATTGTTGGAAAATGGCCCTCTTTGAAGGGTCACCCCAAACATTTTGCCTTCCTCCTCTTTTTGCTGAATAATTTGTGTTGGCTTTAGGAATATGAGCACCTTGCCACTGCTTACCAGTGCTAAATTGATTGTGTGCTCTCCTCTAAACATGTGTGTAATTGGTGTATACATGATTGGCATGTTTAATTTACCTGTAAGTCCCTTGTAAAGTGGTAATCCATATACCCCAGGCCTGTACGTTAAATGCTACTAGTGGGCCTGCAGCACTGATTGTGCCACCCATAGAAGTAGCCTTTCAAACCTGTTTCTGGCCTGCTACTGCAGTGCCTGTGTGTGCAGTTTATTGTCACTTCGACATATTGATATCATCAGGTTAAGGAATGCCTGTGTTTAATAAAATGAAAGGAAAGATGTATAAGGAACTTTTTAAATTGCCCACTCAGCCAAATTCTATAATATAAAAATTACCCACCTCCCCTTTGGGCTAAAACAGACTCGCATAGATCATGGAAGATGGGTGAGGAAGCATAAACGATTTCCAATCACATATGTACAGGGAGTTCCTGTGTTTAATAAAAAGAAAGGCACAGGAATTCCTTAACCTGATGATATCGATATGAAGTATATCGAATAACTTATTAATGGCTGTGTCTACCGCTACATGTTTCGAAAAATAATTCCAGGAGTGGTATAAATTGACAATAGGTATGGCCTGATAAAGTACAGAGATTATTTTCATCTGTTTAGAATACTGGTCAGAATATAGAATGGACCAATTATGAATGTGGATCCCTCTTTAGTTGACTGTATTCCTGTTCTTATCTTTGTCCTATCTAGGATTAAGACTTCAATCCCAAGTTTTATCTACGGTCCGAGCGAAGATTATATTGCTTCGCCTTAGTGTTAATATTAGTGAGTTGGATACATTTGGATCATAGAACGAATGAGTAGGCGTGATTTAATGATTGGTATCGAATCTGTACAATATGTGCAATACCTCCAGTTTGAAGGGACCATGATGATAAATACATTTTTTTTGTAAATGAATGTATTTTCTGGGCAAGGGGTATATAATCGCACCAAAGAAGTATATGGAAGAATGAATAGGCAATTTTCATTGTTTTTTGTTTTATAAGTTATATGTGAGGATTTTATCTTATATAGGTTTACCGTGTTAGGATAAGCTATGTAAGGATTTGTATCCTATATATGTTTGTTTTTATGGAGGCAGCTATTGCATAAGTCGTTAGGAGGGAAATATTCTTGTTGTCCTGAAGAAGGTGGTTTTGTCCTGCAATACCCACCGAACCGTGTCAACGCCTAGTGTTGTTAAATTTGAGAAACAAAGTTTTACATGTTGAGAATTTTTTTTTTTACAACATGTTACCCTTATGGATTCCTACAAATTAACATAATGTGTATGTCTTATGTGTTGTCTCTCCTATTATTACCCTTTGAACTACAAAAATAACATTTAAGGATCTGTTGTTAGATTGATTTATTTTTCTTGGATCCATTTATTGAATATATTTGATATTAAATTTGCGAATAGATAACTGTTTCTATGGCTCTTTCAAACCTGGGTGTATGAGTGAGTGGAAATTGAAGAAACATCTTAACAATTGAAGCGTATGATTTTAGGTCTCCGAGGGAATTTACCTGTAACTGTTAAGTCTTATACCGAACCCTGTCTCTTGGAGTAGCAGGGCCTCTCTCATTGCATTTACATAAATACTATGTGGGCAGAATAATCTTTCCACTAAAGCAGCAAATACTTTAACACTTACTTGCCATGCAAAAATATTGACACCTTCAAATTTGGTAGCCTGGCACTGTGCTTTACATAATAACACTGGAATCAAACAACTAGACAGCTATGCCACTCACAGTATTGAGTTGAGTCCAAGGGGAAGGAGAGAGAACAGTGAGTTGAGAATATGAGAACTACGCATTATAATAGATCAACAAAGTAAGAGCCCAGGTGGCTTAGACATGGATGAGAAAAATATGGGTACACACATGCACAAATATAATTTCAAGTATATGAGGTTTTTACAGATGAAATGTTTCTAAATAAGGATTTTGGAACATATTTGATAGAGGATTGCACCGTACATAGATATATGCTCTGTGATGTGAACTAAGGTATTGTATAGTGTTCTACAGGTTCACCAGATGGGAGTTGAGGAACATCATATAATAGATATTACAGCTGTTGGATCAGAAAAAGAATGATGAAATTGAATTAATAATAAATGGTAAATATACTATTTATAGTAATGGTTTGCCGCAAGAAACATGAATGAATTCTTTGGTGCCTTGAACATGGGTAGCCCATTTGAAAGATGGGGCTGATTACTTCATTTTTAGTCATAAATCACATTAAAATAAATGATTACTAGATACCAATATGATGTGGATTGCATCCAAGTTATCTATACGTCGCACTCTTACATCTTTTGAGATAAATTTCAGTGGGACCCCCAAGGACCCTTTTCAGACCCACCCTCTAAAATGCATGAGGAAAGTGGGCTGCTGGTCTGGCTATTCAAGTGATGAAAGTTTGGTTTACAAAGAGCCATGAACATTAAGGGGTCTATTAGGATGGCGGTCTGATAACCAGTCCGACCGCTGTGGTATCGGAAATGAACCGTCTGCATGTTCCGTGGCAAAACCGGCGGTCCGATTAGGATCAACCGCCAGAAAAAACTGTCCGCGGCGGAACGATGCCACAAAAGAACGCCGGTAGCGGGCGGAGCAGGTGAAAATCCGACCGCGGTGGTTGAATTCTCAGCAGAAAAAGCCAGACCCACCGCAAGGCCAGCAGATTGACCGCACGCACAATTAGGATACCATTAAGGTGACAGCGGAACGATCCGCTGTTTTTGACCACCGTGATCGCACCAGTG
The DNA here is from genome assembly GCF_964204655.1 of Triturus cristatus. Taxonomy (NCBI): domain Eukaryota; kingdom Metazoa; phylum Chordata; class Amphibia; order Caudata; family Salamandridae; genus Triturus; species Triturus cristatus. The sequence continues at coordinate 741,597,535 of NC_140591.1, read as the reverse complement.
ATGAATGGGAGAGCCGGCGGAAGGACTGTTGCATACCCACCGCCGCGGCCACTCCGGTACAATTATGGCGGTCGAGAAAAAAACACATAACCAGGCCACCAAGTGTACACATCAAACTAGCTCAGCCCCCAAAAACACCTAACACACCCCAATGACAAATCCCCATGGCAACTAAAAAAATACAAAGCCCAGGACAACCCACACAACACACCTGACAGCAATACTCCATTTTGATACACCCACATACCTGAGTATAAAACCAGTCACTTTCCTGACCAGATTCCTTTGCAATACTCCACCCCTGAAGGAACTAACCCTACAACACAAAAAGGCAAACCACCACACATCTCACCAGCACAACAACACACACACACCACTTACATCACCACCACCACTCTCACACCTGCACCTCAAACAATTTGCACATCACACACCATGGCACAAAATAAAATGCCCAAATTCACTGACAATGAGTTGTCAGTCATGGTAGATGAGATAATCAGAGTAGAACCACAATTGTTTGGTAACCTGGTCCAACAGACACCATTGGCCACCAGAACAAAAATGTGGGAAAGGATAGTCAACAATGTCAATTCAGTAGGGACCACCCCGCACACCAAGAAGGAGATCATGAAGCGGTGGCATGACCTCAAGAGGCAGGTGAAAGAGAGGAGCAACATGAGCGGTCAGCTGGCTCAGATGGCTGGCGGTGGCCCTCCCATTCCACCAAGCACATTCACTGCATGGGAGGAGAAGGTGCTTGCCATACTGCATCCAGATAGTCTCACAGGAATAGCCGGGGGAGTGGAGGCTGGCAAGTATAAACAAATCTCTACCATCACACTGCTATGTACTGTCTTCCACAACCACAAAGCTACACTTCATAGGCCCAATTCCATTAATATGCACCACACACTCCCAAACACATGTCTCACAGATCCAACATTCACTCCCTCTCATTCACCCCAAAGGTAGCTAGCAACATTCCCTGGGTTGCATGTGTACAGGCAGCCAGCACTACAACTCCCACCAGGCTGCCTGTCCCACAGCTGAGCAGGATGGAACACTCCCCCCCCCCCCACCCAAGAGCCATGTGTAACCATTCCCTCCCTCTGCTCCACAGGGAGCCAGCAATCTTAACAGGGAGGGGTGTCTGTGGATAGGCATTCAGCGCTACAACTCCCACCAGGCACCCCTGTCCCACAGCTGAGCAGGATGGAGCACTTCCACCCGCCAGCCAGAAACATGTGTCAGCCATTGCATTGCTCACTTCATAGTAACAGGTAGGTAGCCATCTTAACAGGGAGGGGTGTTGGTGGGTGGGAAGACTACACTATAACTCACACCAGGCCCCCTTGTCCCACAGTTGTGCAGTATGGAGCACTCCCACCCCCAATCAGAAGCACATGTCAGCCATTGCATTGCTCACTTCAAAGTAACAGGTAGGTAGCCATCTTAACAGGGAGGGGTGTTGTTGGGTGGGAAGACTGCACTACCACCCCCATCAGGCCCCCTAGTCCCACAGCTCAGCAAGATGGAGCACTTCCACCCCACCCAGAAGCATGTGGCAGCCATGGTATTTCAACAACCAAACTCACAGGTAGGTAGCCATCTTAACAGGGAGGGGTGTTGGTGGGTGGAAGACTGCACTACAATTCCCACCAGGCCCCCTTGTCCCGCAGCTGAGCAGGATGGAGTCCTCCCACCCCCAGCCAGAAGCATGTGTCAGCCATTGCATTTCTCACTTCAAAGTAACAGGTAGGTAGCCATCTTAAGAGGGAGGGTTGTTGGTGGGTGGGAAGACTGCACTAAACTCCCACCAGGCCCCCTTGTACCACAGCTCAGCAGGATGGAGCACCCCCCACACCCCCAACGTTGTGGCAGCTATTGGAGTGCTCCCTTCAAATTCACAGGTAGGTTGCCATCTTAACAGGGAGGGGTGTTTGTGGGTGGGAAGCCAGCACTACAACCCCCATCAGGCCCCCTTGTCCCACAGCTCAGCAGGATGGAGCACTCCCACCCACCCAGAAGGATGTGGCAGCCATTGTATTTCAACAACCAAACTCACAGGTAGGTAGCCATCTTAACAGGGAGGGGTGTTGGTGGGTGGGAAGCCAGCACTACAACTCCCACCAGGACCCCTTGTCCTGAAGCTGATCAAAATGGAGCAACCCCCCCAGAAGCATGTGGCAGACATTGAATCTTACTCATCAAAGTTACAGGTAGGTAACCATCTTAACAGGGAGGGGTAATTGGGGTGGGAAGACTGCACTACAACTCCCACCAGGCCCCCTTGGCCCACAGAGGGATGGAGCACTCCCCCCCCCCACACCCAGAAACATGTCAGCAATTCCCATCAACTGTGCCACAGAACTGGTAGGTAGACAGTGCATGCACCCTGCCATTCCTCTCAAAAAGCATGGAGCTATATGACCACACCAGCCCTCACATCCCACCAAACTTGGCATAGATCCAATAGCTACTTCCAGTGTGCAGACAGCTAAGCATATGTAACTGTCACAGAAACCAAAGTGTGACTTATCAAATCACATGTTTAAGAAATTCAGGGCACAATCATTCACAGCACAGAATGCCATCTGTAAGTGCCATGGGGGCAGAGCGTCGAGACCCATAGGAAAACAAAACAAGCATGGTCAGTAGTAAAAAGAAAGCAAAGCACATGATATGACAAAGGTATGCATAATATTGCAGTGGCTAGTTCATGTTTAAATGTAATGTCTTCCATGCACAGTAAACAACAAAGATGCTTCACATAAAGTTGTTGTGCTGCTAGTCGGTAGATGATGACCTGTCATTGTAACCACACAATTTGTACGTGGCACAAGGTACCTATTGACATGTCACTCCATGGACAAGTAATGTATGTACCTCCACATCATGTCATGATGCTCAGTACCGTGCAGCCATACAAAGTGATATCCATGTAAACTGTGTGGTGTATAACATGAAACATCCAAACATCTAACACCAAGCATGTGGGCTGCACTTCAATGACCATTTCCCCTCTGTTCCACAGGTGGCCAAGAACTGACAGCTGTAGATGAGAACACCAACCTGCAGAGCAAGTCTCCCCCCCCCCCCCGGAACATGGACTCTCTGATGCTGACTCCCTAGATTACTAGAATGCGGAGCCAGAAGCCGGCGCATCAGCTATGCCATGGCGCAACCGGTCCCAGGAGGCCACTGTCCCCAGCGCCACCACTTCAGCAACAACAACTGTGGTGACCTCTGCTGTAATGACCTGTGTGGCCTCCACCACCAGTGCTGCCTGCCTGCAACACTGTCCCTGCCTCAGAGGATGCCCATACCACCCCGCAATCTGAGGAGGGCAGGGAGAGTACGCGGGTGCATAGCGTGGTGACACCACAGGTCCAGGACAGCAGGGCAGGTGGGAGGGCAACTGGGTGCCAAAATCTACCAGACCCTGGGACCGAAGCCCTGGACAACATCACCAGTGTCCTTGGGGCATATGAACGAGCCCAGGGACAGACGGACCATGCTCTGGAAGATTTACATGAGCTCTGCCTGCTGCTGAGGTACATAGACACACAAATGGGCCAAATCGTGGACCTCTTGGGCCAGTTTTTGGGTGTCCTGAGAGACAGGCCTGTGGCCCCAACAACAGCTCAACCTACCTCCAGTGGCCTGCAGGGTGACAGTCCCTTCACCTCCCCTGTGGCCACAGAGAGGGGTGAGTCCTCAGACCCCGCTGAGCCCGCAGCAGAGGCCTCCCGTGCCAAACGCTCAAGGGGCCCTCCAAGGAAAACCAAGGAGGGAACACGTGGCAAAGCGCCAGTCAAGGAGCCAACCATAATGGCACCCTCCTTCACCTTCCCATTGACTTTGATGACTGTCCTTCTACACACTGCCATGTTGATGGCAGGCGTCTGTTGGACTGTGTCACCACATCAATGTGGTGACTACTCTATTGTCTCATCTACCAGCACTGACAACTCATTGTTACCCTTTTCACCTTTTTGTAAATATTCACTTTCCTGTCACTTATACCCTTTGTAAATAAACACACCGTACACACCTATGTTTTCATGTCAGCTCCATGTTTTTCACAGGATGTACAATTTTGACTCTGGTTACAATGTACCAGGAGCACTGATTGTTGTGTAGCATTGAGAGGCTGAAGGGACCTAGGAAAACACAAGAGAACAATATTCACTTGTCAGGTGATGGCATCACAGCCATTACACAACACTTGTCATCAAGGTACTCAAATCTGCACACATTACAATGAGCAACAGTACCGACATAGACATCTTGTAGCTGTGCATAACTACCCTGTCCCAGAAACATTAGCAGCCAGCACAGAGCCAACAACAAAATCAGCAGACAATGGCACTGTTGTACATTTTCACACACCTTCAAGGGAAGTAGCGGTTGATGAGCTGTTGACGTAGGTCGACACCTTCCTCCTCTCCACTATCTTCGCCACTGGACATGTGTGGGTTTGGAGGCGGGGGCCTCGGCTGCTTATCATCATCCAGGAGCAGGGGATCTCTTTGCGCAAGGCCAGGTTGTGGAGCATGCAACTATGATCTGAAATACCTTTTGGGGAGAGTACATCAGTGTAACTCCCGTCTTGTCCAGGCATCGAAATCGTGAGTTAAGTAGACCAAAGGTACGCTCCACCTCATGATGTGTCCTGCCATGGGCATCATAGTTGCGGACATCACCCGGGGTCCTGGGATCCCTCAGTGGGCTCAGCAACCAAGGCCGATTGGGATATGCAGAGTCTCCTAGGTGTGAGATACACAGAGCTATTTTGTAACATAAACAGTAGCTGCGAACAGCATGTCACACATACAATACACTACTTGACTCTGCACTACTCACCCACAATCCACGCACGCTCTGGATGGAGATTTGCCTTCAGCTGTGGTACGATGCTGTTACGCAGGATGTAGGAGTCATGGACTGATCCAGGAAATTTGGAACAGACATGTGAGATTATCATATCCGCCTGGCATACCACTTGCACATTGATGGAATAGAAATGCTTAATATTCCTGTAGTTGTGCTCATGTGCCTGTGGTGGAACCAGGCCAACATGTGTGCATGTAAATGGCACCAACAACATTAAGGATGTGGCCAAGGTCATAAAAATCACCCTTCACAGCCACCAATTCATGCCTCCTGGGGAAATGGATGTATCTGTCCTTGTAGGTCATCATAGCAGACAGGACATCACGTAGCACCATGCTGAACATAGGTTGTGACATCCCACCTGCGCTGGACAGCGTGCACTGGAATGAACCAGTGGGAAAGAAATGCAGGGCCACACGTTGGTGTCAAAGCAGTCGGATAGGTTCTGTGAGGCCTCAGATGGGGCTCCAACAGAGCACATAGGTCATGAAGGGTTGTTGACACAGCACATGTGTGAGACAGCACCACTGCTAGCTTCTACGTAGCTGCTGTTCCTGCCACATCTTCTTGTGTAAGTCAGACAGGGCACACATTAACAACACAATGAGCACAGTGTGTGCATAAAGAACAAGTATTCACATGAGTTTAGCAATCTACACCATGAAATTGGCACATTATGTGGCCAGACCTTCATGGCTGTGGGTTGCTTAGCAACCTCACACATTGAAATGTGTATATATGTGAGAGTCCATCACACCACAGATCCGTGTACATGTACAACAATATCATAAGTGACATGTGAGGGAGTCCATGCCCGTGCATGTAATCTTGTGCGCTGACATGGCATGTGTAGTCATCAGTGGGCTAAATGTCACACTAACATTTGGTAGCACTATCTGGTGGCATGATTCATGGATCTACTGTACAATGTTGAGAACTGGCCATTGCCACTGCCACAGCATGATGTGTCCATAGGTGCCATAAGCGTGCACCGCCACAAAATCACGGCCATAGGCACCAATGTCAAGCTGCCTTATCGCGGTAGCGACCGCCAGGTCCCTGCTGTGTGTCACCGCCAATGCCCATGCCCATACTGCCAATGGGAACTCTAATCGTGGTAGTGATATACACATTGTAAAATGGCAGTTGGGGTGCTCTGCCACCAGAGTCATGGCCATAGGCACCAATGTCAAGTGGAAAAATCGCGGTAGCAACTGCCTGGCCCCTGCGGTGTGTCTCCGCCAATGCCAATGCCCATACAGCCAGTGGGAAGCCCAATCGCAGTAGCCAAATGCAATTTTGAAAATCGCGGTAGGTCATTGGTCGCATTTGAAAAAAGCTGACCTGGAGCACCAATTGCAGCAGCTTACTACTACTGAAACAACCTCAGGGGGCTATATATGTGTGGGAAGAGAGCCACACATTTCCACTGCTTCCAGACACTGCTGACTGACACTCTTCACCACCACCTGCTGCTGTTCCTGGCTCATGGGCCCAAGGATGGAGAGGACTGAGCACATCAGGACCCGTCCCTTCACCACAGAGGATCTGGAGGTCCTGGTGGACACAGTATGGGAGGCTATATGGTGCTCTTGATGTCATGGTAAGTGTTTCAGAGTGAAAGTAGGGGAGTGCAGGGAGTGCACACATGAAGTTGACCTGTTGCAGTATGTGCCTGAGAGTCTGTGTTTGTGTGATACACTGCCTAGCATGCTGACTTCAGGGGAAAGGGGTTTCCAGCCTATTTTACACATTTTACACATTTTCCCGGGCTGCATATCAGGATGGGAGGGGCATGCAGTGTTTTTGCATCCATACAGTGACACTGCAATTTTGGAAAGTGGGAATCAGGACAGAAATTGCCTGTGGTAATGGATGTTTGAGTCCATGAGGTTTTCACAGGCTCATTTGTGACATTACAAAGACGTTTCGTCCAGAGGTTACAGATGGAAGTGGGTTTGACTTTCTATTGCCACCATGGATATGTAAACATTATGCACAAGAGTGAAATGCCTGAGGGTGACACTCTTGGTGGAAATTCACCTATGACACAGCAGATTGTTGTACTTCTGAAACATCCCCCTTCCATTTTCTTCATAATGTATACTGACTCGCATGTGTAGGCACTGTTTGCCCTCTCATATTGTACATGCATGTGACAGTTCTGATGGCCCACGTTAGACTGCAGTGTGAGCCCCCCTGGCCTGCACAGTTACTGCCCTATTTGACAGTGACCCATCACTGAATGAACAGTGAGAAATATGGGTTGTCTGCTGTCTTATTCCTCAATGAGCTATCTCAGGCCTGTGGATTGCACAAGACAGACCTTGTGAGAAGGGTGTGAGATTGTAAGATCTTGTCCCTAAATGTGACCTCCATGACACAGTGAGCCATTCACAGGGCAAGGAAATTGAGGGGTGTGCAGTGTTGGACACAGTGAGTTTGCCCGACACATCATTTACAATGTAATGTATGTCTTGCTCTCTCACATACTGCATCACAGATGTGGGCCTTCATATTGCTTTCTGTGCTGGCATTCTGCATGTGTGTGAGATGGCCAGGTACTGTGTCCATCCTCATACCTGCATACATTTAGGTATGATTAACTCATGCTAATGTACTATGTGTCGTGCTGTATTGTCTCTCCTTAACATATCTGAATAGCTGTGCTTCGTGTGTGCATGCTCCTGCACTAAGACACAGTGGTACATAACCCAGTGTCACTGAAATTTCCCCCTCTTGTCTCCCATGCCTGCAGCTCAAAGTCCACCAGCATAAGGCCGTATGGAGGGCCATTGCACCCAAGGTGCGGGCTCTGGGTGTCTCCAACCGATGGCACACACTTTGTCACAAGAGGTGGGGTGACATCTGCCGGCTGAGCAAAAACGTGGCAGAGATGACGCTGGGGCTGCTCCCTCGGACTGGCAAGTTGGCGCACAGGAGCATGACACCACTAATGGCCCGCATCTTGGCAGTGACACAGCCAGAGCTGGATGGACGTTTGAGGGCCCATCGGCAGCAAGTTGGGGGTGAGTATTCTGGGAAGGGTGACTTTGGGTGTGAGTGACTGTATGTATTCCAACCCGAGCCACTGCGTAGCTCTGTGAAGTTTCTAGTGTCATACAATGGCTTGTAAGTGGCCTCTGTGTTGGGTGCAAATGCCATGCATTTTCGCTACATGTACTTTTTTCATGTCTTTAATGTTATGGCCCTTGACATTGCATGCAGAGTTGTGGCCTTATGCCATCGGCTGCATTAGGGGAGTCATGGACATCCCCTGGCAGTGAGCGGCAGTGTGCCTCAGCTGAGTGTGCTTTCGATGATATGTGCAGTGCCTGACCTCGAAATTGTGAGAACTACACATCTGACCCCAAAGTGCAACTGTAGTTGTGCACCAAAGCACAACATGGTGGATGGCAGGAGCTCATGGCCATTGCAAAATGACATTTCGGAGTCTGTATATGTGTTATCCCCTTATGGGGACTCCATATGTGACTGTGACAACATGTTGAGATGTACATCTTTTTCACCTACAGGGACCTAGATATGCTCACAGGGATCTGTATGTCAGATTACACGGAGGCAAAGGCAAGCTATTTGGCTGTGTCATCTTCACATGGGTCATTCATGTAAACTATGCATGTTTCCATGCATCTTCCGAGGATTGCATAAAGATTGCACATGCAGACTACACAGGTTGGTGTGCAACATGGGAGTATCATCATATTGTTTTGTGTTTTGCTTGCATATGATGTTTGTGTGTGTGGCACTAAACTGAACCTACTTCTCTGTCTCTTGCAGCATCTACCGAGGGCACAGAAGGACATGGGATGGACACCAGCGGTGAAGCTTCGGGCACAACTGCTGCACATGAGCTCACTGATGTGACCAGCGTCTCGCAGGGGGGCAGGAGTGCCCCTGAGGAATCGCACCCAGAAACACCAACCTCAACATCATCTGATCCCAGTGGTGACTCCTCAATGTTGGCGGGCACAGGGGTGGGAAATCTGCCTCCTCTTCTACCACACATCGTTCAGTGCCCACCCTCCCAGCTACTTCCACTAGTGCTGCCCATGCTTACATCAGTAAGAAAGGAAGAGTGTCCTTCCCCCAGGCACCACTGCCCCTGCCCCTGTCTCCCCTGCTGCCCTCAGTGTTGAGGCTGTGGACCTTTTGCGCCAGCTGTGTGTGGGTCAGACAACTCTCCTGAATGCCTTCCAGGACCATGACAAGAAGTTGGCACAGGTAGTTGCCCTCATGGAGGGCATTCATTTGACGTGGGTGGGCTACACAGGACTTTCCAGTCTTTGTCCTCCACAGTGACGGCAGTCATTCAGCTGTCACAGGCTCAGAGTCCAGCTCCAGTCCCTACGGCAACTCCCCTGCCAGTGGCTACATCTGCCGAGAGTGACCACACACCACAACTCAACAGGCTCCAGGTACACCACATGCAGCACATAACAGCAGCACCCCAAGCGGGCCAGAGTGCAGACACCATCCCCCAAACAAACAAAAGTCACACAGGAGCGCAAAGGAAAAACCCTTCATGTGTCACTCAGGGGCATCAAACCAAGAAACAGGCCTCAGGCTCACATGCCTCAAAAATCAGCCCCATCCAAGGACACTCCCAGCACCAAAGGTGTCTCCCAAAGACCTCGAAACAGTTGCGGTGTCTGCTGTGAAGCTGGTGCCTGCTAAGAGTCTGCAGAAAAAGCCCTCTAAGGCAGATTCACCCACAACCTCAACTCCCACCCACACACCTGTGAAGCTGGGACAGGAGGACACTGTGGGAGGTTCACCTGGTCAACAGGGGATGGAGGGGAAAAGGCAAGGCCAGGCCAAGCATACCGCCCGATCCAGCAGATGCCCAGAGGGAGGGCCACCACCTGCACTTAATGCACCTTGGTGGAGAGTGTGCCTGTAATACTCGCCCCACATCCCACTCCTACCAAGATGGTTCTGGGCTATCGAATCCCCAAGAAGTAGAAAGGCAGCCCTCCACATTCACCTTCACACACTGTGTCACATGGCAGCATGTCTCCGCTTCCACAAGCCACCACGCAACACGGTCCAAGCAGCCCTCTGGCTACCATGACACTGATGCCTCTACCTCAGCTGATCCTCTCTCTCCCAGATCCAGTTCTCCAACTGGGCCCGACAATCAGCCACCTTCCAGTTCGACTGACAGCCAAGTATGAGGCAAAGTCCCCCTCCCAAACCTATCTCTCCCACAGTGGTGCCTGGACTGCTCATAGTTATCCCTCTAGCTGTGTTGCTGACCATGGCAGTGTACGGTGTAACCCATTCCCTGTGCAGGTTCACATGAACACTTGTCCCTCCTTTGCACTATGGACTGGCCACTGGCCTTGCTGTTTGTAATTCGGATGCCCATTCCCTGTGCAGGTTCTCATGCACACATGTCCCTCCTTTGCACTATGGACTGGCCACTGGCCTTGCTGTTTGTAATTTGGATGCCCCTTCCCTGTGCAGGTTCTCATGCACACATGTCCCTCCTTTGCACTATGAACTGGCCACTGGCCTTGCTGGTTGTAATTTGGATGCCCATTCCCTGTGCAGGTTCTCATGCACACATGTCCCTCCTTTGCACTATGAACTGGCCACTGGCCTTGCTGTTTGTAATTCGGATGCCCATTCCCTGTGCAGGTTCTCATGCACACATGTACCTCCTTTGAACTATGGACTGGCCAATGGCCTTGCCCTTGTCTACTTTTGATGCCTATCTGTGTAATATGTAATAAAGACAGTCACTCCTGTTGTCTGCTTTGTCAGTGTCCTTGCTAAATAAAAAGTTTTCTGTATGGGTATGGTTTCACGTGACACATGCTCTGTATGCCACTTTAACATTGCCAATTGTTTGTTTTACTTTTTCTGAGTTTGCCAGAGTTGACAGGCACTTTAGTTCTTCTGAACTCTGAGGCTTGAGGGTGCAATGATGGTTGCTTGTGATGATCTACTCTTATCCTAATCATTCTATGGTCAGGTTAGCAAAATTGCACACTTGTCATGTTAGGATGCACTACCAGCACAGAGGGGAATAATATCCACCGGATTACATGTGGGCTGGCCAGGGTCCATCATGTCTGTGTGATCTTTCTTGATGTGTGAACAGCAGTGTTGATGTATGGTAATCTTGTGATGGCCTGCCTTCCTAGTCACATGGGTACATTTGAATGTGTGCACTTGAGTGGTCATGAAGTGTGAAGGGGTGACTTTGTCAGTAGTGTTGATGTGTGTGCCCCTGCAATGCCAACTGCACACATGTATGACCCAGAAGCTGAGTGCCTGTTTGTTTGTACATGTAGGAGTTGTAGGTTGTGCACTGTGCAGTGTGTTGGCGTGTCCTTGCACTCCTGGGGGACACCTACTTGTTGTTGCTGCCAGTTGTGAGTATGCAGAGTGTGTGACTGCCAAGTCTGTGTTGTGTTTTGTTGGTCATCCATGTGTCTTGTTTCTGTTTGTGGTCGCTGCGCAGACCTGCTCAGCCACACTGACATTGTAGGTGAGTTTTCTCATGCATTGCTGTCACTTGGCCCATCTTTTCCTCCAGTATGTTATGTGGGATGTGGAGTCATACCATCCCCTACCTGTGCTTCTGCTGCCTACCTATTGTGAGTGACTCCTCTAAGTGTTTGTGTACAGTACACACCTGACCTGTCCACTACTGTTGTACACACCACTTCAATCTCATGTCACCTACCCCTTGGTTTGCCAGTGTGTGAGCCTCCCCACCACTTCATTTGTTACACTATGCTTTGTGTTGCTGATCTGTGCAGAGGAGCAATGTGCCACTCAGGACAGTTTCCCAATTAGTTATGTGTGATTTGCTTGTACTGGTTAGCAGTAATTGTTGCTCGTGTGCAGTGCAATTGTTTGTGCTGCACAGTCCTCTAGTCATGTTGTTTGCACCTGGGTGTCCCTAAGTTTTGCATCTGTGGGTGATGGTTAAGCTGTATATGTGTTTGCTGAGATACTGCTACCCTTCCTGAGTGTGATGTTGTCTGTGTGCTGTGCTGATTTGTGTTGAGAGTACATGTTGTGGCACAGAGATGTGTGTGCAACTGATTTGGTTGGTGTGCACACACTGCTTGGCCTGCATGCAGTACTGCAAGTGTATATTGCCTTGTACTTGCCTGGTGTGCATCCCCCTGATGTTAAGCTGAGTTTGCTATGTGATGGATTGGCATGTGCATCTGTTGTGTTTTAGTTGTGGATGTATGCAGTGTTTGGCCTGTGTTGGCTCTTTCTGCTGACAAATGCTCTGTGTGTGTGTTGTTCTATTTGTATGACATTGTGTGTGAGTAGTTTGTGCATTGTAATACATTCTGGTGTGTGTTGCAAGTGTAGTGTGCATTACTTGTGTGTATGTCACATGCAGCAAGGTGTATTCTTGTTACTGGGATTGTTTTGAGTACAGAATAGTGCTATGTCCTCCTATTTTTTACCTGTTACTTGTCAGGATTGTGCATGCTTGTGGTACACTATGACACCATGTTGACTTGATGGGTGGTGTCGTGTCTCTGTCTGTGTTAGCTTCTTGTCCCATTGATCCCAGTTTGTGTTCATGATTGTTTTGAGATGATGCAATTCTTGTTTGTGTTGGGGTATGGTGTCTGTGCATTGGCCCTGAGTGACAATGTTGTGTACTCCTGTTCTGTCTGGGGTCCCATTGCCTTTCCAATGTTTGGGTGGCCATATGTGGGCTTGTTGGACTTGTGTGTATGTTGTTTGTGAGGTTCGGGTTTGGCTATTTTTTTGTGCCTGCATTGGTTCTGGCATCCCTGAGTGTGTGTGTGATGTTTGTGGATGCACCCCAGGGAGTGTGATTGGTTGTCACTGAACTCACAGGACATCATTTTCACCATTCTGTGTGTTTAACACTGGTGTTGAGTGCTACGGGTGTGAGGTGGGTAGAGGAGGGGTATGTGTGAAGGTTCAACTTGTGTTTGACAGTCAGGGAGTGTGACAATGAGCCATGTGTGTTGTGCTGCTGACATACACATGTCAAGTAGGTTGACACAGATGTATGGCTGATCACTGTTTGACTTCAGACACTTCCTATCATTCCTGTGCCCATGCATGGCTTGCCTTGATGTCTCCCTGAGTTGTTGCACAGAGGTCTCTTTGGTTTAATTTCACTCACTGTGCCACCCATCTCTGTTTGATGGCCTAAGGGTGGGGTGATATGTTCCTTCTCATGCATGTGATGTACACATGCTTTGTGGCTTGCTCTATGGCTTTCCGGCACTGTCCACTTCACTTTTGGCTAGCCCATTTCTTGTCCTCCATTGCTGCTGATATCTGGTATGTGTATGTGGCTGTGTGTCAGTGTGGGGTGTGTCTTAGTGACTCGGCAGGCAGTTTGGACAGTTTAGTGGATGTTCATATGCAGTGTGAGTCTTCATTTTGTGATTAGAGTCAGTTTGCTTGACATGAGTGGAAGATAGGTGTGAGGAGGAGGAATGCCCTGCCCCTGAGCTTCTGTGCAGGGTGTTCCCCTTCACCCCCACCTTCTAAGACAGGGTCCTTGGTTGTATGGTGTGTGACGTGCAGGGTCTGGCTACACCTGGAAGATGAGTTGTGCAGGGGGGCACAGGAGGAGCACACAGCATGTCCCAAATAGGTGTGGGGGCTCTAGTGTGTAAAGGGTGGAGGTGGGGCCCTGTAAATCTTTGTGGTCTGCCCATGCCTGGCGCCCGCCCTGCCTACTACATTCTGCGCAGGTTTTACCGTGTCTGCACCGCTGCGGTGACGTGACCGGGACATTGCAGTGCTTTCGCGGTTGATGGGTGACCCAGATGCAGAGGGGTGATTTTCTTTAAGGTAGGACATGTGTGGGTACACTTGGGGATGTGTTCCTGTCCCCACCAGAGTGTCTGATGTGGACAGGAACCGTATGTCAGCACAGGAGTTGTGTGTTGTGGTTGTGTGCGGAATTGTGTGATTGCGTACCTGCGGCGTTGTCCGCGACAGTCCATTATTTGCTGGTAGTGGATCAGGTACTGCACTGAAAAGGCTTGTAGAGCTGGATCCATTGTGATCGGGACTGGGTGGAGGGGACCAGGAGTCTGATTTCACGCTCTGCTGTTGTGCTTCTGCCGTCTCTGGTTGGATAGTTTCTCTGCGGTGTGTCGGCTGTTTGGGGCATCCTGATTTGTACATTGTATGGGACGTCATTCCGCATGGTGGTGGGTCTCTATTGGCCCTCACCACCGTGGTGGCGGGATCATTTTTATGGCGTTACACGTCACACCACGGCGGATGGGAAATGGGCTATGTTTGGCCATTGTAATATGGCGGGCGCGAGGACCACTGCTGGAGGGCGGAAAATGACATTTTCGGCCAGCACCGCAGATGTGCCTCCGCCCGCCATCCTAATGAGCCCCAAAGTTTTAACTTTATTTCTCCACTTGGGGCCCAATGGAAAGCCCTATGGCTGACTCGCACCTGTAGACCTTTCCGAGCGACTCGGGCTGCTGGGCTCTGAGCGACCGAGTACGATGCAATTCAGCGCTGACAGACTTGGGTCGCTCCGAACTCCATTGGGGTGAATGGGAGCCTGTTGAACAGAGCGTACATAGGATCCCATTGATGAAAAAGGCACTTCTTGAAAAAGGGTGCCCCCCGTCGCGGGGTCGCCTCGGTGCACCCCACACCATGCATGCATGTGTCCCCCACTGGCCGAGTCGTAGGGCTCCGGGTGAAGGGGGGTCTGCCGCGGACCGACAAAGTCCACTTCCTGGAGATTTTTCGAGTTGGAGGCTCCGACTCGCTCTGGGTGCTCACAACGCGCATTGCAATTGCTCTGTCGGAAATCGTACGCATTGCCCTGTACGCGTCGGCCATTTTGGAGTTGCTCAGAAGGCATTGCTGACGGGTATGAGTTGGTCGTAGCGCGAGGCTTAAAACGCATCATGCTTGCTTGCTCGTATAGTGGTATGAGTCAGTCAGAAATCGGGTCTACAAATCGGACTCGTGCTTGACGGATGCGATTGGTGGCCCTTCCGAGCGAGATCGGAATCGGGCCCTTAATGTGAGTAAAGTGTACAACTACTATAATTGAAAATGGTCAAACAGTAATTATAGTCTGAGAAAAGTATGTGGCACAGTCTGTTACAATCTCATCAAATCATACAAATCTGAAAGTAGACCCAACAAGTTTACATTCGTTTACAGGTGCATTGCTTTAACCTCTTATGGTTTGTGTGATGGTTACTGTAGTTGAGAGATTAGAATATATTCTAAAACTAAAATTGCTCTACTCTGCGCCAAAACCAGAGATATCTGAAATCTCATAATCAAACAGATCAGATGGCCACAAGGTTAAAGTTTGTTAAGTGTGCGTTCAAGAAAGTTAGCATGGTTCAGAGTTGGGTGTTAGGCATCTGTGACATATTGCATTCAAAGATATATAAAGTTCCCTCTCTTACATCCTGAGAAGGAAATTTCCATTGAATCCATGTGGTACCCTTTGGACAAATCCTTCAGAATGTGTGCAAAAAAGTGGGCTCCTGGTATGGCTATTCAAGCGATGAATTTGGGGTTTACAAAGTGACAGGAACAGTTGATTTGCACCTTACTTCTCCAATCAATGTGAGTAAGATATACTACTAAAGTTTGGAAGATGTGTTAACAGTAGTTTAAATCTCTGAAAATTATGTTGCATAGTCTGTTACTATTTCATCAAATTATGCAATCTCAAATCTGAAAGTAGGCCCAAAAAGTATACAAAACTATGTAATGCGTACACAGATTTGCAAGCATTGTTGGTATTTGGGAGGCCTGAGGATAAGGTGAAGAGACGACTGCTGGGTTGTAACATGAGGGGTACAGCCTCAAGATGTTGGCTACGAAGTGTGACTGTAGCCTCAGCCCACCATCTGCGACCGCCCAGGACTCAGCATACAGGACCTGGAACTGACATCTGTGCTGGGAGAGCAGCCCACTGGTGGCTGGCCGTGAACCACTACAACCACAAGGATCACTCAGCTATGGCTATGCTGATGGCCAGGCTGTCCTTTGGGACTGGAGGAGGTGGGCCATGGTTAACAGCTCTGCTGCATTGATGATGCTCCTACCCTTTCTGGGGGCTCCTGCACTAGTGCCTCTGCTAGGATCCAGCTTCCATGGAGCAAGTGGTGAGTGAACAAAGCCCTGGTGGGGTTCAGCACTTGCAGATGGACTCACACTCCTCCCTTGTCTCAATGGGGCTGGAGTATGCCGGGGTTCATATTAGCTCCTGGAGCCAGCTCACTGGTGTGGAGAGAGGAGGAGTCTTGGTATCCAAGGGTGGGGAAACAACTGCTGTAGAGGACCCGAGGTGATGAGACTGGCCTGCTCCAGGGATCTTGTGGGGGTTTGCAATATCCACCCCGGATTTCTGCACTATTGTAGGGGTGGCAGAGTAAAAGGGCTGCACGCGGATACGCCAGTCGGGTTCCCGGATCTCTTGGATGCTCATCTGCTGAGTCTTGCATGATGGGCACGGTTGTGTATGGGCTGCCCAGAAGTTGAGCCCACTTTCTGGTGTGGGACTGTAGCATGGGCTTTGAGGCTCCGCAGTGTTCCGTACTGCTGGCCGCCACTCTAAGCCGCTACCCTGCTGCACGCCATTGGACCTTGCCACACACTGATAAGGAGGGGCCACTCTAGGAAGGAGACTTATGTAAATAAGCCTTGCCACCTGGATTAATATCACACAGACTGGTGACCAAAGGGACGAGCCCCACGCCAACAAGGTGAATTCAAGTGCTCCAGAGCAATGTCTGCCTTGAAAGGCAAAAAGGACACAAGCATCAAAGACATGGCGACTGGATCCACGCATTGACCAGCAATTATGGACGACTGCTGAGGGCTATTCAGACAGAATATCAAGTCTAAAATATTGTGTTATATAAATATCGTGTTTTTAACCCCTTCGGTGCTCATGACGGAACGGTTCCGTCATGAGCCACGGTTGAGCTGTGCTCATGACGGAACCGTTCCGTCATGACCACGCCCGCGCAAGATTCCGTCAGCACAGCGGCGGAATCTGCGCAGCATGGAAGGGGTTAATATCGTTATTTAAAAATATTGTGGTATGAAATATCGATGTCAAGAATATCGAATTTAGGTGTATTAAATATCGATGTCAAAAATATCGATGTTGAAAATGTTGTTGTTAAAAATATCGTTTTTCTATGTTATTTAGGTTTTGTTTGTACAGTAACTTTTTTTCTTTATCAATAATTCATATTTTTTTAATCATAATTATTTTATTAGAAGCGGGATTTTGCGTTCACAGGGGATAAGGGTGGGGAGTGTTTTAAAATAAGTTAAATAAAATATAAAAACGTTAAATAATTTTTAGGAGCGGGATACTGGGTTTATAGGGGATAAGGGTGGGGAGTATTTTGAAATATGTCAAATAAAGTATATAAAAAATTTTTTTTTAGGAACGTTATGTTGGGTTTATAGGGATAAGGGTGGGGAGTGTTTTAAAAGTTTTATTTTAAATGTTAAATTTTTTACAAAATCTATTAAAACATTGTAAATATTTTTTCAGGAGTGGGATGTTGGGTCTATAGGGGGTAAGGGTTGGGAGTGTTTTCAAATATTAGATTTAAAAATATATATATTTAAACAAATTTGGGGGACTGGGATGTTGAGTTTATAGGGAGTAAGGGTGGAGAGTATTTTTCTAAATAATAAAAAAATATAAATGTAATTTTTTTTATATTTTTAATAAAAAATTTAACAATTATTTGAAACATTGTTGGGGGAATTGGGATTTTGGGTTTGTAGGGAATAAGGGGGGCATTTTCTTTTAATATAACAAATAATTTAGAAATTTAAAAATATATATATTTTTTTAAAAACATAAAACATTTTTAGAAAAATATTTCTTGGAATTGGGACTTTGAGTTTGTAGGGGATTAAGGTGAATAGTTATTTAAATATATATTTTTAAAAATATTTTACATAAAAATTGATTTTTATGAGTGGCATTGTGTGTTTATAGGGCCCGATTCTGATGTGGTTTGGAAAGCTTCCCAACAAATGGGTTTGGGAATGGGTTCCAACCGAATGGCAT
Source organism: Triturus cristatus (assembly GCF_964204655.1). NCBI lineage: Eukaryota > Metazoa > Chordata > Amphibia > Caudata > Salamandridae > Triturus > Triturus cristatus. Next base: position 741,579,546 of record NC_140591.1, on the reverse strand, counting down.
TGGGAGAGTCCAACTGACCGAGTACAATGCATCCGGATGCTTCCAGATACGATTTGGTTGGCCTCCCATTGACTTCAATGGGAGCCTTTGTTTCAAATGAATGTATAGGCTCCCATTGAAGAAAAGGGTGGCTGGGGACAATCAGGCACCCTGTGGCGGCAACCCCTGGTGCCTGCCACACTGTGCATGGCTGGTAAGGAAAGACCCATGGGTTCCCCCACACATACCCGATTCAGTAGGCTCCAGGGGCAGGGGGGCCACTAGGGCCTCAAAAGTCTGATTTCAACTGCTGATTCGAGTTGGACGGCACGTTTCAGAAAGGCTTTCCAATTCCAGCATTGTACTCGGTCGTTTGGAAACGCAGCCCGTAGAGATGTACAATTCTGCTCCAAATGGCTTGATCATTAAAAATGGCATCGGGTTTCGATTGGGATATTCCTAACGCCTAATTCGCATCCTACTCGGTTGGTTGGCAACCTTTCCGAGTCGGTTGGAAAGACACATTCCCGATCCAATTTGGACGGAGCAAATGCCGTTACGAGGCCTTCCATACCGCATTAGAATCAGGCAAAAGGGGTCGATTCCGATCCGGGTCGGACAGCTCTCCGAGAGTTGTCCGTAGCCTTCCTGTGCGACCGACACATACCCGTAGCCGGTCTGTCCTGTTGATGAAGTACGATGCGCACATCTGCCAAAAACACGACCGACACATAGGCTGTGATTCAAGCTCCATTCTCCGTCCGAGCCGTAACCCTGAACACCGAACTGAGTCACCCGCAAGCAGTATCCACAGCAGTTTCCGCCCTGACAAGTATGATGTGTACTCCCTACGTGCTGGACGGGTCGCCACTTACGGCACATCACAGCATCCGCAAAACAAGCATATCAGCTACGATTCGCGCCACAACTCAATCCATGGCTACGAGACGGACCAGCTTGCAGCGGGTACGAGACGAACACATCATGAATCCCATCGCACAGGTCATACCAGTACTCTACATCTATGCCCGGATCAGGAACTGACGCCGACGGCGCAGACGGGAAGTCAGACACCTACCACATAAACAAATGACATGTACCCGCAAAATGGCACACACACACAGGGGATCCACATCCTGGCCACTAACAGGCCACCATAGGGGTTGCATGGCCATCACCACTACCACCCCCACTCATAGGCCTTATGTTGCCCATCACCCCTGCCACCCCCACCCATAGGGGACTTGTTGCCCAACACTACTGCCACCCCCACCCATAGGGGACCTGTTGCCCATCACCCCTGCCAACCCCACTCATAGGGCATATGTTGCCCATCACCCCTGCCACCCCCACCCATAGCGGACCTGTTGCCCATCACCCCTGCCACCCCCACTCATAGGGGATCTGTTGCCCAGCACTACTGCCACCCGCACACATAGGGCTTATGTTGCCCATCACCCCAGCCACCCCCACTCATAGGGCATATGTTGGCCAGCACTACTGCCACCCCCACCTATAGGATGGGTGATGCGCCACACATCCATCATACTCCAACATTAGGTATGTCAGCAAAATACATCCCCCTAACATCATGGCAACAGTGTGTAGTCTGTGACAAATGCCCACAACAGTGATTATGACTTCAAACATACAATGTAACTAACAGCACATGCGTGAACAACAAATGAGTGTGCCCTACACAAGGCAAGCATCACTATAGCACTGTGTCAATGTAAAACTAACACCCCCTCACTGTGTAGAACCAAAGTTAAGTGTGGGGTTCCAAACTGTAGCAAATTGTGGTGATGGGGTCTAAACCCCCCCTCATCACAATGACCAAAAGGTAAGTGTCATCATGGTCAAAGCTGCAAATGCCAAACCGCATGTATGATCCCTGCTCCCAACACATTAAACACTTCTGGGACAAACTAGTGGTTGTGTCCCATACCCACAGAGATGTGGTGAGGCTAACAGTGCAGTGAAAACAAAACATACTCTCGGCCATGGGCAGACAAGCACCACACATGGAGGCTGACAATGCATACAGTGTACAATGACACAAGAGCAGAAGTGAGCATCACAAAGCATACACACATCTCGAAAATAGACACACTAATCAAAACAACCTGTGTAGACTGTAGGTGTCAGGTCACAAACTCACATTCCATGCCAGCAATGGCACCTAACAACCATGATGAATGTGCACAATGATGTGAAATGAGTCGCAGGGACAGCAGGGCAAATCACAGAAACAGCATCCAGACAATGGCCCACAACAGCAATGCCAATGCACGGATGCAGATGCACAAACACAAACAGGCAACCTCACACTGCACATCTGACACAACATGTGTGTGTGTGTGTGTCTCAGTATCCCCAGGCAACTACACAACACATGAGGGGGGCTGAACCACAGTGACACATATGTGGACACAGTGCCATACAAAAGTCAACCATAATTGGGACCCCCTTAGTGGGCAATCAGGCATTGTGAGATGAGAGGGAGCACAACAGACACATGTGACACTAGCTGGAATGAACACCAACTAACACAGCAAGAGACTGACACACAACAGCACTACCCCCAGGGACCAGACATTGGGGTGACACAAGCATGCATGACACCTCCACTGTGATGACAAAGGTAGATGTCGTACAAACTGGGAAACCGAGACATGTGTCCTGTGCCACAAACGTACATCACACATACACAAACACAAATCACTCAGCATGGCCCATCATCCATGGACAAACGGGAGCGAGGGGCCCATCCATGCAAACATTTAAATCAGTCCACCCTCAACACCACACACCCTGAACTGCAACAATGTGCATCTGTGAAGCCCACATGGACAGGTGACATTACACATGCACCCATGACAAACACAGGAATGTTGGGAGGAACAAAGGTGAACAGACTCATCACACAAGGACAGTTTACAACCCTGGTGAATGACAGACATACTGCACAGTATGCGGTACATGGCCATGACGTCAAAGCTCACGTAACCTTCTGAATACCTGCCACAGTCCCAGGGCAATGCAGAACCAAAGGAGAACCACCAGGCACACATGCTGACACCTGCAAACATTGCAGCCCTGAACCCGACAAGTGGGAGCAGTCACACACACATACACATGTCTCAATCACTGAAAGGTACCACCTAGGGACAACTACATGATATTGCGAACAAACAAGTGCCTTGGGGACTCCTGACTGTGTCCCATCTGTGTCTGACCACATCATCACCACTCAGAACAGACAAATCCCAATGATGAAACACCAATTAACAGTAGTGTGTCATGCGCCCACACATCTGGTAGCCCATGGCAAAGTTGTGGGATGAACACAGTACCACTCAGCAATCATCAACAACAGGAACATATCAAGGGAACACTGCCTGTGTATGAAAAGGGATATGGACACACACACCCATGCTCATACAACACACACCATGGGCCCAGGCTATGTCACGGGGCAACACATCTGTGACATAGCCTGAGGGGACCCAACTCCTATGTAAAGTCCAGCTGTGCCAAACATAGTCACAGCAGGTCCCACTCATGTCAGCAGAACACTTGGTCAGTCAGCCATCAGTTATCACACAATGAAGGCTCTGGTCACAACAGCCTGGGTACGTGAGTCTCCCCTAAGTCATCTGCACATACTCAACACATATGTACAGCAAGTTGCACAGAGGACCCAGTTGCTCCTATACCAATGATGCCCACACCTGTAGGTCCAGTGGAGAGGCACACAAAGTCAGGGAAATAGACAAATTGGACAATGGGAAGCACATCATATGTGCATGTGTGCAAGCCACAGATGTGACCATGCAAATGAAATGTTCACAGAGATGTCCATAAATCATGACACACCCAGTTAGCTGCAGAGGATGACATGGATACCGACCAGAATACGATACATATCTCATGGGCCACATGGAGTACCTCACATCAACACCTCAGTATTCAACATTGGAAACCAAGCATTACAGGAGCAAGGGCATGCTAAACATCATCAACCTAATGTACAGCTAAATCAAGTTCACAAGGATAAAGAAAAAAGCTTTATTCAGCATATGAAAATGTAAACGTCCGTTCAAATAAAAGGCCAATGGCCAGTCCATCATCAAATTTCAAGGAGTGAACTTTGAGTGACAACTGTCACACGTTGCTTGCCTGCACTGGAAGGACAGGGGACATCACCTTGGAGGAGCATACATGGGGGCAGTCCAGGCACTGCAGGGACCGGATCAGGGCTCAGCAGAAGGAGGCAGTGAAGAGGTGGTGGATGCAGGAGAGTCACTTGCAACTGCAGTGGAGCTGACTGAAGTGGTGGGTGCAGTCACAACTGTGGGGCACAAGTCAGATGGGGTGGGTGCCGGCACAACTTCAGTGGGCAGGTCAGATGGAGTGGATTGGGTCTCCACTGCTGTGCCCAAGTCAGACAGGGTGGTCGTGGACTCCACTGCAGTGCCTAAATCCATGTGAGCGGAATGGGGTACGGTGAGGTCGGCAGGACAGAGGGGGGGCAGGGTCCTCACATCAGTGGCACTAACCGTCTGACCGGGTGTGGAGGAGCATGTGGGAGGGGGGGAGGACCTCAGCATTTTGGGGATGGTGTATCTGTGGGTGGAGGAACCCGGGGCAGGGTGTGGCAAGGGAACCTCTGGAGTGGTGTCCTGGGGGATGGAGGACGGAGACTTTGCCTTGGAGCTGTGTGGTGGCGGTGGGGTCCTTCTCTTCTGGCTCCGGGGGGACTTGCAGGTGGGGGCTCAGTTTGACTGTGCCTAGGGGAGGGTGTCCGGGTGTGAGGGGCACACCCCTCTGTGCGTGGGGACTTCCTCTTCCCCTTGTTATCTGGATCTGCTGGGTCGGTGAGGAAGAGGCCAAGGTCACAGAGGAAGAGCTTCTGTGGAGATGGGGTTGCAGGTGAGGCAAGGGAAGGGGGCTGGGAGGGAGAGGTTTCGGAGGACTGCGGAGTGGTTGTGGATTACTGTGTGTGTGTCTGCAAACCAGCCCCTATGAGTGTGGTATCAGTCCCCTGCGTTTGCTTGTATGTACGTCTAACCCTTGGTTTATGTGTTTGTGTGCTGCCCGTGTCTGTGGCTTTGTGAGAATGTGCAGGTGTGTGTGTGCTTGGGACAGGTAGGCTGCTAGGAATCATGGATGGTGCAGGGGTAGGAGGGGTGTGGGACTGTTGGAGGAGGGACACTACTGCCATCAGGAAGGAGGCCACAGACCGATTGGTCCTCTGTAGGGCAGACATGCCTGATGAAATGCTCTCCATGAACGACACCAGTTGCGTTAACAGAGTGGTGTGTGCATGGAGGACACTCAGCATCGATGTCTGCCCTACATGGATCTGTCTAAGTAAGTCCACAGACTCCTCACTCAGGGCAGCAGGGGACACAGGGGCAGGGGGTGTGGTGCCTGGCACAAAGGAGACATGCTCTCGAACGCGGGAGCCTCCATGGACCTCTGGGATGGGAGCCGATGGGAGGGTGGTGATGGTGGTGGTGGGGGCGATGGCGGGGACAGCCTCACTCGCTGGGGTTTGGTGGCTGCTGACACCCGCCTCCACAAGGGAGTCATCCTCAGAGCTGCTGTGGCCCTCAGCTGGGGGGGATGGTGCTGATGACTCCTCTGTGTGCCTCCACTCGCCCTCCGTGCCACTGGGTCCCCCCGACTCCTCTCCTTCAGTCCCTGTCAGGCTCTGTGGCTCCTCCTGGTCCATGGAGCTGTCCCCTCCTGTGGCCGTGGATGTATCTGGATAGGAATAGGAAGAAAGAGAACAACATCAGTCACCTGCACTGACTGCACACACCACAGTGAGTACATCACATCACAGGGCAAGCCCTGGCATCATCAGCTGAACACTGCTCAAAGTGGCAACACTGTTCAGAATAAGCCAATTGTCATTCTCAACATCACCCATGGCACACATATCCCTCCTTGACTTGCACCCATATGTCTGTTGCATGTTGGATGCTAATACCCCAATGTCACGGCATGCACCACCCACACATCAGTTGGACATGGAAGTGAACATGCAGGAGTATGTAACTATACACACAGCACATCTCTTGCCACTGACTCAGCACAGGTGTCCGGATGAAGGGATGGGCAGAGACTCATGTCACATGCTTGTGATGCATGCCAGCAACACACACTATGATGTTCTCATGTCCTGATAGTCAATGCCACAATGGGGTGCATGGTGCACACTTGAACACAACGCAGGATCACTCATAGCAAATTAAATGCCATGGCACTGGCATGCCTGGAAAGTCAGTCACCACTGTCTCCTGTCACAGGGGCAGGGCATCCAGACAACAACAGTATGCACTGTCTCACAATCATAGCTCAGGGGTAAAGCTAACTCTGCAGCTGACAAGTGCACTTGCCCCTCCCCTGCAAACAACATATCCAGGACCCAGAAGACCCCACATCATGCAAATCAGACATATGAGTCTCTGCAAACACAACTCCATGTACATCAGCACATCACAGTCTGCCGTGCATGTAACCCAGCTGCCTGAAGTACACAGTTGCATACACCATTGTGCGCTGTCAGATGATCACACACCTATATGTCACACAGGTCTTGTCTCTCACAGTCACATCTCAGATGTCCTGCTGACCTTCAAAATCATGGACACCCAGTTGTACGTAACAGGAAGCCACACCATAATGACACAGAGGCAGACACCTGAAGGCACATGTCACGAAGCACAAGCTGTAAGTTGATACACAGGAGTGGGATTACAGAGTGTTTCTAAATGCCCTTGAGTAGGCATGACTGCCCAGGTCTCCGTGAAACAGTGTCTGGCCCTGGACAGTAGTCAGGTGGCTAAGCAAGTGTGCCATACTTGATATACATACTCCTGAGGCCACCAAATTGGAGTCCCCTGCTGCATGGGTTTGTTTGGAATACCCCAGCCACATGTGGCGAGTCAGACCAGCAATTGGAACACATATCAAGGGCACACACAGATCACATGTCAGATAACAGGCATTGAGCAAACAATTGAACCACCCAGGAAATACACAACAGAGTCACGGGAACAGATGGTGTCTGGTAGCTGAAGCATAGCTGACTGCAGGGACTCAGTGCCCTAGTGACACAAGCAACAGACTGTAGGGGCCACACCTGTGGAACAGATGAGTAGGGTGCATCACACAATTGAGGGACCTGAGTATTGGACTACAAGACCTACGTAATGTGGAAGTGTGACCAGGCCAAATGAATGCAATTAGCACGTCAGACATGGTACACAGATTAGGCATGGACTTACCCCCTTCCTGCTGCTGTCTGGCCTTCAGCTGCCTATCCAGGTCCGGGAAGACCACTGCCAGGTTCCGGAGCATGTGGGTGGTCAGGGTCCGGTGTCTGCCCCTCCTGCGTGGAGGTGATAGCTTACGCTGGACTATAGCTATCCTCCGGGTCCAGCCCCGAAGGTCCTACCACCTCTTCTGGCAGTTGCAGATCCGGCGCTTGTAGACCCCCACCGAACAAACAGCCCGGGCGATGGTCAGCCATATCTCCTGCTTCTGGTGGGCATCAACCTGTGAGGATGACAAAGTTAAAAGTACATTAACACACATGCCCCCTATTTGTGCTCCACACATTTGGATATACATGTCATCATCACAAAGGGAAATGAGTTACACAGGTAGTGCAACCATGGGGAAATACAAATCTCCTGCATGTCTGACATGTTAACAATGCCTGGGATGTTTAAGCTTGCACTAATGCACTTTAGCAGCAGAACACCTGTTCATTACATGTACCTACACACTTTGGGTGATGAAAGTAGTCAGTGAGAATGCTTGCCACCGGTGTACACACTGTTGGTACTGCTAGTCAGACAACATGCACAATTAGGAAGGCAATGGACTGCACAATCACCTGCTCCCCTGGTTTCCCATACAGCTTGCTGTACTGTGGAAGGAGCCCATCCAGCAGGGCCTGGTTCTCCTCCTCCGTGAAGGCTGGGGCCCTCTCCAGATTACGTGCCATAGCAGGAGCCAGAGGATGCAGAGACAGCAGCAGTGGTAGCAGGGATGTGGTCCAGGAGCATGTAGTGCAGGCGAGTGAGCTCCCTGGGGGCCAGCCAGCCTTATATCTGTGCTGCAGAGGCAGAATCTGTGCCATGTGTCCCATGTGATAGGTCCAACACAGTTGTATTCTATGAATCTGGCCAATCCATGGAAATGTACGACTCGTACATGCCTTCCGCATTGTTCAAATCTTCACCTTCATGAAACACTAGTAATTGCAACATTGTTCTAGGCATCCAACTGAATTTCCAGCGCACAACTTGTACAAGTTTTGAATCCGAATCTGTCTCCATGACAGTCCAGAGCCAATGGGTGCGTCCGGCTCGGTCAACTGACTGTACAACGCGTATTTTGAAAATACACATGCACCCGTCTCCATACGATTCAATGGCCAAGGCGTACGCCTGTCTCGGACCATGCCTGCCTGACGCGTATGCATGATAGTCACCCGCGTCGGACCTCATTGCAGTCAATGGCAAAGCGTACGCATGGCTCGGTCATGAACCGTGCAATGCATACGCATTGTCACCCACGTCGGACCTCATTGAAGTCAATGGCAAAACGTACGCACTTCTCGGTCATGAACCGTGCAATGCGATTGCATTGTCACCTGCGTCATACCTCATTGCAATCAATGGCAAAGCGTACGCACGGCTCAGTCATGAAACGTGCAATGCGTACGCATTGTCACCCGCGTCGGACCTCATTACAGTCAATGGCAAAGCGTACGCACGGCTCGGTCATGAACCGTGCAATGCATACGCATTGTCACCCACGTCGGACCTCATTGAAGTCAATGGCAAAACGTACGCATGGCTCGGTCATGAACCGTGCAATGCGATTGCATTGTCACCTGCGTCATACCTCATTGCAATCAATGGCAAAGCGTACGCACGGCTCAGTCATGAAACGTGCAATGCGTACGCATTGTCACCCGTGCCGGACCTCATTGCAGTCAATGGCAAAGCGTACGCACGGCTCGGTCATAAACCGTGCAATGCGTACGCATTGTCACCCGCGTCGGACCTCATTGCAGTCAATGGCAAAGCGTACGCACAGCTCGGTCATGAACCGTGCAATGCGTACGCATTGTCAACCGCGTCGAACCTCATTGGTGTGACTATTTGATGGATTCAACACACAATTACTTGCCAGGGACACCTGTGCACACCTACCACACTACAGCATTGGTCACACAGTGTCCCATTGCATGTAAGGCTGCAACAAACCAAATGTGCCCCCCCCCCTGGGTGTTGGGGGGGGCACATTTGGTTTGTTGGGTGGCACTTTTGTTCAGCCACTCCCAGGCTGTGCATGTGTACATGGGGGCAGAATCCTTTGTGTGTCGTGCACATTACCATGTGATGTGCAAATATAAAGTAATGGGCATGAGGCACGAACACAGTTACATGTTGGATATGTTTAGGACATGTCACTTACACCCTGAGTCCTGGGGGTGATGGCATGTACGTCACAGTGAGACCTATAGCCACAACTCTGATGTGCACCCACAGTCTGTGTGCATGTTGTGTCTCAGATGTGTCTGATCAAATGTGCCCAATGGGAGACAGTCTCCACATCCATGTGGTATATACATCAACCTTGATGGTGTGTGTGTGTCTAAGAGACGTACATGTAGGGCCTGCAGGGACAACAGTGGCCACTACCTGTGGGACTCACGCTTGCCTTGTGGTGTGTACGTGATACGCCATGTCCACGCCAGTGTCAATGTGGCAATACAGGGACCCTGAGTTTCTGCATGGCAAATATCTGTGATGCCTGGGAGACATCAGGCCTCACTTGTCAATGTGGTGTGTGTTTGTAACGTCACAGCAGTACATAGGTCGGGTGACACAGCCAGATGATTAGCCATTGCACTACATGGGACTCATGTGGACATGTGGAATTGAGATGTGAGGTGATAGTCATGAAGGTGACATATGTGTCCATGTCCAACAGCACACACCTCAGTACATTGTGTAATGTCATGATCTATCATTGATCCTGGTCATGGCCACATGGGTGGATGAACCGACAATCTTCCTTTGTTCATCTCTGTTCTGCAGGGCACCAGCTGTCCATCGACCGTTCCCAGACCTTGCAACCATGCAGGTACGCGACTGCATCCGACGGTACCGCTTCACCAGGCCACTGATTGAGGAGTTGGCGGAGCAGTTGGCGCCACATCTGCTACCTGGCCGGACATACCCAACTGCACTGACCCCAGAGGTGAAGGTGATGGCAGCCCTGCACTTCTTTGCTACTGGTACCTTCCAGTACACTGTGGCTACAGCAGGTGGGATGTCGCAAACTATGTTTAGTCGTGTGCTACGCGATGATCAGGAGGGGATGTTGCATTTCCTTGACCTGTACATCAAGTTCCCTAGCCCAGCTGAACTCCCTGAAATAAAGGATGGCTTTTGTACACTGGGTAGGATGCCGAACGTCATTGGATCTATTGATGGGACACATGTGGCCCTGATACCACCACAGGCACATGAGCAGGCATACCGGAACAGGAAACATTTCCACTCCATCATTGCTCTGGTGGTATGTCTTGCAGACATGTGTATCACACATGTGTGTGCACGGTTCCCTGGTTCTGCGCACGATGCCTACATAATGAGGAGTAGTCGCATTGCAACGCTGATGTCACAGATGCCAGCTCAGCATGACTGGCTTGTTGGTGTGTACTGACTGTTTATCATTGTGTGTGTTTGTCAATGTTGTATTCCGCACTCCTACAAAACTCACCTACTTGTTCATTTTTGTGTGTGTAGGTGACTCCGGATACCCCAACATGCTGTGGATGCTGACACCCCTCAGGAACCCTGTGACACTAGCCGAGATGCGCTACAATGAGGCACATGGTCGGAGCAGGAGGGTGATTGAGTGGACATTCGGCCTACGGAAAAGCCACTTTCGTTGCCTGGACAAGACCAGAGGGGCCCTCCCATATGAACCTGCAAAGGTGTGCAAAATAATCCTTGTATGCTGCATGCTACACAACATGGCAGTGCGGAATAAGGTGCCTCTCATCCAGGATGACGATGACCAACCTCCGGCACCTATGGAGGATCTCCGCCTGGGCCAAGATGCCAGTGATGATGAGGATGAGGGTGACGTCCGCTCACAGCTCATCAACAACTTCTTCACCTGAATGTGAGTTTCCAGGGTTGTTATGTCAATGTATGGAGTTAGCCTGGAATGTGTTGTGGCTGCTCTGTTGCTGTCTGAGTGTGTCTGTGTGCCACTTGACTGGATGCGTGCAGTGATGTGTCCATTCAGGTGGTGTGTACTCCACAATAGGGTAGTACTGCTAACTTGTTTTGGTGTAGGTTTCTTGTGACATGTTTTGTGCATGTGTATTGTAATTCTCTCCTGTTCTGCTGTGCTTTTGACTGTGTCTTGTGTCTGTCCTTCACAGGGTAATTTGCCTGTTGTTTGTTCAACACTGACCCCCAACACCCAGAATCCGACACCAGTGTGGGAGTAGTCAATTGACATCAAGTGATGTGCCACACACACCTGGACTACAATTCTCAGACACTCTGTGACCGTGTGTCCACCGTAACGTACAATTGCCTTGCAACTATTTTTGAATAAACATGTTGCTGATGTGTAATGAACCTGTGCTATGCTTTGTTAGGTGCGTTGTCTGTCTTCCCACATCTGAGTGACATTTGCTTACCTCACCTATGGACTTGTTACCACTGACTGTGGATAGGTGTTGTGGTTGTGCATACCTATGTGTTTCAGGTCAACATCATTGTGTGTGATGAGTAATATGGCCATGGTGAGTATGTGTTTTGTTGCCATAGTGGTGTGTCTCCCTCACATGAGTCACATCACCATGACTCACCTAACGTTGGTCATATTGTTGCAGTATTTGGCATGCACTGTGTTGTGTAGCAGATCGACATCTCCATGACACATGACAATTTGGAATCACAACAGAGGCAAGTATGGTGTACTGGTGAGTTTATTTTCGAACATGTGTGAGGAAAGTGCACAAGATGGTGGGTGTTGTACATTGGTTTTGGAATCCAAAGTTCACATTAGAGTTGGAAGTGTTGGTAGATGAAATGTCCAGAGTAAAGTCCACAGTCATCTGCTACATTGGTCACACATGAACCCTCCATGTCATGTGGGCTAGTTGTGTGCGATTGAACAAAGTGAACGGGTTGCGCACAAAGAACATTGTCCAGAACAAGTTTAGAGGCCCTGGGGGATGTACTGGGACATCTGCCTCTCACATGTCCTTCTTCGGACGACCCCTCTTCTTCCGGGGGGGGGGGCGATCCTCAGGTGCAGGCCTCTGCGGTGCGGGGGACTCTCCGCCAGAGTCCTCCTCCCTCCCTGTGGTGCTGGCAGATGGTGTTGCAACAGATGTTGTAGCCACACAGGGAGGTGTGGACAGGTTTGTGTTGATCTGGTGGAGGCATTGGAGTATGTCCCGATGCACCGCAGTAAGGGCATTCCACTTGGCCTTCATGCGGGCATGGTGAGCAGCGTGCTCCTGTTGCATGTCCTTGAGGACCCCCACTACCTGGCCAAATCCTCCGGTGCTATCCTGGTACGCATCTATGATGCATGCCAGTTGGGATGATCATGCAGTCCAGACCCCTCTGCAAGACGCGCCCTCTGCCTCCCACCCCTCCCAGCACCCCTATCCACAGGGGCAGGACCAGCGGCGGGACGCACAGGTGACACTGGGACCCCTTGGGTGGTTTTGCTGGTGGTGTTTGCTGTAGCTTCCGGGGGGTCCTGTGTCCCTGTGCTGTGGGTGTTCAGTGGCCTTGGTTTGTCTGTGTTGGCGGGGGTGCCCTGACGGTTTCCAGATGCTGGAGGCGTGGGTACAGGTGGTGCAGATGTTGATGCTACTGGTGCTGCATGATGACTCACACCGGAGGGGCCAGGTTGGTCGTCGTCATCCGAAGAGGACAGAGACAGAGTCAAACCAGAGAGCTCAGTGTCCACCAGAGTCTGGGCCTGGGAATCCTCTTCATTTGGTGCTGGGTCCCCAGCACCACCTGTGTTTGGAAGAGACACATGATGTGAGTTATGTTTCTACATGCATCAATGGTTCACAAACATGACATTTTCTACTGTACGAACAGATGCCTGCCTGTGCACTGCTTTTTTCCAGCTTGTCACGGACAGAGTTTGATATTGTTGTTGCCCATGTCCCAGCAGGGCCTTGTGCTCCCCACAACAAAGCCCAGTATCAGACATCCTGTCAGTCCCTTCCCACTCCCTGTGAGGCGAGTATGGTTCAGTTTGAACTTGCTGGGCCATGTGGGTGGGTGTGGATTGTCTGTGACTGCAACTCACATCATGCTCTTGGCTACACTCCCCTTCCCAGCATGCCCATACTTCCTACCTCTTGACTCTGCTTCCCTGTGAGGGGGTGTAACAGCAATAGCAAGATGGCTGACTGTGAAGTTCTGATGTTTGTTGTTGCCCATTTCCCAGCAGGGCCTTGTACTCCCCACAACAGAGCCCAGTGTCCGACATCTTGTCAGTCCCTTCCCACTCCCTCTGAGGCGAGCATGGTTCAGTGTATGCTTGCTGGGCCATGTGGGTGGGTGTATTTTGTCTGTGACTGTGACTCCCATCATACTCTTGGCTACACCCACCTTCCCAGCATGCCCATACTTCCTCCCTCTTGACTCTGTTTCCCTGTGAGGAGGTGTGACAGCAATGGCAAGATGGCTGACTGTGAAATCCTGGTGTTTGTTTGGCTACAAGTCCAAAGAGAGCCCCTGTGCTTCACACAGCTGCACCCAGTACGGGGTATCTTTTGATGATATTTCACAGAGGTGTGGGTCAATGCATTCTACCTGGTGAGTTGTATGGAGATTGTGTTGAGGGGGGTGTCTCCACATGCTGGTAAGTATGGTCAGAGCTGTCAGTCCTCCTTCCCACCCGGCCAGACATCCCACCATGAAATGTGCTTCCATTGGAGGACGTGCAAGTTGTCTTTCAGGATGTCAGTCAGTGGTGTCCTGCTTCTGATTTGCGCACATGCCCTACCAGGGCCTTGTGCTCCCCACAGCAGGACTCAGTGTCAGCCATCTTGTCAGTCATTTTCCACTCCCTGTGATGTGGGCATGTTTCAGAGAGGTCTTGATGGGCCAATTTGGAGGGGGAGCATTATCGGTGACTACAAACCCCATCATGCTTTTGGATACACTCACTTCACCTGCATCCCCACAATTCCTTCCTGTCAGTCAGCTGCAATGTGACATAGTGTGTTTGTGGTGGCAAACTGTCTGGCAGCGTCTATTTAGCTTTGTGCCACTGACTTGCTCTATTTGTTTGTAGGTTGGTGCATGTCATGACACAGTTCCAGGTCACTATGAGATGGCAGGTATTGTGTTTGTCTGACTGGCGTGCGAGTCAGTCTGGGTTTCCACGCATTGCATCGCACTGCACGGATCGGACACCGCGGGTACGGGTCGGTCGGGTTCATTCCCGGTTCATGTCGGTCGGTGTAAATCGCGTCGGTTTTCCAGCCGGTTCACTACTTTCCCTACAGCTCGGTCGTACAGCTTGTATTCAGCACCATCCCTGAGTTAATGTATTTTGGAGTGGAAATAGTAAATTATATATGTTTCATGTCCAGCATCTTCCCACTAGTTTATGTAGTTTGAAGAGGGAATAGTATATCATATATGTTTTTAAGAATAATAATTTTAAACAAATATTTATATTTCCAAAAAATATTTTATTGCATGCATAATATATGCAAATTAATATTTAAAGTAAATAAATAACATATATGTATTTGATTTTTCCATTTTTATTTAGAGAATGAAGAAAATAAATTTAGTACATTTTATTTCATCTATAATATATTGTATGCATTTTTCAAAATAACATTGGGCCTCATTACGATGGCGGAGGGACCGCCACCGACAGCCTGTCCGTGGGTGTCCCACCGCCATCGCATTGTGATTTTCTCCCGCCATATTATGATGTCGGGGAGAAGTGTGGCTGTTGGAAAGACTGACCTCCACAGTCCAGATGGGTGGATCAAATCCCAACGCCCGTCGGACCAAATGCACAGCCCTAAATTGAGGCAGTGTCTGGGATTATGGTGTCACTTTCCTCCGGCAGTACTGCGGTGGTCTATCCAATGCAAAACGGCTTGTGGAAACAGATTTGGGTGCCCGTAGCAGGCCCTCCTCGATCCCAGGTGCAGGGACATGTACCCTGAGGGGCACCTATGGTGCACCCCTACATATCCCTACACCATGTGGCAGGTACCCCATGGAGTATGCCATGTAGTGCCGGGATGTGTCTGCACCCTATATTTTGTATTGCGGCGGGGGCTGCTAGACCTCATCCCCGCCACAATGCAAAATATAGGCGATGCGACCACCGTGCTGGTGGTTGCATCGTAATTTGGATTGTGGAAAGGCTGCCTCATAGGCAGCTGGTCCCAAATCCAAAACGATGGCAGACACACTAGAGTCCGTCCGCCATTGTAATGAGGCCCATAATAATATTTATTTACATTTTTGTAATGCAACATATTTTGTAAATATTTTCATATAGGTAATTCTATTTTTAAACACAGTAAATATTTAACATTTTTCATTTTCTATAATTTAAAAATGGAAAAGCTATACATTTTTTAGAAATGTAACAAATTTTGGGGTGTTTTGCATACATATATTCATATATTTTTTATTTTGTGACAGTTATACAATTTAGCAAAATTTTAAAATATATATTAAATAATTATATAAAGTTTCTATTATTATTTAATATATATTTTTTAAACATTTTTGTTTTATATTTGCGTACACAATTTTTAATATTTTTTATATTAAATAATATTATAAATTATATAATATTTTTTAATGTATGTGAAGAATAAACATTATAAAGTTAGGAAAGTATTGTGTAAATATACATTTTGTTAACATTTCAAACTTTTCCCACCTTTTTATAAACAGTAAATAATAGTTTTTCATAACAAAAAGTACATGAATTGTTTTTTAATGTATTGTAATAAATGTTATATATGTGGTAATATTTGTTACTATACATTGTTCAATTTTTAATATAACATAAAAAACATTTTTTTTATTTGTAACATTTATCTATATATATACATTTATTTATTTAAGATTTTGTTTTTATTTTTTTATTTTAATTAGGCTGCCATTTTTTTTTCTCTAAGTTGTATTTTTCAGTCTTTCACTGTTGTTTTTTGGTCGTCTTTGAAGTGAGAAGCTCGCGGTTGGAAGCTAGGTCGCATCGGTTGAGGTAACTTTATTTTAATTACTTTTTTTGGTTTTGAAATTTTTTATTAGCATTTTATAAGTACGATATATAAATAACTTAAAACAGTAGCTAACATTATATATTGTCAGATATATAAATGTATAAATAAGCTATACATCCTTGGGATATAAAAAAGTGAACAAGCAAATTAATCGGAGCATAAAATATTTGATACATTAATGGAAATATTAAATAAAAAATATAGATCTAAGTGCGAGACAATACAGAGAATTCTTAAGATAAATACTTTTTTAAGGTAATTTAGGAGTTGGGGGAAGGTAGTTAGGTAATATTTAGTCTATGTACATTGTGTTTTTGGTTGTTGTGTTGTATATTAGGTAGATTGTATTCAGTGAGATGCAGTTAGTCTGTTCAAAGTTTAGTGTTATGGTATGTTTATATTGTTAATTATGTGTAGAGCAGTATATGTTGAGGGATTGTAAATATGTTTTTGTTTGTTTTATAGTGTTATTACTGTATGTTTGTACGGGAGAGATTTGCGTTGTTTTTTTTTTACAGGATCTGTTAGTTGCATTCGAATAAGGTGAGTTTTATTTTATTTTATTTTATTTTTAAAGGAAATGTGTATTAGTTTTGAGTAAACTAATAATTATTTTACATTTCCTTTATTTTTTGCGTTTTCATGTAACATTTCTCTTTTAATCTATTTTTCAGTTTTTTTATGGTTCTAAACTACGGACATTTTGTTGGAGGAGTTTGTTTTGGAGTTGTAGTTTTACATTTTTTTTATTTTTTTTAAATCTTATATTTTCTGCAAGTTTGGATTTTTTTACTTGCTTTGTGGATGATATTTTTCAGCTATGTTATGTTATGTTATTATAATCTATAACGTGCACAGCTACTCAAGAGTGTCCCGGCGCGAAACCTAACAGGGGCAGAAATTATCGTATCATTAGATAAAAACCAAAGTTTTCAACCATGTCTTCCTGAAGAGTTTCGGGTCCTTAATACTACGAAGGTCCTAGGGAAGAGAATTCGAAGCCACCGCTGCCTTATATGTCAGGGAGCTGCCACCAATTCTCGTAAGGTGAAAACGCGGAATGACCGCCAGAAGCTGCACCGCTGAACGCAACTGTCTTCTGGGAGCATAGAACTAAAGCACTTCCTTAGGTATACAGGGCCACGTTCATACAGGGCTGAGTGAGCCAAAGTAAGAGACTTAAATTTGACTCTCTCGGCCACCGGGACCCAGTGGAGATCGTGCAGATGTTGCTGAATACTAGATCTTCCCGGAATATTAAGAGGAGACCTTGCTGCAGCATTCTGGACTACCTGCCGCCTCTTCAACAGATACCCTGGCAAACCAAAATATAGGGCATTCGCATAATCAATACGTGAATCAATTAAGGCACAAGTGACCATTTCCTTGGCTGCCCTAGGAAGGAGGGGAAGACATTTTCTAAGTGATTTAAGGGTGCCAAAGCAATGTCCAGCTAGCTTTTTTATCTGAGTGGAAAACCGAAGGTTTTTGTCGAACTAAATTCCGAGATTTTTAGTAGGTTGGCCCGCAGAATTGGGCAAAGGATAATCCGCCGGCCAGAGTGATTCCCTAAACTGGGGAGGAAAAATCCCAAATAAAAGGTTCTCTGAATTTTCCTCGTTACACTTGAGCTGCATGAGAGAAGCCATTGAAAGACAGCTGTAAGGCATGTCTTCGCTCGAAAAGTGGATAGATCATTTTTTTCGCTGGTGAAGAGGAGCGGGGTATCATTCTCATAAGCAATGATCTTAGCACCCAACCCCTCTGCCAGCGGAATGAGAGGGCCGAAATATATATTGAAAAGGAGGGGGCTCAAAGTGGAGCCCTGAGGCACTCCTCCTGTCACTCTTTGAGGGGCCGACGAAGATGTTGGAAGCCAAACTTGCTGTGTTCTGTCCTCAAGGAATGATTTTAACCAATTCCATGCAGACCCACAAATACCAATATCCATGAAGCGGGCCAGTAACAAAAAATCTTGGATGCCACTGATGATCTGACAACGTCTCTCACCACTAAAGACACAGGGGAGGACCCCATCCACACATAAAGGGATGCTGTCAAAGCTTACATGCACAGCCACTTAATCACCCTGGCCTCCCAAATCAATAAAGACAGAAGAGGTATGAGGACCAAGTTTAATGAGACTCTGAGGGAATTGAAGCAAAGCCTCCGCCACGCCGAGAGGCAGTGGCGAAAAGCTTACGACCCAGCGGAGCTGGCAACCTATAAATCCTTACTTACTTCGTATGAAAAATCCATCATTGTCAGGAAAGCTGAATATTACGAGGCGAGAATCACAGACGAGCCTAACAAACAGAAAGAGACTTTCAGAATACTGAAGGGAACTCAGCCAAAAGTCTGAGGTGAAATCCGCAGCCGTACCCCTAGACTGCAATATATTCCAGACCTACTTCCTTCAAAAGGTCAGGGACATCATGTCCGAGATTGACAATACCCCCATCAATCAGAGCTCCTTAGTCTACAATCAGCCCACCCCCTCTTCCCGGCAAGCAACTTTCCACTTTCCCTATACTGGATTCTATGTCACTAACACAACTAATGAATCACATTAAATCGGGTTCTCCCGCAGACCCCTGCTCTCTGAGGATTTTTCGAATGGCCCTCCCTGGCCTGGAAAAGCAGCTCCTCGTTTTACTGAATACCTTCTTAGAGACTGGCCACCTACCTTCCAACCTGAAGGAGGCCAGAGTCACCCCCTCCTAAATAAATCTGGAGCAGATACCGCTAGTCTCAAGAACTATAGGCCCATCTCCCAGCTCCTCATCTTGGCAAAAGTGATAGAACAACATGTTCTCAAAACACTTTCATAATTCCTGGAGGAACACCAACTACTCCAGATGCGACTAGCTGGGTTTAGACCCTACCACAGCACAGAACTGGTGATGCTGTCGGTTCTTGATGACCTCAGAATTATAGCTGACATTAAAAAACCGAGCGCCCTGATTCTATTAGACCTATCAGCGGCGTTCGATATGGTCAACCACTCTCAGTTGCTGGATCGAATAACAGACTTGGGTATTCATGGACCGGCACACCAGTGGCCAGAAGCCTTCCTGTCAGAGCGGTCCCAGAGGATCCTGTTAGGGGAGCGGGTATCAGACAGAGGCATCCTCACCTGCGGCGTCCCTCAAGGCTCCGCATTGCCCCGGCTCCTCTTCAACATCTAATTACAGCCTCTGGTGACAGCCCTAGCCCACATGGACTGCTGAGTTTTCAACTATGGGGACGACACCCAGCTCATCCTCTGGATTGAAAATTCCACCTATGCCCAGGACGTGGCGCAAAACATCCTCAGATTCACAGTAAATTGGATGACTGCCAACTCATTAAAAATCAACCCTGATAAAACGAAAGTCCTTATCATCCCCACAAAAGACAACCCCTGGAGCGACCGTTTCTGGTCCCAGGAGTTGGGTGTCACCCCCACACCAGCTCATGCCGTGAAAAGCCTTGGCATAAAAATTGACTCAGAGCTCTCCATGGCTAAGCAAGTCACCACAGTGGTCAGAACTTGCATGGAGCTTATGAGACAGCTACGGAAGCTTGTCCCCTTCCTTTCAACTGCCTCTCTACAACCGATCGTATTGGCCACAATTGTCTCCAGACAAGACTATGGCAATGCTTTATACATCGGCCTTCCTCAAAATCTTATTAATAAACTACAGGTGGTACTGAACGACACAGCCAGGTTGATCTTTAGGCTGCCAAGATGGTCCCACGTCTCCCCTCTGCTATGCAAATTGCACTGGCTTCCCATCAAGCAAAGAGCTAAATTTAAGGGTCTCTGCATTGCCCATAAAGCAATCTACGGCAAAGCCCCGGCCTACATTATGGAACGCCTGAAGAACTATGTTCCGGGCCGCACACTGTGGTCTCCTAAAACCCATTGCCTGTCCACCCCAAGATGCAATACAGCATCTAAAGGGGGCAGAGCCTTTTCCGTCTTGCTCCCACAACTCTGGAACCAACTGCCCGATTAACTGCGCAAGGAACCGGCACTGCTTCCATTCAGGACACAGCTTAAGACACTTCTGTTTAGGGAGGCCTTGGACACTGTTTAACTAGCCTTACTGTGCGGCCATGCATCCGTTTACGACCTCTGGCAACTCTCTCAAAAGGGCTTAGAGACCTGCTGGTGATTAGTGCTATATAAGAATCAATTAACATAACAAGTTAGAGGTACGAGTCCATGAGCTGTTAGCAGTACGCAAACGAACAGGGTCCACAGGCACGCTGCAAAAGCTAGAAAAGCCGTACAAGCAGATCAAGCTGTGGACACTGACAGGGCAGAGTATTCTCTAAACCTGGTATAAAAAGGCATTATTGTGGCAGCAACAAGGCCAGGAGACTCCTCGCTGCAAAGCTGAGGGCCAAAATGCAACAAGAGCGAATAGCCTCCATTAAAAATATTAAGGGGTCACTGCTCAGTGCAGACTCTGCCATTTGTGAGAAGTTTCATAACTTTTTATTGCAACTTATATGCTGCTGAAAAGGTGAACCCTGTCATTATGGAGAGCTACCTTCAAGAGACAACAATCATGTGCATACTGGGGTCACAGCGGGTCACTCAAGACAAGACAATTGAGAAAAGGGAAATCGTCACAGCGATAGTAAGTTAAAACTTGGAAAATTCTGAGCCCTGATGGCTTCATGAGCCTTATTTTCTACAAAATGTTCTGGACCGTTCTCACCCCTATCCTTACCCACCTGTATAACTCATTCGCCACGTCTGCAAGGATCACAGTTTCCATGCAAGAAGTTTCTATATTTGTCATCCTGGCATCGGGCAATGATTCGAGGAAAGGGGTGAGGTGGAATGATCTTCTTCAATCAATCAGCTGTCACACTGTACCAGGGATGAGCCTCACCAATCCTACTGAAGAAAGGAGAGTGCCCAAACCTCTTGAGCCAATACAAGATTTAGTGGGATTGACCCTGACAGTGTTGTCAGTGACGGGCAGAGCTGAGGCCCCAGAGCAGAGATTCCTAGCACCCTATATCCTTACTGAACATAGACGAAAAAATGGTTTCTGTGATCCTGGCATGTTGCCTTGCCCAACTCTTGCAAGTCTCCATTTACCCCGTCCAGAATGGGTTTACACCAGGAAGATAATATCAAATGCACACTTCACCTTATAAATATAGTACACAGATCACAGGCTCAAATGCTATTCATGGTGGTAGGACTTCAATAGGGTGCACTGGCCTTTTCTTTGGAGAGTTCTGGAGAGATTGGGCCTTGACTTAAAATTTAGGTCATATATCATTAGTATCTATTTGAACCCTGTGGCAAGTGTCCAGGTCAACGGGAGGGCTTCTGATCCTTTCAGAATGGAGAGAAGGACTAGGACGAGCTGCCCCCTGTTCCCCCCTGCTGTTTCCTCTGTACATGGGGCCATTAGTGAATGTGATCACAGCAAACCAAGCTATTGAGGGAGTCACGTCCAGTAAGGATATCCATAAAATCTGCCTCTATGCCGATGACATGCTAGTGACGGTGACGGACCCAGTCCACATTCTTCCTCCCTTACTTGAAGAATTAGCTAAAGTCAGAGGGTAGGCTGGCTTCAAAGTAAAACTAAAAAGATCCCAACTTTTATACCTCTCCTGTCCATGCCCCAATATAGAAACAAGTTGAGCACAGTACCCATTTGATGTGGGCACAGAAACCTATCACATATATTTGAGGGTGTGAGACAAAAGCGAGAAGCACACTAATATATATGAGTCCAAAGTAATGAAGTCTCATATGGGAAAATTATACCCATCAAAAAATAGAAACAAACAGAGTTACAAAACCATTGTAACGCAGGAACTAGCCATCACACAACATTAGACTTTTTCTAAGAATTCATCCTTTATTTTCTTTTCTTGTACTTTTAAAAGCAGGGACAAGGACACAGCCAACACGTTTTGTCCCTAAACATGTGGACCTCTTCAGGGCAGAAAGAAGTTTTTTTGCTGTAGAATCCAAAGAGTTGAGAAGAGAGTGACTAGACACTTGCTTGCAATATTCTAAAATGTGTCCCACATAAACTGTATTTTTAGTCACCAATTGATTACACGGAATCCTGACGGACCTTCAAAGCCTAATTAGAGCCTTTATGTGAGGATAAGAAAGCTTGGCTACCTAAAAAACACAATATACGGAAACCTGTTGGGGGAGGCTTGAGGATATCACACTTAACCAACTCAACTACATGATGGAATGGATATGTCAGGGTAACATATTTGGAAAATGTCCTGGCAGCCCAGATGGTCTCGGGCACGGGGTTTATGTTCTTCCCCAGTCACATAGTCAAAACCTATCACTTGGGACCCACTCATGTTCTGGAAAGCACTTTCTTACTACCCGTCACCTCTTACCCCTATCATATGGAACCCAGACTTCATCCTGGGACTAGAGCATGCTCGATTCAAGGTTCGGTAGAAAGCCAGTTGTAAGTGAGTGGGAGAATTTGATCACAGGGAACTCAAGTCATTTGAACAAATTAAAAGGTATTATGGTATTAAAAAAAAACGAAGACACTACAAAATCTGTAGGGGAGACACTGGGTGACTCACAAAAGCATGTGCCTCAGAGATGCTCTTCCTCTGATAGCTTTTGAGAAATGGGACATACCTAAGACTGATAATAAGGTTGATTTGGGCATTTACTGATCCCTCACTGGTACCTCTTCCTTGGACTGGACTGTGAGCCAACAAAAGTGGGTGGTGGAGATTGGGAGGACCGTTACACAAAAGGAGTAGTCTGAGAATATGGCAAGACCCACATTAGGTGGGTCCAGTATTTCAAAGAAAGAGACGCTCACAAAATCATGCACTATTAGTACCACACCCTTAAAGGGGTGCACAGGTGGGAACCCATTAGTAGCAAGCTAAGGAACTGTGGCAATACTGGCACCTTGCTACAAAATCTCTGTCACTGTTCCAAATTTCAGAGATATTGGAAGAAGGTTTTATGCAAGATAGACCAGAAGTATGGGGTTCACCTGCTGAGGTTTCCGATATTCCTCATTTTGGGAGCTGCAAACCAACTTGTGTACCCTTTGAATTCCAGTAGGGGTAGCCAAATTACTCTTCTCTTAGGGACAGCCAATCTTGAGTCTCTGGAGCAAACAGGAGGCACCCATGTTTTGACATTGGTTGCAATAAGTTTCGGAAATGCTGGGGATGGAAGGAGTGTTGCTAGCTTTAGAGGGCAGATGTAAATACCTTGCTTCCCTCTGAAAGGCATATCTCGCCACACTCACAGCTGAGTTCTGTGAGATAGCCCTGGCAATTGTTCCATCACTGCATGATCACACAGATGGGTATAAGACTGCCTAGGATATAGCATAGCCCTAGATAGGGTCTTGATGGTTGATCCTTGGCTCTGGAGTCGAAAACCTCTGCAGTCCACTGAGCTTTAAAGTGGATTGCTCCCTCCATTGCACAGCTCTTCCTGGTAGCTGCTGCTGCCCCCATGGATGCTGCTGACCCTCTGGTCAGGACTTCAAGGCCCTCCTCCACCCGCAGGCTCCAGCTTGCGCCTCATTCCTTGTGGTCTAGTTGTGGAGTGTCACTGCTCTACTGCTGGACTGCCTTTCTTTCTCTTTTTTCTGCTTTATCTCCCCTTTTTGCCTTTTCTCTGCCGCTGCCTTCTTTTCTGCTTTTAACCTTTTCTGCTCTGCCTTTTTCTTGTCCTTTGTGCACTTTTCCTCATGCTTCACCACCCTTGCCACTGTGATTCCCACCCCCTCCTCCAGTGTCCCTTTCCCGCTCCCCGTGTTTCCCGTCTCCCAGCTGTCCAGCCCCCTATACACTACTTAGTGGCAGCCACTGTGTGGCCGCACCGCTGGTGTGCCAAAGGCATGCCTGTCTGCACCTGGACCACACACAGTGACACAGACCCTGGTTCTTGGACCCTACACCAATACAATGCCAGCACCCTTCTCGCCCTCAGCACAGGATGCCACACAGCCTGCCACCACTCCTCGCCATAGGACACCCAACGAACCTTCTCCTGCTGGAACTGCAGCTAGACCCTGGAACACCCCAACACGCCAGCTCCTCTCCCTGCCCAGCCGAACAACAGCGCACCTGACGGCTCAATTACATTCCCCTCAACACGAGCTCCCTGCACAAACACACCACAAAAATCTGAGATCTCCTCGATGCCGCCTCTCCTGACATCGCCTTCTTCATGGAAACCTGGACCAACCCCATCTCTGGTATAGACATCGCCACCGCCATGCCTGACTGCTACGAAATCACCTGCAAGGACCACACTGACCAACCAGGAGGAGGCATTGCCATCGTCCACAAGAACACCATCCGCCTGCCATTCACTTGAATGACCCAATGACAACCATGGAACACCTCCATTCCCAGATCCCAGCCAACCACAGCACCACCCTCTGTGGCACCCTCATCTACAGGCCTACCGGCTCTCGCCCGCCCTTCACCAATGCCATTGTAGACCTCATTGCACCCCAGTCTCTCGCATTCTCTGATTACATTCTACTCCACAACCTCATCTTCCACCTAGACAACCCCAGTGAACAGAACACCGCATCACTTCTGGAGAACCTTGCCAACATCGTACTCAAGCAGCTAGTCACCGCTCCCATCCACGCAGCGGACACATGCTCGACCCTGTCTTCTCCGCCAGTGGGAACATCACCAACAGCCACACCACCAAACTCCTCTGGACCGACCATCACTGCGTGCACTTCGCCTTTCACCACTCACCCATACACCACTGCCCTCACCGCCCCTGTCATAGCTGGAACAAGGCCACTGAAGAACATCTCATCACCTTCCTCAGCACTACCAAACCACCAACATCAACAGACGCCAACAACTCATGACGCAAACTTCAGCGATGGATTTCCAACTGCGCCGACACTCTGGCACCCACCAAGAAGGCACTGGGCATGCAAAACACCAAGGAAGCCACATGGTTTACTCCTGCCCTCCAGGAGTCCTGATGCACCTGCTGAAGACTCGAGAAAAGATGGAGGTACAACAAAATCCCGGAAACCCACACAGCCTTCAAACCCGCCATCAACGCACACCACCCCTACTCAAAACTACAAAGAAAACATCCCTCCAAGACAGAATCAACACCAATGCACACAACAGAAAAGAACTCTTCACCATCACAAAGGAGTTCGACAGGCCCAACAGTGAAACCAGAGATGTCCCAACCTCCAAAGACCTCTGCTACAAACTCAGCACCTTCTTCCACCACAAGATTAGGCAAATCTATGACAGCTTCGACACCCAGGCCCTGCCACAATACCTATTACCAGCGAACGCAACCACGTTGCACCCCAACAGATCCTGCTCAACTAAACCCTGCTCACCAGGGACAACACACTCAAGACCATCAAGAGCATCCACTCTGGAGCCCCAACAGACCCCTGCCCACATCACATCTTCCATAGAGCAGCCACTTCCATCACCCCAGAGCATCAATTGCTCCATCAAAACTACCAGCTTCCCTGACAACTGGAAACCCGCCAACATCAACCCCCTGCTCAAGAAGCCATTCGACGACCCAACAGACCTCAAGAACTATAGACCCATCTCCCTCCTCCCACTCCCAGCCAAGTTCATCGAGAAGGCCATCAATGCTTAACTATCCAAGTTCATCGAAGAGAACCATTTTCTGGACATTTCTCAATCCTGCTTCACAAAGTAACCAGAGCACCGAGACTGCACTCCTTGCTGCCAACTACGACATCCACTCCCTCTTGGACCATAGCGACACCGCAGCCCTTATCCTACTGGACCTCTCGGCTGCCTTCAATACCGTTGCCCACCACACCCTAATCATGAGACTCCACGATGCCGGCATCCACAAAAAGACCCTGGAATGGATCCATTCCTTCCTTACCAGCCAAACACAATGAGTCAGGCTACCTCTGTTCCTCTCAGAACCTACAGAGATCAGCTGCGGAGTGCCCCAGGGCTCCTCCCTGAGCCCCCCCCTCTTTAATGTCTACATGGCCCCCCTTGCAGCCATCATCAGAAACCAAGGACTCAACACTGTCTCTTACACCAGCGACACCCAGCTGATCCTCTCCCTTAGCAGCGAACCCACAGCTGCCAGAATCGAATTTCGCCGCGGGATAAGGGCCGTTGCCACCTGGATATAAGACAGCAGCCGCAAGCTCAAACCAACCATTAAGATCAATAGGGTTTCCCTGTATCCCTCGGAACCTGGGTTATTAGATATAAATCTACAAGTGGTTCCGTTGGGTAAATACCACGGGATACTGGTTCAGAACCTGATTATTTCTTTCACAATCAATAGTGATTTTGTACTAGACTTTTATAAATACACCACACTTCTGTAAGTTTTTATCAAACATATATATATTTATTAAAATATTTATTTTGTTTCTCTATTTTTCTCACTAATTGTGTAAACAATTTTATACAAAAAGATAATACCAATGGGGGCTGTCTGACAAAGAAAACACCATAACAAATACACAGACAATTCAAAGGGGGACTGTGGTGACATATAGTGCAAATGGGTGACCTTTCAAATTCAAACAATAAACAAGACAATAACAAATTCTCCGTCCTTTTCAGGTCTTTCACTTTAGCTAGTCCTATTTTTTCAAATAATTGCTATAGTAAGCCAGGACATGAGATGGTTGTATGTCAACGTTTCGACCCAGTATATATATGTGTTTGTAGATACATCAAGTAGGGTCTTCTTCAGGACATAAGAAGGAAGTGCGACAGCCTATTCAAAGGAAAACAAAATTCCTATTAGTAAGGTGTGGAATACAAAATGTACAATGTGTGAGCCGCCAAACTCTCAAGGTACTCACCCTTGGTGGTTGGGAATTCACAAGATTGAATCTATTAACTCCTCCGAGCCCAGAAGGATTTTGCATTCAAGGATTATCTGCAAAATGATGAGATTGCCAGATACTATCTGCATCCCTACATGTGTATAACTACTACTCTATGCAGTTGCTGCATATGTTACATATACTTACCAATCCACCAGCTTTTCAAACTTTACCTGTGTACCTGTAATGAGAGGGAAAGACTAAGAGGTCCATTAGGACGGCCATGGAAGCGGAAAACATCCGCCTGCTGGCACCGTGGGAAAACCGGTGACCAAATTAGGATTAACCGCCCCAAAAATCCGACCACGGCGGAACGAGGCCAAGAAAAACCGCCCGTTGCGGGTGGAGATGGCCAAAATCCGTCCGCGGTGGTCGGAATCGCGGCGGAAAAACAAAAACCCGTCGCAAGTATAGTGGAGACACTGCACCGGAAATTAGGATATCCCCGACGGTCCTGCGGTATGTACCGTCGTCTCCGACCGCCGCGGTCACACTATGGGATGAATGGGAGAGGCAGCGGAAGAGCTGAAGTCCAGCCACCACGGCGGACGAACCGTAAAAGATATGGTGGACGAAGCCAAAACCCCACAAGAAGGCCAAAAAGTGCACACAGAAAACTAGCCATGCCACCCAAATACACAAAACACACCCCAATGACACAACCACATGGCAAAACAAAAAATACAAATCCCAGGACAACACACCTGTCAGCAACACCCCAATTGGACACACCCACATAGCTGAGTATAAAACCAGCACCCTTCCCTGACCACAATCCCTTGCAAAACTCCAGGAGAGAAGGGACACATACCACAGCTGACAGGAGAGGCAAAGGACACAACATCACTAGCCACACCGCACACAGCACCACCAACACCTCCACACCAGCACAACTAACCCCCTGCAAAACAGACACCATACACAGCACAACCACAACCACCACTCACACTCCTGCACCCACAATCACTTTGCACACCACACACCATGGCCACACAGAAAATGCCCAAATTCACTGAGAGTGAGTTGAAGGTCCTGGTAGATGAGATAGTCAGAGTGGAACCACAGCTTTTTGGTAGCATGGTCCAACAGACACCATTATCCACAAGGACACAAATGTGGGCAAGGATAGTCCAAAGGGTCAATGCAGTAGGGACCACCCCAAGTTCAAAAAAGGAGATCATGAAGCGGTGGCATGATCTGAAGAGGGTGGTCAAGGAGAGGAGGAGCAAGAACCGTGAGCTGCCTCAGAAGACTGGCGGTGGTCCTCCCATTCCACAAACACCAGTCACACCATGGGAGGAAAAGGTGCTTGCCATACTGCATCCAGAGAGTCTTACAGGAGTGGCCGGGGGAGTGGAGGCTGGTAAGTACTGCCACTCTGCTATGTACTTGCTTGCACAACTACAAAGCTACACCACCTAGGACACATACCATCCATCTGCACCACACACTCACAAAAACATGGCTCACAGATCCAACATTCACCCACTCCCATTCACCCCAAACGTAGCTACCAACATTACCATGGGGGCATGTCTACAGACAGACAGCACTACAACTCCCACCAGGCCCCCTGGCACACAGCATCAGCAAGATGGATCCCTCCCCCACCCCACCCAGAAGCATGTGCCAGCCATTACACAACCCACATCAAACATACAGGTAGGTAGCCATCTTCACAATGAGGCTGTTTGTGGGGTGGAGGCCTGCACCACTACTCCCACCATGCCCCCTGTCCCACACCTGAGCAGGATGGAGCCCTCCCCCACCCAGGAGCATTTGGAAGCCATTGCAGTACACTAAACAAACTTACATGTAGGTAGCCATCTTCACAATGAGGGTGTCTGGGGGTGGAGGCCTGCACCACTACTCCCAACATCCCCTCTGTCCCACACCTGAGCAGGATGGAGACCTCCTCCACCCAGGAGCAGTTGGAAGCCATTGCAGTACACCAAACAAACTTACAGGTAGGTAGCCATCTTCACAATGAGGGTGTCTGGGGGTGAGGGGCCGACACCCCTACTACCACCATACCCCCTGTCCCACACCCTACCATGATGAATCCCCCCCAAAGCATGTGTCAGTCATTATACAACCCACATCAAACTCACAGGTAGGTAACATCTTCTCTGGGAGGGTGTCTGGGGATGGGAGGCCTGACCCACTACTCCCAACATCCCCTCTGTCCCACACCTCAGCAGGATGGAGCTCGCGCCCACCCCACACAGAAGCAGTTGGAAGCCATTGCAGTACACCAAACAAACTTATAGGTACGTAGCCATCTTCACAATGAGGGTGTCTAGGGGTGGGGGGCCTACACCACTACTCTCAACATCCCCTCTGTCCCACACCTGAGCAGGATGGAGCACTCCCCCACCCAGAAGCAGTTGGAAGCCATTGCAGTACACCAAACGAACTTACAGGTAGGTAGCCACCTTCACAATGAGGGTGTCTGGGGGTGGGGGGCCTGCACCATTACTCCCACCATACCCCCTGTCCCACAGCCTACCATGATGGATCCCTCACCCCCCGAAGCATGTGTCAGCCATTACACAACCCACATCAAACTCACAGGTAGGTAGCCATCTTCTCTGGGAGGGTGTCTGGGGGTGGGAGGCCTGCACCACCACTCCCACCATGCCCCCTGTCCCACACCTCAGCAGGATGGTGCCCTCCCCCACCCCACCCAGAAGCAGTTGGAAGACAGTGCAGTACACCAAACAAACTTACAGGTAGGTAGCCATCTTCACAATGAGGGTGTCTGGGGGTGGAGGGCCTACACCACTACTCCCAACATCCTCTCTGTCCCACACCTGAGCAGGATGGAGCACTCCCCCACCCAGAAGCAGTTGGAAGCCATTGCAGTACACCAAACAAACTTACAGGTAGGTAGCCATCTTCACAATGAGGGTGTCCGGGGTGGGAGGCCTGTACCACTACTCCCACCATGCCCCCTGTCCCACACCTCAGCAGGATGGAGCCCTCACTCACCCAGGAGAAGTTGGAAAGCATTGCCATACACCAAACAAACTTACAGGTAGGTAGCCATTGTGAGAAGTTGGCCTGATATATGCTGTCCACTAGTTCTAGTGGGCACCTTCTATCAGTCCAAACAACCCGTTATGGTGATAGGTTAAAGACAACCTTATGTGAAAGCTATCCTAGTGGTAGCTATGGAGAGCAGCCTTCAGGCTACGTCTTGAAGGAATGTAAAGCAGCTTGTTTTACCAGTCTATAATCTCTTGAATGATCAAATGAAAGGACAACCACACCAGGTATATATTCAAAATATATGTATTTAAGATAATACACACCCCTCTAGTCTCTTTATGAGGCTAGAGTTCGAAGTGCTTAGTTTACAAGTGAACAAGCTCAATAATAGCACAAATACACGTTTGGGCCCTAGGGGCGTACCAAACCATATACCAAAAAAGTGGTATAAGAGCCACGACTGGAACAGGCACTAGGCCTATTGACACTAGAATTGCTGGGACCCCAAGGAACCACCCAAGGTAGTGACACAGGGGACCCACGGGAGATGTATGCAGTGTGAAAACACAACTGCGGGTTCCTATTATCTTCTAAGGGCAATGTCGCGGTTGGAAATTTAAAGATTAGGGACACTTCTAATCGAGTCAGAACCAAACCCTTTTGGACTTAAGCAGTTCTAGTGCTAGCACACACGAGAGCACCAGAGTTCTCGAGTTACCTCACCCAGGGAAGCCGGGTGCATTGGTGTCTTTTGGTGTCGCGTTGCGTCGTCGATTTCAATGGAAGCCTGCAAGGAACTGCTGCTGCCGTGAAGAGAAGCGTCCGAAGAGATCCAAGCCTGGATCTAGGATGTAAGGAACCTGAAAGCAGAGGGGACAGAGTCTGGGTCAATAGCCAGTGACCGAGGGCAGGATGGACCAATGCCCACAGATGTCGGGTGCTTCAGGTGAGTTGATGGGTGTTTTGACTCTTCAACCACGAGGTCCAGGAGGTGTCGACAAAGTCCATGAGCCGGATTGGAACTATCCCACGAAGTCTGTTAAGTGCTGCGGTGTCGGCGACCATATTGGACCCAACAAGCCTTGGCGACGGCAAGTCACTGGAATTCAGAGAAAGTACTGCGGTGCAGACCATCAAGGTCTGAGGGACTCACCCAGTGAGGATAAGTCGGGGCACATCTGGAGCAACTAGGAAAACCCAAGAAGAAGAGGAGTTGCCTTCGTGGGGACCTGCTAGCCAATGGGCTAGTGATCGCGAAGGAGCCTCGAGCAGTCGCACTTGAAACGAGCCCACGGGTCACTCGTGGAGTGGAAGCCCATAATCTTCGGTGCAAAAGATGCTCAAGGCTGGAGCTACTCGGAGCCCAAAGCACAATTTCCAGGTGGACCAGGAAGATAGTATTGCTAGGGACTGGATTCCTATACTTATACTAAGTTTAGGGATGGACTAACTCTAAGGCCCCACCTATGGGTGGGCTTAGAAAGAGGGGTGGTTACACTCATTTCTTGTGTCCAGTTTTGCGCCAGAGCAGGGGCAGGTAGCCCCTGAAACCGGTTTGAACTGGACTATGCACAGAGACACCAAATGTGCCCCCAGTGCAGGACTTCAAGCACCAGAGAGTGCTCCCGCCCAGCCCCAATACACATCAGCCTGTCTGGGGAGGTGGGGACTCCTCCGACAGGAATCCTATTGTCCAGGCCTCCCCTGCCAGAGTTTTGGTCAGCAGCAGGAGGCCAGACCCGTGTCTGTGGCAGAGGCATCCATTTTGTGATGCCAGGGCTCAGGAAAATCCTACCGGGTTTAGAAAGTGTGAACATGTCTCTCCCTCTAGAAGGGTGGAATGCTACCCCCGCTGCCAGGACTGGCGAGGGGGTAGTATTCCGAGATGTTTGACACCAAACACGACATGTTTTGATGCAGCCATTCCAAAGTTAGCATTTACCGCGAGGTTATAATGCACTTAAGAGTATATGGTATGGCTGTATCACAGAACAGCCATAAGGAAGTAATTCCGAAAGCTGCAGAGGGGCTCAGCTCATGCTTGGGCACCCTCTCACACAAAACCAAGCACTCTGCCTTCAGGATTGTCAAGGCCTGCCATAGGAGTGGCTTATAGGTTTATATGTGTGGCTATAGGTAGCCTTTACCTCTGTAAGGGGTGCAAGCACACCCTTACCCAGGCTGCAGTAGCAGACCTATGGTGCCATTTTGGAGTGCTTCCCAGGGGTGGCATAATACATGCTGCAGCCCCTGGTAGGCCTCTGAGGTACCTATGCCCTAGGTACATAGTATACCATATACTAGGGGCTTATAAGGCACTCCAGAATCCAATTAGATATGTACCTAATGTACATGTAAACCATTTTAGAGAGGAAGCAGCTAGGCTGTGGTCCTGATTAGCAGAGCCACAGCCAGACTAAGGTCGAAAAACAGTGAAACACCAGCAAAAAGTGGGGGTACCCATGTGAAGCAGATCCTACTCTCCTACACAACCCCCCCCCAAACGCAGGGACATTAAACTAACCTTGACCAGTTGAGTCTTCATGTTCCAAGTGGAAATACCTAGAGAGTCCATCTGCATTGGCATGGTTACTCCCAGGTCCATGTTCCACTGTAAAGTCCATCCCCCGTAGGGAAATGGGCCACCTAAGCAGTTTGAGGTTTTCACCCTTCATTTGTTTTAGCCATAAGAGGGGCTTATGGTCTGTCTGAACAATTAAGTGAGTACCAAATAAGTATAGCCTCAACTTCTTCAGAGCCCAAACCACAGCAAAGGCCTCCCTCTCAATGGCTGACCAACGTTTCTCTCTAGGGGTCAGCCTTCTGCTTATGAAAGCTACTAGCTGATCCTGACCTTCTTCATTCAATTGTGACAGTACAGCCCCAACCCCCAATTCAGATGCATCAGTTTGAACAATGAACGTTTTGGAGTAGTCAGGACTCTGCAGAATGGGAGCAGTACACATGGCCTGCTTCAGGTCATCAAATGCCTTTTGACAGCTAGCTGTCCAATGAACCTTTTTGGGCATTTTCTTAGAAGTTAAGTCATTCAAGGGTGTCACTATTGATCCATACCTTTTGACAAATCTCCTATAGTACCCAGTCAGGCCTAAGAAGGCTCTCATCTGAGTCTGGGTAATTGTAGCAACCCAGTCCATCTTGGTCTGGATTTTGCTCTGCAATGGTTGAAACTGGCCTCCACCTACAAGGTGGCCTAGGTACACAACCTGACTCTGCCCTATCTGGCACTTAGTAGCCTTGATAGTTAGGCCTGCTTTCTGCAGCGCCTCCAAAACATTCCTTGGGTGGACCAGGTGATCCTCCTAGGAACAGCTAAAGACAACAATATCATCTAGATATGCTGCACTAAAGGCTTCCAGGCCTGTGAGAACTGTATTCACCAACCTTTGGAAAGTGGCAGGTGCATTTTTCAAACCAAAGGGCATCACCACAAATTAATAGTGCCCACTAGGGGTAGAAAATGCTGTTTTGGGCTTTGCATCATCAGCTAGCCTGATCTGCCAGTAGCCACCTGTCAAGTCAAATGTGCTAAGGTACTTGGCTGAGACCAAAGTATCTATAAGCTCATCTGCCCTTGGTATTGGATGGGGATCAGTCCTAGTGACTGCATTGAGACCCATGTAGTCCACACAAATCCTCATCTCTCTCTTTCTACCACGGGTGTGAGGTTGTGGCACAAGGACCACTGGACTAGCCCAAGGGCTATCTGAGGGTTCAATCACACCCAAATCCAACATGTTCTGGACTTCTTTCCCGATACAGTCCCTGACATGGTCAGGTTGCCTATAAATCTTAATTTTAATAGGCAGACTGTCCCCAGTGTCCACTTCATTAGTGCACCAGGTAGTCTGATTTGGAGTCAGTGAGAACATGTGTCTGAACTGATTGAGAACCTGTCTGCAATCAGTTTGCTGCTGGGCAGTGAGGCTGCCTGCCAAGGCTATACCATCAACTGACCCATCATCAGGGTTCTGTGAGAGGAGGTCAGGGAGTGCATCACTCTCTTCCTCCTGTCCCTCATCAGTTGCCATGAGCAAGCCCATATCAACCCTGTCCACATATGGCTTCAGCCTGTTGACATGGAGAACCCTATGGGGACTCCTGGGGGTTCCAAGGTGTACCAAATAGGTAACCTCCCCTTTTTGTTCAACAATAGTGTGGGGTCCACTCCACTTGTCCTGGAGAGCTGCTGGGGCCACAGGCTCCAACACCCACACTTTCTGTCCTGTCTGCTAAACAGTCAGTACAGCCTTTTGGTCATGCCAGACTTTTTGCAGTTGCTGGCTAGCCTCAAGGTTTTTGTTTGCCTTTTTCATGTACTCAGCCATCCTGGAGCGGAGACCAAGTACATAGTCCACTATGTCTTGCTTTGGTGGCTTGAGAGGTAACTCCCATCCTTCCTTCACCAACCACAATGGACCCCTGACAGGGTGACCAAACAGAAGTTCAAATGGGCTGTAGCCAACCCCCTTCTGAGGCACTTCCCTGTATGCAAATAAAATGCAGGGCAAGAGAAGGTCCCATTTTCGCCTAAGCTTCTCTGGGAGTCCTTGGATCATGCCCTTTAAGGTTTTTTTGAATCTCTCAACTAAACCATTGCATTGTGGGTGATAGGGTGTGGTGAATTTGTAATTCACTCCACACTACTTCCACATAGCAGTTAAGTAACTTGACATAAAGTTTGCTTCCCTGTCAGATACTACCTCCTTTGGAAAGCCTATTCTTGAGAACACACTCAGGAGAGCTCTTGCCACTACAAGTGCTGTAGTGGTCCTCAGGGGCATTGCTTCTGAATACCTGGTGGCATGATCCACTACCACCAGTATAAATCTGTGCCCAGATGCTGTTTGAGGATCCATGGGCCCAACAATGTCAACCTCAAACCTCTCAAAAGGAACCCCCACCACAGGTAGTGGTATCAGGGGGGCCTTTGTGGTGCCACCTGCTTTGCCACTGGCTTGGCAGGTTACACAGGAGCGACAAAACTCCTTTGTGTCTTCAGACATGTGGGGCCAGTGAAAGTGAGGAACAATTCTGTCCCAAGTCTTGTTTTGGCCCAGGTGTCCTGCTAGGGCAATATCATGGGCTAGTGTCAATAGGAAACCCCTAAACTTCAGAGGTATACCCAACCTCCTGGATGCACCAGGCTTGGGGTCTCTACACTCTGACTATAGGAGTCCATCATCCCAATAAACTTTATGGGTGCCACTAGCATTCCCAGCAGCCTCATCAGCAGCTTGCTGTCTGAGGGTTTCAAGAGAGGGGCAGGTTTTCTGCTCCTGGCTCAGATCAGACCTGGAATGGCCCCCTGTCCCCAAGAACTCAACCTGGTCAGGTTCAAGCTCCTCTGGCACAGTTCCTTCTTCAGGCTCAAGATCATCTCCCTGAGGAGACTGATTAGCCTTCTGAGTCAGGTGGGAAGGCTCCGCCTTAACCCTACTGCTCCTCCTCTTGTGAGGCACCTGGTCCATTATTCCAGAATCCAGGACCTGTCCAGCTTTTGACATTTTAGCCTGTGACCTAGTCACAGCAAAGACATGTGCTCCACTTCAGCCCAAGCTGAAGTTTCTAGATCATTGCCAAGCAAGCACTGTACTGGTAGGTCTGCACTTACCACAACCTTCTTAAGGCCAGTTACCCTTCCCCAGGAGTAGTTAACAACTGCCAGAGAATGGTCTGTTCTGACGTTGCAAGCTTCACCAAGTATAATCTGCCCAGGATCCACAAGATCTTTTGTCACCATTGTGACACTTGCTCCGGTGTCCCTGAATGCCCAAGCTTCTACTTCATTAATTAAAGGCTACTGTCTGTATTTGCCCAGGTTACTGGGGCTCACAAAGGGGGACTTATCCATGCCCTATCACTGACAAGCACAGCCTGAGTTGGTACTCTGAAAAGGCCAGAGTCCATCTCAGAACCCAGGG
Organism: Triturus cristatus; assembly: GCF_964204655.1. NCBI lineage: Eukaryota > Metazoa > Chordata > Amphibia > Caudata > Salamandridae > Triturus > Triturus cristatus. The sequence continues at coordinate 741,543,388 of NC_140591.1, read as the reverse complement.
TCAACCCTACTACACCCTTATTCTCTGTATTCCCACCACCAATTGTAACTGCACTAGGGGGAGCAGGTGCCTTAGGGGCATTGGCGGGGGCTGGAGTATTTTCTTTGGACTTGGTTCAACCACTGGTCCAGTGTGTGTTTTGCTTACAGACTTTGCACCAAGGTTTCTTTTTGCTTTTCCCTTTGTTAGCCTGTGAATCTCCACCCGAAGAAGATTTTCGGGGCCCTTGTGAAGACTTCTGGTCATTACCCTTGTCCCCCCCCTTGTCAGAGTTTTTGGAATCTTGCTTCTTAGGGTCATCATCTTGGTTCTGTTCCTTCTGCCTCCCCTGGTTCTGACCCATTTGTCTGCCTTCTTTCCCAATTCTTGGGGAGAGGTCAGATCAGAGTCTACCAGGTACTGGTGCAACAGCTGATTTTGACAGTTATTAAGAATCTGCTCCCTCATTATCAGATTATACAATCCTTTGAAGTCACACACTTTACTGCCCAATAACCAACCTTCCAGAGCCTTAGCAGCACAGTCAACAAAGTCAACTCAGTCCTGATTTTGTGCTTTTTGGGTGTCTCTGAACTTTAACCTGTATTGTTCAGTGGTTAGGCCAAACCCATCTATTAGAGCACTTTTCAAGACTTTGTTGTCATCAGCATCCTCTTCTCTTACAGTGAGGAGCTTATCTCTACATTTGTCTGCAAAGGAGAGCCATAAGATTGCTGCCCACTGACCTTGAGGGACCTTCTGTACTTTACAGGCCCTCTCCAAGGCAGTTATACATTTGTGGATGTCATCCCCACTCTGGTAGGGAGGGGCAATCTTACTTAGGTTTCTATGGTCATAAGACCTTTCCCTAGCTCCTGGAAAATTGCTGCTACCAAGGGACTCTAGTCCCTCCTTTTTACTAGCTCTATAGAGCTCCAGGGCTTCCTTATCTAAGGCCATCTGTTGCTTTCTGAGGTTGAACTTGTCTTGCTCATACTTCAGCAGTCTCTCTCTCCTCTCCTGGGAGGTTTCCCTCCCTCTGTGAGAAGAAACAGAGGTTCCAATAGAGGAGTTAGACTGGAGAGATCCCCTTGACAGAGACCTATCCCTTCTAGCCCTGTTGTCAGGCCTACCAGAAGGAATAAAGGAAGTGGTATTATTGTCATCATCCTCCTTCTCATCCAGGAGATCTGTGTTCACCAGAGTCTGGTCATTGTCACCAGTCTGGTCAGCATTAGAGTTAGGGTCAGGGGAATTTCCACCCCTGGACCCACCCTCAGGTGCTGCCCCACCCACACTGTCTATATCATCAGGCCCACTAGGACTTGTGATATCATCCAGTTTCAGTATCTTTATGAGATGCTGGGTGGATGGACTTTTGCCTGTCTTCAGCTTCCTAATGGTACATAAGGACCTAAGGTGTGCAAAGGACAGATCCTCATATTTATAGGGAAGGAGCTCACTGGTTCCTGTTAGGGACCCACTGGTTCCTGGCTGGTTAGACATTACTAATGTGGTGTGGTGTATTGCACTACCTACACTAGTGTGGCCTACTAAACTCTCTTGAGTTGTAGAAAGGGTGTGCTATCCCTTAACACACAACTCTAAATTCAGTAGAACTTACTGTATACTAAACTTGATATTATATGTACCTAAGGTACCTTTAGTGGTTTTCAGTTGATCAATTCAATTGAGATTATCTGGTAAAACAATAGCAAGCTGGAATCCCACATGCTGCACACCAATGTGAGAAGTTGGCCTGATATATGCTGTCCACTAGTTCTAGTTGGCACCTTGTATCAGTCCAAGCAACCCCTTATGGTGATAGGTTAAAGACAACCTTATGTGAAAGCTATCCTAGTGGTAGCAATGGAGAGCAGCTTTCAGGCTAAGTCTTGAAGGAATGTAAAGCAGCTTGTTTTACCAGTCAATAATCTCTTGAATGATCAAATGAAAGGACAACCACACCAGGTATATATTCTAAATATATGTATTTAAGATAAAACACACCCCTCTAGTCTCTTTATGAGGCTTGAGTTCGAAGTACTTAGTTTACAAGTGAACAAGCTTCAATAATAGCACAAATACACGTTTGGGCCCTAGGGGCGTACCAAACCATATACCATATAAAAGTGGCATAAGAACCATGACTGGAACAGGCACTAGGCCTATTGCCTCTAGAATCGCTGAGACCCCAAGGAACCACCCAAGGTAGTGACACAGGGGACCCACGGGAGCTGTATGCAGTGTGAAAACACAACCGCGGGCTCCTATTATCTTCTATGGGCAATGTCGCGGTTGGAAATTTAAAGCTTAGGGACACTTCTAATCGAGTCAGGACCAAACCCTTTTGGACTTAAGCAGTTCTAGGGCTAGCACCCACAAGAGCACTGGAGTACTCAAGTTACCTCACCCAGGGAAGCCGGGTGCATAGGTGTCTTTTGGTGTCGGATCGCGTCATCGATTTCAATGGAAGCCTGCAAGGAACTGCTGCTGCTGTGAAGAGGAGAAGTGTCCGAAGAGATCCAAGCCTGGATCTAGGATGTAAGGAACCTGAAAGCAGAGGGGACAGAGTCTGGGTCAATAGCCAGTGACCGAGGGCAGGATGGACCAATGCCCACAGATGTCGGGTGCTTCAGGTGAGTTGATGGGTGTCTTGACTCTTCAGCCACGAGGTCCAGGAGGCGTCGACGAAGTCCATGAGCCGGATTCGAGCTGTCCTACAAAGTCTGTCGAGTGCTGCGGTGTCAGCGACCAGATTGAACCCTACAAGCCTTGGCAACAGCAAGTCACTGGAATTCAGAGAAAGGACTGCGGTGCAGACCAGCAAGGTCTGAGGGACTCACCCAGCAAGGGTAAGTCGGGGCACATCTGGAGCAACCAGGAAAGTCCAAGAAGAAGAGGAGTTGCCTTCCTGGTGACCTGCTAGCCAACAGGCTAGTGATCGCGAAGGAACCTCAAGCGGTCCCACTTGAAACAGGGCTACGGGTCACTCGTGGAGTGGAGGTCCACAATCTTCAGTGCAGGAGATGCTCAAAGAGATGCTCAAGGCCCAAAGCACAACTTCGAGGAGGACCAGAAAGATAGTGTTGCTGCAAAAGTTCACGGTGTCCAGGGCTCACAGTTCCACATCACCCACGATAACCACGGGCCTCAGCTTTGCTGTGGACTCAGGGTAGCCTCGGGGAAGTCTGGAAATCCACCTCTGGGGATGCAAAGACTTCGGCGTCCGGCGGGAGCTTCAGCGATGCAGACCGGTCAGTTGCTTCTTTGGTGCCTGCCAAACAGGGGAGTTACTCCTTCACCCCAAGGGAGATTTCTTCAGTCTTCTAGTCAAAGTAGAACGTTGAAGGTCCAGGATATATGTTGCAGAGTTTTGTCCAGGGTAATCTAAAGTCCTAGGGACTGGATTCCGATATTTATACTAAGTTTAGGGGATGGACTAACTCTAAGGCCCCACCTATGGGTGGGCTTGGAAAGAGGGGTGGTTACACCCATTTCCTTTGTCCAGTTTCGCGCCAGAGCAGGGGCAGGTAGCCCCTGCAACCGGTTTGAACTAGACTATGCACAGGGACAACAAATGTGCCCCCAGTGCAGGACTTCAAGCACCAGAGAGTGCTCCCGCCCAGCCCCAATACACATCAGCCTGTCTGGGGAGGTGGGGACACCTCCCCTCGACAGGAAACCTATTGTCCAGGCCTCCCCTGACGGAGTTTCGGTCAGCAGCAGGAGGCCAGACCCGTGTCTGTGGCAGAGGCATCCATTTTGTGATGCCAGGGCTCAGGAAAGTCCTACCGGGTTTAGCCAGTGTGAACATGTCTCTCCCTCTAGAAGGGTGGAATGCTACCCCCGCCGCCAGGACTGGCGGGGGGTTAGTATTTCAAGATTTTTGACACCAAACACGACGTGTTTTGATGCAGCCATTCCAAAGTTAGCATTTACCGCGAGGTTATAATGCACTTAAGAGTATATGGTATGGCTGTATCACAGAACAGCCATAAGGAAGTATTTCCGAAAGCTGCAGAGGGGCTCAGCTCATGCTTGGGCACCCTCTCACACAAAACCAAGCACTCTGCCTTCAGGATTGTCAAGGCCTGCCATAGGAGTGGCTTATAGGTTTATATGTGTCTGTATATAGGTGTGGATATAGGTAGCCTATACCACTGTAAGGGGTGCAAGCACACCCTTACCCAGGCTGCAGTAGAAGACCTGTGGTGCTATTTTGGAGTGCTTCTCAGGGGTGGCATAATACATGCTGCAGCCCCTGGTAGGCCTCTAAGGTACCTATGACCTAGGTACATAGTATACCATACACTAGGGGCTGATAAGGCACTCCAGAATCCAATTAGATATGTACCTAATGTACATGGAAACCATTTTATAGAGGAAGCAGCTAGGCTGTGGTCCTGATTAGCAGGGCCACAGTCAGACTAAGGTCGAAAAGCAGTGAAACACCTGCAAAAAGTGGGGGTGCCCATTTGAAGCAGATCCTACTCTCCTACAGCCATCTTCACAATGAGGCTGTTTGTGGGGCGGAGGCCTGCACCACTACTTCCACCATGCCCCCTGTCCCACACCTGAGCAGGATGGAGCCCTCCCCCACCCAGGAGCAGTTGGAAGCCATTGCCATACACCAAACAAACTTACAGGTAAGTGGCCAGTACGTGCACCCACCCATTTTAAAATAATTAAATGGTGCCATATGACAACATCAGCCCTCTCATTGCACAATGAGGCATACCTACCCCATTGCCAAGTACAGTGTACACACAGGTAAGCTAAGGAAACTGTCACAGCTACCAAAGTGTGACACACCAATGCACAACTAGAAGAAAGTCAGGGCACAATCATGCATAGCACCTATTGACAAGTGCATCACCATGGGGCCAGAGCAAAAAGGATCATTTGAAAAATAAGACTGCATGTGTGGTGTTAGAAATCAAGATATGCACATGACAGGACAAAGGGATGCAGGAGATGACCACGGCCAGTCCATGGCCAGATGTGACGTCTGCCAGGTCAGACAAATAAACAATGAGTACTCAATTAAACACATGTTGTGCCAGGCCCTAGATGGCAACAAGTCCCTGTAAACCTCAATTGTGCACAGGTTGCATGGTATGTCTTGACGTCTCACACCACGGACAAGTAAAACCTGTACCACTGCATCATGTCAGAAAGCACAGTACTGCACATTGTCAACAATGTGATGATATGTCAATTGTGCAGTGTACAAAAAGTGAATTACACACAGCTAACACAAAGCTTGCCGGGTGCACTGCAATGACCATTTCACATCTGACCCACAGGTGACCAAGATCTCACTGCAGAGAACAACACCAGCAACCTGCAGAGCCAGTCTCCACCCCCAGTACAAGGACTCTCGGATGTTGACTCCCATGGATGTGCCAGGGAGCAACAGGTCCCAGGACCCCATCGCCCCCCCACCACATCTGCCCCAACAACAACTCCACAGCAGACCCCTGCTGTCACAGCCTGTGCAGCCACCGCCACTGCCACCACCACCACCACTAGTGCTGCCTGCAACACCCTCCCTGCCCAGAGGAGGACCAGCACACACCACCAACGGAGGAGGGCAGGGAGAGGATGCGGGTGCCCACAGTGGTGAGGCAACAGGTCTGTGGCAGCAGGACAGGTGGGAGGGGCAGGATCACCCAGGGACACCAGGAGGCTGGGAACCACTCCCTGGAACACATCACCAGAGTCCTGGGTGCATACGAACAGGCCCAGGGACAAACGGGCCGATCGGACCAACTGTTGCACGAGCTCATCCTGCTGATGAGGTCCATCGACACCCGCATGGGTCAAATCGTGGACTTCTTGGGCCAGCAAGTGGCGGTACTGAGGGACAGGCATGCGCCACAGACAACACCTCCACCACCCTCTGGTGGGCCACACGATGACAGTTCACCATCCTCCCCTGCGCCCACAGAGAGGGGTGAGTCCTCAGACCCCACTGGCCCTGCAGCAGGGCCCCCCTGCCAAGCGGCGAAGGGGCCATCCTAAGAAGACCCTGGGAGTATCTGGAGGCCAAGCACCTGCCAGATGCCAGTCACGGAGCCAGCCATGATGGCAACCCTCTCCACCACTGCATTGACTTTTTGGACTGTCCTTCCCCACACTGCATTGTGAAAGGCATCTGTCTGTTGGACTGGGTCACCACAGCAATGTGGTGACTACTCGACTATATCATCTACCACAACTGTCAACTCACTGTTCCACCCCACCCCCCAATGGAAATGTACACCCCCCTCGCATCTCACCATTGTAAATAAAATATCCTTACACACATGTTGGTGTGTCCGCTCCATCTTTATTGCAGGATGTACAGTCTTCAACATGATCACAATGTACCAGGAGCATGGGCTGTATGTAGGTAATGATAAGTCGAAGGCACCTAGGGAAACACAACAGAACAACTGTCACTGGTCTGGGTGTGGCATCACAGACATCACACAACACCTACCATCAGGATGACCTAACATGCACATGTCACAATGGCCAACAAGTGTCAACATACACGTCCTGGAGATGTCCCCGAATGACATGTCCCAGAAACATTTCAAACCACCACTGAGTCTACAACTGGCTGATGCTACAATTCTCACATGCCCCTTCATGACAACAGCAATATAATCAGACAATGGGTATGTTGCATTTTGACACCCACCGTCAAGTGAAGTAGTGGGTGATGAGCTGTTCACGCAGGTCAACACCTTCCTCCTCTCCACTGTCCTCATCACTGGACATGGCTTGGTTTGCAGGCTGGGGCCTTGGGTCCTCACCATCATCCAGGAGCAGGGGAATCTCCTTGCGAATGGCTAGGTTGTCGAGCATACAGCATGCCACAACAATCTGGCACACCATCCTGGGCGAGTATACCAGTGCACTTCCAGTCTTGTCCAGGCAGCGGAAACGTGACTTGCGCAGACCAAAGGTACCCTCCACCACACTGCGTGTCCGCCCATGGGCCTCATTGTAGCGGACTTCAGCCGGGGACCTGGGATTCCGCAGTGGGCTCAGCAACCAGGGATGGTTGGGATATACAGAGTCACCTAGGTATGACAAAAAAATAGACAGTGCAACCTCGCTGAGGCTCAGGGCAGCAGGCCACACACACACACACACCACACGACTAGGCATACTCACCCACAATCCATGCATGCTCGGGAAGAAGATTAGCCATCAGCGGGGGCACTAGGCTGTTCCGCAGGATGTAGGAGTCATGGGCCGAGCCTGGGAATTTGACAAACACCTGCAAGATGGTCATATCTGCCAGGCACACCACCTGCACATTGATGGAGTGGTAATGCTTGCGATTGCGGTATATGTGCTCACTTGCCTGTGGAGGCACAAAACCGACATGGGTGCAATCAATGTCCCCAACAACATTGGGGATGTGTCCAAGGGGATAGAACTCTCTCTTCACAGCTGGCAATTCAGCACACATAGGGAAATAGATGTGTCTGTCCTTGTATAGCATCATGGCGGACAGTACATCACGCAGCACCATGCTGAACATCAGTTGTGACATTCCACCAGCGCTGGCCACAGTCTCCTGGAATGATCCAGTGGCAAAAAAATGCAGGGCTGCCATCAACTTATAAGTAGGGGTGAAAGCTGTTGGATATGCCCTGCGGGGCTGCAGGTGGGGCTCCAACAGATCACAAAGGGTTTTGAGGGTGGCTCTGTCCAGGCGGCATTTCTGTATGATCGCAACATCCTCCATGTCCTCCAGCAGCGTCAAGTGATGAGTCAAATTTGGCCTCCTCCTATTTGGGATGATAGTGGACACATGTCAATGCAATACTTCATGAGATGTGCACAGCATATCACGTTCTGGATGACACAACCACAACAATGACTGACATCTATAGTGACTAACAGACCAGCTGACATGGGGTGACACCTTCAGCTACACAAAGGGCACACGTGTCAACTTACACAAGACAAGTACCTCAAACACCACCTTGGTCAATGTGAATGCACATAGGGAGATGGCCACAGTTCAAATGGGCACGCCTGGGAGTATAGCATCCAGCATATGTGTAACTAATCAAAACCACTGTCTCATACCTAGCTGCTGTACGTGTCACACCTTAATGTGTCATTGCAACCTGGCATACATCCACCACACAATGACCACATTCGGCGCTGGAATGACAAATATGTTCATGAGCAGACATGAGAGGAAATGCTAAATAGATCATCATTCATTGAGACGAGCATCGCTGTGATTGCCACTGGACCTCAACACATTGACGTGTACATATTGTACAGTCCAGAACAACACTGTCCTGCCTACACCAACATCAAATACATAAGTGACATGTGAGTGGGTACAGGCAAATCTACGTTACACACACACAAACATGGCATGTGTAGCCATCAGTGGAGAGAATTGAGCATTGGCATCGTGTGCACAATGATGTGCCACTGAACATGTTGGCACTGTGCACTGTTAATGTTGGACAGATGGCCATCGCCATTGTATGGCTCCCAAATCGCGGTAGCTACCGCCTGGCCCCGGCGGGGTGTCACCAGCACCCCCATTCACAAAAGTGCAGTAGTGATAGGCATGGAGACATTGGGAAATGGCGGTTGGCTTGCTCCGCCTCCAAAATTGCGGTAGCGCACCCCGGGCCCCTGCGTTGTGTCACCGCCATGGACCATGCCCATACAGCCAATGGGAGACATGATTGCGGTGGCATGATGCAATTTTGAAGATCGCAGTAGGCGTGCTCCGCCACCGCGGAGGCGGTCATTAGATGCATTTGAAAGATGCACCATCGCGGTAGGGCACCCAGGGCCCCTGCTTTGTGTCACCGCCATGGAGCATGCCCATACAGCCAATGGGAGCCATGATTGCGGTGGCATGCTGCAATTTTGAAGATTGCGGTAGGCGTGCTCCGCCACTGCAGAGGCGGTCATTGGATGGATTTGAAAGATGCACCATCGTGGTAGCGCACCCCGGGCCCCTGCGTTGTGTCACCGCCATGGGGCATGCCCATACAGCCAATGGGAGCCATGATTGCGGTGGCATGATGCAATTTTGAGGATCACGGTAGGTGTGCTCCGCCACCACAGAGGCGGTCATTGGATGCATTTGAAAGAGGCAGACCTGGACCACCAATTGCTGCAGCTTTGCACCTTTGAAACGACCCCAGGGGGCTATATATGTGTGGGAGTGAGCCTCACATTTCCACTGCTCCCAGAGCCTGCTGCCTGAGACCCCTCACCTGCTGAGACCCCTCACCTGCTGCTGCCTCCCGGGACTGCTGCCTGAGACCACTAACCTGCTGCTGCCTCCAGGGACTGCTGCCTGAGAACACTCACCTGCTGCTGCCTCCAGAGACTGCTACCTTAGACCCCTCACCTGCTGCTGCCTCCAGGAACTGCTGCCTGAGAACCCTCAACACCCAATTCCATTGCTGTTGTCTCCCGTCCACAGTGATGGCAAGGACAGAGAAGATCCGTGCCAGTCCCTTCACGAGCGCGGAGCTGGAGATCCTTGTGGACGAGGTGCTCACACAGTACCCAAGGCTATATGGTGCCCCAAATGTCGTGGTAAGTCTACAAACAGTGGTGGTCTAGGGCAGGGGGGCCACACCTGTAGTTGGACTGATGCAGTATGTGCCTGGGAGTGTGTGGTAGTGTCATGCACTGCCTGACATGCCGTCTCCAGTGGGAGGGTGTGTGTACCCAATGCCCCAGCTTTCCCTCCCTGCACATGTATGTATGAGTGACCTGTGTTGTGTTGTCAGCCATAGAGTGACACAGAAGGTTGTTCATGCTGTAGTCAGGACAGTGATTGCTTGGCTGGATGGCTGTGTGTGCCCCTGTAGTCCTTCTCAGTGTGAGCCTAGCTGGCCTGCACAGTCCCTGCCTACAAAGACAAGAACACCTCACTCAATATACAGAGTATGACATCAGTCTTTTCACATTGCACTCCAGCTATGGCCCATCTCAGCACTGTATTTTTCACACAACTGCCCTTGTCAATGGCATTTTGTATTTGTGTGATCATGTCCCTCAATGAGACCACCAGGACACATTCAACTTATTCACAGGACAGGGACATTGCTGGCTGCGCAGTCTTGGACACATTGCTTGCATATGTTTGTTCTGTTGCTGCCACTGACCTGACCCTGCATCTCTCTCTCGCATGCAGCTTCACCTGTGGTTACGGAGGGACAGGAGACGGACACCAATGGGGGTGAAACTGGCATCACAGCTGCCCAGGAGCCCAGTGACACAGATGTCACCAGCGCCTCAGAGGGGGACAGGAGTCTGCTGGAGGAGTCCCAGCCTGAGACGCAAAGCACCACATCATCCGATGCCAGCGGGGATTCATTCATGTTGGAGGGCACAGAGAACGGGGACTCTGCATCGACTTCCACCACACAGCGGCCATTGCCAACCCTCCCAGCCACTTCCTCTGGTGCTGCCCGTGTCCGACTCAGTAAGAGGGGGGAGAGTGTCCTTCACCCCTGAAACCGCTGCCCCTTCCTCTGTCCCCCCTGCTGCCATCAGTGCTGAGTCTGTGGACCTTTTGATCCAGCTTTGTGTATGCCAGACAGCTCTCCTCAATGCCTTCATTGACCACAACAAGAAATTGGCCCAGGTGGTTGCTTTCATGGAGGGCATACATTCTGACCAAGGTGGGCTGCACCGGACCGGCCAGGATTTGTCATCAACAGTGACGTCTGCCCGGCAACAGGCACATACTCACAGTCCAGCTCTGGTCCCTTTGTCCACCCCCCTGGCAGTGGCCACGTCTGACGATAGTGACCATGGTACACATACATCAAAGTCACGATACAGCACACGGAGCACACAGCAGCAGCAACCCAAGCTGTCCCGAGTACAGACACAAACCCCACAGAAGACCAGAGGAACACCAGAGCACAGGGAGAAAAGCCCGTCAGGCGACACCAGTGGACAAATAGCAAAGCAGCAGACCTCAGGCACACATGCCTCAGTAGCATCCCCATCCAAGAACTCTCCTGCCCCTAAAGCATCGCGCAAAGATAATTGTACAGTGTCTGTGCCCACCAAGGAGGTGGTGCATGCCAAGGGTACACCTAGGAAGGGCTCCAAGGCAGTATCACCAACCACCTCGACTCCCATTCCAAGCCCAGTGAAGCAGGGGCTGAAGGGCACTGTAGGGGTAACACCTAGTAAACAGGGGAAGGGGGGGCAGAGGTGAAGCAAGGCAAAGCGTTCCGCTGGGTCCAGCACATCACCAGAGTGGCTGCCAGCACCTGCACCTGCTGCAGCAGTGGTGGTGAGTGTGCTTGTTGTGCTCACACCACTTCCCATTGACCCAAAGTCAGGCAAGCCATTTAGGATCCCCAAGAAGTGGAAGGGCACCCCTCCACAATCTCCCAACCACACCGTGTTTCCCGTCTGCATGACTTCGCCTCCACGTGGCGCTACACCACCTGGTCCAAGCAGACCTCCGACTTGCCAAGCCACTGATAGCTCTACCTCAGCTGTTCCGCTCCCTCCCCCATCAAGTGTCCCGACAGTCCCTGATACACAGCCAGCTCCCAGTCTGCCTAACAACCAAGTCTGAGTGTTAGTCACCCTCACACACCTGTCTCTCACATAGGTGGGCCTGTACTGCACATTGTTGCCCCCTGACTGTGCAGCTTCTCATGGACTCAGTCTGCTCTTTGTCCTGCCCACTGGCCTTGTCGTCCACTGCTGTGTTAGACCCTTCCCTGTGCAGCTTCTCATGGACTCCGTCTGCACCCTGGACTGGCCACTGGCCCTGTTGCTCTTCGCTGTGTTGGACCCTTCCCTGTGCAGCTTCTCTGCTTTTTGTCGCCCTGGTAGCGCGTTATCATCAACGCGCTGCTCCAGGGTGATAAAAATTCCAGAGATAGCGATGCTATCGCCGTTTTGCAGGGAACATCGCTGGTTTCCCAGCGATGTTCCCTGCAAAAGGGCGATAACCTTGCTGATACGACCCTGTGGTCGTATCAGCATAATCCACCCCCAGTTAGTTAGGGGTGGCTTAGTCAGGATTTTAGCAGACATTAGTTTTTGGAGAAAACAGCAGTTTTCTCCAAAAACTAACGTCTGCTAAAATGCAAGGCCATCCTTGCTGATAGCGCAAAGACGCGTTATTGCTCTCCTGACATGTAGTGTATGTCAGGAACGCCCACTTTGCATCTAATTAGAGTTACAAAGGTAGGCATAGTGTAAAAGGGTGCTAACATGCGAATACGCATGTTAGCACCCTCTTGCTGATAGGGCGTTGGTTTTATCTCCGCTTTTCTGGCTTTTGAAGCCAGAAAAGCGGATAGAAAGTCCTTGATGATATGCCCCTATGGGGTATATCTACAACGCGGCAATGGAAAATTATCGCCGCTTTTGCGGCCGTTTTCAGCCGAAAAGTGGCGATAATTTTATCGCCTAATTAGCAAGGTCACGCTAACGTGTGAAACCTTGCATTAGCGCACGAATTCCTAACGCCCAGCTTTGTATCTCTAATGAGATGCAAAGTGGGCGTTCCTGAACTGACATGACAGGAGAAATGTCGCTAAGCGACATTGCTCCTATCATCAAGCCCCACGCTATGAAGCATAGCGGCAAGAAAAGTAGTGATAAACCCTGTTATCGCTACTTTCCTTACGCCTGCTTCAGGACTGACTTAGCCATGATATCCTATGGAGGGTGGATATCATGGCTAAGTTTGTGAGGCCCTATCAACAAGCTAACGCCACATTTTGTGAGATGATCGCTGGGTTTCCAGCGATAATCTCACGTTAGGCAGGTAGCGCTAGGATTTTTATCGCTATTGAGATAAGCGTTGCTAATAGCACGCTATCTCAGCAATAAAAATCCACATTAGCCGGCAATAATTATCCTAGCGCTAAGTGCGCTTAGCGAAAATTATCGCCGGTTGTTGCTGATATGCCCCATAATACGTTATATGGCCTATATATAGTAGTAGTCTTACATCAGTAAAAATACGGCTGGGGATAAGATGGTCTGACTCTACTTAACACTCAACCATTGATTGCGTGGAGTACGTTAGAAATTCCCTAAGGAGAAAAAATATTTCCTATTGTAAACGTGTTTCCTCGCTTCAGGCTTTTGACACATTGAATATGTTGCTTGGCCTATAAAAACAGGTTTAATGTACTGTAGCGCATAATTTTGTGTGGTCACCTCATTTTTAGGTCTAACTACAGAAAGCTTTTGAACTACAATACAAAGTGTAGAGAGAAATTCGAGTTTGGTCCAGGACCCTTCAGCTCTTGGCTGTTTTGTTTTTATGGTCCCAATACTGTTGCAGTTAGGTCTTGGTGATGGACCTAAAGAAGTAACCATTACTGTCTTTCCACTTCAGTTTCCTTTTCTGTAACCCTCCCTCTCCATCCTGTGATTCCTTTTCACACTGCATTCTTCCCTTACATTCTCCTCGTCAATGATTTCCCATTGCCCAAACTTGATGCTCACGTACAATCCAGTCATCGCTCTTTGCAACCCATTGGAGTTTTCTCAAGAAAGCGGCCTTGCAATGTTCTCTTTTACACATGGCCACTTGAAGGATCATAGTGCGAGGGCCTGTAGAAGCAAACAAAATGACAGACTTCTTATGACCAGTTGTGGCCTTGACCACATAAATGGCCATTTCTAATATGGAAATTGTGTGGCATATAGCTACATCATCAACTCTAAACGTACACCCATGCTAACACCATCTTTGAACGCAAACTCTTTCCCAGTTGCAACACCTCGAATTCGATGTATTGTAGCAGATGTCCCGTGGACTAAAATCCATAGGCCAGACTTCAGAAAAGATAAAGATGCATCAACCAGCACAGAAGCAGGAGAGGGTGCAAGGTCCTGAATGCCACTTAGATGAGTATTTTTCCTTAGTTGAGCATACTTAAAATGATATCAATTGGCAAGTTCTTGACGAAGTCCCCAGGACAACTGCAGTACAAGAGGATTTTCCTTTGTGATTCCTTTGCTACAGGGCATAATGCCATGGAAGAAAAACATGCAATCTTAGGCTATTGGCTTTTCTTGTACACCTCATTACAGTTATTCTTGATCATTCTCCTCCCTACTCACTTACATTCACAATTATTCTCACTCAAACTCACTCATACTTACTGACACTCAGGCTCAGGTTTACTAATTTGGCATTCCCATAGAATCACTCATGTTTATTTAATTACATATGCTTTATTTTTATAGACAATATTTCAGTTCATTAAGAAATATAGGCAATTATTTAATATTATGCATGCCATCCAATTAACCATAGTGCAAACCTCCAACATTTTCTTATTCCATACAGTTTATTAATCAGTTAACACCTTAAAACATTCCCTTACCCCAAGTCTTAAATAAATACCAAGACACGTTCGAAGTAAAGTGCATCACAAAGTGTTTTTAAAGTGCAAAAAAGAAAGTGTCCTTTTCAATAAATCTTCTAATTCATCTTGCTAAAGTGCATTCCATAAACCTTGTAAAACATTTCCAGAACTTAAAAAAGCTCTTACCCCTGTCTACCGTTGATGCATAAACATTTTCTTTATTATAAACTGCATGTAACTTATTCAGCCATAATTGAAAATCTGATGATACCCTTGATTTCAAAGAATACGTTTTTAATGAGCAAGGTAATAAAGTCGCTATATACCACCAGCCTTGCAGATTTCTGGTCTTTATACCCAAATGTCTGAAGCTCCCTAAAAGTATTGACCGTCCGGTACAACAGGAAATCCTAAGACTTCCTGCATAAATGTTATAACCTTGTCCCAGAATCCCCTTAACATCTGACATCCCCAGATCGTTTGCTACCTGGTACCCTTCTGATCACATCTAGTGCAGCTTTCTGTAATATTTGTTTTCCAGTCATGCAGTCTCTTAAGAGTGTAAAAAAAAGCCATAGTGAATACATCTGCATCGGCTTAAAATTTACCCCCTCAACAATTTGGAATCTCATTCTGATATTTCTAACCATTCTATCACTAAGTTTGCCATGCACGATCTTCCCCCAAGAAAGTGTAAGAATTTACAGAATCTCATTTTTGGGATCCCAAGGTCCAGGGGAAATTCCTACATTTAAGTCTCTTTTTGCCATGCAAACACATAGTTTTAATTATTGAAATGTTGATCTTCGGGTAATGGGTATCCACAAATTGTTGTAGTGCCTGCAGGCTAATATTTATATATTTAGACAGTTAGGGATGAGGTCTAAAATGATTATATCATCTGCATATAATAAGCAGGCTATACCTTTCCCAACAATTGATAGAACTATCCCCTCACTCTGATATAGGCATCCTGGGAGGTCCGAGATATATAACTAGAAGAGAATAGGGGCTAGAAGGCACCTTTATTTTTGGCTATTTTGAGTTTTTATTTTCTCAGAGAGACCCCGATCACTACCCAAAAGTACTCTGCACCAGGTAGAGGAGTGGAGTGCGACTACTAAGTCTAGCAGGGCACGTGGCATATCCAGCCTCACCAACTTCCTCCACAGCAAAGGACGGTCCACTTAGTCAAATGCAAGGGAGAAGTCTATAAAAGCTGTGCGGATAGCTCCTCCTTTTACCACTACATGCTTCTCAATAATCAGCTGTAGGGCTGCTATGTTGTAGATTGTTCCATGGTTTTCCGGAACCCCTTTTGCTTTTTGGGAATTGTCTCTTGCCCACTCATTTATTTGGCTCTAGAGGCATTTTGTGAAAACTTTCCCCACTGCATCTAGAAGGGCTATCTGTCAGTAATTGCCTGGCGAATTCCTATCTCACTTCTTATATAGCGGAACTATGGTGCTTCCTGTCCAAGAAGAAGGAACTTTCCTAATGTTATAGCAGCTTTTAAATACCAGAAACAGTATTTTGCTCCAAAGGGACGGCTCTTGTTTTAGAACCGAGATAGTGACTTCATCAGGCCCCATCGCAGCATATGTGCGCATCCCTCTGATGGCGATTTCAATTTTGCTAGACGACAGAGGGAAGTACAAATATGAACCCATTTCTAAGTTAGGACATGTGAGCTCCTCAGCATTTGCCGCATACAACTCAGTAATAAAATTAGTGCTGCTTACTTCTTCAATAGCTGATGAAAGCAATCTTACTCTTGAGCCACGACCCTCTGCTACTAGAGCCCAGAATGTCCTTGTCTCCCCCCTCCTTACTGCCTCTCTCAGATTTATCCACAATCCTCTCTTTTCAAACTGACCTTAAACCTTTTCCTTTATCTTTTTAGGTCGAGCACTATGGGGAGGCCTCTTGGAATCACTCCAGACTTTCTCAAAACTTGTCTGTGTGGTTTTCAACTTCCACACATTCTAATGGCCTTTGCGTGTGGCTTTCAAAAATGAAAGCACGCAATTGGCCAAAGGTCGGTGCATGTCCCACATTTTCTGTAAATGTTCACTCCCACGGCATCCAGCTGTCGGGAGCAAGCAGCGGCGTGAAGGGTGCCAGCTGCATTCCTCGTCGTTGATCATTAAACACAGCGCAGTCACTTTTAGTTTAGCAGCCGCGCTTGTATTTTTCACTCCCCACCTCACTCCCACGGCATCCAGCTGTCGGAAACGAGCAGTAGAACGCAGGGGGCCAGCTGCATTCCTCGTCATGGATCATTAAACAAAGCGCATTCGCTTTCAGTTTAGCAGCCGCGCTTGATTTTTTCACTCCCCACCTCTCCTCTCTGACCATGTCTCCCTCCTCAACCATTAATAATGTGCCGAAAGCAGAGCCCGAGCAACATGGCCGATGCCC
The DNA here is from genome assembly GCF_964204655.1 of Triturus cristatus. Classification (NCBI taxonomy): domain Eukaryota; kingdom Metazoa; phylum Chordata; class Amphibia; order Caudata; family Salamandridae; genus Triturus; species Triturus cristatus. Next base: position 741,526,625 of record NC_140591.1, on the reverse strand, counting down.
GGTGGAGCTACCAGATAGCTATAGAGGATATTGGCTCTGGTTTACCCCTTGACCGTCACCTACCCAGTCAGACATTGGGCACAGTTTTCCTCATCTCTCCGTTGTGTCTCCTTCCTCCTCCGCCCTCCTGACGAATCTCCGAAGATCTGCCGACGGCGGAGCTAACTTCAGCGCAGCTGATGCCCGGTGGAGTTACTGCATGACCCGATTCTGCGCTCCTTTCCCCTTTCTACTTTTCCCCCTCTACCTTCTTTGCCCCATAGGACGTGTGTCTTTGTTATGCTATGCTCTAGTTACTCATGTTACTGTGTCACACTGTTTATTATGTTGTCCTTGTTATGCTATGCTTTTTGTTACTAAGCTCCTGTAACTGATGTAATTTTGTAACTTGTAGCTCGCTGATCCTCATGTAAAGCGCTCTGATACCTTCGGGTCGAGCCAGCGCTATATAAAACTCTGCAAAATAAAAAAATTAAAAAAATCTTCCGCCCCAGCAGCCTCTCGACCTTCTCTAGCAGTTTCACATCCGTATTCTTTCACTTCCACCTCTTTTCTCGGTTTGATTTCCCTTTACATCTTCAATAATGCCCCCATATGCCTTCCCCTAACCCTCATTCCCCCTGTCCACTCATGTTAACTCAGTCTTTACTTCCGCTTACAAATTCCTACCTCAGCTTCCCTCGATCCCTCTAAGTTCTCTCTCACCCCCACAGCCGTAGATGATTTCCTCATCCACTTCACAACCCCTTCCCCTCCCACGTCGCTTCTACGGAACCAATCCGCACTACCCTTTAACCCCTCACCCTGAAAATGTAGTCTAACTCCCTTCCTCACATTCCCTCCCGCACTCCCTTTCGCTGCCCTCCCATACTCATTTGCCTCCGACACTCCAATTCTTTGCTTGAGTCCTACCTTGCCTCCATAACCCCCACTGGGTCCCCATCTCACTTCCACGCCCCTAGTACATTTACCCCCTCCTTTTACTACCCACCCAATCCTCACCGCCCTACTTCGCCTCCCTCATTCCTCATCTCCTCCTTTACCACCTCCCCACATCCTTCATTACCACGCCCATTCCTTCACTCACCTTCATCCTCTTTACTCTCCATTCCCTGTTCCACCAGCCATCAATCACCCCTTCTTGCCCTCGTTCATCCCCAGCTCTCTTCCACTAAGATCCACTCATCCCTTTCTCCCCATCATACTAACCTACTCCACGCCCACTCATTCCTTCACCCATTCTGTGTCCTCGGTGTTGTACGTGTAGCACGTGCTCCGGGTTTACCTTGAAATTGTGTGCTTAACTCTGTGTACTCTGTTCTACTGGTACTTGATTTACGTGTACTCGGATGTTTCTATGTGTTTTCACCCTTTTTAAACACGCTACCACCACCCGAATGACTTCCATATCAACCTTGCATGCTGTACGTGTACTCTGTGCTGTGTGGTAGTCAAGTCTTTTGTGCTCAGCATGTTATCTGTGCAATATACTACTACCTTTTATTTTGTGTCCTGCCTTGTTCTGTGGTCTCGGTGCTGTACATCTACTGCCCTCTTACCTGTGTTTTACTTGCACCCTTTCTACCCCGCGCTTTGCGTATACTAAGCACTAAGTATGTATTGCCACAACAGGGCCCTACTGTGAACTCTGCTGTGCATATATTTTACAGCATATTGCCATGTGTTCCATGTGTGGTGTATATTCTGTGTTCTACACTTACTCTGTGCTATACACATAGGCACTGTGCTCAACTTACACCATGTTTCCCGGGTTATACATGTATTTGTGCTCACTGCAGGGGACTGTGTTCGACCTCATGGTCACAGGTCGAAATCCTGGCAAATTCAGCCTTTCATCCTTTCTGAGGTCGAGAAAATGAGCACTATTGAGTTGGGTAACCAATAGACGTCTGTTATTCAGCGCCAAGATGCCCCTTTGCGGGTGAAAGTGCGCTCTACAAATACACGTTATGTTATGTTACTATGATGAACTGCCCCCACCTAACAACAAAAAGTATAACAAAAAACCATTAGAACAGGCGGGGAAAAATTGACAGCATTGCATAAACAAAAAAACTAGAAGACATTTCTGGTTTTTATTAGGGTACTTTAGTTGTATATAATATTTTCTAGGTTAGATATAAGGTGACAAAAATGGTTATAACACTTTTTTTATTATAACTTATAACTTTTAAATATTCACAATGCTCTACAACACATATTAAAAACGTTAGCAAAGCCAATAGCTCTGTCTAAACTCTTATAAGGCCCCAAAGGCGAGACCTATTGGCTATGCCAATGCTTGTTCAGTGAGCAGCTGGCAGGTTTTTCATGTGCCCTACATGAGAGCCAGTTCTGCCGTGGCTACTTTCTCAGACTTGTTAATGATGCCGAAGGCTGCCTAAGCGCCCCAGCAATTGAGCGGATTTTATTGGCAGTCTGATGTTCATTATTGATACAGATTACAGAGGCACCGTTAAATGCACAAACATTACAATTAAACAGCCTGGATTAAAAAAAAAATGAAATGTACCGCGGAAGACAACACACAATGCTGTCAGAAATTCTTGAACCTTCGACCATTAATATACCGCCTCCTGCTCCCCTTCCTGCCTCTTCCTCACCTGCCCATCCCCCATCCCCGCCAACCATCAACGAGAAGGAACTAGGCCAAGAAACATTTGCTTGCTGGGATAACCACACAATATGACGCTGAAAGAAACCGTTTTCAGCAGGGCTGCAGATATGCTTCTATAAAAGGTTTCGATTTCCGAAGAAATTCTTGGGGTCCACGTAATTCTTGACAGATGCCAGCATCCCGATGCCCACGTCCGAGATGCTTGCCTTCAGCCAATGCTTCTGTAACTTGCCGACTACAAACCAAACAAAAACAAGCATTTGCAATGCAATAGGTCTCGCATTTACACGAGTTTAAGCTATTGGTATTGTACATGGCAATGCATTGGGTTTTAAAAACCAAAACATAAATAAAAGAGTTCAAACTAAAGGAAATGTGAAACCTATTGCATTGCAAATGCTTGTTTTAGGACTTGTGCACTGTGGGTAACCCCTGGGAGCTTTGGCCCTGGTCCACTTGATGGAGCAGACAAGTGTATGGCGCACCCTATGGTACAGATTGCTGAAACTGGCAGCAGTTTTCACCAGGTGTGGGCTGAGGCATGGAACGGGTGGAGCGGATACCCAGCCTGCTGAACTATGAACTAAATCCCCGATAACCGCTTCCTGGATTTTTAAATGGTGGTTAAAATAGAGCCCGGTCGATGCCCAAACTGCACATGATTTTTACACCGGAGAGCGACGTAGAGGTGCTTTCAGGAGTCTTGCGTTCATAAAAACAGAATCAGAACTACATGTACGAGAAAGCAAATGCAAAGCTAAGATCTCGAATCTGTGTGGACTGCTCACAGCTGACACAGGATCTTCTGCCAGCTTCGGGGCATATTTACAACAACCGGCGATAATTATCGCAAAGCGCATTTAACGCTAGGATAATTATCGCCGGCTAGCGCGGATTTTTATCGCTGAGATAGCGTGCTATTAGCAACGCTTATCTCAATAGCGATAAAAATCCTCACGCTAACTGGCTAACGTGAGATTATCGCTGGAAACCCAGCGATAATCTCACGTTACCTTGTTGATATGGACTCACAAACTTAGCCATGATATCCTCCTTCCATAGGATATCATTGCTAAGTCAGTCCTGAAGCAGGTGTTAGGAAAGTAGCGATAACAAGTGTTATCGCTACTTTTCCTGACGCTATGCTTCATAGCGTGGGGCTTGATGATAGGAGAAATGTCGCTTAGCGACATTTCTCCTATCATGTCAGGTCAGGAACGCCCACTTTGCATCTCATTAGACATGCAAAGCTGAGTGCTAGAAATCCCCACGCTAAAGCAAGGTTTCACGCGTTAGTGTGACCTTGCTAATATAGCGATAAAATTATCGCCGCTTTTCGGCCGAAAACATCCGCTAAAGCGGCGATAATTTATTATCGCCTCGTTGTAAATATGCCCCTTTGTTTTCACGATACGGTACTTATAGCCTCTTTTCATTTCGTTGTGTCACCTTAAACAGATTTTGCTTCCGTTTTTTATTTATTTGATCTGTATGCCGATATTATTTGGTACGAAACACTATGTAGCAAGGAGATGCAGAAGGATAAAAGTGAAAAGAGGGCGTGGAAAAAGATAGAGAGGTGGGGTGACATATGTCGAGGAGGATGTCTGAAAGAAATGGGAAACAAGCAACAGAGAGGGAGGAGGGTGGAGGTGAGGGTAGTGGAGGACATTTGTAGAATAGCCGTGGGAAGGGCCCTCGGTCAGCAGAGTTACAACAATGGAGAAAGCTTGAGTGCTGGAAACAATGATTTCACACCAGTGTCACTCAAGCCCTGGACTCCACAAACCAGTACACGGATATTGTTAATGGTAATTGAGCTCTTGTATAGTGCCTAGTATTTTGGTAGCATGGAATCACAGCGCCTTTCAGGCGTCTGGGCAGCTGTGCGGTGAGTACGGTGGTGCTGTCCGTTTTAAGCTTGGAGAAGAAAATCTTTCTGTTGGGTACCTACAGTAGTAGGTTTCTGTAACGGAGAACCCATGGAGGTGCAAGAAAACGGACCACAGGCGCGGTTTGTTTTCACTTCACTTACAAAAGGCACATGACACTCACCAAAGCGAGCCCGAAGCTAAAGCAGCCAGCAGGGACAGGCCCACAGTGCTCAGCCTAGAAGGGTGACAGGTCTGAGAACTGTAGAAACAAACCTGCAGCCGCTACAAAATACTCGGAATTCTAGTTTGTGTTAACGTAATTAATTGTATGTAAACCACGGTTCAGTCCGTCACCAAGGGGAGGGGAGAGAGGAGGGGGCCTGCGAGATTCACTTGCGGGAGTGAGCGGCTGGCACCATGATAATTGATAACATATTGCGCCAGCCGCTCGCTCGCTCCCGCAAGCGAATCTCCAGACGTGCACACGTTTCCATTGAAGGCAATGGAACGCGTGCACGTTTTTGGCTGAAAAGTCGAAGCCCTTCCAAAAGCTCTTTTTGCCTATGCAGCGCATGTGCGCTGCGTAGGCGAGACCTAAAAATGCCTACCCTGCCCTGTCCTGCTGGAGCCCGCACCCCGAGGACGTGCACGGGGCCTCTGAGCTGCTGCTACAGGGGCTGTGCCAGGGCCTATCCAAAGGCTAAGGGAGTGTTGTTCAGCGTCCTGGAGCAGATGCAGTGCCCTGGTTTGAGCTTAAGAAACATGTACAACATCACAGAGGGGGAATGCATTCCTTACTGTATGTAGAGTATAAAGCCTGCTCGCACCGAAAAGAGGGCTGTTGGCACAGTAAACCACAGGGAAATGTGAAGGGCATGTGAATTGAGTGAGTGGGAAGAAACACTATTCACAGGTCTGGCGCGCACTCATGTGTGTGTATGCGGTCGTGCGCTCGTGTTTGTGTATGTGTGTGCGTAGGTGCGCTTGTGTGTTTGTGTATGCTGTTGTGCGCTCGTGTTTGTGTATGTGTGTGCATACGTGCTCTCATGTGTATGTGTGTGCATACGTGCGCTCGTGTGTTTGTGTGTGTGTGCGTACGTGCACTTGTGTGTGTCCTTTTAAATAGCAGTGAGCTAGTGATTACCCGAATTGGGATTTGTTCTCTACTTCATCTTTTTGCCATCCCCTCAGCCACCCCTTTTTCCTGCTCATTGCTCAAGAGTTACACAATGGACCTTTTGTACGGTGACTTCTGTCAGCAGATGAGGTCTGCTGGAAGTTTCCGCTTTCTTTCTCTGATTGGGTTTAAACCTGAACATTTTAAACGTCTCTCAGACGGTGGTGTCCTGACCACTGGAAGTAGCAGCAAAGCCTTCTCCAGGGTAAACAAGCATTGGCATAGCCAATAGGTCTCGCCTTTGGGGCCTTATAAGTGTTTAACCATGCAACAGTTAATGTTGTTGCACCACGGATATTGTGCTGCATAACTAAATACTTATAAGGTCCTAAAAGCGAGACCTATTGGCTATGCCAATGCTTGTTTATATCTTGCTGCGTGACAGGCAAGAATTTCCAATGAGATACATTTAGTCCAGTGTCAAAGTTAAAAACACTTATAGGAAATAAATACAAATAGAAGTGCTTGGCAAAATTCACATTAAGTTGTTTTATTGCCAGCAATCATTCAATGAATGCAGGATCTATATAAAGCATACCAACATTTCCTATATGTTATTTAAAATCTTTTGCAATACCACTTCATAAACTCACATTATCATGCATTCCCCATAAATACCTTATTTTCAAAGCAAAACTTTTTTTGTCCTTTGCCTCAGAAAGTAAAGAAGACATTTCCAAAATCAATGTTCCTGTATTCTGGCCCTCTCCATTTTTCGTTGCTGTAATTGAGAGTCATTTGATTAAGGCATAGCTTGCCAAACTGGGTGCTGTCTCGTGTCAAATTTCAAATTTTCAAATTTCAAAGCTTTATTCGATATTCTGTATTGAATTCATAAAAGCATACAAATTAAAGAACAGACACACAACAAAAAATCACCAAGATGAAAAACAGGATTAAAAACAGTGTTGATACAGATCGAGCATATCATATTTGGTAAAAACAGATAAAATAAAAACAATATAAAAACTGATGTGTACATGAGTAAAGTGCATTACATAGACTTTCTGAATTTTATCAGGAGTTTTAAAAAGCTGGATGTAGCGTGAGCCACTGAGTGGTTCTCTAGCTGTTGCAATCTCACATAAGCAGCTCTACAAGAGCGGAGGCCCCACTCTTTAAGGATTGGTCTCAAAATAATCCTTTGTGGAACAGAATAAAATTTACAAAATAAGAGACAGTGCAAATTAGATTGGGGCGCTGAATCATCACATGGGCAGGTGGGCAAGTCCCTCGACCAATTATTGCAAGATGGAAAAGTAACAATACGGAAGAAAGTACCAAATCTAAAGCGTGTTAGCAACATTCTTGAGAAACAGGTTAGGTCACCAACGAGATACATTTGCGGCCCAGGTTTGATGGTAATTTCCTGATATGTCAACACAGTGTTTTTTAGTTTTTCTATAGACCATCTTTTGTTAGCTAGATGTTTCATGGCCAGTTGTTTCAATGATTTTCTAGAAATCAATTCCATAGTAGATGGGGTAGAGAAAAACGCGGGATGGCCACACTCAGTCAACAGGTCTTGCATGTGGGACAACCATTTAATATGTCTAACTCCATCCAAGGTGAGACAGTCAATAATTAAGTTGCGGTTAAAAGCTGTCTCCGGGGTGACCCACACCTTGTGCCATAAAAGAATAGGTGCAATTTTAATGGTGTCAGAAATAAAAGGGATACCTAATTCAATGTGGGTACGATAAGTGGCTGAGGATTTTTGGGCTCCCAGCAGATATCTGAGGTATTGATTTTCAATTAATTGAATAGGTGTTATATTTTCAATACCCCAGACACCCGATCCATAGATGGCCGTGGATGTACCCTTAGCTTGATATAGTGTAATTAGTTCTTTGACTGGTCTGCCACCAAGTTTAGCAGCGAAATTGTGCAGTGCGCCAACCGCTCTCGAGAAGGCTAATTTTCTCGCTTTTACCGCTGTGTGCCAGGTGCATTTCCTGTCAAAGGTTATTCCGAGGTAGGAAAATTTATCGGTGGTCTCCAACCTCTTACCCTCAAGGTATATAGAACAGGGTACTTTCTTGGAACCGTGCCCACAGGCCATGATATACGTCTTAAAGGTGTTGACTTTTAGCCCCTTATCATTTATGTAGGTATTACATTTTTTGACAGCTCGCTGAAGCCCCAGCCTGGTTTGCGACATGATAGCCGCGTCGTCGGCATATAGTAGTATGGGGACAGGGTGGCCCTGGGAGGAAGGGAAATCGAAAGGGAATCCCTTGAGGTGCTTGCCAATAGAGTTTATGTATAGAGTAAATAACAGGGGTGCAAGAATGCACCCCTGTCTTACTCCCCTCTTGATGGAAAATTTGGACGAGCACTCACCTTGTTTGCCAAAGCGCACCCTGGCCCCAGCGCCCCTGTATAATTCCTTGATGAAATTTAAAATTGATTGATCGATGTCCAGGTTCGACAGCGTGGACCAAAGTTGGTTATGATCCACGCAATCAAACGCAGAGCTCAAATCAATGAAAGTAATAAAAGGTTCCCCTTCCTGGCCTGGGTGTAGTTAGAAATTAAAAAATACAAATTTAAGCTCTGCTCTACTGTTCCCATGCCAGTGCGGAAACCATACTGGAGGCTGGATATGATGTTAGCTTCCTCAGCCCACAGTTGGATTCTCTTTAAGACAATGCGACCGGCCACCTTCATTAGTGCGTCAAGAAGGGAAATAGGCCGATAACAGGTTGGATCTTGTCTATTTCCCTTCTTGAATATCGGAACCACTATGGCCTCAGTCCATGTTGGTAATATCCCCACTTGGCATGCGCTATTCATGACATTGGTTAAAAGTGGTGCCCAGAGGTCGATTTCGTGTTTAAAAAAACATCGGATGGTATACCGTCTGGGCCGGGCGCCTTTCCTGAGGGACACTCGCTAATTGCCATTTTAACCTCGGCGTAGGTAAACAAAATTCCCAAAGGATAAGCACCCATACAAGGACTTTCCACATTTCCGAGAGTAATGGTAGGAACGGGAGGTACTAATAGGGAAGGGGTTTCGTTAGCGTATAGCTGTTCAAAATGAGTGACCCAGGCTTCACCATTTATGGCGATATCTATCGCGACGGTATTGTTTTTATCATGAAAAGCAGGAGCGTTAACCACTTCCCAGAATGCACTAGGGTCCCTATTTTTGGAGGCTGAAATTAAGGCCTGCCATGCTTCTTTTTTCAGTGATTTCTCCCTGTTTTGTATTGCCAGACGATAAAGTTGTCTGGCTTCTCGAATCTCAGGAGGGGATCTAGGAGTAGCGTGGAGGACCGTCTTCAAATTTTTTAGTGCAGTGGTACACTTATGATCGAACCAGCCAGAGTGGCAGCTCGATTCCGGGCGATTATATCTGGTCAGTAAGTGTTTTAAGGCTAATTGGATTTTTGAAAAAGAATCCAAAATTATTAATGGGTCGACACTGGGGGAGAGGCAGATGAATATTTCCTTCCTCGTCTTCGATAACAGTTTAGTTAAAAGGCCCACGGGATCAACCTTGTCCCATTTGAGGGTGTAACCGTTTTTGCGCGCAAGGGTGATCGAGAGTTGGTAAGTGGGATTAATTTCCTTCCGTATCTGCTCTGGTTCTGCCTTTTTTATGGAGAAAGAAATTGGATAGTGGTCTCCGTGAATGACATCTAGCGTCTCCCATGAAGTTATTAAGTGGGCGTACGTTCTAGAAAGGAGGGTAAAATCAATGATAGAATTACACCCTTTACCATGGAAGGTTGGTTGGAACTGTTGAAGCGGCGAGCATAGCTCATTTATATATGTGAGGTTAAAATAGGACAAAAAATTATTTAGGATGTCACCCTGTCTAGAATGAACAAAGTGACTCGGGTTCTCGTCAGTAGGGTTACCGAGGCCGCACAAGCCCTTCGGTCCGTCCTGACAAATATTACAGTTAAAATCGCCCACCCAGACCAGAAAAAACTCTCCACCTATTCTTTCCTTGGTAGAGGAGACATCACTTAGGAGATTGTTTATAACGCTATCCAGGTTGACAGTGGACACATTGTTATAGAAATTAATTAAAATCATGTTGACAGAATCGCCCCATCTAAGAGTTAAAATCTGATAGTTTTCAGCCAGGAATTGGTTTAAGACAGTAAGCCCACTCTGTATGCAAAGATATATGCATAAACCCCCACTGTTTCTACCGTGTGAGGAGGGTAGAGCTGGTGAGTGGAAGGTCCGATACCCCAGTAGGTGTGCCGGATCTATGGCCCAAGTTTCCTGCAGACATATGATGGTATAGTTCTCCACCAAGTCCCGCCAAGACTGTTGGCCAAGTTTATTTAACAGCCCTGCCACGTTCCAGGACAAGAATAAGTATGAGGAGGCAGATGGATTTGGTGCCTTGTGTAGCACAGTATCAGAAGATACCCCGGCCATGAGAGTGGGAAGGGGAATTGGTTGTAAAGAATCCACCTGTACCCTCATTTCCAGTGGAGGTGGAATTTGTTGAGTTAGTAACCCATTGGGCGTGGGAAAGGACCTTCCTGTTTCAATTGGATTGATGACTTCGCTAACTGCGGTGGTAGTGTTGAAGCTGTCAGGAGAGGGGTCATGCCCGCGCCAGTGTTGGAGTACATAGATCTCGTGTCAAATAAGCAGATTCTGGGGGATTGTGGCCAGCAAGATGGCTGACAAAAAGAAGTAACTGGTGAGCTCCCCGGCCCCTGGGAACATCCAGATAAGTCATGTGTTTGCCAAACTGTAGAAATTGCGTGAGACCAAGTAGTATCAGCGCTAGAATGGCATGACAGTACAGAGAGTATCGTGAACCAGCATACCCTGGAGCAATGGGTCCGTGCTTAGCCAGTGAAGATCTGCAACTCCGTGCCATATAAAATGGTGCCTGGACCACTCTGATGGAACGATTTGTCCTATGTTGGTGTTTGTAGTGATGTTGTTTATTTTCATGGGATACAGTGCTGCCATGACTGAACGCACTGTGAAGAGACCAGTGACCAATGAGGAAAAGACCATGGCAGCAGTGCTGTACCAGGAGCAGCGCACAACGAATCAGATAGCTGGATTTGAGGCATGCGACTTGTGCCACCTCTCAACAGCAAAGCAAGCCTATTGACACTCCCAAATCTCAAATCTAGTAGGAGCGGCGCACAAGCCACTGAGAGCTGGATCTGAGGCGTGGTTGATTGCTTTTAGTATGCCACCTCACACCAGCAAAGCGAGCCTAATGCCAGTCCCACATCTCTGACATCTATGCATTGTCAGGCTGGATCAAAGGGCTCCATCAGAGAACAAGCATTGGCCGCGTGGCCGTAAAAGCAAAAGTCATCGCGATAGCTCTGAAAGCGAAAGTGATCGTGATGACGTGCTAAAGCAAGAGTTTTCAAAGTGCTGCTGAAGGCTAGCGGTTCGCGCATTCACGCTCGTGTGAACGTAAGCGCTAGGCCAGCCAGCAGCACTTTGAAAACTCACCTCCAAAATTACACTCCGAGTCAGCGCATGCGCTGGGCTCAGCGAGACCTAAAAAACTGCTTCAATATACACATGATGATACAGGGAGGCCAATCAATCTTGTGACCATGACTGAATAAACTCTGGATGATGAATGCTTTTATTCAAAAATGAGAAATGTTTTGCTTTATTTGATATATGGAGCTCGCCAGACTATCAAGCTCATTGAGCTCAGTTTATTCCCCAACGAAGGCTGTGTTTCACGCGGACTCTTTTCCTTTCAAACTATAAAATGCAGATGAAGGCTTGCCAGAGATTAAATGACATTTTACAAATAATTACAATTTCAGACTTGCGCGTTCCAAAGAACTAATCCCCATTTTTAAAGATTTTATATGAAAATATATAAACACACAGGCTTATAGAGCCGCGGGCATTCGTGAATAATGTGCACGTTTATGAGCTTGAGCCTTGCCTCCTCGCTAGTTAGAGGCAGCATCATTAACAAAACACAAGGCATTGCTGAATTCCCATTGTCCAATCCCTATCGTTTGGCAACAAATAACCAACTCTTCCTCAAAGCTGGCACTCACACCATTAGGATATTCAAAAGATAAACGGCCTGCCTCATAAAGCTTTGAAAGTCGTAAATTTGGTCCCATATGAGTTACTCTTATGTTTGAGCATCTTGCAAGTACTCACTAAAATCTTGACAGGATTGTTTGAGTAGGCTCAGGCATTTAATATAAAATGCATTTTTCCACACGTAAATCTGAAGCAAATGAGCATTTATACCTATAGCTAAAATATGTACTTTTAGCCATTTATTGTTCCTCCACGGTGAAACTATTTAGCCTCGCCCCTTGAGACAGGCCTTATTAAGCATTCCCTTTACTTATGGCTGTTTTCACTTCCTACTCTGAAACTGGAAATACCACGTACATTTTAAGGTCAAGCACAGAGGCTTACATTATACACCAGTCTATTTAATGTCTCTCATCAGCAGCAAAAACAAGGTAAAAAGAGCAATCGTCAAAACATAGAACAGAACACATCATTAAACAAGCATTGGCATAGCCAATAGGTCTCGCATTTGGGACCTTATAAGTGTTTACCCATGCAACAGGTGATGTTGTTGCCCCAAGGATATTGTGCTGCATAACTAAATACTTATAAGGTCCCAAAAGCGCGACCTATTGGCTATGCCATTGCTTGTTGAAAGCTAGACACCCAGGTGAATCCAGGATGGGGTGACTTGTGTAGCTCTTGTCATGTTCTGTTACCCAGAATCCCTTCCAAACCTCAAACTTTATAATACAAAAAATACATTCTCCCCACATTTCTGTGATGGGAAGTTCTGGAATCTGCTTTGGTCTACAAACTTCCATCCACCCCGCATTCTCCAAAGTCTCCCGATAAAAATGGTACCTCACTCTTGTGGGTGGGCGTGACAGGCAAGGGCCCAAAACGTATGGTGGACACTTCAAAATGACCTATCACAAAATGACCTGGTTTTGCAGGGGGGGCACCTGGGTTTTTGGCCCTGGGCTCAGCGGCCATCTAGGAAAACCTTCCGAACCCACACATTTCTAAAAACTAGACACCCGGGGGAGTCTAGTGAGGTATGGCTTGCGTGGATCCCCCAATGTTTTTCTAACCAAAATTCCCTGCAAACCTCCCATTTAGCTGAAAAGAATCACTTTCTCCACCCTTTTGTGTTTGGGATCACTGTGCCGGCACAAATGTCCTACCACCCAGCGTTCCCCTTGGTTTCCCTTGTAAAATGATACCTCACTTGTGTAGCTGTCCAATGCAGAATCGGCTAAAAACTTTTTTTTAAAAAAATGTAGCACTTAGAATTCACGGTGCTATACCCTTAATCCCTATGTTTTTGGTCCTTCCCAGTCACAGGCCTTTTGCCCACCCACACAAGAGAGGTTTTGTTTTAATCGGGATAACAAGGAGAACGCTGGGTGGTAGGATATTGGTGCCGGCATGGTGATCCCACACAAAAATATGTGGCAAAGGTCTTTTTTTTAAACTAAATTTGAGGTTTGCAGGGGATTCTGGGTAGGGATCCACACAAGCCATACCTCACTGGACTCCCCAGGGTGTCTAGTTTTCAGAAATGTGTTGGTTTGGTAGGTTCCCCTAGATGGCCGCCGAGCCCGGGGCCAAAAATCCAGGTGCCCCCCCACCTGCAAAAGCAGGTCGTTTTATGATAGGTAATTTTGAAGTCTCCAAAATACGTTTAGGGCTGTTGCTTGTCGCAGGTACTTGACCCACCCACATGAGTGAGGTACAATTTTTATCAGGAGACCTGGAGGAACGCAGGGTGGATGGAAATGTGTCAGCCCGGTGATCCTACAACTTTTCCACTGGGGTGTTTGCAGCTCCTCGGAAGCCTTCTGTGCTGTCGCAGACACAGGTCAGAAAAAAACTGCTGAAGCTCTGTTGGTCCTTGAATTGTTAGTTGAACTGCAAATTACCCTGCGACCTCTGGGAGGCTGGGGGAGTATAGGCAGCCGAAAGAGCACCCCCCTGCCGGTCCGCCAAAAACCCATTTGCAGAAAACCTTTTTCATGAATTGCTGGGCTCTATCCAGCAGGGAGATGGTTGTGATGACTTTGTTCAGTTCCTTTATGAATGACTCCCCAAAGACGCCGCCATCTGCAACTGACCCCTCCAACTTCATGTCGATAAGTAGGGAACAGCTCTCAGTACAAAGGGCACAAAAAGTGTTCCTGAGAAAACATATTGCTTTCTGTGACCAGCCCAACAGTATTTCCAGGGAGAGTGGGTTGCCAGGCTCCTTAGCATCCTAGGCCATGTCTAAAATTTTGGTTAAGGGTCTGAGGATCTCCAACAACTTGTCCTGGCAGGCCTTCCAGGAACCGTCAATACAATGTTTAGGGTCTTTAATAAACTTTGTTATAAAAGTGTCCATTTAGCCATCAATCTCCGGTGTCTGAGCAACTTTCCTCTCAAGGCATGGTGTGGACACTTCGCCCTAAGGCGGCCTCCAACTTCCTTGTCCACCCCGCAGAACACGGGAGCTAGAAACCATCCGCTTGTAGCTTGCTTCTATCTCCATTATCCCCATCTTACTCCCGCTTGGTGACGACTCCAACCTGGGGCATTTTGAAGTGCCCTCTGGTCTCTAAGGTCTACAAATCGCACGTTCATTATCGGAATCGTTCTGGTCGGGGTCACTGTATTCCTTCCCATCAAACTGGTCCTCACATAAAGTATGCTCTTCATTCTCGATGGGTGTTATCCTAGGTTAGAGGGGATCCAAAGAATCCACTGAGGTTTTAGCTCTGAATTTTATAAACGCCAATCTGAGTTTCTAGATTGGTGTCCGAAGGAGGGGAGAAAAACATTTTAGACTGAGCCCTGCTTTGCGGTGGGGTGGCGAGGGGTGGAGGTGCCTCTTGGGGGAAAACGTGGCGTGTAGAGACTTATAGGTTCTACCAGTGGGAGGGTTCATGCTGTGCTCGCAGCCACCATCAATAGTTTTCTGCTCAAAGGCTCTAGTGCTAGTGTCAGGGCTCTCTGAAAGGTGGCGTCTACCGCATCTACAAATTCCTAATCAAGAAAGTAGGGTATCTGTCTCACTCACATCTCTCCAAACTCCCCGATCTCTGTGTTCATGCCATTGATTGCCCTGGAACTAATATATTTATTCCGGCCAAGGTGAGAAAATGATATTAACAGCCTGAACCCATGCAAGTAGATGTAGTGGGAAAATGAAGGGTATGACTGGGCCTGATAAGCCCCACCAGTATACAAAATCTCCCTGGTGGTTCAAACAGAGTTACAGAGAAAGGAGGGCCCAAAGCAAAAGCGTGTAGCCCTGTCTAATAAAATGCCCGTGGATAGGGAAAGAAAAACCTGAATCGTTGTGAGGCCTTGGCAGACATGAGATCGCGCAACTTGTTTCACTCAAACTGGATAGCAATGAGATGTGACTCATGCGAGTGTCTCCTATCGAGTAGTGTCCCTCTCTGCCTAAACTGGGCACTGCACCCTGCAGTCTCTGCCCGCTGTGCCGACTCGCTTGGGAGACACCGCACAGAAAGCGGGAAGTCATAGTGAGGCTCCGACGCCACGCAGACCCCCAGTGGCAGCCTCTGGCTTGCCAAGATGCATGATAGGCAACGTAATTGAAAAGCCTAACTAGTATAGGAAAAACCCACGCATCGGGTATCCCTCTCATTGGACACATTGCACCTGAATGAGTGCAAGTAAAATCAAGTGCAATTAAAGCAGACAGGTCATTAACTGGAGAACATAAGCACTAATGTTATGACAACAAACATTATCAAAACTTGCAAATATCATAAAACGTTTCCAAGGAAGAGCACGTATCTGGTGGTTGAGCAGCGAAGAATGAGTAAGTGCTGCTCATTGTGGAGGTTGTTATATGGTGCCTGACTTACTGGATTGGTCGGTTGACCTTTGCAAGCGTTTGCTTGTACTCATGGAATCTGAAGTCTCTAGCGTTTGATGCTTTGCTCTATCATACATGTTGGGCTGCTGAGCTAATAAAGAAGAACATTTAAAGCATAATCTGGAGCCAGGACAGAAATCTGGTTGGGCGGAGGTTCGGGGCCGACCCCAGATGCAGTTGGTTTCACTTGTGTGGTTTTGTTGGAATTAACTTTGTACCAGAGTGCTATATTATTCAAACATGCAACCAGCAAGGGTAAATAGGAGAGGGTGAACTGTGAATTAAGATGTGTTGAGTTGTTTTTAAAAATGTATTTGGATAACTTTAAATTGTGCAGTGTGTCTGATGTTTTGTGTTTTTTCTCTTCTAATAAATGACTTGTACATACCTAAAAAGATAAACTGGCCCTGTCATGTTGTGGGCTCGGTTGGAGTTTGAGGGGTGGGGGTCCACACTCAGTGCCTCCTTTGCCGATTAGATCTGCACCATGGGTTGCACAGTCTTGAAGACAAACTGGCTGTTTTTAATTGTTTTTATCCAGAGTATGCTTTTATGGCATTTTCAAATACACAGATGTGGCCAGTGCTTTGACCCCAAACTGACATGTCAAGCAAGAGAAGTATGCTGCTTGAATGAGTTACTACTCGGGGTGTGTAATTTACCATGACAATTCATTCAGAGCAACACTTGAACAACCAGAAAGTATTTTTTTAGCCTCAAAATACGTTTGTACCTGATTTTTGTCCGAAACACTCAAGGTTCTCAACGACATGACATAACCAATGTTTAAGATCCGTAATTAAGGGTAAAGCATTCTCTAAAAAAACAAGTATGATCAAAATCATTGTGCTGCTAAACACGTGTCTTAATAACACAGTACCGGTGCAAAAATACTGCATGGTAATGGTAAACTCGTGTGATTTTGCCATTACCCCACTACCATTCAAGTTTAAAGTTAGGGCCTCACTGTTTGGTGTTGGGTGCTTCCCTGTGCTTTCTGCTGTAGTGAGGCTGGGCATGGGCCATGTATTTGTGTTTTGCTGTGGAGTGTGTGGATTTGCTTTCAAATGATGTCTCTGTTGGACTTACTGCTACCTGGATTTTACCTGGTGGTTCCCGCTTGGTTTCACTCACTTCCCTCCTGGAGTGTTGATTCTGCCTTCTTGCTTTGGGTTTCGTCCCACCTCTAACCTTTTTTATGCTTTAGTTTTAGGGGGTGTTCTGTCCCTCTCACTTTTCAGCTTCATCAAAGGAATTAGCTGTTCTTGCTCCAGTCTCCCATCTTCAGCTCTGGTGTCCTTGTGCCTTTCTGTTCTCCTGTAGGTAAGCCTCTCTTACTCCCTTTTGGATTTAGACCTTGTGGGCATGTGTACCTTTCTGCAATTTCCTACCCTACTGCCCAGGTTTTGTTGCTTCCTCATTGCTGTAGAAATTGGGGAAATGTGGCCCCCTAGACTTGCCATTTGACTCTTCTGTTGCTGTTGTGATCTCTTGTTTTTCTTTAGTGGTTTTTGCCCTATCCCACTTGTCTGGGGTTTGGGCTATCCTGTGTGCTTCTTGTTGAAACGTGACCTTATCAATGGGTGGGGTGTTTTTGTACTTTTGGTGGTGCTCCCTTTGCTACCTGATGGGGACACTGGTCCTGTGCTTTCCGTGAGTTATTCTCGCTGGCATGTTGGCTTTGCCACACCTTCCACCCACCTTATGTCCTCAGTAGGGGTTGTTAATGCCTAATTGTGTGACCCTGTCTGCCTTAATTGGCATTGCCTGGCTTTCGACTGTGGAGTTTGTGCCTGGTCACACTACTTTTTAGGTCTCGTAGACCTGCGTTGCAGCTCGCATGCGCTGCTCGCTCTGTGAGGCTTCTTGTAATCGGGATACTTCAGAAGTGGAGTTTAAGACCCGCCCATCTTTTTGATTGGCTGGCGTCATCGTCCATGCTAAACGCTGGCTTCCCATTGAAAAGGAGGCTTCTTAGTCCCTCCTTGGTACCGCCCTTTCTCCTTTTGGGACAGCCCATCCGGACTGGATCTTTTACTTGCGGCGTTACACCGTCTCCTTCATTAGTCGGTAAGTACGCACTATTTGGGAAATGGACACTGATGGGCACCACGGCGGCTGCAGCGCTATGCGCTCTAAAGTGTATATTGTTTATTACTTTAATGAGCGTGGCGCCCGCTAGGGACACCGAGCTCACTTTATTTATTTATGTTGAGTGCGGTGCCCGCTTCAGGGACACCGCGCTCGTTTATTTAGTCAATACTGTGCTAATGTTGTTTTCTGTGCTGCATGTGGGAAAAGAGGAAGAGAAAGAGGTGGAAGATTAATATAAACGTCTCACTACATAAAACCCAACACTGTTAGCTTTGCCTGTTTTGTTTTCACTTGCTCCTCTTACGTGAAGTTAATTTTCTCTCGTGTTCTTCCTTTATTGTTCCCCGCTATAATCTAAACCTGCGCGTTTCCTTAATCTCGGCGCTTATATGCAAAATTGCTTCGGGAGTAAACGCTTTAAAATTAAATAAGTAAAAGCGTTCCTCCTGACTGATTGCAGACGGTTGTAAAGAGGGGCGGCGCAACCACGGCTCAGCACCAGCAGGAATTGTTTTGTGCAAGAGGTGCAAAACCACCAAGTGAAAAGTTAGAGATGAGAAAATGTCTATTTTATATACATTGTGATAATTTTGAGTGTTTCCGTAGGCGATTCTCACTTAGGGCCATATGTAGGTAATTTATATTTACCGATTCTTAAATACCGAATTTTACCGATTCGGTATTTATGAATCGGTAAATATAATGTAGGTAAAAAATCGGTAAATTTTACCGATTCGGTAATATTCGGTATTACTGATTCGGTATTAACCGAATCGGTAATAAGGAATACCTTCCTATTCATTCCTATGGGCCTGGAGGCCCATAGGAATGAATGGGAAGCCATTGACTATTACCGATTCGGTAAATACCGATTCGGTAATAGGGGGAGCAGATTCAAGGGTGGCAGGGTGTCACATTGACACCCTGTTGCACCCCTGAATCGTGCATGTGTGCACATGTGGTGCACATACATGCCCTAAGGGCATGTATGTCTGCCACATGGCATATCTAGAAAAGCACAAAAGTGCTTTTTAACAGGTATTCAGTATTTACCACCAACCTGTAGTTGGTGGTAAATAACGAATCCTTGAAACAAAAAAGCACTCACTTGAGTACTCCCTACATAGGATTTGAGGATTCGGTTTTTTACCGAATCGGTATTTTACCGATTTCTTAAAATACCGATTCGGTAAATTACCGAATCCTTAAAACCTGTCTCCTACAGTGGAAAGGGCTAAATACCGGTCGGTAACAGGAAAATTACCGATTTTCGGCCGTTACCGACCGGTGTTTAGCTATCTACATATGGCCCTTAGAACCTTTGTCCTACCAGCGTGTGCTGAAACACGTTAATTGCTTTCTCACTTTAGCGCATTGATCAAATTAATTAGGTATTTTAAGAATTAGTTGATGTCCGCGTTGTATGAACTTAGAAGAACATCCTCATAATTACAGCCGGCAATGGTATTTGCTGGAAGGCCATTGTTATTTTTTGGGCTTGGCCCTACTTAACAGAAAAATACAGACTCGTCAGTAGGAGGCCTCCCTGTCCGTCGCCCAACAAATAAAACAAGCGTTTGCAATGCAATAGGTCTCGCATTTACGCATGTTTAAGCTATTGACATTGTAAATGACAATGCCTTTTATTTTTGTTTTAAAAACGAAAACAAAAATTAAATGCATTGTTATTTGCAAAGTCAATAGCTCAAACTTGCGTAAATGCGAGACCTGTTGCTTTGCAAATGCTTGTTTTTCGTATTGCTGGATGTCCACTGTTCTGCCATGCCAGAGGGAGAAGTGCAGTGGCACAGTGTTGAGGCCGCTAAAATGTCAAGCCCCCGCCAGTCCGAGCAGTGGCGGTAACAGCTTTTCTCCAAGGAGCTGTGAAGCACGTCAGGCCTCAACCGGCTGTCACAGCTGGCCCCAGCAGCGGCGGTCATGGCCAGGGAGCGGGAGACTTCCCCTTCCAGGCTTGCTCGCTTTTCGTTGGCGGCCCAGTCCCATGCTCTGCTCTCTGCACTTCGCACCGTTCTACGCAATTCCTCCTCCTCCTCCTACGTTGCATCATATCTACAGAGCAGGTTAACGAGGCACTTGCGACGCATTTGCGCCTCCGCTCAGTCACTTCTGTGACGCAGCGGCGGCGTAAAGCAAGCGACATGCTGCGACGGATTTACAATGTGACGCATCTATGGAGATGCGTCACGCCATGAATCCCTAAGCCACATTATACCTGCGTCAGGTATAATGTGGGCGTACCGTCACAGTGTGGTCGGTCCGTCGCAGGAAAGCCTGGGAAAAGTGACAAGATTTCACTCAGTCACTTTTCCGACACCACTGCGCCAAAACCTTGCACCGGCTTGAAGCAGGCATAAGGCAAGACGCAGCATGTTGGAGATAGGCCAGGTTGGAACAGTGCTGTAGTTGTGTCGCGCTCGCGACACCACTCTAGCACTGCACCAACCTTACACCGGCAGATACGAAGCGCATCTGCCTATCCATGCGCCACTGCGCGCCGCATTGTAAATGCGGCACATCCCTGGAGGCGCACGGATAGTTTAGCGTGTCGCAAGTTTTCTGGCACATCCTTACTGATTTGCAGAGATGCGCCAGAACTTGTAAATCTGCCCCTCAGTGTCTACATCGCTGACAGAATACTGCGTTGCTTGAAAATCAGGAAATGGTTGCATTGAAGGTTGTGCCCTTGAGTGGGTTAGCACTCCATGGGGGGCTGGGTGTTGGGCACGGTGGGTCACCAAGGCCTGCTATCAACCCCTCTACTCTGCACATATAAAAGCTGGACTGCTTCAGTTAGGCGGCATATGATCAAAAGCCTCAGAAATTCAACAACAAAAAATACGATCAATGTGACATTTTAGTTTGGTGTGGGAAAAAGAAGACCTTAATACCCTGCTCCGATATTGACTGACAAAATAAAATACTAAAGTGACTCAATAGTGAGATTTGTTAGTTAGTTTAGTTAGTGAGATTTTTGGAGTGCATAGCTGCCCAAAGGCTTCCCAGCGTTAGGAGACCAATACCAGATGGAAGTTGGAGGAGGATTGAAGATACGGATGAAACAGCCAGGTATTGATCGATTTTCGGAAGGATACTTCCTTTTCCAGAAATCAAGATTCGCGTGGAAGAGAGTTCCACAGCTTGGGTGTCAGATGGGCGAAGGATCTACCTCCCCATCTGGCTCTCCTAATTCTGGTAGGGGCATATCATCAAGGGCCAGCGATAAATATCGCAAAGCGCACTTAGCACTTGCATATTTATCGCCGGCTAACTCTGGAATTTATCACCCGGTTAGCCCGTTATCAACAACGCGTATCGCCGAGGCGATAATAATTCCAGAGTTAGCTGCCAAATGTGCCGTTATTGCTGGAAATCCAGCGATAATCGCACAACGATTGGCGATTCGTTGTTGATAGGGCAGGGCAGACTTAGCCATTATATCCACCTTCCATTGGATATAATGGCTAAGTCAGCCTGAAAGCAGGCGTAAGAAAAATAGCGATAACCACGGTTAGCGCTACTTTTCTTATCGCTCTGCAGGTTAACGTTCACATTGTTGATAGGAGAAATGTCGGTTAGCGACATTTCTCACGTTGTTTTGGGGAGGAACGCCCACTTTGCATCTCATTAGAGATGCAAAGCTGGGCGTTAAGAGAAAGGATTCACGCGATAGCGTGACCTTGCTAATAGTGCGATAAAATTATCGCCGCTTTTGGTCCGAAAACGGACTCTAAAGCGGCGATAATTTTATCTCGGGACCTTGATGATATGCCCCGTGGTTTTTAATAGCCGTTCAGAGCAGGATCGGAGGCTTCTGTTTGGGAAATAGGGGGTCAGCAGGTCTTTGATTTTACTAGGGCCCTTGGAAAAACAGGCCTTAACTTATGTTAACAAAACATGTCGGAAATACACTGAAAAAACAAAGGTTAAAGTGAGATGCTAGTTAGGTATGTAATAAAACACCTTAATTTATATAGGAAAAAACTCAGAAAATTCACTGGAAAAAAAAACAAAAGGTGAAACTGACATAGGTAAGTGACAATGGCCCACACAATGTAACGTTTTAAAAAACGAAATTCGCCAGCTATGGTTCAGTAGGCTAATTATAATAGAATTGCAGCAAGGCACTAGATAATGCTGCCCTCTCTTACCCATCCTTCATGAATGAACGTTGAACCGTTAGCTTGTCCAGCTAGAGGTGAATATTTCAACAGAGCTATATCAACGGGACTAGAGAACGTGCCATTTTATTATATGTGCATGGCGTCATGTTACATGACAGTCATCAAATGATACAGGCAGTGTTAGGAAAGGTGAGGCATATGGCATTTGCTAGAGTCGGTTCCCTGTTAAAATTTGATCAGGTTTTCGTTGTTTCCCAGGGAAGAGTCATGGAGAGAGAAAGTCACACGAGCCAGCACAACTTCTACAAAAGTGGGCCTGGAGAAGATAGTTTGTTACTTCTTGCCCTACCAATTGAGTTCGTACTGTCACGCGCACACACACGAAGACAGTGGCACAAAAATGGTGGCGCTACTGTTGTTATACACTTAGGGCCTCATTTATGAAAAGTGACGCATCACTGCGTGAAAACAGTGATGCGTCACTTTTCACTGCGCCGTCCCTGCGACTCCAATGATGCGTCATATTTACAGTATGACGCATCATGTCGCAAGGAGTCACAGATACGTCAGTATTTCTGACGTATCTGTAGGCGCAAAAGTGACGCATTGCTGGAGTGTGTCACAAAAGCGACGCAACTCCAGCAATGTGGGCCTCATTTATGAAAAGTGACGCATCACTGCGTGAAAACAGTGATGCGCCACTTTTCACTGCGCCCTCCCTGCGACTCCAGTGATGCGTCATATTTACAGTATGACGCATCATGTCGCAAGGAGTCACAGATACGTCAGTATTTCTGACGTATCTGTAGGCGCAAAAGTGACGCATCGCTGGAGTGTGTCACAAAAGTGACGCAACTCCAGCAATGTGTCCTTTCACATGGGGCAAGCCCCATGTGAAAGGGCCTGCGTCAGTCTTACGCCTGCTGTGAGGCAGGCACAAGAAATTGACGCATTTGCACACTAGAAGTGGCGCAGTGAAATCTCGTAGATTTCACTGCGTCACTTCTACGACCCTTTCTTGCGTCAAAACGCCCCCCTTGCATACATTATACCTGGCGCAGGTATAATGTGGCGCAGGGGTTTACAAAGTGGCGCATCTACCTAGATGCGTCACTTTGTAAATATGGCGCAACATGGCGCATGTTTTCTGCCACTGGTGCGTCACAAAAAGTGACGCACCGGCGGCGCAAAAGTGACGCAGGGGCTCATAAATGAGCCCCTGTGTACTTTCACAGGGGGCAAGCCCCATGTGAGGCAGGCGCAAGATATTGACGCATTTGCGCCCTAGAAGTGGCGCAGTGAAATCTCGTAGATTTCGCTGCGTTACTTCTACGATGCTTTCTTACGTGGGAACGCCCACCCTGCATACATTATACCTGACGCAGGTATAATGTAGCGCAGGGGTTTACAAAGTGACGCATCTACCTAGATGCGTCACTTTGTAAATATGGTGCAGCAAGGTCCAGTTTTTACGCCGCTGATGCGTCACACAAAGTGACGCACCGGCAGCGCAAAAGTGACGCAAGGACTCATAAATGATCCCCTTACTACATATATTGCCTGTTTACTTCATTATAGCACGAGAGTTTCGTGGCTGTTAACAAATGTAATTTACATTTGTGAGTAAAAACGAGTAAATATCAGGCAGAGAGTCTATGTCAAAACCGATTTAGACTTTTGTGTTTATGAATACTGCCGTTAGTGTCTGTTAAATTAATGTACAACACTGTCAATCTTGACTAAGGATGATTTATTTTAATGATAGTTTAATGCATTTTTTAGCTGCAGGGAAACATTTTGTGAATATTTAAATTGGGTAAATATTTAGCCATAAATAAAAGGAGATATGGGAGTATTTGTGTATTTTGCTGTGTAACTTAGATAGAACATCCTGTTCTGCATTATCAAATACTGCTACAGATCCAGGCTCTGTATTTCCACATTTCTTTACGAAGCAGACTTTGAACTTTGCCCTCATTCATTCCTGAAATCTGCTGGCACCAACGCCAACTAGATCAGTCAGGAGGTAGAGACCGATAAACATTTACTTGTGAATGTCAGATGAATTGTGAACGAGAGGGGAAAAGAGTTAGATGACTTGGAAGGCACAAACTAACGCACTTAACAAATGTGTAGAATTTACGGATCCACAAGACCAGAACCGGAGGAAGATCCTTCTCCAACCTTGCTGCCAAGACCTGGAACACCCTGCCCCTCCACCCCAGGCAATTCACGTTGTTGACCCAATTCAGGAAGGATCTCAAGACCTGGCTCTTCGACTGAACCTCCACGCCCAGAACGGTCAGCAGCACCGCCCCCCCCCAGCGCCTTGAGAGACTCACGGGTGAGTAGCCACGCTATATAAACCCCCGATTGATTGATTGACACTGGTTCTGTGTGAGTGTGGACATATTGGTGCTAAAAGTGCCATTGGTTTCCGAATGTACCGTCGTGTCCGGGAAAAGCAAGTAGCTGACCGAGCCCTTGCAAAGGAAAACTAAGCATAGTTGCCATGTTTCAAGTCAGTCAACCAATCATTTTGGTGTACCACTTTATTGTTAGTTAGTTTTTAAGTACAAAATGTTACAATTTTGGAAGATAAGACAAAACGGCATATACAAAACATTTTGATGTAACAATAACAGATTAATGAAAGCAATTAAATATCTACCATTAGAATCAATTACAGAACAGGGGTGGGAATATGGAATGCAAAAGTAGTATCAATTACAGAACAGGGGTGGGGATACGGAATGCAAAAGTAGTATCAATTACAGAACAGGGGTGGGGATACGGAATGCAAAAGTAGTATCAATTACAGAACAGGGGTGGGGATATGGAATGCAAAAGTAGTATCAATTACAGAACAGGCTTGGAGGTACGGAATGCAAAAGTAGTAAAATAGCAGGATTACCAAATAAATCAATTGATACAATAACATCACCTATTGACTGGGATGATAAGAGTCAAAAGGTGGCCACCAAGGTAAATTCCTGAAAAGAATTTCATAAATCAAGGAGACAATATCCCAAATATTCCTCTTTCTTGTAAATTTGACCTATTCCCCATCAGGCAAGTGAAGAACATGCAGCTGATTATTTTTCAACTGGACATTATATGATTCTCAAATTGTTTTCAATTAAGCTACATTACCCAGAGGAAGGGTACTCCCTGTTACTAGGTTACAAAATTAGTACCTCTTGGATTTATTTGGTGATTATTTGGATGGAGCTATATAATTTATGAAGTTTTTGTGTCAACCTGGCACCTCACAAGGTGAAGGAGGGTGTTGCAAAACCTAGTGTGAGATTTACCAACTACACAAAAGAAAGCTTTTTACTTGTTAAAAATAAGATTATTTCATGTAAAGCTCTACACTATATTCCATCAGCATTAAACCAAATTTATTGCTGATGGAATATAGTGTAGAGCTTTACATGAAATAATCTTATTTTTAACGAGTAAAAAGCTATATATATATATATAAGTTAATTTAGGAGATTATTTTAATGTACACACTTTTTCTATTATAATAAATGAGACATTGTTTCATATAACAAAGTTCAGTGTGTGGATATTGGAGTGAGTGATGTATGGTCATGAGAGTGTTGATCACGTTATTAAAACATTGAACACGAGAGGGACTTACTTTTGTTTAGATTGTAATTGACCCTGTCCCTTTTTTGTTTATAAGCGCATCTCTCACATTATTATGAGATTTACGAAGCCATGCAAGAATACAGCTGATCTCTCCATTCTGTGTAATAACCCACTGTACCATCTCAGATGTCACCTTGCTGCGCTGCCCTATGTCAAAGTGAAATGGCAGGAATGTACTGTATTTATCTAATATAGTGTATTACTGTCATTTCCCCTCGTGCTGGCACCATTTTGGCAGCCTAGTGCCTATACAGACACACTTGCACCATGGTGCAAGGGTGCTTGTTTTGTTCCCAGAATTGTTTATGGGCAGGAAGGGGCACCTTCCTGCACAAAAACAATCCTAGAATGATTTTGCCTCTTTCTATGTGTGCTGCAGAATGCATCAAGTTATTTCTTCTTGTTGCAACTCCCTTGGGGAGGTGTACAGTTTTGGCACATCCCCTGGTTTACATGGCTTTGTAAATCTGGAGAAGTGTCAAAATCTATGGCTGTTGCGTGGGAACACCCACTGCGACGCCCCTGGAACGCCTCCTTAACGCAGAGTAAGGCAACGCAGTTATTTGCGCTGCCTTGCCTTACTCCATATCTATGAGGCCATTCACAGCCACACAAAGTGGCTTTGTGTGACCTCATACTTATGATTTTGTGACTTGGGCCATTGGAGAGTCATGAAAAGTGAGGCTAACGCGGCGCTAGGGGTTCATAAATATTCCCCGATATAACTAACATCATAACAATACAATGCCATTAAAATATTAGCATTAACTAGAAACATTAATAAATATATGTAAATGTAAATAAATGTATATTCAGAACTATCAAACTATATATCATACATTATAAATAAAACCTAAATTAGCATTACCATAGAAGAACATAACTGATAAAAAAATTCAAACTAAAACTAAAGCAACCAATAAAATCAAAGTATAAACAACTTTATCCACTGTAATCAGATAAACAATTCGATCAACAATATAAAAATGCACACTAATTTAAACAACTAAGGACCAGATGAACAAATGTTTTCTGAGCTCGCAAACTGTAGAGCGGCCTGTTTGCGAACGCAAAGAAAGGTGGTGGTATTTACAAACTTTAAGGGAAACTGGATGCATTTTTAAAAAAAACCTGCTTTATTGAAAAAGCAGTCAGGGTTGACCATTCCTAATGGTTCACAAACTGTGACCTGCCTCATGCAAATTGATGATGCTGGTCCTTTGCGACACTGTTGTACATTTCATTTTGCAAATCGCAAATTGTGAGTCGCCAAAAAGTCCCAATTTGCAACTCCCAAAATGGAATGGTCGCACATCTGGTCCAATATACTTTAAAAAATGGCCCGTGCTGCAAGACAAAGAAACCATGCCGGATTCCCAGATTCTCTGACCAGACCATTAAGGAGACATATATACATCTCAACAACCACCTAACCCAGTAAGTAAAACACATTTAAACTAATTTGTACTTGTTAATAAACGTACAATTAAAAAATAGGAATTAATTAATAAAACACTTTCCAATCTCTATCTTTTTACATAAACTTCCTAAAACAAATTACCACCCCCTTTTGTACCGCTTTGTTTGCCATAAGTTGGCAGGGTATGCTCAGACGTGAGTCCCTTGCTCACTTTGACACTGGATTCAAGCAAGCCTGGCTGAAGACGGCTGAAATGCCAGAAACCGGTCCTAGGAAGCTTGTTTCCGGTCCAGGGAAGGCATGGCTTGGCAGTTCGGGCTGCACTGTTCTCATGAGGCACAGGGTCAGACTGATTTGCATATGGCTATGTCTGAACTGGGGTGGCAGAGTGGGCTGAAGAACGGTGATGGATTAAACCCAGATCTGTTGACTGGGTGCGAGTGTTTGATTGGTTCCGATGCTCCGTCCATCACCACCCCCTTTTGTACCGCTTTGTTGGCCATAAGTTGGCAGGGTATGCTCAGACGTGAGTCCCTTGATCACTTTGCCACTGGACTCAAGCAAGCCTGGCTGAAGACGGCTGAAATGCCAGAAACCGGTCCTAGGAAGCTTGTTTCCGGTCCAGGGAAGGCATGGCTTGGCAGTTCGGGCTGCACTGTTCTCATGAGGCACAGGGTCAGACTGATTTGCATATGGCTATGTCTGAACTAGGGTGGCAGAGTGGGCTAAAGAACGGTGATGGATTAAACCCAGATCTGTTGACTGGGTGTGAGTGTTTGATTGGTTCTGATGCTCCGTCCATCACCACCCCATTTTGTACCGCTTTGTTTGCCATAAGTTGGCAGGGTATGCTCAGACGTGAGTCCCTTGCTCACTTTGCCACTGGATTCAAGCAAGCCTGGCTGAAGACGGCTGAAATGCCAGAAACCAGTCCTAGGAAGCTTGTTTCCGGTCCAGGGAACGCATGGTTTGGCAGTTCGAGCTGCACTGTTCCCATGAGGCACAGGGTCAGACTGATTTGCATATGGCTATGTCTGAACTGGGGTGGCAGAGTGGGCTAAAGAATGGTGATGGATTAAACCCAGATCTGTTGACTGGGTGTGAGTGTTTGATTGGTTCTGATGCTCCGTCCATCACCACCCCCTTTTGTACCGCTTTGTTTGCCATAAGCTGGCAGGGTATGCTCAGACGTGAGTCCCTTGCTCACTTTGCCACTGGATTCAACCAAGCCTGGCTGAAGACGGCTGAAATGCCAGAAACCGGTCCTAGGAAGCTTGTTTCCGGTCCAGGGAAAGCATGGCGTGGCAGTTCGGGCTGCACTGTTTCCATGAGGCACAGGGTCAGACTGATTTGCATATGGCTATGTCTGAACTGGGGTGGCAGAGTGGGCTAAAGAACGGTGATGGATTAAACCCAGATCTGTTGACTGGGTGTGAGTGTTTGATTGGTTCTATGCTCCGTCCATCACCACCCCCTTTTGTACCACTTTGTTTGCAATAAGTTGACAGGGTATGCTCAGATGTGAGTCCCTTGCTCACTTTGCCACTGGATTCAAGCAAGCCTGGCTGAAGACGGCTGAAATGCCAGAAACCGGTCCTAGGAAGCTTGTTTCCGGTCCAGGGAAAGCATGGCGTGGCAGTTCGGGCTGCACTGTTTCCATGAGGCACAGGGTCAGACTGATTTGCATATGGCTATGTCTGAACTGGGGTGGCAGAGTGGGCTAAAGAACGGTGATGGATTAAACCCAGATCTGTTGACTGGGTGTGAGTGTTTGATTGGTTCTATGCTCCGTCCATCACCACCCCCTTTTGTACCACTTTGTTTGCCATAAGTTGACAGGGTATGCTCAGATGTGAGTCCCTTGCTCACTTTGCCACTGGATTCAAGCAAGCCTGGCTGAAGACGGCTGAAATGCCAGAAACCGGTCCTAGGAAGCTTGTTTCCGGTCCAGGGAAGGCATGGCTTGGCAGTTCGGGCTGCACTGTTCCCATGAGACACAGGGTCAGACTGATTTGCATATGGCTATGTCTGAACTGGGGTGGCAGAGTGGGCTAAAGAACGGTGAAGGATTAAACCCATATCTGTTGACTGGGTGTGAGTGTTTAATTGGTTCTGATGCTCCGTCCATCACCACCCCCTTTTGTACCGCTTTGTTTGCCATAAGTTGGCAGGGTATGCTCAGACGTGAGTCCCTTGCTCACTTTGCCACTGGATTCAAGCAAGCCTGGCTGAAGACGGCTGAAATGCCAGAAACCGGTCCTAGGAAGCATGTTTCCGGTCCAGGGAAGGCATGGCTTGGCAGTTTGGGCTGCACTGTTCCCATGAGACACAGGGTCAGACTGATTTGCATATGGCTATGTCTGAACTGGGGTGGCAGAGTGGGCTAAAGAACAGTGAAGGATTAAACCCATATCTGTTGACTGGGTGTGAGTGTTTAATTGGTTCTGATGCTCCGTCCATCACCACCCCCTTTTGTACCGCTTTGTTTGCCATAAGTTGGCAGGGTATGCTCAGACGTGAGTCCCTTGCTCACTTTGCCACTGGATTCAAGCAAGCCTGGCTGAAGACGGCTGAAATGCCAGAAACCGGTCCTAGGAAGCTTGTTTCCGGTCCAGGGAAGGCATGGCTTGGCAGTTCGGGCTGCACTGTTCCCATGAGGCACAGGGTCAGACTGATTTGCATATGGCTATGTCTGAACTGGGGTGCCTGAGTGGGCTAAAGAACGGTGATGGGTTAAACCCAGATCTGTTGACTGGGTGTGAGTGTTTGATTGGTTCTGATGCTCCGTCCATCACCACCCCCTTTTGTACCACTTAGAAAACTGATACCAGGAAAAAGATATAAGAATGTGAGTATACCTAAATTATTTAAAAACTATAAAATCACCCAAATAGCGAGTAAAAATAAACAACCTTAACAAACTACAAACAAATTAATATTTAAAATGAAACTAGTATTTTTTCTCATCCAACAGAAAAGAAAGCACCTGCCCCGCATTCATGGTGGGTGTGCGTTGTGCTTTCTAAGCTATTTCGGATATGTCAGGATCTACCATTCTGGCTTTGTCAGTGGCTCTAGAGGGGTCGCCATCCTGATACAAAAGTCCTTCCCCTTGGCGGTTACTGGGCAGCACACAAACTCACATGGGTGTTACGTGGGCATTGAAGGACGTCTGGAGACTAGGCAATTCAACTTTGTATTATGCTATGTCCCTCTGCCCTTTTTGAAGCCCTCTCTCCAAATGCTGTGGTCCTCTTTTCTTACTCTCCCTCAAGGGGTTACAGTGATTGGAGGCAATTTCAATGCAGTCCCTGATCCCTATCTTGATGCCTCCACCACTGCATACCATAGCAGGTGCACCTGGTCGGTCTGTCTCTCTTCTTGGGCTGATTCTGTTGGCCTCTGTGACGCATGGCACTCCTGGCATACCGCCCTGCGCATTTACACTCACTGCTCAGCAGCACAAGCAGCGAATTCCCGCATAGATCTGCTGTGTTTACAGGCGGGGACCTCCTTTCAGTCCAGTCTGTGCGCCTTCTCCCACTCGGAATTTCCAATCGCGCCCTGCTTTTGTTGACTTGGTCGCTACAACTGGACGTTCTGTGCCCTGCTTGGAGATTTAGTGCTTGGCATTTACACAGCTCTGAGTGTGCAGCCTTTGTGGAAGAAGAATTAGGGGCGTTTTTTAAGCTTAATGTAGATTCGTTTTGTCCTCAGCAGAGATGCTGTGGGCAGCCAGTAAGCCTTCATTGACAGGGCCATCTTACGGGATATGTCTTTCGGGCTGAGGCCCATCGCCTGTCGCTGGTGACCGTGTTTGAAGGTTGAAAACAGCGCCTGGAGCCTGCCTTGCTTCATTGTGAAACTGACAATGTCCATCGTCTTTTGCCCATAGCTCGCATGGATTTGCAACAGGTCTCCCTTGAGGAGGCCAAACAATGCTGAATGGCCTCCATGCAGAATGTATATGTGTCCAGTGACAAATCAGGCAAACTACTGTTATGGTAGCGACCCGCGGTATCTTCAATAGGTTGGTACTGACTAATCAGGTGCCTCAACGAGGAATTACCCGCTATAGCCCACAACTTCTCTGATTTCTATCGGGGTTGTACTCACAGCATCTGCCGCCACCCGCAGAGGTGGCAAACCATCTTCTGCATCACATACCACTACTTCAAATACTGCGTGCTTTGGCCCAGGAATGAGATCAAGACCTCCAGCTTAAGGAGGTGCATTCTATGGTAACAGCATTACAGTCTAGAAAGACGTCTGACTCCGAGGGGTATCCTGTTGAATACTGCAAGCGATTCCAGGACAGCTTATGTCCACATCTTTTGTATTTCAATGCAGCTGCGGTGCGGCATGGGTCCTTTCCTAGACTGTGCCACAATTGTAGTCCTGCCCAAGGAGGGCCTTACTAGGGATCAATGTTTGACCTACCGTCCAATCTCCCTCATTAACACTGATATTAAGATTTATATGAAAGCCCTAGCAACTCGGCTGGCACGGGTGTTACCACACCTGATTCATCCTGATCTATGCAGATTCATGCCGGGTTGTAGCACTCGTCACAGCGTCAGGTGGGTCAATGCTGCATTTTGTTGGACGTTAGACCTCAAGGGCTCACTGGCTCTCTCGCTAATCGACTTTACTGAGGCCTTTGACACAGTATCATGGGATTTTTTGGGATGGGGTCTTACAGTGGGCTGGGTTGGGGGAGGTGTTGCACAGCATGGTGCATCTTCTCTATAACGACCCAACCACTCAGGTCCAGGTAAACAGGGTTCTTCCTCCCCCATTTCCCATTGAACGTGGCACACGCCAGAGCTGTCCTATTTCTCCACTGCTATTTGCCTTGGCAATAGAGCCCATGGAACGACTTATCTGCTGCGACGCTCAGATCTGAGGTTGGCATTGGGGAAATGGCTTGAGGATCGCATTGCGTTATACGTTGACTATATTTTTTTGTTTCTGAAAGATCCGCAGCGCTCTGGTCCCCGATGCCTGTCACTCCTTTGGTTATATGGCGAGGCACCCGGTCTCCAAATTAATGAGGGCCAGCCCTGTATGATGGAGGTGAGGTGAAACGCCCAGGGGCAGATTTGGTGACCGAACATTCCCATCTGGTGCACCTCTTTAGAATATTTAGGGATTCATGTGTTCCCCCCTCCCAAACCTCGCTTGGAATCTTAATTTCCAGGTAACTACCCCTATTCCATCCCTCGCAAGCGGTTTCATTCTCTGACCGCCAAGATAAAAAAAATTGTGTGGGCTGGTGATAGGCACAGGGGAGCCTTTTTAGACACTGCGCAACTCCCCATTTGATGGTGGTTTGGGTTTATCAGACATATACCTGTATTATCTCGCAGCATACTTGGTACAGATTAATGAATGCTTCACAGGTGGATGGGCTGATTTAGCATATCGCCTGGAGATTCATTCACTGAACATGGATGGTCTGCTCGATCTTCTGGACAGGGCGCGTCTGCCCGCCACATTGCCCTCGTGTACGAGGGTGCTTCATACCTGCTGGAGGGCAGTTCTTCGGCTCATCGGCTGGGACCGTCGACTCACTGAAATGACCCCTTTGTGGCGGGGAACATGGCTTTGTCAGCTCTCAGCCCCGGAGGGCTTTGCCCCTTGGGACCTGATTAGGATCTCCTACCTGGGACATAGAGGGGGTAACCTTGTGACGTTTCAGGATCTGAAGTCCCAGTACTCCCTGACCAAGTCCCACTTTTTTCGTTATCTCCAATTATGCTGTGCCCTGGAGGCTCACACTCTCCCAGACACTTACTACCTGAATATAGTCTGCTTTAGGTGAAGGTTTTATTTAGGTGTCTAGATAAGTGGGACATCTTAACGATTAACCATTTGCTGGTCATCCATGCCCCGGATGGCCATAAATGTGCTAAGTGCAGATGGGAGGCTTGGGTGGGAGATCTGGATGAAGATGAATGGAGGGAGGCCTGTATGGCAACCCGAGAGCTGGCGATTTCAGTGTGGCTGCATATGGTTCAATTCAACTATCTACACACAACATACCTCACACCCTAGCCTTTACAGCATCTATCTCCTGATGCCCTTGCCACATGCACGAGGTGTGTGCTTCCGGCAGCAGATTTTCTCTGTATGGTATGGGACTGTCCAGTGCTGAGACCCTTCTTGGAGGGAGTAGGTAGAGATCTTTCGTTTGTCCTGGGCAGTACCTAGGAACTCGTCCCTCGTAATGTACTGTTGGGGCTGGTGAAAGACTTTGGAGTCCCACGGGCGTAGTGGGGCTTTTTCAGGGTGACCTGTTTGGTCACCAAGAGGGATGTAGCTCGTGTCTGGAAGCAGCAAGAACCACCGACCATTGGGTGCTGGTGTAAGGGCATGGACTGGTGTGCGCTGCAGGAAAAGGCAGTTTCTGTGGTTCATGGCTGTCCTCAGAAGCACAACCAAATATGGGGAAATGGCGTAATCATTTTGGACTGTTATAATGATTCCATGCTGTTTTGTTATACTGATCTAAGGTCTTATTGTGTCGTTGTACACATACTGTTTTCGCTTTGTGATACTATGTGGCTTGCTGCAAAACCATCAATAAAGTTAGTTATAAAAAAAATAACAAGCGTACAAACTGTTAAAATATCGTACATATTTATGCTATTGCACTACTTTCAGATACATTGACAGAGGTAGCAAAAGACACTACCTCCCAGAAAGGAAAGCAGCTACTGAATCACATGAGCTACACCTGCATCACAAAAAGTCCATCAACAGAGTATATAAATCGTAAATGTACCAAATATTATTCTAATGCAGGCTATGGGAGGACAACTAAAAAAGATGATGTTGTAATTCATGTAAGAGAGCACAACCAACCCCAAAATGTGACAGAAATAGAAGTAAGGGAGATTTTGCAGGATTTAAGAGCGACAAGCACCAAATCCCAAGAACCCACAACTAAAATCCGCAAATATATGCTGCCTAAAGTCCCTGAGCACATCACAGGGCATCTACCTCCTATAACCACTTTAAAACATTTAATTGCACAAATTAAAAAAGCCACCAGCAATACTCCTCCTGCAGCTAGAAGTACCCAAGACATAGAAATAAATGAACATTTAAGAATACCACATAATGAGGAGCATTTCCTTTTAAGTGATAACCTGAACAATGAGAAACTAATCCTAATACTGTATATAGCAAATTGCTTACTAAAACTAAGCCAACTTCAAACGTGAGGTGGGTAATAAATTCTGCTCCGCTGGCGGTATTTGCAGAGATTCGCCCACTCTGCTTTCCAGCAAAACTCTACCCACTGATGCGTGGTAATGGTTTTTCTCACACTCAGTTCGCCAACTTTAAGTTGGTGAGTGAGAATTTGCCTCCCATAGCATGATTTTCAGGTACTACATTGCCTCCCAGTGAGATTTTTCAATGGGGGCGGTCGCGGCACGTCACAACCGTTCACAGTGAGAAAGCTGCTGCTTGAGTAGAAAATCTATTCAAGTGGCAAAAAGAAGCAGCGTTCTCTGGTGTGCCACGTAGTGCTGTTCATGCTGATTTTACGGAACCAAACAAGCTACTGGTGTTTAAAATAAGTGTGAGCAGTGCGACGTGCTGAAATCTGCCCGCTTGCAGAACTCCATGGAATCTCACTGAGTTTTTATGTAACTCTATAGAATTTGTGGAGTGAAACTCCACGAGTTACGCCCACCCCTATTTCTACCCTGGATGATGAATGGCAACTTCCAAATGAGTTCTAAATCATTCACTCAGAGATACACCATCCATGGTGAATATTAAAACACAAATATCCCTTTTATATATGCTCTTCTCCCACATAAACAAAGCAGCAGTTACTACGACTTCTTAAACCACATTAAACATAAAATAATGTAATACTACCCCCAAAAATAATCATAGACTTTGATTAAGCCATGATTCAAACCATTTAAAAAATGTACTCCCACACAGGCTTGTAAGGCTCCTACTATCATTTCAATCAAAGCATATGGAGACACATCTAACAATCTGCACTAAGTGCAGAATATTCTACAAACAGTCCATTTATCTTTGAAATTAAAACAAAATATAGTACTAGCCTATGTCCCTGTCACAGAGGAAGCTAATCACTAGAATGTAATCATAGACAGCCCCTTCTACTAACAAAATGAAGACCAACAAAGCCCCCTAATGAACTATTTCAAAGACACTTAGGGCCCCATTAGGACGGCAGGCGGACTTTTGTCCGTCTGCCACCCTAGTGGCGCTGGGACCGTCCGCCAGCGGTGCGGCGGTCCCGTACCACTGATTAGGATGCAACCGCCAACCTGGCGGTCGCATTCCGCATCTTTTGCATTGCGGCGGGTGCTGCTGTAGGCAGCACCCACTGCAATGTCAAAGAGGCATGTTGTGCATTGCCATGCACCATGTGGCAGGCACCGTGCGGTGCCTGCCACCTTGTGCATGGCAATGGAGGGGGTACCATGGGTACCCCCCAGTGCACAGTTGACACCCCCTCACCCCTGGGGGTCCGCAACAGGCCCCCAAACCAAGTCTCTGCCTGCCTTTTTGCGGCAGAGAATCCACTGCAATGATTGCCTGGTACCGGGTTCCAGGTTCCGTGGCGGTCGGTCTTTCCGACCGCCACAGAACAATAGTGAGTCCCACCGCCATCCTAATATGGCAGTCTGTAAATCGCTGTTCCAACATTACAAATCATAAAAAAATATATATATACATATAATATTTTATTACAACAGTCTACAAATTAAATAAAGGTCTGAGACAATAAAATGACATATCACATTCTTAAACAAAAAATGTAACCATCACCAACTAAAAAACTACAATACAGACTCCATACATCACATAAAATAATTACAAAACATAAACCACACAATTCCAAATAACAATCACATACTGTTTACATAAACATCAAAATATAACATTTCCTACCCAAAAGAAACAAAATAAATATGACTTTCTAGTTGGTAACTGCAAATCTACCTCTGTATCCACGTTGTCAAAAATAGTAATATGCCAATAATTGTAAAAATATTATCCAAAAAGCCAACAAAATAAAGCACAAATAAAACTGATCCTATCAAGATCCTGCAAAGCAAGCCAAACTGTTAGGGAACCATAAAAACCCAAAAAGTGTTTAAAAAAAGAAATACTGCAGGAAACCTGAAAAAATAAATCAAAGTAAAAAGCATTAATTTATTCTAAACCAAAATTGATTTCCTTTAAAAAATATAATGAGAAAGAAACGAAAACTCCTAATGTTCATAGGACATGTTTTTAGCCTAAAACCTGTAAATCAAATAAGAGAACCCACACACAAAACACAGTACAATCCCAAAATTACATGTACATCCCACTTAATAATCAAATATAAGTACCATAACACAATTTAACAAAACATAACAATACATTACTAAAATAGTGTACGAAAACTACAAACTAGTGAAAACCACTATCAATACATCTCAATATACAGCAAACCCACAGGCCACACTATGACAATCTTCTTGACCTCCCCCTGGGCCCCCTACCCTCAAAACCCTTAAAAAAGACTTACTTGTTCAGAACAACAGCAGCATCTTACTGCGACCTGCTTCCAGTAAAATGGGCTAAAAGTACCACAAATAAACTACAAAATAGAAGATAGCAGTAAGGAAAATGGCCACTAAATGAAATTACAAAAAGACTATCTCCCCATAGAAATGAATGGGAAATAATGTAAACATGTTGAAACAATGTATGTGAAAATGTAAAAAGTTGTGCACAAAATGACAAAAAATTGTAACGTATAAATGAAATAATAGTATAAAATATATACTATTATTTCATACTGAAAAAACCTATGTTAAAATGATAAAATGATGTTTGTAATATGTATATAAATCAATATAAAAAGTAATGTAAAAAAAGGTTAAACTATTAAAAAAATAGGAAAATATCAGGGGTGGCTGCCTCTTGAGGGCATAAGAGGCGTTGACCTGCCAAATCGGGGGAGGAAGAGAAGGAAATTCCAACAGTTTAGCAAACAGATGCTCGTGATATTTCAGCCTCGATTGTTTTCTTTTTTGGTGTGAGGGATTGGTGCTTGTACTAGAGAGCCCTGCGCATGTGGTGGTCAGTCGGAGAAGTCCTCGCCCTGAGGCACAAACCTGGGCAGTGACATCAAGGTAATAGGTCAAGGTAATAGGTGAGACTAGATTTCTCAGTGCTGAATAGGTCTGCATGTGGGCATTTACTGCTGAGGCCCAGGGTGGGGTTAGGACAACTCCATTGAAGTAATGTGATGGGATGGAGCATACAGATGAGTGAAAGTCAATAGTGGGTGTAGCACTTAAGGGTTCTGCCTCCTCCATGCTCACCCACTGCTGGTTTGCTTGCAATGTTAAGGGGCAGGCCGAAGGAGGAGTCTGTCATTCTCATTTTCTGTTTCTTTTCTGCTCGAGAAGGGTTGAAGAGCAAGCACGTTGTCTTGTTTGCCTGGTGCACTGTGGAGAAGCCCTTCATGGCAAGACACACTTGCTGTTACTGGACAGATAGAGAGCAGACTAACAAAGCTAATCACAAAGCACTGCAGTGCCTGTTTGCACTCCAATCTAAACTAATTTGGAGCGAGTGTTGAACACTAAAAGGTTGCCATTTACTATTTCCACTCCAACCTATACCAATTTGATGATTCAGGCAACGATTCTTTGGTGCTGGCTATGTTAGATGATTTATTTTGGTTTATATTAAAATTGGTTTAAGGTCATGGTGTCGTAGGGATTTTAATGTTTTCTTTGAACCATCCCCTCTATTGAACACTTTGTCGAAGACGTTGATAAGCTTTTGGGTGTATCAAATCTAGCATTGAAAACCTGCCTCCACCATTTTACTGCTGTATCTCTTTAGCTTGCCTCTTTAGTGGTGGGGAGGAGCCTAAGGACACATAATGGCAGGACACATTTAGATCTGAGTAAGCAACCCACCTTTAAGAGGGGCCACGGCCATAGTGTTATTGACTCTATTTTGGTTGATTACCAGAATTTGGTTACTTATGGAAGATATGGTAAACATCCCCAGGTCTGATAGTGACCATAACCCTCTGCTCTTACATCTAAGGGGGCGCTCCAAAAAATAAATCTACCAAGTTAAACTTCAACAACAAGGAACCCCTTTTAGCTAATAATTTCAGAAGATGTTTCTTGGCCTAGGATGTTTATTGACACTGACTTGCACTCACAGATTTATGAGTTATATGTGTATTACCTATCCAGTTTGGAAAGTGTACCCCCTCCACTTGGGTCAATATTAACAACCCATAGGGACTTCTTTGAGGCCTCACAAGCTGTATTTATTTTTTTAAATGACTAGAAAGAAACCTATAGGTGGGAGTAACCACAAATGGTTCAACTCAGAGTGTAAGCTGACAAAGAGTGAACTGTAGAGAGTTGTTAGAGAGTATGGCTGATCAGACATAGTTTTGGTGCAATATATGTACAAAGTTGTGCTCGCTAGCACCAAGCAAGACTGGGTTTTCAAAAACTGGCAGGATTTATTGACAGCAGCAAAGTGCAACGATAAGCGCTCCTTTTGGTATATCATTGCACATGGAAGCTTATAGTGTTACAACTCCTTGCTATCATATTTAGTCTGAGAAGTGGGTTAAACACTTCTCAATGTTATATGGCAGGGGCGAGGATACCAGAATCACAGATGTT
This sequence comes from Triturus cristatus, assembly GCF_964204655.1. Lineage (NCBI taxonomy): Eukaryota > Metazoa > Chordata > Amphibia > Caudata > Salamandridae > Triturus > Triturus cristatus. Next base: position 741,488,018 of record NC_140591.1, on the reverse strand, counting down.
TTGGGTGATAAATGTAATTCCTTAAATTTCCTCCAACCCTCTGACACTAGTAATACCAAGCTAGTTTTTAGTCTAGATGACACTCTCTCAGCGATCAATAGATTGAAAGTAGCAAAGGCCCCTTGACCCAACCGGATACCCGATGACTTGCATAAATCTGAGCCAATGGTGTTGACTCCTTATATAAACTTCTTGTCTAATTCTATAGCATCTGGGGAAGATATCCCAGAAACCTGGAAAGAGGTTGAGACAATCGCCATTTACAAGAAAGGAGATGCCTCAGTCCCCTCCAATCATAGGCCAATCAACCTAATTGATAATTTGCAAAAGGTCTTTGCGAATCAAGTTCCAGATGAACTGCAAGCCTTGATGGATGAAAATGAGATTCTGTCTTCCTACCAGGTGGGCTTTCGTACTATGATAAGTACTTTTGATCAGGCCTTTAGGTTTATAATACTTACATGGAAGTATGTGCCGCTAAAGAAAAATTGTACATAGCATTGGTTGATCTGAGAGCTGTGTTTGATCATGGGCCTCATGAGAACGTATGGAGAGTTATGCTAGGCTTGGGAGCCCCGGCTAATTTGGTAAATCTGATAGCAAGAATGCATGAGGACAACTTTGCCCAGGTACGGTGGGGAAAACAGTGTGAATTAACTAGCAATATCCCAATTCATTGTGGTTTGTGCCAGGGGTGCGTTCTTGCACACACCCTGTTTTCCTGTATTTTAACAAAACAGCCAACTTACTCTTGGATTGTAGAAATGACTCCCCCTTCTTGAATGGAAATAAAATACCGATCCTTCTGTTGCAGATGACTCCTTACTTATCTCCACAACCCCAATGGTTCTCCAAACACATTAGATACATTCCTGGGGGCATATCAGCAACAACCGGCGATAATTATCGCTAAGCGCACTTAGCGCTAGGATAATTATCGACGGCTAGCGTGGATTTTTATCGCTGAGATAGCGTGCTATTAGCAACACTTATCTCAAAAGCGATAAAAATCCTCACGCTAACTGCCTAACGTGAGATTATCGCTGGAAACCCAGCGATAATCTCACGCAATGTGGCGTTAGCTTGTTGATAGGGCCCCACAAACTTAGCCATGATATCCACCTTCCATAGGATACCATGGCTAAGTCAGTCCTGAAGCAGGTGTAAGGAAAGTAGCGATAACAGGGGTTATCGCTGCTTTTCTTGCCGCTGTGCTTCATAGCGTGGGGCTTGATGATAGGACAAATGTCGCTTAGCGACATTTCCCCTGTCATGTCAGATCAGGAACGCCCACTTTGCATCTCATTAGAGATGCAAAGCTGGGCGTTAGGAATTCCTACGCTAACGCAAGTTTTCACGCGTTAGAGTGAGCTTGCTAATTAGGCGATAAAATTATCGCCGCTTTTCGGCCGAAAACGTCCGCAAAAGCGGCGATAATTCTATCGCCTCACCTTGCTGATATGCCCCCTGGTCTTTTGTAATCAAAGGGGTCTGGAACTTAGTGTTGAGAAACTCATAGTATGTTCTTTGTGAAAGGTAAGGGTAAAACTTGAGCAGTTAGGTTTGCAGATAAACCCCTTGAGAGAGTAAAGAGTTTTGATTATCTGGGGATCCGGTTGACTGACTCGCTAGGATAAGAGCCGCAACCCGCAACTTGATTAAATCTATCTTACATTATGCCACAAGTGTAAGTCAACACTGCCATTTTACAAACAGATGCAGACGCGGTCATTGACCCCTGCACTAGTGGTTTTCCATGTTAAAGCCCAAAGTGCTGCTGTTTATGGTGCTGAGGTTTGGGGTTATATTGATACCCATAAACTGACGGTGTGTGAAAACATTTATGCTAGATCTCTCATTTCTGTGCCGGCTGGCACCCCTTTGACCCCATTATTTTTCGACATTGGGATCAAGAGAATTAGGGGTGTGGCATCATTGATAACACTAATGCACTGGTTGAGGCTGTAGACAATGCTTGAGTTAATTGATTATCACAAGTCACTGAAGGAACAGTTAATGATTAGCGGTGCTAAAACATTCCATGGCTTAAACATGTTGCTAACCGGTGTAGGTTGGTAGGAATGCTGAGCCTGTGGGTTAGTCCAGAGAGGGCTAGTAAAGAAGAACTGGCAGAGTAAAAATCAAGTACTCGGCATACGTGGCAGAACGGTATGCTGTGAGTATGGCCAATGGTCGGCTAACAACCCAGTTCCTATGCTTTAAGCCTTGTCTTAAGTTTGAGCCCTTTCTGGATCTGATCTCAACAATCCAAAGTTTGCAGCACCATGGATGCACCGTGACCCAGCGCAGAGGCCAATGTGAACCCCACAAGCCCCAGAGACCACCATGGTACAACAGGGTCGGGGAAGGCCAGGGAGAAGAGGGAGAGGAAGACGGGGTGCAGTCCGCAGGAAAACAAGACAAGCGTCACAGAGGTGACAGAACTCTCCCAGCAACTGTCCCATAATCAGAGTACCTGGAATGCAGCCGGAGTGTCGAGGAGGCCAATGGATGAGGCCAAAAGGCGCTGGCATGATGTGAAAACCTAAACCAGGCACAAATACGCTGCCAACAAGAAGGCAGCAACAGCGACAGGAGGTGGGGGTCCAGCGCCACAGGAGGGGCAGGAGCAAATGGAGGACAGTCACCATTGTGGAGATGGTGCATGGAGGTGAGAGTACGACACAGCACCAGAGACCTGACACAACAACAACAGGGTGAGTATCAACCAGGGACTGGGGGATGGGGGAGATGGGCACAATGGCACACATGCACAATCAAGTATAGCACACTGCACCCCCACAACGACCCAGGATCATGTCCCTCATCCCCGTGGCACACTGCAGCATACACATATAGCAATCACAGCACAACCCACCACAATGTGGCACCAAGTGCAACACCCACACTGTAGAACAGGGGACACAACTAGGTCCGCCCATGCGCAGAGACAGGCCAATCACATTTGTCAGAGCAGGGAACTGTGAGATGCATCTGCACTGGTACAACCTCACATCTGTCATGTAGTCCAAATGTCCTCTCTCCCCCCTCAAATTGCCAGCACCGCCCAAACAGTCACACTGTACAGTGTCACACAGTCTGCATGTCAACAAGAAAAATGCGCCATCATACATGTCAACACAATGTCAACATGCATCACCCCTTCACATTGCAGAGGGACACACAACACCTCCAGCAGGTCGGACCAGACAACCCATCAGTGATGCTGGAGACGACCACCACTCCTCCGACACTGACGCCCTGCAACAGCTCATGAACATCTCACGCAACCCACCCCCAGGAGCAGGACAGGCAAACTACATAGAGAAGACCGCAGCCCCCGACTGAAATTAACATTCGGTCGGAGGCAAGATGTCATCTGGGGGATAACACCGACTCGATGCTCCACCGATTAGACCCCGTGAAAATGCTTTTCAACCCCGTCTAACAATCTGTACCCGGAATCCTGCAGTTTACAAAGGCGGCGCAAGGGAAGATTTGAAATAAGCTATCCCGGTATTGTTTTACCGGATCGATTCGATGAGAGGTTGCAACTGGTACAGTACGAAGCATTCGCACGCCAAGTTTCAACATCAAAAGAGCCGCCGTCAATCGGCTATCCCTGATGCTTCAAGGCTTGCGCCGCTACTCTCCACCGGTGCAGCTACGATGTGAAAGACTGGCTGTGAGTTACAGCAGCCTGCCCGCAATGAGGGTAATACTCCTGGGAATTCAGCTGCATTGGCAATACGTAGTTTCCCTGGCCGCTCAATATATCTTTGGGAAACTTTGTAGCAGGCATAGGACTCGACACATTCAAGTCAGGATGGCTGGCAGGGGGGCGAAAACAGCAAAAATGAAAAGCGTACAAAGTGGCTCTCAAGCACAACCAGCACGGCAGTCAGGCACCCTATCGGCTGAGAACCGGCAGAAAAAAACGGACAATCGTGGGGGCAAAAGCAAGGCGCTTGAAAGAAGAGAGAAGGGGGAGAATTGTGACCAAGAGGAGGGTGCAAATCAAGAAGGGAAAACCATAAAAAGAAAACGTTAGTTACATCTCAAAATGATCCAGGACATTGTCAACCCTTAATTACAAGCAGCTTTGGACCAACAGGGGATGTAGGTCCCAAGACTTATACCGCGGGGCAAAAGTGTCAGAAACAACAGTGATTACACAAATTGAGGCAAGTGAGGCAACTGTAGACTCAGTTAAAGACACTGTCCATTTACACGCCTCCTCTTCCTCATCACAGTAGGCCACAGCCACCCCAGAGATGCACTCTACCCCCCCTAGCCAACTAAGAAACCGAGCAAGATGTCCATGCACCCTCCGAGCAAGAGCCTTCTGCCAATTCACAAATCTGCACGGATGGGGATGACTCTGATGGTAAGGAAGAAATAAATAACAGCAAATTATGCAAGAGGACCAAAGCTTGTTTAGACGGAGCCTCAGGTACAAACTGTCAAATTACCTGTACCTCACCCAAGACCCCCGACAATCTCATGGAAAAGCTCTACTCCCTAACCGAAGAATTGGAAATCTTGGATATAAGTATATCAGCACCAAGCAAAGAAGATGGGCAAAATGGGAATAGCAGCTCAAATACAGAACTTTTTTAAAACAGACACGGTCAGAGGAAGGTTCAAAAAAAGAAGAAGGGAGGCCGACAAAGAAGGCGGGATACCCCTGACAGAGAAAGCACAGCTGATCTGAGATGGGACTATTCTGCCACACAACTTACTTTCATGTCAGACACATCGGTAGCCTCAGGTGGCAACTGTACAATCATCGGCAGCAATGGCGGAAACAAGGAAGGGGAAGATGGTGCAAAGATAGAGCCTGCACTGGCAACAGTTCTACAGATTGTCAAAAGCTTCTAGGAGGAAGCCAAATCTGACAGTCGCAGATCACGCTTAGCCACTAAAAAACTTCAAGGAACTGTTAGGAAGGTTGGCAAAACATGCGTGGAGATTGCTGATCGGATGGCTTCCGTCCAACTACGGACAGAAAACCGAGTGAAAGACTTGGCTGCATTGAAAACCCAAGGGGAACAACAGGACGGCATAGTTAAAGACCTCATATGGAAGAGCAGAAAAATAGACAACGGCGCAATAATCTCTGTTTTCTAGGTAACCCAGAGGGTGTGGAAGGGAATGATCCTAGGAGCTACATGATCACACTTCTCAAAGGGGCCTTTCCAGAGCTGCATATTTAGGACTGGGACAAGGAAATCCAGTGGGCGCACAGATTCCCACTAACTCCTTCCAAACGTGCATCAGCTACGCCGCAGCACCCCCGCGCCATGCTTTTGTATTTTGGGAATTTTCTGCTACACCAAGCTGTGTATGATTTGGCCAGACCTACGAATAAAAGGGCTTTTGATGGGGTCACTTTCTTCACAAGACCTGATTTCGCCCACGCTACAGTCAAACAAAGATGGCGGCTTAGGCAGCTCTTTGCCCCTTTCCAACTACTAGGAGCTGATGTGTATCTGCAGAATCCGGCACGCCTAAAAATCGTGTACAAGGGGACTACTCGCAGCTTTATTTCCGAGATTCAGGCTAGAACATACCTGCAGGAAATTACTGGTCAAACTGGAAATAAGTAATAATAGACAATGAGCAAGTGCTCCCAACATAATTAACTGGAAAGTAATGCCATTATAATCTTGCTTTAGGCTTCTTCTTCTGGTATCAACATTATTTCTAGCACTATTTCTAGGATAATCACGATGAAAACCCTTTATTGTCACACGTATATTGTATATAATATTGAAAAGCTTTGTCGTTTTCTAACTGATTGGAGAACAGGGGGCTGGGCAGAACAGTGGAAAAGCGGGGCTTTTTCCCTCAAATGCCATTCTCCTGGCCCTGGCTAGGTCAGGTAACCTCAAGTGTAGGTGGTGGGTGGGGGAAGGGGGTGGGTTGGGCAGGGGCATGGGGGAATAGGGGGGGAGGGGGGTTGGTCTAGCGAAAGGGAGATCAAAGTCAGAAGGCTTTCATTTTCTAGGTCGGATAAGCATCTCTTAAGTATAAATGAGTAAGGTACGTATCGCCACAGTTAATACCTGCGGCCTCAATGACCCTAAAAAAAGACAGATTACAACAGCTGCATTAAGGTTCTTAAATGCAGATATAATTTGTATGCAGGAAACGCATATTGAAAATTCACAGAGACATCTTTTAGGGACACTCTGTTTGTTTTGGTCGGGCCACAAAGCAAAATTCTCGCACACGGGGGTCGCAATCCTGGCATCAAATCATACGTTACAATTCAGCCGTACGTCAGTGGACCAGCTAGGGAGATGGGCCATCATTAAATTTCATAGAAATACTGCAGATTCACTCACCATTTGCTCCATATACGGCAGTAACTTAGATGACCCAACAGTAATTCATTATATTATTAACAAATTAACCAACTGTTCACTCCAGATAAGAATTTGTGGGGATTTTAATATAAACCTGCCAGCCAATAGGAATTTGAGACAGGAACCAGGGTGGATATATAAGGACCGCAAACCAAAAGTGTTTAGGGCACTCAGGACACTATGTCAGGAACATGCGCTTACGGATCTTTGGAACTGGCCAAACACCACAAACCCTGTCTTTACCTATTTCTCTCATCCGCATAGTGAGCATGTTAGAATAGATTATATTCTAGCATCCCAATCTCTACTTCGAGATTGTAAAATAGAAAAGACTCCACGAATATTGGCTGACCATAACCCGTTAATTGTAGAGATCAAGATGGGAGGGTTTAAGGGGGACGCAATGTTTACATGGAGTTTTGAGCGGGTACTTCTTTTGAACGAGGAATATTGTGATCTTATGAAGTGGTGGATATCCCAATTTCTCAAAGAGAATATAGAAAGTGCAAGCATTGATATAGTTTGGGATGCACTCAAGGCAGGAATACGGGGGGAAATACTTATATTCTCCATTACAATGAATTAAAAAAAACAAGCCGTAATGAAGGAGCGATTAGCAAGATTAGCAACTACGGAAGAAGAGCTGATTACTGTAGTTCAAAGAGGAGGTGAATTTAAGGAAGTGCAATTAAGGATTATGGCTGCCAAATCAGCAATGATGGAGATAATTGCTAAAGGTGTGGCTGACAAACTAGCCACCCGGCGAGAGGAAGCTTACGAGTGCAGTGAGCGGGTGGGCCATCATCTTGCCATTAAAACTAGACAAAAGGCAACCCGGAACTTAATCACAGAGATTGAAGACCCAGTGAAGGGACTTTTTTCAGACCCTGATGGTATCCGAAAGGTTTTTCATTCTTATTAACAAAATCTTTACTATGAAGACCTTAGAAAAAAAATGTCAGAGATGGCGATATGTCTTAACCAGACCATCAAAGAACAATTTACACAGGAGGAACAACTACAACTGTAAGAGCTCCCTCAATGGTTTGAGATACTATTGTGTATTAATAGCCTGCCTAGTGGCAAGGCTACTGGTCTTGATGATATACCTCTTGAATTTTATAACTAATTCTCAACACAGCTAAAAGAATGTATGACGCAGCTGGTTATACATGTCTTTAAAGGTGGCAGACCTCCAGAGTCTTGGTCGCAGGCCAAAATTATAATATTTCTTAAAAAGAACAAAACACTGAGTGATCCTGGGTCGTACCGTCCCATAACACTAATCAACATGGACAATAAGATTTAATCTAAAATGCTAACTACTCGCCTGGCCTCGGTAATCCATATGGTTGTTTCTACATGACAACATGGTTTTATTCCTGGCCGTGGGACGACCAATCACATCCGAAGGGCCATTACACTTCTTGATACAAAAAATATTAATAAAGAACCATTAGCATTAATTTTGTTAGATGCGAAGAAGGCCTTCGACAGAGTCTCCTGGCCCTTTCTTTGGGAGGCTGTGTCGAGGGTTGGAATTAGAAAGGGCTTTTTGCAAGCCTTTAAAATGTTGTACGTTCGCCCCACTGCAAAACTAATGGTGAATGGAGTTTTTACTGACAGCTTTAATATAATGAGAGGTACCAGACAGGGCTGTCCGAGCTCACCACTCTTATTTTCAAAATATATTGACCCTTTTTTACGTCAATTTGAGCATAATAACGTTATCAGACCCATTATCACAAACGGCTGGGAAACCAAAGTCCTGGCATACGCCGACAACATTGCCTTAATGACCCCTGACCCGGAAATAGCTATCAGCGAAATTGAAATAGAGGCGACAAGATTTGGATGACTCTCCGGGTACTCTCTCAATCGTAATAAAACTCAAATTATCTGCAATGAGTATGCTAAGACTGATGATGAACGAGTGGTGGATAAAGCAACATACCTGGGCATAGAAATCACTGCAAACACTGACTGAATTGTGAAAGATAATATCGAACCATTAATCGCCAAAAGCAAACCAGAATTGACTAGATTACATAATCTACATTATATATAATTGGTAGATGTAATAGCATCAAAATGCTGATTTTTCCAAACTTTCTGTATCTGCTGCGAGCAATCCCCTAGAATATGATAGCAAATGTCATAAAACAATTGAAGATCTATTTTTAAGATTTATTTGGGGGTATGCGAGGCCCAGGAGAGTATTTAAATATCTCTCTTTACCCAAAGGAAGGGGAGGGCTGGACTTACCAAACATCAAACTCTACTATTGGGCCATCACCATACTGCATAAATTAACACTCATTCAAGAAAAACCGAGAGCAAGTAGGAGCGAAGAGACACCATCCCCACTTGAGCTTGTTTTGGGGAAAGAGGCATGGGGATGGGTCTGGCCACACATGAATGATAACCACTACAAGAAAGTCTATTTCAAGTCATTAAAAGGCGGGTGCAATGTTATGAAATGTATTATGAAGCTTATTGGGCTTGACCGCCTGAATTTTTATACACCACTATGTGATAATCCTATGTTGCCGGAGATTTTTAAAAGCCCTATTGTAGAAAGATGGAGGGTCGCAGACTTGACTAAACTTGGAGATTTTATTTTCCTAATTGGGCTGGTCTCATTTGAAAATCTGAGGGAATGGTTTGGATAACAGAGACTTTTTTATATTTTTACAAATCCGGGACATTTTGTCTAAGAAAGGGGGAGGGCCGAATGGGTTCTCCAACATTGAAATTATATATACACTTAGGAAAAAAAGAGACTTATCCATAGGCCTTGTTTATAATTTTTTCAATTCATTAATGCTAGATGATATGGAACAGTGAGCAGCAAAATGGAAGGCAGAGGTTGGTGTTACAGAGGAAATGTTTTAGCACTCAACTAATTTAGCTCAGAATATTTAAATACCTGCCCGACTTCAGTCTCAATACTATAAATCGTGTTTTTCACTCCACTATACCCCAAAATAAATTGCTAAATGGGGAAAAGGGAGAGGAACAGGGAGAGGAACTGCCTGGCCGCGCTGCGATCTATTTCAAGCAGACCTTAGTCATATTTTTGCCACCTGTAATGTTTTGGATAAATTAAAACGTGAAATTGCTAGGTTCTATAATGAAGCCCTGGGGATTGCCTGTTCCATCTCTCCAACGCTAATCGGACTTGGGGTAGACCAGGACCTTCAGGGGATCCCGGGGGAAAAACTAGTGTTTATTGGCATGGCAATATTGCACCTTTGCCTGGCTTTTTAAAGGCTGGATCCTAACCCACCAGGGTTTCAGCAGTGGCTTACTCGGTTAATTGCAAATTATAATCTAGAGAAAGGTTCTATGCAAGGAGGGGACCACGCTCTCGAAAAAAAGGTCGAGAAATTTGGACACCCTTGACTAGATGGCTGGCAAACAATGAGTGAGTAAAGCTTTATTTTAATTTATAATTGAGTTTGAAAAGCCACAGGAGGCTGACCAACCCTTTGCTAGGCGGGGAGGGGAGGTAAGGGGTGTGAAAGGGATACAATTGGGGCGAAAATGAAAAAAAGAGAAGACCTCAGCCCCTGCACAGACCAAACAGCAGGAAGCACCCACCATTATGGCTGGATCCTAACACCTCACCGAGGCACACATTGCATTCCAATCCCAGATGTCAGAATGGCAAAAGGAGGTGGCCAAACAGGTGCGGGTGGACTCAGAGCACATGGAAGAATAAATACATCACATCCAGGGTGTCAAAGTCCTACACCCCACAAAGGAGACTCACACTGCGACAGAGACACATGCATTTGCACATGTCCTGAACTGAACCCCGCCCAGAGCCACGGAACAATCATTCACATCCCGACGCTGGTCCTCCGTACGATGGCCCAGTCCACTCCTCATATGCATTGAGTGGCTGATGACAAAGCTACATGTTCAAGGTCTTACCTGCTGCTTGTGGTGACATGTCTGCGTCCGCTGTACACAGCACAATGTAATGTTGTAGGGCCCAGGGCCCTCATGCATACAAGACCACAGGGACACACGCAGATAGTCTTTTGCAACTGGCTACTGGCACGTGCACCCGGCCCCTTTATTGGCAGGGTCACATGTACAGTGACGCTTGTGCTGGATGTGTGTGGGGTGAGTGCAAGCCAGCCCCCAGGGAGTTTTTGTTGCTGGCAACAAATACAACAGTGAACACTATGAATACGGAAACAGACAACACCAGTATTACAGGGACAACTGCGGAGCATCATGGAGGTAGCCAGAGCAAGTCCCGAGGTCACACAATGAGCAAACAGAAGTGTTCGTGAGTTGCAGTGCATCAAGGTTGGGGCACTAGAGATGAGCGCGCTCATGTGAAGAAAATGTCTAGGATTGTGTCCCTTCAGGTTATTCCTGATGCAGCTGCAGTGGGGGGAGGGGGTGTCACACCTGCATCATCTTCCTCATCGTCGTCCCTGGCCTCCCACACTGCCTGAGGTGACATTGCTGCATGAGCTCTCCACAGCACATGATCAAAACAGTAATGGAAGATAATTCGTGGTGCACTGAGTTAGTGGCACCTGGAGTGCTGAGCAGGGGATCAGGCAGAAGAAGGCATCCACGACAGGTGCAAGCAACTCCGCCGATCTGCCAGTATGACCGTTTCGGCACTGACTGTTGGCGGTTGGAGTTGGTCCTGGCGGTGGTGTGCCTCCTGCGGTGATGCAATGTCTGGGCCGGTCAGGACTCGATCTGATGTGTGAGCCCTGGTGGGCCGCAGTTGAGACCAGAGGCAGCGGACAGCGCAGGACCACAGACACATGGCGTTGACGACCCCAAGTCCATCGCCTCAGAGGCCATCCTATATCTCAGAAGAAGGGGTCCCTGACCTGACAAGCACAGAGTTAGTGGCCCCGGATGCACAGCAGCCGGCACAGGCACCCCGCCACGGGACGGTGACTTGTGGTGCAGTCAGATGGACCATGTGGACTGAGCGGGTCCTCTCCGATGTCGAAGGTGAATGTGGCGGAGGGTTGAGGGGACAGTGGAAGGTGTCCTCCAGGGCATGATGCAGAGGTCTGATGTTATCCATAAACAGCAAATTGAGGAGTAGAATGCTGCAGCCTGGTGTTCACCACCATTTGGGTATCAGCTACATGAGGATGATGACAACCACCGGTCCATAGACTCAGCCGCAACCAAAGTCCAACCAGAAAGTGTCCATGGCTGTCGGGGAACAGACTTAGTGGCACCGGGGCTGAGAAGGGATGCAGTCGGTGATGATGCCGGTACAATGACATGCCCTCCGCCATTGCTAAATCAAGACTCAGTTCCAATTGTGTGACCTACTTGACCACAGTGTAGTCTTGAGGCAGCGGTCAGCAGTAGCCCACAGCCACGTGTCGTTGGCTCACGATGCACAGAGTTAGTGACCTCCGTAACGATAATCCTATTCCCTCCGGACTGCAACACGTCATCCTCTTACACCTCACCTTGCGTGCAATGATATGTACTCTGCCATTAAAAAATCGATGCTCAGTTCCAATTGAGTGACCTACTCGGGCGCAGCGTAGACCGAGGACAGTAGTCCGCGTGGGCCCAAGAAAACGTGCAGTTGTGATGCCATGCACAGACTTGGTGGCACCACATCAAAGGGAGTATAGTGACATAAACTCTGCCTTAAATAATGTTCACTGCCATGGTGTAATCAAAACTCAGTTCAAAATGTGTCATCTAGTAGTCCGCTGTGTATGCCGGTAGAGTACGAAAACGAGAAAGGAGTACTGCAGGCCTTGCTCGCGGAGGTAGTGATGGTCGTAGCAGGTTGCCAGGTTTGCGTGCCTCGGGCTTGAAGCTTTCACGGGCACATGATGGGCCCTCTTCGACATATGCCAGTGTCGGCAGGTGAGCAGTGAGGCCTGGTTGCGCAGGGGCGGGCAAATCGGGTTCAAGAAGCAGCAGCCTTGGGTGCGGCATTCGCACATGACTGCAGGCAACACGGCGTCGACCTTGTAGCAGGCTGAGGGGCACCACCCTGGCAGAGATGTTGGACATTCCGGAAGAGGACCACGCCCAGAGCTACGTTCTTTTAATTCACACCCCTATGCTGGCCTGGCATACGCCGGGCCAGCCCACTCCGCTCACGCTTATGGGGGGATGTAACAAGCTGCATTTCCGAGATCTTCCCCACTGGCTGGGGTAACATGGTTGAGTCCACTGTCCACTACACTCCCTACACCAGCGGTGTATGTCAACATGGTTATGTGTGTTGTTTGCATACTGCAGACTGGCCATCATATCCACGCCACACTTGGCAATGGGTACCTTCAAATTCATGGGTCACTTGCCTTCTTTGCACATGCCAGGTTCCCACCTCTCCTCACATTCAGCTATTGTGTGGCTGAGGTGCCATGACATTGATGGCTCAATTACATGGCTGGCCCAGGTTCCCACAGTGAGTTGTGCTGTCGTGTCTGTTTGGTGGGCATGTTGTTTGGCATGTTGTATGTGAGTTTGTGACGTGTGCATTTCCAGTGTGTGCGTTGCATGATTGTGGAGTAGAGGTGTGTGTTGTGTTTCATTGGTACTTGCCAATGAGCAGTGCATTTCCTTAGGTGCCATCCTGGTGGCGCTGGTTGCTGATGGACTGTTGGGAGATGTCGGAGTCATGCACACTGCCTGGGTGGTTGTCATCGACGTTTGTGGACATGTCCAGAGGGACCACCATTGTATGCACATTGATGGAATGTGTGTGCTTTCTGTTGCGGTTATTGTGTGCAGTGTTGCCAGGGGGCACCAGTGGGACACGTGTGCAGTCAGTTGCACCCACAACATGCGAAGCCAGCTATGGCGTGGATGCCTTGTTTGGTCTCCAGCTGTTCCTGCGCAGTGTGTGGGAAGTATGGGTACTAGGGTGCCAAGCTGATGATGGCATCCAGGACAGGTTTGTGGGACTTTGATGGGGCTCCTCCAACTCTGGCAGTTGTTGGTTGGTAGGTACCAGGGGCCAACAGGTGCATCGGTAGCTTCAGGTGGCAACTGTACAATCATCGGCAGCAATGGCGGAAACAAGGAAGGGGAAGATGGTGCAAAGATAGAGCCTGCACTGGCAACAGTTCTACAGATTATCAAAAGCTTCTAGGAGGAAGCCAAATCTGACAGTCGCAGATCACGCTTAGCCACCCAAAAACTTCAAGGAACTGTTAGGAAGGTTGGCAAAACCTGCCTGGAGAATGCTGATCGGATGGCTTCTGTCCAAGTACGGACAGAAAACCGAGAGAAAGACTTGTGTGGAAGGGAATGATCCTAGGAGCTACATGATCACACTTCTCAAAGGGGCCTTTCCAGAGCTGCATATTTAGGACTGGGACAAGGAAATCCAGTGGGTGCACAGATTCCCACTAACTCCTTCCAAACGTGCATCAGCTACGCCGCAGCACCCCCGCGCCATGCTTTTGTATTTTGGGAATTTTCTGCTACACCAAGCTGTGTATGATTTGGCCAGACCTACGAATAAAAGGGCTTTTGATGGGGTCACTTACTTCACAAGACCTGATTACGCCCACGCTACAGTCAAACAAAGATGGCGGCTTAGGCAGCTCTTTGCCCCTTTCCAACTACTAGGAGCTGATGTGTATCTGCAGAATCCGGCACACCTAAAAATTGTGTACAAGGGGACTACTCGCAGCTTTATTTCCGAGATTCAGGCTAGAACATACCTGCAGGAAATTACTGGTCAAACTGGAAATAAGTAATAATAGACAATGAGCAAGTGCTCCCAATATAATTAATTGGAAAGTAATGCCATTATAATCTTGCTTTAGGCTTCTTCTTCTGGTATCAACATTATTTCTAGCACTATTTCTAGGATAATCACGATGAAAACCCTTTATTGTCACACGTATATGGTATATAATATTGAAAAGCTTTGTCGTTTTCTAACTGAGGGGAGAACAGGGGGCTGGGCAGAACAGTGGAAAAGCGGGGCTTTTTCCCTCAAATGCCATTCTCCTGGCCCTGGCTAGGTCAGGTAACCTCAAGTGTAGGTGGTGGGTGGGGGAAGGGGGTGGGTTGGGCAGGGGCATGGGGGAATAGGGGGGGAGGGGGGTTGGTCTAGCGAAAGGGAGATCAAAGTCAGAAGGCTTTCATTTTCTAGGTCGGATAAGCATCTCTTAAGTATAAATGAGTAAGGTACGTATCCCCACAGTTAATACCTGCGGCCTCAATGACCCTAAAAAAAGACAGATTACAACAGCTGCATTAAGGTTCTTAAATGTAGATATAATTTGTATGCAGGAAACGCATATTGAAAATTCACAGAGACATCTTTTAGGGACACTCTGTTTGTTTTGGTCGGGCCACAACGCAAAATTCTTGCACACGGGGGTCGCAATCCTGGCATCAAATCATACGTTACAATTCAACCGTACGTCAGTGGACCAGCTAGGGAGATGGGCCATCATTAAATTTCATAGAAATACTGCAGATTCACTCACTATTTGCTCCATATACGGCAGTAACTTAGATGACCCAACAGTATTTCATTATATTATTAACAAATTAACCAACTGTTCACTCCAGATAATAATTTGTGGGGATTTAATATAAACCTGCCAGCCAATAGGAATTTGAGACCGGAACCAGGGTGGATATATAAGGGCCGCAAACCAAAAGTGTTTAGGGCACTCAGGACACTATGTCAGGAACATGCGCTTACGGATCTTTGGAACTGGCCAAACCCCACAAACCCTGGCTTTACCTATTTCTCTCATCCGCATAGTGAGCATGTTAGAATAGATTATATTCTAGCATCCCAATCTCTACTTCGGGATTGTAAAATAGAAAAGACTCCACGAATATTGGCTGACCATAACCCGTTAATTGTAGAGATCAAGATGGGAGGGTTTAAGGGGGACGCAATGTTTTCATGGAGTTTTGAGCGGGTACTTCTTTTGAACGAGGAATATTGTGATCTTATGAAGGGGTGGATACCCCAATTTCTCAAAGAGAATATAGGAAGTGCAAGCATTGATATAGTTTGGGATGCACTCAAGGCAGGAATACGGGGGGAAATACTCATATTCTCCATTACAATGAATTTAAAAAAACAAGCCGTAATGAAGGAGCGATTAGCAAGATTAGCAACTACGGAAGAAGAGCTGATTACTGTAGTTCAAAGAGGAGGTGAATTTAAGGAAGTGCAATTAAGGATTATGGCTGCCAAATCAGCAATAATGGAGATAATTGCTAAAGGTGTGGCTGACAAACTAGCCGCCCGGCGAGAGGAAGCTTACGAGTGCAGTGAGCGGGTGGGCCATCATCTTGCCATTAAAACTAGACAAAAGGCAACCCGGAACTTAATCACAGAGATTGAAGACCCAGTGAAGGGACTAATTTCAGACCCTGATGGTATCCGAAAGGTTTTTCATTCTTATTATCAAAATCTTTACTATGAAGACCTTAGAAAAAAAATGTCAGAGATGGCGATATGTCTTAACCAGACCATCAAAGAACAATTTACGGAACAACTACAACTGGAAGAGCTCCCTCAATGGTTAGAGATACTATTGTGTATTAATAGCCTGCCTAGTGGCAAGGCTACTGGTCTTGATGATATACCTCTTGAATTTTATAACTAATTCTCAACACAGCTAAAAGAATGTATGACGCAGCTGGTTATACATGTCTTTAAAGGTGGCAGACCTCCAGAGTCTTGGTCGCAGGCCAAAATTATAATATTTCTTAAAAAGAACAAAACACTGAGTGATCCTGGGTCGTACCGTCCCATAACACTAATCAACATGGACAATAAGATTTAATCTAAAATGCTAACTACTCGCCTGGCCTCAGTAATCCATATGGTTGTTTCTACATGACAACATGGTTTTATTCCTGGCCGTGGGACGACCGATCACATCCGAAGGGCCATTACACTTCTTGATACAAAAAATATTAATAAAGAACCATTAGCATTCATTTTGTTAGATGCGAAGAAGGCTTTTGACAGAGTCTCCTGGCCCTTTCTTTGGGAACCTGTTTCGAGATTTGGGATTAGAAAGGGCTTTTTGCAAGCCTTTAAAATGTTATACGTTCCCCCCACTGCAAAACTAATGGTGAATGGAGTTTTTACTGACAGCTTTAATATAATGAGAGGTACCAGAGAGGGCTGTCCGAGCTCGCCACTCTTATTTTCAAAATATATTGACCCTTTTTTACGTCAATTTGAGCATAATAACGTTATCAGACCCATTATCACAAACGGCTGGGAAACCAAAGTCCTGGCATACGCCGACAACATTGCCTTAATGACCCCTGACCCGGAAATAGCTATCAGCGAAATTGAAATAGAGGCGACAAGATTTGGATGACTCTCCGGGTACTCTCTCAATCGTAATAAAACTCAAATTATCTGCAATGAGTATGATAAGATTGATGATGAACGAGTGGTGGAAAAAGCAACATACCTGGGCATAGAAATCACTGCAAACACTGACTGAATTGTGAAAGATAATATCGAACCATTAATCGCCAAAAGCAAACCAGAATTGACTAGATTACATAATCTACATTATATATAATTGGTAGATGTAATAGCATCAAAATGCTGATTTTTCCAAACTTTCTGTCTCTGCTGCGAGCAATCCCCTAGAATTTTATAGCAAATGTCATAAAACAATTGAAGATCTATTTTAAGATTTATTTGGGGGTATGTGAGGCCCAGGAGAGCATTTAAATATCTCTCTTTACCCAAAGGAAGGGGAGGGCTGGACTTACCAAACATCAAACTCTACGGTGGGGCGTGGCCAGCAGCATGCAGGGCTAGACGTGTCTCCCGGGAGCTCCCGGCCGACGTCTATATATCCGACTAACTATTCATCTCCACCGGACCAAAACCACACACTGGCTGTCGGTGGCTGCCTGGAGTGGGGCGAGAGAGATACAGCCCGAAACTGAAGCCTCCGGAGGAAGTTTGGCTGACCTTGACGCGGCGCCCGTGGTGAAGGGGAGACGGCCAGACAAGATGGCGGCGCGGTGAACAGATCCGGGCAGAGTGCCGCAGCCCATCAGGGATAGGAGCTGCCTGTGAGCGACGAAGCACCATCGGACACAGACATCAGCCGTGCCCGGAGTGCGGTATAAGCCCGCGGGCCTGCAGGTTTGCCCGCCGGGCAAAGAGTTGATGCGTAGCGAAGGCGCCCAGGCGACGGACAGCCGCACGAAAGCTGACTGCAGAGGGGCCGGAACCCAGGGGGGCACGCTGTTAGGCTTCCCCGTCGGGGCCTGAGAGGGACACCGGGCCACACGCTGAGCGGATCGGGGGCAGCGGGAGTCACGGAGGCGTGCGGCACACCTACCCAACATGGCGGCCACTACACCGGACTGAGGGCCAGCGAAGAGCCCTGCGGTCTTCGCGGCGGGTGACGGGGACCCCTCTGCCCATACCAGCCATAGCGCAGGCACGGAGGAGGTACGTTGGGCAAGGCTAACGCAGGGGAGCAGCGGACGCCGAGAGCCCGCCTTTACCAAGATGGCGGCCGCGACCTCAGACACACCTGGTGGGGGAGCGGAGTGGGAGAAGGCGGCCCTGCGCGCCCTGACACACGGCGGCTGGTAGTGGGAGCCTCTGACTGGACACAAGGAATTTCTGTGGCGGCTGACCCCCCCCCCCCCGCTCCTCGCGACCTCACTGCCGGAGGTGGGAGCACGGGTGACACTGGCGACCGCTGCGCACTAACAGCCGCGCGCTCCGGGGAGAGGCGCCCCCCGGACCGCCCCGAGGAAGCACCACGGACTCAATCAAGATGGGGAAGAGGGATCCCCCACCCAAGCCCCCCAAACAAGGCACTCTGGATCTCTTCGCGGCGCCGAGGTCCTCTAAAGAAGCCACGGGCGCGGCGGCGAAGGGGGCCACTGACACGGACAGGTTACTGGCGGCAATCCAGGCATCGAGAGCGGATATCCAGGAATCCCGATCCGCGTTAGAGGGTAAAATTGGGGAAGTGGGCGCTGAGGTCACGCTCCTGCGCCAAGATTTCAAGAACCTCTCCGCCAGAGTGTCTGAGACTGAAACACGCATTGGAGAGGCTGAGGACTCGATAACTACCCTTCGAAGAGAAATGGCGGAGCTCCAGGCGTCGCACAGACAGCTGCTCTGGAAGGTGGATGACGCCGAAAATAGGGCGAGAAGGAACAACCTTCGTTTCGTAGGCTTTAGAGAGGGAATCGAGGGGAACAATATGATAGCCTTCCTGCACAAATGGCTCACGGACACCTTCCCTGGAGCCCGTTTTTCCTCTTGCTTCGTGGTCGAAAGAGCACACAGGGCGCTCTTAGCGAAACCTCCGGAGGGCGCGAGACCCCGGCCAGTGATCGCAAGATTCCTCAATTTCGCTGATAGAGACTTAATATTGCGGGAAGCGAGGAAACTGGGCGAAATCCGAGTGGAGAACACCCATATAATGATTTTTCCGGACTATAGTCAGGAGGTCCAGAAGCAGCGGCACTCCTTTGACTCGGTGAAAGTGAAATTGAGAGCGCTGAACATTACGTATATGCTGCTATTCCCAGCAAAACTTAAAGTCATCTACATGGATAAGGCGCACTTCTTCAGCCATCCGGAGGATGCCTGGCACTGGCTGGAGGAGAGACCGATCCTCAATAGTCGGGAAACGGCAGGGAGAGAGGAGCTGGTGAGGGCGGCACAGGTCGGGACGCGGTGGGGTACGCCAAAACAGCAGAGGAGGAGATCTAGGAGACTTTACTCGAGGTACACAGGCACCCCATACCGTTCTCGCTCATCGGCAGGTTCCAGGAGAGGGAGATCGGAATCACCCGGAACGTCGAGGACGGCACACCGACCACGGGAAGGGTCACGGGGCCCGCCGGGCTCGGAAGGAGAAGGTGAACACCCCAGGGACTCGGATGCGGAGGGTGAGGTGTCGGACATAGACCAGCGCTCCTTACACCCACTGGAAACAGAGATCCGGCTGTTGGAACAGGATGTTTCCGACAAACACTGCAGCACAGTACCGACAACGCAAGACTCACATTCGTGACCCTGGAGGAAGGGGATGACTGGATTTTCGGCCGGGACGCGGCCAGGACACGCAAGTGGCCAACACCCTTTTAGTTGTTGTTTCTGCTTCTTTTTTTGTGGTTCCTTCTGTTGAAATTTCTTTGTGTTTTCAGGAACGGTTTAATTGTAAGTGACAACAGTTCTGTAGAGGGAGGGAGAGGGGGGGGTGACAGACCGACTTCTGCTAACAGCTTGGACCGTGATGAGGACGAGGCTGGAAGGGGAGAGAGGTGGGGTGGAGGGCGGGAGAGGGCACAGGGAACCTTCAACAAGTTGGGGAAGTTGGGAAGGGAGTTGGATAAGGGTTAGCACAAAGAGATGCAATTTGAGGAGGGGGAGTCAACACTGTCGCACACAGTCGCTGTGGTCGCTTAGCGGCCTCCAGAAGACCTACACAGTATGGCAGGTACACTAACAAACTCAGACGGTCTACACAAGGGGATCTCCATTCTGACCTGGAATGTTAATGGTCTGGGCTACAAAATAAAGAGGGGACTAGTAAAATTCATACATTAAGAGGACCGCCCCAGACTTCATCCTCCTGCAGGAAACTCACCTTAGGGCGGGCAAATGTACATTTATAGCGAGGGGGAGATACACAGTTTTGAACCATGCGGGCTACACGTCTGGCGCCAGGGGAGTCGCAATACTAGTTAACAAAACACACCCCTTTACCGTAGCGCGCACGTGGAGTGATCTACAGGGTACATATGTGGGAGTACAGGGAGTGTGGCACAGACAACGCATTACAGTCATCTCAGTATATGCCCCACCGAAACTCCAACCACGCACGCTCAGGGAGGTAGCATCCATCTTACTGGAAACGGCGGATACGATGCAAATAGTGGGGGGGGACTTCAATGATGTCATGTCGGAGGAATTAGACCGCTCGGGGGCGACACGCGGTGGGGGGACACAAACAGCTCTTGCGAAGTACGTGGCGGAGATGGGACTCACCGACGCATGGCGATGGCGACACCCGACACAAGAAACGTTCTCCTTTTACTCCGGGGCCCACAAAACCTTCTCCAGGCTAGATTATATTTTTGTTGCAAGACAGTATTTGTCAGCGGGAGATGAGATCACGTACAAGGCAAGGGGAATTTCAGACCACTCTCCCCTATTTGCGCTCCTAGGGAAGAGCACCGAAAGGCGCGAGACGGAATGGCGCTTGGCAGCCTGGGATCTGCAATCCCCAGAAATAGTAAGGGGTCTGAGGGCAGATATAAAAGTGTATGTAGCGGAAAACAAGGGCTCAGTGGAATCTAACATTACCTTCTGGGAAGCCATGAAGCCGGTGGTGCGAGATAGACTTCGAGGGAGACTACGGGATGAGCGCAGCAAACAGCATAGGGAGGCAACAGCGTTAGAAGCCGGAATCCTGACCCTAGAAAGACAATACCTTGTAAACCGAGGGGAAGGTATACTGAGGCAACTGCAAGACAAACAGAAGGAGTATGGGGAACTGGTCTCTAATGAGGCTAAGACGCAAGCACTAGCAACGCTACACCGCCTGTACGATGTAGGGGACAAGTCGGGCAAGCTCCTGGCTTGGCTTAGCAGGAAAGAACAAGCTGCGCGGTGGGTGGATCGAATCAGGGACGATGGGGGAGGTCTGGAAACTACGGACAGGGGCATAGCAGATGCCTTCGCCCGGCACTATGAGAAATTCTATAGGGGCCGGAACCTCGGGTCAGTGGACGAGGCCTTACTCTATATGGAAAATCTGGCTATCCCAGTATTGGATGAGGAACTTAGCGCTCCTTTGGAGGCGAGCATTACACTGGAGGAGATCTCCGCAGCCATTAATAAATTAAAAACGGGGAAGACACCGGGGCCAAACGGGTTCCCGGCGGAATTCTTTAAAAAGACGGCTGACCTATTGACGCCTCACCTGTTGGCGCTCTATGTAGAAGCATACGGACTAGGGAGACTCCCACGAGATCTAGCATTAGCAACCATAGTGCCGATATACAAACAGGGCAAGCCGAGTGAGGAATGTGCAGCGTACCGCCCCATCTCCCTCCTAAATATGGAGGTCAAAGTATTGGCAACAATTCTAGCGGCGCGCCTGCAGACGGTGGTCCCAGCCCTGATACACACGGACCAATTCGGATTTTTGCCGGATAGGGCGACAAAACACAACCTCCGACGGACCCACAACTGGCTCCAAGAAATACAAGATAGAACGGAGCCGCACTGGTTCCTGTCCTTGGACGCGGAAAAAGCGTTCGATGCAGTGCATTGGCCCTTTCTCGTGGCAGTGTTGCGTCGGTTTGGCTTTGGCCCCCATTTTCAGAAATGGATAGAGTTGCTATACGCGGGGCCGAAGGCAAGGGTACGAGTGAATGGGTGCCTGTCGCGCGATTTCCGGGTGGAGCGGGGCACCAGACAAGGATGCCCGCTGTCACCTCTCCTTTTCACTCTCACTATAGAAATACTGGCGGCCAAAATTCGGCAGAACCCAGAAATCCATGGCTTCAGGTGTTCAGAGTCGGGGGATACCCAGGAGAAGGTTTCGTTATATGCAGACGATGTATTGTTGTATATCACGAACCCCGAGGTGTCCGTAGGGCAGTTGTTCAGAGAGTTGGAAGACTTTGGGGGAATGGCAGGCCACACCATCAACTGGCATAAATCAGTCTTGTACACGCCACGAGGAACGGTACAGGGAGTGACGCTACCGGACCGTCTACTCACTACCGCGGAGGGGTTCCAGTACCTTGGGGTATATGTCACCTTAGACAAAAGGCTCTCGTTCCGGAGAAACGTGGAACGAATACTGAAGGAGGCCGTAGAAGATATGACAAGAGGGAGACAGTTGCCGCTCACCCTACTGGGGAGGGCGGCGATGTATAAGATGATTAGCCTACCCAAATTCCTCTACGCACTCCAAAATGAGTATTATCCGACTAACACTCTCACCAGAATACACGCCGACCTGCGGGCATTCATATGGTTGGACAAACAACCACGCATTGCGCTCCAGACACTCCAGCGACATCAATATAGTGGAGGGATCTCATTACCGAACCTAGAGGCCTACTATTGGGCGGAACACCTGACCCCCATAAATGACTGGCTGCATGCACCAGCGGACCACCCAACATATGCTTTAGAAAGGTATAAACTGTCCACACATAATATACTCCACTATCTGTATGGGGGAAAGGCGGAGAGAACGCTCTTGCCAGCGACTTTGATCTCAATTAGAGCATGGTCCCGAGCCTCCAGATCCAAGGGATGGGAGGGGAAGCCAACACGTCAGACGCCACTGTGGCACTGCAAATGGTTTAAGGAACTACATAAACTGAAAGGCTTCCAAAGGTGGGATGACATAGGGATCTCCACCATTGGGGACGTGATTAGTAAAGGGGAGCTGAAGACGTTCGCGATGCTGCAGGCAGAGTTCGGACTACACCACACACAACGATACAAGCACCTGCAGCTAGTCCATGCTTGGAATGCACAGCAGATATCATTGCAGGGCATACCGGAGTATTCACCGTTGGAAGGGAGACTCCTACAGGAGCAGATGGTACACCAGGCGGTTTCGCTTACATACAAAACCCTCACAAACAACATGCTGGGTAATCTGGCGTAACTCAGAAGCACATGGGAGGCGGAAGTAGGGCAGATAGAGGACTTAGATTGGGAGCTGATATTGATGCACCCCCGAGAAGTCGCCATTAAGTCACGGCTGAGGCTGATCCAATTAAATATACTACACAGGACATACTTCGACCGGAGACGTCTCCACAAGATGGGTAGGATAGCAGACGCCACATGTCTTCGATGTAATACTGAACAGGGAGATTTCTATCACACTATCTGGTCCTGTGAGAAAATTCAAACATACTGGTCTCACATCTTCACGGAACTGGGGGAGGTGTTGGGAATGGAGCTCACACTAGACCCGAAACTGGCGTTGCTGGGAACGGTGACCGATGTGGACCTGCCACGCCCACAGATTATTTTCCTGGGGTTGGCTCTGGTTGTAGCAAAAAGGGACATTGCGAAATATTGGGGGGTGGCGGAGCGGCCGGAGATAGAGGAATGGAGGAGAGGTCTGGACCTCTATATGGCAGCAGAACGAGTGACATACAAAGCGAGAGGCTGTCCCAAAAAATTCCGAAAGATATGGAGCAAATGGAGACAATACCATGGCCTAGAGGTGGGACACATAGGAGGTCCCACATAGAGGGGTAGATGGCGGGGACGAGCGGGAGGGACCACCTGATAACGACAGTGATTCATTTCGAGATTCCGCACATGCGAGATGCGATACTGTGATGGGGGAGGGGACAGGCACGACTGCACGATACCCGAATGACACAGGTGGACAGGTGGCACATAGTTGGATGGACATGGGAGCTCTCTGTGCTATTAGTTTTGTAGGGGGAGGGGGGGGGCCGGGGGGGGGGTGTTGTGGGAGAAAACGTACAAAAGCAGGATCGCGGGGTTCCATGTGAAAACGCGCAACATTGGACACATTTGCGCTCTATTGGGAATACCTAGGTGTCGTGGCCCGGCCGCAGGGTTGCGGGCATAACGGCTGTGAACCTATAACGAGATGTAAGTTTGACATGATGGTCTGGTTGTGCTACATTTGTAAATTTGTTTCATGCCTGCACAAAAATAAAGTTAAAAAAAAAAAAAACCCATCAAACTCTACTATTGGGCCATCACCATACTGCATAAATTAACACTCATTCAAGAAAAACCGAGAGCAAGCAGGAGCGAAGAGACACCATCCCCACTTGAGCTTGTTTTGGGGAAAGAGGCATGGGGATGGGTCTGGCCACACATGAATAATAACCACTACAAGAAAGTCTATTTCAAGTCATTACAAGGCGGGTGCAATGTTATGAAATGTATTATGAAGCTTATTGGGCTTGACCGCCTGAATTTTTATACACCACTATGTGATAAGCCTATGTTGCCGGAGATTTTTAAAAGCCCTATTGTAGAAAGATGGAGGGTCGCAGACTTGACTAAACTTGGAGATTTTGTTTTCCTAATTGGGCTGGTCTCATTTGAAAATCTGAGGGAATGGTTTGGATAACAGAGACTTTTTTATATTTTTACAAATCCGTGACATTTTGTCTAAGAAAGGGGGAGGGCCGAATGGGTTCTCCAACATTGAAATTATATATACACTTAGGAAAAATAGAGACTTATCCATAGGCCTTGTTTATAATTTTTTCAATTCATTAATGCTAGATGATATGGAACAGTGAGCAGCAAAATGGAAGGTAGATGTTGGTGTTACAGAGGAAATGTTTTAGCACTCAACTAATTTAGCTCAGAATATTTTAATACCTGCCCGACTTCAGTCTCAATACTATAAATCGTGTTTTTCACTCCACTATACCCCAAAATAAATTGCTAAATGGGGAAAAGGGAGAGGAACAGGGAGAGGAACTGCCTGTCCGCGCTGCGATCTATTTCAAGCAGACCTTAGTCATATTTTTGCCACCTGTAATGTTTTGGATAAATTAAAACGTGAAATTGCTAGGTTCTATAATGAAGCCCTGGGGATTGCCTGTTCCATCTCTCCAACGCTAATCGGACTTGGGGTAGACCAGGACCTTCAGGGTATCCCGGGGGAAAAACTAGTGTTTATTGGCATGGCAATATTGCACCTTTGCCTGGCTTTTTAAAGGCTGGATCCTAACTCACCAGGGTTTCAGCAGTGGCTTACTCGGTTAATTGCAAATTATAATCTAGAAAAAGGTTCTATGCAAGGAGGGGACCACGCTCTCGAAAAAAAGGTCGAGAAATTTGGACACCCTTGACTAGATGGCTGGCAAACAATGAGTGAGTAAAGCTTTATTTTAATTTATAATTGAGTTTGAAAAGCCACAGGAGGCTGACCAACCCTTTGCTAGGCGGGGAGGGGAGGTAAGGGGTGTGGAAGGGATAAAATTGGGGCAAAAATGAAAAAAAGAGAAGACCTCAGCCCCTGCACAGACCAAACAGCAGGAAGCACCCACCATCACGGCTGGATCCCAACACCTCACCGAGGCACACATTGCATTCCAATCCCAGGTGTCAGAATGGCAAAAGGAGGTGGCCAAACAGGTGCGGGTGGACTCAGAGCACATGGAAGAATAAATACATCACATACATGGTGTCAAAGTCCTACACCCCACAAAGGAGACCCACACTGCGACAGAGACACATGCATTTGCATATGTCCTGAACTGAACCCCGCCCAGAGCCACGGAATAATCATTCACATCCCGACGCTGGTCCTCCGTACGATGGCCCAGTCCACTCCTCATATGCATTGAGTGGCTGACGACAAAGCTACATGTTCAAGGTCTTACCTGCTGCCTGTGGTGACATGTCTGCGTCCGCTGTACACAGCACAATGTAATGTTGTAGGGCCCAGGGACCTCATGCATACAAGACCACAGGGACACACGCAGATAGTCTTTTGCAACTGGCTACTGGCACGTGCACCCGGCCCCTTTATTGGCAGGGTCACATGTACAGTGACGCTTGTGCTGGATGTGTGTGGGGTGAGTGCAAGCCAGCCCCCAGGGAGTTTTTGTTGCTGGCAACAAATACAACAGTGAACACTATGAATACGGAAACAGACAACACCAGTATTACAGGGACAACTGCGGAGCATCATGGAGGTAGCCAGAGCAAGTCCCGAGGTCACACAATGAGCAAACAGGTGTTTTCTTGAGTTGCTGTGCACTAAGGTTGGGGCACTAGAGATGAGCGGGCTCATGTGAAGAAAATGTCTAGGATTGTGTCCCTTCAGGTTATTCCTGATGCAGCTGCAGTGGGCGGGGGGGGGGGGGTGTCACACCTGCATCATCTTCCTCATCGTCGTCCCTGGCCTCCCACACTGCCTGAGGTGACATTGCTGCATGAGCTCTCCACAGCACATGATCAAAACAGTAATGGAAGATAATTCGTGGTGCACTGAGTTAGTGGCACCTGGAGTGCTGAGCAGGGGATCAGGCAGAAGAAGGCATCCACGACAGGTGCGAGCAACTCCGCCGATCTGCCAGTACGACCGTTTCGGCACTGACTGTTGGCGGTTGGAGTTGGTCCTGGCGGTGGTGTGCCTCCTGCGGTGATGCAACGTCTGGGCCGGTCAGGACTCGATCTGATGTGTGAGCCCTGGTGGGCCGCAGTTGAGACCAGAGGCAGCGGACAGCGCAGGACCACAGACACATGGCGTTGACGACCCCAAGTCCATCGCCTCAGAGGCCATCCTATATCTCAGAAGAAGGGGTCCCTGACCTGACAAGCACAGAGTTTGTGGCCCCAGATGCACAGCCGCCGGCACAGGCACCCCGCCACGGGACAGTGACTTGTGGTGCAGTCAGATGGACCATGTGGACTTCCGATGTCGAAGGTGAATGTGGCGGAGGGTTGCAGGGGACAGTGGAAGGTGTCCTCCAGGGCATGATGCAGAGGTCTGATGTTATCCATAAGCAGCAAATTGAGGAGTAGAATGCTGCAGCCTGGTGTTCACCACCATTTGGGTATCAGCTACATGAGGATGATGACAACCACCGGTCCATAGACTCAGCCGCAACCAAAGTCCAACCAGAAAGTGTCCATGGCTGTCGGGGAACGGACTTAGTGGCACCGGGGCTGAGAAGGGATGCAGTCGGTGATGATGCCGGTACAATGACATGCCCTCCGCCATTGCTAAATCAAGACTCAGTTCCAATTGTGTGACCTACTTGACTACAGTGTAGTCTTGAGGCAGCGGTCAGCAGTGGCCCACAGCCACGTGTCGTTGGCTCACGATGCACAGAGTTAGTGACCTCCGTAACGATAATCCTATTCCCTCCGGACTGCAACACGTCATCCTCTTACACCTCACCTTCCGTGCAATGATATGTACTCTGCCATTAAAAAATCGATGCTCAGTTCCAATTGAGTGACCTACTCGGGCGCAGCGTAGACCGAGGGCAGTAGTCCGCGTGGGCCCATGCACAGACTTGGTGGCACCACATCAAAGGGAGTATAGTGACATAAACTCTGCCTTAAATAATGTTCACTGCCATGGTGTAATCAAAACTCAGTTCAAAATGTGTCATCTAGTAGTCCGCTGTGTATGCTGGTAGAGTACGTAAACGAGAAAGGAGTACTGCGGGCCTTGCTCGCGGAGGTAGTGCTGGTCGTAGCAGGTTGCCAGGTTTGCGTGCCTCTGGCTTGAAGCTTTCACGGGCTCATGGTGGGCCCTCTTTGACATATGCCAGTGTCAGCAGGTGAGCAGTGAGGCCTGGTTGCACAGGGGTGGGCAAATCGGGTTCGGGAAGCAGCAGCCTTGGGTGCGGCATACGCACAGGACTGCAGGCAACACGGCATCGACCTCGTAGCGGGCTGAGGGGCACCACCCTGGCAGAGATGTTGGACATTCCGGAAGAGGACCACGCCCAAAGCTACGTGCATTTAATTCACACCCCTATGCTGGCCTGGCATACGCCGGGCCAGCCCACTCCGCTCACGCTTATGGGGAGATGTAACAAGCTGCATTTCCGAGATCTTCCCCACTGGCTGGGGTAACATGGTTGAGTCCACTGTCCACTACACTCCCTACACCAGCGGTGTATGTCGACATGGTTATGTGTGTTGTTTGCATACTGCAGTCTGGCCATCATATCCACGCCACACTTGGCAATGTGTACCTTCAAATTCATGAGTCACTTGCCTCCTTTGCACATGCCTGGTTCCCACCTCTCCTCACATTCAGCTATTGTGTGGCTGAGGTGCCATGACATTGATGGCTCAATTACATGGCTGGCCCAGGTTCCCACAGTGAGTTGTGCTGTCGTGTCTGTTTGGTGGGCATGTTATTTGGCATGTTGTATGTGAGTTTGTGACGTGTGCATTTCCAGTGTGTGCATTGCATGATTGTGGAGTTGAGGTGTGTGTTGTGTTTCATTGGTACTTGCCAATGAGCAGTGCATTTCCTTAGGTGCCATCCTGGTGGCGCTGGTTGCTGATGGACTGTTGGGAGATGTCGGAGTCATGCACACTGCCTGGGTGGTTGTCATCGACGTTTGTGGACATGTCCAGAGGGACCACCATTGTATGCACATTGATGGAATGTGTGTGCTTTCTGTTGCGGTTATTGTGTGCAGTGTTGCCAGGGGGCACCAGTGGGACACGTGTGCAGTCAGTTGCACCCACAACATGCGAAGCCAGCTATGGCGTGGATGCCTTGTTTGGTCTCCAGCTGTTCCTGCGCAGTGTGTGGGAAGTATGGGTACTAGGGTGCCAATCTGATGATGGCATCCAGGACAGGTTTGTGGGACTTTGATGGGGCTCCTCCAACTCTGGCAGTTGTTGGTTGGTAGGTACCAGGGGCCAACAGGTGCAGCATGGCCAGCAGCTTTGTCTGAGGTGGGATGTTGGTTGTCCCTTTGTGCCTGTGGTGTGTAATGTCATTCCTTGGTGTTGGGAGTGTGAGGTTGGTGCGTTTTCAGGGGGTCGCTGTCTTAGCCTGCGCTGCCTCGGTGTTGGTCCGAGGGGGTGGTGTGGGTCCAGGGGGGTGGGGGGGGGGTCCTGGGTGTGGTGGCGGTGGGTGTTGTGGGCCTGTTGGGGCTCCTACCTGCATGACAAGTAGCTCCATGGCATATGTTGTTCTTCAGGTGTGCCCGTGGGCTGGGCTCCCTTTTGTGGTGCCGGCCGCCGGCCGACTTTACACCAGGTCAGAGCAGGTGTTAGTTTCCTGCTGCTACTGTGCCTTGTCGCATGTTTTGTGATCTTATTGCTGATGTAGCTGGTCATTGGGAATGTTGTGGAGTGGTGTTGTCGCGGCTTTTTGCTCGGGAACGCCTACTCTGCATCTCAGGAGCGATAGTTGCCGGGGTCATCTGTGGCGATGTTTTTTGCAGATGACTTCACAGGAAAACTGGTGATATTGGCTGATAACACCAGCGCTAAAGTGCCGTTAACTCGGCGATAGCTCATTGAGAATATGGCCCATTGTATTTAGGAAAATGTGGTTAATGTTTTTATACACTTTGTACTTTCCATCTTTTTAAGAATGCTTACTGATTTCGTGGTGTGAAATTATCCCATGCAATTGATGTATTTTTATTGCTTTATTTGTCTATTTTTAAACTGTTATTTTTATGTTGCTAATTTATATAGAATTTTACTCATAATAGTATTTTTATTGAGAATAGGATTGTTCAAATGTATGGATTTTGTGCACTTCGATGGTTTGAAAAAATTAATAAAGTTTATTGAATGACAAAGTGAGGGGAGTGCAGGGACTACCCCTATAATCATTCAATTTTCCCCAGATTTTCGCCCATTTTTTAGAACAGCCACAACTTCCTATATCATCTTCTCAGCCAACATGCACCAATCCATTTCCAGATTCTAGTCCTCCAGTTGTAGTGCCTGCTCCACTCCCCATGGTCTTGCAATATTTCATTTGGCTATCACCAGTCCCAGTGTCATCCATATTCGCTCCATGCAATTCAGATTTGCCTCATCCCAGATGTTCAATAGACACCATTTTGCATAGGTGCCCACATTGCTCCCACATAGCTCATTTATACCTCCCCTACGACAGCCTGTCTCAATGCCCTACCCATTTTTACCATGGTGGTCTGTGCGTAGTAGGATCGGTGGAGAATTTTTAGTTGCACTTGACAGAACCCCGCCAATATGGGCACCCCCCTTGGGGACCTAGGTCTTCGGGCCATTCATCGCCCTCCAGGTTCCACCCATTGTTCCTGCATATATTTCAGGTTATCCAGTGAGTTGTTCATTCATTTTTGGTTGTGAGGGAAGCTGCCTTTCGGGGCATTTGTCTGTCCAGTAATCTGTCCTCCAGGGACGAAGGCTCGGGGAGCTCCACACCTTTTGGCAGTGCCACTTTAAGTGCGTGACGTATATGTAGTTAGTGGTAAATTTCATTAAGGGCCAGTTGTTACTCGCGTTGGAGTTCAGCAAAGGGGGTCAACCCTCCCTGTGTCCAGAGATCTCCTCCTCTGGAGAGACCGATGAGATCCCATTTATCAAACCCCGGTTGCTTTCCAAGTGTTTTCAGTTTTGCTGTATAACAAAAGGGGGTGTCCTGTATTATGTTGTCCCTCCAGTCAAGTACGTGTGATGCTTTGCGCCAGAAGTTGACTGTTGCCCCAAGGTTTGTGTGGCCTGGGAGGAAACCCAGTGATTAATGGCAGAGAGTTGCGTCACACATTACTATTTCTGGATGTTGAGCAGGGCAATCCCTCCATCATACCATCCCCTCCTTAATTTATGTATTGCTATTTGCCTCAGACCTCCATATCAAAGCAATGTCCTAACTTCACCCTTAATTGCTTTGAAGTAGGATACAGTGACTGGATAGGGTGTGTTATGAAGAGCATAGAGGAAGCAAGACAAGGCCACCATTTTAAAAAGTGCAGCCATGGCAGAAGAAACAGAGGTAAGGACCTCCAGTGTTGGACATCTCACTTCAACTGTTCCAGCGGTGGTGTCAGGTTACTATTATGAAACTAGTCAGGATCAGTAGTTATGTAGATTTCGAGGTATCAGAATCTATCTGTGTCAATTGTTGCTTCACAGTCACAGGGCAGGTTTGGTGTTAGTCCGTGTAGGATATACATAAGGGACTTTCTCCCATTAATGGTATTTCCTGAATAGTGACTGAACAGGGTAAGTATTTCATTATTCTGTTGAGCATAAAGACAGGGTCCATCTTGTAAAGCAGAATGTCATCTGCATTAAGCGATATTTTGTCCTCCCAGTGGTTGGTCCAATGCAGGCTCCAGACTAGTGGGTCTTGTCAGACCCAGGCTGCCAAAGGTTCTAGTATTTGGGTAATGATTAATTGCGAGAGTGGGGAATCATGTCTGGTACCGCGTTGGAGTCCGAACACCCGGAATGTTCCCCCATTTACTTTGACTTGTACCAGTGCTTTGGTATACAGGAGTTTTATCAATGCTGTGAAGCACTGGTAAAATCACAAATTGGCTAATACCCTGAACATATATGCCCATTCAAACATGTCTAACGTCATTCTGGCATCTATCAAGAGCACCAGAGTATCCTCCTGAAGCCTGTCAATGACTCAGTACGCCATGTAGGCATGGTAAGTTGAGAGTGGAGCTTCGGGCCAGCATAAAACTGGATTGATCCGGGTGCACAGGGGATGTGATCACCTGAATCATCAGATGGAAGGCCAGTACTGTAGCTAGTAACTTGATTTCACCATTTAAGAGTGAGATTGGCCTGTATGAGGTGCACTCATCTAGTGGTTTACCATCTTTGTGTATAACAACAATGATGACCAACCTTTGGTCTCTAGGGAGCGAGCCCAGTTGTCGACTCTCCTTAAATATTCTTATCAAGTGGGGGACCACTTTGGAGGCTGTCAGTTTGTAAAGTACACTTGGCACACTGTTGGGGCCAAACAATTTACCTGAGTTTAAGTCAAGTATCACACATATGATTTCCTCCTCAGTGAGTTCCTCCTCCAGGAGAGCCCTGTCCAAGCTTGAGGGTTATGGGAACTGGATATCTGCCAGAAGTTCTCCAGACTCCTCTGCCATAGCGGTCATAGCTGGAGAGGTTAGCTGTGTGTGGCAGGTGGTTAAGACGGCTGCCACACTCAGTCTGTCCCTCGCCCACACACCTGTGTCAGTCTGTGTCTTCAACACCCAACTGTCAGCCTATTCCCGCCTGTCCGCCAGGCCAAATGTTTTGCAACCTTGTTCCTCATCAAGGCAATGTTGTGTTGGTCTATAGTTTGCCCAGAGGCGTCTGTTGTCGCGTCCATATATTCTTTTTCTTTTAGGCCTAGGGTGTAATTGGTTTCTATGTGTCACTGGTTGGTAAGTTTAGTTTACAGCTCATGACTCTCTCACTCAAGGAACTCTAACTTGTCCCTCTTGTCCCTTTTGTGTCCCACTACTAAGGCAAGGCCCTGTCCTTTAATTATCGCTTCGTACACCGCCCATAGGGTCTGCACAGAGTCAACTGAGTACTCCTTCTCTAAGAAATATTGTTCTTTCACCTCTAGAAGGCCTGATTCGAGGTATTTTTAGGTACTGGGGATTCAGTGTTATCTCCCAGCTGTCCGGTCTTCCATGGAGACCACAGACTGCCCATACTGGGGAGGCAGGTGGCAGACTTAGAGGAAATAAGGAAGTTGGTGTGCAAGGGGGAGGAAATAGTCAATGCGAGAGAGACTGCCATGGGTTCCTGAATTGAATATGTAATGCTGTGTCATAGTATTATTAGCTTGCCATATATTTATTAGACCAAAAGCTGACAGGAAGTCAGCCATGGGGTGGTGGGGAGATCCCATCTGTCTGGGGGACCAGTGGTCAGTATCATCACATAGAGCCCTGTTGAAGTCCCCACCCATCAGTAGCTTACTGTCTGGTAAACGGAGCAGGAGAGCACTCAAGTTGGGGAATGAGTGTCCTGCAGCCATGGCGGGACATACATTAAGATGATATTGATTGTCTTACCCTCCCAGTTCACAGTAAGGGCCACATATCTCCCATGCGTGTCAGGCCAAATGTGCTGGACAGGGAGCAGTAGTGTCTTTCTAATTCGGTTCCCTCATTAGCCCACAACCATTTTGAATCCCCACCTGTCTAGTCCTCGATAAGTATCGCCCATGAGGTGTGTCTCCTGAAGGAGGAATACATCTGGGGAATGGCATTTTATATATTGCATTACCTCACCTCTTTTTATTTTGTCTCCCAGGCCATTAACATTCCATGACAACACCCTGATAGTCGACATATTCATGTTACTAGTCATTGGCACATGCGAGTTAGGGGCATATCACCATGCTCTTTCACTTCGGCATGGCCTGGAGATCAAAGAGGGACCCAGTGTTGAGCAAAGTGGATAGTGTCAGTGACAGTACGTTGCAGAATTTGTTTTGTATCAAAAACATACTTAAAAAACATCCAAAATCCCCAAACATATCCCCCACCATGCCTACCTGCATAGCAGACTTTGAACTGCCTGCCCCCCAACATTGCAGATCTACATGTCGACCCAAACCAGTACATAAACAATAGGTGACACTTGTGACTACTGAGAGTCCCTCCATCTGCCCCCAAACGTAAATTACATTTGTAACCAAACCAGACATTTGCAATAGTTATTCCCAATGTCAAAAGGCTAGCCACAGTTTGCATTGGCCATCTTTTTAGGAAAGTACAACAGTTGGATCACTGACATCCTCCTGCCTCTTCAAACCAATCTCTGCACAGTACTTGTTGAGTCGATGTTTGAGTTGTCTGGTATTGTGGCAAACTTTGATCCTGCCTCAGGTTGCTTGTATCTTGGTTTCGGTGTGGTGTGCCATTGTCATATTGCTGTTATGGGGATTGGGTTTGGGGTCTGGATCCATCAACTAGCCTCCAACCATCTAACCAGTCCAAAGCTGCTTCCAGAGTCGTGAAGTGTCAGGTCTGCCAGTCTGCTGCCACTCCTAACTGCGGTAGAAACATCATTAAGCACTTCAGCTCTTTTTCCCTGAGGACTCTTTTTACTTCAACAAAGCTGCCGCGCAGCTTCTGGATTCAGAGCATAAAGTCCAGTAAGAAGGTGATGGTAACATTGTCGTACTTTACCGGATTGACGCTGCACCTGTATGTAAAATTACAACCTGATAGTTAAAAATACGAGCTATGATCGGACGAGGCAGTGCGCTTGGTTTTGGCTGGGTGCTCGGAATCCTGTGTGCTTGTTCAACTGAGAAATAATTTGAGAGGTCTCAGGGTTGAAGCAATTTGAGTATGAGGTTGTACACATTTCCTTGACTTGTCTCTTCAAGGTTGCTGTCTCAAGGGGGGTGAGAGAGTCTTCTGCATCTTTCATTTGGCCTCCCATGTTGCGGAAGTCTGCTCTCACCAGTGAGACCTCTGTAGGGACCAAATCAATTTTGGTCTCCAGAGAGCCGCAAATGCCTTTGATTGCCTCCATGATGTCTTTGAGTGTGAGTGATTCACCATCAGGTGGTGCTGGTCCATCGGACTCAACAATGCCTCTGTTGCATTTTTTTGGGCTGTATCCTGGAGAAGCGTGTATTTATCAAGTTTGGTTTGGTTTGCTCCAATGTCACCTCTGTCCTGAGTTATTGCTGCTTGGTGCTTAGAACACCGTGTCCCACAGAGGAAGAGCAAGAAAGGAGGGGGCGTCTGCTGTGATAATCACCGCCATAAGCTAGTGGTGGACCTTCCCAGCAGCCTGTCAGTTTTCCCTCTTCCTGCTCCCCTGGGACCACGGGCCTCCTACCAGCTCAGCTGCAAGTCTACGTGGTCTTGGACTCTTGAGGCAGATGAGGAGTGTCGGTGTGGCACCACACTATGTCCTGCGCCTCACCTTTTGCTGGGAATCAGTGGGAACCAAGGCAATTGCAAAAAGGATGTGATCACCTCTTTATGTGTCCATCTGAAGTTACTTGAATGGTCCTCACTACCACTTCTGCTCCAACAGTGTTGTGCACAGTGTCTGTCAGTTTAATGCAGGGCAGTCATCCCCAGTTCAGGGGCCTCAAACTGGGCTTTTTAGTCATGGGGCTCACTAGCATAAGGCTGCAGTCGATCAGGCATCCAGTGCCATTTCCACCATTCTGTTTTCTCCCCATGTCTGTCCAGCACAGTCTGCGGGCACCCTTATCCTCATTGCATGGGGCACACATGGCTTTCTCACCTCTCGGGGGCCCCTGCATCACATGTGAGCCCACCAGTGAGAATTAATTGCTCCTGGGGATCGCCTCCAGTCCTGTCACCTTGCCTGAATTTGGTCATTAATAATTACTTTGGTGCCGTGCTTTGTGGCTGTTAAATTTAACTCGGAAACTGACCCCCGCTACTGCTCAGTGGCTTTTGGGTCCCTCTGAGGAGTGCTGCTAAGGATCATATTCTGTCCACAGCCCAGTGCAACACTGCTCATTTGCAGCCAGAGAAGACTCCGGCAGCGGACCGCGCGGGTCCCGAGCCGTTACTGGACAGCCCAACGCAGGCAGTGTCACTCCTCGAGAGCGCAATCGGGGTCTTACCACCACTGAGGCCAGGCGGTGTCCAGTAAAGGTCACTGCATGGGCAACATCCCATTTATGAATTCTGCAGGTGACTCGAGTGCATTCATGCCTCGGTATGCAGGTCATTATCCCCACAACCAATAGCCTCCAAATCCTTGGCTATATTGGGGGGGGTGAGGGATTTTGTCACAGATGGTAGGGGATAGGGCTGATAGAGAATGGGAGCAATTCTAGCAAGCGGCCATCTTGCTCGGCAGTCGACCATGCCCCCCAACAAAACATCATTAATGGTTTTGCCGCACTGGGTCATAACGCCATTAATTTAACTTCATTCGAGAAAAACACACAAAAACTGTTTTCTACTTGTTTTTCCACATTAATAGATGTGAATTTAGCCCCAGCTTTTTGCTTGTTCTTAGCCATCACAGTGGGCCATGATTTAATGTTTTAGTACCACTATCTTAAATGCAGTTAACCACACCATTCAAAACAGCAAAGACGCATTTCAAATGTTTGGTAAAAAGTGTACAACACCTTTGCACTGGTTTTTCATAGAGCT
Source organism: Triturus cristatus (assembly GCF_964204655.1). Lineage (NCBI taxonomy): Eukaryota > Metazoa > Chordata > Amphibia > Caudata > Salamandridae > Triturus > Triturus cristatus. The sequence goes on along the minus strand of NC_140591.1, from coordinate 741,452,022 downwards.
GAAACAATGAATTTGGATGTCAGTGGTAGTCGTTTTATCAATCATAAAAGGGTGCAAAGCTGAGCTGCTCACAATAGGAGCACTGCAGTGGAAAACATAATGCCATTGTGTTGTCCTATTGATTGGCTTAATCCACTTGCTTCAGAAATCTATGTTGTTGCGGGGTGAAAAAAAATACCAATACTGGAATAAACACGCAGACTCTGCTAGGCAATGCAAAGACAGTATTCACTATCTGTCGCGACAGGGAGAAAAACACAATGGTATGCACCACAGTCCTGCTCAGCCTATCTCTGGGTTTTTTCTCTTCAAGGCCTGTTTGCAGACAAGCCTTTTTACACAAATCAATACAATAATTTATTACACATAGTAAATAATAATTGACTTGCAAGTTACATATTTGAGAAGGAAAACACTCAAAGACATGTGACCTCATAACCCTGAATTCCTAAACTAAATCATTACACATTCTTCATTATACTTCTGAAAATGCTTAATGATTGAGCATTCTTTTGCCTATGATTTGTGTGTGTTTCAAGGTAGATGCAATTTACTTGAAGTGTGTGCTGGCAGCATTGTGCGCCTCAGACCTTCCTGTGCTCAGAACTTAGGGACATATTTACAAGCCCCTATTACCACAGGAACAGGACATATTGTTTGACATTCCTGTGGCGATATGGCTTCGCCTTATTTACAAGGCAGTGTTAAGCAACTGAATGTGACTTAACGCTGCCTTGTAAATAAGGCACTCTTTCATGCTATACTTAGCGTGAAAGGGGTGGGCAATGGGTGTTGCAGCAGGCGTTGCGCCGCAGCCCCCATTGATTTTGACGTTGCCCCATATTTACAAGGGTTGCGTAAATATGGGGCTGCGCCAAAATTAAGACAAAAAAAACCTGGTCTTAACATGGCGTAACAAGGAGAAATGCTTTATTTCTCCTCGTTTTTCCTGTTTCTATGTGTGCTGCATTATGCAGCACACATAGAAACAGCAAAATGCCATGTATGATTGTTTATGTGCAGGAAGGTGTCCCTTTCTGCGCATAGACAATCATTTTAAAAATGATGAGTTGCAACTTCTATGTGTGCTGCATAAAGCAGCTCACATGAAAGTTTCAGATCACCATTTAGGATTGTTTATGTGCTGGAAGGGACACCATTCCTGCACCCATTGTTTAAACAAGCGTCTGTGTGCTCTGGGTTAATTCGATTAAGTACCCATTGTCTAATCTGGCCACATTCTGTTTGCAGGCGAGGTGTGTGCCGTGGGTGTTGTGTGCTGATGTCGTAACTGCTTTCAAGTCTGTTAGAGATGAGTTGGTGAAAACCCTTTCAAGTTTCCTATTCCATTACATTCTTAAGTAAACTTTTTGCCTTGCTCTTGTCAGTGTGGGAGTTGGGCCTAAACTGTTTTTTAACCATGCACAGCTGTGTGGTTTCTACTTGGGCTTGATTTTGCACAATATTTTCATGTTTCATATTTTTTCTACAGCATGTTCATTTGTTACACTTCCTACAACATTCCCCCCTCTAGTTGATATCTCAACTACTTCAGTTAGATATTCTTCTGTCCTTGGTACCAAGTGATATAGGTTGCCCTGGGAATCTACAACTTGTGTTGATGTCCTAATTGAAAACATTTGTCCCGCCTTGGGCCTATTCTCCTAACACATGCCAGAATGACATGTATCATACAGTATATTAGTAGTAAGTCCACAGTTGTGGGCAAAAAGGCCCCCAACAGTCCGACATCCAGGATCGCAGCAATCTAAACCAACCACTGACCCAACTATCTGGGTCACCTCCTTCATCTATCATTTTACTCTGTAAATTATGCAGTGTCTGTATTGCCTCTGACAAAGTTCCATTTTCTCTATCATTTGCTGGTATAAACATGCAGCACACAGTTCCTATTTTCTTTCAAAATCCTCCCCGCATAGCCGTCATAAGGTCAAGTACATAATGGTGTTGTAGCACTATCATTGTTATGGCACGCAGTTCTTCTTTTATGGCATTGAAGTCCTCATTGGGGGGATTGATGACTTTGAGGATCTTGTGACCTGAAGCCAATGTGCTGTTGCTTTAGCTTGGAAAAAAAGGTAAGGGTGATCCCAAAGAAAAGTTCAGCATTTTTTAACAGATGATACTCCTGGGAACTTCATTCCAGGCGCTTGTGCCATAATATTCTGCAATTCTCCTCCTTCGGTTGTGGTGTAGTAAGGATGGCTTATGGGGTGTTTATGCAAAGTGGATATGTTTATTCCAGGAATTACCTAGACTGGAGTGTGCAAAGTCACAATGAAACAAATCCCTCCCGGTTTAGTAGTGATTGGTCATACAGCAGGTATCCACACTGCCAGAACAAATCCATGAGGCTGGGGGTGCCCCCCTGCATGTCAGAGTGCATTAATGTGATCCTACAACCAATATTCTGGCCAACTTTGACGGTGCCATTTCCCCTGAAACAGAAGGAAGCAGGAGTTAGTTTCATGACAGTTTGGGGACTTGCAGTGCTATTTATCCAGGTGTAATGCAATATGTTTTCATCCTAGGTAGGTGTACACTACCCTATTCCACCCTGGCTGACATCAATACCATTCCATAAAGAAATGGCCCTACAGGAAAATTCAATGTTGGGATGCCACTGTTATGGACAAAGACTGACCCTGTCACTCTAAACCCTGGCCTTCAAACACAGTCTGGGGGTAATGGGTTTACAAAATAGTTGTTACACTCAGTTGGTGGGCGTGTTACTCCTAGAGATCTTGGATCTAGGACCATCTGGGTCCAATTTACCAGGGTTGTGCGACCTGTCTTTTTCATGAGTGATATTTCTTCTCTGATGTCCTGCCTATCTATGAGAATGTATAATACTTTTGGTCGAGTGTTATATTTTGTGGCAATAAATAGGAAGTGTACTACCTTGAAATGTGTTAACTGCATTTGGGCCTTAATTCTATTCAAGTAAAGATGTAATAAACATTGAGCTATGTCTGGGGGTACTTCTTTCGTGGAGTACAGTCTATCTGAACCAGTCGCTTGAGGAATTAGGGAGCACAGGAAGCACAACTAGCTCAAGGTCTCTGAAGTGTGCTGATACCACATGGTATCTGACAATTTAGCATGGGTATTATGAGTCACATTGTTATTAGAGAGCTCTCTCCGTACATGGAAAATATTGAAATTAGAGGGTTCCTTGCTAGCAAAGAGAAGAAAGGAAAGAATCGAGAGACAAAAAAGAAGCATAAAAACAAAAATGTATATCTGTTGTGCTGTCCTTTAAAAAATAGTCCAAAAGCATAGTTGGAGGGGAGTGCTTTCATGACTTTAATCTTCATCCCTCCTCTTAGATTCAGTTGCATTGTTCATTGTTTTTGGCAAGAAGCTGGGTTGAGACGCACATGGATGTGGTGCATGCAGAGCTTCCTGCTGTTCACCTAGGGGTTGTTGGTGTGAGCATGGTGACTGTGTAGGGTCCCTCAAAATGTTTCTCCCTCCATTTTTGGATCTAATTGCCTACAAACACTTGATCTCTTAAATGCACAGCTAGTAGGTTCACCAGTTCCTACAAATAAATATGTATTTCATAATTCAGTGCTTGTGACAAACTTTCACCCTCAAATCTACTCCTCATGGCAGGGACTTGGACATTGATAGACCTTTCTGTCACTTTTTGAAGGGGTGTTCAGTGATGGTCTGAACTTGGTCTCTTTCGCAGGGAAAAGAGTGCTACTGGCAAACAGTATAACCATTTTTTAGGTGTCGCCTAGCGATGCAGCACAAATGTGCTGCCATCGCTTTGCTAGGCATGCAGTATACACTGTAGTGTAGAAGCTTCGTGGAAGCTCCGCCCACTCTCTGCCCATTGGCTTTTGTCTTAAATGCTGCCTTCCGATTGGTTTGAGGCTTATTAGTCCCTCCTCAGTCATCATTTGTTTCCTTCCACGGCTACTGGCTCCTTTACTTCTAACACTATTTTCTTTTAGGTCTCGCCTAGCGATGCAGCACGAATGCGGTGCCCTCGCTTTGCGAGGCATGCAGTATCCACTGTAGTGTGGAAGCTTTGTGGAAGATCTGCCCACTCTCTGCCCATTGGCTTTTGTCTTAAATGCTGCCTTCCGATTGGTTTGAGGCTTGTTAGTCCCTCCTCAGTCATCATTTGTATCCTTCCACGGTTACTGGCCCCTTTACTCCTAAAACTATTTTCTTCCCTGTCTCCCCCCCAGCCCCCTCCCCGCCCCCCTCCCTCAGTCTGTGACTTCTCGCCCCCTGCCCCCCCACTCCCGTTTGTGTCTTTTTGTGTCTTCAATGCAATAGGACTCGTGTAAATCACGACCTGCTTTGTTTACGTTTAGTGCACCATGCACACTTTCACTTTCTAAGAAGCTGGACATTCGAGCAGGTGCTGTTTGTGTCTTCAAAACAATAGGACTTGTGTAAATCACAACGTGCTTTGTTTATGTTTAGCACGCCGTGCCACTGGTCCGACTCCCTGTCGATGTCTCAAGCCATGGGGGAGGCTGGCCAGTTATCATCGATAAAGGAGCCAGGAGGGCAGCCCATTGTTTAGCACCTTTGCCACCACGCCCCGCCATCGCAGTCAAAGGACGCCCCTACTGAGAGACCGGAGGTAAAAGAGTCGACCTCCGAACAATAAGCCAGTGCGGCCGGTCCGCTGAGGCAGCCGTGACCCAAAACGCCTGCCCTGAAAATCCTCACATGTTTAGTAACTCGAGGACTGGCTGCGGTGGATTCACTTGGACGCAATCTTGCCCCGCATATTATGCCTCAGAGTCAAGTTGATTGACTGATTGAAACATAGACTAGGAATATGATGGAATTGAGAAATATGAAAGAAAGAATACCAGTAACAACATCCATTGGTGCGCTGCAAATTGACTTTTCAATAGCACATCGGCAGCATTTTTGCTTACTGTTATCTTTGATATGCTTATGATGCTATGTCTGTGCCCTGGGATCTTTCCATATCACCAATCATTTTTACTTCTGGTACCCCAATTATGTGAATCAACAACATCTGAAGTGTTTTTTCATACGCAGTGATGTCTCCCTGCTTACAGAACACGTTGGCTTCCTTTCAAGGGCAAGGTGTTTGAAAACAGAGAGAGGCTAGATGATTGTAGAGGGCCCCCTTACAGTCCATGGGGGGAGGGGTGGAAGCTATGATTTTGTTACCCCACTGATGCATTTGTGTAACTTGGAACAGCATGGATGCTGTGTTCATCGCACATTATTCCTCTGTGGTGTCACCCAACACAGAATTGAAGGCTGAAGATTTATGCACAAATTTGAGTTAGCACTTATTCTGTGACATAATAACACACTCAGCAAAGACCTCCACGTGCGATATTTAGCGGTATAAGCTCGCAATTACCACGTCACTCATAACAAGCCGCTTAGATTTCAGAATGCTTGGTGCTTGGGGTGCTGTACTGTACAGAGCTACCAGTGAAAGTTTTAATTCTGAAGTTTGTAGAATGGGTTCCATGACCCCACTTTGCAAAATGTAAGAGCGTTTACAGGTTAGAACATTATTTAAACTGCGCAATTTGTCGTATGGCTTGGAGTTCAAGCCGCTCATGCATATAGATGACTTAAATCTACACAAACAGAAAACTCTGGAGGTGTTAAAGCCAGACCTAATCTTGTTGCTAGTGCTTGTTCAACCTTGACATTTCAGCGAAGGTTGGCCCGATCTCAAACCATAACAAGTTTCACAGATCATATTTGTTTCGCAGTTCGTATTTCAAGTTCGGCTCGTGTCTTTCTCGAGTACAGAACACGCTTCTGTTTCAGTCTAGCTATTGTTCATGATCAGTTTCGGTTTCATACCACACTGTTCTTTACCTCCACATTCCGCTGCTGCTCCACATCACTGACAAAGCAATACAAGCATTTGCAAAGCTAGCTGCTCCGACTTATGCTACCTGTCTTTTGACTTTGTCAATGCATTAGCTTTGTCAATGCATATTGGTTTTTGTAAATCTTTATTGTTTGGGACTAACAGTTACCTTAACCCCTTTCCATGGCCCCCCACTGAGAACCAATGCTCTTTTCATCCGGTTATAGCAGTTGTGTAAGGCTAAATGAGAAGAGTTAATATAACACCCAGGATAATGTGCTGCATGGGTAAATACTTTTAAGATCCTAAAGGCGAGACCGTTGCATTGCAAATGCTTGTTGTTCAAAGTAGTGCATAACTTGCTGATCTTACTCTTCAAGAGGCCATTCATGTGCTCAACAATACCATCACTTTAGGGTGGTAAACGAAGTACAATTTGTGCTTTATCCCTAACATTGTTGTAACATGTTCAAAAATTGTATTGGGAAGATGACTGCCATTGTCGGATCCTATCCCTTCTATGATCCCCCATCGCAAAATAACTTCCTGAACTAGCAATGTGGCTGCCAACGTGTCATTATAATGGATGCATGGTCCTGCTTCGATCCATCGGGAAAATTGGCAGACCACCACGATGTCATACTTGTAGTTACTGCAGCTATCAATCATATCCAAAAAGTCTAGATGAAGGGTTTTGAATGGACTTTGTGGTTGCGGGATGGTAAAATTTATCACTTTTAGAGTGGGATTAGGGGAATACTGCTGGCAGATCATACAATTGTGCAGATACATGGTAATTATTTCATGCAAATTGTGGAAAAACCAGTCTTGTTGTATTTGTGTTGCCAAATAATCCATGGAGGTGTGGTCTGGCAAATGGATCTGATCCAGGGCTATTGCGAGCAAAGTCTGTGGCATTACTGGATTTCCCATAGATACCTGTCTGTACACTAGGTCATTCCCTGACATGAAGCATCCTCTATCTTCCCATAACTGCTTTTTATTAAAAGATGTGGCCTCCTGCACTTCTCAGTATCACCTCATACCCAGACACTCTCTGAGTAGTCAGAGTAGTCTTCGCCTTCTGAATTATGACAAATACTACATGTTCTGCGTAGACAGTCAAGGGTGCTCCCATATTTATGGGGGTGCTCTTATGCACTTCATGTACTGCAATTACCAGTGCCTGCTCAGAGGGGTAGTGTTCTTTCATTACTGAGTCAAGCAGTCTACCCAAGTATGTCATCAGTATGTGCCCTAGTGGATCCTTCTGTTTGAGGAAAACTGTCACTTTTAATAAATGACTGACATGCAATGAAAGAGAGATGGAATGCAGGAATAGCCTTGGGCCTTAAGGTCACAACCACAGTGCGCTCTAAATACTGCAGGCGGGGCGTGGCCAAGATGGCGGCCTAGGTGGACGTGCGGTTTCGCCTCTCCCGCGGGCGACTCGCAGAAAGCACGGTGTCCGGCCGTTTCCAGCTGGCCGTCACCTCAGAAAATAGCCCAGGAAGTGCTCGCCGGGACAGCAACGGCGAGAGGACGGAGGCCGATCGGCGGAGTGCAGCTGAGACCCGTGCCACGGAGCTGAGGGCGGCCCGGGCGGGGACGACTGGAGGCTGACTGCGGCCCCATGGTCCCCGAGCACTAGCGGACCTGACGTGGGTGCGATCGGCGCCTAACCCCCTGGCGACGGAGACGGAGGACGGGACTGGTGGCGAGGAGACTTGGCGGAGCAGAGCGGCCAACTCGGGTGATACCAGCGCGACGATCCCGGCAGTGGAGGGAAGAGGACCGGCGGCCTCGGAGGTGCGGCGGACCCTGGATCGGACCGGAGCCCCGGGGCCCCCGCGGGGGTGCAGACGCCAGGCAGGCAAGTGATCGCGCTGCTGGCACTGCCGGTGGGGGCCTGGGGCAGACGTGTGGTGGCTCTCTGTGGGAGACAGGTGGCCTACCTCAGGGCGCAGTGAACAGTGCAACACCCAGGGGCCCCGAGAGCCAGCGGTGCACCCGTCGGACCACGCAAGGGCGAGAGCCCCACAGTTGAGCGGTAGCGGGCCCCAGGGGGCGAAGGAGACAGCAGGAGGGACTCCCGTTCTCGCACCAGTGGGCCTCTGGGGTCGGTGCAGGCTGGACTCAGTGGACTGACGGAGCCGGGGACCCCGAGGGTGTGGGGTCCTCCGGATCGCCCCCCCTGGTTGTGAGATCCCCACCGCGCGGAGACAGAGTGGAGGCCCAGGGCGCAACGCGACCAAGGTGGAGCCGGGCCCTTGTCAACGCTGGAGACGAGCCCGGAAGGGTGCGTGGTGAATGCGCGTCCTAGCGTAGTCACTGCGGTGGAAGAGCGCTGTGGGGCCGGCCTGAAGGGACGTGTAGCGCAGCGGTGGCCGAGTGGCGGAACCTTCGGCTGGGGGTACCCTGGAGAGTCCCTGGGGGAGACACAGGCGGGGACGAGGCGTGAGGCGGGGAGCCCGGGCGCGGGCCGGCGAGGTATTCTGGGCCCTCGGCCCCCCCAGACACCAGCGGCTGAGCGCCCCAGGGCCGCAGCGGGAGAGACGCGACTGAGTGGCTCTTTGAGTACGAGCGGCGCTACCCGGTGGCGCAAGGGCCGAGAGGAGGATTGAGGAAGTCGCAGACCCGGGGCATTAGCGGAAGACACGTCCCGGACCAGTGAGGCTCGCCAGCTTTGGCCAGGCATCGGAGGCAGCGGAGCCGGGGGAGAGGGACCTGAGACCGGCGCTGGTTGGGGGTCGGGTGGTACTGAGCCCCCCCGGATGGGAGAAAGGTGGATCTGAAGCACGTTATGGTCCTCCCGAAAGGCCGCCGAGACAAGACCCTAAAGGAGCTGTTTGCGAAGCCTCAGGCAGGGCCCTCGACAGGCATCATGGCGTCGAGCACGGCGGGTGGCCCGCCCGGGCAGCCGGAGGGATCGGAACCCATCACCAAGTCGTTTTTGGAATCTATGTTCACCGGCCTGCGAACTGATATCCAAAACCTCCAAAAGGAATTCACTGCGGAGCTTAAGGAAGTGCGCAGAGATGTGGACAGTATTGGGGAACGGGTCGCTGCGCTGGAGGATAAAGGGGACAGCCGCGATTCGGAGCTGGCGGCACTTCAACAAGAAATCCTCCGGATTCACGACCAGCAGGTGGACCTTCAGTCACACGTGGAGGACCTGGAAAACCGGTCCCGGCGCCATAATATACGGATTCGAGGGGTGCATACTACTGAGGACTCGAAGGATCTCTTTACCTTCATGAGGGAACTCTTCAATCACATCTTGGAGCGCCCACTGGAGACGGAGCTGCGAATTGACCGAGCACATAGAGTGGGTCCCCCGCGGCGGCCGGCCCATCGGATATCCTGGTGTGTGTTCAGGACTACCGCACCAAAGATGATATACTGCGTAACGCCCACCGGCAGCACCCCGTGAGGTTTCGGGATCACGCACCAGTACTATATCAGGACTTGTCGGCGCTTACGCTTCATAAACGTAAGCTGTTCAAGCCCATCACAACACACCTCCAACAACGCAACATCCGATATAGCTGGGGACACCCGTTCCGATTGGTGTTCCGCATTGACAATACACTATATCAACTGAAGTCCCTGTCGGAAGCGGCTAAGCTGTTGGGGGTGACCTTACCACAGGAAGACAGTGGGGCGGAAGAGGGTCCGATGGAGGCCGCAGCGGTGGGACCTGGCTGGCGTTGACAGGGCCGTCGTAAACGTGCGAAGAAACCCCCAGTAGCGGAGATCCTCAGAAGGCAGCAGGCTGCATTAGAGACTGCCTCCGTCGGCTTGCGCAGCACCTCGCCTGGTGTGGCTGAGTAATGGCTGTGGTGGGCAGCTTTGCTGGATCCGTGAAAGGGTCGTCTGCGGGAGAGGGGCCTCTTCATTATGTTACTGTTCCTTGCGCCCTTCCATCACCATCCACTGGAAAGTGGAGGACACTGGTTCTGGACTTTTGTTGTTATGATGTTGAGATGTTCGGGGGGAGGGGGGGCGGGGGGGTGTCTGAAAGAGGGAAGGGGGTTCCGCGTCTGTCAGGGAGTAGGGCACAGTGGGCAGACAGCATGCGGGGAAGGGGGAGCGTCGATCGGTGGCCGGTTTCCGGGCACGAGCAGCACCCTCTACAAGGCACAGTCTGATGTTCCAGGTGAGATCACATGGCGCCTCCTACACTTAAGGTATTAACACTCAATGTTCAGGGCCTCAACAGCCCTGTTAAGCGCAGGGCAGTGCTGTCGTGCCTTGAGAACTCGCAGGCCGACATCTGCCTCCTTTAGGAGACCCATCTGCTCGCTCAGGACTGTCACAGGCTCCGATCCCGCAAATTCCCGGTCCAACTCTTTTCCTCTAGTCTTACTAAAACAGCGGGAGTTGCGATTCTAGTGGCCCAGCGTTTTTGAGGGGAGGTCCTGCAGAAGGAAGCCGAAGTTCGAGGACGGCTTTTGATTTATAGGTTTGCCCTGGAGGACTTGACCTTCACCATTGGCTCACTTTATGCTCCCAATGAGGGGCAAGAGCGCTTTTTGCAATCCGCTCTCACGGAAGTGACGAGTGATAGGCTCATTCTCTTGGGGGGCGATCTAAATCTTGTTTTTGACAACGTACGAGATAGATCTTGCCAACGTACACATCAAACGGGGGCGATTTCTACGACTGGGCTTGCTAGATTATGGGAGTTAGGGCTCGAAGATTTGTGGTGTAGCTTTCACCCGCAGGACCGGGAGTTTTCCTATTACTCGCATGCGCATAAAACATACGCACGGCTGGATTATCTTCTAGCGTCGTCCGCAGTTCGAGAAATGGTAGTGGCAGTTGAGATGGGGGCGATCTCCCTCTCAGACCATGCCCCGGTGTATGTCGCGTTGTCTCTGCCGCCGATGGTACAGCCGGATAGAGTATGGCGTCTTCGAGACTCACTGCTGCACCGGGAGGACATGCTGCGGCAGATCACCGGGACGATCAAGGATTTTTTTCACGCATAATGACAACACTGCCACGACCCTTGCGACGCAATGGGCGGCATTGAAAGCGGTTCTCAGGGGGGAATTTATTGCCATAGCGGCTGCCGACAACTCTGAGCAGCGGCGAAAGCGGGAGGAACTCACACAAAAAACCAAAGAGCTGGAACAAATGCATCAGAGGACTGGTGCCCCCAGGACGTGGCGGCAACTGAGGGCCATCCGGCAGCAGCTGACGGCTCTTGATCAGGATAGAGCGGAATACGCTGCTCTCCGTTTAAAACACGCTTACTATACGGGGGGTGATAGGTGCGGATGCTTACTCGCACACAAACTTCGGGAAGTCCGGAGACGCCAGGGGGTGCGTGAGATCCGCCGGGAGGATGGCACGAGAGTCATGGACGACAGGGACATAGCAGAATCGTTCTGAGCTTATTATGCAGCCCTATACGACGGTTCGGGGTCGGCAGCGGACGCTGGGGCGGCCTTTCTGGATTCCGTCGAGCTCCCCACTCTGACCGGGGTCCAGGCAGACCAGCTGGACAGAGACATACGCCCTGAGGAGGTGATTGCGGCTATCTCCCGGTTGAAGCTGGCGAAGGCCCCAGGGCCTGATGGCTTCACCGCCATTTTCCATAAGAAATTCTGTACTCTCCTGGCGCCCCTGCTTACCCGGCTCTTCAATTCCTTCTTGGTCATGGGAGCGATTCCCCCGGACCTCCTGCGGGCTCACATAGCGGTGATTCCCAAGCCGGGGAAAGACCGGACTCGCTGTGGAGCGTACCGCCCCATCTCCCTGTTGAACGTTGATCTTAAAAGATCAACGTCAAGCCCCAGACAACACGAAACGTGTCATGCACCTGGTCGAGAAGGCCTCTCGCACGTCGGGAGAATATATATTCCTCGCGATCGACGCCGAAAAAGCGTTTGATCGGGTCCACTGGCCCTACCTGGAGCAGGTGTTGCTGCGGATGGGGTTGGGGGAGAGATTCCGCACCCACATCTTCAACTGCTATAAATTTCCGTCAGCCATGGTCCGAGTCAACGGACACACGTCCACTAGCTTCCCCATCACGCGGGGCACGAGGCAGGGGTGCCCGCTGTCGCCGCTGCTTTTCGCTGCATACATGGAACCCCTGGCTCAGAAAATCAGGCAAAATCCGGGAATCTCCGGGATTAAGTTCGGGGGATACACCCATACCATCAGCCTATATGCAGATGACGTGTTACTCTCTCTATCAAATCCTAGGGAGGCGCTACCGGCGTGTATGGCGGATCTGGACGCCTTCGCACAGGTGGCGGGGTTCAAGGTTAATGTGGACAAATCAATGGCGCTTGACCTTTCGCTGACCCCCTCCATGCGTCAGTACTTAGAAGCTTCGCTCCCCTTTCAGTGGGCAACGGACTCGATTCCCTACCTGGGGATTCAGTTGGCCTCTACGCTCTCCCGGGTGGTGACCCTCAATTATGCTGCTCTGCGTCAGAAGATTCGCAGAGAGCTTGGGCAGTGGAAATACTATCAACTCTCGTGGTTGGGCAAGATTGCGGCGGTCAAAATGACCATTCTGCTGCAGATCCTTTATCTTTTCCGCACCATACCCCTGTACCCACCTGCTGGCTGGATCCAGCAGACGCAGTCGGAGTTGGCCCAGTTCATTTGGAATGGCCAGAGGCCCCGCATGAAGAGACGACTTTCCACTCTGACTCCCGAGAGCGGGGGACTTGGGATCCCGGATCTCCAACTTTATTTTCAAGCCTCGCAACTACGCTACCTAGTGGAGTGGAGTCGCTGGGAGTCGGAAAAGCATTGGCTGTTTCAGGATCAGGCGGTAGCTGCTAGACCTTTGCAGGAAATTCCCTTCCTGCGGAGACAGCACAGGCCCCCCAACCTCTATGCCTCCCATATTACTCGCGTTCCTCTGGAGATCTGGGATCGCACTAATGTGGCTCACGAGCTTACCACCTTCCCTTCCCCGCTTACCCCTATGTTGGACAATCCAGATTTTTCCCCTGGTATGGATTCGGCGGCCTTTCATAGATGGAAGCCGGCAGGTTGCCGCTTCTTATATCATATGTACGACGCTTAGGGGGTGCGCCCGTTCCAGCAATTCAGGCAGGACTACGGCTTGCCGGAGGTGGAACGCATTCGATATCTTCAGGTCCGACACTGGGCGCTGGACGGGAGGGTCCGACCGTGGGCAGACAGGCGACTCTCTCCGTACGAGCGGTGGTTAATAACGCGCTCTTCAGACAAGCAATTGATCACTGACCTCTACAGAACACTCCAAAGGCGATTCACGCACACATACAATGCAGGACGAATGCGCTGGGAGAGGGAGCTAGGTAGATCTTTGACTCACGAGGAGTGGGAGGGTATATACTACAGGGCCCGGCATTCCGCGTACCATATGGGACTCACAGATACCCTTACAAAAGTGGCGACCTATTGGTATTACACTCCAGAACGCCTACATACGATGGATAAGAAGAGGGAGGCGTATTGTTGGAGGGGTTGTGGGCAGATAGGCACCCTGACCCATTTACTTTGGGATTGCGAGGGAATTCGGGCGTACTGGACTCAGGTGCTTGATGAAATAGACAAACATCTTGACACTGCGATCCCGCGCTTTCCGGCATATGTATTGCTAGGTCTCCCAAACCCTCTGACATACCCACTTAAGTCACGCAGAGGTAGGCTAATGGCCATAGCGCTGGGTTCCGCGACGCAGAACGTACTTACTCATTGGCACTCCCACACCTCACCGACTTTCACGGGCTGGTTATCTCACTTGTGGCATGTCCTGGGCATGGAGAAACTCACATTGACGCTGTCGGGGGAGGGATCCAAGTACGGAGAATTGTGGAAGCCCTTCCTGTCACTGTTGGCCACCGAGTTTAGGGAAGTTACATGTCCCCGCTATCTCCGCTTACTGAGACTATCTGAGACACAGAAAGAAGAGTGACATCAGGGCGCTGCTGTAATTACGAGAGATTGGGTTTGACAGACGCGGAACTGAGGGAGGGAAGGGGGGGAGCGGGTGGGGGGGTTTCATTACTTTACTTTTGTTTCATAGCACCCTATTGGAGAACTCTTTGGCATTCCCACATTGGTTGTACGCCTGTCCCAGTGTGCAATACAGAACTGAGAGACTTAAGCATCAACCTGAGACTGAACAGGGTGCTATTCTTTCCCTTGGTTGCAGTTTTTTCTACTGTGTATTTTGAAATGCCAATAAAAGATTTAAACATAAAAACAAAAAACAAACAAAAAAAATAATAAATAAATACTGCAGGCATTATTTATTGCCGGGATGGGTTTCTGCATTGTTCCGGCATGTAGGGGTGGAGATACATTGGAGAAACTGGAACATTTAATATAGAACCAGCACTGCAGGAAGGAATCTGAGTTAATGTGCACCGAGTGAACTGTGAGTGATTTTGAACAAAATGTGAGTATTTAAAAGTTCAAAAACAGTAGAGCAAGAATCAGAGCCCTGAGGCATTTTTAAAGAGCGCAAAGCAGGGGTACCACAAATCACCGTTTAAATGTAATGTAAAGGACTTTAGTGATTATTAATGCAGAAACAGCAGGGCTGCAAATGAGGGCTAAGATGCATCGGTAGAGCTCAAGAATCATGTTTACTCAGTGCTTTAAATGGAAATCCAGAAGTGCGGGAGCTCTGTATTCGGAGTACCTATTTGCTCCTTAGAAGTACCAGTACTCTCTATTCAGACTAACTATTTGCCCCTGAGAAGTGCCAGTACTCTCTATTCAGAGTAACTATTTGCTCCTCAGAAGTGCTGGTACCCTCTATTCAGAGTACATACCTATTTGCTTCAGAGAAGTGCTGATACACCCCATAAAATCTCTTCAACACTTTTTTTTAATGTTGAAGAGATTTTATGTGCAGTAAGTTGTACAATTTACAATGCAAACTTTTTCAGGGCTCGGGATTGTCACCAGGGTCTTTGAACCAACCCAAACATTTGGCTCAACTGCCTTGGCTCTTCCTGTTAATTTGTTGTCTCAACCACCCATAGACCTGAGCCCATACGTGTGGCCAGGTCTACTTCAGGGCCCTCCTTTATTTTCCTTAGGCTTACAAGGCCCAGTAAAACACATTCTTTTTCAAATCTCTTTCTAAATGATAACACTATCATGTCCCTTTGATGGGAAGAGAAGGTGTCTGAGATTGGATTATCAGGCAAGTAACACTAATCGGCCTCCCTCGTTGCCAACCTTCAGAGAGAATCTCTCTTCATTACTACCTCCACCTGACTCCAGACTCTGCAGCGCACACCCTTCCAGGCCGGATTATCCATTTTTCTACCATTCCGCTCCCTGGCACCTTATCTCACAGCTGACCTTGGGCCCTAGCCCCATATCAGCCACCATCAGGCTACACTTTCATTATTCCCTGTAAAGAACATTAGTAAAATCACCCTCCAACTTAAAACATTGAATATAGCAGTAAATATAATTAGCACACACTTAAAAATATGTTCCACAGTTGCGCTAATGACCCGACTGCTAATTAAATAAACAAAAACAGAACAGCCATAAAAGGGCCGGCTTTAGCACTAGTGCAAAGGTCTTTTTTGCCACCCCACCAATGACCTCTTGCTCCGCAGATACCATTATTACCACCCTCCAACAGTGCCCTTCATCTCTCCGTAGCCCCTCTCTCATATGCATTTATTTTGTTATAAAGCGCTAGTCATAGTGAAGGCTGTCACAGTACTTTACATCACATACACATTATACAGAGACAATGAATCATATACGTATGTAAACTAGTCTATAGGAAATGCCACATAAGCCAATGAAGAGGGTTTCGTCTGTGGAAGCACAAACTGAGAATTTAAAGCATACCCCAGTGGCTGGGGGTTGGCTTTACTGATACAAATGTATATCTGCCCAAACAAACTTTTTTTAGCAACATTAGAATAATCCACATAAACAGCAGTTTATCTGCATTTCAAAACTACCAACAGACAAACAAGTGCTCTCCAGCTGGATACTAAAGCAACAGAGTTATCTGAACATTTTTATTGTTGTCTTGCATCCGTGGCAGAGCCAGTCATGATAATGATAAAAACGATTTAAATGAAGCATACACGAAGTATGAGTCTTGCTGGGCCTTCACAGATTTGAAAAAACTATGTACAAATAGCAACACATTCTCAAAGCATACACGAAGCTTGTGTCTTGCTCGACCTTTGGAAATTTAAAAAATACTGTGAACAAATAGCCACACATTCTCGAAGCATCCAGGAAGTATGTGTTTTGCTGGGCCCTCACAGATTTTAACAATAAGAACAAATAGCCACACATTCTCTTACCTGCTGAAGAAGGCATTCTTTAAATCAATAAGTTAAAAAAACTTGGCATCCTGGGTAATATTCGTCAAGATGATGGAGGGATCAGGGACAATTGAGAATTCTGGTATCACTATGTTTTTGAGAGGGTGCATGTTCCAAACCATGCACCAAGTTTTAACCTTAGCTTTCTTGACCTGGTTAATCGAGGTGTTGCAAGGAGACACTCCGGGGTAAATCACTCCTTGCTCTAGGAATGTCTGTATAGTAAGGGCGATACCCTCATCTACTTTATTGGACAGAGTAAATTGCTTCACTCCAGGTAAGAGGACACCTTCCTTCAGTGTAATCCAGAATGGTGCGGCAGTGTGAGTGCGACCATCATCGTGGGGACCCTTAGTCCACAAGGTATCTGGTACTTGGGACAGATCTGCTGTCTTCACTGAATTAAATGCTCTGCTTGGTGTAGGCATTTTCACTTCTAATGCAGTCTTCAATGGTATGTTCTCTTGCAAAACCACAACTGTTTTCTTGGAGTCATCATCAAACAGTTGGTCATCCAGTATCTTCCCTACCAACTTTCCTGGCTCTAGGAAGATGATACATGCCCACAAAACATTATTATGGTCGATTGATATCAGGGCACCATAGTTTGGTGTTATATCTGCAATACCAACTTGGCATTTGATAGCTCAGAGCCTTGACCTTGTTGTTGAAAAAGAAACTCTTTGGGCATTGGAACCACTTTTGCCAGTAACTCTGGTATGTCCACTATGATAGTATATACTGCTGTAGTAAATGCCTCAAAATCATTGGGTCATACTCTGATTTGGTCTCTGCTGCAGGAATCTACCATTAGTGCCATGATTCTAGAAGGTGGGTCCTCAGAGGGGGAACCAATCATGGTACTATCTGGTTTAACATAATTTGGTCATATTTAATTTGGCCATCAAATCTCTTCCCAACAAATTAGGTGGGGCAGCTGGGGAGAACAGTAAACAGGCATTAATGTGCCTCCCCCCCACCTCCATCCCCATTGCTTTGGTAAAAGGAACCCTTAGAACTTCTCCAGATAATCCCTGTGTGTCCATTGATCTGTTGGAAATAGGAAGGCCTCCTAATTCATGATTTGGTTATATCTATGAGGAATGAATACCTATTGTCATTGATAGCTACCATCACACTGGATTCCTCATTTGGCCTGTGCATTACTGACAAGACTAGGCACATAGAAATAATCTGCAGGCACCCACATTGTATTTGTCCTTCCATAGCATTTGCCTGGAAAGGATTTTATCCCCTCACAACAATACGTACTTGTTCACTTTGGAGTGGAGTTCGGTGGGGGGTCTTTGGCAGTTCTGTTAAGGTAGTCCATGCTTCACTTGGAGCATTGCTGGTGGCTGCACATTTTGCCAGGGTGTCTGGGGCACATATATCATTTGTGGATTTTGCTGTGGTTGTACTGTCATATTACCTGGTTGACTATAACTTCTCATTTTTTCGTTTTGCTCACCCCATCTCTTCATGTTAAAGTCTTTAATCAAATGCCTAAACCTTTGACAATATTAACATGTGTGATCCCTTCTTGGAGGACCCATCCTACCTCTTCCCACACCTCATCATCCTCCTCTACTACTTCTCTGTGCCCTTACATCATTCTGCTGTTGCAGGTATTGTCGTTGGGTTGGCCCCTAGGACTGTTACCACAGACATTGCAGTCATCTGAGTGGCCGCTGCCACTACAACACCTTCCATTGCTCCTCTCTACGCTAATTTCTGATGCGCCAACTTGGCTGCAGCTTTCTCTGCTATTTCCGACTAATTTCTTTCCTTTTCTTGCATTTTACTGCAAAAATGAATTATGTAGGCTTGAATTTCAGTCCAAGACTTGATTTCCAGTGCCACTATATTTTTTAAGCTTTCCTGTATGTCACCAGGCAACCCTTTCTTGACTACATTATAAAACAATATGGCATTGCATCCTGTCACTTTCCAGCCCTCACCTACTTGCTGGGTCAATTTTTGTATCATCGTATTGATGTATTATGCAGGATCCTTATTTGGTTGCATAGACTGAGTCATAAGGGATCCAATGTCTAGCCTGTCGGGGTACATTTTCCTCAACTGATCCCACACTACAGATCTGACTAGATTAAATTGAGACCCATCACACCGGGTATCAGTGAGGTTCACATGTATAACTCCAGCCTTTTGAAATACTGTGTCTGTTTCATCCCCTATGAGAGAACTAAGCTGGCTTTTGTACATCCCTTACTGCCAGGGTGATATCTGCAGTTTGTTTTTCAAATGCCCTGATCCATTTCCATTCTCCCTCTGTAAGCAGTGGCAACTGTTTTCTGAGGTGTCCTAGTTCATTTGTGGCAAGGAACATAATGCAGTGCCCCAGGTCCCATACATATCAGGGGCATCTTATGCAAAGTGGTGGTGGCATGGTGGGGTTGGTGCTGTCTGGCGTACTACTGCCATATAAGCAGACATATCCTCATGTAAGAGTAGTCCCAATCTGGATCACCCTCACCATATAGAACTCAATCTTCAGCATTCGCCATGTCATGTGGAACATATGACTCAACTTGTGGCCATGGACTAATTTGCAGATTTAACCAATCAGTCCAGTCTGCTAAATTATCAACAAATGGTAGAACACTATTTTCTCCTTCTGCGACAGTCTGTCTAGTAGTGAGGTCTACGCTGTGCAAATTAATTGGGCACTCATTTGCTGTGCTGGTTTGTTGTGGAGTGTCACATTTCCTCTAACCTCCCTGGATCCCATTCTGGGGTCTAGCTAGTCATGGATGCTTTGGAATTGAAATTGCTCAGGCTCTGTTGCTCGAAGCTTCCTAATTCTAGGGAGAAAATCTTGCTCTCTTTCCTTTGTGTCAGTTGGTTTAGGCAGTCTCCATGTACCCCTTGTGTGCTCTAAGTCAAAGGGTGGCCTCTCTTGGATTTCATAGATGGGGTGACTTCTTTCTGGGGTTTGAAGAAGTTCACCCATGCTCTCCACACGCTGTGTATAGATTCTATTATGTCCGCCAATTTCAATTTCTGAGTTTGTACTGTAAAATGCTTATCATACCCTTCTCACCTCTCTTTAGTTGTCTTTCTCCTACTCTCACAGCGTGATAGCCAGTCCTGCACATTCTCTGTTGAGACTATAACACCCTCTTCTCCTTCTGCCAAGGAGGTGAATGATTTTAAGTCCCTCTATGCTCCTGTTCCTTGCTTGAGATGTTGACTGTTTTGTCATACCTATGCGCAGTCCCTATATGCACCTGTTCCTTGCTTGAGATGTTGACTGTTTTGTCATACCTATGCACAGTCACTCCACCCTGCATTCCCTCTGTCCCTTTGCTCTGGAGTGGAAACTTGTTTTCTAATTACCCTTCCTGTGGTATCCCTTTTCTGAAACAACTTCAATGTTGCTGATGATATATGTGACTAGTCGTCACTATCCACTGAACTCTGTTCTTTCCTCTTACCCTGCTGGGGGAAAGGCTGGATGTAGATGCAGTACAAACTGTGCCTCTAATTGCCCTGAAAATTGGGGATCCCTACCCTAGTTTGTTGCCTAGTAGTGTTTGCCCTCTTTGGCTTTGGTATTTGTTGGGTTACCTTGGGGGTCGCTATCGGGGAGTGTGGAGGGGTTCCAGTTGCAGGTTTCTCAAACCCTACTGCAGCTTCTTGCAACTGCACTAGTGGGTAGATGCTAGGTACTGTGGGTATGGTGCTCATAGGGTCAAATGGGAGTGGAGGAACAGACGGGGTATTAGGCGTATCACCTTGTGAGGAGTCTTTTGACTTGTCACAAATTATTCTCTATAAGGCTACACTGTATTCCCTTTTCTTTAATTTTGTTCCTGCGTATGTACTTGGAGGTGAGTGACAACATGCTCAATCATCCTGTCATTAAACATTCTTTCTTTTGGCCAAGGATACATATGCTTTTGGGTGACTTCGAACCACTCCAGGCTATACTTTTGTAATTTCTTCTTTTCACTGAGGAATGCCTCTACATATGTTATAAGGGGGTCTCCATGATTAGGCGTATTTCATACCTTTACTTTGACCTATTTTCCTATCAGATTAAATATTTTTAAAGTAGACTTGCATGAATCTTATAGTGGGAAAATATTGTCTATTTTTATAACTTATTCTTTTACAATATTCATTCAACTTAAAAACCTCTGCTTCACCAATTCTATGGAACACCTTACAATACAAACTTTCTGTTTCATGCAATGTCAATTTTTAACAACAGTTTGCATATTATATTCCAGGGCAATAATCACATCTAATCTCTTACTCTTAGGTAAATGCAACTAACAAACCCTGACCACCTTCATTCACGCCCCAGAGGAGATTCTTTTCAAACCATGAGTTTTAGAAACCATGGAGAGAAATTAGGTCCAGGATTGGGAATTTGAGTGTTCAGGTTTTAACTGGAGGTAACGTTTAGCACCACCAGCCTTTCAGCTGTCTCTTGGTATCAAATGGAACACATATTGTCACCTTCCAATTTCAAATTACCGACGTAGGCCACTTCATACTCGTTGTTGGGAATCACAAGTTAACTAGTTATGTAGGCACCTTGCTGATTTGCAACACATGTACACAGTTCACCAATAGAAAAAATAATTGCATGCGGTATCCTTCTGTCTATTATTACCTTAAACCCTATATTTACATTAAATTTACATTATTTCTGTATTTAGTATTGCCAAGAAGAACACGCTAATACTTAAACAAGGATCGTGATTCACTCCATCCTTACCTTAAAAAGACGACATCCCTGGATCCTTCCCAATCTCAGCTTAAACACAACATCTGCTTACCTCATTGAAAAAGTGTGCACTGGACTCTCTGCCGCTGGGCTTTAGGTGGTATTTTGGTGCCAGCCATCAGTGGGGGGGGGGGGGCAAAAGAATCTCCTATCCGGCTCACCAACTGTTGCAGGATGAAAAAACCTCCCAATACTGGAATAAACATGCAGACTCTTCTTGGCAATTCAAAGAAAGTATTTACTAACTGTTGTGACACTACTAAAAATACAATGGACTGCACCTCAGTCCTGCTCAGGCTATCTCTGGGGTTTTTCTCTCCAATGCCTGTTTGCAGACAGGCCATTTTATACAAATCAATACAATACTTTATAACACATAGTAAATAATAGTTGACTTGCAAGTTACAGATTTAAGAAGGAAAAACACTCAAAGACATGTGACCTAATAACCCTGAATTTCTGAACTAAACCATTACACATTCTTCATTATACTTCTGACAATGCTTAATGATTATTTGGCCTATGAATGCGTGTGTGTTTCATGGTAGATGAAATTTACTTGAAGTGCATGCTAGCAGCATTGTGTGGCTGAGACCTTTGTGTGCTCAGAACTTAGTTTCTTCCCTTCACCCATTGTTTAATCAAGCACCTGTGTGTTATGTGTTATTTGCTTATGATCCTATTGTCTAACCAAGTCACAATCTGTTTGAAGGCATGGTGGGTGTCGGGGGACTTGTGTGCTGATGTCGTAAATTCTTTCAAGTCTGTTAGACATGAGTAGCCTTTAATTAAAAACCCTTTCACTACAGTCTTAAGTGAACTTTTCGCCTTGCTTGTGTCAGTGTGGGAGTTGGGCCTAAACTGGTTTTTAACCACCAACAGCTGTGTGGTTTCTACTTGATGTTGTGTGATGCTTTCATGTTTCATAATTTCTACAGTGTTCATTTGTTGCAATTCCTACAACAATGTGACTTTTGCAGGTGAAAAGTTTCAATTATAAGACACTTAATTGGTTAGTTTGGTTCCTGCGGAGCACTAAATGTGAACGTCAGGTTTGCATCCAGATAAGTTAGCTCAGTGGGTTGTGTATCTGCTTCAAAGATTGGCATGCAACTTGCAGGTCATACATTTGAATTCCTCAATTTCAAAATCAAACTATCACTCTCCAGAGATTAATCAAAACTTAATGTAAGGACCACCTGTTTTGTTTATGTCTGATATGTCTAAATTACATACATGCAACTCAGATTTTGTCAGAGTTAAAGTCATGAACTTTAGACTCTCTTTGTTTCTGACTTTTTCTGTCTAACGCCCATGCAATACCTTGGACAAATTATGAGGTATATGTGTGAACGTTAGACTCCTCAGATGGGAAAAAACAGGTATTTCACTCTGTGCTGAGCTGGTATAGCTCATCTTGATATGGCCCCCGATTTGCAAAGGAGCAGGTCACACATAGTGGCTGCAATCAACTTTTCAATCTGACTGCAATTTGACATTGTGACTTGTGCATTAAAAGACTTTGTTGCATAATCTCCAGTCATAGGGGGTTGCAGACTGAACTTCCTAATGGATATTAATTAGACAGATCACTATTTGTGACCCCTTCTGACTGGCTAGAAGCTTAAGGATGGGAAACTGTTTTTAAAGCAGACTGTGTTCCTTAACGGACTCTGTGCTCCTTTGTATATAAAAAAGGGATTCCCATTTAGGAAGAAATCAAGGGAAGAAGGCAGTAGTCCATGACCTGCACCTTACACCCACTGAGGCACCCCAACACAACTTCTAAACGTGAAATCTTTAACAGGGACAGCTTCCTCTTTGCAAATGAATTACTGCCTCCTTTAAAGAGTCAGTTACTCATCAATGGCTTCCACTGCAAACGTGGCTACAGATCATTGACTCATACCATTCTGAATCACAACCAGGAGTGGATGCCCCTTTCACATCCCCTTTTAATAGTGATTCGGAATGAGTTGGTAATCCCATTCTGTGATTTAGAAGAGCTTCACCCAATTGCAAAATTGGTTTAGTATATATAATAAAATAGTCATCTTGTGATTGCAAACCCTGTGGTTTTGAGAAATTCATGATTTATGAATGCAAACCTATTTGGTAAATCAGGCCAAATTCTTGGTTTTAGATGAGTAGCTATGTTATCTTATTTGCCTAGGCTGAAGTCATGAATACTAAATATTTTGCAGATTATTTTGCTGCCCTCATTCTAAAACATGGGTATTGGAAATATGGCCTTTCTTCAGGGTCACCCCAAGTTTTTAAAAGTTTTTTGCTGGATATTACTTTTACTTTCTATACAATTGTATGCACTTTACCCCTGCTAACCAGAGGTATTGTTCTTTTACTCCTTTCAACATCGTCAAATTGATATACTCCTCACTTGCATATTTAACTTACCTATAAATTCCTAGAATATGGTACCAAAGTGGACTTACTTAAATCTGTAAGTTAAATGCCACACGTGGACTGCAGCACCCATTGTGCTATCCACTGCAATGACAATGTAAACATGACAAACAGCCCTGCCATCAGTAGCCTGGCTGTTCAGGTTTAAACTGCAAATCTGACCTTTCAAAACATCTCCTTTTAACAGGCCTAAACTCTCCTTTTAAATATTATTAGAACATTGGAATGTTGGGAGCTCCATTTGAGACAATGGAGTTCTCCCTGCTTCTACGGGCCGGTAAAGGCCTGCAGAGCAACATTCCAATGTTTTACAAAGGCCTCTCGAAGCTCGAGGGGATTCAAATCCCCTCGAGCTTCGAGAGGTCTTTGTTTTATTTGTTAGAACATTCTGCCCTCTAGTGGCAGAATGTTCTAATAGCCTTATAGCCCTTCGTAGCAGGGCTATACCGGCTA
Organism: Triturus cristatus; assembly: GCF_964204655.1. Classification (NCBI taxonomy): domain Eukaryota; kingdom Metazoa; phylum Chordata; class Amphibia; order Caudata; family Salamandridae; genus Triturus; species Triturus cristatus. The sequence continues at coordinate 741,428,189 of NC_140591.1, read as the reverse complement.
TTAAAGTCCTCTACCTTGTTAAAGTCCCTCGCTTTCGGCTCGGGCCTTTAACGCGGTAGCGGGCCTTTAATAGCCGGTATAGCCCGCTACGGCGGGCTATCAGGCTATAATAAGTCACTCCTAAGAAGGTCTAACTGCCCATTATGGAAGGGTGCATGATATTTAAGACTAGAACATGTTAAAAGGTAACGTAAAATATGCCCATAGATGGAAAAGGCTCAAAACAATATTTTAATTGTGGCAGGGTTATCTGTGCCATAGGAAAGCATTGGGATACAATGTTAAGTTTAATAAAGACAATCCCCACCTAGGCAACAGCAAGAGAAATATTTAAAGGACTCGTTGTAATATTTAAGAAAATTAAATTTAATGGTAAATTCATATTTTGTCTTACTATTTAAGAAAAGGTATATTAGAAAAGTTACCTTTTGCCTGCCTATAGCTTTTAAGGCCTTTCAGTGCCTTCCAACTGTCACATGGGAGCTGATGGCTCCCCTGTGGTGAGGTGTGAACTGCTCCCAGGAGCAAACAATAGGCTGACTTGAATGGGCAGTGACCCATCTGAACCATATGTAGGGGAGCCTGGGAGCACATTCTTTGACATTAAAGTGCCAAGTGCTGTTTGAATGTCATTCCCTGCTTGACAGGTCTTCCGGGATTTTTTATATGACACTCGGAAAACACTTTAAAAGGCCTTTTCTGCCACAGGCAAATGTTAACTGCAGTTGGCAGGCTTTAAGCACATTGGAACTCCCTTTGACAGTACACTGTTACAGCCTGTTTGACAGGTATGCTGTATGTATATATAACGTTTGGGGAGCACTTTAAAGGAGGGAAACAAAATGCCAAAACACTTTGTGTACATACACTGTCTGGTTGCTGAAAGTCCAGCTTTGGTTTTACCAGACTTCTGTCCCTGAGTTTGCTGGGAGTACAAGTGGTAGATGTGGGAGGACACCAGAATTACCATAGTACGTTCCCCATACAAATTCCCAGCCCTGGAGCCCGCAATTTGTGTGCCCGAAGCCTCTTAAAAATGTCCAAAGTTGGTTAGGTTAGCTCTAGGAACCTTTACCCCATTAGTTAGAGTGGCCCCAGGGATAATTCACATCCACTACCTCTTGCGAGGCATAAATGTAGCAGCCCCAGGCACCCACTTCGGAATACTCCTGGACCAGAGATAGATCAGAAGAGGATTGAACCTGTTGTTTGCAGCATGAGAAGAGCCCTGGAGCACTGTACCTGCTTTCTCTTTTGTATCCAGGACCAATATTTTGACTCCTGGGGTCATAGAGATGACCTTCTGTTCAAGCTACAGGGATGCAATGAGCTGCAAGAGCCTTTTTCCTGCAACTGCCCACCTGATGTGTGGTGACTGGACCTGGACTGGGCTCTCCTGCTGGCCTCTACCAGCCACCCTGTTAGTCTCTAAGTGCCTTCCCCAAGGTCTGAGGTGGTCTTTAGAAGTGTTCTCCTGTGGTGGATTGGGATTTACAGGATTAAAGTCAGACGGTAACATCTTTGACCAGGAAGAGCCTGGTTGGTGCATTCAACGCACATTCTATCACTGTCAGTTTCAATTTGTGTTTAGGTCCTGTTCTACCACGAACATTCACTGTCATTGGCGCTTTGTGCTTCTTGGTACTATTTTCACTAAAATCATCAACAATTCAAATCTTTCGTCAGCCTTATTGGATTTTTGGCATTTTGGTATAATTTTGTTCATACATGTTTAACTTCATTTTCGTAATGCATTTTGGGATTTTTATTCTTTTGCATTGCGACTTGTTACTGTTTTAGTACTGAATAAATACTTTACACATTGACTCTAAGTTAAATCTTTCTGCTCTGTGGAAGGTGGTAAGCTCGGGTTGATTTAGTGACTTTAAAAGTTCACCCTGACAAGGACTGTGGTTATTACTTGAAGTAGATACTTCAACTAATAACCCAATTTCTTACAATGTAGTGATGCCAGGAGGCAATCCTGCTTTGGTAAATATGGATACCCTGGGGTAGGTTTTTCCCAGATGCATTATTACTTCAATATCAGGAATTTTGCATACCATAATGGTGGATAACATGTTAATACTGCTTTTTCTCCTGTTTAAAGCTACAAAACGCAGACCCGTGTGATTTTTAACTGCATACATTTTGCAGGTGAATTTTGTGCAGAGCCCTCCAATGGAATCGATGTGAAGTTTGTGATGATATTATAATGCCAATTAAAGCACAAAATCCAGGTTGATTACACATCAGAATTTCCCCAAACATTGGGAAGTTGTCTGAATTTTTTCTACAGAAAAGTATGACTTTTCTTCTGGAAAACGTATGAATTGTAAAAGTGTAAAGCTGCGGCTGCAAAGAAATTCAGATATGTCCCTGGAAAATGGGGCAGGGGTAGGTTAATAGATTGCCTTTCTCTGCAGTAAAACTCCTTGATATGTCAAGCCCCCTGCAGAGTTCCAAAGGAATACATAAAAAACCCTGAGAGATCAGAAGATTAGGAAAAACCAGGAGCTTACAGTTGCCCGCATAAAGGCATTGAAAATTCTCATAGTTTAACATTAAATTGCAGTTTTCCACTCCAAATAATATTCCTCTCTATGTAATACACCAACGCATTGCAATATTCTCCTCCATTACACTCCAGGTAGAATCTCTCTCCATTTAACACTCCAATTCCTATACCATTCACATCATGCAATATTCCACTCCAGAAAACACTTAACTCCATGCAACATTCCTCTCTATGTAAAATTCCACTTCATTCAAGTTTCCACTTGATGTAACAGGACTCTCCATACAAAATTACACTCAAATCAACCTCATTTTCCAAAAACTATCCCACTTCATCTAAAATTCCACTCCGTGAAAAAATGTTTACTATCAAATATTCCACATACTGCTTCATTTAGAGTTCCACTTGCTGTAACATGACTTTCCATGCAACATTTCACTTAAATTAACATATCTTTCCAAGCATTATTCCACTCCATCTTAAGTTCCACTCCATGAAAAAATCTTCACCATCAAATATTCCACATTCCACTCTTTGCAACATTCCAGTCTCTGTAACATTACCCTTCATGCATCATTTCACTCCATTCACGATTCTTCTCAAAGCGATTTTACACTCTATGCAATATTTCTCTATATCCAATATTCCCTTGTACTCTATATGTCATTCTTCATCTTGATGCAAATCTCTGCACTGTAAAACACTTTACTCTATGCACTATTTGAATCCATTCCACTCCATGAATGTTCTACTCAAAGAAGCATTCAACTCCATTCCACTCAAATTAGCATTCTCCTAACTTACCATTCCACTGCAGGCAACATCTTACTTCGTGCAAATTTCCACTTTTGGCATTGTACTCCATGCAACATTCCACTCCTGATAATATTCTATTTCTCTCCATGTATCAAACCTTACCATATAAGATATCACTCAATGTGACCTTTGATTTGATGCAACATTCCACTCCAAGGGACAGATTTAATAAGGTTTTACGCAATACAGGGCAGAAAGCAAAGTTGCTGCACTGAATGAAACAGAGAGAAAAGAAATGGGAAATAACTACTAAGATGTAATGCACTTCTGCTGTCTCCTTGTGCTGGCCTACTGTGTGTTACCTAGTGCCAATGTAGGCACCCTTGCACCATGCAGAAAGGGTGCCTGTGTTTCAAGCAGGATTTATTTTGCGCAGGAGAAGTACCTTCCTGCACAAAGACAATCCGGAATGCATCACACATAGAAACAGAAAGTGACAAGGCGAAATAAAGATATTTCTCCATTACGCCTGGGTTTGAAACAATCCCAGGTTTCCTGAGTTTAGTAAATTTAGTATTGCATCACATTCCCTGAGTGGAATGCTTTGGAAAACCCATGCTCCACCCATGGAATACCCCTCAGATGCAAAGTAACACAAAGCAGCGCCTCTTAAGGTGCCCATATAAACAAATATAAATCAAAAACCCCATCCATCTAACCGTTTTGGGAGAGTAGAAATCCCACCAAATGTAAACCACTGTGTGTACATAATTTCATCCTCAGTAGCCCAGCACCTTCAGCAGTATGCTGCATGCCCACATCTTCATTAGAGGATATAAGTTCCACAGCCCCTCAGTCAAAAAGCTGCAGTGCTCTCCAGCGAGGTGGGAGCCAGGTGTGCAATGCCCAATAGGCCGAAAGGGCTTTAGCCCCTCCCCCATCATCTGCTGTAGCCTGGGCTGTGGAGTGCACAGGCAGTGTGTGAACTGTCCTGTGTTGGGACTGGGCAGGGGCTGACCATTCAGACTCGGCTCATCCAAAGTACTTTGCAGGTCTAGCTAGTAGTAAACCAAGAGGCAAGTCAGTTGTCATGTGAACCCTGCTTAGAATTTTAGAACATATGTAGCAACATTAAAGTCAATTAAAACAATTAAAAGTTAAGTTTTTTGTGTGAATGCTAAATTTAGGTTTCCTTTAACGTACTCTTAAAATGGACCATAGAAGACATGGAGGCACAGTGAAATTAGGTAATTGTCTAGGGTAAAACAGATTTTGTCTAGCAGGTAAACCGTGTTTGAAACCAGGTTTCCTGGTTTCACTGTGCACAATTTAGCCACTTGATGAAGGGGAAGGGGCTTTGTGAGTGATATAAGGGTGTAGGAGGCAGAATCCACGAAGATGACTTTTTCCGGAGCCAGAGGTCAGCATCTGGGTCTGGCCTTCAATGACTCATCTACCTTTTGAAAAGTAACGTTTGTCATGCCCAAAAGGCTAAAATTTTGTTTCAGAATAAGCGTTGATAACCATTGTTCATATTATACCTGAATCCTCACTTGCCAACTGCCTAGGATAAGATAAATTACTCAGAGTGTCTAGGGAAACGTCATTCTCCAGTCACATAGCTAACACTACACTCACACAGGTTCATGAATCATCCTTCGCTCACACAGGCTCACCTTTTACTCTCCCCATCCACTCACAAGAGCACACTGGTCACAGAGTTCTCACACAGGCACACCACTCACAATGCACTCACACATCTCACCCTGCACTCACAATACTCATTGCAATTACACCCCTCACAGTCACTCAGTACTTCCAGACATCACCTGTAACACAGTACACATTGAACTACCAAACACCTGTGAACATGCACGTCTACAAATGCAGTCATACAATATCTGTCCTTCCTGCAGTACTAGTTGCTTATTCAGTTCCATCTGTAACTACAGGTGCAATGCAAGTGTGTACTAAGACTGTGGGATGGTACAGGAAAGGAGATTAAACTGGGGCAAAGTGGGCTGGTGAGGGAACCAGGATCAGTTTTAGGCGGTGTGAATCAGCCAGGAGGGAGTGGTGAAAGCAGGAGAAGGCAGCAGGAATGGGAGCAGCACAACAGGCTAAGGATGAAGCACTGCAACTGTTGATGTGATCTGATGTGGGAGTTGACAGGTATTGCAGCCTAAGGATGTGATGCAGGTGGGGGGAAGAATTTACAGCTCAAGAGCTACTCATTGGCCCTACACTGAGCCCCCTTGGCCTTCATAATAGCCACTGTGAAGAAAGGTGGGGTGATAACTTTTCAATCAATCACTCAGGGGTTTGTAGAGCACGGCTACTCATCCGTGATTGTCTCAAGGAGCTGAGGGGTGGTGGGGGTGGGGGGGGGGTTGCTGATCCATCTGGGTGTGGAGGTTTATTGAAAGAGCCATGTTGTGCAGCACCAACAACTACTGTTTGGCAAGCGTAAGGCACAAACGGTGTTAATGATGTGGGACCATCAACCACATCTTAAACCGGACCCGTACTTCGTTCCGGCATCTCGGTCGCCATGAATTCAATTGTTCGTTGTCCAACCGTTTGTGCCTTACTCTTGCCAAACAGTAGTTGTTGATGCTGCACAACATTCAAGTTCTTCATTGAAGGTAAGAAATAAGATCCTTTTTTACTTAAAATCTCATGTTAACCCTTGACCACGTAATAAATATTTCATAGACACAGCTTGTAGTTCTTTTTTCTCATTATTCACTTCAAAATTGAAAACACTTTCCAGAGGAGCTCTTCTCCTTTTGGATGCCCTGAAGAAGCCTGCAACGGGTGAAATGCGTTGGCTGTATTAGCTGTCCAGCATTTTATCTAAAATAAAAGATTGAACATTCAAAGATTTCCTCCAGACTCATGTGTATACATCAAGCATTTGTGCTTTCAACACATTAGAGTTGGTTTATGGTGCCTCTCAGAGCTTCTTGTTTTTTGTTCAATTATTTGTGGTTTTATTGTGGTAAACCATAATTTGAGGTGGGCAATTGTAAACTGTCTTCTGTGTTCTAGAAATTACTTTTGACTACACAGGATTGTGCGATAACAAGTTCCCCTGGCCATCATTGTTTGTTTAATTTCCGGTGTAGAATGTGTTGCCATAGTCCAGTATACTGGTGATGAGTTAGTGGGTGACCCTCTATCTGGATTCTTTGGGGAGTCATCTGAAAGTCTTCCGAAGCGGGCTGAATGTGTGGAAACAGGATGAGGAAGCCATGCTGTAGACCAACATCTGTGCTCTGTTGGCCTGCATAACAGTAGCATTCTGCATGGGGTGGTATAGGAGGGGAGAGCGTGTTGAGGCTACAGCTGGTGTGTGAGATGGAAGAGTCCATGGAGGAGCCAGTGAAGTTGAGGAGAGAGAAGTGCGGTTCAGTCCCAAGCTTCTACAGAGACTTGACACCATCAAAGTGCAGGGATCATAAATGAAGCCGATTGCATCTTTTCCATTAGACAAATCATCTTCTCACTACACCCTTCATGTCAGCTCCCTTGATTCACAACTAATGAACCAAACATCTTGATCCCCTCTTTCACATTTACCTTAGCTCTATATTGAACCCAATCTCCACCTTCAATTTCAAGTGTTACTGTTGAGCAGATAACACAAAAATCAAACTTAAGTATGAAAACTCATCTGACTTTGACTCATTCTCAATTGGACAATATCTCAAAGTCACAAAATGGATGATATCTAACCACAGCAAAATAAACACATCACACAAATAGAAATATCCATATGCAATAAATGGATCAAACACCGCCCAGCAACAATATGGCCTCAACAAATTGGCTCCCTACCAACAACAACTGAGTCTAGGGGCGGGATGTATCAATAATCAATTTAGCCATTTCCTAATTGCGAATCTTTACAATTTTCAATTAGTAAATCTCAAAACGGCATGCATGAAAGTGTTTTGCAGACTTTCTGCGATTCCTAATGGGTCGCAAATGACCTACCTCATGAATATTAATGCGGTAGGTCGCAGTATGCGATCCATTAGGAATCGAACAATCACAGGGATGGTGGCATGCTGAGATCAGCAGACCAACATGCCTGTGATTGCTTTTAAGTAAAGCACTCTTTTTTTTTTGCGAAGGAGCCGGTTTTCCTTAAAGGAAAACAAGATGCTTTACAAAAAGAAATATGAAAAGTTTTCTTTTCATTTTTTAGGAGCAGGCAGTGGTCCGTGGGACCATTGCCTGCTCTTAAAAAATGTTTTTACAAACATTCACAAAGGGGAATGGATCAGATTCTGGGAATTGGCCATTTGCGAAGACAAAATGTGCTTGATACATCTGGCCCTAAGTGAGGAATCAAGGAATAAATACTGACTCTAGCCTGTCACTCATAATAAGATTGTGTGTGTCTATTACATTTAAACTGCAGTTTGGCACTTTTACCCCTCATATTGGCTGTAAAGATTTGTCCACCTTCATCGCATGAAATGTTTGTCTCGCCTCACTGACTGAAGAGTTAGCCCCCTTCCCCCAATAGTCAGGTCTAGTTGTGCCCCTGGTAGACGCATAGCATTTGAGTGGCAAGAACTCATCACCCTACTCACTGGTTTCCACTTAGACTCAAAGCGAACTTCAGTCGCATTCATGTTACTGGCCAATAAGTCAAGCACCAGTGTAGGATATATTCTGTGAAACCTTTGGGCAATGGGTGGTGATTCCTGTTTCTTATAGTTGTATGCAATAGTGGGTTTCTCAGCTCTTAAGCACTGCAGCGCCATGTGCCACTCCTACTTCACCATTGCCTTAACGTTTTTTGCTTTCAAGCCTAAAGCCACAGGGTAAACCGAAATGGTTGTCCCAGCACCTCTTTACTAAGCTAGTTACCCCCTCCCAAATTGGGCAAACTACTTGGCATTCCCACCAGAAACGCTGGGAATCACAGTGAGACCTGCACACTCTCCAACAGTGAGGGCACGCATTCGAGGGGTATAATATCAACGGAACCACACTTTATGGGGGATATTTCTATCCAGCACCAACATTGAGGAACAGTGTATATCTCTAGCCAGCCTCTCCAATTGTTTGCTGGAAATCTGTTAGCCCATTATTCGTTCTCATACTTTGTTGTGTTTCCATAGTAGTGGGGTGTCCTGTGAGATGATCACTTGATACAAATTAGAGATGGTGTCAATAGTACCAATTAGTGTGGGGAAAAGTATTTTAAAGGTGGGTTCATCTTGTGCTGCAGCCTAATGACTAGTGGGATCGGTAACCCATTGTCTGAGTTGTGCATATAGCAGCTGTTTCTTTGAGACAGGTGAAAGTCCATTTTTCATTGTATAAATGTTTTGGGAGAGGCAGTTCTAAGTATATTTGAGATCATTCTACGCACTGCTTTCCTCTAATTTTGAAATACAGAGGCCACCCCAGCAGGGGTAAACTCCCTGGTAAAATGCATAAGCATATAGGATGAGGGGTAAGAAACATTATCCTTGGATTTCACCCAAAATATCCCAGGATCTCAGTGTGGTGAATACTGGGGTACTCAAGTAAGTGCTAGGGGGGTATAAACGTTTTATCTTGCCACACTTAATCCATCAGGGTCCAACGTTCAATCACATGATCCTGGTGCACCCAGTTTTTCTTTCAGTTGGCCTGGGACCATTCCACAATTACCTCGAACAATGCTAACACGTAGTAATGGGAAATACTTGGCATGCATATTTCACCCACCTCCCTAGCTTGTGTGAGAATCTCTTGGAAAAAACTAGGGCCTAGATTTACTAAGCATTGTGTCACTCTTTCATAGAATAAGGCAATGTAGGGCAACATAAAGGCTTATTTGTAATTGACAATGCCACACACTGTCTGATTTTCGGGGGCTTGCATGGCTTTGAAAAGAAATGCAACACAACACAGCTACATGCACTGCGTAACATAAAATTTCAACTTGGGAGGCTTTCCAAGGGTGGAGCATGGGCATTTCTATGCATTCATCCATGGATGTTGGTGCATTCATTTGCTAAAGCTAGTACGCCTGGGAATGCATCAAAATATAACACTTTCGCCAGTGAGGCGTAACGAGGGGAAATATCTGTATTTCTCCTCATTACTTCCTCTTTCCATATCTGCTCCATTCTGCAGCACCCATAGAAAGAGAAAAATGCACTTAAAGATTGTTTTTGTGCTGGAAGGTGTTTCTGCCTAACTCAAAATTATTCTGCCTGTAACGCAGGCACCTTTGCACTATGATGTAAGAAGTTCTGCATTGGTGCTAAGTAGCACACAGTGTAACTGGGCAAGGAGAGAGCAGGAATGCTCCGTATCTTTATAAAGATGGAGCATTTCTTCTCTCTTGCTTTCATGCAGCACAGCAAAGCATGTTTGCTTACTGTCCTGGGTTGTATGAAAGATTAGTAAATATGCCTACGCGAACCACAAAAAGAGCTTTTGTGTATCCCTCAAGAAGAAGCTATCTACCCGAATCGGAGGGGGCCTGAAACATTTATATGAGTCACAGAAGAGTGTTCATCTTAACAGTATTAATACTGCCAGCCCAGAAAATCATTACCTTTCCCCAGGTCCCCAAGTCCCCTTACAAATGTTTTTATAAATCATTTTAGGAGAGATGAAACCAAAATTTTGATTAAATATTTTCAAAGCTGATCCTAAAACTGGATGATTATGTTTCCCAGATCTATAGATCTAGCATTTGAAGCACTTGCACAGCTTTTCAGCATTTTCTTAATTGAGCTGACACTTTGCCCTGTCATGTATAGACTGGCAATAACAAATTACTTTTTTATTATCTTATATGTTTAGTGAAAAGTCAATCCCAAAGTGTGATTTCTCAGATTCTCGTTTCCTACTTAGTCCTGCAAGTGCATGTGTCCCGTATAGAAAACAATTTTTAGCAATGAAATATATTTTAATCTCTGTTTTCTCCCCATAGTTACATTTTTGTATGCAAACACTACTTACTGTGGGGAAAAAGGCAAGAAAAGAGAACAACTTTGGCCTCTTTAATTTTTAATGTCTACACTATAAATGCTTTAAAATAGCACTGTGTCAGTAATTTATTTGTATTCATGGTTACTTCCTTAACAATATCCTTCACTTGTTTTAATCAATCTCACAAGCAATACATACATGCCTAGGAATATATATTCTCTTTGTTTTGTAGTTCCTTGACCAACTGAAGAATAGCCTCAAGGAGCATTCATATTTATGAAGAGATACCATGGCATTCCTGATAATAAATGATTGGTGAGTAAGAATACAGCAAACATATTTCAAGCTTCAAATGAATCAAGAGGGAAAATACCTAGAGTGTGTATGTCTTGCAAATTATAAATGATGGAACCCTTTTGGCTCCAGATGGACTCTGTAAAACTGTGATGTAAGTGTTAGAGCTGGGCTGATAATGTAGTCTAATGACTAGAGAGGTTGAACTCAAAGCTGGGGAACCAGGTTTGAGTCTCGGCAGGGAGAATCAACATCCTGTGATCCTGGGCAAATCACTTAATCTCCCCATACCTAACAAAATTAATGTGTCCATCTGTAAGGCAAATTGTGCTCATGTAAAGCGCTCTGATACTTTCGGGTTGAGTTTGCACTATTTAAACCCCCCCCCCAAAAAAAAAAAATTGCACTGAAAGCTGTTTTAGAATGTTGAGTTTATGCAGACAAATAAAGATGTGTAATAATAAGCTGCGGTGTGATGTAGTCTTTTGTGGGTACCCATGCTGGGGAGGATGATACAACTGGCGAGGAGTTAGGGGATAAGAAACCGGAGGATCGACAGTGCTCTCAAAGAGAGTTTGTCGTGGTCCAAGCAAACAGCTCATGTGTGCCACATGTGTTGCAGTCAAAGAGCGAAACCGACGTTTAAAGCATGTGGAGTTAAAGTGCAACTCAAGTTGCTGTAAAGAAGTTAAAAACTAAGAAAGTATTGCACAGAAATCTTCATATCAATGACCGAGAACCTACTTGTCAGATCGTACATGAAGGTACCACACTGCTATGCAATATACAGGGATATGTAATCCGGAGTGTGAACGCTGGAGGCAGATACAACCAGGTTTTCAAATAGCAGCTATTGATAATCACAAGGTGCAAGACAATATTACAATTAGAAAGTGGTGAAAACAAAGAACATGCAAAGAGACGCCTAAGAATTAAACAGCTATTTACTCACCAGAACCTGAGTAAAGTGAGCTGATACGACCTCAGCGCCAGGCGCAGCAATCCAGGTAAAGCACAGGGGTTGTGATTACAATGCTGGCGATTCTTGCAAAGCTGACCTAAGGGCTGCGAAGGTGATTGAAACAGGAACATAACAGAGGGTGACAATCGGACTGGTCAGAGATAACTCAGGAATAGAGAAACGTTGCTATTCCAATGGAGGGAAAGACTGAAGCTGTCTTTACAAAAGTCATCAAGGATGATCCAGAGGCCAGCACGTCCCAGTTCCTTCAAGATGGTTCACACAAATAGATTCAGGATGAACGATCGAGAGAGATGGAGAGAGATCCACCCTCAAGGTCAGCCATTCCCAGAATTGGATACAACGCTACCACCTTTCTGAAACCATCGTTCAATACCACCAAAAAGCAAAATATTGGTGCTAGATGACTGCTTGGATACAGACATAGGATGATTTCATTGATGCACTTGAAGAGACTGATAACAAAAAGATTACCAAGTATCTCAAAAATCATGCTGGTGATGTAGTGAAGGAAGTCGCATATCGTCAGATTAAAGAAGTATTGAATCTCAAGTTTAATCCAATTGCCAAATGTTGATTATGAAAGATACATCTTCAACCAGGAACACCAGAAAGTTGGCGAAACAATTGATGACTTTGGGGCGAGACTAGACATACTCATCAGACATTGTAAGTTCATTTAATTTAATGATGAAGAAGTTATGAGTCTGAGAGTTAAAGATGGATGCTTGTCAGATTCGTTCAGACGATGACTGTTGAGAAAAACTCTTAGGCTGAAGCAAGTGTTAATGGCTGTCGGAGTTGAAGAGCATGCCAATAGACAAGTTGCCAACATTTAGGCCCAGGGTGCCCGGAATGAATCAGTCATGAGTGTGAAAAGAAAGCCAAAGCAAACAACTAAAGGACACAAGGTGATGTCTGCCTGTAAAAAGAAGTTGTGTTTTAGATGTGGATTATCGTTTCCACATGGAGGTAAATGCCTCGCTCTTGTACAGGTCTGTAAAGGCTGTGGAAGAAAAATGCAAGTGCATCACCGCGCAAAAATAAAATGACCGCTGAAATATTCCAGAAGCAATGTTCGATACAAACCCACAAGGCGGGGACATCAGTTAAGACAAATCAACACCGAATTAGGTGATTGTCATCCAAATCATCAAACTGTTCTTCTGCATCAGTATCAAGTGAGAGTGAAGAAAATGATTCTGCCATGTTGATGTTTACCTCTGAGAAGCATGCTCATGTTGGTCTAGCCTCTTGTGAAGGAAAATATCAGTCAAAGAAGGTCAGTTCGCTTCATTATTTCATAGTTTGGGGAAACTTAAGACTATGAAACTAAAATTGCATATTAATGAGGACGTCAGTCCTGTTGCTCAAAGACAAATTGCTTTTCATTTGCAAGAAGCTGTTGAGAAAGCACTTGAATCGTTGCTTAAGCATGATATTATTGAGCGTTCTACTGGTCCAACACTCCGGGTTTCTCCGATAGTTCTAGTCCCGGAAAAGGAGAGGCTGACAAGGAAAAGGAAAGAGAACAACATTCCAGGTCCACACATTGCTGACATTATAACGCAATTAAATGGGGCAAAGGTGTTCTCTTGCCTTGATTTAAATAAAGGTTATCATCAGATAGTACTTGAAGAAGATTGTAGGTACATTATAAGCATTTTTACACATATTGGTCTGTTTCAATGCAAAAGACTGGATTTTTGGTGTGCCATCTCCTGCAGAACTGTTTCAAGAAGCCATTTCACGTGTCGTACAGCTGTCATGAATGCATTCAATTACAGCAATGACATTTTGGTTTTCGGAGCTATGCAAAAAAGAACACAATAAATCATGTCGTTTTTTTGCTGAAGGAGGTTTGACTTTGGATGTAGACAAGTGTGAATTCCATAAGACTAATTCCTTTGGTCATACATATCTTTTCTGATGGGGGTATGACACCAGATTAAAATGCTGATTCCCCACAAGATGTATCTATGGTCCATTTATTTCTTGTTGTGGCCAGTTGCTGTTCCAGATACAAACAATATTTGCCACTGTAAGTGCTCCATTGAGAGACTTGAAAAAAAAGAATGTTCTATTGGTCACATGAATGTGAGAAACGTTTAAAGAAAAGTAAAAAAGCCATTGTGAATGCTGCCGAATTGGCATGCTTCAATCCGAAGCTCCATACAGATGTTGTTGTTGATGCTAGCCCAGCCCAGTTAAGGCACAGGCACAGCGCAGCTGACACTCGAATGCCAGAAGGCATTTTGTGGAATATGCAAGTAGAAGTTTGTCCCAAACAGAATGTGCTTACTCACAACCTGAAAAAGAAAGCTTAGCTGTGGTATGGGCTTGTGAACATTTACATGTATTCCTGTACTGAAAACCTTTTCCGATAGTTACTGATCATCAAGCTTTACTGACTATATTTGGAAATTCAAAGGCCAAAATGACTCCTCGCATTGAACAATGTGGATCACTGATACAAGAGTATAATTACACCATTGTGCCTCATACAGTGAAGGATCAGAACCCTGCTGATTATTTTTCCAGAGTGCCTTTACAAGGTCTCGGTACTCTATCTAAGATGGCTGAGGCCTATATAACATAGCATGTATTTGTAAAGCACACATTCACCTGTAGGTGTCTTGGCACTGAATAACAGATGTTTATTGTTACCCAACGGTACTCATTTTATCAACCTCAGAAGGATGAATGTCTGAGTGGACCCACCGGTATTTGAGCCTGTGACCATGGGTTTCATTACAGGCCCCTGCAGTGGATGCATTAGTCCACTGAGCCACCAGACGTGGCATTATCAATGTTTTTGTGAAATCAAATACACCTGCTGCCAAATAGGACACTTTACTCTGCACATGTTTACAACGCATGCCATTACCCCACATTTTTTACTCCGCAAAATCTAGTACAACGCAGGGCTTTACAACACAATCCATTACAATGCATTCCCCATTACAACACAATTTACTATTCCAACTCCACCGGAGGGTTACTTTGGGGAATGCATTGTAAAGATGGCAGTGTAAATCCCTGCATTTTAAAAGATAGGCGGGGTACAAAATGTGGGGTAATGGCATGCATTGTAATGCATTTGTCATAAAGGATGTTTCCCCAGCTGCCATTTCATTAACCCAGATCATCACTGTCATGAGCCATGGTAGTGACAGTTGAAGTTAAAGGATATAATTACACATCAGTCCTGGAACCAGCACACTCGACCTCTCACTAGTGATGGTGAATATCAAAAATGCAAAAATGTCAAGGATGAACTGTCCATAACTCAGGAACAAGTTATAATACTTGAGTCAAGAATCCAAATTTCAGAGAGTCTAAACAGGAAATAATTCAAGTGGCCCATGAAGGACATTCTGGAATCATTGCCACACAATGAGCTCTCAGAGAGGTTTTCTTACCTTGATGACCGGGTTGAAAAGGAATTAAAGAAGTCCTGTCATCTATGCAACTGCCTTTCTACAAAAATTACTCACCACACCTTGAACATGTCAGAACTCCTGAAGCATGCATGAGAGAGAATAGCCTTTGACTTTTTTGGTCCACTCGACAATGGGCATAATTTTTTGTTGATTATGGATGAATACTCACAATTTCCATTAAATGAAGATATTTCATCTACTACTCAAGATTGAGTCATTGAAAGATTAGACAGCATCTTTTTGACATGGGGTTCTTCAAGTCATGGTGAAGTCTGACAATGACCCACATTTTAATAGTAGAGATTTACGCAATTTTCTGGAACACTTGAAAATGAAACCTCAAAAGAGCACACCTCTGTGGCCACAGACCAACGGACTTGCTGAGCGTTTTATGAGTACGCTAAGGAAAGCAGTGCAGTGTGCTACTCTTGAGAAGCTCAATTTGAAAACTGTGTTACATTCTACCTTGAGAGCTTATGGTTCAACACCCCACTTGACCACGGATAATATTCCTGCGACTTTGATATTCGGGGGAGCAATGAACACTAAGTTACCTTATTGGACCAATCAGAGAAAGAAATATGAGACAACAACTCAAGAGAAGGACTTGCTTAACAAACAAAATATGAAAGCTTATGCTGACAAAAGACGACATGTGAAAAACATTGTCTTTAAGAAAGGAGATCCAGTACTAATACGGCAAATGCATCCGATACTCCTTTCCCCACTAAGGGAAATATTTTGACTGCCCCCTGCCCTGAGAAGTTGATTACCAGAGACTCTTCTCATTTCAGGCACTTGAATAATCGTTCATGAAGTCTAATAGTTGAAAGAGAGACTGGGACTGAAACAGCAGTAACTGCTGTTGCTTCTACACCATTGACACAGATCCCGGACATCGTTGATGACACCTCCCAGTTTCCCAGAGCAAGATCAGGTTGAACAATTAAAGCGCCAAGAAGAGAGTTAAGTGTATATAGCTATCTATATAAATATTTCAGAGATGTAGTGTCTTGTGAATTAGAAATGATGGAACCTTTTCAGATGGACTCCGAATAACTGTGAGATATGTGTTAGAGCGGAATGCACAAAAGTCTGTTTTAGAATGTTGAGTTTGCAATTACTTGCAGATGAATAAAGACCTGTAATTTTAAGCCCAGTGGGTGGCGTAATTCTTTGCAGGTACCCAGACTGGGTAGAACACTACAGGGTGCACCCGGGTATCCCTCTCTTATAAGGGGCTCATGGTATCGGTAAAAAATGGCGTGGGCGCTAAGTCTGGGTATAATGTTCCTACACCCTCATCTTCATCGAAGATGAGAGTGAAGGAACTTTATAGCCGCACATAGCAAAGACAGTTACGGCTCCAGATACAACCAAGCAGGCGCTAAGGAATACTCCCTGAGCCCCCAAAGTTAAGGAAGTGATAGCACATTGCCACATGACACTGGAATCCTTTTTGTAGCATAAAAACGCTATGTGATCTGTTTCTGCATAACTCTCCATTTTGGTTGAGGCGCTGTGCAGCAAACAAGCAGTGCTGTGTAGAGCCTTAAAAAAAGTGATATAAACAAAAACATATAAAATATATATTAGGCGGTTAAGGCCTATTAGCACCATCATCCAAATGGCTCACATTATGATAATAACATAAAAAATGGCAGGCGGCTGTGAATTTAGGATAATGTTTCCAGTAAATTATAAAGCCAGATCAATTAAACAAGGCCAATCCCTAGAAACACCTGCTTATAACAATGACACACATGAGCCAAGATCACAGTATGGCACTCTCAAACATGGAACACAACTTTCTGTGTACAAGGTGGAAGCACCCAGTAGTGGTCTCTTTTTAGGTATCTGCTCCAGACACCTTTAGGTGTCTGTCGGCACATCTATTGTTCCCAATAATCAAATCTAACCTATGGGATAATAAAGTGCATGGCTACCTGAAGGCTTCCCAGCGTTTACACCAATCAGCATAACCCTAAAACCGGACCCCATATGGAATCTGAGGGGGCATTAATTAACAAACAGCCAAGTCTTCAAGAATTCTCTGAAGATTCGTTCTGAGCCTATTAGGTGTAATTTGGCCAGCACAGAATTCCACAATTTAAGAGGCAGGTGTTTAAAAGAACGACCATCCCATCTTGTTCCGCAGAATTTTGGTACTGTAGCAAAAATTGCAATGGTTGATCTTAACGACCTTCCAGGGTTAAAAGGTTTGATGAGAACACGTAAGTAATTGGAGTTCTTTTTTACAGTAGGCCCTATGAGCGATGTAGAGGACTTTACGCTACACCTTCTGCTCAAAGGGGAGCCAATGAAGGTGGGCCAGTGCCCTTCTTGCTGACTGGTGACTCGGATCATTAACAAGCATTCGAAATGCAATAGGTCTTGCTATCATTTTTCGGATGTAGAGCTATTGGCATTGTAAATGGCAATGTCTTTTATTATGTTTTATGGAGAATGTGTAAGTGGTGCGTAATGGAATTATGTGGATTGAATTGGATTAGTTAGTTTTGGAATTGTGTGGCGTAGAATTGTGTGGTGTGGAGTGGATTTGTGTAGTGTTACTATGTGGCATTGTGTGCTGTAGAATTACGAAGATAGTAATAATTTAGTGTTGAATGTAGTAGAATTATATGGAGTGGGATTGTGTGATATGGAGTGTAATTATGTGGAATTATATTTTGTTTTGTGGAGTGATATGTAGTGGAGATTAATTATGAGGTGTGCTGTTGAATTATATGGCATGATGTGGAATTCTGTGGTGTGGATTGGATGTATGTGGTGTGTTGTGTAATTGTTTTGTTGAGTTGAATTATGTTTTTTTGCTGTCGAATTATGTGGTGTGGATTGGAAATGTGTGGTGTCGACTGTGTGTATAGCTTTGTCATTTTAGTGATAAAAAAACAAATAGGTAGGAGCTAAGCTCCGGATCTGTGTCTTTGGGTGTTAAAAAAAACACAAAGTAATTTGAGTTCTTTAACTGTGCTGATCTTAACTTTGATGAAGTTTTTGTTTCATGTTCCTGCTTTCATCTGAAGTAGTTTTGCTATGTGGCAATAACAAATTGCAACCATCACAAAATGCATCTCATTCTTTTATCCTGTTTATCTGCATTTGTATTTGTGGTTGCTAACCACTAGATCTATACAAATAATTACTAATGGCAGAAAGGTGTAACCAACAGAGCCCTACTTTGAAAACATGGGTGTTAACTATATCAGCTAGATACACTGCTAAGGACCACGAAGCAACGTCAGTAAGTCTTTACCTTAACATTGTTTTTTTTTTTAAAAAGATACTGTTAGTGGGTAACCAATGATAAATAACTAATTAGCATCTGAGAAATAAAAATCAGTTACTATGCCATGAAGCTTACATATTCTCCCTATTACAAAACAATGCTACAGACCCTTTGCTCTAGTCTGTTCCTGCATATTGTATGCAACAGTTTTTCATTAAATTCTAGGCCCCATTAAGACTAACTCATAAATGAGAGGCACAACGCAAATGCATAACGTGCAATGGCACATTGAGTTATTTGTCAACACAAATGGGACACAGTGGGGCATATTATCAAGCACGGCGTTAAAATTATCGCCGCTTTAGCGGCAGAAAACTGGTGCTAAAGCGGCGATAATGGGCTTGATAATATGCCACAGAGAATTCCAATAGAAGCCCATGTTGACATGGCTTCTATGGGAATTCTCAAGGGCATATTATCAAGCCCATTATCGCCGCTTTAGCGGCAGTTTTCTGCCGCTAAAGCGGCGATAATTTTAACGCCGTTTCTTGATAATATGCCCCTATGTAAGTGGAAACTTATTCAAGTCAAATCATTTCCCCTCCCAACTCCAATCCTAGCACAGGATGCATAGCAGTCTTTTTCACCTCCACAGTATATGTAGGGGCCGTGGTCTGCTCTGCAGTCAGATTCTCGAACTCAGCAGCTTAAACGTCTGTTCTGGGGAATAAACATCCACAAATAGCATATAGTTCAGCAAGGAAGCATAGATTAGGCAGAAGGCACACAGCAAAGCAATCGTAAACCAATCCCTAACGGGAGTCAGGACAGTGAGAAGCACACACAAGGTTCCACTTGGAAACTGAAAGTGTCTCACGCCCTAAAAAGAAGCAGAGGAGCATGTTCATATAGCGGCCACATTACAATACAGCGTCTCTGCCCAACCCACAATACATTTCAATTTGAAAGTGCACGCGGATGCTAACTTTCTCCTCTCTAAAACAATATAACAATATTTTGAAAGAATATTTTCACTGTTGGCAATTGAAAAAAAAATCATAACGTTATGCAGGGACACTTTTCAAAGTAAGCATATTTTAGAAACGATATAGCATCTATACATATCCATTTGTTGATTGTTTTTGTTGCCTGATAAATTGTATGAACATAAAGTCCCTGTCTGGACTTCCTTGCGAGTAAAGGGCGTCGCTCACAAAATTCCAACATGCCTGACGCACATACAAGAGTCTGAAAGAAGGTTACAACTAAGCTGAAAGCACTGGAGTGGGTCCCTACTGGTGCCCCGGGGGCATTAGGTCATGCTCGCTTCGTCCGGGGAAAACATGTCACAGGATCTCCACAGCAAAAATAGCAGCACACTGAGCCCACTGCACTCAGCAGCGCTGCACACAGAAACTGAAAGAAACCAAGGGGCATATTATCAAGACAGGCTAATGAGCTTGATAATATGCTCTATGGAATTCCAATTGAAGCCCATGTTAGAAGCCCTTCACTTCTAACATGGGCTTCAATTGGAATTCCATAGGGCATATTATCAAGCCCATTATCGCCGTTTTAGCGGCAGTTTTCTGCCGCTAAAGCGGCGATAATTTTATCGCCTGGCTTGATAATATGCCCCCAAATTGCTATTTCCCATGAGCTGAGAAAAAAAGTAACCCAAGTAAGAGCCTGGGAGGGATGCAGTGGAAAAAATAAAAAGTCCCTAAGCAGAGAGTAGAAAGCAGAAGCAGACAAGTCCTGCGACAATACTCCAGAGCCCACAAAGAACATACAACAGATCTTCCAGACAGTGCAAATGCTGTCTAGGCTCGACCTAAAAAGGAGGCGCTGTCGCATTTTGAATGACCTGTAACCTTTTTACATAGTGAGGGGAGCCAAGGTATAGAGAGTTCCTGTAATCCAATCAGAAGATATTCAGGGCCTGTACAATGAGTCTTCGGGAAAGGAAGAGCAAAGGGGAAAAAAGTCTAACAATTTACTCAGCAATCTTGTATTCCATTATAGTATGCTGCCAGTTTGTTGACCTGAGACTGCAGCTAGTCATCCAGCCAAACATCGAGGGGGCATATTACCAAGAAACGGCAATAATGGGCTTGATAATATGCCCTAGAGAAATCCCATAGAAGCCCATTTTCTGGTGTCAACATGGGCTTCTATTGGAATTCTCTGCGGCATATTATCAAGCCCATTATTGCCGCTTTAGCATTTTACAATTTTTGGGGACAGGTAAATTCCCTAGGCACTTCGGCCAGGGGAGTGATACCTGATTCAACAGATTGTTACCGAAGAGCATAAGCTCAGTTTTGCCCCAGTTTAGCTTGAGGCAGCAGCTGGCCATCCAGTTGGTTACCTCCTTTAAACAAGGGACGAGTTGGTAACAGTTGGTGCCATGTTACGAAAAGATAGACAAGATAAATTTGGTGTCGTCCGCATACAAAACTATAGTCAACCCAAAAGTTCATACTATCTCAGCTAAGGGGCGGATATAAAGGTTGAAGAGGGTAGGACTCACGGAGGAGCCGATACATAACATATGCTTAGAGCGAACTTTGGGTGAGAGCCTTACTCATGATGGGATGGTTTTGTTGTTTCTCTCAGGTCTCTGCTCTTGACGGAATGACTTCCCTCCCTGAAGAATGTAGAATAGGGCATTGTCTTCATCCAGGTGCAAGAGGAGTACAGTTGGGCTGTTGTTTTACAGTGTAGTTCTGTTAGTAAGGCTTTGAGTTTCTTTCATAGGAACAGTTCCCACCATGCAATCTTGGTTTCCTGAAAATGTGTACTTCGACGCAGGGGTTGGTATCAAGGTTGAATCCAAGTTATTGCCCATTCTTTGAGGATGTGCGACGTATCTAAGAGTCCATGGCCACCATATTGTTCTGTAAAAGGCCTCTGTAATTGCTACTGTATTTGTCAATAGTGTCTGATCTCTCTAATAGACGGCTGAACGCTATATTTTAGTCTCCACCCACAAAGTCCTGAATTTAGCCAAATTAAGTGATGTGTCTGGACAGTAGAAAAAATAAGCCTTTTTTTGCTATCATCAAGGTAATAAATGTTTCCCCCAAAAAATAATCCTATTGACGGTCTTCATCTTAACAAATGTGCACCTGCAGCCAGGGTCCGGTCCAAGTCTTAGGGCCCTATTACGAGTCTAGCTGTCTTCTACTAGGACTGCCACCACAGGAGTCCCAGGAACTGCAAGGCCCATGGTGAACCCGCCTACCAGATTATGACTTTAATCCAGGATGGGCGGGTGTGCGGTGCAGTGGCTGTCTCATGATGGTGGGTCTGTTAGGCTCATAGGAGAGCCTACACAGCGTACCGCTGCCCGGAGAGTCCCTGCAGTATGTTCCTGCAAGGTGTGGCATGCACCATGTCATACATGCCAAACTGTGCAGGAACGAAAGTGATATTACAGGTGGGCACTACATGTGCCCCCCCTGCACGCACCAACATGCCAAATTCAGCAGGGGTCCTAATGTCCTCCACCCTTTTCATGGCAGGGTACTTGCCGTTAAAAGAGCGATGGACATGCAGGTTGTAATACATCTGCGGTGCCAGCATTGGCACCTCCAGCATATTCAGCCCCTTGTGAGACCGCCACCACAGCAGCATACTGGATCCCAGCAGAGACGGCGGTGTCATAGCACTACACTCATAATGCTCTAGTCGGACCGCCAGGGTGGTGGTGGTCAGTCCACCACTGTGAGTATGGCGGTCCCAGTACCGCCGTACTTGAAATAAGGCTCGTAGTGTATTGTGGGTTAGGATCTCCAAAATAAGCATTAAAGAAGGAATGGGATAAAGGTGTAATAGGTGCGAGAGCACTTACAATATGTCAGTGAATGGGAATGGCAAAGATCAGCCACTATAGCGACAGCCTTCATCTTTCCATTATTATATAGAATACATCTGGTGGTAATAAGCAATAAATATGGCCACCTCCAACACAGTTTCACTTTCTGATCAGGCCATGGCAAGCCCAGTAAGCACTTTATGGGGTTTGCTCTCAGTGTGTGAGACAGAAGCAGCAGATCTCTGCTCGACTACAAACTCCAACACAGGCATATGCAAATTCAGTCACAGAGTGCACAGCCAGTGATCCCCTAACTTCCTGAAGCCCTGTCTCTGCACTGGTGCTGCTCCAACACCTCCTCCAGATGTGGCCATGGCATGCACCATAGACAATCTCTGCTTCACCTTGCAATCTTCTATGGAGCGGTAGGTCACAGAAGATCTTATACATTATTAGTTGAGATGCACCACCTCTCTCTTACCAGCCATTGCTGGAAGAGGGGTGGAAGCTAAGCCCCATCAAGAAAATGTGCATGCATTATGCATGGAATCGTTCAAAGCGACAATCTCTAACTGTGTGACAGAGTATTGTATTATTTGTCTTTGGAGAAGTCTGTGTAGTTTAGCTCTGGGAAACATATGGGTTATACACTAAATGGGTACTGGCTGATTTATTATTCCTGAAAGTAAACCGTAGAAGAGGTGAGTACCTTAAGCATAAATTCATCAAAAATCCTCTCTATTAGTAAAATGAGTAAATCAAGCCTTGTGACTATACACTCTATGTGGAAGATTAGTTTATTTCCTACTTGATTCACGCACAACTGCAAAATCAATTACTATTCTGTGGTTTCAATCTTTACAATTCTTATGCTCCTTAATGGAACTCTGAATACCCTATGCATTTCATACATACACATCATGTGTTACAATGTTTTATTTGAGAATTCTTCCTGTTCCTTTAAAGAATAGACACCAACTTTAATGCAACAATCTTTAAAAGTATCCCAAATTAAATGTGCAAAATAGTTCAAGTTTGTTTTTATAACATGACTCAAATTTCTAAAGACTTCTCTGTATTCTGACAGAAACACAAGAGAAGTTGTACTCAAGATTTTAAGATGGCCACTGCTATCTCCAAACAATGTGAGAGCCGAAAGTCTTCTGGGAGATGTAGATTGTCATAGGGGTACCATCTTGTAGGGTGTTCTCCACACATGCAAAGCCTTAGGCCAGAGAACTCCAACACTCTGCAAGGACCCCTAGCCTTTCCATTTCTGAGATGGACTCAGCATGAGCAGATTTGGAGTATTGCTGCCCCATGCTCGCCTAGTTATAAAGGGTAGGCCACACCTTCTGACATGTCTCCTGACAGTATTTCCCTGTCTGGAAAATGGCTTTGTCTATAGCCAAGTTGTATATGCTGCCCAGCTCTGTCTATTCAAGCACTGTACTCTGACAAGCTCTTTCTGCAGCCTAGTCTTGTTTGTCTACTGCCTGACTCTGCCTACAGCCTAGCCATGTTTAGAGAACAGCAACAATGCTATAACCTTAGCCCACTTTGTAGGCTACCTCTTTCCATAGGTTAGGCTTGGCCAAAGCAAACACAGTCACACCCAGTACCCATTACTATTTAGATTTCAACCCTGTCTGTAGTCCAGCACAGGATCCAAGTGGCCAGAAATTAGCACAGACAAGAGCCCATGTCAATGACGCCCAGTCCAGTCCAGATCTAAGCTCTGTCTACAATCAACCAAGCCCATTACCTATCTTAGCACTCCTTTTCTCTCTAGCTAGGTAGCTAGGTTTGTACTCCATAAGTACCTATATATACAAACATGTAATGATACATTTTTTTTATCAACTCACTCCTGTCAGCAAGAACTATCTGGAACCCAGTTGTGACCAGTCAAATTAGAGTGCTTTCCTCAGTTCAGCCAGGTTTTTAGTTCAACAATGTTCTCAGCCTAGTCTGTCTTGTACTCAACCATTTTTTCAGCAGAACCCTGTCCTCAGTGCACCCCTGAATGGAAACCAGGCCAACCCCATGTCCAGAACACTGGGAAGGCCAGCTTGGAAATCAGCCAAGACAGCAGCTCTACGCTGTCGAAACTACCCACCATTTTGGAGCTGATTCCAGTTTAGAGTCAAGTTCTGCCTGCAATCCTAACCTTTGTTGGGTTGTAGACAGAACTTTGGTGCTGCCATCTTTTCAGGCCAACCCTGTACCAAGGACATGACTGTCTGTGGTATAGTGCAGCCCATTTACAAATCAACTGGCAAATCAGCATAGTTCTGAGTCTAAGTTTATCTTCCCTAGTATACTAAACCAGCCTGGAGCCCTGTGTGGAGTGAGTACACCCAAGTCCATAACCCAGAGCAGGCATATCCAGAATATAGCCCGGAGTTGGCAGTGCAGAAATGCAGTGCCACAACTCTTGACAGCTGATGCTGAGAAAAACAGACCTGTTCATATTACTAAGAAATCTTTGATGGAGTTTGGGTAATATCAGGAGCGGAGTTGTGTGTGAGTAGAGTGCAGATCCATCTGTAAAGTGACAGGAGCCTTAGGGAGTCTGTTATTAAAATAAGCAGGCATAAGACCCCACTGTTTAACCTCACCAATCTAGTTGTTGTTAAATGTGACATCTGTTCACTGTAGAGTTATACATATATATCACTTCCTTGTAATGCCTCGCCAATTGACTGGATTTTATAACTCTAACAGGCCATCTGAACTCGGTCACTGCGACTTTGACCTGCCCAGCCAGAGCACCTCAACTCCACAATACATCCCACAGATAAATAGCAATACAACATGCTCCATGTAGACACTAAGGGGCAGATTATCAAGCCAGGCGATAAAATTATCGCCGCTTTAGCGGCAGAAAACGGCCGCTAAAACGGCGATAATGGGCTTGATAATATGCTCTATGGAATTCCAATTGAAGCCCATGTTAGATGTGAAGGACACCTAACATGGGCTTCAATTGGAATTCCATAGAGCATATTCAATTCAATCTTTCTTTATTCGGCATTTCAAAAAAAGCCATAAAAGATATTGTTAAAAACATGCACATTATAAAATTCATCACGTAAAAACAATAAATTCATCACATTAATACAAAAAAATTTAAAATCGTCTCCTTCATTGACATGTGTATTTGCAGCGTTTTCCATCTGATAAGCCTAAATGGCTGTACAAGGATTGGCATATTTGGAAAGGTGTGATATAGTCATTTCACAGTTTTACCCTAGGTTGGATCTATGTCGCATGATGTACTGCAAGAGGTTCGAAACAATGTAGACCACCTCTTCCCCCTCAAGTAACTGTAAAAATAATAAAGCCGGACGGCATGTACGAAAGCCCCTACGCTTTAATAGGGGGATTAATAATTTCCTCCGTTGATGCATGTAATGTTTACAAAAAAGAATGGTGTGAAGTGTAGACTGGGATGATGTCCCATCGCAGGGACATGGTGGCAATATTTTGTCCCAGTTATTCTTAAACGGAAAAGTGACCAGGCGGTAAAAGAGGTTCAATCTAAACCTGACTAAGAGGAACAGTTCATAGGGGGCTATGTTGTATGTCAGGTAGGGCTGAATACCAAATACCGACTGGACTAGTAAACAGTGTCTAGTTGTTTGTTTCATGACCTCTAAGTTAAGTCTGAGCTCTTCGAGGTGGTTGAGGCAAAGTTTATAGAAATCTTTCCTTGTTAATTGCTGAATCTTGGTCGGGTCTTTGTAATAATTTTCTAGGCCAAGATCAGTAAAGAATTTTTTGATATAGTCTAACCACCTGGATTTGTGTGCGTTTTCTAGGCTCTTGCAATCTTGAATGATTTGCTGCGTAAGGGCTGTGTGTTCAGATGTCCAAATCCTGTGCCATAATAACAGAGGCTGAATTCTCACCAAGTCTGTGACATATGGGAGACCCAATTCCAAATGACAGGGATAGTTGGCGGCTGCCGTAGGTAAGGCTAGAAGATATTTCAGGAAGCCATTTTCTACCAATTGGATAGAAGTAGCCGCTACATGACCCCATACACCTGCTCCGTATAGAGCCACTGAGAGGCATTTAGCTTTATAGATTTTGATCATCTCTGAGGGTGCCTTTTTCCCTATTTTCCTTGAAAAGTTTGTGAGTGCAGAGGTGGTTCTTGCAAATTGCAGTTTCCTCACTTCTACAGCCGGTTTCCAGCTAAGTTTTTCGTCAATCATGACGCCGAGATAAGGATACTTATCCGTGGTTGATAATCTTTCGTTATTCAGGTAGATGGGCTTGGTTTTGCTTTTCCTTCTAACACCTGCCTTCATGACGAAAGTTTTCCCAACATTAATTTTAAGGTCTAGGCTGGCCATGAATGAAGCATAGTTACTTAGGGCCTTCTGTAGCTCATTGGGGGTACGAGCTAATATCACAGCGTCGTCAGCATACAGAAGGGCTGGGACAGGGCGGTTTGCTACCATGGGGAGATCTTGGGTCCCTTTCAGCATCTCTCTCTCTAAGCCGTTTGTATAGAGGGTAAATAGAAATGGGGCCAGGACACATCCCTGCCTCACGCCCTTCTCCACCCCAAACGGCGCTGTGAGCTCTCCCCCTATGCCAAACCTTACTCTGGCTGACGCGTCAGCATAGAGTTCCCTAATGTAAGTTACTGCGGTTTGTTCCAACCCTATATCTAATAGGATGGGCCAGAGTTTCGAATGGCTAACGCAGTCAAATGCAGCTGATAAGTCTACATAGACCATATATAAAGCTCCAGCTTTGATGTTAACGTATTTATCAATTAATAATGATAAGTTTAAAGCTTGGTCTACGGTCCCCAATCCTTCACGGAACCGTATTGTAAGTCGGATAGGATGTTATTTTCCGCAACCCATTCCTGCAAGCGATCGAGTAATATCCGGCCCATCATTTTTCCTGTGGAATCCAGAAGGGAGATGGGACGGTAACAGGAGGGTAGGTTCCGGTCTCCCTTCTTGAAGATAGGGACTAGTATGGAACTCTTCCAGGACTCGGGGATACCGGTAGAAGTCAGTGCATTAAATACCCTAGTCAGAAAAGGGATCCATAGCTCGGGATACATTTTATAGAAGTCTTTGGGGACGCCGTCAGGGCCAGGGGCCTTGCCTTTTTTGTTTGCGTTTAGTGCCCTTTCTACTTGGTCACAAGTGATGGTCATATCAATGGGAAAAGTCGGGAACTGGTGCTCGAGAAGGTCATTTCCTCTAAGGTCATTTGTTATTGGGTTGGACTTAAAGATTTGTGAAAAATGCTGTACCCATTGTCCTTCGTCTATAGCAACCTCTATATTAGGAAGACTGCCCTTATCAGTTAAAAAGGGTGTTTTTACTGTCTTCCAGAAGGTAATATTATTATTACTAAGACAGCTCTCGTGTAGTTGGTCCCAGAGTTGTCGTTTTAGTTCCGATTTCCGTTCCTTAATGGCAATATTATATACTCTCCTTAAACTAGATATTTCTGCCCTATCCCTGGGCGTCTTGTGTAAGGCGAGTTTTAGGTTGGTATGGGCGATGGTACACGAGTGATTAAACCAGCCCTGGCTGCTATTCTTTGAGCTGTTCTTTCTTACCATTAGGGCATTTTTTATGGTTTGTATCACTAGCCCAAAATTGGTAATAACGTCATTGTCGGGAGTGGACAGATCCAGGCACTTCATTACAGGTAGATAGGCTTCAGTGGTCACAATACTAGCTATTTCTTCCGGTTCAACTAAGGCCCATTTTAGCGAGTATCCGTTTACTCTCGCTAGTTCTAATTTATTCTGGGTGAGGACACTAGAGGTTTTTTTGGTGGGCCCTATCGAAGTTGAGAAGGTTATACTTAACGGATAGTGGTCGCTTAAAACTACCTGGTGGGTGTCAAAGATGGAATCTTTAGATATCGGACCATTTGATAGTAAAATGAAATCTATCGTTGAGTTGCAACCTCTACCATGGAAGGTTGGGGCCAACGTCATCTTTCCATTTGTTGGTTTGATTGCAATTCTCAGATCTAGGTTAAAGATTGTTTCATTTAAAAGACTACCTAAAATTGTGTGAGAAAAATGTAAGATGGGGTTATCATCTTCATCGGTTAAACCACACAAGTAGGTGTTTGGGGCAGCGCAGATAGTCTGGTTAAAATCGCCGCCCCATATGATGGTCACTTCTCGGGTTGATTTTTTTATTGTAGATGATATTATGGAGAAGATGGAATTAATTTTCCCCATTGCGTCCCGATCCGATAAGTTATTATAAAAATTAACCAAAAGGAAATGGTCCCTGGAATTTGGTATGATGCTGAGAAGCTGAAAGTTGGGGTCGAGCATTATCTGCTTGATATTTTCTAGCTTAACCAAGTTTGATATATAAATGATTAAGCCTCCTTTGGCCCTGCCAGACTTAGAATGTTCGGCTGGTGAGAAATATGTTCTATAGCCTTCAAGATGGGCTTCTGTAGTTAACCATGTCTCCTGGAGGCATAAAATATTAAAATCTACTATAAAATCGGTCCAAATATCGTTCTCTAGTTTGGAGCGTAGACCCGCCACGTTCCAAAATAGAACTGCGATTTTTTGTATATTACGATCTTGGACGGAAGTGTTTTTAAAATGTGGAACAGGTGTCAGGGATACCGATCTTGCTACTCTTGGCGCCACGGCGTTGTTTTGGGCTGTACGAGGTAACTCCTCGATAGCTTGGGCGGTACGGAGTAATGGTAAATGGGAAGGAAAGCTAAGTGCTTGTCCCTTCCTTGTACCGTAAAGAGAGCGCTGGCTGTGAGCTTCTAAAGGGAGTCAATCAACATCCTCGAGTCCTCCAAGGGGCAAAAAACGATTAAATGTTGGAATATTAAAATTAGAGGATCTTAGTCTATCCCGAGGAAAGCTGTTGGACTGTATCGGATTTCTAGCTAGAGACTGTGGGTAGAAATATGTCAGGTCGTAAGTTCTTATGGAGCTTTGGTTTTGATTTTGTAGCCAGTTAGTTATATAAGTGGTTGCTCTGTGATCTCTAAAATTAACAATAATTACGTCACCTTGTATTTCTTTTGGCCGAGGGCCTACCCAGGTTAGTCTGCGAACATTCAGAATTTCCCCGTTAATATTAGGAGGCAGCGGCCTATGCTGTCTCAGCCAGTGCATCACCTTGTTTTTCAAATCGTAGTAGCCCTCCCTTTTCCCTGCGTCCAGTGGCGGTACTCCTGTTAGAACTACGACGTAGGGGACTGCTTCTGGAGGTAGATGTATATGATTGCAATTTAAACCCTGATTGTGTCTGATGGGAGTGTCAGCGGATACGATGTCTTGTTTCTGGTTTAAGTTATCAGATTTAGTATTATCAATACTCTGACCTTGGACTGCGTCAGTGTTGCTCTCTCTAACTAGCCGCAGGAGGTTTTGAGTTTCTTGGGTTGGTGGTTTTATATTTCTTTTTGCAATTGTTTTGCTTTCATTTATTACTAAAGGTGAATTAAGATCAACAGGACTTTTTATTGGTGTGATTGTATGTGATGATAGGAATTCGAGCTGATCGCAGTTTGTTTGTGTCAACTTCTCTAGTGAGTGTAGTTGTTTAGATAGACCCTTTATTCTTTCTAATACAGGAAGAACGAGAGATTTGACTAAAGTTTCTAATCGACCCATCAGTTCGTTAGTAATTACGTCATGGGTACAAGTGTTACCTTGGGAACCAGAATCATTTGTATGTTTAGTATTTAGAGGGTGAGTGGCTTCTTTTTGGTCTATTTTGTTCAAAGTGGCAGTTGTGTTACCATTTTTTGAACATCTCTTCCTTTTTTTAGGGGGGGGGGGACAGTAGTAGTGGTAGATCTTATGGCCTTCGTCTGCTTAGAATTAGTAGCAGTAAGCCTGGGGGGTGATGCAACTAACGATATGCAGTCAGAGGGAGGATTAGGGTGAGATTTGGCAGCCAAAGATGGCAAACGGGTATGGGAATGTGTCGGGGATGTGGACTCAGGAGTAGGTGAAGAGATCCTGGAATCGCTGGGGGTGTCGTGTATTACGCAGGGGACAGGAATTGTAGGATTCGGAGACACTGCTGATCGAATAGGTCCGAGAGAGGAACGCTTATTTTGTGCGAGTTCAGCCGATAGGCGTCTCTCTACTATAGCGATCTCCTGCTCAAGGACTGAAGCGGCCCTAGTGATGAAATTGTCTAGTGTGCCACGCACAGAGCCTCCCAGTGAGGTTCTACTCCTTGTGTTACGTGTTGCCATGTTGGATGGTTAGATTAGTCGACAATGGGCTGTGGTTGTGTCAGGACTGATGCAGGTGATCCTACTGGGTTGGTGAACAAATGCAACACGCTTAGGCTAGAATAGGCACAGTGTGACTATAAGTCAGAGTCAAAGTCTACCTTTCGTCGTTTGCTCCGGTCGTCAGAGGGGGGGCCCAGCCCAGCCTCTTCCTGCCCCTGACGGCCACAGACGGCCCGCCCTTTGCCCGGGCTTAGCCCGCGCGCGGTCCCGCGTCGCGGGGGGCAGGGTCGATTAAGTAGCGCCTCCGGGAGCGCAAGGTCCGTGAGTCTTCCTTCCGGGTTGCAAGGGGTTGCAAGGGGACCTGGGTATTGAAGTCCCGCCGAACGCTCTCCCCTCACAGCGGTCGCGGTGACAGGCGACGGCGGGGGAGAGACGTAGGAGCCAGAAGAAGGACAGTTGAAGTAAGTAGCAGGGATCAGGGCAAGCAGCGTCCACTGACTGGCAACAGCCCCCGCTCTGCCGGGGGCAGGGTCGATTAAGTAGCGCCTCCGGGCGCGCAAGGTCCGTGAGTCTTCCTTCCGGGTTGCAAGGGGTTGCAAGGGGACCTGGGTATTGAAGTCCCGCCGAACGCTCTCCCCTCACAGCGGTCGCGGTGACAGGCGACGGCGGGGGAGAGACGTAGGAGCCAGAAGAAGGACAGTTGAAGTAAGTAGCAGGGATCAGGGCAAGCAGCGTCCACTGACTGGCAACAGCCCCCGCTCTGCCGGGGGCAGGGTCGATTAAGTAGCGCCTCCAGGCGCGCAAGGTCCGTGAGTCTTCCTTCCGGGTTGCAAGGGGTTGCAAGGGGACCTGGGTATTGAAGTCCCGCCGAACGCTCTCCCCTCACAGCGGTCGCGGTGACAGGCGACGGCGGGGGAGAGACGTAGGAGCCAGAAGAAGGACAGTTGAAGTAAGTAGCAGGGATCAGGGCAAGCAGCGTCCACTGACTGGCAACAGCCCCCGCTCTGCCGGGGGCAGGGTCGATTAAGTAGCGCCTCCGGGCGCGCAAGGTCCGTGAGTCTTCCTTCCGGGTTGCAAGGGGTTGCAAGGGGACCTGGGTATTGAAGTCCCGCCGAACGCTCTCCCCTCACAGCGGTCGCGGTGACAGGCGACGGCGGGGGAGAGACGTAGGAGCCAGAAGAAGGACAGTTGAAGTAAGTAGCAGGGATCAGGGCAAGCAGCGTCCACTGACTGGCAACAGCCCCCGCTCTGCCGGGAGCAGGGTCGATTAAGTAGCGCCTCCGGGCGCGCAAGGTCCGTGAGTCTTCCTTCCGGGTTGCAAGGGGTTGCAAGGGGACCTGGGTATTGAAGTCCCGCCGAACGCTCTCCCCTCACAGCGGTCGCGGTGACAGGCGACGGCGGGGGAGAGACGTAGGAGCCAGAAGAAGGACAGTTGAAGTAAGTAGCAGGGATCAGGGCAAGCAGCGTCCACTGACTGGCAACAGCCCCCGCTCTGCCGGGGGCAGGGTCGATTAAGTAGCGCCTCCGGGCGCGCAAGGTCCGTGAGTCTTCCTTCCGGGTTGCAAGGGGTTGCAAGGGGACCTGGGTATTGAAGTCCCGCCGAACGCTCTCCCCTCACAGCGGTCGCGGTGACAGGCGACGGCGGGGGAGAGACGTAGGAGCCAGAAGAAGGACAGTTGAAGTAAGTAGCAGGGATCAGGGCAAGCAGCGTCCACTGACTGGCAACCATAGAGCATATTATCAAGCCCATTATCGCCGTTTTAGCAGCAGTTTTCTGCTGTTAAAGCGGCGATAATTTTATCGCCTGGCTTGTTAATATACCCGCAAGCAAGTAGGCTGAAATTTGTAGTGTGATCCTGTGCTTTCAATCTCATTTATCACCCAGACTTGCGTTGCCAAAGTCTTACTTCTCGGTGTAAACGTTGCCCTGTTGTCATGCATCCCATCTATTTACCTCTGAATCTGAAATTAATTACGTTTTAGAGCTTGCCCTTTAAAAGAAAAATAAACATAATAATATACATGATTGATTTTAGAAAATATTTAAAACATAGCACTGACTTTTTTACAAAACTCAAATGTTATATTATCAGGAGTTATTCTGGATAATCCAGATTAGATCTAATTGGGTCTAGATATTATTAGGAACTGAACTTTGACTGAGCCATTAGCATTGGAAATAGAGGCCCGACTGGGTTCGTATTATCAGAAGCAGAGTAGTGAGTGAGATTGGTCAGTATCTGGGCCAGAACACTGAGTAGGTATGATTAATTCAGGAGCAGAGCTCTGACAGAGTCTGTATTTTACCGGCAGAAAAGCTCTGAATTCATCTTGGTTTTATCAGACATTTATTTCTGAGTCACTCTTTTGTATTCTCATGAGCACACTTCTGCATGAAACAGACCTTGAACTGAAGCAGAAGCTTTCAGGATTGTGATGTTATTAGACAAGGAGGGATTTCAATCAGCATCAGCTTTATAAGGAACAGATGTTTAAGCATTAATGTTCGCACCTGTGGGCAATAACAGATGTTAATTATCCTCCCATCAATGATGAGCTATAACTAACAGGAAGGAAATTACCAGATGGTATTGCCTACCAGGTGTGGCTGATAAGATTATTTGCACCCCCTCACAAAACATGAGAGCACTGTGAGAGCTGAAGCTATCTTTTACCTCAGTAGATTGAAACAAGCATTTGCAATACAATTTGTCTCGCTTGTGGGATCTTATCTGTATTTAGCTATGCAGCACATTAGCCTGGGTGCAGAAACATCTACTGTTCTTTAACATGGAGTGAAAGTAAGCACCAAACTGCATAACACGCCAGGTACAGGAACACATGGAGAGAAATACTGCCTGTCAAGGGGAAATGGTATTTTCCAAAGCTCTGTTTTTAATATAAAATCAGGTCCTTCGGTGGTCATATAACTAAAAATACAAGATTTGAAAAAACTATTATTGTCTACAGGTGCTTGTGGAAGACAAATTCTATGGCCTGGAATCTAGGGAATGTTCACGTGATTCTGGTATTTAACTGACCTCTGCTGGCAATTTTCAAACTTTCAAGTTAAATAGAGGCAGTAGCCAGAAAAATAAAAAAATAAAGTCCCTAAGCAGAAAGCAATTCTGGTATTTTACTGACATCTACTGGTGGTTGTCTATCAAGACAGTTAAATAGAGGCAGTTGCACAAGCAGAAAGCAATTCTGGTATTTTACTGACCTCTACTGGTCGTTTTTTTCTCAAGACAGTTAAATAGAGGTAGTTGAACTGAAAAAAAGTCCCTAAGCAAAAGTGGAAGCAGACAAGTCATTGGGGTTCTCTCTCAGCAAAATCAAAGGGAGGAACACTGAGGGGCGAGTGTTTTTCACTAGGACACTTCGCCTACAGGAAGCAAATTGAACTGAAGAGTAAACTAAAGGAGAAATGGAGAATAAACACAGGAATAAGAATAGATATTGCCTCCTGTAATTTCTCGTTTCTTAGTGATCCAGCTGTGTATTGCCTAGCAAAGTTGCATATTCCCTGGTATAGGTAACTCTGAGGGCTGGAGGCAGTGGGTGCAGCCATCTTTAATGAGTCATCACTTGGGGAAATCAACTAGGGTGGTAAAACACATGCTGGTCAGATCCAATATAACAAGCAAATTAAAAAAGCAACTAGTGCAATCCTGTTTGTCTAACACAGACCCAAAATAGACAATGCTATCTCACTGAAGTACATTGCACATGGGAATAAAAGAATATCAGTAATTGGCATGCTTGCCTTTACAACACACGTCATACAAAGAGGCCTCTTCACAAAGACTCTCAGAGCATGGCGCCACTGAGCTTCACAAGGACATTTCAAAGTATGATTTCTTTTAGTTATGCTCTCCCGAAAATGGTACTCTCTGTAATTCGACTACAAAGGCCTTCTTTACCTACCTCCAGTAAAGACAATGGGCCTTATCTAGAGTTAAGCAGACATCTGCCAAAAAGTGGTAGGCGGTCTCTCTACTGTATGCAAGGTCGGAGATGGCCTATAGGGCAATCAGGCAGTGCCTGCTGGGCTGGTCTGACAGATCAGTGTGTTTTGTTTTTTATCAGTTTGAGGGTCCATTTTATGGCCACATGGGGCAGATTTTGCTGTTGATTTCCTTGATATTACCACAAGCATTGCCTTCAGCAAACACCAAAGTAGGCAATCTCCCATCCCTTGCAAAATATCCATGCGAGTGTCTATACAAGTTCAAAATTGGCCTCATTTGTAAATGTTGGGCCACTTTTTTTAGCGATCTGGTTTGCTATTGGGTGCCACTTTTATTTCGGTGCCCGGCCCTATTCTTTGGCCCAGCCCAACCCTGGCCGTGTGAGAAGTGTATCGCTATCAATAGCACTCTAAATACGGCTGATGGCAAATCCGCCACTTTCTGACAGATCTCCCGCTTGACTTAGCGCTGAATAGGACTCAAAGCCCTTTGCTCCCAGTCAATTATTCTCAGCAATGGATCACTGGAATCACTTGGGGTGGTGGCTCTGTGGACAACTACTGGGATCTGAATAGCACCAATTGGTCGCAGCCTCGAATCCTGGGGGGGTCCTGTTTCCTCCCAAGGTCGATAAAATGAGTACCAATGAGGTAGGTAACAATTCTCTTATTAGCGCTACTTATCCCCCCATGTGAGTATGTGGTTTCTAAATACATGTAGTGTTAAATACAAGCTCACAGTAAGCATTTGTCTCATAGCTGCTAGCAGGGCTTTCAGTGGGCAGGGTCCTGCTGGTGCTTAGCACTGGCAGTTCTTAAAAGCAGGTGCTGAGATGGGTCCCTATCGGGATCTCTATTTTTGCCCTCCCCCTCATGGTGAAAAGGACAAAAACCTCAAATCTGCTTTTAATGTAACTTCAAAGAGACTCGTGTTTTTCAGTTTGATATAGCGCAAACTGCTGAAGTTATCAGAGCGCTTTGCAAGAGCACCAGTTGCATTATGCAAGAGGACACATTCATTTTTTAGTCACTTATTTATCTTATGCAACTTACAACCATTGACAAAGCCAATAGTCCTGGCTTGTTGTAAGTGTAATGTTACTTGTAATATATCTATATATTACCTACTGGCGGTCGCCAGTAGGTAGTTATAGTTAGGACCCCTTTTCCATAGGAAATCCGCAACATTCTATTTTGAATAACTTTGGCGCCGGTCGATGAATCCTCGCGAATTTCTCAAAATAGGTGGGGCGCTACGCTCCGCTCCTACCCTGAAAGTCTCGGGGGGATACGTCAAGCGGGGGCTGAGATAAAAGGGGGGTCCCAAAACGCGTTTTTCCCATGCATTTTTCCATAGGACCTTTAGAACGAGCTACAGCCCGAACGGCTGAACAGAATTACTAGAAATTTGGCAGAGAGGTAGTCCCTATGTCAAGGAAGTGCCTTTTGTAGGTTTGGTGTAAATCTGTTCAGTAGATTCTGAGAAAATAGCCTTTAAATCAATATATATATCTGAGCCCGCTTACGGTACGCTTACCGTACGCTTACCGTAAGCTTACGGTACGCGTACGGTGGCGTGCGCGAGCGCGATTCTGATTGGCTGTTAGATCTTAGTAAACATTCGAAAAGGCCGAAACCAGGAAGCGGCGGCCGCCATTTTGTGTGTTTCACTCAGAAAAAAAAGAGTGAAAACAAGAAAAGGGGGCAATGAGGAGAGTTACAGACCCCCTTACATTTGTGAGGGGGTCAAAGAAGGACTGAAAAGTACAAAGAAAACATTTATTGATTTTTAAAAAAATCACGGGGTACGCGTACGGTAAGCTTACGGTAAGCGTACGGTAGAAAAAAAATAAAAAAAATAAATGAAATTCAGATTTAAGTGTTTAGATATTAGGGGGCTCTAAAAAGAGCCGTTGTGTTTATGAAATGATTTTTTAGTGGTACCTACAAGTAAGTACCGATGCAGAGTCTAAGGTTCAAGAGGAAGACTCTGTTCCCTTCATCATTGAAGTGCACACCATCTCCTCTATAAATGTCTTGCATGTCATAACGCAAGTTGTTGTGGTAAATGGCACCCATACCATAGTCACGGAGGAAAGCAGAAACAGATTTGTTGACGTGCTTTCTTGCTTTGTCAATCTGCGGACAGAAATGATTGGACCAGTTCCATTTTTGCCTTTGGCATATGTTGGAAAACACAAAGGCAGTTTTAGGGAAAAGTGAAAACAGTTGTGCAAAGGTGTCCTTCATAAGCATTTCCAGACCTACCCCAGTCAAAGTGCCTAGGTCATTGCCACCACAGTGCACTATTATGAGGTCAGGGTGTTGGATTTGCATGAAGGATTTCACCAATGGCATCAATTGGTGCCACTTTAACCCTCTCTGACCAATCCATTTAATGTCTGCTTACGGTACGCGTACTAAAAAAATAATAAAAAAAAATAACAAAAATACTGCAAATAAATTTTAAATGTTTATTTTAAAAAATATATTAAAAAAAAAACATATTAAAGAATTTTAAAAATTTAACCATAGTCTTTATAAAAGGTAAGAAAAATAAAATAAAAATATGTTAAAAAAAATAGAAGAAAAAAAAAACAATTAGCATTTAAAAAACCTTGCAAATTCACTGAAAAAAACATGGGTTTCACACACGTTATAGTTAGGAATTAGCATTTAAAAAACCTTAGAAATTCAGTGAAAAAACCATAGGTTTCACACACGTTATAGTTAGGAATTAGCATTTAAAAAACCTTAGAAATTCAGTGAAAAAACCATAGGTTTCACACATGTTATAGTTAGCTGGACATTTTACTCGTAAAAAACCAATGAAATTCCCCCGTTATAGTTAGTTCAGCTAACTATAACTCGCGCGCCCGCAATGCACTGCTGATGACGTCACATATTACATCACTCATGACATGGTCAGTGACATCACTCATGACATCACTGATGACATCTCAAATGACATCACTGATGACATCACTGATGACATCATCCTTGTGAT
The DNA here is from genome assembly GCF_964204655.1 of Triturus cristatus. Taxonomy (NCBI): domain Eukaryota; kingdom Metazoa; phylum Chordata; class Amphibia; order Caudata; family Salamandridae; genus Triturus; species Triturus cristatus. The sequence continues at coordinate 741,390,969 of NC_140591.1, read as the reverse complement.
AGAGTGGCAGACCTCCTCTTCCCCTAATATAACCTTTGATACACGCATTCAAAAATAGAGACTAAAATTTTCAAAACAATGGACATACCAATAACAGTTACAACAACCTCTTCAGTAATTCTAAGATCCACATACACATCCACTCATTCACCAACAGTCCTATACAGTCACTCATACATGTACTCACTTATCATATGTACTCATACACCTATACATCCTGTTACACAATGCCACTCATCCATAGAGCTACTCACACACATAGTCACTCATGCTAATAAAGAATCAAACATACATTTACTTGCATATACAGTTATACACACACCACCACACTTACTTCTACGGAAACTTACACATACTTAGTCTTTTAAACAATCACTTATAGAAATACATACTTATTCATACAGGAACTCTTTCAATCTCTCACTCTCACATATACTCACATATATAAACCAATAGTCACATATACTAGTTTTAAACATATGTAGTTACTCATAAAGACACTATTGAGACAGTCATTCACTCACTAACACACCCATACACACACTCATCCACCCATGCAGTCCTGCACACATGCTCTGTTCAACACATACAAACAGTGAGTCACTCATTCATGCACCTATGCACTACATCATACCCCCCACCGAACCATGCAGACACTCAGACTAATACTCAAAAAACCAACTAATAACCTATATAGACACCCATGTAGCTACTCACCAACCCATGCAGCCACTTATACACAAAGTGAAAAAATGATACAGATATTTACATATTTAAATATTACTCACTAAGCCATGTATTCACTATGATACACTTAATCAGTCAGTTACACAATCAATTTTTCAAAAAGAAATCATCCATTTAGACAGTAATATACCCATTTATTCTTCTATCAACCTTGAGATATACATATATAAAACATATTTAATTTTCAGAAAAACACACATTCACTGGATGATGTCATCAGTGATGTCATCAGTGATGTCATTTGAGATGTCATCAGTGATGTCATGAGTGATGTCACTGACCATGTCATGAGTGATGTAATATGTGACGTCATCAGCAGTGCATTGCGGGCGCGCGAGTTATAGTTAGCTGAACTAACTATAACGGGGGAATTTCATTGGTTTTTTACGAGTAAAATGTCCAGCTAACTATAACATGTGTGAAACCTATGGTTTTTTCACTGAATATATATATATGTGGATGTATGGACAGAAACAGCAAAATACCAGTGAGGCGGCACAATACACTAAGTACAGATTTTTAGCTTAAGTGTTTTAAGCCAAGCCCTTAATTACCTCAGCCATGCCCCTACGAGAGACCCCCTGTTTTTTTCATCCCACACAACGCCCTGGCTGCTAGTATGTGTTCTAAAGGATTTTACTCATTGTCGTATCTTCTCTAGGCTTCCCCGCTATGTCTGCGTGCTGCTGGTGCTCACAAGTGAGTCAACTGAATCGCAAATCAACAGGCCCAATATATTGCTATTTCTGGCAGATGACCTTGGGATTGGTGATGTGGGCTGCTATGGAAATGACACAATAAGGTAAACCATGCTATGTTATTGTTATGTCATGAGCAGAAACATATATATTCCATTTCACAAATCACTATTATGCATCAAAATTGCTTTTGTTATGTTTTGTCACACTGTAATTACGTACATATTGTATCTCTCAAGCCACTTAATGTTCAGGTGTGCTATATATTTATTTGAACTGTTGCAACGTAGATATGCATAGAGGGCAAAGTGCAATTTTGTTTCGATTTGCAAAGCCACAAACATCTCATTGTGATCTGGAAGTGAAGAACTTGACACAGCATATGCTTAACTTTCTCATTCATCAGTCACATGTAGACAAGTAGAAGTCAAAGCCAGGAAGTGTCAGACAAGCGATTAGTGGAATACATTCAAATGTGGAGAACACCAATCTGTTCTTAAACTTCGAGTTACTCACAAACATTTTTAATGCTTCTCTCACTCTTCTCTGCACTTCCAAACTACACCTCAATCAAACACCCAAAGGATACTGAACAACCAATTCGAGAGTTTTGTTGCACCCAAAATTGAAATTATGTTTACACTTGTATTTTTACTTCATTTGGTTTAACCCAAACCCATAGTAAATCCCCATAATGGAAAGAAACGAAAAACTCTAAACAGAACTCCAGGACTTGTTGCTATACCAAATCAAATCAAATCAAAACAATCAAATTTAGTGATATGGATCTGATCAGAGATTAAAAATATTTACACTTATAAATAATTACAATTAACCCCTTGTGTGCTCATGACGAGCCCAGCTCATCATGAGGCACAGTGGAGCTGTGCTCATGATGAGCTGGGCTCGTCATAACGGTCGCGCCACTCCCACGCGTAATTGATTCCCCCCCTGTGCGGGAGAATCAATTAGTGGGCGGAGTTGTGACGAGCCCAGCTCGTCATGAGCACAGCTCCACTGTGCCTCATGACGAGCTGGGCTTGTCACGAGCACAGCGCCACCACCCACCCCCGCGCCGCTGAGGAATTACCCCTGCGGCAAAGGGGTTAAAAGAAAAAAAATTGCCTGATAGTATCAATACAAACCTGACAATTAATATGTTAGGGGTCTCCAAACTGTGGACCGCGAGCCTCATCTGGCCTACTACAAGATTTTATCCAGCCCAAAGCAACAAGCTACATGACACGCACACTGGCTGTGTACACGGCCATGTGAATGGGACATGGCGCATGCCTCAGCTGGCTGCTGCCTTATCTGTCACTGGGAGGGTGCATCCCGGATCAAGACTTCCTCCTCCTCCACCTGTCCCTGGCTTGGCTAGTTGTGGCAATAACAGAAGGACAGGGTCCTAGGCAGGGGAATGCACCGATCCCTGGACCCAGAAACTGTGAGAAGGTATACAGTTATGTTTCTGTCATTAGCCGTGCATCCTAAATTTCCTACCATGCATAGTACTGTTGGTTAAATAAGAGGACTTTCCTAATGAGTTCACATTAAAAAGGGACTTACCGCCATTAGAAAAGAATACAGATGACTTGATGTACCATTGACAGTGCCCTTCCAAATTAGGTACTTCAGTTACAATACTCATGCAAGGGAGTGATGCACTGGGCAATAATAGTAATACTTTGTTTTAGATACAGCGCCATACTGCCATTTCAGAATTTAAGTGCTTAACTTTAATTAAAAAATTAATAGCCTGCTTTTCTTATCTACAATTAAGTAATTGATTATTTTGTCAGAGCATTTGCTAATGTTTGACATTTTTACTCATTATATATCATTTCTCAGTTTAAGCACGGCATTGTTTCCTTGTAATTGCCACATTACTCTTTTGTTCTGAATAAAATCATGCTGATTACAAAAATGATCCAAGTATAACGTATTCATTCATTTCAATTTTACTTGTTCATTTATAAAACTGATTTTTTTTGGCCCGCAAATATTTGTAAATATACGATGAGATGTGGCCCTCGTACTGAAAAGATTGAAAACTCCAGGCAAAAACTATTTTAAAAATGTTTGTGATTATAACAAATTTGTCTGGAGGTGACTTTACTAGGGCAATCAGTTTGTTGGTTTTGAATATGTTATATTTAAGACACAAAGGTTTTAGAAAACAATTTCTAGTTTCTTCACCAGCATACCGGGACAAACAAAAAGAACATGCTTAATATCTTGAGTCCCGCCATTACAGAGTTTAAACATTCTGGTCTTATTTCCTTTACCAGACCAGTGCTTTTTAAAATTATTTAGAGGTAAAATGCCCAATCTTTACATGAGTAAAAATGGCCTGGCTCTATGTTCCAAAGATAACTTCAAATATTCTTAACTCTGTTTAAAAGATATACTGTCAGAATAAGGCTTATATGTTTCTAGCATCAAACAGTGTGTAATGTCGCAAGTGTAGTTTATTCTGGCTGCCATATTTTTTAGAAACATTTTAAGTTGTGCTGGTGTCCACATCTGCAAAGAGTTAATAGTACACTGGAATTGCGCTGGTGCAACCTTAAGATTATTATTAAAAGTATAAATATTTACTTTTCCATGTTACTTTACCCCAAAGCAGCATTTCTCAATGTTTTTACATCTGTGCACCCCCACTGGATTTTTACTGGAATCTGGGGTCTCCCAGTGAGTCATTATTGGAAACGGGGGATCTCAGTCTAAGCAATTTCTGATTTGAACCTCAAAACAATACAAAAAAATGCTAAAGAAACTATTTACCAAACAAATGCTCAAATATTTTGTTTAATTCACAATTACATATAGAAAAAGTTTTCACATTTTCGATTTTCCTTTTTTTAATTTGGATTCTTTATTTGAACATGCATTTTTTTATTTATAAATTTTAATATTATTTAATTTTGTAAACCAGTCACGGACCCACTGAGTAGGCCTCATGGACCCCCAGAGCCTACAGGTATAGAACCATTGCTATAGAGCTTTAGCAGCTAAACACGTACCTACATCTCAGACGTTTCAAGGTTGTTACTCTCTGCCCTTCCATTGCTTAATTGAAGGGTGTATGCTTCCTGTATGTCTGGGATGTGCATTTTCGCATTTCATTTTGGAACATCCTTCGTTAAGTGGTGAGACGCCAGTAGGATCAGTCCATATCCCATTTTGTTGGTCTGAACATAGCTTGAGCTGCATCGTGTTTTTAACTGCGGTGATAGCTCACATCCTCCACCAAGGGGTATGTGTTTGTTCAAACTTGAGCACAGAAAAATAGGATTTAATGACAAATATGGGGTGCCTATCTTGACCAGCCTCAATACATCCTGTTTTCTCCTGCCACACGTCCTTCTGGCATGCTATGCAAGTTTGGTTGATCTAGCATTTTGACTGTTGCCTGAAGAAATGTAACCCATTTATGGAGATATGTTTTATATTTTTGCAAACACAAAGTTTAGAAAACTCCCGAAGACATTTTCAGGGACCACAATCGTGATCCAATGGGACCGAGGTAAATGCACACTTGCCACAGTGAACAGCACGTGATTAGTTTGACTCCCAGTAACTTTGACTAAGTAATCCATGCTTCTACTGTCAGTAAATTACATGCTGCCATTCTTTAATTCTATTAACAAGTTAATTTAGAGTACTGCTAGTGCCTGAACAAAGATAAAAAACCTTCATCAAGTAAATCAACCATCGGAGAGAAGAGGGGCCTAGGTTCTGGTTTCACTAGACAAGTAGTGGAAGAAGGTGAATAATTGCCATCCCCATGACCTTTTTGTGTGGTAGTGACATATCACAGCTGCCAGCATGCTTCAGAGGAACAGAACATTGGTCCTACTCGGAGTTTGGAGGACGGGAAACTACCTCACAAACATGACAGATGTCCCATTCTCCCTATTACAAGTGCACTATAGACTATGGCATTTGTCATATTGCATACTGCTTTCTCTAGAAGAGGCTGGATGGCATCATGTGCCTCATCACCAAAGCTGTTGGTTGTTGCCTGGAAGCCAACACGCACACAAAAAAACTAGACACCACACCTTACTTTATTACATGCATCTACCTTTCAATACATAGCAGCAAATGTTTGTGACAAATACATTTACTGAAAATGTTCAAATATGGCTTTCTTTTATGTGTTTCTATATCTATATACATCTATCTATATCTATATCTATATCTATCTATCTATCTATCTATCTATCTATCTATCTATCTATCTATCTATCTATCTATCTATCTATCTATCTATCTATCTATCTATCTATCTATCTATCTATCTATCTATCTATCTATCTATCTATCTATCTATCTATCTATCTATCTATCTATCTATCTATCTATCTATCTATCTATCTATCTATCTATCTATATATATTTACCCGCACTGAATTTCCCAGAATACATCTGAAGAAGTATACTTACCTGATTGGCCCATTGGAGGGCAAATTGATTAAATGCATGCAGGTGCGGGTAGCTGCAGTGGCGTCTCACCAAGAGAAGGGATAAACCCGAAACGAGTCGTGAATCTGGCGCCACTATTCTTTTATTGACTTCCCGTGACATTGGCAGTTTACCCTGAATAAAGGTTTCCTCAACCTAACGCTGGCTCGAGTGCGCTTCTGTGCATGGGCACACTGTTTCTTGGATATTTAGCGCGGCCGCCCAGCCGCGAGAAGTGCACCACCCCGTTGATTGTAGGGGGCCAGGGGGCTTGGTATTTGCCAAGTTCCTAGGAGCAGCGTGATTGGAATGATTGTCTTCTGCTGCTGCCACGAGAGGCCCATCCAGGGCTAGATGTAAGAATCATTTGCAGCATGAACATTGAGGCACGAAAATTTACCCGCACTGCATTTCCCAGAATACATCTGAAGAAGTATACTTACCTGATTGGCCCATTGGAGGGCAAATTGATTAAATGCATGCAGGTGCGGGTAGCTGCAGTGGCGTCTCACCAAGAAGAAGGGATAAACCCGAAACGCGTCGTGAATCTGGCGCCACTATTCTTTTATTGACTTCCCGTGACATTGGCAGTTTACCCTGAATAAAGGTTTCCTCAACCTAACGCTGGCTCGAGTGCGCTTCTGTGCATGGGCACACTGTTTCTTGGATATATATATATAAATATATAAATATATATATATATATATATAAATATATATATATATATATATATATATATATATATATATATATATATATATATATATATATATATATATATATATATATATATATATATATATATATATATATATATATATATATATATATATATATATATATATATATTATCTACTGGCGGTCGCCAGTAGATAGTTATAGTTAGGACCGTGTTTCCATAGGAAATCCGCAACATTCTATTTGAAATAACTTTGGCGCCGGTTGACGAATCCTCGCGAAATTTTTAAAATAGGTGGGGCGCTCCGCTCCGCTCCTACCCTGAATGTCTCGGGGGAATTCGTCAAGCGGGGGCCGAGAAAAAAGGGGGGTCCCAAAACGCATTTTCCCCATGCATTTTCCCATAGGACCTTTAGTCCGAGCTACAGCCCGAATGGCTGAAGAGAATTACTTGAAATTTGGCAGAGAGGTAGTCCTCAGGTCAGAGATGTGCCTTTTGCAGGTCTGGTGTAAATCTGTTCAGTAGGTCCTGAGAAAAATAGCATTTAAATCAATATATATATCTGTAAGCACGCTCCGTGCGCTTACGGTAAGCTTACCGTACGCGTACGGTGCCGTGCGCGAGCTCAATTCTGATTGGTGGTCACATGACTGTAAACATTCGAATCGGTCGAAATCAGAAAGTGTCGGCCGCTATTTTCTGTCTCTCGCACTGAAAAACAAAGGTGGATAACGTGAAAAGGGGGCAACGAAGAGAGTTGCAGACCCCCTAGCGTTTGTCAGGGAGTCCACGAAGGACCAAAAAGTACGAAAAATACATTTAATAATTTTAAAAAAAAATCGCGGAGTGCGCGTACGGTAAGCTTACCGTACGCGCACGGCAAAAAAAATAATAAAAAAAAAAAAAGAAATACCAATCACATTTATTAAATAAATTGAAGGACCCGCAAGGGAGAAAAAAAAATTGTTACTGTGTAAAAAAAGGCGAGGCGCGCACGGTATGAACTGCGCAACGTGCGCGCAGGGTGTGCGCAAGGTGAAAAACCAGAAAAAAAAATAAAAAATAAATACATAACTTAGCATTATAAAACCGTACAAATTCACTGAAAAAACCATAGGTTTCACACATGTTATAGTTAGGAATTAGCATTTAAAAAACCTTGCAATTTCACTTAAAAAACCATAGGTTTCACACATGTTATAGTTAGCTGTACATTTCACTCGTAAAAAAACCAATGAAATTCCACGTTATAGTTAGATCAGGTAACTATAACTTGCTCGACCGCAATCCACAATGTGTCATTTCAGATGTCATCATTGATGTGAAGAGTGATGTCACTGACCATGTCATGAGTGATGTAATATGTGACGTCATCAGCAGTTTATTGTGGGCACGCAAGTTATAGTTACCTGATCTAACTATAACGTGGAATTTCATTGGTTTTTTACGAGTGAAATGTACAGCTAACTATAACATGTGTGAAACCTATGGTTTTTTAAGTGAATATATATATATATATATTCACTGAAAAAACCATAGGTTTCACACATGTTATAGTTAGTGGAAATTTTACTGATAAAAAACCAATGAAATTGCCCCGTTATAGTTAGCGCAGGCAACTATAACTCACGCGACCACAATCCTCTGCTGATGCTAATACTGTATTTAGACACTTATTTGCCCATGTCTTCTTCCATACATTTTTAGCTATACATATATTACAAATATTTTTTTTTCATAAAGACACATATGTCATCAGCAGAGGATTGCGGTCGCGTGAGTTATAGTTGCCTGCGCTAACTATAACGGGGCAATTTCATTGGTTTTTTATCAGTAAAATTTCCACTAACTATAACATGTGTGAAACCTATGGTTTTTTCAGTGAATTTGCAAGGTTTTTTAAATGCTAATTCCTAACTATAACGTGTGTGAAACCTATGGTTTTTTCAGTGAATTAGTACGGTTTTTTAAATGCTAAGTTTTTTTCCCTTATAATAAGCCCTGTACATTTGGTGGCCTACGGCCACCAAAAGCACAGGGGGTGGGGTAAGTGTGGATAGTGTTTTTTTCCATTGTAATAAGCCCAGCACATTTGGTGGCCTTCGGCCACCAAAAGCACAGGGGGTGGGGTAAGTGTGGATAGTGTTTTTTTTATTTTTATTTTTTTACCGTACGCTTACCGTAAGCGTACGGTAAGCGTACCCCGCGAAATTGCCGAAAAAAAAATAAAACCGTTTTTGCACTTGGGGGATGTTTGGGGACTCCCTCAACATGACTATGTGGGAGGGAGTTGTCAAAACAGCCCCTTTACATGTTTTTGGGCTTCCGATTTTAAAAATCTCTCTCAGTGCGAGAGACAAAATGGCGGCCGCCGCTTCCTGGTTTCGGCCGATTCGAATGTTTACTAAGATCTAAGAGCCAATCAGAATCGCGCTCGCGCACGCCACCGTACGCTTACCGTAAGCGTACGGTAAGCGTACCGTAAGCTGGCTCAGATATATATATTGATTTAAAGGCTATTTTCTCAGAATCTACTGAACAGATTTACACCAAACCTACAAAAGGCACTTCCTTGACCTAGGGACTACCTCTCTGCCAAATTTTGAGTAATTCTGTTCAGCCATTCGGGCTGTAGCTCGTTCTAAAGGTCCTATGGAAAAATGCATGGGAAAAACGCGTTTTGGGACCCCCCTTTTATCTCAGCCCCCGCTTGACGAATCCCCCCGAGACTTTCAGGGTAGGAGCGGAGCGTAGCGCCCCACCTATTTTGAGAAATTCGCGAGGATTCGTCGACCGGCGCCAAAGTTATTCAAAATAGAATGTTGAGGTTTTCCTATGGAAACGTGGTCCTAACTATAACTACCTACTGGCTATCGCCAGTAGGTAATATATATATATATATATATATATATATATATATATATATATATATATATATATATATATGAGTGTCAATGGATATCGTGCATGTGTACTTTAGTTGTCCACTGTTGAGGGACAAGTATAGCTTTTGCATATTTACCAATTTTGGAAAGATGTCAAATTATGTCGTGGTGTTACAGCACATCGGACACCAACGAACAGTGGTCAGTTTTCATTTTTGCACATAATGCACTTGCACTTTATTCCATAGCTCGATGTGAGTAGGTGATATTATGCACTTGCATATCTTTTATCCTGCCTCAGGGATTTCTCCAGAGTTTCTGGATGGAAAAACACGGTTAGAGGTAGTGTTTCAGTCTTTCCTTTACTTTGTGTTCCTTATATGAATTTTGCTTTGGCATTTAGAGTGATATAACGATTTCCGGTAGGTGGTTCCTCTGCTCTGGAGAGAGCATAGGAATTGACCGAGTTTTCTGCACTGTACACTTGTGTATTATAGGGTATTTTACCCTGTGGAATTCTGAATTTGAAAGAATATCCATGAGTCATCTGATTTGCACTTCAGGTATATTTATTGCACTTGTACTTTTTCATTGATATCCTGAGAAAACGAAGTATTATGTTGGTTCACACAAGATTATATAATGAATTTTGCTAATCTCTACCCTCATTATATTATTGTGTACATTTGTCAAGAAATGTGTGGCAAACACCAGAAGATTGTAATTGTCAAATGTTAATTAGATATATTTGTGAATGTTTTAACAAAAATGATTTTCATATTGAGCATGCAGGAGATTTATTGATTGTAATAATCTCTCTGACATCGGATGTTTGTTGAGTATGTTTTTGATGGTTGTTGTGATAGGAAACCATGTGATCGGTAGTTCCGGTATTTTAATTTGGAAAAGTAGTAATGCTCGTTGTGTGAGCAAGGCAGAGATGCCGAAACGTGTTACAGCGAAAGAATAAAAACAAATAAACTCTAAAGTCTAGCCCCTGTGTCGGTGTCTAATTTCTATTGGGAAATTGCAACTGGTGTCCATATATAGACATATATATATATGTGTGTGTGTGTGTGTATATGACGTGCTAGAGTCCTCTTTCGACGTGTTGACGCTCAGGTGTGTCACATGGTGCTGGGCTCATTACCGGTATAAAAGACCAACGTAGAACTCCGTGAAAACATGAGTACATGCGCACTCAGGGTGAGAGCTAAAGCAGGGCTAGAGTGCCTTTAATAAAACACTTTTTACCTCTCATCCTGAATGCTCATGTACTCATGATTTCACTGACATATATGTATATATATATATATATATGTATATATATATACATGACACTGTTGGGGGAAGCCTGATTTTTAAAGTGCTAGTGCAATATCACGTGCCCAGGAAGGCAAGTAGACATAGAAAACATCTCAAAACATAGTGTTGTGCAATACATGTAACTGCATAATGCGAGATTGAAACACTGAACATTTATGAAATTATGATGGCCCATAATGATAGCATATTTACATAAATAACTGTAAAAAAATGCCTATAAGAAATACATCCGAAATAAAGGGGAGCATGCCGACAAAAATATATCTAACAAATCTATAAATATATAGTTAAATGCATAAAAATATAGGTCTATGTTTTTACGGCATCAGCCTTAAAAAATCAAATCTTGTATAAAACACCATTAAGCTAAAATCTTATGTGTTTTATAAACACAATGGGTTTACAGCAAGGGACACGAGGGAAAATGTGCACCAATGCGCTTTGTATACGAGTGACATTAGACAGATAGCAGCGACAAAATGTGCAACTGCATAATCAATATGTATTATGCAACATTGGCAGACATTGATTAAACCTGCTCACCCGTGTCTTATGAAGATAAGTCATTGCCTTATAAAGAAAAATAGTGTCTAGATGTCGTCCACTTTACCTATGGTACCTATATGCCAAAATGCCTAATGGAACCCTAATGGGTATTTGGTACCACAAGATATAAACCCTGCTAGACCAGGTGAAAGTTGGCCTGTGTCACTGTATATAAAACATTTTCCTTGATATTCCTCATTCGTTTGATTGTTCCAATAGTTCCTTGTTGTAAACGTAGTTGATATTGACCTCTCGGAAACAATTGTTTGTGTATGTACTACCTAAATGCATTACTATATATATACATTCACTGAAAAAACCATAGGTTTCAAACATGTTATAGTTAGGAATTAGCATTTAAAAAACCTTAGAAATTCACTGAAAAAAACCATAGGTTTCAGGGCTGTTATAGTTAGCTGTACATTTCACTCGTACAAAACCATTGAAATTCCTCCGTTATAGTTAGTTCTGCTAACTATAACTCGCGCGCCCTCAATCCACTGCTGATGATGTCACATATTACATCATTCATGACATGGTCAGTGACATCACTGATGACATCATTGATGACATCTCAAATGACATCACTGATGACATCACTGATGACATCATCCAGTGAATGTGGTTTGGTTCGTTATTTAAATATGTATTATATATATAGCAATCCACATTGAAGAATGAGTGGATATATAAATATCTGGATGGAGGATTTAGTAGCAGTGTGATTGACTGTTTACTTGACTAATTTATAGTGTCTCACTAAATATATTGGATAGTGACTAAACTGTGTGAATATCTGCATCACTTTGTCAGTTGTTGTGTAAACTGCTGCACCAGTTGGTTACTAGCTACGTGAAAGTCTATATTAGTTATTGATTAGTTAACTGAGTATTTGTATGGGAGAGTGATTGTGTGTGTGGTTCGGTGGGGGGGCGGTGATTTTCCCAAAGATGTTTGAATAGTTGATTCAGTAGGTATATGAGGTTAAGACTGCATGTTATAACAGTTGTTTGGGTGAGTGAATATCTTTATGAGTGTGGTGATGAGCAAATATATCTCTCAATGGTAAATGTCCAACAAACTAGAAAAATAAAAGGCAGTGTATGTGATAGTTGTTGTATATAAATAAGTATACATAAGGCTCAGAGATTGTATGAGTGACTGTATGGATAACTGTATACTTGTAATAGTGATTTTATAACACACTAAGTATGAGTTACTATCCATATCAATAAATGAAGTGGTGTTTGTATAAGTGTGTAGCTGACTAAATGTAAGTATGACACATTGTTTACATAAGTGAGTAGGATGACTGCATAAGTGAATAGGATGTGTGCTGGTGTGTAATGTCGATATAGGTGTATAAGTATATTTGATAGTGTTTTATTCATCATTGACACCATGTATGAGTGCATCTATAGGTAAGTGATGAGATGTGTGTGTAGATCTAGGAATCACTGAGTGGGATTTTAGAAACTTGTATTGGTGTGTCAATGGATGCAAATATAGTACTCTATTTTACAGTGAGATATGAAAGGTTATACTAGTGTATGATGAGGTGTATCTGATTGTCATGTGGATGATGTCATCAGTGATGACATTTGAGATGTCATCAGTGATGTCATCAGTGATGTCACTGACCATGTCATGAATGATGTAATATGTGACATCATCAGCAGTGGATTGTGGGCGCGCGAGTTATAGTTAGCAGAACTAACTATAACGGAGGAATTTCAATGGTTTTGTACAAGTGAAATGTCCAGCTAACTATGACAGCCCTGAAACTTATGGTTTTTTTCAGTGAATTTCTAAGGTTTTTTAAATACTAATTTCTAACTATAACATGTCTGAAACCTATGGTTTTTTTCAGTGGATTTTGAAGGTTTTTTAAATGATAATTTTTAAATGTAATAATAGTTATATGTATTTTTTTGATACTGATTTTCTACAGTTTTTTACTGTTTATTTTTACATATTTTATTTTTTAAATTACATTAAATATTTTTAATAAAAATGGAAATAAGTTGTTTTTTTAATATTGAAACTGAAATACTGGTTTTTTTGTTGAATGTATAAGTGCAGAACTATAAGTGTGTTGGTTACTTAGGGGACTGCATGCATAGTGGATAGGGGTTTGAAGCAGTTCAGGTGCTAAGGCCTGGCTCAGTGCATGAGTACTTGGGTACTGACTGAATGATTAGAGTACTGCAAGGAGAGTGCCTGGGTGAATTCATAACTGTTTGGCTTTTGGCGCAGTGAATGGATTAGTACATGGTGCTGAATGGGTCACTAGAGGAGTGCAAGAGGAGTAGCAGGGGGTTTCCTGGAAGTGTATGGATACTGACTGGGGAATTGAAGGTGTGAAAGACGAGTGTGTAGGTGGTTAGAGGACTGCATGCATAGTGGATAGGCGTTTGAAGCAGTCCATGTGCTAAGGCCTGGCTCAGTGCATGAGAACTTGGGAACTGACTGAATGATTAGACTATTGCAAGGAGAGTGCCTGGGTGAATTTATAAGTGGTTGGCTTTTGGTGCAGTGAATTTATAACTGTTTGGGTTTTGGTGCAGTGAATGGATTAGTACATGATGCTGAATATATGTATGTTAGTGTATGGATACTGATTGGGGAATTGAAGGTGTGAAAGACAAATGTGTAGGTGGTTAGAGGACTTAATGCATAGTGGATAGAGGTTTGAAGCAGTCCAGGTGCTAAGGCATGGGTCACTGCATGAGTATTTGGGTACTGACTGAATGATTAGAGTACTGCAAGGAGAGTGCCTGGGTGAATTTATAAGTGTTTGGGTTTTGGTGCTGTGAATGAATTAGTACATGATGCTGAATGGGTCACTAGAGGAGTGCAAGGGGAGTGACTGGGTGTTTGCTGGAAGTGTATGAACACTGACTGGCGAATTGAAGGTGTGAAAAAGAAGTGTGTAGGTGGTTAGAGGACTGCATGCATAGAGGATAGGCGTTTGAAGCAGTCCATGTGCTAAGGCCTGGCTCAGTACATGAGTACTTGGGTACTGACTGAATGATTAGAGTACTGCAAGGAGAGTGCCTGGGTGAATTCATAACTGTTTGGCTTTTGGCGCAGTGAATGGATTAGTACATGGTGCTGAATGGGTCACTAGAGGAGTGCAAGAGGAGTAGCAGGGGGTTTCCTGGAAGTGTATGGATACTGACTGGGGAATTGAAGGTGTGAAAGACAAGTGTGTAGGTGGTTAGAGGACTGCATGCATAGTGGATAGGCGTTTGAAGCAGTCCATGTGCTAAGGCCTGGCTCAGTGCATGAGAACTTGGGAACTGACTGAATGATTAGACTATTGCAAGGAGAGTGCCTGGGTGAATTTATAAGTGGTTGGCTTTTGGCGCAGTGAATTTATAACTGTTTGGGTTTTGGTGCAGTGAATGTATTAGTACATGATGCTGAATATATGTATGTAAGTGTATGGATACTGATTGGGGAATTGAAGGTGTGAAAGACAAATGTGTAGGTGGTTAGAGGACTTAATGCATAGTGGATAGAGGTTTGAAGCAGTCCAGGTGCTAAGGCATGGGTCACTGCATGAGTATGTGGGTACTGACTGAATGATTAGAGTACTGCAAGGAGAGTGCCTGGGTGAATTTATAAGTGTTTGGGTTTTGGTGCAGAGAATGGATTAGTACATGGTGCTTTATGGGTCACCAGAGGAGTGCAAGGGGAGTGCCAGGGTGTTTGCTGGAAGTGTATAGATACTGACTGGGGAATTTAAGGTGTGAAGGACAAGTGTTTTGGTGGTTAGAGATCTGCATGCATAGTGGATAGGCGTTTGAAGCAGTCCATGTGCTAAGGCCTGGCTCAGTGCATGAGTACTTGTGTACTGACTGAATGAAGAGAGTACTGCAAGGAGAGTGCCTGGGTGAATTCATAACTGTTTGGCTTTTGGCGCAGTGAATGGATTAGTACATGGTGCTGAATGGGTCACTAGAGGAGTGCAAGAGGAGTAGCAGGGGGTTTCCTGGAAGTGTATGGATACTGACTGGGGAATTGAAGGTGTGAAAGACGAGTGTGTAGGTGGTTAGAGGACTGCATGCATAGTGGATAGGCGTTTGAAGCAGTCCATGTGCTAAGGCCTGGCTCAGTGCATGAGTACTTGGGAACTGACTGAATGATTAGACTATTGCAAGGAGAGTGCCTGGGGGAATTTATAAGTGGTTGGCTTTTGGCGCAGTGAATTTATAACTGTTTGGGTTTTGGTGCAGTGAATGGATTAGTACATGATGCTGAATATATGTATGTAAGTGTATGGATACTGATTGGGGAATTGAAGGTGTGAAAGACAAATGTGTAGGTGGTTAGAGGACTTAATGCATAGTGGATAGAGGTTTGAAGCAGTCCAGGTGCTAAGGCCTGGGTCACTGCATGAGTATTTGGGTACTGACTGAATGATTAGAGTACTGCAAGGAGAGTGCCTGTGTGAATTTATAAGTGTTTGGGTTTTGGTGCAGAGAATGGATTAGTACATGGTGCTTTATGGGTCACCAGAGGAGTGCAAGGGGAGTGCCAGGGTGTTTGCTGGAAGTGTATAGATATTGACTGGGGAATTTAAGGTGTGAAGGACAAGTGTTTTGGTGGTTAGAGATCTGCATGCATAGTGGATAGGCGTTTGAAGCAGTCCATGTGCTAAGGCCTGGCTCAGTGCATGAGTACTTGTGTACTGACTGAATGATTAGAGTACTGCAAGGAGAGTGCCTGGTTGAATTTAGAAGTGGTTGGATTTTGGCGCAGTGAATGGATTATTTCATGCTGCTGAATGGGTTACTGGGGGCTTGGTTTTTGCCAAGTTCCTAGGAGCAGCGTGATTGGAATGATTGTCTTCTGCTGCTGCCACGAGAGGCCCATCCAGGGCTAGATGTAAGAATCATTTGCAGCATGAACATTGAGGCACGAAAATGTACCCGCACTGCATTTCCCAGAATACATCTGAAGGAGTATATTTACCTGATTGGCCCATTGGAGGGCAAATTGATTAAATGCATGCAGGTGCGGGTAGCTGCAGTGGCGTCTCACCAAGAAGAAGGGATAAACCCGAAACGCGTCGTGAATCTGGCACCACTATTCTTTTATTGACTTCCCGTGACATTGGCAGTTTACCCTGAATAAAGGTTTCCTCAACCTAACGCTGGCTCGAGTGCGCTTCTGTGCATGGGCACACTGTTTCTTGGATATTTAGCGCGGCCGCCCAGCCGCGATAAGTGCACCACCCCGTTGATTGTAGGGGGCCAGGGGGCTTGGTATTTGCCAAGTTCCTAGGAGCAGCGTGATTGGAATGATTGTCTTCTGCTGCTGCCACGAGAGGCCCATCCAGGGCTAGATGTAAGAATCATTTGCAGCATGAACATTGAGGCACAAAAATTTACCCGCACTGCATTTCCCAGAATACATCTGAAGAAGTATACTTACCTGATTGGCCCATTGGAGGGCAAATTGATTAAATGCATGCAGGTGCGGGTAGCTGCAGTGGCGTCTCACCAAGAAGAAGGGATAAACCCGAAACGCGTCGTGAATCTGGCGCCACTTTTCTTTTATTGACTTCCCGTGACATTGGCAGTTTACCCTGAATAAAGGTTTCCTCAACCTAACGCTGGCTCGAGTGCGCTTCTGTGCATGGGCACACTGTTTCTTGGATATTTAGCGCGGCCGCCCAGCCGCGAGAAGTGCACCACCCCGTTGATTGTAGGGGGCCAGGGGGCTTGGTATTTGCCAAGTTCCTAGGAGCAGCGTGATTGGAATGATTGTCTTCTGCTGCTGCCACGAGAGGCCCATCCAGGGCTAGATGTAAGAATCATTTGCAGCATGAACATTGAGGCACGAAAATTTACCCGCACTGCATTTCCCAGAATACATCTGAAGAAGTATACTTACCTGATTGGCCCATTGGAGGGCAAATTGATTAAATGCATGCAGGTGCGGGTAGCTGCAGTGGCGTCTCACCAAGAAGAAGGGATAAACCCGAAACGCGTCGTGAATCTGGCGCCACTATTCTTTTATTGACTTCCCGTGACATTGGCAGTTTACCCTGAATAAAGGTTTCCTCAACCTAACGCTGGCTCGAGTGCGCTTCTGTGCATGGGCACACTGTTTCTTGGATATTTAGCGCGGCCGCCCAGCCGCGAGAAGTGCACCACCCCGTTGATTGTAGGGGGCCAGGGGGCTTGGTATTTGCCAAGTTCCTAGGAGCAGCGTGATTGGAATGATTGTCTTCTGCTGCTGCCACGAGAGGCCCATCCAGGGCTAGATGTAAGAATCATTTGCAGCATGAACATTGAGGCACGAAAATGTACCCGCACTGCATTTCCCAGAATACATCTGAAGAAGTATACTTACCTGATTGGCCCATTGGAGGGCAAATTGATTAAATGCATGCAGGTGCGGGTAGCTGCAGTGGCGTCTCACCAAGAAGAAGGGATAAACCCGAAACGCGTAGTGAATCTGGCGCCACTATTCTTTTATTGACTTCCCGTGACATTGGCAGTTTACCCTGAATAAAGGTTTCCTAACGCTGGCTCGAGTGCGCTTCTGTGCATGGGCAAACTGTTTCTTGGATATATATATATATATATTCACTGAAAAAACCATAGGTTTCACACACGTTATAGTTAGGAATTAGCATTTAAAAAACCTTGCAAATTCACTGAAAAAACCATAGGTTTCACACATGTTATAGTTAGTGGAAATTTTACTGATAAAAAACCAATGAAATTGCCCCGTTATAGTTAGCGCAGGCAACTATAACTCACGCGACCACAATCCTCTGCTGATGCTAATACTGTATTTAGACACTTATTTGCCCATGTCTTCTTCCATACATTTTTAGCTATACATATATTACAAATATTTTTTTTTCATAAAGACACATATGTCATCAGCAGAGGATTGCGGTCGCGTGAGTTATAGTTGCCTGCGCTAACTATAACGGGGCAATTTCATTGGTTTTTTATCAGTAAAATTTCCACTAACTATAACATGTGTGAAACCTATGGTTTTTTCAGTGAATTTGCAAGGTTTTTTAAATGCTAATTCCTAACTATAACGTGTGTGAAACCTATGGTTTTTTCAGTGAATTAGTACGGTTTTTTAAATGCTAAGTTTTTTTCCCTTATAATAAGCCCTGTACATTTGGAGGCCTACGGCCACCAAAAGCACAGGGGGTGGGGTAAGTGTGGATAGTGTTTTTTTCCATTGTAATAAGCCCAGCACATTTGGTGGCCTTCGGCCACCAAAAGCACAGGGGGTGGGGTAAGTGTGGATAGTGTTTTTTTTATTTTTATTTTTTTACCGTACGCTTACCGTAAGCGTACGGTAAGCGTACCCCGCGAAATTGCCGAAAAAAAAAATAAAACCGTTTTTGCACTTGGGGGATGTTTGGGGACTCCCTCAACATGACTATGTGGGAGGGAGTTGTCAAAACAGCCCCTTTACATGTTTTTGGGCTTCCGATTTTAAAAATCTCTCTCAGTGCGAGAGACAAAATGGCGGCCGCCGCTTCCTGGTTTCGGCCGATTCGAATGTTTACTAAGATCTAAGAGCCAATCAGAATCGCGCTCGCGCACGCCACCGTACGCTTACCGTAAGCGTACGGTAAGCGTACCGTAAGCTGGCTCAGATATATATATTGATTTAAAGGCTATTTTCTCAGAATCTACTGAACAGATTTACACCAAACCTACAAAAGGCACTTCCTTGACCTAGGGACTACCTCTCTGCCAAATTTTGAGTAATTCTGTTCAGCCATTCGGGCTGTAGCTCGTTCTAAAGGTCCTATGGAAAAATGCATGGGAAAAACGCGTTTTGGGACCCCCCTTTTATCTCAGCCCCCGCTTGACGAATCCCCCCGAGACTTTCAGGGTAGGAGCGGAGCGTAGCGCCCCACCTATTTTGAGAAATTCGCGAGGATTCGTCGACCGGCGCCAAAGTTATTCAAAATAGAATGTTGAGGTTTTCCTATGGAAACGTGGTCCTAACTATGACTACCTACTGGCTATCGCCAGTAGGTAATATAAATATATATATATATATATATATATATATATATATATATATATATATATATATATATATATATATATATATATATATATATATATATATATATATATATATATATATTATCTACTGGCGGTCGCCAGTAGATAGTTATAGTTAGGACCGTGTTTCCATAGGAAATCCGCAACATTCTATTTGGAATAACTTTGGCGCCGGTTGACGAATCCTCGCGAAATTTTCAAAATAGGTGGGGCGCTCCGCTCCGCTCCTACCCTGAAAGTCTCGGGGGAATTCGTCAAGCAGGGGCTGAGAAAAAAGGGGGGTCCCAAAACGCATTTTCCCCATGCATTTTTCCATAGGACCTTTAGTCCGAGCTACAGC
Source organism: Triturus cristatus (assembly GCF_964204655.1). Taxonomy (NCBI): domain Eukaryota; kingdom Metazoa; phylum Chordata; class Amphibia; order Caudata; family Salamandridae; genus Triturus; species Triturus cristatus. Next base: position 741,371,212 of record NC_140591.1, on the reverse strand, counting down.
CCAAATGGCTGAACAGAATTACTTGAAATTTGGCAGAGAGGTAGTCCTCAGGTCAGAGATGTGCCTTTTGCAGGTCTGGTGTAAATCTGTTCAGTAGGTCCTGAGAAAAATAGCATTTAAATCAATATATATATCTGTAAGCACGCTCCGTGCGCTTACGGTAAGCTTACCGTACGCGTACGGTGCCGTGCGCGAGCTCAATTCTGATTGGTGGTTACATGACTGTAAACATTCGAATCGGTCGAAATCAGAAAGTGTCGGCCGCTATTTTCTGTCTCTCGCACTGAAAAACAAAGGTGGATAACGTGAAAAGGGGGCAACGAAGAGAGCTGCAGACCCCCTAGCGTTTGTCAGGGGGTCCACGAAGGACCAAAAAGTACGAAAAATACATTTAATAATTTTTAAAAAAAATCGCGGAGTGCGCGTACGGTAAGCTTACCGTACGCGCACGGCAAAAAAAAAAAGAAAAAAAAAAAGAAATACCAATCACATTTATTAAATAAATTGAAGGACCCGCAAGGGAGAAAAAAAAATTGTTACTGTGTAAAAAAAGGCGAGGCGCGCACGGTATGAACTGCGCAACGTGGGTGCTCGGTGCGCGAAGCGCAGCGAGTGCCCACAGCGCGCGCACGGTGCTCGAAGCGCACCGTGCGCGCAGGGTGTGCGCACGGTGAAAAACCAGAAAAAAAAATAAAAAATAAATACATAACTTAGCATTTAAAAAACCGTACAAATTCACTGAAAAAACCATAGGTTTCACACATGTTATAGTTAGGAATTAGCATTTAAAAAACCTTGCAATTTCACTTAAAAAACCATAGGTTTCACACATGTTATAGTTAGCTGTACATTTCACTCGTAAAAAACCAATGAAATTCCACGTTATAGTTAGATCAGGTAACTATAACTAGCGCGACCGCAATCCACAATGTGTCATTTCAGATGTCATCATTGATGTGAAGAGTGATGTCACTGACCATGTCATGAGTGATGTAATATGTGACGTCATCAGCAGTTTATTGTGGGCACGCAAGTTATAGTTACCTGATCTAACTATAAAGTGGAATTTCATTGGTTTTTTACGAGTGAAATGTACAGCTAACTATAACATGTGTGAAACCTATGGTTTTTTAAGTGAATATATATATATATAGTCAGGAAAGAAAAATTAGAGCCATTGTGAATAAAAATTGGCCCATTGTTCTTACCGATAATGTCCTCAAAAACACACTGCCAGACAAACCGACCATCACTTTTAGAAAAAACCAGTCAACAGCAGGCAGACTTTCTAAAAACTGTCCCGAACTTGCACAGTCCACTTCATGGCTAAAACCCAGAAAAGGTTTTTTTAGATGCACAAGTTGTCGTGCATGTAAATGTGGTGTAAACACTACCAAATACCATTCTCCATTTAGAGAAAATGAGGCACAAATCAACGGCAATTACAACTGCCGTACTGATTTCGCGATTTATGTACTCACATGCACCTGTGGGCTTCGGTATGTGGGAAGTACCAAGCTCCAGGTGCATGTGAGAATCTTACAACATCTTCGTGCTATCATCAACAGCGATCCGGCATATCCGGTCGCTCGTCACTTCAAAGAAGTACACAACAAAGATATCAATTGCCTTTCTTATTTTGTGATTGACTCAGTGTTAGCCTCACGCAGAGGAGGAAATCGAGAAAAAATACTAAGGCAGCGAGAAACAAAATATATTTTAGAACTTGATAGTAAATTTCCTAACGGTCTTAATAATACAGAGGACATGCATACCTTTTTATAGTTTTTAACTGGGCTCAGTTTTAAACTATGCATGATATCATTGGACCCTAGCAAACCCTGTTGTATCTCATAATATTTTATGTAGCTGCAATTGGAAATATGATCAAAACATTATCAGGTTCTTTTATATTCATATTTATATTCATATTTATATTTATACTTGCTGTCATTACTCGTATTTCCTCAATCTGAATCTGTGCCTTTTGCTTCTGAACAATATTTGTTGAATATTGATTTTGTTCCCAATCAATAATTCTTATTGACAATAGAGTTTTTTTGTTTAACTGCATTTGCACTTGACACTTTAATTCACTAGGAACAACAATTTTTTATATACATCTAGGCTTTTATAAACATCTAAGGACACCTCTTAATATTTAACTCATGTTTTTAATATTGACAGTTAGCTTCACTTACAACAGCATTATTTTGCACAAGCGGATCCACATTCATGTGGTGATTTGCACATCCTAAAATAATTTGCACTAATGATAGCTTGCACTTGCGTATTTTGCACACATATAATGTGACATTATTTTATACATTTTAAATAATGTATATAAATTGCATATATATTTGTATTTAGACATATCATTGCAATTATCAAATTGTTAATGCATCACTATCAGTTGTTTACAGCGCAATATTGCACATGCATACTTTGCACATTCAAAGTTACTTAAATTACTTTGCATATTTATTTACTTTTGTTGTTGAATAAGCTTTGTTTGGAGATGTTTAATATTTGTGACGCTAAATATTGTCATGCAATAAGACAACGCATTGGTATTTACACCAGTGATTTGAAAACGAGTGAGAAGTTAAAAAAGTTGGAAAAGAGAAAAAAAGCCTATATGTATAGTATGTTGTCACTTTCCATTATCACATGGTGCAAACGTAAAAAAACACTAAAAAAGAAAAAAAGAAAGAGTATATATACCTGAATTGTACCGCCATTTCATTATGTGATCAAGGGCACTAGATGCCCGAAACGCGTCGTGAGGAACGATAGGCGATGTTATGAGAAAATAAATCACCTGTGATTGACGAGCTTTCGTGTGGGACGTTGCATTTCTTGTTCGCCGTTTGGAGGTACAGGAAGGTGTGTGATATTGATTCACGGAAGTCCGGTTGCTTCCGCTGCAACGTCCCCTCTCCAGAAGCTGGTGGCAGCCCTCAATCGAACTGTTGTAAGGATCCGAAAAAGGAATTTTGGCTGCATACCCCCTACAAGCCGGAAATACGTACACCAAGCAGCAGACACCCGAGTTTGCAGTCGGAGGACTCGCGAAGGTAGACTGCGCATATTGATGAGTAATACGGCATTTGTGTAGGTTGGGGAATTACGTTAGCTCACACAGGACGGTTTCCTTTTGAAAAACAACACTATTGGTTGTTTTCACATCGCCTAATTAGAATCCTTAAAATATGTCAGATGACGCGGTACCAGAACGCGAAGCAGCGGCAGACATACTGTTTGCTAATCTACCAAGAGTCAATCCAAACACTACGGTTAGCAATGAATCAAATGGCAATAGAGAAAGTGACGTTAACTTCTTGTTGAAAAATCTGGAGAAAAAGATGAGAAATGAAGTTACGAAGTGGTGGGAGCACAAATCCCTAACAAAGTATATGGAAGCAAATAGAATACCTCGTGGTCTAAGAATTCTTTTGGCTCCAAGTTTTGACAACCCTAACCCAGAAATGCTCAGAGAATGGGGTGAAAGTAACCTGACAGCATCCATGAATTTGGTACGCATATTAATTAAATATGCAGAAATCGACCGCCAAACATTACTAATGGAAATAGGGACAATCAATAAAGATCTAGAAAAAATGGAAAACAAAAAAGATTTCATCGCAACAAAACGAAAAGAAATTGATGAACGCCTAAAAAAACACGAAGAAAAAATTAAAGCAAGAAAAGCCCACAAGTTTGCCCGGGATCAAACGGACTATGAGTTGGGTCAAATCTACACATTTGCTCGTAAATATGACAATGCAAGAAAATTAAAGGCAAGTAACAGCAATAAACCCAATGCCATACGTCTTGCTCAAACAGGCAATATTGAGAACAATACTATTGAAACTGATACGGCATCTCTCACAAGCGATTCTAGTATTGAGGGCAGAGATGTTGAAAGAACAACAAATGATGCAATTCTCACCCTGGGCGAAGAGGTTGATTTTTTAGCGGATGCACGGAGACAAACTCTGAGACCGCGAAACGAAAGGAACAACACAAGAAAAGACGCAACACAATCAGAAGAACGAGGCGCCGCAGGCGGAAACGTGAAGCGGAGAGGAAATCAGCGCAAGTATTGGCGCAAAATGTAGAACCTGACGAAAAAACCATTAGAAACCTATCGTCCACAACATTATCTAAGGCGGAGGAACAACTTCTAGCCCTCGGACTCAATTATTGCCCCCAAAGCAACTTTAATTATGCTACAACAAGAGTAGATATTTTTTGCTTTATACGAAAATTAAAATTGAAAAAATTCTTCATGATCAAAACAGGACTTGAAAAGAAAAAGAATACTTATGATATGACCAATCAGGCTGGATTACAAGCCTCAGATGTGCAAACACTATTGACAATGCATGAGTTGGAAAACAATGAGATCGATGAACCATCACTGTCAACACAACAAAAATTAAGCACTATCAATTTGCTTCAAAAGGGTGCAGGAGAAAGCCCCTATAAAGCGAAATCTACATTTTTGCCAATTATGCCCAAGGACGCTGTGGATATCTTCCATGAACGAGTCACAGATGATATAAAGAAACTTCATCGCCAAGTGAATTATAAAAAAAAGCAGACCGAATTTGAATCAAAGACATTATCACAACTTGATAAAAAAACTTAGAGATGACAATGAAGTGATTGTGAAAAAATCGGATAAAGGTGGCAACATTGTCCTATGGCCCAGATCACAATACACACAGGAAGCCATGTGACAATTAAACGACACAAGTTGCTATGAAAAATCCACAACACTAGCCTATAACAAAGCTAAAGAATCATTAAAAAAAGAGTTGAAAAAATGGAAATACGAGGGACTCATTTCCCCAGATGAATACCAATTCATGTTGAATGAACATCCGGTTCTTCCTTTTCTTTACCTATTGCCAAAGATACATAAGGGCAAGGTTCCAGTTCCCGGTCGCCCCATCATTTCAGCAATCAAAAGCATGACCGAACAAGTGGGACGATATATCGATTTCTATCTACAAGACATAGTGAAGACATTGCCTTCCTTTGTCAAAGACACAGGAGACTTCATAAATAAGTTAAAGGATGTTTCATGGAACAACGATTGGATTCTAGTAACTCTTGATATAGAATCACTTTATACCAGTATTCAACATTCAAGTGGGATAAAGGCTATTGAACATTTTTTAAGCTCTAGGCCGTGTGAATATGTGATGCATAACAAAATGTTGTCTTCTCTGATTACTTGGTGTTTGAACAACAACTACTTTATGTTTGGAAAAGATATTTACAGGCAAATACAAGGTGTCGCGATGGGGGCCTGCTTCTCCCCTAGCTACGCGTGTTTGCACGTGGGCTATGGGAGGAGCAGGTCCTCAGACCAGAACATAAGGAATTGTTTAATACAAGAATTATGCATTGGTTGCGGTACATAGACGATGTTTTTATGATTTGGAATGGAGATTGCAAGAGTGCAGAGGATTTTATTAGTGCCATCAATATGAATTGTTTTAATTTACATTTTACATCATGCATAAGTCCCATCAAAATTGAATTTTTAGATGTCTCCATTCAAATTAAGAATTGTGAACTAGTCACTACTGCGTTTAGAAAGCCTACAGCAGGAAACGCTACATTACACGCGACCAGTGCACACCCAAAACATTTAATCACTAGCATTCCTTATGGGGAAATTTTAAGACTCAAGCGTATTTGCAGCAGTTCAGAGGACTTTGAAAAATGCCAAAGCGAAGCCCTAATTAGATTAGGGAAAAGGGGTTATTCCAGCAAAATACTAATGGAAGCAGTTGAAAAAGCCAATAAGAAATCTAGGGCATCTCTTTTACCGAATGCCCCAGATAATGAAGGACAGAAAAGTTTATCGGAAGAATCACCAAGACTTATTACGACATTCAGTAGTCAGGAAAGAAAAATTAGAGCCATTGTGAATAAAAATTGGCCCATTGTTCTTACCGATAATGTCCTCAAAAACACACTGCCAGACAAACCGACCATCACTTTTAAAAAAAACCAATCAACAGCAGGCAGACTTTCTAAAAACTGTCCCGAACTTGCACAGTCCACTTCATGGCTAAAACCCAGAAAAGTTTTTTTTAGATGCACAAGTTGTCGTGCATGTAAATTTGGTGTAAACACTACCAAATACCATTCTCCATTTAGAGAAAATGAGGCACAAATCAACGGCAATTACAACTGCCGTACTGATTTCGCGATTTATGTACTCACATGCACCTGTGGGCTTCGGTATGTGGGAAGTACCAAGCTCCAGGTGCATGTGAGAATCCTACAACATCTTCGTGCTATCATCAACAGCGATCCGGCATATCCGGTCGCTCGTCACTTCAAAGAAGTACACAACAAAGATATCAATTGCCTTTCTTATTTTGTGATTGACTCAGTGTTAGCCTCACGCTGAGGAGGAAATCGAGAAAAAATACTAAGGCAGCGAGAAACAAAATATATTTTAGAACTTGATAGTAAATTTCCTAACGGTCTTAATAATACAGAGGACATGCATACCTTTTTATAGTTTTTAACTGGGCTCAGTTTTAAACTATGCATGATATCATTGGACCCTAGCAAACCCTGTTGTATCTCATAATATTTTATGTAGCTGCAATTGGAAATATGATCAAAACATTATTAGGTTCTTTTATATTCATATTTATATTCATATTTATATTTATACTTGCTGTCATTACTCGTATTTCCTCAATCTGAATCTGTGCCTTTTGCTTCTGAACAATATTTGTTGAATATTGATTTTGTTCCCAATCAATAATTCTTATTGACAATAGAGTTTTTTTGTTTAACTGCATTTGCACTTGACACTTTAATTCACTAGGAACAACAATTTTTTATATACATCTAGGCTTTTATAAACATCTAAGGACACCTCTTAATATTTAACTCATGTTTTTAATATTGACAGTTAGCTTCACTTACAACAGCATTATTTTGCACAAGCGGATCCACATTCATGTGGTGATTTGCACATCCTAAAATAATTTGCACTAATGATAGCTTAGTTTGCACTTGCGTATTTTGCACACATATAATGTGACATTATTTTATACATTTTAAATAATGTATATAAATTGCATATATATTTGTATTTAGACATATCATTGCAATTATCAAATTGTTAATGCATCACTATCAGTTGTTTACAGCGCAATATTGCACATGCATACTTTGCACATTCAAAGTTACTTAAATTACTTTGCATATTTATTTACTTTTGTTGTTGAATAAGCTTTGTTTGGAGATGTTTAATATTTGTGACGCTAAATATTGTCATGCAATAAGACAACGCATTGGTATTTACACCAGTGATTTGAAAACGAGTGAGAAGTTAAAAAAGTTGGAAAAGAGAAAAAAAGCCTATATGTATAGTATGTTGTCACTTTCCATTATCACATGGTGCAAACGTAAAAAAACACTAAAAAAGAAAAAAAGAAAGAGTATATATACCTGAATTGTACCGCCATTTCATTATGTGATCAAGGGCACTAGATGCCCGAAACGCGTCGTGAGGAACGATAGGCGATGTTATGAGAAAATAAATCACCTGTGATTGACGAGCTTTCGTGTGGGACGTTGCATTTCTTGTTCGCCGTTTGGAGGTACAGGAAGGTGTGTGATATATATATATATATATATATGAGTGTCAATGGATATCGTGCATGTGTACTTTAGTTGTCCACTGTTGAGGGACAAGTATAGCTTTTGCATATTTACCAATTTTGGAAAGATGTCAAATTATGTCGTGGTGTTACAGCACATCGGACACCAACGAACAGTGGTCAGTTTTCATTTTTGCACATAATGCACTTGCACTTTATTCCATAGCTCGATGTGAGTAGGTGATATTATGCACTTGCATATCTTTTATCCTGCCTCAGGTATTTCTCCAGAGTTTCTGGATGAAAAAACACGGTTAGAGGTAGTGTTTCAGTCTTTCCTTTACTTTGTGTTCCTTATATGAATTTTGCTTTGGCATTTAGAGTGATATAACGATTTCCGGTAGGTGGTTCCTCTGCTCTGGAGAGAGCATAGGAATTGACCGAGTTTTCTGCACTGTACACTTGTGTATTATAGGGTATTTTACCCTGTGGAATTCTGAATTTGAAAGAATATCCATGAGTCATCTGATTTGCACTTCAGGTATATTTATTGCACTTGTACTTTTTCATTGATATCCTGAGAAAACGAAGTATTATGTTGGTTCACACAAGATTATATAATGAATTTTGCTAATCTCTACCCTCATTATTCTATTATTGTGTACATTTGTCAAGAAATGTGTGGCAAACACCAGAAGATTGTAATTGTCAAATGTTAATTAGATATATTTGTGAATGTTTTCACAAAAATGATTTTCATATTGAGCATGCAGGAGATTTATTGATTGTAATAATCTCTCTGACATCGGATGTTTGTTGAGTATGTTTTCGATGGTTGTTGTGATAGGAAACCATGTGATCGGTAGTTCCGGTATTTTAATTTGGAAAAGTAGTAATGCTCGTTGTGTGAGCAAGGCAGAGATGCCGAAACGTGTTACAGCGAAAGAATAAAAACAAATAAACTCTAAAGTCTAGCCCCTGTGTCGGTGTCTAATTTCTATTGGGAAATTGCAACTGGTGTCCATATATAGACATATATATATATGTGTGTGTGTGTGTGTATATGACGTGCTAGAGTCCTCTTTCGACGTGTTGACGCTCAGGTGTGTCACATGGTGCTGGGCTCATTACCGGTATAAAAGACCAACGTAGAACTCCGTGAAAACATGAGTACATGCGCACTCAGGGTGAGAGCTAAAGCAGGGCTAGAGTGCCTTTAATAAAACACTTTTTACCTCTCATCCTGAATGCTCATGTACTCATGATTTCACTGACATATATGTATATATATATATGTATATATATATATATATATACATGACACTGTTGGGGGAAGCCTGATTTTTAAAGTGCTAGTGCAATATCACGTGCCCAGGAAGGCAAGTAGACATAGAAAACATCTCAAAACATAGTGTTGTGCAATACATGTAACTGCATAATGCGAGATTGAAACACTGAACATTTATGAAATTATGATGGCCCATAATGATAGCATATTTACATAAATAACTGTAAAAAAATGCCTATAAGAAATACATCCGAAATAAAGGGGAGCATGCCGACAAAAATATATCTAACAAATCTATAAATATATAGTTAAATGCATAAAAATATAGGTCTATGTTTTTACGGCGTCAGCCTTAAAAAATCAAATCTTGTATAAAACACCATTAAGCTAAAATCTTATGTGTTTTATAAACACAATGGGTTTACAGCAAGGGACACGAGGGAAAATGTGCACCAATGCGCTTTGTATACGAGTGACATTAGACAGATAGCAGCGACAAAATGTGCAACTGCATAATCAATATGTATTATGCAACATTGGCAGACAATGATTAAACCTGCTCACCCGTGTCTTATGAAGATAAGTCATTGCCGTATAAAGAAAAATAGTGTCTAGATGTCGTCCACTTTACCTATGGTACCTATATGCCAAAATGCCTAATGGAACCCTAATGGGTATTTGGTACCACAAGATATAAACCCTGCTAGACCAGGTGAAAGTTGGCCTGTGTCACTGTATATTGTATCTAAAACATTTTCCTTGATATTCCTCATTCGTTTGATTGTTCCAATAGTTCCTTGTTGTAAACGTAGTTGATATTGACCTCTCGGAAACAATTGTTTGTGTATGTACTACCTAAATGCATTACTATATATATAAATTCACTGAAAAAACCATAGGTTTCAAACATGTTATAGTTAGGAATTAGCATTTAAAAAACCTTAGAAATTCACTGAAAAAAACCATAGGTTTCAGGGCTGTTATAGTTAGCTGTACATTTCACTCGTACAAAACCATTGAAATTCCTCCGTTATAGTTAGTTCTGCTAACTATAACTCGCGCGCCCGCAATCCACTGCTGATGATGTCACATATTACATCATTCATGACATGGTCAGTGACATCACTGATGACATCATTGATGACATCTCAAATGACATCACTGATGACATCATCCAGTGAATGTGGTTTGGTTCGTTATTTAAATATGTATTATATATATAGCAATCCACATTGAAGAATGAGTGGATATATAAATATCTGGATGGAGGATTTAGTAGCAGTGTGATTGACTGTTTACTTGACTAATTTATAGTGTCTCACTAAATATATTGGATAGTGACTAAACTGTGTGAATATCTGCATCACTTTGTCAGTTGTTGTGTAAACTGCTGCACCAGTTGGTTACTAGTTACGTGAAAGTCTATATTAGTTATTGATTAGTTAACTGAGTATTTGTATGGGAGAGTGATTGTGTGTGTGGTTCGGTGGGGGGGGGGTGACTTTCCCAAAGATGTTTGAATAGTTGATTCAGTAGGTATATGAGGTTAAGACTGCATGTTATAACAGTTGTTTGGGTGAGTGAATATCTTTATGAGTGTGGTGATGAGCAAATATATCTCTCAATGGTAAATGTCCAACAAACTAGAAAAATAAAAGGCAGTGTATGTGATAGTTGTTGTATATAAATAAGTATACATAAGACTCAGAGATTGTATGAGTGACTGTATGGATAACTGTATACTTGTAATAGTGATTTTATAACACACTAAGTATGAGTTACTATCTATATCAATAAATGAAGTGGTGTTTGTATAAGTGTGTAGCTGACTAAATGTAAGTATGACACATTGTTTACATAAGTGAGTAGGATGACTGCATAAGTGAATAGGATGTGTGCTGGTGTGTAATGTCGATATAGGTGTATAAGTATATTTGATAGTGTTCTATTCATCATTGACACCATGTATGAGTGCATCTATAGGTAAGTGATGAGATGTGTGTTTAGATCTAGGAATCACTGAGTGGGATTTTAGAAACTTGTATTGGTGTGTCAATGGATGCAAATATAGTACTCTATTTTACAGTGAGATATGAAAGGTTATACTAGTGTATGATGAGGTGTATCTGATTGTCATGTGGATGATGTCATCAGTGATGACATTTGAGATGTCATCAGTGATGTCACTGACCATGTCATGAATGATGTAATATGTGACATCATCAGCAGTGGATTGTGGGCGCGCGAGTTATAGTTAGCAGAACTAACTATAACGGAGGAATTTCAATGGTTTTGTACAAGTGAAATGTCCAGCTAATTATGACAGCCCTGAAACTTATGGTTTTTTTCAGTGAATTTCTAAGGTTTTTTAAATACTAATTTCTAACTATAACATGTCTGAAACCTATGGTTTTTTTCAGTGGATTTTGAAGGTTTTTTAAATGATAATTTTTAAATGTAATAATAGTTATATGTATTTTTTTGATACTGATTTTCTACAGTTTTTTACTGTTTATTTTTACATATTTTATTTTTTAAATTACATTAATTATTTTTAATAAAAATGGAAATAAGTTTTTTTTTTAATATTGAAACTGAAATACTGGTTTTTTTGTTGAATGTATAAGTGCAAAACTATAAGTGTGTTGGTTACTTAGGGGACTGCATGCATAGTGGATAGGGGTTTGAAGCAGTTCAGGTGCTAAGGCCTGGCTCAGTGCATGAGTACTTGGGTACTGACTGAATGATTAGAGTACTGCAAGGAGAGTGCCTGGGTGAATTCATAACTGTTTGGCTTTTGGCGCAGTGAATGGATTAGTACATGGTGCTGAATGGGTCACTAGAGGAGTGCAAGAGGAGTAGCAGGGGGTTTCCTGGAAGTGTATGGATACTGACTGGGGAATTGAAGGTGTGAAAGACAAGTGTGTAGGTGGTTAGAGGACTGCATGCATAGTGGATAGGCGTTTGAAGCAGTCCATGTGCTAAGGCCTGGCTCAGTGCATGAGAACTTGGGAACTGACTGAATGATTAGACTATTGCAAGGAGAGTGCCTGGGTGAATTTATAAGTGGTTGGCTTTTGGCGCAGTGAATTTATAACTGTTTGGGTTTTGGTGCAGTGAATGGATTAGTACATGATGCTGAATATATGTATGTAAGTGTATGGATACTGATTGGGGAATTGAAGGTGTGAAAGACAAATGTGTAGGTGGTTAGAGGACTTAATGCATAGTGGATAGAGGTTTGAAGCAGTCCAGGTGCTAAGGCCTGGGTCACTGCATGAGTATTTGGGTACTGACTGAATGATTAGAGTACTGCAAGGAGAGTGCCTGGGTGAATTTATAAGTGTTTGGGTTTTGGTGCAGAGAATGGATTAGTACATGGTGCTTTATGGATCACCAGAGGAGTGCAAGGGGAGTGCCAGGGTGTTTGCTGGAAGTGTATGGATACTGACTGGGGAATTGAAGGCGTGAAAGACAAATGTGTAGGTTGTTAGAGGATTGCATGCATAGTTGATAAGCGTTTGAAGCAGTCCATGTGCTAAGGCCTGGCTCACTATATAAGTACTTGGGTACTGACTGAATGATTAGAGTATTGCAAGGAGAGTGCCTGGGTGAATTTATAAGTAGTTGGGTTTTGGCGCAGTGAATGGATTAATACATGCTGCTGAATGGGTCACTAGAGGAGTGCAAGGGGAGTGACAGCGTGTTTGCTGGAAGTGTATGGATACTGACTGCGGAATTGAAGGTGAGAAAGACAAGTGAGTAGGTGGTTAGAGGACTGCATGCATAGTGGATAGGGGTTTGAAGCAGTCCATGTGCTAAGGCCTGGCTCACTGCATGAATACTTGGGTACTGACTTAATGATTAGAGTACTGCAAGGAGAGTGCCTGGGTGAATTTATAAGTGTTTGGGTTTTCTTCTGGTGCAGTGAATGGATTAGTACATGATGCTGAATGGGTCCGTAGAGGAGTGCAAGGGGAGTGACGGGGGTTTGCTGGAAGTGTATGAATACTGACTGGGGAATTGAAGGTGTGAAAGTCAAATGAGTAGATGGTTAGAGGACTGCATGCATAGTGGATAAGGGTTTGAAGCAGTCCATTTGCTAAGGCCTGGCTCACTGCATGAATACTTGGGTAATGACTTAATGATTAGAGTACTGTAAGGCGAGTGCCTGGGTGAAATTATAAGTGTTTGGGTTTTGGTGCTGTGAATGAATTAGTACATGATGCTGAATGGGTCACTAGAGGAGTGCAAGGGGAGTGACCGGGTGTTTGCTGGAAGTGTATGAACACTGACTGGCGAATTGAAGGTGTGAAAAAGTAGTGTGTAGGTGGTTAGAGGACTGCATGCATAGAGGATAGGCGTTTGAAGCAGTCCATGTGCTAAGGCCTGGCTCAGTACATGAGTACTTGGGTACTGACTGAATGATTAGAGTACTGCAAGGAGAGTGCCTGAGTGAATTTATAAGTGTTTGGGTTTTGGCGAAGTGAATGGATAAGTAGATGGTGCTGAATGGGTCACTAGAGGAGTGCAAGGGGAGTGACAGAGTGTTCGCTAGAAGTGTATGGATACTGATTGGGGAATTGTAGGTGTGAAAGACAAGTGTGTATGTGGTTTGAGGACTGCATACATAGTGGATAGGAGTTTGAAGCAGTCCATGTGCTAAGGCCTGGCTCAGTACATGAGTACTTGGGTACTGACTGAATGATTAGAGTGCTGCAAGGAGAGTCCCTGGGTGAATTTATAAGTGGTTGGGTTCTGGCGCAGTGAATGGATTAGTACATGGTGCTGAATGGGTCACTGGAGGAGTGCAAGGGGAGTGACAGTGTGTTTACTGGATTGTATGGATACTGACTGGGGAATTGAAGGTGTGAAAGACAAGTACGTAGGTGGTTAGAGGACTGCATGCATAGTGGATAGGCATTTGAAGCAGTCCATGTGCTAAGACATGGCTCACTGCATAAGTACTTGGGTACTGACTGAATGATTAGAGTACTGCAATGAAGGTGCCTGGGTGAATTTATAAGTGGTTGGGTTTTGGCGCAGTGAATGGATTAGTACATGGTGCTGAATGGGTCACTAGAAGAGAGCAAGAGGAGTGACAGGGTGTTTCCTTGAAGTGTATGGATACTGACTGGGGAATTGAAGGTGTGAAAGACAAGTGTGTAGGTGGTTAGAGTACTGCATGCATAGTGGATAGGGGTTTGAAAACGTCCATGTGCTAAGGCCCGGCTCAGTACATGAGTTCTTGGGTACTGACTGAATGATTAGAGTGCTGCAAGGAGAGTGCCTGAGTGAATTTATAAGTGGCTGGGTTTTGGCGAAGTGAATGGATAAGTAGATGGTACTGAATGGGTCACTAGAGGAGTGCAAGGGGAGTGAGAGCGTGTTTGCTGGAAGTGTATGGATACTGACTCGGGAATTGAAGGTGAAAAAGACAAGTATGTAGGTGGTTAGAGGACTGCATGCGTAGTGGATAGGGGTTTGAAGCAGTCCATGTGCTAAGGCCTGGCTCACTGCATGAATACTTGGGTACTTACTTAATGATTAGAGTACTGCAAGGAGAGTGCCTGGGTGATTTTATAAGTGTTTGGGTTTTGGTGCAGTGAATGGATTAGTACATGATGCTGAATGGGTCACTAGAGGAGTGCAAGTGGATTGACAGGGTGTTTGCTGGAAGTCTTTGAATATTGACTGGGGAATTGAAGGCGTGAAGGACAAGTGTTTCGCTGGTTAGAGATCTGCATGCATAGTGGATAGGCGTTTGAAGCAGTCCATGTGCTAAGGCCTGGCTCAGTGCATGAGTACTTGTGTACTGACTGAATGATTAGAGTACTGCAAGGAGAGTGCCTGGTTGAATTTATAAGTGGTTGGGTTTTGGCGCAGTGAATGGATTATTTCATGCTGCTGAATGGGTTACTGGGGGAGTGCAAAGGGAGTGACACAGTGTTTGCTGGAGTGTATGTATACTGACAGGGGAATTGAAGGTGTGAAAGACAAGTGTGTAGGTGGTTAGAGGACTGCATGCATAGTGGATAGGGGTTTGAAGCAGTCCATGTGCTAAGGCCTGGCTCACTGCATGAGTACTTGGGTACTGACTGAATGATTAGAATACTGCAAGGAGAGTGCCTTGGCGAATTTATAAGTAGTTGGGTTCTGGCGTAGTGAATGGATTAATACATGCTGCTGAATGGGTCACTAGAGGAGTGCAAGGGGAGTGACAGGGTGTTTGCTGGAAGTGTATGAATACTGACTGGGGAATTGAAGGCGTGAAAGACAAGTGTTTTGGTGGTAAGAGAACTGCATGCATAGTGGATAGGCGTTTGAAGCAGTCCATGTGCTACGGCCTGGCTCAGTGCATGAGTGCTTGGGTACTGACTAAATGATTAGAGTACTGCAAGGAGAGTGCTTGGGTGAATTTATAAGTGTTTGGGTTTTGGTGCAGAGAATGGATTAGTACATGGTACTGAATGGGTCACTAGAGGAGTGCAAGGGGAGTGACAGCGTGTTTGCTGGAAGAGTATGGATACTGACTGCGAATTGAAGGTGTGAAAGACAAGTGTGTAGGTGGTTAGAGGACTGCATGCATAGTGGATAGGGGTTTGAAGCAGTCCATGTGCTAAGGCCTGGCTCACTGCATGAATACTTGGGTACTGACTTAATGATTAGAGTACTGCAAGGAGAGTGCCTGGGTGAATTTATAAGTGTTTGGGTTTTGGCACAGTGAATGGATTAGTACTTGGTGCTGACTGGTTCACTGGAGGAGTGCAAGGGGAGTGACAGGGTGTTTACTGCATTGTATGGATACTGACTGGGGAATTGAAGGTGTGAAAAACAAATGTGTAGGTGGTTAGAGGACTGCATGCATAGTGGATAGGCATTTGAAGCAGTCCATGTGCTAAGGCCTGGCTCACTGCATAAGTACTTGGGTACTGACTGAATGATCAGAGTACTGCATGGAGAGGACCTGAGTGAATTTATAAGTGCTTCGGTCTTGGTGCAGAGAATGGATCAGTACATGGTGCTGAATTGGTCACTAGAGGAGTGCAAGGGGAGTGCCAGGGTGTTTGCTGGAAGTGTATGGATACTGACTGGGGAATTGAAGGTGTGAAAGGCAAGTGTGTAGGTTTTTAGAGGACTGCATGCATAGTGGATAGGCGTTTGAAGCAGTCCATGTGCTAAGGCCTGGCTCACTACATAAGTACTTGGGTACTAACTGAACTATTAGAGTACTGCAAGGAGAGTGCCTGGGTGATTTTATAAGTGGTTGGGTTCTGGCGCAGTGAATGGATTAGTACATGGTGCTGAATTGGTCACTAGAGGAGTGCAAGGGGAGTGACAGCGTATTTGCTGGAAGAGTATGGATACTGACTGGGGAATTGAAGGTGTGAAAGACAAGTGCGTAGGCGGTTAGAGGACTGTATGCATAGTAGATAGGCATTTGAAGCAGTCCATGTGCTAAGACCTGGCTCACTGCATAAGTACTTGGGTACTGACTGAATGATTAGAGTTTCTGCAAGGAGATTGCCTGGGTGAATTTATAAGTGGTTGGGTTTTGGCGCAGTGAATGGATTAGTACATGGTGCTGAATATGTCACTAGAAGAGTGCAAGAGGAGTGACAGGGTGTTTCCTTGAAGTGTATGGATACTGACTGGGGAATTGAAGGTGTGAAAGACAAGTGTGTAGGTGGTTAGAGTACTGCATGCATATTGGATAGGGGTTTGAAGCCTTCCATGTGCTAAGGCCCGGCTCTCTGCATGAGTACTTGGGTACTGACTGAATGATTAGAGTACTGCAAGGAGAGTGCTTGGGTGAATGTATAAGTGGTTGGGTTTTGGCGCAGTGAATGGATTAGTTCATGGTGCTGAATGGGTCACTAGAGGAGTGCAAGGGGAGTGACACAGTGTTTACAGGAGTGTATGTATACTGACTGGGGAATTGAAGGTGTGAAAGACAAGTGTGTAGGTGGTTAAAGGACTGCATGCATAGTGCATAGGGGTTTGAAGCAGTACATGTGCTAAGGCCTTGCTCACTGCATGAGTACTTGGGTACTGACTGTATGATTAGAGAACTGCAAGGAGAGTGCCTGGGTGAATTTATAAGTGCTTGGGTTTTGGCGCAGTAAATTGATTAATACATGGTGTTGAATGGATCAGTAGAGGAGTGCAAGGGGAGTGACATGGTGTTTGCTGGAAGTGTATGGATACTGAATAGGGAATTGAAGGTGTGGAAGACAAGTGTGTAGGTGTTAGAGGACTGCATGCATAGTGGATAGGGGTTTGAAGAATGTCCAAGTGCTAAGGCCTGGCTCAGTGCATGAGTACTTGGGTACTGACTGAATGATTAGAGTACTGCAAGGAGAGTACCTGAGTTAATTTATAAGTGTTTGGGTTTTTGGCGCAGTGAATGGATTAGTACATGGTACTGAATGGGTCACTGGAGGAGAGCAAGGGGAGTGACAGGGTGTTTACTGGAGTGTATGGATACTGACTGGGGAATTGAAGGTGTGAAAGACAAGTGTGTAGGTGGTTAGAGGACTGCATGCATAGTGGATGTGGGTTTGAAGCAGTCCATGTGCTGAGGCCTGGCTCACTGCATGAGTGATTGGGTACTGACTGAATGATTAGAGTACTGCAAGGAGAGTACGTGGGTGAATTTATAAGTGGTTCGATTTTGGCGCAGTGAATGGATTAGTACATGTGCTGAATGGGTCACTTGAGGAGTGCAAGGGGAGCTGGAGTGTATGTATACTGACTGGGGAACTGAAGGTGTGAAAGACAAGTGTGTAGGTGGTTAAAGGACTGCATGTATAGTGGACAGGGGTTTGAAGCAGTCCATGTGCTAACTCCTGGCTCAGTGCATGAGTACTTGGGTACTGATTAAATGATTAGAGAACTGCAAGGAGAGTGCCTGGGTGAATTTACAAGTGCTTGGGTTTTGGCGCAGTAAATGGATTAATACATAGTGCTGAATGGATCAGTAGAGAAGTGCAAGGGGAGTGACAGAGTGTTTGCTGGAAGTGTATGGATACCGACTAGTGAATTGAAGGTGTGAAAGACAAAAGTGTAGGTGATAGAGGACTGCATGCATAGTGGATAGGGGTTCGAAGCAGTCTATGTGCTAAGGCCTGGCTCAGTGCATGAGTACTTGGGTACTGACTGAATGATTAGAGTACTGCATGGAGAGGGCCTGAGTGAATTTATAAGTGTTTGGGTTTTTGGCGCAGTGAATGGATTAGTACATGGTGCTGAATGGGTCACTGGAGGAGTGCTAGGGGAGTGGCATGGTGTATACTGGAGTGAATGGATGCTGACTGGGGAATTGAATGTGTGAACGGCAAGTGTGTAGGTGGTTAGAGAACTGCATGCATAGTGGATAGGCATTTGAAGCAGTCCATGTGCTAAGGCCTGGCTCAGTGCATGAGTACTTGGGTACTGACTGAATGATTAGGGTACTGCAATGAGAGTGCCTGGGTGAATTTAAAAGTGTTCGGGTTTTGGCTCAGTGAATGGATTAGTACATGGTGCTGAATGGGTCACTAGAAGAGTGCAAGAGGAGTGACAGGGTGTTTGCTGGAAGTGTATGGATACTGACTAGGGAATTGAAGGTGTGGAAGACAAGTGTGTAGGTGTTAGAGGACTGCATGCATAGTGGATAGGGGTTTGAAGAATGTCCAAGTGCTAAGGCCTGGCTCAGTGCATGAGTACTTGGGTACTGACTGAATGATTAGAGTACTGCAAGGAGAGTACCTGAGTGAATTTGTAAGTGTTTGGGTTTTTGGCGCAGTGAATGGATTAGTACATGGTGCTGAATGGGTCACTGGAGGAGAGCAAGGGGAGTGCCAGGGTGTTTACTGGAGTGTATGGATACTGACTGGGGAATTGAAGGTGTGAAAGAGAAGTGTGTAGGTGGTTAAAGGACTGCATGTATAGTGGACAGGGGTTTGAAGCAGACCATGTGCTAAGTCCTGGCTCAGTGCATGAGTACTTGGGTACTGACTAAATGATTAGAGAACTGCAAGGAGAGTGCCTGGGTGAATTTATAAGTGCTTGGGTTTTGGCGCAGTAAATGGATTAATACATAGTGCTGAATGGATCAGTAGAGAAGTGCTAGGGGAGTGGCATGGTGTTTACTGGAGTGTATGGATGCTGACTGGGGACTTGAAGGTGTGAACGGCAAGTGTGTAGGTGGTTAGAGGACTGCATGCATAGTGGATAGGCATTTGAAGCAGTCCATGTGCTAAGGCCTGGCTCATTGCATGAGTGCTTGGGTAGTAACTGAATGATTAGAGAACTGCAAGGAGAGTGCCTGGGTGAATTTATAAGTGGTTGGGTTTTGGTGCAGTGAATGGATTAGTACATGGTGCTTAATGGGTCACTACAGGAATGTAAGGGGAGTGACAGGGTGTTTGCTGGAAATGTATGGATACTGACTGGAGAATTGAAGGTGGGAAAGACAAGTGTGTAGGTGGTTAGAAGACTGCATGCATAGTGGATAGGGGTTTGAAGCAGTCCATGTGCTAAGGCCTGGGTCACTGGATGAGTACTTGGGTACTGAATAAATGATTAGAGTACTGCAAGGAGAGTGCCTGGGTGATTTTATAATTGGTTGGGTTTTGGCGCAGTGAATGGATTAGTACATGGTGCTGAATGTGTCACTAGAAGAGTGCAAGAGGAGTGACAGGGTATTTCCTTGAAGTGTATGGATACTGACTGGGGAATTGAAGGTGTGAAAGACAAGTGTGTAGGTGGTTAGAGTTCTGCATGCATAGTGGATAGGGGTTTGAAGCCTTCCATGTGCTAAGGCCCGGCTCTCTGCATGAGTACTTGGGTACTGACTGAATGATTAGAGTACTGCAAGGAGAGTGCTTGGGTGAATGTATAAGTGGTTGGGTTTTGGCGCAATGAATGGATTAGTTCATGGTGCTGAATGGGTCACTAGAGGAGTGCAAGGGGAGTGACACAGTGTTTACAGGAGTGTATATATACTGACTGGGGAATTGAAGGTGTGAAAGACAAGTGTGTAGGTGGTTAAAGGACTGCATGCATAGTGCATAGGGGTTTGAAGCAGTCCATGTGCTAAGGCCTTGCTCACTGCATGAGTACTTGGGTACTGACTGTATGATTAGAGAACTGCAAGGAGAGTGCCTGGGTGAATTTATAAGTGCTTGGGTTTTGGCGTAGTAAATTGATTAATACATGATGTTGAATGGATCAGTAGAGGAGTGCAAGGGGAGTGACATGGTGTTTGCTGGAAGTGTATGGATACTGACTAGGGAATTGAAGGTGTGGAAGACAAGTGTGTAGGTGTTAGAGGACTGCATGCATAGTGGGTAGGGGTTTGAAGAATGTCCAAGTGCTAAGGCCTGGCTCAGTGCATGAGTACTTGGGTACTGACTGAATGATTAGAGTACTGCAAGGAGAGTACCTGAGTGAATTTATAAGTGTTTGGGTTTTTGGCGCAGTGAATGGATTAGTACATGGTGCTGAATGGGTCACTGGAGGAGAGCAAGGGGAGTGACAGGGTGTTTACTGGAGTGTATGGATACTGACTGGGGAATTGAAGGTGTGAAAGACAAGTGTGTAGGTGGTTAGAGGACTTCATGCATAGTGGATATGGGTTTGAAGCAGTCCATGTGCTGAGGCCTGGGTCACTGCATGAGTGATTGGGTGCTGACTGAATGATTAGAGTACTGCAAGGAGAGTACGTGGGTGAATTTATAAGTGGTTCTATTTTGGCACAGTGAAAGGATTAGTACATGTGCTGAATGGGTCACTTGAGGAGTGCAAGGGGAGCTGGAGTGTATGTATACTGACTGGGGAACTGAAGGTGTGAAAGACAAGTGTGTAGGTGATTAAAGGACTGCATGTATAGTGGACAGGGGTTTGAAGCAGTCCATGTGCTAACTCCTGGCTCAGTGCATGAGTACTTGGGTACTGACTAAATGATTAGAGAACTGCAAGGAGAGTGCCTGGGTGAATTTATAAGTGCTTGGGTTTTGGCGCAGTAAATGGATTAATACATAGTGCTGAATGGATCAGTAGAGAAGTGCAAGGGGAGTGACAGAGTGTTTGCTGGAAGTTTATGGATACTGACTAGGGAATTGAAGGTGTGAAAGACAAAAGTGTAGGTGATAGAGGACTGCATGCATAGTGGATAGGGGTTTGAAGCAGTCCATGTGCTAAGGCCTGGCTCAGTGCATGAGTACTTGGGTACTGCCTGAATGATTAGAGTACTGCAAGGAGAGTACCTGAGTGAATTTATAAGTGTTTGGGTTTTTGGCGCAGTGAATGGATTAGTACATGGTGCTGAATGGGTCACTGGAGGAGAGCAAGGGGAGTGACAGGGTGTTTACTGGAGTGTATGGATACTGACTGGGGAATTGAAGGTGTGAAAGACAAGTGTGTAGGTGGTTAGAGGACTGCATGCATAGTGGATATGAGTTTGAAGCAGTCCATGTGCTGAGGCCTGGCTCACTGCATGAGTGCTTGGGTACTGACTGAATGATTAGAGTACTGCAAGGAGAGTACGTGGGTGAATTTATAAGTGGTTCGATTTTGGCGCAGTGAATGGATTAGTACATGTGCTGAATGGGTCACTGGAGGAGTGCAAGGGGAGCTGGAGTGTATGTATACTGACTGGGGAATTGAAGGTGTGAAAGAGAAGTGTGTAGGTTGTTAAAGGACTGCATGTATAGTGGACAGGGGTTTGAAGCAGTCCATGTGCTAACTCCTGGCTCAGTGCATGAGTACTTGGGTACTGACTAAATGATTAGAGAACTGCAAGGAGAGTGCCTGGGTGAATTTATAAGTGCTTGGGTTTTGGCGCAGTAAATGGATTAATACATAGTGCTGAATGGATCAGTAGAGAAGTGCAAGGGGAGTGACAGGGTGTTTGGTGGAAGTGTATGGATACCGACTAGGGAATTGAAGGTGTGAAAGACAAGTGTGTAGGTGATAGAGGACTGCATGCATAGTGGATAGAGGTTTGAAGCAGTCCGTGTGCTAAGGCCTGGCTCTTGTGCATGAGTACTTGGGTACTGACTAAATGATTAGAGTACTGCATGGAGAGGGCCTGAGTGAATTTATAAGTGTTTGGGTTTTTGGCGCAGTGAATGGATTAGTACATGGTGCTGAATGGGTCACTGGAGGAGTGCTAGGGGAGTGGCATGGATGCTGACTGGGGAATTGAAGGTGTGAACGGCAAGTGTGTAGGTGGTTAGAGGACTGCATGCATAGTGGATAGGCATTTGAAGCAGTCCATGTGCTAAGGCCTGGCTCAGTGCATGAGTACTTGGTTACTGACTGAATGATTAGAGTACTGCAATGAGAGTGCCTGGGTGAATTTATAAGTGTTCGGGTTTTGGCTCAGTGAATGGATTAGTACATGGTGCTGAATGGGTCACTAGAAGAGTGCAAGAGGAGTGACAGGGTGTTTCCTGGAAATGTATGTATACTGACTAGGGAATTGAAGGTGTGAAAGACAAGTGTGTAGGTTGTTACAGAACTGCAAGCATAGTGGATAGGCGTTTGAAGCATACCATGTGCTAAGGCCTGTCTCAGTGCATGAGTGCTTGGGTAGTAACTGAATGATTAGAGAACTGCAAGGAGAGTGCCTGGGTGAATTTATAAGTGGTTGGGTTTTGGTGCAGTGAATGGATTAGTACTGGTGCTTAATGGGTCACTACAGGAGTGCAAGGGGAGTGACAGGGTGTTTGCTGGAAGTGTATGAATACTGACTGGAGAATTGAAAGTGGGAAAGACAAGTGTGTAGGTGGTTAGAAGACTGCATGCATAGTGGATAGGGGTCCATGTGCTAAGGCCTGGGTTACTGGATGAGTACTTGGGTACTGACTGACTGATTAGAGTACTGCAAGGAGAGTACCTGGGTGAATTTATAAATGTTTGGTTTTAGGCGCAGTGAATGGATTAGTACATGGTGCTGAAAGGGTCACTGGAGGAGTGCAAGGGGAGTGACAGTGTGTTTGCTGGAGTATATGGATACTGACTGGGGAATTGAAGGTGTGAAAGACAAGTGTGTAGGTGGTTAGAGGACTGCATGCATAGTGGATAGGCATTTGAAGCAGCCCATGTGCTAAGGCCTGGCTCAGTGCATGAGTACTTGGGAAGTGACTGAATGATTAGATTACTGTAAAGAGAGTACCTGGGTGAATTTATAAGTGTTTGGGTTTTGGTGCAGTTTTTTCAATTTTTTCACATGGGTACCGGTGGGAACTGACTCTGACTAACCAGTTCTAGAGCCAGTGCTATGCTAAAAGACACTTAGAATACAGTTAAAACACCTACATACACTAGTGAACACTATGCGTTGGGGTACCCCTGTGATTAGAATGACCTCCTCTGTTAGCCCCTAGTACATAATAGGGCAGTGGGATTAAAACTATCTCTTAAAACGCGCCACAGGGCGCGTTTGCACACTGGTGAATGGAGGGGGGGGCTGAGCTGACATGTTCAAACATGCCCTGTGGCCGTTTTAATTTGGGGATCAAGGCCGCTTGAATCCTGAGTGTCCCTTGGGTCCAACTAGCCCACCAGGTATCTCCAGTTAGCTCTACAGAGCTGCGTTGCAGAGAGGTGTAAAAAGCGGCACGGCCTGCACCACCTCTCTGCAACGCAGCGCAGTGGCGCTTACCGGAAGCACCTGGTTGACTAGTTGGCCACCAGGGGCCCTCAGGATTGAAGGAGAATTATTTCCCCATCTTAAAACGCGCCATAGGGCATGTTTGCACATGTTACCTTAGGCCCCATCCCCTCCATTCACCACTGTGTAAACGTGCCCTGTGGCCGTTTTAATTTGGGATACTAAGTCCCCTTGAATCCTGAGGGTCCCTAGTGTCCAAGTAGCCCACTAGGTACCTCCAGTAAGGGCCACAGAGCTGCATTGCAGAGAGGTGTAAAAAAGGGCACGGCCTGGACCACCTCGGTGCAACGCAGCGCAGTGGCGCTTACTCGAAGCACCTGGTAGACTAGTTGGCCCCCAGGGTCCCTCAGGATTGAAGGGGAATTATTTCCCCATCTTAAAACCCACCAGAAGCGTGTTTACACACGTCACCTCAGGCCCCATCTGTGAGAAAGTGCCATCTTTCTTGCATGGTATGCCCCCACTTTTTGCTCAATTGCTGATGTGCTTTGCCTGAGTGTGCCCTGGGCTGCTGCCAATCAGGTGCCCAATGCCTGTGTTCCTTCCCTAAAATTGTATTGAAGCTGAAACCGAATTGGCAGCTCTGGCCACAAGTCAGCCCCTGGTAAATGGTAGGGGTGGGCGGAATTTGCGAAATTAACTTTCGCAAACTATCGCGAAAATGCTGAAAATCTCCGCAAACACGCCGAAAATATCGCGAAGATGCAGAATTTTTTTCCCGCCTGTTCGCGGTATTTTTTGCGTGATCGCGGTTCGCAAACTTACCCATGCGGTTGCTCACGGGCACGGCCATCTTGTTTTCACTTGTCCCGCCCTCTCGCGAGGCTTACTTCCTGTTCCGGGTCGCGCAATGCATGTTCGCACCAGTTCGCGATAGATATTTCCTGTTTGCGACCGCTATTACTTGATCGCGTTGCTTTTTGCTTGCTCGGGGAGAAAATATCACACAAACTTGCGCATGTGGTCGCAATGGGCGCGGCCACCTTGTCTTTCACTCTATTGCATGGTTCTGGGGCCTGATTTTGAATCCTCCCTACATCTTTTCAATCCTTTGTGTAAAGCCACTTTTTTTTAATCTTTCTTATTTATTATTTCTCTACCTATTTTCCTGCCTCTATATTTTTTGTTTTTGTCTACTTTTTTTTGTTTTTTAGCTACTTTTTCTCTCTTTCTATTGCCTGCTATTTATTTCCTTTACTTCTTTAATTTTATTACCTTTTCTTTCCCGCCCCGTCCTAGAAACATGTCTAAGGGTAGGGCTGGTCGTCGTCACAGCCAGAGCCACGACCGCCTTCCTTGCGGAAGGCGGCACCCACAAGGGGTGCAGGCACGGGCCGTATTTGGGGAGGTGGAGTTGGCTGCACTCATTTTCTTTGTGCAGCGCCACCTCCCCTCAACCCTGGCAGCAGGTGGCAGGCCTGGGTCCGGGTAAGGCCTCCGGGAGCGTCGGCAGCGGTGGGGGAAGGTGCAGTGTCGCGCTTCTCTGGGGTCCGGCGCACCCAGGCGCAGCTGACGCACCGGTGGTCCGACATCCTGGACCGTGAGCAGGACCTGCTGGACCTGCTAGGAGTGAAGTTCCCGGGGCTTGGTGAGTAACTATTTAATTATTACTACTTTGTGTCTGTTCTTCTGCTCTGTGTTATATATTGCGAATATCTGTTTTTCTTCCAACCAGCTAGAATGTTGCTGCTTACAGTCCAGGTTAATTACGTTTAAAAGTCTTCTGTGATTATGACACAGGTGCTCTTCTGCGCTACTACTAATCTTACTTGTTTGCATCTTTGCGTTTGCGCTCACTTGGCGTGATTCTGTAAGAGTTTATTTTAGAGAAATTAAGTTACGTAATGCTACAGTGACTCTAGTCCACTCTTTACTTTGTCCTGTCACTAAGAGATAGGGGCGGATTGATACTTAGGTTTAGGTACTTTGTATGAGTTTCTAATTTGGTAGTGGTATGCGTGATGCCTCCTCAGTTACGTGACATGCTGCTAGTATGGCAGTCTTTATTAGAACCTTTTCTAGTTTATTCAATGAGTGGTGGTAATTGGCTTAGCACTAGCAGAACATCAGCATCAATCAATCAACCCAAAATTTGGTGTATACAAAAAATGTAGTCATGTGTCCACCATTTGACCATATGCATTGTTGAGGAATAAAAGAAGTGGAAATGCATACTTAATGTACAATTGGCATGCCTGGAATAGGTGGGCTAGGTCGGGTGGTACGTCGTACTTAGGCTTAGTTCTAACTTAGTATTCTGGAATCAGAATGGAAGACTGGATTACTGTTGATAAATAGTAACTTAAGTAGTCGATCCGCGAATCCCCCGATACTACTTGTTGACCAGATGAGATCGGTCAATTTAGTTATTGCAATTGTTGTTTACATAAGTGTTTTTTGACCGTTCTTTAAAAATATTGTATTTGTTTGACACCATCCATCAATGTTTGTCTCTTTCTTATATCTTTCCTGTTCATCAGCACCCAGGGGCAGACAGACAGGAAGTGGACAACAGTCCGAACACCACCACCAGGAGGACACCAATGAGGGCTCCTCTGCTGGCCCCAGTAAGTCTTCTTGTTTTTAATAATATTTCTTATTCCATAACTTTTATTGCACCATATTTTTCACCAACTATTGTTTCAGTTTCCCAATGCTATTTTTTACCAACAATTATCCTTCGATCTGTACGGTTTCAAAAATCTTGTTATCCCTGCCTCTGCTATGATGACTCTCAGTACTACTACTACTACCAGTCTTTCTGTACTGTAGTAGATAAGCTTGCCCAGTTGGCCAGTGCCACTCTTTATGTGAAAGGTTGTAATAAAACTCAGATTCACCAGTAGCTCTAGCCATTGAGTTCAGTCCTTTGGGTCGTCCTCTTTTACTACTTATAGTCATATTGATCTTGAGTGTTTGTTAATCTTGAGGCTTTGACAATTCACAGCAACAAATGCCCAACCAGATTTATTACTATTTTGATATGATAGCCTATAGGACATACTACTACTGTTGTAGGGATCTTGCACATACAGACCTTTGCACAAGAAAATAAGATGTTGGTAATGTTAGGTTGGACCTTCCTCACACACCTCAATCAGAAATTCAGAACCCACCCCAATCTCTTGCTCGACTATAGTACTGTCTTGTCATAACTATTAGGTCTCCGAACCCTCCCCCCAAGATACCCAACAAGTAGACAACCCAGAACATAACACACCCAACCTCTCAGTCGTGGAAGCAATGCACATGCACACCCTTACTTTAATTTGCTCACTCGTGTAAGTTAGTCCACACCAAATACCACCAAGTCTATGTAAGTTCAAAATGTTTATTTTGAATTGAGAAGCTCTGTACATTGTTCTATTATAAAATACAGTACCAACCGTAACATTAAAACAATAAACATTGGTACACTTACTTACAGTTGGGAATTAAATCATGTTAACTGCACAGTGGTGGAAGGCAGCACCACCATCCCCTAGGAATTTATTTTATATAAATTTATAAATGAAGATCTGAGTGAAGGGACCCCTCACCTTAGAAGAACCTAGTACTGGTAATTGTTGCATCATTCATAAGCTCTGCAAAGCTCTGGTTTGTAGAAGGGAATCTTCCGTCTGTAATGCGAAAAATTAAATGGTGCGCGTTATTATATTGCAACTTGCAAGCATTTCTCAGCCGTGCCAAAAAGTGTAGCATTGATGGACTAACAGTACACCAGTACTTCATAAAAAAGTGGCTTGTTAATGTTTTGTTGACCGCTTGTACGCAGCGCGTAGACAGTAGCAGTGTGAGGCAGGTCATGTGGGCTCAAAGGTGTCTTATACAAAAAGCTGCAAGGTAACGTCACATGTGCAAAAATAAAAGACACTAAGGTAAAATGGTTGCATGGCTCGGGCTAACTAAGCAAAGGCTGGAATGACCATATATAACTATTAAGGTCTACTCTACTACTACCTGATTTGTACTAGTGATGTATGTTAGTATACTATTAACTCATTGTTCAACCTTGCTACTGATCAATAGGGGGAGGTGTATATGACGCCTAATAAATGTGTATTGTTTTCTAGGCGCACTACCGACCACCATTGCCGGGGCCAGCGAAGGCGACGCGGAGGGAGAGGATGCGGCAGTTGCTGCAGATACCGACGATGGAGCGGTAGGGGGAGTGGCAGTACCAGTGGCGGGCGGTGGTAAGTTAGATTCATAGTTCTTAACTATTGTTGAACTTGACAGTACACTCACTGCAAGGGTGTACTGTATGTATGCTGTACTGTTGAGACTCAGGGCCCCATTAGGAT
Source organism: Triturus cristatus (assembly GCF_964204655.1). Lineage (NCBI taxonomy): Eukaryota > Metazoa > Chordata > Amphibia > Caudata > Salamandridae > Triturus > Triturus cristatus. Next base: position 741,343,312 of record NC_140591.1, on the reverse strand, counting down.
GGCGGGCATATTGCCCCCGCCGGGTCCGCGGTATTCACCGCCGACACCGCAGGGGCAAACCTCCCACCATCCCTGTAGAAAAGAGTCAGACCCCCCACATGTCGACTAGGCGAAAAAGGGTTCAATATGGTGGTGGTGTCTCTCTGAACACACCGCCAGCCATATAATCTGCATTTTGGAATGCCTTTGCGTGGCGGCATTGCCATCCACCACGGAAAGGCATGCAGACATTGCAGAGTATGCTTGGGGGACCCCATGGAGGGTACCTATGCTATGGTACCCCCCCTGCCTTTCAAAGCAAAACGTGACAGGCTCCACGCGGGGCCTGTCATGTTGTGCTTGGAAAAGCAGCACAACATGTATTTTTAGCATTGCTTTCGACACCGCCAACCAGAATGTAAAAAAAAACAGGAGCGCCCGCCACTGTGCCGGGCGCATCCTCCTAATTAATTGTCCCCACGGGACCCCCACCCTTTTTAGCGTGAGGATGGCAGGCGGACAAAGTCCGCCTGTCATCCGATGTCCTAAGTAAGTATGAGTTGTTGTGAACGTTTGAAGAGTGAACTAGAAGACTAGAATCCCTTTAATTGGCATAGGAGCGGGAGTATTGAGTAACCAATGGCCTCATCTATCTGATTTCAACTCCGCTTTGAAAGTGTTATGGAGAAGATCACCTGGTGCACTGTTCAACTAAAAAGTGAAAGACGGGTGGAAAGAAGAAGGACGGGCGAGATTTGAAATGTTATGTACTACTGTGCTTTATATTATAGTGCCACTCTACCATGCCACTATGTGTATAAATAATTAACTTGTTTTACTGTTTTTCTAAGAGTATATTTTACAATTGTCTTGTTTTTTTCTTTTTGATACACAGCTACTCCTAAACTCAATCGAAAAGAGTTGGCCGCCAAGGCACGGCGCCGGAAGCTGGAGGCAATCCAGTGAGAATACCGGCGGCTGGTGGTCTTTGCCGAGGAGGAGGAGGAGACTGCAGCTGCGCTTGAAGCCTCCTCCAGTTCCCCGGGCCGCAGCCACCGCCCTCCAGCGGTATGGTGCCACCATCTGGCGGCTGCCCGCCGCCACCGCAGTGCCATCTCTGGTGCCCCCCCACTGTGGCTGGAACTGCCGCGCCCTCAGATGCCGCGTCGCCCGTTTTGAGGGGCAGATGCGTGTCCTCCTTCAGTCCGCCCCACACCTTAGTCTCTGTCTTCAAGTTCTGCCCCTTTTTTATTTCTTGTTTGGGTGGGTGGGAACTGGTTTGGGCGTTGGGTTTTCGGACTACTATTTTCTCCTGGACTTTCCTACGGACATTGGTTGGGGTTAGGGAGGGAGGTGGGTCAGCTTTTGTGGGTTTTTAGTTTATTTTTGTTAGGGTAAATTAAATATATTTTTCTATGTTACATGCAATGTTGTTAATGTTTTGTAGGTGGGGTTACTGTTTTACATCACACTGTTTCCTTGCTGGTGCAGGGCCGCCCATAGCCTGTGTTTGATTTAAATAATTGGCTGACTGTGTAAGACACAAACAGATAGATGCGACACACCTCACTGATTGACTTGTCCTACTAGTACTTTCAGTCTGTCCTCTAGTCTATGCATTCTTTATCTGGACTGGTGTGTGAAATTGAATTCATTGAAAACATGTCCATTATTAATTCTGCCTCCCCCAAACTTTTCTCTTACCTGTGCTTGATATTTATGTTTAACTTAGGCACAGCAATGGCTGCATGGTGAAGATGGTTTCCTTTTTCTAACATGCCATGATTGGGGTGGTGGTGGTGGTAGTATAGTAGTAGTAGACACTGGCAGGGCGGCAGCATTTGCAAAAAAAGAAAAGGAGACAGTCAATCGCCTTTTGAGAGACTGTTAGAGGAGTAGTAGAATGAAGTACAGTACAGAACTTACCGAGCAACAATAATATGCTAAAATATTTTACAACAAAACATAATGGTGGTTGGGATAGTTTACTAGACAGAGTTACAAACTAGAGTTGTGTCGACTCGAGTCACTTGACTAAGCCTACAGCCTAACAGTTAGTGCTGTGTATGAGGAATGACAACAAACAAATCCAATCAATGCCGGCAATTAATGCTGAGGTATATGTTCCTTTGTTAAATAAAATAACCTCTAAAATATCCTACTCATGGGTGGGCAAGCAGAAGAAGATCATCGCTCTGCCTTGAAATTGAAGTACTTTTGCTTTCGCCACATCCGCCCCAGCAAGTGTGTGATTAAGTATTTGTGTACATTTAATTTAGTCACACCGACAATAAGTCACACAGCCCAGGGGAAGAGGGTTAGGGTTTGTTGAATGGATGGGAAGGGGGTTTTGGGAAAGGTTTGACATTGAAAAACAGTATGCATGGACAAACAAACGACAATCTTTGAAGATTACCATATCCATATGTTATGGGAGAAAAAGGAAATGCATGCATGATGATGAGAGACCCGTATTACATACACTTCTTGTTCTGTTGTTCTGGCCTTAATACTTTTGCAGATAGCAAATAGAAATTTTAAATATTGGTAGGGAAGAATCGTAAACAGAGAGCAAACCTAATGATGATAATAACAACAACACGAACACACTGTTGTAAAGATTGTATACAAAAAAATTATTCAAATTATTTAAAAAAAGATAAAAGTTGATACTGTTACTGTGTTATCCTGGTAAAAAAAATGTGGACTGGATTTGCATCTCGGCATTCCTCTTGGTCCTCTCGTCCATCAATCTTGGGTGTGTCGCCACTCGCCACTGCCCGGCTGGAATTTTTTTTTCTATTTATTGGTAAGGTAAGTGTGCAGTGTAATGTTTTCCAAAGTATAGGGCAAGGCCTGGCCTGTAATTGTAGATGGAAAACCAAAGGGGATATTGAGAAACAAAGTTGAAACAAATGCACAAGTTATGGTGTAGTAACACTTTCCGAGGTGGCATGTATGCATCATCTCTACTCTAGTCTGTTTCCAGCATTGACCTTCAACAATAACAGGAGAGAGCAGGCCCACAGTGACAGGCCTGACGGCACGTTGCTTAGCAGTAGCACATCCTACGTTAGACTTTAGAGTAATATATATATTTTTTTTTAAAGAGTTGGACAAAAGCAATGCACATTATTCATTCCAAACATAGCATTTTACAGATTAAGTTAGTAAATCAATGCACCGCAGTCATCCCACCGCTACACTCTATTCCACTTCTACACAGACATTTGGGTCTGCAGTGGTTGTTGTTGACGTGTTTACCTTTAGGCTTTTACGTTTTTCTTTTAGGCCACTCATGAAACGTCCTCCTGACTTCATCATCATCTCCGATACTTTTACTGACTGACTGTGAAGATCGGCCTGCAGTAGAAGTAAAATTGTTATTACACAACAAGAGTAGAAATATTATTGACTTGAGTCAGTCTTTAGTGTGTACAGAAAGATAGATTACTAGTACACTTTGACTTCACTTTGTGCACAACAAACAAACAACGAAAACACAAACACCAATCGCTCAGAGTCAGGTGTCCAATGCATGCCATTAATTGTCATTACCTGTTCCTTCTCATCTTAAGTTAACGGGCCGTCTATTTTGCCATCATCATCATGGACGGTGCTGTTGTCTCAATCATACTCATTGCGCAGATTGAGTGAGTCCCCTTCCTGTATTTATTGAAAGCAGGAGAAGTACAAATTTCTTTTTTGCAAGAAGGGGAAAATTGAATTCACCTTGAGTTAAGTTTAGTGTGTTCTGTAGAAAGATGATTAGTGCACAATTACATAACTTCATGCACAACAAACACAACAAAATCATTCAGTCTGCGACTCTGCGTCCAATGCATGGCATCAATCATTACCTGTTCCATCTAATTTTCAGTTAACAATGGGCAGCCTCTCTCGGCTCTGAAAGGAGGATAGCTATAGTAGTCATCTGATTCATGCTCCACTTCTTTTGGCAGGACTAGGAAAGTTTGAATTTGTTCTTCTAGTATTTACCATCATCCAATCATCATTCATGAGGGCAATGGATATGGGCGGGACATTCAGTATGATGGAGCGGAGGGGTTGGATTCGGAGGACTGTACTGTCAAATTGCAGACACCTGAAACTTGTATATGAAATAAGAAGAGTAGAAGATGGTGGTAATGGATTTGTTGTGATTCACAAGTTTGTAACCGGAACGACAGACACACAAATAAAGGGGGAAAAAAGGGAGGAAGACAGTAAGTGCAAGCCTAATTGTCAGGGAAGTATAGCTCCTCCTCAAACTCTGGGGGTTCAGCCAGTAGTAGGTAATCATCATGTGACACACTACTTCCGTCACCTGAGCCGCTGTCCTCATCTTCCTCCATTGCTTCATGTATTGTGTAATTCGGTGGTATGAAGTGCTGATTCATTTTGATCATTGTTAACCTCTTCACGTTTTTGGGCGAGAGACTGGTCCTTCTCAATGTTACAATGGATCCAGCAGCACTGAAAACACGTTCGGAAGAGACACTTGCGACAGGGCAAGCCAGATAGCTTATCGCCAGCCTGCTGAGCAGTGGCCATTCAGACCATTTCCTATACCAATACTGCAATGGGTTTTGATCAATGTACACCTCTTTTGGGTCGTCCAGATAGGCCTGGACCATCCGCTCAATGTTCAGGGGTGCTGCTGGTAAGCTTTCGTGCTCTTTTTTCTGTGCATCAGCACTGTGCCTATTAATGCCTAGCTGTACATACCAATCGTCTAACGATTGTACTGGGCCTAATGATCCAGTTATTATTGCTGTTGTCGATAGTGATGGTGAGTGTTTTGATCCAAACGCACTGCCCTCAGTCAACGAAGTTGCACTTGATCCCGCATGCCCTGCTGCAGTACTTCTTGTGGGTTGATCTTGCGGGCTTTTAATTAGCAGCCGTTCGTTTTCCAACTTACTGGCTGCTTCGGCTATACAAGTTTTGTAGCGGGCAACATCAATCTTGGAAAAAGCAAAGAATGTCTTCAGTCCAAATTTTGCACATGGATCCAGAATTGTGGCACAAATGTAATGTTCTTGTGACAACATTTTATTTTGTATCCTTACATTTTCAGCTAAGCGACGGGATAAGCTCTCCACCAAGTGATAGGCTTCCCTTTTGTCCTCTACACCTTTGTATGATTCAGACACATTCTTCAGCTGATGCTCTAGCATTTGTAATAATGGGATAGCTTGGCCCATTGTATAGTCCTCCTTGCTGACTTCACGTGTGAAGACCTCAAAAGGACAAAGCATCTCAGTCAGGCATTTAATTAGGCTCCATTGCTCCATCTCAAGGTTCATGCCTTTAACAGTGGCATCCCCTCTTCTTTTCCAAACATATTCATGGAGTGACCTGTACTGCTCATACAGACGATCAAGCATGTAATACGTTGAGTTCCAACGTGTTGCCACCTCCTGGATGAGTGCCTTGACTGGCATCCTATGTTCACGTTGGATGATCCTCAGCTGCTTCCGAGCTTTAAAAGAAAGGCTGAAATGAGTGCATATTCTTCGGCAGATGGCCAGTAAATTGCTGACTATGGGTTCTTTTTTCAGAAAGTCTTGAACTATAATGTTTATGCAGTGTGCCAAACACGGAACCCTGAAATAGGAACCAAGTTCCATGGCCTTAAGTACATTACTGCCATTGCCTGTGGCAACAAAACCAATACTAAGCCCTCTTGACTGCAGCCATTCCAAAACCTTGCTGCAAAACTCGTCTAAAATGTTTTCAGCCGTATGAGATTTCTCCATGGCGAACATGGCTACAGTTGCATGTTTCCGAGTACCTTTAAAAATCACAGCTGTGTCAACAGCACCTCGTGCAGATAGTTTATCTCTAACCCCCACAAAAGAGACCCAGTGTGCAGTGATGCACATGTAATCTGTGGCTTGGCAACTGGTCCACATGTCTGTTGTCAGGTGGATACTGTGAACAGCACTCTGCTGCAAAGCTTGTCCAACCAATTCCAGCACATCATGATGTAGTGCCGGAACAGCAATTCTTGCGAAATAGGACTGGCTGGGAACCTTCCATTTAGGGCAGATGGGTGACACAAATTCAAGGAAACCCACCCCTTCCAAAAATGAAAAAGGAAGAAGGTCCAGCGCTAACATTTTAGCCAGCTTCGCATTGTACAACCTTGCCGTTGGGTGGTTGCGTTGGAACTGCCCCTCCAACCTAAACATGCTCTAAATGGTAGGCTGGATTACTTTCCTTTGTGGTGCTGTTTTCATTAACCCACTTAGGCTCAACGACACAGTTTGTCTCATTACGGTACTCGGGCGCCTTGGTGTCTCAGCCTGACTCTGAATATGGCTCTTACTGCAGTGCCACTCAGATGTTACTGAGGAGGATGTGGGCGGTACCACTGCACTACTGGGGACAGGGCTAGAAATGCCTCCCTCTTCTTCACCTTCCACCGCAATAATATCGCTCCCTGATTCTTCCTGACCAACTTCAATGGGTTGAGTTTTTCTACTTTCTTTTAACTGAAGTAGGTGATTCTCCCACACAATAGTTTGTTGTATTCTGAGATGACTTGCTTGGCCTCCGGTACCATAGTTTGTACCAAGCTTACCCCGCCGAACACCTTGCCGACAAATTGAGCAGATAGCAACGTTCTCCTCCTGGGTGCTAACAGAAAAGAAGTCCCAAACTGAGGAGGAGAACTTTCTGGCACTGCTGGATGTGCCACTTTCAATACCAGATGAACTGGAGGGTGTGCTTGAAATGTGACCCTGTGCACCTAGACTGTGACTTTTACTACCACTACCTACTGATATGGTTGAGCTGGATGTAGGTCCCTGCCGGGCCTTGGAAAATATGGCAGCTGGAGGTAGTGGTGGTGTAACCTGTGTTGGTGATATCCGCGCTACATCCCACTTAGTAGCAGCCTTTCTGGATAGGGTGAGAATGTTGGTCTCCAATCCCTTTTGGGCGGGAGTAATGTGCGTGATGACTGGCTCATCTTTATCAACATCAGCATCACCCCCCTCTTCTACATCTACCTCCATAACTCTAAGTTTTTCTGGGACCTTCCTTTTCAGAAGCATTGTCTTGTGGCGTATCTCACTCTCAGACTGAGCTGGTGGGTGCCAAGTGGCATCACGATCATCAGAAGCGGGGCTTGAAGAAGATGATGATGGACTAAGCCTCCTTTTCCTTGCTGGTGGTCTGGAAGACAATAGATCTTCTGAAACAGTGGAAGCTCGATTTCCTGAAATGCCCCTACGTCAGGAGCAACAACTACCATGGTGGGCTGTTGCGGCTGCTGCTGTTCCTGTTGCGGCTGCTGCTGTTCTTGTTGCGGCCGCTGCTGTTCTTGTTGCGGACGCTGCTGTTCCTGTTGCGGCTGCTGCTGTTCTTGTTGCGGCTGCTGCTGTTCTTGTTGCGGCTGCTGCTGTTCTTGTTGTGGCTGCTGCTGTACTTGTTGCGGCTGCACACTTATCTACTGAGTTTGCGCCTGTGTTGATTGTGTACTACTTTGCGATAATGACATTTCTTCAACATCACTACTCATTAGTAGACTGGCTACCTCTGCGACACTAAAGCCGGACAATGCTGCTGTAGGCGTAACTTTTTTGGTGCCAAAAAAACATTGGCCGGCACACCACCAGTCGTCGTTAGTGACACTTCCTTTTTCTGTTCCTTCTTCTCACCGGCAACTTTCTTGGTACTGGACCTGTTACCTTTCTTTGGGGCCATCTTCTTCAGATGTCAGGCAGGATGCAGATGCACGACAAGTTCTGGTCACACGTGGACGTGATGCGCAGCAGGACTTCTGTCTGGCTGGCAGTACAACGGGTAGCACGGTGATGCTGATGACACCTCCTCCTCTGGCTTTTTGTGCACCTAAAAGCAAATAAGCCAGGAGAAGAACATCAGTGAAAAGTTGCATTTGTTGTTGTGGTTCAGTTACTTACTACTGTACTAGTGCAAACAAAAGATATAGTCTAGCCATTTATGACTTTTTTTTTAACAAGGGCTATGTTATACCACTGTGTACAGTCAATCACACACTACACTCTCAGGAAGGATAGGAAAGTTAATAAGAACCACCAAAATAGAAATGTAATGGAAGTGGGGTGGAACCTATTTGCCATTAAATTATTTGAGCATCTCAGCATCCACGGAGCTGTTGCAGTAAGCCAATAGGAAAACCATGCAGGCCTATATAGCAAAAGCAGGACACTAATAACTCCCAACACAAAAAAAGGTCACCAGCCACATGGACACTCACACATCACAAACAAGCAGGGGACCTGGGAAACACCAGGAGCTGACAAAAGGCCTATAAAAGCCAGGTAAAGGATGCATGCTAAAGCACACTGCTCTGCCATTTTAATGCAACAAAATGCAAATACGAACATTCACAGGCCCCAAAAAGGTCTGCAGGGTGCATGCATTGCACACCAACACACACCGAACACACACAACAAAAGCATGACTTTAAGTCAACCAACATCAGAAAGCCCACCCCAAAAAAACACACTTCCCCAACTCAATCCAATGCCATCCATGCCCTAAATGATGTATATTCAACAGACCACACAGAAAACACTTGATTAATAAAGCTGTGGCTACCTGCTCTGATCCTACTGGATGAAAGCAGGCCTGTTGGCAGACAAGGCCAGGCAAGCGTGTAGGTCTAGGCTTCAAAATGGCCACCAGCCACATGGCCAGGCCCAACAACATCATAAAGCCCACCCTCAAAAAAACACACTTCCCCAACTCAATCCAATGCCATCCATGCCCTAAATGATATCTAAATTCAACAGACCACACATAAAACACTTGATTAATAAAGCTGTGGCTACCTGCTTTGATCCTACTGGATGAAAGCAGACCTGTTGGCAGACAAGGCCAGGCAAGCTTGCAGACCTAGGCTTCAAAATGGCCACCAGCCACATGGCCAGGCCCAACAACATCAGAAAGCCCACCCCAAAAAAACACACTTCCCGAACTCAATCTAATGCCATCCATGCCCTAAATGATGTCTAAATTCAACAGACCACACAGAAAACACTTGATTAATAAAGCTGTGGCTACCTGCTCTCATCCTACTGGATGAAAGCAGGCCTGTTGGCAGACAAGGCCAGGCAAGCTTGCAGGCCTAGGCTTCAAAATGGCCACCAGCCACATGGCCAGGCCCAACAACATCAGAAAAGCCACCCCAAAAAAACACACTTCCCCAACTCAATCCAATGCCATCCAGGCCCTAAATGATGTCTAAATTCAACAGACCACACAGAAAACACTTGATTAATAAAGCTGTGGCTACCTGCTCTGATCCTACTGGATGAAAGCAGGCCTGTTGGCAGACAAGGACAGGCAAGCTTGCAGGCCTAGGCTTCAAAATGGCCACCAGCCACATGGCCAGGCCCAACAACATCAGAAAGCCCACTCCAAAAAAACACACTTCCCCAACTCAATCCAATGCCATCCATGCTCTAAATGATGTCTAAATTCAACAGACCACACAGAAAACGCTTGATTAATAAAGATGTGCCTACCTGCTCTGATCCTAGTGGATGAAAGCAGGTCTGTTGGCAGACAAGGCCAGGCAAGCTTGCAGGCCTAGGATTCAAATGGCCACCAGCCACATGGCCAGGCCCAACAACATCAGAAAGCCCACCCCAAAAAACACATTTCCCAGCTAATTCCAATGCCATCCAGGCCCTAAATGATGCTTGAAAATGAAATACATTAAAAAAACACCAAAGGAACAGTTGCTTCATCATGCACACACCCATGAGGCCAGGACTAGCTCGGGCCTACTACTGACTACTACTACCCACAACATTTAAAAAAAAAGGAATGATGATAGTTACCAAAAATAAATTGTAGTTACAACAACTGCAATGCTCACAATCAAACAGACACAACAACCACTTACTTGTAAAACATCCAAATAATAAATCCTCAAATCCAATTACAATGATGCAGCAGACAAAAAGAGTGATCTTTACAGCTCAAAATCCAAAGGCAGAATGAGCAGGAGATGGACAAAGCACTGGGAGGAGCCTGCTGGACAAGAACAGGAAGTTGGAGATTCTGTGGCACTTCCTCCCTCTCCCCACCTTTTTAAAAAAGGACTCCTTGCACAAAAAAAGACAGCCAAATGACAATCTGAGGAGTTGTTTTCATCCAAAATCATCATTTGCAGAAGGTTTCATGCTGCTAGAGCTGATATTCTTCTCCAAATTGAAGATTTTACTTGTTCGAGTTCTCGAGCTTCACATTACTTCCGCCGGATGTCGATGGCATGTCCAAAATGACTTGATCGCGTTCTCTCGCTCCCTGTCGCGTTGGATATGACGTGTTCGGGGCCTCTTTCTCCTTTTCGCGTTCAATTAGACGTGCCCGCGTCCTCATGCTCTCGCTCGCGGTGGAGAATGACGTGTTCGAGATCGCAATCTTCTCATACTCTTGCGGTGCATGATCGCGAGAAGAAAGACGTGATCGTGCGACAAATGACGTGATCGCACGACAAATGACGTTAATGCGGGCGCGAACTGTCGCTAGACAGCACAAAATGGCTACCAACAATCCAACATTTCACGGAGAACGCGACCGGGTCGGGAAAACTTGTCGGCAAATGCGGGGATTGAGGTAAGGCGATTGCGTGCACATGCGCACAGGCGCACGCGAGAATGTATTTTTTTACAGCGCGAGCAAGAAACAAATTACCGCTAAGATGCGGATTGCGAAAATCTTTACATTTTAACGCTTTCCGCGGAACGCGAAAATGCCAAATTATCGCAATTTCCGTGAGCGGAACGGAATTTTGGCCCAGGCCTAGTAAATGGTACCCTAGGTACCCAGGGCATTGTGACGAGAGAAGACATCTAAGGGCTGCAGCCCTTATTGTGCCACCCTTAGGGGCCCTGCACCCTGACACCCACACACTGCCTTTGCAGACTGAGTGTCCTGGTGCAGAACTAAATAAAGAGTCGACACGGCACACATCCCTGTGTGCCATGCCCACAAACCCACTGCCCTGGCATACATCAGTCACCCCTCTAGCTGGGTGCCCTATGCCATTGGTGTGGGCACAGGTGCATGAGCCCTGTGCCCCTACAGTGCCCAGGGCCATTCCTGGGTACTGTAAGTGCAGTGATGCCATTAAGAGTATATTGTGCTGCGAGGTTGTCATTACGAACTCCACAGCACCATATTGGCTACACTGAAGACTGACAAGTTTGATATCAAACTTCTCAGCACATTAAACCCACACTGATGCCAGTGTGGGATTTAATGTAAAATGCACTACAGAGGGCATCTTAGAGATGCCCCCTGAAACCTATCTTGTCTGAGAGGCTGTCTAGACTGCCACACAGCAGACATGTTGCTGGACCCCTAGGTGGAGAGCCCCCCCTGCTCTCCTAGGCCTGGAACAATGCACATCCTGGGCGAGGTGCTAGGTCTCCTCCCCCAAGATGGGCAGGGGGAAGCTTCAGAGACATACCACCTTTGTGAGCTTCTCCAGACCACTTGCTGTACTTAGCAACTGGCCCCCACTGGTTCTGACCCCCACTCTGGCGGGAAGACTGGCGAGAAACCCTACGTGAGGAAAGGAGGTGTGCCAGCCTGTGGCAACTCCAACCCTCAGGTGGGAGAGGCGAGGTGAAGCACAACTCTGGGCCCCGGCCAGCTTGAGGATGGGGAGCCCTGCCCAATCAGAGATAGGCTCCCGCCCTCTCCGACTGGAGAGGGGCAGGATAGGGGGTGTACTCACCCCAGGACAGTGATCTTTTGGTCCCTGCCCTTCCGCTACCTGTAACACCCCTAAATTTAGTATTTAGGGGCACCCTGAACCTTCCTTCCTCAGATCCCTATTTCCAAACAAGAAAGAAGACCAAGAAGAAGCAGACCTGCGGTGCAGCTGCTAACAAGAGGACGACACCATCTGACTTGGCCCCAGCCCTACATGCCTGTTGATCCTTGAACCTACTCCTGATAAATCCCAGCATCTCCTGCGGACAGTAACCTCAAGGAGGACCTGCCTGCTTTGACCCTCTTAGAGACTGGGACTCCCACGAGCAGTGGCTCTGCTCAAACAGCAACAACCCTGGTGCCAGCCAGGAACCGCGAATCCAGCCCACTCTGCAACCACCGAGGCCGACCTGTGCCCGAGTGGACAAAGACCCTGAGGATATCCCCCTGGTGATTCTGACCTGGAATCCAGTGCCCAAGAACCCTCCTCGATGACTCAGACGCCGCCTGCAGACTCAAAACCAGGGACCCCTCCAACCGCAACCAGCAGAGGGTAAGATTTCCCGACGTCCAAAGACACCCCTGCACCCGGTGCCCCCCGGCCTCCTGTGCCCAACTCCAGGGTGCCTACCTACCCTCCAATATCTCAACTTACCCCCCCAAGTGTTGGTCGCTCCAGAAGATCGACCGTCCCCTTTTAAAGATCTCCGTTGAATAACATTGAGCGCCCAACGGCTCAAAAGCACCCTGCACCCACCCTCCCGAGTGCCCCTGGCAGTGCAACCTTTGTACTATCCTACTTCTCCATTTGCCCTGAGCAAGTGACCAGGAGCCCAGCTCCCACAGCCGCGTGGCCTGCTAGCCAGCAGCCACCGACCGAAGGCCCCCTGCCTATCATTGGATAACATTGGGCCTAACTACCTCTGCACCCGGCTGCCCCTGTGCTGCTGAGGGTGTACCAACTGTACCTACCTGACCATGGGAGACCCCTGAGTATATTCCCAGAACCTTAACTCTGCCAGTCGAGTACTTACCTAAAAGCCGATAACTCGCTTTTCTTCCATAGGCTAACATTGACTGGTTTCACTTGGAAATTCTTCGAAGTGTGGAGTTTTGGAACTTTAAAATACTCATCTAAAATCAGCCGAACTGCGAATTCCGATTTACTCACCTGCTATCAGGAGAGACCTCAGGGCTGCATCTTTGAGCCCAGTACTGACCCTGAATAGTAATTCTAACCGTACTTACCAGTAACTTGTATTTCCTTCCATAGGATATCATTGCCTGTTTTTTGCTGAAAAAGTTTCTAAGTGTCGATTTTTGAAACTTACAAATATTCCTCTAAAATCAGCCGAACTACGAATTCCAATTTACTCACCTGTTATCAGGAGAGACCTCAGTGCTGCATCTTTGAGCCCAGTACTGATCCTGAAAAGTAATTCTAACCGTACTTACCAGTAACTTGAATTTCCTTCCATAGGATATGATTGCCTGCTTTGTGCTGAAAAAGTTTCTAAGTGTCAATTTTTTAAACTTACAAATATTCCTCTAAAATCAGCCGAACTACGAATTCCGATTTACTCACCTGTTATCAGGAGAGACCTCAGTGCTGCATCTTTAGCCTAGTACTGATCCTGAAAAGGAATTCTAACCGTACTTACCAGTAATTTGAATTTCCTTCCATAGGATATGATTGCCTGCTTTTTGCTGGAAAAGTTTCTGAGTGTTGATTTTTGAAACTTACAAATATTCCTCTAAAATCAGCCAAACTACGAATTCCGATTTACTCACCTGTTATCAGGAGAGACCTCAGTGCTGCATCTTTGAGCCCAGTACTGATCCTGAAAAGTAATTCTAACCGTACTTACCAGTAACTTGAATTTCCTTCCATAGGATATCATTGCCTGCTTTTTGCTGAAAAAGTTTCTAAGTGTCGATTTTTGAAACGTACAAATATTCTCTAAAAATCGTGCCAACGGTAAAAACGTAATTACTTGCCTGTTTTAGATAGAGGTCCAAGTGCTGAACCTAGGAGTCCAGCACTGGATTACAAAAGTAACGTGAACATACTTTACCTGCAAATTGAATTTCCTTCCATAGGATAACATTAGTAATTCCAACTGAAAAAGTTTCTGTCAAATTTTAAAATACAATAATATTCCTTAAAAATCACTACTGTAACCAAAACGCTTTTACTTACCTCTTTAGAGCTCATGTCCCGGGACTGAATCTAGGATCCAGTCCTGTGGTTAGAAAAGTAATCTACAAAGTAACAAATTGCATTTAACCAGAAATTCCCATTGAGCTCAATGTTGCATTGTGTTTAAAATTGTGTTGCCTATTGCAACAAACTGTAACTATTGCATTCAAAAAGTCTATTGCCTATTTGAAAACTATTTAACTAAAGTAACTCATCCTAAGAAAGTATATTTTGATATCTTGTTGATTCTAAAATAAAACAACTATATTTTTTGATACAAAACAATTGGCCTAGAGTTCAGTTCTTGAGTGAATGAGACCATTTGCTGACTGAGTGTTTACAACAAATGCTTTACACTGTCCTCTGATACTGCCTTACTGCTCGACCAAGCTACCACTTTAGAGAGTAAGGTTATATCTAACTTTAACATCTGCAAAACCTCCGGGGACTGAGGACTCTATACACACTGCACCTTACTTTGGTCCAGTATATATAGAGCCACTTTCCTACACCATCCCCTCCCTTCACCACTTTGTAAATGCGCCCTGTGTCCGTTTTAATTTGGGAGATTAAGTCCCCTTGAATCCTGAGTGTCCCTAGGGTCCAAGTAGCCCACTAGGTACCTCCAGTAAGTGCCACAGAGCTGCGTTGCAGAGAGGTGTAAAAAGGGGCACGGCCTGGGCCACCTCTCTGAAACACAGAGCGGTGGCGCTTACTGGAAGCACGTGGTGGGCTAGTTAGCCCCCAGGGGCACTCAGGATTGAAGGGGAATTATTTCTCCAAGTTGACACGCGCCACAGGGCGTGTTTTCACACGTCACCTCGGGTCCCATCCCCTCCCTTCACCACTGTGTAAACGCGCCCTGTGGCGTTTTAATTTGGGAGATTAAGTCCCCTTGAATCCTGAGGGTCTCTAGGGTCAAACTAGTCCACTAGGTACCTCCAGTAAGTGCCACAGAGCTGCGTTGCAGAGAGGTGTAAAAAGGGGCACGACCTGGGCCACCTCTCTGAAACACAGCGCAGTGGCGCTTACTGGAAGCAACTGGTTGGCTAGTTGGCCACCTGGGGCTCTCAGGATTGAAGGGGAATTATTTCCCCAACTTAAAATGCACCACAGGGCGTGTTTTCACACGTCACCTCAGGCCCCATCCCCTCCCTTCACCACTGTGTAAACACGCCTGTGGCCGTTTTAAGTTGGGAGATTAAGTCCCCTTGAATCCTGAGGGTCCCTAGGGTCAAACTAGCCCACTAGGTACTTTCAGTAAGCGCCCTTGCAGAGAGGTGTGAAAAGGGGCACGGCCTGCACCACCTCTCTGCAACGCAGTGCAGTGTCCCTTACTGGAAGCACCTGGTGAGCTTGTTGGCCCCCAGGGGCCCTCAGGATTGAAGGGGAATTAATTCCCCAACTTAAACACGCCACAGGGCGTGTTTGCACACATCACCTCAGGCCCCGTCCCCTCCCTTCACCACTGTGTAAAGCGGCCTGTGTCCGTTCTAAGTTGGGAAATTCAGTCCCCTTGAATCCTAAGGGTCCCTGGGTCAAACTAGCCCATTCGGTACCTCCAGTAAGCGCCACAGAGCTGCGTTGCAGAGAGGTGCAAAAATGGGCGTGGTCTCTGAATGTCTGTCTGCAACGCAGCTCTGTGGCGCATACTGGAGGTACCTGGTGGGCTAGTTAGCCCTCAGGGACCCTTGGTATTGAAAGAGAATTATTTTCTCAACTTACAACTCGCCACGGGGCGCGTTTGCACAATGGTGAAGGAAGGGGGAGTGGCCTGAGGTGAAATGTCTGCAAACATGCCCTGTTGCACGTTTTAAGTTGGGAATTAATTCCTCCTCAATCCTGAGGGTCCCTGGGGCCAACTGGCTCACCAGGTACCTCCAGTATGCGCCAGAGAGCTGCGTTGCAGAGAGGTGTTCAGAGGCCATGCCCATTTTTACAATACTCTGCAATGCATCTCCGTGGTAATTACTGAAGGTACCTGGTGGGCTAGTTGGCCCCCAGGGACCCTCAGGATTGAAGAGGTATTAATTTCTCAACTTAAAATGCACCACAGGGCGTGTTTGCACACATGTCACCTCAGGCCCCGCCGCCTCCCTTCACCACTGTGCAAACGCGCCCTGTGGCATGTTTTAAGTTGGGGGATTAACTCCCCTTGAATCCTGAGGATCCCTGGGGCGCAACTAGCCCACCAGCTACCTCCATTAAGCGCCACAGAGCTGCGTTGCAGAGAGGTGTAAAAAGGGGCATGGCCTCAGAACACCTCTTTTCAACACAGCCCCCTGGCTCATGCTGGAGGTTCCTGGTGGGGTAGTTGGCCCCCAGGGACCCCCAGTATTCAAGGGGAATTCGTTCCCCCTCTGCAAACACGCCAGGGGCACGTTTGCCGAGTGCTGCAAGAAGGGGGCATGGCCTCCAGCGCGATGCCGGTATTTTTCTTTTTTTTATTTTAAGAAGGGGGCTGTGTGGCCCCCCTTCTTTTCCTAATATTTTGGCCCTGGGGACCCCATCACCCAGGGCCTGACACCTTTTGTTTTTTTTAATGTTATTAGTGAAGGGGGCCACGTGGCCCCCCCTCCCAGGGCCATAATTGGCCGGGGTCTGGCCTTTTTAAAAAAAATTATTTTAATTTTAGGAGGGGGGCTGCTTTGCCCCGATCCTTAGGCCATTTATAGCCACGGGGACCCCATCCCCCGGGGCCGGCCTGTTTTCCCTATTTATTTTTTTTTTTAATTTTGAGGAGGGGGGCCGCATGGCCCCCCTCCAGGGCCACTAATAGACCCGGGGACCCCATCCCCCGGGGCTGGCCCTCTGCGTTGGGGATGGTGGGGGGGTCCCCAATCCCCCCACGGTCCTGACGGCTCCCCGTGTCCCTCGGGAGCCGGCACTGCTTTTCCACATGGGTAGCTGCGAAGATGCAGCTCCCCATGTGGAAAAGCAATCTTCTTTGGTATTTGGAAGAGAGAGCAGGTTTCCTGCTCTCTCTTCCAAATACCAAAGCAGGTTGCTATGGCAGGGCGGTAGCCGCGAGGCTCTAGCCCTGCCATAGCAAACAGCAGTGTCCCGGGGAGGGCACCCCGGGACACTGCAGGAGCCGGCCCTGGGGTTGGCGTTCCCCAGGGCCATCGCAGGCTCCAGGAGGGGGCTGTGCGGCCCCCCCTCCCACCATTTCTAAAGCCCCAGGGAGGTGGTGGTCCCCGGGGCTGGGGGGTCCATCACGGACCCCCTAATTTGAATATTTAGAGCCCCGGGGAGGTCCTTGAGAATATGCCCCATAGTTAATAAAAGGCAGAACCACCTCCAGCGTCAACCCCATCTCCAGTTTAGGACTTCACAGGTTCTTAGTAAGGAAATTCTGGTAACGGGCCAAGAGTATTGATAAACCTCTTACAATCAGAAGAAGTTGTGCACTGGGAGGCAGACAAGTTGAGGAGCAGCAGTTATGCAGCCAAGGTATTGTTTCAGCAGTAATCACCAGAGGGACAGGCCAGTCAGAAAGGCTCTGAGCTTAATTGGCACAGTTACACACACATTGCAGGAGTGAGTCAACACAGGTAGTCAACTGCAGAGGATAGAAGAAACAAGGGACAAAAGTGGAAAAATAACAAAGGTCTTGACAAGGAACAAAATGTGGGCAGGAACTACGAGTCTGACATCCATGCAGCAAATTGGTTGTGAGGTAACTGACTGCTGTTTCTGATAGTTCTTATGCTCCCCTGGATTCACACATCTTCTCTTGTGGCTTGCCTCGGATTGGTCTCTTATTGATCTTGACCTGGAAAGTCCAAGTACAATATTCATATGTATCCATAGAATTTGTTTAGGTTAGGAGTGGTAAACCATTGCTTTAATACTGTTTGTGCAAACAGACCTACCACACTAATTTTAAAAAAGCTCTCCGAGGTTCATTGTACACCTCGTAATTGGTGCACTGCATAAAATGTTTACATATATGCATGGATTCACCAAAATGTCAGGGGCAGTGACCTCATCCTTGGAAGTAATATCGCATGACCATACACCTTATGAAATCACAATAATTGAGTTTGATTATAACTGCATGATTAATAGAACAACACAGCACAGACAAATGTCTATTTAAGATAGATACCATCTACACTATGTTGCTGACCTGATATGCCAGGGAAACATTACTCATTTCCTTTTGTATTCCATGAAAGATTATATTTCCATCTAAAGAGGATATAGTGCCACAAAACAAAGAAATGCACTTTTGAACATAAATATTTTATACCAGAAAGGTAATGACGTAATAATGGTTGTCTCAAGGTTAACCTCAACACGAAAGGTATTGATAAATCATAGGGCGAGGGAAAAACACAATAGCAGCTATGTGAACACATATTAATTGATAAAGAACATATATTAAATATAAATGATGCCATTGGCTTAAATTATTTCTCATTGTTAATTCATTGTGATTTATGTTCATTTGCAAGGCATTATGACTGTTTGATGCACAAAAGTGCAGGCTTTAAAAATATTCATAATTTTTTTCATATCCACAATAATGAAACATGGTGGCAACTTGTTTAAACATGTTTAAGTTTTAGTTATTTTATTATTTAATCAAGAGAGTACATATTGCACTGCTGAATGTATTTGTTTTACTAAACTCAACAGGTTATGTTGTCACCGTCCCGTAAAGAGACTGTTTACCTTCTGTTTTTGCAATGGTGGCTTGTGATCTGTGAATCTACTGGGCTATAATGTTTGCCCTGAATTGTAACAAGCAAAGTAAGTGAGCTGATATCTTTCAGGGGAGTTCAGAGGGGATCCTCCAGAGACCGTTTGTAAAAAAACTGGGGAATGCACATAATTTTCACATACATTTTGGTAAAAACCCCTAGTCTCTGAAAGGGCACGCATCAAGACCTTTAATGGTGTGCTAAGACAATGAAATCTGATGCCTCCCCAATGGATTTTCAAAATGTGCAATGGATAACATCATGGGGCCAATTCCGATGGCCGGTCGGACAGCTGTCCGTAGCCTTACCCTGCGACCGACACGTACCTGGAGCCGGTCCGTCCTGTCGAGTAAGTACGATGCGCATAACTGCCAAAAACACGACCGACACTTAGGCTGTGAATCAAGCCCCATTCTCCGTCTGAGCCATAACTCCTAAAGAGGAACCGAGTCAACCGGAAGCAGTATCCATAGCAGTTTCCGGCATGACAAGTACGATGCGTACTTCCTACGCGCCGGACGGGTCGTCACGTACAGCACGTCACAGCATCCGGAAAACAAGCATATCAGCTACGATTCGCGCCACAAATCAATACACGGCTACGAGACGGACCAGCTTGCAGCGGGTACAAGACGGAGCAACAAGCAGCGTGTACGACACGAACACATCATGAATCCCATCGTGCAGGTCATACCAGTACTCTACATCTATGACCGGATCAGGGACCGACGCCGATGGCGCAGACGGTAGGTCAGACACCTACAACACAAACAAACAACACGTACACGCAAAATGGCACACACACACAGGGGATACGCATCCTGGCCACTAACAACAGCCCACCATAGGGGTTGCATGGCCCGCACCACTAACACCCCCACCCATAGGGGGCCTGTTGCCCATCACCCCTGCCACTCCCACTCAAAGGGCTTATGTTGACCATCACCCCTGCCACCCCAGCCATAGGGCTTATGTTGCCCAGCACTACTGCCACCCCCACTCACAGGGCTCATGTTGCTCATCACCCTTGCCACCCCCACACCCCCACTCACAGGGCTATGTTGCCCATCACCCCTGCCCCCCCAGCCATAGGGCTTATGTTGCCCATCACCCCTGCCACCCACACCTATAGGGGACCTGTTGCCCATCACTACTGCCACCCCCACCCATAGGGACTTTGTTGCCCATCACCCCTGCAACCCATACCCATAGTGCTTATGTTGCCCATCACCCCTGCCACCCCCACTCACAGGGGACCTGTTGCCCATCACCCCTGCCATCCCCACTCATAGGGCTTATGTTGCCCAACACTACTGCCACCCCCACTCACAGGGGACCTGTTGCCCATCACCCCTGACACCCCCACTCACAGGGCTTATGTTGCCCATCACCCCTGCCACCCCCAGCTATAGGGCTTATGTTGCCCATCACCCCTGCCACCCCCACTCACAGGGGACCTGTTGCCCATCACCCCTGCCACCCCCACTCACAGGGGACCTGTTGCCCATCACCCCTGACACCTCCACCCATAGGGCTTATGTTGCCCATCACCCCTGCCACCCCCACTCACAGTGGACCTGTTGCCCATCACACCTGCCACCCCCACTCACAGGGGACCTGTTGCCCATCACCCCTGCCACCCCCACTCACAGGGGACCTGTTGCCCATCACCTCTGCCACCCACGCCCATAGGGGACCTGTTGCCCATCACCCCTGCCACCCACACCCATAGGGCTTATGTTGCCCAGCACTACTGCCACCCCCACTCACAGGGCTTATGTTGCCCAACACCCCTGCCACCCCCACTCACAGGGGACCTGTTGCCCATCACCCCTGCCACCCCCACTCACAGGGCTTATGTTGCCCATCCCCCCTGCCACCCCCAATCACAGGGGACTTTGTTGCCCATCACCCCTGCCACCCACACCCATAGTGCTTATGTTGTCCATCACCCCTGCCACCCACACCCATAGGGGACCTGTTGCCCATCACTACTGCCACCCCCACCCATAGGGACTTTGTTGTGTATCACCCCTGCCGCCCACACCCATAGTGCTTATGTTGCCCATCACCCCTGCCACCCCCAGCCATAGGATGGGTGATGCACAACACATTCAGCATATGCAAACATCAGGTATGTCCGCAAAATACATCCCCCATGACATCATGACAACAGTGTGTAGTCTGTGACAAATGCCCACAACAGTGATTATGGCTACGAGCATACAATGTAAGTAACAGCAAGCATCACCATAGCACTGTGGCAATGTAAAAAGAACACCCCCTCACTGTGTAGAGCAGAAGTTAAGTGGGGGCTCACAAAATGCAGCAGATGTGGAGCATTGTGGTGATGGGGACCAAAACCCCCTCATCACAGTGACCAAAAGGTAAGTGTCATCATGGTCAAAGCTGCAAATAACAAACAGCATGTATGATCCCTGCTCCCAACACATCAAACCCTTCTGGGGCAAACTAGTGGTTGTGTCCCATACACACCGAGATGTGGTGAGGCTAACAGTGCTGTGAAAGCATAACACTCTCGGCCATGTGCAGACAAGCACCAACAATGGGGGCTGACAATGCACACAGCGTACAATGACACAACAGCAGAAGTGAGCATCACCAAGCATGCACACATGTCGAAAATAGACACACCAATCAAAACAAAATGTGTAGACTGTAGGTGTCAGCTCTCAAACTCACGTTCCATGCCAGCAATGGCACCAAACAACTAGGATGAATTTGCACAATGATGTGAAATGACTCACAGGGACAGCATGCAAAATCACAGAAACAGCATCCAGACCAAGGCCCACAACAGCAATTCCAACGCACTGGTGCAGATGCACAAACAGGCAAACTCACACTGCACATCGGACACAACATGTGTGTGTGTGTGTCACAGTATCCCAGGCAACTACACAATACATGAGGGGGGCTGAACCACAGTGACACAGATGTGTACACAGTGCCATACAAAAGAAAACCATAATTGGGAAACCCTCAGTGGGCAATCAGGCGTTGGGAGTTGAGAGGAAGTACAACAGACACATGTGACACAAGCTGGAATGAACACCAACTAACACAGCAAGAGACTGACACACAACACCACTACCCCCAGGGACCAGACAGTGGGGTGACACAAGCATGCATGACACCTCCACTGTGATGACAAAGGCAGATGTCGTACAAACTGGGAAACCCAGACATGTGTCCTGTGCCACAAACGTACATCACACATACACAAACACAAATCACTCAGCATGGCCCCTCATCCATGGACAAACAGGAGCTAGGGGACCATCCATGCAAACATTCACATCAGTCCACCCTCAACAACACACACCTGAACTGCAACAATGTGTATCTGTGAAGTCCACATGGATAGGTGACATTGCACATGTACCCATGCCAAACACAGGAATGTTGGCAGGAACTAAGGTGCACACACACATCACACAAGGACTGTTTACAACCCTGGGGAATGACAGACACACTGCACAGTATGCGGTACATGGCCATGACCTCAAAGGTCATGTAACCTTCAGAATATCTGCCACAGTCCCAGGACTATGCAGATGCCAAGGAGAAACACAAGGCACCCATGCTGACACCTGCCAGCATTGCAGCCGTGAACTCGACAAGTGGGAGCAGTCACACACACATACAAATGTCTCAATCACTAAAAAATACCACCTAGGGACAACTACATGATATTGCAAACAAACAAGTGCCTTGAGGTACCCTGACTGTGCCCCATCTGTGTCTGACAAAATCATCACCACTCAGAACTGACAAATCCCAATGATGATACACCAATTAACAGTAGTGTGTCATGCACCCACTCATCTGGTAGCCCATTGGAAAAGTAGTGGGATGAACCCAGTACCACTCAGCAAGCATCAACAACAGGAACATATCAAGGGAACACTGTCTGTGTATGAACAGGGATGTGGACACACACATGCACATTCAACACACACCATGGGCCCAGGCCATGTCAATGGACAACACACTAACTTGAGGGGACACAACTCCTGTGGGAGCCCAGCTGTGCCAAACATATTGGGCCCTAATTTTAAGACTTTCGGTATTCACAGAAGGCATTTAGGAGTCCTAAAGTTAAGACTCCTAACTTCTGTGAATACCGAAGTGAGTAAGTGTCTTCTGTGAATACCAAAATGAGTAAGTGCCTTCTGTGAATACGAAAATGGTAGTAAGTTTAGGATTTTGTCTTAAGTTAGTTCTGTGAATCGGGCCCAACCACTGCAAGTCTCCCCTAAGTCATCTGCACATACCCAAAACATATGTCTAGCAAGTTGCACAGAGGCCCCAGTTGCTCCTATTACAATGATGCCCACACCTGTAGGGCCAGTATTGATGAGCACGAAGTATGTGGAAGTGACAATTTGGACAATGGGAAGCACATCATATGTGCAGGGGTGCAAGCCACAGATGTGACCATGCAAATGAAATGCTCACAGAGAGATGTACACAAATAGTTGATCCAGACACACCCAGGTAGCTGCAAAGGATGACATGGATACCCACCAGAATAGGATACATATCTCATGGACCACAGGGAGTACCTCACATCAACACATCAGTATGCAACATTGTAAACCAAGCATTACAGGTGCAAGGGCATGTAAAACAACATCAACATGATGTACAGCTAAATCAACTTCACAGGGACAAAGAAAAAAGCTTTATTCAGCATATGCAAAGTGAAACGTCTGTTCCAACAAAAGGCCAATGGCCAGTCCATGTCCAAATGCCAAGGACTGAACTAGAGTGACAAATTCAGTATATGAAATTCTAAACGTCTGGGCAACCAAAAGGCCAATTACCAGTCCATGTCAAAATGCCAAGGAGTGAACTACAGTGACAACTGTCACACCTTGCTTGCCTGCACTGCTAAGGACCGGGGTCCTCCCCTTGGAGGGGCAAACATGGGGGCAGGCCAGGCACCACATGGACAGGATCAGGGAGGAGCAGAAGGAGGCAGTGACGAGGTGGGGGATGCAGGCAAGACACTTGCAACTGCAGGGGAGATGACTGAAGTGGTGGGTGCTGTCACAACTCTGGGGCACAAGTCAGATGGGGTGGGTGCCGGCACAACTCCAGTGGGCAGGTCAGATGTAGTGGATTGGCTCACCACTGCAGTGCCCAAGTCAGACGGGGTGGTCATGGACTCCAAAGCAGTGCCTACATCCATGGGAGCATAATGGGGGACAGGTGAGGTCGGCAGGGGGGGGCACGGTCCCCACATCAGTGGCACCAACTGTCTGACCAGGTGTGGAGGAGCAAGTGCTAGGGGGGATGACCTTAGCATTTTGGGGATGGTGTATCTGTGTGTGGGGGAACCCGGGGCAGGGAGTGGTGGGGGAACCTTTGGAGTGGTGGCCTGGGGGATAGAGGACGGAGACTTTGCCTTGGAGCTGTGTGGTGGTGGGGGGTCTTGCTCTTCTTGCGCCGGGGGGACTTGCGGGTGGGCATCTTGGTCTGACTGCGCCTGGGGGAGGGTGTCCGGGTGTGAGGGGCACTCCCTTCAGTGTGTGGGGACTTCCTCTTCCCCTTGTAATCAGGATCTGCTGGGTCAGTGGAAAAAGGCCAAGGTCACAGAGGAAGAGCTTCTGGGGGGATGGGGTTGCAGGTGAGGCAAGGGAAGGGAGCTGGGACGGAGAGGTCTCGGAGGACTGTGGAGTGGTTGTGGATGACTGTGTGTGTGTCAGCAAACCAGCCCCTGTGAGTGTGGAATCAGTCCCCTGCGCTTGCTTGTGTGCACGTCTAGCCCTTGGTTTGGGGGTTTCTGTGCTTGGGACAGGTAGGGTGCTAGGAACTGTGGGTGGTGCAGGGGTAGGAGGGGTGCGGGACTGTTGGAGGAGGGACACTGCTGCCGTCAGGGAGGAGGCCACAGACTGGTTCGTCCTCTGTAGGGCAGACATGCCCAAGGAAATGCCCTCCATGAATGACACCAGTTGTGTCAACAGACCTGTGTGTGCATGGAGGACCTTCAGCATCGACGTCTGCCCTACATGGATCTGTCGAAGTAAGTCCACAGACTCCTCACTCAGGGCAGCAGGGGACACAGGGGCAGGGGGTGCGGTGCCTGGCACAAAGGAGACATGCTCACAAACACGGGAGCCCACAGGGACCTCTGGGATGGGAGCCAATGGGAGGGGGGTAGTGGTGGTGGTGGTGGTGGTGGTGGTGGTGGCGGTGGCGGAGACAGCCTCACTAGCTGGGGTTTGGTGGCTGCTGACAGCCGCCTCCACGAGGGAGTAATCCTCAGAGCTGCTGTGGCCTTCAGCTGGAGGGGATGGTGCTGACGACTCCTCTGTGTGGCTCAACTCGCCCTCCGTGCCACTGGGTCCACCTGACTCCTCTCCTTCTGTCCCTGTAAGGCTCTGTGGCTCCTCCTGGTCCGTGGAGCTGTCCCCTCCTGTGGCCGTGGATGTATCTGAATAGGAATAGGAAGCAACAGAACTACATCAGTCACCTGCACCGACTGCACACACCACAGTGAGTACATTACATCCCAGGGCAAGCCCTGGCATCATCAGCTGAACACAGCTCAAAGTGCCAACACGGTTTAGGATACGACAATTGTCATTCTCAACCCCAACCATGGCACACATATCCCTCCTTGACTTTCACACATATGTCCGTTGCATGTTGGACGCTAACACACCAATGTGCCAACATGCACCACCCACACAGTTGTACATGCAAGGGAACATGTAGGAGTATGTCCCTATACACACAGCACATCTCTTGCGACTGACTAAGTACAGGTGTCCGGATGAAGGGATGGGCAGAGACTCATTTCACATGCTTGGGATGCATGCCAGCAACACACATTATGATGTACTCATGTCCTGATGGGCAAGGCGACAATGGGGTACATGGCGCAAACTTGAACACAATGCAGGCTCACTCATAGCAAGTTCAATGCCATGGCACTGGGATGCCATGAAAGTCAGTCAACACTGTCTCCTGTCACAGGAGCAGGGCATCCAGACAACAACAATATGCACTGACTCACAATCCTAGCTCAGGGGTAAAGCTGACTCTGCAGATGACCGGCGCACTTGCCCATCCCATGCAAACAACATATCCAGGACCCAGAAGACTCCACATCATGCAAATCATTCATATGAGTCTCAGCAAACACAAATCCATGTACATTAACACATCAAAGTCTGCCATGCATGTAACCCAGCTGCATGAGGGACACAGTTGCATACACCATTGTGCGCTGTCAGATGATTACACACCTATATGTCACACAGATCTTGTCTCCCACAGTCAAATTGCAGATGTCATACTGACCCTCTGAATCATGGACACCCCAGTTGTACGTAGCAACAAGCCACACCCTAATGACACAGAGGCAGACACCTGAGGGCACATGTCACTAAGCACAACCTGCAATTTCATACACAGGAGTGGGATTACAGAGTGTTTCTGAGGGGGCATGACTGAGCAGGACTAAGTGAAACAATGTTTTGCCCCGGACAGTAGTCAGGTGGCTAAGCAATTGTGACATACTTGATAAACATACTCCTGATGCCCAAAAATTGGAGTCCCCTGCTGCATGGTTTTGTTTGGAATACCCCTGATACATGTTGCGAGTCAGACCAGCAATTGGTACACATCTCAAGGGCACACACAGTTCACATGTCAGATCTCAGGCATTGTGTAAACAATTGACCCACCCATGAAACACACAACAGAGTCACGGGAACTGATCCTGGCTGGTACCTGAAGCATAGCTGACTGCAGGGACACAGTGCCCTAGTAACACAAGCAACAGACTGTAGGGGCCACACCTGTGGAACAGATGAGGAGGGTGCATCACACAAATGAGGGACCTGATTTAGGGACTACAACACCTACGTAATGTGGAAGTGTGACCAGGACACAAGACTGCTATTTGCATGTCAGACATAGTACACAGATCAGGCATGGACTTACCGCCTTCCTGCTACTGTCTGGCCTTCAGCTGCCTATCCAGGTCCGGGAAGACCACCGCCAGTATCCGGAGCATGTGGGGAGTCAGGGTCCGGTGTCCGCTCCTCCTGCGTGGAGGTGACAGCTTCAGCTGGACTCTAGCTATCCTCCGGGTCCGGCCCCGAAGGTCCTGCCACCTATTCTGGCAGTTGCGGATGCAACGCTTGTAGACCCCCACAATAACGAACAGCCCGGGCGATGGTCTGCCAGATCTCCTGCTTCTGGTGGGCATCAACCTGTGACGATGACAAAGTGAAAAGTACATTAACACACATGCCCCAGATTTGTGCAGCACACAATTGGATATACATGTCATCATCACAAAGGGAAATCAATTACACAGGTAGTGCAACCACGGGGAATGAAAACTCACATGCATATCTGACATGTTAACAATGCCTGGATAGTTTAAGCTTGCAATAATGCACTTTAGCAGCAGGAAAACAATTCATGACATGTACCTACACACTTTGGTGGGTGAAAGTAGTCAGTGAGAATGCTTGCCACTGGTATACACACTGCTAGTACTGCTAGTCAGACAACATGCATAATTAGGAAGGCAGTGGACAGCACACTCACCTGGTCCCCTGGTGTCCCATAGAGCTTTCTGTACTCTGGAAGGAGACCGTCCAGCAGGGCCTGGTTCTCCTCCTCAGTTAAGGCTGGGACCCTCTCCAGTGTACGTGCCATAGCAGGAGCCAGAGGATGCATAGACAGCAGCAGTGGTAGCAGGGATGTGGTCAAGTAGCATGTAGTGCAGGCATGTGAACTCCCTGGGGGGCAGCCAGCCTTCTATCTGTGCTGCAGAGGCAGACTCTGTGCCATGTGTCCCAAGTGATAGGTCAAACACGGTTGCATCCTATGAGTCTGACCAATCCATTCAAAAGTACGACTCGTACACGCCTTCCGCATTGTTCAAATCTTCACCTTCATGGAACACTTGAAATTGCAACATTGTTGTAGGCATCCAACTGAATTTGCAGTGCACAACTCGTACAAGTTTTGAATCCGCATCCGTCTCCATGACTGTCCTGAGCCAATGATTGCACCCAGCTCTTACAACTGACTGTACAACACGTATTTTGAATATACACATGCACCCGTCTCCATACGATTCAATGGCCAAGGCGTGCGCCTGTCTCGGACCATGCCTGTCCGACGCGTATGCATGATAGTCACCCGCATCGGACCTCATTGGATTCAATGACAAGGCGTACGCACGGCTCGGTCATGAACTGTGCAATGCGTACGCATTGTCACCCGCGTCGGACCTCATTGGATTCAATGACAAGGTGTACGCACGGCTCGGTCATGAACCGTGCAATGCGTACGCATTGTCACCCGCGTCAGACCTCATTAGATTCAATGACAAGGTGTACGCACGGCTCAGTCATGAACCGTGCAATGCGTACGCATTGTCACCCGCGTCGGACCTCATTAGTGTGACTATTAGACGGATGCAACACACATATACTGGCCATGGACACCTGCACACACCAGCCACACTATAGCATTGGCCACACAGTGTCCCATGGCATGCGAGGCTGCATTCCCTGGGTGTTTGAGGGGGACACAGCTGTTTTTTTGTCTGGCACTTTGTGCAGCCACTCCCAGGCTGTTATCTTGTACATGATGGCAGAGTCCTTTGTGTGTTGTGCACATTACCACTGTGATCTGCAATTGCACAGTAATGGGCATGAGTGAAGGCACAGTGTCAGGTTAGATATGTTTAAGACATGTCACATACACCCTGAGTCCTGGGGGTGATGGCATGTATGTCACAGTGAGACCTGTAGCCCCAATACTGATGTGCACCCACAGTCTGTGTGCATGTTGTGTCTCAGATGTGTCTGGTCACATGTTACCAATGGGTGACAGTCTCCACATCCATGTGGTATATGCATCAACCTTGATGGGGTGTGTGTCTAAGAGACGTACATGTAGGGCCGGCAGGAACAACAGTGGCCATTACCTGTGGGACTTACGCTTGCCTTGTGGTGTGTACGTGCTACGCCATGTTCATTGCTGTGTTGATGTGGCAATACAGGGAGCCTGGGTTTCTGCATGCCAAAGATCTGTGATGCCTGGGAGACATGAGTCCTCATTTGTCACTGTGGTGGGTTTTTTGAATGTTGCAGCAGCACATAGGTTGGTTGACACAGCCAGATGATCAGCCCATTGCACTACATGGCACTCATGTGGACATGTGGAATTGAGATGTGAGGTGGTGGTCTTGTAGGTGACATATGTGTCCATGCCCAACAGCACACACCTCAGTACATTGTGTAATGTCATGAACAAGCATGTGATAGTGATCGTGGTCATGGCCACATGGGTGGATGTACTGACAATCTTCCTTTGAGCATCTCTGTACTGCAGGGCACCAGCTGTCCATCGGCCGTTCCCAGACCTTGCAACCATGCAGGAACGCAACAGCATCAGACAGTACCACTTCACCAGGCCACTGATTGAGGAGTTGGCAGAGCAGTTGGCGCCACATCTGCTACCTGGCCGGACATACCCTACAGCACTGACCCCAGAGGTGAAGGTGATGGCAGCCCTGCACTTCTTTGCTACCGGTACCTTCCAGTACACTGTGGCTACTGCTGGTGGTATGTCGCAAACAATGTTTAGTCAGGTGCTACGCGATGTCTTGGAGGGGATGTTGCAATTACTCGACCTGTATATCAAGTTCCCGAGCCAAGATGAACTCCCTGAAATTAAGGATGCATTTTATACACTGGGGAGGATGCCAAACGTCATTGGATCCATTGACGAGACACATGTTGCCCTGATACCACCACAGGCACATGAGCAGGCATACCGGAACAAGAAGCAGTACCATTCGATCAATTCTCTGGTGGTCTGTCTTGCTGACATGTTGATCACACATGTGTATGCATGGTTCCTTGGTTCGGCGCACGATGCCTACATTATGAGGAGCTGTCTCATTGCAACGCTGATGTCACAGATGCCGGCTCAGCGTGCCTGGCTTGTCGGTGTGTGCTGACTGTTTCTCATTGTGTGTGTTTGTCAGTGTTGTATTCCGCGCTCCTACAAAACTCAGCTACTTGTTCATTTTTGTGTGTGTAGGCGCCTCTGGATACCTCGACATGCCGTGGTTGCTGACACCCCTCAGGAACCCTGTGACACCAGCTGAGCTGCGCTCCAATGAGGCACATGGTCGGAGCAGGAGGGTGATTGAGCGGACATTCGGCCTACTGAAAAGCCGCTTTCGCTGCCTGGACAAGACCGGAGGGACCCTCTCATATGAGCCTGCAAAGGTGTGCAAAATAATACTGGTCTGCTGCATGCTACACAACATGGCAGTGCGGAAGGAGGTGCCTCTCATCCAGGATGACGATGACGACGACCAACGTCCGGCACCTGTGGAGGATCCCGGCCTGGGCCAAGATGCCAGTGATGATGAAGATGATGGTGACGTTCGCTCCCAGCTCATCAACAACTTCTTCACCTGAATGTGAGTTTCCAGTGTTGTTATGTGAATGTATGGAGGTAGCCTGGAATGTGTTGAGCCAGCTCTGTTGCTGTCTGAGTGTGTCTGTGTGCCACTTGACTGGATGCGTGCTGTGATGTGTCCATTCAGGTGGTGTGTACTCAACAATAGGGTAGTACTGCTAACTAGTGTTTGTGTAGGTGTTTTGCAACATGTTTTGTGCATGTGTATTGCATTTCTCTCCTGTTCGTCTGTGCTTTTGACTGTATCTTGTCTGGCCTTCCCAGGGTCCTTTGCCTGTTGTGTGGTCAACACTGACCCCCAACACCCAGAATCCAACACCAGTGTGGAAATTGACAATTCCCATCAACTGATGAACCACACATCCCTGGACTTCCATTCTCCAACACATTGTGAGCGTGTGTCCACTGTTACGTAGAATTACCGTGCAACTAGTGTGGAATAAACGTGTTGCTGATGTGTAATGAACCTGTGCTATGCTTTGTTATGTGCGTTGTCTGTCTTCCCACATCTGAGTGACATCTGCTTACCTCACCTGTGGACTTGTTAACACTGACTGGGCTTGGTGTTGTGTCTGTGCATGCCAATGTGTTTCAGGTCAACATCATTGTGTGTGATGAGTAACATGGCCATGGTGAGTATGTTTTGTGTTGCCATAGTGGTGTGTCTCCCTCACATGTGTAACATTCCCATGAATCACCTTATGTTGGTCACATTGTTGCAGTATTTGGCATGCACAAGTTGGAATCACAACAGAGGCAAGTATGGTGTACTGGTGAGTTTATTTACAAACATGTGTGAGTGAAGTGCACAGGATGGTGGGTGCTGTACAGTGGTTTGGGAATCCAAAGTTCACATTGGAGTTGGAAGTGCTGGTAGATGAAATGTCCAGAGTAAAGTCCACAGTCGTCTGCTACATTGGCCCAATGTGAACCCTCCATGCAATATGGGTGAGTTGTGTGCGATTGGACAAGGTAAACGGGTTGCGCACAAAGAACATTGTCCAGAACAGGTTTGGAGGCCCTGGGGGATGTGCTGGGACACCTGCCTCTCACATGTCCTTCTTCGGATGACCCCTCTTCTTCCGGGGGGGGGGATCCTCATGTGCAGGCCTCTGCGGTGCAGGGGACTCTCCGCCAGAGTCCTTGTCCCTCCCTGTGGCGCTGGCAGATGGTGTTGCGACAGATGTTGTGGGCACACAGGGGGGTGTGGACAGGTTGGTGTTGATCTGGCGGAGGCATTGTAGTATGTCCCAATGCACCGCAGTGATGTCATCCCACTTGGCCTCTATGCAGGCATGGTGGGCGACCTGCTCGTGTTGCATGTCCTTGAGGATCTCCACTACCTGACCAAATCCTCCAGGGCTATCCTGGCACGCATCTAAGATGCGTGCCAGTTGGGGGTCATCATGCAGTCCAGACCCCTCTGCAAGGCGTGCCCTGTGCCTCCCACCCCTCCCAGCACCCCTCTCCACACGGGCAGGGCCAGCGGCGGTACGCACAGGTGACACTGGGACCCCTTGGGTGGTGTTGCTGGTGGTGTTGGCTGTAGCTTCCGGGGGTCCTGTGTCCCTGTGCTGTGGGTGTTGATTGTCCTTGGTCTGTCCGTGTTGGTGGGGGTGCCCTGTCGGTGTCCAGATGCTGGAGGCATGGGTACAGGGGGGGCAGATGTTGCTGCTGCTGGTGCTGCATGATGACTCACACCGGAGGGGCCAGGTTGGCTGTCGTCATCCGAACAGGACAGTGAGAGAGTCAGACCAGAGAGCTCAGTGTCCACCAGAGCCTTGGACTGGGTATCCTCGTCATTTGGCGCTGGGTGCCCAGCACGACCTGTGTTTGGGAGAGACACACAATGTGATTTATGTTTCTACATGCGTCGTTGGTTCACAAACATGACATTTTCTACTTTTCAAACAGATGCCTGCCTGTACACTGCTTTTTCCCAGCTTGTCAAAGACAAAGTTTGATCTTGTTGTTGGCCATTTGCCAGCATGGCCTTGTGCTCCCCACAACAGAGCCCAGTGTCAGACATCTTGTCAGTCCCTTCCCACTCCCTGTGAGGCGAGTATGGTTCAGTTTGATCTTGCAGGGCCATGTGGGTGGGTGTAGGTTGTCTGTGACTGCGAGTCCCATCATACTCTTGGCTACACCCCCCTTCCCAGCATGCCCATGCTTCCTCCATCTTGACTCTGCTTCCCTGTGAGGGGGTGTGACATCAATGGCAAGATGGCTGACTGTGAAATCCTGGTGTTTGTTTGGCTACAAGTCCCAAGTGAGCCCCTGTGCTTCACACAGCAGCACCCAGTACGGGGTATCTTTTGCTGATATTTCAATGAGGTGTGTGTCAAAGTATTGTACCCGGTGAGTTGTGTGGAGTTTGTGTTGGGGCGGGGTGTCTCCCCATGCTGAGCAGTACGGTCAGGGCTGTCAGTCCTCCTTCCCATCATGAAACGTGCTTCCATTGTAGGGCGTGCAAGTTTTCTTTCAGGATGTCAGTCAGTGGTGTCCTGCTTCTGATTTGCACACAAGCCCTAGCAGGGCCTTGTGCTCCCCACAGCAGGACCCAGTGTCAGCCATCTTGTCAGCCATTTTCCACTCCCTGTGATGTGGGCATGTTTCAGAGGGGTCTTGATGGGCCAATCAGGAGGGTGGGGGGCATTATCTGTGACTACAGGCCCCATCATGCTTTTGTCTACACTCACTTCACCTGCATCCCCACTATTCCTTCCTGACAGTCAGCTGCACTGTGAGGTGTTGTGTTTGTGATGGCAAACTGTCTGGCTGGGTGTATTTGGCTTAGTGCCACTGGCTTGCTCTATTTGTTTGTAGGTTGGTGCATGTCATAACACAGTCCCCAGTCACTATGATATGGCAGGTATTGTGTTTGTGTGACGGGCATACACATCTTGGGTTGATTATCTATTGGTTAGTGTACCTTTGCGTACGGTGCATGGTTTCACTGTCCCATTGCCACACAATCTTGGGTATGTTGTTTGTGCACTCACCAGGCTCTAGGATGTCTGTTAGGCCATGGACGCTCTCTGATCGTAGGATGTCCCGCGCCTTCTCCTCCCAGGTCCTGAAGTAGACTGGTTTGGCAGGAGGGCCACCGCCGGTGCGCTGACTCAAGGTGTGATCTTTCTCGATGAGTTTCTTGACCCTCCTGCGCACGTCATACCACCGGTTCTGGATATTGTTCTTTGTGCGCAATGTTGGTGCTTGTGCGTTCACCTTGTCCACAATCCTCATCCACATCTTGGTTTTCTGTGAGATGGGGGTCCTTTGAACCAATGTACCAAACAAATGTGGCTCTACTCTGATGATCTCGTCTACCAGCACTTCTAACTCACTATCTGTGAACTTTGGATTCTTCTTTGGAGGCATGGTGATGGGTGGTGGTGGTGGGGGATGTGTGTGTGAGGGTGCAAGTGATGTTGTGTTGGTGTTGGTTTTGCTGTGTGTATGTGTGTGTGCTTTTGTATGAGGTACTGATGGTGTGTGAGTTGTGTGATGGGTGAGTTGTGAGTGTGTCTGTGGTTGCTGTGTACTGGTGTTTGCTGCTGGCTGTGTCTCCTGTTTGCAAGGGATGATGGTAGTGATTGTAGTCCTTTATATAGTTGGAATTGTGGGTGTGTCTTTGTCCAATTATTTTTTTGGGGGTATTTATTGGCTTAGTCATTGCTTGTTTGGTCCTTTTTTTGTGATTTTTCCTTTGTGTTTTGTACGCATGAAGGAGACGTTCATGTGACGGAAACGGACGCTGCTGTTGTCTCGTGCGGGCTTCTCCGCCTCGTTCACACTGCCTGTCTTCTGTGTTTGATACGCATTGTTCGCGGCGGTCTCTATTGCTTGTGTGCCGGATTATCTGTGCGTGTTGGTCGTGCGGCTTGGTCTCCGTGCGAGTCGGTCTGGTTTTACTCGCATTGCATCATACTGAGCTAATCGTACATCGCGGGTACGGGTCGGTCGGGTTCATTCTGGGTTCGTGTCGGTCGGTGAAAATCGCGTTGGTTTTCCAGCCGGATCACTATTTTTCCTCCGGCTCGGTCGTACGGCTTGTATTCCGCTCGTGTCGATTTTAATTCACTCGCGTTGCATCGTACTGCACCGGTCGTACGCGCTGGTCCGTGTCGGTCGGTATTCGGTCCGGGTCCATGTCGGTCGGTTCGTTTTCCGTCCGGAATCGGAATCGGCCCCCATATGTCTAAAATTACCTTCATTGTGGCAGGGTAAACATTTTATCATGGGTGACCCCAAATGTATTGCGTGATCTCTTATGCCAAAAATTACATACAATATGCCAGTTTTAAAATTTAGCTATTTATTTCTATACACTGTGGGTGATCTTTATGTCAAAAATTACCTCTAGTGTGTGAATGCCAACATTTTGTCATGGTTTCCTCCATCCCATTTCTCACAGTTATCGTCCCTTTTACCAAGAATTATCTCCAATGTGCCAGTGCCAGCATTTTGGCGGTAAACACCCAATTTGAAATATCGACTGTGCAGGATATCGAATCAAAAATATAGAGAGGCCAGAATATCGAATTCCCAAAATATAGTTGTATAGAATATCGAATTTGAGGAAAGAAATATCGATTTCCATAATATCGAATTTAGAAATATAGTTTTCCATAATATCGAAACCAAATTAGTGTTATGTATGCTAGTATATGTGTTAAAATTATATATTATTTTTTTAATGTATGTTTAATTTTTTTTAAGTAATGAATTTTATGTTATTTAATTGTTGCGTAATTTAATTCCGTAGCGGGTTGTGGGTTTATACGGGAATAGGGTGGGAAGTAATTTAATTATAGTAAATGAAATATTAATTTTTATGAATTATTAATTATTTTTCTTTTATTTTGCGGTTTAGTTCTCTAGCGGGTTGTGGGTTTATAGGGGAATAGGGTGGGAAGTAATTTAATTGTAATTAAGTAAAGATTTATTTTTATTTATATGTATTGATAATTAATTGATTATTAATTAATTATTAATTGCTAATTATTTTTTATTAATTGGTAATTAATTTAAATTAATTGTTTTATTGATAATTATGTTAATTGTATTAATGTATTATTTGGAGTGGGTTGTGAGTTATAGGGGAATAGGGTGGTAAGTAATGTAATTGTATTTAAATAATTATTGACATTATTTTTGTATATTGATAAATAATTTATTGTTAATTAATAATAATTGGGCATTTTTTATTACTTATTACATTTTTGGTATTGCAAATTAATTGGTTGGTAATTAATCATTAATAGGTCATTACTTTTTAATAAATAATATTTATTGGTATTTATAATTAATGAATTATTACATATTTTGTGATTCGTAATTAATTTTAATTAATTTTTAATTGGTATTGATTATTAATTTATTCTTATTTAAATATTAAATCATTACTTTCCCTACTGTTGTACTCTCTGGAGTGGAAATTGTAATTTTTACCCCTACGCTATCCAACGCATTCCCTACTGTTGCACTCACTAGAGTGGGAATAGTAATTTTTACCCCTACGCTAACCAATGCTTTCCCTACTGTTGCACTCACTGGAGTGCGAATAGTAATTTTTACCCCTACGCTATCCAGCGCTTTCCCTACTGTTGCACTCACTGGAGTGGGAATAGTAATTTTTACCCCTACGCTATCCAACACTTTCCCTACTGTTGCACTCTCTGGGGTGGGAATAGTAATTTCTACCCTCCCGCTATCCAACGTTTTCCCTACTGTTGCACTCTCTGGAGTGGGAATTGTAAATTTTACCCCTACGCTATCCAACGCGTTCCCTACTGTTGCACTCACTGGAGTGGTAATAGTAGTTTTTACCCCTACGCTATCCAATGCTTTCTCTACTGTTTCACTCTGTGGAGTGGGAATAGTAAGTTTTTACCCTCCCGCTATCCAACGCTTTCCCTACTGTTGCACTCTCTGGAGTGGGAATAGTAATTTTTACCCCTACGCTATCCAACGCTTTCCCTACTGTTGCACTCACTGGAGTGGGAATAGTAATTTTTACCCCTACGCTATCCAACGCTTTCCCACCTGTTGCACTCACTGGAGTGGGATAGCAATTTTTACCCTCCCGCTATCTAATGCTTTCCCTACTGTTGCACTCACTGGAGTGGGAATAGCAATTTTTACCCCTACGCTATCCAACGCTTTCCCTACTGTTGCACTCATTGGAGTGGGAATAGTACATTTTACCCCTACACTATCCAACGCTTTCCCTACTGTTGCACTCACTGGAGTGGGAATAGTAATTTTTACCCCTACGCTATCCAACGCTTTCCCTACTGTTGCACTCACTGGAGTGGGAATAGTAATTTTTACCCTCCCACTATCCAACAAATTCTTACTTACTATGTTTTGTTTACATTACATTTATTATTTTTACATTTTAAGCTTTTTTACATAATTTTAACTATATTTTATTTAATTTTGTTTATTATTTAATTACATTTATATTATTTTTAATACATTTAAAAAAATTGATATTTTAGTTAACTATATTTTATCTATCTATATTTTGTACTTGATATTTTAGTACTTACCTGTTTGTAGATAGTGATTCTATATACTGTCCCTCGATATTTTGAGTCGATATTTTGTGCAGTCTATATTCTGTCCCTCGATATTTAGTCACTGAACCCATTTTGGCATGAGTGCTCCCATGCCAAGAATTTCTTTCAGTTTTTTAGCACCATTTATTATTCCATGGGTTCCCCCTGTGCCAAAAATTACCTCTGGTATACCAGTGCTATTATTTTACCAGAGGTACCCATTAGCCACAAATCTTCTATATACCAGTTTCAGCATTTTGCCATAGGTGACTCTATAAGCCAAAAAAGAATTACCTTCAAAATGCAAGGGCTATTGGCAGACTAGCAAAAATAATACCACACTCTGGTGCCGATCACGATCCGGTAAAAAAATTCCCCGTACGACTCGTATCCGGTCTTTTTACCGTACGAATCGTACAAGTGCCGTACAAACTGCCAATTACGATTCGCATGGGATAAAGACCATACGAATCGCATTGGGAAGAATTCCCCACACGTCCTCGGGTCGGAAAATGTGTCCGACACGTCCACGGACGATTTACCGTACAAACGTGAAAAGTGAAGTCCGACCGCGGAATCACGATCCATCCCGTGCGTCCGATGTTACAACCGTATGGAAAAAACTCTGTCCGCACCGAACACCCATAGCAAACATGGAGACATGTGCCCGCATACGTGCCGAACACCCCCCCAGCCCCTGTACGTTCGAGCCGTACCCCCACCCATGTATGTACACCCCTGTACGTTCGAGTCGTACCCCCACCCGTGTATGTACACCCCTGTACGTGTCGTACTCCCCCGTGTATGTACACCCCTGTACGTTCGAGTCGTACCCCCATCCGTGTATGTACACCCCTGTATGTGTCGTACCCCCACCTGTGTATGTACACCCCTGTACGTGTCGTACTCCCCCGTGTATGTACACCCCTGTACGTGTCGTACTCCCCCGTGTAAGTACACCCCTATACGTTTGAGTCGTACCCCCACCCGTGTATGTACACCCCTGTACGTTCGAGTCGTACCCCCACCCGTGTATGTACGGTGCGTACCCCCAGCGCGTAAGCCATGTCTTCCCTGGACCGGAAACAAGCTTCCTAGGACCGGTTTCTGGCATTACAGCCGTCGTCAGCCAGGCTTGCTTGAATCAAGTGGCAAAGTGAGCAAGGGGCTCACGTCTGAGCATACCCTGCCAACTTACGGCAAACAAAGCAAAAACCAAAGGAAATGATGGACGGAGTGTTGAACATTGCAAGCACTCACCCCCAGTCAACTGATCTGGGTTTAATCCATCACCGTTCTTTAGCCCACTCTGCCACCCCAGTTCAGACATGGCCATATGCAAATCAGTCTGACCCTGTGCCACATGGGAACAGTCCAGGTCGAACTGCCAAGCCATGTCTTCCCTGGACCGGAAACAAGCTTCCTAGGACCGGTTTCTGGCATTACAGCCGTCTTCAGCCAGGCTTGCTTGAATCCAGTGGCAAAGTGAGCAAGGGGCTCACGTCTGAGCATACCCTGCCAACTTATGGCAAACAAAGCAAAAACCAAAGGAAATGATGGACGGAGTGTTGAACATTGCAAGCACTCACTCCCAGTCAACTGATCTGGGTTTAATCCATCACCGTTCTTTACCCCACTCTGCCACCCCAGTTCAGACATGGCCATATGCAAATCAGTCTGACCCTGTGCCTCATGGGAACAGTCCAGGTCGAACTGCCAAGCCATGTCTTCCCTGGACCGGAAACAAGCTTCCTAGGACCGGTTTCTGGCATTACAGCCATCTTCAGCCAGGCTTGCTTGAATCCAGTGGCAAAGTGAGCAAGGGGCTCACGTCTGAGCATACCCTGCCAACTTATGACAAACAAAGCAAAAACCAAAGGAAATGATGGACGGAGTGTTGAACATTGCAAGCACTCACCCCCAGTCAACTGATCTGGGTTTAATCCATCACCGTTCTTTAGCCCACTCTGCCACCCCAGTTCAGACATGGCCATATGCAAATCAGTCTGACCCTGTGCATCATGGGAACAGTCCAGGTCGAACTGCCAAGCCATGTCTTCCCTGGCCCGGAAACAAGCTTCCTAGGACCGGTTTCTGGCATTGCAGCCGTCTTCAGCCAGGTTTGCTTGAATCCAGTGGCAAAGTGAGCAAGGGGCTCACGTCTGAGCATACCCTGCCAACTTATGGCAAACAAAGCAAAAACCAAAGGAAATGATGGACGGAGTGTTGAACATTGCAAGCACTCACCCCCAGTCAACTGATCTGGGTTTAATCCATCACCGTTCTTTAGCCCACTCTGCCACCCCAGTTCAGACATGGCCATATGCAAATCAGTCTGACCCTGTGCCTCATGGGAACAGTCCAGGTCGAACTGCCAAGCCATGTCTTCCCTGGACCGGAAACAAGCTTCCTAGGACCGGTTTCTGGCATTACAGCCGTCTTCAGCCAGGCTTGCTTGAATCCAGTGGCAAAGTGAGCAAGGGGCTCACATCTGAGCATACCCTGCCAACTTATGGCAAACAAAGCAAAAACCAAAGGAAATGATGGACTGAGTGTTGAACATTGCAAGCACTCACCCCCAGTCAACTGATCTGGGTTTAATCCATCACCGTTCTTTAGCCCACTCTGCCACCCCAGTTCAGACATGGCCATATGCAAATCAGTCTGACCCTGTGCCTCATGGGAACAGTCCAGGTCGATCTGCCAAGCCATGTTAATAAATCAAAGACTTTTGTGACAGCTTAGGGCAGCGACAA
The DNA here is from genome assembly GCF_964204655.1 of Triturus cristatus. Classification (NCBI taxonomy): domain Eukaryota; kingdom Metazoa; phylum Chordata; class Amphibia; order Caudata; family Salamandridae; genus Triturus; species Triturus cristatus. The sequence goes on along the minus strand of NC_140591.1, from coordinate 741,303,879 downwards.
GAAAAAAAACAATGAGGCTTCAAATAGATGGCAGAAAGCTGGAAAGAGTAGAACATTTAATGTATTTGGGGGTCCTCTTTGATGCTAAATTAACCTGGACTGAGATGGTGGGAAATAGAGCAAACCTTATGTCCAAGAGCATTGCTGCCATGTGGAAGTTTGCTAAGACTCTAGTTAATAAACCATTCCAAGAAATGTTGGTAATGTACTTAACGAAAATGATAGCGTCTTATGGTGCTGCAAATTTGGGGCACTGCTCAAAATTGACTCACTCCAAGTTATAGAAAACAAATTTGCAAAAATGTTACCACTCCTGGCTCGTGCTCTAATGTTATTGTCCACAAAGAATTAGGCCTCCCAAGTATCACTGATACCATTGAAATGGCCCCTATTACTACTATGGTTGTCGATATGGAAAAGGAGCTCTGTCCCATTAAATCAGCTTGTGATAAAAGATATATTCACTCTTGATTGCGTTTCCTCTATCCCTTGGCTAAATGATGTTTGACAGTCCCTTAGTGACATAGGCTTGGTGGCTCTGTATGAATCGCTGTATCAGTGCGTGACTTTCTCTAAATCCAGGTTAAAAGAGCTATTTATAGCCAAAAGTAGCTAAGATAGATGGCTATAAAGCAAACAGAAATGTCAGTAATAAGGTATCAGGCAATGCTCCTTGTGGGGCCTGGGCTCTCATCTTACCTTTCCTTCATTCCTAATACCCATCATCGATTCCTATTGAGAAGACTGCGATTAAATTATATTCCTCTATTGCTGGGCTTACCGGCACATGCATACTTGGTAAATCAGTTCTCCCTATGCCTGTGATGGTAGTTCTAAGCAATCTATTTCTCTTATTTTATTCTTTTGTTTGTTTTATAAAGCAGAGAGAAAAAAATGTATCATTAATTTGTTGAAAAAATTTAGTTTACATTCTCATTCATTCAAGCTCTCACAGTAATACAAAAATTGCAATCACCATAAATATGCGTCATGACTGCGTAATTTTTACAGGCTGTTTTAAAATCCAGAAGGGCTGTTATTTTACGCCAAGCCCAGTGAGCAATTGTCAACATACCGCTTTCTGGCTTTTTTGCAGTTTTACTCTAGTACATAGCCAGTGTCTAGCACTTACACGGGTGTAATTTATTCTGCATCTACATTATTAGGTTATTACAACCCCTTCTCACCTAAACTGGGTTCTCCCTGGCCATCTATTTTTTTTGTAATTTAAAGCACAGGTATTTTGTTAATTATTTCTTTTTAAAATCTTATTGGTACAATCATTGAATATTTTAACTTTTAGATACTGCATGGAGACTGAATTGATGTGAAGGCTATTTATCAGAAATGAAATGTTATGTACTTTTAAGAAGTTTTTTTATGCGAAATAAAGTTGATATTGATTGATTGATTTATTGAGTGAATACCTGCGCTTGTATCTACCCATTTAAAGCACTGCTCTAAAGGATGCTATTGACTTTCTGTACTTTTCACTGCTTGCCTTTATTGGTACAACAATAACAAATAGGAGGTTGTTGAGTATCTACTAATCGGTCCACCTGTCAACTGTGTGATGCTATTGTTAGTTAAAGAATGCATGATGTCCCTTACATTGCTTTAAGCTTTTAAGTGAATTGACATCCAAAGACTTATTTCACTTTCATTGATATTGGTGTTATACTCAAGTAGGGAAGTGATACAAACCATCTATCGGGACTTAAGGACAAGCAGGTAGGAAAAGGGAGCCAGGGTAAGCAAGCCTAGCCAGTGGATTCTCTGACTACATTGCAGATTTTTGCACCATTTCAGGGCAATACTGCACCAACAGACCAGTGAAAATTACATTTACATCGACTTCCTCAAAAATCCAATCTTCACTGCTATTGTTGTTTCTGATGTTCTATTCAAAATGAGAGGGCAGTGGTGCTTAGTTATGCAATCAGATCCAGTGGAGTAGCAATTTGAATTACAATCTCAGATTGAGAAGCATATGTTATATATGACTGCCACATTCTACTTTCAGGACTCCTAACATAGACAGGCTGGCGAAAGAGGGAGTGAAACTCAATCAGCATATTGCTGCAGCTACAGTGTGTACCCCAAGTCGGGCAGCCTTTATGACAGGACGATATCCAATTCGATCAGGTTAGTGGTTTAATATTAAATATCTATCGGAACTGTGCCTTTCTTCCCTATCCATGTTTTTAGCCCTTGTGTGGCTTCTCCTTCACAAGTTTTCAAGTCTTGCATTCTTTTGCTAGGTTATAAATCCTCTTAGTCTGCATGTTGGTCCATACTATGAATAGTTTGAGCTCGATTCACAAAGATTTTTTGATGACAGTGTGACTTACCATTTAACTTACACGTGAATTTCTAGGTGCAAGTCTTACCTTCTCATGGAGAAAAGTCTGACAATCTGGCTCAGCATGCATCTCTACAAACTAATAGCTGATATAGAAGGTATTAAAACGTAAACTACCAACCATTGGGGGTAAAGCAAAAAGACCAAAACCGACCCCGGTCCCTAAATCTTCCAATAAATCCTTGGTGTCCAAAATGGCAGCCAAAGACCTAGATACAACGGTTACCAAGGCATTCCAAGATATAATGACCATCTTGTTGGACACCAAATTGAGCCCCATTTTGGAGAGGCTGAAAGCAATTGAGAAAAGTCTTGCAGGGGGGGCTCAATCTGACATTAGTTTAAATAGCAGGGTCACAAGCAATTTAGATATAGTAGCCAAATCTGGTCCAGGCACACCTAAAAATCTCACTAAATCATATGAAGCTCAGTAGTTCACACAGCGACATAGATGGGAGATAGATGGCCAAAGGGGCGGCCAGACTCCTAGCAGGTCCCTGGCTGCTTCTTCGTATAGGCGGGATCCTCAAACTATCGCAGGCCAGTCGGACGGCCCTGTGGTATTACCAGGGGAGTTTTGTCAGAGTCATATTACCATCAATCTTCCCCCAGAATCCACACCGTATGTAGTAGGAACATCCCGCCTCTTCGCTCAGATATGAAAGAGGACTATAACAACCTAAAGAACAAGGTACTCCACTGGTTAACAGCTAATACGCCCGTGGGCCCCAGGGCGGAACGTAGTATCATCATGGTACGTCGAGTGGCATGGGTGGGCAGTTCCAAAAAGTTTGGAGGGGGTGACTGTGTAATAGTTAACTTTAACAGGGCCTCCGTAGCGGAGAGAATCCTGTCAGGTTTTGTTCATGCTGGTCAGTCAACTCATGGGTCCACAATACAGGCACTTCCGTTGGGTTTCGTTTATAGAACCAAACCTCATGGGTACATAACGGGGAACAAGGATAGGGAACCCACACAAGCCAGATGGCTCAACAAAAACCCTGTAGGCAACAACTATGGGTTTTCACAACCATCGTACATGATAATTCATCCATGGGGGCCCTACTCTGCTCCTGCCGCACCTTCGACCCCAGTACTAGCTAATAGATTCTCTATGTTATCAGGGTTGGAGGAATGCGATTGACTGAACACCCCTGATGAGACCGTAGACAGAGGGCCCACTTAAACCCGATGACCGAGACAGAGATGATGCAAACGGTTCCCCTTCCATCACCACAAATAGATGCGATGCCCCCCGAGGTTGACAGTAACGTTATATCCTGGAATATAGCAGGCCTGGCAGACAAATTTCAGGACCCTTTATGGCAACAGTTTGTTAGGCAATTCTTAGTAATTTGCCTTCAGGAGACCTGGTCAGTGGACTGCAACCTGTTTTTGGATGGCTTTAAAAGTTACTTTGTCCCTGCCTCTCCTTCAACTAGTGGTAGGGCCAAAGGAGGATTGGTTATCTATATCTCCCCGGCTGTTGATTGCCAGGTACAAACTTGCCCCCCTTTTGGCCATGGCCTATAGGCCATCACACTCAAGAAGGGGAATAATAAAATGACCCTGATTGATTTTTATAACCCACCAAACAGCAAAAAGGGGGAAGGTAATGTTATCCAGCTGAGTCACCGCCTAAGGAAGTTATGTGATCTCAGCTTACACCCCATGATGGTGCTGGGAGATTTTAACATCCACCCCTGTGGTGACCCAAAGACCACGAATATGTCTGATATGGGATGCCACAGAATGAGGGCGTTTCATTTTGAACATTCACCACAGGGGGAGGAATTAAACAATCTAGTCAACGAATTTGACCTGCTGACATTGATGTCCATCTCTGCCCCAAATAGTAAGAAGCTCACTCCCACCATCAAAGGAAGAGGTACTGGATCTTTTATAGACCACATTCTAGTCTCTTCTCCATCTCAGTCCCTCTTTTGGAGGTTTACCATCAAGGATACTGGTTACAGCGATCACAATCCTCTCTGTGTATATCTCTGTGGTGTAATTCTATCCAGTAAACCCAGGGGCAGAGCAAAAGGAATTATGAGACCTGCAGATGGTGGGCGCCATCTTAAATGGTCCCAGATTGATCCAGATACTTTTTACAGGGAGGTGAGGAGGTGAGAGCATCATGTGTAGCCGAACTTGTCCTTTGTACCCAACTGGAGAGTCTACCAAGGAATGTTCTCAGTGCATTCAGTTCCATCTCACGTAAAGTAGGGGAACTTTTGAGGGCTCCAACCTGTAAGGTATTTAACTCAAACCCAAGACGGTTTGATTCCTCCTGTTCTCAGGCAGCACGCAAGTTAAAGGAGGCCCTGAAAGTAGTCCCGAGAAACCCCCAACACATGTCGTACAGGATATAAGCAGGCCCTAGCCACCCGCAAGAGAGCATTGAAGGAGGAGACATGGAGGGAGCTGCTAGAGTTCAGCACACTAAGGAACGGTACACAGTTCTGGGGCATTGTCAACAGACCCCTGTTCTCTGGTGATACAAGAAATACCCTAAGCTCCAACATCACGAAAGAGGAATGGGTGGCCCACTTCCAATCAATGTTTAAGGGTTCTACTAGTTACCACGACCAGTCTCCTCGCACAAGAAATACCAACCATTTGGTCTTTGAGATATCAGAGTTAGAGGCAGGAATTGCGGGCTTAACCAGTAACAAGAATCCCGGCCCGGGCGGAATTCCGCCGGACCTTTATAAATCAGATCCTTCCTTCTGGACCCCGATCCTGATGGCTGTATTCAATGCAGCGGCCAGGGACGGTAGACCCGAACCATGGGCCATATCTACCATTGTGCCACTGTTCAAAAAGGGGGACCGAAACAGTATGCACTGTTATCGGCCAATCGACTCTGTAACTAAGGTGGTGGGAGGGGTATTACTGCAAAGATTATCTTCGTGGGCAGAGGAGCGTTATATCATCGCCGATACCCAATATGGTGTTCGTGTGGGGAGATCCATGGTGGCCCAATGTCTAAATTTGTACTTGATTCTTGGAAAGTACACGATGTCTCACCCAGGTACGATCTACATGGCCTTCATGGACCTATCGTCCACGTTTGACTGTGTAAATCGAGACAAACTGTGGCAGTCCATGAGGGCCATGGGGGTAGAGGCCCCTATCATGGACTTCCTAATGGACCTGCATCGGGACACTAAGGCAAACATTAGACATGCACAGGATCTCCGGGTTTCCAGGGAATTTAACATCGAAAGAGGGGTGAGGCAGGGCTGTATTTTGGCCCCCTTTTTGTTCAACCTATATATTAACGATCTCGAGGGAGCCCTGGTATCTATGGGGGCTGATTTTCCGCATGTGGGTCGACGGGGCCTCTCCGTCCTCCTACATGCGGATGACGCCATCTTGATAGCGAGAACCGCTAGAGGACTTCAATCATTTTTAGATGCTTTTCTGAACTTTATAGGGTCTCGAGATCTAGCAATCAATCATGCAAAATCCTATATCATGCAGGTAGTGGCCTGTCCAACGAAAAAGTTTTCTTTCTTTCTAGGCTCTGCGAAGGTCCCCAAAACATCTGTTTTTTCATATTTGGGGGTCGTGTTGGACGACCGTCTGAAGTGGGGGCCCCTTATCACAAGGAAAAAGGGGGAGCTCACGCGAATAACTGCCACTATTTTCAGCTTTGCTGCTAAGATGGGCAAGCGCCCAATTTCAGCTTTGCTGAAAATTTATCAGGCGAGGGGCGTGTCAACTGCCTATTATGGTAGTGAAGTGTGGGGGTATACCACCGCAGACGTGCTACAGGTGGCAGAGAACAACTTTTTAAGCTTCTGCTGGGAATGCCAACTGGCTTATCGAATTTGATAGCCTACGAAGAACTTGGGGTCCCTTTTCTGTGTGATACTCTTGCTTTGCGCCCTTTAGTGTTTTGGCTTAAGTGCTGGCCAAACAAGAACTAAAACTTACCCAGCAGATCCTAATGGACTGTATGTCCTTGGAACATATGTCCAGAATTCCCTGGCTGAAGTATGTTAAAGGTCGCTTCTCTGAGTTGGGCCGCCCAGAACTCTTTCTAAAACCCTCAACCTTAAGAAAAAAGGATGTTGAATTGGTCAAAAAAGCATTCATTTGCACAAGGAAACTTGAAAGGGATGAACAGGAACTATGTAAACCAAGCGTCCGTAAATTTCTGACCCTAAAAACCCACCCACTGACAGAGCCATACCTCTTGGGAACACTGACCACATATGAGCGGTTTTTATTGTCCAGGTTTCATCTTGATTTTTTTCATCTTTTAATTGCCGTCCCGAAAGGGAGTAGCAGAGGTCAGGTGTTAGCATCCTGTGGCTGCGACAACCCTTCTCCACAGGATCGGCTACACTTCATGTTCCTCTGCAAATTCTATGAAGTACCTCGGAGACATTTTATACTCCCCCTCCTTAAGAGGCTTGATTTTAACCAGGTTCGCCCAGCACTTTTGTATTTGCAGCTGTTGAAACCAGACATCGCTGGTGAGAACCAGGGCCTGCTTGGAATATTAGTCACTTTAGGGGGAGGAGGTACTCATAGTTTTAATGTATGTTTCTAGTGTGTTCTCTTTTTGATGCATTGAAACTTGCTTACCGCACCTGTCATATTTTACCTGTGATTCTTCTTGTTTTAAGGTTGTGAATTCTAAACTTTTTTAATGTATATCTTTATGGGATGTGTATATTTATTGTGACCTTTATGGTTTTTACATTGTAAAACCGAATAAAGTTTTATGAAATGAAATGAACTTGGGGAAGAAGTAGAAATATATTTAACAGATGTGTGTTGGGGTCATTAAATAGAACATGTGGAAGCTGTTTTTTTTCACAATTTAAAGCTGGCATGTATTATATTTAGTTACGCCAATCAAGATTGCATTCTTGCAAACTAAACATGATGAGATTGTTGCCTGGATCATCAATCTTCTTCCTGAAAATCAGAGGCAGAGAAGAATGTTTATAAGCACTTCAAAAGGGAGTAACATTACAAGAGATCTAGTTGACATAAGGGCAGAAAGTAAGATCAGCATTATGGTAACACCAATATCTTTAGTCGTACTAGCATACTACCAAGAAGAAGTCCATGTCTAGGGATAATGACCTAGAACCAATACCTCCATTTTATCCACATTCAATTAAAAGAGGATTCTAAGTGAAAAAGTCAGTATTATTACCACTTGATTTTTATCAGAAACTGAATATCAACAGCAGAGTTCAACAAAATAAAGCCAAAAGAATAAATTGACGTGGATAAATGTGCCAAAACATCAGTAACAAAATTGCACAAAATGCTAATAATTCTTAATAAATCAATTTTGGGTGATTTTATTTATTAAAAGAAAAACACTTTAGTCCATGCACAACTAATACTGAACATGAAATTACAGATGTCCACATTGAAAACAAGACTTCTCCAGAACTGGCAGGATTACAAACCTGTGTTAGAAAGTCTCTTAGCGTTAAACAATAAAAAAACCTCCTCAAGGTGCTCATTGATGAGTTTTCAAGCGAAAGTTCTTCCTATTTAGTTTTCACAGAGTTCTCCATGTAAATCCCTTTCCACGTGCCTTTGTCAGAGAAATCCCAGTATAATTCCTTCATGGTGTATTTGTCAATAAGTTTACAGTGTACAACCTAATTCTGTGTATGTGGAGTCAGAGCAGTCCAAAGTTGACTCAGAGAGCCATTGTGGGCTTGAAACTCAAAACTGAAAAACACGTAAAATAACACAAAACCAATCAATGTTTTTCCTTCAAAAAAGAAAAGTATTTTAATGCACACAATGGAGTCGATTACGATGGTGGGCAGAAAAGGCCTCCGACCGCCGTGCCTGCGGAGAAAAAAAACGTCCGAATGTACAACGACATTTCTGTCGGTCATATTATGATGGAAAGGACGTAAAGTCAGTCCGCGGTGGCTGGAATTCCCAAAAGTCTGTCCGCCACAGTCAGTAAAGTTACAAATCCGACCGCTGCGGTCGGGGAAAGCTGTTCAATGGACCAAAAAGGCTGCATCTCCGGCGAAATGACCACACAGCTAATTACTATGAGATAGTGGAGCTGGTGTAACGATCATGGCTGTTCCGACCGCCGTGGTCGCGCTCAGGCCAAATGAATGGTGGTCAGAACAAACTACACTACAATGCTCAAGGTGTGCCTGTATTATCCACATCCCTCAATAACACCAGACACGCACCAATGACACACCACAAATGCATTCCTGAAATGAAAGCCATGGTCAGCATGGAAGATACACCAGGTAGTCATCACTCATGTGGACACACCCGCATACCACAGTATTTAAACCAACTCCTTCCTGGACCAGCATGCTTTGCGGAATAGGCACAGAGAGAGGATGAGACACAGAGCGAGACAGGACACCTTTTTGGCACACAGCACACCATCACACCCACACAACTCCACACACCACCACTTCGCATCCACACACCTGACACATCCTCATCATCACCTTGCATCCTGCTCCTTTCCTTCATTTGCACCATGCCCAATCCCAAAATGCCAAAATTCTCTGACACTGAGTTGAAAGTGCTGGTATACGAGATAATCAGGGTAGAACCACATTTGTTTGGGAACCTTGTCCAACAGACACCCATTGTGCGCAAAAATCAGATATGGGCTAGGATCTACAACAAAGTCAATGCAGTAGGGACCACCTTAAGCACACCGTGTGACCTCAAAAGTCGGTGGACCAACCGCAAGGCTCGGGTCAAGGCTCGGGCCCACAGGAACCACGAGGTGGCCCAAATAACTGGTGTTGGCCCTCTCATTCCACCACTAACATTCACCAAATGGGAGGAGAAGGTGCTTGCCATACTGCATCCCGAGAGTCTCACCGGAATCGAGGGGGGAGTGGAGGCTGGTAAGTACTAACAAAATGATCACCTACCACTGTAATGTACTATTGTGCACAACAAGTGAGCCTCAAGTGCCAGACCAAATCAAACTCATTTAGAATGCGCGTTTTTAATATGACTCACACTGACTCAACTAACAGGTAGGTAGTCAGCTCATGCACCCTTGCCTCCCTCACAAACAGCATGGAACATCCTCCACATCCCACAGCCATGTGGCAGCCATCACCGTCGACAGGGCCTCCTAACAGGTAGGTAGACATCTTACTGGGGAGGGAGTTGTTGAGACCTGACGGCCAAGACCACTACACCCACAAGGCCCCTGGATCCCTCCCAAACAGCATATAGCACCCTTCCCACCCCACGGTCATGTGGCAGCCATCACCCTCCTCTGCTTCACTAAACAGGTAGGTAGTCAGCTCATGCACTCTGGACTCCCTCCCAAACAGAATGGAGCTACATGACCACCACAGGGGAACAACCTTTACAACGCAACTTTTACAACGCACTACCATTACAACGCATTTTTTACAACGCATAATCCATTACAACGCATGACATTACAACGCATGACACTACAACGCATTTTTAAAAACTACCTTTACAACGCATTCCATTACAACGCATACTACCATTACAACGCATACCATTACAACGCATAATATTACACTGTACTATCCAACACTTACCCTACTGATGCACCCCCTGGAGTTAGAATAGTAATTTTTACCCCTATACTATCCAACATTTACCCTACTGATGCACCCCCTGGAGTTAGAATAGTAATTTTTACCCCTATACTATCCAACACTTACCCTACTGATGCACCCCCTGGAGTTAGAATAGTAATTTTTACCCCTATACTATCCAACACTTACCCTACTGATGCACCCCCTGGAGTTAGAATAGTAATTTTTACCCCTATACTATCCAACACTTACCCTACTGATGCACCCCCTGGAGTTAGAATAGTAATTTTTACCCCTATACTATCCAACACTTACCCTACTGATGCACCCCCTGGAGTTAGAATAGTAATTTTTACCCCTATACTATCCAACACTTACCCTACTGATGCACCCCCTGGAGTTAGAATAGTAATTTTTACCCCTATACTATCCAACACTTACCCTACTGATGCACCCCCTGGAGTTAGAATAGTAATTTTTACCCCTATACTATCCAACACTTACCCTACTGTTGCACCCCCTGGAGTTAGAATAGTAATTTTTACCCCTATACTATCCAACACTTACCCTACTGATGCACCCCCTGGAGTTAGAATAGTAATTTTTACCCCTATACTATCCAACACTTACCCTACTGATGCACCCCCTGGAGTTAGAATAGTAATTTTTACCCCTATACTATCCAACACTTACCCTACTGATGCACCCCCTGGAGTTAGAATAGTAATTTTTACCACTATACTATCCAACACTTACCCTACTGATGCACCCCCTGGAGTTAGAATAGTAATTTTTACCCCTACACTATCTAATACTAACCTTAAATGTAATTTAATATTATGCGTTGTAATGGTATGCGTTGTAAAGGTAGTATGCGTTGTAATGGTAATGCGTTGTAAAGGTATTTTTTAAAAATGCGTTGTAGTGTCATGCGTTGTAATGTCATGCGTTGTAATGGATTATGCGTTGTAAAAAATGCGTTGTAAGTGCATGCGTTGTAAAAGTGTGCGTTGTAACGTCATACATCCCCACCACATCCAGCACATGTCAGCCAACCCTGTAAAGCTCCATAAGTTGTAGCCATTGCACACACAGATAATGCCATTGAGAGGTCATATGAATCACAGTGTAATTGATGAAGTCAAATGTAACTGCAAAGCTAATACCTGAATCGTAATGGCCAAAATCCAATGTACAGTTCACATTGTCTCATAGCATAAAGGGTCACATCCAAACAACACATGCATGAAGACTCAGTCACACATCACTAACCACAGGAGGTCAGTACAAAACACACAACAGAAATCCTGGATTATGCGGCATACTAGATAGATACTCATAGAAAAGTCACACAATCCTAGCAGAAACTGAAGTGGTTGCCACCAGAGGACATGTCCTTGTAAATACAATATCTCTACATATGAAATTGTTGCTTATGCCATGTCACATTGCTAAAGAGCAATGTATTTACCTCTACATCACATCCGACTGCTGACAAACTGTTACTAATGCCAAGTAATGGCAATTTAATAAGTCAGGCTATTTCAAATTAAAAATGCAAAATATGATCATCAATTGGAGCCAATGCCGGGCTCTGCAGTGGCGGAGCACGCCTTCCCCGAGTTTCATAAATTGTAAGCCGCTGGCAGTTCCCATTAGCGGATGGCTATTACTCATAGACAGTGACACATTCCGGAGGTCAGGAAGCAGCCACCACAATCCTGCATCATTCAATTGAGGCCAATGACGGGCCCTGCAGTCGCGAAGCACGCCTACCGCGAGAGTCAGTAAAAAACCAAACAACAGAAATCATGAAGTGGTGGCATAGTAGACAGATACTCATAGAAAAGTCACAAATATCCTAGCATTAACTGAAGTGTATGAGCAACAAGTTGTTACCAGAGGACATGTCCTAGTAAATACAATATCACATATGAAATTGTTGCTTACTCCATGTCACATCGCTAACGAGCAACGTATGTACCTCTACATCAAGTTCGACTGCTGACAAACTGTTACGAATGCCAAGTAATGGCAATGTCAAAAGTCATGTCATCTCAAATGAAATGTGCAAAACATGAACATCAAAGTTGTGTTGTGTACTGAACATGCTGAAAATATAACCTCTGTTCAACAGGTGATTCGCTAACAACAGCAGGTGAAACTGAGACCAACGAGCCGAGCCAGCCTCCACCCCAGAAGGTGACCTCTCGGATGCTGATTCTCTCCGTTTCTCGGACGAGGAGACCAACCAGGCCGCTCAGGCGTGGCCGGGCAACCTCAGTCTCAGGGCCTCACTTTCTCCACCACCACCATGTTTCCCATGACAGCAGCAACAATGCTGACCCCTGCAACAATGACCTGTGTGGCAGCAACCTCCAACATCACCACCGCTGCCTCTAACACTGTCCCCATGGCAGTTGTCAACAATACCACCAGGCAGCCTGGAAATACTGGGGACAGTATGCGGGGGCATCAACAGGCAACGCCACAGGTTAGCGTCTGCAGGGCAGCTGGGATGGCAACCGGGGGACAGTCACAGGAGGACACAGAGACTCAGGCCCTAGCCACCTTTAACAGAATCCTTGGTGCATACCAACAAAACCATGGACAGATGGGCCAGGTTTTGGAAGAACTGCGTGAACCCCGCCTGCTGCAAAGGTCCATGGACACACGTTTGAGACAACTTGTGGAGTACATGGGCCAGCTGGTGGGTGTTCTGAGGGACATCCATGCTGCTCAAATGGCGACACCCCCACCCAGTGGCTAGTCTGATGATACTACCAACACCTCAACAACGGCCACAGGGAGGAGTGAGGCAGAAGGCACAGACTCCTCAGACACCTCTGAGCATGCAGCAGGTTCCCCTCTGCCAAACGGCAGAGGGGATGTCCGAGAAAGACCACTGGAGGATCACGTGGCAAAGCACCTTCCAAAACCAGTTCTAGGAGCCAACGTTGATGTCACCAGTGTTGCACAGAGCATTGACTTTGTTGTAGATCCGATCCCACATTGCCACAATGATGGTAGTGTTCTGGTGGGCTGTGGAATTCCAGCATTGTTTGTTTTACCCTGAGAATCCATGTATCAGCACTTTCAATTTCATCCCTCACCTATCACTCATGTATAAATAAAAACTATTCACACCACTATGCTTTTGTGTCAGTACCATGTTTATCATAGTAATTTGCATGTTAACTCACATTACAATGTATCACAAGATTTGAATGCGACAATCCATTGAGAGAGCGGAGGAACCTAGAACGACACAACAAAATAACATTGAGTTGACATATGATGGCATGACAGCTAAAGCACAGCACTAGGCAACACTGTACAAGAAACATTCCACATCACACTGCATAACACCAAAGCTGTGTGAGTTTTTACAACTTATGTCATGTCCATGTTGATGGTAGTAGGGGGATGGGAGGACACTGCTTCACCTCCCAGCACAGTTCAACCCTTAGCATCCTGGTAAATGCACTTCATTTGAAATGCTTACTTGACTTCCCGGTGAAGTGTTTCACCAAAGTTGTTGCAGGTTAGCGCTGTGAATCTCTAGTCGCATGTGTTCCTGGATATTATCCTTCACCAGTAGAGCTAAAAAAATTACATTCTGTGTTTGCTGAGAAACCTGCCACAATCCTCTCAGGTCTCTGTACCTCTCCCTGTCCAACTTTGGTGCAACACTTCAGCTAGATTTCAAGTAAGCATTTTAACTTAAGTGCATTTACCAGGATGCTAAGGGCTGAACTGTGCTGGGAGGTGAAGCAGTGTCCACCCATCCCCCTACTACCATCAACATGGACATGACGTAAGTTATAAAAACTCACACAGCACTGCACAATGTAACCCTTAGCAGTCTGCCAACAAGAGCCAGCATCCAAACACATCCTGTTAAATGTCCGTTGGGGACATTGTTGAGGTCAATAAGTCAAGTACAGTCACACGGGGCTTGTAATGTATCATTGTGGATTTTTGCCTCTTTTCATAAATGAACACCATTCCCAGCCAACTGTTCCACTTCATATCTCCTTTATTTATGGAAGTCATCTAATCCTGAATAACCAAACCTGCTGCGGTTTACAGACAGGCCTCCCGTATATAGTGACAGTTTCACACTGTGTTACTTCCTGTAGCTATGTCCATTTCACAACCCCATATGTGAATGTTCATAGTTAGTTGTGGCCTCACATTCACACTATTAAAGCAGACTTCAAAGAGTTAAGCAGGCTGAAAGCGCTTTTGTTTCTACAAGAAGACGCTCTCACATCAGCCTGTGAGACCTTCAAATTGCAGGTGGCCTGAACGTCCAGTGAGATTCAGTCACTGCTAAACACGACTCTCCCACTTCATTTTTGGGAACTGATACACCAAATATTAAAAGCTTCTGACTCCGAAGGCCTAGCACATATAATTTTTAACTTATGGACTATGGCCTTGTTACTTTGTTTCAGACTATTTTAGGAGTACTACCGGGAGTGATTCATACAATATTTATAGTGCATTTGGCGTATTAGCATCATTCTTTTGGCTGTTCTGCAGAGTGCTGGTTCTCCTACTGCTCTTACACAATGGCTGCCTGTCTTGTGGTCCAGCCCAACCCCGGTCAGTGGCAACTGTACCGTGAACGAATGCAGCTTATTTTCGGACCTTTGCCATTAGATGTGCATCGCATCAATTATAGGCTAACCTTCTGCTATGCCTATTTCACCTGCGTGCAACTTGTGTTCTACTGTCGCAGATGCCCCTTTCATTTGGCCATGGAGGTCTGCCTTTCAAACACATCTCTTGCTGATCTGGATTATGACCTGTGGGTGAGTCCTTTGTTAGCCCACGACCAGGACTGTACTGGTGATAGCCGTTTATGGGAACCCTTACAACGTGGCCGATGGGCTGCCAGCTACGCATGTGCGTTTGCGCAACATCTCCTGTGCCATGCCTATATTGAACCTCTTCCCGCTTGCCCTTAAATGCTCCTTTCATCCACGAGGTCCGAGGAGCTCATCTGTTCCTTCATACTTCTGGATTGGATGGCGGTCCAGTTTGCTGAAGCTGATTCTGATCGTCTAGTGGAACTGATTGCCTATGAAGCTGCAAGTGCTTTCTTGGATTCCTAACCACTTACCAGCATATGCAAATCTTTGTAACTCTATCAATATTGTTTGACCTTTTCCCGCCTCCTTCTGAAATGTAATCAGATCCATCACAAACTTTGGCCATGTCTGCATTCGCTTTGACTCTGCTTACCTTTGCGGTCTGTTTTGCTTGGTACCACAGACCTGAGCAAGGGGAGGCTGTTATATGCCCGTTGTGGACATTGTCGCCTAGTACGAACCCGGCGTCCATTATGCAGCTTTAGCTCCCGAAAATACATGGCTTTGTTGTTTTGCAAGTAGCTTTGTTTATGTCTTTCACATGATAACTGTCAGCAGAGCTTGCTCTCTGCGCTGTCCTCGAGTGCAGTACATTTCACCATCTATGGGCTGAGGAATGGGGTCTGCTGATAAAGCCCTGAGAGCTTTTGGGATACATTCCATGACTTCTTCTAGCAAGGGGAGGGGGGATAGGCTTGTAGGTCTTCCTCCTGAGGGCTTATTAATATGACATCTCCCTTCATGACATCTGGATATGTTTCTATGCTGACTGTTTTTGTATGATGCATTAATCTACTTGTTGTGGCACGTATACTACATGTTAGGTCACGTTAATTGAATTAAACATTTTGAAACGTTTCTTGTATTCAAATGATATTATTGTGGAGAAGTATAAGAGTAAGGGCGACATGGTGTGTCTTGTTACCGTGATTCCAGAGAGATCTGACAGTGTTGTGTTTGTGGTGTCTAAGCGCTTGTTTCCCTGTCAGTGAGTAGGAGAGCTACTCAGGCACTATAGCTATTCAGTACTGTGCTAATGGGTACACAGGTGGTCGGATGACTCAGTCCCTGCCTGTCCAAGTCGTATAATCCTGTGCATAGTTCTGTATGTGGTCAGAATTCCTGCAACTACCCTCAAAGTTTGGGAAACAACAGCAAAGCACATAGACACATTTGATCAATGCTAACTTACACTCAATGGAAGTAGTTGGTGAGTTTTTTCGAGGCAAGATGGCGGCCGCTGAGGTGGTCGAGTGAGAGGTCTTGTGGCTGCTCCCGCTGATAGATCCACCCAAGAACTGAAAACGGCTTTATACTTACCGTAACGGCAGCCTTTCTTCGCGTGGCGGTGTTGTGGTACCATTCATGTCATAGGAGTGAGGGTCCGGAGCTGCGGAGAAGAGCGGGGCTGTTACATGCTGGCTCTTTAACATTGACACTCGCCGGAATCTGTAACAGCTGTGGCGCGGTGGATTTGGTTTGCAGTTTGTAGCAGAGGAAATGGAGGTGGCGAGGCAGCGGATCTTTCGGTGTGAGCAGGAATTGAAAAAAGTCTGAGTAGCTTTTCTTTTTTTTTTCTCCCCGTGTGAAAGCTCGCTGAGCATGTCGGCTTAATGGCACCGAAGGGAAAAAGCGCAAGGACAAAAGGTGTGTCCAATTCAGCCAAGACAGCAACGGCAGCAACGGCAGCAAGCATGGAGGGGGCAGGTGAAGGAGCACTGACGGTACCCCCGGAGGTAACTGCCGGTAACACCAGCAAGCAAATTAATACTGAGCCAATGAGAGGAACCTTGGTAAATGGGGGTAAGGGAGCACAGCTTAATCGAGGACCACAACAATTGGCAAATACTGGCAAAGATTGTATAGTGCCAGAAATATTTTTTTAAAAAGGGCACCCCCGGCTCTATTCCTAAGGATCTCTCTAATATGCAGTCCCCGAAGCAGCTCACTACTGCCCCTTTGAATAACAATGTAACCGCTGTGAGTACTGCAATTGTTGCTGTAACCCCTCCAGTGTCACTTATTGACAATTCTGAGCATTGCGTGGATATAACTGAGCATGTTGAATTGGAGAGGGTGGATGGATAGGCAGTAGTGCCACCTGGCCCGAAGGTTTTGTCATTACAGCAGCGTGTAAATCAAGATATAGAGTTAACAGCAGACTTAATGCATGACGGGGAGTCTGCTGGCTCAGGGGGGCAGTTCTACTCTATGTCTGATGTTTCTGTCACTTCAAAGGACGCTAATGGCAGTGTAACCAGGAATCTTGATGATTGGGCTGATGATGCTAGCTTGCATTCGGAAGATGACGTCCTAAGTACAGATTCTATGATCAATCAAGAACCGTATGAAACTGTCCGGAAAATATTTGAGTCCGTGAATTCATCAACTAAAGATAAAGTGAATGCTAATCAGTCCCCATGGGATAGCTTACCCAGTCTGCAATCCGATCGAGTAACACCCAGTGGAAATGCATATGTGGAGTCGGAGGACGAGATTACCTTGGCAACTATCTATAAGGCAATAATGGTTCACAGGGAAGAAACCAAAGCCGGAGGGCTTCGGACCCAAGGGGCGGTGCGCAAGTTACAAAATTCCGAGTGCCGCATTGCTAAATCTTGCACTGAGGTCACCACTAGGGTACATGAAGCAGAGGAGCGGATATCTGTTGTGGAGGATCAACTGGTACAGCAGTAATCCTCTATTACTAACCTTCAGAAGACAAGGGAAGACATTGACTGGAAGCTGACAGATTTGGAAAATCGTGCACGAAGAAATAATCTGCGCGTTTTGGGGGTTACGGAAGGCAAAGAAGGGACAGACACTCGACACTTTATAGTTGAATTGTTCATGGAGGCCTTCCTGGACTTAACAGACTGGAACTGGGATGTTGAAATCATGAGGGCACATAGATTTCCTTTTGTGCAGAAACGGATCGCAGGGGGAGCCAAGGAAAAGCCTAGAGCAATTCTGATATCCTTAAATAATTATCTTCTATGTGAAGCACTATTCGACTTGGCTAGGCCAGACAGGCCACGAAAAGGGAAGGGATGCGATTTTTTTGTACGCCCTGATTTTTGCTACACAACCGTACAACAGAGGTGGCACTTACGCCAAATGATTGCGCCTTTTCAAACCAAGGGGGGGACAAGCGTTTCTTTTAAACCCTGCCAAGCTGAAAGTGATTCATAAAGGAAAGACATTCTATTTTTTCTCAGAGATTAAGGCTCAGGAGTTTTTGGCTACAATATGAAGCTGCTGATTACCAATTGAGACTGAGTTTTCTTGGTTCTTAGAACCCCCTTTATGTTTTCTTGTGGTTACAGTATGGTGGGGTTTTACATTTAGGGGGTAATGTATAAGGGATGTGGTAATTTTGCTTTACTAAAAGTAAGCAAAAAGGGAGTGGGCCTGTAATTGCCTATTTTTAGGATCATGGTTGAGATGGATCCTTACCCTCTTTTTTTTTTTTCTTCTGTTCTCTTTCTTATTCTTTTGTGAATGTGTTAGGATTACCCTAGATTAACATTTAAGATTTAAGATTACCCACCAGTAACCAATGTTAGTGGGCTGAACAATTACAATAAAAGGCAACGGGTGGCAAGGGAATTGACAATGCTTCAGTGTGATGTGATGTGTCTTCAGGAAACCCACATTCCTTGGGCCAAAAGAAAGATTCTCTTGGAGCTGGGTTTTAAAGTTTTGATATGCACCCAGCAGTCTGCTACTACCCGAGGGGTGGCAATCTTAGTTAGAAATCATATTCATGGGACTGGTAGGGTTCTAGCTGATAAGCAAGGGAGATGGGCTATTGCTGAATGTATAATAGGGCAGATGAAACAGAAGTGTACTGCTTGTTCCATTTATGGGTCAAATTTTGATGAGGCATTAATAATAGAGGAGCTTAATGTTGAGCTGGCTCAGTGGCCCTCTCCACTTTTAATATGTGGTGATTTGAATATACATTTGGGGCCCTCAGAATTAAGTGAAACTAATTGCCGGTATAACGGGAGGAAACCGAAAGTTTTTAAGGCACTGCAATCACTAGTTGAGGATCATGGTCTTGCGGATGCCTGGGGTATGATAAGAAGAGGTGAACCGGGATATACTTTTTTTTCCTGCCCGCACCGTAAATTAGTGAGGTTGGATTACTTTTTGGTTTCACGTGTAATGTTGATTGGGGCTGCGATCCAGGTGTATCCACGAGCTTCCTCCGATCACGGCCCCCTTGTACTAAGCCTAAATATGGTAGGGTCGGTACTAGACCACGTGCCTTTTCCTTTGATAGGAAATTGCTGTGTGACACACTCTTTGTTAATAAGATTAATACTTGGATCAGGCAATTTTTTTAAATCAATCAGAATGCCGCGGGGATTGGCTGTGTCTGGGACTCTTTCAAAGCTGCTTTTAGGGGGGAAGCGCTTAGCTATGGTTTATATAAACAGAAGCAACGGCGCACTTCATTGCAGGGATTATATTCGGCATTAATGCTTGCTGAAGAAAAACTTGCCATAGTCATACAACGTGGATCGGATATTGCTGAAACTTTGACAGCAGTAGCCCGCTGTAAAGCCAGGATTAATCTGCATTGGAGCTCAGAAATAGCCAAAATATGTGAGACTAAAAAACATTTGAATTATGAGTATGGCGAGGCTAGTGGACGGTGCCTTGCTCAGAAATTAAGATCTAAACAGATGGCTCAGCAGATCAAAGCAAGTAGAAATACACGTGGGAACTTGGTAGAAACAGAGGCAGGGATTCTGGATGTATTTCATGAGTTTTACGCAACTTTATATAAAAGTGAAGAGTATGATATACAGGCTGGTGAGGCCTTTGTTCTGCGTTTCTGTGATAGCAATTTAAATAAACAAGAGTCTGATCTCCTTGAAACTCCTATAACGGTGGAGGAGATAGAGCGCGCTATCAATAGCCTGGCTTCGGGAAAGGCTGCTGGGCCAGATAAACTCCCACTCGAAATATATATAAAAAAATGTGATTCTTTGAAAGACGATATGCTGGCTACGTTCAGACAGGCACAGATGGGTTCTCCTCCCCGGACATGGGATGAGGCGAGTATTATTGTTTTTAAAAAAAAAAGATAAACCGGCGGATAACCCGGCCTCTTATCGGCCTATATCTTTATTAAACACTGATAGTAAGGTTTATTCGAAAATCCTCACAACCCGGTTAGCTGAAGTTATAATTCCGTTGGTACCGACTAGACAACATGGTTTTATCCCGCAGCAAGGGACGATTAACCACATTAACAGGGTGGTGACATTAATGGATATTGTTAATACCACGGGAGATGCCTTTAGTCTTATACTACTTGATGCCGAAAAGGTTTTGACCGGGTTGCCTGGGGATTTTTATGGTCTGTATTACAACGACGGGGGTTTCAGTCTAGTTTTATTCAAGCCATGCAGGCGCTTTATTCCCAACCTATAGCAACAATCTGTACTATGGGTTTAGAGTCTAATTGGGTGCCCATTACTCGTGGAACAAGGCAGGGATGTCCCTGATCCGCTTTGCTGTTTTCATTATACATTGATCCTTTTATAAAAATGTTGGAAGCCAGTAGTACGATCAAACCGATGATACTCCAGCAAGAACATTATCGGGTGCTGGCTTATGCAGATGATTTAGCCATTGTTAGTCCTAACCCTTACACAGCTTTACCAGAAATAGAGTCTTTGGCGTCACAATTCGATGTAGTCTCTGGTTACAAACTTAATGCTGCTAAGACTCAAATACTATGTGTCAATATAACAACTAGCATAGATCAAAGGGTAATGAATGAAGTGACTTATTTGGGGATTAAATTACGGGCCTGTCTACACTCTTTGGTAGAGGCTAACTGGTCATCTCTTCTGAGTGAAGTAAAGAAACAGTTAGATAGATGTGAATGTTTACATCTATCTATGATTGGGCGTTGTAACGTCCTTAAAATGTTAATCTTACCTAAAATACTGTATTTTTGAGAGCTATTCCATTGGAGATACCTCGGGCCAATCTCGTGCGGTTACAATCTTTTTGTACTAGATTTGTGTGGGCACAGGGGAAAGCACGTAGAGCTCTTCGATTTATGATCTTACCTTGTGAACAAGGGGGCTGGGTTGTCCCCGACTTTACTTTATATTACTTGGCATGTACCCTACAGCGCATGAATGTTCTTTTGACAGGGATAGAAGTGAGTAATCGAGCAGAAGCTCCTTCTATTTTTCAAATGTTACTGGGTAGTGCAGCGAAAAACCGTTTATTTCTTAATGTAGACTTGAATTATTACAAGCGGACCCGGTTTAAGGTATTGATAGCAGCGTTTAAAGCATGGCGATCTGTAAAAAAATATTATAACATGGGGAAGATCTCTGGATATACTCCCTTATCCTCATTAGAACTTCTCCCTCTGATATTTGGGGACCGAATAGTAGATCGGTGGCGAGATAAAGGTCTTCAAAGAATTCGAGATTTATACTACAATGGGGATCTGCTGTCTTTTGAAATGCTAGCGCAGAAATTTCAAGTTCGTCGCTCTGATTTTTTTAAATATCTTCAAATTCGGGACTATTTGTGTAAACTTCACTGGAATATAGACTCAAATCCAGTAGTTGAAGCTGTGGGGAAGAATTCTCATATTGGAGCTCTGTATTTGTAATCAATTAAAACTATGGTTAACGATTTAGAGATTCATAATTCTAAATGGGACTATCGGCTGGGACGGGTTGGGACTCGAATTGAAATTTCTATTAAAATGGCAGTAAGGTTATTTATATCCACTAATTTACGCGCACAACATTACAAAACTATTTTTAATTTATATTACACACCAGTAAAAATGCTTAGATGGGGGGGTAAGGATGGGAAATGCTTTCGCTGTGGCTACGATGAGGCTGATATACTTCATATTTTTTATTCATGTATGCATTTAAATACTTTTTTTGGTCATATTGAGAAATTTTTGGAGGAGATATTGGTCGGAACAGTACGACTATCCAGTGCGTGTGTACTACTAGGGATAGATGAAGAAAATGGGAGGGATTCCACGATGTATAAATATAGATATTTGATATTTATGGCCACTGCGGTGATAAGATTATGCATAGCCTCAATGTGGCTACAGCGTGATGCACCTTCTTTTGAACTCTGGCGTGCTAGATTTCTGGCATCTTTCAATATTGAATATAGTGCATATGCGCTGAAAGGTACGCGAAAAAAGAAACTAGGTCAGGAAATATGGGGACCAGTGATGACCTATATGAATCTGTAAATTATCAGTGTATGTGCAAAAATATTGGTGTTGTTGTGCTGTAATTAAGCATTAACCGTGATTGTTCCTTTGTGCTTTTCCTTTTGTTTTTTTTTCCTTTTTTTTTTCCTTTTTTGTCTTGCTCTCCTTTTTGTACGCTCATGGATTATAAATAAAATCATAAAAAAAAAAAACAGGAAGTAGTTGGTGATGAGCTGTTCACGCAGGTCAAGACCTTATTCCTCACCACTATCATCCTCACTGCTCATATGTGGGTTTGCAGCGGGGGACTGCTGCTGCTCAACATCATCCTGAATCAGGGGGATCTTTTTGCGCAAGGCCAGGTTGTGTAGCATGCAGCAGGCGACTACTATCTGACACACCTTCTGGAGAGAGTAAAGTAGTGCACTACCACTCTTGTCCAGACACCTAAAGCTAGACTTCAGAAGTCTAAAAGTGCACTCCACCACGCGACGTGTCCTCCCATGGGCATCATTGAAGTGGACTTCCCTGGGCGTAGTTGCAATCCGCAGTGGGGTCAGCAACCACTGACGATTGGGATATCCTGAGTCACCTAGTTGTGAGAAACACAGAAAAACAATGTTAAAGTAATATGTGAGGCGAGCAGCATGTCACACATACACCACACTCATTGACACAGCCCACTCACCAACAAGCCAGGAATGCTCTATGTGAAGATTTGCCATCAACTGTGGCATGCTGCTGTTCTGCAGAATGTAAGAGTCATGTGCCAAACCTGGATACTTCGCACACACGTGTGAAATGATCGGATCCACTTGGCATACCACTTGCACATTAATTGAGTGGTAATGCTTGCAGTTTCGATAGATGTGTTCACGTGCCTGTGGTGGAACTAGGCCAATGTGGGTTCCGTCAATGGCTCCCACAACATGTGAGATGCGTCCAAGTTAATAAAAATTCCCCTTCATAGCTGCCAAATCATTGCACCTGGGGATGTGTATGAAGTTGTTCTTGTATGTCATCATGCAGACAGGACATCACGCAACACCATGCTGAACAAAAGCTGTGACATCCCACTAGCGCTGGAAACGGTGTACTTGAAAGACCCAGTGGCAAAGTAATGCAGTGCAGCCATCACTTTGACTCTAGCAGACAATGCAGCCGGATATGTTCTGTTGGGCTTCAAATGGGGCCCCAAATGAGCACATAGCTCTCGCGGTGTGAGGCGATCCAGACGGAAGGTGGATAGGTGGTCTCCTCCTACGTACTCTGGCAGGGGACACTTGCAAAAGATGAAAAAATGATGACGTGTGAAACAGTTTAACTAAAGACTCACACAATCACAACGTTGACAAGACTCTTGAAGACGTGAACTGCACAAGTGACATGCAAACAGACCTTCATTTCCTCCACTCATTCGACATACTAACTACTACAACATCAAAAAAAAGTCAATGTGTATGACGTGGTACACTGCTTCATCAAAGTGTGAGAAGCCCTGTGGGTGTATGGCAGAGCACATGTAGTTAACAGCATCAATGCTGAGTTGCATTATCTGCTGTCATTGCACAACTTCAAGCTTCAGTCCACAATACACAACAACTTTACGAAATGAGGCCAGTTAGTGTCACCTGGAGCAACAATACTTGAATATGCGGCACAGTGGACAGACAAATATAAACATTATGGGCTCACTACATCGTGACTGTGTGAGGATTTTGCGTGACAGACATAGCCATGTTCACCAAAATGGTAAACAAATACACATGGATTGTGTATACATGCACCTATGGCTGAAAATGAGCAATTATGTCGGACAAAGTGATGTTTTTTTGTAACACATGTGCACTCCTCTGACGTGTGTGAAAACATATGCAGGCAATGGCAGGTAGGCACACAGCATGCCACAGCAGTACGTGTGTAGGAAGTGTAGAGCTACAAGTTTCCGTACAATGGTAACCTCAAAATATCAGTCAACAACACTGGCCCTTCATAAGACAACCCATGGCCAAGAATTTGACAGTCAAATACCAAGTGATATTCTAACAGTGTTAACAGGTTTAATGTTACATTACACAACATTAGTACAGTGTGAGAGGCCTTTGTCCTTTTCGACTCAACTCATTTCATATCATGCTGGCCACAGGGCATAATGAAGAATGTTATTTCACTCTCCTTTTCTTGGATATATCATGTGTGGAAAAACTTAACTCAAAGGTCACACTCTATGATACCATAACAGGGTGCACAATTCACATTAGGCAAATGTGTTGGGATGAGTGATGCAATAAGCAAAGCGAGAATGGGAATGCAAGTTAAGTCCACATCCACACCGTTAACAAGCATTGGCCACAATTGAATGACGAAGGATAGCGGTCGCCGCTTCCTGACCTCCGCGGTGCGTAACTACCTATGAGGAATAGCCATCAGCCAATGGGAACCGCCAGTGGCTTACAATTTTTGAAACACGCGGTAGGCGTGCTCCGCCCCTGCGGGGCCTGGCATTGGCCCCAATTGTATGATGCAGGATTGTGGTTGCCGCTTCCTGGCCTCCGTGGTGCGTCACCACCTATGAGGAATAGCCACAGCCAATGGGAACCGCCAGCGTCTTACAATTTTTGAAACTCAAGGTAGGCATGCTGCGGGCCCGGCATTGGCCCAAATTGAATGATGCAGGATTGCCGTCGCAGCTTCCTGGCCTCTGCGGTGCGTCACTGCCTATGAGGAATGGCCATCAGCCAATGGGAACCGCCAGCGGCTTACAATTTTAGAAGCTCGCGGTAGGCGTGCTCTGCCACTGGGGGCCCGGCATTGGCCCCATTTGATTGATCCAGGATTGCGGTCGCCGCTTCCTGGCCTCCACTGTGCGTCACCGCCTATGAGGAATAGCCATCAGCCAATGGGAAACGCCAGCGGCTTACAATTTTTGAAACTCATGATAGGCGTGCTCCGCCACTGCGGGGCCCGGTATTGGCCCCAATTGAATGATGCAAACCAGGCTGGCCAATGGTATCAGCAGAGCAACATTGGAACGTGCCAAGGGCACTATATATGAGCCTGTGAAATGTCCACACCTGTCACTTGCCTAGAGGCACTGATGCCCGCCATTCCTCACCACAAACTGCTGCTGTACTGCATCTCTGGAACCAGTCATGGTTCGTACTGAGAACCTGAGGGCCAGTCCCTGCAACACAGAGGAGCTGGAGATCCTGGTGGACTTGGTCCTTGGACAGTACAGCCGGCTCTATGGTGCTCCTGGGGTACTGGTAAGTGAATGCCAAACTTACTTGGGTGGTCCGAAGGGTCACAACATGTCACTGTACAGTGCTCGGTGCCTCAGACTGCAAGCCAATATTGGTGCTTTCAGATTTTGTCGTATGCATTTCACATACATGACGTACTACTTGATGCACTTGACTATGTGGGGAGGATGGCACACTCGTCAATGTTGCAGCTCCATAGGAGCGAAACATCACACATGTGAATCTCAGAAAGGATGATGTATACGTGTTGGAGTCTGTGTAGCCAAATGAGTTCAAGTGCATGGTGTTGAGCCTTGTTTCCCCTGAGCCCTGAGTGCATGCAATGATGATTTAGCCAGAACGTGGTTTATCGGTAGAACAGTTACAATGATGACTCCATGAAATCAGTTTTTGGACACACAATCCCTGTACCATGTCCTCTATGAGTTCATTAAGTGTACATATGTACATTAGTGAGATGGTAAGTGTCAATTGGGCAGGGGTTAGTGATTATGGGGTGTGCTCCTTCTACAGGGAAAGTATGGAGGTGAGCCCACTATGCATAAGAGTACAGGGCCTGTTACTGTCTAGATTAGTGTGAAATTACCTTGCGCATATGATAAATGCAAAGCGGACATGCCATCCTTCTTTTGGTGTCGTTATGTGTCAAGTCGCTCATGTGTATACACTATGCACTGACACACAAAGCACCACTGCAAAGTGTTACAAATGTCTCCTCTTGTCTCCAATACATACAGCTCAAGGTCCATCAGCAGAAGGCAATATTGAGGGCCATTGCCCGAAAGGTGCGGGCCCTAGAGGTCTCTAATTGTTGACACAACCACTGCCACAAGAGGTGGGATGACATCTGCCGCCTTATCAAAAACGTCACCAAAATGACACTGGGCCTGGTTCCTCGGACTGGTTGTTTGGTGCGCTGGAGCATGAACCCACTAATGACCCACATCCTGGCAGTGACACAGCCAGACCTGGGTGGGTGCCTGAGTGCCCAGCAGCAGCGAGTTAGAGGTGAATATTGTGCAAATTGTGATGTTGCGCATGATAGACTGCATGAATCCGAGCCCTGAGCAAGGCAGTGACCTGTGAGTTGTCACTAGTGTGATGTAATTGCCTCTCAGTTGACTCAGTGGTGAGTGTAGATATTCTTTGCGTGTACAACGTCTGTAGTGTCATGTGGCCAGGTGACATCAGCATAATTGTCTGTCTATGTGGCATCAACTGGAAGTGAACATCAGTGAGCATCATGTCAGGGTGATTTTCGAGATTGTTGTTGTGCATTTCCATTTAATTGATACATCTACAGATTGCATACCAATTCGGAACAGTAGTTTTTTTGCAATACATACATTAGTGGATGTAAGGATGTCATGTCACTTCACAATAGTTTCCTTTAACTTACTATGTGTGTGGTTTTATTATCTTCAACTTCTAGTGTGACACACACAGTGAATTGAAATGTGTAGCTCTCTTAGCTGAAGGCATGTAGATGTGCCTACAGACAATAGGATGTGATGTTGAGATGTCAACACAGGCCTAGCAATTTGGCAGTATGAAGGCAACAAGAAGCATGACTGTCCAATAAGCATGTTAACATGCATTATCTGATAATAGAAATATTTTGACTTATGCAGACAGTACATGGAGAGTCAAATCTGTACCTTGAGTTCAAACTTTTCTGTTGGTATTGCCTAACATGTTTGTGGTCCGGCCATTTCACTGAACAGTATCTCTGTCTCCTACAGATTCTACCGAGGTCAGAGAAGGAGAGGGGCACAAAACAGTTGTGGTAGCTACTGGCATTACCGCTCCCCGGGAGTACAACGACACTGAGGGGCCCAGTGCATCGGAGGGGGACAGGAGTGCCCTGGAGGAGTCCACTCCAGAAACGCTTACCTTGACTTACTCACACTCCAGCGGTGATTCCTCAGTGTTGTCAAGAAAAGGAGGATCGACCTCTGCTTCATCGTCCACCACACCCCGTCCTGTTTCCACCTTACCTGATGCTCCCCCAAATGTTATCTGTGCACACTGCCCTAAGAAGGGTAGGGTATCTTTACCCGCAGGCACCGTTGTCCCAGCCCCTGTGTCCCATGCTGCCCTCAGTGTGGAGGCCATAGACATCTTGCGTCAGTTGTCTGTAGGGCAGACTTTGCTCCTGAATGTCCTCCAGGATCATGGCCATAAGATGTCATTCTGCAGTCACAGGCTCAATGTCCGGCTCCTGTCCCTTCCGCAGCCACACTGCCAGTGACACCCCCTGACCAGAGAACACACACACCTGTACACTCAGGCACCAAGTCATCACCACGCAGGACACGACAACAGGAGTCCAAGCGAGAAAGACACAAGACATCATCCCCAAGGCACACAAGAAGCACACATGCCAGCCCCACCACAAAAACATCACAGGACACAAAAAAAATGCATCCAAATTGCAGACCTCACATTCCTCACCCTCAAGAGCCCTCAAGGATCCACATCTAATCCTGGATCAGTACAGGAAGTTGCCCTGGCTGCCATGGGCCTGTTGTGTGCCACAACTGCACCCCCCCCCAAGTTCAGAGGGCTGTGTGCCCAGGACTCCCATTCCCACCAAACCACCCCCTAGGAAGCATGGACAGAGAAGCAGTGAGGTAGTGGTGGAGGCAGGATAGAAGCCCACCCACCCCCAAACATACAGCCAGACTTGAATGTTTTTCCCGGAAGGATCCACGAGTACCTGCTCCACTTTCTGGGACGAAAGAAGCTGTTGTGGGTACTTCACCTATCCCTTGGCCCAAAACACTTATGGGTTAGCGTATCTCCAAGCAAGTGAGGCCCAGCCCTCCACATGCAACGTCAGCCACTAAGCCTCCACGGTGCATTTCACCACCTCCCTGTGCGACGACTCCACCAGGTCCAGCCAGCCCTCAGATTCCACATCCAGGGATCCCTCCTCCTCAACAAGTTCTCCCCCTCCCAGGTCCAGTCCTCCAACTGCCCCAGACAGACATCCCCCACCCAGTTCCAGTTCAAATTTGAAACTGAGTCCCCCTTCCCACCTCATTCCTCCCAGAGCAGTGCCTGAGCTGCCCATTTGCTTGGCCTATCCTGGTGATGTTTCAATGGCTGTGGACTGGGGGTCAATCATCTGTGTGGAATTTCAAAGCACACATGTGAGGACCTGAGTTTATACTGGCCGTTGCCCTTAATGTTTTGCACTTTACATGCTGATACTGTGTTTATGTTTTAATAAATATATTTATGTTCTGAGCGTTGTTCCTGGCCTTACTTATGATGCTGTACAATGTAAGTGTATATGTTCATCGGTTCCATGCGCTGAATTCACACTTTCCCATTGTCATGTACTTAGGTTGATATTGCAGGTGTTGGCAGAGGTTCCTGCAACTGATGCTCAATTTTGACTTTGAGTATTGATGGGGTGAGCTGCTTGTCTGTGATGGTCCATTCTGGTCCTTTTCATTATGTTGGCTGAGCTCTACTTATTCACACATGTCAGATTTGTTTGATCTCCATAATCAGAATCAATTCCAATGTACATGATGACTTGAGGGGTGGACATGGTACTACACATCTGTGAGATCTATCTTGATGTGTACACACCAGCGTAGATGTGTTGTCATCTTGGCTAGGTATGGCTTCATAGTCAGATGGATGGATGTACATGTGCTTACTGGAGTCATCAGATAGTGTGAGTTTCCTGTCATTAGCAGAGGTGTTCTTGTGTATGTGCCCTTGAGCATTGCCCTTTCACACATGTATGATCCAGTTGATGAATGCCTGTTTGTTCCACGTTCAGTCACCTTGTGGAGTGTTTGTGGGCATGTTGGTGTTGTTTCCGGAGCAGTGTGGAGTGTGTCATTGTAACCTTGCAGGCCTAGGGTACACCTACATCTTATCCACATCATTAGGGAGTATGCAGAGTGTGTCACTGTAATGTCTGTGTTGTGTGTCTTGGGATTCGGCCTAAGTCTTGCTTACCTTTGTTCGCACTGTGCTGCATGTCTCTGGGATATAAACATGATATGTGATCGTTCATATGCATAGCTGTCACTTTCCACTTTATGGTTTACAATAGGCGTTGGTCTGATTTATAGCAGTCACAGTCCTAGCATTGAGGCCAACACAATGTGAGATACTACACTATGGATTTTTGCTCTGTGCACTCCTCACCTGTACAATTCTCGTGTATACACCACTTCAGTCAAAACATGTGCCACTGCATGTCATGCACATTTTTGCACCCTCCCCACCACTCCATGGTGTGACACTGTACTGTGTGCAAATTATTTGTATCCAGAAGCATTGTGGCCATCAGCACTGTTTCAGTGGGTGATATGTGATATTTGTAGCTACTTGATTTCTGTCATGGTTGCTGAGGTACAGTACAGATGGATTGCCAGCACAGTCCTCTTGTCTTGTTCCAGCATGGATGTTTGCCTGGGTTGTGTAGCAGTAGGTGATTGCAAAAGTGTGTAGATGTTTGCTGCGAGCCTGCTACACATCCTGGGAAACCATCTTCCTCACTTTGCAGTCTGCAATGTATACACTCCCGTCCCACAAACAAATCTGCCACCTTGATCCTGATCGGAGATGTGTGAATGGTGCTTGTAGGTGGGGGAGAGCGGAGTAGGATGCCAGGAGGAGTCAGCACAGGGCAGCCTATGGAGCCCTGAAGGTGTCACTGATGTAAATTAAGGGAGCGTCATACATTGCATTTCACATGTTCCCCCAAAAATGGTCAAGCAGGCCCTGCCTGCACACTTGCTGTGAGTTGTTGTTGTACCAGGGTTGCATGCGTGGAGATGTTTTAGACGTACCTCTGCTGTTGAGTGCAGCGGCGCCTTATCTGCTGGTGATGCATCAGCGGGAAGGCCTGTAGAGCAGGATCCATTGTGGCTCCGGTCGTGTGTGGGTGTTCTGCTTCGACCTTTCCTTTCTGTTGTTGTTTTTTTCGCCATCCGGCATGAGGTGTTTTTTCCGACACAGTGGGATTGGCTGTTTGATACATCCTAATCTGGTTTGCGGTCGGGACGTGATTCCGCACGCAGTTCTTGCTCTTTTGGCTCCGGCCACCACCCTTGCATAAGGAAAAACTGTGCGGAGCCTGAAACACCGCGGCAGCCGGAAAATGACCTATGTTAGCCAATCGTAATATGGCGATCACAATATCCGCATCAGGAGCAGAAAAATCTACGGTTCTCCGCCAACACTACAGATGCACTTCCGTCCGCCACCGTAATGACCCCCATAATTTGTGGCTCGATTTAGAGTCTGGCAGACGGGTTCCTCCATCAAAGGGTAAATTATATCTTGTTCTCCTTATTTTAAGTGGATTATGTCCAATGTCACAGTGTAATGGAGTAACCTATCTGCCAAACTCTAACTCAGGCCGTAGATGCTTTACCCAAAATGACGCACATTTCCAAGACTTCAGGTTAAAAACAAATTGGAAGCCCTCTTATAGGAGCCTTGCAGAACAGCCAGTATAAAAATCATGTATCACCATGTAAATGTAGCGTTCTCCCATTGTTTGTTAGGTACCATATGGCAACTTGTGCATCATCAGGCTTTAATCCTAAAAAACAGCGATGGCCTTCTATGTGGTATTGGAAAACATGAGGCTTTTCAAAGTCAAAAAGGTTAAACTTACACGCTCTGTTAAATCATCCACGGTATAAAATGAGAGGTCTACTGCCTTTGTCACCATATTTAATATGCAATAAAGCAAGCAGTTTTCTTTAACAAGAACATAAATAAATATGATGATTTGCCTCTACTTAGAGAGACCTAGCCAACAATTTGGGAGGTTATTTATTGACTTCAACAAAATATTTCCAAAATGGAGAATCCAAGCATTTTCCAGTGCCAGGTCAAGAAAATCGACCTATGTATTAAACTTGAGGTCTTTAAAGTTTTTGATGCCACGACCCCCCCCGCAACATTTTTTATGCTTAAGGACCCCCTCCTGACAAAAATATCTAGAACTGGTACTCCTCATCATCGACAACCATAAACGCTCCCAATTCCCATGGCAAATCATTTTCAAAGTGGGGAAATAATATTAAATAGTGTTTAGCAAACTAGACGTTTGTGGGTGACTGTGGTTCAGTGTCAACGGCTTACCACACAGTTCAAACAAAAAGTCTCCAAAAAGAATTACATAAAAATGCACAATTGTACTTTATTTTTCACAAACAAAACATAATTTCACAAAACCTATTTGGATGATAACACCTTTCTGAACAAATGTGATGGGTGTGCCTCTTTTTCTTCAGAGAAACGGTCAATCTGTGGTTGCACCTGATTAGTACCAGTTTAATACCCAAATATTGAAATACGTGATGAAATGGCGACCCGTCCAGCTTTGCAATGGGCCTTCTACTGTGCAGATACAGGTGTTGCTGCTTTTTAGTAACTTTGAAACCTTTTGAGTAATAATATTTTAGTTTTTTTGTTAAAATCAGCAGATTATGCGGCGTATGATGGATTATTTGGCAAATGTGGCAAATCTATAATTAGGCTAACCAATCGCACATTTCCTGTGGCCCTGGGTATAATGGCTGTAATGCTTGGGCTTCAACTTAAGTGCAAGGCATCCAAGGAGAACGATACTATGTTTCATGGGATCCTGATGTCTTGGCTCTTACAGCTGCATGGAACTGGAGGTTGCTGAATATCATTCATCATAATTAAAACATACCATCTATAATCATTATTGATCAACTGTAAGGTCCAAGTAGGATGCTTTCTTCAATTCCGGGGGAGGAAGTGTTTCTTTATTGTTCTTTCATACTGTTTGTCTTAATAGGTTTTTAGTTTTAACATTATAAAAGCAGACACTTCTATTTTAGCAAAACCTGACTCTTGGTTATATTAGTTTGCTGCCGTTGTTGACTTCAGTCATGTTTAGGGGGGCTAGAAGGCAGTGAGAGTTTGAACATGGGGCGAAGTCAAAGGTGTGGCTAAAAACAAAATATACTGTACATTTTTAGGTCTTTCACCATCAGGTAGCTACATATAAATTAACGGGCAGCTTATATGAAAAATAAATAAATATAAAAACTTGTTACTCAGTGGGAAATGCACTATACTACATTATTAAACCTCTATTAGTTAACGCACTGCAGAGGTCTGTGTGTAACCAGAAAGCCACAGAATTAAATCTTGGTTGGTGCAGTGGAGAATAGTGACTTGTGTATTTTTAGTGCTACAAGCTCACAGCCTGAGACAGAAAGCTCTGTGAATATGTAAGTCGTTATTTTGTACTTGCATTACACACAGTATAAGACAGACTGCTACAACATGCGCCAAACGTTTTACGATAAAATTATACTTCCAAAATATAGATTCTAGTAATACCCAGATCATACGTAATGCTATTTCTTTTATAAAACTGTCCCTTCAACTCCTACTCAGGGATAGCAGGTGCTATGTAAATACAATGACAAATAAAAGCAGGCACTTCACAGCTCAGTTGCTAATTCTTTGCACTACCACTCAAAAAGGATAAATCTGTGCCATTACAAATATTTAAGTGAGTCACTCATGTAAAGCCAGTATGGGTCCAAAGCATCCTATACATTTGCAGATTTCCCTTCACAATTGCATATTAAGGGGCCAATTACGATCTTGTTAGAAAACTCATCCGACCAGATCGGTCTCAGAATCGTTTCCGAACAAATCGGGTTCTGCAAGTTTGACCGGACTCGGATTGACTTTAATGGGAGCCTGTGTTCCGAACGAGACCATAGGCTCCAATTGAAAAAAAGAGGTGGTTGGGGAAAACCTTGCACCCTGTGGCAGGCACACCATGGTGCCTGCCACACTGTGCATGGTTGTAAAGAGGGGTCTCATGGGTACCCCCATGGGCCCCATCCGAAGTTCTCAGGCTGAAGGGGGGACGCTAAGAGCCCCCAAAGTCAGATTCTGACAGCCGTTTCATGTCAGGCAAACCAAATCAGAACGGCTGTCCGAATCGGTCATCGTAATCGATCGTTCGGAATCCATGTCCATAGGGCTGTATCAATCAGCATCAAATGACTCTGTCTGTCCGAATGCTGCTCGGAACCTATTCAGACTGTCAGGATCAGCGGGTCAGCACACCGCCTGCCACGTACAGTAACGCGGAAGACAGGCCGCGTTCGGACAAAAGACTACAAGTCTCGGCGGGCGCTGCGAGAGACGTATCACGTGACTCGCGCAACGCCCGTCGCGCACTTAAAAGGGGAAAGGTCGACTCCCTCGGAGCCGATAATTCTTCCGGAGTACGCCGGCGAGGAGCATCGCTGTAGGAGAAAGGAGATTTCAGGAGTAATACAGCGCGAGGGTGGCGAACATACTCAGGGACTACCAAGCACCGAGGTGAGGCGTATCTTAGCGGGAAGTTCCCTTGGCTCTTCTACGGGCCGGGAGCCAAGACCCGAAGGATTCCCGAACAGAAAGGGTTAGGGTAATTCCCGGGGCCACAAGACTCTAGAGCTCGTCGCGCCTCTGTTGGAGAGACCGGCGGGTCTCATGCAGAGGAGCGGTGCTGACACTAAGGCCTCAGCTTTCCCCCCCTGAGGGCGTGTGCGTGTGTTTCATTCCTGTCACTACCATTGTGGCTTGAGCTTCTATGACCATGCGATACAGGATGTGAAGTTCCATACCCTTCAGTCGCTGCCTGGTGAAACAATAGAGACTAGCCATCATGTGCTGTGCATTCTTATGAATGGAATAACGGATGCTTAAATCCTGCAAATACTGGCATATGCAAGATTTGTAGAAAGAGCGCGTTTGCAGCCGGTCCTCATTATTGTTTCTTTGTCTGTGTTTCTTGCATTAGGCATAGGAGAGAGCCTCAATAAGAAGGGGGGTGCCATATGCTGATCAAGAGAATAACGTAATTACAAGTGGGTATAGACACATGAAAAGGCTGTGGCATATCGTGTTTCCTGTGTTCTTCTTATTGAAGTATTGTTCCAATCTGTGTGGTTTTGTCCCCTTTGTTTTGCATTAGTTACCTGAAGCCTCTTGACACTGCCTCTGGCTCTTCCCTATAAATTAAGCCGTACCTTTGTTTGCTTTTCAGGTGAGGGGGTGCGTCAGTGTTGGTAACTGAAGGTTATCAAGTTAACAGTTCTAACTGGCTTATTGCGATAGAGGTCTCACCTGGTATTTGTTTTTTACCTGTTTTTCAGATCTCCCTCCCTGCTGTCCCCACCCTTTCCTTCCCCCGCTTGATTACCTCAACAGTCCGTGTTCATTTATCAGCCGGACTTGGGGTTGTCCAGAGGTGGGCCCCTTTAGAGCATCAACACAACCCTGGGGACATCGGAACGGAGGAACCTGACAGAATTATCGGCCCAAGAATTCTCTTTTCCTCCCGGTTGTGTTGAAGGCTAAAGATGGCTACCTTAGAGGATGTAATGACTGCATTAGCAAAAGTGCAGGCAGAGCTAGCTGCGTCCCGACAGTAGACAGCGGCCTTACATTCCCGTGTCAATTTCATGCAGAGAAACCCGTTTAGTGTGGGTGGCCCCTCACTCCCGTCTTCAGTAGTGGTAGAAGTACCTTCCTCGGTACCCTTGGCCCCACCCGAGAGATTCCATGGGGATAGAAAAAAGGTCCAAGTGTTCATGACCCAGGTATTGCTTCATTTCACCTGTAAGCCCAAAATGTTCCTTACCAACCAGGCTAGGGTCGCCTTTCTGATCTCGTATTTGGTGGGGGAAGCTGCCCAGTGGGCGGTCCCTATAGTTCGGAATGACGACCCCCTGCTTTTCGATTGGGATGCATTCAGAACAGCCTTCGAGAAAACGTTTGACAGGCGAGCCGAAACGTTCTCGGCGGATAAAGATCTCCTCGAGCTGCGGCAAGGATCCCTGTATTTGGTAAGCTACCTAAACAACTTCAGAAGACTGGTAGCAGAAACCAATTGGCCTGAAACGAAGCAGTCGGTCATCTTTTACCACGGTCTCACCGATGAGCTGAAAGATGTCCTGGCCCAAATCGAGCCTCAAACCAGCACTTGTGCTGCCCTCATTGACCTGACGCTCCGGTTGGACCACCGGTTGAAAGAGCGGAGAGGAGAACACACAAGAAAAGAGAGGCCCGCGCCCTGGAGCTAGCGAACAGGACCCCCAGAGAAAACCCCAAGCAAGCCAGAGCCTATGGAAATCGGAGCCGTGAGGGCCTCTTTAACCCTGAGCGAGAGAGACCATCGGCGCAAACAGGGATTATGTTTATATTGTGGCAAAGAAAGGGCACTTCATACGCGAGTGCCCGGTGAAACCCGCGTTTGGGCGTTCTCGTTCCGGCAAAATGGCGACGGTAGCGACGGACAAGGGGGAGGAAAACTCCCGCGCCTGAGAACCGTTGAAGGGTGGTTGTCAGGCAGACGTACCATCCCTTCCGTGGATTATGCCGTCTTCAGGGAAAAAGACCATTTTTTTATCACGATGCACATTACCATAAGACAAGTACAGAAAACTATCAGAGCCATGGTTGATTCCGGGTCTACCGGATGCTTTATGAACAGTAGAGAGGCAGCTAGGTTAGGAGCTCGGCTCCTCCCAAAGACCACCCCTGAATTGGTCTACGCAGTGGACGACAAGGAGTTGGAATCAGGACCGATACATCACCACACTCCTGAGTACGAACTCACGTATGAGAGGTACCATCGCGAATGGTTGTCCTTCAATATCATCCAAGCCCCCCAGTATGGAGTGATCCTGGGGCTCCCATGGCTGCAGAAACATGATCCCAGCATCCACTGGGCAACAAAGACCCTACAGTTGCGGTCAGCTTATTGCCAGACGCATTGTACTTTGGAGCCGCCCCGTCCGTCGGAAGTGTTAGCCACCTGCCACAGGATAGCAACGGTGGCCGAGAAAGAGGTAGTGTTGCCGGACTGTTACCGTTCCTTCACCGAGGTGTTTAGCGATACCAAGGCAGAAAACCTCCCTCCACATACAGAGTTTGATTGCCGCATCGACTTAGTTCCGGGGGCAGTGGTACCTTGCGGGCGGCTATATGCATTGACCATACCGGAAAACCAATACCTGCAGACCTACCTGGACAAATACCTAGGGTTAGGGTTCATTCGTCCGTCACGGTCTCCTGCCGCCTCCCCTCTCTTCTTCATTCCGAAGGCCAATGGAGAATTGAGGTGCTGCATTGACTTTCGGGCGTTAAACGCCATCATGGTAAAGAACCAATATCCACTCCCGTTGATTCCGGTTCTCCTGGAGCAGGTGAGAGCTGCGACCATATACACCAAGCTGGATCTACGGGGGGCATATCACCTGGTGCGGATGCGCGAAGGCGATGAATGGAAGACGGCCTTCAAGACGTGGTACGGGCTCTTTAAGTATCTGGTGATGCCCTTTGGGCTCTGTAACGCCCCTGCCGCATTTCAATTCTTCCTCAACGAGGTATTACGAGAGTACCTGGACGTCTTCGTAGTCGTGTACATCGACGACATTCTCGTATATTCCAACTCAGAAGAGGAGCACATCTATCATGTGCGGCGAGTATTACAAGCCCTTCAAGAAAACCGGTTATTCTGTAAACTTACGAAATGTGAGTTTCACGTTACCACAATGGAATTTCTTGGGGTCATGCTTACTCCCTCCGAACAGATCATGGCAGAGAGGAAGGTGAAGGCCATCGTTGAGTGGCCCTGTCCGCTCAACGTCAAAGATATCCAAAGTCTACTGGGGTTCGCGAATTTCTACAGGAGATTCATTAGAAACTTTTCCAACACAGTAGCACCCCTGACAAGTTGACCAGATTAAAGGTACCGTTCATATGGTCCACAGAAACCCAGGAGGCCTTCGATCGCCTAAAAGAGGCCTTTACAACCGCTCCAGTTCTTGTTCATGCTAAACCGGAGTTGCCCTTTTTTGTCGAAGCAGACGCTTCCGAAGTAGCGGCGGGAGCTGTGCTGTCACAGAGACACGAGACCACGGGGTGTCTCCACCCCATAGCCTTTATGTCCCGGAAATTGAACCCAGCGGAGCAAAACTATACAATCGCCGAAAAAGAACTCTTGGCTATAAAGGACACTTTCTTGGAATGGAGGCATTGGCTAATGGGGGAAACACATCAGATCACGGTTTATACTGATCACCGTAATCTTCAGTTTTTACGAGCAGCCCGACATCTCACACCTAGGCAACTCCGTTGGACGCTTTTTTTTGCAGAGTTCAACTTCCTAGGGACCTTCCGCCCCGGAGTCAACAACAAGAAAGCCGACGCTCTCACTCGGCAGGAAAGCCCTCAGCCCAAGGATATGTGTACACAGAAAGCCATCATAGAACCCAGCCGAGTAGTGGGGGTAGTGGCCACTGAGAACTTCCTAGAAAGCACCAGACGAGGAATACGGACGGTAGAGTGGAGAACGTGGCTGCGGTTCCACCCCGAATGGAGGTTACACCAAGGCCTCCCCATGAAAGGCCGACAAGTACTCATCCCCACAAAAACCCTGAGAAAAACGGCATTTACGTGGTGTCACGATCTTCCTTGTGCAGGACATGTTGGTAGCGAAAAGACACTAGAAAGGGTGTTACGTCACTTCTGGTGGCCCTCCGTCCATCCAGATATCAAGACATGGGTGCAGGAGTGTTCCACCTGCGCCCAAATGAAGACAGATCACCAATCGGCCCAGGGCTTGTTGCAGGTGATGCCCACCCCCGAGCAACCCTGAGAAAGGATATCGGTGGATTTCATAGTGGGGCTCCCCCGAGACCCAGGAATGACGGCCATCATGGTGGTGATCGACTACCTCACCAAGATGGGCCACTTTGTAGCATGCAAACAGGCACCCACAGCAGGACAGTTGGCCCTCTTACTGCTTACCCATGTAGTCCACCTTCATGGACTCCCTCGAGTTATAGTATCCGATAGGGGAGCCCAGTTCACAGCAGGCTTTTGGAAGGCTTGGTGTTCCAAACTCCATGTCACCTCTTCCCTTTCCACGAGTTTCCATCCCCAGACGGATGGCCAAACCGAGAGGCTGAACCAAACTTTGAAGCAATACCTGAGGTGTTATGTAAATACTGCTACGGACGCGTGGGTGGAATGGTTGTGGTCAGCTGAGATCGCGTACAATAGCGCCGCTCACTCTTCCACGAAACATACCCCGTTTTTCTGTAATTACGGGTTCCATCCCAGATTCACCCCCTTGATCCTGCCGAACACCGACACCAGACTTCCGGAAATAAGCGAAAGGCTAGTGCTTATGCGAAAAATTCTGGCGCAGGCTAGGGCCAATTTGTGGAAAGCTAAGGAACGCTACAAAACACAGGCAGACAAGCGACGCAGACCAGGTCCCGTATACAAGCAAGGGGACTGGGTGTGGTTGTCTACCAGGCATATCAGCTTCAGAAAACACAGTGTGTTCAACCCTAGATATATTGGTCTTATAAGGTCATACAGCACATTAACCCCGTAGCAGTGAAACTGCGGTTGCCTGCGCACTTCCGGATACATCCGGTTTTTCACGTTTCCATTCTGAAACCAGCAAAACAGCCGAGGAAACAGCGTCCTGCACCTATCTGGGTGCAACAAGAGCAGGAATACGAAGCGAAGGCCGTCTTAGATGCCAAAACTGTGCGCGGTAGAGTATGGTACTTGATTTCCTGGAAAGGGTATGGGCCAGAGGATGATTCGTGGGAACCTGCTTCTGCGGTCCATGCGCCCAGACTGGTTGCCAAGTTTCATCGATTACACCCCCACAAGCCCCTTGGCGGTCAGTGACCCTTGGAAGGGGGATGTGCTGTCAGGATCAGCGGGTCAGCACACCGCCTGCCACGTACAGTAACGTGGAAGACAGGCCGCGTTCGGACAAAAGACTACAAGTCCCGGCGGGCGCTGCGAGAGACGTATCACGTGACTCGCGCAAGGCCCGTCGCGGACGTAAAAGGGGAAAGGTCGACTCCCTCGGAGCCGATAATTCTTCCGGAGTACGCCGGCGAGGAGCATCGCTGTAGGAGAAAGGAGATTTCAGGAGTAATACAGCGCGAGGGTGGCGAACATACTCAGGCGTATCTTAGCGGGAAGTTCCCTCAGCTCTTCTACGGGCCGAGAGCCAAGACCCGAAGGATTCCCGAACAGAAAGGGTTAGGGTAATTCCCGGGGCCACAAGACTCTCGAGCTCGTCTCGCCTCTGTTGGAGAGACCGGCGGGTCTCATGCAGAGGAGCGGTGCTGACACTAAGGCCTCAGCTTTCCCCCCCTGAGGGCGTGTGCGTGTGTTTCATTCCTGTCACTACCATTGTGGCTTGAGCTTCTATGACCATGCGATACAGGATGTGAAGTTCCATACCCTTCAGTCGCTGCCTGGTGAAACAATAGAGACTAGCCATCATGTGCTGTGCATTCTTATGAATGGAATAACGGATGCTTAAATCCTGCAAATACTGGCATATGCAAGACGTGTAGAAAGAGCGCGTTTGCAGCCGGTCCTCATTATTGTTTCTTTGTCTGTGTTTCTTGCATTAGGCATAGGAGAGAGCCTCAATAAGAAGGGGGGTGCCATATGCTGAGCAAGAGAATAACGTAATTACAAGTGGGTATAGACACATGAAAAGGCTGTGGCATATCGTGTTTCCTGTGTTCTTCTTATTGAAGTATTGTTCCAATCTGTGTGGTTTTGTCCCCTTTGTTTTGCATTAGTTACCTGAAGCCTTTTGACACTGCCTCTGGCTCTTCCCTATAAATGAAGCCGTACCTTTTTTTGCTTTTCAGGTGAGGGGGTGCATCAGTGTTGGTAACTGAAGGTTATCAAGTTAACAGTTCTAACTGGCTTATTGCGATAGAGGTCTCCCCTGGTATTTGTTTTTTACCTGTTTTTCAGATCTCCCTCCCTGCTGTCCCCACCCTTTCCTTCCCCCGCTCGATTACCTCAACAGTCCGTGTTCATTTATCAGCCGGACTTGGGGTTGTCCAGAGGTGGGTCCCTTTAGAGCATCAACACAACCCTGGGGACATCGGAACGGAGGAACCTGACACAGACAGCCCGAGTGGTTTACTTGCATTGTAATTGGTCATTTAGTAAGGTGTCCAATTCTCGGTTCCAAATTGGATTTGCCAAATCCCATTTGCAGCCTTATCGGACAGCATTGTAATCGACCCCTAAGTTGTTGTGTACATCTGCATTCCTTTCAGGCAAGCAGAAAACTAACAGAAATAAGTATTTAGCTGTCTGCCCAGCTTAGGTTTACAGCACTGGAGACTCTCTGCCTTACACTGCAGCTGAAGCGTCTGAGGATTGTGCGACCCCCTGCCCATGACTTCACGGTCCCCCAAAGGTCTCTCCCTACAAATTGAAAACCTTTGTATTAAACTCTTTCTTATGTCAGAATGTTCACAATGTAATACTGGTTCCCATTTGTATTTGTCAGAGAATTTATTTGCAATGTAAAGCTGTTCGTACGGTATTTGTCATAGAGTTCACAATGTAAAAGTCCTTCTTTTATCTGTCAGAAAGTTCTTAATTTAAAATGCATTAAATACATTTGTATGGATATTGTTGTGTATTGGATGGCTGCTGTTATTCTTCAAGTGAATATGAATTAATGCTCCTTGTTTAGTTTTTTAAAAGATTAGTGTTTTACTTTTTTGTAATTTTTATTACTTTACTTTTTCGGCATGTGGGATATGCTGGCAAAAGCATGGGCAATGTTTTATCAAAAAATTGTTATATCATAACAATAATAATCATAATATTGTTTTATCGTAACAAAAAATATTACTTTTATTTCCTGTTTGTGTGTTATATTGGGGGTGACTGAAGAAGACTACATATTAATAATTATTTATTTATTAAAATTCAAAATGATTATATGGTGCAATTCTGATACATTTATGTTATACTATTGACTTTAATTTTGATTTATTATTGATTTTCAAATGCTATTTACTTTGGAATTTTGTATTATTTAACAAATCTGACAACTTCAATGCATGCGCTTTCCCTAAATTTGTTTGATGGATTTAGAATATTACATTTGACAGCCCCAATGCATGAGTTAGAATATTAAAGCTCACAATTCCACCCAATGTATATAATTTCCCCAATGTTTGTTAGACTGGACTTAGAAATTTAAATCTGGCCACATACTGCAAAGTATGCACTTTCCCAAAGTTTGTTAGCTTGGAGATAGATAGGAACTCTGAACCTCTCACTGTATGCACTTTCGCCAATGTTCATTCAACTCCAGTTAGAACATTAACTCTGATCATCTTCAATTTATACACCTTCCCCAATGCTTGTTAGATTGGAGTTAAAATTGTAAACATGACCTCCCCCATGTATGCACTTTTCCCAGTGTTTGTTGGACTAAAGTGAGAATATTGAATTTGACCCTCCGAGTGTCTGAATTTTTCCAAATGTTTGCTAGACCATTCCTCCTCAATGTATGCACATTTCACAGTGTTTGTTGAAGTGGAGTAAAAATACTTAATCTGATCCTGCCAATGTGTGAATTTTTTCAAACGTTTGCAAGATTGAATTTAAAATATTAATTCCGACACCAAGTTATGCACTTTCCCCAAAGTTTCTTAAAAATTAGTTAGAATAGTTAGTCTGGCCCTCCAAATGTTTGCCATTTCCCCATTGTTTGTTAGAGTAGAGCTAGAAAGATAGATAAGGCCCTAATTTAGATGTTGGCAGGATTGGTTCCTGCCGTCACTTTTTTGATGGTCTTCCCGCCTGCCTACTTGGCAGTCCGCCTTTCTGCCCTATTTAGAAGTTGGCTGGGCACTGAAGAGAAGACCGCTGTGGTCCCTCCGACTCTGCCAAGACTCCAGCTCCCATGTCGACGGCAGCGGAGCCAGACACAGATTTTGGAGGGAGTCCAGCCCACCTTCCCACAATCCAGATTAGGATGTACCTTTCCATCTGGCCTTTTCTGACAGGGTCACCGCCGTGCGCATTGAAAAGTCACCTTTTTTAGGGGTCACACTTTGGAATCCATAATGTACACATTTGTCCAGGTCCCTCCTTTGCTGTTCTGACCCCAGCCTGATGGCAAACGTCTCCGTTGTCACTGAGATCTCAGGTAAGCTGCTTGTTTAATTTTCCTATGTATCATGTGTTACTGATCGGTGTAGGCACAAGTTGTCTGTGTGGCATGCATTATGTAACACAAAGAGACATAACACTTTGCCTCCATTTTATTGCATGCAAACATGACACATATGTGTATTTACGCACAAATAAGTTGTACTTAGCTGTCTCCACCCATGTACCTCACTCCATCAGGACTCAGTCACCAGGACACCACCAGCATAACGGGAACATCTAAATCAGCTTGGCACAATACCACCAGGCTGACGGCTGCAGCGTACTCTATGAATCAACAGAGAGGACCGCTGCTGTGGCGGTGTTCTGTCTCTAGCTGCAATATCTAAATATGGCAGGCGGACTGCCATCAGCTTGAAGAAGTACTTGAGACCACCGACAGGACGGCAGTAAGACCACCAAGATGTAAATCAGGCCCTATATCTGATCACACTACCCCTAGTGTAGGCATGCTCCTCAATGTTTGGTATATTGAAGTTAGATTGTATATTTTACCCACAGCCCCACCCCCCATTGTATGAATGTCCTCGAAATATTGTAGGGATTTAGTTACCATAGAGTATTTAATTCTTTTACAAATGCATTTTTTCAATAATTGTGAATTAAATTAAGGTTATTACATAATAATCTATTCTAGATATTTAAAAAGTTATATTAGTCATACATCATTTAAAATGGTATATATTACCTATTGGCGGTCGTCAGTAGGTAGTTATAGTTAGGACCAAGTGTCCATAGGAAGAACATTTTTTATTTTGCTTATAACTTTGGTGTTGTTTGATGAATCTTCATGAAATTTTCCAAACTAATTCTTTGTTCATATCAGCTCCTATGTTAAAGGTTTGGGGGTGATTCGTCAATGGGGGCCAAGAAAAAAGGGGGACCCAAAACGTGTTTTCTCCACGTTAATTTCCATAGGAATCTTTAGACAAGGCTGCAGGTCGAACGGGTGAACGGAATTACCCCAAATTTGGCAGGGAGAAGGGTCTTGGTCTAGATAGCACGCTTTTGTTTATTTGGTTTAAATCCGTGCAGTAGTTTTTGAGAAATATCATAATTTACAGATATCGATATTTGGGAATTCTGCCATCTGATTGGCTGAGGCGTTACGAGCACGAGATTGCTGCTTATTGGTTGGGAGCGCTGCGAGCGGTTGCAACTAGGAAGTGTTGGCCGCCATTTTGTGATTCTGCTGAAGCGAGTAAGGGGAAAAAAGGGCGAAAAAAGTAGGAAAGAGGAGTGTAGGAACACTGTAACCTCTGTGGGGTGTTTAGGGTGTGCTATAGAGGGGGTGCGAAGCGAACTTCTCATACCTACCAGTCTGAAAGTACTGGGCTACGGAAATTAAGTGAGGTATTGCCTAGAGTCTGATACTGCTAAGGTGAGCTGCTGCGGGAGTCGGGAATGAAAGAGTGAGCCAAAACTGTGTATCTTATGGTGTTAAGTCATGTGCCCTGGCCGCTGCAGCACACCTGTGGAAGTAGTGTCAGCATGTGTTTATACCTACTAGGATGAACTACTGACTCCTACTGGTCTGAAAGTTCTGGGGTACGGAAAATATGTGAGGTATTGTCTAGAGTCTCATGGTGCTAAGCTGAGGTGCTGCCAGACTCGGAGATGAAAGCATGAGTCCAAACTGTGTGTCATTTGCTGTGAAGTCATGTGCTCTGGCCGCTGTGCCACATCTGTTAAGTAGTGTCAGCATGTAGTTATACCTACTCGGAGGAACATTTGTTTTGAACAATGTAACTTGTGTATGGCGCATAGGGGGCGCTTAGGGGGTGTTATACATGGAGTGCCAAGGTAAATTTGCGTGTATCAAATAACTACGGTATTTGTAAAGCGCAAACTACTCACCCCTATGGGTGTGAAGGACCTCGAGGCCGGCGTGGAAATTTTGTGAGCTATTAAGTGAGTCATATGGTGCTGAGCTGAGGTGCTGCCGGAGCAGGAGATTAAATCGTGAGCCCTGTGCTCTGGACCCATGTTTTCTGGCCGCTGCGGCACACCTGTCAAAGAAGTGTCAGCATGTGTGCATACGTAGTAGGAGGAACTTTTGTTTTAAACATTGTGACGTCTATAGGGTGATTGGTGGGTGCTACAGAGGGAGTGTGAAGCTCAATTCTGCAGTTTTAAATCAATCCGATAATTGTAAAGTGTAAACTACTCACTCGTACGGGTCTGCAGGCGCTGGGGGCCGGCGTGGAAATTAAGTGAGCTATTGCGCAGAGTCACATGTTGGTATCCTGAGCTGTCGCTAGAGCCGGTGATCAAAGCGAGAGGTCTGCGCTGCAAAGTCAGATTGTCTGCCCGCTGCACCACAGCTGTGTGGAGAATACATTGTGGCGAGGGTCCGGGAATTGCCGTTACCTGACCCTAAAAAAGCATGCCTAAGTTGTCAGTTATAGGGTGGCTCTAAAAAGAGGCCTTGTATTTATTAGTTGGAGCTACATGTAGGTGCGGACGCACAACTTCAGGTTATTCAGAAAAACTCTGTTTCCTTAATCTGTGAAGTGTACTCCCATCACTTCTGTAGATATCAGGCATATCAAAACGTATGTTGTTGATGTAGATCGACCCCATTCTATGGTCTCTGAGGT
The DNA here is from genome assembly GCF_964204655.1 of Triturus cristatus. NCBI lineage: Eukaryota > Metazoa > Chordata > Amphibia > Caudata > Salamandridae > Triturus > Triturus cristatus. Next base: position 741,258,908 of record NC_140591.1, on the reverse strand, counting down.
ATGCAGACACAGCTTTGTTGACATTCTTCCTAGATTTTTCAATCTGAGGACAAAATTGTTTTGACCATTTCCACTTCTGTCTTTGGCATATATTGGAATATACAAAGACAGTTTGAGGTTAAAGTAACATCAATTGTCCAAAGGTGTCCTTCATAAGCATTTCCAATTCTACCCCAGTCAATGTGCCTAGGTCATTTCCACCACAATGCACAATCATGAGGTCAGGGCGTGGAAAATGCAAAGAGGTTTTAACCAAAGGTAGCAATTGGTGCCACTTCAATCCTCTCTGTGCAAACCATTTAATGTCCACATTTTGTAAACCTAGGTCTAAGTCAATACGTCTGTGTTCTGCATACCTCTTGCACCAGAAAATATAGCTATGTCCTACGATCCACACTAGCATTTTGAAGGTATGGCTGAAAGGTATGTAAAGATGTCTGTAGCTCAAGCAGTTCCTTCATAGAATAAGAGATACTTTTAAAGATGGGGAACTACTTTTTTTTGCCATACAAAACGATACGTGAGATGAAAAGCATTCTTTTTTAAAAGTAGGGTGCACATTCGTTTTGTGGAAAAGCATCTTTGTGATTGGTTAAGAAAAAGCAGTTTCAACGTGGAGTACATATCATAGGATAAAATTTGCTCAACTCAACAACACCTGCTACTTGCATTTGGAAGGCACTGTTCGAACTTAAAACAATCGTGAACTTTTTACCTGCACGTGCCGTTAAATGTTCAAGAAAATGTTGCAAAAAATATCATTACATTTAAAAAAAATTGATGAAATTTTAAACTGCACGTCTTGTAGAATATTCTAGGAAGTGTGTTGATAGAATACGTTGCACTTCTGACTTCTATGTGTTGTTGAATATTAAAAAAACTGTTTTTATGGAAAATTAAAAAGAAACCAATGGAGAGAAGGTTTGAAACCTAAAAGAATCAAGGAACTATTCTTTTTTTTTATGTTTGAGTTTATTGAGGAAATAAAGAGGGAAGGAGAAGGGAGGGGAGAGGGGATATAATCATCATAATAAATACATACAAGGAATAAACAGTTCAATAAAAAGTCTCGTGAAAAGCGAATATAACAAGCATGAAGTTACACAAACCAAACCTACATATAGGAATGGAAAAAACTATATAATATAGTAGAACGAAATATCATAGCAAAAAGGCATTAAAGAAACAAGAAAATCATGGTGGCTTACGCACCTCAACTGTGTCAGGGTCAGGAGGGTCATGCGCTGGAGCAAAGGATCAAGGAACTATTCTAATTTGTTCTTTACATGTATTTATGTGTGGAGCAACAATATTATAAACACAACAGCACCAGGAAGAGGAAGAAGCAGGGAGTGGGGGGACGGGGGGAGATGGGCAGAATGGCACACATGCACAATTAAGTACAGCACAAGTATAGACAAACAATGACCAAAATGAAACACACCAACAAGGAGCATAAGTCACACAACCCGCCAACATCACACCACTGAATGAGCATAGAAGTGAAAACCACACTGCATCCATACAGGATGTGTATAAAGGCCGGTCGTGGGTGTTGTATGATGTCTGCGACCATAGTCATCATGGATGAGATGCCCAGCACGTGGCACATGGGTGAGTTCACTGTGTGTTACGTTGCCAAACAGCTGCTCCTCCCTCCCACAAGCCCCCACATTTTTTTACAGTGCGCTGTTGTATCTCGTGCACTCGTTCGTGCATGTCCTGCTGCATTCCAACTACACCATCACAGTGCCGTTTGGAGGTGGTGCATGCCACAATACAACATCGACTACTGCGACCCTTGTGGCAGGCCACACCAGAACACAGAGACACACTTACCGCACTTCCTGTACACGGACATGTCTGAGAAACCCTGTTCCCCTTGCCAGATAGGCACACCCCTGCACTGACCTGTGTATGCCGGAACAGCACACACCGGTTGTGCACGCAGGAGGATGCATGCGTAGCTACATGTCCAGGCTCACTGCCAACGCTGAGGTGACAGCACACTGTGATGTTGCAAGGCCTGTGCCTATCATGCTAACACAATGACCACAGGGACACACTTGCTCAGATGTGGGTTTGGGGGCGTTGGCGGTCTTGGAATTGTTGTGATGAGTCTTGTGGCCCTCATGGGTATCCCCGGATCATGCTCATTGACTCTATGGCACCTGTGGGTGTTCTGGTGTGGCTCTTGGCTATGTTCCCTTTCATAGTGCAGGTAGTCAACACCAGCAGAAAGCAGGTGTAAAATCCCTGGTGCTAACGTGGCTTATCGCCAGAATTAGTTTCGCATTGCAGTTGGTGTGAAAGTTGTGATGTGATTTTTTTCGTGTGCAGAACAATATATGAACTGGGCAGTGTATCCCCATCAAGATCCAGAACCCGATGCACTATTCCCAATCAATATAAATACAATGAGATTTCTTAATTGATTTTGTGTGTACACTGTAAGTGCAGCCACTACCTCAGTGCAATTCAATACAGGATTTTAGTATTTAGAATAAATCGCAAAGGTGAACCTCTTGTCTTTTTGCACGGGAACGGCTAGTCTGCATTCCATTATCAGCACTTTAATGGAAGTAAAGTTGAGATAAATCCAACATACTATTCAGAAGTTGGTGCAAACTGCAGACATCACCAGTATTCCCACGATAAGTACCCCAAAATTTAACACCACGGTGGACACCATCAAATAATAGTAATAAGAACAAGAAAGAGTCACACAGCAGTTAAGAAAACAACCAAAAAAGTTATGACTTTTTTTCAAACTTTATTTTTTTATAAACACATATATGTAAACGATAAACAATTTTCAAACTTTATTTTTTTATTAACATATATATATGAACGATAAACTAATAAACAACATTTTAAAAAAATAATACAAAACAACAAGGCGGAACACTCCTGTGGGGACCATGGATGTCAACGACAGAGCCTGGAAAATAAAGCACAAAATAAGGACGTGTGTAATGCGCATATCAACGGAGAGAGACACAGAGAAACAGAGAAGAAAAAAAAAGCCAGAGAGAAAAAGAGAGGGAAGGAAAGAAAGGGAGTGAGAAAGGGAGAAGGAAGAGAGAGAGTTAGAGAGATAGAAGGAAAAGAAGGAAGAGAGAGAGAGAAGAGAGGCAAGTGAGAGAGAGAGAGAGAGAGAGAGAGAGAGAGAGAGAGAGAGACACTGCCACCCCTGCGCATCCATGAGCAAATAATTACCTGGTGTCACCGGAGTGTGCAGCAGTGGGCACTCCACGTGCCTGTCAAAACTCGGCGCATCCCAGATATGTCACTGAGTCCTGAGTCATGAATGGCGGAGACCACATCAGCTTCTCCGCGAATCTCACCGATGTCGCTGAGTCCTGAGTCATGAATGGTGGAGACCACATCATCTTCTCCACGGCCCTGCAGATCTCACACATGTCGCTGAGTCCTGAGTCATCAATGGCGGAGAACACATCAGCTTCTCCGTGGCCCGGCAGATCTCACATATGTCGCTGAGTCCTGAGTCATCAATGGCGGAGACCACATCAGCTTTTGGCGCCACTAAGCCTGTGGAACTCAAGCCCATGCCACATGGTGGTAGGCCCCTGATGGCCATATGAGCTTCAGGTGGAACTAACCCTGTGCATCGGAAGTCCACGCCAAGGGAATGGTAGGTCCCTGACGGCTATACAGATCAGGGTGCTACTAACCTTCTGCGCAACTTTTCAAAAACTCTTTATAGTTGAGACACGTCGAGCGTCCGCCATCCATTCAGCACCGGCAATAAAGGATGTGCCGTTGTCGATCTATTATATTTACGTGGTCACATGGCCTGTGACGCATGTGCTGGATGGGTGTGGTGTATGTGCAAATCTGCCCTCAGGGAGTGGCCATGAGATGTTGAGAACTAGACCACTGACATGCACACCAACAGCGAGTACGCCTGCGACAGGTAGCTATGTGGGCCAACGTCGGAACGTAATCGGAGTGGCGTGGCATATGATGGAACAGGGCAGGGATAGCTACAATGACGCGGATGGCTCATAGTAATGTGTCTGTGAGTCAAGCGAATGGGCCACAGCTGTCCCTCTGCGAGCCTGGGTGCGAACTGTTCATAACTCACACTACATAAGTATTGAAAAATCATTTTGTGATTCAGTCCATCAGCTGGCATTTGTCCGAGGCATTTGTGAAAACATATTGGAGTTCTTTCTGTGATAGATACCCCTTTGATGTTGCCTCTCCCCACATCAGCAGGTAACGTACCCTCTTCCCACATTACCATCATAACCCCAACAACCTTCTTGGGCCCGGAAGTGTCACTGTGCGGTTGGACAAATAAGAATCTTAGTCATGTATAGATTTACATATAAAAAAAATGTATTTAAAGAGAAGAACAACAAATAAGCATGAAGGGAGTCTGGTGCTGTGGTCGCTGCCAAGAAGTTGGGGTGACTGCCATTCAGGACTCAGGACACAGTTACACATGTGGGATCGGCTTGTGTTAAAGAGGGTTAGTGGGGCTACGTGTCGCCGGCCTTGCATATCGAAATATGCCTCACTGATCGAAGGGAGTGTGGTGCTGTGGTCAGTGCCACGGACCTGGGGGGCACTGCCATTCTGGACTCAGGACACAGTTACACATGTGGGACCGGCTTGTGTTAAAGAGGGTTAGTGGCACCAGAAGCATTGAGACTGTATGAGCCTGTGATGATGCTTGGTGTGGACGGGCCACACTGGGAACTATTTGTCTTGGCTACTGGACTGCGTCATGTGTAATCAGGACTCTATCTGAATTGTGAGGCTTGCTGACCATAGTGTAGGCCAGAGGTAGTGATGAGCGAGGGCCCACAGCCATGTGCATACGTTGGTGGCCCCACCGGCCTGCATAGTGCAGGTTCAGTGGCACCATGTGTCGCCGGCCTTCCATATGCAAATACCCCTCACTAATCGAAGGGAGTGTGGTGCTGTGGTCACTGTCATGAAGTTCGGGTCACTGACGTTCAGGACTCAGAACACAGTTTCACATGTGGGATCGGCTTGTGTTAAAGAGGGTTTGTGGGACTACGTATTGCCGGCCGTGCTTATCGAAATATGCCTCACTGATCGTAGGGAGTGTGGTGCTGTGGTCAGTGCCATGGACTTGGGGTCACTGCCATTCAGGACTCAAGAGACAGTTACACATGTGGGATCGGCTTGTGTTAAAGAGGGTTAGTGGGAGTACGTGTCACCGGCCTTGCATATGGAAATATCCCTCACTGATCAGAGGGAGTCTGGTGCTGTGGTCGCTGCCACAGACTTGGGGTGACTGCCATTCAGGACTCAGGACACAGTTACACATGTGGGATCAGCTTGTGATAAAGAGGGTTAGTGGGATTACGTGTCGCCGGCCTTGCATATGGAAATATGCCTCACTGATCAGAGGGAGTCTGGTGCTGTGGTCGCTGCCACAGACTTGGGATGAATGCTATTCAGGACTCAGGACACAGTTACACATGTGGGATTGGCTTGTGTTAAAGAGGGCTAGGGGGACTATGTGTCGCCGGCCTTGAATATCAAAATATGCCTCACTGATCAAAGGGAATCTGGTGCTGTGGTCGCTGCCATGGACTTGGGGTCAATGCCATTCAGGACTCAGGACACAGTTACACATGTGGGATCGGCTTGTGTTGGACAGTGCTAGTTGGCACCACATGTCCAAAATTCATATTGCGAGGTCTGCTGCCCGCAGTGTAGACTGCTAATGAGTGTTCGTTTGTACTTGAAAATGAATTTGGTGATTGTACTAAAGCTATAACTGATATAAAAAATGTTCAAGAAGAAAGAATACTAAAAGGATATTATGTAGATTTGAGGCCTGTAATAGTTACTTGCCTAGTGGACTCTGTAGTTAATGAATGAAGAAATAATTTTCATTGTGAGCCCTACTGAGTGCAGTGTAAGCGTATGATGAAAAGATGAAATAAGTATAGAATACACTGACGAAGTGTTGTATTTTCTGAGTACAATCTTGTTGTTAGAAATTAGCATTTAAAATTGGAATTGCGAGTTGTACTGCCTGCAGTGTAGACTGCTATTCCATGTTAGTTTGCATTTGAAGATTAATTTGGTCATTGAGGTAAAGCTATAACTGATATAAAAAAAAGTTCTTGAAGCGAGGATATTAAAAGGATAATATGTAGGGTGTAGGACTGTGATAGTTACTTGCCTACTGGAGTCTGTAGTTGCATATGGAAATACCCCTCACTGATCGAAGGGAGTGTAGTGATGTGGTCGGTGCCACGGACTTGGGGTCAGTGCGATTCAGGACTCAGGACACAGTTACACATGTGGGATCGGCTTGTGTTAAAGAGAGTTAGCGGCACCACATGTCGCTGCCGTTGCATATGTAGATATGTCTCACTGATCAGAGGGAGTGTGGTGCCGTGGTCGCTGCCACGGACTTGGGGTCACTGCCATTCAGGACTCAGGACACAGTTACACATGTGGGATCGGCTTGTGTTAAAGAGGGTTCGTGGGACTATGTGTCGCCGGCCTTGCATATCGAAATATGCCTTACTGATCGAAGGGAGTGTGGTGCTGTGGTCGCTGCCACGGACTTGGGGTGACTGCTATTCAGGACTCAGGACAGTTACACATGTGGGATCGGCTTGTGTTAAAGAGGGTTAGTGGGACTACGTGTTGCCAGCCTTGCATATCGAAATATGCCTCATTGATCGAAGGGAGTGTGGTGCTGTGGTCACTGCCACGGACTTGGGGTGACTGCCATTCAGGACTCAGGACACAGTTACACATGTGGGATCGGCTTGTGTTGAACAGAGTTAGTGGCACCATGTGTCGCCGCCGTTGCATATGGAAATATGCCTCACTGATCAAAGGGAGTCTGGTGCTGTGGTTGTCTCACGGAGTTGGGGTCACTGCCAGTCAGGACTCAGGACACATTTCCACATGTGGGATCGGCTTGTGTTGAAGACGGTTAGTGGGACCATTTGTCGCCGGTCTTACACAGTGTAGGCCAGAGGTAGCGGTGAGCAAGGGCCCACAGCCACATGCAAACATTGGTGGCCCCACCATCCTGCGGAGTGCAGGTTCAGTGGCACCACTTATCGCTGGCCTTCCATATGCAAATGCCCCTCACTGATCGAAGGGAGTCTGGTGCTGCGGTCGGTGCCATTCAGGACTCAGGACACAGTTACACAAGAGGGATCGGCTTGTGTTGAACAGGGTTAGTTGGCAACATGTGTCGCCAGTCTTCCACAGTGTAGGCCGAAGGCAGTGGTCAGCAAAGGCTCACAGGCAGGTGACCGTGAGTAGAGCTGCACAGATTGGGAGCATTTGGACTTCTTAACCCATTATAGTCTCTTACACAATTTGTGTCGCTACTAATCTTGAATTGTGAACCGTGTAACCCTAGTGTAGGGTGGAGGCAGTGGTCAGGGTGGTCCGGGGGGAGGTTCTGGTGGTGGTGGCGCTGGGTGTTGTGGCCTTGTTGGGTGTCGGAGCTGCATGATCAGTAGCTCTATGTCGTGTTGGTCTTTAGATGTGGCTGTGAGTTGGGTCCACTTCACGGTGTAGATAGTCGACCTCTTTACACCAGTTAAAGGTTGATGTTAATTTGTTACTGCTAACTCGGCTTATCGCCTGCTTTGTGGATCACATTGCAGCTTTGGCTGATCGTTGAAAAAATGGGGAAGTGGTGTTTTTGTGTTTTTTTGCACGGGATTGCCTACTTTGCATTTCATTAGCGTTAGTTGTGGCTCTCGTTTGTGGCTATTTTGTTGGCGTAAGGTATCGATGGAAGAGTGGTGAGATTTGCAGTTTTGACCAAGTTGAGAATGGAATGATAATTAAAAAACACAGAAAAAAAGCTAGGTTTAATAAACATTATAATTAGAAATGAGCATTTAAAAAACCTTTGAAATTCACTGATAAAACCATAGGTTTCAGGCACGTTATAGTTAGAAATAGTAAGCATGGGAGTGCAGGAGAAACAGCTGCCTGTGTGCTAAGAGTGTGTTTCTGGAGACTGTGTATTGTCAGGTGCAAGAGAGATCTGCATGGACGCTTGCACAACTGCATGAAGACTGCAGAGATGTATGTAAGATCACCTGTGGTAAGGGTTAATTGGAGTTTTGAACATGTAGGAACTACCTCACCCATTGCAGGAGTGGAAGGAAAAGCTACCCTGTTGTTTTCAAATGTGTTAGCATTACCCTCTCATCTGTGAGATGGTGATGTGTGCTGTATGCTAACCATCACCGTTCAAGAACACAAGCTGCCCCTTTCCTACGAGTGCAAGTCTTACAGAACAAGACCAACACAAATTAAATCTCTGACAACAATTCCTGTGTTCACACAGACTCATGGTGTGATTCTAAGCAGAAAACGATATTTGATTGGCAATTTCAAAGCACATTTACTACTGTGGTAGAGCAAGTGATAATTACTGTAACAGCCTGACACATTTTCCTTATAGTTTAGAGAGGCAGAAAAGAGCACATGTCCTAAGAGCTACTTGAGACCATGAGAATGTGGAACCTGGGTGAGTGATTTGACTAGAGCAAAGGAAATGAGCCTTGGTGATGTTGAATGTGTTAGCGTTACACACTGCTATCTGAAATACCACACAGTACTGAATAGTAAGCATGGGAGTGCAGGAGAAGCAGCTGCCTGTGTGCTAAGAGTGTGTTTCTGGAGAATGTGCATTGTCAGGTGCAAGAGAGATCTGCATGGATGCTTGCACAACTGCATGAAGACTGCAGAGATGTATGTAAGATCACCTGTGGTAAGGGTTAATTGGAGTTTTGAACATGTAGGAACTACCTCACCCATTGCAGGAGTGGAAGGAACATCTACCCTGTTGTTTTCAAATGTGTTAGCATTTGCCTCTCATCTGTGAGATGGTGATGTGTGCTGTATGCTAACCATCACAGTTCAAGAAAACAAGCTGCCCCTTTCCTACGAGTGCAAGTCTTACAGAACAAGAGCAACACGAATTAAACCTCTGACAACAATTCCTGTGTGCACACAGACTCATGGTGTTATTCTAGGCAGAAAACGATATTTGATTGGCAATTTCAAAGCACATTTACTACTGTGGTAGAGCAAGTGATAATTACTGTAACAGCCTGACACATTTTCCTTATAGTTTAGAGAGGCAGAAAAGAGCACATGTCTTAACAGCTACTTGAGGCCATGAGCATGTGGAACCTGGGTGAGTGATTAGACTAGAGCAAAGGAAATGAGCCTTGGTGATGTTGAATGTGTTAGCGTTACACACTGCTATCTGAAATACCACACAGTGCTGAATAGTAAGCATGGGAGTGCAGGAGAAACAGCTGCCTGTGTGCTAAGAGTGTGTTTCTGGAGACTATGTATTGTCAGGTGCAAGAGAGATCTGCATGGACGCTTACACAAGTGCATGAAGACTGCAGAGATGTCTGTAAGATCACCTGTGGTGAGGGTTAATTGGAGTTTTGAACATGTAGGAACTACCTCACCCATTGCAGGAGTTGAAGGAAAATCTACCCTGTTGTTTTCAAATGTGTTAGCATTTGCCTCTCATCTGTGAGATAGTGATTTGTGCTGAATGCTAACCATCACAGTTCAAGAAAACAAGCTGCCCCTTTCCTACGAGTGCAAGTCTTACAGAACAATAGCAACACAAATTAAATCTCTGACTACAATTCCTGTGTGCACACAGACTCATGGTGTGATTCTAGGCAGAAAACGATATTTGATTGGCAATTTCAAAGCCCATTTACTACTGTGGTAGAGCAAGTGATAATTAATGTAACAGCCTGACACATTTTCCTTATAGTTTAGAGAGGCAGAAAATAGCACATGTCCTAACAGCTACTTGAGACCATGAGCATGTGGAACCTGGGTGAGTGATTAGACTAGAGCAAAGGAAATGAGCCTTGGTGATGTTTAATGTGTTAGCGTTACACGCTGCTTTCTGAAATACCACACAGTACTGAATAGTAAGCATGTGAGTGCAGGAGAAACAGCTGCCTTTGTGCTAAGAGTGTGTTTCTGGAGACTGTGTATTGTCAGGTGCAAGAGAGATCTGCATGGACGCTTACACAACTGCATGAAGACTGCAGAGATGTATGTAAGATCACCTGTGGTGAGGGTTAATTGGAGTTTTGAACATGTAGGAACTACCTCACCCATTACAGGAGTGGAAGGAAAATCTACCCTGTTGTTTTCAAATGTGTTAGCATTTGTCTCTCATCTGTGAGATAGTGATTTGTGCTGAATGCTAACCATCACAGTTCAAGAAAACAAGCTGCCCCTTTCCTACGAGTGCAAGTCTTACAGAACAAGAGCAACACAAATTAAATCTCTGACAACAATTCCTGTGTGCACACAGACTCATGGTGTGATTCTAGGCACAAAACAGTATTCCTGAGTGATACCAGTACACCTTAACTTATGGTGAAGACAAACTCCATAATATCTTACAAGTTCAAGGCAGTTAAATATCTTCCAAAACATAAAATGTAAAACACAACTTTAAAAGAAGAAACAAATTTCTATTATTTATATCAAAATACACCACATACATCCCCTCTCAAATTCATAACTCACCTTTAAAAGTAGTTAGTTGAGAAAGAAATGTGCCACTCACGCAGCAGATAGTTAGTTATAGTTAGGACCGAGTTCCCATAGGAAATCTGAAAATTCTATTTTGAATAACGTTGGCGCCGGTTGACTTATCTTCGTGAAATTTTCAAAACTAATGGGGCGCTCCGCTCAGCTCCTACCCTGAAAGTCTCGGGGTGATTCGTCAAGCAGGGGCTGAGAAAAAAGGGGTGTCCCAAAACGCGTTTTCCCCATGCATTTTCCCATTGGACCTTTAGTTGAAGGTACAGCCCGAACGGCTGAACAGAATTACTTGAAATTTGGCAAAGAGGTAGTCCTCAGGTCCGGCATGTGCCTTTTGCTTAAATGGTGTAAATCTGTTCAGTAGTTCCTGAGAAAATCAAAAGTAAAATCACATATATATCTGTGCGGAGCCTAACCACACATCTCATCGTGAGATCTGATTGGCTGTCAGCACTTCATCCAAGAAGTGTTGGCAGCCATCTTGGGACCAATATACATGATAGCACCTCATTAAAAAGCATTGCAGTTAATAGAAGGTTTTAAGACTTTAGTTACATTATAAATCACTTGTTGATGGTACCATACTCATTTTAGGAATTGTGGTGTGTTCTAAGGTGATTTTACCATGTGAAAAAGCCTTCTGCTGTGATATCATGAATCATGTTTGAGAGAAAACTATTTTCGCATGCTTTTCCCACAGAGGTTTGGAAGGTGATCTATAAGCTAACTGAGAACATATTTTCTGTAAATTGACATTATCTTTCTCAGTCATGTGAGAATGAAGTCTGACATTCTCAGTAAAACATGTACATCCAACAAGGGCAGAGACTGTCAGTTGATTCCTTTTGTGTTCTACTGCAGCTTCCCAGAGTGTTCTAAAGAACAACTAGAGCGCTAACAGTCCTACTTATGACAAACGTATGGCACACCTGAAGCCATCTTGGTTGGAATAAAATGGTAATTCTTAAAACATTTAATTTAAAAAGGAACAAAATGAGGGGGTTCATTTTGCCATAGAAAGTATGATTAGTGCTGCAGAAAGAAAAATTAGGGCACATTTTGAGTGACTTCTCAAATCCTCTTCTATTTCATTAAAGAATTCTGACATGCAGACTGAAACTTGCACTTTCAATACCAGCAGCAGACCTCCTCGGTGAGCAGTAGCTTTACTACAGTGATCTAATGAGCAACTAGAGTGCTAACATTCAGAATTTATGGCAAATGTGTGACACATCTGAATGCCTTCTTGATGGAACCAAGTAAAAAACTGAAAGTATTTGCTACTGAGGAGACTGCAGTAAATGAGGAAATTAGGAAACTTCATAACAAATAAATCTCCCAAGATGGCCACCAGAGACAAAAGAGCCCAAATGTAGCCCAAATATCACCCAGATGTAGCCCAAGTATAGCCCAATGACAGAATGTCCCAGAGTGTTCTAACGAACAACTAGAGCGCTAACAGTCTTACTTATGACAAAAGTATGGCACACCTGAAGCCATCTTGATTGGAATAAAGTGGTAACACTTAAAACATTTAATTTACAAAGGAACAAAATGAGGGGGTTAATTTTGCCAGAGAAATTATGATTAGTTATGCAGAAAGAAAAATTAGGGCACATTTTGACTTCTCAAATCCTCTTCTATTTCATAAACAAATTCTGACATGCAGACTGAAACATGCACTTTGAATACCAGCAGCAGACTTCCCTGGTGAGCAGTAGTTTTACTACAGTGATCTAATGAGCAACTAGAGTGCTAACATTCAGAATTTATGGCAAATGTGTGACGCATCTGAATGCCTTCTTGATGGAACCAAAATACAAAACTGAAAGTATTCCCACTGAGGAGACTGCAGTGAATGAGGAAATTAGGAAACTTCATAACAAATAAATCTCCCAAGATGGCCACCAGAGACAAAAGAGCCCAAATGTAGCTCAAATATCACCCAGATGTAGCCCAAGTATAGCCTAATGACAGAATGTCCCAGAGTGTTCTTAAGAACAACTAGAGCGCTTACTGTCTTACTTATGACAAAAGTATGGCACACCTGAAGCCATCTTGATTGAAATAAACTGGTAACACTTAAAACATTTAATTTAAAAAGGAACATAATGAGGGGGTTCATTTTGCCATAGAAATTATGATTAGTGCCGAAGAAAGAAAAATTAGGGCACATTTTGAGTGACTTCTCAAATCCTCTTCTATTTCATTAAAAAATTCTGATATGCAGACTGAAACATGCAGTTTTAATACCAGCAGCAGACTTCCGTGGTGAGCAGTAGCTTTACTACAGTGATCTAATGAGCAACTAGAGTGCTAACATTCAGAATTTATGGCAAATGTGTGACATATCTGAATACCTTCTTGATGGAATCAAAGTAAAAAACTGAAAGCATTTCCTACTGAGGAGACTGCAGTAAATGAGGAAATTAGGAAACTTCATAACAAATAAATCTCCCAAGATGGCCACCAGACACAAAAGAGCCTAAATGCAGCACAAATATCACCCAGATGTAGCCCACATGTAGCCCAATGACATAAGTGTGCAAAACACTTATTTTTTGTGTATTTGCAGTTTTATATAGTGCAGACTTGTCAGGTATTGGAATGCTTTACATCAGCATTGGTTACATCACACAAGATCAAATTCATTTTGGTTGTAGACATGGGGAGATTAAGTGATTTGACCACAATCACAGAATGTTGAGCTGAAGCCGAAACTCCAACCTGGTTCCCCAGTTGCAAAGTCTGCAGCTCTGGAAGTAACACCACATCCTCTCGCCAAGGTGCAACATTTAATCAAGTGGTCAACTGGATAAAAAAACAAAGATTACAAATAATTTAAAAGTTCTTTGTCGCTATTTGAAAACTCAGAAAATATGTCCTCATTTTAGTTTTTTAGAGCACTAACCATAATTCTGATGCAAATAAGACCCTCTCATATATGTAATTTCTAAAGGAAATACTCTAGGTATTACAGTTTTGATTACATCAAGATGACGTCAGGAGTTCCACACTTTTGTAATAAATATAGAATTTTAGCAATCTAGTTGTTCATTGTGATACTGTTGAGAGGCAGAGGCCAGGGGCACGGACTCTGAAAATTGAAGGCAGGTAGGAGAGTGCAGAGGCAACAATTTGGCCACACTGGGCAGGCAGGAAGGGCAGTGGCAGCACAAAAGACTATGGAGGGCAGTGGAAAGGGGGGCAGGGGCAAAAAACCAACAATACAGGACTGGCAAGAGAGGCTGTCGCAATATAATAGACCATTGTGGGCAGAAGGAAGAGGCAGTGGTAGTACAACCATACATGCCAACAGACCCGTTTCAGCCAGGAAAAGTCCAATGTTTTTAAGCTCAAATGGGCTTTATTTGATCTGTCTCCTGTCTACAATCTCCTCTTTTTCAATGTAACTCAAAGGGAAAAATCAATACCCCAGTTTTTTTTCAAAATCTCCCTCTTACCAAGTACAAAATGTTCGCAAGTATGGTACATTGAATCATGGTAGGCAGGAGGAATTGGGGTAGGGACATGGACTCGGATAACAGAGGACAGGAGGGACATGGAGATGTGCACCAAACTGACCCTACAGGGCAGGCATCAGGGTTTGCAGCAGCACAATACACCACACAGCGCATGCGGGACGGGAGTGCAGCACAACAATCCATAGAAAGCAATGGGGAGGGGACAGGACCATGCACATGGACAACAGAGAACAGATGGGAAAGAGGCAATGGTAGCTAGCTGACCATAATGGACAGGAGGGAAAGCTGCAGCATAACAGACCATAAAGGGCAGGAGGGACGGATCAGGGGCATTACAATGGAACAGCCAAGCCAGGAGGGAGGGAATAGGGGGTCTGCACATGGAAACAGAGGGCTGGGGGCAAGGTGGCAGGGCAGGAGCAGCAAGATGACCATGGAGGTCAGGCAGGATGGGCACTAGAAACAAGACACACCATGGAGAGTAACAATGAGACTATGGTGGCATACACACAGACCATGGAGGGAAGGTGGGAGGGAGTCAGGGGCAACTAGCTGACCACACAGGGAAGGTGGGAGGGGCCATGGCAGTACAGAAGACCATGCAGGGAAAGCGGGAGGGTTAGTGGCAGCACAATGGCTATGATGGGCAAGAAGGAGGGTGCAGGGGCATGCACAAAGGACCATGGAGGATAGAAGGGAGGGTCAGGACCTGGGCACAGACAAGAGAGTTCAGAGGAAGGGCCCTCACAACAGACTGCGTGTGGCAGGCAGGAGGAGCAGTTGCAGAACAACAGATCAGGGAGGGCAGAAGGGTGTGGCAGTAAAATGGACCATGGAGGACAGGAGGAAGGGGATAGGGGCATGGCATGTGGACAGGCAGGGTGGAGGTGGCAGGGACAGGTTACAGTCATCTGACAATGCTAGGCAGGTGGGAGGGGAGTGGCAGCTCAACAGAACACTCAGAGTAGATAGGAGTGGCAGGTCCATGGTACATAGTGGGCAAAAAGGATGGAGCAAGGGCATGCACAAAGACATCGGAGGGCAGGGGGAAGGAGAGTAGGGGCAGCAAGCTAAGCACAGAGGCTAAGCAGGAGGTCAATGATGGGCCATAGAATTGGGCAATGGAGGGCAGGAGGAGTGGACTGGTACATCATGCTAAATGGAGGGCAGTGGCAGCACATCAGACCATGCATGGCAGGAGGGAGGAGGCTAGTCCATGGATTCAGACAACAGAGGATAGGGAGGAGGTGGATGGGGCAGCAAGCTAACTGTTCAGAGAAGGTGGGTATTAGGAACTTTATTGTTTTTAAAATGTGTGTCTGTGCAAACTACTTAAAATATGAACAAGTATCCAGCATAATCTCACTTTTATTCAGGAAGAAGAGGACGTTTGTGACTGTGACTCCGGGCTCACTTGGCAGAAGCACCCCCTGACCCTCCACCCCATCGCAAAATGTAATGCCAGTGAAAAGGGTAGGTGGACGCAGTGTTATATAGAACATTGTCCTGAGAGCACGATTGAGAATGAAAACTAGATGTAGTATATGGTATAAACTATGCACCAAAAAGTGTGATATAAGATGAACCGGGGCGTGAAATATAATATGCAATACATTGTGCGCAATGACAGATTCATTGGAGAGCGCGAGATAGCACGGGCACTAGCGCGTGCTATGCGATATGCGCCTTGGAGTGTAATATTCACAGGGCAGTGTTGTGTAACATAACTAGTCTCTAAAGTTGTAATATAAAATATGTGCTGGGGAGTGTAACGTTGCATATGCACTGTGACAAAGATACGGATCCCAGATTGTAATATGTATGGCATAGCGCTGTGCATTATAACATACACATAGAGGAAGGCACGTTAGATGGGGCAATATAACCCGTGCGAAGACAAGTGTGGCATGACATATTCACGGGGTGGTGTTACAGTGCACATGGGCTAGAGAGTGTCATAGCATACGCACTAGCTGGTGGAATACAACACAGAGGTGTGAGGCAATCGGCGGGCACTGGTTGGTGTAACACAGCATTGGGCTCAGCCAGGAGCACGCTGTGACTCTCATGTGAGGTTCGTCTCCTTTCCAGAGAGTAAAATAAAAAGTATCACACATCCAGTGGTGGATGTGTTTTTTATTAACCATGAGGGGGGTTTCTTGCATAGTTTGGTTGAATTTTTGTCAAATCCCATCGCCCCACTGAAGAACCCACTCACCAGGCCCAAAAGCAAGAAGGCCCCCTGGTTCACCAACGAACTCAAGGACTCCAAGAAGGCCTGCCGCACCCTGGAGAAGGCCTGGCTCCTCGACAAGACCACCGACAACATGACCGCCCTCAAACTCGCCACCCGCAGACATCACCAGCTCATCCGCACCACCAAGAAGAAATCTCTGAAGGAACGACTGGACAAGAACGCCCATGACAGCAAGGAGCTCTTCAACATCGTCAAGGAGTTCTCCAACTCCAGCACCGGCAACAATGACATCACTCCCTCGCAGGACCTCTGCGACTCCCTCGCCTCGTACTTCCACCGCAAGATCGCCGACAGCTTCGGCGTTCCACACCCGCACCCCTCGACCGAACCTACACACCCCGCCGCCATCCTCCAGACATGGACCGAAGTGACCCCCGAAGACACGACACGCATGATGAACACCATCCACTCCGGATCTCCGACCGACCCATGCCCCCACCATGTCTTCAACAAGGCCGCCTCTACCATCGGCCCCCCACCTCCGAGACATCATCAACACCTCCTTCGACACAGCCACCTTCCCGGAGAGCTGGAAGCACGCCGAGCTCAGCGCACTACTGAAGAAACCAACAGCGGACCCGACCGACCTCAAGAACTTCCGCCCCATCTCGCTCCTTCCCTTCCCTGCCAAAGTCATCGAGAAGATCGTCAACAAGCAACTGGCCGCCTTCCTCGAGACGAACGGATCCCTCGACCCATCGCAGTCCGGATTCAGAGCCAACCACAGCACCGAGACCGCCCATATCGCAGCCACCGACGACATCCGAGCCCTGCTCGACAACGGTGAAACAGCGGCACTCATCCTCCTTGACCTCTCCGCAGCATTTGACACTGTCTGCCACCGCACCCTAGTCCAACGCCTCAACGACACCGGCATCCAGGGGAAGGCTCTGGAATGGATCATCTCATACCTTTCTGGCAGAACACAGAGAGTACGCCTCCCCCCGTTCCGATCTGAGGCCACCAAAGTCATCTGCGGCGTCCCGCAAGGATCGTCGCTCAGCCCTACTCTCTTCAACATCTACATGAAACCCCTCGCTGCCATCGCACGCCAACACAACCTCAACATCATTTCCTACGCCGATGACACCCAGCTGATTCTCTCCCTCACCAGAGACCCCGACACCGCCAAAGCCAGCCTACACGAAGGGATGAAAGACGTCGCCGAGTGGATGAACATCAGCTGCCTGAAGTTGAACACGGACAAGACAGAAGTCCGCATCCTGGGACCGTCGCCCTCCGCATGGGATGACTCCTGGTGGCCCCCGGCCCTAGGCACCGCACCCAAGCCAACGTACCACGCACGCAACTTGGGCGTCATCCTGGACTCCTCCCTTTCGATGACTAGACAAGTCAACGCCGTCTCCTCATCCTGCTTCCACAACTTCCGCATGCTCCGCAAGATCTTCCGATGGATCCCGACCGAGACCAGGAAGACTGTCACCCAGGCCCTCGTCACCAGCAGACTAGACTACGGAAACACCCTCTACGCCGGTACAACAGCCAAGCTACAGAAAAGACTTCAGCGTATCCAGAACGCCTCCGCCCGATTAATCCTGGACGTCCCCCGTCGCAGCCACATCTCGAGCCACCTGAGAGACCTGCACTGGCTCCCTGTCAACAAGAGGATCACGTTCAGACTCCTCACCCGCACACACAAATCCCTCTGTGACCTAGGCCCAAAGTACCTCAACGACCGCCTGACCTTCTACACGCCCACCCGCCTGCTACGATCCGCGAACCTCGCCCTCGCCGTCGTCCCTCGCATCCAGAGAGCCACCGCCGGAGGAAGATCCTTCTCCTACCTGGCGGCTAAGACATGGAACTCCCTGCCCGTCCGCCTGCGTATAACCCAGGACCACCTCGCCTTCAGGAAACAGCTCAAGACCTGGCTGTTTGAGTAGTAGCAGACCCCCTCCCCCTAGCGCCTTGAGACCCTTCCGGGTGAGTAGTGCGCGATATAAATTCCATGATTGATTGATTGATTGAATGGCTTGGTGTGCGTGTATATTAAATGTGCCCGTCAATAGCTACCCATGTTTGTATAAATAAACGACAAGGGTGTCTACTTGGAGAGTACCCACTGGCGGGGGCGCCGGGATTAGGCACGGTAGGGCGTCAGACACGTCAGAGCTTCACTAGCGGTGTAAATACATTCCATGTGGATTCATTCTATGCATAGTCGCCTTTTAATGAATATCACGCAAATCGTCATGGTTATAGGTACATACGGTTTGTCCAGCATGTTCTAGGTGTTTCTATAAATATATATATTTTTAAAATAATAAATATGGTCCCCGGAGCCATAAGTGGCCTGAGGAGGGGGGCAACGCAGCCCCCTCCTAAAGAATTTAAATAAAAAAAAGGCCATGACCCGGGGGTTGGGGTCCCCGGGGCCGATTAAGGCCTTGGGAGGGCCAAATTAATTTTTTTCAACAAAAAAAGTTAGGGTGCAGGCCCTGGGGGATGGGGTCCCCAGGACCAGTAAATTAGAAAAAGAAGGGGGGCCACGCAGCCTTCCTTCTTTAAAAAATAAAATAAATAAAAGACCGGCATCGCGCTGGAGGCCACGCCCCCTCCTTGCAGCACTCTGCAAACGCGCCCCCTGGCCAGTTGTAAGTTGGGGAATTAATTCCTCTTCAATAATGAGGGTCCCTGAGGGCCAACTAGCCCAACAGGTATCTCCAGTGTGCGCCAGGGAGCTGTGTTGCAGACAGGTGTTCTGAGGCCACGCCCCTTTTTGCACCTCTATGCAACGCAGCTCTGTGGCGCTTACTGGAGGTACCTAGTGGGCTAGTTTGACCCTAGGGACCCTTAGGATTCAAGGGGACTTAATCTCTCAACTTAGAACGGCCACAGGGCGCGTTTACACAGTGGTGAAGGGAGGGGACGGGGCCTGAGGTGACATGTGCAAACACGCCCTATGGCGCGTTTTAAGTTGGGGAAATAATTCCCCTTCAATCCTGAGGGCCCCTGGGGGCTAACTAGCCCACCAGGTGCTTCCAGTAAGTGCCACTGAGCTGCGTTGCAGAGTGGTGGTCCAGGCCGTGCCACTTTTTACACCTCTCTGCAACGCAGCTCTGTGGCGCATACTGGAGGTACCTAGTGGGCTAGTTGGACCCTAGGGACCCTCAGGATTTAAATTAACTTAATCTCCCAACTAAAAACGGCCACAGGGCTTGTTTACACAGTGGTGAAGGGAGGGGACGGGGCCTGAGTTAACGTGTGCAAACAAGCCCTGTGGCGCGTTTTAAGTTGGGGAAATAATTCCCCTTCAATCCTGAGGGCGCCTGGGGGCTAACTAGCCCACCAGGTGCTTCCAGTAAGCGCCACTGAGCTGCGTTGAAGAGAGGTGGTCCAGGTCGTGCCACTTTTTACACCTCTCTGCAACGCAGCTCTGTGGCGCATACTGGAGGTACCTAGTGGGCTAGTTGGACCCTAGGGACCCTCAGGATTCAAATGAACTTCATTTCCCAACTAGAAAACGGCCACAGGGCGTGTTTACACAGTGGTGAAGGGAGGGGACGGGGCCTGAGTTAACGTGTGCAAACAAGCCCTGTGGCGCGTTTTAAGTTGGGGAAATAATTCCCCTTCAATCCTGAGGGACCCTGGGGGCCAACTAGCCCACCAGGTGCTTCCAGTAAGCACCACTCCGCTGCGTTGCAGAGAGGTGGTCTAGGCCGTGCCCCTTTTTACATCTCTCTGCAACGCAGCTCTGTGGCGCTTACTGGAGGTACCTAGTGGTCTAGTTGGATCCTAGGGACCCTCAGGATTCAAGGGGACTTAATCTCCCAACTTAAAACGGCCACAGGGCGCGTTTACACAGTGGGGAAGTGAGGGGACGGGGCCTGAGGTGACGTGTGCAAACACACCCTGTGGCGCGTTTCAAGAGGTAGTTTTAATCCCCTGCCCTATTATATACTAGGGGCTTACAGAGGAGGTCATGCTGATCACAGGGGGACCCCAACGCATAGTGTTCCCTAGTGTATGTAGGTGTTTTCACTGTATTCTGAGTGTCTTTTAACATAGCACTGGCTCTAGGACTGGTTAGTCAGACTCAGTTACCACCAGTATCCGTCTGAAAAAGTTGAGGGTACAGGATGATTTTGCAACAAGGCTTCTTTCTGCTCTTCTGTTTGTTCTTTCTGCACGTTATCCTTCTTCCTGCACTTTTCTTCGTCTTTGAGGACTTCTGTTGCTTCTTTCTGCATTTCTTTTTTTTCTTTCTGTGCATTTTTTCTTCTTTCTTCACATGTCCTATCTCTGTAGGCATAGTTAGAAATTAGCATTTAAAAAACCTTTGAAATTCACTGAAAAAACCATAGGTTTCAGGCATGTTATAGTTAGGAATTAGCATTTAAAAAACCTTAGAAATTCACTGAAAAAACCATAGGTTTCAGGGGCGTTATAGTTAGCTGGACTTTTCACTCGTACAAAACCAGTGAAATTCCCCCGTTATAGTTAGTTCAGCTAACTATAACTCGCGCGCCCGCAATGCACTGCTGATGACGTCACATATTACATCACTCATGACATGGTAAGTGACATCACTCATGACATCACTGATCATGGGGACACCAAATCTCTAATGGGGACGCCAAATCTCTAATTTCCTAATCGCCGTGAGGGGAACGGCTGTTGCTTTTAGTTACCTACCAGCATTTGCCAGCATTTGCCTGCCGTGAGGGAAACGGCATTGAATCACCTCATCTCCGCTAGCCCGGACTCACTATCCTAGGGGGCTCAGCGCCTACAGAGCGACGGACGACATCAGAGGGCGCAGGAAGCCCTCAAAAGCTGAGAGCACCTCCCGCTGCGCGGGACGCCAATTCTCTAATTTCCTAATCGCCGTGAGGGGAACGGCTGTTGCTTTTAGTTACCTACCAGCATTTGCCAGCATTTGCCTGCCGTGAGGGAAACGGCATTAAATCACCTCAACTCAGCTAGCCCGGACTCACTAACCCAGGGGGCTCAGCGCCTACAGACCGACGGACGTCATCAGAGGGTGCAGGAAGCCCTCAAAAGCTGAGAGCGCCTCCCGCTGCGCTGGACGCCAAATCTCTCATTTCCTAATCGCCATGAGGGGAACGGCTGTTGCTTTTAGTTACCTACCAGCATTTGCCAGCATTTGCCTGCCGTGAGGAAAACAGCATTGAATCACCTCAACTCCGCTAGCCCGGACTCACTATCCCAGGGGGCTCAGCGCCTACAGAGCGACGGACGACATCAGAGGGCGCAGGAAGCCCTCAAAAGCTGAGAGCGCCTCCCGCTGCGCGGGACGCCAAATCTCTAATTTCCTAATCGCCGTGAGGGGAATGGCTGTTGCTTTTAGTTACCTACCAGCATTTGCCAGCATTTGCCTGCCGTGAGGGAAACGGCATTGAATCACCTCAACTCCGCTAGCCCGGACTCACTATCCCAGGGGGCTCAGCGCCTACAGAGCGACGGACGTCATCAGAGGGCGCAGGAAGCCCTCAAAAGCTGAGAGCGCCTCCCGCTGCGCGGGATGCCAAATCTCTAATTTCCTAATCGCCGTGAGGGGAACGGCTGTTACTTTTAGTTACCTACCAGCATTTGCCAGCATTTGCCTGCCGTGAGGGAAACGGCATTGAATCACCTCAACTCCGCTAGCCCGGACTCACTATCCCAGGGGGCTCAGCGCCTACAGAGTGACGGACGACATCAGAGGGCGCAGGAAGCCCTCAAAAGCTGAGAGCGCCTTCCCTGCGCGGGACGCCAAATCTCTAATTTCCTAATCGCCGGAAGGGGAACGGCTGTTGCTTTTAGTTACCTACCAGCATTTGCCAGCATTTGCCTGCCGTGAGGGAAACGGCATTGAATCACCTCAACTCCGCTAGCCCGGACTCACTATCCCAGGGGGCTCAGTGCCTACAGAGCGACGGACGAAATCAGAGGGCGCAGGAAGCCCTCAAAAGCTGAGAGCGCCTCCTGCTGCGCGGGATGCCAAATCTCTAATTTCCTAATCACCGTGAGGGGAACGGCTGTTGCTTTTAGTTACCTACCAGCATTTGCCAGCATTTGCCTGGCGTGAGGGAAACGGCACTGAATCACCTCACTCCACTAGCCCAGACTCACTATCCCAGGGGGCTCAGCGCCTACAGTGCGACGGACGTCATCAGAGGGCGCAGGAAGCCCTCAAAAGCTGAGAGCGCCTCCCGCTGCGCGGGACGCGCGCGGGCTCGCCCTGGCGAAGCCCGGGCCAAGGGCGGGCCCGTTTGAGCCCGTTTGAGACAGGTAGAGGCAGGGCTGGGCTATCCCTCGTATTGTTGGTGTAAAGCTTGAGGACACCTTTAGCACGTCTCGTCTGATTGTATTTGTTTAGGATTGTTAGTCATTCGATACATATTCACCCTATTTTTTGTTCCATATTTAGTGTTGTGTATCCAGGCTTGACCACCCACCCTATTCCTTATCATGAATTTGCGGGATGGAAGATCAACAAAACATCATGCGGGAGGGAGTGTTACGGGGACCTTGGATAACTTTATAGTAAGGGCAGCTTCCCTATTAGAACGAGAAATTACTTTAACCGAGCGGCGGTTATCTCTGGATCTTCAAGGTAATAGAAGATCTTCCTTGGGTCCTTTAACGACTGTTAGAACTCCCGAAAGGGCACCTGCTTTAAATCCAGGAACAGCCTATCTTTCCTCAGGAGTTGGTATATCTCCCGCATTGCACTCTCCTCGTATTGAAGCGGGGGATGTGGTTATTGTCCCCAGCTCAGATGTAAGAGCATTATCACCTAGGAATCTTGAACTATCAGCTGCACAAACGCTGTCCTCGAGGTCTACGTCTCAAAAAAAGACTGTGCCATTAAGTTTATGTAAGGACACAGTCAATGTTAAAAGGAAACGCGGGGGGACGCGACATTCAGGAAAATCCACAAAAATTTCTAGGTCTGCAAAAACTGTAGTTGGAACTACTCTGCCTCCTCCCTCTCCCCTGGTAGCTGATAGTCCTTATGTGACTATCAACGACCCTGAACCTCCCTTGTTGAGTACCATTCCGTCAAGTATCAATGGGGAGCACCTTTTATTAAAACTAAGGGAAATGTTAACTCTTACGTTGAATCTGATCTTGGATAAATTGGTTCAGATTGAGCATAAACGTTTGCTTTGTGATCAATGCGCTAAGGTTAAGATAACATCTGGGGTTGTAAAATCAGTGGGTCTTCAAACTATCCCTTAGTCTCCTCTTGTCCCTATTAATAGTTCTTCTGGTGGAATTGTTTTGCCCAACCCTTCTGTTCCATTACCTTTTGTTGCTTCTTCATTGACGAGTAACCTGCTGGAGGGTTTGGGTTTGTGTTCCTTAGCTGGTTGTGTACAGGATGGGGGTGCAGATCCGGTGGATTTGTGGGGGGAGTCGGCGCTGTTTGTACCTTGCTCTCCCCCAAAGGTTGTGGATGATCGTTCGAGGGGGCCAATGGGAGATCATGAGGCCAGGCAACCACTGATAAGGGGAAACATCGTTCAAGCATGTATGTCTCGTAATCTGGGTCAAGCTAGGTCTGTCCGTGGTTCTGTGCCGGGAGTTATTGATTTGCCCCCGGCAGCAGCCCCGATTGTGGTAATACTTAGACAAGTGCCCCCAGTACAAGAGGGACAAAGTGAAACGACGGATCAGTTAATGCTGAAAGTGATGCATTGGCTTAACACCCAAATGAAAAAAAGAGTAAGTCCGGAGTGGGATATTAGTGAGCATCCTATTATGGCGAGGCGGTGCTCATGGTTGGGCCCGACTGCCAAAACTGAGAGTGGTGACTGTGTTGTGGCTAATTTTAATAATTCCGGAGTAGCCAGTATGATATTAGACTATTTGAGTAACAACACAGGGGGCAGCTATTCATCTAAAATTACCGTTTGCCCCTTAAGCTCCTTTTATAACTCCCATAGTAAATGTACGTCAAGTTATAGAAGGCAGGGTGTTCACATAAGAGACAGAGGGGTGTTACAGGTAGGATCCCTTGGGGTCCCAACCACAAACCGGTTTGCACAACTATCTGGGCTCGAAGATTGTGACTGACTTTCGCAGGAGGGTCGGGGAGTTGCAAAGTTAAAGCCGTTATCCATCATCCAGGGAGAATCCATTGAGATCACTGCTGCTGACTGTGTCAACCTTAATGTTCCTCTAGTTGCTGAGAGAGCTGGTAGCCACGGGTCATCTAGTCTATCTGAGCCTAGCCCACTTAAAATACTTTCTTGGAATATAGCGGGTTTAGGTTCTAAAGTTGCCTCATAGGATTGGTCTTCCTTTATAGAAGAGGCCGACATAATAATGTTTCAAGAAACCTGGGCAAGGGAAATGTATTTCAGGCCAGGCACCTGGCTTTTTTTATGAAACTAGCTACCTCAGCACCTAGTAACAAGGGTAGATCCTTGGGAGGTCTTTTAATTTGGGTACGACAACGGGCTGATATTGTAGTTAAGGAGGTGGAAATAGTAGATTTGGATATTTTGGCTCTTTCTATTTCCGTTGGATATGGTCTCAAGTGCACCCTAGTGAACGTTTACGCCAGAGGTCAGGTGGGCGGAAGAATTTCACCCACAGTGGTTGCTCTTCATATCTTTTTGCAGTCCCAAAAAAATCCAATGAATATTATCATCGCTGGAGATTTCAATTGCACCTACGAACCCCTTGGTTTTGAAGATGGAAATATCACGTGTGAGGAGGATTCAGTTTGGAGTATTCCGACCCTGTCATTAGATCCTGTTAAAAATTGGTCGGCAGCCGCACTTCAGCTAAAGGCACTCACAATGGAGTTTGGGCTCCGGGCAGTTAACGGTAGGTCTAAATCAGATCCTCAGGGTAAACCTTCTTATAACATGGGTACAAAGCATAGCAGGATAGATTATTTTATTTTAAATATTGAACTGTGGTCTAAATTGATTGATATGGAGGTACGAGCTAGGACAGAGAGTTATCACAACCCACTTTTAGTTCAGTTGGAAGTTTCCACGGAAGAGAGAGTAGTAACTGAGAAAGTTGGTGTTCCGTCCTCTATTTTAGTCTCTAATAATAGTCGAAGAGTTAAGTGGGACCACATTGTAAATGATGAAGTAAAATGCTCTATGATGAGGCAAATTTTATCGGACACCCTTGCTGCTGTTACCCAGTTAAATCTAGACGATGTAGGAGTCAATGTTCAAGGGTTAACAGCACTTCATTTAGTAATGGTCAAGAAGCTGAGGTCAATCCTTTTTAAATCAGGCCCAAACCCCAATTGTGTCAATAAAAATAAAATATATAAGTCGGCTAAGTGGTACAATGGGGACTGTAAGAGGGCTTTTAGGGCTTTATCTTGTGCAATTAAAGTGGGGCAAGTTCCAGAAATTATGTCGTGTGGCATATAAGCAAACCCAACATTTAGCGAAAAGGATGTTTGACGAGTCACGTTGGAGGGATTTGTTGTCATCATGTTGGGATAGGAACTGGAGTAAATTCTGGAACCTCATCAAATGGGGAAGTGGTATTGATAACCCTAATCCGGTGAATCATGTATCCCCTGACGACTGGGTTATCTTTTTTGAGACCCAGTTTGCCTGCACTAATCTGTTGATACCCTTTTCCTCTTTGCCCTACCCAAGAGTGGGAGCATTATCATTTTCTTACGCAGAGGTGGAGCATGTAAAGGAGGGTTTACCGGCCGGGAAAGCACCAGGCCCGGATGGGATCCCCTCAGATATTTTTAAAATTGGGTTAAATATATCCAAATATTGATTAATGGTATCGCAGGAGTTGCCCCCATACCCGATTCATGGCGGGGGCTGAAATCATCCCTATATATAAAAAGGGCGATCGGGCCCTGCCATCCAACTATAGGCCTATCAGTCTGATTGATACTACCCAGAAGTTGGTGGCCAAAATTGTACTTAATCGGGTAGCAGAGTGGATGGATGAAAATTATATACTATCAAATTATCAGGAGGGTTTCCGGAGCCATGTCAGCACTATTGACCAGGTATTCCGATTTATGATGCTGTATTGGAATACAGTAGTGCTGGGTGGCGGTGTCCTATATGCAGCATTTGTGGACCTTAAATCCGCCTTTGATTTGGTTCCACGGAACAAGCTTTGGGAATCTTTGGAGAGGGCTGGGATGCCATTAGAGATTTTATCATTTATTATCAGGCTTCATGAAAATAACTCTGCTTGTGTGAGATGGGGAGGGCAAGGGGAGACCACAAATAGTTTTAAAGTGGTTAAAGGTGTGCGTCAGGGGTGCATGCTTGCCCCCACCTTATTCTCCCTTTTTATTTACAATGTCGTCCCCTATTTCACTGATTACCCCACGGATGCCCCCACACTTGCTGGGTCAAGAATACCGATTTTAATGTTTGCGGACGATACTCTTTTATTGTCCAAAACTAAAAAGGGCCTCCAACATGCTCTGGATCGCTTCCAACTTTTTTGTAGTGATAATGAGTTGGAGGTTAATGTTGAGAAGACAAAATTTATGGTCCTACATAAGAGGAAAAAAATTAGAATATCACTCAGAATTAATAATGCCCCTATCGAACAAATAGATTTTTTTACATATTTAGGGGTGACTCTGGGACGGAGACTTAATTGGAACCATCAGTTGGATCTCTCGGTAATCAAACACTATCAACTACCGGGAGCACTCCTAAAAGAACACAGATCCTCTTTAACAAAACCTATAGCTCCAGTAATGAAGATGTATCATGGGAAGGTTAGAGCGTCAATACTTTATGGTGCGGAACTTTGGGGATTTGAAAACCTGCAACCCCTGGTACTTGCTCAAAATAAGTTTCTGCGATCCTTAACTGGTCTACCGCAATCTACACCCCTAAAACCACTGATGCGGGATCTGGGGAGTGTATCATTTGAAGAGATAGAAGGGTTTAGACCTTTGGCTTATTGGAGACGCTTGTGGACCACCCCAGAGTTAGCACCCTATGCTTTGGCTCTTAAACATCTTATAGGGGTGGATAAGTCCCGCCAAATCCCTTGGCTCTATAAAATCAAAGCTGTCCTTATGGCTATGAACCTAGGACAACTTTGGTTAGATCCAGAAGGGAATCCCTTCCCGTCGAAGATAGAGCTAAAGAGACTGTATGTTGAGATGTCCCAATCTAAATCTTACGCTCAGATCCCTGGGGGCTCACTAACTGATCTCTTTATGGACCATAAGGTGGTTTACTCACTGGAACCCTATTGGGATACTATCATTGGAACTGGAGACAGGAAGTTGTACCAACAATTTAGAGTTGGATGCTTACCTTTAAAATCATTTACTAAAAATTGGGGTCATAATCTGGGTTCAAATACGGATACTTCCTGTCACTGTTGCCCAGGGATTCCAGAAACCATTCCACATGTGCTATTTGTTTGCCCAGCGTATAGAGTACCCCGTATGAAGTGGATTAAGCCCCTGTGCAAACAGTTAGGTATATGTTCTGCGCAAACAGCTTGGCGCATTTTTAAGTGCGACACAAAGGAGGTTATTGTAGTTGCCATGGCGAAGTTCTGGTCCTCATGTTGGGTCATAAGAAGGAAATATTTGCAGACTTAAAATCTATCATTGGGTCGTATGTTTTCTGGATTATTGCTTTGTATTGATTCATTGTCATTATATTAGTCTTGGTATATTTAATATCTTTTTATGTAATTTATTGATGTGGGCTTTGTATACTGTTGATATTGTGTCTTTTATGATTTTTAATCGAATAAAGACTAATGAAATGAAATAAGTATGTGTAAGAGTCAGTGATTGTGAGAGTAACTATATGAATGAGTATATAATTGTAATGGTGATTTTTAGGTCTCGTGTTAGGCAGCGCATGCGCTGCATGCGCTGTCTCAGCGAGACTTAAAGTAATCTCTATGTTGGCTTCAAGTTTGTGTGATTTCTCCTGCCCCTTGCGATTGGTTTAAATCTGGCATTGCTGTTGTTTTCTTGCTTTCTGTTGGCTGTTGCTCCGATGGTAACTTCCTTGTAGTCCCGAGGCAGCGGCGCCTAACTACAGTTTTCCTCCGCTTCCTGGCACTTAATTGCCTGCAGTGTGCCATCTGTTGTTTACCCCTCCCTGAGTGACGTGTGAGACCCTGCCGGCAAATGTAAGCTCCGGTTGTGGTTGGGGGCGTGGCCCCCCTCTTCTCCCTCCTCGCCTTGTTTTACTTGTGCGCTGTATTAAGGATGCCTCCGAGATAGTTCACAATAGTATAATGTTTTCCGTCTTAACGGCAGGTTTGTGCTTTCTTTGACAGTGTCCTGCAATTGGGGTTTCCTGACAGCCTGCTAAAATGGGTGTGATTAAGCTTCGACAGTGAGGTCTCCGTACGATTCCATATGTGGTTCCTACCCAGTAACAGATGTTACAGGAATGCAACTTCAGCTCTGGAATCAGAAAGCGTCTCTGAGGATTGGTGCAGCGCTGTGATAAACAGCGAGCTGGGAATGCAATTCAACAAGGGCATCACTGATTCAGCATGCCTGCTGAGCTGCTAGGGGTGTAATTGGCTAGATTAGCCACAGCAGAGAAAAACATCTGAGAAAATCAATGAAAGATTTAGAGATAACTTCAGTCGGCTGCCGACCTTGAATCAAACAATGATTAAAGGGGAGACATGAGCAGAACCAAATATAATCACGGGGGAAATATTTTGCTGATTTCCATTTTAAACTTAACTTTATTTATTTTTGGTCAACTGTTAATAGCTCTCTCTTATGTTGCACGTACTGGCAACTACACTCCTTCTAGACAAATATTTGGTATACCATAGCAAAGTATATTCCTTTTCTCTCCGTATTTTATTGCATTGATAATATGGTCAATGGTGTGAGCTATTCTCGTCAATCGTAGGAGCCGATTTGTAAGAAAATAAGGAGTCCAATGAATGCCTGTCTATAAAGTGGAATATTTACATATTACGTCATCGACAAAAGAGCTACTCCAGAGAAAATTGCATTTTCCAAGATATATATGAGGACACAGCGAGTAATCAAACTAGACCATTGTGGTATACCTTTGTTCATCTAATTTGCGAAGACACATGAATGCGGTGATGATAAAACATACAAAAACAATAAATGGCTGAACATTTTGAAAACATTAGGTTTAATAACAAGCACTGTAGCAAGCATGCATTAATAATTGCATTTATATAACGCTTACTACCCTTGATGAGGCGTCGAAATTGGAAAGAGATAAACAGTGCTTTCACATTTAAAATATTTTGCTAAGTTTCCCAAAATGGCCCAGCACACTGCATGCTGTTTGCTAAATAGTTGTTTGTGTTACAATTAAAAAGAGATAAAGTGCGTGGAAATGCTGTTGGCAGTGAGGGGCCTCTGTGAGGGCACGATGACCATCACTTACAATCTTTCACGCCACTCACAGCGGAAGATGTGGGTGAGACAGATGATCCTCTTCCGGTACAACCACTATTCATCTAAGGGGCTGTAGCTCAGTGGTAGAGTGCATGCGGAGCATGCATGAAGCCCCGGGTTCGATTCCCTGGCATCTCCGCTTCTTTTGCTACGTAAAATGGATGATAATTTATGTATATTTCTGGGTGACGTTCTACATAGCCCATAGCCATATATTATTATTACTGAATGTATTATTGATAATAATAACATTCATAGATGTATAGACCGAAACTGATATCCATACAGCTGAATTGGAGCTGATAATGGCTAAAGAAATTAGTAGAATTGAATAACGATCGCTGGCCGGATAAAAAGACACTACCATGTCTGGTTTCACCATTTCTCGATCACTCACACAATAATATTAGACAACTCAGTTTCTATATTTTTTTTTTATTCCAAAATCTCTAAAAATACAGAAACCCCAAAAATATGGAAATTGAGAGGCAGTGCACAAAAATACAGTCAAAAACAAACTCAGAACATGCGGTGAGACCACATAAAAATGTAGGGGTTGGTACTATCGTACACATTTTACGTTAGAATTCACTTTCGATGCATACTACGTCAAACACTGACGAGCATGTATGCCCTCTGTCTTCAAGGAAATGGTAGAAGGACAGTTATCTATCTGGGGATGTAGCTCAGTGATAGAGCGCATGTAAGAGGTCCTGGGTTCAATCCCCGGCATCTGCAGCTCGTTTAATAAAATTGTGCTTTTCTATTTTTTTTTCGTTTACTCTAATAGATCAGATGAAACACTTACTTTTTTTCTTTTAATCTGATTTATTTTTCCACTCATGACCGTTGCAATGCCTTCCGAGCACTAGCTCATTAATGTTCTCCGGTGGCACCCGCACAAGTGCGCGTGTGGTACTGGACGCAAAGACCACAACATATTTAGTCACTTATGGATTTGCACTGATTATATTAGTAGGACACTGTGTCCTCTGCTAAAATTTGCTTTTGTTAGTAGTCTCTCGATAGTAAATAAGGAGTTGTACACTCATTTCATGTACACTGTACTCTAGCAGCGACTTCCACCACTACCTGATCAGATATGCACCCCCTTCCTCATCACTTATGAACACTGCTCCCCATCTCCCCATAATCAGCCTTAGCATCTCTTACTGACTAGTTAGAGCACAGCACTTCAGTCATCGTAAGTGGCGTCTAGCAGTTAATTTCTCGCTGGCCCATAGCAGATCGGACACCCACCTACAAGGGGACCCCTCAAAGGAGGTAAGCGCCTAAGTGAGTAGGGTCAGGAACTGCGACCGAGGAGACTGAAGAGCTCCCCAGGCACACTGACAGTCTCTTAGCACTCCCTCATCATAAACAGACCTGTCTGACAGCCTTTAAGTAACAAGTCTTTGATCAACCTTCATAGGAAAGCAAGCTCACTGATCTGCGGCAGATGCGGGATCATTTCATTTAGAGTTATTCACTGCTCTCTTGTGCAACATCGGACTCAATCCCAGAGTCGAGCCCGCTCTGTTGAGTTGATCAGCTAAGTGTCAGCGAGAGGCCAAGTAATGAATGAGCACAGAGGGACAGATTTACAATAACGGACGCATCCCTGCATATCAGCAGGGATGGGCCAGTTATTGTGTGCCACAGCTCCGCCACCATGGATTCGCCGCATTTACAATGCGGCGCACCATGGGGCAAAAACGGCACAGATGCGTGACGCATCTGTGCCGTAAAAGTGGCGCATTGCTGGAGTTGCGTAGCAACCGCGACACAGCTCCAGCAATGGTCTGGGGGGCCCTATCTTGTTAATGCTGCGTCAATCCTTACGCCTGCTTCAGGCAGGCGCAGGGTTTTGATGCAGCATGGGCCTAAAAGTCACTGAGTGTAGATTTCACTCAGCCACTTTTAGGAGGCGTTCCTGCGCCAGAACGCCCCCCCTCCTGCGCAGGGCTACATGTGGCGCAGGGCTTTACAATGTGACGCATCCCCCAGATGCATCACGTTGTAAGTACCCCGCACCATGGCGAAGGATTTACGCCGCCGCTAAACGGCGGCGTAAATGAGGCAAGGGGCTTGTAAATCTGCCCCTTAGTCTGTGCTGTGCTCCTTCTTGAGCGGAGTTGATGCGTGATAGCAGGCTGCCAGAAAAACGCCAGCTGCAGTGAAGGACTTACCTTTTAGAGTTCTTTGTGGTATTGAGTATCTTTAACTTGGGTCAGAGGCACAGCAGCTATTATTATTTATAGCGCTTAGGGACTGTAATAGCGTTGTATATAATACGAAATTATCATTAATACTACTCCTGTCAATATTACTCTTCCGTGAACTCATGCAGGTTTTCAAAACAAATAAATAAAAGGCATAGTCATTTACAATGCCAATAGCAGCTATTGGCATTGTAAATGACAATGCCTTTTATTCATTTGTTGTACAAAGAGCTTGTTTACACACAGCTTGCAGGTTCTGAAATGCATATCAATCAATCAATCAATCAGGAACATTTATAGAGCGCGCTACTCACCCGCGAGGGTCTCAAGGCGCATAAATAAAAGGCATTGTCATTTACAATGCCAATAGCTCCAACTCTTGCAAATGCGAGACCTATTGCATTGCAAATGCTTGTTTAACATATTAACTATAAGTTACTATGTGTTTGAATAAATGAGGTGTTGTTGGATAATTGTGTGAGTAAATGTAAGTGTGATTAATTTTTTTCATGAGTGAGTAGGATGACTGCATAACCGACTAAAATGACTGCTGATGTGTCAATGTCTATATATGTGTATAAGTGCATTTGATAGTGTTCTATTAATTAGTGACTGCATGTATAAATGATTCTGTTGTTGAATGGGTAGTTGTGTGTGTAGACTTGGGAATCAGTGGGTGGGTATGTAGTAACTGGTATTGGTGTGTCAATGGTTTCAAATATGGTACTCTGTATTTTACAGTGAGCGATGAAATGTTATACTAGTGTATGATGAGGTGTATCAGATTGTCACGTGGATGATGTCATCAGTGATGTCATCAGTGATGTCATTTGAGATGTCATCAGTGATGTCACTGACCATGTCATGAATGATGCAATATGTGACATCACCAGCAGTGCATTACGGGCACGCGAGTTATAGTTAGCAGAACTAACTATAACGGTGGAATTTCTATGGTTTTGTACAAGTGAAATGGCCAGCTAACTATAACACCCCTGAAACCTATGTTTTTTTCTGTGAATTTCTAAGGTTTTTTAAATGCTAATTTCTAACTATAATGTCTCTGAAACCTATGGTTTTTTCAGTGAATTTCAAAGCTTTTTTAAATGCTAATTTCTATATATAACGTCTCTGAAACCTATGGTATTTTTCAGAGAATTTCAAAGGTTTTTTAAATGCTAATTTTTAAGTGTGATAGTAGTTATACCTATTTTTTTGTACTGATTTTCTACAGTTTTTTAACTGTTCATTTATAAATATTTTATTCATTAAATAACATTTTATATTTTTCTGAAAATTGCAAAAAACAATTAAAAAATTCAAACTGAAATATTTATTAATTTTTTTGTTTTCATTTTTTATTTTAATATATTTATATTATTTTCTTTAAAAAAAATGATTTTAACAAAAAAAATCGGAGTCGCGCACTCAAAGCGTACACATCACGGTGGGTGCGTGGATTCTAGCTGCTATTTTAGAAAAGTCGTGAAGGATCAGCATACAGTGTGCGACTGCTGTATGTTTTTCAGTTACATCATATACATTTAATATTACGTGATGTGTGCGATTGGTATGCGACCAGTCCGCGACTCCTGCTCCTGCACATTCACGACACTTGCGCATTATGGTACGAGATGCTTGTGCGGTGGCGGGTCCCGCGTGATGTCATATACATGCTGGGGTGCGCTGGGTGCGTAACTCCTGCAAAAAAATGTTATGTTCCAAAATGATATGTATGTGTCTTTAATAATCTTTGTATTTGAAAAGCGCACAGCTACCCGTAGGTTTCCCGGCGCTGGGGGCCGTCGGGAAGATTAAGCGAGCTATTGCCCAGAGTCGCATGGTGCTGGGCAGACCCCTGCCGCCGGAGATCGAACAGTGATCCCCAGCATCCGGCGTCAGTCGCCCTAGCCGTTGCGCCACACCTCTTTAATATACATGTTAGGGCAAGAGATTATCTAAGATAGTCATAAAAATAACATATGTGTACTCATAATAAACTTATATTATTTTTAAATATATTTTCTTGAAGTAGGGTGTGAGCATCATGAGTGCAGAGAACCAGGTCAGCAGAGCTGCTCTAGAGCCAGAGACCCAGGTCAGCAGAGCTGATTTAGAGGGAGAGAACCAGGTCAGCAGAGCTGCTTTAGAGCTAGAGAATCAGGTCAGCAGAGCCGTTATAGAGCCAGAGAACCAGGTCAGCAGAGCTGCTTTAGAGCCAGAGACCCAGGTCAGCAGAGCTGCTCTAGAGGCCGAGAACCAGGTCAGCAGACCTGCTGTAGAGCCAGAGAAACCAGATCAGCAGAGCTGCTCTAGAGCCAGAGAACCAGGTCGGCAGAGCTGCTGTAGAGCCAGAGAAACCAGGTCAGTAGAGCTGCTTTAGAGCAAGAGAACCAGGTCAGCAGAGCTGCTTTAGAGGGAGAGAACCAGGGCAGCAGGTCTGCTTTAGAGCCAAGGGACCAGGTCAGCAGAGCTGCTCTAGAGCCAGAAAACCAGGTCAGCAGAACTGATTTAGAGCCATAGAACCGGGTCAGCAGAGCTGCTTTAGAGCGAGAGAACCAGGTCTGCAGAGCTGCTCTAGAGACTAAGAACTAGGTCAGCAGAGCTGCTCTAGAGCCAGAGAACCATGTCAGCAAAGCTGCTGTAGAGCCAGAGAAACCAGGTCAGCAGAGCTGCTTTAGAGGGAGAGATCCAGGTCAGCAGAGCTGCTTTAGAGCCAGAGAACTAGGCCAGCAGAGCTGCTTTAGAGCCAGAGAACCAGGTCAGCAGAGTTGCTTTAGAGCCAGAGAACCAGGTCAGCAGAGCTGCTCTAGAGCCAGAGAACCAAGTCACCAGAGCTGCTTTAGAGCCATAGAACCGGTTCAGCAGAGCTGCTTTAGAGCCAGAGAACCAGGTCCGGAGACCTGCTGTAGAGCCTAAGAACCAGGTCAGCAGAACCAGGTCAGCAGAGCTGCTCTAGAGCCAGAGAACCAGATCAGCAGAGCCACTGTAGAGCCAGAGAAACCAGGTCAGTAGAGCTGCTTTAGAGGGAGAGAACCAGGTCAGCAGAACCTGGGTCTGGGTTATAATTGTGCTACATTCGGGCTCTTTTGTCTCTGGTGGCCATCTTGGGAGACTTATTTGTTATGAAGTTTCCTAATTACCTCATTTACTACAGTCTCCTCAGTAGGAAATACTTTCAGTTTTTTACTTTGATTCCATCAAGAAGGCATTCAGATGTGTCACACATTTGCCATAAATTCGGAATGTTAGCACTCTAGTTGCTTATTAGATTACTGTAGTAAAGCTACTGCTCACCAGGGAAGTCTGCTGCTGGTATTGAAAGTGCATGTTTCAGTCTGCATGAAAGAGTATTTTAATGAAATAGAAGAGGATTTGAGAAGTCAATCAAAATGTGCCCTAATTTATCTTTCTTCAGCACTATTCATAATTTCTATGGCTAAATGAACCCCCTCATTGTGTTCCTTTTAAATTAAACTACTGACTCTCTACTACTCACTCGCTTCTACTCTCTACTACTCACTCTCTACTACTCACTCTCTACTACTCTCTACTACTCCCTACTACTACTCTCCACTACTCACTCTCTACTACTCACTATCTACTACAATCTACTACTCACTCTTCTACCCTCTATTACTCACTCCCTACTACTCTCTCTCTACTACTCACTCTACTACTCTCTACCACTCACTCCCCACTACTCACTCTCTACTACTCTCTACTACTCCCTACTACTACTCTCCACTACTCACTCTCTACTACTCACTATCTACTACAATCTACTACTCACTCTACTACTCTCTACTACTCACTCCCTACTACTCTCTATCTACTACTCACTCTACTACTCTCTACCACTCACTCTCTACTACTCACTCTCTACTACTCTCTACTACTCTCTCTCTACTACTCCCTCTCTACTACTCCCTCTACTACTCTCTACTACTCACTCTCTACTACTCTCTCTCTACTACTGACTCTCTACTATTGACTCTCTACTACTCACTCTCAACTACTCACTCTGTACTACTCTCTACTACTCAATCTCCACTACCCACACTCTACTACTCGCTCTCTACTACTCACTCTCTACTACTCTACTACTCTCTACTACTCACTCTCTACTACTCACTCTCTACTACTCTACTACTCTCTCTACTACCCACTCTCTACTACTCTCTATTATTCACTCTACTACTCTCTACTACTGTCTACCACTCACTCTCTACTACTCTACTACTCACTCTCTACTACTCTCTACTACTCTCTCTCTACTTCTCACTCTACTACTCTCTACTACTCACTCTCTAGTACTCTCTCTCTACTACTCACGCTTTACTACTCTCTACTACTCACTCTCTACTGCTCAGTCTTTACTACTCGCTCTCTACTACTCTCTACTACTCACTCTACTACTCACTCTCTACTACTCTACTACTCTATACTCTCTCTACTACTCACTCTCTACTACTCACTCTCTACTACTCTCTCTACTACTCACTCTCTGCTACTCTCTACTACTCAATCTCCACTACTCCACTACCCTCTACTACTAAATCTCTACTACTCACTCTCTACTACTCTACTACTTCATACTACTACTCACTCTCTACTACTCTCTACTACTTGCTTTCTACTGGAGAGGTGTGGAGAGGTGTGGCTCACTGGTTAGAGGCGGCAGATCCATAAGCAGAGAATCGGCCAGGGACCAGGGTTCAATTCCCGACGCGGCAGGGTCGTGGACCAGGGTCAAAACGGACTCGATAATTCTCGCCTCTGTACCTACTCTAACCAGGAACACAATTGGCAACTCTTGGCATTAGCTTGCCCCCCACATTCGCCGGGGATGCCTGGTTTCACCTTGGAGATACCCTGGAGGGACCATCTCACAGGGATAGCCAGGATGGGTTCCCCAGCGGTCTACAGCGCCAGGACGCCTCAGGGCAGCAGTGCGCTTTACAAGACACATACATTTACATTTACTACTCGCTCTCTACTACTCACTCTACTACTCATTCTCCACTACCCTCTACTACTCACGCTCTTCTACTCACTCTACTACTCACTCTCTACTACTCACTCTCTACTACTCTCTACTCCTCTCTACTACTCACTCTCTACTACTCTCTCTCTACTACTCACTCCCTACTACTCTCTACTACTCACTCTCTACTACTCACTCTACTACTCTCTACTACTCACTCTCTGCTACTCTCTCTACAACTCTCTACTACTCACTCTCTGCTCTCTACTCTCTAGTACTCATCCTCTACTCTCTACCTCTCTCTACCTCCCTCTCTACTACTCTCTACCTCTCTATCTCTACCTCTACTTCTCTACCTCTACCTCTCTCTACACGCACACATATGCACATATAAATATGCATATATATATGCATATGCATTTATATGTAGGTATGTGTATATTTATACATACATATATAAACATATACATAATCTGCATATCTATATAAATACAAATATAAATGCATGCATACATATACATATACATATATATGCATGTTATGTACATGAAAGTTTGAAAAACACTAATACAAGCAAAGCTAAAAAGCCACCTAATTACAAACAGAATTGCTTTAACTTAAACGAGGGCGAGACCTATTCCATTTTCAATGCTTCTTTACTTTGGTTCCATCAAGAAGGCTTTCAGATGTGTCACACATTTGCCATGAATTCTGAATGGTAGCACTCTAGTTGCTCATTAGATCACTGTAGTAAAGCTACTGCTCACCATGGAAGTCTGCTGCTGGTATTCAAAGTGCATGTTTCAGTCTGCATGTCAGAATTTTTTTATGAAATAGAAGAGGATTTGAGAAGTCAAAATGTACCCTAATTTTCCTTTCTGCATCACTAATCATAATTTCTATGGCAAAATGAACCCCCTCATTTTGTTCCTTTGCAATTTAAATGTTTTAAGTGTTACCACTTTATTCCAATCAAGATGGCTTCAGGTGTGCCATACTTATGTCATAATGAAGACAGTAAGCGCTCTAGTTGTTTTTAAGAACACTCTGGGACATTCTGTCATTGGGCTATACTTGGGCTACATCTGGGTGATATTTGGGCTACATTTGGGCTCTTTTGTCTCTGGTGGCCATCTTGGGAGATTTATTTGTTATGAAGTTTCCTAATTTCCTCATTTACTGCAGTCTCCTCAGTAGGAAATACTTTCAGTTTTTTACTTTGATTCCATCAAGAAGATATTCAGATGTGTCACACATTTGCCATAAATTCAGAATGTTAGCACTCTAGTTGCTCATTAGATCACTGTAGTAAAGCTACTGCTAACCAGGGAAGTCTGCTGCTGGTATGGTCAACGTGCATGTTTCAGTCTGCATGTCAGAATTTTTTTATGAAATAGAAAAGGATTTGAGAAGTCACTCAAAATGTGCCCTAATTTTTCTTTTTTCAGCACTAATCATAATTTCTATGGCAAAATTAACCCCTCATTGTGTTCCTTTTAAATTAAACTACTCACTCTCTACTACTCACTCGCTACTACTCTCTACTACTCACTCTCTACTACTCTCAACTACTCTCTACTACTACTCTCTACTACTCACTCTCTACTACTCACT
Organism: Triturus cristatus; assembly: GCF_964204655.1. Classification (NCBI taxonomy): domain Eukaryota; kingdom Metazoa; phylum Chordata; class Amphibia; order Caudata; family Salamandridae; genus Triturus; species Triturus cristatus. The sequence continues at coordinate 741,220,372 of NC_140591.1, read as the reverse complement.
CTACTACTCTCTACCACTCACTCTCTACTACTCTACTATTCACTCTCTACTACTCTCTACTACTCTCTCTCTACTATTCCCTCTCTGCTACTCACTCTACTACTCTCTACTACTCTCTCTCTACTACTCTCTCTCTACTACTCACTCTCTACTACTCACTCTCTACTACTCGCTCTCTAGTACTCTCTACTACTCACTCTCCACTACACACTCTCTACTAGTCTACTTCTCTCTACTTCTCTCTCTACTACTCACTCTCTACTACTCACTCTCTACTACTCTCTCTACTACTCACTCACTACTACTCTCTACTACTCACTCTACTACTCTCTACTACTCTCTCTCTACTACTCACTCTCAACTATTCACTCTACTACTCTCTACTACTCACGCTCTACTACTCACTCTCTACTACTCACTCTCTACTACTCACTTTCTACTACTCTCTACTACTCACTCTCCACTACTCGCTCTCTACTACTCTCTACTACTCACTCTACTACTCACTCTCTACTACTCTACTACTCTCTACTACTCACTGTACTACTCACTCTCTACTACTCACTATCTACTACTCTCTACTACTTACTCGCTACTACGCACTCTACTACTTGCTCTCTACTACTCGCTCTCTACTACTCTACTTCTCACTCTACTACTCACTCTCTCCTACTCTCTACTACTCACTCTCTTCTACTCCACTACTCTCTACTACTCACTCTCTACTACTCACTCTCTACTACTCACTCTCTACTACTCCCTGCTATTCTCTCTCTACTACTCACTCTCTACTACTCACTCTGTACTACTATCTACTACTCACTCTCTATTACTCTCTACTACTCACTCTCTACTACTCTCTCTCTACTTCTCACTCTCTACTACTTACTCTCTACTACTCTCTCTCTACTACTCTCTACTACTCTCTACTACTCACTCTACTACCCACTCTACTACTCACTCTCTACTACACACTCTCTACTACTCTCTACTACTCACTCTCTACTTATATCTCTCTACTACTCTCTACTACTCACTCTACTTCTCACTCTCTACTACTCTCTACTACTCACTCTCTATTACTCTCTACTACTCACTCTCTACTACTCTCTCTACTACTCACTCTCTACTACTTACTCTCTACTACTCTCTCTCTACTACTCTCTACTACTCACTCTACTACTCACTCTACAACTCACTTTCTACTACACACTCTCTACTACTCTCTACTACTCACTCTCTACTACCCACTCTCTACTACTCTCTACTACTCACTCTCTACTACTCTCTGCTACTCACTCTCTACAACTCACTCTCTACTACTCTGTACTACTAACTCTCTACTACTCACTCTCTACTACTCTCTACTACTCACGCTCTACTACTCTCTACTACTCACTCTCTATTACCCACTCTTTACTACTCTCTACTACTCACTCTCTACTATTCTCTACAACTCACTCTCTACTACTCACTCTACTACTCTCTACTACTCACTCTCTGCTACTCTCTACTAATCTCTACTAATCACGCTCTACTACTCTATACTACTCACTCTCTACTCTCTATTTCTCATCCTCTACTCTCTAACTCTCTCTACCTCAATCTCTACTACTCTCTACCTCTCTACCTCTACCTCTCTACCTCTACACCTCTACCTCTCTCTACACGCACACATATGCACATAAATATATATGCATATATATGCATTTATATATATGTATGTGTATATATAAACATACATATATAAACATATATATAATCTGCATATCTACATAAATACAAATTTAAATGCATGCATACATATACTTTTACATATATGCATACTTATGCATGTTATGTACATGAAAGTTTGAAAAACACTAATAAGAGCAAAGCTAAAAAGCCACCTAATTACAAACTGAATTGCTTTAACTTAAACGAGGGCGAGAACTATTGCATTTTCAATGCTTGTTTACTTTGATTCCATCAAAAAGGCATTCAGATGTGTCACACATTTGCCATACATTCGGAATATTAGCACTCTAGTTGCTTATTAGATCACTGTAGTAAAGCTACTGCTCACCAGGGACGTCTGCTGCTGGTATTAAAAGTTCCACTTGGTGGAGTGATAGGATACGTAGATAGTGCTGGATTGGTGAATGGAGAAGTGTATGGGACAGACAGAACGATTCCTAGACTGCATAGGTACTAACTGGGTATTTAGAAGAGCGTATCAATAGTATGTAGCTGGTTAGAGGTCTGCATGCATAGTGTACAAAATATTGTACCTGCACTTGTGTTAATGGCTAGGCCATTCCTTAAGTATATGACTAATAACTGGAGTAATTTCAGTGCTGCAAAGAGAGTGCATGCTAAATTTATTAGTGCTTAGGTATTGGCGGACTGATAGGATACGTAGATAGTGCTGGATGGTTGAATGGAGAAGTGCATGGGACAGAAGGATTCCTAGACTGCATAGGTACTAACTGAGTATTTAAAAGACAGTATCAATGCTATGTAGCTGATTAGAGGTCTGCATGCATGGTGCACAGAATATTGTAGCTCTACTAGTTTTACTGGCTTGGTCATTCCTTGGGTACATGACTAGTAAGTAGAATAATTTCAGTGCTGCAAAGAGAGTACATGTTGAATTTATAAGTGCTTAGGTATTGCGGAGTGATAGAATACGTAGATAGTGCTGGATGGGTGATTGGAGAAGTGCATGGGACAGACAAGAGGATTCCTAGGTTGCATGGGTAGTACTTTACTAAGTAGCTGGTTAGAGGTTTATATACATATAGCGCACAGCTGAATGTAGTTGTGCATTGATAGTGTTTGGATTACTTAATCTTACCTTGACAGTAGTACATATCAAAAAAAGCTAAACATTTGGATGGTCAGAGCCTTTAGAGCCAGAGAACTAGGTTAGCAGAGATGCTTTAGAGCCAGAGAACCGGGTCACAAGAGCTGCTCTAGAGCCTAAGAACTAGGTCAGCAGAGCTGCACTAGAGGGAGAGAACCAGGCCAGCAAAGCTTCTTTAAAGGTAGAGAACCAGGGAAGCAAAGCTGCTCTGGAGCCTAAGAACCAGGTCAGCAGAGCTGTTCTAGAGGCAGAGAACCAGGTCAGCAGAGCTGTTTTAGAGGGAGAGAACCAGGGCAGCAGAGCTACTCTAGAACCAGAGATCCAGGTCAGCAGAGCTGCTTTAGAGCCTGAGAACCAGGTCAGCAGACCAGCTCTAGAACCTAAGAACCAGGTCAGCAGAGCTGCTCTAGAGGCAGAGAACCAGGTCAGCAGAACTGATTTAGAACCAGAGAACCAGGTCAGCAGAGCTGCTCTAGAGCCTAAGAAGCAGGTCAGCAGAGCTGCTCTAGAACCAGAGACCCAGGTTAGCAGAGCTGCTCTAGAGCCAGAGACCCAGGTCAGCAGAGCTGCTCTGGAGGCCGAGAACCTGGTCAGCAGAGCTGTTGTAGAACCAGAGAACCAGGTCAGCAGAGCTGCTCTAGAGCCTAAGAACTAGGTCAGCAGAGCTGCTCTAGAGCCTAAGAACTAGGTCAGCAGAGCTGCTCTAGTGCCAGAGAAACCAGGTCAGCAGAGCTGCTTTAGAGGGAGCAAACCTGGTCAGCAGAACTGCTTTAGAGCCAGAGAACCAGGCCAGCAGAGCTGCTCTAGAGCCAGACAACCGAGTCAGCAGAGCTGCTCTAGCTGACACTGACTGACTGACACGGACTGATTGACAATGACTGGCACTGATTGACTGACACTGATACTGACTGGCACTGATTGACTGACACTGACTGACTGACACTGATTGACTGACACTGACTGACTGACTCTGACTGACTGACACTGACTGACACTGATTGACTGACACTGACTGACACTGATTGACTGACACTGACTGACACTGACTGACTGACACTGACTGACACTGACTGACTGACACTGACTGACTGACACTGACTGACACTGACTGACTGACACTGACTGACACAAACTGACACTGATTGACTACTCTCTACCACTCTACTACTCACTCTCTACTACTCGCTCTATACTACTCACTCTCTACTACTCACTCTCTACTACTCTCTACTACTCACTCTCTACTACTCACTCTCTACTACTCACTCTCTACTACTCTCTACTGCTTTCTCTCTACTACTCACTCTCTACTACTCTACTATTCACTCTCTACTACTCTCTACTACTCTCTCTCTACTACTCACTCTCTACTACTCACTCGCTACTACTCTCTACTACTCACTCTCTACTACTCACTCTCTACTACTCTCTACTACTACTCCCTACTACTCACTCTCTACTACTCACTCTCTACGACTCTCTACTACTCATTCTACTACCTACTCTCTACTACTCTCTACCACTCACTCTCTACTACTCACTGTACTACCTACTCTCTACCACTCACTCTCTACTACTCATTCTCTAATACTCTCTCTCTACTATTCACTCTCTACTACTCACTCTCTACTACTCGCTCTCTAATGCTCTCTACTACTCTCTCTCCACTACTCACTCTCTACTACTCACTCTCTACTACTCTCTACTACTCACTCTCTACTACTCACTCTCTACTACTCTCTACTACTCACTCTACTACTCAAATCAAATCAAATATCTTTATTTGATTGTAGTCTTTACAATCATAAAAGTTCATGTCACAATTATACAATCATAAACCAAATTTCACAGAAAAACAATTAAAATAAAAAAGTTCATATCACAAAACATACAATCATGAGCAAGATTTCACAAATTCACTCTACTACTCACTCTCTTATACTCTACTACTCTACTATTCTCTCTACTTCTCACTCTCTACTACTCTCTCTGCTACTCACTCTCCACTACTCTCTACTACTCACTCTCTACTACACACGCTCTACTACTTGCTCTCTACTACTCGCTCTCTACTACTCTCTACTACTCACTCTACTTCTCACTCTCTACTACTCTCTACTACTCACTCTACTACTCACTCTCTACTACTCTCTACTACTCACTCTCTATTACTCCACTACTCTCTACTACTCACTCTCTACTACTCACTCTCTACTACTCTACTACTCTCTACTACTCTCTCTCTACTACTCACTCTCTACTACTGACTCTCTACTACTCTCTACTACTCACTCTCTATTACTCTCTCTTTTCACTCTCTACTACTCACTCTCTACTACTCTCTACTACTCACTCTCTACTACTCTCTACTACTCGCTCTCTACTACTCTCTCTACTACTCTCTATTACTCACTCTCTACTCCTCACTCTACTACTCGCTCTACTACTCACTCTCTACTATTCACTCTCTACTACTCTCTCTCTACTACTCACTCTCTACTACTCACTCGCTACTACTCTCTACTACTCACTCTCTACTACTCACTCTCTACTACTCTCTACTACTACTCCCTACTACTCACTCTCTACTACTCACTCTCTACTACTCTCTACTACTCACTCTACTACCTACTCTCTACTACTCTCTACCACTCACTCTCTACTACTCACTCTACTACCTACTCTCTACCACTCACTCTCTACTACTCATTCTCTAGTACTCTCTCTCTACTATTCACTCTCTACTACTCACTCTCTACTACTCGCTCTCTAATGCTCTCTACTACTCTCTCTCCACTACTCACTCTCTACTACTCACTCTCTACTACTCTCTACTACTCACTCTCTACTACTCACTCTCTACTACTCTCTACTACTCACTCTACTACTCACTCTCTTATACTCTACTACTCTACTATTCTCTCTACTTCTCACTCTCTACTACTCTCTCTGCTACTCACTCTCCACTACTCTTTACTACTCACTCTCTACTACACACGCTCTACTACTTGCTCTCTACTACTCGCTCTATACTACTCTCTACTACTCACTCTACTACTCACTCTCTACTACTCTCTACTACTCACTCTACTAATCACTCTCTACTACTCTCTACTACTCACTCTCTATTACTCCACTACTCTCTACTACTCACTCTCTACTACTCACTCTCTACTACTCTACTACTCTCTACTACTCTCTCTCTACTACTCACTCTCTACTACTGACTCTCTACTACTCTCTACTACTCACTCTCTATTACTCTCTCTTTTCACTCTCTACTACTCTCTACTACTCACTCTCTACTACTCTCTACTACTCGCTCTCTACTACTCTCTCTACTACTCTCTATTACTCACTTTCTACTCCTCACTCTACTACTCGCTCTACTACTCACTCTCTACTATTTACTCTCTACTACTCTCTACTACTCTCTTCTACCCACTCTCTACTACTCTCTCTTTACTACTCTCTACTACTCACTCTACTACTCACTCTCTACTACTCTCCACTACTCTCTCTCTGCTACTCACTCTCTACTACTCTCTACTACTCACTCTCTACTACTCACTCTCTACTTCTCTCTACTACTCACTCTCTACTACTCTCTACTACTGACTCTCTACTACTCACTCTCTACTACTCACTCTCTACTACTCACTATACTACTCTCTACTGCTCACTCTCTGCTACTCTCTCTCCAACTCTTTACTACTCACTCTCTACTCTCTACTCTCTATTACTCATCATCTACTCTCTACCTCTCTCTCTCTCTCTCTCTACTACTCTCTACCTCTCTTCCTATGTACCTCTACCTCTACCTCTCTACCTCTACCTCTACCTCTCTACCTCTACCCCTCTACCTCTACACCTCTACCTCTACACCTCGACCTCTCTACCTCTCTCTACACGCACACATATGGACATATATATATGCATATGCATTTATATATGTATGTGTATTACCTACTGGCGGTCGCCAGTAGGTAGTTATAGTTAGGATATATATATACATACATTTATAAACATATATATAATCTGCTTATCTATATAAATACAAATATAAATGCATGCATACATATACATATACATATATGCATACATATGCATGTTATGTACATGAAAGTTTGAAAAACTCTAATAAAAGCAAAGCTAAAAAGCCACCTAATTACAAACAGAATTGCTTTAACTTAAACCAGGGCAGGGAACCAATGCTTGTTTACTTTGGTTCCATCAAGAAGGCATTCAGATGTGTCACACATTTGCCATAAATTCTGAATGTTAGCACTCTAGTTGCTCATTAGATCACTGTAGTAAAGCTACTGCTCATCTTTGAAGTCTGCTGCTGGTATTCAAAGTGCACGTTTCATTTTTTTATGAAATAGAAGAGGATTTGAGAAGTCAAGATGTGCCCTCATTTTTCTTTCTGCGGTACTAATCATACTTTCTATGGCAAAATGAACCCCCTCATTTTGTTCCTTTGCAAATTAAATGTTTTAAGTGTTACCACTTTATTTCAATCAAGATGGCTTCAGGTGTATTCTGCAATATATAAATGTTCACCTTTTTTTAAAAAAACAGGTAAGATATAGTAGTATAACATAGTGAATCTTTTTTACAAATTTCTTTTTTTTTTTTCGTGCGCGTACGGTAAGCTTACCGTAAGCGCACGTTTTGCTTTATGTACGTAATATTTCTACTCTGTTTGCGTATGGTTACGCAATTTGCGTAGACGTCCGTACTGCGTACGCGACGCGTAAGCGCATACGTTACACGCGTACGTGCGCGCACACGTTACGCGGAAGTGTTCGAGCGTGCCTGTTATGCGCATGCGCGCGTGCGCGTGTCTTTTATATGCGCATGCGTACTTTTACCGTAAGCGCTCCGTAAGCGCTCCGTAAGCGTAACGTACGCGCACGGTTGGTCATGTGATCAAGAAACAACACTTTTGATTGGTTTAAACTACTTTCAGTTCTAGAACCTTCCTACACCACACCCATTCCCCTCATTTCTGCTTGTGATCCCTTAGGAGAAGGAGCTGAGTTGTCTTTGTGATACGATGGCAGAACAGCAGTCCTCTTCTGAGAGTGAGCCTGGTAGCAGCAGCATCAGAGAGAGAAGGAGGAAACAAAAGACTTATTTTGTATGGGAATATTTCACCTATCCAGAGGGGCAGAAAAAGGTAAATGCTCCTTTAGTCACCTGCTCACTTTGTGAGTGTGTCTTATCTAGAGGGAATCCAAGGAAGAAGTATTCCTTTGGAAATCACTCTATGGTTAGACACATTAAGGATAAACATCCCAGGACTTATGCTAGACATACTGGAGAAACATCTCCAGTAAGTCACCCAAGCACACCTGCAGAAGCTCAGCCGAGTACATCTTCGGCAGCTCAGCTGAGCCCTTCCTCTGCGGTGGGAGCATTACCCTTTTCTGCTCCTCTGGATATAAACCCTCGTTTTGGGAGGGTTACAATGAGGTGCACAAGATGTCATGGCCTTATTGTTCATGCGGAGACCAGTGTTTCCCTCATAAACAATAGGATAGACTAGCACATCTGTGGTCCTTGTTAGTATTCCCATTCTTTCTTTCCTCTTTCCCTTTATGAACACAATGGTTCTTTTAAGAGCCAACCTTACCTCGTAACTTTTTTTAAAAATTTTTAACTGACTTTTTTTATTTTATTTTTTTTACTGTACGGTACGCACATTTTTTTTTTTTTTTTAAACCAAAACACTTTTAATCACCCTACAAGGTCCATGAGGGACTGCTACAGAAATGAGAAAAGCATAGAGAAGAGTAGTGAAAAAAAGTGAGCATTAAAGTAAATGCGTGATAATTCCAGAAATTTCACACTTACCTGACAATGAAAATAACTTAAAGAAAAATAAGTGATTTATTTAACTTTCTATAAAGAAGTTTATTTTTCATATTTTTCCTTTCTCAATCTGTAAAAAAAGAAAAAGGTATTAATATTTAACAATACATTTTAGAATACAGTGCACATATTTTCATATTTCAACAAACATTTTTTTGCCCTTTTTTTGCTGTTTTCAGAATATGTTGCATTTTACTGTAAATCGTAAAAGCAATTGCATTCATCACTTAACAGCGGGCAAAAAAAAAAACAATATGAAAGATTGTTTAAAAAAAGCCCAGAATCTCTTCTCACTAAAACATACCGTAATAGAAATGAAACATTTGCAATATAAATCTCACGTAAGAACAATAACTAATTTCAGTAAATATCGTCTGAAAGTTCTGTTGCATAAGCATAATCACCAAAATAATTTGTGTCAAAGAAGTCCACAATACAAATTATTACCTTTCCGTAAGGCCAAATGGTAATTTTTAAAATAATTTTTGATGACATTTCCGATGGTAATCCAATTAAATTGTAATAATGTTTTCTACAGATGTTGCAATTTCTGTCTAAAATTTTGGTTTCAGAAAAATTAAATAGGAATTTGCTAAATCAAAAGGCAAACGTTGCTTGAAAACCAATTGAGAATCATTACTCAGTGTCCAGCCTTTTTCACATTTAAGAAAAACTGTGTAATGACCAGAAGTTACAAAAGGCCCATCATGGAAAATTATTGCAACTGTGACAAAAGTTTTGCCAGAAATTGATAATTGCTGTCCTGTAAATTTCTGTATTAAAGTGTCCAATTTTGTTCCATCAGCTCTACAACGTTGCATCATTAAAATTACATACTGTCCATATTTCTTTAAAAATAACGCTGAAAACATGTCTGGTTTACATTTAGAACATTCCATGTTGTGATTGGCATCTTTAACTAATTTACTAAAAGTCACTGATTTAGTCTCTGGCAATGTTAAATAGATAAACCTTTCAGAATCAACATTAGAGGTGCATGTGTAGAAACAGTTTTCACAACTATGTTCCCATTTATAAGAGAGACCAAACATATTTTCTATTTCTATCCCTTCATCTTCAAGTACCAAAAAGATGTACATCAAGAATTCCTGTGCATCTTGCTGGACATTTTGAGAAAACTGTGTTCGTCCTGAACAAACATCTAATAGATTTCTAATTTCATTTGCACTTTCTATTTTAGCTTTATCAACACTCAGCTTCTCATAAAGAAGACTTAGCACAGAACAGAATCTTTTTTCATGATTTTCTATTATCTGCTCTTGCAAACTTTCAAGATAAAATACAACATTCAGCACTACATTTGCGTAGCAGTTGACACCAGAGCTATTTTCAAAATGGCAACCAACAACCTGTTCAACATTGTCCTTTTTCTTTTTGCTTGCAATCACATCACTGTCTTTTTGTTTTCTCTTCTGTTCAACCTCATTACAGATATTCTCAATTCTCCTTTTCCGACAAACAACACATTTCTCCAACACAGGATACTGACCTAAATGAGGAGCATAGGTTCTTCTTAATCTATTATACTCCTTAACACAATTTGCATCAGCACTAACTTTTGAGTCATCAAAGTCTATCATGAATAAACCAAATAATGTTTTCACTCGTGACAAAGCAACATATGCCATACCTTCTTTGAACACAGTAGATCCAATGTTTACAAATGCACTATCAACAGTTAATCCTTGACACTTGTGAATAGTTACAGCATATGCTAGAGAAAATGGAAACTGCTTCCTACGTACATATAAGTCTTTCACAAGCAAAAAACGGACTGAACAACGACTAATGTCTTTTACCTCTTCAATCTGATCAAATTTTATTTTTACAAACTCAATTCCTTCTTTTTTCTGGTAGTTAACAAAACCCACAACTTTACCCATAGCTCCATTCACTAAACCTTTTTCAACATCCAAATTTCTCCTTAGAAATACTCGACAGTTCATGCAAAGATATAGATTTTTTTCTAATCCAGCTGTATTCGAAATGTTCTTCTCTAGAGAATCCAATTTATTTTTCAGTTCGCCTGTTAATGTAATAGTAATTCTTTCATGTTGGATTTTGTCCACTGCTTCCATTTTCTTAATCTCTTCCTTTTCCAATTTCAAAAGTTCCTCATTGAATATTGAGCATTCACGTAGTGTTGGCATTAAGCAGATTACAGTATTTTTTTCTGCAATGTTCTTGTATATTTTCTCTGCAACTATTTCTTCACTTGGAAATAAATTATGTAGCAACCGACTCTGTAATGCTTTTCTGCCTACTTCTGTGAGTAGTCCAATTCTGATATCTTTCAGAATACTTCCATATTCTTCATCATTTGCTTGCCTCATATTGGTAGTGAGTTCTTTGTACTCAAAGAATGACCAAATATTCGCATTACCAATGCTTCCTAATGACTTCTTCGTGTCCTCATGTGTCACAGTATTAAACACTGGTTGTCCTTTAACTGGTGTGAGCTGCAGTAGATCCCCAAAAACTATAACATGTTTTCCACCAAATAGCACGTCATAGTCTCTTTTTAGAATTTGCTGCATTCTTAAATGCACAAAGGCAAGCATTAAGTTTGATACCATGCTTACCTCATCAATAATGAGAACTTGCATCTTCTTCAACACTCTTGAAACTTCGAAACATGCTTCGCCAGTTAGCTTGTGATATTCTATTTTGTTCTCATGCTCCACTGGTAACATTAGCAATCGATGGATAGTAATTCCTTTTATATTATATGCTGCTAACCCAGTTGGAGCAGTAACAACACAAGATAAAGTTGAATCAGTTTTTTGCTGTAGGTAGCTTCTGATGACTTTAATTAAGAAACTTTTCCCAGTTCCAGCTTGTCCACTCACATACAACCTAATTGGTTCAAATGATGTGCATGTGCACTCTTTATTTTCATGTAGTAATCCATGATCAATTTTTGTTCTGACTTCTTCATAAATTTGTCGTTGTTCTTCATTCAGTTGTTGTTCCAAATCTGGTAATTCTATTACATCTTCCTGAGCTTGGTTCATAGCCGTTTCCACTTCAGTCATGGCTATTGCTGCTTCATTTTCTAAGATTGGTTGTCCTAGTGGATCTTGACTGAGCGTTCCAGAACTTTGGCTGTCTTGAGAACTGTCTCTAGCTACTTCAGCTGCAATTGTAGCTTCCTGTTCAATTTCTTCGTTTAACATTTGGACATAATTCCTGAAAATACTGCATTCAATGGTATCTTTACATGCATTAAATGAATCCTCATAGCTTTGAAATTCTCCAAGTAGTTCGTCCTCTGAACGCCATGGTTTAAACAACTGTAAAAGTGCCAAGTAGTAAAATTCCTTTTTGTCAGTAGTGTCACAACTCAGCTTCCTGTGATTAATCAAACTTCCTTTTGTTTGCTTCACTAAACATCCTTCCTCACCAATGACTTTATTTTTTCCATTGTTGATGTCTTCTGTGGCTTTCCGTGAAAAAATGTAGTTCTGCAGCACTTCATAGAGACACATGTTCTCAAGATGATGACTTATTTTTGGGTAATATGTGTCCAACATGTTTGTTTTCAAAATATCTGTACTTTCTGGGTCGTTCTCGGCCAAATATTCAATTTCTCCAACAGATTTCAGTATCCGATTTCGCATTCCTGCAAGGCCTAAACTGACCCAAATTATTCTTCTTGATTTCGAGTATAGACTTGCAGATGATAACCTATCTGAACATTCGTAGGATCCAATTTCTCGATGCGATAACATCTTTAAACTGAAACTGTACAGCTTCTTACTGACAGTCTTCTCGTGAGAAATGTCTTCCCACATTTCCTTCAATTCTGTTTTTTCAGATTTAGTGATGTAAGATGTGACATACCGAGCAACAGCAATAGAATTGTCTGCCACATACTGAATATCCATGTTAGCATTCCACATGGATAAAATGACTGTGTTGTAGTCATTTATATATTTTGACTCTTCTTTTCTTCTTAGGTTGTACGTATTTTTGGGAGATTTTCTTGTAATAGTATGTCGCACAGCTGACATAAAACTGTTGACTCTTCCTTTTGAAAGAACAGGTCTAGGAAATCCAAATCGACATTTTGTGTAGAATTTATCTTTGGTCTTGTACTTCCGTCGACAGTATTTTCCACACCGATGACTTTGGAAACGTAAAACTTGCTCTTTTAACTTTTTCTCTTCTGTGCTTTTAGGTATAGCACATGTTGCATATTCTTCAATGAAAGATAACACTGCTTCATCAGCATCTGTTCCAAATTTTGGAGCATCCTTGATCCACAACAGCATATGAATGTGAGGAGCACCTCTTGCTTGGTACTCTTTTCTCCAAAAGAAATCCGCAACTTCTCCAAGTGGTGGATTTTTTTTATTGCAGATAAAGGACATCATAGCCTCAAATCTATGATTGAAATATCTGCAAACATTAACCGGATCCAATGAGCACAGTTCTCCTGCTGTCTTGTAGTCGATGTTTTTAATGTTTGAATTTGCCTCTCGTAGAAAATCCAGTAAATCATCCCAAGCGTACTCGGCACAGCTTAGGGTTAGGAACCATGTTGGAGTTCCTAAATTCCGTAACATACATTTCAATTCTCCATGGCGTCAGTACCAATATTCATTCGTCCCACGCTGACAAGACATTAGATTGATCAATTGTGATTCCAAATGATCATCTCGCTGCTGCACTTTGTTCATAAAATCCTTAGCAGACACATTATGTAGATGTGTTCCACTTTTTAAAATGTGGTTTACTGCATAAGATAGTGCAGACAAGTCACTTTCAAATAACAGATGGAACAAATAAGGAATACTTTGACGAAATCTGGGATCTTCTGCATATAATCTTGTAGTCCGATACTCAGAAGCAGGAATCTGGACTGGACGTTCATCATATCGTCCACCTTCTCCTGTAGGAAACAGCTGGGGAAAACAACGAGCTTCCAAACTCTCCTCCCATACACTCACGGGAGTTCCTTGTGCTTTTTTCATTTGAAACAGATCAATGGTATTTGCCATTACTTCTTTTGAATGAAGAGGATGTATGCTGAAATGTTCATAAATTTCTTCTTCTTTTGACTTGTCTACTTTTTCAATTTGCCCAGTTGGTGTGTCTGTGTCTCCTACTAAATCTTCTTCATCTTCATCTATATAAATTGATTGATACCATTTATTATTCCTTTTCAAATATACATTTGCTCTTTGTACTTTCCGTACATCTACCAGCTCCTGCCAAATTTTCTTACTCTTTGTAGGTACACCATTAACCAGAATAACTAATGGTTCAGTTTCCAAAGTATCTGTATCAATAGTTTCCATATTTTTTTTCAAATCCAACGGCAAATAGACAACTCTTCCTTTTAAACCTCTCTGTAAATCTGAAGGAGGTAATTTGCCTGTTTTTGGCTCCATACGTACTATGGTCTGGAACAGATGAACACATTGAATGAGTATAGACTCATACGTATTTAAATCAGAAAGTTCTGCAGGAATATCAACCAATTCTAAATTATTATGTACAGCTCTAGCTGGCATTTTATTTTCTTCTAACTTGTTATAACAGTATTTACAAATACGATGATCTTCACCCAAATCAAAACAATTTTCAAGAAATATATATGTTGCAAAATCCTTCCACTTATAATTATCTTCTTCTTCACTTTTTTTGTAGAGATCAACTTTCCTTGTTTGGATTTTGTAATGGCTTCTCCGGCAACAAATACAAGTAATATTTGGTCTTTCATTAGAGATAATAGCAAATTTTGTAATTTGATCTTCAAATTTCTTATTTACGGAGGGTTCTACATTCTCTTCCACATTTTCCTCAATAACTGTGTCATTCCCTGCACTTTCTTGTTCTGGACCAAAGTAACAAAACTGAATCTCATCAGTAACCTTCTCAACATCTGATACAGATCCACGAAACAGAGCCTTATTCAACTCATTTAACTTTAGTGCTGGACTTTTAGCAAAATACAATCTTCTCACAAATTTCCTAATTTCAGTATGATGAACTGCCAGCATCCTAAAATGGTGAAAAACACTTTGACAAACTTTCCTAGATAGACAAGCCAGAGAGTGTCCTTGCAAACCAGTATTCTCTCTCACTCTGCATGGATTTGGTGCTTGAAGCCCCTTAATCTCCTGTTTAACACTCTTTTTACTATATTCTCTTAAAAACTCACGTAATTTATCAATAGATTCCTGTCGCAAAGTACAAATACTACTACAATTCCAAGTATACACTGGGGCTTTAGGACGTCTCCCCATAACCTCATCTGCAATCACTTCTTCCTCATTTCTTGGAACCATTTTCTCCTTTTCCATTACACAACCATCCTTAACTTCATATTCTCGACCACTGGTGGCAACTGCATGCAGCAAACTATTACTTTGAAGATAACTCTCTTCATAAAAAAATGGTTCAGTACTTGATCTATGCATCCATTCTCCTAAAAACACTTTACAAAAGTTATTTCTTTTTACTACTCTTTTCGTTTTGCTTTGTGACTTCATTACATTAACTATTTTTTCTAATGTACGCATCCTGTTTAAAATTAAAATGAATAGTTTTCTTTTTAAATCTAAAGCCTTAGCCACAATGGCTTCAATATCTTTTTTTCTCTTGTAAAATTTAGCTCTTTTCTCATATTTTTTCACATCCTTTAGCAAATTGGACATCACTCTTCTCTGAAACATTTTCCTACGGATCTCTTTAAATGCTGATTTTCTTTTCAAGTTAATTTTTATAGCTTCTGCTTGTACATTAGCATTTAGTAAATTCTCACTATTCTCCTGATGTTTTCTACTTGAAACAGTTTTTCCAATGGGGGCATTTTTTAAATTTTTCCTTTTTTTGAATATATTTTTAAAGAATTCCTTTGTCTGCTTACCAGAAGACTTTTTCTTTTTCCCAACATGAGCATCTTCAACTAACTTGGGTCCTCCAGTTGTCTTCAAATATACATTTTTTTCTGTTGTTTTCGCTGTCTTGATTTTATAGGCATCTTATATTTCCTTCACTGCTCTGGAGCAATACCTGAAAGAAACTAAAAAAAACTACCTTTTTGTAATTTAAATATATTACTATATTTGTTATGATCTTTTCTTTTCTTATAACACTATCTACCCCTTTCCTACAAGTGAAAAACACAAGAAAACCAACACAAATTTAATCTCTAAGAACAATTCCTGTGTGCACACAGACTCTTGGTGTAATTCTAGGCAGAACACGATATTTCATTCGCAATTCAAAAGCACACTTTTTTTTTTTGCAATTGTTAATTACTCTAACAGTCTGACACATTTTCTTTATAGTTTACAGAGGCAGAAAAGAGCACATGTCCAATCAGCTTTTTTAGAGCATGTACATGTGTAACCTGGCTGACTGACTGCACTCCTGCAAAGATAATGATCCTTGGTGATGTTGAATGCATTAGCGTTTGTCAGGGGGTCCAAGAAGGCCATAAAAGACTCATGCTGTGATTTTACGCAGAAAATGAAATTTGCTTGCCAATTTCAAAGCACACTTACTACTGTTTTCTGTGATTTTAGGCAGAAAATGAAATTTGCTTGCCAATTTCAAAGCACACTTACTACTGTTTTTTCCTGCAAGTGTTAAGTACTCTAACAGTCGCATACATTTTCATTACAGTTTTCAGATACAGAAAACAGCACGTGTGCAAACAGCTTTTTGAGACCATGAACATGTGTGACCTTGGTGACTGACTACACTCCAGCAAAAGAAATCAGCCTTAGTGATGTTGAATGTATTAGCGTTACTCACTGCTACCTGAAACACCACTCACTTGTGAATACTCAGCATGATTCTACAGGATAAACTGCTGGGTGTGTGCTAACAGTCTGCTTATGCAGACTGTGTATTTTCAGTTGCAAGAGACATATGCATGGTTACTTCCCAAAAGAACCAGAGAGACACGAAATACATCTCTGACAGCAATTCCTCTGTGCTCACAGACTCATGCTGTGATTTTACGCAGAAAATGAAATTTGCTTGCCAATTTCAAAGCACACTTACTACTATTTCTGTGTTTTTAGGCAGAAAATGAAATTTGCTTGCCAATTTCTAAGCACACTTACTACTGTTTTTTCCTGCAAGTGTTAATTACTCTAACAGTCGCATACATTTTCATTACAGTTTTCAGATACAGAAAACAGCACATGTGCAACAGCTTTTTCAGACCATGAACATGTGTGACCTTGGTGACTGACTACACTCCAGCAAAAGAAATCAGCCTTAGTGATGTTGAATGTATTAGCGTTACTCACTGCTACCTGAAACACCACTCACTTGTGAATACTCAGCATGATTCTACAGGATAAACTGCTCGGTGTGTGCTAACAGTCTGCTTATGCAGACTGTGTATTTTCAGTTGCAAGAGACATATGCATGGTTACTTCCCAAAAGAACCAGAGAGACACGAAATACATCTCTGACAGCAATTCCTCTGTGCTCACAGACTCATGCTGTGATTTTACGCAGAAAATGAAATTTGCTTGCCAATTTCAAAGCACACTTACTACTGTTTTCTGTGTTTTTAGGCAGAAAATGAAATTTGCTTGCCAATTTCTAAGCACACTTACTACTGTTTTTTCCTGCAAGTGTTAAGTACTCTAACAATCGCATACATTTTCATTACAGTTTTCAGATACAGAAAACAGCACATGTGCAAACAGCTTTTTCAGACCATGCACATGTGTGACCTTGGTGACTGACTACACTCCAGCAAAATAAATCAGCCTTAGTGATGTTGAATGTATTAGCGTTACTCACTGCTACCTGAAACACCAGTCCCTTGTGAATACTCAGCATGATTCTACAGGATAAACTGCTGGGTGTGTGCTAACAGTCTGCTTATGCAGACTGTGTATTTTCAGTTGCAAGAGACATATGCATGGTTACTTCCCAAAAGAACCAGAGAGACATGAAATACATCTCTGACAGCAATTCCTCTGTGCTCACAGACTCATGCTGTGATTTTACGCAGAAAATGAAATTTGCTTGCCAATTTCAAAGCACACTTACTACTGTTTTTTCCTGCAAGTGTTAAGAACTCTAACAGTCGCATACATTTTCCTTACAGTTTTCAGATACAGAAAACAGCACATGTGCAAACAGCTTTTTCAGACCATGAACATGTGTGACCTTGGTGACTGAGTACACTCCAGCAAAAGAAATCAGCCTTAGTGATGTTGAATGTATTAGCGTTACTCACTGCTACCTGAAACACCACTCACTTGTGAATACTCAGCATGATTCTACAGGATAAATTGCTGGGTGTGTGCTAACAGTCTGCTTATGCAGACTGTGTATTTTCAGTTGCAAGAGACATATGCATGGTTACTTCCCAAAAGAACCAGAGAGTCACGAAATACATCTCTGACAGCAATTCCTCTGTGCTCACAGACTCATGCAAAAATCACAACATACATCCCCTCTCAAACTCATAACTCACCTTTAAAATTAGTTAGTTGAGAAAGAAATGTGGCACTCAAACAGCAGACTATCAGAGTCAGAATATCAGAGCGGTACACCTCTCTCCTCTGAGCAGAACCAATTAATGGCAATGTTTCCCTCTCTTTTTTCACACATATACATGTTAATTACAAATCTCTGTGCTTCCAACTTTTTTTCAAATGAAATCATACATTTCTATTGGTTGAAAACTTCAACACTTTTCCAAATGTACCCTTCCCCCAACTTGACTTCTGCCTGCTACCATAGCAACAGCTCATGGAACACTGCTGTGAGGAGAGAGGTCAGAAGTTCACCACACAATGTTTCAAATCGAAAGACCAAGAGTGCTTCACCTGTCCAACCTAACAGCAAATCGAAACTATTCTTCTGTGGGAACACAATTTTCTGAACCAATACAAAACATGCTTCTAAAAATGTACACATACAGCCTAGTTTTTAGTGTAGAATGGTGTGAAACAGCCAATGAGTTCTTTTTATTTTAAAAAAATATGTATGCCTCCATTTTCAAACTGTCTTTCATTTCATATTGCCATTCTACTGAAAGACACCTTCTGAGTGCATCCAGATCTCCTTGAAAGATGTTCACAGTGTGGATTGTAGGTCACAGCTATGTCTTCTGGAGTGAAAAGTATGCAGAAAAAAGAGGTATGGTGAGAGACCTTGCTTTGCCAAATGTAGACATTAAATGGATTGGTCAGAGAGGGTTAAAGTGGCACCAATTATTGCCTTTGGTGAAAACCTTTCAACATCTCCCACAGCCTAACCTTATTATTGTGCACTGTGGTGGAAATGACCTAGGCACTTTAACTGGTGTAGGTCTGGAAATGCTTATTAAGGACACCTTTGTGCAATTGATGTTGCTTTTTCCTCAATCTGCCTTTGTATATTCTAACATATGCCAAAGCCAAAAGTGGAACTGGTCCAACCAATTTTGTCCGCAGATTGACAAAGCAAGAAAGCACGTCAACAAATCTGTTTCTGCTTTCCTCAGAGACTATGGTATGGGTTCTATATACCACAACAACTTGCGTTACAACATGCAAGACATTTATAGAGGAGACGGTGTACATTTCAATGATGAAGGGAACAGAGTCTTCCTCTTGAACTTCAGACTCTGCATCGGTACTTACTTGTAGGTACCAAAAAACACTCAATGAACACAACGGCTCTTTTTAGAGCCCCCTAATATCTTAACACTTAAATTTGTTTTTTTCTTATTTTCTACCGTACGCGTACGGTAAGCTTACCGTACGCGCACCCCACGATTTAAAAAAAAAAAAAATTAAATGTATTTTTCATACTTTTATGGCCTTCTTGGACCCCCTGACAAACGCTAGGGGGTCTGCAACTCTCTTTGTTGCCCCCTTTCCACATTCTCGTCCTTTTTTTATCAGTGTGAGACACACAAAATGGAGGCCGACACTTCCTGATTTCGACCGATTTGAATGTTTACAGTCATGTAACCACCAATCAGAATTGACCTCGCGCATGGCAGCGTGCGCGTATGGTAAGCTTACGGTACGCTCTAGGAGCGCGCCTATAGATATATATATTGATTTAAATGCTATTTTCTCAGCAAATACTGAACACATTTACACCAGACCTACAAAAGGCACATCCCTGACCTGAGGACTACCTCTTTGCCAAATTTCAAGTAATTCTGTTCAGCCGTTCGGGCTGTAGCTTGGACTAAAGGTCCTATGGAAAAATGCATGAGGAAAACGCGTTTTGGGACCCCCCCTTTTTCTCGGCCCCCGCTTGACGAATCCATTCCATTGTTAAACTTTATTTCAGCTCCAAGGGCCATAAAAGCAACATCAGTTATCACAGTTAAAAAATTTTTTTAAATAGCCAAATCAGTTCGCAGTTAATAGATGTTACAAAAACATTCATGTAAAACAGAAGAAAAGATAATTAGGCTGAAAAGTTGATTACAAAAATTTCCTACGTATTGTCCACATAGCATTAAGAAACCGGGATACTGCAAAAACTATTGGGGGTTGAGTGTCGTACTTCAGAACTCTCATAGCTTTATCGCACTCTCTAAATCCCAGGTTGTTACATATGGGCTTAACCCAACGTTTTCTTTGCAGGTGGTATGTGGGGCAAAAGAAGAATACATGTTTTTCATCCTCCAGTCTATGGCCACAAGCGGGGCAAGCAGTAGTATTATTTGCATCCCACCTGGAGGTGAACGATCTGAGGGGAAGACTGCCCATTCTCAGTTGACAGTAGAGCTTCCTAGCAGCCGGGGGACTGGCCAAATCTAGAAATTCCTCTCTCCTGTAATTATCTTTGATTTGTAGGAACTCGGCCGTCAGCCTACCAATGTCAGGACACTCGTGGAGACGCATGAGATGATAATTTCTGAACTGTTCGGCCAATTTTGCTTTTGATAAGGCCGAACAGGAGACCTCCGGAGATGTCCCTAGTTCAGGTAGGCCAATCTTGGTACAAGTATCCCTAACAAATCTCAACCAGGGAATATTCTTGCTCCTCATTTGGGACCAAACCCCCTTAAATTCCTCCCGATAAGAACCCAACTCTGCGTTAGACCAAAGTCTCTTCCAGTATATCAATGGGCGCAGCGTTACCACCTATTCCATGGGTATCAGCTCACAGTCCAACCTGATAGGGATCAACGGGGAGCTAGAGGGCAGACCCAACAGACTACTCACAAAAGAGTTTTCAGTCCTGATCAGGCTATTAATTCTAGAGTGACCCCATAATTCTGCTCCATAGGTAGAAGCCTCTCTTGCTTGGGTCCTGTAGATTTCTATTGCTGGTGCCACTGGTTTGGAGACCGAGCCTCTAAATACTTGGGAAATTCCCCCAGTGGTTTGGGCAAGTTTTAGCACAGAGTTAGCAATTTGTCCCCCCCAACCAAAATTTTCTTGAATTATAATCCCCAGATATCCGAACGTTGACACCCGCTCAAGGTGGACACCATTCAGGACTGGGTTTGGCCTTGTGTGCTTGGGGGGGTTGAGGATCATAAATTTAGTTTTAGCTAAATTGATCTCCATTCCTCTTTCAGCACAGAAATCCACAAAGCCATCCAGGATGCGCTGGATGCCAGTTGACGTTCGTGACAGCAACAAAGTGTCGTCAGCGAACATCAACGCTGGCACCATGCCCATAGCAAGTCTTGGCACGTCTGTGTCCCTGATACCTTCCAGATGTTTAATGAGCCCGTCAATGTATAAGCAGAAAAGCGTGGGTGCCAACACGCATCCTTGACGGACTCCACGGTTGACAGGGAAGCGGGAGGACAGCTCTCCATGCTTGCCACATCTGACCTGGGCGAAGTTTTTCGTGTGGAGTCTACTCACAATATCCAAGAGATATGGGGGGACATTGAGAGCCCGGAGAACCTTCCACAGGTTTTCTCGCGGTACCAGGTCAAATGCCGACCTCAGGTCAACAAAAATGAGATAGAGGCTGCCACCCTCTAGATACACGGTCTTCCAATGTATAACCTGAAGTCGGAAGATCTGGTCGACAGTGGAGGTTCCCTTCCTAAAACCCGCTTGCAAGAAACTTAAACTGTTATTATCTGTCTCCCAGGTCTGTAGTCTGTCCAATATTATACGTCCAAACAGCTTCTGTGTGATGTCAATTAGGCTGATGGGCCTATAATTTGTGGGTTGTTGGGGACAGCCTTTCTTGAATATCGGTACGATCTCCGCACCTAGCCAAGACTCTGGGAGTTCCGCACCCACCAGAATAGAATTAAATAGGGAGCAAAGATACGGCGCCCAGATCTTTGGTTCCGAACGATACAGATCGCCAGGGATTTTATCCAGACCCGGCGCTTTGTTGGGTATCAACAGGTGTATGGCAATTTCCACCTCCTTTATCGTTACCGCCGTGGCATCTTCGGCTCGACAAACAAGTCTGAAAGGAGAGGTAGTTATGGGTAGTGCGTTATCATTTGAGCGAGAGTAGAGGCCCCCGTAGTGGGCTTCCCATACCGCTGGGGCTATGTTAGGGAATGAGGTCATTCCTGGTTCTTTTCTGCCCTTGCTGACAATAGTCCAGAAGCCCTTGAAGTCCTTGGCCTGCAAGGTTAGTCTTAGCTCCTCCCATGTATCAACCTCCCAAGCCTTTCTGGCCCTTTCTAAAGTTTGTTTGTGCGTTGCCCTCAATGTTTTGATTCTGTCTTTGTCCAAGGCCTTAATGGCCGTGAGCAAATCACTCTTCGTCTTCCTGCACTCAGCAGAATACCACAATTGCCTTTTGGGCAAATGAGGCCTCACATTCCCAGTTGAACAGAACACCTTTGAGAGTTCATTTACTAACTGTATATGAATGCCTGTAGGCCCAATTGCCTGTCCTATTGGATTTCGATTTAGGCCTGCCTCAGACATTCCAATAAGATGGGGTAGGACAAGACTATAAATCTCTGACAATTTGCTTGGGCTAGCAGCAATGCGGGGCCATCTTACCCTTCGTCCATTATTGTGCAGGATGAGAGGTTGTGCTATGGGAGATAGCGATGTATCGTAGCTACTCATGCCCCAACTACCTGGTTTAAATGTCACAACCAAAGCGTTGTGATCACTATCATCCCGTTCTGACACCCTGAAATCGAGCACCTTGTCCCATGATCTGGTTTCAATAAGAACATAATCTATGATAGAGGTTTGTCCAACTCTATTGAAGGTGGCTCGTCCTGGTCTATCAGAATCAAATCTCCCATTACATGCCCTCAGAGATAGGGAGAGAGTAAGTGCGGAAATCTGAAGAACCAGAGAGGTCCAGGCTTTGACCTTGGGAATCATAGGATCTGGAATATTTCGGTATTCGTTTTCGGCAGTTGGATCGTCTAGGACCGACACACTAAGTGGTTCATATTGGCAATTTAAATCGCCACCCACTATCAAGGAATATCCAGGGACAAAATAAATGTATTTAGCTGTTCAATGACATTGGATTCCCGGCCACCCCGGGAAGGTCTAGAATAAACATTCAGGAGAGCCAGATGGATGTTGTTAGGCAACTCGAGTAAAATGCATTGAATGTCATCTGAATTGGTGTGAAGTTGCCTTGCTAAGGCGAGAGTGAAGGGCAACCCAGGTGGTAAGATCCCCAGATGGTCTACCCCTGCCACTAGTTACTGCTAGTGTGTTAAAAGATACAAAGCCTACCCTTTGGAAATTTTCTAAGGCCCATGTCTCTTGCATTAGGCAGACATCGAAATTATCTATGAAGGTGCCCCAGTCTTCACATATCAATTTGCTCTTAAGGCCTGCCACATTCCATGAGAGCAAGGTGGGACTCTGCTTTGGTTTGCTTATGACTGGGATCTGATCAGCAGCAGAACTAATGGTAAATGGTGAAATGGTTGCCCTACCCGGGATTTCCCGCACAAGCCCATTTGCCGACCCTTCCGTTTCTGTCAGCCCCCCCAAGACTGTGTACACTTTCGGGACACTGCGGTTTGGACGTCAATCAACCTGGTCAAGGGTACTATATCTGTTGATGTGGTAAAAAGCTTCAAGTGGGGGCGGGCAAGATCGATCATGTGCTTGATTTGCATTGAAGGAACAGAGGAGGGGTGATCCAACCCTTCCAAATCTACGACTATCTACCCTTCCACTACGAAAAGCGTCGATACCAGAGTTCTGGGGTCCCGGATAAAAGTAGGTGAGTGGGAGGGCTTTGATTGCTGAGTGGCTTGACGAATCTCCCCGAGACTTTCAGGGTAGGAGCGGAGCGGAGCGCCCCACCTATTTTAAACATTTCGCCAGGATTCGTCAATCTGCGCCAAAGTTATTCAAAATAGAATGTTGCGGATTTCCTATGGAAACACGGTCCTAACTATAACTACCTACTGGCGATATATATATATATATATTCACTGAAAAAACCATAGGTTTCAGGGGTGTTATAGTTAGCTGGACTTTTCATTGAAATTCCCCTGTTATAGTTAGTTCAGCTAACTATAACTCGCGCGCCCGCAATGCACTGCTGATGACGTCACATATTACATCACTCATGACATGGTCAGTGACATCACTCATGACATCACTGATGACATCTCAAATGACATCACTGATTACATCACTGATGACATCATCCAGTGAAGGTGTGTTTTTCTGAAAATTAAATATGTTTTATATATGTATATCTCAAGGTCGATGGAAGAATAAATGGGTATATAAGTGTCTAAATGGATGATTTGTTTTTGAAAAATTGATTGTGTAACTGAGTAATGATTAAATATGTAAATATCTGTATCAGTCTCTCACTTTGTGTATAAGTGGCTGCATGGGTTGGTGAGTAGCTACATGGGTGTCTATATAGGTTATTAGTTGGTTTTTTGAGTATCAGTCTGAGTGTCTGCATGGTTCGGTGGGGGGTATTACGTAGTGCATAGGTGCATGAATGAGTGACTCACTGTTTGTATGTGTTGAAGACAGCATGTGTGCAGGACTGTATGGGTGGATGAGTGTGTGTATGGGTGTGTTAGTGAGTGAATGACTGTCTCAATAGTGTCTTTATGAGTAACTACATATGTTTTAAACTAGTATATGTGACTATTGGTGTATATAAGTGAGTATATGTGAGAGTGAGAGATTGAAAGAGTTCCTGTATGAATAAGTATGTGTTTCTATAAGTGATTGTTTAAAAGACTAAGTATGTGTAAGTTTCCGTAGAAGTAAGTGTGGTGGTGTGTGTATAACTGTATATGCAAGTAAATGTATGTTTGATTCTTTATTAGCATGAGTGACTATGTGTGTGAGTAACTCTATGGATGAGTGGCATTGTGTAACAGGATGTATAGGTGTATGAGTACATATGATGAGGGAGTACATGCATGAGTGACTGTATAGGACTGTTGGTGAATGAGTGGATGTGTATGTGGATCTTGGAATTACTGAAGAGGTTGTTGTAACTGGTATTGGTATGTCCATTGTTTTGAAAATTTTAGTCTCTATTTTTGAATGTGTGTATCAAAGGTTATATTAGGGTGAGAGGAGGTCTGCCACTCTATCACAAGGATGATGTCATCAGTGATGTCATTTGAGATGTCATCAGTGATGTCATGAGTGATGTCACTGACCATGTCATGAGTGATGTAGTATGTGACGTCATCAGCAGTGCATTGTGGGCGCGCGAGTTATAGTTACAGGGGCGTGTTGCACCATGGCATTCTGGTTCTTGCAGTCAAAGTAATCATCATCCATAGTGGAGGCAGCAGTCACTCAACCTTCCCACATTAATATCCATTGGGTCGCTTGTACCTCATTGCGCTGGGCGCGTTGCTTTTCTTGTGTCAGAATGAACGGTGACGCCGTTCCACTGTGGTGTTCTCTTCCTGGGGGCAGGACTTTGTAATTGGCTAACAGATGAAAATGCAGGGCAGCCGAATCTCTCCCCCATAAGCCTGCCATGAGGAAGGGAGAAAGGTCTCCAGAAACGCGTCGGCGAGAGGCTTGAATTAACTTTGCCTGTATCGGTGCGCTGGACACGCTGTTGTCAGTTGAAATAAAGAGGTGAAATCACAAACGTCGAGTGGGCGCTTCATCTGCGTGAGCAACTTTCGTTTGGAATATATATATATATATATATATATATATTCACTGAAAAAAACTGAGGATTCACACATGTTATAGTTAGCTGGACATTTCACTCGTACAAAACCATTGAAATTCCCCCGTTATAGTTAGTTCTGCAAACTATAATTCGCGCGCCCGCAATCCACTGCTGATGACGTCACATATTACATCACTCATGACATGGTCAGTGACATCACTCATAACATCACTGATGACATCTCAAATGACATCACTGATGACATCACTGATGACGTCATCCATTGAGTATGTATTTCTGATCAATTTTAATATGTTTAATATTTATAGTGAAAGGCCTGTGGAAGAATGAGTGGGTGTACAAGTGTGTAAATGGATGATTTTCTGTGGTGCGTAGCTGACTCTATAAGTGAGTTATTAAATGTATCTGACTGCACACTAGTGACTAAACTGTGTAAATGTTTGTATGTGTCTGTATGTTGGTGTATAAGTGGCGGCATGGTTTTGTAAATACCTATATAAGTGTGTATATGAGTTATTGATTGCTTGTCTCAGTATCTGTATGGGTTGCTGAGTGTTTGTGTGGGTAGGGTGTGTGTGACTCTATGCATAGATGTGTGAGTGGGTGATTCTATGGGTGCATGGTTTTAAGAGTGCATCTGTGATGGACTGTATGGTTGAGTGAGTGTATGTATGGGTGTGTTAGGGATTGAATGCATATCACAGTGGTACATTTGTGTCTAACTACATATATGAAAGGCAGTATATATGCGTGTAAGACTATATAAGTGGGTAAATGTGATAGTGTGTGATTGTGAGAGTGACTGTATGGATGAGTGTGTGCTTGTATCAATGATTCTATAAGAGTGTAAGAATGTGATACTATTTTTATGAGTAAGTGAACTTGAGTGTGTATAACCGCATAGGTGAGTAAATGGGAGTGTGATTATTTGCATGACTGAGTAGGTGTGAGAGTAGCTTTATGGATGCTTCTTAGTGTGTGAGTATCTATATAAGTGTATAAATGCATATGACAGTTTTGTATGGAGTGACTGTAAGTATGAGTGACTGTACAGGTGAGTGAGTGGAGGTGTATGTAGACCTAAGAGTTAATAAGTGGGTATGTGGTTATTGGTATTGCAGTATGTATGGTTTTGAGAATGGAACTCTTCAATTTTGAGTCGGTGTATCAAAGGTTATATTAGGGTGTGAGAAGATGTGGTAATTTATCATATGGATGACGTCATCAGTGATGTCATTTGAGATGTCATCAGTGATGTCATGAGTGATGTCACTGACCATGTCATGAGTGATGTAATATGTGACGTCATCAGCAGTGGATTGCGGGCGCGCAAGTTATAGTTAGCTGATCTAACTATAATGGGGGAATTTCAATGGTTTTGTACGAGTGAAATGTCCAGCTTACTATAACATGTGTGAAACCTCTGTTTTTTTCAGTGAATTTGCAAGGTTTTTTAAATGCTAATTCCTAACTATAACGTGTGTGAAACCTATGGTTTTTTCTGTGAATTTGCAAGGTTTTTTAAATGCTAATTCCTAACTATAACGTGTGTGAAACCTATGGTTTTTTCAGTGAATTTGCAAGGTTTTTTAAATGCTAATTCCTGACTATAACGTGTGTGAAACCTATGTTTTTAAAAAATAATTTGCAAGGTTTTTTAAATCCATTTTTTTTGTTTTTCTTTTGAGAATTCTTTTTTAAACAATATGCTACCTATGTATATAATCATTGATTTACTGTATCCTGCAATATGGAATGGTTCACCTTTTTTAAATAAATGTTTAGATATAGTTGAATAACATAGTTAATATCCTCTACAAACATTTATACTTTTTTTTTTTTAGGATTTTTTACCGTGCGCGTACGGTATTCTTACGGTACGCGCATGGTACGCTATAAGTACGGTGCGTGTACGTAATATCTATGCTCCGTGTGCGCAAGCGTACAAGATTTACGTACGCATCCGTACTTCATATGCGACGCTTATACGCTTGCTCCCTACGCGCATGCGCGCATGCACCTTACGCGGAACCGCCGTACGCGCGTGCGCGCGTGCCTCTAATGCACATGTGCGCGTGCGCACGTTGTACGTACGTGCATGCGTACTTTTACTGTGCGCGTACGGTAAGCGTACGGAGCGCGCACGGTAGGTCATTGGATCCAGAAACAACACTTTTCATTGGTTTAAACTACTTTCATTTCCAGAAACTTCCAACACCACACCCATTCCCCTCATTACTGCTTGTGATTCCCTAGGAGAAGGAGCTGAAGTGTCTTTGGGATACACTGGCAGAGCAGCAGTCCTCTTCTGTGAGTGAGCAGGACAGAATTATCAGACAGAGAAAGAGGAAACAGAAGGATTCTTTTGTCTGGCAATATTTTACATTTCCAGAGGGGCAGAAAAAAGTCAATGCTCCATTAGTCACCTGCAGACTTTGTGTGCGTGTCTTGTCTAGAGGAAATCCAAAGAAGAAGTATTCTTTTGGAATTTTCACTATGTTTAGACACATTAGGGATGTACATCCCAAGACTTTTGCACGAGCTACTGCAGCAACCCCTTCAGCAGCTCAGCCGAGCACATCCGCAGCTGCTCAGCCGATACATCTTCGGCAGCTCAGCCGAGCACTTCCTCTGCAGTAAGAGCGTCACCCTCTTCTGCTCCTCTGGACATTTACCCTCAGTTTCAGAGAGTACATATAAGGTGCAATACTTGTTACTCTCTTATTGCTTTTGGGGAGTCTAGTATTCCTCTAATAGACAATAAGATTGAGCAGCACAAGTGCGGTACCTTATAATATTGCCATTCTTTCCTTCCTCTGTCTCTGTATTAACACAACGGCTCATTTAAGAGCCACCCTACCTCACAATTTTTTTTAATTTATTTAATCACTTTTTTCCAACGGTACGCGCACCCATTTTTAAAAAAAAAAATCTTTATTTCACCCTCCAATGTACTTGAGGGACCACAAGGGAAATGAGAAAAGCAGAGTGAGGAGAAGTGAAAAAAGGGAGTATGAAAGTAAATGTGTGATAAATACAGATATTTCAAACTTACCTGACCAACAAAATAACTTAATTATCAATAAATGTTTTTTTTTAATTGCTAGAAAAAAGTATTAATTTCCCTAAATTTTCTTTCTCAATCTGTAAAAAAAGAAAAAAAGTATTAATATTTAACAATACATTTTAGAATACAGTACACATATTTTCTTATTTAAAAAAACAATTTTTTGCCCTTTTTTTGCTGTTTTCAGAATATATTGAATTTCACTGTAAATCGTGAAACCAATTGCATTCATCACTTAACAGCGGGCAAAAAAATTAACAATCTGAAAGATTGTTTAAAAACAGCCCTGAATCTCTTCTCAGTAAAACATACCTTTATAGAAATGTTACATATTTAATAAAAACATCATCTAAAAACAATAAATATTTGCAATAAATATCGTCTGTAAATCTTGTTACTTAAGCACATACACCAAAATAATATCTGTCAAAGAAGTCCACAAGAGAAATTTTTACCTTTCCATGAGGCCAAATGGTAATTTTTAAATTCTTTTTTGATGAGATATCCAATGGTAATCCAATAAAGTCGCAAAAATGATTTGTTCAGATGTTGCAATTTGATTCTAAAATTTTGGTTTCAGAAAAATTAAATAGGAATTTGGTAATTCTGCAGGCAAACGTTGCTTGAAAATCAATTGAGAATCATTCCACAGTGTCCAGCCTTTTTCACATTTAAGATAAACTGTGTAATGACCAGAAGTTATAGAATGTCCATCATGAAAAATTATTGCAACTGCAACAAAAGTTTTTCCACATGTTGATAATTGATGTCCTGTAAACTTCTTTATTAAAGTGTCCTATTTTGAACCATCAGCTCTACAACGTTGCATCATTAAAGTTACATACTGTCCATATTTCTTTAAAAATAACGTTGAAAACATGTCTGATTTACATTGAGAACATTCCATGTTGTGATTGGCATCTTTAACTAATTTACTAAAAGTCACTGATTTACTCTCTGGTAATGTTAAATATATGAACCCTTCAGAATCAACAGTAGAGCTGCATGTGTTCAAACAGTTTTCACAACTATGTTCCCAATAATAAGAGAGACCAAACATATTTTCTATTTTTACCCCTTCTTCTTCCAGTACCATAAGGATATACATCAAGAATTCCTGTGCATCTTGCTGGACATTTTGAGTAAACTGTGTACATCCTGAACATACATCTAAAAGTTTTCTAACATCAGAAGCACTTTCTATTTTAGTTTTATCAATACTCAGCTTCTCAAAAAGAAAACTCAGCAGAGAACAAAATCTTTTTACATGATTAAGTATTATCTGCTCTTGCAAACTTTCATGATAAAATACAACATTCAGCACTACATTAGCGTAGCAGTTGACACCAGAGCTATTTTCAAAATGAAAACCAACAACCTCTTGAACACTGTCCTTTTTCTTTTTGCTTGCAATCACATCACTCTCCTTTTGTTTTCTCTTCTGTACATCCTCATTACAGATATTCTCAATTCTCCTTTTCCGAGAAACAACACGTTTTTCAAACACAGGATACTGACCTAAATGAGGAGCATAGGTTCTTCTTAATCTATTATACTCCTTTACACAATTTGCATCAGCACTAACTTTTGAGTCATCAAAGTCTATCATGAATAAAACAGATAATGTTTTCACTCGTGACAAAGGAACATATGCCATACATTCTTTGAACACAGTAGAACCAATGTTTACAAAAGCACTATCTACAGTTAATCCTTGAGATTTGTGAATAGTTACAGCATATGCTAGAGAAAACGGAAACTTCTTCCTACGTACATATAAGTCTTTTACAAGCAAAAAACGGACTGAACAACGACTAATGTCTTTAACCTCTTCAATCTGATCAAATTTTATTTTTAAAAATTCAATCCCATCTTTCTTCTGGTATTTCACAAAACCCACAACTTTACCCATAGCTCCATTCACTAAACCTTTTTCTACATCCAAATTTCTTCTTAAAAATACTCGACAGTTCATACAAACATAAAGATTTTTTCTAATCCAGCTGTTTTCGAAATGTTCTTCTCTAGAGAATCCAATTTATTTTTCAATTTTCCTGTTAATGTAATAGTAATTCCTTCATGCTGAATTTTGTCCACTGCTTCCATTTTCTTAATCTCTTCCTTTTCCAATTTCAAAAGTTCCTCATTGAATATCGAGCATTCACGTAGTGTTGGCATTAAGCAGATTACAGTATTTTTTTCTGCAATGTTCTGGTATATTTTCTCTGCAACTATTTCTTCACTTGGAAATAAATTATGTAGCAACCGACTCTGTAATGCTTCTCTGCCAACTTCTGTGAGTAGTCCAATTCTGATATCTTTCAGAATACTTGCATAATCTTCATTGTTTGCTTGCCTCATATTGGTAGTGAGTTCTTTGTACTCAAAGAATTACCAAATATTCGCATTACCAATACTTCCTAATGACTTCTTCGTGTCTTCATGTGTCACAGTATTAAACACTGGTTGTCCTTTAACTGGAGTGAGCTGCAGAAGATCCCCAAAAACTATAACATGTTTTCCTCCAAATAGCACGTCATAGTCTCTCTTTAGAATTTGCTGCATTCTTAAATGCACAAAGGCAAGCATTAAGTTTGATACCATGCTTACCTCATCAATAATGAGAACTTGCATCTTCTTCAACACTCTTGAAACTTCGAAGCATGCTTCTCCTGTTAGCTTGTGATATTCTATTTTGTTCTCATGCTCCACTGGTAACATTAGCAAGCGATGTAAGGTAATTCCTTTTATGTTATATGCTGCTAACTCAGTTGGAGCAGTAACAACACAAGACAAAGTTGAATCTGTTTTTTGCTGTAGGTAGCTTCGGATGACTTTAATTAAGAAACTTTTTCCAGTTCCAGCTTGTCCACTCACATACATCCTGATTGGTTCAAATGATGTGCACGTGCACTCTTTATTTTCATGTAGTAATCCGTGATCAATTTTTTTTCTGACTTCTTCATAAATTTGTTGTTGTTCTTCATTCAGTTGTTGTTCCAAATTTGGTAAGTCTATTAAATCTTCTTGAGCTTGATTCATAGCTGTTTCAACTTCATTCATGGCTATTGCAGCTTCATTTTCTACAATTGCTTGTCCTAGGGGATCCTGACTGAGCGTTTCAGAACTTTGACTGTCTTGAGAACTGTCTCTAGCTACTTCAGCTGCAATTGTTGCTTCCTGTTCAATTTCTTCATTTAACATTTGCACATAATTTATGAAAGTACTGCATGCAATCGTATCTTTACATGCATTGAATGAATCCTCATAGCTTTCAAATTCTCCAAGTAGTTTGTCCTCTGTACGCCATGGTTTAAACAGCTGTAAAAGTGCCAAGTAGTAAAATTCCTTTTTGTCAGTAGTGTCGCAACTCAGCTTCCTATGATTAATCAAACTTCCTTTTGCTTGCTTCACCAAACATCCTTCCTCACCAATTACTTTATATTTTCCATTTTTGATGTCTTCTGTGGCTTTCCGTGAAAAAATGTAGTTTTGCAGCACTTCATAGAGACACATGTTCTCAGGATGACAACTTATTTTTGGGTAATACGTGTCCAACATGTTTGTTTTCAAAATATCTGTACTTTCCGGGTCGTTCTCGGCCAAATATTCAATTTCTGCAACAGATTTCAGTACCCGATTTCGCATTGCTGCAAGGCCTAAACTTACCCAAATTATTCTTCTGGATTTCGAGTACAGACTTGCAGATGATAACCTATCTGAGCAGTCGTAGGATCCAATTTCTCGATGCGATAACATCTTTAAACTGAAACTGTATAGCTTCTTACTGACAGTCTTCTTGTGAGAAATCTCTTCCCACATTTCCTTCAATTCCGTTTTCTCAGATTTAGTGGTGTAAGATGTGACATACCGAGCAACAGCAATAGAATTGTCAGCAACATAGTGTATATCCATGTTAGCATTCCACATGGATAAAATGACTGGGTTGTAGTCATTTATATATTTTGACTCTTCTTTTCTTCTTAGGTTTTACGTATTTTTGGGAGATTTTCTTGTAATAGTATGTCGCACAGCTGACATAAAACTGTTGACTCTTCCTTTTGAAAGAACAGGTTGTGGAAATCCAAATTGACATTTTGTGTAGAATATTTCTTTACTCTTATACTTTCGTCGACAGTATTTTCCACACCGATGACTTTGGAAACGTAAAACTTGCTCTTTTAATTTTTTCTCTTCTGTGCTTTTAGGTATAGCACATGTTGCATATTCTTCGATGAAACTTAAAACTGCATCATCAAAATCTGTTCCAAATTTTGGGGCATCCTTGATCCACAACAGCATATGAATATGAGGAGCACCTCTTGCTTGGTACTCTTTTCTCCAAAAGAAATCCACAACTTCTCCAAGAGGTGGATTTTTTTTATTGCAGATGAAGGACGTCATAGCCTCAAATCTATGATTGAAATGTCTGCAAACATTAACCGGATCCAATGAGCACAATTCTCCTGCTGTCTTGTATTGGATGTTTTCAATATTTGAATTTACCTCTCGAAGAAAATCCAGAAGATCATCCCAAGCGTACTCAGTACAGCTTAGGGCGAGAAACCATATAGGAGTTCCTAAATTCCGTAACATACATTTTAATTCTCCATGGCGTCGGTACCAATATTCATTTGTCCCACGCTGACAAGCCATTAGATTAATCAATTGAGATTCCAAATGATCATCTCGCTGTTGCACTTTGTTCATAAAATCCTTTACAGACACATTATGTAGATGTACTCCAGTTTTCAAAATGTGATTTACTGCATAAGATAGTGCTGACAAGTCACTTTCAAATAAAAGATGGAACAAATAAGGAATACTTTGACGAAATCTTGGATCTTCTGCATATAATCTTGTAGTCCGATACTCAGAAGCAGGAATATGTACTGGGCGTTCATCATATCGTCCACCTTTTCCTGTAGGAAACAGCTGGGGAAAACATCGAGCTTCCAAGCTCTCCTCCCATACACTCACGGGAGTTCCTTTTGCTTTTTTCATCTGAAACAGATCAATAGTGTTTGCCATAACTTCTTTTGAATGAAGAGGATGTATGCTGAAATGTTCATAAATTGCTTCTTCTTTTGACTTATCCACTTTTTCAATTTGCCCAGCTGGTATTCCTGAGTCTGGTAGTAAAACTTCTTCATCTTCATCCATATAAATTGTTTCATACCATTTATTATTTCTTTTCAAATATAAATTTGCTCTTTGTACTTTTCGTACATCTACCAGCTCCTGCCAAATTTTCTTATTCTTTGTTGGTACTCCATTAACCAGAATAACTAATGGTTCAGTTTCCAATCTATCTGCATCAATTGTTTCCATATTTTTTTTCAAATCCAATGGCAAATAGACAACTCTTCCTTTTAAACCTCTTTGTAAATCTGAAGGAGGTAATTAACCTGTTTTTGGCTCCATACGCACTATGGTCTGAAACGGATGGACACATTGAATGAGTATAGACTCATACGTATTTAAATCACAAAGTTCTGCAGGAATATCAACCAATTCTAAATTATTATGTACAGCTCTGGCTGGCATTCTATTTTCTTCTAACTTGTTATAACAGTATTTACAAATACGCTGATCTTCACCCAAATCAAAACTATTTTCCAGAAATATATATGTTGCAAAATCCTTCCACTTATAATTATCTTCATTTTCACTTTTTTTATACAGATCAACATTTCTTGTTTGAATTTTGTAATGGCTTCTCCGGCAACAAATACAAGTAATATTTGGTCTTTCATTAGAGATGATAGTAAATTTTGTCATTTGATCTTTAACATTTTTACTAACAGTGGGTTCTACATTTTCTTCCACATTTTCTTCAATAACTGTGTCATTACCTGCACTTTCTTGTTCCGGACCAAAGTAACAAAACTGAATTTCATCAGTAACCTTCTGTACATCTGATACAGATCCACGGAACAGAGCCCTATTCAACTCATTTAACTTTTGTGCTGGACTTTTAGCAAAATACAATCTTCTCACAAACTTTCTCATTTCTGTATGATGAACTGCCAGCATCCTAAAATGGTGAAAAACACTTTGGCAAACTTTCCTAGAAAGACAAGCCAGAGAATGTCCTTGCAAACCAGTATTCTCTCTCACTCTACATGGATCTAGTCTTTGAAGCGCCTTAATCTTCTGTTTAACACTTTTTTTGACTATATTCTCTTAGAAAATCACGTAATTTATCAATAGATTCTTGTCGTACAGTACAAATACTACTACAATTCCAAGTGTACACTGGGGCTTTAGGACGTCTCCCCATAACCTCATCAGCTATCACTTCTTCCTCATTTCTTGGAACCATTTTCTCCTTTTCCATTATACAACCATCTTTCACTTCATAATCACGACCTCTGGTGTCAACAGCATACAGCAAACTATTACTTTGAAGATAACTCTCTTCATTAAAAAATGGTTCAGTACTTGAACTATGCATCCATTCTCCTAAAAACACTTTACAAAAGTTATTTCTTTTCACTACTCTTTTCGTTTTGCTTTGTGACTTCATTACATTGACCATTTTATCTAATGTACGGATCCTGTTCAAAATTAAAATGAATAGTTTTCTTTTCAAATCTAAATTGATTCAGTATCTTTCTTTCGCTTATAAAATTTAGCTTTCTTCTTATATTTTTTCACATCCTTTAGCAAATTGGACATCACTCTTCTCTGAAACATTTGTCTTTAAATGCTGTTTTTCTTTTTAAGTCAATCTTTATTGCTTCTAATTGTATATTAGCATTTTGTAATTTCTCACTTTTGTCCTGTTGTTTTCTACTTGAAACACTATTTGCAGTGGGGACATTTTTCAAATGTGTTCTTTTTTTGAAGATATTTTTTAAAATATCCTTAGTTTGCTTACCAGAAGACTTTTTCTTTTTTCCAACATGAGGATCTTCAACTAATTTGGGTCCTCCAGTTGTCTTCAAATCTAAATGTTTTTTCTGTTCTTTTCTCTTTCTTGATTTTATAGGCATCTTTAATTTATTTCACTGTTGGTCAGCAATACCTGAAAGAAACTAAAAAAAAAATACCTTTATGTAATTTAAATTTATTACTATATTTTGTTTGAGCTTTTCAAATCTTATAATACTATCTACCCCTTTCCTACAAGTGAAAAACACAATAAAACCAACACGAATTAAAGCTTCCCCTTTCCTACGAATGCAATTCTAAAAGAACGAGAGTAACACGAATTAAATCTCTGACAACAATTCCTGTGTGCGCACAGACTCATGGTGTGATTCTAGGCAGAAAACGACATTTTATTTGCAATTTGAAAGCACACTTACTACTGTGGTAGAGCAAGTGATAATTACTCTAACAGTCTGACACATTTTCATTATATTTTTCAGAAATAGAAAAGAGCACATGCCCAAACAGCTTTTTGAGACCATGAACATGTGCAACCTGAATGACATACTACACTCTAGCAAAGGAAATGAGCCTTGGTGATGTTCAATGTATTAGCGTTACTCACTGCTATCTGAAACACCACACAGCGCTGAATAGTAAGCATGACTGTACATGAGAAACAGCTTGCTCTCTGCTAAGAGTGTGCTTCTGGAGACTGTCTACTGTCAGGTGCAAAAGAGATCTGCATGGACGCTTGCACAACTGCATAAACACTGGAGACATGTATGTAACACTACATGTGTGGTAAGGGTTAATAGGACTTTTGAACATGTACAAACTACATGACCCATTACAGGAGTGGAAGGAAAATCTACCATGTTGATTTCAAATGTGTTAGCATTGCCCTCTCATTTGTGACATATTAATTTGGGCTGAATGCTAGCCATCACAGTTCAAGAAAACAAGCTTCCCCTTTCCTACAAATGCAATTCTAAAAGAACCAGAGTAACACAAATTGAATCTCTGACAACAAAACCTGTGTGCGCACAGACTCATGGTGTGATTCTAGGCAGAAAACTAAATTTGATTTGCAATTTGAAAGCACACTTACTACTGTGGTAGAGAAAGTGATAATTACTCTAACAGTCTGACACATTTTCATTATAGTTTTCAGAAATAGAAAAGAGCACATGCCCAAACAGCTTTTTGAGACCATGAACATGTGCAACCTGAATGACGTACTACACTCTAGCAAAGGAAATGAGCCTTGGTGATGTTCAATGTATTAGCGTTACTCACTGCTATCTGAAACACCACACTGCGCTGAATAGTAAGCATGACTGTACATGAGAAACAGCTTGCTCTCTGCTAAGAGTGTGTTTCTGGAGACTGTCTACTGTCAGGTGCAAAAGAGATCTGCATAGACGCTTGCACAACTGCATAAACACTGGAGACATGTATGTAACACTACATGTGTGGTAAGGGTTAATAGGACTTTTGAACATGTACAAACTACATGACCCATTGCAGGAGTGGAAGGAAAATCTACCATGTTGATTTCAAATGTGTTAGCATTGCCCTCTCATTTGTGACATATTAATTTGGGCTGAATGCTAGCCATCACAGTTCAAGAAAACAAGCTTCCCCTTTCCTACGAATGCAATTCTAAAAGAACCAGAGTAACACAAATTGAATCTCTGACAACAAATCCTGTGTGCGCACAGACTCATGGTGTGATTCTAGGCAGAAAACGAAATTTGATTTGCAATTTGAAAGCACACTTACTACTGTGGTAGAGCAAGTGATAATTACTCTAACAGTCTGACACATTTTCATTATAGTTTTCAGAAATAGAAAAGAGCACATGCCCAAACAGCTTTTTGAGACCATGAATATGTGCAACCTGAATGACGTACTACACTCTAGCAAAGGAAATAAGCCTTGGTGATGTTCAATGTATTAGCGTTACTCACTGCTATCTGAAACACCACACAGTGCTGAATAGTAAGCATGACTGCACATGAGAAACAGCTTGCTCTCTGCTAAGAGTGTGCTTCTGGAGACTGTCTACTGTCAGGTGCAAGAGAGATCTACATGGACGCTTGCACAACTGCATAAACACTGGAGACATGTATGTAACACTACATGTGTGGTAAGGGTTAATAGGACTTTTGAACATATACAAACTACATGACCCATTGCAGGAGTGGAAGGAAAATCTACCATGTTGATTTCAAATGTGTTAGCATTGCCCTCTCATTTGTGACATATTAATTTGGGCTGAATGCTAGCCATCACAGTTCAAGAAAACAAGCTTCCCCTTTCCTACGAATGCAATTCTAAAAGAACCAGAGTACCACGAATTGAATCTCTGACAACAATTCCTGTGTGCGCACAGACTCATGGTGTGATTCTAGGCAGAAAACAAAATTTGATTTGCAATTTGAAAGCACACTTACTACTGTGGTAGTGCAAGTGATAATTACTCTAACAGTCTGACACATTTTAATTATATTTTTCAGAAATAGAAAAGAGCACATGCCCAAACAGCTTTTTTATGCTGAATACAAACCATCACAGTTCTAAACAACAAGCTGCCCCTTTCCTACGAATGCCATTCTTACAGAACCAGATCAACACAAATTAAATCTCTGACAACAATTTGTTTGTGCACACAGACTCATGGTGTGATTCTAGGCAGAAAACAGTATTCCTGGGTGATACCAGTACACCTTAACTTCTAGAGAAGACATACTCCATAATATCTTACAAGTTCAAGGCACTTAAATATCTTCCTTATCATAAAATATAAAACACAACTTTAAAAGTGGAAGGAAAATGTTCCATGTTAATTTCAAATGTGTTAGCATTTGCCTCTCATTTGTGAGAAAGTGATTTCTGCTGAATGCTCACCATCACAGTTCAAGAAAACAAACTGCCCCTTTCCTGCGAGTGCAAGGCTAACAGAGCAAGAGCAACACGAATTAAATCACTGATAACAATTCCTGTGTGCACACTGTCTCATGGTGTGATTCTAGGCAGAAAACAGTATTCCTGGGTGATACCAGTACACCTTAACTTATGGTGAAGACATACTCAATAATATCTTACAAGTTCAAGACAGTTAAATATCTCCCAAAAACACAAAATGTGAAACACAACTTTAAAAGAAGAATCACATTTCTATTATTTATATCAAAATGCACCACATGCATCCCCTCTCAAATTCATAACTCACCTTTAAAAGTAGTTAGTTCAGAAAGAAATGTGGCACTCAAACAGCAGATTATCACAGAAACAATCTCTGAGCTGTACACCTCTCTCCTCTCACCAGAACCAGTTAATGGCAATGTTTCCCTCTCTTTTTTCACACAAATACATGTTAACTCCAAATCACAGTGCTTCCCACATTTTTTTCAAATGGAAACACACATTTCTATTGGTTGGAAATTTCAACCCTTTCCAAATGATCCCTTCCCCCAACATGACGTCTACCTGCTACCATAGCAACAGGTCATGGAACACTGGTGTGAGCAGAGAGGTCATAAGTTCAGCACACAATGTTTCTAATCCTTAGAGCAAGAGTACTTGACTTTTCAAACCTAACAGCAAATCCAAAGTAATGTTCTGTGGGTACACATTTTTCTGAACCAATACAAAACATGCTTGTAAAAATCTAAACATACAGCCTAGTTTTAACTGTAAAATGGTTTGAATCAGCCAATCAGTTTTTTTTTTTAAGTATGTTAGCCTCCATTTTACAATTATCTTTCTTTTCATATTGCCATTCTACTGAAAGACACCTTCTGAGTGCATCCAGATCTCCTTGAAAGATGTTCACAGTGTGGATTGTAGGTCATAGCTATGTCTTCTGGAGTGAAAAGTTTGCAGAAAAAAGAGGTATTGTGAAAGACCTTGCTTTGCCAAATGTAGACATTAAATGGATTGGTCAGAGAGGGTTAAAGTGGCACCAATTAATGCCTTTGGTGAAAACCTTTCTACATCTCCCACAGCCTAACCCTATTATTGTGCACTGTGGTGGAAATGACCTAGGCACTTTAACTGGTGTAGGTCTGGAAATGCTTGTTAAGGACACCTTTGTGCAATTGATGTCACTTTTTCCACAAACTGCCTTTGTATATTCTAATATATGCCAAAGGCAAAAGTGGAACTGGTCCAACCAATTTTGTCCGCAGATTGACAAAGCAAGAAAGCATGTCAATAAGTCTGTTTCTGCTTTCCTCAGAGACTATGGTATGGGTTCTATATACCACAACAACTTGCGTTACAACATGCAAGACATTTATAGAGGTGACGGTGAACATTTCAGTGATGAAGGGAACAGAGTCTTCCTCTTGAACTTTAGACTCTGCATCGGTACTTACTTGTAGGTACCAAAAAAACACTTCATAAACACAACAGCTCTTTTTAGAGCCACCTAACATCTAAACACTTAATTTTGATTTTTAAATCTATTTTTTTGATTTATTTTTTTACCGCCGTACGCGTACCGTACGCGCACAGTACGCATACCCCGCAATTAAAAAAAAAAAAAATGTATTTTCACACTTCTGGGTCCTTCTTGGACCCCCTGACAAAGGCTAGGGTGTCTGCAACTCTCTACCTTGCCCCCTTTTCACGTTCTTCACCTTTGTTTTTCTTTGCTAGACACACAAAATGGCGGCCGCCACTTCCTGATTTCGATCGACTGGAATGTTTACTGTCATGTAACCACCAATCAGAATTACGCTCGTGCACGGCAGCGTGCGCGTACGGTACGCGTACGGTACGTGTACGGTGCGCGGCTATAGATATGTATGTACTTTTAACTGCAATTTTCTCAGGAACTACTGAACAGATTGACTCCAGATATTCAAAAGGCACATCCCTGATCTGAGGACTTTCTCTTTGCCAAATTTCAAATAATTCTGTTCAGCCGTTCGGGCTGTACCTTGGACTAAAGGTCCCTATGGAAAAATGCATGGGGAAAACGGGTTTTGGGACCCCCCTTTTTTCTCGGCCCCCGCTTGACGAATCCCCCAGAGACTTTTAGGGTAGGAGCGGAGCGGAGCGCCTGACCTATTTTGAAAATTTTGCGAGGATTCGTCAACTGGCGCCAAAGTTATTCCAAATAGAATGTTGCGGATTTCCTATGGTAACACGGTCCTAACTATAACTATCTACTGGCCAGTAGATAATATATATATATATATATATATTATATATATATATATATATATATATATATATATATATATATATATATATATATATATATATATTCCAAAATCCAGGTTTCACCCTGTTGCGCTCGGCATGGAAACGCCAATCCCGGCAGCTGTGCCCGCCCAAATGGGACTTCTTTCAGCCAATAGCCTTCTGGGGTAAGTAGTCCTTCAATAACCATAGTGGAAGCCAGCCGAGACATAGTCATACAAATTTTAAAACCCAAGTGGGTCCTGTGGCAGGAAAAGCGTCAAATACTCTGCTGACTTCATTACCCCCACAAAATTAGGCATGTCCAACTCCTGTGCGTGCAGATGACTAAAGGCACGCAGGTCCGCTTTTATTTGCGGGTGGGTGTCTCCGCGGCGGAGCACGCCGCAATCAAATTCCAAAATCCAAGTTTCACCCTGTTACGCTCTGCATGGAAACGCCAACACAGTTGAGCATGGAAGCATCCTTTAATGTGGGCAGCAGACACAGCACATAGTCCCCACCACAAGTAAAATGCCAAACATGTTTCGGGCTCCAAGCCCTTGTTCACTGGCTGTAATCAAACACTGTCCTGGCAGCTGTGAGGACTACTTACCCCAGAAGGCTATTGGCTGAAACATGTTTGGCATTTTACTTGTGGTGTACTTTTAAGTATTGATTTTGTCTGTCACTGAGCTTTAAAAGCTTTAAGAAGTTTGTAAACATTTGCTAACATAGCAGTAATGTCTTCCCATGTTCTGTGATTTAGGTATGAATTCTGACAGTGCCTACCGTGTTCTTTTTTGGCTTGGTGCATCAGGAGGCCTCCCCACAAATGAAACAACTTTTGCCAAGATCCTGCAACAGCAAGGCTACACCACTGGAATGATAGGTACAGTACATTTATGGTTTTCCCCGGAGAGTGTCTGTTTGTTAAAAACAAGCTAGATT
Organism: Triturus cristatus; assembly: GCF_964204655.1. Classification (NCBI taxonomy): domain Eukaryota; kingdom Metazoa; phylum Chordata; class Amphibia; order Caudata; family Salamandridae; genus Triturus; species Triturus cristatus. Next base: position 741,178,493 of record NC_140591.1, on the reverse strand, counting down.
GTCATAGGATTTATCCGAAGGGCCTTCATTAAGATGAGTCAGGAGCCACACCTGTGAGATGTAGTGATTTCTTTATTCAGGTTGGGCTCTACCTTAAATGCACTGGGTAATGTATGCAAGGAAAAGGAACACAAAAGATACAGAAAACCTGGCTTTCTTTCAAACAATGAGTAAACAAGAACAGGCACGGGATCTGCTACTGTAATCAAACTACAAACTGCACACCACAGAAGAGCAAAGGCAAGAACTCAGACTAAATCCTCACAACTTACAATTCATACCAAACTTCCATGTTAATGAAACCACAATATATTAACCAGACAAATCCACAGAGCTCACTGTTAACATACAGTCAGAACCACAGTGGACAACAAAGAGAGGTTACAGTGCAATCCGCAGTGGATTGAGGCAAGGCCTCGCAACCCCCACTCTGACAATTATTCTCCATGTCACCTTATGATGTAGCAAGTGGCAGCTGGTAAGCTTTGGCTGTGATGGGGTGTAAGGCCTGCATGAGCAAGAACAGCAAACAAACAATGCCGTCAAGCGGAGTGTGTGGAGGGGGGTCTACCCTCAAGACATTTTCCTTCAAATGTGATTGAATAGTGCATTGTCAAGCGCCATTTCATTATGGCATTGACCAAAAACAATTGTTTTTGCAGCAATTTCTAGAGGAAAAGAGCATATAATATTTTAGAGAGTTACTGGTTTGAAAAGCGACTATGACCCCCCAGAGTCCATGGTTAGGCAATGCAGCCTGGAGTTGGGTCCTCCATCCTGAAATGTTTCTATAAGAAATGTGTGTTCTACAGAATCACATGATCCAACTGAATCTGCTAGATCTCTCTTACTTCAGTATGGCTGCATGTCAGACTGAGAGGCTGGTATACGGAGGATAATGGCAGTTGTCGGATAGGCCAGGGCTGCTCTATGTGTTAGTGATGAAGCACGAATAGCCACATCTGCATGTTGTGTAAGAGCTTGTGACAGATAAACAATGCTCTCAGAAAGCAGACACTCTTTGTGCTTGGCACACTTGCCAACTTTCCTTTTTTGAAGGACGTTGTCTGCTACTTTATCCCCACAAATTGTCTTTTTCACTTTTCACTCACTGTATATGTGTTGCTTGACTCAGATTTCTGTCACCTGTGACTTACTCTCCTATCATTACTGTCAGAGCCCCTCGCTCTCATGTCCCCTATTTCTTTCTTCTCTTAAAGTTTAGTGCTTTGAAATGCTTCATCATATTGCAAGTACTACACAAAGAGCTAGCAATGACATAACATTGTGATCCCATTTTCCCTTTCCATTAAATTCCTTCCATTGTTCTTTTTCTTCTTTAACATTTCTTCTTTTTTCCCATTAGCAGTTTGAAGTAGCCCAAGGAAGGTTTGAGTGCTACACAAGCATCTAATATGACATGAAATGTGTTGGTGGGCACATTTAGTCTGCCCTATTCTCTGGCTGCTGCAATACTGTAAATCACATTGAATTTCCAGATCTTTCTATGCTTTTGCACCATGATTAAATTCAAAATTCTAACATAACTATATGCTGGACTGCACTTGCTGTCTAGAAGACAATCTGCATAAACAGGATGACTGACCACAAACCACCTAGAAAAATAAGAAAGGACAATGGGGCATATTAGCGGAGATAATTATATCGCAATATCATCAAGGACACGCTAGCGCGTATTTCCTTGATGTAGAGCCCATTTTTTCACAGCCTCGCCTCACTCATGAGATGCACAGAAGGCGTGCCTGTGAAAACAACACATGTTAATATCGTGACGGCAGCTTCGCGATATTAACAAGTAGGTGCAGCGATAAAAAAAAATCGCGCTACCTCAGCCTTAACTCAGGAATTTAACGTCTGTTAAATTCCTGACTAAGGCATACTTGTAATGGGAGATGGATTATGCTGATAGGACCACAGGGTCCTATCAGCAATGTTATCGCTGTTTTCAATGGAACATTGCTGGAAACCAGCGATGTTCCATTGAAAACAACGCTATCGCTGAAATATTATCGCCATAGCGCTATGCGTTGTAAATATAGCGTTATCATGGTGATAATATTCAGCGATAACCGGCGATAATATTTCTATCGCTATCTACGGTCAGCAATAATTATCGCTGCCCGTTGATAATATGCCCCAATGTCTTTTGGCACACCAATCCATACGTATACGAGACTACAAAAATCTTTAACAGGATAGAGCTAATTACTATGTCGCATTTACCAACACGAATCATTAGTAAACAACACATTTAACACATATCTGCTATTGTCCTGGCCCCGTGATATACCTCTGCAAAACAATAATTGTTCAGAGATTTTCATTTTTGATTTGTGTTTATTTATTATTAGAGAAGTCATTTAGCTTGGCTAGACATTGCTAATCTGGGCCGAATTTTTCTGAACGGCATTTTAAAAAATGGCGGATGTGTTGCAGTGATAATGTAATCTTTCAGGAACCGTGAGACTTATATACTTCATTTTGGTGTCAAAATATAGGTGTTGGGTACGCAGTAAAATCAGCAGGAACTATTTTGAGAAAATTCATGAAAGATTTAGATTTTGGACCTAATGACAAATTTCGTTATGCCCCAGAGCTCCACAAATCATGGGAGTCAACAAGAATGCCTGATGTTGTCTTAACATTTTTTACACCATTGTTTGATATCAGCAAAGCAAAACTGTTACAAACTAAGGGGCATATTTATAACTTAAGCGGCGGAGTGCGGAGTTAAGCCAAGAAGGCTAACGCTGCGCTCTATCACTATAGAAATGCAGGGCTGCACCGTATTGAAAATAAGGTGCAGCCCTGCGTTTCTTCCTCTGCTGGCGCTAAATTTAGCTGCCTAGCGCTAATGCAGGCACCCTTGCACCACAGTGCAAGGGTGCCTGCGTTGTGGGATTTTTTTTTTTTTTATTGATTTAAGATCTTTATTGTTGGGTAATTAAAACCCTTACAACATAAAAACGCTTGCAGCATATTCTTAGACAAAACATTAAAAAAAACTACAGAAGTTACAATTAACATTTTACTTAAAACTCTGCAGAACTTCTCGGCAGTTAATGTTCGACTCAGAGGCCAAGGTCTGGTCAACAGTTTATTAGTGGTCGACAGAGTATTACTGTATCCAAAGAAGGGATATTGCGCTGCGGTAGTGGGGAGTAGTTAGCAGCACCGATGACTTCCAACAGTTTTAACGCCTTGATGACAAATTTTGTTAGCCCGATATTCAACTTCGTGTTGTCCGGGTTGAAGGCTGCTATTATGGCTTGGCGTCATCATCGGACTCAGAGCTGAATCCATTCTTCTCGCAGTAAAAATCATCTAACAGTAAGCATTGCGGGGCATAAGCAAACTATATGTTCCATTCCTTCAGTGTGGTAGCCGCACAACCTACATTGGGTATGATTATCTAGGCGCCGCCATTCTGGGAGGTTTTTTAAAAAAGGACATTCACCTCTCCTTAGGGCCAGGAACTTTCGTTTCAGATAAAGTGTAAACGTGCTTGATAAATAAGGGGGTGCAACTCCTGGTTTAAAACTAGTGATCACTGCCCAGGCGTGTTGCCTTTTTGACAATATTGCCCTGTGCGAATGAAAGGACCACAACCTGATGCTCTTCTTAATAACTGCTTTTAATGCCAGCTGGGAGGGGTGTTTGTTCCCCAGAATTCCTTGATACCAAGTAGTTGTAAACTATGATCCAGGTGAAGCCGATATTTATGACTGGCATAACTTCTCTGGATTTCTTGCAAGAGTCTGGCCTCCAAAGAACCTTCTCGGGCATGAAGCAGTCTATTGCAAAACTTTATAAATGCTCCAGCCTCTACGCCGTGAAGGTCAAATAGACCAAAATCGAGGCGAACTTGTGCTGGCGATGCTGACTTTGGCAGGTGAAATTCACGTTTAAAATTTTTGATTCTTAGTTTGTTTAAAAGAGTATTTGTGGTACCCTTCATGATCTCGTGGCTGTACGTCAATGAGTTGGTTATCTTCGCCTTCATCACTTTCAACATTGGGATTAAACTAGGACCAAGTTGCTTTTTAGACAGTTTTGTAGCTGCGACCTCTAATGCCAAGGCTTTGGTCCTCAGTATTTCTTTCTGCTTGACAAATGAGCTTCTGGTGTCATGAAATATTCCCAAATATTTGTAGTGAGGTGTTGAATTGATTTTTATGTTATTAAAATGTCACCCTCCACGCATCTTCTTTAGCTTCCGAAAGGTAATTGTTTTTGTTTTTGACAAATTCAACTCCAAGAGGTTGCTTGTTGTATAAGGGAGCAGTTCATCAAGTAGCCTCTGTAGGCCCACCTTCATATGGCTAAGCAGCACCAGATCGTCGGCGTATAAGTGGTCACTGATACGTACTCCATCTAATTGGGGGGACGGCAGTTAACACTGTCAAGAATTGGCAGAGATCCGATATGAACAGATTAAAAAGGAGTGGAGCCAGCACGCAGCCTTGTTTTACTCCCTTTCTGGTCTTAATCTTCCTAGAACATGAGAGCCTTCACCCAGCTTGATTCTTATCCATGATTCGAAGTGGAGTTGAACTATTGCGAGTAGCAAAGACCGGGGTATGCCTCAGCCCTTTAATTTTTGCCACAGTAGGCCCCGGGGCACACGGTCGAAGGCCGCTTTAAAATCTACAAAGCAACAGTGCAATTGGGTTTGTTGAACTGTTGCTTTCTCTATCAAAACAGATAGAGTTAGCAGATTGGTTGTTGTACCGGAATTAGCCACAAAACCTCTCTGACTGAAGGGGAGGCGCTTTGATTCAGTGGCCCAGGTCAGCAGGTCTTCCAATAAAATGCTGGCACATTATGTAGACTCAACATCTAGGAGTGCTATCATTCGATAATTACTGGGATCGTTTCTCTCCCCCCTCTTATAAATGGGATGAATTATGGCACATCTCCAGGACTCAGGAACTACGTTGTTTAACCTACAATAAAAAAACAGGGGGTAAGATGAACTGACCAGAATTCGGCTTCCGATTTAAACATAGCCTGGGGAAGACCGTCTGGCCCGGGTGCACCATCGGCCCTAGCTTTCTTTATTGAGCGTAGGATCTTATATTTTAAATCTTCTGGTGTCGCTGTTGTCTCTGGAAATGAATTGATGTAATTACCACAAGCCACATTTACTGGCTCTTTAAATGTATTAATAGATGAAAAGCTGAGGTCCGGCCGTGTTGAATTCGTAGCCTCTGACGATAATATCTTTGCATTGTCTATGCTTGGGAGGTTGGGGCAGTTAACTTTGTTGTTGCTAATCTTAAAATGAGATGATAAAAAGTGGGTCTATTCATCTGCACGGATATTTGCACTGCCATAGCCAATTCCACCTCGCTGACCCCTTTTTACAAGAGGCCAGAATTGCTTTGAGTTTGATTTCTTACTTTCGTAGAGGAGCTTCAGCCAAAATTGATCTGAGGCCTCTTGTTTTTCCCCGCGTACTGCAGACTTGAAAGCTGCATGAGCTTTCTTGTATTTGTTAAATTTGATTTTATTATCTGGGCTCTTCCTTGATTGCCAAAGGGCTCGATTTCTGCATAACTTTAATTTTTTTATTGCAGGTGAAATATGAGGTCGAAATACGTACTGCCCAGTTCTCCTCTTAAGTGGGAAATTATTTTTTATATGCAGGAAGGTGTCTCTTCCTGCACTTAAACAATCATAAATGGTGATTGTGCAGCACACATAAAAGTTGCAACTCGTCATTTTTAAAATGATTGTTTATGTGCAGAAAGGGACACCTTCCTGCACATAAACAATCATACATGGTGTTTTGCTGTTTCTCTGCGCGCTGCGCAATACAGCACACATAGAAACAGCCAAAACAAGGAGAAATACAGCATTTCTCCTCATTTTGCCTGTTTAAGATAAGATTTCCCTGGTCTTAATTTTGACACTGCCCCATATTTATGCCACCTTGTAAATATAGGGCAACGTCAAGATCAATGGGTGTTGCTGTGGAATGCCCACCGCAACACTCATTGCCCACCCCATTCACCTTAAGTATAGCGTGAAAAGGTGCCCTCTTCTCAAGGTGGCGTTAAGCCACAATTTTTGGCTTAACGCCACCTTGTGAATAAGGCGAAGCCCTCATCACCACAGGAATTACAGTAAAAGTGACGTTCCTGTGGCAATAGTGGCTTGTAAATATGCCCCTAAAGTTCGGAACAAGAGCCAACAACATTGATGATGGCACTGAAGATGTAATTGAAGAATTGAAAGACAATCCCATGACCTGACAGGCTTATTTTGTCTTTTCCAAATCATGTTTTATGAATTACATCACGGCAAAAAGAAAACTATGTTGTACATGATGACTGCCCACACAATCTATGACATGTGCAAATGTAGTGTACTAATCATTTCAATGAATAGGATTGATGTAGCAACAAGTTATAATGACATTTTACGGAGCAAGAACTTGTTAGCAGCTCATGTTGTAAAATATTGTGAATCTGACAGCACACGACTTCCAAGTCTCTTTACCAGGAAAGGATTTACAATTGCTGCTCTTGATACTTTGATTTTGAAGACAGCTCTTCTTTGTCTGGAGTATCCAGCACACATAATACTGCCATGGTGCTTTTTCAAGACTGTACCAATGAAGTAGCTGCTGGAAAACAAGCTGTGTCAGCTGTAAGCATAAACATACAAAGTTGCAACGTTTACAAAATCATTACAATTCATCAACACGTTCCAGTCTACCAGAGAGTTTACAAGTGGCTTAGGACATGGATCTTCTTCTACCTGATGCCGTGGTCCGCAAAGCTGATTTAAATGAATTTGCCATTCCTCATATTTGGTGCAGACAGACGGATGAAGAAAAGCAGTTCCTCCATGGGCTGGAATTCATGCTCTGATCTCCCAAAATACTGTCCCACTGAAGAAGGTTGTTTTTTTACCAGTAATACAATTTCCAGCCACAAACTACGCAACAGTATACACAGCTCTAAAACATTTCCAAAATGTGCATGCTCAGGTTGAAGACCAGCCTATCCTGCCAATTTGTGTGATGAAAGTGTTTTCCGTATTGTAGTTGACATTTTTATGAGCAATTCTGTAGAATTTGATGATCTTTATCGAATGATTGTAGTTTTCCACATGACAAATGTTGTGTTGCGGTTTGCAGGAAGGTGTCTCAGTGGATGTGTCATAGGCAATGCACTAATTGAAGCTGAAGTCTTTGGAAGCAAAACTGTCTAGTCAGTATTAAGCGGAACTCATTATGTTGGTTTGTTACAAGGTATACTCATTATATCTGAGGCAATAGAAACATTGCGTTGGAATGCTTTCTGGAACAAGCATGACAAATCAGCTTTTGCATATCTTAACTCAGAAGTGAACAAGGCACAGAATACACTTTGTTCAAAAGACATAATGCAAAGTCAGATAATGTTTAATACACTCAGTTAAAAATCAGAAAACCTAAAAAAACAAGTTTTTAGAGTTTGTCAAAGAAAGTGAAGAAAAATCAGAACTTTTCAAGTATTGGGGAAATGTTTTACACGTGATAGCTCTAGTGATAAGCTTGGTACATGCTGAATGGGAAAGTGCTTGGGAGCTGCACGTGAAGACTGGAGTCACTGATTACTGTGTTTTGTGAATTCAATTTCATAACCTACCTGAGATATGGGTCCTGGTATTTAGAAAGAGTGAAGAAGCTAGAGCTGGAAAAACCATACCTCTACAGAAAATTCATCCTGAGAAATTTTGTGGTGAAAGACAGAGAGGGAAGGTTTAAAGCTGTGGCTCCAGATATAAAACTGGAACAGACAATCCAGAGATCACATAAATGCTCCAAGAAAAGTGTTGGTCAGACACATAAAAGCGAATATGGTGCTCAATGGCAGCTAGTTTAACATGAAATCCTTTCTATTTGCAATGTTTTCAGAGAGATGAAAAACTCAAAATAAATGGACCATTGTAAAACTGGTCCTCACCACCACCAACTTCATGACCAAACAATATGTGGATAACGATATAAAGACACATGTACTGGATGTCCCGGAACATGGATCAAAACTATACGCAAAACTGAAGCAGGAGAGATTTGTATTGAAAGAGAAAAGGCTGTTTGACATAATCACTCAAGTAGGCCAGGGCGTGAAATTCCACTCCGCTCCCGGATGTTTGCCGAGTTTTTCCCACTCTGTGCAGCTTAAAAAAAATCAGAGTAGCAGAATTTGTTCCTCGTTCACTCTCACTAACATTAAGTTGGCGAGTGTGAGCAAGGAAAATCTTACTCCAGACCCCCTCCTGGCAAGATTTCTCAACGCAGGCTGTCGCAGGTGGTCACTGCTGCTCTCGTTGAGAAACCTTCTGTTTGCGTTGAGGAATATACTTGAGGGACAGAGAGAAGCAGCACCCTCTCATGCTGTGTGTGGTGCCATTCACACCAATTTTACAGCATGGGACAAATACCCAGTGCAAAAAATCAGCACGAACGGCGCACTGTAATGCACTCCACCGCTTGCGGAACTCCACGTAGTGTGCAAATGTTTTTGGCTCACTTCGCGTTACGGAACTCTGTGAACTCTGCCCAGGCCTACACTAAAGCTAAACTTCCACTCTTTAATTGACATAATAAGAGTTTTGTCCAACCAGCCTCTACAAAACAGGTTACAAAAAGCAACTTTTGCAAGCACATAGAGGTGGATGTAGCAATAGAAAGGTGTGAATTCATCAAGGACATTCTGTGGCATGATCTTCCAATAAACACATTATTTGATGGAGATGCTGCAACCTAACTAGTGAAGCACATACTTATACAAGAGTTCGAAAATAAACTTTCACTTGAAGAATTTCAATTTGAAAAGGTGTCCTCATTGAAAACTGCTGTTGTTCTGGACTACATGTCACAATAGCGAATGGTCAAGATTTCATCCATGCAAAACTACGGAGAGGTCATTCAGATTGTTCTACAAATATCAAAGTCAGTGTGCACCTTGCAAGAATTACACATTGTCTTTGACAGTTATCTTGAACCATCTGTCAAAGAATGTGAGAGAATTAAGCAAATGTCTACAAGTGGAACAATTGACCTTGACTGCATACAAAATTTGACACCTGTGCAATTTGATCACATCTGGTCATCAACTCGCCAAAACATTGCTGGTACTTCAGTGAACACTGAATTTTCAATTATTACATGTGGAAAGATTGTCAATGAGGACTTGGTACCTGCGAGATATAATGAAAAGTTACAGGTCATATTGTTCAAGAACTTATCAGCGAATTGGTGGACGCTGACCTTTGTGTTGTGCCACGTGTTCAGTGGGCTCTTCAAAATGGTTTCCATCGAGTCATTGTACTGTCGAATGACACAGATGTTATTGTACTACTTAGATTTTATGTAATGTTCATAAGTTATGGATATGTTATGGAACAGGCACGAAAAGACACTTAATCCTGCTTCATATTCTTTACAAGGAACTTGACCCAGAGATGCCCAGTGTTCTTACGGGTGATGACACAATGAGCAAAATTGGAACAAAGCTTGGCAGTGTAACTGCTGAACCTGTGAAGTTTCTTAAAGGATTTGCTGAGACAGAAGAAGAGTGTGACTTTAAAGATGTAGAAAAATACCCTGTGTGTGTGTGTGTGTGAAAAACGAGTTCTGACTGTCACACATTTGACGATCTTCGGTACATTGAGCACAAGAAATCGGTCCCACTAAGTGGCCTTTCACCGATGTCATATTCTGTGTGTGGACACATTCAAAGAGCGTTCTACTTGTTCAGAAGATATGTAAATGTTTTGGATCATGCATGTGTAGAGAAAGATTTGTGTGATTTCGGTTGGGAAGATATTGATGGAGTTCTAAAACCTACGAAATTACTAAAGCCTCTACCCACTAAACTTAAACCTACATGTACTTGAAAAACCTGTGCTACAAAAATATGTCACTGTCGATATGCTCTTCTCAAATGTTCATCATTCTGCAAATGTACCACAAGCGATTGCTGAAACAAATAAAGAAAGTGACCTATGAAAATGTGTCTCCAACAGGAGTAATTAACATTTTTTTTTACTCAGATCATAAACATTGTTTAGTGTTTACATAAAAGGACTAAAAACCATTATTTTTTGTTTCATTATGTCTCTTCTTCCTCTATTATAGCCGTAATATTGGGAAATGGCAGAAGGGTTGCCAGGCTAAGTTATTTTCTGTCTCTATAACACTACTTGTCCCGAAAAAACCTATGTTTTGACACCAAAATGAAATATATTCATCTCATGGTTCCTGAGATTTTACATAATCACTGCAACACATCCACCATTTATAAAAATATCATCCAGAAAAATTTGGTCCAGATCAACAATTTCTACACAAGCTAAATTACTTCTCTAATGAGCTCAAAACACAAATCAAAAATGAAAATCTCTGGACAACAATTTGTTTATGGCCATATATCAGGGGGCAGGGATTACCAGCCTTATACAAGCAAACAGAACCAAATAACCATGTTCAGCCAATCGATGGAGATCTCATATCCGTATGAAAAAGAAACATAAATTAATAAAGTGCTTTAGTGTCATAGTAAGGCTAGAAGGCGGTGTACAAGTACTGATAACATAACTCAGTATAGTCACTTCAATATTCAGGAATAACAAGGCTCTTCAGGCCCATCTAGGATGTTTATTTCTTTGTATCTGGTATGACGCTGTTAACAAAATGAAGGATTGAGAATTCTCCAGGGGCTTCTACCTTCTCCCACTATCCAGTTAGTAGTCTGAAATGTAGACTGTGAGACTGAGCAGTGTGCTTATCACCTACCTTTGAGGTCACTGCCTATAAACCTTCATGCTCCACTCCATCCCCTCCTGACCTGCAGAAGACTTTAGGTATGTCAGCATGCAGCCAATCTGAAGTTAGTTACAGCTCTAGTGTTTGCTGCTTGCGTTTACACTTCTGACTGTCTGTTCCCCACCGCTTGAGCCCACATCAGTATATTTGCAGTATTTGTTAGTTTTTAAATCAGAAGAATAGTGCGTGTCTTTGTGTTCTCCTCTTATATAAGCCACACCTTCAACCATTTCTTAATTTTACCTTGATGTGTATATACATTTTTTGTAACGCTTAGAAGCACAAAAACATAGCACAAAACAAAATAGCATGGACCTCTGCAGGGTTTAGATAATTTTCTACACCACTTGATTAGAGGGATTAATCACAGATAAGGAGAAACACCTGTACATTACTGACCAGGGACGTGCAAAATCTACGTTACTTGCAATTGTCTAATTAAATGAAATTTCAAGAAAATTAGGCGTAATTACTACCCAAAATGCAAAACCGGCATTTTGGCCGTTTTTAGAGCATCAATTTTTGATGAGAAGACACATTTTTTGTTCAAAATCAAGTAAAAACCACAAGGGTCTCAAACAACAACCCTCGCGTTCTGGCCATTAGCAGTGTTCACATGCGCTTGCGGTGAATTTGCCATGAGCGGTGAATAATTATGCACTGGGGCATAATACCACAATTTCAGGGATTTAGGGTCTCTTGAAATTCTGAAATTTCGCCAATTATCCTAATGCAATTAAAATTTTATACAAATCTTTTAATGGCTGCACCAGTTTCATGCCACATGTATTAAAAATAATAAGGTCACAATTGTGACTCAAATCTGTTTGTGGCCCTTACTTTTCTGCAAATCATAGTTCGTGTTCAAAGTCTCTAACTTATCTCTAGTGCAGCATCCTTTCCAGCCCCGTAGCATGCAAATGACTGTACCACACACAGCGCTCTGTAGTGCACCTCTTCATTCTTCAGAGCGCAACCATTAACTGATTTGCAATATGTCATCAACTTTAGTTAACCACACCTAGACACACCACGTGGTCCTTCGAGAACAGAAGGCACTACATCGCCCCCTTTGTTAAATAAAAAAATAACATGTTTGCAAATATTCAATCATAGCTCCTCAATGAGTCGTTTAGGTACTCAAATTAGCCTTCCAGATCTCATTGCGTGAGGTTGCGAAGGTGAAGGAGCGGTGCCTGCAACCAGTGCAGCTAACGCAGAGGCAGGTGTATGAGGTAAACTCTCCGGACTCTTGGGTGGACAGACCTCAGTTTGGATATCTGGAGCCGACGAACTTCTAATCCGGAGCTTGAAATATGAACAGTTTCTGTTAATGGACTTTCCAGGACATTGAGCAGTCACCATATGTCCTTTGCTCATCACTACCTGCAGAGAATTGTCATCCACCAGCACGTCAGATTTGCACTATGCTTCCCCAAGACTCAGTTTACCTCTTTGAAGACAGTGTCCTGAGTACCCCAGAGTTCATCAGCATAGGATTTCATCTTGGCTTTGTTCAAAGAATCTCGTTTGTGTATCTCGTCAGCATCAGTCGACCTCGTCTGAGTTCACTGTGGCAGTTTCGTTCCCATGGCTCTCCCTAACGTCAAGGTGGCAGGGCTTTCAACGTTGCGGAGTGGAAAGTGAACCTGTACGCATGAAAGCCTGAACACAAAGCAGATATGGGGTCACTTTCTTTCAGCACAGCTTGCTGAACCACTTCCTTTAGGGTGGCCATGACGTGTGCGACAACTCTGTTCGCCTGGGTCTACAGAGGTGTGCTTTTCTGATGCTTGACATTCATGCTTGTGAGAAAATCGCTAAATTATTGACTGTTGAAAGGAGTTCCACTGTCAGACTTAATAATGAATGGCACACCCCACGTTACAAAAACATCATTCAATATCCGAATGAGTTTGGGCCTGATTTAAACCTTGGCGGATGGGTTACTTGTCACAACGGTGATGGATATCCCGTCCGCCGAAATAGAAATCCCATAGGATGTAATGGGATTTATAGCTCGGCGGATGGGATAGCCGTCACAGTTCTGATGGAGTAACTCGCCTGCCAAGATCTAAATCGGGCCCTCAATCATGTGTAGTTGACGACATGTCTTCCACAAGAGGAAATCTTGAGGATTCATTAGTTATTACCATGAGATAATGGCCATTATTGAGGGTCCAAAGAAATCAACAGCAATCTGCTTCCAAACATGTTTTGAGACATCGGACATGGTTACTGGGTGTTGCTTTGTTTTGGGAGACATACAGTTACAGAAGTGACAGGCCTTTAATTCTCTTTTGACGCTCATGAGTACCAGTTTGATAACTTGTTATCTCAGGCATTCAATCAATTAATCATATAGAATTTGTATAAGGCCGCTCATCACCTAGGGGGGTATCTAGGTGCTGTGCTGCAGGTCTTAGTCGAAGAGCCAGTTCTTGAGTTCCTTCCTGAAGTGGTTCAGCGAGGGTGTGGTGAGGTGGTGGAGAGGAAGGGTGTTCCAGGCTTTGGCAGCGAAGTGGGAGAATGACCCTCCTCCGGTTCGACTGCGGTAGATCCCTGATGTTTGAGCAAGGGCAATGTGTGCGAAGCTAAGGTTTCTGGGAGGGTTCATGTAGTGTGGACTTTGGTCGTGAAGGGCTTTATAGGCGTGGGTCAGGACCTTGAACTGGCATATCTTCTGGATGGGGAGTCAGTGGAGCTCCTTCAGGTGCTGGGTAATGTGTGTCCTCTTGAGCCTTGCTGCTGCATTCTGGATTCTCTAGAGTCTTTGCATGAGGTCAGTGGTGGTGCCGGCATAGATTGTATTACTGTAGTTGAGCCGGCTGGTGATGAGGGTCTGCGTCTCCGTTTTCCTAGTGCTGATCGGGACCTAGGAATGACAATCCATGTACATCGTAGTATATTGCCATCTTGAGTAACAGAAAGTTCTGGCATTTTGAACATTTGACATTCAAAATCATCCATTAGAGGTCAAGTATGTTTCCTCCGGTATTGTTGTCAAATAAAGTTTTTGAGAATAATCGTATCTCGATCTGCGTTTGTCGCAGTCAGAACTTGTTTTACTGATAGAGTGGCAGGCGGACTGGATTTGACTATGAGGTTTACGTAAGTGTCAGCTGCTTTAGACACTGTATCATGATATTACAAAGGCACTCCTAAAAAGTAGTCTCTGGGCTTTTGATCATTCCCGGGCCGAAGCACAATAGTGTAATCATACTATTGCAGTCTCAACCCCCACCTCTCAATTTGTGGTGGCATCTTGGTTCTTGGATTCCCAAAAATGGTGAGCAATGCCTGGTGGCCAGTGACAAGGGTGAAATGTTTTCTGTATGGAAACATGTGGAAGTGTTCACAAGCCCACAATGCAGCTAGGGTTTCTTTTTCAGGTTGGGCATAAACATGTTCAGTTTGTGACAGACTATTGCTTGCATAAGTCACAAAATGTCTCTGTCCATTTTCACAAAATTGGTGCTGAGCCAGGACTTCACCCAACCCCACCTGCCTCACACCAACCACAATCTCAGTATGCAATTTTAGATGAAAATAGTCCATTTCAGTAGCATTCTCAATTGAATGTTTGATTTTCTTGAAGCTGTGATCACAGCCATATGACCATCTCAACACAGAGCTCTGCTTTGTCAAGTATGTCAAATCTGTCAATGGTGCACAGACTGTGGCACAATCACAAATGTACCTGGAACAGTAATTACCCATACCAAGGAAGGACCACAGCATGGTCACATCCTTTGGGTCCGCCACCCCCCCAGGGTCAGCTCCGGCAATGATCCGGGGTGCCCAACCTGGGACATTGCAGTTTGCTATGGCAGGGTGGGAGCACCCTGCCAGTGCAAACACTGCTTTGCTTCATTGAAGCGAGGGCAGGAAACCTGCTCTTGCTTCCATGAAGCAAAGCAAAATTGCTTTTGGGCAAAGGGAACTGCATGTTAGCAGCTCCCTTTTCCCAAAAGCAATGACAGCTCCCGCAGGAGGCAGGAGGCCGGCAGTTACTGCAGGGGCATTGGGGCTCCCCCTGCAGTCCCAACAAAGAGGCAAAGCCTTGGGGGATGGGGTCCCCAGGGCCAAAAATGGCCCAGAAGGGGGGCCACTCAGCCCTTCTCATTTTTCATAAATTATTTTTTTTAAAAGGCCGGGCTTGGAGGATGGGGTCCCTGGGGACAAAATTGGCCTGGGGAGGGAGGGGCTCGCAGCCCCCTCCTTTAAAAAAAGTTTAAAAAATGGCCGTGCCCTGGGAGATGGGGTTCCCGGGGCCAAAAATGGCCTGGGAGGGTGGCCCACTTCCCCTTTAAAAAAATTAATTTAAAAATGGCTCAGGCCCAGGGGATGGGGTCTCCAGAGCCCAAAAGGGTTAAGGGAAGTGGGGGCCACACAGCCCCCCACCTAAAATAAAAAAAACAAGAAACCCGCAACTCGCCAGAGGCCCTGCCCCCTCCCTGCACCACTCTGCAAATGTGCCTCCTGATGCATTCTGGGTTGGGACATGACATCCCCTTTGTTCGTGAGGGTCCTTGGGGGCCAACTACCCCACCAGGTACCTCCAGTAAGCCCCACACAGTGGGATTGCTAAGAGGTCTTCAGAGGCCATGCCCCCCTTTTTCCACCACTCTGCAAATGCGCCTCCTGGCACACTACTGGTTGGGGGATGAAGTTCACTTTACTCGTGAGGGATTTTGGGGCCAAAGAGCCCTCCTGGTACCTCCTGTAAGTCCTACGCAGCAGAGTTCCTGAGTGCTGGTCGGAGGCCCAGCTCTCTTTCTCAACCACTCTGCAAATGTGATTACTAGTTAAAGAAGCAATTATGAGAGTTGGAGCTATTGGTGTTATAAATGTAAAGGTCTTGTACTAATGTTTTTTGGAGTGGAGTGGATGCACGTTGTGTGTAGTGAAAATATGTGTTATGTTGTGCAGTGAAATTATGTGGATAGAAAGCATGTGGTATTTAGTGTTTAGGAACTATGTAGAGTGGGATTATGAGTTATAGAGAGTAATTATGTGGTATGGTAGTCTGTGTTGTGGAGTGGTAACCTCAGGTTTAGTCTTCCTCGTTTCCATAGAAGCTAAACTATGAACTCAATGAGACAAAAAAAGAAGGAACCACTGAGGGGCACTTCTGGACCTAGTCAGAGGTATGAGCAGGGCCACTGGTATTATGCGACTGTTTGGCTGCACCGACTTTTGCACAACTATACATTTTCTGCATTTGTCACATAATCCATCATCTGCTGCACAATATGCGGATTTGAACAAAAAAAACTTGTATCTAGCTCAAACTGCTCAAACATTAGCAAAAATGCAGTGACAAGTGTTATAGCGTGGTGGAAGGCCCTTTGCAAACCTAGAATGGTCACATTTTACTTATTGCTAAATGTGGGTGTTAAAATGGTACTAATGGTGTGCAAACCACTCTTGCTTGTTTCTGCGCCTCTCTTGCCTCTTTCTGCGTTTCTTTTGCTTCTTTCACCACCTTTCTTCCTTTCTCTGCACTTCTCTTGCCCCTTTCTGCACATCTCTTCTGCTTTCTGCAACTTCCTTCTTTCTGCACCGATCTTGCCAATTTCTGTACCTGTGTTGCTTCTTTCTGAATTTCTCTTGTCTCTTTCTGTACCTCTCTTGCCTCTTTGTGCACCTCTCTTGCTTCTTTCTGCACCTATTTTGCTTCTTTCTGTACCCCTATTCCCTCTTTCTGCACCTCTATTGCCTGTTTCTGCACCTCTCTTGCCTCTTTCTGCACTTTGCATACCTCTTTCTGTACCCCCTTGCCTCTTTCTGCACCTCTTTTGCCTCTTTCTGCACTTTTCATGCCTCTTTCTGTACCTCTCCTGCATCTTTCCGCACTCTTGCCTCTTTCTGCTGTTCTCTTGCCTCCTGAATAAATTAATGAATTTATTTATTGTTTCAATTAATAAAAATTATTACAAAAGACTAGGAATGGTGTCTCCATCCACGCACCTTCTTTGATCGTGAATAAAACGTAATTATATAATTTCATTTAACAAGTCAAATAATCACAAAGCATGACATTAAGAATCAATAAAATTAGAGATATGTTCACTAGTTTGAAGCTGTGCTCAACCTGGAGTCCTTGGCTGAGTCTTTACTTATAAGTTTTTTCAGTTGGTGTGCAAATTTCGCTTATCTGGCCGGTTCCATTGGAATCTCCAAATTAAAAGGAAGTTTCATTGCATCTGTGCAGGCACGAGTACCATATTTAAAACACAGAGGTTTCAGTAGAGAAAAACAAACTGGAGGAGCACAAATATAGTATAGGTATTAACAATCAAATATTGTAGTCCATGAATAATCCAATCCAAATGCAAGCTTCTTGGTTCGTTAACTGAGTTCAGTTTCTTTATTGGTATATTTCTTTTGACTCAAATGATTACTTCATATGAATACATCAAGAAATGAACCATCAAATGTAAACAGCAAAACTCCACAGCCCAAGCGTTTCGTCCCCTACCGGACATCATCAGGCCTGTAAGAAAAAAGAAAAAGTACAATAAACAATTGTCTTACTCCACAATATCTAATGTTACCAAACCGAATTGGTGAAGACATGAATCATAGAAAATAAATCAAAATCTAACAATCAGGAAGCCTCCCTATATGCCATTCTACAACAAGTAATGTTTACACTTTTATACCACCATTCTGCCTATGTAACAATCTAATATTCAAATGGCTATTTACCACCAGCCTGAGAACATAGGGGACCATTCATCACATTCAATAAAAGTATAGGAAAAAAAAGATATTGACATTTATTATAAAATTCAAGACCGTCTCCATGTCCTAAACTCAAACAATAATTCTCCCATCCATTTTCTGGAATCACGAAAACCAATTTTGAATGAATAAATGAGCTGGAGTGCCACTGTCTTATTACTAGGTCCCTCAGTATAATATTTAATCCAACTTAAACTCACCCAAAATAATGTTTGTTTAAATCTTCATTTATGTAAAAATTAGTAGGTCTTCTTCACCCCCACCATATATCTATATCTGCAATGAACCCCAACAAGAGGACGGTTATCTTCACACCTTGCACCCTATTTTCCTTTAATTAATTGCTTTGCTATGATAATAAAACTTCATCTCACCTTGCTATTCAAATTCAAGAATTCTTCTTAATAATTCACTGATAAGTCTTACATCAATTTGCCACTTGAAGTGTTCAGGTTTCAGAATGAAAAGTTCCAAAAATAAAGTAAAAACCCTGGAAAATGCAAGGAAATAGACCATTCAGTCCATTGCAGTATGTGATCCATTACGTTGAAATGAATGGTTCCCTATGTTCTCAGGATGGTGGTAAATAGCCATTTGAATATTAGATTGTTATATAGACAGAATGGTGGTGTAAAAGTGTACAAATTACTTGTTGTAGAACGGCATATAGGCAGGCTTCCTGGTTGTTAGATTTTGATTTATTTTCTATGATTCATGTCTTCACCAATTCGGTTTGGTAACATTAGATATTGCGGAGTAAGACAATTGTTTATTGAACTTTTTCTTTTTTCATACAGCCCTGATGATGTCCCATAGGGGACGAAACGCGTAGGCTGTGGAGTTTTGCTGTATACATTTGATGGTTCATTTCTTGATGTATTCATATGAAGTAATCCTTTGAGTCAAAAGAAATATACCAATAAAGAAACTGAACTCTGTTGACGAACCAAGAAGCTTGCATTTGGATTGGATTATTCATGGACTACAATATTTGATTGTTAATACCTATACTATATTAGTGCTCCTCCAGTTTGGTTTTCTATTTATGGTCAGCGGTTTAACGGTGAGCCACTTGGGGTTGAGCACAGACATCACATTATTGTGGGAATAGTTTGAATGGATGGAATAGTTCACAGTGCACACAGGTGTTTTCCCCTCATCGTGTAGGAAGTTTTTGATAGGTTTCAGTAAAGTATGACGTGTATGGTTCAATCGGTGGCAGATGCAAACCAAGTGAGCCATAGATTCCTCGTACTGATGACACAGTCTACAGGTGGTAATCGCCTCTAGTGTTTTCTAGCAAGAAATTATGTCTTTTATTGGCAGTAACATAAGTCTGACTGACAGAATTTGCTTTAAAATTGGCTTATTCAAAGCTGAGTCAAGATATGGCTATCTCAGTTTATCCTGGTAGAAACTAGCTAAGAGTCCAATATTGCTGCTGAAAATTCTATTAGCCTCATGTTGTCTTCCTTAGATAGTAGTCTGACTTGTTTCTTTAAAATGGATTTTAAAAATCCAGGTTGGTGAATAAAATCACACCATTTGGACAGGTCAAGGTGCAGTTCAGTTCAGGCAGTAAGAAGGCTGTCATCCCAGGAATTTTTACCATTCACAAAAATTTCCTCAAAATTGCTTTCATTGTGTTTGGCGGTGCTGCGCAGGCCCCTCGATAGTACTGAATAATCGATGCCCAACATTCGTAAGATTGTTTAACCCTAATTCAAGATGTACCAAGGCATTCCCGGCATGGGCGGGTGTCTGAAAATGCTCGGCAGTTGGCAAACTCCATGGTGTTAATTAATGCCACAGGAAATACTAATTGGCTATATGTGATTGAAGGAAGTAACTTGGCTCTTATAACCTTTCAGGTAGGCCCAGATGTCAGGCTGCGCAGTTTGGAGTTCTATTTACAAAGGGCATACGTCACTGCCTTAGCTGTTGATTCTATAGATGCAATATGTGCTGTGGGTTTGCCGTTGCTTATGATCCAAACACCCAGATAATTACATTTAGTTGTTGTTGCTATTTTCAAATTGCCCATTTTTCATTGATGTTTGAGTTTATTGGCGTGCTTTCCAAAAATGACTACCTTCGTTTTGCCTGTGTTTGCTGTTAGATCATGTTCGTTGTTATAGATGCTTAGTGCATCCAGCGCTCTTTGCATACCCATCTTAGGTTGGTCCATTAGCACCATGTCGTCTGCATACTGCATTAGGAACAGTCCAGTCAACCCAACTTTAACAGCTCGCAGGTTGTCTTTTGATATTGTTTTGCCAAGATCTGCAGTGTATAAATTAAGAAGCAGGGGCACCAGTACACAGCCTTGTTTCAGCCCTTGATCCATGTACACTTTTTTTGTTGCTATTTTCATGGTTAGTTTCACCCGTACCCAAGTTCTGGTGTAGAGGGCAATGATGGCATTCAGTGGCATGGTCCGGATCCCCCAATTTTGTAATTTTTGCCAAAGCAGATTCCTGTTAACACAGTTGAATGCCGAAGAGTAATCTACGAAGCATGCGAAGAGCTGGTGTTGTTTTTCAGGGCAGACTGTTCTACCAGGTATACTAGGGCTAGGATGTTGTCCAGTGTTGATGCTCCTGCCCTGAAGCCAGATAAATAAGATGGTTGGATTGCATCATCATTGACCCAGTTTTGTAGATCTTACAAAAGGAGGCTTGCGTATCCCTTTGCCTCGATATCCAGAAGGGCTATAAGCTTGTAGTTGGTTGGTTCTCCAGTATCACCTTTTTTGTGAATTGGTTGTAACAGGGAACCTTTCTAGGCTTCAGGGATCGTTGAGTTAGCCATGCAGAACTGATATAATGGAGTGAATATAGTTGCCCAAAATTCACAGTCTTGTTTGAAAAGGTGTCCAGGTAGGCCATTGGGTCCCGGAGCCCCATCCCTTCTGATGTTCTTTAATATTAATACCACACGATTTTGCACGTCAAAAGATTCAGTTGTTTCTGCAGTGATTATATGATTGGCATTAAACATGCTAGTGCTTGTAAAGGGTCGTTGGTGGTGTGGCAGGATGTTATAAGGAGATTTGCAGTACAGTGAGTTCACATGGTTAATCCATGTGTGACTGGCGACTCCATTGCGCCAGTCGTGGCCGTGCCCGGACAACCTATTGATGTATAGGCAAAATTCAGCCTGTCCGCTTGGTATTAACAGACTGAAAATGTGCAACCATTGCCTTTTGAGGTCCCATACGTTTCTTCTGTGTATCTTCCTCGCTGTCAGATGATTTTGGAGTGTACTGTCCTCTCTCTCATGCTTGTAGTTGCGGTTGGCTTGTCTCAGACCCCGCTTGTCTAGTTGGACTTTTCCGCACCTATGTTGAAACTGGCAGCACACCCTTTCTCTGTGGTAGGGTCGATGGTTTGGTTTTTTGCCTAGCAGAAGGCGATACAGCTCCGGCACCAATTTTGTCCAATTCTTTCTCGGATATGTTACCCTCAGTGTAGTCATAAGCAAGTGTTTAACAGTTGTTTTTCCAGGTTGCCAGGCCAGATATGTCTATTTTGTTCCAATTTAGTCTTCTCAGGAGCGCATGTATTTCCTCCCCGTTACACGAACCCAGGGTGGGTGATGTGCGGAAGACTGACCATTTGCAGAGAGATAGCTGTGGCCAGTAGAAGATCGTCTGCTGCACTGGTTTTTGGAACTCTACAACTTGCTCATGTAAGCAATTGCACATACAAATATCATCAATTGATGTTTTATTTTTTCCCTGTGAGTCTTTAATCGTTTTGAGGTTGGCGAATTGTGTCTCTTGTATTGACCTTAATCTGTAGATGTTTAAGAATGTATTCAGTAGAGATTTAGCGTGGTCCCTGGTTGGTGGAACATTTGTTACTGTCCCCAGGTTGTGGGTATTAAAGTCCCCGGCCATTATAATCCCGCAGTTCGGGTAGTTGCTGAACAGCTCTTCAAGTTTTTTCTACCAGAACCCTCATCTTGCCATGTCTCAGTGTATCTTTATAGTTGAAATAGACATTCAAGAGTAGAATCGTTATTGGAGAGCCGTTCAGTTTCAATCCTTGCAGGTATAAGGCTTGGACCATATCCGTATTTATTGAAGATTTTGCTGATGTTATGTTGCTGCCTATTCTTAAGTATATAGATAGGCCCCCTGATAGCCTTCCAAATACATTGAGCTTTTTTGCTGGCTGTTGGAATTCCTTGAATCCTGGTATGATCAATGGAGCGAGCAGCCAAGTTTCTTGGAGACACACCCGGCTTCCCTGGGTGAGGTAACTCGTGCACTCCAGTGGTCCTATGTGTGTTGGCTCTAGAACTACTTACCCTTTAAGTGACTTGCTTGTAGACTCTCCCGAAGTACCCTAAAACTTTAAAATTCCAACCGCGACTTGCTCCTTTGAAGTCTATTGGGATCCGCGGCTGTGTTCTCACACTGTATGCGTCTCCAGTGGGTCTTTACTTACCTGCCTTGGGTGGATTAGTGAGGCCCCAGCGCTTCTGAAGACCTTAGGCCTTCTCCCTTCTCAAGTCGTTCTTCTTATACCTCTTTTTTAGTATATGGTCTGGTACGCCCCTAGGGCCCCAGCCATATAAGTGCTTAATTTGTTGTGAAACATTGATTTGTGCATGTGTTCCTGACTTCTAATCTCATAAAGAGATTAGTAGAGTGTGTCTAGTAATAAATACATATATATTTTATATATATACCTGTGTGGTGTATTTTCATTTGGTAATTCAAGAGATTATAAGGTAAAACAAGCTGCTTTACATTCCTCTGAGACTTAGCCTGAAGGCTGCTCTCCACAGCTACCACTAGGATAGCTTTCTTTAAAAGGTTGAATTAAAACTATCTACCATAAGAGTCGAATTGGACTGGTGCAAGGTGGCCACTTTAACTAGTGACCAGCATATGCCAGGCCAACTTCTCACATTGGTGAGCAGCGTGTGGGATTACAGCTTGCCATTGTTTTACCAGAAAATCTCTATTTGAATTACTAACTGAATACTGCTAAAGGTACTCAAGGTACATATAAAGTCAAGCTTTGTATCAACAAGTTCTACTGAACTTAGAGCTGTTTGTGAAGGGATAGCACACCCTTGCTACAGCTCAAGCTAGGATCAGTAGGCCACAAACTAGTGTAGGTAGTACAACACTGCACAACACTAGAATGTCCTTAAGGGCTGGAGCCAGTGGGTCCACTCAACCTCAGTATAAGGACATGACTTTCTTTGACTTGAAAGCCATGTGTGCTGCAAGGCACCTGAGGATAGGACAGAGTCCCTCCACACTACACCTGATAGATCTGCTGACAGCAAATGATCTTAAGTTAGCTCTAGCAGCTAAGGGGTCTGAATCAGGGGGTGGATCAGTCAGAGTCTCTGGGTCAGATGATGAAAATCAAGACGACCTGGACTCTGTGGTTGAAGGGCAAGATCCACAAGGGTCTGAAAAGGACATAAGAATTCTCCCTAAGTAAATCTGTCCAGCAGAGAAACTCATACCTTCCTAGAAGGGAGACCTCCTCTGAAAGAAGGTACAAACTGATCCAGTATGAGGAAGCAAGACTTGCCCTCAGAACCAAGCAGTTGGCATTAGACAAAGAAGCGTTTGAGCTCCATAGCTTCTAGAAAAGAGGGGTTAGAACCCCCTGGTGGCAGCAACAGTGTCCCTAGAGTCAGAGATTACATTCCAGACAATAGGAACCTGTCCAAGGTTGTTCCTCCTCACCAGAGTGGGGATGATATCCACAAATGGATAACTGCCATGGAAAGGGCCTGTAGAGTACAAGAGGTCCCCCAAAAGCAGTGGGCAGCAATCTTGTGGCTCGCCTTTTCTGATAAAGGTAGAGACAAGCTCCTCACTGTTAGAGAAGAGGATGCTGATGATTATGAAGTCCTGAATAGTGCACTAATAGATGGGTTTGGCTTAACCACTGAGCAGCACAGGTTGAAGTTCAGAGATACCCAGAAGGCACAGACACAGGACTGGGTGGACTTTGTAGATTGTGCTACCAAGGCTCTGGATGGTTGGATAATTGGCAGTAGAGCAACTGACTTTAAGGGATTGTATAATCTAATAATGAGAGAGCACATTCTTAACAATTATCAAAACCAGCTCTTACACCAGTACCTGGTGGACTCTGATCTGACCTCTCCCCAAGAATTGGGAAAGAAGGCAGACAAATGGGTCACAACCAGGGTGAGGTCCAAGAACCAAGGTGGTGACCAGAAGAAAGATTCCACTAAGCCCAAAGAGAAAGGTGGGGATAATAAAAATACAGAAAAGTCCTCTGAAGGGCCCCAAAAATCAAATTCTGGGGGTGGGTCCCAAAATCCTTCCTCTTCCAATGAGAAACCATATTGTCATGTGTGCAAACAACCTGGCCACTGGAAAACTGACTCCAGCTGTCCAAAGAATGGCAATAAAGAAAATGTTCCTCCTTACCAGTAGTAATCCCCCAGGTGGTGGGAGTGCACCCAAAAACTTAGTTGGGTTTTCTTGGGGAACTCAGGTGGACTCTGGCCTAACCAGGTCCCCTACACAAGCAACTCTAGTCTGTGATGGTGGCATGGGGTTTGCCAACTTTACCATGAGTCCCAATATTTTGGGCAGGTACAGACAAGAGCCCATGATCAATGGTCAGAAGGCTTTGGCCTACAGGGACACAGGGGCTAGTGTCACCATGGTGACAAAGAGACTAGCTTTTACCTGAGTTTAGATACCAGGTGACCAATATTGATGGAATTAGGACAGACCATTCCATGGCATTGGTAAATCTCAGTTGGGGAGGGGTCACTGGCCAAAAGAGAGTGGCAGTGTCCCCAACCTTGCCTGTAGATTGCCTACTGAGAAATGATCTGGAAATCTCAGCCTGGGCTGAGGTGGATCACAATGCCCATTTAAGAATGTTAGGCATCCCTGAGAGAGTGGATGAGACCCTGAGGGCCTCACCTCCACCCCAGGAGAAATTAACGGGAGTGAAGCCTGAAACAATGGATCACTCCACACAAACAGAGAGCATAGGGGGTGAGGGTCAGTCCTCCCCCCACCTGACTAAAGGTAGGGGTTAGTTTTCTAAGGGAACTGATCCGGCCCCTTGTGAAGTAACTGCCCCAGAAATGGTCAGGCCTGTCCTGGCCACCTCTCTGATGGCAGGGGATCCTTCCAAGGTGGTACCCAGTCTGGAGCAGGTATCCTGCCCCTCTCTACCCTGCCTCAGTCAGCCCAGGGCTGCAGAGGTCAGGGAGGTCAGTGGACCCTTAGTGGGCCCCTGTCCAGAGGAACCCCCTCATCAACAGATTAGGGACACCCAGCAGAGTAGTTCTAGCCAGGTGAATATTCCTTTACATACTGAGGGATCCCCCTTACCCCTAGGTACAGGTATCCCACAGATGGACTCTGTTGGGCACAGGGAGACCTGGGACAGAGTTGTCCCATACATTCCAATGCCCTCCACTATTCCAACCAGAGGGACCCAACCCCCAGCTGTAGGCAGCCAGAGGTTGACCCTTAGGGCCAGATATGACACAGTCATGGACAGAAAGGCTTCCATGGTGACCGGTGTCCTGAAGAAGTTGAGACCACCCCAAATAAGGCCTCACTTCCAGACTCAGACACCCCACCAGCCTGCTTCTGTACCAAAACACAATACAGGTAATTTCCCTAGACTTTGGAGAAACTCTAGAACCCCTTTGGGTAGGATTCCCCAAGTGGACCATGAGACAGGGAGCAACCATGCTAGTGCAGGTTCTTCCTTATATGGCCACTCAGGAAATAAAGGCTCATGTGGACAAGGTTAGCCTTATCTCCTTTCGTTTGGGGGGGGCATTATGTAGGAAGGTGGAATCTGACTGCATGGTTGCCCCCACTTTTTTCCTGGTGTTTGGGTGGTTTTTGACTAGTCTGGCTGGGATCCTGCTATCCATGACCCCAGCCTATCTGCTTACTCCCTTAAATGACTTGGAGTGCATATTAGATGCACTAGTGATTGGATACTGTGGTACCGTATGAGCCCCTAGTATATGGAACCTTAGGTACCAAGGGCATAGGTACTTCACAGGCCTACCAGGGGCTGAAGCATGTATTATGCCACCCCTGGGAAGCAGACTAAATCTGACACCACAGGCCTGCTACTGCAGCCTGGGTGAGGTAGTGTTAGCACTCCTCATTGCGATATAGGTTCCCTATATCTCACCATACACACACATAGAAACCTATCAGTCACCCCTAAGGCAAGCCCTATCAATCCTGAGGGCAGGGTGCTTGGTTTCCATGTGAGGGGGTGCCTCTGCCTGAGCAGGGCCTCTCTGCAGCCCTCAGAGTCTATTCTCTGTGGCTGTTTGTGGATGCGGTTAAACCATATACTCTTAAGTGCATTATAACCTTGCGGTATATGCTAACTCTGGGATGACTGCATCAAAACATATCATGTTTGGTGTCAAATGCTTTGGAATCATACCCCCACACCAGTAACTGGTGTGGGAGTATGATCCCACCCTTCTAGAGGGGTAGACATGTACCCACTGTGAAAACACGGTAGATTCCTGAAAGAGCCCTGGCATCACAAAATGGATGCCACCAGCACAGACACTGGGCTGCCCTCCTGCTGCTGACCGAAATTCGCAGTGGAGGAGTCCCAACAATAGGCATCCTGTCACAGGGTGGTGTCACCACCTTCCAGACAGGATTTAGTGTGTTGGGGCTGGGTGGGTGCACTCCTAGAGTGCTTTGAAGTCCTGCACTGGGGGAGCAGTAGGCTCCTCTGTGCATATGCCAGCTCAAACCGGTTCAGGGGCTACCAGCCCCTGATCTGGCATGAAACTGGACAAAGGGAAGTGGGTGTAGCCACCCACTCCCCTGACCCTCCCATAGGAGTGGTCATAGAGCTAGTCCCTCCCTTTCCTTTAGTATAAGATAGGGAACCCTTGCCATTGCAAACTAGATTACCATGGACGACGCTCTGAAGAAGAATCCTGGACCTTCGACGTTCCACTACCTCTGGAAGACTGAAGAATCTCCCTTGGAGTCAAGGAGTGACTCCCCTGCTTGGCAGGCACCAAAACTGTGAATCAACGGTCGCAAACTTTCCCGCTCCTGCCGGAGTCCAAAGTCCCTGCAGACCCGGAAGTGGATTTCCTGACTTCTCAACGGCCATCGTGAGTCCCCTGCAAAGCTGAGGCAAGTGGACCCCACAAGTGACGAGGAACAGCAATACCCGGGAACCATGCACTATTGTCGAGTGCAACCCCTTCACGATGTTCTACAAACTTGTGCATTGGACCACGTGTGGTCCGAGCCTCCAGCAGGATTTCCATCAAAGATTAGAGGCCTACTATAGTTTGAATGAGACCCACATGAAGCAGAACGCGCTGATCTTTTTACTCAGGAATACTTCTCCCCTGTTGCTCCCGCACCGCGTCCCCTCGCCGCTGTGAGGTTTAGGTACAAAGTGTTGTTTTCAATCTTTGCTACTGCTGGAAACTTGTTTTACATGTTGTTGAAATATAACTCTGCCCACTTTCCCGCACTATAAAACAATTGGCACACCACCTCGCTACTTTAGCGGGGCAACAAGAGACTCATCCCACCAAGCACCACCCACCAAGCGCCATCTTGGTCAGCGGTCTAGTGGCTGGCCGGAGCACTAAGCATCCCTATTTAGTTGGGGTAATGCAACCGCGCTACCTACTATAGATTGAACGAGACCCACAGGAAGCAGAACGCGCTGATCTTTTTACTCAGGAATACTTCTCCCCTGTTACGCCCGCACCGCGTCCCCTCGCCGCTGTGAGGTTTAGGTACAAAGTGTTGTTTTTAGTCTTTGCTACTGCTGGAAACTTGTTTTACATGTTGTTAAAATATAACTCTGCCCACTTACCCGCACTATAAAACAATTGGCACACCACCTCGCTACTTTAGCGGGACAACGAGAGACTCATCCCACCAAGCGCCACCCACCAAGCGCCATCTTGGTCAGCGGTATAGTGGCTGGCCAGAGCACTAAGCATCCCTATTTAGGTGGGGTAATGCAATTGCGCAGTGCGCGCGTGCAGCGGGCATGCCGATGGTGCGCCAGAGGCAAGCCCATCTGCGCCCGTCCGTGCACCGGTCGCTCCTAGTGCCAGCAATGCTGCCCGGCCGAACACTGGCAGGGTCTGTAATTCCAGGGTGACACTACTTAGTATTGGTAAGGGGGGTCAGGGGGGCACCAAATGGTTTTAATGTGTGGTCTGATTAATAGCAGGTCTATGATAAAACACCACCAAGAGATCTCCAGCTTGTTGGAAGATTTGGACCTAGACGTATTATTTATTACAGAGACTTGGACTAACTCGGACTCCTCTGTGGAGATTGGTTTTGCGTGTCCAGCAGGCTATAAAATCTTCCATAAACCAAAGTCTACAGGGAGAGGAGGGGGGTTGGGATAATTTTTAAAGAGAGATGGAATTGTGCAGATAAATGAGATTGCAGGATATGAGCTCTTGGGCTTTATACTGCAAGAGCCAAAGGGAAGGCTGTTGACAGGCCTGGTGTGTTATAGACCCCCGGGCCTAGACTCTCATTACCAGGCATTACTCGACACCATTGCTGCCTGGCTCTGAAACACTCTAGATTATTATTCCTAGGTGACTTTAACCTTTGGGATACCGGGAGCTTAGGGAACCACCTGCAAGCTCTGAGCCAAACTTGTGAGAATTTTGGTCTACAACAGCCAATACAAGAGCCAACTCACCAGGGAGGTCATGTGCTCGATCTTGTGTTTGCTAATCAGTCCGAGACAGAAGTGCTTAACATATCGCCTCTAAGCTGGACCGATCACTCCCTTATACAATTTAGGATTACCATACCTAAGGCCATAATGAATTGGAAAGATCAAACTACCTATCGGTGGGGGAGAGACTGGGTGAAACTGCCAAAAGACAGCCCAGACCCTCTCTTCCCAAAACAGACCCTTTTTAACCCAGGTGATTCAGTAGAAAAGAATTACTGTAGCTATAGTAATTATATCACCAAATTAGCACAGGCGCAATATAAACAGGCCATCATCGGGCCAAATCACAATTTTATGCCAGCTCTATCTTACAAGCATCCAATGGTACAAAGGTTCTCTTTAATATCGTGAGGGACATTTCTAACCCCGGATGGCTGGCTAATAAAGTGCAGGCCTCACAAAATCTAGGTGATGAGATCACCACTTTCTTTGACGACGGGGTCGCCAAAATTGTGGGGGGGGGGTTGATCAGGGTATCACTAGCACCCTTTCACTTGACGAGGAAGCCCGGACTGATATATCTCTCGAGCTCTTTCAACCCCTTACTGAAGAGCTCTTTAACAACATCACCCAGGAGGTATCCTCTGGATCACCCCTTGATCCTTCTTCCTCACAAGATCTGGAAGGAGTATGGTCCTGACCTATTCCCATGGTTGCGACAAATATGCTGCCAATCCTTGAGTGAAGGAGTAGTCCATGAGGGCTGGAAGCAGGCAGTGGTAACCCTCCTGCTGAAGAAGCCATCCCTGGACCCAGCAATACCATCCAACTTTCGACCCATTTCCCTCTTGCCGTTCACCATTAAGATCTTGGAAAAGATGGTTAGCAAGTCCCTGTCATGTTATCTTGAAGAAAACCATCTATTGGACAGGAACCAGTTTGGATTTCGGCCTGGTCATGGAACGGAAACCGCTTTGACAACTGTGTTGGACAAGTTACGAATGCGAGTTGACAACGGTGACTCCTCGGTGTTGGTGTTACTGGATATATAGGCCGCATTCGACACAGTTAGCCATGCGGTACTCATAGCAAGGCTGGAGAGACTGGGGGTGAAGGGCTGTGTCCTGAAATGGTTGCAATCCTATTTGTCGAATAGACAACAGGTGGTAACCATGGCGCCATTCGCCTCCCTCAGGTCTCCGGTCCGCTATGGAGTGCCGCAGGGCTCGGCAATAAGTCCAATCCTCTTGAATGTCTATCTACGCCCTCTGATCCCCATTATAAAATCTCATGGGATCGACCTGGTCAATTATGCCGATGACACCCAACTGGTGTTTTCCCCGGAAGGGAAGCACGCGGTGTCTATGGACACCTTCCAGGATTGTATGTGCCAAGTCTCGGATTGGCTGAAGGCTAAATCCTCGCAGTTCAATGGGGGGAAGACAGAGCTGCTGTACTACTCTGCAGTAAGAATGTCTAAACCCCTATCGTGTGAGTTCAGGCTTAGGCCGGAGGACGATCCCCTAGTGGCAACAAAAACAGTTCGCAACCTGGGTGTTATGGTGGATGAGAACCTTCAGATGCAATCTCAGGCCAATAAAACAATCAGCATCTGCTTCGTCCTGCTAAGAGCTCTTCGGCAGATTCTACCTCTTCTACTCAGCGAGGCTAGACCCCTGGTGGTTAGAAGCATAATCCTGAGTAGACTGGACTATTGCAACTCCCTGTATTTGGGTGCCCCCCAATACATCTTGCAGGGGCTGCAAAGAGTCCAGTCCATGGCAGCCAAACTAGCTCTTAATAGACAGCGTAGCTCCCCTGCTACACTGGCCCTGAGGGACCTCCACTGGCTGCCCATCAGAGACAGAATCAGTTTCAAGTCTCTATGCATGGTATATAGAGCACTACATAACATAGGCCCGATAGCCCTGCAAGAGAGATTCTCCTGGTACAAGCCCAAAAGACTTCTTCGATCAACTAGTCAAAGCCTGGTATCTACTGACAGAGTCAAGGTGGCCAGGATGGGAAGTAGGACCTTTGGTACAGCAGCATCATGTCTCTGGAATGAGTTACCTCAAAACATCAGACAAGCAGACTCCCTGATAGGTTTCAGGAAGAGTCTCAAGACCTGGCCATTTGCAAGGAATAGGAAGTAATACACCTGATTAATAGTTCAGCCGGTTCTCATTGACCTAATCCATCATGGTCTCTAAGCGACAGGATACCCGTTGGGTGACAGCTGCGCTATACAAGAAGCCTATACAATACAATACAATACAATACCTCGTCCCGAGTGACCATGGGCTCCTGTGAAGCGAATCCTCCCGAGGCGTCTTCGCGATCCCTTGCCGGCTGGCTTGTGGGTCCCCTGAAGACTTTTCTACAAAACCAAAGGGCTCCCCTAGTTGTTCCAGGCCTGCCCTGACTTACCCTTACTGGGTGAGTCCCTCAGACCTTGCTGGTCTGCACCGCTGACTTTCTTCACTTTCCACGAGACTTGCTGTTGCCAAGGCTTGTTGGCTCCAATCCGGTTGCCAACACCTCAGTAAGCTGCAGACTTCGTGGGACACTCCGAATCCAGCTCCTGGTCATCATCAATGCCTCCTGGACCTCGAGGCTGAGGAGTCAAGACAACCGTGATCACCTGAAATCACCCGAAGACTGTGGGCATCCATCTTCCTGGGCCCGGGTCACTGGCAAGGTCTTCTTTCTTCAGAATCCATCCTGGGATTCCACCGGACACTCCTCCTGTCTTCACAAGCAGTAAGTCTTCTTTGGCTCCCATTGAAAATGACGCCGCAACCCGACACCAAAAGACACCTATGCACCCGGCTTCCCTGGGTGAGGTAACTCGTGCACTCCAGTGCTCCTGTGTGTGTTGGCTCTAGAACTACTTACCCTGTTAGTGACTTGCTTGTAGACTCTACCGAAGTACCCTAAAACTTAAAAATTACAACCGCGACATGCTCCATTGAAGTCTATTGGGATCCGCGGCTGTGTTCTCACACTGCATGCGTCTCCCTTTACTTACCTGCCTTGGGTGGATTCGTGAGGCCCCAGCGCTTCTGAAGACCTTTCTCAAGTCATTCTTCTTATACCTCTTTTTTAGTATATGGTCTGGTACGCCCCTAGGGCCCCAGCCACATAAGTGCTTAATTGGTTGTGAAACATTGATTTGTGCATGTGTTCCTGACTTCTAATCTCATAAAGAGATTAGTAGAGTGTGTCTAGTAATAAATACATATATATTTTATATATATACCTGTGTGGTGTCTTTTCATTTGGTAATTCAAGAGATTAGAAGGTAAAACAAGCTGCTTTACATTCATCTGAGACTTAGCCTGAGGGCTGCTCTCCACAGCTACCACTAGGATAGCCTTCTTTAAAAGGTTGTCTTAAACCTATCTACCATAAGAGTCGAATTGGACTGGTGCAAGGTGGCCACTTTAACTAGTGACCAGCATATGCCAGGCCAACTTCTCACAATCGGTTTTTCCTCTTTCAGCAATTTTGCGCCCTGTTGCATTGGAGTTAGGCGAAAGGTGTATTCTTAAATTGGGGTATGATGTAGGACCAGAAGCTTGGTTTGTCCCTCTTTAAAATGGACTTTCTTGGCATATGTGTATTTTTGTTGTTGGGTCCACCGCCTAGCATGTATGGGTATTTTTCCTCTTCTGGTTTATATACGCTGATCCCCCATTTTGCAAATTGGTCCTTTTCTTTCATGATCATTTGGACTATCATGTTGTTTTTCCATGTTAATATTGTCAACTCTCTTTTTGTGTTGCTGCTCAAAACCATGAATTGGACTTGAGTTAAATCTTCTCTCGTGGTGGATGATAACTCTGGGATGTGTTGGAGAATTTGTAGAATGTTAGCCCTATTTAGTATATCAGAACTTACACGGGATGAATATTCAGGTGTAAGGATTGTGATGTTATCCTGTTATGTTATGTTATGTTATGTTAATAGTATTTATAACGCGCACAGCTGCCCCAGCTAAGGGGCGTCCTGGCGCGCGACAAGGTATAACACAACAGATACTAACACAGAACGGAGACAGGGGGAGCAATTAAAACAAAAAAGTTTTTAATGATTTCCAAAACAACAGAAGATCATCGATTGCGCGGAGCTCAAGTGGAAGCGAATTCCAAAGCGCTGCAGCTTTTATCCGGAAAGAGCGCCCACCAACTCGGCAAAGCTTGAACCTCGGGACTACTGCAAGCGCTTGACCCGAAGATCTTAACGAGCGGGTCGGTACATATCCGGACAAGAGATTCGAAAGAATCTGAGGGGCAGATCCCTTCAAAATTTTAAAAGCCAGACATAAAACTTTAAAATGGATTCTCGACTTAATCGGCAGCCAATGTAATGCTCGAAGAGTGCTGGAAGCCGAGCATGACCTAGGCAAGCCGACAATGGCTCTAGCAGCGGCATTTTGAACGCGCTGAAGACGAACAATTTCTGCCTGATTACTCCCTATCAGAAGCGAACTGGCATAGTCCAGGCGAGATAAAACTGTTGCCTGGACCACCATCTGCCTGCTAGGGGGGTCAAAAAACTTAAGGACAGGCCTTAAGCCCCGAAGGACTCCAAAACAGCATGCTGCGGTTTTCTTGGTGTGCCCCACAAAGCTGAGAGTAGAGTCCAATCACACTCCCAGATTTCTCAACTCCATAACCGGAGTTGGAGCCACACCAAGTTCCGGCGGCCACCATCTGTCACCCCAGAGATCCCTACCCTTCCCAACGATCATAACCTCGGTCTTCTTAGCGTTAAACTGGAGACAGTTGGCAGTCATCCAGCTAGCCACCTCCCTCAGTCCGTTCTGGAACTTGGGGGCGTCCACATCGGCATCCCCACTGATAGTAACCGCCAGCTGAGTGTCGTCAGCATATGAGACCATATACATGCCCCATTGTTTGACGACATCAGCCAGCGGTCTCACGTAAAGATTAAATAAGGTGGGACTCAGTGAGGATCCCTGCGGCACCCCCAAGTCCAGAGGATGGAATTTGGACTGATAAGGAGGTGTAGCAACGCAAAAAGACCGATCGTCGAGAAAGGAACGGAACCACTGAAGGGCCGACCCCATCACGCCAATCTCTTCCAAGCGGTGCAGAAGGATACGGTGCGAGACCGTATCGAAGGCGGCGCTCAGATCTAACAACACTAGCGCCGCCGTCTGTCCCTGATCCAGCACCGAACGCAGATGTTCAACCATGGCGAGAAGGGCAGTCTCCGTCCTGTGCTCAGCCCGGAACCCATTCTGGGTGTCGTCCAGAATGTTAGCTCGGGTGAGATGGTCGGTGAGAGCCTGATTAACATGAGCTTCCATCAGCTTATCCTCCAAATCCCTTTGCACATGAACTCTTTACCTTGTGGTGGAGGAGTATGTTTCCGAGCAGTGATTATTTATTGTAGTTTCCTTGTTCTCTTTGCCTCCTTTTGCACCTCTGTTGCTTTTTTATGCACTACTCTTGCAACTTTCTGCACCCCTCTTGTCTGTTTCTGCAGATCACTTGGGGCTTTTTACACCTCTCTTGCCTCTTTCTGCACCTCTCTTGCCTTTTTCTGTACCTTACTTGCCGCTTTCTGAACTTCTCTTGCTTTTGTTCTGCACCTCTCGTTTTTTCTACAACTCACTTGTCTATTTTATCACTTCTCTTGCTTCTTTCTGCACCTTTGTTGCTTCTCGCAGCACTTCTCTTGCCTCTTTCTGCACTTCTCTTGCCTGTTTCTGCACCTCTCTTGCCTCTTTCTGACCTCTGTTGCTTCTATATGCACCCCTCTTGCGTCTTTCTGCACCCCTCTTACCACTTTCTGCATCTCTCTTGCCTCTTTTTGCACCCATCTTCCCACTTCCTGCACCTCCCTTGCCTGTTTCTACACCTCTCTTCCCTCTTTCTGCACCTCTCTTGCTGCACCCCTATTCCCTCTTTCTGCACATCTCTTGACTGTTTATGCAACTCTCTTCCCTCTTTTTGCAGTTCTCTTGCCACGTTCTGTACCCCTCTTCTTTCTTTCTGCACCTCTGTTGCATCTGTCTGCACCCCTGTTCCCTCTTTCTGCATCTCTTTCGCCTGTTTCTGCAACTCTCTTGCCTCTTTCTGCACTTTTCTTGCCTCTTTTTACACCTCTGTTGCATCCTTCTGCACTTCTCTTGCCTCTTTCTGCACTCCTCTTGCTTCTTTCTGCAGCTCTTTTGCTTCTTTCTGCACTTCATTTGCTTGTTTCTGCACCCCTCTTGCCTCTTTCTGTACCCCTCTTGCCTCCTTCTGCAATTCTGTTCTTTCTATCTGCACTGCTCTTGATTCTTTCTGCACCTCTCTTGCAAATTTCTGTACCCCTCTTGCCTCTTTCTACACTTCTCTTGCCTCCTTCTACACCTCTGTTGCTTCTTTCTGCACTTCTAGTGCTTCATTCTCCACCCCTCTTGCCTCTTTCTTCACCCTCTTCCCTCTTTCTGTACCTCTCTTGCCTCTGTCTGCACCCCTATTCCCTCTTTATGCTCCTCTTTAACCTGTTTCTACAACTCTCTTTTCTCTTTCTGCACTTCTCTTGCCTCTTTCTGTACCTCTGTTGCTTCTTTCTGCACCCCTCTTGCCTCTTTCTGCACCCTTCTTCCCCATTCGTGCACCTCTCTTGCGTCTTTCTGCGCCTCTCTTGCCTTTATCTGCACCTCTTTTGTCTGTTTCTGCACCTCTCTTGCTTCTTTGTGTAACCCTCTTACCTCTGTCTGCACCTCTGTTGCTTCTTTATGTAGTTCTCTTGCCTCTTCTGCATCCCTCTTGCCTCTTTATGCACCTCTGTTGGTTCTTTCTGCATTGCTCTTGCTTCTTTCTATACCTCTCTTGCAAAATGCTGCACCACTTTTGTCTCTTTCTGTGCTCTTCTTCCCTCTGTTGCATCTTTCTGCACCTCTCTTACCTCTTTCTGCACCTCTGTTGCTTGTTCTGCACTTCTCTTGATTCTTTCTGCACCCCTCTTTCTTCTTTCTGCACTTCTTTCTACACCTCTTTTAATTCTTTCTGCACCTCTCTTGCCTCTTTCTTCACATTTCTTGCATCTTTTTGCACTCCTCTCGCCTCTTTCTCTACCTCTTTTGCTTCTTTCTGCATTTATTTTGCTTGTTTCTACACCCCTCTTGCCACTTTTGGCACCTCTGTTGCTTCCTTCTGCACCCCTCTTGCCTCTTTCTGCACCTCTTTTGCCTCTTTCCATACCTCTTTTGTTTCTTTCTGCACCTCTCTTGCCTCTTTCTGCACCTTTCTTGCCTCTTTTTCCACTTCTCTTGCTTCTTTCTGCACCTTTGTTGCTTCTTGTAGCACTTCGCTTGCCTCTTTCTGCACTTCTCTTGCCTGTTTCTGTACCTCTCTTGCCTCTTTCTGACCTCTGTTGCTTCTATATGCACCGCTCTTGTCTCTTTCTGCACCCCTCTTACTTCTTTCTGCATCTCTCTTGCCTCTTTTTGCACCCATCTTCCCACTTCCTGCACCTCAGTTGCCTGTTTCTACACCCCTCTTCCCTCTATCTGCACCTCTCTTGCTCTTTCTGCACCCCTGTTCCCTCTTTCAGCACATCTCTTGACTGTTTCTGCAACTCTCTTGCCTCTTTTTACAGTTCTCTTGTCTCCTTTTGCATCTCTCTTGCCATGTTCTGTACCCCTCTTCTCTCTTTCTGCATCTCTGTTGCATCTGTCTGCACCCCTGTTCCCTCTTTCTGCGCATCTTTTGCCTGTTTCTGCAACTCTCTTGCCTCTTTCCGAACTTTTCTTGCCTCTTTTTACTCCTCTGTTGCTTCTTTCTGCACTTCTCTTGCCTCTTTCTGCACTTCTCTTGCCTCCTTCTGCACCTCTGTTGCTTCTTTCTACACCTCTAGTGCTTCATTCTCCACCCCGCTTGCCTCTTTCTTCACTCTTCTTCCCTCTTTCTGTACATCTGTTGCCTCTGTCTGCGCCCCTATTCCCTCTTTCTGCTCCTCTTTAGCCTGTTTCTACAACTCTCTTGCCTCTTTCTGCACTTCACTTGCCTCTTTCTGTACCTCTGTTGCTTCTTTCTGCACCCCTCTTGCCTCTTTCTGCACCCTTCTTCTACCTTTGTGTACCTCTCCTGCGTCTTTCTGCCCCTCTCTTGCCTTTATCTGCACCTGTCTGTTTCTGCACCTCTCTTGCTTCTTTGTGTAACCCTCTTGCCTCTTTCTGCACCTCTGTTGCTTCTTTATGTAGTTCTCTTGCCTCTTCTGCATCCCTCTTGCCTCTTTATGCACCTCTGTTGGTTCTTTCTGCATTGCTCTTGCTTCTTTCTATACCTCTCTTGCAAAATGCTGCACCACTTTTGTCTCTTTCTGTGCTCTTCTTCCCTATTTCTGCACCTCTCTTGTCTCTGTCTGTACCCCTGCTCCCTCTTTCTATACCTCTTTTGCCTGTTTCTACAACTCTCTTGCCTCTTTTTGTACTTCTCTTTTGCTCTTTCTGCACCTCTGTTGCAACTTTCTGCACTGCTATTGCCTCTTTCTGCACCTCTTTTGTTTCTTTCTGCACCGCTCTTGCCTCTTTCTGTACTTTTCTTGCCTCTTTTTCCACTCCTCTTGCCTCTTTCTGCACCTCTTTTGCTTCTTTCTGCACTTCTTTTGCTTGTTTCTGTACCCTTCTTGCCTCTTTTTGCACCTCTGTTGCTTCCTTCTGCACTTCTCTTGCCTCTTTTTGCACCCCTGTTGTCTGTTTCTGCACCTCTCTTGCAAATGTCTGTACACCTCTTGCCTTTTTCCGAACCCCTTTTTCCTCCTTCTGCACCTCTGTTGGTTCTTTTTGCACCCCTCTTGTCTGTTTCTGCACCTCTCTTGCAAATTTCTGTACACCTCTTGCCTTTTTCCACACCTCTTTTTCCTCCTTCTGCACCTCTGTTGATTCTTTTTGCACTGCTCTTGCTTCTTTCCGTACCTCTCTTACACATTTCTCCACCTCTCTTGCCTGTGTCTGCACTTTTGTTCCTTCTTTCTGCACCTCTTTAGCCTGTTTCTACAACTCTCTTGCCTCTTTCTGCACTTCTCTTGCCTCTTTCTGTACCTCCGTTGCTTCTTCAGCCTTCTTCCTTCTTTCTGCATCACTCTTGCCTCTTTATGCGCCCTTCTGTCCCCTTTGTGCACCTCTCTTGTGTCTTTCTGTGCCTCTCTTACCTCTTTCTGTACCCTTCTTGCCTCTTTCTGTACCTCTTTTGCCTGTGTCTGCAACTCTCTTGCTTCTTTCTGTAACCCTCTTGCCTCTTTCTGCTCCTCTGTTCCTTCTTTCTGCATTTCACTTGCCTCTTCTGCATCCCTCTTGCCTCTTTCTGCACCTC
This sequence comes from Triturus cristatus, assembly GCF_964204655.1. Lineage (NCBI taxonomy): Eukaryota > Metazoa > Chordata > Amphibia > Caudata > Salamandridae > Triturus > Triturus cristatus. The sequence continues at coordinate 741,140,856 of NC_140591.1, read as the reverse complement.
TGTTGGTTCATTCTGCACTGCTCTTGCTTTTTTCTGCACCCCTCTTGCAAAATGCTGCACCCCTTTTGCCTCTTTCTTTACTCTTCTTCCTTCTTTCTGCATCTCTCTTGCCTCTGTCTGCACTCCTGCTCCCTCTTTCTATACCTCTTTTGCCTTTCTATACTCTTCTACAACTCTCTTGCCTCTTTTTGTACTTCTATTGCCTCTTTCTGCCCCTCTCACCTCTTTCAGCACCTCTGTTGCTTGTTCTGCACTTCTCTTGCTTCTTTCTGCACCTCTCTTGCCTCTTTCTACATCTCTTTTGCCACTTTTTTCACCTCTTTTGATTCGTTCTGCACCTCTCTTGCCTCTTTCCACACCTCTCTTGCCTCCTTCTGCACCACTGTTGTTTCTTTCTGTACTGCTCTTGCTTCTTTATCTACCTCTCTGGCAAATTTCTGCATCACTCTCGCCACTTTCTGTATTTCTGTTGGTTCTTTCTGCACTGCTTTTGCTTCTTTCTGCACCTCTTGTGCCTGTCTCTGCAACTCTCTAGCCTCTTTCTCCACTTCTCTTGCCTCCTTCTGCACCTCTGTTGCTTCTTTCTGTACTTCTATTGCCTCTTTTTGCACCCCTCTTGCCGCTTTTTCCACCTCTGTTGCTTCTTTCTGCACTTCTCTTGCTTCTTTCTGTACCTCTCTTGCTACTTTCTGCACTCCTCTTGCATCTTTCTGGACCCTCTTCCCTCTCTCTGTACCTCTCTTGCCTCTTTCTGCACCCCTGTTCCCCTTTTCTGCATCTCTCATCCCTATTTCTGCAACTCTCTTGCTTCTTTCTGCAGTTCTCTTGCCTCCTTCTGCATGTCTGTTGTTTCTTTGTGCATGTCTCTTGCCTCTTTCTGCACCCCTCTGGTCTGTATCTGCACCTCTGTTGGTTCTTTCTGCACTGCTCTTGCTTCTTTATGGACCTCCCTTGCAGGTTTCTGCACACCTCGTGCCTCTTTCTGCACCCCTCTTGCCTCCTTCTGTATCTCGGTTGCTTCTTTGTGCACCTCTTTTGTCTGTTTCTGCAAATCTCTTGTCTGTTTCTGTGCCTCTTTTGGTTCTTTCGCACTGCTCTTGCTTCCCTGCACCTCTCTTGTAAATTTCTGCATTACTCTTGCCTCTTTCTGCACCTCTCTTGCAAATGTCTGTACACCTCTTGCCTTTTTCTGAACCCCTTTTTCCTCATTCTGCACCTCTGTTGGTTCTTTTTGCACTGCTGTTGCTTCTTTCTGCACCTCTCTTACACATTTCTCCACCTCTCTTGCCTCTGTCTGCATCTCTGTTCCCTCTTTCTGCACCTCTTTAGCCTGTTTCTATAACTCTCTTGACTCTTTCTGCACTTCTCTTGCCTCTTTCTGTACCTCTGTTGCTCCTTTCTGCATCCCTCTTGCCTCTTTCTTCTGCCTTCTTCCTTCTTTCTGCACTGCTCTTGCCTCTTTCTACACCCTTCTGCCCCCTTTGTGCACCTCTCTTGCATCTTTCTGTGCCTCTCTTGCTTCTTTCTGTACCCTTCTAGCCTTTTTCTTCACCTCCTTTGCCTGTTTCTGCAACTCTCTTGCTTCTTTCTCTAACCCTCTTGCCTCTTTCTGCTCCTCTGTTGCTTCTTTCTGTACTTCTCTTGCCTCTTCTGCATCCCTCTTGTCTCTTTCTGCACCTCTGTTGGTTCTTTCTGCGCTGCTCTTGCTTCTTTCTGACCCCTCTTGCAAAGGTCTGCACCCCTTTTGCCTCTTTGTTTACTCTTCCTTCTTTCTGCACCTCTCTTGCCTCTGTCTGTACCCCTGCTCCCTCTTTCAATACCTCTTTTGCCTTTCCCGCAACTCTCTTGCCTCTTTTTGTACTTCTCTTTTGCTCTTTCTGCACCTCTGTTGCATCTTTCTGTACTTCTATTGCCTCTTTCTGTACCCCTCTTACCTCTTTCAGCACCTCTGTTGCTTGTTCTGCACTTCTCTTGCTTCTTTCTGCACCTCTTTTGTTTCTATCTGCACCTCTCTTGCCTCTTTCCACACCTCTCTTGCCTCCTTCTGCACCACTGTTGTTTCTTACTGTACTGCTCTTGCTTCTTTATGCACCTCTCTGGCAAATTTCTGCATCACTCTTGCCTCCTTCGGTACTTCTGTTGGTTCTTTCTGCACTGCTTTTGCTTCTTTATGCACCTCTTTTGCCTGTCTCTGTAACTCTCTAGCCTCTTTTTCCACTTCTCTTGCCTCCTTCTGCACCTCTGTTGCTTCTTTCTGTACTTCTCTTGCCTCTTTTTGCACCCCTCTTGCCGCTTTCTCCAAATCTGTTGCTTCTTTCTTCACTTCTCTTGCTTCTTTCTGCACCTCTCTTGCTACTTTTTGCACCCCTTTTGCATCTTTCTGAACCCTCTTCCCTCTCTCTGTACCTCTCTTGCCTCTTTCTGCACCCCTGTTCCCCTTTTCTGCACCTCTCGTCCCTGTTTCTGCAACTCTCTTGCTTCTTTCTGCAGTTCTCTTGCTTCCTTCTGTACCTCTGTTGCTTACTTGTGCATGTCTCTTGCCTCTTTCTGCACCCCTCTGGTCTGTATCTGCACCTCTGTTGGTTCTTTCTACACTGCTCTTGCTTCCTTATGGACCTCCCTTGCAAGTTTCTGCACACCACTTGCCTCTTTCTGCACCCCTCTTGCCTCCTTCTCCACCTTGGTTGCTTATTTCTGCACTGCTCTTGCTTCTTTATGCACCTCATTTGTCTCTTTCTGCACATTTCTTGTCTGTTTCTGTGCCTCTGTTGGTTCTTTCCGCACTGCTCTTGCTTCTTTCTGCACCTCTCTTGTAAATTTTTGCATCCTCTTGCCTCTTTCTGTACCCCTTGTGCCTCCTTCTGCACCTCTGTTGTTTCTTTCTTTACTTCTCCTCTTTCTTTCTGCACCTCTCTTCTTTCTGCATCCCTCTTGCCTCTTTATACACCCATCTTCCCTCTTACTGAACCTCTCTTGCCTCTTTATGTACCCCTGTTACCTTTTCCTGCATCTCTCTTCCCTGTTTCTGCACTTCTCTTGCCTCTTTCTGTACCCCTCCTGCCCCTTTCTCTACTCTTTTGGTTCTTTGTGCACCTCTCTTGTTCATTTTTGCCCCCTCTTGCCTCTTTCTGCACCCTCTTCCTTCTTTCTGCACCCTTATTTCCTCTGTCTCTACCCCTCTTGCCTCTTTCTTCATCTCTTCCGCTTCTTTCTGCACTTCTCTTGGCTCTTTCTGCACCCCTCTTGCCTCTTTCTGCACAACTGTTGGTTCTTTCTGCACTGCTCTTGCTTCTTTCTGCACCTCTCTTGCACATTTCTGTAAGCCTCTTACCTGTTTCTGAACCACTCTTCCCTCTTCCTGCACCTCTCTTGCCTCTGTCTGCACCCCTGTACTCTCTTCCTACACATCATTTGCCTATCTCTGCAACTCTCTTGTTTTTTTCTGAGCTTCTCTATCCTTTTTCTGTACTCAAATGGGGAGTGAAAGCTGTCAAGTTTAAAGGTCTGCGTGCTCTTGTGACTAAGGTATATGTCTACTTGAATATGTATTCTCACATGTGTTATGCATCTGAAGATGGTAGCTTACAAAGCGTGTAACTTCTCCTATAGGTGGTCCAATCTAATCAGAGCCCCTCAAATATATTATTGAATACCCATGTGCCCTGTATTATGAGCAGAATGAAATACATACCCCTTTTTGTACACATATTTACAGAGTATGCTGTTTGAAACACAGGTGTTCAAGTATTTGTATGTTTATTTTTATGTAACATGTCACTAGGTAAAAGCAGAGACACGCATGCATACCTTCACATACTTGGTCTGACTTACAACAGTGATATGCTTAGGGTTGCTGTTTTATATTTGGTAGGCCTAACATTCTGAGCAGTCGATTAATAGTGAACCTTCAAGAGAAAAGTGAGGTTTAATACATGTTGGGAGAAGGTTAGTGATTAGGCTACTTTGTATACGTCTGTTGAAAGGTACAATCGAAGTAGACCTCTTTATACACCTCTGTTGGTTCTTTCTTCACATCTCTTGCTTCTTTTTGCACCTTTCTTCCTCTTTCTGGACTTCTGTTGCCTCTTTCTGCATTTTTCTTGCTTCTTCTGCACCTTTCTTTCTCTTTCTGCACCTCTCTTCCTCTTTTTTCACTTCTCTTGATTCTTTTTGCGCCTTTCTTCCTCTTTCTGCACATGTCCTACCTATGTAGGAATAGTTAGAAATTTGCATTTAAAAAACCTTAGAAATTCACTGGAAAATTACATCTCTGATGACATCATCCACTTAATATCTGATGCACCTCTTCACACCATAATATAACCTTTGATACACCCACTCTAAAATACAGACTAACAGTCTCGAAACCATAGACACACCAATACCAGTCAGTACATACCCACTCACTGATTCATAGGTGTACACCCATCCACTCACTCACCCATACAGTCACTCCTTCATGCAGTCACTCATCTCTACAGCTACTGATATATGAAATCATATACCCATACAGACACTCGCACACTGCCGCTCACCCATAGAGTTACTCAAACACCTAGTCAGGCATGCAAATAATCAATCACATTGCCATTTACTCACCTATACAGTTATGCACACACCACCTCACTTATTCATACAGATACCAACACATACTTACTCTCTTTTACAATCACTGACACAAGCACACACTCATCCATACAGTCACTCTCACAATCCTTACTCTCACATATAGTCATAGATATATTCTCCAACACTTACATATACTGCCTACATATGTAGTTATTCACACATATATCACTGAGATGTCCAATCACTCACGAACACAGCCATACGCAAACTCACTCACCCATACAGCCCCTTGCAAATGCACTTATGAACCCATCGAACCAGTGAATCACCCACTCACAGATCCATGCAGGAAATCACACCCCTCATCCACCCACACAGACACTCGGGCACCCCTACAGGTACACAGACAACCAATCATCAACCCATACAGACACTCATGTGCTACTCACCAACTCATGCAGCCACTTACACACAATTGACAGACTGATACAGACATTCACACGGATTAGTCATTAACCCATGCATTCACTAAGACACGTGCCATCCCTCACTTGTACAGTCAGTCACGCACCCACTAAGTCATCCATTCAGACACTTATATACCTACCCATTCTTCAATACATCTTGGAGTATATATATAAATAACATTCCTAAACTTTTTAGAAACACTCGGTCACTGGATGATGTCATCCGTGATGTCATTTGAGATGTCATCAGTGATGTCATGCATGATGTCACTGACCATGTCACGAGTGATGTAATATGTGACATCATTAGCAGTGCATTGCGGGTGCGCGAGTTATAGTTAGCTCAGCTAACTATAACGGTCCAAATTTCGCTGGTTTTGTATGAGTGAAATGTCAGCCTAACGTCCCTGAAACCTGTGTTTTTTTCAGTGAAAAAAAATAAATATATATATATATATACACATACATACATACATAAATAAATACATATATGAAACATAAAAAATATTAACAAATATACTGCAAAACATCAAATAAATTACCAAACAAATCAATTCTAAAAATATTTTAAGTCCAAAAGAGAGATTTACTAAAAATATTATAAAAAATAAAAACGATGTATATAAACAAATGATAATCATAATAATAATAATAATAATAGATATATTTAACCAATATTAGGAAAGGTATTGGAGTCTGGGAATAATAGATATACTTTTCCCACTCCTGTTTATGCAACAGTAGTGAAAGCGTAGGCTTTCAGAGGGATTACATTTACTATTTTCAGTCCAAACAGGTCAACAGTAGTAAAGTATTGGACATAGGAGAGGTAAGATTTACTATTTCACCTCTGGTTTGTGAAATAGTAGAGAAAGCGTTGAAGTTCAGAGAGGCTACATTTACTATTCACACTCTAGTTTCTACAACATTAGGGAAAGCCTTGGACTTCGGAGGAGTAATATTTACTATTTCCACTTCAGTCTTCCAACAGTAGTAAAAGCATTGAACTTCGAAGGGTTAAATTGACTACTCCCACTCCAGCCTATGCAACAATGGGGAAAGCGTTGGACTTCGGAGCAGTAAGATTTACTATTCCCACTCCAGTCTGTGCAACAGTAGGGAAATTGTTGGACTTTGGAGGGGGTAGATACAATATTCTCACTCCAGTCTGTGCAATAGTAGGGAAAGCATTGGACTTTGGAAGAGTTACATTTTCGATTCCCACTCCAGTCTGTGCAACAGTAGGGAAAAGGAATAGACTTCGGAGGGGTAACATTTACTATTCCCACTCTAGTCTGTGTAACAGTAGGTAGAGTGTTGGACAGTTGGAGGAGTTTAAAGTTACTATTCTCAGTCTAGTCTGTGCTATAGTAGGGACAGCATTGGACTGTGGAGGGGTTAAATTGTACTATTACGACTCCAGTCTATGCAACCGTAGGGAAAGTACTTCACTTTTGACACAGTACATTTTTTAATAATCCTATTAATTTTGAACAAATTTAAAGCTCTTAGTATGAACGTTACTAACGAACCCCTCACAAAAATGCAAATTTCTATTTATTTATTACTTAATCAACTTCCCACACTATGCCCATGCAAACCTAGCAGCCTACACTCAAAATATAGCTAAAATAAATAACTATAGAACAATTCACATAATTGATAATTAATGCATTCATTAAAATCAATTATTTGCTAATTAATTACTGCTTAATTATTGTCCCTCCCTATACCCCTACAAACATAGCAACACACAACTAAAATATAACTGAAATATATCAGTATTATGGAATTCTGAATTGAATAATTAATAATAAATTACTTGTTAATTATTAATTAAATAACTTCCAACCTTATATCCCTACAAACCCAACAGCCCACGCCTAAAATATAAAGTTATTACACACAATTACATAATTAATCAGCAATTAAATCATTAATAATACATTAATAAATAATAGTTACTGCAGTATTACTTATTAAACTTTCCATTCTACACACATAGAAATGCAGCAGCACACACCTAAACTATAATAAAAAAATATAGTTATTACATAAGTTACATAATTAATAAGTACTTAAATATTTAATGAAAAATTATGAAATAATTAATAATATCTTATTACTAAATTAACGTCCCACCCTATACCCCTACAAACATAGACGCTCACACCTAAAATATAACAAAGTATATAATTATGCCACAATTAACATAATTAATAATCAATTAAATGATTAGTAATACATCAATAATTAATTGCTAAATAATTATTACTTGATCAACTTCTCACCCTATACCCATACAAACCCAGCAGTCCACACCTAAAATATAATATAGCAGAAACAATATTTGTTACACAATGTAGTTAATTAATAAACTATTAAATACAAAATCATTAATTATTATCTAATTAACTTCTCAGCCTGTTCTCCTACAAATGTAGCAACTCGCACCTAAAATGTAAGTATATTAAATCAATATTACATAATATACATAATAAATTACAATCCCATAGGTACTTAAAAATTATTAAAGATTGAATAATTAATTATTACTTGATTACCTTCCCATCCTAACCCCCACAAACCCAACAACCCAATACAACACTCTAAATTACTATTAACAATGAAATAAAACATTCTAAATCACTTAAAATGGCAAACTATTTTAAAAAAAATTAATAGCAGTTATTCAAACAATACTAATCCATAAAATTAATATATAAACTTAAACACATTCAATTAATTAAAAAACTTAGGGCAAGATGCATTAAGCGTTTTCTCCTCGCAAACGGGTCGATTAGCAGAATTGGCCCATTTGCGATCACAGAAAATGCTTTTTTCTATGCATCAAATCCAATTTTGCGATTTGGTAACCTGTTACCAAATCCCAAAATGGGTTTGCGATTCCCTATTTGGAAGGGGCGTGTTTAGGGTGCAACTTCCAAATAGCGAATCCTAACAGTATGCATGAGTGTTTTGTCAAAGCGGTCGCAAAAAATTTGCATATTACCACCTACTTGAAGTAGGTGGTAAGACATTCGCAAATAGGAAGGGGCCCCAAGGGACCCCTTCCCCTTTGTGAATGTTTGTATGTCCTACAGACCACTGTCTGCTCTTTGTGAATGTTTGTATGTCCTACAGACCACTGCCTGCTCTTAAAAAATGAAAAAGAAAACTTTTCATTTTTCTTTTTGTAAAGCATCTCGTTTTCCTTTAAGGAAAACGGGCTGCTTTACAACAGAAAAATGATTGCTTTATTTAAAAGCAATCACAGACATCGTGGTCCGCTGATCTCAGCAGGCCACCATCCCTGTGATTTTTGCGATTCCTATGTGTATGAGAGTAGGATCTGCACTTATGTTGCCCCCACTTTTTGTCTGATGTATACACTGGTTTCTGGCTATAGTCTGGCTGGGACCCTGCTAATCAGGGCCCCAGCCTCTCTGTTCTCTCTAAACAACTTGGAGTGCATATTAGATGCACTAGTGATTCGATACTGTGGTGCCTTATGCGCCACTAGTATATGGTACTTTAGGTACCAAGGGCATAGGTACTTCACAGGCCTATCAGCGGTTGAAGCATGTATTATGCCACCCCTGGGAAGCAGGCTAAATCTGACACCACAGGCCTGCTACTGCAGCCTGGGTGAGGTAGTGTTAGCACTCCTCACTGAGATATAGGTTCCCTATATCTCACCATACACACACATATAAACCTATCAGTCACCCCTAAGGCAGGCCCAATCAATCCCGAGGGCAGGGTGCTTGGTTTCCATGTGAGGGGGTGCCTCTGCCTAAGCAGGGCCCCTCTGCAGTCCTCAGAGTCTATTCTCTGTGGCTGTTTGTGGATGCGGTTTAACCATATACTCTTAAGTGCATTATAACCTTGTGGTAAATGCTAACTCTGGGATGACTGCATCAAAACATGTCGTGTTTGGTGTCAAACGCTTTGGAATCATACCCCCACACCAGTAACTGGTGTGGGAGTATGATCCCACCCTTCTAGAGGGGTAGACATGTACTCACTGTGGAAACACGGTAGATTCCTGAAAGAGCCCTGGCATCAAAAAATGTTGTAGTGAGGGCTGAGATTTAGATACATACATTGCTGTGTTAGAAAAAGCGCGTTAGATGTAGAAAGCCATCTTGCAACTTTTGCTGCTTTTGCACACGACACTGCAGATACATGTTATTTTTTGAAAATTGCTTGCTCGCCTTTTCTTCACATGAGAACTGTCTGTTGTTCACATCCCTAGACGTGAGCTGCGACCTTGGTCTAAACATTGTATAAAGAAACAGTCTGGGTTGCCAGACAATGCATGTTTTTGAGTTCAGGTTGATCGGCCCACTATTTAGCCATAACACGCACACAGCTGCCAAATATCTGAAAGTCGAGAGCCTTTAATATTGCAGTCTGCATGTCTTACACACACTTTCTGGAGAAGAGCTTTCCCAGGAGCAGAGCAAAGCTGATCCTGTGATGTGATTCAACTAAGCTGATCTTTACGGTATGGGGTTCCCCATTCAAACCTAGAGACCTTCTATTAGTCTAATAATATTAGTTTACTAGCGAAAGGAAGGTGGCTGTATGCCACTGTCATTTGTAATATGATCTCTCCTTTCATTTTCTATGGTATTGTAACAATGCTGATGGTTTTAATTCTAATCATTTGTTTGCTTGTGTTAGCCAAAGTACTGCATCTTAGGACACGTAGTTTTTAAAATAAACTTTTCAAACTTTATCGTGTCTCTGATTACTCTTGTTGTGGACTGATATGAGAATAATAATTAACAGGTATTTCTGATTCCCACCATTCCTGAGAGTACTCTAAGCCACTTGTTCTGGGTTGTCTATACATTGGGACCTCCGATAAAATACGGATAACGAATGGGACACTGATGCTGGTCAGATAGGGGTTCTGGGTTCTGAGGTGAGTTTTTGGGACACCACAATTCAATGAGGTCCGGGTTTCCTGTGCATCGTTCTGTGCATGAGCAGAATCCTTGCAACATGGCGCACCTAACGTTTGGTCTTTTGATTTGAAACGCCTTAGTAGTGGTTATATTAGTCCACGACACCCTCACTCTTGTTTCCGGATAACGTGAGTGACGGATTTTACCTACCTGTTGGTTGCCTAATAGGTTCTTTCAAGCTTCTTAATTAAAAAGGTTTTCTTATATTGCTGAACCCTTGTGCTACTGTAAAATCCATTGTTGTTCTTCTCTGTCTCCTTATGGCGGTTGAAATTGCAGCACATAGTTGTACGCCTTTGCGGCGTCATTTGACGTAGTATGGGGTACCGGACGATGGAATGGCCATAATTTTTGTGGTGAGTGCGAACGCGTCCCACCCTTACCAGTTGTTTTACTCTTTTGTGACGCTGCCGGCAGTGAATGCGGATGATAACACGTTTCACTCGTATACTCACACATGGGTCCCAGCAAATTATACGCCATATAGGATGCTGGAGATTCCCCTTTCAGCCTGGCAGCATAGCATTTGGTTTAATGGCACCCTTCCCCATGTGGTTGCACTGGCTAGGTTAGGACCTTTGTCAATTCCAGGGGCCACATGGCCGGTGCTAGCCGGATTTACTCCTCACCCCCGCTATTTGACTATTGCGGTGGATGAACTGCATACACTCCATGCAGCCCTTATTACAGTATATAGAGCTTTAGTACAATACGTTTCGCGCAACGTGCAGGTGGGGGCACCTGCTGTTGCGGGACTACCAGCTGGTCACCCTGCGGTTGTTATTAGCCCCGTCATAGTTGATTCAGTGATGGGCAAGCGCCCCCAGAATAAGGATGATTTGCCTTATTGGCTTGCCGAGAAATTTGACCAACTGGAAGCAGTTTTTCCACACTACCGCTATGGAGAAACACAGAATCCTCACCATTAGTTTGCCGAAAGACTTAGTCCCAGAAGTGTCCGATTGTGACAACTGGGGTAAGGTTTTTGCCGCGGTCTACTCGAAGTGCTTTGGCACTCCGTCTATGGCTGTGCTTCCCTCCGTAATTAAACATGTTCAAGATAATCACGGTCCGGAGGCGGCTGTAGAGTTGGGAATGCGGCTTGTCGGAAGGTTCGACGTAGTTGCCTCTCTTGTCCTTGGTAATCTCAAGGGAGATGCGGTACAATTCCAAGTGGCTAATGGCTTAACCCGCGTCGATGAACTCGATAAGCCCAAAGAGTTGCCTAAAATTATTGCGGAGGCTTATAGAACTATTGGCCGCAGTAGTTTAGGGGTTAAATCGACTATAGTCATTCCTGACTTGATACAACAAACTAAGGTGAGCTCGCCTGTTAAAGACGATCATCCGACTTTTCCAAAGCAGAATTGGCGGACAAAGAAACAGGGAAAGCAGCAACAGAAACAGGGGTCTCGTCCTGCGTCTCCCGTACAGCCAACTAGTGAATGCACATACGATTTGCGCGATCGCACTAGTATTAGGTCACCTGATAGATTTCAGGTTCCTGAACAACGCTCTCCTCATTCTTCACAGGAAACATCGGCCTCACAGTCTGGTGGCGGAGAACGTGGCAAGGGTCGGGGTGCCCAACAAGGACGTGAGCAACCCTGTCAGGCTGACGGTAAAGGCAAGCAAGACGAGTTTGCACGTCCCCAGTTTCAGAAGAAGAAAGTTGCTGCACTAACAGCGAGATATGCCACAGATAGTGAGAACGCAGATTCGGAACCTGACATGGGCACTAACGCTGCTCGACAGCACAGAGGAGGTTACAATAGTGCGGCAAGCACTGCGTCCATATCTGGAGGCGACTGCAACTGACACGTTCATTACTGTAGAAACTGCTGACACTAGAGTGGCTTCCCCTGATAGACTATATGATATAGTCCTCTTAATTGAAGGTGACATACAACGTACTATCCAAGGGATTTTTTGGGATAATCTGACCTCTTCCTATGACATTCTTTTAGCAGAGGCAGACTGCCCCCCAGCTTTCATTTTAGATGCTCCTAGAGGGGAGGAGGTAATCCTCCCTTCCTTTGCGCACACAGTGCCAAAGGAACACGCTAAAAAGTTTGCAGAGGAGTGGGCTCAGGTGCATGCTCCGGCTTTGTATCGTACTCAAGTGGGCTGGGATAAATTGTCCCCCAGCCATGAGATTCCATTACGGTCTATGCCCCAGCCACAGCCCCAATATCCCATGCGTCGTGAAGCTAGATCTCACGTCGCAGACATCCTTGAACAATTGGAATATCAGGGTGTTATTAAAACATGTGTGTCACCAATGAATAATCCTTTATTCACTGTGACGAAGCCTGATGGGTCGTACCGCCTAGTTTTGGATTACCGGCATTTAAACTGTCATTGCCGGACATGCGCGGTACAGAATACCCACAGTTCTGCTCTCGTCGATAGTCTCGTGAGAAAAAGGTTTAAAACCACGTGACATTTTCAATGGCTTTTACAGCCATACCCTGTACTCTATTAGTAGTCAGTGGACAGCGTTTACTTCTGGCGGCAAACAAAAACAGTTTAGGAGATTAGCCATGGGCTATAAAAACAGCCCTGGCGTCTTTGCCGCATGTGTTGTCTCTCTGTTAGAGAGCATTGACCCTGATGCGTACTCGTATGTTGATGATATCTATCTCACAGACGACGAGTTGTGGCCGCATCTGTGTCGCGTTGATCGTATCATTGTTATGTTTGCAGACTTCGGTTACAAATTCAACTTTGCGAAGTCTCACATTGCAGAGTATATAGTGTTGTTTTTGGGCTACGAGCTCAACAATGAGGGTCGAGGATTAGCTCCTCACTTTCTGGAGAAGTGCGCATGCTTGCGTGCTTCAACAACACTGACAAAATTACAGTCTTTGCTGGACTTTCTGAATTTCGGTCATACGTACATTCCCGATTATGCCCAGCGTATCAAGCCGATGTATGCCTTGGTTCAACCTACTTTTTCCAAATCCAGCTGGCTGCCAGAGCATTCAGCTATTTTGCAATCTTTGCAAGCTGATCTTCTTGCTTCAAAATACTTACTGACGCGTGATAACCGCACTAACCTGGTAATAAGAATTGTGCCTGGCGCAGTGGGTTTCACGTACTTGACGTTCAATGAGGGCAATACCGTCCCCATTGCATACAAATCACACCTGTACACTTCAGCTGAACTGCGCTTTTCCTTGGTCGAGAAAGTTTTAACAGCAGTGCAAATGGCGATTCTTGAAGAACGAGCGCTGTCGCAAGGAAAACGCATGTTGGTTGTCACACCATATCCTGCCCTAGAGGCAGTGACGAAAGCAAGTGTACCCAATTCTAAAGCTTTGCATCCACGTTGGATACAATGGGCCACTTCCTTGACATCGCCCGATGTCTCCTATATCTGTGATGCATCATTACAGACTCAGGAGTATTTACAGTATGAATGTGTTCATCCTGCTCCTCTGTCTTTGCTCCTGCTCGAAGATTACCATTGTGTCATTTACACTGACGGTTCGGCGCAACCGGCGACTGGATCGAAGAATGCCTATTCAGCGGCCTGCGCAATTGTGGCGGGTACTTTCGTAAATGGTGAATTCCAATCTGATGTCGTGCATACGCAGTCATTGGGTGATTGTACCGCACAGTTGGCGGAGCTCCATGCTCTAGTGCTTGCACTGGAGTTTGCTGATCCTCGAGTCACTACTCTTATAGTCAGTGACTCATTTTACTGTGTTCAGTCCTTCAACGACAATCTATTCTTTTGGTCGCAAAATGAATATCGTGATTCCAAAGGTAGCACAATTAAGCATAAAATGCTTTGGGTTCGAGTGGCAGAACTTAAAGAACATCTGCCTCTCGGGAATGTAATTCACACTCTTGGGCACCAGCGAGTGGGTGTCCACGCTGTCGGCAACAGCTTAGCTGACGAAGCAGCGAAAACAGCAGTGGCGACATATCTAGTAGCAGCAGTTACAAGATCCAAAAGTAAGATCGATGATGACATCTTGGCAGCTATTGCTGCAACAGAGAAAGGAAGTAATTACCCGAGAGGTTTCCCTTCTCTTTACCATTATCACTTAAGTCCTGATAACGTCCCATTAGTGAGAATTAACGACGTTGGTGACAGATTAATTCCCAACGCGGTCTGCAGACCATCCTTGATAACAGCAGCTCACGAGGGTATGGCCTCTGCCCACGCTGGCATTGCAGCAACTGTTACTCTGTTACAACAACGTTACTGGTGGCGCGGGTTATATAAACAGGCTCTCACTTATGTTCTTGATTGTGACATTTGACAGCAGATTAAACCTTCAACTGATGCGCGTCCACCACAAACTCAGTTGTACATATCCAATAAACCACTTGGGTGTGTTTATCTGGATCACTGCGGTCCTTTCTCCTCTGATACTGCGTACAAGTATATCTTAGTTGAAGTGGATTCGTGCACACATTTTCTGTGGGTATGGCCACAAAGGAGTGCTGATGCCCGTACTGTCATCAGGGATTTGCGTGTCTTTGTGGGAAGTTTTGCGTGTGGTTCCTTTCATTCTGATCAGGGCCCTGCGTTCGCCTCTAAGGCGTACAAAGAAGCCATGAAAAATGTGGGGGTCCAAGTCAAATTTTCGTCTCTCTACCGACCTGAGGGTAATAGTGTGGTGGAGCGAATGAACCATGACTTAAAGCAATCCTTGACAGCTAGGGTTTTAGGCACTGGCCGGAACTGGTTAGCCCATTTGTATAATGTCCAACGTGCACTTAATAATCTCCCTAGAAGGTCTCTGGGTGGGCGGACCCCACACATGATGCTCTTTGGCATAAAAATGCTAGTGGGAATTCCCTACATAGTGACTGTATCACAGAGAGTAGTCTGCTGTAAAAATGTACTGTTTACACCCCCGCATGGGCGGCTGGATGTGTCCATCTGACCTTTGATTCCAACCTTGAAAGCAGAGTTCAACAAGATGAAATTTTTCAAAATTGCGGGCTCCGGCCTCGTGACCTCCTTCCAAACTATTTTTGGTGTGATACCGGCATTTTTTCATTCTATTTTTTCCAGCGTCTTTGGCGGTCTCCCGTTGATTCTCGCCCTCGTGGCTAGGGTGCTGTTGTTGGTCTGCTTACTACGCAATGGCTGCACAATTTGTATCACACGACAGCCTGTCCCGACTGCTCCATCTTCGTAACCGGATGCTTGAATACTATGTAACATTACCACTGGCATTGAGCATAGCCTATGGATTGTTCTTCCGGTTTTCCTACTTTACATGCGTACAGCCTGTTTTTCATTGCCTAGATTGTCCATTCGAATGGGCTCTGGATTTGTGCTTGTCAAACTCGGTGTCTCCTGCCCCGGATTATGATCAACTAATGAGTCCCTTAGTGGCTCATGAGTTGGACTGTTCTGGCGTCAGGATTATGGCACATGGAGTCCTAGGGAATTGGGACATCGGTACGGCTGCATATGACTTCCTGGAAAGAAGTTATCTTGAAGAACACGCCAGTTGTCCTCTGATTGTGCTGGAGGCCCCACTTGTTGAAGAACATGTATGTTAATTTGCCTTACTAGACTGGATGGCGGACTCTTTTACAGACCATTCCAATGACTTCCTCTTGGAAGCTGTGGCTATTTACTGTGCCTATACATTGATGGATTAACTTGGATGTCGTCCAACTTTCCTTCGAACACACATTTTCTTTTTTTGGGGGTTTTTGATTCGACATTTCGGGCTCTCTGAGCCTTGCCATTAATTTTTCGATTCAACTTTTTTTCCTTTTATTGTTTTTTTTCTACTCTTCTTCTTCGAACCTTCACTGCCACTTATATGGATTTCCAATTCGTGCTCTTAGTTCTGTTCTGTCGTACTTGAACTCTGTGGCACTTGATTGTATCCCTATTTACTAGTGGTCCGATCAAGGGGGGGTGTAGTGTGGGCTGCGATTTAGATACATACATTGCTATGTTAGCATAAGCGCGTTAGATGTAGAAAACCATCTTGCCACTTTTGCTGCTTTTGCACACGACACTGCAGATACATGTTAATTTTTGAAAATTGCTTGCTCGCCTTTTCTTCACATGAAAACTGTCTGTTGTTCACATCCCTAGACGTGCGCTGCGACCTTGGTATGAACATTGTGTAAAGAAACAGTTTGGGTCGCCAGACAATGCATGTTTTTGAGTTCAGGTTGATCGGCCCACTATTTAGCCATAACACGCACACAGCTGCAAATACCTAAAAGTCGAGAGCCTTTAATATTGCAGTCTGCATGCCTTACACACACTTTCTGGAGAAGAGCTTTCCCAGGAGCAGAGCAAAGCTGATCCTGTGATGTGATTCAACTAAGCTGATCTTTACGGTATGGGGTTCCCCATTCAAACCTAGAGACCTTCTATTAGTCTAATAATATTAGTTTACTAGCGAAAGGAAGGTGGCTGTATACCACTGTCATTTGTAATATGATCTCTCCTTTCATTTTCTATGGTATTGTAACAATGCTGATGGTTTTAATTCTAATCATTTGTCTGCTTATGTTAGCCAATGTACTTCATCTTAGGACACATAGTTTACAAAATAAACGTTTCAAACTTTATCGTGTCTCTGATTACTCTTGTTGTGGATTGATTTGAAAATAATAACGAACAGGTATTTCTGATTCCCACCATTCCTGAGAGTACTCTAAGTCGCTTGTTCTGGGTTGTCTATACATTGGGACCTCCGATAGAATACGGATAACGAATGGGACACTGATGCTGGTCAGATAGGGGTTCTGGGTTCTGAGGTGAGTTTTTGGGACACCACAATTCACTGAGGTCCGGGTTTCCTGCGCATAGTTCTGTGTATGAGCAGAATCCCTGCAACAATGTATGCCACCAGCACAGACACTGGGCTGCCCTTCTGCTGCTGACCGAAACTCGCAGTGGAGGAGGCCCAACAATAGGCATCCTGTCACAGGGAGGTGTCACCACCTTCCAGGCAGGTTTTGGTGTATTGGGGCTGGATGGGTGCCCTCCTTGAGTGCTTTGAAGTCCTGCACTGGGGGAGCAGTAGGCTCCTCTGTACATATGCCAGCTCAAACCGGTCCAGGGGCTACCTGCCCCTGCTCTGGCATGAAACTGGACAAAGGGAAGTGGGTGTAACCACCCACTCCCCTGACACTCCCAGAGGAGTGGTCATAGAGCTAGTCCCTCCCTTTCTTTTAGTATAAGATAGGGAACCCTTGTCATTGCAAACTCGATATCTCTGGATGATACTCTACAAGAAGAATCCTGGACCTTTGACATTCCACTGCCTTTGGATGACTAAAGAATCTCCCTTGGAGTCAAGGAGTGACTCCCCTACAAGGCAGGCACCAAAACTTTGAATCAAAGGTTGCAAACTTTCCCACTCCCGATGGAGTCCGAAGTCCCTGCAGCCCCAGAAGTGGATTTCCTGACCTCTCGATGGCCATCATGAATCCCCAGCAGAGCTGAGGTGAGTGGACCAAACAAGTGACAAGGAACAGCAATACCCGGGTACCGTGCACTATTTTCAAGTGCAATCCCTTCACGACATTCTATGAACTTGTGCATTGGCCCATGTATGGTCCAAGCATCCAGCAGGATTTTCACTGAAGATCAGAGGCCTACCCTGTCCTGAGTGACCGTGGGCTCCTGCAAAGTGAATCCTCCTGAGGCGTCTACGCGATCCCTTGCCCATTGGCTTGTGGGTCCCCTGAAGACTTTCTCATCAAACCAAAGGACTCCTCTGGTTGCTCTAGGCCTGCCCTGACTTACCCTTGCTGGGTGAGTCCAGCAGACCTTGCTGGTCTGCACCGCTAACTTTCTTCACATTCCAAAAGACTTGCTGTTGCCAAGGCTTGTTGGCTCCAATCCGGTTGCCAATACTTTAGTAAACTGCAGACTTTGAGGAACAATCCGAATCCAGCTCCAGGTCATCGTCGACGCCTCCTGGACCTCGTGGCTGAAGAGTCAAGACACCTGTGAATCACCTGGAATCACCCGACTACCGTGGGCATCCATCTTCCTGGCCCGGGTCACTGGCAAGTGACTGTGAACTTTGTCCCTTATGCTTTCAGGTCTTCCTTCTTCAGAATCCAGCCTTGGATTCCACCGGACACTTCTTCCGTCTTCACAAGTAGCAAGTCTTCTTTGGCTCCCATTGAAAACAACGCCACGACCTGACACAAAAAGACACCTATGCACCTGGCTTCCCTGGGTGAGGTAACTCGTGCACTCCGGTGCTCCTGTGTGTATTGGCTCTCGAACTACTTACCCTGTAAGTGACTTGCTTGTAGACTCCCCAGAAGTACCCTAGAACTTTAAAATTCCAACTGCGACTTGCTCCATTGAAGTCTATTGGGATCCGCGGCTGTGTTATCACACTGCATGAGTCTTCCGTGGGTCCTTTACTTACCTGCCTTGGGTGGATTAGTGAGGCCCCAGCGCTTCTGAAGACCTTAGGCCTTCTCCCTTTGCAAGTCAATATCATTATACCTCTTTTTTAGTATATGGTCTGGTACACCCCTAAGGCCCCAGCCATATAAGTGCTTAATTTGTTGTGAAACATTGATTTGTGCATATGTTCCTGACTTCTAATCTCATAAAGAGATTAGTAGAGTGTGTCTAGAAATAAATACATATATATTCTATATATATACCTGTGTGGTGTCCTTTCATTTGGTAATTCAAGAGATTATAAGGTAAAACAAGCTGCTTTACATTCCTCAGAGACTTAGCCTGAAGGCTGCTCTCCACAGCTACCACTAGAATAGCTTTCTTTAAAAGGTTATCTTAAACCTATCTACCATAAGAGTCGAATTGGACTGGTGCAAGGTGGCCACAATAACTAGTGACCAGCATATGCCAGGCCAACTTCTCACATTGGTGGCAGCGGTGGGATTCCAGCTTGCCATTGTTTTACCAGAATATCTCTATTTGAATTACTAACTGAAAACCACTAAAGGTACTCAAGGTACATATAAAGTCAAGCTTAGTATCAACAAGTTCTACTGAACTTAGAGCTGTTTGTAAAGGGATAGCACACCCTTGCTACAGCTCAAGCTAGGATCAGTAGGCCACAAACTAGTGTAGGTAGTACAACACTGCACAACACTAGAACGTCCTTAAGTGCTGGAGCCAGTGGGTCCACCCAACCTCAGTATAAGGACATGACTTTCTTTGACTTGAAAGCCATGTGTGCTGCAAGGCACCTGAGGATAGGACAGAGTCCCTCCACACTATACCTGATAGATCTGTTGACCACAGATGATCTTAGATTAGCTCTAGGCGCTAAGGGATCTGAATCAGGGGGTGGGTCAGCCATAGTCTCTGGGTCAGATGATGAAAATCAAGATGACCTGGACTCTGTGATTGAAGGGCCAGATCCATAGGGATCTGAAAAGGCCAGAGGAATTCTCCATAAGAGAGCTCACAGAGTGGAAGAGAGGCCTAGGTACCCTTCAAGGGAATCTGACCACTCATATCACTCTGGCAGAGAATCTGTCCAGCAGAGGAACTCCTACTTTAATAGAAGAGAGACCTCCTCTGAAAGTATGAGAAAGCAAGAGTAGCCCTCAGAGCCAAGCAGTTGGCATTAGACAAAGAAGCCTTTGAGCTCCAGAGAGCTTCTAGAAAAGAGGGGTTAGAACCCCCTGGTAGCAGCAACAGTGTCCCTAGAGGCAGAGATTACATTCCAGACCATAGGAACCTGTCCAAGGTTGTTCCTCCCTACCAGAGTGGGGATGATATCCACAAATGGATAACTGCTATGGAGAGGGCCTGTAGAGTACAACAGGTCCCCCAGAAACAGTGGGTAGCAATCTTGTGGCTCTCCTTTTCTGATAAAGGTAGAGACAAGCTCCTCAATGTTAGAGAAGAGGATGCTGATGATTATGAAGTCCTGAAGAGTGCACTGATAGATGGGTTTGGCTTAACCACTGAACAGTACAGGTTGAAGTTCAGAGACACCCAGAAAGCACAGACTCAGGACTGGACTGACTTTGTAGATTGTGCAACCAAGGCTCTGGAGGGTTGGCTGGTTGGTAGTAGAGTTACTGATTTTAAGGGATTGTATAATCTTATGATGAGAGAACAGATCATTAATAATTGCCAAAACCAGTTGTTGCATCAATACTTGGTAGACTCTGATCTGACCTCTCCCCAAGAATTGGGAAAGGAGGCAGACAAATGGGTCAGAACCAGGGTGAGGGAGGCAAAACACCCAGAACCAAGGGGGTGACACTAAGAAGCAGGATTCTAAGGGCTCTTAGAAAGGTGGGGATAAGTCAAAAGACCAGAAGTCTTCACAAGCGCCCCAAAAATCTACATCTGGTGGGAAGTCACAGTCGAACAAAGGAAAAGGCCAAAAGAAGCCCTGGTGCAAATTCTGTACACAGAAAGGGCACTGGACTTCTGACTGTAACAAGTCCAAAGACCAAACCACCACCACTCCTGCCCCTAAGGCAACTGTTCCCCCTAGTCCAGCTACTGGTGGAGGTGGTAATCAGAATAAGGGTGTAGTAGGGTTGACCCTGGGTTCTGAAGTGGACTCTGGTCTAGTCAGAGTACCCACTCATGCATTGCTGATTTCTGATGGAGACATTGATATGTCATTCCTAGTGAGCCCTAGTAATCTGGGCAAATACAAACAGCAGCCTGTAATAAATGGCAAACAGGCTTTGTCAGTCAGGGACACAGGTGCTAGTGTCACCATGGTGCTGAATAGATCACAAGTGTGGAGGCTTGTGTTTGCTGCGCACTGTTCAAAGGTGTGTAACCACCACGATTTTAGACGTGAATCTGCAAATCTTTCATTCATTACCTTATTGAAAATCTTTACTGTCCATAGTTACATAATATCACATACAATTGTATCTAATGACATCAAACTCAATAGTTTGTAAAGAATGACAGTGTTCATGTACTCCAACAAAGACACTACATTTGCAAATTTACAAATTTATATATTCATGGATACTGAAGCCCAATGCATTTCGGAACATGCTAGTTCCTTCCTCGGGGGAAATTCTGAAATGAGAAAAAATAAATAAAGTAATTTTATTTTGTCTGTCCAAATGGAGGCTCAAAAAAAGCTCTATTAACAACAAAAAGTGTGATTTATATGAGTATTTTCAGGTTATTTTATTGTGATGTAGTCAGAACATGTTGATAGTTCATACCTTCAATAGGCAGTTTATGTCTTGCGTAAACCGATGGTCCTAACGGGATGAAATCTGAAATACCAAATTGCAATAACGTTGTAATTATGACCTTGTGCCACTAGAAGCGTGAAGTAGTAAAGCGAACGCTCATAAGCAAGGCTTACCTCGTGGAGGTTTAACATGCACGTTTGTCTGAAACAAAAGACCAGAAGGAACCTAGGGTCAAAACCACTGTACTGGGATAATCTGCAAAGTCACTTAAAAGCAATTGGACCGCTTCTCAAATGAGTAAACTTGCTTACCTATGTAGCACCCATTATGTCAAGTATCTACACAAGAAAACGATAAGAAGAGAGGTTAGGTCTTGACCAATCCTCAAATGGTCTAAAGAAACGCTTGAGTTTAAGACAGAAAACCGGTCAAGTTGAAAATGCCTCGTACCTGAAGTTTATGTAGTCGCATTCGCCAAAATAATCTTCCGTGATGCTGTGAAGTAGTGTTCCCCTTCACTCGCGATTTAAATCGCGCGATCATGGAGCGCGCTATGAACAGCAATGATGGACTAATGCTACAGCGCTAATCTCTTTGTGGCTTGTGCGTAGGCGCCATGTTGTAATATATAGAGATGCCTGAGATGTGATATTCCCAATAACGAAACAATGTTTCCCCGTTAATAAAAAATTGAAATGATGTGTGAAACATTCTGCTGGAACTCATAGAAAGAACAAAAGCAGTATGAAAACGATTTCCAAGAAGTAACTAGATAGCTTTTCACTGTGGGACAGAATTGATATTCCAAGATAACGATGCAATGTCTCTTAACTAATAAACCTGTGTGAACCAAAATCGTAACGTGCCATACAAGGTGATGAAATGGCAAAGAATGATGATGACAACCGTATCTAATAAAATAGCAAATGTTATGCGAGAATGTCACTATTCTTGTGAAACAACAAAATAATAATAAAAGATAACAACAGAGATACTTATGTACAACGCGCTGGAGACCTGATGTTGATATGGTGGAAACCTAGTGTTAATGTAAAATAAATGTAAGAAGAAAATGGGAAAGGAAAAACATGTTCTTTAGGCTTGTGCTGGTCATAACTGAAAATTGACATAGCATTTGGTACTATGTAAAAAAGAAGAGAAGTATGGGAGAAAGGTAGCCTGTGTTTTAGGTGCACCTTGTGTGTAAAGCTATATGAAACATGACATATCTAATCTGTCATTCATTCCTGTTGGGACCATGGTGTCCAAAGTTTTTAACAGTAGACCTCACGTTGAAGTAGTTTGTTGTTATTGTCTATTCCTTATTGGATTTTAACTCTCTCTATGATTTGAAACCTTAGTTGGGAAATTGAGTGATTTGCCTCTGTCCAGTGGGCGGCTAATGATGAATTCAGATTCTTGGTTCTTATTCGACTTTTGTGTTCTGTCAGTCACCATGGTGGCAGAGGATCTTGTGGACCCTGGGCAGATCATCCTGGGTGAAATGTACCAGGTTACCAATGCAAGCAATGTCAGGACCAACCATAGTCTGGCAGTTGTGAATTTCTCCTTGGGAGGGGTAACTGGCCTCAAGAAAGTAGTAGTCAGTGCAGACCTCCCTGTCGAATGTCTATTGGGCAATGATCTAGAGACTTCAGCCTGGTCTGTAGTAGAGTTATGGACTCATGCTGAGATGTTGGGCATACCTGCAGAGGTATTTGCTGTGACCAGGTCACAGGCCAAAATGCATAAAGCTGAACCAGCTCTGGATTCTGAAACTATGGACCAGATGCTACCCAAGAGGAGGAGCAGTAGGGTTAAGGCAGTGTCTTCCCCTCTGTCTCAGATCTCAGATTCCCCTCCTGAGGGAGGAGAAGCAGATCCTAAAGAAGGAACTGCCCCAGAGGGACTTGAACCTGATTAGGTTGAGTTCTTAGGGGCAGGGGGACCTTCTAGTGACGATCTGAGCAAAGAGCAACAGTGCTGCCCCTCTCTTGAACCCCTCAGACAGCAGGCTGCTGCTGAGGCTGCTGGGAGTGCTAGTGGGTCCCATAAAGTTTATTGGGATGAGGGACTCCTATATTCTGAGGCTAGAGATCCTACCCCTGGAGCCACCAGGAGGTTGGTAATACCTCAGAAGTTTAGGGGGTTCATCTTGACCCTCGCACATGACATCCCATTAGCAGGACACTTGGGCCAAAACAAGACCTGGGATAGGCTTGTTCCACATTTTCATTGGCCACACATGTCAGAGGACACCAAGGAGTTTTGTCGCTCCTGTGTCACTTGCCAAGCCAGTGGCAAGTCAGGTGGCACAGCAAAGGCCCCCCTGATACCACTACCTGTGGTGGGGGTGCCCTTTGAAAGGGTAGGGATTGACATTGTTGGTCCCCTTGACCCTCCAACAGCATCTGGGCACAGGGTTATCCTGGTGGTAGTGGATCATGCCACCAGGTACCCAGAAGCAATTCCCCCGAGGACCACCACAGCCCCTGTGGTGGCACGAGCCCTCATTAGAGTTTTCTCCAGAGTGGGTTTCCCAAAGGAGGTTATAGCTGACAGAGGTACCAACTTCATGTCAGGGTATCTAAAAGCAATGTGGAAGGAGTGTGGTGTAAACTATAAATTCACTACTCCCTATCACCCACAATGCAATGGGTTACTTGAAAGGTTTAACAAAACCCCAAAGGGAATGATTAAAGGCCTTCCAGAAAAGCTTAGGCGAAAATGGGACCTTTTACTTCCCTGCCTTCTGTTTGCATACAGAGAGGTTCCACAGAAGGGGCTGGCTACAGCCCATTTGAACTTCTGTTTGGGCATCCTGTAAGAGGTCCATTATGTTTGGTGAAGGAGGGCTGGGAGTTACCTCTCAAACCTCCCAAACAGGATGTGATGGACTATGTACTTGGTCTCTGCTCCAGGATGGCTGAATACATGAAGAAGGCAACTAAAAACCTGGAGGCAAGCCAAGAACTACAAAAAACTTGGCATGACCAAAAGGCTGTGCTGACTGTATACCAGCCAGGACAGAAAGTGTGGGTGTTGGAGCCTGTGGCCCCAGCAGCTCTCCAAGACAAGTGGAGTGGCCCCCATACAATTGTTGAGCAAAAGGGAGAAGTCACCTACTTGGTGAATCTTGGAACTCCCAGGAGCCCCCTTAGGGTGCTCCATGTCAACAGATTAAAACCATATGTTGACAGGGCTGACATGGGCTTGCTCATGGCAACTGATGAGGACCAGGAGGAGGAGAGTGACCCTCTCCCTGACCTGCTCTCACAGAACCCTGATGATGGGTCAGTAGATGGTGTTGCTTTGGTAAGCAGCCTCACTGAAAATCAGCAAACTGAATGCAGACAAGTTTTGCAAAAGTTTAGACATATGGTTAGCCTGATCCCTAGTCAGACTTCTTGGTGCACCCATGAGGTGGACACTGGAGACAGTCTGCCTGTCAAGAGTAAAATCTACAGGCAACCTGACCATGTCAGGGACTGTATCAGGACTGAAGTCAGAAAATGTTGGACCTAGGTGTAATTGAGCCTTCAGATAGCCCTTGGGCTAGTCCAGTAGTCCTAGTGCCAAAACCTCATACCCATGGACACTGGAGACAGTCTGCCTGTCAAGAGTAAAATCTACAGGCAACCTGACCATGCCAGGGACTGTATCAGGACTGAAGTCAAGAAAATATTGGAACTAGGTGTAATTGAGCCTTCAGATAGCCCTTCGGGTAGTCCAGTAGTCCTAGTGCCAAAACCTCATACCCAGGGTGGTAAGAAAGAAATGAGGTTTTGTGTAGACTACAGAGGCCTCAATGCAGTCACCAGGACTGATGCCTATCCCATTCCAAGGGCAGATGAACTGATTGATACTTTGGCCTCAGCCAAATATCTAAGTACATTTGACCTAACAGCTGGCTATTGGCAGATCAGGTTAGCTGAGGATGCCAAGGCCATAACTGCATTCTCAACCCCTGGTGGGCACTACCATTTTGTGGTGATGCCCTTTGGTGTGAAAAATGCACCTGCCACTTTTCAGAAGTTGGTGAACAAAGTTCTGATAGGTATGGAAACTTATTGCTCAGCTTATCTAGATGATATTGCTGTCTTTAGTTCCACCTGGCAGGATCACCTGGTCCACCTCAGAAATGCTTTGGAGGCTCTGCAAAAAGGAGGCCTCACTATCAAGGCCACTAAGTGCCAGATAGGGCAGAGTCAGGTTGTGTACCAGGGCCACCTTGTAGGTGGAGGCCAGGTTCAGCCTTTACAAAGCAAAATCCAAACCATCATAGAATGGGTAGCTCCAGCCACCCAGACACAGGTGAGAGCCTTTTTGGGCCTGACTGGGTACTATAGGAGGTTTGTTAAGGGATATGGATCTATAGTGACCCCCTTAAATGATCTTACCTCAAAGAAAATGCCGAAAAAGGTTCAGTGGACAGCTGGCTGTCAAAAGGCATTTGAAGACCTAAAGCAGGCCATGTGCACTGCCCCCATCTTGCAGAGTCCAGACTACACCAAAAAGTTCATTGTCCAAACAGATGCTTCTGAGCTGGGTGTGGGAGCTGTACTGTCTCAACTGAATGATGAAGGTCAAGACCAGCCAGTAGCTTTTATGAGCAGAAGGCTGAACCCTAGAGAGAAACATTGGTCAGCTACAGAGAGGGAGGCCTTTGCTGTGGTGTGGGCTCTGAAGAAGCTGAGACCATACTTGTTTGGCACTCACTTCATAGTTCAGACTGACCACAAGCCCCTCCTATGGCGCAAACAGATGAAAGGTGAAAACCCAAAACTTTTAAGGTGGTCCATTTCCCTACAGGGGATGGACTATACAGTGGAACATAGACCTGGGACCCAACATGCCAATGCAGATGGACTCTCAAGGTATTTCCACTTAGAACACGAAGACTCAACTGGTCAAGGTTAGTTTTGTGTCCCTGCGTTTGGGGGGGTATGTGTAGGAGAGTAGGATATGCACTTATGTTGCCCCCACTTGTTTTCTGATATATGCACTGGTTTCTGGCTATAGTCTGGCTGGGACCCTGCTAATCGGGGCCCCAGCCTCTCTGTTCTCTCTAAACAACTTGGAGCGCATATTAGATGCACTAGTGATTGGATACTGTGGTGCCTTATGAGCCCCTAGAATATGGTACCTTAGGTACCAAGGGCATAGGTACTTCACAGGCATACCAGGGGTTGAAGCATGTATTATGCCACCCCTGAGAAGCAGACTAAATCTGAAACCACAGGCCTGCTACCGCAGCCTGGGTGAGGTAGTGTTAGCACTCCTCACTGAGATATAGGTTCCCTATTTCTCACCATACACACACATATAAACCTATCAGTCACCCCTAAGGCAGGCCCTATCAATCCGGAGGGCAGGGTGCTTGGTTTACATGTGAGGGGGTGCCTCTGCCTGAGCAGGGCCCCTCTGCAGCCCTCAGAGTCTATTCTCTGTTGCTGTTTGTGGATGCGGTTAAACCATATACTCTTAAGTGCATTATAACCTCACGGTAAATGCTAACTCTGGGATGACTGCATCAAAATATGTTGTGTTTGGTGTCAAATGCTTTGGAATCATACCCCCACACCAGTAACTGGTGTGGGAGTATGATCCCACCTTTATAGAGGGGTAGACATTTACCCACTGTGGAAACACGGTAGATTCCTGAAAGAGCCCTGGCATCACAAAATGGATGCCACCAGCACAGACCCTGAGCTGCCCTCCTGCTGCTGACCGAAACTCGCAGTGGAGGAGGCCCAACAATAGACATCCTGTCAAAGGGAGGTGTCACCACCTTCCAGACAGGATGTAGTGTATTGGGGCTTGGTGGGTGCACTCCTAGAGTGCTTTGAAGTCCTGCACTGGGGGAGCAGTAGGCTCCTCTGTGCATATGGCAGCTCAAACTGATTCAGGGGCTACCTGCCCCTGCTCTGGTACGAAACTGGACAAAGGAAAGTGGGTGTAACCACCCACTCCCCTGGCCTCCCAGAGGAGTTGTCATAGAGCTAGTCCCTCCCTTTCTTTTAGCATAAGATAGGGAACCCTTGCCATTGCAAACTAGATATCCCTGGACGACGCTCTACAAGAAGAATCCTGGACCTTCAACATTCCACTACCTTTGGAAGACTGAAGAATCTCCCTTGGAGTCAAGGAGTGACTCCCCTGCAAGGCAGGCACCAAAACTTTGAATCAACGGTCGCAATCTTTCCCACTCCCAATGGAGTCCGAAGTCCCTGCAGCCCTAGAAGTGGATTTCCTGACCTTTCGACGGCCATCGTGAGTCCCCAGCAGAGCTGAGGCAAGTGGACCCCACGAGTGATGAGGAACAGCAATACCCGGGTACCATCCACTATTTTCGAGTGCAATCCCTTCACGACGTTCTACAAACTTGTGCATTGGACCACGTCTGGTCCAAGCCTCCAGAAGAATTTCCACTGAAGATCAGAGACCTACCTCATCCCGAGTGACCCTGGGCTCCTGCGAAGTGAATCCTCCTGAGGTGTCTTTGCGATCCCTTGCCTGTCGGCTTGTGGGTCCCCTGAAGACTTTCTCATCAAACCAAAGGGCTCCCCTGGTTGCTCCAGGCCTGCCCTGACTTACCCTTGCTGGGTGAGTCCATCAGACCTTGCTTTTCTGCACCGCTGACTTTCTTCACATTCCACGAGACTTGCTGTTGCCAAGGCTTGTTGGCTCCAATCCGGTTGCCGACACGTCAGTAAGCTGCAGACTTTGTGGCACAATCCGAATCCAGCTCCTGTTTGTCATCGACGCCTCCTGAACCTCATGGCTGAAGAGTCAAGACACCCGTGAATCACCTGAAATCACCCGACTACCGTGGGCATCCATCTTCCTGGCCCCGGGTCACTGGCAAGTGACTGTGAACACTGTCCCTTCTGCTTACAGGTCTTCCTTCTTCAGAATCCAGCCTTGGATTCCACCGGACACTTCTTCCGTCTTCACAAGCAGCAAGTCTTCTTTGGCTCCCATTGAAAACGATGCCGCGACCCGACACCAAAAGACACCTATGCACCCGGCTTCCCTGGGTGAGGTAACTTGTGCACTCCGGTGCTCCTGTGTGTGTTGGCTCTAGAACTACTTACCCTTTAAGTGACTTGCTTGTAGACTCCCCAGAAGTACCCTAGAACTTTAAAATTCCAACCGCGACTTGCTCCATTGAAATCTATTGGGATCCGCGGCTGTGTTCTCACACTGCATGAGTCTCCCGTGGGTCCTTTACTTACCTGCCTTGTGTAGATTAGTGAGGCCCCAGCGCTTCTGAAGACCTTAGGCCTTCTCCCTTTGCAAGTCGATATCCTTATACCCCTTTTTAGTATATGGTCTGGTACGCCCCTAGGGCCCCAGCCATATAAGTGCTTAATTTGTTGTGAAACATTGATTTGTGCCTATGTTCCTGACTTCTAATCTCATAAAGAGATTAGTAGAGTGTGTCTAGAAATAAATACATATATATTCTATATATATACCTGTGTGGTGTCCTTTCATTTGGTAATTCAAGAGATTATAAGGTAAAACAAGCTGCTTTACATTCCTCAGAGAGTTAGCCTGAAGACTGCTCTCCACAGCTACCACTAGGATAGCTTTCTTTAAAAGGTTGTCTTAAACCGATCTACCATAAGAGTCGAATTGGACTGGTGCAAGGTGGCCACTATAACTAGTGACCAGCATATGCCAGGCCAACTTCTCACACTAAGGGGTCGCAAATTGTGACCTACCTGATTAATATTCATGAGGTAGGTCATTTGCGACCCCTTAGGAATCGCAGAAAGTGTACTGCACACTTTCATGCATGCTGTTATGCGATTCCCTAACTGTGAATCGCAAAGATTCTCAATTAGGGAATCACAAAACAATTTTTTGATGCATCTGGCCCTATATTCTTTACAGCTATGTTATTGAAAATTACATTCTGAACAAACAATATTCTAGACAACGATATTTCTGTATCATGATATTTTTGCTTTGAGAGATATTGTTTTCCGATATTTCTGTGTCCCGATATTTACAACTCAATATTTTGTCCAAATGCCGAGCTGAAGCCTACAACACAGGAGGCTGACTATAACAGCCAAGCATCATCTGGATGGCTCTTCAATATGGGACAATAGCAGAACCATGACCTAGGGCCAGAGCTGTGACATTATCAGCCTGAAAAATCTCATGGCTTGTGAATGCACATTAACCTGAAGCCATGAGAATGCTTGCCCTTTGCTCAACACAAGGGTCACTGCTTGCCTAGCTATCTCCATATTTTCTTTTACTTTACTTTGTTCCCTTGTGTACAAAAAAGAAGACAGATAATAAAGATGTTGGTGCTCCAATGCCCTTAATAACTAGCTGTCTCTAGCGAGAGAGAGAGTGAGAGAGTGATAGAGAGAGAATGATGGAAGAACTAGGTTGTAAAGTCATACACTTTCAAAAGTACAAGACAATCATGATACCAACTCGGATATGTGTGCTAAGTTGATGCATGTTTCCACACAAACCACCACATCATACCATACTTAACACACTGTAAGAACTGGGTTATTGGTTGAGGGGGGGGGTGGAATCCCCACTTGGGCATCAACTACAATCCTTGTCAGGATGAACCACAAAACTTACCAAATCAATCAATGCCTATCCCTCTGGTAGTTTAGCACAAAAGCAGTCAGGCTTAACACCGAGGCAATGTGTGAGGTATTTTTGTTGCAAACAAACAGTATTACAGTGAAAACACAACGCAAGAAAGTGATACAAGAACAACAAAAATCCAATCAGTAGAGCCAGGGATGGGCAATTTGAGGGTTTTAGGTTCACAATAGCACCTAAAAGCACGAAGTACCACTCATGGTCATCTGGTCATGCTAGCCAGGGGTACATATCAAGTTCAGGCCAACAGCAATGGAGCACAGGTCAGATGCAGGGACCAGGTTAGTTCTGCTGAAGAGTTACCTTCTGAGTCTGGTGCAAAATGTTCAGTTCACTGTGGAGAAGACTGTAAGGAGCAGGTAGACTATGGCAGATTGTCAACAATGTAGTGCTGAGGAGCAGGCCCGACGTTGTGGGCTGTGGTCGCTGTAGCAAAAAGAGACAGTTGGGTGTTGCTGTAGCTTCAAGTTGGTGGTCGCCGTGGCTGTTGTTGCTGTACTACAAAGTGCAGTTCTCACGTTAACGGTCATTGCTGGAGGTTGCTGTATTGGGAAGAGCAGGTCTCACTGAAACTTTGCATTGTCAGCTGTCACAGGCTGCGGAGGCTTGCTGCGGATGAGCCCATTCATGTTTCGAGGAGCCCAAACATCAGGATTTCACCATTTCTTTTCAGGAGAAGTGCGCTCTGATGCTGGTCAAGAGTCCAGGACCTGGGGAGGTGCATCTGGCAATCAGGGACTCACTCCAGCAGGGGCCAGCAGAGCTCTCATAGGACCAGTTGCAGGTCCAGGCCAGTCCAGCTGCAGCAGGCCAGCTGTGCAGTTGCCAGGAGGCCTCTGAAGCTTGCTGTGTCCCTGTAGCTTACACGAGAGGTCAGCCAACTGACCCTTTGCTGTTTAACCTGGGATGAAGCTGAGCAGGTCCAGTCTTCCTTCTCAGACAGCAAACCATTCCTCAAGTAGCAGGGCCTTCCTCTGGCAACAGGGCAGTCCTTCTTCTGTAACGCCCACAGGTCTAGATGTTTTCTGAAGACAGGTTGTGAGGGTCCAATATATATACCTGGTGTCAGCCTTTGTGTGTGAGGAGACACCCTGTCCTACCCCCACATCTGGTTCTGGAAAGTTTTTCTCTTGACCTGTCAAGGCTCCAAACAGTCTGGTGTTACAAAAGGCTTGTGGCACGTTCCCTTGTTTTGCTCAAGGCAAGCTCTTCAAAGTGTACGTGGGGCACGGTCATCCTGGCTACACCTAGTCCCCTTTGTGACACTATCTCGGAGGAATACACATACTGTAACAGCAGGGCCATTCACAGTCATGTGACCAAGGACACTGGCAGAAGGTACAAATGGTTAGGACAAGAAAATGGCAACTTTCTAAAAGTGGCATTTCCAGAATTGTAGCTTCAAATCTGACTTTAACATTAAAGAGGATTTCGAATTACAGTTCATTTGAGTCTTAACAACATACCCCCATCGCCTACCTAACTAAAGTTAGCACTTATTAAATGTAATGAGGTAACCCACTGTTAGCCAATAGGAGAGATAGGCCTTACATTGGTGGAAAATGACTACAGGAGTTTTTCGCTACCAGGACATATAAAACTTAAACTCACATGTTCTAATTTTTATTTACCTTGCACCCTGCCCTATGAGACTTTAGGGCCTAACTTAGGCATAAATTATGAGTATTAAAAAGGAAGGTTTATTCTTGGCAAAAGGTTTATTTGGCCAGGTAGGAATGGCAGTTTAACGCTATACTACAGCCTGCAATGGCAGACCTGAAACATGTTTTAAAGTGCTAATTTAATGGGTGGCACAATTAGTGGTGCAGGCCCACTAGTAGCATTTAATTTACAGGTCCTGGGTACATGCAGTATCATACACTAGGGATTTACAAGGAAACTAAATCTGCCAATCAGGAGTATTTTAGGAGAGAGCACAAGCACTTCAGCACTGGTTAGCAAAGTGCAAAGAGACCTACGGGCAACAAAAATGAATTTAGCAAAAGGGGAGGGGGGAAGATAAAACTTTTGGGGTAATACCACCCCAAGGATGTTAAGTCTAACACTCATTACCAGGGTCATAGGTAGGTCACTGTGATGCCAAGGGCAGTCGATTCTAGAGCCTTCTTCAGTGATGGGTTCCTGATCTCCCCATGCCACAACTTTTATAGCACAGGACCACATATAAATGCAGAGTGCAATCAACAATTCACCATGACAATTGTATATAATCCAAATTATCTTAAACTGTTTGATATAACTTCATGCTCTCTCATACACATATTATACTCACACACAACACAGCCAAGCACTCTACAACACCCAACGCCACACTATGCCAGTTGGGTATATACTCCCTACACCTATGCCCTTCGAACTCTCATATACTACTAATAGGAAGACGCCCATGCATGATGATGACAAACTCCAGAAGAGATAGGAAATAAACACAACACAAAGCACAGTACAGTAACTGTCACTAACAAACTTTGCAGTGTAAACTTAAGAATTTGTATACTCTAGCTATGCACATGCTCATCTAATGCAAAAACAATAGGAAATTAAATAAGGCACCGATTTTGACAGCTTCCTCGCTCTCATTATAAGGTTTGTGGATTTTGGTGTTGGAATACTAGGGGGCAAAAGAGGTAAGACTTTCGGATTCCACACAGTATACTTGCATGAATTTTCACCAATTACTAGTGTTGACTGGGGAATAGTTACATGGACCTGGGAATTCTGAGTCCCTTTCAACTGTTTTTTTTCCAAACCCAGAGACAAATCCACTGACATTTTCCACCTGCTCTTAGCACACAGAAGATATGAGCAGGACGGCTGATGAAATCTAAGCCAGGGCATGACATGAAAGGGTTGGAGTAGACTGGGGTTGGCATTGGTGGCTCCCTGGTGGTGCTACAGTGGTCAGATATGGGCCGTGGCAGTTTTCCTGCCAGTAGGCCTTGCCCCTGTAGTGGGTTTGCCTGTTGGAGTTGTGCACCTGGTGAAACCATCCTGTGTCTTCAGACCTGGAATTGTCAGTTTTAGAGATACAGGGCTACCTTTAATGGCTCAGAGAGGTATCCTATCTAGAGTTTGATCTCTGGGTGTGATTTGTAATGAAGAACTCTAACTCCTATAATACCTGAAGCAATACATAAAGTCCTTTAGCTAAAATTCACAATACGCACAGTGTGTCTGACAACTATATGCTGGCGGGTGCTGACCTTCCCGATCCTGCAGTGCAGAAACTTTCCATCCACCTTGCATGAACTTCAGATTTGCACATAAACTCTAGCCCCACTACGACAATTTAATGAACAATCCTATGACAAATGGTGTTCAGTATATGTCAGTCTCCCACATACCTATAACAATAACACAAGGTGGATAGCTCAGCATCATCAAATTTTAGGACAATTACTTTAAACACTGAAAGGTCTTATTTATAAGCCCAGTGCACCACTGGAAAGTCACTTTTTTGACGTTCCGGTGGTGCACTGAGCTACCCATATCCACAAGGCCACGGAAAGCCACCCTGTTTGGCTTTTTATGGCCTCTTTGATATAGTGTAAGGCAACACAGCGCAAGTGGCTGCGTTGCCTCACACTGCCTCAGAGAGGCGTGCCATGGGCGTTGCGGTGGGTGTTCCCACTCAACACCCATGGTTTTTAACACATTCCTAGATTTACAACAAAGCCTAAATCTGGGAATGCGTCAACACCCAGCACCTCCACAGGGTTGGCGTAAGGGTTGTTTTGTGAAGGAAGGTGTCCCTTCCTCCACAAATACAACCTGATTTCAATGCAGGCACCTTGCACCATGGTGCAAGGGTGCCTGCGTTGGCGCATGAGAGCCATTTGTGTGCCGGCACTGTGAAAGAGGACAGAAATGCCCCATATCTCATAGATATGGCACATTCCTGCCCTTTTCTTTTAATGCAGTGCTGTGGAGCTCTGCAAGAAGCCTTGCAGTGCTACCCTGCGCCACAATTCTGTAAATGGGACCTTCAGTGGAGCACTTCAAACGTCAACACACATTTCATCAACCACACTCAAATGGCCAAATTAAAGATATTGTTGAGGAGTTAGAGAAATTGCAATTATGCAATATTTATCGCACCCAGATATGTGCATAATTTGTCACACCAACATCACTGGCGATATTTTGTATTAAAATCCCTAAATAAATTAATAAACAAAACATGTGCTTCTAGGCATGTCTCTGTGTTGAGAATTCTGGGCTGCCCTGAAAGTCCCAAACGAAGGGTGTCAAGTGAAGCACCAGGGGATAGGATACATTCTCCGTCGCTCACATTGCACGGATTACAAGAAAGACTAGATACCTTCCTATGGATTAGTAGGGAGAAGGCATAGGTTACCTGCTTTTCATTTGCTTCTTCTACATGAACGATTCAAGGGCCTGGCCAGGATTCACTGATAGAATATCAATGCCAAAAATATCCTCATACACAAATATTAACACATAAATATCGATGTCAAAAATATCGACATCCTAGATTTAGAATGGTAAGTATAAAAATATCAATGTAAAAAATGTCAATGTACAAAATATTGATTTTTTTATTCATGTAAAAAATAATGTTAAATATATTAAATAATACATTTTACTTAAAAACATTATTTGGATGTAATATACATTTTAACAAATATAGGAAATACATTTAATTAAAAAACATTAAGCATACATAAATAAAATGTAATATTATACATATATATTATCTACTGGCGGTCGCCAGTAGATAGTTATAGTTAGGACCGTGTTTCCATAAGAAATCTGAAAATTCTATTTTGAATAACTTTGGCGCCGGTTGACGGATCCTCGTAAAATTTTCAAAACTAATGGGGCGCTCCGCTCAGCTCCTACCCTGGAAGTCTCGGGGTGATTCTTCAAGCGGGGGCTGAGAAAAAAGGGGGGTCCCAAAACGCGTTTTCCCCATGCATTTTCCCATAGGACCTTTAGTCGAAGGTACAGCCCGAACGGCTGAACAGAATTACTTGAAATTTGGCAAAGAGGTAGTCCTCAGGTCAGGGATGTGCCTTTTGCATATATGGTGTCAATCTGTTCAGTAGTTCCTGAGAAAATTGCAGTTAAAAGCACATAAATATCTATAGCCGCGCACCGTGCGTGCATGGTGCCGTGCGCGAGCTTAATTGTGATTGGTGGTTACATGTCAGTCAACATTCGAATCGGTCGAAATCAGGAAGTGTTGTCCGCCATTTTGTGTGTGACAGTGAAAAAGAAAGGTGGAGAACGTGAAAAGGGGCAGGGTACAGAGTTCCTGACCCCCTAGCTTTTGTCAGGGGGTCCCTGAAGGACCATGAAGGGTGAAAAAAACATTTTTTATTTTTTTTTTCAATCGCGGGGTGCGCGCACGGTGCGCGCATGGCGGAAAAAAAATCATTAGAAAAATAGAATTAAAAATCAAATTTAAGTGTTTAGATGTTAGGTGGCTCTAAAAAGAGCCGTTGTGTTAATAGAGGGACAGAGGAACAGAAAAATGGCAAAAACTATAGGGTGCCGCACGTGTGCTGCTGTATCTTGCTCTCTATTAGGGGAATGCTGGTGTCCCCATAAGAGAGAAAAGCATTGCACGCATTGCACCGTATATGCACCCTCTTAAACAGAGGGTGTATATCCAGAGGAACAGAAGCAGGTGAAGCTGCCTCCGCAGATGAAGTGCTCGGCTGAGCTGCCGATGATGTGCTCGACTGAGCTGCTGCTGGAGGGTTTTCTCTAGCAGCTCGAGCATAAGCCACAGGATGTACATCTCTAACGTGCCTGATCATAGTGAAGATACTAAAAGGGTATTTCTTTTTAGGATCTCCTCTTGATAAGACACGATCACAAAGAGTGCAGGTGACTTTTGGAGCATTCACCTTCTTCTGCCCCTCTGGAAATGTAAAAAATTGCCATATAAAAGAGTCTTTCTGTTTCCTCTGTCTCTGTCTCACAAGGGTCTCCTGCTCACTCCCAGAAGATGACTGCTGCTCTGCCATTCTCAAGTACTGGAGTACTGGAAAAGCTGCTCAGCTCCTTCTCCCAGGGAATCAGAAGTAATAATGAGGGGAGTGGGTGTGGTGTTGGAAGTTTCTGGAACTGAAACTACTATAAACCAATGAAAAGTGTTGTTTCTTAATCACATGACCTGAAACTACTATAAACCAATGAAAAGTATTGTTTCTAAAACACCTGACTTGCCGTGCGCGCACCGTGCGCACATGGTGTGCGTGCACGGAGCATGCACGCATGCGCGTATGGAGTACGCACGCATGCACGTACGCGCATGGAGCACGCACGCATGCGCGTATGGAGCACGCGCGCATGCGCATACGCGCACGGAGCATACGCGCACGGAGCACGTGCGTACGGAGCACGCACGACGTACGCATGCACACGTGGAGCTCGTACGCATGCGCACACGGAGCACGTACGCATGCGTGCACAGTGCGCGCACGGACAAAAACCCTTTAAAAAAAAAAAGTGTTTATAAGTTTATAGAAGATATTAACTATGCTGTTCAACTCAATCCAAATAAAAATATAAAAAACTGAGCCATTCCATGTTACAGGATAAAGTTAATCTATAACTATATATAAAGGTAGCTTATTGTAAAACAAATATTTAAAAAATATAATACATTCATAAATTAGTATTTAAAAAACCTTGCAAATTCACTTAAAAAACCATAGGTTTCACGCACGTTATAGTTAGGAATTAGCATTTAAAAAGCATTTCAAATTCTCTAAAAAAACTATAGGTTTCACACACGTTATAGTTAGGAATTAGCATTTAAAAAACCTTGCAAATTCACTGAAAAAACCATAGGTTTCACACACGTTATAGTTAGGAATTAGCATTTAAAAAACCTTGCAAATTCACTGAAAAAACCATAGGTTTCACACATGTTATAGTTAGCTGGACATTTCACTCGTAAAAAACCAATAAAATTCCCCCGTTATAGTTAGTTCAGCTAACTATAACTTGTGCGCCCGCAATCCACTGCTGATGACGTCACATATTACATCACTCATGACATGGTCAGTGACATCACTCATGACATCACTGATGACATCTCAAATGACATCACTGATGACATCACTGATGACGTCATCCATGTGATAAATTACCACATCTTCTCACACCCTAATATAACCTTTAATACACCGACACAAAATTTCAGAGTTCCATTCTCAAAACCATACATACTCCAATACCAATAACTACATACCCACTTATTAACTGTTAGGTCTACATACACCTCCACTCATTCACCTGTACAGTCACTCATACTTACAGTCACTCCATACAAGACTATCATATGCATTTATACACCTATAAAGACACTCACACACCACCAATCATCCATAGAGGTACTCTCACA
The DNA here is from genome assembly GCF_964204655.1 of Triturus cristatus. Lineage (NCBI taxonomy): Eukaryota > Metazoa > Chordata > Amphibia > Caudata > Salamandridae > Triturus > Triturus cristatus. The sequence continues at coordinate 741,103,669 of NC_140591.1, read as the reverse complement.
CCTAGTCAGTCATGCAAATAATTACACTCCCATTTACTCACCTATGCGGTTATACACACTCAAGTTCACTTAATCATATAAATAGTACCACATTCTTACGCTCTTATAGAATCATTGATACAAGCACACACTCATCCATACAGTCACTCTCACAATCACACACTCTCACATCCACCCACTTATATACTCTTACACGCATATATACTGCCTTTCACATATGTAGTTAGTCACAAATGTACCACTGAGATATACATTCAATCCCTAACACACCCATACATACACTCACTCAACCATACAGTCCATCACAGATGCACTCATAAAACCATGCACCCATAGAATCACCCACTCACACATCTGTCACACACACCCTACCCACACAAACACTCAGAAACCCATACAGATACTGAGACAAGCAATCAATAACTCATATAGACACTCATATAGGTATTCACAAAACTATGCAGCCACTTATACACCAACATACAGAAACATACAGACATTTACACAGTTTAGTCACTAGTCTGCAGTAAGATACATTTAATGACTCACTTATAGAGTTAGTTACGTACCACAGAAAATCATCCATTTACACACTTGTACACCCACTCATTCTTCAACAGGCCTTTCCCTGTATATATTAAACATATTAAAATAGTTCAGAAACACATACTCAATGGATGATGTCATCAGTGATGTCATCAGTGATGTCATTTGAGATGTCATCAGTGATGTCATGAGTGATGTCACTGACCATGTCATGAGTGATGTAATATGTGACGTCATCAGCAGTGGATTGCGAGCGAGCGAGTTATAGTTAGCTGAACTAACTCTAACGGGGGAATTTCATTGGTTTTTTACAAGTGAAATGTCCAGCTAACTATAACATGTGTGAAACCTATGGTTTTTTCAGTGAATATATATATAGATATAAATAAATGTATGTATATAGGAAAATGTAATTTTAAAACCGGACATCTTTCTCGAGGCCCACTGGAGGGTTTAAATTTGGTGAGACACTGGGGCTTCTTTGAAATATTGAACAAATACTTGGACCCCACCGGGGGGAAACATATTGGCACTACAAAGCCCAGCATGCCACTCACTGGAGAGTGCATGCAAATGGGAGAAAGTGACTTTGCAGTGCGTTACCAGGTTTTGTGCAGTCCCCACCCTATGATTAAGGTGCAGGAGCACTGAAACGCGTAAGGGATTGGTTAATGAATCGGAAAAGGGTGTGCCGGTTTTTTGAATAAAGGTTCAGTTGAACTTTCCTCCAAGGAGTGGCATCTTTGAGCTCAGGAGCATTGTTGAAATGAAATAAATATATATATATATATATATATATGTCGCTCCTCTGCACCAGAGAAAGCGTGGCACGCTAAAGGCGGGTGCTTCGATGCGGTGGTGCCCCGCAGTCTCTATTAACGCTCCCAGGTTCCTCCCAGATGAAAAAAGGAATTTTGAGCACTCACGAGTGAGTAGTTTGGCAGCTTCGTTTATTTCGGAAAAAACAACAAACGCGTTTCGGAGCTAGTCGTTCTTCAGTGTTGTTACTCAATTCATGACAAAGTGCTTATTTATATACACGTGATTATTTTGTAAACATAGAAGTAGTCAGAGGGAGTGGCAACCCAAGAGGCGAGATTCCTCAGAGCTCAGAATAAGGAAACAGATCTGCTTGCAGTAAATGATCTGACCACTCTGGAAATTTTGGAAAATCTAAGAAAAGAGGGAACTTTGGAAGAAATACAAACATGTACAACTTTAACACAAAGAATCAAGGAATCCAATGTGGTACAAGAAGCTGCAGCTAGTGGATTTAAACAACCCTCCCAATTTTTACCTCAGATGCCGAAGGAGTGATCAAGGATCTAATGAAATTTCGAGAAAATGCAGGAAATCGCAAAGTAGATCAAAACTTAACTCAAAAACAGAAAGATGCAGTGAAAAACCTTCAAGAAGATATCTCTATGATCATCAAACCCTCAGATAAAGGGGGAAACATTGTTCTGATGCCCCGTGAGCAGTATGTAAATGAAGCGATGCGACAATTACAAGACTCTGATTGTTATGAACTAACTACAAAAGAAATCTATTTAGAAAGTATCAAGCAGCTGCATTTCATAATTAAAAAATGGCATGAGAAAACAATGTTGGATCTGGAAGAGTATCTGTTTTTAAGGACGACAAATCCTATCACACCCACATTTTATCATTTACCAAAAATACATAAGAATGCAGTATTGCCTCCAGGGAGACCAATTGTTTCTTCCATGGGTAGCCTGACTGAGAATTTGTCTAGATTCTTGGATTATTTTCTATTCGAATTTGTATTGAAACTGACATCCTACATAAAAGATACTACCGATTTTATCCACAACATCGAAAAAATTGAATGGGATTCGTCATACTGTATGATTGTATTGGACATCACTAGCCTTTACACATGTATAAATCATCACCAAGGGCTAAATGCGATTGAATATTTCCTTAAGAAAAGAGCTTTGAAATTCGCAATTCATAACAGAATGTTGTTGGAATTAATTGAATTCTGTCTATTCAATAACATCTTCCTCTTTCAGGGAGAATACTTTAGACAGATCTCAGGTACTGCGATGGGCACCTGCTTCGCCCCCAGCTATGCGAACTTGTTCGTAGGCTGGTGGGAGGAGCAGGTGGTCTGGACCGCTGACAATTCTGAATGGACGAAGGAAATAATGTCCTGGCATCGATGACCTTTTTCTAATTTGGAAGGGTTCAACAGACAAGGCTAAGGAATATATTCAACATCTTAACAACAATGATGTCAACCTACATTTCTCAGGAGAGATTAGTCTAATGGCAGTAAACTATCTCGACCTGAGAATAGAAGTGAAGGAAGGGAAACTAACAACTGACCTTTACCGAAAACCGACGGCAGGAAACAGTATCCTCCATGCCTCTAGCGGTCATCCTGAAAGGTTGAAAAACAGTATTCCATACGGCGAATTCCTTAGACTAAAGCGGAACTGCTCAAGACAATGTGATTTTGAGCAGGCAGCGGAAAGCAGTCTCAGGCGATTCGAAACCAGAGGTTACAATAGCAATCTCTTGGCGAACACTTTACAACGAGTCAGACAGTTACCCAGGGAACAAATTTTGAAACAAAGACAAACCAATAGATCAACGGAAGGTCAATTCCGGCTGATCACTACTTTTTCAAATGATGCATCTAGTCTAAGAACAATCTTGAGAAAACACTGGCATGTGTTAACAACTGATCCAATAATTGGATCTGACGTTTCGCTGACTCCTAAGATCACGTTCAGAAAAGCACGATCTTTTAAAGATAATTTGGTGCACAGTCATTTAGATCCAATTCCCCGAAAACAGGGTACCCTGAAAGAAATGAAAGGCTTTTATCCTTGTGGAAAATGCAAGGCCTGTGCCTTCAGTAAGAGAGTCTTAAGTTACAACGTGAAAGGCTTAAAAAGGGGGAAAACTATCACCAAATTTCTGACCTGCCAAACCTCATATGTGGTGTACTGCTTGAAATGTCCATGTGGACTCATGTACGTTGGCAGCACTATACACAGTGTAAAGATCAGAATTCTAGAACATATGCGAGCCATAGCGAAGAAAGATTTCAACTACCCCGTAGCACGGCATTTTGCCAATAAACACAGCAGCAATAGGGACCTTTTGCAGTTTTTCGCCATTGACTGTGTTTCAGCACATGCCAGAGGAGGGGATAGAGTGTCAAGACTTAGACGACTGGAATCAAGATACATAATCGATCTCCAGACAAAAACCCCATATGGGTTAAACTCAGGTGAGGAATTGATAGTACATCTAGGGATCTAGAAGTATACATTCCAGTAGCTATCGTTAGTTCAGCAAAGCAATTGACCTTTTTGTTATTTGTGATCTATCACTTTGATTATATTTACAGATTTTTTGATCTTTGGTCAAACTAGGATATATTCGTGTATCTCTATTTTATCTACTTTCTCTTTCTTTTTCTTTTTCTTTCCTTTTCTATAAATGCTGATAGTCTATTATTGTATATCTGACTTGATAATATTAAGCCGATACACGGCCTATATGAAGGTTTAGCAACCGTTTATTTTCTCGGTTGTTAACTGCCGATTCACGGCGTTATGATTTGAATATGGGTTGAATCGCATTAAGCACAATGAATTGAGTGATTATCTTGTTTGATTTGCCTTTCTCGATTTCGTTTTTGTATATAACAGCAAGGGCAAATGAGGATTTGACGATTTTTGTCTACATGTAGGCCAATGCGCTTTGAAATGATATGTATTAATCGTTACACTCATGACCAACCCAATTCTTTTGCTTGTACATTTGTGTATAGCACATCTCTGTATATAACATTGAATGAAATAGCAATGATATGACCCTTCAAAGATGGCGCTTAAGAACAATCGGTCGCCACTCCCTCTGACTACTTCTATATTTACAAAATAATCACGTGTATATAAATAAGCACTTTGTCATGAATTGAGTAACAACACTGAAGAAGGACGCGTTTGTTGTTTTTTCCGAAATAAACGAAGCTGCCAAACTACTCACTCGTGAGTGCTCAAGATTCCTTTTTTCATCTGGGAGGAACCTGGGAGCGTTTATATATATATATATATATATATATATATATATATATATATATATATATATATATATATAAAGAAAAGTACGCTGTCTCAGCACTTCCTTTCGGCGAACCAAGGACAACACGAATCCCAAATTCATGCATGAATATTTTATTATAGAGCTGCAAAATCTGACGCGTTTCGGGCGGTTGGCCTTGCTCATAGATTGTCAGTTCATGGCCCGCCACTTTTTAAAATATGCTACACAAACACCACGTGTGATAGCAAACATAAACAACATACTGTTCACAAGTTGCTGATTTTTTGCATTTTCTAATGGGTGAGTCTTTCTTCTGCCTAGTCAAATATCATCTGACATTTGATAGTAAAGAGATTTTCTATTTTTGTTTTTAAATACACCTCATATTTAAACTGCATCAATGCAATATTTTTCTATGCGCAAACAACAGTTTTTGGCCATACATCACAGCAATTTCTTAGTACTAATTTGATGTTCATTTCCCACTATGTCATGAGAGAACCAAAACCAATCCATGTACATATTAATAGCCTATACTACAGAAAATGTGCAAATATATCGCAATTATCTGTGCAAACATCGCAATAAATATGTGCAAGAGAAAATATTTCTTTCTTTTACAAAATGTGCAAAATACGCAATTAGTATATTTTTCGTACAAACAATTCTATTTTTTTGTGTACATGTGCAAAAATACACAAAATTTGTAAACAATTATATTTCAACTTGTGCAAATTGCGCTTATTTTTGGTGCAATTATTATCTGCTATATCATGATGGTTAAAGACGGAATGTCTATGTACAGCCTGAATGCTGAATGATTCAAAATGACCTGATTTATGCTATATTTTAATTTGAAAAACGGTAGGTCCATCTCTTTCATGAAAAAGAACGAATTAAGACCCTATTTTTTTTATCAACTTGTAAAGGGCAACAGTAGGATGTGCAACCCACCAAAAAAAAAAAAAGTAAATTAAATAGGAAAATTCCCAAAATTAAGCTTAGTTGTATGTATAAAAATTAATTATTATGAATAAAAGAAAAGAAATCGACGGTGCGGCAGGGAAGGTGCCTCTTTATGATATGTTCAGTTCTGTTAATTATTGCTCTACTAATACCGTCTGTTATAAAAAATGATACAAGTCCTCTGTGGTATTTAATCCATTAGGAAATTTGCTGTCTAGTTCTAGAATTATTTTTGATTCCATCCTTCTCAGCAATTTATCTCTGTCTCCTCCCCTTCGTGGTTTAGGAATAGCTGTTATTACAAAGTATTTGAGGCACTGCAAGTCATTATTGTGCACAGACTTAAAATGTCTAGCCACTTGGTACGAGCTATCGCTATTAACGATTGCCCGGAGATGCTGGAGGATTCTGACATGCACCTGTAGCTTGGTGCTACCCACATATCTTAGGCCACAGGTGCATGTCAGGACATAGAGGGCATACTCAGTTTTACAATTGTAAGACCCCTTGATGTTTACCATTTCTGGACTAAATGGGGTGGCATATTGTGTAGTATTTGTTCCAAATCTGCAAGCCCTGCAGCTGGTACATTTGACAAATCCCAGCCAGGACTGTAACCACATCTGGTTTTTACTCAACTCCGGAAAGCTTTTGCTGATTTGAGCTTTCATGGAAGGTCCCTTCCTATATGGAATTATCAGAGTATTGGGAAGTCTGGGAGCTAAAACTGCATCTGTTAAAAGGATGGGCCAGCTATGTGTTAAAATGGACCTGATCTTCCTTTCCTGGTGGTTATAGGTGGTTACAAACCTCAGAGCTGAGTCTGGTTCATTCGCCACTGTATCTGTATTGGTAATTTCATCACCTCTCAGTAGAGATTCTCTGGACCTAGCCTGCATTTTTTTGATTGCTTGATTTAAAATAACATCTTTGTATCCTCTTTGTTTAAATCTTTCTCATGCTTGTGAGGTACAACTGGCTAAATCTTCCTCTGTGCTGCATATGCGTTTAAGTCTTAATAGTTCCCCATAGGGAATATTATTGATGACATGTTTGGGGTGAGCACTGCTGGCATGTAATACGGTGTTTCCAGCAGTGCTTTTTCTAAGGAGTTTGGTTGCAATTTGTCCCTCACGAAAGAAAATTTACACATCTAAAAAATCAACTTCTTGTCTGCTGATAGTCGATGTGAATTTTTAATTTTCGTGATTGTTATTAATCTCTCTGATGAATTCCATAGCGCTAATTTCATCCCCCTTCCATAAAACAAAAATGTCATCAATGTAACGCATCCATTTTAACACATAACCAGTAAAAGCCACATTGTCTGTGCGCCTGAGGACCTGCTTCTCCCACCAGCCCACGTGCAAGCACGCGTAGCTGGGAGAGAAGCAGGCCCCCATCGCCACTCCCCTCTTTTGTAGATGTATTTTGTTGCCAAACATAAAATAATTATTGCTTAGACACCAGGTTACTAGTTCCACAATCATTTTGTTATGACTGTAACAATGTAATGGTCTAGTTCCTAAGAAATATTCCAATGCTTTTAATCCAGTATGATGTTCTATACTTGTGTAATGTGATTCGATATCCAAAGTGATGAATATCAAATCTTCAGTCTGTGGAATATTTCTGATCTTTCTTAAAAAATCACCGGTGTCTTTAATGTAAGTTGGCAAACTTGTTACTAGGTCCTGTAAGAAATAGTCAATATATTCAGTGATATATTCCGCAACACTCTGAATGGCTGATATGATAGGACGCCCAGGAACTGGAAATATCTCTTTATGCACATTGGGTATTAGATATAGTCTTGGTAGAACTGGATTATCAACATGTAGAAATTGGAATTCTTGCATTGAAATCATCCCCTCTCTTTTCCATTTGAAAAGGATTTTTTTAAGTTGATCTCTGGCAACATTATATTGTTTAAGAGTTGATTTGGCATAGCACAAAGGATCGCTTAGTTGTTTCTGAGCTTCAGCGATATATTCTTCTTGTGGCCAAATGACGATATTGCCACCCTTGTCTGATGTTGTGACAATAATTTGATGATCATTATTCAATCTTTTGATTAGGGATGCATATTCCTTCTCCTGTTCGCTTTTATACCTCTTTCGATGTTTGATTTTATAGTGCAGCTTTTTCAAATCCTCCACTATTACATCGTGGAAGGTATCAATGGCGTCCTTAGGCACATTGGGCATACAATTTGACTTAGGCTTGAAAGGGCTTGGATTGGCTCCAATCTGTGCAATGGCTGCATCTGTTAGTTCCTGTTGAGTTGATGTTTCTTCCCCCTCTGTAGCTACATTGCTCCGCCCCAACTGATGCATTGTAAGGAACGTTTTTGTATCGGCCGCTGTTAACTCAAGATGAGACTGATTGTCTATGTTGGATTCCATTTCCTTGAGACCTTCTTTAATACTAAAGAATTTCCACAACTTCAGTTTGCGAATATAGTAGAAGACGTCTACATGTGTTTGTGTGTAGTTAAAATTAGAAATAGGGCAGTATGACAAACCGAGGCTAAGAAGCTGTTTTTCTGCCTCGGTAAGAACAGTTGAAGATAAATTGATTATGGTATTGTCATTTATTGATTTTTTCGCCAATACTGCCTTTTTGGTTTCTTGTAAGAGTTTCCGCTTTTTGCGACGCTCTCTCCGTCTTTTGTTAATTCGTGCTCTTTTTTCCTTTGGTTGCGGGGCCTCAATGTTTGCAAACGGTCGTATACTAGAAAATCAACCTCTTCTCCTAAATCCAATACTCTTGGCTTGTCCACTATTGTTGATCTGTTCATGCTCCCCTCATCTGATGACATGTTACTTCTTACAGAATCACTGTCACTGCTGCCTGCCACAGATTCAATATTGTTGTCTGTAGGTGCCACTGTTTGCACAGTTGATGGGGTTGGCTGATTGAATTTGGATTTTTTAGCATTTTCATATTTGCGTGCAAACGTGTAGATTCGCCCCTGCTCCTAGTCTTCTTTATCCCGAGCAAACTTGTACACTTTGCGTGCCTTGATTTTCTCTTCCTGTTTTGCTAGCCATTCCTGCATTTTCTTTCTAGATTTGGTAATGAGCTCATTAGGTTCAAATTTCAATAACTGTTCATTGATTTCCTCAATTTCTTTCATTAAAGCCTCTCTGTCAATTGTTGCATACTTTACCAAAATCTTTACTAGATTTGTTCACGGTTCCAGGTTGCTATGTCCCCATTCTTTTAACATTTCTGGGTTTGGCCTCTCATAACTTGGGGCCAGTAAAATACGTAGCCCCTTAGGTACACGTCCCTCCTCAATATACTTCGATAAGGATTTGTGTTCCCACCATTTGGTTACTTCCGAGCGCTTACATTTTTCCAAGCGCTTGATTAAATTGCGTATTTGATTTTCATTTGAGGTTTCAGTACTGCCGGGCGCCATCTTAGCCATCGCCCCTTTGCCAGTTGTTTTCAGTAAGTTTGAAAATAGAGCATCTGCGGCTGCCTCCCTGCCGCACACTTTCTCTACTGACATAGTTGTGCACGCTCTAATGCTGGTAAATCTTTGTTACTTTCGGATATTTGCCAGGTTATTATGGAAAATTACCGCTGTGCCTCACAGTCCTCCCCACCGCTGCTCTTCACTATGTCACTCACCGCAGACAGGATCCGTGGTTGCGCTAACAATGGGGTTCACACTGTCGTTTCCCTTCGCCGCAGACTTGTGTGTAGCTGCAGACGGGGGCCGCTGCCAAAAACTCAGTTTTCGAAACGTGGGGACACTGGTTGAAAGCAGCAGCCAACTTCCGGGGAGTGGATTCGTCTCGGAGGCAACCACCTTCCGAATTCTACATAAAGAAAAGTACGCTGTCTCAGCACTTCCTTTCGGCGAACCAAGGACAACACGAATCCCAAATTCAGGCACAAATATTTTATTATAGAGCTGCAAAATCTGACGCGTTTCGGGGGGTTGCCCTTGCTCACAGATTGTCAACTCATGGCCCGCCACTTTTTTAAATATGCTACACAAACACCACATGTGATAGTAAACATAAACAAAATACTGTTCACAAGTTGCTGCTTTTTTGAATTTTCTAATGGGTGAGTCTTTCTTCTGCCTAGTCAAATATTATCCGACATTTGATAGTACAGAGATTTTCTATTTTTGTTTTTAAATACACTTGATATTTAAACTGCATCAATGCAATATTTTTCTATGCGCAAACAACAGTTTTTGGCCATACATCACAGCAATTTCTTAGTACTAATTTGATGATCATTTCCCACTATTTCATGAGAGAACCAAAACCAATCTATGTACATAATAATAGCCTATACTACAGAAAATGTGCAAATATATCGCAATTATCTGTGCAAACATCGCAATAAATATGTGCGAGAGAAAATATTTCTTTCTTTTACAAAATGTGCAAAATACGCAATTAGTATATTTTTCGTACAAACAATTCTATTTTTTTGTGTACATGTGCAAAAATACGCAAAATTTGTAAACAATTACATTTCAACTTGTGCAAATTGCGCTTATTTTTAGTGCAATTATTATCTGCTATATCATGGTGGTTAAAGACGGAACAATTAATACAACTAATACTTTCATTTATTTTTACATTTTTTAAATATATATATATACAAATAAATATATATAAATACATACACCTATAACATAAAATCTAATTAAAAAACATTATATTATAAATTAAAACATTAAAATATTTAATAGTCTTTAAACTTAAATTTTGCACTCCATTGAGTGCAACAGTAGGGAAAGTGTTTGATAGCCGAGGGGTAAAAATACCTATTTCCAGTCCAGTGAGTGCAACAGTAAGGAAAATGTAGGATAGCGAAGGGGTAAAAAATACTATTCCCACTCCAGTGAGTGCAACAGTAGGTAAAATGTTGGATAGCGGAGGGGTACAAATTATTTTTCCCACTCCAGTGAGTGCAACAGTAGGGAAATTGTTGGATAGCAGAGGGGTAAAACTTACTATTTCTACTCCAGTGAGTGCAACAGTTGGGAAAATGTTGGATAGCGGAGGGGTAGAAATTACTGCTCCCACTCCAGTGAGTGCAACAGTAGGCAAAGTGTTTGATAGCAGAGGGGTAAAACGTAATATTCCCACTTCAGTGAGTGCAACAGTAGGGAAAATGTTGGATAGCGGAGGAGTAAAAACGTATTATTCCCATTGGAGTCAGTTCAAAATAAAAAACAAACAAAATATCAAGTACAACACAAAAGATTTTTAAAAAGATGGTTTTGTTGAGCTCCGAAGAGCCAGCGTCGGCAGGCGTCGGTTCCGGAGGTCGGTGCAGAAGTCGTCGGGCCCTTGAAGTCACACATGTTGCTGGCAGGTCACGGTGCAAGCAGCGGCATCATCGTTGCGGAGGGTTGTCATCTGCTGACAACCTGGAGTTGATGGCTTCAGCAGGCGAAGGCTAGGGTGCAGGATGAAGGTGGTTTGTCGTGTAACTTACGAGCGGTGCCCTCAAATCACGGTGCAACAGCAGTGTTGATGTCAGCATGGAGCGGCGGTGTCAGGGATACCAGGGTGGCAGCATGCAGCGAGGCGGTCTGATGTACGGTGCCCACCAGTCATGGTGCAAGCAGCGTCTCAGTTGCGGCATCGGGCGGCAGTGCCGGTGAGACCAGGGTTGCTGTGCGAAGTGTGGCGGTGCCCTCTGTGGTGCCTTCAGAACACGGACCCGGCAGCGGAGTTGTTTCTTCTGTTGCAGCACAAAACACACAGTTCCCAGAGATGGCAGCAGGTGAACTTGAAGTCTTTGCTTTTCTTGACACTTCTTGAACAGGGAGCAAGCTCTACCTCAGGCTCTTGGAGAAACTTAAACAAAGCAGTTGCAGAAAGTTAAGTCCAGTCCTTTCTCTGCCCAAGACAGAAGCAGCCATTGCAGGCTAACACAGCAATGCACACAGCAAAGTGGTAGTTCCTCCTCACAGCTTATCCAGCAACTCTTGTTGGCAAGTTCCTTGGTCCAAAAGAGTTTTAAAGTTCTGGGGTCTGGGCACAATAATTATATCACATGTCACTTTGTCCTCTTGTGGCAGAGAAATTCTGTGCTTAGTCCAAACCAGTTCTGCCCTCTCTGGCCCAGCTTCCTCGCAAGAGGTGGAGACAGCATTGTGTAAGGCAGACCAGGCCTAATCAGGTGCACAGAAATCTCCTCCCACTACTATAAATGCAGCCTGAGTCTATTCAGCCCAGCCCTGACTCATCCACGAAAATCAGGACACACCTCATCCCCTCAGTGGCTGTCTACAGTGAATTCACAACCCCAGCCAATGTCACTCCAAAGTCACACAGTCAATCCACAGTCCAGCAGTGGCACACAAGATGGTGAAGCAAGAAAATGCCTTCTTTCTAAAAGTAGCATTTTCGAAAACATAATTTAAAAACCATCTTTACTGAAAGCTGCTTTATTAAATTCTGAGTTCAGAAAGCCTAAATTCGATTTTTCTATCTTATCCCAATGGGACATTATACTTGTGATGTTACAGAATATCTCCCATTCTATCCTATGGGACAGATAGCTTTTCAATAGAGAAATATGAAATATACTGTATTTCACTATCAGGACATGTCACACACACCCTTACATGTCCTACCTTTCCCGTACACTGCACCCTGCCCATGGGGGTACCTTGGGCTTACCTGAGGGGTCCCTTACATGTAATAAAAGGGAAGGTGTGGGGGCTGGAAAGTGGGTGTACTTGCCACGTTAACATGGCAGTCAAACCTGCTCCCAGACACTGAGATGGCAGGTCTGAAAACCTTTTGAAGGGCTGCTTGTGTGGGTGGCACAACCAGTGCTGCAGGCCCACTAGCAGCATTTGATTTATACGCCCTGGGCACACACAGTGCACTGTACTAGTGTCATAAAGGTAAATCAAATAAGCCAACTGTGGAAACACCAAACCATAAACACAATTTACAGTAGAAGCACTAGCACTTTAACAGTGATCAGCAATGAGAAAGTGTGCATACACACTAAACCAGCAAATATAGAGAAAAAAACAGCAGGTTAGAAAGCAAATAGGCAGGGGAAACATGCCAAGAGATGCCAGGTCTAACACAAGGCTAATCATTTATGCACTAAATCAGCAAGCTTACCGTACATGCCCATTTGAAAAGGGCAATAGATTTACCCTACTTTGTGTATACTCTCTTATGATGTATTTTACAGGGTGTGTGTTATTATAGAGGGAGTCCAAATCTATCTGTAAACTTTAGAACTTGATATTCTGGCTTGTATACTTTTGAGGATGGAGGGTGTTGAATAAATCGCCATCTGCTCCAAAATTGAGTTGCCACATTACAACTAAATAGTGACTATTTTTCATATGTCTTTGTTGTATGTAGGATAGTTATGTAAAGCTCCTGAAACTGACTACAATGCTGTAACACATTATAGAAAATGTATACAGAACATAGGCCCTCACTTGTCCCACACAATTGCAGGCACACACTGACACCATTGAACACCCACAGGCACTCACAAGCAACCACAGGTATCCACAGACAACCAGCAAAAGTCACAGGAACAATGGGTGCCTGCAGATGCCGATGCCCATTGGCACATACAGTGATTTACAGACACCACCCGACAATCACCGTACACACTGTCATCACCATGCACTTACTGATATCTTTGGGCATACACAACCATTCTCAGCCACTCATAGTGTACTATAGGCAACCAGCGGTTCTCATGGGTAAACACAAATACCCAAAGATAACACGAGTACCCACAAGCTTGCACAACACCCATATCCAGGGTCCAGTCGAAGAGCGCCCACAGGCAGCCATGGTCATCTAGACAGCTTCTCTCGCACCTCCTCTGAAGAATGCTTCAATCGATCTTAACCAGAGTGCACATACAGCCTCAAAACCAGCATCATCCTGACTACTCCTACCATGTTAACAATAGTAAATCCATGTTACCAATGGTAAATCCTTTCCTCTGTCCCCAGCATCATCCTGACTACTCCTACCATATTACCAATGGTAAATCCTTTCCTCATTTAAAAATTCATGGAGTATCTAGAGCCATCGGCATATCTTTCACATAAGGATTCATCTTAAATTCACCAGATTAACACTGCTATCTAAAAAGTAAAAGGGTCTATCTGACGATCAGTCAACTTACCACTGCAACACCAACCTTCAGTGCATATCTAACTTGGAACACAGAGCTACCAAACAATTTCAAACTAATCTAAATTAACACTATCAACTGGATCCAAGGCAATGGGCCAGATGTACAAAAAGTTGTAATGGCGATTACCAAATTGTGAATCATACAAATCACAATCAGGAAGTTGGGACATCACAATTCCGTAAGTAAGAAAGCATACAACTTCTATTTAGCGATTCCTAGTGGGTCGCAAATTGACCCACCTCATGAATATTAATGCGGTAGGTCGCGATTTGCGAGACATTAAGAATAGCAGCCATCACAGGGATGTTGGCCTGCTGAGGTCAGCATACCATCATGTCTGTGATTGCTTTTAAATAAAGCAATGTTTTTTTTTTTTTTAAATGCAGCCTATTTTCTTCAAAGGAAAATGGGACCACTTTTGAAAGAAATAAATTAAACTTTAAAAAAATTTTTTTTTAAGAGCAGGCAGTGGTCCTTATTTTTTAAACATCCTCAAGAGGGAATTGGTTCCAAAGGGACTCCTTCCCATTTGCGAATGGCTGCCACCACAAATGGTGGTGAAGTATTACTGTTTTGCGACCAGAATTGGGTCGCAAAACAGTAACACATACCGTACCGATTCGGTATATGTAAGGGACCCCCAAAACTCGTCTCTTCCTAATACTGAATTTCAAATTCAAATTATGATTCAGTAACAAGTTACCGAATCCCGTTTTAGAATCTTGTACATTTGAAATAGCATTTGTCCGTTCTCACCCAATGAGTGTTCCATTCTCTCGCAGCACCGCCCGATTAGACATCCTCAAAGGACTGATATTTGCCGTAGAAGACAAATTGCCAGTTGTTCTAATGGATCTTAACCACAGTACAGTCTGTAACACCATAGATCATTCTCTTCTTCTCACCCATTACCTGGAGCACATGACAATCATAATACAGTTACAGCCAGGGTAAAAACGCCTTTCATTAAAAACACAACATATGACACTTTGGAATTGCAGGACCTCAGTAGCTAAAATTTGAAGAGGCTGCCTCTATTTTCTTCCCTATCCCCATTTTCTCATGACTGAAACCATCCATGTGTGCACCATCTCTATTCATATGTAAACAATTCAAGTTGATTTCATCGCAAACAACAGCCCTTTTAAAATGTCAGCTTGTCTGGTGGACATACAATCGCGGAGGACGCCCAGACAGTTTGCTAATTTTGAACATCCTTGTACTGGCCAACTTACCTTACAGACCCACCCTTAATCCTAGTCTTCTTCTACAAAATTGTCATTTATCCCTCAAATCGATCCCATCACCCAAAGTACTTGGGGGCATATTATCAAGGACTGCATTAAAATTATCGCCGCTTTAGCGGCAGGAAACTGCCGCTAAAGCAGCGATAATGGGCTTGATAATAAATATGCCCTTGAGAATTCCAATAGAAGCCCATGTTCACACCAGAACATGGGCTTCTATTAAAATTCTCTGCGGCATATTATCAAGCCCATTATCGCCGCTTTAGCGGCAGTTTCCTGCTAATTTTAACGCAGTCCTTGATAATATGCCCCTTCGTACCTATTGAGAAAAGACTTGCTTACCTCCATTTGAGCATAGACATGACATTATCAGAGCCTTCAAAATCTGAATTCAAGATAAACGCAACTGCATTTTGCTTGGCCTTCCCACAAATTATATATTTGAAACTCAAGCCGCCTAAGAATTGTGCAATAAAAAAATCATGGAACACCACTCCACGTTTAAAAGAAGAACACTGGATACCTGCGGTTAGTAGAATACAATTCATGGCTCTCTGTGCCTTCCACATGTTTTAACACAATACAATGAAATTCATCCAATCGAGTCACTGAGGATAGTAATCACTCAGACCCATTAGGTCATGTAACACAGCATAAGCCAGCCTATCCAAGAAACTGAAACTAACTTTAGTTGCCATACTTTTGGCTACCTGGGACAAACGTTATGGACTGGCCTACCAAATGATCTGAAGATACCTTGTACCTTTAATATTTTGAACCGAAGTGAAACTGCAGGACTGAGCACGCACTTCAGCCTACATCAGGGCTCTATAGTATCCAATTTTTTTCCTAAATATATTCTATTGCTGCATGTGGTAGATGCATCACTGCATATGAATAGACGAGTATGTACTTGTATAAGCTAAACAGTGCAGGGGACAGAGCAAAACTGGCATTTTATTGTATTTTATTTTATGGTAATTGCATTTATATAGCTCTTACTACCCTTGATGAGGCGTCGATGTGCTTTTTCAGGGAGTAGCACGCTACTCCAGAATCCAAAAAGGATTAGTTGTGAATTAGTATAGTGAAATATGAAATCAATTTGAATGGTGGATATGTTAGTGTGTTATTTGGATTGAGAAGGATAGTGGCGGGATAGAAGAGGAAAGGGTTTCCATTTATATAGTGCTGGCTTGCCCTGAATGGTGGTTGAAGTGCTTTTCGGCAGGTAACACGCTACTCCGGAACCAGAAAAGGATTAGTGTTGAAATCGTCTAGGGAAATATGAAATTAATTTGAGTAGTGGACATGTTAGTCTGCAATTTGGATTGAAAAAGGATATTGGAGGGATGGAAGATGGAAGGGTTCGCATTTATATAGCGCTTGCTCCCCTGATGATGTGTTGCAGCACTTTTCGGCTAGAAGGGCACTACTTTGGAACTCAAAAGAATTAGTGGTGAATTAGTGTAGAGAAATATAAAATTAATTTGATTTAAGCGGTGGACATGTTGGTCTGTTATTTGGATTGTAAAAGGAATAGTGGAGAGATAGAAGAAGGAAGCGTCGAGCATTTCTTTGGGGGGAGATCATAGCAGTAGGAGGGAGTTTGGGATGAAAAATGGGAGTTGGAGGGGGGAAGTCAGATTGAAGGGCTTAGAAAGGCTTGTTTGGGAGATCCGAATACTAAAAGAGGTATAAGATGATGCAAGGAGGGGTAGAGGAGGGAAGAGGCCAGAAAGGGTTATTTGAGGGATCATAGTAGTGGTATGGGGTTTGGGAAGAATGGGAGAGTGGAGGTAGAGGCTATATTGAGAGAGGTATAGGGTGAGAAATAGGGTAGTAGAATGAGGTTTGAGATGAGTCAGAGAGTTGAGGTAGAGGATATATTGAGAGCGGTATAGAGAGAGAAAAAGGTTTGTGCATTGGAGAGAGTGGTGGAATGAGGTTTGAGATGAGTCAGAGTGGAGTTAGAGGATATATTGCGAGAGATATTGGGTGAGATCTAGGGTATTGCGTGTGATATGGAGAATTTGAAGCCAAGTATTAAATATAAAGATACATAGGTACATGGAAGGTATATCATAAGTACAGGGAAGGTATTAGATGTAGATTAAAGTTGCATTTAATAAAATCACACTTTCAAGTGTTGCTGTACTTTAACTTAATTTATTATAATATTTTTTGTACTTTAATAGTGAAGCAATTTGTGATAAATAATTATCATAAGAGATTCACTTATTTATGCAGTCACTTCTATACATGTTAAACATAGAATAATGTACCTATAAGTAAAATGTACATTTGGTAAGCAGAAATATCAAATATCTGTATCTTTAAAAACATTATTATTATACTATACATGGTTATACAAAAGCAATACACATATGTTAGGTACACATCTATAGTCCAAATAAATGCTTATATACAGTGGGATATACATAAACATTATAAGCATGACGTGCTCCCTCATATGGGGCGATAAACGTCGCAGAGTCGCACTCTCAAAGCTGCAGCTCCCACTGAACCAGGGTGGATTAGGGGCGCCATCCTTCGAGGCATACTTTTATGCTGCACAAACGCAGTGGCTCTCTAGATGGATATATCCATACTGGCCGTTTGTTGCATGCTGCTCCCAGGCACGCCGCCCAGAGCATCGCACTCGATCCAGGTGAAGGTGGCACGGGCATGCATGCAGCGAATACATCGCATCTCTGGCAACATCAGTTATACACCCCTTCATACCCGTTAGCCAGCCTGCCCAAAAAGGGGAGGGTATTGTACTGCCCGCACAATGCAAATCTGGACAGATCACAATGTCCTAGAAGTCGGATCTCTGTTTGAGGATGGACAACTGTTGCCGTTCGACCGCCTTTCGGACGAGACAGGTCTCCACCAGGTTAATTTTAGCTGCACAGGCAATTAGTACTCAGCAGCCGCCGCATATGGGATCTCACCGAAGGGGAGCCAGCGATGCACCCAGTACTGCATGCAATTCTTCATATGGGGCTAGGGAGGGGCTTAATCACATGGCTCTATAAAGAGATTTGGGGTCTTACTGCCACTACACTAGCCCCACTGCGGCAGAGGTGGGAAGAGGAAATAGGTCGATTATTCCACAATAAAGAATGGGAGCGGGTGTTAGAGTACCCAAAGAAGGTATCTAGAAACGCCTGTTTCAAAAACATACAATTTTTTATATTGCACCGTGCTTACCTCACCCCAGCAAGGCTCCAGCGCTTTTACCCAGATGTGCAGTTAGTATGCCCGAGGTGTCAATCTGCAGACGTGACATTTGTACATATGTTCTGGTCATGCTCCACACTAGGGCCATATTGGTAGACTGTACACGAGACATTGCAGGAAGTAACGAGACTCAAAGACATCGACACTTGGGAAACCAGTGGGTTGGGGCCTCTTTCGTAAGCGTAAAAACATCAACGTCCAGGCGAGCTTTGTCTCCCTAGATCTTCTATTGGCAAGAAGGGGGATCGCTATGCACTGGAGAACCCCAAGCGGTCCCCCCTAACAGCTTGGGTGGGAGCAGTTATGAAATGGGGTTCAGCGGAGGAGGACGCAATTAGTATGGAGGAGGCACAGGGAATACGCAAAAAAACCCCTCTCTGTGGAATGGTCTATGCTGCTGCACCAGTTCTGCCAGCATAGGGCAGGCGCATAGTAACCGGCGCTGCCCCGGGATGCACCTGAGAGCCCTAACCGAGCCACGCAACCCAGGTCCCCTCCAGGCACAGGAGAAGGCGAGCACCAATGCCCCTGAGAGACATGATCAGACAGTACCCCCAGAATGGAGCACTGAGACAGTACACAACCCCACGGCTAAACAGCATCACCAATGGCTAAAGTACCTATACAGAACCCCCCCATCCCCTAGCTGATGGAGACACACGACAACGTAGTTTCATTTGTCCCAAACTAATAAAGCAGACAAGCCAGGTCACCCAAACACCCCCAGTTAGGCACACATGCCGGTTGATTCTCTCCAACGAACCGGCTTTATATCTCACGATATAGCATACTGTTCGGCAGGTACTACAACTTATCAAGACCCACACACTGCCGCAAGATGTGTACAATTCAATTACATTTATTACCCGTTCCTATTTGTGGCCTCAGGGTCTCACCCAGGCTAAAGTACTGTGACACACAGCGGTTAAGTCTTGATTAAATGTTGTATCTGTCTACCTACTTATTGTGAAATAATGAAATGTTAATACATTAAAAAAAAGCATTATAGGCATGACAGTTTCTGTTTTGCCAACTAACCATCCCAACATACCCCTCCCTGGATCACCCGTCCAGCCATCCAGCCGTCAACAACAGCACACACCCAGACACCCCTGGACACACCTGTTCACAATGGTCCAGAAAAAGGACAATCAGGACAGGATAATGGACAAAGGACTCCGCTACCCCATCTTGAGTCAGACGTCCCTCTACAAAAGATTAAATTATTTGCTAAATAGAGAAGTATTACCTACTAATGAAGGAGATATACGTCAGGGGTGATCTACAACCATTGAGTTTTGTCTTTGATGAATTCCTTCACCAAAGTATCCCATTTTTTGTGTTAGAAAGAATTTTCACAGTTCGGCTCCCTCCGCCCTGTGTAACAAGGTGCTCTCCGAAAGAAACCAGGAGAATGAGAATTTGACCCAGAGGATTATTGTACAGGGAGCGCTCTTTGAGTGAATTGTAGTATTGCAGTTCACTAGAACAAGGTCAAATCAAGAAACTTAGTAGAGGGCCTTTCAAGCTTAGGGAGAGAGAACAAACTCAATAATACCACCTCGGGCGCATTTGTTAGGGTCTAACTTGTTGCAGTTGATAGTAGATTGAGTATTCCCAGCCAATATAAATGAAGCGATGGGCAGGCCCAAAGCATATGAAGCAGATCTTTATTAAGGAGCTAGCAGCGGGGACTAGCAGCATCCAGATATATTGTGTATAATAGGCCAAAATCAGGATAGGCCAAGATCCGGATATTTAAGTGGATGAACTTAAATCAAGAGTCTCAAATTATCTTTTGGGGGTGTTAAATATCTTAGCCCATTCAGCATCATGTTGTGGCCTGGCCATGTCTGTTTCGCAGGCGGTTCGAAGAGAGACACTGGATTCATCTTCTGCTGCAGGGATGCCCTATAAAACCACTTTAGCAGTTTTCCAATTGATCCCGTCATGTAGAGTGTCTGATATACTTCGTGTGGAAAAGGTGCCAGGTGATGAATGCGTAAAAGGGTAGTGAGTGATTGCTTAATGTTCTTATAGGTGAGAAACTGATGCAGTGGAAAATTATTGTTCATCATAAGCATCAGGAAATCCAATATTTCACCGTTAACAAACAGATCTCCCACTGTTGATAATCCTACATTTCTCCACAGGCGTAGCTGTCCCACACTCAGAGTTCAGTAGGAATCAGAAGGTCCAGCAGGGGACTGGCAGGGACATAGGGTGTTACAGCTCTAGTGAGTTTATGAGTTCTAGCTAAGCAAGCCAATGCCATATGGAACAGCATTATCAGAAGCAGACCAGGATGAGAAGTGAGGAATAAGGTGTAATATAGCAGTCCCTCCTTAAAGTCAGTCAGGGTGAACCCTATCTCAAGCAGTGAGCGCCTTAGGGCAAACTGGCCATTTACTAAAGCTGCATGGCTAAGTGTTAGAAATTTGGGCAGGATATGAGCCCAGGTCAAGCAGCAACCACAATCCTAGACAGGGTAAGAGGAAGACTAACCTTAAATTAACCTGTGCTCACGCTCTGGTAGCTTGGCACAGAGGCAATGTGTAAAGTTTTTGTGGCACACTTCAAACAGTAAAAATAGTGAAAACACACACACAAAAATTCCCACAACAGGTTTTGAAGAATAGAGTAGATTTTAATAAATAAAACAATACCAAAATGTCAAATATCTCATTTGTAGAACTGGAGATATTGATTTTTAAAGCTTCAAGCTGCAATACAATCTAAAAGCAGTAAGTGCCAACTAGGAATATCTGGTCACACCGGACAGCGACAAAGTCACATTTTAAGGCCTACCACAATGGAGCACTGGCCAGCTACATGGACCCAGTTAGGCCCGCTAAACAAACTAGCTTAAATCCTGGTTGCAGAGCTTTGGGTGGATCCGAGGTGAAGCAGCGTCATCTAGTCGGAGCAATGCATTGGTTCCTAGATGTGGCAAGGCTGCGGTGCGATGCCTGGTTGCATCGTCATTGAAGATCCGGTCAATGGGACTTGTGATGCAAAATCCGGGTGTCAAGGATGCGGTGCAGAGCTTGCAAAGGGTTGATTCCAAGGAACTGCAAGGCTGCAATGCAATGCGGAGGCCATCATCGTCGTCGAGTGGCCATCAAGAGGAAATGCGTGGACCTGGGTCGAAGATGAGCCGTGCCATCAGCAAAGCGTCAGTTTCAAAGACGGCGAGGGCGATGCAGACTTTCTGTGCAGGATCCAATCAATGCAGCAGCGGTGATATGTCGGTTCTCTGAGAGAGCATTTGACGCTCAGCCAAGGAGGTGCACGGTTCAGCTAGAGGATGCACCCCCCCAGCAGAGAAGATGCATCAGTTCCATTGGTACACACCTGAGGCCCACTTCCAAGGGTCCAGTCCTGGAGTGGCACCACTTGGCAGGGTAGACTCACAGATGGCAGAGTCCAGGTTCAGGGCAAGATTGTTGGAAGCCTGTTATGTCCCTGAGGGTTCAGATCAGGAGGCCAGTCAGCCATCCCTTGGAGTCACTCTGGGTTTTGGGTTCAAGTGAAGCAGGTCCAGTTCTTCTCACCCAGGCAAGGAGTGATGCAGGCAGCAAGCAAGTCAGCAGAGCAGGGCAGCAGTTCTTCCAGAGCAGCATTCCAGCAGAGTAGCAGTCCTTCAGCAGCACACCATGTCATGTGACCAGAGACAGGCTCCAGGCACCAAACTACTGAGGCAAGAAAATGCCAAATTTCTAAAAGTGAAATTTTCAGAATGGTAATTAAAAATATGACTTCACCATAAGTTAGGATTTTAAATTAGGATTCCAGAGACACCAAACATGAACCAGTTATATCTTCCCATTTAGAAATTATGCTTATGAAAAGTAATAAGGTAATTGCAATGTTATTGTTTTATATAAACGTATAACGTTTTCTATAGAGCAGTGGCGGCTCCTCCGCTAAGGAGGAGGAGCGTCGCCCCCACTGCCTACAAGCAGGAAAAGAAAGGAAAAAATAAAATGATAATAACGTAATGTTGTCATTTTATTTTGTCCTCCTGCTGTGGCAGTTTGCATGAGGGGGCAGGGCTGAAGAGCAGGGGAGGAGGGTAAAACCTTTCGAAGTGTGCAATGGCTGTTTGGTCGGCCCTCTCAGGCTGCCCAAACGAGTCATGCTCACTGTCCCTGTTTTCCATTCAGGCTGCAATACAGCCTGCGTGGAGAACATGCCCACCCCTCCAGCCCCTCCCAGCGTTGATATTTGTCAGGGGTAGTGTGTGCCAGGTGTTTCATCTTCCTGGATGTCAAGAGCAGGAGCAGAGATACATCTGGTCTGAGGCCTGCTCTCTCCCCAGCAGCTCTGCTGTGCTCTGCTCCACCATCGATCCTCTGGCCCCCCCCTCCTGGTAGGGTTCGAGGTCGCTCCGCTCTGTGCTTGCCTCTGTTATTTTGCCTGGTTCCCATTTAGTTTGTATTTCGTTTTTTGTGCCTGGTGCCCATTTCATTTGTATTTAGTTTTTTTTGCCTTGTGCCCATTTAGTTTGTATTTAGTTTTTTGTGCCTTGTGCCCATTTAGTTTGTATTTTGTTTATTGTGCCTTGTGTTTAATTCTACTAGCTTCTCGTGTGGCACTTGATTTCATCTTTGGGTTGTCTTTTCTCATCGCTGCCTCTGCCCCATGGCCCCTCCTCCCTGACCGTCCCCACTTCCGCCTCCCATCTGCATGTCCCTCCCCCTTCCCTACTTAATGGCGCACCAAAGGCAAGCCCGCCTGCGCCTGTCCGCGACTCGACTGTGACCAGTGCCAGGAACCATGGATCCCCCACAATCCACCGCTACGATGCCTCCACCCTCCTTGCACTCAACCCTGGCCAGCACATCAACTGCCAGCAAGCCATGCCGAGTAAAACCCATGACCAGTTCTCCTGCTGCAGCTGCAGTCAGACCTTCACCACGGCCCCGGGCACCAACATCACCAAAACCAACACCACCGACGCCCTCACATGCATCTTCCTCAACGTGCGCTCGATGCACAGACACGCCACGGAAATCTGGAACCTCCTTGACGGGGGCCATGGACTAATGCCTCCTCGGCCCCCGACATTGCCATCGCCATCCCAGATGGATACAAGATTCAGAGAAAGGACCGCCCCAACCACCCAGGAGGAGGCATCGCCATCGCGCAAGAAAACTCCCTGCATCTTACCTCATCCTACGACAACTTTCCCACCAAAGACCTACACTTTCAGGGCCAGACCCACCCCAAATCCACACTCTGCGGCACCCTCGCCTACAGACCCCCCGGCCCCCGAGCTCTCTTTGCCGATACAAACACCGACCTCATTACACCCCACGCCATCACCACCATGGACTACATACATATAGGAGACCCGAATTTCCACCTCGACAACCTCAGTGACCACCTGCTCTGCAGCCCTCCATGTCAACCTCGCCAACTTCAGGCTGAAACAGCTGGTCATCACACTGACACACAAGGCAAGATACACTCTTGATCCCATCTTTGCCGGAGGCAGCAGCTTGCACTTAAGCCACACCACGCAGCCCCCCTGGACCGACCACCACTGCGTACACTTCCTCAACAAAAAACCCAAGCCACCCGAACCCACCCTATGCCCCACGTAGGAACTGGAGCAGAGTCACCGAAGAACAACTCAACTCCACCCTCAACAGCAAAACCCCCTCTGCTGCAATGGACGCCAACCACACAGCCATGGAACTCCACACTTGGATCACCATCTGCGCAGACAAGCTCGCCCCACTGTGCAACCCCGACAAGCACCGCCCCAGGAAAGCCGCCTGGTTCACCACCAAGCTCCCGGAAACCAAAAGCACCTGCAGACACCTGGAGAAAAACGAAAGAAACGTTAAGACACCCAAAAACTACACTGCCTACAAGAATGCCATGACAGATTACCACCAATGCATCAGAACCACCAAAAGAATCCTCACCAACTCCAGCAACTCCAAGGAACTCTTTAGCGTCATCCAGGAATTCACCAAGCCCCGTAGCGAAGCAGCAGACATCACCCCCTCTGAGGACCTCTGTGACAAGCTTGGCTCTTACTTCCACCTGAAGATAAAGAACCTCTACAACAATTTCAACGACCACACACCCATCCCCGCAGTCAGCCCACAGCAAGGCAACACCAGCCAGACCACCATCTCCGCCTGGACTCCGATAACGACCAAGGAGACCGCTGCAAAGATGAAGGGCATCGACTCCGGGGCCCCCACTAATGCCTGCTCACCCCACATACACCACAGAGCCGCCACCACCATCGCACCCGTATTACAACGGATGATCAACACCACCTTCGAGACCGGTTGCTTCCCCAATGACTGGAAACAGGCAGAAGTCAAGCCCCTGCTCAAAAAGCCCTCAGCAGACCCGAAGGACCTAAAAAATTACCGCTCTACCTCGCTCCTCCCTTTCACAGCGAAAGTCGTCGAGAAGACCATCAATGCAGAGGTGATAAGGTTTATCGACAAAACGCAATACTCAACCCTTTCCAATCTGGATTCAGAAGCAAACACAGCACCGAGACTGACCTACTCGCCGCCACCGACGACATCCGCTCCCTCCTCAACCAAGGCTACATCGCAGCTTTGATTCTACTCGACCTGTCAGCACCCTTCAACATCATCTCCAACCGTACTCTAACAGCAAGACTACACGAAGCTGGCACACAAGGCACCGCCCTTGACTGGATCAGATCCTTCCTCACCGGCAGGAGCCAAAGGATCAGACTGCCACCCTTCCTCTTCGAACCCTCGGAAATCAACTGCCGAGTACCACAGGGATCATCACTCAGCCCAACCCTCTTCAACATCTACATGGCTCCCCTCGCCGCCATTGTCCGACTGCACGGCCTCAGCCTAATCTCCTAAACCGACGACACCCAGCTCATCCTCTCCCTCACCAAGGACCCCACCACCACCAGACTCCACTTCCAGGAAGGAATGCAGGACGTCGCAGCATGGATGAGCATCAGTTGCCTTAAACTCAACTCAGAGAAGACAGAAGTCCTCATCCTCTGTACCACCCCCTCAGCATGGAATAACACCAGGTGGCCCACCGCCCTCGGCACCCCCCTACCTCAACAGACCACACCAAGAACCTCAGCATCGTACTCAACTCCTCCCTCTCCATGAAGAGCCAGGTCAACACCGTCACCTCCAGCTACTTCAACACCCTCTGCATCCTCTGTAAGACCTTCAAATGGATCCCCCCCAAGGCAAGGAAGACAGTCACCAACGCACTCATCACCTGCAGACTGGATTCCAGAAACGCCTTCTATGCCAAAATCAACAAGTCTCTACTACGCAACCTCCAGACTATTCAAACCACCACCACCAGACTCATCCTCTGGATCCCTCAACACGAACACATCAGCCAACACCTACGCACGCTCCACTGGTTCCCCGTCGAGAAAAGAGTCACCTTCAAGATACTCACCTACTCCTACAAATGCCTACACAACACCGGACCCCAATACCTCAATGGCAAAGTCACCCTCCACGTACCCAAACAAAACCTCAGCTCCACCAACCTCCTCCTCGCCAAATCCCTGCGCATCCTCAGAGCCAGAGCAGGAGGAATATCCTTCTCCTACATCGCGGCCAAGACATGGAACGAGCTCCCCACCGACATCAGACGTGCCCCCTCCCTGAACACCTTCAAGAAGGCTCTGAAGACCTGGCTCCTCGACTGATTCGGACCTACTGACCCCACCCCCCAGCACCCTGAGACCCTCACAGGTGAGTAGTGCACTTATAATCCCTCTGATTGAGATACAGGACTGCACTCCTACCCCCCACCCCGCCACCCGCTAACCATGCCTGCCGCCACTGCTATAGAGCAAACATGACCTGTGAGGGTACCAGAGCGCCTTACGTTAGGGGACATACAAGAAAAGTAGGAGACAAGAGAAACAGTCACAAATATGGGAAAGGTGCAAACAAAGAAGATTAACAGGTTACTAAGTTTGACCTCCTTAGGATATCAGCAATGCAGTGGTCAACAAATGAGTCATAGTCAGCGAAAGATCATGTAAGAAACAGGAGTGATCTTAGGGCAAAAATGTGTTCATCAGAAGCGGTTTCACTTCTTTTGTGAAGGAGGCAGTAGACAGAATCTAACAGATTTCCAGAGGCAGAGAATTAAAACATTTCGGGACAATACCCGAAAAGGCTCTGTTGCACGTTTTCTTTATATGGAAAATCCGTGGTTTCAACAGCAGCGAGCTGGTACTTTGTGATGTTCTGCATCTGCCTTATAGTTCTAGTTTTTGTGGCAAATACCTAGGGGTATTGAAATGTAAGGCTTTATGAGTCATGCATGCAGCTTTTCGTTGTATTCATGCCTCACAAGGGAGCCAGTTCAAGGATTTTAGGGCCGGGGAGATGTGCTTATTTATTTTTGTTCTGGTGATGAGTCTGGCAGCAGAGTTAAGGGAGGCCCTTAGAGGGGCCAGCTTGTATCCAAGCAAGCCTGCGAGTCTAGCACTTATGTAATTTAGTTTGGCCAAGACGAGAGCTTGGACAGCAGATTTAAAGTCGTCCTGGGGAATGAAGGGTTTTAGTTTCCTTAAAATGCTCATCTGATAATTCGCTCCTTTGGTGGCAGAACTGATTTGATTCTGCATGTCCAGGTATTTGCTTAGGGTAATTCCCAAAGATCTTGCAGAATCTATAATGTGAGGAGAGCAGTTGAAGGCCATTAGACGCTTTATCCAATGTATCCGATAATCACTATTGGCCTTGCAGTAGTGATAAATGAGTGTAAGAGTTTTTCCCTGCCAGGACATGTAAAACTTAAAAGTACATGCACTGCTTTTTATATACATTGCACCCTTCTCTCTGGGCTGTCCAGGACCTACCCTAGGGGTGACTTATATATATTATTTAAAAAAAAGGTTTGGGCCTGGCAAGAAGGTTAAACTTGCCAACTCGACATGCCAGTTTAAAACTGCACACACAGGTGCAGACCTGAGACATGTTTAAATGGGTACTTAAGTGGGTGCCCTCTCCTTAGTCTCTTCTGTTAGGGCAATCTGCCAGTACCCTGAAGTCACATCTAAGGTACTCAGGGACTTAACAGCTCCTAACTTATCACAGAGCTTATCAGCTCTGGGGATAGGGTAAGCATCAGTCTTAGTGACCGAGTTGAGCCCCCTATAGTCCACACACAACCTGAGTTCTAGAAGGTCACCCAGTGGGGCAGCCTTGGTACCAGTACCACTGGGCTGGACCAGGGGCTACTGGGGTGCTCATTCACCCCATACTCCAAGGTCTTAGAGACTTCCTCCTTGATGCTGGCCCTCACTTTGTCAGACAGCCTGTATATTTTGTTTTTGACAGGGGGGCTGTCTCCTGTATCAATATCATGGGTACACAAATGTGTAAGCCCAGGAGTGTGAGAAAACAGAGGGGCTAACTATCCCATCAATTGGCACCAGTACCCCTGCTGATCAGGGGTCAGGGTAGGGGAAAGGTTGACACCAACTACTGACCCATCTTTGTCTTTTGACGATAGGAGGTCAGGGAGAGGTTTACTCTCCTCTTCGTCACCATTTGTCACCAACAGCATGGTGACCTCAGAACTCTCACAGTGTGGTTTGAGATGGTTGATATGTAGGTCCCTTAAGGGGCTTCGGGAGTTCTTGCAGTCTACCAAGTAGGTGGTACCCCCTTTCTGTCAGCTATCTCATAAGGCCCACTCCACTGGCTCAATTAGCCACACTTTCTACCCAGGCTGGAATTCCACAGGGGTAGCCATCTGGTCATACCACTGTGTTTATTCACCTTCTGGCTTGCCCCCAAGTTCTCAGAAGCCTTCTTCCAGAACTTGGTCATTTGGTTCCTAAAGGCTAACATATAGCTAACCACCTCCTGGTTCTTGGGAGCTTGCTCCCATCCTTACTTAACCAGGCTGAGAGCTTCCCTCACAGGGTGACTATACAGAAGCTCAAAGGGGCTGAATCCAACCCCATCCTGTGGTAACTTCCTGTAAGCAAAGATCAGGCATGGTAAGAGAACTTCACACTTACCCCTCATGGGCTCAGGTAGGCCCATAATCTTGCCCTTCAGGGTCTTGTTGAACCTTTGACCAAGCACATTTGTGTATGGATGGCAGGGTGTTGAAAACTTGTAAGTTCATTCACACTCTTTCCTCATGGACTGCATGTAAGCTGCTACCCTGTCAGACACCACTTCCTTGTGGACACCCAATCTGGTGAAAAATTCCTATCAGGGTCCTAGCCACTGCCGGTGCAGTTGTCGTCCTGAGAGGTATGGCCTCTGGGTACCTTGCAGCATGGTCCACCAAGACCAGGACAAACTGGTTGTCAGAGACAGGGTCCAGGGACCCTACAATGTCAATGCCCACACTTTCAAAGGGAATGCCAACAACAGGTAGGGGAATCAGGGGAACTTTCAGCTTAATTCCTGTCATCCCACGGGTCTGGCAGGTTAAGCAATTCCTGCAGAATGTATCTGAGAAAATCTTCATCCGGGGTCAGTAAAAGTGGAAGACAAGCCTAGCAAAGGTGTTGCTCTGTCTTAGATGCCTGCCAGGGGCATCTCATGAGCCAGCCCCAGTTGAAAAGCCCTATAGCATTGGGAAGCTACCAGTGCCCTTGTTGCCCAATGCACAGGTGCCTCAGGCTCACACTACAGGATGGGGGTGTTGATCGGATTCTGATTAGGCCTGGGCGAAAATTTCGTTCCGTTCGCGGAAATTGCGATAATTTGACATTTTCGCGTTCCGCGGAGAGCGCGAAAATGTCAAAATTTCCGCATTCCGCAGCTTGGCGATAATTTGTTTCTTGCTCGCGCTGTAAAATAATACATTCTCGCGCGATTGCCTTACCTGAATCCCTGCGTTCGCCGACAAGTTTTCTTGATCCGGTCGCGTTCTCCATGAGATGTTGTATTGTTTTTAGCCATTTGCGCTGTCTCGCGACAGTTCGCGCCCGCAGTGACGTCATGCGTCGCGCGATCACGTCTTTCTTCTCGCGATCATGTACCGCGAGACAACTGAAAACAAGATGGCCGCGCCCGCGAGCAACCACATGGGTAAGTTGGCGAGCCGCAACCATGCAGAAAATCTCGCGAACATGCAGGAAAAAAACTTCCGCATCTTCGCGATATTTCCGCGTGTTTGCGATAATTTTTAAAATTTTTGCGATAATTTGCGAAAGTGGATTTCGCAAATTCCACCCACCCCTAATTCTGATGCTCCCAGCTGGGGTCTCGGTAATGTGTTGATGCACCCAAGGTGTCCTCTTCAGTTCAAGGGGGCAATTCGGGCTCAGTCCTTCATGCTTAGTGGAGACCTACGGGTTACGGCTCACAGTTCTCGGGTGATGGCCCAATTCACACACAAATTGGGTCTCAGCAGTCCCTCCTAGCATACGGGGTTGCTATAACACTACCAGCCAATGCCCTGTTGGGGTGGTCTTTGCGCTCACCATGGTGGCGATCGGATTCCCCCGCCATCCTAATTTGGCGTGGGGAAAATCGCGGTCAGATGGCGGAAAGAACACCACCGCACAGCTGGTGAGCCATCTGCCATCATAATGACCCCCTACGTCCTAACCATAAACCTACTGGTGACCACCAATATATATATTCAAGAAAAAACACAAAGTTGAAAGTGTTAAAATAGAGTTATACTCTGGTCTTTTAATAATAAAAAAATTATGTTTTAAAATTTAAAAAAAACTGAAATTCACCAGTTATACGTAACTGAATTAGGTATAACTTGCACCACCATATATTTCAGATGTCATTAGCGATGTAATGTGTGGGGTGATGAGCAGTGCATTGTAGTGGTGCAAGTTATACTTAGATCAGTTACGTATAGCTGGTCAATTTCAGTGTTTTTTTGTTTTAAAAATGTAATTTTTCTAGTATTAGAAGACCTACATATAACTTCACTTTAACCTTTGTTTTATTCAGTGAATTTTCACAGATTATTTAATGTAACAAATTCTTACTACCTTACGTACATAAAATTCCACTTAAACCTTTGCTTTTTTAAGAAATTTCCAAGAATTTTTTAACATATGGCAAGATCTTCTAACCATACGTCTGCAGCCATTCCCCCACCGTGAATGGTCTCTGCTGTGCATAGATGGGGCTTGCCACAGGGCTCGGCTCAATGGGTGGCCAACCTCTGTGGGCTGCCAACCCCTTGTCAACAATGGCCTTCTGCTGTGAGTGGCATGGGATTTGCCACAGGGCCGGGCCCGCGGTCATGCCCTGCCCCTTAACCCTGCGTGCAATCAACACCCCACAAGCAGCCTACCAGCCACATATACCCAATCCACATTTTCCCTTTATACATTTTTTTTCAGTCCTGCAGAACTCCCACGAGGGACATGGAGCCTACTCTGGATCCTGGGGGACTTTTACAGGAGCTTTGGAAAGCTCCTGCAACTGTAGCTCAGGACTGAGCAAACACAACAAGATAATGGCTGGAGTGCTTTCCACACAGTTGAAGGAAAATTCCAGAATCTATGAGGATCGGCAAAATTCATACCACCCAGCAATACCACTCTTCTCCCAATAAAAATAGCGTCCACTAAGAAACTGATATTGGTCCCCTCCTCGTGGAGGAGAGGTGGCTGCTTTTTTAATCAGTTGACCACTTTAATCTACTTTAATAAAATACAAATGGAGACATAGTTTAGAGAGAACTGAACATTCACCAATTTTTAAAGTTAACTCTACATATGGTGTAGAATTCATGGATAGAATTTCCTCCACAATACTATCCCTATGGTTGAGGAACTTCAGACAAGGAATTCTACTCTACATTTAGAGGTTCATCTGGAAATTTGAGGATTTTCAATTCCTCACAAACTTTAAATTGGGCCCATACACTACTCAGTTTCAAGGTTCTTCAACAAGCATGCTGTACACCGCTGGTGAGAATGAAATTTGACCTGACATTTGAGGCAATATGTCCCAGCTATAAGTTGAACATCGTGCATTTGACTTGTATGCCCCAAAATTAAAAAATAAATATTGGCAAGAAATATTTATAATGATATCCTCAATTTCAGTTTTAAGGATGGACTTTGTCACTTTATTAGCCCTTCAACGGTACATGGAAGACATCACTAAAAACTAACTGCACCTCACTGCAATAGCCTTCCTCCTAGCAAAATAAAGTATTGTGATGTTCTTGGTGAACACTCCACTTTTCTCTTTGAAGGGCTGGCCTTAAGCATGATTTATTGCAACAAGATATTTGAATTAAGCTCATCACTTTAACTTGCGAATGCACATTCACAGAACATTTGGTATTTCTTATGTCATTATATCTTGGAAACTGGTTTGGATGCAAACTCTACTTTGTCATAGCTAATTTCCAGCTGACTTGCAAAATGAAGCATAGAAATGTGCTATGAATGTTATGGCTGCATAATTTCATACTACTTTTTTCAATAAAGCTGAAGCTAGACATTGCACTCATTATTTAATTATATGCTGACTATGACTGGTACAACCATAATACTATCAGATGGTGTCTCTAGGTAATGTCATGCCTGCAGTTGTACGGAGAAATCCTCTGCATGTTAATGGATATGTACCCCTGTCCTGAGTGCAGATTTCAGCCAGCCATCCCCTTATGCCAGAAGAGGGCCACCGTGAAGATAGCTGGGAGTGGAATGCCATGCAGGGAGAGTGAAGCCTATGCAGCGCTGGTTGCGGTGACCCTGTATGCCAGGAATGCCGAATATGAAGGGCTTAAGCCTGTGAGAATCATAGCGACGACCCTTTATGCCAGGAGGGGCTGCAGTGGTATGGACTACAGCATGGTGATGGCCAGGGCATTAGAGGTCAGAAACAAGCAGAAAGAGGCAGAATAAAGGTCAAATAGAGCAGAAAGAGGCAGAATAAAGGTGAGAAATGAGCAGAAAAAGCAGGGGCCAGAAACCAGCAGGAAAAGGCAAAATAAGGGCGAGAAACGAGGAGAAAGAGGCAAAATAAAGGTCAGCCACAAGCAGAATGAGGCAAAATAAAGATGAGAAGCGAGCTGAAAGAGGCAAAATAAAGGTCAGTAACAAGCAGAAAGAGGCTAAATAAAAGTCAGAAATTAGCAGAAAGAGGCAGAATAAGGATCAGAAGGTAGCATAAAGAGGCAGAAGAAAGGCCAGAAACGAGCAGAAAGAGGCAGAATAAAGGTCAGGAGCGAGCAGAAAGAGGCAAAATAATGGGCAGAATGAGCAGAAGGAGTCAACATGGAGGTATGAGTGAGCAGAGAAGAGGCAGGAAAATGAGGAAAAAAGGAGCAGAGGAGGCACAAAATCAAAGACAGCAAAGTATAGCAGACTGCAAGCAAGCAGGACTGGAGGACTGTCACAAGGGGAGCTGGCATGAGGGCCTGCTCTCATGTGTCCCCCTACTTTTTTACTGTGCACCCACTTACAGACCCACTCATACACTCACAAACCCACAAAAACGCTCATGCACTCACTCACAGACCCACTCAGAGACTCATGTACCATTCACAGACACTCATGCACCCACTTACATATCCATTCAAGCACTCATTCACCCACTCACAAACCCACTAAGAGACTTACACACACACTCATAGACCCACTCAGAGATGCACAGACCTATTCACATACTCACATATCCTTCTTATTTAATCTTTATTTCGGTTAAGAACCAAAAAGTCTCACATATCCATTTAGACCAGTGACCTTCAAACGTTTTCATGCCGTGCACCCCAAGTGAAAAAATTGCGGGCCCCCATCAAAATAATCTGCCTCTGTTTAAATATGTCTATACTCATTTAAACGATGCAGTAAAGTTATGTTACAGTTTGAAAAATGCAATCAAATACATGATAGCCAAAAATACTATTCTGGTCAGGCAGGCCTTGCTAGATGTAAAAATATCTACAGTGTGATAATTAGAAATGGGGGTGGGGGTTTTGAAGAATATTTGTTGTCTCTTCCCATTTGACACCTTATCCCAGCCAGGATATCAATGAGAAAATATTCTAATGATTACCCATTACTGCCGCTCATTTTTTTCTGCTGAAAACAAAGCACTGTCATCAACATAATGCTTATTTTGGTGAGAGCATGGCGCTCTGATGCCCCTGGATCATTTGAGGCCTCTGAGGGAGGCTCACACCCCAGTTTGAAGAACCCTGACTTAGACACTCATGCACCCAATCACCGACCCACTCAGAGATTCTCTAATGCTCTCACAGACCCACTCAGACACTCATCCACCCACTCACAGACCCACTCAGACACCCATGTTTCCATTCACAGACCCACTCAAAGACTCGTGCACCCATTGACAGATCCAGTCAGATACTCACACAACCACTCCCAGATCCACTCAGACACTAATGAACCCTCTCACAAACACACTCTGATATTCAAACAATCACTCACAGACCCACTCAGACACTCATGCACTCACTCACTCACCCACTCAGAGGCTCACACACCCACTTATCTACCTATACAGCCACTCACACACCCACTCTCAAAGGCTACATGTTAATGTTTGGAAATAAAATGTAAAAACTGTCAAAATTGATTCAAAAACAAATGTTACAGGGACGTTATAGCTAGGCTCAGATTTCACTCATACAAAACCATTGAAATTCAGCTGTTGTAGTTACCTGGGCAAACTATAATATGCACCCCCTACAATATACTGCTTATGACCTCACATATTACATCACTCATGACATGGTCAGTGACATCACTGATGACATCATTGATGACATCTCAAATGACATTACTGATGGCATCACTGATGATATAATCCACAGACCCACTCACACACCCACTCACTTCCCATAGAACCTCTCATACACCCACTCACATTCCCACTCACCCATTTATAGACCCGTATAACTACTGACACATACCCTCACTCATACAGCCAATCACACAACCACTCACTCACCCATACAGCCGCTCACACAGCCACTCATAGACCCATACAGCTGATCACACACACACAACTACTCCCTCTCACAGACCCATACAGCCACTCACAAACTCACTCACGCACCTACAGAACTGCTCACATATCCATTCACACACTAACACAACCACTCACACAACCACTCATTCACCTATACAGCCACTCACACAGGCACTCACTCAGCCATATAGCTACTAACAGAGCTTTTCACTCCCCCATACAGCCACTCACATATCCATTCACTCATCCACAAAACCACTTGCATAACCATTCACACATCAATACAATCACTCATGTGCCCACTTACTCATCTATACAGCCACACAAATACTTACTGTGAAAAACAGCCACTCAAAACACCCACTCACTTACCCATACACTCAGTCAAACAGCCACTCACTTACCCATATATCGACTGACATACCCAATCACTTATGCATAGAGCTATTCACAAAGCTACTCAGTCACCCATGTAGCCAATCACACACACACTCATCCACCCATCCACTTACACAGCCACCACAGTCACTAATAGTCACTTACACACACACTTGTCCACCCATATAGCCACTCACACAGTCACTCACTCACCTATACAGCTAATCACACACCCACTCACACACCCAAAAAGACACTCAGACACCCACTCCCACACTGATGCAGACAGTCACAGTGCCGCTCATATGACATATATTAGAAACAGTATCACTTGTTAGTAGTACAAAAAGAATACTAATTTAACTTATGAATAAGCATAGTATATATATTTAATGAAACACTTACACTCACTGGATGATGTCATCAGTGATGTCATTTGAGATGTCATCTATGATGTCATCGGTGAGGTCACTGATCATGTCATGAGTGATGTAATATTTGATATTGCATTGCAGGGCATACGTTTATGTTAGCTCTAGTAACTATAACTGATACATTTCAATGTTTTTTTATGAGTGAAGTCTGAGCCTAACTAAAACACCCCTGAAACGATAGATAGATAGATAGATAGCTAGCTAGCTAGATAGCTAGATAGCTAGCTAGATAGCTAGATAGATAGATAGATAGATAGATAGATAGATAGATAGATAGATAGATAGATAGATAGATAGATAGATAGATAGATAGATAGATAGATAGATAGATAGATAGATAGATAGATAGATAGATAGATAGATAGATAGATAGATAGATAGATAGATAGATAGATAGATAGATAGATGGATGGATGGATGGATGGATGGATGGATGGATGGATGGATGGATGGATGGATGGATGGATGGATGGATGGATGGATGGATGGATGGATGGATGGATGGATGGATGGATGGATAGATAGATAGATAGATAGATAGATAGATAGATAGATAGATAGATAGATAGATAGATAGATAGATAGATAGATAGATAGATAGATAGATAGATAGATAGATAGATAGATAGATAGATAGATAGATAGATAGATAGATAGATAGATAGATAGATAGATAGATAGATAGATAGATAGATAGATAGATTACCTACTGGCGGTCGCCAGTAGGTAGTTATAGTTAGGACATTGTTTCTATTCAAAAAGCATTTTTTGTTTTCCCAATAACTTTGGCGCCGGTTAATGAATCTTCAAGAAATTTTCCAAACTTATAGCCCGCTCTGGTCAGCTCCTATCTTAAAAGTTTCGGGGTGATTCGGCAAGCGGGGACCTAGAAAAAAGGGGGTCCCAAAACATGTTTTCTCCATGTTAATTTCCATAGGAAATTTTAGACACAACTACAGCCCGAACTGCTGAACGGAATTACACCAAATTTGTCAAGAAGGTAGCCCTTGGTTCAGAAAGAGACCTTTTTATTAAATGGTGTAAATCGGTTCAGTAGTTTCTGAGAAATTAAAAAAATAGAGGTCGGAAAATCATTTTTCCCATAGGAAAATTTAGACACGGTTACAGCTGAAACTGCTGAACGGAATTACACCAAATTTGACAAAAAGGTAGTGCTTGCTTCAGAAAGAGACCTTTTTTTAAATGGTGTAAATTCGTTCAGTAGTTGCTGAGAAAATCAAAAAATAAAAGTTTCGATATCTATGGCCACGGTGGATCCGCGCACCCTCCCGATCACGATCTGCATTCTAATTGGCTGTCAACACTTCAAACCAGGAAGTGTTGGCAGCCATCTTCTGCCTCGGTAGAATTGTCAGCATGTAGTCAGTGACAGTCCTCACAGCCAGTATAGCAATCGCCTTGGTCCTTTCATAGCTCCATGGCACCTGGTGACGGCCAAAGCTTTACACCCAAAAAGGGCATCAGTTCTCTACTCTACCTCCTCCCCAGCTGCAAGGACTCAAAACCATTCCAATTGCCCCTTGGAGGACTACAATGAGCCTGTAGTTGGCAGAATTTGATTAATTTATTTTCCCAGCTGGAATCCATCACTTTGGATTGATGGTTACTGCAGATCATTCAAAGGTTCTATGCTCTACTTTTCTTTTATTTCCTCAATGCATTTCCCGGTCTCAACTCAAATCTCAACAGACCATGCTACCATCCTAATGCAAATTGACTCCTGGCCAAGGTAGTCATGCAGAGAATGCCAGACATGGAAAAAGGTGAGCGGAGTTACCTCCACTACTTCCTCTTGCCCAAGAAGGATGGAGGGCTGTGGAAAATGGCCCGTTTTAGGGGATTTCCCTCAAACATTTTGCTTTTTCTCCCCCGCGATTTTGCAGATTCTCTTTCCATGGCATTAGGACTCTCAGCAATTTTCCACGGTAATGCAATCGCGTGCACCCTTCCTACACATGCTAGGAGTTGGTGCTTACCAGATTGGTTTAGGTGTTGGATCTGTGAATGCCCTGTAAAAAGGTATGCCACATACCCAGGGCAGGTGCTGCACTGGCTGATGGTGGGACGCAGCACTGATTGTGTCACCCACCAGAATAGCCTTCTAAACATGTATTAAGACTGCCATTGCAGGCCTGCTGGTGCACAGTTGCGCCTATGCTCAGGTTGGCATTTTTAACTCATTAGCCAGCCCTGAGTGGGCCTTCCACCACCACTAGAGATGCCCTAGGGTAAGCCTTGAGGGTTGAAGCAAGTGGTAGGCGAAAGCCAGGGCAGGTACACATGAGTAGTCCCTGCCCAGGTAGTGAAGAACCCCCATGGGGGTGTCCCCTACCTAGGAAGTCGGCTTCTCCCATGGGACAACAGACCATGCTACCATCCTAACGCAGGATGTAATTTGACTCCTGGCCAAGGCAGTCATCAAGAGAATGCCAGACATGGAAAAGGGTGTGAGGCATACTTTCTCTTACCCAAGAAAGATGGAGGGCTGTTGAACATGGCCCTTCTTATGGGATTTCCCTCAAACATTTTGCTTTTTCTCCTCCGGGATTTTGCTGATTTTCTTTCCGTGGCCTTAGGAATCTGGGTGCTTCCCCACAGTAATGCAATGTGAAAGCACGCACACCCTTCCTGCACATGCTAGGAATCAGTGTTTCTGGATTGGTTTAGGTGTTGTACCTGTGAGTGCCCTGTAAAAAGATACACCACATACCCAGGGCAGGTACTGCACTGGCTGATGGTAGGACACAGCATGGATTGTGCCACCCACCAGAATAGCCTTCCAAACATGTATCAAGACTGCCTTTAGTCTTAAGGGGTGAAGCAAGTGGTAGGTGAAAGGCAGGGCAGTTACAGGTGTTTCTTGCCCAGATAGTGGAGAATACCCATGTGTGTTTTCACTACAAATAAGATTTTGTTCTTCCCATAGGTTAACATGGGGGAATGGTTGAAATTACTTCAAGCTGGAATTGTGGCTTACACTGAAGAAGCCTCATAATGTTTCCTATCGTTGGATTCACGATGGCAAACCCTCTCCTGTGGTGAAGAGGGATTTCTCATCACTAGCTTAGGAATGCCATTTCTAGAAAGTGACCATAAAGGCACATGGCTTGCGCACCCATCTGTTGCACTGCTGAATGCAGGACATTTCCGCACAATAGGCCACACCTTGCTAAGTAATCCAAGGAATCGCTGAAGTATTGGTTCACTTTTGGCAAAATATTGGATTACTTAACAAGGTGTGGCCTATTGTGTGGAAATGTCCTGCATTCAGCAGTGCGACAGATGGGTGTGCAAGCCACGTGCCTATATGGTTACTTTTGTATTGAGCTGTGATTCATGGGACGGTTCACAGCATCTGTTTGCATGCAATAATATGGTTCTACAATTTCATACAACAGACGTTAATAAGGGAAAGAGTGCATTTTTACATCTTTCGTCTTGCATTTCTAGAAACTGCGCATTTCTCTACTCTAAAACCGTTTGTGTGCCTTTTAGTTTGAGTCTAGTCCACACTGGAGGATGGGGGAGCACATCTATGCATTTCCCAGAGACAGCTATAAACATTAAGCATGCAACTGGAATAACATACCTCTGTGCCAATTGAGGGCCTGGCTGGATAGATTGGAGGAAGAGGTTTTGGCACTTGGCCCCTGGGAACCACAGCATGGCCCCGCTAAAGATTAAGATCTGCATGCCCCCTGTTCTTTAGTGGAGGTCTCAGGGACCCACACCAGCTACTTGTGACACCTGGTAAGCGCTTACCTCTTAAGTGCGTCTGCTGGATTCCTACTGGTAGCCTGGTCTGAGCATGGAACTAAGTATTGTGCCTAGAGAGCAGATTGCCTGGTGTGGAACCCCAAAAGCACTGCCCCCATTTCAGGAGTATGGCTCTGCATCGTGGGGCCTCGATACGCATAAGCGGTTGTTGGTGGTGAGAGGATTCGCCAGTTGAGAGATCTCACATGGCCCGCTTCGTTGATCATAGCGCATCTCTCTCGTGTGACATGCTGACTACATGCTCATTGTGTGCGGTGTCTGATTCACAGGCTGAAACCCTTGGAGGTGGGGTGTACCCATAGCAGTGCCTCATTCTACCTTGTATGGCACCCCTGAACTTACACCTGTGTGTAGGACCAGAATTGTGTGGTGCGACTCAAATCAGCGTGCACCAGACGTTATGCCTCATTTCCAGGGAAGCACAGAATTTGCAACTCTTCATTACGTACATACAACCAGTGCAGATTCTAGACTCCTGCACTGCACAGCACTTTACATCTCACTGATTTAAGCCAGGGGGTGAGTGAAGCACATAGCAGCGGAACGTTACATAGGTGAGTGGGCCTGTAGGCCTCACTCCAGTGACACAGGCTTAAAAGGACCTGTTCACTCCTACTGATCACTACACAGTGTGCTGCCACCACCGTGCTTGTCCTGCTAAACTCCTGGTGAAGGCGGTGGCTTTCCACAACTATGAAGGTAACCCTTTCAGCTCACCTCCCTTCCAACAAGACCGCAATCCGTGAGACAGGCCTTTGTCATGGTGTACAAGCATGATCCATGTTTGTCTATGACAATACAAATCAGCATGAGGGATCCAGACAATAGTACAGTTGGGTACTCAGGACAGGGGTACATATCCATTAACATGCAGAGGACTTCTCCGTACAACTGCAGGCATGACATTACCTAGAGACACCATCTGATAGTATTATGGTTGTACCGGTCATAGTCAGCATATAATTAAATAATGAGTGCAATGTCTAGCTTCAGCTTTATTGAAAAAAGTAGTATGAAATTATGCAGCCATAACATTCATAGCACATTTCTATGCTTCATTTTGCAAGTCAGCTGGAAATTAGCTATGACAAAGTAGAGTTTGCATCCAAACCAGTTTCCAAGATATAATGACATAAGAAATACCAAATGTTCTGTGAATGTGCATTCGCAAGTTAAAGTGATGAGCTTAATTCAAATATCTTGTTGCAATAAATCATGCTTAAGGCCAGCCCTTCAAAGAGAAAAGTGGAGTGTTCACCAAGAACATCACAATACTTTATTTTGCTAGGAGGAAGGCTATTGCAGTGAGGTACAGTTAGTTTTTAGTGATGTCTTCCATGTACCGTTGAAGGGCTAATAAAGTGACAAAGTCCATCCTTAAAACTGAAATTGAGGATATCATTATAAATATTTCTTGCCAATATTTATTTTTTAATTTTGGGGCACACAAGTCAAATGCACGATGTTCAACTTATAGCTGGGACATATTGCCTCAAATGTCAGATCAAATTTCATTCTCACCAGCGGTGTACAGCATGCTTGTTGAAGAACCTTGAAACTGAGTAGTGTATGGGCCCAATTTAAAGTTTGTGAGGAATTGAAAATCCTCAAATTTCCAGATGAACCTCTAAATGTAGAGTAGAATTCCTTGTCTGAAGTTCCTCAACCATAGGGATAGTATTGTGGAGGAAATTCTGTCCATGAATTCTACACCATATGTAGAGTTAACTTTAAAAATTGGTGAATGTTCAGTTCCCTCTAAACTATGTCTCCATTTGTATTTTATTAAAGTAGATTAAAGTGGTCAACTGATTAAAAAAGCAGCCACCTCTCCTCCACGAGGAGGGGACCAATATCAGTTTCTTAGTGGACGCTATTTTTATTGGGAGAAGAGTGGTATTGCTGGGTGGTATGAATTTTGCCGATCCTCATAGATTCTGGAATTTTCCTTCAACTGTGTGGAAAGCACTCCAGCCATTATCTTGTTGTGTTTGCTCAGTCCTGAGCTACAGTTGCAGGAGCTTTCCAAAGCTCCTGTAAAAGTCCCCCAGGATCCAGAGTAGACTCCATGTCCCTCGTGGGAGTTCTGCAGGACTGAAAAAAAATGTATAAAGGGAAAATGTGGATTGGGTATATGTGGCTGGTAGGCTGCTTGTGGGGTGTTGATTGCCCGCAGGGTTAAGGGGCAGGGCATGACCGCGGGCCCGGCCCTGTGGCCAATCCCATGCCACTCACAGCAGAAGGCCATTGTTGACAAGGGGTTGGCAGCCCACAGAGGTTGGCCACCCATTGAGCCGAGCCCTGTGGCAAGCCCCATCTATGCACAGCAGAGACCATTCACGGTGGGGGAATGGCTGCAGACGTATGGTTAGAAGATCTTGCCATATGTTAAAAAATTCTTGGAAATTTCTTAAAAAAGCAAAGGTTTAAGTGGAATTTTATGTATGTAAGGTAGTAAGAATTTGTTACATTAAATAATCTGTGAAAATTCACTGAATAAAACAAAGGTTAAAGTGAAGTTATATGTAGGTCTTCTAATACTAGAAAAATTACATTTTTAAAACAAAAAAACACTGAAATTGACCAGCTATACGTAACTGATCTAAGTATAACTTGCACCACTACAATGCACTGCTCATCACCACACACATTACATCGCTAATGACATCTGAAATATATGGTGGTGCAAGTTATACCTAATTCAGTTACGTATAACTGGTGAATTTCAGTTTTTTTAAAATTTTAAAACATAATTTTTTTATTATTAAAAGACCGGAGTATAACTCTATTTTAACACTTTCAACTTTGTGTTTTTTCTTGAATATATATATTGGTGGTCACCAGTAGGTTTATGGTTAGGACGTAGGGGGTCATTATGATGGCAGATGGCTCACCAGCCGTGCGGTGGTGGCCTTTCCGCCATCTGACCACGATTTTCCCCACGCCAAATTAGGATGGCGGGGGAATCCGATCGCCACCATGGTGAGCGCAAAGACCACCCACCACAGATCCGTCACAGGCAATCGGTTCAATTGCCTGGCAGAGCTATCACCATTTGTAAATTGGTGGCAGCGCCTAGCAGGTGCCGTCCGCCAAATGACAATGCTGCATCTCTGCCCGCTGGTGTATGGTGGAGGAACCACCATTCACAGGCTGGCGGGGATTGTTTTAGGGGCCCTCTGCAGGCCCCCCTGGGGTGTGGGGTGCACTGGGTGTCCCTGCACTAAGTCGCAGGCACCACGTGGTGCCTTCCATGTAGTACATGGAAATGCATGGCCTGGCACTTTAACATTGCGGCCGGTGCTGCAGCAAGCAGCACCCGCCGCAATGTTAGAGATACATGATGCGACTGCCACCGTGGCGGTCATATCGTAATCTCATGCACGAGACCACCACCTTACAGGTGGCCGGCCCAACACCTCCCTGGGGCTAATAACACTTAATGGGGTGCCCGTGGATCACCCCGGGACCACCACATCCCCGGGGCAGGCCCTTGAAAATCAAAGGAGACAATAATGGCCCTAGGGACGGCCACCCCCAGGGCCAGCTCCTGCTATGTCCTGGGTGTCCATCCAGGGACATAGCTGTTTTCTTTTGCTTGGCGGGAGCTGTGACGGCTCCCGCCAAGCTAAAGGAAACACTCTGGTTCCAGTGGGTGGGAGCTGTCAAAGTGCACCCCCCCACAGGAAGCAGAGGTTTCATCTCTTTCCCTGCCCGCAGACATGCAGCAGGGAAATAGAAGAAACTATTGCTCCTGCAGGGAGGGAGCTGCCTTTCCAGCAGCTCCCTCCATGCAGCAGCATTGCCAGTTCCTGCAGGAAGCTGGGAGCCGGCATGGACTGAGTGGCATTGAAGCTCCCCCGCAGTCCAAGGGGGAAAGGACAAAAAGGAATAGAAAGATGCAGAATTAAGGTCAGAAACAAGTAGAAAGAGGCAAGATAAAGGTAAAAAAACAAGTAGAAAGATGCAGAATAAAGGTCAGCAATGTGCAGAAAGAGGCATGATAAAGGTGAGAAATGAGCAGAAAGAGGAAGACTAAAGGTCAGCAGCAAGCAGAAAGAGACAGAATAAAGGTCAGCGATGAGCAGAAAGACACAAAATACAGGTCAGAAATGAGCAGAAAGAGTCAGCAATGAGCAGAAAGAGGCAAGATAAAGGTGAGAAATGAGCAGAAAGAAGCAAAATAAAGGTGAGAAATGAGAAGAATGAGGCAAAATAAAGGACAAAACGAG
Organism: Triturus cristatus; assembly: GCF_964204655.1. Lineage (NCBI taxonomy): Eukaryota > Metazoa > Chordata > Amphibia > Caudata > Salamandridae > Triturus > Triturus cristatus. Next base: position 741,060,599 of record NC_140591.1, on the reverse strand, counting down.
CAATAAGAGGCAGAACTAAGGTCAGAAACAAACAGAAAGAGGCAATATAATGGTGGGAAACTAGCAGAAAGAGGCAAAATAGAGGTCAGAAACAAGCAGAAAGAGGCAGAATAAAGGTCAAATAGAGCAGAAAGAGGCAGAATAAAGGTGAGAAATGAGCAGAAAAAGCAGGGGCCAGAAACCAGCAGGAAAAGGCAAAATAAGGGCGAGAAACGAGGAGAAAGAGGCAAAATAAAGGTCAGCCACAAGCAGAATGAGGCAAAATAAAGATGAGAAGCGAGCTGAAAGAGGTAAAATAAAGGTCAGTAACAAGCAGAAAGAGGCTAAATAAAAGTCAGAAATTAGCAGAAAGAGGCAGAATAAGGGTCAGAGGGTAGCATAAAGAGGCAGAAGAAAGGCCAGAAACGAGCAGAAAGAGGCAGAATAAAGGTCAGGAGCGAGCAGAAAGAGGCAAAATAATGGGCAGAATGAGCAGAAGGAGTCAACATGGAGGTATGAGTGAGCAGAGAAGAGGCAGGAAAATGAGGAAAAAAGGAGCAGAGGAGGCACAAAATCAAAGACAGCAAAGTATAGCGGACTGCAAGCAAGCTGGACTGGAGGACTGTCACAAGGGGAGCTGGCATGAGGGCCTGCTCTTATGTGTCCCCCTTTACTGTGCACCCACTTACAGACCCACTCATACACTCACAAACCCACAAAAACGCTCATGCACTCACTCACAGACCCACTCAGAGACTCATGTACCATTCACAGACACTCATGCACCCACTTACATATCCATTCAAGCACTCATTCACCCACTAACAAACCCACTAAGAGACTTACACACACACTCATAGACCCACTCAGAGATGCACAGACCTATTCACATACTCACATATCCTTCTTATTTAATCTTTATTTCGGTTAAGAACCAAAAAGTCTCACATATCCATTTAGACCAGTGGCCTTCAAACGTTTTCATGCCGTGCACCCCAAGTGAAAAAATTGCGGGCCCCCGTCAAAATAATCTGCCTCTGTTTAAATATGTCTATACTCATTTAAACGATGCAGTAAAGTTATGTTACAGTTTTAAAAATGCAATCAAATACATGATAGCCAAAAATACTATTCTGGTCAGGCAGGCCTTGCTAGATGTAAAAGTATCTACAGTGTGATAATTAGAAATGGGGATGGGGGTTTTGAAGAATATTTGTTGTCTCTTCCCATTTGACACCTTATCCCAGCCAGGATATCAATGAGAAAATATTCTAATGATTACCCATTACTGCCGCTCATTTTTTTCTGCTGAAAACAAAGCACTGTCATCAACATAATGCTTATTTTGGTGAGAGCATGGCGCTCTGATGCCCCTGGATCATTTGAGGCCTCTGAGGGAGGCCCACACCCCAGTTTGAAGAACCCTGACTTAGACACTCATGCACCCAATCACCGACCCACTCAGAGATTCTCTAATGCTCTCACAGACCCACTCAGACATTCATCCACCCACTCACAGACCCACTCAGACACCCATGTTTCCATTCACAGACCCACTCAAAGACTCGTGCACCCATTGACAGATCCAGTCAGATACTCACACAACCACTCCCAGATCCACTCAGACACTAATGAACCCTCTCACAAACACACTCTGATATTCAAACAACCACTCACAGACCCACTTAGACACTCATGCACTCACTCACTCACCCACTCAGAGGCTCACACACCCACTTATCTACCTATACAGCCACTCACACACCCACTCTCAAAGGCTACATGTTAATGTTTGGAAATAAAATGTAAAAACTGTCAAAATTGATTCAAAAACAAATGTTACAGGGACGTTATAGCTAGGCTCAGATTTCACTCATACAAAACCATTGAAATTCAGCTGTTGTAGTTACCTGGGCAAACTATAATATACACCCCCAACAATATACTGCTTATGACCTCACATATTACATCACTCATGACATGGTCAGTGACATCACTGATGACATCATTGATGACATCTCAAATGACATTACTGATGGCATCACTGATGATATAATCCACAGACCCACTCACACACCCACTCACTTCCCATAGAACCTCTCATACACCCAATCACATTCCCACTCACCCATTTATAGACCCGTATAACTACTGACACATACCCTCACTCATACAGCCAATCACACAACCACTCACTCACCCATACAGCCGCTCACACAGCCACTCATAGACCCATACAGCTGATCACACACACACAACTACTCCCTCTCACAGACCCATACAGCCACTCACAAACTCACTCACGCACCTACACAACTGCTCACATACCCATTCACACACCAACACAACCACTCACACAACCACTCATTCACCTATACAGCCACTCACACAGGCACTCACTCAGCCATATAGCTACTAACAGAGCTTTTCACTCCCCCATATAGCCACTCACATATCCATTCACTCATCCACAAAACCACTTGCATAACCATTCACACATCAATACAATCACTCATGTGCCCACTTACTCATCTATACAGCCACACAAATACTTACTGTGAAAAACAGCCACTCAAAACACCCACTCACTTACCCATACACTCAGTCAAACAGCCACTCACTTACCCATATATCGACTGACATACCCAATCACTTATGCATAGAGCTATTCACAAAGCTACTCAGTCACCCATGTAGCCAATCACACACACACTCATCCACCCATCCACTTACACAGCCACCACAGTCACTAATAGTCACTTACACACACACTTGTCCACCCATATAGCCACTCACACAGTCACTCACTCACCTATACAGCTAATCACACACCCACTCACACACCCAAAAAGACACTCAGACACCCACTCCCACACTGATGCAGACAGTCACAGTGCCGCTCATATGACATATATTAGAAACAATATCACTTGTTAGTAGTACAAAAAGAATACTAATTTAACTTATGAATAAGCATAGTATATATATTTAATGAAACACTTACACTCACTGGATGATGTCATCAGTGATGTAATTTGAGATGTCATCTATGATGTCATCGGTGAGGTCACTGATCATGTCATGAGTGATGTAATATTTGATACTGCATTGCAGGGCATACGTTTATGTTAGCTCTGGTAACTATAACTGATACATTTCAATGTTTTTTTATGAGTGAAGTCTGAGCCTAACTAAAACACCCCTGAAACGATAGATAGATAGATAGATAGATAGATAGATAGATAGATAGATAGATAGATAGATAGATAGATAGATAGATAGATAGATAGATAGATAGATAGATAGATAGATAGATAGATAGATAGATAGATAGATAGATAGATAGATAGATAGATAGATAGATAGATAGATAGATAGATAGATAGATAGATAGATAGATAGATTACCTACTGGCGGTCGCCAGTAGGTAGTTATAGTTAGGACCTTGTTTCTATTCAAAAAGCATTTTTTGTTTTCCCAATAACTTTGGCGCCGGTTAATGAATCTTCAAGAAATTTTCCAAACTTATAGCCCGCTCTGGTCAGCTCCTATCTTAAAAGTTTCGGGGTGATTCGGCAAGCGGGGACCTAGAAAAAAGGGGGTCCCAAAACATGTTTTCTCCATGTTAATTTCCATAGGAAATTTTAGACACAACTACAGCCCGAACTGCTGAACGGAATTACACCAAATTTGTCAAGAAGGTAGCCCTTGGTTCAGAAAGAGACCTTTTTATTAAATGGTGTAAATCGGTTCAGTAGTTTCTGAGAAATTAAAAAATAGAGGTCGGAAAATCATTTTTCCCATAGGAAAATTTAGACACGGTTACAGCTGAAACTGCTGAACGGAATTACACCAAATTTGGCAAAAAGGTAGTGCTTGCTTCAGAAAGAGACCTTTTTTTAAATGGTGTAAATTCGTTCAGTAGTTGCTGAGAAAATCAAAAAATAAAAGTTTCGATATCTATGGCCACGGTGGATCCGCGCACCCTCCCGATCACGATCTGCATTCTAATTGGCTGTCATCACTTCAAACCAGGAAGTGTTGGCAGCCATCTTCTGCCTCGGTAGAATTGTCAGCATGTAGTCAGTGACAGTCCTCACAGCCAGTATAGCAATCGCCTTGGTCCTTTCATAGCTCCATGGCACCTGGTGACGGCCAAAGCTTTACACCCAAAAAGGGCATCAGTTCTCTACTCTACCTCCTCCCCAGCTGCAAGGACTCAAAACCATTCCAATTGCCCCTTGGAGGACTACAATGAGCCTGTAGTTGGCAGAATTTGATTAATTTATTTTCCCAGCTGGAATCCATCACTTTGGATTGATGGTTACTGCAGATCATTCAAAGGTTCTATGCTCTACTTTTCTTTTATTTCCTCAATGCATTTCCCTGTCTCAACTCAAATCTCAACAGACCATGCTGCCATCCTAATGCAAATTGACTCCTGGCCAAGGTAGTCATGCAGAGAATGCCAGACATGGAAAAAGGTGAGCGGAGTTACCTCCACTACTTCCTCTTGCCCAAGAAGGATGGAGGGCTGTGGAAAATGGCCCGTTTTAGGGGATTTCCCTAAAACATTTTGCTTTTTCTCTTCTGCGACTTTGCAGATTCTCTTTCCATGGCATTAGGACTCTCAGCAATTTTCCACGGTAATGCAATCGCGTGCACCCTTCCTACACATGCTAGGAGTTGGTGCTTACCAGATTGGTTTAGGTGTTGGATCTGTGAATGCCCTGTAAAAAGGTATGCCACATACCCAGGGCAGGTGCTGCACTGGCTGATGGTGGGACGCAGCACTGATTGTGTCACCCACCAGAATAGCCTTCTAAACATGTATTAAGCCTGCCATTGCAGGCCTGCTGGTGCACAGTTGCGCCTATGCTCAGGTTGGCATTTTTAACTCATTAGCCACCCCTGAGTGGGCCTTCCACCACCACTAGAGATGCCCTAGGGTAAGCCTTGAGGGTTGAAGCAAGTGGTAGGCGAAAGCCAGGGCAGGTACACATGAGTAGTCCCTGCCCAGGTAGTGAAGAACCCCCATGTGGGTTTCCCCTACCTAGGAAGTCGGCTTCTCCCATGGGACAACAGACCATGCTACCATCCTAACGCAGGATGTAATTTGACTCCTGGCCAAAGCAGTCATCAAGAGAATGCCAGACATGGAAAAGGGTGTGAGGCATACTTTCTCTTACCCAAGAAAGATGGAGGGCTGTTGAACATGGCCCTTCTTATGGGATTTCCCTCAAACATTTTGCTTTTTCTCCTCCGGGATTTTGCTGATTTTCTTTCCGTGGCCTTAGGAATCTGGGTGCTTCCCCACAGTAATGCAATGTGAAAGCACGCACACCCTTCCTGCACATGCTAGGAATCAGTGTTTCTGGATTGGTTTAGGTGTTGTACCTGTGAGTGCCCTGTAAAAAGATACACCACATACCCAGGGCAGGTACTGCACTGGCTGATGGTAGGACACAGCATGGATTGTGCCACCCACCAGAATAGCCTTCCAAACATGTATCAAGACTGCCTTTAGTCTTAAGGGGTGAAGCAAGTGGTAGGTGAAAGGCAGGGCAGTTACAGGTGTTTCTTGCCCAGATAGTGGAGAATACCCATGTGTGTTTTCACTACAAATAAGATTTTGTTCTTCCCATAGGTTAACATGGGGGAATGGTTGAAATTACTTCAAGCTGGAATTGTGGCTTACACTGAAGAAGCCTCATAATGTTTCCTATCGTTGGATTCACAATGGCAAACCCTCTCCTGTGGTGAAGAGGGATTTCTCATCACTAGCTTAGGAATGCCATTTCTAGAAAGTGACCATGAAGGCACGTGGCTTGCGCACCCATCTGTTGCACTGCTGAATGCAGGACATTTCCGCACAATAGGCCACACCTTGCTAAGTAATCCAAGGAATCGCTGAAGTATTGGTTCACTTTTGGCAAAATATTGGATTACTTAACAAGGTGTGGCCTATTGTGTGGAAATGTCCTGCATTCAGCAGTGCGACAGATGGGTGTGCAAGCCATTATGGTTACTTTTGTATTGAGCTGTGATTCATGGGACGGTTCACAGCATCTGTTTGCATGCAATAATATGGTTCTACAATTTCATACAACAGACGTTAATAAGGGAAAGAGTGCATTTTTACATCTTTCGTCTTGCATTTCTAGAAACTGCGCATTTCTCTACTCTAAAACCGTTTGTGTGCTTTTTAGTTTGAGTCTAGTCCACACTGAATGGATGGGGGAGCACATCTATGCATTTCCCAGAGACAGCTATAAACATTAAGCATGCAACTGGAATAACATACCTCTGTGCCAATTGAGGGCCTGGCTGGATAGATTGGAGGAAGAGGTTTTGGCACTTGGCCCCTGGGAACCACAGCATGGCCCCACTAAAGATTAATATCTGCATGCCCCCTGTTCTCTTGTGGAGGTCGCAGGGACCCACACCAGCTACCTGTGACACCTGGTAAGCGCTTACCTCTTAAGTGCGTCTGCTGGATTCCTACTGGTAGCCTGGTGTGAGCATGGAACTAAGTATTGTGCCTAGAGAGCAGATTGCCTGGTGTGGAACCCCAAAAGCACTGCCCCCATTTCAGGAGTATGGCTCTGCATCGTGGGGCCTCGATACGCATAAGCGGTTGTTGGTGGTGAGAGGATTCGCCAGTTGAGGGATCTCACATGGCCCGCTTCGTTGATCATAGCGCATCTCTCTCGTGTGACATGCTGACTACATGCTCATTGTGTGCGGTATCTGATTCACAGGCTGCAACCCTCGGAGGTGGGGTGTACCCATAGCAGTGCCTCATTCTACCTTATATGGCACCCCTGAACTTACACCTGTGTGTAGAACCAGAATTGTGTGGTGCGACTCAAATCAGCGTGCACCAGACATTATGCCTCATTTCCAGGGAAGCACAGAATTTGCAACTCTTCATTACGTGTGACCGAAATTGCCTGGTACAACTCAGCTCAACATACACCAGACGTTGTGCCTCATTTTCTGGAAGGTACGTAATTGATAACTCTTCATTGTGTGTGACCGTAATTGTCTGGTGCGACTCATCTTAACGCTCACCAGACTTTGAGCCTCATTTCCAGAGCTGTGCTGAGTTTGCGACTCTGCATTGTGTGTGACTGGAACTGTCTGGTGCGACTTGTACCAATGCACACCAGACATTGTGCCTCATTTCCAGGAATGTAATTGCAACAATATCTCAGCAGGAATTATTGAATTATTTGCAATCGTATGTACAAGACATTACAAACACACAGAGAGAAAAAGAGGCTGCAAATACTTTGATTAATGCGCCCATAGGCGTCATATATTTAGAGAAGATTAACGAAAGAGTCAACAAATCATAACAGCACTGTTTGGTCTAAATACCAAAACAACCCTAAGAAAAAAAGTGTACAATGTGCTTGTGACATAAGTGTGACGGCGCAAGTGACAACGTGAAGAAAACCATAGCAAGGGGCGCAATACGGTATATACAGAGTAAGTACAAATTAAAGGTTCCAAGCAACGATTTCAATTGTTCATCTGAAAGTTTTCAAAGAGTTTTTTTCTGAGGGAACAAAAAGATCAAAAGAGCGTCAAAAGGATTTGGAGCTGATGGGCACAGGTCGACGACGTTTCGATCCTTAATTATTTAGGATCATCCTCCGGACCAGGGTCGCAATTTTGAGGGAGTGCTGTGGCCCGGGGGAAGGGGACTCTGTCAAGGAGGGTTCCGGGTAGATAGACGAGAAAGTCACGATGTGTCCAGGTGAGACATCAGGATGGGACTCAAGTAGCACAGGCTTCGGTTGAGCTCCGCACACTTCCGTGGCGGCTTGATGTACCTTCGGAAATTTGGACCACGACTCCCCTGACCTGCCAACCTAATACACTGAAGCGCCCTTGTGCGCTCCCCCTCCGGTTCCGGTTCCGCAGCTCCGCTCCTGACAGCGAGACTCTTAATTCACTTGAGTCCCATCCTGATGTCTCACCTGGACACATCGTGACTTTCTCGTCTATCTACCCGGAACCCTCCTTGACAGAGTCCCCTTCCCCCGGGCCACAGCACTCCCTCAAAATTGCGACCCTGGTCCTGAGGATGATCCTAAATAATTAAGGATCGAAACGTCGTCGACCTGTGCCCATCAGCTCCAAATACTTTTGGCGCTCTTTTGATCTTTTGGTTCCCTCAGAAAAAAACTCTTTGAAAACTTTCAGATGAACAATTGAAATCGTTGCTTGGAACCTTTAATTTGTACTTACTCTGTATATACCGTATTGCGCCCCTTGCTATGGTTTTCTTCACGTTGTCACTTGCGCCGTCACACTTATGTCACGAGCACATTGTACACTTTTTTTCTTAGGGTTGTTTTGGTATTTAGACCAAACAGTGCTGTTATAATTTGTTGACTCTTTCGTTAATCTTCTCTAAATATATGACGCCTATGGGCGCATTAATCAAAGTATTTGCAGCCTCTTTTTCTTTTTTTCTCTCTGTGTGTTTGTAATGTCTTGTACATACGATTGCAAATAATTCAATAATTCCTGCTGAGATATTGTTGCAATTACATTGTTATTACCCTGATCTCAGTTTGGTCTACGGGTTACACTCCTGTGGTTTTTTTCATTTCCAGGAAGGCGCGGAGGAGTGAATTTGTGTTACAGAGTCCCTGAGTTCCCTGGGCACTACTTTGATGCACGTGTGTCCTACGGGGTGTCTCCTTCTGAGAGGCTCCCCTTCTTCATTTCCCATTCATCGATTGCTCTTTTTTGTGCCTTCAGTGGGGCAGACCAACTGCCCTCTCTCCTCCCCCGGCCTGTCGACTTTGTGTTGCCAGGCATTATTTTCCAGGTCAGGCCTTGATGGTGAGAGTAGTTGGCTGGGCTAAAGAACGCTCCTGAGAGCGATCAGAAGTGGTCAAGAGACTTTGTGACCCCCCTGAGCTTTGCAGAACTGGACTGGTGCCTAAAGGCACAGTGTGGAATCATTTGATTGAACTTCCAGAGTAGTGGTCAAACCTCCATTGGTCGCTAAGTGTGTGTATCAGGAGGAAGGTTTTCATTATCTCCATCCTGTGAGTGTAGGATAGTCTGGGTTAGCTGAAGGGTGGAGGGGGGCTTGGGCCACGGGGTATGCAAGTTCATTATCAACTGACCTGCCGGATATCAGTGCACTGCATTAGGGTGCAGTGTGCGTGTTTGTGCTAGTGCGCTCCATAGTGATCTGCCCGATATCTGTCGCACCATGTATTGGTGCTGAGTGAGTGTGTGGGAGTAATTGAATGTGATTAATTACACCACATGGTGGTGTTGCCGTACATGTTGTTCCCTTGCCAAAAGAATATTACGTTTCACATTGGTTTTTACCCGTGCTTCCTTGGCCCACAGGCTATTTAAAAGTGTTGTAATGATCTGTATGTATACTTTTCTGATATTGTTGTGAACTGGGGTACCCCCTATAGCTGTGTGGTATTGAATTAGAACAATTGCTAGGGTGGGCCTCGTTCTAACAACATTTTGCACCGCATAAGGGTGCTGGGGGTAAAGTAGGATTTTTCTCAAATGTACATATTTCTGATATCATTTTGAACACGGTTGGGCACAGTACTGCTAGTGATATTTCTGAATGTGATTTATGTCCAGAAATACCTGATGTTCATGCTTTATTAGTTAATGTGTGTGTTGAATACAAATTTTATTTAAATGCACCATGTGTGTTGTGTGGTGACTGTTGGTGTATTTATTGTGTGAGAATGCTGTGCTAATGCTTTACACATTGCCTCTGTGTTAAGCCTGACTGCTCACTGACAAGCTATCCAAGGATGAGCGCAGGTTATACTGTGAGTTTAATCACCCGCCCCTGATAGGAGTGGTAGGTTCTGCCTGAGTAGGGCCTTGCCTCAGCCAACCAGAAGGTGCCAGTTCCAACAAGGGTTGAGAACTATTTTGGACCTCTGGCATCTGAATGCATTCTTACAGAACAACAAATTCAAAATGATCGCTCTGGCTCCTTCCTTAGATTTGAAGCATGTGTCTTTTCATACACATGCCCTGCGGTACAACAGAAGTTATCTGCAGTTCTCTGTATTTTTGGAATACTTCCAATATGCCATCCTACCTTCAACTTCACCTTGGGTGTTCATGAAGGTGACGTTGATGGTCACAGTTCATCTTCTCAGATTGGGAATATGTATTCTGCTAATTTAACAACAGGCTGCTCAAGGCATATTCGCAGTGGGCAGGTGTGAACCACCTATGGATGTTAATCGCCCTTCTGTCATCCCATGGCTTTTCCTTCTGTGCACCAAAGTCCCACCTAACGTCCATAAAGAGGATTGCCTTTATAGGGTCTGTATTGCAGCAAGCGTGGGACATTCAGGATCTGATCTCAACGTTTTGGGTTCAATTTTGGATCCTGGCAAGGATGCTTCTGAGGATTTTAGAGTCCTAGCCTTAGGCATTCTGGCATTGTGGTGCATGTGAGGAACTTGAGCTGAACTTTTGATTTCAGTGGGCTGAAAATTGGGGCAGTCTGGTGGACTACATCTGTATCTTAGAAGAGACGTCTAGAACATTCAGTGGTGGCAAGTGTACAACAACCCAACTTGTGGCTTCCGGTCTCCCTTCCCAACCCAGACCTGAGAGTAGTGATGGATGCATTCCCTCTGTGTTGCTGGGGGTCGCCTGGGAGATGTTGAAATCTGGGGTCTTTGGTCTTGAGTGGAGCACCAGCTCTATATCATCGTTTTTTAATTTTAAGCTGTACAGCTGGTCCTGAAATTCTACCTATTGGCATGTAAAAGGAAGCTGATGGAGGTTCTCATCGACAACAGGGCTACCACTTGATACTGCAACAAGAAAGGTGGGGAGGGGTCTTGTGGCAATAGATCCTGTTACTTTGTCGGTGGCTAGATCAGCAGGGTATTTTTCTGGTGACCAACTACCTGGTGGGGTCTCTGAATCCCAGAGCATTGAATAGAGCAACAGGCAGCTGGCAGATCATGAATGGCATCCTTATCTCAGGACATCTTTGACCAGTGGGATGTGCCTTGGCAGGATGTTTTTGCCACTGCAAAAAACAACACTTCAGTTTCCACCAGGAACGGTATTAGGAAACACATTCCACCTGCGTTGGACCACAGCCCTCTGTTATGCACTCCCACCGTTAATAGGCCAAGAGAGTATGGTACCAGATCTCTAGCGCCTGAGCATTTACCCCCTGAACTGCAACCCTTTCTGGAAGGCACTCCTGTTTCAGAAACAGGGTAGGACCCTTCACCAAATATCCTTAATCTACACCTCCATGCATGGAGATTGAACGGCAACAACTGGGCAGTTTTGATTTGTCTTTTGAAGTAGTGAATGAGTTCCTCACAGCCAGATGCCCTTGACTAAACCATGTATTCAGGTGTTGAGAGATGTTTGTGGTCTGGTATAGAGACCATCACATTGATCCCTTTTAGGCCAAATTAACAGATGTGGTATTGTTTGTTTTGTCTCTAGCCCAGCAAGGCTTTGCGTTGGGCATAGTTAAAGGTTACACATAGGCCCATTTGCCACACCATCCTTCCGCCTTCCCTCTTTAAATTGTCTGTTGTGAAGTGTTTTCTAAACGGCATGACCCAAATCTTTCCTCCAAAACCCATCCGCATGCCTCAATGGAACCTTAATTTAGTCCTCACATTTCTCATGTGCACTCGGTTCAAGCCCATGTACAGCTGTTTTCCGCAGTTCCTGACCTTCAAGACAGCTTTCTTATTATTGCCACTATTGCATGCCATGTTAGGGAACTGAATGCACTGTTAGTGCAATCTCCCTACAGCACTCTCTTTCCCAACAAATTAGTGCTGACGGCCCGGGCTGGTTTTCTGCCTCATGTTCTATTGACCTTTCACCTGAACCCCATGTTTTTCAGTGCCTTGATACCCTCGCGGGTGATTAGCCGTGCTCTATAAATCCTGTTTGATTGCTTGATTGATTGATTAACCTGGGAAAATCCATCACCGTACCAGCATTTTTCTCTCTGCCTCATCCCTCAAAATCCCTCGAAGGAGGAGGATAGACTGCATCAGCCTAATCCTTATAGACCTTCAAAATTCTGCATTGAAAGTACAAAGAAGTATTGGGTTTGTTGGGTTTGAAGTGTCGAAAAAAGGAAAGGTGGTACAGAGGAGGACTCTGTTGAGGTGGATCAGAGGATGCATCAAGTTGTGCAATGCTCTAGCCAAGAAGAAACCTACTATAAATCCCCAAAAAGGGGAATTGCACACGAGCTAAGGCCACTACAACAGTATTATCAAGGAGAGTTCCTGTTGGGGCGTGGTCGGCGAGCCAACATGGCGGACGCGAGCTTCTAGTGCTCCGTCACTAATCCCTTGGTTATCCTGCATATTACCCTGCATCCGACCAATCCAAGTGTGCTAATGTCAGCATGCAACTGGCGCTGAGCTGTGGACCCAGATGACATCCGGTAGTGGAAATATCTGCAGGAACGATCAGTGAATTAAATGGCGACAGGCTCGCGGCCTGGATGACTACTGAGAGCGTGAAACCGAGCAGGCGTTCATGGAGGTGCCGCTGAGACTGCCTGCGAACTCCACCAGTGGTCGTGGTGCGGCTGTCACTGAGGTGCCGGTCGAGGATTCCAGCGGGATGTGTCCGCTCTTGCCGGGGTGGCCCGGATAGGAGAAACCCTCCTGGCGTCTGCGGCAGACGTGGCCAGACCCTGGGAGGCCCCACATGATGAGCCCTAATTAAGAAGCACTAAGGGGGTTGCCTGCTTCCGCTGCTGTTGAGGCGCGACTGCCTGCGGGATCCCACGATGCGCCTCTGAGACTGTGCACGCAACTGAAGCTGCATGTACAGGGGCGCCGCGAACGCTGGCCTGCATACACCTGACCAAGTGGCCTGGGGGCTGACGTGGCCTGTATATCGCTCTCTGTGGACTTGAGCACATCTACATTCTGTTGCAGCCTGGCCTGGCCATGGGAGACACTGTGACGGTGAGCCCTGACTGTTGCTGCTGAGGTGCAATCACCTGTCCACGCTGCCGGAGCCACGTGTACTGGGGCACCTCGGTCGCCGGCCTGCTTTCACGTGCTATAGCGACCTGGGGACTGGCGTGGCCTATCTGCCGCTCTCTGCAGTCCTGAGCACACCTGACCTCTGCGGCGGCTTGGTCTGGCCCTGGGAGACACGGTGAGGAGTGCCCTGCTGGAGGGAAGTTAAGAGGTGCTTGATGTGAATGCAACCTCTGCTGCAGAAGCGCGCTTTGCAGGTGCTATAGTGCGGGCTGCCCTAAGATTACTGCTGACACTGAACGTTTGCTGATCCACCTAAAGTCTATGACGGATTAGCCCTGGCCCTGTGAAGCGCTGGACAATGTGTCCTGCCTAAGTGTCCTCAAAGAGAAGGCCTGCAGCCTCTACTGCTATGGTGCGACTGCCTGGGGGAGGACACAGAGCGACTCTTAGACTGTAGACGCCACTAGAGCTGTGAACCTGGCCTTGGCTTACCTGAGACACAGTCTGAGGGCAGTTGAGATCTATATCCTACTTCCTGAGGGCCTGCCTGCTGAGACGGCGACAAGGCAAGGTACTGTTCACGCAGATGTGGCGACAGGGAACGCTACACGCTGTCTATTGCGCCCATTAAGGGAGCCATACCGTGCCCTGCACCCCGTGCCCTGCCGTCCTCCTGCATCTTTCTGTGACTAGGCTGGCCCAGCTGGGACACTATCTGCGACGCCCTTCCAACCAGTTTGTATGCGGAGTGAGGCTAGAAGAGGCTGCGATAACTGTGAATCTGGAGATACCCTGGCCTCGACCTGTTTGGGATGGTGGCGTGGATGTGGATGTTGTGCCTGCGCTGCTCCCTGGAGCCCTAACTTTTGAGACGGAGCCAGCACAGCCTGCTACATGGGTGTTTGCAGTGGAGAGCCTGTCGCGCCCTGAGAGGTGGGTCTCCCATAACAACCTTGGTGTGCCCTGTGACATACACCTAGCACTCCCCTTCTATCTGCCTGAGACCGGACCAACCCTACCAGCCCATCACCATAGATGATCAGGCCCAGTGACAATCGCCCTGTATTGTGGAGGGGATCCGAACACCACTGAAACCAAGGTCTCACCGTCTAAGGCATATACCTTGAGGTGCATTGGTGAGCCCTCACCTGTCTGTGTACTGCTCACCCTGCCAATGGACCCGTGTGTCGCGATATGGCACAAGCAGACGACCTGCTGGTGACACTCTTCCTTCACTATGTGGCCACACTGCTAGTGGTAGATTTGGGGCAGACGTGAACCAGCCCCTAGGCCCTCATCCCAACAATCCTGACATGGGACATTAACAACGCCGCACTGCACTGCAACATTGAGCACTGCTTGCACCATGTCACACACAACTTGCAGGAGCAACAATACACCTGTAGTCTGCCTAGATACCTATTGCCACACAGTCACCCAGTGCCCAGATTCAATGCTCTCCACACAAAAACTAGCAATGGGCCGCCTTCGCACCAATACACAGCAAAATGCGACGCGCACCACTACCCTAGACCTACCGAACGCGGAGGATGGTGTGACTACGGACACCCCAAATGCGACGCTGGTGGCAAAACTGGATTCAGTGCTGGCAGCGGTCGAGAAGATTGGAAGTACATTGGAGCAAACACGAGCGTCACTTGAAGCCAGGATTGACAAGATGGTGTCTGATTTTACTCTCTTGAAAGCGGATCATCATAACCTGGCCGAGAAGGTACAATCACAAGCCCAGTCAATATCTGACCTCTAGCCTGTTACTAACAGTCATGCTGTGGCCCTACTCGATGTTCTAGATCGCGTGCACGCCTTGGAGTATAGAGTTGAAGATGCGGAAGGGCGCTCTCGCCGCAATAACATCTGCGTGGTAGGCCTTCCAGAAGGTGAGGAGGGTCGAGCCCCGGAACAATATGTAGAGCGCTGGCTGCAGGACATTCTGCCACCGGGAACACTGTCACCACACTTTGTGGTGGAATGGGCACACCAAGTACCAGCCCAGAGGCCCCCTCCGGGGGCTCGGCCACGACCGTTCCTCTTCAAGCTTTGAACTATAGAGACAGGGACACAATCTTGCGGGAAACTTGCAAGCTCTCCGATCTTAAAGTTGGTGGCAATCCAATCATGGTGTTACCGGACTACACATCACAGGTGCATAGGCGACGAAGCACTTTCAATGCCGAGAAATGCCAATTACGTGAACTGGAACTCCCCTACTCTCTACTGTTCCCTGCCAGACTGAGGGTGATAGCCAAGGGCACTACCCGTTTCTTTGACTCGCCTGATGATGTGTGGGACTGGTTGGAGGAGACAGAACTGTGGACTGGGACCAGCCCCACAAGCGAGGAAATGGTCCAGCCAATCAATAAGAGATCCCGCCGTTGTGGGAAACGTAGGCGAATGGGAGACATGCCGCCGAAGGCAACAGCACCATGAGCGGAGTGGAATAGAGTGACGCAACGCCCTGGAAGCAGCGGCGACACTGAGAACCCAGATGTATCATGAAGCACAAATAATCAGTTCCTCTGCATCAGCAACTGCTAGTGGTTTGTCCACCCCTAGACTTCGTGACTTTGATGGGGGGGATACCGCTTGATGTTACCCCGCAGACTGCTGATGACATTGTGTGAGAGACTTCCATTGCTAAGTGTGATGAAAAGGGATCTACACGCAAGTATAGTCTAATGTTGCATTGTTTGATTCTGATGCTGATTGTTCATGCTATAAGTCTGTTATGTATATGTATAGTGCCTCTCTCATGTAACCTACCTGTATTATTGACAGCCTCATGCAATAATGCCATCACTGCTAATGTCGCATCTCCTCGGACACACACCGGCCATAGTATACCCATGACTGGCGCAGCACATGCATAACACGTGCATATGCTACCGAACAGGCTGGGAACGTGGATGACAACTTTGCGTCATAGAGGGAAATCCAGCGCACCTAGCTAGGCCCACACTGCCCACCCCCATACCAATATCTCCACTGGTGGAGTTACTGCCGCTGTTGGACAACAACCCAGTTTGGACGAGCCACACCATGGTGCTTGCCCTCAGCTTTAACATGGTTCAAGATCACATTTTAAGTTTTAGTTTCTTAACATCGACCCGTAATCCCCACAAACACTATATCTCTGCAACTGCATGGTTCTCCCTATACCGGTTGGTCCAACTCTGTATCCAGACATGACACAGATCCCAATAGCCACGTGGAACATACACGGCATGCACAAGCCCACACGCCACTATTCCATATTCTCGTATTTATAACAACATAAAGTGGGAATAGCCCTTCTCCAGGAAACACACATGTCTAAAGTAGAATTAGAGCGCTTACACAAAAGATGGAGAGGCCATATTTTCGGCACCACGTACTCAGCACATGCGAGAGGCACGCTAATATAGATCAGGGAGGGTACCCCATTAGTTTGCGAAGAAGACATAAATGATACCGATGGCAGGTATACTCTAGTGAAAGGGCGCTTAATAGGCCAGGAGATATTATTGGGCTCTCTCTATGCCCCAAACTCAGATCAGACCTCTTTTCTTGCGCGCGTATCTGAATGGAATCCTCTGGCTCCTAGGGGGAGACTTTAACTCCGTTCTAAATGTGGACCTCAATAGGTCATTCCCACCCCTCAACAGGACTCTATCTGCATCCAATGCGCAGGCCCTTTCCGGCTGGCTGACACACTGGGTGCTACACGATGTGTGGCGGATTCTTAACCCCACCGCCCGCGTATACTCTCATTACTCAGCAGTACACGGACTGCATGTACGCCTAGATAGACTAGTGGCCTCACAGGCTTTACAACAACTTGTCCGGGGTGCTGACCACCTAGGGCAGACCCACTCCAATCATTATCCTCTACTGCTGCACCTCAGTTGGCAGACATATCGCCCTCCAGTTCTCTCTTGGCGACTACAACCTAGTGTCCTTGAAGATCCGGCATTCTGGTCATCACTAGGGACAGCGATTGTAGCATATTTTCAGCAAAATGAGGGCACGGCTAGCGATGCGCTCATCGAATGGGACGCCTTTAAGGTGTCCATCAGGAGCCACTGTATGGGGGCCACGTGGAACATTCACAAACAGCTCTCCGATTCCCTAACACGGATTGAAGCTCAATTTCTGCACTTCGAGCGCAAAGGGGAGTGGGCAGGTAAAGACTCACGACGCCTGGCGGCATTACGCTCCGAACATGCCGACTACATGGAGCGACTTTGCTGCCACAACTATGCCGTATACACAGCCCGTACCCACTCTGCGGTGGACAGAGCTGGCAGACTACTAGCTAGGCTGATCCGACAAGATTAAGCCCAAGCCCCGATTGGAGCGCTACATGCACACATGGGACAATTCTTAGTCACACAGCGTGACATACACGCAGCTTTGACACACCACTACACACTTCTATATCAGTCCAGCTGGAGCTGCAATGATCAAGACCTGGGGAAATTTTTAGATGGGCTATAGCTGCCTAACTCTGGGGAACACAGAGAGATGCTGAACGAGCAGATCTCTCTGGAGGAAATTAGCGAAACCTCATAATCCCTAGCGTCTGGGAAGACCCCAGGACTGGACGGGCTACCGGCAGAGTGCTATAAAGCGTACCGTGTCTCATTGGCCGCTTCCCCCCTCAATGTGCGAGGCTCACCTAATATCGTTGCTGAAACCAGGCAAAGACCCGGTTGAGATGGGCTCCTACAGACCCCTAGCCCTGTTTAACGCCAACTATAAAATACTTGCAAAGGTGCTGGCAGATCGGCTGGCGCAGGTGGTTTCGGGATTGGTCCACACAGACCAGAATGGCTTTGTGCCCACCCGCAGTACCTCCCTCAACCTACGACATTTCAATAGGGTGGCCACATATGCGGTTGGGGAGTGGTTGAGATCGGGGTGTCTTATGCTGGATCTGGAGAAGGCCTTTGACTCCTTAGAGTGGCCTTACCTATTTGCAGTGCTGGAGAAATTCGATCTTGGCCCAACCTTTATGCAGCTAACGCGTCTCCTTTACACCTACCCAACTGTCAGTCAAAGTGGGCCCCTACATCTCCGATTCCTCCCCATCCAGAGAGACACGCATCAGGGGTGCCCCTTGTCCCCACTTCTGTTTGCGCTCACCATGTAGCCCTTGGCAGAGCTGCAAGGTATGCAACCAATATATTGTAAAGTTCAAATATGCAATGGTGTTTTCACGTCACATGAGTCTGTTATAATTTATACTATGCAGACACGTTCCTTTTTGCCTGAAGTTTCCCTTTATTTGTTTATGTTCCTGTATGTTAGTAGGACACTGAATGTGTCCAACTGGAATTTTGTGTATGTATTCTATGTCATATAATTATCTTGAGATTAAAACCCTGTCCAGCTGGACAAAGAAAATAGTCTCTATTTAGCCTATATTTATTTTTCATACAATCCCAGATTGTCTAGGGACCCCTGTCTTTTATAAGGTAGCGGGAAGAATAGCACTCACCAAAATGGTGATGCTCCCGAGGCTCCTATACTACTTTACGAACTTGCCACTTTCCGTACCAGCCTCCTTCTTCACCACCCTTGAGAAACAGATCAGAGACTTTGTTTGGGGCAATACCAGACATAGGTTGGTAATTAGCAAACAGTATCTTCCCACAGACCAAGCCAGACTGGTGGCTCCCTGTTTTGAACACTACTATTTAGCCTCCCAACTACAATGGATCGCACGGTGGTTATCGGGACGTCACTGTGCAGACAATGCAACTACACAGGAGCGCATTGTCACACTGCTCCATCCAGGAACACGTCTGCGTCCGCTAGAACCTTTACTACTTGCTGTGGCCTACAAAAGCCTATATTTAACACGCAACGTGATTCCCTATGCACCGGCAATAACGCCGCTTGCACTCAGGGAGTGGCAGGAAAAGGGCGTCTACTCTATTGGAGATCTGTATCATGATGGGGCGATTACTCCACATGCAACGCTAGTAGATGGAAAGGGATTACCGCCTGGGCAGTTTCTCACTCACCGTGCACTGGTGGCCTCTCTCACGGCAAAATTAGGGGATGTCACTACAGAGCTGCGGACACAACTTACTATGCAATACCTACACGTCATGGGGCAAGGTAGGCACCTGACACATTGGTTTGCAGCTTCGCTCAAAGCCCACGCAGCAATCAATCTTGATACACTTCTCCGTAAATGGGAACAAGATCGGGGTCGCCAGTTCTCAGACAAAGAGTGGGTCCAAGTACTTGAGAGCCCGACTCGTATCTCCAGGAACATGCACTCCTGACAGATGCAGTTATTTATTATACATAGAGCATATCTCACGCCTGTGAAAATTAACCAATACTTTAATTGTGGCGACGCTACATTCCCAAGATGCGAGGACCTGGGGGCTGACTTGCTTCACATATTCTGGAGCTGCCACAAAGTGAGTGCATATTGGAGGGAAGTGGCCGTATTGCTACACGCTTGCACTGGTCAGGAGTTGCCGTTCGAGTGGCCTGCGTACCTATTACACAAGTTCCACACGACACCCGCCATGAAAGTGACGTCCAAGTTCCTAGATTTGGGATTGATAGTGGCCAAGAGGCTGATTAGTAAACAGTGGAAAGCATCCGACCCCCCTCATATATGCACTTGGCGTAATTCCATGCTTGCATGTGCCAAAGTGTAAAGTTTCACTATTAAACGTGAGGAAACCCTGGGGCTACGTAAGATCCCTATCGCCACTTGCTGGGACACCATATATACTGAGCTGCAATACAGCACAGATACACCTCCTGTAGATCCATCCGACGCCCAAGCTACAGACCACTTGGGAACGCACTGACTAACGCAGCACATACACCGTGCCACTCTCTTTACTGCAAACTGGTTGACACAATGCACGTATGCACATCTTGGACACGGGGAAGCAGCTGATAACTGTTGCTTGTATGGACCACCTATGTTACTGTCCATACATCTGTGTGGGGGTTGTGGGTCATATGTTTTACATGTTTTACATGTTTTACATGTTTTATTGTATGCGTTTTATTGCGTAGTTACTTCTGAATCTTTTACTGCGACCTACCTGTACATGAGCGCCAGTGCAACCAAGGACTCTGCATGGCCACATGTGCACACGCATGGTGAGGCCAACATGACCTAATACCTAAGCTTCATTGGACATTTAAGAATGTGAGATTGGCATGGATTACCATGTCCCTATGTTCCCTCTCCCCTTCCCTTTCTCCTTTCCTTACTCACGTATTGGATATGTATTGGAAATGCTCACCTTGACTTTGCCCTTCCATATTTGTTAGGTTGCCTTGAGACATGTACTGACACTGTATAAGCATCCGCATGGGGCGCGAGCTGTAACGACTGAATTGCCCAACAGTACCAATGCATGTAATTGTCATGCTGCGTTTATGTGAAAACTTAATAAAAACAGATTCCCCCCCAAAAGAAAATAAGGAGAATTCCTGTCTTCTACATCTGTCAAGCCACAACGTGGATATTAGTACACAGTCCCACCAAGCACTACCGCCTTAGCAGCCAGGTCCACTCAGATGGTAATTGTGCCAGCTCTGTCCTGCAGGATGTTTTGGTTTCAATCCTTTAATTAGACTCATCATCTTTTGGGAGATGCTGACTGGGTATCTATTTTAAAGGTGAGAAATCTGAAGTTAGAAGTTTCTGGTGTATACACTACCCAACTGTAGATTTATCTACACCGTGCTGCTCCCTAGTTTTGTGGAGCAGACATCTGCGCATCCTAAAACGTTTTCGAGGAGATTAGTGTTACGGGGATTAACCCTCACAAGATCCTTGAGGGAGGCACCCAGTTCAAGTTTGGTTAATCATCAGAGCAATAAATATGACAAGTGAACATGTAATAGGTACAAAACTTTACAAACACTAACTAAACACTACAGGGCTGCCTCAGAAACTGCATTTTATAGTTCATAATGTAGTACTACAGTAGGTCTAATCACTTAATATAAAATGCAATACAGAAACCTAAAAGTGAAAGTTTCCACCTCCAGCTCTTCTATAGCACTAACTGAATCAGTAACTGTATTTTATAGTACATAATGTAGTACTGCAGTAGTACTGTTAGACCTGGCACCATTGGCGTGGGTCTCCCCTGCATTTTTGCTTTTGCCTCCTGTGTTGTTTGCTGTGTGTTGGACTGTTTTGCTGGTGTAGATGCTTTGGGCACTTTGCCACTGCTGTTGAGCGTGCAAGTGCTCCCTTTGTAAATTGTTGTTATGGATTAGTGATTCCATGATTGGCATATTTGATTTACTTGTCAGACCCTAGCATAGTTCACTGAGTGTGCCCAGGGTCTGCATATCAAATGCTGCTTGTGGGCTGCAGCACTGATTGTGCCACCCAAAGAAGCAGCCTGTAAAATGTAACTCTAGGCTGCCATTGCCGAGCCTGTGTGCAGTTAGGGACTGCCATGGCGACTTGGCAAGTGCACACACTTGCCTGTCCCTAAACCTTCCCTTTTCTACATATTAGTCACCGCTAAGATACCTGTGGGCAGGGTGCATTGTATGTGAAAGGTAGGACATGCCTTGATGTGTGTGGCATGTCCTGATAGTGAAATACTGTCAATTTTGTTTTTCACTATTGCAAGGCTACCTGTTCCCATAGGACATAACGGGGGGGGGGGGGGTTTGTTTATAACATCTTATAAATATATCTGCCCCTGGGAAGAAGCTAGAAAAATAAAGTTTGATATGCTTTAACTCAGAATGTTAAAATGCATCTTTTAGTAAGGGTGATTTTTACATTCTGTGTTTGAAAATACCACTTTTGGAAAGTAGGTATTTTCTTGTCTAACCTTCCAGTGTGTCTCTGCTAGGGTTGTGTATTACATGTCTGGCTTTTGGATGACAGGGGCTGGAGAGGGGCAGTGGCTCCAGACGTCTGATGAGTCAGGGCTGTGCTGAATAGACCTGGGCTGCATTTAGAGTAGGGGGAGGAGATTTCCTTTCACCTGAATGGGCCTGGTCTGCCTTCAACAATGCTGTCTCCACCTCCTGCCAGGAAGCTGCACCAGTGAGGACTGAACTGGTTTTGACTGGGTACAAACACTCTCTGCCTTCAGAGAACAAAGGATTTGTGTGTATAAAAAAAGAGGGTCCCAGACTCCAGATTTTTAGATCAAGTCTGGGAATCAAGAGAAACCTTTTGCCAAGGAGAGGAGCCTGAGAAGTTGAGTAAGAATATTGCCCCTGTTCTGTTTGTTGTCTGGGGTTGGCCTGCAGTGGCTACTTGCTGCCAAGAAAAGGAGAAAAATGACTTTGCTGTTTGCTTTGTCATCTGCTTGAGGAAGAAGATCTAAAAGGGCTTGAAATTGAGTTTGCCTCCCGGTTGAAGTCTTCAGGACACAAAGACATCATTTCTTCCGTCTCTCTGCATCCTGAACTGCTGTTTCAGCTGCCGCAGAAGGAATTGCAACACCGTAACCTGCATTGAAGCCATGGGCACCACTCTTAAAGAGCACGATGCACCGCCCCGGCTTGCACCGTAGGCCCAACTCCTGCTGACGCAGTGCCACATCGACTCTGATGCCGGTGCTTCATCAACACGGAGCCGATACGTGACGTGGGTGACTCCCGAATCCATCAACATCGCACCATGTTAAGAAACAGACGCCTCCCCGCCGCTGTGATGTCACCTCCCTGATACAGTAAGGAACCAACGTCTTGCCTCCCCTGCACCGCAGAAAGGAACTGAGGCTTCACCTCACCTGGGGTCATAAGGAACCAAAGCTGCTCGACACCAACAAAGCATCACCTCCCTGATACTGTGCAACGTCTTTGTGTTCATCATTTCCGAGGTACTGTTCTTTGTGGGTGTGTTTGACTCCGCACCCAACGCTGCGCACCTCACGGTCGGCTCCGTACTTTGGGATTTCTATCTGTCACTCCAGGTGGAGTTATTTGTTGCTAGAGACTTACGTTGAGAGAATAACCTATTTTTGTGGATATTTTGATAACTGTATGTGATTTTTGTCTTTTGGTCTTGTTTTGGGTTAGATAAAGATTACTTATTTTTCTAAACTGGCGTGGTGTCCATTTGTAGTTTTTTTCCCTGTATTACTGTATGTGTTCACAAATGCTTGACCCACTGCCTCTGAGATAAGCCAGTCTGCTCGTGCCAAGCCACCAAGGGGGTGAGCAGGGGTTATTTTAGAAGTGTATACCCCTTAGCCTGACTAGAAGCAAGGGTCCCTATTTGGACAAAGGTACCTACCTCTGCCAACTAGAGAACCCCATTTCTAACAAGTAATAATTACATAAAATGCAATTCACAAAACTACGAGCTAAAATCTTCAACTCTTATCTTTTCGGTACGGAGATCCTCACACATGTAATTTTAGTACTAAGGGCCTGATTACGATTTTGGATGGACCGGAGTCTGTCCAACATCGTTCTGGAACTGGAACCGAACAACCTCCTGTTGTCGGCTCCAGCAAGTAGTATGTGACCGAACCATGTTCGTTCGCAATCCTATACTTTACAATGGGAGCATGCATTCGAACAGAATGCATGCTCTTTTTGCAAGGAGCATTGGTGCAGTTCATCCCTGCACCCCTTGGTAGGCACCTCAAGATGCCTGCCACGGGGTGCACGGATTAACAGGGGGGCACCGTAGGCTGCCATTCCACAACCTGGCACCCATGGGGCCATTCTGGGGGCCCCCAAAGACAGATTCCCAATGCCTTTCTGTGTCAGAAAGGTAGTGGGAATCTGCCATCATAATCCCTCAGTCAGAAAGATCAGGCTGGAGGATTACTGAAGGCTTTCCGAATGGGCTCTCAGAGCCCGTCAGTAGCCATTTGGAAATCCGATTCGGATTCCCTTCCGACCTACCCCATGAAAATGGGTCGGTTGGAACGGAATCCGACCAGTTGATTACGATGCAGGCTGGAGGGCTCCAACTGATGGTCGGAGCCGTTCCAGCTCGCTTCGTAATCGGGCCCTTAGCAGTAAATCTAAGAGGCACCAGGGAGTGACTGAGAAACAGGGAATATTAACTACTGAAATGGAGGGGTTTAGGGAGGAGAAGAGAGCAGTCTAGGGAGGAATAAGGAGGAGTTTAGAAAGGGACAGACACCCACATACAAAAAAGTAAGTACATTGCTATTCACGAACTGCGCTTCTAAAGGTGTCAAATCTGGTCATAAATACAGTAATCAACCAAAAATTAGTTACTAAAGCTAAATAACTTGTTTTTTAAGAACCACCAAATTATGTTATTTCATACTAATTTAAAACTTGCAAAATTGCCTAGTGGTTTGTTTTTGACACAAAACATTTTTCGTCTAGGCTTACCTTAGGCATACATTTCGGCCATCCCATAACTACATATTTATTTATGTATTTATTTATTTATTTGTTTATTTATGTATTTGTTTATTTATGTATTTATTTATTTATTGCAGGAAAATGGCACCTTGGTATGAACTGTGAATCCCGGAAGGACCATTGCCATCATCCTTTGAGCCATGGTTTTGATTATTTTTATGGCATGCCTTTTAGCCTTTTTGGTGAATGCCAAGAAGGAAAGCCTTTTGAGCACGGAGTAGTCTTTCGAGCTAAATATGCTTACCGTACACAGTTAATTTTCCTTGCTGTCCTCACACTTGCAATTGGAAAGCTTCTTGGTCTGATCCGGGTTCCCTGGAAAGTGATCACCTGCCTTGCCTTGTGTGGACTCCTCTTCTTCGCCTGCTGGTACTCCTCTTATGGATTCGGCCGATACTGGAACTGTCTTCTGATGAGGAACCATGAAGTCATTGAACAGCCAATAAATATCGAGAGAACAGCTTTGTTTATGGTAAAGGAAGCAACTTCCTTCATTGAAAGGTAAGGAATGTTTTTAGTAACACTGTGGGGCATATTAACTACAAACGGCGATAAACATCGCAAAGCGCGCTTAGCGCTATTACATTTATCGCCGTCTATCGTTGGAATTTATCGCCCGGATAGCGTGTTATTAACAACGGGTTTCTCCAAGGCGATAAATATTCCATCAATAGCGGCGAAATGCAGGAATATCTCTGAAAATCCAGCGATATTCCTGCAGCAATAGGGAGATGTGGATTCAGCCATAGAATCCACCTCCCACTAAATATATAGCTAAGTCTGGATTTTTGCAGACGTTAGCTTGCGGCGATACACGCGGTTAGCGTGGATTTTCATGTCGGTATTTGTATCCCGGGCTAGCTTGATAATAGGGAGAAGTGCAGTTGGCGATGATTCCCGTGTTGTTTTGGGAGGAAACGCCTACTTTGCATCTCATTAGAGATGTGAAGCGAGGCGTCGGGAAAACGGCTGCTAACATGCGCTAATGCATGTTAGCACCGCCTTGTAAGTAGGGTGAAAATGTAATCTCCTCTTTTTTGGCTTTTAAAGCCAAAAAAGTGGAGATAAGGCCCTTGATAATGTGCCCCTCTATCTTTAGCAGGTCAGTACATTGAAAGGTGTAGGTCGAGGGTTTACAGATAAGCAATCAGGAGTGGCATTTTATATTCTGTCGTCCACCGTTAGGACTGGTGGAATTTGTTTTAACATGAAATAAGTCTTAAAAATTAAGCAACGTTAAATTTTATCGAATGTGCCAATCCTAATCCCGAGAAGGGGCTGGCTTAATTTTCCTGGTGGAGCTCAATGTACCAGGGCGATATTTAGTACCATGCTACATAATACACAAGTGTCATATTATGCCATTTCATTTTGCAGAAGCTAGTGCTTGTGTTGATAAATCAATCAAAGAACTGGGAGGCACATTAACTTCAAACGGCGATAAACATTGCAAAGCGCGCTATTACATTTATCGCCATCTATCGCTGGAATTTATCGCCCGGATAGCGTGTTATTAACAACGCGTTTCTCCAAGGCGATAAATATTCCAGTAATAGCGGCAAAATGCAGGAATGTCGCTGAAAATCGAGCAATATTCCTGCAGCGATAGGGAAAACCTTGATGATAGGGAGATGTGGATTCAGCCATAGAATCCACCTCCCATTATGTGTATAGCTAAGTCTGGATTTTTGCAGACGTTAGCTTATGGCGATATTCGCGGTTAACATGGATTTTCATGTCGGTATTGGTATCCTCGGCCAGCTTGATAATAGGGAGAAGTGCAGTTGGCGATGATTCCCGTGTTGTTTTGGGAGGAAAAGCCTACTTTGCATCTCATTAGAGATGTGAAGCAAGGCGTCGGGAAAACGGCTGCTAACATGCGCTAATGCATGTTAGCACCGCCTTGTAAATAGGGTGAAAATGTGATCTCCGCTTTTTTGTCTTTTCAAGCCGAAAAAGCAGAGATACGGCCCTTGATAATGTGCCCCTGGGTTCCCAAATGTTCCGGGTAAAAAGTATACTCCGATCAGTTAAAACCTATTTTTGGAGTTTACTTCTGACTTTTACGTTTTTTTTTTTTTAATTGTTGGGGGCATATTATCAAGAACGGCGTTAAAATTATCGCTGCTTTAGCGGCAGTTTTCTGCCGCTAAAGCAGCGATAATATTAACGCCGTTCTTGATAATATACCCCTGAGTGTTAAACTGCACCTGAGTTAACTCTTGCAACATTGTGCGCAAGGAGGAATGTACACCTGAGTCATCGGGGTGACTCAGGGCAACAGCAGCAACTGATGGATCCTGAATTCATCTGTGTGTGGTATTTAGTCTATGTGTGTAATAAACATATTCTTCTTTTTGAACATCAACCACTGGTTTGGACAATCCTTTATTATACAAATGTATAGGTTGAGTCCTGAGCTCTAGCACACCCACATTACCTCCTGAGAAGCCTGTGAGTGCTCGCCATGGCTACCACTAAAGGTGAAGTGCTGAATGGGTTGTAATGTACCACATTTTCAGAACCATAGTAGGGCGGGCCCTGGATTTCAGAGGCAACAACCTTAGCCCCCACAGTTGAGGCACAGTAGTCTCTGCTTTCACCCTGGCCGCAGACCGGGTCTGACATCAAGACTTAGATAAAAATGCCTCCTTGACATTTTCAGGTCCTGACAATCTATATAGCATACTCAGTAAATTCTTTTGTGAATCAGATTGCTATTGAAAAAGGAACTGGTTTGACTATAAAGTTTTGAGACTGTTGTGGCTGTCATCTTTGTGATCAGACCTAACATAAGACACTGATAATTGTAAGTGCCAATTGCAACAAAATTTACATAAATATTATTTTTTATTTCAGAACTACCTGTGTAGTTTATGAATTCACTTGCTCATGTGGATTATTGTATGTCTGTAGCACCATAAGACTACTGCAAATGCATATGCTACAACATATTGGTGCTAAATAACATTGTAAATAAAATAAGCAGTGGAAATGCATTTTAAAGATAAAATAAATAGTGATTTAATTTTATTGAAATTTGCAGGCATTGTGAGCATCGCTAGTACAGGTACACATCTACCAGGTGGTGACGGTGACCATAAACTAAGACAATTACATTAAAAAATTAGCATGTAGGAAGGCATCCATGTATTTATAGTTTAGAAAGCTTTATTAAGCGAAGAAAGAAAACCTGGTACAAAGATATAATACTGTGAATAACAGCAAATCCATCAGTTGACAAATAAAATTGACTTACGAAGGAGAGAGAAGAAAATTCTAATACATCATAACTTGCTAGAAGATATTAATTATGAAAGGAAAACCTAATCACAAAGTACCATGCTAAAAATAGCATTAAAGCCTGGTCCCCTTTAGCCTTACAAATCTACTCATTTACGCTGTCCCACTCATTGAGGGCATGCAATGGGAGGACCAAGTCTGACCTCCCTGGTAAATTTACATTCAATCGCGATGGCCACCCCTCGTTAATTGATTATATTATGGTGGAAACAAGAACCTGGGAGAAAGTTCAAGATTTCTATGTACAACAGAGGCAGGACAGTGATCACAACGCCCTGATTGTAACATTGAAGCTGGGGAATCCGGGCATATCTGCCATCCGTTCCAACCCGGCGACTAAGACCTGTGATTTAGTAATCACTAATAACTGAAGGAAAGTTAGATGGAATCGTGTCCAGCAATCTCCCCCCAAACTGGCAAAGGTGTACCAGCTTGCAATACCTATAATAGACAGAATGAGAGAGTTGGAACAGGTGGAGACATATGTAGAGGACAGAGACAAAGCTAAAGTAATCCATGAGGAGCTAGTAGTAAAGCTGGCAGAAGTATTCTACCCGGAAACATCTAAGAGGGAAATAGATCGACCTAAATGCTCCTTGTATAATAGCAAATGCCGCAAAGCAAAACAAGATGTTGTAAATGTGGTGAAAGCCAAAGATAGGCCAAATATTAAGTTAGCCAGAATAAAGCATAGGAAAATCTTGCACCAGGAAAAGAAAGATTGGGAAACAGAAAGGTGGGAGGCCTTGGGGACTGCCCTGAAGGTTAACAATTTTAAACTGTTTTGGAGGCTAGTTAGCTCTGGTGAGGAGGGGGGATGTGCAGCCATAGAGCCTAATATAGAGGCCGAAGTATGGGAGTCATACTTTAGGTCCCTGTATGATTGCGAGGCGGAAAGTCCCCCAAGCCCAGAAATCTTGAGTAACATCTTGGAGTATTGTCAGGAGGGAGGTGGGGACATTTCGCTGATGGAGGTTCGAAATGCTTTAACTAGCTTACTCCCCAATAAAGCCCCGGGTCTTGACAAACTCCCAGGGGATCTCTTCCGGGAAGAGCCCATTGTTTGGGTCCCATATCTGTGTGCCCTATTTAATGCAATTTTGAAGGGTATGAATCCCCCAGATACTTGGAAGGGTGCAGAGATAGTACCCATACTTAAAAAGGGTTGCCCTCTTCTACCCACCAATTAAAGACCCATCAGTCTAATTGATAACACCCAAAAGCTGATGGGCAGGGTCTTATTGATCCGTATGCAGGGGTGGATGGAGGAGCAGGGAATTTTGAGCCCCTACCAGGCCGGCTTCAGATCAAGTATGTCCACCGTGGACCAGATATTCAGATTACAGCTACTTTTCTGGAAAACGGTGAGGATGGAGGGTGGCAGCCTCTATCTCCTATTTGTTGACCTGAAGTCCGCCTTCGATCTTGTCCCCAGAAAGAAGCTGTGGGAGGTGCTTGGTGAGCTTGGGATTCCATCATACCTTCTCAATGTGCTGGTGATGCTACACACAGATAACTATGCACAAGTTAGATGCGGTAAATATGGGGAACTTTCCTCGCGCTTCTCTGTCAGAAAGGGGGTTAGACAGGGCTGCGTTTTAGCCCCTACATTATTTTGTCTTTACATCAATGGGATTATTGCTTTTTTAAACAACATAAAAGATACTGATGCACCAAAACTGGCCACCGGGAAAATACCTGCGTTGATGTTTGCGGACAACACTTTGCTGTTGCCCAAGTCACCCCTAGGCATTCAACGCATCCTGGATGGGTTTGCACAGTTCTGTAATATGAGAGGTTTGGAGATAAATTTATCTAAGACCAAATTTATGGTCTTCAACCCTCCAGAGAGCACACGCCCAAACCCCTCTCTCAATGGCATCCACCTTGACAAAGTAAGGACATTTGATTATCTGGGCATAACATTGTCCGAGCAATTCGGGTGGGGCCCTCAGATGACCAAAGCACGGCTTAGGCTCACGCAGTCAGTAGGGGGGATAATGAAAATGCTCAGAACATCTGCTTTCAAGCCAGCAGCCCCTGTGGTGGAGATATTCAAGGCTCAAGCAAGAGGGGCACATTATATGGGGCGGAGCTTTGGGGGCATAGTTCTACTATGGATTTTGTGAAGCTAGAAAATAACTTCATGAGACAGCTCTTAGGTCTACCACGCAGCACCCCACTGTTCCCCTCCGCATGGACTTGGGTATGAGGCCAATCGATCAAGAGATTGCCCTCAGGCCCTTGACATTTTGGCGGAGGTTATGGGTAACTCCCGAGCTGAATGCGTTTAAAGAAGAGCTGAAGGAGCTCCTCCCCAGACTCAATCCTAGTAAAACACCTTGGTTGGCCCATATTAGAAGCCTTTTGAATAGGCTTGGGAGACCAGAGCTTTTGTCATCAACTGAGCTATCCTGTCCCATGATTTCTAGGATGGACCTTGTAAAACATTTTAGGCAATCCAACCTGCTGTCTTTACAGGAGAACGCTAAAGAGGGCAGGTTGACAAGGGAGTTTTTGCAAGTAAAGGAGGTGTACATGAAGGAACCCTTTCTGTATGCAATCCAGCCACCTATGGCAGGGAAACTGTATGTGCAATTTAGATGGGGGAATTTACCTTTGGCAGAGTACACTAGTGTGTGCCCTAGTTGTAAACTAACGGCTGAAACTGATCTGCATGTGCTGTTTTTCTGCCCGTCATATGTGCTACCCCGCAAACGCTGGGTAACCTAATTATGTAAAACTTAGGATTTATTCGTTGTGCCGAGGCTTTTAGAGTTTTAAAATATGATACTGATCCTCCAATTGTTTTCTCGATATCTCGGTTTTTAAATACCATGTGGCATATTAGGATAGGAATGCTAAAGCATCTATAGGGGAGGATCAACTGGAGGCACCCCTTGTCTATTCTTAAAGTGTATTTAATGATTGTCCAGCTCTTTTTTAAAAAAAACTGAACTTGGTAGCATGTGTTTTTAATTGTGCATACACTATGAAAATGTAGTTGTTGTATAAACTTGGGAATTGTTTTTTTTTGCACTTTTATGGCCTGAACGGCCGAAATAAAGTTTTTACACACACACACGCATTTTAAAGTTTGTTTTGTTTGTGGGGTGAGGAAAAGAGAGAAAGAAAAGAGGAAAAGAAAAGAAAGGAAAAAGAAGAAAAAGAAAGGGAAAAAGGGGAAAAAGAGGAAAGAAGAAAAGAAGGAAGCAGTAGAGAAGAAGAGAAAGAAGAGAAGAGAATAAAGGGAGGGTACTGTCATTCACAAACTATATAATTAATAAAGCTTTCCAATGACTAATAATATATAGGATATCACAACGCAATAGAGAATATATAATGCATAAATATAAAAGACACATATAGAAATAACAGAGCAATTCACGGTGGTTGAAAAACAAAATTACTAGCAGAAGCACGTAAAGCAGAAGAGAAAACATAACTAGTGAGAGGAGACCAAAAAGTCTCCTTGCGGATAAGTTGTTAAATGTGGTTACAAAGGCTCTATCTAGCCTATGGTGCTGACAGAGTAGATTCCACCAAGCTGTAAAAGAAACATTGGAGGCATCTTTCCAATTCGAAGTTATACCTTGAAAGGCAATTACCATTGCTAAATCTATGAAGGTGCCAACTTTACGATTACCTACCCAACGTGTGGAGGAACTACCCAAAAATATTGAAATGATATCAAAGGGAAAAGTCAAAGAACAAATTGAGGCAATGGAACTACAAACTTTTGTCCAAAAAGTGGAAATTTGAGGGCAGAGGAAAAAAGCGTGTAAATATGTACCAGGGGTATTTTGGCATGACCAGCAGTTTGGAGATAGGGCAGGACTGAATTTAGATATAATTAACGGGGTGAAAAAAAGTCTCTGATAAAAATAATATAGTGTTTGAGTAGTACTAGCATTGCATGAAGTGTGATGTATCCGAGTCCAGAAAGAGTGACAAGTATGAGTATGAAAAGTTTGTTGTAAATCTGTTTCCCATAAAAGTTCAATCTTACTTTTGGGGCGAGGGGAAGGAGGGGAAAAAAAAAAAGGAATTTATAAATGTGAGAAGCCCTAACAACAGGGGAAAAGGATAAAGCTTGAGTAAAGGAATCAGAAGGAGAGGAGGAAGAGTCCGAAGGAAGTGAGAGCTGTTGGGTTACAGTCTATTTCAGAGACTCGAATTTTGAAGGAGAAGCAACCAGGATACTATATTTAGACTGGAATTCCTGAAGAGAAAGACATTTCTCATTGAGCAGTAAGTGTTTGACCTGCAACACACCTTTGGATATCCAATCTTTCCAGAAAATGGTACGATTAGAGATCTTCATATATTTGTTGTGCCAAATAGAAGAATCTAAAAACAACTGAAACAGAGAACTGATTTACTGTGAATCGGATGAAGAATACATTTAAGGTATGAAATCGTGGGGGATTTAAAGGAACAGGGAGGATGAACAAAATTCTCTAATGAGGAAATAGGGAAAGGATAATAGTTGGAGTCCTCTAACTTGTGCCAAACTGATTGAGCAGGGTCTCCAATAGATGAGAAAAAGGGCATAATTTGACGCAGTAAAAATGCGGAGTGGTATTGACAAAAATTTGGAAAATTAACACCACCTCTATCTTTAGGGGCCGAGAGAACAGAAAGAGAAATGAGAGCTTTCCGATTGTTCCAAAGGAATTTACTTATAATACTATTAAGATTTTTAAAGAATTTTAAGGGGAGTCTAACCGGTAACACGGAAAAATAAAAAATAATTACGGGCAACATCATCATCTTAAAGGTATCTAATCTGCCCCACCAGGACAGAAATAAAGGAGACCATCTCTCCGACATTGTGGAAATTTTAGATAAAACGTCATCCAAGTTCAACTGAACAGTTTTAGCTATAGAAGCAGAATATTTGATTCCTAAACAAGTAATGCAATTAGTGTTCCATGTGAAGTCCATCCCCTCGAACATACTTCTATGAGAATACTTATTTAGAGTAAGAATTTCACATTTGGAAAAATGTAACTTGTACCCAGAAATGGAGGAATACGAGGAAAAGAGATCAACAAAGGCGGGCAAAGACGCAGATGGACTAGACACATATAAAAGAATGTCATCTGAATAAGCAGTAAACTTTATTTCAACAGATCTATGAGTAAAGCCACATAAAGTGGGTGAACGCCTAAGGAAGTGAAGGAAAGGTTCTAGAGATAGAATGAAGAGCAGAGGAGACAAGGGGCAACCTTGACGGGTACCACGTTGAAGAGTAAAATATGAAGATTGAGAGCCGTAAACAAAAACTGAAGTAGTGGGCGAAGAATATAACAAATTAATAAGGGAGAGAATAGCAGGACCAAAACCATGCCATTTAAGAGCAATTATCTGTTATAGAGCTACCCTTAACAAAGCTTGTTTGCTCGCAACCCACTAACTCAGGATTTACCTTGTTAATGCGAAGAGCAAGAACCTTAGCAAAAATTTTACAATCTAAATTGATCAAAGAGATATGATGATAGTTAGCACAGGAGGAGGGATCTTTACCTTTCTTGGGAATTAAACATATCATAGCCTCCAAAAAGGAGCCACGGGCTTCTTTACGTGACAAAAAGTGTTGAAATAAAGACAGAAGATGAGGGAGTAAAAACTGCGAAAAACAAGAGTAAAATTCAGCAGTAAAGCCGTCTGGACCAGGAGATTTGTCCTTTGGCAATAGGTGTAGAGTGGACTTAAGTTCAGAAAGAATAGATCGGCCTCTAAATTTGAGCAATCGGGAAGATCAGAGGAACGAGGTGGAAGAGCGTCAAAGAAAGAGTCCAATTCCGTCTCAGATGGGGAAGGTTCTGAGGTATATAATTTCATATAAAAATCTGTGAAGCAGGTCAAAATTTCATCATCTTTAAAATGATCAATTCCGCTACAATCTGTGATTTTAACTACCCTAGAGCGTAACCTTTAAATAATTAGCTAATAGCTTACCAGCCTTGCTACAACCTCCACAGAATTTAGAATTGATCTTAAGTAATGTACCAGAGGCTTCTTCAGTACGTGAATGTGGGGGCATATCATCAACGAGGTGATAAAAAATTGTCGCCACTTTTTCGTCCGTTTTTGGACGAAAAGCGGCGATAATTTTATCGCCTAATCAGCATGGTCACGCTATCGCGTGAAACCTTGCATTAGCGCCTGTATTCTGAACGCCCAGCTTTGCATCGCTAATGAGATGCAAAGTGGGCGTTCCTGCCCTGCCCTGACATAACTGGAGAAATGTCGCTAAGCGACATTTCTCCAATTATCAATGGCCACGCTAACCTGCAGAGCGACAAGCAAAGTAGCGATAACCTCTGTTATCGCTACTTTCCTTACGCCTGCTTCAAGACTGACTTAGCCATGATATCCTATGTAAGGTGGATATCATGGCTAAGTATGCCTTGCCCTATCATCAAGCTATCGCCAAACTTTGTGAGATTATCGCTGGATTTCCAGCGATAATCTCACATTTGGCAGTTAGCGCTTTTAATGTTATCACTTTTGAGATAAGCGTTGCTAATAGCACTCTATCTCAGCGATAAAATTCCATGTTACCCGGCGATAATTATCCTAGCGCTAAGTGCGCTTAGCGATAATTATCGCCGGTCCTTGATGATATGCCTCTAACTTTTTTAAGTTATCTTCGTTATTGGATGTCAAATATGCATATTCCATACGTTTATTGGAAGCCAATAAATCAGCCGAATCTTTAGAAAGCTGTTTCTTTTTAGCCGCCACATAATCTATAATAAACCCTCTGGCTGTAGCCTTAAAGGCGTCCTAAGTGGTGGAAAAATAAATATCAAGGGAGGTATTCCTGGAAAAGAAGTCTAGCAAGAAAACTTTAAAACGCTCTAGGAACATATTATCTTTAAGCAGGAAATTATTAAAGTGCCATCTGCGTGATCTAGAGGAATCAGAGGGAAGATCTAGATTAATCAGAACTGGAGCATGATCAGAAATGAGGATGGACCCGATATCAGCATGGGTCAAGGTGGTAGAGAGAGTGGTGCTCAGGAAAATATTATCTATTCTAGATGTGGATTTGTGAGTGGGGAATAATAAGTGTACTTTAACGTGTCCGGATGTGTAATTCTCCAAGCATCAACCAAGCCCCTCGAGTGGATAGTAGTGAAAAAGGCTTTTTGCATTTTGTTAGGGGTGTATCTAGCATTGGATTTCCTATCTATGAAAGGGTCCATTACCTGATTGCAGTCCCCACCCACCACTAAATTAGTATCAGGACAGTGAAGAGTGTGTGACAAATCCTTCCAAAATAGGACATCCAAACCAGTAGGGCCATAAATGTTAAACAGGGAAATGGGGGAACCATTGATAAGGAGGTGTAATAGAAGCCATCGACCTTCCGCATCTTTCTCCTCCTTCTCCACAACAAGAGTGAGTGATTTATGTATCAAAGTAATAACACCATTCTTCCTGTCTTTAGACGGAGAGCAAAAGACATGGCCAACCCATTGTTTTTTGAGGGAATTAATCTCACAGTCATTAAGATGCGTCTCCTGAAGTAATGCTATTTTACAGTTGAGCCTAGATAACTGAGTAAGAACCCTTTGTTTTTTAACAGGGTTACGTAGAACCTTCACATTCCATGAAATAATATGAACATTTTCAGTCATAACAATCAGGAAAATACATAATCAAGCAACAAAATAGGCAATTGATAAATATAAACAATAACCGCAAAAAAAAATTAAAGCTGAAGGAGGATAGGATAATAAAAGAGACACGAAAAGATAAAATAGTGAAGCAAATACCAAAGAAGACAGAAAGCAGAATAGCTAGAGTAGCAGATAGAAAAGTGATAGTAAAGGATGCAAAAAAAGAGGAGAGAGACGATATAAATTGCGATGCGCATTATGGAAAATGCAGTATCGAATGACAATAAGAGATAAAAAGATAGAACAGAAAAGCCTAAAGAGAAAAAGAGAAAAAAAAGAAAAAGAAGGAAAAAGTACTAGACATAAGAAAGTTGACAAAAAGCCGAGAGACTTTAGCCAAAAGTAACAAAGTATGATGGGAGAAAGATAAAAAATAAGCACGAGGAAGCGGGAAGCCACAAGAAAAAGAAAGATGGCCAAACAAGCCAGAGCAACGAGAACGATCAGAGCAAATGAGGTTAAATAGAAGAGCTAAAACATAATATAGCCAAGAACCTATGAAAAAATTAACACCATGGACATGCAATAGAACACATAACAATAATATAATTAAATCAAAAGTGTGAGAACAATACATAACACTTACCAACAAACGGGCAACCGAAGACAACCTAGGAATGAGGTAAAAACGTAGGGAGGGGGGAAGCATCTGGGGTAAAGATATATAAGGAAAAAACACATCTGTGGGGAGAAAGGGAAAGAGAAAAAAAACCTTGTTGAGATACGACCACACAATAGGAACTTAAACTACAATGGGCATAAAACCAACAGCAACAGACCAAAACTACAACCAAATGACAAGCAAAAGGCAATGAGTTAGAAAGACAACGTCTTAACTCCTAAGAACAATTCAGGCCCCTCCAAAGTCCATCTCCTCCCCTTTATGATGAGAAATAAACTGGCGTAGATTTTCTGGACGATCAAAGGAGTAAGACCTCCCCTTGTAGGTGACTTTGAAGAAACAGGGATCAACCAGACCATATCGTGCATTCATAGAGCGAAGAGCCGGTCGAAGAGACAAAAATTCCTTACGACGCGCAGCAGTAGCACGGACGTCATCCAGAGAAAAGAAAACCTTATGTCCAGACCATATTATCTGCTTTCTTTGCTTCGCTGCTGATAGAACTAGCAACAAGTCAGTGTATTCCAAAAACAGAACAATATTCCCTCTAGGGCAAGTAGAAGATGACGAGGCAGCCGAACCATCAGACTTGGAACCAATGCGATGAGCTCATTGTAGGTTTAAAGTAGTGCCATCTTTTAGTCCAACCATGTTAGGGATGTGGATTTTTAAGAAGGAGAACATATCAGACCCCTCCTCGCCCTCAGGAATGCCAAAAATTCGGAGATTATTGCGGCGGTTTCAATTTTCTAAATCCTCTGTTTGTGATTTAAGGAGAGCTATCTCTTTAGACATTTCCGCAACCTGAGGTAAAACGTCCTGAACGTCGCTAACCTTCTGTTCCACCACAGAAATTCTGGTGTCAAGGTTAGACCATTTTTCATCCATTTTCTGAAGAGTAGCGTTAGTTTCCATTACAAAGGGTTTCATCTCCCTTATCTCCTCCATGAGATCCTCTAACATGATAGGTAAAGGAGAGTTAGTGGGGGAATTAGGCTCCTTCTTGTTGCGCTTAAGGGGATTAGTAGAATTAGAATCTTTGCGAGCGGACGACATATTGATATTGCTCTTCTGCCCAACTTGTGTAACAGGATCCATAAGGAAGAAGTGAGTATGTATTGGGTAACAATGATCAGAACAGTCACAGCGCACTTCACCAACTCGCAGAGATTGAAAGAGGAGCAAAACCAGAGCAGAAGTAGAGCTTCTCCGCTGCATATAATGACCAAATGTAGAAGGGAAAGATAAAATAGCAAAAAATATATCAGGTGTTGAAAAATAGCCTTAGAAAAATAATCGCAATTCACCTCATTTGCAAGAAGAGATTATGAAAAAGGACAAAGACAAGCTCCTGTGCTTGAAACTAATCGTACGCAGGGCAAAACACTTCAGGCAATGTAGAATGACAAACTGCCTTTGAAGAAAAAATAAACACTTGCTGGCCAAATAAGTGAGGAAAGAAACTCACATCCCTCCTTTTAAGGGAAAAGCAGTGAACAGCAGAGCTCCGCGCCGCTGCCCAAGCGACGCGAGAAAAGCTGAGGAGGAAAGCAGCCTCCGCTGCAACAAAATGGCGGGTGCTGCCGTTTATAATGCAGAAAACAGAACGCGGAGGTGACAGGGAGAAAAAGGCAGCAAGAAAAAAGGAAATAGAGACTGCTACCTGGCCCCCCCCGTGTCCGCCGTTCAGGTGCCGGTGTTTGCCCAGTACATGATGTCCGGTGAAGCAGAAATAGATCGCGAAACTCCGACCGCGTCACAGAGCCCTAGCCCAAAGCGGACATCCTGGTGGCCACTCAAGCCACGCCCCACATCCATGTATTTATATAGCTATCAGATCATCAGATGTTCTGTAATGTCAGTGTTCTTTCTCAACTGTATTTATTCTAAACATAAACACTGTTTTTTCCTACATGTAAAACAACAGTACTAATAAATGGTTGAACTTTTTTCAACACTATTAGATTTCAGGTTTTGAGTGGATTTCTGTTTATTGAGCAGGATGCTTTTGTTATGCCTTTTAAAATCAATAGCCTATTAATGTTCAGTAGTCATCACCCGAAGGGTCTACGGGAGAACCTGCCCTATGGGCAGTTCCTGCACATCCGACGCAACTGCAGCAACAAAATAGTGCCAGTAGCTGGTTTTCACAAAATAATCACTGTGAACTGTAATATGGGCATGAGACAAACAAGGCGATTTGAAAGTGAAACAATGAATTGTAATACACATCTTTGCCCTGCACCTACCAGAATCTAAAAAACCTAATTTGTGATCTTTGTTTTGTCTGTCCATTTTGTCTTTCAGATCAGTTTTGATTAACAAGGTAGAATCTTACTTTGTTTTCTTAGGTAGCAACTGATTACTTGACTTATCAGTATATATTGAAGAATAAGGCACGCAGTAGTGTGGGTAATTATTCTTTGGTCCTGACGAATTGCCAATAGCCCCTCTGGGGCTAAAGTAGACAAGAAACATGTTGACCTCACTCTTTAGAAATGAATTATAACTGCTCTTTAGGACCATTGCATCCCACACAAGCAACACTGGTTTTAATTAGGTTAGTGAGCTTCACTAGTAAACATTATCTAAATCCAGCATCCCTAAACCTATTTTAATCTACCTTTTCACCACACTACTTTCTACACCCCACACACCCATACTCTTCAAACGGCTAAAGAAAAAGATCTCCGGCAAAGAGCCCCTTTGCGGGTGCCCATCCGGCATTGCATTGCTGGCTGGACGAGGAGCAAGCCCAGATGATGAAGCATGACACCTCTCGGGTGTGAGAGGAAACATGCTCCTATTGGAGCACATTCCACTGACCCTTCAGACTTTCCTTTCATCTAAAGAACTGCGTACACTTACATCCAAGCCATTAACTAAGGGAGCATGTGTGCTGGACCTATCCAAAAGCTCCTGGTTCCTTTTGTTTAAATGATCAGCATTCATGTGATGCCATTGATGTCATAGCCTCGGCCCATTCAGTAATCGTTTGACTTCCAGTGTCTTCAGAAGGTAGAACTTCACTGCTGCTAGACACAGTCCAGCCATTGTTTTTTTGCGTTTTTTCATTCCTTTGATATCATGCGTGTCATGGAGAAATGCGAGTTCCAGTGATGGGGTTATAGTCAACTCCCTACGCTCTGAGCAGAGAATATGCGTCATATTTCCCCCATATTATTACCTCGCCAGCCTTTTAGGTTCACTTGTAATGACTGTGGGCCTGATTATGAGTACAGGTGCTATTTATCGCACCTGGTAAATAACGACACCACAGGGTATGTTAGTTATCAGGTGCGATAAATAGCACCCAGTACGAGCTTGTGGGGAATAAGATGCAGATTTTGGTATTTAACACACCAAGGGGCATATCAACAAGGGCTTTATCTCTGCTTTTTTGGCTTTAAAAGCCAAAAAAGGAGAGATAAAACTAGCGCCCTATCAACAACAGGGTGCTAACATGCAAATTTGCATGTTAGCACCCTTTTACTCTACGCTTCCCCTTGCATCTCTAATGAGATGCAAAGGGGGCGTTCCAGAGTAAAATAATAGGAGAAATGTCGCTAAGCGACATTTCTCCTATTATCAAGAATGTCGCTAACCCTGTTAGAGACAAAAAAAGCAGCGCTAACCGCGGTTAGCGCTTCTTTTTTACATCTGGTATTTTTCTGACTTAGCCATGATATCCTATGGAAGGAGGATATCATGTCTAAGTTTGCCTGTCCCTATCAACAAGGTAATGTGAGATTATCTCTGGGTTTCCAGCGATAATCTCACGTTAGCCTGTTAGCGTGAGGATTTTTATAGCTATTGAGATAAGCGTTGCTAAATTCACGCTAGCCGGCAATAATTATCCTAGTGCTAAGTGCGCTTAGAGATAATTATCGCCGGTTGTTGTTGATATGCCCCCAAAACCCACGTGATACAGTAAATACCGCTTTTCCCCCGTTAAATTTCGGCTGGTTTGAGCTGCTGAAACGTAACAAAGGTTGAGTTATTTATTGCATGTGATAATTATCCTGTGTATTAAATAAAACCAAAGTGCTAATTGCGACTGGTGTAAACAGGGGTTTGGAAACATATTGGAATTAAACAAACAACTCGTAATCAGGCCCTTTGTGTAATTCGCATGATAACAGGTGGTAATCGCGGATTATTGTAAAATAACTAAATTTCAGTCGTGCTTCATCAGGGCCTTTCTCACAAGTAGCCAATAAGTCAGTCAACTGCGCTACATTGTGCGTTTTTTGGATGTGGGGTTGCCAATTTTTTCGATGGTGTCTACCTGTGGGTTTAGAGTACAAATCCCATATTACAGACTTATAGAGGTGAGATTCAGAACCAGTATTTTGTAACTACCCCATCTTTCTAATTGTGAGTGCATGGTAGAGACCGCTTTAGAAAACCACTGTCGCCCAGGGCACTAGTTAGGCAGTGTTTCAGTTGCAGAAAGTGTAGGAATTATTTTTTAGCATTAAGGTGAAAAATTGCACAGAGATCCAAAACGGTTTTAAGAGTCATTAGAAAGCACGTGGATAATAGTCGTAATTCACTTCAGAATCTATTCTGGCTAATTTAAAGGATTATAAACGAGACTTATTGTAGCTTTGTTCCAGAAAAGGGCTTGCATGTTCAAAAATCAATTTTTCTTAAGAGATTTATGTGCAGAGCGGCACATCTGTCTGGGTCTCATTAAAATGGGACTGCCCTGCAGTTGGGAAGTAAATGATGCACATGTAGCACCTGTAACCATTTCGTAGCTAACCTCGTCGTATTATTTGGCCAGGTATATTGTTTAATTACGTCATCGCTTTGCCAGAGATGTGTGCATGGCATCGTGATCAGCATCATGCTAAACAACAATTAAAATGGGCAGTCACCACCATCATTACTGTTTGTACACCACCCCATAACAACAACTGTAGTTTACACAAGTTCACTAAATCTCTCCTCATTTGAGCTGCCATGTAATCTTTAATCATCACATGAAATTTGCTGCTAACCAGTATTCCCAGATATTTCACCTTAGTGTGCTCCCACTTGAACTTGATGGCCACAGAATGAAGGTACAGCGGTGCCTGGCATCATAGGTAGGCTTCACTTTTATTCTAATCAATTTTGCAGCCAGGGAAAAGAAAAACGCCGATATGGTCTCCATGAGTGCTGCCATGTTTTTTTTTCTGGAGAGGCCAGGGTCATGGGTGTAACGTATTGGGCGCTAGGCCCACATGCTCAGGAATAATAGACACAGACACAGTGGGTGTAGTAGTGGAACTGGCCCAGGGCATGTGCGTCTGGCCCCTTTTATTAACAGGGTCACCTGACAGGTGACGCCTGTGATGGGTGGGTGTAAAGTGTAGCTACAGCACAGGGCTGAACACTCGAACGTGTCCAGCAGGACACTACATCCCTACCAAACTTTATCGGAAATGAAACAAACAAAACTCCAACCTATGGAAAAAACAAAAAACAGTACTGCTGGGCAGTGCTGGATCTCTGGACGC
This sequence comes from Triturus cristatus, assembly GCF_964204655.1. Lineage (NCBI taxonomy): Eukaryota > Metazoa > Chordata > Amphibia > Caudata > Salamandridae > Triturus > Triturus cristatus. Next base: position 741,019,099 of record NC_140591.1, on the reverse strand, counting down.
ACGGTCAGGAGGTTTTAGCCCCCCTCAGCGATGTAGTTCGGACCAGCCTGGTCTCAGGGTGTTGGAGACAATTTACGCAGTTCAATAGGGGTGCATCTGGAGCAGTGGTGGAGTCCATTTCTGAGATCTTCTTGAAGGCGCTCAGGATCCGAATGACGGCAAACCTACAAAGACTGAGGATGACGTGAGGATGACCTTGCTGGATGAGGGCCTTTCTTGAAGGCGATGATGCTTCCCAGTGCCCGGTGTTAGAGCAGCTTCAGACTTCCCTCTCCTTGGGCATAGTCTCAGCCAACACACCAGTATAATAGAGGGATTGGTTCAGTCCTCTGGTGACCTTTAAGTGAAACTGCATGCTCTTGTGGCAATCTTCTACGGCGGTGCTGCCAGTGACCGTGTGGTGGCGCTGCAGCCTCTCTCCCTCCGTCATGTCAGGCTGTCCAATCATGTTCACGAGATTCGGAGAGGTCCGCACAGGCCTGCAGTGGCGTTCCTGGCAGTAGTTGCAGGTGGGCTGTAGAAGATCAGGCCCGCCTGCTGTGTGGAGGCACTGAGCTGCACTCGCTGCAGGGCCATTCACGGTGATCAACCTGCAGGCGTGACAGTAGGTATAGACCACTTCTAACGCAGGGGTGGGGAGAAGTTCCTTGTTTTGATCCCTGGATAAAGTGGTGTGTGTCTTTGACTATTGCCCAGTCGACATGACGGCTTACTTTGACATGGTGCTGCCAAATGTCGCCATGTGGTGCTGTGGCCACCTCAAGAGGCCACGGCAGCCATCCAACTCTGCAGGCCATGCTGGATGGCGCCTCTGGCCTCTTTGACATGCGTAGTTTCAGGCGGGGCCACACACAGGCTATTTCTAATGAGGTGGCTTGACTTGATTATACACTTAGCTCCATCGGGCCACCTCTTACTCACCACTCCTGCAGCGTAATAATGCTAGGTGTTGTGGTAATACCTCATGCGGCAGCCTTTACTGATGGTGCGGCCTTGGGGTGCAGGGGTGGTGGTGCTTTCAGGAAGGAATCCTTGTTATGCTGGCCGCAACTCCTCGCCTGGACACTGCAGCTGCAGTTGCAGGCTTCCTGCTCTGTTGGCAGGGCCGTTTCTACCATTGGGCAAGACTAGGCGGCCGCCTAGGGCGGCAAATGGGGAGGGCGGTGAAAAACATGAGTTTGGGAATATCTAATACATTAATTCTTCTAGCCTGGATGACAGGGGGAGAGAGTGATGGTAGTAAAAGGGAGGGGGCGGCATTTTTCAATTCTCGCCTAGGGCGGCAAAACACCTAGAAACGGCCCTGTTTGTTGGTGCGGCTTCGGGTCATAAGTGCTTTTGGGGGTAGTCAGATCGGCTTGCTACTTCCTTGCCCCGCAGACGGGTTGGACGCTGCACATTCGCAGTCGCCGTCAGAGGCGAGGTCGCAGGGGCACGTCTCCTTCAGCACAGTAACCTGACGGGTTGCAAGGAGCTCTGTAGGGCTTGGTCTTTCTGCCCGCTTCATCTTCCTGTGCCAACATGCCACCCCGGTCACATTAGCGTGTAGGCAGCGCTACATGGTCTGTGTCGTGCTGCTCTTCACTTCTCCAGTTGAGACAGGTGGCGGCAGACTGCAGCCACTACGGTCGCACTGTTTGACATGGGGCATAGCATTGCCTGGGCCCTGGCATATCCTGATGAGCGCATCCTCCGTAGGCGTCCTGCCGGTAGGGCTGCTGTTCACTGCCCCCTGCTGCACTCCTCGCAGCTTCACTCAGGAGGCATGTGGCAGCACTTACGGCATCTCTTTCCTTGCGGCATGAAAAAAGGTCTGTTCACCCTCTTCAGGGGTTGATGGGCTTGCTGGGTGGCAACTGAGATGCTCTGTCCAGGCTGGGTTGCCTTCGTATTGGCAGCAGATGCAGGGATGCCTTACGATCTGGTTGCACTTCCCCCCCTGACCAAGAACACAGCAGCCGACAGCATACACATGGGGACTGACCCGCCCGTTGCAAGTGTAAAGTAGTGGGTGCTAGGCCCACATGCTCAGGAATAATGGATACGGACACAGTGGGTGTAGTACTTGAACTGGCCCTGGGCACATGCACCTGGCCCCTTTTATTAACAGGATCACCTGACCGGTGACGCCTGTGATGCATGGGTGTAAAGTATGGATACAGCACAGGGTTGAACATTAGAATGTGTCAAGCAGGACCCTACAATGAGGATGTCATTGGCATATAACATTGATTTGACACTGTTGGCTGGAGTGCTGATTCCTTTCATTTGAGCAGCATACTGCATTTGCCAGGGGTCCCAGAGCTAAAAAGAAAGAGTAAAATCTAGCAGAGAGCATATCTGCCTGGTGCCATGGATAATAAAAATGTGGGCTGATAGGAAGCCATTACACGTAACCCCAATTACACTTAACCCCTGCAGTGAGAATACAGTACAGCCATTTCATTACTGTGTCAAACTTTGAGCCAAGCTCAACTTGGCCATTGTGCGAAAGAGGTATTCACTCCACTCAATTAAATGCCTGATCTGCATCCAGGGAGAGGGACACCTTCTCCTCTCCATCGCAGTGTGTGCTCCACAGGAAATCTATTAGAGTTTGCATATGGTTGCGGGAGGAAAAGCCAGGGATGTTATGTTATGTTATGTTTCAGGAATTTATAAAGCGCACGTATACCCGGGGGTGTCTTGGCGCTATGGTTCTTGTTCTTGGTTCTTGTGCACTGAAAAAGAGATAACTGTCTTTACCCTGTTAGCCAAGATCTCAGCTACGATTTTAACATCATTGTTGATCAAAGAAATCTGGTCATAATTTCAACAATGTAAGGTCCTTCCCTGGTTTGGCAAACAGAGAGATATAGGCTTTGTTGTTCTTAGTTTGCAGGCCGTAAGACTGCATGGATTCTTATAACATCTTCCCCAGGAGTGGGGCTGATTATTTGATGAGTCATTTTATAGTATTCTGCTTGGAAGCCATCCTTTCAGGTTCTCTCAGTTGGCATCATTTTAATTGTATGTGCAATTTCTTAATCTGAAATATCAGAGTCTAGTTGCACACAAATGTCTAGCGAGAGATACAGAATCAAGATGATATTCATAAAGGATAATTCAGCAAAGTTGTTCGCTGGGTCCTCAGATGACTAAAGTGTGGCTTAAAAAGCAGAGAATTCTCTAGTAATTTCTCATGGGCAGGTATGTAGGGTGTTACATTTATCAATTATTGCCAGTATTGTCGATGTAGCATCCCTCTATTTCAGTTGTAATATAAGGAGCCAAGTGGCTTGTACCTCTTGCTCAAAATGCCTCCTTATACAATGAAGGGCCTTTCTGGCCTTTTGTGCAAATACAGGGGCTTATTTACAAGCCCCTTGCGCCGCCGGTGTGTCACTTTTTCCCATATTAAAAGTGACGCACCAGTGGCGCAAGGGGCTTGTAAATAAGCCCCACAGTATTTAGTTTATACATTTTTTCAAAGTTAAAGCCTCATTATATGTTGGAGGAAAAGGCACTCTATCGAAACGGCAATGGTGTTCTCTGCCCATCAACATAGTGGTCCGTCAACCCAATTCAAATGCTGGCAGACCATAGTTTGGCCACGGTGGTGACTACTCCATCACCGCCGTGGTCAAACTTCTCCAATGGCCGGTCAAAGTAAAGGCCCACAGAGAATTGGCTATATGTACGACCACCCAATTGGGATAGGCAGACATATAACGGTTTTTTACTGGCAGTCACCGCCAGGCAAAACTAAATGCCTTCCTCGCCATGGAAGTTGTCCCATGGCAAACATGGCATTATTTTCTTTTTTTTTCAAAAAGAAAATCCTGCTTCAGGTTTTCTTATTGAGAATGAAAAAGAAAACAGTTTGGTGTAATGCCCCATCATGTTGAAGGAGACCTGTACCAAACTGCAGAATAGCGATGACAGGAACTGCCATGACGGCGGTTCCTGCCAATGCTTTACAAACGACCGCCTGCTTGGTGGTCATTTTTAGGTCTCGCCTAACCCAGCGCATGCGCTGCTCTGGCGAGACTTTTTGTGAGGGCTCAAAAAATGCTACCATGGCCAGCCTGGAGCTACAGTGCATGTGCGCGGGCGCGCGCTTAGGAGCAGAGGCTGGCAAACCTCGTCATGCTCATCAAGCGCCTGCGATCACTTTCACTTTCGCCCGCGATCACTTTCGCGGCGCCCCTTTGATGTTCTCGTTCAAAGAACATCAAACATCAATGAACATGTTGTTGTGTTAATGCTTTGCTGTGCCCGTTTGACTTACAATGTGCTTTCTCTTTCCACATACTCGATGTTTGTGATCCTTTATTTTGAGATGCTTTTAGTATTACTGTTACTTAAAGAACATTAAGGAAATGTTACTGTGAAACTGGACAACGTTCACAGTGTTTATTTCTGATCGCAGCGGCTGCTTCATGTCCGTTGCACCATTCAGGGAGTCCTTTCGTTGGCACTTTCATGAGGACATGATGAGGAAGCTGGAAACTTTTGGCACATTCTCTTTAAAAGCACAGCATATTGGCGACTGGTTAATCGATTAGACCTATGTAGCTGTTGGAAGGCGTTCCCCGGGGAGGCTGCGGAATGTGTTCCTGACCACCCTGAGGCCCACCTTTCCCAGAGTTAGGCCGAGCAAGAGCAGGGAGGCCCTTCCTGGAAGGGTCTCGCACCTAGGATCGCACACACTACGCTTCTTTCTTCTGCGGATAGAGGGACACCACACAGTAATTAGTTTGTAAGACAATAGACTTTTATCGGTAGTTGTCAGGGATCTTTATGATCCGGAAGGCAGGTGCAGAATTATGGCCGCAAGCGGCAGCGATCTCGTGATGAGGGAAAAGGGGTAGCGGGACAGTCTTTGAATCAGTGTCTCTGCGAGGTATCCGGCGCACAGCTCTCAATCCTCGAGCTGAGGGGATGTTGCTTCTCTCGGCAATCTCTGCCGTTTCTCTTGGAGGAGCGGGCCGCGAGTCACTCAGCAGGCACCGGAGGTTCGTAGTTCGGGGAGCCGTGACGGCGTCAGCAGGACTCAGATGGTTCAGAGTTTGGGGAGCCGCGACAGCGTCAGCAGGGCTCAGATGGTTCAGAGTTCGGGGAGCCGCGACAGCGTCAGCAGGGCTCAGATGGTTCAGAGTTCGGGGAGCCGCGACAGCATCAGCAGGGCTCAGATGGTTCAGCGTTCGGGTAGCGTTCTTCTGTTCGGGGAGCGATCGAGCCGCGAGCAAGTCCGCAGGCTCTCGTCAGTCCAGATCTTCTCTGCCTCTCGTCCCTTCAGCACCCCTAGTTATACTCCCCCTCCTCTTTGAAGTCCGGAGTCCTCGCGGAGAGGGGTCTGGTGCCCGGGGGCGGTGTGTCGACGTTTCCTGTCGCTCGGCCCCTTGATCTGTTCAGGTGGGTCCGGGAGGGACTCCAGACACCCAGCAGGAGAGGCGCCCGCTCACCGGGGGCCTAGTGGTCGATCGAAACCTCCCTCGGGGAGAGACCAGAGGTGTGACAGGGTCGGCGCCTCTCGGTCTGGTTTGGGGGGGGAGTTTCGTTCTCCCCCGGCCGGGCATGCGGGTTGGGGATCTGGTCGGCCCTCGGGATGTTGGTCCACGAAAGCCGGGAGGCCGTGCCCACGAGGTTCGGCGTGGTTGTAGTGTAACTTGCTGGTCGGGAGGGCCCACGCCACGAGGCCGGTCTCACACGTGCCCCCCCCAGCTGAAAGGCGGGGAGAACTACCCATCCACTTGGGAGTTCTCCTCGCTGAAGCGGAAGAATCGGGACAGGCCGTCCGCGTTGGCGTGGTCAGTCCCGGTGCTATGTTCCACAGTGAAATCCATTCCCTGGAGAGAGATGGACCAGCGTAGCAGCTTGGGGTTTTCCCCTCGCATCTGCATCAACCACCGCAGGGGTCGATGATCGGTTTGTACTCGGAAGTGTGTTCCGAACAGGTAGGGCCGTAGCTTTTTGAGGGCCCAGACTACTGCGAACGTCTCTCGTTCAATTGTGCTCCACCGCTGTTCCCGGGGCAGTAACCTTCGGCTGATGAAGGCTATGGGCTGATCTATGCCTTTGTCGTCGTACTGTGAGAGGACTGCCCCGATGCCGTGTTCCGAGGCGTCCGTCTGGACCACAAACTCCTGGGCGTAGTCGGGTGCTTTAAGCACTGGGGCCGCGCACATTGCGGCCTTTAGGGTATCGAACGCCTTCTGGCAGGAGGGAGTCCAGTGTATTTTCTTGGGGTGTTTTTTGGAGGTTAGTTCTGTGAGAGGGCCTGCGATGCTGCCATAGTTTTTAATAAACCTCCGATAGTAGCCGGTGAGGCCCAGGAAGGCCCGGACTTCCGTTTGGGTTGCAGGGGGTTCCCAGGACAAGATGGCGTCGATCTTCGGCTGGAGGGGGGCGACCTGCCCACTCCCCACCTGGTGCCCCAGATAGGTTACGGAGCCGTGCCCAATTTGACATTTGCTAGCTTTGACGGTGAGGCCGGCTCGGCGCAGAGCCAGCAGGACTTGACGGAGGTGCTGGAGGTGCTCGGTCCATTGGGAGCTGAAGACCGCTATGTCGTCGAGGTATGCGGCGCTGAACGCCTCTAGTCCGGACAGGACCCTGTTCACCAGCCGCTGGAAGGTGGCCGGGGCATTTTTCATTCCGAACGGCATCACCCTGAAGCGGTATTGCCCATCTGGGGTGGAGAAGGCGGAGCGCTCCTTGGCTCCCTCGGTGAGGGCAATCTGCCAGTACCCACTGGTCAGGTCGAAGGTGCTGAGGTAGCGGGCGGCCCCAAGGCGGTCAATGAGTTCGTCGGCACGGGGGATAGGGTGAGCGTCTGCTCGGGTGACCGCATTGAGGCCTCGGTAGTCCACAAAAAACCTCAGCTCGGGGGCAACACCCGGGGTAGTCGCTTTCGGAACCAGGACTACCGGGCTGGCCTAGGGGCTGTCGGAGGGTTCAATCACCCCGAGGTCTAACATCTTTGCCACCTCGGTCTGGATGCAGGTCCGGACCCGATCAGGGACCCGGTAGGCCCGATGTCTCACTGGCGGGCTGTCTCCGGTGTCCACGTCGTGGACACACCAGCTGGTGACCCCGGGGGTCAGGGAGAAGAGATCCGCGAACTGCCCTAGTAGCTGGCGGCAGTCGTCGGTCTGTTGGGCTGTGAGGGCGGTCGACAGTCTCACTCCCTCCACGGATCCATCGGTTTCCTTCGCCCCCAGGGGGTCTGGGAGGGGCTCGGTGTCTTCTTCGGCCCCATCGTCGGTGGCCAGGAGTAGACTTAATTCGGTCCGTACAAAGTGGGGCTTGAGGCGGTTCACGTGGAGAACCCGGAGGGGGTTCCGCGGGGACTGTACATCGATGAGATAGGTGACTTGGCTCTTCCGCTCGACCACCTTGAAGGGCCCAGTCCATTTATCTTGGAGAGCGCAGGGTCTCACCGGGGCCATGACCCAGACTTGTTGGCCCGGCTGAAACTCGACCAGCGTAGCATTCTGGTCATACCAGTGCTTCATTTCTTCTTGACTGGCCTCGAGGTTTGCTTCTGCGAGTTCTCTGAATTTTCGTGTCTGGTTGCGGAGCGCCAAGATGTATCGGAACACGTCCGGAGGGGTCCCCCGGGGGGTTGTCTCCCACCCCTCCTTGACCAGGCTCAGGGGTCCTCGGACGGGGTGTCCATATAATAGTTCGAATGGGCTGAACCCCAGGGATTTTTGGGGAACCTCCCGGTAGGCGAACAGGAGACATGGGAGGAGGACGTCCCACCTCCGGCGTAGGGGTTCCTCGAGGCCCATGATCATTCCCTTCAGCGTTTTGTTAAAGCGCTCGACTAGTCCGTTTCCTTGGGGGTGGTACGGGGTGGTGAATTTGTACGATACTCCGCACTGCTGCCAGAGGGATTTCATATAACGGGAGATAAAGTTTGTACCCCGGTCACTCATGACTTCGCGGGGGAACCCCATGCGGGAGAAGATCCCCATCAAGGCCCGGCCCACCACGGGGGCCGTCACGGTGCGGAGAGGGATGGCCTCGGGGTAACGGGTGGCATGATCCACTAGGACGAGGATGAACCGGTGGCCCTGGGCGGTCTTGGGGTCCAGCGGTCCCACAATGTCGATTCCTACCCGCTCAAAAGGGGTACTGACGACGGGGAAGGGCTGTAGCGGAGCCTTGCGCTTGCCCCCACTCTTTCCGCTGGCCTGGCACGTGGGGCAGGATTTGCAGTGGGCCTCCACATTTGCTCGCATCTTGGGCCAATAGAAGTGGGTGACGAGCCGTTGGTAGGTCTTATCTTGGCCTAAGTGTCCGGCCAGGGGTACATCATGGGCCAGGCCCAGGAGGAGACTTCGGAAGCGTAGGGGTACCACTAGTACCCGGGCCGATCCCAACTCGGCCGACTTCTGTTCGCTGTACAGGAGGCCGTCCTCCCAGTATACCCAGTGGGTGCCCGTCTGGTCGCCTGCAGCTTGGGCCTCGGCCTGTTGTCGGGGTCCGATGAGGGACGGGCAGGTGGATTGTTCTTGGCAGAATTCTTCACGGGAGGGGCCCCCTTCGCAGGGCCACTGGGCCAGTTCTGGCAAGTCCTCGAGTTTGGTCAGGGTTTCGGGGTCGGAAGGCACTGACCCTTCATCGGGAGCGGTCGGTTCGTCCAGAAGGGGGTCGTTGGCCTCTGGTGGTGTATTCTGGATCTCGGGGATGGTGGTGGTGTTTAGCGGCAGGGCTTCTCCCCCCTCGGAGGAAGGCGCCCGGAGAGTCATTGAGCGCGTGGTGGCGCATACCCACTCGGGGAGGCCCATCATCTCGAGGTGGGCTCTTCGTTCCACTTGTCCCCACGGGGAGTTCTCAAGGTCATTGCCCAGGAGGCAGTCCACGGGCTGGGAGGTTCGGACCGCCACCTTTAACTTGCCGGTGACTCCCCCCCATTCGAAGGGGACTAGGGCCATCCGACAGAGGCTCTCGGAGTTGTCTGAGGAGATGACGGGGCAAAAGGCGTCAGGCAGGATCTGGTCCTCGGAGATCAGGTGACAATGAACCGCCGTGACACTCGCCCCCGTGTCCCGGAGGCCCTCAATGCGGTGACCGTTGACCGTCACCTGCTGTCGGTACTTCTTCGTGTTGGCGGGCAGGGACGTTCCGGGGACCATCTCTCGATCCCCTAGGGAGACCAAGGCCATGGCGGCTGGTTCCCATTCTTCGGAGTCTTCTATCTCTTCCCCCAGGGCTACGGAGGCCATCTGTCGAGTCGGCGGGGTCGTCGTGGTGGACCGCTGGTACAGGGGACACTGGGGGTCGCTGGCATAGTGTCCGGTCTGTTGGCAGCGGAAGCAGGTGATCCTCACTCGGGGCTCCGGCCTCCCTGGTGGCCCGGTGCTGGCCGGAGGTGGAGCTGGAAAGGGCGGAGACTGTCCTCTGGGAGGGCTGAGCGGGGATCCCCCCGGAAGCTCCCTTTGCCGGCCTTGATTCCCTCCGCCCCTCTGGCAGGGGGGTCCCTGACTGTGGCGACCGTAGTCCCCCACGGGGCCCCGGGAGGCCCGGGTGTTCACCCATCGGTCAGCCTCGACGGCCAGTTTTCGAGGGTCTGTAAGTTTGCTGTCCAGGAGGTGCTGGCGCAGCTCTACGAAGCAATTCGCGGACAAGTGTTCCCATGCGATTAGGTCTAACAGCTCCTCGAAGGTGGAGACCTTGCTGCCCTTGATCCATCCGTCCAAGGCCCGGCTGTAGAAGTTCACGTACTCCACCCAAGTGGTACCGGGTATCTTTTTGCAGTCTCTAAACCGTTGCCAGTACATTTCAGGGGTGAGCCCATATCTTGCTACTAGAGCCTCTTTCATGTGACTGTAGGAGTTCATCACGGTGGAGGGCAGGTCCAGCAGGGTATCTCTCCCCTCGCTCAGGAACCGGCCCCACAGCCCAGCCCCCCAGTCCTTCTGCGGGACTCGGTGGGAGGTCATGGCGACTTCGTAGGCCTTGAACCATTGCTGAATATCGTCGTTCTTATAGTATTCTTTCACCACATCTTTGGGGATGTGGACCTTTGGTTCCACGGTGGAGGAGATGGGTTGGGTTTCCGAGGGTCGGGCCTCCGCCTTCTTAGCCTTGAGCTCGATTTCTTTTAGGCTACGTTCGTGCTCTAGTTGGAGTTTTTTCTCGTTGTGTTCTCTCTGTCGTTTCTTTTCCTCTAGTTCTCCTTGTAGGCGTAACTGTTCCACCGCCAGTTTTTTCTCAGCCAGCTTTAGCTCTCCTTCGATTTTTAATTTTGCTAGTTCTAGTTCGTGGTTGCGATCTCTTTCTCGGTCCGCTAGTTCCTCTGGGGATAGGCCCCTCTCGGGGGCGCCGTTCCTCCCCGGGTTGCTTCGTGGTTCGTTGGGAGGTTCTCCTTCTGTTTGTGTCCGGGGAGTTTCTGCCTCGACCCAGGTCTTTAATGCCCCCTGGAAGTCCTCTTTCGTGCTTAGTCCGGTGGTAGCGATTCCAAAGTGTTTGCAAAATTGTTTCAGTTCTCGGTGTGTATAAGATTCTAACTGGTCTTTTTGGAATGCCGTGCTCGGGTTGGTGCCTGTGGCACCTAGGGAAGTTTCTCCTTCCATCCTTCTTGGTAATGCGTATGTCGTCTACTGCACGATCTCTAGGTGTTGGCTCGGATCCCATCGCTGCCACCAAATGTTGGAAGGCGTTCCCCGGGGAGGCTGCGGAATGTGTTCCTGACCACCCTGAGGCCCACCTTTCCCAGAGTTAGGCCGAGCAAGAGCAGGGAGGCCCTTCCTGGAAGGGTCTCGCACCTAGGATCGCACACACTATGCTTCTTTCTTCTGCGGATAGAGGGACACCACACAGTAATTCGTTTGTAAGACAATAGACTTTTATCGGTAGTTGTCAGGGATCTTTATGATCCGGAAGGCAGGTGCAGAATTATGGCCGCAAGCGGCAGCGATCTCATGATGAGAAAAAAGGGGTAGCGGGACAGTCTTTGAATCAGTGTCTCTGCGAGGTATCCGGCGCACAGCTCTCAATCCTCGAGCTGAGGGGATGTTGCTTCTCTCGGCAATCTCTGCCGTTTCTCTTGGAGGAGCGGGCCGCGAGTCACTCAGCAGGCACCGGAGGTTCGTAGTTCGGGGAGCCGCGACGGCGTCAGCAGGACTCAGATGGTTCAGAGTTCGGGGAGCCGCAACAGCGTCAGCAGGGCTCAGATGGTTCAGAGTTCGGGGAGCCGCGACAGCGTCAGCAGGGCTCAGATGGTTCAGAGTTCGGGGAGCCGCGACAGCATCAGCAGGGCTCAGATGGTTCAGAGTTCGGGGAGCCGCGACAGCGTCAGCAGGGCTCAGATGGTTCAGCGTTCGGGTAGCGTTCTTCTGTTCGGGGAGCGATCGAGCCGCGACCAAGTCCGCAGGCTCTCGTCAGTCCAGATCTTCTCTGCCTCTCGTCCCTTCAGCACCCCTTGTTATACTCCCCCTCCTCTTTGAAGTCCGGAGTCCTCGCAGAGAGGGGTCTGGTGCCTGGGGGCGGTGTGTCGGCGTTTCCTGTCGCTCGGCCCCTTGATCTGTTCAGGTGGGTCCGGGAGGGACTCCAGACACCCAGCAGGCGAGGCGCCCGCTCACCGGGGGCCTAGTGGTCGATCGAAACCTCCCTCGGGGAGAGACCAGAGGTGTGACAGGGTCGGCGCCTCTCGGTCTGGTTTGGGGGGGGGGTTTCGTTCTCCCCCGGCCGGGCATGCGCGTTGGGGATCTGGTCGGCCCTCGGGATGTTGGTCCACGGAAGCCGGGAGGCCGTGCCCACGAGGTTCGGCGTGGTTGTAGTGTAACTTGCTGGTCGGGAGGGCCCACGCCACGAGGCCGGTCTCACAGTAGCGCTTTAGATCTCAAAGCGCTACGGTGGGTGCAGCAGTTACAACTCATGAAATATGGGGTGCAACTCACAAGGAGGGGGCAGGTTTGAGTGCACATTGGCTGCAATCCAACTCTTAAGCTGATGGGCTGTGTGTATCCATTATCAGCACTCAGACTTCGTTAAGTGATCTTGTTTGTTTTGTTGTTGTGTTAATGCTTTGCTGCGCCCGTTTGACTTACAACGTGCTTTCTCTTTCCACAAACTCGATGTTTGTGTTCCTTTATTTTGAGATGCTTTTAGTATTACTGTCACACACACAACCACACACACAACCACAACCACACACACAATCACAACTACACGCACAACCACACAACCACACACACACAACCACAATCACACACACACAACCACACACAACCACACATACAACCACACACACAACCACAAACTCAACCACACACACACAACCCTACACAAACACACACACAACCCTACACACAACCCCACACACAACCCCACACACAACCACACACACAACAACATGCCCAACCACACACATACACACACAACCACAACCACACACACAACCACACACACAACCACACACACAACCACATGCACAACCACACCCACAACCACACACACACAACCACACACAACCACACACAACCACACAACTGCACACACAACCACACACACAACCACAACCACACACCCGAACACACACACAACCACACACAACCACACACACACGACCACACATACAACCACACACACAACCACATACAACCACATATAACCACAACCACACACACAACCAAACACACAACCACAAACACAACCACAACCACACACACAACCACACACACACACAACCACACACACACACACAACCACACACAACCACAACCACACACTCAACCACACACACAAGCACACACACAACCATAACCACACACTCAACCACACACACAAGCACACACACAACCATAACCACACACACAGCCACACACACAACCACACACCCAACCACACATACAACCACACATACAACCACACACACAACCACACACACAGCCACACACACAACCACACACAACCACACATACAACCACACACATACAACCACACACACACAACCACACACACACATCCACAACCACACACACACAACCACACACTCAACCACACACACAAGCACACACACAACCATAACCACACACACAACCACACATACAACCACACATACAACCACACACACAACCACACACACAACCACACATACAACCACACATACAACCACACACACAACCACACACATAGCCACACACAACCACACACACAACCACACATACAACCACACACAACCACACACACACAACCACACACACACATCCACACACACACACAACCACACACACACACACACACACACACACACAACCACACACAACCACACATACAACCATACATACATCCACACATACAACCACACACACAACCACACACACAACCACACACACAACCACACATACAACCACACACACAACCACACACACACACACAACCACACACATCCACACACACACAACCATACACACACACAACCACACACACAACCCCACCCAAGCACACCCAACCACACATACACACACACAACCACACCTGCACCCACAACCACACCCACACACAACCACAACCACACCCACAACCACAACCACACACACAACCACACACAAACACAACCACACACACACAACCACACATCCACAACCATACACACAACCACACACACACACAACCACACACAACCACACACACAACCACACACACAACCACACACACAATACACACAATCACAACCACACACAACCACACACACAACCACACCCAACCTCACATCTGCACACACAACCACAACTGCACCTGCACCCACAACCGCACACGTACCCACTACCCCACCCACACCCACAACCACACACACAACCACATACACACAACCACACACACACACACAACCACATACACAACCACACACACACAACCACACACACACACACAACCACACACACACACACAACCACACACAACCACACACCCAACCACACACACAACCACACCAAGCATTGGCATAGCCAATAGGTCTCGCCTTTGGGACCTTATAAGTGTTTAGCCATGCAACAGTTGATATGGTTGCACCAAGGATTTTGTGCTGCATAACTAAATACTTAGAAGGTTCCAAAAGCGAGACCTATTGGCTATGCCAATGCTTGTTAAATTTGTCAGGCAGAATCTCTGTCATGGAGGCAGAGTAATTTACTCCATCATGATGGCCGAGAAACGGACCGGCTTCCAAAAATTAAATGAGGCACTTTGTATTTTCAGGTTAGCAGTCATAGGGGCGGAATGATAAATCCTGTGAAGGTGAGAGATTTCTAATTCCGGGGAGGTCTTCCTCTTCTGATTACATCTTTTTGATGCGACAGCCGCATCTCTCATTACTCAGCCCCATATATAAGATTTTACAGCCACCCTTGAGTTTGCAAGGATAAACTGGAATCCATATTTAGGTCTAAACAGTCTTTGAAGTAGCTTACCAAATGTCTTTTTTCCTGTGACAGGTTATATTGTACAGTATCCGTTCTTCAAGTTCTGTCCTTTTAGGCCTATTTTCAGGTTTCTCAGGGCATGATTCAATGCACAACTAATCCCAATTGTACAGCTGGAAATTCTGGGGAGAATGCTAGTGTAAGTCAGAAAGTAGTCAACTCTGGAGAAAGTGGCATTGGAATAAGACAAGAAGATATAATCTCCTACTCCTGGGTGAAAAACTTTTTGGGGATCAACATGTGAGTGTTCTGACATTGAATCCTTGAGTAGTCCTCTACCACTGTAATTTCTGACGTGAGGTGGACCAGAGTGATATAACACTGTGATCTAAATATTTCCCTGTCACTGTGGCGCTTTTATCATGAGAGTTATCTCTGGGAAGCTGCCTGTGTCATTCCTGAAGAGGCCCTGCATCCACAGTAGAGTTTTCAGGTGTAATCTGAAGCGGTACCAAAGGCAAAGTGCTTTCCTCATGAGAAGTGAGCAGCACCTCCTTGAGTTCTGATCCAATGATTCCAGAAAGGTTTTGAGTTCATGGGGGTCTTGAAACTCCCTTGTTCTGCTCTCAGCTATTAGCAGCATCATGGCCAATTCAAGCATGTCTTCTGTTTCAACACAGGGAGCAAGTATGTTTGTTTGATAGTAGAAGTTGGCAGCAAAAGATAGTTAAGGACTGTTAGGCATAATGCCTCCAGTGCATAACACAGTTGACATACTCCTATTGTGTATAGATCCATTTATTTCTATACTTTGGCCTTGCTGTCTTACCCATAACATAGCACACCAGCCACAGCATCTCCTATTTTTTCTGTTTCAATCTGGAGACATATTATTGTTCAGTTTTCAGTATTTATTTTTCTGCTAGCTTGTTGGTTTTTGGCCCATCGCTGGACCAATGCCCATCCTGCTTATCTGCCTTAGCTGGAGAGGGTGTGCTGTCCTCCTGAATTTGCTATTCTCTTACTGTCTCCTGTCTTTTGCTCTGTGACACTCCCTGTGAATTATGCATGAGGTTCCATTGCCATTGAATCCCTGCCATTGATTTCCAATTCATGGAGGCTTTGGGCCTCACTGACCTCTTCCACAGGGCACTATTGACTTAACTTAGATGGTGATATCATTGGCCGATCCATGCTTGTGAGTCATCATTTTGGATTGATGTCATAGCAGGATGTAGTCCATCTTCTGTTAAAGTTAGATCTTAGACGTAGGGTATGCTGCACTTACTGTTCTTTCTGCAGCTCCCCTTTCTTCAGTAGTGCTCTCTTAGGTCCCTGCTATTGTCGCACCAGGTCTATGCTGGGGCTGCAGCATTGTTTTTCACTGCATGATGGAAATGTTTTGAATGCCTCCCAGCACCTCACTTGTCCATCCTTTTTTGGGGTCTGAGTCTGCCTGACTTTTCTTGAGCTCACAGCATGGAGGAAAAGGGGAGAGAGGTAGGCAGCTTCTGCTTCTCTTCTACAACTCCCTTGCTCAGTTTCGATTGGACTGTTCCTATTACAGCATGATCGGTTCTGATTTGATTGTGGTGGGTCTATGTCTAGAACAGCAAAGTGGGTGAAAACAATGTACTGGAGTGGTCACTGAGTGTTTGCCAGTGTCAGTGATTAATTCAAGCATTCCATCCATCACTGTATTGCTTGTAACATTAGAGACCCCTTGCTCGCGTAACATCTCCTAGGATTCCTGCTATTGCAGCTCTGGGTTTGTGATGGGGCTACAGCTTGTTACTTTTTGGTGCTTGATGGTGCTGCTGATACTGCCCCTATAGCACACTTAGCAGCCCTTTTGGGGATCTGGCTTGTCTCTGCTTCTGTTGACTATCCATTTGGTTACAGTGGGGCCATGTTGTACCCACTGATTCTGCCCCCTTCTTTCTGGCTACATTCTGGTCTCAGTGGAATTCTTTGTCCATTTCTTAGCTTGTGCAGGCATGCTCTCCATTGCATCCATGCCAGCGCTGTTACCCTGCATATGACTTTGTTTTTGCATTTTTTTTCTTGGTGGAGTCTCCTCTTTCCAGCTGTTGTGGGATTTACGATATGGAGGAGGAGTTCTTGGTCTTGTAGCTGTGGTAGTGCCTTTGGTACCAGCAGACATGGATTCTAATCTCAGCTACTGCACTTGCCTGACTCTTATGTGATTCTAGGTAATTCACGTTATCTCCCTGTAGGTTCCTGGGGCCTCTCATCTCCTGCTGGAGGTTGCTACCTTCAATATGCAAATTCTGAGACCACAATTGGCTAGGTTCTGGATATGCTTCTGGTCTGTTTAATCACATTGTATCCCAATATTTTTTCAGAGTGCCGATTCATTTTTTACAGTCCTGGCCTTTGTTGTGGAATTAAAGGAGGACCCTTTGGTTGGACACATTCTTAACTGGCCCTTTTGGCTTGACGATTCTAACCATGGTACTTCTCTGTGTCAGGTTTGAATTTTAATGCCCATGCCACACCAGAATCCCACTGTGAATATGTTAGTGTGGCAACATGCATGCTGGAGGAGCTGGGGGAAAATAAGGAAACGTTTAGGAAAGATCCACTGTATTGGGATTTCCCACTGATGGATTCATTTCAAGCATGGGTAACAGACTTCAAAGACAGTAGAGGCAGTACCAGATAGAAATGTATATCGCGTACCCTGTAGCGTGAGAACCATATTATGAGAGTTTGAATCAGGTTTGCTAGTCTTATCAGTGGTAGTCGCCACTCGCTATCACAAGCATCCAACAAACCTGGATACAAGTTAGAGATGCCAGGACACCAAGAATACCCGCTACCTGGAGCTGAAAAGGAAAGTGGTAAGTAGATATCTGAAGCCATCTTGAAATAACAAACACAAAAACAGTAAGGTGAAGAAACGGGAAGCCCTTGTCGAGAGGGAACCAAAATGGGCAAAAACAACAAAAGTGAGAAAATGTGATAGTTGGATAAAAAATAAATAAATCTGAAAGCCAAAGGAACCATCAGACACATTGCCAGGAATCTGTTCCAAGTAGCTTTGCCTTAAATACTGACTTTGCTTAATCTCAACCAGATGTACACCCTCAACAGGAAAGTGGCTCTGTTAAGGCAATGCTGTGTGGTATTGTGTAGTGTTTGCATGCTTTCACTTTCCATAAACCTGTTCCTAAATATTTCCAAGCCCTACCAGCCCTACACATAATCCCATGCAGTGTGTAAGCCCTGACACTGTTTTGATCCTGTCAGGTTCTGACTTTCAGTGCTTCTTGGGTCATTCTGGACTTCTTCCTGGACTCTCTTGCTTCTTCCATTCTGCTTTTCTAGTGCCTGCTAGGAAACCTCTTTGCCTTTTCTGCCTCTTTTACCCGTCTCGGTTCAGTGGGTAGCTTGGGCATGATTGCTTGGTCTGGCGGATCTGCTGCTATCTTGGGGGATTGGTTTATCATCAGCTCTGGTTACAATAGGACATCCTCTTTCAATTTATTCTCATGTTCCTCCCGATCACTCTTCTACCTTGACATTAGTAGCTATTAGGGTGTGGCATGCTGGGTGCGGTTTGGGTTACATGTGCTTTTACTAGAGTTGTCTTGCATGTTTCTCTTCAATTCTGTAGAGGGATGCAGCTCCCTGGCCTCAGGCCCTGCTGCACCATTGACATCGGTGGCTCTCCTTCCTTGTCCATTTATCTTCCTTGCGGCTGTTTTTTGCCATGGGCTGTTCTTCTCTTGTTCCATTGCCTATGTTTTGCAAATGTGCTGATCATAAGGGATCTGAGTACCTCTTCGCCTTCCAGTGAGCTTATGATTCGGCCTTTTGGGGCTTTGGATCTGTGGGGATTGTTCAGTCTAATCTGAGGCAAGGTTTCTTCAAGGTCTGAATTTCCCAGATCTAGGGCACTGGTGGCATGGGCATTTAGGTGCTTTTCATGGTACATTCAGGCAAAGCTTGTGGGGGAGAGTCAAGCCTGCTTGCATGCAGCGTTATTTCTTTACCATCATGGTTCATTGTGCTCCTAGCCTTTCCTTGACAGACTGGATACCCTGGCCTCTCTTTGTGCCTGTACCTCAGCTCTCCTGTCTTGTCCCCACCTTTGTTTGGTCTTTTCTGGATTCAGTGGTGTTCTTATGCAAACTGGATTGGATTCTTCTTGTCTCCTGTGCCCAACTGCCAGTTGTGCATCCTACTCTGTCTGGTTTCCTATCCAGGGTAGTAGCATAGGTTCTAGCATTTGCTCATGGCTGTTAGGTGGCCTCCGGGTTCTCTCTTATGTTACTGGGCACCTGTTTTCCCAGAGGAACTCTTGCACCTCTATGTTCTTATGTTATATAAAGTTATGTGCATTTGAGATTAAGGCCAGGCTACAGTTCAAGAGATGCAAGCACAAGTGAAACATACGTCTAGCATTCTCCTGCTACACTCAAAGAATTAGAATTCCGCCCCAATCCAGATCCGCTAAAAATCACACCTCCTTCACTTCACGAGAGAGGTGAAGCTAAACCTTTAAAAAACACTTAGTACATACAAATCTAAGAGTATTCAAGATTTTTGAGTGTAGCAGGAGAAGGCCATATATATGTTCCACTTGTATCCCTTGAACTCTAGCCTGGCCTTGCTCAATGCTCCAGTTAAGGTCTAATGCTATCGATAGCCACTCGAAACAGTGGTAATGCAGGTGCACAGAGGGAGTTAGAGAAGTTCTATGTGTGTCATTATGATCCTGCTAAATGTTTGCAGACCATTGTTGAAGCAGTCTGTTGCAATACGGCATTCTTTAGTGTGTCAGCTGGACTTCAGGATGCCAGCGTCTAAAACACTATGGCCAGCACGATGATGAAATACCAGGGCTTGGAAAGTTGTGAGACTGCCATGTTTCATCTCCGCGAAACATTCTTGAACCTGCTCTTATTTGGTCTGTGTGGCAATGAGCCAAATTCCATCTCGGTGGGATTCAACATACCATTGACCTTCCACCTTCAGGCTTGGATTTGGAGCACTATATTGTTGTTTTCATTCTCTCTCACTCATTCAAGCAAACTTCCTGTTTCTTCTGGGCATGATTTTGCATCACACTGCATCAACTCCACAGCCATCTTTGTCCAAAACCACTGCATAAAGGCAACAGTGTGACTATTTAAGAAAACAAAGAGACTGGCCACCAACCCTTGCTAAATTCTTCCAATGTGATCTTGCTACCCCTAACTTCATCTTTGATTTATGGCAATTCTTGTTTGGCAAGAAATGTTTTATTATTATGTTAGTGCATGGATTCTCCCATTGAGGATTTAGGATTTCCATCTAAAAGCTAGCATTTAATAACAGACATTTGCAATGCAACAACTCTCGCCTTGGGACCTTATATGTATTTAGCTATGCAGCATATTAGCCTGGGTTCTGAAACATCTACTGTTCTTTAACATGGAGGGAAAGTAAGCACCAAACTGCGTGACACACAAGGTATGGGAACCCATGGAGAGAAATATTGCCTTTCAGCTCTGTTTTTAATATAAAATCAGGGACTTCAGTGGCCATATCACTGAAAATACAAGATTTGAAAAAAAATATTATTGTCTACGTGTGCTCGTGGAAGACAATTTCTATGGAGTGGAATCTAGAGAATGCTAAAGTGATTCTGGTATTTTACTGACCTCTGCTGGTCGTTTTCTATCAAGAAGGTTAAATAGAGGCAGTTGAACAGAAAAAAAAGTTCTTAAGCGGAAACAGACAATTCCTAGGGCTGATCTCCAGAGCCCACAAAGTACATACACATATAAGTATATACTAAAGTATATACCAGAGGTCTTGAATGCTCGACCTAAAAATTATAACTATCTTCAGGCTCTAGAGGAATCCAGTCATATTTGTGAAATATTGTCTGGATCTGCAGTTAGATGGAAATTTCATTCTGCACAATCAGAATTTGCAGTTATTCATGTACAACATTATAACAGGATTTATCCAGAAACAGCAACAAAAGGAAGACTGTCAGAAAGGTATACATCATTTGACTAAAAATGTCTCTAAGAATGTCTTTTAATCTCACTACTCTCTGAGCACCCTACCCTCAGAGCACTCACTTCACTCCATCAAACCCGCTCCGCTGCAACCAGGCTTCGTAGAACAGCTGGGTTGCATCTGGCAACTCAGCTGGGACCCCAATGATAAAGCATGCCACCAACTAGGTTGGTGGGTGAGGGGTCTTCTAAAAAATCCATTAGATGTTTGCTCTCTGCTACTAGCTAGGTGAGTCAACTCAAGTGGTACCGGTCTCTGCGGGTCCGTCCAAGTTGTTTTAATTATTACTTTGAGGATGAGGACGTACCCTCATCAACCCTTTTTTCCTCACTCTCCTGTTGTTTTCCTATAGGAATGTCCCCCAACAACAGTTGGTAGGTGCAGATTATGTTTCTTCACAAGTTAAATGTACAATCAGTTCACTCTTCACTCTTGTACTTACCCCTGTTGTTAAATTGGTTAGAAAACAGTCTTTAGTCCTCACATTCACCTCAGTGTGACTACAGCAGCTTGATCCAGCCACAGGTAGGGGTCCACAGTACACAAATGTGGCCCCAGTAGCATCCATCAGGGAGTTCAGGAATAGCTTGTGCCTTCACCAAGTGCTCTATCCTGGGCTGTTAGATGCAACTGGGGAAGATTTGGTGCTGCTATGTGGGCCCCCTTGGCAGTTGTATCTCATTTGTGGGCTGATACAGATGACCTGTGAAGCTGTTTCAGACCAACACTAGCCAAAGCACCCAGCAATGCAGAGGATACTCTGACATAGGATTGATGTACTCAGCAGGCAGTTGCAGCATGGCATGGGCTGATACACATGAGGAAAGATAGATTCAGAGGCAAATATTCTGATACGGAAGTCAGATGCAGGTCACCACAGGGAGACACATTTGGCAGGCAGTTGGAGGCCCAACATGAGCTGATATACATGGCATGGAAGGTGTAGTCCATCCTGGAATGCTGTACAGATGTACACAGTTTTTGTCAATTCTTGTTGGGTACCGCTGAGACAGGCCAGGAGACCGTCTGTAGCACAGGTCACTCCTGCTTCGCTATTGCAGGCAGTCCGGTTGTTTGGATAAGGAACATGCTTGGATTCTTCTCCTATCAGTGTCTCTTTCTTCTGGGACAGGTAGACTTCATCCCTCTTTCAACAGAAAGGCAGACTTCAAGGCACTATGCAGACCCTCAGCTCTTCCAGCAGAAAATGTAAACTCCAGGTGATTTCCCCTCTCCACTGGAAGACTGACTGTCCGGCAGGCAGCAACCATGGTAACTCCACAGTCCTTTGAGTACCTTATGGAGAACTCCCTTACGTGGTTATGAAGAACCTCGATCTCGAACAAATTGGACTGGTGTGAATCCTACTTTTATACATATTATCTAGACATGGGATATGGATCCACTGTTTAGATATCCATAACCACTTGGGGTGGTTCTCTTTGAGGTGTCCTGTTCAGCATGCTCTCCGGAAATAGCCTTCATGTAAAGTGTAAAGCTTATCAAAACAGGTGTCACTGGGGATTTCTTCAAACTGGACCATGCAGAATATGGGCACGGAGATTCATGATGTTTCTGCACCTGACTGTTATCTGCTTCCGTGAAGCATTATTCAGGGACACAAGAAATGGATAGGCCTGATTTCAAAGCTTCCTTTAGCAACAGAAACTGAAGTCCTGCCCTCCACTCCTAGCCTTTGCTAACATCCACAGGAATGCATAAACTAGACTTACATTGTCTGTGGAACCTGTCCTCATCCTCCATCTTGTGCCAGGCTTAATTGGAAGCATCCAAAATAGATCCCAATGGCTTCAGCAGTCAGACTCATACACACACAGAGCCATACTACAACATATTTACTACCAGCATAATATACAAGCGAATGCACTCAACAGTCACGTAGGGTGCCAGTGCAAAGTTCTGGGTTTCATGTAACAGCAAAACTTTACGCTAGAGGGGTCACAAGTATACATTTCCTTTGACACAGTTATAAGATCAGCAATCACTATACTGTCACCATTGCCTTATCTGCCATAACTAGGGCAAGGACAGTAGTTTCCTGTACACTATAACGGCACACGTGGTGCACTCCTCTAGGTCACAGGGTAGATCCTGGAACTCGCAAACTCAACAACACATCTAGGCTTCTGAGCACACACTAGACTAGCAGGACCAAATAAACAGTCTGTATAGCATGCAGGAGATATTGTGTCCTAACAACGAGGAAAGCCAAACATATGATAATTGTTATAATAATAATTTTTCATAACTTGAAGATAGAACGTAGAGGGAAAGATAAGAAGAAAAAATGAGAAAAGGGGTGAAAGATTACGTCATTCTAATACACAGCAATTCAGATACATATCATTAAACAGAATATTACGTTTTATCTTACCCATTGACAAACGTATACAATGCATATGAATGGCTGTCTATAAAAAGTATTTGCACAGTTAACCACTTAACATCGGTTCACATCCACCAAAAAAGCTTGTCAGTGAAGTGAAGGTGAACTGTTTGTCTACCTTTGTTATAAAGAAAATCCTTCTGGTGCCTGCAGCAGAAGGGTTTAAAATAAACATATTGCTGGAATGAGAGGGAAGAGTTTTTTCCCCGTAGATTGCTTCTTTTGAATCATTGTGATGCGTGCTGACGTCACACTGATAGTGAAACCAGTCGGCATCTTTAGGCGTCAACTGGTTTAACTTTGATCGGTGCCTGCAGCATTTCTCAGCTCCTTGAGCATTGATTCAAGTGGGAGAAGTACTGCTCGAAAGGAAATATTTTCATATTTCCAGTCTTGCTTCTTTCCAAATGATGCCCAAGCAGGAATCCACCCACTAAATGTTAAGGATAAAGATTGTAGTGGGGGGTCAACCCCCATGTGTATGGGCCAGTGTCCTCCACCATAAAAACAAAATTCAGTCTTTCTCCCTACCTTAGCGGACTAATGGGAGGTTAAAATCTACTCTGCTACTCCCAGGGTGTCAGGAAGCCCACTAAACACCAGGAATCAAAAAAAGAGGTGGAGAACTGTACCTATGCCACATAATGGGCCCTGCAGTTTTTTCGCCCCCACTGGGGTGATGACTGGAGGGTTTGCCCTGATCTGCCCCTCCAGTTGCACAACCTGCCAGGGATATATTTTTTTTAGTAAAGGGTGTGGGCATGGCCTGATGCCCGATGCGAGGGCAGTCCAACAGTTGTTCCACCCCTCTGGGGGTGATTGGTGGGGTTTATGCCCAATCTGCCCCACCAGGGGCAACATGGTTATAATTTCTTTAATAAAAGAACTGGGGGTTGGCCCCCCAGGCTTCAAGATATACCTCCATTCTAGAAAAACAGGCCCAGCTGTATTTCTGTCCAAAGTGGGGGAGCTTGGTGGGGTTTTCTCCCAATAAGCCCCTTTGAAGGTGGCCCAAAACCCACTAGACACCAGAGAAAATTTCTTTAAAAAAAGAGGGGATGGGGTCTGCCCATCCATGAATCGGGCTTATCCCAATCCAAGAAAAGGCCCAGCAGTCTTTCTGCCCACTGGAGGGAAGATTGGGGGTTTACTCCATTCATCCCCCTGAGGGGGGCAGAAGTACCAATAGACACAAGGTATATTTAAAAAAGAAAATGATGGGGAGGAGGCAGACTGCCCCTGACTTAGGCTGTGCACCCACCTCACAACGAGCCCAGCAATATTTCTGCCCCAACACCATTGTGGATCAGAAAGACTGCGCCACAATTGTATGTTTGAATTTATCAGGAGAAGTATGGGGACACTGGATGGTAGGAATAATGTGACTTACACCCTGATTCCAAAACTTTTCCTTGCAGAAATGTAGGAAAATGTGTGATTTTACCAAATGTTTGAGGTTTGCAGGGCATTTTAGGTAACAAAATGTGGCAGGATCCATGCAACTCATACCAATCGGGACTCCCCTGGGTGTGCAGTTTTCAGGAATGTCTCGGTTTGGTAGGTTTTCCTTCATGGCGGCAGAGCATGGGCCTAAATACCTCAGCCACCCACATCACCAAAATGGGTCAATCTTCAAGACCCACGACAGTATCATTTTTGTAGGGAGGAGTCTGGAAACATAGAAAAATAGAACATTTGTTATTATCAATTCAATGTATCTCAAGTTATGCTTTCTGAATGTAATCTAATGTGCAAATCTGAACTAATTTTGTAAAGTGTCCTCTGAAGCACGTTACTATGGATAACCGCAAGTTGTACAAATAACCAATATTCATAAAATCAGTATCTGGGGCGCATTTAAAAATGCCTAATTTTCCTTCATATCCATTTTCATTCCTTACATTCTACCTTATAAATTGAGGTATGGTCGGTACACAACAAAATATGTTTATGGGCTGCAGTTCAGTTGTTGACTCTTGGTATCACTTATTTTTCGACAACAATGTATTTTTCTGCAACCAGGAGATGTATGTAACGTTATACATGTTTGTAAATTGACCATAGGGGCAAAATATTACAGATGACAATGTTGTCATGGATTGCTATTTATTCTTACTTATTTTTATTTTTGGTGCAACAATTATATTCTTTGAAATAACAATAACCACGAGTAGTCAATATAAATGGCCCTTTGAAGAATTCAGAATTGAGTATATCTTTCAGACAGGTTTCCAAGTTCACTCATGAAATTCACACCCATTTCCCCCACAAATTGCAAGTCGGTAGAAAATACAAAAAGTTTGAAAATTGACTATAACTTAGAAAAATGCAAAGAATCACTGAAAAATAGTGGTTTTGTTTACAATGCGGGTGTTCCTGAAAGCTGCAAGATGCTGATCTTAGGCTAAGATCAGCATCTTTCAGCTTTAAGGGACAAGCATAGCACAGCAAAGCTTTTGATGATGCAATTTTTTCAAAACAATAATATGTGCTTTTTTGAACAGCACTATTCCCTTAATTTTGGGGGGAAAACTAATTTCAGGGGAATCCACAGACCCTGGGGCCTCCACAATCCCCATTCTGTGGGGAAAAGGACATACATTTTGCCACAGTAACTTTTGTTGAATACACGTTGTGAAGGCCTAAGCATTAAATACCACAAACATAACAAAAAGAGGAATCAGCAGCTAGGAGGTTAAGGCTGTCTAGAAACAACCCATTCCACAGGAACAAAGTAGCATTTCAACCTTAATTCTGACCATGCTAGTGTGCACTGCAAACAGGCAATCAGTAAATTATTAAACTGCTAGAAATGTTTTATTTTAGTATACCCATGAGATTTTTTTTTAACTGGAGAAAAGCTTACTTAAGGTTGTACACTAGTGAACATTTCCAGTGATAACAGTAAATACATTTTATTTTCTTAGAAACCAGAAAGGCCCTTTTCTGCTCCTTGTCTCATTTCTGCATGTCCACACCCCACTTGCTACCACTGAGACGTTTATTGGGACAAGTAAACATGGACTTTATGGAGACAATGTGGAGGAAATGGATTGGCTGCTTGGTAAGTTTTGCATTTACATGTTTTCGTAATCTCTGTTTAACAGTCAGTCACAGACAGCATTGTAAGCAATATAGAGTAGGCTTTGTGTCTACTCTTACAAAGATTGGCTAGCTGTCTTGTCTATTTCATTTCTCTGCTCCTGGTTCGTTGGCTTTACTCCATATTCTCGTCTTTGTACCACCCAAGGTAATTTTGTCATGTCCCATTGCATCTAGACACAATGTAGCGTCTAGCTCGGGAGAGTACAAAATACCATTCCAAGGATGCCACGCATATCGTCTGGTTTTGCCAATGTTTGCCCTCAATTTTATAAACATTTGCAACGCTAATAAAAATAGTGAAAAAACATTGTTAATGCAAGATTGATTGTCTTTGTCATTAGTTGATTTATGCTCGGAAACAATAGCTCTAAGTGCATGCGAATATCTCAGCATTAATATCTCTTGCAACAATAAATCCATTTGTAATATACATGCCTTCTATCACCCTCTGGGCAAAAACTCTTTGTTCATCAAACAAATCATGGAAATCATCACAATGGATGATCATCTTCAAGGGCCCCAGATCTTCATGGAAGACTTTAATCTACACTGGAATGAGATAAACAACCACTCAGTGAATAGCCTGAAGCCATTCCTATTAAACCATGAGCTGTCCCAAATTTGCAACAGCCCACCTCACAACAAGGGTGAGACTCTGGACCTTATAATATCAAAGACGGACACCATTTTCTTGGAGTCTAGTAGCTCCTGTGACTGGACAGACCATTATTGCATCACCTCCCTTATCAATTTAAAGGAGAAATCAAAGAAAGGCCAACCAAAGAAAATTAAACATTGGAAAAAGAATCTTCGTAACATAAACCACAATGAACTAACTACCGTTTGCAATAATACCTTGATTCCACAGACCAACATGGATGATGTCAATGACCTCATATCTTGATTCCACAGACCAACATGGATGATGTCAATGACCTCACAGACTTCTGCAATACTTCCATATTGGAAATCATGGACTCTTTCGCTCCCCTTCAACAAAAAAATATATCCAATAAAAACTCAAAGCCTTGCCCAATGACTCGAACACCAAAAGACACTATGTAAGAATAGCAGAAAGAGCTTGGAGATCTTCCCCATCCTTGGAACTTCTAAACGCTTAAGAAGAATGAGGAACACATGCAACAGAAGAATAAGACAAGTGAAAGCAATTTTAGAGCACAGCTTGACCAAGCAAGAAATAGGCCCAAAAAACTATTTGAAATAGTCAAGCAGCAATCAAGCAACACATCAAACCCGTTAGACTCCAAATCCAGCACCCTTCCTGGCTACTTTCTTCAAGAAAAAAACACAAAGATAGAGAACAAACTACAACTAGCAAACAAACTACTACCGGCTACCCCATTATGTTTCTCATACACCTCCCAGTATACAGAAGGGAATGAACTATAGTAGCATCCCTCCAAAAACAATGCCTCTTGGAACACCTTTTCCTCAATCAGCGAACATGACATGTACAACATTCTTTCTTCTTTAAACCCATCTAATCACTTTCCTGACCCTCTACTTCTGCTTATATTCAAAGAGATCAAAGCCTGTATTCTTCCCCTATGGACCAATATTGTACACGCCTCACTAAGTCAAGGCGCTATCCCTGACGGCCTAAAAGTAGGACAAGAAACCCCCACTTTAAAAAAACCCAAGACAGACTGCTCTGACCCTAATAACTTCCGACCCATCTCCAACATCCCTACTCTTGCAAAATGTGTCCAAAGCCAACTCTGCAATCACATAGACAACTATCAACTCCTTAATCAACACAAATCAGATTTCTGTCAAGATCACGGCACTGAATCTGCACTTACTCATATCGTGGATGACATACTAAAAATGCTGGATCTAAATGAATCATGCCTTCTGATACTGCTTGGTTTATCATCTGCCTTTGGCACGGTCAAACATGATAGTCTAATGAAACTACTGGAACAAAGGATGGGCATATCAGGGGTTGTATTTCAATAGTTTTGATTCATCCTAAACAGATCCCGAAGAGTCAAAATGAATCAATCTCTGTCTAAGCCCCATGCAATCACTCTTGGCGTTCCTCAAGGATCTGCTCTCTCACCCATTCTCTTCAACCTATTCTTGGAACCATCGGCAAACCACTTAAAATCTGTTAACATCCATTACCATATGTATGCTGATGAAAATCAGCTGTATCTCAAAATCGCCTCCCCAGAGGACGTTAAATCCCTCGATTCCATCATACAAAATACACATCTCTGGCTCACGGATAATCATCTCAAACTCAACGCTGCTCAAACAGAATTTCTTCTCATCTCTCCCGCGAATAACATCCCCAAGATTGATCTTTGGTAGAAACATCTTACAGCCCTCAAATGCTCGCCTCACATCATAGACTCTGCTAGATCCCTTTGTATTACATTAGACAAACATCTGAATCTGCAGGATCACATTAACGCCGCCACCAAAGGGGCGAACTGCCAACTGAGCATTCTGCAGAAACTTAAACCCTACCTTCCACATGAAGACCTAAAACTAGCGGTCCAAGTTCTGGTACTGCCCAGACTGGATTATGGTAGTGACACACTATGTGGCTTACCTCTATACAAACTGGCCCCTCTAAGAGCCTCCCTCAATGCAGCAGCCAGACTTGTTCTCGGAACAAAAAGAAACAAACACATCTCCCCGGCCCAAAAATCCTTAAACTGGCTACCACATGAAGCAAGAATCCAACTGAAAATTGCATGCATGTTGGCAGGTGATGGCCTGAAACCTGTAGAAGGATGCTTGTTTCCGGTCCAGGGAGGACCTGGCTTGGCAGTTCGGGCTGGACTGCTCCCACAAGGAACAGGGTTAAGACTGATTTGCATATGGCTGGGTCCAAACTGGGGTGGTGTGGTAAGCAAAAGAATGATGAATTTAAACCAGATCCTTGTGCCTGGGCGTGAATGTTTGTATTGTCCATCATTCCGTCCATCAATTGTTTCTTTTGCATATGTCGCCCTAATTGGGAAGGGTATGCCCAGACGTGGGTCCTGTGCTCACTACAACACTGGATTTAAGCTAGCCTGGCTGATGAATGGTGATGCCCTGAAACCGGTCCCAGGATGCTTGTTTCCGGTCCAGGGAGGACCTGGCTGGGCAGTTCGGGCTGTACTGATCCCACATAGAGCAGGGTCAAGATTGATTTGCATATGGCTGGGTCCAAACTGGGGTGGTGTGGTGAGCAAAGGAATGATGGATTTAACCTAGATCCTTGTGACTGGGGGAGAATGTTTGCATTGTCCAACATTCCGTCCATCAATTGTCTCTTTTGCAAACTTCCTCAAAATTGGCATTTTCAGAATTGTGACTTAAAATCTGACTTGATCATTAAAGAGGGTTTTACCAGTGACGGCCCGTGTAGGGCGTTTTACCGGGGCGGTGACGTGACGCAGAGGAGGGGCAGGGTGGGGGATTGCAAAATGCGGCAAACGGCCGATTTCAGGTAAGTTACGAAAAAAAATAATAAAACGAATTTCGTTGCGCGCACTGCATCGCATTTGGCGATGCAGCGCGAGCAACGAAATTCATTGCTCTGCGCCACGTCACCGCCCCGGAAAAACGCCCTACATGGGCCGTCACTGGGTTTTACATTAAATTTCTTTAGAGACCAAACTTGACATTCCTACTTGCTTCCAAATGAAAGTTATCACTTATTAAATGTAATAAGGCAACCCAATGTTATCCTATTGGAGAGGTAGGCCTTGCAGTTGTGAAAAACAAATGTAAGAGTTTTTCACTACCGGGATATGTAAAAGTTAAAAGTACATGTTCAATTTGTTAAACACACTGCACCCTGCTTAATGGGCTGTTTAGGGCCTTGCCTAGGGGTGACTTATATACATTGAAAAGGAAGGTGCTAAATCTGTTTCTTGCTTCAAGGGTAGAGCTGAGACATGTTTAAATGGCTACTTAAGTGGGTGACATGATGAGTGCTGCACACCCACTAGAAGAATGCAATTTACAGGCCCTGGGTATATGGAGTACCACTGTACTAGGGACTTGCATGTAAATTAATTGTGCCAATTGGGTGGAAAACAATTCACCTATGTTTAATTGCGAGAGCACAAGCACTGTAGCAGTGCTTAGCAGGGGTAAAGTGTGCAGTCCCAAAAGCCAACAAAAACTGGTTCGGAAAACAGGAGGATGAAGGCAAGAACTTTTGGGGATTCTACAGAGAGGGCCCAGTACAACAAAGACTGATTGGCTTTGACAGTATTTATTTGATTGGTTTACAATTTAAGGTTGCTCTTAGCTCCCTGCCTGCCTAACCTCTGAATGGGCCTACCTAAGTGGGTCAAGTAAGGTATCAAAATATTTGTTGCATTAAATCTGACGTTGAGTCAAGATGTATGTCATTTTTAAAGATATGCAACTTTTAGGAATTAACCACTCTGGGACCCAGCTGGTCCTGTGTCTATGCACAAGTCCTGGCCAAACAGACAGCTTTCTTCCCACCTCAAAAGACTTGTAAATGACTCCCAGGCTCAGGAAGAAAGGCTGTTGCTGCAGCTCCTTTCCTAGGAAGGCTGCAAGGGGTGTTAGCCCAAAAGGTGAGCTTCAAAGGATAGGTCGCCTTTGAAGGGTCGCCTGTGACAACACTCCCGGGTCAGGAAGCCTTTTGTTGGTATAGACAAGTTGGAGACAGGGCCAGAGAGGGAAAACCCATCCCCAAATCAGTTTTCTTGAGGGTGTGTAGCCCTTAGAGAGCCGCACCTCTGGGGTGGACTACTAAGGTCCTGACGGTCAAGAGAAGGTTCAGACATTTTGAGAATAGCAAGAATATGCACTCTAGGATTGCCAAATACCACACACCACAGGAACATTTTCACCAAATAGGAGGGAACCTCCTAGCCAATTGGCTAGTGACTGTGGGACCGATTCACAGAACTAACTTAAGACAAAATCCTAAACTTACTACCATTTTGGTATTCACAGAAGGCACTTACTCATTTTGGTATTCACAGAAGGCACTTACTCATTTCGGTATTCACAGAAGTTAGGAATCTTGGGCTCGATTCACAGAACTAACTTAAGACAAAATCCTAAACTTACTACCTTTTTGGTATTCACAGAAGGTACTTACTCATTTTGGTATTCACAGAAGTTAGGAGTCCTAACTTTAGGACTCCTAAATGCCTTCTGTGAATACCGAAAGTCTTAAAATTAGGATTTTTCTCAGTTTAGTAGTAGTATAGTTAAGACTCCTAACTTTAGGACTCCTAAATGCCTTCTGTGAATGCCAAAAGCCTTAAAATTAGGATTTTTCTCAGTTTAGTAGTAGTATAGTTAGGACTCCTAACTTTAGGACTCCTAAATGCCTTCTGTGCATACCGAAAGTTTTAAAATTAGGATTTTTCTCAATTTAGTTGTAGTAAAGTTAGGACTCCTAACTTTAGGACTCCTAAATGCCTTCTGTGAATACCGAAAGCCTTACAATTAGGATTTTTCTCAGTTTAGTAGTAGTAAAGTTAGGAGTCCTAACTTTAGGACTCCCAAACTGAGAAAAATCCAAATTTTAAGACTTTCGGTATTCACAGAAGGCATTTAGGAGTCCTAAAGTTAGGACTCCTAACTACTGTGAATACCGAAGTGAGTAAGTGTCTTCTGTGAATACCAAAATGAGTAAATGCCTTCTGTGAATACGAAAATGGTAGTAAGTTTAGGATTTTGTCTTAAGTTTGTTCTGTGAATTGGGCCCCTTAACTTTAGGAGTCCTAAATGCCTTCTGTGAGTACCGAAAGTCTTAAAGTTAGGATTTTTCTAAGTTTAGGAGTAGTAAAGTTAGGACTCTATTGGCTTTAATTGATGGAATCATTTGAACCTTCCTGATGACACAGATGTATTCTTTTTGAGAGGTATTATAATGGAGCTATCAGCTGAGCTGTGAAGTGTGTCCATTTAAAAGACAGTTTAAAAAAAAATTATGGTTTCCGATGATTCACATTTATTGTTTTTGAGAGGTATTGTAAGAAAGCTACCAGCTAAGTTGTGAAGTGTGAGCTATTAAAAGACAGTTGTAAAATAAAATATGCACTTTGTACAGTTTGGGTATTACTTAAATCCATATTTTGGAAGCACTTTTTGTTTATCTTAAACCTTTTTGCGCATTTTGTAGCAGCCTATCTTATACTATGTGTAATGCAAGTTTAAAATAAGGACTTACATACAGCAGCCTTTTTAGTACATCCTCATTCCTCACTCCTAATCCCTACTTCTCATCCCTATTTCTCATCCATGATCCATATTTCTCATCCCTGCTTCTTATCCATCATCATTACTTCTCATCCCCGCTTCTTATCCATCATCCCTACTTCTCATCCCTGCTTCTCATTTCTACTTCTCATCCATCAACCCTACTTTTCGTCCATCATATCTGCTTCTCATCCCAACTTCTCACCCATCATCCCTACTTCTCACCCATCATCCCTACTTCTCACCCCTTCCTCTCATCCATCATCCCTACTCCCCATCCATCATCCCTTCTTCTCATCCATCATCCCTACTTTTCATCCATCACCCCTGCTTCTCATCCCTACATCTCATCCATCATCCCTACTTCTCATCCATAATCCATACTTTTCATCAATCATCCCTACTTCTCATCCATCATCCCTACTTCTCATGCATCATCCTTCTTCTCTTGCATCCTACACAATCTCTACATCTCACCCATCATTTAGCATCCCTCCTTCTCTTCCATCGTGTCTACTTCTCATCTATTGTCCTTACTTCTCATTCATCATCCATACTTCTCATCCATCATTCATCGCCCTTAATAATTATCCCTACGTCTCATGAATTTTCCATCATCCCTGCTTCTTATCCATCATTCCTACATTTCATCCCTACTATTCATACTTCATCCATCACTCATCAAAGCCACTTCTCATTCATCAACCCTACTTCTCATTCATACGTCTTATCCATATTCCTTACTTCTCACCCATCATCCATAGTTCTCACCCCTACTTCTCATCCATCAACCCTACTTCTCATTCCTCATGCCTTAGTCATACCAACACACTTTCAAGGTTGTGAAACACACCTTCAAGCTGATTGGATGGCAACAGCCAGTCAAAGTTAAGAGAGAGGGCTGCATTCTATTGATCTAATAGGTATACAAAACAGTGATAGATGGAAGGCTTGAATTAATCTCAGCCACTGGTAATTACTCGAGATAGCATCCCAATCCATAGCTTTTTTGCACACCAGGCCACCTCAGTTTAACCCCAGTTTTATAGAAATACGCCTTGACCCTACTCACATAGGAACTGTCCAGTGCGAACTGCCAAGCCTGGATCTCCGTGAACAGGATCAAAATGCAAAATAACGACAGATTGTGATGCGGCCCCAGTAATTGCCAGTGGCTGAGATTAATTCAAGCATTCCATCCATCACTTTTTCTGTACTTTGGTTTGTCGCCCTAAGTGGGACAGGAATGCCCAGACGTGGGTCTTGTGTACTCTGTGTCACTGGAACCGAGCTGCACCAGGCTGATGAACCCATATCTAGGGGGAATCAGTCCAGGGTTGCTTGTGTTCCGGCTCAGGGAGGACCTGGCTTACATTAACTCCAGAAGATTGTTCCTGTAAGTCGCTGCTAAGTACCTGTATGCAGTATAAGTGTTTTTCCCTCAGGATGGCATTACCGCATTAGAGACAATACAAGTTACTTACCTGTTTTCTTTTTAAAAGTATTTACACAATAACTTGGTATGTAAAAATATATACAAATATGAGTTATTTTTCTACATTGGTGTGGATCTCCTTATTGAGTGTGTGTGCATCATTTATTGACTGTGTGTACAAATGTCTAAGGGGCCGATTACGATGGCGGGAGGATCGCCACCGCCGGTCCGGTGGTGAGAACCGCTGGGCGGGCAGTGGCGATCCGCCTGCTATCAACCTGAATATTCCCACTGCCAAATTAGGATGGCGGTGGGAATGGGAATGATACCGCGGTGGACGGAAAGACTGTCTGCCGTGGTCCCGCAAGGCGGTCCATTTCCACCCGCCTTGCGGGACACGGTACAATGGGGCAATGACAGCGGTGCCTTGCAGCACCACCGTGGGCATTACGATGCCTGTCTTTTTCGGCAGAGATCCCGCCACAAAAAGACAGGCGGTGAATGCCTTCAGGGGCCCGTTGCGGCCCCCGAGGAAGGTGGGGGGGTTGCACGTGGGGGTACCTATAGTACCCCCCTGCATTTGCATGTACAAGGTGGCAGGCACCGCAGGGTGCCTGTCACGTTGTACATTCAAATGCACAACATGTATTTTGACATTGCGGCGGGTGCTGCTTGCAGCACCGCCCGCCGCAATGTAAAAATATGGGATGCGCCCGCCAGTGTGGCGGGCGCATCGTAATTGATATAGGTGCGGCGGCCCCTTTTGCCAATGCAAAAGCCCGCCTGCCATCGTAATCGACCCCTAAGACTCCTCTTTGAGAAGCCTAAGGCTCCTAGACCACACTTTCACAAAAAGACCACCTTGGGATTGTTAAATCTGGCCCAAACTGTTTAGAAGCTTTAAGCATAGCCAAACAATAGCACCAAATCAGGCATAAACTGCAGGGACTCTTTTGGCTCTATTTTATTTTTGGGGGATTTGTAAAATACCGTTAGAGAATGATCTCAAACCACTTTGTGTTTTTTATTTATGATGAATCTCACTGACTTTGAATTCATCAAAGAAAGGTCTTCACTAAAGTACAAGCTGTTTATAAACTAGTGGCTCCTATTGCTTCTGGGAAGACGGCGGGCTCAGGGATGCGTGTTTTGAGTTGCAGACTCCAGTTATGATCTTGCTATCTCTATCACCAATACAATGCAACAGATTCCGAGTTGAATGGATTTTAACTGGGATAACAATTCTTTTTTTTACATTTCCGGTAACATTCTCATTCGGCACAGTATTTATTGAAGGAAAGAACCATGTGATATGAGCGCTGAACCAACTATATCATTTTGTAAATCGTATTTTGGACTTGCATCGTACTTGCACCATGTTGCGTGGTGCAAGAGTGACGCAACTCTTTTCATAAATATGCCCTTGTGTTCATTAGAGCCACTTGCTGCTACTGTCAATTCATTTTGCGCAAGTGTAGCATGAAAGCGACAAACTTGCAGTGCATGAGAAATAATACAATTCATGTATCCTTCAATGCCTTGTGAAGCGAGGCAGGAGGCCTTAAAATCATGGGTAGCCACTCTGTTTCTGTTAGGGAGGAATGTTGGAAGGGAAGAATGTCGGCAGCCAAAACAAGTCAGAGACCCCTCTGTAGTGATGGCATCTGGGTCGTCCTCCATGCGCTAGTCACCTTGTTGAATGCTCCAAGATGCAATGGAATGTTTGGGAGTTGCATGTGAAGTAAGCAGATTCACTAAAAGAGATATTGTCATTTATTGGCCATCCGACGACCATGGTGCAGGATGCCTGTGTTGCAAGCAGGATTGTTTATGTGCAGAAGGATCGCCTTTCTGTACAAAAACAATTCTGTGAGGCATATTTCTGTTTCCATGGGATATGTGCTGCAGAATGCAGCACACATTAGAAAGAGTAAGATACAAATGTTGTGTTGTATGCTTATGAGCTCGAGGACTCTAGTGGTCCTCGGGGGACTCCTTAAAAGGATTATGTAATTGATTGGGAGATATCTGGGTGTGTCTGCGTGTGGTCAATAAAGTTTATGACGCAGCACGTTCAGTTAACGGTTGCATGCAGTTGAAGAAAGACGTGCAAACAAGAGCTCCATGTGTGGCATGGTTCTTTGCATGCTCCCTGGCTGGGAAGGACCCTATGACTGTAGACAAGATAGGGAATATCTGCATTGAAATAGCAGACTGCTCTTCTTGATAGTTTGCTGTGGTCCAGAAAACTGATGGTACGTGCCGTGTGTGTCCCAAGAAGCAGCCTAAGGGTGGCATTTCTGGAGTCAAAGCGCCACTCCAGCTCTCACAAGGTCCTTGTAAGGAGGTTAAGGCCATACAGAAGAGCACAATTGGAAGGCTCACCAGAACTCAGTGGTAAGGCTGAAAGAAGAAATACTGCGCCACTGAGTAACACAGAGCCATCATGGACGCAAAGCGGAAAACGCTAAAGGCAGTGACAACCAGGTACCATGCATAAAGTTGAGAGGGGTGATACTCCGGTACTAAATCAGTACTCACCATCAAGAAAGAAGATGGTTCCCTATGACCTCCAATCGAGCGTGGTGACCCAAATGCAAGCACAGGGGTTGTGTTTGCTGAAGGTACGAATTGCTTGGTGCAGCGAACACTGTGTGAACAGCATTCATTAAGCCAAAAGTGTCCGAAAGAAGCGCCAAATACAGTGCAGCTGCTTTTCTGAAATCACCACCGCTGTTTGATACCGCAAATACCAGACTATTTGCACCGGATGGACTTCCTTGATTGAAACGTTTGATGATTTCCTAGACTCTCTAGAAGAAGTGGATGACAAAAAGATCATCAAATACTTAAAGAACCTAGAAGGTGATGGATTAAAAGGAGTAGTAGGGAAAATGTCCCAAGCTGATGAAGTATCATACGGTCAAATCAAGAAGACGTTGGAGGCCAAGTTCAATCCAATGTCGAATGCCGATTATGAAAGATACGTGTTCAACCAAGTGAGACAACAACCAGGTGAGATGAAGGATGAGTTCGTTGTCAGACTTGACATGCTCTTTAAGCACTAGAAAATCAGTGAGTTCAATGAAGACGAAGCCATGCATCTGAGAGTCATTGATGATTGCTTGTCTGATTCATTCAAAAGACGCATGCTACAAGAAACACTCAGTTCAGGGAAAGTTCTCATGACTGCGAGAGCAGAGAAACAGGCAGATTGAGGAGCTGCTGACATGAAGGCTGGAGTTGCTCAGAGTGAATCAGTGTTGAGCATGAAAAGTATTCAAAAACACAAAAGAGAGGTCCATAAGGTGATGTCTCTGAAGGAAAAGAAGTTGTGCTTCCACTATGGATTCTCCTTTCCACATGACAGCAAATGTCCCGCAATTGAAAGGAAGTGCAAAGGCTGCGGGAAGGAAAACCATTTCATAACTGTCTGTCAAGCAAAAGAGAAACAAAGTGCATCACAATGAGTAGAGAATATAGCTGCCCAGAAAGCTCCAGAAACGCTCTAGCCACTCCCACAAGGTGTACAGACATAATATCTGCACCGCCCGCCACAATACTGTGGCTGCATTTGCATGCACAACGTGGCAGGCACCGCACAGTGCCTGCCATATTGTGCATTTGCATGCACAACATGGCAGGCACCGCACAGTGCCTGCCATGTTGTGCATGCAAATGCAGGGGGGTACCATAGGTACCCCCCATGTGTACACCCCACCCACCAAACATTCTGGGGGCCCGCAACAGGCCCCCAACTGCGAACACCACATGCCTTCGTTACCGCCACGGAAAGGCTGCTTCCCGCCTGCATAGTAATATGGATGGCGGTGTCTTGCAGACACCACCACCATATTCAACCCTTTTCCGTCTGGCCGACCTGTCAACCGGGTGGAAAAGCGGTGGACGGTCTTCCCATCCGCCGCGGTACCCCCCGCCATCATAATATGGCGGAGGGGAAATGGGAGGCGGGCGGGAGATAATGTTGGGCAGATCGCCACCGCCATTCGGGCAGTGGCGATCTGCCCGACATTATAAGGGACCCCTTAGTACCTTTCTGCTTTGTTGCAAAGGTATGTCAGATTAAAGCCTGAGTGACGAAGTGGAAGTACAAATGGGCACATGGGTCTGCAGAAGTGCATATATCTCACTGAAAGTTCAGACTACATGTGTTACCTTTTGAGCACATAGTACCCTGCCCTATGGCCTAGCTTCTGGTCACCTTAGTGGTTAATTCTATGTGGTTCAAGAGCAGTTTATGTCTTCTGTAGGACTATTAAATATGAAGGTTGACCTAGCAGTAAAACTGTATCCAAGGGGTCAAGTATAGCAGGTCAGAGACATGATCCAAGCACTACATCTCTGCGTGGTAGACTTGAAAGTGTCAGTTCTTTAACCTTTAACAGATGTCTGAATTAGTGTCTCGGTTCGTATGTGGGGGCTATGATTGCATGTCTATGTAAGTTTGTTAGTAAATGACTGCCTCTCTTTCTGAAATGTATGCTTCTCTAAATGTGTCTGTAAAGGGCTACATGCATTGCCTTTTGGGTGTGTTAGTGAGTATTGAGTTATTTAAGTGTGTGTCCAACTGCCTCCATTAGCGCAAGGTACATATTAGTTGTGCCTGTATGGGTATTTTAGTGTCTGTCTGCTTTTCTACTTAGGTATGTGAGATTAAAGTATGGGTGGCAGGGTAGATGTATAATTGGGCTCAAAGGTCTCCAGAACTGCATATAGCACAGTAAATCTTCAGAGTACATGTTACCTTTTAAACATACAGCATAGCTCTCTAAAAATGTATGTATATATCTGAGTGAATATCTCACTGTCTCTATTAGGAAGTACAAATGTATATAGGTATCTGTACAACTGTCTTACACACTGCTGCATATATGACACATTTGTGAGTAAGTTAGTGAATGTATAACTCTATCTGTTCAGCTGTCACTGGGTAAGAGATATATGCTTAGGAAACATATCTATTTCATCTGGTTAATGGGTGGTGTAGTGTATGTAGTGCTTGCAATAAGAGTGTGTGCATGCATGACTTACTCAACCAAACTGAAAACAACAACTTTCACTTTTTGTAAGTACAAAAGACCATGCTTTATGGCATATCTACAGCATATCTGATAGGTCAATTAGCTGTTCTAAAAAAAGCATTCAGCTCGTCACTAAGAGATGTTACATGCAAAGTGAAGCTCGTAGTCAGACTCTACATTGGCGGTCTGCACTGGTAAACCTGAGCTGTGCTTAAACAGTGTATGTTTAAATATGCCGAGCAGCCTCATACTACACATCTTACTTAGTGCAAGTTTAAAGAACATATCTCATCATCTAAGCATATATAAGCCTGCCTTATAATTTTGAAAAAGCTACGTTAAAGAATATCTATGGGATACGTTAGCAAGTTTCACAAGTTCATAATTCATAAGCAGCTACAGTACATTTTTTTTCTGTTTCATTTCTGAGTGTTCTTGTCCTCTTTTACAAAGGAATAAACAGGGCTACAAGTTCCAGAATGCAAAGAGAAACATATATCTCTACCCATTACAGAATGATTGGCAAGAAAATCCCTTGCCAACTATTGTCTTTAATGATTTAACAGACCGTACCAGCTGAACACATGATGTAAGAACTCATTGTGCACTACAAATATTATTTTTTTAATAAATCATTATTTTAATACACAATATTTAAAAACATATTGAAAAATCTGGTATCATACATTTCAGTGCATACATAATTTGATATCATGATATGATTTACAAAAGTACATAGTGCTTGAGGAAAGAAAAGGGAAAACAAATGAACAAAGTGGCTGGTTAATGTATTGTCTTCATGTTGTATGATACCCGATTTTCCAATATGTAAAATAGTGAATATTTAAAAAAAAAATGTATTTGTAGTGCACACGGAGTTCTTACATCATGTGTTCAGCTGGTATGGTATGTTAAATCGTAAGAAACCGATAGTTGTCTAGAGATTTTCTTGCCAATTATGTATTTGCCCTGCCCTAGGAAGCTAGAATATTAGCAGGGGGTCCTTGTTATGTACTCTGATTTAACCATTTCAGTACAGTGATTTCTACCATTTAGAGAATGGAGTAATGCAGCAGAAGGGAATATAAAGCCCCCATGGCAACACATTGTGAACTAATTTCACAGACACATAGGGGCCGATTCCGATCCGGGTTGGAAGGGCACCAAACACGATCCGGACGGAAAAACTACAAGCCGTATGAGTGTTTTCCGGCCGACTCGTACAGCTGTACGAGCGAGCAAGTACGATGCGAGCTACATGAAATTCACCGACCGAGTCGTTTCTGGGTCCGAACCGCTACGTACATCTCGGTCGTAAGCTAACCGTGGCGTGCAATGGATGCGATTCACGACCAAGCCAGTATGATGCACACATTGGACAGCTTGTGCGAGCCGGAGTGTCCGGCTCGCAAATCGTCCGGGTGGTTGCTTTTGGGGGGGTCCGTGTCGGACCTCCTGCCACCCGCAGCCCTACGACTCGGACACAGGCGGAGACCCATGGGTCTCCCCAACACAGGTATGTGTGGTGCGGATGGCACTGACGTGTATACACTGTAGGGGGCACACTTGTCCGAGACATACCCATTCAGTCAATGAGAGCCGATGTACGCGTCGTACGACTGGCTCCCATTGACTTCTATGGGAGTCCGACCGAACCGAGTCCGGCAGCATACGGCTGCATCGTACTCGCTCGGTCGGACTGCAAGACTCTGGTTCATCCGGAAAACTCTCCGGATCCAGCTCGGTCGGAGTGCTTTCCTACCCGGATCGGAATCGGCCCCCTACTGTACACTTCACACAAACTGTGTCTTATTCTCCTATTAATAAATATAAAAACACTTATACTACCAGTCACAAACCATTATATACATTTCAGACTCTTTTTTTTTTACCAATCTCACATACACATTTACCTTCATAATCAGTTTTTGAGGTTAAAGAGAAATGTCATTCACATACCAGAAGATTGAGTTAATTTCTCAAGTACCTTTTTTTTGCTCCTATTAGATAGTTGTAATAGTCTCAGGGTTTGTAAAACTAAGCATAAGAATGGCACACCTCTCTCATACAAAGCAATGATAAATGGCAACCTTTTCAACTTTGCACTGTATGATACATCAGAAGGCAGCAAATGAAAACATTGCTTTCATATTTTAGTCTTCTAACTGCCTTTCACACACTTTTACAAAGACCACCAAAATGGATGTCTATTTGAGTATAATCGTGACTTCATCAGAATCATCAGTCATGAAAAAATGGGAGTCCAAAAACATATTTACCTTCATAGGGCCATATTATCAAGAACAGGCGATAACATTATCGCCGCTTTAGCGGCAGGAAACTGCCGCTAAAGTGGCGATAAGGGGCTTGATAATATGCCCTATGGAGTTCCTATAGAAGCCCAGGTCCTGGTGTGAAGGACATCAAACCTGGGCTTCTATTCATAGTGCTTGATAATATGGCCCATAGTTTTATAACTTTAACAGTACAGTACACTTTTTTAGAAAACCCTCACTAGGAAACAAAACCCCTATTCTAGTAAAAGTAGTGTAAACACCTCAAATAAAAACAAGCATTTGCAATGCAATAGGTCTCGCATTTACGCGATTTTGAGCTGTTGACATTGCAAATAACAATTCCAATAGCTTAAACTCGCATAAATGCGAGACCTATTGCATTGCAAATGCTTGTGGTTTTTCCCATGGTTCTCTTATGCAGTCTTCTTTGCAGAGACTTCCCGCATCAGCCATGGAGATCTTTTTTCATTTTGTTTGTCATGTGCTCTGATGTGGAGAGCTGGGTTTGTTTTGTCATTTGATCCCTTTGAAAACCTTTCCAATTAATGCAGTGAAGGCCTCTCGCATGAAGTTTGACAGTGCGGCCTTGTTGTTCAGGGGCCCGTGCAACTGGGTTCTGTTTCTAACTTCTAATTCCCTGGTAAACTATCGTTCTTGGAAAGCGTCATGTGCGCGCAAAGAAACGCAGATGACCGAGTCAGGAGCTTTTTATGTTTAAATTCTTTAGCTGTGCAGCATGGCTAAAACATTTAGCAAATAAAATAGGTCCCAAAGGGGAGAGCTATTAGCTTTGTCAATGCTTGTTAATATCCAGTGATGTTTCTGACTTCAGAATGCCCCCTGTTTGCTTATGTCTAATTGTGTCTTACATTCCAGCTTGTGCTTTTGTTAGATATATAAGATTGGGTTTTGGCCTTCGTGGAGTCTCTTTGCTTGATGGCGTCTTGTTTTGAGGCTGTTGCTCGTATTTCATATACTCTAATGTCTGTTCCGTGAGTGTTACGTCGGGTGGCATTTGCAAAGCACAGCACTGCCATTTACCGGGCTTCTTGGCGCTTTACAGCTTGAAATCACCAGCGGGCTGTGCTCACGCACGGTCACGTGCCTGACCATCGGAAACAGAGAGACGCCCACGGGACAGTCGGTGCAACAATGCAGAGCCAATGTGGTATTTACTGCCCCCTGGTGCATATCTGTCCATCAGGAGCCGTGATTAGGACCAAATGTCCGGCGTGCGGGCGTGCCCGGCCAGAGCCTCTCCGAGTAAAAACAACAGGCAATTAAAGCCAGCCACACTAGAGTCCCTGCCTCACAATTGCATGCAGATGTGTTACCGAAGAATGCTCTTAAATTCCACTCCGAACTCATTAGTGCATCACACATTGTGCGCGAGCAGCCTGATTGTGGCGCGAGGCGGGGCCTGTGCTTGCAAAGAGCCCTTTCCTGCAGCTTGTTTTGAAGTGAAGGCTTTGATATTCAGAATTACTGCAAAGCCGCAGCTCCCAGTGCCGGGGCTCCATCAGTCTTGGGTCATTAACCGCCATCAAAAAGCATTCTGAGGCACCGGCCTCCTCGTACTAGTAAAAGGCGGTCTAGCGCCATGAAAGTCACCAGACGGACATTAGCACGCTTACAGTATTCCCTCCGCTGAAGTGAGACACCTAGCTCTGTATGTAGCAGCGCAGAAACACCTAGGGGTTTCTCTGAGCTACATAGATAGGTCACAGGCACCACCAGGGTGAAATAAAAAAACAAGAAAAACAAGCCCGGTGGAGCGTGGCGCGTGCTTGGCGAGGGCAGGTAGAGAGAGCAGGGTGTGTGGTGAGAGAGGAAAGAGGGCGATGGCGTGAGAGACAGGGCAAGACAGTCAGATAGAAACACGGGAGAGGTACAGGGGCACCGAGGCACTGAGGCAGAGAGAGTGGACGATTTTAGTGAGACAGAGAAAGTAAAAGAGAGAAAAAGGTGTTCTGCGTTCACTGCATCTATTCTTCTGAGACCCCCAGAACATAAGCCTGCATCTCTCACGCTCTTATTTACCTGCCAGACATTGGCTTATCTGGAATTTTGTCAGTGAGGAATTTGTCCTCCGCCGCCCTTGTTTCCCGAGACTGCAGACTCATTAGTCACCAAAGCAGATCGCAAACAAAAAATGTCCACTGCTGCGGAGATGTGCCCCGTCTAATTAAACAAGCCCGGCGGAGCGTGGCGCGCGCGCGCTTGGGGGCGGGGGAGCGAACCCTTTGAAGTCCTCCCAAAAAGCGGAGTGCATGGCGGCACCAAGCGCGTGATTGTGCGCGTGCTAGCAATGCAATCCGCTTTTTGGGAGCACTTTGAAATGCCCTTTTACAATAGTCTCGCTTTGCGATCGCTTACGCTATAGCAAGGCGAGACCTAAAAATAGTGACCTGTGTCTTTAACACCCTTCCCCCAATACACTCTTAGCATAGCCTCCATACCAGTAAGTCACAAGTTCACACCACATTTCAGAAGGACCAGACTTGTTTCAAAATCAGCTGCAGCAGGTGTTGTTTACTGTACACATTTAAAAGCATATCCATGTCTGTATTACATTTTTGTTACCAGAGCCAATCACAGATCTAGTTACTCATCCTCTCAATACACTACCCAGTTTTATTCACCTACATGTTCACAACATCCAATCAAATATGTGTTTTATTAAACCAGGAGATCACCTCAATTTTAACTGCCTTTCGTTTGGAAAACTGCCTCATTCAGCTCCAGCCTTTTTCTGTCTGCTACTGCAGCTTCACTTCAAAATAGTTAGTATGTGGATTGTGGGCCATGGCTATGTCTTTTGGGCTAGAGAGGCTGCTAGAAAGAG
Source organism: Triturus cristatus (assembly GCF_964204655.1). NCBI lineage: Eukaryota > Metazoa > Chordata > Amphibia > Caudata > Salamandridae > Triturus > Triturus cristatus. Next base: position 740,975,353 of record NC_140591.1, on the reverse strand, counting down.
TGGTATTGACAGAGACTTGGGTTTGCCTAATGTGGACATCACTGTATTGGCCAGAGAGGGTGAAAGTGTCATGAATTGCTGCCCTTGGTTAAACGCATTTTGGATTCCCAACCCCCTAACCTCATGATTGTGCACTGTAGTGGCAATGACCTAGGCACACTGACTAGGTAGGGCTGGAAATCATAATGAAGGATACCTTTTCAGAATTAATGACTCTTTTCCCTCACACCATCTTTGTGTACTTCAACATATGCCAAAGGCAGCAATGGAAGTGGTCTAATCAATTCTGTCTACAGATTGACAAAGCCAGAAAACATGTTGATAAAACAGTTTTTGCATTCCTCAGAGACCATAACATGGGCTCTATCTACAACAACACACTGCGTTTTGACATGCATGGAATCTATTGAAGGGATGGAGTTCACTTTACAGATGAAGGCAACAGGGTCCTTCTAAGCAACCAGAAACGCTGCATCCGGTCTTATGAGTGTTTTTAAAAAAATATTCACAATGGCACAATGATCACAAATATTTAGCGAAATCACAAAACAAAAGCAGGAATTTAATAGCCAACAGCACATCCAAAGATTTCAAGTAAAAACATGTATTCTAACCGTCACTCTACATACATTACTATTTAAATAATTCTAAAAAAAATATGTATGACTCTCTCAATGACTCTGTAACAGTGTGTATGAATCTTTTACTTGCAACTGTGACTGGGTGCGTCAGAGTGCCAGTGGGTCTCTGATTGAGTGTATCAGTGACTGATTGGCTCTGTGAGTCAGTGCGTAAGTATCTGAGGGGGTCTGTCACTGGCTGTATAAGTCTATGAGCAGATCTCTGAGTGTGTCCATGAGTGTCTCAGTGGGTTGTGCTAAGAACTACGTGACAAAATCAATCAGAGTGCATACATTTCTGTATGTGTATCTGACTGACTCAATAGGAATATGAGTGGGTCTTTGGGTGCATTAGTGTCTGAGTAGGTGTTTGACTGGGTGCATGACTCTCTGAGTAGTTCTGTGAGTGGGTGCCTGAGTCTCTGAGTGGGTGTGTGAGTGGGTGCGTTAACATCTGAGTGGGTCTGCGAGTGGGTGTCTAAGTCTCTGACTGGATCTGTGAGTGGGTGCGTGAGTGTCTGAGTGGCTTTCTGACTGAGTGTGTGAGTATCTCAATGGGTCTGTGAGTGGGTGCATCAGAGTTTGAGTAGCTCTGTGAGTGGGTATCTGAGTGTCTGAGTGGGTCTGTCAGTGGATTCATCAGTGTCTGAATAGGTTTCTGAGTGGTTGTTTGAGTTTGTAAGTGAATCTGCCAGAGGGTGAATCAGTGTCTGAGTGAATCTGTCACTGGATGCATTACTGTTTGAGTAGGTGTTTGACTCTGGGTACATGACTCTCTGAGTAGTTCCGTGAGTGTGTGTCTTAGTCTTTGAATGTGTCTGTGAGTGGGTTTGCAAGTGTCTGAGAGGGTCTGTCAGTGGGGGTCTGAGTTTCTGAATGGGTCTATGAGTGGGTGAGTGAGTGTCTGAGTGGGTCTCTGGGTGTTTGAGTCTCTCAGTGGGTCTGTGAGTGGATGCATCAGTGTCTGCATGCATCTGTGAGTGGATGTCTCAGTCTCTAAATGTATCTGTAAGTGGGTGAATCAGTCTCTGAATGGATCTGTGAAAGGGTGTCTGAGTCTGTGAGTGGGTCTGTGAGTGGGTGCATCACAGTGTCAGAGTGGGCCTTTTGAGTGGGTGCATAAGTGTCTCAGTGGGTCTGTCAGTGGATGTGTCAGTGTCTGCATAGGTCTGTGACTTGGTGTCTGAGTCTCTGAGTTGGTCTGTCAGTGTGCACATCAGTGTCTGAGTAGGTTTCTGAGTGTGTACATAAGTGGATCTGTTAGTGGATGCACAAGTCGCTAAGTGGGTCTTTGAGGGAATGTGTTAGTCTCTCAGTGGGTCTGTGAGTGAGTTTGTTACTGTCAGGGTAGGACTGTCAGTGGGTGTATGACTCTAAATGAGTCTGTCACTGGGTGCATGAGTGTCTGTGAGTGGGTGGGTGAGCGTGTAAGTAAAACTGAGGGTGGGTGTATATTTTTTTCCCAAATATTCACAAATTCCCCACAACGTTATACAGTGGGCTGCGCTGGTAGTCATGGCGTATATGTAAATGTCACACGTGGGCAAAAAATTGATTTTCAATACAATCTTTGTTTTAATACCACCCCAATTTGTCAAACATGGGGTTAAAGTACCTCCACATTGACCCCTTATATGAGCTGTATCACAAAATTTCAGCCCCAGGACCGTTCCTCGATTCATTAAATGGTGGCTGCAACTTTCTGTACAGGTTGCGACCAGCCAATCAGAGCATTCATATTGGCACGCGCATCTGTGATTAATTGCAAAATATCCATGGCCAGAGATATCACAAACTATATTTCTTACATTTCTCAACAACTAATGAATGGATTGTCACCAAATACTAAAATGCACAATCTGCAGAACCAAATCTACTTTTTTGCCACATTTAGGTGCCAATTCCGATCCGGCAAAATTAATTTGCGTACGACTCGTATCCGTATATTTTCACATACAAATCGTACAAGTACCGTACAAACTGCGAAGTAAGATTCGTACGTGAAAAATACATACGAGTTGCATCGGGAAAAGGGTATGAGAGGGAGCCGGAAATTTTTACGTCCGAATAGCGTCGGTAAAAGTGTTAGATAGGGAGCCGGACATTATTACGTGCAAATCGTAAAACAGAAGTCCGAGCGCGCAAGTACGATCCGTACCACCCGTCCGAATACACAACCGCATGTAAAAGGCCCCGTACGGAGAGAACGCTGTAGCACACATGTACACGGGTAAACTTGTGCCTGGATACAAGTCGTACAGCCCGCCCTCCCCCGCATATGTCAGCACCGTACCCCCGTATGTCAGCACCGTACCCCCCTCTGCACCGTACCCCAGGACCGTACCACAGACCCGGACCTGTATGCGCCGCACCCCAGGCCCGTATCCCAGCCCCGTACCTGTACGCACCATACCCCAACACCGTACCCCAGACCCCCACCTGTATGCGCCGCACCCCAGGCCCGTACCCCAGCCCCATACCTGTACGCACAGTACCCCAACACCATTCCCCAGCCCCGTACCTGTACGCACCATACCCCAACACCGTACCCAGCCCCCCACATGTACGCGCCGCACCCCAGGCCCGTACCCCAGCCCGTACCTGAACGCACCATACACCAACACCGTACCCCAGCCCCCCACCTGTACGCACCGTACCCCAACACCGTACCCCAGCCCCGTACCTGTATGCACCGTACCCCAACACCGTAGCCCAGCCCTGCCCCTGTACGCACCGTACCCCAACACCGTACCCCAGCCCCGCACCTGTACGCACCGTACCCCAACACCGCACCCCAGCCCCCCACCTGTACGCACCACACCCCAGGCCCATACGCCAGCCCCGTACCTGTACGCACCGTACCCCAACACTGTACCCCAGCACCCTCACCCAGCATCGCATATGTACAAACCTTACCTACGCGAAAAAGACTCGTACAGAACCAGGACACTGTAAAACAGCACAAGGATGGTCAATTCGACTCGCACAACTCCACAAAACACATCTACATGACAAAATACATCTCAATGACTGACCTGGCACATCCAAACAGGCAAACAGAGGCCTTAAATCACAACCACCTCTTATAACACACTCACCAAAATTTCAAACACAGCCACACCCACAAATGGACCAATAAAAAGAGCCCACACACACAACCCATAAGCCTTTGCAACAGACCCACTGCTGACAGACCCCACAGACAAACAACTGCACCTTACTTACACCTTAACTACACCTTAACTTACACACCTTCACACAACCTCCTTCTCAAACACCCCCTCTTCACATTCACACACACACCGTCAAATTCACACCCACACACCCACAACCATCCACACCCACACCCCACACCATGCCCACAGACAAGAATCCAAAGTTCACAAGGGCGGAGCTTGACCTCATTGTCAACAAAGTCATCAGAGTCGAGCCACAGCTGTTTGGAACATTGGTCAGACAGACCAGCATAGCCCAAAAAACTAGCCTGTGGCAGAGGATCGTAGATAAGGTGAATGCTGTTGTGCCCATCCGAAGGACCAGGCATGAATGCCAAGCCAGGTGGTACGATCTGCGCGGGGCAGTCAAGAGGAAAATGAATGAGGAATACGCCCAGAGTAACATCACTGGAGGTGGGCTGCCCCGCAGACCCGTACATTACCATCCCTGGGAGGAGAAGGTGATGGCCATACTTCCGCCGGTGGGAGTACACGGAGTCGAAGGAGTCGCAGAGCCTGGTGAGTACACAAACAACTCACGTAACATGGGGGGAATGGCATCCACACCACAAATACCCCAAATGCACGCAACTTCCCCCAAGCCCTCACCGCACACAACCACACTCAAAAACCACGCTCATGCCACTAACGTCTCCATGCCCCATTCACAAATAAAGGCAATGCCATGTCCCAGGCCACACCAACCACAAACCCAAGACTGGATGTCCGGGATGCTGGGAGGGTGGGGCTCACACAACACATTGTGCAACTCAGATGCAGACACCAATGCCCTCAGCCCATATGGCCTAGGTACATACCCATGCACCATGCCCAATGCACAGGGACTGGCAAAGTACTGACAAGGTAGCTGACACTTGGCCCTGCTGTATGCAGCACAAGGCCCTCCAGTGACCACTTTACACTCAAACACCAACTCCACAAGCACAGATATCTAGCATAGGAACTCACACTCACTTACATGCCAGAATGCACCATGAGGGGACAGCACATCACCTGGGAGACCCAATGACAAATCACACTACATCCAACAGCAGGCCCGGTCACACAACCCTCCTACACAAGCACACACCCCCGGGGCAGGCAACGGATTTACCCACACTCAGAATGGACATGTGACACAACCAGACCAATCCATAGCCAAATAAGCATCCTCGTTACGTGTTATTCTGGCTCATCATTGCTGTTTCCTTTTCGCTCGAGTGATGCTTTCATCTATGGCTTTGCTATATATATCCGGAGTTGAGACAGTCCCTATCCTCTCCTGCATGGCTACGACCGCGAAGAGTGGTATGCGCTACGCTTAAGCCTACTATCCCGCCTGACGGCGGCCTTCCATGTTCGAAGCAGGTCTCAGTGAGGCGTTGGCCCTCTCGTTTCACATATCTCCTAAGTCTAGGAGAATCCATCTATGACGCTTTAAACTCTCCCTGAGGAGTCTCCTACCTGTATCTCTGGAATATTGCAGCTTATTGCACCAAGCTATGGATGGGCTGCCCACCCTGATGATAAATCCCCTCGTGCTCCCCTAAGCCATTTAGAAGAACTGTAGGCGCTTCAGCTGACGTGATTCAAAGGTCTCTTTTGTGTTCCACTCGCCCTCCATCACCGTTGCCCTGATGAAGGTGTAGCCTTATATGGGCAAGCACCGAAATGTGCGTTGGCTCTTATTTTCTCGTGCCCACCAGAAGACTTCATCTGTCTCTAAGAACTGGGAGCGCACAAGCCTGTTTGAATTGTCATTCTGTTAATGTACACATTGTTTGATGTGATTTTTAAACATTACTGAAAAGTAACTTTTTTGCAATTATGTCTGTTCTGTCCTATATATGAGTATGATGTATGAATGAGTGTATGTATGTTTGTTTTACTGTGTGGGACCTACATATTGTTGTATATTGGAGTGTATCCTATACTGTTTATTTTGTGTACAACGATTATTATCCTGATCTCTGTTATCTAAATAAATTACGCATTGTTATATCTCCTTCTTTGTTTTTTTATCTCTCTGAGTTAGTAGTGGTCCGTGGTTTTTTCTATAATCCTGACCCACTTCTGGGCATATTGAAATCAGTTTAGTGTAGACAGTAGGTTTTGTTTTCCTTCCTTGACCTATTCTGTTCCCTATTCCTCCTGTCTACCCATCATTCCTCTAGGGACCCCCCTTCTTTTGAACAAATAAGCATCCTAGCCAAAATTCAACAGGTCAAACACTCAGGAGAACATATCAATCTGTCCCCCGCAACATACCCATCCCCAAGTGGACATTTAGAGGAATGCTAGGCACATCCAACTACCTGGAGGAACTGTGACAACTTGAGTATGTATGAAACATGGATGTGGCATGAAACAGCATTAACATTGTCTCCCTCTCACACACAGGGCAACGTCATGGACCTCCCCCCAACAATGGGGGGGAACAATCACAGTCACAGGCTCAGCGTGAAGATGATCCCACCGGCAGCGACGACTCTCACCACTCCGTGGATGACCCCGACCAACCTGGCCCCTTTGATGCCCAAGCCCCTGCAGCACCTGTGTCCGGTACATCTGTGCCAACCCCCACCCCCCTTCCTGCCACATCCCACAAGACACCCAGGAGCCCTGCTCACACTGAACAACACAGCCAGTCTGACCAGGAGGGACAAGGCTCTCCGGGCACCCAGGAGTAGGCAGACAACCCCGCAAATGCCATCCCTCAGGGGTCCCGTAGACCCGATGTGCCCACAGCGGCAGGCCAGGCTCGTGTGGGCAGGGGTGGTGGGAGTGGAGGCAGGCGGAGGCGAGAACCTGACCAGGCAGCTGAGGGAACCGGTATGTCACACATACGCCACATCCTGGACACATACCGGCGTGACACCAGGGTCATCAGCCAAGTAGTGTCTAGCCTCACTGAGATGAAGGGGACCCTCGATGAGATGAAGAACCTGCAGGCCGAGCAACATGCCAGTCAACAACAACACCAAGGACGGATGGAGGCAAGACTGGCTGAGCTCCTAGCGGTGCAAACGGACATGAGCCGTTCACTCCGTCGGATCGCCGACAACATGGGCAACCCTTCCTGTGCCACCAGGTGAAGACCACCACCAGCCACAGGGAGGGAGGAGGAGGAGGATTCGTCCGACGGAGCATCACAGACATCGCCAAGGCCTGTATCTGAGGGTCCCCCAGGAAGGTGGGTTGTCCACGGAAAAGACCGTGAGAGGCAGCGGACCATCCACATCTCCCAGGTCACCTTGCCTGGCACCTGGCCCTCTGGCGCAACAGCAGCACCTCATCCAATGACATTCTCTGCCACATGGACTTGCTGGTCACAGTCTGACCAATGATGACCAACACTGTGTTCTGGACTCTGATGACTTCCAAAGCAAAGGATACCATCTCCCCCTGTGAACTTTGGATTCTATGCACCCGGTAGAGCACCTTAGTTCATCTACCAAAAGACGTACCCCACCATAAATAAAAAGTTTATTTTGTCATGAGATGTTGCTGTCATTTTGCATTAGTCCATAACATATGTGTGTGTAAATGTCAAACTATGCCTGAGTGTTGAACTAACTCCACCCATCCATACCCTGGGATCTGAGTCTGGTACAGGACACACATGGGTCACAATGTATCATTCAATGCAGACATGGAGAACAATACTCACCTGTGATGGCCTCAAGCTGCTGAGGGGGGGGCTTGCAATACTGTGCGGACAGACCTATTTGTAAGAGTATCATTAAGGCTTTGATGTCATGCCTCATTCGGAGGTTTCCAGGGATGGAGTCCCAGGTATGTGATCCCAGGTGGGAGAACTATGTCCTGCAGGCTGGAGTACGGTGGATCTGAAGAATGGTGGCCAGGTCAAGGTTGGATGCACGGAGATGGCACTACGGGGTCTCGGATGACAGTGGTACAAGGTTGGTTTTGGGTCGGGGTTGTGGCCTGCCTCCTGAGTGTGGGTGGGGAGTCTGAAGGTCATCCTGCAGCACACAGTGATCCATTGCAGCTATCTCTGCTGGAGGGTGATGTGGCTGGGCGCGGGATATTGCAGCTGAGGTGTACAGATGCACCCTGGATGTGGACAAGTTTCCCGGGAGTTTGGATGTGGCTGCTCCGTAGAGGGCAGGCCAGTATTTGACACGGATGTTGTCGTGGACCTGGGGGATGGTCCGTCTTTCCTTGGAGTGGATTTATCTGGGGATCATGTGCATAATTTAGAGGGTGTTGCAGTCTGAGGCACAGATGCTGGTGATTACCATGGCAAATGTGAGCAAGCAATCCATGATGCACACCATCTTGTGTGCGTGGACACTGGGTGCTTGTGCAGGGCTTTTGCGGGTGGGACACAAGCAGTTCACCCAGCTGTAAGGGGACAATCCTCAGATGTTGACCTCAGTCCTGTACAAGTCCTGCCTCAGGTGGCTGATGTTCTGCCATTCATCAATGGATCTCATGCAATCTTGAATATTGGAACTGGCAATGTCTGCGTCCTTGGTGAGGGTGAGGAGCACCTGGCTGTCAATGGCATACAAGTTGATGATGAGGTTGTGTGCGCATGTGATGGTCGAGAGGGGGGTCCTGGACACATTGTAGATTGACACGCTGATAGATGATACCTGTGCCATGTGCCTGACGACGACACCATACTACATGCAGAAGCCTTGAGTCCCACTCCCATGGCCTTGCTGGGGTACAGAGCCGGTGGGGAGTAGGAGGGACATGACCTGGTTGGTGTGACAGGGCCTGGAAGGCATGGCAGCGCTGTGTAGGCAGTCAGAGTTGCACACTCATCATGCAAAGGTGTTGTGTGTGCGCTTAGTGTATGCCTGAGAGCAGGCGGGAGATTTGTGGATGGACATTGCTTGGAGGGTGTCTGCAACATCACACTGTAGTGTGCTGTGGGTCATGCAAGGACCTGAGGGTCGTGCAATGTGCACGTTGCATGTGCAGACGGTCCGGCATTTGGCACCGCGTGGCCGCAACTGTGGCACAGACAAGCTGATCCTACTCACAACAGGTACCTAATGGAAAATTCTTAAGTGATTTACAACACAATGTGTTTGAATTGTCAAAAAACTAATGAGCATGTGCTTTTTAAAGACAATAACCTTCACTCACCACAAGGGTGACATGCTTCATCATTGGGTTCCCTCTTGCACATAGTGCCTGCAAGGTGCACTATGTGGGCTCCAACCCTCCCAATAGAGAGGAGCGTGAGGTGTTTTGTAATTCCAATGGAAACAGTGACCGAGGGGCAGAGTGCAAATCAAAAGTGACTTAAAAACATCTCATAAGGAAACCAAACTTTAATAATTTTCCTAATGGATGTCAATAAAAAGTAGAGTGACGATAGGTGTAAAATTATTTCCTATCTGACTAGGTCAACATGTTTCTGCTAGGTGACATAAAGTTCATAGCATTCATCAGGGCCACTGTCTTGTCACTCTGCTATAAAGTGGAATAAATAAACCATACTTATATCTTGTATGTATGTAAACGAGACCAACTGCAGTCTGGTCTTCTATCTGTAATGTATGAAAAAAATCATTAAGTACATACAACACATCGTAATGACCAAGAAACGCATACCCAAGTGATGTCAAATTGTGACAACAACCATCACCACTGTAAAAAATAGCATGAGTCTATGCTCTCACCAATTCTGGATGAGAATATCCTCCTCTACCTAATTCAGGTCCATTTCAGTGTATCGGTACCTAATGTAGGGTGAAATCACACAGACAAGTCATGAAGGAAACAGCTTCTCAAACGTTAAACAGATCTAATCTCCAGATGGATTTCTTAACTCTCATGATATCTCCCTGTTTATATCTCTCTTTTATTCAAAACAGGGGCATAAAAATAAAATTAAAACCATTATCTCAGTCTGGCCACAAGCATTTTACAAAAAATGTATGTGTCTCGCGACGGGAGTTATGTCTTAGCCTACATCACGTATATTACTTTACACGCTAACTTTTTATGACGATCCACATTTCTTGTTCGTCGCCCCTTTGCTCCACAACTATGCGTGACCAACATCCACACATTGTAGAACTACTCGCGTATGATACATACACACGCATTCAATCAGCTTCTTGTAGACTCACCGAATATCCCCACATGAAACTCTACGTTTACGGGCCAGAAGCGGGAGGAAAGTTGTCTGCTTCTTCAAGCCATTTAAACGGTTTTGTTAATTCAACCCGGAAGTGCAAAATGCATCTTCCAGGTCACACGCCATGTGAGGCATTCATCAAACTGTACCATAGAGTTCTGCGTTTATTAAATCGTGATTACACTCGTGTTGTATGTAGAACTCCATGAAACCTGCCTCAACACGAAATAGTCCCGATCATCGGGAGAACCATGTGAATGTTAATTTTATGTTCAAACATACTGTATTGTGGGTAATGTAGTCATACTAAATACCCAATGCAAATGTAATGTAAAACATCGTAAAAATGCAAGGAATAAAAAGGAGACACCTTTACTAAAATACAGAGGAATGTAACTCAAAGATCATGTAGTGAAGCAGCATACCGAACTTCAATATGATCCCAACAAATCATGTCAGTTACAATGTATTCCAAGGTATATCATCGTTTAAACCCAAAATATGGCTTTTTAACTGGAACACCCATCTTTGTTCCCTATGAAGGAGTACTCTGTCCAGAGGCCCCATATTAATGTCATACTTAGGTTTGTCAATGATGGTCCAAGTAAAATCATCTGCAGTATGTGCTTTGTCCAGAAAATGTTTAGTCATTCTGGTATTCGTTTTCTTGCACCGAAAAGCACTACGGTGCTCCACCATCCTGAGTTTTACTTTTCTCGTAGTCATGCCAATGTGAATCAATGAACAAGGGCATTTAATCATGTATATGACCCCACTCGTGTTGCAATTTGTGTGTATATTTAATTGCCATGGGGTCTGAAGACCTAAATCCAATTGGGTCACTTTTTTAGTAAAAGGACACACTGAACAAGACCCACATGGAAAATGTCCCCTCACAGGTGTGGACCCCCAAAGTGTAGTTTGCCTGTTGTCCTCTATCTCCGCTCTTGGTCTTTTATGTACTAAAAAATCGCGAAGGTTACTACTTCGCTTAAAGGCAAACAAGGGTCTTTCTAAATTCAAAATGTGCCAAGCTTTATTAATGGCTTTTTTCACATTGTCCGACAGATTGATAAAAGTAGTCACACAGTCCATTCTTTTATTGTCAAGTTTTTCATGTGACTCAAGGAGAGCTTCACGATGGTTGTTACGAGCTCTCTTTTGCGCCCCATATATCAACTTGCTAGGATAATTCTTAGCTAGCAGTTCTTGACTCAGATTTTTGGCATGTATCTTGTATTGTGACAACTCACTACAGTTCCTATGTAACCTTAAAAATTGACCTATTGGCAGATCATTAAGTAAGGCCCGTGGGTGAAAACTATAGTAGCTCAACAAGGAATTCCTAGCCATAGGCTTCTGATACAGTTCAGTTTGTATTTTTCCATTCTTAGGATACAATCGTAGGTCTAAGTAGGATACAGAACTGTTGCTTGATTCACCAGTGAATTTCAAATTAGAATCTTGAATATTAAGCCATTGAGAGAAAAGATCTAGAGACTCCTGGTCACCATCCCAGATGACCAGGATATCATCTATGTATCGTCTCCACAATTTAAGGCGTTCTACAAAAGGATTGTGGGTCTCAAAAATGACCTTGGTCTCAAAGCCATACATATACAAGTTGGCCATACTGGGGGCACACGTGCTGCCCATCGAAGTGCCAGTCGTTTGCCAGTATAATTCTCCTTCATAGCTGAAATTTTTTTCTTTAAGTGCCAATTTAGCACACTGCATTACAAATGGGTTAGGTGTGGAATCATCACGCGGATGGCTCTCGAGTAGTTGTTCAATAATTTCCAGAGTGTCATCCTGTGGAATGTTAGTATAAAGTGATTCCACATCATATGTAACCATCAACTCTGTTGTAGGATCAAAAGATATAGTTTCTAACAAAGATAAAACGTGTTTAGTATCCTGCAAATAAGAAGGCATCTCTGCTACAATAGGACGTAAAAAGTAGTCCACGAACTTGGATAACGGCTCAAGAATAGAACCGATACCTGACACAATCGGTCTCCCTGGAGGTCTTCTTTGTGATTAATGTATTTTAGGGAGAACGTAAAATGCAGGTATCTTAGGATCTTTTTGAATTAAAAAATCAGCTTCACTTTTAGTAATCCAGTTCCGTTCTTTGCCTTCTTTGACTAGTGTACCTATCTGTGTTCGTAATCTTGATGTAGGATCCTGTGTAATCAAGGTATAGAACTTAGGATCACTAACCTGTCTCAAACATTCATTACGGTAAGATGTCGTGTCCATGAGAACAGCAGCCCCGCACTTATCGGCTGGTTTTATAGTAACGTTTATATCGTTACCTAATATCTGTATACATCTCCTTTCTTCATTAGAAATGTTACAATAGAATTTCTTAGGAGACTGTAGACTAGATTCATACGTTTTAATAACTGCCTTCTCAAAGGTGTTCACCTCTGAGGGTACTTGTTGTAATGAAGGTAGAAAAGTAGATCTATTCCTCAGACCAGTATTAGGAGTCATAATTATTTAATCTTGTCCTAAATTAGAAAAGAAGAAATGTAATTTCACTTTTCGAAAGAACTCAGCTAGTTCTTTATGAACTATAAAATTATCCCCCACGTTCGTGGGAACAAAGCCCAGTCCTTTAGAAAGGACCGTATGTTCCAAGTCTGTAAGTGTTTTAGAACTGAGATTAACCACTAGGCATTCTGGTCGCTTGTGGATGCTGTCATGCTCCGAGTCACTCTCTGTTCTATTGCAGGATCCCAAATCACTTGTTGTTGACTGACCGACCCTCGTCTTCTGTTGTTGCCTCTCCATCGTCCTCTTCTGCCTCTGACCTGACCAAAAAAAGGGGGGTAGTTAGGACCGCCAAACGAGGGACCCTGCATGAAAGGTGAAGGGGATGGATATGGCCAAGGTTGTTGTGGCCACCAAGGGGCGTGTGGGGGATATGTTTGCATATTACCCCTTCCTCGTCTCACAAAATTAGAAGATGTGTATTCCGGGTCTGAGTCATTGGAATCACTCCATTCATCTGAATTAGAGGTCAATTCATCAGTATCCCTACGCCATCCTCTTAAACTTTTCCTTCCCTTTTTCTTATTTAGACTGGTTTGAAAATCATCAGAAATGTAGGGATAAACTTTTTCCAAGGTGAACCTGTCGAGATCTTTCTTAAATTTATTAACCATGAACTTCACAAGATCATCCTTGATCTCATTAAGATTTTTAGAAATTTCTTCTAATTTCTTTTTATACATAGTTGATTCTCCAGAATTTGTATCTCAATAGCTAGAAGGTCGGCCGTTTCCTTAGCTGTATTTATAATTAGGACCAACCAATCCCTCGTACAACGCCATGCTATCTTAGACCAGTTCGTAACAAAAAATGTATTGTCCAAGAAAAGTCTTGGGACATTGGTCACTATCAATCCTGGGGGTGCTATATTACCTCTCAAATATTCTGTAAGTATAGCAGCGTGCAAAATAGTTCTAACATGTTGTTTTTTAACATTACTTAGTTTCGTCCACTCCTCTGTATTAGAAAGGGTCTGAGAGATGTGTGTGTCAAGGGTACTTGGTGTTTGTAATATAACCTGGACCATGTCGTCATCAAATGCTAAACCTGTATTATCTGTCATTTTAACGTTATCTGAAAACAGATCCGACGCAACAAAAAGTGTGACTAACTAAACATATACAACTAACCTAACAATATAACCCACAGCAAAAGCTGTGCTATATATAATCTCACAACAGGGTCTCTAGTGGAGTAATTATTACCATTCAATGTACCACAAGGAGTGTGAGGTGTTATTTACAGACAAGCTGATGACAGCCAAAATAATGGGTTGAGGGAGGAAGGGAGGAGCATCTTTGATGTGTGTGTGTTGCCAAATCCGGATACTTTGTGTGCCTTTGCTGCAGGGCAGCAACAGCAGGCGGCATGTCCTGGAAACTATGCCACAAGTTCCACCCAAAGACTAGGATGTCAGAAAGGACCACTGCAACAGGTGTATGTAAAGGAAGGAGTGTCCGGTTTTCCATGGCACACCCAGAGACAAAGAATGCACAATCACCAAAGATGACTGACACCGGATCATGAAACTGAAGGGCGAGCTGCGCACAGGAAACACACCCTCAGCAGGTGTTGACGGCCCGTTGTGGGGACCAACATGCCAAAACACATACACAGCCATGGACTCCATGCACAATAGAGAATCAAATACATGAAGAACAGCATGCAGGTTGCTAGTCTACACATAGAGTCATATGCACAATCTTTGACAACTATGCCAGAGATGCGGCATGCACAGTGGCAAGAGACCTGCATTGACAGAGATGAGGCACCTTGGAGGGTGAGGAACACCTTTATTACTCAGCCTCACACCTATGGAAATGCAATAGGACCAGACACACAGGTCTTTTGGATGAACATGTGGGACCTACACTGGACACCCCCTTCGCACCACAGATGCTGTAAATCCATTGGACTGGCACACAAGTGAAGGGGGTGAGCCAAACATCCCCTGCTGCACACGGAAAGGCTGCAATTCCCCATTGAGCCTCTTATGGGGATGTCCCACACTATGTCCACCCGTAGCATCCCGTATGTTTCATAGGGAAGTTATACACACATTGATGCCTTCATCACAATCCACAATCCCATTACAGATGACTGTCACGAAGTGTGACTATCAATTCATGTGAGTCATGCTACATGTCATGTGCCCCATGGTGAGTCGACATGTATGCATAGTGACAAAACCTGCACAGGAACAGTGCCCACACATTCCAAACAACTACCACACCCAAAATGGCTTGCTGCAATCCTTACCCAAAGGAGACATCTCACCATGTCCGTGCATGTAACGCTGATTCAGCACACGTTGCAATACTCATGAGGAATAGCAGGAGTACAATGATGCCACGAGCAGACAGCATGCGCAACTACCTGGGGATGACAGACACACAAGAAGTCAGGAAAAATATAGTCATCCGCATGCATGGTCATGTACTCTACATGAATAAGGTTGGCACCATGCTAGTTGAAAACTGTGTGTGTCAGCTAAAATGTGTGGCATGACATCATCACTCGAGTGACACATCAGAACACACCTCTAAGTCACTTAGCATACAGTCAGCTGGACACACAAATTGCAGCACATGCCACACAAGGCTCCAAGCGTGCACACTCATAGCCAGGGACTCACCATTATGAGAAGAAGTTGCGTATGAGCTGACTCCGGATGTCCTCCTCCTCCTCCTCGTCCTCCTCCTCACTTGCCTAGTGACCAAGGCCTTCATCCTCCACGGGTGGATGTTCCTGCTCATCGGGATCCAGGATGAGTGGCACAGCTTTCTCTACTGCCATGTTGTGCAGCATGCAGCACACGAGGAAGATTTTGCAGACCTTCACCGGTGCATATGGGAGGGACCCGCCTGTCTTGTGGAGGCACCGGAATTGGCTCTTCAGGAGGCCAAACGTCCTCTCAATCACTCGCCTGGTCTGCCCATGGGCGTTGTTGTAACGGTGATCTGCAGCTGTTCTGGGGTTGCGGAGAGGCGTCACCAGCCATGGCATGTTGGGATAGCCAGAGTCCCCTACATGGAAACATCATGTAAAGAAGTGTCACGTTGTACGGCGCTTGCCGTTCCTCTCCGCTGCGACGCACACACAGAAACAACGCGGAGACTCACTTCCGGGTGGAAGTCGAGTCCCGGTCTAGTCGTTAGCATAGCGCAAGGGTCAGGGGAGCACTTCCGGGGGAAACGCTTAAACATCGCGTTTCCCGCTGGCTCGGTGCTTCGTATTCCTCTGGATTTCCCGAGCCGCGCTGCATGAGACAGATTCCTGATGCAGACAAGCAGAAGAACGAACGCGTTCATTCTCCGCTGGAAACCCTGCTGATTGGCCTTCACCCTCACGTAAGAAGACTCTTCCAGGTACCACAGGTTCCCCAACCCTTGCACCCTTGTCACTCCAGTACGTTGGGGGGTTCTCCTTTTTGATCCTGCCCTCGAAGCTTCGCCTTCCCGCGCATAGCGCCACTGATGATTTTGCCTTTACGCGCTTATGCGCTTTGGATGATTTTGCCTTTCCGCGCAGAAGCGCCACTGATGATTTTGCCTTTCCGCGCAGAAGCGCCTCTGATGATTTTGCTTTTCAGCGCATAGGCACTTTTGATGGTCTTGTTTTCCGCGCAGAAGCGCCTCTGATGATTTTGCTTTTCCGCGCAAATGCGCTTTTGATGATTTTGCCTTTCCGCGCAGGAGCGCTTTTGATGATTTTGTTTTCTTACATCTGGAGCGGCGTTTAAAACTTTGCATTCGCCTTCCAGGGATATTACGGGGAAGTTAGGTTTACTTTCCACTGATTAACGTGCCAGAGCACGTTCCTTTGCTTTACTGTACAGCCTGTCCTGAAGCACCTCTCCTGCGAAGCAGCCGAGAAGCTGCACTCGTCACGGGAGTCAACAGTCTGCCAAGCCCTGGTGAGCCTCCAGAGTTGGGGACAGGGATAATATCTGTGTGTGTTTCTACGGTGTGTTGGGGTTCTTCACTGACCTTAGTCTTCCTGTTTATAGGTGATTCCGGGATACCCCACACGCCTATCTACCACCTTCGTTCAGGCTCCTTTCCCTGCGTCCATCTCATCCCTGCTGGGTTCTTTTGTCCACGAGGGTCAGGTGGGTACAGGGGCGGGCGCTCTTGTCGTCTCTGCGGAATCGCTGCACAAGCAGAGGTAAGTCTTGTGGAGCACCAGACAGAATACGAAGCCCACGTTTACCATTCTGCCCAGACGACATGGGCGACCCGGAGGTTACCTTACAAGACATAGCCTCCATGCTGACTGCCATACAGGCAGAAAACATCAGCTTACGCCACAACATAACAACCCTGCAGGGCCAGATGACAGCTGGGGTCACCAACCCTTGGGGAACCACCCCGAGCCACAGGGTCACACAAGAAAGTCTATTACGACAGCCAACGTTTACATTTGGGGGGTCCTCCGTTACCAGCAACCCGACCACTGCAGTCCAAGTCATCACTCCTCATCCCGTACAACTGGCACCGCCGGAACGATTCTATGGCGAAAGTACCAAGTACGGCATCTTCATCCATCAATGCCACCTGCATTTTATGGCCAGGAATACTGCTTTTCCTGATGACGCATCAAAAGTAGCCTACATCCTGTCATACATGGGCGGAGACGCCGCTCAGTGGTCGATTGCGTTGGTAGAACACGACGACCCCATGCTGCACCACCTGCCGACCTTTAAGGAAGCTATGCGACGTATGTTCGCTCGTCACACCTTTGTGCAAGCCGCTGATAATGAGTTGCTCAGCCTCAAACAAGGCAACCAGGATCTCCTTCACTACATCACCACCTTTAGTCGGCTGGTGATTGAGTCCCAGTGGCCTGAGGACAAAAAGGTGTCAGTGTTTTATCGGGGATTGCGAGACGACCTAAAAGACCTCATTTCACAGTTACCCAATCCACCCGATGAAATCGGTCCTTTCATCGACCTGGTGGTAAAGATGAATTTTCGTTTGCAGGAAAGAAGGACCGATAAAGGAAGAAGCAGTGACAACCGTTTCCTGTCCATGGGGGATAAGGAGATCCGCAAGACCAAAGACGAGCTCATTCCCCAGAGCGAGGCACCCGAACCTATGCAAATCGGGGGTATAAGAGGTCCTTTGTAGAGTCAGGAAAGAGAACGGCGGAGGAAACAGAATCAATGCCTGTACTGTGGAAAAAGCGGGCATTTCGTCAGGGAATGTCCGGTGAAGCCCACGAAGCCCCGGAGCGGGAGGCCTTTCGCGTTGCCCATCACCAAAGGGGAGAAGACGGGAAACGAGACAACCCAGTAGACAAGGGGATCCGTCCTCTGGGTTCTTCGTATTGCCTTTCCGCGATCCCGGCTGTATTCGATGGCACTCACCATGTAGGGATGGATGTTTCCTTACAAAACCAGGAGGGCAGAACCTGGCAGGTGACGGCTATGTTGGACTCCGGTGCTACAGGCTGTTTCATAGACACCGTTTATTCACGCGCCTTAGGCATAACTACAGTATCAAAGGCCCAACCCGAAACCGTCAAGGCAGTGGATGGAACGGACCTAACATCCGGCCCTATCAGGCATCAAACCGAGAACATGACTATGTCCTTTACCAATCATCACGCCGAATTCATCAGCTTTGACGTCATCGATGCTCCTCAATTCAAGGTGATATTGGGGTTGCCGTGGTTGGTGAAGCACAATCCTCGCGTTGATTGGGTGTCCAGGACTATACACCTGGACTCGGAGCATTGTCGTAAATCCTGTTATACCAAGGACCACCTCCTCGGGGATCGCTCCATACAAGCGACATCACTGCCTGTACAGGGAATGGGGATGATTTCCCAAGCAGCCGTGCCAAAGGAATACCTGGACCTAGCCGACGTGTTCGACAAAAAAGGAGCCAACACCTTGCCTCCGCATCGCTCGTTCGATTGCCGGATAGACCTGATCCCTGGTTCCACGTTGCCCTGCAGCAGGATATACTCTCTCACGGAGAAAGAGAACGTCCACCTTCGCTCCTATTTGGACGAGTATTTGGACAACGGCTTTATTCGTCATTCCAGGTCTCCGGTTTCCTCCCCTCTGTTTTTTGTAGCGAAGAAGGAGGGCGATCTGAGGACATGCATTGACTTTCGAGCGATGAACAACATCACCGTGAAGAACCGTTACCCTCTACCTTTGATCACGAATCTCCTAGAGCAGGTAAAAGACGCCTCAGTGTATACCAAGCTCGACCTGCGGGGTGCTTACCATCTCGTCAGAGTCCGGAAAGGCGACGAATGGAAGACCGCTTTCTGAACGAAATTCGGTTTATTTGAATACCAGGTCATGCCTTTCGGACTCTGTAATGCCCCCGCAGCGTTCCAGTTCTTTATCGACGAGGTGTTACGGGATTTCATCGACGTCTTCTGTATTGTCTACATAGACGATATCTTGATCTATTCGCAGACCATCGCAGAACACGTGCAGCACGTGCGTTCTGTCCTTCAACAGCTGGGTAGACATCGTCTGTACGTAAAGCTGGAAAACAGCGTCTTTCACGTCACCACTGTTGAGTTCCTGGGGCATGTCATCACTCCAGCAGGCATTCACATGGACAACAAGAAGGTGGAAGCCATCCTGTCTTGGCCCCCCCCAGAGTCCGTGAAAGGGGTGCAACGGTTCCTGGGTTTTT
Source organism: Triturus cristatus (assembly GCF_964204655.1). Lineage (NCBI taxonomy): Eukaryota > Metazoa > Chordata > Amphibia > Caudata > Salamandridae > Triturus > Triturus cristatus. The sequence goes on along the minus strand of NC_140591.1, from coordinate 740,956,173 downwards.
CCAACTACTACCGCCGATTCATTACGGGCTTCTCAGAGATGGTAGCCCCTATTACCCGGTTGTTGCGTAAAGGGGTACGCTTCTGTTGGGATCGAAAGACAGACGACGCTTTCCAAGAATTGAAGAGATGTTTTTCCGTAGCCCCGGTTCTGGTGCACCCCGACACGGAGCAGCCCTTCGTAGTGGAGGCGGATGCCTCTAAAGATGCCATCGGGGGCGTGCTGTCTCAACGGAACACCCGCACAGGACAACTGCATCCGGTGGCATTCTACTCCAAGAAGCTCCAACCAGCGGAATGCAACTATTCGGTGTCTGACAGGGAACTCCTTTCCATCAAGACCGCTTTCGAGGAATGGCGCCACTTCCTGAAAGACGCCAAACACACCGTCACCATCTATACGGATCACAGGAACCTTCAGTTTCTCCGGTCAGCGCGTGCTCTCACCGCCCGACAACTCCGATGGACCCTTTTCTTCAATGACTACAACTTCGTGATCACATTTCGTCCCGGGAAGGAAAACGCCAAAGCTGATGCCCTCTCTCGGTTGGAAGAAACCGACGAGGATGCCGAGAACACCGAGCCTGTTCCTATCATTGCCGATACACACTTCCAGGGTGTTGTGGCATCTTCAAACTTCTTATCTCAAGTAAGGAAGGACACGAAACAATCCGACCTAGAGGATCTGGCAGAAGGACACAAAGGGGTGTCGTACGTAGACGGGTTGCTGTTTCATGAAGAGCGGCTGTATCTTCCTGGGGTGCCCAGTCAGCGAGAAGCGGTCCGCCTGTGTCACGATCACGTTTTGTCCAGCCATCCCGGTTTCCATAAGACGCTAGAGCTCTTGCAAAGACAGTTCTGGTGGCCAACCATGGTGACCGACACAAGACATCATGTACTAAACTGTACCATCTGTCTCTTGAGTAAGAACAAATCTGAGCCTCCGGTAGGTCTTCTGCGTCCCATTCCTGTACCGCCGTATCCTTGGCACACCATCTCCATGGATTTCGTGCTGGAACTCCCTATCACCAAGACGGGGCACACCACGATTCTCACCATAGTCGACCACCTCTCCAAAATGGCGCATTTCGTACCTTTGCTGAAAGTGCCCACAGCTGCGAACCTGGCCTGGATCTTTGTGCAAGAGGTGGTCCGCCTTCATGGCATCCCATCGGTGGTCATAACAGACCGGGGATCGCAATTCGTGTCCCACTTCTGGAAGGAGGTGTGCAGGATCCTCGAGATGGACGTGCGCCTGTCCACTGCGTACCACCCACAGACGGACGGTCAGGCAGAAAGAACAGACCACACCATGGAGCAGTACCTCCGTTGCCTGCTGCTTATGGTTGATAAGGACTGGTCCGAGGTTCTATGGATGGCTGAATACGCCTACAACAACAGCAAGCATTCGGCCATCAGCATGTCCCCCTTCTTTTGTCTCCATGGCCGTCACCCTCGCACCTCTGCCTGGGAAGTACCCCGGGACTGCTTATTGCCGTCGGTCCGTTCTTATCATGATTCCTTGCGCACTATCTGGCAGCAAGCACGGTTCGAATTGGCCAAGGCAAAGGACACCTACAAGGCGCATGCTGACACCCATAGGCAGAAGGAACCCGGTTACCGCTTGGGTGACCAAGTGTGGTTGTCTATTCGACATCTCAACGTGCATGGCCCCAAAAAACTGTTGCCCCATTTTGTGGGTCCCTTTTTCATTGAAAAGGTGGTCAATCCTGTGGCTATGAGACTCACGCTCCCTCCGCACATGAAGATCCACCCAGTCTTCCATGTCTCTCTTCTGCAGGCGGTCCGTCCTGGTAGCGGGGCTCCCTCTCCTCCTTCTCCGGTAGTAGTGGAGGACCATGTTGAGTATGAGTTCCGGGCCATCCTGGGTTCTCGTCGTACCAAGGGAAAGTTGTTCTACCTGGTTGATTGGAAGGGGTACGGCCCGAATGAGCGGTCTTGGGAACCATTGTCCCATGTTCGCCATGCTCCTATTCTGGTCCGTGCATTTCATCTCAGTCATCCATTCAGCCCTCGCCCTGCTTTCCCCTTTTGAGCTCCTGGGGATGGAGGGGGGGGGGACCTGTTTTGAGGGGGGGTACTGTCACGTTGTACGGCGCTTGCCGTTCCTCTCCGCTGCGACGCACACACAGAAACGACCCGGAGACTCACTTCCGGGTGGAAGTCGAGTCCCGGTCTAGTCGTTAGCATAGCGCAAGGGTCAGGGAAGCACTTCCGGGGGAAACGCTTAAACATCGCGTTTCCCGCCGGCTCGGTGCTTCGTATTCCTCTGGATTTCCCGAGCCGCGCTGCGTGAGACAGATTCCTGATGCAGACAAGCAGAAGAACGAACGCGTTCATTCTCCGCTGGAAACCCTGCTGATTGGCCTTCAACCTCACGTAAGAAGACTCTTCCAGGTACCACAGGTTCCCTAACCCTTGCACCCTTGTCACTCCAGTACGTTGGGGGGTTCTCCTTTTTGATGTGCCTGGAGTGAGCCTGCCCTCGAAGCTTCGCCTTCCCGCGCATAGCGCCACTGATGATTTTGCCTTTCCGCGCATATGCGCTTTTGATGGTCTTGCCTCTCCGCGCAGAAGCGCCTCTGATGATTTTGCTTTTCCGCGCAAATGCGCTTTTGATGATTTTGCCTTTCCGCGCAGGAGCGCTTTTGATGATTTTGTTTTCTTACATCTGGAGCGGCGTTTAAACTTTGCATTCGCCTTCCAGGGATATTACGGGGAAGTTAGGTTTACTTTCCACTGATTAACGTGCCAGAGCACTTTCCTTTGCTTTACTGTACAGCCTGTCCTGAAGCACCTCTCCTGCGAAGCAGCCGAGAAGCTGCACTCGTCACGGGAGTCAACGGTCTGCCAAGACCTGGTGAGCCTCCAGAGTTGGGGACAGGGATAATATCTGTGTGTGTTTCTACGGTGTGTTGGGGTTCTTCACTGACCTTAGTCTTCCTGTTTATAGGTGATTCCGGGATACTCCACACGCCTACCTACCACCTTCGTTCAGGCTCCTTTCCCTGCGTCCATCTCATCCCTGCTGGGTTCTTTTGTCCACAAGGGTCAGGTGGGTACAGGGGCGGGCGCTCTTGTCGTCTCTGCGGAATCGCTGCACAAGCAGAGGTAAGTCTTGTGGAGCACCGGACAAGAAGTGGGTCAGGAGATGCCGTAACATACAAAGATACCTCTAAATACAGGACAAACACAGTATACCCACCAACAAGACATGCCCGTTCGTTGTGCAGCCGCAGCATCATTTCTGGCACCCTGCTACGCCTCATGATGTAGGCATCGTGTGCTAACCCTGGAAAACGTGCACAGACATGAGAAATCAGCATGTTAGCAAGACACACCACAAGGGCATTGATGGAGTGATAATGTTTTCGGTTTCGATAGGCTACCTCCTGTGCCTGTGGTGGTACCAAAGCCACATGTGTCCCATCAATGGACCCAATTACATGGGGCATCCCTCCCAGGGCATAGAACTCACCCTTGATACCTGTCAACTGCTCACGAGTTGGAAAATGGATGAATTCATCCAGGTACTCCAACATGGCTTCTAAAACATCATGCAGGACACGGCTGAACATGGTCTGGGACATGCCACCCACATCAGCTATGGTGAATTGAAACCTACCGGTGGCAAAAAAATGTAGGTCTGCCATCACCTTCATCTTGGGGGTCAGCGCAGTAGGATACCTGAGTCGCGGTTGGAGGTGTGGTTCCAGCTTTGCGGTCAAGTCCTCAATCAACTGTTGCGAAAAGCGGTAACGTCTTAGGCAGTCACGTTCCTTCATGGCAGCCAAGTCTGGCATTGGTCGGGGGAGAGGCGGTGCCCTGCAGATAATTGGAAGGAAGAACAAAGAGTGAGTACCTAACAACATCAATGTCAATGAACTGAGCAAATGCTCAACTGCTAATACACATCAGCGAAATACAGAGTCAGGTCTGTGCTACACATCCAGGACACGTATGGAAGCCAGGTGATACTCCTATGACAAGAAAGCTACACCCGTTGATAGTCCCGTTCTACATGACATGGGCCGGAACTAGCTGTGGGGCAGTGTAAGTGAACAGCCAGAGACATCACAGGAGTGACATGCATACACAAATCTGCATTGAAAGGATGTCATCTCATACAGACTGCTGGCGGCAAGCTAGACGCACAGGTCACATGTCATTGGAAATGTACAGATCATACACATAGCAATGAAAGGGTACACGTGTAACACGAAAACACAGTCATGGATACGGCGCAGATATGTCCTCATGTCATAAAATCATCTTTGAAGCATCCAGACACACGTAACGTGTGAATCCACATGTGGCATGGTGTGCGTATATGTCTGCCATGCCCATCTACACACAGACACATGTTGGATGCAGCAACAGCAGATGCATTTGACGGAACAACACCAGCAAGCTCATGGGAACACATGACACACACAGGACATGTTCACATCGGGGCACACTGTTACTTAGATGTCAGGTGTTAGTGTCCCTGTCCATGGCATCAGGGGACATTTGCGGGTGTTGGTGACTGTGCCATACCAGTGATGCAGTGCTTGACATGTTTGTACTACATGCACACATGTGCATTGTGGGAAGGGGAAGTGTGCCACATACTGCCCCATCACACATGACATGTGTACACAGGTCATCACACATCTATTGTGCTAAAACATGAGGAGACATGTGCCACATCACTGCCTGACACACCTAGGCCCTGCACATGTAGGACTGGAATGACTATGACTTGATGTACAGCCGTGCACGAGTCTGACACCTCCATTCCATTTGTGTGCACCCCCTATCACCTGTGTAAGCTGTGAAGCGCACCGTACAAACGCTCTGAGGGCGTGTGAACGGTCCATATCATCACACTGTTGTTCCCGCCAGAGTACGGGTGTGTGTACGGACCGTACACACGTACGTGTACGACCAGTGTGCACACGTACATGTACACCCTGGTAGTCCACGTACGTGTACACACTGGTCGTACACGTAGGTGTACGCCCTGGTAGTCCACGTACGTGTACGCCCTGGTAGTCCACGTATGTGTACACACTGGTCGTCCACGTACGTGTACACACTGGTCCTCCACATACGTGTGCACACTGGTAGTCCACGTACGTGTATGCCCTGGTAGTCCACGTACGTGTTCACACTGGTCGTACACTTACGTGTACGCCCTGGTAGTCCACGTACGTGGACTACCAGGGCGTACACGTACGTGTACGACCAGTGTGAACATGTACGTGGACTACCAGGGCTTACACGTACGTGGACTACCAGGGCGTACACATACGTGGACTACCAGGGTGTACACGAACGTGTACGATCAGTGTGAACACGTACGTGGACTACCAGGGTGTACACGTACATGGACTACCAGTGTGTACACGTACGTGTACGCCCTGGTAGTCCACGTACATGTTCACACTGGTAGTCCACGTACGTGTACGCCCTGGTAGTCCACGTACGTGAACACACTGGTTGTACGCGTAGCACACTGGTAGTCCACGTACGTGTACACACTTGTCGTACACGTACGTGTACTACCAGTGTGTACACATACGTGTATGACCAGTGTGAACACGTACGTGGACTACCAGGGCTTACACGTACGTGGACTACCAGGGCGTACACATACGTGGACTACCAGGGTGTACACGAACGTGTACGATCAGTGTGAACACGTACGTGGACTACCAGGGTGTACATGTACGTGGACTACCAGTGTGTACACGTACGTGTACGCCCTGGTAGTCCACGTACGTGTTCACACTGGTAGTCCACGTACGTGTACGCCCTGGTAGTCCACGTATGTGAACACACTGCTCATACACGTAGCACACTGGTAGTCCACGTACGTGTACACACTTGTCGTACACGTACGTGGCTAAAGCAATGTGCAACAGGTGCGGTAGGAGTACGTGTAAAACGCACCATACCTGTGTGTGGATAGCTAAATTACGTAGGGACACATGAGGGACAAGTATTGGGGCCTAAATGCATGCTGGTTGTCATGGATACCGATTTTCAAGTTCAAATTTTCGATCATGTGGCCTGGAATAGGAAGTTGGCAACTAAATACAATGTTGCAAAGTGGTTGTTGACTTCGAATCATGCTCAAATTTTGAACCATGCAAAGGCCCTCACTGGGGTATGTTTAAAGGGATTGGAGGAAACGTAGGATGCAAATGAGACTGACCAATCACTCTGTACTCCTGTAAATGAAACAGCCCAGCAAGGCAGATATAATTCAGCCAGAACCCATGAGAGGGCACTTGCCTGCACTACCTTACACTCGACACGACACCACTGCTGCTGCTTGTGATTCCTCTGGGAACATGTCAGGGACTGTGGAGAGGGCCCAGCCTTTCAGCCATGAGGAGAATGAGACCTTGCTGGACATCATCCTCCCACAGTACCCCAGCCTGTATGGGAGACCAGGGGAGCAGGTGAGTGCTGACTCCACTAGCTTTGACTGTGCCCCTTTTTTGTGACTGTCACTTCTGGCCTTGTGTCCAGGTGTGACACACATGCAATGATATTTAGCATGGGTCCCAGGGGGGGAATGGCTTATGTCTCCCATGCAGAGCATGATGTAGTTCCTGTGTGCACTCCTCACTTGCATTGTGCTTACTGTGACATTCACTGCATAGTGTATGGCACATTCACCCTACCCAATCCTTATGCCGATTTTTGTCCTTTTGTCCATAGCTGATTCCCTGGCCCCCCCGGTGTGACAGGTGACTGTACCCAAAGATGTGTGTGAGTTGAGTGGAGCTGTGCTGAGTGTCCAAATGATGTGTACGCCCCCTGGACATTGATGTGTGTGAATGTTCCTTGTCATGTGGGTGAGTGTCTATGTGGAGTGTTGCACCCCAGCTGCATGGAGGAGGCAACAGCTCCAACCATCTGAGGGGTTTAAGTAAGCCGTGCAGAGTGTCTGACTTGCTGAGCTAGCACCACACCTGTGACACCCCACAGGCAAGTGGCCCATGTGCAGAGTGAGGTTTGTATCAGCTGTTGCCAATGGCAGGTGATTGATCTGTGCTTGTGTGTGTCTGTGTACTATGCAGAGGTTGCGTCAGTGGCCTGCAGCATGTGACTGCTTGGAGGTGCTGTCCATCAGCCTAGTGTTGCATGTGATGCCCAGCATATGCCATGATCATGGAGTGTGTTGCACCCCTCATGCCACCTGTGTACTTCCAATGCCATGTCCTGCTTTGGGGCTTCCACATAGGCTAATGTCCCTATGAGAAAGGTGCAATTGGTTGCTAGCATAATATGCCCTGTTCTAAATATCAAAGATGTTCAAATGTGTGTCTCTGTGACATGGAGCAGGTGTAGTGATGTTGTCTCACTTTGTCATCCTCACAGGTAGCCGCCTATGCCAAGGGGGAGATATGGAAGCAGGCCGTCAGGGCCGTGAGATCTGTGGAGGGTCGCAGTTGGCGCCTCGCCCAGGTGAGGAAACGCTGGCTGGACATCCGGTGCTGGACCCGGAGGATCGCCCGCTGGCAGCTCAAGGACTCACCACCACACAATCACGGCAGGGGCCGATGACTGACCCAACAGATGAAGCGTGTCCTGGCGGTGGTCTTCCCTGAGTTGGATAGGCGGTTACAGGAGTTGCAGCAGCAGGAAGGGGGTAGGTACAAGTGTGTTTGTTGTGTGTCACCAGCTTTTGTAAGTGCTCAGTTGCCTGGATACACAGTGAGGGTTAATTTGTGCAGTGCATATCATGTTCCCCAAAGTCAAACGGGGCTGTTCCTCCTCCCTTCCCCTAAATGACATGTGTTCCCTGGTCTGTGTGTAATCACTATTGAACATGGTCATCTAGGCTGCCAGTTAATCCAAGTGCACATTGCTTTCTGCATCATGTGGGGGGGGGGGGGGGTCTGAGACACGTGTTGTTACCTTGCCTGTGCCCTGTCCTGTACAGTCATTTGGGTGTCCATGGTAGTAGGCACTGATGCTGAGTCTCAACATAGGAGGGTGAGTTTTCAAATGAACAGACTTGCAGCATGCATTAACAATGTTGTGGCCTCAGACATGATGTGCATGAGTGGGAGATATGCATAGTGCAGGGACGGTAGCTCAGGTTACAGTCAGATAATTCCAGGACAATGGAGCTGTGTTCCCACTACAGTCCCCTGAGACACCCTTGCCTCTGAATCATGTGTGTCATCCAACACTGTACCCATTCTCTGTGTGTTGAGCATAGTTTGGCCTCTGTGGCATAGTTCCCTGCCCTCATTTGTATTTCTCTGAAGTGTGCCCATTGTACATGCTGACCCCATTTAGCTTGTGCATCCTCACACTGGGCAGTGCCTGTGTGTCTATGTACAACTATCTGTTGATGGTTGTTGGTCACAAATATGTGTTGGCAGCCTCACGAGGTGATGTGGAGTACATTTAGGAATTTGTGATGCACATTGGAGTTAACCCAGATTAAGAGGTGTCACTTCTTTATCTGTCTCAATCACATTGTCTCAGGTATGGGGGGTTTGTGCGGGCAAGGCATACATGTCCAAACCTTATGTCTCCTTGCTGTGTCTGACCTGTGTGTGATAATTGTCTGGACAGACACTCAACATGCAGTGACCCAGTCAGGTTTTGCTGGGTTTAATGTTTGTGATTTGCAGCATGTGTCAAAAATGGAAATACATGGTTCATGCTCATCCATTTTTGCCACCAGTGTGTGGTCGAGATGCTATGTACTTTGGTCTGTGTGTGCTGACATCTGTGTGGACATTCTTGCTTGCCATGAGGGTGTCTCCTTATCCAGACACATTGCAGGCCCATTAGCTAATGCATTGTCCTGTGTTTGGACATGTGTGCCACTCCACATGACAGGCAGTGGGTCAGATGTGTTGCCAACTGTGTCATCATGGTACGGATGGCCATGTGACAGGTGGCATGATTCAAGTTTTCTGTCAATAAGTATTGTACCTTGGCACTGACTACACTTGTCAACATGTCTGCATTTTTCCTATGCTTCATTTTGTTAGTTGGTTGTGAAGGAAAATAATGTGCCTGTATGACAGATGTCTCCCAGGGAATTGCAAAAGAAAGTACTTTTACACTTTCCGTGGACACGCAGGCACATTTCACTGGAAGGCACAGTTTGATTCCCACTTGTCTTCTGAATATACATATCCATGTTCACATAGTGTGTTTGCATGTGTGTAAGTCCTTGGTTGTTGCTGATACGAACTTACGAGTGTCAAGTCATCCAGACCACCGTGGTGCCATGTATATGTACTTACTTCTACACCATTTATTATTTACAGTGGCTTTTTTGAATTCGGCTGCCAGCTCATACAATGACTGTGTAAAAGTATTTTTGTGTGCACATCATTGTGTGACTTCTGTCATGCAGGCAGATGTGTTTTCTGTTCACAAAGTGTGACATTCACACATTCTAAACATGTACATTGTGTAAAGTGTTGTGAGTCCCAAGGGTTTGCAATGTTTTTGGCTATGGTTTCCTAAGTACTCGCAGGTCTCAGAGTGTGGGGACACCTTCAGTATTGAGGTGTGTTATTTGGCCTTGGGTGCACCAATACTGTTTCGTTCACAGTGAACAAGAGGTGGCATGGATTAATATTCTTGCTGTGCTCAACTGTCCCCAGACACTAGCTTCTCAGTATAATTCGATATCAAGTTCTTTGCTGTTGTGTCATGATCTCCATTGTTTCCAAGTGTCATGGTGGGTCAACCAACTGGGGAGTGCAGGGTTACGTATGTGCGGACTATTCTAGATGTTACTCATGATGCATTTCCTGATATGCACTGTGACATTTTAATTGTGACTCATGTGTCTTTTGTATACAGAAGACTGATTATTTTCTGTCTCTTCGCCTTGCCCACAGCATCATCGGAGGAAACCGAGGGAGACACCTGCACGGACGTGGAGGAGGGATCCAGCACCGCTGCCACCACTGCTGCGGAGTCTGCGGGAGCAAGTGGCACGGAGGGCGAGGGGAGTCAGGCGGAGGACCTGTCTAGTGACAACACTGACTACGGCGCAGACGGGTCCGATGCTGAACTCCTCCAGGGGGCGGAGGCTGCTACGACACCTGGCAGCAGCACTACATCTGTCACCGCCCCCTCCATTCCCATCACCGCCCACCCAGTTGCTCCGGTCCCTTCTGTCCGTGCTAGGGAACACTGTGTCTCCTTCGTGCCAGGCACCGCACCCCCTGCCCCTGACCCCCCTGCTGCCCTCACTGCAGAGTCTGTGGACATTCTGCGACAGTTGCAGGTTGGACAGACATCGCTGCTGAATGTCCTCCATGGCCAGAGCCTAATGATGACGCAGATGGTGTCGTACATGGAGGGCATGTCATCAGCGATGTCTGACCAACGGATGTTGCTGAGGTTCATGGACTCTTCACTGACAGCAGCAGTGAGTCTCCTGCAGCGCTTCGTCCCACCCCCTACCCCTGTACCATCCACTCTTCCCACTCCCATACCTGTCCCAAGCACACACAGACATTCACAAGCATGCACCCCACCAGACACAGGCAGCACACCACCACGTAAGGGCAAGGGCACTCCTCCTGGCACGCACACTCAGGGGGATGAGAGCACACCCACTGGGTCTGGGGCACACAGGCATACACGCAGCCACAGTCCGAGGCCGCATGGCGCACTAACCAGTCACTCCAAAGGCACTCCCCTCGGCTCCCCTACCACACCTCCAGAGAAAGAGGCCTACTTGGCTGTGCTGGGCCTCAGCCCCTCTGTCTCTCCAGCCCGCAAACGGGAACGGCACTCCACGGGTAGGGGAGTTGAGCCCCCCCCTGCCCCCACTCCGCCCGTAGCGCTGCACCCCATCACTCCGACCCCCCCTCCTTTGAGGCTGTGTTGTCTTTGGGTGAAGGGGAGACGCTTGACGACCTGGCAGCAGTGTGCAGCGCCGAGCTGACCTCCACCTTTGGCGCTGCCCCACCCCCTGTGGTGGAGGCGTCCGTCCCTGCACCCACCACACCTACCCTTCCACCTCCTGTCCCTGCGGTGCCTGGTCCTTCCCCACATGATGCCCCCCCCCAGTCGAGGAACCTGCGGGTTCTAATGTGCAGGCAAGCTAGGGGAGATGCGTGGCCATGTGTCCCCCCCAAGGACTTCATATCTGGACTGGCCATGTGCCTTTGTTAATAGTGTTGTTAACTACTTTTTCTTTTAATGCTGAATAAAGCATTTTGATTTCCGTTTGAACCCATTTGCATTTCAGGTATTGATGTGGGTGCTGATGGTCCCGGAGTTGGGGTGGTGGTAATGTGTTATGTGTCAGAAGAAAGTTGTCATCTGATGCTAATGGGGTGGACCATGGTTTCTGCCTGCCATCACAATGTCTCTACAAGGTATATTTGGTCGTGTGTGCTATTTGTGTTTGGATATTACAGAGAACGGGGTAACCCAAATTAATCCAAGGACCTGGGTATCATCTGGTACAAAAAACAATGGTCCTAGACATATCTTTCAATTGAATATATCAAAAGGCATCATTCAGACCTGGAGACGGACGCGAAGCAACAGACGCGCTTGAAAAGACCCCCCGCAGTAATTCAATTACGCATTGGCTCTACAGTGACTGGGAATTACCTCCCCTTGGTCTTCGGGGTGTAATCATTATACCAAGTGTGAAGATTACGGTTGAGGAAGGATACCCCCATATTGGATAAAGGATACCATGGACTCTCGTCCACACCTGTGACGGGTTGCCCAGTGTAGTCCTGATGAAGATCCGCCCAGCCGAGGCATTAATCACCCTTTGGCCATAAGCCGGATCGAAACGTCGACGTCCAACTAACTTAACCTGGACCTCGTTTGTCTAATACGTGCTACCCTAGATTTGACGTCTAGTTTTGAATTGTTATATGAATATATTGTGAAATATCTTTCCCTTTCACATCACTTCTGAGCACCCTGTTTTATCTGCACGTCTCCATCTGGAGCAACCTTTCCTAATCTCTTCGTTGAAATTGTTATGTTGTACCATATACTGTCTGGTTTTCACCAAAATTCTTGTAAATAAATATACGGTGATCCAGCATACAAGGTTTTTTCTGTTGCACTATTTGAATTTATATTGATATTTTTTGTAGGATATTAGATTCCTATGTTTATTGCTTTATTCAATAATATGCTCAAATGAGAATTTTTGATATATTCAATTGAAAGATAGGTCTAGGACCATTGTTTTTAGTACCATTTGTGTTTGGAGACATTGTCCCAAGGACTGTTCCTTCCTCTGTGGCACCTGACATCTACCCTGCAGGGAGTAGCACTTTTGTAGTGTAGTGGAGAAGTGTGGCTCAATGATAAGAGCGGCAGACTCTGATGGAGAGGTCTAGCCCGGGACCAGGGTTCAATTCCCTGCATCGGTGGGTCTTGGGCTCAAAAATTCCACGGACCTGATAATTCTCACCTCGGTGCCTATTCCAATCATGGAGTCTCAGTCTGCAACTCTGGGCAATAGCTTGCTTAATCTCCATAACGGCCCCCACAACGCTAAGGACTCCTGGCCTCCACTTTGGGGGTGCCCAGGAGTGGACGCCTCACAGGGAAAGCCAGGATGGGTTCCACAGCGGTATTTGTACAAGCGCCTTGAGACCCTTGCGGGTGAGTAATGCGCTATACAAGTATCAATTTACATTTACATTTACCTGTGTCTAAATTTCCTTTGGTGGTGACGGATCCCTTCAACTATGGCCATGCATGCTCAGCAATGTCTCCGGCTGCATCCTCTGTGCCATCCTTGCTAGTCACTGTACTTGTGTATTGAGTATGTTGTCATGCCTTAATGGTGACAATCAGCATTTTCCACACTGTGCATGTGTGTTATCCCAGCCTAGCACACATTTGGTACTTGTTCTGCAGGGTATTTGAGCACCTGACTGACAATTGTGGGCATTGTATCTGTGGGAAGTCCACCCTTCCATGAGAGGCAACATCTTGGTGGCTGTCCTGGCACCTGTACATTCCTATCAGTCCTGGGATGTGCGTGACAGTGTGTGTTCCCTTTGGCTCTCTTAGTGTAGTGGGCATTGACATGAGTATACAGTCTTGTGGCATGATCTCTGTGTGTGTATTGTTCTGTATCCGCCAGGGGTGGGTATGCATGTGTCATTGTCCTCACACCCACATGTGTGGTGTCATGCAGTGGGGGAAGGACATCCATCCTCATGATAGTGGGACACTGCTGTCAGTGATGTGTTGTTATGAAACTATCAACATAGTTGAACATTAGGGATGCGTACATACACCCATGGAGTTGTGCTCATCTGATCATGATGTACACACACCCATGACTCTGTCCACTGCTTGGAGTCCTCTGCACCCACCCCTCACATGTCTCTGTCCACTGCTGGGAGTCCTCTGCACCCATCCCTCACATGTCTCTGTCCACTGCTGGGAGTCCTCTGCACCCACCCCTCACATGTCTCTGTCCACTGCTGGGAGTGATATGCACCCAGCAGTGGAAATTTGCAGGCCACTGCTGGGAGTCCTCTGCACCCACCCCTCACATGTCTCTGTCCACTGCTGGTAGTGATATGCACCCACCCCTCATATGTCTGTCCACTGCTGGGAGTCCTCTGCACCCATCCCTCACATGTCTGCCCACTGCTGGGAGTGATATGCACCCACCCCTCATATGTCTGGGCACTGCTGGGAGTCCTCTGCACCCACCCCTCACATGTCTCTGTCCACTGCTGGGAGTGATATGCACCCACCCCTCACATGTCTCTGTCCACTGCTAGGAGTGATATGCACCCACCCCTCATATGTCTGTCCACTGCTGGGAGTCCTCTGCACCCACCCCTCACATGTCTGTCCACTGCTGGGAGTGATATGCACCCACCCCTCATATGTCTGTCCACTGCTGGGAGTCCTCTGCACACACCCCTCACATGTCTGTCCACTGCTGGGAGTGATATGCACCCACCCCTCACATGTCTATGTCCACTGCTGGGAGTCCTCTGCACCCACCCCTCACATGTCTCTGTCCACTGCTGGGAGTCCTCTGCACCCACCCCTCACATGTCTCTGTCCACTGCTGGGAGTGATTTGCACCCACCCCTCATATTCCAGGCCACTGCTGGGAGTCCTCTGCACCCACCCCTCACATGTCTGTCCACTGCTGGGAGTGATATGCACCCACCCCTCATATGTCTGTGCACTGCTGGGAGTCCTCTGCACCCACCCCTCACCCCTCACATGTCTCTGTCCACTGCTGGGAGTGATATGCACCCACCCCTCATATTGCAGGCCACTGCTGGGAGTCCTCTGCACCCACCCCTCATATGTCTGTGCACTGCTGGGAGTCCTCTGCACCCACCCCTCACATGTCTATGTCCACTGCAGGGACTCCTTGGCAGACGTCCACCCACCCACCCGCACCCTTGGTGCTGTACATTGCTGTCCTGGCCATGTACACACCCCAATATACTGGTTATATGCTGCACCAGGCCCTAAGCCAACATTCGTGGCGTGTGTACGCCTTGTATCACTAATGTACTGGTGCCCTAGACGTACGGGTGATACGGTCCGTACCCACGCCCTCAGAGCGTGGGTACGGCCCGTACCACGCGTACCCCTATATCACCACTACAATGGTGGTACGGCCTGTAACCACGCCCTCAGAGCATGGGTACGGCCCGTACTGCCATTGGAGTGGTGATGTAGGGGTACGTGCCGTACCCACGCCCTCAGAGCATGGGTACGGGCCGTACCACCATTGGAGTGGTGAAGTAGGTGTACCGTGGTACGGGCCGTACCCACGCTCTGAGGGCGTGGGTACGGCGCATACCCCTACATTGTAGTGGTGCTGTAGGTGTACGCGTGGTACGGGCCGTAAAGGAAGGATTGAATCCAGTTGAGGGAGGCTCCTTGTATCTGCGTGTCATGAAGTCTGGCTGCGAGCGTGCGATGTGAGACAGTGTCGAAGGCTGCAGAGAGGTCTAGCAGGATGAGGGCTGCAGTGTGTCCCTGGTCGATTAGTGTGCGGCTGTCGTCAGTGGCAGCAAGGAGGGTGGTCTCAGTGCTGTGGTTACTGCGGAATCCAGATTGTGAGGCATCTAGGATGGAGTTCTCTTCAATGAAGGCAGTCAGCTGGGCGTTTACGAGTCTCTTGGTGACTTTGGCCACGAAGGGGAGGAGAGAGATGGGTCTGTAGTTCTTCAGGTCTGTTGGGTCGGCTGTTGGCTTTTTGAGGAAGGGTTTAACCTCCACCCACTGTCTGGGAAG
The DNA here is from genome assembly GCF_964204655.1 of Triturus cristatus. Classification (NCBI taxonomy): domain Eukaryota; kingdom Metazoa; phylum Chordata; class Amphibia; order Caudata; family Salamandridae; genus Triturus; species Triturus cristatus. The sequence goes on along the minus strand of NC_140591.1, from coordinate 740,940,899 downwards.
ATGCCGGATCTGAAGAAGGCGTTGATGGTCATCCTAGTTTGGGTGTGATGGTGGCAGCGGCCCGTTGGAATATGTGCAGTGGGCATGGGTCAGTTGGGGCTCCTGAGTGGGTTTTCTTCATGGTCGCGATGGTGTGTTCTTCGGTGGCGGGATTCCAGGTCGTGACGGTTGGCTTATCTGCGGTGGTGGAGAGGGGGGTGGTGTCTGGCGTCTGTTCGCTGAAGTTGTCATAGAGGGCCTTGATCTTCAGATGGAAGTAGGAGCTGAACTTGTTGCTGAGTTCCTGAGAAAGTGTGAAGTCCGTTGCTTCGCTGGGGGGGTTTGGTAAACTGCTGTATGATGTTGAACAGTTCCTCGGCGTTGGTCACCTTGGTCTGGACTTTGTCTCTTATGAAGGTCTGTTTGGTGTCTCTTATGCGCTGGTGGTATTCCTTCATGGCGCTCCTGTGGTTGTTCCATGCTTCCGTGGTTTTCTGGTTCCGCCAGGTTTTCTCTCGGCATCTGCAGGAGTGCCTGGCTTCTTCAAGTTCTGTAGTGAAACAGGCGGCCTTCAGAGGGCGTTGTTTGGTGGGGTGGTGGAGGGGTGCGAGCTTGTCGGCGCAGCAGGCAACCCAGCGGTGAAATTATTTGGCTGCGGAGTTGGTGTCGGTCGTGACGCTGGGGGGTGTTGGAAGAGGGTGCTCTTGAGGTGTTCCTCTGTATCCTTGCTCCAGTTCCTTTGTGGCAGGCGACGGGCGGGCTTGGGTGCGGTGGTGGTGTTGAAGGTGAAGTGGACGCAGTGGTGGTCCATCAAGAGGGGCTAGGTGGTGTGGCTGAAGTGGATGTTTGTCCCTCCTGCAAATATGGAGTCGACGGTGTGTCCAGCTCTGTGAGTGGGCGTATTGACCAGCTGCTTCAGTCCGAGGTTGGCGAGGTTATCGAGGAGAGAGGTGGAGTCGGGGTCGTTGCAGTTGTCGAGGTGGAAGTTCACAGATCTGTGTGTCATCTGCATATGACTCCATTGAGAAATCATGGGAGCATATAATGTTTGCAAGACAGCAGAAATAAAGATTAAATAAAGATTGAAAAGTGTTGTACTCATGTGAAGATCCCTGTGGTACTCAGTGAAGATCCCTTTGAAACCCCACATTTTAGATGATGGGAGGCTGAATACAATGGTCCTTCACTGACTTGAAAACGTCTGTCGCTAAGGAGGGAGGTGAGTCACTTATTTGCTAGACCAACAATACCCACTTCTTCCAATCTTTTAAGCAAAATTGGATGGGATACTGTAACAAATGATGCACTTCAGTCCAGTAAAATTATTGCAGCTGATCCCTCTATATCGAGAATCTCTTTTATCTCTTCTGTGACCATTAGGAGACCTGTTTTCGTGCTGCATCCAGGCTGAAACACTATTTGAGGAGGGTGCAGTAGGTTATGGGCTTCCAAGAAGCCTGAGAGATGTTTATTAATAAATGTCTCCAAACATTTACTAATGCCAGGACGTAGTGATATTGGCCTGTAGCTCTCTGAAATCCCCTGGTCCAATGAGGGTTTCATTAGCAGAGGTCTAATAATGGCATGTTTACTGGCCTCAAGAACCATTCCACTCTCCAGTCGCCTATTGTAAATATCAGTCAGCACTTGAAAGATTATGTCACACTCACTTTCAATAGGACTTAATAGGACTTTAGGAGGTGCTGGGTCAAGCGGGGAGCCTGATTTCACAGATTTAGCAAGGGCAATTATGTCTTCCGTTCCTATTGGCGTGAAAGAGGCTAATTCCTCTTTTGTCAGGGCCACCTGTCCGTAACTGCTGAGTATGCCCCTGCAGTCTGGCTCTCCTGCCAAGGCTTTGTAGATACTGCAAACCTTACCCAAAAAGTAGTCAGCAAGCATATTGCAGTGGGACTTGGATGGAGGAGGGCCAGAACCCATTTTGGCTGGTTTCATAAAAGAGTTGACTGTATCGCAAACCCCCTTAGATGAATTGGAGGAACTGTTGATCTGCAAACTGAAGTCATTAATCCGAGCTTTTCTAACAGCATATTGATATTTTGTAATCCTTTTTTGTACAATACTTTACTCCTAGCATCATAGCTTATCCTACATTTCTTTTCCATTCGTTTGCACACTTTTATTGATTCTACTAGCTCTGCCAAAAAACATGCAGCCTTTCCCTTCAGTCTGCTGGTTTTGTGCAGCTAATCTTATTTAACTTAGACCAGCACTGACTAAACCTTGGCTACTGGACAGGAGAGACCTTCTTTCCAATTTTTGGAAGAAGAAATGGGACAATGTAATGATCCGACCATCAGACTTGGAGGGGATCTTTCGATCTGATATTAGAGACGTTAGAAACAAGCATTGGCATAGCCAATAGGTCTCGCTTTTGGGACCTTATAAGTATTTAGTTATGCAGCACAATATCGTTGGTGCAACAACATCAACTGTTGCATGGCTAAACACTTATAAGGTCCGAAAGGCGAGACCTATTGGCTATGCCAATGCTTGTCTCTTCAGCGACTAACTTTTTAACCCTCGGACTGTATGAAGTATATTTCTTTTTAGTCACCACAGGATTAATGGACATTTTTGCACCACTTATGGTCATTCTTAGCTGCTATACTATCTTTGTTTCTCGCCTTTGCAGTTATCTAAGATGCTGGAAATTCAGTTGTCCTGCAGAGGACTCATTGATTTGTCTGTCCAAAAAGAGCAGAAACATCAGCATTATACAACTGGCATACTACTGGACTCAATTATAAAATGTTGTCTCTTGCCCTGCTAACTTTTGTGCCACTGGTATATATTTATTTCTTTGGAGACCAAAACATTTTTTAAAGTGCCTCAAACTGTTTGGTGCAGTTTCTAAAGTACTGATGCGCCTCTGGAGCAGACGGGACTTCATCACAAGCATATAGGGGAGCCCACTAATAATGGAGGCAGAGGGGTGTGAAGCACAGCGGGAAGAGCACTAGTAATGCGCACAGCGGGGCGTCCATCACTCTCTTGTGGGAAGCACACAGAGGAGTGCACTAGTAATGCGTGCGTGAGTGCTCTCTTGTGAGAAGCACATCTCTGAGGGGCAAGATCACGAAGGGGTCGAAGAACAGCTGGGGATGGGTGGAGGTACTCCCTACTCCAATGAGCAGTACATCAGAGGGTGGAGGAGGGCGAGAATCATTTTGGGATTGATGGAGGCATAGCGGGGTGAGAGGTGGTGATGCTGCAGCAAGGAGTTCCGGAATGTGAGGCCCTCCGCGCACTACACAAATCACTTCATGTGCTGCAACGCCATAACTATGGTAGTAAGCGCTAAACAAGTGGCAATAACTAACTCTAGAAAGCAGAACGGGGTGTGTGTATGGGGGAGTTCCAGTGCGAAGCGCAGCGGCAGAGCCCTGGGTGTGAGGGAAGGTAAGAGGCTGGAACTAGAGGCAGCAAAGGCGAGTGTGTGGAGGGAGTAAGGGGTTCACACTATGGGCACAAAGCCTCTCGCGCTCGTGTGTGGACAGTAAAGGTTTAGGACTGCAGAATGCAGAGTCGATTATGCACAGTGGATAAGGGGGTTCAGGGCTACAGGCAGCAGAGCAGGGTGTGCACAGGCAGGGGAGAGGCAAAGGCTACATAGTGCAGAGCAGGGTGTGCACAGGCAGGAGAGGGGTCAAAGGTTATAGACTGCGGAGCTGGGTGTGTACAGGCAGGAGAGGGGTCAAAGGCTACAGACTGCGTAGCCGGGAGTGTACATGCAGGATGGGTCAAGGCTACAAACTGCAGAGCCGAGAATGCACAGACAGGGGAGGGGTCAAGCCTACAGAGTGAGGAGTCGAGAGTGCACAGGCAAGGGAGGGGGGGTCAAAGGCTACAGACTGCAGAGCCGGGAGTGCACAGGCAGGAGGGGGGTCAAAGGCTACAGAGTGTGCAGTGCAGCCAAGTGTCCACAGTCAGGGGAGGGGTGAAGGCTACAGAGTGCTGCGCTGGGTGTGCACGGGCAGGAGAGGGGTAAAAACTAGAGATTGAAGAGCTGGGTGTGCACAGGGCGGTAAGAGGGTAGAACTAAGGGTGGCAGAACCGGGTGTGTGCAGATTGCAGAGCCGGGTATGCACAGGTGAGAGGGGGGTCAAAGGCTACAGAGTGTGCAGTGCAGCCACGTGTCCACAGTCAGGGGAGGGGTCAAGGTTACAGAGTGCGGAGCTGGGTGTGCACGGGCAGGAGAGGGGTTACAACTAGAGATTGAAGAGCTGGGTGTTCACAGGGCAGTAAGATGGTAGAACCAAGGGTAGAACCAAGGGTGGCAGAACCAGGTGTGTGCAGATTGCAGAGCCGGATGTGCACATGGCAGTAAAGGTTAGGCATGCAGAAGGCGGGAAGGGGTTAGGACTGAAGGCAGCAGGGCCTACTGTCCAAAGGGAGCGGAGGGATTAGAGCTCAAACATCAGAGGGAAGGAATGATTTAGGTAATGCTCAGGGACTAGCAGTGAACGATGTGTGGCACAGGGAGGCACTAAAAGGAAATAAAAGAAGACGCGCAAATAGGAAATAAAAGAAGACACGCGGCCGCAAGACTCGCTCTGTGGTATTTTCAAGGCTGAGAGTAAACAACAGCTTGCACTATTGATACGTCTCAGAGGAATTTCCATTAGAGAGTCCGTGGTAGTTTATGAGGAAAAGAAGTGGCCGGAGACGAAAGGAAAGCTGTCTTCAAAAAGAAATTAAAGAAGACGCGCAGCCGTGAGATGCGCTCTGTGGTGGGGCAGGGGCGGAGTGAGGCGCTTGTGAGAGCAAACAAGAAGAAAGCCAGATGGCACCTGATCGTGCGCTGAAAGCTGGCGGCTGCGCGCGTGCCCGCGTGCGTAACCGCAAGCACTAGGCCACAAGCAAAAGCATGTGGTAGCATTTTCTGAAGCCCACTTACTAAAAGTTTCGCCAGACAGCGCATGCGCTGGCTCAGGCGAAACCTAAAAATTGGGTCAAGAAGACATCCTTTTTTATGCGTGACGGATGTTTCCAATTGAGAGAGCTGTTATACAGCAAGATTGTGCAAATGGTTTATTGCATAGTCACAGTTGTTGTCATCAAAATGTAAATTTAAACCACCAAGCAAGGTGAAGCTGGTTGTTAGAAGGCTTTGATCAGCCAGAATGTCGAGCACAGAATGAATAAACTGGGTAGCTGGCCCCAGCAGGCTATATAGCAAAAGCCTGGTAAAGGTAAAAGTGGACAAGAGTTTGATTGCAAAGAGATACTTTCGCACCCTAGAGTGGTGTTGGGATAAAATTCTCTTTAAGATTTTTTTTAAAGATTATCACAACCACACCTCTTGATTTGCTTTGGCGATCACACCTGGCTTGTTATTATTAGACTGATAATAAATCTAAAAAAAAAAAAAATCTTTTTCTGGAGAAAATCCTTTTCAAAATGGATACTTTTCAGTACATTATTCCTCTAGTAACTCTCATCAAAGAATTATCAGGTTCTCTATAGCTGGTTATCATTGTCAGTTCCAGGTAATTCCCTTTAGCCTAACATTGTCACAATGAATTTTCACAAAGTTGCTAGTCCATCTGGTGGCTTTTTTTCAGAAAAGGGCAATATTAGTTGATTCATACTTGGACATTTGGTTAATAAATTCGTCTTCAATAACCAAGGGTTAGAAACACAAGAATGCAGTATGTCGGATTACTTGTCATCCACAAGAAATCTTGTTTTGTTCCCCATACAGGGCATGGAGTTCATCGGAGCCTGATTTCAGATTTATCTTGGATATGTATGGCTCCCAAAACTGAGGGTGACTAGATTGCATTCCCTCCTGAGCAATCTTTACCATTTGAATTCCACCCCCACAATGGAGTGACTTGGTACCAATGGACACATGGTAATTCCCTTCTGGGGGAGGTAGGACACCTTTGCCCAAAGATATTCCAGGGGGTTATACATTTCGTTTGTTTTTAATTTTTTCTTGAGTCTTCTTATTAGGCATTAGGTGTCTTTATGGTGCCATAGGGTCGACTTCACCTAGCCCATTGCACAGACACCATTTCCTGAACTGGACTCCTTCACCTCAAAACATGGATTATAGGATTCCAGTAACAGACAAGGGGGCATATCAACAACAACCGGCGATAATTATCGCTCAGCGCTCTTAGCGTGAGGATAATTATCGCCGGCTAGCGTGAATTTGTATCGCTGAGATAGCGTGCTATTAGCAACGCTTATCTCAAAGCGATAAAAATCTACACGCTAACAGGCTAACGTGAGATTATCGCTGGAAACCCAGCGTTAATCTCACGTTACCTTGTTGATAGGGACAGGCAAACTTAGCCATGATATCCTCCTTCCATAGGATATCATGGCTAAGTCTGAAAATTAGCAGACGTACAAAAGCAGCGTTAACCGCGGTTAGCGCTGCTTTTTTTGTCTCTAACAGGGTTAGCGTCATTCTTGATAATAGGAGAAATGTCGCTTAGCGACATTTCTCCTATTATTTTACTCTGGAACGCCCCCTTTGCATCTCATTAGAGATGCAAGGGGAAGCTTAGAGTAAAAGGGTGCTAACATGCAAATTTGCGTGTTAGCACCCTGTTGTTGATAGGGCGCTAGTTTTATCTCTGCTTTTTTGGCTTTTAAAGCCAAAAAAGCAGAGATAAAGCCCTTGTTGATATGCCCCAAGATTCGGAAGTATCTACAATGGTGCATTCTTCCTTCAGATGAATCTATCTCTCTTTCCTCAAAGCTAATTGTAACTACCAGTGTGAGCAAAATTAGTTAGGAAGCTTCTCTAGGTCAGCAGACAATTCAAGAAAAGTCAGTATCTTACAAACGTCTACATTTTTCTCCTCTTTTACATAATCAGGTAGCTCTAGTGAGGGCAGAAGTTAACAATTACTAGCCACCTTGCATATGAAATTATCAGCCTGTCAGAAAAACATCTGATTGCTTTCTCAGCAATTTACATTCAGGGGAAGGGAAATGCAATAGCAGGCAGGCTAAAGAGAGTCTTCCATCCTTCCTACAACATTTGTCTGGTGGCTCTGTATATTTTTGAGAAAATATGTCAAAGGTTTGAAACAACTCATTTAAATCTCTTTACCGATTAAGAAAACACTCTTCTTCTATGGTTTCTGTACAGATACCCAGAAGAAGGGTGTTGGCGAGTAGATGTTCTGACTTTTTCATGCTTTCCCCTTCTCCTTTATGCATAACCATTCCACTAATTGCCATGTAATTGCTCATCTTTAGAAAGAGAAAGTGGATATCATTCTTGTGGCTCTCGTCTGTCCAAGTATGAGTTTCTTTCCTCTACTCAGAATAATGTTAAAAATGCAGGAATGTGTTTCCAGTGGAACCATGCACTCTGCACAACCCTCTTCTTCCTCTAGAGCTGTTTTGAAGGATACATCTGCCAGCCTGGCTGTTGAGAGGAGGTGTTTAGGATTTTCTTCCCCAGTTGCACCTCCAGTTCATCCCATTGTCAACAAACCAGACTTTCTTGCAATCATCACATGGCATCTTTCTTCCCCTCATGTTGTAATTCAGGGTGGACATAACCTCGTAATTCAGTGTAGTGGAATTACCTAAAAATTCCACTTGATTACAAGAAGGGTCATTCTGCCTATAGCACAAAATGCCACTTAACGTCCAAAATGGACCAGCAGATAAATCTTGCACACAGAACTTGCTCTAAATGCAGCAGAACATAAATAGTTGTGCAAGCAGCCACTCATGCTCGCTAAATGTCCACTTGGAGTTGGATTTTCCCCCAATTTATTCCCAGCATTTAGATCAAATTTTTTCCTCAAAATGCACCCACTCGACCAAAAGGGATGCGAGGATGCATTTTACGCTAAGAAAATAGCACTAAATGCAACAAAACATAAACATCTCATGCTCGCTAAATGTGCTCTTGTGGTAGGATGTTTCCCCCCTAAATTACTCTTAATTACACAAGCGGGTGTAATAGCAACATTATTATTATTATTATTATTATTATTATGGAATTTTGTAAAGCGCATGGTTACGCGCCCCGGCGTGTCCCCGCGCTGAGTGAGAAGTATGAAGTGGCCAGAACAGGGAGGTTACATCAGTACTGAGAGGTTACATTATCATGAATCCACATCAAACAGTACCGTGGAATTACAAATTACCAGTAAGTAATCAAGCCATACTCTTCCACTTATAATGAGGCCTGAAAATTGGGACCGATCTTGCAAAATGACTTATCACAGTAAAATTGTTAGTACACGTGCATGTAAACTTTGGTTTAGTACCTCTTTCAAGAGATGAATACCATTTTTGACTATGCCCACGAAATAAAAAGTAAAGTAGCTTGACTACATAATGGAGCTGGAAGTAGTCTTAAGTTTCTTTCTAAACTTCAGGATAGATGCACGAGGCTGATATGCAGAGGCATAATCTTGTGGATCCGTGGTACATGTAAGAGAAAGTTTGACTCCTTTTCTTTACTTTCTTAACTTGTTTACAGGTTGCTATCAATCTTTTATAATCCGACGAACAGCCACATTTCCCAAAATGTAACAATATTTACTTTTTGCTGCTAATACTGAATTATACATTAGTATCACAACAGTCAATGGCTTTCACATATATTGACACATGTTCCACCTGCATCGTCTTACATGTAGATTACAGTGCCATGGTGACAACAGAGCAGAAGCTGTAAATTTAACAAAACTGTCTCCACGGTTAAAATGCTCTACCCTAGGCTAATTTACTCACGTTTAGCATGCATTAAGGCAGAATAAATATTGTGTGAACTCATGGGAATAGTAGAACTCTTACTTCTCCAAGTTGCATGCAAAGCTCATCTAGTGTTATTTTTTAGTTCCTTTGCATTCAAGGTTTCATAGTCCTGTTGATGCCATTACAAATCAGAACTACAAATCCCAGAATGCAAAGGAAAATCCTAGAGTGGGTGAGCTACTCTCGCTTTTATCTGGGAAATGTGAGAGCTCTGAAAAACCTTTGTAAATCAGGTCGTTAGTTCTTGGGTCTATTGATAGTAATATTTTGAATAAGATTATTTCAAATCGTTTATCACATGTGTTTCTATTTCAGGCAAAATTCTCTCAGCAATTGAAGAGAGAGGTTTGCAGAACAACACACTGACCTATTTTGCATCTGACCATGGGGGGTCTTTGGAAGCCCAAAACGGCAATACTCAGATCGGTGGCTGGAATGGAATATTCAAAGGTGAGCACAGAGTGTGCTGAAAAGTATGGTTTTAAGAAGAAGGAAGCAGCAGCAATTCTTAACTGGTTGGAAAATTCTTCCTAAATTAGTTGACTCACTCATTTTATTTCTAAATGTATGTTTTAAATGATAAGTATGCTTCTTAGTCACTGTCAGCCTCTATATCACATTTTCATCAACAAATATATTATCACACGTTTGTCCTTAATAGGATTAAAAGGTGGACATACTTTTCCATTGCCATTCAACTCTAAGCCAGGCAGTAGTGGTTGCTATGGGGCCGTGGTGGTGGGGAGGGCAGGGAAGGGGGCAGTCGGGGTGTTTGAACAAAGAAAATTGGACTTACCTGGCCTCCGCCGCCTCTCCTCTGGTCTTACTTTAAAGAGACTGGAACAAGAAGGAAGCACCCAGGCTCCCTAGCCAATCATGATGCTGCTAATTGCAGCGTTATGATTGGTCTGAGCACCATGGCTCGGCGATCAGAGAGGGAGTGGTAAACTGGACATGTTCTCTACCCAGGCTGTAATGCAGCCTGGGTGGAGAACATGGAAACTGTACATGACGGTTTGGCCTGCTCGAGATGGCCGGCCAAATTGTCATGCACACTTAAGTGCGCATACCACTCCTCCCCCTGCTGGCTGACAGCGCAGCCCCACCCGCACCTTAATCAAAACTGTGCCAGCCCAGTACTGAACAAAAGTACCATAAAAATAAAATGATAATAACGTTGTGTTATCATCATTTTATTTCTCATGTTGGGCGACGTTCCTCCACGGAGAGCTGCCACTAAAACCAGGCCCTGCATACTTTCCCTTAAAGAACACTAGGGGCCCGATTCACAGAACTAACTTAAGACAAAATCCTAAACTTACTACTTTTGGTATTCACAGAAGTTAGGATTTTGTCTTAAGTTTGTCTTAAGTTTGTCTTAAGTCTGTCTTAAGTCTGTCTTAAGTCTGTCTTAAGTTTGTCTTAGGTTTGTCTTAAGTTTGTCTTAAGTCTGTCTTAAGTTTGTCTTAAGTCAAACTTAGGACAAAATCCTAACTTCTGTGAATACCATAAGTAGTAAGTTTAGGATTTTGTCTTAAGTTAGTTCTGTGAATCGGGCCCTAGGAATGTGTCATAATTAAAGTTGACACAATGAGATGATGGACAGAGTGCAGACATTTTTCAGACACTTATCCCCAGTCACAGATCTGGGTTGAATCCATCATCGTTCTTTAGCTCACTTCGCCAACTCAGTTCAGACACATCCATGTGCATATCAGTCTTGACCCTGTTCCTCATGGGAACAGTCCAGCTCGAATGGCCAAGCCAGGTCTTCCCTGGACCAGAAATAAGCATCCTGGGACTCTGTGTTTGCATAATTAAAGTTGAACCTTGAGTGAATTGGAAGGAGGTTTGATTAGGAGACCATCTCTACTCCCTTAAAGGTTTCTGGAAGCACAACGTTGTTCGACTCAGTGGGGTGATGACAGATCTGAAAGTAGAACCCAGTTTGATAAGGAAATAGCCTAGCCTGCAAAACACCTTGCATAATAAAGCATATTTTAGGGCAGTAGGTTATGTTTGAAAGTGTGCATCAATTTCCTATGATATACGAAATTATCAAAAAATAACATTTAAGTAAGATTAGTTAATAAATGAATGAATGAAACTTTAAGAGTTGCCGAAAGAAAACAAAATATATCAATTCCTGCCCTTCATCATGATACAGTACTGGGATCTATGGGGTGTAAGAACAACCAGCTGGAGCACTTTTGTCACTACTAATGCATCAATCGGGTCTGCCTCTCAAAAAGGAAAACTCAAAGGCCCTCATTCAAAGGGAGATTCTCGCTTGTGTTTGGGGACCATTAATTGTTTTCTCTTCCCAGGTCCTTTCATTACAGATCCGGGCAGGGAAAACAGTGACATTCTCCTTTTCCTAGGTAGTTGCAGATAGCGTGTAAGGTTAAAGGTTTCCGTTGCTGAAGCCAGCTGAGACTCCACCAACAGAAATCCAGCAGTTGCCCAAATCTAAAAGGGTAAGTAGATCAACGATGAGGTTAGAAGACAGGCTATCTCTATTTTTGTTGTCCATGCCCGCATCATCTAACCAATAAATGGCATCCATTATTTGCAGTTGAAGGAATCCAATGTTATAAGGGAACATTCAAACTCATCCAAGAAAATGAAAAATTCAAGGGAGCCTCTGGGGGGAAAACAATAAATGTTGGTGCTCGAAAAGCAGCACAGTATATGAAAAATATGTGTTTTCTAAGTGTACTGAGGACCAGGCTACAGATGTCCATTATGTGTTAGGTACATAGCCTTGAAAGTATGAATGATGGCTTTATAGAACTTTTAGGAAGGCATTAAAGAAATGTTCTTACGGATTTCAGCACACTAAAAGCAGAGGGAAGTGACATTTCTGATCTGTGATGTGTGTCAAACATAATACCCAGGAGTCTGACTCAATCAAATGCGATGAAACTCTAAGTTCCAAGGGCGACCAGTTCAGTGAGCATCTGGGAGTAAGTTTTCCTAAAAAAAGGATCTCTGTGACTTTTAACCATTATATTTAAGATATTTCTGATTTTTCCATACAGCTATTTCAGTCATGCACAACTATTGTTCTGCTGTTTTCCTGGTTCTCAGTCAATGATTCTATGATTTGAGTATCATTGGCATAAGATGAGATTCTGAAACCATAAGATATTACTATGGCTGGTAGAGGAGATATGCAATTATTGAATAATGTTGAACCTAAGGAAGAGGCCTGATGAACCACGCAGTGGATAGACAATGGTGAAGAGTACAATTAACCATGGTAAAGAATCTGGATACACTCAGCTAAAAAACAAGCACTCAATCGGTTGGTTAAAATTATTTATCTCCATGCTGACTGAGTCTTTCCAAGTAGGGTACTATGGCAGACCATATCAAAGAAGCTGATAAACCTAGAAGAATGAGGGCAGCCGTGCCCTCCTTGTCCAACATTACCCTGCTATTATCAGTAATAGTGCAGACTCTAATATGGCATGGCCAAAAGCAAGATTGGCATCTAGTATTTAATTGTCTTCAAGGTAGCTGGAAAGTTGTGTATTGATAGCTTTCTCAATCCTCAATTATTTTTCAATTATCTTTTGCGGAAGAGGAGGTAAAGAGATAGGTCAAGAGCTAACAAAGATAGTGGGGTCAGCTGTAGGTTTTTGTAATAAAGGTTTGACTATGGCTTTCTTCCATACTTTGATAAAGTCCCTGGAAGATCAGGACACATTCCACAGATTTGTGATGATAGGGGCAAATTCCTTGTGAGCCAGTTGCATAATTCATTGAGGTCTTAGATTGGCGAAAGATCCTGATTTGGCTCCATATGAATATTCTTGGCTATATCTATTTCTAAAGGAGCAAAATGATCTAATGCAGGGCTATCTAACCTGAAATAAGAGCTACTTCTGTTTTAAAAAAATGCTCCTGAGCTACTAATATTAACAGAGATGTCATAGTCGGTGAGTAGACAAAATATCGAAAATAAAATAACGACATACAAAAATATCGAATGTGAAATATCGATGAACCAAAATATCTATGTTTAGTATATCGACGTTAAAAATATCGATATTGGTATGTGTAGTAAAATATCGAAGTATAATATATCGAAAGTCATAATATCGTCATGAAAAAAAATCGATAAAGGATAGTATTGTGTGTATTTGTTATATATTAGAATTTATTGTATATAAGTGTTTGAAAATGTAATTTTGAGTGTATAAAGTTATGTTTTTTGAGTATTTGATAAAATATTATTTGTTTTTAATTTGATATATAGGTGCCGATTCCGATCCGGTAAATATTTCCCGTACGACTCGTATCCGTATTATTTTCCGTACGAGTCGTACAAGTGCCCTACAACCGGCGAAGTACGAATCGTACGTTAAAAAATAATACGAGTCGCGTCGGGAAAAGGCTACGAGAGGATCCCGGACAGTTTTACATGCAAATCGTAAAACTGAAGTCCGAGCGCACAAGTACGATCCGTACCGTCCGTCCGAATATACAACCGCATGGGAAATGGCCCGTACGGAGCGAACGATGAGCCACTTATGTACACGGCTATACTTGTGCCCGCGTTCGAGTCGCACAGCCCCCCCGCATATGTCAGCACCGTACCCCCGTATGTCCGCAACGTACCCCCCATGTCCACACTGTACCCCAGCCTCCTACGTGTACGCGCCATACCCCAGCTCTGTACCCCATCCCCGTACCTGTATGCACCGCACCCCAGGCCCGTACACCATCCCCGTTCCTGTACGCACTGTACCCCAACACCGTACCCCAGTCCCGTGCCTGTACGCACTGTACCCCAGGCCCGTACACCAGGCCCGTGCCTGTATGCACCGTACCCCATGACCGTACACCATGCCCGTGCCTGTACGCGCCGTACCTCAGGCCCGTACACCAGCCCCGTATCTGTACGCACCGTACCCTAGGCCCGTACACCATGCCTGTGCCTGTACGCACCATACCCCAGGCCCGTACACCATGCCTGTGCCTGTACGCACCATACCCCAGGCCCGTACACCATGCCCGTGCCTGTACGTACCGTACCCCAGGCCCGTACCCCAGCCCCGTACCTGTACGCACCGTACCCTGGCCCGTACACCATGCCCATGCCTGTACGCACCGTACCCCAGGCCCGTACACCATGCCCGTGCCTGTACGCACCGTACCCCAGGCACGTACACCAGCCCCGTACCTGTACGCACCGTACCCCAGGCACGCACACCAGCACCCTCACCCAGCATCGCTGTTGTACGAATCGTACAACAACAGTGCATATGTGATCACTGTACAACCACATAGCGTATGTACGCACCTTACATACGTGAAAACGATTCGTACTGAACCAGGACACTCAAAAAAAGCACAAGGAGGGCGAAATCAACTCGCACAACACCACAAAACACGTCTACAGGAGAAAATATATAGACAACACTGACCTGGCACATCCAAACAGGCAAACAGAGGCCCAAACTCACAACCACCTCTAATAACACACCCACCAAAATTTCAAACCCAGCCACACCCACAAATGGACCAATAAAAAGGGCCCACACACACAAACCATGAGCCTTTGCAACAGACCCACTGCTGCCAGACCCCACAGACAAACAACTGCACCTTACTTACACCTTAACTACACCTTAAACTTACACACCTTCACACAACCTCCTTCACAAAGACCCCCTCTTCACATTCACACCCACACCGTCACATCCACACACACACACCCACAACCATCCACACCCACACCCCACACCATGCCCACAGACAAGAATCCAAATTTCACAAGGGAGGAGCTGGACATCCTTGTCAACTAAGTCATCAGAGTCGAGCCACAGCTCTTTGGAACTGACAGACCAGCATAGCTGAGAAATCAGCCATGTGGCAGAGGATCGTCGATCGGGTCAATGCTGGTGCACCCATCAGAAGGACCATGCATGAATGCCAAGCCAGGTGGTACGATCTGCGGAGGGCAGTCAAGCGCAAAATGAATGAAGAACATGCCCAGAGTAACATCACTGGAGGTGGGCTGCCCCGCAGACCGGTACATTACCATCCCTGGGAGGAGAAGGTGATGGCCACGCTTCCACTGGTGGGAGTACACCGACTTGAAGGAGCCGCAGAGCCTGGTGAGTACACAAACAACTCACGTAACTTGGGGGTAACGGCATCCACACCCCAACTACAACTAATGCACGCAACACTGGGGGGGAACAATCACAGGCCCAGGTTCGGCGTGAAGATGATCCCACCGGCAGCGACGACTCTCACCACTCCGTGGATGACCCTGACCAACCTGGCCCCTCTGGTGCCCAAGCCCCTGCAGCACCTGCATCAGGTACATCTGTGCCAACCACCACCCCCATTCCTGCCACATCCCAGGAAAAACCCAGGAGCCCTGCTCGCACTGAACAACAGAGCTTGTCTGACCAGGAGGGACAAGGTTCTCCGGGCACCCAGGAGGAGGAAGACAACCCCACAAATGCCATCCCTCAGGGGTCCCGTAGACCCGATGTGCCCACAACGGCAGGCCAGGCTCGTGTGGGCAGGGGTGGTGGGAGTGGAGGCAGGCGGAGGCGAGAACCTGACCAGCCAGCTGAGGGAACTGGTATGTCACACATACACCACATCCTGGACACATACTGGCGTGACTCCAGGGGCATCAGCCAGGTAGTGGACACCCTCACAGACATCAAGGGGACCCTCGACGAGATGAAGAACCTGCAAGCCCAGCAACATGCCAGTCAACAACAACACCAAGGACGGATGGAGGCAAGACTGGCTGAGCTCCTGGCGGTGCAAAGGACATGAGCCGTTCACTCCATCGGATCGCCGACAACATGGCCAACCCTCCCTGTGACACCAGGCGCAGACCAACACCAGCCACAGGGAGGGAGGAGGAGGAGGATTCGTCCGATGGAGCATCACAAGCATCGTCAAGGCCTGCATCTGAGGGTCCCCGGAGGAAGGTGTGTCGTCCATGGAAAAGACCGTGAGAGTCAGCGGACCATCCACATCTCCCAGGTCACCTGGCCTGGCACCTGGCCCTCTGGCGCAACAGCAGCACCTCATTCAATGACATTCTCTGCCACATGGACTTGCTGGTCACAGTCTGATCAATGATGACCAACACTGTGGTCTGGACTCTGATGACTTCCAATGCAAAGGATCCCATCTCCCCCTGTGAACTTTGGAGTCTAGGCACCCGGCGAGCACCTCATGTTATCTACCAAGACACGTACCCCACCGCAAATAAAAATCTATTTAAGTCATGAGATGTTGCAGTGATTTTGCATTAGTCCAAAACATCTGTGTGTGTAAATGTCAAACTATGCCTGAGTGTTGAACTAACTCCACCCATCCATACCCAGGGATCTGAGTCTAGGACAGGACACACATGTGTCACAATGTATCATTCAATACACACATGGAGCACAATACTCACCCGTGATGGGCTCAACCTGCTGAGGGGGGGCATGCAATACTGTGCGGACAGACCTATTTTGGAAGAGTATCATGAAGGCGCAGAGGTCATGGCTCATGTGGAGTTTCCCGGGGAGGGAGTCCCAGGTATGTTTGGTCAGGTGGGAAAACTATGTTCTGCATGCTTGAGTAAGGTGGATGTAAAGAATGGTGGGCAGGGCAAGGTTGGATGCACGGAGATGGCCCAACGGGCCATTGGATGACAGTGGTACAAGGTTGGTAGTGTTGCCGTAGGCATACGCCATAGTGATATGGGCCATATTCGCGTGTGTAGGGGTTGTATCCCTATGGTAGTGTTGGCGTAGGTGTACGCCATAGTGATACGACCCCAACACACGCGTTTACGGGCTGTATCACTATGGCGTACGCCCATGGCAACACTACCACTGGGATACGACCCCTACACACGCGTGTACGGGCCGTATCACTATGGCGTACGCCCACGGCAACACTACCATAGGGATACGACCCCTACACACGCGTGTACGGGCCGTATCACTATGGCGTACGCCCACGGCAACACTACCATAGGGATACGACCCCTACACATGCATGTACGGGCCGTATCACTATGGCGTACGCCTACGGCAACACTACCATAGGGATACGACCCCTACAAAACGCGTGTACGGGCCGTATCACTATGGCGTACGCCCATGGCAACACTACCATAGGGATACGACCCCTACACACGCGTGTGCGGGCCGTATCACTATGGCGTACGCCCACGGCATCACTACCATAGGGATACGACCCCTTCACATGCGTGTGCGGGCCGTATCACTATGGCGTACGCCTACGGCAACACTACCATAGGGATACGACCCCTACACACGCGTGTGCGGGCCGTATCACTATGGCATACGCCTACGACAACACTACCATAGGGATACGACCCCTACACACGTGTGTATGGGCCGTATCACTATGGCGTATGCCTACAGCAACACTACCATAGGGATACGACCCCTACACATGCGTGTACGGGCCGTATCACTATGGGGTACGCCTACGGCAACACTACTATAGGGATAGGACCAGTGTGTACACGTGCGTGTACTATGGTAGTACACGTACATGTACACACTGGTGGTACACGTATGCGTGTACGGTTCATACACACACGCGTACTCCTACCCAACCCCAATATAGTGATACGACCGTACACACGCCCTCAGAGCATGTGTACGGTGTGTTTCACAGCTTACACTGGTGATAGGATGCGCAGAGGAAATGAATGGAGGTGTCATACTCGCACAAGGCTGGACATCAAGTCATTGTCAGTGCAGTCCTTCATGTTTACGGCCTAGGTGTGTCAGGCAGTGATGTGGCACATGTCTCCTCATGTTTTAGCCCAATAGATGTGTGATGACCTGTGTACACATGTCATGTGTCATGGGGCACTATGTGCCACACTTCCCCTTCAAACCTTTTAGATGTGTGCATGTAGTACAAACTTGTCAAGCACTGCATCACTGGTATGGCACAGTCACCAACACCCGCAACTGTCCCCTGATGCAAGGTACACGGATGATGACACCTGACATCTAACTATCAGCGTGCCACGATGTGACTATGTCATGTGTGTGTCATGTGGTCCCATGAGCTTGCTGTTGGTGTTCCCTCAACTGCATATGCTGTTGCTGCATCCAACATGTGTCTGTGTGTAGATGGGCATGGCACACAATTATGCACACCAGGCCACATGTGGAATCACACGTAACATGTGTCTGTATGCATCGAACGTGGTCTTTCGACCTGAGGACATATCTGCGTTGTCTCAATGTCTGTGTGATCAGTTTTGACATGTACCCCTTCATGGCAAGGTGTGTGATCTGTCCTTTTGCAATGACATGTGTCCTGTGTGTCTAGCTTGCCGCTAGCTGTCTGTATGAGATAACATCCTTCAAATGCAGATATGTGGATGTATGTTACTCCTGTAATGTGTCTGGCTGTTCACTTACACTGGCCCACAGCTAGTTTCATGGCATGTCATGTAGACCTTGACAATCCACGTTTGTAGCTGGCTCTTGGTAGGAGTATCACCTGGCTGGCATACGTGTCCAGGATGTATTGCACAGACCAGACTCTGTATTTAGCATATGTGTATTAGCTGTTGAACATGTGCTCAGTTCATTGACATTGGTGTTGTAATGTACTCACTCTTCGTTATCCCTTTCAAATTTCTGCAGGGCACCGCCTCTCCCCCCCGACCAATGCCAGACTTGGGTGCCCTGAGGGAACGTGACTGCATACGATGCTACCACTTCTCGCAAGAGTTGATTGAGCACTTGACGGCCCGGCTGGAACCACACCTCCAACCGCTACACAGGTATCCTACTGTGCTGACCCCCAAGATGAAGGTGATGGCAGCCCTACATTTTTTTGCCACAGGTACGTTTCAATTCACCATAGCTGATGTTGGTGGCATGTCCCAGACCATGTTCAGCCATGTCCTGCATGATGTTTTAGAAGCCATGTTGGTTCACCTGGATGAATTCATCCATTTTCCAAATCGTGAGCAGTTGACAGGTGTCAAGGGTGAGTTCTATGCCCTGGGAGGGATGCCTCATGTAATTGGGTCTATTGATGGTACACATGTGGCTTTGGTCCCACCACAGGCACAGGAGGTAGCCTATCGAAATCGAAAACATTATCACTCCATTAATGCCCTTGTGGTGTGTCTACCTAACATGCTGATTTCCCATGTCTGTCCAGGGTCAGCACACGATGCCTACATCATGAGGCGTAGCAGGGTGCCAGAAATCATGCTGCGGCTGCACAACGAATGAGCATGTCTTGTTGGTGGGTATACTCTGTTTGTCCTGTATTTAGTGGTATCTTTGTATCTTACGGCATCTCCTGACTCTTTACATGTTGTTTCCATGCAGGGGACTCTGGCTATCCCAACATGCCATGGCTGATGACGCCTCTCCGCAACCCCAGAACAGCTGCAGATCACCGTTACAACAACGCCCATGGGCGGACCAGGCGAGTGATTGAGAGGACGCTTGGCCTCCTGAAGAGCCTATTCCGGTGCCTCCACGAGACAGGCGGCTCCCTCCCATATGCACCGGTGAAGGTCTGCAAAATCTTCCTCGTGTGCTGCATGCTGCACAACGTGGCAGTGGAGAAAGCTGTGCCACTCATCCTGGATCCGGATGAGCAGGAACATCCACCTGTGGAGGATGAAGGGCTTGGTCACAAGGCAAGTGATGAGGAGGAGGAGGACATCTGGAGTCAGCTCAAACACAACTTCTTCTCATGATGGTGAGTCCCTGGGTCTGAGTGTGCACGCTTGGAGCCTTGTGTGGCATGTGGTGCAATGTGTGTGTCCAGCTGACTGTATGCTAAGTGACTTAGAGGTGTGTTCTTAGGTGTCACTCGAGTGATGATGTCATTTCACACATTTTAGCTGAGACACTCAATTTTCAACTAGCATGGTGACCACCTTATACATGTAGAGTAACTGACCATGCATGCGGATGACCATCTTTTAGCTGACTTCTTGTGTGTCTCTCATCCCCTGGTAGTTACGCATGCTGTCTGCTCGTGGCATCGTTGGGCCCCTGCTATTCCTCATGAGTATTGCAACATGTGCTGAATCAGCGTTACATGCACGGACATGGTGAAAAGTCTCCTTTGGGTAAGGATTGCAGCACGGCATTTTGGGTGTGGTAGTTGTTTTGAATGTGTGGCCACAGCTCCTGTGCAGGTATACATGTCGACTCACCATGGGCCACATGACATGTAGCATGACTCACATGAATTGATAGTCACACTTGGTGACAGTCATCTGTAATGGGATTGTGGATTGTGATGAAGGCATCAATGTGTGTAAAACTTCCTTTGGAAACATACGGGATGCTACGGGTTGACATAGTGTGGGACATCCCCATAAGAGGCTCAATGGGGAATAGCAGCCTCTCTGTGTGCAGCAGGGGGTGTTTGGCTCACCACCATCACTTGTGTGCCAGTTCAATGGATTTACAGCATCGGTGGTGCAAAGGAGGGGGGCAGTGTAGGTCCCACATGTTAATCCCCATGACCTGTGCGTCTGTTCATATTGATGCATTTCCCTAGGTGTGAGCCTGAGTAATAAAGGTGTTCCTCACCATCCAAGGGGCCTCATCTCTGTCAATGCAGGTCTCTTGCCACTGTGCATGCGGCATCTCTGGCATAGTTGTCAAAGATTATGCATATGAGTCTATGTGTAGATTAGCAACATGCATGCTGTTCTTCATGGATTTGATTCTCTATTGTGCATGAAGTCCATGGCTGTGTATGTATTTTGGCATCTTTGTCCCCACAACGGGCACTCAACACCTGCTGAGGGTGTGTTTCCTGTGCGCAGCTCGACCTTCAGTTTCCTGATCCGGTGTCAGTCATCTTCGGTGATTGTGCATCCATTGTCTCTGGGTGTGCCATAGTGAACCGGACACTCCTTCCTTTACATACACCTGTTGCAGTTGTCCTTTTTGACATCCTTGTGCAACTTGTGGCATGGTTTCAAGGACATGCCACCAACCGCTGCAGCCCCTATCACTATGGCGTACGCCCACGGCAACACTACCATAGGGATACGACCCCTACACACGCGTGTACGGGCCGTATCACTATGGCGTACGCCCACGGCAACACTACCATAGGGATATGACCCCTACACACGCGTGTACGGGCCGTGTTGCAGCCCGAGTACCTCAGTCTGCAACACCCTCTGCATTATGCACATGATCTCCAGATAGATCCACTCCAAGGCAAGACAGACCATCCCCTAGGTCGTCAACACCATCCGTGTCAAATACTGCCCTGCCCTCTACGGAGCAAGTACATTCAAACTCCTGGGAAACTTGTCCACATCCAGGGTGCATCGTCAAACCTCAGCTTCAACATCCGGTGCCCCAGCCACATCACCGTCCAGCAGAGATAGCTGCAATGGATCACTGTCTGCTGCAGGATGACCTTCACACTCCACACCCACACTCAGGAGGCAGGCCACAACCCCGACCCCAAACCAACCTTGTTCCACTGTCATCCAAGACCCCGTTGGGCCATCTCCGTGCATCCAACCTTGCCCTGCCCACCATTCTTCACATCCACCTTACTCCAGCATACAGGACATAGTTCTCACACCTGGCCAAACACACCTGGGACTCCCTCCCCGGGAAACAACACATGAGCCATGACCTCTGCGCCTTAATGATACTCTTCCGAATAGGTCTGTCCGCACAGTATTGCAAGCCCCCCCTCAGCAGGTTGAGCCCATCACGGGTGAGTATTGTGCTCCATGTCTGTATTTAATGATACATTGTGACCCATGTGTGTCCTGTGCCAGACTCAGATCCCAGGGTATGGATGGGTGGAGTTAGTTCAACACTCAGGCATAGTTTGACATTTACACACACAGATGTTGTGGACTAATGCAAAATCACTGCAACATCTCATGACTTAAATACATTTTTATTTGTGGTGGGGTACGTGTTTTGGTAGATAAAATGAGGTGCTCGCCGGGTGCCTAGAATCCAAAGTTCACAGGGGGAGATGGGATCCTTTGCATTGGAAGTCATCAGAGTCTAGACCACAGTGTTGGTCATCATTGGTCAGACTGTGACCAGCAAGTCCACGTGGCAGAGAATGTCATTGAATGAGGTGCTGCTGTTGCGCCAGAGGGCCAGGTGCCAGGCCAGGTGACCTGGGAGATGTGGATGGTCCGCTGACTCTCACGGTCTTTTCCGTGGACGACCAACCTTCTGCCGGGGACCCTCAGATGCAGGCCTTGACGATTCTTGTGATGCTCCGTTGGACAAATCCTCCTCCTCCTCCCTCGCTGTGGCTGGTGGTGGTCTTCGCCTGGTGGCACAGGGAGGGTTGGCCATGTTGTCGGTGATCCGACGGAGTGAACGGCTCATGTCCGTTTGCACCGCCAGTAGCTCAGCCAGTCTTGCCTCCATCCGTCCTTGGTGTTGTTGTTGACTGGCATGTTGCTCGGCCTGCAGGTTCTTCATCTCGTCGAGGGTCCCCTTGATGTCTGTGAGGGTGTCCACTACTGGCTGATGCCCCTGGTGTCACGCCGGTATGTGTCCAGGATGTGGCGTATGTGTGACATACCGGTTCCCTCAGCTGGCTGGTCAGGTTCTCGCCTCCGCCTGCCTCCACTCCCACCACCCCTGCCCACACGAGCCGGGCCTGCCGTTGTGGGCACATCGGGTCTACGGGACCCCTGAGGGATGGCATTAGCGGGGTTGTCTGCCTCCTCCTGGGTGCCCGGAGAACCTTGTCCCTCCTGGTCAGACAGGCTCTGTTGTTCAGTGCGAGCAGGGCTCCTGGGTGTTTCCTGGGATGTGGCAGGAATGGGGGTGGTGGTTGGCACAGATGTACCTGAAGCAGGTGCTGCAGGGGCTTGGGCACCAGAGGGGCCAGGTTGGTTGGGGTCATCCATGGAGTGGTGAGAGTCGTCGCTGCCGGTGGGATCATCTTCACGCCGAGCCTGGGCCTGTGATTGTTCCCCCCAGTGTTAGGGGGAGATCCATGACGTTGCCCTGTGTGTGAGAGTGAGACAATGTTAATGCTGTTTCATGCGACATCCATGTTTCATACATATTCAAGTTGCCACAGTTCCTCCAGGTTGTTGGATATGCCTAGCATTCCTCTCAATGTACACTGGTGGATGGGTATGTTGCGGGGGACAGATTGATATATTCTCCTGAGTGTTTGACCTGTCTAATTTATGCTAGGATGCTTATTTGGCTATGGATTGGTCTTGTTGTGTCACATGTCCATTGTGGGAGTGGGTAAATCCGTTGCCTGCCCCGGTGGGGTGCTTGTGTAAGGGGGGGGTGTGACCGGGCATGCTGTTAGGTGTAGTGTGATATGGCATTGGGTCTCCCAGGTGATATGTCTGTCCCCTCATGGTGCATGCTGCCATGACAGTGAGTGTGAGTTCCTGTGCTAGGTATGTGAGCTGGTGGAGTTGGTGTTTGAGTGTACAGTGGTCACAGGAGGGCCTTGTGCTGTCTACAGCAGGGCCAAGTGTCAGCTACCTTGTCAGTACTTGGCCAGTCCGTGTGCATTGAGCATGGTGCATCCAGTCTTGGGTTTGTGTTTCGTGTAGCCTGTGACTTGGCATGGCCTTGCTTTGTGAATGGGGCATGGACACGTTAGTGGCATGTGCGTGGTTTTTTAGTGTGGTTGTGTCCGGTGAGGGCTTTGGGGTAGTTGCGTGCATTAGATGTAGTTGGGGTGTGGATGCCGTTCCCCCATGTTACGTCAGTTGTTTGTGTACTCACCAGGCTCTGCAACTCCGTTAAGTCCGTGTACTCCCACCGGCGGAAGCGTGGCCATCACCTTCTCCTCCCAGGGATGGTAATGTATCGGTCTGCGGGGCAGCCCACCTCCAGTGATGTTACTCTGGGCATGTTCTTCGTTCATTTTGCGCTTGACTGCCCTCCGCAGATCGTACCTCCTGGTTTGGCATTCATGCCTGGTCCTTCTGATGGGCGCAACAGCAGTGACCCGATCGACGATCCTCTGCCACGTGGCTGATTTCTCAGCTATGCTGGTCTGTCTGACCAATGTTCCAAAGAGCTGTGGCTCGACTCTGATGACTTCGTCGACAAGAATGTCCAGCTCCTCCCTCGTGAACTTTGGATTCTTGTCTGTGGGCATGGTGTGGGGTGTGGGTGTGGGTGTGGATGGTTGTGGGTGTGTGGGTGTGGATGTGATGGTGTGGGTGTGAATGTGAAGAGGGGGTCTTTGTGAAGGAGGTTGTGTGAAGGTGTGTTAGTTTAAGGTGTAGTTAAGGTGTAAGTAAGGTGCAGTTGTTTGTCTGTGGGGTCTGGCAGCAGTGGGTCTGTTGCAAAGGCTCATGGTTTGTGTGTGTGGGCCCTTTTTATTGGTCCATTTGTGGGTGTGGCTGGGTTTGAACTTTTGGTGGGTGTGTTATAAGAGGTGTTTGTGAGTTTGGGCCTCTGTTTGCCTGTTTGGATGTGCCAGGTCAGTGTTTTCGATATATTTGATCCTGTGGACGTGTTTTGTGGTGTTGTGCGAGTCAAATTGACCCTCCTTGTGCTGTTTTACAGTGTCCTGGTTCAGTACGAGTCGTTTTCACGTATGTAAGGTGCGTACATACGCTATGTTGTTGTACAATGATCACATATGCAATGGTGTTGTACGATTCGTACATTCGCGATGCTGGGTGAGGGTGCTGGTGTACATTCCTAGGGTACGGTGCGTACAGGTACGGGGCTGGTGTACGGGCCTGGGGTACGGTGCATACAGGTACGGGGCTAGTGTACGGGCCTGGGGTACGGTGCGTACAGGCATGGGCATGGTGTACGGGCCTGGGGTACAGTGCGTACAGGCACGGGCATGGTGTACGGGCCTGGGGTACGGTGCGTACAGGCATGGGCATGGTGTACGTGCCTGGGGAACGGTGCGTACAGGCACGGGCATGGTGTACGAGCCTGGGGTACAGTGCGTACAGGCACGGGGCTGGCGTACGGGCCTGGGGTATGGTGCGTACAGGTACGGGGCTGGTGTACGGGCCTGGGGTACGGTGCGTACAGGCACGGGGCTGGGGTACGGTGTTGGGGTACGGTGCGTACAGGGACGGGGCTGGTGTACGGGCCTGGGGTACGGTGCGTACAAGCACGGGGCTGGTGTACGGTGTTGGGGTACGGTGCATACAGGTACGGGGCTGGTGTACGGGCCTGGGGTACGGTGCGTACAAGTACGGGGCTGGGGTACGGAGCTGGGGTACGGCGCGTACACGTGGGGTGCTGGGGTACAGTGTGGACATGGGGGGTACGGTGCTGACATATGGGGGTACGGTGCTGACATATGCGGGGGGAGGGGGTGCTGTGCGACTCGAACACGGGCACAAGTATAGCCATGTACATGAGTGGTTCATCGTTAGCTCCGTACCGGCCATTTTCCATGCGGTTGTATATTCGGACAGACGGTACGGATCGTACTTGTGTGCTCGGACTTCTGTTTTACGATTTGCACATAAAACTGTCCGGATCCCTCTCGTAACATTTTCCCGACGCGACTCGTATTATTTTTTAACGTACGAATCGGACTTCGCCGGCTGTAGGGCACTTGTACGACTCGTATGTAAAAAAATACGGATACGAGTCGTACGGGAAAAAAATTACAGGATCGGAATCGGCACCTTTGTAAAAAAATTTTATAACATGAAAAAAAATCTATTAGTTAAGTAAAATATTTGTGATTTTTTTTGAGGTGAAGTAACATTTCACGTATAAAATGACTTAAATTTAGTCTGGTGAATTTTTTTATTAGGTTTTGGGCTCTCTATTTTGTTACCGGGTAATGTCGTTTTGTGGTATTTGGGTTGAAGGGAAGCTCGCGGTTGGGAGAAACTTCACGTCACTAAAGGTAAGGTTTGTTTTCTTTGTTTTAGATCATTTTTAAATTAATCTTGAAACTAGTTACATACTGTTTAGTGTAGTTAGATATTTATTAGTTATATTCGGAAATGTTACATGTTATAGTTACGTATGGTGATTTTGCGTATTGTTAACGTTGTGTAGGCCTGTTTCGAGAGTTAGGATTACGGTGATTAATGTATATTTGTATGAAATTTAAAGCTAGTAGTTTTGTTAGTAGGTGTTTATGTGTTGTTTTATGTGGGTGGGAATGTATGTTCTTTAGTTTTGACAGTTTTTATTTTCAGAAGTTCTTCGTTCGGAAAGAGTCATTTTTTTTTTAAAGAAGTGTTTGTTAGTTTTATTGACTAATATATTAGTTACACTTCTTTAAATAATTCGGTTTTCCTGGAGCGTTTTTTACTATTTTATATATTTTCGGGTTTTTTATGGCTTTCCTATGGACATTTGCTGAAAGGATTATTGTTTTTGCTACAGTTGGATTTTTCCATTTTTTTTTGGGAAACATTATTTTTTAATACTTGGATTCTGTTAGCAGAAAATGGATTTTACCGAGTTTGGAGTCAACTTGGTAAGTTTGTTTATTATTATTTATTGTGGGTGGGTAATGTTTTATATAATTATTGTTTAATTTTATTTTATTACAAATAGTATTAATGTATGTTAATATATTTTATGAAAAATTGTACAATATGTTACACACAGTAATTATTTTTGTGATAAAATAAAAATATTTTATTTCTATTGTTATGTTTTAAAGATGATTTATTTATTATTTATTTGTATTAATGCTTTAAATAAGAGTTTTGGCTATTATATTTAGGTATTCCAGCCCTTTTGTACTAGGGTACAATTTTACTTGTTGTTCTAGATATTTATGCATTTGTTTGTTTTATTTTGAGGTTTTTGGAGTTAGTTGAGTTATGGATTGTTCCATTCGGAACTCTTGATAGCTCTGTTCTTTTTGTAGGCATGGTAAAAAAAATTCTAGTGTTGGTTTGGTTCTGCCTGTTGATTGAAGGAAGGCGTTATGCCATCCTTCAACTGCGCTATTAGTTTTTGATTCTCCATTTAGGTGCCGATTCCAATCCTGTAAAACCCGGGTATGAATGGTCGTACGGAGCGAATTCTCCGTACGACTCGTACCCGGGAAAAGCACCTTACAAAGCAGCAAGTACGATTTGTACAGAAATACCATTTCCATACGAATCGTACAAAACTACGGAGCGTACCACGCGTACCCCTACATCACCACTCCAATGGTGGTACGGGCCCTACCCACGCTCTGAGTGCGTGGGTACGGACCGCATCACCCGTACCTCTAGGGCACCAGTACATAAGTGATACACGGAGTACACACGCTTCGAATGTTGGCTTAGGGCCTGGTGCAGCATATAATCAGTATATTGGGGTGTGTACATGGCCAGGACAGCAGTGTACAGCAGCAAGGGTGTGGGTGGGTGGGTGGGTGTCTGCCAAGGACTCCCAGCAGTGGCCAGAGACATGTGAGGGGTAGGTGCCTATCACTCCCAGCAGTGGACAGAGACATGGGGGTGGGTGCCTATCACTCCCAGCAGTGGACAGAGACATGTGAGGGGTGGGTGCAGAGGAATTCCAGCAGTGGACAGAGACATGAGGGTGGGTGCCTATCACTCCCAGCAGTGGACAGAGACATGTGAGGGGTGGGTGAAGAGGAATACCAGCAGTGGACAGAGACATGGGGGTGGGTGCCTATCACTCCCAGCAGTGGACAGAGACATGTGAGGGGTGGGTGCATATCACTCCCAGCAGTGGTCAGAGACATGTGAGGGGTGGGTGCCTATCACTCCCAGCAGTGGACAGAGACATGTGAGGGGTACGTGCAGAGGAATACCAGCAGTGGACAGAGACATGGGGGTGGGTGCCTATCACTCCCAGCAGTGGACAGAGACATGGGGGTGGGTGCCTATCACTCCCAGCAGTGGACAGCGACATGTGAGGGGTGGGTGCATATCACTCCCAGCAGTGGACAGAGACATGTGAGGGGTGGGTGCCTATCACTCCCAGCAGTGGACAGAGACATGTGAGGGGTGGGTGCCTATCACTCCCAGCAGTGGACAGAGACATGGGGGTGTGTACATCATGACCAGATGACCACAACTCCATGGGTGTATGTACGCATCCCTAATGTTCGACTATGTTGATAGTGGCATAACAACTCATCACTGACAGCAGTGTCCCACTACCATGAGGATGGATGTGCTTCCCCCACTGGATGACACAACACATGTGGGTGTGAGGAGAAATGACACATGCATACCCACCCCTGGCGGATGCAGCACAATACACACACAGAGATCATGCCACAAGACTGTATACTCATGTCAATGCCCACTAAACTAAGAGAGCCAAATGGAACACACACTGTCACGCACATCCCAGGACTGATAGGAATGTACAGGTGCCGGGACAGCTACCAAGATGTTGCCTCTCATGGAAGGAATAGGGTGGACTTCCCACAGATACAATGCCCACAATTGTCAGTCAGGTGCTCAAATACCCTGCAGAACAAGTACCAAATGTGTGCTAGGCTGGGATAACACACATCCATAGTGCGGAAAATGCTGATTGTCGCCATTAAGGCATGACAACATACTCAATACACAAGTACAGTGACTAGCAAGGATGGCTGGAGGATGCAGCCAGAGACATTGCTGAGCAGGCATGGCCATAGTTGAAGGGATCCGTCATCAACAAAGGAAATGTAGACACAGGTCAGCACTGCAAAAGTGCAACTCCCTGCAGGGTAGATGTCAGGTGCCACAGAGGAAGGAACAGTCCTTGGGACAATGTCTCCAAACACAAATAGCACACACGACCAAATATACTTTGCAGAGACATTGTGATGGCAGGCAGATACCATGGTCCACCCCCTTAGCATCAGACGACAACTTTCTCCTGACTCATAACACATTACCACCACCCCAACTCCGGGACCATCAGCACCCACATCAATACCTGAAATGCAAATGTGTTCAAACGGAAAATAAAATGCTTTATTCAGCATTAAATGAAAAACTAATTAATGACACTATTAACAAAGGCACATGGCCAGTCCAGATCGGAAGTCCTTGGGGGGGACACATGGCCACGCATCTCCCCTAGCTTGCCTGCACATCAGAACCCTCAGGTTCCTCGACTGGTGGGGGGGGCATCATCTGGGGAAGGACCAGGCACCGCAGGGACAGGAGGTGGAAGGGTAGGTGTGGTGGGTGCAGGGACGGACGCCTCCACCACAGGGGGTGGGGTAGCGCCAAAGGTGGAGGTCAGCTCGGCACTGCAAACTGCTGCCAGGTTGGCAAGCGTCTCCCCTTCACCCGAAGACAACACAGCCTCAAAGGAGGGGGGGTCTGAGTGATCGGGTGCAGGGCTACTGGGGGAGGGGGTGGACAGGGGGAGGGCTCAACTCCCCTACCCGTGGAGTGCCATTCCCGTTTGTGGGCTGGAGAGACAGAGGGGCTGAGGCCCAGCACAGCCAAGTAGGCTTCCTTCTCTGGATGTGTGGTAGGGGAGCCGAGGGGAGTGCCTTTGGAGGGACTGGTTAGTGCTCTATGCGGCCTTGGACTGTGCTGCGTGTATGCCTGTGTGCCCCAGACCCAGTGGATGTGCCCTCACCCCCCTGAGTGTGCGTGCCAGGAGGAGTGCGCTTGCCCTTACGTGGTGGTGTGCTGCTGTGTCTGGTGGGGTGTGTGCTTCTGAATGTCTGTGTGTGCTTGGGACAGGAATGGGAGTGGGAAGTGTGGATGGTGCAGGGGTAGGGGGAACGAAGCGCTGCAGGAGACTCACTGCTGCCGTCAGTGAAGACAGAGTCCATGGACCTCAGCAACATCCGTTGGTCAGACATAGCTGATGACATGCCCTCCATGTACGACACCATCTGTGTCATAATTAGGGTCTGGCCATGGAGGACATTCAGCAGTGATGTCTGGCCAACCTGCAACTGACGCAGAATGTCCACAGACTCTGCAGTGAGGGCAGCAGGGGGGACAGGGGCAGGGGGTGCGGTGCCTGGCACGAAGGAGACACAGTGTTGCCTAGCACGGACATAAGGGACCGGAGCAACTGGGAGGGCGGTGATGGGAATGGAGGGGGCGGTGACAGATGTAGTGCTGCTGCCAGGTGTCGTGGCAGCCTCTGCCCCCTCGAGGAGTTCAGCCTCGGACCCGTCTGCGTCGTAGTCAGTGTTGTCACTAGACAGGTCCTCCGCCTGACTCCCCTCACCCTCCGTGCCACTTGCTCCCGCAGACTCCGCAGCAGTGGTGGCAGCGGTGCTGGATCCCTCCTCCACGTCTGTGCAGGTGTCTCCCTCGGTGTCCTCCGATGATGCTGTGGGCAAGGTGAAGAGACAAAAATAATCAGTCACCTGTATACAACAGACACATGAGTCCCAATTAAAATGTCACAGTGCATATCATGAAATGCATCATTAGTAACATCTAGAATGGTCCGCACATATGTAACCCTCCACTCCCCAGTTGGTTGACCCACCATGCCACTCTGAAACAATGGAGATTATGACACAACAGCAAATAACTTGGTATCGAATTATACTGAGAAGCTAGTGTCTGGGGACAGTTGAGCACAGCAAGAATATGAATCCATGCCACCTCTTGTTCACTGTGAACGAAACAGTATTGGTGCACCCAAGGCCAAATAACACACCTCAATACTGAAGGTGTCCCCACACTCTGAGACCTGTGGCTACTTAGGAAACCATAGCCAAAAACATTTCAATCTCTTGGGACTCACAACACTTTACACAATGTACATGTTTAGAATGCGTGAATGTGCTACTTTGTGAACAGAACACACATCTGCCTGCATGACAGAAGTCACACAATGATGTGCACACAAAAATACTTTTACACAGTCATTGTATGAGCTGGCAGCCAAATTCAAAAAAGCCACTGTAAAGAAGAAATGGGGTATCAGTAAGTACATATACATGGCACCACAGTGGTCTGGATGACTTGACACTCGTAAGTTTGTATCAGCAACAACCAAGGACTTACACACATGCAAACACACTGTGTGAACATGGATATGTATATTCAGAAGACAAGTGGTAATCAAACTGTGCCTTCCAGTGAAATGTGCCTGCGTGTCCACAGAAAGTGTAAAAGTACATTATTTTGCACTTCCCTGGAAGACACCTGTCATGCAGGCACATTATTGTCCTTCACAACCAACTAGCACAAAGAAGCATAGGAAAAATGGAGACATGTTGACAAGTGTAGTGAGTGCCAACGTACAATACTTATTGACTGAAAACTTGAATCATGCCACCTGTCACATGGCCATCCGTACCATGATGACACAGTTGGCAACACATCTGACCCACTGCCTGCCATGTGGAGTGGCACACATGTCCAAACACAGGACAATGCATTAGCTAATGGGCCTGCAATGTGTCGGGATAAGGAACACCTGCACTGAGGAGACACCCTCATGGCAAGAAAGAATGTCCACATAGATGTCAGCACACACAGACCAAACTACGTAGCATCTCGCCCACACACTGGTGGCAAAAATGGATGTGCATGAGCCATGTATTTCCATTTTGGACACATGCTGCAAAGCACAAACATTAAACCCTGCACAACATGACTGGGTCACTGCATGTTGAGTGCCTGTCCAGACAATTATCACACACAGGTCAGACACGGCAAGGAGACATAAGGTTTGGACATGTAGGCCTTGCCCGCACAAACCCCCCATACCTAAGACAATGTGATTGAGACAGATCAAGAAGTGACACCTCTTAATCTGGGTTAACTCCAATGTGCATCACGATTTCCTATATGTACTCCACATCACCTCGTGAGGCTGCCAACACATATTTGTGACCAACAACCATCAACAGATAGTTGTACATAGACACACAGGCACTGCCCAGTGTGAGGATGCACAAGCTAAATGGAGTCAGCATGTACAATGAGCACATGTAGCACACTTCAGAGAAATACAAATGAGGGCAGGGAACTATGCCACAGAGGCCAAACTATGCTGAACACACAGAGAATGGGCACAGTGTTGGATGACACACATGATTCAGAGGCAAGGGTGTCTTAGGGGACTGTAGTGGGAACACAGCTCCATTGTCGTGGAATTATCTGACTGTTACCTGAGCTACCGTCCCTGCACTATGCATATCTCCCACTCCTGCACATCATGTCTGAGGCCACAACATTGTTAATGCATGCTGCAAGTCTGTTAATTTGAAAAGCTCACACTCCTATGTTGAGACTCAGCATCAGTGCCAACTAACATGGACACCCAAATGACTGTACAGGACAGAGCACAGGCAAGGTAACAACACATGTCTCAGACCCCCCCCCCACATGATGCAGAAAGCAATGTGCACTTGGATTAACTGGCAGCCTAGATGACCATGTGCAATAGTGATTACACACAGACCAGGGAACACATGTCATTTAGGGGAAGGGAGGAGGAACAGCCCTGTTTGACTTAGGGGAACATGATATGCACTGCACAAATTAACCCTCGCTGTGTATCCAGGCAACTGAGCACTTCCAAAAGCTGGTGACACACAACAAACACACATGTACCTACCCCCTTCCTGCTGCTGCAACTCCTGTAACCGCCTAGCCAACTCAGGGAAGACCACCGCCAGGACAAGCTTCATCTGTTGGGTCAGTCGTCGGCCCCCGCCATGCTTGCGTGGAGGTGAGTCTTTCAGCTGCCACCGGGCGATCCTCCGGGTCCAGCACCGGATGTCCTGCCAGCGTTTCCTCACCTGGGCGAGGCGCCGACTGCGACCCTCCACAGATCTCATGGCCCTGACGGCCCGCTTCCATATCTCCCCCTTGGTGTAGGCAGTTACCTGTGAGGATGACAAAGTGAGACAACATCACTACACCTGCTCCATGTCACAGAGACACACATTTGAACATCTTTGATATGTTGAACAGGGCATAGTATGCTGGCAACAAATAGCACCTTTGTCATAGGGACATTCGCCTCTGTGTAAGCCCCAATTCACTACATGGCATTGAAAGTACACAGGTGGCATGAGGGGTGCGACGCACTCCCTGATCATGGCACACATTGTACATCACAAGCAACACAAGGCTGATGGACAGCACCTCCAAGCAGTCACATGCCCCAGGCCACTGACCAAACCTCAGCAGAGTACACAGACACACACAGGCACAGATCATTCACCTGCCAGTGGCAACAGCGGATACAAACCTCACTCTGCACATGTGCCACTTGCCTGGGGGGTTTCACAGGCGTGGGGCTAGCCCAGCAAGTCAGACACACAGCACGGCTTACTTCTCACATCAGATGGGTAGAGCAGTTGCCTCCACCATGAAGCTGTGGTGCAACACTCCACATAGACACTCACCCACATGACAAGGAACATTCACACACATCAATATCCAGGCCACTTGTTTCAATTTTTCTGTTTAGTGCCATTTTATTTCTGGCTCAATACTGGGCAACCTGGTCAGTGTATCGATTACCAGCTACCACATAGTAATTTCCTGACTGATGTGCAGCACACTTGACCTCTGCCACTTGTTTTGGCAATTGTATTGCTTCCAACAGTTCTTTCACAAATTTTCCATTTGTAATAGGGGATCCTGAATAAGCCATGAAATCCCTCTGCATCCAGAGCTGGCCAAAGTCATGCACAACCCCGTAACCATACTGGCTATCAGTGTAAAGGGTTACTTTCCAATTCTTCCCAATTGTGCATGCTTTAGTTAAAGCTATCAATTTCACTACTTGTGCAGACTTGACTCCTGGTTAATAGGGTGCTTCGACTATTCTAGCCAATGGCATACAGCATAAGCAGCAATTTAATCCTCCTTCCTCATATCTCATACATGAGCCATCTACAAATAGCTCATGTTGATATTCTTTCAGGGGTTCCTCCTGTATGTCTGGATGGGGCTTGGTACATAACTCAGTGACATCCAGACAATCATGCTTAACTTCATCTCTTACTTCTTCTCCACGTACATCTGGCAATAAAATAGCAGTGTTTAGTATGGTACACCTGACCACTGTCAAATTTTCTGCTCCTAAAATACTTATTTTGTACTTAGTCATCCGACTAGGGGTAAGGTACTGTGTTTGTGTTCTAGTCAAAATAATTTCTACTGAAGGTGGAACAAATACTTTCACAGGATGTCCCATCACAATGGACTCACTTTGTTCCAGACTCATACAAGTAGGAGCTACTGCTTTTAAACAGCCAGGTAATGCTGATGCTACAGGGTCCAAAGTAGCAGAAAAGTATGCTACGGGAGGTCTCATCAAACCATGTCTCTGGGTTAGCACTGAAAGGGCACAATTTTCTCTTTCACAACAGAACAGTGCAAATTATTTTGTAAAGTCTAGCATACCTAGAGCTGGAGCTTCACCCAAACAATTTCGTAATTTCACAAAAGCTTCCTTGCTTTCATCATCCCAAACTACTGGGTCCTTTGCCCGTTTCCGTGTCATCTGTATTAGTAGTTTAGCTAACAAGGAAAAACCTACAATCCACTGCCTACAATACCCCCCTACACCAAGAAACATTCTGATTCCTCTCTGGGTTTGTGGTAACTGGATTTGTTTTATTATCTTTATTCTTTCACGGGTCACTTTTCTCACCCGTCTTTCTATTTGGTGTCCCAAATATTTGACTCCAGTTTGAATTTTTTTTAATTTCTCTGGAGACGCTTTGTGTCCTCCATCAGCCAAATGATTTAACAAGGCAATTGCATCAGTAACACAATCATCTCGTGACCTTGATGCAATGAGCAAGTCGTCGATATATTGGACCAGAACTGAATTTCTGGGCATCACTAGTGTTTCTAGACACTTTTTCAAAATTTGATTAAAAATTGAAGGACTTTCTGTATACCCTTGAGGAACTCGATTCCATACTAAAGTACGGTTCTCAAACTTAAATGAAAAGAGATACTGGCTATCTGGGTGTAAAAGAATAGAGAAAAATGCTTGGCATAAATCAATTGCAGTAAAGAATCCTGCATTCCATGGTATTTGATACAGCATTACTGCTGGATTTGGCACTATTGGGCAACAAGGCACAACAATCTTGCCCGTCTGCGCCTGTCCGCGCACGACCGGTGCAGGGGGCAGGTTACTCTGCCCAGAAGTACAGTTACTCCACAGCCAGTCTTAAAAACATGGCTCCTAAACTACCACAATCACTTGAAACCGATGTAGTGCAAAAATTGCAGAGGCTGGAGATATCACATCCTAATCGCAGACCTCACATCCTTGCCGCAGTTAAGGATGAACAAATTACAAGATCAATGAACCTGCCCATATCTGTAATGAATACTGGTCCAAACAAACGGCAAATTCAAGATCTTAATGTGATGTACCCTAATACGCGCTCTGTGGTTAAGCACCAACTTGAAATTTTCCATATGTTAACTACTGATTCCCCTGATCTGCTATTTTTGACTGAAACATGGCTTACAGAGGAATCCTCTCCAGAGATCCTTACAGCCCTTCCGGAAGACTATCTGTTTTATCCTACCAACAGGTTGCCTGGAAAAAGAGGAGGTGGAGTGGCGGCGGTTATAAAGAAAGCTCTACATGTCTCCACTTTGCCTCACCTTGATCTGCCATCTGTCGACTCATTGGTAATTAAATTGGACCTACTTAATAGTACCCTCTTGTGTGTGATATTATGTAGACCCCCTAAATCTATGCCTAATTTCCCCAAAGCTTTAGCTAATCATATTGCGTCACTGTCGACAGACTATGGGAAAGTTTTGGTCGCAGGTGATCTGAACTATTGGCCCAATGAAGCAGATGAGGGAACTTTGTCAAACAAACTTACAGAGTTGCTTACTAGCCTTAATTTAATTCAACATGTTCACACCCCTACGCATAAAAGAGGTCACCCCCTTGATCAATTATGGTCTACCAATGTCACTGTACACAAGAGGATTATTCATCCTTGTGTTTGGTCAGATCATTATATCATTAGTTTGAAATTAAATAATTTGTTACTATCAGAACAGTCATCCTCCTTAAAAACATTGTTTAGAAATTGGAACCGGGTTGATTTGAATGCGCTCTTGGATACTCTTTGCTCTAAGGAACCATCTTTTGATGGAGACTTAGATAGTAGGGAAAGAGAGATTACTGAATGGCAGAAGAAGGCGTTTAACATCTATGCTCCCGCTCAGATTAAACACTCTCGCTTTAGCCAACATGAAGCGTCCAAATGGTTTACTAAAGAGCTGAGAGTACTTAAACTTCAAGTACGTCAGGCTGAACGTATATGGCGGAAAACATACTCCATAGAGGTCAAAACTAAGGGGTAGATTTACAAGAAAGTGACGCATCTGTACAGATGCGTCACTTTCCCTGCGCCACACTTAGAAACCCTTGCGCCACCATAGATGCGCCGTATTTACAATACGGCGCACTATGGCGCAAGGATTGACAGATGCGTCAGAAATTCTGACGCATCTGCTGGCGGAAAAGTCACGCATTTGGTGGAGTTGTGTCGCAAGCACGACGCAACTCCAGCAATGCGTATTGAGGCCTATTCCCACTACACTGCGTCACTACTTACGCCTGCTTGAAGCAGGCGTAAGGTTTTGACGCAGTGGTGTCCTAAAAGTGGCGCAGTGAAATCTTGTAGATTTCACTGAGTCACTTTTATGAGGCCTTCCTGTGTGGGAACGCCCACCCTGCATACATTATACCTGACGCATGTATAATGTGACGCAGGGCGTTACAAAGTGACGCATCTCCCTAGATGCGTCACTTTGTAAATAGGCCACATTGTTTGCGCCGCTGTTGCGTCAAAAAAGTGACGCAACTGCAGCGCAAAAGTCACGCAAGGTGCTTGTAAATCTGCCCCTAAGTACTTAGCAAAACTAAAAGAATACAAAATAGCGATTTTAGATGTAAAAAGAGCTTTTTTCACTACCAGAGTACTTGAATCTGAGAACAGTACTAAGGAAATTTTTAAGATTATGAAAGAACTTTCCAATCCTAGTTGCGTGGCTCTATCTATCAAAGCCACTCAGGAACTTTGCAATGACCTGAACTCTTTTTTCATTGAAAAAAATCAAATAAAAAATCAGACCTCCATTGCCTGCAGTAATCCCGATATAGAAGACAGTAAGGTTCCCTCTAATCTCTCCTCACTTGATATCTTTCCCATGTTAAATAGGAAAAAATAATTAGAATTGGTTGCTAAGGTCAAATCTGGCTCTCCTAAGGAGGAATGTACTATAAATATCAAGAATGCAATTTTTCAGGCTTTCCCTGACCTCTTTCTTGAGTTACTTAATCTCTCATTGTCGCAGGGTATCGTACCATCGGCCTTTAAGGAAGCGGTAGTTATTCCACTTAAAAGAAAACAAGGTATAGATGTCAATAAATTGGAAAACTACCGACCGATTTCATTGCTTCAGTTTCCAGCAAAATTGCTGGAAACTCATGTGGCATCCTGTCTCAGTTCCTTTTTGGAAGATTCAAAGTTTCTGAACATTTATCAGGCAGGTTTCCGTCCCGCTCACTCTACAGAATCTGTGATCATATCTGTCCTGGATGATCTCAAAGGACAGGCTGATACGGATCATAATCAGGCTTTAATCCTCCTCGACCTGTCCGCGGCATTTGACACCGTGAACCACAAACTTTGGTTGGATCGCATCGCCGCGGCAGGTCTTGGAGGGCCGGCACTTGATTGGTTTGGGACCTTTTTAGAAAACCGTAAACAGTCGGTGTGGCTGTCGCCCTATAAATCCAATACTGTTGAAATGAGTTGCGGGGTTCCACAGGGCTCCTCCTTGTCGTCGATTCTTTTCAATATCTACATACGTCCTCTTATTCTGAGTCTTCGGCAGAGGGGGGTAAAAATCTTTAATTATGCTGACGATATGCAGCTGATTTTTACCTTGGAGAACTCCCGCAAATGCAAAGATTTTATTGGGGATTCGATTATTTTCATAGAAACTTGAATGGATAAGAATCAATTAAAATTGAATTCGGAAAAAACTGAAATAATCACTCCGTGCAATAAAATTATCCACTGGGCACCCTCCTATTGGCCATCTGAGTTAGGTGCGGGCCCTACACCTAAATCATCGGTTAAGAGCCTGGGTGTTTATATAGACTCCGCCCTGTCCATGAGCACTCAAATTAATGCAGTTACCTCTGCTTGTTTTATTCAGCTTCGAAAACTGCGTAAGATTAAACATTTTTTCAGCGGAGAGGCCTGCATTCAAATTGTGATTGCTCTTGTCCTTTCCAAGTTAGATTATGGAAATGCCCTTTATCTTGGCATTCCTTTATACCTTAGACATCGGCTCCAGATGATTCAAAATCAGGCAGCTAGAATCATCTGTCTTAAGGATAGGAGATGTCATATCACCCCGCTTCTTAAAGATCTTCATTGGCTTCCAGTTGAGCAGCGGGTGCTGTTTAAAACTGGTTGCATATTTTTCAAAGCTATCCTAGAAATTGGTCCTAGGTTTATTATTTCTTGTATTGGAAAACATCGGCCTGAGCGCAATTTTCGATCAAGGTATCTTCATCTTTTGGAGGTGCAAAGAATTAAACGGAAAAGAATGGGTGGGACCCGGCTTTCTTATCTGGGCCCGCAGTTTTGGAATTCACTGCCTAGCCATATCAGTCAGGAGACAGATTATATGCGATTCAGGAAGGCTTTGAAAACCTGGCTGTTCTCTTTAGCTTATAATTAGGTTTCTTTCTCTCTTTGTTCCTTCTCTTTTCTTCTTAGACTCACTAGCGCCAAGAGACCTGTTGGTGTATGTGCGCTCATATAAGTTCCCAAATAACATAACATAATCTTTCTTAAATTTTGCACTATCCGGTATGCTAGGCTTTTTAATGCCAATTATGGGTGAATTACAAGGTCTGCACATTATTTCCTTTAAAATGCCTTGTTTAATCATTCGATCAATATCTGCTGCAACATCTGCTTTAACTTCAGGGCTCATTTTCTATTGCCTAGTATTTGGGTAAACTGCACCTTCTTTTACAGTCACCTTTACTGGGTCTACATATGTCATTAATCCTACTTCTTTTCCAGTGAAATCCCACACCTCTGGATTCACAGTTGTTTTTAATTCATCTGGTAAATCATCTTTTGTCATCATTGAATACATCTCGCCTACTTCTGTGCCTTTTTTGTCAGCATTATTTTATGGGCACCGTCTTCATCAGGGGTCTGAATCGCAACACCATCTGATGTGCAATAAATTGTACAGTTCATTTTTCACAACAAGTCTCTTTCCAGCAAGTTTACTGGACTAGAGTCGCACACCACAATGCGCACCTCCATGAGTTCTGTTATTGGGGTTCTAATTGTTTGAAACGCCTACTACTTGGATGGCTTCTCCCGAGAGGGCTAGGTTTGGAATGTCTGATGTTCTCACAGTAGAACGGGTAGCACCAATATCCAACAAAAAGGTAATATCTTTTCCTTCTACCTTCCCATCAATATATGGACCTGACGGATCTACCGGTAAGGATGCGCCAAGTACGCACTCCTCTTCCTCCCCCCTCAGGCACCATCATTGATCATCCCCATGAAGGTGACTATTCTGCAAAAGAAACTGTGAAGTTACAACATTTTTCTTACCACTTTCTCCTGGAAATCTGGTGTCCGCACAGTACTTTGCTCTGTTCACAAAATTTGGCATAGGGGCAGGTGGCAACTGACTCTGTTGATTAACAACCTGTTGTGGTTGACTCATTGTCACCTCATTCTGTGTCTGTGGATTTAAATTCTGATTTGGGCCATTATTATTCTGAATATTTTTACACTTGTTTTTCCAATGTCCCAATTTTCCTCACCCATGACAAGGAAATTTCTTCTTTGCTTCCTCTCTACTCATTCGTCCTTTTGATTTTCCGTCAATACTATCATTATGACAATGTCCTTTCACTTGATCATCATTCTGACTATTTAATTTAAGCTTTTGATGTTCTGACAATTTCACTTGTGCCCATATTACTTTTTCCTCCAGCTTTTTACGTCTATTTTCAATATCGTCTCTGCAATACTTGGCATATTTTAAAATCTCATCGATTGGTTTTCCCTGCCATTACAACATGTGTTGTTGAATCATTTGGGAAACTTCTGGTCTTAAACCAGACACAAACCGATACACAAAATGACCCATATTTTTATCTCCAATATTTTCAAATCCGCAATACAGCTTGAATACCTGTAATAGGCGTTCATAATTAACATGTACAGACTCATTTATGTCTTGGGTTGTGCTACCTATATTTACCCAATCTGTTTCTTTTGATGGAAATTTCCCTTTCAAGAAGGTGATCACCTGGTGATATTTCTTCATTACCTCTTCTGAGGGGGCTCTAGTTTTTTCATCTCTTGGGTACTCATCACTAGGCCAATCAACTGTGATTTTACATTCTGTCCATAAATCAGCAGGCATCACTATGTCAAATAGCCATCCAAATCTTTCAACAAAACCTTTGAAACGTTCACAGACCTCTCAACCTGTCTGTATCATTCAACTGGTTTTTCTCTTAACTTTGGGAAATCATTAGTAAATGACAAAATAGCGTGTCGAGTCCATGGAACATGTACATATCCCCTCCTGGACAGTGGGCACAATCTCTCTGCTTTTCCTAATTCTTTCAACACAAATTCAGAGGTTGTTCAATTTGCCTGTGCTTCCTCCTTCTTCCTCATCCACCTAGCTTTCCATTTGTCTAATTCTCCCCACTTTTTTAAGATGGTCATTAACTCCTTAATCTGCAATTTTCTTCCAGATACATTCATATTCTCCAAATCCTAATCATTAAATTCTGCAATATATGGTTTCTGTAATACTTTAGATGGGAAACATCCATTAGTACGCTGATTTTTCTACGCGTACCGTTACTACGCAAGCGTTAGTACGCATGCGATGTAACAACGCGTCTCCTTTAGTACGCATGCTGTTACATCGCATGCATTTTACAACGCATGCATAGTGGGCGGGTGCCGCTTTTGTTTGTCGTCACGGCTCCGAGGGTCTGCTGCGACGGAGGAAGACGGAAGGTAAGTGAGGCTGTGTTGGGGTTAGTGTTTTAGGGTTTAGGGTAGTGTTGTGGGTTAGTGAAGTCTAGGGTAGTGTTTAAGGGTTTAGTGTAGTGTGGGGGGTTAGTGTTTTAGGGTTTAGGGTAGTGTTGTGGGTTAGTGAAGTCTAGGGTAGTGTTTAAGGGTTTAGTGTAGTGTGGGGGGTTAGTGTTTTAGGGTTTAGGGTAGTGTTGTGGGTTAGTGAAGTGTAGGGTAGTGTTTAAGGGTTTAGTTTAGTGTCGGGGGGTTAGTGTTATAGGATTTAAGGTAGTGTTGTGGGTCAGTGAAGTGTAGGGTAGTGTTTTAGGGTTAAGTGTAGTGTCAGGGGGTTGTGCTGTGTAGTGAATGAGTGTAGGGACAGGAGTAGGGGAATGTGTATGTTCGTGCAGGGAGTAGTGATTTAGGGTTTAGCGTAGTGTAGTGGTGTTTCAAAAGTATAGTGTAGTGTTTTAGTGTATTGGTAGTGTTTTAGAGGTGTAAGGTAGTATGACACATTATTCCGCATGCCATTCTAATTACTACGTACGTTTTTAGTTCGCATACATTAACACTTTCATTGTAATGGTATGCGAACTAAAAACTTGCTTAGTAACGGTTATTGCTAAGTAATAACCGCGTAGTAAAAGCATGCAAAGTAATGGCATGCGAAATAACGTCTTATATTCCTTTAGATCTCCCTATTTCAGTTCCCATTTGAGACGGCAAGATCGGTCAATTTTTCATGAAATATCTTCATATTTCTAATGATGCTTCTACAAATGAACAGTAACTCTTCTTCACTGTAAGTATTTAGTCTATCTAATCCCACGTGTCCAGCTACCATTTCTTCCAATTCCACTTTCAATTTGTAAATATCTAAAATCTTTAGTTGTTGGTTTGGTTTGTCTATTCCCTGTGCCTACCTCTCTAACTGTTCCGGGGATACTATTGTGGCACTTTTCATTCCTGTAGATGTTTCTAATCGTATTTCTTTTGAACAGCTAGGTGTAACTCTTCTCGGGGTTTCATTTATCTGTCCTCTTATCGGCAAATCGATTAATGAAATTACCGAATCGCATTCACTGGCTTGATCCTCAATTAATATATTTTCTTTTCTAGGTTTGATTATGAGACTTGTCATAACTGATGGTTTGGGACAATTCGCCTTATCCCCATACAATGGAACAATAGGACCTATAGTCACTGGTATAGTCAATGCTTCGGGTGTGTATTCAAGTGGGCTATTTTCTGTATCAATTCTTCACTATTTGTATTTATTGCTTCTCTTTCCTTTTCCTGGAGTACCCTTTCATTCATTGAATCATGTATAACCTGTGGAACCAAAGGTATTTCCAAGGCGGGGGCACTTTGAGTAGTTATACTAGATCCTTCCTGATATGGTGGAGGAATGTTTGTTAGGATGTCCTCAATAAACTCATCTTCTGACTCCCCACAACCTGTCATTGTTAAATGCTTAGTTTTCCCTGTACACTTGCTCCCCAACTGATACAGTCCTTCCGTAATCCTGTTTGTCTCCATTGTTTCATCTGAATTTCTCGTGATTCACACTTCTGTTTAGGGAAGAATCCTCTATAACTTCTACTACTTCTGAATCTGTCACGCTCAAATTACTCAGTTTCCCAATCTTCTAATGCCTCATACTGTGCTAATCTGGGTCTAGGCTCTAATTCATTCATCCGCATTCTTAAATTATGAAGGATTCTCCCATTGAACGTACCATTTTCCGGGAAAACTAACATTCCAGAACTTTTGGTGTATATTTTCTAACCAAACACAGGTATAGTAGCCTCTCTTCATCATCATAAATGAGACAGGTATTTTCGGTGGTGAGATAACAATTCCCTCACTAGTGTTAATGGGTTTATCTTTCTTTTTAAATTTCTGTATAAACGAAATTTTTCTCTTTTCTCTGTACATTTTAGATGATGATCTTTTTATATATTCGTCTCTTGCAAGTCCTAAATACCTTCTGTCTGGGCAATTCCCTATTAATGTCAGCTCGTATTTCCACATACAAACTCCATTACGGCTGCTATTTTTGACAACCAATTAGATTCTTGCTCACACTCTGTGTTTCACCTATCCCAGTGCGGCTTCTTTTCTTTCATCCAATCAAGCTCGTGCTCACACAATTTGTTAAGCCAATACTAGCACTGCCTTTTTGTGACATCAGTATCACTCCTCACTACTGACCCCTCCTTTACAAATTCGCATCAGTCACACACCCGCTGTTTCAACCAATCCCAGCGCGGCCCTCTGTGACATCAGTGCAACTCCAGCAAATGACCCGCCCTTCACAAGGTAACACAAAAACTATTTTCTTATAACTTTGCATCAAATTTTCATTAATAACGACGTAAAAACATTTGCTACTCTGTCTGTTCTATTAAAACCAAAGAATAGTTTATTTCTGTTGCTGTAAGTAAGACCTTCCGCTTACTTTTCATGTACTGTGAGTAAAACCTTCCGTTTAACCTTTACTCAACCTCATATGAACCCGTTACTCCTTCGGTGTTATCATTTCTAGGTGATAAAAGACCAAAGTTTCATCAGCGAACCCTTTTGCTATCAATCACTCTCACTTTTATATGAAAATG
Source organism: Triturus cristatus (assembly GCF_964204655.1). Classification (NCBI taxonomy): domain Eukaryota; kingdom Metazoa; phylum Chordata; class Amphibia; order Caudata; family Salamandridae; genus Triturus; species Triturus cristatus. The sequence goes on along the minus strand of NC_140591.1, from coordinate 740,897,556 downwards.
GTCCCTAATTTAACACTGCCGGCCCTGCATAGCTTCTCAGTGCTTATTCCAACAGACGAGTAACCTCACTGCAGTGTGGCTTCCATTTACCACCCATAATTCATTTCCCGGGAATTTCCAGACAACATAAAACAAAATACAAACGGGTTTGTTAAAACATAAAATCAATAATCACCAAACTAGTCAATAATAACCATAGCTCTGCTATCAGAAAACTGATCCGGCGGGTTACCAACCTCAGGTACTCAAACACCATATACTTACCTGGTCCCATAAAACACACTCACATAGGCTAGTAAATACCGCTGGGGTTCCATTTTCATAATTGCCTTTTTATAAGATGAATTACCTGTCATTCTTTTACTTATCTTTCACTGATCTAAAAGTTCTTTCTTCTGGTCAATGGACCTATTAGTTCGAACTAGTTGATGGTGAAATTACATAAGTGAGTTTCTTTCTAATATTTGAAATAACCACAGACTCAGGAAAAGTTTAAATGTTAATCTACTTAAATTCATGTGAGCCAAAGTCAAAAATACAGTACGAACTCCGTTTTTCCAAGGAGGAAAAGTCAATTATTTCAATAATCAGTCACCTGTATTAGAATGAAGTTTCACAATGACAGTACTTAGAAAAGAGAGGATAGAGAGAGCAGTACAATGACATACTTCACAGAAGTATATTTACCTAGAATGGTGTGGAAGGGTCCCCTGGGATAGAACAGGTGACAAAGACTTCAGGACAGGTTTCAGGACAGGATTGATGACCTCTTCTGTATTCGACGCCAGCGTCGCGCCCCTCTCTGTCACTATCTTCCTCCTTCTTTCGTGATTTTCTTCTAATTCATTGCCTTATTTCTCTCCTCAATTATTCCGTAATGTTCTTCTAATTAATAGGCTTAAATTCTATGTCTGCAAATTAATTCTTCTTCAGCATTCGTTCAGCATTCGGACAGCATCCCAGTCTCTCGCATCTCAGCATCACTTCATGTGTTCTAACTAACTAAACCTCAATTATACCTTGCATTGCTCATGTACCACCCATTAATGTTTCAACTTTATGAAACTCCTAATTCTGATTGGACAGGCAAGGGGGGATGATCATCACACCATGCTAAGTTTAATAATTTTCTTTGGTTCTTTGTTTTATGTTCCCGCCCTTTAATTCTTATTCCCAAGCTTTATGTCCTACCTGCATTTCACATCTTGATCACTAAAAAATGAATACATATAACAGTTGTCTGTTTAAATGCACGATGTCCAGCAGGTTCACAGGACATGTAATAATGATGGCCTTGGCCTGGTTTTAAAATCAACATCATGGCTTGCAGGCTTGTTATTAATGTGCCTGCGTGAAAGTCACGTGTAGTACAGACTTCAGTCCCACTCAGAGGCCCAAATATGAACTGATAGAGAAGTCAAAAAGAAACATTTTAATTTCAAAATAAAATGATTTCACTGTATACCACCTATCTCTACTCTAATCCCATTTACTTATAAAAGCTCTTTCCACATTAACGCTTAGTAAATAGCTTGGTTTAGTTACAGCGAAGCAGATGCTTAGCATGTGAGCTTTCAAGCGGCCATTTTTAATGCTTTTGCGCAGGTGCAGAAATGTCCCTCCAAGCGAAAGAACGCAAAGATGCGGTTGACGCATGCGCAGTACAGTTTTCCGCGTTAGCAGCCATTTTAAGTTTTACTCGGATTACTTGTTAGTAAAACACATAAGTAAGCTTCATTTTGCTAAAATATGTAATGTGGTGCACATTAATTTACACAATACTTTAATAATACAGGGTTACGAATTATATGATAGGATTGCATCCGAGCAAGTCTCTTTTATACGAGTCCTTGCTCCATCACTAACCACAGACTCTGCTAAAAGGGCTTTTGGAACTTCCAACCTGGCCATAGATCATGTCTGAGAACTTGGCTCCCTGGTTTTAGGTGGTGATAGTGGGCCTTCTGCTTGTGTCTGGCCTTCTTATTGGTCCGCCTTTGTTGCTTTTGGGTATTATCAGGATCATAGTCTGGGGCACACATTCTGGGTGAGTGGGGAGTAGAGCTTGTAAGGAGTTGTTTCTAAGGTATCATCCACAAGTTATGGGTAGTGTTTTTTGTTAAACATCTGCACATGCATTTGCAGAATAATTGAGACAAATGGAAATTTTAGAATGAAACACAAGGTAACTGCATCATAACATAATTGCAAGCCTCACCTTGCCTTTACATCTGTATTAATTCAGGTTTCCAATACCCATGTGAGTAAGTTTGATTCAGCCAAGTTTATGGAACTATCTCCTAATGACCTACAAACCTCTAAATCCTCAATCCCAAAATGATGCCACTGACTACTCCAGGTCAAAAAGGCACAATGGAGAATCAGTAGTTCACAACAACATCTCATGAATCCAGAAAACCTAAAGGAACATTTGCACCTAACAATTATGTTGCATGCATTGGTGTTGCTGCAAAATTGTACAAACAGGTTGATCAGAACCTATGCCTCTGAAGTATTACCAAACTGATGGGAAATAGTTTGCAAAGTAATTTGTTCTCTGCTAATATATGTTTATGTTGTTACACTTAAAGACAAATATTCTACTTTGTAAATATCATAAATCTGGGTGGTTCTCACTCACTGCGTCTTTCTTCAGGTGGAAAAGGCATGGGTGGCTGGGAAGGTGCAATTCGTGTGCCAGGCATATTTCGATGGCCTGGTGTCTTACCTGCGAACACAGTAATTGATGTGCCAACAAGTCTGATGGATATTTACCCTACTGTGGTTCATGTAGGAGGTGGAATACTGCCACAAGACAGGTATAAACAGTGTTTTATGCTTTAAAATGTATTGTTTTACAATCTATTTAATCAAAAGAATTAAGATGTTTTCCTGTATACAAGTACTAATAGTATCACATGTAGATCACTTCACAAAGACTACTGTACCTTCAGAACTCATTATTGGCCTGACAGAGTTGAATGGCAATAAGAAATCCCCCTTCTCTGCATAAAATGCAAATTTAGGAGGTCGAGTCCACCAGCATATTTCCTCTACCAACACTACCCCTTTGATGGAGGCCATTTTACTATTGGATTCTCCTCCAGATTAGCATTACATACAGACAGTCGAGGATTTCTCTTGCCATCCAACTTTAAATCAGGTCCTACAAAGTTTGAAAGAAATCCCTCAAAGAGCTCTTGGAATGTGTCATAATGAAAAGTTGAACATGGATCGGAATGTGGCAGAGGGGAGGTGGATGCCTTAGAAGGATAAAGGTGAAAAACACTTCATTATCTCAGTCTATATACAGGCAGTCATCCATAACACCTTTACACTGTGCTCCCCTGCTCCTGATTTTATGCTTTTGTGCCATAATCTCTATGTTTCCTGTCCAGTTGACTCATATCCTGAGTCTCTGGACAGTTGTTCTACAAGCTTTTAAGAGAGTTGCTCATCAGCAGATTCCTCACATTTGCTTGTGCTTTGCTACACAGAGAGTGCTGCTCCTTTTAGCATGGCTAAATACTGTCCTGATCTCTCTGCCATTACTAATGTTGATGGCCTGTCATGATATATCAGTGAGGTGTGTTGGTACAAATATGTTCCCTTCATGGTATCTGGGCATGCTACTCTTCCCTGGGTGCCCAGTTGTGTATGTAGCTGGTATCCTGACTTTTCTTTTCGCCCTGCTGTCATGCAAAGTGTCTGCAAAGAGGCCTAGATCTGTAACTGACACTGTAAGGTCTGGGACATGTTTTTTCACCTAGAAGGCAAAACAAGCATACCCTCATAGTTGACTCAAGACTATTGTCCCTTCCCTCTGTATAGCTCATAAAGAGGTGGTAGCAACCTTCCATGTTATGTCATCAATAGTATGTGTGACCAGCCATTAAGCTAAGTCATGGAGCCTGTGGCCTAGTGGCCCCCTTGTCTAAAGTTCCACTGTTATATGAATTCCCAGAGCTTTGAGCTCATATTGCTTGTGTAAGGTGAGTGCATGTGCGGCTGTCAAGTGCATGTGGCACATATGCAGCAGTAGGACTTTGTGAGAGTCTGAGTAATGAAGCCAGTGGGCCCATTTTGGATGGCCCTGGTTTTCCGTGGCACAAGATGGAGTATAAGGAGGGTTTCTACACTCACTGGAAGTGTATTGCCTTCATTCCTGTGGAAGAAGAGTGGACATACAGATACTGAAGTGAGCAGGATGGAAACCGGGCCACATTTTGAAATTCCATGAAGAGTTTGCTTGCAAGGGGCTGCTGATGTGTTTTTCCTGAGCACTGGCATTGAATAGATGCTAGGTGCAAGGGGTGGGACTGCAGTTTCTGTTGTGCAAGGTGAGGAAGTTTCTAAGACAGTCCTGGCCTTTGTCTGTCCCTGATTATTGCTTTAGAAAGGCTGATGACTGCCAAGTGAAGGAATCTCACAAATGAGTGTGCTCATCTTTGATTGCTCCAGTTCTGAAGCAGTGCCAGTACTACCTATTAAGAGAAGCATCACTTTATACAAAGGCTGTGTCTGGTGAGCAGCCCGAGAAGGACACATGAAAGAGAACCACACCAAACCATTTCTGACACCATGTGGCTGCATCTTCGATCAAGAAAGTGTGTACAAATGAGGGGCCAAAACCACCCTACTGTGTTCCAGGTCCAAGTTCTTGATGGTCAAGAAAGGGTGTACTCCACAAAGTACTCAACGGACTGTTGTGTTACCATGGCTGGTTCCTGCATGATAGTTAGAGGGGACATCAAAGGACTTTCTGCTAGAAGACCTGAGGGTCCACTAAGTGCCTGGAAGCCTGTTTGTCATCTGAGAAGGAAAGAGTGTGCCTTGCCCTGCAAAAGGAAAGACTGTCAAAGAGAAGCCCAGTGTGTCTCTGGTCAAGGAACACCCAGAGAAAGTGTACCACCTGAGACAATAAATCAATAAGTGACCCATGCTGCACTGGGTCTAATGGGTTTTCTCCGAGGTTCCTAGTGAGGCACGCACCAGCCTTTTTCCGGGCAGCAACTCCTGTACTGAGTAATTCTGCACCATCCCTGTGATTGACTGCAAATGCCATGGGCCTTGCACCTTCACGTTTGGCTATCATTGCTGTATTACATGAATTGTGCCTCAGCGTTTGTCAAGCTGCAACTGCCTGCAGCTTGCAGCCTGCATTGGCCCATGGTTAGCAGCTACTGCCTATTGTGTGAAATATGCACTGACCTTGGATGGACAGCAAATGCTGAGCTATGTGAATTAAGTTGTGTTATGATCAAAAAGAGAGAGGAGAACTAGAGAGGCTAGTCCGTTTCCCCAGTTTATGTGTTAGTATTCAATGAGAACTAGCTCTGGATTAAATTTTTGTATGTCTGAGGGTGGAAAAAAAAAACATTAGGTTTTTTATGAAGGCCCTCACCCACCAACCTAGTTGGTGGCATGCTTCATCATTGGGCCCCACCCGAGGTACCGAGTGTACCTCAGTTGTGCTTCGACGCCAGATTACTGCGGAGCGGGTTTTTAGGTTTGTGAGGGTGCTGTGAGTGTGCTCTGAGTGAGGTTTAAAATACTGTCCTGGGTGTCCCAAAGACTGTTTTAATAGCGGGCCCCAGGCAGTCGATAAAAACAAAGGCTGTGGGACGTGCACGGTAGGCTTATGGCCTCCAACGCCCTGTGCGGTCAACTAGTTTCAGCCAGGCCTTTTCTTCTACTGGCTTTCGTCAGGAACTTATATGTGTGGGGTGTTACAGGGTTACTTATGAGTTTGTCAGTGCGCTGTGTTTAAAGCACACGCTACAGTGCTTATATGTGCAAGAGGTGTTTCCTCTTGGGTTGTACCTGTAGGGAGTAAAAAAAGGGGGGAGGGACAGACATAAGATTTAAGTAAAGGTTCCTAGTAGTGGGCTAAAAGCTTTTAGTGAGGCGGTGCTAGGTGCCTAGAGGTGACCACGGACAAGGCGGTAGTGTTAGCGTCAGTGGCGGGTAGTGAAAAAGTGGCCGGTCTCACAATATGCGTTATTGTGTGTGAAATTAGGCCTATACACTGTAACCAATGTTGGTGAAAACAGTAAAGTGGAGTTGCTTACACCTGATTGTAGCGAACAACTCAGCATGGAGCTCAGCCGGGGGCCAGGACCATGTGCACTCTAAATTAGGGGAAGAAAAGGAAAACCGCTGTTGGGGAAGGGGGGTAGTATGCACCCAACAAGGTAACGGTAAAAGGATGCACACACAGACATGGCCGAGGGCAGCATGAAAGGTGGCTGTACCGTTAGCTTGGTCGAGTACAGGTACTTACTGCGCAATGTCGCTGGACCCTCAATGAACCTGTTGTCCGGGCAGAGGCTCCATGAGAAATGAGCTTCAATGTTGAAAGCGCTTAAATACCTGTGGAAAGCGCCAAGTGTTGCTTGTTAGCTGTGTCAGGAGTTCTGGCCTGGGCATGAGTGACGGGGCGTATTCCGCTTCCTGTTGTCTCGAGGAGGTGCCTGTAGTAAAGGAAATGGAAGAAAGACTCGCATGAAGGTGTATGTAGCGCTCTCTCTATTGATTTCCATGGTGCAATTGGATGTCTAAGTTGCTAACATGCGCGTGCAAATGTGCAGTTATTTAGGGGCGTGCTAACCCAATTAGGGGAGTCGCGCTCCATCTGTGCACTGTAATGGGAGGACACCCTCTCTATTTAAATGGAAGTGGCAACCAGGCGGGGCTAAGTAGGTAACGTACATTAATGTGCAAAGATGTTATTGCATATTGGTCCTGCAAAAAATAATAATAATAAGGGTGATGAACCCACTATGTGGTGTATGTAGGGAAGGACCTGTGAGTGAGAAGGTCACCACCTGGATGTTTGAGCCAGAATGACGCCCAGAGGATGTTTGGTGTTGGGACATGGTCATCCCGTGCCCTAGGTGGGCCCTGTTGATGAGGTGGCACTCAGGAGAGTGGAAATGATCTGTCAGGTGTGGGGGACTTCATCTGCTGAGGCTGTTCCACAGAATATTATCATTCAGTCCCTCCATGTGGGTGGACAATCTGTAGATCCAGCGTTGTTCTTTGGACAGTAACTGCTTCTCGTTGTCTGTAGGGTGGGCAGGGATCTGTTCAATGACCGTCCATCTGAGGTCATTGGTGGTATGTCCAAACCTAAGGAAGTGGTCTGTGAGTTTGCTGATAGTCTTCTTGCACCGAATCGTACTTCTGTGTTCAGTGATTCTGGTGCGTATTTTTCTCGTGGTCATACCCACGTAACGGAGCTGGCATGGGCATTCAATCAAGTACACTAGATTGGTTGAATATCAGTTTGTGTGCTTATGTTGGTGCCATGTTTTTCCGGTTTCCAGGTCGAGGGTATTGGTATGTGTCGTGAGGTGGCAGATACTGCAGTCGCCACAGGGGTAGTGACCTATAACTTTAGGGAGGTTCCACACTTGGTGCAGTGTGGGGTTGGTGATGGTTTCCATGGTTCTCGGCCGCATAGAGGTGAGTTGATCCCGTAGGCTGTTTGATTTTTTACAGGCAAAAAGGGGAAGGTCCCAGTCTCATTTGCCCGTGTTGATGATTCTCCAATTTTTCTTGATGATTTTGGCCACTATATTAAAGATAGGGTTGGACGTGGTGACACAGGTCAATGGTGTTATTGTTTCTTGATGGGTTGGTGTTTCCAGGAGGGCGTCTCTATTCTGGTTCTTTGCCCGTTTTTTGGTCCTGTTGATGATCCTTGTTGGATAACTCCGTTGTTGTAATCTGTGGGAGAGGTCTGTGGCCTGTGTGTTGTAGTCTTCCTTACTTCTGCAATTGCGCCTTATTCGTAGAAATTGGCCATAGGGCAGGTTCTCCCTTAGTGGTCGTGGGTGGAAACTATCAAAGGCCAGTAGTGAATTCCGTGCCGTGGGTTTATAATACGTGGTGGTTGACAGTTTACCATTGGCGGCCTTGATCAGTAGGTCCAGGAAAGGTAACTGGTCTTTGCTGCTGGCATACGTGAAGCGTAGGTGAGGATCACGTGTGTTGAGCCAGGTCTGGAAGTTCTTTAAGGATTCCTCCGAGCCTTCCCATATCATGAGGACGTCATCAATATATCGACGCCAGAAAAGTATTGATTCCGTGAATGGGTTGTTGGGCTCGAGGATGTGTGACTGTTCCAGGTGGTAGACGTATAGTCCCGCCACGCTGGGAGCAAAAATACTGCCCATGGACGTTCCATTTGTCTGGAGATAGTATGTGCCCTCAAATTCAAAAAAGTTTTCTTTTAATGCCAGTCTGGCGCAGTCTAGGACAAATTCTCTTGGTGTAGTATGTTCCCATTGTGAGTTGGTCAGAGTTTCTTCTAAGACCTTGAGGGTGTCGTCTTGAGGCAGGCTTGTGTACAGGCTTTCAATATCCAGTCCCACAAGTAACTGGGTTGTGGGGTTAAAATCCAGGTCTTGAAGGAGGGACAGAAGATGTTTGGTGTCCTTGATGTAAGTGGTTGCAGCTTGTATTAGAGGGTTAAGGAAAAAGTCACAAAACCTAGAGAGGGGCTCTAGGAGTGAGTTGCAGCCTGATTGGAAGGGTCGCTGTCAAGGCATCTGTAATTGCGGTCGTCTTGGAGGAGTCTCTGGCACTCTGCTCGGTAAGCCTGGGTGTCCTGAATCACAAACCCTCCGCCTTTGTCGGTGGGTTTGATGGTAATGTTGGTATTGTCTCGGAGGGTTGTCAGAGCTGCCCGTTCTTCTTTAGATAGGTTGTTGTAAGTCTCTGTTTGGTTGGTTTTCTCTACTTCGTTGTAGACGGCCTGCTCGAAGGCAATGATTTCTGCCGGTATACTGCAAGGTGGAGGCATGAATGTTGATTTGGGTCATAGACCTGTCTCATTGGTTTCCCTTGTGTCATTATTGGTGTCCTGTCTTTCAAAAAAGGCGCGGAGCTTCAGCTTCCGGAAGAACTCAGCTAGTTCAGTGTGTAGGAGGAATTTGTCAATTCTTTTGGTAGGGACAAAGGAGAGGCCTTTATTCAGTACTTTTTCTTCAGTAGTGGTTAAATCTATGGAGGATAGGTTGAAGACCAGGGAAGCTGTGTATAATTCCCTGGTTAGCGGCTGGTGCTCGGTTGTTGTTCCTTGCCCTTGTTGCGGGTGTTGGCGCTGACTGGTCCGTCTTCCTCTGTCCAGTGTACATGGGGTGTCTGTTGTGTATTTCTTCTGCGGCCTCTTATTCGTCCGCCCTGCCCTAAAAAAGGCGGTCTGTAGGGTTGGCCATAGAAGTTCTGGGTTGCTTGGTGCCACGGATGGCCACCCCTGTACCACCAACTTGGTGGTACAGGGGTGGCCATCCGAAGTAAGGGTTCTGTTGCGGGTGGTTGAACAACGGGGGTCCAAAGGCCTGACTGGGCTGTGGTTGTCTTCCCCATGGTTGTTGCCAGCGACGGCCCCGGCCTCTGTTTCCTTGTTGTTTTACAGATCCTGAGCTGGAGTCGCTGGACATTGAGGTGTTGTCCCCCGATGAATCTGAGCATCTGTCTTGTCTTAGAAGGGCAACATAATCATCCGCTGTGTAAGGGTAAATTTTTGAGTAATTGAATTTCTTTAAATCTTTATTAAATTTTGCTATCTTTGCTTGGGTCAAGTACTCTTTATACTCATTCAGTTCTTTATTAGATTCTTCCAGTTTCTTTTTGAACAAGGTTATGGTAGTTTTGAAATGTGATTCGGTGGCCTGTATATCGATGATCATTGCGTCCGAAAGGCGTTTGGCAGTTTTGATTATGAGGACCAACCAGTCTCTTGTGCAGTGCCAAGCTATCTGGGCCCAGTCCTTCCTAAATGTGGCATCATCTAGGAAGATCCTGGGCGCATTGGTGACTAGCAGACCTTTAGGTGCGCTGTTTGTTCGTAGGTATTGAGTTAGGATCACTCCATGTAGAATGGTCCTGATCTTGTTCCTTTTCTTTTCTGTGAGTGCGTCCCAGTCGGTGGTTTGAGCTATGGTCTGGGCGATGTTAATGTCCAGTGTGAATGGCGGATCAGCGAGGAGTTCGCTGATCTCAATTTCAGAGAACGTGAGGCCAGGGTTTTCGGCCATGTTCTAGACAATCTCTCACAGCTGTGCGCTGCCGAGGAAATGTTATAATCAAAAAGAGAGAGGAGAACTAGAGAGGCTAGTCCATTTCCCCAGTTTATGTGTTAGTAATCAATGAGAACTAGCTCTGGTTTAAATTGTTTGTATGTCTGCGGGTGGAAAAAAAAAACATTAGGTTTTTTATGAAGGCCCTCACCCACCAACCTAGTTGGTGGCATGCTTCATCATTGGGCCCCACCCGAGGTACCGAGTGTACCTCAGGTGTGCTTCGACGCCAGATTACTGCGGAGCGGGTTTTTTTGGTTCTTGAGGGTGCTGTGAGTGTGCTCTGAGTGAGGTTTAAAATAGTGTCCTGGGTGTCCCAAAGACTGTTTTAATGGTGGGCCCCAGGCAGTCGATAAAAACAAAGGCTGTGGGACGTGCACTGTAGGCTTATGGCCTCCGACGTCCTGTGCGGTCAACTAGTTTCAGCCAGGCCTTTTCTTCTACTGGCTTTCGTCAGGACCTTATATGTGTGGGGTGTTACAGGGGTAGTTATGAGTTTGTCAGTGCCCTGTGTGTAAAGCACACGCTACGTTGCTTATATGTGCAAGAGGTGTTTCCTCTCGGGTTGTACCTGTAGGGAGTAAAAAAAGGGGGAAGGGACAGACATAAGATTTAAGTAAAGGCTCCTAGTAGTGGGCTAAAAGCTTTTAGTGAGGCGGTGCTAGGTGCCTAGAGGTGACCACGGACAAGGTGGTAGTGTTAGCGTAAGTGGCGGGTAGTGAAAAAGTGGCCGGTCTCACAATATGCGTTATTGTGTACCGCACATTTGCTCGTGCATGTTAGCAACTTAGACATCCGATTGCACCATGGAAATCAATAGAGAGAGCGCTACATACACCTGCATGCGAGTCTTTCTTCCATTTCCTCTACTACAGGCACCTCCTCGAGACAACAGGAAGCGGAATACGCCCTGTCACTCGTGCCCAGACCAGAACACCTGACACAGCTAACAAGCAACACCTGGCGCTTTCCACAGGTATTTAAGCGCTTTCAACATTGAAGCTCATTTCTCACGGAGCCTCTGCCCAGACAACAGGTTCATTGAGGGTCCAGCGACATCGCGCAGTAAGTACCTGTACTCGACCAAGCTAACGGTACAGCTACCTTTCATGCTGCCCTCGGCCGTATCTGTGTGTGCATCCTTTTACCGTTACCTTGTTGGGTGCATACTACCTCCTCCCCCAACAGCGGTTTTCCTTTTCTTCCCACAATTTAGAGTGCACATGGTCCTGGCCCCCGGCTGAGCTCCATGCTGAGTTGTTCGCTACAATCAGGTGTAAGCAACTCCACTTTACTGTTTTCACCAACATTGGTTACAGTATATAGGCCTAATTTCACACACAATAACGCATATTGTGAGACAGGCCACTTTTTCACTACCCGCCACTGACGCTAACACTACCGCCTTGTCCGTGGTCACCTCTAGGCACCTAGCACCACCTCACTAAAAGCTTTTAGCCCACTACTAGGAGCCTTTACTTAAATCTTATGTCTGTCCCTCCCCCCTTTTTTAACTCCCTACAGGTACAACCCAAGAGGAAACACCTCTTGCACATATAAGCACCGTAGTGTGTGCTTTACACACAGGGCACTGACAAACTCATAACTACCCCTGTAACACCCCACACATATAAGGTCCTGACGAAAGCCAGTAGAAGAAAAGGCCTGGCTGAAACTAGTTGACCGCACAGGACGTCGGACGCCATAAGCCTACCGTGCACGTCCCACAGCCTTTGTTGTTAGCGACTGCCTGGGGCCCACCATTAAAACAGTCTTTGGGACACGCAGGACAGTATTTTAAACCTCACTCAGAGCACACTCACAGCACCCTCACAAACCAAAAAACCCGCTCCGCAGTAATCTGGCGTCGAAGCACACCTGAGGTACACTCGGTACCTCGGGTGGGCCCAATGATGAAGCATGCCACCAACTAGGTTGGTGGGTGAGGGCCGCCTTCATAAAAAACCTAATGTTTTTTTTTCCACCCACAGGCATACAAACAATTTACACCAGAGATAGTTCTATGTGAATTAAGCACTGGTCTGAGTTGGACTGCATCAGCCATTCTGTGTGACTTTATACCAGCTCTTGTTGGGCTGCACCTGCTATACTATATGATTCCTGCACAAGCCCATGCTTAAGTGCACCTACCACACTGGGTGTTCATCCGCGTCAGCGCAGGAGTGGGCCGTGATGAATGGAGACTCGGAAGGTGCTAAGCAGTCCATGTTCACTCCTCCGAGAGACTGCACATTCTAAGGACATACACTTCTCCCCACCTCTCCTGTGACTGCTATCAGAGCAGTGCACAAAGACTGAGGCCCTCAGCCTGCAGTCTAGAAGCAGTCGCTGCAACAAGCTGGTTTGAGTGCAACGGCTTGAGCCTGATTTCACACCAGCTACAACTCCAGAGGTAAGAAAAAGACTTAACTGGTTGCCCATTTGAACTAGTGGACACCAAAATTGGCACCTGTCTTTCATTCATGCGCCTACAACTATTTACTGGGTTCCAATTCAGATAGGGATACCTGGGTGGGTCACAGCAGGGAGAGAAAGGAGATAGTGTTGTGCCCACAGTGGAATAACTAACAGAGATATTAACTTTACACAAAAAAATGTATGGAGTTTTATATAGCGCGAACTTGACCTGAATCGAGTATCAGAGCGCTTTACATAGCACAGTTGCGTTACATGAGGACACATTCATTTTTGGTAGGCACGGAGAGATTAAGTGATTTACCCAGAATCACAGGATGTCCAGTGTCATTGGCGAGACTCGAACCCAGTTCCCCAGATTCAAGGTCAACCGCCCTAGCCGTGAGGCCAACTCCTCTCCCCTACACTTCCATTCTATTGTGTAGTAATGTTTATTGCTGTGTGATTAAAAGTAATTTATTTTTTCCAAAAAGACGAGCACTGAGGTGGACATTGATTTATTGTCTCTGTTATTAATTGTTGAGTTCTGAGCTGGTGTAACCCACACTATCTCCCTTAGAAGCCTCTGACCGATCACCCTTGATAAACTGAGAGTCAAATGCGGAAAAGGTGTACTTCATCCAGTTCGCAAAACCATATCAGGACAGATGCCAGAACATGCGTGGCAAATTATCAGGCTGGACTGTTCCCATGAGGCACAGGTTCAAGACTGATTTGCATATACCTGGGTCTGAACTGGGGTGGCGACGTGAGATAAAGAATGATGATGGATTCGACCCAGATCTGTGACTGGAGGTGAGTGTCTGAAAAGGTTCAGCACTCCATCCATCATCTCCTAGTGTTTGCTTTGTTTTCCCTAAGTTGTCAGGGTATCCCCAGATGTGGGTCACTTTCTCACTTTGCCACTGGTTTCAAGCTAGCCTGGCTTATGAGGGGTGTTACCCTGAAACCGGTCCCAGGATGCTTGTTTCCGGTCCAGGGAAGACCTGGCTTGGCAGTTCAGGTTGGACTGTTTCCATGAGGCACGCGGTCAAGACTGATTTTCATATGGCTGGGTCTAAACTGGGGTGGCGAAGTGAGCAAAAGAACGATGATGGATTCAACCCAGATGTGTGACTGGGGGTGAGTGTCTGAATAGTTTTAGCACTCCGTCTATCAGTGGGTCCCTTGCTCACTTTGCCACTGGATTTAAGCTAGCCTTGCTGATGAGGGGTGTTTCCCCGAAACTGATCCCAGGATGCTTATTTCTGATCCAGGGAAGACCTGGCTTGGCAGTTCAGGCTGGACTGTTCCCATGAGGCACAGGGTCAAGACTGATTTGCTTATAGCTGAGTCTGAACTGGGGTGGCAAAGTGAGCTAAAGATCTGTGACTGGGGGTGAGTGAAAAGTTTCAGCACACCATCCATCATCTCCTTGTGTTTTCAAATGATCCTAAACACCACTGTTGGGGTCCAATAACCCTTGTCTGGCCTGTTACCCCGGAAAGGGGTCTGACATGGTGTGTACCTTTATCCTAACCCCATGTTGTTGTTGTTGCCTAATGACCCTTCGTATGCAAATAAATAGCTAGTTTAAAATTTGAGGATAAGCAGGGTGTCCATATACTGCAACATGCATGAAAAATTGACTTGTTGATCATATTCTTCATATATTTTGTACATATGGACGAAATATACCACATACATATGGGTTTGAAAACCCTGCAAATGTGTAAAATCATGGGGTTTTGCTTACTCAAAAGGGTTATGAGCAATGTACTTAATTCAATTTACAAGCTAGAAAAGCCTGTCTAACCCTCATATGTGTGACCTATTCTAAACTACAATTAAAAGGATGTGTGTAAGGGTTGTCCCCATCTAATTAGATGTTGCAATGGTATGTATCAATGCTTGGTGACTACAGTCACAGGCACAAACCATTGTTCAGTAACCAACATTTCAAAGCTATCAGTAACGGATCTGTAAAGGGGAAGCTGTTCTGTTAAGGCACCTTCCCATTAGTGAAATGGGTCGAGCGACCTAGGGATGTTCAGCAGATGTACAGAGGGTCACTTCCTGCAGTCCCCGATGTATTCGCCAATGGAAAACTTGTTTTTAGGGAGCACCCGTTCCTTGAAGGAACTCAAGCCGCTAAAATAAAAGGTTTGCCATTTGGGATGTAAGTACAGGGGGTAAGGACTGGAGTTGTTTGCAGGCCGCTGTCCCCTGTGTTTGTAGGCAATCACACGGAATTGCAAATAGCGACCTGCCTAATGAATATTCTTAGGCAGGTCGTTCTGCAGCGCTCGCCCCTTGGGATTTAGCGATGCAACCGATTACTACATAGGTTGCCTCACAAAATCAGAGACAGGACACGAAAAGTTAGTACTCTATTTGTGACCACTATCTGAGGCTTATCTCTCAGTACATCAGTCCATTTGTGCTGTAATGCAGCATTTAAAGCGTCATGTGTAGATGTGCCATAAAACCAGTGCTTAATTTATAAAATATTAAGTTCCAGGGCTCTGACCGGGAGGCCACTGCAGCTTGCACCACCCATCGCCCTTGTCATCGCTGCCAAAACAACTACTAATCATCTCTGTCGCATGTAAATGTGACAGTTCAAATTATTCCAGGTCCCCAAAGCTAGAGGAATGGCTGGGGAGGCAGGTATTTGCTTTTTTAATGTATATTGTATTCCTAAACAACCGTTGTTCTGCTCACCTCTAAATTAGATGAGCAGCGCCACCATGTGGTAGACTGTTCTATGTATGGTGTTGACAATTAGTTGCCGGTGCCTAGCACCGGAAACCAATTAAGTGCCGGTGCTTAGCACCGGAAAGCCCCGGCTCATATTAAGCACTGCATAATACTCTTGAGGTGAAGTGTACTTTGTTTTAATGATTCTTGACTTTAAGGACGTCTGTTCTCTCCATTGAATCAGAATAATTGATGGCCGGAACTTGATGCCCCTACTCCAGGGAAGGGTGAAACAGTCAGAGCACACGTTCATGTTTCACTACTGCGGGCTGTTTCTGCATGCAGTGCGCTGGTACCAAGCAGAAAGTGAGTAAAATTAGTAATGCATTGACACACAATTTTCATTGACTGAAATGTGTTGAAGCGAGTAATAATACAATCCCTTTGAGCTGTATCTTATATGCATGTGTGGTTATGTGTTCTTAGTGGATGTTTTTCAGGGTTACAAAATCTAAATTTGCTCTATTTATAACAACGGGTATAGATGGGCCAGGGGTTCAGCAGGTACCTAAGAGTCAACGCTGAAACTGAGTCACGGAAAGTAGGCCTGGGCGGTAAATTCCGTTCCGATCGTGGAATTTGGGTAATTTCGCATTCCGCAGAGAACGCGGAATTGCCCAAAATTCTGCGTTCCGTGGCTTCGCGAAATCTTTTGCTTGTTCGCGTTCTCAAAATGCGTGTTTGCAAGATACTTCCCCCAAGCATGCAAACAGCGTTTGCCAACAGGAAAAAAGCATGGCGAACAAGCAATTCCGCGTGTTTGTGGAATTTCTGCGTGCTCACGGAGATTTTTTACCGTTTCGCGGAGCTATGCGTAGCGCGACTACGCAATTTCCGCGCACTCCTAAGAAAGACCCAGGGCCTTATTTATGAAGGCCTTGCGCCGCCGGTACGTCACTTTTACCTCGTTTTAAAAGTGATGCACTGGCGGCGCAAGGCCTTCATTGATAAGGCCCCCAAAGTGTAAATGACACCGTACATGACATATAACAATATGACAGTACAGATATTCAACTACAAATTAATTAATTTTTGCAATAAAGTACAGTGACATAAAGTTATTTTATCTGTATCACACAACTACGGCCATTATGGAAGGTTTGAGGTCACACGGTCTCCAATTTTGCCTCTTGATTGACTTTCAAGGGCAATTCATCATGCATAGTTATCTTCCACGATTCACTTTTGTCAACTGAGTTCCATAATTTCAAATAAACGAACTTGCAAAGTATAAAAACAGCATAATAAACATACCCGGCACCGATTAAGAAATATTTTCTAAAAACAAATTGAGGAAACAAAGTGTGATTCAATAACAAAAGGTTATCCACAAAATTCCTACACAGGCCTCTACCAAACTACATGAACAAAATATGCATTGGCAAAGACAAAAGTGTTGGCTTATAAAGTGATTGGAAGCTTCTATCCATGCAGTCACACATTCATTCATCCAAATAGTCAGTCACTTATCACCCATGCACTCTACCTCATCCTCGCACTCCTATTTCAATTCATCTACTGACTGACTCATTCTTGATTTTATTCACTAGTTCACCAACAACACCACAAAAATCACCAATTAATGGTGAATTACTTCCAGTTATCATCCAGGAATGTTTGCTTATCTGCTAGTTTGTAAGGGTGTAAATGTACTTGCTGTAGTGTATGACTACTAATATGTGAGGGGTGTGAACCATTTACAGTACTTTATGACTCCGAGCCACTGAAGGGTGTTACTGTGCTGTCTGTAGTATGTGGTTGCTAATTTGTGAGGAGTGTGAGATTGCTCCAAGTAGTGTAATTGCTCACCTGGAAGAGTGTGAGACTGCTGGCAGGTGTTGTCAGACTGCTATTATAAGGAGTGTGAGGGTGATCAGCAGTGTATAACTAATAGTCTGTGAGGATATGTGAGAGAACATTTGGTCGTGAGTGACACCTACCCTGATGGGTATGGAAGTGCTGTTGGTAGTGCAAAACCACCTGTATTTGAGGGGTGTAAGTGCTTAAAGTAGTGAGTGAGTTGTAGTCTGTGTGAGGTGGGGGAGTGTTCTCATTTTTTTCAATGGCAACCTGCACTGCAGCTGTGGAATTTGCAGTGCCACAGCAGGGGTCACAGTAAAAGCGATGGTTTAGTCTGGGACAGAAGGCAATCACAATGCACCTCCATGGCAGTGCATGTTGGACTGTGGGTACTGGTTTGAAGGAGAGAGTCCCAGGGAAATCAGGTGTAACTGGACTCTAATTGTGATATTTGGAGTCTTCTACCACTGGTATCATGCTTCTGCCCTAATATTTTTACCAAATAAAGCACTTTTAGTGCTGGCTGTGAGGCAGAACAGTCCAACGCTTACTCGGGAGGTAGTGTGGGTTTAAGACTCAGAACTCTCCATAGCACACAATTCCATTTAATCTATCAATATTCAGCCTCCAATGTGCCAGTTGTTTTCCCGCCCTGTCGCTGGGGCAGTGACGGCTGTGACAGGGCCATGACGAGGAGAGGCGGCACCGTATTGCCATAAAATCTGCTGAGGCGTCCCGCAACATGGTACGTGCACAGGCATGACCAAGCTCAGCCTGGGTGAAGACCGGGCCAAGATGGGCCCGTCTTAGCCTGTCATAGACCGATGAGGCCAGGTTGGGATATCCCTCTTTCTTTTGGATTTGGAATTGCGAGCTTCTGGAGCAGGTGAGTAGCCCATAGGGGCTCCTTTTGTTGTCTGCAGTACCTGCCTGTCTTCAGTCCTGGTGGCATTGCCTGTCTCAGGGCCATCTGGACTGTCTCACAGCTGTCATTATCTATCAATTATGGGGGGGAGGGCATTGACAATTGTTAATCTGTTGGAGTACCTATAACATTACAATGTCCCTTGCAGAGTGTGCCTAGTCAAGTGCTGCCTCGCCTATGTTCGGCCGTCACTGGTTGGCCCCTTGGGCGTCCAGTGTTTGGACTCCATTACAGCTTCTACTAACAAGACCAAATTGAAGGAGAGAAGCTGGTTGGGGGGCCATCATTAAGAATTCAGGGGCATATTATCAAGCACGGCGTTAAAATTATCACCGCTTTAGCGGCAGAAAACTGCCGCTAAAAAGCGGCGATAATGGGCTTGATATTATGCCGCAGAGAATTCCAATAGAAGCCCATGTTCACAACGGAACATGGGCTTCTATGGGAATTCTCAAGGGCATATTATCAAGCCCATTATCGCCGCTTTAGCAGCAGTTTTCTGCCGCTAAAGCGGCAATAATTTCAGCGCCGTTTCTTGATAATATGCTCCACACTTTGTTGGGTGAGATATCTTGGGATCTGGTGCTCTTGTGCTCTAGACGAGCCGAGTGAATCAACGTTGCCCTTCTATCTGTCTGACGCCTTGGTCAGCGAGACTCCTTGCCTGGGACACTGTTTGACATAGTGAAATGAGGAAAAGGAAGGCACAACCCATGACTCCCTCGGGGCAGCTGCTCCTCACTATTGATACATTCTTGACAAAGAAGATATCAATAAGGAGATAGACCGGGCCAAATGTCGGCTTTATTTTGATTTAGGAAGCTCGGGCTGTGTTTTACATTGACTCCATCACCGGTATCTAACGCCCCTATGGCTGCCCTGTTCCCAGCGTCATTCCCTTTGCCTTTAATCTGAAAGTAGGCATTACTTCTTTTTCCGAGCCCACAGCCCCAGGATCAGCACCTGCCCCTCCTCAGTTTATTAGACCTGTTGATGTGGCGAGTCCTCCCCCTTCAAAGTGGCAAAGGAAGGCGACAAGGGCAAAGGAATCCACTACGGCCACACAGGAGGAACAGGCAAGTGTTGGATGAGGGCCTAACACGGAGGAATTGTTGAATCAGCTGGCCCCGGTGCAACATAGAATTAAGAAGACTCTTATTGACCTTTTATCACTATTCCTGACCAGACTGGACAAGCTGGAGATGGCGTCTAGGGACTTGCACGTAATTTGGATATGGTTTTACCTTCTTTTTCTAAACCCCAATCCGACCATCTGTCTTTTTGCCCCCATTTACCTGACACTATAGACACTGGTAATCCCTGGAGTAGTGGTGGTACCCTGTATGTGCCCAAGGGCGTTTCAGCCCAACATGCAACTAAACAGCCCAGTTGAGGGAGGGGAGTCATCCTCTGACACACATGTTTCTCTGGCCTTAGATAGGGCAGATGACCCTCACCTTGGGGTACAATCCCCTAAGGTTATTGAACTCCCTTTGATTGACCTTCCCCCAGCATACGCTCCTTACACTGTGGTCCTGTCGGGGGTCCCAGCCCTAGCTGCCCACAAAGAGTTAACCACCATTCAATTCATGAATAAATCCTCGCATTGGCTAGCGCAGTATTCTGGGTTTTCAGAAAGGGATTATCATGATATTTTGATAGCCAGGAGGGTGGCTTGGATAAGAACGACAAGGAAAGTGTTTAATGGAGTTTGTATCAGCATCTCTACACGTCACTCAGAGGTAGCTCGGAAAATCCTCTTTGGGGCTTCTAAATCATTCCTCGCAGGCACAGGCATCAAATTACTCCCATTAGGCTTGTTTGATATTTTTGATAGACCCCCACTACGTAACCAGGGTGAGGAATTTTGTATGAGGGGCGGGTTTACTGAATGAGGTTTGGGGCGGCAGGTGTAACTTAGAAACTCGTATTCCCCGTTAGAGGACCTGAATGAGCTGGATTGACTCCGTGAATTCGAGGCAACACATTCTTAGTCCCCCTATCAAAAAGGCCCCTTGTGTCAGAATCCAGAAGCAGTTAGTGCTCCATTGGTTTTATTGTTGACCAGGATATTATTAGTTCCCCTCCCGAGGTCATCCCCAAGACAATTTTGATTATCAGGTAAGGCCTTATATGCCTTCCCCCCATTTAGCTCATTTAGGAGGCACTAACCACAACTCTTAATCTTGTCTTCTGGAATGTGACAGGTTTGTCCGCCAAGTTTACTGATGACAGATGGCTTTCATATATTAGATCATATAAAATTATATGTCTCCAGGAAACCTGGGAGACACAAAATAGTGTTTGGGGAAAGCGTATAAGACTTTTTCTGCCCAGCACAAGATTCCAACATGGGAAGAGAGAGTGGGGGGTCTTATCATATTGGTTGAGTTATAATTATGCAAGGAGTTGCAGACGTTTAAGTGGGATTCCTTGGTGTTCCAGGGCATAAAATTGTGTATAGGGAGAGAGTCCCCACTTGGCATAATCAACTTCTGTAATATGAAGAAGGGTAGGGGCTGGTCGTCCAATGTTAATGCCCTAAATATTGCCCTAGACTCCATAAAGGGTGAGGGTCTTGAGCATATGAATCATATTTTAGTGGGGGATTTCAATTGTCACTTGTGTTCGTCTTTCCTAAAGACCTCTTCTATCGCACAGCCCTGTCCACTCACAGAGGACCTGCACATGAAGCACACCATGGAAGGAGATGACTAAAACAATCTCTTATTCACTCATAACCTAGTACACACCCTGGACCACTGGCACAAGGGACCTATCTCACATATTCCCCCATCCTAAAAAGGTAGGGGATCTGCCACCATCATAGACTTTATTTTTGTGACTGCATCCTTGGGCGAGGGCTCGGGCCTCTACACCATAGAACACAACCCATTTAGTGACCATAATCCCCTGACACTTAAACTGAGGGGTAGGGCACCCATACATTGGGCCCCTGTAATTCTCAGGCACCCTTAGTCCATACGGATCAGGGTAGGCGCTTACGTTGGTCAACCATAGATTCGAAGGCCTTTATTCATAGCCTTTTCTCCTCCAGTCAGCTTGAGATAGACCTTTGTTTCGACCCCTATTCCCCAAGTGAGGACATTTTCAGTTCTTTTACCTCCATCGACCATGTGGTCTCAGGTTAGTTAATGGCACAGTCAGTGAGGCATGTCCAGGCTCCCCACTCGTGGTTTGACCACAATTCCTCGCAAGCATTGAGGAGGTTAAAGGCAGCCTAGAAGCAGGAGCCCCGGGTGAAAGATCGAGTGACTCATGCCAGCGTCTTTACTAAGAGTCGGTGAAACTACTCAGACAACAGTTACAAAAACAGGCGTGGGAGGACCTAGAGAAAGCAGGGGAGTTGAGGGACTCAGCCCTATTCTGGAAGATCATTAACAGCCCCTGCTTTGCGGAATCAGCTAGGCCATCCATGTGCCAGTGGGTTTTCCATTTTGAAAAGGTTTATTCCATAAGCTCTATGGAAAGGACAAAGGTAGATATACCTTCTTGTCCAGCTGTAATTCCCGTCAGATTCTCGCTAGATGAGATACATTCAAGTATAGAGCTGCTATCGCTAAATAAGGCTCCGGGTCCTGATGGAATACCCACAAATATGTTTTGTGATAGCATTGAGGTCTGGGCCCCCCTTTTAACCCAAGACCTAAACGAGGTAGCTTTAAAGGGGATGTTGCCCTGGTCCACCGCAATAATTATCCCAATCTACAAAAAAGGATAAGGACAATCTGCAATTGTATCGCCCGATCTCCCTTATTGACACTGTAGTAAAGGTCTTGGGTTTTAACCAGACTCTATGTGTGGTCCATAGACAACCAGATTATATCGGATGTCCAATTTGGTTACTGTAAAGGCATGTCAACAACAGATCAATGCCTCAATCTTTATCTTTTGACTGCCAAATACACCCTGATATAACCACGTGTTCTGTATTTAGCCTTTATGGAACTTACACCTGCGTTAGACCGAGTCTACCAAACTAAGCTATGGGGCATTTTAACTTCCCTGGGAGTGGACCCTTCTATTGTCCATCTACTTATTTCACTCTATTCCCAGACGACTGTAGCAGCAAGATACACACATGAGGGGGCACTCACAAATCATTTTAACGGCACAAGGGGGTGCGCCAAGGCTGCATTTTAGCCCCATTCTTATTTTTCTTTTATATTAATGGTCTTGAGGCGGCCTTATTGGCTCTTCAGTCAGATTCCCCTAGAGTGGGAGAAGAGCCTTGCCAGTTTTACTCTACGCCAATGACGTGGTGCTCATGGCCCGTATGGCCCAGGGCCTGCAGATTTTATTTAGATGACTTTATCCCTTTTAGATAGTGTTATTCAGCAACGGCTCACAGTGGAGAGCCCTCTTAGATGAATAGCGCAGTAGGTTGAACAAATCCGCGGGGGCCATTACCAGCTTTGCCAGCAGACTGGGCTTATGGATACTGGAGATCATTTTAACTGTACAAATCCAAGGCCATCGCGAAAGGTTTATATGGCAGTGAGGTGTGGGGGTAAATCCCTTCTCATAGTTTACAGGTGGGGGAAAACCAGTTTTTACGGTGGATCCTGTGAGTCCCCCATTGCACATCAGCTTGGACAGTGCACGAAGTGCTAGGGGACGATTACCTGGTAGACTAAGTGGCAATTAAACCATTACTTTGCTGTATATAGATTCGGACACGCAAAGATAAGGGTTTAAACTGCTTGATTTCAGAGGATTGTCTGGCCCTGGAACAGGGCACCAAAATCCCCTGGTTGCGTTATATTAAGGAATTCGCGCAGGCTATAGGAAGGCCAGACCTTTTTTTTGCACATGACACTTTATACCCTGGGGATCTTAACTTCTCAAAAGAGTTACATCATAAATTTGTCACTGCCCAGCTTGAAAATAATGAGCTCAGTAAACCTAGAGTGAGGGCTTATTTAATGCTAAGGTATGTGCCGGGTATGGAACCATACCTTTTCGCATCCTTCAGCGCCCATGATCGATTTTTAATTACACACTTCAGATTTAATCAACTTCACCACCTTTTAGCTTCACCAGATGGATTTCTTTCCTTATCCCATAGAGGCTCCTTATTGCTGCGATCTTAGATCTTCATAGGATACACTTCATTTTGTTTTATTGTGTAAATTGTTCTCAGTGCTACAAAAATGATCCCTCCAACCCTTTTTAAAGAGTTTGAAGTTTGGGCTGGCAAAAGTGGCACTTTTGCACCAGCTGTTGTTACCAAACCCCTATACCCTTCTTCCTATGATTAGTTTTTTGCGGGCAGCTCATAGGTCCAGGTTATCAAGAATTCATTGCTCTCCCATTGCTTTGTATTCATGAGGTTACTATTGGTGTGACGGGGTATTTAGCCATAGATTTTAGGGGTCTTGGTATCCTGTTATGTTTTAATCAGTTGTGTTGTTTTATTTGTCTGTATTGACTTTTATATTGTATGATTGTATTATTGTATCTTTTTATGTATGTGTTGCAATCCAAATAAAGAAGGAATTATTATTATTATCAATGCGTGTTGAGGCCTATTCCCACTACACTGCGTCACTACTTACGCCTGCTTCAAGCAGGCGTAAGATTTTGACGCAGTAGCGTCCTAAAAGTGGCGCAGTGAAATCTTGTAGATTTCACTGAGTCACTTTTACGAGGCCTTCCTGCGTGGGAACGCCCGCCCTGCATACATTATACCTGACGCAGGTATAATGTGACGCAGGGCTTTACAACATGACGCATCTAGGGAGATGCGTCACATTGTAATTAGGCCGCAATGTTTGCGCCACTGTTGCATCAAAAAAGTAACGCAACTGCAGCTCAAAAGTCACGCAAGGGGCTTGTAAATCTGCCCCTCAGTACTCTGCAAACCCCTCAATAAAAACTAATAAATCAATGCTAAGCTCGTGATACACACAGCTAAATAATAATCATATAACTGTACATAATAAGAAACAGATGTCCCTATTTCCCCCGTATTAGAGATCTATGTAACAGTATCTCTCAATGTTCCACAATGCAATGTCCATTCTTTTGGTCTCTGTAAGGGAGTTCAAAATTTAAAATGCCTTCCTATTGTATTTTTCAGATAGTTCACAGGGATAAACCCCTTCCCATTGCATTCATTCGAGAGTTTACTGAGTAAAGCACCATCTTATTATATTTGTCAGATAGATCACAATGCACAAGCCCTTCCAACTGTGTTTGACTTGAAGTCTGTGTTAAAATATCTCTATCAATTATGAGTTATGGAATTACTTCATAGGCAAACTAATGCATCTTCTGCCCAGTCAAATGCCTGTAAAAAGATTAAAAAAATTGTAGGGCCAAATCCCCTGCCTTTGTGCTGCATCTTAACCCATTGAGTGTGTGTGGGGCGGGGGTGATGTTCATGACTTACACACTATCTTCCCCAGCACCTGACTCTTTTTTTCTGCATGTTCATAGGCAGTCTTATGTCATCATTGAAGAAAGTGAAAGGAGTGGTTTGGCTCCTCCTCCTTTCATTGTGTTTGGTGTTCACAGGCACTGCTCAACCCCCCAAACACTGACCACAATGTGGTAGAAAGCCCCCCATAAGTACAAGGGCTAAAAAAAAATTGGGAAGATGCCAGCCTGTCCTGGCACTGGGCTTTACTCACCACCCATAACGTGCAACAGCTCTTCTGGTCCCCCACTCCCCTGGAGGGGCAGGTTAGTGAATTTGTCCCAATTTGCCCTTTAATTGGGGGTAGAAAGCCCAGTAGATAGCAATCTTTTTTTTTAAAAAATGAGTTGGGGTAGGCCTACTGTGGCTGTAGCCCCGACCCCTCATGCACCAACAGTCTTTCTTCCCCCAGTGCTGCTTTGAGCATTTAACCATATGCCCTCCCTCTTGTGAGGCCTACTGACTCTGCGCCACATAAAACTGGTGTACAGTCATTGCAGCCCCTGAGGACACACCTGAAAGGGAGTACTGGAGTCCCAGGGACCTACAGGTATCTCTCCTATCTTCAAAGACAGCCAGTCCACTTCCATGAAAGTTAGTAATCCTCAGATGAAGTTCACAGGCACACTTAGACTGGTCCATAATCATGTTTTCAGTTTTTTTACTAGATGTCAGAATGGCCATTATATGCTAAGTTGCGGGTATGTGTTCTCCACCAAAGGAGTGACTGAAATATGTCACTTTTTTTAACTGGTAAAAACAGTACCTATACACACAGATGAAGTTATTGGAGAACTTTTTATCAATGAGGCAATATGTGCCTCTTATCTAAAACGGTTTTTACAGGTGCCCTAAATTACGTGTTTATTATTGTGTTGTATCTTTTGTGCAAGAGCAACTTCCTTCCACATTTCCCTGTAAGCAAATGCTGCCAATTCACAGGGACGTCTACACTGTTCATCTTCATAATACCAGGTTCCTTATGACTTCCTGGCCATGCATGGCTTTTCTGAGTTTTCTCATTACAAGATAGCAATGGGGTTAAATGTGTCATTGTATCAAAAAAGATTTTAGGATAACCCACTTAAAAATGGAAGTAGGTTAGTGACAGCGCATGCCAATTTCTATTAAGAGTATCATAGCAGTTTTCAGGCAGTTTTCAGACAGTACCATTGCACAAAATATACGAACTCTGCCTGATTACATGATCATAACTGCTTATTTCACTCATGACAAAGTGTACACAAAGTGTTACAGATGTGGCAGAAAAGTGTCAAACATCGACAGACTGAAAAAATGGAAATATCACACATAAGCTTACTGAAAATGTGGCAGCTATGAAAGTATGGGTCAAAAACAAATTATTCTACATCTATGTGATAGAAATCTTGGGCTTTTGAAGTCAAAGGTTGCAGTCATACAACTGCATGTTCCCATACTTCTCTTGATAAAAGTCGGAGGAGAACTGCCCCACTGCTGCAAAGCAGTGAAAGAAAAAACAAATACAATGATAAGAATTCAAGGTTATTATTATTCAATTTGTTCCTGCTGTGCAGCTTTGCAGAGTGGGCGAGGCTGCTCTGCTCTCAGAGCAAAGGAGGATTGTTTGGCCGGACCTCTTGGGCCGGTCAAACAATCATGCATACTTCGCATAGTCTCCATGCAGGCTGCATTACAGCCTGTGTGGAGAACATGCCCTGGCCCCCATTCCCTGGCTGAGCGCAGATCCACGGCGCTCAGATCAATCACAACGCTGGATTTCAGCATTGTGATTGGCGTAGAGGAGGGAGCCTGGCTGCTTCCTGTTCCGGGTCGGAGAGGAGAGACTGAGATGATGTGGGAGAGAGTGGGAGAACAGCAAGGAGGTACGTTTAAAAAAAAAAAAAAATACATCAAGCCCCTGGCCCCCCCCCACTCCCAATCCATGCCGGCCTCTACTTCTGCCCCCTTGCGTGGTTGGACCTAAAAGAACGCACTGGGCCCTAAAATCAATGGTGACAACACCAATTTACCATTTTTCAGAGTTAAGCCCTGTTTTCTGCACTAGATCCTCCTTCTTCTGCTCCTCACTGATGGACCTTGGAATGTTGTATTAGGAGTCAAGGAGCAAAACAGACATCTCAAACTTAATTTTATTAATAGTTTAAGCTCAGTCAATTATGAGAGTTGTAATATAGTTTAAAAGCTTTATTTCTCAGTAAGAGATTAGTAAAATTATTTTATTTAGTTTTGTCTTTATTTCAGTTAGTTTATAAATCAAATAGGTTTACAAAAATATAAATGCATTAAGCATGTTCCATAAAGGAATGAATTCTCTATTCTATAGATCAGAATCAGAGCTTTGGATTTCAAAAACCCATGAAGAGTTCAAACTCAAGGAAAAGAGTGAAGCCAAAGAAGCATAACGTTTCAAAGCCATACAAGAGTAGCAGAACTTCCCATAAAGAATAAATCATCAGACTCAGCTGAGTCACCATAAATCCAAGTGGGTCAGTACACAGTTGCAGTAGTAATCAATCAAATCAAATGGGAAAGAGAGGCAGAGAGGTATAACAGTAGCAGCTACAACTGTCAAGGGTCTGGAAAAAGTGTCCAAAGAGTCTGACGATGAAAACTACCTAGGAACACGCACTATTACAAAAGTCAAGGAAACATGTCAAAAACATGGTATCAGGCTCCGTTCTTCATGGACCAGTAGGGTGGTAGGGTTCCTCTGTAAGCAGGGTCAGCTCCTCCGTTCCCACAGAAATATATGTGGTTTAAACCTTTTAACACAATGTTAGCTACAGACAGTCTTGCATACTTAGATTCTGGAAACATCAGGCATTGTTCCTCTAGTCCTCAAACACCAATCGACCTTCTATATCTCTACTTGTTTCACTGCAAGAGCAATGAACTACTAACTAAAAGGCAACATCACTGTTAGGTAATCCATTCTTTCTGAAGTGAATCAAGCATTATTGTTTAAAATGCACAAGTTATTTTATTCAACGGTTATACTAAATACCTCAGATACCAACACCTATAGAAAGATTAAGACTCAATGGAACAAGCTAGATCTTTTTACATTGCATTTTGAAGCCTTTTCTTTTGCAGGTCATAGGCCCACAAAAATGGCATGCCATCTTTATTCAGAGAAGTGTGGAAATTGTGGGTGCTAGGACTTTGTTGATCCCCAGAATTTTCCCTCACAGAAATCTAATAAAATTCTGTGATTTAGAAAATGTTTATGTTTGCCTGTCTCTGGGACCAAACACTGCAGTTATCCACTTCCATAAGAACATAGGAAATTCATGAGATCCAAGAATAAATGGTGCCTATGAAAATAATACATTTGTTAAACCAGAATCTTCTGCAGTTATGACAACACCTCTAAACATGTCACTTTATGGTAACGCTTTTGCATTCCATTGTGCACATTTCAGCAATAGTAAATTCACGTCTAGTTAAAGAATGGAACAACTTGATGTTTCCACAGTGAATTTTGTGGCCTTTCCTGTCAAAGTTAGTAGGCCTACCCATACAGGCTAGGTGCCATTTTACCAAGAGACATGTGAGAATGCAGCGTGGTAGGATTTTTGTCAATTTCCATGAACTGCGGAACTTTCCCTCACAGAAATGAGAGAATGTACAATGATTATAACCACATTTTGACATTTGCGGTAAGAAAGAATTGTGGAATTCATGCATGCCACACCACCCAGAACTCCCCCAGATATCTAGTTTTCATAAATGCCTATGATTGGTAAATTTCCCTGGGTGCCTCCTGTCTATGGGCCAAAATATTTCAGTTATCCACTTCCACCGTAACATAGGAAGTTCATGACAACCAAAAATAAATGTTGCTTACAAAATAATACATTTGTTAAACAAGAATATTCTGCAATTATGACAACACCTCTAAGGACGTCACTTTATGGTAACACTTTAATGTCACATTGTGCACATTTTAGCAATATTTAATTGATTTCTAGTTAAAGAATGGACCAACTTGATGTTTTCACAGTGCATTTTGTGGCCTTTCCTGTCAAAGGTAGAAGGCCTACCCATACAAGTTGGGTACTGTTTTATCAAGAGACATGTGAGAATGCAGTGTGTAAGACTTTTGTCAATCCGCATGAACTGCAGAACTTTCCTTCACAAAAATGTGAGAAAGTTCCATGATTTTATCCACATTTTGACATTTGCAGGCATTCTGGGTAAGAAAACATAGTGGGACCACGGTAATCCACACCTCTTAGCACTATTCTGGGTGTAGTGTTTTGAAAAATGTCTGGGGTTGGTAGGATTCCATGGGTGCTGCCTGAGACTCGGCCCAAATACCTCAGATATCAACACTTGCGGAAAGATTATAATTCAATGGAACCACTTGATGTTTTCACAGTGCATTTTGTGGCCTTTCCTGTCAAAAGTAGAAGGCTTACCCATACAAGTTGGGTACTGTTTTATCAAGAGACATGTGAGAATGCAGTGTGTAAGACTTTTGTCAATTAGCATAAACTGCAGAACTTTCCTTCACAAAAATGTGAGAAAGTTCCATGATTTTATCCACATTTTAACATTTGCAGGCATTCTGGGTAAGAAAACATAGTGGGACCACGGTAATCCACACCTCTCAGCACTATTCTGGGTGTAGTGTTTTTAAAAATGTCTGGGGTTGGTAGGATTCCATGGGTGCTGCCTGAGACTCAGCCCAAATACCTCAGATATCAACACTTGCGGAAAGATTATAATTCAATGGAAAAAGCTTGATGCTTTCACATTGCATTTTGAGGCCTTTTCTGTAGCAAGTGATAGGCCCACAACAGTGGCATGCCATCTTTATTGGGAGAAGTGTGAAAATTCTGGGTGATAGGACTTTGCTTAGCCCCAGAATTTTCCCTCACAGAAATATATAAAAGTATGTGATTTTGAAAATGTTTGACGTTTGCATGGTATCCCGGAAAATAAATATTAGTGGGACCTGTGGAAGCCACACCACCCAGGACTTCCCCAGATATCTATTTTTGATAAATGTCTATGGTTGGTAAGTTTCCCTGGGTGCCTCCTGTCTCTGGTTTCAAATACTGCAGCTATCCACTTCCCAGAATGAGTGAAATTCCTAAAAATAAAATCTTTATATATCCATGTTGCATTTTTTGGTCTTTCCTGTAATGAGTGTAGGCACACACATGGGGTTTCTTGTTTATTGTGATAAGTATGGGAACACAGAATAATGGAATATTTGTTATTATTTATAGAATTTCTTGAAATTTTTTATATCCAAATGCAAGTTGTTGTACAAGAAATAACACATTTAGCAAAATGCTCTCAAAATCACATGATACTATGGGCGGTCCCCAAATTCAGAGTCGTACAAAGAACCACTATTTCTAAACTCAGATTCTTAAGCATCATTTTAAAAATGCATAGCTTTCCTTCAAGCATATTGTTAATTCATAAAATGTTACATTATGAATTGATGCAGGGTTGGTACACAAAGAAAGACCATTGTAAACTGCCGCATGACTGATGCCTATGATTATTGCATGTTTTTGGACAACCAACACTATAGATCGCTACAATCTGATGAGTCAGACAAATGTAAAGGTATTTTACTTTTGTAGCTTGGAATCAGGAGAAAAAAAGATAAATAAATACATTAACATCTATTTTTATTTTTGCCTACTCACTTTTATTCGTTCTTGATTTCAACAGTAAAGGGCAGATTTATGGGGCTGTGGCACAATGCAGCAAGTCACCTTGCTGCCCTACATCATAGGACAGGAATGCACCATATTTAAAAGAATACAGTGCATTCCTACCTTTGTCCTTGCGCTGGCGCCCGTTTGGCAGCCCAGCACCCACACAAGCACACCTTTGCACCATGGTACACGGGTGCCTCCCTTGTTTGTAGGATTGTTTTTGTGCAGGAACGAGGACCTTCCTGCACAAAAACAATCCCCTGAGTCATATTCCTCTTTCTATGTGTGCTACAGAATGCACCGCGCATAGAAAGAGGAAGTAATGAGGATAAATAAAGATATATCTCCTTGTTACTCCTCCCCTGTAAACGATTTACATTTTGGAGAATTCCAAGGTTCACCAGTTCTTGTGAATCTGGGAATGTTTCATAATCCATGGGAGTTGTGTGAGAGCACCCACACAACGCCCATGGAATGCCTTAGGGCAGAGTAACGCAGTGCAGCGATTTGTGGTGAGCTGTGTTACTCCAGATTTATGAAGTCACTCAGGGCCATACAAAGTGGCCATGCGTCACTTCATAAATCACATTTGGGGTTTTCGTTGTGCATGGATATGTTGGGTGGTGCAAACGCTTCACAAACCCCCTAATAAATATGCTCCTTAGTGTCTTTGGAGAGACCTTGAGTGATCTACAACAATGATGTGTTCCTGAGTTTCGAATTTTGCCTACTTTTCAGAAATGTACAGTTTTTCGAGTTCACCCATTGGTTTCTCATCTCTTCCCACAAACACCTCAAGTAGGTGGAATCCAAAAATATAGGAAATATTAACTCCCAGTTAGAAAATTGCAAAAACTGTTCTGAAAAAAAATGATTGCTTTACAACTCTGGGGCAGATTTATGAGCCCCTTGCGCCACTTTTGCGTCACTTTTACCATGGGAAAAGTGACGCAAAAGTGGCGCAAGGGGCTCATAAATCTGCCCCTCTGTTCTTGAAAACAGGGAATCTGAACACAGCAATCCTTTTGTTAATGCCATTGTTAGAAACAAAACACACATTTTCCTATTCTTCCCGAAAATACCCCATTATGCTACATTTTGTCCTTTTTATATATTTCCTCCGGAAGAATCTACAAAACCTGAGTAGCTTTAGAATTTCCAAAATGTGTGAAAAAATGATGCAAACATGACCTGGTTTAAGCATAATCTGCCTCAAATTTCAGAAAAACGTCTCAGCTCACCCGAGGTGAGACTCAGCTTTTACGGGATTAACTTGTTATGTGTTTATCAGCTCTGGGAGATTGCTGAAGCTGTGTTGAGCCATGCCCACAAAATGCATGAGTGATGTCCACCGTAGTATTAATGTTACTACAAGAAAGCCATGAAGTCCATTTACATGTTAATATCACTGGCCTTCCTTGATTAGTACACAAGAAGTTTCCAATAAACCTCAACAGAAGTCCGTTTAGAGGTCTATCAGAGAATAAAGGATTCCTTAAACCACAGTAGAGGTAACACACTAGAATATCAAGACTATAGGTCATAGAAGGTGCCACAGAGAGAGCTCTTCCATATGGCCAGGCAAAATTCAACTGGCTGCAGAATACAAGACATACTTTAAATGTCTTGCTCTGCATTTAACTAAATGTGAAACACATGCGTTGTTTACTATATACATGAATGCACTGTGTGTTGAATGCTGCTAATATGTTACTCTTTACAAAACTAATCAAAAGAGATATTAAAGGCAGTACCTGGCACATTTATGGCTCGCCCTTCACCTGGACACCAGAGTAAGCCAGTACCAGACCTTAGGCCTAAGCCTGGCCTCTCTTCGCTCACCCACCTATAGCAACAAATAGCGATTTACGGCTATAGAGTATCATCTAGTGTGAAGGCAAGAGCCATATTAATGAATTTAATTGGTGAATGTAAACAAATCTGCCCTGTCTCTTCAGATAAAGCCAAAACATGAAAGAACATGGTACATATGTGTGACCAGCCCGTAATTGCACAC
Organism: Triturus cristatus; assembly: GCF_964204655.1. Taxonomy (NCBI): domain Eukaryota; kingdom Metazoa; phylum Chordata; class Amphibia; order Caudata; family Salamandridae; genus Triturus; species Triturus cristatus. Next base: position 740,865,425 of record NC_140591.1, on the reverse strand, counting down.
GGTACATCACAATTTACAATGTGCACAGAAAACCAAGAGCCAGGCACACAGTGGAATTAAATCCCTGCAATTGTGCGGCTCCATCTATGTTTCCACTATGTCTGCCAGGCTATTGGCCTACATCGGTTCATCTTTTGAGTGCAGACTTGGGGGCATATTATCAAGACAGGCGATACAATTATCGCCGCTTTAGCGGCAGAAAACTGCCGCTAAAACAGCGATAATGGGCTTGATAATATGCTCTAAGGAATTCCAATTGAAGCCCAGTTTAGATGTCCTTCACATCTAACAAAAGCGATAATTTTATTGATAATATGCCCCAGAGTTACAAATGACAGTGCGTTGACAGCGCTACCTCAGTGGAATTTGTAGGGAGAATGATGGCCTTTCTTGAGACTTGCCTCAATCAGATGGCAGCCCAAACTGTCTACTCTGGAAACTTTAAGGGCTGATGCTTGGGTCATATACATGTAGCTGCAAACCCAGCAGCGCCTCTAAATCCATGCATTGGGGCACCCCTAAACTGACTTTGATTAGTTAGAGGATTGAATGTATAGGATCCATGGGACTGTGTTGGCCTATGTGAAATCCCAACTATCCCTTTCAACCAGTCTCAACCATCAGGCAATTAGTTCCCCACTGCCAGAGAAGGTGCAGTTCCGCACCCCTGTCTTTCTAGTCCTGAAAGTAAAGGTGATTATGAGCATTCCCATATCTGTATATAGCTATTCCCCAAGCAGGTCATGGCATTCACCCTGCACCGATGTAGCTGCGAACTTCCATATGAAGGAAGAAGTTTTGTTGCTTAGCCTGTCATATGTTGATAGAGTAATGCTATCACTAGCAGCAACAATAAATAGAGGCACTTACGAAACTCCCGTTAAAGGGAAGTAATGTTAATACTGGGTAAGAAAATCCAACAGACATGAAATTTGCAAATTATCAGAATATCTTGGGGCATATCCAGAGGCGTAGCTAGGGCTTGTGGCGCCCAGGGCTATCCCTCAATTTGCCGCCCATGGCAAACAGTAGCGTGCCACTGTAAACAGTGTGGCAGGTGGCGGTGCGCCTCTGTGGCCAGCGTGGGCTGCTCCAGAGTCCCATAGGTTCTGGATGCCTCCAGCAGCTGAGCAGGTTCACAGTCAGATACAATGTGTGTCTATTGTTGATTAATTTCCCGCTGCGCTCTGTAAGTCAGACATTCTGACGTCATGGCCCAGTCAGTGGTAGGGCCCAATTAGGTACTACAGAGACAGCCTGTCGGGGCCTGCCCCAGTCAGGTTGTGCAACACACTTTGTGGCCCTAACGCAGCGAGTGAAAGTGACGTCACGTCCTGCTGCAGAAGCGCGCGGGTGGGGCAATTAGCCGGCTGCTGAGTGCTTGGTGGCATTAATCATGGTCCTCGGGGGCCCGGGCTGGTTTGCACCTGGCCTTCGCCAACCGGGCCACCTGCACTGAGGAGCCTAATAATATCCTGGCTGACTGGACCGCCTGCACTGTGGGGCGTAATAATATCTATAATGGCCTGCAGCCGGAAGCAAATTATCAAAGTCTGGTGGCTGGGAGAGTGACAGGCATGGGCAATTCTTCACGACAAGTCAGGTCCGGTTTTGCAGCGGCAGAAATAGAGGACAGAAAGCTGATATTGCCGTGGGGGTCACTGGCTGTAGTGGCCAGCTAGACCTGCCTTGTTGTTGCCAATGACCCAGTCACGTTGTCCAGCCTAGCTCAGGCTGAAAGAACAGAAAGAGTAAGTAAAAATAACATCAGGCCACTTCAAGTTGTCAGTGAGTGTCACAATGTGAAACACAATCAAATTAAGTTAATGTGAGCGCACGATCTCTAGAATGTATAAAATGGATGTAATTGCTGGTATTTATGTTTCCCTTGACTTCGTTGCTTTATTTTACTGAAGAGAAAGTGTCACTCTACTAACTACACTGAAGTAATGAAAATGTCACACATAGAAATCTGAAACCTTGGCAGCTATATAGGACTTGTCTTTTGCCCACTGCCCTGCCACTCACCAAAGATCCTTTTCTCCCCTTGTATCTCTTACCGTCCTCATGCTCCAGTACTCCAGGGTCTCTACTGTAGGGGTGGTTGGTTCTGCCGTACCCTGCAGCAAATTGCCCAGCCACTGCCCCAGACTCGACTTCTCATGTCACGAGAGTGCGCCGCGTGGAGGTGGAGCGCGTGACGTGTCATTGCTTCGTTACTTTCCAGCACCAGGGCTGGCCAAACATTATGCCCAGGGCCGTCATTGGTAGCGCTTTCACGCGCTACAAGACTGACGGCCCTGGGACAGGACCCACAAACACGGTACATCGCACACCGTACCACCACCACTATGAAGTGCGGTGCGCTGCAGGCATAATTTACAAGCGCAGGTGCCCTTGCACTTAACACGGGGGCCACGCGGCACTAGAGACCCGTTGCAGCGGCCTTTATAATTTAATTGGGGACACTGACACTACTGTAGCGACTGACAGTAGTGTCAGTGAGTACCCAAATAAATTATAAAGGCCGCCGCCACAGGCCACCAGTGCTGCGTGGCCGCCGCCCACAAAATAGTGCTGCATGGCATGGACTGCCCCCACCGCCCCCCCCCCCCCAGATACGCCGCTGGGCATATCATCAAGACAATTATCCCCGCTTTAGCGGCCGTTTTCGACCGGAAAGCGGCGATAATTGTATCGCACTATTCGCATGGTCACGCTAAGGCGTGAATCCATGCCTCAGCGCCCTTTCCTTTAATGCCCAGCTTTGCATCTCTAATGAGATGCAAAGTGGGCGTTCCTCCCCGAAATAACGTGAGAAATGTCGCTAACCGACATTTCTCCAATTATCTAGCCTCACGATAACCTGCAGAGTGATAAGAAAAGTAGCTCTAACCACGCTTATCGCTACTTTTCTTACACCTGCTTTTCATCTGACTTAGCCATTAGATTCAATGGAAATTGGATATGATGGCTAAGTCTGCCCTGCCCTATCATCGAGCAATCGCCAAACGTTGTGTGATTATCGCTGGATTTCCAGTGATAATTGCACATTTGGCAGCTTACGCATGGAATTCTATCGCTTTGGAGATAAACGTTGCTGATAGCACGCTATCTCAGCAATAGAATTCAGCATTAGCCGGCGATAATTATCCTCGCGCAAAGCGCGCTTAGCAATAATTATCACCGGCCCTTGCTGATATGCCCCCTCATTCTTAGATTACACACCCATCACATGTAAACATTCTTAGCAACAATCCACGCCTTGTATTGCTTTCAACAACAAAGGTTTTTCACAAAAACAATGCCACCCATAATAAGTAGGACTATAGGATTAGTTTATGAATATATATTTAGACAATCATGTAGTTGCTTCCTTTATTAAATTGATTCAATGTTTCCTTCAATGGTATGTTCAGTAACTTCATACTTTGTATCATCTTGTCTACCAGTTGGTGCTATATGGAAGGCTCATTATGTGACTCCAGTATTCAATCCAGAAGGTGCTGGGGCCTGCTATGGGACAAAAGTTTGCCCGTGCACTGGAGAACTTGTACGTCATCACACACCACCCCTGCTGTTTGACCTCTCCAGAGATCCCAGAGAGGACACGCCTCTTTCACCTGACACAGAGCCAGAGTTTGACACAGTCATAGAAAAAATCCACAGAGCAGTGGAAGAGCATCGAAGGACACTAACTGCAGTACCCTTACAGTTATCTGGGTCAAACAACATCTGGAAACCATGGCTGCAGCCATGTTGTGGGACTTTTCCATTTTGCTGGTGTGATAAGGAGAGTACCGAAAAGATTACTACATTGTGAACAAAGTACATCTAACATAGTTAGAATGGCTTCTATTTGGAATGTATAAGCACCTCCTTTTTTCAACGCAGTAGCATAGATAGCTTGGGGGACACCTTCCCAGCTTCCTTAATGAAGATTACTTAAAGCAATACTCTCCCGCAATACATAGAATTGGCTGTGAAAGCCTCTCGCCTTAGTCATGTTTATTATTGCTCCATTTTTAACTCCAAAATTTCAATCTATCTATAGTTAGTAGTGCTCTCAGCTTGTAAGAGGCAAACTTCTGCTTTTTTATTAAAACACACCTACTCTGATTGTTGTCACTTAAATACATGTAACAATTTCAAATATGACCCTCCTGGGCGTTTAAACATATTTGTGATTAAAATTGTCTACTCTATTTTGTGTTTTTTAATATTTTGAATTCTGAAGCAATATAATCTATGCTGGACTCTGTTTGAGAAATGGGGCCCAATTAAATATGTGGCAATCGGACAATCCTCCACTGGGGAGATGGAGTAAATTACTTAATTTCCCTGACAGAGGTCCCGGTGCACATTACAAACATTGTCAGGAACCACCATTGAGGCAGTTCTTGCCAATGTGTTGTACATTTGCTGTCCAACTCCGTCAAACATAATGAAGCCGTACAGCAAAGTTACAATTTATTTTATTTTCAAAAACAAAAACCTAAAGTGGGATTTTGTTTTTGAAAATAAAAAAAAATGCCTTCTGGCCATTGGAGTAATCACCCATGGCTAGGGGGAAATTTTACAGTTTTCACTTCCCCTTACCACCAGGATTTTTCTGGCAGTTACAGGCAGTGAAAACTGACCTCAATGTCCACCCATCTAAATTTGGTGGGCGGACATACTGGTCAACATCTGATGGCCATACTCTGTCAGAGGGGTGACACCAGAGCAGAGATTAAGTAGTGTCCGCTGTCATTATGTCAAAGATGCACACGCATTTAAAAAAGGTGGGTGGGCCATTATGTTAGCGGAAAGGGTACACCATCACCGTTGTGACAGAGTAGCTCTACTGTAAACACATAAATTAAAATGTATATTTCTATGTATATTTTTGTTGGGATTTTTCTATCAAGCTATCGAAATAAGGGAACATGTCACACCACCGGAATAGCCAGATATTAGATGGTAAGAAGTATACATTAATAGCATTCAGTATCACAACAATTTAATTTATGTTGGAGGTAATATATCCAATTTAACAGACTAAATGTCTACAGCAAGCAGACACAAAAGGGATGGATAGATAAAAGAAAAGAGCTGCCTTCAACTTCCAATGTTGAAACATCTATTTCTGGCCCACAAGTTATCCCTAACATAGCCATTGCTGACCACCTTTTGAGTCTCAAAGAGGTTGATATTAATGGAATAACACCAGTATAGGAGACTTGGGTAAGTTTTGCAAGAAAACTAAATCAATCCTACTTAATACTCACAAATATCTAATTTTATTACCTTTCCAGATCACATTACTTAAGATCCCTTGTTAGTTATGAAAGGCCAAACTGAGACTAGAAGTAGGAAGACCTAACTGTTCCATTCTTTCTGATGTCCAGTAAAGACAGAAGGCTTCCTTCCATTGGATAAATATAAGATTTATGGCCATGTTTACAAAGATATTTTCCTGTTGCAAATAACTTAATTCATATAATCAGGCCCTTAGCAACAGGAAAATACATTTGGGGGGTACAAAGCCCAAATTGTGATTCAGTAATTTGTTACCAAATCACAATTTGGGTTTTGTGAGTTGGTATTTAGGAACGGGCATGTTAAGGCCGTCCCTCCCTAATACCGAATGGCAAGGGTATGGGGTATGTACAAACATTTTTCAACTGGAATGCAGTTGCAAAACATTCGCTTTTTTTGGTGCTAATGCATTTGCAAATGGGACACAGCCCCCAAGGGATCCCCTTTGTGAATGCATGCAAAAACATTTTTAAAGAGCAGGCAGTGGTCCCAAGGACCAATGCCACTCTTAAAAAATGAAAAGAATATTTTTATTTTTTAAATGAATGCCGCTTTCCTTTAAGGAAAACGGGATATATTTATTTTTAAAAACTTGAATTATTTAAAAACAAACACAGACATTCCTGTGTTTTTTAGCAATTCCAAATGGGTCGCGAATTGCAACCTACCAGAGGTAGGTCATCTGCGACCCACTAGGATTCACAAATTAAACTCAATGGAGTTTCGTACATTTGGAATTGGGATTTCTTAATTGCGATTCGCATGGAATCTCAATTAGGAACTCGCAATTTCATATGTTAGTACATGTGGCCTTTAATTCCAGTTTAGCCATTTGTTTTGCTCAGTGGTGTAACGAAACTTGAGGGGGCCCCCTACGGACTCAATCTGGAGTCACTGGTCGAAGTTCGGAGCTGAAGGTTGGGGCCCCGCCGTGGGGGCTTCGGGGGCCTGTGTAACGCCCCTGGTTTTGCTCTTCATACAGATGACCATTTAGAGGTTTTGAAGTGATGTCCCAAATTTCAGGCCAATTTCCAGAAACCTTTTGAAATAACTTTTGGTCTTGATTTGACTTTGCATCATCACTCAGAAGTAGAGCAATTATTATACTACTTAAAAAAACAAATAATTTTTTTATGAGATGGCTAGAGTCAGGCTCTAGAAGTAATATGCCAGACAGCACAGGCATCAGCCAGAGTAAAGTCGGTTGAAGATTATTATTCCTTGTGAGTTCTTTTTTTTTAATCTTATATACATTTATTTTTACATTTATTTCAGAAAAATATCCACCCTAGTAATTTCTTCTTTAGATCAATGTATGTTTCACCTTTTCACATGTAAATGAAAGCTACAGTATCTAGCTGGGCAATCATGATTCCCCCAGTGTTTTTTCTGATCTGATAGCCAATAAAAACTATGAATTAATCCAGTTGGCAAGTCTCAGCATTTTATGTATGGCCGATGAACAACAGCGACATATCAGCTGCAGAAAGGAGTGTTGTCAAATCTTAATTCCTTGAAAGAGTGAATTGTGACAGAAGGAAGCAGCTAAAGAGTCTATAGTCAGAGTATAGAAAGATTGGTATAATAGGCATCCTTGTCTGGTATCTCTTTTGAATTTAAAATTTTGAATCATGCTGTTGGAACAACATTTTACCTTAGCACTCCTTTATAATAACACTTTTGGTACAGCTTTTGACCTAAGAACTTATATATACAATTTTAAACAGTTTTAGACGTTTTTTACTAAATCCAAATGTATACGTTGCAAATTCCAAATTACACAAATTGACTCTACTGGATGCTTCTTTTTTAATCAAGAAAAAGTAATGTAGTGATGGAGCAAAAATGACGTATAAAGACTATAATGACATAAAAAATATTATTAGGACACTTTCGAGAGAAAATAATGATCCTGCACCAACTACACAATATGGAAAAATGACGCAAACAAGAAAAATTGAGTTACTGCATCATAAAAGCGTGCAGAAGAAAGGTAGACTAGATGATATTACTTGTTTGGATAATATAGTTTATGATTTAATAATGGAAAAGTATATCAACTTATTAACGGGTGTTAGAAAATGTGTCAAATGGTAAACTTTCACATTATGGAGTTTATCTCTAATCATCTTGATGTTCATAAATGTGTGTGAACATTAATAAGTCTACATCAAAACAGAATTAATTGATTTGGTTTAAATGTGAACTTTTCGGGAAAATGACTTTACATGTATTAACGTGTGCACCGAAAATGACAAAAGAAAAGTAGGGGTCAATATTAACCCTGCTTTTGTGAAACTTGCTCAGAATGTATTTAGTTTATATATTAATACATTAGACCTAAAAAGACAAATTTATCATGAATTATTAATTATGTTTGCACGCTGGTACTTTTAAAAAAATGTATCTCATATTTACATGTATTAATCGTAACTGTGCTAAATGATTACAAGTGAATCAGCGATGCATTTGAATTTATATGTTTTAGATTTCTTATAAATGTATGATTCACAATTTATATGATTTTGCCATATATTTGCTTGAATCCTTGTAGACCTAATTTCTAAAGTGTAATTTACTGGTTAGCTCAAGCCAATGCTCAATGGAAATTTCTGCATTATTGCAAATAATGTGCAATATAGAATGTTTCTCTGACTTCTTTTGTACTGTACAAGGTACTTGTTACCTAATTGCTACAATTTAGAAGAGCTGCCTGAGAATCTGCCCTTTTGAACATGCTTATGTGCCTTTTTTGATAGACTAGTGCCTAGTGTGGCACATGTTGGATAACTTAAGGACTGAGTAATTGACCCACCTATACTTCCGGAATTTGTGTCTTCTTTACTGTATCCTCACACTCATCCTATACGAACTGACCAATGGACTGAGTGGTCTGACCAAGTGAGATGATGCAAGGAGGTTTCACCCCGGAACTTGCAGAGTATTATTGTCTATCCTAAGGAGACCAAGGGGCTGCTGTTACCCTTGCTGCTACAGTGACAGATGGAGACTGATTCCTGTTGTGATTCACTCTTAACAGACTGGACTGGCTTGCTTGGAACTTTGTTGAGAGAGAGTTTTCTGAACATCAAATCCTGATGCTACTATTCTTTATAGCTGCAACTGAACTCCTGGTTTGTATGTTCCTTGCTCGCCTACATTTTATAAGGAGAATTGTGCTTGCTGTGACTATTTTCTATACTTACTGTATTGTTTTGAGGATTATTTACATGAGTTTAATTTCAAATTTGTAGTTTGGTTATCCATTCCTGGTCCTCATTGGATGACTGTTTGACCCCCAAATATCCAACCCCTTTCAGCACAGAGCAAGGTCCATCGGAAGACCATGACCATAGGACAATAATTGTGAAGTAAGTAAGGCCCAGCTAGCGCCAAAGCAGTAATTCTGGTATCGTGTGAGATGGTTTACTGTCTGATGAAGTTAGGATATGAGGGGGATGCCTTCTGAGATCCCCATAGGGAACTCGACGAAATGTTCTTTCTGACCAAATCCAAAGCTCATGTTCAGTAAAGGTGACCAAGTGACAGTTTTGAAGGAGCATGACAGGAATGATGAAACAGTGGTGTGAGTATCAATAGGGTTGCACATCGCTGTTGCTTAAAGCTTAGATTGCAGTAATATGATTGTGTGAGGTTATGCGAAGTTAAAGTGCTTATGCTTCAGCAAAGCGCTTGTGTAGCAAAGTTGAGGTTGTCATCGGGTCCGTAGTGGCCTCGGATCCCAGCATACACACCTAAGGGTGGTCTCAGTGTAGCATAGCTGAGCAATATTGTCTGCTGCAGTTTTGAAGCTGCTGTGCGTGAGATGTCATCTGCAGTGCCACCAGAGAAGGGAACTTTCTATTAGTGAGGGCAAGCAATTACAGTCATTGCAATTGTTCTTGGTGCACAGAGTATAATTGCACTGATTTGAGTGAGGTCGCTCTATTTGAGATTTCACTTGGAGTGTGTGATAGATGAAGAGAAATGGTTGTATTATTGGATCTTTTTGAGTGAGTGAAACTCTATATTTCCTTTAGTGGATCAGACAAGTGTTTATTTGCAAGCTTGTTTTGCAACATCTTATTTGTAACATTTTGCTTTAACAACAGTTTGTCGGGAAGAAAACACACCACAGAAATTGTAAAGGAGGGGTAGCAGTTAAATGGAGTTAAGTAATATCACAGGGTGTCGCACTACTATTGGTTGCCTGGTGTTAAGCTGTGCTAGGATAGGGTTGACAATGTCATAGAGAGCCACTCTGGTATTGGTTGTTGAAGCAAAACAAGGAAGCATGCACTAGATTTGTCAAACAAAATATTTGTGAAATATTTGTTAAATATTCTCAAGGGAAAATGAAGATGTAGAAAATTTGGAAAGACCTTAACCTCTTTGGTGCTCATGACAGAATGGTTCCGTTATAAGCACCAGTCCTCCTGTGCTCACGACGGAACCATTCCGCCATGTGCACAGGCGCACTAAATTCCACTGCTGCAAACAGCAGAGGGATTTCTATTTATTTTGGGGCCTCTGGAGGTGGCGAAGAGCTTCCTGAACCTTCCGAGGCCTGTTTTGTATTTTCAATGTAATGACAATCGCGTGCATGACAAGCTGGCATCATTACATTGAAAAATGGAACCTAAACTTTGTTTCAGTTTCATTGTTTTGATGCTCGTGGGGTTAGCTCAGTCCCCTGAGTACCGAAACACTTGGGAGGGGTATCGTTGGAAAGGGGAGAATTTCCCCTTTCCAATGGTACCCTTACCTAGTGGATCCGTGCTTGGGGATCACCCCAGAAGGGCAATCCCAAAGCAGGAATCCACCCACTGTCCACCAGGGAGGGGGGAGCAGCCCCTTGGGCAAGGGCCTTTGCTCCCCCATCTTATGTTGGCATAACCAGTCTTTCTGACCCCCTAGGGGACATATGGGGGCAGTAGCCCCCAATCTGCTGGCAGAGGAGAAAGCACCATAGATGACAGGGATTCTTTTTTTTTATAGACCAGGGGTGGAGGCTCCCCAGTATGGGCATGCCAATGCCTCCGACCTTACACCCCCCAAAAAAGGCAAAAGCCCCTGATCTGCCCCCTGGGGGGGCAAAAAGTCCACTAGGCCCCAGGGATTTTTTTTTATACATAGCGGTAGGGGCTGCCTGTAATGGGCATGCCAATGCCCCATTCTCCAAAAATTGCTACAGTCTTCCTGCCCCGGGAGGCAGATGGGGCAATAGGATTTTTTTTAAGTTGGGGATGGCACTGCCCAGAACGGGGAAGTCAATGCCCCCACCATCCCACAAAAAGTCACTGTCTTTCTGTCCCCCAGGAGGCAGATGGGGGCAGTAGCCCCTGATCAGCCCCCTGGGGAGGCAGTAAGTTCCCTAGGCACCAGGGATTATTTTTTTTTTATACATAGGTGTGGGGGCTGCCAAAAATGGGCAGGCCAATGCCCCCACTGTAAAAATGTGGTGTGTCCACGTTGCGTTTTGGACGTTTCCTGTCGCCAGCACTAGGCCTACCCACACAAATGAAGTACCAATTTTATTGGAAGACTTTGAGGAATGCAGGGTGGGTGGAATTTTGTGGATCCACGCAGATTCCAGAATAGTGAAGAACATTTGTTCTTGTGACAAAGTTTGAGGTTTGCAAGGGATTCTGGGTAACAGAACCTGGTGAGAGCCACACAAGTCAGCCCCTCCTGGATTTCCCTGGGTTGAGGAAATATGAATTTTGTGATCAGTTATGTCCCCTATCTTAGACCCCAACGGCTCCATGTATATGCTACGAGTACATGTATGTTCCCTCCAGTTCCAGTTATGAAGACGCAAATACATGTGCGTCCACCGTCAACATGTTCTCTTTCAGATCCGCCATGAATGGGTCGGATATTCCACTCCTAAGTATGAAAGGCCACCGACTTTATGTGGTTCACTTTCCCCGTTTTACAGTTCAGGCGAGTAGGCCCTGAATCCTGTCATCAAGTCTTTTCCTGCCTCTTGTCTCTGAAAGCTCCGGCCTGAGCCTGCATCTGTATCCATGAACTTTGTCCTACTCCCTGCGCGGCTAACGGTGCCTGACTTCGGCCTGTCTGCCTGCCAAAAACTGTATTTCACCTTCAAGATTATCTGCTCCGCTCCTCATCCAATGCATTCCTGTCTAGTAGTTTAGGTAAACATTCTTCCAGCTACCGAGCGAAGAGCCCGGCCTTGCTGTCCTCGTGCAAGTAATTCATAGCCCCTGTTACTATGGAAGATTTCTGCCCTCGCATCTCATGTAGACACTTAGACGCTTGTACACGCACTAAGCAGTCAGTATAGAATAGATTCCGCCCGAGAAACCTTTCCTTTTGGATAACATAGTTCTTTAAACATAGGATGTTAGATATGATTCGGGATTAGGTTGACTTGACCCCCCAGACTTCTGTCTCCACATGTAGAGCTAAATGTCAAGTCCCCTTCACCCCCTAGTTGCACGTCAATCACACGTCATGCGGCTGCGCGCGCATCTCTGCCAAATATTTCTGCTGACATTGCAAGATCCCTTCATGGATCCACCCATTTGTGACATCACGCATAATGACGTTTTCTAGTTACGCCCAGTTACGCCTATTTCTAGTTACGCATGCATATCTTTACCTATTTTATCAGCTGTTACGCCTCCTGCATCTGTTTTCATTGTAATGCCTTTTCTATAAAAATGATTACCTGTCAATAATGTATGCCCTTCACTTCCTGAACCTCCGTGGTGATGGAATATGATGCCTACAATTCGAATTGTATAAGGAATAAAGCCCTTTCAGAACCTCTAATACCACGGATTCTGCCTCTCATTTTACTGAGTTATTCTTAATAGTTTTCCGCATCAAAAATAGTACAGGTAATTAAAATATTTACCACATAAATTGGCGCCCGAACAGGGACACTTTCTCATCTCACGCGCCGGCGGTGCGTTGCAGGCCCGGTCTCCTGCCACAGCTGAACGGACAAAAACGCGTACCTGCAGGATTTCCTGTATCTCCCTCCGGCCAAGCGGGGGCGACTGAGGCTGCGATCAACACCCAGACGAGGCGGTGAGAAGTGCGAAGTATCCCGACCAGAGCCTAGCAGAGAGAGCAAGATCCGAGGTATACAGAGGCCCACCAGGTTCCGAAGTTCCGAAGTTCCGCGTCGAGTCCGGTCCAGTCCAGTCCAGTTCAGTTCCGAGGCCTTCCGTTCCGAGCTACCCGGTGAGTACCGTTGCCGGGGAGGCGTTTAGACGTGCACATAAGTCGTGCCGGTCAAGACGGGTTTGGGTACACAGATCCGGTCTGCACTGTTTTAGCAGTGTATCTGTACTGTTTAGCAGTATATCCAGTATGTCTCGTATATAATTCAGTATTATCTAGTATTAAGTATTATGCCGGTAACTAGTTTTCTTCTAATCATTATTGTTCGTCAAATGTTAAATGTTAAATATTAAATGTTTTAATATGTTTTTAAGATTGTGGTATGAATGACTGTTCATTATTTTGTTTATCGTATTAAGTGTGTTTCATATTAAGTAACCAGTTCTCAAAATGCCGCTCTTCTCGAAATTAAGACAGATCAAAACTAGAAAAGGGGTACTCGAAGAAGCTGTTCCCATTCCTCCTAGGGACACTCCAGGGTACTTCATGTATCATAAACATGGCCTAGACGCCGTATTATTTCTTGATTTATGGGTGGACTACACCAAGGAATTACCAGAAAGTCAGAGGTGGCCCGCAGCTGGGACCTGGGATGCGGATTGCATCATGAAAGTAGAAGAAGAATTATGGAAAAAGAAAGCTAGACAATCACAGAAAGATGCCATTGAATTATGGCGTAAAGAATCATATAGACGTACAGAAAAAGCACTCAGACAGGAAGAGAAAAGTAAGGAGAATCCAAATAAAGCCCAAGAAAATATCTTAATTGAGGAAGGTACCCGAGTAAAATCAGAACAAGTAGATAGACAAAGAAACGCCCTTATGAATGGTATGTATCCTCTTCTGACCGAGGGGTTACCTAAGGCTACCCCGGAAATACCAAAAGATTTGCCACCTCCATTGTTTCCGATAAAAGTACATCCCAAAGGGCATCCCAAAACCGCAGAAGATGTTTTCCTTTCCTCTTATTTAGATGACGCAGCTCCCGAGTATGTTAACACCGCACCACATAGACCGCTTACCGATGGTACACAACGCCAAGATCATCCGCCTGTACCTCCGCAACAACAAACTCTGACACACATTTCGACATCCACATCTGTTTCTACCGCTTTTCCCGCTTCTACGGTTTCTGTCTTACATCCAACAAATCCTTTCACGCCCAGCACCTCAGATGGTGCTACAGGAGGTACGACAGACATTTTTTCTACGCCACCCAGAGGAAATAAACTTTCGCTTAGAGAATTAGCACACCAACGTACGCCCAAACTAGCAACTCCCGACATGCTTAAGGAACTTCTAGTAGATTGTGGATATGATCCTGTGCCCGGTAAACGGGACGAAATGCTGCTGTCATCATTACGTATCCGACGAGCTGCAATATATTTAACGAAGCTACCAGGAATGACTACACATTTAGAAAATATATATCACTTTGTCCAGGCAGGGCGAGGTCCTGAAAGTATTAGCAGAGCCATGGAGTACCAGAAAGCAGAGGTACAGGGGCAACTGTTACGTTTCCTTATAAACTGTGTAATCAGAAATCAAGACCGACCTGGGGTAAATCTGGAAGAAATGCAAAAACTTGTCACTTGGGGACAAAATATATCAGAAGGAAGACATGATAGACAGTTATGTATAGTAGCTATGTACCGAAAGATCCGCAAAGAAATAGAACGAATACACGAAGAAAGATTAGAGGTAGACGAGCATGAACTAAACAGAGAGGAGGGGGAAGAATCAGGAATGCCAACAGGACACGTGGACATGATGGCTTATGTAGGTAGAGGAAGATTTTCTAATAATACTAGATGCTTTAATGATTCGGTACGTCCGATACGTCCAGAAAATAATAGAAATTTCCAAACACCTATAATAAATATAAGATCTCCTGAACACTTGTTCCAAGCCGCCGACAACTTACTCCGAGAACGAAGGGGATATCATATACTTGATTCAATGGACGAACAAGAATTAGCTAGATCAGCAGTACTATGGGCTGACAGTCCCGGAAAATACAATGATGATGCACTAGCTCGCACGTTTTTGAACGTTACCCCAGATGAACAGCGTTTAGCTGGTATATACATGATCCAACATCTCCTTATATTATATAAAAGCCAACACTCCGATCCTGGTCCTTTACCTGATATATTGACTGAATTACTCACGAATAAATGGAGAGGTTCAGGTACTGATTTAATTAGAGAAATACTAGAATACAGAAACCAGTATATTCTTTCTGTATGCCCAGAACATGTCTCACTGCCCATCAAGGAAAGAACGACGTATTATATGGATAGACAGAATCCCTTACGTGAAGTGCACCCAATAAAAGGTGATGACAATGAGTTTAAATGTGTATTTGTATACACACCCATATCTAAAATGGAACTATTAGAAATGAAGAAAGTGGTACCCAGTCATGACAAAGACCCAGCGGGTTTCCACCGTGAGATTAAAGACATGTTACTCATGGGAAAATATACCTACCCCGACATTATGAAAATATTGAAAGTATTAATGCCTGCTGGCATTTACGAAAAACTCAAAGAAAAAGATTGGGAGGTGGGAGACCAAAAGATAGATTGGACAGCATTAGAAACAGAAGAGAAGGCCCGAGCCCCAGGTTCAGGGCTTGGGGACAAGACTAAAGTGTTACCAGGTTTACTAGTACAGGTACTGCCACGTTTATTAAGTACGAAAAAGGAAGATTGGGGTGCAATCTCAGCCTGTAAACAAAAGCAAGATGAAGACACTAGTGATTTCTATTCTCGATTCGAAAAATGTTTTGGTATAAATAGTGGCCTAAAAGCAAGTAGCGAATCATATCCACATCTGTTTGTGACAAAATTAGTTGAAAATTCCCTGCCCCAAGTTAAGAATAGAGTATTGAAATTCGAGAGTACCTGGCAAGGTAACACCCCGTCACAAATGTTACAGATGTTACAATATCACCACAATAGAATTAGAGAGGAACAAGACCATGAACAAAGACGCATGAAAGACACAAAAATGAAAATGCTTGTTGCCCAGTCAGTTCCAGTTGACGGTCATAAAAAGGGTATGACACAGTCCAGTGATTCAGCAGGTCCTGTGAAAGGGACATGCAACTATTGTAAGCAGCCAGGTCATTATATACACGATTGTCCAGTCTTAAAACACAATATCGCCACAGGTATAACAAAGGAAAGACCACGGCCACCTAGACAGGATCAGAACCAACAAGGAGTCCCTCAGCATGCACAGTCCATGCCAGCTCCACAACAGTCCATGCCAGCTCCCCCAGCGCAGCCTGTTACTACCACACAAACAACGACACGACAGATGTACCAGTATGCACAATATGACTATCCTGACTATCAACGATACTCATGAAACAGCCTAGAGAGGGAAGTTGGCTTACCCCTTATCGAGGTCCCTGTAGATCAAGAGGGACCTTATGTACACAGTGAACTATTAGGCCAAGATAGAAAATTTTTACTTGATACAGGGGCAAGCAGAACAACAATACGACGCAGTGAAGTTCCAGGGGCACCCCTCTCAGGCTCACAGAATATTTCCCTTGGTTTTTCAGGAAAACCTATCATTAATGAAGTATCACAACCCCTTCCACTTACGATTGGTCCCTTGACACGAACTACAGATTTATTGCTTACTAAATCATGTCCGGAAAACCTGTTAGGTATAAAAACATTGAAAGCTCTAGGAGCTATAATATGTTGTTCTCCGGAAGGAGTAAGATTATTTTTACGTGATTTCAAAGGACACTATGTGTCTCGAGACATGGATCACCGACTGCAGAATTTACCTACACACTTATGGGCACAAGGCCCCACTGATGTTGGTTGCATGAACATTACACCATATCGAGTCACACTTAAAACAGGAGTAGTATTACCACGAATACGACAATACAAGTTACCTCCAGATGCTGTGGTGGCTTTACTGCAAATCATTGACGAGCTTATTTCCCAAGGAGTGGTTGTGGAAACCAACTCCAATGTATGTAATTCCCCGATAATTCCGATTCTTAAACGAACTGATCCAAAAACCCCGCCAGTTTATCGATTAGTTATTGATCTGCGCGAATTAAATAAATGCATTGTACCACAATACCCTGTGGTCCCAGATATCTCTTCATTACTAACAGCTATAGATTCAGAAGCCACGTTCTTCACTGTAATTGATCTCAAGAATGCCTTTTTCAGCGTCCCGATAGATCCGGAAAGCCAATACTTGTTCGGATTCAGTTTGAATGGACGAAGTTTTAAATTCACACGCGCACCTCAAGGATTCACAGAAAGCCCCAGCATCTATAGCCAAGCACTAAAACGAGAACTTGACAGTATCCACATACCAGTTAACACTGCCTTGCTTCAATATGTCGATGATCTGCTGATCACCGCCCGAAGTGAACTTGAATGTGAAACAGCGTCATTGACGGTTTTACAATTTCTGGCCGACAAGGGGCACAAGGTGTCCCCTTCTAAGCTGCAATTCTGTGTCCAGCGAGTTGTTTACCTTGGGCACTCGCTGTCCAAGGAGGGAAGGCAGCTTACACCCGACCGCATCCAGTTAATTACTAACATGCCAATACCCAAGACACAAAAGGAGGTGCGGGCTTTTATAGGCCTCACTTCATACTGTAGGCAGTGGATCCCTCAATACGCATTTCTAGCAAAACCACTCATCCAGTTAACAACACAGGAGGCAGCCACATCGAATGTCCTCCCTTGGACTCAAGAACATACACACGCCTTTGAAAGCTTAAAGAAAGCTTTATGCCAAGCACCTGTCTTAGCAACACCATGTTACAGTAAACAGTTTACACTCTTTGTTAGGGAACGCGAAGGTACTGCCTTGTCAGTACTCACACAGGAACAAGCAGGATCACACAAACCGTGTGCTTACTTTTCTAGCACATTAGATCCCGTAGCTCAAGCTCTTCCTGCGTGCCTGAAATCAGTGGCAGCGACAGCTTTAGCAATCAGACAAAGCGATTCTATAGTATTAGGACATCAATTGACAGTACAAGTACCACATGCAGTAGAGGTTCTCTTGAACCGAACACAAACACAACACTTGACTATAGCAAGATTGACGGGTTATGAATTAACATTGTTTCAGCCACACATAGAAATCAGACGTTGTAGTACATTAAATCCTGCCACACTTTTGCCAGTAAACGGAACAGACCCACTAGCACATGATTGTAGTGAAGTTATTACTATCACGACGAAACCCAGACAAGACTTGACAGATGTCCCATTGTCAGATCCAGACCTGACGTTGTATGTAGACGGTTCATGCATGAGAACAAGTACAGGAGAGTTAGTGGCCGCTTATGCAGTCACAACAGAAACTGAAGTTATTGAAACAAATTGTATTAACACTTTGTCAGCTCAAGCAGCAGAGCTCATCGCTCTGACACAAGCCTGTATTCAAGCCAAAAATAAGAAAGTTAACATATACACAGATTCACGTTATGCATTCGGAGTCGTCCATGACTTCGGCGTGCTGTGGCGAGAGAGAGGGTATTTAACTTCTCACGGTGTCCACATCCAACACGGATCCCTCATTCAAACCCTATTAGACGCGATTCATCTACCTACTGCAATATCGATTATGAAATGCAAAGCGCATACAAAAGTTACCGATATCATTTCTCAGGGTAATGATTTAGCTGACAGAACAGCCAAACAGACTGCTCAGAACCAGACTCGTACAACGGACACGACAAAGACAATAGTTCCGACACCAACACGTTGCATGACAGTTAAGGATCCCGCTCTTGATGTAATTGACATACAGACACATGCTACACCAGATGAAATAAAGAAATGGACTGCATTAGGAGGGATCCAAACGGATCAAGGACGGATGACGAAGGGAAAATCTATATGGTTTCTCCCCGATTCAATGGTTCAAGTTATCATTAACACAATACATAGTCCAGCGCACCTAGGAGAAAAGGCTATGCTAGACAGTATTCAACACATTTGGTTCAACAAACACTTGCGAGCAGCAGCTAAACAAAAGGTTCGTACCTGTATGATATGTTGTCAGTTTAATCCAGGTAAAAGCATCCCCGTAGAGCAGGGTGGATTTCAGCCTCCTGATCATGCTTTTGAAGTCCTCCAGATGGATTATATCCAGATGGAACGTTGTCGAGGATTCAAATATGTCCTCGTAGTTGTATGCGCTCTTTCCCGTTGGACAGAGGCGTATCCCGTCTCAGATTACACGGCCCCGACTACTGCCAAACAGTTAGTTCGAGAATTCTTCCCACGGTACGGTTTACCACGTGTTGTATACTCAGATAACGGCCAGCCATTCTCATCCGAATTAATGAAACACGTTTCCCTTTTGTTAGGCTACCAATGGAAGTTCCACTGTGTCCGACATCCCGAGGCAGCAGGTCTTGTGGAACGCCATAATCAAACTCTGAAAATTAGATTGTCCAAAATATGTAGAGAAAAAGGAGTCGATTGGATAGTAGCCTTACCAGTTGCACTCTTTTACATGAGAATGGTAGCACATTCTCGAACAGGGCTATCCCCGTACGAGGTGATCTTCGGTAGACCACCAAATATGTGGGGGACGCCTATACCTCGCAAAATCACTGATGTTGACTGTAATATGCTGACAGATTACCTGGCTTCCTTGATGTCTGCACTACAATCTTGTCGTTCACAGGTAGCTGCAGCTTTTCCCGATAATACTGAGGTGAAGCCCCATGACGTGGTTCCTGGCGACCTGGTTCTTGTCAGGAATTTTGACCGAAAGACCCAACTGGAGCCTAGATGGACATCGCCAAAATTGGTTCTACTCACAACAAGGACAGCCGTGAAGGTTGAAGGACGCAAAGGGTGGTTACACTCGAGTCATATCAAGAAATTTTATGGACTACCGCCCGATGTAAAAAGTCAGCCCTGCATTCCCTCACAGACTGATTCAAAACTCCCTTTGGTTGAAAAGACTGATAACGAACTCTATAAACTAAAATTAAGGTCTAGCAAGTCAGACAATTTGATTGTTTAAGTCCTCTCCAAGGTGAACCGGTTGAATTTGTCTCTGACATGTATCCTCTGGACCGAAATAGAGAGAGAAATAGACAGAAACAGCTTAAAAACCAGGCGTATTGTAAATCACTTCGTAGTCACTGCATAGTGACATTATTAGTTATGTTTCTTCTAAGTTTTCTGATTATTGTTGTTAGTGTATTGCTACACATGTATTACCCTATTTCTACACGTGCTTACAATGTTACTGCAGAACATTCTTTTAGCGAATTACCTCCACATGAATTGTCCTATAGATTTGCGCTGCGCAATAACACTTTCATTAGTATGTTACATCATTCCCATCAGACCAGCAATGCTACAAATTGTTGGATATGTGGCCGACTTCCTCCCTATCAGAACTATAAGGGAGTTTTGCCCCTCTTTCCATATCCGTTCACACACAATGGCTCCTGTGGAGCATGGTTTAGTTTGATTAATTCCTTAGATTCAAATTCAGTAGTTTATCAAGACAACTGGGTATGGGGAAACCTGAACCTAGTTTTGCTTAAAGTCTGCTACCCTAACAAGGAGGGACTTCCCAAAAGAACAGGAACTGATCTAGAAAATGAAGTATATGGATTAGGTAACTTTACACTTAACCTCATGATTCTGAATGTTGAATCCGAAGCTACACCAATATTGCCCGCTATGTCAGTATTTCCAGTTAAAGGTGTATTATGTGTAAGAAAGAATGGTTCAATCCACATGGGCCATAGCAAATGTACCACTGTAATAAAATTCAGTGATCAAGGCAAGTCTACATTTAGAGCTTCCCATCATTCCTACTTCATATGTGGCCAAACCGCATATATACGCTTACCTCTAGATTGGGATGGTACCTGTTACATCGCATTCCTTCTGCCACCTGTTTTCCTAGCCCCTCCTGATTATCATAGGAACATCCATTTAGTACACACTAGACAGCAGAGAGATATCCCAATTGTCGATTACACTGAAACGGCATGGGAACAATACACAGATTTTAATAAAGGTCTCTTTCCCTACTTAGGTGTTGTCACTAATAGTAAGCTGATACGTAGATTAACAAGAACTCTTGAAGCAGTAGTGAATGAAACTACCTCTGCCCTTGGAAACTTAACAGAGGAGCAGTCTGCGATGCGGATTGTTGTTCTTCAAAATCGTCTTGTCCTTGACGTCATTCTGGCCGATAGGGGCGGAGCTTGTAGGGTCATCGGATCAAGTTGCTGCATATTCATCCCAGAAAACTCGCCATCTGTATATAAAGCTATAACTCACCTTCATAAAATTGTAAGCCAGATACACCAGAATCCAGGCGCCTGGACTTGGTCCGGTTGGTTTTGGAGCGTGTTGTCAGCCTGGGGATGGAGAATACTATCCTTCCTAGGTATTGGCTTTCTCATACTATTCAGTTGCTGCTTATGTCTACAATGTGGGCCAGCGATTTGTGGTCTGTGTGCCACATCGTGTATCCCGCATCTAAGTTTTCGTTCAAGATCCCGGAAGAAGAAAGAAGAACAAATGATGCTATATGAACAGATTGATGAATTGATGAAGATCGATATCTCCTGAGGGTCCGTAGGGGACAAGGAGGGAATGAGGAATTATGAATTTTGTGATCAGTTATGTCCCCTATCTTAGACCCCAACGGCTCCATGTATATGCTACGAGTACATGTATGTTCCCTCCAGTTCCAGTTATGAAGACGCAAATACATGTGCGTCCACCGTCAACATGTTCTCTTTCAGATCCGCCATGAATGGGTCGGATATTCCACTCCTAAGTATGAAAGGCCACCGACTTTATGTGGTTCACTTTCCCCGTTTTACAGTTCAGGCGAGTAGGCCCTGAATCCTGTCATCAAGTCTTTTCCTGCCTCTTGTCTCTGAAAGCTCCGGCCTGAGCCTGCATCTGTATTCATGAACTTTGTCCTACTCCCTGCGCGGCTAACGGTGCCTGACTTCGGCCTGTCTGCCTGCCAAAAACTGTATTTCACCTTCAAGATTATCTGCTCCGCTCCTCATCCAATGCATTCCTGTCTAGTAGTTTAGGTAAACATTCTTCCAGCTACCGAGCGAAGAGCCCGGCCTTGCTGTCCTCGTGCAAGTAATTCATAGCCCCTGTTACTATGGAAGATTTCTGCCCTCGCATCTCATGTAGACACTTAGACGCTTGTACACGCACTAAGCAGTCAGTATAGAATAGATTCCGCCCGAGAAACCTTTCCTTTTGGATAACATAGTTCTTTAAACATAGGATGTTAGATATGATTCGGGATTAGGTTGACTTGACCCCCCAGACTTCTGTCTCCACATGTAGAGCTAAATGTCAAGTCCCCTTCACCCCCTAGTTGCACGTCAATCACACGTCATGCGGCTGCGCGCGCATCTCTGCCAAATATTTCTGCTGACATTGCAAGATCCCTTCATGGATCCACCCATTTGTGACATCACGCATAATGACGTTTTCTAGTTACGCCCAGTTACGCCTATTTCTAGTTACGCATGCATATCTTTACCTATTTTATCAGCTGTTACGCCTCCTGCATCTGTTTTCATTGTAATGCCTTTTCTATAAAAATGATTACCTGTCAATAATGTATGCCCTTCACTTCCTGAACCTCCGTGGTGATGGAATATGATGCCTACAATTCGAATTGTATAAGGAATAAAGCCCTTTCAGAACCTCTAATACCACGGATTCTGCCTCTCATTTTACTGAGTTATTCTTAATAGTTTTCCGCATCAAAAATAGTACAGGTAATTAAAATATTTACCACAGGGTAACTAGCTTTTACAAATGTATAGGTTTGCTAGGTTTTCCTAGATGCCGGCAGAGCTAGGGTTCAAACTCCACAGCTAGGCACTTTGGAAATAAAGGATCTGTTTTCACTGTAAAAATGTGGTGTGCCCACGTTGCTTTTTGGCCCGTTTCCTGTCGCGGGCACTAGGACTACCCACACAAGTGAGATACCATTTTTATTGAGAGAATTTGGAGGATGAGGGGTGGGTGGAATTTTGTGGGTTCGCGCAGATTTCAGAACTTTCCATCACAGATATGTGAGGACAATTTATTTTTTGTGACAAAGTTTGAGGTTTGCGAGGAATTCTGAGTAATATAACCTGGTGAGAGCTACACTAGTCACCCCCTCCTGGATTCCCCATGGTGTCTAGTTTTAAAAAATGTATAGGTTTGCTAGGTTTCCCCAGGGACCGGTAGAGCTAGGGTTCAAAATCCACAGCTAGGCACTTTGAGAAAAAGGTTCGGTTTTCACTTTAAAAATGTGGTGTGTCCACGTTGCTTTTTGGCCTGTTTCGGGTTGCAGCACTAGGCCTACCCATAAAAGTAAGGTAACATTTTTATCAGAAGACTTTGGGCAATGCGGGGTGGGTGGAATTGTGTGCCTCCACACAGATTCCAGAAATTTCCATCACAGAAATGTGAGGAAAATGTGTTTTTTTGACAAAGTTCAAAATTTGCAAGTGATTCTGGGTAACATATCCTGGTGAGAGCCACACTAGCCAGCCCCTCCTGGATTCTCTTGTGTGGCTAGTTTTTAAAAATCTATAGGTGTGCTAGGTTTCCCCAGGGACCAGTATCAAATGAAAGGTCAGTAATACATACTTCACCGCAACGTTGCTCTTCATTACAGCACAACGACTTTCAACTTACAGATAACTACAAAAACAATGACGTATCCTCCATAGCAGTGCAGGAATGGGAGGAACTAGTTGCAACTTATAATCAGAAATCAGCTGGATGAAGCCCATCCATCGACGCATCACCAAGATTGGACAAAACCGACAAAAATGACAATCTGGGCCACGATGCAATATGGGCAACAATTCTGGAAACTCTGCAACATTCGACCACGGTTTTAGAATTTCAATCTCAAAAGATGGATCTGCAACTCATAGTTTTGCAGACAATGGCGGTCACAATTTCAGGAATTGACCGGAAGATTTCAGAATTAAATGGCCTCATATAAAGAGGACAAGACGCAGTATATGAGTCCCAAATGAATCCTCAACAATTGCAAACTTATGACCCGATTTTGGTCAAATTATCATCGCTACCAGCAATGCTGGGAGATTTAATAAATGACTTGAGATTGACAACCCTACAAACCCCGATCCCACAAACTTCAGACCCACCGTGTGAGTCCTTATTGATACACACAAGCCGAGAGACTGAGCCGTCTGCTGAATAAAACCTGCAGAAAGAAAAAAAGGAAAGGAAGGAATAGGTTGTCAACGCACGGAAAGCATAATAAAGAGACACAATTGTATCTACCCGTTTCAGAAGTGACCCGTGGACAAAAAATAAAACATAAAGAGCAATTATCACCCTCGCATATGACCACTGGTAGCACCTCCTCATCATCTTCAGAATCCTGCGACAAACTGATAATCAGTTCAACTCAGGAACTTGTTCTCAGAGAACTCGAACAGGAAGGTCCTCAAATCCAATCAAAACAAGCGGTATACAACGCTCACAAGGTTGAATCAACATCTGTCGAACATACTCGAATAACAAAACGTGCAGAAAATGCTGCAGTCACCAAAAAATACCAATTCAGTTCTAAGGGGTGCCAGAAGCAATTCCCCGAGGGCATTTTCCAACGATGACAGAAAATCACAAATAGGACCAAATCAAATTCATAGTAGTTACTTCCCGCAGGACCATAACCCCAATTGGAAGTCAATCCAACGCACAATTAGTATAACGACTGGTGCAATTTGACAAAAAGGGCAACAACCAGCTAATCTCTCAAACAAGACCAGGGAAATCAGAATCTGCTTATGGAACATCAATGGCTTAGCCAGCAAAAGCAATGATTCCGAATTCCTTCAATATTTGAACAGATTTGACCTCCTATTACTTCAAGAAACTTGGGAAGAACAAGCATTTGACCTATTAGGGTTTGCATCATGCTGCATCCCGGCCAATAAAAACTCCTTCTTTGGACGGAGGTCAGGTGGACTGATGCTTTTTGCCTCTTTACAATCAATAGGCGAAATTAAAGAAATAGATTCTTACATATCCCCTCCGAGTGCAATACAGGTGGTAAAGATCTCACTTTGGTTACAGAACCTGCCTCAAGAAGTTATCATAATTAACACATACATACATCCAAAACACAAGCAAAAGGCCGCAAAAGATCTGGGAGCAGCCTTGGAGAAGATAAGGGAAGAACAGGACACCGACTTAATCATCATGGCCGGGGATTTCAACATGCCCTTAATCAGCGAGGACCAAGATGACGACCTTATTCGAGATCTGAATGCTGCATGGGGCGTACCCACACAAGGCTTGATAAAAAATAGGAAATTAACTAAGAACTCAAAAAACGTACTCCGTAATTTGGAGCATCTTAACTTAAGGGCCTTGAATGGGCGTTATGTCGATGACGACCCACCAGTCGCAACCTTTCACTCCAATAAACAATCTTCCCACCTCGATTACATGTTCACATCTTTAAATATGTTTAGCTGGACTAAAACGTTTAGAGTAGGGATGAGTGACCACAGTGACCACCTACCCCTAGAAACCACAATAAGAGTCAATTCTCAATATGGAAAAGAATCATACAAAGGCCCTTGCTTGGAAGTCACGTCTAATTTACGGCGGCTACGATGTAACCCTGACAACATCGGGTCAGTAAGCACGATAGCTAAAGATCTTTTTACTCAAACAGTCAATCCCTCACACCAAGCGTCGGACAACTGGCAAAACTTCATTACAAAAGTTAGCGAGAAACTGATAAAAAACTCGCCTAACCTGTTATGTCAGGGGAAGGGAGCCCCTAATACAAATCTAGTAACTTTGGAAATGAAGACTCAAAAACGGCTAATAAATCAAACATGAAGGCTGTTGCGAAAAAATTGCAGCTTGCGCATAGTCCTACAGACAGCAAAAAAACATCTAAAACGGATGAAATGGGAAAAAAGGAAGGAACAGAATGAAGCACTATGGGCAAAACTCCATCACGAAGGGAAGCAGAAAAATAGCTTGAAGTTTTGGCAAATGGTTAAAAAAAAAAATAACCCAGACCATCGGGGTCAAAATTCCCACATACCAGAGGAGGTTTGGACAAAATATCTGTTAAAACATTTTAGCAATGAGGACACCACAGTGGGTGCTGTAACACACAAATCTCGTTCCGAAATCACATGGCCCAAAATTGAAGGCATAGGAATTAGTCACGCACCCACAAGGACCCACGAAAAGTACAACAATGGGCTCACAATCTCACCAAAACTTGATAAACCAGTACCAACGGCAGAAGTGTTGACAAGTGTCGAACAATGGCAAAATCTAATTATCCCAGCCGACATGAAACGACAAATAACAAGAGGACGACCTTCGGGAGCACCGGGCCCAAATGGTATTCCTCCCATGTTGTACAAGGAAGACGTGGAATTTTGGAGCAAATCATTGGCACCCTTATTTAACACTCTAATTTTCACCCAGATACTCCCTGAGTCCTGGCATGGGTCAGTAATTAGCCCAATTTATAAGCATGGTAGCAAGAAGCACCCAAACAATTACCGGCTAATTGCATTACTAGACATAGAGGCTAAATACTTTGCAGGCATAATCTTGGAAGAGTTAACAACATGGGCAGCTGAAAAATCTATTATCCCGATTACTCAAACAGGATTCTGCAGAGGCCAAGGTACCACAACTAACATCATGGCATTGTCCCTGTTGATGGGACAAGCCAAAGAGACCAAGTCACCCTTATATCTCACGTTCATCGACTACACAGCCGCTTTTGACCATATAGATCGCAACAAACTCTGGCAGAAATTAAGCCATTGGGGAATACCGAAACATCTCTTAGACGTTCTAATATTACTTCACTCCAATACATGGATCAAAATTAAACTTGGTACAGGAACACACCTTTCGAAGCCTATCAAAACAACAAAAGGATTAAAACAAGGGTGTGTACTGGCCCCCTTCCTATTTAATCTCTTTGTAGCTGACCTACCGGGGGAACTAGACAAATCCTCCAACCATGCGCCCAAACTGGGGTCAGTCACCCTTTCCAACTTACTATATGCAGACGACTTAGTGTTAATAAGTCGCACCCCAATGGGGCTTCAACATCTCCTGGACGTCGCATATATTTATTCTGAAAGAAACGCCCTCCAAATAAACTTTAAAAAGACCAAGGCTATGGCTGTGAATTACAGGAAAAAAAGGGAAGTTCGTTGGTACCTGAACGGAGAGAAAATAGACCTGGTAAATACTTACAAATATCTGGGAGTAATCCTGGACGCAAAAAACACGTCTAAGCCACAACTTGAATCCCTACGAGGGAAGGCGACTATGATCCATCTGGCCATCAAATCATTAAAAGCCAAACTTCCGGACCTAACACTTCAACGTCTCCTTCAAATACTACGCGCAAAATTACAGCCGACCCACACTTACGGAAGCGAATCCCTACATGGGAAGGACGCCACTCTATTGGACATAGTTACGGCCAAAGCATACAGGGCCATTTTCAATCTCCCCAAATACGTTTCTCCTGCTCAGATCCGGTTGGAATTTGGTATAATCAAACAGACAATAGGAAGGCGGAGTGCGTATGTAGGGACTTGGCACAAGATTCGCACTGCTGAGACTGGCACCTTAAGCTCCAATGTATGGGGCGAGCTATTTAGACATCAAAAATCTTTGGCCAGAGACTATCTACTCGAATCACTTCAAGTCTTGGGCTTGATTGACTTATGGGAAACTCCAACTGATCACCTTTCTTTTAAAAAAATCGCAAATAAATCGGCACGAATCATTTCAGCAATCGAAGACAAGAATGATCTAGTGAAAAAAGCCCATGGCTGGACAACGCTGGGTGATTATGGGCCAGTACAACCACAAGCATACCTTAGTACTGGCATGAAAATAAAAACTAAAGAAAGGTTTCTGAAACTACGTGTTGGAGTAATCCCTATACTTCCACACTTGCCACTTGCCACCCTGGGAGAGGAAGAATTCCCTAGAGCAGTGTCGACTGTGCAAAACTGGCAAGGAGGACATTGTCCACGCAATCTGCATCTGCACCAAACTAAATGATTTAAGGCGTCATCTACTACGTCCATTCTTCAACCAGCATGGCGTGCGGACTGTGTTTTAACCCGAAGCACATTAAACTGAATTGCCAGGTTGTAAAGTTCTTTGATCTAATGGGAAAAAGACTCAAGAGACTTGATGACAACTAAAAAACCTTTCTAACTGATCTTAGATAATCTTTTAAAGTAATGTATTAATGACTTTTTAAACATTTTTTCTCTCTTTTGATGTTTTACAATATTTGTAAAGATTTTAATTAATCATGCACAAATAAACAATTATCTTATCTATCTTATCCCAGGGACCAGTAGAGCTAGGGTTCAAAATCCGCAGCTAGGCACTTTTGAAAAAAAGGGTCACTTTTCACTGTGAAAATGTGGTGTGTCCACGTTGCTTTTTTGCCTCTTTCCTGTCGCGGGCACTAGGCCTACCCACACCAGTGAGGTAACATTTTTATAAGAAGACTTTGTGGAATGCGGGTTGGGTGGAATTTTGTGGATCAACACAGATTCCAGAACTTTCCATCACAGAAATTTGAGGAAAATGTTTTTTTTTAGTACAGTTCAAGGTTTGCAAGGGATTCTGGGTAACAGAGCCTGGTGAGAGCCACACTTGCCACCACCTCCTGGATTTCCCTGGGTGTCTAGTTTTTAAAAATGTATAGGTGTGCTAGGTTTCCCCAGGGACCGGCTGGGCTAGGGTTCAAAATCCAGAGCTAGGCACTTTGAAAAAAAGGGTCAGCTTTCACTGTAAAAATGTGGTGTGTCCACGTTGCTTTTTGGCCTGTTTTCTGTCGCGGCCCTAGGCCAACCCACTCAAGTGAGGTACCCTTTCTATTGAGAGACTTAGGGGAACACAAAATTGTAGAGCAACTGTTATTACCTATTGAATTTCTATGCATTTCTGCCTTCCAGATGTAAGACAATTGGTAAAAAAAAGAAGTCACTTTGAAAAATGTCCTTTAATTCACATGCTAGTATGCGTACCCACAATTTTGGAGGTGTGCAAATAGCTACTACTTCTGAACTCTATATTTTGTTCCTATTTCGGAAATGCATAGGTGTCCTTGATACCTATTTTCCCCTCTATATTTTACAAAATGAATTGCTATATACCCGGTACACAATGAAAGATTATTGCAAGATGCAGCTCATTTATTGTCTCGGGCTTCCTCATGTTCTTGGTGAACCTACAAGTCTATATATCCCCACAACCAGAAGGGTCCAGCGCAAAAAATAGCAAAAATAGGCTATGTCACAATAAAATGCCTCAACTGTGTAAAAAAAATTGGTTTTCTGACAAAAGTCTGTCTATTTCTGAAAGCTAGGAAGATGGTGATTTCCGCACCACAAACCGTTTGTTGATACCATTTGCAGGGGGAAAATCAGACGCTTTCTTATGTAGTACTTTTTCCCATTATTCCCCCAAACATACAACATTTAGCTATATTTTGGCTAATTTCTGTGTCCCCTCCAGGGGAATCAACAAACCCTGGATACCTTTAAAATCCCCATGATGCTGGAAGAAAAGGATGCAAATTTGGCGTGGATACCTTATGTGGACAAAAAGTTACAGGGGCCTAAGTGCAAACTACCCCAAATAGCCAAAAAAGGCTTAGCACAGGGGGGAAAGGCCTAGCAGCAAAGAGGTTAATACAGGAAAACGTTCACATACCCACTAGAGAAGGGGTACCGATACCACCTGAGGGTACACCAGCTTTATACATGACACAAGAGAGAGGCTATCATACATGCACAAGAACTGAAAATTGGATGAAATACACAGAAGAAAATGGACCTTTAGCTTTTCCACTGTATGGAACATTTAACATTCAAATTCTTGAGAATTTCAGGAATCAGCTATATGATATTAAGTCACCCCTGAAACCTATGCAATTTGAAGCAAGGGAGATACAAGAACACATTAAATCAGTACATAGAGGCTAGGTGGGATCCACACAGAAGGCTTGTAGAACAGACATTGCTGAAGGAACACAAATGTATTTTGTATTAGTTGCAGAAAAGGGAGAAGGAGAAAAGTGTAAAGAAAAGAAAAATCACCTCCAAGATTCCCATACATTGACATTGACTGACAAAAGCGAGAATGAAATAGATGATGTATTCTTAAATGAATTATTGTTAAACCGCCCACCACTTTATAATGAGGATCAACCCCAGAGTTTATCAAATTCATATTGTGAAATAATACCAATGCACCTGTCATGCCAAGAAGCCCAAATCAACATAATGCTTTCCTATCTAGAATAGAGACTTCAGGAGGGATTGAGTCTAACAATCCCATGACAGTGGGTGTCCAGATGCTCTTTCAGTACCAGTGACAATGGGTCCTGTAGTCCCACTATATCAATCTGGAAATATAGGACAACACACACACATGCTTTAACTGTCCTTACTTGGATAGGCAGATCAAGTACCATCCCCAATGATCCAAGAATAGGGCAAATAAATCGTGCAACAATAATCCTGAATTCTGAAAATGTTCCTAGAGGAATGGGTATTGGGTCATGTGCAAATTCGGTTCAGTCAATTAAGACAATCTACAGGCGCATTTATAAGAAATATAAAGACCCCATCACAGGAATATAGAATATGGCAGGAAGGACTCTACAGTTAGGTACACGAGATTCTGAGTTGACTTCTACACCTTGTTCTGAAGGACTAAGTGGGGGTTTGCAAGGAAGCATACCTGAAAAACAGATAGGCCCTACACCACGAATACTTCATGACTGGATTAGGGATATAGCCCCATCTACACAAAATTGGCCAGAGGTCAGGGAACTACTGTTCCGAGAGACAATATGGACAGTTCACTTGATGTAGACAAACTTAAAGTGGAATTAGAAGAAATGATTAAGGGAACTATCAGTCCTGTTAGAATTATAACCACTATTGAAAATGTACGGATTAGATTTTAGTGACAGAGACATCGCAAACATGAAGCCTTCAGGAAATAGATTACAGATTAAAGAGGCATTAACCACCCTCAGAAAGTGGGGAGTGTTAGACAAGTGGGAAAGCAGATGGGCTAAAAAGAAGGAAGGAAAGAATGTGGCAATGCCAATGTACCCGGTTCTCGAACATGATGGAGAACATGGGGTAAAAATGCCCCTTATGAGAGAGGAACCTTGAGGAGAGAATTTGCATGTTCCATGGACAAGATCAGATATGTTGTCCTTTACAAATGATTCCTGAAATTGAGAGAAAAACCTGTTGAATGGTACAAGCAAGTTGAGAGGTTTGTGAAAGTTTCAAAGGTTTTGCTGAAGGATTTTGTTACTTAATTTGACATCGTAGATCCAAGTGATTTATGGGCAGAATGTAAAAATGCTATTAATTGGCCTGAGACCTAACCAGTGGGACCCTAGTCTTGTTCCTTGTTGACATTGGTGCTACCCGTTGCCCTGTAAGAACAGTGAAGTTCCAAACCTATCCCTCTCTGGAGAAAGAACCAAGTCTTGGAAGTTTCAAATCAATTGATGTCGAATCCAGTGACAAAACTTATATCTGTTCGGATTGGGTCTTTTGAAGACTTGCACAATTTTGTGGTGTATGATTTAAGTCCAACAAATTTGTTAGGGTGGGACTTGCAGTGCTAGCTCAATTGTTCTATTTGCTGTACACGAAAATGAATTGAATTCCATACTAATGATGAGAATATTGTTTCCAAGTTGGCTGAACAGTATTCTGAAGCTGTAGGATTATTTCCTTTATTAACAAGTGATGATTTATCTCTGGAATTGAGAGACACAGTGTCACCGGAGGTTTGGGATTTTAGAGGAAAAGACATTGGATTGATTAAAGGTGTGGCTTCAATACAAAATACCCTAAAACCAAATGCTGAGTTTCCCGTATCCCTCACAACAGTCTGAGCCCAGAAACTATTGCAGCAATTACACCATAAATTGAATCACTGATCAAACAAGGAATCCTGATAAAAATTATGGGAAATCCATGTAATTCTTCTACCATGGAAATACAGAAACCCAACAGGAAGTATTGGATTGTGCGGGATTTGCACTGGGTTAATCAGATTGTTATTCCCTGTTGCCCGATTATCCGAGCTGTGATACTTTTCCAGATCCCATATGAAGTCGAATGTTTTTCTGTGATTGATTTGTTTCAAGCCTTCTTTTCTATACCATTGCATCAGGACAGTCAATTCTTGTTTGCTTTCTAGTTCAGAACCTTTGTCTTGGCATGGTGCAGAATCCCACAAGGCTATACGGAAAGCCCCTCAATCTTCAATCAGATCTTGAAAAAGAATCTGGAGTCATTTGTGATTCCAAATCACTCTGTCCTTGTTCAGTACATTGACAACTTGTTGGTAGTGTCAAATACGCAGAAGGCTTGCATATGCAACACCATCGCATTATTGAATCATTTGACAGTAAATGCACAAAAAGTGTCACCAACAAAATTGCAATATTGCAGAAGGGAAGTTCTGTGCCTAGGACATCACATTGAGAAAGGAACCAGGAAAGTGTCACATGACAGGATCATTATGATTCTGTAGATGAATCCTCCAAGTACACAAAAAGAAGTTTGTATGTTCTTGGGAATGGTTGGCTATTTCATTAACAGCAATCCTCTTCAAAGGCATATTCACAAAGATGTGCCAAATTCAGTCCCTTGGTACGATGAATGCATGCGCTCTTTTACTGAACTGCGAAAGTGTCTTTGTGGATATCCAGCTTTGGGAATGCCTGACTTTAATAAAAGCTTTACACTCTTTTGAAGTGAGTGTGAATGTTGTGCATTGTCAGTACTGATGCAAATGCATGGTACTGCGCATAGACCTGTTGTATATTTCTCGGTTACTCTAGAACCTGTGGCTGTTGCTTTCCCTGGATGCCTTAAATTTGTTGATGGAACATGTGTGAGTTTGAAACAGTGCGAAAGCATTCTGATGGGACATCCACTGAAAGTGCATGTTCCACACTCAATTGAGATATTGATTACTTGTACTTGAAGGCAACATTTCATTAGCAGTCAAATACCTAAGTACAAGCAGGTTATCTTGGGTGTTGAGAATGTGACTTGGGTGAAATGTACAAGTCTGAATTCTGCTGCTTTGATGCCTTTGCTTAGAAATGGAATTGTGATTGATGAAACATATCATGATTGTTTGGATGTGACTGAATTGTGCACTGAGCCACGCCCAGATATTATAGATATCCCATTACCTGAATCAATCATGTGCTGGTTGTTGATGGATAATTTGTGAGAGGTGCAGGAGGAAATCTGAGAGCTGAGTATGCCGTCCGTCACGTTGTGGGTACGGTCAAAGCTTCTTGGTTGCAAGGTATATACTCTGCTTAGGTGGCTGATTTAATAGCTTTGATGAGGGCTTGCAGCATTTCTGATCTATTGAGAGTTGCCATCTTCACTGATAGTCAGTACGGATTTGGCTTTGTACATGACTTTGGGCAGTTGTGGTCACAGCGTGGGTTTATGACATCATCAGGATCCCCCATTCGAAATTGGGAAAGCATGAGAAACCTACTGCTGTCATTACAAATGCCTGCCTAAATTTCTGTGGTGAAGTGTGCTGCCCATCGGCAGGGCAATGATTATGTTGCAGTCGGCAACAGCTATGCGAACGAGACTACGCGCTATTGATTTCTAAATTCTTACATTTTCAATGGAGATCCTCTGGGAGAGAATTTCGAAGTCACTGAATGTAGGTTGATGTCAGCTGTAGAGTCTTGGGAAGAAGTAAAGGCACTGCAAGATGAGGTACCAGGTGCATAAAGGCAAGGTTGGATCAGAGCAGTGTATAGTCAGAGGCAAGTAGATGAGGACTGGGTATTCACAGGTGGCAGACTAGAATTACCAGATAGTTTGCTGTCGCCTATCGCACACCACTATCATGGTCCTGCACATGTTGGGAGAGATGCTATTTTGTGTCTCTTTCATCAAACATGTTTTAATCTATATTCATGGCAGTTCTAGGAGTTTTGTGTCAGATGTGCATGGTGTTTCAACAACAAAATGCAGGCAAAAGAACATTGGTCAAAATAATTCATGTGGGGAGATCTGTAAGACCATTTAACTGGATGCAGCTCAATTTCATCAAGATGCCTTTTTGCAATGGTCCAAGATATGTTGCTGCAATTGTGTGTATATTCTCCTGTTGTGTTAAAGCCTACCCTACAGGTCGAAATGACAGCTGAACTGTGGCAAAGATGCTTCTAAGAGAACTCATAGAGCATTTTGGGTTTCCGACTTCTTTCGAATCGGATCAAGGACTTACTTTAATGATGAGATCCTAAAGATGTTATGTGTAGCATTACAGATTGAGCAGAAAGTGGATTATGCTTACCATCCAGAAACATCTGGCATTGTCGAGCAGGCACCAAAAGAAAATAGTAATGAAGATGAACTAAACATGTTAGATGGCAAAACTCTTCATGCCCAAGCCAGTAAGTTGGCGTCATCACTTTGGTACATTCTAAAAATGATCAAGAAAATCCTACCTTACCTACCACATGACTCACGCAAGACAGTGGTGACAGCATTAGCCTTGTCCAGATTGGACTACGGGAACGGCCTATACGCCGGAGCCAGGAAGAAACTCCTACTCAAACTCCAACGCCTGCAGAATACAGCAGCCAGGCTGATACTAGGGATACCAAAATTTGAAACAATCAGCCACAAACTAAAAAATCTGCACTGGCTGCCAATTGTAAAAAGGATACAATTCAAATCACTATGCCTAGCATATAAAGCAATTAATGGAACTGGATCACAATTTCTAAAATCCCATTTAAAAATGTATGAGCCAAATAGACTTCTTAGATCCAGCCAAAAGAAAATAATCAGGGTCCCAAGATTTAAGAGAGCTAACTGGGGCGGAAGAAGTTTCCTGGTGCACACGGCAAGAATTTGGAACCAACTACCGCTAGACATAAAAAACAGCCCATCTTTGAAATCCTTCAGAAAGGAAGTTAAAACGTGGCTTTTCTCCACATAGCCCTAATCAACATCTTCAAGAGCCAGCGGTATCTCACAGCGCCAAGACGCCCTTGGGCATTCGCGCGCTCTACAAATAGATAAATCAAATCAAATCAATCAGATCAATCCACTAGTGATTTTTATTTAAATGTTTTTACTAAACTCTTCTAAAAATATGTGGAGACCTTGGATGCTCGAAATCGTTATGTGTGTTTGCAGTTTCCTACCTCTGTTTCAGAGGGGGTGACGCACCATCACTTACCTGCTACTTATGGAATTTCTTGCAGTGTGATAACCAGTTTGCTATACTGCAAAGGACAGTTTCAGTACTATTATTCTAACTATGATCTATTCTTTTCTGAAGTGCCTGTTAGGAAACACATGACTGTTGTGCCTGACACTCAAACTGCTGAAATAATGTGTGAATTTTTCCCAACCCGCTCAAAGTTTGGATATTACTTATGCACATCGTCACAACTTAACCTGTCTCTTACATAGTGTAGAAAAAGAGTTCATAGATTCAGTTGAAGATAAATGTAGAGAGATTATGAGATGGGCTTAGAATCATTCAAAGATTGAACATAGGGCACACAAGGACTCTGAGTTTAAACAGACAGGATCACAAGATGGTATTGGTTTAGATTTGCAATAGAAAGGAAAGTTCTGCATATTGCAGTGTAGAAATGAACATAACAAGAAGTTAATTGGTTCCAGCTAATGTGACCACACTTTTCAAATTGTAGGTGGTTGGGGTTTGTATTTGTGATGTGTAGATCCTGAGTTTCCAAGAATTTACTACATTTGTGGGAAAAATCTCTACTTTAGGCTACCCAAACAATGGCATGGATGCTGCTATATGGGAATAGTATTTCCGGAAATTTACCATAGGGGCCAATCAGATGACACCAATGAAGTAAAATATACTCGCTTAAAAAGGGGTGCAAGTGCAGCTGAAATAATAGGTGATATATTTGGTGCAGTGATTCCATTAGTTGGGATGATTCTACATTCTCACAAAATTCTAAAACCTTCAACCGTAGTTGACAGACTGTCAACTGATACAGCCACAGGGTTCCTTGCCATAGATATTGAAATGATTGGTATCAGATCTATAGTTCTTCAAAATTGACTTGCATTAGATGTCCTTCTTATAAAAGAAAGTGGGGCATGCTGGATGCTAAAAGTTCTACAATGTTGCATGTATATATCTGACAAAAGTAAAGACTTGAAGGGATGTATTAACAACATTACCCACTTGGAAAAAGATATGAGTGGACTAAAAGCTGTTGGAGCTTGGGAATCCATTGGGAAAGGATTGTATGCAGTGGGGAAATAGTTCACAAGCCTAGGAAGTGTATTAGTGGGAAAAACATTAACCCCAATACTAGCAATTGGTGCTTGCATACTAATCCTAAACATTTTTATCAGAATTTATAAACATATGAAATTAAAGAAAGAAACAAGGGGGGTGAAAAGAAAGAGAGCAGAGATATAATCAGAAGCTAGACAATGCATTTATTATGATAAACTGAAAGCACTAGAACACTCTAGACTAAAACATATGAGAACAACAACACTATAAAGGAACATCAGATGGGATACAAATAATGGTGTGATGGTTTGAGTCACCATCCAATGGGAAATTGATGGAACAAAAATCATGTTTAAACATTATCATGACATGAAAAATAATATTATGACACTTGAAAGAGTAAATAATAAACGTGCACCAACAACACGTTATTGAAAATAGACACAAACAAGAAAAATGTTGTTAATGCATTGTGAAAGCATGTAAAAGAAAGGGAGTCTAGATGATATTACTCGTTTGGATTATGTAGTTTGTGATTTATTAATCAAAAAGTATATCAAATTAATAACGTGTGTTAGAAAACATGTAAAATGGTAAACTCTCGCATTATGGAGTTTATCTCTAATCATCTTGATTTTCATATATGTGTGTGTGAGCATTAATAAGACTACATCATATCATAATTAATTCATTTTGTTTAAATGTGAACTTTTATGAAAAATGATTTTACATGTATTAATGTGTGCACTGAAAATTGCAAAAGACTGGTAGGTGTTACACATTTAAAATTAACCGTGCTTTCATGAAACTGCCTCAGAAGGAATTTTTACTTATATAATAATGCATTAGACCTAAAACGACAAATTTATCATGAATTATTAATTATGTTTGCACGTTGGTACTTTAAAAAACCATACGTACCACATACTTTCATGTATTAATCGTAAATGTGCTAAATGATTACAAGTGCATCAGAGATGAATTTGAATTTATATGTTATTTATGAATTATGTTTGCTCGTTGTTACTTTAAAAAAATCATAAGTACCACATACTTACATGAATTAACCGTAATTGTGCTAAATGATTACACGTGCATCAGAGAGGAATTTGAATGTATATGTTTTAGATTTCTTATAAATGAATGATTCACAATTTATATGATATTGTCGTATATTAGCTTGAATTTTTGTAGGCCTCATTTCTAAAATGCTTGTGGGACAATTCTCCACTATTGCAAATAATGTACAGCAAAGTATGTTTCTCTGACTTCTCTTGTACTGTGCAAGATACTTGTTTTTTTTTTTTTTTTTTTTTTTTTTTTTGAAAACCTTTATTTCGAAATTCAGGACACAGCTATTCAGCCGACAGCCCGGAGGTTCGGCAGCATTGCAAGTTAGATACAGTAATGCGTCCCGGATACAGTACGAAGAGTAATGCAAAGGTCCAGTTTTAAATAAACACAGAAAAAACACACAACAAACCCCAGCAAGGCAGAACATTGAAATCCCATGGCGAAAGCCCCCCGGGGAGGCAGGACCCCACTCATCTACTAAGTATAAGACTGTGTGCGGAGGAAGAAGGGGAGCAGCAGAGGGCCAGAACAAGCACCAAAACCAAACTGTGCTGGATGGTAGGTCAGGGGGAAAGCTGTTCCTCGGGAGGTTCCAGATCCGGGGCAAGACATATTCCCCCCCTGTATTGGTTCCACCGCCCCCAGATGGCATGCCACTTCCGGGGGCGACCTCTAGAGCAGTAGACCGTCTTCTCCCTAAACATGCTCCAATCCATGTTCTCCTTCCACGCGGTCAGTGTAGGGGGACCCGAGGAGCCCCATAATCGCGCAATATCCCTTTTAGCTACCATGTTACCCAGAGTCACCCATTGGGTCTGTGCCTCATCGAGATCAGTGGGCCCCCAAACGTTCAGGAGGCAACACCGCGCCTCCGGCTGTACCACAATGCCCGTCACCTCCCCCATAACTGCATGGACTCTCCTCCAGAACTCCACAATGACACCACATTCCCAAATGATGTGCAGGAAAGTACCCACCATACCACATCCCCTTCTGCACAGGCCGTCCTCCGAGAATCCCATGTGGACCAGCCTTGGCCCCGTAACATACACCCGGTGCAGTATTTTAAGCTGCACCAGCCTCAAACGCGACGGGATCGCAACCTCCTTAGGCGAAGAAACCGCTGACTGCCAGTCCTCATTATCCAACTCGAGGCCATCCCTGGTCCACTGTTCTCTCAGCCCCAATAGCAAGTCTGCCCGGACGTTTATCAACTTCTTATATATGAGCGAAATCGTGCTCTCAGGCATATGACCATCAAGGACTCGGTCCTCAAGGGGAGAGGACTCCGGCACCTTCTCACCCTCCACTAGGACTGATCGGAGGGCGTGACGCAGCTGGATATATCTAAAATACTCCGAAGGCCCTAGCTCAAACTCAGTCTGCAACTCCTCGAAAGACTTCACCCTCCCTTATGCAGCACATCCCCCACCCTGGATATACCTATCAGATCCCACTTATCAAAGCCCTTCGTATGCCAGAGTCTTCCCAGCCTTTCCGATTCAAACAATGGGGTAGCGAGGGTTAGCCTGTCCTTCCAGCCCAGCGAGTCGGTCGCCATCTTCCATACGCGCACCGCCACACCTGTGGGACCCGTGAGGGACGAGTCTAGGGACCGCGAATACAACGCCCTGTAGTAGTTGCCGCCGCGCAGCAGCCACCTATCCATGGCATACCCAGAGCTGAGGGCAGGGCCGTAAAACCCATGGTTGATCGCGCTCAACTGCGTGGCCCAGTAGTACCGTCGGATGTCTGGGAGCGCAATGCCCCCATCGTACCATGGGAGCGTCAACTTTGAAATAGCTATTCGCGGCCGCCCGTCCCACAGCAACGTCCTTTGGAGGCCTTCGACCTCCCGAAAGTATTTAGCCGGTACCCAGTCCAAGGTGTTCTGGAGGGCGTAGAGGAAGCGGGGAAGAGACATCATTTTGAACAGGGCCGCACGCCCAACAAGGGAGAGCGGCAGCCTCCGCCAACCTTCAACATCTCGCCTCAAGCGTGCCAAGGGGGGGAGCAGGTTCCTCTCATAGCGCACCACAGGATCCACGGATATAAAAATCCCCAAATACACAAAACCTTGCTGAGCAACCTGTATCGAACATGTTCTAGGGATCGGTGGGACCTCGCCACTAAGAACGTACAAGTACGATTTGCCCCAATTAATCACAAGCCCCGAGTTCCTACCGAACGATGCGAGTACGTCACAGACCACTATAAGTGACTTCTTTGGTGAGGCAAGATACAGCAGGATATCGTCGGCATAAAGCGAAATACGGTCCTCGTGATCAGGCGACCACCGAAGGCCCCGTATATCCGGGTGCCAACGTATCCACGCAGCCAACGGTTCAAGGGCGAGGGCGA
Source organism: Triturus cristatus (assembly GCF_964204655.1). Classification (NCBI taxonomy): domain Eukaryota; kingdom Metazoa; phylum Chordata; class Amphibia; order Caudata; family Salamandridae; genus Triturus; species Triturus cristatus. Next base: position 740,826,117 of record NC_140591.1, on the reverse strand, counting down.
ACAACAGAGGCGACAGGGGGCAGCCCTGCCGAGTACCCCTTCCAAGCTGAAACGGAGCAGATGCCCGACCATTCACCACGACATTCGCTAGTGGCCCCTCGTACAGCAACCGGACCCAACTCACAAACCCGCGACCGAAACCAAACTTGGCCAGCACGGCCCATAAATATGCCCACTCCACCGTGTCAAAGGCCATCGTGGCATCGAGAGATGCCACAACAGCCGGTTCACGCAGCGTGCCCGCCCTGGCGATGACGCCATGAAGACGCCTAAGGTTCAATGCTGTGTTTCGGTGCGGGATGAAGCCAGATTGATCCGGGTGGACCAGGTCGCCAAGTACCCTAATCAGACGGGTAGCCAGGAGTTTGGCCAGAATCTTCGGCTCAGCGTTGAGGAGTGAAATGGGCCGATAGGAGGCACATCTATCTCGGGGTTTACCCTCTTTGTGTATGACCACGATCGACGCCAGCCGCTGATCCAACGGAAGGACCCCATCTCCCCGCGCCTCCAAAAACATGGCGCGCAGGTGAGGGGCGACCCTATCCGGGAACAGTTTGTACAGATCGATCGGCAGTCCGTTCGGTCCAGAGGCCTTACCCGAATTCAACGCGCGAATCGCCCCCGCCACCTCGTCAACCGTGATGTCGCCATCCAAATCGTCCCTATCTATGTCAGAGAGGCAGGGCAACTCGATATCACGGAGGAGATCAGACGAGTCTTCGGGCGGCCTGTCCGACACAGAGGAATAAACCCTATGAAAATATTCCGCAAAACACTCCACAATCCCTTCAGGTTCCACAATCGCCTCTCCCCCCTCTCCAATCAACTCTGGCACCACTCTATTGACCCGTTCCTTCTTGTCCAGCCACGCCAGGAGTTTCCCTGCCTTATCTCCAACATCATACAGACGGCCCTGTTGTTCCCTGCTGAGGGTCTTGGCGGCGTCCGTCACCAGGTCCCTATACTCCGCCTGCTTCAAGCAAAGCTCATGCAATGAGGACTCTGAGACCTCCTCCTCCATATCCCCTTCAAGGGCCGCAATCTCCTCCTCCACTTGCCGCACTTCGCAATCCCTCCGATTCTTGGCAGTCACCACCAGGGAGAGGGCCTCCCCCCGAAGCACGGTCTTAAAAGCTTCCCACAGCGAGATCGCCGAGTCCACGGATCCCAGATTGTCCTTAAAGTAATTATCTACCTTCTTTACCAGGGCGCTGCGCATCTTGGGGTCTCGGAAATACCAAGGGTTAATGGGGGCCACCCTCCCTCCTCCCTCCCGACCGAGATCCAGCCGGATCCACACTGGCGAGTGATCAGAGATACCACGTGCCATGTGCCTCGCCTCGGATATCAACGAGGCATGTGCGGCCAGAGTGAGCAGGTAGTCAATCCTGGAGAGGCTACCATGCGCCCCGGAGTGAAACGTGTATTGACTCTGTGTGGGGTGCCGGAGCCTCCAGCAGTCTATCAGGCCAAACGTGTCTAGGAGGTCTGGAAGCCATTTCTGAGCCCCCCCTGTGTCCCTGGGCGGGTATCTATCCAGCAGTCCGGAACCCACAGCGTTGAAATCCCCTCCCACTACCAGCATGCCCCCCGGGAGAGTCAGCAAAGCCCTGCCCAGTTCAGCAAATGTGGCGGCCTGCAGGGCCGGCGGGACATAAACCGAAACCAAAACCAAAGTCCTCCCTTCCCACCGCCCCGCCACCGCCACAAACCTCCCCCTATCGTCAACAATGGTGGAGTCCACCTCAAAAGGCAACGATGCTCTAACTAGGATGCCCGCACCCCTGGACCCAGAAGAGAATCCCGAGTGTGCAATGAATTTATACCCCTTCCTATTCAGGGCATAGCACGTATTGCCTATGAGATGCGTCTCCTGCAGCAGGACAACGTCTGGCATTGAGCGTTTCAAAAATTGCAAAACAATCCCCCTCTTGATGCGATCCCCCAAACCATTAACATTCCAGCTTATAACACTTAAGCCTCTACCCCCCATCCTCAAACGGAAAGAGGCCCACCCCACACCCGAGGCGCCACCATGGAACTGCCCTGAGGATAATCATCATGCCTTGCAGAAATAAACCCCCCAACAACAAACTCAAACTCCCCATAACTCCCCCCACCCTGCACCCCTGCTGCAGCTTAAAAAGCCCCCCCAACTTGCAGTGTGCCTGTCGCCCTACAAAAACAAAATCTACAAAAAGTACCCTAGGGGAGGAAAAGAGCACCCCTCGTCCTCCTGCAACCCTCCACAGTTACTGCACTCTGTTCAGATCTTCAAATATGGTCAAATCAAGTCAGGCCGGCTTTGAGTTATCAGCCCTGTCCATCCCGGCCACTGTCTCCATGCTCAGCTGTGTCGTCCCCGGTCCGTCGCCGGGGCAAAGCGTCCAGCCATTCGTCGGCCATAACAGGAGAGTCAAAAAAGAATGTCCGATCTTCATACACCACCCGTAGTCTGGCGGGGAAAAGCATGGCATACTTTAGGTCCCGCTCCCGAAGCCTTCGCTTCACCCCCAGGAAGCTCTGTCGCTGCCTCTGCACCTGCTGGGTAAAGTCCGGGTAAAAATTCACCGACGCATTCTGGAAGGGGACTGGGCCCGTCACCCTCGAAGCTTGCAGGATAGCGTCCCGATCTCGAAAATGAAAGAGCCGGGCGACAATCGGCCGCGGCGGGGCACCCGCCTTGGGCCGTCCGCCCGGCACCCTATGGGCCCTTTCCACCGCAAAAAACTTTCCAAGGCCCTTAGGCTTCAGATGATTGAGGACCAAATCTTCCACAAGCAGGTCCGCCGAAGCCTCATCCGAGGACTCCGGGACCCCGATTACGCGCACGTTGTTGCGCCTGGACCGGCTCTCGAAGTCCTCCAGCCGGCGGGCGGCGAGGTCACTCTCGGCCCTCAGCTTCCGGACCTCGTTCTGCAGGTCCGCAACCTCATCAGTGAGGCCCGTGGTCTTGTGGTCCAGGTCCTTAACGCGCTCGTTAGTCTTGCCCAGGTCCGAGCGGATCAAGTTGACATCCACCAGGATGGCGTCCACCTTATGCGCCAGGGCCTCGAATTGCCTCCCCATCGAGGTCTGCATCCCATCAAGCGCGCCCATGACATCCTGCAGGGAGAGCTCCGGGGTCCCAGGCGAGTCCTCCTTCTGGGCATCCGGCGCCTGGCTCGATCCACTCGGCGATGTCTTCAGGAGGGCGTAGCGGTCCATACTGTTAACTTGGGAATACGTTCCCCGCCTGGTGGACTTAGTCTTCTGCCGATCTCCTTCTGCCTTGCCCGACATAATGGACTCCAGGCAGTCCAATGCAGTGAGGACCGTCCTCTCTCAGAGAGAGGTATAAAGAGTGAGCAGGTCCGCCTTGTTCTGCCAAAATAGCCCACCGAGCGTCCCTGGGGTTATAGAGCCACCCAGAGCACTACAGTGTCCGGGTAGACAAAGGGAACGAAACCGAAAGTGAAAGAGCGAGGGCCTCTGTCCGGCAGTTCACACCTCACCAGGCCGTTGTTGATCAACTAGGAGTCGGGCATCCTGCCAACTCTAGCCCCTGGCATCTCCGGGAGTTAGGCCGCAATCTTTCGCCAGTCATAAGTCCGGTTCCCGATGGGCGATCCGACCGCGGGTAGTATCAGTCGCCTCCCTGACAACTCAGCAACACGGTGCCATGCATACCATCAGGATTAGAGTCAGGATAGTCGATGGAGGGCGCGAGGGTCTCGGGAGCTCTAAGCTCACGCGGCCATCTTGGTCAAGCGCTAGGCTCCTCCTCCGCAAGATACTTGTTACATAATTGTTACAATTTAGAACAGATGCCCATGAATCTTCGCTTTTGAACCTACTTATGCACCTTTTTCAACGGACAATTGTCTAGTGTGTCACATGTTGGACAGCTTAAGGACTGCGTGATTGACCCACCTATTCTTCAGGATTCACATCACACTCATGCTATACGAACTGACCAATGGACTGAGTTGTCTCAATGAATGAGGTGATGCCAGGAGGTGTCACCCCGGAACTTCCCAATTATAATTGGCTATCCTAAGGAGACCAGGGGGCTGCTATTAACCTTGCTGCTAAAGTGTCAGACGGAGACTGATTCCTGTCATGATCCACACTTATCAGACTGGACTGGCTTGCTTGGAACTTTGCTGAACTTTCCTGAATAAGTCTTTGCTAAAGACTTAGCTGGCTCCCTTTCCAGACTGATGAATATGATGTGTGTGCCTGGTGGCCTCTCCACCACATAGACTACCTGTACTGACACGCTTTTGTCCCTTCCTGAAACCAAGAGCTTTGGTATCTATTAAACAACTTTACTCTTGATTCAAATCCGATGCTAAATTCCTAATGTATAAGTCTTCATTTAAGCTTGATAAACTAAACTAACCTAATTTGATTGTCTCTGCTATCGTCCGTTTAGTTAGTGTGCATTATTAAATGGTTTTACTCTATGACTAAGGTAAAATGTCAAAGCCTGATGCTACTATTCTTCATAGTTGTAACTGGACTCCTGGTTTGTATGAACCTTGCTCGCCCTTGTTTTTTCAGGTGCTTGCTGTGACTATTTTGTATACTTACAGTATTATTTTGAGGATTATTTACATGAGTTTAATTTCAAATTTGTAGTACGTTATTTAATTTCTGGTCCTCATTGGATGACTGCTAGACCCCTAAATATCCAAAGATACTTTCGGTTCAGAGCAAGGTCCATCGGAAGACCATGACCATATTACAGTAATTGTCAAGTAAGGGCCCAGCTACCGCTGCAGCAGTAGTAAGCTTCATTGTAGTTTTCTAAATTGCTATTAATGTATAGCTAAAGAAAAATATTGTTTTTTAAGGCAAATTTTTAGTGCCAAAGTTTATTAAAGAAATGGAATGGTTATTGGGCTAGGGATTTACTGTTACTAATGCTTACAATGTAGAGTCTGACAAAAACATATCATGCATACACAAATTAAACACTAAGCAGAAAAAGAATATAACTCAGCTGAGAATGCTTGATAGAATTCAGCTGTGAATCCATTAAAATCCAGAAATGTACTGTTCTAAACTTACACCAATTGAATTGCCCCAATTAGGCCAAAATCAGTTCCGGGGTCCTTGTGTACAGGCTGGGAGAGACCCTGGCTTGGCAGTTGAGACTAGGCTGTAGCAGGACCAAGGCTGAGTTGCATAAGGCTGGGTCTAATCTGAGATGGCTTGGTGGGCAAAAAACCAATTGACTTAGATGCAGCCCAAGTATTTATCCGATGCTGAGATTAATTCAAGCATTTCACCCATCACGTTTTTCTATTTTACACTATCTTCAAATATTCTCCACCAGTCACTGATGACAGAAGAAGCCACATACATAGTTCTTGTGGCTACCTCTACCTCTGTCCATCCTGACACAGCTAGGAAGCTTCAGCCTCTATGTTCACAGCCACAAGGGGGACATCATATATCAGTCAGAAACAGCACTTTCTGCAGGATATAGCCACTGTTACAGGTCTACAAAGGAAGCATGCCTCAAATGCCAACTCCCTGTCATACCTTCTTTTACTTATTATTTAAATTTCTGGATTCAGAAAGAGGACAAAAGGCTCCTGACAGCTCAACTCCAGCTGTCTTTCCTCACAGGCTGGTCTGTCTGTCACTTTTTGGCAGTCAATCCCTTTCCTTCAGTAAAGGGAAATGTAATTCCTAGCAACCATTAAAAAGCCATGACAGCCATTGAAAAGTAAATGCTGTTCACTGGTGTTAGGGCTTACATTCCCCTTTAGGGACAAATAGGGAAGGGCTGTTATAGCGTGACAGAGACCAGCACATGAAGAGCATTTGTTGTTTCTCTAATAAGTTTGGTGCTGTTTGACGAATCTTCACAAATCTTCCAAAAAATACTTCATCCCCTTCAAATTCTTCCTGTAAAGTTACAGAGTGATCTTTCAAGCAGAGGGGCCAAAAAAAGGTGCAATTCAAAAACAGTGATTCTCATGTTAATTCAATAGGTCATTTTGTGAAGTGATACAGAAACGGCTGAATGGAATGACACTGAATTGGGCAGAAAGTTAGAACTTTACTCTTTTAAAGAGATGCTTATGATGGGTTTAAGAATTAGGTATACCTGGATGGTAGGTACGCTGTAGTCTTGTGGGACTCCCAGGGTACTGAAACTGAAAAAAAATAGGGCCCGCTCCTTGGCCGAAGGAGTCATTCCCCTTGTCAGCAGTTTCAGTACCACAGGGCTAGTACCGAGAGATCTGTTTGACTGCTCACGATTTGGAGAAAAATGTTGCAGATGCTATTACAGTACACAGGGACTGAGTAAAAAAAGATATAAAAGGGCAAGTTAGGGATACCCTGACCCCATGGCACTGGTGGTGGGGACCCAGAGTTACCCTTATGGCTCAATAATACATATTGCCGGTATCACAGGACTCCTGTGGGATCCAGCGCAGGTCTTCTGTTAAGTACAGTGGTACCTCCGTGGTACCGCTGCTCAAGCTTCACACTTATGGTTCCATGGTACTGTGCAAGTTTAATTGGGTGAACCAAAGGCAGGTGAAGTTTGAGCAGCAGTAGCGTAGGAGTACTGCAGAACAGTTGAAAATTAGAAAACATTAATGGCCCGATCCCGATCTTGGCTGGAAAGAATCCCGACCAAATCGAATTGGGAATGCTTTCTGTTCAACTCGACCGCAAGCCCTCCGTGCAACCAAGTACGATGCATCCCATGTTGAACACAACCGAGTCGTGCAGAATGCTATCATTCCGAATGAAGCCTCCGTAAACCGTGCTAATGCGACTGACTCGTTTGCTGACGCTCACGAACAGCATGCCAGTCACGAATCCGACAGCAGATGATGTTGCATGAGACTCGGTTACAGAACCGTGTCGGTCTGTGTATTAAATATCAATGGGGGAAGTCAAAAACAGTCAAAACAACCATTGGCTACTGCAAAAAAACTACAAAAAAATAAACCACACCCACAAATCTACCTATATAAAGGGCCAATACCATTACCATGATCCTTTGCCACAACTGCTAATAGATCCAAGGAGCTACCACCACACATTCCCTGCTCTCTGACTCTCTGCCACACACATTCACACACCACACACGTTGCACAGATTTCAATTCATTCATACAAAACCACACAAACACACATCTTTTTTCATATTCATATTCACACTCACATCCACACTCACACTCACCCCCACCTTCACTCTCATCATGGCCAAAAGGAAGCAGCCACGTTTTACAGATAAGGAGTTGGAAGTGCTTGTAGATGAGATCGTTAGAGTAGAACCACGTTTTTTTGGGAACCTAGTCCAACAGACCCCCCCTTCCCCAGAGAAATAAGATGTGGGAGAGGATAGTTAACAAGGTGAATGCTCAAGCACTTTGCCGGCACACAATGGATGATATCAGGACCAGGTACTATGATGTGCGAAGGAGGGTCAAGAAGCTGATGGCCAGGAAATGCTTACAAAGCCAACAGACTGGTGGTGGCCCTCCTGCACAACCTGTCCACTTTACCTCCTGGGAGGAGAAGGTGCATAACAACCTTCCACCAGAGGGCATCTATGGAATACCAGAATCACAAGAGTCTGGTGAGTACACAATCCACATTTAAATAAAGTTATTGATCTTACCCCTAGAAACATCACTGTAAAGGATACAGTTAAACAAAGGACAGTATAAATATATAAAATGTAAAAGATTCTAAGAGCATTTGATGTGTATGTCAGATTGTTACCAATAATACTTCAAATTATATTGAAAATGCGTTAAACTATGACCATGTACAATTCCAGTCTGAAATTCCAACCACGAATAGGTTTCTCCCCCTCTCCTACCTTGGAGATCAGGATTGACAACAAGAGAAGGTTGTAGAAAAGGGCCATAACCATACGGATGTACATGACGAAAACCCTGAAATAGCTATCTCGGAGTTAGGCCCTAAACAAATAATTCAAGGGGTACACCAGCAAGACTGTGCCCTAAGGAACTCAGAACTGGAATTAGAACTACCGCCCTGCCTAACGACTGAGCCCCCAAATTTGCCTAATGCTATACAGGATGAATCAAGGAATTTACAGTCTAAGGAGCCAAGCCCTCCAAACTGCCAAAGTACGAAAAACATTAAAACCATATTGAAGACCTGGAACGTTGCCGGAGTAAGAAATAAACTAACAAAATCCAGAGTGGTTAGAGATTATCAACCAAGCTCAAATAGCTTGTCTCCAAGAGACATGGATAAAAAATCTTTTTTTAGAGGGCTTCATGTCATTCCTAACCTCAGCAATTCCCTCAGGCTTGGCTGTTTTAATATCAATATCTTCTACAGTAAAAGTCTTAAGGACTTACCTATCCTCTCCCTATTTCCAGCTCATTAATTTAATTACAGATGTAAGGGTCAATTTGGTTATAATCAACGTCTTTAACAACGTTTTTAATACACCAAAAGTGACAGTAATAATGGATTAAAGCACAGAAGTGGATTTATTTTTAGCCAAATTAAGAATGACTATGTTTTACTATGGGTAGGAGATTTTAATATCACTAAGGGCCTCATGTAGGAAGCCAAATACCGGTCGGTAACGGCCGATTTTCGGTAATTATACCGTTACCGACCGGTATTTTGGCTTTTGAGATGTAGGGGGAGAATTTCATGATTCGGTATTTACCGAATCGGTAAAATTACCGATTCGGTAAATTTACCGATTCGGTAAATACCGAATCATGAAATGAAATGTAGGGGGAGTGTGTGGTGGGTGTGGGGATTCGTTATTTACCACCAACTAAAGGTTGGTGGTAAATGACGAATAGGTGAAAAAAAGCATTTTTGTGCACGTTTAAGTGTGCAATGTGGCAGACATACATGCCCTTAGGGCATGTATGTGCGCCACATGTGCACACATGGCCGAATCAGGGGTGCAACAGGGTGTCAAAGTGACACCCTGCCACCCTTGCATGTGCTCCCCCATTACCGATTCGGTATTTACCGATTCGGTAATGAGGCATACCTTCCCATCAATGGGAAGGTATGCCTCATTACCGAATCGGTAAATACCGATTCGGTAATTACCGAATTTTTCCGAATCGGTAATATTTACCGACTCATTACCTACATTGCATTTACCACTTCATAAATACCGAATCGGTATGATTCGGTATTTATGAAGTGGTAAATGCCAGCCCACCTACATAAGGCCCTAAGTGTTATAGACAAGGTTCTGATAGTTGTGGATATGCTAAAACTAATGGTGAGGGTATGCTAAATTTTCTGCACAACCCATATGGAGAACTTTTAAATGAAATGATATACAGGTACAATTTGGTGCTTATGGCACAATGTATTAGTAAAAGCGATCTGGAAGTACCTACATATTTTGGAAATTGTAGAAGTTCTGTTATTGACCATGTACTGGTGACAGAAAATGGTGAACACATAATAGATTCCCTTGCTGTTATCCCGAATGTTTTTAGTGCTCGGGGACGGTCATCTGTAGCACATTAGGGCTGATTGGTGGGTGGCAGGAGTTAAACGCTTATCTGCAAAGCTGGAACAAGCGTGCAGGCAGAGAGAGATGCGCTTACCTCCTCGTGGTGGTTTGCTCATGGCACTGCTTGGAAATTGATTGTAAATTTGGTGTTGCCTTTTTAAAACTGAAGGAACCTTTTAATCTTGTATTTTGAGCTGTTTTTTAATCACGCTTAGCGCTCCCTCACTTACGCTATCTGGGAGCACTTCCGCTTCATTTTACAGTCTAGTTCTCGGGGACGGTCAGCTGCTGCACAGCAGGGCTGATTGGTGGATGGGAGGAGTTAAACGCTTATCTGCAAAGCTGGAGCAAGTGCACAGCGCAAGCCCATATGCGCCCGTCTGCGCCCGACCGGGACCAGGGGCCAGTCCCCCTGGTCCCCATTACCCATATTCAGCAGAGGAACTCCGGACCTTAGGTCAAGGTACGGTGCTAATTAATAATAACGTAGCAAACACACTCAGGACTGAAGGTCTATTAAGGACACAAACGGTAGTAGGTAGCACAGGTCTCCTACCTCATCCATCCAGGGCGTCCAGGCCAGTTGGCCCATGGGGACTACGGGTGGCTACACTTAACACCTGCTCCTTACAGAAGCATAAACTTGAGGTTTTCTCACTCTTCCAAGGTGACTCCCATGACATCCTAGGAGTCACAGAAACTTGGCTCGAGGAGTCCTCTGTTCCGGACTTGGTAGCAGCCATGCCCCCGAAACTATTCTGCCCTTTGTTATAACAGACCAGGCAGCACTAGAGTGGGTGGAGTTGCGATCCTGCATAATCAACAGCTAAAGACAGAGACCCTATGCGCAGAGAGCATCGAGGGGGCAGATGTGTTAGGAGCTAAGATCTGCTCCCAGACCACCTGTCTAATCGTTCTGGTGGTCTATCGCCCCCCTCGAACGCCCCCCAAATTTGTTGAGCTCTTCACCAAATTAGTCAACGATATCCGCTCCCGGTATCAATGTATCCTGGTGATGGGGGACTTCAATTTCCACTGGAATCAGATACCCAAAGACAGCCAGGCCAAACAGTTGGAGGAGGCACTGGCTTCCTTGGAACTGAGACAACTGGTGAATAGCCCTACTCACAAGAAGGGCCACACACTTGATTTGGTCTAGACGTCCCATCCATTAACTAGCCTAATAGATATCAGTCCCTGCACCTGGTCCGATCATGATTTAATCAGAGGCCTGTTTCCACCCTCAAGACAAGCAGTCTGTCCTCCTCCGGAGTGGAAAGTGCTGTGGGGATGGAATAAAATTAGAGAAGATGATCTGGTTAAAACTCTACATAAATCAGCCCCCCCAAGTCCAGCACAGGGAAACATTGACCTAGAAAGTGCCGCCCTTTCCATGAGGCTGAAGAATGCCATTGACATAGTAGCCCCTGCACGCAGGGAAAAAGTGAGGAACAAAGGCAAAGGGGCCCCTTGGTTCGATGAGGCTCTAAGAAACAAGAAACAAACCTTACGCCAGTATGAGAGAGCCTGGCGGAAAGCATATGACCCAGGTGCCCTGTTGAAATATAAAACAATGTTCACAGTTTATAAAAAAGCGATTCTAACAAGGAATGCAGAATTCTATGAAGCAAGGACCCTGACCGCTGACAATACACAAAAAGAGACCTTTCGGATTTTAAAAGAGCTGAGGCAGTCTCAGGAGCAGAAGCCCCCAACCTGCCCTGAAGATTGTAACACATTTCAGTCCTTCTTCTCTAAAAAAGTGAAGGACCTGCTGACAGAGATCCACCTTACTCCTACTGTCCACTGCCCCCTAGCATCTGCCCCCTGCCACATGTCTACGATAATCCACTCACCGTCTTCCCAATGCTTAATTATGAATCCCTGGCCGTTCTTATGGGCCGGTTTAAGTCAGGGTCAACTGCGGACCCCTGCCCACGAGGGTATTCAGTATGGTATTACTGCACGTAGAGAGCGAGGTCCTCACTTTATTAAATCAGTCTCTTGAATCTGGCCACGTTCCTACCGACTTTAAGGAAACTCGAGTCAACCCTCTTCTTAAGAAACCAGGGACAGACATGAAGAACATTAAACATTTTGGGCCAATTTCCCAGCTCCCTTTCCTGGCAAAAGTGCTGAAACAGCACGTGCTGAAATCCTTGTCACACCACTTAGAAGCAAATCAACTCCTGCAAACAAATCAGGCAGGCTTTAGGGCCCATCATAGTACGGAAATGGTAATGCTGGCAGTAATGGATGAACTCAGGCTCAGGGCCGACAACAAAAAGCCATGTGCCCTGGTCCTGGTAGACCTGTCTGTGGCATTTGATACGGTCAACCACGACCGACTTTTGTCTCGGATCTCGGAGTTAGGTATCCAGGGAACAGCCTTTAAATGGCTTACATCCTTCCTAACTGACCGATCACAGAGAATACAGCTAGCCAATCAGGTGTCTGACCTCGGCAAACTCACGTGCGGGGTTCCACAGGGCTCGGCATTGTCCCCCCTTTTATTCAATGCCTACCTTCAGCCATTGGTGGCTGCACTGACTCACATGTAGTGCCAGATTTATAACTACGTGGACAGTACCCAAATCATCATCCAGATAGACAACTCCCCTGCTGCCCACGCATGAATCAAAACATTTTAAAATACGTAGCCAACTGGATAACGGCAATCACCACGGACACCAACCCTGGAGTGATCCCTTCTGGCCACAAGAACTGGGCACAAATCCTGAACCTGCCCAAGCCGTAAAAAGCCTGGGCATCAAAATCGATGCCAAGCTCTTCTTGACCCACCAGATATCAGCCATAGTAGGAACATGTGTTGGTCTGCTAAGACAGTTACGGAAACTAGCTCCCCTTCTCTCCTTTGCAACACTCAGAATGGCTGTATCGGCCATGATAGTGTCACAACTGGAGTATGGAAACTCTCTGCACATTGACCTCCCAGGAAAGGTGCTTGCCAGATTGCAGATGATTATGAACGATGCCGCCAGACTGATCTTTAGACTTCCCGGGAAGGCCCATGCCACCCCCCTCCTACGCCAGCTACACTGGCTTGCGGTAAGGCAGAGAACTAGGTTTAAGGGCCTCTGTATCATGCACAAAGCCATTTATGGCCAGGCCCCAACCTATATCAAAGAACGGCTGGTAAACGACACGCCTAGCAGGTCATTCTGTTCCTCGGAGGCTGGCCTGTTGGTCTGTCCCCGCTTTAACATGGCCTCCAAAGGAGGTAGAGCTTTTTCAACCTCAATTCCTCAACTGCGTAAGGAACTCGCCCTCCTCCCATTTAGGAAGAAGTTAAAAACACTCCTTTTTGTGGAAGCCTGAGGCACAACCTAATCAACTTTCTCCTTACCATACGCTATGGTAGGGCTCTCTCTCACAGCGCTTAGAGACCTGACGGTGATTATGCGTTCTACAAGTTACAATTACAATTAGTGATCATGCAGCCCTGTCATTAACTCTTAATATAAATACTTCAAGGCATAATAGTTTACAATGCCCAAAGCAACTTGGAATACAGGGTAAAAATGGTTTCACTTTAAGATGGATAAATAGAGATGGCATAGCAAAAACCCAGGAAATCATAACAGACTCTCTAAATGATTCCTATACTTGTACAGATTTTATGTCGACCCCAAAGCTTATTATGGAAGCTTTCTGTAAAATGATGGGACTTATTGCAGAAAAACTAAAGTGCCCATCCAGAGGGAAATACAATAGAAATAGGGGTTGGTTTGACACAGAAAGTTCAGTAGTAAATAGAAAACTAAGGAAAGCCTTCCGAGAATCACCAAGAGACAGAGAAAAAATTAGCAGATTGAGAATCAGGTACAAAAATGCAGTTGATAAAATGAAAAGTGGGCGGATAGGAAAAATATGGGAAGATTTGCTTCAGGCAGCTGATCTAAATGATAATACCCTTTTCTGGAAAATAATAAATCAGCCATTCATAAAAGAGAAAGAAGACCCAAATATAGGGACGTTGGTACACCAGGGGAACTGGATCGAACATTTTAACACCATTTTTAATTCAGAGGGGAGTACTTTTAACCTGACTTTTACACATCTTTATCAAATTGAGCCAGTGAATATTCCTGATATATCCTTAGAAGAGGTTATTAAAGCCCTAAACAACGCCGCTAGTGGAAATGCCTCCAGCCCAACAGGGTCCCAATAGATATTTTTAAAGCACAGGTCACTTTATGGGCACCGATGCTGACCCAAGTCTGTAAATCTACAGTGAAAGGTTTCCTCCCAACCTCGTGAACAGAAAGCACAATAGTCCCTATTTTTAAAACAGGAAATTGGGGTGATCCAAAATGTTACTGCCCAATATCTCTCCTGAACTCCAGTGCCAAATTAATGGGGAGAATCCTTCTGAGCAGGTTAGAAAAATGGGCGGAGGACAATCATATACTTTCTGCAACACAATATGGATTCAGACCAGATATTGGCACAATAGAACAATGTGTAAATTTACACCTGATAATAAACAAATATATGGTAGCCAGGACAGGACAAGTCCACTTATGTTTTGCCGACCTGAGCAGTTCATTCCACCTTCTAAACCATAACAAACTCTGAGGAACACTTCTGGATTTGGTAGCCCCAATGGGAATTATTAACTTCCTATCCCAATGGTATACCCACCTTACAGCACAGGTAAGATAGGGCCCAAATGGCGAGTCCACAGATAGTTTTAAGATCACATGAGGGATTAGACATTGTTGTGTTCTTGCGCCCCTGCTCTTCTCACTCTATATAAATGGTGTGGATGCATGTCTACAAGAATCTAAAGCTGATGTCCCCATGGTTGGTACCCGCCATGTTCCTATCTTACTATATGCAGATGATGCGGTCCTCCTTTCAAGAACAGCAAATGGGCTGCTGTTGCTGATAGATAAATGTGTAAAGTTCATGGATGCTAATGATATGAAAGTTAATTTAAAGAAAACTGTCACCATGGTAGTGGGGTAAGGTAGAGTAAGGAAAAGGATTCATCACATCAAAGGGGAGAGGTTAGGGGAGCACAAATCTTTACATACTTGGGTATTCAATTTACTGCATCAGGCTCTTGGGAAGGTCAACTAGATATATAAATAATGACATTTTTAAGAGTGGTAGAATCGATTTTTAGATTCTCCAGTAAAATAGCTCAAAACCGATAAGAGAAACGCTGCTGTTGTATAAAAGTACATGTTTACCAAGTGCTGGCTATGGAGCTCCCTTATGGGGTTATACAAATTGTGCAAAATTGCAGACATTAGAAAATATGTTTCTGGCATGCCTGCTGGCAATACCAAAATCTAGCTCATCGTACATATCACATAAGGAACTGGCTGTCCCCTTTTTTGAATATGATCTACATATCAGGCCAACCACTTTCTGGCACAATAAATGGAGTAAAACAGAGACACGATTTACAAAGGAGATCATTTTAGATTGTCATGCTAGATGTCTAGATGAAGATAAATTGGCTCTCTTATGTGGAACACGTGCCTAAGAAAACTGGACCCGGATATAGGAGTAAATGACACAGCCAAAATCATTACATACTCCAAAAAAGAGGTTGTGTCTATATTAAAGGGACTAAGGGAAAAGGAGAGAGAACTAAATTAGAGTAAGAAAACTACGGTAGCTAGGTACCTGCAGCACAATGTGAATGAGGGCCAGTCAAACTACTTGACAATTGTCAAAAACAGTCAGCAAAGATTTTATCTTACAAGAATGTGCTTAAAAACACTTCATCTCCGGGTTGTCTTTCGAAAAAGTGGGGCATGGACTAAAAACTTCTATAATTGCCCATGTGATGGCAAATCACAACAAAGCACAATGCACTTTATTTTATGTTGCAGCTTTAATAAGGACAGCAGGAAACATTTTTTAGCCCCTCTTTTTAAAAGTGGCAAATATATTTTTTATCAGTATGCTTTTAATTATCTATGTGCCCTAGAACAAAAAGTGATAGCTGCTTGTCTGATATAACGTTTATTACAATGCCCATAGAAAGAAGGAAACAATTAGCATACCTCGAGGCCCTGACATATGACTAATCAGATCAACCAGCTATTTTCCTAATTTCCGACTTAATAATATGACCTCACTGTTCTATCAATCTATTTTGTGATATAATGTACTTTTGCATGGATTGCTTTTTAATGTATTCTATGATTATGATGTAGCGCTTAAAAGGTTGAAAATCGTAGGGGTGCGTTATATTCACTGTTAGTCGGCACCCGCATATAATCAAATGTGTACTCAGGTATTTTGTGTGCAAATATATTAAGAATTGTATAATCTATATCGATTTTAATAGAAGTGTTAGCTATGTACAAGCATATTGTGGAGGTATTAGAGAAATGCATAGAGTTTAGTCCTTTGAACAATGTGATGTTAAAAAACGTGTAGTTTAGAATTCGTGTCTGTAGACTGTTTCGTTTGACTACACATGAAAGAAAGACGTAAATGTCAATACTGTGATTTAGACATGCTTGTGTAACCGTAGTAGTGGCCAGAATTCGCATATATCGTTGAGGCGAAAGGCCTGGTATTTTCTTATGTTAGCCAAGGGCAATAGGCCAAAAAGGATTTATTCCAGTAGAGGTTTAGGCTGTAGTAAATTGCAAAGTTAAAAGATGCAGAGTATGTCTGCCTTGCATGATCTCACCCCAGGTGCAAGGACAGTTGCTCGTTAGTAGAGAAGCTCTTTGTTCATGAATTGACTTATGTAGTAAAAGCCAGACATGGGAGTGCATTGGAATGTGCCAATCGTAACTCCTAGTGCGGATGGCGTCTGGGACTCAAGGCCAAGCGATGGACGATGGAACTGGACAGCGCTCTGTGGAAAATTACTGAAAGCCGACCCCACAGAAGAGGAGGTGCAAAGGGCGTGTTCTGAGACTTGGGGTTCTGTATTAGGGAAAGCGCCCCGAGGGTGGACAGCAGATCAGAGCAGCCCAGAGCAGAGAAAGGGTAGGCGAAGAGCTAGAGGGGGCAACTTAGATCAAGCTCTCTAAGTGCAGACTTCTTAGGAAGTTTCACTTTGACACCTTTTACTCGACTGAGGGTCTCAAGGGATTGCTAAGTAGGGATGTCATCTAGTACAGAGTAGGGACAGAGATGGTATGGTCCAGTGTCCCTAATATTTACATTGGCTTGGTAGTTTTCTACCTCATGCTTTTAGAGATTGTGCTTTTAGTTATTTTCAGCCGTATGCGGATTCTTCGTAGAGTAGCATTTGTGTTAGTGCCTATGTACTTGTTGTGCCTCGTATTGAGGACTTTGTATCTTCAAATCTTCATGCTGATAATAAAAGCCAGAGAGCCAAGAGATTAAGTCTCGCGTCCTTGATTATGACAATTTGTGGACAGTAATTTTGATAATTGTGTTTATTCCCTCCACGCTATTGGGCAAGTAAAAAGTTCCATCCGACCAGAGTGGGTTCTAGTAGATAATTGCCAGATACTAAAATGGGCCGGAGCAGTTGGTAGCAGAGAAGGATGGTTACTTCCGATAGCGAGGGACAATTAGATTAGATAAGGATAAGTGATCCTTGAGGCCCAAAAGACGATAAGTGATGGTGAATCATCAGATGGCGAGTAGCAGACGGCAGCAGATGAGCATCGACGGCGAGTAGCAGTGCGGCAGGAAGCAGCAGTTCCAGGAGTGAGTATGAAAATGAGATGTTGTAGATTGCGGTGTTGATTTGTTGTGTGATGTCTTGCGGAGTTGATGTGTATGTCGTGTGATTGTGAGATCAGGCTGTGAGCGCGCGCAGCCCGGGAGTTGTGGTGTAGAAGACACCTGAGATAGATTTTGTTGACCGCCCAAAGGAGATCGTGAGGTACCATCGATCACCTGGACCGAGATAGCGGGAGCGAACGTGTGTGTGTATGGCAACCTAACGCTGGTCGTGGGTTGTTGTGTGTGGATCGGAGTGTTAGTAACCTATGAGTGGCGATCTGTCTGGCCGGACGGGGGCAGACGGGCGCCAATCGAGGTCAACAAGGTCAAGTGACTGTGGACGAACAGTCAGAGGCTGTGGACGGACAGCCAGAGAAGTAACTTAATCGGTTATTTCAGTGTGTGAAAGGGACGAGAGTAGGCGTGAAACGTGTTTGGAGAAGGGAACTGCTGCGAACGGAGGAAGGTGACGTCAGAGAGTGCCGCGCTGTGATAGGCCGGTTGGTGTGAGTCGCGCTGGTATTGGAGGATTTAAGAACAAGAAGTAAACAGAGCGTGAGATCGAATTCATTCGTCATGAAGTGTCTTAGGGTTTTGCGAGAATTGTGTAGAGGCGATAAACATGTGGTTGTGCGAGAGGGAGAAGAAGCCCCTCCCGAGGACACCCCAGCACATTACATGGCAAAGAATGTGGGGTTACATACTATAGTTTGGATTGAGAATTGGCACAAGATTACACGAGGTGAAGGGGAACTAGCTTTCCCGAGGTATGGCTCATTTAGACTAGCGGTGCTGTACCAGCTGAAGTCGGTGATGGGGTCCTTAAGACCCTTGCCAAGACCGGCACAGTTCGAAGCATTACATGCGTGGATTAGAGCAGCGCACGATAAGGAAAAGGGAAGAAGTCAGGAAAGGATGAGAAAGTCGATTAGGGCATTTCAGGATGCCAAGTGGGACGCAGCGGAGAAAAGATGGAGAGTGCAGACAATTGAGGAAGAGAAACTGTATCCCTTATTGATAGACTCGACGGGGATAAGGCATGTGAAAGAACAGGAGGAAGAGAGTGACTCCGATGACGGAGTATTGCAGAGATTGTTAGACGAAAGACCACCTCCTTATAATCCAGATGAAGCAGACGATAGGTGGGGTGAGAGAGGGGAAACTAGAAGAGTAACAATGCAACCCGAGACTCGAGTGGAAGGGTTGGTCTCGTTTGGAACAGAGAGTTCATGGAGTCAGTCTGAGGCTAGTGGGACGATTGAGAGAGAGATGAGGTTACCGGATGCATTGAGGGTACCGGTCACCATTGGACCAATTGTGTCAATATACAGTCCGGAATCGGAGGAAAGTGAGAGGTCTGAACAAGTGGCAGAAAGAACGAGGAGAGAAAGCGAGGAAAGTGGGTTGGAAGGGGCAATGGCCCGACCTCCAAGCCCTGTACAATGGAGTACACCATTGGTGGCGGTATCGGACACATCTAGGGGCAAAGAGGAACAGCGACCGGTGAGACCGAGAAATCAGATGGAGTCGAGATCAGATTTAAGGTCATGAGTACCGTCAGAGAGGCATCTAAACCCGAATGTGGTCCAATCGGAGAGAGTTCGGGATAACTTTAGGAGTTATTCTGCTCCTATAGAAACACCAGAAGTGAGGAGAGAGAAGGAACCAGAATGTGAATATGACGAGAGACGTGGAGCAAGTTGTCAGGTGTTGAAAGGAGCCTTGAAGGCAGGCATGATAGACATAGTAAGGCTCAAGGCAGAGGTAGACGAAATTATATATGGAAGTCTACCTCTTGAGAGAATAGTATCCTACAGTCCGGATGAACTGTTTTTTGTAGCGAAAGATGTGACTCGGAAAGCACGAATGGCACACGAGAAATTGAGGGGATTGGCGAAGGAATATGAGGTGGATTTAACCAAGACTAGGGTGTTGCAAGGAAGTCATAGGATGCACTATACCGAGCGGGAGCTGGAGGAGAAGAGGGTTGTTGGATTGAGGTCACATGCCAGAGAACTGGTTCTAGCCATGCGGCCATGGCTGATGCTTGAAAAATGGGAGGAGAAATGGTCAAAGAAAAAGACCTCTAAGGGAGCGGAAGGAGGAACTCCGGGTGAGGGGTTGTTACTAGCAAAGACCTTTCCCCTGAGGGAAGTGGCGAATGGAGGATATGTGCATGTACCATGGAGCAGGGGGGATTTGGCATCATTTACGAATGATTTTCCCAGGCTCAGGGAGAAGCCTGCAGAGTGGTACAAGCAGGTTGAGCGTTTTGTTAAGATTTCGAAGGTATTGTGGATAGACCTAAATACCTTATTCGATATTGTGGTTCCGGGAGATCTGTGGAACGCATGTAAGGTTGCCATTGATTGGCCGGACTATGAGCCTGAGAGGAATATGATTACAAATGGTCCGTCGCCAGCGGTGATGAGGCTGTATGAGAAAGTAATTACCTGGTTGAAATCGAAGGTTTCAACCCAAGACATTGATTGGGTGAAAATAGACAGGATGGTGCAGGAGCCAAAGGAGACAGTACATGAATTTTATGAGAGACTCTTGAAGGCTTTCAAGCAGTACAGTGGTCTAGACGAGTTAGAGACAAAAGATATGGGACAGTTTGTGTCTAAGTTCGTGCTGGGTTTGAAGCCCGAGGTTAGTCTCATGATACAACAGCATTTGATCTGTTGGCAGAATAAGCCCGTAGATGAAATCTTGCGGTACGCTAGGTACTGCACGGATGAGATTGAGTCGAAGCATAAGAAGATGAAAGATAATCTATTGCTCATTCAGATGCAAGCTGCCCAGGGACCGCCGAATGGGGGTCCAGTGGTAAGGAGACAGGGAAACTACCAGACAGGGAATCAGAACGCGCAGGGTCAGGGAAGGCCGAGGCCCGTAGACCCTAGGACAGGCATAGATGTAGCAATACTGAAAAAGACGACTGCTTGTCACCAGTGTCACCAGGTGGGACACTGGAGGCGCGAGTGTCCCCTGAACCCCTATAATCAGCCACAGATGGAGGGAGGAATGAGTCAGGTCCCTGGGGCGGAACAAGTACAGACGGTGACTGTACCAAGAATGATGCAAGGGGGGACCGGCATCCCGCAGGTGCAGATTCCCCAGCCACCCAGGATACAGAACATACAGCAGGGAGCTCGAACTTATTTGCAGATGCCCATGTTTGAAGTAAGCGAAGAGAAGGGGATAGACTTACTGGCTCGGTTGAGTTTAGGCCAAGATGATGACTGCCTACTTAGGGCCATTTTAGAAGTAGATCAGAGAGGACCCTTTGTGGAAGCAGAACTCGATGGACACCATACTACCTTTTTGGTTGATACGGGGGCTACCAGGTCAACTATAAGATCAGCGGTAGTTCCGGGGGTAGCCCTTTCTGGAGAAAGCATACAAGTGGTTGGAGTGGCGAACAAGAGGCTAGTTAGCCCCTTGACAGAACCGATTCCAGTTAGGATAGGAAACTTTAGGGATCGACATCAGTTCGTGGTGTGCGATTCTAGTCCTGTCTGTTTGTTGGGAAGGGACTTATTGTGCAAGCTCAATTGCACAATCTACTGTACCCCGAAAGGAGTAGAGGTGCAGACAAGGGATGATGACGCGACCTTTAAGGTTGCAAATCAGCGGGTGTGTGTGGAAATGTACCCAGCTTTGACAGTGGAGGAGCTTCCACATGACTTGAGGGAGTCAGTATCGACCGACGTGTGGGACCTAAGTGGGGAGGAGATTGGCTTAGTCAGGGGAGTGGAACCGGTGAAGATACAGGTTAAGCCAAACGCGGAATTCCCGAGAACACCTCAGTACAAATTATCCCCTGAAACGATTGCTGGGATTAAACCTGTGATCGAGTCTATGATTAGGCAGGGAATACTGGTGGAGATCATGGGTAGTCCATGTAACTCGCCCATTATGGGACTGCAGAAACCAAGTGGGAAGTTCAGGATAGTGCAAGACCTGCGGAAAATAAACGACATAGTCGTTCCATGTTGTCCAGTGGTACCGAATCCATCTGTGATACTGTTCCAGATCCCATGTGAAGCTGAATGGTTCACAGTGATTGACTTGTGTCAGGCATTTTTTTCGATTCCCCTACATGAAGAGAGCAGATTTCTTTTTGCATTTAGACTAGAAGACCGTGTATTAACGTGGTGTCGTATCCCACAGGGGTATACGGAGAGTCCATCGATTTTTAATCAGCTCCTAAAGAAGAATCTTGAAAGTCTTGTGTTGCCACAAAACTCTGTTTTAGTGCAATACATTGATGATCTGCTCGTTGCGTCGGAAACAGAAGACGCTTGCAGAACCGATACCATTGCGCTGTTGAATTTCCTGGGAGAGAATGGTCACAAGGTGTCTCCAAACAAGCTGCAATACTGTTTACCTGAGGTACAGTATCTGGGGCACAGAATCGAGAAGGGTAAAAGGAAGGTGTCTCCAGATCGCATTGATGCGATTCTGAGAATGCCAGTTCCCTCGACGCAGAGGGAAGTTAGAATGTTTTTGGGAATGGTGGGTTATTGCCGCCAGTGGATCCCAAACTTTTCCTTTGAAGCGAAGCCTTTACAGCGGCTGACGCGAAAGGATGTAAGTGATCCGGTACCATGGGACGACGAATGTTTGAAATCATTTCTGAGGCTGAGAGAAGCCTTATGTAGCGCTCCTGCGTTGGGAATGCCGGATTACAACAAGGCATTTGCATTATTCTGCTGCGAAAGAGAAGGTTGCGCATTAGCAGTGTTAACTCAGAATCATGGAGGTGTCCGTAGACCAGTTGCCTATTTCTCAGCTACTTTAGATCCAGTAGTTTCTGCGTTGCCCGGATGTCTCAGATCCGTTGCGGCAACAGGTGTCAGCATCGAGAGATGTGAGAGCATTGTAATGGGTCATCCTCTTACTGTACATGTACCGCATTCAGTTGAATTGTTGATGACTAGGACGAAAACACAGCACCTCACGAATAATAGGCTGACTCGTTATGAGCAAGTGATCCTTGCAGCCGATAATGTGGTATTGAAGAGGTGTGCTGTTTTAAATCCTGCTACATTGTTACCTGTTCCAAATATAGATGATAATGAAGATTGTGAGGACCATGATTGTCTCGACGTTACGGAACTATGCACCAAACCGAGACCTGACATTGTCGATGAACCGCTCCCGGTGTCAGATGAGATTTTCTTTGTGGACGGTTCATGCTTATGAGACAGTGTCGGTCGATTGAGAGCAGCGTTTGCTGTATGCACCATCACGGGGGTGGTCGAAGCCGCTTGTTTAGAAGGAGTACACTCCGCGCAGGTGGCTGAGCTCATTGCCTTGACTCATGCCTGCTTGGCAGCCGAGAAGATCCGTGTAACGATTTACACGGACAGCCAGTATGGGTTTGGTGTGGTTCATGACTTCGGACAGCTATGGTCCCAGAGAGGGTTTATGACGTCTTCAGGTTCTCCTATCAGAAATGGTGACCATATACGAAAATTGCTTGAAGCATTGCAAGGTCCTGATGAAATTGCTGTTGTTAAATGTGCTGCACACACGAAGGGAAATGATTTTGTTTCATTGGGTAATAATTATGCTGATGAAGTAGCTCGGTTCTGTGCAGAGCAGGGATGCAATTTTACGGAGACTCACATTGAAGAAACAGAGGAGGAAATGGTGTATGATCAGATGTTAGCAATGGCAGACTCATGGGAGGAACTGAAGCAGCTTCAGGAAGAAGTTTCGGATCAGGAGCGAGACAGTTGGATACGAGCTGGATGTGAGAAAGGAGATGTGGATATATGGGTTTCGAATGATGGACGAGCAGTATTGCCAGAAAGTTTGTTGAACCCCATGGCGAGGCTGATACATGGTGCTGTACATCTAGGTAGGGACGCAATGATGAGAGTGTTTCGTCAGACTTGGTACCACCCGAAGTTTCGGTCAGTGGCTGAAACCGTGTGCCAGAGGTGTGTCACTTGTCAACAGATGAATGTAGGAAAGAGGACAGCTGTGACGTTGAGCCACATAGGGAGGTCAGAAGGGCCTTTCAAAAGGATGCAGCTGGATTTTGTTGAAATGCCGAAGTGTAATGGGTTGAGGTACATATTAGTGATAGTATGTGTCTTTTCCAGGTGGGTGGAGGCATACCCTACACGCAGATGTGACACACTCACGGTAGCAAAACTCCTATTGAGAGAACTCATTCCGAGGTACGGGTTCCCGACGTCCTTTGAATCGGACCGAGGAACTCACTTCCACAGCGAAGTTATGAAGTTGCTTTGTGCTGCCTTGAATATAGATCAGAGGTTACATTGTAGCTATAGACCAGAAGCTTCAGGGATAGTGGAGCAGGTAAATGGAACTCTGAAGGCTCGGATGGCGAAAGTGTGTTCGTCTACGTCTCTGAAATGGCCTGATGCATTACCCTTGGTCCTTATGAGCCTCCGAAGCGTGCCTGATAGGAGGACTGGGTTGTCACCCCATGAAATCCTCATGGGAAGAGCGATGCGTTTGCCTGCAATACCCGCTACAGCACTGATAAATATCACTGATGATATGATCCTGGACTATTGTAAAGGTCTTGCTGACGTGGTCCGTTCTGTGTCTCAGCAGGTGCAGACAGCAACAGTTCCAGCTGCGAGCGACCTGTGCCACGACTTATGCCCAGGCGATTGGGTCTTAGTCCGCAAGCACGTGAGGAAGAGTTGCCTGGATGCTAGGTGGCGAGGACCATTCCAAGTGATTCTTATCACGAACACAGCAGTCAAGTGTGGAGGTTTACCGAACTGGGTGCATGCTTCCCATACCCGGAGAGTTCCAGCACCCTTAGAAGATACAGCCCCTCTCGAGAACGAAAATCCAGCGGAGCCGACAGAACCACCTGAGAGGGCCAGTCAAGCTGTAAGGGTTGCTGAAGCAGCTGATGGTGCACTGAATCGAGCTGAGGAAGGACGTGAAAGAAGTACTGACCCAGAAACAGGCGAAGGAGCAAGAGGTGCAGTGGGTAGTACGGAATCGAGTTCTGCCGAAGAGGAGGAGGCCAGTGCACAGGGTATCGAAGGGAAGACCGGAGGTGCCACAGAAGCAGACCGGGTTTGGCCCGCAAGACAGAAACGGGTGAACCTGAAGTTGGTACCGGATACAGATCTTGCACCAGTTTCGGAGGAGCCAGAAGAAGAATCAGGCGACGAGGAGTATCCTCAAGGTAGTGTGAGAAGGTCAAAAAGAACTAGAGTGCCAAGTCGAAAGTACGCTTCACCAGAAAGGGCATATCCAGTGACTGATGCCAGGGTTACCGAGCACGGGAAGATTGAGGTCGATGACATTGGTCAACAGTGTCCCGCTCCAGAGAGTGGAAGTGTTACTGAAAGTCCCGGGACTGGAGATCGAAGGAATTCTAACGATCCACATTCCGAGTCCACCTTTCCTGAGTGTCGTTCGAGGTATGATCTTGGACAATTTAGAGTTCCCGACGTTCACTACTGTGCCAGATCCACAAGAACTGATCATCCTTAAGCTCGAAATATTGCAGGGAGTCCTGGAACTGTTGGGACCAGCAGTTATGTTGGATTGATTTGAGAGGGTTGCAAGCAGGGAAGAAGATAACCTAGATCCGAGCGGAAGAAGAACAAAATTAGGGATTTTTCCGTTATAGAACGAAGAAAAATTAGGGAGGGTTTGCCTAAGTTCACAAAAGAGACATTGATGAGAAAGAGACTTACCTTTCCAGAGACTGTACTGGACATTGAGTATATTCCGAAGATGGCAGATCCTGCAAACACACATCGTAGGGCTAAATTGATAATAGGCACATTGATAGGGGTTGTGATAGCCACAATATTTGCAGTGGTGATAAGTTCATACCTGGTGGCTCACAGGGAGGAGGGGAAGGTTCAGGGAGCACCTACACCTATTACCCCAGAGCAGAGAGGTGTCAATATCAGAGAGCAGGGAACATCCAAGTTAAGTGAGAATCGCAGACTCCACATGGATTTGTCGAAGGGTGATTTTAAGCTTAATGCTTATGCAAAGTTATTGTATGAATATGTTGATGCGATGGATGTGAAGGACTGTTATGTGTGTATGCAGTTGCCTGCTTCAGTGGATAAAGGTATCAAGTATCATCATCTCCCATTGACATATGGGATTTCTTGTAGTTTATTGCTCAGTCTATTTTATGACAGGAGACAGTTCGAGTATTTCTTTTCAAATTTTGATACGGTACTTCCTGAAGTTCCAGCAATCAAGCATTTGAATAAATATGATTATTATAAGAAAGAGGACAGACTCCTGAAGTATTTTAGACCGACTGTGAAGTTGGATACTGCGCATGCTCACAGGCATAACCTGACATGTGCGTTATCTGGGACGGAGAAGAAATTCATTGATCAAGTAGAGGACAGGTATAGAAAGTTGACCCAGACACGAGACACCGGAGATAGCCCAGTAGATTGGACAGAGGAGGAGAGGGCTCACAGGTCCAAGGGAAGTTATGGACCAATAGCGTTAGATGAAGTGCAGAGAGGGAACTTGTGTATTGGGCGGCCTCAATCGGCCACGGAGAAAGTTGCAGTAGGACATAGCACCTGTTCTCAGACCTTCACTCTGGAGGCTTCTGTTAAGGACTTTATGCAAGGTCCAGTAGAGGTGATTCCGACGGTGTATTATGTATGTGGGAAGAATGCTTATGTCAGGTTACCTGCAAATTGGTATGGCATATGCTATTTGGCTATCATATTCCCGAAGATTTATCACACGGAGGACTTGGAGTTGTTAGAAACGAGACAACATTCTAGAAGACGTAGGGCTGCAAACGCAGGTGCAGTGATTGGGGATATATACGGAGCAATGATACCTAGTATGGGTGTGGTGTTGAATGATGTGAAGATCAGGAGGTTGGCGACTGTAGTTGATGAGTTGTCTATGAATACAGCGAGGTCTTTGTTGTTGGTGGCTGGAGAGATGTTGTCGATACGAAATATGGTTATGCAGAATCGCCTTGCGTTAGACATGTTATTAGCCAAGGAAGGCGGAGTCTGCAAATTATTGAAGGTTCAAGAATGCTGCACATATATTCCAGACAACACGAAGGAGATAGGGAAGTACATAGATAACATCACAACTATTCACAAGGAGATTATGGACTTGACAGAGGAGAATGTGTGGGAAAAGATTGGACAAGGATTTGGAAGAGTGGGAACGTGGTTTGCGAATTTGGGAAGAGGATTTCTTGGATCAGTATTGAAGCCGATTATCATTGCGGTTGTTTGTGTGATTTGTTTGTGGGGATGCGTGAAAGCGTGGAAGTGGTATCAAGGAGGCAAGGTTGAAAGGGCTCTTAGAGCAAACGAGAAAAGAATGGCGAAGTTCCAGGAGCAGCAATATGAGAGTCTTAAGAGAATGGAGGGAGTTCGGCATGGCAGAGTCATGACCAGCACTGTTTAAATCAGTTCCAAAGAAGAAGATTGTAATGGTGTGATGACAGATGTCATCAAAGGGGGGAACTGATGTAGCGCTTAAAAGGTTGAAAATCGTAGGGGTGCGTTATATTCACTGTTAGTCGGCACCCGCATATAATCAAATGTATACTCAGGTATTTTGTGTGCAAATATATTAAGAATTGTATAATCTATATCGATTTTAATAGAAGTGTTAGCTATGTACAAGCATATTGTGGAGGTATTAGAGAAATGCATAGAGTTTAGTCCTTTGAACAATGTGATGTTAAAAAACGTGTAGTTTAGAATTCGTGTCTGTAGACTGTTTAGTTTGACTACACATGAAAGAAAGACGTAAATGTCAATACTGTGATTTAGACATGCTTGTGTAACCGTAGTAGTGGCCAGAATTCGCATATATCGTTGAGGCGAAAGGCCTGGTATTCTTATGTTAGCCAAGGGCAATAGGCCAAAAAGGATTTATTCCAGTAGAGGTTTAGGCTGTAGTAAATTGCAAAGTTAAAAGATGCAGAGTATGTCTGCCTTGCATGATCTCACCCCAGGTGCAAGGACAGTTGCTCGTTAGTAGAGAAGCTCTTTGTTCATGAATTGACTTATGTAGTAAAAGCCAGACATGGGAGTGCATTGGAATGTGCCAATCGTAACTCCTAGTGCGGATGGCGTCTGGGACTCAAGGCCAAGCGATGGACGATGGAACTGGACAGCGCTCTGTGGAAAATTACTGAAAGCCGACCCCACAGAAGAGGAGGTGCAAAGGGCGTGTTCTGAGACTTGGGGTTCTGTATTAGGGAAAGCGCCCCAAGGGTGGACAGCAGATCAGAGCAGCCCAGAGCAGAGAAAGGGTAGGCGAAGAGCTAGAGGGGGCAACTTAGATCAAGCTCTCTAAGTGCAGACTTCTTAGGAAGTTTCACTCTGACACCTTTTACTCGACCGAGGGTCTCAAGGGATTGCTAAGTAGGGATGTCATCTAGTACAGAGTAGGGACAGAGATGGTATGGTCCAGTGTCCCTAATATTTACATTGGCTTGGTAGTTTTCTACCTCATGCTTTTAGAGATTGTGCTTTTAGGTATTTTCAGCCGTATGCGGATTCTTCGTAGAGTAGCATTTGTGTTAGTGCCTATGTACTTGTTGTGCCTCGTATTGAGGACTTTGTATCTTCAAATCTTCATGCTGATAATAAAAGCCAGAGAGCCAAGAGATTAGTCTTGCATCCTTGATTATGACAATTTGTGGACAGTAATTTTGATAATTGTGTTTATTCCCTCCACGCTATTGGGCAAGTAAAAAGTTCCATCCGACCAGAGTGGGTTCTAGTAGATAATTGCCAGATACTAAAATGGGCCGGAGCAATTACAATGTATTACTGTATACTTTTAGGTTTAGTATCTATAAACCGAATAAAGTTTTGAAATATAGATCATGTACATAATTCTCACAAACTCACAACAAGGCCTTCTGCTCCAAACAACTTGCACCAGCATCAGACATCTTGGCCCAGTACTTTTCCACTCACTCATAGGAAAGCTCAGTCGCAGGTAGGCTGTTTGGGATGGCTGGAAAGGGGGGTGTGGCCACAGGCACCATGGCACATGTAGTCACTGCAAACATTCATCCCCACACACCGCCCACACAGACACATTGGGACTATGGGAGCCTCACAGTCAGCGGAAAAGTACTAGCAAGATGACTGACACTGCTGCATGGTGTCTGGACTACAAGGCCTGAAGTGAGTTGTAGTCTCAGTCAAACAACAGGCACCAACATCAGACATCATGGCCTGGTACTTTTCTACTCACTCACAGGAAAGCTAAGTCACAGGTAGGCTGTTTGGGATGGCTGTAAAGGTGAATGTGGCCACAGGCACCATGGCACTTGTAGTCACTGCAAACACTCTTCCCCACACACAGCCCACACAGATACACTGGGACTATGCAAGACTCACATTCAGAGGAAAAGTAGTGGCAGGATGGCTGACACTGCTGTATGGTGTCAGGAGCACAAGGCCTGAGGGGAGTTGTAGTCAAGTCAAACAACAGGCACCAGTGTCAGACATCTTGGCCCAGTACTTTTCCACTCACTCACAGGAAAGCTCAGTCACAGGAAGGCTGTTTGGGGTGGCTGGGAAGGTGTGTGGCCACAGGCACCATGGCACTTGTAGTCACTGCAAACATTCCTCCCCACACACAGCCCACACAAACACACTGGGACTTTGCGAGCCTCACAGTCAGTGGAAAAGTACTAGCAAGATAGCTGACACTGCTGAATGGTGTCAGGAGCGCAAGACCTGAGGGGAGTTGTAGTCAAGTCAAACAACAGGTACCAGCGTCAGACATCTTGGCCTGATACTTTCCACTCACAGACACACTGGGAATATGCGAGCCTCACAGTCAGTAGAAAAGTACTAGCAAGATGACTGATACTGCTGCATGGGGTCAGGGTTGACCATACCTCCTATCGTGGCCTTGTGCTCCTCACACCAGTCCCCATTGTCAGCCATCTTGATAGTACATTTCCATTCACCATCAGGGATAGCATAGTCACAGGTCTGCTGTCTTTGCTGGCTGGGAAGGTGTGTGTAGGACAGGGTATGATGGGAGTTGAAGTCAGTGCAGATACTCATCCTCACACACAGCCCAACAAGACCACATTCAATTGAGCTTCTATGACAGTCAATGAGAATGTACTGGCAAGATGACTGGCCCTGCAAACTGCTGTTTGGAGCTCAAGGCACTGTTGGTGAGTTGTAAACAAATCAGACACCAGTCACTAGTGTTAAACATCTCAGAAGCACATTGCCACTCACCTTCAGGAAAGTAGAGTCACAGGTAAGATATTTAGGATGGTTCGGAAGGTGTGTGGAGGACAGAGCATGATGGGAGATGGAGTCAGGGCAAACACTCCTCCCAACCAACACAAACAGACCAACAAGAACCATGCTTACCTGATAGTGAATGGAAATCGACTGAAAAAATGGATGACACTGGGGACTTCTGTCTGGACAACTACGTCCTGCTGGGAGTCATGGACAAATAGGCAGTGTCAGACAATTTGCAAGTTCATTCACACTCACTGTCAGGGAAGCTAAGTTACAGGTAGGCTTTTTCTGCAGGGTGGCCTGATGTGACTTGTGGCCATTGCATTATCCTCAGCCTCACATCCAGACAATGCTAAGTACTTTGGGCCTATGCTTAACTCACACTGAGGGGAAGTGGACTGGCAAGGTGGCTGACACTGCTGTGTGGTGTTTGGTGCACAAGGCCTTGTTGTGTGTTACAGCCAGAGTCAAACAGGCCCAGTCAGTCAGTTTGGAAGTACATTTACACGCACGGTCAGATATGCATGGTTCTTTGTGGGCTATTTAGGATGGGAGGGAGGAGGAGTGTGTATGTATGTATGTATGTATGTATAGCACATTTATAAAGCGCTACTGTCACCCATCGGGCATCCTGGCACTGTGATCTAACTGATCCTGCAGCAAAACAATACTGTATCGGCAAGCTACTCAGTCCTTGGAAACAGGTGAGTTTTTAATTCTTTTTTAAAAGAGAAGAGATCTCCTAAACATCTAAGCGGCAGTGGCAGATCGTTCCACAACTTAGATGCCATATAGACAAAGGAGCGTCCCCCCATCCGCTTTCTCTGGATTTTGGGGACAACTACCAAGTTAGCTGAAGCAGAGCGGAGAGATCTAATAGGGATGTACCAAGAGAACATCTCCTGTAGGGGTAGTGGTCCCAAACCATGTAGGGCCCAGAAGACTAAGCATAAAGCTTTAAACTCGACCCGCTGAGAGATAGGCAGCCAGTGCAGGTCTTTAAGTGCTGCAGATGACGAATCAAAACGTCGGCGGGATAGTGCTAACTTAGCAGCAAAGTTCTGTACCCGTTGTAGTTTGCCTAATGCCGTGATAGGTGCCCCCAGAAGCAGTGCATTGCAGTAATCCAGTCTACTTAAAATGATACTGCGCACTACTTCTGGTCTGGCATGGCGGGAAGCAAAGGGAGAATCTTCCGCAGAGTGCGCAACAGCCCCATACAGGAGGACACTGTTTTATCAATGAAACCCTCTAGTTGAAGATTGGGTTCCATTGTCACCCCCAGATTACGAACCGAGCTTGCCGCTGCTACCGTACCCTGAAAGGAGGGAGGCCAAAAGTCCCGCGGTAGGGGTCGTGGGACACGGTCCGCTGAGCAATGCAGCACCTCCGTTTTGGAGCTGTTAAATTGCAACAAATTGTTACTCAGCCAGGTCGCCGTGGAGACCATACAATGGTGAAAGGTCTCCAGTGACACCGCCTTCTCCCCCTCAAAGGAGAAGATAAGTTGGGTGTCATCAGCATAATTGGTGACCGTTATGCCAAAAGATTTAATGAACTTGACCAGGGGGCGGAGGTAAAGATTGAAAAGAATGGGACTGATGGCTGATCTCTGGGGTACGCCCTGCCCTACCCTTCTGATGGTAGACTTGAAGGGAGGCAGGGCAACCACCTAATGTCTGTTGGCCAGGTATGAAACAAGCCAATCTCGGGCCAGACCCATCACACCAGCCTCCTCCAATCTCCTGGTCAAGATGGCGTGATTGACCGTATCGAACGCTGCCGACATGTCAAGCAGCACTAAAAAGGCTGCTTGACCATGATCGGCACGCGAACGAAGGTCACTCAGAATGGTCACCAAAGCTAATTCGGTTCCATGCGCTGGCCTGAACCCAAACTGCGCCATGTCCAGACAGTCATTAACTTCCAAAAAACCGGACAGATGTTTCGTGACCAGTTTCTCCAAGATCTTAATCGGGAAGGGAAGCAATGAAATAGGTCTGTAATTAGCGGGCGATAGGGGATCCAGTGATTCCTTCTTCAACAGCGGAGAAACTACCGCAAGCTTCCAGCTGTCCGGAACCTGGGCGGAGCCGAGAGACTGGCAGCAGATTGCATGGAGAGGAGGAAACAGCTCCTCCCCAAACACCTTCCAAAACTTGTGCGGAAGTACATCAAGAGGAGAACCTGAAGACACACTATCTGCTAAAGCAACAAACTCTGCAAAGGAGGGGGAGGGAAAGCTGTTCAACCTTGCTCTCCCAGCCTCCATCTCTGATGGAGGCGGGAGAGCGGCCTCTGAGATATTGGGACTCAGTTTACTCAAGATGGTCGCGATCTTATCTTCGAAGGGCATGGCCAACGAGTCGCAGAGTAACTGAGAGGCAGGAATAACTGTAGAAGCACTAGCCAGTCGAGGCAGCTCGTTGACAATTTTAAACAAAGCCTGAGCTTTATTAGAGGCTGACAATAAAGTCTCCTCTAAGAACCTTGCTTTTGCACACTTAATCTGTGACTTATAAGCTGCCAGCTCCTGCTTAAAAAGGGCTTGATCCGAAGCCAGATAGTGTTTCCTCCATCTCCGCTCTGCCCGTTTACATTGATGTTTAAGTTGGAGGAGCTCCCTCGAAAACCAAGGCATGGCAGCTCTAGTTCTGTCTCGCATTTTCCTTAATGGAGCCAGCTTGTCCAGAGAAACCGTGATTCGCTGAATAAGGGCATTATAACTTTCCTCCACATTTTTTTCCAGTTTAAAAGCTTTCGAGAGCAGATCAGGAAGGGATTCACCTCTCAAGAGCCTTGACCATTGTCTCCCTATCTTAACATTTCCCGTGCTACTGCACTTAGAGTGGCCTACCGGGAGATCTGCAGAAAAAAGAACTAGAGCGTGGTCCTTCCAGCATTGCGGTAGGATGTTTCCAACCCTCACCTGACTGGAGTTGGCAAAGATCAAATCCAAGATGTGTCCCCTCTGATGAGTCTTCGAGGCAACCAACTGCTCCAGATTGATGTTACAACATGCCTGAGTAAGGCATGTAAAGGCTGAATCTGTTGGCCCATCTGGCCACAGATTAAAATCCCCCAGCACTATCAATCTGGCATGGGAATTAGATAGATCATAGATCAGGTCAATGAGTTCGGACACAGCAGACGTAGCGCCAGCTGGGGGTCTATAACACAAAAGAACAGTGAATAGCACCCCCCCCCTGTCCTTTCAGTGAAAAACCCATCAGTTCATATTCCCTGATTTTCTTAATTTCTAACTAGGAGAAATCCAACGACTCTCTATAAATCAACCCTACACCTCCTCCTCTAGCACCATCACGTGGGTTATGTCTGATCTTATATCCTGGGGGGCAAGCTTGCCCCAATTCTACTCCACTATCTATCCTCGTCCATGTTTCCGTCATGAATAAGGCGTCTAGCTCATGTTGTTCTATGAGTAGCGCTATCTCTGTATCATGCCTACCCAAAGATCTAACATTCAGCAGGCCGCAAGCCAAAGACTTGTGGCTTTTAACGGTAGTAGTGGGTTGATGTTCTACCACAACAGCAGGTTTCAGGGCATATAGATCCTCTTTCGTGTAGGTTAGGCACCTAAGTGAGACCGGAGCCACAATTTCAGCCGCCAGCGCGTCCTGTGCGCGAACGGGCGCAAACGGGCTTACCTCCGGCGCACCTCCGGCGCGCCCACGACGCGACCGCTGTGCGCCAACGCTGCGCGCTGGGCCCTCCATTCCTTTTTATCACCGTGGAGCGCGGGAAACCGCCTATGCGAACGTCTAGCCCGCCAACCAAGATGGCGCCTAGTCACCGGCCCGTTTTCCAACCACTCACCCAAGATGGCGGCTAACGCCGCGATGTAAACCTCCCAGGAAGCCCTACACACTGAGTCCCACAAATGCGGGTGAAGTTCCAATTTATAGTGCAGGTAAGACTCACTAATCACCCCCCCAGTAGTGCAAGCGCGACTGCGCAAATTATGGTACGAGCGCAAACAGAGCGAAAGCCAGGCTATGACAAAATTAAAATTAGGAACAGTTTTTAAAAAGCCAATAAAGCTATGACACGCATGCAAGTTCAGAGAGAGTGTGAGCACTGGCTACATCCCCCAGCAGGCCCTGTCCTATGCACACTCTATCCACCCAGCACAAACAGCCCCCCTGTAACTAAGCTTTCCTGACAGTGAATGGATATGTACTGGTAAGATAGATGACACCGGGGACTGCTGTGTGGACCACAAGGCACTGTTGGGATGTGTGGCCAAATCAGACACCAGGCACAAATATCACAGATCTTGAAAATGCATTACCAATAACTCTCACAAAACCATCCAGACATGTTGTGAGTTGTCTCTGGGTGAGAAGAGTGTGTGAAGGACAGAGCCTGGTGTGAGCCAGAGTAATGGTAAACACTACTACACCCACCACAAACAACCACTTCATCTGGGCCTACGCCTAAATGACAGAGAATGGAAGTGTAACAGCAAGATGCCTGACACAGGTGCATGGTGTTTTGGCAACAAGGCCTTGCTGTGATTTGGATTCAAGTTTAACAACAGGCACCAGTGTCAACTATCTTTGTCCGTGTATATCCACTCACTCACAGGAAAATATAGTTCCAAGGATGCTGTTTTTGCGCAAAACAAAGAGAGTGTATAGTACAGGACCTGATAGGATGTATGGCCATTGCAAACACTCCTCCTCACACACAGCCATACAAGACGACTAAGACCCATGATTACCTGACAGTGAGTGGACATCCAACTGTAAAATGGCAGAGACTGGGGGCCTGGTGTATAGAGCAAAAGGCCATGATGAGAGTTGTCTTCAAGTCAGACACCAGGTCCCAGTGTCAGTCAGTTCGCAGGGACACTCTGACACACTGTGAGGTAAGCTTATTTCCTGTTTGCCTGTTTGCGCTGGGCAGGAAGGTGTATGTAAGTCTGTCCCTAATGGGAGTCAGAAGAACAGCAAACTCTCCTACACACCCAGCACAACCTCTTCATCGTGGGCTATATCTATCTCACAGTGAGTTCATGTGTACCAGCAAGATGGCAGCCACTGGGGAATGCTGTCTGAACTTATCACAACTGACACATTTGCCTATGTGCTACAAAGACCAGCCATCATAGACAAATATCTTTCAAATACACTTACAACATTGTCTGGACAACATTCTTCCTGGTGGGGATGGGTGGGAGAAGAGGTGAAGTTTCACAAATCGAGAACAAGCACTCAAGCAACAGTTTATCATAGTTCTTTGCCACAAAATGGCACAAAGCTGAGTTTGTGAAATCATTTGACCATGGAGTCAATGTACAAAGTACATGGATCTGTGTAGCCACAAAGTTAAACATTCACACAATTTTGCTACTCACAGCCATTCACATGTGTAGAATGAGACGATAACAAAAAGCACCTCCCTCACTCAATTCCCAAAACTTAATGGCTAAGTTAACAGAATATGAGTGTGTAGGCAGCCACACCAATGTGACTGTTAAAGACATGCACTAAGACCAGTAGATAGGCACAAAACAGTACCCATATAGGGAGAGGAAATGTATGTTTCTCACTGTGAAAGTAATTATGAGGACATTGTAAACACACCTGTGTCATTCACAGGGTATCAGTAACCAGTCAATGTCTTTCGACATGTAATGTGAACTAAACACAACAGGCCCATTAATGCAAATAGCTGCACATGTCCATCAATGCCCCTCTTGTCACAAAAACATAGTCATCCCAAAAAATAGGCCTGAGGATGAATGAGTCCAATCTATCTATAGCAGCTCATCATGAACTTCTGTGGCCTATGTAATGTGCATGATTTGAGGGGCAGGCGACATTCATAGCAGTCATTGTGTTATGTTTGTACCTACAGGGCTAGCAGAGGGCACCAGTGGAACTATCCAGGACAGCCGGGCCCAGACTCCGGTTAAACAGGAACCCTCCAGCTTTGATGACTTAAAACATTCTTCAGACAACGATGACAGACCTGGCCCTTCAGGTATGGGTCACCCCACAGCACCAGTGGCAGAAACATCAGGATCCTGTGTGAGCACTCCTGCCTGAGTTTCCAACACCCAGCTGACTTCTACCAGCATGGACACAGTAGCCCAGGACAACATCAACAGCACAGCAACACTGGCCACTCTTGAGTTGCCCAACAACACCACCAATACCAATAATGAAGGGGTCGTGGGGACCAGCACCATCATGCAGCTGTGCTGTTGATGTGGAGACCCAACACCTCTCCAGAATCCCCCATTCATATGAGGATTCACAAGGAGAGATGGGCTAGGTCATAGGGATCCCCAGGATCATGCAACAGCAGCAGGCAGAGCAAAACGTAAAAATGGACAGGTTCATGAACAAAATGAATACGATGTACAGGGACATTGCCACCTGCCTCCGCCAGATTGCCGCCAACATCTCCACACCTCCCTGTGTGCCTACCACATCACAGGGAGGGATGTGGACTCTGACAAAGAGCACCCTTCACCGTCTCTGCCTGCATCTGAGGGTCCCCCGGAAAACCATGGAGTCAGTCGTTCGAAGAAGAAACAGTGAGAGACAGATGGCTACGCATCACTTCCAGGAAGTGACTACCCGATCCTGATAACCTCCATTGTGTGCCAAACATTCACTTTGTTGAATGTGACTGAACTCTCCCACATTGGCTGGAGGGTGTAAGTTGGACTATTGTAGGAAAGTAGGATCTGCTTCCTATGGTTACCCCCACTTTTTGCTTGTTGTTACACTGCTTTTGACCAGTCTGACTGGGCCCCTGCTAATCGAGACCCCAGTCTATCTGCTTTCTCCTTAAAATATTATGCCATGTATCTAGGTAGACTCCACATTGGATACTGGGGTACCCTTACAAGTCCCTAGTATATGGTACACATGTACCCTGGGCATAGGCACCCCAGAGGCCTCCCATGGAATTAAGTATGTATTGTGCCACCCATGAGAGGCCATGCAAAATGGAACAATAGGTCTGCCATTGCAGCCTGTGTAAGATGGTGCATGTACCACTTACTTTAGATATAGGTTTACTATATTGATAGGTCACTACACTTGAAACCTATAAGTCACCCCTATAGCAGGCCTTAACAATCCTGAAGGCAGGGTGCTGGGTTTTATGTGAGAGGGTGCCCCTGCATGAGCAGTGCACCCCTGCAGCCTTTGGAGACCATTCTCCCGAGTTGTCAGTGACTTAGTCCAACATATAGGTAAAGGTGCATTATATGCTCACATAAAAAGCTATCTCGAAAATGGCTGCAACAAAACATGTTGTGTTTGGTATCAAACACCTTGGAATCATACCTCCACACCAGTAACCAGTGTGGGAAGTATGATTCCACCCTTCTGAAGCAAGCTTTGTGGGTCCCTGGTCTTCCGGCTACCAGCCTTCTCGACCCGGACAGCACAAAATGGTTGGTGCTGACCAGAGACTCATTTCTGCCCTCCTGCTGCTGAGCCAAGCTTGAGCAGAGGAAGGCAGCACAATAGGCACCCTGTCACAGGGGTCTGTAGGACCACCTCCCAGACAGGATTTAGTGTATTGGGACTGGGTGGGTGCACTTCCAAAGTGCCTGAAAGTCTGCATCTGGGCACATTTGGTATCCCTGTGCATAGCCCAGTTCAAACCAGTTCTGGGAGCCGTTGGCTCCTGCTCTGGCGTGAAACTGGACAAAGGACATAAGAATAACCTCCCCACTGTCCTGACCCTCCCCTAGGAGGGTCGCCTGAATCTGGCCAACCCTCTCCCGTGGGTACAAAAGGGGTTACCTGGCTGTATGACCCTAGATTCGACGTGGACAAGATTCGACGTTGATAAGATTCTGAACAAGAAACCACTGACATTCGACCGTCTGGACACTCTGGACTTTGCTGGACTTCGACTGGGCTCGACTTTGTCTCCCCCTCCGTCCAAAGCATCGTCTTTGCCTCTACCATACAGGCTCCATACAAGACCTGTGGAGCATCAAGGACAATTGAAGTATCTACCTTGGGGTGAAGGAGTCACTCCCCTGCGTTTGCCGGCACAGTAGTGCAACTGACCAGTCTGCTGATCCTGAGCTCCTGCAGACTCCGAGGACTCCAGCAACACAGGAGGTGGGTTCCTATGTTCCTTGAGGTCAACCTGCCCTCTCACCAAGTCTGAGACCAGTATCCCTTGTGGGGACTGCATAACCCAAACCCATGTGCACCAAATACTTTTGCAAGTGCATATGCTTGTTGGCGTTCCCCAACTTTGTACACTGGGCTGTCGATAGCCTCCGCCTCTGAGCACATTTTGTACAAAGGACTTCAGACTCCTCGCACTCAGTGCCCTGCAAGCTGTTGCTTTGTGAAACTGCTAGAGGTCCAATCGCGACTCCTGTGCTTTTGGCCTGTGGGTCCATTTGAGGGACAACACTGCTTTTCTTGGGCTCCCCTGGTTGCTCCAGGCCTGCCCTGACCCCCCTTGCTGTGGTAAGTCCTCTGGTCCTTACTGGTCCAGACTGTAACCTTTCTTGACCTTCTTCATGGGCTGCCGCTGCCAACGCTTGTTGGTGCTCCTGCTGGACATAGACCCCTCAGCACTCAAAATCCTAGGTGGGACAGCTCATATCCAGCTCCTTGTCATGCT
The DNA here is from genome assembly GCF_964204655.1 of Triturus cristatus. Taxonomy (NCBI): domain Eukaryota; kingdom Metazoa; phylum Chordata; class Amphibia; order Caudata; family Salamandridae; genus Triturus; species Triturus cristatus. Next base: position 740,788,030 of record NC_140591.1, on the reverse strand, counting down.
CAAGGTCTCCTGGTCCCTGAAGCTGTAGGGTCAAGGTCTCTTTCTTCGCACCTGAAGAACCCGACATCGGTGGGCATTCATCTACTGAACTCCTGGTCACTTCTGAGTGACCCAGACTCTGTCCCGTCTGCTTTCAGGTTCCTTTTCTTCTTCCCAGCAGTGGGATTTCTTTGAAGACTCCCATAGAGAATGACTGTGTTTTCTGATGCCACTTCAGCCCTATGAACCTGGCTTCCCTGGGATAAGCAACTCTGGTACTTTAGTATCCACGGGTGGGATGGCTCTTCAACCTTCTATGTTCCAAAGGGTTTCCTCATAATCCACTGGGAAGGGTCCTTAAACAGTAAAATGACAACCACTACTCTCCAATTGAATTGCACGTAGCCCGCTGTCGTGTTCTCACACTGCACCCGTCCATCATGGGGTCCCTACTTACTCACCTTGGGTGATTCCTTCGGGTCCCAGAGATTCTACACTCTTTAGACACTGTCTGGACTTGAGTCGTGGTTCTTATACCACTATTTTAGTATTTGGTTTGGTCTCCCCCTGGAGCCCACTGTGTATTATTGCTACTTATGATTGTTTCTGTGCTACAGTATTGTGTGCGTTGTGTTTAGCTGTGTGTAGCAGATACTGTGAGGTATTTAAGGTGTGTTATAATACTAAATATATATTCTTATGAATACTGTGTTTTTCTCCTTTCATATAACCAATACAATTAAGTTGCATTCTGGTCAACATTCCTTCAAGACTAAGCCTGAAGGCTGGTCTCCACAGCTACCACTTGGATAGCTTTCTAAGGCTATCTTTAACCTCTTTAATCACCATAAGCATTGTTTGGACTGGTGCAAGGTGCCCATTTTAATTAGTGGACATCATATACCAGGCCAACTTCTCACAACTATGGACTCAAATAACTGTTGATCTACTTTGGAATAGAGTAAATGTAAATTGATACTTGTATAGCGCACTACTCACCCGCAAGGGTCTCAAGGCGCTTGTACGAATACTGCTGTGGAACCCATCCTGGCTTTCCCTGTGAGGCGTCCACTCCTGGGCACCCCAAAGGTGGAGGCCAGGCATCCTTAGCGTTGTGGGGGCTGTTGTGGAGATTAAGCAAGCTATTGCCCAGAGTTGCAGAGTGGGACTCCATGATTGGAATGGCACCGAGGCGAGAATTATCAGGTCCGTGGAATTTTTGAGTCCAAGACGCGCCGAGGCGGGGAATTGAACCCTGGTCCCGGGCTAGATCTCTGTGTCAGGGTCTGCCGCTCTAATCATTGAGCCACACTTCTCCACCACAGTGGTGTAACGAAAGCTCAGGGGGCCCCCCTGCAGGGTACATGGAGGGGCCCCCACTCCGGATTTAATCCGGAGCTGTAAGGCCTTAGTACTGGGCTGAGGGGGGCCCCTGCAGCTCGGGCCCCCCCGCACCACGGGGATGCAGGGGCCTGTGTTACGCCCCTGCTGGAGTACCTCATCTACAAACACTACCAACTCCTATCTGCACCTATCTAAATGTTTTTTGTTGAGTACACCACCATGATGTGCACTGAGATCATCACATTATGTACCAAAATAAATAACTCTGCACCAAAAATGTGGCCATGTGGTTACTTTGAATAACAAATTTAATTACTGAAATGATGTAGAAAAAGTCAAAGAAGAATGTGTCCACAACATTGGTAACACATCACTTTGAAAAAGTCCATTACTGGCTTGTGAGTATATGAACATTGTCACAGCATGATAGATAGACACAACCACGTCATGGCACAACCCATAGGACTCATTACAGATGCAATGCAAGTCTATAGCTTAAAATACTAGCACCATGTTCAAGCACAATAAACAAACATTTTTAGCAAATCCGTGCATCATGGAGCATGTTTAGTTTTAAAATAACCTTTGAATGCGTGAATTCAGACAAGGCAAAAGTCATTGTGTAGCCTAGGTTTATTTTCCTGATACAACCTGGTGTATTAACCCAATTTCAAAGGACATCACACAGTAAGAAAATGCTCTAAAGTGAAGAAAAATCTCTTCCATTTAGAAAACAATGTCAGCCGAAGCACAAGATTTTCAGTGTGGATACTACCTATGATTAACGGTAACACTGTACATCTCAATTTGTCCATCTCACAAAAAACTATCATGCATCTAACATCATGGTAATTTTCAAACACTCATAAACATACATACACATTGTGCACCAGCAACAAAACAACAAACACTTGAGGCTCGTTCCTTACTTTCATTGCATACCTACGCTCATGTGAAGAAGTTGTTGATGAGCTGTTGTCAAAAATCCACACCATCATCATCATCATCCCTACTCTCGTCATGTCCCAGTCCAGGATCCTCCCTCGCTGGCTGCTGCTGGTCTCCATCATCCTGTATAAGTGGAATTTCCCTCTGTATAGCCAGGATGTGGAGCATGCAGCAAGCAGTGATAATGTTGCACACCCTCAATGGTGCATATTGTAGGGCTCCTCCCATCCAATCAAGACAGCAGAATCTTGTCTTCGGGAGGCCAAAAGTCTTCTCAATGACTTTCCAGCTCCTACCATGTGCCTCATTATACCGCATTTCGGCAGGGGTGACTGGGTTACGAGTGGTGTCAGTAACCAAGGATGGTTGGGGTACCAAGAGTCTCCTACATTGAAAACAGAAAATAGATTCATTTGTTAGTTGACAGAGCATTATCTGGCATACAATCTACACACAACACAGCACACACATGCCCCATCACCTACCAAAAAGCCAGGCACAGTCAGGTTATAGCTGGGACATCAAACGGTGGAGGGCATAGCTCCTCATGATGTAGTACCATGTGCAGATCCAGTTAACGTGCAGATGTGGGAGATGGTCATGTCAGCCAAACATACTACCTGGGCATTAATCAAGTGGTAATGTTTGTGGCTGCGATACACAACCTCATCAGTCTGTGGTAGGACCAATGCAATGTGGGTGCCATCAATGGAGCCAATTATATGGGGTATCTGTTCCAATGCATAGAATTCCCCCTTGATGTCTGCCAATTCTCCAGGTGTTGTGAACCTAATGTATTGACACAGGTAGCGCAGCAATGCCACCAAAACATCTTGCAGAACATGGCTAAACATGGCTTGTGACATCCCACCAGATGTTGCCACTAAGTATTGAAATGTACCGGTGGGAAAGAAATGTAAAGCTGCCATAACCTTCACTTTGGGCATCAGTGCAGTTGGATATGGCCAACCAGGCTGCAGATGAGGTGACACCTGTTCAGTCAACTGTTCAATGATTGGTCTTGTGAAGTGGTACTTCTTGATGGTGACACATTCTTCCATGGTTGGCCGGTCTGGAAAGGGCCTGTGGACTGCAGGTCGTCTGAGATACCTATGTGTACAGTGTAAACCAGTTGGTGTCACAATGTACAAAGCAACATGCTTACAGACAAACAGAACATGAAGTGTGAACACAACTGAAGCTACAGATCATTTCAAAAACAGATTTCAATTTAAAAGTATGCCCTTAGATACATCTCACTGCTTCAGTACCCTACACAGACATGTGCCCAAGGTATGGTGACACAGCAATTATAGTGGTGTAGTGTACAAATGACTAATGTCTGACATCATAAATGTCAGAAGGCATCACATATTCAAAGGATCCATATAAAAAGTATGGTACTTTAATGTTTCTGTGAAGAATTACCTGTGCAATAGGTAGACAGAATATGTAATGCAAGAGATGTGTTGTACCTGATATACACATCATCTCACATACTCGGTCATGCCCACCACTGTCACAGTTTGGACACTGTCATGTAGTTATATCTACAGTACACATACAATCACATACACAGACTATTTTCAACGTTGAGGATGCTAAAATATGTCATAACACCATACACTGTAGTTTTGGGCACACAGATGGACTGGTAATTCACATATCACAAACAAGCTGAAGATGCAGAATGATTTCACTGTCTACTCATCCAATGGTAAAAGCCTTAGCCATTACTTACACAACATACGTCTACAGTCTGAAATGAGAACAATTGTACAATAGGTCATACAGTACACAAATGCAGCGACAATGCAAGAATGCACATGTACATCCACACAAAAAAGAATGGACACTGTGACCAATACAATGCGGATAACTGGATTTCTCTCCCAACATGATTGTATATGGCAATAAGACAGTGTGTCATATGCCCCTTAAGGTTAGCTCCTCATGGGAGTGCGTTTTATCCAGTTAAAGGTCACTTTTCTCATATAAAAAGTGCATCCACACTTGTAATGTACAAAAATATATCAATCACAGCAGTGTGTGCTCTGATAAATGATTATTCAAAGGACGCGTTAGACGCATGCGAAACGATTCGGTCACACCCATTGGTTGTCATGGTGAAAGACACGGGTGAGTATTCAAAGGACGCGTTAGCTGCATCCGAAACGATTCGGTCACAGACATTAGTTGTCATGGTAAAAGACGCGGGTGAGTATTCAAAGGTTGCGTTAGCCGCATCCGAAACAATTCAGTCACAGCCATTGGTCATCATGGTGATAGACACGGTGAGTATTCAAAGGACGTGGTAGCCGCATATGAAACTACTGGTTTACAGCCATTGGCTGTTGGTTGGTATGGTGAGTGATGCACGTTTGTGCTCATGTCTTCAGCTCATGGAAACTGACTCGGTTACCTCCCATCACCAATGTATCAAAGTCAATCGCACTGAGATGAAGAGTGTTTGAAAGTCATTGTAGGTGTGTTGTTTGCAAGCAGTGTCATGCGTTGGACCGATTCGTACAATGCGACTGACGCGAACCTATCATTTCTGATGCATGGATTTGATACCGCCTCTGCTGTAGAGATATAAGTCTGTCTGATCCCTAGAGACTGCACTTGCCTGCACTGTCTGCTTCATTCCTTCACTTCCCCATATTTCTGCTGCTGTGACAACATCTTCTGGTAGCCACAATGACAAGGACACAGCCCAGAGCCCCAGCTTTCACTGAGGAGGAGAACCAGGCCCTACTGGACACAGTCCTGACACTACATAGCCATATGTATGGCAAACCAGAGGAGCAGGTGAGTGAGGATGACAGTGCATTGCCCTTGGACAGGTGCCATACCCATGCATCACTGGCAGTAGGAATCTCATTCATAGATATTCCTTTAGGCTTTTTGCAAGTTTCACTAGGTGTAGGGAACCTATTTGGGTAGGCACATTGCTGTAGAAGTGTCTGTACTGTGGCAAACATGTAATCGCTGTTCTCATGGAACAGAGATCTCATTGAACACAGGACTGATGCACATGACACCACATGCATTCCCCTTAGTTAATTTTCCAAACACTGACCATGACCTATATGTAGTAGTGTATGACTCAGGAACATGACGGATGTAAACTAAGGGACTATCACCATGTCATCCTTACAGGTCAACTCCCATGAGAAGTCAAGGATGTGGCTGACTATTGCCAAGAAGGTGTGTGACGTGGGGGTCTCATATTGCCGCAAGAGGTAGTAGGACCTTTGTGGCAGGACCAAGAGGATTGCTGAGGTCCAGCTGGGCCTGTCACAACTGGGCAAGCAAGGTGGTCGACGAACCTTGACCCCCAAATGCTCCGCATCCTAGCGGTGGTCTTCCCTGACCTGGATGGGCAGTTGAAGGCCAAACAGCAACAAGAAGGGGGTGAGTCAGTTACTTGTTTCACTTCTATCTTTATTCATGCATGTTTTGAGATCTGAGCCTGATGGCACTTTTACAGGTCGTAAGTCCGCCAAACATGCACTTATTTTCACAAGATGAATAATCAGAAGGATCAATAGATGACAGGTAATGAATGCATCATTCATAAGGGAGATACGAATCAGTCATGTTCAGGGTAGGAACAGTAGTGACATGCACATGTGTGCATCCAAAATTTCCCAAGACGTGTGTATGAGTTTCAGCATGAATACCATAGCTTGACATGTGTCTGCACATTCACTGATGTGTGATCCTGTTCTCAGAGTGGTTTGAACAAATCATTGAAGTATGTTGTGATTAGAGCACTCAATTGTTAAATCACATGCTAAACATTTTTGCAGAATGATTTGTCTAAGTTCAGGCCTAGATTGGTTTGGCTTGGCCCGTGTGCAAATGTTTATTCCCAGACGTGCTGTTAATTGTGATCACATGTATCCCATGGGACAGTCACAGCTAGGGTAACTTTGGTCACATGTCACAATGACCTTATCCATGATGTTTTTGAAAATGTCATAAACAACATTCTGAAGAGTGAGTCCATGTGTAGGAGTTTGTGAGGGTGAAAATACAAGCCATTCAGTGTCAAACACAGGTTGTCACTGATCATAACATTGCAGCATTTGTGAGGTATGATGTGAAGTACACATTCACAACTGTTGACTTGATGGCTTGCTAAACAATATTTTGTTGCATAACTGTCTGATTCTGAGATGTCAAATATGCATCAAATTTACGTTTTTTACCCACATGAGATGTAATACATGAGCAATAACAGCAGTACAAAGAGTACAAACTGTGTAATCAAAGTGAGGGACATTCAGACTTTGTTCATACAAATGTGGACTTGTTCAGTGTAGCCAAGATTGTTCAAAAATGTTGACTATACTCATGATGGAAATGGGTTCAGTTAGTAGAGTACCTACAGTCATTGCACCCAGATGTGTCAGTGGAATGGTGTTCCGCCTGAGGCATTGTGAAGCTGCAGTTATTAGACTTGGAAGTTTGTAGACCATTTATTACATCTATGAAACTTGATTTGTTTTTTACATTAAAATCTTTAGGATTCTGCTACATTACACTGTGCATAGCTGACGACGCAGGACAGTGTGCCACATACCTTTCAGCCCAGCTATGCATACTGCTTTGGTGTCTCCAGGATGACACTCATATGTGTGAAATTACATTAGAGAAGCAAAGCTACTGAACACGTTATGAATCACTGTGAACTGTGTAACATGACTCTTGCAATGAGTATACATTGTGCATGTTTGACAAGGTAGACATGTGAGCTGTGACATATGAGCCAATGGTTCCACATTTGATGTCAAAGGATTGCAGAATGTGTACCATGTCTGATGGAATTTGAGATTCATATTCCAATTTTGATGGCTCTACTTACTTGCAGGAGAGGAGACAGAAATGACAGGACACAAGACCGTCATGAGAACAAGACAAAACATTCCCTGTCACAAACTCAGTCAAGCTTGTGGTTATGTATTTTGATGTTGATACACACAATGTTGCTGATCAAATCATGTGTGATTGAGCAATGGCAAACTGGCAGACTAACAAGTGCCATTTATGTCAATGTAACATGCACTAATAGCACAAATCAATGTGATGTCTGATATCTGTAAACATCTGTGATGTTAACTATGTGTCAAATAGATATGGATAACTCATGAAAATCTTTGTCTTTCTTGATCACAGTATCTTCAGCGCCACAGAAGGAAACAGTCCGTCACATGTGGTGGGATCAGAATGTTATATTGGGTCCAGTGAAGAGTTGTTAGAGGGGGGACCCAGTGATGGAGAGGGTGAGGGGAGTCTCATTGGGAGCGGATCTGCAATGCCATTAGCAGTGTCTGAATCTGATTACAGCTCCAGTGATGACTCTCATGTGGTGGTGGGGTACACAGTGACTGCATCAACAACATCAGAGTCCACCACCACCACCACTCCCATTTCCACCCTCCCGGCTGCTCCCAGTAACTGTGTCCGTAGCTGCTCCTGTGGCAAGGGCAAACTCTCCTTTGGGTCAGGCACCTCCCCCCTGCCCCTGTCTCCCCTGCTGCCCTCAGTGTGGAGACCAATGACCTCCTGAGGCATATCGCTGTGGGGCAGACATCCAGGGTGAGTGTCCTTCAAGTACACACAAGTCTTTTGACAGAAATGTCATCGTTTATGGAGGGCATTCACTCTAACATGTCGGCCTACAGAGATCAAATCAGGTTATGGCCTCAACACTGACAGCAGCACTGTCTCCTCCAGCAGTACCTCCCCTTCCTACCTCTTTGTTATCTACTGTCCAACTACCCACCCTGACCCAAGCACATTCAAACACACACATTCACACAATGCAACATCCATGCACGCACACTCATGCTACAGACAGCACACTCTCCCCGAGGGAAGCAACAGCACACAACACACATGCATCCAGTGACACTCCGCACGCCTCACAACCCTCTGCCTCCACAACACCTACCCTTTCCTCTCCTGTTCCCCCCTCAGCCCAGGCAACCGCCATATTTCCAATGAATTCTTCCCTCCCCAAACATTCACCCCTCTCCTAAGAAGAGGAAGTACCTCCAAGCTGACCCACCATTAACATCTGCAACCCCCCCGAGAAGGAACAGAAGACAACAACTCTCTGCAGAAAACCCCCAGGTCCAAAGCTAAAACATCCATTCCTACAACCGATAGCTCACCAGACAAGCCCAGTACCTCTAAATCCACAAACCCCCCACAAAAAAGACCTCTCCCATCCCCATTTCCGACACACCCCTCAAACAATGTTAAATCCCAAAATTAGTTCTAGTCACCCCCTCTCCAGCTGCAACTGCCCATCCCACTACAGCTGCCCCCTCACAATTAGAGTCAACTACTGCAGTGGAGACCCACCCCCTGCCATCAGACCCTACCACTGCAGTGGACCCTGACACCCATCCTGATCCCATCACTCCCAAACACAACCCAGTTCCTATTAGTTTTTCCCCTTTGGGCCTGGCATACCCCCGAGATGCCCCTCCCAGGGGAGGTGTCTCCTAGCAGAACTAGTGCAGGCAAGACTATATGGGCAATATTTGTTTATTGCTTATCATGAGACTGTACAATGATGGACTGGTCAATGGCCTTTTTCAAATCCTTGGTTTGTTATGTTGAGGCTGAATAAAGCATTTTATATGCTTTGTTTACAATTTTAAGTGTCCAAGAACTTGTTTATGTACTACATGTACAACATGTAGTTTACATGATCCAATGATGTTATTATGTCATGTATTGCTTATGTTCCATGGAGTCTAAGCACTTTGAGAGTAATGTACAAGAAGAATGTTGTGTCTATATATCCTGGGTGTCATTGTCAACATTAGTTTTGAGTAAGAATGTGACATGAAGTCACAAAGTTTTTAAATCGCTACACAAACACACACACATATCATGCTTTCATTTGTCAACATAGTGCAAGTGTGTCAAAGTGCAACAGTTTAGCCGTATCATTATGCATATGTTTGGGATGTGTAGAAAGGCACCTATCTCATTAATTCACCTGGATACATGTGAATGTTGACTACATGGCAGTAACTTTGTACACACCAATGTACACGCAGTGATGTTACAATACTTGTATGCGACCTGATAAAGGTGGACCCATATCTGTGCCTTCTTCAGATCTTGTGGAATAGTAGAAATGTCAACCTTGCAACAGGTGACATGCCACTGTGGGCAAAAACACTTCATGCCTGTGAATACCCCTGATGCATTTCTTGAGCCCATGGTGAGTGTAAGCTGATCAGTATTCTCATGGGGCCCGATTCACAGAACTAACTTAAGACAAAATCCTAAACCTACTACCATTTTGGTATTCACAGAAGGCACTTACTAATTTCGGTATTCACAGATATTAGGAGTCTTAACTTTAGGACTCCTAAATGCCTTCTGTGAATACCGAAAGTCTTAAAATTAGGATTTTTCTCAGTTTAGTAGTAGTATAGTTAGGACTCCTAACTTTAGGACTCCTAAATGCCTTCTGTGAATACCGAAAGCCTTAAAATTAGGATTTTTCTCAGTTTAGTAGTAGTAAAGTTAGGAGTCCTAACTTTAGGACTCCTAAACTGAGAAAAATCCTAATTTTAAGACTTTCGGTATTCACAGAAGGCATTTAGTAGTCCTAAAGTTAGGAGTCCTAACTTCTGTGAATACCGAAGTGAGTAAGTGTCTTCAGTGAATACCAAAATGAGTAAGTGCCTTCTGTGAATACGAAAATGGTAGTAAGTTTAGGAGTTAGTTCTGTGAATTGGGCCCATAGTCTTCCAACCCTCTGCTTCTACTGGACTCCAATTACTGAACAGATTTTTGTTACTCAAGGTGTGTGTTTTCTTAATAGTCTATTGCTCACTCATTTAGCAGGTGTTCATGCCATCCTGCTTTTGGTTGGTGACATTGCAAGTATGTTGTTTATGGATTGTCTCAGCTTGGATTGCATTTTACAAACACACACATGTCATATTTGAGCATATGAATTGTGTGTCATATGTATTTTGTGAATGACTGACAAGGGTGTTGATTTGAGATTAGATTGATGCTGTTCCATGTCACACCAAGCAGAATTATGAGTGCTGTGATGTTTGTTGAATTGTCAGGTGGTTCATGTTATGAGAGAAGTGGATAGTGAGTGCACAGAAAGGATGTGTGTCTGTCTACTGTGCTGATGCTCCAAGATCTTGAGTATTCACCATGCTCTTAGTTGCCACACATGGGAGGATGTGTTGATGGAAATATGCATTCTGGCTGCAGTTGTATAGTCAATGGTTCATGTTGCATGTGCTGAGCTTGCTTTTACAAGGGTGAAGGTGAGAGTGACTAGTATCCAAAGTATTGGTTTGAGTGGAGATACGTACGTCATGGTGGCAGGACAAATATAGTGGTTGTCACAGAGTGTGAGGTATGAGTTGAGTGCATAAGCAGATCTTGTGTAGGAGACATGAGGTATACACATTTCCATTATGTGAGTGGTGACAGATAGAATTATGTGATTCTGAGTAGGCAACTGCTTGAATCTTGTGCAAGGTATGGGATGAATTGGGTAGATGAGATAGGTGTTGAAGCATTTAGACACGTTTGTATTCTAGAAGGTGGTGAGCTGTAGTCTGTGTGTCTACAGTGAGGGATGACTGTAACCAGGCATTTGAAAATGAGCGAGGATAGTTGTTGATGTTCAATAGTCAATGGTGTTATTTAGCACTTAAATCATATGTGGATGTGACAGTGCCACATTGAGACAAGGTTTAACTTGTTCTTTGTGACAAAGTGCATAAGTGTATGTGAATGGTATACGCCAGTTGTGTACTTTAGTGTGCAGAAAGGTGAAATGTGTAGTGTTATATAGTTGATGTTTGTTGTTATTGCATCTGTGTATGCATGTGTTTCAGAAATGACAATCGTGTAACTTAAACAGGGTGGGTGTGTGATGATATGTGACTTACTTAGGACACATCCATTGAGCAGTGACTTCGTGTCAGATGTGGTAATGTATAAAGTTTGCATGTCAGAGCAGTGATGCTGCATGTTGTGATATGAGTGCATTCCAAACACATTGCTGAGGGTGCTAATGGTGATGAGCGTGGTCAGTTTTACATGTAAAGTTTGTGTCTGCTGAGGAGGTGATGAGTACAGAACATAGTGTGCATGACATATATGCATGACATATATGTGCAAGTTAATGTGTACATAGTGATGAAGAGTGGTGCTGTGCATGTAGGTGAATGTAGGTGTGTATGTGAGAAGGGCAGAGCATGAGTGAACTTGTGACAATTGTGTTTGAAGATTTTTAGTACAAGGCTGTAGCTTGCAGGGCAAACATGTTTTTCCAACTAGCTGCAGCAGAGGTGGTTTATGACATGCTTGTGTGTTTGCTAGTTTTGAAATTCGAGCATGTACTTGGGGTGGATGTGAGAGGGGTCTTACCTGCACAAGTATAGTTCATGTAGGCCATGAGGTAATGTTGATTTGTACATATGTGTATGTAAGTTGTCAAATACAGTTGCCAGAGTAGATATGAAGATCTTGAATGTGTTGAATGACAATGGATTTTCATGGCTAGTTGTGTGAATGTCCACTTTGAGTACACTGTCATATGCAAGACTTATTGACATCACTGGAAAATTTGGCTCAACCTAGCCTTGCCTTGTCTGAGTTGTGTGTTGGCATATGTGGCATTTCACCCTTTGTAGGTATTTGTACTCCTTAATTGGTAATTATTGACATTGGAAAGTGCACATGGATGGATGTGGTGATTGCTACATTTGCAATGTCATGACATCTTGAACAATGGATCCCCGACTCGGATGCTCTCCTCGACAACCTCGACAACCTTAGGCTGAAACAGCTCGTCAACATACCCACCCACAGAGGGGGGTACACCCTCGACCCCATTTCGCGGGAGGAACTAACTTCTACTTCCGCCACACCACCCAGCACCCTGGACGGACTACCACTGCACCCATTTCACCTTCAACACCACCACCGTACCCAAACCCGCCCCGCGCCCGCCACGACGGAACTGGGGCAAGGTCATGGAGGAGCACCTCAACAATACCCTCCGTCAATATCCCCCCATCGCTGCGACCGACACCAACTCCGCAACCAGAGAGTTTCCCCGCTGGATCTCCTGCTGCACCGACAAGCTCACACCCCTCCGCCCCCTGCCAAACAACACCCACAAAAAGCCGCCTAGTTCACCACAGAACTCTAAGATGCCAGACGCTCCTGCAGATGCCTAGAAATAACCTGCTGAAACCTGAAAACCACGGAAGCACGGAACGGCCACAAGAACGCCCTAAAGGAATACCACCAGCACATAAGAGACACCAAACGGACCTTCATAAGAGACAAAATCCAGACCAATGTGACCAACACCAAGGAACTGTTCAACATCATACAGCAGTTCACAAAACCCACCTGCGAAGCAACGGACGTCACACCTTCCCAGGAACTTTGCGACCAACTCAGCTCCTACTTCCATCTCAAGATCAAGGCTCTCTACGACAACTTCAGTGAACCTACGACAAGCACCACCCCCCTACCCACCACTAACAATAAGCCAACCATCACAGCCTGGGATCACGCTACCGCTGAAATCATCACAACGACCATGAAAAAACCCATCCAGGAGCCCCAACCAACCCCTGCCCTCCACACATCTTCCACAGAGCTGCCACCGTCATCGCACCTGAATTAGGACACACCATCAACGCCTCCCTCAGTTCAGGCATCTGCCCAGATGACTGGAAACGGGCGGAGGTAAAACCCCTCCTCAAGAAACCATCGGCCGACTCAACGGACCTGAAAAACTACCGACCCATCTCTCTCCTCCCCTTTGCAGCCAAAGTCACCGAGTGACTCGTGAACACCCAGCTGATTGCCTTCATAGAAGATAACTCCATCCTAGACGCCTCCCAATCTGGACTCCACAGCAACCAAAGCACAGAGACCGCCCTCCTCACCGCCACTGATGACATCCGCAAGCTACTCGACCAGGGACACACCGCGGCACTCATCCTCCTAGACCTCTCCGCAGCCTTCGACACCGTGTCTCATCGCACTCTCGCGGCCAGACTGCACAACGCAGGAATACAGGGAGCAGCCCTAGACTGGATCCAATCCTTCCTCTTCGGCCGAACCCAGTGGATCCGACTCCCTCCCTTCCTCTCCAAACCCACTGAAATCAACTGCGGAGTACCACAGGGATCATCTCTCAGCCCCACGCTCTTCAATATGTACATGGCCCGCCTCGCCGCCATCGTCAGACAGCATGGGCTCAGCATAGTATCCTACGTCGACGCCACCCAGCTCATCCTCTCGCTCACAAATAATCCCGAGGGCACCAGACTACGTTTCCAGGATGGTATGAAAGACGTGGCAGCCTGGATGAAGCACAGCTGCCTGAAACTAAACTCAGAGAAGACCGCGTTCCTCATCCTCGGGCCCTGCACCTCCGGCTGGGACAACACCTGGTGGCCCTCCACCCTCAGGAACCCACCCACCCCAACAGACCACGCTCAGAATCTCGGCATCATCCTTGACTCCTCACTCTCCATGAACCGCCAGATCAACTCTGTCACCTCCACTCGTTTCAACCGCCTTCGCATTCTCTGAATGACCTTCAAGTGGATCCCCCCAGACTGCAGAAGGACCGTCACCCATGCACTCATCACTAGCAGGCTGGATTACGGCAACACCCTCTACGCCGGAATCAACAAGACTCTTCTGCACAGGCTCCAGACCATCCAGAACGCCGCAGCCAGACTCGTCCTTGGGACACCGCGCCATGAGCACATGACCCAATACCTACGAGACCTTCACTGGCTCCCTATCGAGAAGAGAGTCACCTTCAAACTCCTCACCTACGCCTACAAATCCCTCCACAACATCGGACCCAAATACCTCAACGAGTGATCATCCTTCTATGTACCAAAGAGAAACCTCAGCTCCGCAGACCTCGCCCTGGCAGAGGTCCCCCGCATCCGCAGAAACAGAACCAGCGGAAGGGTTTTCGCCTACATCGCAGCCAAAACCTGGAACGAGCACCCGGTGAACATCAGGTGCACCCCGACCCTGCACATGTTTAGGAAGGACCTCAAGACCTGGCTCTTCGACTGATCCTAAGCCTTCCCCCCCCCAGCTCCTTGAGACCCTCACGGGGCTGAGTAGCGCGCTTTACAAACCCCTGATTGATTGATTGATTGATTGATTGATTGATTGATTAATTGAATGGATGACAGTCCATTCCTTTTGAGGGGTACACCCCATCAATGTCCAAGTAATGAATGTGTGGTGTGTTCTACCTGGGGTAAGACTACTCCGGGTACGCATGCCCATACTTGACAGTACACTACACACGCTTGGTTATTGCTGGAATTCTGATTTTGAATGTCTGAGGTGTGGTGACACCAATGGAGATGGTCTCATTATGACGATGTCTCTGGTTGTGCTGAGGTAAACACATTGAAATGTGAACACACACTCATTTGACACTGGAACAGTACACCCAGATCCATGAGTTTTTGTATTCTCACAACTTTTGTTACCTCTGACCTGGTTTAGCAAGGGTCGCCCTTGTGTGTGTCCATGAGGGCTACCCTTGTGCACTTTAAATGCTGACTTATGGCCTGATGGAAATATATGTTTGTTGAAAGTCTCCTTGTTATTTCAATAGATTATTGGACATTGTTTCTTGCCAAATGTGGACAAAGGGGACCTAATTCTGCACATGTCTTTCTTCCTCACAAGATGTACACTAATGTTCTTGTTTCAGGATGACTATGTCACTTGTGGTTTTGAGCCACAGATTGAGCCACCACCACAACATCCTCACCTTTGCTGGCAGCTTATATTACACAATGAGATGTGCACTAGACAAACCAACACTGCTTGTGGTTCATACGTCCTGTGACTCATGTGTACTCCTACTACTGTGCGGGACACAATCTGCACATTCAAAATGGGATAACTTTTTTCTGACATACTGTACAGATTGAGGTGCCAAATGGAGATTGGCTGTGAATGACATTCTCAAAAGATGTCTGTATACACATGCAGATTGGTATTTGTGTACAGCGGCACCAGTCCACACATGGGGGCTGTATCCTACATTGTTGTGGCCCAATGGAGGCTGGTAAATTTGAAATGTGGTGAAGCACAAATTTAAGATCTGAGGTGCAGCTTTCGAGCTAGCATAGCTAAAACTGGAAAGGGGGGCTTGGGCTAGAATTTCAAGAAAATGTACAAGGAACAAGCCAAAAGCTATCTCAGACAAACTGCTTTACCTCCCAAGCACATATAGACAAATTCACACACAATTGATTTCTTTAATGTATTGCATCTCTAATGCTTTACCGCATCATTCAGTCAACAACCAGACAAACTGAGTCAGTTTAGAAGCAACTCTAATACTGATAGCTAAAGATAGATCCATTCATATTTCCCTTCTACCATTTCTGATGAACCTTGGAAGGATGGAATTCTGAGACGGTTTTACCCGAATTCAAACTCATGTTCTCCATATCATTATAAATGTCAGAGCCGTGAGTCAATTCACTGATCCATCTAGCTTTTTTAGCTTAAAGGAACTCTGCACATAAAATTCCATTTATCCAAATATGTGTTTACGCTTACAATGTCTGCCTCCAAACACTTTGTGTCAAATCACACTTCTGCGAGTATTCCTTTTGAAAGCCACATTTCTGCAGTTATGTACCTTTATGTGCATAGTCTCCTACAATATTATTAAATGTCACGTGTCTTCTAGAACTTTTGATTTGGGCCCCAACGACCTCTATTAATATGGCACTTAAAATAAAAATCTGCATGAAGTAATAAATCAAAACAATTGTTTTGCAGGCTACTCGGTTTCTCTATCGTGCCAAAATTATAAATTGCATAGAGCCACCATCTCTGATACCATCACAATGTTTCCATTGGCCTCCAAAAACGACAATGGTAATGAATGTGAAAATATAGTATTATGGCTGATTAGGTACATCCAGAAACTAATAAAGGTTCAGTCAGTGGTGCAGTTAAAATGAAAGTGATGTGATGTTATTCACATTTGATACCATGGACAAATATTGTAATTTCATACTTTTTTTAAAACATTGGAGTTGTATTGTCCAGCAATGTTTCTGTGTGTGTTGTGGTGGACTTTTGCATTTGCTTTGTGATACACACATTTGTGTATTTATTGCAATTCCTGGTCCAGCGTCAAATGTGTATTTCCCCTAGTATTTAGCATGCTAATTGTACCTACCTAATGATGTCATTCCCTCATTATACATACATAACATGCTATTGACCCATTTGTGGATTCTGATCACAATTATGCTCAGGGCCTCAGAAAGTAATTGGCATACAAACTGTGATCATCTCTTGAACATGGACTCTGTGCTTTTACCAGTAAAAGGTTTTGTACTAAAATGAACACTGATGCTGATCAAGGTTGTGGTATGTAGGTCAGACTGTCCAGTTGTGACTTGCCTCCCTGCAAGGACCCTACATTCAAAGCAAACTCCCTGCACCAGCCATGACCTGAAAGGGATGCCCGTGTGATCGAGATGACAATACCTCTGGCGAGGCATGTAACGCAGTGCACCATGGTGGTTATGCCCCAAAGGCTGGTGATCCATGGAAAGGGTGGCCTAATGTTGCAGTGGCCTGGTGGGCATTGTAAGTGGGTAAGTCCATTGGTGTGGTATAGGATGGCCCACCAAACCATGGCCCACAGGTGACTCTTGTGCACCTGCCCATCGACCAATGTGCAAATGCCATCATGGCAATTCCAAGGTTAAGGTGAAAACTTTCTGATTGGATATCAACACCCATGGGGGTCTATAGGCTTCAGCACTCATCATGTGTGTCATCCCAGGCTAAGACAGCTTCCCCACACACACATACAGTCCTTGATCTGCAGTAGCTGGGTTGCCTGTCTTGTTTGCATATCAGTCCCCAGTACTTCACAGGTTTGTAGGAGACCATTTAGTAGATGATGAGTCTTTGTTTGTGTGTTGAGGTTCCCTGGAGCACTTGCATCACCACTCTACCCATTCCTCAACGTTGCCAGTTACTTTTGCTGCAACAGTGTATGAATGCCTTTCATTGAAAAAGACCTTTGTGATTGTTTATGTAGACATTCCTGCAGCATGTAGTCCACATGTAGTGATTTAGGGACTGGGTTTGATCATAAGTTACATTGTTCATGTACACATTTCTGGAGTTAATTCACCCTAGATATGCATCTACACGTATGGGGGTATTTCTCCCAACCCCAGATATGCTTCTATACAGGTGGGGGTATTTCCCCCAATACCAGATATGCATCGATATATATGGGGGTATTTCCCCCAACCCCAGATATGCATCTACACATATGGGGGTATTTATCCCAACCCCAGATATGCATCTACACCTTGCCTTTAGGACACAGAGCCACCAGCGGTATCGTTGACAGCATTGGGTTGCTTTTTCTTCTGTTGCAGCACAAAACACATAGTTCCCTGTGATGGTAGCAGATGAACTTGAAGTATTTGCTGTTCCTGAGACTTCTTGAACAGGGGCCAAGCTCTACCTCAAGCCCTTAAAGAAATTCAAACAAAGAGGTTTGATAAAGTTCAGTCCAGTCCTTTCTCTGCCCAAGCCAGAAGCAGCCACTGCAGGCCACCACAACCAAGCATTCAGCAAACTAGTAGTTCCTCCTCACAGCTTCTCCAGCTCTTCTTCTTGGCAGGTTCCTTGGTCCAAAATAGTTCTAATATTCTGGGGTCTGGGCCCCAGTATTTCTACCACATTTCCCTTTGTTCTTTTGTGACAGAGAGTCTCTGTGCTTAGTCCAAACCAGTTCTGTTCTAACTGGTCCAGCTTCCTGGCAGGAGGTGGAGACAGCATTGTATAAGGCAAACCAAGCCTATTTAGGTACAAGGCAAGCTCCTACCACTGCTCTAAATGCAGCCCATGTCTATTCATCCCAGCCCTGACTCATCTCAGAAAGGCAGGACATTCCTCACCCCCACCTAGTGGCTGTGTACAGTGACAGCACATCTCCAGCGCTTGTCACTCCAAAGCCAGACAGTCAATCCATAAATCAGCAGAGGCACACAGGATGGTTAAGCAACAAAATGCCTACTTTCTAAAAGTGGCATTTTTAAACACACTATTTAAAAACAATATTTACAAAAATATTTATTTTTAAATTCTGAGTTCAGGCATGGTAAACGTCATTCTCCTTTCTTGTCCCAATGGAAAGTTGTACTTGTAAGATGTTACAAAGTATCTCAAATTCTATCCTATTGGACAGATAGCCTTTCAATACTGAAAAATAAATTACACTGTATTTCACTATCAGGAGTTGTCACACACACACCAGTACATGTCCTACCTTTCACATACACAGTTCCATGCCCATGGGGGTACCTTGGGACTACCAGAGGGGTGCCTTATATGTAAGAAAAGGGAACATTTGGGGCCTGGCAAGTGGGTGCACTTGCTAGGTCGACAAAGCAGTCACAAACTGCACGTATTCACTGCAGTGGCAGGTCAGAGATACACTTACATGACGCAACTGTGGGTTGCACAACCAGTGCTGCAGGCCCACTAGTAGAATTTCATTTACAGACCCTGGCACAACTTGTGCACTTTACTTGGGGCTTAGCAGTATATCAAATAAGACAATCATGGAAACACCAATCCATAAACACAATTTACAGAGAGAGCATACGCACTTTAGCAGTGATTAGCAGTGGTAAAGCGCCCAGAGTCCTAAAACCAACAAAAACAAGGTCAGAAACAGGAGGCCAAAAAGCAAAAAGTCTGGTTGAACCCCGCTGAAAAAGCAAAGCTTAACAAAACCCCAGGCCAGAGTAGACTAATCAATCCCTTGGTGGACTTCCCTGCTTGGAGCGATAGAACATAGACCTGGCCCGCAACAGCGGGGGCACGTTCTGGTTCTACACCTAGCTGAACCCAGTTGGATCTTTCTGCCCATACTCTCAGAGCCCACTAAACTAGCCCTTGGGGAATCCTCCTTCTCACCTGTGGACCCCATCTTGGCCGCACCTAACATTAGCTTGCTCGCAGGTGTGTCCCAGCAGGCAGGCAGTACCCACATGGCCCACACAGTGGTATAGACCAGTCTACCCCAAGGGTGTGACTCCGGTTCCCTCCCCAGGGGCACCTCTGTCCACCAGGACAGCAAGCCACAGCTGCCACTGACATGTCAGTGATGAGAGCCAGGCCTCTCAGGGCCCTCTAACCCCTGTGGCATCAGAGAGTTGGGACGGTAGCCCCGGGTGCTCAGCATCTGTTGTCCACTCTCCCTGTTGTCAGGTCAGGGATGACTTCCTGACACTGACCCACCATCCCACGGTCTGAACTCACAGGCTAGACAGAAGACGGGGGTAGACCCCCCACACCTTGCTCACCTTACTGGGACTCTGCACCCTCCTACCTGGAGCGGAACCCCCAAACTCCAGAATTGTCAGGGCACCTGTGTCGGGTGTCCCGCACAATTCTTCCACCAGTTCAGGGGTGCTATCCTGCAACTGGTACACTAGTCTAGGGTCTGTACCCCACAGCCGGCCACGAGACAGGGTGAGGCTCTCCCACACACTGTCCTCCCCATCGTGGTCTTTTACCCACCACTGTGGAAATGTATCCCCATGCTTTACAATTGTCAACGAGAGTGGGCCAGCCATCGTTGTCAATCCTCCCTCCAGTTCAGGCGTGCTATCCTGCAACTGATTTGCCAGCCTAGGGTCTGTGCCTGAGGCTGAACAACCGACTGAGGTGGGCTCTCCCACAACCTGTCCTCCTCCCTGGGGCTCTGCACCCTCCCCCCTGGAGTGGTACCCCCAGAAGACAAACCAGTAGGGGCACTGTTAGCCATTACCCCTTCCCCCAGGTCAAGGGGGACACCATGGGTCTGCCCCTCCAACCCAGGTCCTGTACCCTTAGGCTAGACCTGTGCCTGGCCAGCCAGGACTTCCGAGGTATACACCCACCCCCTCAAAGTAAACCCACTCCTCTTGAGTTTTGCCAGTGTCTGCCTGGCACAGGTCTCCTGCCTCCTGTCCACCTGACAGTGAGTGAAGACCCCCTAGGCCAGAAGTGGCCTCACCAGGGTCAGTCCTGGGGTGCTTTGACCTCAGAACTGGCAACACCTGACCCACTGGTCTTTCCACTGGGGCAGTCTCCCCCTCACCCCTTTCTCTGGACTCATGCACCCTCCCAATGGAAGTGGTGCTGCCAGACGCCAGAACTGGTGGAATGGTGGTTACAGCATCCCCCAGCTCATCTGACACTTAGGGATCTCGGTCAGGGGATGTCTTCTCAGTATAGATTAGGCCCCTCTCCTGGTGTTCCCTCATGGAACCAACCAGGTCCTGGAACGGGATTTCAGGTACCTTGGGCCTCAGTCTATCCCCACT
Organism: Triturus cristatus; assembly: GCF_964204655.1. NCBI lineage: Eukaryota > Metazoa > Chordata > Amphibia > Caudata > Salamandridae > Triturus > Triturus cristatus. The sequence continues at coordinate 740,767,310 of NC_140591.1, read as the reverse complement.
CCCTCTACTCAGAGACAGGACATGGGGTCCCTCATCCATCCCACTACACTGGGACATATATGAGTCACTACCAACCTCTCCTCCCCCACCTGGCTGGGGAAACCCTTCGCCTTCAGGATCACTACCAAAAGCTTCTTCAGACTCTCTGGAATCCACCTAAAGGTCTTTCTCCAATAATAGTCTCTGGGGTCGGAAAACTCAGTCTCCACCGGATGTTGGCATAGTTCTGGAAAACAGGGACTGAAAATATGCTCGCCTGCATCCAAATTACACAGCCACTCACATGTGTCAGCCAAACTATCCTTCACCCAACCATCCAGTGCCTCAGAAAAGTACCCCACATCACCCTTGCAAGACTGGTGAGACAATGTCTGACTCTTGCTGTCATTCAAACCATACTCTTCTGGGTGGTCTCCATACTCACTTACCAGGATTTTTACCATGGGTGAACCCTCTCCATGCACCTCTCATCTAGAGTCAGTAGAGTGTCCTTCCCACCACTAGGAATATGACCCCCTGTGCCAGTTCCCCAATCCACATCAGGGAAACTGTACACCACTGGAGTTACCTCATTATCCTGAACCCCCTGGTGTATGTCAACCCTCTCCTTAAAGCAGGGCACCAAGTCTGTGTGTGTGTGTGTGTGTGTGTGTGTGTGTGGGTATACATCTCCCTACTCAGCACTGGACCTAACACTTTTGCTGCCACTATCTGAGCTGGACTCCACCCTCATGGCTTCTACCTCCAACTCAGCCAAGCTCAGTTCCTGAGCAACACATTTTTCTTTTTTCTGGGTGAAGGCTCTCTTAGCCTCAGCCCTCCTGAGTTCCCGGTCGAACTCTCTCAGTCTCCAATCACAAGCTCAGACCCTACTCTTTTCTTTATGAGCCTATCTTTCCCCCCATTTTTCCTTCTCAAGGCCACTGCCCTCCTGGTACTCTGGCTGTGGATCTCCCCCTCAGAGTCATCGGGTAGTGCTGCTACTCAAAGTGTTTCCTCATAACAAAAAAGGTCTGCCTCAAGATCCCACCTTGTGAATCTCTTCTTCATAGAACCCCCCTCTTCTTGCAAATGACTTGAAGCTCCTTCATTGTGTAGATGTACAAGTGCAAAAAGTTGATTTTCATTTTGTCAAGGCCACACAGGTACAACAACTAATCAGAGTTCCAGTTCCCAACAATACTTCCAGAAGGCAAACAGGGAAAGACAGTGTGTGGTATGTAATGGTCTGTGATATGGTAGTAGTGTACACCAATCACTGTAGGTCAAGTACAAACGCAAGTCCTAACCTCACCACTACAACCAATGTAAGAAATGGCGGTCCCTAGATGGCAGGTTGTTACCCTGTCCAAGTAGAGCCTCTTCTACCTAGAATATGGAGTATACACTTCTAAATTGACACCTGTTCACACGCTTGGTAGCTTGGCACGAGCAGGCACGCTTATCTGAGAGGCAGTGTGTAAAGCATTTGCACATAACCAACAGTAATACAGTAAAAACACCACAAAAGTACACCACACAAGTTTTAGAAAAATATCCAATACTGTATCTGTGCAAACAAGACCAAATTTTTTTTTAAAAAATCACCATACAGTTCTCAGTAATATCAGAAATCAAAAATAGACTTAGAATCCAGTTCCTTGTAGTCGATAGCTCCAACTGGGACTATCATGGCACCGTGAACAACAAGGTACCGACAAGTGCCTAGGGCTACAAGGAACAAAAATAAAGAAGCAAAGAAAAGAATATTGTGAAAGTATAGGGACCCTTGAGCAGAGCTTGGATTCCCATCAATTGTCTACATGATCAATCTTATCATCTGGTCATCCACCCAAACAAATGATATGCCTCTTGATCATAGAGACTATCTTCAAGGTAAAGCTCTCTCGTTAGAATCAGCAAAGGAGCACCAGACAGTGAAAACCTGATCATATATATCTGCGATTAATGATCACATAGAAAAATCGTGCAGTGCATAGAAAAGTGAGTGCAGTGTTTAAAACAGAGTTGTGAGGAGAAAACGACTGTTTAATGAAAATATCACCTCACACACTAAATAAAACCAAACAACAGTGCAAAAAGCAGTGTTAACAAATAACTGCTATTCATCAAGGTCCACATGTTTCAGCCAAACAGGAAAAATAAATTGTCCACAGCTTTCTTCAGGACCTAAGTTGTCAAATATTGCTACTGGATGGATGTATCAACTGATAACAGAATGTGTCAAAGAAAATTGAATAAATGTGCACATATCACCACTAAACGGTTGGATATAATACAACCTTTCTTTACAGATCCTCCGCTTCAAGGGATGCAGAAGGCATCTAAAGAAAAACATAAATAGCAACAATATTCTTAATGTTTTAGCTTCTTACAAACAGACAATCTGTCTTTTGTACTCCAACACTAGACCACCTAGCTTGTTAACCAATGGTCTGCATCAGCATATCAAATATATATTGATGCTCACCCGTCTTGATCAGGGACTGGACCTCACCTCGCCTGGAACCTTGCCCAGGAATGCGAGGCCCCGCTCTATAAAAGAAAACAAACAAAAAAGTGGGGGGAAAAACATTCCCACCTGTGATCAAACATGATCTACACAACCAAAACTGCATCATCTCCCCTGTAGTGCTGTTAAGAATGTGTGTCCAAATCACAATGTGATGTAGTGTGTTTCTTGCCAGTCTTCACACAGACCTCATTTCCATTTTGAGTCTTTTAAGGAATGTCAATAAACTTATACCGTACTGTTCAATTTATAGGAAGGAACAAGACCGTGTATTAAGGACTCCCTACACGTTATGACCTTGCCTTAGAGTCTTGAACAGAGGGTCTCAGTGACACGAAAGAATGAATCAATAACATAATTTGGTTATTCCTCTGTCTGTCAAGGAGTAACTGCTCGTTGTGGCCTTGCCTTTACATCTTGCATAATGGATCTCGCTGACACAAAGAATTCTGCTGTCTATCCATATTGTGACTAATTATTAATTGAAATACAGTTCTAGCCCCAAGAAGTGGAAAACGGGTGACGAGCCATGACAGTCTTCACACGAAACTCATTTCTATTTTAAGTCTTTTAACGATTGTAGTTCTCTCCAATGCTTCGCAAAAAATACCACTGATCTGGTGATAAATACATTTAAAGGCTAAAAATACATCGACCTAATGAATGGCATTTGCTCAATAAGGCTCACTCAATAAGACCTGGCACCTCAGATGGCCATAAACGACTGCTTTGTGAATACAAAAAGGCGTCACAGAAATGGCAATAGTAATTCCTTTCTAGGTTCTAATACTGTGCTCATCTAGTTTGGATAATCTATTTCACGGTCGAAAAATACAGCTGTCCAGTGCCAAAAATAGGCACAAAAGATAAATCCGCCATACTCCTATCATAGGCGCAAAACCAAGTTCAGTGCACCGGACTAACTTCAAAAATGTCAGCTAGAAACACCTATAAATTACACTCACTAATTCGAAGAGATCTTATGTAACATATAAGTCTACTCACTAGCACTGAAAAAGCGGTGGTTGTTGACTATACTCTTCTGCTGGCACTCCTTCGCTGATTCTAACGAGAGAGCTTTCCCTTGAAGACAGTCTCTATGATCAAGAGACAGATGAATTGTTTGGGTGGATGACCAGATGATAAGATTGATCACGTAGACAATTGATGGGAATCCAAGCTCTGCTCAAGGGTCCCTATACTTTCACAATATTCTTTTCTTTGCTTCTTTATTTTTGTCCCTTGTAGCCCTAGGCACATGTGGGTACCTTGATGGAAGACCCCCAGTTCATTAGGTTATTCATTTTGTAGATATTGGGGAATAGAACTGTGGCAGGTCGTTAAAGATTTTCCCTTAGACCCTACTATACTCTGTTTGTTTGGTACCGTGAACAACAAACCCAAACAGTTCTGACTGACCGCGGTGTTGTGGGCCAGCTATGGTGTCGAGAACACCCGTAAAACCGTACCTTCAGAAATGCTGGGTGTCGGTGACCACATGATGAGCTCCAAAGAGCCGGCGTCGGTTCCAGAGGTCAGTGCAGAGTTTGTTGGGCCCTTGAAGTCACACACATTGCAGATCAAACTCCTCACGGTAGAAGTTGGGAGTGCTGACATCAGCAGGGATCAGGGCTGCAGTGCAAAGTGCAGTGGTGCAGCACACTGTGCCCTCAGGTCGTGATGCAGGCAGCGGCTCAGTGGTGGTCATTCAGCAGCGTCTGTGAGACCAGAGCTGTGTTGCTTTGCATTGCTGAAGCACTGTCGTCGGCTGACGAACTGGAGTCAATGGTGCCAGCATCCGTAGACCAAGACTGCAGTGCGGGATGAGGGCAGTGCGTTATGTAACTTACGAGAGGTGCCTTGGAAGCACAGTGCTAGCAGCGGTGTCGATGTCAGCATGGAGCAGTATCATCGGGATACCAAGGCTGCGGCGTGAAGCAAGGCGGTGCGAAGTGCAGTGCTCACAGGTCTCAGTGCAAGTGCTCAGTTGTTATTGAGACCAGGTGTGTGGTTGAAGTGCGGTGGTGCCCTCTACGGTGCCTTCAGGACATGGAACCGGCATCGACACAGTTGATGGCGTTGGGTTGCTTTTTCTTCTGTTGCAGCACAAAACACCCAGTTCCCAGTGCTGGTAGCAGATGAACTTGAAGTCTTAACTTTTCCTGAGACTTCTTGAACAGGGAGCACACTCTACCTCATGCCCTTGGAGAAACTCAAACAAAGAAGTTGCAGAAAGTTCAGTCCAGTCCTTTCTCTGCCCAAATCAGAAGCAGCCACAGCCGGCCACCACTGCAAAGCACACAGCAAAGTGCTAGTTCCTCCTTACAGCTTTTACAGCTCTTCTTCTTGGCAGGTTCCTTGGTCCGAAATAGATCTAAAATCCTGGGGTTTGGACACTTATATTTATACCACACTTCCATTTGTTCTCTTGTGGCAGAGATTCACTGTGCCTAGTCCAAACCAGTTCTGTCCTTGTCAGGACTGTGGCTTTGACTGTCTGTGAGAGTGTTATGAACAGAAAAGTGAGCAAGTGCTTAAAAGAATCAGCCAAGTATCCTCACTGGAAACGTCAACATTCTTCTGCTCGAAGAGTTTTAACTAACTCTCTAAAAAAATTACAAATGGCAAATGAGGCAGCCAGTAGACTCGAGACATCAGCCCTGTGTCAGCGCTCTAGTGTTTCCCCAGTGCGCGAGAGCAAGGAAACTAATGCGCTTGTTCCGGTAGGGAACAGCGCACTTCAACTGTGACGCGAGGCACGCTTCGTCTCTTCTCGTAGTTGGCGTCATGAAGGAATTCCTGTGAGGCATTTCCTGAAGTAGCGTCTGACTGGAATTTTTGGAGTAGTGTTTCCGTTCTAAGGCTTCGAGCAGAGCTCATTTAAAAACGCATGCGCAGTAATTTTTTGACTCTGTCAGTATTTTCAGTAAACCAAGAGTTCAGTGTTTAGCAAGAGCTCAGTTAATTCTCTCCCTTGATTATATTTTGAAGCCTTCCCGTTTTTGAAAACTCGTCAGGTATTTATCTCTTCATATGAAAAATGGTGAGAACTCAGCGTCTCACGAAGAAAGTTCATCTTCGGTAAGCAGTTCCAATCTAGTGAAGCAGTGTGAAAACAAGGTACCGTTTTCTTCTACATGTACACACAGAGGATTGCTTAAAGACATTTATCAGCTTGGATATTGTGATAAAAGTTGTTTTTGGATACACAAAGAATTCAATATAGACTGAATAGTCATTCCATGCACTGAGGAGTGTTACCAGACTATACAAGACTGAAAAGAGTTTTACCTCAATAGAGAGTAGCAATTGCCTTGGACTTTGGAGTATGAGAGTGTGTGAGAAAGTACAATATATATATTTATCTAAGTTGAAGTAAGAGAATATTTGGAGCATGATTATGTCTCTCCCTATGCAGACGCTGAGTATCCAGTCCCAAGCAGAGTAACTGAGACGTAAGAAGTGTCCAGAAATAACATTCCAAGGCAGTCTCTCTTCTTTTCCACTTCCCCTTTCCCCTCTGCTGTTGCACTCACCAGGAGAAATTCTTGTTGGTGGGGGTACTGGTGGTGGGGCATTGGGACCATCGTCGGCTCCTGTGGAATTGGGATTGGACTTCTGACAGTCCTCTCTGGTCTAGCATCCTGGCAGGAGGTGGAGTCAGCATTGTGTAAGGCAGACCAGGCCTATTCAGGTGCAAGGGGAGGTCAGTGGCAGTGTCTCCCTACCCTGCTTGGTGCCAGGTATTACTTTCAGCGTTACAACAAACAAATGATGGACGGAATGCTGACAATGCAGACATTCTCCCCCAGTCAAGAGATCTGGGTTAAATCCATCGTTCTTTTGCCCACTACGCCACCCCAGTTTAGACATGGCCATATGCAAATCAGTCTTGACCCTGTGCCTCATGGGAACAGTCCAGCCCGAACTGCCAAGCCATGTCTTCCCTGGACCGGAATCAAGCATTCTAGGACCGGTTTCTGGCTATCAGCCGTCATCAGCCAGGATAGCTTGACTCCAGTGGCGTAGTGAGCATGGGTCCCACGTCTGGGAATACCCATCCCACTTAGGGCGAAAAGCGTTACAACAAACAAATGATGAACGGAATGCTGACAATGCAGACATTCTCCCCCAGTCAAGAGATCTGTGTTAAATCCATCGTTCTTTTGCCCACTACGCCACCCCAGTTTAGACATGGCCATATGCAAATCAGTCTTGACCCTGTGCCTCATGGGAACAGTCCAGCCCGAACTGCCAAGCCATGTCTTCCCTGGACCGGAATCAAGCATCCTAGGACCGGTTTCTGGCTATCAGCCGTCATCAGCCAGGATAGCTTGACTCCAGTGGCGTAGTGAGCATGGGTCCCACGTCTGGGAATACCCATCCCACTTAGGGCGAAAAGAGTTACAACAAACAAATGATGGACGGAATGCTGACAATGCAGACATTCTCCCCCAGTCAAGAGATCTGGGTTACATCCATCGTTCTTTTGCCCACTACGCCACCCCAGTTTAGACATGGCCATATGCAAATCAGTCTTGACCCTGTGCCTCATGGGAACAGTCCAGCCCGAACTGCCAAGCCATGTCTTCCCTGGACCGGAATCAAGCATCCTAGGACCGGTTTCTGGCTATCAGCCGTCATCAGCCAGGATAGCTTGACTCCAGTGGCGTAGTGAGAATGGGTCCCACGTCTGGGAATACCCATCCCACTTAGGGCGAAAAGCGTTACAACTAACAAATGATGGACGGAATGCTGACAATGCAGACATTCTCCCCCAGTCAAGAGATCTGGGTTAAATCCATCGTTCTTTTGCCCACTACGTCACCCCAGTTTAGACATGGCCATATGCAAATCAGTCTTGACCCTGTGACTCATGGGAACAGTCCAGCCCGAACTGCCAAGCCATGTCTTCCCTGGACCGGAATCAAGCATCCTAGGACCGGTTTCTGGCTATCAGCCGTCATCAGCCAGGATAGCTTGACTCCAGTGGCGTAGTGAGCATGGGTCCCACGTCTGGGAATACCCATCCCACTTGGCTTGGCAGGGGGAGAATGTCTGCATTGTCAGCATTCCGTCCATCATTTGTTTGTTGTAACGCTTTTCGCCCTAAGTGGGATGGGTATTCCCAGACGTGGGACCCGTGCTCACTACGCCACTGGAGTCAAGCTATCCTGGCTGATGACGGCTGATAGCCAGAAACCGGTCCTAGGATGCTTGATTCCGGTCCAGGGAAGACATGGCTTGGCAGTTCGGGCTGGACTGTTCCCATGAGGCACAGGGTCAAGACTGATTTGCATATGGCCATGTCTAAACTGGGGTGGCGTAGTGGGCAAAAGAACGATGGATTTAACCCAGATCTCTTGACTGGGGGAGAATGTCTGCATTGTCAGCATTCCGTCCATCATTTGTTTGTTGTAACGTTTTTCGCCCTAAGTGGGATGGGTATTCCCAGACGTGGGACCCGTGCTCACTACGCCACTGGAGTCAAGCTATCCTGGCTGATGACGGCTGATAGCCAGAAACCGGTCCTAGGATGCTTGATTCCGGTCCAGGGAAGACATGGCTTGGCAGTTCGGGCTGGACTGTTCCCATGAGGCACAGGGTCAAGACTGATTTGCATATGGCCATGTCTAAACTGGGGTGGCGTAGTGGGTAAAAGAACAATGGATTTAACCCAGATCTCTTGACTGGGGGAGAATGTCTGCATTGTCAGCATTCCGTCCATCATTTGTTTGTTGTAACGCTTTTCGCCCTAAGTGGGATGGGTATTCCCAGACGTGGGACCCGTGCTCACTACGCCACTGGAGTCAAGCTATCCTGGCTGATGACGGCTGATAGCCAGAAACCGGTCCTAGGATGCTTGATTCCGGTCCAGGGAAGACATGGCTTGGCAGTTCGGGCTGGACTGTTCCCATGAGGCACAGGGTCAAGACTGATTTGCATATGGCCATGTCTAAACTGGGGTGGCGTAGTGGGCAAAAGAATGATGGATTTAATCCAGATCTCTTGACTGGGGGAGAATGTCTGCATTGTCAGCATTCTGTCCATCATTTCTTTGTTGTAACGCTTTTCGCCCTAAGTGGGATGGGTATTCCCAGACGTGGGACCCGTGCTCACTACGCCACTGGAGTCAAGCTATCCTGGCTGATGACGGCTGATAGCCAGAAACCAGTCCTAGGATGCTTAATTCCGGTCCAGGGAAGACGTGGCTTGGCAGTTCGGGCTGGACTGTTCCCATGAGGCACAGGGTCAAGACTGATTTGCATATGGCCATGTCTAAACTGGGGTGGCGTAGTGGGCAAAAGAACGATGGATTTAACCCAGATCTCTTGACTGGGGGAGAATGTCTGCATTGTCAGCATTCCGTCCATCATTTGTTTGTTGTAACGCTTTTCGCCCTAAGTGGGATGGGTATTCCCAGACGTGGGACCCGTGCTCACTACGCCACTGGAGTCAAGCTATCCTGGCTGATGACGGCTGATAGCCAGAAACCGGTCCTAGGATGCTTGATTCTGGTCCAGGGAAGACATGGCTTGGCAGTTTGGGCTGGACTGTTCCCATGAGGCACAGGGTCAAGACTGATTTGCATATGGCCATGTCTAAACTGGGGTGGCGTAGTGGGCAAAAGAACAATGGATTTAACCCAGATCTCTTGACTAGGGGAGAATGTCTGCATTGTCAGCATTCCGTCCATCATTTGTTTGTTGTAACGCTTTTCGCCCTAAGTGGGATGGGTATTCCCAGACGTGGGACCCGTGCTCACTACGCCACTGGAGTCAAGCTATCCTGCCTGATGATGGCTGATAGCCAGAAACCGGTCCTAGGATGCTTGATTCCGGTCCAGGGAAGACATGGCTTGGCAGTTCGGGCTGGACTGTTCCCATGAGGCACAGGGTCAAGACTGATTTGCATATGGCCATGTCTAAACTGGGGTGGCGTAGTGGGCAAAAGAACGATGGATTTAACCCAGATCTCTTGACTGGGGGAGAATGTCTGCATTGTCAGCATTCCGTCCATCATTTGTTTGTTGTAACGCTTTTCGCCCTAAGTGGGATGGGTATTCCCAGACGTGGGACCCGTGCTCACTACGCCACTGGAGTCAAGCTATCCTGGCTGATGACGGCTGATAGCCAGAAACCGGTCCTAGGATGCTTGATTCCGGTCCAGGGAAGACATGGCTTGGCAGTTCGGGCTGGACTGTTCCCATGAGGCACAGGGTCAAGACTGATTTGCATATGGCCATGTCTAAACTGGGGTGGCGTAGTGGGCAAAAGAACGATGGATTTAACCCAGATCTCTTGACTGGGGGAGAATGTCTGCATTGTCAGCATTCCGTCCATCATTTGTTTGTTGTAACGCTTTTCGCCCTAAGTGGGATGGGTATTCCCAGACGTGGGACCCGTGCTCACTACGCCACTGGAGTCAAGCTATCCTGGCTGATGACGGCTGATAGCCAGAAACCGGTCCTAGGATGCTTGATTCCTATCCAGGGAAGACATGGCTTGGCAGTTTGGGCTGGACTGTTCCCATGAGGCACAGGGTCAAGACTGATTTGCATATGGCCATGTCTAAACTGGGGTGGCATAGTGGGCAAAAGAACGATGGATTTAACCCAGATCTCTTGACTGGGGGAGAATGTCTGCATTGTCAGCATTCCGTACATCATTTGTTTGTTGTAACGCTTTTCGCCCTAAGTGGGATGGGTATTCCCAGACGTGGGACCCGTGCTCACTCCGCCACTGGAGTCAAGCTATCCTGGCTGATGACGGCTGATAGCCATAAACCGGTCCTGGGATGCTTGATTCCGGTCCAGGGAAGACATGGCTTGGCAGTTCGGGCTGGACTGTTCCCATGAGGCACAGGGTCAAGACTGATTTGCATATGGCCATGTCTAAACTGGGGTGGCGTAGTGGGCAAAATAACGATGGATTTAACCCAGATCTCTTGACTTGGGGAGAATGTCTGCATTGTCAGCATTCCGTCCATCATTTGTTTGTTGTAACGCTTTTCGCCCTAAGTGGGAGGGGTATTCCCAGACGTGGGACCCGTGCTCACTACGCCACTGGAGTCAAGCTATCCTGGCTGATGACGGCTGATAGCCAGAAACCGGTCCTAGGATGCATGATTCCGGTCCAGGGAAGACATGGCTTGGCAGTTCGGGCTGGACTGTTCCCATGAGGCACAGGGTCAAGACTGATTTGCATATGGCCATGTCTAAACTGGGGTGGCGTAGTGTGCAAAAGAACGATGGATTTAACCCAGATCTCTTGACTGGGGAGAATGTCTGCATTGTCAGCATTCCGTCTATCATTTGTTTGTTGTAACGCTTTTCGCCCTAAGTGGGATGGGTATTCCCAGACGTGGGACCCGTGCTCACTACGCCACTGGAGTCAAGCTATCCTGGCTGATGACGGCTGATAGCCAGAAACCGGTCCTAGGATGCTTGATTCCGGTCCAGGGAAGACATGGCTTGGCAGTTCGGGCTGGACTGTTCCCATGAGGCACAGGGTCAAGACTGATTTGCATATGGCCATGTCTAAACTGGGGTGGCGTAGTGGGCAAAAGAACGATGGATTTAACCCATATCTCTTGACTGGGGGAGAATGTCTGCATTGTCAGCATTCCGTCCATCATTTGTTTGTTGTAAAGGTATTACTTTCAGAGCAGAATTTTGCAGAGAGTTGTTGTATTTTATATCAGTGACTGCGATATTTTAAAAACCATTTGCACTACATGACAAGATTTTAAACAAATGTTATTTTGCACATTGTATTTCAATTGTAAACTACCTTATATATTCGCTTTTGATCGATCGATTCTCCTTAGACTTGTAAGGGGTACCAGGGCTGATTCCCGGTCTGTGCTTAGTATCCAAGCCTTCCCGCCCCGGTCCGACTCGGTATCCAATACCGTTGAGCGGAGGGCGGGGCAGGTGAGAGCCAGACACGCCCAGTAATCTCGAGGCAGTCGAGCGGTTAGCACTCTAGCACTAATTGGGAAGGACTATTTAGGCGGGAGGAGGCCTGTGCTCTCTGCGGTAAGGGGAGGTCAGTGGTAGTGTCTCCCTACCCCGCTTGGTGCCAGGTATTACTTTCAGAGCAAAATTTTGCAGAGAGTTGTTGTATTTTATATCAGTGACTGCGATCTTTTAAAAACCATTTGCACTACATGACAAGATTTTAAACAAATGTTATTTTGCTCGTTGTATTTCAATTGTAAACTACCTTATATATTCGCTTTTGATCGATCGATTCTCCTTACACTTGTAAGGGGTACCAGGACTGATTCCCGGTCTGTGCTTAGTGTCCAAGCCTGCCCGCCCCGGTCCGACTCGGTATTCAATACCGTTGAACGGAGGGCGGGGCAGGTGAGAGCCAGACACGCCCAGTAATCTCGAGGCAGTCGAGCGGTTAGCGCTCTAGCACTAATTGGGAAGGACTATTTAGGCGGGAGGAGGCCTGTGCTCTCTGCGGTAAGGTGAGGTCAGTGGCAGTGTCTCCCTACCCCGCTTGGTGCCAGGTATTACTTTCAGAGCAGAATTTTGCAGAGAGTTGTTGTATTTTATATCAGTGACTGCGATCTTTTAAAAACCATTTGCACTACATGACAAGATTTTAAACAAATGTTATTTTGCTCGTTGTATTTCAATTGTAAACTACCTTATATATTCGCTTTTGATCGATCGATTCTCCTTACACTTGTAAGGGGTACCAGGGCTGATTCCCGGTCTGTGCTTAGTGTCCAAGCCTGCCCGCCCCGGTCCGACTCGGTATCCAATACCGTTGAGCGGAGGGCGGGGCAGGTGAGAGCCAGACACGCCCAGTAATCTCGAGGCAGTCGAGCGGTTAGCGCTCTAGCACTAATTGGGAAGGACTATTTAGCCAGTCGTCGGCCCAAGCGCGCAGCGGTGGCGCGCAGAGGGGCGCCCTCGACAGCGCCAAAGACTAGCCTAAGACCAGCCTGTCTGCGCCCGTCCGCGACAGGACGGGGCAAGGGGCAATGGGACCAACCATCATCGACTCACGATCTTCCCTATCTACAAGAAGAACCTATTCAGCCCAGGTACTACGCAAACTATGTGGGGAACTAATGCAAGACTGTGTAACGGGAGGGAGTCTCATAGTGGAAGGCCCAGTTTCCTGCCGCCATTGTCGAACTGAATTTACTACACAGAGTCATGAAGCGTGCATTAAAGAGGGTAATATTACTTATATTCCCTCTGTCAATGTCAGTAAGAACATAACCAAAATACCTACGGGAAGGAAGAATGTACTCTGCAATATTAGGTCGCTACCCAAGCATACCTCAGAGGTATGGGACCTAATCTCCTCCAATGAACCAGATCTAAGTTTCCTCACGGAAACCTGGCTTAAACCCCACTCAACCCCGACCATTGCTTTAGCAATTCCTACGGGCTATAAAATAATCAGGCTGGACCACCCCATGAAAATAGGAGGCGGCATTGCTATTATTCATAAGCAAGAAATTAATTGTCTGGTTCTAACCGAACTAAGTACTCCGGATATTGAATCAATGATTTTCAAATCCTTTTCTTCTCCCAAAAATATACAGATGGGTTCCTTGGTTTATCGCCCTCCGGGCCCGTGTATGAATTTTTCTAATACGCTACTTGAGATCCTTGCTCCATATATCAGTAATGATAGACACTTCCTATTGGTTGGAGATTTTAATATACATAGTGAACAGAAAGACTGCAAGGAGACACAGTCTATACTAAACGACCTATCCTTACTTGGGCTAACACAGCTAAATTCAGGGCCAACGCACAACGCAGGACACACCTTAGATCTGATATTAGCCAACTTTCCCACAGTCACTTGCTTACCCCCCACCCAAGTCAGCTGGACTGACCATTTTATTATTGAATTTTATACCTCTCATTCCAAGCATACTCCTTACAGACAGACTTCCCTTTCTAGTAAACGACGCCAATGGCACAAAGTCAATCAAGAAGTCTTTAAAGAGAACTTCATAGAGCCCTCTATTACCATATCGGAGAACATCGAAAGTGCTCTAAGGAAGTTTGAAAAAGCAACTGGGTTGGCTATAGATAACATCGCCCCTTTAAAAACATTTAAACTCCGTCCCGCAAATAAACAAGAAATTTGGTTCTCTGATGACCTCAGAGTTTTAAAACAAGCAGCAAGGAAGTTGGAGAAAAAATGGAGAACCTCCCACTTAGTGAAGGACAGGAGTCACTACTGGGAAGCATTATCTACTTATCATAAAGCTATTCATAATGCGAGAAAAACTTACATTGCATCCCAGATTACTGCTGCAGGGAATTCTCCCAGGGTTCTGTATCAGGTACTCCAATCATTCGTTAAACCTGTAGCCTGTGAAAGCTCTGAGCTGGTGTCTCAACAGCTCTGTGATAGTATAACTTCGTTTTTTTCTAACAAAATAGATACTATCTACGAGAAAATAGTTGCCTCGAATAATGTCTTGACTACTGACACAACTCTTATTTTTAAAGATTTGGAACATAATCATAATACACATACTTTAGACATCTTTCCTCCCATTACCCCCAAGGATTTATTAGCACTGACTACGCAGATTAAGAGTGGCAGCCCGGACGATAAAATTCCAGCCAGATTAATGCCTATTTTACTAGAAACATTATGCCCTATGATTGAACAACTTGTCAATCTATCTCTTAATAGGGGCTCCGTCCCCAGAGAATGGAAGCGTGCGTTAGTAAGGCCTATTAGGAAAAACACTGCTACCCCATGGACTGAACTGGCGAACCTTAGGCCCATCTCACTGCTACCTTTTCTGGGAAAGTTGACGGAAAAATATGTTAACAGACTCCTATCTAGCTTTATCGAAACTGCTGGTGGCCTGGACTACTCTCAATCTGGGTTCAGGCCAAAACACAGCACTGAGTCCACCCTTTTGTCTGTTATGGATGATTTGCATATGTTTCAGGACAAAGGCCACTCTGTGATCTTAGTGTTATTAGATCTGTCGGCAGCGTTCGACACCGTGTCACACAACATCCTTATTAACCGGTTGTCGAACGTAGGAATTAAGGACAAAGCCCTTGCTTGGCTGAGGAGCTTCCTTTCCGATTGTACACAGACTGTCACCATGGGTACATACCGTTCTACGGAGGTAGAAATCACGAAAGGGGTGCCACAAGGCTCCTGTTTGAGCCCAACACTCTTTAACATCTACGTGGCACCCCTGGCAAGAGTGATGCGTAAATTTGGTTTCATCCCCGTGTCATATGCTGATGACACGCAGCTCCTCTTCCCATTTAAAACCCTTACCACGGAATTAAGGAGTTCCTTCTCTTCAGGCATGAAGGCTGTAGCACAATGGATGTCCACCAACTACCTACAGTGTAACGTCAGTAAAACTGAAGTTATGCTGTTCGGAGAAGCTAATATACTGTGGACTCCTGATTGGTGGCCACCTGATCTTGGCATAGTACCAGAGCCCAAACAGGTCGTTAAAAACCTGGGGATTCGTCTTGATCAGGATCTGTCACTAAAACAACATACCAACAACGTTGCAGGCATATGCTTCCACACCATCAGCCTATTACGCAAGGTCTTCCCCTTGCTGCCGGACCATTTCAGAAAAATTTTAGTGCAAGCCCTTATCCTGAGTCGGATCGACTATTGTAATGGCCTGCTGCTCTCTGCCAATGAGGGAGTGTTGACTAGACTCCAGGTTATACAGAATGCGGCAGCTCGCCTGGTCCTTAATGCCCCTCCTAGAACAGCATCTAAGCCTCTACTGGATAAACTACATTGGCTCCCAATCCGTCAAAGGATAAAATTCAAAATATGCTGTCTGATTCAGAAGAGCATAAATGGACAAGGTCCCTCTTACCTGGAAAAGAAATGTATTCCCTCCACTCTTTCCAGATTGCTCAGATCCAGTAGTGGACATCTGCTGGTAGTACCACGTGCCAAGAAAGCTAGGCACGGGAGCAAAGCTCTATCTGTGGTGGGACCTACATTGTGGAATAGTCTCCCTTTGACTCTTTGACTATGCTCTGAACATCTGACATTTAGGAAACAACTCAAAACTCTGCTGTTTAAAAATAAGATTTAGTTCAGCTCTCTCTCGTTCTGCTGGAGGGAAGGACCAACTGGCCCAAAAGCGCAGAGACACTCCTGTTGGAGTCGATTCTAGCGCTATACAAACTCACAAATAAAATAAATAAATAAATAAGGAAATCTCCTTCTGCTCTAAATGCAGCCCAGCCCTGACTCATCCAGGATACACCTAAATCCTGCCTGCACATCCCCAGCCCCTGTCACTCCATAGTCAGACATTCAGTCCACAACCCAGTAGAGGCACACACGATGGTTAAGCAAGAAAATTTCAACTTTTCAAAAGTAAGTGAATATGGTAGCGAATGCACGCCTTCCCTTTAAAAAGTATTAAGGTTTTGCTTTGACTGCAATGTGGATGCATCCAAAACAGCTCTGTGAACCGTCCCAGTCACAGATCATAACGAAGATACTGCCAACGGGTGCTGTATTCACGCACCCTGATGCTGCACTGCGAGTATAAGGAAAACATTCCTTTCAAACAAAGCTTGAGCAATACTTCCATTTTATCCGAATTAATCCAAAGTAAACCAATCTGTGTTACAATCCTTATATAAACCTTCTCTTGAACATGTTGTGATATATCACTCCGGAGACAGCTTGGTTGCACGAAAACAATTTAGTCTCCCATTTTCAAATGCTTTCTGCTGCCCATCAAGGCTTTAACATCTGCACGTGCGGTCAACCATATTTCACAGCAAACTCCTTAATTAACCCAATGCATTTTGAGCCTACTGGCTCTTCTTCAGGGGTCACTGTAACAGATTAAACCAGCAGTTTTACTAAATGCTCGAAAAGCAGGTCTTTATTAGTGCCTAAAATATACATATCACCCCCAATCTACTCCCATGATTGCACCACCCTCAATCATACTTCATAAACGTCCCCATTAAACTCACATACTAAAATGAGATGAAAAAAACTCACATACTAAAATAAGATGAAAAAAACTCAAATGCCCCTCTTCCTTACGAACTTAAATAACTGCGCTGATAAAACCAATAACGTTAGAATCCACATCCAGTGCAGTCCTGCAGCTGGAGCGGTACAGGGCAATGCCGAGCACACTACACAATATGGGTCTGTGGGGGGCCAGCCAGAGTCCTTCCGGGGATGACAAGTACTGTGGAAGAGGTAGGGTACAGTCCGCAGTCTGGTCGCCGTGTCATTGGTCATCAAACAGGATATGGCAGTCCATGTCGCTGTCCAAGGTGAGTGCATCAGACTATATTGGGGTCAGTGGAAGGTCATGGGGCCATGTGCGGCACCAAGCAGGAACAGGCCAGGTGGCAGAAATTAAAGCTTGTGCCTCCTGATCACAAACCCATCCACGTCCTCGTCCCCGGATGTGTGCTCTGCCCCACCTGTGGGTGTTGCAGTACCGGCTGGGGCACTGTGTGTAGGAGAGTAGGATCCGCTTCACATGGGTACCTCCACTTTTTGCTGGTGTTTCACTGTCTTTCGACCTTAGTCTGGCTGTGGCCCTGCTAATCAGGACCGCAGCCTAGCTGCTTCCTCTCTAAAATGGTTTCCATCTACATTAGGTACATATCTAATTGGATTCTGGAGTGCCTTATAAGCCCCTAGTATATGGTATACTATATGCCTAGGGCATAGGTACCTCAGAGGCCTACCAGGGACTGAAGCATGTATTATGCCACCCCTGGGAAGCACTCTAAAATGGCACCACAGGTCTGCTACTGCAGCCTGGGTAAGGGTGTGCTTGCACTCCTTACAGTGGTATAGGCTACCTATATCACTACCATTGCACACACATATAAAACCTATAAGTCACTCCTATGGCAGGCCTTAACAATGCTGAAGGCAGAGTGCTTGGTTTTTATGTGAGAGGGTGCCCCTGCATGAGCAGAGCCCCTCTGCAGTGTTCGGAGTACCTCCTCTGATGCTGTTTGTGGTGCAGCCTGACCATATACTCTTAAGTGCATTATAACCTCGCGGTAAATGCTAACTTTGAGATGGCTGCACGGAAATATGTCGTGTTTGGTGTCAAACACTTTGGAATGCTACCCCCCGCCAGTTCTGGCGGCGGGGGTAGCATTCCACCCTTCTAGAGGGAGAGACATGTTCACACAGGTCTAACCCGGTAGGACTTTCTACAGCCCAGGCATCACAAAATGGATGCCTCTGCCACAGACACGGGTCTGGCCTCCTGCTGCTGACCGAAACTTCAGCAGGGAAGGCCTGGACAATAGGTTTCCTGTCCCAGGTAGGTGTAACCACCTCCCCAGACAGGCAGATGTGTATTGGGGCTGGGCGGGAGCACTATCGGGTGCTTTGAAGTCCTGCACTGGGGGCACACGTGGTGTCCCTGTACATAGTCCAGTTCAAACCGTTTGCAGGGGCTACCTGCCCCTGCTCTGGCACAAAACTGGACAAAGGAAATGGGTGTAACCACCCCTCTTTCCAAACCCTCCCATAGGTGGGTTCCTAGAGTATGTCCAACCACCAAACTTTGTATAAGTATGGGAACCCAGTCCTTACGGCTTTAGATTACCCTGGATGAAACTCTGCAACATATATCCTGGACCTTCAACATTCTACTTTGACTAGAAGATGGAAGAAATCTCCCTTGGTGTCAAGGAGTGACTCCCCGGCTTGGCAGGCACCAAATAAGCAACTGACCGGTCTGCATCGCTGAAGCTCCCGCCAGACGCCAAAGTCTTTGCATCACCAGAGGTCGATTTCCAGACTTCCCCGAGGCTACCCTGAGTCCACAGCAAAGATGAGGCCCGTGGCTATCGTGGGTGACATGAAACCATGATCCCTGGACACCGTGATCTTTTGCAGCTCCATCATCTTCCTGCTCTTCCTCGAAGTTTTGCGTTGCGCTCCAAGTAGCCCCAGCCTTGAGCAACTCCTGCACGGAAGATTTCTGGCCTCCACTCCATGAGTGATCCGTGGGTCAGTTTCTAGTGCGACCGCTGAAGGCTCCTTCTTGATCGCTAGCCCGTTGGCTAGTAGGTCCCTACGAAGGCAACTCCTTATCTGATTGGCCTCTTCTGGTTGCTCCAGAAGTGCCCCGACTTACCTTTGCTGGGTGAGTCCCCCAGACCTTGCTGGTCTGCACCGCAGTCCTTCCTCTGATTTCCAGTGACTTGCCGTTGCCAAGGCTTGTTGGGTCTAATCTGGTCGCCGACACCGCAGCACTCGACAGACTTTGTGGGTCAGATCGAATCCAGCTCCTGGTTGTCATCGACACCTCCTGGACCTCGTGGCTGAAGAGTCAAGACACCCATCAACTCACCTGAAGCACCCAACATCTGTGGGCATTGGTCCATCCTGCCCTTGGTCACTGGTAAGTGACCCAGACTCTGTCCCCTCTGCTTTCAGGTTCCTTCCATCCTAGATCCAGGCTTGGATCGCTTCGGACACTTCTCCTCTTCACGGCAGCAGCACTTCGTCGCCAGCTCCCATTGAAATCGACTACGCGACCCGACACCAAAAGACACCTATGCACCCGGCTTCCCTGGGTGAGGTAATGAGTACTCCGGTGCCCCCGTGGGTGCTAGCTCTAATATTTCCTAAGTCCAAAAGGGTTTGGTCCTGACTCAATTCTAAGTGTGCCTAATCTTTAAATTTCCAACCGCGACATTGCCCATAGAAGCTAACGGAAACCCGGGGTTGTGTTTACCCAGTGCACACGGTCCCCTTGGGTCCCCTGTGTCACTACCTTGGGTGGTTTCTTGGGGTCTCAGCGATTCTACAGGCTCTAGACCTTGTGTCTAGTTCAGTTGTGGTTCTTATACCACTTTTGTGGTATATGGTTTGGTACGCCCCTAGGGCCCAAACGTGTATTTGTGCTATTACTGTTGATTGCTAACTTGTAAATTAAGTACTTCGAACTCCAGTCTCATAAAGAGACTATAGGGGTGTGTTTTATCTGAAATACATATATTTTAAATATATACCTGGTGTGGTTGTCCTTTCATTTGATCCTTCAAGAGATTTTGGACTGGTAAAACTAGCTGCTTTGCATTCCTTCAAGACTTAGCCTGAAGGCTGCTCTCCATAGCTACCACTAGGATAGCTTTCAATAAAGGTTGTCTTTAACCTATTCACCATAAGGGGTTGTTTGGACTGGTACAAGGTGCCCACTATAATTAGTGGACAGCATATACCAGGCCAACTTCTCACACTGTGTGTCACTGACACATCAAGGGCCGGAGGAGGGTTGTCGGCCGCACTGTGTGGCAGTGACACACAAGGTGCCGGAGTGGATATGCCTGTCACACTGTGAGGCACTGACACACCAGGGGGCGGAGATGTGGATAGTGTGGGGTCTGCAGAATTCATCAGCGCCATGCCTTGTGGCAGCAATGCTATGATGATGGTATGCAGGGCATGGTAGATCACATCTACATTTCGCTGATGTACAGTGGTGGCTGCCATCCTTTCCGCCTCCATCCGGACCATGTCCTCCATGAGCCTCCGCATGTGTGCCAGCTCACGGCTGCTTTCGCTCGAGCCCCTCTGAGCAGACAGGTGTTCTTCTCTCTGTGTCAGGACTCCAGTGATGTCAGTCAGTGCTTGATGGAGGCCATGGAGCGGGTCTAGACACCCATGGACGGCGTCCAGTTTGATAGCCATGAGGTCGAACCCCATCCGCACCTGCTCAGCCGTCTCCCTCTGGACCTCCAACACACGGCGTTCGAAAGCCATGTGTTGTTCCTGGGGGTCTTGGGAGACTGGCGGGCCATGGGTGCCTCCTGCTGGGTGGATTGGGTGATGGGTGGGTCTCCTCGCTGCAGCTGGTCAGCCCTGGGCTCCCACCTCCAGTCTGCATTGCTGCCTTCTGGTTGGCTGCGAGTTTCTCCTTGGTCTTCCGCTTAATGTAATTCCATCGCCTCTTGATCTCGTCCATTGTCCTCTTGTGCTCTCCGACGGCATTCACCTTGTCCACGATGTCCCGCCATATTCCTGTTTTGGTGCCCAATGACACGTTGGAGGTGATGGACAGTTGTTGATGGTGTTCTATCACCTCTGTGGCTATGATCATGTTCACCTGCGGACTGAGGTTCGTCTTCCTCTTCTTTTTGTCCTTGCCCTTCCCTGTCCCGAATGTCCCGGGCTGGTCGTCTGGGGTGCTTGTGGGATTTCGCTCGTCCTCTGCGCCAGCTCCGGCTTCCTCTATGGTGCCTGGGTGTTGGTCAGTTTGTGTTTGGGTGTTTTTTGTACTTTTATGGTGATTTTTCCCTCCGGCCAGGTGTGTGTTGCAGACCTGGCGCTGCTTATCGCTGATTTCCTGATCGCGCTTTGGTCCATCGCAGGTTTTTTTGGTGTTGTGGTTTGTGTTTTTATCTCCATTGAGGTGGCTGTATCTCGGACATTGTCCGCGGTTTCTGCAGACTATTGCATGGTACCGCTTTGTTGTGAATTCCACGTTGGCATGGGGTTATTTTCCTGCGATAGGCTGCGGTGTGTAAAGTTGCGTTAGCATTTTTTGGTGATGTTTAGTACACGTTCTTGTGAATATACCCCTAGAATGTTACTCCATCTAGAGTAACACCATAAGGCACATAGGGGAGACAAAAAAGCAGGTGACTTTTGTGAGAAGTTGGCCTGATATATGCTGTCCACTAGTTAAAGTAGGCACCTTGTATCAGTCCAAACAACCCCTTATTGGTTATAGGTTAAAGACAACCTTTATTGAAAGCTATCCTAGTGGTAGCTATGGAGAGCAGCCTTCAGGCTAAGTCTTGAAGGAATGTAAAGCAGCTTGTTTTACCAGTCTATAATCTCCTGAGTCACTAAATGAAAGCTATCCAAACCAGGTATATATATAAAATATATGTATTTATTACTAATCACACCCTCCTAGTCTCTTTATGAGACTAGAGGTCAAAACACATAAGTTACTCTTCAATAATCACAGTAAAATAGCACAAATACACGTCAGGCCCTAAGGGCGAGCCAAACCGCATACTAAAATAGTGGTATGAGAACCACGACTTAACTAGACACAAGGCCTAGAGCCTGTAGAATCGCTGGGACCCCAAGGAACCACCCAAGGTAGTGACACAGGGGAACGTGTGCAGTGTGTTAACACAGCCGCAAGCTCCCGTTAGCTTCTATGGGGAAAGTCGCTGTTGGATTTTTAAAGATTAGGGACACTTAGAAATGAGTCAGGACCAAACCCTTTTGGACTTAGGAAGTTCTAGGGCTAGCACCCACGGAAGCACCGGAGTACTTGTGTTACCTCACCCAGGGAAGCCGGGTGCATAGGTGTCTTTTGGTGTTGGGTCGCGTCGTTGATTTCAATGGGAGCTGGCGAAGAAGTGCTGCTGCCTTGAAGATGCGAAGTGTCTGAAGAGATCCAAGCCTGGATCGAAGATGAGAAGAACCTGAAAGCAGAGGGAACAGAGTCTGGGTCACTAGTCAGTGACCAGGAAGGCAATGAGCAGATGCCCGCCGATGTCGGTTGTTTTCAGGTGAAAGAGGTGAAGCTTGACTCTTCAGCCACGAGGACCAGGAGGCATTGAGGATGACCAGGAGCTGGATTCGAGCTGTCCCACGAAGGATGTTGAGTGCTGTAGCATCGGTGCCCAGATTGGACACAACAAGCCTTGGCAACTGCCACCCACTCAGAAACGAGAAAGATGCTTCAGTGCAGACCAGTAAGGTCTGTGGGACTCACCACTTGGTTGGGAGTCAGGGCACGTCTGGGGCAACCAGGGAAGCCCAAGGAAATACAAAGTTACCCCGTCAGGGACCCACCAGTCAACGGACCAGGGATCGCGAAGGGACCTCGAGACAAAACACAAAGTGGCGGCCCATGGATCACTCGAAATGACCAGGCCAACAATCTTCAGTGGATTCAGTGCTCGAGGTAGGGGCTACAAGTTATCCCAAGCACAACTTCAAGAGAAGTCGATAAGTCAATGTACTTGCAAAAGTGCACGGTGACCAGGAGTTCCGGTTCCACGCTACTCACGAGGGCTGTGGGTCTCAGCTTTGCTGGGGACTCGGGTCGGCCTCTGAGATGTCTGGCTATCCTCTTCCTGGGCTGCAAATATTTCGGAGTCCGGCGGGAGCTTCGGAAATGCAGACAGGCAAATTGCTTAGTTGGTGTCTTCCAAACAGGGGAGTCACTCCTTTACCCCAAGGGAGATTTCTTCAGTCCTCTGGTCTTGAGCAGAGCGTTGAAGGTCCAGGATTCAGCTTCAGAGTTTCATCCAGGGTAATCTAAAGTCCTAAGGACTAGGGTCCCATACTTATACTAAGGTAGGGGGTTGGACATACTCTGGGGACCCAACTATGGGAGGGTATGGAAAGAGGGGTGGCTACACCCATTTCCTTTGTCCAGTTTCACGCCAGAGCAAGGGCTGGAAGCCCCTGAACCGGTTTGAGCTGGACAATGCACAGGGACACCAAATGTGCCCCCAGTGCAGGACTTCAAAGCACTCAGAGAGTGCTCCCACCCAGCCCCAATACACATAAGGCTGTCTGGGAGGTGGCTACACCTCCCTGTGACAGGAAACTTATTGTCCAGGCCTCCCCTGCCAGAGTTTCGGTCAGTAGCAGGAGGCCAGACCCGCGTCTGTGGCTGCAGCATCCATTTTGTGTTGCCAGGGCTCTATTAAGTTTCTCCCGGATATACCAGTGCTGTCATGTCTCTCCCTCTGGAAGGGTGGGATCATACTCCCACACCAGTTACTTGTGTGGGGGTATGATTCCAAGGTGCTTGACACCAAACACAACATGTTTCTGTGCAGCCAGTCCAAAGTTAGCATTTATCGTTTGGTTATAATGCACTTAAGAGTATATGGTCAGGCTGCACTACTGACAACCCCGGAGAATATATTCCGAAGGCTGGAGAGGGGATCAGCTCATGCCTGGGCACCCCCTCACATATAACCAAGCACCCTGCCTTTAGGATTGATAAGGCCTGCCATAGGGGTGACTGATAGGTTTCTATGTGCAGCATATGGTGAGATATAGTGAGCCTATATCTCAGTAAGGGGTGCATGCACCACCTTACTCAGGCTGCAGTAGCAGACCTGTGGTGTCATTTTGGGTGGCTTTCCAGGGCTGACATAATACATGCTTCAGCCCCTGGTAGGACTCTTGGGTACCTATGCCCTGGGTACATAGTATACGGTATACTAGGGACTTATAAGGGTACCTCAGATCCAATCTGTAATGTACCTAAAGTACATGGAATCATTTTAGAGAGGAAGCAGCTAGGCTGGGGCCCCGAATAGCAGGGTCCCAGCCAGACTAAGGTCGAAAAACAGTGAAACACCAGCAAAAAGTGGGGGTAAACATGTGAAGCAGATCCTACTCTCCTACAACTTTCCTATTTGTTTACTAATAGCATCGTCATCAGGGCAGTGTGATGGGGGCATGAATTTTTCTAGGTTCATGATTAGAATCACTTCTAACAGTTGTCACTCAATGCAACATCACATAATAAAGAAATATAATGTTTTGAATTTTGAAGAGTCTTTATCATATATGTACTGGCACCTCTAAGAAAAGCAACAACAGACCTTCACCACCTTTCCCCTAAAGCCCTGGAGGTCAACGCTGCTTATGACTACCGTACGGTACAATAGGGGGTGGTGATTAACGGAGCATCAGAACTGGGGTGGCAGAGTGGGCTAAAGAACGGTGATGGATCAAACCCAGATCTGTTGACTGGGTGTGAGTGTTTGATTTGTTCTGATGCTCCGTCCATCACCACCCCTTTTTGTACCGCTTTGTTCGCCATAAGTTGGCAGGGTATGCTCAGACGTGAGTCCCTTGCTCACTTTGCCACTGGATTTAAGCAAGCCTGGCTGAAGACAGCTGAAATGCCAGAAACCGGTCCTAGGAAGCTTGTTTCCGGTCCAGGGAAGGCATGGCTTGGCAGTTCGGGCTGGACTGTTCCCATGAGGCACATGGTCAGACTGATTTGCATATGGCCATGTCTGAACTGGGGTGGCAGAGTGGGCTAAAGAACGGTGATGGATCAAACCCAGATCTGTTGACTGGGTGTGAGTGTTTGATTTGTTCTGATGCTCCGTCCATCACCACCCCCTTTTGTACCGCTTTGTTCGCAATAAGTTGGCAGGGTATGCTCAGACGTGAGTCCTTTGCTCACTTGCCACTGGATTTAAGCAAGCCTGGCTGAAGACAGCTGAAATGCCAGAAACCGGTCCTAGGAAGCTTGTTTCCGGTCCAGGGAAGGCATGGCTTGGCAGTTCGGGCTGGGCTGTTCCCATGAGGCACAGGGTCAGACTGATTTGCATATGGCCATGTCAAAAGGTTATTTGACGCGTGCACTGCTTCTTCTGGAAAGGTTTAAGGGGTGGATGTTATTTTTGGGCGTTTTTTTTCCGTGCTCCTGGGCGTCACTCCTCTGATGTGAGTGCATCGAATTAAATCCTGGTGTAGCAAACCCTAAGCAAAGGGTGTGTTCCCTGGGCACTGGTTGAATGGGTGAAACTTCCCACTGTTGAATAAAATAGCAATGATTTTCTGTGATTTTCAATAAAGTTACACTGCTTTCAATGAAGTTGAACGTTCGTTTATTTCATCACGACGTTTTAAAGTTCATCTTTTAAAGTGAAGATGCGGTGATTAACAAGTTCTACGTATCTCACATATCCCAATGCATTTCGGCTTCAAATACAGCCTTCGTCAGGGGTTTATCTAGAAAAAAATGAACAAAATGTGTTCCTGGTGCATTATGTAGTATGCATCTAAAAAAACATAGTGAACTAAATTAGCAATATATGTACGCTTTCTCCTTGTCTAAATAATATGCAAAGTGCATGTGATGTTTATTAGACCAGTGAAGTGACTTATCATAATGCTAGGTATGCCTATACCTCCTCGTTTTTGTTGCCAATTTCTTACATGTTCCAGTGTTTGTGTATATCCCAAATGCTTTGAAATAGTGCAAATATGTTATATAAGTGTCATGATCCTTTTCGGCTAATGTGGGGGAAAGGGTACTCGTTCAAAATGCAATTATGTGTGTGCCAGATAATAAATATTGACTCCGGGTTCACAGGGTCTTCATAATAGGTACTTACTAGTGAGTCAACGTAATGAGGTTCAAAGGTTCAAAAGGGCTTCGTGAACGATATCCGCATATCGGTAGCCGAGTAATCTCCAAGGCTCCCTTCGATGTTCGTGGCGAATTGAATTCTCCGTGTGGATGATGTCAGCGCGTCTGTGGGCGTGTGGTTAAGTGTGCATATGTGTGAAGGTCGAAATGGGACTAAAATTCTGTGTGTGAGGGAGGGTGACGACAGACTGTGTGAGTTGACTAGTTAGTGATTTATGGAGCAAGGCATTGAGTGAATTACAAAAGAAACTATGCGTGTAAATAAACAGTACATAAATGGTAAAAGAAGCGAATTGTGTTGGAGATGAACTCATAAGGTATGGCATTAAATAAAATAATTTGCATTAAAAAATTACATTGAATAAATTGTAGGAGAGGCAATGTGATCAAAATTAATATCAGGTAGGCAATCTATGTCAGAGATAACACGTAAATTCCATGCTATCATTCATTCCATGAGGTTTCATGGAATTTAGTAGACAAATCCAGTAATTTTCTCGTTGTAATAATGTTTTATGATTGTCTTTGCCTTCAGATTTGACAACCATTTCTAGAACAATGAATTTGAGTTGGCTTATGTTGTGACCACTTTCCTGAAAGTGGTTAGCTACGGTGGATTTTGCATTTTTTGTTCTGATGTTGCTTTTATGTTCGTTTATACGTATTTTTCTTTTTCTTTCTGTTTGTCCTACATACATCTTCCCGCATGGGCATTTCAAGGCATATATGGTGTTAGCCACATGTGATACGAATAACACCATATATGCCTTGAAATGCCCATGCGGGAAAATGTATGTAGGACAAACAGAAAGAAAAAGAAAAATACGTATAAACGAACATAAAAGCAACATCAGAACAAAAAATGCAAAATCCACCGTAGCTAACCACTTTCAGGAAAGTGGTCACAACATAAGCCAACTCAAATTCATTGTTCTAGAAATGGTTGTCAAATCTCCTACAATTTATTCAATGTAATTTTTTATTGCAAATTATTTTATTTAATGCCATACCTTATGAGTTCATCTCCAACACAATTCGCTTCTTTTACCATTTATGTACTGTTTATTTACATGCATAGTTTCTTTTGCCATTTACTCAATGCCTTGCTCCATAAATCACTAACTAGTCAACTCACACAGTCCGTCGTCACCCTCCCTCACACACAGAATTTTAGTCCCATTTCGACCTTCACACATATGCACACTTAACCACATGCCCACAGACGCGCTGACATCATCCACACGGAGAATTCAATTCGCCACGAACATCGAAGGGAGCCTTGGAGATTACTCGGCTACCGATATGCGGATATTGTTCACGAAGCCCTTTTGAACCTTTGAACCTCATTACGTTGACTCACTAGTAAGTACCTATTATGAAGACCCTGTGAACCCGGAGTCAATATTTATTATCTGGCACACACATAATTGCATTTTGAACGAGTACCCTTTCCCCCACATTAGCCGAAAAGGATCATGACACTTATATAAAATATTTGCACTATTTCAAAGCATTTGGGATATACACAAACACTGGAACACGTAAGAAATTGGCAACAAAAACGAGGAGGTATAGGCATACCTAGCATTATGATAAGTCACTTCACTGCTCTAATAAACATCACATGCACTTTGCATATTATTTAGACAAGGAGAAAGCGTACATATATTGCTAATTTAGTTCACTATGTTTTTTTAGATGCTTACTACATAATGCACCAGGAACACATTTTGTTCATTTTTTTCTAGATAAACCTCTGACGAAGGCTGTATTTGAAGCCGAAATGCATTGGGATATGTGAGATACGTAGAACTTGTTAATCACCGCATCTTCGCTTTAAAAGAGGAACTTTAAAACGTCGTGATGAAATAAACGAACGTTCAACTTCATTGAAAGCAGTGTAACTTTATTGAAAATCACAGAAAATCATTGCTATTTTATTCAACAGTGGGAAGTTTCACCCATTCAACCAGTGCCCAGGGGACACACCCTTTGCTTAGGGTTTGCTACATATGGCCATGTCTGCACTGGGGTGGCAGAGTGGGCTAAAGAACGGTGATGGATCAAACCCAGATCAGTTGACTGGGGGTGAGTGCTTGCAATGTTCAACACTCCGTCCATCATTTCCTTTGGTTTTGCTTTGTTCGCCATAAGTTGGCAGGGTATGCTCAGACGTGAGTCCCTTGCTCACTTTGCCACTGGATTCATGCAAGCCTGGCTGAAGACGGCTGAAATGCCAGAAACCGGTCCTAGGAAGCTTGTTTCCGGTCCAGGGAAGGCATGGCTTGGCAGTTCGGGCTGGACTGTTCCCATGAGGCACAGGGTCAGACTGATTTGCATATGGCATGTCTGAACTGGGGTTGCAGAGTGGGCTAAAGAACGGTGATGGGTCAAACCCAGATCTGTTGACTGGGTGTGAGTGTTTGATTTGTTCTGATGCTCCGTCCATCACCACCCCCTTTTGTATGACTACCGTACAGCACACAGGAACAAATATTGACTATATTCAATCATGGCTGCAGTTTTGTCAGCACGAAATAGGGGCGTGAGTTTGTCTGTTATTTGCCTCGTGACTTGGAAGACTGCTCTGCCTTTATTGCTGCCAGATCTCTGAGCTTCACCAAGTCTTATTTTCACTTCTCTGCTCGACGAAGAAGGCATTGATTTTGTGAGAAGTCATTCCAGAAATCAGCCACGGCCAGCGCAGTGATCCGCGTATGAACTCTGTTGAAGTTTGACAAGCACCGCACAAAATCAGCCGAAAGACGGAGGTAAGAAATGTATCTATGCCGCGCCTGTTCCAGAAGCACTGTACATTACGCAATCGGGAAGCAGGAACCGAGAACATTTTCATGGGAAAGTCGGCCCATAATGCGAGAACAAGTCAGATACATTTGAAGATAAAAAGGCTTGCAAAGAACATATGTATGAAATGTAATCTGCTCATGTTCAAGTTTGGAAACAACGGCGCTAAAAATGCCATTGGCTCCTGGAGATATTGTCTCGTCAAGGAAACTCCTACAGCTCAGGAAGCACTTGGCAGGGAAAAACTAAGCGCCGTTGCTCCACCAGCATTGTGGCACTTTGATTTGTCGTTAGTTTTTTTGTTAAAGATATCACAGTTTGCTCACTGACAACCAAATGAATTGATATTTTGTGGCCCAACATCTGTGTGCTGATAGGTTAGTTAAAAAAAAATACAAAATCGTAGTAGGTTGCAATTCGACCTGCCTCCTGAATATTAATGCACTAGGTCGGAAATTGCAATCCACTACGATTCATTGCATCATAGGGATGGGGGCCCGATGGGGTCAGCCAGGGCCGGCCTGGGAACCAAAATCTGCCATGGCAAAGTGCTCGGCCGCGCCTGGGGTTTTTGAGTGGGGGGTGTGTCGGGGGGGTTTGTTGGGGGGTGCAGCCGAGCTGTTTGCCTGGGCCGGTTTCGGACGATTTTGTTACAGGGGCCCTGTAACAAAAACGGCCCCCAGGGGCCCAAATTCAGCCCCTCACACTGGCGGACCACCGGGGAAACGCCCGCGCTCGCTACCTCCAGTCCGGCCCTGGGGTCAGCAGTCTACCATGGGGCAGATTTATGTTGCCTGGCGCATCTCTGCAAATCAGCAGACATGCGCCAGGAAAGATGCGGCACGCAAGTTTACCCTTGCGCCACCCATGATGCGCCGCATTTACAATGCGGCGCATCATGGCGCAGGAATAAACAGATGCGTGTCGCATCTGGGACGTAAAGTTGGCGCAGTGCTGAAGTAGTGTTGCTGTGTGACACGCAACTCCAGCACTCTTCCAACTTGCCCTATGTGTAACGTGGTGCGTCAAGCCTTACGACTGCTTCAAGCAGGCGCAGGGTTTTGACGCATCAGCGTTGGAAAAGTGACTCAGTGAAATCTTGTAGATTTCACTGAGTCACTTTTCAGGGGCGTTCCTGCGACGGAACGCCCCCCCCTCGTACAAACGCCCATATGAAGCCTAACGCAGGTTTCATGTGGCACAGGGCTTTACACCGTGACGCTTCTCCATAGATGCGTCACGATGTAAATAGGGCGCAACGTGGCGCAGGGTTTACGCCGCCGCTGCGTCACAAAAGTGACGCAACGGCAGCGTAAAAGTGGCGCAAGTCCAACATAAATCTGCCCCCATGTCTCTAAATAAAACAATCTTTTTTTCTTTTAATGGAGCCAATTTTACCTAAAAAAAAGAACTGTTTTACAAACTTTTGTTAGGAGTAGGCAGTTTTTCTATATTTTTGTCAACAGTTGCAGAGAGGAAGGGATCCCTGGGGACCCACTCCCATTTGTGAAGAATGGGTTAACACCTCCTTTGAGGTGCTGGTGATAATTAATGTCTCGCTGCCAGATTTCCGTTGCAAAACATTAATACCATAAAGAATCAGCATTTGGAAGGGACGCCCTTAGTATGCCCCTTCCGTTTACCGATCGGTATGGTTTCCTAAACCTATTTAAAGATTTTGAAAACATTTTCAGACACATTAAACGAGTTTAATACAGGCCAAAAATAGTTTTAGTGTTCTGAAAACCTCTGATTTACTAAATGAATTTCAGTGCCATTACGCACTTTATCTAATGTTTGAAACCGGTCAGCTTCAGTGGAAAGCTATTATGCACTTGATATAATGTTTACATGCCCTAGTTTACACAATGGTGTTTAGCCAAGAAAGTTTGTACTAAAAAATGGCACTTTGAAAAATGACTGTTTTTATTGCTTAGGTCCGGTGTCTTGAATAAAAAAAAAATAAAAGGGAAAACTGTCCTGATGCAGTTGAAAATTGATAATGATCTATTTATGTGTTGTAACTGGGTTAGTTGTTCATGGTGGGTTTAATGTCATTCACGCGTCTTTTAAACATTTTGCATCTTTATGTGTATATGTGATTTTTATGGTTCATAAAAAAACCTCACCTATTAATGCCTATAATGAGTCAATAGATGACGAGCAGGATAAATGTATAAAATATTCCAGAAATCAAAAAAGACATCATAACAAATGTTCCTTTTCCTGTAAACCTGAACAATTTTCCCCAGCCAGTTGAATATAATGCATTAGATGACTTTCAATAGGATGTTCTATTTATCCATTAGCTTACCAATAAGGGGGCAGATTTATGTTGCACTTGCGCCTCATTTACGCCGCCGTTGCGTCACTTTTGTGACGCAGCAGCGGCGCAAATCCTGCATCATGGTGCGGGGTATTTACAAACGTGACGCATCTCCCAGATGCGTCACGTTGTAAAGCCCTGCGCCACATGTAGGCGTTCCAGGGCAGGTGGGGGCGTTCCGGCGCAGGACCGCCTCCTAAAAGTGGCTGAGTGAAATCTACAAGATTTCACTCAGTCACTTTTAGGCCCATGCTGCGTCAAAACCCTGCGCCTGCTTGAAGCAGGCGTAAGGATTGACGCAGCATTGTACAGATAGGGCCCCCCAGATCATTGCTGGAGCTGCGTCGCGCTTGCGACGCAACTCCAGCAATGCGCCACTTTTCGGCACAGATGCGTCACGCATCTGTGCCGTTTTTGCCCCATGGTGCGCCGCATTATAAATGCGGCGCATCCATGGTGGCGCAGCTGTGGCGCATAATAACTGGCGCATCCCTGCTGATATGCAGGGATGCGCCAGTCGTCATAAATCTGCCCCAAGCAGTTTTGTCCAGGGGAGAATTAAGGTTATAAGGTTTCAAGAAGAATACCTGGGGGCAGATTTATGTTGCACTTGCGCCTCATTTACGCCGCCGTTGCGTCACTTTTGTGACGCAGCAGCGGCGCAAATCCTGCGCCATGGTGCGGGGTATTTACAACGTGACGCATCTGGGAGATGCGTCACGTTGTAAAGCCCTGCGCCACATGTAGGCGTTCCAGGGCAGGTGGGGGCGTTCCGGCGCAGGAACGCCTCCTAAAAGTGGCTGAGTGAAATCTACAAGATTTCACTCAGTCACTTTTGAGCCCATGCTGCGTCAAAATCCTGCGCCTGCTTGAAGCAGGCGTAAGGATTGACGCAGCATTGTACAGATAGGGCCCCCCAGAACATTGCTGGAGCTGCGTCGCGCTTGCATCGCAACTCCAGCAATGCGCCACTTTTACGGCACAGATGCGTGACGCATCTGTGCCGTTTTTGCCCCATAGTGCGCCGCATTATAAATGCGGCGCATCCATGATGGCGGAGCTGGGGCGCAAAATAACTGGCGCATCCCTGCTGATATGCAGGGATGCGTCAGTTATTATAAATATGCCCCCTGCTGTTTTTTCCTTTTAGTGATAAGGCCCTGCCATGTTTGCCCTTTTGAAATGCATCATAGTGAATGCGTAGTTTTGAGTCACAGAAAGGGTAATAACAGATTGAAGTCACAATATAAATCATTTATTGATGGTGCCATAGTAATTTTAGGAAGTATGGTGGATTTTATGTTGCGAATAACGCTGATCATCTGCTCCAAATCGGTGACCCACCTTTTTAAGAAAACAGTTTCTCTCATAATTTTCTCAACAAAATGGTGGCTGGTGCTTCAGAAGCTGAAATGAAGATGCATTTTCTATAAAGTCACAAATATCTTCCTCGTCCAAGGGAGAAAGTCTGGCATGCTGAGTAAAACATGTACTTCCAACACCAGCAGTATCCAGTTTCTTGATTCCTGGGTGTTCTGCTACAGTGTCCTCAGTGCGTTCGAAAGGAGAAGTTGAGTGCGAACAGAAGTGGTTGTGGAAAAAGGGATTGGAGTCCCTTTGGATACAAAAGATGCTGCAGACCAATCAAACGGTCAAGAAGCTAAGAGATAATGCTTCCTGGATGAATCATAGTGCAGGATGATCTCATTTATTTTCTCCATTGCGAAACTTAGCCGCTTGTGTGCAAGATATAACAAGCATTTGCAAGCAATAGGTCTCACATTACTGAAAGTTTGAGTTATTGGCGTTGCTGATAATAATGCAATGTCAATAGCTCAAACTTTTAGAAATGGGAGAACTATTGCATTGCAAATGCTTTTTGTTTTATTGGGTCAAAGCAGTACCTGTGAGTGAGATTTTAACTAGCAATCTAGTGTTTTCAGAATTTTTCTGATTTCATGCAAGAGTTACTGTTGTGAGGGTGAATGTGACAAAGTATATACTGGTGTGCCATTTGTGAGACAGCTTCTAAGTGCAATACTTGTGCAAGACTGTGGTGTGCGGTTTCGTTTCCTTTGAGCAAATTTGAGCTGTGATGAAGCGTTTCCAAACACAAGTGTGTGCTTTAATGAGTAGCTAAAGTTTAATTGTCAAAAAACGATTTATTTGTTCTCCAGGTTGTTGACATTGTGAGCACTTTATCATTAAGATTAGAGGTGGCAGCAGCTGGCGTTTCTACTTCAGTAGGTAGGCAGGTGTATACTATACAGGAAAAAAACACTATTTGCCCTACTTCAAATGTATTAGAACAGATCTTGTCTGGAATAATTCACTTTGGTGGAAAACATACCCACAGTTCATAACACCAATGGTATTCCAATAACGAGTGTTGTGTGACGATCGAAGACTCAAAATAGCCACATATATAGTTTACTTTTTCATTGAGTGTATATTGTTCATCAAAACCTGAAAATGTTTTTAACACACGTGTGCCCTTTTGTAAAAGTAGCTCGACAAAGAAGTACCTCCGGTTGATGAGTGGTGGCGATGTTGTGTCTGAGTTTTTATTGGCACAAGCTGTTAACAGGTTTGGGTGCTCAGCAGAGCAGTTTGCTATGGCCGGTTTTGGATGATTTTGTCACAGGGGGGGCGATGTTGCCGAACCCCGGTAACAAAAAAGCCCCCCCAGGGGCCAAAAACCAGCCCCCACCCTGGCAGCCCACCGGGGAAATGCCCGGTGCCCGCTACGGCCAGCCGAGCCCTGGCTGTTATCACTGCTGGCATCCCACATCAGTAAAATTGCTGTGTTGTTGACACTTCTGTGAAGGAGGTTTTGAATTGTGCGCAGATGGCAGCGCCTGCTCGAAAGGAACGATGTTTTAAGACTTGTAAGCCTATACCACTTAATGAAAAGAACAATTGCCAGTCCCAGTATAGAAAAAAGCGTGTGGCTGAATTCAAAAACAAAATCTTGTGCCGGTGTGATTTCTTATGGTTCTCGTCTCGCTACTCAGACCAGAATGGGTTGAGAGCACCTAGATGAAAGAGAGCCTTTGTATATCGGTATCATGGAGTAAACAAAGGAGGTATTCACAAAAAAAAGGGCTCAGGGTTATGTCTGATGATCAGATTGGGGCTGATTCCAGAAATAGGCTGGCCAGGGACACTGTTCTCTGCTGCCAGCTAGAGTCCCATGACTGATTGGAAGGGAGGTGGGAGGGAGTGGGGTAGAGCAGCGGGGAAGACACAGGACAAGGAAAGAAAAACCAGCACTGCACTCGTGAAAGGGTGCCACGCTTGTAGAAAGAGCTCATACCAGTGGAGAGGGAGGGTTGTGCTGAGAGGAGCAGACACAGACAGCAGTGCCCCCTGCTCTGAGGCAGGCTGAAGCACAACCTCCTCTCTCGTCCACCTGGCCCTGCTGCTCTTCTGTGAGGCAGTCCAGGCTGGATCCTGCTGACTGATTGGGCGGGGAAGGAAACGCAGAAAAAATACAAATAAGTGAAAGAGAAACCAATGCAGAGAGCGTGAAACGGGCACAGCCCTGATAAAGTGTGGACAATTATTAACAAACACCCAGAGGGAGGCACAGAAGGGGAGGCAGCAGTAACATAACTGTGGTGTTAAGAGGAGTGGGAGTAAGAATGCTATAATAAAAGTTAAGAAGCTATGGAACTGAAGCTGAACACAGACACACAGTAACAGAGGAGGAAACCAAGGAAAAAAATGTAGGAAGGTGGAATCTGACTATATGGTTGCCCCCACTTTTATCCTGGTGTTTTGATGGGTTTTGACTTAGTTTGGCTGGGAACCTGCTAATCAGGTCCCCATCCTAGCTGCTTCCTCTCTAAAATGATTCCATGTACTGTAGGTACACTCCAGATTAGATTCTGGGGTACCTTTGTGAGTCCCTAGTATATGGTATACTATGTACCCAGGGCATAGGTACCCCAGAGGCCTACCAGGGGCCGAATAATGTATTATGCCACCCCTGGAAAGCCCTCCAAACTGACACCACAGGTCTGCTACTGCAGACTGGGTAAGGTGGTGCATGCACCCCTTACTGAGATATAGGTTCACTATATCTCACCTATCACTGTACATAGAAACCTATCAGTCACCCCATGGCAGGCCTTATCAATCCTGAAGGCAGGGTGCTTGGTTTTGTGTGAGAGGGTGCCCATGCATGAGCATAGCCCCTCTGCAGCCTTCGGAATCTCTTCTCCGGGGTTGTCTGTGATGCAGCCTGACCATATGCTCTTAAGTGCATTATAACCAAACGGTAAATGCTAACTTTGGACTGGCTGCACGGAAACATGTCGTGTTTGGTGTCAAACACCTTGGAATCATACCCCCACACCAGTAACTGATATGGGAGTATGATCCCACCCTTCTAGAGGGAGAGACATGACAGCACCGGTATACCCGGTACCAACTTAAAAGAGCCCTGGCATCACAAAATGGATGCTGCAGCCACATACACGGGTCTGGCCTCCTGCTGCTGATCGAAACTCCGGCAGGGAAGGCCTGCATAATAGGTTTCCTGTCACAGGGAGGTGAAACCACCTCCCAGACAGGCTGATGTGTATTGGGGCTGGGTGGGAGCCCTCTCAGAATGCTTTGAAGTCCTGCAGTGGGGGCACATTTGGTTTCCCTGTGCATAGTCCAGCTCAAACCGGTTTTGGGGCTACCATCCCCGGCTCTGACACGAAAATGGACAAAGGTAATGGGTGTAGCCACCCCTCTTTCCAAACCCTCCCATAGGTGGGTCCCCTGAGTTAGTCCAACCCCTTTCTTAGGTATAAGTAAGGAACCCCTGGCAAAAGGACTTTAGATTACACCTGGACGAAACACTCTTACAGAAATCCCGGAACTCTGACAATCTACATGACTAGATGACTGAAGGATCTCCCTTGGATTAAAGGGGTTACTCCCCTGCTTGGCAGGCACCAAAGACGCATCTGTGTGGTCTGCATCTCCGAAGCTCCCGCCGGACGCCAAAGAATTTGCAACACAGGAGGTAGGTTTCCAGACTTCCCAGAGGCTGACCCGAGTCCCCAGCAAAGCTGAGACCCGTAGCCCTCGTGGGTACCATGGAACCAGAACCCCTGGACACCGTGCACATTTGTAAGTGCATCAGCTTCTCGACGTCCTTTGAGGCCGTGCACTGGGTTACTTGTAGCCCAGACCCGAGCACATTTTACACCGAAGATTGCTGGCCTACACTCCACGAGTGTTCCGTGAGCCAGCCCTTTGTGTTTTCGCTTGAGGCTCCTTTGCGATCCCTGGTCCGTTGACTGGTGGGTCCTTATGAAGGCAACTCTTACCTTAATTGGGCTTCCCTGATTTCTCCAGACGTGCCCTGACTCTCCATTGCTTGGGGAGTCCGCAGGACCTTGCTGGTCCGCACCGAAGCATCTTTTCTCTTCCTGCGTGGTTTACTTTTGCCAAGGCTTGTTGTGTCCAATCCGGGCACCGATGCTGCAGCACTCGACATCCTTTGTGGGACAGCTCAAATCCAGCTCCTGGTTATCCTTGACACCTCTTGTTCCTCATGGCTAAAGAGTCAAGCTTCACCTCCTCACACCTGAAGAACCCAACATCGGTGGGCATTCGTCTGTCGTGCCCCTGGTCACTGGCAAGTGACCCAGACTTTGTCCCCTCTGCTTTCAGGTTCTTCACATCTTCGATACAGGCTTGGATCTCTTTGGACACTTTTCCTCTACCCGGCATCAGCACTTTTCAGTCTCCTTCCATTGTAAACGACGACGCGACCCGACACCATTTGACACCTATGCACCCGGCTTCCCTGGGTGAGGTAACACGAGTACTCCGGTGCTCCCATGGGTGTTGGCCCTAGAACCATCTAAGTCCAAAAGGGTTTGCTCCTAGGCCACTCCTAAGTGTCCTTAAACATTAAAATTCGAACCGCGACTTTCCCCGTAGAAGCTAACGGGAGCTTGCGGCTGTGTTCTCACACTGCACACGTCTCCCCTGTGTCACTACCTTGGGTGGTTCCTTGGGGTCCCAGTGATTTTACAGGCTCTAGGCCTTGTGTCTAGTCAAGTCGTGGTTCTTATACCACTTTCTTAGTATATGGTTTGGTCCGCCCCTAGGGCCTACCTTATATTGTGATAATTTACTGTGATATTTTAAGTGTAACATATGTGCTTTTACCTCTAGCCTCATAAAGAGACTAGTGGGGTGTGTTTCGAAATAAATACATATATTTTATATATATACCTGGTGTGGTTCTCAATTCATTTGGACATTCAAGAGATTATAGACTGGTAAAACAAGCTGCTTTACATTCCTTCAAGACTTAGCCTGAAAGCTGCTCTCCATAGCAACTACTATGATAGCTTTCAATAAAGGTTGTCTTTAACCTATCATCAATAAGGGGTTGTTTGGACTTGTGCAATGTGCCCACAATAATTAGTGGACAGCATATACCAGGCCAACTTCTCACATTGGTGTGCAGCGTGTGCAATTCCAGCTTGCTATTGTTTTACCAGATAATCTCAATTGAGTGACTAACTGAAAACCACTAAAGGTACCTTAGGTACATATAATACAAGCTTTAGAATACAGTAAGTTCTACTGAACTTAGAGTTCTGTGTCAAGGGCCTAGCCCACCCTTTCTACAACTCAAGAGAGTTTAGCAGGCCACACTAGAGTAGGTAGTGCAATACACCACACCTCACTAGTGATTTTTTCAAGGCCAGGAACCAGTGGGTCCCTGCCAGAAGCCACTGGGCTTCTTCTAACCAAGTATGATAATCTCCGATTCTTGGAATGGAGAGCA
Organism: Triturus cristatus; assembly: GCF_964204655.1. Lineage (NCBI taxonomy): Eukaryota > Metazoa > Chordata > Amphibia > Caudata > Salamandridae > Triturus > Triturus cristatus. Next base: position 740,729,693 of record NC_140591.1, on the reverse strand, counting down.
TTATGCAGTACTAGGAGACTGAAGACAGGCAAAAGTGTAAACACCCAACGGCTCATAGAGGTACTTCTGTTGGATGATCTCAGAAGACCTATAGGGTCTGAAGGGGTAGGCAGAGAGGGTGGGGCAGCAGATGAGGAAGGGCCTAGGGGTGAGATTCCCCATGACCAGGACTCTGATGCTGACCAGGAAGATGACAATGATCTTGACCTGGAAAACCCAGCTCCCCTGGAAGATGAGGAAGAGAACCACAATGGTCCTCTCTTTGTCCCTCCTGGAAGAGTTGGTGGTGGGCCTAGAAGGTCCAGATCGCCTTCAGTGGAGTCTAACCATTCTGGTTCATCTATAGGGACCTCTATCTCTGCTCATTGCAGGGAAACCTCCCAGGAGAGGAGAGAGAGACTGCTGAAGTATGAGGAAGCCCAGCTTAAAATAAAAAAGCAGCAGATAGCCCTAGAAAGGGAGTCCCTAGAGCTCTACAGAGCTAGAAAAAAGATGGGACTAGAGTCCCATGGTGGCAGCAACATTCCTAGAGATAGGGAGAGGTCTCATGACTATAGAAATCAAAACAAGATTGTCCCTCCCTACCAGAGTGGGGATGGCATCCACAAATGGATTACTGCACTGGAAAGGGCCTGTAAAGTTTAGAGGGTCCCCCAGGAGCAGTGGGCAGCAATCATATGGCTCTCCTTTGCAGACAAAGGCAGAGATAAGCTCCTCACTGTCAGAGAAGAGGATGCTGACAATTACAAGGTCTTGAAGTGTGCTCTGATTGATGGTTTTGGCCTAACCACTGAACAGTATAGGTTGAAGTTCAGAGACACTCAAAAGGCTCAGACTCAAGACTGGGTTGACTTTGTAGATTGTGCTACTAAGGGTCTGGAAGGTTGGATACATGGCAGCAAAGTGCATGACTTTGTAGGATTGTACAATTTCATTATGAGGGAGCAGATCCTTGATAATTGTCAAAACCAGCTTTTACACCAGTACCTGGTGGACTCTGATCTGACCTCTCCCCAAGAATTGGGAAAGAAGGCAGACAAATGGGTCAGAACCAGGGTAAGGCCTAAGAATCAGGGTGGTGACCAGAAGAAAGATTCTACCAAGCCCCAAGAGACAGGTGGGGATACATCTAAAGATAAGTCTCCTACAGGGGCCCAACAGTCCTCCTCTGGGGGTGGGTCCCAAATTCCTTCCTCTCCTGAAAAAGATCATATTGTCATGTTTGTAAAAAGCCTGGCCACTGGAAGACTGATCCCAGGTGCCCCAGGATTGGCAATAAAGAAAATGTTCCTCCAACTAATACTACCACTCCTCCTGGTACTACTAGTAGTAATCCCCCAGGCGTTAGTGTTGCACCCAAAAAGTTAGGTGCATTCTCATGGGGAACAGAGGTGGGCCCTAGTTTAGACAGGTCCCCCTCATAAGCCTCCTTAGTCTGTGATGGTGGTATGGGATTTGCCACTTTTACCATGGGTCCCAACCCTGTGGACAAATACAGACAGGAGTCCTTGATCAATGGTCAAAAAGCTTTGGCATTCAGGGACACATGAGCTAGTGTCACCATGGTGACAGGTAATCTAGCCCCCCTCAACAGCTATTACCTGAGTTTAACTACCAGGTGACCAACATAGATGGTATCAGGACAGATCATCCCATGGCCACAGTCAATCTCAGCTGGGAAGGGGTCACTGGCCCACAGAGAGTGGCAGTGTCCCCAAACTTGCCTGTATATTGCCTGTTGGGCAATGAGCTGGAAATTTCAGCCTGGGCTGAAGTTGAGATACAGGCCCATTTAAGTATGTTAGGCTTCCTTGAGAAAGTTGATGGGGCTGTGGTGGCCACAGCCCAATCCCAGGGAAATATTGGAGTGATAGAGCCTGAAAGAATGGCACACTCTCCTCCCCAAGAGAGCACGAGGGTTGAAGAAAAGTCTTCATCCCCTCAGACTTTAGGTAAGGGTCAGCATCCTCATGGAACTGATCCTACCCCTAGTGAAGGAACTGCCCCAGAGGTAGTCAGGCCTGTCCTGGCAATACCTCTGATGGCAGGGGACCCTTCCAAGGTGGTACCCAGTCTGGAGCAGGTAACCTGCCGCTCTCTACCCTGCCTCAGTCAGCTCAGGGCTGCAGAGGTCAGGGAGGTCAGTGGACCCCACAGGGTCCCCTGTCCAGAGGAACCCCCCCATCAGCAGATTAGGGGTACCCAGTCTAGTAGCCCTAGCCAGGTGAAAATTCTTCAACACACTGAGGGATCTCCCATACCTTTGTGTAAGGACCTCCCCCAGAAGGACTCTGTTGGGCAAGGGCAAACCTGGGACCAAAAGGTTCCAAACCTGCCATGTTCCTCCAGTGTTCCACCCAACGGGACCCAACCCCCAGCTGTAGGCAACCAAAGGTTGACCCTTAGAGCAACTCAGTCATGGAAAGAGAGGCATACATGGTGACCAGGGATCTGAGGAAGCTGAGACCAAATTTATTAGGGCCTCACTTCCCTACTCAGACACCTCACCAGCCTTTTACTTTACCAAAACACACCACAGGTAGTAATTCCCCATGGTGGAGACCCTCTCACACCCTTAGGGTGAGGGATAGCTGAGTGGACCATAAGACAGGGGGTAACCATGCTAGTGCAGGTACTTCCTTATATGGCCACTTAGTCAATAAAGGCTCAACTGGCTAAGGTTAGCCTTATCTCCTTTTGTTTGGGGGGGTTATGTAGGAAGGTGGAATCTGACTACATGGTTGCCCCCACTTGTTTCCTGGTGTTTTGATGGTTTTTGATTTAGTTTGGCTGGGAATCTGCTAATCGGGTCCCAAGCCTAGCTGCTTCCTCTCTAAATTGATTCCATGTACTTTAGGTACACTCCAGATTGGATTCTGGGGTACCCTTGTGAGTTCCTAGTATTTGGTATACTATGTACCCAGGGCATAGGTACCCCAGAGGCCTACCAGGGGCTGAAGAATATATTATGCCACCCCTGGAAAGCCCTCCAAAATGATACCACAGATCTGCTACTGCAGCCTGGGTAAGGTGGTGCATGCACCCCTTACTGAGATATAGGTTCATTATATCTCACCTATCACTGCACATAGAAACCTATCAGTCACCCCTATGGCAGGTGTAGCCACCCTCTTTCCAAACCCTCCCATAGGTGGGCCCCCTGAGTGAGCCCAACCACTTTCTTAGGTATAAGTAAGAAACTCCCGGCAACAGTACTTTAGATTACACCAGGGCGAAACTCTGCTCCAGAAATCCTGGAACTTTGATGATCTACACGACTAGAGGACTGAAGGATCTCCCTAGGAGTAAAGGAGTTACTCCCCTGCTTGGCAGGCACCAAAGACGCATCTGTGCAGTCTGCATCTCCGAAGCTCCCGCCGGACGCTGAAGAATTTGCAACACAGGAGGTGGGTTTCCAGACTTTCCAGTAGCTGACCCGAGTCCCCAGCAGAGCTGAGACCCGTAGCCCTCGTGGGTACGGTGGAACCGAAACCCCTGGACACCGTGCACATTTGCAAGTGCATCAGCTTCTCGACGTCCTTTTAGGCCGTGCATTGGGTTACTTGTAGCCCAGACCCCGAGCACCTTTTACACTGAAGATTGCTGGCCTACACTCTACGAGTGTTTCTTGAGCTTGCCCTTTGTGTTTTCGCTCGAGGCTCCTTTGCGATCGGTGTCCGGCAGGAGCACCAACAAGCCTTGTTAGCGGCAACCCATGAAGAAGGTCTAAGAAGGTTAATGTCTGGCTCAGCAAGGACAAGGGGAGTCAGGGCAGGGCAGGCCAGGAGCAACCAGGGGAACTCAAAAAAAGCTATGTCGTCCCTCAAATGGACCCACAGTAAGAAGGCACAGAAGTCGCAAGTGGACCTCTAGCAGTTTCACAAAGTAACAGCTTGCAGGGCACAGAGTGTGAGGAGGCCAAATTCCTTTGTACAATATGTGCGCAATGGTTGGGGCTATTCATAGCCCAATGCAATTAGTTGGTGAATGCCAACAAGCATATGCAGTTGCAAAAGTACGCAGTGCACAGTGGTTCAGGTTATGCGGTCCCCACGAGGGATACTCACCTCAAACTTAGTGAGAGGGCATTCCAACCTCAACGAACATAGAAACCCACCTCCTGTTTTGCTGGAGCCTTTGGAGTAAGCAGGAGCTCAGGATCACAGGATCAGCAGACCAGTCAGTTGCATTACGGTGCCTGAGAATGCAGGGGAGTGACTCCATCACCCCAAGGGAGATACTTCAGTTGTCCTTGATGCTCCACAGGTCCTACACAGAGCTTGTGTGGTGCACAGGCACAGACAATGCTTTGGACGGAGAGGGAGACGGAGTCAGTCCCAGTCTAATTCCAGCAAAGTCCAGAGTGTCCAAACGGTCGAAGGTCAGTGGTTTCTCGTTCAGACTCTTGTCCACATAGAATCTAGGGTCCTACAGCCAGGTAAGCCCTTTTGTACCCATGGGAAAGGGTTGGACAGATTCAGGGGACCCTCCCAGGGGAGGGTCAGCACAGTGGGGAAGATACTCCCCTGTCCTTTGTCCAGTTTCGTGCCAGATCAGGAGCCAATGGCTCCCAGGACTAATTTGAACTGGACTATGCACAGGGACACCAAATGTGCCCCTCGTGCAGACTTTCAGGCACTTTGGAAGTTCACCCACACAGCCCCAATACACTAAATCCTGTCTGGGTGGTGATCACACCTCCCTGTGACAGGATGCCTATTGTGTTGCCTTCCCCTGCTCTAGCTTGGCTCAGCAGCAGGAGGGCAGAAATGTGTCTCTGGTCGGCAGCAACCATTTTGTGCTGTCTGGGTCAAGAAGGCTGGTACGGGGAAGAACGGGGACCCCTCAAAGCTCACTTCAGAAGGGTGGAATCATACCTCCAACACCGGTTACCAGTGTGGAGGTATGATTCCAAGGTGTTTGATACCAAACACAACATGGTTTGTTGCAGTCGTTTTTGAGATAGCATTATTTGCAAGCATATATTGCACCTCTACCTATATGTCTGGCTGCATCACCAACAACCCGGGAGAAAGATCTCCGAAGGCTGCAGGGGTCCTCTGCTCATACAGGGGCACCCTCTCATGTAAAACCCAGCAGCCTGCCTTCAGGATTGTCAAGGTCTGCTATAGGGGTGACTTATAGGTTTTAAGTGTAGGGACCTATAGATATAGTAAACCTATATCTAAAGTAAGTGGAGCATCCACCATCTTACACAAGCAGCAATGGCAGGCCTGTAGTTCCATTTTGCATGGCCTTTCGTGGGTAGCATAATACATCCTTCATCTGGTGGGAGGCCTCTGGGGTACCTATGCCCTGAGTACCGGTGTACCATATACTAGGGGCTGACAAGGGTACCCTAGTATCCAATCTGGAGAGTACCTAAGTACACAACCTAACATTTTAGGGAGAAAGCAGATAGACTGGGGTCCTGATTAGCAGGATCCCAGTCAGACTAGTCAATCACAGTGCAACATCAAGCAAAAAGTGGGGGTAACCATGAGAAGCAGATTCTACTTTCCTACACTGTACAACAAAGAATACCTGGTTCTCAGTAGCCCAGTCTTTGAGTTTATACAGTATGACCCTACCCAGTATTTTTACGGTGGTGTCTAATAATGAAATAGGTTGATAGCAGCAAGGTTGGTCTTTGTCCCCCTTTTTGAATATAGGTACAATTACTGCCTCATTCCAGGTTGGAATCAGTGGGCCTGCAATGGTTGCTCTTATAACATTTGTAATGAAAGGAGCCCAAAATAGAGGGTGATCTTCAAATCAGTCTAAGGAGATTCCCTCCAGACCAGTAACTATTCCAGATGGGCTGCTCTCTATTGACAAAATTACATTTCCACTTCAGTTGTCTGACTCAAGCAGACAGCACCTTTGAGATCGTATTCGATTCCTTCTGTCAAGGGGGCCACCTGGTTTGGATTACTAGGGTCAAAGATCCTAGGAAATAGATTTACCTATGCGTCAACAGATATGACTGTATCTATCTGCGGTCTTTCATAACTTGAACAGAAGGAGTGGTTACCACTTTCCAAAAAGAACAAAGATCCTTGAAGTTACTTACTGCCTCCATATCTTCGCATGCTTTGGTCCTAATTTCTGCCTTCCTCGTCAAGATGGCTGTTTTGGAGGCTTTCCTAGTCACAGCTATTTCAAACTTATCCTGTGGACTTTTCCCAAGAGCTGTCTTTAGCTTTTATGAGCTCTGGAGCAGGCTTGAATAAAGCAACGTGGGGTAATTGGTTTAACAAATTTACTCTTGGTTAGCGTTGTTGAGATATAAGCACTTAAGAAGGTTAAGGCCTGGATGATATATTTGAGGGCACCTTCCTGCTGTAAGGTTAAATTAATTGATGCCTGACTATTCATCACTAGATCCATCATAAATTGTTCCCTATCCACCTGATTCCACTTAATGCAAATTCCCCTATTCCTGCTATATTTTATGGTGTTAGGTGATACCTGAGTGTGTTTGTTGGTAAGATCTATTGACACCTGAAGTGTGACCAGATTGTGATTGATAATACAACTTGTTAATACCTCATATGCCTGAAAAATAAGTAATGTCGATAACAGCATATAATTGATAGTGCTGCAGGGCCTTTTGCCATTAAAAGGTGGAACTAAATTATTTCGGTGAAAATTAAAATCTTGTGCAAAAACTGTTTTTTTTAATAAAATTAATCTGTTCAAAGCATCTCCATAGGGTCTATGTCTGCAGTGCTTTAGTGGTACATTTAAATCATCCTGAAGACCACAGATTGCCATAATTTTAGAATTGCATGTGTGAATATTAAAATCCCGTACCAACAATATCAAAATTTATTTTTTGAATCTGCTCTCTATTTTTTGGAGGTGATCTTCCAATTCACCAACATCCGATGTTATGGATAAATAAATAAAAATGTGATAAAAATTTATCAATAGAAGATCAAACAATTTCTGGGGTTTAAAAAACTACGGGGCATATTATCAAGAACGGCGTAAAAATTATCACCGCTTTAGCGGCAGCAAACTTCCGCTAAAGCGGCGATAATGGGCTTGATAATATGCCCTTGAGAATTCCAAAAGAAGCCCAGGTTCACATCAGAACATGGGCTTCTATTGGAATTCTCAAGGGCATATTATCAAGCCCATTATCGCCATTTTACTGCCGCTAAAGCGGCGATAATTTTAACGTGTTCTTACTAATATACCCCTACATTTGGTAATAGAGTGTGTAATACAATTCCTGAACAGTCAAACAAACAAGTTTGACAGAAACAAATGTAATCAAGCGACCCTTGGCCCTTCCTGAAGTGACGAAGATGCAGCAGTTTAAAAAGTAGAATACCCATTAATATGCCGACAGTCTCTTTCCCATTTCTCCTGACAACAAATAATGTCATATCGATTGACTAAATGAGACCAATCAGGATAAAGCAATTGAGGCCGCAGACCCACCATGTTCCATGATATCACATTTAGCCACGGCGGGACCACAAAGCCCGCCTATCAACAGATTAATCTTCCATGCACGAGGAGTGGGTCTCTGGATCATTTAGAATAATAGGAGAGGAGCTAGATGGTCAGTCTGACTGTCCCAGGGATGATAAAACCTCATCCCTTTTAAAGACAGTCAGATTACACAACAGTATTGCATTTGATTCACAGTGCCCTGAGATTGAATCCTCTGGAAGCAATGGTCTTAAGTGGCCTCCTTGGGGGCTGTGAAAAACGCCAAAGGTGTGTGCTTTGATATTCCTGTGAAAGGTTGCTAACGGTGTAAGCAGTGTACCATTGCTTGCGTGAAGTTAGGTATTTTCAAATGAATTATTATACATTCCCCTGGTGAAGTCTTTATAAGTAGACCAACCCAAAAGACTCTTCTGACGGTATGTATCTCTGCATACAAAATTGCAAGTCCATTCTGAATGCTTCCTGAGCCAGTGGATCACTTTTTTAATAGAGAACATAAGTTTCAAGGCAGGGATTTGCCAGCTAGGGAACATTCCCAAGACAATAATATAAGTGGGGGTTCTGGGGACAGATATCAGGCTCCTTAATTTGGGTGGAATATTGAGTCCTTTGTAAGGGCAAACTCTTCCTCTGATCTCTGAGGTATTCTCATTTTCATCCCATTTCAACTTCATTTCCTGTTTCACTGCTGTGGGGATGATTTATCAGTACCCCTGGTATATTTTAGTTCCTCTGAGATTCTATATGAACTGGAGGATTACTGGTAACCAAATAGGCTGGTGTCTGGGGTTGCAACGGTGTGCTGGGGAATCTGGAATGACCAGTAACAGCTAAATTCTGTTTAGTTGAAGCTTTATTCCTAACGTTGCAAGGGGTTTACTAAGATACCCAATTTCGCCCCCAATTCTTTTAGCTTTGCCAGACCGTAGTAACAAAGGCTAATAATCTGGTTATCCAGCTTATCTAGTTTATCAAGGCATCTGCCGCTAAAGTCTTTGAAATTGCTTACCAATTCAATGAGGTCCGGCGAAGTCTTCCAGCCAGCTGTGCTGGATTGTCTCTTTGCTTGGACATTTAGGGTAGGGTGTACAATAGGAGTGCAGTGTGGCAGTGGTGCAATTTCCTCGTTAGTATTTGCAGATTCCTTCTTGGTTCTTTGCAAGGGTGGGATATATGATAAAGTAGAGTATTCAGATACTACTAGAGTTAATGGCTCATGGGTGACAAAGGGGTTCAGTTGATGTGAGTCTGTTAAAGTCGTCATGTTATTTGAGATATCGGTTTTATTTGTGGTTGAAGCATGAAGACATGGTGAAACAGGATTGTCAATAGATCTCTGGCAGGCGATTGTGGCTGCCACATGAGTTCTTGATATCGTCGCTCATGAGTCCCTCAATGTAGCATCTAACCTGGCTCTCAACACGAGCAATCTCAGTGTCAATAGCATCCATTACTGTTGTGTGGCAGCTAGTGATAGACTTAAACTTAGATGCAGCCTTTCCTTTCTCAGCACAGTCTATAGTTTGATTACCTTTTCAATTTACGAGGAAGGTAAAACAAAGATTGGTACCTCAAGAGTCCTTGTTGGATCCATGTATGAAGAGCCAAGAGACAGGGCCTAGCCTCTCCCAGTCTGCGGACGGGCGCAGATGAGCCTGCTTTTGGCCCAGTCCTGCACCGAGTGGTTAAAAGCATGAGGTCTGTGTGCCATTCCTCCTTCCCCCAGGCTGTGCACTTGTTGCTGCGTGCTGGAGAATGTAGTCCCACTCCAACAGCCAAATCTGCTACAGTCTTTCCACAAGCCTCCTCGCTTCTTCCATGACGCTTACCTCAGGTCAAGCCCACATGGGCCTGTGGCTGAGTAGATGGCCATGATAAGATGAGTGCTGTGTTGGTTCCGCAGGGCAGTGGACTGGAAGAGTCGTGCTGCTGCTGATTTCTTCAGACATCTGCGGGCTCTTGTTGCCGCCAAGCCCTACACTAGTGCTGGTGATATCTCCACCGGCTGGGGTTCCCTGGGGAAAGATACAGACCCTGAAGTGATGTGCCTATGGAGGCTGTTGAAGATATGCAGGTGTTTTGTAAAGGCTGGGGGTGAATGCTAGTGCTGTTAACAGTAGCATGGGGGCCGGTCATGAGTCACAAGCAGCACTGATGCTACCTTCACTCTGTAGCCTTCACTGCTATGCTATACTAAACTATAAAACAATCACCAAGTGTGAAGGTCTCTGGTGACAACATTTTTGGCGCAGAGTTCTACAAGATCTTTGAAAACAATTTGGCCAAACACTTAGTAGTTGTATTTAATTTGGTATTATAAGGGACATCTATACCTCCCTCTTTCAGAAAATAGTGATGGGGAGTTTTTGAAAGCCGGGGAAACCATCCACTGATATATCCTGTTACAAATGCATAACCTTACTTGATACAAATTATATAAAATGTTAATTAAGAATGTTGCCAATTGCATAGACACTGATTCCCACACCTTATACATGTAGATCAAAATGGAATTATACAGGGTTAAAACCTATGCACTAATGCTCATTATATATCAGAATTCCTCAATTTAGTGATTTCCTATAAAATTCTAGCCAGCAGCTACTATTTTATTGGATGCTGAAAAAGCATTTGACCTTCTGAGTTTTTATTTAAGGTTCTGTAGAAATGTACATTTTTGCTGTAAAAATGTTAAATTTTCACCCCAGCTCAGGAGGCCGATTCATATATTATATTAAGGCATGTCCTCCTGCAGCCTTCCGAATGGCCCTGTGGGGGTCCCCAAAATACTCCCCTTTGCAAACATGCACAGTGTGGCAGGCAACATGGGGTGCCCACCACAGGGTGCAAACTTTTCCCCAGCCACCCCTTCCTTCAACGGGAGCCTGTGTATTCGTTCAGAACACAGGCTCCCATTGAATTCAATGAGAGTCCAACTGAATCGTATCCAGAACCATGCGGATACATCATAATCGGTCGGTCAGACTCCCCAGATCCAAGTCGGTCAGAAAGCATTCCAAGGCAGATTCGTCCGGAATGCCTTCTGAACTGCATTGTAATTGACCCCAAAGTGGGAAAAACACACACAAATCTAAATTGATGTTCACTCTTGGGAAAACTATTTTAAATTAGGGTACACAATTTTGAGAAGGGGTAACTTATATAACATGATATTTTTCAATGCTTAAATGCTTTGTTATACATCTCACACAGTTAATAAAATGTTATTGAATGATACAGAGAAATGCCTCACGTGCAATAACAAAGGTGATAGGCTGCATATGTTTTAGTGGGATACTAACTTTGTTCTGTCAAAAATCTTTGCAGAAGTTAGTATACGTGTTCAGAAAGTTAACCAGCTGAGTTCCAATATAGCCCTGCTAGATTTAATAGATAACTCAATTTTAGTAGATAAGAACTGTAAGCATTTTATTTGACTAGCTATGCTTTAATTACTACCAATGGATAATCATCTGTCAAGCCGAATGATACTGAATAGCAGGTTAAAATACAGAAATTTAGCCAACAAGAATTTTGTTAGCATGCCCTCATGAATCATATGTCAAGGTATTTGATAAATTGGATAGCGTTTGCTCATATTGATTTGGAAATGCTACAATGAATTGTATAGTTGGGAAACTGCAATACATTTTACTTGTACAGCAATAGGGAAATACAGAGAGAATTGTTAGAGAGATTACAATATGATTTATAAGTAAGCCGCTGAGATTACATAACAAAGAATATTATTTGCACTGTTGCTTTAAAGAAATATAGTATATTTTTAAGTGTTCACTTTTTATATGTACAGAGATTAATTCTTTAAAGAAAACATTTTGGGCAAATGTGAGGAACCCATGAATGCAATGTTGCTAAAATAGGAGTTCTAGAACTGAAAGATTTCCTATTGAATAACCTAAAATAAATTAACAAAATAAGGCTCAACTGCATCATGGAAATTATAGTTAGTGATACAGAAAATTAGATTGAATTCACATTTTCGATAAGTTTTCAAAATACTTCGTCATCCATGTGAGAAAATAATTTGTGGCACACTGCGTGAAACATGTACTTCCAACAGCAGCACTAGCATGTCAATGTATTTCCCTGAGTTATACCATTTCCTCATTTAGTCTAAATAAGCAGCCAAAAGGTTAACATTTTGGGGCCGATTCCGATCCTGGTTGGATAGCTTTCTGACCGTGCCGGATCCGGAGTGTTTTCCGACCGAGCTGGAGTCCTGCAGTCTGACCAAGCGAGTAAGATGCGTCCGTATGCAGCCGGACTCGGTTCAGTGGGACTCCCGTAGAAGTCAATGGGAGCCGGTCGAACGACACATAAAAGGGCTTCCATTGACTGAATGAGTACGTCTCACACAAGGGCGCCCCCTACAGTGGGTACGCGTTGGTGCCATCTGCACCGTACATGCCTGTGTTGGGGAGACCCTTGAGTCTCCCCCTGTGTCTGTGTCGTAGGGCTGCGGGTGACAGGGGGTCCGACGCGGACCCCCAAAGGCAACTTCCCGGATGTTTTGCGAGCCGGACACTCCAGCTCGCACCGGCTGCCCGACGCGTGCATCGTACTGGCTCGGTCGTAAATCGCATCCACTGCACGCCACAGTTAGCTTACGGCTGAGACGTACGTAGCGGTTCGGACCCGGAAACGACTCGGTCGGTGAATTTCACGTAGCTCGCATTGTACTTGCTCGCTCGTACAGCTGTACGAGTCGGGCAGAAAACACGCGTATGGCTCGTTGTTTTTCCGGCCGGATCATGTTCGGTGCCCTTCCGACCCGGTTCAAAATCGGCCCCTAAATGTTCATGGAAAAGTGGTGTACTCTCGAACACCATGATGATGAAATAGGAGGTGTTGAATTTAGAGCCTTTCTGTCTCTATGCAGTAGGCTGGAGTAAATGGGCATTAGGTGATGAATGCCAATAATAAATCTCGTGCTTCCAAGCTTTTGAGAGAAAATATAGGTATTTAGTTATTTATGATATACAATAATTTTAAAGGGCTAATAGTATTTAATGGTAGCGATTTCTACCTAAGGGCAGCATCCCTATTCAACATCTGCTTCCTCAAGCTATCTTTCCTTTCTTTAGTTTAATACCTTTCAAAATCATAATATTTTTGTAGGCTTGAAAGGTTTTTTTTCAAACAACTTTTATAAGCAAGAGAGAAGTTGTTTAGAGGTGTAACAGCTATTTGCAAAGTGGCTTCATACCTAAAATGAATAGATTTATGTTCATTTGGGAACTGAGACCCTCCAAATGAGCTGCTATTCGTACATCTCCTTTTTGGGTCAAGCCTAGACTTGCAGCGCATGTGCTGCTTGCTTTGCAAAGCATGCAGTATTCAGTATAGCATGGAAGCTCTGTGGAAGCTCCGCCCACTTTTCGCCCATCTTTTTCATTGGCATGGGTCCTAAATCCTGCCTTCTGATTGGTTTTAGACTTGTTAGTCCCTCCCCATGACGGCCATGTCGTCGTCATTAGTATCCTTCCATGGTTACTGGCCCCTTTACTCCGAACATTATTTTTTTTCTGTCCCGCCCGCAGTGCATGACTTCTTGGGGCCCCCGCCGCCCTTCCACGCACTCCTGGTCATGCCTTCTTGTGCACGCCCACACTCCCTGTTTCCAATGCAATAGGTCTCACGTAAATGCGAGCCCTTTTGCATTGCAAATGCTTGTTCTTCTTACTTGTCTCACTTATTTTTGTCAGTAGTTGCTTTTCCCCTGTATGCTTGTGCACTGGCCTTCAGACTAAGTTTTCATTGTACTTTAAATATAAGTAAATTATATGGAATTCAATTGAAAAATATTTTAATATTAGTAGCAATGTAAATCATGCAGAACAACATGGCAATTATTATCAAACGCACTGAAAACTGTAATCGATTACAATGTTTTCACAGACTGGAAATACTTAGAATAAAAAATAAAACACATATAAAGTAATGGGTTTGAGGAACCTTTTACAGCAGAGATGAGAACCATTTGCTTGTACATAATCAGGCTTCTACCCAGAAAATGATTCCACAGCTGTCTTCTCTAGAATCATGTTTCCCAGCACATTCACATTCTGTGAGGTTGGTGAACACTCTAAATCTTATTAGAACTCGGTGCTCTTCACAGGCAGTGTTAGGGGATGATGGTGTAATTATATGTGGGCTGATACTGTAAAGTGGCATTTCTCATGCACTAGCTAGGATTCTCCCCAGTATGTATCAACCAGATAAGAAATAATAAAAACACAGCATTCGGCTTGTATAAAGCTGTTTACAAACCTTTTATTAGGAAGTGATTTAGATTTTTTGATGCAGACCTTCTCACACTGCTGTAATTGCAGCCATGATGTTGGGCAGAACACATCTCTCTGGTGAGGTCCTTAAAAAAATGCAGGCCGCAGTACTTTCACACTTTAGCACCACCTGACAGATCACACTTTCCCCAACTGTGTTAGACCTGTCAGCCCCCAAAACGTTTTGCCTTTGTCCTCCATTTGTGCTGATGGCGTTTTTGTTGTCCTTAGGACTCTGTGCGCATTGCCACTTCTGATCAGTGCTAAAGTGCGTGTGCTCACTTCCGAAAACATGGCAACATTAGTTTACACCCAATTGACAGATTTACTTTACTTGTAAGTCCCTAGTAAAGTGGTACTACATGTACCCTGGGCCTGTAAATTAAATGCTACATGTGGGTCTGCAGCACTCATTGTGCAACTCATTTAACTAGGAAAGTACAAGTGAACCCATGCGTAAAAACAAGTGTGCGCACATAATCAAAAGTCAGTGCTAAAGCAAATACACATAAAATAACCTTTGAAAAACCCATGCCTACATGCAGACCCAGCAGTTGCTGAGATGAACAGGATTTCTTCACATTTGTTTAATGGATTTAATTGTTTAATTGGCAACAGTTTATATCGAACTGAATAATTCAATTTTCACACTTTGACGGATGAAGTGTTCTGGATATTCAATATTTGGATGGACTGTGTCACAATTGTGTGTGCAGCTAATCCACTTATCAAATTTGATATACAGAATCAATTGCAGTTTCCACTGGAGTGTTTATAGCCCCTTAACTGCTGAGGCCCACCCTAGTCCTGGGCCCTTTTTTGGCTATTTAGGGTAGTTCACGATTGGGGCTTCATAACATTTTTGCCACATAAGGTATCTATGCCAAATTTTCGTCCATTTGCGCAGCATCCTGGGGATTCTAAAGGTACTCAGGGTTAGTGATTAAAGAAAGTGGCAAAAATATAGCTAAATTTAGCAATATTTTGGAAAAAAAGGAAAAAGGGCTCCACAAAAAAAGTGTCTTTTTTTCTAAAAGTGCATCAAAAAGAATATATATGTTTTGTATGCATGCTTTACGTCGTATGCCATTACAACGAAAACCATTACATCGCAAGTAATTTCAACGCCTTGAGGTAGGGGGCGCGCTGGACTTACGAATAGTATAATTTGCTATTCTTACTCCAGTTTGTGCAACAGCAGGGAAGGTGTTGGATTGTAAAATCAACACCTTCTACCCCTACAGCAAGTCGTTGTAACGACTTGCCATGTAATGGTTCGCGTTGTAGCAACGTGGTCGTTGTGACGACCATGTTGTAATGGCATGCGATGTTCAGCATGCGATCTATGTCTGTTTCCCCTTCAATAAAAGGTTTGCTGTGCTAAAGTCCCTGGGGCCGATTCACAGAACTAACTTAAGACAAAATCCTAAACTTAGTACTTTTGGTATTCACAGAAGTTAGGATTTTGTCTTAAGTTTGTCTTAAGACAAACTTAAGACAGACTTAAGACAGACTTAAGACTGACTTAAGACTGACTTAAGACAGACTTAAGACAAACTTAAGACAAACTTAAGACAGACTTAAGATAGACTTAAGACAACTTAAGACAAAATCCTAACTTCTGTGAATACCAAAAGTAGTAAGTTTAGGATTTTGTCTTAAGTTAGTTCTGTGAATCGGGCCCTCTATCTTCCCAGCTTTCAGGAAAATGCTTGAGAACTTGTTTTACCACAGTTATGGCATTTTTCAAAGAGGAAGCCCATTTGTTCATATTTTTGCGTGCTTTCAACTCTACTTCTAGTTCGTGGTGTAAACCAGTGTGAAAACCACGGGTGATCCAGGAGAGCTATAGATTGCTGAAAAGTAGACAAAACTTCTAATTCCAGCAATTGGTCATATGAGTACATCCCAGTACAAAAATCACCCTTTTTGCCAGTGGTCTGAGTAAAAGGTAAATGGTAATTAGATGTAATTACAATTGGTATGACAACTTACCTGTAAATCCCTAGTATATGTTAGGGCATGTAGGTTTAGAGCCCCCAGTAGATTTTATGCGCTTAAGTGTGCACTTATATGTTGCCTGCTGTCATTCTAAAGGCAGCCCTGCTTTTCAGGTGCTTTTACAATAAAATTAAATGCAAATTTGACTTTAGAATTAATGGTATTCCAGAATCTTAAACTACCTTATTTTTACACATAAGTCACTCCTTAGTTCTCCCCTAGGTGACCCAGGGGTAGGGTGCCTTGTAACTGTAAGCAGGAACATTATAACATGTTTTATATAGGTCTGGGTGGTGAACTCCGCTCCATTAGTGGATTTTGTGGAGTTTTCCACACTCCGCGCTCCGCGGATACACAGTGTTCCGAAAAACTCCGCTCCTTGGAGTGAAGATTTTGTTCGCTTTCACTCACCAGCGTTAAGTTGGTGAGTGCAAGCAAGGAAAATCCAATGCTAGACCACCTCCCAGCGAGATTTCCCAATGTGGGCGTCCGCTGATTGTTTCGACCGTTCGCATTTAGGAAGCTACCACTTGAGTAGAATATCTACTTGAACGGCAGGAAGAAGCTGCGCCCTCTTACACTGCGCATGGTGCTGATTTTTCAGTGTGGGACACACACCAAGCGATAGAAATCAATGTAAACAGCATGACCTAACGCACTCTGCCACTTCCGGACCTCTGCATAGTGCGGCAGAGTTTTTACAGTGAACTCCGCCAACTCCACCCAGGCCTATTTTTATATCCCTGGTGAGAGAAAAACTGCCAATTTTGTTTCCCCCCATTGTAGTACATTAGCTCCATAGACTACCTTGAGAAGGCTTTATTACACTTTAATAAAGTCTAACTATTGACTGGAATGAGCTAAAATGATACTTCAAAGTGTCCAAATAATAGTTAGGATTGATCCAGCATTTTGCCAAGGTTAGATGTATTATATTTATGAGAGAAAAGAAGTTATAGAACTTGCTTTTCTGATGTGCCTAAATCCAGTTGTAGTGTAGCATCTCCTGACTGGCCAACCTTTGACAAGCTGAGCCAAGCTGCTCTGATGAGGTGTGAAGTGCCTGAAAGGAAACAAAAGGACATCTAGTGGGAGGAGATCTGCAGCGGCAGAGCAAAAGTGAGGAAGGGGATTGGGTAGCCAAACCGGTCTTCAAAGAGGGAGACCCACTTAGGACAGGAATAAATTTAGTAGCATTTTCAGTGACAAATGTGCTGTCTGTAATTGGCAATGCACTACTGCACATGCTTTAGTCATTTATGTGTGACAGTGTGCTCCAAAATGCACCACCAGCTACATACCACACCCTTAGCAATCTCCTTCGGAATTGGTGTGGCTTCTTTGCGAAGCTTGTTCTTTGTACAATGCTTGGATTTTTTCCAATCTTTATGACTTTGATGCTGTAACATTAATGACTTTTAATTTAGAAACAAAAAACAGGAGAGTACCCGTAAACCTAGTTGAGACCTGGTTAGATAATATGTACAACAAACAACACTGTCTCAACAGGTATTATTTGAATTCAATTCAATTCATTTAAATTTTTATTATGATTTGGAGCTCCTAAGAGTGCCACATAAAAAATTAAATATATATAAATAAAACATGCTCTGATTTAACAAATCATCCAGAGCTATAATAACAGTAACAGATACAAATACATATAAAACCATAAATCCATCAATTTTGTTGAGCAATATGAGATACTAGCAGCTTGCTACAACTAAATGTGCAAGCACGCAGACGTTAGACCAATTTCACCGTTGTGATGGAATACCGGTAAGACAGTTTATGTCAAGCATCTTAAAATTGTATATATGATATAAGTACAAGGTATATACAGAGACCTAACAGTTACAGTTTTAATTGTACATACTAAATACATAAGTGTGCACAACATAATTTAAAGTACAAATTCAAAACATCCTGCAACAATTTCTTTTAAAATTAATAGTTAATCGAGCTCAGACGAACACCAGGGGAAAAATACAAGCAGTAGTCTAAAAGATGCACAAAGCATTCATTATGCAATGCAGTTTACATAGCAGCATACATGATATCAAAAGTGCAAGTGCGTACGTGCTATGTGAATTCCATTAATCCTTTGATTGTTTATGGAGCCAACTAACTGGTAAGATGTAATTCAAATTTTACCATGACGTAATCAAATATATAATACGAGGACCCTGCAATTCTAATTATAATATGCAGTGAATGTTGTCCACCGATGATCCTCTCCAAAATACCACAGCCTATTTCTTCACATCAGTTCTTATCTAAAATATATTAAAAAAGTTTTTTTTAAAGATATACAGTTTAAAACACACTTGTTGGGAGGGGGGGGGGGGGAGAAGTTTCTGGCCTCCTCTGCTGTGGTGATGTTATATTGTAAATAAAATGGCCTCATCATACGACATCATAATGGTTGTAATAGTGGGCAGACACATAAGAGATGATTTAAAACCTGTACCCAGCTTCCATATAGATGTCAAAGTCTGTCCTGTCTGGCAAATCCCTCCCATGCTCCTGTTATACTTCTTAGGGGTAGCTGACTCAACCTAAACAACAAGATAGTTCTGCACACTCCGTGAGGGAGATTCCATACAACATACAGTTGAGGTTGTTTATAAATACTACTCCCAGCTATTAGATCATTACTGGAATGACCCAAGCCCAGGGCAGTATATCTTTTTAATTAGCATTTTCAAAGCTTGTTTTGGTAAAGAACCTACGCTATTCTGCCCAATGTCAAATACAAGTGCAGCTTTCACATGATTCCTAAAAACAACGCTATTCCCCTTCAGTCTTGCAAAGATTACCTGCCTTAGCACTGCCTGTAAAGGGTTTCAACGCTGTTTAGTAAGGCATTACTCCATCTCAAACATGCAGCTATTGCAAACACATAGGTCGAGAGGAACCCAAATTCAAGCCTGATCACCGCAATGGGGGCTGCTCTATTCAAGTTACAGATCGTGCGCCAAATGCGTCCCTCAACCTTCTTAAAATACACCCACTGCTGTTCCTCCACTAGTTCACAAGGATAACTCAATACTGGCAGGATTTCAACTTTATATACCGATAAAACATGTGCAAAGTGTCTTTGTCCGCAACATTTGTAGAACTTACCAATTGCGCATGCCTGAAATATTGCCTTAATTCTGCATTGGTCAATATGATCACTGCTCGAACATCTCCTTGTAAAGATTCTTCCCAGGTACAGGTACAATTTCACAACACCAATTTTGCCTTTCCCAAGGAACCAGTGCATAGTTTTCCTGACTCTACACCCCGATATCTAAAAATCATAATTTTACTTATTGCTATATTTATTTAAATATGAATCATCAGCATAACATGCCAACTCATTAAGGCGCCTTTGAAGTCCTATCGGGGTTAAATTCATCAGGATGGCATCATCGCCATAAAGCAGACAACTCTATTTCATTGATTCTAATTTTGGGGGGTCCCCTTTGCACTGGCCCACCCTACTCGGCAAGTCATTGATATAAAGAGAGAAGAGGAGACGGGTTAACAGGCACCCTTGCTTCAGCCCATTATGAGTCTCTACTTTATTCGACAGGCTCTGATTACCCCCCATCAAAACCTGAGTCCAAGTTGAGGAGTGCAATGCTATAATCAATCTCAGAAAATGCATAGGGATCCCTATTGCATCCAATTTCCTCCACTGCGTCCCCCAGTCCATCCGGTCGAAAGCTGTGAAAGCTGTGGAGAAATCTATAAAGGCAGTATTCAGGGCCATTCCCTTACCCATTGGGTATTTTTCAATCAGGGTTTGCAAGGCAGTAATATTATCTAATATGTCGCTATTTACGAAACCCTGCTTGCTCTGTAGGGACAGAATTATTTCCAAAAGCTCAATCCTGAAGATGGAGAAGGATGCTTTTAGCGATTCATTTTCCGGTCGCATCTAACACTGCGATTTGCCTAAAGCTTGCGGGGGACGTTCTAGGACACTTTTTATATAATGGAACCACAATACTTCCTGTCCAACAAGATGAAATAATCCCATACGCATATCAATATGAAAATACCGGAAAAAGGAATTGAGCTCCTGCGGAGCTATCTTGTTTGATTACAGCTATTGGAAAATCTTCAGGGCCCATTGCACCTGAATACCTTGCCCCTTTAAGTCACTCCCCACGTTGATCTCCCTAAATACCTCTAACTTACACCTGATCAATATATTTGGAGCATATAACTGTGAGATGTATTGGGTCCATTCTGCATTAGATATTCAAATGGCTTTTGCCTTAACTCTACTGTCACAATATTTGACTATCTGGGCCCAGTATTTGGGCAAGTCACCAGACTGAGCGATCTCTCTTAGTTTAATCTAGTTTGAATCTTCCACGTTTCTTTGTTCCAATGCCTTGATTCTCTTTCTTATCTACTTTAATCTACTAATTTCCCTTTGCCTAATCAAAGAAGACTGCTTAAATTGTTCCCTTACTAGTGCATTTATCTCCTGATTTAACTTTTTACTGCCCCGGAACTAACTGTAGGTTGCTTAGTTCCTCTGGCTCGATTTTTCTTTCCGGAGGATCTAAAAAAGAGAAGGTGTTTTTCAAACCATAAAATGGGATTTTCCTGTAAAGGGCCACAACTCACATTTTCAACCAGCCTCCCTAAGCATATAATGCTTTTATTCAACCAAAAAGTGTGCCCTTTTGTTTCATTATATGTAATACCATCATCTCTAGAATTCCAGGGCTCCAAAGACTTGAGGTCCAAACTGACTTCCACTGATAAAATACTATGGTCACTCAAGTTTCTTCCCAGTACCTTAAATTGGGAGCAGGAACCAAAATGCGGGTAAGATACTACCATGTAATCAATAAGTGACTGCCCCCGAGAAGCAAGGAAAGTAAGGGGGGCTGGGAAATCCTCTGGGAATCACCCATCTAAAGTGACAAGATCATTTATTCTGCAACAGTGCAAAAAATTCAATCCTCACTTATGTGACCTAATGTTGTCGGGCAACATTGGCTCAGAGATGGCCCATACATCCTCCAGTTCCTGGTTACGGTAAACCAGGGAGGAACAGTTAGAGATTTTTGCATTAAAATCTCCCACCACCAATATCAATGTATATTCTTCTGAGATACTAATTTTATGGATAAAAGAGAAAAGGGATTCAACCAGACAATCAGACACCATCCCTGCGGGAATATATACATTCACCAGTAACAGGGACTAGTACTGGCCATGCCTTCCACTACTTAGCTCAAGTTTCATGGCCATACACATATTAGACGGATGGGAGAAAACCAGGAGGATTCCAATTTTTCCTGCAAATAAGTAAAATAGCCAAACCACCGCTTGCATGACCCTTTACCGATTGTTTTGCTGCGCTGCAGAATACAAAGAAATTCTCAAAATTAAAATCTGTGCAGCACCATGTTTTCTGTAGACAGATCATGTTGCATTAGGGCCTCTAGGGCCAGATATATGAGAATCCAAAATTGCAATTCGTAAATAGCGATTTTTACTGAATCGCTATTTATGAATTGCAAACCACAATGTGGAAAAAAAAACGCTAATAGGCAGCGATTCATTAAAATTTGCAATACCGAATCGCAAATACCACTTCTGTATTTGCGAAATCGCAATTTTAAAAAATCTCAAATTCACGAATCTGCTATCCTGGTGCAGTCTGATGACATCATAAGCAGGAAGTGACCCCGCCCATGCTGTTTCAGAGTGCCTGAGGCTATGGGAGAGGTAGAGAGCAGGAGCACACCTCCAGGAGCTGTACAGGAGTGCCCAGACAGGGGCAAACTGACAGAGTGGACACACAGGAGAAGTGAAAGGAGCCTGTAGAAAGGAAGAAGAACACAAATTTAGCAAAAAGAAGTTGGAGGTCCTCATAGAGGAAGTAGTGAAGACTCCTGATCAACTCTTTGGGAAAATGTCTCTGCATGTCTCAGAATTGCAGAAGAGGAAGATCTGGCTGGAAATACAAGCCAAGGTGAATGCTATTGGGGTCACAAAGCTCTCCATCGACAACCTAAAGAAGCGCTGGTATGACAGGGCGAAAGACAGGGTTGCAAATAGGCTGAAGGAAGCAAAAGAACAGGTGGAGGATCATCCACAGAGCCAGCAACAACACCCCTGGAGGACATGGTGGAGTCCACCCTCCAGCCTGAGAGCATAAGTGGCATAGGAGAAGTGGACAGCTCAGCCACAGGCAACACCAGACCAGGTAAGATGCATGCACATTTTGTCCTGAACCCTCACCCTCCCAAATCCCCAATCCCCAATAAAACATGAGCAAGTTAGATTGCCACTCCAGTCCACATTTTGTTAACAACCAGCAATGCATTAAGGGAGATGCAGTCCCAAACATTAAATAGCAAAGCAGTGACACAGGTTAACACATCCACAGGGGACTCACACCAGTTAATAACCAAGCTAAGCACCTTTAGTGTGAATACCAAGTCATGTACATTTAATGAAAATAAATTGAAATAAGGACACACAGTAAATGGTCCTCTTGTATCCACAGGCGAACCTGTGCCACAGGCAGAAGACAGCCAGATGAGGCACCTGGGCAACAACATGCAGGGAAGGAAGAGTTGCACACAGGCACAGACACAACACCTGCACCAAGACGTAGCAGGTACACCGTGGAAACTGTACAGGAGATGGAGGGAGGATTGGAAGAGACACAGGAACATCCACAGTCCATGCCCGAAGAGCTAGCATAGCCTCCAGTCTTCTGGGCAGCGTAGTCACACTAGTGGTCTCAGACGCAGACCAAGGCCACAATGTGTTGATGAGCAAGGGGAGGAATCAACTGTCTTTTTGGGTCTTTAGGGCACCATGGTCAAGGTGCAGAGGTTGCAAATGAAAAGCATGAAATGAATGCAACGGTAGCTGGTGGCCTTGAATAAGAACATGAGGGATATCAAGGAGGGCATTTCTGATCTGAACTCCACAGTTGCAGAGGGCCAATACAGAAAGCATGAAGGACATGACTGTGGCTATACAACAGCTATGCACCACCATGCAGAAGGAACATGGCTCAAGGCGCCATGAGAAGCAACGCAGACTCAGACGTATGGATGGGTACACAAAGGTGGTCAACCGCCTCTGCAACGCTACAGCTGTCCTGAGCACACCCACTGTTGCCATGCATGTGGAAATGGTCAACTGCAGCCAGGATGTTGCCAGGGGGTTGGTGCAGGTCACCATTGCTGTTGAACTGCTCCAGACTAACCCTGGGCGTAGTTTGCGTAGCAGCGCTATGAGTAGCTATGCGAAGTGCACTTCGCACTACGCGAGCTACGCGTAGTTCGTAGTGCACTGTGCAAAATGCTGTTCGCACTGATTGCACAGTGCCAGATGCATGTCCGCACTGTGCAATCATTGCAAACCGCATCTTGCACAGTGCAAGCGGTCATTTTCTGCAGCTCAAGTAGATTTGTACTCGAGCGGCAGCTTTCTCAATGCGGAGTGGTAGTTTCTCATCGTGAGCGGTCGCGAGCATACGTGACCACTCGCAATGAGAAACCTGACCTCCCCGCGTTGAGAATCTCGCTGGGAGGTTTATTTTCCACGCTCGCGATCGGCAACTTGATATTGCTGATCGCGAACGAGGAAAAAGTCTCGCCGGCATGTTATTTTGCTCGCTCGAGGTCGACAACTTGACGTTGAGGACCGCTAGCAAGCAAAAAATGCCCGCTACGCTATGCATTTTTGCACTGTGCTACATGCAATTCGCATACTGTGTTGTTGCGCAAACTACGCAAACTACGCGAGCTTAGCGTAGTCCTATGCCCAGGGTTACTCCAGACAGCCAACATAGCTGCCACAGGGGCTGGGGATGCTGGGTACAGTAAGGTGGTCTCAACCTGCAGCAGTATCACTCTACCTGTCACTGAGCCCAGACAGCGGAGTGCAAGGCAAGGGACAGCAGCAGAACTCACGTCAAGGGAGGGCAGTGTGAACACTGACCGTAGCAGTGCTGTGCGTGGGCGCAAAAAATAAGTTCATGCTGTGGCAGACGTTTTCAAATGGGTGAGGGAACCCATGAGAGAACAGTTAAAGGGTTGTGAATGTGCATGGGGTGTGAATATGCCATGATGTGCAACTCAAGCACACAGAGGGCCAGATTGTGAGGCTGTGTGCACACATATTTCCTGATGTCAAGGACAATAAAGCACAGTGATTCAAAAGTCATTTTCAGCTTTGTCTCCTTACTCACTTAGAAATAGTTGTGTGTGATCTCATCACGTCTGTGTCTCCCATCTGAGGCACCTACACCACCTGTTGCTCTGTGATGTGGCTGTGGGCCTTCCTCATCCTCTGAGTCTGAATCAGTGCTGTCCACTGGGGTTCCCTTCTTTGTGGCCAGGTTGTGTAGCGTGGCACAGGTTGCAATGATTTTGCAGCATAACTCAGGCTGGTACTGCTGTGCACCTCCACTTTTGTGGAGGCAGCGGAACCTGCTCTTCAGCAGTCCAAATGTCCGCTCCACCACATTCCGCATCAACTTATGAGCAGCATTGTATCTACTCTCATTTGGGGTAGTTGGGTTGAGAAATGGGGTGAGTATAAATGAACGCACTGCATATGCGCTGTCACCTAAATGAGAAAGGGAAAAACATCAATCACAGGCCACTTCCAATACATCCAAGGTGTACAACAGAGTTTGTCACATGGATTTACCTAGCAGGCATCCTTCTCCAAATTCTCCCCCAGTCATAAGTGTATAGATTCCACTATGCCTGAAGATGTAAGAGTCATGCGTACTTCCTGGAAATTTCTCAACAATATCAGTGAGGATTTGTGAGGCATTACAAATGACCTGGACGTTGATGGAATGATAGGATTTTCGGTTTCTATACACATACCCAGTAGCTGAGGGGAGACAGATTGCGACATGTGTCCCATCAATGCACCCAATGACATGTGGGAATTGACATCTGGTAGAAATCCATTTTAGTCTTCTGCAGTTCCCGTTGCGTGGTGGGAAAGCGGATGTAATGGTGTATTCTTTGAAGCATGGCATCCAGGAAGGTGTTGAGGAAGCATGACAGGCAACTTTGGGAGACCCCTCTAGCTGCAGCTATCACCACCTGGTAGCTACCTGATGCAAGTAGGTGCAGTGAACACAGGACCTGCACATGTGTTGGAATTGCATGGATCCTGCATGTCTGATGCTCCAGGATTGGATGCAGGTCACGTATCAGGTCTAGGAAGGTTAGCAGAGTCAAGCCTGTACCTATCATGTACATCTTCTTCTGTCAGTTGGAACAGGGTAATGCGCACTCTGTATATGCGTTCCTGTCGCCTCCTAATTCTCTGTGCTGCTGCTTTTATCCACATCCTCCTTGCTACGACATACAGGGCTGCCATTGTGAAAAATAGTGATGCATTCTGGGCCTGTTTATATTCTGTGCACCTAGTTACCAGCTGCTTTGAGTTGGTGGTAATTTGCGAGTCACAGATAGCAATTTTCAATGAAATCGCTAATTGCGATTTATCATACATTGTTTACGAATCCTTAGTTGCGAACTCGCTAATAGAGAGTCGCAATTTGGGACTCTGTAAGTTTATATTTGCAAAATAAGAATTCGCAGAATGGATGGTCTTGATTTTTGCGATTCCTTAATTTACGATTGGGTTTTTTCTTCTCTACATTGCACAATGAATTTCCGAGTTTGCGATCACAATTTAGCTTGCTACATCTGGCCCCTAGCTTAGAGCTGGGGTTTCCTAGACCAGCCATGTTCCAGAGCAAAACTTTTTTTCGGAGGGCTACCGGCATAGAATAGGGACTTTTTCCCCTTCTTTAGAACCATTCAATGAGCCAGCTACCGAACTCCACTGGTCCACCTCCTCTATGGTGCATGGTACTTTGAACCACGTGTCCCACCATTTTAATCACTCTTTTCGCTGAAGTGCTACCAACTGAGATTTTAATATCTTTCAGACTTACAGCCCCCTTAGTGTTGGGTAACACTCCACCCATGTACTGGAAATCCTCCCATTGGGACACACATGGGACAAAAACTGTCTCCTTAAAATGAAAAACATAAATCCCATTTTTTCTAAAAAGATCTACATTAGCCAATACTAACATTGTGATCATTCAGGAGCTGAAAGTTACTTTGGCAAGTATGGCAAGTAGGAGTTCACATCTTTGTTCTAAAAATACTTGTTCAATAGCTTTACTTATTAATAATCTCAGATCTTCGATTTCACATAATAGCTGCAAAAGGAAACTTCTAGTAATGGGGCCCAGTTCTCTGTCAAGTAGTGACAAACTATTTATTACTTGTCCTAGCCCTTGTACAACATGTACCCTATCACTCAGCCTTGACTTAGATACTGGCTCTGGCATTTGTCCTATAGAGAAAGTAATGGTAGGGCCTCCCACATAAATCCTCCGTTGGTTGTGATCTAACCGTACAGCATCCCTACTAGTGGGGCTTGAGTGGAAGCTATCTCCTACCTGCCCTACCTCTAACAGAGCATCATTTGTCTTTACTACTTTATTCAGCGGATCTAGGTTTATCTTTTTTTAATGAAGCACAGAATCCATATGTGTCCATGTTTTATGATTCTCCCATTTAGAACACAACCCCCCTATTATGTCCCATTACCCCCAAAACCTTGTGCCCTTCTTTTGGTCTAAACCCCTCTCTACAAATTCATCTTTCATAATAATAGGTAAAGGAGAGGATTTACCTCTGGATACCCAGGATTATGACGAACCGGGGACCCAACGGGCTTAGAATCACAACCTTTCTGCAGCAAGGAGGAATCGACAAGCTCCTTCAATAAAGTCGGAAACAGTCATTTTTGGGCTGATGTTTTATTACACGCCGGGTCCTCTTCTTCTTCTCCCTCTGTGTTTTAGGGCCATTAGCTTCTGCCTGAGGGACATCCTCCCCAGTGGGAACAGCCTCTAACTCAATCATGGGTTGATTACCGACTGGAACATCAGTTGTTAAAACTGTATCACACGACATCCTGGTGTTCCCCTTCTTAAAAATAGAGTAAACCGGTGGGGTATTCTTAGGTAGTAATACATTTGTATTTTCCTCTATGATGACGTGTAGATGATCCATCGATTCATGACCTCCTGATTTGCTACCAGACAAATTAACAAGCATATGGCTATCTCTGGGCTGCACTAAGGTAGTAGCCCCCCGACCTCCCCAATTCCTCACCTGCGTCCCCATGTCTGTCCCCTTTACAGTGGTCTGACTCACCTGAGTTTTCACATCATTACATTTCCCTGCCTTGCCCAGACAAGAACTGGCACAATTAAGCTGCTGCACCCCCTTTTGAATTGGAGATAAAACACCCTACACATGATCAGAATGGGCAGTGGATTTCTCAAGCAAGGTTAAACATGACTTGTGGAAGAGGTGTGGCGCAGCGGCCAGGATGCCTGACTCCAGACCACGGGGTTCACGGCTCGATCCCCGGAGGCAGGTCAGCCCAGCACCATGTGACTCTGGGCAATAGCTCGCTTAACTTACCGAGGGCCCCCAGCGCCGGGAAACCACTTCGGAGGTAGCTGTGCACTTTACAAATTCAAGTTTATTATTATTATTATTATTATTAATAATATTATTATTATTATTATTATTATTATTATTATTATTATGACAAGAGAATCCTCTCTAATGCATGAAATATGTCCAAATTTACCCTCCCTTCCATATTTTCATTAACACCCTCATTCAGTTGTAGTGTAGTTCCTATTTCCATTATAGGCTTTGCGCATTGGAATAATATACATTATAGTTCTGTGCATAGGACTGAGGTCAGTATGCTCCTATTGAGTATATTAAACTTAATTACTTGTGTGCCAGCTAACTCAGAGGTCACTAGAAACTTCTCGAATGAACAAGAAGGGATTCGTTTCTGACAACCGCATAAACTTGACAACTTTGTTTCCTTTCAAAATCGGAACGTGTCTCAGAATCATGGAAACAATAGATAACAGTTTCACTCAGTCAATCGTGCATGCTTAGTTTCTTCAGAGTTACACAGAAAATAGGAAGACGGGCGTTTTCAATAAAAAAGGATTTATTGAACAGTCTTAGTTCTCGTGTAAGAGATATGAGCTGCCACGATCATTAGACAGTAAGCAAGATATAATATGCACAGGGTCAGCTGTAAGAAGAAGTAAAACTGCAACAGCATTGTCTTTTAGCTATGACCTATATCTATATACATCCACATAAATACACATGCTAAAAGTGGATACTCATCTGGTGCTTCTAAATATTTCTACCCCAGTGTACCTAACTTGAATGTAGTGCAAGGTAGGAAGTAGGTGCGGATTTAAGCTATAGTTGGCATGAGCTTAAGTTAGTATATTATATGAGATGACAAGAATTTCCTTAAGTTCTAGTCAGCTCCATACCTTAGAATGAGAGAGGTGGGAATCTCTTTCCAGATCTCGAACACTAACACCCCGCAAAGGGAGTTGGAAAACTGGAAGCTGGAATCTCTGCGTGCAGGGAAGACAGCGTCTGATGAGCGCGTCAGTGCGGGGACTCAAACTCCTTCAGGACTTGCCATGGCGAGCCGTATAGCCGAGCTGTGCCGTGCTGTGATTTGCCAGGGCAAGTGAAGGTGTATTTATACCTGGAAGGTGTCTAGGAATGCTAGCATTGACGTAAAGTTGGGCAGAGGAAGACGTCATGAATGAACCCCTAGGGAATAGTAGTTCATGCATTACAGATGAGTTCTTGGAGAAATCAATAATCCAAGCAGGGAAAATCCCAAAGGCTTAAGGGTCTGGTTTCTAAGAACTCGTTGTGATGTGGGATGGACGGATGTAGGTGACCATGCCTGTATTTGGATCTGCATGGCCAATGCCTAAATAAGGACTGGAATATTATGCCTAAATAAGGACAAGTCGAATTGTGCCTATGATGGAGCGGGTAGTACAAAATTTTGTATACCTCCCCCATTCTGCACGAAAATACAAATTGAATAATCTATTAATTATAATATTATTAAATGAGTTTGCATGTTTATTAATCAACATTATTAATATTCGAATTACCCGTGGGATTTGCATATTGCATGGCTAAATAGCCTTTATGACTAAAATCCGTACGCATACTAACAGTAGTAAATGTAGTAAATAGAATACTGCATGATATATGTTGCTTTTGTAGTGTCTTGTAATGTTGCCCAGGAGGAGGACCAAAAAGGGTGAATATAATTGCTTTGAATGTCGCTATACGCTAGATAAATACAAGCACATAGAGGGATTAGTAAGGGGTTAACATTAGATTTATTATTTCTATGCATTAATTACTCTTTTGTGTTTGTTTTGCTTAAGTTGGCGTTTGGGCCTAAATCCAAAATGCCCGCTGACGCTACACGACAAAGTGGCCACTGTCCCATGAGGTGCGGAGTGAAGTGCGCAGAAGCGACAAAGTCTTCCAGACCCTGTTGTGAACTGTGATCACCATGTACTCAAGCAAGGACACTGTGGGAAGACGGCCAAGACTGAAAACAATTGATTTTACAGTAAAACCAGAATGAACTGAGTTTTCACTGACTTTATGACCTCACCCCTCGAACTGTACTAATGTCCCAAACCCTAGCATCAGACGATCTCAACCAGCCAATCATGACTGCTCTAAATTATAAAATGTATCATATTTGATTCGTTTTTATTATAAAAGTGCATGGTAGAATAGAGAGGGACAGCTATAATCTCTACTACAACGACATCCTCGATGACGTTACGACTACGCTACTCATGACGCTACTTAGGCGACTACTGCATTTCCTGAATCCTAGAAGGTCCGGATGCTGCCCGATTATTCGATGACTGCTAATTTTCCTTAGATCTACGGGCAATGATAAATGCTTGCACGTCTCTGGTCCTGGCCGATCTTTGAGACTGTAGCGTGCTGAGCAAAGAACTTTGAACGTTGATTAGCTTTCGGACGACTGACTGCAAATATGAGCCAGTGAATTAGAGGACTCCAAATAGCCAGATTAGGTAAATATGTTGTTCTGTGATATACCTAAAATTTGATATAAACTTTTCAAATGCGAACTTAACTCATCAAGAAATTTAGATAAACAGATATTGATTAACAACAATGAGTTTGTGGATTAAGAAAGGTAAGATCTAAATCTTGAATGTGTTTTAGCTGGTTCTAAATCACCATCAACCAATCCAACTAAATGGTCCATTGACCATGTGGGAGGAGTGCCTTGATATTTAGGATTGAGATATGTAGGTGGAAGAGGTGCTGATGTACATTGTTGTAAAATAACTTTTCTTTCCCTATAGGTTATAAGGTGTTCCCCTCACATGTCGAGCGCTTGAACCGCTCATCCCTCCTGCTGTGTGCAGACCGGTGAACAGTTAGTGTGAGTGTTGGTGTTATGGGCCCCACAAATGACTGCATGTGTGAATGAGTTAGTGTGATGTCGGGTCTGACGCAGGGAGGATACCGGTACAGGTTTGCTTTCCCCGTTACCAGTGTTTTTTGCGCTCTATCAGTTTTCTGGTAGCAGAGCTATGGTTTTTATTGTTTTGGTTTGGTGATTATTGCTTGTAAATTGCTTATTGATTATAGGAAAGTATTGGTTTATGTATTAACACTCTATGTCGAATCGCATCGAGTTCTATGTTGTTTGACGGCTTCTGGGATGTAGGAAGTCGGAAGTTGTAACGGTTCCGTAGTAGAGCAAAGGTAAGTGCTGCTCTTGGGAAAGACGCAATTGTTGTTACCCTGTCGGTACACAGGGAAAACGTGTGACGATTGGAGTTGCACAACGCATTGTCTGGGTTCGATTCGGTAACATCGTCGTGTGTTGCCATTAGGGACATTTTCTGTATGAGAGAAATGTATGGTAGTGAAAGGTCACCTGTGAAATTTTGGTCTTAGGTACCAGGAGTCCAAAAGGCACTCTGATTACGCTTATCACTGGAAAGGTAATAGGTGTTCCATAAGCTTGATAGAAGGATAAAGTAGAGGGAAGCGCTACTTAATTAACAAGTGTAATAATTCTGTAGTAGGACAGATTGTTCGCTGTTCTCGGGAAAGACAGAATTCTGTGTAAATGTACTACATTTTCCGTATGAAAGTGCGTGAATGAAATAGCATTCAAGTTAATTGTGAAACTCTGGTTTTATTTCTCAGGAGCATTACGTCTCCAACTAAGTGTCTTAATTCTGGAGAAACGGTTAGCTGATGCTTGCTAGAAGGGTGAAGTAGAGGGATGTGCTACTTTATCAACGGAAGTAACGATTCTGTAGTAGGGCAGAGGTAAGCGCTGCTCTCGGGAAAGACGGAATTCTTGTGAAAAAGGTAATTGACTGTTCTTTGGTTAGCGAAGCAGACAATGGTGGTGTTTTTATGTCGTTACTAATAGATTTATAAGTCAAAGGAACGTAAGAAAAGGTTTACCAATAAAATTTTGTAAAGGAGGGGTCAGCAGGAGCAGGACCAGAAGCTGCGGTAGCGAGAAAAGGTGACGTCAGAAAGATCGCGCTGGGATTGGCTAGTCAGTAAGAAACGTAGACGCCCCTGATTGGTGTGTTAGTCGCGCTACGATTGGTTGAAATAACCGAATAGTCGTAGGGAAAAGCTAGCGACATACGGAAGACAAAATGATGTATTACGATCCACCAGAAAAAGAGAAAAAGTCCTGGTTTGGAAAAATCAAGAGTTTATTTAAAAAGGACAAACCGATTAAGACTAGAGAGGGACAGTTGCTTCCTCCACCTAAAGAACCCGCATCCTTTATGGTTGCGAAATACGGATATCATACATGTATTTGGTTGGACAATTGGGCAAAGTATACCAAAGATGATGGCGTTTTGGCATTTCCAGAGCATGGTTCATTTAATTTAGCGGTTTTGAGAAATTTGAGAGAGAAAATGATGAATCTAGAACCGAGACCTAGACCGACACAGTTTGAAGCATTGACGGAGATGCATGACAGAGAAAGACAGAGAAGTGGCGGAAGGTATAGGTACATGTTTGGTAGATCACATGGACTGGAGAATCATGACGACAGAATGAGAAGATGGCGAAGGGCAAATATGACTGATGGTTTGTTTCCTGTGAGACATGTTGAAGAAATTGGTGGTAGAAAATGTACAGAAAAGAGACATAATATAGAGTCGGGAGGGTATGGAGTGAATGAATCGGAGGATGATGTTCTTGATGACATGTTTTATAAAAATCCACCCCCGTATCAACCAGATTCTGACATGTTGACACCAAGTGCCCCAATGAGAGAGACTTTGCGAAACATTAAGACTAAACCAGGGATGTATGACGTTACAACGCACACTTTTACAACGCATGCACTTACAACGCATTTTTTACAACGCATAATCCATTACAACGCATGACATTACAACGCATGACACTACGACGCATTTTTAAAAAATACCTTTACAACGCATTTCCATTACAACGCATACTACCTTTACAACGCATACCATTACAACGCATAATATTAAATTACATTTAAGGTAAGTATTAGATAGTATAGGGGTAAAAATTACTATTCTAACTCCAGGGGGTGCAACAGTAGGGTAAGTGTTGGATAGTATAGGGGTAAAAATTACTATTCTAACTCCAGGGGGTGCAACAGTAGGGTAAGTGTTGGATAGTATAGGGGTAAAAATTACTATTCTAACTCCAGGGGGTGCAACAGTAGGGTAAGTGTTGGATAGTGTAGGGGTAAAAATTACTATTCTAACTCCAGGGGGTGCAACAGTAGGGTAAGTGTTGGATAGTATAGGGGTAAAAATTACTATTCTAACTCCAGGGGGTGCAACAGTAGGGTAAGTGTTGGATAGTATAGGG
Source organism: Triturus cristatus (assembly GCF_964204655.1). Taxonomy (NCBI): domain Eukaryota; kingdom Metazoa; phylum Chordata; class Amphibia; order Caudata; family Salamandridae; genus Triturus; species Triturus cristatus. The sequence continues at coordinate 740,697,076 of NC_140591.1, read as the reverse complement.
GTAAAAATTACTATTCTAACTCCAGGGGGTGCATCAGTAGGGTAAGTGTTGGATAGTATAGGGGTAAAAATTACTATTCTAACTCCAGGGGGTGCAACAGTAGGGTAAGTGTTGGATAGTATAGGGGTAAAAATTACTATTCTAACTCCAGGGGGTGCATCAGTAGGGTAAGTGTTGGATAGTATAGGGGTAAAAATTACTATTCTAACTCCAGGGGGTGCATCAGTAGGGTAAGTGTTGGATAGTATAGGGGTAAAAATTACTATTCTAACTCCAGGGGGTGCATCAGTAGGGTAAGTGTTGGATAGTATAGGGGTAAAAATTACTATTCTAACTCCAGGGGGTGCATCAGTAGGGTAAGTGTTGGATAGTATAGGGGTAAAAATTACTATTCTAACTCCAGGGGGTGCAACAGTAGGGTAAGTGTTGGATAGTGTAGTGTAATATTATGCGTTGTAATGGTATGCGTTGTAATGGTAGTATGCGTTGTAATGGAATGCGTTGTAAAGGTAGTTTTTAAAAATGCGTTGTAGTGTCATGCGTTGTAATGTCATGCGTTGTAATGGATTATGCGTTGTAAAAAATGCGTTGTAAAGGTAGTGCGTTGTAAAAGTTGCGTTGTAAAGGTTGTTCCCCCTAAACCAGTACCCCAAGAGTTAGGGAGAAATAATTATTTCAGAGAAATAGAGAAAAAACAGGATAGCCAGGTAAGTAGTGAAAATACAACAGAATTAGTAAAAACCACTTTAGAATTAACCGAAAAGATTAGGGAATTGACTAAAAACTTAGAAGCCGTGACTGTTCCCGTAACCATAGGTCCAGTAATGCCTATTTTTGATAAACAAAAGGATAATGAACATTGTTTAACGGTCCCTTATAACAGTAACAAACAGATAGAGATGCCAAGGATAAATTCAGAAGAGAACCCATGGAGACAAACAGTAAGTACATCAGAACAGAGTACGCATAAAAATTTGACAGCAAATCCAGGTTTAGTTGAAAGACTGATAATGACTACAGATTCCATAACAGAAACACTAAGAGACTCAGAATGAGGTAATGAGGAAAAACCAGTAGGTCCAACTTCAGAAGAATTAAGTGAATGGTTAAGGAGCTTAGACAGAGAATCTGAATCTATAGATGTGGCCAAACTAAGGATGGTTTTGGAAGAATTAATAGTAGGGACAATCCCCACAGACAAATTAAAAACCTATCAGGATGGAGGATGTGCAAAAGTATTACTTGGAGAGCAAAGAGTCTACATGAGAGACTAGGGGAAGTAGCAAATGAAATGGGAATAGACATTAAAACGGTAAAAGCTTTGCAAAAACCATATCGAGTAGACTTTACCGAGAAAGACATTGAAAATCTGAACACCACAGGACGAATAATCCAGATAAAAGACATAATCATTTTGTTAAGAAAATGGGGAGATGTGGATAAATGGAGAAGTAGGTGGTTAAGTAAACAAGATGATGCCTCAGAGAAAATGTTTACAGCTTTCCCCGTAAGAGAAAAAGAAAAGATAGTGACAGAATGCCCTATGAGAGAAATTCCAGGAGGAGGATATGTACATGTTCCTTGGACTAGGCAAGATATTTTGTCATTTACAAATGATTTCCCTCGACTACCCAAAAAGCCAGTCGAGTGGTATAGACAAGTGGACAGATTTGTAAAATTATCAAAAGTTTTGTGGATTGATTTGAATAGTCTATTTGACATAATAGTACCAGCAGATTTATGGACAGAGTGCAAAATTGTAATAGACTGGCCTACAAAAGAATACCCTAGAGATCCATAGACAGGTGCCCCTGATCCGGAGGTGATGAGAAAATATGATCACCTTTTTGAAAAACAAAGTACCTCCCAAAGAGACTGATTGGGTGAAAATTGACCGAACTCATCAAGAAACTAAGAAGTCAGTGCATGCGTACTACGAAAGGTTAATCCTTGCCTTCAAGCAGTTTAGTGGTGATGAAAATTTGAGTGAAAAGGATTTGAGTCATTTTGTATATAGATTTGTATATGGCCTACGTACAGAAATTAGTGAAATGATTAAGCAGCATACTGTGGATTGGCAAAACAAGAAAATAGATGAAGTACTAAGAAATGCAAAATATTTTAGTGATGAAATTGAAGCCAAACAGCGTTAACTAAAAGAGAAAGCTATGTGGGCACAAGTAAAGGTTGCAGAAAGACAGGAAGCACAATTGATTGAACAAGTGAATAATGCAGGACCAAAACCTAGATTTAATACTGGAAAAGGAAAAGGACAATTCAATATTGAGGAAGCCAAAAAGAAATGGCCATGTCATAATTGCGGAAGAATAGGGCACTGGAAATCCGAGTGTAAATTTCCCCTGAATACTAATGGTGATAATGCATCATTGAATCCGCAGGTGCAGAAAGAGATGAGTGGTCAACGGCAGCGACAGCAGCAGGTTGTTACCCAACAGAATCAGGTGCCAAAGCCGCCTATTCCACAGAGCATAAATTCACAGAAATACAGTAATGAGACAGGATTCTACAATGAAGAACAGGTAAGTAAGCTGCCGCGCGCTAGCGCTGTTTCGCAGTATTGGCTACAACGCGATGAGAGTGAGTCAGAAGAAGGTTATTGACGGTGCAGAAGGGAGGAAGAAGAGTGCGTACTTGGCGCAACTCTAGAAGTAGACCAGACATGCCCTTTTGTGGACGGAAAGGTAAATGACGAAAATATTACTTTCCTGGTAGATACTGGTGCTACTCGATCAACTGTTAGGTCAGCTAATGTTAAGAATCTTCCTCTCTCGGATGAAACAATCCAAGTGGTTGGAGTATCCAACAGACAGATCAAAACGTATCTCACAGAACCAGTAAAGGTCAATATAGGGTAATTTTCCGAAATGCACCGCTTTGTTGTGTGTGATTCAAGTCCTGTAAACCTATTAGGAAGAGACCTGTTGTGCAAAATGAATTGCACCATATTCTGTACCCCTGATGGTATAGCATTTGAGACCCCTGATGAAGATGTACTGTATAAAAAGACTATGGCTAATATGGAAACTGAGATTACTGAAGCCTATGCTGTATTCAACCCTGACGAATTACCAAAAGAATTGAAACAGACAGTGAAAGCAGAGGTTTGGGATTTCACAGGAGAAGATGTAGGATTGATGAGAAATGTGGATCCCATAAAAGTAACAGTGAAGGAAGGAATAAGTTACCCAAATGTTCCTCAATATAAATTGACACCTGAGATAATTGAAGGAGTTACCCCTATAATCGAGAAGATGATTAAACAAGGAATTTTGAGAGAAATAATGAGTAGTCCATGTAATTCACCAATTATGGGACTGAAAAAGCCTAATGGGAAGTTCATGATAGTACAAGATTTGAGAAAGATAAACACAATTGCTGTGTTGTGCTGTCCTATTGTACCAAATACATCTGTGATTTTGTATCAGATTCCTCATGATACAGAATGGTACACAGTAATTGACTTATGTCACGCTTTCTTTTCCATCCCGTTGCACCATGATAGCCAGCAAATTTTTGCGTTCCGTATTGGCGAACGTATTTTGGCTTGGTGCCGAATCCCACAGGAGTATACAGAAAGCCCCTCGATATTTAATCAGATATTGAAAAAGTCTTTGGAAGATTTAGAAATGCCAGAGAATTCAGTGCTAGTTCAATATATCGACGACCTGCTTGTGGCGTCGAAAACTCGAGAAGCCTGTGTAATGCACACACAGATTCAACAAGCGGGATCGCTTTACTAACCAGGCTACGTTACCGACCCCCTCACTTATCTATAATACATTCGGATTATGTGACAAAAAGCAACCCTAATTATTACTATACGCATAGGGCTTGAAAAAACGTCATTTTTTGAAATTGTAACTATGATCTGCAGGTATATACATTGGAGAATATACAATATCTTTTCCTGATGACATTTAAACTACGTGAGGTTTTAACATCGTAAACCACAAATCCCAGACTCCTTATTGCGAAATACATGATACACGTGTATCCGATTTAGGGTAGTGTCATTCACTCCCGATAACCAGACGGGATATTGCATCACAACTTTTTAACATCAACCTTTAGTATGCTTAGGTCTTAGAATAAATATGGTGGATGTTTGATTTTTAATTTTAATCATTATCTGCAGATATATACATAGAACTAGGAAGTCCCTTTCTGTAAACAACTAAACTACCGGAGTACGGGACACCCGGAACTACAAACCCCAGACTTCCTTAGGCGGTATACGCAAAGTACGTACATCCGCTAATGGGAGTGGCCACTAACCCCCGGAAGCAGAGGGGAGCATCTACCGAGGCTCCATACACAAGTTAAAAACCATGGCCCTGAACACAGCAGTGACTCCAAGCTGTGGGAACCACTACCGAACAGGTGTCCTTACGGGGCAGGACCCTTGGTGGCATGAGTAATCTGAACGTGTGTTATGAATAATGGAGGTATGCGATTAAGACACAGACTAGTAATGATCGTGTTTTTGCCTATCTTTCCTTTTTCCTTTTTCCAATTTATGTTTTCCCCACAACTTGTTGGGCTCAACATCCTTGATGTAACCACAATTTACAAAATATTAATTGGGTGCATTTGGGTGTACTGATTTTGAATTTTCGTGTTCTGTGGACCTACAGAGTGTGACTACAGGGCTACCCCACGTATAGAGGTCCCAGATGGGGTTCATCCTCTCCTTAATTGGGGTAAGCTATATTGTATGTAAAATGATTGAATGTTAGTAACTGTGATGGTTATGAGAATGAGTGAGGGATAGATTCATTTTAATCTTGTGTCTTCATGTTTGTACGTCTGACTGGGAAGACTGACGTCTACAAATCACGCACCAAAGAGTGTATGAAATTAGTATGCGGTAAATCACCGCCACCCATGTATTCACACGCTACGAGATGTGTGGCACATATACGATGGGTTACGCTCTAAATCACACGCACATTCTATTTGTGTTTCACGTATGATGATGTGAAAAAACGAAGGTATACATATTTATTTCATTACTAAACAGGACATAACGCGCTATATACGTTGTTTGTCTTTTTTCTGCTTTTCACAGATGGAGTGATTACAACGACAATCGTTTGATTTATAATAGGGAGCAGCTATCTGCCCTTACTGCATACTAGTGTAGGGAATAACCCTTGTACTTTCTTAATCCTCCAGGGGGCCCACGCCCTGAAGAAAGTCCGTGCACCCTTTATGGGGCAGCAAGGACAGAAACATGTTGGCAATAGGGTCCTAGAACCATAATATCCCTAGAAACCCTCTATTCTTGTTTTTACTATCAGTGCCAGACCCAAGAATAAAGGGAAACTGGGGTCTGACACCGATTCTTAATATTTAACCCCCTGGCCAAATATCATCTCAATAAGTGCTCCCTGAAATAATGTTGAGCCCACCCTGACTTTTAGGCGTCGGGGTGTCCCGATGATGAAGCATGACACCACTAGGGTGTGTGAGGGAATATAATAACAAAAGGACTTGCTTCCTTCCCCACACTTATGTGGTGTCACACACTTCAAATAGGGTATGCCATCGTTACTTCAATAACAATTTGTTTTAGTTAGCTACACATATTGTTTGCTGACTAGTCAACCACGGGAGTACTTATAGTGACATAGTGTTAACCCACGGGAGGGTGTACTCCCTCATAGAGTTCCTCTCGGCCCCTCGCCAATCTAGGAATCCTTCCTTATGAGGTATGTGATTTAAGGGCTTAAGATATCACCATCGAAATTGCAATTTTGTCAGAAAGAAGTACAATATTTAGTTCAACAAATTTGAAAAGGGACTGAGGAAGATAACAAGAGACAGAATCAGGATAATAAAAGGAATGAGATCCCCAATGATGCAAAGAGAAGTGAGAATGTTTCTTGGAATGGGTGGATATTGTCGTCAGTGGATAAGTAACTTTTCCCTGATCGCAAAACCTTTGGTACGCCTGACGAGAAGTGATGTGAGAGATCCCATTGACTTAAGTAGGGAAGAACTAGCAGCTTTTAAGAAATTGAGAGACAGTTTGTGTGAAGCGCCAGTATTAGGAATGCCTGACTATGAAAAGGAGTTTGAGCTGTACTGCAGTGAGAGGAACGGATGTGCACTTTCTGTATTAATACAGAAACATGGAAAATTGAGAAGACCAATTGCATATTTTTGAGCAATGCTAGACCCTGTAGCTGTAGCGTTGCCAGGTTGTTTAAAAGCAGTAGCTGCTACTTGTAAGAGTCTGGAACAGAGTGAGGGAATTGTGATGGGATATCCTGTGCGAGTGTTTGTACCTCATGATGTGGCAATCCTTTTAACAAGGAGTCGCACTCAGTTCATGGCACATAGTCGGCTGACTAAGTATGAGAAGGTCATATTAGGTGCAAAGAATGTAAGCCTTGTGAGATGCCTGAATGTGAATCCTTCAACGCTATTATCTGATGATGAGAATGTTGAAGTCAGGGACGAAGTAGATCATGATTGTTTGGATGTATTGGATTTCTGTACCAAACCACGTCCTGATATAAAAGATGTACCTTTGTCTGAGAGTGACTTTGTGATGTTTGTAATTGGGTCATGCTTGAGAACCGAGGAAGGAAATCTGAGTGCAGCATATGCAGTATGCACAGTTGCAGCAGTAATGGAAGCATCTTACCTGAAGGGAGTAAAATCAGCCCAGGTTGCTGAACTTGTAGCCTTAACAGAGCATGCAAGATCGGAAAGAATGTGAGATTGACTGTGGTGACTGATAGTCAGAATGGGTTTGGTGCTGTGCATGATTTCGGCCAGATATGGCTGCAGAGAGGATTTCTGACTTCAAGTGGAACTCTTATAAAGAATTCTGAAGTGGTTGGGAAGTTGCTTGAGGCGATACAGCTGTCTAAACAATTGGCTGTTGTGAAGTGTGCTGCTCATGTGCAAAACGCTGATTATATCGCGGTCGGAAACAGATATGCCAACGATATGGCCCAATATTGTGCTCGAAACCAGAACTCGATAAACAGGGCTAAAGAAAGAGAGATGAATTCTTACCCCCTACTGTTTACTAACATTATGGGTACTTGGTGAGGTTCTGGACTTTTAAGAGTCCAGAGGTGTCAGGGAAACAACACCCGAAGACCCCTGAGTTCCTCCTGTCCCGGTGCACAAATAAACAGAGACACGGGCTTCTCGATGGTGGCGTCAAAGACCAAGGTTTATTTACTGCAGGGACACAGAAATCATAGGAACCACACAAAGGCAGAATCTACGAGACTGTTCAAATTGCATTAAGTGGGTCGCTTCTTAAATACAAGAAAAATGTCTTGGGGCAACATTACACGAATATTTCTCATGCCCAACCCGGTATCCCAAAACAGACAATAAATAAATATCAAACAATGATTAGTTGTAGGTTTTCGGTATTCGATCAAACTCTCTTGTCAGTTCTTCATTCTCTACTTGATCCTCCCCATCATAAAAATCGTAACCTCCCCATTGTAAAAGCCCAGAAGGAGAGGAGCAGAGCCAGGTGCAAGGGTTGAGAAACAGGATAAGAGGTGTTTATGGATCATAAACGGGCAGGGCTATCGTCTTCGGCCTCTCGGTCAGGACAATGGACACGAGAACCAGTGTAGCAGGATAGGCCTCAGGCAAGGGAGGCAGCTTGATTCTGCCTAGTCATGTAGCGTCAGCCTTTCTCGGAACTCGAGCTTACGTGTCCTTAACAAGGTGATCCTGCCGGGGTCATTGTCCGTTCATTGACTATGTGAGGGCAAGAAACAAAATGGACGCTGTATCCAAAATGGATGCCATGAATTGAAGACAGAATACCCTATTCTTCAGTGAATTCAAGCTCGTTGCGTAGCGAAAATACTGTCATGTATATAATGGATCATTTGCGGTTCATTGGTACCAAAATCGTGTCAGTACTATGATACCGAATACTCGGGTTCAGATCGCTACGGAACCTCAGACCGTCCTTTTGCCCTTACATAGGCAATAGCTTACTCTATGTCAGAGTCCATTTCTATGTTCATTAGGTCACTGATATGTTGTTGTAGCATTACTCTATCCCGTGGCGCATCTCTGAAAACAGGTGGTCCTCTTACGCATGATGAAATACAAACGCTACATAAGGCAGGGCCACACTGAATAATGAGACAGCACGAAAATAAAAATACCAACGCAACACCAATGACCATTAGAACCTTCCATCCCCACGCAGATAACAGATTCCAGAACCATCCCATTAGTGACCAGTCACCTTCCTCCACGTGAATGGAGTCAGAGATTTTGTGCAACTTAGAGATGGCCTTGTATACTGTTGGCGCATTATCTGGGATAAAAACGCAGCAACTTGATTGGATCATCTTGCATACCCCACCTCGATCTGCAAGTAACACGTCAAGGACCATACGGTTCTGCAACGTCATGAGGCGATCCGCTTGAAGCTCAGCCGTTAGGTTACTAAGGGCACCAGCAGTTTCGGTGATAGTGGATTCAACTACTCGTGTTAGTTGACGCAGGTTTCTACTGTTGACCATAGGCCCCCAGAACGGGAGGTAACCTTTGAAAAAGTCTCCTGCTTCTTGGCCAGCAGTATCTTCTTTACTGAATACACCTCTCACAACTCTTGTTTTGTGATAGTCCGGTGCAGCAGTGTATGTCGGAGGTAACAGTTGAGCGATATAACATGAGCCTGAGAAGTCAGCGGGCAGCCATGTATATGCTCTGTCTTGACAAACAAAATAGGTACCCTTAGCGGCTAAAAATGCAGGGGAAGATTGTGACGGGAACACGTATGTTTCAATACAGTCACTCTTCCCTAGTCGAGCTTTTGGATTCCTCCCATTTCCTTGCAAGAAGACTTGACCTTGGTGAGGTACGACCCAGATCGGAGTCGAGCTTTTGCGTTTGTTCTCACCCAGAGTAATGCCATATTCTGTAACGTTCCACCCCATGTAAACTCGCAACTCATCCTTGGGAATAAACGGAGTGTCATTGACGTCTCTAACCATGTCAGTGATTCCCTTTACCAAGGCTCTGTTAGCGGAGTTATACCTAGTGGAACGGGGGGGACGTGGAGGATAGGTCTCTAGAGCATAGGCGAACATGGTCTGAAATGCCCAGAATGATCCATTATAACTAAAAGGCAAAACTAGATAGGGAATGCCCTTATCCATGGTATGTGGTATCAAGCCACATACCCAACAGTTCGTTGTGTTCACCACTAGTTGATGTTGGTGCAAGAGCTGAATGAAAGTGTTATTTATAAACTCAGAGCGTCGGGCTTGCTCGTGTGCAGGAAAAGGATGGAAAGAATGAATAGAACCAATAGTCGGGGAAACAGAAATATGGGGAGATACTGTAGACGTAACAGGTGCAAAGATCAATTGAATACCAAAAATAATTCCGCCTACCAGAGTTATAAAAACAATCAGAAGTGTCAGGGCACATTGCATTAGGAAACATTTACTATACAATATGTCATATAATTTTGTCTTGTGTACATTTATGACATTAACCCGTCGTAATTCAGGAAGCTCCATCTTCTACTACCGTTCGCAACGGATGGTTTGTACCTGTTAAAAACTTGCCTCTGTTTATCCTGGGAGTTCCCAAGTCAAACAGAAGAAACCAACCTAATGTCTGATTCCCTGCAAATTAAAACAAAGCACACGTTACGACCCTACGGTAACCCAGACGGCAAGGTAAGGGGATAGCAAAAAAACAAAAAATAAAAAGCAAACTTCCTGACTGCACGGGATGCAACAAGATTAACACAGTTTTCAAACGGAAAGGTAATTATGTATTGTCATTAGTTCAAAACATGAGACTGTAGATTATATCTGTACTTTCCAGGTCTTGTTTGGTCTTGAAATAGCTGGTCTACAGGTGCAGAAATGTTCGACTCCACAGGTGACAAATGTTCACTTTGTACAATACTCGGTTCAGGATTCAAAGGAGCGGTTCCCGCTGAAGTGTCAAAGTTCTGTGTTTCCGTTTGTGGGTGGTCCGTTAGGTACTCTGCATCACTGAAAGGGATGTGCCTAGGAACAGGTTCTGTCTCGGATACACCAAATCCCTGTCTAACCCAGTTGTCGTAGGGGAGTGGGAGAGGGACACGTTTCGTATGGCTAGCGTGTACCCAATTCTTTTTGCCAGCTAGTCGTACAGCAGTTCTTGTTGTGAGGAGGACCTGAAACGGACCCACGAATCTTGGCTGGAGGTTCCGAGTACGTTCAAAGTTCCGAACTACCACTTGGTCGCCTGGTTTCAACGTGTGGCCTGGACTCTCCGGCAGTTTAGGCAAGGATTCAAATACCTGTTGACGAATAAGGCTCAATTTAGCAGTCAGATCATGAAGGTAATCAATCAACATTGGGTATTCAATCTGTTTGAATTTCTTTGGCCTAGGGACTCCCCAAACATTAGCAGGATGACCGAACACAATCTCATATGGGCTAAGCCCTACTCGAGAGTGTACAGTCGCTCTGGTGGACAGTAAAGCTAAAGGCAGTGCGTCTGGCCAAGAGAGACCAGTGGAAGCTTGAATTTTCGCAAGTTTCAGCTTCAGGGTGCCATTGTACCCTTCAACCAAACCTGCTGACTGTGGGTGATTCGCACTGTGGAATTTCTGTACAATTCCCAGACCTGCACACACACTCTTCATAACTTTCCCTACAAACTCACTTCCATTGTCTGACCAAACAATCCGTGGCATACCATACCTAGGGAAGTACTCTTTGAGGAGGATTTTGGCAGTGGACATAGCGGTGTTATCCTTTAATGGGTATGCCTCTACCCATCTTGAAAAGGCACAGACTACCACCAGGACATATTTAAGATTATTACACCTGTCCATATGGATATAATCCAACTGAATCACTTCAAAGGGACAAGAAGGGGGAGCAAAATGACCAGTTGGGGTTGGGGTTCCCTTGCCAGGATTATGCATCAGGCATACCATGCAATTTTTCACCACTCTTTCCGCACACTTAGTAATTCCATCGTTTTTCCATACTGGAGCTAACATTTTACGGATCCCTTTCGAACTGATGTGCGCCGCTCCATGCGCCATCGTGACTACCGCAAGCACATACGCATCAGGTAACATCCAACGCTGCTGTTCAGACAGATCAATCCAACATCCACTCGAATCCAATTTACCCGTTTTCTCCCTCCATGTATTCTTCTCATTTTCAGTTGCTTCATTCTGGATTGTCTTCACACTGTCAATCGTATTCTCACACATCCCTGATTCAGCAATCCATCTCGCAGATGTTGCAACGTACATTCGGCTCGTCATGTTCTTGGCCGTTTCTTTAGCGACCTCATCAGCAAACGCATTCCCACGGCCAACATCATCCGTAATCTTTCGATGTGCACTGCACTTCACAATCGCAACTTCATTCGGTAGGGTCAGGGATTCCAATAGATCACTGACTAACTGTCCATGTTGGATCTTAGTTCCATGGAACGTGAGAAAACCTCTTTCTTTCCAGAGACGTCCAAAGCTAGGTGCAACGCCGAAGGCGTATTGGCTATCAGTAAACACATTCACTCTCTTTCCCTCAGCTAAAACACACGCTCTTGTCAATGCAATTAATTCTGCAGCCTGGGCAGAATTCTGACTCACTCTTGCGGTCTCCACAATCGTACTCAAAGTCGTAACTGCATACGCGGCCGTCACATCACCATTCTGTAATTTAAAGCAGGACCCATCGACATTTAAAATGCCGTCTGGATCTAGTAATGGAGTGTCTTTTAAATCGATCCGCCCTTTTGTCTCTTCCTCAGTTCTGAAACAACAATCATGGGGCTCTGAATTACTCGACTCCTCAGTAGTCGGCAACAGCGTTGCTGGGTTCAATATGTTGCATCGCTTGATCTGAATGTGACTTGCCAATAGTGTCAGCTCGTAGCCCGATAATCTAGCACTGGTGAGGTGCTGAGTTTTCGTTCGATTCATGAGTGTATCCACAGCATGTGGAACCATGACTACTAACATGTTGTTCATGACTAGTCCAGCAGACTGTCGGATAGACACTGCGGCTGCTGCCGTGGCTCTCAAACAACTTGGCAATGCTCTGGCTACCGGATCTAATGTGGATGAGAAATACGCACAAGGCCGCTGTTTGTCGCCAAATTGTTGTGTTAATACACTTAATGCACAACCTTCTCTTTCATGGACATATAGTGTAAATGGCTTACTGTAGTCAGGAGTACCCAACACAGGAGCTGAACACAGCGCATCACGTAAATCGGAAAAGCTCTGTTGACATTCATCAGACCATGGCAAAGGGCTCGGAACACCTTTTCCAGTCAGGGCTACCAATGGTTTTGCCATGAGAGAAAAATTTGGGATCCATTGCCTACAATATGACGTAATACCCAAAAATGCACGCACTTCTCTCTGTGTGCTTGGTACAGTCATTTGTGAAATTGCTTTGATTCTCTCTGGGATCAACCTTCTTCCCATCTTTGACAAAAGATGACCTAAGTAGGTCACTTCTTGGCAACAATATTGCAGTTTAGAAGGTGACACCTTGTGATGTAAGTCTGACAAATGACGTAATAAAGAAATTGTAGCTGTTTTGCAAGTTTCCTTGTCATCGGCAGCTAGTAAAAGATCATCTACATATTGGATCAGAGCAACACCAGGAGGAAGTACAAGAGCATCTAATTGACTTTTTAATGCTTGGCTGTAAATTGAAGGGCTCTCACAATAGCCTTGTGGAGCGCGCTTGAATCTGAAACTGCGACCTCCTAGGGAGAAACCAAAAATGTCTCTACTTTCCTCTGCTATCGGAATGCTGAAAAATGCATTTTTCAAATCGATCACCGTAAACCATGATGCCGATGCAGGAATCAACATCAATAATGCAGTGATATCTGGTACCACTGGGAACTGCGGAATCACAATTTTATTCACCTCTCTGAGGTCGATCACAAATCTGTAGATTGGAGGTTTGGAAGGGTCAGTACGTTTCAAAATCGGCAGTACAGGACTATTGCAGACATTTCCTCTCGTTTCCTCTATCACATCTTTCTGTATTAAGTCTTTTACAATCAGTAAGAGTGCTTGTTCACCTTCATTCGAAATCCGATACTGTGGGATTCGTGGGAATTTAACATTCGCTTTTAGACTTACCACATACGGGGGAATTTCCAAGAGGCCTACATCATTAGGACCAGTTGCCCAAAGAGTATCAGGGAGAGAACGCAGCTCCGGTGGGAGCTTATCCATTGACATGTACATCGGAGAGATGACTCCTTTGCCTAATGTGAGCTGTACTCCCAAAGGAGAACAGTACAACGTCGCATGCAGGCGTTTTAACAGGTCTAAACCAAGCAGATTCTCATTACAACCGGTTGTTAGGATGAGGGGTGCTTCTAGCTCGCATGGCCCAACAGAGATAGATAAAGGACTAGACACAGGATTGTGAACAGGGGCGCCTGAGAAACCTACTGAAGTGTTAGTTAAGCCAGACAAAGGTGCGCCAGGGAGTTTCGCACGCATGATTGAACTTTTTGCCGCACCAGTATCCAACAGAAACGGTTCGACCACGCCTGATGTAACTACTGAGACATAAGGTCCACTCTGATCAACTGGAACTGATACTACTCCCTCTCTCTGCCTGTGGCTGTCCTAGTACTCGCTTCTCTGAATCTCTTCATTATGATCGTGGTAATCCTCAACATGATACTGTGAAGATCTACTTGGCTGTGCAGGTTGTACGTTTCGCTGATCGAAACAATTTGATGGGCGATCGGCCTGTGGTATCATAGTACCACGTCCTCTACCTCTAGGAGCTTGCATAGACCCAACGCTACCTCTCTGAGCTGGGACACCACTGGTCTGTGCGTGCAGTACTGGACACTCGTTCTTATAATGACCCTCCTTTTTACAATAAGCACACTGATTCCATGCTAACTGTTGTCGAGGGAATCCATAATTAAATCTTTGGGACGTCCCTTGTTGGAATTGTGACTGTTGCTGAAACTGGGGTCGCTGCTGTGAATCTAACTGATTCGAGCGAGGCGGATATGCCTGCTGCAATAGTACTTTAGTCTTTAAATCTTTTGTTTTCTTTTCTGACTTTTCCTTCTCTTCTTTCTCTCTATTCTCATAATACTGAGCAGTTGCAAGTATCTGTGCTGTCGTCGACACTGCCCATGCACTTTCTGAATCCTTTAACTTATTACTAAGCTCAGGTAGTAAATTAAACACGAACTTATCGACAAACAACCTCTGACCTCCCTCGGTACTCATATCTTGCCCACTGTGGTCTACGAAGGTCTCTTCAAATCTAGTGAAGAAGTCAGAGACGCTTTCGTCCTTCTTTTGTTTGCATGCTGATAGTTTATCCCAATTTACTCGTAACGCTGGCATCAGCGTTTTCATCAGATTAATTATTCTGCCAGGTAAGTCAGCAATCAGAGGTTCAGGTTTAGCTCCGCCAACTTGCTGTGCGTCTGCCGCTACGATAGCTGGCCAATCACCTCCTAAGGCGACTGGGTGGTTCTCTTGCCGAATCTTGGCCCATATAGGTTGTGGCACTACTTTACCAAATAGCATTTCAATGTCTGCCAAATTCATGATACACGCTTGGACTGTTTGCGTTAACTCTTTATAATAACCAGCAGGATTTTTACGCGGGTCTGGCAACGCTTGTTTTACTGCTAATACTTCCGCTCGCTTCCAAGGGATGTGTATCCACACTCTCTGGAATTGTGCTGGAGCAGCTACAATATTATTAGCCCCATCAGCGGCAACTGCTTCGCGCCATATGGGCGGAACTTCCCTCATCGGATACTGACCTCGTCTTTTTCTAGTTATCGGTGAACCATCATGGTCCCTTGGCATTCGAAGAGGAGAATCATCCCTATACGCTAAAATCAATTCTATCGCTTTCCCTACTTCTGAACCTATCACCATTCCTGCGGCGAATTTCTGCTGAATATTTATCAAATCAGAGGGGACAGTATCTAAGTCATCATCTTCCCATTCTTCACGCACAAGAGAACACATCACGTCAAAAACATAACGTTGAGTTGGTTCATTCCATTGCATAAATGTGTCTAACACCCTTTGTACATCATATTTCGCAGCTTTCGACATCCACCTAAGAGCTGTCGAATCTAACGTGTCTCGTTCCTGGGGACCAGGAAGCTGGCTACGTCTCTGTATAGAGTCAGAAACGGGGGTCCCAATTAAAGACCTGTAGAGAGGAGTTAAGATATTAGTTACAGAGTCGGTTATTTTCCGACGAACGGAGAGCGGAGTCAGAATGACAGGGCTTGGGGACAGGGCAACTGGAGCAGATGAAATGGTAAGGGTGGGAGTAGTAGGTAAAGCAGTTTGCGAAACGACAGGCAAAGGCGGAATAGGCGACCCAGGAAGAGGGGGCGCCGTGGGATCATTAATCACGGGAAAGACAGGAGCTGGATTCAAAGGAAGTGGAGCACCAGCACCTATTCCAGGCTGACCAGCAGCTGGCTGTACAACAGGTGGTAACTGTGGTGTTGTAATACCCTGTGCATACGGTGGAGGTGAACTCAACAGGTAAGACAACAGAGGATCCTTTTCAAGGTCCTCTATCGGCTTAGCAGGACAAGATGGCAGCACAGGGTAGCATTTATCAATCGCCAAATTATATTTTCTATTCGCCATCTCTATTGCTTTTTCGGTCTCGTTGACATGCAGCTGCCTAGCAGACTCCATTAAGGTCAACCCTTTCTCTTTCTGTTCTTTCTTTGTTTTCCTAATTTCTCTCTGTTTGGCTTCTTTACGCCATACGCGAAAAGAATCAAACATTGCCGGCCGGGCTTTTCTCTTAAACAACTTCATTTCCAGATTGTCTAGGATTTCACTTTCGAAGCTACCATGCGGTGGCCAACTAAGGACACCATCCTTTTTGGTATAACGGACCCATACTTCATTATACGTAATAGGACCCACACCATGTTTACAGTAGAGCTCATATGTAGGAGTCCCAATCGGAGGAACCGAACACGAATCCTCCAAGCGTGAATCCCCGTTGCAACGTAATAAGGACAAGAAACAATTGTTACCTTTAGTCATGACTAGCGAAGACAAATTCCAACCAAAGTGCGCAGAGAACTTAGGCCTACCACAATGAACCAATACCAAAAACAAAGACTATCTTAATAAGAGCAACCAATGATAATCTACGAATCCAAAACAAACGTATCCAAATAACCAAACTGAGCACGACCCACTTAATACTTAACTGAAATGTGGAAGACGTCACCAAGGAGAACCCGTCTACGTCTCGCCGTACTAAGGTCTGCACCTCGGGTCCAAGACAGGGCGACAGTCAAGGCAGCGGTCCTCTGTAGCCGTCTGGGAACGGGAACCCTCGTGGAAGAGATCGTCGGGCCACTTTTACGACATGCAGGGATCGATGAAGCGGGGTACCTCCCTCCGGAATCTTCACACGAAACTCCTCGAACTTTTCAGGCTTTGGACCGGTACCGAATGACGTCGCCCCACGTTGGGCGCCAATTTGAGGTTCTGGACTTTTAAGAGTCCAGAGGTGTCAGGGAAACAACACCCGAAGACCCCTGAGTTCCTCCTGTCCCGGTGCACAAATAAACAGAGACACGGGCTTCTCGATGGTGGCGTCAAAGACCAAGGTTTATTTACTGCAGGGACACAGAAATCATAGGAACCACACAAAGGCAGAATCTACGAGACTGTTCAAATTGCATTAAGTGGGTCGCTTCTTAAATACAAGAAAAATGTCTTGGGGCAACATTACACGAATATTTCTCATGCCCAACCCGGTATCCCAAAACAGACAATAAATAAATATCAAACACTGATTAGTTGTAGGTTTTCGGTATTCGATCAAACTCTCTTGTCAGTTCTTCATTCTCTACTTGATCCTCCCCATCATAAAAATCGTAACCTCCCCATTGTAAAAGCCCAGAAGGAGAGGAGCAGAGCCAGGTGCAAGGGTTGAGAAACAGGATAAGAGGTGTTTATGGATCATAAACGGGCAGGGCTATCGTCTCCGGCCTCTCGGTCAGGACAATGGACACGAGAACCAGTGTAGCAGGATAGGCCTCAGGCAAGGGAGGCAGCTTGATTCTGCCTAGTCATGTAGCGTCAGCCTTTCTCGGGACTCGAGCTTACGTGTCCTTAACAAGGTGATCCTGCCGGGGTCATTGTCCGTTCATTGACTATGTGAGGGCAAGAAACAAAATGGACGCTGTATCCAAAATGGATGCCATGAATTGAACACAGAATACCCTATTCTTCAGTGAATTCAAGCTCGTTGCGTAGCGAAAATACTGTCATGTATATAATGGATCATTTGCGGTTCATTGGTAACAAAATCGTGTCAGTACTATGATACCGAATACTCGGGTTCAGATCGCTACGGAACCTCACCTTGGGAAGAAGTGAGGCAATTGCAGGAAGAAGCAGGAGATGAGGAGATGAGACAATGGGTAAAAGCAGGATGTGCACCAAGAGAAACAGATTATCTGTGGGTTTATCGAGATGGAAGATCAGTCATGCCTGATAGCATGGTGTCTGCCATGGCACGGATGTATCATGGACAGGGACACATAGGGAGGGACGTGATGATTTGTTCCTTCAAGCAAACGTGGTACAATGCAAAATTTTGACTGGTAGCTGAGAGCCTTTGTCAAAGATGCCTTATATGTCAGCAGTTCAATCCAGGATGGAAAACAGTGGTAAGTCTAGGAACGATAGGTTGAGAAGGAGGGCCTTTCACCAGAATGCAGATTGATTTCATTGAGATGCCTCCCTGTAATAGGTTGAGGTATGTTCTAGTAATGGTCTGCTTGTTTTCTAGATGGGTAGAATCATATCCCACAAGAAGGAGTGATGGAATTACAGTAGCAAAACATCTTTTGAGGGAATTTATCCCTAGATTCGGGCTCCCAGTTACAATAGAATCAGATAGAGGAAAGCATTTCCATAATGAGATCATGAAGTTGATTTGTGAAGCATTAAATGTACAACAGAAACTACATCGTGCCTATCGCCCAGAGGCTTCGGGTGTGGTGGAACAAATGAATGGCACCATTAAAAACCGATCGGGAAAAATGTGTTTAGCCACAGGTTTGAAATGGCCTGATGTCTTGCCTCTGGTACTAATGACTATTAGGTCAATTCCAGATAGAAAAACAGGTTTGAGTCCACATGAAATTATCATGGGAAGAGCAATGTGCCATGTATTCATACCAGTCAACAAGCTGTTGCCTATATCTGATGACTTGGTGTTGGATTACTGTAAGGGGCTGGCTGACGCAGTTCATTCTGTGTTTCATCAGGCTGGAGTGGATGCCACCACCCTTGAAAAGAAGCAAGCTCATGATCTGAGCCCAGGAGACTGGTTGAGAATTAAAGTACACAGAAGAAGGAACTGTCTGGTCCCACGTTGGGGAAAACCATGACAATTGATTTTGACTACAACAACAGCTGTGAAGTGTACTGGGATCAAGAACTGGGTCCATGCTAGTCACACACTGAGAATCCCAAATCCAGTGGTTAACAAAGAACGAGAATATTATGAAGAATCAGAAAGTAGTTCTGAATCGGATACTGAAGAAGTAAGAACAAGAGAAAATCCTGAAAGGATGAGACAGAGCCAAAGTTGACATTTGCCCCGGAGAATATTCCCTTGAGAAGGAGATTGCAGATTTCTGATACCAGCTCAGACTCAGAGACTGAACAAATACCGGTATGCTCGGGAAAAGAGAAAAGCAGTGAAGGGACAATGAAAGAAGTTATTGATAAGAAAATTCCTGATGAAAAACTGAGAGAGATTCCACCTGAAATAACAACAGTAGATGAACAGGTGCCAGATACAGGAGTTGTAGGGAATTCCAACATCCAGTTAGTAGAAGGGACAGTTAGTCAGCAGGAAGAAATTGTGCAAGAAACACGAGGAGGGACAGAAATAGGGAAAATAAAAGAAGTGGTGGAAAGAAGACCAGCTGAAAGCAAAAAGCAAGTTGAAACAGAATCAGAGGAAAGTGATGAGGAAGTACCAGAAGGTCAAGTCCTGAGAAAAAGAGCATGGAGAGCTGAAAAGAATGATAAAGGAAATAAATTGAAAAGGCCAGCAAGAGATTAAATCTGGCCTAATAAGATAAAGAGATTAAGATATCGACTGACACGAGTGAATTCATCAAGAGCAGAGCAGGTGAATGAAGTATCAAGTCAAGAAAAATCGAAAAACTAGAAAATAATTACCGCAGACGAAAACAAAAGAACAAGAAAGCCCAACCAGAAGTATAAGTCATCAGAATGGTCATATGTGGCCCTGCCTGAAATAAAGGAAGAGGCAGATAGCCAAGAAAATCCAGAGGTGACTGTACTGGAAGTGGTTGAGGAAGACGAAGAATCGGAAATCCTGAGAGTTATCTTGTCCGATATTGGAGAAGAGACCGATGTTCAGGAAGTTCTGTATAAAGACTATGAGAGAAAAGTGAAAGACGATCAAATGCCAAACTGAACAAGACAAAAAGTGCTGCTAATGGAAAGAAAATAGAATACAGGAAAAGACATAACTGATAGAACCAAGTAGGTGCTTAGAACCTTGGGTTGGACAAAACTAGTTGTGAAGTAGAAGAGGCTAAGTCAAAAGACACTGATCATTTTGCAAAAAAAATGGCAAACTCAGAAAGTAGAAAAGCTAAATGTGTATTTCTAAAATGGTTTAAAATGTGTTGTTGTTGTACAGGATTACTAATGCTTCTATGGAGTGTATTAGCTTTGATGATTT
Organism: Triturus cristatus; assembly: GCF_964204655.1. Taxonomy (NCBI): domain Eukaryota; kingdom Metazoa; phylum Chordata; class Amphibia; order Caudata; family Salamandridae; genus Triturus; species Triturus cristatus. Next base: position 740,677,286 of record NC_140591.1, on the reverse strand, counting down.
CATTTAAGATTACCATAGCCACAATAGAAGGACATAGTGAAAATAAAATTAATATAGAAAAGATTCAGAAAATATACCCAACTAAAATAGATAGAAATTATCTACATAAAGACAGGTCTATAAATGATTTCTCTAACAATGTGTGTTCAAAACTTTTGTAAGAATATGTAAAGACAATGGATGTGAGGGATTGCTACGTTTGTATGCCGTTACCTGCATCTGTATCGGAGGGAGTGACCTACCATCACCTCCCAGTAACATATGGAACAACATGTAGTTTAATAGCTAGTCTATTTTATCAAATAGGGAAATTAGAATATTAATTTTCAGATGTAGATAACATATTTTCACAAGTACCTGCAATTAACAAGTTGAATAGAGTAAAGCCTGCAAATGTGTTAGGTGAAGTTTTCTTAGAAAGTAAGGAACAAACATTAGAATACATATTTAGGAATAATTTGACTTGTAGTTTAAAGAAAGAAGAAAAGGCGTTTTTGGATATGGTTGAAGAAAGGAGATTGAAAATGCAAAAGAAAGTATCTGAGAGAAAGGAGGAAAAGATAGTTTGGGATGTTGAAATGGAAAAACACTTGAAGGGAGAAGCTAGTCCAACTATGGCTTTAGATTGACCCCAGAAAGGGAAGTTGTGTATCAGAAGGAATCAAACTGCATATGATAATTATTTTGTAGGTAACAGTGAGTGCCATGATACATACCGAATCATGGGTGGATGGGGATTTTAAGGAGGAAATAATCCAGTTTTTCCTGGGTTATATTTTATCTGCGGGAACAAGGCATATTATCGGTTGCCTGACAATTGGTATGGTACTTGTTATGTAGGTCTGGTTTTCCCAAGGATATTCCACATGGGAACGCGAAGAAAATGGTGTACATAAGTTAGGTAGTCATCTAGTACGTAGAAAGAGAGAATCTTGGTCAGAAATTGTAGGAGACATTTTTGAAAAATTGATACCAGCAGTGGGAATATCTCTGAATGCACACAAAATTAGAAAACTATCAACAGTAGTGGATAGTTTGTCAACAAGCACCGCTGGAGGATTTGTATTGGTAAATACTGAAATGGTTGCCATGCGTGCTATGGTAATGCAAAATCGACTTGCCTTTGATATATTATTGGCAAAAGAGAGTGGAGTCTGTGGAATGCTGAAAGTTCAACATTGGTGTACTTACATTGCTGACGAAAGTAAAGATCTGAAAATCTACATCAAAAATATACCTGAATTGCATGAGGAAATTATACCACTGGAGGTTGAAAGTGTTTGGGAAAAGATTGGGAAGAAACTTTCTTCTATTAAAGATTTCCTGTTAAACTTAGGTGGTACCTTTATAGGTAGGATCTTATTTCCATTAACCTGTGTGATTTTTATAGTATTAATTTTAAGACTAGGATGTTTATGCCAAAAAAGAAAGAAAATACAGAAAAAGTTAAAAAGAGAACATTTGAAAAGAAGACAGAATAAGAGACAAGAGAGGGAATTTGAAGAAATGGAATTAGAGGAAATGAAAGAAAGTATGTATAAAACAGCAAGAAGAGAAGAAATTGGGGAAACAGAGATGTAAACTAATTAAAAGAATTAATTTCACTTTCTTGACAAATTGATACACAATTTTAATAGTGTGGTGATAAAATCACCAAAGGGGGGATTGATGGAGCGGGTAGTAAAAAATGTTGTATACCTCCCCCATTCAACAAATAACCAACAGGAGAGGAAGGGATCAACACGACTAGTCCCCTCAAGGAATTGTTCAAAAACAACAAAGTCAGTGTAAGATAAACCAAGTCAGTAAAAATAAACAAGGCACTACTAACCAGAAGAGCACTGATCCACAAGTTCAGAACAAGCCGGTATGTTGTTGAGAAGAATGCAGACCTCCATAAATATTACCCAGTTGGTATAAAAGCCCTCACTCGCCAACCTGGTTGGTGACATGCTTCATCATCGGGCTCCACTGGGATGACCGAATGTCATCCCAGTGTGCTACAACGCCATGTTACTGCGGAGCGGGGTTCATGTGAGGTGGTAGTGAATTTAAAATTTCCAATTGAGTCAAAAAATAAAGTTTTAATAATTTTGCTAATTGGAAAAGAGTAAAAAGGAGTGAAGGTCAAAAAATAGAAGACCTGTTTCACTCCACGGCGGTCAACATGTTTCTGCCTCATTGAGTGTTCAACAGGCTTTCATCAGGACCAGAGTGGGAGTGCGGACCCCCGGTGGTATGAACGCGCTAAGGTTCACCCTACCGTGGACTACTGTGTGAAAAAGTATTTACAGAGGCTCATTAGGTGACATACGGGTGCTGAGCAGCAAGGGCGGTGTGCCATATTGCTCCCACCCCCCTCCCGGGATCCTTGAGACTTCAAACGGATTGGCCTCTTTAATAAACTCGTTTCTCTCCCCCGTTATATATTTTTTGGCGGATTTTTTCACTGTAAATACTTTTTCACACAGTAGTCCACGGTAGGGTAAACCTTAGCGCGTTCATACCACCGGGGCTCCGCACTCCCACTCTGGTCCTGATGAAAGCCTGTTGAACACTCACTGAGGCAGAAACATGTTGACCGCCGTGGAGTGAAACAGGTCTTCTATTTTTTGACCTTCACTCCTTTTTACTCTTTTCCAATTAGCAAAATTATTAAAACTTTATTTTTTGACTCAATTGGAAATTTTAAATTCACTACCACCTCACATGAATCCCGCTCCGCAGTAACCTGGCGTTGTAGCACACTGGGATGACATTTGGTCATCCCAGTGGAGCCCGATGATGAAGCATGTCACCAACCAGGTTGGCGAGTGAGGGCTTTTATACCAACTGGGTAATATTTATGGAGGTCTGCATTCTTCTCAACAACATACCGGCTTGTTCTGAACTTGTGGATCAGTGCTCTTCTGGTTAGTAGTGCCTTGTTTATTTTTACTGACTTGGTTTATCTTACACTGACTTTGTTGTTTTTGAACAATACCTCCCCCATTCTGCATGAAATTACTAATTGAATAATCTATTAATTATAATATTATTAAATGAGTTTTTCATTTTTATTCATCAACATTATTAATATTCGAATTACCCGTGGGATTTACATATTGCATGGCTAAATAACCTTTATGACTAAAACCCGTACGCATACTAACAGTAGTAAATGTAGTAAATAGAATACTGCATGATATATGTTGCTTTTGTAGTGTCTTGTAATGTTGCCCAGGAGGAGGACCAAAAAGGGTGAATATAATTGCTTTGAATGTCGCTATACGCTAGATAAATACAAGCACATAGAGGGATTAGTAAGGGGTTAACATTAGATTTATTATTTCTATGCATTAATTACTCTTTTGTGTTTGTTTCGCTTAAGTTGGCGTTTGGACCTAAATCCAAAATGCCCGCTGACGCTACACGATGAAATGGCCATTGTCCCATGAGGTGCGGAGTGAAGTGCGCAGAAGCGACAAAGTCTTCCAGACCCCGTCGTGAACTGTGATCACCATGTACTCAAGCAAGGACACTGTGGGAAGACGGCCAAGACTGAAAACAATTGATTTTACAGTAAAACCAGAATGAACTGACTTTTCACTGACTTGATGACCTCACCCCTCGAGCTGTACTAAGGTCCCAAACCCTAGCATCGGACGATCTCAACCAACCAATCATGACTGCGCTAAATTATAAAATGTATCATATTTGTTTTGTTTTTATTATAAAAGTGCATGGTAGAATAGAGAGGGACAGCTATAATCTCTACTGCAACGACATCCTTGAAGACGTTACGACGACGCTACTCATGACGCTACTTAGGCGACTACTGCATTTCCTGAATCCTAGAAGGTCCGGATGCTGCCCGATTATTCGATGACTGCGAATTTTCCTTAGATCTATGGGCAATGATAAATGCTTGCACGTCCCTGGTCCTGGCAAATCTTTTAAACTGTAGCATGCTGAGCAAAGAACTTTGAACTTTGATTAGCTTTTGGACGACTGACTGCAAATATGATCCAATGAATTAGAGGACTCCGAATAGCCAGATTAGGTAAATATGATGTTCGGCGATTGTTAGACCTGTCAGCCCTTTGGGTGGTCCCTCCTCATCATTATTTATTTTGTCCCACTTTTGCCTCAAACCCTGTTTGAATTTTTCCTTTTTGGGAACCACCAGACTTTTTCGTGTTGCTACAGATTCAGGGAGCCATTTTAGCTACCCCTGAAACTTCTGTCTGAGGGCCTGGAGCACAAAATGGTGGCCACCTGTGACATCACCAGCATCCACTGGAACCTACTAGCACCTTCCAAAACATTCCAGAACTCTGTGACCGTTGGAGGCGGTTTAGAATGTTGGGAAGCTAAGACAGAGTGTTGGCAGTTGGAGCTGGCAGTTGGCACCTGACTGGTGAAGAGTGAGCAGCACAACAGTGAAGGAGGAAGGAGTGAAGCAGCAGGGGTGGAAACTTGTGCCTGGAGTGGGGTCCATAAACCCACCCTTGATACTAGTCCCTACTGACGGATCCCAGCCTGGAGCCCTGTGTGGGAAAAAGCCAGAAAAACTCATCCTAAGGACCTGGACAGCAGGAACAGGCCTTAGAAACAGAAAGCAGCAAGAACCTGACCTGGAAACTGGTTTCCCTGGAGTCCGGCGTCGAGTAGCCTGAGACCTGGAGCCCGAGGTGGAGAAGCGGCGCTGACTGAGGAAGCAGACGTCGTACCCGGAGCCGCCTGAGGTCGTGAGAGGGCGCCGACGGAGGTCGTGAGGAATACCAGAGGTCGAGGAGGAAGTTAACCGAGGTCGAGCGAGCGGCGTCATCGGAGGAGTGAAGTCCGCCCTCCGGAGTCGTCGGAGACCGAGGTGAAGTGTACCGGAGGTCGGGAGCTAGGATCGCACTCCGGAGTCGCCGGAACCCGAGGAGAGGAGCACCGGAGGTCGGGGGTGAGGATCGCACCCCGGAGTCGCCGGAAGTCGACATCGAGGCCAGGCCGGCTGACGTCATCGAAGCCGAGAGCGCCATCGGACCGGAGCCGCCCGAAGTCGACATCGAGTAGAGACTGCCCGACGCCGTCGAATCGGAGGTCGAGATCGAACCGAGGCCGCCGACATCGGACCGGAACCGCCTACCGGCGTCGTCAAAGAACTGACATTGTGCCGAGGCCGCCGAGATCGAACCGGAACCGCCTCACGGCATCGACACGACTCCAGCGGCGTCGGAACATCAGAAAAAGGGCAGTAAGTGGAGTAGAGGGCGCCTAAGGCCCTGTGGAGACCTGAGAGACTGCTCTAAGGGGCTAGGGAGGTGCTGAAACCAACCTGACTGTGCCAGGGGTGAACTGGGACTAACCTAGAGAGGTTGTGTGGAGAGAGAAAGCCAGGGCACTGGTATTCCCCCCTTGATCTACCTCAGTTTAGGCCTCAGCCTTGTCCCAGCCAGGGAGTAGACCCCCCCCCCCCTCAAGCCTTCCACAACCCTACAAGCTGTGCCTGGGCCCAATCAGCCCTTAGGAATTGAAAAGTGATCTGATTACATGAGTGTTGCTGTATACTTTTAATTATTTATTGGGGGCACTGTATTTATTGTGTTTTACCTATTTATTGCTTCACTATATTTATTGGTCCACAGGACTTGTGGGTGCACAATATTTATTGGTACAGTATTTATTGCCTCAGAATATTTAATTGCCTGTATTACCTGCACTTATATTTATGTCCCTTATATTTATGATCACCCCTATTTATTGAATCTTCAGACAGTATTTATTTGACCTGCACTATTTAAAATTTGTATATTGTGATTGACTTATTTATTTTCCCAATCAGCAACTAAGAGAAAAAGATAAAGAAAGATATTTTCATAATTTTTACGGTGTAGAGTCGTTTTTGGAACGGATGCACGCATGGTTATTGTATGGGTATAATGTATGCTTAGCACGGTGCCTGTTTCCTGACCACTCGAGCCAAGCTACCACAGTGTATGTCCCGGAAATTCCCCGTTACCACCAACCTCTTCAGGCGTGGGAGTGGGGGATTTCCAACAGCGATATACCTAAAATTTGATATAAACTTTTCAAATGCGAACTTAACTCATCAAGAAATTTAGATAAACAGATATTGATTAACAAGAATGAGTTTGTGGTTTATTACGAAAGGTAAGATCTAAATCTTGAATGTGTTTTAGTTGGTTCTAAATCACCATCAATCAATCCAACTAAATGGTCCATTAACCATGTGGGAGGAGTGCCTTGATGTTTAGGATTGAGATCTGTAGGTGGAAGAGGTGCTGATGTACATTGTTGTAAAATAACTTTTCTTTTCTCTATAGGTTATAAGGTGTTCCCCTCACATGTCGAGCGCTTGAACTGCTCATCCCTCCTGCTGTGTGCAGACCGGTGAACAGTTAGTGTGAGTGTTGGTGTTATGGGCCCCACCAATGACTGCATGTGTGAATGAGTTAGTGTGACATCGGGTTTGATGCAGGGAGGACACCGGTACGGTTTTGCTTTCCCCGTTACTAGGGTTTTTTGCGCTCTATCACCTATATAAGGACATGATTCAATAGACCTATATACGGATATCTAAAGTGACACTCAACACAGTGTGTGCCAGACATCTTGTGCCCTTTCATTTCAGGTCACTTACAAATTTGATAACCCCCAAAGAGCACGCCAGTGAAGCACTCGAAGGCATGCTACTATACAGTTGGCATGCGAGAACAGCTAACAAGATTATCTCGCAACAGTCTCAAATCTATTTCTGGAGCATCTGGCACACTATGCATCTTTAATTTAGCCTCTATTTCTTGATTTTTTTCCATGTGTAGGGCAATGTCCAAGAGTGTAAAGCCCTCCAGATCCTTGTGATCAAAACTGTAGTTGACAATCTGGGTCGCTTGTGGGCTCACTTTAAGTGGTGAGGGACCTGGTGGTGGCTTTATGACTTTCCAGGGCCTATTATAGCAGCCAAGATTGTATGCTGCATTTTAACCACAGATTCGGTTGACCGGTTTACATCGATTGCAAAAATTGCCTCATGTTTGATATTATCATTGTCCAAGTCCAAATCCATTTCCAATTTGGTCTTTCCAACTTCTGTAAATGAAACACATTCATCCATTTCCATTTCATTTCTGGTTGTTCCAGCTTCTGATGTTAAAATACAGGGATTGGTACAGGAGAATTCAATTTGGAGAACTTGAGGTGATGTGAGACTGTCGACTTGGGGAGAGCAGTACATATGCTTATTATGTCTGCACCAACAACACCTGGAGCCATTCTTGATTCCCTTTTCCTTAGCGTAGAATTGTTCAAACCCTTTGTGGACATGGACAACACATAGGGATGAGATTTCAGGTGGGACAGGCAGGCTCCGGGCTTCTTCCGCCTGATGGTCTTTATCAGTGTTGGAGAACTGGAGTGGTTAGAGGTAACCCCTGATAAGCCAGGAATAGATCCTTTCAAATCTGTGAGGGATCCTAAGGGCGTGATCAAGAGGGTAAGCACCTTGAGGGCATCTTATTGACCCACAAAAGATGATACACCTCTTAGCAGGGGTATCTTTTTTGATTTCCTTATTAATTCAGGGCTTTCTGGGGTCGCCGTTAAGGGCGGTTAGTCATCAAGTTCTTTTTTGCCAATAGACTGAGTCAACTGTAAGGGTGATTAGTCATCAAGTTCTTTTTTGCCAAATAGACTACATTGCCACACCTCTTCAGACTGTAACTAAATAATAAGAAGAGAGGGAGATAGAGAGAAAGAGAGAGAGAGAAGAAGAGAGGTAAAGAGGGAGAGAGAGAGAGAAGAAGAGAGGGAGAGAGAAAGAGAGAGAGAGAGAGAGAGAGAGAGAGAGAGAGAGAGAGAAAGAGAAAGAGAGAAAGAGAGAGAGCCGCCCCTGCGCAACCAGGCCACACTGCTCAGCATTACTTACATCAACTCTAAGTCTTTTGCACACACAATCAGCCCAATGGGTGCCACAAAGTCTGTGACATGGAAACGAGGCCACAAGGTGGTAGGCCCGCACCGCCCACTGGCTCAGCCTACACTGGGGTCCAGCAGGGCACACGAAACCTGAGTAGCCCGGACCGCCGGGACGGGGCATCATCGCAGGGTGACCACCCGCTCAGCAGCTTAAGGTGCCACTGACTCAGTGCAGCCAAAGTCACCGTCCCGTGGTGGGGTGCATGTGCCTGCCGCAATGCGCCCGGTGCGACTAAGCCTGTGCAACCCCAGTCAGCGCCACGTGGTGGTTAGCCCGTGCCGTACGCAGGCCTGGGTTGCCACTAACCCTGTGCCACCCCAGTCAGAGCCACGTGGTGGTCGGCTCGTGCCGTACGCAGGCCTGGGTTGCCACTAACCCTGTACGCCGGACCAGCTCAGGGCTTGCCACAATGACACGTGGGCCCTGGGCATGGTTCAGTATATGTCCATACATGGAAGTGAGTGATGCGTGTGTCCCTGTTGTAGTGTCCATGGGACCCGGTACACAAAATGCAATGTAGCACCCTCTGACTGGCATCCCACAGGATGAGCATCATTGACACAAGGGTAATCACTGCCCCTACATTCATCCACACATGAATACATGACTGCTGAAAGACGTGACACAGCAGTGCATCAGTGGATGTTTATTGCACATCCAGTGCAGTTATGCAGCTGGAGGGGTTCAGGGCAATGCCCATCACACTATACAATATAGGCCTGTGGAGGGCCAGCCAGAGTCCATCTGGGGATGACAAGTCCTGCTGAAGGGAAGGCTACAATCCACAGCCTGGTCGCCGTGTCATTGGTCACCAATCTGGAAGTGGCAGTCCATATTGTGGACCAAGATGAGTGCATCGGAGTAAATCGTGGGTCAGTGTAAGGACATGAGGCCATGTGTGGGACCAAGCAGAAACAGGCCAGGTGGCGGTAATGAATGCTAGTGCCTGGTCCTTCTGACCACAGTCCCATCTGTGTCCTTGTCCCTGGGTGTGTGCCCTGCCCCACCTGTGGGTGTTGCAGAACCGGCTGCCGCACTGTGTGCCACTGACACATCAGGGGCCTGATGGATCCGGCTGCCGCACTGTGTGCCACTGACACATCAGGGGGCGGGGATGTGGATGGTGTGGGGGCAGCAGCATTCATCTGCGCCACACCTTGTGGCGGCAATGCCATGGTGGAGGTCAGTAGGGCATGATAGATCCCAGCTACATTTCGATGATGTGCAGCCATGGCTGCCATCCTGTCCGCCTCCATCCACACCATGTCCTCCATGAGCCTCTGTATGTGTGCCAGCTCACGTCTGGCATCGCTGGAGCCACTCTGAATGGACAGGTGTTCTTCTCTCCATGTCATGACTCCAGCAATGTCAGTCAGGGCTCGTTGGAGACCATGGGGCGGACATAGACACCCAAGAATGGCGTCCAGTTTGGTAGCCATGATGCCGAAGCCCACCTGCACCTGCTCAGCCATCTCCATCTGGCACTCCAGCACAATGCGTTGGAAGGCCATGTGTTGTTCCTGGAGGTCTTGGGAGGGTGCTGGGGCTTTGGGTGCCTCCTGCTGGGTGCTTTGGGTGATGGGTGGGGTCTCATTGATGTGGCTGGGCTGCCCTGAGCCTGAAGGTAAGTGACAGATGAGGTCAATGATGTTTTGAATGGTTTGGGTGTCTATGCTGGCGTTGTCCTCCTCGTCATCCATGAAGAGTGGCTGGGACTGCTCTGCAGGAGGTGTTGACTGTGCCCCTGCGATGTGAAGGGGAGATGGTGTATTACAACGTGTCCACATGTGTGTAGACGCATGGTACAGGTTGACATTCTGACAGCATGGCATTGCATGGCATGGCATTGTACATTTTGACAGTCTGTGGATCTGGGTGATGACCCAGTGTCACTGTGGGTGTGTACTGTGGCCTGCTTGATTGTGCATGTGTGCCATTGTGGCCATCTCCACCTGTTCCCCCAGTACCTGGTGGTCACTCACCCTGTTGCGGTTGTGTTGTGTCCTGTCGAGCAGTGTCCGGTCCCCTGAATCCGGCCACAGTCTTCACACTGATGACTGTCGACACCAGCTCCTCAATCTCATCCAGCTCAAGCTGTGGCGCTGGGCCCCCACCTCCGGTCTGCGTTGCTGCCTTCTGATTGGCGGAGAGTTTCTCCTTGGTCTTCCGCTTGATGTCGTTCCATCACCTCTTGACCTCATCCATTGTCCGCTTGTGCTCTCTGACGGCATTCACCTTGTCAACGATGTCCTGCCATATTGCAGTTTTGGTGCCCAGTGACACAATGGAGGTGACAAAGAGTTGTTGATGGTATTCCATCACCTCCGTGACTATGATTCTGTTCGCCTGTGGACTGAACTTCGTCTTCCTCGTCTTCTTGTCCTTGTCCTTACCTGTCCCGGAGGTCTAAGGCTGGTTGTCCGGGGTGCTTGTGGGGTTGTGCTCATCCTCTGCACCTGCTCCGGCTGCCTCCATGGTGCTTGGGTGTAGGTAAGTTTGTGTGTGGGTGTTTTTTCTGCTTTTATGGAGATTTTTGCAACCCTGCCAGGTGTACGTTGCAGGCCTGGCACTGCTTATTGCTGATTTCTTCATCGTGCTTTGGCCCACCGCAGGTTTTTTGGTGTTGTGCTTTGTGTTTTTATCTCCATCGAGCTGGTTTCATTGCAGAAATTGTACGTGGTTTCGGCAGACTATCGCATGGTACCCCCTTGTTGTGAAACCCTCGTTGTCACGGGGTTATTTTCCCGCGATGTGCTGCGATGTTGAAAGTTGTGTTACGCTACTCTTGCGGTAGTTATCACACGTTCTTGTGAATATACCCCTTGGTGTTGTGCAAGATTTGCTTGGGAAAAAGGGAGGAGAAGGTTGAGGGGAGCCAGAAACCAGGAAATATTAACATTCAAAAGACTGGTCCTTCACGAAATTGCAACTATTAAAAAATAATTCATGGACAGAGAGAAATACGACATCAAAATAATGAGACAACTGAGTAATCCCACTCATTACCTGGCTGTAACCATCGACCCCCTACCAGACATGAGAACAAAAATTCAGAATGTGATGAACCTTGCAAGAACCCAGAACATCATAACAGAGAAAGGTTTGGCTTTTCTTAATAATCCTCATCCACGTACCCCAGTTATTAATGTACTCCCTAAAATAAATAAAGATGCCAACTAGTGTTAAAGTTTTAGTCCAAAGCATCCAGGAAAATATCTATGCTAGGCAGCACACATACATCATCACTGTAGCACTAGGTAACCTGTTTGTGCCCCTGCGCAGGAGAAAAGCAGGCTATTGTATGTAAATATGGCTTTGTGCTGCTCTCATTCTCTATCGCAACATAGCACAACAGCTTTGATTTATGGTCGATGATGCACTATTTTTTAATAAATCTTCCCTTATAACTCACTTGTAAATGGTCGGACAAGTAGAACCTAAATTGTTTCTTTAAGATAGCCATCCAAGAGTTTTGCATGTAATGTAAAGCAACAGAGCAGTTCGCTACGGCTTACATTTGGAGACGTAATTCTCTTGCTAGATGACATTGTGATAGATAATTTAGTCTGCTGATTTTCCCAGTTTCCAATTCTCATATTTATTGGAGATTTTGATTGAGTCTCATCGACACAAACAAGATGTCACTTATGTAAATTTAAATTTAAAACAAGTAAGCATAAAGCACACCACACAGTATAAGGAGAAGTGTGATTGCTTGCATTAAGAAATGGGTGAAATGGTGAATGAAGCAAAACTGTAGATTTACACCAAGGTGTAGGAGTAGATTTACACACTTGAATGTTTACACATGTAAATTTACCTTTGTGAATATCCTTCTACATCTTCAGATTTCACCAGGTTCTAATTCTCATCTTTACTAGAGCTTTACAGAAAGGTCTTATCAAATTAAACAAGTTTTTCTGTCATGCAAATTTGACTTTAAAACAAATAACCGCATCTCCTAATTTGCAAACATTTTCTGTGGTGTTTAGGGGTGAATTACAGAAAGTTGCTATTAAATTTAAAGTTTCATGCCCTAAAGAGGGAGCTGTGCAATTAGTTGCTGTTCGGAGTATTTGGCAACACTGCAACTTTAATTGTTGAAAGGTTTGGAGCCAGCAGTGGCATTGTGTGTGCTCCGCCTTCTGGTGGAGCCTTTGAATGGAAGTGCAACCCGTTTACGGGGATTCTGGGCACACCACAAGCAATGTGCATAAATGGAGGACAAATATCCTCGGTAAAACACAGGGGGCCATATTCACAAGGAGCTATCGCAGAATTAACTGCACTTTATCACAACCAAAGTCGTGATAAATGTACCTCTCCATTCACAAGCTGGTGCTAACAGCCCATAGCACCAGTTTACCCGCGATAGCAGCCGCAAAACACATTGCCACAGAGGCCCACCGCAACTATCGCTAATGAGATGCATAGTGGGCGTTCCCGTGCCAAAAGCCGCGACAACATCACACTGCAATAAAAACACAAAACAGACGATAAGGCGCGTTAGCACCAGGAAATCTACACCTGCTCTGACCTGGTGTTAAGTCGGACGGCAGCCTGCACAACAAAAGGGAGACCAGCCCACACCCACATCGGAAGGGCAACAGATGTCATGGAGCCACACATCATGCGGCCCGGACACCCAAGAGGGCCACAACATCCACCCACACCACCCCAGGACCACAACCCACACCCGGAACACCCCCCCGGACCACCACAGACGCAGCGCAGGCAAAGACGGCGGACCCCCAGGAAGTGTACCAGCCTAACAGACCCAACCACTGACAATGTAACCACCCACCACAGGCTGAAAGTGACAATCATCCCACGCATCCTGACCATCATCGCCCAACAGGCCTTTGGCACCAACACAGCGGACAACCAACATCCCACCCCACACCAAGCTGCTGGCTTGGCTGCACCTGTTGGCCCCTGGCACCCCCAACCAACACCCACCAGAGTTGGAGAAGTCTCACTGCCAGCCACATCCAAGTCCCTCACACCTGTCCTGGACATCACCATCAGCCTGGTACCCCAGTCCCCATACGTCCAACATAATGCGCAGGTCACACTGGAAACCAAGCAAGGATCATACGCCATAGCAGGATGCACGCACGTGTTGAGGGCAATCCACAGCACACATGTCCCACCTGTGCCCCCTGATGACACCGCACACAATCAGCACAACGGAAAGCACACGTCCCACCCCAATGTGCAGGCAACAACTGAACACCGTGCAACTTCCAACAATGTTGCCTGCAAATACACAGCCAGTGTGCATGATTCCTCCATCCTCTGACAGTCCATCAGCAACCTGTGTTCCCAGGATGGCACCAAGGGAAATGCACAGTCCCTTGGCAAGTTCCAAATGAACACCTCACTCACCTTAACTCCACAACCATGCAAATCCAACTCTGGCAATGAACACGTCACAAAATCACAACCAACATGCACAACAACATGCCCACCCACCAGATACGACAGAACAACTCACAAAGGTTACCTGGGCAAGCCGTGAACATGAGCCGTCAATAGCATGGCACCTCAGCCACACAACAGCCAAATGTGGTGAGAGGTGGCAAACAGGCAGGTGTGAAGTATGCAGTAGTACCATGATTGTGAAAGTACACAATGCCAAGAGTGGCGGAGAGGTGCTGGACAGACCGCAGTATGCAGCACACACCCATATCCATGGCGACATACACCTCTGGTGTATGGAGTGTAGTGGACAGTGGACGCAACCATGTCACCACAGCCAGTGGGGGACCTCGCGGAAATCTTGCCTTTTACACCCACCCAAGCGTGACCGGAGTAGGATGGCCTAACGTACACCCCGCCAGCGTAGGGGTGTGAATAAGTAGCATATAGCCATGGGTGTGGTCCTCTTCTGGAAAGTCCAACGTCTCTGCCAGGGAGGCGCCTCTCACCCTGCCACGATGCCGACGCCATCCTCTAGAGCGGATTTACCTGCGATGCTGTGCGCCTGCCAGACCACGAACCCGCCAGGCCCGCCCCTGCGCAGCCAGGCCTCACTGATCATCTGCCGACACCGGCGTGTGTCAAGGAGGGCCCACCACATTCCGGATCAAGTTCCAGGCCCGAGTCCTGTGACCTTGGCAGCCTCCTCAAACCATAACGGCCTCCACGACACAGGCCCGCTTGAGTCCTTTTTCGTTGACGTATTCTACTGCCGCCTCAGGCGTATTCCTCGACACCAGTAGGTCCCATGTGTGAAACTGTGTCCTGAGTCATGAATGGCAGTGACCCCAAATCCAGGCATAGTTCCATATGAGCTTCTTGCGACACATGGTGCCACTAACCCTGTTCAACACCAGCCTGCGACACGTGGTGCCACTAACCCTGTTCAATGCCTGCCAGCGACACGTGGATGAGGGACCAGGACTACCCTGCGGACCAGTAGGTCCCACATCCAGCACCCATGTTCCCCATTTCTGGGTATAGATTTATACCTAGATGTAGACTTAAAAGTTTCCGCCATTCAAATGAGGGGGTGGAAAATTCTATAACTGAATTTTACAAGTGTAAATATAGGAACATTTCTTAAAGTTTCGTTTTTATTAAAACAAAGTAAAATACACTTGAGACAAAAAAAATCTAAATTATGAGTAATATAATTAGACTACTTAAAAAAGATAAACCACAAAATATAAAAAAATTAACTTTGTATCAATTTGCAAACTAATGTCAATATATTAATTATTTTTGTAAACATTTCTTTTTAGCAATATTTCACAAATAAAATCACCCACTGTTTGGATGGGAATTTCTCTTGCATGAACTGCTGTCAGGTTCCCAGGCCCTGAGTGTCTGACTAGATGCATGAAGTAGTCAGCTTTTTTATTTTGTCCCTGGTGTCACACTAATCGAGGCCTTGTCAAGATGTCCCTTGACATGAGTGAGGTCCTACCCCTATTCTCCTGGAGGAGCCCACCAAGTGTGCCCTCATTGGAAGACAAAGGGCTACTATCCCTGCCATGGCTTCATGGTGGCAGCATACAATGTTTTATGAATCCGTACTTGTGGTCAGTCCTTCTTAGGTCGAGCCTATAGGGTCTGACTCCTACCACGCTTTGGATTGGCTTTTGTATATGTTGTTTAAAAATAGTAGCCTGCAATTGGCTAATGGTCGGTACATGTCCCACCTCTTCTGAGAAGTTCACTTCCATGGAGTATTGCCGCGGGTGCGAGCAGCGGCGCGCATGCAGTCCATACGTGCAGTCAGTTTTTTAGGTTGAGCCTATACAGCGCTTGTGTTTTTTGCAATCAATGTCCCCATACTGTAGGGCTCACCATGGCGCGCTGTCTGCGGCGGCGCCTTTTCCCACGCACAAGTGCAGAGACGTGAGCACTGCCTGTTGATTTCTGTCAGCGGGCGAGTGCGGCGCCTGAACGTATTTAAAGGAGGGGTCCGCGTTGGCAACACGCTTTGCGTTCCAGCACTGATCCCACCAGGCTTCCTACCATTTCCCTCCTCTTACCTGCAATCCGTCAACCGCTGTTTTCACCGGTAGGTGCTTGCTGGTGTTTTGCTGGGCTTCTCTAGTGTTCTTTCTCCTTCCTGGGTCCTCTGTTGTTACTCTGCTCCTTTCCCGCTGGCAACATTGTGTCCAGGGAACTTCAGCGCCTTAACCCTTGGCTTCCCGGTAACTTGTCTCTGAAAGACAAGGAAAAGCAAGGGCTGTAAAGAATCACAGTATCTTTGTTTACTGTGTATTTAGAGCTGATTGTTGAACTGTAGGAAAAACACACTTATCTGACGGTCATGTGATTTGACGGGTGATTCTAGTTGTCTTTATTTCTGGTAAAACTCTTTTAGCTGCAAAGGGAAAATAGAAACTATATTACTAGAATCAGATAACCCCCTTGTTTTTTATTTAATGTGACCCTGCCCTTTTTGCCCTATTTTTCCTGTGCTCCTTCTTGTCCTGGGAAATTAGTTTTTGTTTTTTCCCTAATTCAGGAGTAACTTCTATGGTACTTCTAAGACAGGTTTGTATATTACTGTTCATCTCTTGTTTAGATGACAAACTTCTGCAATCCTTCTACATAATGAACGTTGTCCTTCCTTTTACACACTGGGATTGTTCTACCGCCCATGGGAGTTGTTCCCCCACACATACTTGGCTTAGTCCTTTACAGGTATCTCATTAGAAATAGAGGTTAACATACAGCCAGTTCCTTGTAATCTTGATTAGTACTTACCTTGTGTTATCTTCTTCAGGATTCTTGGAGACCACCACAAAGAAGATTCAGTGGACTTCTACCCCTTCTTCCTTCCCTTGTTTCGTTTCCCTCCTTCCCCACCTTCCCTCTTTTGCTTTAACCTAGTTGGGTGAAAGAGATAGGTGAGGGAAGTTGAGATGAGATCTAGCATCGCTTGCATCCATTTTGTCTCTGCAGTAAATCCAGGTGAGACTCACAGAACGCAAAGCCCACATTTTACATTACTGCCCGGGCGTGATGAAGGAACATCCGATAACATTAGCTGATGTGGTGAGTATGATAGGGAATTTACAAAAAGAAACCCAGGCTCTATCCCTTAGAGTTGATTCCCTACAGCAAGCCTCTCGGACTCCTCACCTTCCTGATCTGTCTTCAGGCTCTGCTTATACCACCTCGTTTACGTCACCACCTTCCTCGTCTAGCACTACTCCTCCGGTGTATCATATCACTACTCCCTCTTCTATACCTTTAGCACCCCCAGAAAGCTTCATGGGTGACCCAGCTAAATTCGCTACATTTATTAATCAGTTCCAATTGCACTTTATGTGCAAAGCTTCCTGCTTTCCCACTGAGCAATCCAAGGTGGCTTTCGTCTTATCATATGTAGGTGGTACAGCCGCCACATAGTCAGTTCCCTTAGTGGATAGAAATGATCCTCTGTTGTATGACTATAGAGCCTTTAAAGAGGAGCTAAGGCATTTATTCGACAGACTTTCGTTCATGCAGTCTGTGAACACTAAGTTATTAAACTTTAAACAAGGATCTAAGGATCTTATGACTTATGTCTCCTGCTTTAACAGATTGATGGCTGAAGCCGGTTGGCAA
Source organism: Triturus cristatus (assembly GCF_964204655.1). Taxonomy (NCBI): domain Eukaryota; kingdom Metazoa; phylum Chordata; class Amphibia; order Caudata; family Salamandridae; genus Triturus; species Triturus cristatus. Next base: position 740,660,245 of record NC_140591.1, on the reverse strand, counting down.
AGGCTTGAGAGAGGAATTGAAAGATATGTTAGCACAAGTGGTAGACCCTCCAGAAACCTGTGATGCATTAATCGATTTATCAGTGAAAATGGATCGCTGTTTGCATGAGAGAAAAAGGGAGAAAGGCCATATTGATACCAAGTACCCTACTGTTAGAGAAAGGAAACCAGAGACAGACAAACCAGTCAAGCAGCCAGAACCCATGCAAATAGGCAGCATTGAAGGGCTCCTGAATCAGGAAGAAAGACAGAGACGATGGTCTAATAATCTGTGTCTATACTTTGGCAAATCAGGTCACTTTCTGAGGGAATTCTGTGTCAAACCTAAACGATGCACGGAGTCGGGAAACTGACTCGCCTGAGCATGGTGCAACACTATTTTTTATCTCAGTCCAGCTTAGTTGGGATGATCAAAGCATAGACGTACGAATCATGCATGACTCAGGTGCCACTGGGAATTTTATTGATGCAGCCTGGGTTGGGAACATGAATATTCCTGTGGAACCAAAAAGGACTGTGGACATAGTTAAGACCATTGACGGAAGTCATATGAATTCTGGGCCTGTTACTCACACCACCCAACAGTTAGACGTGCTTCTTCTAGATAAACACCACAAAACTGTCCATTTCGATGTCATCTCCTCACCATAGTTCCAGGCCATCATCAGTCTTGCTTGGTTGATGAAACACAACCCTGACATTAATTGGGAAGACCATACTGTAGCTTTCACTTCTGAGTACTGTGAGAACCACTGTCTAGATCCTTCCACAACACTGCAACATGTGGCTGGTATTACTGATTTCAACTTACCCATATAAACTTATTGTTACGAAGAGTTCAGAGAAGTGTTTGATGAAGAGAAAGCCTTTGCCTTACCACCCTATCGGCCCTATGACTGTCGTATGCACCTGGTACCCGGGGCCAAAATCCTGTGTAGTTACATATATGCATTGACTGAGGGAGTACTTAGACAATATGTTGCGAAAAGGATTTATTCGCCCGTCTAGATTTGTGGCGTCTTTCCCTCTTTTTTTTATACGAAAGCGGGAAGGAGGTCTTATGTGCTGCATAGATTACAGAGCCGTCAATTGTGTGACAATTAAGAATCAATACACGTTGCCTCTAATTCAAACTTTACTCTATCAAGTGAAACAAGCCTTGATTTTTACTAAGTTGGATTTAAGAGGGGGGCGTGGCGACGGCGCGCTGCGGAATGGCTGCCTGCGGAAGGAGCTCCACAGGCCGGGCTCCGTAATCCTGAAAATACCATTGCTCTACCCTAACCTAGCTCGCTGGAATTTGAAGTGCCGACAGCCGCATCAGCGAGGAGCGCACGGCGGTGGTCGGTGTGCTTGAACCCGGCAATATCCTGGCATAATCGGAGGAGGAAAGGCGCGGTAGTGAACGAGGCAAAAATGGCCGCCATGCTGTGGGTTGCATCTCGGTGACCCGTGCCTGGCACGCGGGACGGAGGCCGCCGCTGTGTTGCTGGACGCGAGAGTGGTGCCAGAGTATTCTGCTGCCGACTGCAGGAGCCAATTCTGATTCAACGCGCTGTGAGGTGATTGAAAGTGGAGCAAAATGCAGTTCTCTACGGGCGGGCTGCTGGAAGTGTTCTGAGCCCATCACTAGAGCCCCATAATGGTTACCTACTGTGTGGACTGCTGCGGATTGCCCCAAAGTGGTGACCAAGGATCAGCGGTGGTTGCTAGTGTTGCCGCGAAGGATCGGCGCCGAGTGGGAGCAAGGTGAGTGCGGCGGGGCCTACTTACTGGGTTGGGGCAGTGCCGACCTGCGTGCCACAGCCTAGGCCTCCTATGGTACTTGTGCCTTGCGGGGCCTGGGTACGGCGGAGGGTGTTGGCTGGCACCCACTAGACTTCAGGCCTCTCCTGCTCACTCCATCCAGGGTGCGACACTGATTGGTGCAGGGGCGATCTGAAGTGAGCAGCGGGCAGTTGGGGTCCCCAGTTGCATTGCCCTGGGCAAGTTGGGGCTGCGCAGGACCTTCATGCTACATATCTTCACTGGATACCTCTTCATCAAGAGTAAGGGCAGACCCACATAGAGGTCGGTCGCTGGTGCACACAAAACATAGAGGGTCCTATACTGTCTGTTATAAAAATTATTTGTTAAGCGCACATACACCAGGCAGTTTTTTGGCGCTGAAGAGAGGACGGTTGCAGTCGCAAAATATTGAGTTCAGTTATATGCCTGGGAGAATAGCCAAGTTTTTAGTGTTTTCCTGAATTGGGTGTAAGAGCTTGCCATATGCAGTTCGGGAGAAAGAAGGTTCCGGAATTGAGGAGCCAAGGTCGTAAATCTAAGGCCCCCATGTTTCTTTTGTTTGAAGAAATTGGGGGACAACAGGTTCTTGTTAGAAGAGCGTAGGTCACACGAAGAAATGTACCGCTGTAACTTTGAGGCGATGAAGGCAGGACCACAATCTGAGAGAGCTTTATAGATGGTGCAGTCTAGCTTGAATAGACAGTGTTGAGACACAGGAAGCCAATGGAGGCTTTTCAGCAGTGGTCTCACATGTTGGTGTTTCGGCTGACCAAAGATTAGCCTAGCCCCTTGATTCTGGACCAGTAGCAGCCGATGCAATTGGTATGCTGGTATACCAGCATACAGAGAATTTGCGTAGTCAATACGCAAGATTACCAGGGCAAGGACGACTTGAGTCAGGGACTCTGTTGACAGGAATCTACTGATTTTTCAAATTTGTTGCAAATGAAAAAAACATCCGGAGATCACTGAGCAGATCTGAGCCTTCATTGTTAGATCATTACCGATCACAATTCCCAGACTTTTTACAGAACTAGCTAGGAGTGGGGGACTCCCCAGTAACGGAGGCCAGAAGTTGAAATTCCAAGGGTTGGCCGACCCCCCAGTAAGGATCAGCTCGGTTTTATCAGGGTTTAATTTGAGCTGATTTATATTCATTCAATCACTGATAAAATTAATTGTGGATTTGAAACTCACAACAGATAATGCAGATGAGTCAATGTTAAACACCAACTGAATATCGTCTACATAACTAAAACTATAACCTCTCTTTTACGCAAAGCCAGAATCAGAGGTAAAATGTACAAGTTAAAAAGAAGGGGTGAGAAGGAAGAGCCCTGTGGGACCCCGCAGGTCAATTTTCTTTGTTCTGCACAAAAATTAGCGAGGCGAACTGATTGGGAGCGGTTTTCGAGAAAAGAAGTGATCCACTTCAACGACAGACCCTGGATCCCGGCGCAGCCAACATGGTCGATCAAAAGATGGTGGTCGACCGTGTCAAAAGCGGCCGACAAATCCAGGAGCACCAGGGCCTGATTAGTGCCCTGATCAGCTCCGCTCTCAGTTCATCAAGGACTGCCAAGATGACAGACTCAGTTGAATGTTCAGGTCTAAACCCTGTTTGATGAGAGTCCAGATAATAAGATTGCTCTACAAAAGAACTGAGACAATTAGCAACGTGGGCTTCCAAAATCTTGCTTAAGTAGGGCAACAAAGAAATGGGGCAGTAATTACTAGGAACCAAAGGATCTAAACTAGGTTTCTTAAGGATGGGGACAACTTCTGCTTTTTTTAATAAATCTGGAACAATCTTTCGAGCAAGGGAGTTGTTAAGAAGCAATAAGGGAGGGTCCGGGCAGTGTAGGAATGCTTCCCGAAGGATGTGAGGGGGACAACTATCCATAGAGGAGCCGGAGCAGACCTTTTTAAGTAGGGCAAAAAAAATGTCTTGAGTAATAAGAGGGATTTGATCTAGATGAGTGGGATTTGTGTAAGAGCATGAAAGGACCAGGGGTAAGGAGGGTTTAGGAATACTGGCCTTAATGGTGGCAGTTTTCTCAATGAAGAAACAATTGAGAGTATTACATAGAGTTTGTGATGGAACAGGTTTTGCCATGACCCAATCCAATGAAGCAAGTTTGTCCACAATAGAGAAAATGTCCTTAGCTTCGTTGGCTGAATTCAATATTTTAAAGGAGAAGTATTCTGCTTTGGTCTTAAGGATAGCGGTTTTATAGTCTCTCAGTAGAGACACAAAAGCGGCCTTTTTGGCAGGGCAGTAGTTGCGGCACCACTTGCGTTCAGCTTTTCTCAGTGCAATTTTCTTTGATTTTAGAACTGCGGAAAACCAGCGTTGTGCATCATGGGGCCTCCTTGTTTTAATTTTCCTCAAGGGGACTATACTATCTCTGGTCGAGTCCAGCCAAGTATTAATGTTTTCTGCTGGAGTGTGAGGAGACTTATCTAGGGCAGTGGGGGCTGAGGCAGTTAATAAGGAACAAAATTCTTTGATGTCCACCCGACCCCAGTTTCTGGCCATAAAATTACCTGGCAAAGGAATGTTAGTTGGGCGGACATAGGGAATGACAAAGGTAATAAAGTGATGGTCTGACCATATAAAAGGGGAAACCTGCAGCTGAGAAACTTCTAGGTTGGCGGTCCAGACCTGGTCTAAAATGTGCCCCTTGATATGGGTGGCTACCTTTACATGCTGAGTACAATTCAGGACCACTAAGAGTTCAGTGAATTTGATAGAGCAGGGACTTTCTCGTGCGTCGTAGGGCCAGAAGTTAAAATCGCCAATAATCAAAATTCGAGAATGGTTAACCACCAAGTCGGCGAACATATCACTTAACAACTGGGGAAATGTGGGAAAATGAAGTGGGGGTCTGTAACATACTACACATATGAAAGAAGAATGGTGAGATTCAAATTGTAATAGAAGACTGTCGACTGAGGGGATACCTACAGATACTAATGATGTAAATTTGTGCTTCTGTTAAATTATTGCTACGACCCCTCTTCCAATTTTACCCGCAGGTCTATTAGCCTGGAGGATGTAGTAATTGTCTGGAATTGCTGTAAGAATGTCAGGAGCAGATTCCCTTGTCAACTACATTTCTGAGAGAAGGAGGATGTCAGGTTTGTCAGCATCTAGAAGATGAAAGATCGTGAGCTGGTGTTTCACCATTAAGCGTGTATTTAAATAGCAGATTGAAAGTCCCTCCAGCACCTGATGTGCAGGGTTAGTTGTAACTTGCCGGCGCTTATCTTTATTAAGGGATTCCTGGCCAAGAGGATTGAAAGGAGTTTCTGAGTGGGGGTCCCTGTGGGACAGAATCTCAAGTTTATCTAGTTTGGAATGGTTGTGAGGATCAATAGCCCAATTCCCCTGCATTGATTTTAACTCTGGTGCACTGTAAGATAGGAAACGGGCATAATGTATGGCCGTTGGCCCTGGCAGGCACAGACGGGCTTGCCTTTGGCACACCGGTGGCACGCCCGCTGCACACATCCGCTGCGTGGGAGAAGTGACATCCCTTTGAAATGCAAATAGAGGCTCCACCCCCTCCAGTCTCCAGCCCAGAAGAGGGAAATGATGAATGAGCGTTGCCGATACTCCCTCCACACAATCGAGACTGAAAACTCTTGGTGGACCTGGGAGCAGTGCGGGTCAGAGAGAAAGTGCAAAAGTACAGGTGTGCAACTGTCGTCGTTGGTTGCTGGCTGCGTCGGCTGGATGTACAGCGCCACCATTGCTTCTGGTTTTGGTGCCCCGGACCCATTGCCCTAGTATCACCCTTGCCTCGCGTGCGACAGTGGGAGTGTACTGGGGACAACTACACCTGTCCTAATCTACCTACTGTACCACCTGCTTTTGTGGAGAGTGAGGTTGGTGTTCTACACATTTCAGACCACCTGTGTCCTTGATCTACAGTCAAAAGGCAGCTGAACTGCGCTAGTTCCGGGCTGGTGTGCGGCAATACAGACTGGTTCGGTGGGACATAGTAAACAAGTGGGCACCACCATTTATGCTATTACTACTATATGATCATGGGCAAGGCAGACCCCAAACAGCCCAAGATTCCATTCGATTAAGCGCCAGACACGCACTATGGACTCATCGACAGACATGGGCGCTGCCCAAAGTCCAGTGGATGCTGTGGATAACTCTGAAGAAGACATGCGGTCCATTTTACTGGAGGTACGCGCCAGTCTCAAAACTATCGATTGTAAAATTGATGCGCTTACTTCCAGCCTTGATGCTGTCAAGAAAAAAGTGGACATTCATGAAACCCGCCTTGATGTTCTGGAAAACAGGCTTTCTGATACACAGGACTCTCAGGCTGAATCTAGAACACAGATCTTGAGTATGGAAAAGGTGCTGGAGGTAATCAAGGCGAGAAATGAAGACTTGGAAGCGTGTTCCCGACGGAACAACTTAAGAATTCTTGGACTTCCGGAGTCGACAGCTATCTCGAAAATGAAGCCCCTCATGGATACTCTCTTGCGTGAGCTATTTGGTTCGCTGCTTTCCCCGGTCATGATCGTGGAGAGGCGCACCGCTCGCTTGGTCCCCGACAGGTGCCGGGCGCGCCGCAGTGCCCGATCATCGCACACCTCCTCAACTATGTGGAAAGGGTCGCTATCCTTAGAGAGGTGAGGGCTAAGAGTCCCATCACCCATCTGGGTAACAACCTGTCCTTCTTTCCGGACTACACCCCAGCTGTGCAAGCTGCTCGCAGGGAATTTGTACCAGTAAAACGGCTTCTACAGTCTTCTTCTATTCCATACGCCATGCTATACCCTGCCAAACTGAAAATTACTCATGACGGGCAAGCACATATTTTTTACAGATCACAAGTCAGCCTTGAAATTCACAAAGCATATTTGCCCTCGCAAGGCTTCTCAGGTCACCTCCAAAGGCTCCACAAGATTGCCAAATCTAAGCGATAATGACTGATGATTATCTGCCATGTTACACTCTGATGTCACTTATCCACATACACTACCTCTGTGCACACATTGAATTGTTGTACTCAATGCGAGGCCATGGACTTGCTGCACATGTGTGATTAGGGAAATATCTTGATGGTATACTATATCTATGTCGATGTTAAACTGTTGGTACTCTTACTCTTTAACTTTTGAAGAGCCGGGGTGGGTTTCATGTTATAATAGCCTAGCCACCCTGCCACAAGGTAGGTGTTTGCCATCGTTCCTTCCCCCAACGGGAGATCCCCCATTTGTTCGAATTTTAAAATTGGGTTCGGGGTCAGACTGCGGAGGGTGGGAGGTTTGCATTCTTGAACTAATTGGAAGGTTGTAGTGGGAGGGGGTGATTAAATGGGTTAACTGCACTTGAAAGCGATAGATGTTTTGACGTGGTAACTAAGAGGTTTGTTTATTGTGATTGTATTGACACTGGGTATGAAGAGCGCATGTTCAGCGTGGTGTACTATGATTATCAGTTGACTGCTCCATCTGTGATAAACAGCACTAAAGGGGTCCATGGGTGATGGCTACAGATACATGACATGGAACATTAGAGGGCTGAACTCTCCCAAAAAAAATAGCCGGGTCTTGGCATATCTGGACATACATGGCACTCAGATTGCCTTTTTACAAGAAACCCACCTGACTAAGACTAGAGAGGTGAAGATTGCGCACAAATGGGCTGGGTTTAAACTATCCTCCTCATATTCCTCATATGCTAGGGGAGTTCTCATTTTGAATCAAAAGGGCATCCCATTTACACCACATAAAACGCACATAGATGACGGGGGCCGCTGCGCTATGGTTCAGGGAAAATCTTGGGACCTCCTTGATCTCTCTCATAAACATGTATGGTCCTATAGCAGATGAGCCGGAAGTATATTCCAGTGAATGTAAGGCACACCGAGAGAATGGCCGGAGACCGCCATCGTATGGGGGGGATCTTAATACCTATTCGGACCCTAAACTAGACAAATCCAGTCCGCAAGGCACTCGCACACCTAAAGTGGCCTAAATTGTTAACAATGCTATGTTAGAATTTGAGTTGGTGGATATTTGGAGTCTTCGCAATGGCGCAGCGAGAGAAGGAACACACGCCACACCTGCACATAACAGTTGGTCTAGGTTAGATTACTGGCTTCTGAGTGAGGATGCCACTGAATGGGTAACTGGTGTCACTACACTTCCAAGCACACTCTCCGATCACAACCCGGTGCAACTGGTTCTTAACATTCCAACTATGATTCACCAGCCATTCACATGGCGATTTCGATCGTCGGCCCTATGGGATCCCACTTACAACGACACTATTCGCAAAGGAATAGAACACTACTTTGAGGTCAACAAAGGCACGGTGGACAGTGCTGCAACATTATGGGAGGCATTTAAAGTAACAATCCAGAGGGTCTGCATCAGCACTACAGCCGGCCTCCTAAAATACCTTAGAGCTCAACTCACTAAGGTAGAGACCACCCTACAGAAGTTAGAGAGGGACTACACTGATCGCCCATCCCCTGGTACACTGGCACAAATACATGAGCTGGTCCTAGAATATGACACACTGGCAGAATTGGAAATTCATAACATCTCACACCGACATGTCGCCAGGAAATATGGATAGGGTGAGAGACCGGACTGCAATCTAGCTGAGAAAATCAAAACATGTGTAGAACATCATCACATAGATAAAATAACCGATCCTAAGGGTGCGGAATATTACAATCCTTTGGATATAGTAGAACAATTTCACAGATACTATGCTAAAATGTATACCTCACAGGGGACAGGGCCAGACTCTGCGATGGGAGAATATTTGGAGAACACTGCCTGTGCGTGGTTAGCTGATGGCCATCGGGATTATCTAAATCAACGGATAGATGAGGCAGACATAAAAGCAGCCATTTTTGCCCTACCAAACGCAAAGGCGCCCAGGTCAGATGGTCTCACCATAGAATTTGACAAAGAATACACAGACCTCATCACACCATACCTACTCGAGGTATATGCTGAGGCACGTGAAACTGGGGTTCTACCTCCGTTTCTCTCCGTCAGGCTTTAATTATCACACTGCTGAAAAAGGACAAACCTCCTGACGCATGTGACTCATATTGGCCTCTCTCGCTGATCAACGTCGACGCTAAAATACTGGCCACTAAGCTCCAGCCTTTGATGCCCTGTTTGGTCCTGCCGGATCAATCTGGCTTCATCCCGGAGCAATCCACATTTCATAATCTGAGGACCATTTTCGCGATGCTGCATGTCCTCAACCCACAGCTACATGCTGCGGCTGTGATGCTTGAGGCGGCTAAAGTGTTCGATTCCATTGAGTGGAGCTATATGTTCTGCATCCTACAGCGAATGTGGGTTTCCACCAATTTTCTTGGGCTGGGTGAGAATACTGTACGCGGACCCCTCTGTGTGGGTTCCGGGTGGGAGGTCTAACGTCCGAGCCTTTCTCTATCAAACGCGACACTCGTCAAGGGTGCCCCCATCACCGTTGCTGTTCACTATTGCACTTGAGCCCTTGGCATGTGTGATACGCCAACGGGACAGGGAAACGACTCTACATTTTAATCATAGACCGGTCTGTATCTCCCTGTATGCCGATCACATGGTGCTCTTCATTAGAGAACCTACTTGTTATTTGGCACAGGTGTTATGAGAATACATCAGATTTGGAATGATATCGGGCCTCAATATTAACTGGGACAAGTCAGTTATTATGCCTCTGACGGTGAACACTCCCCCTCTAACTATGGAATACCCACTGGTTTGTACAACAGACCCGGTCAAATACCTGGGGGTTTGGATTCATCGAGACCCTGACGTCGTTATACGGGAGAACTATGGGAGGGCATGTGTCACACTGGACCAGCAAATTGACAAATGGATAACATTGCAGTTGTCCCTAGTGGACCACATTGCAATTATAAAAATGGTGGTGTTTCCTATATTTATTCTCTAAAGTCCCGATAACACTAGCAACACTTTTTTTTAATACGCTGTGAACATCTCTGCTCAGGTTGATCTGGGGAGGCAAGCAGGCTCGGGTGGGTTGGACTACCCTTACACTTGACTATGATAAAGGGGGATGTGGTACGCTGGATCCATACATATATTACCTCAGTGCGCAAGCACAGTATGCATTTTTTGGGTTACATCCCCATGCCTTCACCCCACATATGGTAGTTGAAGAGGGCGATGCCTATCTGACCCCCCTATGTAGTATTTTTACTCACGCGCGACGAGGTATCCCAAAGACAGAAATAAACACACTAGATACCACAATTGCAGCGTGGCAATCCATAGGCCAGCTCGCCAATAAATTACCTATATATGTCCCAGCAATGCCCCTGACGCATCACACTGCAATATCTGGGATGTAGGAAGCGGGCCCCATGCGACTACTCAAAGAGGCAGGCATACCTACAATGCAGGACCTTTACCTGGGCGGCACTTTCCTCACCGCCGAGACTCTCCAGTATATTACTAACTCTACACTACTTTTCCAGTTCACTATCCATAGACTGAGACTGGCAATAAAATCACACTATACTACATATCCAGTAGAGCCTCCTGTTCTACAATCACTACAGTTGCTATTAACTACTCCCACAAGGAGACAGTTAATCACAAAACTGTACAGGGCAATAAGAGCCAAGAAACCCACTGGCTAGATAAGAGCCTTGCTAGATGGAATGATAGGCTGACCCCCTATGACACTCGCGGAATGGGAACATGTCTACAACCTTACCAGCAAGCTTACACCGAATGGAAACCTCCGAATCATACATTTCAAATATTTACATCAGACATATCACACGCCCCTTCGCTTACACAGCTATGGTTTATGAGATTCTAGTGGCTGTAAGCGATGTGGCCAATTGGAAGCTGATTTTATGCATCATGCTTGGGAATGTGAGAGGGTGGCATGATTTTGGAGACAGGTGGTACAACAAATACGGGAAATGTCTGGGTCAGAACTGCAATGTACACCGCTGGTATGCCTATTGTGTTATGTTCCTCGTGTGAAAGGGGCACTGGGAAAATTCATACAAATTGCGCTACTGATGGCCAAACATCGAGTTGCTATACAGTGGGAAGGAGTTACCAGCACCAAAGGCTGACCACTGGCTTAAAGACTTGATATACTGCAAAGAAAATATGGAATTCTATGCAGAGGAACTCCCAACGTCGTCCAAGCCCAAAGATGTATGGGAGCCTTTGCGTAAATTCCTGCAGCAACAAGCCATGGCTGATTCTCAATCGGAGCAGATTAGTCCCATGTGTGGGAACTTTTTACCATTCAAGGTGTACACTGGAGACGTTGATCTGATATGTAATGCTTCAATCCCCCTGTGTTGATCAATCACACATTGTTTTTTGGTTGGTTTTATACATAAGCTGCCTTGCATGGTAGCGATGCTGCTTAATTTTGCTTGAAACTCGGGGGGCGTGGCCAAGCAGCATGGCCAACAGGACATGAGCTCCGCCGGCTCCCGCGACCTAGACCCCTAAATCCTGTAGCGACGATCCTGCCAGGGCTCCTGTACCGATGAATGGAGCGTGAATCGACCCACTAAGCCCTGGGGATCGCTCCGGTGCGCAGCGGAGCGGGAATCCGGAGGTGCGGCGGTGGAACGGCACCCGCAGGGGCCAGCCCGGTGACGAGATCACGGGAGGCCGGGGCCTGGGGCCTACTCCGGACCCTGAAGTCGGCCAGAACGTGGCACACGTCGGAGCGCCGGAGGTGGGGAGGCCATCGCCTTGCCCGGCAGACAGAACTCCTTGAGCCACATCGGGGGCCCGGGACGGGTGCGCTGGGGGCCCCGGTCGCCAGGTAGACGATCTGCGGAGTGGCGGAGTGGCTGGCGGATCTACCCCGGACTACCCCCCTTGCTGAGAGCGACCTCCTGGGGCAGCGTGTGGCGGGGGTCTCGAGGTCAGGAGCCCCTGCGAGTGCCCGGCGGGGAGGCCGGAGAACGGACCCTGCACTCCCTGCGCCAGGTGCGGAAGACGTGAGGCCGAGGTCTGAGGCCTACTGCTGGACGCCGGGGAGAGCGAGCCGCCCCCAAGCGGAGATCCTGCAGAGACCCCGCTGTCGCCTTGTGACCGAGAGCCAGGGTGAGTGGCGGGAGACGGAGCGGAGGGGCCCGCTTGGAGAAAAGGGTGAGGACGGTGCCGGCCCTGCATCTGATTGGCGGCGGGGGACCGGACCGGTGGTGCCGTGAGGCCCGGAGGCGCGGAGCAACGAGGGAAACTGGGCTTGGCCTCACGAGGGGGTCGCTGGAGGTTCTCCTGAACCGGGCGCTCTCCGGATTATCCTGCAGACTTCTGCGACGGCCCGGGCCTGGACGAGCAGGTGGGGACTGCCTGGCGGCACCGGGTCCGCCTCGGAAGAGAGAGATTTGGCCGCTGCGAGACGAGGTGAGGCCTATCTGAGGGCGGCCTGCTCAGGATGCTAGGCTTGCCGCCTGGGTGCTGTTGCTGACACGTGGGCGGCCGCTGGACTGGGGCGGTGACTCCAGGGAGTGGTGGCGGAGGGGGTCGGCGCAGCCCTCGGGGCCCCCAGTCATTACTCCTTGCCTACGCACTTTCCACGATCGGGCGATAGTGCCGACGTTGGGCCCCTGCGCCTCGGGAGGCCGCGGCGATGACGAGGGGGAAGATGTCGCGATCGACGCAACCGAACACGATCACGCAATATACCACGCAGAGACTGCCATCCCAGCGGCTTACGCGGCAGACGGGTCTCGGCGGGGGGGAGGAGGACCTGGCGGAGCCCTCCCGTGCAGAGTTGTTAAAAGCGATACAGGGGTCCCATTCGGCGCTGGAGCGGCAAATCGAAACGGTCTCATTGATGTGAATCTACTCAGGACGGACCTCCGCAAAGTGGCGGATAAAGTGGCCGATGCAGAAGGGAACATTGAGCACCTGCAGGGAGAGGTGAAGACCCTCACACAGACAGTCGTGCAGCTCAGGGCTACAACAGCTGCCCTGGAACGGAGGGCGGAAGATGCGGAAGGGAGGGCCCGCCGCAGTAACATCAGGGTCGTTGGTGTGCCCGAACGGGCTGAGGAAGGCAACGCGGAACGGTTCCTGGAGCGCTGGATTCGCACAAGTCTGTGACCGAGGGGGCTGTCGGACGTCTTTGTTATCGAGAGGGCACACAGGGCATTGGTGCCGCCGCCACGACCGGGGGCCCCTCCACGGGCCATCATCGCCAAAATCCTTAATTACCGCAACAGGGACTGTATTCTAAAGGCGGCGCGGGAGGTGGCGAATCTCATGTATGAGAACAGCAGGATCTCCATTTACCCTGACTATACGCAGCAGGTGCAGGAGCAACGAAAGTCATTCCTGGGGGTTAAACAGAAGTTACGGGCGATGAACCTGCAATACATGCTGCTCTATCCCGCCAAGCTAAAGGTACTGTGTCAGGGGAAGGCTCATTTCTTTGAGACTCCGGGAGAGGCTTGGGAATGGTTGGAGGCTCGGGGAGAGGATGTCCCGTCGGGAGCGGGGAGGGGCCCCCGTGAGGAGTGGGGCATGAGGCCACAGCGGAAACGTCCTAACAGGCGCAGGTATTCAGCGGGGCCGGCGGCAGACCGGGATGGGGGTAGAGTGACGGTGGGAGCTGATGGAGCACTGCAGCTGGGACAGGTGGGAGCAGAGGAGGGTCCGGAGCCTTCCGCAGGACGCCCGGTGGGCCCCGAAGACATTTTGGTCCCGGACACGCTGTTGGCCTCGGGGGGGGGAGGTAGTGGCCGCAACCCTGGTGATCCCGGAAACTGTGGGGGTTGAGGCTTCGGGCCGGGGGGAACCCTCCTGAAGTGTTATGTTGCCTCGGATTGGGGAGTTTAGGAGGGGTTGAGACACCACCCTGGGTTGAAGGGCCAGTACTAGGCGGTGTGGGGGCCGAGACAGGGACCCGGGAGGAGGAGGCCGTTCATGTGGAACTTGAGCACTGGGGCGGGAGGGAGTGGAGGGGGGGGACGGGGTGTTGAGGGGAGATTCGGTCGGGTTGCGCCTGGTATGCATGGTTGGTAACGGGGTCAGAACGGGGGTCGGGGTGGGGGGGAGTGGTGGTTTGAGTGCGGGGGTAGAGTTAAGGTATGTGAATGGGGTGGCTGTGCACGTCTTGGCACCAGCGGGGTAAGGGCATATGGGCATGTTTAGCTGTTGCTGGCATAGTGCTCGTAGGTGGGGGGAGGGGGGTATTGTTGGGGGGGATGTTGATGGGGAAAGTTGATGACATCAGTTGCATTGCAGGTCAGGTTCCAGAGTGGGGCTACGTTGAGAGGGAGTGGCCGAGGCGGGGTGGAGTGAATACGAGATCATGGGACATAAGTTTTTGAGCTGGAATGTGAGGGGGCTCGGCACGTGCACGAAGCGCTATAGGGTCCTCTCCTTCCTCCGGCGGCACAAGGTATCGATAGCATGCCTACAGGAGACCCACTTAGTGGACGAAGGGGCGCAGAAGTTGGGGGGGGGAAAAATGGCGGGGACAACTGTTTCATTCATCCTACTCTACGTATGCCAGGGGGGTCCTGATCTGGGTGGCGCCGGGGGTGCAGTTCGCCATCCAATATGTGGAGGCGGACGTCGAAAGCCGATACCTGCTCCTTCGGGCGCGATTAGATGGCAGGGACATAGTCATTTTGAATTCCTACGCGCCCAATATAGATGACTCCGCATTTTTTGGGGCCTTGCAGGACGTTTTAACTTATGATCTGGGGACCCCGATACTCTGGTGTGGTGACTTCAATTGTGTCCTGGATCCAGTACTGGACAGGATCCGCGGATGACTGACCAACTCAGAAGGGTGATGGCCAACATAGGGGCGGTGGATATTTGGCGCCAACGGAACCCCACACAGAGGGTGTTCACCTGCTTTTCTCCCACGCACAACACACATAGTCGGTTGGATCGGGTTTTGGTGACGGAGGAGCGGAGGGGTATGTCGGTGGAGGTCACACACCTGGCGCACTACTTATCGGATCACTCGCCGGTGGCCTGCGTGGTCCAGTGGCGACCTCCGGTGGTCCGTCTTCGGACTTGGAGGCTGCCGGCGGACCTCCTCCGGGACCAGGTGGGGAGGGAGCACGTGGCAGCAGGCATAGGGGACTATGTGGCCCTTAATTGGGGAGCAGGAGACCTGGCAGTAGCCACAAGGTGGGAAGCCCTAAAGGCAGTGGTGAGGGGCTCATGTATGGGGCTCACCTATGGGGTCCGGAAACAGCTTCTCCGGGACCTACAAAAGGAGGAGGACCTCCTCCGGCAGATCCAGGGGTGGTGGACCCCGATGCGGCGCAACAGCGGGAGGAGGGGGAGGCTCGGGCACGGGTGCAGGACACCCTAGACAGGTTGGATAAGTTCACTCTGGGCCAATATAGGCAGCGCCTCCACAGAGAGGGGGATAAGTCGGGACGGCTGCTAGCATGGATCCTGCGGAGAGAGCAGGCCCCTGAGCGCATCGTGGCTCTGCGGGACTCCTCCGGACGTGTGGTATGCTCGGAGCAGGAGCTGCTGGGGGTACTCCAGGCTCACTTGAGGCGGGTGTACGAAGCGGCCCCAGATATTTCGGAGGCCCAATATTTGCCATATCTACAAGGGCAGAAGTAACAATAACAATGCCAGTACTGATGGGTTAATTTACTCCACTTTCTTATGTGGGAACATTTCGAAAGAAAACAAAATGCACGAGGGACCTTTTGTTTCGTCGATTTAATCAATATGTTTATGCGTTTTGTTTTTAATTTCACCAAAACTTTTTTTTATAAGTATTTCCACAATTAACATTGAGCTAATAACACAAAATATTTACTGTACATAAATAGACACATTCAACCACAGTCGTATCAACATTCACTCCCATACCACACTGGACAGTCCAGAACCAAACATAATAAGTATTAACAAACAATCTAAATCCTCTTAAAAGACACAATTTACAATTTGGCCATTGAAAATGATGTATTCTGTAGAGAACAATATTGAGGGTTCCAAATGATTTTTTGGATTCATTAGGCCAAAAAATTAGAGGTCGACGCGTTTCAAGCCCCTTCTAGTGCGGGGGCTCTCATCAGGACCTGGGAGCTGAAAAGGAGAACACAAAAGGACTCTTACTAGACTGCTTCCACCTTTTAATGCAACGGCCTCATTTTAAAAGAAGTGAGTTGTACCTGTGGATGAGGTGTCCACCAGATCTTTTGCCGTGTAAAATCTAAGTGAAAAAGGTTAGACCCAGAATTAATCCTACTAAGTCGTGTAACCAAACCAAAATTCAAAAAACCACCAACCATACATGTGACATATATACTGTTTGACTTACGTGTATAGATGATGGGACAGAATGAATCTAAAAAGGGGGATGAAGAAACGATGTCAGATCGTAATTTTAACAGGCACGGGATTTAACAATCAATCGCCTGTGGTGTGTCCGATGCGCTGTATGCGCGGCTCAGAGGTAAAAAGCCTACCTTGAATCTACGAGTTGTAGGCACCAATCTGTTGCTTTCGTCGATTGTCATGCGTCGCTGGGGGTCGCGTAACTAGCGGTCTAGTCGCTGCAAGAATCAGACAAAGGAGTATGTGTCAACGAAGTTGCCAGCCGCCAAAGGCACAAGTGTGCTGAGAATGATTGAAAACGTCTTCGTACCTTTTTCCGTATCTTCTCACGCTTCAAACTCGGAGGGAATCAACTTCCGTGTTTGTGTTCGAAGTCACGTGTGAATATGAACTTGTGTCCCGCGCAGAGTGTGTTCTGGGAGATGTAGTTTGAACTGTGTTGGCCGTATATGTTGGGACGTGTAGAATACACTTTTCTTCACGCGATTTTGGTGTCCATATGTGTGATGGACGGAAAGCAGAACTTTGTGAACCAACAACTACCTTAGAATTGGTTGGCAGGATACGGAGTGTCAAACTTTTAATGGAAAACGCAGGCAGAGGTTCTCCATGATTCTCCAATGCGGTGTATATCACTTCAACCCTGATGGTATTTGATCAAAGGTTATACATTTCTGATAGTTCATTTAGGCCGTTGATGGCTGAGTTAAATTTGACAATGAGCATTGCTTCACGCTGCGAGAGTTGTCTTTCGAGGTCACCACCTCTTGAATCAGGATCCACTTTGGAAATGACAGTCCATTTAAGATCGGTTACTGTATGGTTATGCGCTTTCCAATGTTGGACCAGCGGGGCAGTCTGGACATTTTTATTAATACGCGATTTGTGTTGCGATATTCTCACTCTGATTTCTTGGCTAGTTTTCCCGATATACAATAGTCCACAAGGGCAACGGATCGCATAGATTACATTTTTACTTTTGCAATTTGTAAAACAGTCATGTTTCCAGTGTATTGAGTTGTGTGTAAATAAATCCCCTTCTTCTGTTGATGGACAACAGGCACATGTGCCACATTTATGGTGGCCAGTTACTGGGGGAAGGCCTACATATTCTCTTAAGGATTTGTTAGTTGTTGATGGCATAGAAGCTCGGACTATTTGGTTGGAAATGCTGCGATCTTTTTTGAACGCAAAAAGAGGATAGTCACTTAGAGAAGGGTCCAAATTCTTGACTAAGTGCCAATTTTGTCGAATGATCCTTTTCAATGGGTTAGAATTTGGACAGAATGTTGAAACACATACAATCTTCTGGAGAGGCGATTTTTCTTTCTGTTTTAAGAGATCTTCACGTGGTGTCCACCACGCTCTTTTCATGGCTCTTTTTAGTAATTTTTTCGGATAACCTCGCATTTTTAGGTTATCAAGCAGATTACTTGCATGCAAGTAGTACTCATCTTTGAAGGTGCAGTTTCTTCTAATCCTGAGGAACTGCCCGTAGGGCAAGTTCTCTCTTAAGTTCCTCGGATGGCTACTGGTGAAGTGTAGTGCTTTATTCCGATCAGTTGGTTTTTTGTATAGAGTTGTCACTAGTCCATTGTCCGCTGGATATACCTCTACATCCAGAAAAGGTATCTTAGTCTTAGAATGGTTCAGACTAAATTTGATATCCTCCGTGCGATTATTGAGCCAGTCATGGAAAAGGACCAGGTCCTGTTCATTACTTGTCCAGATCATAAAAACATCGTCTATATAGCGAACCCATTTACCGATGTGGTGGGAGAAGGGGTTGCTATTATAGACGAATTTCTCTTCATACTTGGCCATGAAGAGGACTGCCAGTTCAGGAGCGAAGGGACAACCCATTGCGACTCCTCTTATTTGGTAATAGAAGTCACCCTTGAACTTAAAATAGTTCTTTTTCAGAGCGAAGCTTGCTAGGTCCATAATGAATTCTGTGGGAACTCTCGTTGGTTTTGGTCTACTCTCCAAATACAATTTGATTACTGCAAGGCCTTCTTCTTGCGGTATTTGAGTGTACAATGAAACGACATCTAGTGTGACTAGATGGTGTTCGTTTTGATCAAAAACTGATTCTTCCAGATGATTGATGAAGTCAGTAGTGTCGCGTATGTATGATGGTACTTCTTGAATGAATGGTCTGAGAAAGAAGTCCACAAATTTCGAAATCGGTTCTAAAAGCGAATCACAGCCGGAGACTATCGGTCTACCTGGTGGTTTTGAGGCATTCTTATGTACTTTGGGAAGTACGTAGAACAGGGGGATCCTTGGATTCTTATTCCTTAAGTACTCAAATTCTTTCTTGTTAAGGAAACCTTGATGGAAGCCTTCTTCAATTACCGGAAAAAGTAGATTTTGGAGCTCTACTGTCGGATCGTTTTTGATTTTCCTGTAGCAATTGATATCTTCAAGTTGCCTAAGCACTTCTTTTGTGTAGTCTAAGGTGTCCCAAACTACAATTGATCCGCCCTTGTCCGCCTGCTTTATTACAATGGACGAATCTTTTTGGAGGTTTGAGAGGGCCTGTGTCTGCGGCTTCGAAGTGTTGAATTTCACCCATCTTTTTTTCTTTTCCATTTCAGTGACTGCTGATAAAATTGTTTTTTCAAACGTAACCACTTCTTTAGGAATCTTACTTGCGGGTGGACAGAAGGAGGATTTTCTTTTCAAACCCGTGTTTTCAATTGGTTCGATACATGGATTGAGGGCAAAGAAGGTTTTTAATCTGATTTTGCGGCAAAATTCAATGACTTCCATTTTTAGTCGTACAAAATTTGTGTTCTTAGCGGGTACAAATGTTAACCCTTTTTCCAAAATGCTTTGTTCTTCTTTGGTTAAAGTTTTTTTGGATAAATTGAACACTAAAGATGGTTCTAATTTTTGTAGTTTTGCCTTCGGGTGGACATTTCCCATGGTTGGGGATTGAATCTGACCCTTCCTCGCGACTTCTGTTGGCCCCTGCCTAAAAAAGGCGTTTGTTGTTGTTGTTGTTGCGGTACAAAGTTTCCTCTTCTGTTGTTGTTCCTAAACTCTTCACTATTTTCTCCTTCGCTGCCACTCGAGGAGGAAGAAGTGTTAGAAAAAGTGATAAAGTTCTTCGATGATCTACCTTGGTATTCAGATAGGTATCTGCGTGAGTCAACTCGAGAATAGAAGTCCGACTGCAGGTAGGGGTACACTTTATCACTACTGACTTCATCAATCATCTGGAAGAATCAGTTTTTGATCAAAACGAACACCATCTAGTCACACTAGATGTCGTTTCATTGTACACTCAAATACCGCAAGAAGAAGGCCTTGCAGTAATCAAATTGTATTTGGAGAGTAGACCAAAACCAACGAGAGTTCCCACAGAATTCATTATGGACCTAGCAAGCTTCGCTCTGAAAAAGAACTATTTTAAGTTCAAGGGTGACTTCTATTACCAAATAAGAGGAGTCGCAATGGGTTGTCCCTTCGCTCCTGAACTGGCAGTCCTCTTCATGGCCAAGTATGAAGAGAAATTCGTCTATAATAGCAACCCCTTCTCCCACCACATCGGTAAATGGGTTCGCTATATAGACGATGTTTTTATGATCTGGACAAGTAATGAACAGGACCTGGTCCTTTTCCATGACTGGCTCAATAATCGCACGGAGGATATCAAATTTAGTCTGAACCATTCTAAGACTAAGATACCTTTTCTGGATGTAGAGGTATATCCAGCGGACAATGGACTAGTGACAACTCTATACAAAAAACCAACTGATCGGAATAAAGCACTACACTTCACCAGTAGCCATCCGAGGAACTTAAGAGAGAACTTGCCCTACGGGCAGTTCCTCAGGATTAGAAGAAACTGCACCTTCAAAGATGAGTACTACTTGCATGCAAGTAATCTGCTTGATAACCTAAAAATGCGAGGTTATCCGAAAAAATTACTAAAAAGAGCCATGAAAAGAGCGTGGTGGACACCACGTGAAGATCTCTTAAAACAGAAAGAAAAATCGCCTCTCCAGAAGATTGTATGTGTTTCAACATTCTGTCCAAATTCTAACCCATTGAAAAGGATCATTCGACAAAATTGGCACTTAGTCAAGAATTTGGACCCTTCTCTAAGTGACTATCCTCTTTTTGCGTTCAAAAAAGATCGCAGCATTTCCAACCAAATAGTCCGAGCTTCTATGCCATCAACAACTAACAAATCCTTAAGAGAATATGTAGGCCTTCCCCCAGTAACTGGCCACCATAAATGTGGCACATGTGCCTGTTGTCCATCAACAGAAGAAGGGGATTTATTTACACACAACTCAATACACTGGAAACATGACTGTTTTACAAATTGCAAAAGTAAAAATGTAATCTATGCGATCCGTTGCCCTTGTGGACTATTGTATATCGGGAAAACTAGCCAAGAAATCAGAGTGAGAATATCGCAACAGAAATCGCGTATTAATAAAAATGTCCAGACTGCCCCGCTGGTCCAACATTGGAAAGCGCATAACCATACAGTAACCGATCTTAAATGGACTGTCATTTCCAAAGTGGATCCTGATTCAAGAGGTGGTGACCTCGAAAGACAACTCTCGCAGCGTGAAGCAATGCTCATTGTCAAATTTAACTCAGCCATCAACGGCCTAAATGAACTATCAGAAATTTATAACCTTTGATCAAATACCATCAGGGTTGAAGTGATATACACCGCATTGGAGAATCATGGAGAACCTCTGCCTGCGTTTTCCATTAAAAGTTTGACACTCCGTATCCTGCCAACCAATTCTAAGGTAGTTGTTGGTTCACAAAGTTCTGCTTTCCGTCCATCACACATATGGACACCAAAATCGCGTGAAGAAAAGTGTATTCTACACGTCCCAACATATACGGCCAACACAGTTCAAACTACATCTCCCAGAACACACTCTGCGCGGGACACAAGTTCATATTCACACGTGACTTCGAACACAAACACGGAAGTTGATTCCCTCCGAGTTTGAAGCGTGAGAAGATACGGAAAAAGGTACGAAGACGTTTTCAATCATTCTCAGCACACTTGTGCCTTTGGCGGCTGGCAACTTCGTTGACACATACTCCTTTGTCTGATTCTTGCAGCGACTAGACCGCTAGTTACGCGACCCCCAGCGACGCATGACAATCGACGAAAGCAACAGATTGGTGCCTACAACTCGTAGATTCAAGGTAGGCTTTTTACCTCTGAGCCGCGCATACAGCGCATCGGACACACCACAGGCGATTGATTGTTAAATCCCGTGCCTGTTAAAATTACGATCTGACATCGTTTCTTCATCCCCCTTTTTAGATTCATTCTGTCCCATCATCTATACACGTAAGTCAAACAGTATATATGTCACATGTATGGTTGGTGGTTTTTTGAATTTTGGTTTGGTTACACGACTTAGTAGGATTAATTCTGGGTCTAACCTTTTTCACTTAGATTTTACACGGCAAAAGATCTGGTGGACACCTCATCCACAGGTACAACTCACTTCTTTTAAAATGAGGCCGTTGCATTAAAAGGTGGAAGCAGTCTAGTAAGAGTCCTTTTGTGTTCTCCTTTTCAGCTCCCAGGTCCTGATGAGAGCCCCCGCACTAGAAGGGGCTTGAAACGCGTCGACCTCTAATTTTTTGGCCTAATGAATCCAAAAAATCATTTGGAACCCTCAATATTGTTCTCTACAGAATACATCATTTTCAATGGCCAAATTGTAAATTGTGTCTTTTAAGAGGATTTAGATTGTTTGTTAATACTTATTATGTTTGGTTCTGGACTGTCCAGTGTGGTATGGGAGTGAATGTTGATACGACTGTGGTTGAATGTGTCTATTTATGTACAGTAAATATTTTGTGTTATTAGCTCAATGTTAATTGTGGAAATACTTATAAAAAAAAGTTTTGGTGAAATTAAAAACAAAACGCATAAACATATTGATTAAATCGACGAAACAAAAGGTCCCTCGTGCATTTTGTTTTCTTTCGAAATGTTCCCACATAAGAAAGTGGAGTAAATTAACCCATCAGTACTGGCATTGTTATTGTTACTTCTGTTATAAGGCACGGCCTTACTGACTAGAGTCTAAACCCTTGTCTTGTTCAACAGTCATTAGCAGAGGACTCTCTGCGTGGTGGTCACCCTTAAAATTTTGGGTCGTTAACTTGAAGAAGAGTTGACACAGGTTGTGGAGAATCTTCTGGTGAGATTCGTTTGTATTGTTTTGTCATTTGTATAAAGTTGAGTGAATGTGGTTCCTTTTGCACTTTGAGTGAGAGTATGTCAGAAAAAGACACCTTTGCATATAGCGAAGAACACATCAAACAATTACTAGACGCCCCCCCCCTTTTCGCATCAGCCACATTAAGCTCTTCCGCTAAAAATCAAAATGAGGCAGATAAGCTTCTGCGTTTAAAGAAAAAACAAATAAGGACGGACTTACATGGCCATTTCCTCATACAACACCTAAGAGCAGGCACTATCCCAGGAGGCCTACAAATTAAGAATGTCCCAGTGATCTTTACCGAAGATCCTCAATATAAAAAAGGATACAGCCAAATTGAAACCAAGTGCAGCCGAGACCTGATGGTTTTAACAATAGAAACAGCACAACGTCTGTCAAAACAACAACTTGAAGACATCGAGACATTGGAATCAGAGATTAAAACAAACCAAATCATTACGGATTCTAAAGCTTTACTGGACAAAGTAGAAAAGGAAATTGGAGAGTTTAGAGACTATACAGTCAATCAAAAAGAGAACAAATTCGAAAAAGATAAAAGGAATTTCACACTTGATAAAGTGTACCCCTACCTGCAGTCGGACTTCTATTCTCGAGTTGACTCACGCAGATACCTATCTGAATACCAAGGTAGATCATCGAAGAACTTTATCACTTTTTCTAACACTTCTTCCTCCTCGAGTGGCAGCGAAGGAGAAAATAGTGAAGAGTTTAGGAACAACAACAGAAGAGGAAACTTTGTACCGCAACAACAACAACAACAAACGCCTTTTTTAGGCAGGGGCCAACAGAAGTCGCGAGGAAGGGTCAGATTCAATCCCCAACCATGGGAAATGTCCACCCGAAGGCAAAACTACAAAAATTAGAACCATCTTTAGTGTTCAATTTATCCAAAAAAACTTTAACCAAAGAAGAACAAAGCATTTTGGAAAAAGGGTTAACATTTGTACCCGCTAAGAACACAAATTTTGTACGACTAAAAATGGAAGTCATTGAATTTTGCCGCAAAATCAGATTAAAAACCTTCTTTGCCCTCAATCCATGTATCGAACCAATTGAAAACACGGGTTTGAAAAGAAAATCCTCCTTCTGTCCACCCGCAAGTAAGATTCCTAAAGAAGTGGTTACGTTTGAAAAAACAATTTTATCAGCAGTCACTGAAATGGAAAAGAAAAAAAGATGGGTGAAATTCAACACTTCGAAGCCGCAGACACAGGCCCTCTCAAACCTCCAAAAAGATTCGTCCATTGTAATAAAGCAGGCGGACAAGGGCGGATCAATTGTAGTTTGGGACACCTTAGACTACACAAAAGAAGTGCTTAGGCAACTTGAAGATATCAATTGCTACAGGAAAATCAAAAACGATCCGACAGTAGAGCTCCAAAATCTACTTTTTCCGGTAATTGAAGAAGGCTTCCATCAAGGTTTCCTTAACAAGAAAGAATTTGAGTACTTAAGGAATAAGAATCCAAGGATCCCCCTGTTCTACGTACTTCCCAAAGTACATAAGAATGCCTCAAAACCACCAGGTAGACCGATAGTCTCCGGCTGTGATTCGCTTTTAGAACCGATTTCGAAATTTGTGGACTTCTTTCTCAGACCATTCATTCAAGAAGTACCATCATACATACGCGACACTACTGACTTCATCAATCATCTGGAAGAATCAGTTTTTGATCAAAACGAACACCATCTAGTCACACTAGATGTCGTTTCATTGTACACTCAAATACCGCAAGAAGAAGGCCTTGCAGTAATCAAATTGTATTTGGAGAGTAGACCAAAACCAACGAGAGTTCCCACAGAATTCATTATGGACCTAGCAAGCTTCGCTCTGAAAAAGAACTATTTTAAGTTCAAGGGTGACTTCTATTACCAAATAAGAGGAGTCGCAATGGGTTGTCCCTTCGCTCCTGAACTGGCAGTCCTCTTCATGGCCAAGTATGAAGAGAAATTCGTCTATAATAGCAACCCCTTCTCCCACCACATCGGTAAATGGGTTCGCTATATAGACGATGTTTTTATGATCTGGACAAGTAATGAACAGGACCTGGTCCTTTTCCATGACTGGCTCAATAATCGCACGGAGGATATCAAATTTAGTCTGAACCATTCTAAGACTAAGATACCTTTTCTGGATGTAGAGGTATATCCAGCGGACAATGGACTAGTGACAACTCTATACAAAAAACCAACTGATCGGAATAAAGCACTACACTTCACCAGTAGCCATCCGAGGAACTTAAGAGAGAACTTGCCCTACGGGCAGTTCCTCAGGATTAGAAGAAACTGCACCTTCAAAGATGAGTACTACTTGCATGCAAGTAATCTGCTTGATAACCTAAAAATGCGAGGTTATCCGAAAAAATTACTAAAAAGAGCCATGAAAAGAGCGTGGTGGACACCACGTGAAGATCTCTTAAAACAGAAAGAAAAATCGCCTCTCCAGAAGATTGTATGTGTTTCAACATTCTGTCCAAATTCTAACCCATTGAAAAGGATCATTCGACAAAATTGGCACTTAGTCAAGAATTTGGACCCTTCTCTAAGTGACTATCCTCTTTTTGCGTTCAAAAAAGATCGCAGCATTTCCAACCAAATAGTCCGAGCTTCTATGCCATCAACAACTAACAAATCCTTAAGAGAATATGTAGGCCTTCCCCCAGTAACTGGCCACCATAAATGTGGCACATGTGCCTGTTGTCCATCAACAGAAGAAGGGGATTTATTTACACACAACTCAATACACTGGAAACATGACTGTTTTACAAATTGCAAAAGTAAAAATGTAATCTATGCGATCCGTTGCCCTTGTGGACTATTGTATATCGGGAAAACTAGCCAAGAAATCAGAGTGAGAATATCGCAACACAAATCGCGTATTAATAAAAATGTCCAGACTGCCCCGCTGGTCCAACATTGGAAAGCGCATAACCATACAGTAACCGATCTTAAATGGACTGTCATTTCCAAAGTGGATCCTGATTCAAGAGGTGGTGACCTCGAAAGACAACTCTCGCAGCGTGAAGCAATGCTCATTGTCAAATTTAACTCAGCCATCAACGGCCTAAATGAACTATCAGAAATTTATAACCTTTGATCAAATACCATCAGGGTTGAAGTGATATACACCGCATTGGAGAATCATGGAGAACCTCTGCCTGCGTTTTCCATTAAAAGTTTGACACTCCGTATCCTGCCAACCAATTCTAAGGTAGTTGTTGGTTCACAAAGTTCTGCTTTCCGTCCATCACACATATGGACACCAAAATCGCGTGAAGAAAAGTGTATTCTACACGTCCCAACATATACGGCCAACACAGTTCAAACTACATCTCCCAGAACACACTCTGCGCGGGACACAAGTTCATATTCACACGTGACTTCGAACACAAACACGGAAGTTGATTCCCTCCGAGTTTGAAGCGTGAGAAGATACGGAAAAAGGTACGAAGACGTTTTCAATCATTCTCAGCACACTTGTGCCTTTGGCGGCTGGCAACTTCGTTGACACATACTCCTTTGTCTGATTCTTGCAGCGACTAGACCGCTAGTTACGCGACCCCCAGCGACGCATGACAATCGACGAAAGCAACAGATTGGTGCCTACAACTCGTAGATTCAAGGTAGGCTTTTTACCTCTGAGCCGCGCATACAGCGCATCGGACACACCACAGGCGATTGATTGTTAAATCCCGTGCCTGTTAAAATTACGATCTGACATCGTTTCTTCATCCCCCTTTTTAGATTCATTCTGTCCCATCATCTATACACGTAAGTCAAACAGTATATATGTCACATGTATGGTTGGTGGTTTTTTGAATTTTGGTTTGGTTACACGACTTAGTAGGATTAATTCTGGGTCTAACCTTTTTCACTTAGATTTTACACGGCAAAAGATCTGGTGGACACCTCATCCACAGGTACAACTCACTTCTTTTAAAATGAGGCCGTTGCATTAAAAGGTGGAAGCAGTCTAGTAAGAGTCCTTTTGTGTTCTCCTTTTCAGCTCCCAGGTCCTGATGAGAGCCCCCGCACTAGAAGGGGCTTGAAACGCGTCGACCTCTAATTTTTTGGCCTAATGAATCCAAAAAATCATTTGGAACCCTCAATATTGTTCTCTACAGAATACATCATTTTCAATGGCCAAATTGTAAATTGTGTCTTTTAAGAGGATTTAGATTGTTTGTTAATACTTATTATGTTTGGTTCTGGACTGTCCAGTGTGGTATGGGAGTGAATGTTGATACGACTGTGGTTGAATGTGTCTATTTATGTACAGTAAATATTTTGTGTTATTAGCTCAATGTTAATTGTGGAAATACTTATAAAAAAAAGTTTTGGTGAAATTAAAAACAAAACGCATAAACATATTGATTAAATCGACGAAACAAAAGGTCCCTCGTGCATTTTGTTTTCTTTCGAAATGTTCCCACATAAGAAAGTGGAGTAAATTAACCCATCAGTACTGGCATTGTTATTGTTACTTCTGTTATAAGGCACGGCCTTACTGGCTAGAGTCTAAACCCTTGTCTTGTTCAACATATCTACAAGGGCTGCAGATGTCAACCCTGGCGGACGCGGATCGGGAGGGTTTGGAGGAGGGCTTGTCCTTGGCGGAGGTCCGGGGGGCACTGGCTCGCTTGCCGCGTGCTAAATCGCCCGGCAGTGATGGTTTTCCGTCAGAGTTTTATCATGAGTTCGCGGAGGAACTGGCGCCGCTCCTGTTGCAGGTGTTCCAGGCGGCATTGGAGAGGGGGGAACTCCCACGCACCATGGCCCAGGGCGAAATCTGTATGATTCTCAAACCAGGGGGTGATAAGTATGACCCGTCGTCCGACCGCCCGAGTACCATGTTGAACACGGACGTAAAAATCTTAACGAAATTGTTGGCCACCAGGCTGGCTCCCCATATGACACATTTGGTGCATCAGGACCAATGTGGGTTCATCCCGGGGAGGAATACGGCGATGAATCTCCGACGCCTGAACCACATACAGCATGAAGTGAGGAATCGGGAAGATTGGACGGTGTTGGTCTCTATTGATCTAGCTAAGGTGTTTAACACCGTGGACTGGGCGTAATTACAGGAGGTCCTTCGGAGGGTGGGCCTTGGTCCCAACTTTCGTCGGTGGATACAGATTTTATACAGCGCCCCTAGGGCACGGGTGCGCCTGGGTGCTGCGAGATCGGAGGAGTGGCGGCTGGGACGGGGCACGAGACAGGGATGCCCCCTCTCGCCGCTACTTTTTGCGCTGGCGATTGAGCCGTTTGCGGTCAAGGTTAGGGCAGAAATGGAGCAATGGGGAATCCAGGTGGGGGATACGCGGAATGTGATATCGCTCTACGCAGATGACGCCTTGTTTTACCTGCGGGCACCGACGGAGGCACTTCCGGTCTTGCTGCATCACCTGGACCGGTTCGGGGAGGCGTCGGGCCTGAGAATTAACCGCAGTAAATCTCTTATATTCCCGCTTTCGGGTTTTGATACAACGCCCGGCGAGGATCTGCCGGAGCTGGGGTTGCGCTGGGAACGGGAGAGTTTCCGGTACTTGGGTATTCAGGTGGCAGCCACGGAGGGTTTAGCGCTCGCACGGAACATGGATCGGGTACTGGCCTCCCTGCGGCAGTCGGTGACGTTTTGGAACACCCTGCCGCTGTCCCTCATGGGACGCCTATCTGTAGCCAAGATGGTAATGCTGCCACGGACCTTGTACGTCCTGCAGAATACGCTATGCCCTCTCCCTCCTAGGGTTTTCCGGACCCTCAATTCACTACTGACCTCCTTGCTTTGGGCGGGGGGACGCAGTAGAGTGGCCCTTCGGACGGTTTGTGCGTGCCTATGAAGAGGGGGGATTGGAGGCCCCACGTTTCGATTTATATTATTATGCAGCGCAGCTCCTCCCGGCAGTCAGATGGTTTGCAGACGCGGATGTCTGGTAGACGCGATTACTGGCGGGCAGGGCCACGGCGTCGGACCTTCAATTGGCCTTGATGCGGGGGTCGGGGGTCGGGGGCGGACGCGGCGCTGCCCTACATGGTGACACATACGGCACGGGTATGGCAGCGGTTTGTCGAGCGGGTCTTGGGTGCGGCACCCTTTCATAGGGATTTACTCATTTGGATCCTGGCCCCCATGGTGGAACTAGAGCGCCAGGTGTCATACCGGGACTGGAAAGAGGGGGGTTGTGAAGTGTTGGCAGACCTGTACCCCTCGGAGACCTTCCTGTCATTTGAGCAGGCGGAGGATTTTTATGGCCTTCGGGGGGACAATATCTACATTATCAAGGGCTGCGGGCGGTGGTGCGTTCGGTTTGGCCGCAGTGCCCAGGGATGCCCCCGATGACGCAGACTGTTAATGTAATCCTGACGTGCGGCCGGGGCCGTAGACTAATTGCATTGTTATACGCGGCGATGAAGCGGGATTCTGCTCCCCCGGAGCCCCCGGCGTGGGCGGCCTGGGAAGCGGATTTGGGAGAGCCTTTAGAGCAAGAGCAGCGTGCGCGGATCGGAGCCTTGACGAGGAAGGTGTCCTGTAATGCGCGGTTTAAGCTCACCCATTTTAATTTCATGCATCGCACTTATCTTACCCCGAAGGCGCTGAGTAGATTTGGTGCGGGCAGGAGGGACGACTGCCCTCGGTGCGGCGCAGCAGGAGCGGGGTTTTTACACCTGGCCTGGGACTGCCCGCTGGTGGCGAGGTTTTGGGTAGGAGTGGTTTGCCGCGTTGCGGCCGTTACTGGCCTCCGCCTCCAGCGGACACCCCTACACTGCCTGTTAGCCCTGGTTCCCAAACCTAGGAAACGGAGACTGGCTTATAAATTGCTGCAGTTAATGTTGGTTTTGGCGCGGCATCGGGTCGCGATTACCTGGATGGGTCGGAAGGCCCCGGAGCTCGATACGTGGCTCAGGGATGTGAGGGAATGGTCGCTGGCGGAAGAAACACATATGCAGTGCTCTAGGAGGAACGAGAGTTTGCAGGAGGACCTTCTGGCGTGGCGAGCCCTGTGTATGGAGGGGTTGGCGGAGGAGGGGCTGTCGCCACAGAGTGAGTCGGAGGGGACGAGTGGGGAGCTGTATTCCCCCCTATCTTCGGAGGGGGAGGGAGGAGGGGTTGAAGGTGAGGCTGATCCTGTGTGGCACTGAGCAGGGCTGGCCCGGATACTCCCCCATTATAGCCGGGGGCCTGCCTCACTCCCAGGTATTACTTCTCTACATGTTTGATGCTTGGACCTGTATGAACTGCTTATCTCTGATGTCGGGGGGAGGGGGGAGAAATCTGATTGTTTGTCTTAAAATGAAAAATAAAGTTTTCCAAAAAGAAATTTAGCTTGAAACTCAATAAAAAAAAAGAAAAGAAAAAAAATTGGATTTAAGAGGTGCGATGGATCCGTTTCTTTAGTGATTTTGTTTACGTCATTCAATTTCAGTCTGGCACTAAACATAGCATGGCTGATGCCCTTTCCCGCTTTGGATATGAGTTTCTTGATGAACAGGGTACACAAGACCCACCTATCATTCTGAGTCCTGATTGTGTTTTAGGAGGTACCTTCTTAGAAGAATCCTTTCTGAAAGAAGTAGCTCATACACATGAATCCGAAGAACTCAAAGACTTAGAAACCAAACACAATTGGGTCTGGATTAACAACTTAGTCTGTGTTCAAGGTGGCTTAGTTCTCCCTACACAAACTCTTCAGTTACAAGCACTGGGCTGGTACCATACACACGCCTTGGCAGGTCATCCTGGACACAAGAAAACCCTTGCCCTGCTTAAACTTTTTTTGGTGGCCATCCATGAATCAAGATACCCGGTTGTATGTACAAAATTGTTATGTTTGCACACAAAGCAAAAGTACCCACCAGGTACCAGCTGGACTCCTAACTCCACTGCCTACACCTCCTACACCATGGCATTCCATTTCTATGGACTTTATTGTCGAACTGCCACCTGCTAAGCAAGGACATACAGTCATATTTGAAGTTGTTGATATGCTATCCAAAATGTCCCATTTTATACCCTTGAAGTATCTGTCAACTTCTAAAGAACTAGCTTGTGTGTTTCTCCAACAGGTAGTGCACCTTCATGGCCTGCCCTCTGTTATTGTATCAGACAGGGACCCTCAATTTGTGTCCCACTTTTGAAAGGTTTGAACGACTTGTTAGAGATAGATGAACGGCTCTCTACTGCCCATCACCCTCAAACAGTCGGTCAGACAGAAAGGGGCAACCAATGTATTTAGCAATACCTATGGTGTCACCTCTTACAGGGTAGGGGTTGGGACACAGTTCTATGGACTGCAGAGTTTGTGTACAACAACAGTGAACATGCATCTATTGTGGTATCGCCTTTTTCTGAAACTATGGATTTCACCCTCGCTGTGGTTTTGTATCACTTTTAATTACTACTGACTCTCCTGCCACTCTGGATTTGGTGTCCCATCTCCAGGACATTCATGTTTCCACCAACAAATCCTTGGAGGAGGCCAAGACCAGGTATAAGGAAGGGGCTGATTGTCATCTTCGAACACCACCTGATTATACTGTAGGAGACAGGGCATAGTTGTCCCCTCGCAACATCCAGATTAAAGGAACAAGCAAATGTAAGCCCCACTTTATTGGTCCTTATGTTGTTTCCAAAGTGGTGACTCCTGTCTCTCTGAAGCTGATTTTCCTGACTCATTACATATCAATCCTGTCTTTCACTTGTCTTAGTTGATACCTGTTGCCCGTGGTACTGTTGTTCCTGCACAACCCCCCCCCCCTGTTTTGTTGGATGATAATCTCAAGTATGAGGTGGTATATATTGTGGACTCCTGCAGTGTGCATCATCGGTTGCAGTACCTGATCCACTCTAAGGGTAATGGGTCTGATGAAAGGACGTGGAACCGGCCTCTAATGTGCATGCTCCCAGTTTGGTTCGCTTATTTCATCGGTCCTATCCGAACAAACCAAAACCCGTCGGGGGAGGAGTCTTGGGGGGTGTACTGTCAGGCTCCCCAGGGTGCGCTGTCTGCAGCGGCGCCCTTTCCTGTGAGTGCGAAGACGCAAGCCCCGCCTGCTGTTTTTTGTCAGCGGGTAAAGGCGGCACCTGATACGTATTTAAAGGAGGGGTCCGAGTTGGCAACACGCTTCGCCTTGTACCACTGTTTTCCCTGGTAGTTGCTTCCTGGTGTTTTGTTATGCTTCTCCAGTGTTCTTTCTGGTTCCTGGGTCCTCTGGTGTTCTTCCGGAGCACATGGTTACTCTGCTCCTTTCCCGTCGGCAACATTATGTCCAGGGAACTTCAGCGCCTTAACCCTTGGCTTCCCTTCCCGGTAGCTTTTCTCTGAATGACAAGGAAAAGCAAGGGCTGTAAAGAATCACAGTATCTTCGTTTTCAGTGTATTTAGAGCTGATTCTTGAATTGTAGTAAAAATACACTTATCTGAGGGTCATGTGATTAAACAGGTGATTCTAGTGGTCTTTTTTATGTGTGGTAAAACTCTTTTAGCTGCAAAGGGAAATGAGAAACTATATTACTAGAATCAGATTACCCCCTTGTTTTTTGTTTAATGTGACCCTGCCCTGTTTGCCCTATTTTTCCTGTGCTCCTTCCTGTCCTAGGAAATACATTTTTTAGTTTTTCCCTAATTCAGGAGTAATGGATAATTATTTTTTAAGAGGGTCCGATATACTCCTATGGTACTTCTAATATAGATTTGTATATTACGGTTCATCTCTTGTTTAGATGTCAAACTTCTGCAGTCCTTCTACATAATTAACATTGTCCTTCCTTTTAGACACTAGGAGTGTTCTACCATCCATGGGAGTTGTTTTCCTACACGTACTTGGCATAGTCCTTTACGGGTATCTCATTAGAAATAGGGTTTAACATACAGCCAGTTCCTTGTACTCTTGATCACCCCACAGAAGATCCAGGGGACATCTACCCCTTCTTCCTTCCCCTGTTTTGTTTCCCTCCTTCCCCACCTTCCCTCTTTTGCTTTGACCTAGTTGAGCGAAAGAGGTAGGTGAGGGAAGTTGTGATCTAGCATCGCTTCCATCCATTTCGTCCTTTCAGTAAATCCAGGTGAGCCTCACATGCACGGTTTCTCACTTACCTGCTGCTGCTCATTCCCTTTATGAATATCATTGATTTGCTCTGTGCGTGAGCGCTACCCGTCTGTGTTGCCTTTGCTCACCCCCCCTCCCTCGTCCCTCCTCTATCCCTATTCTGGGCACGTGATAATTTTTAGCGTCTTTATTACCTGTTTTTTATAAACCATAAAAGATGCACCAGCATCCACGCTGATCTCCTATTTCCACGCCGTGTCTCCTGTCTCCACGGTGTAAAGACAGCAGAGCAGCTGCCAGAGGTCTCTCACTCGGTTTTTGAGCCGCAAAGGGGCAGCATAGATCACCCATAGTCTCTTATTTTTGTGAAAAAGGCTGCTTTATTGAAGACAGGTGCACCTCACAAAACATTAAAACTTGGCCTTTGCCTTAAGAAACTACACCTCACTATACATTAATTCACCTAAATATCCTCCTCCCCCACCCCTAATGTTTTCCCATCCTTCTCCCTTCTTTGCAACTATTTTAAAAATCCAACTCAGTCATTAACTGTTGAACTTTGACCCTGTATCCTCTTCTCTAATGATCTACATAACTAAAAATCTCTCACTTATCCTTATTGCCTGCTCTCTAAGTAACTTGTTTGCAACCATAAAATAAACTGTAAACATGTAAAAAAAACTAGTTACCAGACGCCTCTCAGAAATAGACATTAAGACATTTCTAACCCCATACTTAGGAAACTCTGGGGTACCTTTGATCATCTAATATTTTGTCCAAAACCTCTTTTATGTGAATTAAATAGAGCTCCACACCGTAGCGAGATAAGTGTATGCTGTCCCTACTGAAAAAATATACTGCCGCATATCTCAATTCTGGGTGCTCTACCCTGCCAAAACCTGCCTCCTTACAAAAAACCCTTGTGTCTCTATTTATCTTCCTCCTGGCCTTATCAATGGCAGCAGGTCTTTCGCCGACTATCCAAATGGACAGCGCCACCGAATCTGGCTCCGCTATTGCATCTGAAAAGACACATGCGTGAGTGAGGAAAAACTACATGTTACAATCACCTGCTTCCCCGCATTTTATATATCGTCTACAACAATCCAAAGCCCAGTACCCCAAGCACATGATTCTTTCATTACTCTAGCCCCGCCTTGCTGTGTCAGTTGCTACTCCAATCTGTAATCAGTGGGTACCATAATCCCCTGGCACCTCCGCAAAGCTCTTCGCAGAACCCATAGCAGCTGCGCTGCCATCACCCCCATCCAGACATCCTGGGAAAACTTCCGAGACTCCCTCACAGTCAAACCTTTCAAAACACATCCCCAACGTACTGGGCATACCAATGGCACCTCACTTGCCTCCATTACCACCACCTTCCCCACACCCCTTTGGTCCATCTTGGAGTGCTTGAGTAATATTCGTCTCTCCCCCCACTTCTACCTCTTTCCAATCCAGCCCTACAACCCCTTTTTCCCCCAACAACTCTGAAACCTGAAAGCTCCAAAATACATCCATGACATTAATGTAGAAATTAGCCATGTCTCCTCTTCCCTGTACCAAACTCTAGGCAGCACCGATACTAGCGGAACTAACAGTGTCTTTGGCACCTGCTTCCTGATCCTGGGGCCCCGACCTGTCTCTCTGACCCAGCCCTCGAGAATACGTCTACCCAACTCGCCAGCGGAAAGAGCATAACTCCCTCACAGCTTGCCCATAAATGGGATCCCTGCCAACTTGGTAGCAATAGTGACTTTGGACAAACCCTTGTCAATCATAGACATGATAAACTGTACGACATCTTTCTCTCTCGCCCATATTTCAGTTCTCCTTATCGCCCCACCCTTCCGGAACTCCTGTCTTGCCAGGTTTTACGCAATCCTCGTATAAACGGCCCACGACCTTACCACCAATTGCATCAGCCTTTGTCTGCTACAGACCACATCCCTGCAGGCACCAGTGTCTTTCAAAATATCTGCCTCCGTGGCCAGCCCACGGAACCTTTCCCACTGTGAACGAGACAAAGCATCCGCAATGTCATTGTCCACCCCAGGAACGTGTTTTGCCTGGAAATGAATATCATGCTTCAAACAACTAAGGATGAATACTCTCAGTAACTTAGGGACCTGCTCATTCCTCGTGGACTGCCTGTTCACCACATGTACCACAGCCATATTGTCCACTCTGAAAATTACCTTTTGTTGTGCCAAACTCTGAACCCACACTGTGACTGCTATGACTAGGGCAAACAACTCCAAAAAAAGCAATACTCCCGCCCCCATTCTTCCAGTGTCATGGCTGCTCTTCCGTGCACCATCTGCCCTGCCAATACAGCCCCAAACCACTGGCTCCCGCCACGTACAAAAATATCTGGACATCCCATTACCACTCCTTTGGTGCAGCCGGGGGAATCCCATTAAAATCCTCCAAGAACCTGTGCCACATGCGTAAATCTTCTTTCTTCCCTGCTAACAACCACATGTGATGATATGGCAATGTGAGCCCCGCTAATGACCTGCTCAATCTCCTAAAAATGTCCTCCCTGACCTGACCACCCGGCATGCGAAATTGAGGTGTCCTAGCAGCACTTGCACTGGCCGCACTGTTATCTTCTGCCTGGACAGCATGTCCTCAACCAACATTCTCCTATACAATCTTTTATAGGTTGGTAGGCGTGCCTCCATAGCAACCAAATCCAATTCAATACCTAGAAATGACAACACTGTGCTTGGACCTTGTGTCTTCTCAGGTGCCAGGGGCATTCCAAGTACCCCCATGAGATCCTGAAAACTTGACAGCTGTTGCTGACAGTCCATCGAGTAGTGTGTCACCGTACCTTTACCGGTCTTCCAAGAGAAAACCCATTGTAGGAAAGAACTAAATCACTCAAACAAAGCACATAATATAGAGCATCCCATGGGCAATGCCTTATCCACAAAGACTTTTCCTTCAAATTGAATACCCAGCAGCTGAAAATCATCGGGTGTATGGGCAGGAGACGAAAGACTGATTTAATATCACATTTTGCCATTTCTGCACCTCTTCCATCCCTTTCCACCAATTCCCTGGCTACGTCCACTGAAGAATAGGAAACTGATGTTAGTTCCTCTGTTATGAAATCGTTCACTAACACACCCTATGGCCACGACAAGTGCTGGATCAACCTATATTGTCCTGTATCAATTTTTGGCACTACCCTAATAGGCAAAATTATCAAGTCCTTAATCGGGCCCTCCAAGAAAGAGCCCCCCATGTGTCCCTCATCAACCTCCTTCAGCAATGTGTCCCACACCACTGCTTTATGAGAAGCCACTGACATCAGGATTTCAGCCCATCTCGCGGACTGAGGCCCTTCATATCCTAGCTTAAACATTTCTCTGAGCCCTTGACTCAATATCAATGCATCCTGCTCCTATGGGTAGTGCATCAGCCAAGCATCTACACAGTCCTGGTTAATGGGGGTACAAGCCTTTCCTCATGTAACCTTGTGTTCCCTTCCTGTGCCTGCCTCCCGCCCCTTGCTGTCCATTTTAACCACCACTTTGTTGAAAACCCTGACCCCCCTGATGTCCTTGGATGTTGGATCCTGCCCCAAAGCATTGCACCAATGGATGTCGTCCTGTACATTTTGAAGACGTGTGCCTCAATCTGCAAAATTCCCTTGTGCAGGTTTCTTTGTAGTAATCCCCGCAGGCCCGTTGACCACTACCTGCGGTCTTTTGTGTGTACCTCACCCTCCGGGTGGGATGAGTCTGAAAGGGGAGGTACACTAAAGGAAGCCAACTGGCTGTGTATGTTGTCTTCCCAAATGTGACTTACCCCATTGTTTGCTGATGTAAATCGGTATCAATCTCACCCCATTTTGCCTCTGGGTCCCATGCTAATCTGGCTCTGAACTCCTTGTTGTAATGTGACCACGCATACCCTGATAATTCACCTACGCCCTCCTAATCTCGTCCATCCATTTAAACAAGGACACGCACCTGTTGAAGGGACTTCTCATAATATAAGCTTGTGAATATCAAAAACGTGGCTGTCCAGTTTTCTATAGTCATGGGCACACTGGGACTCTTCGACAACTATAACTCTTCTTCCTATGAACCTTCTTTGGACCTCAATTCCCTATGTAGAAGCTTCAGCATCTCTACATACTCTCCCTTCCATATTTTTTCTTTTGTGGCCAACATGAGGTGTGTCCCCAATGGCTTTGTCACCCCCATTAAGGGTAGTTTCTGCAGCTTCATCTCCTTACACTCTTTAGTCCCCTCTACCTGTTCTTTACACTCGTCTGTCTTACCTTCTCCTGTGTCTTTTGTATTCTGTGTCTTGTCGCTTGACTTCCCTGTCGCCCCCCCTTTCCACCAACTTCCCTTCGGTCTTCTGCCCTTCTGTACCCACACCCATGTCCCAAACATATCGCCCTTTCCGCAGCCAGACATCCCCATCTGCTTCTTCCTGCCCGCATTAGTCCCTGTGGACACCGTACGCTTTGTACCAACATGTAGGCCATACTCCCCCCCGGCCTTACCTGGCGTCAAGGTCGGCGTCCACACCGCATACAGCTGCCTAACTAGTTGTGCAGAGTGTTGGCTCGCGTGCCCTTTGGCCGAGTCTGCAAAACCTGTCTTTGACTTGCAACATACTAGGCACATCAATACTGAACCCCCGTCCTTTCTGCATCACCCTTCTTCCTTTCGCCACAATCTCACCCTTGTCTATGCTGTCTTAGTCATAGTCCAATTGTGTGACCTCCAATGCCCCCCTTTTCAATTTATGCACTCTCTTGTGTGTGCTTCCGCACACTGCCTTCTACTGCAAATGAGTTATTCCATTTGAATCACTGTGCGCTGCATTGGCTCTTGCCAACCCTCTGCCCTAGAGTCACAGTCCTGTCCTGTCCATGCCACTGCTGCCCCAGAGGCCACAGTGGCCACAGTGACCCAACAGGGCTGCTGTACCACCAAGGCCATTTCTGACCTTCACACGAAGTGTTCCTGAAGTCCCTCACTGAGGTCCAGCTGACCACCCTAGACACTGCCTTCACTTCCCCTCAGTATCACGGAGCTGCATGTGACTCGCCCAAAGCAGCCACCTCCCGTTCTCGTTGTTCCTGCAATGAAATAGCAAGGTCTGGCAAACCGGGGTTAGTATCCCTATCAACCCCCCGTAAATCGGGGTCAGGCACTACTGCCAATACCCACGCTACCTTAGATATCTCTGGGGCACACTGTGTGCCCTCCCTGCCCCCAGACTGCAACAACCCTCCCACCCTCTCCTAAAGAGTGCTCCCCCAGCACACTGGGTCCCCACCTAACCCAGTCCCCCTTGTGTGTGTGGACTTTGGCCGGCATGGCCATTCTCAATGTCCCCCTCACCCCTTGCACCTCCCCAACACCTCCCCCTCACTCTATTCTAGCATAGCCGCCACTACAGCTGATGCCGGGCTCTGACCCTCTACCTTTCCTTCTGACTTTATCCCATCCCCTTCTCTGCCCACCAACTCCTCCCTGGACCCCAGCTCCATTTCCTACTTCCACCCCCCGGATTCAGACCGCCGAGCCCTGATCCCCCATGGGGCCCTGTCTAACCAACCCCCAACACCAGAGGCGATGCTGCTTCCCTTTGTGTATCAGGACTGCTCCCCCTGAATCCGGCCCCCCTTCCACTCCTCAGTTCCCTGCTCAACCTCTTACTGGGGGACCTCCCCCCAAAGACCCTCCCTCCCCTACCTGCCCTGTGAGCTTCTTACTCTTCTGGGGCCCCCGTCCCCCATCCCCACTTGCTGCTTCCTGTCCAGAGGAATGCACTAATGCCCCTGTTCTCCGAACTTGGCTCTGGCCTGGGCATTTTAAAACTTTGGCCTGCTTGGTATGCTGGATTGATTCCACTTCCCCCGGGGCCTCCTGCTTGCACCCCCTGCTTTTGGTGGTGCCTCCCCCTCTTCCCCTGTGACACGAGCAGCTCTCACAGCTGATGTGCCCTCATCCCTGACTCATCCCAGTGCTGCCCCTTCCTTCCCGCTTTCAAAACACAGGGCAGGACACCATGCCACATCCCTCCCTCCCGTCCCTGGTTTTTCTATGCCTGGGGCTGCTCTTGATCCGAGGCCCCCGGCACGTACCTGTGCATTTTGACTCTGCTTGGGCCATGACAGTGAGCAGGCCCAGACCGCTGCAGCCACACCCCCAGCCGCACCGCGTGCAGGCCGTGCCAACCCACCAACACCACCAGATCCATGCGGCCAGCTTCCGAAAGCAGCCGCATGGCTTCCTGGACCCTGGGATTACCACTCGCCATCTTCAGGTAAATTCTCACTGCTACCTCTAATTGGGATTAAAATAAAATAAAAACTATGGCTCTGCCCCAGAGGCTGCCATGTCACCTTAACAAAAATGGTGACACGGCCTACAAAATGGCCGGTTATCTAACCTCCCGCCCGCCAGCCCAAAACAAAAGCCCAAAATGAGCCATTTGGGCTCAGGCTGCACCAAGT
This sequence comes from Triturus cristatus, assembly GCF_964204655.1. Lineage (NCBI taxonomy): Eukaryota > Metazoa > Chordata > Amphibia > Caudata > Salamandridae > Triturus > Triturus cristatus. Next base: position 740,621,318 of record NC_140591.1, on the reverse strand, counting down.
GGCTCAAAAACACCAGGGGAGCAAGCCTCCCTCCTGGTCGGCCCCATTCTTCACTCGCTCCACGGGCCGGTCGTTCTTCGTTCTGGCATGTTTAATGCTTGCTCCCGCTGCCTTTCAGTTTAGTTCTTACTCCCCCCTTTCTCTTTATTTAACTCCATACATATTCAATTATGAAAAATTCCTTCCTTTCCTGTTTCCTCAGAGCTGAGAGCTCCAGTGTTGTGGTAATTTTACAATTCACAGCTGTTGTTCTTTTCGTATCACCCTCTGTGCTTGACTTATCTCGGCAATTTGAGCCCAGCCTTTGCAAAAGAAAATCAGGTTAGCTGAAGGGCGACATTCCTGCTTTGGAGTATGCTCTCAGGGTGAGTCAGTAAATCAGCCCTGCAGTCGGAGACTTGGTATTGCCATTCTGTCTGACATGTTGTAGACTTTTGTTTAACTTCATTCTTTATGCATTAACACCTGGAGGTATGTGGCCTGTTTTTAATGTTGAAAAGAATGCATGCAACAAGAGAGGCAGACTGAGCCTAGGCTATATGATGTGGAGTGTATGAAATCTTTAATCTTGCAGCGACCACAATGCAACCCAATATCTTGTTTTAGAGGGGAGCTCACCCCTCATGCTCCAGAGGGATCCCACAGAAAATGCCCTCGTGACACATAGCAGCCAGTGCATTCCTCTCTAACTTGATTAGTATGGCTGCTTTAAAGTGACCATTTCCCCCCAGGTGATTCCTTGGAGTGATGGAGCAAGGACTCGTATAAAAGAGACTTGCTCGGATGAGATCCTCTCATATATCGTGTAACACTGTATTAATTATGTTTTGTGGAAACTAACGTACACCACATTCCATATTCTAGATAGAATGATGCTTGCATATGTGTTTTACTAACAAGTAACTCGAGTGAAACTTAAAATGGCTGCTAACGCGGGAAAACTGTATTGCGCATGCGTCAACTGTATCTACGCAGTATGACGATTCTTTGCTTGGAGGGAATTTTCTGCTTCTGCACACTTGCTTCTAAAATAGCCGCTTGGAAACTCACATGCTAAGCATCTGCCTTGCCAACACTAAAACATGCTATTTACTAAATGCTAATGCAGGGAGACCTATTATAAGTAAATGGGATTAGAGTAGAGGTAGGTGGTATACAGTGAAATAATTTTATTTTGATTTTAACATGTTTCTTTTTTTACCTCTTTATTAGTTCGTATTTGGGCCTCTGAGCAACGCTGAAGTCTATACAACATGTGACTCCTCACCCAGGCGCAGTAACAACCAGCCAGAAGCCATGAGGTTGTGCTTGGATCCCGTCCAAGGCCGCGTTCGCAACATGTCCTGGGAAATTGATAGACATCCTGCAGGATGACCAAGACAACTGTTATGTGTATACTTTTTGTTGATAAAGATGTGAAATGCGGGTGGCAAATAAAGCTTGGGAAAATAAATTAAGGGGCGGGAACAGTAAACAATGAACAAGGAAAAATTATTAAAACTTAGCATGGTGTGATGGTCATTCTCCCTTGCTCGTCCAATCAGATTTAGGAGCTTCATAAATTTAAAACATTTAGGGGTGATACATACCATTAGGAAAGTATAATTGAGGTAGCTTAGTTAGTTAGATATGCTCGTGTTGCTGAGATACTAAGAGACTGGGATGCTGTCCGAGAGCTGAACAAATGTTAAAGAAGAATCGAATTGCAGAACTTAGATCCTTAACATAATCAGAATTAGAAGATCGCGGAAGAATTGAGGAGGGAAATTAGGCAAAGAATGAGAAGATCTCAGAAGAATCGAGGTAGAAGATAGTGTCAGAGAGGGGAACGACTCAAGCAGGCGTCGTATCTTGAAGAGGTCACCTATCCTGTCCTGTAACCTGTCCTAAAGGTTTGTCACCTGAATCTGCCCCAGGGGACATTCCCAGCTCCTTGGCAAAGGGGTTGGTTTCCACACCATCCTAGGTAAATATAATTCTGTGTAGTATGTCATTGTACTGCTCTCTTTTTCCTCTCCTCTCCAGGTACTGTCATTGTTGGTAATAATGTTTGACGAATGACCTAATTGTGTAAATTATCTTTCTTCCTTAGAGAAACAGAGTTCTTAGTGTATATGAATTTTCTCGTGTGAAATTAACCAGATAAACATTGAAAACTTTTCCGAGTCTGTGATTATTTCAAACCAGAAAGAAATTGGACTTATGTCATTTCATCATCAACTAGTTCCAACTAAAAGGTCCATTGACCAGAGGAAAGAACTTTTTGATCAGTGAAAGTTTAGTTAAATTAGCAGGTAACTAATCAAGTGTAATCATAAATTGACCCCCCAGCAGGATTTACTAGCCTATGTGAATGTGTGTGAGTTTATGGACCCAGGTGAGTATATGGTAGTTGAGAATCTGAGGTTGGTAACACGCTGGATCAGGAGAACCAAATACAGATAAATATCTAATCTACCAAGGCGGATTAAACAATCCCCTGAGAGCCTTGCTAATTTCGAGTATGGTTGAGAATAGACCAGAAGACATGTTCCTAAGTGTACCCTTTTTAACCATCACAGTATACCTGGTTTTATCAGCTTTTTACTTTTGTATACCGCACTTCGGTGCATATCTAAGTGAACACACTGCTTTATGGAGAATGGTGGTGGTAATGTAACTCTAGGGACTGGTGAAAAAAAGACAAGGGTGTGAAAATTAACAGACACTTGTTATCATCAAAAAGATATGTTTTCTCTATCAAGTGCTAGTTTAACCTTTCATGTGAGTAATACCACTCACGTAGTAGTCCGCAAAGTGCTCATGAAGGCCCAATATGTGGCATATTTGACTCTTGTAAGACAGCTACATCACAGAACAAGGATGGCTTTGGCGCTGGTGGCAACCAGTACGATACACTTTATTGAGAGCCCCCTCCAAAAACACTGCTCCTTCACTATCATGCTCCACTAGTGTCCCTATCTCTCCATATCTCCTCTCACACATGCATTTTATTTGTTTTCTAGTGCTACTCATACCAGTGTATGGTGCCGTATCACTTTACATCACAAACACGTCATCTAGAGTCCATAATTCATATGTGTGTAAACTATTCATGTTTTATATTGAATAATGTCTTTTGTGCTTTTATGGCCTTTCGAGCCAAAATAAAGCTAGATTGATTTGTGTAAATCAGTCTATAGCAAATGTAAATTTTAGGAGTGTTTTGTCTGGAGAAGCACACATTTGGGATTTAACACATACCATGATGTGTGGCTCTACTAATGAGAATGCATTTCTGCCCAGGTGAACCCTTTTAGCAACATTAAGATAATAAAAACTGGGGGAAAAAACATAACATTCCAACTATAGCATGCAGTTTGCATACAGTTCTTTGAGAACAGGTCATAGGCTACTGTGGTGTATTCGGGTTGTAACTTATCAACTGGAAATAACAAAAGGGTCTCTGTTAGTAAAACAGTAACCTTCTGAGCAATCCACATATAATAGAGTTTGGTCATTTTCATGGTACATGTTCTTTGCAGCAGACATATTAACTATGTGCTACTTTGTCATGTGTGGAAACTGCCAATAAACTCTAATCTCTCCCCAGCAATAGCATTAATCCTTAGAGTTATCGTGACATTTTTATTGTTTTGTTTTTTTGCAGAGGTTATATACAATAGCATCCAATCGACTATCAGAGCACTTTACATAGCACCAGTTACGTTACATGAGGACACACATTCATTTTTTGTTAGGCACGGGGAGATTAAGTGATTTGCCCAGAATCACAGGATGTTCAGCGTCATTACTGAGACTCGAACCCAGTTCAGCAGGTCCAAGGTCGAGCGCCTCTCCCCCTTGTTGCCTGAAAACTGCTGAAAACAAGGAACTCTGCAGTATGTGTTTTTTAAACCTGTGTTATTCCTAAACACGGATCAGCACCAGGTGTACCTGCACTGGTCGCACCTTCCAAAAACGAGCTCTCACACAAAGTGTACAACTCCACATTCAAATAATGCCCTTAGTAAATCAGACCATTTCCATATAGCTACTACTTATAAAGGGTACACAGTGTGCAGAAATTGTAGCTCTTCCATTCCTGGTGGCACATCACACTGGATAATGTGCTGCATGGCTAAGCACTTATAAGGTCCCAAAGGCGAGACCTATTGGCTATGCCAATGCTTGTTCTCTGTGTTACTAGAGTGGAGGCCTACTATTTCACTCGTGTAAAGTTCTGCTTCTATGCACCTACCAAACGTATTGCATTAACATGCAAAGTGTATATTGTGCATGGTTCTACCCTGGTAACCCAAAGTACTGGAGGCATGTGGAATCCATACTGGATACCTCAGGCTTGGCCTTTTGCACAAGATGGAGGTGAGTTTGTTTTCCCAGCAGTAAAAGTGTATTGCTGACATTCCTGCAGCTGGAGGAAGGAGACCTACACACTGAAGTGAGGTAGAAGGCTCCTTTAGAAATTCAAGTGGGATTTTTTGCTTGGCAAAGGGGAGTCTTACTGCACCATGCAATTTTGGCTGCAAACTGTTGTGCAAGTTCAACTGGACCCTTTAGGTAAGGCCCAGCCTTTTGTCTTACCTGGATGACTGCCAGTTGCAGAGATATCGCACCTCCGTTTGCCTCTGCTGTGGGTGTTCCAGTCTGTGATCTCTGGTGTCTGTGGGCTTTCAGTCTCTCCACAACAGTTCCAATGGGAACCATGAAGACTCAGACTGTTATCACCATGGCCAAGTTAAGGCTGTGTTAAAATCCAACCAGTCCGTCGCTGCATCACCATCAGAAGATAGGTATGTGCATTGCAGCATCTCCATTAGAAGATCTACCTGTGCCTGACTACGCCACTAGCAGATCGACCTGTGCTTGGCTTTATTGACTTCAGAGAATCAGCCTGTGCGGGGTTCAACTCAAACATGTTTTTAATTAATTTGATTAATCGTTGAAGTTTGAGTTTCACTAGACCCCTATTTTGTAATTTCTCCTGATTGAACCTCCCACAATTGCCGCTAAAATAGATACCTAGTAGTGAGGAGTGCTCCACCGCTGGGCTGGGGAGCTCCACGCAGAAAAGTTTGAAGAGGTAGAGGTGGAGAACTCAGGCCACTGGTTTGTGTATTCCATTTTGCAGTATATGATGGAGTACTACTGGAGTACTACTTTACATACTTCAACATGCCTTTTGTGAATCTTGCCTCAAATGTTTGCCTGTATATAAGTTATTAACATCAAAGGATATTTGGTGCATGTCTACTGGGAAAGATTTCCCCAAAGCACAGCAATGGATCATTTGCCCAGATTTGCTAATACTTTGTGTTGGGTTGGTGTCACAAAAGTGGTTCAAAACAGTGGAAAGTGTTTAATTGGCATTCACTTTGGCACTGGAAAGTAGCCGTAAGCATTGCAACGTAGCTCATTTGCGCTACTTTGCATCAAGGAGACATATAATGGGTGGTACATGGGTGCATCCATGCAACCACCAAACTGTTTGACACAAAGCCCTATATAATACAAATTTACACATCATTTAGGGATGCGTAACATTGGAGAAAAAAAGTTTTCTTTTCCCTAAATGTTTCCAACTTTGTGGCCATGCAAACGTACACATTGAGAAAAAAATGTGGACTAAGTGTTAGCATAGTATTTTCTCTTGGAAGGATACCCTTCTAATACAAAACATATGCTAGACATCACATGCACACCATTGCCCTCTGAGAGCAAGGGTGTATCTCTGGCGTATGGGAGATTTGAGTGTGGGTGACTCATTCCCTACATACTGGTGTTCTATGGTTCCAAGCATAGTTCTATTCCAGAGCAGAATGCTGCAACAATGTCAGGTGTCATGTTCTAAATGTATCTCTGACAGAGCACTTTACTAAGGAAAACATGTTGCCAATTATCAAGAGACAACGGCCTTAGAAGTAGAACTACATGGTATTCTAGTGAGCAACAGTAATTATACTTGGCCATGGATGTGCTCACCTCAGTGGAGGTTGTTCTTGAATGGCGTTTCTTATATTTCAAATTCAAAGAAGGGCACTGTGGATCCATACACAAATCTAGTGGCCACTTTTGGATCTGTTTCTTATACTTCAACACACCCCACTCAGTGATGTCAATAGTGAATGCTCACACATTCTGCAAAAAATAAAACAATGGCATGGCCCATAAACTTCACAAGAGGGAACCTACTGGCTTTACCAATGCTTGTGTTAATCCTCATCAAACCCTGAGAGCCTCCTCTGGGAAGAGGAGCTCATGTATAAATGAGAGACAGAGACAAACTCTTACATTGATAGGATTATATTAGACATTATACAGTATGTTGTTACCCTACCCGTCAGGGAAAACAAATGACTTAAGACATACAAAAAGTCCAAGGGAATGGCTTCTTTAAAAACAGATGAGAACTGTGTGAAAGTGCTCCTTCTGGCTCTGGCAAAAACCTGTATGCATTCTGGGGGAAATACTTCTATAATGGGAACTCAAAATAGAGACTTTGGCAGTGTTTACATATTAGGATTACCTCTCATAATGTGTTTGGAGCTGTGGCTACACAGAATCAGCTGCAATCTTGTCCGCAGCATGGGAAGGTGAAGGAAATACAGTAGCAGAAGCTGTGGGTGTAGCAGCCGGTGAAGGGATCTTGCTACCTTTGGAGACCTGTAAGAGATTGTGAACAGGTCTGCTGAGGGTGCACCACAGCAAGAAAAAGCAGTATGAAGAGTGGGACAAGGGGAATCAGTAGGCACAGTGTGAGGCAGTTTGGTGCAGTGGCCAACAGGCCCTAACAAAGTGAATTTGGCCACTGAAATGAACAGGCCGAGACAGGGAGTGCTTTCTGTCCCTCAGCACGTAGGTGTGTGGACGGGGTTTGTCCCCTTTTATTCTCTGCTCCTGATCTGTACTGTGGGGTCAGGGCTGGTGTGTGTGTGTGTGTTACGCCCTTTGTGAGTACTAAAAGTCATAAAGTTAGACTTTTGTCTCAGTTCACCTTTGTGAATCAGGCCCATAATGTCCGCAGGTGCTCTTTGGGTGGTACTGTGTGGCATGTGCCGGTATGTGCAGAGGGCATTATGGATTGCATCCTCCATACCTACGTGTTGTTCACAGCTGATGTCGATGGATTTGTTGAGCACACGCAGCAGCCTTTCGATTTCACAGTTGGGTTTGGGCCAGCGTCACATAATTTTCCAATGGGTGATAACAAGAGACTGCAGATAGTCCTTGAAGTCTTGGCCTTAAAATGGGGGCCTGTGGTTGCACTTGAGGATATTCAGAACCACAAAAGGTGCACAGAGTCAAAATAGGCCTTCACCGTTTCATGGAGGAGAGCTGTTTTAATGGCGTGGAAGGCGGTGGCTTCGCTATTCCCCCAAGCCCTTGGAGTGGATGTTTTGTTGAGGAGTTCCAGAGGGCCTGCTATTTTCGCTAAGTTGGGGACGAATTTCCCACAGTATGTCTAAATGCAGAGAATGCTCCTAACATCAGCTGCAAAAGAGGGTGTGGAAGCTTCCTTGATATTGATGCACTTGGCTGGATCGATTTTGATGCCTGAGTTGGAAAAGATGTACCCGAACAACTCCTGCTCCTGGTGGAAAAACTGGCACTTGCTTGGTTGAAGGGGAGGCTGGCTGCCTCAATCAACTTGAGATTTGCTTGCAAATGGTAGCAATGAATGTTGAGTGTAGGTATGTGGATGAGGATGTCATCACTTACATTGATGTCTCCTTCGTGCCCCACTAGGGCTTCCCAATTACATTACATTTGAAGTTGAGTCTCCAGTAGTGGTGAAGGACGACATGAGAGGAAAACATTGTGATGCACCTGCTGTCTTCATAGAGTTCGAATTGATGGTAACTTGAGTTTAGGTTGAGCTTCGAGAATCATTTCGATCAATTGTGGTGAGATGTGTTGCTCCCTCTTTATGGCCTTATTGGGAAGGCAAATGTTGACGCAGATACAGATGCGTTTGGTTGTTTGGGTTTGTTCACTACTACCATGGGAGATACTCATGGAGTGGCACCAGACACTCTTTCAATGAAGCCACCATCATCAAGCTTCTGTAGGTCTGTTTCTATAGCCGGGTGGAGGCGAAATTGAATCCTGTGCTGTCTGAGGGCAAATGAGGGGACCATAGGTTTGATGTGGAGAGAGATTGGGGTGTCGTTTCGGTGACCCAGGCCAGTAAAAAGTCATAGGAAATCGAGGAGCAAGCAGTTAATGTAGCTAGAGAGGCTTACGATGGCAGTAGCAAAGGAAACAAGTTGCAGGTGCTCCACTATGTCGCAGCTGAGGATTATCTTTGAGTCTACTGAGGTGACAAAGAATTTTGTCAGGATGGAGTGAGTGCCATGGGTGGCAAGCTCCCATGGGTAGTATTTGGGCTTCTGTAGGCAGCAGCATCGGTTGTAGGTCAAGAGCATTTAACTGTACCAGTCTAACAATGACTGCTTCTTCGATGTCAATGAGCAACGTGACTGGTGTGTAGCCAATCTGAATTTAAAAAATACAAAAAAGTGATGGATTGGAGGCTTGAATTATTCTCAGCCATTGGTAATTACTCAGGGCCGCATCCCAATACATCTTTACTTTGCACACCATGCCACCTCAGTTTGAACCCACCTATATACAAATATTTCTTGACTGTTGCAGTGGGAACAGTCCAGCCTAAACTACCAAGCCAAAACACAAGCTACCCAAGTCAGGTTTCGCCCTAGTTTTGGGCTCATCGGCCAGGCATGGCTTGGTTCCAATGACACTGTTTGCACAGGCATGTCTAGGCATACCCATCCCACACAGGGAGACACATCAAAGTATACAAAAAAGTTATGGATGTAATGCTTGAATGGATCTCAGCCAGTTCTGCATCCCACTCCATCGTTACTTTACACACCATGCAGCCTCATTTTGTTACCAGCTATATGTAAATCAGTCTCAACCCTGCTCCAATGGGAACAGTTGAGGCCAAACTGCCAAACTAGGTCTCCCTGAACCGGAACACATGCAACCCAGGTCAGATGGTGCAGTAGTTATGGGCTCATTAACCAGGTATTACTTGCCTCCAGTGCCACAGTATGCACTGGACCCTCTGTCTGGGCAGACCTGTCCCACTTAGGGCGACAAATCAAAGTATGCAAAAAGAGAAGTATGGAATGGTTGAATTAACCTCAGCCGGTTGTAAATTCTTGGGAAGGACCTGGCTTGGCAGTGCAGGCTGGACTTTTCTGACTGGAGCAGGGTCACAACTGATTTGCATATAGCTGGGTCCAAACTGAGGTGACACGGTGTGCAAAGTAATGATGGGTTAGGATGCAGCCCCAAGTATTTACCAGTGGCTGAGATTAATTCAAGCATTCAATTCATCACTTTTTTGTATACTTTAGTGTGTCACCCTGAGTGGGACAGGTTTGCCCAGATGGTGTTTCACTGAAACAGAGCTGTACCCTTTTAATGAGCCCATAATTAGGGTGAAACGGGACTTGTGTTTTGGTTGAGCAGACAAGAATTAGCAGTTCAGAATGGGCTGTTCCGATTGGAGCATGGTCAAGACTAATTTGCATATCGGTTGGGTCAAAACTAAAGTGACATGGTGTGTAACATGATGTTGGATTGGGATGCGGCCCTGAGTAATTACCAATTGCTGAGGTTAATTCAAGTATTCTATTAATCACTTTTTTGTATACTTTAGTATGTCACCCTAAGTGGGATGTGCACACTTTGCCACAGGAACCAAGTTGTGCCCAGCTGATGAGGCCATAATTAGGGTGAAACCAGTCCTGGGTTGCTGCTGTTCTGATTCAGGGAGGACATGTCTTGCCAGTTTGGGTTGGACTGTTCCCATTGGAGCAAGGTCAAGACTGATTTGCATATAGCTGGGTCCAAACTGAGGTGGCATGGTGTGCAAAATAAAGATTGGGTTGGGATGCAGCCTGAGCAATTACCAGCGGCCTAGTTTAATTCAAGCATTCTATCAATCACTTTTTTGTATATTTTAACCAATCTAAATTTTGGAATGTGGGGTGGGGTGTCTCAATGGTTGTCCAGGTTCCAAGGTGTATGAAATCAGGAAAGTTTCATAATTGTCTTTTTATGTAGCGGAGTACCTTGAGCTGGTGGTGGCTGGTGTGCTCTCCGGGCCTGGTGACTGGTCTTGTGTGATTGGTCTCACTCCTTGGAGACCTGGGACACCAAGGCCTCTGGTTGTGTGTGTTCGATATCCTCATCAGCAGACTTTTTCGAAAAGGTCGGGGCAATGACTTGTGGCGAAAGTCTTGCCTCTGGCTGGGCACTTAGTTAGCGGGTGTGGGGCTAGCTTGCAGTAGCCCCAGAAGTCTTGTGAGAGTTCCCCTACAGCATTGGGTCTGTGATCATTTGAGCTTGGGGGGCCTTTTGTCACAGCAGTCGTAGTGTCAGTCTTGCTAGGTCGTGAATTGGGTTACCCTGTGGCACTGCCATTTTGTTCTGGTCCGCTTGGTCATGAGAAGGTTTGTGAGAGGGAGTGGGCATCAGAATCTCATCCAGGGGCATGTTGGGCCAGCGGAGGATACAGTGTCAGAGTGCGGTGTAAATGATCTGAACAGATGCCTTCTGCTGTAGAACGTCTTCTGTGGAGGTGCTGGCCAGTTCTTTCAGGTGGGCATAAAACAGTTCGATGGATGCTTCCGCACACTGATCATCTTGGGGATCAAAGTATGCATTGAGGTCTGTGACAGCGCTGTTGAGGTCTTCATCAGCACCAGTCCTAGACAGGTTGCAGAAGAGTTTGAAGATCTGCTCCTCTGTGTAGTGGAGTAACAGGGAGAACCTCAGTTCTCTGTCTGCCTCTTTGGTGGACTTGAAATAGTGTTTCAGGCACACAACCCACATGCGCCAGCTAGAGGCGCCTGTTGCAGAGCCACTTAGCTCATTGAAGGGAAGCATTGGATTCACTGCCAATGGCATCGGCCGGCATAAGTCTCTGTGGAGAAGGTGCAATGATGTAAGGAGGTTGCGGGTGCAGTTTGCACATTCTCCTGCTGCTATGTATCTTTGTAGCAGTTGGTTGCTCTATGCAGTGGGAGCTGGCAGGGTGGGGACGGATGTTCTGGGTTAGAAGGTGAGGCCACAGTGATAACAGTGAGTAGTGTGAAGGTAGTCACAGTAAGGAAGACAGTATGGGTGGCACCAGATGGCAGGACATGCGGAGGAGTCAGGTGCTACGTGGTATGCTGTGGCACAGGGAGGCTGTATGCAGCCAGGAACAGCCATTTAAAGGCTGTGTGTAGTATCTTCTTGTTATGTTTATATGTCCCCTGTTATCTAGTTCCCAGCTGCTCAGCCAGTGTGAGTGTTCTGTCTGGAATGTTGGTGTGATGGACATGAGTGGAATGCTTGGGTGCCTGGTGTGAGTGTGGACAGTTGGACGATGGGCTGAGCAGCAGGCAGGCTGCTCCTGGTGGGGCTGCTACCACTGTTCTTATGGACTTAATAAATAACTTTACAGACACTACTCGGCTACGTCTACTACATGATATCTACGCATGGCATGTACTTGTTACACTGTGTGAATCAGATCACGGTGTGGCCTGTGACGGATGCACACTACTGCGACCGAGTTGGTCAAGTCAAGACACACCAATAAGATGGGGCAGCCTGGGAGCATGTCCAGGGAAGGAGACTACCATCCTCACTGGTATTATTATGTTTCAATCTACCAAGGGAGTTAAGTGTCTCCATTTCAATCTGCGTGTATTTTCGTTTGTGTATGTGTGATTGGTTCTCGAAGTGTTGTCAGACCCTGACAGAAGAAGACAAACACCATCTTGTGAGGACTGAAACACTATGAGGGCTAGTGGTTCCAGGTACTTTCAGGCAAGCAAATCAGAAAGCTGGAAGTGCAGTTATATGTGTTTCTTCATGTTGGGCAGTGGCGGCTGGCATCTACGTGGAGGTGAGCGCATGCACACGCAAAATTATATTTAAACATTTACAGTTACCCGAACATGACATGCTCCGCTCCAAACCTATTCTTTGGCCCCAGAGGAACTGAATACTGCAACTACCTTGCCTAATCCTGACGCTGCTCTCATCCAGCACCACCCTGATTGGAGGGAGCGGCCTCACTCAGTGCTCCCCAGCACAATGGAGGCCTGCTCTTGCTCTCAACCCAGCTGTCCTAAGATGTTTAAAGTGTGCATGTCTGGCTGGCCGTCGCAAGACAGCCGGCCAAAGAGACATGAGAACTTTAAATAGTGCACAGGCAGCACTCTGCCCACCACTTCTCCCTGGTGCCACTGAGCTGGCCCCACCCTGTCCTGACACTCATTTCAAGAGGGTACGATTTTTCATCTCTGCGGCTATGGGGGGCTTTTAAGTGGGGCAACTCTCCTCCGCTCCAATGGAGGAGGCGCCCCTGGTGCTGGGTTCCCTGTAATATCATAGAATGTCTTTGTTCTGGTGATACTAGAGTGGTGGTAGGGACGAAAGGGCTGGGGTGAGCATCAGCTATCAACTAGTGCCTTGAGGGTTCCTTTGATACATTTCTCGATACCTGTTAATAAACATAAACTCAACCTACTTGGGGTTTGCTGATTCCTTTAACTGTTTCCTTGTAACATAACTGATTTTTTCTCCATTATTCTACACAACTATAACTGAAAATTAATCTTTCCTTTAAAACATTTACACTGAATGCGAATAAGATTTTCTATTGTGCAGCTGCTTTAAATATGCTGCCTCCGATAATGACATAAAGATCCAAGCGGATCTGATTTATGTTTATACAGTTACATTTCGTTGCAAATGTTCACTGTTTGTGCAGGATTTAGAGTACAAAGTCCTGGGAAGTAGGTTGCAGATTAACTTTTTCTCTGTATTATTTTGCAGCAATTGCAGTTTTTACTTTTGATCTTTTTGAATACTTTTCACCACGTGACAAATTCATTCAAATATGCTGTTCCTCAGGGTAAGCACTTCAAAATCTTACATGCATGTTTGCTCCAGCAGTTAGCTATAGACCCCAGTTATCTTTCTTGACTAGTGCGACCGGTACATTTCACCCGCTTGAGAAGCTCTTTTGGCTGTGTTGTTAAGATAATACAAGACATATGCTGCAGGAAAGCAAGTCTATCATAACCTGTGGGTAAGCATATCATATTTTTGCAAAACAATTTTTTCCTATTCAGTATAGTTGATTTATACATTTATTTTTAAGGGGAAACTAATATCTGTTTAAACAATATTTAGGGGCATTTTATAATTCCCATTCATGATCTTGCACTGTTCAATAATTGCTTTGCTCATGTTGTGACAGTTGATGTCTCTGATGTGTGTATAGTCATTTTGCTGTTATACTAAATACCAAGGGCCTCATTTATAGGGAATTGGTGTAGGGCAGTGCTGCAAGTCTTCTTGCTGCGCTGCCCTGTACCAATGGTAAAGGGCAGGAATGTATCGTAAGTATGAAATACATTGCATTTGTGGCCTTTCTCCCATGGTGGTGCACAATTTGCTGCTTAGCACTAACGCAGGCACCCTTTCACCTTAGTGCGAGAGTGTCTGCTTTGCATGTAGGATTGGGCACCACCTTGCACAAAAACAATCTAGAGAGGTGGTTTCCTTATTCTACATGTGCTGCAGAATGCAGTACATTTAGAAAGGGGAAAAAAGGGGTGAAATAAAAATATTCCTCCTTGTAATGCCTACTCTGGGGGGGCATAAGGTTATGGCGCTTCTCCAGGTTTACGTGATTAAGTAAATCTGGCACAGCATCAAAACTCATGGGTGCTGCATCGGAAAACTCACCGCAACTCCCATAGCACACCTACCTGACATAGTGTAAGATAACGCCCAGGAAGCCGTGCATTGCTACAATACTGAAAAGTGCAAATTTTACTCACGTCTGACCAGCCCATATGTATTCACATATGCTCCAGGGGGATATTGGGCCATATGTATCATTCCAAATTGCGTTCGCAAACACTGGCATTTGCATCGCATTTTGGCTCAGTCGTTTGTATTAAAGAAAAACTGCCTCGCAAAATAAGGAATCGCAAAATGGCGATTCCTTATTTTGCGATTGCATTTAAGGAATCGCAAATTGCTATTACTTAAATGCAATGTAAGAAGCACGGAATATGTGCAATTTGGCCTTAAGGAATCACAAATTACCACCAACTTCAAGTTGGTGGTAATTTGCGATTTCTCTGAAAAATTCACTTTTTTGCATTTTTCAAAGTGCCATGTGGCTCACATACATGCCCTTAGGGCATGTATGTGTGCCACATGTGCCCACATGCACATTTCAGAGGTGACACCCTGGCACCCTCGAAATTGCATTCTCAATTTGCGATTCTCTAATTGCGAATCGCAAATTGAGAATGTCTTCCCATTCATTCTTATGGGCCTCTAGGGCCATAGGAATGAATGGGGAGGTATTCCTTAATTCGCAATTAAGGAATATGTAGGATTCGCAAAATTATTTTCAAATCCTACATACATAGCGTTTTGCGATTCTCAAATAGCGATTCACAAAAAAATTGTTATTTGAGAATTGCAAAAGAACATTGTGATACATATGGCCCATTGTTCTTCAAGTACTTATCTTTTTTGAAAGCTGCTGTAAGATTGAGAAATAGCTGTGACTAAGTATAATACAAGCTCTGCTGTGATTTTATGGTTTTAAAAATTACCGTCTTTTCTGTATTTACTTATATTGAATTTTATTTCTATGACTTTTATACTGAATGTATTTTTGTAGTTGTATTTATTGATGATTGGATTTTAGCGCGTGTATTGCATTTATGGTGTTCTGCTTTTATGGTTTCAAAAACAAAAACAAATATAGCTAATATTGATTGATTGAGTGAGGCAATGCAGAGACTTGTGCTCTCTTACCTTACTCCATGTCTATGAGGACATTCAAAGCCATGTAAAGTGACTTTAAATGGCCTCATAGATATGGTGGTGAGGTTTGCACTGCTGGAGCGTCAGAAAAAGTGATGCTCCTGCAGTGCAAGCTTCTGATAAATGAGCCCCCAACTATCAACCTACCATCAAGGTAAGTAGATATGAAGTTAAGTATATTAAATCAATACTTTCCTCCCTAAAGGCAGGAAGGTGCTTTAGCCACATTAGGCATTAAAGGATTTGAGAAAAGAATTGTAAAATACACAGTCTGAACAATTTGGACAATAGTAATTATACAAATGCTTTAATGTTCACAGCTTATCTCCATCCGACACCGATTATCTTAGTATAATATATCCAGCTTTTATGAATACTAAGTATACATAGCATTTTTTTATGTGAACATCATAGCTTTTTTACAATGCAGAATATACTCAATATGGGTGTATAACACCATCGTTGTTGGTAGAAGACAGTGAACACTCAGCTAACACGTTTCTCTCTATGGTGGCTAAAAAGCCTAGGGCTTTTTCAAGGCACTGAGTCCGATCAAGTTTGTTGACAGTGAAATTATTAAAGAATGTGTACCAGAGAAATATCAGTTCCTTGGCCTGAGGAGATAAATAGTTTTCCTTGAGATAGATGAGACCATCATGGTACCGTCTTTGTGAGTACATATTGAATGGTATGCAGATTAATCTATTATGGTATAGTTGATCAGGTGCAGATAGATTGATAGATAGATATTGTATTGCACAATTAATTAAAATCATTGCAATCATATAAAAACAATATAAAGTGCATAAGTTCCAATATTATAAAAGGGTATATTAAGGTTTATCACCCTAATATTCTGTGATTTAAAAAAAATAAACACAATTTGGGTAACTATACACATGGGATTTAAAACAGATGTAAAACAGTTAGGCACAACATTATGGATTATAGCTCTTTATGATCATCCAAATACAGGACTGCTTTTACTGCACAGAGGTATTTCATAAAGCATGCCGCCAGCTGCACTGATTAACCTTTTATGCACTCGACCAGGGCAGCTTGACATTTCCGTATGTTTAAAGTATGCCAAATGGGACGAAGCCAGTAAATTTCTCAAAGTGCGTAGTTTCTCACAGCTGCACAGCTGCACAGTATGTGGCTTCGAGATTCCCCCACACGCTCGGCACTGAGTGGATACATTCTCTTTGTACCCTCATCCATACTTGTATGCCAACAGTGGGATCAAGCCAAACTGTAATTTCATTAGTTGACGCTTCATTATTGGTTTTAAGGAGGAGGCCAGGTATTGTGGCAAGGCCCAACTGTTGTAAAGTTTTGATGCCCAGGTTTCATGACTTAAGTTTTTCAGGCTTTGTGCATCATTATCGTCTGACATTATCTTCGCTTGCTTTGTTAAGAGTCTAGCAGCTGCCGAAGGGGGTATAGGGGCAGACCATATTTCCTGAGCTTCCAATACCTCAACACAGTAAGTTAGAAATTCACACCATGTAGACCCTAGGCTGTATATCATTGTCCAGATGTTTTTCTTTAGTGTGTTATCCCGTGCGTGTTTAGCTTTTAGGCAATAGGCTATGAATCTAGCTTTAAGGATCCACTTTCGAGATGAGAGGTTGAATTCCCTACGTATTTGCACATGTGAGGTAGCGGTCGGTAAAAAGAAAACTCTACAGAGGCAGGCTGACTGAGCTCTATCCAACCATGTTGTCAATTTATCTTTCAAGGCTGTTGCATCATGGGCTGGTGACGGTAGAAATTTTGCCCCATTACTCGGATCAAGGGGGTTAGATCTGGTGAGCTTATGGCTTTCCTTGCTCTACAAAAAGCACCCTCTAAGGATTGAGCCATTCCTTGCATCGCGGAGATGTAAACAGACGGCCATCCTTTATGATCGATCCACACTCCTAAATACTTATAGGCGGTGACGATCTCGATAGGTTTACCTTCAATGTGCCATACACCTTTCATTTTTATTTATCGGGAAATTATCATTGCCTTTGTTTTTGCCATGTTTATTTTTAGATTGTTTTCTCTGCAATATAAAGACAATGCAGTTAGCAACTGCTGTAATCTGATCGGAGTTTGATCAAGCAAAGTTGTGTGAACCGCATATTGGAGCGATTGAATTTTATTCCGGCTAATTTGGGAGGGAAATCTCGAGCTTCAGCCAGACAATCAGGTAAGTCAGCCAGGTAAAGATTAAAGAGCATTGGGGCCAGTAAGCATCCTTGCTTCAAACCTTTATTGGTTTGTATCTTTTTGGTGGTGGACCAGGTTGTAGAAACTCTAATCTTGACCCAAGTTTCCGAGTATAGAGCTCTTTAATCTCATCCACAATATTGGGTAGGACACACTGTCGAAGGCAGTTTGGAAATCAATGTATGCAAGATACAAAGCCCTACCTTTTTTTACAAGTGTTGTCTCAATCAGGTGGAACATGCAGATCAGGTTGTCTTCAATATGTGATCCCTTTTGGAACCCTGTTTGCGTGTGAGGGATCAATTTGCACGCTTCTGCCCAAGCCGTCAGTTATTGTAGCAGTATACTAGCATAGCACTTCCCGTCTACATCTAGAAGTGCAATCATTCGATAATTTTCAGGGATGGATCTTGAGCCTTTTTTGTGTATTGGGACATGAAGGGATCCCCTCCATGACTCAGAAATGCTTCTTCCCAGCCTATACTCCCCGAATAAAGGTGCCATAATTATTGCCCATTTCCATGCCGTCCCTTGGTGCACCATGGGTGGGATACCATTGGGGCCAGGCGTTCCTCCAGAACGCATTTCTTTAATAATGTGCATATCTTCGTCGGAAGTTATTACTGTTTGGTCATGTGAGAGATTTTGTGACTCTGTGATCCTATGCACGTTGTTAGAGTTCCTCATGATAGGCGTTGCATAATTATCACTGGATGTCTCCACATAGAGGTCTTCTATGTGGTTTTCTCATGCTGTTGGCAAGATATTTGTAGTTGTAGGTCGCTGGCTGCATCGGAAGCAATTATTCATTCTATTCCAAAATAGCTTTTGGTCTCATGATTTTATTATTTCATGTGCTTTACCCCAATGGTCTTCTTCAATTATTCTTGTGTAGGAGAATCTTGCTTTCCTATATTCCCTGTGAATAGCTGTGAGCTTTTCCTTTAAAGATCTATTTTCAGAGATATCCTTGGTGGTTTTGCGCATTTTCTCATTTATTTTGTGTTTTATTGTCACTATTAGGGGCATATTATCAAGACAGGCGATACAATTATCGCCGTTTTAGCGGCAGAAAGCTCTCGCTAAAATGGCGATAATGGGCTTGATAATATGCTCTATGGAATTCCAATTGAAGCCCATGTTAGATGTCCTTCACATCTAACATGGGCTTCATTTGGAATTCCATAGAGCATATTATCAAGCCCATTATCGCCGTTTTAGCGGCAGTTTTCTGCCGCTATAGCAGCGATAATTTTATCGCCTGTCTTGATAATATGCCCCTTAGTTTTTGTTTTGTGAGGCGATCATTTTTGGAGCAAATTGGTTGGGTCTTTGCTTCGTTACAGCAATGAATTCTTTCCTTGTTTCTTTCAAGAGCAGTTCCCATGGTTTAAAGGGCAAGTCGCCATTAACCTGAGTTACTTTATTCTAGATTGATTCCACTTCTGTATTAATTTTTTCTTGATATTCTACCACCCACACAATTTCGTTTATAGGTTTTTCCTCCTCACCGTTCAGTTTGATTCTTGGCCGGTGGCATTGCATGGATATAATATCACAGGCGATGATTTCGTAATCGTTTGCCCAAGTTGGTGTTACTGCAAAGGCTTGAGATGCGTGAAAATGGGCAATCGAGATCCAGATGTAGTCCAATGTGGAAAATCTAAAATTTGAGGAATGGGTATAAGCTGCTGGCAAATCAGTGGCTGATCTACCGCTTGGGATTCAGAAGCCCAGATGATTGAAAAAAGCTGACAATTTGAGACCATGATTGTCTTTTCGTTGGCACTGACAGCTTATTTCTGGGATGCACCAAGTGGAGTCATTCAGGGTTGCCCGAGGGGAGTTTAGGTCTGAATTCATTGGGTTGGCATTAACATCACCCATTATTATCTATAGATCTTCTGGACACTGGGAATGGAGATCACTTATTGTTGGTAACATTCTACTTAGGGTTGCTCCTCGTTTGATCTTGGACAAATGGAGAAAAATGCAACCTAGATTCATGGATTATTCCGCCTGAGTTGATATGTTTGGTTTTAGCCACTTTACCTTGACAAAAATGTTATCTCCACTGAGCTGCCAGGTTGTTTTTGACATAAATTGCCACCCCTCCCGAGGCATAGCCTCCCACCTGAGAGGTAGTGCTGTGTGATTAATAGACTGTGTAGTCCCGCCATGGTGTTGAGTGCACGGCCCACGTTTCTTGTACAGCCATGATATCATAACTCTGGAGGTGTTGTATTGCATTCCTTTTGTCTTCATTAGCCGTTAGACCCCTAATATTCCAAAAACACATTTTTAGCTTGGAAGCAAGATTGTGCTTGTTAGGAAGGACCGCAACGCTTTTAGGGACGAGGGTTTTCGGCACGTGTTAGCCATGACCAATCTTTGCTGTTCTTTCCCTTAGTCAGGCATAGGCGTTTGCCCCCTTCTGAATCCATTGTAATTTGTATTAACCCTTTGCTCCACGGTTTTGTCCTCAGGCCATCTTCAATGTCATGCAAAATGGACCTGTTGGGGCTTTTATTGTGTCCTTACTGTCCTCTCTTTCTTTGCATTTTCAATTATGTTTTGCCTGCAGTTCTGTAGTGACACCTCCTGTTTTCATGATCGCTGGATATTTTATTGGTGCCGGGTTTCTGATCTGAATCCCCGATACATCAAATAGATTTTTATTTTCCTTACGGGCATTTAACATGGCCAGTTTAGCGAAAGCAACCTCTGTTGTCTCATTTATTTCGCCAGGCTCAGGAGCGAGAAAACCAACGCTGTCGATATCTGTAGTTTTTATATTTTCTAAACACGGGATATTTGAGCAAAGCTTTAAGATGTTCCCTCTGTTGAGGGTGTCCTACTTCCCCTGCGAGATATATTTAGGTCTCTTTCTTGGCACACTCAATTTATTTGGAGACACTTGACATTTTTACAGCTTACGTGGCTGTTTATATATTCTTCCCCTTCTCCTTAGGAACTGACACCACCCATATTGCTGTTATATTTAGGATATAGCCTTATCTTTAGATTTCCTGGGTTTTTGTGTTGAACCGAGGTAGGAGGTTTCTGTAGGTGACGTGCAGAGCATGTCTTCAAGGTGTCAGTAAAAAGTCAGGCTCATCCCAGGGGGTCACCAGATTAATCCAATGGAGAGGTTGTATATTATTTTTGCCAACAATTTCGAACATATTTCTATTTTAATGACTGTATATTTGATTACCTTGCAGGAAAGCTTATGCTCAATACAGCATTCCTTATTTGGTTATGATAATGAGCCAATTATAAAGGCTCCAGGGCTGATTTGTTCACTTTGAAATGGTATGTCATATACCATAGGTCCGATCTGTTTGTTATGAAAAATGACAACTAAAGCAATAGGCTTGACTTATGAATTGCAAAAATCATTTGTTAAAGCCAATTGACCCTTAACGGTGGACTGGTATTACTCTGTGGTAAAGGCCATTGGCAGGTATTTTGTTTCACTGAATCTCATAAACTACTCTAGTAGGCATGGATTTTGGTGTTGGTTACCTCCTTTGATGAACCCTCAGGGCAGAAGATTTGTGTTGTGGCAATTCACAGGATAGCCTGGCCTGTGCAGTTGTCTGCGAGGCAGTTTTAATAAAAAACATTTAAAAAATCTACATACATATATATATACATATATTCCCATTCTTCTTCTCCCCATCACAGTACACTGCAGAGGGAAATGGGTTCACCTATTTAGCCACAGGCTCTACTGCCCTCTGACTGACGGCCTTTTATTTGATCACATGAGCACAACTGCCTTAAAATAAATTTGCTTCGATGCCTGGCCTGGTGGACCAGTGCTGTAGATTTCTGTTTTCTTTCTTTCACTTTCTCAGATGACCTTTTATTTATTTCCCTCCCTTTTTTTTAGTGTGCCTGTAGCTCCCCTGACAGCATAACGGGTCATTTGCTTGCCGTTCATGTCATTGGCAGTGAGCCACATCCTGTGCTACTACCTATTACCATAATTAACCTAATGGCTTCCCACTGTTATGTTTAATTTTATGTTTGTATTGTAAGCATATGTCCACCAAGCTTTGTTGGTGGCATCAATTCTTTTTTCTACTTTTATTCTTTTAATTTGCCTTGCCTATCCTTGTTCAAATTGTGTGTCTGTTTAATTGCAGATACGTAAATGGGTGAATGTAAAAATGAATCAGTAGATGAGAACAAGGATGAGTGTCAGAGTGTATGATGATTTACAGAGTGCCTAAACTCATCAGGACTGACGGGGCATTTTCTCTTATAAGCCAGATGTTTAGCATTCCTAATGTTTGTGTGCATTTAGGACCTTAACCTGTTTGGTGCTGAGAACAGAACAGTTCTGTCATCTCCACACAACCAGGAAATCCCTCTGCTGTTTACAGCAGAGGGATTTCCTTTTTTCGTTTTTCAACCTCGGGAGTTGAGGAAGAGTTCCCCCAACCTACCAAGAATTGTTTTTTCTATGTAATGGTGTTCACACGTATGGTGCGCTGTTGTCATTACATTGAAAATGAAACTGAAATGAGCTGATCGACTCAATTCAGTTTCATTGCCTACGTGCTCACAGGGGTATCTCAGCCCCCCATGTACCTAGGCAGATGGGCGAGGTCTCATTGGAATGGGGAGACTCTCCTCGTTCCAAGGGTATCCTTCTCTGGTGGATCCCGGATTGGGGATCGTGGAAGGAAGACAATTTCAAAGCAGGGATCCACCCACTAGACACCACGAAGGGGGGAGCAGTCGCTTGGGCAAGGGCTTTTGCTGCCCCAGTAAATTATGGCCATATCCAGGCTTTTTTGCGCCCCCCTGGGGAGCAGAAGCACGTGATCTGCCCCTCAGGGGGGCAGAAAGCCCACTAAGACCAAGGGATTTATTTGCATAAATATATATTTAGGAGTGGAGGCCTCCCTGAATGGGCATTTTAATGCCCCTACACCTCCCAAACATTTCTAGTCTTTCTGCCCCCCCCCCCCGGATGCAGATAGGGCAATAGACCCCAATCTGCCCACCAGGGGAGGTGGAAAGTCCACTAGGCAGCAGGGATTATTTTTTTTATATAAGAGGGCTGGGGGCTGCCCAGAATGGGCAGCCAATGCCCCAACCCCCCAAACACAAAAAGGATAGTATTCCCCCCGAGGGGCATATGGGTGTTAATACCCACTACCTGCCCCGCGGGGGACAGAAAACCCACTTGAAACCAGGGATTAATAAAAAAAATAAGGGTGGAGGCTGTCCAGAATGGGCATGCCAAAGCCCCCACCACCCAAAACAATGGGCACGGTCTTTCTGCCCCTGAGGGCTTTGGGGGCATAAACCCCCGATCTCCCCCCTGGGTGTGGCAGAAAGCCTACTAGGCTCCAGGGACTATTTTTTCTTCTTAGTGTAGGGGTGGGGGCTGCCCTTAATATGCATACCAGTGCTCGGGCTGCCCTTAATATTCATACCAGTGCCCCCACCCCACCATAAAAAAAGGGCACAGTCTTTCTGCCTGAGGGGATAGGATGGCAATATCTCCTGATCTATCCCCCGGGGGGGGGGGCAGAAAGCCCTGTCGGCACCAGGGACGATTTTTTCCCTGTGCAGGGGTGAGAGCTGCCCTGTAAGGGCATGCCAATGTCTCCAACCCCCCCAAAAATGGGCACAGTCTTTATGCCTTCCCTGGGGCAGATATTGACAAAAGCCCCTGATCTGCCCCCCTGAGAGGGGTCAGACAGCCCACTAGACACCAGGGACCATTTTTACTTTGAGTAGGTTTGGGGATGCCCAGAATGGGTATATCGATGCCTTCAACCCCTAAAAATACTGGACACAGTCTTTCTGCCTGCGGGGGCATATGACGGCAATATCTCCTGATCTACCCCACAGGGGGGCAGAAAGCCCTCTAGGCACTGGGGATTTTTTTTCCTTGTGCAGGGCTGAGTGCTGCCCTGAAATGGCATGCCAATGTCCCCAACCCCCCCCAAAAATGGGCACAGTCTTTTTGCCTCCCCTTAGGGGCAGATATTGACAAAAGCCCACTAGACACCAAGGACCTTTTTTACTTCGTGTAGGGTTAGGGCTGCCCAACATGGGCATGCCAATGCCCCAACTCCTAAAAAACAAATGTACACAGTCTTTCTGCCCCCGGGGGCAGGTGTTGGTTATTACCCCCTATCTGCCCCCACCCAGGATTGGTTTGGGGGCATTTTAGGGAGTGGAATCATAGTCAAGGGTCTTTCATCTTTTTTTAGGCACACATTTTAGCCGTTTCTGCCTCCCTTGGGGGCAGATCAGTGATCATTTTAGGATCATTTGTCCCCAAGGAGGGCATAAAACTACTAGATACCACAGAAAGATTCTGTGTGTGTGCGTGAACTGGAGTTCGGCTGACCATCTGCATGTATTGACGTTTGGCTCGCTGTTTGTGTACTGGCACTTGGCTGGCGGTATGTGTGGACTAGCACTTGGTGACAGTGTGTGTAGATTGGCGCTTGCCTGGCAGTGTGCATCGATGGCGCTTGGCTGGTGGTGTGCGTGGACTGGTAACTGGCTGGTGGTGTGTGTGGACTGTTGCTTAGTTAGCAGAGTGGCTAGGGTATATTCCCCAGTGTTTTTTGTGCCTATAATCCTCTGCAAAACTCTAATTTGGCTTCAAAATTCACATTCTCCTCACATGTCTGTGCGGGAAAGTTGAAGGGTCACCACACTGGCACGAATTTCCTACCACCAAACGTTCCCCTCGATCTCCTGATAAAAATGATACCTCACTTGTGTGTGTGTCACACAAGCAGAGTCAGCCTTAAAACAAATTTAACAAACGGACCTTATACACACGATTTGGTTCACACAAGTGAGGTAACATTTTATCGGGAGACAGAGGGGAATGCTGGGTGTTAGTAATTTTGTGTCAGCACGCTAACCACACACAGAAATGTGAAGAGAATTTGATTTTTCAGCTGAATTTGGGGTTTGCAGGGGATTCTGGGTAAGAATGCGTTGGGAGATCCACACAAGCCACACTTCCCTGGACTACTCTGAATGTCTAGTTTTAAGAAATGTCTGGGGTTGATAGGTTTACCAAGATGGCGGCCAAGCCTGGGAACAAAACCCAGTTCCCCCCTCCTCTATCTATTGCAAAAGGGGCTCCTGCGTTTTGGTCCCAGGGTCAGCGACCATCTGAGGAAACCTATCAAACCTAGACATTTCTGACAACTAGACACATGGGGAACTCCATGGAGGTATTGCTTGTGTAGATCCCCAACATTTTCTTACCTAGAATCCCCTGAAAACCTCAAATACAGCTAATAAAAATCACATTTTCTTCCCATTTCTGTGTGGGGAAAGCATAGGATCACAGGCCATCACAAATATCCTACCACCCAATATTTTCACAGGTCTCCCAATAAAAATGCTACCTCACTTGTGTGGGTGGGCCAAGTGCCCACAACAGGGAAGGACCCAAAACATATTGTGGTAACATCAACATTTTTATTAAAAAATGGCCTACGTTTTTGGTCCTGCGCTCACCAACCATCTAGTGAAACCTACCAAACCCAGGCAATTCTGAAAACTAGACACCTGGGGGAGTCCAGGGAGGTGTGGCTTGTGTGGATCCCCAAACGTTTTCTTACCCAGAATCCCCTGCAAAACTCAAATTTAGCTAAAAAAGAATTCTTTGCATTTCTGTGCGGGTTCACCACGCCGACACACATTTACTACCACCCAGCATTCCCCTTGGTCGCCCAAGTATAATGATACCTCACTTGTGTGGGTGGGCAAAGGGCCTACGACTTGGAATAGCAAAAAATTTGAGATTGAGGAGAGAGCACGGAGAGCTCTAAGTGCTGTAATTTTTTATAAAATATGTTGTTAAGGCTGACTGTATTGGACACCTACACAAGTGAGGTATCTTCATTATTGGGAGATCAAAAGGAACACTGAGGTGATAGGAAATTTGTGCCAGCGTTGTGATCCCAGACTTGGGGTAATGATGGGTGGGTGTAAGTTTGTGGCTTCCCACAAATTCCAGAACTTTCCATCACAGTGATGTGAGGAAAATGTGTTTTTTGGGTGGCAAAGTTTTAGGTAACAAAACCAGATACGAGTCACACAAGTCATCCCATCCGGGATTCCCCTGGGTGTCTACTTTCTAAAAATGCACAAGTTTTCTAGGTTAATAATGGCGATTTTGGAAGGAGACACAGCCACGTATTACGGTGGTTGAACGTTCATTCTCTGGAGACTACCCTCTCCACATGGACTATTGTGTCTGAGCCATTTCTGAAATCGTATTTTCATTTAGCTAAAAGGTGGCTACATGCAATTTTCATATTCTGAAAAACGAAATCTTCATAAGGACTATTGTGCTCAATTATTTGGTGTTCTGACATCAATTCTATTTAAAAGGTATCAATCGTTTCCATATCAACCTTGGAGCGCCTCCATAATCAGAACATTAATTTTTTATCATATTGTAAATTCATTCCTTGCCACCTTAAGCCCTGATGAAGTTCCAAAAGGTTTTATCTTTGGGGAACGAAGTGCGTTGGCTGTTTTTACGAACAATTGTGAAATAAAAAAAGAGATTAAAGAAATACCAACGGACTGCATGTGTTGTGTTCGGTGCACCTCCTATTGCTTAAAGTACTTTGGGAATCAGTAACCAGTGGCACCAAAAGGTGACAGGTGCCGGAGTATTGTGCACGATCACCCTTATACGGCAGCAGAGATACACTGATAGTGCTATCCATTAAGTCCATCACCTTGCATTGCTTTAAGTTTTCTAGGTTTCCGTAGGTGCTGGCTGAGCTAAGGCCGAAAATCAACAGCTAGACAAATTGCAAAAAAAGTGTCAGTTTTCAGTTAGAAATGTGATGTGTCCATATTGTGTTTTGGGCAGTTTCCTACCGCAGGTGCTAAGCCTACCCACAAAAGTGAGGTACCATTTTTATTGAAAGACTTGAGGGAATACTGGGTGGGTGAAAGTTTGTGACTCTGCAGATTCCACAACTCTCCATCACAGAAATGTGTTTTTATTTTTTACAAAGTTTGAGGTTTGCATGGGATTCTGGGTGACAGAATCCTGGGGAGAGTCACACAAGTCACCCCATCCTGGATTTCACTGAGTGTCTAGTTTTCACAAATGTACAGGTTTTCTAGCCTTCCCTAGGTGCCGACTGAGCTAAGGCCCACAATTCACAGCTAGGCATGTTGCAAAAAAAGGGCTATTTTTCAGTGGGTAATGTGATGTATCCACGTTGCGTTTTGAGTCGTTTTTTGTTGCAGGCACTAGGCCTACCCAAACAAGTAAGGTAACATTTGTATTGGGGTACTTGGGGGAATGCTGGGTTGGTGGAAGTTTTTGGCTCTTCACAAATTCCAGAAAGTTCCAACACAGAAATGCGAGGAAAATTTGTTTTTTTTGCAAAGTTTGAGGTTTGTAAGGGATTTGTGGTAACAGAACCTGGGGAGCGCCACACAAGTTAAACGATCCTATATTCCCCTGGGCGTCTATTTATCAAAAAATTACAGGTTTGCTAGGTTTCCCTAGGTGCCGGCTAAGCTAGGATCCAAAATCCACAACTAGGCACATTGCAAAAAATGGTCAGATTTCAGTGAAAAAATGGGATGTGTCCATTTTGCTTTTTGGGATATTTCCTCACATGGGCAAAAGGCCCACCCACACAAGTGAGGTACCATTTGTATTCGGAGTCTTGGGGGAATGCTGGGTTGGTAGAAGTTTGTGGCTTGTCACAAATTCCAGTACTTTCCAATACAAAAATGTGGGGAAAATGTGTTTCTTTTCACTCACAAAGTTTGAGGTTTGCAAGGGATTTGTGTTAACAGAACCTGGTCAGCGCCACACAAGTCAAGCCATCTTAGATTCTCCTGTGTGTCTATTTTTCAGAAATGTACAGGTTTGCTAGGTTTCCCTAGGTACTGGCTAAGCTAGGAACCAAAATCCACAGATATGCACATTGCAAAAAAAAGATTTCAGTGAAAAAATGGCATGTGTCCATGTTGCATTTTGGGCTATTTCCTGTTGTGGGCACTAGGCCTACCCACAAAAGTGAGGTACCATTTTTTGGGAGACTTGGTGGAATTCTGGGTGCTTGGAAGTTTATGGCTTGCCACAAATTCCAGAGCTTTCCATCACGCATATTTGAAGATTTTTTTTTTTTTTACAAAGTTTGAAGTTTGCAAGAGATTCTGGGTAACAGAACCTGGTGAGAGCCACACAAGTCGCCCCACCCTGCATTCCCTTGGGTGATATTTAAAAAAAAAATACAGGTTTGCTAGCATTCCCTAGGTGCCGACTGAGCTAGACACCAAAATCCACAGCTTTGCACATTGTAAAAAAAAAATGCAGTTTTCAGTGGAAAAATATGAGGCGTCCATTTACATTGTGGGCCATTTCCTGTAGCGGGCACTAGGCCTACCCAATCAAGTGAGGTAGCATTTTTATTGGGAGACTTGGCGGAATGCTGGGTGCATGGAAGTTTGTCACAGAAATGCGAGGAAAATGTGCTCTTTTGACAAAGTTTGAGGTTTGCAAGAGTGATTCTGGGTAGCAAAACCTGGTGAAAGCCACATAAGTCACCACATCCTAGATTCCCCTGGGAGTCTGTTTTCCAAACATGTACAGGTTTTCTAGGTTACCCTAGGTGCCGGCTGAGCTAAGGCCCAATATCCACAGCTAGGCGCATTGCAAAAAAAGGTTTAGTTTTCAGGGGAAAAATGTGGGGGCATATTATCAAGGACGGCATTAAAAATTATCGCCGCTTTTGCAGCAGAAAACTGCTGCTAAAGAAGCGATAATGGGCTTGATAATATGCCCTTGAGAATTCCAATAGAAGTCCATGGTCACACCAGAACATGGTCTTCTATTGGAATTCTAAAGGGCATATTATCAAGCCCATTATCGCCGTTTTAGCTGCAGGTTTCTGCCGCTAAACCGGCGATAATTTTAACGCCATCCTTGATAATATGCCCCATGGTGTCCATAAGTTCTAAACCTGTTTTAGACTCACAATCTGATGGTTCTTTTTTGCAGCATGAAAGTGTAAAGGGGAGGAGGCCAATCAAATGATCAATACTTCTATGAGACACATAGTAACTACGGACAACTTACCTGAAATTAGTTGATTTGGTAAAAAGCCAAAAATAACTGAACATAGAGACACCTCAATACAAGAGTGTAAAAGTACATCGGAATTAGCATAAATACAAATCTGTATATCCAATTTAGCCGATGCAACATAAGTAACACAATTAGTTCAAGAAGCAAAATGCAGAAGATCAGAAAGCATGAGACCAAATTTCCCTGCATCAGGGGTTGGTGAGTAAAAAGCTAAATCTATCCCGACACTAGCACTAAGATGACATCTCTACTTAAGCATTTCTAAGTGGAGGGTAAAAGGTAGCATAATGTGGAGGCTTTCTAAGAAGTCTCTCCACTATATGGGTCGTGTAACATGAAGCTACCAAGACAGTGCTTGTTCTCAGGTGCTCTCTCTCTGAAGGCTAAGGAAGAAGTGGCACACTTTCCCTACTTTCACAGCACATAACATTCCCAGATTTCGCTTTGGGGACAACCCTGAAGGAAATTTTCCATTGGACAACGGTGTTCTTTCTTCAATACTTTTTGGCCTTGGTTCCCACACCACCTCTTGTGTGAAACACAACGACCTTCGTTTATTGACTCAAGTCACATGATTGTAAATTCTTTTCTCCTTGTCTCCTGGCCTGACTAATAAAACAAAGACATTATTCTAACTAACAAGAGTGCTTCTTTCAACTTCAACACAAAACGTGAGAAAGAGCAAATTCCAAAGCACACATAAAATTCTAACTGTTAATTCTAAAGCAAGAGTTTTCCAGGGACCTGCATTTCAGGCCTATGAGATTCAGCTAACAGAAGAAAGCATCATGTGAATTTTACGAATTTGCATTACATTAAGGCACTTCAATTAATGCATTTACCTACATGTAAAAGGATATGATTAATAAGCACATCTAGTATATGAATGTTTGTCAGTTGCAAAACACAAGTTCTTTATGTTAATGTTTTCAGCTAGTTACATTCATTCTCTACGTTGATTTGATAATCTACATTAAAATAACCTAAAGCACATTACGTTTTCATGTTATTATGTTTCCCGATACTCACACTTCACATTAATACAACAAAGGATTATATGCAGGTTCGGTCTACAAATGATTATGATGCACCCCTACAATTAAATGTGATTTCTGCTACATCAGGGCCGTGTCCTGTTTCAGGCACTATGCCTACCCACACAAGTGAGGTACCAGAACTTCTCTTAGCCTTGTGAGCCTTGGTCCATTCAAACTTCGTATCCTGACTGTTAAACTTACCAACCAGACCCCTATGTCTCTCTTCTACTTGATCTACAAATTTCTTTTCCATGTCAGTTAATATGCAGGTTAGGTTATGTCTATGCGCATAAGCAGTGTCTAATGTTACTATTGGTGCTAAATATTTTCCCATTCTGTCTTCTTGCTTATAATAATCGTATTTGTTCAACTGTTTATAGACAGGTATTTCTGAGACTACCACATCATAATTTGATAAATAGTACTCTTAATGACCTTTTCCATAAAACATACTAGAAGCACACTAAAACTAATGTCATAAGTCAAGGGTAAGTTACGATACCTAATCCCTTCCTCAACCAAAGCAGGCAATTGCATACATGCATAACAATCTCTCACTTCCATGTTGCTGACGTACTCATATAGCAACTTAGCATAAGCAGTCAGAGTATAATCACCTTTAGACAATTCTACATGAAGAGTACGACTAGTTTGTTCTATTAAGCTATTTTCAGATCCTATTGTACCCTCATTTGAGGCAGCAGTGGTAGTGTGGATGTCCGATGTACCCCCACTCCATATTCCTCAACATTATGTGCTCTTAAAATGGATTCAGTAATGACTACAGCTATGACTATGATTACTCCTACAATTAGTGTACCTATAATACATTTGTGCTTATGAATCAAATTTCCAGACTCCATTTTCAAGGTTGCTCGGATTACAGCTTGTGAGAGGATTAACACACAGAGGGGCATATGTACAAGCCCCTATAGCCAATGGAACATCACTTTTTGTGACATTTCCGTGGCAATAGAGGCTTTGCCTAATTTACAAGGCAGCGTTAAGCCACTTAACGTGGCTTAACTTTGCTTTGTAAATAAGGGCTCCATTCACGCTATGCTTAGCGTGAAAGGGGTGGGCAGTGAGTGTTGAGAGTGAGCATTCCACAGCAACACCCATTGATTATTTTGACGATGCCCCCTATTTGCAAATGCAAAAAGAACTATTGATGGACAGAATGCAGAACAATGTCATACAGTCACCTCAGTACAGAGATCTGGGCCTAAATACATGGGGCCCGATTCACAGAACAAACTTAAGCCAAAATCCTAAACTTAGTACCATTTAGGTATTCACAGAATGCACTTACTACTTCTGGTATTCACAGAATGAACTTACTACTTTTGCGATTCACAGAATAAACTTACTACTTTTGCTATTCACAGAATGGATTTAAGACTACTAACTTTACGTCCGCACTCGGGCCGGAAATTCCGGCCCGAAGGCGGAGCTTCCGGGCCGGAGGCGGAGCTTCCGGCCCGGAGGCGGGGCTTCCGGCCCAGAGGCGGAGCTTCCGGCCCAGAGGTGGAGATTTTAAATCTCCGCCACTGGCCGGAATCCCCACCTCCGGCCCGGAAGCTCTGCCTCCGACCCGGAAGCCCCGCGGTGGAGATTTTAAATCTCCGCCACTGGCCGGAATCCCCACCTCCGGCCCGGAAGCTCTGCCTCCGACCCGGAAGCCCCGCCTCCGACCCGGAAGCCCCGCCTCCGTCCCAGAAGCTCTGCCTCCGGCCCGGAAGCTCCGCCTCCGGGCCGGAATTTCCAGCCCGAGTGAGGACGTAAAGTTAGTAGTCTTAAATCCATTCTGTGAATAGCAAAAGTAGTAAGTTTATTCTGTGAATCGCAAAAGTAGTAAGTTCATTCTGTGAATACCAGAAGAAGTAAGTGCATTCTGTGAATACCAAAATGGTACTAAGTTTAGGATTTTGTCTTAAGTTTGTTCTGTGAATCGGGCCCATTGTTTTTTTGCTCACCATGCCATTCCAGTTTGGACCCAGCCATATGCAAACCAGTCTTGACCCTGTGCCCAATGGGAACAGTCCAGCCTGAACTGCCGGGCCAGTTC
The DNA here is from genome assembly GCF_964204655.1 of Triturus cristatus. Taxonomy (NCBI): domain Eukaryota; kingdom Metazoa; phylum Chordata; class Amphibia; order Caudata; family Salamandridae; genus Triturus; species Triturus cristatus. The sequence continues at coordinate 740,589,979 of NC_140591.1, read as the reverse complement.
CTCCCTGGACTGGAAACAAGCATCCTAGGACCGGTTTCGGGGTTTCACCCCTCTTCAGCCAGGATAGCTTGATTCCAGTGGCATGGAGAGCACGGGACTCACGTCTGAGCATACCCGTCCCACTCAGGGTGACAAATGCAAAAAGAACTATTGATCAGACTGTGACCAGCAAGTCCATGTGGCAGATGATGTCAGTCAATGAGGTGATGCTGTCGCACATGGAGGCCAGGTGCCATGCCAGGTGACCTGGGAGATGTGGATGGTACGCTGCCTCTCACGGTCTTTTCCATGGATGACCCACCTTCCTCCGGGGACCCTCAGATGCAGGCCTTGACGATGGTTGGGACGCTCCCTCCCTGTGGCTGGTGGTGGTCTTCGCCTGGTGGCACAGGGAGGGTTGCCCATGTTGTTGGCGATCCGACGGAGTGAATGGCTTATGTCCCTTTGCACCGCCAGGAGCTCAGCCAGTCTTGCCTCCATCCGTCCTTGGTGTTCTTGTTGACTGGTGTGTTGCTCGGCCTGCTGGTTCTTAATCTCTGTGAGGGTCACCAGTACCTGGCTGAACTCCATGGTGTCACGCCGGTATGCGTCCATGATGTTGTCTATGTGTGACATACCAGTCCCTTCAGCTGGCTGGTCAGGTACTCGCCTCCGCCTGCCTCCACTCCAACCACCCCTGCCCACATGAGCCTGGGCTGCCGTTGTGGGCACATCGGGTCTACGGGACCCCTGAGGGATGGCAGTGGCAGTGTTGTCTGCCTCCTCCTAGGTGCCCGGCGCACCTTGTTTCTCCTGGTCAGACTGGCTCAGGTGTTCACTGCGGGCAGGGCTCCTCGGTGTCTCCTGGGATGTGGCAGGAATGGGGGTGGTGGTTGGCGCAGATGTTCCTGAACCAGGTGCTGCAGGGGATTGGACACCAGAGGGTCCAGGTCGGTCGGGGTCCTCCGCGGAGTGTTGAGAGACGTCGCTGCCGGTGGGATCAGGTTCCTCCCGAGCCTGGGACTGTGATTGTTCACCCCCATTGTTGGGGGGAGAGTCATCACGTTGCCCTGTGTGTGAGAGACAGACAATGTTAATGCTGTTTCATGCAACATCCATGTTTCATACACATTCAAGTTGGCACTGTTCCTCCAGGTAGTTGTATGTGCCTAGCATTCGCCTCAATGTTCACTTGTGGATGGGTATGTTGCGGGGGACAGATTGATATGTTCTCCTGAGTCTTTGACATGTAGATTTTTGGCTTGGATGCTTCTGCGGCTATGTATTGGTGTTGTTGTGTTACATGTCCATTGTGACAGTGGGTAAATCCATTGCCTGTCCCAGGGGTGTCTGCTTGTGTAAGGGGTGTGTGTGACAGGGCCTGCTGGTGGGTGTAGTGTGATTTGGCAGTGGGGCTCCCAGGTGATGTAGCTGTCCCCCCATGGAGCATGCTGCCATGACAGTGAGTGTGGGTTCCTGTCCTAGATATCTGACCTTGTTGTCTTGGTGTTTGTGTTTGCATTGGTCACAGGAGGGCCTTGTGCTGCCTACACCCGGGCCAAGTGTAAGCTATCTTGTCAGTACTTTCCCAATCCCTGTGCATTGCGCATGGTGCATGGGTATGTACCTGGGCCATATGGGATGAGGGCAATTGTGTCTGATTTGGAGTTCAACAATGCGTTTTGTGACACCCACCCTCCCAGCATACGGGACATCCATTCTTGGGTTGGTGCTTCGTGTAGCATGGGACATAGCATGGCCTTGCTTTCTCAATGGGGCATACACATGTTATTGGCATTAGAGTTGTTTTTAAATGTGGTTGTGGCCGGTGAGGGCTTGGGGGCAGTTGCGTGCATTTTGTGTAGTTGGGGTGTGGATGCCATTACCCCCATGTTACGTAAGTTGTTTGTGTACTCACCAGGCTCTGGAAGTCCTTGAAGTCCATGTACTCCCACCGGTGGAAGCAGGGCCATCACCTTCTCCTCCCAGGGATGGAAATGTACTGGTCTGCGGGGCCCACCCCCTCCAGTGATGTTGCTCTGGGCGTAGTCATCATTCATTTTTCGCTTGACAGCCCTCTGCATATCGGACCACCTGGCTTGGCATTCAGTCCTGGTCCTTCTGATGGGTGCAACAGCATTCACCCTATCAACAATCCTCTGCCACAGACGTGATTTTTCGGCTGTGCTGGTCTGTCTGACCAATGTTCCAAACAGCTGTGGCTCGACTCTGATGACTTCATTGACAAGGATCTCCAGCTCCTCCCTTGTGAACTTTGGATTCTTGTCTGTGGGCATGGTGTGGGGTGAGGGTGTGGATGGTTGTGGGTGTGTGGGTGTGAATGTGAAGTTGTGGGTCTGAATGTGAAGAGGGGGTATGTGTGAAGGAGGTTGTGTGAAGGAGGTTGTGTGAAGGTGTATATGTTAAGGTGGATGGGTGCAGCTGTTGGTGTGTGCTCTCTAGCTGCAGTGAGTCTGTTGCAAAGGCTCATGGTTTGTGTGTGTGGGCCTTTTTATTGGTCCATTTGTGGGTGGGCCTCAGTTTGAATTTTTGGTGGGTGTGTTATAAGGGGTGGTTGTGAGTTTGCCCCTCTGTTTGCCTGTTTGGATGTGGCCAGGTCAGTCATTTCCATGTCTTGTGCACTGTAGACGTGTTTTGTGGTGTTGTGCGAGTCGAATAGACCCTCCTTGTGCTGTTTTACATTGCCTATGTATGGTGCGTACATATGCGATGTTGTTGTGAGGTGCGTACATACGCAATGTTTAGGTACGCACCGTACATACGCGATGATGTTGTTGTGAGGTGCGTACATACGTGATGATGTTGTCTGGGGTGTGTACATACGCGATGTTGGGGTACGCACCGTACATACGCGATGATGCTGTTGTGAGGTGCGTACATACGTGAGGATGTTGTTGTGGGGTGTGTACATATGAGATGTTGGGGTACGCACCGTACATATGCGATGATGTTGTTGTGAGGTGCGTACATATGTGAGGATGTTGCTGTGGGGTGCGTACATATGCGATGTTGGGGTATGCACCGTACATACGCGATGATGTTGTTGTGAGGTGCGTACATACGTGATGATGTTGTTGTGGGGTGCGTACATGCGCGATGTTGGGGTACGCACCGTACACATGCGATGATGTTGTTGTGAGGTGCGTACATACGTGAGGATGTTGTTGTGGGGTGCGTACATACGCGATGTTGGGGTACACACCGTACATATGCTATGATGTTGTTGTGAGGTGCGTACATGCATGAGGATGTTGTTGTGGGGTGCGTACATACGCGATGTTGGGGTACACACCGTACATACGCTATGATGTTGTTGTGAGGTGCGTACATACGTGAGGATCTTGTTGTGGGGTGCGTACATACGCGATGTTGGGGTACACATCATACATACATGATGATGTTGTTGTGAGGTGCGTTCATACGCGATGTTGGGGTACGCACTGTACATACGCGATGATGTTGTGATGTTGGGGTACGCACCGTACATACGCGATGATGTTGTTGTAAGGTGCGTACATACGCAATGTTGGGGTACGCACCGTACATACACGATGATGTTGTTGTGAGGTGCGTAGATACGCGATGTTGGTGTACGCACCATACATACGCGATGATGTTGTTGTAAGGTGCGTACATATGCATGGGGGGCCTGTACAACTCGTACCCCTGCACAAGTCGCACCCCGGGAATTACTTTTCCCGGGATACGAGTCGTACAAAGTTTGCTTTGTAGCGGGTAAAGTCATTCCCCAAGTACGGGACGTTTTCCATACGAATCCTAAATCGGAAAGCCGGTCCGGATCGTACTTGTACGGTCGGACTGTATTTTTAGGCTTCGTACAGAAAAGTGTAAGGGTCCGTCTCGTAAAAAATGTTCCCGATCGAATTTGTACGGATCGGGCCGATACATATGTATTTTTCCCGTAGGAATCATACTTCACGGGTGGGACAGGACTTGTACGATTCGTACGGGGAAAATTATGGATGCGAGTCGTACGGGAAAAAAAAATACAGGATCGGAATCGGCCCCTAAATGTCAAAGTGCCCTAGTCATTTGTTGTGGGGCCACATAAAGTGGTGGATGTGCAGCTAACAATGCATCCACAATTTAATTCCCTGAATTACTCTTTGAATCTGATTTCTTTGCAGCTTCCTCATCATCTTTTACCTGTGTCTTATTCTTTTTTGACTTCTCAGGCATGTCAGTAGTAATGGCTGGATGCAGTCTACACCTGCCCCGGGTGATGTTATCATATTGAGGCGCTTAATATGCAGATGTACCATCCGTGAATTGTCACATCTCCCCTCACAATATTCTTAAAGCCTTTAAAACATTTCATGATTTCAGATTATTCAACAATTTGCATACAACGTAATTCAACTTTGCAAATGTTTAGATTCTATTCTGTAAATGTCAGAATTCTTTTCTCCAATCCTGTAAAAGCTTTAATACTTGAAGACTTGCTAACAAATCTCAATGCTGCACATACACAATTGACCTATAACAGCGCAGCACACTGTGACATCATCAACCAATCACAGTGCAACTGTACACCAAGCAACCAATTGCAGAACGTCACAATATGATGTATGATCTCACTCCTTGTAGTGGCTAACCCTCTTTCGCAATTTATCTAATTCACACAATTTCTACAACTTTAAAAGAACATGAATAAGCAAATCTTGTCTGTTCCACTGAAGAAAACAAAAAGTAATCCAACAGTTGGAATTTCAAGGTTTCTACACGCTCTCACATTTTCACACACAAAAAGAAAGTCATTCACATAAATGAAATCTCGACCAGGGGGAAATCACCCTAATAAATGTAGCCTTGCCTGTAGTGCATCACAATTGTGTAGTCGATGGTACCTCACGACCCACACCATAAATAGCAGTAATATCCTGGTATCTTAGGTTATGTTGAGCCTGATAACCTCTTCAACTTCTTCACAATAAACATCAACAATTCATCCAACTACTACATATGACAGTATCAACAACAATTACAACTGCAGCGCATTATCGTATTAATACTCATACCTCCAGTACAACAACTGCCTTTCGAAACAGCACCTTGTCATTTTTCAGATTCTGGACTGTGGTCTATGTGCTGTGGGATTAAGGCATTATTCAAATCCAGGGTAATTATTTATAGCGCTTCTTCTCATAATGTTAACCGTCCGCTGCTTCTGGTCCAGAATGATGGTTGAGCATTACAATGCAGGAGTCCGCACATTCAGCTTTGATTTCTTATATTCATAAAGATGGGAAAGGTCTAACTGTTTATGTGAATTTCAGACCAGTCGCACTATGAAACACTGACTTGAAAATGATATGTAGGTTTCCAAAAAACAAAAAAAACGTAGAAAACGTTATTCATAAAATGATCCGCAACTAAAAAAGTGGATTTGTCAAAGGGGTATAACACTGCGTCAATATACAAATTTCGGCTAACTTGATTGAGGTATTCGGATTAGAGGCACTCCAATGGTGATAGTGTGCTTGGATGGGGATAAAGCATTTGATAGGGTGAATTCGTTTTTTCTAATGAAAATGAATATTATTATTTGGCTTCATGCCATAGATATTATCTAGTAGCTTGCAGAAAGGTTTCTCTTGCAGTAGGGCGCACAGCAGGGTTTGAGCTCGTCCCCCCTTTGTTGTTTGATCTTCCATTTAAACCAAAATGTGCTTCTAAGTGAAGAAATGCAAATATAACTGGTGCAAAATATAAGAGTAAAGAGACCTCATTCAATGAATGATTGTATGCAGATGCTTCTGATTATTCTTATGCTGATATGTTATTCGGTCTGTTTTTGAACCTCATAGAAACATGCTGTAAATTGGCTGGTTTTGAAATGAAACTTAATATTGAAGGTTTCGTTTTCTACTAAGGTCTTGCTTAAAGAGCCATGTGGACCATTGGACATTATATTGATGTAGGTTTTCATTGAGTAAGTGGGATTTGAGATCATGGCTATTTTAATACCACTGGCCTGAAGTAACTTTAAAGAAATGTTAATTGGAAACTGTCAAAGATATTCATCTAAGTCTTATCAGTTAGGAAGAAAAAATAATATTTTAAAAATGTGTGCGTTGTTAAGGATGTGGTACATATTTTTGTGTCTACCTTACCAGATTGTCAAGAAATATTTTAATCAACTTACAGATGTTTTCATGAACCCCTGTAGGACTCCCGGAAGAAACTCAAGTTATAATGATATATTTTTAAAGCCCATCCTAAAATCGGGGGATTCAATTTCCCAGATGTAGATATCTGGCAAGGTATTTACTTTTGCAACTTGTCTGGATTGTCCTATGTGAGACGACACTTTGCAATGTCATGTATAGACTGGCCCTTGCTAATTATGTTTGCGATCATTTTTGTCCAGTAGTGAGTCAACTTCCAACATGTGGTTTATCTGATTCTTTTTCCATTCTTGGTCCTGCAAGGGTATGTTTCATGTAGAGCCAAATTTGGTTTCTAGTATAAAATATATTTGAATCCACGCTTGACTGATTGCTTTATACAAATACCTTTCTGTGTGCAAATGCTACGTGCTATTGTGGAAAGGCAAGAAGAGTTGATTGGACAAAACGTTCACCTCTTTACACTTTAACCTGTACTATGTAAAGAATATGTAACAGTGTGTTGGATATATATGTGCATCCATGTCTACTTACTTAGCAATACCCTACACTTGTTTTAAAAAGATTTCGTACAATACATACCTTGCATTACATACATTCTCTTTGTTTTCTAGATCCTTGACCAAATAAGTAGCAACGCTAAGGAATCCTAATATATATGAAGAGATACCATGACATTCATGATAAATGAATGGTGAGTAATATAGTAGACCAAACATAATTCAGACTTACAAATAAATGCCAAAAGGCCAAGCTAAGCAAGAGATATGTGTGGTTTTCACTACAGAATTCAAAATGAAACAGCGAGTATGTTGAATGTTTGCAGTTGAGCACGAAACAGATTCTACTGCTATAGTCTAGATTCCTGAAAGCTTAATACCACCAACAATAAATCTGAGACTTAAAGGTGCAGTGCATAAACAAGCAATGTACATCTACATTCCTTACTCCACCCAACCATACAAAATACACAGCCTTGCAATGTACTTATATCCCTAAGGGTGCCTTTTTTTTCTTTGCAGAGTTTTATATAGCGCAAACTTGACCCGAAGGTATCGGCACCAGATGTGTTACATGAGGATACATTAATTTTTGTTAGGCACGGGGAGATTAAGTGATTTGCCCAGAACCACAGGATGTTCAGCATCGTTGCCGAGACTCGAACCCGGTTCCTCAGATTCGAGGTCAACCGCCCCAGCTGTTAGGCAAACTCCTGTACTCATCACCTTGGTCTTGATATAATAACCTGCATCAATTTGAATGTGGGGACTTCTATTTGTGCAGTTTCTAGAATTTGATTGTGAAATAAGAGTTCATGTTCACAACCAAGGAATGAAGCTTTAAAGGTAATGAACAAATAACTTGCACATAATTGTTTGATTGGCAGTTGTCTAGCAGAGCCAGACAGGTGCTTAGGATAGGCCCTGCTCCAGCAGCTATCCAGTAGGTGCTGCTGAATACTCTGCAAGCCAGCACTACCAAAGCAGCTTTATCATAATGCCACGTCACCCCACTAAAGTAGATTTTTTGTCAAAATAAGACGTGGTTACATGCAGCTCAACTATTTAGGGTAACATACAAACCACTGTGTTATCCCTGTCTACAGAACATTTGGTTACTTTGTCTGGATCAGGGCTTTGAGATTGACCAGGTCAAGGACTCCAGAGAGGTTGAGTAGGCCCAAAAGCCATTGTTCCTTCATGTCAGTGTCCAGGAAGGCATTGTCAACCACCTTCTGGCATTCTTTGTCCTGTAGCCTTGTCTAAAGCCAGATTCATGGCTCTGGAGGAGATTGTTTTTACTAAACATGTTTTAGAGGAGAATGAAGACTGCCTTCAATTACTATTCTGATGAATGAAAGATGAGAGATGTGCCAGTAACTGGTAAGATCCTCTAGGACCAAAATGGTATTTCTTCAACGGGGAAGAGTTTGCATATCTTGATGTCACCTGAGAAAATTCCTAAGTTGAGAGAACCATGGAGGTGCTTCATGATAGAGGAGGGTAAAATGTGGTCTTCATATGTGGCAGCCTTGAAGGAATTGGAGATGTCATTAAGATTGGTTTATGAGATGTAAGGCTATTGTTTTGATTATAGTTCATGGGGGGATAGTTGGGAGGGTGGATGTCTGTAAAGTGTTGATATAGTGGGCTCTGTTCTTCATTTCCATGGTGAAGAACTGATAGATTACATCGCACCTGTTGATGGAGTGTGAGACTAGAAGATCAAGCATTGGATTAATTAATTGTACAACCTCATTGAAGAGTGCTTTGTTGTTAATGGAGGCTTTTGCTGTTGCTCTTGTGGCATTGGCTGAGGTGATGAGGAACCTGAGTGCTGATCGGGTATTTTTGAGTAGAATAATAATATATCCAGTTGTGGGCCACCTATATTTCAATTCTTGTCGACATAAGATGTGCTTCTTTTGAGCCCTCTGGAGTATCAAAGTGGTGTTGAGCAATCATGTTTTCAATTATGTATAGCTGTCCCAATGCATTTTCAGCACAGTATTGTTTATGTTACATCATTAACAATTTGAAAAGTAGCTATGTGGTTGGTCCAGGGTGGACTGAAGACCGATTGATAATTATGCAGAAGGCTGTTAGGGATTCAGCTGCAATTCCAGCTACCACTTTTTGTTTTGTTATCATTCGATTAATAGTAGATGCTTGATGGTTAATTATCTCCCTGGGTCATTAGGCCTTTTTTTCACCATTAACTGACAGTAGGAGGATGATTCCCTTTTAGTATCTTCATGTGAATGTAGAGTTTAAGGGAATCCTTGTCAATGTTGAAAAGTGATGTGAGTGGTTCTCTAAGAGAGGGTTTAAGATACTTGAGAGCAGGCTATCATGGTGCAGAGGATTTGATGACTACAGAGTGGAAGGGGTTGCAAAATGGGAGAAAATTAAAAATTTGAAAGACCATCTTCCTGTCTGTTTTGCCCCACCCAAAAATGTAGATAACATTACCTACTCAACACCACTTGTCAAAATCTGGGTCTGTCAACAGAATCCTTCTTCACATGCATTCTGAGGTTTCCTTAATCCTTTAAAAAGAATCATTGCAATGTTCATTTATTTTATAAAGAAGAAACACTGAGTTGATATCACAGAAGAGTGTGAGTCTATGGAATTTGTTCAACCAATCACTTTTAAGCAGTGTGAAAGTTCACAATAGGCTGGTGACACAAGAAAGAGGGCCAAACAATATGAATGGCAGTATAAGGTAGGAATGATAGAGGTAGAATGTATCACAACCTTCCTAATAAAAGAGAGTGATGTCCTATATGAACCCCATGGTGAAAATAGCAGCAGAAGACTTTGATGAACATCACAGATAGCTCATAGAAACACAAATGCCTTATTGGGGTTTAGTCAAAACTCAATATATTGTGTGTATTCAAACATAGGGCAGTGAGTAATCAGCCAACACTGATGTCCACTTACACCTTAACATGAATGGGCTCTGATGATACAGCTCTGATGCAAAAGAAAGGTTTCAGCTGAGCAGCGGTGGAAATACAATGAGATTACTGACAACATTAACATGGTGCTTTGAGAAGCTCCAAGAAGTAGCATGATGAAAATCATGTTGGCCTGAGCTAAGGACCTTTTAGATGTCAAATACTGGGTCTTCATCATATATCCTATCCTATATTCATAAATGCAGTAGACTGTAAAGCACATGCTGATGTAAAATAAAACATGTTCATAACTCAAGTCAATTAGATAGTCCAGGGTGTGGCACAACATCACAGGGAGGCACTATTTCACTTGCTGTGGGACATGCTCCAAAATAGTTTAGTTTAGTTCATAGATGAGGTGCTCTAGGTGAAATCCGGCTGTTTGTTGACGGGGAGCATTTTGGCTAAAGCAGGTAAAGCAACTAAACTTAGAACTTTAATGAGTTTAGATGTCATGTGCTTATAAATCCCCAGGTCTTTGGTTGAACATACCATTAGTGTCACAACTCAAGGGCATTGGGTAATACAATTGTGTTATTCATTGCTTCCCCAAGAATTGCAAAAGGTTTCCAGACGACTGGCTCCAGCATCACTGCAAGAGGACCCCACTGCTTCTGCCTCTCATTAGAGGAAAATATCTCCTTTTTCTTTAAAGTTCTACTTTACTGTTAAGAAGAAACCTTTAGCAAAATACCTCAAATCTGACTGCAATGAGTGATACCCTAAACAATCCCTGCCACACTTTTTAGGATACATTTAGCTAATTGATTCCTACATTCATCAAGCATCTCTTTCATCATTTTGAGATCTTCCTATGGCTGCATTAAGTAGGCCAAATAAAAAATTCAAAAATGTGCCTCTCACAAGCTAGTAGTTCAATTGTGCTGCCTTTTTTTCTTGGAATACGCAGCTGCCAGCTCTGCATCTCTAGACACATGGAGTAGCAGTACCATTCTCTTATCAAAAGTAAATAGAAAGCAAATACACAAGTATTAGAAAAGTAACTTTGAGAAATTGCGTTGTTCGTAACCGGGGTGTGAGTTCTGGTCAAGCAACAGACGCAATACATTGTAGAGTGAACCACAAAAAGTCACTAAATTAACCTGTGCGTAACCCTGGGTAGCTTACCACAAAAAGTAGTTTGTCTTAATTTAGAGCAGGCATCTACCCTAAGTCGATCATGAGCTACCAGTAGCTCACTGCCTGCCTCTCAGTAGATCACATAATTAATTGCATTTAAGCTTGCTTGAAATTATAAAGCTGCCTTTCGCTAGGGCAGCACTTCGAAACTATGGGCCTCATTTACAAGAAAGAGCTGCAGCGCACCACTGCAAGCCTTTTGGCTGCACCACACTGCAGCACTTTCAAAGCACAGGGATGCATCACATCTACAAGGATATGACAGATCCCTTTGCTCTCTCCTGCGCTGGCACACAATATGCTACCATGCGCCGACACAGGCACCCTTGCACCATGCTGCAAGGATGCCTGCATCACAGGGATGATTGTTTATGTGTAGAAAGGTGTCCCTTCCTACACATAAACAATTTGAAATGGCGTTTTACAACTGCATTAGCACACATAGAACTTGCAAAACATAACTTTTGTAATGATTGTTTATTTGCTGAAAGGGAAACCTTCCTGCACATAAACGATCACCAGAGATGATTTCCTCATTCTATGGGTGCTGCAGAATGCAGCATGCATAGAAAGAGGAAAAAAAGAGGAGAAATGAATCCCATGGGGAGGCGTAGCATTCAGACGCATTTCTAGGTTTACGATTCTCGTAAATCTGGAAATATGTCAGATTCCATGGGTGTTGCGTGGCAACACCCACTGCAACACCCATGGAATGCCCCTTTCATGCAAAGGGCTGCATGTAAAGGGGCCGTATTTACAAGGACTGCAAAAGCCACGCAGAATGACTTTTTTATTCTTGTAAATATGGGGCAGCAAAATGCAGCAACGATGCACCACAAAAAGTGATGCACCAGCCGTGCAATGGCTTGTAAATAAGCCCCATTGTGCTCACCTTCCTTGGCTCTTTCTCTTTCATTTCTTTCTAGTCCTATTTCCATTTTGGTTGCTTTATCTTCTTTCTCATTCTATCTCTTTCTTCCTATGTCTTTCATTAGTTCTTTCTTTCTACCTCGCCTTTCTATTTTGTCTTACCTTTCTCTCTTTCTCTTTCTTGCTGTTTTTTCTCTATTTTTTCTTTTCTTCTCCTTTCTTCCTCTAAATTTTTCATTTCTTTCTTTGTTCTTTCTTTCTGTTTCTTTCTACTATCTTATTTCTTTTCCCCTTTCCCTTTTTCTTGCTCGTTTTCCACTTCTGTACATTCTTATTTTTCTTTTCTTTCTCGCCTTTCATTCACTCGGTTTCATATTTTTCTATTTTTCACTTCTTTTCTGCTGCTTTCTTTTTCCTTCTTTAGTCATGTTTCTATTTCTTTCTACCCTAACCTTTAATTCCCTTTTTCTTTCATTTGCAATGTTAGTTTTTCTTCCTTCCTGTCTCCTCCTGCTTTCTTTTTCTTTCTTCCATTTTTCTATTTTTCAGTTTTTAATTATTTTTAACTGTCTTTATTTCTTTCTTCATTCATTTATATTTGATTATTTTTTATCTGTTCTTTTCTGTTTTCTTTCATAATCCATGTAATTTTCCTCCCTTTCTCTTTCTTCCTTCTTCATTGTTTATTTTCTTTCGTTTCACTCCTTCCTTTCTTTAGGTATGACTAGCTTTTATTTATTGCAAAAAGAACAATTGATTTAGGGAATGCTGGTAAATGTCAAGCATTCATGCCCAGTACAGAGATCTGGGCCTAAAGCCATTTTTTATTTGCTCAACATCCCATTTCAGTTTGGACCCAGCCAACTGCAATGAATTTTTGACCATGATCCCCATAGGAACAGTCTAGCCTGAACTGCCAGACCAGGTCCTCCCTGGGTCAGAAACAAGCATTCTTGGACCGGTTTCTGGGTATTCCCCCTCACCAGCCAGGCTAGCTTGTGTCGAGTGGCATGCTGAGCACAGGACCCAAGTCTGGGCATACTAGTCCCACTGGGAGCAGGGTCAAGACTGATTTGCATATGACTGGGTCCAAACTGGGGTTGCATGGAAGGCGAAAAACAATGCTTTGGGATGCGGCCTGACTAATTGCCAGTGGATGTGTTTAATTCAAGCATTTCTTCCATCACCTTGTTGTTTTTTCCTCCCTTAGGGCACAGGGAATGCCCAGAAGTGGGTCCCGGGCTCGCTGTGCTACTCGATTCAAGGTTGCCTGGCTGGTGAGGGTTGATACTCCGAAACTGGTCCCTGGAGACTTGTTTCTGGTCCGCGGAGGACCTTGTCTGGCAGATGGAGCTGAACTGTTCCCATGGGGAGTGGGGTCATCACTGATTTGCATATAGCTGGGTCTAAACTGAGGTGTCATGGTGGACAAAAAAATGATGGCCTGAGATGCGGCCCGAGCGATTGTCAGTGTCTTAGATTAGTTCAAGCATTCCACCCATCACCTTGTTGTTATAGCTTTTATATATTGACACCACAGGTTACCCTTTTTAGTATGGCTACTATGACAGTGCTGTATGCTCACTGGTGCACAAATGGGGCTACTTGAGTTACGCTGCTGAAGTTGTGTACCCTTTCAGAATCATGATGTTAGGCAGCAGCTCAGGAAAGTTTTCTCTGATCAGAAGTAGATCTTGCTATAGGTAAGGTTGAAGACCCTTGGCTTAGAGTCAAGTATTTATGAAGCATACAAATAGAACTAAAATGAAAACACAACACAAGAAAAATCGCAAACCAATTTAGAAAAATAAATTTCAATAAATTATGTGTCAATAAATTGACAAAGATCTAATTAGTAGAACCAGACTTATGCATGTTGAGAGATTTTAGTGAAAAAAGCACAAAGCGCCAACTAAGGATATGTGGTTGCGCTGGACCGGGTCAAAGTCACAAGTTCAGGCTGACCGTAATTAAGCACAGGTCAGCTATATTTACCAGGTTAGGCTCAAAAGCTTGATTTCAGCTTGCTGAGATACACCAAGGGTCCAAGACCTGAGGGGCACTAGTTGGGGGTTAGTAATTACCTTCAGCTGGGTTTGTGGGCAGATGCAGGATATTGAGAGCATTTTGAGTCACTGAGGCTCTGATCAGGAGGCCAGCATGCTAGCCTTTGGAGTCGCTCTGGTGTCCTGGGATCAAGGGTGATGTTGCAGGGCAAGTTCTCCTTCTCCATGCAAGAGGACAGCAGACAGCAGATCAGCACAGCAGGGCAGCAGTTCCTTCAGAGCAGCAGTCCAGCTGAGTGGCAGTCATTTCAGAAGCGCACCAGTGCTTCTTCCTGGCAGAGTATCCACAGTCCAGAAGGGTGCTGAAGAATGTGTCAGAAGGTCTTATTTTTGTACCCTGGTGCCCTTCTTCTGTAAGGTGGGGGAAGCTTCTGGAAAGGCTCTTTGAAGTGCATGGAATTTTCTGACTCCCCTGCCCTGGCTCTAAGTGATAATGCCGGGCCGTTAGGTCCTTTGTATGAAGGCGGAGCAAAGGCTATTCAGTTTCAAGTGGGGCTCTGCTCAGCTCCGCCTACTCTTCCTGCCAGCAGATGGCCATTGAGATACACTTAATCCCTCAATTGTGTGACTGTCTGGGAGGAATTCACAAAGTCTAGCAGTCAACTACACCCAGTCATGTGATCCAAGACAGGCGGCAGATCACGGGGGGAGCCAACACTGGATCCACCAAGCTGCACAGCCACAAAGGTTATGAATCCAATTAATTAAATCTATTTTAATACTCATCATTTTAATCAATGTTTGTCTTTTCTATTCATCTTTTTTTCCAACTCGTTGTTCAATTCGTTATGTTCATATCCATTACTTTGCATCGCTTTCACAAAAATTCAGAAGCACAGGTAGCATTCCACATGTCATGATTTGTGATATTGTAGCGCAATGGGACGAAGCGCGGAACGAGTGTACACGCCGATAAAGTTTGAATGGTTGACATGGATAAAAAATGAAAAAAACGTGATGATATGGTGTGCATCTCACCTCTCAGCTAATTTTCCAAGAAAGGTGGCAGGCACATAAGGGCTATGGCAGGTAATACGAACTTTCTAAAAGTGGCATTTTCAAAATTGTAATGAAAAATCGCAATTTACCATTGAAGAAATGTTATCATTACAATTTCATAGATACCAAACATGATATAACCACCTGCTCCCTATGAGAAATTGGGGTATTGGTTTACTGAGTTGTGAGTCTTGGTCAAACAGCAACCACAATACTTGTCAGGGTAAGGCACAAGCAAACCCAAAATTAACCTGTGCTCAACACCTAGCAGCTTGGCACAGAGCAGTCAGGTTTTACTGAGAGGTAATGTGTAAAATATTTGTGCAACACTTCCAACTGTAGAAAAGTGAAATCACCACAAAACGGAAAATATAACTGAATTTAATAAATAAAACAGGACCAAAATGACAAAAATCTAATCATTAGAATTGTAGTTATGAATTTTTTAACAATTAAAGTGTAAGACAGCCCCTAAAAGCACAAAGTGCCTATTGTGGTTATCTGGTTGTGCTGGACTGGGTCAAAGTCAGACATTCAGGCCTACTGCGATGGGGAACAGGTCACTTACAGTCCCTACATTAATCCCACTGAAGTTAACCTTCTCAAAGTCCTTGCCAAGAGTCTCTTTTGTGTTGGAGGAGGCAATGAGGAGCAGGCAGGGATAGCTCACAGGAGTTTGCCAGAGTTGCATTAAGAGCAGGCCAGGCATTGCGGGTGGGCATTGCTGGAGGTTCACTTCGGCTGTCCCCGTGAGTGGACGATGCTGCAGTGTGAAGAGTCAGGTTGGTGGCTGATTCTGAGTGTGAGCAGCGAAGTCTTGGTGCTGCTGGGCCCATTTGTGAATACCTCAAAAGCTTGCTTTTAAGCTCACTGAGCAACACCTAGGGTCAAGAATCTGAGAGGTACCACTTGGGGGTCAGGAACTCACAGCTGCGTGGATCCAGGGGCTGTTTCAGAATGTTGGAGAGCCTTTTATGTCCCTGAGGCTCAGAACAGGAGGCCAACAGACTAGCTCATGGGGTCAATCCAGTGTCCTGGGTTCAAGATGAAGTTGCAGGTCCAGTTTTCTTACCTCAGGCAAGAGAGCAGCATGCTGCAGGTCAGCACAGCAGGGCAGCAGTTATTCAAAATCAGCAGTACAGCACAGTGCCAGTCCTTTCAGCAGCACAGCAGTCCTTCTTTCTGGCAGAGTATCCACAGGTCCAGAAGTGTACTGAAGAGTGAATCTGAAGGTTACATTTTTATACCCTGGTGCCCTCCTTCTGGAAGGTGGGAGCAGATTCTGGAAAGGTTCTTTGAAGTGCATGGAATTCCCTGACTCCCCTACCCCAGCTCCAAGCTGGCTGCAGTGACAATGCAGGGTTGTTAGGCCCTTTGTGTAAAGACCGAGCACTGGCTATTCAGTTAGAAGTGGGGTTGTGCTCAGCTCCGCCACCTCCTTATTGCCAGTAATGGCCCATCGTGACACATCTAATCCCTCTGTTGTGTAACTGCCTGAGGTAATTCACAAAGTCTAACTTTCGGCTATACCTAGTCATGTGATCCAAGACAGGCTACAGGTACAAAAGGGCTAAGTGCAGGAAAATGTCAACTTTCTAAAAGTACCATTTTCATATTTGTAATGAAAAATCCGACTTTATCATCAAAGAGGGTTTATCATTGCAATTTCATAGATGTCAAACGTGACCTAGCTACCTGCTCCCTATCAGGAATTACAGCTTTTTAAATGTAAAAAGGAATCTTCAATGTTATACTTATGAGGGTTACGGCTCATAGTGGTGAAAAGCGGATTTTGGCATTTTTCACAACCAGGACATATAAAATTTAACAGTACCTGTTCAACCTTTTTATTACACAGTACCCTGCCTTATGGGCTACCTAGGGACTATCTTAGGGGTGATTTATATGCAATAAAAAGGGAGTTTAAGGCTTGGTAAAGGGGTTTAAGTGCCAAGTCAACATGGCAGTTTAAAATTGCATTCAGGCTGCAGTAGCAGACCTAGGACATGTTAGGTGCTACTTGAGTGGGTGACAGATTACGTGCTGAAGGCCCGCTGGTCTCATTTAATTAACAGACTCTGGCTGTATGGTACACCACTCTACAAGGGACTTGTAAGGAAATTAAATATGCCATTTGGGGCTAAGCCAATCTAGCATGTTTTAAGGAGAAATCACAAGCACTTTATTACTGGATAGCAGTGGTAAAGTGCACAGAGTCCTAATGCCAACAAAAACTAATTCAGCAAAAAAGTGGAAAGAGAAAAATGCAACGTGTTTGGGGGTGGCCCTAAAGAAAGGGCCAGTCCAACGGTAACCTTCAGAAGCTTACCTAAAAGGATATGAAAGTTTTGTTAAGCTCTCCTATCAGTGGCATTCTCTATGATGCCACCGCAAGGGCCTTCTTGATATACCTCCAGTAAAGACAAAGAACCTTGTTTGGATTTGGATAGTTGAAGAACACCTGTCAAAAATAGGCGGATATCCCGCTCACTCTAATAATTGTGCATTGATGTCAATAGCACACTAAATATGACATTCAGAACATAGAGCACTTATTGCGGATATCCCTTTTGAGCAAACTTTAAATAAATGTCCCTCAGTCAGGGGCTCCCAGTTAATGATTCTCATCAAGGCATGTTGGAACATCTGAGTGTGATGGCTTAGTGCACTAATGCATCCACTATATGTTTTGTTATGTTATGTTATTTGATTTTGTATAGCTCATAATCACCGACAGGTCTCTTAGCGCTTTAGAGAGAGTGGCCGAGGCCATTGGTGGTAACATAGCAGCGTCGCAGGGAGGGAGATTAAACGGTGTCCAAAGCCTCCCTGAACAGGACCGTTTTGAGCTGTTTCCAGAAGGGGAGGAGTGTAGATTCCTTGTGAAGGTAGTCAGGCAGCTGGTTCCAGAGTTGTGGGAGTAGGACAGAGAACGCTCTGTCCCCTTTAGTTTCGGTATTGCACCGTGAGGGTGCCAGGTGGCAGGCCTCGGATGATCACAGAGTAAGGCCTGGAACATAGTTCTCGAGGCGATCTTTAATATAGGCTGGGGCTTGGCCACAAATTGCTTTATGGGCAATGCAGAGACCCTTAAATTTTTCTCTCTGCTTGATGGGGAGCCAGTGCAGCTTGCACAGCAAAGGGGTGGTGTGGGTACTTCTAGGGAGCCTAAAAATCAGCCTTGTTGCGTCATTCAGTACCACCTGCAGCTTATTGATGAGTTTCTGGGGGAGGCCGATGTGTAAGGCATTCCCGTAGTCTAGTCTGGAGACAATTGTGGCTGACACAATCATCTGTAGTGAGGCAGTTGAGAGAAGGGGGACAAGTTTACGCATCTGTCTCATGAGCCCTATACAAGTTCCAACCACTGCGGTGACTTGGTTGGCCATGGAAAGCTCGGAGTCGATCTTTATGCCCAGGCTTTTGATGACGGGTATTGGTGTGGGGGCGTCACCCAGCTCTTGGAGCCAGAAAAGATCGCTTCATTGATTGTTTTTCATGGGGATGACAAGGACTTCTGTTTTGTCAGGGTTAATTTTCAGTGAATTGGTTGTCATCCAGTTCACAGTGAATCTAAGGATGTTTTGTGCCAACTCCTGAGCATGGGGGGAGTTGTCGATCCAGAGGATGAGTTGAGTATCATCCGCATAACTTGAATACTCGGCAGTCCATGCGGGCTAGGTCCGCCACCAGAGGCTGTAGGTACATGTTGAAAAGGAGTGGGGACAGTGCAGAGCCTTGGGGGATGCCGCAGGTGAGGGTGCCCTTGTCCGATACCTGCTCCCCCAACTGAATCCTCTGGGACCGACCTGACGAGAATGATTCCATCCACTGGTGTGCCAACCCGCAGATGCCCAAGTCAGTGATTCGGGACAGCAGCTGTCTATGGCTGACCGTTTCGAACGCCGCTGATAGATCTAATAAAATCAGGGCGCTCGATTTTTTATTGTCAGCCATGATTCTGAGCTCATCAAGTACAGACAGCATCACCAGCTCAGTGCTGTGATGGGCTCTAAAGCCCGCTTGTCGAGCTTGGAGTAGCTGGTGTTCCTCCAAGAAGGACGAAAGTGTCTTAAGAACATGTTGTTCCCCAACTTTCGCTAAGAATGGCAGCTGGGAGATGGGCCTATAGTTCTTGAGATTAGCAGCGTCTGCTCCTGGTTTCTGTAACAGGGGGTTGACTCTGGCCTCCTTTAAGTTGGACGGTAAGTAGCCAGTCTCCAGGGAATTGTTCAGTAGCGCGAGGATCTGCCTTTGCATCCCGGGAAGGGCCATTCGAAAAATCCTCAGGGGTAAGGGTCTGCAGGAGAGACAGATTTGGTCTGATTCATCAATAATGTCAGGGAGGCTGAATCTAAATTAGGGAAGTTGTTTTTGAACAAATGGTTAAAGACTTGAGCCATATCAGGTCTTCCATCCTCCCCTTGTTGATAAAATGAGTACCAACGAGATGGGTAACAATCCTATTATTAGCACTAAGATTCCCCTCAGAGAGCATGCGCTTTACAAATTCACATAATATTAAAGGCAAACTCGCTGCAAGGTGGGGGTTCTAAAAAAAACGTTGCCTTCACTTATTGTCTTTTCTCTTTTAGGCTTCCCCACCTTGTCTTTGTGCTGTTGATGTTCACAAGTGAATCAACTGAAACACAAAACAGCAGGCCCAATATATTGCTGTTTATGGCAGATGATCTTGGCATTGGTGACGTGGGCTGCTATGGCAATGACACAATACGGTAAATTTTTTTATGAGTGACTAAATATAAACAAATAATTATTTACAAGTCATGTTTTAAAAGTGATGTCTGCCCTTTAGTGAATTACACATATGTACATTGAGGTGTATCCTCAACAGACCAGGAGAAGAGTCTCTAATAGAGATTTTTATTCATCTTTACAACAAACCTATTTATTCGATTTTACACATTATTACTAAATGTGAAAATATTGTATTTGTTATGTCTTACCACTATATGCGATTATATATTCTAAGCCTCAATCCCTTTGATATTCCTGTGTGTGATATATATATATATGAGCTATCTCCACATAAATATCTTTAGGGTTGAATGCCCTATTTAGGCACTACTTGTGAAACCAGAAACGTCTGTTATGCATGCAGCGGTGTGATCTGCAAGTCCTAAACTGAACTTAGCATGTTCTTAACTTCCGCATTCATTATTGCCACACAGTCACTCACACAAACCCAGTATTCGTTTTGTGGTACCTGCAAACATTTGTAATGTGTTTAGCAATGTTATCTATACTTTCAAACTGCTCTTCAGTGTGAGAATTTGGCCTGGTATATGCTGTCCACTAGTTATAGTGGGCACCTTGCACCAGTCCAAACAACCCCTTATTGATGATAGGTTAAAGACAACCTTTATTGAAAGCTATCCTAGTGGTAGCTATGGAGAGCAGCCTTCAGGCGAAGTCTTGAAGGAATGTAAAGCAGCTTGTTTTACCAGTCTATAATCTCTTGAGTGGCTAAATGAAAAGAGACCACAGCAGGAATATATATCAAATATCTGTATTTATTACTAAACACACCCCTCTAGTCTCTTTATGAGGCTATAGGCAAAAGCACAAAAGTTACACTTCAAAGATAACAGTAAAGTAGCACAAATATACGTTAGGCCCTAGAGGCGGACCGAACCATATACTAAAAAAGTGGTATAAGAACCACGACTTTACTAGACACAAGGCCTTGAGCCTGTTGAATCGCTGGGACCCCAAGGAATCACCCAAGGTAGTGACATATGGGACCCATGGGGGCCGTGTGCAATGTGAGAACAGAGCAGCGTGCTCCCGTTAGCTTCTATGCGGAAAGTCGCGGTTACATTTTTAGAGTTAAAGGACACTTAGAAATGGACTAGGACCAAACCCTCTTGGACTTAGACAGTTCTAGGGTCAACACCCATGGGAGTACTGGATTACTTGAGTTACCTCACACACGGAAGCCGGGTGCATAGGTGTCAAACGGTGTTGGGTTGCGTCGTCATTTTCAATGGAAGCTAGCGAAAAAGTGCTGCTGCCGGGAAGATGCGAAGTGTCCGCAGAGATCCAAGCCTGGATCAGAGATGTGAAGAATCTGAAAGCAGAGGGGATAGAGTCTGGGTCACTTGCCAGTTACCAGGGGCACGATAGACGAATGCCCACCGATGTCGGGTGTTTCAGGTGAAGTAGGTGAAGCTTGACTCTTCAGCCACGAGGACCAGGAGGTGTCGAGGATGATCAGGAGCTGGATTCAAGTTGTCCCACAAAGAATGTCGAGTGCTGCAGTGTCGGTGCCCAGATTGGACACAACAAACCTTGGCAACAGCAACCCACGCAGAAAGAAGAAAGATGCTTCGGTGTGGAACAGCAAGGTCCTGGGGACTCCCCAAGCAATGGAGAGTCAGGGCACGTCTGGTGCAACCAGGGAAGTCCAATTAAAGTACAATTACCCTTCTCAGGGACGCAAAAGTTGACGGACAAGGGATCGCGAAGGGACCTCAAGAGGAATCACAAAATTGAGGCACACGGGTCACTCGGAGTGGGCAGGCCAGCAATCTTCAGTGGATTCACTGCTGGGGTCTGGGATACGAGTAACCCAATGCACAGCCTCAAGGGACGTCAAGAAGCTATTGCACTAGCAAATGTGCACAGTGTCCAGGGGTTCCAGTTCCACAATACCCATGAGGGCTACTGGTCTCAGCTTTGCTGGGGACTCGGTTCGGCCTCTGGGAAGTCAGGAAGTCTACCTCTGGTGTTGCAAAGTCTTCGGCGTCCAGTGGGAGCTTCGGAGATGCAGACCAGACAGATGCGTGGTGTTGGACGCAGGTATAATGTGACGCAGGGCTTTACAACGTGACGCATCTCCCTAGATGCATCATGTTGTAAATTTGCCACGTTGTTTACGCCACTGCTGCATCACAAAACTGATGCAACTGCGGCGCAAAGGTGTCACAAGGGGTTTGTAAATCTGCCCCTAATTGTTTTGTGAAGCATCTAAAGGACTGTTTTTTCTAGATGGGTTAAAGATTTCCAGTGCTCTGAGCTTTGTATCCATGTGCAAGCTCGCAAAGTGTCTGCTTAAAATTATTTTATTCCTTTTTCTCAACATAAGCTTCAGACTGGGATTGTCTGTGGTTAGACTGAGACAGAGACAGGGTAAAGTTTTCCCGTTAATCTTTGTCTACCATGTTGGTTCCTCTGGACCACAGTCTTTTCAATCCATATTTCATTGGAGCCATTTGTTATCTGTTCTTGAGAGATATGTATCCAATGTTGGCTTCCAACACACTAGTAGGACAAGTGATCTTAACATCAATTATGACTTCCAGCATTTTCTTTTGTGACTGACTATTGTTGGTAAGTTCGTTTCCATGCCCCAAAGTTCAGATTCATTTGAGATTTGACTTCTAAAGCTTTGCCTGTACTATATGGTCGTTATAAGGCAAGAAGCGGTATTCGTTAGAATGAGGAAGGCTGAGCCCAGCATTCTGGGATGCTTCTGATTTTTCCGTTGCCATTGTGATATGTGTGTCCCACATAAGAGTGTTTGATGCAAACAAAAAACTCAGACCTGTGAAGTAGCTGATTTCTTCCAGGCTTTTGCTCCTAATTGTCAACACGTTTTTGTCTCACCATTGTTTTTGTTTTCTGGCTTTTATCTTCAGACTATGTTCCTGACAATTCTTATCCATTGCTGTTTATTGGGCCTGCAAGCCCTTTGGATTTGAGCGATCAGGGTGAAGTCATCTGCTTATAGAAGGGCAGGAAACTGGGACCTTCAATGGCTGGATTGCCCTACGGGGCTTCCAAGACATCTTTTTAGATGTAATTTGTATACAGTGGAAAACGTATAGGGGCACGTAGGCATCTCCTGGTTGACTCCTCAACACTGATTTTTGGGAAGACCTTTTTGTTTTAACCTTACTTGGGATGTTCAGACATCTGCGCTGCCAAGCCACACCTAAATAGTGCAGATTTGTTGTTGTTTTTTTTGCAAAAGAGCTCTGATTTCGCAGATTGTTTTTGCAAAACTCAAATTTGCTGTATACTCAGTGGTCCAAATGTAAAAGATGCAAAAAGGTTGGAAAGGGCACACATACTAAATATCTTCACAGGAGTTGTGTAGGAAGAAAGATTTTGCATTGAAGAAAGATTTTCCTCCAAAAAGTAAATGAAAAGAAGTGTGTTGCATTTCACTTAAAGAAACTGATCAATTTTAATTTTGAAGTCCATATTTTCCAGATGAAAAGATCACATGCTGGACACTGGCTTTAAAAGCTCTATGGGGTAAAATGGAAGCGAAAGGCTGGTGCTCTGTTGAGCTCAAAAGAAGGTGAACCAGTTTTCTACCACCCACTATTTATGGACGACCTGGATGTTGAGGAAAAATTCCTATAAGGTTGAGGGGGGACGAAAGGAATTTGAAGTTTGGGTGTGAAGTGGCTTAGGGCAAATAATGGCTGGTACATGCCTTCTCCTCCAACTATCCAATGTTTTTCAAACTTTACAATTGATAACATTCTAACTTCAGTGGAAGCCTCTGTGTGGCTCAGTATATACCACTGATAAAGGCTTCCATGCTTGCTATAGACCTTTGTCTACAGCGCAGGCCTTTAGCTCGGTTTGGGGCCTTTATCAATTGTTGTAACACTTAATTACTTCATTGACTGCAGTAGGTCTTTCATCCTGGGTAACTGTGTCATGGACTTTTCTTACGATTTTTGACCTACTGTTGTATTATGAACTGTGGTGTTTATGGTGGTGCTGTGCTGACCATATGTAAAGATGGACCTAACTTGCAAATAAGTCATACACTTCCTGATGTGTAGGAATACACATATTTCTAATGCATGAGCATTCCAGACACACTCTTCCATTGCCTCTTTACAATTTGCTTCACAACTATACCAAGCTCCTTACAGCTATGACATAGCCTTGAATTAGCTCCTGTGTATAGCTGCCTGAGTGATACTTTTTGGCTGGCTTTTTTCTCATCATTAATGTGTTGAACAGACATTTTTCCTTGTGCATCAAACAACTAAATGCATGAAATAGGAGAACTACCATTGGACGCCTTCAATTACTTGAGAAGTTATCCTTTATTAAACAAAGGAAAAGGGGATAAAGGAATGTATACCTTTGGATTTCTCTAAGCAACTGGGGATGCTAAGAGGACCGCCATGTTGGAAGTCTTCACTGGGATTACAAATTCAGTCTTATATTGTATAAGTGTATCCAGGGCATTTGTTTAGGTTAAAAGTGGTAAACCAATGCATCAATCCTCTGTGCAAGCTGATGTATCATAGGAATTTTGTTGAAACACTTTTGATGATCACCCAGGTTCATGAGCTGCATGAAACACAACAAAGTTTTCCACATTTGCATACCTTCTGCTTACAGTAAGCAAACCCTATAATATAAGAATGAGTATTTTTTGGAACAAGGCTTGCCAATTAATACTTTTCATTGAAAAGGTGAGATGGAGGCTAATTCTAATTGCACTTTTGTCTTTTTGACACAACCTGCATGAAGGACTGTAAAAATGTGGATTTATTTATTTTGTCATACTTTCCAAAGTAATACTTTAAGTGTAATATCCTCCCAATATTAGTTGGGAAACAGCAAATACAACGACCTCCAAACAACGATTTGCCTTTGCAACGCAGGTGGAATAACAAATTCGTCTGAACCTCGCATTACATTTACAACGCAAGTCGTTACAACAACATGAGTTAGGTCAAGCAGCGTTGGACTTTAAAGTCCAACGCTTTACCTACTGTTACGGTGACTGTGGTTGGAATAGTAAATTATACTATTCCAAAGTTCAGCACCCCCCTAAGGCAAGTTGTTGTAAAGACTTGCGTTGTAAAGGGAATGCGTGTTTACAACACATTTGTTGTTGCCCCTGCGTTGTTGCACCCACGCCGCCGGCCACACGCTCGACCCCGTCTTCTCCATAAGCACCCACGTCGCCTTCAACCACACCACCGAACTCCACTGAACTGACCACCGATGCATCCACTTCACCTTCAAGAAACCAACCACGCACCACCACACCCAACAACTGCCTCGACGCTGCTGCAGCAAAGTCACTGAAGACCAACTAACCTCCACCCTCACCCAGAACCCACCCACTGACCCCATCGACACAGACGCCGTCGCCCGAAATTTCAGACAGTGGCTCAACGACTGTGCCAACACCCACGCCCCGATCAAGAAACCCTCCACCAACCACCACAGCAAGAAAGCCACCTTATTCAACGAAGAACTCCAGATTTCCAAATGGGCATGCCGGAAACTGGAGAAGAAATGGATCTATGACCGCACACCAGACAGCCACGCAGCACACAAGGACGCTATCCACAGACATCACCACCTCATCGGGACAGCCAAGAGATCGTCCTTCAAAACCCGACTGGAGAACAACGCACACCACAGCAAAGAACTTTTCAACATAGTGAAGGAACTCTCTAACCCCAGCGCCAACACCAACGACATCCTGCCCTCACATGATCTGTGTGACTCACTGGCCACCTTTTTCCATCGCAAGATCGCCGACATCCATGACAGCTTCAACTCCTCACCCACCCCGACCACATCAGACCACTCCCTGAATGCCACCTGCACCAAAAAGCTGTCCTCCTGGACACACATCAACGACAAAGAGACACGCATGATCATGAACTCCATCAACTCAGGATCTCCATCAGATCCCTGCCCGCACCACGTTTTCAACAAAGCTGACACAACCATCGCGCACCAGCTGCGAAATATCATCAACATCTCCTTCGACACTGCGACATTCCCGGAAAGCTGGAAGCACGCCGAAATCAACGCCCTCCTCAAGAAGCCCAAGGTGGACCCCAAAGACCTCAAGAACTTCCGGCCCATCTCCCTGCTCCCCTTCCCGGCGAAGGTCATCGAGAAAATCGCCAACATGCAGCTGACCCACCACCTCGAGGACAACAGCATCCTAGACCCATCCCAGTCCGGATTCAGACGCAACCACAGCACCGAGACTGCCTTATCACCGCCACAGACGACATCAGGTGCCAGCTAGACAATGGCAAAACCTCAGCTCTCATCCTCCTGGACCTATCAGCCGCGTTCGACACGGTCTGCCACTGCATACTAAGAACATGCCTCCAAGAAGCCGGAATCCAGAAGAAGGCCCTGGACTGGACCACGTCCTACATCTCCAGCAGAACCCAGAGAGTCCGTCTCACGCCCTTCTGATCCGAAGCCACCGACATCATCTGCGGCGTACCCCAGGGCTCATCCCTCAGCCTGACCTTGTTCAATGTCTACATGGCCCCCCTCGGACAAGTCGCCCACCAGCATAACCTGAACATCATCTCCTACGCTGACAACACCCAGCTCAACCTCTCCCTCACCAAGGACCCGCACACCGCCAAAACCAACCTCCACAAGGGAATGAAGGCTGTCGCCGAGTGGATGAGGAGCAGCTGTCTGAAACTGAACTTGGACAAGATGGAAGTCCTCATCCTAGGTCCCGCCCCCTCTGCTTGGGACGACTCCTGGTGGCCGACCGCACTGGGAGCAGACCCGACCCCGACAGACCACGCATGCAACCTGGGATTCATCCTCGACTCCTCCCTCTCCATGTCAAAGCAGGTCAACGCCATCTCCTCCTCCTGCTACAACACCCTCCGGATGCTCCGCAGAATTTACAAGTAGATCTCGACCGAAACAAGAAGAACAGTGACCCAGGCCCTTGTCAGCAGCAGGCTGGACTACGGCAATGCACTCTATGCAGGTATCCCGGCCAAACACCTACAACGACTACAATGCATCCAGAACCCCTCAGCCCGACTGATCCTCAACGTCCCCCGCCGCAGCCACATCTCTTCCCACCTATGAAACCTACACTGGCTACCCGTCAACAAGAGGATCACCTTCAAACTCCTCACCCACGCACACAAAGCACTCCACAACACCGGACCAGCCTACCTGAACAACAGACTCAACTTCTACACCCCCGCCCGACAGCTCTGCACCGCCAGCCTCGCCCTTGCCGCCGTCCCTCGCATCCAACGAACGACCTCCGGTGGCAGATCCTTTTCCTACCTCGCCGCCAAGACCTGGAACACCCTCCCCACCCATCTACGACAGACCCAAGACCTGCTCACCTTCAGAAGGATCCTCAAGACCTGGCTATTCGAGTAGTAGCAGCCCCCCCCCAGCGCCTTGAGACCCTCATGGGTAAGTAGCGCGCTTTACAAATTCTTGATTGATTGATTGAGGAAAATGAATGTGTGGTTGTGTCATACAACCATATTAGTTACCTTCCATTTTTATAATGTTAGCTATCTGGCATATAACCCAAACCAAATTTAGCAAGGTATGGTCACAGCACATTCTTCTCCTGGATCCTGCTGTGTATTTTATGCCATTCTGATAGGAGTAATTGTGCACTGTTTTATGGTAATATAGAAAAGAATATGATTGATTAGTTGACAGCTGACATGAATACAGGGGTTGGAACTGAATGTAATTAGGCTCAAAAGGAATTTCTTTTTCTGAAACTGTCACTGCTAGCCTTTGGCTGGACCCTAATAGCAAGTAGGAGGCAGTTGCTGGGGTGCGGGTTGATCAATGGCCCAGCCCTATGAAGCAGTTGTTAGTCACAGCATGCATGATCTTACTTCTCTTACAACTTGCATTTTGGTGAATTGACATTCAAAGGTTGCTTCTCATCATGCATGTTGGTGCTGTAATCAATTATGGAAAGTGATATGAAACATCAAAAATAAATTAATGGTGGGTGGGTATGACAAGCGAATTACTTTCATCAAATGTAGCCAGAGGGATCTCAGTCTATACTGCATAGATCAGAACCACTGCAGGTCAATATTGCACCAACAGACCAAATATATATTTGCAGTGACTGGTGTAAAACTCCAATTTTTACTGAAAAATGGATTTTCGGATTGATCTATGCCAGCAATGGGGAAGATTCATGAAATCAGAGCCAAGTGTATTGATCTATGATTAAGAACCAGATGTTGTACATGACAGGCACCTTTTACTTTCAGCACCCCTAACATTGACAAACTGGCAAAGGAGGGAGTGAAACTCAATCAGCATATCGCAGCAGCTCCAGTATGCACCCCAAGCAGGGCAGCCTTTATGACAGGTCGATATCCTATTCGATCAGGTTAGTGTTTTTAAATTAATTTGTTTTATGTGAACTCTTTTAATGCAATACTCATGTCTTTACTCCTAGTTTGGTTACTTCTCAAAATTCACCCTATCATCCTCACTGCCCATAATGACTGCTGATCTTAAAGAACATTGACACCCAGTATTTCCCTCACAAATATGTACAGCCTTGAGTTCTTTCACCATGTAATCACCCATCTTAATACGTGTAATGATTCATACTAAGCAGGATTTAGTCCTGATTCACAGAAATGTGCCTACAGCTAAGTATGACATATTCCTCGCTTACTTCAAATTTTCCAGTCCACAATGCTAATTTTATCATGGAAGAAAGTTTTGTGAATCTTGCCACAGTTCTCTTCTACAAAGCTAATTTTGAAGGTAGATTCGGGACAGAAACCATGGGTGAATGCCCCGCCACCATATACAATATTACTAAGCAGAGACACCACAAAAAGGTGTGCAGTCAGAAACACAGTTAAACACTAGCGATCCCTGCTTAACCATTGATAAACCATAGATCACTGCGCTTTGTCCATGAACTTAAAAACATGGGGGCATATTTACAAGCTGGCAATACAAAATTATTGCCGCTTTTGCAGCCATTTTCGGCCGAAAAGCGGCGATAATTTTATCGCCTAATTAGCAAGGCCACACTAACACGTGAAACCTTGCTTTAGCGTCGGGATTCCTAACGCCCAGCTTTGCATTTCTAATGATATGCAAAGTGGGCGTTCCTGACCTAACATGACAGGAGAAATGTCGCTAAACGACATGTCTCCTATCATCAAGCCCCACGCTATGAAGCATAGCGTCAGGAAAAGTAGCAATAACCCCTGTTATCACTACTTTCCTTACGCCTGCTTCAGGACTGACTTAGCCATGATATCCTATGGAATGTGGATCTCATGGCTAAGTTTGTGAGTCCCTATCATCAAGCTAACGCCACACTACATGAGATTATTGCTGGGTTTCCAGCGATAATCTCAAGTTAGGCAGTTAGCGTGAGGATTTTTATCGCTGAGGAGATAAGCGTTGCTAATAGCAAGATATCTCAGCAATAAAAATCCACGTTACCCGGCGATAATTATCCTCACACTAAGAGCGCTGAGCGATAATTATTGCCGGTTGCTGATGATATGCCCAATGGTCTTCTAAAGTGTAATGTTGGACTCTTCAGCTTCTGCGAGGATGGATGGCCACATTATTAAAGGGATCCTTGCTCAGCAGCCGATTCAACAGATCAAAGTCTGATTGTTAGCTGTAGTCTTCTTAACATTTTTTTTTTTTGGGACCCCCCTTTTATCTCAGCCCCCGCTTGACGAATCCCCCCGAGACTTTCAGGGAAGGAGCGGAGCGTAGCGCCCCACCTATTTTGAAAAATTCGCGAGGATTCGTCGACCGGCGCCAAAGTTATTCAAAATAGAATGTTGCGGATTTCCTATGGAAACGTGGTCCTAACTATAACTACCTACTGGCGACCGCCAGTAGGTAATATATATCTATATATATCTATATATATTACCTACTGGCGGTTGCCAGTAGGTGGTTATAGTTATAACCTAGTTTCCATAGGAAAAGCATTTTTTGATTTGCTAATAACTTTGGCTTCATTTGACGAATGTTTGCGCAAATTCTCCCAAAAAAAGGTCTATCCAGGTCAGCTCCTATCCTGAAAGTTTGGGGGTGATTCATCAAGCAGAGGCTGAGAAAAAAGGGGATCTCACAAAGTGTTTTCTCCATGGTAATTTCCATAGGAAATTTTATTACAGCCTACAGCCCGAACTGCTGAACGGAATTTCACCAAATTTGGCAAAAAGGTAGAGCTTGGTTCAGAAAGCGGCCTTTTTTTAAATGGTGTAAATTCGTTCAGTAGTTGCTGAGAAATTCAAACAATAAAAGTCAAAAAATCATTTTCCCATAGGAATCTTTAGGCAAGGCTACAGCCCGAACTACTGAACGAAATTACACCAGATTTGGCAAAAAGGTAGTGCTTGATTCAGAAAGCCTCTTCTTTTTAATAGTGTAAATCTGTTCAGTAGTTGTTGAGAAATTAAAAAAATAAAAGTTTCGATATCTGGGGCAGCGGTAGGTTCGTGCACGTTCCTGACCATGCGCTTCACTGTGATTGGGTGCCACGACCATGAGCTTCACTGTGATTGACTGCCAATACTCCAAACCAGGAAATGTTGGCAGCCATCTTGTGACTCGATAGAACGGAGTTACAAGAAAACAGTCAAAAAAAGATTAAAAGAGAAAAAAAGGGGTTAGGGTAGAAACACCCTGACCCCCTAGTCCTGCTCACGGGGTCCCACAAGGACCCCCAGGCCTAAATTATTATTATTTTTTAAATAAAAAAAATGTCAGAATGCGCGCAGTGTGCGCGAATCCGGACGAATTTTCTTTTGTAAAAAATGAAGCGGGTGCTCCCCCACTTCATTTAAGATTCCGGGGGCAATCATTTAATTATATTTCAGGGGCCTGTGGAGCCCCCTCCCATGTAAATTAGGTGTTTTGTAATTGTTGGAGGGCCTCCGATGCCACTCCAGGTCCCGGGGATCGTCACCCCCGGGGTTTTAATTAAATATGCAGGGAGGGCTTGTGGGCTCCCCAAAGCCCCAGGGAGCCCCTACTGCCTGGGGCTTTGAAAATAGAGGGAGGGGGGCCGCGCGGTCCCCCTCCTGGAGCACTTGATGGCCCTGGGGACCGCCACCCCCCATGGCCGACTCCTGCAATGTGCCGGGGTGTGCACCCGAGGACATTGCCATTTGCTATGACAGGACAGGATCATGGTTTCCACCCTGTGATAACAAACCCTGGTTTGCTTTGTTGAAGCGAGAGGAGGAAAACCTCCTCACGCTTCCATAAAGGAAAGGAGAATTGCTTTTGGGCAAGGGACGCTGCATGTTAGCAGCTCTTGTTGTCCAAAAGCAATGCCGTCTTCCACAGGAGTCGGAGAGCCTGCAGGACCGTGGGGGCATTGGGGCTTCCCCCATGGTCCCCAATAGAGAGGCCAGGCCCTGGGGATGGGTTCCCCGGGGCCAGAAGTAGCCTGGAAGGGGACCACGCAGCCCCTTACCTTTAAAAATGTTTTTTTTAAATTAATTAAAATAAACATTAAAAAAAATAAAGTTTGGGGTCGCGTCCCCCCCTTAAACAAATGTGAGAGCAACCTTCCGAAATCTGGAACGTAACAAATCGTCTGATGTCGCACAATTATAACAATCAAGATGCATGTGAGGTTGGACAAATGAGAATGACAGTCATCTATAGATTTACATATAAAACATTTTATTTACACAAAACAACAAAATAAAAGTAGGTACAGCCATGGCGTGTCATCCCTTGAAAATCTGTGAATCACACCCTGCAAGATAAAAATTATCTCGCAATGTGTCACCCTGGGACCCAAGTCCCACAACATGGCCAACATGGAAGGTAGGGGGAATCACTGACCCTACATTCATCCATACTTCCACACATGAAAGATCGTGGACATGACACATCTGTGTGGATATAAGGTATATTGCACATTCAGTAGAGTGTTGCAGCTGTAGCAATACAGGGCCATGCAAAGCCCAAATTTCAGTTTTTGGCACATGGAGGGCAGCCATTTAGAGGCAAGGTCGTGCTTGGGGGTTAGGCTCCGCCAACATATGTACTTATCCAATCACTCCGCAAATCCCCAAGCAATTATAAATTCAGTATACACTCTCCTTGCAGTACTCTAATGTCTATACACATGTACTTATACAATGACCCAGACAAAGTTACATAACCAAAGTCTTTCCCACTGCCAGAGATAACATGGTTGCGTGCGCTGTCCACAGCACTATGTACTGTGGTTGGGGCCAGGGGCATTATGCATACATAATGAACACACGGACACAGTTAGATAGATAGTGGAAGTGGGTATAGTCACGCTTGGCCCCTTTTTATTACCAGGGTCACATGTCCAGTGATGTCTGTGCTGGATGCGTGTGGGGTGAGTGTAAGCCAGCCCTCAGTGAATGGTTGGTGCTGGCAACAAGTACAACAGTAATCATTGGATCACACACAGAGATTCAATCATAAAGGGTCCATGAATTGTAGTGCACTGAGGTAGGGGCAGCAGATCTGAAATCATACACAAAAGATTTTATCATAAAGGGTCCATTAGTGGCAGTGTACTGAGGTAGGGGCATCAGAAGCATTCAGCGTGTGCGTAGCCTGCGATGATGTGTGGTGAGGGCGGACCGCACTGGGAGCAATGTCTCTTGCCTACCGGACTGCGTCATCGGCAAATGCGAGTCGATCTGAATTGTGAGCCCTGCTGTCCTCAGTGTAGATGGAAGGCAGTAGTCAGCGGAGACATCGAGGAATGCTTTTTGTCACTTCCTCTTGACAAAATCTGAGGACATAAAGTACAATTCTCTCTGCAATTAATAAATCAAGAGTGAATTCAAATTGTGAGCTCAGCTGACTGCAGTGTAGGTATATGGAACAAAAGATGAAATATGTATGGAATACATTGTCAAAATGTGTAGGTTTCGGGGACGTTATAGTTAATTGCCTACTGGACTCTGAAATTAATTAATCAAGACTGAATTTGAGTTGTGAGCGCCGCTCACCGCAGTTTAGGCCGGAGGCAGCGGTCAGCAAGGGCCCACAGGCACGTGGCATAGAGTTAAGCTGCACAGTTAGTGGCACAGGAAGAATTCAGCGTGTGCGCAGCCTGCGATGATGCGTGGTCCCGGGTGGGTCGCAGTGGGAGCAATGTCTCTTGCCTACTGTACTGAGTAATCTGAAATCGTGACTCATCTGAATTGTGAGCCCTGCTGTCCTCAGAGTACATCGAAGGCAGTAGTCTGTACAGACATACCTCTGCGGTGCTGTGCCGCTGAGTTCGCAGGGGGCCTGTGTCGAGGAGGCCCGCAGCCACGGCAGCGACCTCGTGGCAGGGTGAGGACCGCCACTCTGGCAGACGCGTTGGCCTTCACAGAAGTGAACCACGCCCAGATCCCCGGTCTATTTATTCACACTTCTACGCTGGAGTGGCGTACGTTGGACCGGACCACTCCGCTTCCGGTTCCGCTTACAGGGGGGGACAACAAAGCTACATGACCGAGAGCTTCCCCACTGCCTGACGTAACATGGTTGCGTTCACTGTCCACAACACTACAAGCACCAGCAGTATATGTACACATGGAGAGGTCTGTGCTCTGCATAGTAAGGTCTGTCCAGCACAATACCGCTACACTTGGCATTGTGTGCATTGTTATTGATGAGTGACTTGCATCCTTCACACATACTTTGTTCCCACGTCTTCCAACATTCAGCTATTGTGTGGCTGAGGGGCCATGCTGTTTTGGTAAGGTTCGCTGTTCTGTTCTGCGCTGCCTTGTTGGTAGTAGGGAGGGTGGACTGAGGGGGAGGTCCTGGGGGGTCGGCGGTGGGTGTTGTGGCCTTCTTGGGTGTCGGAGCTGCATGACCAGTAGTTCTATGTGTTTTTTTTGGCAATTTTTTAGGTTTACAAGGGATTCTGGGTAAAAGAACCTGGTGGGAGGCAGTCAAGTCACCCCATCCTGGATTCCCCTGGGTGTCTAGTTTTCAAAAATGTATAGGTTTGCTAGGTTTTCCTAGGTGACGACCCACACAAGTGAGGTACCATTTTTCTCGGAAGACTTTTGGGAACGCGGGATCTGTGGAAATTTGTGGATCCATGCAGATTCTAGAACTTTCCACCAGAGAAATGTGGGGAAAATGTTGTTTTTTTGGCAATTTTTTAGGTCTGCAAGGGATTCTGGGTAACAGAACATGGTGGGAGGCAGTCAAGTAACCCCATCCTGGATTCCCCTGGGTGTCTAGTTTTAAAAAATGTATAGGTTTGCTAGGTTTCCCTAGGTGCCGGCAGAGCTATGGTTCAAAAACTACAGCTAGGCACTTTGCCTAAAAAGGGTCATTTTTTGCAACAAAATTGAGGTGTTTTCACGTTATGTTTTGCGCCATTTCCTGTCGCGGGCACTAGGTTTACCCACACAAGTGAGGTAGCATTTTTCTCTGAAGACTTTGGGGAATGCGGGGTGGGTGGAAATTTGTGGATCCACGCAGATTCCAGAACTTTCCACCAGAGAAATGTGGGGAAAATGCGTTTTTTGGGCAATTATTTAGGTTTACAAGGGATTCTGGGTAACAGAACCTGGTGGGAGGCAGTCAAGTCACCCCATCCTGGATTCCCCTGGCTGTCTAGTTTTCAAAAATATATAGGTTTGCTAGTTTTCCCTCGGTACCGGCAGAGCTATGGTTCAAAAACTACAGCTAGGCACTTTGCCAAAAAAGGGTCATTTTTCACAGCGAAATTGAGGTGTGTCCACGTTGCGTTTTGCGCCGTTTCCTGATGTGGGCACTAGGCCGACCCACACAAGTGAGGTACCATTTTTCTCGGAAGACTTTGGGGAACGCGGGGTCGGTGTAAATTTGAGGATCCACACAGATTCCAGAACTTTCCACCAGAGAAATGTGGAGAAAATGTGTTTTTTGGCAATTTTTTAGGTTTGCAAGGGATTCTGGGTAACAGAACCTGGTGGGAGGCAGTCAAGTCACCCCATCCTGGATTCCCCTGGGTGTCTAGTTTTCAAAAATGTATAGGTTTGCTAGGTTTTCCTAGGTGACGGCAGAGCTATAGTTCAAAAACTACAGCTAGGCACTTTGCCAAAAAAGGGTCATTTTTCGCTGTGAAATTGAGGTGTGTCCACGTTACGTTTTGCACCGTTTCCTGTCGCGGACACTAGGCCGACCCACACAAGTGAGGTACCATTTTTCTCGGAAGACTTTGGGGAACGCCGGGTGGGTGGAAATTTGTGGATCCACGCAGATTCTAGAACTTTCCACCAGAGAAATGTGGGGAAAATGTTGTTTTTTTGGCAATTTTTTAGGTTTGCAAGGGATTCTGGGTAACAGAACCTGGTAGGAGGCAGTCAAGTCACCCTATCCTGGATTCCCCTGGGTGTCTAGTTTTAAAAAATGTATAGGTTTGCTAGGTTTCTCTAGGTGCCGGCAGAGCTATGGTTAAAAAACTACAGCTAGGCACTTTGCCTAAAAAGGGTCATTTTTCGCAACAAAATTGAGATATCTTCACGTTAAGTTTTGCGCCGTTTCCTGTCGCGGGCACTAGGTTGACCCACACAACTGAGGTAGCATTTTTCTCGGAAGACTTTGGGGAACGCGGGGTGGGTGGAAATTTGTGGATCCATGCAGATTCCAGAACTTTCCACCAGAGAAATGTGGGAAAATGCGTTTTTTGGACAATTTTTTAGGTTTGCAAGGGATTCTGGGTAACAGAACCTGGTGGGAGGCAGTCAAGTCACCCCATCCTGGATTCCCCTGGGTGTCTAGTTTTCAAAAATGTATAGGTTTGCTAGGTTTCCCTACCTTTGCAAGTTGCTGCTCAGTTTTTGGCTCTGGGTTCGTCGGGTTGTTGGTGAACCTACAAGCCCTATATATCCCCACAACCAGTAATGTCCAGCGGATGTAACGGTATATTGTTTTCAAAGAGCTGTCAAAATTAGAAGAAGTTACAGGTGAAAACGTTGACACAAAAGGCGCTTTTTTTCAACAAATTTTCAATTTATCCTATATTTAACTGTTAGTTTCTATAAAGAAACTTTGATGGATCTACACAAATGACCCCTTGCTGAATTCAGAAGTTTATCTAATTCTCTAAAATGTATAGCTTTCCAGGATCCATTATTGCTTTTGTACCCATTTCTACCATTAACTGGAAGGAGGTTGAAAGCACAAAAAATAGCAAAAATAGGCTATGTCCCAGAAAAATGGCAAAACTGTGTAAACAATTTTGGGTTTCTGACAAAAGTCTGGTATCCCCTAAAAGCTGGGGAAATTGTGATTTCAGCCCCACAAACTCTTTTTTGATAACATTTGCAGGGAAAAACCCAGATGCTTTCATTTGCAGCCCGTTTTTCCCATTTTCCCCAAAAAAACTAAATTTTGCTGTATTTTGGCTCATTTCTGTGACTCCTCCAGGGGAATCCACAAACCCTGAGTACCTTCAGAATCCCCATGATGTTGAAAGAAAAGGACGCAAATTTGGCGTGGATACCTTATGTGGTCAAAAAGTTACAGGGGCCTCAGTGCGTACTACCTCAAATAGCCAAAAAGGGCGTGGCACAGGAGGGGGAAAAGGCCTGGCAGCGAAGGGGTTAAACTTCCTCACACGTCTTGGATGCATGTCTACAAAAGCAACTTAGCGCCCCTGCATCTGCATCTGCACCACTCGCTCGTCCCAATTCGTAGTATTCCTGCACAACCAAACCCAACCTCAGCAATTATTTGACACTTCTGTGCTCCAGATCCATGATTGTAGTCACTGAAATGGGGGTGCACCAGGTCATGAAGTCTAGTAATCAGCAGTAGTGGAAAAACAGTACTTTATTAGAAAAAAATTAATTAACAATAAAAAAACGGACTTCGCTGGACCGAGGGTTGGGAGGATCGAATTTCGCTCTATGCGGATGATATTCTTCTCTACCTCTCTTCCCCTGCGCGCTCGCTGAGGGTAGTGTTAGACATCTTTGCCAGTTTTGGCCTCAACTCTGGTTTCCGTATCAACTGGAGCAAGTCGACAATCTATGTGCTTCACGGGGCGGCCCCCCCCCTTCCTAGAGACTGCGCGATACAGGTGGCGGTTGAGGGATTCCGGTACCTAGGCATCTATATCACTACCAATCCCAGACTTAGATACGAGGAGAACTTGATCCCTCCCCTGCGGTGGCTGCGCCGGGATGTTGAGGTCTGGAAGAAACTCCCCTTGTCCCTGCTCGGGAGGGCTGTACTGTTTAAGATGATGGCCCTGCCCCGATTCCTATATGCTCTTCAGAATTATCCAGAGGTGGTACCGCGGGCCTTTTTTCACGAAGTCGAGTCCCTGCAGCGGGAACTGTTATGGGACGGCAAGCCGCGGATAGCACTCGGTAAGCTCACGAGCGGCTGGTATGACGGAGGCATCGCCCTCCCCGACATAAAAAAGTACTACTGGGCGGCACAGCTGGCCGCTATCAATCAATGCCAATACGGGGATGGGGATGGGGATGACCCGGCGTATAGTATGGATAGGTGCTTGCTGCCCGGTGGTGACTTCACAAGTGCACTTTACTCCAAACCGGCTAGATATATGCTTACCGGGCCCATGAAGCACACAGTGCAGCTGTGGCACATAGTCACCAAAGCGTTAGGATGGGCCAACTAGCTCACTATGGCCACCCCACTATGGGATGCTGAACAGCTGGGAACATTGGGGCACACAAAAGGTTTCGACAAGTGGGATCTAATAGGTATTTCGCACATCAGAGACCTCTGGGAGGGGCGGGGGTAGTCCCCTTTTCGACATTGCAGCAGACATACGAAATGGCTGACTCGGAGCGCTTCCGATATGCACAGATTAAGCACTCACTGCAGGCTAATATCCCTGCTGGTACGGCATTGCCTGAGTCGTCCCCGCTCGAGGACCGGCTGCTTGACGGACACCTACCCGATAAGTCTATATCGCTCACATACAAGAAGCTCATTAACAACACCCCCGATCCCCTCACTGCGCTACGGGAGAAATGGGTGCGAGATGGCCTCGAAATGGATGATGAGGACTGGCAGGTGGCAGTCTCATCGCCAAAGGAAGTGGCCATATCCGCCAAACTCCGCCTAGTCCAACTAAAAATCCTGCACAGGGCATACCTCTCAGAGACACACTTGCTGATGATGGGCAAAAGCGCTGATGGGCACTGTAGGAGACAGTGTGGGATGGAAGGCGGATTCATGCACATTCTGTGGCAATGCCCGCTAATTCAATGTTACTGGGGGATAGTCTTGAATTGCATGAGCGGGGTCTGGGATGTTCCATTGCGGCCTGAGGCCAAGAGATGCCTATTGAACGTCTGGGAGCCCACAGATCTGGGTGTGAGGGGGAGACTGTGGGTCACTTTAGGGCAGATGATTGCTAAACGTAACATTGCACAGGCATGGGGGGCCACCATGCCACCCACACTGAAGAAGTGGAAGGAGGACATGGATTGGTGTATGTTGAGGGAGAAAACGGTCTATGTTGCTCGGGGGTGCCCTCAAAAATGGATTGCATTGTGGACTAAATGGAATGATTACCGGGGAGGACTATGTGAGCCACCGAAGGTCCCCGCACCCGAAGAACACTGTATGATATAATACCATTGCATTGATCCCGGAGTAGCCGGAGAATTTGTCAGCCTCTAAGCTCTTTATACCTTTGTGCTGTATGAAGTAATTATTTGTAAACATGACAGACTTGTTTAATTTCAATAAACAGAATTATAAAAAAAAAAACCAATATAAAAACATCAAACGAGTGACATTGCCAACAGGGAACATCAACTTGTGGATCGAAATAACTTTAGATCGTCCTGGAAATACCAAAACTCCGTATTCAGAAACCTGTTGGATAAATAAAGACAATGGTCAAGCGTTAGTATGGTCACAAACGTAATATGGTACAATGTATTGTACTTGAACAAACCGGAATGCTTACAGGTATGATCAATCCTGCACAAAATGACCATAACAGAAGCTTGTGCGGTTGTAACATTCGTAGGAAAGAAAAGGAACGTTACAACTACACAAACTTCTGTTATGGTCTCATTATGCAGGATTTATCACACCTGTAAGCATAAGGGTTCATTTCAGCTTGATACACGTGCATGTTCACTTTACCTACACTGTTCAGAAATAGCTGGAGGCCAAGCAAGGGAAACACACCATAGCAGCCTTCCTGCAAGTGTTGGGAGCAACTGACTGCACACATGTACTAGTTGTGCCCCCTGCCAGCACTGCACAAAATCACTGGAACAGAAACCACACATTTTCCAACAATGTGCAGGCAAAACTGGACCACCGGGGCCTCTGCACTAATGTTGTCGTAAATTTCTCAGACATTGTGCATGATTCCTACATCTTTTGCAAGCATCACAACCCTGGTCCCCAGACCAGTCCGACGCCCAGCGATGACTGCCCGACCCTGCGCATCCAGACCTCAATGCTCACCTGCCACCACCAGCGTGTCTCCAAGAGGGCCCACCACGTGCTGGAACAACCTCCTCAGCCGTCACTGGATACCGCAGCACAGACCCCCAGCGCATCCTGCTGCACCGCGCAGAGGAATCATGTCTGTACAGCCAGCTGCCTTTGGCGTACACGCGGTCCAGCCAAGCTCACAAATCAAATCAGGTCTTAATTGCCAGGATAGTGTATCGAGGCCACGCATCATCGCAGGCTGTACACCCACTCAGGTCTGGTTGCACTAACTCAGTGCAGCTCAAGTCCTGGCCACATGGTGGGAGGCCTGTGTCGGCCAAAATGTTTCAGCTGCTACCAACTCATTGCACCTCAAGTTATCGTCACGTGGCAGGAGGCCAGTGTCCGGCATAGTGCTCGGCTGCCATCAACCTGTGCACCTCAAGTCATCGCAACGTTGCAGGAGGTCTGTGTCGGTCAAACTGCCTCGGTTGCCACCAACATAATAAGCACGCGGATACACCCAGATAGAAAGTGGAAATGGCATCGAGCACGTGCACCCGGTCCTTTTTATTGATAGGGTCACATGTCCTGTGATGCCTCTGCTGCATGGGCGGGGTGTGGGTGTAAAGCAGCCGTGAGGGAGTGGCTGTGGCATGCTGACAACTAGACCTGTGATCAGGAGATCACTACAGGGAAGACCTGGTACATGTAGCGTTGTAGTTCCCTCCCTGTAAGCGTAAGTGGAGTGGGCTGGCTGAAACGCGCATTGTTCACGACTTTAACAATATGGCAGTTTGAATCCGCACACCCACTGAGATAGCTACCCAACGGGTGCACGACTCCACTTTTTTCTAAAAAAATAATATATATATAATAATATTTAAGAAAACAGAAGATATACAAACAAAGTTACAAAATATCACATAAAAAATCTAAATTACTGAAAAAAACATAGGTTTAATGAACATTATAATTTGAAATTAGCATTTGAAAAAACCTTTGAAATTCACTGAAAAAACCATAGCTTTCAGGCACGTTATAGTTAGAAATTAGCATTTAAAAAACCTTAGAAATTCACAGAAAAAACATAGGTTTCACACACGTTATAGTTAGTTGGACATTTCACTCTTACAAAACCAGAGAAATTCCCCCATTATAGTTAGTTCAGCTAACTATAACTCACGCCCCTGCAATACACTGCTGATGATGTCACATACTACATCACTCATTACATGGTCAGTGGCATCACTGATGACATCACTGATGACATCTCAAATGACATCACTGATGACATCTCAAATGACATCACTGATGATCAATATATATATATATATATATATATTCACTGAAAAAAACATAGGTTTCACACACGTTATAGTTAGGAATTAGCATTTAAAAAACCTTGCAAATTCACTTAAAAAACCATAGGTTTCACACAAGTTATAGTTAGCTGTACATTTCACTCGTAAAAAACCATAGTATGTAACTATAACTTGCGCGCCCACAATAAACTGCTGATGACGTCACATATTACATCACTTATGACATGGTCAGTGACATCACTCATGACATCAATGATGACATCTGAAATGACACATTGTGCATTGCGGTCGCGCAAGTTATAGTTACCTGATCTAACTATAACGTGGAATTTCATTGGTTTTTTACGAGTGAAATGTACAGCTAACTATAACTTGTGTGAAACCTATGGTTTTTTAAGTGAATTTGTACGTTTTTTTAAATGCTAAGTTATGTATTTATTTTTAATTTTAGCGCGCACGGTGCTCTTCGCGCACCGTGCGCCCACGTTGCGCATTTCGTACCGTCCACGCCTCGCCATTTTTTACAAAAAATCAATTGTTTTTTTCTCCCTTGGGGGTCCTTAGATTTATATATTAAATGTGATTGTTAATTCTTTTTTTTTTTTTTTTTTTTTTTACCGTACGCGTACGGTAAGCTTACCGTATGCTTACTCCGCAATTTTTTTTTAAAATTATTAAATTTATTTTTCATACTTTTTGGTCCTTCGTGAACCCCCTGATGAACGCTAGGGGGTCTGCAACTCTCTTCGTTGCCCCCTTTTCATGTTATCAACCTTTGTTTTTCAGTGCGAGAGACAGAAAATGGCGGCCGATACTTTCTGATTTCGACCGATTCGAATGTTTACAGTCATGTAACCACCAATCAGAATTGAGCTCGCGCACAGAGCGCGCTTACAGATATATATATTGATTTAAATGCTATTTTCTCAGGACCTACTGAACAGATTTACACCAGACCTGCAAAAGGCACATCCCTGACCTGAGGACTACTTCTCTGCCCAATTTCAAGTAATTCTGTTCAGCCGTTCGGGCTGTAGCTCGGACTAAAGGTCCTATGGGAAAATGCATGGGGAAAACGCGTTTTGGGACCCCCCTTTTTTCTCAGCCCCCGCTTGACGAATCCCCCCGAGACTTTCAGGGTAGGAGCGGAGCGTAGCGCCCCATTAGTTTTGAAAAATTCGCGAGGATTCATCAACCGGCGCCAAAGTTATTCCAAATAGAATGTTGCGGATTTCCTATGGAAACACGGTCCTAACTATAACTATCTACTGGCGACCGCCAGTAGATAATATATATATATATATTCACTGAAAAAACCATGGGTTTCACACACGTTATAGTTAGGAATTAGCATTTAAAAAACCTTAGAAATTCAGTGAAAAAACCATAGGTTTCACACATGTTATAGTTAGCTGGACATTTTACTCGTAAAAAACCAATGAAATTGCCCCGTTATAGTTAGTTCAGCTAACTATAACTCGCGCGCCCGCAATGCACTGCTGATGACGTCACATATTACATCACTCATGACATGGTCAGTGACATCACTCATGACATCACTGATGACATCTCAAATGACATCACTGATGACATCACTGATGACATCATCCAGTGAATGTGTGTTTTTCTGAAAATTAAATATGTTTTATATATGTATATCTCAAGGTCGATGGAAGAATAAATGGGTATATAAGTGTCTAAATGGATGATTTGTTTTTGAAAAATTGATTGTTTAACTGACTGATTAAGTGTATCTTAGTGAATACATGGCTTAGTGAGTAATGTTTAAATATGTATATATCAGTATCAGTCTCTCACTTTGTGTATAAGTGGCTGCATGGGTTGGTGAGTAGCTAGATGAGTGTCTATATGGGTTATTAGTTGGTTTTTTGAGTATCAGTCTGAGTGTCTGCATGGTTCGGTGGGGGGTATTACGTAGTGCATAGGTGCATGCATGAGTGACTCACTGTTTGTATGTGTTGAACAGACCATGTGTGCAGGACTGCATGGGTGGATGAGTGTGTGTATGGGTGTGTTAGTGAGTGAATGACTGTCTCAATAGTGTCTTTATGAGTAACTACATATGTTTAAAACTAGTATATGTGACTATTGGTGTATATATGTGAGTATATGCAAGGGTGAGAGATTGGAAGAGTTCCTGTATGAATAAGTATGTGTTTCTATAAGTGATTGTTTAAAAGACTAAGTATGTGTAAGTTTCCGTAGAAGTAAGTATGGTGGTGTGTGTATAACTGTATATGCAAGTAAATGTATGTTTGATTCTTTATTAGCACGAGTGACTATGTGTGTGAGTAACTCTATGGATGAGTGGCGTTGTGTAACAGGATGTATAGGTGTATGAGTACATATGATGAGTGAATACATGTATGAGTGACTGTATTGGACTGTTGGTGAACGAGTGGATGTGTATGTGGATCTTAGAATTACTGAAGAGGTTGTTGTAACTGGTATTGGTATGTCCATTGTTTTGAAAATTTTAGTCTCTATTTTTGAATGTGTGTGTCAAAGGTTATATTAGGGTGAGAGGAGGTCTACCACTCTATCACAAGGATGATGTCATCAGTGATGTCATCAGTGATGTCATTTGAGATGTCATCAGTGATGTCATGAGTGATGTCACTGACCATGTCATGAGTGATGTAATATGTGACGTCATCAGCAGTGCATTGCGGGCGCGCGAGTTATAGTTAGCTGAACTAACTATAACGGGGCAATTTCATTGGTTTTTTACGAGTAAAATGTCCAGCTAACTATAACATGTGTGAAACCTATGGTTTTTTCACTGAATTTCTAAGGTTTTTTAAATGCTAATTCCTAACTATAACGTGTGTGAAACCCATGGTTTTTTCAGTGAATTTTCAAGGTTTTTTAAATGCTAAATTTTTTTTTTTCTTCTATTTTTTCTAACATATTTTTATTTTTATTTTCTTACCTTTTATAAAGACTATGATTAAATTTTTAAAATTCTTTAATATGTTTTTTTTTATATATTTTTTAAAATAAACATGTAAAATTTATTTGCAGTACTTTTTTTCTATTTTTTTTTAAATTTTTTTAGTACGCGTACCGTAAGCTCACGGTAAGCGTACGGTTTACGCAACGTCCGTAATTTTCCTACGCTGCTTGCGTATAGTTACGCAATTTGCGTAGCCGCGCGTACTCCGCGTGGGACGCGTACGCGTGTACGCTACACGCGCACGTTACGCAGAAGTGCCGGGAGTGACTGTTATGCGCATGCGCGCAAGCGCGTGTCTTTTTTACGCGCATGCGCACTTTTGCCGTAAGCGTACCGTAAGCGTACCGTAAGCGTACGGTAGGTCATGTGATCATGAAACACAACTTTTGATTGGTTGAAACTACTTTCAGTTCTAGAACTCTCCTACACCACACCCATTCCCCTCATTTCTGCTTGTGATCCCTTGGGAGAAGGAGCTGGTTTGTCTTTGGGATACGATGGCAGAACAGCAGAGCTCTTCTGAGAGTGAGGCTAGCACTAGCAGCACTGTCTTGAGGCAGAGATCGAGGAAACAAAAGCCCTCTTATGTATGGGATTATTTTACTTTTCCTGAAGGCCAGCAAAAGGTAAATGCACCCTTAGTGACTTGTAAGCTGTGTAAGCGTGTACTTTCTAGAGGTAATCCTAACAGGAAGTATTCCTTTGGGAATCACACCATGAAGAGACACCTCCAGGATGTACACAGAAGGACACATGGTCATCTTTTTGGAGGTAACTCTTCAGAAAGACGAGCCAGTACATCCACAGTAGCTCAGCCTGAACCATCATCTGCAGGGCTGACTCCTTCTTCTGCAGGTCAGGTGAGCCCTTCATCTGTGGGGGGAGAATCTCCTTTTGCTGGCCCTCTGGAAATGAACCCTCGATTTCGGAAGGTTGATATTCATTGCACATTTTGTAAAGATCTAATTTGCCATAGGGAGACCAGTGTTTCCC
Source organism: Triturus cristatus (assembly GCF_964204655.1). Lineage (NCBI taxonomy): Eukaryota > Metazoa > Chordata > Amphibia > Caudata > Salamandridae > Triturus > Triturus cristatus. The sequence continues at coordinate 740,545,784 of NC_140591.1, read as the reverse complement.
TAGTGAACAACAAAATAGATCAGCACATTTGTCGCTTTGAATAATTTTCCCATGCTTCCTTTCCTCTGTCCCTGCATGAACACAACGGTTCTTTTAAGAGCCAACCTTATCTTTCATCTTTTTTTTACATATGTTTTTAAAAACTTTTTTTTATTTTTTTTTACCGTACGCGTACGGTGCGCGTACTTTTTTTTTTTTTTTTTTAAAAAACACTAAAAATCATTTATCACATTACATTGTCCTTGAGAGACTACAATTATTATTATTGACTTACCATACTCACTGAAAAAATATTTATTCATTTGTTTTTTTAAAAAATAGTTTTAAAAATGTTTGTAGTTTTCGAAAATTTTCTATATCTATCTGGAAAAAAAGAAAAAAGTATTAATATTTTTAAAACATTTTATAATACAGTACACATATTTACATTTTTTTCCCAAAAATATTTTTGCCTTATTTTTGCTGTTTTCAGAATATATTGCATTTCACTATAAATTGTGAAAGCAATTGCATTCATCATTTTACAGCGGGCAAAAAAAAATAACAATCACAAAGATTGTAATAAAAAAGCCCAGAATCTCTTTTTACTTAAACTTAACATTATAGAAATGCATAATATTCTAAAAAAATATCATCTAATACCAATACTTATTTCTTTAAAATACCGTCTGATATGTTTGTTTCAGAAGTATAATCACAATATGATATCTCAAATAACTCCAAAATACATCTGATTCCATTTCCTTTAGACCAAATAGTAATTTTAAATTTTTTTTTGGAATAAATTACCAACGGTAATCCAATAAAATTCTAAAGTTTAATTTGTCCAGATCTCACCGATTCTCTGTAACATTTTGGTTCACGAAAATTTTTTGAATAATTTATTAAGTCCACAATAGAAATGGTTACTTTTCCACATGGCCAAATAGTAATTTTTTAAAACATTTTTGAAAAAATTTCCAATGGCAGTCCAATAACATTCCAAAATTTAAAATGTGCAGAAGTTACCGATAATCTCTAAATTATTGGTTTTTCAAAGTTTCATTAAAAATTAAAAAAGTCCACATTACAATTGGTTATCTTTCCATTAGGCCAAATGATAATTTAAAAAATCTTTTTTTTACAAAATTGCAATGGTAATCCATTAAAATGGTAAAATTGTTTTGTCCAGATCTTGCCAAGTCTCTCTAAAATTTAGGTTTCAGGAAGATTAAATAGGAATTTGCTAAATCAAAAGGCAAACGTTGCTTAAAAACCAATTGGGAATCATTACACAGTGTCCAGCCTTTTTCACATTTAAGATAAACTGTGTAATGTCCAGAAGTAACAGTAGGTCCTTCATGGAAAATTATTGCAACAGTTACAAAAGTTTTTCCTGAAATTGATAATTGCTGTCCTGTAAACTTCTTTATTAAAGTATCCAATTTTGAACCATCAGCTCTACATCGTTGCATCATTAAAATTACATACTGTCCGTATTCCTTTAAAATTAATGTTGAAAACATGTCAGAATTACACTCACTACATTTCATGGTATGATTAGCATCTTTAACTAATTTTGCAAAAGTGACTGTTTTACTCTCTGGCAATGTCAAATAAATAAACCTTTCATTATCAACAATAGAGCCACATATATTATAACAATTATCACAACTATGTTCCCATTTATAAGAGAGACCAAAAAAAATGTCAATGGGAACTCCTTCTTCTTCCACTACCTGAAGAAAATACATCAAAAATTCATGTGCATCTTGCTGTTCATTTTGAGAAAACTGTGTTCGTCCTGAACATACATCTAAAAGTTTTCTAATGTCAGTAGCACTTTCTATTTGAGTTTTATCTTTACTCAGCTTTTGAAAAAGGAGACTCAGCTCTGAACAGAATCTTTTTCCCTGATTTACTATTATCTGCTCTTGCAAACTTTCCAGATAAAATGCAACATTCAGCACTACATTTGCGTAGCAGTTGACACCAGAGCTATTTTCAAAATGACATCCTACAACCTGTTCTTCATTTTCCTTTTTCTTTTTGCTTGCAATTACATCACTCCTCTTTTTTTTCCTCTTCTCTACATCTTCACTACAGATATTCTCATTTTTTCTTTTACGAGAAACTACACGTTTCTCCAACACAGGATACTGACCTAAATGAGGAGCATAGCTTCTTCTTAATCTATTATACTCTTTTACACAGTTTGTATCAGCACTAACTTTTGACTCATCAAAGTCTATCATGAATAAACCTGATAATGTTTTGACTCGTGACAAAGCAACATATGCCATACCTTCTTTGAACACAGTTGAACCAATGTTCACAAATGCACAATCTACAGTCAATCCTTGAGACTTGTGAATAGTTACAGCATATGCTAGAGAAAACGGAAACTGCTTCCTACGTACATATAAGTCTTTCACAAGCATAAAACGAACTGTACAACGACAAATATCTTTAACTTCATCTATCTGATCAAATTTTATTTTTAAACATTCAACTCCTTCTTTTTTCTGGTAATTAATAAAACCCACAACTCTTCCCATCGCTCCATTAACTAAACCTTTCTCAACATCCAAATTTCTCCTTAAAAACACTCTACAGTTCATGCAAACATATAGATTTTTTTCTAATCCAGCTGTTTTGGAGATGTTCTTCTCTAGTGAGTCCAATTTATTTTTCAGTTTGCCTGTTACTGTGACAGTAATTCTTCCATCCTCAATTTTGTCCACTGCTTCCAATTTCCTGATCTCTTCCTTTTCCAATTTCAAAAGCTCCTCATTGAATATTGAGCATTCACGTAGAGTTGGCATTAAGCAGATGACACTTTTGTTTTCTGCAATGTTCTTGTATATCTTCTCTGCAACTATTTCTTCCTTTGGAAATAAATTATGTAGCAGCCGACTCTGTAATGCTTTTTTGCCAACTTCTGTCAGTAGTCCAATCCTGATATCTTTCAGAATACTTCCATATTCTTCATCGTTTGCTTGCCTCATATTAGTAGTAAGTTCCTTGTACTCAAAGAAGGACCAAATATTTGTATTTCCGATGCTTCCCAATGACTTCTTCGTGTCTTCATGTGTCACAGTATTAAACACTGGTTGTCCTTTAACTGGAGTAAGTTGCAAAAGATCTCCAAAAACTATGACGTGTTTTCCACCAAATAACATGTCATAGTCTGTCTTCAAAATTTGCTGCATTCTTAAATGCACAAAGGCAAGCATTAGGTTTGATACCATGCTCACCTCATCAATAATGAGAACTTGCATCTTCTTCAATACTCTTGAAACTTCCAAGGATGCTTCTCCAGTTAGCTTGTTGAATTGTATTTTGTTCTCATGCTCCACTGGTAACATTAGCAAACGATGTAAGGTGATTCCTTTTATGTTATATGCTGCTAACCCAGTTGGAGCAGTAACCACACAAGACAAAGTAGAATCCGTTTTTTGCTGTAGGTAGCTTCTGATGACTTTTATTAGGAAACGTTTTCCAGTTCCAGCTTGTCCGCTTACATACATCCTGATTGGATGAAATGATGTGCATGAGCACTCTTTTTTTACATGTAGAAATCCGTGATCAATTTTGTTTTTGATCTCTTCATAAATTTGTTGCTGCTCTTGATTCAGTTGTTTTTCCAAATTTTCTAAGTCTATAAATTCTTCTTGAGCTTGATTCATAGCCGTTTCCACTTCATTCATGGCTATTGATGCTTCATTTTCAATGATTGGTTGTCCTAGGGGATCTTGACTGTGTGTTCCTGAACTTTGGCTGTCCTGAGAACTGTCTCTAGCTATTTCTGCTGCAATTGTAGTTTCCTGTTCAATTTCTTCATTTAACATTTGCAGATAAGTTGTGAATGTATTGCATTGTATGCTGTCTTTGCAAGCATTAAATGAATCTTCATAGCTTTGAAATTCTCCCAGTAGTTCATCCTCTGTACGCCATGGTTTAAACAACTGTAAAAGAGCCAAGTAGTAAAATTCTTTCTTGTCAGTAGTGTCGCAACTCAGCTTCCGGTGATTTATCAAACTTCCTTTTGTTTGCTTCACCAAACATCCTTCTTCACCAACGACTTTATATTTTCCATTATTGATGTCTTCTGCGGCTTTCCTTGAATAAATGTAGTTCTGCAGCACTTCATAGAGACACATGTTCTCCAGATGTTGACTTCTCTTGGGATAATATGTGTCCAACATGTTTGTTTTCAATATATCTGTACTTTCTGGGTCATTCTCGACCAAATATTCAATTTCTCCTACAGATTTCAGTACCCGATTTCTCATTGCTGCAAGGCCTAAACTTGCCCAAATTATTCTTCTTGACTTCGAGTAGAGACTTGCAGAAGATAACCTATCTGAACATTCGTAGGATCCAATTTCTCGATGCGATAACATCTTCAAACTGAAACTGTACAGCTTCTTACTGACAGTCTTCTCGTGAGAAATCTCTTCCCACATTTCCTTCAATTCTGTTTTTTCTGATTTCGTAATGTAAGACGTTACATATCGTGCAACAGCAATGGAATTGTCAGCTACATACTGTATATCCATGTTAGCGTTCCACATGGATAAAATGACTGGGTTGTAGTCATTTATATTTTTTGATTCTTCTTTTCTTTTAAGGTTGTAGGTATTCTTAGGTGATTTTCTTGTGATAGTATGTCTCACAGCTGACATAAAACTGTTTACTCTTCCATTTGAAAGAACAGGTCTAGGAAATCCAAATCGACATTTAGTGTAGTATTTTTCTTTGCTCTTGTATTTCCGTCGACAGTATTTTCCACACCGATGACTTTGGAAACGTAAAACTTGCTCCTTTAACTTGTTCTCTTCTGTGCTATTTGGTATAGCACATGTTGCATATTCTTGAATGTAAGATAACACTGCTTCATCAGCATCTGTTCCAAACTTTGGGGCATCCTTGATCCACAACAGCATATGAATATGAGGAGCACCTCTTGCCTGGTACTCTTTTCTCCAAAAGAAATCCACTACTTCTCCAAGGGGTGGATTTTTTTTATTGCAGATGAAGGACATCATAGCCTCAAATCTATGATTGAAATATCTGCAAACATTAACCGGATCCAATGAGCACAGTTCTCCTGCTGTCTTGTATTCGATGTTTTTAATGTTTGAATTGGCCTCTCGTAGAAAATCCAGTAAATCATCCCAAGCGTACTCGGCACAGCTTAGGGTAAGGAACCATGTTGGTGTTCCTAAATTCCGTAACATGCATTTCAGTTCACCATGGCGTCGGTACCAATATTCATTTGTCCCACGCTGACAAGCCATCAGATTGATCAGTTGTGTTTCCAAATGATCATCTCGGTGCTGCACTTTCTCCATAAAATCCTTAGCAGACACATTTTGTAAATGTACTCCACTTTTTAAAATGTGATTTACTGCATAAGACAGTGCAGACAAGTCGCTTTCAAATAAAAGATGGAACAAATAAGGAATACTTTGTCGAAATCTGGGATCTTCAGCATATAGTCTTGTAGTCCGATACTCTGAAGCTGGAATCTGTTCTGGACGTTCATCGTATCGTCCTCCTTTTCCTTTAGGAAACAGCTGAGGAAAACATCGAGCTTCCAAGCTCTCCTCCCATACACTCACAGGAGTTCCTTTTGCTTTCTTCATCTGAAAGAGATCAATATTGTCTCCCATAACTTCTTTCGAATGAAGAGGATGTATGCTAAAATGTTCATAAATTTCTTCTTCCTTTGACTTGTCCACTTTTTCAATTTGTCCAGTTGGTGTTTCTGTGTCTTCTTGAAAATCTTCTTCTTCTTCTTCTTCTTCTTCTTCTATAAAAATTGATTCATACCATTTGTTATTTTTTTTCAAATACAAATTTGCTCTTTGTACTTTCCGCACATCTACCAGCTCCTGCCAAATCTTCTTATTCTTTGTAGGTACACCATTAACCAGAATAATTAATGGTTCAGTTTCCAAAGTATCCGCATCAATAGTTTCCATATTTTTTTTCAAATCCAAGGGCAAATACACCACTCTACCTTTTAAACCTCTCAGTAAATCTGAAGGAGGTAATTTACCAGTTTTGGGCTCCATACGTACTATGGTCTGGAACGGATGAACACATTCAATGAGTATAGACTCATATGTATTTAATTCAGAAAGTTCAGCAGGAATAGCATCCAATTCTAAATTATTATGTACAGCTCTGGTCGGCATTCTATTTTCCTCTAACTTGTTGTAACAGTATTTACAAATACGCTGATCTTCACCCAATTCAAAACAATTTTCTAGAAATATATATGTGGCAAAATCCTTCCACTTATAATTATCTTCATTTTCACTCTTTCTGTAGAGATCAACATTCCTAGTTTGTTTTCTATAATGAGTTCTGCGGCAACAAATACAAGTAACATTTGGTCTTTCATTAGAGACTATTGCAAATTTTGTTATGTGATCATTAAATGTCTTACTTACAGAAGGTTCTACATTCTCTTCCACTTCTTCCTCATTTACTGTGTCCTTCTCTGCACTGTTTTGTTCAGGACCAAAGTAACAAAACTGAATTTCATCAACAACCTTCTCTACATCTGATACCGTTCCTCGGAACAGAGCCCTATTCAATTCATTTAACTTTATTGCTGGACTTTTGGCAAAATACAACCGTCTCACAAACTTTCTCATTCCAGTATGATGAACAGCCAGCATCCTAAAATGATGGAAAACACTATTGCACACTTTTCTAGATAGACAAGCCAGAGAATGACCCTGCAAACCAGTATTCTCTCTCACTCTGCATGGATCCAGACTTTGAAGCACCTTAATCTTCTGTTTTACACTTTTTTTACTATATTCTCTTAGAAACTCTCGAAATTTGTCAATAGATTCCTGACGCACAGTGCAAATACTACTACAATTCCAAGTGTACACTGGGGCTTTAGGACGTCTCCCCATTGCCTCATCTGCCATCACTTGTACCTCATCTCTTGGAACCATTATCTCCTTCTCCATTATGCAACCATTTGTTACTTCGTATGAACGACCTCTGGTGTCAACTGCATGCAGCAAACTATTACTTTGAAAATAGCTCTCTTCATTAAAAAAAGGTTCACTACTTGAACTATGCATCCACTTTCCTAAAAACACTTTACAAAAGTTTGTTCTGTTCACTACTCTTTTCCTTTTGCTATGTGATTTCAGTACATTAACCATTTTGTCTAATGTACGCATCCTATTCAAAATTAATATGAATAGTTTCCTTTTTAATTCTAATGCCTTTGCTGCAATGGCTTCAATTTCTTTTTTTCTCTTGTAATATTTTGCCTTTTGCTTATATTTCTTCACATCCTTTATCAAATTGGACATAACTCTTCTCTGAAACATTTTTCTACGTATCTCTTTAAACGCTGTTTTTCTGTTTATGTAAATCTTTTCAGTTGCAGAAGGTATATTTGCATTAACTAAATTCTCAATTTTTTCCTGTTCTCTTCCTTTTGTAACATTCTTTCCAGTACAGACATTTTGTACATTTTTCTTTGTTTTGAATATATTTTTAAAAAATTGTTTTTTCTGCTTACCAGAAGATTTTTTCTTTTTCCCAACATGAGCATCTTCTACTAACTTTGGTCCTCCAGTTGTCTTCAAATATAGTTTTTTTTTTTGCGTTTTTTGAACTCTGGATTTTGTAGGCATCTTAAATTTTGTTCACTGCTCTTCAGCAATACCTGAAAAAAACTAAAAAAAAAATCCTTTATTGTATTTAAATATATTACTACATTTCTTTTCACAATAGTCACAAAACGAAATTTCTTTGCCAATTTGAATGCACACAAACTGCTCTTTTTTTTGGGCAAGTGAAAATCACTTTTACAAACTGTCACATTATGAAACCACTTTTCAGATTTTTTAAAAAGCCCATGTCCAGAGTGCTACACTCCAGCAAGGGCAACCAGCCTTAGTGATGCTGAATGTATTTGCATTACAGACTGAAACCTGAAAACCCCACTCGCTTGTAAATACTGTGCATGACTATACATGGCAAGCACATGGGTGTGTGCTAAGACTCTGCTTCTTCCCCCAAAAATTTGCTCCCCCTTTCCATCTAATGCAACTGTGAAATCACCAGAGCAAGACGCAATAAATCTCTGCCTATAATTCCTCTCTGCACACAGAGTCATGTTTTCACATTAGTCCCAAAACGAAATTTCTTTGCCAATTTGAAAGCACACTTACTGCTCTTTTTTTTTTCGGGGCAAGTGAAAATCACTTTTTACAAGTGAAAATCACTTTTACAGACTGACATATTATGAAACCACTTTTTTTGATTTATTTAAATGCACATGTCCAAACTGTTTTTTCAGACCACCACCATGTGTATTCTCGGTGACTGCCTACACTCCAGCAAGGGCAACCAGCCTTAGTGATGCTGAATGTATTTGCATTACAGACTGAAACCTGAAAACCCCACTCGCTTGTAAATACTGTGCATGACTATACATGGCAAGCACATGGGTGTGTGCTAAGACTCTGCTTCTTCCCCCAAAAATTCGCTCCCCCTTTCCATCTAATGCAACTGTGAAATCACCAGAGCAAGACGCAATAAATCTCTGCCTATAATTCCTCTCTGCACACAGAGTCATGTTTTCACATTAGTCCCAAAACGAAATTTCTTTGCCAATTTGAAAGCACACTTACTGCTCTTTTTTTTTTCGGGGCAAGTGAAAATCACTTTTTACAAGTGAAAATCACTTTTACAGACTGACACATTATGAAACCACTTTTTTTGATTTATTTAAATGCACATGTCCAAACTGTTTTTTCAGACCACCACCATGTGTATTCTCGGTGACTGCCTACACTCCAGCAAGGGCAACCAGCCTTAGTGATGCTGAATGTATTTGCATTACAGACTGAAACCTGAAAACCCCACTCGCTTGTAAATACTGTGCATGACTATACATGGCAAGCACATGGGTGTGTGCTAAGACTCTGCTTCTTCCCCCAAAAATTCGCTCCCCCTTTCCATCTAATGCAACTGTGAAATCACCAGAGCAAGACGCAATAAATCTCTGCCTATAATTCCTCTCTGCACACAGAGTCATGTTTTCACATTAGTCCCAAAACGAAATTTCTTTGCCAATTTGAAAGCACACTTACTGCTCTTTTTTTTTTCGGCGCAAGTGAAACTCACTTTTTACAAGTGAAAATCACTTTTACAGACTGACACATTATGAAACCACTTTTTTTGATTTATTTAAATGCACATGTCCAAACTGTTTTTTCAGACCACCACCATGTGTATTCTCGGTGACTGCCTACACTCCAGCAAGGGCAACCAGCCTTAGTGATGCTGAATGTATTTGCATTACAGACTGAAACCTGAAAACCCCACTCGCTTGTAAATACTGTGCATGACTATACATGGCAAGCACATGGGTGTGTGCTAAGACTCTGCTTCTTCCCCCAAAAATTCGCTCCCCCTTTCCATCTAATGCAACTGTGAAATCACCAGAGCAAGACGCAATAAATCTCTGCCTATAATTCCTCTCTGCACACAGAGTCATGTTTTCACATTAGTCCCAAAACGAAATTTCTTTGCCAATTTGAAAGCACACTTACTGCTCTTTTTTTTTTCGGGGCAAGTGAAACTCACTTTTTACAAGTGAAAATCACTTTTACAGACTGACACATTATGAAACCACTTTTTTTGATTTATTTAAATGCACATGTCCAAACTGTTTTTTCAGACCACCACCATGTGTATTCTCGGTGACTGCCTACACTCCAGCAAGGGCAACCAGCCTTAGTGATGCTGAATGTATTTGCATTACAGACTGAAACCTGAAAACCCCACTCGCTTGTAAATACTGTGCATGACTATACATGGCAAGCACATGGGTGTGTGCTAAGACTCTGCTTCTTCCCCCAAAAATTCGCTCCCCCTTTCCATCTAATGCAACTGTGAAATCACCAGAGCAAGACGCAATAAATCTCTGCCTATAATTCCTCTCTGCACACAGAGTCATGTTTTCACATTAGTCCCAAAACGAAATTTCTTTGCCAATTTGAAAGCACACTTACTGCTCTTTTTTTTTTCGGGGCAAGTGAAAATCACTTTTTACAAGTGAAAATCACTTTTACAGACTGACACATTATGAAACCACTTTTTTTGATTTATTTAAATGCACATGTCCAAACTGTTTTTTCAGACCACCACCATGTGTATTCTCGGTGACTGCCTACACTCCAGCAAGGGCAACCAGCCTTAGTGATGCTGAATGTATTTGCATTACAGACTGAAACCTGAAAACCCCACTCGCTTGTAAATACTGTGCATGACTATACATGGCAAGCACATGGGTGTGTGCTAAGACTCTGCTTCTTCCCCCAAAAATTCGCTCCCCCTTTCCATCTAATGCAACTGTGAAATCACCAGAGCAAGACGCAATAAATCTCTGCCTATAATTCCTCTCTGCACACAGAGTCATGTTTTCACATTAGTCCCAAAACGAAATTTCTTTGCCAATTTGAAAGCACACTTACTGCTCTTTTTTTTTTCGGCGCAAGTGAAACTCACTTTTTACAAGTGAAAATCACTTTTACAGACTGACACATTATGAAACCACTTTTTTTGATTTATTTAAATGCACATGTCCAAACTGTTTTTTCAGACCACCACCATGTGTATTCTCGGTGACTGCCTACACTCCAGCAAGGGCAACCAGCCTTAGTGATGCTGAATGTATTTGCATTACAGACTGAAACCTGAAAACCCCACTCGCTTGTAAATACTGTGCATGACTATACATGGCAAGCACATGGGTGTGTGCTAAGACTCTACTTCTTCCCCCAAAAATTCGCTCCCCCTTTCCATCTAATGCAACTGTGAAATCACCAGAGCAATACGCTTTAAATCTCTGCCTATAATTCCTCTCTGCACACAGAGTCATGTTTTCACATTAGTCCCAAAACTAAATTTCTTTGCCAATTTGAAAGCACACTTACTGCTCTTTTTTTTTTCGGGGCAAGTGAAAATCACTTTTTACAAGTGAAAATCACTTTTACAGACTGACACATTATGAAACCACTTTTTTTCATTTTTTTAAATGCACATGTCCAAACTGTTTTTTCAGACCACCACCATGTGTATTCTCGGTGACTGCCTACACTCCAGCAAGGGCAACCAGCCTTAGTGATGCTGAATGTATTTGCATTACAGACTGAAACCTGAAAACCCCACTCGCTTGTAAATACTGTGCATGACTATACATGGCAAGCACATGGGTGTGTGCTAAGACTCTGCTTCTTCCCCCAAAAATTCGCTCCCCCTTTCCATCTAATGTAACTGTGAAATCACCAGAGCAATACGCAATAAATCTCTGCCTATAATTCCTCTCTGCACACAGAGTCATGTTTTCACATTAGTCCCAAAACGAAATTTCTTTGCCAATTTGAAAGCACACTTACTGCTCTTTTTTTTTTCGGGGCAAGTGAAAATCACTTTTACAGACTGACACATTATGAAACCACCATGTGTAACTACAACAAAAACAATTTCCATTTCTATTATTCATTTCTTAAGTTACCACATACATCCCCTCTCAAACTGTAAACTCACCTTTAAAATTAGTTAGTTGTGAAAGAAATGTGACACTCAAACAGCAGATTATCAGAGCCAGGATCTCTGTTGTGTTCACCTCTCTCCTCTCAGCAGAACCAGATAATGGCAAACTTTCCCTCTATTTTTCCACACATATACTTGTAAGTTTCAAATCTCAGTGCTTCCCCCTTTTTTTCAAATGAAATCACACATTTCTATTGGTTGAAAACCAACCCTTTTCCAAAAGTACCCTTCCCCCAACTTGACTTCTGCCTAGTACCCTTCCCCCAACTTGACTTCTGCCTGCTACCATAGCAACAGCTCATGGAACACTGCTGTGTTGAGTTAGGTCAGAAGTTCGCCAAACAATGTTTCAATTCCACAGAGCAAGAGTGCTTGACTTTTCAAACCTAACAGCAAATCCATAGTACTGTTCTTTGGTTACACATTTTTTTTTACCAATACAAAACATGCTTCTATTAATTTACACATACAGCCTAGTTTTTATTCTAGAATGGTATGAAACAGCCAATCAGTTCTTTTTGTTTTGAAAAAAATATGTATGCCTCCATTTCCAAACTGTCTTTCTTTTCATATTGCCATTCTACTGAAAGACACCTCCTGAGTGCATCCAGTTCTCCTTTGAAGATGTTCACAGTGTGGATTGTAGGGCACAGCTATGTCTTCTGGAGTGAAATGTTTGCAGAGAAAACAGGTATGGTGAGAGACCTTGCTTTGCCAAATGTAGACATTAAATGGATTGGTCAGAGAGGGTTAAAGTGGCACCAATTGATGCCATTGGTGAAATCCTTCATTCAAATCCAACACCCTGACCTCATAATAGTGCACTGTGGTGGCAATGACCTAGGCACTTTGACTGGGGTAGGTCTGGAAATGCTTATGAAGGACACCTTTGCACAACTGTTTACACTTTTCCCTAAAACTGCCTTTGTGTTTTCCAACATATGCCAAAGGCAAAAATGGAACTGGTCCAATCATTTCTGTCCACAGATTGACAAAGCAAGAAAGCACGTCAACAAATCTGTTTCTGCTTTCCTCCGTGACTATGGTATGGGTGCCATTTACCACAACAACTTGCGTTATGACATGCAAGACATTTATAGAGGAGATGGTGTGCACTTCAATGATGAAGGGAACAGAGTCTTCCTCTTGAACCTTAGACTCTGCATCGGTACTTACTTGTAGGTACCACTTAAAAAATGACTTCATAAACACAACAGCTCTTTTTAGAGCTCCCTAATATCTAAACTCTTAAATCTGCTTTTCATTTATTTTTTTTTATTTTTTTTTACCGTGCGCTTACCGTAAGCTTACCGTACGCGTACCCCGTGATTTTTTTTAAAATCAATAAATGTTTTTTTTGTACTTTTCTGTCCTTCTTTGACCCCCTTACAAATGTTAGGGGGTCTGTAACTCTCCTCATTGCCCCCTTTCCTTGTTTTCACTCTTTTTTTTCAGAGTGAAATACACAAAATGGCGGCCGCCGCTTCCTGGTTTCGACCGATTCGAATGTTTACTAAGATCTAAGAGCCAATCAGAATCGGGCTCGCGTACGGTAAGCGTACCGTAAGCGGGCTCAGATATATATATTGATTTAAAGGCTATTTTCTCAGAATCTACTGAACAGATTTACACCAAACCTACAAAAGGCACTTCCTTGACCTAGGGACTACCTCTCTGCCAAATTTTGAGTAATTCTGTTCAGCCGTTCGGGCTGTAGCTCGTTCTAAAGGTCCTATGGAAAAATGCATGGGAAAAACGCGTTTTGGGACCCCCCTTTTATCTCAGCCCCCGCTTGACGGATCCCCCCGAGACTTTCAGGGTAGGAGCGGAGCGTAGCGCCCCACCTATTTTGAGAAATTCGCGAGGATTCGTCAACCGGCGCCAAAGTTATTCAAAATAGAATGTTGAGGTTTTCCTATGGAAACGTGGTCCTAACTATAACTACCTACTGGCGACCGCCAGTAGGTAATATATATATATACATACATATATATATATATATGTGTGTGTGAGTGTTCAGAATATTTTTTTGAATTTTTTTATTATATGCAACTATAAAAAGACAACACATAAAATATTATGATTTAGCAATAATACCTAGATAGCATTGTATATCGTAACCAAAGTCATAGAAAAAATTACATTAGGTAATGAAAGAATACATATTCAAAACATACATAAAGGGAGAAAGGAAGAAGGGGGAGGGAGGGGACAAATATAACAACTAACGCATAAGATGCAAACAGAGCTACTGTATGTCTTAATAAGAATAATCACGTTGAGTACAAATCTGAATTGAAATTATTAATACAGCATTAGATGGATAAATATGCATCAACAGGTAACCAAAAAGATTGATAAGAGAAAGAATTGTGAGTAATCCCATTCATAGATAATTGAGCACCTCTTCTAGAAAAAAGAACCCACGACCACCAAGCAATAACAGATAATACAGAGACATCTTTCCAACAAAAAGTGATGGATTTTAAAGCAGCTGAGATAAGAAAATTGAAAAGTTTGCTTTTAAATCATGTACATTTTGTGAAAGAATAGCAGATTTACAAATTATTAACTGATAGGAAAGATCAATTTGAAATTTAAAAATCTCTTTTATGATATCCCAAACTTCAGACCAAAATTTAAAAACCAAAAGACAATCAAAAAGCATATGTTGTAATGTACCAGGATGTAATTTACACTGCCAACAATCAGGAGAGGGGAGAAGATTAGCTTGAAACAAAAGTGATGGAGTCCATAAGCGATTGTAGAGGATATAAGAATTAGTTTGGTAGATTGAAACAGGCAACGACCCAGATATACTATTAAGCCAAATATCTTTCCACATGTCAGTAGACAAGGAAAGTGAAAGTTCATTATTCCAAAAATTGGAAATCATCTCTATATTGCTACCTAGAGTATCTGATAATTTTTTATATAAAATAGAAACCCCATGAGATGATTTTGAAACTGTTTGAATATAAATTACTAAGTCAGCTGTAACATTAGAAGGAATGGCATTAGGAAAGGAATCTAAAATTGAATTACACAAATATTGATACTGAATAAAGTCAGATTTAAATAAACCAAATCTTGTTTGCAATGTTTCAAAATAAATAAAAGTATTATTGGAATAAGCATCTTTAAGATCAAAAATACCAGCTTTAATCCATGAAAACCAGAAACTAACATTTCTGTTTAATTTAATAACATTACTATACCATAGTGATAACTCAACAGTGTTGTTCATGGAAAAAAGAAAAATGAAGTCAAGTTCATTAAATAACATTTTAGTGGATTTAATAATAACTGATTTTCGAAAAAATGGAGCATTGTTATGCATGGACACCAAAGTAGGTAATGGAAATGGATTCGCAATTGATTTCTCAATACGGAGCCATGTAGGAGAATTATTTAAAAAGGAGCAATTAAACCATAATGAATTTTGTTTTAAAATAAAAGCTTTATGATAAAGAAAAAAGTCTGGGATACCAAATCCAGCATTACGTTTAGGAACTTTTAATTTTTTATAATTAATACGAGGAGATTTGTTGCTCCATAAAAACTTTGACAAAAGTTTATCAACATCTTTATAAAACTTTAATGAAAATTGAGTAGGAACCATGGCAAGGGTATAGAAGATTTTGGGAGCTATAGTCATTTTAAGAGAATCCATCCTACCCCACCATGAAAGATGTAATGATGACCATTGAGACGTTTTGTCTTTAATATAGTTTAGGATGAAATCACAATTTAGATTTATTGTCGATTTTATGGAAGAGGAAAATAAAATTCCAAGATATTTTAACTTATTCTTTTACTTAATAATTTCATGCATGGGAAGCATATCAGGAGTGCAATAAACATTTAAGGGAAAAAATTCAGTTTTGTTGGTATTGAAAGTGTATCCAGAAACTGTAGAATACTTTGTTATAATATCCATTAATGAGGGGAAAGAAGATATAGGTTCACTAAGAAATAAAAGCACATCATCCGCATAAGCAAGGGTTTTAACAGTAACATCCTTAATATTGATTCCTTTAATATGAACATAATTTCTAATTAAATTAAGAAAAGGTTCAATGCCAATTAAAAATAAGAGAGGAGAAGGAGGACATCCTTGTCTTGTACCTCTAAAAAGTGAAAATTGCGTTGAAACATGGCCATTAATAAATAAATGAGCAGTAGGGGCAAAATATAGAGCTGAAATCATGCGAATAAAGGTATCTCCAAAATTAAACGAGGATAACGTATGAAATAAAAATTGCCAATGGAGTTTGTGAAATGCCTTTTCAGCATCTAAGGCTAAAATTCCAGATGGCACCGATAAAGTAGAACTTTGTTCAATAATATGTAACAACGTTCTCGTATTATTAGCAGAGTATCTATTCTTCATAAAACCAGATTGGTCAGGGTGTATAATAGAATCTAATATGGGGCCCAATCTAGTAGCAAGTATTTTAGCATATAATTTACAGTCTTGATTAATTAAAGATATAGGTCGATAATTAGACACTCGGGTGGGATCTTTATCTGGTTTTGGAAGTACTATAATTAAAGCTTCTGTAAAAGAACCAGAGGTAGATCCGGTGGATCCAAAAAATGTAAAAAGTTGGTGCAAAAATGGTAAAAGGTGTGACTGAAATTCTTTGTAGAATTCCGGTGGGATCCCATCAGGACCCGGAGATTTGTTCTTTTTAAGAGATTTTATAGCTGATAGGATTTCATCTTTGGTAATAGGTGCATCAAGTCCAATTTGATCTGATTGTGAAATCTTGGGTAACTTACATGAATTTAAAAAGGAATCAATTAAGGAGACCTCCTGAAAATCAGGTTTATTATATAATGCCGAATAGAAATTCAAAAATTCATTAACAATTTCATTGTGAAAGAGAGCAATATTGCCATGTGGACCATGAATTGAGTTGATTTGAGTTTTATCTTTTTTTATGTGCAAATAATTAGCTAATAGGCTTGCGGATCTATTGGCATTAAAGCTAAATCTGGCTTTAGCATTAGACATTTGAATACCTGCTCTTTTACTAAGGATTGAATTAAATTCATAACGCAATTTTTGTAGTTTAAATTTATATTGAGGACTGTTGGATATAATAAAAAGTCATTCAAATTTCGCAATCTGTTTTTGTAAGTTTTTAACATTAGCATGAAAGGTTTTGTTTTCGTCCATGGATTCAGACAACAGAGGATAGGGAGGAGATGGATAGGGCAGCAAGCTAACTGTTCAGAGAAGGCGGGAAGGCCAGTGGCAGAACAACGGCCACACAGGGCTGTAATAAGGGAGCAGGGACATGGACTTGGACAATGGATGGCTAGAAGGAGGGAAGGCAGGAGCAGCAAGCTTAGGTGAGGTCAGCACAATGCCAGGTCCTGCTTCTAACCCCCCACCATCCATTGTGATATGCATCTTACTTAACGTTAAAAAAAACCTAGAAATTTGCTGAGAAAAACAGGGATGGTATAGTTAGACTCAGACTTCACTCATACACAACCAGTGAAATTCAGCAGTTATAGTTACCTGAGATAACTTCAATCACCCATCCAGCACTATGTTCTTATTGTATCAGTCTGCCAATACCTAAGCACTTATGGGGCAGATTTACAAGCACCCTGCGCCACCAGTACGTCACATTTTGAAATGTAGTGATGGCGCCAGGTACGCCTTCATATTTACAAGGATAGGAAAAGCCACCCTGCGTGGTTTTTCCTCTCCTTGTAAATACAACCCCTTCATACACAGAAATTTGCATTGAAGGGGCATCCCATAGGTGTTGCTGTGGGTCTTCCCACGCAACACCCACAGAACAAGACACATCTCCAGATTTATGAGAAATCGTAAATCTGGAGATGTGTGTGAATGCTGTGCCATCCTAGAGTTGGTGTAGCAAGGCGCAACGAGGAGAATTGTTTTCATTTCTCCTAATTTTTTCCTCTTTCAATGCATGCTGCATTCCACAGCATACATTGAAAGACGTCCCTTCCTGCACAAAAACAATCTCCACACGACACGGACAACCTTGCACCATGGTGCAAGGGTGCCTGTGTCACCGCATGGCTGCAGTTTGTGCAGCAGTGCAGAGGGAAGCACAGAGTTGCAACATATTCATGTACATATGTCACATCCCTGTGCTTCGGAAGTGCCACAGTGCAGTGCAGCTAAAGAGCTTGCAGTGTCACGCTGCAGTACTTCCTCATAAATCTTCACCTATAAATTCACCATACACTACTAATGCATTCTTTCACACATTACCTTGCAATTATAGTTCTTTCTTTAACCAGATAAGGTAGTTCTGATAAGAACTTTTTTTTCCTTCTTTGTTGTTTTGTATTTTTTTGAACAATTTTGTATTTTTTTTTTTTCAAGAAATGAACAAAAAAAAGAACGAATAAAACAGGAAACATTTGGAATTACCTATCATTCCAAAAACAAAAAAAACAAAAAAATTAACAACGATGGTTGCGTTGCACAGTACAAACTGCATCCACCGACTGCTCACCAAAGCATATAAGTTTCTTACACTTCACGCAGTGTTGCTTGAGAAAGGCGAATTCTGGCCTAATGTCCATTGCAGGTGTTCCTGAGGACGTTCAAGATGTACTTGCCACAGCAGGTGAGGGGTTCAAAGCAGCTCGCCTCATTTCCTCCCGAGCAAGATTGAGAGGATGTTTGGTCCGGAGATGCTTGTACATAGAAGCAGTGCCACAAGAGCATTTTTTTTCACTGGCTCTTGACAGGACTCGGTCACAAATTTTGCACGTCACCTTTCTCGCATTTACTTTATGTCATCAGTGATGTCACTGACCATGTCATGAATGGTGTAATATGTGACATCATCAGCAGTGCATTGCGGGCGCGCGAGTTATAGTTAGCATAACTAACTATAACGGAGGAATTTCTATGGCTTTGTCCGAGTGAAACGTCCAGCTAACTATAACACCCCTGAAACCTATGTTTTTGTCTGTGAATTTATATATATAACTATACACACGCAGATATATATATGCATGCGTCATTATGTAAGTATATATTTATATATAATAATAAATACTATTTACATTTTTTACATTTACATTATAATAATGTCACATATCAAAATATTTAAGATCTACCATTTTAAACTATATTAGTGTGAAACAATATTTTATATATATATATATATATATATATATATATTTGCACTTATAAGTATAGAGACAATATTTTGTAAATGACATTTTTGAAACAATGTTTTTGTCACACAATAGTATTGTTGATATTGAGTCAGCAATCCATGAAAAATGCTGACAATTTCAAGGCGTAATTCAAATTTCACCCAGGACTAGCTACCACCTGTGCAGTCATGTTCCTCAGCTGTACCAACTTAGGATAGCTGATGGCATGATCCACCACAACCAAGATGTATTGATTGACTAAAGGTGAAGGGGAATAAAATGGACAAACAATATACATTTTCACCCTCTCAAATGGAATACCTGCACCTGGCAGTAACATCAATAATACCTTGTTCCTAGCTTCTGACTTACCACTCAATAGGGAAGTTGGACAGATTTAAGTGTTCCGTGTCCCTTTCCAGCCCTGGCCAGTGGAACAGAGAGTCCAACCTATCCTGAGTGTTTATAATGCCAAAATGTTCCGCTATGTGCACATTGTACACAGAGAACAATGGTTCAATAATAGAGCTCTAAACAATTCATAATCAAACCTTAACAGTTTTGTAAAACCACAATAATTCTGAATGACTGAGAACCATTCAAAAAGAAAAAACAGCACACTTTGCGAATGTACAAAACAATTACCTCTTCGTATTGAAGTGCTTGAGGCTTTTAAGTGCTCACAAGGTGATGCATAGAACAACAGATACAATGTGTATAAAAACAGCAAGGCAATGGAGCGGCAACACTTTGTCATAAGTGGTAGTGCCAATACAGCATTCAAAATATCACCGGGCAATTAAATCAGAGACAAGATTTAATTGTCATGTACATCTTTTTTTCAGTTTTACATAGCGCTGGCTAGACCCCAGGGTATCAGAATGCTTTAAATGTGTTGAGAATGAATTTGCAAAAAGTACAGACGAAAGTTAAATGTGTTAAAAAGAGATAGATAGAAAGCAAATATAGGGCAATAGAGCAGTAATGCAGCCCTCAATAAGGATACAACAAAATGTAACAACAAAGCAATTGGGAAATGAAGATGGAGACTGATTCGAGAATGTATACACAATTTGTTTGGGGGCATCCCAGACGGAAGTTGTCAAAGAGGGTTGAATCTTTGGGGGATGTAAATAAACTTGAGTTCTTGTTGAAGTAGTTGCTGAGTAGTAGAGATCTGAGGTCCTGTTTGATGCAAGAAAAGGACAGGCTGCGGTGTAGGTCCTTAGGGAGTGAGTTCCAAATCTAGGCAGTGTTTTCAGAGAAGGAGCATGCCAGGCGTTGATTTATTTTTAAGTTTGGGAGGTATGAGCAAAAGAAAGTTGGAGCTTCTCAGAGCCTGGCTTTTTCCTGCTCTCGATAGTTTTGTTTCTAAATATTTGTGGTTTTTCATGGGTAGGGCTTTGTGGGTGATACAAGCTGTCTTGCAGATGCATCTTCCTTCAATGCAAATCTAAGTGAGACTTTTAAGGGTGGATGTAATGTGGTCAAACCATTTGATTCCCGTGACAAGCCTTGCAGCTGCATTGAGAACTGTTTTCAGGGGTGCAAGGTGACTCTTAGGGGTGCCTGACAGGATGGCATTGCTGTAGTCAAGTTTGAGGAAGACTATAGATTGTACTACCATCTTTGATTGTCAGGGGGTATAAACGGTTTGATTTTCTTGGAATGTTTTAGGGCCTGATTCACAGAACTAACTTAAGACAAAATCCTAAACTTACTACCATTTTGATATTCACAGAAGTCACTTACACATTTTGGTATTCACAGAAGGCACTTACTAATTTTGGTATTCAGAGAAGGCACTTACTCATCAATGAGTAAGTGCCTTCTGTGAATACCAAAATGAGTAAGTGACACAAATGATCTGAATAACTTCAGACCCATCTCCAACCTTCCATTCCTAGCTAAAATCCTGGAAAAATGTGTTCTCCTACAACTCACCCAACATTTGGACAACACCAACCACCTAGACCTCCACCAATTGGGTTTCAGAAAAGGATGCAGCACAGAGACAGCAATCCTGAATGTAATAGATGATGTCCACAAATCTCTCGATATGGACCAGTGCTGTCTACTCATACTCCTGGATCTATCTGCAGCCTTCCAAACGGGTGACCACAAACTTCTCATTAAGGTACTCTGAGAAAGAGTCGGAGCAGAAGAGGTGGTCTTACAGTGGTTCTCCTCCTTCCAGCAGAACCAAACCCAACAAATAAAAATCAAAAACCTTACATCTGACCTACTCCCCATCAGCAGGGTTCCCCAAGGATCAGTTCTCTCCCCACACCTCTATAACATCTACATGGAACCCCTCATCACCATACTCAAAAAAGCCAACATCCCCTTCCACCTCTATGCGGATGATACTTAGATCTATCTAGAGACCTCCTCCATTGATGACATCCAAAGATTAAATGACACTCTAAGAGAAGTCCAACACTGGTTATCCCTCAATCACCTGAAACTCAAGCAGGATAAAACAGAAATCCTCCTCATTTCTAACAAAGAACAGAACCCCCTAATCACAGCATGGCTAAAAGCTATCAATGCTCTCCACTGCAATCTCACCCTAGCCGACTCCGTAAAATTGTTGGGAATCACTCTGGATCCAAAATTAGACATGGAATAACACATCAATAACACCGCAAAGAGAGCCTTCCTAAACCTAAAACTACTCAATAAAATAAAACCCTACATCGCTCCCAACGACCTCAAACTAGCTACCCAATCGCTAGTCCTGTCCAAATTAGACTACGGCAATGCAACAGGAACAGCAAAATCTCACCTTGCTTCCCTCGGATCAACTCTTAATGCAGCAGCCAGAATGGTCACCGGAGTGAAGAAATATGAACACATCTCGCCTGCGCTCAGAGAACTAAAATGGCTCCCAATCAAAATGCATGCCAATTTCAGAACTGCCTGCCTCACACACAAAGCCCTGCACACTGGAAAACCTGCATACCTGGCCTCCAAACTAAAGAAGGCCAGTCAGTCAAGGAATCTTAGGAGTACTAACACTCTCCTCTTCATTCCACCAAAAACGCACAAACAAAAAACCCTATCTCGATCCTTCTCAGGAAATGCGCCCAGAATCTGGAACTCCATCCCAATCCATATCAGGACTAACCCCTCCTTTTTAAAATTCAAAAGGCAGCTCAAGGACCTCTACCTCAACCAGTCTCTTCCGAATGGATAGCTTCCACCTTATCGCTGAATCTTGCCCACCACCACTTTATAACTAAGTCTTTTACCCCGCTCACCCCCAACTCGTTCCTTGGTCTCCCCCTCCCGGAAAGGTCTTCGTTTCGACTCAACGTATATATTACTGCTATACTGTTGATCTCTCTGAGACCGGACCTTGTCATGAGTCATTGTATATGCCACTGTTATATTTTGAGATTTCTTTGCTATTAACTCTGTAAAGCGCATACTTTTGATTTGTCACGAATCAATGATTGTATTACTTCTTTTATCGTATAACTTCGTCGCCATTAATGTTGTGAAGCTCTCCGATACCTTCGGGTCAGGCCAGCGCCATACAAAACTCTTAAATAAATTAAATATATAAATAAATAAATAAATAAAGCTCATGGGATTGGAGATCTGGGTGGTGAGACTGCTGTCCGCTGACCGCTGGAGATCCTTTTTGGAGAGTCAAGTTCTCTATGATCAGGGTGTGATTGAGTGTTAATTTGGTCAGGATCACAAGGTCATTTATTATGACGGAGAGGTCTTTAGCTAGAGAATTAGGTTTTTGTTCTATTCGGCTCATGAACAGGGTTAGAAGTTGAGAAGTTGCCTATTCCATGAGTAGGTTGGCAGGCTGTGGGTCCTGATTCTGAAGCATGCGAGTGATCATTGACAGATGCGAGGGAAGTGACATCGAGGTGGGAAATGTGATGTTTTTTTTGGACTGGGGGGATCTGCAACGGGAGTCTGGGGTATGTTTCAGGGGGACTCAGAGCTGCGCGTTCTTGAATTGGGACTCTAACATTTTAGGATGGGGTAGTGGTTAGTTTAGTTCCATAGGTAATTTTGATTGCTTGTGTAATTTGAAGGTGGAGAAGGAAGCTGTTGCTCCATTTTGCTGGGTCTTTAGAGTAGAAAATCAGGTCAGTTTTCGTGGTGCCGTTGCTCATGCTGTAGTAGATATCGGCTATTACTGTTTCTGGAAGTTGTTTGAGTAGGTTGCATTTTAATTATTTTCTTACATTATTTGAGAGATTCCTTTGGTATTTTATGCTGTATGAGTTGAGGCTAAATCTCTTAACTGCTGTGTCATGTGGCTTAGGGTAGGGGTGAGTCATCTTTGTTGTCCCTTGTAGAAGAGTCTCTGTTTGAAAAGAGGTGTATCGCAGTGTAAGTTATATGGAAATAACTGTGCTTAGGGTCAGAGTTCCGAAAGATCAGGGTGAGCAGCTTAGGGCAAATCCGTGGATTGCGGTCCAGTACAATTATGTCTGGCGGGACTTAAAATAATTCTGGGGAGAATGAACAGATATCTCTTGTAGAGCCTTGCAGACCTAGTTTGGTTGCAATCTTATTGTTGTAAAGAGGGAGCCCTTACACTAAGATGGTTGCCCCTGGTTAGTCATATTTATATTGCACATTTATATTGTGAACTTGCAGGGTAGTCATCTTTTACTGCAAAATGTATGGAGGGTGACCATCTCACTACTTCTACACGGAGGTCTCTTTGGGGATGGTTTTCTGTCAAGCAGTGTTGGTATACAATGCTGTTTAGCTTCTGGCATCCTTTAGCTCTTACAGTTAATAAATATTGCTGGGCTAGGGAGGGGGGAGAGGTTCCAAGCAGGGATGGAGCAAAAGCTATTTCTCTTTTGCGCCTAGAAGTAACATTGGTTAACATTCCCAAAGCCTTTTTTCTACTTTTCAAAGTTGTGAGAGTAAGTCCTGTCTTTTTTTTCTGCTCCCATTGCTGATTAATGGACTAACAGTCCACCATGTCAATTAGATTTTGACCCCGGGCAATTACTGGGTCATGATCAGGACTGTAGATATTTCAAGGAAGCAGTGAGCCATGTGAATTGCTAACGTGTCACAAGTTAGACGAGAAACTTCTGTACAGGTTGGGACCTTTGCACATCAACATGCGGGTTGGTAATGGATAGTGTAAAGGACCAGGTGTATTGAAGATTAAATATCAATAAAGACTTTCTATCGGCTGTAACCTGGAAAATAAGAACACCCAGGCAGGTCCAGTCCAGACACAGGGAGTTGCACAGCAGCATCTGGGGACAAGGAGGCTGCAAGCATTCACTCAAGAGCACCACTTGGATAAAGAGGAAAATATAAGGCACTTCATGGACCAGTCACAACAGGAAACCCCTGTTCACTAATGCAACCACTAGCCTTCTGCTAGCTCCTGGGTCAGGATTCATAGGCACACTATAAAGCAATCTATCCTGCCAGCCAACATAGTGCTTCCAGCCACTACATGGCAGATCTGTCTTCCATCCAAAGTCACACTAGTGCAGGACATCAATTTGTGCTTTGCAGAATTCCTCTCAGATTCTTCCTTCAGCAGCTAACACTCCTGTAGCTCTGGCAGTTACACAGACTACAATACCTGGTCCACTTCGAGGATCTCATCTTGCTGTCTTTCTTGAGCAGGGACGGAGGACACCACCGCCTGTCCCTTCTCAAAGTCTCCCCTGATCAGCTTCCTTCCTTCCTCTGGTCTAAGCAAATCTGGGATGGTCCCATTCTTTCTCTGAAACTCACATGCTGCCTGTCCTCCAGTCAGCACAGCTGATTTGGTACAAGCCATGTAGGTTTCTGGTTCTTACATTAAACCAGGAAACATCAGATCTTTGCCCAAGAGACACCCAGCACTTTGCTTTTCTCTCACCTCTACACCAACTTGCAATGGATTTCTTCCTCAAGTCAGGCAATTTGGCACTCCATGTCTTCACTACTGGCTACCAAACCTATGCCACTGGGTTTCAGATACTACCTTTTACCATAGCCCTGGAAAGTAGTTGTGACCCTTAGGGCAAAATACTCCCCCTTGAATAATAGCTTCCAACACAAATTCTATGTTTTTAGATGGTTGTAATAGTGGCATCTGTTTCCCTTCTCCAAAAGTGCATTGCTGCCAAGTTTAGTGCAACATGGCATTCTCAGATCTCTTTAACCACAGTGGCTATCATCTATGCAGCTTGTACAGGGTCATTAATCGGACAGCCTATATTTATGCTTTTCCTTGTGACACTTATAACACGTAATCACCCTGGGCTTGGTGGAACCTCTCTGCCCTCCATTCTCCTTGTGTTCCTGACTTTTGATCCAATTTTCTTTCTGTTTCGGTCCTCCCTTGTGCCCTTGAGCATTGCTCTGGCCCTTACTATTGGATACTGAACAGTCTTCTGAGCTGTCCTCTGTCCCTTTGGCTTAGAGCCATGCTGTTCGAGCCCTTTGGTAGTCCTGTTTTTCAACCTCTTGAAAGCTAACACTGCAAATTTCTCAACATCCTTTTCTGTTAAGGCTAAAGGTATTGCCTATATGTGGTAAAGCACTCCTCCTTGAAACACTCTGTCACTCTCAACTGGTAAAAGGAATGAAAAACGATGCCCTCCATCCCTCTCTCAATACTCATTCCAATCATGCAACACAACATGAACCCAAAAGGTTTTGAATGGAACAGCATATGCTTTCTTGCTGCCTTTATATCTCTGAAGATACGGAAATATTTTCAGCCCAAACCATCTGATCAGTGCTTTCTTCAATCATTTAGAGTTAATTTGCTCAGCCAGAGACATTCTCCCTACGACTGCCATATCTTTTGTGGACAAGTGACTCTTTAGATAGACTGCCTTAAACACTTCATGTAAAGCCTGCGCTCGATAAGTGATCTTAAAATTCACATTCCATTCCAAAATATATTGGCCTTCTACAAATCTATGCAAAAGCTCTTTTGAAACCTTGACAGCACCTCTAGTAGGATTGGAGGAGGGAATAGCTTCTCCCAAGCTGTAGCAGTCTCTGCTCCCATCCTGAGCTTCTATTTCTGTAAAGTTGTCCTTTCTTTCTCCAATTCTATCTCTTTCTCCTTTTCCTTAATTTTTCTTTCCAATTTCCACTCCTCTTGCTTCCTTTTTCTGTCCTCATGGGCTCATTTATCCTATTTCTATTGCCACCTTTCCTCCTTTTCGTGGTGAGCTAATAACCAGATCTCCCTCTCAGACTCTCAGACCTTCTTGTCTTCCTCAGCATTAGCTTTCTAGAGAACCAAATGCAAGTTCAGAGTCTCAACTAAAGTTAACCCACTCGATGGGATACCTCCTGGAGATGATGACAGTGGTACCTTTGAAGTTTGGTGGCAAGCTGATTATCTTGGGGAAATACTGTGAAGTGAATTTGGGAACACACTTGGAGTGTGTCTGGGGAAAGCTGCTGCTAAGGACACTACAGCTCCCTCTCCATTTGTTCCCATAATACTACCTTAGCATGAATCCATCACATAGTCCTCTTTACTGCCCTCTTTGACTATCTGATTCTCAATATAACTCTAAAGGACCCCAGTGTCCATGTTCATGGGATCCTCAACTTTCTATCCAACCACAGATCCCTCAACTGATCTATGGAGAGTGTGGAAATGTCTACCTCCACTAACTTTGTATTTGGCATAGTACTGTGCAGGTACTACTGTGTATAAGCTGGACTTTTTGTTCTGTTGAAGAAATTCAAAACTGTTTTTTGCAGATCCCACCCCACTTGCTCCCCATTGTGAGACCCTGTGTAGTGGGCATCAGGGGTTGCTAGCCTTAACCATGAAGGTTCAGGTAATTTGCCTCCAAGGTTCTGGGGCCCGTCTTACTATGGCTTTGCAAACTGGGCCCAATGCAACTATTTCTGTATTTCACACTCAGAGTAGTGAGGGCGAGCAGTTTCAGGGATATTAGCAAGGTAGTTGGGGTGCAGTCGAATTTAAAGCTCAACAATCAATCAACAGACCCAAAGAAAGTTGAATGTCCAGCCCAGGCCTTTTCTTTGCAGCAAGGAAAGTACTTTACCCAGAATTGCACTAAATACTATACATTACAGTAATCAAATCATGTTAGTGTCCCCGGGTATTACGTTGTCAGATTCTTCACCCATCCCACTCCCTTTATGCCTTCACAGTTCCCAGGTTCTCTTCTGCAATTCTGGGTCCCACCCCCTTTCTTGTGGTAAACAAGGTGTATCGTAATTATAGCATAAGTGTAGTTTGTCCCCCACAATGTGTATATGCGCTCAGTCTCAAGTGGCTTACTCACTTTCAGGCCGCTGTCTTCTTGAAAGGTGCTTAATAGCAGTGTAGCAGCAATAGGCTTATGTGGAGTTCTTTCACTCTCAGTGCAGTGCTCCATTTGGCAGCATGCCCACTCAGCTGCTTATCCCCAGACAACTGAAACTTGGCAGTCCTGAGATGTTACAGTCCCACCCAGACTGTTTCTATGTATCTTCCCTTCGGGTCCTCGCAGACGGTGGTTTTAGTCCACAACCACAGGTACAGTGGCGGCTGGTAGGGAATGGGGGTGGGAAATATAAAAAAAAAAACACTTACCTTTTATGACGGCTGCATCTCTCCTCCGCTCCTGTGCTCTAGAAGAAGCTGCAGGAAGCACCTGTCACACAGGCTCCCCTGAGCCAATCACAATACTGCAATGCAGCTTTGCGATTGGTCTGAGCTCAATCGCGACAGGGAGCCTGTGCATAATCCCCACCAGGCTGTCCATTAAAGCCTGGCGGGAAATATGCAAAGTGCGGATGACTGCTTGACCGGCCAAGCAGTCATGCACATTTAGTGCACAGTCCTCTCCTCCTCCCACCCTGAGCTCCCAACCCAACCCACCCTGGCCTAACCCAACCCGCAGCAATCAAAAATAAAACGATAATAACATTGTTATTATCATTTTATTTTTTGCCTTTTCACTGCTCTATGAGCAGTGGGGCGACGCTCCTCCTCCTTAGCGGAGGAGCCGCTACTGCACAGGTATAGCCTTCAACACGGCGTTTGACACTTGGACAGTTGCACCCTGCACTATATATTTATAAAAATGCATTTCTATTACCTTTAAATGTGAAGCCCAGATGCCATCTTTACAAATAATGTATTCTGTAGCTCTAGCTCTATTGCTCAGCAAAGTTAAGCAGGATATACTCTGCTGGCCCAGTCAGCTCTGCCATACTTGAATAACCATTTGCCCTGTGTTGCTAATCAATTTTAAAATGCTAATCTGACAATATCACCAGTTTAAAACAACGCCTGTTAGCATTGCCAATGCACCTTGTTTTTTGTATATAGGAATGCAGTCTGTTCACCTGTATGTCAGGGACTTCAGAAACTGTTATCAATTTCCATTCCGAGAACACTACAATCTGAAGTATAAATATTTGTGACACTGTTGCAGAGTTACCCAGACACACAGAAGATCCTCACATGAGGAAATCTAATTACTGAATGAGTAGAATAAGGCTCTATTGACATACACCAGCATGTGTTTCTTATACAATAGAAAATCCTTTACAAAGCACAGGTACTTGAGTCAAATACGCATATGTCATTGAGCTTTAAAAGCTTTAAGAAGTTTGTGAGGATTTGCTATGATGACAATGCTGATTTCACGTTGTGCAATTTAGGCATGGACTCTGGAGGAGCAGCCCGCATTCTTTATTGGCTTGGTGGATCCGGAGGCCTGCCTACAAATGAGACAACTTTTGCCAAGATCCTGCAACAGCAAGGCTACACCACTGGAATGATAGGTACAGTGCATTTATGTATTTCATCCAGAGGAGTGACTGTTTGATAAAAATGAGATTTTGTGGACTCTAGAAGGTAGGTATTCATTTATATCAGTCAAGAGTCACATGATGAGGAGAAGGTAGTGAGTTTTTATTCAGGTTAGGCCTATTTTGCAGCTTCACTTTGGTCTCCATCCTCCCTATAACTGTAGGTAACTGCCAGGCTAGCCCCAAAACACACACACATCCCCAGGCAAATTTCAGATTTTCCAGGTGAGCCTCACATCCACAAGGATGAATGTCATGAATCAGGCAAGAAAGCTCGGGGTTTGGGTCTCATGCCTTGAAACATTTGTAAAATGGTTGTGTTTCATAGAACTAAATGATATGACTGAATATGCTAGAGTTCTCTTACCTCAGTCTGCATACAAGTCAGACTGACAGGCTGCTACACTGAGGATAGTGACCAATGGTCAAATTGGCCATGGCTGCTCGATGTGTTAGTGATATTGCTCATATAGCCATATCTTCATATTGTGCCAGAGTTGTTAAGAAATAAAACGTACTCTTGGGGCTGGCCTTAGCGCTGGTGGTGCCTAGTGCAACAATCAGTTTTGGCACCTCCACCCCATGACCTCCTTCTCGGATTGTCTCATGGAGAGATGAGGGGAAAAAGTGCTCCTCATATCTCCAATCATAAGTTATTGCTAAACATAGTGCATCCCCTGAGGTAAGCGCCCTCCTCCACATGTCAGCACCTAGTGCGGTCGCACCAGTGGCATTGCCCTGAAGCCATCTCTGCTTACTCTCAGAACACAGCTTAGGCATACTTGCAATCTCTCCTCACTCAAAATAGTTCTCAAACCTTTTATCCAAAAAATGCCTATGTCATGCTTTTCCTCCAATTGCTTACCTCTCATACCTGTTTCCTTATTTTCTCCGAATCTCTTCTCAATTACCACCGCAGGGGCCCCTCATTTTCCTGTCCCCTTCTCCACCTTTTTCTCTCACCCTATAGTTTTGAAGTGTCCCTGTTGTTTAGCAATTACTAGACAAGTAGCCAGCAAGATGTAACTTGTGCTTTTTTCACATGCTCCCTTGTTCTTATTTAATGTTAGCACTTTGAAGCGGCCCTGGGATTGTCTAGGTGCTATACAAACAACCATCATGAAATTAAACTTGTCTGCGGGCACATGCAGTCAGCTCCTTTCTCAACAACAGTGTAGATGACGTTCAATTGCCAGATTTATCTTTGCTATAGCCCTATGATTAGAGTCATACCTAAAACATAGCTATTTGCCTAGCTAGTCATTCTGTCTACAAAGCAATCTTTATAAGCTGTCCAATTGACAACTCACTACCCAGCACAACTAAAATTGACAAAGTATTTTGGCACAACCATCCATGCACATGACAGACTACAACAACCTTTAACAGCATGAAACAGTTTTTTCCTCCACATTAACACAGATTAACACACCCCAAAAACCATACGTAAGCGATCGTTGGAAACACAGGTGGCTCCTCCACTAGGGCGGAGGAGCATGGCCCCACTGCTTTCTCGCAGTGCAAAAAGCAGAAACATAAAGTGGTAATAACTTCCCATTATTAACATTTTATGTTTAGTTGAGGGCAGGTGGGTGGGCGGTCTGCTCCACGAGCAGCCAGGGCAGAGAAGGAGTGGTGTACCTACTCCTGAGGGCACAATGACTGTTTGGTCGGCCCTCTGGGGCTGCCCAAACCACTCATGCTCATACTGCCCTTTCTCCATGCAGTCTGCAATTAGCCTGCATGGAGAACATAGCCTCCCCGTAGGCCCCTGGCTGGGTGGTGTCCCCACCACCAACCACAACGCTGCCATTGCAGCATTGTAATTGACTTAGGGTAGGGGAGGGAAGCTGCCTGCTTCCTGTTCCTGCTGGAGGCAGGAGAGCAGGAGCAGGTGCGGAGAAAATGCGGGACCGGGCTGGCAGACAGGTAATTTTTTTATTTATTATTAAATTGACCCCACCCTCCTCACTGAACCCTCCCTGCGCCACCCCGGCTGCCCCCACCTGCGTTTATATCGGCAGCGAGTGTTTGGAAATCCTAGAACCGTTCAAAAGTACATTATTAAGAGAGTGCTTCAGTGCCATCCTAAAGATATAAGGCCCTATGCAAGTGCTGGTGTCATAACCTGACGTAGAGACCTCAATTCTAAGGACATATGAGGTTCTCCAGGCCCATCTAGAGTGTCATCAATCAAAACAACGAGAGAGTGTGCCTTAGGTTTAGCAGAAGAGCACTACTGTAGCTACCTTTTTGGTTTCTTTAGAAAGCCCTCACTCACCAACCTGGTTGGTGACATGCTTCATCATCGGGCCCCACCGGGAGAGGCCGAATGCCACCCCGGTGTGCTTCGACGCCAGAACTACTGCGGAGCTGGTTTGTTTGTGAGTGGTGTGTAGTGATTTAAAAATGTACTGTTTGTATCTACAAAAATAATGTTAATGGGAGTCAAACAGACATATATAAAAACAAGGTAATGGACGTATGGACTGAATAAATTGTTCAGATCACTTTAGTGTGGTCAACATGTTTCAGCCTATGTCTTATTTATAACAGGCATTCGACAGGACCTTAGGTGTGTGTGAAACCCCGGCGGTGTGGGCGCGCTAAGGTCCACCCTAACCTGGGGTTATGGATGTGAAAACAATTTCGTAAAAAATCAAAATTGTGAAAAAAAATAATAATAATATGAAAAAAGTGTTTTCTGGTGACTCCCGCAATGGAGAGGAACCGAGTTTATTCTGGATAATAAACAAATGGACAAAGACAAATGAAAAAGAAAGACACACATGCAAGGATTAGACATGGCCTTGCCGGTTTGTCAACAAAAGATATTCAGTAAAAAATGCTCTGCGTGGTGCACTTAAGCCTTAGCGCTGAACTGTTGTGCTATTTATTAGATCAGAGAGTGCTTTACACGCTGTAGGTAAATTGTGTCAATAACCTTAAAACATAAACGGATATAAATGGCCCAAGACAGAGATTAGCATTATAGCAAATTCATTGTGAAAAAAACACTATGCGCAGAAAAAAAAACACAAAGTGTTGATGGGCACTAAGCATAAATTGGTTAAATAATATCTCACTTTAGGTGTAGAAAGTCACTACACCATGGGTCTCGGGAGGGGGGTGGAAGCTACAATGGCATACAATATATTCTGTATTACAATCCCACAACCTTTGTCAGCAGGTTTGATTGTAATTGTGGTATTAGTCTTGAGACTATCGAGGGCTTTGTACTCAAGGGCACTGAGATTTTTAAATTGTTTTGGTTCGTCCAGTTTCTCAATTTCCAAGTAGACTGCCTGCTCGAAAGCCGTAACCTCAGCAGGTATTGTATAGGGTGGTGGTGTGAAGGTTGATTTGTTTCTAAAACCAGTATCTTCCTGGTTAGTATCAAGGGCGGTCTCCTCTCTTCCTTCGAAAAAGGCTTTCAATTTCAGTTTTCTAAAGAAATTGGCAAGCTCACAATGGACACGAAATTTGTCAAGACGTGCAGTGGGTACGAAACCCAGGCCTTTTTCGAGGACTTGTGTCTCAAGGGGGGACAACGGGACACTGGAGAGATTGACAACTAGACTCCCTGGGCACTCGTGCTCGCTTGTTGTTGATTGGCTGATTTGCTGCGAGTGTTGTCGCCCACTGGGTCGTCTTGCTGCCATCGGACCTGGTTCTGTCCTCTTCTCTTCCCTCTTCCTCTCCTGCCCCGCTCTAAAAAAGGCGGTCGGTAGGAGTTGGGTTGGTAGTGGGGTGTCTGCATATAGCCGGGGTTCCAGCCCATCAGGGGACTCTGGGGAT
Organism: Triturus cristatus; assembly: GCF_964204655.1. Classification (NCBI taxonomy): domain Eukaryota; kingdom Metazoa; phylum Chordata; class Amphibia; order Caudata; family Salamandridae; genus Triturus; species Triturus cristatus. Next base: position 740,513,432 of record NC_140591.1, on the reverse strand, counting down.
GTTGGAAATGCATGGGATGTATCCCTCCACCTGGCATCTGATAAGGGTTCCACATAGGTGGGGGGAATAAAGGTCTGGCTGTGCCTCTTGAAGTAGATGAGTTTCCATCTGAGAAATCTGAGTTTGTGTTATTCTTCACTGGGGGAATGTATGCCGGGTCTGCGTATGGATAGCTTTTTTCAAAAGAGAACTTTTTCAGATCTTTCTGAAATTTTGTTATTTTGGCCTGTGTCAGACCCTCTTTATATTCATTAATTTCTTCATTTATTTCATCTAATTTATTTTTGTATCCAGTCAGGGTAGTTTTAAAGAGACCTTCAGTCTGTTGGATCTCTCTCATCAGTGTTTCCGAGAGTCTCACTGCTGTTTTAATTATTAAGACCATCCAGTCACGTGTGCAGTGCTAGGCGATCATTGCCCATTCTCGCCTGAAAGTAGCATCTTCTAAGAAGATTTGTTGGGCATTTGTTACTAGAAGGCCTTTTAGTGCGGTGTTCGTGCGTAAGTATTCAGTCAGAATGGTTCCATGCAAAATTGTTCTTATCCTATTTCTCTTTTGGTCAGAAAGTTTATCCCATTCAGTGGTATGAGTAATGGCCTGTGAGATGGTAGGATCTGCAAAAAGGGAGGAGCGTGCCAAAATAGCATCAACCTCCGAGTCTGGGTAGGTAAGGCCCAAAAAATCCATGGTGGAAAAAGGCACACCACCTGGTTCGGAAGGTAAGGAATCTGTGAAGAGAATTCTTCAGCAGAATGTCCATCTAGAGTGTCCACTTCCTGCTTGATGGACCTTTTTAGGCTTCAATTATTTGCTTTGACATTGTTAACAAGGTGAGGAGTTGGGACCTTTATGGGGTCTCTCTGTTCTCCCACTTGCCAATTAAAAGGCTAAGGGGCACATGCAACAAGCTAGGCTTTGGCAATTCCTTAATTTTGATTTTGAAGGAATCGCAATTAGGAAATCGCAGAAGCTTATGCATGTAGGAATCGCTAAAATATTAGGGATTCCTACAAATTCCTTAATTGCGACTCGCAATTTGCGAGTCGCAATTAAGGAATGGCTTCCCATTCATTCCTATGGGCCTACAGGCCCATAGGAATGAATGTGAATTGCATGCGCAATTTGCGAGCACCCAATAGGTACTCGCAAATTGCGCAGGCAATTTCAAGGGTTCAAGGGTGCCAAAAGGACAACCTGTTGCACCCCTGAAATTGATATGTGCACCCATGTTGCGCGCACACATGCCCCAAGGGCATGTGTGTGTGTAACTTGGAACTTTGAAAAATGCACTTTAGTTCATTTTTCAAAGTTTTTGCATATTACCATCAAGTTCAAATTGATGGTAATTTGCGACCCCTATTTGCGAAATCGATATTTACGATTTCATCATGCATTGCATTCAGGGAATCGCAATTTGCAATTCCCTAAATGCAATCGCAATTAAGTAATCGCTATTTTTACGATTTCTCCAATTGCGATTTTTTCATTTGGGATGATGCATCCGGTCGCAAAGGGGCAGATTCTGCAAATCTGCCCGTTTGCGACCAGGTTTTCACTTGATGCATGTGGCCCTAAAATCTTAAATGTGGGATGTAGCAGTATATTGATGAGATGACTCTCAGGTCGCCACCCACGGTCCGTGCAGGTAACAGCGGTGAGGCGGTGAAGCAGCATGGGGGAGGGGGGATTTTGTGAGATGATGCAGAGGATAAATTAAATAAATAATTAATTTTCCCTCTGCATCGTCTCCTGAAATGCCCCCCCACGCAGTCGGACTGCCCTACCTCTGTTACCTGCACGGACCACAGCTGCAGGTCACCATAACCTTCATCCTTCACCGACTTGATTTGCAGAAGGTGTTATGAAGGTAAACATGGATCCAGTCAGTGTAGCTATCTGTGGTTCAGCTAGTGCAAAGGCATTGGGCACCAGAGGTGAAAGTGGCCCAGCCCTGTCTCTATCAGCTGTTGCTACAGAGCTGAGCCCCTCAAGGTCTACAGTGAGCTTTCCTGTCTGACCACTTCTCTGTTCTTATGACAGACAATTGGCACCAAAATAAAAGTGCCCCCCACCCGGTAGTGAATCAGACAACAAAAAATTGCATTTTTCCTAAAGCATGTATATGTTATAAACATTTAGGGCCTGATTCACAGAACTAACTTAAGACAAAATCCTAAACTTACTACCATTTTGGTATTCACAGAAGGCACTTACTCATTTTGGTATTCACAGAAGGCAATTACTCATTTCGGTATTCACAGAAGTTAGGAGTCCTAACTTTAGGACTCGTAAATGCCTTCTGTGAATACCGAAAGTCTTAAAATTAGGATTTTTCTCAGTTTAGTAGTAGTATAGTTAGGACTCCTAACTTTAGGACTCCGAAATGCCTTCTGTGAATACCGAAAGTCTTAAAATTAGGATTTTTCTCAATTTAGTAGTCCTAAATTTAGTAGTCCTAAATTTAGGACTCCTAAATGCCTTCTGTGAATACCGAAAGCCTTAAAATTAGGATTTTTCTCAGTTTAGGAGTCCTAAGGTTAGGACTCCTAACTTTACAACTACTAAACTGAGAAAAATCCTAATTTTAAGGCTTTCGGTATTCACAGAAGGCATTTAGGAGTCCTAAATTTAGGACTACTAAATTGAGAAAAATCCTAATTTTAAGACTTTCGGTATTCACAGAAGGCATTTAGGAGTCCTAAAGTTAGGAGTCCTAACTATACTACTACTAAACTGAGAAAAATCCTAATCTTAAGATTTTCGGTATTCACAGAAGGCATTTAGGAGTCCTAAACTTAGGAGTCCTAAATTTAGGACTACTAAATTGAGAAAAATCCTAATTTTAAGACTTTCGGTATTCACAGAAGGCATTTAGGAGTCCTAAAGTTAGGAGTCCTAACTATACTACTACTAAACTGAGAAAAATCCTAATTTTAAGACTTTCGGTATTCACAGAAGGCATTTAGGAGTCCTAAAGTTAGGACTCCTAACTTCTGTGAATACCGAAATGAGTAAGTGCCTTATGTGAATACCAAAATGAGTAAGTGCCTTCTGTGAATACCAAAATGGTAGTAAGTTTAGGATTTTGTCTTAAGTTAGTTCTGTGAATCGGGCCCTTAAACACTTGCAGCAAGTTTGAGAGAAGTGCCCCAGCAACCCCTGTTATACCAGCTACAGTGGATCAGGGAATTCATTTGTGAAAAACTATCACTTCACATGAATAAAACAATTGGATTTAGACACAGAACAAAAGAGAAGGAAACTAATAATGACAAGGTACCTGTGAGAAGTTGGCCTGGTATATGCTTCCACTAATTAAAGTGGGCACCTTGCACCAGTCCAAACAACCCTTATGGTGATTAGGTTAAAGATAACCTTCATATGTTTAAATGCGTTTAATAGCATTTTCAGAAATATAAACACACAACAGAGACATGAGCAAAGCATTGCAAAAGGAAGTACAAGCTTCCCGTAATCTGTTAACCACAGAAAGTTTATTGAACATACAGCATATATTGTAAGCAAAAACAATGCCCTTTGTAAGGTGGAAGTCTGAAGTAAACATTCTATCTTTGTCTCAACCCAAAAACATAAACCCCTCCCCCAGTCCGGTACACTCTGTAGCTCCAGAAACAAGTCTACAATCCACCTTAGCAACAACGGACATTAAGTAACCAAAGATGATGCTTGTTCGTTCCATAAATCCGAAAGGTGCAGCACTCTTAGGTAATTGGGCTGGGTTATTTCATTAAACTCAGACGAGAGTAATGTTAGGAAAGGTCACCAAACTTTCTGAAAGGAATCTGTGGTGCAGGGGAGGCTGGTGGATTTTGAAATCGGTGGGGCGCAAAATTAGTACCCTTGTACAATGCGCAAGCGAGCGAGCGAAGCAAGCGAGCCCGAACTGAAAAAGGAGGGTGCAAGAAAATTTTGCAAAAAATGTATTCAAATGGTGGGTTTTACACCACATATTTACTGTAAATTTTTGCAAAAACGGGATCCAAATATAGCATTTTAAAGCACAAGTGTGAAGAAAACATTACAAACATATCAAAAATGTGCCCAATCCTCTAACTGGTCTGCTTGCAAAACGACCCCGAGCCAAGCACACACAGCCAATGGGAAGAGGCCCTCTAAGTGTTTTCTACCTGTAACACATCTCTTCCTCTTTACTGTATTGGTTAATGAAGTCATCAAGGCTCACACCATTGGTAAGACCGTACATTGCAAATACTTTGAGAATTAGATGGCGAAAGAGATCCATCCCAGGATTGCAGTTCATCCTTGATTTTTTTAAGATTACCCAGACAAACAGAAATTATATTTCAGCAAACTGTGTTTATTTTGCAAAATATAGCATGTATATACTATAAATGTACACTGACAGAAAGTCCACATAAAAGATATTGAGGTGCAAAACATACAAACCTGACGACAAGATTTTGGGTGGAAAGCAAAGATATACTGAAAAAGATAGATATGGTTTATAAAGTGTTTCAAAATTTACAATAGAGAAAAAGGAGTTAACACAATAAGTTTAATTTTGAAATTGAAACATAAATAATAAAACATAAATGTAGAGCATTACAAGAACAAAAATTGAAATCAGTGAAGAAAGTAGTTTGCATTTAGGGCCTCATTTATGAGGTTTTGCTGTAGGGCAGAACAGTAGGCCTTCCTGCTGCGCTGCCCTACAGGAAAAGAAAAGGGCACAAATGTACCGTATCTATCAGCAGATACGGCACATTCCTGTCCTTTCCCCATGCACCGGCACACAATAAGCTGCTGTGCGCCAATGCAGGCCCTGTTGCACTATGGGGTACTGGAACCTGCATTGCGGGCAATTACAAGAGGCGTTTTCCTCTTTCCCTGTGTGCTGCAGAAGGCACTATGCATAGAAAAAAGAAAAATGAGGCGAAATAAAGAGATTTCTCCGCGTTGTACCTCTACGTTTTTGGTGCTACTTCAGATTACCGATTTCTCGTAAATCTGGGGCAGCGTCAAAAGCCATGGATGTTGCTGGGAACGCCTCCAGCAACACGCATTGCACGCAGAAAACTGCGTTAAAGGGGAACATATTTACGAGGCAGCATTAAGCCAAAAAAAGTGGCTTAGTGCTGCCTCGTAAATAAAAATCCTGCACCATGGAACATCACAAAAAGAGACATTGCAGCAGCGCAAGGGGCCTCATAAATGAGGCCCGTAATGTACAAAAGAAAAGTGAAGTATAAAATGTAAACTTTAATTTGGCATTAACAAATAAATAAAACCACACCAAGTGGTTAGCATGGTTAAGAAAATATTGTTAAATAAACACAAATATGTTAAAGTGGCAAAGCTTGGTTTCCACTCTTTATATTGGAACAATAATATTTAACGAGTAACAGTAATTTATAAAATGTAAACTTTTAAGCAGCATCGGCAAATAAAGACCACACACACAGAAAAATAACTGTGCAAACCCAAAAGACGGAAAAATGAAAAGATGGAGTGATGAGGGAAGGGCACATAGACAGACAGTGTAAGGAGCTAAGGATAGAGAGAGAAAAGAAAAGGGAAGGGCACATGGACAGACAGAGTGAGGAGCTAAGGATAGATGGAGAGAATAGGGAAGGGCACATGGACTGACAGTGTAAGGACTCGAGCTAAGGATAGACAGAGAGAAGAGGGAAGTGCACATAGACAGACAGTGTAAGGAGCTACAGGTACCTTGATATTCAGTGTGAGGAGTTGAGGGCACTTATCTTGAGTAGCTTATCTGGAGAGACTCTGCACTGCCTGAGGAGCTCACGGCACACAGTCAGGCAGTGCAAGGAGTTTGTTGCATGGACAAGCAGCGTGAGGATCTTGGGGTACTTAGAGGGGTAGTATGGGGAGCTTTGGGCATCGGGGGAATGGTGATATCCTTGGGGAATATAGTAGAAGCGTGAGGAAGTTGAGACACATGGGCAGACAGTGCGAGGAGTTTGGTGCATGGACAGGCAGTGTGAGGAGCTTGTGGCACATAGACTGTGTGAGGAGCTTGGGACACATAGTGTGAGGAGCTGGGGGCACCCGGGCAGTGTGTAGAGCTTTGGGCACACAGGCGGCGTGAGGAGCTTGGGGCACATAGTGTGAAGAGCTAGGGGCACCCGGGCAGTGTGAGGAGCTTGGGGCACACAGGCATCGTGAGGAGATTGGAGCACACAAGCATCGTGAGGCGATTAGGGTACAGAGACGGGTAGGGTGAGCTATGAGGAGCTTGGGGGTCTGGGCAGAAGGGTGATGACGCATGTCCTCTCCCTGTCGCTCGATCTTTTAAACACTCTTAAGTCCACGCTTCTATGTGAAAAGCATGCCCGCTGCACTGCGTGCCTTTGGGCATAGTATAAATGTGCCAAAGAGAAATACACCTAAACGTAAGCTTGTAGTAGAGAGCGCGCTGCGAAGCTTCAATCTATGGGCCCCTCTCTTCGCACCTGCTGTAGCGCCTGGAAGCATTACAGGCACTATCGTTCACTATTGAAGACAAGTGTGCAGGTGAGAATGGCCTCGCCTCTCCTGGGCCCTAATCCCGGCCTCGCGCCCACAGCTCTTAGGGGCCCGTGCCTTTGAGGCGCTACTGGAGGTCTTGTTTACATTGGAATCCCCCAATGAAAACAGGGTGTTCCTTAAAACCACTGTCTGGCTTCACCGAAGCCTGGGAATCCTGGCCCTCTCGTGCACACAAAAAGTGCTGATGGATGTCTGTCTGTCAGTGCCTCGAGCCTTTGTCTGACAAAGTGCCCGTCTTTCTGATGCCAGCCGCTCGCAGCTTTGCCTTTCGCCGTCACAAATGCGGAGATTCGGGTTCTGACACACAGAAGTGATTCACAACCGATTTTGCGTACTTATGTTGTCTCCATGGCTTCACTTTTTTAATTCGTGCATAGAAATAGCCACTCCTCCGTCAAAGAATGAGGATTTGCAGTTCCAAAGTTAGGGCCAGACATACTAAAGGATTTTACCATTGTAAACCCTGCATTTGCTAAGTCATTTGGTTTGCGTTCGCAAAATTGCTTTTTGTAATGTAGGAAACCCATTTTACGAGTCGGAAAATATTTTGCAACTCGTAAAACAGGTTTTGCGACCCACAGGGAACTGCAGTTTGGAAGGGGCGTAAAATAGGTGTTTCTTCCAAATTGTGCATCGGTGCCAATGCTTTACGACTACAGTTGTGGTCGCAAATCATTGTACAGTTACCAGTTACTCAAAGGAGGTGGTGACAGATTCGTAAAAAGGAAGTGCCCCCTTGGTGGCAATGTCTGCTCTCCCTGGTGTTTTCCCAGCTGTAAAACGTTTATGTTTTTTAAAGCAGCACAGTCCAATGCCCACTTAGCTCATAGCTAGAAATGTCTCTGCAGTGCCAACCTGGTAACACACGCACATTTAACGTGTTTCCAAGGTGATGCTGGGAATGGTCCATCTGCAGATTAATGGGTGAAGTGGGATCTCCAAGTAGAAATGTATTTTAGTCATTGAGAAATATAAAAAAAATGATACTGGCCGCTGCTGTGATGCCTACTTTTAAAGGCAGAAATGTAATTTCTGCTTTCATAGCGAGTAATCGGTGACGTATTAGGCAACGCAAATGGCGTTAGGTACTCACATCGGCAATTTTACATTACACATGGTTTGGAGCATACGAAAAAAAAGAAACGAAAATAAAAATATCCGAGGTTCGGGCGTGGATATATTTATACCTTTACGCACAAAGATTTTCATTTGAAACACTTACATTACCAAAAGCCTTTCTTTTGCTCAGCTCACTCCTCCTTGGTCTCCCCTACTCACCCCCACCCCACCAAAAAGAAAAATTACCCAACCGTCACTTTAAATCTTTAATCTACATGCTGTTAACACCTCCTCGAACACTTCTACATACTTACATACAAACACTACTTTAACAACTCTTTCAAGTAAGCAGACCGGCGCCACCACGCCGACTTGGCCCAGAGCCCGTACTTCCGCCTCACGCTTTAGCTTTACCCGCCTGTGAGAGTGAGACGTGTTGGGGTGACAGGAGGCACATCCTGTGCGGGGCTCACACTGCTCACTTCTCTTTAGTGGAGAAGTTACAGCATGAGGTCATGCCAGGTGAGCGTTGTAGGGGAAGGGAAATCCTTTAAAGCGGGTCATTTTCTCTTTGGATTTCCCTTCTCTTTTTGAAACTCAGGAGCAGCAACATTGTTGTGGTTTCACCAGGGCTTAAGTGGAAGCTTTATCAATATTCTATACAAGCCATAGTAGCTGCTTATTTACCCTATGCAACTAACAACCATTGACAAAGCCAATAGGGCTGACTTGTATTTATGATGTTACTTGTTGTATCATACATTTGGATGCAATGAAGGAGACAGCAAAATACAAGTCAGGGGCACACTATGCTATGCACAGATTTTTAGTTTAGTGTTTTAAGCCACGTCCCTTTGAGAGACCCCCCCCCCGAGTTTTTTCATCCCACTTAAAGCCCTGGCAGACAGGGTTCAGCCATTAGTGATCTAAAAATATATTAAAATGCTTTATTAGAGATGTTTTCCCAACCTTGGCTTCATTCTTTTAATAGAGCAAACCAATACAGGATTGGGCACATTTTTGACATGTTTGTAATGTTTTCTTCACACTTGTGCTTTAAAATGCTATATTTGGATCCCGTTTTTGCATAAATTTACAGTAAATATGTGGTGTAAATCCCACCATTTGAATACATTTTTTGCAAAATTTTCTTGTGGGGGGAATTCCCCCCGCACCCTCCTTTTTCAGTTCGGGCTCGCTCGCGCATTGGACAAAGGTACTCATTTTGCACCCCACCACTTTCAAAATCCACCAGCCGCCCCTGCTTGCGGCTCTGCTGTAATGGATTGTGAGATGGCTGAATGCGTGCCACTTGGAGGACCTGGTGACTCATGAGCCAGGACTCGTGCATTTGCGAATTGTTGAGCTGTTTGACCTCAGCGGGATGGGCAGGCCACCGGCTCAGCTGTTTCTGGAGTTGGCTCATTACTGCTTCTGCCGCAGCCTGCGAGTCACGTGTAGTGTGATCCCATATGCACCGTCCCTCACTTTAACAGGCACAACCAGAAGGCGCTGTGCAATCTCGAGGGCAGAACTAATGCAATGGGAGGAGGCATGTATGCTCACAGTAGGTGACCTATAAAGTGAAGGACAATTATTGCCTTTTGGTACGATTGCCGAAGATTCTGGTCTGCCACAGGGTCAGTTTTTACTAGATTGTTTGCGGATTCACTAAGGGTACACACGGCGCCACGACTGAGCTCCGTGTGTGCCCATTGGGAGGCAGATTTGCAGCATCCCAAGAATGGCCAGCCACATGAGTGGCTGGCCATTCTTGAAGGTCCCACCTGTATCCCACGTAACGCAAGGTTCCGGCTGATGCAGTACTACATCGTGCACAGGGCCTACCTGACGCCAGCCAAAATAAATAAATACTTCAGTCGTTCTGACACCAGCTGGCCAAAATGCGGAGACGTGGGCAATGATCTGCTCCACATGCTCTGGTCCTGCACGACTATTCAGCCATACTGAAGAGTCGTTATCACAACCTTAACGCAATGCACTGAACGCACACTGAGCTGGACATGGGAGACATGCATACTGGGTCTGCAAAGTATAAGGTGACTTCCCTTTATATAGACCTAGGGCTCATAGTGGCAAAGTGCCTGATCACACGATGCTGGTAATCTTCTGAGCCTCCTGCAGTGAGGGTCTGGTTTCAGCTGATGCTCTGCTGGGGGCAAGCAAAGCATATAGTGTTGCGCCGCGAGGGTGCAATAGGAATCTGCAAGCAGCCGCCCACGCCAAGTTGGGAAGCAATCCTGACAGATTTCCGTGCTATCTGGCAGAATCAGTCTGAGGCATACAGCAATTCACTTGGGAGTGGCACGAAACAGAGCCCATCTAACTAGCTAGTGTATGACGAGCCAGGCCAGCATGGCGCACCCAGCAAAGGGCATAGGGAGGCGAGAGTAATGTCCATTTACTGACACTTGTCCAAGTCTAATTACACAACGCACAGTAGTCGCAAAGAGCGGAATAAGAACCTAGTGGGTAACTTCCAATTTGGTCAATAAACAATCATGCGCTTCGTGCAAGCTGACAGGCAGACCTCGAAGTAGGGTGATGCAGGGTGCGCGTTGAGTCGAATTGTTATAATGTTTTAATGCTGTGAACAAGAGTCAATGAGTTATTTTTATTTTTATTATCAGTTCAATGTTATGTTGCATTGAATATTGTCATACATTCACCAGGCCAGCGCAGTCATTATTGCAATACTGTATAAAAATGTGATGTCCAATTTACTTAATGCTTCGCTTTAACCCACCTCAAGGGAATATTACAGTACTAAGTTGCAAATGTGATACAACTGTGTAACCTGAAGTGAAATACAGTAATGGAAAATCAATACACATTTAAACAAACAAAAGATTTTACAATTCCTACAGGAGGGGTTTGACAGAAGCTTGTCACCATCAACATTATCCTCACAGTGGGCATCTGTTATGGGAATGGCAGAGCCCTTTTTAGACTTGTGTAAAAAATTAACTTTAGTTAAGAGATTTTCTAGAATAGTTTAGGGGATTGAAGATCAAAAGACCCGTAGTGTCCCCAGAAGTGCCTCCATGGAATCCTTTCAACAGTGTTGGAAGGTCTTCAAAAACCTCCCTTTGAGTCCTTGTACTTGGCACGGTTTCAGTGGTTGATAGTTAAGGTGGTCTTTCTGCAGGCAATTACATCAGCAAAGATATTAGGAGAGTTGAGGGCCCTCCTTGCCTTATATCCGTTTATCAGATTCTTTCCGTATAGAGTAGTCTTAAAACTCGACCCAAAGTTTTCTCCCAAGGTACAGTCATGATTTCATAGGCATCAGGAGGTCATCTTGCCAGTATTTTTCTTTGAAGATCAAATTCCATTGGCTATGAATGTTAGGAGAGCTTTACTAACATACCTAAATAGAAGAAAATATCAAAGGAAGTCTAACTTAATTTTTATAGCCTTTGGTCCAACTAACAAGGGAAAAACTTACTATTAGTAGATGGGTTAGAAAAGCGATTACTAAGGCTTAAGATAACATGTACTTACAAGCCCCATGGCCCATTAAGAGAAAACCCACTAGGGAAATTGAATCCTCATGGACAGAGATGAATAGAGTCTCCCTGATGGAAATTTGCAGAACAGCGACCTGGTTGTCAGAAAAGCACATTTGTTTAGCACAACAAGTTTGGGCTTGGTGAGTCCATGAATTATGGTTTGGTTGTGTTGAAATCTGCATTGATGGAATGGCATGCTTCAGTATAAGTCTGTGGTTTATTAAAGCAAGTATTTTCATTTGTATGGTCTTTTTGGTTATTTTTTAAGCATTGCGGAATTGTGTTAAGCTTGTGTATTTACCTATAGAGCAAGGACTGGGAGGGGGTGGACAGGTTTTGGGACAATGAAAAATACAACTTAAACAGTAATCTTCATTACCTGAAATGATAGTCCTCCCCGTTACTCCCCCCCCCACTATTTCTCCTCATTCCTCAGCACAACGTTTTATGAAGCATTAGGAGAAGAGCAGGATGGGCGTTATAGTGTGTGTGGGTGTGTTTCTACAACTGATATCGTAGAAACACATTCTAACCAATGCTTCAGAGAAGGCACCCCTCCTCATAGAGTAAGGACTGGGACGGGAAGGACTATGGTTTTGGATATTGAAGATTAATTACCCTTATGTATTATTTTTCAGTAAAATCAGACCCACCAGACTATAAAACAAGCCCACAAACAGCCAAATAAATGGCATACAAACTGACCTCTGAGACCAGCCTTTCTGGCACTGCCAGATTTTCCTACAGGTCAGCTCAACTTTGCTAGCAGCATGGCCATTGAACCATAGTTGTGCATCAGGCAGCAGGTACACAAACTTTGTAGCTTAAGAATTGACAATTTGTGATTTTGTTTTTGTGTCGTAATATGCTCGGTGCTTGCAATATGACTATGAACCTGCCTTGCAAGGCCTGTTGTAGCACAGTTCAGGTGTGATTCTGTTAAAAAGTCTTTATAAAATATAGCCCAAACAAAGGGGCATGGGGCATATCATCAAGGGCCTTATCTATGCTTTTAGGCTTTAAAAGCCAGAAAAGCGGAGATAATGTTTTCGCCCTATTTATAAGGCAGTGCTAACATGCATAATCACATGTTAGCACCCTTTTTCCCTACGCCTCCCTTTGCATCTCTAATGAGATTCAAAGTGGGCGTTCCTTCCCAAAATAAGTGGAGAAATGTCGCTAACCGACATTTCTCCTATTATCAATGGGCACGCTAACAAGCATAGCGATAAGAAAAGTAGCGCTAACCGCGGTTAGCGCTACTTTACTTACGCCTGCTTTTAGTTTGACTTAGCCATGATATCCAATGGAAGGTGGATATCATGGTTAAGTATGGCCTGCCCTATCAACAACGTAGCGCCAAACGTTATGCGATATTTCAGCGATAATTGCACATTTGGCAACTAACTCGGTTATTTTTATCACTCTGGAGATAAGCGTCGCTGATAGTGCGCTATCTCCGCGATAAAAACAAGCGATAGTCAGCGATAATTATCCTAGCGCTAAGTGTGCTTTGAGATAATTTTCGTCGGTTGTTGATGATATGCCCCCATATTAGCAAGAACCTTGTTAAAATTATCGCCGTTTTAGCGGCAAAATGGCGATAATGAGCTTGCTAATATGCGTTATAGAATTCCAATAGAAGCCCAGGTTAGATGTGCAGGACACCTAACCTGGGCTTCTATTGGAATTCTATAACGCATATTAGCAAGCCCATTATCGCCGTTTTAGCGGCAGTTTCCTGCCACTAAAACTGCGATCATTTTAACGATGTTCTTGCTAATATGCCCCAAAATCCGTCAGATTTATTGTCGGTGGAGTGGGAGGATGGCAAACGGGTTGAAGTGCTAGCTGCTTATTTTTTGCCCCACAATGTGCAGGTCTTCTTTAGTTTCTGATATACCTTGATATCTGAGAAATCTGTTTGTGCATAGCCCCACATTTTGGATCTCTATTTGTTTATTGCACAAAAGGCGATTGCACCAATAATATGCTCTCAAGAAAAGGAATATTAGTGCCACTCTCTTTTCTATGCTCTCAAGAAAGGGACTGCTAGTACCACTAACTTTTCTATATGTTACGTAGTACTGTTTCTAGGCACTGGTATTCAAAGATGAGAGATGAATTTACGTGTGCCTAGACTGAGTTGAGAAATCCAGTCCCTAATTCCCACATACTATCAACAAATTATGTTTTCACCTGATAGTGTGCTTGTGCTCACAATTCGTCCTGATGAAGCTATCAGCTCTCTTTGTTGCCCAAAAGCAGTATGGTGTCCATACTGCTAAACTTTTAGGGATCAATATAGTAACATTTTGCATCTTGGATGCACCACTTTTTTGGCACAGCCATGACTCAAAATGGTATCTGTGATTTATAAAGCTCTGCAAATCAGATTTGCATGGCTTTGCGTGGGAATTTTCCTAAAAATTCAGTGAACAACTTTGTGTAAGGGAGGCATTCCATGGGTGGAGCATGGGCGTTTTCATGCATCCACACATGGATTCTGGTGCATTCCCAGATTTATTAAGCTAGTAAAACCTGGGAATGCGTCAAAAAGCAATGCCTACTTTTTGAGGCATAGCAAGGAGAAATATCTTTATTTCTGCTCATTACTTCCTCTTTCTGTGCATAGAAAGAGGAAAATGCATTTAAGTATTGTTTTTGTGTAGGAAGGTATCCCTTCCTACACAAAAACAATCCTACCTGTAAGGCAGACACCCTTGCACCATGGTGTGCAAGGGTGTCTGCATCAGCGCTAGGCAGCACACAGTGCGCCAGTGCTTGAAAACAGCAGAAATGTGTCATATATTAGTTGATATTGCTCATGTCTGTTCTCTCCCTGCCATACAATGCAGCACAGAATGTTTGCTTGCTGGTCTGTGTTGTGTGAAAAAATAGTCAATGTGCCCCACAGTATGAGCATACCTGAATCTCAAGAATTAAAGACCTGTCACCTGAGAAACCTTGCTGCCTCCATAGCCTTCAATAGAAACACCCCCCTTCCTCTGCTCCAGACCATGATGAATAATAAGTCTCCATTTAAGATTGTAAGGCCAGTTGGGGTATAGGTAGAGACATTTTAAGGCGTGGGCAAAGTGGCGATTGCCGAGGGACCCTACTTCCAAAGGGCCCACTGGTAAGGTGAGTGGAGCCGTCAAAGTTTCTGCCAAAACAATGTACTTCATAAAAAAAAGCTTCTTTTGACAGCCAAGTTTGCTTAACAGAAATTTGGGGCAAATTTATTAAGAGCTTACCTTGTGCAGTCAAACAAAGCAGCAGAAAATGCTTGCAACGACATTTATTTTCCAGCAAAAAAATACCCTTTGTCCTGCACAATACCTTTTTTCTCAGCGCAAATTAGCTTTGCATCGCTTTTGTCTTGGAGGCAATGCGTGGGTGTAACTTCAGCAGAACAGTGCAAACGCCCATACTTTTTACACAAAGACTGATCTATTAAGATATTCACACTGGAATTTGTTTTATAAAATTAACACCGCCTAAAGCAGGCACTAACAGTGGCGTCACTAGGAGGGTGCGGGGGTGCGGACCACACCGGGTGACACCATCACATGGGGTGACACCGTGACACCAAAATGCAAAATAATGGGACCCCCGCCCTGCCCGCAGACCAGCCTGCATGGGGGAGCCCCGGGCCCGGAGCCCAGGCAGGGTCAGCATGGCATCCAGACTCCCCTACCTCCGCTGCCTGACAGCCTCCAGCCTCCTTCATGGGCCCTGGCATGGATGCTGGGGGTCGCTCTCAGTGCCGGAGGGGGCTGTGTTTCTGAGGATGCCCAGCGTGAATACATCTGGATTTCTTCCTTCCTTCCACTAAGCACAAACCTGCATTAGAAGCTGTGTGGACCCAGGATTACTTGGAGAGGGTTTTGTTCAGGTGTCACAGCCAGTGAGAGAAGATGCTGCCGTGGGTGTGGATATTCGGCTGGCTCATAGGTAGGTGGCCCGGTACCTTTGTGCAAGCGCGGTATATGGGTGAAGTTCCTGTTTTCGGTTCCACAGAGTAAGGATTGCAAACGACAAGTAAAACAAAACAAAAAACCCTATAGCGCCTTATATTGCGATCACCAGGTTTCTAGGTGCTACGGTTTTTGGATATGAACTGGGGAACGGGGATAGGCTGGACTCAAAGAGGATCCCATAACGTAACAAGTTGAAAAAAAAAATAACTATAGAGCTGTTAGACCTGGCACCTTGGCGTGAGTCTCCCTTCCACTTTTTGTCGCTGTGCCTCATGTATTTTTATAGTGTTGGCCACTCAGCGCACTGTGCCACTGCCAACCAGTGCCACAGTGCAAGTGCTCCCTATGTAAAATGTATATGTTGGTTGGATTCCATGATTGGCTTATTGGGTTTACTGTCAGACCCCAGTAAACTGCACCAGGAGTGCCAGGGCATGTAAATACAAATACCTCTGGTGGGCTTGCAGCACTGGTTGTGCCACCCACAGAAGCGGCCTGGTAAAATGTGTCTAGATCTGCCATCGCAGAACCTGCATGCAGTCTGGTACTGACATGCTGACAGGCAAGTGCACACACTTGCCAGTCCCTAAAACCTTCCCTTAACTTCATGTTAGTCACCCCTATGGTAGGCCCAAAGGCAGGGTGCGTTGTAAGCATAAGGTAGGACAAGCCCTGATGTGTGTGCCATGTCCTAATAGTGAATTACAGCCATTTTCGTTTTTCACTATTGTAAGGCTACCCTGTTCTCATAGGCCAGAATGGGCGGTTGGTATTGTTACATCCTATGATCCTAACCGACCCAGGGAATATGGTAGAAGATCGAGTTTAGTATGCCTGAACTCGGAATAATAAGGTACATCTTTTCGTAAGGTTTATTTTAATATTCTGCGTTTGCAAATGCCACTTTTAGAAAGTTGGCCTTTGATTGCCTAACCATTTCAGCCCGCCTCTGCGTGATGTGTATCTGCTGTCTGGCTTGTGTGAGTGACAGGGCTGGGGAAACCCAGATGGGCAGGGCTAGGTAGCCTGGTGGTGAATAGAAAGATTGACAGTTAGATTGGTGGGAGGAGTACACCTGGACTCTGAATAGGACTGTGCTCTGCCACCACAATGCCATCTCAGCCCCCTGTGGAGCGTCTGATGGCTCTGCCCTGCACTCTGAAAGAAGAAACCTGCATCGCGTCAACAAAGTGCTCCAGAACTGGACTGAACTAGACAAGGGCCCCCCTGGCCTGGGAGAACAAAAGAAATGTAGTATAAAAGTAGGAGCCCTGCTCCTAAGAAATCAGATCTGCTTTGAACCAAGAAGAATCTCTGCCTGAGGAGGAGGCGCCAGGAAAGCTGTAAGGAGGAAGACTGTCCCTATCCCGGGGGACTGGCCTGCAGTGGTGACCTTGCTGCCAAAGGAGAGAAGAGGAACCTTTTACTAAAGACTTTGCTTCATTTTTATTTTCAAGAAACTTGTGCTTTCAAAAATGATCTCCAAGGGCCTGGAAGCGAGCTTGCCCCCTGAACTGAGCCCCAGGATCATTGGGCTCATCCTGACCTTCACTCGCCTACCGCTGCACTGTGGTCCTTCCCTCGCCGGAGCCTTGACTCCCTTGCTCCTCAGCCCCTCCTTGAGCCGTGACCGGACTGCTTAGCCGCCCCTGCCTTGGGAAGAGCCTCGCTCGATCTGAGCGCTCTCTCTACGCCGTGCTGGGCTGCCCCCGTCACCTTGCTCGCCTGAGGCCCGCTGCGCATCTTCACCCCTCCCGCCGGAATCGGTGCTGTGAGCATCTCCAAGCCTCGGACGGCCCGGACGTGGAAAGCGTGCCCGGCTGCCCCGCTTTGCTCACTTGCCAACCTGAAACATCCCGCTCTTGCTGTGAGCCTGAAGGACCAGAACCCCCTCGTAAATCGTGGGAGCCCCGGACGCCGCCTCGCACTTCTGAAGAGCCGCTGAGTGTCCCGCACCCGCCTTTACTAAAAGAAACAAGGTACTGTACTTACGAACTCGACCACGAGCTCGCATCGGATCCAGGGTCCGCAACGTTCTGTTTTCCCTGCCGTCTGACGCGTGCCTCCCGGTTACCGTCTCAGCGCGAAGTGCGCTAAGACCCACAGTTCCCCTTGTTGCCCCGCATAAGAAGACTTTCCGTATAAAAGAACTTTCCGTATTCATAGAGATCGTGGCCCCACCGTTTCACCGTTACTGGGTCTTGTACTAAATCTGATGAAAATATAAAACCCTTGGGCCCGATTCACAGAACTAACTTAAGACAAAATCCTAAACTTACTACTTTTGGTATTCACAGAAGTTAGGATTTTGTCTTAAGTTTGTCTTAAGACAAACTTAAGAGAAACTTAAGATAGACTTAAGACAGACTTAAGATAGACTTAAGACAAACTTAAGACAGACTTAAGACAGACTTAAGTTAGGATTTTGTCTTAAGTTTGTCTTAAGTCTGTCTTAAGTTTGTCTTAAGTTTGTCTTAAGTTTGTCTTAAGTTTGAAGTTTGTCTTAAGACAAACTTAAGACAAAATCCTAACTTCTGTGAATACCAAAAATTGTAAGTTTAGGATTTTGTCTTAAGTTAGTTCTGTGAATCGGCCCCCTTATTTTTGGATAGAACCTGCCTGGTGTCCGTCTGTGGTGCATGCACAGTATTTACTGTGTGTATAATTGCAAGTGCTTAACCGTGTACGCCCTGAGGTTTAGCCTTGACTGCTCGCGCCACGCACCTAGAGGGTGAGCAGGGGTTATTCTAAGGAGCCATCCTTCGCCCTGACTAGAAGTAAAGGGTCCCTGCTTGTCGCTGGTCCTTGCCTGCACCAACCAGAGCCCCCTCATTTCTAACAAGAGCCTTATATTGCGATCACCAGGTTTCTAGGCGCTACGATTTTTGGATATGAACTGGGGAACGGGGAGTGGGCTGACTCAAAGAGGATCTCATAACGTAACAAGTTAAAAGGAAAGTATAGCGCCTTATATTGCGATCACCAGATTTCTAGGCGCTACGATTTTTGGATATGAACTGGGGAACGGGGGATAGGCTGACTCAAAGAGGATCCCATAACGTAACCAAGTTAAGCAGGTTTGTAAAGATCCTAAAATTGCCAGGTGTGTAGTCTTTATTACAAAACTCAGAGACTACACGTGCCTTTGAAGAGCAAACCACAGGCGACTGTAACTCAGTAATACCCACAGCTTTAATATATAGTTATCTGACCACAGACAGCCCTTTGCTAAGCACTGCATTTAGCATTTTAATGGGGCAAGGGTAGCGCTCTTCGGTAGAGAGGATGTACTTTAATGGCACAGAACAGTATATTCTCAACAGCAGTCACACACTTTTAATGGGACACAACTTACACTCTTAAGCAGAGATGACATATCCCAAATGCTGAAGAACAAATGTTTTTAGATGAACTGGTATTTTTGTAATGGGGCAGGTTTAACACTCTTCCGCTGAGCTGGACATCTTTAAAGGCACAGAACAGACCATTCTCAAAAGAGTTCACACACTTCCAATGGCATATAACAAGGACCACTGGAGTTCTGCAACCGAGGGGAACTAAATTACAGGGTTGGCAAATTATATGACAAGAAAAGGCAAATAATGCAGCCAGTGGCGTCACTAGGGACGTTAGGGGAAGGGGGGGGGGTGCCACCATGAGTTACCGCACTGGGTGACACCAACCCTGGTGACGCCGCTGGGAACTAATGTGGTGAAATCTTTTAATTTCTCCCAACATTCCACACATTGCATGTGTACTGCACTGTACAGAGCCATACAATAAGGGCAAATGTTTGAGATGTGTTTAGGGATAGGATTTTGTAGGGTATGCTTCCAGTACAATCCCATTCCTAGCCAGCACGCACACCTCTGCACAATGGTACAAAAGGGGCAGATTACCTTTGGTAAGTCAGACAGATGTGAACAGGCAAGAGCCCTGGACTGCAGAATTTGTGGTTTGCAGCAACTTGTAGTACGACAAAGGAGTCATTTGGATTTTTCCTGATGTAAAGGTTGATATGTATGATATCTTCTGCATTGATTATATTACCTTGTCCAGTCATTTGGCAATGATGAACTTCAGACAAAGGCACCTCAAACCGAGGAAGGTTATGAGACACTTGTCATAACCTTGAATTGTATATATGATCAATCGCAGCTTGTAACTACCCCACGGGGTGGGATTCTTGCATGAAGCTGTCAACCCTGGCCTGTGGTGGCTATTCCTAGCAGATGATTGAACGTGAAATGTGAGCCACGGTTGATGAGGGTAGAATGTCTGATAATAGCAGCGCCTGAGCATTTGAGTCTGTCCATGGGAATGTGAGGTTGCACCTTTCCAAGCGGAGACAGAATCAAGTGAAAGCAGTCGGAATTTGTGTAGAATAGGTTGTCGGTATTGTTTTTTTTGGGGGGGAGGTGTTTGCCAGATAATTCTCAGGAGAGCAGTTGAGCTTTCAACAATATTGCTATGGGCTGGTCAAGGTTAGGTGCAGCTCTGGTGTTTGCTGCTTGTATTTACACTTTTCAGTGTCTATTGAGTATAGCTTTAAGTCTAGTTGCAGTATGTATATATTTTCTTAAATCAGAACACATGTGCATCTTTGTTTTCTCGTGTTGTGTATGTTCAACCTTATTCATTGCCCCATTTGGCTTAATGTATATATAAATATTTGATGGTGATTATTAGCCCATGTTTTCCCCCTGGCTTCATACTGTGTTCAGGTCTTCTTTCAATACTGTACATCAGCAGGGGGAGTTAATCATAGGATAGGGTAAAAGACGTATACTTCAAAGAGCCCACAAAGGTCATTTGACATGCATTAAAAACAGTGAGGTCACAATTGTCATACAAGTGTCCAACATTTCTTCAGAAAACCTACTTTCCACCACATACAGGGGCGTAGTTACCAATGATGCAGCAGGTGCATTGGCACTGAGGCTAGGGGTTGAGGGGCTGACTGAGCTCCAGTTATAGCTTTGTTTTTCTATTCAGCCAGGGCCTGGGGGCCCCTTTTCTTTCCTTACTTTTTGTCCCATGGTGCTATTCCTATCCCACTGTCCAAGTCCTAGTTCTTGTTGGAAATTCAGTTTGAAGAGACGCTGACCATAGTCTTACGCAGACTGGGAGACCAGTTAGTCCACAGGACAAAGAGACCCAGAGAGTTACCCCCTCCTCTTATCAACACAATCTCTAACTGGTCTTTAGGCTATTCCTGGCTCTGTGGTGGCCATGGAACCCCTATGGCTGTGCCAGGCTCTTTGGAATTCACTGAGGCAAAATCTGGAAACTGTTGAACCGTCAGGGGGCTGAAATCACACAGACAATATCCATTTAACAAGTGTGGCTGATAAATATGCATAGAGCCCTCGGCGTATAGCAACATATGGGGGTGGAGAAGTGGTAACATCAAAGCACTAGGAACACAGCTGCCAGTTTATTTTGTTAGTTTTCACCAATGCATCAATTGGTAGCACACTGGAAAGCAGTTACCATTTCTCTTCCCATGAATCTTGTTGGTTGACTGAAGGGCAGCAGGGAGTCAGCATTCAAACAAACAATTTAAAGTTTATGTAGCCCATTCGGCCACATAATAAGGGCCAGGAATCACTGACTAAAGTTAAGTGGGTTTATCACAAGGTAATATTCATTCCAGTAAATACGAAGATCAGGAACATATTATTAAAGTAAAGAATTATAACAAGCAAATTAAGGTGTCAAACAAAATTCTGACTCAATAGCCTAAAGCAAATAATATAAGCTGTCAGAACAATACAGATACCAAGAAATAGGAATTGGTGTTCCTTTAAGAAACTCTGTTTCTCCTTCCTAATTGTGGATGAATCTCTAAATCTAAATTGTGATCAGGTCATAGAGAAAGGTCTAAAGAATTCAGAGAAGTGGAATGGTGTCAGCATAGTGAAGATGTCGGTAGAAGTGTTTAGCATAAAGCCACATTACCAAGAAGAAAAGAAGCAACAAGGTATGCACCTCCTGAAATCCAAAAGGGATCTGCTCTAAACTCTAACAGTGCACACATTAATTAAAAGACACAGATACTTCAACATCAGCCACGCCTCTAGGGACCAATGGTGTTAAACTCCACATTGTGTAATGGCAACATCATCAGAATTTCCCATCCCACAGAACTTGGACAGGCACGGTATCCCTCAATTCCTGATATGCAATGAATAGGAGGCTTCTCTAGCTCATTAGCTCTTCATGCTTTTGCCAATATTTCCTCTCTCAGGCCTCACTATCTCTAATACAACAAAACACCTTACTCTAGCTATGAAATCATGAAAACGCACAGGAAAAACACGCAGCAACATGCAAGCAACATGCGTTTCAAATTAGGGGGCCAGATTCACAAAAGTAATCTGAGACAAAATCCTAACTTTACGACTTTCAGTATTCCCAAAAGGCATTTAGGAGTAGTACAGTTAGGATAGCTAACTTTACTACTCCTAAACTAAGACAAAATCCTAACTTTATGACTTTTGGTATTCACAAGGGCATTTAGGAGTAGTAAAGTTAGGAATCCTAACTTTACTACTCCTAAATGCGTGTTGTGAATACCGAAAGTCTTAAAGTTAGGATTTTGTCTCAGTTTAGGAGTAGTAAAGTTAGGATTCCTAACTTTACTACTCCTAAATGCCTTTTGTGAATTCCGGAAGTCATAAATGTAGGATTACTTTTGTGAATCAGGCCCTAGGCCTTTATTTAAGATAACTTTAGTCAAGCATTTCAATGTACATTTCAAATGCATAATTTTAGATACATGTATAACTTCTAAGTAAGTACAAACGTGAATCAAATACTTTAATATTAACATATGTCTCAAGTCATATTGAAAGTATTTTGAAATAATATTGCATAAGTGTAAATAGTTATGAAGACTACATATCTTCATCGTTAAACTAAACATTGACGTGCACACATTTAATGCGTCTCCAATTTTCTATGGTTAATACACTTCAGTAGTACATTTCAATGCTTCAACTCATGTTCATAAAGTTAGACACATAGTGCATATTTGTCAAGTATACGTAACATTTTCACAACTGTGATGTGTAAGACTATTTTGAAAACAATTGGGTACCCTTCAGGGTAGTAAAGTACAGACACAAGTAGGGAGCAGTGAGCCAATCACACCTATGAGTGCCACTGCCACACTGCATCTGCTCCACTAATGACAGTTCCATCCCTCAAGTTGAGCATTATGGAACCTTGCACTGCTATTGCAGTGATGTACCTGTCTCTGTCTAAGCAAATTTGTTGTTCTGTGCGCAATACTTCAGGGAAGCTGACATTATTCTTAAAAAGCAGAACAGTAATGTCATGCATTCTTGATGTTATAGAAATCAAGGCTTGGCTAATTCATATTTACTAAAGTTACAATCTTAGTGAGGAAGTGCAGCCAGCTTACAGTTGTGATACACTTCAGTCACATTTGCCACCCTGCTCCATTTAGTTCAGCCTTTGCTTTACATTTCTAAAAAAGCATTGGCTGAATTATGTGGAGCAGGGTGGCAAAGGTCACATAAAACTGTCAGCAGGAGCACTGCCTTTGCAAAATCCCATGCCTAATCAGTGCTTATGACTTTATTGTTTAAAAATATGGTTCAAAATAAATCTCAGGGGCCTATCAACAACCACTAGTACAAATTAAGTGGTGACAGTCATCCTACCCTGAGTCCTCTCAGTCTTCTTTCTTCATCAGCAGTACTGGGTTATACACTAGGGGCCAGATGTACGGCCGTTATATTGCAGTCGCAAATGGGAAATCGGGCCTTTTGCAATGGCATGCCCTATGTACAAACCCTATTTTGCGAGTCGGTAACTATTACCAACTCACAAAATAGGGTTCGAGAATCACTATTAGGACAGGGCATTCAAAGGAAGTCCCTTCCTAATAGCGAGTCGCACTTCAATGTATGTCTGTTTTGCGACCGCAATTGTGGTCACAAATCACTCGCAGTTTACCGACTATTTCAAAAAGGTGGTAGGCCACTCACAAATGGAAGAGGTCACCAGGGGACCCCTTCCCCTTTGTGACTGTTAGCAAAAATATTTTTTTAAGAGCAGCCATTGGTCCCACAGACCACCGCCTACTCTTACAAAATGGAATAGAAACACTTAATTTTTCTTTTTAAAATCTATCTCGTTTTCCTTTAAGGAAAATGGGCTGCATTTTTTTTTAAAACTGCTTTATTAAAAAACACAGTCACAGACATGGTGGTCTCCTGACCCCAGCAGGCCACCATCCATGTAAGTTCTGGCCATTCCATATGGGTCGCAAATTGCTACCTGCCTCATGAATATTAATGAGGCAGGCTGTTTGCGACCCCATTGGGAGTCACAAACAGTGTCTCAGACACTGATGTATATTCCATTTTTTCTATTAGCAAATTGTGAGTCGCAAAACAAAGCAATTTGTGAGTCGCAAAATGGAAGTGTCGTACATCTGGCCCTAGGTCCTCTGGCAGTTCAATTCACTCCTGCCTTAAATATTCCAGAACTGGGATCCCCCAAACTCCTCAAGTGCACCTCAATTCAAGGACAAGCACAGCACTAGAAGCAGACAATGAGAGCTAGAGTCTGTGCAGTGCAATTGCAATGTTAGATCACAGTAAGGGCTGAGGCATGGCACTGGCTCCAACTCAGAATCTTGCAGTAGCACATCCCTATGGTTATGTAACCCCACCCTTTCCCACCTTGTCTCAGGCTGGAGCCAACAATGCTTGTTGATTCAACGGAGACACTGCCACGTGCCTCTGGGGTAACCCTTGGGGATGGAACAGTAGCAGAGCACTGGCGTAAGGCCGTGGGTCGCACATTGTCAGCTCAGCAGAATCTCGTGGCTGACCCATGCACAGTCATCTGACACCCCAGGAATGCCTGGCCTGTGCTCTGGGGGAGGGTTACTGCCTGTCTATCTGCCTCTCTGTCTATTCTGTACAAAAATGAATCCAGGAGATAGTGATGTGGAGCCCTGATGTCCTTAACCCCTTCCCCGCTCATGACGGAACCGTTCCGTCATGAGCCACGGTTGCCGTGTGCTCATGACGGAACGGTTCCGTCATGACAATCCTGTTGGCGGCCGCTCCGCCTGCGCGGCGCTGTTTCCCCGCCTGTGCGAGGGGACAACGCAAATGGGCGGAGTCATGACGGAACCGTTCCGTCATGAGCACAGCTCAACTGTGGCTCATGACGGAGCGGCTCCGTCATGAGCACAGGCCCACCGCGCTGCCCCCCTGCCCCCCCCAGCGCTGCAGCGGAATGTCCGCAGCAGCGAAGGGGTTAATAATGGACCGCCATTGGGTAGAGCACAAATAACAAACCAACTAGGTTGCAAGTCATACTCCTGCAACTGAAAAAAGACACAGATCTTGATGACACCTTAGACATGAGTGCTAGGTTGCCAATCATTTGCACAGAAAAAAACACATCATAACATATAGAAACAATCATTACTAAGGTCATATATAGGCTACTGTGTTCCCCAGAGGACTAGGGCCTAATTTATGAGGTTTTGCCATAGGGCATCGCCTTAGGCCTTTCTGTTGCGCTGCCCTACGGTAAAAAAAAAATGCAGGAATTTGACGTATAAATCATATGGCGCATTTCTGCCCTTTTCCGTGCACCAGCGCACAATGGGCTGCTGTGCACCAACGCAGGCACCTTTGCACCATGGTGCAAGGGTGCCTGCATTGCGGGAATGAATATTTTTGTGCAGGAGGGGAAACCTTCCTGCACAACATATGCCCAATACCTAAGACCTAGATGTTTAAAAAGAGGGCAATTCATAGTTCAGTCGTAGAAACAGGGATGTAGATTCTTGTACCTGCTACGACTGAACTGTGAACTGCCCTCTTTTTAAACATCTAGGTCTTAGGTATTGGGCATATGTTTGCAGCAGTTCGGGCCCTTGTCTGCTGTAAGGAATGGTGTTAGTCATAGTTTATGCCCTTGCTTCTATACCGATGATCCCCCCTGTTTGTTTATATCATTTCTTTTTAGTGGCAGTATTGTTTTGCGTCCTTGTCTCAGGCCACCCCAATCTCTTGCACAGCTCGTATAGCCTGCAGGACATATTTGAGGTTATATTTCTCAGAACTGTCTGGTCTGTTATAATGGGGAAAGGTAGGCCCGTGGGGCCTCTTGCCAAGGAGCCAGTGAATACTGTGTCTACCATGGACACCTTTCTACAGCACGCTGTAGGCGTTCTGGACAAGGAAATTGAGTTGGCTCCTCATCGTCTTTCTCAATCCCCCGTAATTTAGTTCCCTCAAAGCACCTCTGTGTTTTCATGCCCAGATATTACCAAACATGTTTCCACTCCCGATCTTGTGCTCATGGATCAGAATAACGATGGGGTCATTTGTTCATCCTCCTCAACCCCGTCTCTTCAGGGCGGTGTGCGACTGCTGGATATTCAGACAAAGGGCCATATGTATTTTGCGAATGCATTTAAGGAATCCCAAATTGAGATTCCTTAAATGCAATGTAGGAGGCACCCAATTGTGCGATTTTGGCTTAAGGAATCACAAATTACCACCAACTGCAGTTTGGTGGTAATTAGCGATGTCTTTGAAAAATGCACTTTTTTGCATTTTTCAATGTGCCATGTGACGCACATACATGCCCTAAGGGCATGTATGTGCGCCACATGTGCACACATGCTTATTTCAGGGGTGCAACAGGGTGTCCTATTGACACCCTTGCAACTTTGAAATTGCATTCTCAATGTGCGATTCTCTAATTGGGAATCGCAAATTGAGAATGTCTTCCCATTCATTCCTATGGGCCTTCTAGCCCATAGGAATGAATGGGAAGGTATTCCTTATTTGCGCATCTCAATTTGCGATTCGCAAATAAGGAATATGTAGGATCCGCAAAATATTTAGCAAATACTACATACATTGCATTTTGTGATTTTCTAATTGCGATTGCCTAAAAATCGCAATTTGAGAATCGCAAAATGCGTTTTTCATACATATGGCCCAAAGTCAGTAGCTCCTGGTGTGGGCCCTTGAGCAGGAAAGAGAGCAATAGCAAAAGGGAAGTGCTCCTCCATCGGGAATAATGCTAAGCGTAGGAAGAGCATTGGCTCGCACCCAAGTCCCTCAGACCCTATAGTTGTGCCCAGTTCATTACTGGTGACTTTGCCGAACGCTTTTAAGGTATCGATGTTAGCACTGCTGTGAATTAGACCCCATTCTTTACCGTTTATCAGCTATTGAAAAGGAATTTAATAAACTGATCCCGCCCTCCACCAGTGCATGTTATGCTGTGCAGAAACCTGGTTCTAAGTGTGGTGCACCCCAGTCTTTGTCCAAGTTGATACTAGAGGGTGCAACCCAGCACACCTACCCAGAGAAGCATCATGCCTACCCGTTAATATCAGATCCATCATTGAACATGACAGCGTCATTGGAATCAAATTCTAAGGATGGGGTTTCTTTACATCCCAGAATGAACTTGATCCCAGGAACTGCTTTAAACATATCCACTATGATGTCTGGCGGAGTGATAGATGACACTTGCTCGGGGGCATGCAGCAATTCTACACAGACCCATGTACTTTACATCGGCCACCTGATTCAACTCCTTTTGTAGTGATTTTAGCAATGTACCCTGACTAGCTCCGGGAGCCAAGGAAGATTTCGTCCAACTTAAGAACAAAGTTATGCATTGGTTAAATTCCAATATTGCACCAGGTTTGCGGGTAGAAAGCCACACTATTATGTTGCGTTGAACATTTTGGGTGGGCAACGTTAAGAAGAACTGGGATGTGGATTGTGTTACCATCAGTCCTTATATATATATATATGCTGAATAGAATCCTAAGTATGGCCCCCCTTTTTAATTCTGGGAGTCTTAACATGCCTGTTGTGGCTCTTTCCCCATTACATTTACAGGCCCCAGATTCACCCATTTTTTCGATCTGGAAGGATTCAGGGGAACCCTCTAGATTTGGGTCAGGGGAGTCAGCAGGAGGCAATTCCAGAAATAGTTTGTCAGGGACTGTCCGGGACTATGTCGGAAACACAGCCAGGGACTTGGCAAGGACTGGGAACTGGGTGGAAAACATACACAGAAAAAGGAGTACAGCTCTGCCCAGGATCACACAGGAAGTCAGAGGAGAAAAGGGATCCAAAGGGAGAGTCTGTACAAGTGATCAAGATGGTTTAAGACTCAAAGGATGGGCACTCAAGAGGCAAGTAAGCATTCAGAATACCTACACCCAGGATAGACGTGCAGACATATATACATATATATATATATATATACACATCACAACATTAACAATAAAGGGCATGTGGGATAAAGCACTCGGGAGCTCCACATGGTAAGACTGAAGCTTGGTAAGTTGTTCACACACAATTGCTGTTACAGATACTGACTGCAAATACCCACATATAGGATATGCATGCAAAGGCAGGGTCTGTGGAGCTGATACCTATGATGATGTTTTAAATGTAACTCAAAGATAATAATCAAAAAACACTACCTAGGTTGTCAGCTGTTCCCACGGATCCTGGCAATCACATAGGAACACGCAAGGCAGTCACAGCAAGGGGATAGAACTAAATACAAGCACAATAGACAAGGAGCTAGCAAGGAGGAGGGCTTAACAGGGAAGTAAGGAAATCACAGGGCACATTTAGAAGGAAGCAAGTAACAAACATAGGGGCATATTATCAAGACAGGCGATAAAATTATCGCCGCTTTAGCGGCAGAAAACTGAAAACAGAAATTCCCAAACCACAGGAGATACACCCCCCCCAGACAAAGAATCCAAACTATTAGAAGCCTCCGGCAAAAGAGTAGCAGCACAAGCCGCTAATCATTGGTGAATTGCCAACACTCAAGCCCTACAGGCTCGCTATGATAGGGCCAACTATGATCAATTAGAGACTCTCTTACACCATCTGCCAGGCCAATAAAAAGCCCAGGCAAATGACCTCATTCAGGAGGGAAAGCTCATTTCAAATGCAGCAATTAAATGTGCACTTGACGCCGCAGACACCACCTCTAGAGCAATTAACACAAGTGTGCTCCTACGACGACATGCATGGCTACGCATCTCAGGCTTTAAGCCAGAGGTACAAACTACCATACTTAGTCAGCCATTCAATCAGGAGCAGCTCTTTGGGCCAGCAGTAGACGCTGCTCTGGAAAAAATTAAAAAAGACACAGAAACAGCTAAGTCCATGGGAGCATTACAATCTCCCCAACCACGTGGGTCCTTTCGGCGCTCCTTCTATAGAGGAGCCTCCAAAAATATTGGAACGGACACCTCCTCTACATTTAAAACCGCTACACACACATCCCCCAGTAGAGGATATTTTAGAGGCGAATACAGAGGAGCCAACAACAAAGGGCGAGGTGGAGGTACTAATAACACTCGCACCTCCCCTGCCACAAAACAGTGACTTTCCTTCACTCCCCCCAGACCATTCCAATCCGGTCGGGGGAAGACTAACACAGTTCCTACCTGTCTGGAACTCCATCACAACAGACAGGTAGGTAAGACAAATTATCCAGTATGGTTACTGCCTGTAACTCACAACTACCCCCCCCCCGCATATACCACCCAAACAGCGTCCCATGTCACAAGATCATCTTACACTCCTCAAACAGGAGGTTCTCTCATTGCTTCAAAAGCACGCAATAGAACCAGTTCCCTTACAACATCAGGGAACAGTGGTATATTCACTCTACTTCCTAATCCCCAAAAAGGACGGGACTCTAAGACCAATACTCGACCTCAGACCCTTAAATCTGTATATCAATTCAGATCATTTCCATATGATCACTCTTCAACAAGTGCTCCCACTACTGCAACAAGGCGATTTCCTTACCACACTAGATCTCAAGGACGCCTATTTCCACATTCCCATACATCCTTCCCACAGGAAATATTTAAGGTTTGTGGTGGACGGACAAAACTACCAGTTTGCAGTCCTCCCATTCGGGGTAACAACCGCACCCAGAGTATTCACAAAATGTCTAGCAGTAGTAGCAGCACATCTCAGACGACAACAAATCCATGTCTTCCCGTATCTAGACGACTGGCTGATAAAAGCCAAGTCAGTGAACAAGTGTGTCCTACACACTCACCAAACTATCCAAACTTTTCACAACTTGGGATTCACAATAAACTATCCCAAATCTCACCTCCAACCTGCTCACATACATCAGTATCTGGGAGCCACAATAAACACCTCCACAGCCCGCGCATATCCCAATCCAGCCAGGGTAGCCAATATGCAAGCTCTTCCAAATCCAACACTCTCTTCCAGCAAGAGTGTTCATGCAACTCATAGGCATGATGGCGTCATGCATCTTCATTGTGCCTTATGCAAGACTTCAAATGCGTCCCTTGCAAGAATGTCTAGCATGTCAGTGGAACCAGGCTCACGGACAACTTACGGATCTGGTATTGGTAGACAGCCGCACATACCGCTCTCTCAAATGGTGGAACATAACAAACCACTCCAAAGGGCAGCCGTTCCTAGAGCCTCTTCCACAGATAGTGCTAATGCCCCCATATGCCCCCCAGGGGGAGCTGAAAGCCTACTAGACGCCAGGTAGTTTTTTTGGCAAATTTTAATTAGGGTGGGGGCTGCCCAAAAAGGCAGAAAGACTAATTTTGTGGCGGGCGTGGGGGCATTGGCATGCCCGTTATGGGCAGCCCCCACCCCAAATTAATACCCCATAATAAAATCCCAGGTGTCTAGTGGGCTTTCTACCCCCCCAGGGGGCAGATTGGGGGCTACTGCCCCCATCTACCCCCCAGGGGGGCCAGAAAGGCTGTAATGGTGGTGGGGTGGGGGCATTGGCGTGCTTGTTTCGGGCAGCCCCCACTCTAAAAAAAAATGGGGCAAAAACAAAATTCCTGGCGTTTAGTGGGATTTTTCCCCCTGGGGGCGCAGATTGGGGGCTACTGCCCCATCTGCCTCCCAGGGGTGGCAGAAAGACTAATTCTGTGCCGGGGGGTGGAGGCATCGGCATGCCCGTTTTGGGCAGTCCCCACCCCTAATGAATACCTTATAACAAAATCCATGGTGTCTAGTGGGCTTTCTACCCCCTTGGGGGGGCAGATTGGGGGCTACTGCTCCCATCTACCCACCAGGGGGGGGCAGAAAGACTAATGGGGCCAAAATATTTATGGTGGGAGCAAAGGCCCTTGCCCAAGGGGCCGCTCCCCCCACCCTGGTGCCTAGTGGTTGGATCCCCAAGCAGGGATCCACTAGGGAGGGGTACCATTGGAAAGGGGAGATTTTCCCCTTTCCAACAATACCTCTCCTGAGTTTCTACGTGCTCAGGGGGCAAATGAGCCTCTTGGCTCATTTCAGTTTCGGTTTCACTGAAATGACATCAGCGCGAAGTGCGCGCCGATCGTCATATCAGGGAAACCAGGGGGGCCTCGGGAGCTGGAGAAGCTCTTCCCCAGCTCCCGAGGCTATTTTAGCATATAGGGAATCCCTCTGGTGCCCGCACCAGAGGGATTTCCCACGCGATGTTTCATGACGAGCTGGACTCGTCATGAGCACACGACCACTGTGTGCCATGACAAGTCCAGCTCGTCATGAGCATCGTAGGGGTTAATACTAATACTGGATTAGTAACTAAACTATGTGAATGTGTGCATCACTGTCTCTGTTGTTGTATAACACACTGCATCAGTTGGTCACTAACTACATGAGTGTGTATATTAGTTACTGATTAGTTGGGTGAGTATTTGTATGGAACACTGAGTTTGTGTATCATTGGATGGGGTGTGTGTAACTCTATGCATAGATGTGTGAATGGTTGATTGACTAGGTGTATAGGTTTAAGAATGCATGTGGAAACAGTTGTTTGGGTGACTGAGTGTATTTATTTGTGTGTTGGTGAGCGAATATATGTTTTAGTTGTACATCTTCAACAAAGTAAAAAAATAAAAGGCATTGAATGTGAGAGTTGGTGTATATACATAAGTATATATAAGAGTCAGTGATGGTGAGAGTAACTATATGAATGAGTGTATAATTGTAATAGTGATTTTTAACATATTAATTATGAGTTACTATGTGTTTGAATAAATGAGGTGTTGTGTGTGTATAATTGTGTAAGTGAGTAAATGTAAGTGTGATTAATTTTTTTCATGAGTGAGTGGGATGACTGCTTAACCGACTAAGATGTCTGCTGATGTGTCAATGTCTATATATGTGTATAAGTGCATTTGATAGTGTTCTTTTAATTAGTGACTGCATGTATAAGTGATTCTGTTGTTGAATGGGTAGTTGTGTGTGTAGACTTAAGAATCAATGAGTGGGTATGTAGTAACTGGTATTGGTGTGTCAATGGTTTCAAAGATGGTACTCTGTATTTTACAGTGAGTGATGAAAGGTTATACTAGTGTATGATGAGGTCTATCAGATTGTCACGTGGATGATGTAATCAGTGATGTCATCAGTGATGTCATTTGAGATGTCATCAGTGATGTCATCAGTGATGTCACTGACCATGTCATGAATGATGTAATATGTGATATCATCAGCAGTGCATTGCGGGCGCGCGAGTTATAGTTAGCAGAACTAACTATAACAGAGGAATTTCTATGGTTTTGTACGAGTGAAATGTCCAGCTAACTATAACACCCCTGAAACCTATGGGTTTTTTCTGTGAATTTCTAAGGTTTTTTAAATGCTAATTTCTAACTATAACGTCTCTGAAACCTATGTATTTTTCAGTGAATTTCAAAGCTTTTTTAAATGCTAATTTCTAACTATAACGTCTCTGAAACCTATGGTTTTTTCAGTGAATTTCAAAGGTTTTTTAAATGCAAATTTTTAAGTGTAATAGTAGCTATACCTATTTTTTTGTACTGATTTTCTACAGTTTTTTAACTTTTTATTTATAAATATTTTATTCATTAAATAACATTATATATTTTTCTGAAAATTGTCCCCTTTTTTTATTTAAAAAATTAAAACTGAAATATTGTTTAATTTTTTTGTTTTATTTTCTTATTTTAATATATTTATATTATTTTTTAATATTACGTGATGTGCGCGATTGGTATGCGACCAGTCCGCGACACCTGCTCCGCGCATTCGTGACCCATGCGCATTATGGTATGCGATGCTTGCGCGGTGGCGGGTCCCACGTGTCGTCATATACGTGCTGGGGCGCGCTGGGTGCGCGACTCCTGCAAAAAAATTTTATGTTGTAAAATGATATGTATGTGTGTTTAATATACATATTAGTGCAAGAGACTATCATAAAAATAATATATTTGTGCTTATAATAAACTTATATTATTTTTAAATATATTTTCGCAAAGTCGCGCCGAGTGCGTGCTTCATGAGTGCAGAGTGTGCGGGTCCCATGTGACCTCAAAAAAAAGATTTCATTGGTTCATAACATTTCCCACTGTAACTATTGAAGGACCTCACCCATTTTAATCATTCTTGTTGGAGCATCTTTAGAGAGACATCTCTTTTTCTACAAGAACCCTTTTTGCTTGTTTTTTTTTTGTGTTTTTCAAAAAATATCAAACAAAATGCATCTAGACTGAAGAAGAATTCTTGCAGGAGGCACCACGTCCACAGAGGCCGGAGTCTGTCGTGTGGCAATTCTTCACTTTTCCACCTGGAGAGAAGAAAGTAAATGCGAGAAAGGTAACGTGCAAAATTTGTGACCGAGTCCTGTGAAGAGGCAGTGAAAAAAAATACTCTTGTGCCACTGCTTCTATGTACAAGCATCTCCAGACCACACATCCTCTCAATCTTGCTCGGGAGGAAATGAGGCGAGCTGCTTTGAACCCCTCACCTGCTGTGGCAAGTACATCTGGAGCATCCTCAAGAACACCTGCAATGGACATTAGGTCAGAATTCTCCTTTCTCGAGCAACACTGCGTGAAGTGTAAGAAACGTATATGCTTCGGAGAGCAGTCGGTGGATACAGTTTGTGCTGAGCAACGCAACCATCGTTGTTAATTTTTTTTTATTTTTTGTTTTTGGAATGATAAGTATTCACAGAAGGCATTTAGGAGTCCTAAAGTTAGGACTCCTAACTTCTGTGAATACCGAAATGAGTAAGTGCCTTCTGTGAATACCAAAATAAGTAAGTGCCTTCTGTGAATACCAAAATGGTAGTAAGTTTAGGATTTTGTCTTAAGTTAGTTCTGTGAATCGGGCCCAGTCTGTTTTATTCGTTCTTTTTCTGTTCATTTTTCGGAAAAAACAAAAACAAAATTGTTTAAAAAAAAATACAAAAGAAACAAAAAGTTCTTATCAGAACTACCTTATCTGGTTAAAGAAAGAACTATAATTGCAAGGGAATGTGTGATAGTTTGGTTGAATATATGTATACAGCATGATTGACTGAAAGAATGCATTAGTAGTGTATGGTGAATTTATAGGTGAAGATTTATGAGGAAGTACTGCAGCATGACACTGCAAGCTCTTTAGCTGCACTGCACTGTGGCAGGGTGGCTTTTCCTCTCCTTGTAAATATGAAGGAGTGCCTGGCTCCATCACTACGTTACAAAAAGTGATGTACTGGTGGTGCAGGGTGCTTGTAAATCTGCCCCATAAGTGCTTAGGTATTGGTAGACTGACACAATAAGAACACAGTGCTGGATGGGTGATTGAAGAATTGCATGAGACTGACAGGAGATATCCTACGCTGCATGGGTACTACTTCAGTATTTAATGGAGTGGACCATTAGTTTGTATCTGCTTAGAGATTTGTAGGGATTATTCACAGAATATTTTATGTGTACTTGTGTTGGTGCCTTGGTCATTTTATAAGAATACCACTAGTAACTGGAATGATGACAGTGCTGCAAACAGAGTGAACACTTATTTTATAAGTGCTTACGTATTGGTGGAGTGATAAGATAAGTAGATAGTGGTATATAAGTGATTAAAGAAGTGCATGGGACAGACTGGACGATTCCTACACTGCATGAATACTAACTGGGTATTTAGAAGAGTGTATCAATAGTATGTAGCTAGTTAGAGGTCTGCTTGGATAGTGCACAAAATATTATAGATGTGCTTGTGTTAGTAGCTAGGCCATTCCATAAGTTCATGACTAGTAACTAGAATAATTACAGTATTACAAACAGAGTGTATAGTGAATTTATAAGTGCTTAGGTATTGGTGGAGTAATAGGATAAGTAGATAGTGCTGAATGGGTGATTGGAGCAATCCATGGGACAGACAGGAGGATTCCTACACTGCATAGGTACTAACTGGGTATTTAGAAGAGCATATCAATAGTTTGTGGCTGGTTAGAGGTCTGCATGCATAGTGTACAAAATATTGTAACTGAACTTGCCATTCCTTAAGTATATGACTAATAACTGGAGTAATTTGAGTGCTGCAAAGAGAGTGCATGCTAAATTTATTAGTGCTTAGGTATTGGCAGAGTGATAGGATACGTAGATAGTGCTGGATGGTTGAATGGAGAAGTGCATGGGACAGACAGAAGGATTCCTAGACTGCATAGGTACTGACTGAGTATTTAATAGACTGTATCAAAGCTATGTAGCTGATTAGAGGTCTGCATGCATAGTGCACAGAATATTGTAGCTGTACTAGTATTGGTGTGTCTATGGTTTCGAGTCTGTATTTTAGGGTGTGAGGAGGTGCATCAGATGATCACGTAGATGACGTCATCAGTGATGTCACTGACCATGTCAGTGCATTACTTTAATCCAAAAAGCTGGCGGCCATATTGGCCGGGTCACGATGTGAAAATTCAGGAATTGATACAATAAAGAAAAGAAAACAAGTGTTAATATGCACACAATGTCATTTCAGCATATCTTGCCCTGTGACCGCCATACCTGTATGTTCGTCAACTTGACTTATTCATAATAAACATACTTAGAATTGCAAACATCAACATAAACAATGGACTACACATTACTTTAAAGTGAAAGGCTTTCGCCCATATTAATCTATGCACGTTGCGTATTATAATGGTTTTTACATGAAAAAAAGGGGTGTTAATATACACACACTATCCCTAAATAAAGTTCTAGCGATTATAGTTTCATTCCATCGACAGCTCTTTAGAGATGTCATAAGTGATGTCATGAATGATGTAACTAACCATGTCATGAATGATGTAATGTCTGAGGTCATTAGCAGTACATTGCGAGGGCGTAAGTTATAGTTAGCTCAGGTAACTATAACTGCTGAATTTCACTGGTTGTGTATGAGTGAAATCTGAGTCTAACTATACCGTGCCTGTAATCTTTGTTTTTTTTCAGCACATTTCTAGGGTTTTTTTAACGTTAAGTAAGATGCATATCACAATGGATTGTGGGGGGTTGGAAGCAGGGCCTGGCATTGTGCTGCACCCACCCAAGCTTGCTGCTCCTGCCTTCCCTCCTCCTAGCCATCCATTGTCCAATTCCATGACCCTGCTTCCTTATTACACCCCTGTGTGGCCGTTGTTCTGCCACTGGTCTTCCCGCCTTCTCTGAACAGTTAGCTTGCTGCCCCATCCACCTCTTTCCTATCCTCTGTTGTCTGAATCCATGGACTAGCCTCCTCCCTCCTGCCATGCATGGTCTGATGTGCTGCCACTGCCCTCCATTTAGCATGATGTACCAGTCCACTCCTCCTGCCCTCCATTGCCCAATTCTACGCCCCATCATTGACCTCCTGCTTAGCCTCTGTGCTTAGCTTGCTGCCCCTATTCTCCTTCCCCTTGCCCTCCGATGTCTTTGTGCATGTCCCTGCTCCATCCCTTTTGCCCAGCATGTTCCATGGACCTGCCACTCCTATCTACTCTGAGTGTTCTGTTGAGCTGCCT
Organism: Triturus cristatus; assembly: GCF_964204655.1. Classification (NCBI taxonomy): domain Eukaryota; kingdom Metazoa; phylum Chordata; class Amphibia; order Caudata; family Salamandridae; genus Triturus; species Triturus cristatus. Next base: position 740,477,490 of record NC_140591.1, on the reverse strand, counting down.
CTCCCCTCCCACCTGCCTAGCATTGTCAGATGACTGTATCCTGTCCCTGCCACCTCCACCCTGCCTGTCCACATTCCATGCCCCTATCCCTTCCTCCTGTCCTCCATGGTCCATTTTACTGCCACACCCTTCTGCCCTCCCTGGTCTGTTGTGCTGCAACTGCTTCTCTTGCTTGCCCCACGTGGTCTGTAGAGAGGCCCCTTCCCCTGAAATCTATTGTTTGTGCCCAGGTCCTGACCCTCCCTTCTATTTTCCATGATACTTTGTGCATGTCCCTGCACCCTCCTTCTTGCCATCACAGCATTGTGCTGCCACTAGCCCTCCCGCTTGCCAGGCATGGTCTTCTGTGCTGCCACAGCCCCTCCTACCTTCTCTGTGTGGTCAGCTAGCTGCCCCTGACCCCCTCCCACCTTCCCTCTATGGTCTGTGTGTATGCCATCATAGTCTCACTGTTGCTCTCCATAGTGTGTCTTGCTTCTAATTCCCATCCTGCCTGACCTCCATGGTCATCTTGCTGCTCCTGCCCTGCCCCCTTGCCCCTGGCCCTCTATTTCCATGTGCAGACCCCTATTCCCTCCCTCCTGGCTTGTCTGTTCCATTATAATGCCCCAGATCCATCCCTCCTGCCCTTTATGGTCTGTTATGCTGCAACTTTGTCTCCTGTCTGTCCATTATTTTTAGCTAGCTACCAATGCCTCTTTCCCCTCTGTTCTCTGTTGTCCATGTGCATGGTTCTGTCCCCTCCCTATTGCTTTCTATGGATTGTGCTGCACTCCCGTCACGCATGCCCTGTGTGGTGTATTGTGCTGCTGCAAACCCTGATGCCTGCCCTCTAGGGTCAGTTTGGTGCACCTCTCCATGTCCCTCCTGTCCTCTGTTATCCGAGTCCATGTCCCTACCCTAATTCTTCCTGCCTTCCATGATCCAATGTACCATACTTGCGAACATTTTGAACTTGGTAAGAGGGAGATTTTGAAAAAAAACTGGGAATTGATTTTCCCCTTTGAGTTACATTTAAAAAGAGGAGATTGTAGACAGGAGACTGATCAAATAAAGCCCATTTGAGCTTAAAAACATTGGACGTTTCCTGGCTGAATCGGGTCTGTTGGCATGTATGGTTGTACTACCACTGCCTCTTCCTTCTGCCCAGAATGGTCTATTATATTGCCACAACCTCTCTTGCCAGTTCGGTATTGTTGGTTAGTTGCCCCTGTTCCCCTTCCCACTGCCCTCCATAGTCTGTTGTGCTGCCACTGCCCTTCCTGCCTGCCCAGTGTGGTCAAATTGTTGCCTCTGCACCCTCCTACCTGCCTTCAATTTTCAGAGTCCGTGCCCCTGGCCTCTGCCTCTCAACAGCATCTTAATGAACAACTAGATTGCTAACATTCTATATTTATTACAAAACGCCATCTTGATGTAATCAAAACTGTAATACCTAGAGCATTTCCTTTAGAAATTACATATATGAGAGGGTCTTATTTGCATCAAAATTATGGTTAGTGCTCTAAAAAACTAAAATGAGGACATATTTTCTGAGTTTAGAAATAGCGACAAAGCACTTTTAAATTATTTGTTATCTTTATGTTTTTCTATCCAGTTGACCACTTGATTAAATGTTGCACTTAGGGGAGAGGATGTGGTGTTACTTTCAGAGCTGCAGACTTTGCAACTGGGGTACTAGGTTGGAGTTTCTGCTTCAGCTCGACATTCTGTGATTCTGGTCAAATCACTTAATCTCCCCATGTCTGCAACCAAAATGAATTTGTTCTTGTGTGATGTAACCAATGCTCATGTAAAGCACTCCAATACCTGACAAGTCTGCACTATATAAAACAGCAAAAACACAAAAAATAAAACGTGTTTTGCACACTTCTGTCATTGGGCTACATGAAAGCTACATCTGGGTGATATTTGTGCTACATATGGGCTCTTTTGTCTCTGGTGGCCATCTTGGGAGACTTATTTGTTATGAAGTTTCCTATTTTCCTCATTTACTGCGGTCTCCTCAGTAGGAAATACTTTCAGTTTTTTACTTTGGTTCCATCAAGAAGGCATTCAGATGTGTCACACATTTGCTATAAATTCTGAATGTTAGCACTCTAGTTGCTCATTAGATCAATATAGCAAAGCTACTGCTCACCAGGGAAGTCTGCTGCTGGTATTCAAAGTGCATGTTTTAGTCTGTATGTCAGAATTGTTTTATTAAATAGAAGAGGATTTGAGAAGTCAGAACGTGCCCTAATTTTTCTTTCTGCAGCACTAATCATACTTTCTATGGCAAAATGAACCCCATCATTTTGTTCCTTTTTAAATTAAATGTTTTAAGAGTTACCACTTTATTCTAATCAAGATGGCTTCAGGTGTGCAATACATTTGTCATAGGTAGGACTGTTGGCGCAATAGTTGTTCTTTAGAACACTCTGGGAAGCTGCAGTAGAACACAAAGGAATCAACTGACAATCTCTGCCCTTGTTGGATGGACATGTTTTACTGAGACTTCATTCTCACATGACTGAGAAAGATAATGTGAATTTACAGAAAATATGCTCTCAGTTTAGCTCATAGATCACCTTCCAAACCTCTGTGGGAAAAGCATGAGAAAATAGTTTTCTCTCAAACATGATTCATGATATCCCAGCAGAAGGCTTTTTCACATGGTAAACTCACCTTAGAACACACCACAATTCCTAAAATGAGTATGGTACCATCAACAAATGATTTATAATGTAACTAAAGTCTTAAAACTTTCTATTAACTGCAATGCTTTTTAATGAGGTGCTATCATGTATAGTGGTCCCAAGATGGCTGCCAACATTTCTTGGATGAAGTGCTGACAGCCAATCAGATCTCACGATGAGATGTGTGGTTAGGCTCCGCCCGGATATATATATGATTTTACTTTTGATTTTCTCAGGAACTACTGAACGGATTTAACCACAAGGCACAACTCTGAACCAAGGGCTACCTCTTTGCCAAATTTGGTGTAATTCCGTTCAGCAGTTCAGGCTGTAACTGCGATTAAAGGTTCCTATGGAAATTGCATGGGGAAAACACATTTTGGGACCCGCCTTTTTCTCGGACCCTGCTTCACGAATCACCCCGAGACTTTCAGGATAGGAGCGGACCGGAGCGCCCCACCAGCTAGAATGTTGCGGATTTCCTATGGATAATAGGTCCTAAGTATAACTACCTACTGGCAACCGCCAGTAGGTAATATATATATATATATATATTCACTTAAAAAACCATAGGTTTCACACATGTTATAGTTAGGTGGATATTTCACTCGTAAAAAACCAATGAAATTACCCCTTTATAGTTAGTTCAGAGAACTATAACTCACGCCCGCAATCCACTGTTGATGACGTCACATATTACATCACTCATTACATGGTCAGTGGCATCACTCATGACATCACTGATGACATCATCCTTGTGATAGAGTGGCGGCCGCGCGAGTTATAGTTATCTGAACTAACTATAACGGGGGAATTTCATTGTTTTTTTACGAGTGAAATATCCACCTAACTATAACATGTGTGAAACCTGTGGTTTTTTAAGTGAATTTGCAAGGTTTTTTAAAAGCTAATTCCTAACTATAACGTGTGTGAAACCTATGGTTTTTTCAGTGAATTTGTAAGTTTTTTTAAATGCTAAGTTATGTATGTATTATTATTTTTTTTTTGGTTTTTCACCGTGCGCGCACGGTGCGCGCACCCCCGTGATTTAAAAAAAAAAATTAAAATGTTTTTTTCTGCCTTCAGGGTCCTTCAGGGACCCCCTGACAAAGGCTAGGGGGTCAGGAACTCTCTACCCTGCCCCCTTTTCACGTTCGCCACCTTCCTTTTTCACTCTCGCACTGAAAACAAACAAAATGGCGGCCGACACTTCCTGATTTCGACCGATTCGAACGTTGACTAACATGTAACCACCAATCACAATTACGCTCGCGCACGTTAGGGTGCTCGCACGGTGCGCGCACGGTGCGCGGCTATAGATATGTATGTGCTTTTAACTGCAATTTTCTCAGGAATACTGAACAGATTGACTCCATATATGCAAAAGGCACATCCCTGAGCAGAGGACTACCTCTCTGCCAAATTTCAAGTAATTCTGTTCAGCCGTTTGGGCTGTACCTTGGACTAAAGTTCCCTATGGAAAATTGCATGGGGAAAACGTGTTTTGGGACCCCCCTTTTTTCTCAGCCCCCGCTTGACGAATCCCCCCGAGACTTTCAGGGTAGGAGCGGAGCGGAGCGCCCCACCTATTTTGAAAATTTCGTGAGGATTCGTCAACCGGCGCCAAAGTTATTCCAAATAGAATGTTGCGGATTTCCTATGGAAACACGGTCCTAACTATAACTATCTACTGGCGACCGCCAGTAGATAATATATATATATATATATATATATTTACACACACGCAACAACATTACCAATAAAGGGAATGTGGGGTAAAGCACCCGGGAGCGCCACATGGTAAGACTGAAGCTCCTTAAGTTCCTCATCCACAATTGCTGTTACAGATACTGACTACAAATACCCATATATAGGATATGCATGCAAAGGCAGGGTCTGTGGTGCTGATACCTATGATGATGTTATAAATGTGACTCAAAGACAATACTCACAGTGAACAAGAAACACCACCTAGGTTGTCAGCTGTGCCCACGGATCCTAGCGATCAAACAGGAACATGCAAGGCAGTCACAGCAAGGGGGTATAACTAAATACAAGCACAATAGACAAGGAGCTAGCAAGGAGTGCTTAACAGGAAAGAAAGAGAATCACAGGGCACACTTAGAAAAAAGCAAGTAAAAACATACAAGGTAATAGAAGCAATACAGCAGGAATAGAAAGAGAGTAAACTAGGGACTGGAACCAAGGAAATGGGAAGAAAAGCAGGGACTGGCAAAGGATATACAGAAGGGAAAGCAACAGAGGTATACTAGAAAAGTATTGAATCAGAAGACAAGAAGACACAGTAGCACTGAAGGCTGTGCTGGAGAAGGAACAAGAATTGAGCAAAAGCTCAAGAGTCAAGGTAGCACTGCAGGCAGTGCTAGTTCAGGAACTGGAAATTACTATAGCTCAGGACTCAAGGTAGCACTCTAGGCAGTGCTAAATCAAGGAAACAGGAAATAGCTTCAGTCAGAACACTGCAAACAGTGCAAAACAGGAACAAGAAATAGCTGGAGCTCAGGAACAGGAACAAAGAATAACTATAGCTCAGGAACTCGGGTAACAAGGTAGCACTGCAGGCAGTGCTAATTCAGGCACAATGAATAGCTATAGCTCAGGAATTCAGGAAACAAGGATAACAAAAGTTCAGGAAACAGGGGTCGGTCTCACTGGTACACAGCTACAATTAGCAACCTTTCCCTGAAGAGACCTGGGGCTTTAAAGATCTCACAGTACCACATGCATTAGGTGTGTGAAGGCTAGCAGCACCCAGCCACAGGTGAGCTGAATTCCTCCACTCCTCCTTGACCTGAGGGGGTGGAGACTACGCAGTGAGCAGAGCATCAAACATTAGCAGGCTGGCTTCAAGCATGGATTGGGATTGGATGTCAATTCCCAAATAGTGACCAAATGGATGGAAGTCAGGATATGCATGCAGGGGAGTATCTGGAAGCTTATTTGAATACAGGAAAGTCTTACTATGCACCCCTCTGGTAGTGGGCACAAGAGTGCGGAGAGCAAATTGTGACATAGTTAAATCCAACAGGTTTGCACCATTGAGTTCACTAGAGTGCTGTGACTGACTGATCATAGTTCCTTCTGAGCCAAATGTTCTTTTACACAGTGCCCTGTTGGGCTCTTGGAATCAGACAATTCAGACCACAAGGTGTGTAACTTTATTTCCTGGAATACTGCTTGGCTGGCAAGCAAGTTTGACGATCCAGAATGGGTGCTTTTCCTGAAAAGGTTTGACGTGATCTGCCTTCAGGAGGTGTGGGCTACCGAAAATTGTTATTGACTGGAGGGCTATAAAACGTTTTTTGTGCCAGCCACCTGTTCGACAGCAGGAAGAGCCAAGGGGGTTTGGTTAGCTTTGTTTCTTTAGTAGTTCAAGGCAGTTCTGTCATGTTGCCCCCAGATTTTCCAACCTTACAGGCCTTTTTATCCCCTCCAATCTGTCTTTGTATCTGCTCTTGTCACATTCCAGGGTCTCTTTATATATTCCTCACAGAGGATCTCTTAAGAAAAAAGAGGGGTAATGCTATGCATCCTCTCATATGTGCACTCTGAAGTGCAAACAATACCTCTGTCAGAAAAACGTATGGAGGTCAAGTAATTGTAGGAAATCCTTCTCTCTCCTTCCTTTCAGATTTTGGGTCTTATTTAGAGTTTGGCAGACTTAAAAGTCTGTCAAGACTTCAATGTCTGTCAAAACATGTAATCCACTATATTGCAAATGCTATAAGCTATAATGAAGTTGAAATAGCATGAACAAGACATCTACCATATTTGTGATGGAGTACTGTATCCCTCAAACTCTCAATATGGCCCTTTTTTCAGTGGGAAGCTGGATGGCCTTGCAGTGTTAATCATTACATTCAGCCCTCTTAACAGCAGAGTGGAAAATTCCTCTCTGCAGTGTTTCTGTTTTTTTTGTTAGTGGGACTAATGTCAAACTGCTGCTAAACATAATATGATAATAAATGTGCACTCTCGCGCACACACACGTGTTAGCTAACATCACCGTTTAGAATATTAGTTCTAAAGCCCTCAACCTCATACTTACTCACTCAAAATAGCTAGTGCATTTCTTGTTGTCATACAATGAAGCCTGGTTTGTTTGTAACCAGGCCTGGACTGGTCCTAACATACACTGAGTGTTTTCCTGATGGCCTTGACGGTGGAGGCTGGTTTTACTACTGGTTGGGCCTGGTTTTGTTGTTGGGGCCAGGACTGCTTTGTTTCCTAACTGCAGCGCTTTGGTGCTTCGTGCATAGTAGGAGCACGCTAGCAACCAAAACTATTCAGTTTTTGCATTTGGGAGGTCCTGTTTCCAGGGGAATTGCAACTAGAAATGCTGACCTGGGACGTGAGGGGTCTGCTGTAGCTTATCTCAGAGAGACCAGTACATATACGATACAGAATCTTCAAAGTTCAACACAGTGTATTTCTTTATAATGCAACCATTGCAATGCATTTCAGATTAGTATAATAAAATTAACAGCATTGAGTTGAAATGGTTTGACTAGATAAACATCCATGTCCCCACCACTGCCCTAACTATGATACTGTCACTGAGCCAAGAGGAAATTAAGTTCTCTTTTGCCCTCTATACATGGCCTAGAGAGTTACTATAGATGGAGTAACATCATAATCTTTTGCTTTTTTTCATCACATCCCCCAAATTGATGTATTTGAAGGTTCTCTCATGAGATGAAGGAAAAGGAGGCACTGGGAAAAAAGTAATTGTCTATGATCATACAATATGGTCAAGTAGAAGCCGGGATGGATGCAAGGTTTCCTGGTTTCATTTTGTGCAATATAGCCACTACATCAGAGGTCTTCAAACTGTAGGGTATGCCCCCCTGGGGGTGTAGATGGGTTCCCAGGGGGGCACAGATGCCTCTGAAAGTACATGTAAATGAAGATGGCCTGGAAGTGCGGCAATTTTTATGTGCTCCATTTCCAAGCTGTCCTCATTAACGTGGGGTCAGAGGTCACTGAGTGTGCTGCTGCAGGTTTGGCTGGGAAGTGTCTGGAGCCTTATCTCCGGCACGCCGGAGTTTATCACAGGTCTTTAAAGACCATTTGCATATTTACAAACCTTTGTAAACAAGCCATGTGTTTAAAGAGCCTGCAAAGACCTTGTCTTAACACTAAATAGAGTTTTAAATGAAAAAGTATGAATTCATTTGTAATGTGACTTTTCTGTCTTTGTTCCCTCTAATTATCAGTCATTAATCATCCAGGCCGCTCCCAAGAACACAATTAAAAGTGCCTTTTATTTACATTTGCTGTTCAAAGTGCACACAGATAAGTGCTGAAAATACGGCTTTAGGTGACTGTTTATTTTTGTACCGTCTGCGACATCAAAATAATGAGCTGGCAATCCTAATCATAAGACTGGAAGTTTGTTGCAGGATCAGCACATTATTTATTTCCTTCACCCTTGATCCCTGATTAATGCCATAATAGTAATAGTTTAACTTATATCTGAAACCTTACGCCACCGTCAATAACATGCTGATTTCCTTCAAGTGTCTGGGAATGCACCCTGCATTCAGACAACTCACTCCTCATTCTCACCCTTCACTTTTACGCTCACCCTGCGCTCATTGCACATAGTTATCGATTTACAGTATTTTCCACATAATCCAACATCTGCTGCATAATTTGCAAATTAAAAAAATCTTGTTTCCAACTCAAACGATTCAAAAGTTACTATAAATGCAGCAACACATGTTACCTCGCAGTGGAAGGCCCTTTCTAAAGGTTGACTGGTCATCTTTCTGTTGCTTTTTGCTAAATGTGGGTGTTAATGTGGTACTTATGAGGGGCAAGAAAGGCCAGGACAGTGTTAACAAGTGTGAAAATTCCAAAATAATGCAGTAATATTATTACAAAATTTGCAGCATAATTCGTCTTTGCTTGCTGCAGAATTTAATCAACCATGCTACATAATTTGGCCTTCTCCTGCCGCATAATTCCAGTGGCCCTGTTTATAGTGCTATGAGAACCCAGCTTGTGGCAGAAAGCACTGTGAATATGTAGATTATTATTTTAAAACAGTATTTACATATCTCTAAGCTAGGCTGCTGCAAAATGATGCAGTGATTGAGATAAAACAAGTTCTTACAAAGTATACTTTTTAGTAATGCAGACATTTTTGTAAGTGTCTCCACTTTTCCAGATCTCAGCTGATAACATCTGTAGTATCCTCAGGTCATGTTAATATGTTCCCTTTCATTCTGTACCTAGCTGCTCAGCCAGTGTGAGTGTTCCGCATAGAATGTTAGTGTGAGTGGAATGTTTGGGTGCCTGTGTGTGTGTGAGACAGTTGGGAAGATGGGCTGAGCAGCTAGGAGGCTGCTTCTGGTGGGGTTTGTTCTAGCTTGCTGTAACTTCTACTTATGGAGTTAATAAACTACATAAAATCATTTGGCTAAGTCTACTTCATCACCTGAACAAGTGGGGCCCGCCCACTACATTTTTGGTGACGTTCTGGAGCTCTTCTCACGCTAAAGGTAGTTGGATGCCGACTGAGGATGTGGAGTACAGCAAGACTACGTGTAGGAAAGGACCTACTACATTTACTAACAAAGAAAAAAGAAACAAGTATCAAGAAACTCAAAGAAAAGAAAAGTAACCAGTCAAGCAAGAAACCAGTTAAGAACGCCTCGCAGCCCCACCAGTGTCCACTACACCGGACAGCCCAGCTGAGGCGTGCTGTGTCTTTTTCTATACGTCTACAACATCTTGTTAAAGATCCTACGCTTCTACAAATGGCTACAGTGCCACATCAAACATCTACAGTTCAACAAGAAAAGTCTGGTGAGCCACAACAGTGCCTCTTCAAGTAAGGTAATCTGTGGCTGGTTTGGTTTTTGTCTCCAGTGTGGAGCGAAGTCATTTTATTTTAGTTTTATGTTTGACTGTGCACTTGCTCAAGTTGTTTCCTGCAATTGATTTTGTGACTTTCCCTCCGTGTAAGCACAAGACTGGAGGAGTAAAAGTGTGCCTGTTATCAATTTTGCTCGTTCGTTTTTCAAAGGTCAGTTGGCTGTTTTAAAAAATAAAATGAAGATTGCCTCGTGCAGGAATGGCGAAACTACTGGGTGAGAGACTTTGAATTTACGTTTTGTGGCATGTGTATGCTGTTTTCCCTGCTGCCTGGGCTCAAGAGAAACAGTTCAGCTGTATTTCAAATTTAAAATATGGCTCGCGCTTCTTACCTGATCCACTCTGTCGCGCAGAGCAGAGGGAGAGCCTATACATGACGTCTTCTTTTCTTCCTGGTCTTCTATGCTGCCTTAGGACGTTTTGAAGCAGGAGTGCGCCGTGTGCCACTCGGCGTGCGTCTCCTGAACGTGCCGCCATCTTGTGGCTGGTGGCCCCAGCCACTCTGTGCAATTCCAGGACCAGGAAGTTTCTATGCCAACCACGCTCCGTTTATTTTTCTACAAAGCTCTTTAGTTAATAAAACGACCAGGAAGTTTCATTGCCAACCACGTTTTTTCTTTTTTTTAAAATAAAGTTGACCGCGAGCTGAAAGTATCCAGCAGCTTCACGATGAGATGGCCTCTCACCAACCAGAATTTTCTGGTACTACCTGTGCAGTGAGCATCTTTAGGGACTTTACGTACTCCACTTGGATTTCGCAGTACTGCCTCTTAAGTGTCTGCCTCTACAGTCTTAATGTTTGGGCAGTGAGTTCTTCGTTAGGACACCGGTCTTTGTTACCTATTTTTGCGTTGAGTTTTAACTGCCAAGTTCTCTTTCTGCTGCATAGTACTTCTTTTGCTGCCAAGTACTTTTATCTGCTGCCAAGTACTTTGTCCTTCCGGTCTTCAGTGGAAACTGTATTTTCTGCGAGGTACTTTCTAGTGGCAAGTCTGCAAAGTACTTTCTGGTGACAAGTCTGCGAGGCACTTTCTGGTGGCAAGTCTGCGAGGTACTTTCTGGTGGCAAGTCTCTTGGAATTATTGAACGCCTGTTCCTCATTATCGCGGTGACAGGCACACCATTTTCATTTTAGAAATACAAGTTTGTTGTGTCATTTTTACAAGATTCAACGCAAAAATGTTTTCTTTCACAGGAAAAATACATTTATGGGTTTTCAGTGTGATTAGTTATTGCTACATGTCAACATTTTTTAATGACATTCCACACGATATGTTTTGTTGGCATGGGTGTGGGTCTTAGTCCCATTTTCCTTCTTCACGCATGTTCTTGTTTCAGATGTACTTATCCCTATTTATGGGATAGGAGTGGTTTTTAGTCTCACGCCCCTTTGTTCAGATATTTTATCCCGGTCTAGGGATGGGAGTGGGTTTTAGTCCCATGACCCCACGTTCACAGTTATTTACATTTGGGATGGGTTTCAGCCCCATTTCTTTGTTATTAGTCTCCACACCTTTGTGGTCAGCCCGCTTGTTGTGGAATTATGTTTTTTCCCCCATTTATGCAGTTTATAGGGGGTTATTTTCCCACCTATGTCAGTAGTAAAGGTTGTTAGTCTATTTACTTAGTTTAAAGGGGGTGTTAGTCCCACCTTTGTTATTTTTGGTGTTGGGTTTCAGTCCCTTCACTTCCTTGTACGTCGTCATGTGTGTGGGTAAATCCTCTTGTTATGCCACACTGTGCTGCATCTGTATTCCCATGCTGCACAAGTCCTTGGGGGTTAGTCCCATGTGATATAATCTGTACATTTGGGTTTCAGTCCCTAACATCGTTTTTTTTTTACTTGGGTTTTAGTCCCACAGTGTCCCATAAGGGGTGGCGTATGGTGTTTTCGCCACAGTTTTCTCACGTGAGGAGTACTTCCTTGGTTGTCGTTCCACCCATTGTATTCTAGTCTGGGTTAAGTTTACCCTTTTCTTCTGTCATGTGTGTTATGCTCACTTGTTGTATGTAAGCTCTTCTTGGTCTTCTTATATTGTTATTTGTTCACTATTACAGGAGGAGGATGGTGTTAGTGTGTTTTTCTATCCTTCTTTCCTCCTTAGTGTGTCTGCTTTCCCTCTTGTGATGTATTTCACCATGCATCCCTGGGTTTATGGACTGTTTTCATCTTTTGTAGTGTGTCTGTTTTCCCACTCGTGATGTATTTCACCATGCATCTCTGGGTTTATGGACTTTTTTCATCTTTTGCAAATTTCTGTGTATAGCTGTTTTAGTTTTAGTTTGGGTCCTATTAATTTTCAGTATAAAAGGGAGAGGATGTGTAGTATCCTCAGGTCATGTTGATATGTTCCCTTTCATCCTGTACCTAGCTGCTCAGCCAGTGTGAGTGTTCCGCGTAGAATGTTAGTGTGAGTGGAATGTTTGGGTGCCTGTGTGTGTGTGAGACAGTTGGGAAGATGGGCTGAGCAGCTAGGAGGCTGCTCCTGGTGGGGCTTGTTCTAGCTTGCTGTAACTTCAACCTATGAACTTAATAAATTACAATAAATACATCTCGGCTACGCCTACTTCATCACCTGAACATGTGGACCCAGCCCACTACAACATTCTTACATTACATCTCAAAAAGAATAAATCTTTGCCACCATGAAGCTTTATGCAGAGCCACTGGAATTATTCAGCAGAAGAGAACCACATTATGCGGCAAGTATGACTAACTTACGAAGCAAGAAAAGGTAAATTATGCGGCACAATGCACCACATTTTGTGGTTAGCATTAGTTCATTATTTTGTCAAGGTAATGCTGTCAGGGGGAATATTTCATCTCATAAGTACCATTTTACCACCCAAATACAGCAGTAAGCAACTACAAGATTACCAGTCAATCTTTGCAAATGGCCGTCCACTGCTCCGGAACACTTTGTCATGCTTTAAGTAACTTTTGTTCCGTTTGAGCTAGAATCAAGATTTTTTGTTGGTGAAATCTGTAGATTATGTAGCAAATGCAGTAAACTGATAATATAATTATGTGGAAAACACTGCTGCTGAGGAAACTCCTAATTCCAGTGGCCCTGGCTTTAAGTGACTCAACAATTAATTGCTGGTAAGAAGACTGGTTTCTTTTTAACTTTCTGCACTACCACCACACCCTTCGATTTCAGGCAGAGGCACCTAAAAGTCAGTATTAACCATTCAGGGGCAGTTTTTTGTGAAAGCTGAGTCCATGGGGTGGCAGGTAAAATGCCAGCAGGGTTGCATTCAGATCCGGAGCCCGAATCCTCGAAATCTTTGGGGCCTCACAGTGATGGTCTAGGAGAAAGAAGAAAGGTTTGAGATTCATTGATATTGTCAAAGAGAAGGCCCAGAATAGGGAGCAGTGTAATGGGGACTCATTTTCATATTTACAGATGGCCAGAGACAGCTTCTTCAGAGAGATACCCCAAAGAAGGGGACAATATAAGTGTTTTGTTTTGTTTAAAGGGACATTCATTAGTGACACCAGTATAGCTGCCAAGTGTGTAAGTGGCCACTGCTGGTAATCATTAAGGAAGCAGATGTAGCAGGACTGGGGACCAGGGGTTTGAGGGGCCCACTGCATCACAGTTATGACTGCCTATCTTTAAAAAGGAACATTAAGGAATGCTGTTATGACAAAGTATTGAAAGCATCCAGATCAACTAATAGGGCAATGAGACATTGTGTAAAATGTAAATATGAAATATAAATATGTGTATATATATATATGTAGAATTTGTTATATATATTACAAAAAATAAAATAGCAATGATTGTTTTTGACATTTATTAGTCAAAGTGTTGATATTTTTGTGCCGGTCTCCCCCTTTTTTGACATAGGATTTAAAATATTTAGATTTATCAATGAAAATAACTTGAACAGAAGACATAACTAATCTACCTCTTTATTGAATAATATTTTGGATCAATCCCGAGGCATTATTTTCTGTTATAACTTATCTTTAAAAAGGGGCATCAGAGCTTTTTTTCCTTTCAAGCATTAGGACCGAGGTGATGATCTGTCATGGTGGGGAAGAGGTAAAATATGCAGGGGAGATAGCCTGCTACTCAGTACTGCAGTTATCATTAATGCAGCAGGTGTAGATGTATTGGGGTCAAAGAGTGTGAGGGGCTCAACACCCCAATTATGGGGAGCAGTTTGTTTGGGTTAATAATATAGTTTTTGTATGATGCATTTGCTGTTTTATAAGTCTCATACTTAGTACGGTTCATAAGATATAGAAAAGACATTCCTGAAATCATCTCATAAGCCCCGCCCCCTCAACGCAGCCATGTCCCTCACTCTCCCCCAATCCTTGCCATAAAGTTTTGGAGAGGGGCCCAACTTCAAAACATTTTGCTTAGGGGGGGCTCAGAGTAAAAAAGTTTGAAGACCTGTGCACTACATGGTTATCTCTTTCTGTTTTCCATTTTGGATGAAAGTTTAATGATTTGTGTTTCATTCTTTGAGGCTTTAAATCAGTGCACCCTGTTAAATACATTCAGGTAATGAATTTTTCACAAGGATTGGAGGGGGTAGTGTATGGGGGAAGGGAGAGGTTGATGTTTTACTGCAGAAGCTAAAATGAAAACCAGAACACTCACCCTCGGTCTACGCACTAAGTAGCAAAAAGTATTTTTTCATTGTCACCCATTCTTGAATTAAGTCATCTATTCACACCTTACACATCCAGCTAATTAGTAATTCATTGAGGCATAAAACTCTGTCTGTAATCTCTAGCCATGCATTGAATTATAGGAGAAGGTTCCACAATAAATACATGTTATGAAATGCAACATATTTGCAATGTGTTTCAGAATCCCACATTTAGCGGTCTGACTCGTTATGTGCTCTATGAGAGCTGGTCTGACAAAATTTGTCAAGGCTGCTTTTGATTCCTAGTCTGGCCCTGTGTGCGAAGTGTCTATTACGATACATGCCTCAAACGATACATATATACAAATCTGAATAGGTTGTTTATTTAGGTGACATGTACTTTTTTGCTTTTTATAGCTTACAATATATGTAAAATCTTTAAGCACGCCCCGCTGGCTAAATGGTATTTCAATACTGGGACCATATATTTCAGGACTTTTTAGGTGTATGTTAGGAATAATTTGCAACCTTTGGTCAGTGCTTTCCTTTCATTTTAGACTATGCAGACCTTTCTGCTGAATCAGAGCATACATATTAACATCTGTAGTTCTTATGCATACTTAAAATGTGACCCCGCTGGCTAGTAACATTTGACCACTTGAACAGCATACAGAACATTTAAACAAACACGTAAAACGTTTTTAGCAAAACCAAAACCGGTTTCTGCACACACCTACTTTTTTAACAATATGTTTTAAAGTCACCAAATTTGTATCAAAATAATTTAGAACATGTGAAGATGTGTATTGGTTTATTTTTGGTACATAATGTGCAAACACTCCAGGTTAGAGTTATACCTTTATGGCCACCTTAACCAAATAGCTGGTTATTTATTTATTTATTTATTTATTTATTTATTTCAGGGAAGTGGCACCTTGGTGTGAACTGTCAATCCCACAATGATCATTGTCATCATCCTTTGAGCCATGGTTTTGATTATTACTACGGCATGCCTTTCACCCTTGTCAATGACTGCCAAGTAGGCAAGCCTATTGAGCAAGCCATACTCATCCGATCTGCCCTGGCTTACTACACACAGTTAGTTTTCTTCGCTCTCCTGACACTTGCAGTTGGAAAGCTCATTGGTCTGATCCCGGTTTCTTGGAAATTTATCATCTGCTTCGCCTTTTGTGGACTCCTCTTCTTCGCCTTCTGGTACTCCTCTTATGGATTCATCCGATACTGGAACTGCCTTGTGATGAGAAACCATGAGATCACTGAACAACCTGTAAATCTAGACAGAACAGCGTCACTTATGGTGAAGGAAGCAGCTTCATTCATTGAGAGGTGAGGATTTTGTTTGTTATGATGTATTTTTAGAACATGTCTATGAATTAGAAAAGGTGTATATCAAGAGTCACTTACAGTCAATCAACAACTTAATTAAATATTCTTGTCTTCACATTCAGGATTTGAATTTGTGCAAACATGAAATTTGCCTTAAATTACTTACCTCTTGTAGGTTTTAGAATCAATCATTTTTATTACGTGGCCGCAAGGTAGCAAATACACAGCTTAGCTGCCTACATCATAGTGCCGGCAGAGCGAAAACTACTGAGAATGACACAGCGTTTAGATCTACATCCCGGAGGACGACCTCGCGATGAGTTCAAGCCATAGTGAGTCATTAAGGTGCCTAGCGAAAGTACCACTTTTATAAGAAACACTAAACAAAGAAACACTAAGCAATAACCGCTCCATTGCTAAGAGTTGCCAGAGTTTCTGAATCCAATCTCGAGGTTCTGGAATCGTCAGGGACCCCCAATGTGCTAGGAGCACCTGCTGCGCTGCAAGTAATGCCATGGCGATCTGCATACCCTTCAGGGATTTCACCGGGAAGAACTTAGGATGGGGAAGACCTAACAATGTATATTCGGGAGTACGTGGCAATGTAATCTGAAATGCTGCATCAATTTCATCAATGATTGCTGTCCAATAGCGCACCAGCTTTGGGCAGTGCCATAGTAAACGCACCAGAGTGCCAGTAAGACCACACCCCCGCCAGCAGAGGTCTGACTTGGACCTGTCCCAAATCTTAATGTACACTGGAGTATAATACCAGTGAGTAACCACTTTATATGCAGATTCCGCCCCTGCTGTATTGGATGCAGTGTGATGCTCTCTGTTAAAAATGTGTTCCCACTCTGTGCAAAAAGGGCTTCCCTAGGTCAGTTTCCCATCTGATTTGTGCTTTTATGCGGTGTCTCTTTGATTGTGTAGTGATCACGGAATAAAGTTCAGAGTTGAGTTTACGATCATCCTTTTTACACACCAGTCATTTTTCGAAGGATTTCAGGGGGCAAGACATGAGAGCGAAGTTCTCCGACCGCGTAACCCAGTGTGCGACCTGCGAGTAATGGAAGGCATCTGACGCTGGCAAATCATAATCCCTACGCAACTGATGAAAGGGGATCACGCAATCGAGATCAAACAGGGAACCCACCCTTTTGCAACCCTCCTCCCTCCAGCGATGGAAGGTCGTGGATGCACATCCTGGCTGAAAGTTGGGATTGTCTACTATGGGGGACATAGGGGAAGGAAAAGTGGTCCACCCTTTCGGGCCTGCTAATCGATCCCAAACCTTGAGAGTCGGGGAGGTAAAACAGAGAGGAGGATAGCCCCCACGCTCTATGCCTGCGCTGAAGCCACAGTTCCCGCCATATGTTCCGTCCGGCTACTGTTTGGTCCATAGAATTACAGTGCTTGCTGGATAGGGACCTGTTCCATTCCGTGATGTAACAGAGGCATGTTGCCTGGTAATAGGCACTCATCATCGGGAAGCCGAGTCCTCCCTATGCCTTCATGTGTAAATGCAAGATGCGGTTTCTTATTGTCCCATAAGAACTTATTAAGAAGTCCCTGCAGCTTCCGAAGCGCGCCCGCCGGTGGGCTCAAAGAGAGCATTTGGAAGATGTGTAGGATGTGTGATAACACCGTCATCTTCACTGCCGCTATCCTGACGTACCACGCCAAGCTTGAGACGCGACCAGGCAGCCAGTGCCTTGGTCGTCTGCTCCATCAACAGGGTGTAATTAAGAGCGGATGTATAAGGTCAATGAGGTGCAGTAGTCTCTTAGTATTATCCCCTCCCTGCCGCGTCGGTATTAAGCTGGACTGGTCCGGGTCTACAATATTATCCATGAGGGGACTAAGTCGTGAGGCTAAAACACCTGCAAACAACTTTGCATCAATATTAAGGAGCGAGATCGGTCTGTACGACCCACACTCGTTAGGTTCTTTTCCGGGCTTAAGGATTACAGAAATTGCCGCCTCAGACATGGAAGGCGTCACTTCCCCAGTGTCTAGGAATGCGTTAAAAAGCCTTGTTAAAAGGGGAGCCAGCTCCGCACAAAATGTTTTGTAGAACAGGGTCGGGAAGCCATCCGGGCCCGGTGACTTAGCCACTTTGAGCCACGCTATCGCCGATATTACCTCCTTGATGCGAATAGGGGAGTCCGAATTGTCAGATGAGGGCTTGAGTAAGGGAGTGATATCACAGGAGGCCAAATATTCCCCTGGATCATGCAAATGGGTATCTCCCTTCGAATAAAGGCTTTGGTAAAACGGACTAAAGGTATCAGGAATAAGGGCATCTGTGGTATGTTCTACTGCATTCTGGCCCCGTACGGAGGGGATTGCGGACGCCAGCGCTTGCGCCCGTAGTCTATGTGTGAGCATCCTCCCACACTTATCTCCACTGATGTAGAATTTATGCCAGAGCCGCAGGAGCGCATGCTCAGCCTTATCTAGATCCAGATGTTTCAGCATACGGCGCCGCATTTCCAGTTCCGTCCAAACTCTCGGTGCCCCAGTGCGCTTGTGAACTGCCTCTAGTTCTCCTACCTCCTTCTCCAGATGTGCACATTTCTCTTTGCGGAGCCGTGCGAAAGATGCCGCAACAGCAATAAATTCCCCCGTACTACTAGCTTCAAAGCCTCCCATACCGACGCGAGGGGTGTGCCTCCCTGGTCGTTCTCAGAGATGTAATGTTTTATAGTGTCCCGAATCCGTTGAGTGACTTCATCAAAGTGAAGGAGGGAATCGCGGAGACACCAGCCCAGAGGTGTAGAACGCGCGCATTGCACTGGAAGCTGGACTGAAATGAGCGCATGATCTGAGAGGGAGCGAGGAGTAATATCTGCAGGAGGCTAAAAAGGCTAAAAAGTGATCAAGACGTGCATATGTTTTGCGTGCCGCTGCAAAGTATGTATAGTCGCGCTCATTAGGGTGTTGTACGCGCCACACATCGCACAGCCCGCAGTCAGACAGCCATTGTTTCCCAGCCCGTGTCAGCGCCCCTGCGTGATTAGACCTCTGTCCTGATCTATCCAACTCCGGATCCATCACAACATTCAAGTCTCCCCCGATCAAAAGTGCTGAATCAGGAGAAGCAAGAGCCTCGGATAAATCTAGGCGCAAAAAGGGTTCTTGTTGCTTATTCGGGGCATGTAAGGACCCAACCGTAAAATGTATATCTCCCCATTGTACCCTGACAGCCAACAACCTTCCCTTTATTTCTGTCACCGTAGAAACTACTTTGCATTGTGAGTGTGCACTAAAGAGTATCGCCACCCCATTTTGTTTGGACAGTCCCGAGGACCAGAACTGTTATGGGAAGCGCCTATCCCTCATACGCTTGGTATCTTTAGCTAAAAGATGGGTTTCTTGGAGCAGACAAACATCCCCCCCAGCATTTTCTAAAAGGGAGAGTATTGCAGATCGCTTGACAGGATTATTCAACCACCCGTACATTCAAGCTAACAATTTTCAGGTCCCTACCCATCGTAGCAGTGGGGGAGAGAAAAGCTATGCACCGGCCCAAGGCCACCGGGATCAGAGCCAGTGAGGGTCATCTCCCAAAACCGGGTTACCTGCTTATCTCGCCCGTGATCTGATGCGGAACCCCAAAAGAACACCCACAAATACCCGTGTCAACAACATAAGAAACCCCTGAAGAAAACAAGTCAGAGAGAAAACAAGAAAACATGACAGAAGTTCGTCTCAGTGGTCAGTGTCCAGGGGAACGTGGCACAGGCCCAGTCCGTACCAAGGTTGACGTGTCTATCACACCGATGACTATGGTGTAGCAACACTGCGCTCAGTCGAAGGGCCTCCCCCTCCTACGCTGAATGAAGCACTCAAGTGGCCTCCATGCCAAGCACTTCAAGGTGTTGCAGGGTTATCCGTTACTTCAGGCGTTTGAATCTGGTGTTTGTTAAGCGCGACTACTCACCTGTAAGGGTCTCAAGGCCCTGGGGGTGTGGGGGGATTCGCAGGTTCCAGTACGTCAAGGAGGGGGTCTGTCGAAGAGCCAGGTTTTGAGTTGCTTGCGAAGACGGGGAGCGATGTTATCTGTCTGAGGTGGAGCGAAAGGTTGTTCCAGGCTCTGGCCGCGAGGAAGGATAATGACCTGCCTCCTGATATGGTCTTTCTGGTGCGGGGGACCACTGCGTAGGAGAGCTGGGCTGATCATAGGGTCCTTTTGGGTGTGTGGAATTTGAGTCAGCTGTTCAGATATGCTGGTCCGGTGTCGTGGAGGGCCTTATGAGCGTGGGTTAGCATCTTGAAGGTGACTCTAGCTTCGATGGGGAGTCAGTGGAGTGTTCGCAGGTGCTGGGAGATGTGGCAGTGTCTTGGCAGGTTGAGGACCAGTCTTGCGGCTGCGTTTTGGATGTTCTGTAGCTCGCGGGTGAGGTTTTTGTTTATTCCGGCATAGAGTGCATTGCCGTAGTCGAGCCTGCTGGTGACCAGGGCGTGAGTGACGGTCTTTCTGTGTTCGAGGGGGATCCATTTGAAGGTCTTACGTAGGAGGCGGAGGGTGTGGAAGCAGAAGGACGAGACAGAGTTGATCTGGCAGTCCATTTTGAGCTCTTAGTCCAGGATGATTCCCAGGTTGCATGCGTGGTCCGTGGGGGTAGGCGGGCTTCCGAGGGCGGGGGGCCACCAGGTGTCATTACAGGCATCTGTGTTTGGGCCCATGATGAGTACTTCCGTTTTGTTGGTGTTTAGTTGTAGGCAGCTGTTTTTCATCCATTTGGCGACGGCTTCCATGCCTTCTCAAAAGATGTATCTGGCGGGGTTGGGTTCGTTGGATAGGGAGAGGATGAGTTGCGTGTCGTCTGCGTATGACACAATGTTGAGTCCGTAGGTTCTGACGATGGGGGCGAGCGGAGCCATGTAGATGTTGAAGAGCGTAGGGCTGAGGGAGGGCCCCTGGGGGACTCCGCAGGTGGTAGGTGTAGGGTCTGAGAGGAAAGGGGGAGTCTGACCCGCTGTGTTCTGCCAGAGAGGAAGGAGCAGATCCAGTCGAGGGCCTTGTCTTGGATCCCTGCATCGTGGAGTCTGCGTATTAGGGTGCGGTGAGAGACTGTGTCGAACGCCGCTGAGAGGTCGAGGAGGACAAGGGCTGCTGTTTCTCCTTTGTCCAGTAAAGTACGGATGTCGTCTGTTGCGGCGAGGAGGGCGGTTTCCGTACTGTGTTTTTTTCTGAAGCCGGATTGGGAGGAGTCGAGGATGTTGTGCTCTTCGATGAATGTGGTGAGTTGGCTGTTGATGGCTTTCTCGATGACTTTCGCTGGGAACGGGAGCAGGGAGATGGGTCTGTAGTTTTTGAAGACGGTGGGGTCCGCCAAGAGTTTATTCAGGAGGGGGTTGATCTCAGCGTGTTTCCAGTCATCAGGGAATGAGGCAGTTGCCAGGGAGCGGTTGATGGTGTGGCAGAGCATGGGTGCAAGACCACTGACTCATTGTCAGTGAAATTGCTCTCCCTCCCTCGCAGCTCCACCATTAAATGAGGCCTGCCCCTGCACTATCAAGTGTTGGTTTGAAGCACTTCTCCATCCACAGGTTTCCCTGCGCCTCATTGCTGGTGGTCCAGTGGACCTCTGTCTCCACTCGCTTGCTCTCCTTTTTCTCTCCTCTTTCACTCGTTTTTTTCCCTCACTTCTATCTCCCCCCTTCACTCTCCTTCTGGGTCTTTCCTCCATTTTCTGTAGTCTTCCCTCCAATTTTCACTCGTTCTTTACCCTCATCTCAATCTCCCCCTTTCACTCTCCTGCGTCCTCTGTGTCTTTCCTCCACTCTTTCTTGTACTTTTGCTGCCTTATTTGCACTTTTCTCTCTCTTTTTGCCTTTTTCCTTTTGCCGTTTTCAGCCTGTTTTTCCCCGCCGCTGCTGCCCCCGCGGCTCCTCCCCCCAGCACGACCAGTGCGACCAGCCAAATCCAGCTTCCCTGCCCACTCCCGCCTCCCAGCTGTCCAGCCCTCCCCGACCCATACTTAATGGCAGCCGCTGCGGGGACAGGCGAGCAAGACCACTGACTCATTGTCAGTGAAATTGCTCTCCCTCCCTCGCAGCTCCACCATTAAGTGAGGCCTGCCCCTGCACTATCAAGTGTTGGTTTGAGGCCCTCCTCCACCCGCAGGTTTCCCTGCGCCTCATCCCTTGTGGTCCAGTGGACCTCTGTCTCCATTCTCTTGCTCTGCTTTTTCTCTCCTCTTTCATTCGTTTTTTTCCCTCACTTCTATCTCCCCCTTCACTCTCCTTCTAGGTCTTTCCTCTATTTTCTGTTGTTTTCCCCTCATTTCAAGCTCCCCCTTCACTCTCCTTCTGTGTCTTCCCTCTGTTTTTCACTCGTTCTTTACCCTCATCTCAATCTCCCCCTTTCACTCTCATGTGTCCTCTGTGTCTTTCCTCCACTCTTTCTTGTACTTTTGCTGCCTTATTTGCACTTTTCTGTCTCTCTTTTTGCCTTTTTCCTTTTGCCTTTTTCAGCCCGTTTTTCCCCGCCGCTGCTGCCCCCGCGGCCCCTCCCCCAGAGCACGACCAGTGCGACCAGCCAAATCCAGCTCCCCTCCCCGCTCCCGCCTCCCAGCTGTCCAGCCCTCCCTGACCCCTACTTAATGGCGGCTGCTGCGGGGACAGTCGAGCAAGACCACTGACTCATTGTCAGTGAAATTGCTCTCCCTCCCTCGCAGCTCCACAATTAAGTGAGGCCTGCCCCTGCACTATCAGGTGTTGGTTTGAGGCCCTCCTTCACCCGCAGGTTTCCCTGCGCCCCATCCCTGGTGGTCCAGTGGACCTCTGTCTCCATTCTCTTGCTCTGCTTTTTCTCTCCTCTTTCACACGTTTTTTTCCCTCACTTCTATCTCCCCCTTCACTCTCCTTCTGGGTCTACCCTCCATTTTCTGTCATTTTCCCCTCATTTCCAGCTCCCCCCTTCACTCTCCTTCTGTATCTTCCCTCCATTTTTCACTCGTTCTTTACCCTCATCTCAATCTCCCCCTTTCACTCTCATGTGTCCTCTGTGTCTTTCCTCCACTCTTTCTTGTACTTTTGCTGCCTTATTTGCACTTTTCTCTCTCTTTTTGCCTTTTTCCTTTTGCCTTTTTCAGCCCTTTTTTCCCCGCCGCTGCTGCCCCCGCGGCCCCTCCACCAGTACGACCAGTGCGACCAGTCAAATCCAGCCCCCCTTCCCGCTCCCGCCTCCCAGCTGTCCAGCCCTCCCCGACCCCTACTTAATGGCGGCCCCTGCGTGGCCGCTGTGCGGCCGCGTCGCCGGGGCACCAAAGGCAAGCCTGTCTGCGCCCGTCCGCGACCCAACTGCGACCAGCGCAAGGAACCCTGGATCTCTGCACCGCCAACGCTACAACCCAGCGGCACTCCACGCTCTCAACCCAGGCCGCAACAACAACTGCAAGCTAGCATCACCAGCCGACACTCACGGACCCTACAGCTGTCACCGCTGCCGGCACACCTGCAGCACTGCCAAGACCACTGACCCAGCGCAATCCGCCCGCAAGAACACAACCAAACCGAAGACCCTGCAATGCATCCTCCTCAACGTCCGATCCCTCCAGAGACACGCCACCGAAGTCTGGGACCTCCTCGACAGCACTACCCCGGACATAGCATTCTTTACCGAAACCTGGACCAGCACTACCTCGGGACCGGACATCGCCCTCGCCATTCCCCAAGGATACAAGATCTCCAGGAAGGACCACCCCACCCACCTGGGTGGAGGAATCGCCATCGTCCACAAATCCACCCTCCACCTGAGCACACTCCCCGACGAGCCCACAGACATGATGGAACACCTTCACTTCAAGATACTGGCCAGCCCTACCTCTACCCTCCGAGAAACCCTCATCTACCGACTCCCTGGACCCCGTGGACTTTTCGCCAACTCCATCACGGACATCACCTCCCCGCATGCCATCCTGTCCACCAACTACACCCTACTGGGAGACCTCAACTTCCACCTCGACAACCAACTGGACCCCAGCACCACATCCCTCCTGGACAACCTCCACCACATTGGACTCCACCAGATCGTGACCGAACCCACGCACTCAGCATGACACATCCTTGACCCCCTCTTCACAACAGGAAACTCCATCACCTTCAGCCACACCACCAAACTCCCATGGACTGACCATCGATGCGTCCACTTCACCTTCAGAACACCCACCATCCACAGACACCAGCACCTGCTCCCACGAAGAAACTGGAACAGAATCACCGAAGACCAGCTAACTTCATCATTCAGCAACTCCACCCCAACCATCGCGGAAAACGACGACACCAACACCGCAGCCCGAACCCTGCACAGATGGCTCTCCGACAGCGCCAACACCATAGCCCCCTCAAGAAAAACAACAACACCCACGCCAAGAAAGCTAGATGGTTCATCACTGAACTTCGAGAGTCCAGACGCACTTGCCGCCGCCTCGAAAAGGCCTGGAGGAACACCAAATCCACAGAAGCCCTGAACAACTTCAGAGCCATCACCAACGCCCACCACCAACTCTTCAGAAAAACGAGGAAAAAAGCGATTGAAGACAGAATCTCCACTCATGCACACAACAGCAAAGAACTCTTCAACATCATCAAGGAGTTCGCCCAACCCACTAGCGAGTCCACCGACATCCCTCCCTCACAAGACCTCTGCGACAAACTCAGCACCTTTTTCCACCACAAAATCAAGAGCATCTACGACAACTTCGACGAACACAACCAACACACTGAACCCTCACCAACCACCCCGACACCCTGAAGCCAGCGACCGACAACTGGACAGCCCTCACCACCGAAGACACACTGAAGACGATGAAGTCAATCCACTCCGGGGCCCCCACGGACCCCTGCCCCCACCACATTTTCAACAGAGCCGCCGACACCATCGCCGGCACCCATGCTTGTGCAACTGATGAAAGGGCCGCCTCCCTCTCCCGCTTGCTAGCAGCCATGTCAGGTGCAGTGCTTGGCATCGATCTCCCAACTCGTTGCCATTCAGAGGAGCAATGTCATCTGCGAGGGAGTGGTTGAGCATCTTCTGTCCCAGTGGGGAGCCTCTCCATACCCAGCTTGTCATACGCTTCCTCCAAGGATCGGATCTGAAGCAATTTGCCCTGATGTTTGAAGATGAGGCGGAACGGATGGCCCTAGGAGTAAGGAATCTTCTGTTCTCGGAGATGGGTGGTGATGGGCTTAAATTCTCTGTGTTTAGACAGTGTGGAAGCTGCTAAGTCTTGGTAAAGCGTAGGTTGGTGGCCGCGGAACTGCACTGGGTTAAGGTCCCTAGCCCTACGCAGGATGCGTTCCTTTAGTTGAAAATCATGCACGCAGACGAGTATGTCGGGGGGAGCCTTAGCACCACGCGGAAGGCCCACTCGGTGAACACGGTCCATTTGTATCTCCTGTACCTCCTCGTCCCCAAGGATCTGTAGGAACAAGGCGCTGACATAGGCACAGAGGTCATCGCCTTCACCTTTCCACGGAACCGCCCGGATCCAGATATTGTTAGGTCTGGAGCGGTTCTCCAAGCCCTCCGCGTGGGCTTGCAAATCTATGTTCTGCTCCCGAAGACACAGCATCTCCTGCTGTAGCTGGTGTAAATCATCCTCCCTGCTCAGATCGTGTTCCTCCAATATCGCCACTCTTTCCCCAGTTCCATCAACATCACGCCAAACCTCTCGCAGATCTGCAGAAAGCTGTGAACGGAGGTCCTGAATGTCCTCCTTGATAGCGGAGAAGAGCTCGACCATGAAGGCCTTAGTCGCTGGCGCGTCCTCCCCATCTAACCAGCGCCGTTCCAGCTGCAGGCTGTGTTGCCCCGATGTTTTCTGCAGAAGGTCCTTCAGGGATTTGTCTCTCTTTTCCTTGGACAATGACATACTGTTCGGGCGATCTCCACTGGACACTCCTCGTGCCTCTTTCCCTGAATGAGAGTAGCGGTCCAGGGCACAAACTACCACCAGGCCTTCTCAGACAGGTCCGGCAAACTGCATCAGTACACTGTCGGCGCGCAGGGGGATGCTCACACTCAGCCTCGTACCGCCGACTTGCATCACTTCCACACTCTCTGTGTTCTCTGCCGGTCCCGGGCCAGCCGGCTCTCTCTCAGTATTATATTCTTCTGTCCGTCAGCTTGGGATTAGCGCATGGAGTATTGTGATTCAGTGGGGCAGCTGGGCCCAAAGGTCAGCAAAGTTATACAGCATCAAGGGAGAGCCAGGTCCATGAGGATGACCACCCCACCACTAGTGCATTCCAGAGTGTAGCACCAGCAGGAGGATGGGGTGCCCCAGCCACCAAGTCGCTGTCCCACAGCCTGCCACGTGGTCACTCGCACAGGGAGGGAGCATTTGTTAAGGACCCACCGGGGCAAGGCCTACTCGCATCTCAAATCCCTGCTGATCAGTGGGGATCGCGGGTGTGGCCTCAATCACTCCAGGCACCACCAAGGGCACTGTATGCCAGACCAAAGCGGGGAAGATATTGCAGTTAAATCATTCAGGGGAACTTTCCAGAAGTCTCAATGCAGGTTATCACACACAGTCTCTTCCCTTATTGGGCTCAGGTTTCATGGCCGTACCGCTTCTGCTAGGCCTCACCGTCACCTCTACAGCAGCGCTCTGAGCAGGGCAATGCTGCAGTGTCCCTCTTTCCCAGCTCCCAGGCACCGGTGGTAGCCCCGGTCGGAGCGCCGCTCCGTCCGCCGATCAGCGGATCGGGTCTCGCCTTCGTTGGCTGCACCTCACAGTCCCGGCCCATCACTCCTTACCTGCGGGTCCCTCGGGGGATCGCCGCTGAAGCAATGGCTGTTGCTCCCAGCCGCACTACCAGTCCAGGACCCCGCACAGCAGTTGGGGATCCGGGCCGGCAACTCTCTTAAAGCCGGAGCACAGGCCCTCGCTCTCATGCACTCTCGGCCGCCATCTTCTGAGGAACTCGTGCAGGCCGTCACCGGAGCTCCCAAAATGGCGCTGCCTTCAGATCGCGTCCCGTCGCGATCGCGCCAGCTCTGCCCACGCTCCGACACAGTTCCAGCGAGGGTTCCACCCCAGGAAGGTGCTTGCGGCTGCCGTTAAGAACTCTTGGTGCGGATCGCACCGGGGGTCGAGGCTGTCTGCGCATCCACTCGGCTGTCTGCACTGCTGCTCTTCTCGCAGCAATACCGAGGCCGGGAAGTATCTGCACAGTGGTAAAATTCACCTGTGCCCCAAAACTGGGCTCGCCACTGAATCCAGGGCAGCTCCGCGATTCAGCACACCCGCCAGTAAGCACGGATGGGCGCCAGAAAGGGCGATATTACAAAGCTGAGCAGCGGTGGCGCCGGAGGGATAGGGACCCACGTCATATCTCGCCGCCATCTTGGACATGCCCCCCCCCCTTGTAGGTTTTAATAGAACATTCCCATTCTAATATTGAGCCGTCTTAACAAAATTCTTTATGATGGAGGTAAATCCACCAGGGGCTTATTTGTCACATTGCTACATGTTACAGGGGTGTCTTATTTCGCTCTATTTCCTTTTGCAGTAATTAGTACTGCTTTTCATAGCGAAAATCAATTAGATGGATTTTCAAAACCACCAGGTTAAAAATCCGAATTTTACTCCCTTAGGTTTAAACATATTTTGAAGTAAATTTCTGCCTTTTATGGATCTTAGAAAGAATTCAAATGTATTTCGATAGTCACAGATTTCATGGAATGCTCAATGTGTAAGCATTCACACATATGGAAGTATATTAGTGGTGTTCATTTGCGCTTCTGGAGATGAAACACAAAAGGGTATTTGCCCTTTTATTTTATTTTTTACATTTTGTTCTCCAAAGAAAAATATTGATCCACCAGGAAAAAGTCCTTGCTGTACACTCGCATACATGTTGGCAATTTTCCTTTGTGTTGAGACCCTTTCTTGAAAAGGTTGGTAGCTCAGAACATTGCACGTTTGTGGGTATTCGCCAAGTTTAACCAACTTTCATATTTGCTCCCGCCCTAGAATGGCCACAGACCTAACACTCAGAGCAGAGTTGCTGACTTGTAAATGTCATCATACTGTCAATATTTCCACTGGAGTGAATGCCAGATGTGAGGGCTGTAATAAAATGCCTCTCTTTGCATGACCCCCTCTACCTCCCCCCCCACGTTTTTGGACTGATGCTGCTGTTTTTTTTACTCTCAAGGGGCACTGAATCCTGTCAAAAAGGCCTCAGTGCCAGTGTTTTGACCCTTAAGAGGAATATATATTGTTGACTCACCCACAGTTGGCACAAATTACCTTATGAGTCTCTAGTATATAACAACAGGGGTACCTAGGGCCTGTAAGTTAAATTGTTCCTTGTGGACTGTGGCACCTATTGTGCACTAAATGTGTGAAAAAGCAAAAACACAATCCCCAGACCGCCATTGCCGGATGGAAGAGCAGTTTAACTCGACTTTGCCATTTGAAGTAATAGCAAAGCCCAAACCTTCCTTTTTAATACGTATAAGTTGCGCCTGAGGCAGGCCTACTGAGCTGTGACGGCAGGGTAAATTATATTAGAAAGATGGGAATGTGTTTTAGTAACTTTACTTGGCCTGATAGAAAAACCCTGCATTGTCATTTTTACAGTGGAAAGGGTAGTAGCCCCATTGGTGAGTACAGAATTACACGCTAACAACTCAACAATGTAAACTTCTAAATGGGATTACCAACTATGATACTTCAAAGAATAAAAAGAATCATTGCATTAATCCTGACTTGCTGCTCAAGTCATATATAATGTAACTTTTGCACAAATTGAAACTTTAAGAAGTTGCCACTTTGTAGCTAAAAGTTTCCATTGACCGTTTATAGTTGCACTCAAACTGTTGTCCTCAAGACAGCCTGCTGCCATTCTGGGGAGGGGTGTGAATGTTATGTTATGTTATGTTATGTTAAATGGGACTTTTATAGCGCAACGGCTACTCCAAAGGAGTGTCCCGGCGCTTTTGTGCTCCAGACCAAAGAAAGAGCTGGAAAACATAACAGTAAAAAGAGCAGGGGCCTAAAGAGGGGGCAGATTATCCAGTGAACAGCCAGGTTTTTAAGTCTTTTCTGAAGGCAAGCAGGTTAGCGGTGTTTCGCAAGGACACCGGTAAGGAATTCCATAGCTGCGGAGCAAGAAAGCTAAAGGACCGGCCGCCTAGCCGAGCCCTTTTGATGCGTGGCACCCGAGCGAAAGCCAAAGCTTCTGACCTGAGGGATCGTACAGGTCGATAGAAGTCCAGCCTCCTCTGAAGATATTTGGCACCATTGCCATGCAAGGCCTTATGGGCGAGAGTCATGGCCTTGAAAAGTATCCTCTTCCGCACCGGAAGCCAGTGAAGGGATACGAGGAGATTGGAGGCACTGGTGCGGCGGTGCAGGCCAAAAATTGCACGAGCAGCAGCGTTCTGAGTAACCTGCAAACGCTGGAGGAGGTATTCAGGCAGACCCAGATATAGGACATTTGCATAGTCCAATCTGGACCCTATGAGTGCCTGAACAGTGATCCTCCGATGTTCCTCCGAGAGAAGGGGAAAGAACTTGCGCAACATTCTGAGTATCCCAAAGCATGTTCCCGTAAGAGTGGAAACCTGGGATTTGAGCGAGAGCTCGTTGTCAATTTTAACCCCCAGGTTCTTAGCCCACTTAGAGGACTGAGTGGGAGGGAACATGTCAGCAGGCCACCATCCCTGCCAATCTGGTTCTGATGGGCATCCGAAGAATAGTATTTCGGATTTGTCCGAGTTGCATTTGAGGCTGTTGTGTGAAAACCAGCTAAAGACAGCCCCAAGGCACTCGCAGATCCTTTCTCCATCGAACTCTTCGCTCTTACGACAGGTGAATAGAAGCTGGGTGTCGTCAGCATAAGAGACGATCCGGGCCCCGTAGGACTCCGCCAGTGTCGCCAGAGGGGTCATAAGGATGTTAAATAGAGTGGGGCTCAGTACAGAGCCCTGAGGCACTCCGACTCCCAATGGCGGCATCTCGGCGGACCCG
The DNA here is from genome assembly GCF_964204655.1 of Triturus cristatus. NCBI lineage: Eukaryota > Metazoa > Chordata > Amphibia > Caudata > Salamandridae > Triturus > Triturus cristatus. The sequence continues at coordinate 740,447,951 of NC_140591.1, read as the reverse complement.
GGTGGGACCCAGACCGTCTGCCGGCGGTTGGCCAGAAAGGAACGAAACCAGTTGAGCACCGTCCCCCCTAGACCGATGTTATGAAGTCTAGTGAGGAGATCCTCGTGGGGGACGGTGTCAAACGCCGCCGACAGGTCTAACATGACTAACATCGCCCTGCCTCCTGTGTCCAGCACCTCCTTCACGATCTCCGAGACTTCCAGGAGCGCCGTCTCGGTGCTTAAGTTGGAACGAAAGCCCGATTGGGATTCATGAAGTAACTCATTAGACTCCAGGAAGTTAGAAAGCACGCTGTGCACGTGTTTCTCCAGGATCTTGGTCAGTGCTGGAAGGAGCGAGATTGGCCTATAATTAGAAGGCGCCTCTGGATCAAGATTGGGCTTCTTGATCAGGGGGATGACCATGGCTTGCTTCCAGGCCTGGGGCAGAAAACCCTGACTCAGGGATAAATTGAGGATAGGATTAGCTATGGGATTAATGACATCTGCCATTTTCGCTAAGAATTTTGCTGGACACGGATCTAATGGTGAGCCTGATTTAAGGTTCCTCATCAAGGCTAAGGATGCGGCAACCGGAAGGGGAGGAAAGTCTAGCAAAGCTGGGCCAGGAGGAGACAGGAAGACTGTCTCCGTCGGCATCGTAGATAAATCATCTAACGCTCTCGACGGGAAAGAATCCTGAATTAGCCTGATTTTGGTGGTGAAGAAATTGGCAATAGTGTTAGCCCAGGTCTCCACCGGGGCACCCTGAGTAGAGGTTGTCCGGGGCCTGGTAAATTCACGTACAATTGAAAAAATCTCCTTACAGGAGTTAGCTGCGTCTTCAATCCTTTTAGCGAAGTAACATTTCTTGCCCTGTAAGATAAGATCGTGGTAGGACTTCATCATGATTTTATAGCGTTGTTTGGCTTCAGGCTCATACTGGACTCTCCACGCCCGCTCAGCAGCTTTACATTGCCTACGAGCGTGGGCTAAATCCTCCGTAAACCAGGGGGCAGAGACCCGCCGGGCAGCAGATTTGGGTGGCTGTGAGGGAGCGAGCTCATTTAGTCTGGCAAGAAGCCAGGATTGTAGGCTCTCCAGATCTTTCTCCAGGTCGCCAGTACAGGAAACAGGGTGATCTGCCAGAGCATGCGTTAGCATGTCTGGGGTCACCCGGTGGAATGCCCTATAGCTGCTGCCCTGCTGCCTCATGACACTGGCCGGAGAGGTCACAGTAGAAGGTATTTCAAAGTGGGCAAGATAATGATCAGACCAGACGACTGGCAGAAGAGTTACAGCCATGATAGGTGTGGTGGAAAACACCTGATCGAGTGTGTGGCCTTTGTTGTGGGTCGGACCAGAAAGATAGGGGGAAAGGCCTAGAGTGGATGCAATATCCAGCAATTTGATGGCGTCCTGGTCATTATGGTCGTCCATATGGAAATTAAAATCTCCCGCCAGTAGGCACAGCTCCGATCTAAGGACAAGGATCGACATGGCCTGCTGGAGATCATCAAGAAAGGATCCCACTGGGCCCGGAGGTCTGTAAACAATCAGACCCTTCAGCGCTTGTTGCGGCGATAGGGAGATGGTAAAGGCTAAAGAGTCCGCCCCTGCGATGGTGTGAGTATGCGTGACCGTGCACGGAAAAGATTTTTTAACAACCAAGGCAACTCCTCCTCCCCTACCCTTGTCTCTGTCCTGTCGATGGATGGTATAGTCCGTGGGGATGGCTGCCACAATGTCCGGGTGGGAGGAATCATTCAGCCATGTTTCAGTAAGCATCAGACAGGTAGGACTGGTCGTTGAGAGGAGATCAAAAATCTCTTGAGTGTGTCGGTGCAACGACCTCGTATTGAGGAGTAAACAAAGGTGTTTTATGCTACACTCCTTAGCAGGGATAGGGGAAGGGAAGGAGCTCTCAGAAAGGAACACAAGGGACCTACTGAGGTAGAGGTATGACCTTCTTCTGGTGGGATGGCTACACAGGGTTTTTAGCACAAAAGGTTAGCTTCAAAGGGGAAGCCATCTTTAAAGTGAATGGCGGTCACACATGAGAGGGACTGCTCTTGTGTTCTAGCGGACAGGTGGCATCTGTGACAGAAAGGGAGAAGCTGTTTTCTAATCAGTTTTCCCGTGGGTGTGTAGCCCCCAGATGGCCATACCTCTGGATGGACTAGGGAGCTCCACACACTGAGAAGGGTTGTGTCATGTTGAAAGTGGGCAGAATAGTGCATCCTGGGCCAGCTAGATGCCACACTTCACAGGAAGCCATTATCAGGTGGAAGATGACCTGGTAGCCCATTGGCTAGTTAGTCGCCAAATCCCTGTGTAACGAAATTGGCATAAAAGTGACACCCCTGGCACCCAGACCTTAGATCACATCTGTACTGGAAATAGGACTGAATAATGACTGCGCCGCTGTTCCCTGGATGCTGCACCAAAGACTGGTCTGCATCTCCTGCTTCTTGGGCTAGCAGAGGAAGGAATGTTCCTGTGGTGTTCCTGCTCGATGAAATGGTGTTCCCGAGCCCCACACAGAAAGGATGACACTGGGAGTCAGATTGCTGCCTCTGTGTTACAGCCACGGGGCCATAAATGCTGAAAAGCATATCCCTTTTAGAGTCCAGCACCAAGAAGCTGGATTGTTGCTGGATGCTAAGTTGCAGCATGGGAGACAGAGCCCTGACCCTCAAAAGTTGCACCTGAGTCTGCTGGACCCAGGAGAGGCATTGAAGTGCAGTAGACCAGAGGCAAGTTTTTTTTGCTGGACATCATCCAGACTTCAAGGGACATTGATCCCTAAGGCAAAAGTCACCCTTCTGTGTTCATGGACCAAGGAGTGGCTGAAGAAACACCCCCAACAGCAGTTTCGAATCCTCAGCATCCTTGAGCATTTTCAGCATCCTGTATCCCTTGCATCATGACCACTCCATTGGTTCCTTTAGCGGTTCACCCATAGACCATGAGACTGGACTGGAGACTGCTTTTCTCGCATGGTAACTTCTTAACTGCACCTTGACTGGCTCCCTGCTGGAGTCTATCCCCACAAGAGTACCTTTATAAGAGTTACTTGTTGTGGCTAACCCTAAACTGTGAGTTGCAGTAGATTACAATGATTTATTGTGCTAGGTAAAAATCAGTGATTTATTTTTCATGTGAAAATTCATGTCTCTGGTGGATTCTTGTCATTGAGGTGTCTATTTAAAGATAAAAATGCAACCTAATATAGATTGGTATCTGATTTTTATTATGCTGTGCTTTCTTCTTATTCAACTGGTTTGTTATTTCTTAATGCTTTACAATGTTCCTTTGATAAAGCCTGACTACTCTGAGCCACAGCTACCCAGGACTGAGCAATGAGTTTTACAAACAAACTTCAATGGACCTGATATGGAATTATGACTTAATTATCCAGTGAGCTTACACAACCATACCATATAACAAACCACTTTCCTCACAAAGGCTAAATCGGACATCATATTAAGATACTTTAATAATAGATATGAATGTTGCTCAAATATTCTAGGGTGCAAGTCATTTTGTTCGAGGGTTTGCTGAACTACTTCCTTGTTCTACTATTATGATGATGTAAGTGTGTCAACTACTTAAATATGCCTGCTAAAATATTTCACCCTTTCAATCAATCAGGGTTTTGTAGAGCGCACTACTCACCTGTGAGGGTCTAAATGTGCTGAAGGAGGGGGGTGTGTGCAGCTCTGTTGGGGTCATCCGAAGACCCAGGACTTGTGGTCTTTTCTGAATTGGTGTAGTGTTGGGCTTCATCAGAGGTAAAGGGTCAACTCATTCCAGGTCTTGGCTGCATGGTGGGAGAAGGATCTTCCACATTCTATGGTCCTGTAGAAACGAGGAACGGTGGCTAAGGCAAGGTCGGCTGAGTGGAGGTTTCTTTTAGGGGTGTGGAAGGAGAATCAGTCATTGAGGTATTGTGGTCCGGTGTTGTGGAGGGCTTTGTAGGTGTGTGTGAGCAGTTTGAAGGTTATTATTCTTTCAACGGGGAGTCAGTGGAGGTTCGTGGAGGTGTTGGGTGATGTGGTTATGTCGTGGGTTGTTGAGGATGAGTCTTGCTGCGGCATTCTGGACAGTCTGGAGTTTGCGGAGGAGTTTGTAGTTGACTCCAGCATAGAGAGCGTTTCCGTAGTCCAGTCTGCTGGTGATAAGTGCGTGGGTGACAGTTTTCCAGGAGTTGGGGGGATCCACTTGAACGTCTTGCGAAGTATGCTGAGAGTGTTAAAGCATTCAGAGGATACAGCATTGATCTGGCGATTTATGGAGAGTGAGGAGTCGAGTATGATGCAGAGGTTGCGTGTGTGGTCTGTTGGGGTAGGTGGGTTTCCAAGGGCGGGGGCCACCAGGTGTTGTCCCATGAGGAGGAGGACTTCCATTTTCTCCACATTGAGCTTCAGGCAGCTGTTGCTCATCCAGGTCATGACGGCTTTCATCCCTTCTTGGAAATTGCACCTGGTAACGTTGGGTTCCTTGATGAGTGGCAGGATGAGATGGGTGTCATCGGCGTAGGAGACGATGTTGAGTCTGTGGTTTCTGACGATGGTGGTGAGGGGGGCCATGTAGATGTTAAAGAGTGTGGGGCTGAGGGAGGATCCTTAGGGTACTTTGCATCTGATCTTTGTCAGTTCTGAGAGGAAGGGCGGGAGTCAGGGTGAACACTGATGCTAAAATAGGTGAGGGTTGCAAATTTATCCTGGATTGTTATCTCTGTGCAGGAGAAAGGCTATTTAATATTGACGATGTCAGATGTGTTGTTCAGGTATTAGGGAAAGGGCTGGGTACTTATAACGTTCATGCTTCTTTCGACCGGAGAAAATTCAGGCAAAAACATTTTGCGTCTCTTTGCTTAATTTAATTTGCTTCCCAAGAAATGTGGCTAAAATTTGTTAAAAATGGATAATACATGACTGCATAATCTGCACATTGTCAGATGTGAGACCAGCCACTCACCTGAAATCCAGGTTTGTCTGTGGGGGAGATGGTTTTTCCTCAGCCCACTCAGAATAACTATTAGCGCTACTGATTACACATGAGCCCTGGCAGATGTTCCAAGAGGGAAGGGGATTGGGAAGAGAGAAAAACAAAGAAGAGAAGACATTGCCATCGTCTGCCACCTGGACCAGACAGGATCCAAGTTCTTATGAGTGGATGTAGTGATGGTCTTCAACCTAAAAGCAAGGGGAGTTATTAACCAACAGAAAAACCTCACAGTATGTTCATTAACTTTATGTAAATTTTTATAGTTCTAGGAGTTACCTCAATGGTGTCGCTGCTAAATGTGCATTCAGTGACACTAACGTCTAAAGTGATTTTTCTCTCAGGAACCTTGATCATTATACAGGAGCAAAATGATAGAATGATCTATAAAACATAAAACAATGTATTACACGTTCATGTCACTGTTCCTGACGCCAACGTGATATATTTTAAATCACTCTCACCTTGGGCGTGTTATAATGTGCCTTAAGGTTAAATGAACGTTCTGGCCTTAATAAGTACTCAGCAAATTAATTCAAATGCCAAGAATGTCGTTTCCACAAGTCTAATATCACTGGAGTCACGTACTCAACAATTTAACTCAAATGCCAAGATTCTATGTCAGGACCGGAGGCTCCGATTATGCTTCTTATTTTCTTTACTGAAAATTCTCAGCAGCCAATCAGAAAAGTAAAAACAACAATACACACTACAATACCCATAAACCCTATCACATGACAACCATAGAGTAGACCCCTATATAAGGAGCATAAGAGAATACTACATCCTCTTTCTTTGCTGCTACGCAGCCAGTTAAGTGCATTACTTTCTTTCTGTTACTTTGCCTTTCATTGCGCTTTGTTTACGTTTATACTGCTGAGTTTTGCATTTACTTGCCTGTTTCTTTGATGATCTGTGCAGCGCTGCTCGCGCTCTGCTGATTACTCCTGCTGTGAGCCTCAGGCGCTGTTCCCGCATTTGTATGCTCTTCCCCGTCGCGCAGCTGTCCCTCTTGGCATAGGGGGGGGGGGGTTGCTTTAATTTGCGGCTTTATTTTGCTCTGCCGCTTCAGTTCCTTTGTGCCCCTAGCGCTTTTATGCGCTCGCCTGCGTGTTCCGCTACTGCGAAGTTTGTTATTTATCTTCGTTTTGGTGACTTGTGATCTCGTTGGGAGCGCTCTTCGCCTCCCTCACCGGGCGCTGGGTGCCCGTTTAGTTTACCAGTGGAGTGGGAGATGAGGGTGAGGACGCGTGTCGTTCCGACGCATAGTCCTCTTTCTGGCATCACTACCTGGCCATTCCACGCATGCACGGTGGCCATTTTGTTTGTTTATTCCCGATTTCTGCCGTTTTTTTGGGATTCAATGAGTGCAAGGGCAGCGCTGACTTTTGCTCTTTACCCACCAGTGTATGCCTCCCTCTCATGACGCTCAGGTTCACAATTTGAGGACTTGGGCTGTATACTACTGCATAGGCTTTGCCTAGAGTGGTGTTATTAGGCAAGCCCTCCCTCCACATTTAAATATAACTGCACACAGTGAGTCTTGCGTCCTTTTGTTGCTGTGGCTTGCCTGGGGTTTCGCCACTCCCCCTTATTATATCACTGTCAGTACACACAGTTTACAGTGTCTTTTTCTGCGCAGGCAGTGCATATTTTGCTCCAACTTTTTTCCTCTGGTGGGTTTATCGGTCACTTATATGTGACATTATGTCTGAATATTACGATGAAGAGGACTACTTTGAGGAGGACCTCTCTGGGTCTTTGGAGCATGAGCTGGTTGAGGCTCTTGATGTGGGAGTCCAGCACTAAATAAGGCCATGGTCAGGGCTATTGAACCCTTAAAACGGCATCTGTGTAATTATGTCCGGCAGAAGGGCTGGCTTCTTGGGTCTTCCTCCCATTCTCCATCTGGAGGGAAAGGTTCCAAAAACCCACATTTTTCAGATTTTGCAAAATTGGCCAAGACCTTCGCTGCGGACCATTCTTTTTTTTTTAATAACTCTGTTTATTGAGATTAAACAAGTCTGTCATGTTTACAAATAATTACTTCATACAGCACAAAGGTACAAAGGGCTTAGAGGCTGACACAATTTTCCCCGGTTACTTCGGGATCCATGCAATGGTATTTATATCATACAGTGTTCTTCGGGTGCGGGGACTTTCGGTGGTGCGGACCATTCTTATGGCTCTTCCACCACAGGGATGATGGTAATACCTCCTCTGATACGGCATCTGAGCCGGAGGTTTCCCCTCCCCCAGCTAGGAAGCAACGCAAGGAACATTTTGTTGATGCTCCTTCCTTCCCAATTTACTTAATTTTGAACCCACTGCCATTGTCCACCCTGACTCCTCCTCCTGGCTTCCCTCTACCGAGGTTGCAGAGTATGTGCAATCACATCTGCGTCAAGCCTTTGATAAAGATGTCAGAGCGCGGTTGCGCTCAGAATGTCCCAGACCAGATTTGTCAGACAAAGTGGCGGACACCCCAGAGGTGGCTCCATCCATGCTTACTTATTTAAAGAAATACACGAAGGATCCTAAAAAAGGAATAGATCGTGCATGGAGGTCCTGTCAGGATAAGCTCCTGGATTTAACTGGTCCCCTTACAAAAAGTTTGGACTTAGGTTTCAAATCTAAAGCCTCGGGGAAAATCATTGATCCCGATGATCTGATCGGATGGGCTTAGCATGCCATCTGTCAATTGCGCCATGTCCTGCAAGCATCGCCGCTCTATTCTTTTGAAACTTGACCCTAAGTTGGCGGAGTTATCTACCTCAGAGTCAGGCCCCTTAGCGCAAGGTCTTCTCTTTGGGCAGCCTTTTCTGAAGGAGCTGACAAAATTTGTCGCTACTTTCAGTGGCCTTGACAAGGCGCAAGGTTCCCTGAAACGGGCTTTCCGCCCGGTTTTTGGCCGGGCCGGACGACATCGGGGGCGGTCGTTCTGCCGCGGTTACCAGCAAGGCGCCCAGCGGGGTTATAACTCCAATCATGGAAAATATCAGGACTCCAACTCCTCCTCCTCCTTCTATCCCACCCGTGGGTCCCGCAATAACAACAGGAAAGGACGCTATGGAGGCAACCAGGGAGGTCACCGTGATGCCGCACCTTCAGGTGAGCCTGATTCCTTTTTCAGAGGTTCAGTTGGGGGGCCGCATCCAGTTTTTTCTCGCCAATTGGCAAAGGATCTCGCAGGATGCGTGGATCCTGGATTCGGTGCAGGGTTATAAGATAGAGTTTTTTCATTCCCCCTCTCAAACTCCCCCTCCTCGTCCCATGCTTTTTTCCCTTCAAGATCGGCTGTTCATTTCCAGCGAGATCGAGCCTCTGCTTCAGAAAGGAGCCATAGTGCAGACGTCTCGTCATCCTCATGGTTTTGTCAGCAACGTCCTCCTAGTTCAGAAGAAGGGGGGTGGATCCAGGCTTGTTTTAAATCTCAAGGAGTTCAATGGATGGGTTGTATATCGTCACTTCAAGATGGAGGGGATCCATACGCTTTGCGATCTACTTCAGGTAGGGGACTGGATGGTCCACCTCTATCTGAAAGGTGCCTATCTGTCGGTGCCCATTTACAAACCACATCGACGTTTTCTGCAGTTCCAATGGCAGGGAATCTGGTAAAAGTACAAAGTTCTTCCTTTCAGCCTCTCGTCAGAACCTTGGTGCTTCACGAAACTTCTGAGGCCTGTAGTCGAAGTTCTTTGAGGCTGGGACGTTCGGCTCATAATTTACCTGGATGACATCCTCATCATGGGCCAGTGTCCTCGCCTAGTAATGCAGCTTCTTGCCTGGACCATAGATCTGTTACAGAATCTGGGTTTCTTGGTCAACCCTCAGATATCTGTGTTGATTCCATCTCAGTCTATCGAGTTCCTGGGTTTTCTAGTCAACTCCATCACTTGTCAGCTCCTCTTGCCTCATCAGAAGATCAGATTCATCAAGAGAGAGTTGAGGTTGATTTTGAACAAGCAGACTGTGTCCTTGAGGTCTGTAGCCCGGGTCGTCGGGTTGTTAGCTTCTTCTATCCAAGCGATCTTCCCGGGTCCCCTTCATTACCGAGCACTTCAACGACTCAAGATACGTCATCTCCGGAAAGGCCTCAAATATTCCGATCAGATTCCTCTCTCCGAGGAGGCGAGGTGGGAGATGTTGTGGTGGCTAGAACATATGGAGTCGTGGAACTGTCGAGCCCTATTCGGCACCACCCCGGAGGTGGTGATCGAGTCTTATGCCAGTCAATGGGATTGGGGAGCCCGGTGCGGTCAAGTGTCCACTGGCGGCCGTTGGTCTCCGTAGGAATTGAATCTCCACATCAATTGCCTGGAACTTCTGGCGGGCTCCTTTGCGATTCGGTGCTTCTCACCCAGTCAGACAAATTGTTGCATCCTTCTCCGCATGGACAATGTGTCGGCGGTTCGTTATGTCAGCAAGTTGGGCGGGACCCGGTCCCGTCTTCTATCTGAGATTGCCAAAGACTTTTGGCACTTTTGCCTTCAGAACAAATTGTTTGTAGTGGTGGAGTACCTTCCACGGTGCAGCAACCAAGTTGCCGATTGGAATTCCCGGCATCTTCGGGATTTCAGCGATTGGAGGCTTCACCCTCGAGTGTTCCGATTGTTGAACAAGATGTGGGGCCCTTGTCGGATCGATCTGTTTGCCTGCAGACTCAACAAACAGATTCCGGAGTTCTTCAGCTGGTGTCCTGATCCGGAGGATCTAGCCAAGGATGCTTTTCTGCAAGTGTGGCCTCCAGCGCTTTGTTATGCGTTCCCTCCGTTTGTAATGATTCCAAGGGTCCTGGCCCGAACAAAATATTATCGCTCGGAATTGATTCTGATCACTCCTCTGTGGAGGGCTCAAGCGTGGTTCCCAGTTCTTCTGGAAATGTTATGTGCGGTTCCGGTTCTTCTTCCTCGGCGGTGGAATCTGTTGTTAGACCCTCTCCAATCTCCACATCCGTTGATAACATCAGGTCAACTCCTGCTGGTCGCTTGGCGAATTTCGGGGATCGTTGGAAAGTCCCAGGCCTTTCGAGAGAAGCTACCATATTTATCAGTGAGGCTTGGTCGCCCAACACACACAAACGTTATGCTACAGCATGGAAACGATGGTGTGATTGGTGCTCTCAACGGGAGGTGGATCCCGCTGCAGCAGATGTCTCCTTGGTAGTGAATTTTCTTGCGTCCTTAGCCGCTTCAGGCCTTGCTTATCGCACTGTCAACAATTTTAGGTCAGCCATCTCGGCAGGTCACGTGGCCATTGAAGGCAAACCACTTGGTGACCATCCATTAGTATGTAAATTACTCAGAGGTATCCGGTTGGAGAAGCCACCATGTTCTAAATATTCGGAGCTTTGGGATGTCTCCATTGTCTTACGTTTCTTGGACTCCTGGCCTGTAAATCAGTGTTTGTCTCGTAAACAGCTTACTGCCAAACTAGCTATGCTACTTTGTCTAGTCTCCTGCAAACGTGTTTCTGATATTCGCGCCCTCGATCTAGCGGGTCGCAGATTCTCTCCAGAGGGTGTTACTTTTTTGCTCACCAGACGCACTAAATGTAACACCACTTCTGTCACTTATCCTTCAATTCCTGACAATCCAAAATTGTGTGTGGTACAATGTATCCGGGATTATGAGGTGAGTACTGCAGGTTTTCGTCAAGATATGGCGGGTCAATTGTTGATTGCTCTGCAGAAACCTTTTCGTCCAGTGACCCCAGCTACACTGGCACGATGGGTGCGTTGGCTCATGAACGAAGCTGGTATTGATGTCTCCAAATTTGGTGCTCATTCTGCTCATGGTGCTATGGCATCCAAGGCCTTTTCTGTGGGAGTCAGTTTATTAGACATTATGAATGCAGCTGATTGGTCCTCTGACACTACATTTAAAACTTTTTATTATAAACCTATTGTTAATGTTGCATCTGTTGTGGTGGTGCAGCTTTGAACAAGCATAATCGGAGCCTCCGGTCCTGACATAGAATTCAAAATTTGCGAACATTCGTGACAAGAATTGTCAATTCTATTAAGGACACAGAGGCGAGGATTATCCCACCCATAATTCAGTACTGTAATGTCTGATTTGAATTGTTTTATACTGCAATGTATATTTATGCTGTTTTACCCTTCTCTACTGCTATATCTCTTCCTGGGAGTGTGGTATTATGGCTTTATCTTTCTATTTCAGGTTCTGATCTCAAGTAAAGTTTGCTGACCTTCACCTTTGAGGAGGATGTTCGTCGTCTCCCAGGGAATGCTGTCTCGTGGACGCTGGCTTCACGTTTGTTTCGTTGCTGGCCATTCGCCTGTGGATTTCCTTATGAAGAATGGATTCTCCTTTCCAATTGTTCCCAGATATCAGACCGTGTTTATTTTTGGACTTAACTGTTATTTCACACAAAGAAAGAGGATGTAGTATTCTCTTATGCTCCTTACATAGGGGTCTACTCTATGGTTGTCATGTGATACTCACTAGGGTTTATGGGTATTGTAGTGTGTATTTTTGTTTTTACTTTTCTGATTGGCTGCTGAGAATTTTCAGTAAAGAAAATGAGAAGCATAATCCTCGCCTCCGTGTCCTTAATGTAATTGAAAATTCTTGTTACGAATGTTCGCACATTTTGAAATGTCGTTTCCATAAGTCTAATATCAGTCACGTACTCAGCAAATTAACTCAAATACCAAGAATGTCTTTACAGCAAGTCTAATGCACCAGAGTCGCTTTACCAAAGTTACATGTGCACAAGACAAATATCACCAGATTATGGCCACAAAAGCACTTTCACCAATAAGGATGTTTCTTGAATGATTCCTGGAAATGAAGCCGATGTGCGCTGACTCATAAAAGCGCATCGATACGTAAAAGAACCAATGCTTGTTGTGGGGGAAATCATATAACAAACATTGGCTAACACAATAAGTGGGCAAAAACAATAACATGCATTGGCTAATACAATATTAAGCTGTGACAAAAACACAGGACGGATAGTTATACAGACCTTGCCTAGGTGCATAAGAGAACATGATTAGTGTACAGGACACGGGGATGTTGACATATTACACAAGCTTGGCATGATGTCTAGCCAACAGACCTAACACACATCAAAAAACATGATTTCGGTTTCTCGTTGTAATTGTTAGGATAAAATGTGCCATGCCGCCACCAGCATGTTAATATCCAGAGCTATTCTAGCTTCCTACACGTTCATCACATAAAGCTCTGCTGCCATTCCTCAAGCAAGTAAAGAACTGTTGGCATATCAGTTTCCACATAGCCCTAGTAGGCAAAGCTCCATTACCATGACTCACTCAGCATCTATGCTCCAGTGCACATCTCTTTTCACCTACCCCTAATATGTAGGGCTCCGTTACCATTGATGTCACGCTTTATCATCCTCCTTGCCTCCTCTTCCTCCCTTTCTGCTGAGGAGTCCAGTGAGACTGCTGGGATCATTAACCCCTCGTCTGTCTTCCCCATCCTAGTCTTTATGTACAAGATGAGCCCTCACTCTGAAAGAGATAACCCTGTATTCCATTACTATAAAAAAAGCTTTTTACCTTTCTCCACATAGTGAACAACCTTTTATCTCTTACAACAAAATGGCACTGTCCTCTTACCCATAAAATAGCACATCTCCCTCAGCATAAACTGTTTTTTTCAGTCTCTATCAAGAGATGTTTTCTTTATTAGCTTTTTTGCTGGCTTTTTGTAATTCCTGAATGGTCTGAAATAGTACATAGTTTATCCTGCTCTTGCACTTTCACTGAGGCGGAGCAGAATGTGTTCTGTGCTGGGATTTATTATGCTCTAGCTGGTCCTTGCTTTTCCTCACTCTGTCATGCTCCCTGTGAATGCCAAGCAAGATGTTTACTTGCCCTGACTTAGGGGTTCTTACAATGTTGCCCTGTCAAACTATGAGGAACCACAGCCAATGTATCCTTGCTATAGTAGGACAATGTAGGTGTCCAGTCCACTTTAGCTTTTGGCCTCACTGACCTCCATGGTGCGTTGTCCATTCTGGGTGTAATTCACAACAAGAGCACCCATATAAGGTCGACCTGGGACCATGGGAATTAAGTATTTATAAACAACAGCGGTCCCTAGGCATCAGTTGAGTAAAGAAGGAGTAAATAAGGACCCAATCAGTGCTTATTTTCAGAGACTTGTCCAGCCGGACAGTGGTCATAAATTTTTACTAATAGGGTAATGTAGACAACAAAATACAAAAGAATTCTCAAAGTAGGACACAAGCCTGTGTACCGTACAACAGATAAGGAAGAAAGCTTTTTACAAACGAAGTTGTTCAGGCGAAAAAATGTTTGTACAATGAGAAAAAGGTTGGAGAATAAGATTAACAAACATTACATAGAAACCCTTATGTACATAGTATGATGTCAATAGGAACATATAGGGTATATGCAATTGTCGACGACGTTTCGATCCACACACATAATACTGGGATCATCATCAGGACAACATAATCAAAGCCTGTGCATATGACCGGAATCGGAGGGGTTGGATCCGAAATATAGTGGTCCAATGATTCGCGCCGAGTCAGCAGAGCAGAATGTAAGGAATGGGACGCAGGGACATTCAATAGTAACCTCGATAGGACTAGTTAGTCAATAGAGAGTGTCATATTCGCTCGGGAATTGAAGCTCCTAGGACTTGGATGGGGGCACAGTTTGGTGCAATTGTTGACGAATAATGAAGCGTGCTGGGTGAGTAGGGACTGGCAAGTTGGGTTGGTCCGCGGCAATGCGCTGGAAGGGGGATGATCACGGGTACGTCAATGCGTGAGGCAGAGTCCGGGAATACGGCTGCACTTCTGGGGGCACAATGCTATTGTTTGACTCACATTTGTGGGTCAGTATTTTTGGCTCCTACAACAGCAGTAAGTGGTCTTGTTCTGCTTGGCTTTTGTGGAATGTAGTCCTTAGAGCCAGAGGGTCATATGCTGTCCCTGTTGTTCTTTCTCTACCTCCACTTATACCTGCACTGCTTTCTAGGGTCCCTATCTATGCCAGACTAGGTTTGTAGCAAGGTTTTTCACTGCTTGATGATGCTTAAACTGCACATCAGCACGCTCTTTACCCATCTTTCTGGGGTCTAGGCTTATGATGAGATAAGGGCATGGGGTCCACTCCACTGTTTTTATTATTCCTACTCCCTTTATCAAGGCTGCATTTTCTGGGATCCCTGCCATTGCAGCACTATATTTGTTCTGTTCACCTTTTCATGTTGCTCATGTGAGTTCTGGTTCCCATCTTTGGGGGTTCATTCTGGTCTGAGTGTACTGCTTACTCCTCTCATTAATTCTTGTGAGCATGCTAGGCATTGCATCTATGCCAGTGCTGCCACTATGGTTTCCCATGCATACGGCTTTACTTTTTGCTTTCTCTTTTTTGGGAGAGTATCCTTTTCCATGCTGTCGCAGCATGTATAGCATCAAATTGATGCTCACAGCTCTGCCTCTGTCACTGTTATGTGACTCTAGGGAATACGTCTTTTCTGTCTGTAATCTTGCTTCATGTTTTGCTGCGGGTTCCTGTAACCTCTCATGAACTTCTTGAGGTCTTTACCATTGATCTGCCAATTTCAAGTCCAATATTGGCTTGGTTCTGGAACTGCTTCCTGGTCTGGTCAACTACATGAGGTTTCATTTGTTTCTACTTAGAGTGCAAAATCATTGACTGCAGACTGGTCTCTGTTGTGGCTCATGGATGTGCCCTGTGGATGGACCTATTCCTTACCATGCATTAAGGCTTGATGATTCTTTTGTCGCACTTTGTGTTGCTTCTGGCGGGTCCTGATTTTGGGATTTATGCATCATTCTTTATGTATTCCTATGCTTTGCTGCTTTTTCATTTAGCTTTGCCTTTAAACCTCGCCAACCTGGGACTCAAGCAACTGGTGTCCACCCCCACCCACCTTGCCGGACACACACTCGACGCTGTCTTCTCATCCAGCACAGACATAGACTTCAGCCACGCCACAGAGCTTCAATGGACGGACCACAGCTGCGTCCACTTCACCTTCAAGAGAACGACGACCCACCAACACCAGCAACAGGCAGCCCGCAGAAGCTGGAACAAGATCACAGCAGACCAGCTCGCCACCTCCCTGAACCAGCACCCTCCTGCCAGCTCAGCGAACCCCAGCCAAGCCGCCGACAACCTCACGAAGTGGATCAGCAACTGCGCGGACGAACTCGCCCCACTGAGGACCCCGCCTAGCAGACCCGGCAGCAAGAAGGCCCCATGGTTCACCGACGAACTCAAGAGCTCCAAGAAGAACTGCAGAGCCCTCGAGAAAGTCTGGAGAAGGGAACCGACACCAGACAACAGGACCTCCTTCAAACTTGCCACCCGGAAACACCACCAGCTGATCCGCGCCGCCAAGAAAACAGCATTCAAAGACCGGTTGGACAACAACGCACACAACTGCAAGGAACTCTTCAACATCGTGAAAGAGCTTTCCAACCCCAGCGCAGGAAACAACGACATCACCCCATCACAAGACCTCTGCAACTCCCTCGCTTCATACTTCCACAACAAGATCGCGGACATACATAACAGCTTCAACAACCAACCAACGCACACCATGACCGAACAACCACCCCCACCACCACCCTCCACGCCTGGACCCCGATCAGCACCGAAGACACCATCCGCACGATGAACTCCATCCACTCCGGATCACCGACCGACCCCTGCCCTCACCACGTCTTCAACAAGGCCGACGCTGTCATCGCACCCCACCTGCGAGACATCATCAACACTTCCTTCGACACCACCATCTTCCCTGAGAGCTGGAAGCACGCCGAACTCAGCGCCCTACTAAAGAAACCCACAGCGGACCCCACCGACCTCAAGAATTACCGCCCCATCTCGCTCCTCCCGTTTCCAGCCAAAGTCATCGAGAAGACCGTCAACAAGCAGATGGCCGCCTTCCTCGAGACAAACGGATCCCTCGACCCCTCACAGTCCGGCTTCCGAGCCAATCACAGCACCGAGACTGCCCTCATCGCCGCCACCGATGACATCCGAGCCCTGATGGACAATGGAGAAACAGCGGCCCTCATCCTCCTAGACCTCTCTGCGGCATTCGACACGGTCTGCCACCGCACCCTAGTACGGCGCCTCAGCAACATCGGAATCCAGGACAAGGCGCTGGACTGGATCATCTCCTTCCTCGACGGAAGAACACAGAGAGTCCGCCTACCACCGTACAAGTCAGAGGCCTCCGAAGTCACCTGCGGCGTCCCTCAAGGATCATCTCTGAGCCCCACCCTCTTCAACGTCTACATGAGCCCCCTCGCGGCCATCGTACGCAAACACAACCTCAGCATAATCTCCTACGCCGACGACACCCAACTGATCCTCTCCCTGACCAACGACCCCGCCGCCGCCAGATCCAACCTGCACGAAGGGATGAAAGAGGTAGCCGAGTGGATGACGACCAGCCGCCTGAAACTGAACTCGGACAAGACGGAGGTCCTCATCCTGGGCTCCTCACCCTCCGCCTGGGACGACTCCTGGTGGCCTCCCGCCCTGGGCACCGCACCCAAACCGACAGACCATGCACGCAACCTGGGCTTCCTCCTGGACTCCTCCCTCTCCATGACCAGGCAAGTCAACAACGTCTCCTCGGCGTGCTTCAACATCCTACGCATGCTACGGAAGATCTTCTGGTGGATCCCCACCGAGACCAGGAAGACCGTCACCCAGGCCCTCGTCACCAGCCGACTGGACTACGGCAACGCCCTCTACGCCGGTACCACCGCCAAGCTCCAGAAGAGACTCCAGCGGATCCAGAACGCCTCAGCCAGACTCATCCTCGACATCCCACGAACCAGCCACATCTCCGGACATCTGAGAGACCTTCACTGGCTCCCCGTCAACAAAAGAATCACCTTCCGCCTCCTCACCCACGCACACAAAGCCCTACACGACCAAGGCCCGAGCTACCTCAACAGCCGAGTCAACTTCCACGCTCCCAAACGCCACCTCCGATCAGCCAACCACGCCCTCGCCGCCGTCCCCCGCATCCGAAGAGCGACTACAGGAGGAAAGTCCTTCTCCTACCTGGCCGCCAAGACCTGGAACTCCCTCCCGACCGACCTGCGCCTGACCCAAGACCACCTCTCCTTCAGGAAGAAGCTGAAAACCTGGCTGTTCGAGCAGTAGCGGCACGCCCCCCCTCCCCCCCCCCAGCGCCTTGAGACCCTACGGGTATGTAGCGCGCTTTACAAGTGTCACTGATTGATTGATTGATTAAACCTACTTTTTAACTTGGACAGGTTGTTTTGTCACTTCCTTATAGTCCATCTGCTTGAATGGTTTCTCTGACTTTTCCTATACTTACTAGTCAGTGTTTGGCTCAGTATGGTGGCTTAGTCTGTGGGCTGTGCTAGAATCTTGGGTGGCTGTTCCAGTTTGGTGCTGGCTTCTGTGAGACATCGTCATTTGTTTCCTTCTGATGTTCCTTTAAGTACCTCTTCTGTTTTGGCCTTTGTGACTCTTACGCTGCAGTATTATGAGTGAAGTGGCGGGTCACATGACCCCTAGCTCTAGTTGCCATTCACATTCCTCTCCATTCCTGTCTGGAGATGTGGCACCCGCAGCATGTTTAACTCTCCTTTCTGTTTCTGCCTTCCTTGTGTTTTTTTGTCCTGGGATGTTCCTTTTTTTGGGAAAGTATGTGGGTTTTGCACAGTCTCTGTTACCCTCAGCTGTGACTGGGGATCTTCCCCCCTTTCCAATGTGCTCATGGTCTCATGGAGTGCTTGATTCGGTGGAGCAGGATTTGTCATATCTGAAACATGGCTTCTCCTGATTATGGTCTCCCCAGATCCAGGGATTGGTGGAAGAGTGATTTTGATGCTGTTCGGTGTTTTTTAGACCAGTATTTTGAGTGAGTGTCCATTGCTGCTTGCTTGCTGCATCATTTTTTCAACTCATTGCCCGATTCTCCCTCAGTTTTCTCTAGACTGACTGGCGTGCCTCGCCTGAACCTTAGCATTCTGTCACATCACTTAGTTTGGCTGATCCCTTCTGGGCATGGACTGGGTGAACCCTTCTTTTCTCTTGGTGTCTGACTGCCAGTTTAGCATCCAAGCCTGTCTAGTCTCCTCTCCTGAGTGGTGGTATCGGTTTGATTGAGATTAGTAGGAGTCCCCCTTGTCTTCACTGTGTTACTTTCTCATCTTAGCACCTGGGTCTTTGAGGATCTCATGTGCCGCTGTGGGATGTTGGTGCCTGCAGCCAGTGCCTTTGCAGAGTTCTGTGTCTTTCAGTCTTGTTTTTTTGCATTGCTTGCCAATATTCTTCCTTTCACGTGCCTGGATTTAAGTTAATTGGTACATTTTCACATATGTAAATACTGGGATGAGGAAGAAGAGGTAATGTCCTGATTACTTTGTGGTACTTTGAGTCAGGGTCTTTCTCATCACAGCACCCATTCTCACCCTTCCTCCATGTGGGGCCTCCCCTTATGCACATCACTGGGACTTCGGCTGCATGTTTTGTACAGTCTGGTCTTTGATATTGACAGGCTGTGCTGTGGCTGACGGACTGGGTTATAGGTAAGGGGAATGGGTCACAGAGTACAAATAAGAAAAAGGCTATCCACTGTGAGGATAAGAGTCAAAACACACAAATGATGAAATGAGGAATGCTTGCAAATTGTCTAAACCAGTGGCAATTGCTCTGAACAGCATTCCAACCAATTGCTTTTCACCCACGGTGCCCCTCTGGACAGGAGGCTCAGCTTTTGCAAATTAGTACTACGCCTGCTCCCCATAGTAACATTCTTTCTCAAAATGCCAGGCAAGACCTCCTCCAGAAGGGACCACAAGTAACCCCACACCAGGTTTGGCCAAATTAGGTATAGTTTTAATCCTGTGGTACTGTGAGACAGGGACCCATGTCTGGGCATACCATTGACTGCATAGTGCATTACATCAAAAACATACAAGCTCATGGGAGGAATGCTTTCAAATAGTCTCAACCACTGGAAGTTGGTCTGGGTAGTATTCGGACCATCCTTTTTCATGCCACTCTAGACAAACACCTGCCTTATGCAAATAAGTACTGACCCTGCTTTGGACCAATCCATCCCAAAATACCAGAAGGGACCACAAGCAACCCCAAACCAGGTACAGTTGTTGAATGAAAGAGTGGTACATTGCTAGCAAAAAGGAAGAACCACAAGAAGTGTAGGCGGTGTGACTGTAGCATCATTGGGATGATAATTCTAGAAGAAACACATTTTGATTCTTTTGGCCTAAGTAGCCAGCTTGTGTTTCATCTTAAAACATTGAAATGTAGGAAATATTTCTCAAGCTGTTAGAGTTGTGCCGTTTCTTTATAGAACCAGCACACACTTTAACTCAGAACCAACTCCGTAGTACAATTGTCAGCAGAAGGAGAACTAGGTGGGACAAAGATGCATCAAATATGTTGAGGGCTGTGGATTTCTCCCACTTGATCACAGAGGGTGTCAGATACATTTGTAGATATAGGCTTTACCAAGCCAAGTAAGGGGTAAGTTGTGGAGGTGAGGGGTGAGGTCGAAACAGGTTGAGAAGAGCTTTCTAATGGAGACATGGAACATGAGTGATTGAAAGTGGATGAGATATTGATGAGACATTGCAATATAACAGGGGTACCCCTAATTAAGTTTCCTATATCAGGGTTGAAACAAATAATTGCGAATTCATACTTAGGAAACTTATTCAAACACAGTAAAGGAATTGAAAAACAATTAGAGTTAAATATTTAAAACCGTGCACTGAGTTGTTGTGAATATCAAGTATAACCCCAAACTGTAATTTTTGGTTTCTATATTTTTATTTCATTGCTTAACAATTCATGTACCTGTTACCATACAAACGTATCATGTATCATTTACTCTTTTTTTCTTTTTTTCGGTACTTATTGTACAAAAATATTCATATTGAGGGTATTAAATCATTTAATTGACCAATTTACATGCTATTTGATATCACAGAAAAAATGTTTTTTTTGAACATGGCTCTATTGAATCTACGCGCGTTTCGGCGTTCCGCCTTCCTCAGGTGGCCATTATTCATTAGCTCCTTGTGGCACCTAAAATGGTGTGGAGGGTTTGAAACATTGAACTTGAGCAACAGGGTGATACACCTTGTTCTGTATATCAGCGCGGACTGGCCAGGAACTGCGCCACCCTGTCTAAACGTTCCTGAGTCTCAGGGGTTCCTTATGTCAAATGTATCAATGTGTTGTCTTCCACTGTTCCTGGGGCTATATTTAATAACCGGTATTGTTGATCACATACAGGTATTCTACCAGGGATCAGACGTGACTGATGGGATATCGGCTAACAAGACATGTTGAGTCACGTCCTGCAATCCCGAAAATCTGCCTGTCGAGGGTCTCGCATGGAGTTTTTTGTGGAAATCACTGCTTCTATTTTGGAGCACAGATTCACGATCTAATTCAGTATTTCCTCATTCAAACAAACTATCGGCCGACGATTCCGCTTCCGTGGGAGCCAATATATAATACTATAAAATTGTGCTTAGGCAAATGCATATCAATGTGTGCAATTAAACCTTTTCCCACTTGGTTTTCCAGTTTGGGGTGGGGGAAATCAGAATGGGAAAACTCCTTCAAACCCCATCCCCAGTAATTTTGGTAATTTACTGCTTATTCCAACTCTGCAAGGGTGTTGAATCCTGGTCTTGAAAGGGGCAATCTACATTTCAAGAGTGGGAATGGATCAGAAAAAGTTTGGGGATTCCCACAAATGTGTACATTTGTAGGAGTGCACAGACCTTCAGGGCCCCGATCCTACACTGCCCTATACACGCCCAAGGGGTTTTACTCACAGAAAAGTCTTAGTATGAGTAAATCTTTTCACATGTGTAAAGTCACCTTTGAGGAAATAAGAAAGTGATTTTACAATCATGAAAAGAACATCACTAAACTAGCACGGTTCAATAGCTATATGATTTAAGCCTTCAGAATTTATGCTCTGACAAGGTGCTTCCTGAAGAGTGCCTCTGTCCTGTAATTGGCTTGAGGAGGGATGGATAACTGCTCCAGGTCCTTGGGACATACCAGGAGAAGGTGGAATCTTTCCTGGGCGCTAATGTGCTAGGGCTAGTTTTATTAACTTTTACAGATGCAACTGTGGGTTCGCACAAAGTTTCAAGGCATTCCATTTGGATATCCCACTCCCTGACACTGGAAGTAGATTTACATGCCCAAACATATCTGCCTAATTAAACCTTTTTTAAATGTCTAATATCACCTTCTGGTAAAATGCGGAGGTGAATTTACACTCTTAAAAAGGCTAGCTGAGCATGTAATGTCCCCTACATGGTGTACAGTCATGTCCCTGCCAAGTGTGCTCGACTGTGAGTACCTAGTATCCTCATTTTCTGATTTAGGCCCCAGCTCACGCTAATCTAGCATGTGTGCAAAGGCCTGTCCTTTGACATGAGTGAGCTCCAGGACCTATCATGCAACCCAGAAGTACAGACAAGCTGTGCCCACAATTATCTGACAGTGTAACACTGTCTCTGTTGTCAAGGGTTTAGCATGTAAAGTGGTGAGGTCAGCATAGAGTCTGTAGTTGTGTCCAGACCTTTTTACCTCTGTCACGGATTTTAGTCCCTCTCAAGTAAACATCTTCTTCAGTGAGTTAACTTAGATCCTAGAACTAACAGCCCAAGTGATTGTTATGTGTGTGTATGTGCATTTGGCTTGAGTGGTACATGTGTATGTATGAGTGAACTAGAGTAATGGAGGCTTGTGGGATCTATTTTAGAGACTCCTTGCCCATTCATGTTCCTATGCATAACATGGAGGTGAGGTTGTTTGCCTAAACAGTGGAAGTATATTGCTGACCTTTCCGAAGATAGTGGGAGGAAACCTATGGCTATATGTACAAATGCATTTTTAGCCCGAATCACACCACTGGTCCGTTTCCGACCGCAAAAATGCTTTTTGACATGTACAAAACACAAATTTGGATTTGATAACATGTTAATGAATCACAATTTGTGTTTAGTGATTCAGTATTTGGAAGGAACCTGTTTAGGGTGTCCCTTCCATAAAGTGAATCACTGGGCTATGTATGAATGTTTTGCAGCCAAAGTAAGGTTGCAAAACATTCATTTTTTACCGATACCTCAAGGGTGGTGGTAACCATTCGCAAAAAGGAAGGGGTCCCTATGGGACCCCTGCTCCTTTGTGAATGTTGAAAGAATTATTATTTAAGAGCAGTCAGTGGTCAAACAGACTGCTGCCTACCCTTAAAAAAATGAACATTTCAAGTTTAATTTTCTTTTTTTAAACATCTTGTTTTCATTTAAAGAAAACAGGCTGTATTTTAAAAAATGATTGCTGCATTAAGAAGCAATCACAGACATGGTGGCCACTATTGCTGTGATGTCAGCGATTCCTTAATGGGTCACAAATTGCGGCATACCTCATTATTATTTATGGGGTAGGTCAAATGCGACTCCATTAGAAATCGCTAAATGAAACGTACATTAGGAATTGTGATTTCCTATTTGTGATTTGCAAAATAATCATAATTAAGAAATCGCAATCCCTAAAATGTACACACATGGCCCCACAGACACTGAAGGCTGAAGGAGGAGACGGGGTTTATTTCCAAGTTAAAACATATCCTTTTGCTGAGAGGAGCTATTAATTGGCCTTCCTGAGCACTCCCATTTGGCAGATAAAGGGTGGAACTGCATTCTGATGCCAGCCTTTTGCCTCTTTCTTATTCACTGTTCAGGGTAACTGTTGATTGCCAGGTATAGAAAGTTCATACCTCCTGAGCCTCTGTTGTGGGTACTCCAGGCTGGAGACTCTCCTGCTGTGAGGAGCATTATTTTACAATCTGCACAAAGGTGTTATCTGCCTGACAGCCAGCTTCCCAGAGATGAGGGAATATCACGTGAAGTCTTGTCTGGAAGGAGGCAGCTATTCCCTGGATCTGAAACACCTGGAATCCAAACTGACTGCTGAGAGAGGTGTGACTGTTCCGAGCGAGCCAGAAGCAGCTTGAGCCAGCTTATGTGAAGGTCTTTCCAAATGGGAAAGCTGAGGAGAGTGATCTGTGTTCTCAGGATAACATGAGTACAGTCTTACTTGAAGAGCCGTACCAGTCAGGAATCATGGTACCAACAGGCTAAGCCACAGCATAAATGATGTGTGTCGAATGGACTGTGCAGGTGCATCAAAAAACTGTGCTTGCTCAGAATATGTCACTGCAACAACAAACTGTACCCAAGTAAACTGGGCTTCTGTTGCAACATATTGTACCTGAGTAGATTGTGTGACAGCATTGACCAACCGTGTCCCAGAGAGCTTTGTGCCTCCTCAGAGAAGGTTCTAAGATAGACCACACCCTATAACCCTGTAGCCCAAACACCCATCTCACTAGAGGCCCAGAATCAGGCTTGTCATTAGCCAGAAGCCTGCATCTCAACTGGAGCCCTGCATGCCGGCACATACTCCAGACTGGGATCTCCACTTCTACCTACTGCGGTCATGGCCCGCATGCAAAAGAATCCCTTCCTGGAAGAGGTGTCGTAAATAAAATATTACGCTCCCATAATTTCTATAATATCAATATGATCATGCATAAAGCAAGAGTCTGTGGTATCAGGTTCAAAAGGGCTTTATTCCAATAACTCGAGTTATAGGGAGAATAGTTCCATCACCACAAGAGATCAGGACCAGGATTCTCAAAAAGATATTCTCAAAATATTCTCACACTTTATTCACAGAGTACAGTATATATACATTTGATATTATACGTAAGAAGGAGTGCTTCAGGCGGAGCAAGAGAGAATGAGATAAGAGCATGTGGGCGTGTAAGTAGGCGTGGAGGTGGGTGTCCATGTGGGCGTCCACTTGATGAGTCATAGGTGAGTGTCATAGGTGGGGGGATACCTGGAGGGGGTTGCGTGATCAGCTGGAACTTTACTGGAACTTTGCCTTACTTGTGCTCAACTCGAGCATGACGTGTAACTGACGTGGGGAGGGTTGCTATGCAACCGGGGAGTCTGGAGTCTGAAAATGAGGCCTTCAGTGTCAGGGCGACCAGCACATCTTGTTTTATCTGATATCTAAAGTCTGGAGCAGGGACTGATTGGTGACATAGGTTGCCCATCACCAAGAGCCAATGTGGCATTTATTTCTTCGTTTACTGCTGAAGTCTTACATGGGGGCTATGGGCTTTTCACTGACGTGAGCTTTGTAATCGCACAAAAAGAGACAGAGAGGCTAGGCTTTCTCCTTTGCAGATGGGTCGTGTTTATCCCTCCTTCTCCAGGCAGGAATGTGGTTTTGGTAGGAGTAAGCAGATAACCGTGCTCAATACTGTCTCGGCACCTCTGACAGGGCCCCTTTGGCTGAGGCCCAAGTGTGCAAGGCCAAGGATACGCAGCTGCAGCTTTCAGAGTGTTCTGAGGCCTGAAACCTCTTTTCGGCTCTGGCTGAGCCACAATAATGGGCTTCATGAAAATGCAGGAAAACATGATGCAAAACGTGTAGGCCTCAATGCAGAGTTGCCGTTTCTCTCATGGGAGACTGGATGATGGCAGGCCACGTTATAGCATAAGCATCATGATAGACAGGCCATGGAGGGGAAATACATAGGTTACATGTATGTGCACATGAGTGGTGGGGAACACACGGGGACACATAGGCCTTATAATATTTTATTTTCCTCAGAGGAAGCAAGCTAGAAGTGAGTTGCAAGTCCTTGTAACCCACCCAAGAAGAACTGGGAAATATCGCTGTGGTGAGAAGTAGCACTTGCAGAGGGAGCTGAGTGCACAAACTAGGAAGGGGTACTCTACAGATGTGCTTTAATACCTGCCCAGAAAACAACCAAACCAAGAAAGGGGGGGTCCTACCTAGCATACGCAGCAGGGACACCCAGGAGGAGGTAAGTGAGGAGGACAAGAACCCCCAGTCACAGCTGGCCCAATGTCAATTAAGCATTTGGATCTATGAACTGTTTTGTGGAGTATCAAGTTTTCTGTGTATAGTAATGTACTTTTGTTTAGCAAAGTAAATCACTGAATTCTAAAGTCTGTTATTGCACTGCTGGGTGATTGTTGAGGTCTAAGCTTGAGCACCCCTACACTTACTGTGCCTGAGTTTGTGACTACTTGTTATCACTACCGCTGAGAGTCAAGTGCTGAGGGAGTTGTATTTTGACCAGCTTTGCAGAACCCCATGCCTCAGAGGAGAGTGACTCCAGCACTTACAGCTGAGGCCCAGAGCCTTGTTGCCCTGTGAACATGGTCTGACAGCACACCTTTGTTGAAATGTGCTGGTGCATGTAGGACCACCTTTAGGGGTGTCAGATGATCTTAGGGATGCCGGATCTACAGCATTGCCTCAATCAAGATGAGAAACTACAGGGTCATCAATGGTATTTTTAAAGTTTGCTTCTGGTTGGGAGGGCTTTATTATGTGTAATGGAAGTAGCTGTTGCCAGGCAGTATTGTCTTAAGTTGATCTACATCCTGAAATGATGTTGGGCTTTGAGGCTGTCCACTTTTACCTCTGCAAAACATGCCTGAACCTGTAGTTTTTGGTGTTGGCACTTAACCCAAATCCAATCTTGATGATACTCAGCCTGACAGTCTTTTCACCTCCCAAAAACTGGAATTTGGAATGGGAGCCATTAACAAGTCAATGCCATTGCCAGATGCGATTATCCGGCAAAGCGAAGTGTCTTCCACATACGTGAATGCTGGCATCACAGTCTTTCAGAAGGACTCCCAGAAACTAGATTACAGAATGAAGATAACTGATCAAAGGATTAATCTTATAGAATGTCCCATGTTATGAGGAAGAGCTCGGATAGGACTATTAATATTTTTGCACTATATATGTTCGGCAAATGTCACATGAGACCTACAATCTTTTTCCTTTATTTTGCCTGCTTAAAGAGCATCCTTCAGATAATGTTGACAAAAAACAAATGTAAGTGGTGTTTTAATTTATGGAAAATCTGTACAGTAGACTACAAAATCAGGAGGGGTTAAGCCAGACACATTCCTGAGGCTTTGAGCGTGGAGAGTGGTCATGTCCTTCCAAAAGGTATTTTAAAATTATGATAACAACTATTTGTTATAGATGTATTGAATTTTAAAACATAAGCACAACTTCATTACCATCACTTCCAATCTTTAGAACTCTCTTCCTCTTGCACTGAAATAATCCATTGATCCACTGTAATTCAGGGAAGGCCTTAAAGACTTGGCTCATTCAGCTCTTTCAGCATGAATGTTCCCTTCTTACTTTCTCCTTTCTTCTCTCTTTGGAGCGTGGTCCCTAGACACCTCAGGGTATTAGAGCACTTTTTACAAGTGTCATTTTGTTCATTTGTTCATTAATTCACTACAGTATGAGTGGAATAAGCATTTCTAGAGTGGAATGATGGTGGAGATGGAGTGATATTTTAATAACGTTTATATAAAAAACAGCAGTGGTCATTGACAGCTTTTACTTCAAGCTCAACAATGTTGCTCAACTACTTCTTTAAAAATCTCGTATTGCCATGTACATTGTCAGTGCAGCCTCAGTCCTGCACCCAGAGCCTTTTAATCAGCTTGGAGCACTTTTTTGATGTTTCCTTTCTCTCCCTGGCACTCCTACAGTCCTTTTTTAGAGAGACTTATGCCCCTGCCTCATGCCCCCTGGACAATTATTTTGCATTAACCAGCCTAAATCCAGCAACTATATCCATCTCTGCAGTGTAAAGACCAGTGCATAAATGCCAGAGTACCAACAAGCATTGGCAAAGCCAACAGGATTGGCCTTTTGACCCTGCAAGTGCTTTTGTTGAAGCTATTCAATATCAGTAATTGATAAAAATGGTTATTGCTGATGCTGAACAGCTTTTATTTATTTTTTTGCAGAGTTTTATATAGCGCAAACTTATATAGATTTGGAAAAAAAAGATGTTAACACGTGTATGCATAATCACACATGCACATGTATGCACCATTACGCTACAGCAGCCCTGAGTTCTTACGCATATGTGTATCAACATCATGACGCAGTGGCCATTTTGGCAATTTTTCATAAAACAGTTAAAGATAGCTAATGCCTCTGGAGTGGTAAATTAAACAAATACATAAATAAAAATGGCACAAAAGTGTTATTACAGAAGAAGCGGGCGGTAGCAAACTGCAGCTGCCAAGTGGTCCTAGAAATATTCAAGAAAAAAAATGGGCAGTGGCAGGGAAGCAATAGAGGAGCACTGGGGAGAGATCGTAAACACTGCCGGAAAAAAAGCAACATGATGCAGGGAGGGGCGAGGAAGCAATAGAGAGGGGTTCTAAAAAAAAGGATGAGCCGATTGAAAAATATGAGGTAGTAACGGAGGAGCTGGAGGTGGGAGAGCACCACGGAAAATGTGGAGGGCTGGGGGCTCAAGGAGGAAACCTCACATGCATGATGAGGAAAGCAAGCAAGCAAACTCAAGCACCCCCATGAAGGACTAAAAGCAAAAGAAAGAATGTGAGCGGGTGAAGGATATGAGTCATTAAATCAAAAGGATGGTAAAGAAGCTAAACCGAGGAGGACATCCATTGAATAGGAAGCATGCAGATTAGATTGTCAAGGAAGGAAAACAGCGATAGGCAATAAGCACATTAGATCTTTCGACAGCAGTGAGCTAAAGCTGTCTCTAGGCTTGACCTTAAAATATGGGCAAACTGAGAGAAAGGCTGCCAGCCCTGACAAAATTTTTCTAATGAGGCATAGTTGCCCCTTAGTTACCCCTGCAGTTCTTGTACGGTAAGGAATTGCTCTAGTATTATGTTAAACCATGCTTTCTTCCATTAGTAATTTGGTATTTACATCTAAAGGCGCACATCTAATAAAAAAGGCTATAGAGGCATCCAGTCATAATATTGTGACATTTTAGAGATCTATAGTTAGGTGGCCATTTCATTCTGGAGAATTGGAATTTACAGTATATTTGATATTAATAATTGTAAAATACATGGGATTCTGCAACCTCTGTATAAAAACCCATCTCTAATTTCCTTAAATTAGGTGATTTATGATGCACCCAGTCACCTGTTTTGAATAAATGACGTAGCCGCTCAACTGTAATAACTTATTACAGTTGAGTTCTGATGTCAGTGCTTGTTGCCAGAGCCAGCAGCAGAGACCAAAGGCATGTGAGATCACTGTGCATAATTAAAGGATCTTTTTAAAGAATGAAAACAAAACCTAGCTTTTCTTTCTTCTGTTATTTTTTCCTAGCTGTACAGTGACAAGCAGAAACAGACATGTCAGAATGTTTAATTGTTGCACTCCTTAGGTAATTATAGAAAAGTTTGAATCTTTCTGCATGTTTCCACACATGCTGAGCTACTGTGCCTTTTTTAAAAAAAATGTATCGTATTAAACTGATTCTAATATATTTTTTCATATAAAAGAGCTATGCCCAATATTTTAGGTGGATTGTGGGCAAGGTGATGGAGTGGCCATGTATTATAAGGAATAAAGTACCCTTGCTGTAAATTATAAGGATATTGCAGGTCACACCGGAGTTCTATAATCTTATAAACGAACTTGACATTCAGCCTCGTTACTCTATATATGGTCATGAAACTCCTTGGTGACTTGCAAAAGCCTTATAATGTACAGCAGGGGGGTACTTTATCCCATATATTAGGATTTTATGAGCAACAGAATTGAAAAGAAGACTGTCAGAAAGTTATTAATCATGAGGATAAGAAGCAAAAAATGACAAAGCATGTTATATTATAATGACCTAAATATTAAAAGAGACATTTTCACATGCAAAGTAACACTTTAGCAAGTAATAGAAACGTATTCTAGAAGATCATTATGAAATAAATCCAGGTCAGAGGAAAATCCAATCTTATGACAAAAATCACAATAATAGTAATTCAAAACTTGAGAATAGGACATAGAGAGAATGATAAGGACAAAGAGTGAAAAGGGAAAGAGACACTGAGTCATTCTAATATACATCAGTGTAAGTAAAGGTATCTTCACATAAAAAGAGAATATTACATTTTTCATACGAAAAACTATAGGTTGTTTAAAAAATATGTGTACATAAAATGCATTTTATTTGCAAAGTTGGACTTACCTCTTATGAACAAAGTTACAGTCCAACCTTAACTTTTAACATGCTAGTGAGTGCTGCACACATCGGACAATCAAACAACTAATTCGCCTGCTGGAAATGCTTAATTTTAGTTATCCTCATGAGCTTTTTGTTAACTGAAGAAATAGGTTACTTCAAGTAATAAACAAGTGGCAATTGCAGCCGATAACAGAAAATATGTATTTTTTTCAGAAACCAGAAAGGCCCTTTTCTGCTCTTTGTCTCATTTCTGCATGTACACTCTCCACTTTTTACCACAGAGAAGTTTATTGGGACGAGCAAACATGGACTTTATGGAGACAATGTAGAGGAAATGGATTGGATGGTTGGTAAGTCTTAAATGTTCAACCTTTTTTCTTCTTGAATTGCAATTCAACGTTGTGCTCATCCTTGTTCAATAGTGATGATTTTTTTTATTATTGTCTGATTGAGCTATCCCATCCAATTTTTATGAAACACTATCTACCTCTTTTTTATTTTTCCTGGATTTCTTTTTACTTTTGCACATGGTTTTTGGCCTGTGTTGCATTTTTAGTTATTTATTTTCACTCTCTTGTCATTTTATTGGCTTTAAAATAGAAAAAAGGGCAAGTGCTTCTACTACTGCATGAAAGGATTTGTGGCTTTGTATGGTTTTATGGAAAATACAACATCCGTTGATATTTTTTTTAACTATTTACATGAATTCCCCAGTTTTAGTTGGAAATGTCATGTACCACATACTCTCCCTTCCAGCTGAAACCAAGGCAAGAACATCCAAAACCACTTGAGAATTGGTATATGACTCCTTCTTTGGAGTTTGAATTAAGGAAAGTGCCGTCATTGTAGCAATAATGTCATAGAGACTTGATCCGATCTTGATTTTTTTTCGTGCAACCAGCAAAATGGAATATAAAACTTAAGGAACTGCATTCATTGTAGCAGATACATTTCATAGATTAGCGCCAGGATTTCTTCTAACATTCTTTTGGTTAAAAAAATAAATAAATAGGGAAATCATAAAAATATGGATTAATATTTGGAGCAGGCAACTGTCCACCTCAAGGAACAAGGAACAAGGAACAAGGAATAATAACATTTCTTGGCAGGGTGAACTTGCAAAATCACTACATTAACCTGATTTTAACAACCTGGGGGCATATTATCAAGCCAGGCGATAAAATTATCGCCGCTTTAGCGGCAGAAAACTGCCCCTAAAACGGCGATAATGGGCTTGCTAATATGCTCTATGGAATTCCAATTGAAGCCCATGTTAGATGTCCTTCACATATAACATGGACTTCAATTGGAATTGCATAGAGCATATTATCAAGCCTGGCTTGATAATATGCCCCTTAATAACTATGGCACACAGAAAAGAAAATTACACAAAAACAGCAATAATTCAATAAGTGTTTTTGCATTATGAAAAAATAGAGCCAAAAAGCATTAAATGCCAATGAAAGTCTATGGAAGCAGCATTCCGGGACCTAGGCCTGATTTCAGGGTGACTGCAACTGAGCCGTGGCAGAATACACCAAGTGCATTTGTCCCAGTAAAAGTCTGGAAGACAAAAAGATTGAAAGAATGTCTATGTCCTACTTCAGAAGGACCTTTCTTTCTTGAAGAAAAGTGTTATCATTTCTTCTACATCTCAACACATCCTCACTTTTTGCAAAATTGAATCAGCCCTTTGCCTGGATGCCACTGAAACTGTAGCTACTGCCATGGAACCAAAGGCTGGATTCCTGAAGCATATTGTTCCCACTGACACTTTGAAACTTTGGATACTTTTTGCTGAACGCAGACTGAGTCATAGTTACTTTTTCAGCAAGGGGGGAGCTCTGAGTGGGATAAAGCTGAAATGCAATCCGGTGCTGTGAAACTGCATGTTGGATACTTTTCTGGCAAGTCCCACTGAAGCTTTATAGAAAACGTTTTTTAAAGTTTCTAATGTTCTTTTAATTTGCACACAACCACAGATGCATATTTCTATGAACCCCAGGACCTCAGAAGAAAGGTACTAGATACTTTGATAGTGTCAAGCCGAGGCCAAAAGTAAAGCCCAGTCCAGGTCCAGCTGCTATTGTAGTTTGTTGTGTCTCTATAGCCATATAGAAGGTCATCCCACTGACCCTTGGCTTCCACTTCTTTGTCCTGAGTACAAGAGGGAGCAGGTCCAGTCCTTCAGGGCTCATCTCCGGTCATAGATTGTAAGCCCAGTCCTCTACTGATGTTCCGCAGGCGCCAAAAGTGTTTTGAGGAGAGTACCTTGGGGTGCCTCATGTATGGTTGACACGAGCTAATTTATGGATGTGACCACTAGAAGCACTTCTAAAATGCAATGTATCAGGGTAATTCCAGATAGCCAAAGTTTTCAACCACACTAAACCTATGATCTGGTTTTCTGTATGGGACAGTCAGACCTGGCAGAGTGAAAATAGCTATTAGGGCCTTGTCATTGTAGGGACATGGTGATTTTAATTTTCTACATGTCCCCCCACACAGCTTACTTATGGGAGAAAAGGCCTGCATCTGGGTGACCTAATCATTAAAAAGGAAGCCTTTGACTGTCAAAAAGGTTATTTAGAGAGGCTGCATTGCAGGTTTACACTACAGCAGTAAAGCTACAGTGGTAGGCCTGAAGCCATCTTTTGCACATCCATTCTTTGGAAGGCCCAATAGGTGCTACAGTCCATGAGTGGTATGTAACTTCTAGGCCTTAGCTGTATTTCCGACATCATAGAGGGGCTTTTAGGATAGTTAAGTGCATTCAGTGGGAGCATGGGCACTTTACTGGTTAGTAGGGGTAAAGCCTTGGGCCACAATGAAAGCAAGGAGCATGTCTCCCATTACTTGGTTTCTCAGTAAGCAAACAGCTATAATTGGGGTATGGTGCACCCCTCAGACGTCTGGGCTCCTGTGCCACTGAGCCTGCTGCAATATTGAGAGCCACACCCTTCACACGACAGGCACATCTTTTGCTTCTATTTGAGATACCAAGAATGGACTCAAAAGTATATTTTTGATTTCCAGACCTAATCATTCATTATCTTCATTACCAATTTAGGGCCTTATTAAAACTGTGTCAGTACAGGAACCATCATCAAAACGACATCGGAATCCCCACTGGACAGTTGGCGGTCCACCCGCTGTATTACGATGTTGGCATTTTATGAATGAAAGACCACCAGAGCACCGCCGCCACCGTCAGCCATTTGCTGACCGACTCAGTGGCGGTAGGGAGAAAGCAGCTGTCAGAGAGCAGTACAGAGAAGTTCACTGCCATTTTAATGGCTAGTTGGCTTCCTGTTGAGCCGACCATGGTGGGAAGGCTGCCTGCTTTCAGTCGGCAGAATCAAAGGACTTGGGATGCATACTCACCCATTTCCTTTTTTTCCCTTCAGTCTTCCACGTTGATCCCTTACACCATGGTCCCCCTTCACAGCAACATCTTGATCCCAAAGAAAATGACCCAGTTGGCGACGAAATCCAGGTAAGTCCATTTTGTACTATTTACCCATTGACTGGACTGGGCACATATGGTCCAGACTCCAGCAATGGGAATGTACTGGCAGTGGGTGTTTTTCCACATGTGTCATGCATATGTGTACAGTTAACACTTCTGCAGTCAAAATATACATACCTGCATAGAAACATATGAAAAAATATTCCCCGCCATCAGAAACACTGCCGTTGGCCCAGCGGTGACATCGTAATGCCGCGGCAGTATGGTTGTAAGACCACCAAACTCGTAATCAGGCCCTAAATGTTAATACAGCAAATGGAGGACAGTAACCAGTGACATCAACAAGTATTTTACTTCAGGGAAAAAATACTATTTGGGCCAATGCCAATCAAATTAAAGAATATTATGTAAAAGGAGCTGATTTTGGAGCTGAAACCAGTTTACTATGCCTCTGATATTTGGTTGACCAGTAAGTAACCTGCAATTTCTGGAAGCTTTAAGTGTAAATCTTTCGGGTTTCCTTTTTTTTACCCCGTTGAGTGTGGCTGTGAGTGATACCGTAGTGGTATTTTGTAAATTCCATAAAGATTTTTTTTTCTTATGGACTGCTGGTTATTTTTTTAATCCACAGAGAATAAATCCTACCTAAGTTACATAACACGCAGAATCCTGACTCCTGTACGTTTGTAGTCGGAGAAAACACAAATCGCCATGGTAAAAGAATAAGTAGCAATTTGTCAGAAGACATTGCCTGACATTTGTAACCAGCTTTAATAACTTTTCACTCATCACAGTCTACATCCCAAGAGGTCTCTTATTTGCAAAATAAGATATCCATGTTAAATGATAAAATTGATTTGTTCTTAAAGAAACTTACCTCCCATCCTCCTTTGCAATGACAAGAAGGGTGAGGCTACAAAAAAACAAATCAGAGCCTTTATCATTTCAACTTCTTCTGAGTCATCCCTGATATGTCTCGTTCAATAGGAATGTCTGCAGAGAGGTGTGAGGCAGCATAGGCAAGAAAGTTATTTTACTTAACATCATCGATAGCCATGATTCTATAATGACTGTCTTCATGGTAGGAGCTTCATCTTTAAGTGAGGTTCTTTGAAAACCAGTAATTGCTTATTGAAACAAGTTATACATTTGATAAGACATCATAGAAGTTGCTTGGAAATACTATGTTTCCTCAGAGAGTGTTTCATAAAAAAACACCTTCCACCTCACTGGCCTGGTGATGTGATTAAGATTCAACTTAGGGACCATGTTCTTGCTTAGGGTTTAGAGAGAATGGAATTTGATAGTGCTTTGTGTTCCTTTTCTCCTCTTTCTAACATACAGCTATAGTCTGCCTTACAGGGAAATATATCATAGGTCTGATATAAATGTACCTATGCCTTCAATCATGTTGTAACATGCAGTACTTGCTCCTCCCTCGGCAAAAAGTCTGAATCTGAACTTGATTCAAACATGCTGCCTGGTGGTAGGAGGAGGGAGCCAACAATAGGGTCTCTCTTAATTCAAAGATAAATTATGCTAAAATTATTTCCAAGGGCATCTGAACCGTTTTAAAGATGTATGCTTGCAGGTCACTAAAGCAATGCCTCCCTCTTTCAAGAACGTATTTGTATCATACCATCCACTGAAAAGGGAAAACCCTATGCCTTCTGGGTGTTCAGTAACTTAGGTGCACATGCAACAAATCCAATAGCGATTCCTTAATAGCGATAAATAAGGAATCGTTATTAAGGAATCGCTTTTCAGGATGCATCAACAGATTCGGCAAAAATTAGCGATTCCTTAACAATCGCTAATATTTACCCAATCAACAATAGCGAGTATAGCAAACACTGATTTAGCCAATTGCGAGATCGGTATTACCGAAATCGCTAATACCGATTCCGGTAATAGCGAAATCGGTAATAGCGACTTCGCAAAAATCGGATCGCTCCGGGAACGGGCTAATGACATCACAACCAGGAAGTACAGCAGCCCACCCTCATTCACTCGGCTGAGGAGCAAACAGGAGCAGGAACTGGAGACAGCCTGAGCCCAGTGATACACCACTGACAGGACTACCACCCTACCCAACCAGGATGGAGAAAGATGCACCAGCCAGCGCAGATTCTGCCAGAAAGAGAAAGCGCAAGTTCTCCGACCGGGAACTGGTGCACCTGATCGAGGGGGTGGGCAGCAAACACGATCGGCTGTTCGGGAAGCTGTCCCTAAAGGTGCCAGAGGGTGAAAAGCGTCGCATATGGCTGCGCATCAGAGAGAGGGTCAATGCGGTGGGTGTGACGCTCCGCAGCATCGACGATTTAAAAAAGAGGTGGTACGACCTCAGGAAGCGGGCCAAGGAGAGGATCGCTGAAAGGCTCCGGGAGGCTGCTAGAACAGGAGGGGGACCATCTACAGTTCCAGAAAACACTGCCCTGGAGAAGCTGGTAGAAGGGACCATCGAGCCAGAGGCAGTGGTGGGAGTCACACAGATGGACACCTCCGGCGCAGCCACAAGTGCCCAAGGTAAGATGCATGTCTGTGCCCATACTCAGCATTGCGTACAACCATTCCCAAACCCCCAGCACGATCACAGTGTGCATGCAGAATTGCCCCACACATGTTCACTCATAACAATAGTGCATCATGGGAGTCGTAGGCAGGTCAGGCCGGTGTGCATGTACAGGAAGAAAAAATATACTGTAGTCAAGACATCTGTAGAAGCTAGAAATAGACTTTAATTTAGTGAATCATAGTAGGACATGTATGAAGTAAAATACACCTTGGGAGTAACAATCCCACTAACCATGCACTGTTTCACACACAGATGCATCTCCTGGCGACTCCGATGACAGCGGCCGGCTAATCATATCAGAGACACCAGCCGATTCGGACGTTGATACTCTGGCAGAGCCGCATTCAAAATCACCACCACCACCACCTGCTGAAGCGCCAACTGCAACAAGACAGCGGAGACGCAGGTCACAAGTCCCACCCATGCACGTGATGGATGCATGTCAGACACCTGCAACACCATCGGGCCAAAGTCCAACATTCGTCCCACCGCCTGCAGCACCACCTTCACGTGTCTGACTCCCACTGCGCCGCAGGTCTCTGCGCAGTACACCAATTGTAGGCGACGATGCAAGCTCCCCAAATGGTGGCATTGAAGAACAGATGCTGCATGTCCAGCGCCTACAGGAGAGACACATGGCTACCATCAGCAGTCACATAGCGCGCCTAACAAAAGAAATGCGCACCCTGACTGCGGCAGTGAGGGACATGACCACTGTGGTGGCAGAGGGCAATGGGAACCTGAGGGAGGACATCCAGGAACTCACCCGTGCCATGACCCAGGGCATGACAGCGAGAGAAGGAGGCACCGGCAGAACTTGCTCCGGTCCGCAGCCTCTACGAAGGCCATCACTCGGCTGTGCAACAGCACAGCTGTTTTGTCACGCCGCTCGGTGTCACTGCAGGTTGACCTGGGCCATTATTGCGGTGATGTTGCCAAGGCCCTAGGCCAGGTGACCGCTGCAGTGGAACACCTGCAGAGTGGTACTTTCAGTGCTAGCGCATTGGGAGGGGAGGACGGCAGTGAGGCTGCCTCAAGTGTGAGCAGTGTTTCCGTGGCAGAGGCCAGCACCAGGAGGCGCAGTTCGCGCTGCTCCACAGCCACAGGGAGAGGCCGTGGTGAGGTAGAGGAGACACCTGAAAGGAGGCTGGGCGTTCGTGGCAAGCGTCACTAGACTGACTGAAAGCCATCCATGACCATGGTGGGGTAACCAGGGTCCTCTCCTATTTGACACTTGCACACCCGTGACTACAACGGGCATGTTTTGTTACACTTGTTTTGGGGAGCTCTTATTTTCTATCATGTCTGCCCGCACATGCCTCAGTGCTCCTGTGCATTAAACAGTAGCACCACAAATGCAAATGTCATGGTTGATTCTTACCTGGATCAGAAATGATGTTGCGTGATGTATGTCCGCCTCCTTTGCCCCTCAGCTGTGTTAGGGACGTGTGCCTGTCGGTGTTGTGCGGGTGGTTGGTCATCCCGGAAGTCATCATTCCTGTCCACCTCTATGGGTATCCCCCTTCTGGTGGCGATGTTGTGCAGCATGGCACGTACAGCAACAATCCTGCAGCAGGTGTCAGGTTTGTATTGCATGGCACCGCCAGTCTTGTGTAAGATTCTAAAGCGACTCTTCAGAATCCCAAAGGTCCTCTCTATTACATTCATGGGGGCAGATTTATGACGACTGGCGCATCCCTGCATATCAACAGGGATGCGCCAGTTATTATGCGCCACAGCTGCGCCACCATGGATGCGCCGCATTTACAATGCGGCGCACCATGGGGCAAAAACGGCACAGATGCGTGACGCATCTGTGCCGAAAAGTGGCCCATTGCTGGTGTTGCGTCGCAAGCGCGACGCAGCTCCAGCAATGATCTGGGGGGCCCTATCTTTACAATGCTGCGTCAATCCTTACGCCTGCTTCAAGCAGGCGCAGGGTTTTGACGCAGCATGGGCCTAAAAGTGACTGAGTGAAATCTTGTAGATTTCACTCAGCCACTTTTAGGAGGCGTTCCTGCGCCGGAACGCCCCCACCTGCCCTGGAACGCCTACATGTGGCGCAGGGCTTTACAACGTGACGCATCTGGGAGATGCGTCACGTTTGTAAATACCCCGCACCATGGCGCAGGATTTGCGCCGCTGCTGCGTCACAAAAGTGACGCAACGGCAGCGTAAATGAGGCGCAAGTCAAACATAAATCTCCCCCCTGGTGCTTATGTGGGCCGCGTTGTATCGTTGCTCCTGTGGTGTTGCTGGATTGATGTAGGGGGTAAGTATATATTCCCGCAGGGCGTATGCACTGTCACCTAAAAGATGGAAGCAAAGGCTTAGCAACGGTGATGTATATACATGTGTGGTGCTCATGTTTGGAAGAGGTATGTATACGTACCAAGCAGAAGTCCCTCTCCAAATTCTCCGTTGAGTAGGCGCCTGTGGATGCCACTGTGTCGGAATATGTAGGAGTCGTGTGTGCTCCCCGGAAATTGGGCCACTAGGTCCGTGATGATGTGCTTGGCATCGTACACAACCTGCACGTTGATTGAGTGGTATGACTTCCGGTTACGGAATGTGTACTCATTGGCAGAGGGTGGACAGATGGGGACATGTGTGCAGTCGATGCATCCAATGACATGGGGGAAATGGGGGAAATGGGCCACCTGGTAGAATGCCTGTTTGTTGCGGTCCAACTGCTGTGGGGTTGTGGGGAAGCTGATGTGGGTGTGTATCATTGTCAGCATGGCATCAATGAATTTGTGGAAGAAGCGTGAGAGTGGCTTTGCGATACGTCTCCGGCTACGGCGATAACCCCCTGGAAACTTCCTGAGGCCAGTAGGTGCAGGCTGCATAGGACCTGGACGTGCGCAGGAATTGCATTGGTCCGATGTGTCTGGTGCTGCAGTAGTGGTTTGAGGTCTGCTATTAGGCGCATGATCATGGCACGATTCAGTCGGTACTTGTCGTACACCTCATCCTCATTCTGTCCTAGCAATGTGATACGCACTCTGAAGACTCTCTCCTGGACCCTTCTCCTGCGCTGTCCTGCTGCATTGATTCGCATCCTCCTTGCTAGCACGTAGAGGGCTGCCATTTTGTGCAAGCCAGCAGGGTCTCCAGGGCCAATTTTAAGGGCTTACTGATTGGTGCCATCTGTGGCACATGTTTCTTTTTTTTTCTACATTTTTTTATTTTTTTGTAACTTTACCTCCAGGTTCTGATTCCCCTTAATCTGCTCATGCTAAATAGCGATTTTGGGGATTTTCGGTATTTGCGATTTTTGATGCATTGAGTAGCAATTCGTTATTAGCCATTGGCACTTGCCGGTAGCTAATAGTGATTTCGGTGATAGCGAGTTCGGTATTTAGCGATTCTTTATTTTGCGGGTTGGTTATTAGCGATTCTTTATTTTGCGGGTTGGTTATTAGCGATTCTTTATTTTTCCGGGTAATTATTTTGCGATTCTTTATTTTGGGCCGATTCGTGTTGATGCATTGGGATTCGGTTTCTGACACTCACTAACGGCTGATTTTACCGATTCGGTATTTTACCGACTGGATTTTACCTTGATGCATGTGCCAGTTAGTTCTTTATAGATTTGGCTTGTGAAATTATCTCACTCCCTTTCTGAGTTACACTTCCAGACATTTTGCCCATTACGTATTTGAAAATTGGAGGTGCATCTTTTTAACATTTATAATATGCATCCAACTAACAACTCCGCTAGAATGTTAGCTCTACCGCTCCATTTTCTAGAACAATCAATTCACATGACCACTTTCACATCATTCCTATAATACTGATTGCTGATGACTTTAACATACCTTATAGAGACCCCGTTCCTAATGAGGAGAACTTTCTGTATTGTAATGAATGCTTTGTATATCTACATAATTGCTCCACCTACAGCAATTTTCAAAAGCAGGCAAGCTGATTTGTTTACATTCATTTCTGAACTACACCTAAACAAGAAATGTTAATGGCTATTTAAATCAGATATCCCAGCAAGATCTACTTTGAAAACAACTATGAGGAAAAGTCTATTTGATTATTTATAGTAAGTGTTGATCATTGGGCTCAGTTAAGTAACTGAGAAGGTTCAGTTGGTCCTGATCCTATGTCACAGTCCTATAACTCAATTTCCTAAATATTACTTTCTCTCCTGGGGACAGAAGAAGTGCAGTTGGGTGCCTTGTTTTCTTATGTTAAGGGTGCATCATGTTGTAAGTTCATTATATGGACTTCTATCAATTTAAGGATGGCTATCCCAATCATTTCCTCTAAATGCTTGGAACTACTAACTGCTACTGTGGTGCACTGTGAAAGCAATCCTAATATATTCTTACATTCACTGAAAAAACCATAGGTTTCAGGGACGTTCTAGCTAGTTGCACATTTCACTCGTACAAAACCATAGAAATTCAGCCGTTATAGTTAATTGAGCTAACTATAACTAACTCCCCCGCAATGCACTGCTGATGACGTCACATATTACATCATTCATGACATGGTCAGTGACATCACTGATGACATCTCAAATGACATCACTGATGACATTATCCATTGACTGTGTGTTTCTGTAAAGTTTAAATATGTTTTATAAATATATTGGCCAAGGTATATTGAAGAATGAGTGGGTGTATAAATTTGTGGATGGAGGATTTAGTAGGTGCGTGACTGACTGTATACGTGAGTGATTAAATGTGTCTTACTGAATTCATGGGTTAGTGACTAAACTGTGTGAATGTCTGTATCAGTCTGTCTATTGCTGTGTAAGCTGCTGCATTGGTTGATGAGTAGCTACATGAGTGTCAGTATGGGTTATTGATTGGTTGCCTGAGTATTTGTATGGGTGCCTGAGTGTGTGTGTGGGTGGGTGGGAGGTGTGTGACTTTGTGCATAGATG
This sequence comes from Triturus cristatus, assembly GCF_964204655.1. Classification (NCBI taxonomy): domain Eukaryota; kingdom Metazoa; phylum Chordata; class Amphibia; order Caudata; family Salamandridae; genus Triturus; species Triturus cristatus. The sequence goes on along the minus strand of NC_140591.1, from coordinate 740,407,861 downwards.
TGTGAGTTCTTTATTCACTGGGTGTATGGGTTCAAGACTGCATGTGGAAACAGCTGTATGGGTGGGTGAGTGTGTGTATGGGTGTGTTGGTGAGTGAATGGATATCTAAGTGCTACATGTCCAAGTAACTACATATGTAACATGCAGTGCATGAGAGAGTTGGAGTATATAAATAACTATACGTGAGAGTCAGTGATTGTGAGAGTGCTGTATGGATGAGTGAGTACTTGTATCAGTGATTGTATAAGAGAGTAAGTATATGTCAGTATCACTATGAATAAGTGAGGTTGTGTGTGTATAACTGTATAGCTGAGTAAATAGAAATCTGATTGATTCTTTGCATGACTGACTAGATGTGTGAGTGACTGTATGGGTGAATGAGTGGATGTGTGTGTAGACCTAGGAATCTGTGCGTGCGTACATAGTAACTGGTATTGGTGTCTCTATTGTTTTGAGAATGGTAGTCTGTATTTTAGAGTGGGTGTATCAAAGGTCTTATTAAGGTATGAGGAGGTGCATCACATTTCCACGTGGATGATGTCATCAATGATGTCATCAGTGATGTCATTTGAGATGTCATCAGTGATGTCATCAGTGATGTCACTGACCATGTCATGAATGATGTAATATGTGACGTCATCAGCAGTGCATTGCGGGGGTGTGAGTTATAGTTAGCTCAAATAACTATAGCAGCCAAATTTCTGTGGGTGTGTACGAGTGAAATGTGCAACTAACTATAACGTCCCTGAAACCTATGATTTTTTCAGTGAATTTCAAAGGTTTTTTAAATGGTAATTGTTAACTATAATGTCCCTGAAACCTATGGTTTTTTCAGTGAATTTCAAAGGTTTTTAAAATTGTAATTTGTAACTATAATGTCCCTGAAACATATGTTTTTTTTAGTGAATTTCAAAGGTTTTTTAAATGCTAATTTCTAATTATAATGTCCATTAAATCTATGGTTTTTTCAGTGATTTTAAATTATCATTCCATTCTCAACCTGGTGAAAACTGCCAATATCGCCAGTTTTCCAGGAATAGCTTCTGCAAAAATAAATCGCCACAAATAAGAGCAGCAACTAACGCTAATAATAATAATAAAACAGGCGATACGCTGCGTTAGCAGTAGGAATGTAACATCCGCCTTTAACTGTTGTAAAGTAGGATGCCTACCTACAGTGTGAAAGGGAGCCCAGCCCAGAATCACATCTGAAGACCAACTCATGTCATAGAGCTACTGATCAGGCACCTCTCACACCCAAGAAGGCCACAAAACCCACTGCCACCACCCTCAGGACCTCCCCCTCAGACCTCCCCTACTACAACCGAGGCAGCACACAACAGGACAGTGAACCTTCCAAAAACAGCATGGCCCATCAGCCATACAATAGCTGAATGTTGCAAAATGTGGCAACCAAACATGTGTGAAGTACGCAAGTCAGCCTCCAATAATAATGCACACAATACCAAGTGTAGCGGTCATGTGCTGGACAGACCTCACTATGCAGAGCACAAACCTCTCCATGTATACATATACTGCTGGTGTTTATAGTGTTGTACACAGTGTATGTAACCATGTTACCTCAGGCAGTGGGGAAGATCTTGGTCATGTACCTGTGTCCTCGTCCCCTGTAAGCGGAAGCGCCGTGGGCTGGTCCAACGTATGCCACTCCAGCGTAGAAGTATGAATAAATAGGCCGGGGCTCTGGGCATGGTTCACTTGTGTGAAGGCCAACGCGTCTGCAAGAGCAGCGGCCCTCAACCTGCCATGTGACTGCCGCCATGTCCGTCGGCCTCCTCGACACAGGCCCCCTGCGAACACAGCGGCACATCGCCGCAGACTTATGTCTGTACAGACTACTGCCTTCAAACTACACTGCAGACAGCAGGGCTCACAATTCAGCTGGAGTGGCGATTGCAGATGACGCAGTCCAGTAGGCAAGACGCATTACTCCCAGTGCGGCCCCCCTGGACCACGCATCATCGCAGGCTGCATACACGCTGAGCACCAGAGGTACCACTAACTCAGTGCACCACAAGTCAACGCCACGTGGCCTTATTAAGGCAGAAATCATTAGACACAAGACATTGCTACCAGTGAAGCCCGCCCGGACCACGCATCATTGCAGGCTCCGCACACACTGACTGCTTCTGATGCCACTAACTGTGCAGCTCAACTCAACTCCACATGGCTGTGGGCCCTTGCTGACCACTGCCTCTGGCCTACACTGCGGTCAGCTCAGTCTTGATTCATTAATTGCAGAGTCCACTAGGCAACTAACTACAACGTCCCTGAAACCTACACAATATCCTTTTAGTGTCCTTGCTTCAAGAACTTTTTTTTATATGAATTATAGCTTTAGTACAATGACCAAATTCATCTTGCAAGTCCAAAGGAATTCTGAATAGCAGTCTACACTGTGGCCAGCAGAGCTCACAGTTCGAATTCAGTCTTGATTTATTAATTTCAGAGCCCAGTAGGCAACTAACTATAACGTCCCCGAAACCTACACATTTCGACAATGTATTCCATACATATTTCATCTTTTGTTACCTACACTGCAGTCAGCAGAGCTCACAATTTACATTGAGACATGATTTATTAATTGCAGACAGAATTGTACTCTATGTCCTCAGATTTTATCAAGAGGAAGTGACAAAAAGCATTCCTCGATGTCTGTGCTGACTACTGCCTTCCATCTACATTTGTGGACTGCAGGGCTCACAATTCAGATCGAGTCGCAATTGCAGATGATGCAGTCCAGTAGGCAAAATACATTGGGCCAGATGTAGGTAAATCTGAAATACCGATTTCTTAATAGCGAATTTTACCGACTTGCTATTAAGAAATCGGTATTTCCTATGTAGGTAAAGATTCTGTAAAAAATACAGAATCCTTAGTATTCCTTATTACCAAATCTGTAATTGAGATTCGGTAATAAGGAATACCTATCCATTAATTTCTATGGGCTTGGAGGCCCATAGGAATGAATGTAAAGACATTCACTATTAGTGATTCGGTATTACCGAATCGCTAATAGCGGGAGCACTTTCAATGGTGCAAGGGTGTCAAAAGGATACCCTGTTGCACCCCTGAAATGTGCATGTGTGCACATGTGGCGCACATACATTCCCTAAGGGCAAGAATGTATGCCACATGGCACTTAACAAAACACAAAAAAGTTATTTTTTAAAGGAAATTGGTAATTACCATCAACTTGAAGTTGGTGGTAATTACCGATTTCTTGAGGCTCAAAAGCACTTGCTTGTGCTTCCTATATTGCATCTAAGGAATCGGTAATACCGATTCCTTAAATGCAAGAGCAATAAGGAATCGGTATTTACTGATTCCTTATTTACCGATTCCTTACCTACATTAGGAATGGCTAAATACAGGTCGGTAACGCTGAAATTTACTGAATTTCGGCATTACCGACCGGTATTTAGCCACCTACATCTGGCCCATTGCTCCCAGTGCGGCCCGCCCGGACCACGTATTATCGCTGGCTACGCACACGCTGAATGTTTCTAATGCCCGTATCTCAATGCAGCACAACTCATGGACCCTTTATGATACAATATTTTGTGTATAATTTCACATCTGGTGCCCCTACCTCAGTGTACCACAAGTTATGGACCCTTTACGATAGAATCTGTTGTGTATTATTTCACATCTGGTGCCCCTACCTTAGTGCAGTACAAATCATTGACCCTTTATGATTGAATCTCTGTGTCTGATACAATGATTACTGTTGTACTTGTTGCCAGCACCAACCATTCCCAGAGGGCTGAGTTACACTCACCCCACATGCATCCAGCACAGACGTCACTGTACATGTGACCCTGGTAATAAAAAGGAGTTGAGCGCACGTGCCCGTACCCAGTCCCACTATCTATCTGTGTCCGTGTGTTCATTATGTATGCAACATGCTGCACCTGGGCCCTACCACATTACATTGTGCTCTGGACAGCTTATGCAACCAACTTACCTTTAACAGTGGGAGAAAACTTTGGTTATGTAACTTTGTCTCGGTCATTGTACAAGTACGTACATTAAGACTGGATGATTAGAGTACTGCAAGGAGAGTGTATAGTGAATTTATAAGTATGTGGGGATTATCGGAGTGATTGTATAAGTACATATGTTGGCGCATCCTAACTCCGACAACAAGCTTGTCTCTAATTGGCTGCCCTATATGTCCCAAAAACTGAAATTTTGGCTTTGCATGGCCCTGTATTGCTACAGCTGCAATACTCCACTGAATGTGCAATAAACATTCACATCCACATAGATGTGTCATGTCCACCATCTTTCTTGTGTGGAACTATGGATGAATGTAGGGTCAGTGATTCCCCGTACTGTCCATGTTGGCCAGGTTGTGGGACTTGGCTCACAGAGTGAAACATTGACGCTTGCGACCCAGGTGACTGCAGCACTACAACAAGAACACCTGCATGCCAGTGTTGCCAGATATTTTAAGCCTTCTTTAGCCCAAAGCCAACCAAAAAATAGCCCAGAGTAGCCCAATATTGCTACTTTAAGGAAGGAGGGGCAGGGACATCGTCAAGCAGGCAGTGAATGCATTGGAATTGATGTTGCAGCAGGCTGCCAAGTAAATATTTGTCTAATAAAGCGCTTTAACATACTACTTTGCTGGAGCACTGTATATATATTTATAATCTAGCAACTAGCACAAACCAAAATTTTAACGCACAACCAGGAAAAATATAGCCCAATTGTGCATGATCTAGCCCAATATGGCAATAGTGCTGCATCAGTTGATACCTCATACAGCTCACGATGGATCCACGGCCATAGCTCTGGAGTCATTCTTCACAGCCTCACACACGACTGGCATACGCCAGGCCAGCCCACTCTACTTACCCTTACAGGGAAGGACAACAACGCTACATGGCCCAGATTTTCATTGCAGTGATCTGCTGGTCACACCCTAGTTGTCAGTATGCGACAGCCACTCCTTCACAGCTAGTATACACCCACACCACACCACACCTATCCAGCACAGGCATTACAGGACATGTGACCCTCCCAATAAAAAAGACCCGGCGCACGTGCTCAACACCATTTCCATTTCAGTGTAGTCCTGAGCCATCGAACAGCCTGGCCTCACTGTCCACCTCGGGGTCGCAATAAAATAAAAAGCAGGAACCCAAGACCCCAGCGCGAATTGCGCCAATATATATATATATATTTGTAATGCTTTCTATGGCACTGAGGGTCCCTCTGGGACCCCCTGAGCAGGTCTAGGGGGTCAGGGTGTTTCTACCCTGCCCCCTTCTCTTGTTTTATACCTTTGTTTCTCTGTTTTCTGGTGACTCGCTTCTACGGAGTTACAAGATGGCTGCCAACACTTCCTGGTTTGGAGTGTAGATAGCCAATCACAGTGAAGCTCGTGCTCGGAACTTAGGCTCCGCTCAGATTTCAAAACTTTAATTTTTCTAATTTCTCAGCAACTACTGAACGGATTTACACCATTTAAAAAAGGTCTCTTTCTGATCCAAGCACTACCTTTTTGCCAAATTTGGGGTAATTCCGTTCAGTAGTTTCGGCTCTAGCCTTGCACATGTTTCCTACGGGAAATTGATTTTTTGAGTCTTATTCTTTGAATTTCTCAAAAACTACTGAACGGATTTACACCATTTAAAAAAAGCTCGTTTTCTGAACCAAGCTTTACCTTTCTACCAAATCTGGGATAATTCCGTTCAGCAGTTGGGCCTGTAGCTCGTTGCAAAATTTCCTATGGAAATGAACATGGGGAAAACGCGTCTTAGGACCCCCCTTTTTTCTCAGCCCCCACTTGACGAATCACCCCCAAACTTTCAGGATAGGAGCTGACCTGGATAGACTTTTTGGGGGGAGAAATTTGCAAAGATTAGTCAAACTAAACAAAGTTATTAACAAATCAAAAAATGCTTTTCCTATGGAAACTAGGTTGTAACTATAACTATCTACTGGCGATTGCCAGTAGGTAATAAAATCTCATACATTATGCAGAAGGTTAAACTAATCTTTATAAGATAAGATTTATTTAGCTCTCAGCCCATCTGTAGTCATACAAGGAAGAATTACTGGTATGACAAAGACTGCAGGTAAAAAAAAATAACCTCTTCGCTGCTAGGCCTTCCCCCATGCTAAGCCTTTTTTTGGCTATTTGGGGTAGTTCGCGCTTAGGCCCCTGTAACTTTTTGATCATATAAGGTATCCACGCCGAATTTGCGTCCTTTTTTCCCAGTATCACGGGGATTCTTTTTTTTTTGGTCCTCATCTCACCATTCAGCTTCTGCAGTTGCTGACATGAAGCCGTCCTTCCGAAAAATACGCCCCACGGCTACTGCATTCGCTTTAGGCCTGGCCAGCTCCTGTGTTCGAAGCTTGGTGTAATCATAGGACTCGGGGGCAATCGACCAGTCTCATCTCCCGTCCCCAGATTAAAAAGTCCAGCCAAATGTTCGTGCTATGCTCATTTAGAGCCCCCTCATCCAAGTGTGCCATAGCGAATGAAGCCTTCAACCACTCCTCACACGAAGGGGGCCTCGGATCTTTCCATAGCTTACCAATTTCCCTTCAGGCAATAAGAATTAAGTATAGCAGTAGCCCTCTTTGTGATGCTTGTAAGAGATCAGAAGAATCACTAGCTACGCTGAGGATTACCATGGTGGGATTGACTATCAGTTTAACTTTAAAAATGCCACATAGAACGTGCTCCACAGTCTTCCAAAAGAGGCTTATTTGGGGACACTCATGGAATATATGGCTGTCGTCTGCTTTAAGGAAATCACATCTTGGGCATGTAGGAGAAGATAAAGAGGCAAATGTATCTATCTTCAACGGAGTGTAATACAGTCTATTAATGACAAAAAAGTGATTCTTTTTTAAACAAGCCGGCTTGACAAACTTATATAATAATTTCAGTGATAAGTCAAATAGATCTTCAAAGTTCGGGGCAAGGGGAGACTGATTCCGGAGTGCAGCCTGCGGAGGGTAATCAGCGTCATCGGCCTCCAAGAGCTTCTTGTACCATAGTGTGACTTCCTTCTTCTTAGAATGTGGATCTTGCATGAGAAGCTCAGTTTCCCAGTCACTAACAATGTTCTCCTTTTCCGCTAAAAACCAGGAGACCAATTGTAAATATTTGAATTTGGAGAAACCTCTTCTGATTTTAGATCTTAACACTTCCCAAGGATGGACACCTTCTGATGAAATGAGTTCCGACCATATAGAGATACCAGCCCTCTTTATTGGCGTCGTGAGGCTATCTTTCAAACAGGCCAGGGTCCCGGGGGAGTCCCAGATCAGGGCAAAGTCAGAGTAATACCCTATCCCCCATCTACCTCTGACCCTATACCACAGACTGAGAGCAGCCTTCGGACTTTCAGGGGTACCTTTTTTAAAAACCTTGGTGACCCAAAGGAAGCAGTCTCCCCCACCCTCCGCAATGGCCATTTCTCCCAAGAACCAGCCCAAATTTGATTCCTCCATTTTAGCAAGGAGCATCCAAATATTTGTAAATTGGAAAGCAACGGACTACCAGGCTATATCTGGGAGAGCAAGACCCCCTTTCAAGAGCTTACATCTCAACTTCTTCCATGACAGTCTAGCACCCTTATTTGCCCAGATAAAACTTCCAATCTTGCTTTGAATTCTGCCAATGTCCTTACTAGGAAAATTAAGGGGAATAGCATTAAACAAATAAGTCAGCTTAGGAAGGATGACCATTTTAACTAAATTGACCCTACCAAAGAGTGTCAAGGGGAGGTTTTTCCATCTAGAAATTAAGCGGCCCACTTCTTTGATGGTCTTTTTTAAATTGATCTGTGAGATTTTGTCTAAGTCGTTGACTATGCTAGTTCCCAGGTATTTAAACTCTTTACTTATTCTGCCTTCCCAGTTATAGATGTCCCAACACATCACCTCAGTTTTGGATGTATTAGCTAAATATCCCAAGAGTGAGCCAAATTCTACCAATAGGGCTTTAACCCTTGATATTACCAGAGTCAGATCGTTAGTATACAATAGTAAATCATCTGCATAAAGCACCAATTTACTACAATATTGGTAAGACCTGAAAGAAGTAATCTGTTCGTCTAATCTTATTGCTTGGGCGAGGGGCTCAATGTATAGATTAAATAACAGGGGCGAGATGGGACAGCCCTGTCTTGTTCCCCTTTGAATGTTAAAACTTGCTGTCAACATACCATTTAACAGGATTACAGCAGAAGCCCCTTGATAGCAGTTAATCAGAGTCTGAATGAAGACGTGCCCAAAGCTCATCCTCCTCAGAACCTCCCAGAGGAATGCTCAGCATACTCTGTCGAAAGCCTTGGCTACATCGAATGCCACTACAACGAAGGGTTCCGACCGAGCTACCGCCAGGTCTATATTACCGATAAGTTGAAGCGTCTGCTCCTGGATATGTCTCCCTGGGACAAAGCCTTTTTGGTTCAAGTTGATCAGCTGTGGGGCTAAGTTGACCAATCTCCCTGCAAGTATACTCATAAAGATCTTATAGTCGGCATTCAGCAGGGAGATTGATCTATTAGAATCCACCTTAAGTTGGTCCTTATCAGGTTTCAGGATAAGCACCATTGTGGCCTCCTTCCAGGACCTGGGAACTTGACCTTTCAAGCTATAGACAGAATTGAATAGTACACATAAATTAGGGACGCCCTTCTGGCAAGACTTCATCACTTGTGGCACTGATATCATGTGCTTACAAGAAACATGGAGTACAGAACCTATCTCAGTAGAGGGTTACACCTCTTACTGTGTAAATGCGACCCCCTCCTTAATGGGTAGAGCGAAGGGTGGTCTTATGTTGCTAATTTCTACAAAACTGATTGGTTGCAAAGTTTTAACTTATTTACCTATTGACAATTATAGCCAAGTTTTACGATTATCTTTCCCGCAAGGTAAAGACTTGGTGCTAATAAACTTTTATAATAATAATTTCCAGAAAGATAGAGGATCTTGTTTAGTGCCATTGGAAAAGGAGTTGGATAGGCTTCTAAACACATTTAATAAATTGGCTGCAGTCTTGTGGGCTGGTGATTTTAATATTCAAGCATGTCCCACCACATTCACTAATTCTTGTGGTTATTTGAAAACCTACCCAACCACTGATGGGACTAAGGATGACATGTTGCATTTCCCCCATTGCGAATATGGTCTAACCCTCAACACCTTAATGGCTAAATTCGATCTTGAGCTGTTGGATTGTACGATAAATGAGGGTCATTATAAATGTCCCACATTCACTGGTAGGGAAGCTAGTAGCAACATAGATCATATCTTATTCTCTAAGAACTGCCCTTATATGAACCTTTGGATATCCGAACAGGTGGTTAGTGATCACAATAGTATTTCCATAGTTTTGTTAGCTTGGGGAAATAGAATTACCAGCACTACCCATACAATCAATGATATCCTCCCCATTAGACCGAATGGTAGGAGATTAAAGTGGATTGGTTTGGACCCACAAAAGATTCAACGGGACGTGATTGATAAATGCAGAGATAGCATTAATTATTGCCTCAGCGAGGAGGTTACCCCTGGAAAGCTATGTATGGAATTCGCCAACATTAATAATGTGATAAGAAATATCTTAACCAGGAACACCAAAGGTTCTAGACAGGATGGTAAGAAGTGGTTTGATTCTGAATGCTCCAAGATTTTATCTAATCTAAAACTAGCATTAAGGACTAAACCCCGCAATCAATCTCTTGTCTGTAAACTACGTAAAGATTACAAACAAGCTATTTTAGCACAAAAAAAGGCGTTGAGACTAGACGCCTGGGACAAACTAACCATGGCTAGCGAGTTGAACAATATTAAACTTTTTTGGGAAATTGTAAATAGCCCCTTCCTAAAGGAGGATTGTATCCCTGCGTTGATGTCTCATGTTAATTGCACTGAATGGATTGAGCACTTTTCAAAATGTTTTAATCCAGAACAGATCATTTAAACTTTTCCTCTTTTAACAAATAATTTTACATGGCCCCTACTACCACTAACAATTAGCGTTGAGGAGGTGCTTGAAGGACTGCTAAATAGCAAAGGGGGAAAGGCTCCCGGCCCGGATGGTGTTCCGATCGATCTATATAAGGATGAAATGGATCTCTGGGCACCAATCCTTGCAAGAATTTTTAATGCTGCTGCCACAGGAAATTTCCCATTATCATGGGCCGAATCTCTAATTGTTCCACTTTACAAAAAGGGTTCGCGCTCTGAAGCATGCAACTATCGCCCTATTTCATTGCTTGATTCTTCCATAAAAGTGCTAAGTAGGGTGCTTTTAAAAAGATTGGAAATATGGGCCGAAGAATCCAATGTATTGACTCCAGTCCAATATGGTTTTAGGAAGGGCATTGGGACCATTGAACAATGTGTTAATTTGGAATTACTTATCCATAAATATACAGTGGTAAAAGGGGGAAATCTGTTTCTATGTTTTGCTGACTTGAGCAGTGCGTTCGACTTAGTGGACCATTCGCTCCTCTGGTCAGTACTACTTGAATCAGGGGCTCCAAAGGAGATTGTGTTTTTCCTAGCCAGGATATATGAGAAACTCTCTTGTAGTGTACGTTATGGACCTATGGGTGAGCAAACCCCCTTTTTTACTGTGCGAAGAGGCATTAGACAAGGGTGTGTATTGGCTCCCCTTTTATTTTCTCTTTTTCTAAATCAAATTGCTGAGGTTTTAAATAATACCCCTGCTGATGCCCCCAAAATAGATAATACTGTTGTGCCCATATTGTTATATGCGGACGATGCCGTCCTAATTTCACGCACCCCTCTGGGTTTACAACGTTTAATTGATGCTTTTACTGTTTTTATTAATGACAGAAAATTGCTGATTAATAAACTAAAAACTTTTACCATGATATGTGGGCGAAAACCCAAATGATCGCGGTCCTTTTTTCTTGAAGGCTCGAAGATACAAGCGGTTGACACCTTTTGTTATTCAGGCATCAGTTTTGATGCTAATGGCAAATGGTCTAACGAGCAAGGAAACATTGGTCACAAAATGACTAGAAATTCAAATGGCATTTTCCGTTTTGCCTCAAAAATAGGGGATTACAGAATAAAAGATATGTTAACCATATATAACGCGAGATGCGTATCGTCGGCCCTATATGGAGCTGGTTTATGGGGCCATTCTCCAATGGTCCAATTGCAAATAAACGAAAATACCTTCCTTAAACGTCTGCTATGTGTCCCAGTTGCAGCCTCGTCTGATTTAATTCATCAAGAAACAGGCCTTAACTATTTATCAGATTTGGCTGCTTTACGCCCTTTACTATTATGGCGTTCAATATGGAACAAAAAGGAAACTGAGTTCACACAGTCTGTAATTAAGGACTGTCTTAAGTTGGACTTCCATCTCCGTATTCAATGGCTGAATTATATTATTTTTTGGTATAATATCCTATTTGGAATTAAGATCTCTAAAGATTCAGTTTGTGATATATTACCTTCTAAGAAGGAAATTAAAGACACATTCCTTCTTTATAAAACAGAAGAAAGGAATAAGTTGATTAAGACTCATAAGACTTCTGTGTTTTATAGGCAGCGTAATCTAAAAAAAGGCCACCAGTCATATTTGGTGGAAGTGACCAGGAAATCACACCGATTTGTTCTTGTACGTTTAAGGTTGGGTATCGTACACCATCTCGTATCATTCCCTGTGATTGGGGCTGGTTCTAGCGAAGAATGCCCGTGTGACAATATTTCTAAACAAAGTTGTTGCCATTTTCTGTTATTTTGTAAATTTTATATCTTTCTGAGGAAATTTTATCTGAAACCGATCTTTTTAAAATATAATATCCGTTTAACTGCAGATGCCATGAACCTACTCTGTTCTCTCCAGAGCTGGGACATTTGTTTCCATGTAGCACTATACATTTTAAAATGCAGAGCTGCTAGGAAATCTATAACTATCTGTTAATGATAAATGTCAATTGTGCCTTGCTTTGATGTTATTGTTATGCATAAGTCATTTTATGAAAATAATCTATTTTATGCCTAAGTCACTTTACTATTATGAGTCGAACTCATTTTGCTACACATAAGTCATTTTATGTTAGCAACCTATTTTGCATATATATATTTAGTTTATCTTGTCAGTACAAGATGCCGTCTCCCATTGTGGAGGGAAACAAATGCTTTATGGTCAGGAAACTGTGTTTTATATAGCTCATAACTGACTTTGTATCAGTAACTTTATTACTGCAAGGTAACTGTATATGTCACTATACCATGTTAAGTGTTTCCTCCACCTATATGGTGATAGCTACTGACAAAATCGATTTTAATGACCTAATATTACAATGTTTAATCTATTTTTAAACATGTATATATACGGATGTATCAATTATGACTCACCATTCAATGCAAAGTTAAGTTAGGGCTTGTATAGGAATAACTATCTGTCCTTGATTTTGTTGAATCATATGTCATGTTATTTTATGTATTTTAATTTGCTCAGCTTATATGGTTGTATTCATACAAACCGAATTAAAGCTTATTTGACTTGACTTTGACTTGAATAGTACACTCAACATCAGGACCAATTCGTCCTAGAGGAGCTTATAGACCTCACTAGGGAGGGCGTCGGTACCCGCTGCCTTGTAATTCTTACATTTATTTAACTGTATTCTGATCTCTCTCTTGGTGATACGGGCGTCTAGGCTATCTTGACTACCTTCTGTTAATTCTGATAGGGCTTTATCCCACAACCAATTTTGAAGAGGTGCTATCTCCTCCCTATACAACTCTGAGAATAGGGAGAGAAGGCGGGTTTGCATGTCCTCCTCTGTACTCGATGTTACCCCACTATCATTAATTATTAATTCATTAATGTTATTTTTAGCACGATTAACTCTTGCTTTCCAGGCCAAGAGAGTGCCCGCCTTCTCACCTTACTCAAAGTACTGCATTTTCTGGGTCACCCACTGCGCCCTGACCTTTTGATCCAGCCTACCCCTATAATCCTGGCGAGCACTATCCAGATCCCTAAGAACCTGTATCAACCTATCTGGATTCCCCTGAGTGCAGCAAGTCCTCTCATCCTCTAGCTTGAGGATTTTCCCTTCCAAGTCACATAGATCCTGTGCCTCCCTCCTATTCTTAGAACAAATCAGGCTGTGTAGCAGACCCCTTAGATAGGGTTTAAAAGCATCCCATACAAAGGCCATGGAAGTTGAACCAATATTAGCAGATAAATAATCTAGGGTGGCAATTTTAAGAGCCCTAACTATATCTACATCCAACAGCATTGACCTTTTTAACATCCATCTAGACCTGAGACTGTGCCTCTTCCCTAGATGAGCAAATAAGATAGGAGCATGGTCTGATAGATGGCTAGGTAGGGTGGAAATAGAGGATACGTTTACCAAACTAGGCCTATCGACTAAAACATAATCAATTCTGGACGAGTGTCCGTACTTCTTACTAAAAAAAGTATACCTATGTTTATCACCCATCTTAGCCCTCCAGACGTCAAAAAGCCCCAAATCATGTATCATGTTTCCCAAAGCCCGAAGAATACGAGGGGCACCGACATAGTGGCTCTGATTAGATCTATCTCTTAAAGGGTCCAAGAGCACATTAAAATCACCCCCAATGATTATGGGCGAAGGGACTTCCATTAGTTTAGACTGAAGTTTAAAGATATATATCGGGTCGTCTATATTTGGGCCATAGAAGGAGGCAACAGCTAACTCCAAGCCTCCAAAGTCCAATAGTGCCACAATCCATCTCCCTGTGTGTTCAGTTTGAATAGTTTTAATAGAGCAGTCAGCCGTGAATCTTTTCCCTATATCTTCTTTGAGGGCTAAGAGAATTTCCACCAGCCACCCAGGAACGAACCCTTAAGAAATTACCAGGATTTCTGGGGATGCTGGGGTTGCCGAATGGGGACTTGGGGTGTCCAGTAGTTCCAAGACTGAGAATCTGTTAGAGATGTCAACCGTGGGGTGAACGGGAGAGGGGAGATCTCCGGACATTTCCGCCTCCACCTCACCTAAACCAGTCGTGGGATCAAGAGGAACAGAAGACTGCATACTAGACAAAGATGAATCTGCAAACCTGGAAAGAGCAGAGCTCGAAGGGGTGTCAGAACGTAAACTGTTGAACACCGGAGTGCTTCCCTTATTGAGGTGCTGGTTCGTGGGAGTATAGAGGACTTTATAGAACGTTTTTAATGAGGGAGTGATTTTCACTTTAGAAGATGGACTTTTCTTCCCCCTGCCTCTCCCTCTTCCTTTAGCTCCAGTTGTAGTCTCCGAAGTGGTGATGCCTTTGCACTGCTTAGCTGACACACGGGCCTCAGCTACAGGAGGGGGAGGCCGAAATGGCACTGTAGCTTCAGCTTCGGGGTTAATGAGAAAAACAGGGTACGAGCGCCCTACCTTAATCAGCTGTCCTACCATACTCTCGCCTCTCCTACTCCCAGCAATGGTGCTCAGACCTTCTTTCAGCAAGAAACTCCACCTCGCGTTCTCCTTGCACCAAACGCTGTCCCTGAGGCTCGAGTAATCACAGGTGCTGCCTCTTCCGGCCGTGACCCGCAACCAGAAGCAGGTAACGTCACTGTGCCGGCGCTCGCGGGCCGCGCCTACCCACTGTGAGGCTCGGCGCACCGGTGAACCACCGCTAAAGGCAGGCACCATTCACTGTGCCTGGACATTGATCTTCGGAGTCAAAAGGGGGTTAAAACCAAGGTGAGGATGGGGTGGGGGGGCGCAAGCGGCATTCTTTTTAAGCTAAAAATACATATAAAGGGGCCCCCCGTGAGGAAATCGGCACACAGCCCGAGGAGCACTGGCCGCAACTGCTAGCTTACGGCCACCATGTTCCCAACATCATGGGGATTCTGAAGGTACCCAGGGTTTGTGGATTCCCCTGGAGGGGACCCAGAACTTAGCCAAAATACAGGTAAATGTTTTTGGGGGAAAAATGGGAAAAAAGGGCTACAGATGAAAGCGTCTGTTTTTTTTCCATGCAAATGGTATCAACAAATGGGTTGTGGTGCTGAAATCACCATTTTCCCAGCTTTCAGGGACAAGCAGACTTTTGTCAGAAAAAACATTTTTTACACAGATGTGGCATTTTTCTGGGACATTGCCTATTTTTGCTATTTTTGGTGCTTTTAACATCCTTTCAGTTAATGGTAGAAATGGGTATGAAAGCAATAATGGATCCTAGAAAGCTATACATTTTAGGAAAGTAAACATTTATGTAGATCCTTCCAGGTTTCTTTACAGAAACTAACAGTTCAATATAGGAAAAATTGGAAATTAGTTCAAAAGAAACAGCCATTTGTGCCAACGTTGTCACCTGTAACTTCTTCTAATTGTGACAGCTGTTTGGAATCAATATACCGTTACATCCGCTAGACCTCACTGGTTGTGGGTATATATAGGACTTGTAGGTTCACCAAGAACCCGACGAACCCAGAGCCAATTGACTGAGCAGCGACTTGCAATGGTTTTTCATTATGTTCCGGGTATATATAGCAATTAATTTGGGAAAATATATACATGGAAAAATCAGTATGAAAAACAACTATGTATTTCTGAAATTGGAACACAATATAGAATTTAGAAACAGTAGATATTTTCACATTTCTGAAATTGTAAATACTAGCATAAGTCTTATAGGCCATTTTTCAAAATGAATCAATGAATGAATGAATGAAATTGTATTTGTATAGTGCATGGCTACCCTAAAGCCTCCCAGCACTGTAGACAGAACAGGCAGAAGAGCCGAGACATTAAAGCGATGTCTTGAAGAGGTGGGTTTTTAAGAGTTTTCGGAAGGCCAGCAGAGTTTTGATACATTAAACGAAAAGGAGCGTCCGCTCTATCTAGATCTTTGTATTTTCTTTGGAGTGGCCAGAAAAGAGGAGCTGGAGCGAAGGTTTCTGGAGGGGTGATAGGGAGTGACAAGGGAGTGTGTGATGACTGGGCCAGTCTTCCACATGGCTCTGTGGGCCAGGCACATGGCTTTGAACTGTTTCCTGGCCGAAATTGGGAGCCAGTGGAGGCTCCTCAGTGCTGGTTTGGCAGATTGCTACCCGGGAATCTGGTGAATTTGACGGGCAGCACAATTCTGAATTATTTGCAGTTTATGGATGGTAAATTGGGGAGCTCCCAGGTATAGGGCATTCCCATAATCAAGGCGAGAGAGTACAAGGGTCTGTACCATAATCCTTCTTGCTTGGAAGGGAAGGAGGGAAATGATTTTTCGCAGCATTCTCATCAGGCTGTAACAAGTGGCTGAGAGCTTAGTGGCCTGGTGGTTAACATTGAGGGAACTGTTGAGCCACATGCCAAGGCTCTTGATCTGTGCCTTTGGTGCTGGGGCAGGGCCAAGACAGACTGGCCACAGGGGAGCAGGGATAGAAGGAATGGAAGGATGAGTGTTGCCCAGGAACATCTTCTCGGTTTTGTCCCCGGTGAGATTAAGGCAAGAGAGTTCCATCCACTCGGCCACCGCCTCTAGGCAAGGATCTAGGGTGCTAGACCCCTCAGAGTTATTTAATGCCACTACGAGCTGAGTGTCATCTGCATAGGTGAGGATCTTAATGCCGAATGGATGGACAATCTCCGCCAGGGGACTCAGGTAGATATTAAATAGTGTAGGGCTCAGGGCAGAGCCCTGAGGAACCCCACAGCTAAGAGGCAGCCGGGTGGACACCACATCTCTTTCAAAGATTTGGAAGAAGCGGTCACTGAGGAAGGACTGGAACCAAGTTAGTGCCGTGCCTGTCACTCCCATGTTTTTGAGACGATGAGACAAGATGTTATGATTAACAGTGTCAAAAGCGGCACTGTGGTCCAGGAGGATGATTGCCGCTGTGCCACCCTGGTCCAGTAAACTCCTTGCCTCCTCTGTTCCTGCTAGTAGGGCCGTCTCCGTCCCAAGTTGAGGACGAAAGCCTGTTTGAGAATCATGTAGCAAGTTGTTGGATTCCAGATAATCAACAAGTGTGGTATTAATGTGTTTATCAATCAGCTTACTCAGCCAGGGGAGAAGGGAGATTGGGCGATAGTTGGCCACATTGGATTGGTCCAGGTTAGGTTTCTTTAAAAGGGCCCTGACCATTGCACACTTCCATGCAGGGGGTACCGTACCAGAGGTGATGGAAGAGTTCAAAATATCAAGAATTGCTGGGCGGATGGAATTAATGACTAGGGTAAGGGGCTGCGAGGGGGCAGGGTCAGGGGAGCCTGAGGTTACCTTGGAGATGATCAGATCCAGTGAGTCAACATCTAGGAGGGGAAATTGCTGTAACGAGCATTGGGAGTTAGAATGAGGACCTCTTGTTCTGGTGACCATGGGCTCAATCGGTGTAGTGGGGAAGGACATTTAAATCTTTTGGATTATTTGGTGGAAAAAAGCTGCCAAATTATTGCTCCATCTGTTATCAGAGGTTTCTGGGGCAAGGTGGTGAGTGATTTGGCAATACGAAAAATCTCTTCGGGGGAGTTTGCGGCAGTACCTATTTTCTCTTCAAAGAATGCGGTTTGGACATTTTTGATTTCTAGTTTGTATAGCCTGATTGCCTTTCTGTGGTCTAGTTTCCTAGCCTCTGAGAAGTTATGTCTCCATCTTCTTTCTAGTCTTCTGCATGACTATATTTAATCCCTCAATTTGGAGGAGAACCATTGGGCTGTTTTCAGTCTGTTTTTCTTGTGAGTGGGTTCTTTAGGGAGTACTAGGTCAAGGGAGCTTTGGATCCAAGTATTAAAATCATCGCTGGCCAAATTGGGATTAGGATCGCTGAGTGGTCTTGTGGCTTCAAGAACTATGGTCCATTGGTCGGAAGCGAGCCTAGACCATTTCCTTTCCAAGATCGGCACTGCTCTCTGGGGAAGAGGAGGCACAGAAGTCTCCCAACATAGAGGAATCTGAAAGTGATCCGTCCAGGGGAGTGGAGTAGGGGTACCTATGACAAGGTTGTGCAGGTTACTAAACACATGATCAAGAAGATGGCCCTTGACATGTGTAGGGGCGAATCCTTTCTGTCTGAGTTGGAACGCTAGGAGGCTCAGTAGTAGCTAACTGGTTACGTGATTGAAGGGGTCATCTAGATGGATATTGAAATCTCCAAGCACCATAAAATTGGCTGGAGCCAGTGCTAGATTGGCAACTGATGTAGAAAGATTAGGGAAAAATTGCCCTAGGGCTCCCGGGGGGCGATACAGCAATAGACCGGAGAAGGTGCTCGTTGGTGAAAACTCTAGAGAGAAGGCCATGCTCTCACAAAAAAACTTCTTTTTTACACATTGTCTTTCATTTGAAATGAATCGAAAGTCAATAGGTAATAACAGTTTCTCTAAAATTCCGTGTTGCCCTCAGTCTCCTGATACCTCACTTGTGTGGGTAGGCCTAGTGCCTGCGTCAGGAAACGGTCCCAAACGTAACGTGGGCACACTTTATTTTTACAGTGAAAACTGACCCTTTTTTTACAAAGTGCCTATCTGTAGATTTTGAACCCTCTGCTCTGTTGGCACCTAGGGAAACCTAGCAAACCTATACATTTTTCAAAAGTAGACACCCAGGGGAATCCAGGATGGGTTTGGTAGGTGTCCCTAGCTGGTCGCCTAGCACGGGGACAAAATCCCAGGTGACCCCCCTTGCAAAACCAGGTCGTTTTGTGATAGGCAATTTTGATGTCGCCTCAATATGTTTTGGGCCCTTGCCTGTCGCGGGTACTTGGGACTCCCTCACGAGTGGGGCACCATTTTCATCTGGAGACATGGAGGAACTCTGGGTGGTAGGAAATTTGTGTCAGCATGGTGATGCCACAACTTTCCCACACAAAAATGTGTGGAAAAAGTGATTTTTTTCAGCTAAATTTGAGGTTTCCAGGGGATTCTGGTTAAGAAAATGTTGGGGGATCCACGCAAGCCATACCTCCCTGAAATCCCCCGGGTATCTAGCTTTCAGACATTTGTGGGTTTGGTAGATTTCTCTAGATGACCGCCGAGCCTGGGGCCAGAAATTCATGGGACCCCCCTTGAAAACCAGGTTGGTTTGTGATAGGTAATTTTGATGTCGCCTCACTAGGTTTTGGGCCCTTGCCTGTCACAGGTACTAGGCCCACCCACGCGACTGCGGTACCATTTTATCAGGAGACCTGGGGGAATGCTATGTAGAAGGAAATTTGTGGAGTTGAAGAACCAGAACCTTACGGGCCAGGCGGCGCAGTGTATGCCTTAATCTCCGGGGTTCTCCTGCTCAGCTACACAGAGACACGGGAACACTCTGTCAGCGTAAAAGATCAGATTTTATTAGCTGCAGCTAGTACAGTTGTCCTAGAAGTACACACGGTATGTTCTCAGGAGACTGCCACTTCACTCCGTGGTGCACAATCTTATATAGTATATAGGCGACATATACATTAACCAAGAACACACCTAAAACATATAGAAAGAGCCAATGCGAGAAGTTGGAAAACAGAACTGAACCAATAGGAAATGTTTGAAAACAAAGTATAAGGTAACTCGAAGAGACCTCTCCTCCAACTGTGTTTGTCATCCCTCCCCAAGAACTAATTCATTAACAGGTTTGTGACCGACTCGCAGGTGATGAGATACGTGTGTGTATTTTGGAGGACAGTTGTGAAACAAGAGAATACGAGCAGAGGACAGTGAAGGCCAGACGATAAGATAAAGTCAGAAGAGAATAGTGTGAACCAACAGATAGTTGAGACAGGGATTAGAAAAACCAGACAGGGATTAGTGTACTCGGCCAGTCCTAACACCAGCTTTGTAAATAGAGGCAGAAGGCTATTTTTTAACACGAAGCTGCAGGAAAAGCAGAAAAGACTTCGCTCGCCGTGCTGCCTGAGTGAGGGCAACACAAAATGGCGTCGGAGCACAAAATGGTGGGTCGATTCGATCGTGATCGCAAATCGAAGTTCCTCAGACCCTCCTTTTGCCAGAACTCAGGCAAGATACATAGACTCACGTTAATCTGAGTCAATGTCGATAGCCATGAGGTCATCAAGCTGTTGCTGTACCATCATCCTAATATTCTCTGTTACTTGTGATTTGGGTTTAGGGATGCACATAGTAGCACATAGGTCGCAGACGACGGGACCACAGTGCATACAAAGGCAACAAGAGAAAATGATGGCCAAAACGACTCCAAGGAATGATAATACCTTCCAACCCCATTTGGACAGTAGTCCCCAAAACCACTCCAATAATGACCAATCTCCTTTGTCCTGATGAATCGACTCGGAGATTATGTGTAACTTAGAGATAGCTTGGTATACTGTTGGAGCGTCATCAGGTATGAAAATACAGCAACTTGACCCGATCAATTTGCACACTCCACCACGGTCCGCAAGAACAAAGTCTAAGGCAATTCGGTTTTGTAAAGTCATAAGACGATTCGCCTGTAGTTCTGCCGTGATATTACTTAAGGCTCCTACAGTGATGTCTATAGTGGTTTCTACGACGCAAACCAATTGCCTTATATTTCTGCTGTTGGCCATTGGACCCCAAAAAGGAAGAAATCCTTTGAGGAAATCTCCTCCCTCTTGTCCTGCTGTGTCTTTGGAATCAATAATTCCTCTGCCATATCTGTTTCGATGATGGTTTGCAGAAGCGGTGTACGTAGGGGGAAGAAGGAAAGCAATGTAACAGATACCAGAGAAATCAGTTGGTAACCACGTGTAAGCCCTATCGTGGCAGATAAAATACATGCCTTGAGATGGTACTAGAGGCGGCGAGTTTTGAGAGGAGTAGACGTATGTGTGGGAACAGTTGTTTCTTTGTACAGTGTCAGTAGACTGACTATTTATTTGCAGACAGAAATTTCCCTGATGGGGAATAGTCCAAATCGGTGGTGATTTTCCTAGTTTAACCTTATCACTAAGGCTAGTGACATAATGAGTGACGTTCCAGTTAGTGTACGCTTTTCTTTCGTCAATGGAAATCTTACTATTTTCCATGATTTTAGCCATAGCTACCATTCCTTTTATCAATGAACTATGACTGAAATCTGGACCACCAATATATGAACTAACGGATCGTCTGAATTTGCTTTGATAGGCATTGGAGAAAATAACAAAATAAGCCCAAGCAGAACCCTCATAAGAGAACGGGAGAACTAAATATGGCATTCCTTTCTCTGTGGTGTGTGGCATAAGTCCACACACCCAACAGTCAGTTGTATTGATCACTAATTGGTGTTGATGTAGTAACTGGACAAATGAATTGTTGTAATATTCGGTTCTTCTAATGAGTTCATGTTGAGGAAGAGTATGAAATAGATGTGGAGAGACAGTAGAAGAAGAAGAGATAGAAGTAGGGACAACCTTTTGCTGCATAGCATAAACAATCCAACTTATACATGCCAATAAAATACACAATAATATAATAATACACAAGGTTATACTAAAACGACTGTACATTAATCTACAGAATTCTTTCTTCGTTATATCCTTTCTCTCTCTTTTGCCTAATGTAGTTTCCATCCATCTAAATAGATGGTCACGGCAATCTTCCTCAATCACTTAGTTAAGATTGTCTGCTGTCCTATGACACCGCAAGTCCTGCAGGCCTATGGCCACTACTCAGGTCGCAACAAAGACTCCTACCATGACCCTGCAACCGGGATAGAAAACTACATAAGAGAGAAAAGTCTAAGTGTCCTTTACTCTAGGTCTCAAATTGTAACGTTCTTTGTCAGATGCAGTTTGGTCTTGGAACAATGTTCGTGGGTTTGTTGTATCCAAGCGACGATATGGTGTTATTGCTTCTTGAAGAATGTCGTCGTCCTCTTTCTCAGACAATGTTCCATTCAGGCGTGCATCTCTAAAAGGTGCAAATCGTGTAATTTTTTCACTTTCAGAGTCACCAATACCCCTACGAACCCACTGATCGAAGGGCAAAGGCAAAGGCACTTTCTTGCAATGTACGCCGTGAATCCAATTTTTCTTTCCTTCAACTTTTACTGCTGTTCTCGTGGCGAGCAAGACCTGCCGAGGTTCCTTCCAACGAGGCTCCAAATTTTTCGTCCTCTGGAATTCTTCACGCATACCCAGTCACCTGGTTGGATGGAATGACCTGGGTCTGTGGAAGCCTCTGGCAAAGCACTTTGAACCTGTTGATGGAGAACACGTAATTTAGTCGTAAGGTCATGCAAGTAATCAATCAACTTTGGATATGGTAAGTCTGAGTATTTCTTAGGGCGAGGGACTCCCCATATGTTAGCTGGGCGTCCAAAAACCACTTCATAAGGGCTAAGTCCCAAACGAGAGTGTACTGCAGTTCTGGTGGATAGAAGAGCCAATGGTAAAGCATCGGGGATCCTTTCCTTGCTGACTTGGGGACGTGCTTCCAGCGCCTGTGCCTGTGTCCCACTCACCTTGTGCCCTCTGCCTCGCTGCTGCTGTTCTTCGTCCTCCGCCGCCGCCATTTTCACCAGCGGCCGCTGAGAGGGGACGAACTGCAAGTCCCATCATCCTCTGGGACAGGAGACCTGCTGACATCGTTTCCCGCGCTAGGAGGCGCTTAAAAGCCTGGCGCTTCCTCTGCTGAGCGGGATCCTTTCCTTGCTGACTTGGGGACGTGCTTCCAGCGCCTGTGCCTGTGTCCCACTCACCTTGTGCCCTCTGCCTCGCTGCTGCTGTTCTTCGTCCTCCGCCGCCGCCATTTTCACCAGCGGCCGCTGAGAGAGGACGAACTGCAAGTCCCATCATCCTCTGGGACAGGAGACCTGCTGACATCGTTTCCCGCGCTAGGAGGCGCTTAAAAGCCCGGCGCTTCATCTGCTGAGCGGGATCCTTTCCTTGCTGACTTGGGGACGTGCTTCCAGCGCCTGTGCCTGTGTCCCACTCACCTTGTGCCCTCTGCCTCGCTGCTGCTGTTCTTCGTCCTCCGCCGCCGCCATTTTCACCAGCGGCCGCTGAGAGGGGACAAACTGCAAGTCCCATCATCCTCTGGGACAGGAGACCTGCTGACATCGTTTCCCGCGCTAGGAGGCGCTTAAAAGCCCGGCGCTTCCTCTGCTGAGCGGGATCCTTTCCTTGCTGACTTGGGGACGTGCTTCCAGCGCCTGTGCCTGTGTCCCACTCACCTTGTGCCCTCTGCCTCGCTGCTGCTGTTCTTCGTCCTCCGCCGCCGCCATTTTCACCAGCGGCCGCTGAGAGGGGACGAACTGCAGGTCCCATCATCCTCTGGAACAGGAGACCTGCTGACATCGTTTCCCGCGCTAGGAGGCGCTTAAAAGCCCGGCGCTTCCTCTGCTGAGCGGGATCCTTTCCTTGCTGACTTGGGGACGTGCTTCCAGCGCCTGTGCCTGTGTCCCACTCACCTTGTGCCCTCTGCCTCGCTGCTGCTGTTCTTCATCCTCCGCCGCCGCCATTTTCACCAGCGGCCGCTGAGAGGGGACAAACTGCAAGTCCCATCATCCTCTGGGACAGGAGACCTGCTGACATCGTTTCCCGCGCTAGGAGGCGCTTAAAAGCCCGGCGCTTCCTCTGCTGAGCGGGATCCTTTCCTTGCTGACTTGGGGACGTGCTTCCAGCGCCTGTGCCTGTGTCCCACTCACCTTGTGCCCTCTGCCTCGCTGCTGCTGTTCTTCGTCCTCCGCCGCCGCCATTTTCACCAGCGGCCGCTGAGAGGGGACGAACTGCAAGTCCCATCATCCTCTGGAACAGGAGACCTGCTGACATCGTTTCCCGCGCTAGGAGGCGCTTAAAAGCCCGGCGCTTCCTCTGCTGAGCGGGATCCTTTCCTTGCTGACTTGGGGACGTGCTTCCAGCGCCTGTGCCTGTGTCCCACTCACCTTGTGCCCTCTGCCTCGCTGCTGCTGTTCTTCGTCCTCCGCCGCCGCCATTTTCACCAGCGGCCGCTGAGAGGGGACGAACTGCAAGTCCCATCATCCTCTGGGACAGGAGACCTGCTGACATCGTTTCCCGCGCTAGGAGGCGCTTAAAAGCCCGGCACTTCCCCCGCGTCGCGGGACCGCGCGCGGGTAGCGCCGGGAGAAGCCCGGGACAAGGGCGGGACCGTCTGTGGCCGTCCGGGGCCGGAGGAGGCCGGGCTGGGCCATATCCCCTTCGCTCTGAGACTGTGAGTCACTACGGTGTTTTATGTTATTGATTCGTAGTTGATTAGTACTAGACACAGGCATAATGATAAGCTAACTACCCACTGATGTACAAGACCCTCCATTTACGGACTAGAGACTACCAACAGTTTGGATTGCTATTTCCATCTACTGTTTGCTAGTGGCAGAATTATCTCTATAGTGTATTAATTTGCTCTACGTGATAAAATAAGGAAATGATGAAACGGGGAAGGAAAACAAATGCCAAAACCCCTGCAACACGGTCACACACTAAGTCTTTAGCTGCAGGTCCCCAGCAACTACCAACGTTGACTGCTATTGATAAGATGTTGCAGCAGACCATTGGGGTTGTGGCTAATGCTATCGAGAATACCGAGAGACAGCTTTCCATCACACCATCACTGTACATTCCAAGTCAGGAAAGAGACACTTCGGTCACTATGACTGAAGCCCTGGAGGCTAGTTCTTTTATGACATCATCTTATATAGATCTACCTTCCAGCCAGGTGCCAACAGAAAACTCTAAAGATCCCCGAGATAGATCTATTATACTGGCTTCTCCCCCTGTTGTAAAGAAAAGGGTGGATACATGTAAGCCGTGTCCGAGGAATAAAAATAAAAATAAAAATAATATTGCCCCAACTAAATTAAACAAAAATATCCATACCAACCATAACCTGGTGACTCCATCCGAAAATCTACGTGACTTAGCGCCAGGAATACCGTGTTGGGTTGCTAATATGGTCACGGACCTACAAACTTCCTTGGAACGCACAATTCTCACCCAGCTTAAGCCACTGGTATCAAAACTTGATAAATTGATTTCCATGTTGAATGCCAGAGGTGGGGGGAAAACTGAGGCAGCTAATCCCCAAAGATCGTTGGCCCCTCTTGTTATGGAAGCCCAACAACATAAAGCTTCCTGTACTTTAGTACCTGGCACTACTAGTCAACCGGTACAGATTGTAAATACGGGAGTGACTTTGGACACCCAAAAACTTACATCCTCTCCACCCCAAGACACTTTTAGTGTTGGTTCTCAGCAAAGGAATAGCCAACCTACAAAAACTCTGGCAAGTAAACCTGATAAAGTCCCGATTAAATCAAAGCAAGGCCAACTGAGTAACAATACTAGCATCCCCATGAAAGTTAATATGATACCAGAAACTAATGCCCAGCACTTACCCACAATAAACTTACCTCCCGAAGCGCAAACCTTTGTCGTTGCACTGGTGGGTGTTCCACCTTTAAGTGAGGGCAAAAGAGAAAACGAGGGTGAGCTAAAAAATAAGTGTATTCAGTGGCTCACAGTAAACAGGCCCCTACCAAGAGACATCTCAGGAGAAATTTTGCTGGCTAGAAGAGTGGGCTGGATTGGGAGGAACCCAAAGACTGTAGCAGGAGATGTAATAATCCTAAATTTCAGGGATGCCACTGCTGTACAATACATATGTAGTAGTGGCACTTATAGACAAAACACCCAAATATCTGCTCTACATCTCTCCTATTTCTATCCTACCCCTAGCTGGGAACCACACTGTTCTAGAGCCAGGCTCTTCAATAGGGGGCATCACCTCCCACCCTGCAATTCGGAAAGTAGAAGAATACATAGAGAAGGCTGGCCTATCCGTACTCCTCTCTACCCGCTCCAGCCACATTGGAATAGATTCAGTGTACTGGAAGAGGTGGATTGACTTAGCTTAGGCGGAAAATTAGATCAGCAACCCACCAGTAAAACCTCTAGCCGGACAAGGGTCACAGAGGAAGAAGTACCGCTAGCAGATTGTACAAACAGCTCACAAACTGATCAGACGAGCGTGAGCAGGGAAACCAATATAAATAGCTTGGACACTGAGAGCTCTGATTATCTGTCACAAGGTTGTATAAAATTGGTCTCTTGGAATATAGCTGGCCTAAAAAACAAGTTGGGTACCCCAGATTGGACTGCATTTATGACTAAATTCGATATCTGTCTAATGCAGGAGACTTGGGCATTGGAGGATAGCAGTAGCCCGACTTTTGCTACCTACAATATCCTCGCAACATCACTAGGTAAAGGCCGCCCCTCTGGGGGATTATCGATATGGGTAGCCACACATTTGGGAACCCAGGCTGTACAAATACCAACAAAATCGTTGGATTTCCAATGTGTTTTATTACAACCGCTAAATAACCCCCCAGTAGCACTAATTAATGTTTATTCGAGGCCAATCAGAAACGGTAAAGAATCAACTACACTGAGTGAGCTGACATCATTTATCTCAGGGCTAGATCCTTGTATTTCTATAGTCCTTGGTGGGGACTTCAACTGCCAGTTTGAACCATTGGGTGGGGTGGATCAGGGTGAGCAGGATGAGGTAGATGCGCTATGGCACATTCCAGACCCTGATATTTCCCCAGTCAGAGCTTGGACACCTTTGTTATTACAAGTAAAATCCTTCTGCCTTACAACGTCTCTGCGGGCGTGTAATGGGAGAATGGACTCTGACCGCCCAGCAATAGGAACGTTCAACCGGACAGACAGGGTCTCCATCATTGACTATATAATGATAGAAGCTAAAAACTGGAGTAAGTTAAAGAACTTCAAAGTTGAAAAAAGGCAGGATAGTGACCACAACGCTCTGATTTTAACTTTGAAGCCAGGGTCCTTCGGGCTAAAAAACCCTGAGACTACATTAAATGTGGCAATTCCTCCCCTTGTATTATCTAACAATCGCAGAAGGGTGAAATGGCCTCGTCTGGCAACGTCACCTTCACAACTCGCGAAAATTTATCAAACTGCGATACCCTTGATAACCCGGATGGCTGCTGAAATAGGGCCTATGCAGGTAGTGGAAACACACAAACAGTTAGTGATGGAATTGGGGGATGTTTTCTATCCAATAGCTAGAGCAAAGAGGTATGTGCCCAAAGCTTTCCCTTGGTTTAACACTAGGTGTAGGGAACAAAAAAAGAACCTTCTCGCAGCAATTAAATCAAAAAATAAACCCAACATTCGAGATGCTAGACAAGCGTATAAGAAGGAACTGTCTAGGAGTAGGTTGGAATGGGAAGAAGAGAGGTGGGAAGCGCTGAGGGATGCCTTGGTGACAAAGGACGCTAAACTCTTTTGGGAGCTAGTGAATTCTTCTGTAGGAGGCAGTGGGGAATCTTTTCTGCCAAATATTGCTCCCTCAGTATGGGAAACGCACTTTGCCACATTGTATTCTTCCCCCTCGGTCACCTTGGAGCCACTGAATAGGGCTCTGATAATGCAATCAAATGACCAACTCGGTGTCCCATTGGATTTAGATCCTACACACGAGCATTGTTTACAGGAGCTGTCAGATCATGGAAACCACTCTGGCCACCTAAGAATTAGGAAGCAGATGACTTCTGAAAGTATTGAGGATATCTCAATCAAAGAAGTAGAATCCGCTATTGCCAGGCAGCCCTCTAATAAAGCCCCAGGGCTTGATAAAGTGCCAGGCGATCTCTTTCGTTCACAACCTAAAATCTGGGGACCTTATCTAGTTGTATTATTCAATGCAGTTTTGGCAGGAGCTAATTTACCAGATACCTGGGCAGGGGCTGAAATTGTTCCTATTTATAAAAAAGTTTGCCCTTTAGTTCCCTCGAATTACAGGCCTGTAAGTCTCTTGGATACTACACAGAAACTTATGGGCCGGATCATACTAGATAGAATACTTGGGTGGACAGAGGAGAACAAGATATTAAGTACCTACCAGGCAGGGTTTAGAGCAGGGATCTCGACCTTGGACCAGCTCTTTAGATTACAGGTCTTGTTTTGGAAGACCGTAATTCTGGGAGGGGGTAGCCTCTACCTGGTCTTCGTAGACTTACGGGCTGCTTTTGACCTCGTGCCTAGAGAAAGTCTATGGAAGGTCCTGAAAGATCTAAACCTCCCGCCTTACCTACTAGAAGTTTTGAAGCATTTCCACAAAGAGAACTATGCCCAGGTACGCTGTGGGAAAAATGGAGAGCTTTCAGAACGTTTTCCAGTTACCAGAGGAGTACGCCAGGGCTGTGCCCTGGCCCCCACTCTCTTTAGCCTCTACATTAATGGCCTGGTGGGTGAGTTAGATAAGGTTAAGAATAGCGATGTTCCTCGGTTGGCATCTGGACGGGTGCCTGCATTGATGTTCGCAGACGACACTCTACTGTTGTCTCGAACCTCTACAGGCATCCAGAGGGTATTGGATGGCTTTGTAATATTCTGCGCTTCGCGGGGGCTTGAGATCAATCTAGAAAAGACAAAGTTCATCATCTTTGGCCCCCCGAAGCGCACTCGCCCCTGCCCAGTCCTAAATGGCATCCCATTAGAAAGGGTTGGTACCTTTGTCTACCTGGGTGTTACCCTGACTGAAGATTTTGGCTGGGGCCCACAGGTGGTTAAATCTGCCCTGAGGCTCACACAGATAGCGGGGGGTATAAATAAATTTCAAAGGAAAACGCTATTTAAACCAGTCTCCCCTGGTCTTGAAATATATAAAGCCCAAGCTAGACCTGCTGCAATGTACGGTGTAGAACTCTAGGGCTACACTCGTGTATTGGCCCTTTCCAAGGTCGAACATACATTTATTAGAAATCTGATAGGGCTCCCCCAGAGCACCCCGCTGATACCACTGAGACTAGATTTAGATCTAGAGCCTATCTCTGAACTCCTGGCGAGCAGACCCCTCCTGTACTGGAGAAGGTTGTGGACAGCACCAGAGCTCGGCCATTACAGAGCTGAGTTTCTAGCAATTTGGGATCAGCTGAAGAGCAGAAACATACCTTGGGTATCCCATATAAAGGCCACATCATACCAGATTGGTCTCCCTCAATTATGGGAGACTCCAAAGGAAGGCTGTATGGCGGTAAAAAGAATGGAGTTGCTAGCTCTAGTTAGACAGTACAATCTGGACCAACTATACCGCCTGTCATCCATGGGTAGGCTGACTACGGAATTCCTGCAAGTAAAATTGACCCCTAGCAGGGAGGAGTTCCTAGATTTGATCCAGCCGCCCAGAGCAAAGAAATTATATATCCAATTAAGGTATGGTTGTCTCCCGATTGGGGAACTGACTTGCAAGTGGACGGGAAGAGGTGCGGGGGTTTGCCCCGTCTGTAATAAAACCAAAGAAGACCTTGCTCATGTTTTATTTTTCTGCACCGCTTATAATGAAATACGCAGAGCCTGGCTTGTGCCATTGTGCAGAAATTTGGGATTAAAGCATTGTGCACAAGCCTGCAGGATTTTACGCTATGACACTTCCCCCCCAATTGTGTTCTCTGTTTCCCGTTTTTTATATGGTATGTGGAGAAGAAGGTCTGCCTTGATAAACTAATCAACTGTTTACTTTTAATACAAATGGAATCTAATTGTTCATTGCTGCTACTTTGATAACTGCTGTTTAATAACTTTTTATCTAAAAATACGGAATTATTTATGTATTTTATGTATATGTATATATTTTATCTGTGCTTTTATGGTCATCGACCGAAATAAAGCTATCAAAGTGAAGTGAAAGCATCGGGCCAATTAAGTCCTGTACTAGCCTGCACTTTTGCTAGTTTAAGTTTCAACGTTCCGTTGTAGCATTCTACTAAACCTGCTGACTGTGGATGATTTGCCGCATGGAACTTTTGCTTGATACCAAGACCTGCACAAACCTTTTGCATGGCCAACAAATTCACTCCCATTGTCACACCAGAGAATGCGCGGCAAACCAAACCTGGGGAAAAATTATTTTAGTAGAACTTTGGCTGTGGATATGGCTGTATTGTCTTTTAGAGGGTATGCTTCTATCCACCTAGAAAAGGCACATACTACCACCAGTACGTATTTGAGGTTGTTGCATCGCTCCATGTGAATGTAATCGATCTGCAACACCTCAAATGGATATGTCGGAGGAGCAAAGTGACCCGCTGGAGTTGGGGTTCCCTTCCCTGGGTTGTACATCAAACATACAATACAATGTTTCACTACATTGTCTGCACACTTTGGTATTCCTTCATTTTGCCACACTCGAGCCAAAAGCTTGCATATTCCCTTCGCACTTAAATGGGCTGGACCATGTGCCATAGTAACTACTGGTAGTACATAGGCATCTGGTAACAGCCAACGTTGATGTTCAGATAATTCCACCCAACAACCCATCTCGTCTAACATTCCTGTACTTTCTTTCCACCTATTCAATTCCTTCTCTGTATCCTCTTCCTGAATTGCCCTTACACTTTCCACTGTATCCTCATACATTCCTCTCTCTCTGACCCAATTCGCAGGACCTGCAACATACATTCGACTTGTAGCATCTCTCGCTGTCTTTTTGGCTACTTCATCTGCGAATGCATTCCCTCGACCAACATCATCCGTAATCTTTTTGTGTGAACTACACTTCACAATTGCTATCTGAGCAGGTAAAGAAAGTGACTCAAGAAGATCAGTCACCAACTGACCATGTTGTATTTTAGTGCCATGTGAAGTAAAGAATCCCCTTTCTTTCCAGAGACGCCCAAAATTGAACGCTACACCAAACGCGTATTGGCTATCGGTGTACACGTTCACTCTTTTTCCTTCTGACAATACACATGCTCTAGTCAGAGCTATCAATTCAGCTGCCTGGGCTGAATTGTGTCTAATACGAGCTGTTTCCACAACTGTATGTAAAGTAGTAACAGCATAGGCTGAAACTGTATCTCCATTAGGAAGTTTGAAACAAGAACCATCTACCCATAGAATTCCATCCGGATTCTCTAGCGGAGTATCTTTCAAGTATATTCTTCCCTTTGTCTCATCCTCAGTACGGAGGAAACAATCATGTTGGTTTTGAAGGTCTTTATCTACGGGAAGAGGCAACAAAGTAGCTGGATTCAAAGTGTTACATCGTTTGATGTGTATGTGGCTAGCTAAAAGTGTCAGCTCATATCCAGACAGACGAGCACTCGTAAGATGTTGTGTTTTCGTTCGGTTTAGTAAGGTATCCACTGCATGCGGCACCATAACAATAAGTGTGTTATCTAACACCACTCCAGCAGACTGTCTAATAGAAATTGCTGCGGCTGCTGTCGCTTTAAGACACCTAGGCAATGCTTTAGCTACTGGGTCTAACGTAGCTGAAAAATATGCACATGGTCGCTGTTTGTCTCCAAAACGCTGTGTTAAAACCGACAATGCACAACCCTCTCTCTCATGGACATACAGTGTGAAAGGCTTGCTGTAATCGGGAGTACCCAATACAGGAGCCGAACATAACGCAGTGCGTAAGTCAGTGAAACTCTTCTGACATTCGTCAGTCCATGTAAGGGGCTGAGGCGTATCTTTCAGAGTAAGTGCCAACAAAGGTTTAGCCAACAAGGAAAAGTTCGGGATCCATTGCCTACAATAAGAAGTAATACCTAGGAAGGCACGTACCTCTCTTTGTGTGGATGGCACAGACATTCGAGCAATCGCTTGAATTCGTTCTGGGGTTAATCGCTGTCCCTCCTTTGATGGAAGATGACCCAAATAGGTAACCTCTCGACAAACATATTGTAGTTTGGAAGGTGAAACCTTGTGATTCAGATCAAACAAGTGACGTAGTAATGCAACAGTCACACTTTGGCAAATATCTTTTGAATCAGCAGCGATCAACAAGTCATCCATGTATTGAATGAGAGCAGCACCAGATGGTAAAGGAAAAGCATCAATATGACATTTCAGAGCTTGACTGTAAATAGAGGGACTTTCACAATAGCCTTGAGGTGCGCGCTTAAACCGGAAGCTTCGGCCTCCAAGAGAGAAACCAAAAATGTCTCTACTCTCTTCGGCAATAGGAATACTAAAGAAGGCATTCTTTAGCTCGATAACTGAAAACCAAGTCGCTGTGGAAGGTATCATTGTCAACAGAGCAGTGATATCTGGGACCACCGGAAATTGTGGTACAACAATTTTGTTTACTCCTCGAAGATCAATTACGAAACGATATACAGGATGCTGAGAAGGATCAGTGCGTTTAAGAACAGGAAGAATAGGACTATTGCATATGTTTCCTCTCGTTTCCTCAACCACACCCTTCTGAATCAAATCATGAATGATTTCCAAAAGCGCTTTTTCACCTTCAGTAGAAATCCTATACTGTGGAATACGTGGCAATTCAACATGAGGCTTAAGAGTGTCAACATAAGGTGGGATCTCAAGACAACCCACATCATTCGGACCTGTAGCCCAAAGTGTTGCAGGAAGAGAAAGCAATTCAGGTGGAAATTGGTCTTTTGACAAATCCATTGGCGTAATCAGTTTCTGTCCTAAAGTAAGATACACACCAGCAGGAGAACAAGATATCGTTGCATGCATGCTCTTCAATAAATCCAAGCCTAACAGATTCTCACCACAACCATTCGTCAAGAGAAGCGGAGCTTCCAGATCATAAGGGCCAACTGAAATAGGCAAAGGGCAAGAAACTGGATTACGAACAGGGGCGCCAGAAAATCCTACAGATACATTCGTTAAGCCAGACAAAGGTGCCTCATCGCACCAGTATCTAAAAGAAATGGCTCTGAAACACCCATTTTAGTAACATTGACATAAGGTCCATTCTGGTCTACTGGAATCGACACAACTCCCTTACTTTGTCCATGGCTGTCCTAGTTAGCATGAAGACTTTCATTCCCGTCTTCAACATAACAATCCTCATTGTAGTACTGTGTAGACCTAACATTCTGCTGATCAAAATAATTAACGGAATTAGTAGGAGGAGGAGAACGCTGTTCTTGAATCAACACACCTCGACCTCTACCTCTGTTTACTGACTGGAGGCCAGCACGACCTCGTGGAGCAGATAGTGTCCCATTTCGCTGCAATAAAACTGGACAACTATTCTTGAAATTACCTTCTTGTCTACAATAGGCACATTGATTAGGACCTAACAAAGGTCGCGGAATATATGGCTCAGGCTTTTGATACAACCTCTGAAACTGCGGAGGCTGTTGAAACTGAGGCTGAGCATAACGAGGAGGATAAGCCTGTTGCAAGAGAACCTTCGTTTTTAATTCTTTCATCCTTTTCTCTTGCTTTTCTTTTTCTTCTTTATCTCTGTTTTCATAATATTGAGCAGTAGCCAATATCTGGGCTGAAGAAGAAACGGCCCATGAACTTTCGGAGTCTTTCAACTTATGTGACAGCTCGGGAAGCAAATTAAATACGAACTTATCTACAAATAAACGCTGTCCACCCTCCGTAGTCATATCTTGACCACTGTGATCAACGAATGTCTCCTCGAAACGAGTAAAGAAATCAGAGACACTTTCATCTTTCTTTTGTTTGCATGCCGCTAGTTTATCCCAGTTAACTCTTAAGGCAAGCATCATCGTTTTGATTAATGTAATAATCCTACCAGGGAGTTCTGAAATCAAAGCGTCAGGCTTCGCACCACCCACTTGGTTTCTATCTGCGGCAATTATAGCATTCCAGTCTCCACCTAATTCTTGGGCATGATTCTCTTTACGAATCCTAGCCCATAACGCTTGTGGAACGACATTCCCCATCAACATATCAATATCTGCTAAATTCATAATGCAAGCTTCAACAGTTTGTGACAACTCTTTATAATAACCTGCAGGGTTCTTACGAGGATCCGGTAGAGACTGTTTAAGGGCTAAAACTTCAGATCTTTTCCAGGGAACATGTACCCATATACGCTGGAAGTGAGCGGGAATAGCTTGATTAGCACCTGCTGCTGGAACCTCTTCTCTCCATACCGGAGGAACCTCTCTCATTGGATAATTTTTCAGTGTTAACCTAACTGAAGGATCGGAATCTAGAAAAGTCTGTGAGGTAAATAAGGTTCTAAAGGAAACAAGTGTCTTTACAGCGTCCTCAACCTTAGAACCCACAATGAGACCTTTATCAAAATCAGCCTGAATGTCTAACAGACCCTGAGGAACCAAACCCAAATCCATATCCTCCCATCCTTTAATAAGAGTATCACACATAGCATTATAAACATATCTCTGCATAGGCGCATTCCACTGTGAGAAGGTAGGCATAATATCAAGCACACTATACCTAGGACCCTTTTCAATCCATTTACGAGCAAGAGAGTCCAACCTTTCTCGTTCTTCAGAATCTGGGAACTGACTACGAGACTGTCTTTGAGCAAAAGCCAGAGATACATTAAAAGCTTCAAAGAAAGGAGATAGAATACCAGTGACAGTGTCCGTGAGTCACTTACGCACAGATGGAGAATTGGACATAAGGATAGGGGACAAGGTATTAGGCGAACTAACAGAAGGAGAACCAGTGATTGCAGGAGAAGCAGAAGGCAAAGGAGATCGATCTTCAGGAGATTAGGGCAGAGTAACAGAAGTTGAAGGCAAAACTGGTAAAGGAAATACTGGAAGGAGCAAATTTGGAAGAGCTGGAACAGGCGGAGGTACTACCGGCGGCGGAACAACTGGGGTGCATTAGCACCTTGTACATAGGGCGGAGGCAATCTCAATAAGTGAGACATCAGGGGATCTTCTTCTAAGTCTTTCTTGTTATCGGGAAGAGAAACAGGCAACACCGGATAGCATTTATCTATCGCCATTCGAGGCTGTCTCTCTGAAATTTCCATCGCATTACTAATTTCGTCATCTTTGAATTGTTGGGCAGCCTGTATAATCGTCATGCCTTGTGCTTTCTTGTTTCGTTTTGTTTGTTTCATTTCTCTCTGTTTGGCTTCCTTACGCCAAAGGCGGAAAGAGTCAAACATTGCCGGCCGGGCTTTTCTTTTAAATAAAACTGCTTCCAGATTATCTAGCACATCAGGGTCAAAACTACCATTTTCTGGCCATTTTAAAACATCATCTTTCTTCGTGTATCGGGTCCATGTCTGGTTAAAGGCAATGGGGCCAACACCATGTTTAGAATAGAGCTCATATGTGGGAGTTCCAACTGAAGGAATCGGACAAGAATCCTCAAGCCGGGAATCCTTATTACAACCAAAGCAACAAATTTTACCAAACTTAGTCAGACCAGGCATCTCGTGATGTCTCCGGACAGTTGACAAACTTCAAGGGTGTAAACTCGTTACTCAGCACAAATGCACTTACCCCTCGGCTTTGGCTATTGCAATAGTCAAATCTAAGGACCTGAGGAACAAAACAAAGTACCAAAATTGTGGGAGCGACCCACCCAAAATACTTAACTAAGGACTAAGGACGTCTTCTTATGCCAACAGAGACCCGTCTATCGTCTCGCTTTACCATACATCACCAAAGGAAGGGCCAAGACAGGGCGGCAGTCAGGGCAGCAGTCATCAGTAGCCGTCAGGAAGGAGTAACCACGCTGCAAAAGACCTTCGGACCACTTCGACATACAGGGGTCGCTTGACGTGGCTCGCGATTCCTCCAGAATTTTCTTGCGGGGTTCCTCATGACCTTCAGGCAGAACCACTACCTCTGAAGTTGCCCCACGTTGGGCGCCAGTTGAAGAACCAGAACCTTATGGGCCTGGCGGCGCAGGGTACGCCTTAATCTCCGGGGTTCTCCTGCTCAGCTACACAGTGACACGGGAACACTCTGTCGGCGTAAAAGATCAGATTTTATTAGCTGCAGCTAGTACAGTTGTCCTAGAAGTACTCACGGTATGTTCTCAGGAGACTGCCACTTCACTCCGTGGCGCACAATCTTATATAGTATATAGGCGACATATACATTAACCAAGAACACACCTAAAACATATAGAAAGAGCCAATGCGAGAAGTTGGAAAACAGAACAGAACCAATAGGAAAATTTTGAACACAAAGTATCAGGTAACTCGAAGAGACCTCTCCTCCAACTGTGTTTGTCATCCCTCCCCAAGAACTAATTCATTAACAGGTTTGAGACCGACTCGCAGGTGATGAGATACGTGTGTGTATTTTGGAGGACAGTTGTGAAACAAGAGAATACGAGCAGAGGACAGTGAAGACCAGACGATAAGATAAAGTCAGAAGAGAATAGTGTGAACCAACAGATAGTTGAGACAGGGATTAGAAAAACCAGACCGGGATTAGTGTACTCGGCCAGTCCTAACACCAGCTTTGTAAATAGAGGCAAAAGGCTTATTTTTAACATGAAGCTGCAGGAAAAGCAGAAAAGACTTTGCTCGCCGTGCTGCCTGAGTGAGGGCAACACAAAATGGCGGCAGAGCACAAAATAGCGAGTCGATTCGATCGTGATCGCAAATCGAAGTTCCTCAGATCCACGCAGATTCCAGAACTTTCCCACAACAGAATTGTGAGGTAAATGTGTTTGTTTTTTACAAAGTTTGAGGTGTGCAAGGGATTCTGTGTAACAGAACCTGGTGAGAGGCACACAAGTCTCCCCATCCTGGATTCCCCATGGTGTCTAGTTTTAAAAAATGTACAGGTTTGCTGGCTCTGCTATGCCCCAAAATCCACAGGAAGGCACATTGCTAAAAATAAGTCTGTGCGTTGTGGGCTTTCTGGCACCCTGGGGAGGAATAGGGTGGGGGGAGTTTACCTCGATATGGCCCCAAGGGGGGCAGAAAGACTCTGGCTATTTTTTGGGGGGTGGGAGCATTGGTATGCTCATTCTGGGCAGCCCTCACCCCATGCATAAAAAAGCCAGCATAATCACTAGCGCCTATTGGGCTTTCTGCCCCCCTCAGAGGGCAGATCAGGGGCCACTGCCCGCATCTGCCCCCCCAGGGGCAGAAAGACTGGAATTTCTCAGGGGGGTGGTGGCATTGTCATGCCCATTTTGGGCAGCCCCCACCCCTACATGAATACAAAAAAAATCCCTGGTTTCTAAGGGCTTTCTGCCCCGAGGGGGGACAGATCGAGGGCTACTGTCCCCATCTGCCCCCCTGGGGGGCAGAAAGACTGTCATTTTGGGCAGCCTCCACCCTAATTTCAATTGTCCCAAAAAATTCCCTGACTTCTAGCGGGCTTTTTCCCCCCCCTGGGGGAGCAGACTGGGGGCTACTGCCCTATCTGCACCCCAGGAGGGCAGAAACACTGTAATTGTGGTAGGGGTGTGGGGGCATTGGCCTGCCCATTTTGGGCAGCCCCCACCCTAAGTAAAATTGCCAAAATAAATCCCTGGCATCTAGTGGGCTTTCTGCCCCCCAAGGGGTCAGAAAGACTGTAATTTCTTGGGGGGATGCTGGCAATGACATGCCCATTTTGAGAAGTCCCCACCCTAATTTCAATTGCCCAAAATAAATCCCTGGCGTCTAGTGGGCTTTTTGCCACCCCGGCAGGGCAGATTGGGGGCTACTGCCCCCTTCTGCCTCCCAGGAGGGGCAGAAAGGCTGTCATTTTGGTAGGTTGTGTGTTGGGGTATGGCATGCCCGTTTTGGACAGCCCCCCTAAGTAAAATTGCGGGGAAAAATCCCTGGCATCTAGTGGGCTTTTTACCCCCCCGAGGGGCAGATTGGTGGCCATTGCCCTATCTGGCCCCAGGGGGGCAGAAAGGCTGTTATTTTGGTGGGGGGGGGGTGGGAATTGGCATGCCCATTTTGGTCAGCCCCCACCCTAAGTAATTTTTTGGATAAAAAAATCCATGGCACTAGTGGGCTTTCTGCCCCCCGGGGGCAGATTGGGGGCTATTGCTCCCATTTGCTCCCAAGGGGGGCAGAAAGACTGGTGTGCCCAAAACACACTGGGGGAGCAAAGGCCCTTGCCCAAGGGTCCGCTTCCCCCTCCCTGGTGCAAGTTGATGGATCCCTGCTTGGGGAGTGCCCTACTGGGATGATCCGCAATCAGGGATCCACTAGGAAAGAGTACCATGGGAAAGGGGAGATTCTCCCCTTTCTAACGACTCCTCTCCCATCTTTTTCGATGCTCGGGGGACTGAGAAAGCCCCACAAGCACCAAAACTGAAACTAAGTTTCAGTTCCGATTTCGTTGTAATGACGATTGCGCGCCATTCGTCATTACAGTGAATTACAAAAATGGGCCTGGGAAAGCTCTTCCCTACCTCCCCAGGAAAAAAAAAAAAGGAAATCCCTCTGTTGTCTGCAGCAGAGGGATTTCCTGAGCATGTGCTCATGACGGAATGGTTCCGTCATGAGCACACTAGAACTTGTGCTCATGAAGGAACCGTTCCGTCGTGAGCATGGAAGGGGTTAAATTGTTAGACAGGGAAATGAATAGAATTACCTGCTGCTATTACAAAAGATTTATTGCGTAGAAGAAGACTAATTTTTCACAAAAAGTGTGGGAGGAACTACATGAGACCCTTAGTGAGCAGGTTCTTAAGTGTCTTGGAACCTTGTGATTTTGGGGAACAGAATTCTTCTATACAATGACACAGACACGACATCTGAGTTCTATACCTCCACCTAATCAAGATACCCTAAATACATTTCAATCTGTTACTTTGTAGAAAATCAAATAGGCACTTGCTGGTATTGAAAAGAATACCTACAGCCAAATTAGCCCTAGCAAACCTTTATATTAATGATATTTGGCCAATTTGTGCATTTCAAGTGCCAAATATTATACTTAGGTCTGAATACATATCAAACTTTTGGAGGAGGGTTGAAATTATTCTTACTAGCCAAATAAGGTGCAGATAATTACCTGGCTAATATCCATTGATACATTGATTCTTCATATGTTCTATAACTGGGATAGTACACATACTAATTTGATGAAAACTCAGGCCACATTTCAAAAATACTAATAGGTAAAGATGCCTTCAATGTGTTTCATTAGTTACTTTTAGTCACTTTTGTTTTAAAATAATAACTTGTGCATTAAGCCCCAATTGGTAGCTAACCATTGAACAATCAATACATCAATGAGGTTATTCAAAACATAATTATTCAATAGCATGAAATTCATAAACACGGGTATATCTTTTTTTCATAGATACACAATTTTTTTATGTAAACAGAATTAAGAAGGGTACATTCAAATACAACAAAACATCATGATGTTAGGATCCAAACAAAAACTGAAAAATCAATCTATTTAACTAATATTCTAGTGTCACGTGTTTTTGTTTAGTAAACAAATATGGAGTTTAAAAACATTTCTCACAATTTTTTAAAAACACACATTTTGGGAGGGGGTATGTGCATATTATACTCTCATCAATACTTAATATATAACAAGATATAAGAAAAAAATCCAAACAAAGAGATAGATTCCATTAATTAATCTAGCAATTATTTTATGTCAATAATCAATTCTATTGGTCGATGCTTTTAGGGGTTCCCAGAATCGCTCTCCTCTCTTCCACCCAGCATGGCCCTTGCATTGATAAAACACATTCTTTATATGAAATGCGGCACTGAAATTAGCTTTCCATTGATGAAATATGAGCACTTCAGCATCAATCTATTTGCTATGCATATCCCTGCAATTACATGAGCTATAAAAACCATTCCCTCATATATGGATCGTATTTTGCCCATAAAATAAAAGCGGAACAAAATCCATTCTTTTTTCCAATTATAAAACTTTAAAAACTGAAGATTTCACCCTGAAACCCTGTGAAACCGAAAAATCAGAGAACATATGTACTAAATCCAAACTGGTACATGAGCAATGTGGACAGTGATCATTTTTCCTACATCCCCATTTATACAATTTTGATGGTGTATGAAACAGGTTTAATAGTGTCTTTTAATGTTGCATCTTAATATTATCAGATATTGGCTGAGCGCAAGAGAGAGGAAAACATACAAAGTGGAAAGAAACAGTAAATGAAAGATGGAAAAAGCTCAACAAAGGGAGAAACCAGGAACATGCAAGAGTGACGTAAAAGAGCAAGGTGTGTCTGGCAGTGGATTAAAGAGGCAAGGGGTGGATTCTAGACTATGCAGCGTGGTGTTCAGTGTATTTATTAGCACTGGCCTTGGACTTCTGAACAGGACTTTTCAAATACCAGAATGCAAAGAAAAAATCACTCCTGGGCATGAAAAACGTGAGAGCTCTAAAAAACCCTTGAAAAATCATAGGTTTATTGCTATCGCTATTTTCAATTGTCACTCACCATTTATAACTAATGTTTCAATTTCAGGCAAAATTATTGATGCAATTGAAAAAGGAGGTTTGCAGAACAACACACTGACCTATTTTACTTCTGACCATGGGGGGTTCTTGGAAATGCAAGATGAAAATACCCAGTTGGGTGGCTGGAATGGAATATTCAAAGGTAAGAAGCAAATGTGTGGGAAAATATATCTGTAAGGAGTCAGAAACTGCAGAGATTCTTAAGTGGTGGGATCAGTGTTTATAATCATCCATACCATCATCCATATTTGTAAAGGGCATATCACCCCTTAAGGATTCAAGGTGCTGGGGGCCATCAGGGAGATTAAGGGAGCTATTGCCCAGAGTCACATGATGCTTAGCTGAGCAGCTTGCGACGAAGGGGATCGAACCATGATCTCAGCGCTCCAGAGTCAACGATTCTAGACGCTATGCCACACCTCTAAGAAAGTTGTTCTGCATATGATATTGCTAAATTTGTGTCAATAACAAAAAGTACTAGTGAAGAGTGTGTTTCTTTATTTTCTTCAATTGTAACACACTCATTTTAAAAAAAAAGGTATTTTTTGACACAAGTTTTGTATTTACTGTGTTGAAAGACACACACATTGTAAAACATCCAGTCACAGAAAAGTAGGGCCAGATTTACCATTCTTTCATGCAATGCGGCAAGACAACATGATGCACTGCGTTAAAGAGAGAGGGCAGGAATGCCCATATCTATCAAGATATGGTGCATTCCTGCTCTCTGCCTGCACTGGCGCAGAATCTGCTGCATCCCACCAATGCAGACACTCTTGTGTCATAGTGCAAGGGTGCCTGCCATGCAGTCAGGATTGCTTTTTTGCAGGGTGGGACACGACACATTCATGCACAAAAACAATCCTTAAAGGCATTTTCATCTTTCTAAGTGTGCTGCAAAGGAAATAGCGAGGAGCAAAACAAGATATTTTTCCTTGTTGTGCCTCCCCTGTAAAGGTGTAGCATCTTGACACATTCTGAGCATTGGTATATCTGGGAATGAGCCAACATCCATGGGTAGATGCTCCACCCATGGAACGCCTTTCCATGGCAGAGTAACCCAAGGCAGCAACTTGCACTTCCTGGCGTTACTCCAGATTTACCATGCAACGCAGGGTCACACAAGGTGGGCTTGCATGGCTTTGTGAATCTAACTTAAGTATTATGTTGCCCTTGCGACACCATAAGTGACACAAGGGCAACGCAACATCATGAGAAATCTGTCCCTCAGTTTTTTTTAGAAAACTCCTACATACCTTGTGTATGAACGGTTAAGCAACCTCTTACAATTTCAAATACCATCTGAGTTGTGCTCTATGAATACTGTTAATTACTGAATAACTATATAAAACACAAAGTACTGCTGTCAGGAAAAAACAATCAGTTTTTGCCATTCCTCATGTTATATTTAGCGGCAGCTCCTCCATTAAGATTGATGAGCTTCGCCCCATTGATTTTTCAGTGCCGAGCTAGGGCAGGGTGTGGCTGTTCTGACAGATGCAAAAAAAATAATTGATGGACAGAATGCAGAAACATTTCGTACATTCACCCCAGTAGAGAGATCTGGGTCTAAATCCATAGTTTTTCTTTCCCCATGCCAGTTTGAACCCAGCCATAAGCAAATCAGTCTTGACCCAGCACCCAATGAGAACAGTCCAGCCCAAACTGCCAGGCCAGGTCATCCCTGGACTGGAAAAAAGCATCATAGGACCGGTTTCGGGGTTTCAACCCTCATCAGCCAGGATAGCTTGACTCCAGTGGCATGGAGAGCACGGGACCCTCGTCTGAGCATACCCGTTCCACTACGGGTGACAAATGCCCACCCCCAGGACATTGCAGTTTGCTATGGCATGGGGGAGCACTTCTCCCACCATGTTATAGCAAACACTGCTTCTCTTCATGGAAGCAGGAAAACTGCTCTTGCTTCCATGAAGCTAAGTAGAATTGCTTTCTGGCAAAGGGAGCTGCATGTCAGCAGCTCCCTCTGCCCCAAAGCAATGCCGGCTCCCCCAGGAGGCAGGGAGCCGGTAAGGACCGCGGGGGCATTGGGGCTCCAATGCGGTCCCCAACGTGACGCAAAGCCCTGGGGGATGGGGTCCTCAGGGGCTAAAATGGCCTGGGGGGGGGGGCCAAGTGGCCTACCTCCAAAGTCTTGTTTTCATAAATAAAAAAAACATAAAGCCTGACTCCAGGAGATGGGGTCCCCGGTGCCAAATTTGGCCTCAAGAGGGAGGGCACGCAGCGCCATGACAAAAATGTTGTTAAACAAAGGCTGGGCAGGCCCCGGGTATGGGGTCCTGGGGGCAAAACTGACCCATGGAAGGGGGCACATGGCCCCCCTCCCTTTAAAACATTTTTTCAAATTATAATAAAAAGGCCAGACCCCGGGGAATTGTGTCCCCGTGGCCATAATTGGCCTCAGGAGGGGGGCCACACTTCCCTCCCCTTTAAAAAAAATGGCTCAGGCCCCAGAGGATGGGGTCCGTGGGCCCAAAAGGGTCAAGGGAAGGAAGGGTTACCCAGTCCCCTTCCCAAAATATAAAAGAAGAAACCGGGAACTCGCCGGAGGCCCCGCCCTGACCCTGCATGACTTTCCAAACACCCTTCCTGATGCGCTCTGAGGGGTAATAAGTCCCCTTCGATCCTAAGGGTCCTTTGGGACAAACTAGCCCACCAGTTACCTCCAGTAAGCCCCACACAATGGGATTGCTGAGAGGTGGTCCTAGCCATGGCCCTTTTTATAACACTCTGCAAACCCGCCTCTTGTCGCACTGCTGGTGGGGTGATGAGGTCCCCTTGTGTCCTGAGGAGACAAGGGGACTGGTTGGAGGATGAAGTCCACTTTAGTCCTGAGGGACTTTGGGGGCCAAGAAGCCCTTCTGGTACCTCCTGTAAGTCCTATGCAACAGAATTCCAGAGCGCTGGTCAGAGGCCCAACCCCCTTTCTCCACCCCTCTGCAAATGTGAGTACTAGATAAAGAAGCATTTGTAATGTAATATGTCTTGCATTTTGGAGAGTTAGAGCTATTTGCATTGTAAATATAAAGGTTTTTTACTAATGTTTTTTTGGAGTGGAGTGGTAGTACGTTGTGTGTAGTTGTATTATGTGATATCTTGTGCAGTGAAATTATGTGGAGAGAAAGTATGTGGTATTTAGTATATAGACATTATGTAGAGTGGGATTATGTGTTATGGAGAGTAATTATGTGGTATGGTGGGAAACAACCTTTAAAACACAGTCATTACAATGCACTACCCTTACAATGCAGTCATTACAACGCAACATCCTTTCCATCGAATGCCATTACAATGCAGCCATTACAACACATGTCACTACAATGCATGTCATTACAATGCATGTCACTACAGCGCATGCCATTACAACGCCTTATAAGGTAAGTAATGGGGAATAGTAATTTTTAACCCTACACTATCCAACACTTACCCTACTGCTGCACTCACTGGAGTGGGAATAGTATTTTTTTACCCCTACACTATCCAACACTTATCCTACTGTTGCACTCACTGCAGTGGGAATAGTAATTGTTACCCCTACACTTTCCAACACTTACCCTACTCTTGCACTCACTGGAGTGGAAATAGTAATTTTTACCCCTACACTATGCCCTCAAAGTAATATGCATTGTAATGGTATGCGTTGTAGTGACATGCGTTGTAAATGTATTGTCTCAAAATGCGTTTTGATGGCATGCGTTGTAAAATCATGCGTTGTAATGGATTTTGTGATGTAAAAACTGCGTTGTAAAGGCATGCGTTGTAAACGTTTGCATTGTAACGTCATACATTCGGTATGGTAGTTTGTGTTGTGGAGTGGTAACCTCAGGTTTAGTTTTCCTCGTTTCCATAGGAGCTAAAC
Organism: Triturus cristatus; assembly: GCF_964204655.1. Lineage (NCBI taxonomy): Eukaryota > Metazoa > Chordata > Amphibia > Caudata > Salamandridae > Triturus > Triturus cristatus. The sequence goes on along the minus strand of NC_140591.1, from coordinate 740,363,895 downwards.
TATAAATTCAATGAGACACAAAAAAGGAAGGAACCACTGAGGAGCACTTCTGGACCTAGTCAGATGTATGAGCATGGCCCCTGAAATTTTGCAACTGTTCGGCTGCACACATTTTCACATAATTATAAATTTTCCGCATTTGCCACATAATACATCAACTGCTGCATAATCTGCAGATTTGAAAAAAAAAACTAGTTTCTAGCTCAAATGGATCAATCCTTACCAAAAACGCAGTGATAAGTGTTACAGCATGGTATAAATCCCTTTGCAAAGCTGGAATTGCTAAATGTGGGTGTTAAATTAGTTATAATGGTGTGCAAACCACTCTTGCTTCTTTCTGCACCTCTCTTGCCTCTTTCTGCATTTCTCTTGCTTCTTTCTGCACCTTTCTTCCTTTTTCTGCACTTCTCTTGCCTCTTTCTGTACATCTCTTCTGCGTTCTGCTCCTCCCTTCTTTCTGTACCTCTCTTGCTTCTTTCTGGACCTCTCTTGCCTCTTTCCGTACCCCTCTTCAGTCTTTCTGAACCTCTCTTGCCTCTTTCTTTACATCTATTGCTTCTTTCTGCACTTCTCTTGCCTCTCTCTGAACCCTTTTTCCTCTTTCTGTACCTCTCTTGCCTCTTTCTGTACCTCTCTTGCCTCTTTCTGTACTTCTAATGCCTCTTTCTGCACCTTGCTTGCTTCTTTCTGAACTTCTCTTGCTTCTTCCTGCACCTCACTTGCTTCTTTCTGGACCCCTTTTGCCACTTTCTGCACCTCTGTTGCCTCATTCTGTATCTATGTTGTTTCTTTCTGCACTTCTCTTGCTTTTCTGCACCTCTATTGCTTCTTTCTGCACCCCTCTTTCTTCTTTCTGCATCACTCTTCTATCTTTCTGCACCTCTCTTGCCTCTTTCTGCACCACTGTTGCTTCTTTCGGCACATCTCTTGCCTCTTTCTGTATTTCTATTACTTCTTTCTGCACTTCTCTTGCCTCTTACTGCACCTCCGTTGCTTATTTCAGCTCTTCTACCCCCTCTTTCAGCTCTTCTCTTGCCTCTTTCTGCACCCCTCGTGCCTATTTCTGTACCTCTATTGCCTCTTTCTGCACCTTTCTTTGTTCTTTCTGTAACTCTCTTGCCTCTTTCTGTACCCCTGTTCCCTCTTTCTGCATCTCTCTTGCCTGTTTCTGTAACTCTCTTGCCTCTTTCTGCAGTAGTCTTGCCTCCTTCTGCACCTCTGTTGCTTCTTTCTCCACTTGTCTTGCCTCTTTCTGCTTCCTTCTTGCCTGTTTCTGCACCTTCCTTTCCTCTGTCTGCTCCTCTCTTGCCTCTTTCTGCACCTCTCTTGCCTCTTTCTGTACCTCACATCCCTCTTTCTGTACCTCTCTTGCTTTTTACTGTACCTCTCTTGTTTCTTTCTGCAGCTCTCTTATCTCTTTCAACACTTCTCTTGCTTCGTTCTGCACCTCTGTTGCTTTCTTTCAGCACGTATCTTGCCTCTTTTTGCACTTCTATTGCCTGTTCTGTACATATCTTGCCTCTTTATGTACCTCTGTTGTCTCTTTTGTACCTCAGTTGCTTCTTTCTGTACCCTTCTTGCCTCTTTCTGCATCCCTCCTTCCCTCTTTTTGCATCTCCCTTGCCTCTTTCTGCACCACTTTTCCCTCTTCCTGCACCTCTCTTGCCTGTTTCTGTACCTCTCTTGCCTCTGTCTGCACTTCTCTTGCCTCTTTCTGCATTTCTGTTGCTTCTTTCTATACCTCTCAGACACAAGCACATACCCATCCAACAGCCACTCTCACAATCACTCACCTTCACATATAGTCATTTATACAGTCCAACACTCACATATACTGCCTTTCACATATGCAGTTATTCACACATATTCCACTTAGATATCTATTCACTCACCAACACACCTTTACACATACTTACCCACCCATACAGCCCTTCACAGATGCACTGTTGAACCCACACACCCAGTGAATCACCTACTCACACATCCATGAAGGGGAGTCACATCCCCCTACCCACCCACACAGACACTCAGGCACCCATACAGGTACACAGACAACCAATCAAGAACCCATATAGACAGTCATGTAGCTGCTCACTAAGCCATTCAGCCGCTTACACACCAACTGACAATCTGGTACAGACATTCACACAGTTTACTCTCTAACCCATGTATTCAGTAAGACACATTTAATCACTCACTTATGCAGTTAGTCATACACGTACTAAATCATCTATACACCCACTCATTCTTCAATACACCTTGGCATACATATATATAAAACATATTTAAACTTTTCAGATACACACAGTCACTGGATGATGACATCAGTGAGGTCATGAGTGATGTCATTTGAGATGTCATGAGTGATGTCATCAGTGATGTCACTGACCATGTCATGAGTGATGTAATATGTGACGTCATCAGTAGTGCATTGCTGGGGTGTGAGTTATGGTTAGCTCAACTAAGTATAACAGCCACATTTCTCTGGTTTTATATGAGTGAAATGTCCAACTAACTATAACGTCCCTGAATGTATATGCTTTTTTAAATGCAAATTTCTAACTATATTATCCCTGAAACCTATGTTTTTTTCAGTGAATTGCAAAGGTTTTTCAAATGTTAATTTCTAACTATAACGTCCCTGAAACCTATGTTTTTTTCAGTGAATTTCACAGGTTTTTCAAATGCTAATTTCTAACTATAACGTCCCTGAAACCTCTGCTATTTTCTAACTATAATGTCCCTGAAACATATGATTTTGAGTGAATTTCCAAGGTTTTTTTAAATGCTAATTCCTACAATGTCCAAAACACTTTTTAAATTTTTTAAGGTTTTTTAAAATAATGTGATGTTGTATCCTTTTTAAAATATGCATCTACATTTTTTTTAAAGTGAGTTTGTGTACCACACATGTACCAGTAACGGTGGGTATGCGAATCCAAGAATTTTGGTGCCATATTGGTTAATTTGTGCACGATACGCATACTGTATGCAAACAGTGCACTTTCTCATTTTTCTTTTATTAATAATTTTAAATACATGATAGATACTATGAACTTTTCAAATCAATGATATATGCTTTATTCTATGAGTTATAAAGTAATATTTACCTAAATGTTAGGGATGTTAAGTGTCTTATAATAAAGTTATGGAAGCCGCAACGGTCCCGTGCAATGTCACATACGTATTTACAGGGTCACGTGAGGTTTGCAAATCCACCGCAAGTTATTTTGTTTTAAAAGTATATGTATATAACTTTATTATATATGTTATACCTAGAGATTAATATACACAATTGTAAATATTGTATATTTGTAACTGGAATAAAGATATATTATTGTTAAATATGTTTTTCGGGAATCACGTCTGGTGCGCGCCGATTGTGCGTTGGGTGCGCAAATCCCATGTGACTTCAAAAGAAACCATTTCATTGGTTATGAAGCTTTTTATTCTAGAACTTGCAGGATCCCAACCCAAAAGTTTTCATTCTTCCAAGAACATCTACAGAGTCACAGCTCTTGTGTTTTCTGCTCTTTTTTTTTGAATTTTTTGGTGTTTTTATTTTACATCAACAAAAAAATGCTTCTTCAAATCCACCTCAACAGCTTCCTGGAGAAGAAGAAGAATACTTGGAAGAACCTGTGAAACAGAGATACGAGAGCATCATATGGGATTTTCTTTCAAAACCTGCTGGTGAAAAGGTCAACGCACGCAAGCTAACGTGCACTATCTGTGACAAGTGTGGATCTGAAAAAACATACTCGTGTGGCACATCATCGATGCTTAAACACCTGCAGTCAATGCATCCACATCGTTTTGCATGAGAACAACATCGTCATGAGATTTAAAACAAGACTTCACAAGACAATTAAGTTGCAGGGCCTAGCACCTCATCAGGTTCTTCCACAGCTCAAAGAACCCATATGGTACCTGAGTTTGAGCAGCGCTGCATTAAATTCAAAAAAGTTCTTTGCTATAGAGAGCAAGCAGTGGATTCTATTGTGGTTGCTGCAAAAAAACATAATTGTTAAATTTTGTTGTTTTTTTGTTTTTGCAATCACTTCTTAATTGCAAAATGTTTCAAAAAATACAAAAACAATTAAAAGCAAAAAAATGGTTCTTGTTAGAACCACCTATTTAGTTAAAAATAGACAACCTTTTAAGTGTTGTATGAATTGCAGCAAGTGTAATATAAGATGAAGTGCATGGGTAGTGCACGTGTGGTTGCATGAGTGCCTGTGTAGTGCCTGGGTGATTGGAGAAGTGTATGTGTACTGCCTGAGTGATTGCACTAGTGAAGGGAAAGTGCCTGAGTGCATGGAAAAGTGCAAGGGTAGGGCCTGAGTGATTGTTTGAGTGCTTGGAAAGTGCCTGTGTGATTGGAGGAGTGCATGGGTAGTGCCTGGGTGATTTGAGGAGTGCATGAGTAGTGCCTGGGTAATTGTATGAGTGTATGGGTAGTACCTGTGTGATTGGAGGAGTACATGTGTACTACCCAAGTGATTGCATGAGTGCAGGGGTAGTTCCTGAGTTCCTGAGTGCATAGAGGAGTACAGGGGTAGTACCTGAGTGATTGTAGGAGTGAATGGGTAGTGCCTGGGTACATGGAGGAGTGCATGGTAGTGCCTGGGTGATTGTAGGAGTGCATGGGTAGTACGTGGATGATTGCATGAGTACAGGGGTAGTGCCTGCTTGATAGGAGGACTGCTTGGGTAGTGCTTGCATGATTGCATGACTGCAGGTGGACTGCCTGAGTGCATGGGTAGTGCCTGGGTGATTGAAGAAGTGCATGTGTACTGTCCAAGTGATTGCATGATAGCAGGTGTGCTGCCTGAGTGCATGAATTAGTGCATGGGTAGTGCTTGAGTGATTGCATGAGTGTATGGGTAGTGCCTGGGTGCATGGACAAGTGCATGGGTAGTGCATGAGTGATTGGAGGAGTGCATGTGTACTGCCTGAGAGATTGTATGAGTGCAGGAGTAGTGTCTGAGTATATAGATGAGTGCAGGGGTAGTGCCTGTGTGATTGTATTAGTGCATGAGTAGTACCTGGGTGATTGGTGGAGTACATGTGTACTTCCCAATTGATTGCATGAGTGCAGGGGTAGTGCTTGAGTGCATGGATCAGTGCATAGGTAGTGCCAGAGTGATTGCATGAGTGCATGGGTAGTGCCTGGGTGATTGGAGGAGTGCATGGGCAGTACGTGGGTGACTCAATAAGTGCAAGGGTAGTCCCTGTGTAATTGAAGGAGTACATACATAGTGTCTGAGTGATTGTATGAGTGCAGTGGTAGTGCCTGAATGAGTGCATGGGGTTGTGCCTTGGTGTTTATTTGAGTGCATGGGTGATGCCTTGATGATTGGAGGAGTGCAAGAGTACTGCCAAAGTGATTGCATGAGTTCAGGGGTAGTGTCTGAGTGCATGGATGAGTGTATGAGTAGCACCTGAATGATTACATGAGAACATGGGTATTACCTGGATGATTGGAGGAGTACATGTGTAGTGCCTGGGTGATTGGATGAGTGCATGGGCAGTACCTGAGTTATTGCATGAGTGCATGGATAGTGCCTGGGAGATTAGAGGAGTGCATAGGTAATGCCTGGGTGATATGAGGAGGGCATGGGTAGTAACTGGGTGATTCCATGAGTACAGGGGTACTGCCTGAATACATGGATGAGTGCATAGGTAGAGCCTGGACGACTGAAAGAGTGCATGTGTACTGCCCAAGTGATTGTATGACTGCAGGGCTACTGTCTGAGTGCATGGATTAGGGCATAGTTAGTACCTTATTGATTGGATGAGTGTATGGGTAGTGCCAGGGTGCATGTAGGAGTGCATGGGCAGTGCCTGGGTGATAAGAGGAGTGTATGTGTAGTACCTGGGTGATTGGATGAGTGCAGGGGTAGTGCTTACATTTTTTAATGAATGCATAGGTAGTGCCTGGGTGATTGCATGAGTGCAGGAATAGTGACTCAGTGATTGGAGGAGTGCATGGATAATGCTTGACCTAATGATTGAGTGCAACAGTAGTGCTTGAGTGCATAGATAAGTGCATGAGTAGTGTCTAGGTGAATAAATGAGAGGAACAGTAGTGCCTGATTGATTTAGGAGTGCATGGGTATTACCTGGGTAATTTGAAGGGGTACATGGGTAGTGCATGAGTTATTGGAAGAGTCCATGGTAGTGCATGTGTGATTGCAAGAATACAGGGGTAGTGCCTGGGTGATTGAAGGAGTGCATGGGTACTACCAGGGTGATTGCATAATTGTAGGGGTACTGCCTGAGTCAATGAATGATTGCATGGGTAGTACCAGGGTAATTGTAGGAGTGCAAGCGTAGTGCCCGGGTGATTGACTGAGTACAGGAGTAGCACCTAGGTGATTGCAGGAGTGCATAGGTAGTGCCTGGGTGATTGCATGACTGCAGGGGTAGTACCTGGGTGATCAGAAGAGTGCATGGGGAGTGCCTGGGTGATTTTAGGAGTGCATGGATAGTGCCTGTTTGTTTGGAGCAGTGCATGAGTAGTGCCTGGCTGATTACATGAGTGCATGAGTAGTGTCTGGGTTATTGAAGGAAATATTGGTTAGTGTCTGAGTGATTGTATGAGTGCAGGGGTAGTCCCAGGGTGATTGAATGACTGCATACATAGTGCCTCAGTGCATGAATGAGTGCATGGTTAGTGTTTGGGTGATTGGAAGAGTGCAAAGGTAGTGCCTGGGTGATTCAGTGAGTGCCAGGGTAGTCCCTGTGTAATTGGAGTAGTGCATAAGTAGTGCCTGAGTGATTGTATGATTGCAGGAGTAGTGCCTGAGTGCATGGATGAGTGCATGGGTTGTGCCTTGGTGATTGTATGAGTGCATCGGTAGTGCCTAGATGATTGGATGAGTGCATGATTGTTGCCCAAGTGATTGCATGAGTGCAGGGTTTGTGCCTGAGTGATTGGAGAAGTGCATGGATAGTGCCTGGGTGATTCAGTGAGTGCCAGGGTAGTCTCCGTGTAATTGGAGTAGTGCATATGTAGTGCCTGAGTGATTGTATGATTGCAGGAGTAGTGCCTGAGTGCATGGATGAGTGCATGGGTTGTGCCTTGGTGATTGTATGAGTGCATCGGTAGTGCCTAGATGATTGGATGAGTGCATGATTGTTGCCCAAGTGATTGCATGAGTGCAGGGTTTGTACCTGAGTGATTGGAGGAGTGCATGGATAGTGCCTGGGTGATTCAGTGAGTGCCAGGGTAGTCCCTGTGTAATTGGAGTAGTGCATAAGTAGTTCCTGAGTGATTGTATGATTGCAGGAGTAGTGCCTGAGTGCATGGATGAGTGCATGGGTTGTGCCTGGGTGATTGTATGAGTGCATCGGTAATGCCTAGATGATTGGATGAGTGCATGATTGTTGCCCAAGTGATTGCATGAGTGCAGGGTTTGTGCCTGAGTGATTGGAGGAGTGCATGGATAGTGCCTGTGTGATTACATGAGTTCAGAGGTAGTGCCTGAGTGATTGAAGGAGTGAATGGGTGGTGCCTGAGTATATAGATGAGTTCCTGGGTACTGTGTGGGTGAATGGATGAGTGTAACAGTAGTGCTTGAGTGATTGCATCAGTGCATGAGTAGTACCTGGGTGATTGGAGGTGTGTTCAGGTAGTGCCTGAGTGAATGCATGTGTGCGTGGTAGTATGTGGCTGATTACATGAGTTTAGGGGTAGTGGCTGATTGTAGCACTGTATGAGTAGTACATGAGTACATACATGATTGTATAGATAGTATTTAGGGAATAGATGAGTGCATACGTAGTGTCTGAGTTCTTGAATGAATGTATGAGTAGTGCCTGGGTGATTGCATGAGTGTAAGGGTAGTGCCTCAGTGATTTGAGGTGTGCATGGATAATGCTTGGCTGAATGGGTGACTGTAACAGTAGTGCCTGAGTGCATAGATGAGTGCATAAGTAGTGTCTGAGTGAATAAATGAGTGCAACAGTAGTGCCTGAGTGATTTAAGGAGTTCATGGGTAGTGCCTCAGTGACTGCATGAGTGTAAGGGTGGTTCCTGGGTTATTGAATGACTGCATAGGTACTGCTTGCGTGATTGCATGAGTGCAGGAGTAGTACGCGGGTGCATGCACAGTGTTTGGCTTATTGGAAGAGTACATGAGAAGTGGATAGGTGAATGGAAGAGTGCATGCGTAGTGTCTGGATAATTGGAAGAGTGTATGGGTAGTACCTGGGTGATTGCATGAGTGCAGGAGTAGTACCTGGGTGAATGGATGAGTGCATGGGTAGTGCCTAGATGATTGCATGAGTGGAAGGTTAGTCGCTGGGTAATTAGAGGAGTGCAAAGGTACTGCCTAGGTGAATGGATGAGTGTAACAGTACTGCTTGAGTGATTGTATGACTGCAATATAACTGCTTGAGTGATTGGATGAGTGCAAGGGTAGGGCCTGGGTGATTGCATGAGTGCAGGATTAGTGCCTGGGTGATTGGAGGAGTGCATAGGTAGTGCCTGGGTGATTCAATGAGTGCAGGGGTAGTGCCTGGATGATTAGAGAGTGCATGGGTAGTGTCTGGGTGATTTTATGAGTACATGGGTAGTGCCTGGGTTATTGAAGGAGTGCATGGGTAGTGTCTAAGTGATTGCATGAGTACATAGGTAGTGCTTGTGTGATTGTAGGAGTGCCTACATACTGCCTCAGTACATGAATGAGTATATGGATGGTCCCTGGGTGATTGGAGGAGTGCAAGGGTAGTACCTGGGTTATTGCATGAGTGCATGGGTAGTACCTTGGGGATTGAAGGAGTACATAGGTAGTGCCTAGGTGATTGCATGAGTGGGAGGGTAGTGGCTGGGTAATTGGAGAAGTGCTTAGGTACTGCCTTGGTGACTGGATGAGTATAACAGTACTACTTGAGTGTTTGCATGACTGTAATAGAACTGCTTGAGTGATTGGAGGAGTGCAAGGGTAGTCCCTGGGTGATTGTCTGAGTGCAGGAGTAAAACCTGAGTGATTGGAGGAGTGCATGGGTAGTGTCTGGGTGATTGCATTAGTGCATGGGTAGTGTCTGAGTGATATTATGAGTACATTGGTAGTGCCTGTGTGTTTAGAGGAGTGCTTGGGTAGTGACTGAGTGATTACATGAGTGCATGGGTAGTGCCTAGGTTATTGAAGGAGTGCATGGCTAGTGTCTGAGTGATCGCATGAGTGCAGAGGTAGTGCCTGTCTGATTGAAGTAGTGCATACATACTGCTGCAGTGCATGAATGAGTGCATGGGTAGTCCCTGGGTGATTGGAGGACTGCAAGGATAGTGATTGGGTTTTTGCATAAATGCATGGGTAGTACCTGGGTGATTAGAGGAGTACATAAGTAGTGCCTAGGTGATTGCATGAGTGGAAGGGTAGTGGCTGGTTAATTGGAGGAGTGCATAGGTACTGCCTGGGTGAATGGATGAGTGTAACAGTGCTGCTTGAGTGATTGCAATAGAAGTGTTTGAGTGATTGGATGAGTGCATGAGTGCCTCGGTGATTGCATGAGTGTATGGCTTCTGCCTACATAATTGGAGGAGTGTATGTGTACTGCCTGAGTGATTGCAAGAGTGCAAAGGTAGTGCCTGTATACACGGATCAGTGCACAGGTAATGTCTGGCTGTTTACATGAGTGCACGGGTAGTGCCTGGTTGGTTGGATGAGTGCATGGCTAATGCTTGGGTGATTGAAGGAGTGCATGGGTAGTATCCTGGTGATTTAAGGAGAGCATGGGTAGTGACTGTATGATTGGGTGGGTGCAGGGGAAGTGTATCAGGGCATGGATGAGTGCATTAGTACTGTTTGAGAGAATGGATGAGTGCATAGGTAGTGCCTGAGTGATTGCATGAGTGCATGGCTACTGCATTGGTAATTGGAGGAGTGCATGTGTATTGCCTGAGTGATTGCAAGAGTGCAGGGGTAGTGCCTGAGTACATGGATGAATGCATAGGTAGTCTGACTATTTACATGAGTGCATGGGTAGTGCCTGGTTGAGTGGATTAGTGCATGGGTGGTGCTTAGGTGAATGAAGGAGTGCATGGGTAGTGTCTGGGTGATTGAAGGAGTGTGTGGGTAGTGCCTGTGTTATTAGATGAGTGCAGGGGAAGCACCTCAGGAAATGGATAAGTGCATAGTTAGTATTTGAGAGAATGGATGAGTGCATGGGTAGTGGCTGGGTGATTGCATGAGTGCATGACTACTGCTTGGGTGTTTGGAGGAGTGCATGTGTACTCTCTGAGTGATTGCAAGAGTAAAGGAGTAATGTCTGACTGTATGGATGAGTGCATGAGAAGTGCCTGAGTGATTTTATTCGTGCATAGGTAGAAATTTGGTCATTGGAGGACTGCATGTGTACTGCTTGAGTGATTGGATGAGTGCATGGGTAGTACCTGTGAGATTGCATGAGTGCATGCATAGTGCCTTAGTGCATGATGAGTGCATGTGTACTGCCTGGGTGATTGCATGAGTGCATGGGTGGTGTCTGGATGATTGGAGAAGTGCATGAGGACTGCTTGGATGATTGCATGAGTGCATGGCCAGTGCCTCACTGCATGAATGAGTATATAGGTAGTGCCTAACTGTTTATTGAAGGCATGGGTAGTGCTTGGATGATTGCAGGAGTACATGGGTAGTGCCTGGGGGATTGAATGAATGCAGGAGTAGTACCTTAGGGCATGGATGAGTGCATGGGTAGTATTTGACAGATTGCATGATTGCATCGCTACTGCCAGGGTGCTTGGAGGAGTGTATGTGTAATGCCTGAGTAAATGGCAGAATTCAAGAGTAGTGCTTGAGTGCATGGATGAGTATATGGGTAGTGACTGGGTGATTGCATGAGCGCAGGGGTAGTGCCTGACTACATGGATAAGTACATGGAGAGTGTGTGAGTTATTGCATGAGTGCATGGGAAGTGCCTGGGTGTTTGTACTAAGCCTGGGCAAAGCACTACGCTACGCTCGCGTAGTTTGCGAAGTTCGCGCTACTTCGCACTACGCGAATTGCACGTAGCACAGTGCGAACACGCGTAGCGTAGTGTTGCGTAGTGCTGCGGTAATTTTTTGCTTGCTCGTGGTCCTCAACGTCAAGTTGGCGACCGCGAGCAAGCAAAATGACATCCCGGTGAGACTTTTTCCTTGTTCGCGATCAGCAGCATCAAGATGGCGATCGCGAGCATGGAAAATAAACCTCCGGGCGAGATTCCCAACGCGAGGAGGTCAGGTTTCTCATTGGAAGTGGTCGCGTATGCTCGCGACCGCTCGCGATGAGAAACTACCAGTTCGCGTTGAGAAAGCTGCCGCTCGAGTAAAAATCTACTCGAGCAGCAGAAAACTACAGCTCGCACTCTGCAAGATGCCATTTTCAATGATTGCACAGTGCCGGCTGCTTGTCCGCACTGTGCAATCATTGAAAACGACATCTGGCACAGTGCGAACAAGGTACTACGCAGTTCGCGAAGTGCTACGCGTAGCTCGCGTACTGCGAACTGCACTTTGCGTAGCTTCGCGAAGTGCTACTTCGCAAACTACGCCCAGGGTTAGTTTGTACCAGTACATGGGTAGTGCTTGAGTAAATTGAATGGGTATGGGAATAGTACCTGAGTGCATAGATGAGTGCATGGGTAATGTTTGAGGGAAGGGATGAGTGCAGTAAAAGTGACTCTAAACATTATTTCACATTATCATGCATATTACATTATTTCTTCCTAACTTATTTTACTAATGTAGATACAAAACTCAGTGGAACTATTTTATAGTAGTTTAGTTGTAAACTAAATTTAAAATCTTTTCAAACGTGACCATTACCTTCTGTAGAAAAGAAGAAAAACTGTTATCGAATATAATATTATACTTTTAAGAACAAAACATAATTTTAGAATTACATAACATTTTCAGTTTCCCTTTTTTTCGCTGTTTCATGCAAAGGTGTCGGGGGACCCACTTAGTCTTATATTATTGGACGCAGAGAAGGCCTTCGACCAAGTATCGTGGGCCTTCTTATGGGACTTGCTGAAATTACAGGGATTCGGGCCAAACTTTATTAAATCAATACAGGTACTTTATCAACAACCTAGTGCACGGATTAATGTAATGGGTCATCAATCCGCTCCGGTATTAATACAACGAGGAACTAGGCAGGGATGTCCATGCTCTCCACTACTGTTTGCTTTGTATATAGATCCTTTTTTAAGAATGATTGAGCTGAGCAGTAGGGTACCTCCAGTTAGGATACAAACACAGCAGTACCGTGTATTGGCGTATGCTGATGATGTCGCTGTGCTCTCACCAAGACCGTCTATGGCTATGAATGAAATCGAAAAGCTTGCAAAGAGATATGGATCGGTATCGGGATATAAATTAAATGCTGCCAAGACTCAAATACTGTGTATAAATATCAAGTCTTTTGCCGATCCACGAGTCTTAGAAGAGGTTTCTTATTTGGGAGTACAGATTTGTGCTGGGGCTTTGGCTACGGTTGAGGCCAACTGGCAGAAGCTGATGCAGGGGGTTCGTAAACAATTGGACCAGTTTGAATGTTTACATTTGACTCTTGTCGGCAGATGAAATATTTTGAAAATGATGGTATTACCTAAGGTGTTGTATCTTTATAGATGTCTACCATTAGAGATTAGTTCTGTACGTATTTCACAATTGCAAGCAATATGTATGAGATTTATGTGGTCTCAGGGGAAAGAGCGACGGGCTAAGAAATATATGATGCTGCCTAGAGCAGTGGGTGGTTGGGCAGTCCCTGATTTCCTTTTGTATTATTATGTTTGTATGTTGCAGCGAATGAATATTTTATTAATTGGCCAGGGACCGGTGGAGTATGCACTACAACCTTCTATATACTCTTTGCTTCTAGGGACTGATGCTAAGAACTGTCTTTTTATTAACATAGACTGGAACTACTACAAACGTACAAGGTTTAAGGTGATAGCTGCCGCATATAAGGTTTGGAAAGTAATAAGGAAGCTATATAATATTCAAAATGTGTCTTTCTATACCCCTTTAATTGCATCGGTATTGCATCCCAATATATGTTGGGATTATATAGTAGTTAACTGGCGTTTAAGAGGCTTAACAAAAGTGGGGGATGTTTATACACCAGATGGGCTAAAATCTTTCTCCCAATTGAAGAAACAATACCTGTTACCCACTGCGCATTTTTTTAAGTATTTACAGTTGCGTGAGTATCTTGCTAAATTGAAAACTGTGATTGTGTCTAACCCCCTTATTGAGGCAAATAAAAAGTGTTCCCGTATAAGAGTATTATATAATATAATTATCGAGACAATGCCTAACGACCTGGAAACTCATCGTATGAGGTGGGAAGAAAGACTGGAGTGCTCTGAAATACCGTTGGAACTATCGATTGAACTGGCGTGCCGTCTATTTATGTCGGCTAATCTTAAGGCACAACACTATAAGACTCTGTTCTATCTTTATCGAACGTCCGATAAAATCGCAAAGTGGGGAGGAGATCCTGATGGAAAGTGTTTTAGGTGTAATACTTTACACGCTGATGTAGTACATATCTTTGCCACTTGTGTTAAACTATCGGAAGTGCTCAGATATATAAATGGGTTCTTATCCGAGATTCTAGGTGTCACTATACAAGTGTCAATCAGTGAGATCTTACTGGGTATAGATGTAGATGGAGTACGTACAGACTCTGGTAAGGAAGTCAGGTACCTGATATTTATGGCAGCCGCAGTGTTAAGGATTTGTATTGCCTCAGTGTGGTTACAAAGTGAAGCCCCCCCATTTGAGATGTGGAGAACTCGCTTCTTGTTTACGTATAATATTGAATATAACCTATATAGTGTTAAGGGGAAGCGGAAAATGGCTTTGGGACAGTTAATTTGGGGTGCTGTATGTACATATATGGACAAGTAGGATGGTCTTGAGTTATTTGGTGTCTTTTATTAACTAACTGTTTTCTTTTTCTCTGCAATGGACGATATAATGGAATTACTTCCTTTTCTTTTGGATATTAGATATATCAGCCGTCTCACAACTGTAATCTGCCGAATATTATTGTAATTCAAATTTACTGAATTGAACCTGCATTGTATAACTAATGGAATGTTGGGTTATGTTTTCTTTTTCTTTTTATTTCTTCATTTTTTTTTTTTCCCTTTTGTACCCGTGATCTCTATCTAATAAAGAAATTAAAAAAAAAAAGAAAACGACATCTGGCACAGTGCGAACAAGGTACTACGCAGTTCGCGAAGTGCTACGCGTAGCTCGCGTACTGCGAACTGCACTTTGCGTAGCTTCGCGAAGTGCTACTTCGCAAACTACGCCCAGGGTTAGTTTGTACCAGTACATGGGTAGTGCTTGAGTAAATTGAATGGGTATGGGAATAGTACCTGAGTGCATAGATGAGTGCATGGGTAATGTTTGAGGGGAGGGATGAGTGCAGTAAAAGTGACTCTAAACATTATTTCACATTATCATGCATATTACATTATTTCTTCCTAACTTATTTTACTAATGTAGATACAAAACTCAGTGGAACTATTTTATAGTAGTTTTGTTGTAAACTAAATTTAAAATCTTTTCAAACGTGACCATTACCTTCTGTAGAAAAGAAGAAAAACTGTTATCGAATATAATATTATACTTTTAAGAACAAAACATAATTTTAGAATTACATAACATTTTCAGTTTCCCTTTTTTTCGCTGTTTCCGGATTCTTCTGAATTTCAATATAGACAGTGATTTCAATGTAGTATCATCATGCAACAGCGGGGGAAAAAAACAATCAACAAGATTGTAAAAAACAAAACAAATCAGAGTTGAGCATTTATTTAGAACATGTGTAACTATGTGTTTACCTACCTACAGTTTCTCAATTACATTCTTCAACTACATTAAGTCTTTTGTTTCTCTCAACTACATTTTGTAAACTGTACACTCTCATTTACATCTCATATAATATAGACAACAAATATATAAACAATTTGTTTCTAAACACAATTTTCCAAATGCAATATGAATTAGCACAAACAGTATTCCATACACTAATTGTTCACATCTTCCCAATAGGCTTTATAATGTTTCCAAAACTATTGCATTAAAAATATCCAAAATTAACTCATTAATTAATGTTCACATCTTTCCAATAGGCCGAATGATATTATCAAAACTTTGGCATCAAAAATATCAGATATGAATTTTGTAATTCGTAAGGCAACCTACATTTGAATTCCAAATGGGTATCATTGCAATGTGCCCATCCTTTATTGCACTTTAAATACACAGTATAGTGTCCAGATGTTGTACTAGGTCCATCATGGAAAATAAAAGCCACTGCTTTAAAAGTTCTCCCTGACAGTGATACTTGGCTTGCCACAAAATGTTTAATTTTGATTTCCAATTGTATTCCATTTGCTCTACAACGTTGTAGCATTAAAATTACATATTTTCCAAATCTTTCGATATATAATGTTGACAACTTTCTGATTTAGAATGAGAACATTTCATATCTTGAGAGGCTGTTTTTACTAAATTTTTAAAAGATACTGATTTGCAATGTGGAATCATCAAGTATATGAATTGTTGAGTATCCATTTCAGTGGTAGAAGAAAATGAACACTCTTCACATCTAAGATCCCATCTGTGACTTAGTCCAAATACATTTTCAATTTCTATTCCTTCATCTTCCGATACTCCAAGCATAAACATAAGAAATTCTTGTGCATATTATTGTATTTTAGGTGTAAATTTCAATGAACCAGTACATATATCTAAAAGATGCCGAATACCAGAAGCAGTATGGATTTTACTTCTGTCAGTTACCAACTTTTGAAAAATATAATGTAGTAAAGAACAGAATCTTTTTTCTTGATTTTCTATAATTTCATTATGAAGATCTTCTAGATAAATGCAAAAAGAACAATGGATGGACAGAATGCAGAATAATGTCATACATTCACCCCAGTACTGAGAACTGGGCCCAAATCCATCATTATTTTGCTCACCATGCCATTCCAGTTTGGACCCAGCCATATGCAAATCAGTCTTGACCCTGTGCCCCATGGGAACAGTCCAACTCGAACTGCTAGGCCAGGACCTCCCTGGACTGGAAACAAGCATCCTAGGACCGGTTTCGGGCTTTTAGCCCTCATCAGCCAGGATAGCTTGACTCTAGTGGCATGGAGAGCACAGGACCCACGTCTGGGCATACCCATCCCACTCGGGGTGAGAAATGCAAAAAGAACAATTGATGGACAGAATGAAGAACAATGTCATACATTCACCCCAGTACAGAGATCGGGCCTAAATCCATCGTTTTTTTGCTCACTATGCCATTCCAGTTTGGACCCAGCCATATGCAAATCAGTCTTGACCCTGCGCCCAATGGGAACAGTCCTGCCCGAACTGCCAGGCCAGGTCCTCCCTGGACTGAAAACAAGCATCCTAGGACCGGTTTCGGGCTTTCAGCCCTCATCAGCCAGGATAGCTTGACTCCAGTGGCATGGCTCATGAGCACTGTTAGCCCGAAACCGGTCCCAGGATGCTTGGTTCCTGTTCAGAGAAGACATTGCGTGGCACTTCAGGCTGGACTGTTACCATGAGGCAGAGGGTCAAGACTGAATTGCATATAGCTGTTTCTTAACTGGGGTGGCAAAGCGGGATAAAGAACGATGATGCATTCAACCCAGATCTGTGACTGGTGGTGAGTGTCTGAAAAATTTCAGCGCTCTGTCCATCATCTCCTTGTGTTTGCTTTGTTCACCCTAAGTTGGCAAGGTATGCCCAGACGTGGGTCCCTTGCTCACTTTGCAACTAGTTTGAAGCTAGCCTGGCTGATGAGGGTTGTTAGGCTGAAATTGGTCCCAGGAGGCTTGTTTCCGGTCCAGGGAAGACATGGCTTGGCACTTCAGGCTGGACTGTTCCTATGAGGCACAGTGTCAAGGCTGATTTGCATATAGCTGTGTCTCATCAAAATCAATCAAATTCAAACCAGATAATGTTCTTATTCGAGATAATGCAACGTATGCCATGCCCTCCTTAAACTCTTTACTTCCAATATTCACCAAAACACTGTCTACACTTAAACCTCAAGATATATGAATGGTTACTGCATATGCTAAAGAAAGAGGAAACTGTTTTGTACAAACATACAAGTTTTTTACAAGCAAACAAAGAACATCACAACATCCAATCTGTTTTACCTCTTCAATCTGATCAAATTTAATCTTCAAAAATTTAATTCCATCTCTGTTCTGAAAATGTACAAAATCAACAGCTTTTCCCATTGCTCCATTTACTAAATCTTCTTTTAAATTTAAATTACGCCGTAAAATTACCTGGCAGTTTACACATACATATAAAGTCTTTTCTAAACCTGCAGTCTTAGATACAGACTTTTTGATAGAATTCAATTTTAACTGTAATTTGAGAGAAGAATAGTAACTCTTTCGTGTTCCATTTTATCGATAGCTTCCATTTTAACTATTGCTTGTTTTTTCAATTTCAAAACTTCTTGATTGAATGTAGAACACTCTTGCAGTGTAGGAATAAGGCAAATTATAGACTTCTTTTCTCCAATTCCTTTGTACATTATTTCAGGTGCTATGTTTTTGTTTGTAAACAAGTTCTTCAGTAGCCGAGTTTGTAAAGCTTGTTTACCATGTTTTGTCAAAATCAACAAATAGAGAGATTGGAAGGTGCACTCGTTTCGGAGTAAAAAAAAATGAAATAAATCTCTTATTCCATACAAAAGTCCTTTTATTCAACAAGTTGTCCAAAACTGGCACACAGCCAACGCGTTTCGTTCCCAATTCTTTGCCAGTGGGAACTTCATCAGGGCTCCTAAATAGTTGATCCACAAATGGCCTCAAGATTGTAGAGCAAATATCGCGCTCTCTCCGGATGAACAGTCCCAATAGACTGATTAGTGTGAACTTCACTAATTACTTGTATTTAGTGACAGGAGAATATCTGAGATGTATCGAAAGCGTATTCCTTACAGCATAGTAACCGGCAGTAATGAATGAAAGGGTAACGCGCCCTTCTTTTAAACCCCCTGAACCACAAATAGGTGCATAATCTCGTAAGAATATTTGTAATATATCAATAGATTCCTGTCATATACTACAAATACTACTACAATCCCACTTATACACTGGAGCTTGTGCACATCTCCCTTGAACTTCTTCTGCTATTACTTCTTCCACATTTCTGAGAACCATCTTTTATCTCATAATAACTGCCACTTGTATCAACTGCATGAACTAATGCATTTTGATGAAAATAGCTTTCTTCCTTTCAAAAAAAGGCACAGTACTAGAAGTGTGCTTCCTTTCACCCGAAAATGTTTTGCAAAAGTTATTTCTATTAACAAGTCTTTTTATTTTGCTTTTCTCCTTCATAGTGTGCATTGTTTTATTTAATGTTTTTATTCTCTTCAATAACCATAGAAATACTTTTCTTTTCAATTCAAAAGCTTTTTCAACTACACTTTCAATCTGTTGTTTTTTCTTGTAAGCTGCTGATCTTCTTTTATATTTCTTAAAATCTTTCATTTATTTTTGTAGTACTCTACTGTTATACATTCTCTTCCAAATGTCTTTATAATCCTTCTATCAACGTGGATTGTTTTCCCATAACTTGACTTTTCATTAGTATGTCCTTTTTTTGTTTCCTTCTGATTGGTTGTACAACTTCTCTTTCTCTTTTCCACATTTTGAAAATTCATTACGTTCTTTAAAAGACTTTTAACAAATTCTTTAGTTTTCTTACCAGAAGTCTTCCTCTTCAATATCACATTTTAACTTCATTTAATTTCTGCTTTTCTCTCTCCTTTAAATAGTACTGTTTTCTTTCTTGTCTTTTCTTTTTTTTATACTTTTCTTGTCATGCTGACTCTTTCTTACTAATAATGGAGAATATATGAAAAAAAAAGTTTAAAAAGTTTCTAAAAATTATTTTATATTGTTAAAATAATTATATACCAATATTCTCATCTATAAATAAAGAAATACTTTCAATTCAATTGCAAAGCTATATTAGACACTGCACAATTCCTTTATTTAGAAGACATCACAACCTCTGCAACAGAATGAGGCAGCATAACTAAAGGATTATTCTACTTCTGCCCAAAACAATCAGGTTCACATGTATAATACATCAGACAATATACGCATAAATAGACAACACCATGAAGTCCCTTAAACTTTACAGACTGCTGTTCCCATTTCAAAATAACACATTAAGGTGTCGATTCCGATCCGTTAAAAAACAATTGCGTACGACTCGTATCCGTAAATTTTCACGTACGATTCGTACAATTACCGTACAAACAGCCAAGTACGATTCGGACGTGAAAATTACCTACGAATCGCGTTGGGAAAAGCGTCCGAGAGGGACCTGGGAATTTTTACGTCCGAATAGCGTCGGGAAAATCGTACGAGAGGGAGGCAGAAATTTGTCCGTGCAAATCGTAAAACACAAGTCCGAGCGCGCAAGTACGATCCGTACCGGCCGTCCGAATACACAACCGCATGTATAAGGCCCCGTACGGAGCGAACGCTGTAGCACACATGTACATGGGTAAACTCGTGCCCGGATACGAGACGTACTGCCCCCCCGTACCCCGCATATGTCAGCACCGTAACCCCCGTATGTCAGCACTGTACCCCCCCTCCACACCGTACCCCAACACCGTAGCCCAGCCCCGCACCTGCACGCACCGTACCCCAACACCGTTGCCCAGCCCCTCACCCGCATGCACCGTACCCCAACACCGTAGCCCAGCCCCGCACCCGTATGCACCATACCCCAACACCATAGCACAGCACCTCACCTGTACCCACTGTACAACAACACCGTAGCACAGCCCCGCACCTGTACGCACCGTACCTCCACACCGTAGCCCAGCCCAGCACCCATACACACTGTACCCCAACACCGTAGCCCAGCCCCACACCCGTACGCACCATACCACAACACCGTAGCACAGCACCTCACCTGTACGCACCATACAACAACACCGTAGCAGAGCAACGCACCTGTACGCACCGTACCTCCACACCGTAGCCCAGCCCAGCACCCGTACGCACCGTACCC
The DNA here is from genome assembly GCF_964204655.1 of Triturus cristatus. Taxonomy (NCBI): domain Eukaryota; kingdom Metazoa; phylum Chordata; class Amphibia; order Caudata; family Salamandridae; genus Triturus; species Triturus cristatus. Next base: position 740,343,803 of record NC_140591.1, on the reverse strand, counting down.
CAACACCGTAGCACAGCACCGCACCCGTACGCACCGTACCCTACACCGTAGCACAGCACCTCACCTGTACGCACCATACCTCCACACCGTACACAAGCACCGCACCTGTACGCATTGTACCCCCACACCGTAGACAAGCACCCTCACCCAGCATCGCGTATGGATGGACCGTACCAACACGAAAAAAGAATGTACAGAACCAGGACACTGTAAAACAGCACAAGGAGGGTCAAATCAACTCGCACAACACCACAAAACACGTCTACATGACAAAATGCATCTAAATGACTGACCTGGCACATCCTAACAGGCAAACAGAGGCCCTAAACCACAAACAACTCTTATAACACACCCACAACAAATTCAAACCCAGACACACCCACTCAAGGACCAATAAAAAGGGCCCACACACACAACCCATGAGCCTTTGCAACAGACCCACTGCTGACAGACCCCACTGACAAACTACTGCTCCTTACTTGCACCTCAAATACACCTTAAATCACACACCTTCACACAACCTCATTCACAAACACCCCCTCTTCACATTCACACACCCACTGTCACATTCACACCCACACACCCACAACCATCCACACCCACACCCCACACCATGCCCACAGACAAGAATCCCAAGTTCACAAGTGCGGAGCTGGACATCCTTGTCAACAAAGTCATCAGAGTCGAGCCACAGCTCTTTGGAACATTGGTCAGACAGACCAGCATAGCCCAAAAAACCAGCCTGTGGCTGAGGATCGTCGACAAGGTGAATGCAGTTGCGCCCATCAGAAGGACCAGGCATGAATGCCAAGCCAGGTGGTACGATCTGCGCAGGGCAGTCAAGAGGAAAATGAATGAGGGATACGCCCAGAGTAACATCACTGTACATTACCATCCCTGGGAGGAGAAGGTGATGGCCACGCTTCCACCGGTGGGAGTGCACGGAGTCGAAGGAGTCGCAGAGCCTGGTGAGTACACTAACAACTCACGTAACATGGGGGAATGGCATCCACACCACGAACACACCAAATGCACGCAACTCACCCCATGCCCTCACCGCACACAACCACACTCAAGAACCACGCTCATGCCACTAACGTTTCCATGACCCATTCACTAAGAAAGGCAATGCCATGTCCCAGGCCACAACATCCACAAACCCAAGACTGGATGTCCGGGATGCTGGGCCTCAAACAACACATTGTGCAACTCAGAAGCAGACAACAATGCCCACAGACCATATGGCCCAGGTACATACCCATGCACCATGCCCAATGCACAGAGACTGGCTAAGTACTGACAAGGTAGCTGACACTTGGCCCTGCTGTAGGGAGCACAAGGCCCTCCTGTCACCACTGTACACTCAAACAACAACTCCACGACCTCACAGACCTAGCACAGGAACTCACACACACTGTCATGTCAGCATGCACCATGAGGGGACAGACACATCACCTGGGAGACCCAATGACAAATCACACTACACACAACAGCAGGCCCGGTCACACACACCCCCTCACACAAGCACACATCCCCGGGGCAGCCAACGGATTCACCCACTCTCACAATGGACATGTGACACAACAAGACCAATCGATAGCCAAATAAGCATCCGAGCCAAAAATCGACTGGGAAAACACTCAGGAGCACATGCCAATCTGTCCCCCGCAACATACCCATCCCCAAGTGGACATTGAGAGGAATGTTCGGCACATCCAACCACCCTGAGGAACTGTCACTACTTGAATATGCATGAAACATGGATGTGGCAAGAAACAGCATTAACATTGTCTCTCTCTCACACACAGGGCAACGTCATCGCCCTCCCCCCAACAATGGGGGGGAACATTCACAGTCCCAGGCTCAGCGTGAAGATGATCCCACCGGCAGCGTAGACTCTCACCACTCCGTGGATGACCCCGACCAACCTGGCCCCTCTGGTGCCCAAGCCCCTGCAGCACCTGCGTTAGGTACATCTGTGCCAACCACCACCCCCATTCCTGCCACATCCCAGGAGACACCCAGGAGCCCTGCTCACACTGAACAGCACAGCCAGTCTGACCAGGAGGGACCAGGTTCTCCGGGCACCCAGGAGGAGGCAGACGACACCACCAATGCCATCCCTCAGGGGTCCCGTAGACGTGATGTGCCCACAACGGCAGGCCAGGCTCGTGTGAGCAGGGGAGGTGGGAGTGGAGGCAGGCGGAGGCGAGAACCTGACCAGCCAGCTGTGGGAACTGGTATGGCACACATACGCCACATCCTGGACACATACTGGCGTGACACCAGGGGCATCAGCCAGGTAGTGGCCAGCCTCACAGACTTCAAGGGGACCATCGACGAGATGAAGAACCTGCAGGCCGAGCAACATGCCAGTCAACAACGACACCAAGGACGGATGGAGGCAAGACTGGCTGAGCTCCTGGCGGTGCCAACGGACATGAGCCGTTCACTCCGTCGGATCGCCGACAACATGGGCAACCCTCCCTGTAACACCAGGCGAAGACCACCACCAGCCACAGGGAGGGAGGAGGAGTCGACCAACGGAGCATGACAGACATCGTCAAGGCCTGCATCTGAGGGTCCCCCCAGGAAGGTGGGTCGTCCACGGAAAAGACCGTGAGAGTCAGCGGACCATTCACATCTCCCAGGTCATCTGGCCTGGCACCCGGCCCTCGGGCGCAACAGCAGCACCTCACCCCATGACATTCCCTGCCACATGGACTTGCTGGTCACAGTCTGACCAATGATGACCAACACTGTGGTCTGGACTCTGATGACTCCAACTGACAAGGATGCCATCTCCCCCTGTAAACTTTGGATTTTATGCACCCGGTAGAGCACCTTTGTACATCTACCAAAAGACTCACACCACCAAAAATAAATTATTTTACTGGCATGAGATGTCGCTGTCATTTTGCATGAGTCCACAACATATGTGCATGTAAATGTCTAACAATGCCTGAGTGTCGAACTAACTCCAACCATCCATACCATGGGGTCTGAGTCTGGTACAGGACACACATGGGTCACAAGTAATCATTCAATGCAGACATGGAGCACAATACTCACCTGTGATGGCCTCAAGTTGCTGAGGGGGGGCTTGCTAAACTGTGCCGACACACCTATTTGGAAGAGTAACATTAAGGGCTAGAGGTCATGCCTCATTTGGAGGTTCCCGGGAAGGGAGTCCCAGGTATGTGTTCCCAGGTGGGAGAACTATGTCCTGCATGCTGGAGTAAGGTGGATCTGAAGAATGGTGGCCAGGGCAAGGTCGGATGCACGGAGATGGCACTATAGGCTCTCGGATGACAGTGGTACAAGGTTGGTGTTGGGTCAGGGTTGTGGCCTGCCTCCTGAGTGTGGGTGGGGAGTCAGAAGGTCTTCCGGCAGCACACAGTGATCCATTGCAGCTATCTCTGCTGGACGGTGATGTGGCTGGTGCGCGGGATGTTGCAGCTGAGGTGTGCAGATGCAGCCTGGATGTGGACAAGCGTCCCGGGAGCTTGGATGTGGATGCTCCGTAGAGGGCAGGGCAGTATTTGACACGGATGGTGTCGTGGACCTGGGGGATGGTCCGTCTTTCCTTGGAGTGGATCCATCTGGGGATCATGGGCATAATGCAGAGGGTGTTGCAGTGTGAGGCACAGATGCTGGTGATTAGCATGGCAAATGTGAGCAAGCAATCCGTTATGCACAACATCTTGTGTGCGTGGACACTGGGTGCTTGTGCAGGGCGTCTGCGGGTGGGACACAAGCAGTTGACCAAGCTGTAAGGGGACATTTCTCAGATGTTGACCTCAGTCCTGTACAAGTCCAGCCTCATGTGGCTGCTGTTCTGACATTCATCTATGGATCTCATGCAATCTTGAATATTGGAACTGGAAATGTCTGAGGTTGTGTGTACATGTGATGGTGGAGAGGGGGGTCCTGGACACATAGCAGATTGACACGCTGAGAGATGATACCTCTGCCATGTGCCTCACGACAACAGCATACTACATGCAGAAGCATTGAGTCCCACTCCCATGGCCTTGCAGGGGTACAGAGCCGGTCGGGAGTAGAAGGGCCATGACCTGGTGGGTGTTGCAGGGCCTGTAAGGCGTGGTAGCGCAGTGTAGGCAGTCGGAGTTGCACACTAATCATGCAAAGGTGATGTGTGTGCGCTTAGTGTATGCCTGAGAGCAGGCGGGAGATGTGTGGATGGACCTTGCATGGAGGGTGGCTGCTACATCAGACTGTAGTGTGATGTGGGTCATGCAGGGACCTGAGGGTCGTGCCATGTGCACATTGCATGTGCAGACGGTCCAGCCTTTCGCAACGCGTGGATGCAACTGGGGCACAGGCAAGCAGATCACAGCCACAAGAATGGGTGGAGGGAGGAAGGGAGGAGCTCTTTTGATGTGTGTGTGTTGCAAAATCTGGAAACTACGTGTGACTTGCTGCAGTGGCTGCAACAGCAGGCGGCATGTCCTGGGAACGATGACACAATATCCACGCAAATACTAGGATGTCTGAAAGGACCACTGCAACAGGTGTATGCCACCGAAGGAGTAACCGGTGTCCAATGGCACACCCAGAGACAAAGGATGCACAACCACCAAAGATGAATGACAGCGGATCATGAAACAGAAGGCAGAGCCGCACACAGGAAACACACCCCAGAAGGTGTTGACGGCCCGTTGCGGGGACCAACATGCCACAACACATACACAGCCATGGACATCATGCACAATAGAGAATTACATACATGAAGAACAGCATGCAGGTTGCTAATCTACACATAGACACATATGCACAATCCCTGACAACCATGCCAGAGATGCCGCAGGCACAGTGGCAATAGACCTGCATTGACAGAGAAGAGGCACTTTGGAGGCTGAGGAACACCTTTATTACACAGGCTCACACCTATGCATTGGCACCAATATTAACTGACTCACAGGTCTATAGGAATAACATGTGTGACCTACACTGGACACCCCCTTGGCACCACAGATGCTGTAAATCCATTGTACTGGCACACAAGTGAAGGGTTTGAGCCACACATCCCCTGCTGCACACGGAGAGGCTGCAATTCCCCATTGAGCCTCTCATGGGGACGTCCTGCAATATGTCCAGCCCTAGCCTCCCGTATGTTTCAGAGGCAAGTTGTACACACATTGATGCCTTCATCAAATTCCACTATCCCATTACAGATGACTGTCACGAAGTGTCACCTTCAATTCATGTGAGTCATGCCACATGTCATGTGCACCATGTTGAGTCCACATGTATGCATAGTAACAAAACCTGCACAGGAGCAGTGCCCACACATTCCAAGCAACTACCACACCCAAAATGCCGTGCTGTAACACTTACCCAAAGGAGACTTCTCACCATGTCCGTGCATGTAACGCTGATTCAGCACACGTTGCAATACTCATGAGGATTTGCAGGAGCACAACAATGCCACGAGCAGACAGCATGCGCAACGACCTGGGGATGAGAGACACACAAGAAGTTAGGGAAAACATAGTCATATGCATGCATGGTCATGTACTACAATTGACTAAGGTTGACACCATGCGAGTTGTCAAATCAGTGTGTCAGCTGAAATGTGTTGAATGACATCATCACTTGAGTGACCCATCAGAACACACCTCAAAGTCACTTAGCATACAGTCAGCTGGACACACACATTGCAACACATGCCACACAAGGCTCCAAGCGTGCACACTCAGACACAGGGACTCACCATCATGAGAAAAAGTTGCGTATGAGCTGACTCCGGATGTCCTCCACCTCCTCCTCCTCCTCCTCCTCACTTGCCTCGTGACCAAGGCCGTCATCCTCCACGGGTGGATGGTCCTGCTCATCGGGATCCAGGATGAGTGGCACAGCTTTCTCCACTTCCATGTTGTGCAGCATGCAGCACACGAGGAAGATTTTTCAGACCTTCACCGGTGCATATGGGAGGGACCCGCCGGTCTTGTGGAGGCACCGGAATCGGCTCTTCAGGAGGCCAAACATCCTCTCAATCACTCGCCTGGTCTGCCCATGGGCGTTGTTGTACCGGTGATCCGCTGCAGTTCTGGGGTTGCGGAGAGGCGTCACCAGCCACGGCATGTTGGGATAGCCAGAGTCCCCTACATGGAAACATCATGTAAAGAAGTGGGTCAGGAGATGCAGTCACATACTAAGACACCGCTAAATACAGGACAAACAGTGTCTACCCACCAACAAGAAATGCCCGTTTGTTGTGCAGCTGCAGCATCATTTCTGGCACCCTGCTACGCCTCATGATGTAGGCATCGTGTGCTGACCCTGGAAAACGTGCACAGACATGGGAAATCACCATGTTAGCAAGACACACCACAAGGGCATTAATGGAGTGGTAATGTTTTCTGTTTCTATAGGCTACCTCCTGTGCCTGTGGTGCTACCAAAGCCACATGTGTCCCATCAATGGACCCAATTACATGGGGCATCCCTCCCAGGGCATAGAACTCACCCTTGACACATGTCAACTGCTCACAAGTTGGGAAATGGATGAATTCATCCAGGTGCTCCAACATGGCTTCTAACACATCATACAGGACATGGCTGAACATGGTCTGGGACATGCCACCCACATCAGCTATGGTCAGTTGAAAAGTACCGGTGGCAAAGAAATGTAGGGCAGACATCACCTTGATCTTGGGGGTCAGCGCAGTCGGATAAATGTGTCGCGGTTGGAGGTGTGGTGCCAGCCTGTTTGTCAGGTCCGCAATCAACTGTTGGGAGAATCGGTATCGGCGTATGCAGTCACGCTCCCTCATGGCACCCAAGTCTGGCATTGGTCGGGGGAGAGGCGGTGCCCTGCAGAAAATTGGAAGGAATAACAAATATTGAGCACATTAGTACACCAATGTCAATGCACTCAGCACATGTTCAACAGCTAATACACATATGCTACATACAGAGTCTGTACTGTGCAATAAAACCTGCACACGTATGCCAGCAAGGTGATACTCCTCACAAGAGCCAGCTACAAACGTGGATTGTAAAGGTCAACATGACATGCCATGAAAGTAGCTGTGGGGCAGTGTGAGTGAAGAGGCATACGAATTATAGGAGTGACATACATCCACATATGTGCATTTGAAGGAAGTCATCTCATACAGACAGCTGGCGCCAAGCTAGACGCACAGGTCACATGTCATTGAAAAAGGACACACCACACACCTTGCCATGAAGGGTACATGTCAAACATGATCACACAGACATTGAGACTATGCTGATATGTCCTAAGCTCGCAAGTCCCTGTTCGATGCATACAGACACACGGTACGTGTTATTCCACATGTGTCCTGGTGTGTGTAATAGTGTGACATGGGCATCTACACACAGACACATGTTGGATGCAGCCACAGCATATGCCGTTGACGGAACACCAACAGCAAGATCATGGGAACACATGACACACACATGACATAGTCACATCATGGCACGCTGATAGTGAGATGTCAGGTGTCATCATCGGTGTACCTGGCATCAGGGAACAGTTGCGGGTGTTGGTGACTGTGCCATGCCAGTGATGCAGTGCTTTACAAGTTAGAGCTACATGCACACATGTGAAAGGTGTGAAGGGGAAGTGCGCAACACGGTGCCCCATCACACATGACATGTGTACACAGGTCACGACACAACTATTGGGTTGACCCATGAGGAGACATGTGCCACATCACTGCCTGGCACACCTAGGCCCTACACATGAAGGACTGCACTGACAATGACTTGATGTACATCCATGTGCGAGTCTGACACCTCCATTCCTTTCCTGTGCACCTCCTACCACCAGTGTAAGCTGTGAAACGCACCGTACACACGCTCTGAGGGCGTGTGTACGATCCGTAGCACTATGGCGAATGCCTATGGCAACACTACCATAGTGCTACGGACCGTACCCGCGTGTGTACGATCCGTAGCACTATGGTAGTGTCGCCATAGGCATTCACCATAGTGCTACGGATCGTACTCACGCGGGTACGGTCCGTAGCACTATGGCGAATGCCTATGGCGACACTACCATAGTGCTACAGACAGTACCCGCATGTACGGACCGTATCACTGGAGTAGTGGTGCCCTAGGGGTACGTGTTGAACGCACCGTACCTGTGTGTGGATGGTGAAATTACATAGGGGACACATGAGGGACAAGTATAAGGGCCTAAATGCATGCTGGTTGTCAAGGAGACCGAGTTTCCAGTTCAAAATTTTGCATCAGGTGGCCAGCAAAAGTCGGTTGGAGACAATATACAATGTTGCAAAGTGGTTGTTGACTTGACATCATGCTCAAATTTTGAACCATGCAAAGGCCCTCACTGGGGTAGGTTTAAAGGGATTGTACTCCTGTGAATGAAACAGCCCAGTAAGGGAGATAAAAGGCAGCCAGGACCCTTGAGAGAGCACTTGCCTGCACAACCTTTCATTCCACACCACTGCTGCTGCTTGTCATTCCTCTGGCACCATGTCAAGGTCTGTGGAGAGGGCCCAGCCTTTCACCCAAGAGGAGAATGAGGCGTTGCTGGACGTCATCCTCCCACAGTACACCAGCCTGTATGGCAGACCAGGGGAGCAGGTGAGTGCTGACTCCACTAGCTTTGACTGTGCCACTTTTTTGTGTCTGTCACTTCTGGCATTGTGTCCAGGTGTGACAGACATGCAATGTTGTTCATGGTGGGTCCCAGGGGGGGAATGCCTTAGGTCTCCCATGCAGAGCATGATGTGGTACATATCTCACTTGCATTGTGCTTACTGTGACAATCACTGCATGGTGCATGCCACATTCAGCCTGGCTAATCCTCTTGGGAATGTTGTTTCTATAATCCTGCTGTGATTCTGTGGTCCCTCCAGTGTGACAGGTAACTGTACCCACAGATGTGTGTGAGTTGAGTGTACCTGTGGTGATAATGTTCAAATGATGTGTACGGCCCCTGGACATTGGTGTGTGTGTAAGTCCCCTGTCATGTGGGTGAGTGTCTATGTGGAGTGTTGCACCCAAGCTGCATGGAGGATGCATATGCCCTACCCATCTGATGTGAGCAGGAAGCCGTGTTGTGTGTCTGACGTGCTGAGCTAGCCCCACACCTGTGACTCCCCCCAGTCAAGTGGCACATGTGCAGAGTAATGTTTGTACCCGCAGTTGCCAATGGCAGGTGATTGTCCTGTGCCTGTGTGTGTCTGTGTACTCCGCTGAGGTTGCGTCAGTGGCCTGGGGCATGTGACTGCTTTGAGGTGCTGTCCATAATCCTGGTGTTGCTTGTGATGCACAGTGTGAGCCATGATCATTGTTTCTGTCGCACGCCTCATGCCACCTGTGTACTGTCAATGCCACGTAGTGCCTTTGGCCTTCCCCAGAGGAGAATGTCCCTATGACAAAGGTGCAATGAGTTGGCTGCATACTATGCCCTGTTCAAAGAAGCCTAATTGTTCTAATGTGTGTCTCTGTGACATGGAGCAGGTGTATTGATGTTGTCTCACTTTGTCATCCTCACAGGTAGCCGCCTATGCCAGGGGGAAGATCTGGAAGCGGGCCGTCAGGGCCGTGAGGTTGATGGAGGGTCGCAGTCAGTGCCTGGCACAGGTGCGGAAACGCTGGCAGGACATCCGGTGCTGGACCAGGAGGATCGCCCGGGTCCTGCTGGGGGACTTACCACCACGCCCCCACAGCGGATGTCCTCCACCTCCTCCTCCTCCTCACTTGCCTCGTGACCAAGGCCGTCATCCTCCACGGGTGGATGGTCCTGCTCATCGGGATCCAGGATGAGTGGCACAGCTTTCTCCACTTCCATGTTGTGCAGCATGCAGCACACGAGGAAGATTTTTCAGACCTTCACCGGTGCATATGGGAGGGACCCGCCGGTCTTGTGGAGGCACCGGAATCGGCTCTTCAGGAGGCCAAACATCCTCTCAATCACTCGCCTGGTCTGCCCATGGGCGTTGTTGTACCGGTGATCCGCTGCAGTTCTGGGGTTGCGGAGAGGCGTCACCAGCCACGGCATGTTGGGATAGCCAGAGTCCCCTACATGGAAACATCATGTAAAGAAGTGGGTCAGGAGATGCAGTCACATACTAAGACACCGCTAAATACAGGACAAACAGTGTCTACCCACCAACAAGAAATGCCCGTTTGTTGTGCAGCTGCAGCATCATTTCTGGCACCCTGCTACGCCTCATGATGTAGGCATCGTGTGCTGACCCTGGAAAACGTGCACAGACATGGGAAATCACCATGTTAGCAAGACACACCACAAGGGCATTAATGGAGTGGTAATGTTTTCTGTTTCTATAGGCTACCTCCTGTGCCTGTGGTGCTACCAAAGCCACATGTGTCCCATCAATGGACCCAATTACATGGGGCATCCCTCCCAGGGCATAGAACTCACCCTTGACACATGTCAACTGCTCACAAGTTGGGAAATGGATGAATTCATCCAGGTGCTCCAACATGGCTTCTAACACATCATACAGGACATGGCTGAACATGGTCTGGGACATGCCACCCACATCAGCTATGGTCAGTTGAAAAGTACCGGTGGCAAAGAAATGTAGGGCAGACATCACCTTGATCTTGGGGGTCAGCGCAGTCGGATAAATGTGTCGCGGTTGGAGGTGTGGTGCCAGCCTGTTTGTCAGGTCCGCAATCAACTGTTGGGAGAATCGGTATCGGCGTATGCAGTCACGCTCCCTCATGGCACCCAAGTCTGGCATTGGTCGGGGGAGAGGCGGTGCCCTGCAGAAAATTGGAAGGAATAACAAATATTGAGCACATTAGTACACCAATGTCAATGCACTCAGCACATGTTCAACAGCTAATACACATATGCTACATACAGAGTCTGTACTGTGCAATAAAACCTGCACACGTATGCCAGCAAGGTGATACTCCTCACAAGAGCCAGCTACAAACGTGGATTGTAAAGGTCAACATGACATGCCATGAAAGTAGCTGTGGGGCAGTGTGAGTGAAGAGGCATACGAATTATAGGAGTGACATACATCCACATATGTGCATTTGAAGGAAGTCATCTCATACAGACAGCTGGCGCCAAGCTAGACGCACAGGTCACATGTCATTGAAAAAGGACACACCACACACCTTGCCATGAAGGGTACATGTCAAACATGATCACACAGACATTGAGACTATGCTGATATGTCCTAAGCTCGCAAGTCCCTGTTCGATGCATACAGACACACGGTACGTGTTATTCCACATGTGTCCTGGTGTGTGTAATAGTGTGACATGGGCATCTACACACAGACACATGTTGGATGCAGCCACAGCATATGCCGTTGACGGAACACCAACAGCAAGATCATGGGAACACATGACACACACATGACATAGTCACATCATGGCACGCTGATAGTGAGATGTCAGGTGTCATCATCGGTGTACCTGGCATCAGGGAACAGTTGCGGGTGTTGGTGACTGTGCCATGCCAGTGATGCAGTGCTTTACAAGTTAGAGCTACATGCACACATGTGAAAGGTGTGAAGGGGAAGTGCGCAACACGGTGCCCCATCACACATGACATGTGTACACAGGTCACGACACAACTATTGGGTTGACCCATGAGGAGACATGTGCCACATCACTGCCTGGCACACCTAGGCCCTACACATGAAGGACTGCACTGACAATGACTTGATGTACATCCATGTGCGAGTCTGACACCTCCATTCCTTTCCTGTGCACCTCCTACCACCAGTGTAAGCTGTGAAACGCACCGTACACACGCTCTGAGGGCGTGTGTACGATCCGTAGCACTATGGCGAATGCCTATGGCAACACTACCATAGTGCTACGGACCGTACCCGCGTGTGTACGATCCGTAGCACTATGGTAGTGTCGCCATAGGCATTCACCATAGTGCTACGGATCGTACTCATGCGGGTACGGTCCGTAGCACTATGGCGAATGCCTATGGCGACACTACCATAGTGCTACAGACAGTACCCGCATGTACGGACCGTATCACTGGAGTAGTGGTGCCCTAGGGGTACGTGTTGAACGCACCGTACCTGTGTGTGGATGGTGAAATTACATAGGGGACACATGAGGGACAAGTATAAGGGCCTAAATGCATGCTGGTTGTCAAGGAGACCGAGTTTCCAGTTCAAAATTTTGCATCAGGTGGCCAGCAAAAGTCGGTTGGAGACAATATACAATGTTGCAAAGTGGTTGTTGACTTGACATCATGCTCAAATTTTGAACCATGCAAAGGCCCTCACTGGGGTAGGTTTAAAGGGATTGTACTCCTGTGAATGAAACAGCCCAGTAAGGGAGATAAAAGGCAGCCAGGACCCTTGAGAGAGCACTTGCCTGCACAACCTTTCATTCCACACCACTGCTGCTGCTTGTCATTCCTCTGGCACCATGTCAAGGTCTGTGGAGAGGGCCCAGCCTTTCACCCAAGAGGAGAATGAGGCGTTGCTGGACGTCATCCTCCCACAGTACACCAGCCTGTATGGCAGACCAGGGGAGCAGGTGAGTGCTGACTCCACTAGCTTTGACTGTGCCACTTTTTTGTGTCTGTCACTTCTGGCATTGTGTCCAGGTGTGACAGACATGCAATGTTGTTCATGGTGGGTCCCAGGGGGGGAATGCCTTAGGTCTCCCATGCAGAGCATGATGTGGTACATATCTCACTTGCATTGTGCTTACTGTGACAATCACTGCATGGTGCATGCCACATTCAGCCTGGCTAATCCTCTTGGGAATGTTGTTTCTATAATCCTGCTGTGATTCTGTGGTCCCTCCAGTGTGACAGGTAACTGTACCCACAGATGTGTGTGAGTTGAGTGTACCTGTGGTGATAATGTTCAAATGATGTGTACGGCCCCTGGACATTGGTGTGTGTGTAAGTCCCCTGTCATGTGGGTGAGTGTCTATGTGGAGTGTTGCACCCAAGCTGCATGGAGGATGCATATGCCCTACCCATCTGATGTGAGCAGGAAGCCGTGTTGTGTGTCTGACGTGCTGAGCTAGCCCCACACCTGTGACTCCCCCCAGTCAAGTGGCACATGTGCAGAGTAATGTTTGTACCCGCAGTTGCCAATGGCAGGTGATTGTCCTGTGCCTGTGTGTGTCTGTGTACTCCGCTGAGGTTGCGTCAGTGGCCTGGGGCATGTGACTGCTTTGAGGTGCTGTCCATAATCCTGGTGTTGCTTGTGATGCACAGTGTGAGCCATGATCATTGTTTCTGTCGCACGCCTCATGCCACCTGTGTACTGTCAATGCCACGTAGTGCCTTTGGCCTTCCCCAGAGGAGAATGTCCCTATGACAAAGGTGCAATGAGTTGGCTGCATACTATGCCCTGTTCAAAGAAGCCTAATTGTTCTAATGTGTGTCTCTGTGACATGGAGCAGGTGTATTGATGTTGTCTCACTTTGTCATCCTCACAGGTAGCCGCCTATGCCAGGGGGAAGATCTGGAAGCGGGCCGTCAGGGCCGTGAGGTTGATGGAGGGTCGCAGTCAGTGCCTGGCACAGGTGCGGAAACGCTGGCAGGACATCCGGTGCTGGACCAGGAGGATCGCCCGGGTCCTGCTGGGGGACTTACCACCACGCCCCCACAGCGGATGTCCTCCACCTCCTCCTCCTCCTCACTTGCCTCGTGACCAAGGCCGTCATCCTCCACGGGTGGATGGTCCTGCTCATCGGGATCCAGGATGAGTGGCACAGCTTTCTCCACTTCCATGTTGTGCAGCATGCAGCACACGAGGAAGATTTTTCAGACCTTCACCGGTGCATATGGGAGGGACCCGCCGGTCTTGTGGAGGCACCGGAATCGGCTCTTCAGGAGGCCAAACATCCTCTCAATCACTCGCCTGGTCTGCCCATGGGCGTTGTTGTACCGGTGATCCGCTGCAGTTCTGGGGTTGCGGAGAGGCGTCACCAGCCACGGCATGTTGGGATAGCCAGAGTCCCCTACATGGAAACATCATGTAAAGAAGTGGGTCAGGAGATGCAGTCACATACTAAGACACCGCTAAATACAGGACAAACAGTGTCTACCCACCAACAAGAAATGCCCGTTTGTTGTGCAGCTGCAGCATCATTTCTGGCACCCTGCTACGCCTCATGATGTAGGCATCGTGTGCTGACCCTGGAAAACGTGCACAGACATGGGAAATCACCATGTTAGCAAGACACACCACAAGGGCATTAATGGAGTGGTAATGTTTTCTGTTTCTATAGGCTACCTCCTGTGCCTGTGGTGCTACCAAAGCCACATGTGTCCCATCAATGGACCCAATTACATGGGGCATCCCTCCCAGGGCATAGAACTCACCCTTGACACATGTCAACTGCTCACAAGTTGGGAAATGGATGAATTCATCCAGGTGCTCCAACATGGCTTCTAACACATCATACAGGACATGGCTGAACATGGTCTGGGACATGCCACCCACATCAGCTATGGTCAGTTGAAAAGTACCGGTGGCAAAGAAATGTAGGGCAGACATCACCTTGATCTTGGGGGTCAGCGCAGTCGGATAAATGTGTCGCGGTTGGAGGTGTGGTGCCAGCCTGTTTGTCAGGTCCGCAATCAACTGTTGGGAGAATCGGTATCGGCGTATGCAGTCACGCTCCCTCATGGCACCCAAGTCTGGCATTGGTCGGGGGAGAGGCGGTGCCCTGCAGAAAATTGGAAGGAATAACAAATATTGAGCACATTAGTACACCAATGTCAATGCACTCAGCACATGTTCAACAGCTAATACACATATGCTACATACAGAGTCTGTACTGTGCAATAAAACCTGCACACGTATGCCAGCAAGGTGATACTCCTCACAAGAGCCAGCTACAAACGTGGATTGTAAAGGTCAACATGACATGCCATGAAAGTAGCTGTGGGGCAGTGTGAGTGAAGAGGCATACGAATTATAGGAGTGACATACATCCACATATGTGCATTTGAAGGAAGTCATCTCATACAGACAGCTGGCGCCAAGCTAGACGCACAGGTCACATGTCATTGAAAAAGGACACACCACACACCTTGCCATGAAGGGTACATGTCAAACATGATCACACAGACATTGAGACTATGCTGATATGTCCTAAGCTCGCAAGTCCCTGTTCGATGCATACAGACACACGGTACGTGTTATTCCACATGTGTCCTGGTGTGTGTAATAGTGTGACATGGGCATCTACACACAGACACATGTTGGATGCAGCCACAGCATATGCCGTTGACGGAACACCAACAGCAAGATCATGGGAACACATGACACACACATGACATAGTCACATCATGGCACGCTGATAGTGAGATGTCAGGTGTCATCATCGGTGTACCTGGCATCAGGGAACAGTTGCGGGTGTTGGTGACTGTGCCATGCCAGTGATGCAGTGCTTTACAAGTTAGAGCTACATGCACACATGTGAAAGGTGTGAAGGGGAAGTGCGCAACACGGTGCCCCATCACACATGACATGTGTACACAGGTCACGACACAACTATTGGGTTGACCCATGAGGAGACATGTGCCACATCACTGCCTGGCACACCTAGGCCCTACACATGAAGGACTGCACTGACAATGACTTGATGTACATCCATGTGCGAGTCTGACACCTCCATTCCTTTCCTGTGCACCTCCTACCACCAGTGTAAGCTGTGAAACGCACCGTACACACGCTCTGAGGGCGTGTGTACGATCCGTAGCACTATGGCGAATGCCTATGGCAACACTACCATAGTGCTACGGACCGTACCCGCGTGTGTACGATCCGTAGCACTATGGTAGTGTCGCCATAGGCATTCACCATAGTGCTACGGATCGTACTCACGCGGGTACGGTCCGTAGCACTATGGCGAATGCCTATGGCGACACTACCATAGTGCTACGGACAGTACCCGCATGTACGGACCGTATCACTGGAGTAGTGGTGCCCTAGGGGTACGTGTTGAACGCACCGTACCTGTGTGTGGATGGTGAAATTACATAGGGGACACATGAGGGACAAGTATAAGGGCCTAAATGCATGCTGGTTGTCAAGGAGACCGAGTTTCCAGTTCAAAATTTTGCATCAGGTGGCCAGCAAAAGTCGGTTGGAGACAATATACAATGTTGCAAAGTGGTTGTTGACTTGACATCATGCTCAAATTTTGAACCATGCAAAGGCCCTCACTGGGGTAGGTTTAAAGGGATTGTACTCCTGTGAATGAAACAGCCCAGTAAGGGAGATAAAAGGCAGCCAGGACCCTTGAGAGAGCACTTGCCTGCACAACCTTTCATTCCACACCACTGCTGCTGCTTGTCATTCCTCTGGAACCATGTCAAGGTCTGTGGAGAGGGCCCAGCCTTTCACCCAAGAGGAGAATGAGGCGTTGCTGGACGTCATCCTCCCACAGTACACCAGCCTGTATGGCAGACCAGGGGAGCAGGTGAGTGCTGACTCCACTAGCTTTGACTGTGCCACTTTTTTGTGTCTGTCACTTCTGGCATTGTGTCCAGGTGTGACAGACATGCAATGTTGTTCATGGTGGGTCCCAGGGGGGGAATGCCTTAGGTCTCCCATGCAGAGCATGATGTGGTACATATCTCACTTGCATTGTGCTTACTGTGACAATCACTGCATGGTGCATGCCACATTCAGCCTGGCTAATCCTCTTGGGAATGTTGTTTCTATAATCCTGCTGTGATTCTGTGGTCCCTCCAGTGTGACAGGTAACTGTACCCACAGATGTGTGTGAGTTGAGTGTACCTGTGGTGATAATGTTCAAATGATGTGTACGGCCCCTGGACATTGGTGTGTGTGTAAGTCCCCTGTCATGTGGGTGAGTGTCTATGTGGAGTGTTGCACCCAAGCTGCATGGAGGATGCATATGCCCTACCCATCTGATGTGAGCAGGAAGCCGTGCTGTGTGTCTGACGTGCTGAGCTAGCCCCACACCTGTGACTCCCCCCAGTCAAGTGGCACATGTGCAGAGTAATGTTTGTACCCGCAGTTGCCAATGGCAGGTGATTGTCCTGTGCCTGTGTGTGTCTGTGTACTCCGCTGAGGTTGCGTCAGTGGCCTGGGGCATGTGACTGCTTTGAGGTGCTGTCCATAATCCTGGTGTTGCTTGTGATGCACAGTGTGAGCCATGATCATTGTTTCTGTCGCACGCCTCATGCCACCTGTGTACTGTCAATGCCACGTAGTGCCTTTGGCCTTCCCCAGAGGAGAATGTCCCTATGACAAAGGTGCAATGAGTTGGCTGCATACTATGCCCTGTTCAAAGAAGCCTAATTGTTCTAATGTGTGTCTCTGTGACATGGAGCAGGTGTATTGATGTTGTCTCACTTTGTCATCCTCACAGGTAGCCGCCTATGCCAGGGGGAAGATCTGGAAGCGGGCCGTCAGGGCCGTGAGGTTGATGGAGGGTCGCAGTCGGTGCCTGGCACAGGTGCGGAAACGCTGGCAGGACATCCGGTGCTGGACCAGGAGGATCGCCCGGGTCCTGCTGGGGGACTTACCACCACGCCCCCACAGCGGGCGCCGGCGGCTGACCCACCAGAGGAAGCGTGTCCTGGTGGTGGGCTTCCCTGACATGGATAGGCGGTTACGGGAGAAGCAGCAGCAGGAAGGGGGTAGGTACATGTGTGTTTGTTGTGAGTCACCAGCTTTTGGGGGAGCACAGTCGCATGGATACACTGCCAGGGTCGATATGTGCTTTGCATTTTCAGTTCCCCAAAGTCATCCACTGCAGTTCTTCCTCCCTTCCCCTCCTTGACATGTGTTCCCTGGTCTGTGTGTAGTCACTCTTGCACAAGATAATCTAGGCTGGCAGCTAATCAAAGAGCCCAATGCTTGCAGCAGCATGTGTGGGGGTGGTCTGTGACATGTATTGGGACCTTGCCTGAGCCCTGTCCAGTTCAGTCATTTGGGGGTCCATGATTGTTGGCACTGATGCAGAGTCTCAACATAGGAGTGTGAGGCTTAAAATGAACTGCCTTGCAGCATGCATGACCGATGTTGTGGCCTCAGACATGATGTGCATGAGGGGGAGATATGCATAGTGCGGGGACAGTTGCTCCTGTTGCAGTCAGATCTATCCAGGACCATGGAGCAGTGTGGCCACTACAGTCCCCTGAGACACCTTTTCCTAGGAATCATGTGTGTCATCCAACACTGTGGACATTCTCAGTGTCTTCAGCATAGGTTTGCCTCAGTGGCATTGTACCCTGGCCTCATTTGTATTTACGTAAAGTGTGCTACATGTGTCCACTGTACAGGGTGACCCAATGTGGCCTGTGCATCCTCACACTGGCCAGTGCCTGTGTGTCTGTGTACAACTATCTGATGATGGTTGTTTGTCAATAATATGTGTGGTCAGCCCCACGAGGGGTAGTTTGGGTGCAAATAGGATTTAATGGAGCACATTTCTGTGATCCCTGATTAAGAGGTTTAAGTCCTTCCTCTGTCTCAATCACATTGTCTCAGGTAGGGGGGGGGTTAGTGCGGCCAAGGCCTACATGTCCAAACCTTATTTGTCTCCTTGCCAGGTCTGGCCTGTGTGTGATGATAGTCTGATCAGACACTCAACAAGTATTGGCCCAGTCATGTTGTGCAGGGTTTAATGTTTGTGCTTTGCAGCATGTGTCAAAAGTTAAAAGACATGGTTCCTGCTCATCCATTTTTGGCAACGGTGTGTGGGCCAGATGCTGTGCTCGACTGTCCACAGACACTAGCTTCTCTGTATAATTTGATATCAAGTTCTTTGCTGTTGTGTCATGCTCTCCATTGTTTCAAAGTGGCATGGTGGGTCAACCAACTGTGTAGTGCAGGACCTACATATGTGCGTAGTATTGTAGATGTTACTTATGATGCTTTTCATGCTATGTACTGTGACCTATGTAGTTTGGACTCATGTGTCATATGTATACAGGTGTCTGATTATTTCCTATCTCTTTACCTTGCCCACAGCATCGTCGGGGACACCGAGGGAGACACCGGCATGGACGTGGAGGAGGGATCCAGCACCGGTGCCACCAGTGCTGGGGAGTCTGGCGCAGCAAGTGGCACGGAGGGTGAGGAGAGTCAGGCGGAGGACCTGTCCAGTCCCACCACCGACTATGACGCAGACGGGTCCGAGGCTGAGCTCCCAGAGGGGGCGGAGGCTGCTCCCACAGCTGAAAGCAGCAGTACATCTCTCGCCGCCCCCTCCATTCCCATCACCGCCCTCCCACTTGCTCTGGTCCCTCATGTCCGTGCTAGGCAACAACATGTCTCCTTCGTGCCAGGCACCGCACCCCCTGCCCCTGTCTCCTCTGCTGCCGTCAATGCCGAGTCTGTGGACATCCTGCGGCAGTTGCAGGTTGGTCAGACATCGCTGCTTAATGTCCTCCATGGCCACACCAGACTGCTGACACAGATGGTGTCGTACATGGAGGGCATGTCAGCAGCGATGTCTGACCAATGCATGTTGCTGAGGTCCATGGACTCGTCACTGAGAGCAGCAGTGGGTCTCCTGCAGCGCTCTGTCCCCCCCTACCCCTGCACCATCCACACTACCCACTCCCATGCCTGTCCCAAGCATACCCAGACGTCCCCATGCACGCACCCCACCAGACACAGGCAGCACACCAACAGGGAAGGCCAAGTGCACACCTCCTGTCACGCACACACAGGGGGAAGTAGGCACACCCACTGGGTCGGGGGGCAAACGGCAGACAGGCAGCCACAGTGGGAGTCCGCAGTCCTCACGACCCACTTCCTCCAAAACCACTCCCCTTAGCTCCCCTGCCCAACAGTCGGACAAGGATTCCTTCATGGCCAGTGTGACACCACCCCGCAAGCGGTCGAGGAAGTCCCCGGGCAGGGGAGTTGATTCCCCCCCCTGTCCACACCCTCCCCCAGTAGCGCTGCAACCCATCCCTCCGACCCACCCCCTCCTTGGGGCCTGTGGTTCCTTCGGGTGCAGGGGAGACGTTGGAAGATCTTGCAACCGTGTGCAGCGCCATCCTAACCACCACCTTTGGCGCTGCCCCACCCCCTGTGGTGGAGTCGTCCATCCCTGCACCCGCAAAACCTACCCTTGCCCCTCCTGTCCCTGCGGTGCCTGGTCCTTCCCCCCCCACATGATGCCCCCCCGTGGATGAAAAGGACATCTGAACTGTGCAGGCAAGCTAGGGGACACGCGTCTCAATGTGTCCCCCCCAGGAATTTGCTTATGGACTGGCCTATGTGCCTTGTATATAGTGTACATTTCGAATCCAATAATTTTTCATGCTGAATAAAGCATTTTGTTTTTCATTAGCACACGAATGCTTTTCTGGTATTGCTGTTGGTGCTGCTGCTCCCTGAGTTGGGGTGGTGATAATGTGTTAGGTGTCTGGGAAATGTTGTAGTGTGCTGCTCATGGGGAGGACCCTGGTAGCTGCGTGCCATCACAAGGTCTCTGCAAATAATCTTTGGTCATGTAAGCTCTTACTGTATGGTGACATTGTCCCAAGGAGTGTTCCTTCCTCTGTGGCACCTGACGTCTTCCCTGCAGGATGTTTCCCAATTGTTGTGCTGACCTGTGTCTACATTTCCTTGCTGTGTGAGGGATCCCTTCAACTTTGCCCATGCCTGCTGATCAATGTCTTCGCCTGCATCGTCTGTGCCATCCTTGGTAGTCACTGTACTTGTGTATGGAGTATGTTGCCATGGCTTCATGTGGACATGGTCCCTTTTCCGCACTATGCATGTGTGTACTCCCAGCCTAGCACACATGTGTTACTTGTTCTGCAGGGTATTTGGTCACCTGACTGACAATTGTGGGCATTGTATCTGTGGGTACTCCACCCTTTGCCTTCCATGGGAGGCAACAACTTGTTGGCTGCCCCAGCACCTGTACATTCCTATCAGTCCTGGAATGTGGGTGACAGTGTGTGTTCCCTTAGGCTCTCTTAGTTTAGTGGAGTTTAACATGAGGATACAGTCTTGTTGCATGATCTCAGTGTGTGTATTGTGCTGCCACCGCCAGGGGTGGGTATGCATGTGTAATTTGTCATCACACCCACATGTGGTGTGTCATGCAGTGGGGGAAGGACATCCATCCTCATGGGAGTGGGACACTGCTGTAAGTGATGTGTTGTCATGGCACTCTCAACATAGTCGCACATTGTGGATGCCTTCATGCACTCATGGAGTTTTACTCATCGGAGGATGATGTACACACCCCCATGTCTCTGTCCACTGCTGGGAGTCCTCTGCACCCACCCCTCATATGTCTGGGCACTGCTGGGAGTGATAGGCACCCACCCCTCATGTGTCTGGGCACTTCTGGGAGTCTTCTGCACCCACCCCTCATATGTCTGGGCATTGCTGGTAGTGATAGGCACCAACCCCTCATGTGTCTGGGCACTTCTGGGAGTGATAGGCACCCACCCCTCATGTGTCTGGGCACTGCTGGGAGTGATAGGCACCCACCCCTCATGTGTCTGGGCACTGCTGGGAGTCCTCTGCACCCACTCCTCATATGTCTGGGCACTGCTGGGAGTGATAGGCGCACACCCCTCATGTGTCTGGGCACTGCTGGGAGTTTTAGGCACCCACCCCTCATATGTCTGGGCACTGCTGGGAGTGATAAGCACCAACCCCTCATGTGTCTGGGCACTGCTGGGAGTGATAGGCACCCACCCCTCATGTGTCTGGGCACTGCTGGGAGTCCTCTGCACCAACCCCTCATGTGTCTGGGCACCGCTGGGAGTCCTCTGCACCCACCCCTCGTATGTCTGGGCACTGCTGGGAGTGATAGGCACCCACCCCTCATGTGTCTGGGCACCGCTGGGAGTGATAGGCACCCACCCCTCATATGTCTGGGCACTGCTGGTAGTGATAGGCACCCACCCCTCATGTGTCTGGGCACTGCTGGGGGTCCTCTGCACCCACCCCTCATGTGTCTGGGCACTGCTGGGAGTCCTCTGCACCCACCCCTCATATGTCTGGGCACTGTTGGGAGTGATAGGCACCCACCCCTCATGTGTCTGGGCACTGCTGGGAGTGATAGGCACCCACCCCTCATGTGTCTGGGCACTGCTGGGAGTCCTCTGCACCCACTCCTCATATGTCTGGGCACTGCTGGGAGTGATAGGCGTACACCCCTCATGTGTCTGGGCACTGCTGGGAGTGATAGGCACCCCCCTCATATGTCTGGACACTGCTGGGAGTGATAGGCACCCACCCCTCATGTGTCTGGGCACTGCTGGGAGTGATAGGCACCCACCCCTCATGTGTCTGGGCACTGCTGGGAGTCCTCTGCACCGACCCCTCATGTGTCTGGGCACCGCTGGGAGTCCTCTGCACCCACCCCTCATATGTCTGGGCACTGCTGGGAGTGATAGGCACCCACCCCTCATGTGTCTGGGCACCGCTGGGAGTGATAGGCACCCACCCCTCATGTGTCTGGGCACTGCTGGGAGTCCTCTGCACCCACCCCTCATATGTCTGGGCACTGCTGGTAGTGATAGGCACCCACCCCTCATATGTCTGGGCACTGCTGGGAGTGAAAGGCACCCACCCCTCATGTGTCTGGGCACTGCTGGGAGTCCTCTGCACCCACCCCTCATATGTCTGGGCACTGCTGGGAGTGATAGGCACCCACCCCTCATGTGTCTGGGCACTGCTGGGAGTGATAGGCACCCACCCCTCATGTGTCTGGGCACTGCTGGGAGTCCTCTGCACCCACCCCTCATATGTCTGGGCACTGCTGGGAGTGATAGGCGCACACCCCTGTTTCTCTGTCAGTTGATGTGGATCGTAGCACAACACCCACCCACCCGCCCACACGTTCTTCAGGCCTGGGTACGGGCCATACCCCTACGTGACCCCAACAATGGTGGAACGGCCCGTACCCACGTTCTGAAGGCCTGGGTATGGCCCGTACCCACAATGTTGGAGTGACGTAGGGGTAGGCGTGGTACGACCCGTACCCACGCTCTTAAGGCCTGGGTACAGTGCGTACCACAATTGTGGTGACGGGACGCGTCCACGTCTACTTCCGTTGTGGCGGGACGCAGGCCTTGGTGGACACGCCCCCCCCCCGAAGTGACCAGTCCCTGGAGGTAAGGTATGTACAGGGCATGTATACATTTTGCCTTGGGTGGGGGTTATGTTTCCTGCCCCTGCCCCCCCTTTGCCCCTGGGTGTTGTTCTGACCTTCTGCGGCATCTGCGTCGGTTCCTGTGCACCAGGTCGTAGGCTATGAGGGCCGGGATGACACATAGGATGGGGTCCATGGCTGTCCGTCGCGTCCAGGTGCTCCTTCGTCGCGTCCTCCTCAGTTTCCCAGCAGTTTTTGGCTCCCGTAAAATATTATCCGTGCGGAGTGACGTAGGCACGAATCGTACTTGCTGGTTCGTGAAACGCTGCCTGACTCCGTCCGGATGTCACGTACGCGGTGTCCCGGATCGGAATTGTGGGTAAGTTTTCGACGCACGTACTTTTGTACGAATGGTACAGAAATAATTTTCTGTACGAATCGTACTTGCAGCTATGTACAATGGAATTCCCGGGTATGAGTCGTATGGAGAATACGCTCCGTACGACTATTCGTACCCGGGTTTTCCAGGATCGGAATCGACCCCTAAGTGTTGAGCTTAGTCAAATATAAAGCAGCAACCCTTCACATATTGTAAGTCTCACCATATTCCTGAAAGCATCCATACATGTGTTTGTACCTTTTCCTAGTGACAGTATATATAAAACAAATATACAAATACTTTTATACCTGTATTTTTTTAAAGACTCATACAGAGTACCCTAATCGCTAAACAATCTGTGAACATGCCTTCAACCTTCCTTTTGTGCAGCAGTTTCACCATTTTGCAACTACTCAAAGTGTTGGGCCTACCCAAATATAAAGTAGCACACCTTCAGATAAATCTGTTGTAAATCTCACAATACATGCTTTCAGGAAAATAATGAGATTTACAGAAGACACATGGGAAGGATTGCTGCTTTATATTTCCCTAGGTCCAACACCCTGAGCATAACTAGAATGGTGAAGCAGCAGCACAAAAGTGAGGTTTAAGGCATGTTAGGAGATGGATTAGTTATTACGCTATTTTGTATAAGTCTGTGTAAAGCTACACTTCCAATATATCGCATAATTTCTGGTGTGTGCTTGAAATTTGAAGTTCAGTCTGTCACGTTTTAATGCCATCCTGGTCTTGTGACTGAAGTATGTTTCTACTTGCAGATGTATTCTGGTATGTGTTATGCATCTAAAGATGCTAGACATTTAAAAGACCGGTTCACATCTATTTGTATATTACTGTTATATATGATGCTGCTAGCAAAAGCTATAGACATATGCATGCATGCTTTAAGGAATATGGTTCAACTTACAGCCGTGACATGTGATGGATTGCTGCTCTGTATTTGGCTAGGCCCAACACCATAAGTAGTCACAGAATGGTGAAGCTCCAGCACAAAAGTGAGGTTTAACACATGTTGGGATTAGGGATTAGGGATTAGGCTAGTTTGTATGAGTATGTGGAAAGGTAAACTTAAAGTACACCGCATAAATGTAGTTTTCTGTTTGAAATATGAAGTGCAGTCTCTCACGTTTTAACTTCTTCATGGTTTTCTGACTGAAGTATATCTCTGTTTACACCTGTATTCTAATATGTGTTATCCATCTGAAGATCCTAGATATGTAAAACACAGTATACATCCATTTCTATGCGTCTTTTATATATGGTTTCACTAGCAAAAGGTACGGACACATGCATGCATGCTTTTAGAAATATGGGGAGACTTACAGCGGAGATATGTGATATATTGCTGGTTTATATTTCAGTAGATCCAACACCCTGAGTAGTCACAGAATGCTGAAGCTGCAGCACAAAAGTGAGGTTTAAGATATGTTGGCAGAGGAATTACATGTGTCTGTTATAAATACCACCATATTCCTGAAAGCATCTATGCATGTGCCTGTACCTTTTACTAGTACTACCATATATAATAGAAACCTACAAATAGATATATATCTCTCTTTTATACACCTACCATCTTCAGATGCATAACACAGATGAGAATATATATGCGCGTAGAGACATACATCAATCACAGGATCACGCAGACCTTAAAACTTAACCGACTAAACCTAACATTTCAAACAGACACCTATATTTATGTGGTATACTTCAAGTAAAGGTTTACACAGACTCTTGTAAAGCACCATAATCACTAATTCCTCACCCAATATATCCTAAACATCACTTTTCTGCTCCTGCTGCTTCACCATTCCACTATTACTCAGATGTAGAGCCTAACAAAATACAAAGCAGCAACCCTTCACATATCTCTGTTGTAAGCATCCCTATATTTCTAAAAGCATGGATGCACCTTTCTGTACCATTCCCTAGTGCCATCATATATAAAAGAAATAGACAACTAGATGTATACCTGTATTTTAGACATCTAGCATCTTCAGATGCATAACACATATGAAAATACAGACATATCTCGATCACAAGACCATGCAGACCTCAAAACTTAAGAAGCAGCAGTTCCCATTTCAAGTAGAGACCTAAAATCATGTGGTGTATTTCAAGCATACCTTTCCACAAATATAAAGCAGCAACCTATCAAATGTCTATGCTGTAAGTCTCACCATCTCCCTGAAAGCATGCATGCATATGTTTGTACGCTGCATAAATGTAGATGTCTATGTAGATATGTCTCTACTTACTCATGTATTCTGTTATGTGTTATCCACCTGAAGATGCTACATGTGTAAAACACAAGTATACATCTATTTCTATGCTTATTTTATTTATGGTGCGCTAGCACAAAGGTACAGACACATGCAATCATGGTTTGAGGAAGATGGTGAGACTTACAGCAGAGACATACAAAGGGTTGCTGCTTTGTTTTTGGCAATGCTCAATAAACAACTAGTAGTAAAATGGTAAAGCAGCAGCACCAGGAAAGTAATGTTTAAGATATGTTGGGTGAGGAATTGGTAATTCTGGTACTTTGTAAGAGTCGCTAGAAAAGTTCACTTGAAGTGTGCTGAATAAATCTATGTGTCTCTTTGATATATGAAGAGCACTCACTGAAGTTTTAAAGTCTTCATGATCTTCTGATTGAGGTATGTATGTACGTGCAAATGTATTGTGATATGTCTTATGTATCTTAAGATGCTAGACAGATAGAACACAGATATACATCTTTTTGTATATTTCTTTTGATATATGATGCTACTAACAAAAGGAATAGACATATGCATGCATGCTTTCAGAAATATGGTGATACTTACAGCAGAGACATTTGAAAGGTTGCTGCTTTGCTCTTAGCTATGCTCAATACCTGAGTAGTAGTAGAATAGTGAAGCAGCATCAGTAGAAAAGTGATGTTTAAGATAAGTTGGGTGAGAAATTAGTGATTATGGTACTTTGTAAGTGTCTGTGGAAAGGTTCACTTGAACAATGCCATATAAATCTAGGTGTATACTCATATGCGTAAGTGCTCCATTCCGACAATAATTTTTCCATTGAACTTCCCTGGTATCAGTACAGAAGGAAATCCTTTAGAATCTATAACCGAATCAATGTTTGAAAAACTTTGATCATTAGATGGTCATCTGCAGGTCCCAGGGGGATATAAACATTAAAGATAAGGATATTGGGCATCGAGTCAGCAGTATTTTTCTTCAATTAGGGGTTTGTAAAGCGCGTTAATCATCCGTGAGGTTCTCAAGGCACTCGGGGGGGGGGGGGGATTGCTGCTCTGGATCAGTCGAAGAGCCAGGTCTTGTGATCCTTCCTGAACATGTGCAGGGTCGGGGAGCGTCTGACGTTCACAGGGAGCTCGTTCCAGGTCTTGGCTGTGATGTAGGAGAAGGCTCTCCGGCCTTAATCTTTATACATTGTTTTTTGGCAGACACTACTTCCTGATCCCAAAATATATCTTCCTTCAGTAAAATTGCAAGGCCTCCTTTTGTGTGGCCCCTTCTCACTGCCTCCACCGGGAGATATATAATGTAATCTTTTTGGTCAAAGGATGCTAATGCCCATGTTTCTTGTAAAGTCACAATTGACAGTGAGTTTTTTAATATCAGTGCTGGTTTTCCAGGGTCTTTTCCCACGATGTTCCATGATGCAATACTTAACGATCTGCTGAAAGAGAAGCTTGTTTGCCTTGCCCGGCTTATGGCTATTCAGATTTTTTGATATCCCAGACCAAGAAAGATTATGAGGCTGAGACCTAAGGTTTGTTTGTGTGAGGTCCAAGATTCGTCGTTCCCCGATACTTACAGAAACAGGTAGTGTTCCTTCAGGTGCTATCGTTTGTGCACTTCCCCTATGTGGAATGTGGGTGCAACATGTGGTGCTAGTGTCCAATTGTATGTTTTGATTTTTTGGGCAATTTCATTTTTTTTTGTTTCATATTTGTGGATGGTATCCTTCTCCTTTAGGATATTTAAAGGTATCACTTTAGACCATAATTCAACATTTGCCATCGTAAACTGGCATTTATTTCTAAATGTCCCTAATTTTCCTTCCGAAGGTGTTAGGCAGTGGAGCAGGTCAATTTTCTGCAGAAAGTTCAGTATTCTCCCACGGTTTAAAGGTGTATTTCCTACAGGAAACAAATCAGTTATTTCTAAAGTACAGAGAGCAATCGAGTTCCCTTTTTCGTTTGAATTTCCTGGGGACGAATAGTCTTCGTTAACTAAGTTGTTCACCAAAAAGATGTCAGCTGGAGTGCATGTAGTAAAGATTGGTGCAAGAGGATTTAATTGTGCTGCAAGAGTATTTGAATTATACACAAATAATGGCTGATCTTTTGTTAAGTCGATCTCTGGGGTTTTAGAGAGTTGAGAGTCATCCTCAGTTTCCCTTTCTGGGGATTTGAGGGGTGGGAATGTTATTTTCCTTGCGGATTGCAGAGAGAGTCTTCGTTTTGTTCCCTTCTTGCGCCCTTTGTATTGTAAATCTCTTTCCTTTTTGTTTTGGCTGCAGTCCAGTCTCTGATAAGATCTGCGATTCAGAGATGACTGTTGCCTCCTTACCCGATGGCTGAAGTCCAGTCTCTGATACAATCTGCGATTCAGAGATGACTATTGCCTCCTTAACCGGTGTTTGACTTGTTTTCTGGTTAAAGATTGGAAAGAATTAAATGCTTTCTTTTGTGTTGGTATCACTTGAGGACTCCTTAAATAATTTCCGGAGTGAGTACATTTTTATCATCTAAAGGCACTTTAGTTGTGTCTTTGTTGCCAGCAGCCCTGTTGGTCTGAGTAGATCTTTGAATCTTTACCGAAGGGTATGATTTAGTTGGCGGAAAATGTGTCATTCTTTATAGTGTTTCCTAGGTTCATTGGTGAAGCTTGTTTTTTAATATAAGTTGTTTTTCCCACGTTTTATTTATTAGGTATTGAAGAATAGCTGTTTGGGTTTCCAGTATCTGATCAGAGTTGTCCATGTAGTTTTCCATTAGAGGCAGAATTGATTCTAAAATTTAGAAGAGTAAAAAGTGCACTAGATATTGTCTCTTGTCTGTTAATTGGGTGCAGCGAGTTGAACAGCGGAAAATCTGGTGACTGAGACAGATTTACTTTTTGGTCAGGAGTGTGGCTAGGGATACTATTGAGTATCAACAGAGTCTCCTTTGTTGGTTCTAAAGGCACTGTAGGAGGAACTAAATTAGGGTTTATATCTGGTAGGGTAAAATCATTTACTGAAATTGTGAGCGGTATCTCCTCTGCCTTTTGTGTTTTTTGTTTCTGCAGGTCAGATGATTAATCTCCTTTAACGTGTTCATTATGACAGATCCTTTCATGAGCCCTATCATTTATTAATATTAAGGATTCATTCTCCAATACGGACTGTTTTCTCTAGATTTTCTCTTGGTCGGCTCCTGCCATTAGAGTGCTTGATTTTGATAGCTTAAGAAGAATTTTGATATTCCAGTGGTTCCAGATACGGCTCCTATGTGAAGGGCTTTGCATTTGTTCTTAGTCAAGGGCTATTCTGTGGATAGTTCTAGTCCTAAGTTTCTTGTAAGCCATTGGAGAGCAGTGGGGGGGGGGAATACAAGTCCACCCTTTCTCAGCATTGGAGTTTGTTCCCAATGTTGTCTCCTGACAACTGCAGTAGATGGCAACAAGTAATAGCTCCAGTGTCTGTATCTGTAGCAGGAATGAGGTCTCTCATCAGCACTAGT
Source organism: Triturus cristatus (assembly GCF_964204655.1). Taxonomy (NCBI): domain Eukaryota; kingdom Metazoa; phylum Chordata; class Amphibia; order Caudata; family Salamandridae; genus Triturus; species Triturus cristatus. The sequence goes on along the minus strand of NC_140591.1, from coordinate 740,314,612 downwards.
TTATATAAAGGATGATTAGCGAGTGGGGCCCCCCTGGTAGCCCACATGCTGTACCCGTACTAACTGGGCCAACTCCGTCGGTCTCTGGGGGCCACTCTCAGCGTCTGCTGACTGTCAGCTGCCGTACTCAGTCTCAGCAAATGATGATTATAGGGCCTCCGATGGCCTCTATCTACAGCTTTTGAAACCACTGTGGCCACACTCCCGCTCCCTGAAATGTTTGTCTGGGCGGACCAAGGTCTTCTTAAATAGATAAGTAAATGAATAAATAAATAGTGCCAGTCAAATGGTGTTGAGAGTTATGGGGGGCGAGGCTGGGGTTAAGAGCAGGCCGCAAGCAATGAACTATTAGCTGCTACAAAGCCCCGCTCCCTCCATTAGTGCTTCTATAATCTGGGCAATGTCCTGGAGACTCCAGGCTGCAGACGGCAGTGACTCTGTAAAGCTCAGTGCAGGGGCTCTGCTTGGCGTCGTGTTGCAGGGTAATTAATGGCCGTAGATTTACCGATCGCAGGTCAAGCAGCGGCCCAGTCCGGTCCGAACCGCTTCTCCCGCGGTCTTGGTCCAATAATTCTTTAACGTGGGAACAGCAGAGACAGTGAGACAACAGAACCCTGTTGCCTCTGGGATAGATCGGGCGATACGAGGTTGAATGCTCAAACGCTCAATAAAACGCAGGCCCACCAACCGCTTCATGCCGCTCCCTGCTTTGTCGGCTTCCTCTCCACGCTCTTGCACTCACCACGTAAAGCAGAATGTTACACCGGGTCAACCTCGAATCATCATTGGTGGTAGCACAATATCTATATATATATGTCTAGAATAGATGATTGCCTTGCTACCCCACCTTCGCTCAATTGAGAAGTCAAAGCCAAGATTTAAACGTCTGCATACCACTACAGATACAGAGCCACTATAATTGAAACTAATGTAGTTGATGTCAGAAAACACAACCATCCACCCAATATGACTGAAATTGAAGTCAGAGATGCCCTAGAAGCAATAAGAGAAGCAAGTACCAGCTCCCAACAGACCAGTACCCAAATACCCCAAAACGCGTTAACTAGGGTACTTGAACATGTCACAGGACAACTACCATCTATCCCCACTCTCAAAAGATTGATAGCCAGAACTAAAAGAGCTACAGTTCAAACACGACATACCCCCAAACTTTTGCAGAAATTCAAATGTTACAAGAATACACCATCACCCAAAAGGATTAATATTCCTTCTTCATGACAAAAAAAGTAAAATCAAATCAAATCAAAAATAACTTTATGCGATCTTAAGCATTTAAGATCATAAAAGTACAGGAATTAATAAAATACACACTTTAAAATCATGGAACATTCCCATCGCATTTACTAACATACAATAAAACACAGATAAAACACATATAGGAACCATGTTAGAACTTTAGTTAAAAAACCAGTTAAAACATGATAAATTCGACCAATATATCATAAGGTGCTTAGTGCATTGTAAATAGAAATCGGATTACAGTCATCGGGCCACATTATCTACCATCTACTGACTCAAACTAAAATCGAATAATATCAGATAAAAACAGAAGCGACCCTTTAACGCGACCGCTATTTACATTATGGATAATATAAAGTGCAGAGCAGTCCCACAGTCAATTAGAATACAATAAAAGTCATGAAAAAAGAATTCTCATCTTTGGAATCAACAACAACTTACAAAAACTAAAAAACAGTGAAACGTGGATGATGGGTGGCACATTCAAAGTTTGCCCCATGCCTTTTTATCAATTATATGCCATCCACTGTGAATAAGAATATATTAACATCCCCTTCATATACGCACTACTCCTTAATAAACAAAACACCACCTACATAGAGCTCCAAACAATAATAAAACAATACAGCGACAAATACTTTCCACAAAAATTTATCATTGACTTTGAACAAGCAATGATTCAATCAATTTTAAAATATACCCACACACTGCAATACAAGGTTGCTATTACCACTTTAAACAAAGTATCTGGTGACACCTACAAAAATCTACTTTAAGTATAGATTACGCCACTTATAGCAACTTTGCATACCAAATCAAAAACTTTATAGACCTTGCCTACGCACCAACAACTTAAGTAGCCAACCATTATAACATACCTCTTGAAAGCCCTTTCTATCAGGTGAACAAAACTAAACTAACTCCCTGCCTAGACTACTTTGAAGACACATGGGTGGGAAGCCTACATAGGTCAGGGTACCGTAGACAACCCAAATTCCAACTCCCCTGGTGAAACGTCTACAATAGCACTCTATCTCAAAAAAGCTAAAACCAACAATGTAGTGGAAGGATGGCATAATGCCTTCCAAACCACAGTAGGAAGAGGACAACAAACCCTACATAAACTTATAGAAGCTATACAAAAAAGAACAGAGCTATCAAGCGGTAAGACTAGAGCAATCCGTAACTAAAATTGCCCCTAAACTCAGTAAACAAACTAAAACAATGTATGAATACCTACAGCACAAAACTGAACTATTTCCAAACACCAAAGGGCTAGAGTACCTACCCATGATAGCTAAATCCATACTTTAAATAAAAAACAGTACTAAACAGCATCACAATTGTAAATGACAAAACATTTAAAAAACATAACACTACTCTTTTTTAATTAAATAATTATAAATATGTCACTTAAAACTCATAAATGAAAACAAAAATATATGACATAATATAATTATTGAAATGAAAAAGAAACAAACAAACCAATGGAACAAAAAACATTTCCCACCCATAATAATAAAAAAGAACTTACAATTATCTAGCAGTAGACAATCTTAGAAAACTAATAAATCCATAGTAGATAAATTGAAAGATAAATCCATACAAAATCCCCAAAAAGAATGCAGAAATGTCACGGTAGAAAAAAGGCTCCAATGACGCAATCCTCTCAAAAACGAAACCCTCTAAAATTCAAAAATGGTTTTCAGAAAACGCAAACAGAGAACTGTTAAAAAAAGGCTTCAATGACGCACTCCTCTCAATATCGAAACCCTCAAAGAAAACCAAAATAATAGGGAAATGTAAAATAACTTGTTCTAAAAAAAACAAAATACATTTTCCTTTTTAAAAAAAAATAAATGCGTCATCACCACCATCCATTCACGAAAAGGAAAACCAGCAAAGAAAAAAAAGAACACCCACCCACAACAACATATACAAACCCACAAACATTAATATTAACAATAAATACAAGTCAATTTAATTAAACAACACATAACTAACACTACATAACACTCTACTTGTGATCAAAACGATGTCAAACATATAAAACACTAAACTACCAAAACAACACCTAGTTACACCAAAAACAAACAAATAACATCCTAACAAACCTAACTACACTACTACTACCCCTCCCCTACCCTAAAACTACCTAAAAAGTACATTAAATCAAACTTACCTTAACCGACAAAACACAGGTCCTAACTGCAAGGTTCCATCTTCCAAAATGACAGTGGGCCCGATTCACATAATTAACTTAAGACAAAATCCTAAACTTACTACTTTTGGTATTTACAGAACGCACGTACTACTTTTGGTATTCACAGAATGGATTTACGACTACTAACTTTATGTCCGCACTCGGGCTGGAGATTCCGGCCTGGAGGTGGGACTTCCGGCCCGGAGGTGGGACTTCCGGACCGGAGGTGGGGATTCCGGCTGGTGGCGGAGATTTAGCCATAGCTAAAATCTCCACTTCCGGGCCGGAAGTCCCACCTCCGGGCCGGAATCTCCGCCTCCGGGCCGGAATCTCCGGCCCGAGTGCAGACGTAAAGTTAGTAGTCGTAAAGTCATTCTGTGAATACCAAAAGTAGTAAGTGCATTCTGTGAATACCAAAAGTAGTACGTTTAGGATTTTGTCTTAAGTTAGTTCTGTGAATCGAGCTCCTAAAAACTAAACAGATGGAGGGAAAAGTGAAAAAAACTGAAAAAACTGGGTTTGTGATAAAAATTAAAAAGACTTACTCCCCATGAAAAAGAATGGAGAAATATATAAACAATAAAATTTAAATGTATGTTTCTAATTTTTGTAAAAAGAAATTACAAATGTTGAAAGAATAAACAAAAAATTCTAAAATATGTATTAAATATTTTTTTCAAAATAACAAAAATATTTTTATATATATATATTAAAATGTATCTTTCTTTCATATACAAAATTAGCTGAGCTAACTATCACTTGTATCCGCTGCAATGCACTACTTATGACCTCACATATTATATCACTCATGACATGGGAAGTGACATCACTGATGACATCACTGATGGCATCATCCACAAAATCACTAATGTATCCAGTCACACCCCATAGAACCTTTCACACACCCAGTCCCATACAATCATTCACAAACCTATTCACAGACCCATGCCAGTACTTACTCACTGATTCATAGATCAGCAAATACACATCTACTCACCCATACAGCTACTCATACAACCACTCACTCACTAATACAGCCACTAACATATCCAATCATATACCCATACAGCCACTCATAACACTGAGTCACTCACCCATAGAAGTACTCATACACCTACTCACTCACCCATACAGTCAATGACACAGCCACTCACTCACCCATACAGTTACACACACACCTACTTACTTACTAATATAGATACTAAAACGTACTCAGCCACCTATACAGCCATACACACAATCACTCATCCATACGGCCCCTCACACACTCATTAATCCATATAGCCATTGACACCCACTCACTCATCCATAAAGGCAGTCACATACACCCTCACCCACTCACACATACACCCATACAGGTACTGAGACAACCAATCCATCACACATACAGCCACTCACATGCCCACTCACATACCCATACAACCACTTAGACTCCCAACTGACAGAGTTACACAAACATTCACACAACCAGTCACTCACCAATACTTTCCCTGAGATACCTAATCCCTCACTTGCTATACACCAACTATATCATCCATACAGGCACTCATACACCCTCTGATTCACCAATACGCCTTGTTAGATATAACACTCAAAAGTTTTTAAAAACACTCGCAGTTACTGGATGATGTCATCAGTGATGTCATTTGAGATGTCATCAGTGATGTCGCTGACCATGTCATGAGTGATGTAATATTTGAGGTCATAAGCAGTGCATTGCGGGGGTGTGAGCTATAGTAATCTATATAACTACTGAATTTCACTGATTTTATACGAGTAGAACAGGAACCTGAGCCTTTCTCTAACGTCCATGTAACCTTTGTTTTCTCAGAGAATATACATATATATATATTCACTGAAAAAACCATAGGTTTCAGGGGCGTTATAGTTAGCTGGACTTGTCACTCGTACAAAACCATTGAAATTCCCCCATTATAGTTAGTTCAGCTAACTATAACTCGCGCGCCTGCAATGCACTGCTGATGACATCATATATTACATCACTCATGACATGGTCAGTGACATCATTGATGACATCTCAAATGACATCACTCATGACATCACTCATGCCATCATCCTTGTGATAGAGTGGCAGACCTCCTCTCACCCCAATCTAACCTTTGATACACACATTCAAAAATAGAAACTAAAATTTACAAAACAATGGACATACCAATACCAGTTACAACAACCTATTCAGTAACTCTATGATGTACATACACATCCACTCATTCACCAACAGTCCTATACAGTCATTCATACATGTACTCATTCATCATATGTACTCATACACCTATACATCCTCATAAAACGTGCCACAGGACGTGTTTGCACACGTCCCCTCAGGCCCCGTCCCCTCCCTTCCCCACTGTGTAAACACACCCTGTGGCCGTTTTAAGTTGGGAGATTAAATCCCCTTGAATCCTGAGGGTCCCTAGGGTCCAACTAGACCACTAGGTACCTCCAGTAAGCGCCACAGAGCTGCGTTGCAGAGAAATGTAAAAAGGGGCATGGCCTAGACCACCTCTCTGCAACGCAGCCCAGTGGCGCTTACTGGAAGCACCTGGTGGGCTAGTTGGCCCCCAGGGTCCCTCAGGATTGAAGGTGAATTATTTCCCCAATTTAAAACGCGCCACAGGGCGTGTTTGCACATGTTAACTCAGGCCCCGTCCCCTCCCTTCACCAATGTGTAAACACGTCCTGTGGCCGTTTTTAGTTGGGAGATTAAGTTCATTTGAATCCTGAGGGTACCTAGGGTCCAACTAGCCCACTAGGTACCTCCAGTAAGCGCCACAGAGCTGCGTTGCAGAGAGGTGTAAAAAGTGGCACGGCCTGGACCACCTCTCTACAACGCAGCTCAGTGGTGCTTACTGGAAGCACCTGGTGGGCTAGTTAGCCCCCAGGGGCCCTCAGGATTGAAGGGGAATTATTTTCCCAACTTAAAACGCGCCATAGGGCGTGTTTGCCCACGTCACCTCAGGCCCTGTCCCCTCCCTTCCCCACTGTGTAAACACGCCCTGTGGCCGTTTTAAGTTGGGAGATTAGGTCCCCTTGAAACCTGAGGGTCCCTAAGGGCAAAATAGCCCACTAGGTACGTCCAGTAAGTGCCATTGCAGAGAGGTGTAAAAAGGGACACCGCCTGCACCACCTCTCTGCAACACAGAGCAGTGGCGCTTACTGGAAGCACCTGGTGGGCTAGTTGGCCCCCAGGATCCCTCAGGATTGAAAGGGAATTATTACCCCAACTTAAAATGTGCCACAGGGCGTGTTTGCACACGCCACCTCAGGCCCCGTCCCCTCCCTTCACCACTGTGTGAACGCGCCCTGTGGCCGTTCTAAGTTGAGAGATTAAGTCCCCTTGAATCCTAAGGGTCCCTAGGGTCGAACTAGCCCACTAGGTACCTCCAGTAAGCGCCACAGAGCTGCGTTGCAGAGAGGTGTAAAAAGGGCATGGCCTCAGAACACCTGTCTGCAACGCAGCTCCCTGGTGCATACTGGAGATACCTGTTGGGCTAGTTGGCCCACAGGGAGCACGTTTGCAGAGTGCTCCAAGGAGGGGGCGTGGCCTCCGGCATGATGCCGGTCTTTTATTTATTTAATTTTTTTAAGAAGGAGCGCTGTGTGCCCCCCCTTCTTTTTCTAATTTATTGGCCCTGGGGACCCCATCCCCCAGGGCCTGCCCCCTAATTATTTATTTATTTATTTATTATTTGAAAGGGTGCCGCGTGGCCCCCCTCCCAAGGCCTAAATCGGCCCCGAGGACCCCAACCGCCGGGGCATGGCCTTTTTTCTTTTTAGTTCTTTAGGAGGGGGGCTGCGTTACCCCCTCCTCAGGCCCCTAATGGCCCCGGGGACCCCATCCCCCGGGGCCGGCCTTTGTTTTTTATTATTATTTTTTTATTATATTTATAGAAACACCTAGGACATGCTGGACAAACCGTATGTACCTATCACCATGGCGATTTGCGTGATATTCATTAAAAGGCGACTATGCATACAATGAATCCACGTGGAATGTATTTACACCACTAGTGAAGCTCTGACGTGTCTGACGCCCTACCGTGCCTAATCCCGGCGCCCCCGCCAGTGGGTACTCTCCAAGTAGACACCCTTGTCGTTTATTTATACAAACATGGGTAGCTATTGATTGGCACATTTAATACACACGCACACCAAGCCATTCAAAGGGGATTCGACAAAAATTCGACCAAAATTATGCAAGAAACCCCCCTCACGGTTAATAAAACACACATCCACCGCCGGATGTATAATACTTTTTATTTTACTCTCTGGAAAGGAGACGAACCTCACTTGAGTAACAGCGCGCTCCTGGCTGAGCCCAATGGTGTGATACACCCACTAGTGCACGCTGAGTGCCACACACCTCTGTGTTGTATTCCACCAGCTAGTGCGTATGCTATGACTCTCTCTAGCCCATGTGCACTGTAACACCACCCCGTGAATATGTCATGCCACACTTGCCTGCGCATGGGTTATATTGCCCCATCTAACGTGCCTTCCTCGGTGCCTATGTTATAAAGCACAGCGCTATGCCATACATATTACAATCTGGGATCCATATCTTTGTCACAGTGCATATGCAACGTTACACTCCCCATCACATATTTTATATTCCAACTTTGGAGACTAGTTAGTTTACACAACACTGCCCTGTGCATATTACACTCTAAGGTGCATATCGCGTAGCACGCGCTAGTGCCTGTGCTATCTCGCGCTCTCCAATGAATCTATCATTGCGCACAATGTATTGCATATTATATTTCACGCCCGGTTCATCTTATATCACACTTTTTGGTGCATAGTTTATACCATACACTATATCCAGTTTTCATTTTCAATCGTGCTCTAAGGACTATGTTCTATATAACACTGCGTTCACCTACCCTTTTCACGGGCATTACATTTTGCGATGGGGGGTGGAGGGTCAGGGGGTGTTTCTGCCAAGTGAGTCACAGTCACAAACGTCCTCTTCTTCCTGAATAAAAGTGAGATTATGCTGCATACTTGTTCATATTTTAAGTAGTTCGCACAGACACACATTTTAAAAACAATAAAGTTCCTAATACCCACCTTCTCTGAACAGTTAGCTTGCTGCCCCATCCACCTCCTTCCTATCCTCTGTTGTCTGAATCCATGGACTAGCCTCCTCCCTCCTGCCATGCATGGTCTGATGTGCTGCCTCCATTTAGCATGATATACCAGTCCACTCCTCCTGCCCTCCATTGCCCAATTCTATGCCCCATCATTGACCTCCTGCTTAGCCTCTGTGCTTAGCTTGATGCCCCTATTCTACTTCCCTCTGCCCTCCAATGTCTTTGTGCATGCCCCTGCTCCATCCTTTTTGCCCACCATGTTCCATGGACCTGCCACTCCTATCTACTCTGAGTGTTCTGTTGAGCTGCCACTCCCCTCCCACCTGCCTAGCATTGTCAGATGACTGTAACCTGTCCCTGCCACCTCCACCCTGCCTGTCCACATGCCATGCCCCTATCCCCTTCCTCCTGTCCCCCATGGTCCATTTTACTGCCACACCCTTCTGCCCTCCCTGGTCTGTTGTGCTGCAACTGCTCCTCCTCCCTGCCCTGCGCAGTCTGTTGTGAGGCCCCTTCCCCTGAACTCTCTTGTCTGTGCCCAGGTCCTGACCCTCCCTTCTATCCTCCATGATCCTTTGTGCATGCCCCTGCACCCTCCTTCTTGCCCATCATAGCCATTGTGCTGCCACTAACCCTCCCGCTTGCCATGCATGGTCTTTTGTGCTGCCACGGCCCCTCCCACCTTCCCTGTGTGGTCAGCTAGCTGCCCCTGACCCCCTCCCACCTTCCCTCCATGGTCTGTTAGTATGCCATCATAGTCTCACTGTTGCTCTCCATGTTGTGTCTTGTTTCTAGTGCCCATCCTGCCTAACCTCCATGGTCATCTTTCTGCTCCTGCCCTGCCCCCTTGCCCCCAGCCCTCTGTTTCCATGTGCAGATCCCTATTCCCTCCCTCCTGGCTTGTCTGTTCCATTGTAATGCCCCTGATCCGTCCCTCCTGCCCTTTATGGTCTGTTATGCTGCAGCTTTCTCTCCTGTCTGTCCATTATGGTCAGCTAGCTACCATTGCCTCTTTCCCCTATTGCTTTCTTTGGATTGTTGTGTTGCACTCCCGTCCCGCATGCCCTGTGTGGTGTATTGTGCTGCTGCAAACCGTGATGCCTGCCCTGTAGGGTCAGTTTGGTGCACCTCTCCATGTCCCTCCTGTCCTCTGTTATCCGAGTCCATGTCCCTACCCCAATTCCTCCTGCCTTCCATGATCCAATGTACCATACTTGCGAACATTTTGAACTTGGTAAGAGGGAGATTTTGAAAAAAAACTGGGGTATTGATTTTCCCCTTTGAGTTACATTGAAAAAGAGGAGATTATAGACAGGAGACAGATCAAATAAAGCCCATTTGAGCTTAAAAACATTGGACGTTTCCTGGCTGAATGGGGTCTGTTGGCATGTATGGTTGTATTACCACTGCCTCTTCCTTCTGCCCACAATGGTCTATTACATTGCCACAGCCTCTCTTGCCAGTACTGTATTGTTGGTTTGTTGCCCCTGCCCCCCTTTCCACTGCCCTCAATAGTCTGTTGTGCTGCCACTGCCCTTCCTGCCTGCCCAGTGTGGTCAAATTGTTGCCTCTGCACCCTCCTACCTGCCTTCAATTTTCAGAGTCCGTGCCCCTGGCCTCTGCCTCTCAACAGTATCCTAATGAACAACTACATTGCTAACATTCTATATTTATTGCAAAAGTGTGGAACGCCTGACGTCATCTTGATGTAATCAAAACTGTAATACCTAGAGCATTTCCTTTAGAAATTACATATATGAGAGGGTCTTATTTGCATCAAAATTATGGTTAGTGCTCTAAAAAACTAAAATGAGGACATATTTTCTGAATTTTCTAATAGCGACAAAGCACTTTTAAATGATTTGTTATCTTTATGTTTTTTTATCCAGTTGACCACTTGATTAAATGTTGCACTTAGGGGAGAGGACGTGGTGTTACTTCCAGAGCTGCAGACTTTGCAACTGGGGAACCAGGTTGGAGTTTCTGCTTCAGCTCAACATTCTGTGATTCTGGTCAAATCACTTAATCTCCCCATGTCTACAACTAAAATGAATTTGATCTTGTGTGATGTAACCAATGCTCATGTAAAGCATTCCACTACCTGACATGTCTGCACTATATTAAACTGCAAAAACACAAAAAATAAGTGTTTTGCACACTTCTGTCATTGGGCTACATGTGGGCTACATCTGGGTGATATTTGTGCTGCATTTGGGCTCTTTTGTCTCTGGTGGCCATATTGGGAGATGTATTTGTTATGAAGTTTCCTAATTTCCTCATTTACTGCAGTCTCCTCAGAAGGAAATGCTTTCAGTGTTTTACTTTGATTCCATCAAGAAGGTTTTCAGATATGTCACACATTTGCCATAAATTCTGAATGTTAGCACTCTAGTTGCTCATTAGATCACTGTTGTAAAGCTACTGCTCACCACAGAAGTCTGCTGCTGGTATTAAAAGTGCATGTTTCAGTCTGCATGTCAGAATTTTTTAATGAAATGGAAGAGGATTTGAGAAGTCACTCAAAATGTGCCCTAATTTTTCTTTCTTCAGCACTAATCATAATTTCTATGGCAAAATGAACCCCCTCATTGTGTTCCTTTTTAAATTAAATGTTTTAAGTGTTACCTGTTTATTCCAATCAAGATGGCTTCAGGTGTGCCATACTTTTGTCATAAGTAACACTGTAAGCGCTCTAGTTGTTCTTAAGAACTATCTGGGACATTCTTTCATTGGGCTATACTTGGGCTACATCTGGGTAATATTTGGGCTACATTTGGGCTCGTTTGTCTCTGGTGGCCATCTTGGGAGACGTATTTGTTATGAAGTTTCCTAATTTCCTCATTTACTGCAGTCTCCTCAGTAGGAAATACTTTCAGTTTTTTACTTTGGTTTCATCAAGAAGGCATTTAGATGTGTCACGCATTTGCCATAAATTCTGAATGTTAGCACTCTAGTTGCTCATTAGATCACTGTAGTAAAGTTACTGCTCACCAGGGAAGTCTGCTGCTGGTATTCAAAGTGCATGTTTCAGTCTGCATGTCAAAATTGTTTTATGAAATAGAAGAGGATTTGAGAAGTCAAAATGTGCCCTAATTTTTCTTTCTGCAGCACTAATCCTACTTTCTATGGAAAAATGAACCCTCTCATTTTGTTCTTTTTTACATTAAATGTTTTAAGAATTACCACTTTATTCCAATCAAGATGGCTTCAGGTGTGCAATACGTTTGTCATAAGTAGGACTGTTAGCACACTAGTTGTTCTTTAGAAAACTCTGGGAAGCTGCAGTAGAACACAAAGGAATCAAATGACAGTCGCTGCCCTTGTTGGATGTACGTGTGTTACTGAGAATGTCAGACTTCATTCTCACATGACTGAGAAAGATAATGTGAATTTACAGAAAATATGCTCTCAGTTTAGCTTATAGATCACCTTCCAAACCTCTGTGGGAAAAGCATGAGAAAATAGTTTTCTCTCAAACATGATTCATGATATCACAGCAGAAGGCTTTTTCACATGGTAAAATCACCTTAGAACACACCACAATTCCTAAAATGAGTATGGTACCATCAGCAAATGATTTATAATGTAATTAAAGTCTTAAAACCTTCTATTAACTGCAATGCTTTTTAATGAGGTGCTATCATGTATATTGGTCCCAAGATGGCTGCCAACACTTCTTGGATGAAGTACTGACAGCCAATCAGATCTCACGATGAAATGTGTGGTTAGGCTCCGTCCAGATATATATGTGATTTTGATTTTCTCAGGAACTACTGAACGGATTTACACCATTTAAGCAAAAGGCACGACTCTGAAACAAGGTCTACCCTTCTGCCAAATTTGGTGTAATTCTGTTCAGCAGTTCGGGCTGTAGCTGCAGCTAAAGGTCCTATGGGAAATTGAATGGGGAAAACACGTTTTGGGACCCCCCTTTTTACTCAGCCCCTGCTACACAAATCATCCCGAGACTTTCGGGACAGGAGCGGACCGGAGCTGGCCAAAAGTTTTGAAAATTTTGCAAAGATTCGTCAACAGGCGCCAAAGTTATTCCAAATAGAATGTTGTGGTTTTCCTATGGAAAATAGGTCCTAACTATAACTACCTACTGGTGACTGCCAGTAGGTAATATATATATATATATATGTATATCCATACGCCAGGTTGTCCCCAAAGAAGCGCTTCACCCGGAGAGGTATAAACACAAACCACCACAGGCAGCAATGACTCCAGCAGGCAGCAGGCTCCTCGATCAGCCATACGCGTTTCGAGCCGCTTGTGTGCTCTTGTTCACTGGCAATAACTGACGGTAGTCGGGGTAAAAAAAGAACTTGCTTTTATTTCATGTAAGAGTCCCGCCCACCATGGGCGTCATGCAGCAAGGCCTTATGGTTAAGATAGTTTTCAATCATGCTGCTCGGACTACGGCGTTCATCAACCCAGTGGACTCCGATACTGCAGTCAGTGTAAATATGCAAATCCCGGTTGGGTGAGTCACGTGCCACCATTGCTGACAGCCACACCAATATCTTCCTGTGGCTAAGGCCCCCTCTGTCCCAAGGAGTGTCCGTGATTCCAGGCACTCAGGGCCCGCCAAAGGCAGTGGACCGCTTCACGGCCGGACCAGCCGCTATAAATCCATACGCCAGGTTGTCCCCAAAGAAGCGCTTCACCCGGAGAGGTATAAACACAAACCACCACAGGCAGCAATGACTCCAGCAGGCAGCAGGCTCCTCGATCAGCCATACGCGTTTCGAGCCGCTTGTGTGCTCTTGTTCACTGGCAATAACTGACGGTAGTCGGGGTAAAAAAAGACCTTGCTTTTATTTCATGTAAGAGTCCCGCCCACCATGGGCGTCATGCGGTCGCCAGTAGATAGTTATAGTTAGGACCTATTTCCCATAGGAAATCCGCAACATTCTATTGGGAATTTCTGTGGCGCCGATTGACGAATCTTCGCAAGGTTCTCCAAACTTTTGGCCAGCTCTGCTCCGCTCCTAACCTGAAAGTTTCATGGTGATTCGTCAAGCGGGGGCCGAGAAAAAAGGGGGGTCCCAAAACGCGTTTTTCCCATGCAATTTCCCATAGGATCTGTTGTCGCAGCTGCAGCCCGAACCGCTGAACGGAATGACACCAAATTTGGCAAAGAGGTAGTCCTCAGTTCGGACTCGTGCCTTTTTCATATTTGGTGTGAATCTGTTCAGTAGTTCCTGAGAAAATTAGGGTAAAAAAGTTAGGGATATCTATGGCCGCGGAGAATCCGCGGACCCTACCCGCACCGTAAGCGAACCCTCCCCGAACGGAGCGCGCACCCTCCCGATCGCGCGCTGAATGCTAATTGGCTGTCGAGCGTTTCTCTACATTCGAAACTGTTGGCGGCCATTTTCTGCCTCGGTAGAAGCGAGGCTGAAGAAGCAAGGGGAATAAGTGCGTAAAACATATAAAGGGGGCAGAGTGGAAATACTCTGACCCTCTAGAGGTGCTTAGGGGGTCCCAGAAGGGCAAAACATTATTTCAATGTTGCTGCAATTTCGCAGAGGATCTGAAAACTCATGGCAAAATAAAAAATAAAAAATGTGCGTTCCTGCACTTGTTTTTCTTATGCCCCAGGGTAGGCCACGTCCTGGGGGCATAATAATGCGAGGGTGGCTACGCAGACCCCCCTGCAGTCCCAAGGACCACCACCTTCACAGGACTTTAAGTACAAAAAATGTGGCTGTGTGGTGGGAAACACCTAGAACAAAGTTGCCACAGCCGGGCATGCCCAAAAAATGCAAATGCAACCATGTTTGCCTTAACCATGCATATGCCTTAAGCATGCATATGCAAAGTTTAGGCATATGCATGGTCTATATATCTGGAATGTGCGGGCCCAGGAGGAGGAAGGATCAGGAGAGGACAAGGTGAGGTAAGTGGGGCTGGGGATGGGTTTTGGGGGATCAGGGGACGTTTTTAGGACTCAGGAGGTCAGGATAGTTTCTAGGGCTCAGGAGTAGTTTTTCAAGCTGGGGCAGGGTAAGTTTTAGGGCTTAGGGTAGTCTGGGGGTTTTTAGGGCTCAGAGGGAGAGGGTTGGTTTTCAGGAGCAAGAGGGTAGTTTTAGTTCTTAGGGTGGGTAGGAAGGGGTATTTTTTCGGCCTGGGGCCATTTTAGAGCTCGGGGTGGGGCCAGGGATAGGGGTTTTTGTGGGCTTGGTGGGCCATTTTAGGACTCAGGGCAGGGGGACAGGGGTTGGAGTGAGGGGCTGGGGTTGGAGAAGATTTTTGCTCTGTGGTGTTTTAGGGCGGGGTGCAGGGGTTGTACGTTCCAAACACAGATAAGTCTTTGCCATACATACTGTAAAGGCATATGCGTGGTTAAGACTTGCATGGTTAAGACTGCATTGAACCAGCATGCATAGAAATGGTATGCGTAGTTACATCACACAAACCATGCGAAACCCCCCAGTCCTAGGACAGCCACCTCCTTAGGACTTGTGTTCTATGGAATGCTGGGGTCTCATGGCCCCCTGCAGCTCCAGAGCCTACCACCTCCCCAGGGTGAATAGTAAGAAAGTAAGGGAGCCCCGACCTGGATCCATAGATGGCCCTGGTGACCACCACCCCCAGAGCCAGCTCCTGCTATATCCCAGGGTGCACGCTGCTCCCGCCAAGCCGTAGCAAACACTCTGCTTCTAGCAAACAAGAGCATAAAAAATGTCTCACTTGCTAGAACCGGAGCACGATTGCTTTTTTAGACACCAAGAGCTGCCTTTGTAGAGCTCCCTATGTCTAAAAGCAATGCCAGCTCCCACAGGAGGCTGGGAGCTGGCAGGGACTGTGGGGGCCTTCACACTGCCTCCACAGTCCCAGAAATAACCCACTTAGATATGAGAAGGCCGCGGGAGATGGGGTCCCTGGGGCCAAATTCAGCCATGCAACCCCCCTTCCCATCTGTGAATGGCCAAGCCCCAGCGAATGGGTCCCCGCAGCCAAGGAAGGGGGGTGTGGACCCCGATTAGAGGTAGTTTGGGCCCCAGGGATTGGGTTCCTGTTGCCCAAATTTGCCCAAAGAGGGGGGACACAGAGCCCCCCTCTCCCATTGTATTTTGGCTGGACCTTGGTGCCATAATCAGCCCAGGGAGGGGGCCTCCTCTCCTAAATCACATTTTTTAAAGGCCAGGCCCCAGGAGTTATTGTCCCGGGGTAAAATCATCCTGGGAGGGGGCCATAACTGGTTGGGGGAGGAAGTTCCGTTGGCAGTAGAGGGTCCTTGGGGCCAATAAGCCCTCATGTTAACTCCAGTAAGTCCCAAATAGCGGTATTGCTGATAGGTCTTCGGAGGCCATGCCTGCTTTCTTCACCACTCTGCAAACGCACCTTCCGGTGCACTACTTGTTGGGGGATGAAGTCCTCTTGTCTCCGGAGGGTCCTTGGGGACCAGAAAACCCTCCTGTTACCTCCAGTAGGTCAAAAGGATTGCTAAGAGGACTTCAAGGGCCACGTCCCCTTTCTCCACCACTCTGCAAATTGCTTCCTGGTGCACAGCAGGTTAGGGAATGAAGTCCTCTTGGCTCCTGAAGATCCTTGGGAGCCACTAAGCCCTTTTGCTACCTCTAGTAAGTTCCACTTAGCGGGATTGCTGAGAGGTCTTTGCAAGCCACTCCCCCTTTCTCCACCACTCTGCAAATGCACCTCCTGGTAGTGGGCCAGGAGGTCTGGGGACTGTGGTGGTTGGGGATGAAATCCTCTTGGATGCTGAGGGTTCTTGGGTGCCCAGAAGCCCTCCTATTACCTCCATTATGTCCAATACAGTAGGATCCCTGAGATCTGGTCACACCACTCTGCAAACATGACTACTACTTTAAAAAAACGATACACATTCACTTAAAAAAAATGAAAGGTTACCAAGACGTTATCGTTAGGAAATAGAATTCGAAAATCCTTAGAAATTCACTGAAAAACAAAGGTTACAGGGATGTGATAGGTAGGCTCAAATTTCACTCGTACAAAACCAGGGAAATTCAGCTGTTATATTTACCTGAGCTAACTATAACTTATACCCCTGCAATGTACTGCTCATGACCTCACATATCACATTACTTATGACACGGTCAGTTATATCACTGATGATATCTCAAATGATATCACTGATGACATCATCAACAGAACCACTTATACACCCACTCACATCCCTATACCACCTCTTGTACGCCCACTCGCACACCCCCACAACCACTCACAAATCTATACACAGACCCATACCAGTACTCACACACCCACTCACTCCTCAATAGAGTCACTCTCACACCCACTCACTAACTCATCCAGCCACTCACACAACCATCACTCACCCATATAGCCAGTCACATAGCCACACACAACCATAAAGCTATTCACACACCTACTTGTTTACTTATAAAGCCACTCACACAGCCACTCACTCACTCATACAGCCTGTCAAAACAGCCACTCATTCACCCATACAAACACCCTCCCACTCACTATCACACCTACCTACATACCCATTCACACATACATACATGCACTCACACATCCACTCACTCACCCATACAGCTATTCACTCAGACACTTGCTCCCCAATACAGCCACTCACCCCCAACTAACTTAATCAAACACCAGCTACTCACTCACCCATACAGCCACTTACATACCCAGCCACTAACTGATACAGCCATTCTGACACCCACATACTTACCAATACACTAACTACACACCCACTTACCCACCAATACACTCACTACACACCCACTTACCCACCCTTAGAGCCACTCACACTGCCACTTACTCACCCATCCAGCTACTGACACGCCCACTCAATCCCTAATACAGCTCCTGACACAGCATCTCATTCACCCACACAGCTATTAACAGACCCACACCAATGCAGCCACTCACACTCCCATACACACAAAGATACATACAGTCTCACAGCCACTCACATAATATATGTGAAAAGTAGTGTCACTCAGTAGTAGTGCACTCAGTATACACATTTACCTTTTGTAGTAGGTTAGTGTATATGTTTAATACTTATAAACACTCAAGAACACATACATCCTCTTGATGATATCATCAGTGATATCATGAGTGATGTCACTTACCATGTCGTGAGTTCAGTTATGTAATATGTGAGGTCATAAGCAGTACATTGCGGAGGCAAGTTATAGCTACCGCACTAACTATAACTGCCAAATTTGACTGCTTTCATAAGAGTGAAACCTGAGCCTAACATATAACGTTCTTGTAACCTTTCGTATATTCAGTGAATTTCTAAGTTTTTTTATTCCATTTCCTAACTATACCATCCCTGTAACCTTTGTTTTTTTCAGTGACTTTCTAGTGTAGCCACATTTACAGAGTTGTGGAGAAAGAGGGCATGGCCTCAGTCCACCTCTCAGTAATCCTATTGTGTAGGGCTTACTAGATGTAACAGGAATCCTTTTTGGCTCCTAAGAACCCTCAGCAGCCAAGAGAACTTTATCCCCCAACCAGGAGTGTTCCAGGAGGTGCATTTGCAGAGTAGTGGAGAAAGGGGATGATAGTTGCCAGCTCTTTTTTCTGTGTTTTGAGGAAGGGGGGCACATGGCCCCCTTCCCTGGGCCATTTTGGGCCCCAGGGACCCCATCCCCAGGGGCCTGACCCTTTAAGAAAAAAATAAAAGAAACTGATGGGAGGACCCGAAGCCCTTCCTCCCTGGCCTATTTCTGCCCTGGGCACACCATCCCCGGGCCCGGCCTATATTTTACTTTTTTATATTTGAAAGGGAGGGGACAAGAGTGAACCCCTCCTGGGCCAATTTTTGCCACAGGGACCAACTCCCCGGGGGCAGGCCTTTATATTTGTTTCTAAAAAAAGGGAAGATGGGCATACAACCCCTCACCAGGCTGATTTCAGCCCTGGGGATCCCATCCCTCAGTGCCAGACCGTAACAATATATTTTTAAAATGTGGGCCCACGTGGCCTCCCTCCTCAGGCCAAGTTCTGCCCCAGGAACCCCATTCCTCGAGGCCTGGCCACTTCATTGAGGACTCAGGGGGGAGCCTGAAGGTGCCTGCAGTCCCTGCTGGTTCCCCCCTCCTGCAGGAGCTGGCATTGCTTGGAGACCCAGTGAGCTGCCGAACATGCGGATCCCTGGATCTCAAGCAGTGTCAGTTTCCAAGCTTGCAGGCAGGGAAACAGACATGCTCTGCTTTCAGAAAGAGAGGGCATTTTCTGCTCTCTCTTGCTGAAAGCAGAGCACTTGTTTGCTATGGCTTGGCGGGAGCAGTCCTCCAGCCAAGCCATATCGAACTGCAATGTCCATGGGGTCGGCAACCAGTGACATTGTTGGAGCTAGCCCTGGTGGGTGGCAGTCCCCAGGGTCATCTAGGGCTCCAGGAGGGGGGCTTATGGCCCCTCTCCTTCCTTGACTAGGGGCCTCCCCCCGGGAAGTTGGTGGTCCTTGGAGCCAAGAACGCAGCCCCCACCTATTTTAGAGTTTAGCTCCATTGAGGTGGTGGTCCCCAGGGAAGTGGTGCTTACTGTGCCAAGGGATCCATGAGGCCCCCCATAATATTGAAATTAGTCCTGGGGAGGTGGCAGTCCACGTGGCATAAGGGTCCGCAAGGTGACCCCATGGTTTTGGAATTAGCTTCGGGTGGCAGTCCCTGGGGCTGCAGGCAAGAACAGTGGGCCCACCCTCATACATAACAAAAATAGCCCCAGGGATTTGGTGGTCCCCGGGTCTTTGATAAGCCATAGGAGGGGGGCCCCATGCAGCCCCTCCTACGTTGAGCATATACCCCAGGAGTTGACCCACCCGGGGGTTATTCTAAAGCAAGCGTTTGCTTTTAAAAAAATGTTGCAGCAGATTTGCAGATCCACCCACAAGCCCAGCATCAATTTCTTTTAAAAGATGTCACTGAAGGACCCCACTGCACCATATCTGGGGGGTGAGAGTGTTCCTACCATGCCCTTTTCTTTATGTCTCAAGTTAAATATCTCGAAACCACTGAACAAATTTACACCAAATCACAAAAAGCACACGTTCTGGACCAACATCTAGCTTCCTTCCAAATATGGTGTAATTCCGTTTAGTAGTTCGAGCTGTAGTCATGTTCAAAAAATGAAAAATCTCTATAGACATGAGGAAATAGCTTTTTGGGACCTCCCATTTTTCTCGAGCCCTACTTGACGAATTACTCCAAAACTTTCAACACATGTTACAAATGGTAAGAGGGGGCAAGATGGCCGCTGACTGACTTCAGGGAGGGCAGTGCTGACTCTCCTCTCCCTTTTTCGAGGTCCCTCATAATGCCTGGCTTAAGTGAGTGATATGTTCTTGTGGACTTACTCTGGGGCTTTGCAGGCTGCTGACGTTTGAGGGGCCAGGAGCTGTTCACAGGGTGCTTCTCAGCTGTCATGGCTGTCACGGATCGGTTTGACCTTGCAGCGGATTCCTTCACTCTTCCGGTGCTGGTCGACACAGTTACAGTCCAGGATGGCACAGAAGACGTGCAAACTAGCCAAGAACCCGAGCAAAGGATGCAGTAAAGGATGTAAAAGGGGCCCCAAAGGATGGCTCTCGGGACACAACCCAAAACGCTGTCTAGCTGCGACGAGGGGGCCTCCAAAAGAAAGGTGAGGACAGCGCTTTAAAGTTGAAAGATGTCGGCGTGGCAGGCAGTACTAGGTTGCGCGCCGCTGCTGCTGCCGGGGAGGGCCCTATGCGGCAGCCTTCAGTTTTGGTGGCATTTGGAGCGATAACAGCGATAATGGCCCCAAATATTTCTGGCTTCCCTGCTCTTTTGGCCCCGGCTGCCCCCGAATGTCACGGAAGTCCACTCCTGTCAGCAGATGATCCAGCCCTTAATTTAGTGGGCAGCAACCTTTCAGTGGCTGTCCAGGGGGATTCTAGGCATGGTAGTCCTTTGCCTCAGCTGACAGAAGCTACGCTGGTAGATGCAAACTCCGGTCTGGATCCCTGCGGAGCGAGACGTCTGGACATAAACATAACGGGCGGGCCCCCTACTAGTGCACTTTCTAAAGAGGCTTTGGAGGCTTTAGACTCTCATATCGCTGCGACTTTACTGACGGTGCTTAAGGCACCCAACGGCAGTAATGATAAAAACGGCAAAGGCTGTGCTAGTTTGACCGGCTTAGATACATCCTCTGATATTGTAGGTTCTCAACCTGCTCATATCCAACCTCAAACTTTGGCACAAGCCCAGGCACTGCCGGATATGTGGGAGACTGATGGTGGCAACTTCAGTAGTGCATCTGGAGACCAGATTCATCATGGTATAATAGCTTCATAGTCAAGTGCCCCCTGCTCTCCCCAGAAGGGGATAAGTTCTTCTCGCTAAATGATGACTCTTTGTTACGGCCGACCCGTCTTCTGCACTGACGGTGGTGGAATCAGTAGCACAAGATTTTGGCAGATATTCAGGGTATGCTCTAAACAGAACCAAATCTCAAGTCATAAAGAATCAGTATGCTAATATTGAAGATCCTCGTGTCACAGAATCAGCAGTATACTTGGGAATTACGATTATGCCTGATTTAGGGAACTTTGGTCGCCAGGAACATCGAGCCAGTAATCAGGAAGGCGAGAGCTGATTTTGATAGAATACATAATCTTCATTTATCATTAGTTGGCCTATGCAATGTGGTGAAGATGATGTTTTTGCCAAAATTATTTATTTGGTTAGGGCAATTCCGTTGGAATTTGAAAAACATTGGTTTGTTATTTTGGAAGGTATAGTTAATCGATTCATATGGGCGCACGGAAAAACCAGGAGGGCTCTCCGGTTTATGTCCTTAGCATGGGAGAGAGGCGGGTTTGCTGTTCCTGATTTTAGAAGTTTTATTGGGCTGCAGCTCTCCAATATTTGGGTATATTATTTGGTACATCTGTTTGCCCTTGTGATAATGTATCCATACAATCAACTCTCCATGTGATCTTGTTTTGTAAATTTTATGGAAAAGAAAGAACAAGATGGATGCTTCCCTTTTTAAAACGGGTTGGCCTGAGACAATGTAGACCAGCGTTTTTACATTTACAATTTTTAGATAACACGTTCGTAATAAATATCATGACTGGTTTCCTGAAAAATATTATGAGAATTAGAAAAAGTCTAATTGCATAAAACCTGTTTGTGATTGCTGCTAGGATCCTTGTATAGCTTGATTTACTTGAATGCATTTTTTTTGCAAAGTATGATAGACTAAGGTCTTCTTTTTTCTCTTTTTAACATATTTTAACTGTTTTTATTCTATGTCTGTGCTTTTATGATTTTAAATGTCGAATAAAGATTTGATTTATTTGGTACATCTTCTGGGGATCTGGAAGGGGAAACAGAGCTTCCCGATGTATATATATTGCTACTGGGGGAGCATGCCGAGAATTGTTTTATGACATTTACGGAGCCCAGTTATTATGAAAGGACAAAGGTTAAGACTCTTGCAGCCGCCTTTAGGATCTGGATGGCATTAAAAATAAAGATTGGTTTGGGGAGACCTAATCACTACACCCAGCTTTACAAAAACCCCACGCTTCTGGAAATCTCAGATGAGGTTATGGCAGTTTGATCAAAGAAGGGGGTTCGGATGGTTGGGGACCTAATATTGAATGAAGGTTTTCATCAGTTTGGGATATTCAGTTGGAGTTTGGGTTGGAAAGGGGCAACTTTTTAAAATACTTACAGTTACATAGTTTTTTGGGCAAAAAGGTGGGGGGGTTTAATGGGTTTAGTAGAATTAAAATTATAGATATTATCAGTGGCAGTGCTAAGGGCACCATTAGGCTATTGTATGCAGAATTGATAGTATTAAAGCAGGATGTTCTAGCTAAGCACAAGAACAAATGGGTGGAACGGGTGGGGGTCGCACCAGAGAGGCTCTCTGAGTCTCTAGAATTAGCTCAGATGGCATTGTGCTCTGCCGGGCTTCAAGCGCAACATTTTAAAACTGTCTTTGCGTTATACTATACCCTGGCGAGAATAGCACAGTGGAGTGGGCTAGCAGGGATTACCTGGCCGCGGTGTGGTGCTTTGGCTGCAGATCTCGTACATATGCTCACATCCTGCCCACGCCTTCAACATTTGTTAGAACCCATTAAGACATTTTTAGATTTGTCACTTGGGCTGAAAGTTACAATAACCCCTGCTCTGGTTTTGTTGGAAGTTAGCAGTAGCGAACGGGAAGATATGGCTTATCAATTTCTTTTTGTGGTTATGGCTGTATTACGGATGAGTATCGCTTCTGCTTGGCTCGACCCTTCACCCCCCACCTTTCAACAATGGCTCTTGCGCTTACTTTCAATCTATAAAATGGGAAGAGCTATCTATGAGAGGAAGGGGAAAAAATCAAAACTGTTGGGACGCTGTATCTGGGCCCCCCTATCAAGATGGAAGGATCCACAGGAATTGTAATAATCCAGGCTTATAAATTGGATTGAATGATGTATTCACGGTGGTATTAGTTTAAATGTTCTTTTTTGAACTTAAACTAATGCGTTTGCTCGATATATGGCTTCTTTCTGTTTAAAATGTTTTTTTTTTCTTTACTCCATAATTATTTTATGTAAAATTCTGTCTGCTCATTAAGAAGTTTTGTTCTAAACCTCATACTATGAATTTGTTTATGTATTGGTGCTGATCTCTGGGAAAAAATTTCAAAACTGAATAAAGAGATATAAAAATAAAAAACTTTCAACACAGCAGCTTGACCAAAATGGGGAAGTTTTGAAAAACATTTGTGGAGATTCGTCAAGCGGCGCCAAAGACCAATCTCACTCCTCCCATTCTTCTCTAAAGCCCTGGAGAAATATGGGAACTCAGTCATCACGGACCATGTCGAAACTAACAACCTTAACCACCAGAAAAAGTCCAATTTTAGATCAAATTTCAGCACAGAGACAGCGCTGCTCGAAATTTCTGATTCCTTTAATGAGAAGCTGGACAAAAACGGTGTTGATCTTGCTGGATCTCTCCGCGGCTTTTGATACCGTGCCACATGACCGACTCCTGCATAGATTACAGGAGTGCAGCTTGGGTGGCACACTTCTTAAGTGGTTCTCCTCCTTGGAGGATAGATACCAAGAGGTCTGGTACTCTCCTTTCACGGCCCCCATTCCTCATTTGAAGGTGGGTGTCCCTTAGGATTCTATTTTGAGCCCAACACTTTTCAACATCTACATGTCCCCCCCTTGATCCCCTGGCTGAAGATAGCGGTGCGACAAAAATCTCCTAAGGTGACGACACGCAGCTTCTGTTTACATGCGAAAAGGGCAAGGACTTTGTAGGAGAGATGATCAACAAATGCCTGACGGGGGTTTTCACATGGCTTAGAGAGAATCAACTTAAATGTAACCCAGAGAAATCGAAGATGATCTTCTTTGGCTCTCCATCTCGGGACGAGTGGAAACAATGGTGGTCATCAGACATGTCACCTCGCCTCACCTCGGTTAACACAGTCAAAAACCTTTGTGTTAAGTTGGATGACACCTTGTCCATGAAAGCCCAAATCCAGTCAGTCGCAGGATCCTGTTTCGGCCTCCTGCGGATTCTCAAGAAATGTCTTCCCCTAATACCTCCCACCCACAGGTAGACTGTGGTCCAAGCCCTCATTGTCTCTAGGCTAGACTATGCCAATGTCCCATACCTAGGCCTCCCAGAGTACCTACTGAACAGACTTCAGGTGGTCCAGAATGCGGCCGCCAGGGCGTTCCTCATGCTTGGACCGAGAGCCCAGATCTCACCCCACCTGAAGGCTTTGCATTGGCTTCCCGTCTGAAAAAGAATCTGCTTTAAATCCCTGGTTTTTGCTTTCAAGGCTTTACAAGGTACGGGTGCATATTATCTTAGAAGGAGAGTCACACACTATGTCCTCATCAGAACTCTGAGGTCATCTTTTCGGCATCAAGCGGTTGTCCCCATATTTTCCTGCACCCGTACTGGAAGCCTCTCTTTCCAAGTTCAGGTTTGGAACCTTCTGCCGGTGACACTTAGACAGGTGTCAGACCTACTTATCTTTAGGAAGCTGCTGAAAACCTGGCTGTTCCAGCAACAGCCTTAAGGATTTTTTTCCCCCTTCAGGGACTGCAACAGTCTAGCTCCGAGGTTCATAAGCGCCAGGACACTCTTCCTGATTAGCTGTGCGCTCTACAAATACCATTTAACATAACATACCAGAAGAACGTTGCCGCCCTTTTCTGCATTGCGTATACCACATTAGCATCCTTTTGTCACTTTTTTACCAGTTAAACATAACTTTGTCCTTCAATTTGCTGATAGTTTGCATATATATATATGAATATATATATTCCTTAAAAGAACCAAACTTTACAGAGATGTTAACATAAAGAAATATAATTTAAAAAACCTTAGGAATTCACTGAAAAAAACAAAGGTTGCATAGACGTTATAGTTAGGCTCAGAAGTCACTCGTAGTAGTGCACCTAGTATACTAATTTAACTTTTGTAGTAGGTTAGCATATATGTTTAATACACATAAGCTCTTAAAACCACTTCCAGTCACTTGATAATGTCATCAGTGATGTCATTGGTGATGTCATCAGTGATGTCATCAGCGATGTCACTGCCCATGTCATGAGTGATGTAATATGTGAGGTTATAAGCAGTGCATTGCCGGCGTGCCAGTTAGCTTAACTGCTTAATTTCACTGGTTTTGTAAGAACAAAACCTTAGCCTAACAATAACGTCTCTGTAACCTTCGTTTTTTTTGTGTGAGTATATATATATTCACAGAAAAAACCATAGGTTTCAGGCACGTTATAGTTAGGAATTAGCATTTAAAAAACCTCAGAAATTCACTGAAAAAACCATAGGTTTCAGGGGTGTTATAGTTAGCTGGACTTTTCACTTGTACAAAACCATTGAAATTCCCCCGTTATAGTAAGTTCAGCTAACTATAACTCGCGCGCCCGCAATGCACTGCTGATGACGTCACATATTACATCACTCATGACATGGTCAGTGACATCACTCATGACATCACTGATGACATCTCAAATGACATCACTGATGACATCACTGATGACATCATCCTTGTGATAGAGTGGCAGACCTCCTCTCACCCTAATATAACCTTTGATACACACATTCAAAAATAGAGACTAAAATTTTCAAAACAATGGACATACCAATACCAGTTACAACAACCTCTTTAGTAATTCTAAGATCCACATACACATCCACTCATTCACCAACAGTCCTATACAGTCACTCATACATGTACTCACTCATCATATGTACTCATACACCTATACATCCTGTTACACAATGCCACTCATCCATAGAGTTACTCACACACATAGTCACTCATGCTAATAAAGAATCAAACATACATTTATTTGCATATACAGTTATACACACACCACCACACTTACTTCTACGGAAACTTACACATACTTAGTCTTTTAAACAATCACTTATACAAACACATACTTATTCATACAGGAACTCTTTCAATCTCTCACCTATACTCACTTATATACACCAATAGTCACATATACTAGTTTAAAACATATGTAGTTACTCATAAAGACACTATTGAGACAGTCATTCACTCACTAACACACCCATACACACACTCATCCACCCATTCAGTCCTGCACACATACTGTGTTCAACACATACAAACAGTGAGTCACTCATTCATGCACCTATGCACTACGTAATACCCCCCACCGAACCATGCAGACACTCAGACTGATACTCAAAAAACCAACTAATAACCTATATAGACACCCATGTAGCTACTCACCAACCCATGCAGCCACTTATACACAAAGTGAGAGACTGATACAGATATTTACATATTTAAACATTACTCACTAAGCCATGTATTCACTATGATACACTTAATCAGTCAGTTACACAATCAATTTTTCAAAAACAAATCATCCATTTAGACACTTATATACCCATTTATTCTTCCATCGACCTTGAGATATACATATATAAAACATATTTAATTTTCAGAAAAACAGATATTCACTGGATGATGTAATCAGTGATGTCATCAGTGATGTCATTTGAGATGTCATCAGTGATGTCATGAGTGATGTCACTGACCATGTCATGAGTGATGTAATATGTGACGTCATCAGCAGTGCATTGCGGGCGCGCGAGTTATAGTTAGCTGAACTAACTATAACGGGGGAATTTCAATGGTTTTGTACAAGTGAAAAGTCCAGCTAACTATAACACCCCTGAAACCTATGGTTTTTTCAGTGAATTTCTGAGGTTTTTTAAATGCTAATTCCTAACTATAACGTGCCTGAAACCTATGGTTTTTTCTGTGAATTTCAAAGGTTTTTTAAATGCTAATTTCTAACTATGCCTACAGAGATGGGACATGTGTAGAAAGAAGAAAAAATGCACAGAAAGAAAAAAAAGAAGTGCAGAAAGAAGCAACAGAAGTCCTCAAAGACGAAGAAAAGTGCAGGAAGAAGGATAACGTGCAGAAAGAACAAAAAGAAGAGCAGAAAGAATCCTTGTTGCAAAATCATCCTGTACCCTCAACTTTTTCAGACGGATACTGGTGGTAACTGAGTCTGACTAACCAGTCCTAGAGCCAGTGCTATGTTAAAAGACACTTAGAATACAGTGAAAACACCTACATACACTAGGGAACATTATGCGTTGGGGTCCCCCTGTGATTAGCATGACCTCCTCTGTAAGCCCCTAGTATATAATAGGGCAGGGGGATTAAAACTACCTCTTAAAACAGGCCACAGGGCGTTTTTGCACACGTTAACTCAGGCCCCGTCCCCTCCCTTCACCACTGTGTAAACACGCCCTGTGTCCGTTTTTATTTGGGAAATTAAGTTCATTTGAATCCTGAGGGTCCCTAGGGTCCAACTAGCCCACTAGGTACCTCCAGTAAGTGCCACAGAGCTGCGTTGCAGAGAGGTGTAAAAAGTGGCACAGCCTGGACCACCTCTCTGCAATGCAGCTCAGTGGCGCTTACTGGAAGCACTTGGTGGGCTAGTTAGCCCCCAGGGGTCCTCAGTATTGAAGGGAAATTATATCCCCTATTTAAAACGTGCCATAGTGCGTGTTTGCACACGTCACCTCAGGCCCCGTCCCCTCCCTTCACCACTGTATAAACGCGCCCTGTGGCAGTTCTAAGTTGAGAGGTTAAGTCCCCTTGAATCCTAAGGGTCCCTAGTGTCAAACTAGACCACTAGGTACCTCCAGTAAGCGCCACAGAGCTGCGTTGCAGAGAGGTGTAAAAAGGGGCTTGGCCTCAGAACACCTGTCTGCAGCGCAGCTCCCTGGCGCATACTGGAGATGCCTGTTGGGCTAGTTGGCCCTCAGGGACCCTCAGTATTGAAGAGGAATTAATTCCCCAACTTACAACTCGCCAGGGGGCGCGTTTGCAGAGTGCTGCAAAGAGGGGGCGTGGCCTCCGGCACGATGCCAGTCTTTTATTTATTTTAATTTTTTAAGAAGGGGGGCTGTGTGGTTCCCCTTCTTATTCTAATTTATTGGCCCTGATGACCCCATCCCCCAGGGCCTGTCTCCTAATTATATTTTTTTGACCCCAATCCCCAGGGCCGGCCACTGTTTTTTATTATTTTTAAAAAATATATATTTATAGACACACCTAGGACATGCTGGACAAACCGTACGTACCTATCACCATGACGATTTGAGTGATATTCATTAAAAGGCGACTATGCATACAATGAATCCATGTGGAATGTATTTACACCACTAGTGAAGCTCTGTCATGTCTGATGCCCTACCGTGCCTAATCCCGGTAGACACCCTTGTCGTTTATTTATACAAACATGGGTAGCTATTGACGGGCACATTTAATACACATGCACACCAAGCCATTCAAAGGGGATTCGACAAAAATTCGACCAAAACTATGTAAGAAACCCCCCTCACGGTTAATAAAACACACATCCACTGCCGGATGTGTAATACTTTTTATTTTACTCTCTGGAAAGGGGACGAACATCACTTGAGAGTCAAAGCGCGCTCCTGGCAGAGCCCAATGCTGTGTTACACCCACCATTGCCTGCCGAGTGCCACACACCTCTGTGTTGTATTCCACCAGCTAGTGCATATGCTATGACACTCTCTAGCCCATGTGCACTGTAACACCACCCCATGAATATGTCATGCCACACTTGTCTTCGCACGGGTTATATTGCCCCATCTAACGTGCCTTCCTCGATGCCTATGTTATAACGCACAGTGCTATGCCATACATATTACAATCTGGGATCCATATCTTTGTCACAGTGCATATGCAACGTTACACTCCCCAGCACATATTTTATTTTACAACTTTAGAGACTAGTTAGGTTACACAACACTGCCCTGTGCATATTACACTCCAAGGCGCACATCGCATAGCACGCGCTAGTGCCTGTGCTATATCGCGCTCTCCAATGAATCTGTCATTGCGCACAATGTATTGCATATTATATTTCACGCCCGGTTCATCTTATATCACACTTTTTGGTGCATAGTTTATACCATACACTATATCTAGTTTTCATTTTCAATCGTGCTCTCAGGACTATGTTCTATATAACACTGTGTTCACCTACCCTTTTCACGGGCATTACATTTTGCGATACGGGGTGGAGGGTCAGGGGGTGTTTCTGCCAAGTGAGCCCGGAGTCACAGTCACAAACGTCCTCTTCTTCTTGAATAAAAGTGAGATTATGCTGCATACTTGTTCATATTTTAAGTAGTTCGCACAGACACACGTTTTAAAAACAATAAAGTTCCTAATACCCGCCTTCTCTGAACAGTTAGCTTGCTGCCCCATCCTCCTCCTCCCTATCCTCTGTTGTGTGAATCCATGGACTAGCCTCCTCCCTCCTGCCATGCATGGTCTGATGTGCTGCCACTGCCCTCAATTTAGTATGATGTACCAGTCCCCTCCTCCTGCCCTCCATTGCCCAATTCTATGCCCCATCATTGACCTCCTGCTTAAACTCTGTGCTTAGCTTGCTGCCCCTATTCTCCTTCCCCCTGCCCTCCGATGTCTTTGTGCATGCCCCTGCTCCATCCTTTTTGCCCACCATGTTCCATGGACCTGCCACTCCTATCTACTCTGAGTGTTCTGTTGAGCTGCCACTCCCCTCCCACCTGCCTAGCATTGTCAGATGACTGTAACCTGTCCCTGCCACCTCCACCCTGCCTGTCCACATGCCATGTCCCTATCCTCTTCCTCCTGTCCTACATGGTCCATTGTACTGCCACACCCTTCTGCCCTCCCTGGTCTGTTGTGCTGCAACTGCTCCTCCTGCCTGCCCCGTGCGGTCTGTTGTGAGGCCCCTTCCCCTGAACTTTCTTGTCTGTGCACAGGTCCTGACCCTCCCTTCTATCCTCCATTGTCCTTTGTGATATTTGATATTTGATATTTGTGGGGTATTTATAGAGCGCGACGTTCGCTCCGAAGGGAGCATCTTGGCGCTAATGAGTGAGAGAAAGCTGGTCCAGGAGGGGTTTAGATAGGAGGAAATTAGATGGAAGCCTTAGAGTGTTCTTCCGGGAGTTTAAAAATCCATGTTTTCAGGAGTTTTCTGAAGGGTTTTTCCTGGGTTTGATGTCTGAGGGTATTGGGTAGTTTATTCCAAGCTTTGGTAGCAAGGAAGCTAAGGGTTTTTGCGCCTTTCGTTTTCAGGTTGTATTTAGGAAGAATGATAAGATTGTCATTGCTTGAACGAAGGTGACGGCTGGGCAAATAGTGGGGAAAGCGTCTTGTGAGGTATTTGGGGCCTGTTTTATTGTATGCACGAAAAGCCAAGATCAGGATTTTGAAAAGAATCCTTTTGTGGAGGGGGAGCCAATGAAGCGAACGGAGAGCTGCAGAAATAGAGGACCTGCGGGGGAGACCTAGGACTAGACGGGCGGCTGTGTGAAGTACGCTCTGCAGTTTAAGGATGGTGCTCTTCTTAGCTCCTGCGAGCAAGCCGTTGCAGTAATCCAGTCGCGAGATTATGAGTGCGACTGTCACCGTCTTTCTGGCATCGATGGGGAGAAGGGCGAAAAATTTCCTCAGGGATCTAATAGTTCCAAAGCATTTGCCAGCGACGATTCTGGCATGCTGATCAAAGGAAAGTTCGGAGTCAAAGATTACACCGAGATTCCTAGCTGACGACACCGTCTGGGGGGGAGCAGCAGAGTCGTCAGGCCACCAAAGTGCTGGACAGAAAGTATTATTGGTGCCGATCGGGAGGATCTCCGTTTTACTTGAGTTACATTTCAAGTGGTTATTTGTCATCCAGGAGAATACTTCGGTCAAGCAGAGTTTCAGGTTGAGTTCAGCTTTGGTAGATAGCTTGTCCAGGGGTACAATGAGTTGTGTATCATCGGCATACGAGGTGACAGGTATGCCGAATGATTCTATCAGATTAAGGAGAGGAATGAGATATATATTGCCCCTGCACCCTCCTTCTTGCCCATCATAGCCATTGTGCTGCCACTAACCCTCCCACTTGCCATGCATGGTCTTCCGTGCTGCCATGGCCCCTCCCACCTTCCCTGTGTGGTCAGTTAGCTGCCCCTGACCCCCTCCCACCTTCCCTCCATGGTCTGTGTGTATGCCATCACAGTCTCACTGTTGCTCTTCATGGTGTGTCTTGCTTGTAGTGCCCATCCTGCCTGACCTCCATGGCTATCTTGCTGCTCCTGCCCTGCCCCCTTGCCCCCAGCCCTCTGTTTACATGTGCAGACCCCTACTCCCTCCCTCCTGGCTTGTCTGTTCCATTGTAATGCCCCCTATCCATCCCTCCTGCCCTTTATGGTCTGTTATGCTGCAGCTTTCTCTCCTGTCTGTCCATTATGGTCAACTAGCTACCATTGCCTCTTGCCCCTCTGTTCTCTGTTGTCCATGTGCATGGTCCTGTCCCCTCCCTCTTGCTTTCTATGAATTGTTGTGCTGCACTCCGGTCCCGCATGCCCTGTGTGGTGTATTGTGCTGCTGCAAACCCTGATGCCTGCCCTGCAGGGTCAGTTTGGTGCACCTCTCCATGTCCCTCCTGTCCTCTGTTATCCAAGTCCATGTCCCTACCCCATTTCCTTCCATGATCCAATGTACCATACTTGCGAACATTTTGAACTTGGTAAGAGGGAGATTTTGAAAAAAAACTGGGGTATTGATTTTCCCCTTTGAGTTACATTGAAAAAGAGGAGATTGTAGACAGGAGACAGATCAAATAAAGCCCATTTGAGCTCAAAAACATTGGACGTTTCCTGGCTGAATCGGGTCTGTTGGCATGTATGGTTGTACTACCATTGCCTCTTCCTTCTGCCCACAATGGTCTATTACATTGCCACAGCCTCTCTTGCAAGTCCTGTATTGTTGGTTTGTTGCCCCTGCCCCCCTTTCCACTGCCCTCCATAGTCTGTTGTGCTGCCACGGCCCTTCCTGCCTGCTCAGTGTGGTTAAATTGTTGCCTTTGCACCCTCCTACCTGCCTTCAATTTTCAGAGTACGTGCCCCTGGCCTCTGCCTCTCAACAGTATCCTAATGAACAACTAGATTGCTAACATTCTATATTTATTACAAAAGTGTGGAACGCCTGACGTCATCTTGATGTAATCAAAACTGTAATACCTAGAGCATTTCCTTTAGAAATTACATATATGAGAGGGTCTTATTGGCATCAAAATTATGGTTAGTGCTCTAAAAGACTAAAATAAGGACATATTTTCTGAGTTTTCAAATAGCGACAAAGCACTTTTAAATTATTTGTTATCTTTATGTTTTTTTATCCAGTTGACCACTTGATTAAATGTTGCACTTAGGGAAGAGGATGTGGTGTTACTTCCAGAACTGCAGACTTTGCAACTGGGGAACCAGGTTGGAGTTTCTGCTTCAGCTCGACATTCTGTGATTCTGGTCAAATCACTTAGTCTCCCCATGTCTACAACCAAAATGAATTTCTTCTAGTGTGATGTAACCAATGCTCATGTAAAGCACTCCAATACCTGACAAGTCTGCACTATATAACACTTCAAAAACACAAAATAGTAAGTGTTTTGCACACTTCTGTCATTGGGCTATATTTGGGCTACATCTGGGTGATTTTGGGCTACATTTGGGCTCTTTTGTCTCCGGTGGCCATCTTGGGAGATTTATTTGTTATGAAGTTTCCTAATTTCCTCATATACTGCAGTCTCCTCAGTAGGAAATGCTTTCAGTTTTTTACTTTGATTCCATCATGAAGGTATTCAGATATGTCACATATTTTCCATAAATTCTGAAAGTTAGCACTCTAGTTGCTCATTAGATCACTTTGGTAAAACTACTGTTCACCATGGAAGTCTGCTCCTGGTATTAAAAGTGCATGTTTCTGTCTGCATGTCAGAATTTTTTAATGAAATAGAAGAGGATTTGAGAAGTCACTCAAAATGTGCCCTCATTTTCTTTCTTCAGCATTAATCATAATTTCTATGGCAAAATGAACCCCCTCATTGTGTTCCTTTTTAAATTAAATGTTTTAAGTGTTACCAGCCTATTCCAATCAAGATGGCTTCAGGTGTGCCATATTTTTGTCATAATGAAGACAGTAAGCGCTCTAGTTGTTTTTAAGAACACTCTGGGACATTCTGTCATTGGGCTATACTTGGGCTACATCTGGGTGATATTTGGGCTACATTTGGGCTCTTTTGTCTCTGGTGGCCATCTTGGGAGACTTATTTGTTATGAAGTTTCCTAATTTCCTCATTTTCTGCAGTCTCCTCAGTAGGAAATACTTTCAGTTTTTTACTTTGATTCCATAAAGAAGGAATTCAGATGTGTCACACATTTGCCATACATTCAGAATGTTAGCACTCTTTTTGCTCATTAGATCACTGTAGTAAAGCTACTGCTCACCAGGGAAAACTGCTGCTGGTATTGAAAGTGCATGTTTCAGTCTGCATGTCAGAATTTTTTAATGAAATAAAAGAGGATTTCAGAAGTCAAAATGTGCCCTAGTTTTTCTTTCTGCAGCACTAATCATACTTGTTATGGAAAAATGAACCCCCTCATTTTGTTGCTTTTTAAATTAAATGTTTTAAGAGTTGCCACTTTAATCCAAGCAAGATGGCTTCAGGTGTGCCATACGTTTATCATAAGTAGGACTGTTAGCGCTCTGGTTGTTCTTTGGAACACTCTGGGAAGCTGCAGTAGAACACAAAGGAATCAACTGACAGTCTCTGCCCTTGTTGGACGTACATGTTTTACTGAGAATGTCAGACTTCATTCTCACATGACTGAGAAAGATAATGTGAATTTACAGAAAATAAGCTCTCAGTTTAGCTTATAGATCACCTTCCAAACCTCTGT
Source organism: Triturus cristatus (assembly GCF_964204655.1). Lineage (NCBI taxonomy): Eukaryota > Metazoa > Chordata > Amphibia > Caudata > Salamandridae > Triturus > Triturus cristatus. The sequence goes on along the minus strand of NC_140591.1, from coordinate 740,280,728 downwards.
GGGAAAAGCATGAGAAAATATTTTTCTCTCAATCATGATATCCCAGCAGAAGGCTTTTTCACATGGTGAAATCACCTTAGAACATACCACAATTCCTAAAATGAGTATGGTACCATCAACAAATGATTTATAATGTAACTAAAGTCCTAAAACCTTCTATTAACTGCAATGCTTTTTAATGAGGTGCTATCATGTATATTGATGCCAAGATGGCTGCCAACACTTCTTGGATGAAGTGCTGACAGCCAATCAGATCTCAGGATGAGATATGTGGTTAGGCTCCGCCCACATATATATATGATTTTACTTTTGATTTTCTCAGGAACTACTGAACAGATTGACACCAGACCTGCAAAAGGCACTTCCCTGAGCTGAGGACTACCTCTCTGCCAAATTTCAAGTAATTCTGTTCAGCCGTTCGGGCTGTACCTTGGACTAAAGGTCCCTATGGAAAATTGCATGGGGAAAACGAGTTTTGGGACCCCCCTTTTTCCTCAGCCCCCGCTTGACGAATACCCCCCGAGACTTTCAGGGTAGGAGCGGAGCGGAGCGCCCCACATATTTTGAAAATTTCGCGAGGATTCGTCAACCGGCGCCAAAGTTATTCCAAATAGAATGTTGCTGTTTTCCTATGGAAACACGGTCCTAACTATAACTATCTACTGGCGACCGCCAGTAGATAATATATATATGAACAAAAGTACCCTATCATAAGATGAAACATCAAGCAGAATTATAGAGTACAAATATCAAAATACAGTACAGTAGAAACTAGAGCTGAATGCAATAGGTACGCGCAACTCAGATTACCGTGACTGTATGCAAAATTCTACTTTCCATACTTCTTCCCCTGCAGCAGTTAAGTATATTTTACTCAACCATGTTTTCTCCAGATATGAATACATGGCTCGCAAAAATGTGCTTGTCTCTCTAGTTTTTTATGGTAAACACTTTTTGTTAGTTGCCACAGATTTTAAACATTTTCCTCAGTCAGTTGGCCAGATCTTTTCAAAATTTTTAAACAAGCAAAATAAATAATTAAAATGGCATCCTACTTTAACAAGGAGGCTGTAATTCTCTTATTTTCATCTGCTCTAACCTTGTCTGCAAGTACCTAGATATAGAAATCTGAAAAAAAACTCACATTCTGCCAACATTCTCCAGGAACATTCTCCAGGAACAAATGATGTATGATAGGAATTTTCTAAAGCGCCTGAATCGCCCCCGGAGGGATATCTCAGCACTAGAGGAGCCGATTATGCAGAGCCAGAGCAATCAGTTACTGAAAAGTTCTGTCTTTAGAAGTTTCCTGAAGTGGAGGAGATTAGTGCCCTTACGTAGTTGAAAGGGTAATGAGTTCCAGTACTTTGGAACAAGATATGTGAAAAGCTTTGTCCCCCCATCTGGAGCTTTCTGTAGTGGGGGATAACAAGCAGAGTTTTTCCCCCTGATCAAAGTGATCTGCCAGGCAAATAGTGCTTAAGTAAGGTAGCTTGGGTCTCTGCCTTGACGTGCTTTGTGGACTAGACTGCGGATTTTAAACTTGAATCCCTGACATATGGGAAGCCACAGAAGACGTCTCAACAATGTCCGGGAGGGGTTTCTGGAGGGCATATTTAGAGCCAGAAGGGCTGCTGTGTTCTGAACCACCTACAGTCTATTCAGCAGCGATTCATTAGCGGACACAAGAAGGGCGTTGCAGTAATCGAGGCGGCTGATTACCAAGGCTTGAATCAAGGTTCTGCAGACAGAGAGGGAAAGTAGACGGTACACTCTACGTAGAAAACTCAATGTGTGGAAACAAGTAACTGAGGTGGCCATGACTTGGTCCCTCATAGTTAGCAAGTGGTCCAGTCGGACACCCAGGTTTTTAGCCACAATTCTAGGGGTAGGGGCTGAGCCCAACATTGCGGGCCACCAATCGGGGGAGCGCAGAGTTTGAGCGCTGCTGAATAACACATTTTCAGTTTTAGCAGCATTAAGCTGGAGAAAGTTTTCCGTCATCCATCCGGAGTAAGCTTGCATTCCACTAGCGAAGAGAGATTTGGTCGAGACTGTGTCGTTTTTAAAAGATAAGGGGAGTTGGGTATCATCTGCATAGGTGTAAGGGGTAAACCCATGATCTCTGATGATCTTGGTGAGAGGGGCGACATACACATTGAACAGAGTAGGGCTGAGACAGGAGCCCTGTGGTACACCCTTAGTGAGCTTCATGGTGCGTGACTGGAAAGAGCCCAAGTTAACATTTGGGTATGCTGGTAAAGAAAACTCACGAGCCATTTAAGTGCCAGTCTCTGTATACCAATCTCGTTCAATCTATAGAGTAGCTGTATCAAAAGCTGTGGACAAGTCCAGCAACACTAGCAGCTCTGCTTTATTGTTATCTGGGGCAAGTTTGATGTAGTCTATGCCACCTATGAGGGTGGTTTCAGTAGAGTAATTAGGTCTGAAACCAGACTGAGAGGGGTCAAGGTTGCCTTGGGATTCTAAGTACCCAATGAGCTTTGTATTGATATGGCCTTCCAGAAGTTTACTCATGAGTTGGAGGAGTGTGATAGGGCTGTAGTTTACCAACTCTGTTGTAGGTACATGTGCCTTTTTTCTGATTGGAAACTCTTGTTCCACTTTCCTTTCAAGTGGAAGTATCCTTTTACTCAAAGAGGCATTTAATATGGTGCAGATGGAGGGGCCTAGTTGCATGGCTAGAGAGGCAAACAGATTGGCTGGTAAAATATTGAGGGGTGAACCAGATTTGGCTGTTCTCAGCATCTCTTCTACTGAGAGCAGGAACATTCTCTAGGCAACATCCTTCTCTCTCTGAGATGTAGACAGTAGGACAGAGATATCCAGAAATTTAGAGTCACAGGTAAATTGATCATATATTATATCATTTTTTTCCTCAAAATAATTGGCAATATTATCACATAATGCCTGAGAGGGGGTATCTGATTGGTACAGGCTGTGGGGTTGGTAAAAGAATTGAGAACTTTGTAGAGTTCTTTGGTAGAATTGACAGCTTGATTTAGCCTAGAGATAATATAGACTTTCCGTGATTTTTTAATAATCCTATGGTAGAGTGCGAGAGCAGTTTTATACATTGCTTTCTCCTTCTCAGTGTGTGTTTTTCGCCATGTTTTTTCCAATTAGATGTTTCCCTTCGAAGTTTGAAGATATACCAGGCAGCATGTATTTTTTGGGGGATTAATGTGTCGTTGTTTTAACGGTGTCAAAGTTTCTGTGACTGATTCTAAGGCCTCATGGAATACCCTTAGCCTAGTGTCCATGTCGACAGGTTCTTCATATGTCGGGGTGTAAAACCTTTCCCAAAAGAATCTTGTGTAGTCTTATACCATTGTCTTCTAAGATTGCAAAGGACATAAGTAAGGCTGCAGCAAGGTGGAGTGCCTCTAATCTGAAAATTGATCAGAGAATGATCTGACCAGATCACTGGGCAAGGAGGTTCTGGAAATATACGGGGTGAGTTGGTGAAGATAATGTCCAGGGTGTGGCTGGCCAAATGAGTAGGGCCTGCATTGATCTTTACTAATCCTAGGGAGGCCATATCTGGAAGAAAGGTAGGGGACTCAACTTTCCAACTATCTTCACTGTGAATATTAAAGTCCCCTAACACCAAAAATAGTTTGGAGGAGATGGTGTGAGGGTCAATTTTTTCCATTAATTTAAGAGTAGGCCGGAAGGCTGATAGATGAGCGTGCCCTTCCAGCAATTCAGGGGCATGCGTTAAATCTTAAAAATAAAGATTTCTATGTCATTATCTGTGGCGGAGTCAATGATGGAATCTTTCAATGCTTCTTTTATACAATGGCATTACCTTCACCCACTTTACTCTCCCTATCCAATATGAAAATACAGTAATTTTCAGGAAGGTCTAAGGTAATGGCTGGTGTCGAGGAAAGTTTAAGCCAGATCTCCGTGAGGAAGCCTAGCTTAGGAGAATCGGAATTCACTAAATTCCATAATTCAGTGGCGTGCTTGGGCAGGCATCTGACATTTGCTAAAAAACCACTCAAAGTAGGAGTACAGCTAGGGGTTACTGGACTGACTATGGGCTGGGGAGTGGCAGCTACCGACTCCAACTTGTCAGGGCTATTATGACTGGCCCGCTGCTCCTGTGGCATCTGACTCTCATTGAAGCGCTGGTAGTACCAAAATTTGCAAGTAAACGGTCCCTCTAGATTCATAAAGGGAATGGTCGTGTGACATGAGTCCGAGGCATGACAAGTAGTGGCAAGCTGTCTGACCTGTTTGAGATTTATTGCTGAGTAAACAAGTCTGAGAGGGGTGGCTGGAACCCAAGAGGCAGAGGTCCTGGCTCCTGATGACAGCTGGGCGCGGACGGGCGCAGACGGGGTTGCCTTTGGCGCGCCCGCTGCACACGTCCGCTGCACGTCCACTGAGTCATCCTCCTTTAATAGTGGAGACTGGGGGACGACTAGCCCATCAACCCTGCAGGTTCCGAAGCAACCGGAAGTAGTAGAGACTTCCACTGACACGCTCGCTCTCGCCACTCAATCGGGAGAAAAAACCTTCGATGGACCGGAGAGCTAGCAGGAGGAGGAAGTAAGATAAGTTTGACCAGGTGGGTCTGTGCAAAAGAGCAGCTATGTCAATAAATGTAAAATAGTGAAAAGTCAAATACCGGCAAAGTTAAATGGTCCAACAGGTAATGATGCTAACAGACTGCATCACTGATGCATGTCCGCAGAGTCATCCATCTTAAATAGTGTAGACTCCGGGACGACTACCCTGCAACCCTGCAGGTTCCACAGCAACCAGAAGTAGTAGAGACTTCTGTTGACAAGCTCGCTCTCTCCACTCAATTGGGAGAAAAAAACCTGTGGTGGACCAGAGAGCAAGCAGGAGGAGGACATAATGTAAGTTTGACCTGGTGGGTCTGTGCAAAAGAGCAGCATGTCAATAAATTTAAGATAGTAAAAAGTAAAATACTGGCTATGTTAAAAGGTCCCACAAGTAATGATGCTAATAGACTGCATCACCGCTGCGCCAACCTGAAGAAGTTGTGAGACATAGGCCATAAAACTGTAGTTGAAAATGGACACAATGCATCTGCAGGACTATTGAGATACCTGCAAATTTTAAGAATAAAACACAAGAGAATTTTGGATATCTACCAGTGTTTCTATTTCCTGCTGACCAATAAATGTCAGAGCGATATAAATGACACCACATCTCCTGAATCCTGAAAATGTCCAGTAAAATGATGTTCCCATCTAATGCTTAGACTGTTTCAGCTGGTAAAGCTGCAAAGTCTGATTTACTGGCACATCTGATCCTATGTCATTAAATTATTATACAAAATTATGACAAGCCATTTGAAAAGTAACTCACAGTCCTTTAGTATATGTTACTCTTATTATATTTTAAAATTGAATATTATAGATTGTAAAGCATTCCTAGGATAAAGTGTCCTCACTTGCTTTGTTTCTTCTTCAGGTGGAAAAGGAATGGCTGGCTGGGAAGGTGGGATTCGTGTACCGGGCATATTTCGATGGCCTGGTGTTCTACCTGCGAACATAGTTATAGATGTGCCAACAAGTCTGATGGATATTTACCCAACTGTAATTCATGTAGGTGGTGGAATACTTCCAACAGACAGGTATCTATCTGCAGTATATGCTTGAAAATGTATTGTCTTTCAACCTATGTATTCAGCAGAATTGTTGAGATGATCTCCTGGGTTGTATGTGATTTCATAGGAAAACGATTTCATGGATTACCAATACTAAGAAGCCATTTGACCTAAACTGGTTCAATAAAAATTTTCAAAATTAATTTCATTCACTATTTCATAGAAACCAATTCATGGAATGTTTTTTTGATCAAAATTGGATTTTACATGCTTATTTTTTAAAGTGAAAATACAATGGTTGCACCCATCCCTAAACCCTAAAAGCCCTTTCTACTCCTATACGCCACCCATCCCTGAACCGTAAAACCCCTCACTACCTCTAAACTCCACCCATTCCTGATCCCTAAAACTCTCTTTTTATGCCTAATTCCCTCCCATTTCTAACGGCTTAAAACCTCTTACCACATCCAAGCTCCACCCATCACTGAACCCTAAAAAGGCCTCCCCTCCATTAAACAAGACCCATCGTGATCCCTAATACCCCCACCACCCCTGCACTCCACCCAGCCCTGAAGCCCTCAAAACGAAATGTTATAGCATTTGATAAAGAAATTAATAAAATTGGACGCGCCTTCTGCCAGGGGACGCGCCTTCTGCCACAGCCTGTTTGCCTGCAGTGGGGACTTCAAGCCCCAGAGTACCTCGCTCCCAGGAGGGAGGAGCCAGCATTGCCCTCGCACTGAAAAAGCGGCACCGGTCATCGCGGCACGGGACGCGCCTTCTGCCACAGCCTGTTTGCCTGCAGTGGGGACTTCAAGCAACAGAGTACCTTGCTCCCAGGAGGGAGGAGTCAGCATTGCCCTCGCGCTGAAAAAGCGCCACTGGTCATTGCGACGCGGGACGCGCCTCCTGCCACAGCCTGTTTGTCTGCAGTGGGGACTTCAAGCCCCAGAGTACCTCGCTCCCAGGAGGGAGGAGCCAGCATTGCCCTCGCGCTGAAAAAGCACCACCGGTAATCGCGGCGCGGGACGCGCCTTCTGCCACAGCCTGTTTGCCTGCAGTGGGGACTTCAAGCCCCAGAGTACCTCGCTCTCAGGAGGGAGGAGCCAGCATTGCTCTCGCGCTGAAAAAGCGCCACCGGTCATCGCGGGACACGCGCGGGACACGCCCGGGCGGAGCCTGGGCCAAGGGCGAGCCCGTCCTTGCCCGTCATCGACCGGAGGAGGCTGGGCTGGGCCACGACTCTTGGTTTTGCACTGTAACCTGCCTGCTCGAAGGTACTGTGTCCCTATTTATATCTGTGAAAGTGTAAAGGCATTATTAGAACTTGATGTACTGGAAGGACTATACCATTGGCTTAGGATTCATTAATAGATACACGGACATTTTAGAGACATCGCTCAGTGCTGTCTGTGAGACATTGTGTTTGACTCTAGTAATCTGTAAGTAAGGGGTCTACACTGAAGTATATTGGTTTACAGATACTTTAAAGGGATCACGAATCCGAGTCATCATGGGGAAGAGGAAAACATCTACTACTGCACATAAGAAGAAACAGAGCAAAGAGGGGGGAGGGCCCTGTTTGTCATTGCTGAATTATTTGACAGGTGCCATGGGCGCGATGGAAAAACAAATCTTAACGGTAGAAGAGGCAATGAAACCAGATAAAAATGGTATTGATGAGGGTCTTGCTCTACCGGTTAATGACAAAGGGTCAATTGACCCATTGGTGGATAAGCACAACGGGATAGATAAAAACAATGGTTGCGTAGTGAATGTTTCTGATCATACCATTGATAGTGACCCCGAGAGTGATCCTCAACCACCTTCAAAGCGCCCCAGAAATCCCGATATTGCACCTAAACCGAGTAAGGAAACCGGTACAAAGAGTATGGCAAATCGGTGTATAACACAAAAAATTGCATAACAAAATGGTAAGGTTTCTGACGTGAATAAACAAAATGGGGGGGAGAAGGTGATAGTCAGTTATGATGCCCAAATGCAGAATCAAGTATTAGAATTGAAAAATAAATTTGATGCCCTAGTTGGCTTTCTAAGGGAATCTCTAAATAACTTAATTGGAAGGGTCGGGGCAATGGAAAAAGTACTGTCGAAATGTTATAACAAATGTGAGTTTGCACCTGAATCTAATGAGGCCAAGAACACCAGTAGAATAAACACTAACCCCTTCACTCAGTCAAATATTCCTACCTTGAGTGAACATCCGCCAGTCTGTGAAAGTGTTACTAGGACTCATCATAAGCCAACTGTCCAGAGTAGGATTATAACTAACCAAGAGGAGGGGTCTACAGAGATGAAAGAAAGGAGATCTATGGCCGACACGTTATGTGAGAACCCGATCACACACATAGACCCACCCCCAGCGTCAACCCCGTATACAGTAGTACTAGCCAATGTCCCCAGATTGCAACAGGGGATGACTGAAACCTGCGAGAGCCTGAGAAACAAATCGTTATCCTGGCTAGGGAACAGGATAGGGCTAACTGATAGACTCTTTCAAGAGTTTAAAATGGCAAGAAGGGTGAGGTGGATAGGTAGAGGGATTAAGGATTTGGCTGATGATTGTGTCATATTAAACTTTAAAACCCCACAATTAATTGATGTGATCCTAAACAGGGCTGAAAGCAGTTTGATCTCTGCAGAACATATCAATATTGTCCCATTAGGATTTTTCTATAAACCCAGCTACTATGGATATAACAGTCAAAGCAGGGAAGTTCCACTGATAACACAGAACTTAGGGGTTGAGGGGGGATGAGGGGGGATGAGCAAAAAAAATGGATTTAGGCCCAGATCTCTGTACTGGGGTGAAAGTATGACATTGTTCTGCACTCTGTCTATCGATTGTTCTTTTTGCTAAAGACAACTGCCATGATGCCTCTGGGACCTGTCTGTGTCTAGCTCCTACCCGACCCGCCCCGCTTAAGTCTTTGTAGTAGACAGGTTGAGATAGTGAAGTGGTGGGCTGGGTCATGCTGTCTCATGCTTATCAACTCTCACTGCCATTGCCCGCCCTTGCTCTGTGAAGGAAAGCAGCTTTTTCCACCTCCCTACTTGAGGTAAAGCAGCTGATCTGCATACCCACTGCAGCGGTAAAACAAACCGTTCTTGCAGGTAAACAGCGACCTGCAAAAGGTAACACCCACCTATGCCCCAGCTGAAGAGGTAATCCAGATGTTCACACAAAATCACATTTGAAATGGTTGAGAACATTTTATCAATCTTAAGATATTAGAAACACGGGTATCTTCATCCTTACTGCTACATACAGGAAAGCAATGTTTTATTTAGTGGTGGTTGATAACTTGTTCTGTATCTTTGTTCACTTGGAGCCTAGCCCCCATGCCCCCATAGAATATTCTGCACATGGGACACACCTCCTAGCAAATGATGGAGGGATGTCTGTTAAACGTGAGCTGGTAGTGAGATGAAAAGAGACCCCGGTCATGAGCCAGAGCACCCCCACTCTTTTGAATCAGGGTACATATGAAAAGCCCTCTCTCTGTTAAAGTGTGAAGGATCTGTCAGGCACTTGAGAGTGGGGCAGCCCCCGAATATGTTGTTCCAGACATCAATTCCATCAAATGTGCTTGAAAGACACAGAAAACAATATTTAGCAAAATGTGGGCGTTTTCAATTTTGTCTTATTAACTGGGTTGGTATCTCTTGCGTGTTTCCTGGTTCCTTGTTGAGTACTTTGAAGTTGTCAGTAATGAGGCCATGAGCTTTGACACCTCACTTCTTGGGGAGCTTGGGGAAAGAGCTTGAAGTGTTGGGGGCCCGAGTAGGGTGAGGGACGGGAAAGACAAGGGACCGGTGCTAGATGATGGAGAAGAGGAAACAGCCTCTTTTTTACTGGGCAGGAGAATATGAGGTCTTCATTCTGAGTACAGTACATGTTGTGAACTGATGGCAAAGAACACTGTACTTTAGACCTGGCAGAAGCAGAAAGAACAAGAACAATGCTTCGAGGTGGCTACAAAGAGGCAGAGAGTAGGCAGTGCAAGCTTCCATCACCACATTATAAATACAGCACAGGCAGCAGCACCGCAAGCTTCCCACGGAGACAGAACAAGTACACTATAGTCAGCAGCAGTGCAGGCTTCCCTCCCAAAAAGAACAGGTGTAGCACAAGCAGCACCAGTCCAAGCATCCCTGTATTGCAGGTACAGTACAGTTAGCAACATTGCAAGCTTCCCTCCCGTAGAGAGCAGGTACAGTCCAGTTGGCAGCACTGCAAGCTTCATTCACATAGAGAACTGGTACAGAACAGTCAGCAGCAGTGGACACTTCTCTCACATAGAGAACGGATGCAGTACATGCAGTATCAGTGAAAGCATCCCTCCCGTAGAGAACAAATAAAGTCAGAAGAAGTGCAAGCTCCTCTCACACAGAGAACTACAAGCTTCTCTTGCAATACAGAAAGGAGAGCACTGCCAGCAGTAGTATTGCAAGTTTCCCTCCTGTAGAGAGCAGGTACAATATAGTCAGCAGCATCAGTGCAAGCATCCCATCGATAGATAGCTCATACAGTACAGACAGCAGCACTACAAGCTTCCCTCACACAGAGAACTACATACTTCTCTTTGATACAGAAAGGACAGCACACTCAGCAGAATTGCAAGCTTCCCTCCTGTAGAGAGCGGGTACAGTACACCCAGCAGCACTGCAAGATTCCCTCCGATAGAGAACAGGACCGGCAGAGGCAGCAGAACTACAATCTTTTCTCACATAGAGAGCAGGCACAGTACAGGCAGGATCAATCCATGTCTACCTCACATAGAGAAAAGGTACAGCACAGGCAGCATTAGTACAAGCCTCTCTTTCATAGCAAATAGGTACAGCACAGACTATGTCAGTGCAAACATCGCTTGCATGTAGAACAGGTACAGCACAGACAGCAGCAGTGCAAGCGTCCATCATTTAGAAAATAGTACAGCACAGATAGAATCAGCTCAAGCTTCTCTCACACATAGAACAGGTACAGCACAGGCAGCATCAGTCCAAGCTTCCTCCCATAGAGAACATGTACACTACAGTCAGCAGCAGTGCAAGCCTCTCTCACAGAGAGAATATATACAGCATAGACAGCATCAGTTCAAGCTTCCCTTGCATGGGGAACTGCTACAGCACAGGCAACAGCAGTGTAAGCTACCCTCACATAGAGTACAGGTACAAGGCAGGCATCAACACTACAAGCTACTCTTGTGTAGAGAACAGGTACAGCACAGGCAGCATCAGTGCAAGCTTCCTTAACCTAAAGAACCGGTATGGCACAGGCAGCAGCAGTGCAAGCTTTCCTCACATAGAGAATAGTGAAGCACAGACAGCAGCCCTACTTGTTTCTGTCTCACACAAATACATGCACAGATATAGCACAGGCAGCATCAGTGAAGCATCCTTAACCTAAACAACAGGTACAGCAATGGCAGAGATTGTTTACTTAACCTAAAGGTCAGGTATAGCACAGGCAACAGTGCAAGCTTCCCTCTCATTTAGAATAATATAGCACAGGAAGAAACACTACTGGTCTCTCTCTCTTACACACACACAGATAAGATAACACAGCATTGGTTCAAGTGTCCCTCCCATAGAGAGCAGGTACAGCACAGGCAGTAGCAGTGCACACTTCCCTTTCATAGAGAATAGGTACAGCACAGACAGCAGCACTACTGGTTTCTCACACACACACACAAAGATGTAGCAAAGGCAGGAGCAGTGCAATCTTCCTTAACCTAAAGAACAGGTACAGCATTGACAATGTCAGTGCAAGCACCCTTGCATAAACAACAGTTAAAGCACAGGCAGCAACAGTGCACGCTTCCCTCTCATAGAGAACAGGTACAGCACAAGCAGTGCAAGCTTCTCTCTCATAGAGGACAGGTACAGCACAGACAGCAGCATTACTGGTTTCACACACACACACACACACACACACACACACCATCAATGCAAGCTTCCTTAACCTAATGAACAAGTACAGCACAGGCATCAGCAGTGCAAGCTTCTCTCGCAGACAGAACAGTTACAGCACAGCCAATTTCAATGCAAGCATCCCTTGCAAGGAGAACAGTTACAGCACAGATAGCAGCAGTGCAAGCTTCCCTCACATATAGAATAGTACAGCATAGGCAGCAGCACTATTGGTTTCTCTCACACACAAGGATATGGCACAGACAGCAGCAGGCAAGCTTCCTTCACTCTCAGAGAAGGAAGAGCCTCCTTAATATCAATAATAATAATCATTATTATTATCATCATGATTTTTAAATGGCTTTTTGTACAGCGTTAACAAACACTCACAAAACAACATCTCTTGGTGCTATTAAGTAAACAAGGACTACAAGTAGAAAGTGCATGTTTATGCACCGCTTATAGTTTTCAAAACACATAAATTAAAGGCATGTCATTTAGAATGTCAGTAGCTCTCAAAATCTCACAAATGCGAGACCTATTGCATTGCGAATGCTTGTTTTTCAATTGTAAGTCGATTGGCAGGGCAAATGAAGGTGGTAGGGAGCCAATTCAGGAGGTGGTAAGAAAACAACATTCTTATGTAACAGTTCAGAGAGTCTATGAAGTAAGGGCACTCCATACAAGTGTGTCCTCTCTCAGTATAGATGGGGTGGCATCCTTCTACAGATGGATGGTATTGTCCCGCACAAGCAGACAGGTGAAGCTTCTCTTTGCCCTCAGCATTACCCAGATGGGAAAAAGAAAACATCTTACAGTCTCTTGTAGCAGCAGCCAGGTGCTGGCTGAATATGCCCTTCGCTGGCATGGCAAGCAGGGTGTTTAAGCTGGTGCTATCCAGTTTTCAGGCTAAGTGAGTTTCGAGGCAGGCAGAACATTGTGGAGCAGGGGGGTTTCTGTCCAATCAACACATCCCATAGGATCCATGCAGCAGTGTGCGGGTCCCCAGCCATTCAAGAAAATTCCTGTGATGAGCACAATCTCTGGTCATGGGATCATTTATACCCTTCTATCGTAGTAATTTCTGTGAAAAGTCCATTTATTGATGAAGAATAACTGCTTGACCCAGGAGACACTCTGCTCACTACAGGAACCACAGTCCCATTTAGAGGAGTGTTGCTATGTTGTATGGGGGGTGTTCTGATGAAGCAAACCCAAAAACCAGCAGCCTGTCCGATTTTCGTTTCCACATGTGAAATTTGATGTCTACCCTGATCTGTGCTACTGTCCAACTATTGTATACATGAATAGGCTTATCTTCCATAAGGACTGTCCTGTTAAATTTCAGAGCCCACCCTTCCCTGTAGCCAACCTAAGCACTATGGAGATTAGAAGGGACGTTTTCAGCATGTTCAGTGCTGAAGAGATGATCATGGGGTTCTTGCACGCCTCCTAAAGCTCTCTCGACCAGTCTGTAGCTGAGTAGTAGTGAAGGCCTGACTATTTTGTCAAGTGTAGTGCTCAATCCGGCCTTAAACCATGGGATATGATCTTCCATCACTCTGGCTTTCTTAGGGGTGGGGTGAAAGTTATTTGAGCCTTCAGCCTGTGTAAGGTCAAAGATCTCCAGGGCACATTTGCACATTTACCCTACTTGTTGTGATTTCATCATTTTCTGTCATACTTGGCACATGTCTTTCTCAATTGACTCGTATTTTGAGTACAAGAACAGATGCTGTATGATTTTGTCAAGTGAGTTGTTCACTAGCAGAGTATTCAATTCTTCTCGAGATGTGCTCCACCCAAAGTGAAAGTCCTTTTAGCATGTGTGGCTACTGTTACCACACCATTATTATTGGTTGGTGGCAGCTGATGTTACAGTAATTTCTTCCAAAATGTGGTAATGGCAGAAACTGTTATTTTTTATTTTCTTATTTTCCTGTGGAGTTGATCATGGCTTAGAAAAACAGCAAAATACACTTTGCAGGTGGTCTTGAAAAACTGCTTATGTTTGAATGCCCACACATAACATTCAAGTTGGGTACAGGCAGCCAATTGGTATTCTGAATTGACTTCCAACAACCTGTCATAACAGTCTAAAGAGAGAGACCTGTTTTGGTTAGTTGAGGGGATCCAATCAGAATTACTGAATCTGCAATTCTGATTGGCTTTTCTAAACCAATCAGAATGGGTCTCAATAAATAAACCCTCATGGATAGCAATCGGGAACCCTTTCCGAGTTGTCATGGTGCCTGCAGGTCCAGTAATCTTGCAGCCGTTTGTGATGCAGTCAGTTTGTGCCCTTTAAGAAGAAACAGATCATGGAAAAGACAGATTTGTCCTCAGAGTGTTATACAGTTACCATGAATTCTAAATAAATATATTGAGCCGCCTGTACCCAAGAAGGTGATTTGCCATAATTAGACAATATATGTCTCTGTACCCTCCTTCCTTTGCCCTGTAATATTTACTCATCGCTCCCTCCCTGTCAGGGCAATGGTAGCCGGATTGTTTTGTGTCTGGGTCTGATTTCCAAACTGTCCATGGAACAGGAGAGATCATTTGTACTTAGCCTACACATTCAGAACAGTTGGAACAGGTCAGCCTGTGGCTTGGAAAGAATTACCACCCTTACAAAATGTTGTCAACTGCAAGAATACAGCAACAACTGAACAAGGAAAGGTGTTGAATTCTCATTCCCACACTCTGTTATCAGCTTTGACAGCATAGGACTGAGTGAAGGAACTAGTACCCGATTGGCTGAAGGACTTTCTTAGATGAATATAAAAACTATGGTGAAATTATGGTGCCTGCCGTCACCAAGGACCTATCTCTAGGAAAACACTATTTTTGTTACTAAAACTCAAGTTTACCAAGATGCCCTAGAGCCCAAGTGATACATGCACATTTAAGAACAGTTTACAACCCTAACTGCCATTTTCTGATGGCAAAAGCTGGCCCAGTGATCCAGGATAATGAGTTCACATTGGCCTCCAATGGAAACTTTAGGCTCAGGGAGAGAAGGATTTCACCAAGGAAAGGGAAGACAGCTGCCTTCTTCTTACATTTCAGAAACCGTTTATGCAAACTACAATATATGATTCACTTCACTGGTTCTTCTACAGCCCCATAGCTGTCACCTACTCAGGGGCATATCAGCAACAGACGGCGATAAATATCGCAAAGCGCGCTTAGCGCTTTTATATTTATCGCTGCCTATCGCTGTAATTTATCGCCTGGATAACGCGTTATTAACAACGCGTTACTCCAGGGCGATAAATTTTACATCAAAAGTGGCGTTATGCGGGAATATCGCTGGTAAACCAGCGATATTCCCACAGCGATAGAAGAAACCTTGATGATAGGGAGATGTGGATTCAGCCACTGAATCCACCTCCCATTCCCTAGATAGGGTAGTCATGAAAATTAGCAGACGTAAAATACCGGCGATAACAGTGGTTAACGCTGTATTTTACATCGCTAAGGGTGTCCTGGGCCGTATTGTAAATACGGAGTAGGGCAGTTAAAGATAATTTTCAGTTAGTTTTTGCAGGGAACGCCTACTTTGCATCTCATTAGAGATGCAAAGTGAGGCGTGAACTAAACAGGAGCTGATTCAAGGAAACACGCGATAGCGTGCCCTTGTAAATAATGCGATAAAATTATCGCCGCTTTTCGGCCGAAAACGGCCGCAAAAGCGGCGATAATTGTGTATCGCCTCGTTGTTAATATGCCCCCAAGTTCCTTAAGGATCCCCAATTTCATTTGTGCTTTTTAATAGGTACATGCTCCTGACCTACATCGTGCTCCTCGAAAGACTCAAAAAGGTTCAAATTGCTAAACTCATGGTTTGTCAATAACTGGTTACAGACCTAGAGGGGTAGCAACTCTCCAGATGTTGCTTTGCCAAATTAGAGAGTGAAAGTATGTGTATGTGGGTATGCATGTGTGTGTGTGTGTGTGTGTGCATGCGCGCATATGCGTGTGTTTGTAACCCACACACGCCATCACACTGTTGGAAAACTCTAATGAAACCAGACAAACACCAGTTCTGTGAGGACCATCATGCTGTGGTGACCAGTCCCCATGGATGTGTATTGGTACTTTCAAGTGACTGCATCAAAAAACCTATATGGCACATTTAACAATACTTAGCAACTCAGGGCAGCAAGCAAAGTTGCTGCACTGCGTGAAATGGAGAGAGCAGAAATGCACCATATCTTCTAGGATTGGCACACTTGGTTTCCCTCCTAGTGCTGACTAGAGCCAAGACAGGGACCCTTGCACTGTGATGCAAAGGCTGCTTTTGTTTCAGGCAGGATTGTTTGTGTGCAGGAAGGGACACCTTCCTGCACAAAATCAATACAAAGTGTCATTTTCCACTTTCTACGTGTGATGCAGAAATAAAGATTGTTCTCCTTGTCATGCCATCCTCTGGGAGGCACACCCAGGGACACAATCCCAGGTTCTGTCAACTCCATGGGTGAATGCATGGGAACGCTCATGCTCCACCCTTGGAATGCTTACCAAACAAGGCACTGTGTTACATTTCTTTACAAAACCATGCAAGGGCGCAGACATTGCCCATTGCGTGGCTTTGTAAATTTGAATTAAGGAATTGCGCCGCATTACGTCATCTTGCGTGATCCAAGGACAATGCAACTCCTTGTTAAACCTGGACCTAAAAGCGCAGTTGTATGATTTCTTCCCCTGAATAACTTACCCCTGTGTCAAAGGTCCAATGGAGTTAGGATAGTAAATACAAACTTCGTTATTGTCAATGGCCCCACACATATGTATGGCATGGAAGTGTGTGTGTGTTTAAATAGCCAGGATGAGGCGGAAAGGTAAGAAGTCTATTTTGAGTCGGCTGGTAATCCAGTAGCCAAAAACTCATGTTTTTGTCTGAAAAAAGGATTACAAGTGTCCTTGTATTTACAGGCACATGTCACCTAGAAGAAGCAGGTGGGAATATGCCAGGAAATAGCCTGGTACTTGGGAAAAACATTCAGAACACGGTGCGATAACACCAATTTCCTCATGTAATTCCTTATTCCACATGTAGAAACTCAGAATCTCCTAGCAAAGGTGCAGGTAAAATAGGTGCAGTAGTACAACATCTTATTACTAAACCTCTCGTGATTGCCCCTTAGGCACTCATTACAACTGGCCCCAATATAATCCTCACTATAACTGGGCCTATCAGAATTTACAGTCAGGCCTAATTAGGGAGTCCCTGAGTTGCAAAACACAGGGAAACTGGCTGTCTCTAGGGTCTTGTGCGTCTTTTCTTTTCCCATCATCATGTCTTTGTATAACTACATGCTGTATTACATTTTCCAGTGCCTGTTAAATGCATTACAAAAACCTACAAACTATTGATTTTTGTTTTTTTATGGAAATAAAATTATAATGCTTCCTGCTTTAAGGAACTCTGTTCTCTCCATTGTATCAGAATAATTGATGGCCGGAACTTGATGCCCCTACTCCAGGGACAGGTGAAACACTCGGAGCACACGTTCATGTTTCACTACTGTGGGATGTCTCTGCATGCAGTGCGCTGGTACCAAGCAGAAAGTGAGTACAATTAATAATAGACTCACACACAATTTTCATTGATTCAAATGACTTAGAGTACTAATTCTGTAGCTTTGAGTTGTGTCTGTGATGTACATGTGGTTATTTGTTCTTATTACACAATCTAAATTCTGCAAAAAGTGGTTAATGCCTACTAGGCCAGATTTAGCAAGCCTTTGCACCAGTTAGGTATCGCAAAAAGTAATGCAATTGTGTGCAGAGAAGGGCCGAACTGGCCGTAGCGGGCACCAGGCGTTTTCCCGGTGGGCCAGTGCTGCAATATCAACCCCGTAACAAAAACGTCAGTGGCGCTTGACACTAGCACCCAAACTGGCGCTTCTCAGTAGCATCCCCCCTCCCCAGGGGCCAGTCGAACAGAATTGCCAGGGCTGGTTTCTGTTCCCAGTCTGCCCGTGGTGCAAAAGATTGAATTGGGATTTACTTTCCTGATTTACATTGGAATGTAGACCTATAGTAAAGCAAAGAACCGCTTTGCACTACTTTGTGTCACGGGGGTGTCTCATGGTTGGCACATGGGCGCTCTCATGCAGTCACCAATGGTTTTTAATTCAACACCCTATCTCTTAAATATGGTAGACAGAGCTTTGCACTAATCATTGATGCCTCCTTGAAGCAGGTGAAATGTTCAAGAAAAGATTTCGGGCATAGTAACAAGGCGGCGCTATAAAATTTTCGCCGCATTTGCGGCCGTTTACGGCCGAATAGCGGAGATAATTTTATTGCCTTATCAGCAAAGACACGCTATTGCGTGTTTTGCTGACTAATCGCCCATTTCCAGCACGCCTAACTTTGCATCGCTAATGAGATGCAAAGTAGGCGTGGCTGTGAAACCAACCAGGGAAAATATTGCGAAGGCAGCTTCGCAATATTAACAAGGAAGGGTAGCGATTATTTAAATCGCGTTAAGTATGCCTTAACGCAGGAATTAAACGTCTGTTAAATTTCTGACTAAGGCATACTTAACATGGGGGTGGATTCTGTGGCTAAGACCACAGGCGCTATCATCTAGGATATCGCAGTTTTCCACCATGGAAAACTGCGATATCCACACTATCTCTTGAATTTTTATCGCCTCTGTTATGCGCATTGTTGATAACGCGCTAACCGGGCGATAAATTCCAGAGATAAGCGGCAATAAATATGCAAGTGCTAAGCGCACTTTGCGATATTTATTGCCGGCCCTTGTAAATATGCCCCTTCTTTTCTTCAAACTTTTCCAACTTTGCATGTCAGTTGTAATGGAAAGCACAAGTACAAGATAGGAAAAGTCTAAACTATGTCTAAACATAGTATTGTGTACCAGAAGGATACCCTTCCAGTACAAAACTTTTGCTACACAACACTCATACAGCCTATCAGTCTAGCGCAAGGGTGAGTGCATGGTGCAAGGCAGCAACAAGTGTGCCAGTGCAAGGAAGAGAAATACAGCACCGTATCTTAGCAGATTTGGGGGCAGATTTACAAATGTTTTGCCCTGAGTGATGCAAATCTGCGCAAAATGATTTTTTATTTACTTTCCAGCATAAAACTTGTTTTGTGCTCAGGGCCGTAGCACAGGCCCCCGCATCCCCCAGGGTGCGGGGGACCCCCAGCTGCAGGGGGCCCTCTCAGCACAGTACTCAACTGAGCGCTCCGGACACAATCCGGAGTGGGGGCCCCTCTGTGTACATTGCAGGGGGCCACTTAAACTTTCGTTACACCACTGTTTAGGCTCGAACGTTGCCTGAACGTAACACAAAGCAGCGCAAGGCACTGCTTTACATTACTCTCGGTCAACGGGGTAGTCCATGAATGGTACATGCGAGTTCCCGGGCATCCATCCATAGTTTCTCACACAAAACCCCATCTAATACAATAGACAGTGGTTTGCACCAAAAAATAAAGCCACTTGAAAGCAGGCGTTAAGAATGAGAAATGCTTTTATTTTTCTTAACATTTCCCACTTTGCATGTGTTCTGCTCTGTACGGCATGCATCTAACATGGGAACAGGTTTTAAATTAGTCCAAACATAGGGGCAGATTTATGTTAACTGGCGCATCCCTGCATATCAGCAGGGATGCGCCAATTATTATGCGCCACAGCTGCGCCACCATGAATGCGCCGCATTTATAATGCGGCGCACCATGGGGCAAAAACGGCACAGATGCGTGACGCATCTGTGCCGTAAAAGTGGCGCATTGCTGGAGTTGCGTCGCAAGCGCGACGCAGCTCGAGCAATGTTCTGGGGGGCCCTATCTGTACAATGCTATATCTTAATGGATGTGGCACTTTCCTGTTCTCTCCCTGTCATTCAATGCAGCGCAGCAATGTTTTGAAAATCTGGACAATGGCGTTGTTCCTCTCCCTCCCTTGCACACAGCACAGAACAGAAGCTTTGGTTGCTGTACAACATTGTGTAAAATGTATGAAAGAGTATAAAGAAGTGAGGCACAAGAACACATTAAAGAGGCTGGTTAGTACATTTTGTTGGAGAAGCAAGGCAGGTTAATACACTTAATTAAAGAATAGATGGAAATATGTGCTGTCTTTTCAGATATATCCAAAATATGTAAAGGCATGAAACGCATGAATGTTTAGTCTCTAATTGTATTAGGTGCAGCACCATTTTCATTGCACAAAGCGAACTAGAAGCTAGGCTCACAACTGCATAAAAACCTTCTAGGCTGCGGCTCACATAGCTCTAAACTCTGCTACAACAGACAGTGTGTTGAAGGAGCTCCCCATTGGTATTTGCAGATAGCAAGAAGAGGTGCAGGTATTCTTCAGTCAGACCTTATAACCCCCCTCATGAGAGCCTTACCTTTCCTATTTAACTAATTAAACTAACAAAGCAGGTCTCAATGATCTTTGGGTTTAAAGACCAGCACTGGAATTAATGTCTGTGATGACATAGAGTGAGACAGTCACCTCTGTTGCGTGCATAGTGCCTGGGGATGCAAAGTCACTCGCTGCACCCGCTTGCATGGAGAGCTCTGTGCCCTCTTTAAGGAGCAGGCACCTACCGCCTGTACTCTAAGAAGTCACTCCGTATTTCATTGAATGTTCTGCTCCCGGGTAAGATGCATGTTTGTGGCTGCCCTGGGGGCAGTGCATTCATGTTAACTGGGTACACTGTCTCTGTCTGTGCTAGTTGTAACTTTTCAAAGGTGCTTCGGGTGTAGACTGGGGCAGTGTGCCCATACTTTAATTGGGAGTTCTGTTGCTTTTGGTGCAGAAATTGATAAATCTTTCTAACCATTTGAGTTCCTACACAACAAGTTGTACATATGATACTTTAGGGGACACAGTCAGCTGATCTTGCTTATTTTATGAATATTCACCTGGACAAAAATGTAGTTGATGCATTAATGTAACACATCAAGTGGTTGCCTCATTGCTATGTCTCAATAGCATAATGCATTTGTGTTTCTTGTCTACCAGCTGGCTCTATATGGAAGGCTCATTATGTAACTCCTGTATTACATCCAGAAGGTGCCAGAGCCTGCTACGGGAGGAGAATGTGCCAGTGTGCTGGAGAACTTGTACGCCATCATACACCGCCCCTGCTATTTGACCTCTCAAGAGATCCCAAAGAAGAAACCCCTCTTTCACCTGACACAGATACACAGTTTGAAGCAGTCATAAAAACCATGAGTAGAGCAGTAGAAGAGCATCAAAGGACAATAACTACAGTGCCCTTACAGTTATCTGGGTCAAACAACATCTGGAAACCATGGTTGCAGCCATGTTGTGGAACATTTCCATTATGCTGGTGTGATAACGAAAGTGCTGGTTAAAACACTGCAGTCTGAACCAAACAAGTCTAACAGTGTACAAATTGGGTTATACACAATCAATAGGGCGATCCTTAATTTAACGTATTGGCGTAAGACCTTGGTGGATATATTTGCAACTTTCTCAAGATTAAGTTAAATCATAAATGCCTACCAATACACACATATTGGTATTAGACTCTCATCTGCTCATGTTCATTACTGCTCCATCATTAACGCCAAAATATTGACATCTATTTTTGGGACTTTTGAGAAAGTGGTATATTAGATGAGGGCTGTTAGACCTGACAGTCTTAGGGTAATCTTTAATCAATATTGTGCCAGCCTCCCTCCTTTATCTGACCTTGTCTTTGCTGGCTTTAGGACTATGTGCACTTTACCACTGCTGACCAGTGATAATGCACTTGTGCTCTTGCCCCTACACTTGGTAATATTGGCTTAACCCCAAATGGCATATTTAATTTCCTTATAAGTCCCTTGTAAAGTGCATTACATGTGCTGCGGGCCTGTAAATTAAATGCTACTTTCGGGCCTGCAGTGCTCTTGTGTCACCCATTTAAGTAGCCCTCTAACCATGGCTCAGGCCTGCCATTGCATTTTCTACCTGACAAGATAAACCTCTGCCAGGTCTAAACCTTCCATTTCCTATAAGGTAGGCCCTATTTGACCCACAGGGCAGGTTACAATGTATTTAAAAAACAGTACATGTACTCTTAAGTTGTATATGTCTTGGTAGAAGGAAACTTCCAATTTTGTTTTTCAGTACTGCAAGGCCTATCTCTCTCGTAGGATAACATTGGGATTGCCTTATGACATATTTTAAGTGTAAGTCCCAAATGTAAAGAGATCGTTTTTTCAAGGTGGGTGTCTCGGGACTCACAATTTAAAATCACAGCTGATGGTGAAGTTGGATTTTAAGTTGCAAATCTGAAAATACCACATTTATAAAGATACCAAAGGGGATGATGGACGGAGCGTTTGAGCAAATCAAACACTTACCCCCAGTCAACTGATCTGGGTTTAATCCATCATCATTCTTTAGCTCCCTCCACCACCCCTGTTCAGACATTGCCATTGCAAATCAGTCTGACCCTGTGCCTTATGGGAACAGTCCATCCTGAACTGCCAAGCCATGTCTTCCCTGGACCGGAAACAAGCATCCTGGTACCGGTTTCGGGTTCATAACCCTCATCAGCCAGACTATCTTGAATCCAGCCGCAAAGTGAGCAAGGGACCCTCGTCTGGACATACCTGCCAACTTAGGGCGAACAAAGCGATACCAAAGGGGATGATGGACTGTTCCCATGAGGCACAGGGTCAGACTGATTTGCATATGGCCATGTCTGAACTGGGGTGGTGGAGTGAGCCAAAGATTTTGCACTTTGTTGCTTGAGAAAGAAAGAGAGCAGTAGAGCACCATATCGATAGAATTTGGCACCCTCCTCCTTTGTCCATAGCACCACCGGACAATCAGGCTGCGAGAACCATGCGCACACCTTTGTGCCACAGTGCAGAGCTATCTGTGTGAGCCTAGCAAAGATTTTGCACTGAAAGTATGACTTTCCAATAAAAAATGCCTACCTTTAAACCTTGTCCAATTTTGTATGTGTCCTCCACAGTAGAGTATACATGTAATGTCGGAAAAGAAAGTAATAATAAAAGCATTTCTCTTTGAAAGTGTCTATTTCAAAGGGGAGTTATTGTTTTAGGCAAACCTATGTCTACTTCTTTTTAGTAGATGGGGTTTTGTGTCAAAAGAGTCTTGGGTGGTTGAACGAGAAGGGCCATGTACCACTCATGGAACTCCCTCTTGCTGTTCAGTAACTCAAAGCAGTGATAGCTGCTTTTTTGTGCTACTTTCAAGTGAATTAAATTGGAAAAAAAAGATGTTACGTCGATTTGCATCACTTTTAAGATGAAAACATGGCGCAACATCTTAGTAAATACACCCCTTAAATGTCTGACAGCAAAAAGACACAAAAGGAATGGATAAAAAAAATGTAAGTAAAGTATTTTTGCTACTTATATAGATTGATTTTCAGTGACACATTTTGTCTTATTGAACCCATACGTCATTATCAAATCTTTCACTAGGTGATGTAGATTAAATTATCTGCTAATATTTGAACAAAAACACAAGATTTTCAATTCAATCTTTTATGTTTGCATGTCAGAATATTGTATCCAGAAATATCATCCAACATCTATATCTTGTCCTAAATAATATTTACAAAAATACTGTATCATTGGATTTGATCTTTTATTAATAGTTACAAAGCGACAATGTTTTTGTAAATGATATGTAGAGCATGATATGTATAACACACAAGATGATGGACGGAATGTTGCACATTGCCAAAACATTCACCCCCAGTCACAGATCGGGGTTTAATCCATCGTTATTTTGCTCACCACGCCACCCCAGTTCAGACGTGGCCATATGCAAATCAGTCTTGACCCTGTAGCTCATGGGAACAGTCCAGCCCGAACTGCCAAGCCATGTCTTCCCTGAACCGGAATCAAGCATCCTAGGACCGGTTTTGGGGTTTCACCCCTCTTCAGCCAGGATAGCTTGAATCCTGTGGCGTAGTGAGCACGTGACCCACGTCTGGGCATACCCTTCCCACATAGGGCGAACAGCAAAACACAAAAGATGATGGACGGAATGTTGCATATTGGCAAAACATTCATCCCCAGTCACAGATCTGGGTTTAATCCATCGTTATTTTGCTCACCACGCCACCCCAGTTCAGACATGGCCATATGCAAATCAGTCATGACCCTGTGCCTCATGGGAACAGTCCAGCCCAAACTGCCAAGAGTTGTCTTCCCTGGACCGGAATCAAGCATCCTGGGACCGGTTTCGGGGTTTCACCCCTCTTCAGCCAGGATAGCTTGACTCCAGTGGCGTAGGGAGCACGGGACCCACGTCTGGGCATACCCTTCCCACATAGGGCGAACAGCAAAACACACAAGATGATGGACGGAATGTTGCACATTGGCAAAACATAAACCCCCAGTCACAGATCTGGGTTTAATCCATCGTTATTTTGCTCACCATGCCACCCCAGTTCAGACATGGCAATATGCAAATCAGTCTTGACCCTGTGCCTCATGGGAACAGTCCAGCCCGAACTGCCGTGCCATGTCTTCCCTGGACCGGAATCAAGCATCCTAGGACCGGTTTCGGGGTTTCACCCCTCTTCAGCCAGGATAGCTTGACTCCAGTGGCGTAGTGAGCACGGGACCCCCATCTGGGCATACCCTTCCCACATAGGGCAAACAGCAAAACACACAAGATGATGGACGGAATGTTGCACATTGGCAAAACATTCACCCCCAGTCACAGATCTGGGTTTAATCCATCGTTATTTTGCTCACCACGCCACCCCAGTTCAGACATGGCCATATGCAAATCAGTCCTGACCCTGTGCCTCATGGGAACAGTCCAGCCCGAACTGCCAAGCCATGTCTTCCCTGGACCGGAATCAAGCATCCTAGGACCGGTTTCGGGGTTTCACCCCTCTTTAGCCAGGATAGCTTGACTCCAGTGGCGTAGTGAGCACGGGACCCACGTCTGGGCATACCCTTCCCACATAGGGCGAACAGCAAAACACACAAGATGATGGATGGAATGTTGCACATTGGGAAAAAATTCACCCCCAGTCACAGATCTGGGTTTAATCCATCGTTATTTTGCTCACCATGCCACCCCAGTTCAGACATGGCCATATGCAAATCAGTCTTGACCCTGTGCCTCATGAGAACAGTCCAGCCCGAACTGCCAAGCCATGTCTTCCCTGGACGGGAATCAAGCATCCTAGGACCGGTTTCGGGGTTTCACCCCTCTTCAGCCAGGATAGCTTGACTCCAGTGGCGTAGTGAGCACGTGACCCACATCTAGGCATACCCTTCCCACATAGGGCGAACAGCAAAACACACAAGATGATGGATGGAATGTTGCACATTGGCAAAACATTCACCCCCAGTCACAGATCTGGGTTTAATCCATTGCTATTTTGCTCAACACGCCACCCCAGTTCAGACATGGCAATATGCAAATCAGTCTTGACCCTGTGCCTCATCGGAACAGTCCAGCCCGAACTACCAAGCCATGTCTTCCCTGGACCGGAATCAAGCATCCTAGGACCGGTTTCGGGGTTTCACCCCTCTTCAGCCAGGATAGCTTGACTCCAGTGGCGTAATGAGCACGTTACCCACATCTGGGCATACCCTTCCCACATAGGGCGAACAGCAAAACACACAAGATGATGGATGGAATGTTGCACATTGGCAAAACATTCACCCCCAGTCACAGATCTGGGTTTAATCCATTGTTATTTTGCTCAACACGCCACCCCAGTTCAGACATGGCCATATGCAAATCAGTCTTGACCCTGTGCCTCATCGGAACAGTCCAGCCCGAACTACCAAGCCATGTCTTCCCTGGACCGGAATCAAGCATCCTAGGACCGGTTTCGGGGTTTCACCCCTCTTCAACCAGGATAGCTTGACTCCAGTGGCGTAGTGAGCACGGGACCCACGTCTGGGCCTACCCTTCCCACATAGGGCGAACAGCAAAACACACAAGATGATGGATGGAATGTTGCACATTGGCAAAACATTCACCCCCAGTCACAGATCTGGGTTTAATCCATTGCTATTTTGCTCAACACGCCACCCCAGTTCAGACATGGCCGTATGCAAATCAGTCTTGACCCTGTGCCTCATGGGAACAGTCCAGCCCGAACTGCCAAGCCATGTCTTCCCTGGACCGGAATCAAGCATCCTAGGACCGGTTTCGGGGTTTCACCCCTCTTCAGCCAGGATAGCTTGACTCCAGTGGTGTAGTGAGCATGGGACCCACGTCTGGGCATACCCTTCCCACATAGGGCGAACAGCAAAACACACAAGATGATGGACGGAATGTTGCACTGTGGCAAAACATTCACCACCAGTCACAGATCTTGGTTTAATCCATCATTATTTTGCTCACCACGTCACCCCAGTTCAGACATGGCCATATGCAAATCAGTCTTGACCCTGTGCCTAATAGGAACAGTTCAGCCCGAACTGCCAAGCCATGTCTTCCCTGGACCGGAATCAAGCATCCTAGGACTGGTTTCGGCGTATCACCCCTCTTCAGCCAGGATAGCTTGACTCCAGTGGCATAGTGAGCACAGGACCCACGTCTGGGCATACCCTTCCCACATAGGGCGAACAGCAAAACACACAAGATGATGGACGGAATGTTGCACATTGGCAAAACATTCACCCCCAGTCACAGATCTGGGTTTAATCCATCGTTGTTTTGCTCACCACGCCACCCCAGTTCAGACATGGCCCTATGCAAATCAGTCTTGACCCTGTGCCTCATGGGAACAGTCCAGCCCAATCTGCCAAGCCATGTCTTCCCTTGACCGGAATCAAGCATCCGAGGACCAGTTTTGGGGTTTCACCCCTCTTCAGCCAGGATAGCTTGACTCCAATGGCGTAATGAGCACGTTACCCACATCTGGGCATACCCTTCCCACATAGTGCGAACAGCAAAACACACAAGATGATGGATGGAATGTTGCACATTGGCAAAACATTCACCCCCAGTCACAGATCTGGGTTTAATCCATTGTTATTTTGCTCAACACGCCACCCCAGTTCAGACATGGCCATATGCAAATCAGTCTTGACCCTGTGCCTCATCGGAACAGTCCAGCCCGAACTACCAAGCCATGTCTTCCCTGGACCGGAATCAAGCATCCTAGGACCGGTTTCGGGGTTTCACCCCTCTTCAACCAGGATAGCTTGACTCCAGTGGCGTAGTGAGCACGGGACCCACGTCTGGGCATACCCTTCCCACATAGGGCGAACAGCAAAACACACAAGATGATGGATGGAATGTTGCACATTGGCAAAACATTCACCCCCAGTCACAGATCTGGGTTTAATCCATTGCTATTTTGCTCAATACGCCACCCCAGTTCAGACATGGCCATATGCAAATCAGTCTTGACCCCGTGCCTCATCGGAACAGTCCAGCCCGAACTACCAAGCCATGTCTTCCCTGGACCGGAATCAAGCATCCTAGGACCGGTTTCGGGGTTTCACCCCTCTTCAGCCAGGATAGCTTGACTCCAGTGGCGTAATGAGCACGTTACCCACATCTGGGCATACCCTTCCCACATAGGGCGAACAGCAAGACACACAAGATGATGGATGGAATGTTGCACATTGGCAAAACATTCACCCCCAGTCACAGATCTGGGTTTAATCCATTGTTATTTTGCTCAACACGCCACCCCAGTTCAGACATGGCCATATGCAAATCAGTCTTGACCCTGTGCCTCATCGGAACAGTCCAGCCCGAACTACCAAGCCATGTCTTCCCTGGACCGGAATCAAGCATCGTAGGACCGGTTTCGGGGTTTCACCCCTCTTCAACCAGGATAGCTTGACTCCAGTGGCGTAGTGAGCACGGGACCCACGTCTGGGCATACCCTTCCCACATAGGGCGAACAGCAAAACACACAAGATGATGGATGGAATGTTGCACATTGGCAAAACATTCACCCCCAGTCACAGATCTGGGTTTAATCCATTGCTATTTTGCTCAACACGCCACCCCAGTTCAGACATGGCCATATGCAAATCAGTCTTGACCCTGTGCCTCATGGGAACAGTCCAGCCCGAACTGCCAAGCCATGTCTTCCCTGGACCGGAATCAAGCATCCTAGGACCGGTTTCGGGGTTTCACCCCTCTTCAGCCAGGATAGCTTGACTCCAGTGGTGTAGTGAGCATGGGACCCACGTCTGGGCATACCCTTCCCACATAGGGCGAACAGCAAAACACACAAGATGATGGACGGAATGTTGCACTGTGGCAAAACATTCACCACCAGTCACAGATCTTGGTTTAATCCATCATTATTTTGCTCACCACGTCACCCCAGTTCAGACATGGCCATATGCAAATCAGTCTTGACCCTGTGCCTAATAGGAACAGTTCAGCCCGAACTGCCAAGCCATGTCTTCCCTGGACCGGAATCAAGCATCCTAGGACCGGTTTCGGCGTATCACCCCTCTTCAGCCAGGATAGCTTGACTCCAGTGGCATAGTGAGCACAGGACCCACGTCTGGGCATACCCTTCCCACATAGGGCGAACAGCAAAACACACAAGATGATGGACGGAATGTTGCACATTGGCAAAACATTCACCCCCAGTCACAGATCTGGGTTTAATCCATCGTTATTTTGCTCACCACGCCACCCCAGTTCAGACATGGCCATATGCAAATCAGTCTTGACCCTGTGCCTAATAGGAACAGTCCAGCCCGAACGGCCAAGCCATGTCTTCCCTGAACCGGAATCAAGCATCCTAGGACCGGTTTCGGCGTATCACCCCTCTTCAGCCAGGATAGCTTGACTCCAGTGGCATAGTGAGCACGGGACCCACGTCTGGGCATACCCTTCCCACATAGGGCGAACAGCAAAACACACAAGATGATGGACGGAATGTTGCACATTGGCAAAACATTCACCCCCAGTCACAGATCTGGGTTTAATCCATCGTTATTTTGCTCACCACGCCACCCCAGTTCAGACATGGCCATATGCAAATCAGTCTTGACCCTTTGCCTCATGGGAACAGTCCAGCCCAAACTGCCAAACCATGTCTTCCCTGGACCGGAATGAAGCATCCTAGGACCGGGTTCGGGGTTTCACCCCTCTTCAGCCAGGATAGCTTGATTCCAGTGGCATGGAGAGCAACGGACTCAAATCAAATCAAATAAACTTTATTCGGTTATTGTAACAAGCTTGACTCCAGTGGCGTAGTGATTAATAATTTAAATTTAAAAGGGGCCAGTCTGCTGATTAAAGTGCTTATTTGAGTTAAGCTAAAGCCTCCAAGAAGAATGTTGTGAAATTCAGAAAGATTAAATATTTTTTGTAAACAGTGAACATAAAAGGCATGCACAGCAAAATAATGCATATTAGATGCTTATAGTAAAGACCATTATTTTGGCTGAGCATTCAAAAAAGACTACAGATGCATCTTCACTTTGGAAACAAAAAGTGTATATCCAATACTGTATGATCCTGACAGCAATGTAAAGCAAATAGCACTGTGCCTTTATCTTGTGACAGGCTTAGGCATCCAAACAGCGAACAGTGAAGTCATAAGACAGCAATTAAAATGTTATTACATACCAAAGTAAATATGCCCTGTACCTCAGTTGTTGACACTGCTCTCAGCAGTGGCATAATGAAACTTGAGGGGAGTACCCTGCAAAGTACCTAGAGGGGGCCCTCCATACTCTGGACCCAGTCAGTCGCTCTCAGCTGCCACCCATGCCCAGTGCTGCAGGTGGCCCCCTGGAGCTTGTGCACCGCCGCATAGCAGTGGCTGCAGGGGCTATTGTTAAGCTACTGGCTCTCAGCACAAATGAAAGAGTAGGACTAAATTGCCTTTGGCTGAATTTTGCATTATCTAACTGCAGGTCCCACACTGAAGTTGCACTGCACCACACAGTCACACTGTGCTCCAAAAGCGGCCCATGCTTCAGTGCCCGCTAACTTTGTCAACTTCTTTGCAGGCCGGACTCTTTGGGCACCATACACAAACTGCACTTTGTAGCATGTTTTGTAGTCATACAAAACTGACTACAATTACGTATAGTAAAAAAGGAGGGGCACAGGGAAGTAGGTGGAGAAAGGGGCAGACCTACTGTTGGGTCATCGTTTTTCATCCAAAAATGCATTTTTGGACCATAAAAAAAGGATT
Source organism: Triturus cristatus (assembly GCF_964204655.1). Classification (NCBI taxonomy): domain Eukaryota; kingdom Metazoa; phylum Chordata; class Amphibia; order Caudata; family Salamandridae; genus Triturus; species Triturus cristatus. The sequence continues at coordinate 740,251,031 of NC_140591.1, read as the reverse complement.
CTAAAAGTCAATAGGATCATGCTTCATGTTGAACAACCACTTTTTGAAGCCTCACTGTCACCAAAATTGCCATTTTAACTGACTTTTCCTCCTACTCCGAAGATTCTATTTTGACCAATTTTGGGCAGGGAAATGACTCTAAAAACACTTATAATTTACATCCAATAGTCATTTACAGTCAAAAGATTAAAAATTCAAAAATCACCATTACTGACCATCTGGAGAAAGTTTGACAGGTCCGGGTCATAATTTTTCATCAGAAAATAAAGGTTTGTACAGTAGAAAAAATCATTCAAAATGTCAATTGGATCATGCCTCATTCTGAAAAACCCTTTAAAGCCTCACAGCAAGCAAAATTGCCATTTTTACAGACTTTTCCTCCAATTCCTAATATTCTATTTTGACCCATTTTGGGCAGGAAAATAAATCTAAACACACTTGTTTTAGTTCCAAAAGTGCTAATTTACAGCCAATATTCATTTACACTCAAAAGATGAAACATTAAAAAATCAGTAATATTGACCATGTGGAGAAATTTGGACAGGTCCGGGGTAATCGTTTTTCATCCAAAAACTGATTTTTTTTTAATGTACCAAAAATTATTCAAAATGTCAATTGGATCGTTCCTCATGCTGAATAACCTATTTTTAAAGCCTCACAGCGACCAAAATTGACATTATTATAGACTTTTCCTCCTACTCAGAAGATTCTATTTGGACCAATTTCAGGCAGGGAAATAACTCTAAACACACTAATTTTAGTTACAAAATGATAATTCACATCCAGCATTCCTTTACTGTCAAAAGATTAATCATTCAAAAATCAACATTACTGACCATCTGGAGAAAATTCGACAGGTCCGGGGTCACTGTTTTTCATCAGAAAATTGATTTTTGGACAGTACAAAAAATTATTCAAAATGTCAATTGAATCATCCATCATGTTGAATAACCCATTTTTAAAACATCACAGTGACCAAAATTGCCATTTTTACAGACTTTTCCTTCTACTTAGAAGGTACGATGTTGACCAATTTTGGGCAGGAAAATTAATCTAAACACACTTGTTTTAGTTCAAAAAGTTCTAATTTACATCCAAAAGTCATTTACAGTCAAAATATTAAACGTTCAAAAATCACCATTACTAACCATCTAGAGAAAGTTTGACAGGTTCCGGGGTCATCATTTTTCATCAGAAAATGAATTTCTTGGACAGTATAAAAAATGATCCACAATGTCATTTGGATCGCGCCCATGTTGAATAACCCCTTTTTAAACCCTCACAGTGAATAAAATTGCTTTTTTTACAGACTTTTCCTCCTACTCAGATGCTTCTATTTTGACCAGATTTCGGGCAGGAAAATGAATCTAAACACACTTGTTTTAGTTCCAAAAGTGCTAATTTACATCTATTAGTCATTTACAGTCAAAAGATTAAACATTCAGAAATCACCATTACTGACCATCTGGAGAAAGTTCAACAGGTCCAGGGATATCGTTTTTCATCAGAAAATTGATTTTTTGGACTGTACAAAAAATTCAACAAACTGTCAATTGAATCATTTCTGATGTTGAATAAACACTTTTTAAATCCTCTCAGAGACCAAAATTGCCATTTTTACTGACTTTTCCCCTACTTAGAAGATTCTATTTGACCAATTTTGGGCAGGGAATGACTCTAAACACACTTATTTTAGTTTCAAAAGTGATAATTGAGATCCAACATTCCTTTACTATCAAAAAATGAAACATTAAAAAATCACCTTTACTGACCATCTGGAAAAAGTTCGACAGCTCCGGGGTCATCGTTTTTCATCAGAAAAAGTATTTTTGGACAACATAAAAAATGATTCAAAATGTCAACTTTTCCTCCTACTCAGAAGCTTCTACTTTGACAGATTTCGGGCAGGAAAGTTAATCTAAACACACTTGGTTTTGTTCCAAAAGTGCTAATTTACATCCATTAGTTGTTTACAGTCAAAATATTAAGTTTAACAGGTCCGGTGTCATCATTTTTCATCAGAAAATGTATTTCTTGGACAATACAAAAAATGATTCAAAATGTCAATTGGATCTTGCCTCATTTTCATTAACCCATTTTAAACCCTCACAGTGACTAAAATTGCTATTTTTACAGACTTTTTCTCCTACTCTGATGCTTCTATTTTTGACCAGATTCCGGACGGAAAATAAATCTTAACACACTTGTTTAAGTTCCAAAAGTGCTAATTTACATCCATTAGTTGTTTACAGTCAAAAATCAATTTACTGACCATCTGGAAAAAGTTTGACAGGTCCAGGGTCATCTTTTTTAATCAGAAAATTGATTTTTTGGACTGTACAAAAATTCACCAAAATATCAATTGAATCATGCCTGATGTTGAATAAACACTTTTTAAATCCTCTCAGAGACCAAAATTGCCATTTTTACTGACTTTTCCCCTACTTAGAAGATTCTAATTGACCAATTTCGGACAGGGAATGACTCTAAACACACTTATTTCAGTTCCAAAAGTGATAATTCAGATCCAACATTCCTTTACTATCAAAAGATGAAACATTAAAAAATCACCTTTACTGACCATCTGGAAAAGGTTTGACAGGTCCGGGGTCATCATTTTCATCAGAAAATTGATTTTTTGGACAATACAAAAAATGATTCAAAATGTCAATTGTATCGTGCATCATTTTTTGTGTGTTTTTTTTACACAAACCATTAAATATTTTATTTAATTCACAAACAAAACAAAACAAAATCGTAATTTTCATTTTCATTGGAAGAAAGGAACATTTCAAAATGTGACTTTATTTCTAAAAGACGAAGCGAATATGCTAGATGATAGGATATCGCTTTGAAGTTTTTGATCCTAATGGATGCTCTCTTTTCATCAGTGTAGGCCAGTCCTTTAACTGAGTCCACCAATCTTTCATACTGGATTCTGTACACTGGACTTGAAGTGTTCCCACAAACCAGGCTAAGGATACCAATTTAATTTACCATCAAATTTAAAATTCCTTCACATTTACAGTGTTTACAAATTTTCAGTTTTGCTTTTTTAAGTACAAATAATTAATCTGGTAATATTATTGAATTTTCATTCACGGACCTCCTCAGTAGGCGTCCATGGATCCCGTGTTAAGAACCACTGCCCTATATATTTACATAGGTCTCTTTGACACCCGCCTTAGCTGAGACTGCTAGGCCCAACAAAACACAAAATTCATCATATATAATGTTGTAAGCGAACTAAAAATTATTTTATATTTTTGTTTAATTGTTTGGGTGTTCAAGTATTCGAGTGCTTTTACAGCTCATTGATAGTGGTTCACATACAACCTGTTAATGAATTTCCAAACAAAGTTATCGGTCAACAGAGAACTGTCTAGAAGATTTATTCAAGTCAACACAATAAAATACATTTCAATACAATAAGAAACAATAAATAATTATTGATTAAAATTACCAATAATCATATTTTGGCTTTGGAAGAATGAACACTTCCAAAAAGAAAAACAAAACAAAACAACACAAAATAATATTCATTTAATCACCCATGTTACATTTTCAAGGCATAATGTAAACTGATAATTTAAAAATGTATCAGGAGCACACTATTTAAATCATACTTCCCCAAGCCAAGAGATCAGTACAGGCTTTACCCCAGTCACAAATCTGAGGTGTACATAAAAAAAGAAATCATATGATAAAGTCAGCCAGAATCAAACATAAAGCAAACATATTGGCATTCCTTCTAGGAGACATACATTATTTTCTTTGACTAACAGATGCTCGTGAAGGTGGGTATATACAGGTTGGTCTAATCTTTCAAAACCAGTAGGGAAAAAGAAACACAATAATATAACATTAAATACAATTTTTCGTCTGGCCTATGTAGTAGGCGTCTATGTGCTACTGATACCATTAATGCAAACTATTCATTTGATCAGCCAGTTGCACTGGCCATTCAAATAAATGTTTTCTCTACAGTTCGTTACTTTCAACTTCCAGAAAATATTACATTAAATTCAGTTTTATAGTTTTCAGTTGAAGCATTTACTTAAATACAACATTGTATACATGTATATATTAGGTTTCTACGTAATAGGCAGTGTATTACACCATATTATTTTAATGTCATTCATATAGTAAAATAGAGTAGAGACCATGCAAATATTGCCTGTTTTGTTAATACCAGCCCTGCAAAAATGAAACTGAATGAACCCGTATTGAGAGAAAACTGCATTTTTGCAATTTCAGCTCTCCAAGAGAATGCTAGGAAACTGTCCATGACTGCAAAAATAAACCCACTACAGATATTGCAACACCATTGAACAAAGCGGGTGGTATCCAAATTAAGAAACGTTTGCAAGCTCCACAGTTAGAATATTAATGACAGAAACGGTAATAGGCAGCTGCTACGTTTGTTGTCATTATGCAGGATTTTATGTCATAGGACAGGAGCAAGTAACTGCTGGGTAGTAATAGGGACAGTGGAGAAACTTGTGAAAGGCCACATTTCTTCTTGGCCAGCCTCCCTTTTGTATTGACTTAAATTCTGATTGGTGTAAAAACAGTGTGAATGACATGAGGAGGTCTTTTGAGATGAATGCTACAGACTGCAGAACATCAAGATAATTCCAGTATTTCAAATGTTGCTATTGGGATGAGTAATATAGGTGAGGCATGTTCTCCTTGGTCTACTATGTTGTATACATCTTAATTATATACCTAATTGATTTCAGAGATTTGTGTAGCCCAGCATTCAGCCTTTGTAGCTGATTCAGCCTGCTTACTGTGTAAAGTTTTGCTGTGTTGGTCCGATGGCGGTATACTGTTAAGTGCCAAACATGTGGTGGTCTTTTGGGGCTCCTGGTGTTTGCTTCTTCAATGCAGAGCCCTAGAGTCTTGATGAGCTGTAGTCACAGGGGAGCTCTGTTAGATTGTATTCAGTCTCGCCGGATAGCTGGACCTGCACCAATGGTCAGTTCATTTTGAAGGTTGGTGAGTATTTTCACTTTGAGTTAGTATAAAAAAGTTTATCTTTAACATCTTCTGAGGTTGCAGTCTGGGCAAGTCCAGATGCGGAAGGAAGGAAGTCTATTGCATTGGGTCTATGAAGCAGTACCTTCATAATAATACCGAACATCAGTGGTGGCTGGTGACATTTGAAAGTGGTAGGGAGTAAAATTTGTGTTTGAGTGCACCGCGGCGAGCAAGCGTAGCGAGCGAGCCCAAACAACCAAAATTTTGAAAGAAGAGTGGGAAAATGGTGCATTTTCAAGCAAATTTGAGAAAGCAAGAAGGTTAATAAAGCAATTGTGAAAGTGCAGTTATTACATTGATAAATAGATGTCATATAACAACATAGGTACCATCCTATTCAGTATAACCACCGTGCTTCATAACAGACTTCGAGATACAATCCTGTCTGAGTTTGTCTGTGTAATTAGCCACTGTCATTCTCGTCTGCAGTTAGTATACGTGTGTGTGCGACTGTGGGGTCACCTCTAAAGTGTAATTAATGCACATATGGGGCCATGCGACTGTGCACGCGCCTTCTTCTATTTCACAGAGTATGTGCGCGCGTGCCACCGTGCTGACAGACGTATTAGGCACCTACAGCTCTGCAGAAACTGCGTGCAACAGCCCGTTGGAGTTACAGACCTAAGCGGTCTGGCGCGAAATGTCAAGCCTTTCTTTTAAAATGACATCCAGAGACCAAAATAACGAAATATCATTGTTCGTCTGTATTGGCGAACAGGTGGACAGATTAGCACAAGAATGAGGGTGTTACCCGCAGACACCATTCAACACTGTCACATCAAGTGCGTTTCAGCAATAGTCAGTCAGCGGGGGGCCCGCAGATCAAATCACCACAGGATGGCAGATGAATGACACGTGTGTAATTTCATCACTGCCATAGTGCACGTTTGTAATTTCATCACTGTCCATAGTGCACGTTTGTATTTTCATCACTGCCCATAATGCACGCCTGTAATTTCCTGATGCACGCTTCGAATTTCATTAATTCCCCTAATGCAAGCTTGTAATTTCTTGCAGGCATATTAACCCTCTGCACTAACTTCACCTAAAAGTGAAAACGTCAACTATACAAAATGCTGATCTCTCTCCTGGAAGATAAATCACACGAGTTATCTTGACATTTATGTGAGGCCTAGTAATTGCCGGGGGAAAGAAACGCTGCAGCAGGTGCTTCAAAAGCATAATAAACTTTCAAACAAGGTGCCACCAGGAAGCCAGCACCCGGTGTGGTAGTACCGGTCGCACCGCCCTAAAGCCGGCCCTGTGTCAACTGTACCTCGTTTCACAGCACATAAATAGAGGGGCGGCATATTGGGTACACAGAGCTAGCATTTGCAACATATATACATTTTTTGCCAAACTCTTACAAAACCTAAATTTCAAAGAACGAACATATCTTCAATGGGACGTCTAGCAGTGCCGGTTTTACCAAGCAGGTGTTTACGGTGCGCGCGCAGCTTGGCGACTTACAGTAAATTATCCATGCGGCGCGCGGTACCCGCACTCGCTACTTCCTGGCGCATTGGTCTCGCGCTCTGCTATTTTCATTTGTAAGGCTCACATTTTACGGCTGGAATGTCTATAATGAAATATTATTTGACACTAGTAAAATCTGCAGTACGCATTCAAAGATCTCGCAACCCGGAGAAACCACTAGAAAGCTGCGACGGCATTTTTTGCATTTCAATGACGAACGTTTAAAATTCAAATGACGACAGTCCAGTGCAAAGATGCAACAAACTCTGTTGGGAGAAGGAAAATCATATGTACAGTCCAGCGGCGGCCGGCATGCTGGGGGGGAGGGGGAATCGCGGCCCACGGGTGGGGAATAAAACTAAATAAATTCAAATAAAAGTAAACGTACCTGACTGCTGCCTCTGCTCCGGCCTGTCCTGGTGGTGAGTCCGCTTCCCTCCACTACGCAACGCAAGGGAAGCCAATCGGAACGCAGGTAGGCGCAGCAGGCTAGCACCCCAGCCGGGACATTTTCTCTGCCTAGAGAAAGACAGAGAGTGGGCGGTCCTGCTCGAGGGCCGGGGGGGAGTGGTTTACCCACTGTTGTGGGTACTGACTGTTTGGTCGGCTCAGGGCCGACCAAACAGTCAGTACCCACAACAGTGGGTAAGCCACTCCCCCCGGCCCTCGAGCAGGACCGCCCACCCCACACCCACGCCCCCAACCAGGCCCAGAGGCACTTCTGCTTTCTCACAATGCGAGAAGGCAGAAACATAAATGGTAGTTTATACCGTTTATGTTTCTGCCTTCTCGCACTGCGAGAAAGCAGTGGGGCAACGCCCCCACGCCCCAATGGGGGAGCCACCACTGAAACAGGGCGCCACCAGGAAGCCAGCACCTGGTGTGGTGGCACCGGTGGCACCGCCCTAAAGCTGGCCCTGTGTCAACTGTACCTCATTACACAGCACATAAATAGAGGGGCGGCATATTGGGTACACAGAGCTAGCATTTGCAACATATATAAATTTTTTGCCAAACTCTTACAAAACCTAAATTTCAAAGAACGAACATATCTTCAATGGGACGTCTAGCAGTGCCGGTTTTGCCAAGCAGGTGTTTACGGCGCGCGTGCAGCTTGGCGACTTACAGCAAATTATACATGCGGCGCGCGGTACCTGTGCCGGCTACTTCCTGGCGCATCGGTCTCGCGCTCTGCTATTTTCATTTGTAAGGCTCACATTTTACGGCTGGAATGTCTATAATGAAATATTATTTGACACTAGTAAAATCTGCAGTACGCATTCAAAGATCTCGCAACCCGGAGAAACCACTAGAAAGCTGCGACGGCATTTTTTGCATTTCAATGACGAACGTTTAAAATTCAAATGACGACGGCCCAGTGCAAAGATGAAACAAACTCTGTTGGGAGAAGGAAAATCATATGTACAGTCCAGCGGCGGCCGGCATGCTGGGGGGGGAGGGGGAATCGCGGCCCACGGGTGGGGAATAAAACTAAATAAATTCAAATAAAAGTAAACGTACCTGAGTGCTGCCTCTGCTCCGGCCTGTCCTGGTGGTGAGTCCGCTTCCCTCCACTACGCAACGAAAGGGAAGCCAATCGTAACGCAGGTAGGCGCAGCAGGCTAGCGCCCCAGCCGGGACATTTTCTCTGCCTAGAGAAAGACAGAGAGTGGGCGGTCCTGCTCGAGGGCCGTGGGGGAGTGGTTTACCCACTGTTGTGGGTACTGACTGTTTGGTCGGCTCAGGGCCGACCAAACAGTCAGTACCCACAACAGTGGGTAAGCCACTCCTCCCGGCCCTCGAGCAGGACCGCCCACCCCACACCCACGCCCCCAACCAGGCCCAGAGGCACTTCTGCTTTCTCGCAATGCGAGAAGGCAGAAACATAAATGGTAGTTTATACCGTTTATGTTTCTGCCTTCTCGCACTGCGAGAAAGCAGTGGGGCAACGCCCCCACGCCCCAATGGGGGAGCCGCCACTGAAACAGGGCGCCACCAGGAAGCCAGCACCTGGTGTGGTGGCACCGGTCGCACCGCCCTAAAGCTGGCCCTGTGTCAACTGTACCTCGTTACACAGCACATAAATAGAGGGGCAGCATATTGGGTACACAGAGCTAGCATTTGCAACATATATACATTTTTTGCCAAACTCTTACAAAACCTAAATTTCAAAGAACGAACATATCTTCAATGGGACGTCTAGCAGTGCCGGTTTTACCAAGCAGGTGTTTATGGCGCACGCGCAGCTTGGCGACTTACAGCAAATTATACATGCGGCGCGCGGTACCTGTGCCGGCTACTTCCTGGCGCATCGGTCTCGCACTCTGCTATTTTCATTTGTAAGGCTCACATTTTACGGCTGGAATGTCTATAATGAAATATTATTTGACACTAGTAAAATCTGCAGTACGCATTCAAAGATCTCGCAACCCGGAGAAACCACTAGAAAGCTGAACACCCCTGTGAATAAGAAACAAATAGAAGGTCCAGGAGACAAATAAGAAAATGGCGGGGGTGGTAAATCTGGAAATAACGGCTCCTGAGTTGCGTGCGGGATAATGCTTGCTTAAATTGGATTTCTAGCAGTTCGTATGTTACAATCAAACCATCAAAGAGCTGCGTGCAACCTGCCTATAACCTGCATGATACAGAGTCCCAAACATCTCCAGGAGCATTTGGAGGAGAAAACTATATAAGAGTCTTCACCGGCCAGCAGAGCAGCACGCTAATTTAACTGAGAGTACTGAGGAAAACATCAGCGCAGTTTCGTACCTGGTCAGCCGTGCAATCGTGAGCTGAGGTCTCCTGCCCTGAGAGCCCGGGAACACTGTCTGCAGCCTGGCTGTTATCCCTGCAACGATCTACGCCGAGTATAGTAACAGTCTGATCTATTGGCTCCTCTTTGTCCCAGGGCAGAAAGTAATGTTCAGTTCCTGCTTGCTCCTGGATCGTTTACTATATTTCTAAAATTATGGCAACCTCTCTAAGATCTGGTCGGATACGCGGCCAAGACTGTCCAGGGGGATCAATATCAGGCTCTTTGGATGACTTTATTTCCAGAGCTACTCGTGTTCTCGAACATGAGATTATTATTACAGAGAAGAGACTGTCCGTAGAGATAGCAGCTAAGAGATCCTCCCTGGGGAACATAAGGTTGGCACAGTCCCCTGTTCATGTGGCTACTGACACGGTCCAAAATGTGGCACCCAGTATCGAGGCTCCTGGTTCAGATGAAACGAACATAAGCCCAAACAGTAGCCGCAGCACAGCCAGCATTTCTATTTTGGAAAACAGTTCATGTTTGGGAGTTTATAACACTATTCCTTTATTTCCCAACCCAGAGATACCATCAGAAACTGATAAAGTCAAGGGCAAAGGGCGCATGAGTTTGCCCAAATCCTGTAAAAGGAAACGTCCAGGCGGGGTGAGCAAGGGTAAACGAGCTAAAGTGGCAAAAAAACAGTTATCTACAAACAATACTAATATTCAATCAGACTGTAATTCACTTTTAGATATTTCTGGTTCTACAGCCACTAAAATTACATCTGGCAAGCCACGTGCGAACCCATCATCTTCTACTGGTAACATGGACACTTTTGAACATTTATTAAGATCACTGTTGGCTCCCATTTTAGAGAGAGTAAAACAATTGAGCGCCAAAGTAGAGAACCTTGAAAATGTATTGTCGGCTAATACGGCTGTGATGAAAAAAGTTTTAGAATTGCATCCAGACAATGGGTGTTTACTCCCGGTCAAGAACGTGTTACCACATAAGGACACCTCAGATATTATCAGCGTGCCAATTTCGCATACTAAAAATCCTCATTGTGGATCAGATTCTGCACCCATGGCTACGGAAACTGGTTCCGCAGATGTGTCTGACAAAGAATGTTCTAATACTGTAAATAGAATAAGTAAAACCAAGCCAGTGAACGTAGACTTAAATAAAGACCAGCTTGCTAGTGCTATCCCCGCCCCGTTGAATACTGGCCCGATCTCTATACTACCATGTATAAATCTACCTCAAGAGTCACTTCCTTATACGGTTATTCTGGCGGGCGTCCCTAAGATTTCACACGACAAGACAGAATCCTTTAGAGATTTAAAAAACAAGGTCATACATTGGCTTAATGGAAATAGGTCTCTTCCATCCAACCTGCAAGCCGAAATTCTGTTCGTACGAAGGGTGAGTTGGGTGGGCACTAAAATTAAGGATGTAGAGGGCGATTGCATCATTATAAACTTCAGAGATCCTATAGTAGTTAGGCACATTTGTTACCATCCTAATACTCAAAATCCTGTAGGCATCCTCACCCTTCATTTACGGTATTTTTATCCGTCTACCTATTTTAGTCGGTCAGCACAATGGGCAAGGGTAAACAGGGGTAATCCCAGACCACCTATTCGAGATTTTAACCTCCCACTGCATAACCGTTTTGGTCCCTTCAATGATATGGAAGGTGTGGATTGACTGAACCTTAATAATCCAGCTCTTGATCTTACTGATATAATAGATCAGGATAGAGCCGCTGCAAAGAGAATAAATCCCGATGTCCAACTGCTGGGTGGTCCAATACAGTTTGGAGGTGATTGTCCTACATTGGTTGTCCCATCATTGATGGAGGACTGTAATACTGGTGTAAGTTTCGCCGTTCCTCTTGTATACTCACAGGATCATCTCCACCCTTCTCTTTCACCTAACCCAGTGCCTGCCCCTCCTGCCATCTCGGTGGCATCAGCTCAGGAGACTTTCACATCCTTGGAACATGACATTAGGGAGATAAAACACCCGGAAATCCCATCAGTCCCTCCTTGCAAGATTATGAGTTGGAACGTGGCGGGTATTAGGGCTAAAATGAATGACTCTAATTGGCAGGAATTCCTATGTTCATTTCACATAATATCCCTACAAGAGACTTGGGACACACAAAATAGTTTTTCTATGGATGGCTATTGCCATTTCCACATTCCAGCCAAACAAAGTGTAGCAGGGAGAGCAAAGGGTGGCTTGATCACGCTGTTCTCCCTTGAGATAAAGGGCTCACTTAGGCAGCTTGATGCAGGTTGTCCAAACTGTTTAATTGTGGAACTTTCGGCTCCCGATGTAAATAAAGTTTTATTTATTAATCTATATAACTCAATGGATGCCGACAATAATCTGGACCTTTTAGAGCAGTTTCTTTTATCTTATAGTTCAAGGTCGAATTCCTTTGAGATCTTTTTGATGGGGGATCTAAATATCCACCCTTGCGATAAATTGTGTCGAGGTGATGATCATGAGGATCCGCAATTCTCGGCCGCCCCACATTTTGAACATTCTAAACAGGGGGAAAATTTAGAATATCTCCTCGCAGAATGGAATCTTTATGAATCAGCCTGTGGGGAGGGAGAAAATAGGATCCCAACCTTTAAAGGGAAAGACAAAGGTACAATCATCGATTATATTTTTTTGAGTTCTTTAATGCTAGTCCAAGTTGTACGTTATTTTACAGAGGTCTCTATTTTTAGTGATCACAACCCGGTGATTCTGGAGATAATCCCGGGTGGCCGAACATTAACGTTTAGGCATCCGTCACAAAACTTGGCGAAAGAAGTTGTCCTAACTGATCAGGGTAGGAAACTCCGGTGGACTAAAGTGGTTCCAACTACTTTTTTGTCCGAAGTTCGGTCTCAAACCGAAACGGAGTTTAATATTTGCCTAGATCCTCAGTCTCAAGGCCCAGAGGTTATAAATGCCTTTAACATTATTTGTAAACAAATAAATCAGAATCTATTGGTTAAAGGGAAGCAAAAACCTGAGTTGGAAAAAAGATGGTTTAACAAAAACTGTTCCCAATCCCACGCTGACCTTCTTAAAGCCTTGAAAAAAATCCCCAGAGATAGGGATCTTGTAATCACGAAAAGGCTAGTATATAAACAGGCCTTAGCCCAAAGAAAACAGGAACTAAGGGAGGAAGCTTGGGCAAATCTTCTATCTACTGACACCCTGAAAGATAGTGGGAAATTTTGGGCAACTATAAATCAGCCCTTGTTCTCTAATGAGGATAAAAATCACGAATTTGATTGTAATATTCCTGACGAGGCATGGCTAACCCATTTCGAAAAAATATACAGCCTGCCTGTAGATGGTAATCATGCTTCATCAAGCTTGCCACAAAGCAATTCTTATTCCCTGGACTTTCAGGTTCCTGAAGTAGAAAGGGCCATAGAAGAAATGTCGCGAAACAAGGCCCCGGGACCTGATGGGGTCCCTGCGGATCTGTTTAGAGCTGATCCACATATTTGGGCAAACATTTTAACCAATGTATTCAATAGGACTGGGCTAAATAATAATAGTTTTCCTGCTACCTGGGCAACCTCAATCATTATTCCAATTTTTAAAAAAGGAGACCGACAGGACCCCTCCTGTTACAGACCAATCTCCTTGATAGATTCATCTGTCAAAATACTGGGTAGAGTGGTCTTGAACAGATTAAGCGAATGGTTGAAGGGGAGTGGGATCCTGTCGGATGCACAATACGGTTTTAGACCTAAACGGAGCACCATTGACCAGTGCTTAAACTTGCACCTTTTAATAAATAAATATACAGTGGCCAAGGAGGGGTTTTTGTACATGGGTTTTATGGATCTTTCCTCTGCGTTCGATCTTGTCAATAGATCTAAACTTTGGAATATCCTATTGACCATGGGCCTCCAACCTTCCCTTGTATATTTTTTGGCCGATCTTCACTCGGATTTATCAGCCAAAATTAGAGTCAACTCAAATGGGCGATGCACGAGGCACTTTAGGTCAGACAGAGGTGTCAGACAGGGATGTATCTTGGCCCCCTTGCTGTTCACCCTTTATATAAACGCTCTCGATTCCCAACTGGGAGAGGTATCTTTAGACATCCCGCGTATAGGAGACCAGGTTGTCCCGGTTCTCCTATATGCGGATGACGCAGTGCTTCTGGCTCGCACTGGAGTAGGGTTGCAAAAGTTGCTGGATGCCTTTGGAGATTTTATGCAAAATCTGGACCTTAAAATAAATGCGAAAAAATCTCAGGTCCTGATTGCGGGGAAGGGAAGGCAGAAATCCAGGGTTAAAACTTTCTTTTGTTGTGGGGATGTGGTAAACAGGGTCTCAACATTCCCTTATTTAGGGGTTGTTTTTGATGAAAAGGGCACTTGGAACCCACAAATCAATAGCCGGAGTGTGGCATTTGCTAGGACAGTTTCGGGAGTTAGAGGCTTTGTTAAAAGATTAGGGGCTAGACCAGTTGTAGCCCTACTAAAAGTTTACGAGGCAAAATGTTTAGCTGCTGCAACGTATGGTTGCCAGATATGGGGCTACACCAACCATAATAAAATACAGCTTATTGAAAATAAGTTCCTACGAGAAACCCTTTCTGTTCCACAGTCCACTCCGACTTTCTCTACACACACGGAAGTGGGGATTGGTTTTGTGACAGACCTGATTAGAATCGCCCCTCTCTTTTATTGGCTCAAGATTTGGCTGAACAAAGAAATTACTTTAAACCATGTAATATTGAATAACTGCTTAAAACTGGATAATGTAAATAAAATATCATGGTTAGCATACATAAAATCTGGGTTCCAAAAGATAGGTCGCGAGGCCCTCTTCCGATCACCAGAAACTATCACGAAGAAGGATCTTGCAATGACCAAAACTGCCCTTGAGACCTTATTTTCCTTAGAACGTGAGGAGCTAGAAATGACAAAGCCAACAGTTAGAGCCAATTATGCCTTGATCAGTTCCCCTGGTCCTGAACCATATCTGATTGTTGTGAATGCCTCATACCACCGGTTGCTCCTAATCAGATTTAGGTTTAGTTTGGTGCACTTTTCTCTGGGCTTTTTTAAAACCTGGTGCACCGTGGATCGTTCAGAACCCTGCAAATGTGACAATAGTTCAAGACAGGACACTCTACATTTTTTAATGTTCTGTAGTTTTTACAAGGATTGCAGGAGGAAGTTTTTGCTGCCGATATTGAGGGAGCTGGGTTTTAGACAGGTTAGGCCAGCACTTATATATTTACTGCAACTAAGTACCCCACGAATTATGTTTCACGTCGCAAGCTTCCTGGTCGCAGCTATGCGTATTAGGAAAAAAATTGTTTTTCCATTGCAGGTTTTAAATTAGATCATTTTTTAACATTTTACGTACAAATTTTATAACTGTAGTTTTTACATTATTTATATCTGAATATGAAATAGGTCATATTATGATCGGGATTCATGGCATGAATTGTGTGTTTTATTCAATGTTTTTAATCGTGTTTGTTAGGATTGTATGTGTCTTTTATGATATTAATTTATCGAATAAAGGAATTTTGACTTTGACTAGAAAGCTGCGACGGCATTTTTTGCATTTCAATGACGAACGTTTAAAATTCAAATGACTACGGCCCAGTGCAAAGATGAAACAAACTCTGTTGGGAGAAGGAAAATCATATGTACAGTCCAGCGGCAGCCGGCATGCTGGGGGGGGGGGAATCGCGGCCCGCGGGTGGGGAATAAAACGAAATAAATTCAAATAAAAGTAAACGTACCTGAGTGCTGCCTCCGCTCCGGCCCGTCCTGGTGGTGAGTCCGCTTCCCTCCACTACACAACGCAATGGAAGCCAATCGGAACGCAGGTAGGCGCAGCAGGCTAGCGCCCCAGCCGGGACATTTTCTCTGCCTAGAGAAAGACAGAGAGTGGGCGGTCCTGCTCGAGGGCCGGGGGGGGAGTGGTTTACCCACTGTTGTGGGTACTGACTGTTTGGTCGGCTCAGGGCCGACCAAACAGTCAGTACCCAAAACAGTGGGTAAGCCACTCCCCCCGGCCCTCGAGCAGGACCGCCCACCCCACGCCCCCAACCAGGCCCAGAGGCACTTCTGCTTTCTCGCAATGCGAGAAGGCAGAAACATAAATGGGAGTTTATACCGTTTATGTTTCTGCCTTCTCGCACTGCGAGAAAGCAGTGTGGCAACACCCCCACGCCCCAATGGGGGAGCCGCCACTGCCGAACATTTTTCGTTACTACGCCCATAGAGTTATTGAGGTGATAAGCAAGGTCACTTATAATATGAGACTGACCAGCACATTGGTGTCCAAGTGGAGTTATTTTAGGAGTGGTTTAAATAACAGATGCTTATGCCCCTCATTACAAGTAGGGAGTAAGGCTAAATACCATTACCCAAGGTTGAGGTAATTACTCGTCTGGTAAATACTGCATATTCAGAGTTTTCGATATGAAAATGCAGCATAACATGCATCATTGACTTTAATACACCGACTTCTCCATGTTTTGCTTTTTTTCCAGGATTTGTCCCTTGAGAGATTTCAGCAAGCTTGACCTGCCAGTATCTATCGGGATAACTGCATGGGGGTGTGATAATTATCACACATTTGGTAATTCCGATTCCTGTGCAAACTTTAGTTTCCATAGGTATCAGAAGGTAGCCCTCAATTGATATTGAGATTTAAGAAGATGTAGCCTTCATTGACAATAGTCACTTTAGTGGGCGAAGGACTCTGCCTTTAGCTTGATGAGAGATGGGTGCCCTATATCTCCTGGGGAGACTACGTGCTTGAGTGTTGTATTTGGGACTACAGCATAAACTGATATTGAGTTGGGAGAGCCTCTGTTCAGGTAAATGAGTAGAGCCCGAAGGTTTTGTACATTAGATGTCATGGTGTCTAATTGGTTACAGTAGTTCCAGAGTTGAGTGGCTAAATGTTTGGAGATTACTGGTAGTGGGCAAGTTCTCATTTTTTATGCTGCACCTGGTCAGAATATTTTTTTGTTCTGCTGCGATTTCTAGATTAGGTCAGTAAGTGTTGCCCCTTTCCTTCTTTTATAAATGCTGGTAGACTGAGAATCTGCTTTTCTTTTTCTCTTTCTAGATTTTGTTTTTCTATTCCAACTTGATATCATATGCCTTGTGTCCAAAACAGGAGATGGCCTGTGAATGTGTTTTGATCCACATGAATACTTCATATCAGTTTGGCATTTTGACCCACTGTCTATTTGATAAAGAAGGATGCCTAAGTTTTTGGCTTCGTCATCTAACTGTAGAAAGGAAAATTCATTAAGTTTTGAATTTTGTAGGCCATTCCGTTCTTTTTTAGTCTGCTGTGTTTATGTTTTTAATGCTGTATGTTTTGAGTGTGGGGTACAGACATTTAGATCATGCTGTGGTTTTTTCCACAACAAAGCAATATGAGTCCACATGAGATTTGTAGAGTGAGTAAATATGGAAGATGTATGATAACAATATATTCTTCAAAATGTTCCATATAAGTTGATAATCCTACTAAGTCAGGACCCCAAATATTTAAGAAAACTAACAGTTTTACATATTCTTCTGGAAACCATAGTTCTACAAGAAACTGTAACATTACACTGGCCACTTTTAACAAACTTTTTATAGGGGATGTCGCTCAGGATTACTAGAGCCATTGGTATAGAAGAAGTGTCATCTCAGATAACGAAAAAAACCAGTGGTATCCTATCAGGTCTTGAAAACCAAACATGCTAAATGGGTGTACATTAATATCCAGCCAGATGCTATAGCCACTTTAGTAAATTTGTCAAACTCTTGCATCTCCAGAGCAGTTAATCTTTAGTTCTTGTAAATTATGAGATTGAAAGCCCAAATAACAATAAACTTAATGTATCTAATGACAACATTTGATTAGATGAATAGAACCTTTTACAAGTTTGTTATTGAAAAAAAACCAACATTTTGATGTTATATTTATCTATCCTAAGTGGCCTCACAATTTCAAGAATGCAATAATAAGTTGCCTTATGGATAAAGGCAACAGGCTGCCTTAATTACTTCATGGAGTAAAAAAAATTAAGCATTATCCTCATACCAATTAGGATGATTAACTGAAGTACCCACCTTAACCTCGCAAACAAATTTACCCATGCTCAGTCCAAATAAGAAAAAAACTTCGAAGCTTGTATTTGAATTTCAGGACACCAATAATGATCCCTTGAGGGTCAGGGACAAGAAATAAAAAAAGGCCTTAATGTGCAAGGGCCAACAAACCTATTGCGGGCATCTACCTTCCAAAACCTCTTTAGTAAAAAAGTGCAAATATGCTTCCATTTTAAATAGTGTTTACAGTGCCTTTTTTATACAGCTAAACCATGCTCAAGATTTTTGACAAAAATAAAAACATTTACAACAGATCTTTAGAGTCTGTCCTGAGGCACTGCTTGATATCTTATTGATTACAGAGAGATGGAAATAAACAAGTATGGAAAGAAAGTTTACAGGCTTACAGTATTGTCACCTCATATAGATGTAAAAAATGCAATGTTTAGAACCATCATGCAATTTCACTGCTGTATCTCATTCTGAAGAACAAATCCCTGATGTCCTTCTCGCTGTACTCGTCGTCGCCACTCAGCCAGATGACTTTACCATTAGTGATGTCTTCCTTCAACTTCCGCTTAGTAAGAGACACTGGACCTGGTGCTTCAGATGCCAATGGGCCATTCAGCAGCATGTAGCAGGCATGACGACTTTGCTGAAATAAAACCGCATCAAAAGCTGTTATTTTTTCTGTGTTATTTCTCAACTCCAGGATAACCTTGGGGCATGAAGGATGGAACATATACAAATTCTGTTTCACTGGCAAATCTGTACTGTTGGTCTCCAATTGATAGTCTCCTCAGAACAAAAACGTGGACCTGTGATCTCCAGTTCGGAGTGTGGCTGGCTTTGGGCTCCCTGGTTTGTAACTGATTTCCAGTTCCCAGTGCACTGATCCTGAGGTGCTCTCAAGAATCATGACCTTTTTTCTGTTGACTTCAATTCCGACTTCCATCACTATATCCAACATATCTTTTTATAGTATCCTAATGTTGGCTCACTTAGGACAGTTGATGTGTTGACAGTCCACAGAGTAGGAAGGCTTTGGCCATCAAGTAATTCAGAAAAATCTGATTTTACCACAAGCAGATTTTCATAATACTATCCAGGCATCCTCACTACATACCAAATTTGTCCAGGACTAGAAACTGGTATTGGGATTCTTCCAGTGGTTATGTTGATCTTTTTTTCCCACTCATTGTCTTGCTTAAGCGTTACCGGGTTGTTCTTTTCTCCAGTTGTCATTGAATACAAGTTGTTTAAGGAGTATCCGTGAATGGAGTTCTCGTTGTAAAAGATGATGTAGGGAGACTGAAACTTGGTAACATGCATTAAATATCCAGCTGGTATGTCAAAGTTCACACTTGCCTAATTTTCATTAACCCAGTTTAAACCCTCACAGTGACTAAAATTGCTATTTTTACAGACTTTTTCTCCTACTCAGATGCTTCTATTTTTGACCAGATTTCAGGTGGAAAATAAATCTTAACACACGTATTTAAGTTCCAAAACTGCTAATTTACATCCATTAGTCATTTACAGTCAAAAGTTTAAACATTCAAATATCACCTTTACTGACCATCTGGAAAAAGTTCGACAGGTCCAAGGTCATCTTTTTTAATCAGAAAATTGATTTTTTGGACTGTACAAAAAATTCACCAAAATGTCAATTGAATCATGCCTGATGTTGAATAAACACTTTTTAAATCCTCTCAGAGACCAAAATTGCCATTTTTACTGACTTTTCCCCTACTTAGAAGATTCTATTTGATCAATTTTGGGCAGGGAATGACTCTAAACACACTTATTTTAGTTCCAACAGTGATAATTCAGATCCAACATTCCTTTACTATCAAAATATGAAACATTCAAAAATGACCTTTAGTGACCATCTGGAAAAGGTTCGACAGGTCCGGGGTCATTGTTCTTCATCAGAAAATAGATTTTTTGGACTGTACATATAATGATTCAAAATGTCAATTGGATCGTGCCTCATGATGAAAAACCCACTTTTAAATCCTCACAGTGAACAAAATTGCCATTTTTGGAGACTTTTACTCCTCTCAGAAGAATCTATTTTGACCAATTGGGGCAGGGAAATGACTCTAAACACACTTACTTTAGTTCCAAAATTGATAATTCACATCCATCAGTCATATACTGTTAAAAGATTAAACATTCAAAAATCACCATTACTTACCATCTGGAGAAGGTTCAACAGGTCCAGGGTCATCGTTTGCGATCAGAAAATGCATTTATTGGACTGTACAAAAAATGATTAAAAATGTCAATTGGATCATTCCTCCTGTTGAACAGCCACATTTTAAAATCTCACAGCAACCAAAATGTACATTATTACAGACATTTCCTCCTACTCAGAAGATTCTATTTTGGCCAATTTCAGACAGGTAAATGACTCTATAAACACACTTATCTTAGTTACAAAGTGATAATTCACATCCAACATTCTTTTACTGTCAATAGATTAAACATTAAAAAATCACCCTGGAAAAAGTTCGACAGGTCCGAGGTCATCGTTTTTCATCAGAAAATTGATTTTTTGGGCAGTCCGAAAAATAATTAAAAATATCAATTGTATCATGCATCATGTTGAATAACCCCTTTTTAAAACCTCACCGTGACCAAATTGCCATTTTTACAGACTTTTCCCTCTACTCAGAAGCTTCTATTTTGACAGATTTTGGGCAGGAAAATGAATCTACACACACTTGTTTTAGTTCCAAAAGTGCTAATTTACATCCAGTAGTCATTTACAGTCGAAATATTAAACATTCAAAAATCGCCATTACTGACCATCTGGAGAAAGTTCTACAGGTCCGGGGTCATAATTTTTCACCATAAAATGTATCTCTTGGACTGTACAGAAAATGCGCCAAAATGTCATTTGGATCATGCCTCATATTGAATAAATACTTTTTAAATCCTCTCAGAGACCAAAAATTGCCATTTTTGCAGACTTTTACTCTTACTCAGAAGATTCTATTTTGACCAATTTTGGGCAAGGTAATGATTCTAAACACACTTATTTTAGTTCCATAAGTGATAATTCACATCCAACATTATTTTACTATCAAAAGATGAAACATTCAAAAATCACCTTTACTGACCATCTGAAAAAAGTTCAACTGGTCAGAGGTCATCATTTTTCATTGGAAAATAGATTTTTGGGAATGTACAAAAAATTATTCAAAATGTCAATTGGGTCGTGCCTCATGATGAATAACCCATTTTTAAATCCTCACAGTGAACAAAATTGCCATTTTTGCAGACTTTTACCCCTCTCAGAAGATTCTATTTTGACCAATTGGGGCAGGGAAATTACTCTAAACACATTCATTTTAGTTCCAAAATTGATAATTCACATCCATCAGTCATTTACAATTAAAAGATTAAACATTCAAAAATCACCATTACTTACCATTTGGAGGATGTTCAACAGGTCCATGGTCATCGTTTGCCATCATAAAATGCATTTATTGGACTGTACAAAAAATGATTAAAAATGTCAATTAGATCATTCCTCCTGTCGAACAACCACATTTTAAAATCTCACAGCATCCAAAATTGACATTATTACAGACATTTCTCCTACTCTGAAGATTCTATTTTGGCTCATTTCTGACAGGCAAATGACTCTAAACACACTTATCTAAACATATGAAAATCACCATTACTGACCATCTGGGGAAAGTTGGAAAGGTCCGGGGTCATCGTTTTTCATCAGAAAATTGATTTTTTTGGACAGTACAAAAAATGATTCAAAATATCAATTGGATCGTGCACCATGTTGAATAACCCCTTTTAAAACCTCACAGTGACCAAAATTGCCATTGTTACAGACTTTTCCTCCTACTCAGAGGCTTGTATTTTGACATATTTTTGGCAGGAAAATCAACCTAAACACACTTGTTTTAGTTCCAAAACTGCTAATTTCCATTCAATAGTCATTTACAGTCAATATATTAAACATTCAACAATCGCTATTATTGACCATCTGGAGAAAGTTTGACAAGTCCGGGTCATCATATTTCATCAGAAAATGTATTTCTTGGACAGTAAAACAATGATTCAAAATGTCAATTGGATTGTGCCTCATTTTCGTTAACCCCTTTTTAATCCCTCACAGTGACTAAAATTGCTATTTTTACAGACTTTTCCTCCTACTCAGATACTTCTGTTTTTGACCAGATTTCGGGCTGAAAAGGAATCTAAACACACTTGTTTTAGTTCCAAAAGTGCTAATTTTACAGTCAAAAGACTAAACATTCAAAAATCACCTTTACTGACCATCTAGAAAAAGTTCGACAGGTCCGGGGTCATCATTTTTCATCAGAAAATTGATTTTATGGTCAGTACCAAAAATTATTCAAAATGTCATTCGGATCGTGCCTCATGTTGAATAACCCATTTTTAAAGCCTCACCATGACCAATTTGCCATTTTTACAGACTTTTCCTCCTACTTAGAAGCTTCTATTTTGACAGATTTCGGGCAGGAAAATGAATCTAAACACACTTGTTTTAGTTCCAAAAGTGCTAATTTACATCCATTAGTCATTTACAGTCAAAAGATTAAACATTCAAAAATGGCCATTACTTACCATCTGGAGAAAGTTCGACAGGTCCAGGGTCATCATTTTTCACCAGAAAATGTATTTCTTGGTGTTAGAACCGGCGGTCTCTAGTTGGCAGAGGTGTACACTTCGGACAAATAGGGACCAACCAACTCTAGTCAGGGAAAGGGGATTACACACTCAGATAACCCCTGCTACCCCCTTGGTAGCTTGGCAGAGCAGACAGGCTTATCTCAGAGGCAGTGTGTTAAGCATTTATGACCACATACAGTAATAAAGTGAATACACTACAGATGGACACGACACAGAAGTTATTATAAAAATAGTATTTTTATATAAGGCTTAGCACAAGACCAAATAACGACAAAAATATACCACAGTCTTAATAAATACGCTTTGGAAGGAAAAATAATAGTTCAAATAAGGTTTCTTCTTGGCAAATAGTTCTTTAGCAAAGTATTCTTCTGAGCACAGTTCTTTGGCAACAATGTAACCCCCACAGGAGTCACACGACGTCGAGTCTACAAGATTCCCAAGGTTCGGCGTTGACCGCGAGGAGCGCTACGTCGAGCCTGGAGTCGCAACAGACCCCACAAGTACAGTACCTTGAGAAACGAAGAAAACGAGGATCCACGGCGTCGAGATGTCGGCGTCGAGGTCGGCGTCGATCGTGCCTCGGAGTCGGGTCAATCCGCAGCGGTGTCGAGGGATGTCGGGCCGGAGCAGCGCTCACGGCGTCGAGAAGGGCGTCGAGTCGATGCGATCAGCAGCGGCGTCGGGACGGGTCGCTTGGAGGTGAAGCCGATACTCACTCCTCACTGGCGTTGATACCGGCGTCGAGACGGGGTCACTTGGAGCCGGGGCCGATACCCACTGCTCACTGGCGTTGCTGCTGGCGTCGAGACTGCAGATTTTCCCTTGTGTACTGGAAACAACACTTTCCAGCAATTCAGCAATTCAGTAGATGGTGAAGTCCTTTGGCCCTGTGACTTCAACAGGAGACTGGCACTCTTCCAGTCCTTGGAGATTTCCTAGCAAGTGTTCAGAGAGTACACACCAAGTTCCTCTCTCCTGGTTCCTTGGCAAAAATAAAGAAGCAGCTTTCAGGTTCCTCCACAGCAAAACAGCACTCTGGCAGAAAGGGGAGGCAAGTCCTTAGATCAGCAGGCTTCTTGTCCTTGGTACAGGGTTCCTTGTCAGAAGTGATCTGAGTTCTTGGTTCAGGGGTCCTTCTCTTATACCCCTTTTTCCCTTTGTTCCCTTTGTCCAAGCAGGGAGATTCCCACCATCTCAGGTTTGTTGTGGGTGTTGCCAGGCAGAGGCACCTGGCCTATTCACTGAGCAGGGCAGAGTCCTCAGCCGCCCAGCAGGAGGCGGAGCCAGTATTGTCACTGGCAGGAGCAGGGCTATCAGTCGCCCAGCAGGAGGTGGAGCCAGTATTGTGTCAGGCAGGGCAGGCTACTCTTCCCTCACTCTATGTGTAAACGCCCCATTCACCCCACACTGACTCATTCAGACCTCTGGAGCCACCCAGCCCCTGACACACACACCAAACCAGCAGAGACCGGTAGATAGTTGGACAAGAAAATAGCCACTTTCTAAAAGTGCTATTTTCAAACATAGAATTTAAAAACCATCCATCCTAAAGGGTGTGTTATTAAATTCTGAGTTCAGGGATACTAAACTCGACTTGCTACCATGCTCCCTGAGTCAGATAGATTATAATGGAGTTAATAATCAGTCTGCCCAGTCTGGCCTATTGGAGGCAGGTAGCCCTTCAATAGTGAAAAACGAAAATGGCTGTAATTCACTATTAGGTCATGCCACACACATCAGGGCATGACCTACCTTTTACCAACAATGCACCCTGCCCTAGGGCCTACCATAGAGGTGTCTGAAATGTGGCAAAGTGAAGGTTTAGAGACTGGCAAGTAGGTTTCCTTACCAAGTCGACATGGCAGTCAGGGACTGCACGCAGGCGCTGCGGTGGCAGGCCTGAGACACATTTTACACGCTGCTCCTGTGGGTGGCACAACCAGTGCTGCAAGCCCACCAGCAGCAGTTAACTTACACGCCCTCGGCACACGCAGTGCACTAGACTAGGGTCTGAACAGTAAGTCAACCAAGCCAATCATGGTAACACCAATCAATGTAACAATTTAACATAGGGAGCACTTGCACTGTGGCACTGATCAGCAGTGGCACAGTGCCCAAAGCAATAATCCAGCAAAAACATCGTAAACAGAGGAGGCAAACAGAAAAAAATGGAGGAGAGACTCATGCCAATGATGCCAGGTCTAACACGTGTCCCCTCCAGCTGAAATGTGGGGAGAACTACCCTTCACCCAGGGAGTCCTCATCACTAAGGCGGAAAAATCTGGACAGACCATCAGCATTGGCGTGATCCGTACCAGGGCGGTGTTCCACCGTAAAGTCCATCCCCTGTAGGGAAATGGACCACCTCAACAGCTTTGGGTTCTCACCCCTCATCTGCATTAACCATCTGAGGGGCCTGTGGTCTGTCTGAACCCGGAAGTGAGTCCCAAACAGGTAGGGTCTTAGCTTCTTCAGCGCCCAGACCACAGCAAATGCCTCACGCTCTATCGCACTCCACCTTTGTTCCCTGGGAAGTAACCTCCGGCTGATGAAGGCTACAGGTAAGTCTCGGCCCTCCTCATTCATCTGTGCTAGAACAGCCCCCACACCATGCTCTGAAGCGTCTGTCTGGACAATGAATTCTTTTGAAAAGTCGGGTGCCTGGAGGACCGGTGATGTACACATTGCAGTTTTCAGGGTGTCAAAGGCGTTCTGACAGGCGTCAGTCCAGATCACAAGTCTCGGCTGCTTCCTGGAAGTCAGCGAGGTCAAGGGGTGCACAATGTTGCCATACCCCTTGACAAACCTCCTGTAGTAACCCGTGAGACCCAAGAAGGCTCTCACCTGAGTCTGGGTTTTGGGCGGTTCCCAAGACAGGATGGTATCTATCTTGGGTTGCAGGGGGGCCACCTTGCCGCTCCCTACTTGGTGCCCCAAGTACACCACTGAACCCTGCCCAATCTGGCACTTACTAGCCTTGATTGTGAGGCCTGCTCTGCGCAGGGCCAACAACACTTCCTGGAGGTGGCGCAAGTGTTCCTCCCAGCTGGCGCTGAACACTGCTATATCGTCCAGGTAGGCGGCGCTGAAATCTTCCAGCCCGGCCAATACCTGGTTAACCAACCTCTGGAATGTGGCAGGGGCATTCTTCATCCCAAAGGGCATCACACGGAACTGGTAGTGCCCATCTGGTGTGGAGAATGCAGACCTCTCTTTTGCCCCATCAGTCAAGGCGATCTGCCAGTACCCAGACGTTAGATCAAACGTACTAAGGTACCGGGCAGCCCCCAACCGATCGATGAGCTCATCAGCTCTGGGGATGGGGTGCGCGTCAGTCTCGGTGACCGAATTGAGTCCTCGGTAATCCACACAGAACCGAAGTTCTGGTGAAGCACCAGGCGCTGCAGCCTTTGGGACCAAGACCACTGGGCTGGCCCAAGGACTGCTAGAGGACTCAACCACCCCTAAGGCAAACATCTTGGAGACCTCCTCCTTGATATATGCTCTGACCTTTTCAGTCACCCTGTAGGCCTTGTGCCTCACAGGAGTGCTGTCCCCAGTGTCCACATCATGGACACACCACTGAGTGACACCAGGGATTAAGGAGAACAGATCAGGGAATTGTACCAACAGATGGCGACAATCTTGCTGCTGCTCAGGGGTCAGTGTGTCAGAGAGGACAACACCATCCACTGACCCATCTTTTTCTTTTGCACACAGGGGGCCCGATTCACAGAACTAACTTAAGACAAAATCCTAAACTTACTACTTTTGGTATTCACAGAAGTTAGGATTTTGTCTTAAGTTGTCTTAAGTCTGTCTTAAGTCTGTCTTAAGTTTGTCTTAAGTTTGTCTTAAGTCTGTCTTAAGTCAGTCTTAAGTCAGTCTTAAGTCTGTCTTAAGTCTGTCTTAAGTTTGTCTTAAGTTTGTCTTAAGACAAACTTAAGACAAAATCCTAACTTCTGTGAATACCAAAAGTACTAAGTTTAGGATTTTGTCTTAAGTTAGTTCTGTGAATCGGCCCCAGGAGGTCAGGAAGAGGCTCACTCTCCTCCTCCATCCCAGCATCTGTGGCAAGGAGCATGCCCACTTCGGACCTTTCTAAGTGGGGCTTTAACCGGTTGACATGCAGGACCCTTAAGGGGTTCCTGGGAGACTTCAAGTCCACCAAGTAGGTGACATCGCTCTTTTTCTCCACAACCTCAAATGGTCCGGTCCACCTGTCCTTGAGCGCACAAGGTTCCACAGGGGCCATGACCCAAACTTTCTGACCAGGTTGAAGCTCAACCAGAGTGGCATTCTGATCGTACCACCGCTTCATCTCTTCCTGGCTGGCCTCCAGATTTGCCTGAGCAAGATCTCTGAAGCGCCGAGTCTGGTTCCTAAAGGCCAGCATGTAACTATATACATCCTGGGGAGGTTTCCTGGGAGATTGCTCCCAGCCTTCTTTGACCAGACTCAAAGGTCCTCTTACCGGGTGACCATACAAAAGCTCAAAGGGGCTGAACCCTAGAGACTTTTGTGGCACCTCAC
The DNA here is from genome assembly GCF_964204655.1 of Triturus cristatus. Taxonomy (NCBI): domain Eukaryota; kingdom Metazoa; phylum Chordata; class Amphibia; order Caudata; family Salamandridae; genus Triturus; species Triturus cristatus. The sequence goes on along the minus strand of NC_140591.1, from coordinate 740,224,415 downwards.
GGTAAGCAAACAGCAGGCATGGCAAGAGGACGTCCCATTTACGCCTCATTGGTTCTTCAAGACCCATGATCATGCCTTTTAGGGTCCGGTTGAATCTCTCAACCAGCCCATTCCCTTGAGGGTGGTAAGGAGTGGTAAACTTGTAGGTTACCCCACACTCCTTCCACAGAGACTTCATATAATTCGAAATGAAGTTGGTGCCCCGGTCTGACACCACCTCTCGGGGGAACCCCATGCGGGAGAAAACACCCATCAGTGCCCGTCCCACCACGGGGGCCGTCACTGTGCGGAGAGGGATGGCTTCCGGGTACCGGGTGGCATGGTCCACCAAGACCAGGATAAACCTGTTGCCCATGGATGTCTTGGGGTCCAGTGGCCCCACAATGTCAATTCCCACTCGCTCAAAGGGGGTACTGACGACGGGAAAAGGTTGGAGGGGAGCCTTCTGCTTCCGCCCGATTTTCCCACTTGCCTGGCAAGTTTGACAGGTCCTACAATGGATATCTGAATCCTTTCTCATCTGGGGCCAATAAAAATGGGTGACAAGCCTGTCATAGGTCTTGTCCTGCCCCAGATGTCCAGCTAACGGAACGTCATGAGCCAACCCCAGTAGGAAGGCTCTGAAGCGCTGGGGTACCACCAGCACACGGGCTGACCCAGGTTCAGCAGCCTTAGGCTCGCTATACAGGAGGTCGTTCTCCCAGTAGACCCAATGTGATCCTGACTGATCACCTGTCATTTGGGCTGAGGCCTGCTGCCTCATACCCACAAGAGAAGGGCACACTTTCTGTTCAGCACAAAATTCCTCCCTGGAGGGACCACCATCCTGCTGCCAATGGGTCAGCTCGGGCAGGTCTCCCAGTTCGGCCACTTGTTCTCCTGTCGGTTCCAGGGCATCCCCCTCAGGGTCTGCTCCCTCCTGGACCGCGGGAACGATGGGGGACGGTTTCCCGCGCCCCCTGCCCCTTCTCTTCACGGTTGGGACCTGGGCCATACTTTCAGGCTCCAGGGCCCCATCAACACCCTTACTGACTGACATGGACCGGGTGGTCGCACACACCCACTCAGGCAGACCCAACATTTCCAGATGCGATTTTCTCTCCACCTTAGCCCAAGGGGAGTCCTCCAAATCATTGCCCAGGAGACAATTAACAGGCATGGCGGGCCTCACAGCAACCTGAAGAGTACCTGAGACCCCCCCCCCCACTCAAAGGGAACTTGAGCTACCTCACACTGACTCTGTGAGTTGTCAGCAGCTACAACGGGGTAGAATGCATGAGGGACCACCTGCTCTCTGGACACCAAGAGACACTTGACAGCTGTCACACTCGCTCCGGTGTCTCTGAGAGCTTCCACCCTATGGCCATTAATGGTCACCCACTGCCTATATTTCTTAGTGTTACTAGGCAGAGGGGTTGGAGGGACCATTTCCACGTCTCCTAAAGAGACCAGGGACATTTCTGCGGGACCCCACCCACCGGGGGCACCCATCTCATCCCCTCCCAGGGCTACACTCGCTACCTGACGAGGGGGTGCACGCGGCGGTGCATTCGAATCCTTCATGGGACACTGGGGATCATAATAACGGTGTCCCACCTGCTTACAGGCATAGCAGGTCATGGGGCCCCTGTGAACAGGTTTACCTGTCGGGGCCTCTGGCTTCTTTACAGGGGGAGGCTGGGAACCCTTCCCTTGGTTCCCTTGGGGACTACTTTGGGGCCCTTTCTGAAACTCCCTCTGTTTACCCCTGTCCCCCCCACTCTTCTGCTGGGGACCCTGCCCACCTTTGGCTGAGTCTCCCACTGGACCCTTGTGGACCCTGGTACTGACCCAGCGGTCCGCCTCCTCAGCAAGTTTTCTAGGGTTAGATATCTTGCTATCAACAAGGTGCTGGCGTAGCTCTGGAAAACAGTTATTAGACAAGTGCTCCCAAGCAAACAAATCATAAAGAGCATCATAACTATCAACCTTGCTACCCTTTATCCAACCATCCATGGTTCTGCAGAAAAAAGACACATATTCAACCCACGTAGTACCAGGCAACTTCTTACATTCTCTAAAGGTTTGTCTGTACTTTTCTGGAGTTAAGCCATATCTCAGCATTAAAGCATCTTTCATATGAGTATAAGACATCCTATCCTCAGCAGGAAGGCTCAACAAGGTATCTCTCCCTTCATTTGTAAAGCGGCTCCACAACCCCGTTCCCCAATCTTTCTCAGGGACCCGGTGGGCCAATAACGCTAACTCATATGCTTTAAACCATTGGCTAATATCTTCATTCTTACTGTAATCTTTGATCACATCTTTAGGAAAATAAAACCTACTTTCTGCAGGCACAGATGGAGTGCTGCCACCAGAGGGATTCAACTCTAAACTCTTAGTTTTAAGCTCCATCTCCCTCACCATCTTCTCACGTTCAAACGCTAATTTCTCTCTCTCAAAATCTAATCTTTTGCTCTCCATTTCAGCTTCTCTCTTGCTTCTCGCATTCTCTAATTCCAACTGCCCTTCTTATTTAAGTTTTGCCATTTCCAACTTGTACCCCCTCTCCTTCTCCCTGTCTTCTAATTCTTCGGGGGAAAGGCTCCTAGAGGACGCACTACTGCCTGGAGATGACACTGGCCCACCTGTGGGCTCTTCCTCTTCCTCTTCTTCTTCCTCTTCCGGAACCACCACCGGATCAGAGGGATTTCTGGCCTCTAACCAGGCCTTCAGCGCTTTGAGGAAGCCCTCTTTCTTTGAGACACCTGTGGTCGGAACTTTAAACTGCTTGCAAAATCCTTTTAGATCTTTTAGCGTGTAGGAATCTATCTTCTCCTTATCAAATTCCCCCACAACATTCTCCACAGGTGTAGCAGCTCTGGCATTCTCCATGGTCAAAACTGGCAGTGTTTAAAAAAAATAAGCTCCAGGAAAGCGGAGAACAAAATTAGAATATCCTACCAAAAACAGATTGTGGCTGCGTTATGGTCTGCTTTCACTATGTAGCGTACACTAATCACTGCACATGAGTCATAAATGCAAAGTTCAAATCCTCACCGCTGACCACCAACGTTAGAACCGGCGGTCTCTAGTTGGCAGAGGTGTACACTTCTGACAAATAGGGACCAACCAACTCTAGTCAGGGAAAGGGGATTACACACTCAGATAACCCCTGCTACCCCCTTGGTAGCTTGGCAGAGCAGACAGGCTTATCTCAGAGGCAGTGTGTTAAGCATTTATGACCACATACAGTAATAAAGTGAATACACTACAGATGGACACGACACAGAAGTTATTATAAAAATAGTATTTTTATATAAGGCTTAGCACAAGACCAAATAACGACAAAAATATACCACAGTGTTAATAAATACGCTTTGGAAGGAAAAATAATAGTTCAAATAAGGTTTCTTCTTGGCAAATAGTTCTTTAGCAAAGTATTCTTCTGAGCACAGTTCTTTGGCAACAATGTAACCCCCACAGGAGTCACACGACGTCGAGTCTACAAGATTCCCAAGGTTCGGCGTTGACCGCGAGGAGCGCTACGTCGAGCCTGGAGTCGCAACAGACCCCACAAGTACAGTACCTTGAGAAACGAAGAAAACGAGGATCCACGGCGTCGAGATGTCGGCGTCGAGGTCGGCGTCGATCGTGCCTCGGAGTCGGGTCAATCCGCAGCGGTGTCGAGGGATGTCGGGCCGGAGCAGCGCTCACGGCGTCGAGAAGGGCGTCGAGTCGATGCGATCAGCAGCGGCGTCGGGACGGGTCGCTTGGAGGTGGAGCCGATACTCACTCCTCACTGGCGTTGATACCGGCGTCGAGACGGGGTCACTTGGAGCCGGGGCCGATACCCACTGCTCACTGGCGTTGCTGCTGGCGTCGAGACTGCAGATTTTCCCTTGTGTACTGGAAACAACACTTTCCAGCAATTCAGCAATTCAGTAGATGGTGAAGTCCTTTGGCCCTGTGACTTCAACAGGAGACTGGCACTCTTCCAGTCCTTGGAGATTTCCTAGCAAGTGTTCAGAGAGTACACACCAAGTTCCTCTCTCCTGGTTCCTTGGCAAAAATAAAGAAGCAGCTTTCAGGTTCCTCCACAGCAAAACAGCACTCTGGCAGAAAGGGGAGGCAAGTCCTTAGATCAGCAGGCTTCTTGTCCTTGGTACAGGGTTCCTTGTCAGAAGTGATCTGAGTTCTTGGTTCAGGGGTCCTTCTCTTATACCCCTTTTTCCCTTTGTTCCCTTTGTCCAAGCAGGGAGATTCCCACCATCTCAGGTTTGTTGTGGGTGTTGCCAGGCAGAGGCACCTGGCCTATTCACTGAGCAGGGCAGAGTCCTCAGCCGCCCAGCAGGAGGCGGAGCCAGTATTGTCACTGGCAGGAGCAGGGCTATCAGTCGCCCAGCAGGAGGTGGAGCCAGTATTGTGTCAGGCAGGGCAGGCTACTCTTCCCTCACTCTATGTGTAAACGCCCCATTCACCCCACACTGACTCATTCAGACCTCTGGAGCCACCCAGCCCCTGACACACACACCAAACCAGCAGAGACCGGTAGATAGTTGGACAAGAAAATAGCCACTTTCTAAAAGTGCTATTTTCAAACATAGAATTTAAAAACCATCCATCCTAAAGGGTGTGTTATTAAATTCTGAGTTCAGGGATACTAAACTCGACTTGCTACCATGCTCCCTGAGTCAGATAGATTATAATGGAGTTAATAATCAGTCTGCCCAGTCTGGCCTATTGGAGGCAGGTAGCCCTTCAATAGTGAAAAACGAAAATGGCTGTAATTCACTATTAGGTCATGCCACACACATCAGGGCATGACCTACCTTTTACCAACAATGCACCCTGCCCTAGGGCCTACCATAGAGGTGTCTGAAATGTGGCAAAGTGAAGGTTTAGAGACTGGCAAGTAGGTTTCCTTACCAAGTCGACATGGCAGTCAGGGACTGCACGCAGGCGCTGCGGTGGCAGGCCTGAGACACATTTTACACGCTGCTCCTGTGGGTGGCACAACCATAATAATAAACTTCTTTATTCGGTTATTACAAATTGTAAAACCATAAAAGATTCATTTAAAAAAAAAAAATACAAATGTACATTGAAACAGAAAATCAAGATAAAAAGTAAAATTTACACAAGGGCGAGGTCAAATATTTTCCAAAGAAAAAATTCTTATAGTTTCAAAGCCGTATCTGGGAGTACATTAAACATATATTTTACAGATTTTTCCTATGCTTTATAATACATTTTAAGAAGTTAAGGACGCGGTAACAAACCAGTTCAGATTCTAGCAGTTGAAGACGTAGCATCGCTGGGCGACATTGTCTAAATCCCCATTGCTTTAATAGGGGTAATAACCAAACCCTCCTGTGTGGATGATGGAATTTACAGAACAGTGTTGTATGTAAGTTCGACTGTATTGATTCCTCATCGCAAGGACAGGTAGGGAGAATTGGATCCCAATTTTTCCTTTCCGGAAAGGATACTAATCTATGAAAAAGATCAAGTCTGAACCTTGTCAATAACATTCTATCATAGGTACTAATCGGCAATGTTAGATAGGGCTGGATAAAAAACGTAAGCTGAGTCATGTTGGCATGGAGAACAGAGGATTTTGTCGACTCAGATGTCAACCTCAATGACTCTAAGTGTGTCAGAGCCAATTGTTTCAATGATCGCTTAGATACTTCGATAATATTTTTGGGTTCGAGGTAATATTTCTCCAATCCGAGGTCAATGAAGAAGTTTCTGATATACCGAAGCCATTTAATTTTTAATGATTGATCAAGGATCATTGTGTCTGCCACAATTTCCTGGGTTAGGATGTTTTTGTCAGAAGTCCAAATGCGCCTCCAAAGCAATAGTGGTTGAATCCTTAGTAAGTCCTCTAAGTAGGGAATTCCAAGTTCCAGATGGGAAGCGTAAGTTGAAGTACTACGCGGTGTTGCTAAGAGGAATCTAAGGAAGGTGTTTTCAGCCACCTGTAGGGCACTGACATCTACATATCCCCAGACTCCCGCCCCGTAAAGTGCAATCGCCTGACACTTGGCAATATAGATTTTTAGTAATTCCACTGGGGGCCTTCTCCCTAGTCTATGAGAAAAACTCATCAAGGAAGTTATGGCTCTTTTAAAAAGATGACATCTGGCCTCTACTGCTGGTCTCCAGTTAAGTCTTTCGTCAATCATGATACCCAGGTAGGAGTACTGAGTAGTTACCTCAAGTTTTTGATCTTTGAGGCAGATGTTCTTTATACGTTTTTTCCCGCTACCTGCTATCATGACGAACGTTTTTTTAACGTTTACTTGTAGGTCCAGCCCACCCATGAAATCGACATATCTATTCAAAGACCTCTGTAATTCTCGCGGCGTGCGTGCCAAAATGACGGCATCGTCTGCATAAAGCAGAGCGGGGATCAGGCGCTGTTTTACTCGTGGTAGGTCCTGAGCCCCCCTCAACATCTCCCCCTCTAGTCCGTTTGTGTACAGAGAGAAGAGGAAGGGGGCCAGGACACAACCCTGCCTGACTCCACGCTCTACTGCAAAAGGTGCCGTCAACTCCCCCCCGTGCCAAAACGCACCCTTGCTGATGCGTTTGAATATAACTCTCTTAAAAAATCTAAAAGAGGGGGGTCCACTCCCATGTGGGCCAAGATCATCCAAAGTTTTGCGTGTGAAACGCAATCGAAGGCAGCAGACAGGTCCACATAGACCATGTAAACCGTGTCCTTCTTTGCTTGGAGATATTTGCCCACTATCAAACTGAGATTAAGGGCCTGCTCTACCGTTCCAAAACCCTCCCGAAATCCAAACTGAAGATCTGAGATAATGTCTCCCTCCTCAGCCCAGAGCCGAAGTCGTTCTAACACGACTCTGCCAACGACCTTTCCCAAAGAGTCTAACAGAGAGATTGGACGGTAACATTTCACGTCTTGACGGTCACCCTTTTTAAAAATCGGGACCATGATTGATTTTGTCCAGGATTTTAGGAGACCCAGCTTTACGGCTGCTATACATACTCTCGTGAGGATAGGGGACCAGAGATCTAAATTGAATTTGAAAAGATCCACTGGAACCCCATCTGGGCCTGGTGCTTTCCCGCTTTTACTTGCTACCAGGGCCACTATAACTTCGGAAATGTCGAAGTGCAGAGGAATTGGGTATACGACTGTTGGGAGTAAGAATTGTGTCCCTATCGGTGTTGCTGTGTTTTTAAAAATCTTAGAAAAATGGGACACCCAAATATCTTCTTCAATTGCAACTTCTATCTTTGGGCTATCTTTGTCTTGTAAATAAGGGGTTTTGACAGTTCGCCAAAAAGCGTCGCTGTTTTTGGAGACGGCACTGGAATGTAAATCATTCCATAGTTTCTCTTTTAAGACTTTAATTCTTTGCTTGCGTGCCCATTGATATTGATGTCTCAAGGATTTGATCTGCTCCTGATCCCTAACAGTTTTATTTAGGGCCTCCTTATGTTTAGTTAAAGCCGTAGTACAGCTGTGGTTAAACCACCCTTTAGTAGTTGGATTTAAGTTGTTTGAAGTTACTGTGAGAAGTCCCTTAATTTTCTCTAATATTTGTGAGAAATTATTTAGGACTTCTACATCTGATGCTCCTAAATCCAAACAGTTAATTATATTTGCGTATGCCTCCTTTACCAATTTTCCTGTAAGTTCTTCCGGGTTTATCTTCCCCCATTTTAATGTGTAGCCATTTTTCCTTCCTAACTCTAAATTATTTTGTGCAAGAGTCTTCGCTATAGCTGCATTTGGAGATTGAAGAACAGTTGCAAAAAACTCCATCCTAAGAGCAGAGTGATCACTTAGATCATTTGTTAAGACCTCGAACAACCTGACTCGGGGCAACAGTCCTGTTGACAAGAGGATGTAATCTACTGTCGTTTTGTAGCCCCGACCCACGTATGTTGGTTGCAGGGAATTTGAACCTGGGCTTGCCTCATTTGCAATTACGAGTTCCAGGTCTAATAGGGCATTGTTCATAGCCGTCCCCCCCCTGCTATGAAAAAAATGCATGAGGGGAGTATCGTTTTCATCCACAATCCCGCAACGGTTTTTTCCGACATGTGGGCATGGGTGTAAATTCAGATCTCCTCCCCATAAAAGGTGGACTGCCCCTTTTCCTATCCTTAGATTGTGAGTTAGCTTTTCCTTGATGTTAGAGAGAAGAATCAAGAATTCGTCCTCTACTAGATTGTTATAGAGATTAAGCAGGAGGATCGACTCTTTATTTTTTAACACAAGGGAGAGTAACTGGAAATTTGGGTTAGACACTACTACAGATACTTTCAAAAAATTAACTGTATTTGCAATGTATGTGATCAACCCTCCCTTAGGTCTACCTACACTAGTACCCAGAGCAGGGGTAAAAAAAGTTTTATAGCCCGGAAGATGGAGCTCGGTCGTAGACCATGTCTCCTGGAGACATATGATTTTTCCCGACTCCAAGAAGGTAGCAGCCGTCCCATCATCAATTTTGGAGCGAAGGCCCGCTACGTTCCAAAAGAGGATGGGTAAGGGCTGCGATTCTATATTCGTCGGCGCTTCGTTTACTACACGAATCATTTTTTCTTTAGGCGCTGGATAACATATCTTGGAGTTGATCATTTCTGGGTCGGTCACAGGTTCATTTGTTGGGCAAATTGTTTTTCCCTTGGGCATTGGATGACATAACTTGCGATTAGTTATTTCTGTCATCGCTGGTGGTCAATCGACCGATTCAAGAGCACTATACCTATTTGACGTCGGGATACTGGACCAAGCATCCCTTTGGGGTGACTCTGTATATGGCATACGAATGCCCCAATCGTCCCGTCCTCCTCCCCAATGTCGTGGCCCCGATAAGTGCCAGGGACCATCGTAGTCATAGTGGCGGGAACCCGCTACTTGCCAGTGATTGGAATGGTTCCCATGACGTGAAGCTGTTACATCCCAGGGGCGAGCGAAATGGTTTGGAATCCCTTTATAGAGGCCGGAAGGATAAAAAAAGGAGAGTCTCCTAGTTCCTATTTCCTCATTTACATTCGAGAACTCCCAGGAGCAAATATAATTTACCACACTGGGGTCCTCGAATGTGATCAAAATGCAGTCTCCTGGTATTGTTTTTCTGCTATTTCCCACCCAAGGGGTCCTACGTACCATCAGAATCCTACAAGTCCAATTTGCTGGTACAGGACGATTCATATTTAGCCAGTATTGGACCTTATTTTTCAAAGACCACGTAGGTTCTGCGTTTGGGTCATCTATTTTAGGGACACCTGTCATTACAACTACGAAAGGACTTGCTTCTGGAGGCAAATCCACAGCCAAACTAGTTTCAGGAGGTTTCCTTAGGTCACCTCTATTGGTATCAGGCGTCGCGATTTTTGGGGAGGGTTTTTTTTTTAAGGTCAAAGTTTTAGTGTTAGGCAACAATTTTGTAAGTCCCGATGTTATCGGGAGAGGGGATTTTTCTATCAGGACATTGCCCTGGGGCGAAGTTATCGTGGGATTTAGGGGAGATTCCACTACTCTATTGGTGTTTCGTACTTTAGATGATGGTAATTTAGATGTTACTTTTACAGGTAAAGTTTCTGGGGCTTTATTTTGTCTGTGTGCTGGCTTTTGAGGGGGCATCTTTGCTCCTTCTCTGCTTTGGTCCCCAGGAGCTTGCTTATGTTTCATAATATTAATCAGGTTCGATAGCTGGTGCTCTATCTGAGTTAGTCTTAATTCAAGTGGAGCGAGGGAAGATTTTACGAGGGCTGTGATATTATTGATCAATTGTGAATTTTCAATATCACTTCTTATTTTGCTAGATGGTGGGTGCATTGAAGCTTCCTCACTAATTAGTTCTAAAGTATCGCGTGTAGACTTATTTATCATTATGGGATCAGTTAACTGTTCTACACTGGAAGGTACAATCTCTTCCCCACTACACTGATCAAAAGTTTCTCGGGCGCTAGTATTTTTTGAGTTGTTCTTTCGTTTCCGTATGGCGCCCTCCCTCCTCCCTCTTTATTGTCTCAGATCATCCGGTGTTAATTGGGGAATCATCTCTGGTGTCCTCTCTAGGTCTAGACTTAACTGAAAATCAGATAGTTGAGAGGCGGATAGGTCAACGTTGTTTGGCAAGCTACGCCTACCCTCACAAGGCGACCTACGCCCAGTGATACTAGAAGTTTCCGGGGTTTTCGCGTCCCTTAAGGTACCAATAGATGATCTCTTAGCCAAAGCTAGATCCAATGACACCCTACCTTCTATTAAGCTAATACTTTGATCAATAAAAGTGTTAGCCTTGACTATAAAATCATCCATGGGGCCTGAGAGCTTGCCTCCACCCCCCATTACTTTAGTTTTAGTTTTTTTTCCTCTTGTTAGTACCATGTTTCCTAAACACCAGTAAAAATGGGTAGGAACTTCAGTGCACGTATTTATCGGAAATACTCAGTCTTTTAAAAACATAAATAAACGATAAAAGTGGAATAAGATTACATGTAGTAATACGTACACAGTTCACAGAGAATTGAAAGCTTTAGGGGGATGGCCCGGTCCGGTCTCTTCCGTTCTCTAACGGCCTCAAACGGCCCGCTCTTTGCCCGGTCTTAGCCCCGTGCTAAGACCCGCGCGCGTCCCGCTAGCGCGTGTAAGAGGGAATGCGATTTATAAGGCTAAGGGAGGCGTTGTTGGGGGAGGAGTTCGGGAAGAGGACCAGGTGCAGCTAATCAGCGTCACGCACAGCACCCTGGTCCTCGCAGTCCCGAATGCGCCGGGCACTCGCGGTAATCAGAGTGTCCAGGTACACCCCCTCGTTGAACTCGGAAATAATACAGCAAACCGGGCAGCGTGGAATGAAAGCACCGGTGACACTTTAGAAAGTAGGCAGCAGAGTCTCGATCCCTCGAGCGGCTCCCGCGAAGCGGGGGCCGCGAGGCGCGGTGGCAAGTTTCAATTCAGCAAGTAGAATCCAGATAGTCCCAGGAATAGGAGTCGGCAGACAGCAATCCTTCAAGCGGAGCCCATGGAGCAAGAGCTACAGTGCTTGATAAAGGTGTTGGGGGAGGAGTTCGGGAAGAGGACCAGGTGCAGCTAATCAGCGTCACGCACAGCACCCTGGTCCTCGCAGTCCCGAATGCGCCGGGCACTCGCGGTAATCAGAGTGTCCAGGTACACCCCCTCGTTGAACTCGGAAATAATACAGCAAACCGGGCAGCGTGGAATGAAAGCACCGGTGACACTTTAGAAAGTAGGCAGCAGAGTCTCGATCCCTCGAGCGGCACCCGCGAAGCGGGGGCCGCGAGGCGCGGTGGCAAGTTTCAATTCAGCAAGTAGAATCCAGATAGTCCCAGGAATAGGAGTCGGCAGACAGCAATCCTTCAAGCGGAGCCCATGGAGCAAGAGCTACAGTGCTTGATAAAGGTGTTGGGGGAGGAGTTCGGGAAGAGGACCAGGTGCAGCTAATCAGCGTCACGCACAGCACCCTGGTCCTCGCAGTCCCGAATGCGCCGGGCACTCGCGGTAATCAGAGTGTCCAGGTACACCCCCTCGTTGAACTCGGAAATAATACAGCAAACCGGGCAGCGTGGAATGAAAGCACCGGTGACACTTTAGAAAGTAGGCAGCAGAGTCTCGATCCCTCGAGCGGCACCCGCGAAGCGGGGGCCGCGAGGCGCGGTGGCAAGTTTCAATTCAGCAAGTAGAATCCAGATAGTCCCAGGAATAGGAGTCGGCAGACAGCAATCCTTCAAGCGGAGCCCGGGTGGCACAACCAGTGCTGCAAGCCCACCAGCAGCAGTTAACTTACACGCCCTCGGCACACGCAGTGCACTAGACTAGGGTCTGAACAGTAAGTCAACCAAGCCAATCATGGTAACACCAATCAATGTAACAATTTAACATAGGGAGCACTTGCACTGTGGCACTGATCAGCAGTGGCACAGTGCCCAAAGCAATAATCCAGCAAAAACATCGTAAACAGAGGAGGCAAACAGAAAAAAATGGAGGAGAGACTCATGCCAATGATGCCAGGTCTAACACTTGGACAGTACAAAAAATGATTCAAATTTCAATTGGATCGTGCATCATTTTCATTAACCCCCTTGAATCCCTCACAGTGACTAAAATTGCTATTTTTACAGACTATTCCTCCTACTCAGATGCTTCTATTTTTGACCAGATTTTGGGCTGAAAATGAATCTAAACACACTTGTTTTAGCTCAAAAAGTGCTAATTTACATCCATTAGTCCTTTACAGTCAAAAGATTAAACATTCAAAAATCACCTTTACTGACCATCTGTAAAAGTTCGAGACGTCCGGGGTCATCGTTTTGCATCAGAAAATAGATTTTTTGGACAGCACAAAAAATGATTCAAAATGTCAATTGTATCGTGCATCATGTTGAATAACCCCTTTGCAAAACCTCACAGTGACCGAAATATCAATTTTTACAGACTTTTCTTCCTACTCAGAGCTTCTATTTTGACAGATTTCAGGCAGGAAAATGAATCTAAACACACTTGTTTTAGTTCCAAAAGTGCTAATTTACATTTAATAGTTATGGGAGAGGGGTGGCGCTGTGGCCAGGGCGACTGACACTGGACGTTGAGGATCACGGTTCGATCCCTGGCTCCGGCGGTAGGGGTCTGCCCAGCACCATGCGACTCTGGGCAATAGCTTGCTTAATCTTCCCAATGGCCCCCAGCGCCGAGATACCCCTTCGAGGGTGATTCGTGCGCTGTACAAGTACTGGATTTCAATCAACCAATCAAGCTTTATTCGACAGTTGAGTCATGAAAGCACATTACTATCATAAAATACAGTATAAATTACCTAAAATGTTTCAAACTAGGATTAAATTCATATAACAACCGTCAGAAAAGCTAGAGATTCAGTCTAAAAGCAGTACATTTGTTCTCATGATAAGATAGCGCAGTTTATAGAGTTGTTATTTATATTTCCAGCCTGGGATTAACTTTAAATAAACATAGTACAATTACAAATGTTTACAGGGAGTTGCCATCATGTCTCAAGGCTTTAGACCGTATGCCCCATGCCCACCCTAGGAACTTGGCTACTGCTATGCAAATAAAAGGAGCAGTGTCAGTACTCAGAATACGAAGGGCTATTGTATAGTTCCTGATACCCAATATTCTACAAACAGGTTTTATCCAATTTTTCCGGGGGCCCGCATACATAGGGCAAAAAAATAACAGGTGTCCTACGGATTCAAGTTCCTCTGTGCATCTATAGCATTTGTCACATTTATTTTGATGGCCCCCCATCCAGAAGTGAATTCAGCAACTGGTAGGGTACCCACCCATAACTGAAAATACAACTTACGATCGGATGACCTCTCGATTATATCCCAGTACCTCTCGAGGGATGGACTAGCTTTTAGATCGAGAAAACGACCTGTTAAATGGGTGGAAAGGCCTTGCGTGGTTTCTACCATATAGACCCATTCCCAATATATAGCTTTCAGCTTATCTTTAGAAGGGAAAGTAGCGTTTGATGGATCATTCCATAGTTCAATCAATCCTATGCTGCCCAAAAGAGACTTGATACCACGCAACCAGTGTATTTTGTGTGATAAATCAGTTTTTAATATATCACTAAAGCCACTCTTGTAGTGTGCGAGTTCGTCTGTGCACCAGAGCCGGCGCCAATAGAGTATTGGACGAAGCTTCACAAGATGTACTAGTGGCTTTTTACCTAAATCAAGGAGTAAGGCACGCAATGGAGTGCTAACTGGGAGGCTTGTAATCTTGCGTATGAACGCATTTTCAAGCACCGTCAGATTGTTCAGATTACCAAAGCCCCAAAGCTCAGACCCATATAGACATGTGCTCAATACCATTGTCCCATAAACTTCAAGGGCTGGTGAGATTGGTTTTGTATATGAGCTTTTAAAACTGGCTTTACATTTACATTTTTTTACAATCAAAATATTAAACATTACTGACCATTTGGAGGAAGTTTGACAGGTCCGGGGTCTTCATTTTTCATCAGAAAATGTATTTCTTGGACAGTATATTAAATGAGTCAAAATGTCAATTGGATTGTGCCTCATTTTCATTAACCCCTTTTTAAACCCTCACAGTGAATAAAATTGCAATTTTAAAAGACTTTTCCTCCTACTCAGATGCTTCTATTTTGACAAGTTTTGAGGTAGGAAAATGAATCTAAACACACTTGTTTTAGTTCCAAAAGTGCTAATTTACATCCATTAGTCATTTACAGTCAAAAGATTAAACATTCAAAAATCACCATTACTGACCATCTGGACAAAGTTCAACAGGTCCAGGGTCATCCTTTTTCATTAGAAAATTGATTTTTTGGGCTGGACAAAAAATTATTCAAAATGTCAATTGGATCGTGCCTCATGTTGAATAACCCATTTTTAAAGTCTCACAGTGACCAAAATTGCAATTTTTACAGACTTTTCCTCCTACTCAGAAGCTTCTATTGTGACAGATTTCGGGCGGGAAAATGAATCTAAACACATTTGTTTTAGTTCCAAAAGTGCTAATTTACATCATATAGTAATTTACCGTCAAAGTACAAAACATTCAAAAATCACCATTACTGACCATCTGGAAAAAGTTTGACAGGACCGGGGTCATCATTTTTTTATCATAAAATGTATTTCTTGGACAGTACAAAAAATGATTCAAAATGTCAATTGGATCGTGCCTCATTTTCATAAACCTTTTTTAAACCTTCACAGTGACTAAAATTACTATATTAAAAGACTTTTCCTCCTACTCAGATGCTTCTATCTTGACCAGATTTCGGGCAGGGAAATGAATCTAAACACATTTAAATATGTTCCAAAAGTGCTAATTTACATCCAATAAGTCATTTACATTCAAAAGATTAAACATTCAAAAATCACCATTACTGACCATCTGGAGAAAGTTCAACAGGTCCGGGGTCATCCTTTTTCATCAGAAAAATGATTTTTGGGACTATAAAAAAAACATTTATTCAAAATGTCAATTGGATCATGCCTCATGTTGAATAACCCATTTTTGAAGCCTCACAGTGACCAAAATTGCTATTTTTGCAGACTTTTACTCCCACTCAGAAGATTCTATTTTGAACAATTTTGCGCAGGAAAATGAGTCTAAACACACCTATTTTAGTTCCTAAAGTGATCATTCACATGCAACATTCCTTTACTATCAAAAGATGAAACATTAAAAGATCTCCTTTACTGATCATCTGGGAAATGTTCGAAAGGGCCAGGGTCATCGTTTTTCATCAGAAAATAGATTTTTTGGACAGTACAAAAAATGATTCAAAATGTCAATTGGGTCATGCATCATGTTGAATAACCCCTTTTTAAAAACTCACAGAGACAAAAATTTCCATTTTTTCAGACTTTTTGCTCCTACTGAGAAGCCTCTATTTTTTTAAAGATTTTGGGCAGGAAAATGAATCTAAACACATTTGTTTTAGTTCCAAAAGTGCTAATTTACGTACAATAGTAATTTATAGTCAAAATATTAAACATTCAGAAATCACTATTACTGAGCATCTGGAGAATGTTTGACAGGTCCGGGGCATCATTTTTCATCAGAAAATGTATTTCTTGGACAGTACAAAAAATGAGTCAAAATGTCAATTGGATCGTGCCTCATTTTCATTAACCCGTTTTAAACCCTCACAGTGTCTAAAATTGCAATTTTAAAACACTTTTCCTCCTCCTCAGATGCTTCTACCAGATTTCGGGCAGGAAAATTAATCTAAACACACTTTTTAAAGTTCCAGAAGTGCTAATTTACATCCATTAGTCATTTACCGTCAAAAGATTAACCCCTTCGCTGCCAGGCCTTTTCCCCCTCCTGTGCCACGCCTTTTTTTGGCTATTTGGGGTAGTGCGCGCTGAGGCCCCTGTAACTTTTTGACCACATAAGGTATCCACGCCAAATTTGTGTCCTTTTCTTCAAACATCATGAGGATTCTAAAGGTACTGAGGGTTTGTGGATCCCCCTGGAAGGGTCACAGAAATGAGCCAAAATACAGCAACATTTTGTTTTTTTGGGGAAAAATGGGAAAAACGGGCTGCAAATGAAAGCATCTGGGTTTTTCCCTGCAAATGTTATCAAAAAAGGGTTTGTGGGGCTGAAATCACAATTTTCCCAGCTTTTAGGGGATACCAGACTTTTGTCAGTAACCCAATATTTATTACACAGTTTTGGCATTTTTCTGAGACATAGCCTATTTTTGCTATTTTTTGTGCTTTCAACGTCCTTCCAGTTAATGGTAGAAATGGGTACAAAAGCAATAATGGATCCCGGAAAGCTATACATTTTAGAGAAGTAGACACAATTCTGAATTCAGCAAGGGGTCATTTGTGTTGATCCATCAAGGTTTCTTTATAGAAACTAACAGTTAAATATAGGATAAATTGAAAATTAGTTGAAAAAAACAGCCTTTTGTGTCAACGTTTTCACCTGTAACTTCTTCTAATTATAACAGCTCTTTGAAAGCAATATACCGTTACATCCGCAGGACATTACTGGTTGTGGGGATATATAGGACTTATAGGTTCACCAAGAACCCGACGAACCCAGAGCCAAAAACTGAGCAGCAACTTGCAATGGTTTTTTATTATGTACCGGGTAAATAGTAATTCTTCTGTAAATATGTGTACATGGAAAAATCGGTATGAAAGACACCTATGTATTTCTGAAATGGGAACAAAATATAAAGTTTAGAAACAGTAGATATTTGCACATTTCTGAAATTGGGAATACTCATACTAGCTTGAGAATTATCAGTCATTTTTTTTAATGACTTCTTTTTTACACAATGTCTTTCATTTGGAAGGCAGAAATGCATCGAAAGTCAATAGGTAATAACAGTTCCTTTACAAATCTGAATTACCCTAAGTCTTCCGATAAAAATGGTACCTCACTTGTATGGGTAGGCATAGTGCCCACGACAGAAAATGGCTCAAAACCCAACGTGAACACACCACATTTTCACAATGAAAAATTACTCCTTTTTTTAGCAAAGTGCCTAGCTGTAGTTTTTGAACCCTAGCTCTGCCGGCACCTAGGGAAACCTAGCAAACCTATACATTTTTTAAACCTAGACACCCAGGGGAATCCAGGATGGGGTGACTTGACTGCCTCTCTCCAGGTTCTATTACCCAGAATCCCTTGCAAACCTAATCTTTTGTAAAAAAATAAACACATTTTCCTCACATTTCTGTGGTGTAAAGTTCTGGAATTTGTGTGGATCCACAAATTTCCACCCACCCCGCGTTCCCCAAAGTCTTTTGAGAAATATGGTACCTCATTTGTGTGGGTCGGCCTAGTGCCCGCGACAGGAAACGGTGCAAAACGCAACGTGGACACACCTCAATTTCGCAGTGAAAAATGACCCTTTTTTGGCAAAGTGCCTAGCTGTAGTTTTTGAACCATAACTCTGCCGGCACCTAGGGAAACCTAGCAAACCTATACATTTTTGAAAACTAGACACCCAGGGGAATCCAGGATGGGGTGACTTGACTGCCTCCCGCCAAGTTCTGTTACCCAAAATCCCTTGCAAACCTAAAAAATTGGCCCCAAAAAAATATATTCCCCACATTTCTGTGGTGGAACGTTCTGGAATCTGTGTGGATCCACAAATTTCCAACCACCCCGCGTTCCCCAGAGTCTTCCGAGAAAAATGGAACCTCACTTGTGTGGGTCGGCCTAGTGCCCATGACAGGAAACGGCGCAAAACGTAACATGGACACACCTCAATTTCGCAGTGAAAAATGACCCTTTTTTGGCAAAGTGCCTAGTTGTAGTTTTTGAACCATAGCTCTGCCAGCACCTAGGGAAACCTATCAAACCTATACATTTTTGAAAACTAGACGCCCAGGGGAATCCAGGATTGGGTGACTTGACTGCCTCCCACCAGGTTCTGTTACCCAGAATCCCTTGCAAACCTAAACAATTGCCCAAAAAAACACATTTTCCCCACATTTCTGTGGTAGAAAGTTCTGGAATCTGCGTGGATCCACAAATTTCACCCACCCCGTGTTCCCCAAAGTCTTCCGAGAAAAATGGTACCTCACTTGTGTGGGTCGGCCAGGTGATCGCGACAGGAAACGGGGCAAAACGGAACATGGACACACCTCAATTTCGCTGTGAAAAATGACCCTTTTTTGGCAAAGTGACTAGCTGTCGTTTTTGAACCATAGCTCTGCCGGCACCTAGGGAATCCTAGCAAACCTATACATTTTTGAAAACTAGACACCCAGGGGAATCCAGGATGGGGTGACTTGACTGCCTCCCACCAGGTTCTGTTACTCAGAATCCCTTGCAAACGAAAAAATTGCCAAAAAAACACATTTTCCCCACATTTCTGTGGTGGAAAGTTCTTGAATCTGTGTGGATCCACAAATGTCCACCCACCCCGAGTTCCCCAAAGTCTTCTGAGAAAAATGGTACCTCACTTGTGGGGGTCGGCCTAGTGCCCGCGACAGGAAACGGCGCAAAACGCATCGTGGACACACCTCAATTTCGCAGTGAAAAATTGACCTTTTTTGGCAAAGTGCTTAGCTGTAGTTTTTTAACCCTAGCTCTGCCGGCACCTAAGGAAACCTACCAAACCCACACATTTCTGAAAAGTAGACACCCAGGGAATTCCAGGGAGGTATGGCTTTCGTGGATCCCCCAACGTTTCCTTACCCAGAATGCCATGCAAACCTCAAAGTTAGCTGAAAAAATCACCTTTTTCACACATTTTTGTGTGGGAAAGTTGTGGCATCACCGGGCTGACACAAATTTCCTACCACCCAGCGTTCCCCCGGGTCTCCCGATAAAAACAGTGCCTCACTCGGGCAGGAAAATGAATCTAAACACATTTGTTTTAGTTCCAAAAGTGCTAATTTACGTACAATAGTAATTTATAGTCAAAATATTAAACATTCAAAATCACCATTACTTACCATCTGGAGAAAGTTTAACAGGTCTGGCCGGGGTCATCGTTTTTCATCGGGAAATTGATTTTTTGTACTGTCCAAAAAATGAGTCAAAATGTCAATTGGATCGTCCCTCATTTTCATTAACCCCTTTTAAACCCTCACAGTGACTAAAATTGCAATTTTAAAACACTTTTCCTCCTCTCCATTTTGACCAGATTTCAGGCAGGAAAATGAATGTAAACATAATTGTTTAAGTTCCAGAAGTGCTAATTTACATCCATTAGTCATTTACCGTCAAAAGATTAAACATTCAAAAATCACCATTACTGACCATCTGGAGAAAGTTTAACAGGTCTGGCAGGGGTCATCGTTTTTCATCGGGAAATGTCAATTGGATCATGCCTCATTTTGAATAACCCATTTTGAAAGCCTCACAGTGACCAAATTGCAATTTTTTTATACTTTTACTCCTACTCAGAAGATTCCATTTTGACCAATTTTGGTCAGGGAAATGGCTCTAAACACACTTATTCTTGTTCCTAAAGTGATAGTTCACATCCAACATTCCTTTACTATCAAAAGATGAAACATTCAAAAATCACTTTTACTAACCATCTGGGAAAAGTTCGACAGGACTGTGGTCATCGTTTCTCATCAGAAAATTGATTTTTTGGACAGTGCAAAAAATGATTCACAATTTCAATTGGATCATGCCTCATGTTGAATAAACACTTTTTAAAGCCTCACAGAGACCAAAATTGCCATTTTTATTGACTTTTCTACTACTTAGAAGATTCTATTTTGACCAATTGCGGCCAGGGAATGACTCGAAACACACTTATTTTAGTTCCAAAAGTGATAATTCACATCCAACATTCCTTTACTATCAAAAGATGGAACATTAAAAAATCACTATTACTGAGCATCTGGAGAAAGCTCGACAGGTCCAGCATCATCGTTTTTCATCAGAAAATTGACTTTTTGCAATGTACAAAAAATTATTCAAATATCAATTGGATCGTGCCTCATGTTGAATAACCCATTTTTAAATCCACCAAGTAACCAAAATTGCCATTTTCGCAGACTTTTACTCCTCTCAGAAGATTCTATTTTGACCAATTTTGGGCAGGGAAATGACTCTAAACACACTTATTTTAGTTCCAAAAGTGATCATTCACATCCAACAGTCATTTACTGTCAGAAGATTAAGGGGCCTATTAGGATGGCGGGCGGCGGCTCTGGCGGTGCGGAAAAATGCATTTTAGCGCCCGCCATATTAGTATGGCCAAACATAGCTCATTTCCCGTCCACCGCAGAGCCACGTGATCCGCCATCAAAGTGCACCCGCGACTACAGCGGTGTGAGCCAATTGAGACTCACCGCCGTGCGGAATGACGTCCGCCCCGTGCTACAAATATTAGGTTGCCCCAAACAACCAGTCGCACCGCAGCGGAGAAACCGCCGAAACAGAGACGGCGGAAGCTCGACAGCAGAGCGCGAAACCAGAGTCCCGGTCCACACCACCTGGACACGACCACAATGGACCCGCCGCAGGTGCGTAATAACACAACTACAACACACAACTCATGGGTTGATACATGGTCCAAATCCACATCAGACACCCTGGTGGGGACAGGAACACATCCACAAGTGTACCCACACATGACCCACCT
This sequence comes from Triturus cristatus, assembly GCF_964204655.1. NCBI lineage: Eukaryota > Metazoa > Chordata > Amphibia > Caudata > Salamandridae > Triturus > Triturus cristatus. The sequence continues at coordinate 740,203,836 of NC_140591.1, read as the reverse complement.
GCCACCAAGTCACCCTTTCGCATCCAGGACACACATTGTCCGCGATCATGCAGAAATGCCCCGGTCACGTCACCCCAGCGGTGAAGACAAGGGAATACATGCACACAATGCAGAATGCAGGGCCAGCGCCAGGCATGGGCAGTGCACAAAGACCACAAGATCACACCTCCACACTCTAGCCCCCCCCTTGAAGGCACATGCCATGTGCCCCTCCTGTGCACCACATGCACAACAACAAGCCAGGTGAATCCACACCCTGCACCACACACCAAACAAACAGGGAGACAGCCACAGCAGGAGTGGATGCAGAGGAACACACAGCACAGAAGCACAGGGCCAGGGAAACACACACACCACAACAACACCACACTCATGGCAAGAAAAATGAGTACAAGCACCAAATGAACACACTCACATACAAGGAACAAATATCCTACTGAACACACAGCCTGCCAAGTCACACAGACATACCCCATACTGACACACAGACACATACACACACCACATGCCACCAGCAATGGAGCACAACAAATAGGAAAGGCAACGCGGGGTGCACACAAATAGAAGGCCATGGAGACAACCAACAAGCATGTGTACATCACATGCAAGACAAGGAACATAGAACAACACCCTCAGTCCATCAAAGCACACATGGCTGGCACAGTGAGTGAAGTCAAAGCACAGACAGCTCAGTGCAACAACACAGGGAGACAGCAAGGCAACCCATGCATAGGCACAAGGATGAAAGGAAGGCCCTGAAGTCAAAATGTGAACAGCCAAACATATGTATACAAATACTTCACAGGAGTATGCCAGCAGCACAACACACAGGGCCCATTGACACGCTCCATGACTGCCAAACACTAGTAGAAATCTACACACATACCCCCCTCACACCAGCAGCACACAAGACCAGTGTCAAACACACTGAAGGGTGGCAATACTTGCCAGTCAATACACAGACAAACAATCACACACCCTGGGGGTAGCCACAAACATCACACACACACAGGGATGCCAGAACAAATGATTGCCCAAAAAAACACATAACCCAACAGAAACACACACAGAACCACAACAAGACCACACATGCCCAGTGCAGCTAAACTGTGGAAAGGCAATGGTAGCACAGACACAACAGGAGTGCACAACCTCATCTCTCAGGAACAATGCACATATAACATACCACAACACAGACAAGAAGTGCACCATTACAGAACAACACAGCCACATCAAACAAACAACAGATGCACAGGCAAAATAATCACATAGCAAACACAGAAGGACATCAGGGGATGCACACCAGGCAATGACAAGGCTACATACACCCACAGCACTGCATGTACAACAAGCAGTGTGTGCACACCAAGCATACCAGTCCCACACAGATATGAGTGACACAACATTAACCCACCCAACACCAATCAGCACAGCACAAAGACACCAGCACACCCAGGAAGTGAAGCAGTACCACAGCCAACACACATACATCCAACACAACACCAACAGATGCACAAGTCAGGGACAGAAAGCTGGAAACAACTTGACCAGAAGACTGGGCAGCACACACAGTTGAAGTGCATATGAGCAACCATGACTGCCAAACAGCACATGAACATCACATATAACCCATTGGGGAAATGCCCTGAGTGACACATTGATCCTGGCCAAAGAACTGCACCACAAAGTGCAGTGTCACTAATGAAGTGATGGGGAGGCACACACACATGTAAACCAAGGGGACAGCTGACATCAAAGTGAAGTGTTCTGCATGTCAATAGGGGACATGGCAGGAGTGTACCATACACAAATAGAGGTAATGCAGACTCCCAATGGGTAGGCATCTGAAGCACAGATAGGGGATGGTATGACACCACACACAACATGCCATACTGGAGGCAAAAAGGCACCATGTGACAGCATTGCATGAGAAAACACAAACACAATGGCAGTGTGGAGCAGCAGGTCTGCACAGTCTCCACAAACAGTATCAAGACACATGGATGATCAACAAAACACAACACTGACTTGCCAGTCACACACTCTGCATACTTACAAGTGACAAAAACAACAAGCAGGAGTCAGCCAGATCTGCAAGGACACACTAACAGACTGCACATTGCACAATATACAACTCACACATGTGCATACAACCACATCCACAGGGCTGAACAATCAAAACAACAGGCAAACAACTCCTGGGTGACAATGCAGGGGCACACACACATCAACACTCAAGACAAAGTCACCACCTTCACACTGCACACTTCTTGACCACCCAAGAGCACACATTAAAAGTAAGCCCTGGGACTAGGATTACTGGCCATCACAAGATGGCCACACAAATACACTACTGTGCACACATAAAGGAAGAATACACATACGCGATGACCCTGGCCAGCCTGCCTGCAATACTGTGGATAGAATCCCACCCTGTGCTGGCAGTGCCCCCCAACCTGACATGTGTACAATATAGCCAACATGAACAAATTAAGAAACTGACAACTGCTTTACATTTGACAATGACATCATTGCCCCCACAAGTATCAGGGTCAGGAAGAACTGAAGTCCCTGTCACCCCTGTAAAAAATTGAATAAGTGAGCCAAGACATTGGCTATGTTGAAGTGGCACACAGAGCATGTGGCACAGTAAACCATATACACACAGCAAAAAAACATTATTCAGTAAGGACACTGCCAAAACAGACAACAGGAGCAACTGTCTTTATTCACATATTGCACAGATAGGCACCAAGAGTAGAGAAGAGCAAGGCAAAACATGCAGAGTGTGTTCATCAGAAGCTGCACAGGCAAGGGGCACACAGCAGTGAATGACAAGGCCAGTGGGCATGGCAAAATGCAGAGTATGTCCATGAGAAGCTGCACAGGCAAGGGCAAAACAGCAAGCCCAGTGGCCAGTTCAGGGTGCAGAGTATGTCCATGAGAAGCTGCAAAGGCAAGGGGCACACAGCAGTGAATGACAAGGCCAGTGGGCAGGGCAAAGTGCAGAGTATGTCCATGAGAAGCTGCACAGGCAAGGGCAAAACAGCAAGTCCAGTGGCCAGTTCAGGGTGCAGAGTATGTCCATGAGAAGCTACACAGGCAAGGGTCACACAGCAGTGAATGACAAGGCCAGTGGGCAGGGCAAAGTGCAAAGTATGTCCAGGAGAGGCTGCACAGGGAATACTTGAACACAGCAAAGAGCAACAATGCCAGTGGCAAACACAAAGTGCAGAGTATGCCCAGGAGAGGCTGCACAGGGAATGTTTGCGACTGTACCTTTCCATGGTCAGCAACACAGTCAGGGGGTTACAATGTGCAGTACCGGTCCTCCTGTGTGAGAGACTGGTGTGGGAGGGTGACTACCACTCTGACTTAGCTTTCAGGTGGACTGGGAGCTGGCTGTGTCACGGGGACTGTAGGGGCACTTGACTGGGGAGAGAGAGGACCAGCTGAGGTAGAGCCATCAGTGGCTTTGCAAGCCAGAGGGCTGCTTGGACCAGGTGGTGTAGTGGCAAGTGGAGGCGGAGACATGCAGACGGGAGACATGGTGTGGCAAGGATATTGTGGAGGGGTGACTTTCCACTTCTTGGGGATCCTAACTGGCTTGCCTGACTTTGGATCAATGGAAAGTGGTGTGGACACAACAGGCACATTCAACACCAAAGCTGCATCAGGTGCAGATGCTGTCAAACCCTCTGGTGATGTGCTGGATCCAGCAGAACGCTTTGCCTGGCTTAGCCTTTGCCCCTCCATCCCCTGTTTACTAGGTGTTACCCCTTTAGTGCCCTCCTTCCCCTGCTTCACTGGGCTTGAAATGGGAGTCGAGGTGGTGGGTGAATCTGCCTTGGAGCCCTACCTAGGTGTACCCTTGGCACGCACCACCTTTTCGGTGGGCACAAAAACTGTATGCTTCTCTTTGCAAAGATGCCTTAGGGACAGGAGAGTCCTTGGCTGGGAATGTCTCTGAGGCATGTGAGCCTGAGGTCTGCTTCTTTGCATTTTGGCCCCTAGTGTCGCCTGACGGGCTTTTGTCTTTGCGCTCTGGGGTGGCTTTGGTCTTCTGTGGGGATGGTGTCTGCGCCCATGACCGCTTGGGTTGTTGCTGCTGTGTGCTTCGTGTGCTGTATTGTGACTTTGAGGTATGTGGACCGTGGTTACTATCGTCAGACGTGGTCAATGCCTGGGGTGTGGACAAAGGGACCGGAGCTGGACTGTGAGTATGTGCCTGTTGAACGGCTGATGTCACTGTGGAGGACAAAGACTAGACAATCCGGTGCAGCCCACCCATGTCTGAATGTATGCCCTCCATGAAAGCAACCACCTGTGCCAATTTTTTGTCGTGGTCAGTGAAGACATTGAAGAGAGCTGTCTGGCCTACACACAGCTGGTGCAAAAGGTCCACAGACTCAGCACTGATGGCAGTAGGGGGGACAGGGGCAGGGGCAGCGGTTCCCGGGGTGAAGGACACTCTTCCCCTCTTACTGGGGCAAACACAGGCAGTACCAGAGGAAGTGGCTGGGAGGGTGGGCACTGGCGGCTGTGTGGTGGGAGATGATGCAGAGTCCCAATTCCCTGTGCCCGCCAACATGGATGCATCCCCGCTGGCATCGGGATGATGTGGTACTTTGCATCTTGGACTGGGATTCCTCCAGCAGACTCCTGTCCCCCTCTGAGGCGCTGGTGACATCTGTGTCACTGGACTCCTGTGCAGCTGTTGTGCTTGTTTCACCCCCACTGATGTCCATCTCCTGTCCCTCTGTGACCACAGGAAATGCTGCATGAGAGAGAGAGATGTAGGGCCAGTTCAGTGGCAGCAACAGAACAAACACTTGCAAGCAAAGCATCAGAAAAGATGACTAAATCTACATGTTGCACAGCACCCTGTGCAATCACATTGTGATCACTCACTATATTGACTCAAGCAGTGCATGGAAACTGGAAATTCAGGCATAAGTGAGCCATGTGATGACCACACAGCACAACACCCGGCTAGTGACTCCGTACAACCAGACACACAAATAGCTCTGAGCACACCTAGGGACATGATGGGGGCACACTAGTTGTTGCCACTGACAGATCTGGATGGAACAGGAGTGGACAACACAGACACAGACTACAACATGACATTACATGATGGCCATGAGCCCATGCCACACACGATGTTGTATTTTGGGGCCCAAAGACTGGTGCACATTGTTGTCAGTTGTCTAGGCCTCCCAAATCTGACTGCAGGCAATGGACGCATTGATGAAGGCGCAATCAGATCGGGCACACTGCTGGTCCCTCCCATGGGATTCCCCAGGCTACCCCAATGCAGACGATACCTGAAGACCACGACTCAGAATGCAATGGGAATGCACAGTACTCAAATTACCTTTGTAAATACAGGTAGGGCAAATGCGTAGCACCTGCACCCAGCCCAGCAGCCACTTACATGCCACTGCATCACACTACCAACATCACATCGGCCAGCGCTGGCCCTGGCTCTGTACACATGCAGCCACTCCCAGCCAAAGTCACCCTTCCCAGAATGCTCACCCCTGGCTTGCTGCTGATGCTCCTTCGAACGTGCATCCAGCTCAGGCTGTGTCACCGCCAAGATGCCGCCCATTAGTGGTGTCATGCTGCGCCGTGCCAAACACCCAGTGCGAGGAAGCAGCCCCAAGGTCATCTCTGCCACGTTCTTTGCCAGCCAGCTGATGTCGTCCTGCCTCTTGTGGCAGTGGGTGCACTGTCGGTTTGAGACACCCAGAGCCCGCAACTTGGCCGCAATGGTACCCCACACGGCCTTACTCTGGTGTACTTTGAGCTGCAGGCATGGGAGACAAGAGGGGTAAATGATCAGTGACACAGTGTTATGTACCTACATCTCTCAGTACAGCAGCAAGATACAAAGTCATCACAAATCCACAGATATGTCTAACAGTGACAAGAATACATCTCACATGGTACTTCGGCGTGGGAAAAGCTGATGTAAATGCATGCAGGTGTGAGGGGGGACACAGTCCCTGCACATCTCACACACATGCAGGATGCCAGCACTGAAACCCCTGTGTAGCCTGCCCACATCTCCAATCCATTTTTAGGTTGAGCAACACATACATCACATATCAACCTGTGTCTGGGGCAGACTCACTGTGTCCAAGACTGCGCAGCCCTCAATGTGGATGCCCTGTGAATTGATAACTGTGTCATGGATGTCCCATTGAGGGACATGATCTCTCAAATCCAAAATCCTCATCACAGGGCTGGTTGTGTGTAATCTACTGTGCTGAGATGACTCATAGCTGGAGTGCAATGAGAAAAGACTGATGCAATACTCTGTAAGTGAAGTGATGTGTCCTTGTCTTTTTGGGTGGGGACTGTGCAGGCCAGCTGGGCTCACACTGAGAAGGACAACAGGGGCACACACAGCCATTCAGCCAAGCAATCACTCTCCTGACACCTGCATGAACAACTTTCTGTGTCGCTGTATGGCTGACAACACAACACAGGTCACTCATACATACATGTGCAGGCAGGGAAACCTGTGGCATTGGGTACACACACCTTCCCCCTGGAGACAGCATGTTAGGCAGTGCATGACACAACCCCACACTCTCAGGCACATACTGCATCAGTCCAACTACATGTGTGCCCCCTGCCCTCTCTCCCACTGTTGAGGACTTACTACGACATTTGGGGCACCATATAGCCTTGGGTACTGTGTGAGCACCTTGTGCACCAGGACCTCCAGCTCCTCGCTTGTGAAGGGACTAGCACAGATCTTCTCTGTCTGGCAGAATTGGGTAGTGAGGAGTCACTGGCTGCAGACCCTGGAGACAGCAGCAGGTGAGGGATCTCTGGCAGCAGACCCTGGAGGCAGCAGCAGGTGGGTGGTCACTTGCAGCAGTCCCTGGAGGCAGCAGCAGGTGAGGGGCTCTGACAGCAGTCCCTGGAGGCAGCAGCAAGTCGGTGGTCACTGGCAGTGGTCCCTGGAGGTAGCAGCAGGTCAGGGGTCTCTGGCAGCAGTCCCTGGAGGCAGCAGCAGGTGAGGGGTCTCTGGCAGCAGGCTCTGGGGGCAGTGGAAATGTGAGGCTCCCTCCCACACATATATAACCCCCTGGTGTTGTTTCCAAGGTGCCAAGCTGCAGTAACTGGTAGTCCAGGTCTGCCTTTTTCAAATGCATCCAATGACTGCCTCCGTGGTGGCGGAGCACACCTACCGCAAATGAAATGAAAATTGCATCGTGCCACCGCAATCATGGTTCCCATTGACAGTAAGGGCATGCTCCATGCAGTGACACACCGCTGGGGCCAGTCGATAGCTACCGCGATTTGGGTGCCATACATTCACATGAGGCACCGCGATTTGGGTGGCGGAGCATGCCAACTGCCATTTGGGCATGTCTTCATGGCTATCACTACCGCACTTGTGTATATGGGGGTTGCTGGTGACACATCGCTGGGGCCAGGCGGTAGCTACCACGATTTGGGTGGCAGAGCATGCCAACTGCCATTTGGGCATGTCTCCATGGCTATCACTACCGCACTTGTGTATATGGGGATTGCTGGTGACACACCGCTGGGGCCAGGCGGTAGCTGCCGCAATTTGGGTTGCGGGGCATGCCAACCGCCATTTGGCTATACATGGATATGTATCACTACCGCACTTGTGCATTGTGGATTGCTGGTGACACACCGTTGGGGCCAGGCGGTAGCTCCGCAATTTGGGTGCCATACAATGGCAATGGCCATCTGGCAAACATCAACAGTGCACAGTGGCCACATGGTAAATTGCACATCATTGTGCACACCATGCCAATGTTCAATTTACTCCGCTGGTGACTACACATGCCATGTTTGTGTATGTGATTTCGTAGATTGGCATGTACTCCCTCCCATGTCACTTGTGATATTGATGGTCCTGTACACAAGTCAGTGTTGTTATGGACTCTACAATGTGTACACATGTCAATGTGTAGGGGTGCTGTGACAATAACAGCAATGTTTGTCTCAATGAACGATGTTCTTTTTTGCATGTCCTCTCGTGTCTGATCATGCACACAATCGTCATTTCTGCTCAGACTGTGGTCTTTAGATTGTTGATGTGTGCCAGGTTCAAATGATACATGAAGGTGTGTCAGGTACAGCAGCTAGGTATGAGACAGTGGGGTTGATTTGTTACACATATGCTGGATGCTATCCTCCCAGGCGTGCCCATGGTAATAGTGACTATATCCCTATGTGCATTCACATTGACTGAGGTGGTGTTTGAGGGACTTGCTCTGTGTAAGTTTACAAGTGTGCCATTTGTGTAGCTGAAGGTGTCCATACATGTAAGCTGGTCTGTAACTCAATTTTGATGACACTCATTGTTAGCGTTGTGTCATCCAGGACGTGTAATGCTGTGCCCATCTCATGATGTATTGCATTGACATGTGTCCACTTTCATCTCAACTAGGAGGAGACCAAATCTGCTTAGTCACTTGACAGTGCTGGAAGACATGGAGGATGAGGCGATCATCCGGAAATGCCGTCTGGATAGAGCCACCCTAAAGACCCTTTGTGATATGTTGGAGCCCCACCTGCAGCCTCGCAGAAAATACCCAGCAGCTTTCACCCCAACGTATAAGGTGATAGCGGCCCTGCATTTGTTTACCTCTGGATCATTCCAGCGCAGGTGGAATGTCACAACCAATGTTCAGCATGGTGCTGAGTGATGTACTGTCCGCCATGATGATCTACAAGGACAGATATATCAATTTCCCCAGGGGGCCTGAATTGGCCGCTGTGAGGGGAGATTTCTATCCCCTCGGACACATCCCCTATGTTGTTGGTGCCATTGATTGCACCCATGTTGGGCTTGTGCCACTACAGACACGTGAGCACATTTACAGGATTCGTAAACATTACCACTCCATAAATGTGCAAGTGGTGTGCCTGGCAAATATGGTCATCTCCCACATGTGTGCCAAATTTCCAGGCTCGGCCCATGACTCATATTGCACCCCAGCGTGATATGTCTACCTACCTGTTATTTTGTTTGTGGTGATACAATGGCTGACACATGCATCTGGGTGAGAGGGCAGGCTCCATCGTGATGGTCTGGGGGACGAGTTGGCCTGGGGTGAGTTGTTGTTCAGGCATACCACCCCCAAACTGCCCTCCCAGGGAAGATGGCTACCTACATGTAAGTTTGTTTGGTGTACTGCAATGGCTTCTGTTAGAAATGGGGGTCGCTAGTTTGCAATGGCTGGCCACTGTCCAAGTAGGGACCCTTCTTCCTAAGTCAGAGTAAGCGGGCTACACCCTTTGATAACCCCTGCTCAACCCTGTGGTAACGTAGCACGAGCAGTTAGGCTTATCGCAGAGGCAGTGTGTGAAGCATTTATGACCATACACAGTAACACAGTGAAGAACATTACAAAGGGACACCATACAGGTAGTTATAAAAAAATAAGTATCTTTATATATAGACAACACAAGACTAATAACAGTAAAAATCCACAATATTTGAAAATAGGGTTACTCTTAAAATGCTGCTAAAATAGTTCAAGGTGTGCAAAGAGGAGTTCAGTTCAAGGCAGTAGTCTCTGTGACCCTTTTACTCACAAGATACCTGGATTTTGTAGCAAATCAACCAAAATGTCGCTAAGGAGTTTTAGCGATGATTTTCCTTAGGCTAACCAGCGATGCGTTGAATCCTTGCCGCAAGGGAGGATGATGCGCTGATTTGTGTGCAGGACAAAGTGACAAACTTGTACACGCTAAGCCGGCGATGCGATGAAATCCTTGCCGCGAAGAGAGGATGATGCGCCGAGCCTGTTGCGTGTGCGATCTTGCTGCGATGAAAAGAAAATGGCGCTCCGCGAGGGAGCGACGATCCTGATGCGATGCGATGAAGATGGCGAACGCTCGGCGTCCGCGCTGCGATGAACTCGATGCGATGATCTTTGGTTAGCGAGCGCATTGAAGCCCGCAAACATGCAATGCAATAATCTTCTGGTTAGCGAGCATTTGGCAGCCCGCAAAAGTGTGATGCGATGATCTCTGGTAGAGAGCACTCAGTGGCAGCAGCGCGATGATTTTCCTTACGCTCTTCAGCTGCCGCGGCTCGCTAGCGGGCGTTAGCGACGATTTTCAGCACTCTCTTCTCCACAGTAGAATTAGAGGCCCTGGAACTCACAGGAGCCTCACCTGCAGATAGAAATCCTCGCTGGGAGGAAACAGGAGGCTGGTGGTGGAGTCTGATGTGCCTGAGACTCCTGCAGGAGGCTAGCTCTCTTCTAGCCATTGGGTGATTGCTGTAGCAAAAATAAAAGTTCCTTCAAAGTCCTTTTCCTCTTCTTCCAAGTCCAGTAGTAACCACTGTAGGCCAGTCGAGGAAACAGCACACAAGCACAAGGACAGTCCTCTCCTGCAGATTTCTTCAATTACACAGACAGAGGTTCTTCTTGTTGTCCAGGAGCGATACAAATTGTAGGGTTTCAGCACAGATATTTATACCCCAAAAGTCTTTGTTCTCAGAAGCTACAAGTCACTGAACCCAGCCAGAACCAGTTCTGCCCAGTCCTGGAGTACTTTGTTTACCAGGCTACATCCTTCCTTTCAGAAAGAGAGGGTCTGCCATCAGACGCAGCACAGGAGGTGGAGCCAGCATTGTGGAGGGAAGGCACAGCCCTATTCAGGTCCCAGGTCCCAGGTGCAACTCCTCCCACCCATCTAGATGCAGATCTCTCTATTCACCACTGGGACACCTCACCCTGTCTCCTGGAATTCCCCAGCCCTGTCACTCCAGAACCAGACAGCCAATACACATAACAGCAGAGCACCCTGGAAGGCTTAGGCAAGAAAATACCTACTTTCTAAAAGTGGTATTTTCAAACACAGAATATAAAAATATACTTCACTAAAAGATGTATTTTAATATTCTGAGTTCAGGCATACTAAATTTGTGTTTCTACCATGTTCTTTGGGTCAGTTAGGAATATAGAATGTAATAGTCAAACTGCCCATTCTGGCCTATGGAGAACAGGTAGCCTTACAGTAGTGAAAAACAAAATTGGGTGTAATTCATTACCAGGACATGCTACACACAGCAGGGCATGTCCTACCTTACACATACAATGCACCCTACCATAGGGGTGACTTACATGATGCCAAGGGAACGTTCAGGGGCTGGGAAGTGGGTGCACTTCACAGCCAAGATGGCAGTTCTAGACTGCACACAGACACTGCCCTGGCAGGTCTGAGACACACTTTACAAGCTGCTTCTGTGGGTGGCGCAAACCAGCGCTGCAGGCCCACCAGCAGCATTTGGTTTACCAGCCCTGGGCACACAGAGGCCACGCTATTAGGGACTAACAGGTAAACCAAATAAGCCAATCATGGATATACCAATTCACATGTCATATTTACACAGGGAGAGCATATGCACTTTAGCACTGATCAGCAGTGGTCAAGTGCCCAGAGTCATAAAGCCAACAAAAACAGGTAGGAAAAATCCAGGAGGAAGGCAAAAAGCTTAGGGATGACCCTGCAAAAAGGGCCATTTCCAACACGACCCCCTTCCAGCCAAAACGCAGGGAGGACCAATAACCACCTCAATGGGATTCCCTGCTTTGGGCGATAGAACACGGAACTGGCTCGCGACTGCAGGGGCATATTCCAGTTCTACGCCAATCTGAACCCTTGTGGTTCCCTCTGTCCACACTCTCAGGGCCCACTAAGACAACCAATGGGGAACTCTTCCCCTCACCTGTGGACACCACCTGTGCAGCACCTAACCCTAGATTGCTCACAGGTGTGTCCCACCAGAGAGACAGCAAACCATAGTTTCCACGGACAGTAGTCGGCGATGAGACCCAGGCCCTATACCTCACAGGGCTCTCCAACCTCTGTGGCTTCAGAGAGTGGGAGGCAGTAGCCCCAGGTGCCCAGCACCTTTTGTCAACTCTCCCTTCTGGCAGGTCAGGCACGCCACCCTGACTCTGACCCGCCAGCCCTGGGACTGTATCCAGCGGCTGGGCGAGAGACTGGGGTGGGATTTCCCACACCTGGTCCTCCTCCTCACCTGTGGACACCACCTGCGCAGCACCTAACCTTAACTGGCTCACAGGTGTGTCCCAACAGTCAGACAACAAGCCACAGTGGCCACTGACAGTAGTCAGTGATGAGACCCAGGCCTTATGCCTCTCAGGGTTCTCAAACCTCTGTGGCATCAGAGAGTGGGGGCAGTAACCCCAGGTGCCTGGCACCTTTTGTCCACTCTCCTTCTCACCAGGTCAGGCAAGACACCCTGACACTGACCCACCAGCCCTGGGCCTGTACCCATTGGCTGGGCGAGAGACTGGGGTGGGCTTTCCCACACCCGGTCCTCCTCCTTGGGGCTCAGTACCCTCCCACCTGGAGCGGTACACCCTTCCAGAATTGTCACGGCACCTGTGGCAGGTGTCCTGCACAATTCGCCCACCAGTTCAGGGGTTCTATCCTGCAACTGGCATCCCAGCCTAGGGTCTGTACCCTTAGACTGGGCGGAGGTCAGGGGTGAGGCTGCCCTCTCCGCGCCACCCTTACTGGGGCCCTGCACCCTCCCACCTGGAGAGGTGCCCCATAACACAAACGAGAAAACCCCTCAGGTTTGCACCGGGGTCAGAGGCGAGGACTCCCTCCCTCTGCACCCCCTTCCAGCATACTGAACCCTCCCACCTGGAGTGGTGCTCTTAGAAAAAAAAAATGGTTGGGACACTACTTACAGTTGTCCCTCCCTCCAGGTCAGACAACAACTGGACTTGACTTGCCAACCCAGGGACCAACCCCTGCGGCGGAACAACTGCCTGGCCAACCAGGACTTCAAGGCGTGCACACAACATCAACCCCACGGGCAGGACACCACCCATCGATGTCCTCCCCTCCAGGTCAGGAATCGCCTGTACCTGGCCTCCCAACCCAGGGACCATTCCCTGCGGTTGAGCAATTACCTGGCGAAACAGGACTTCCTGGGGAGTACAACCACCCTCCCCGAGGGTAACACAGGACTCCTGTGTTGCGTGACAGTCTGCCTGGCACAGATCTCCCGGTCCCTGTCCACCTGACAGGGCGCAAAGATCTCCCAGGACAGAAGTGGTGTCGCCATGGTCACTCCTCTGGGGCTCAGCCCTCCTGACTGGCCCTTGACCCACTGGTTCTCCCATTGGGGGCTCTTTCCCCCTCTCACTCCTCAAGCTGAACTTCTGCACCCTCCCCCTAGGAGTGGCACTGCCAGACACAAGAACTGATGGAGGCCTGACTACAAGCTTTCCCAGCTCACCTAACACAGGGAGACTCCCCACAACTGACCGTCCATCCCGACAGACTAGATTCACTACCTGGTGTTCCCTCGTGGAACCATCCAGTACTGGAGACTGAGGTGGGGGCACTTCGGGACCTATCCCAGTCTCACTCCTGCTCCCATGAGACAGGATGTGAGGCCCTACAACCTCCTCACAACAAGGGGACCTAGCTGCATCACTCCGGACCTCTCCAACCACTCTGGGTTGGAAAACCTCTGAACCACTCCTATTAAGGTAATTCCCTAATGCCTCTACAGAGCCTCTGGTACTCACCCAGAGGTCTGCCTCCTGTGCAAGCTCCCTATGATCAGAGAACTCGCGCTCTAACAGGTGTTGGTTTAGCTCTGGAAAACAGGAACTCACAATATGCTCTCCCACAATTGGATTACACAGTTCCACGCAGGTGCTAACCTTCACCTCACAATCCAGTGCCTCACATACATACCCCACACCACTCTCCTGAAATTGGCGAGACATTACATCACTGTCTCTATCACTCAACCCACACTATTCTGGGTGATTCTCACACTCATACACCAGGATTTCAACCACGGGGGAACCCCTCTTCCTGCACCTCACATCTAGAGTCGGTAGGGTGTCCTTCCCCTCACTAGGACTATGGGCCCCTGCGCTAGTTCCCCAATCCACCTCAGGGACACTGAACACCAATGGAGCTACCTCATATCCTTGAATCCCCTGGTGTAGATCAACCCTATTCTTTGAGTCAGGTGCCACATCTCTGGGTGGGTGTACTACACTGTCATCACTACATAACTCAACTTTGCTGCCACCACTGGACCCCACCCTCACAGGTGAATCCAGACAATTAACACTGCGCTCAGGGGATAACCTACCCTCCAGAGCTAACTTTTCCTTTACTGCTATCTGCGCTAGGTGTCCCTCCAGCTGGGCAATCTCCATTTGGAGCCTCTCTAATTCCAGCTGGTTCTCCCTCTCCCTCTGTTTGTCCAACTCCTCTGGGGACCATGAAGGGGATTGAGCACTTCTCTGGACACTAGACCCCGCAAGGGACTCCCTAACTATGCGAACCTCCCACCTGTCCACCAACTCCTCTGGGGACCATAAAAGGAATCGGTCACTACCATAGGCACTAAACTCAGCAAGGGACTCCCCACCTCTGAGATATTCCATAACACTTTCTCCATCCTCTCCAAATTCTCCAAAGCCACCCTCAGACCAACTACCCTCTTGGTAGGTGTACTGGGACTCCAAGAATCTCCATCTGTCTTGTTGCCAAAGCCTCAGGGATGTCTGCAAGGAGAGCTGAGTCTCCTTCCTACTCACTGCTAAACCTCTCTCCTCACAGAACCCCCTTAGCTCCTCTAGACTGTAGGTCAACAGGTCCTCTATATAAAAAGTAGGTCTCATTTCAGCAAGACCCATTGTAGCAATAACTGGCAATGACGAATCAAAAATAGAACCAAAACCTCAAAAACGTATGTGGTTATGTTCTGGTCTGCACTCACTAGTAGTATACACTATAATTACGGTATCCGATCATAAATGCAAGTCCTGACCACCAATGTTAGAAATGGGGGTCTCTAGTTGGCAATGGCTGGCCACTGTCCAAGTAGGAACCCTTCTTCCTAAGTCAGAGTAAGCGGGCTACACCCTTTGATTACCCCTGCTCAACCCTGTGGTAACTTAGCACGAGCAATTAGGCTTATCTCAGAGGCAGTTTGTGAAGCATTTATGACCATACACAGTAACACAGTGAAGAACACTACAAAGGGACACCACACAGGTAGTTATAAAAAAAGAAGTATCTTTATATATAGACTTAACACAAGACCAATAACAGTAAAAATCCACAATACTAGAAAATAGGGTTACTCTTAAAATGCTGCTAAAATAGTTCAAGGTGTGCAAAGAGGAGTTCAGTTCAAGGCAGTGGTCTCTGCGACCCTTTTACTCACAAGATACCTGGATTGTGTAGCAAAGCAGTCAAAATGTCGCTAAGGAGTTGTAGAGATGATTTTCCTTACGCTAACCAGCGGTGCATTGAATCCTTGCCGCAAGGGAGGATGATGCGCTGATTTGTGTGCAGGACAAAGCGACAAACTTCTACACCCTAAGCCGGCGATGCGATGAAATCCTTGCCGCGAAGGGAGGATGATGCGCCGAGCCTGTTGCGTGTGCGATCTTGTTGCGATGAAAAAAAAAATGGCGCTCCGCGAGGGAGCAACGATCCTGATGCGATGCGATGAAAATGGCGATCGCTCGGTGTCCGCGCTGCGATGTCGTGAAGCGACGAACTCGATGCGATGATCTTTGGTTAGCGAGCGCTTTGAGGCCCGCAAACATACAATGCGATAATCTGCGGGTTAGCAAGTATTTGGCAGCCCGCAAAAGTGTGATGCGATGATCTCCGGTAGCGAGCAGTCAGCGGCAGCAGCGCGATGATTTTCCTTACGCTCTTCAGCTGCGGCGGCTCGCTAACGGGCGTTAGCGACAACTTTCAGCACTCTCTTCTCCACAGTAGAACTAGAGGCCCTGGAACTCATAGGAGCCTCACCTGCAGATAGAAATTCTCGCTGGGAGGAAACAGGAGGCTGGTGGTGGAGTCTGATGTGCCTGAGACTGCTGTAGGAGGCTAGCTCTCTTCTAGCCCTTGGATGATTGCTGTAGCAAAAATAAAAGTTCCTTCAAAGGCCTTTTCCTCTTCTTCCAAGTCCAGTAGTAACCACTGCAGGCCAGTTCAAAAAACAGCACACAAGCACAAGGACAGTCCTCTCCTGCAGATTCCTTCAGTTACACGGACAGAAGTTCTTCTTGTTGTCCATGAGCAATACAAATTGTAGGGGTTTCAGCACAGATATTTATACCCCAAAAGTCTTTGTTCTCAGAAGCTACAAGTCACTGAACCCAGCCAGAACCAGTTCTGCCCATTCCTGGAGCACTTTGTTTACCAGGCTGCATCCTTCCTTTCAGAAAGAGGGGGTCTGCCATCAGACGCAGCACAGGAGGTGGAGCCAGCATTGTGGAGGGAAGGCACAGCCCTATTCAGGTCCCAGGTGCAACTCCTCCCACCCATCTAGTTGCAGATCTCTCTATTCACCACTGGGACACCTCACCCTGTCTCCTGGAATTCCCCAGGCCTGTCACTCCAGAACCAGACAGCCAATACACATAACAGCAGAGCACACTGGAAGGCTTAGGCAAGAAAATACCTACTTTCTAAAAGTGGTATTTTCAAACACAGAATATAAAAATAAACTTCACTAAAAGATGTCTTTTAATATTCTGAGCTCAGGCATACTAAATTCGTTTTTCTTATCATGTTCTTTGGGTCAGTTAGGACTATAGAATGTAATAGTCAAACTGCCCATTCTGGCCTATGGAGAACAGGTAGCCTTACAGTAGTGAAAAACGAAATTGGGTGTAATGCACTACCAGGACATGCTACACACAGCAGGGCATGTCCTACCTTACACATACAATGCACCCTACCATAGGGGTGACTTGCATGATGCCAAGGGAACGTTCAGGGGCTGGGAAGTGGGTGCACTTCACAGTCAAGATGGCAGTTCTAGACTGCACACAGACACTGCCGTGGCAGGCCTGAGACACATTTTGCAAGCTGCTTCTGTGGGTGGCACAAACCAGCGCTGCAGGCCCACCAGCAGCATTTGGTTAACCAGCCCTGGGCACACACAGGCCACGCTATTAGGGACTAACAGGTAAACCAAATAAGCCAATCATGGATATACCAATTCACATGTCATATTTACACAGGGAGAGCATATGCACTTTAGCACTGATCAGCAGTGGTAAAGTCATAAAGCCAACAAAAACAGGTTAGGAAAAATCCAGGAGGAAGGCAAAAAGCGTAGGGATGACCCTGCAAAAAGGGCCATTTCCAACAGCTTCCAACTGCTTCAGGGTGGGGGAGTGCTCCATCCTGCTGAGGTGTGAGACAGGGGGCATGGTGGGAGTAGTGGTACAGGCCTCCCACCCACAAACACCTTTCCAGGGAATATGGCTACCTACCTGAAAGTTTATTTGGTGTACTGCAATGGCTTCCAACTGCTTCAGGGTGGGGGAGTGCTCCATCCTGCTGAGGTGTGGGACAGGGGTCATGGTATGAGTAGTGGTACAGGCCTCTCACCCACAAACACCCTCCCAGGGAAGATGGCTACCTACCTGTAAGTTTGTTTGGTGTACTGCAATGGCTTCCAACTGCTTCAGGGTGGGGGAGTGCCCCATCCTGCTGAGGTGTGGGACAAGGGGCATGGTGGGAGTAGTGGTACAGGCATCCTACCCACAAACACTCTCCCAGGGAATATGGCTACCTACCTGTAAGTTTGATTGGTGTACTGCAATGGCTTCCAACTGCTTCAGGGTGGGGGAGTGCTCCATCCTGCTGAGGTGTGGGGCAGGGGGCATGGTAGGAGTTGTGATACAGGTCTCCCACCTACAAACACCCTCCCAGGGAAGATGGCTACCTACCTGTAAGTTTGTTTGGTGTACTGAAATGTCTTCCAACTGCTTCAGGGTGGGGGAGTGCTCCCTCCTGCTGAGGTGTGGGACATGGGGCATGGTGGGAGTAGTGGTACAGGCCTCCCACCCACAAACACCTTTCCAGGGAATATGGCTACCTACCTGTAAGTTTATTTGGTGTACTGCAATGGCTTCCAACTGCTTCAGGGTGGGGGAGTGCTCCATCCTGCTGAGGTGTGGGACAGGGGTCATGGTATGAGTAGTGGTACAGGCCTCTCACCCACAAACACCCTCCCAGGGAAGATGGCTACCTACCTGTAAGTTTGTTTGGTGTACTGCAATGGCTTCCAACTGCTTCAGGGTGGGGGAGTGCCCCATCCTGCTGAGGTGTGGGACAAGGGGCATGGTGGGAGTAGTGGTACAGGCATCCTACCCACAAACACTCTCCCAGGGAATATGGCTACCTACCTGTAAGTTTGATTGGTGTACTGCAATGGCTTCCAACTGCTTCAGGGTGGGGGAGTGCTCCATCCTGCTGAGGTGTGGGGCAGGGGGCATGGTGGGAGTTGTGATACAGGTCTCCCACCTACAAACACCCTCCCAGGGAAGATGGCTACCTACCTGTAAGTTTGTTTGGTGTACTGACATGTCTTCTAACTGCTTCAGGGTAGAGGAGTGCTCCATCCTGCTAAGGTGTGGGAAAGGGATCATGGTGGGAGTTGTGGTACAGGCCTCCCACCCACAAACACCCTCCCATGGAAGATGGCTACCAACCTGTAAGTTTGTTTGGTGTACTGCAAAGGCTTCCAACTGCTTCAGGGTGGGGGAGTGCTCCCTCCTGCTGAGGTGTGGGACATGGGGCATGGTGGGAGCAGTGGTACAGGCCTCCCACCCAGAAACACCCTCCCAGGGAAGATGGCTACCTACCTGTAAGTTTGTTTGGTGTACTGCAATGGCTTCCAACTGCTTCAGGGTGGGGGAGTGCTCCATCCTGCTGAGGTGTGGGACAGGGGGCATGATGGGAGTTGTGGTACCGGCCTCCCACCTACAAACACCCTCCCAGGGAAGATGGATACCTACCTGTAAGTTTGGTGTACTGCAATGTCTTCTAACTGCTTCAGGGTAGGGGAGTGCTCCATCCTGCTAAGGTGTAGGACAGGGGGCATGGTGGGAGTTGTGGTACAGGCCTCCCACCCACAAACACCCTCCCAGGGAAGATGGCTATCTACCTGTAAGTTTGGTTGGTGTACTGCAATGGCTTCCAACTGCTTCAGGGTGGGGGAGTGCCCCATCCTGCTGAGGTGTGGGACAGGGGGCATGGTGGGAGTAGTGGTACAGGCCTCCTACCCACAAACACTCTCCCAGGGAATATGGCTACCTACCTGTAAGATTGATTGATGTACTGCAATGGCTTCCAACTGCTTCAGGGTGGGGGAGTGCTCCATCCTGCTGAGGTGTGGTCAGGGGGCATGGTGGGAGTTGTGGTACAGGTCTCCCACCTACAAACACCCTCCCAGGGAAGATGGCTACCTACCTGTACGTTTGTTTGGTGTACTGAAATGTCTTCTAACTGCTTCAGGGTAGGGGAGTGCTCCATCCTGCTAAGGTGTGGGAAAGGGACCATGGTGGGAGTTGTGGTACAGGCCTCCCACCCACAAACACTCTCCCATTGAAGATGGCTACCTACCTGTAAGTTTGTTTGGTGTACTGCAAAGGCTTCCAACTGCTTCAGGGTGGGGGAGTGCTCCATCCTGCTGAGGTGTGGGACATGGGGCATGGTGGGAGCAGTGGTACAGGCCTCCCACCCAGAAACACCCTCCCAGGGAAGATGGCTACCTACCTGTAAGTTTGTTTGGTGTACTGCAATGGCTTCCAACTGCTTCAGGGTGGGGGAGTGCTCCATCCCGCTGAGGTGTGGGACAGGGGGCATGATGGGAGTTGTGGTACCGGGCACCCACCTACAAACACCCTCCCAGGGAAGATGGCTACCTACCTGTAAGTTTGGTGTACTGCAATGTCTTCTAACTGCTTCAGGGTAAGGGAGTGCTCCATCCTGCTAAGGTGTGGGACAGGGGGCATGGTGGGAGTAGTGGTACAGGCCTCCCACCCACAAACACCCTCCCAGGGAAGATGGCTACCTACCTGTAAGTTTGTTTGGAGTACTGCAAAGGCTTCCAACTGCTTCAGGGTGGGGGAGTGCTCCATCCTGCTCTGCTGAGGTATGGGAAAGGGGGCATGGTGGGAACAGTGGTACAGGCCTCCCACCTAGAAACCCCCTCCCAGGGAAGATGGCTACCTACCTGTAACTTTGTTTGGTGTACTGCAATGGCTTCCAACTGCTTCAGGGTGGGGGAGTGCTCCATCCTGCTTAGGTGTGGGACAGGGGGCATGGTGGGAGTAGTGGTACAGGCCTCCCACCCACAAACACCCTCCCAGGGAAGATAGCTACCTACCTGTAAGTTTGTTTGGTGTACTGCAATGGCTTCCAACTGCTTCAGGGTGGGGGAGTGCTCCATCCCGCTGAGGTGTGGGACAGGGGGCATGATGGGAGTTGTGGTACCGGGCACCCACCTACAAACACCCTCCCAGGGAAGATGGCTACCTACCTGTAAGTTTGGTGTACTGCAATGTCTTCTAACTGCTTCAGGGTAAGGGAGTGCTCCATCCTGCTAAGGTGTGGGACAGGGGGCATGGTGGGAGTAGTGGTACAGGCCTCCCACCCACAAACACCCTCCCAGGGAAGATGGCTACCTACCTGTAAGTTTGTTTGGAGTACTGCAAAGGCTTCCAACTGCTTCAGGGTGGAGGAGTGCTCCATCCTGCTCTGCTGAGGTATGGGAAAGGGGGCATGGTGGGAACAGTGGTACAGGCCTCCCACCTAGAAACCCCCTCCCAGGGAAGATGGCTACCTACCTGTAACTTTGTTTGGTGTACTGCAATGGCTTCCAACTGCTTCAGGGTGGGGGAGTGCTCCATCCTGCTTAGGTGTGGGACAGGGGGCATGGTGGGAGTAGTGGTACAGGCCTCCCACCCACAAACACCCTCCCAGGGAAGATAGCTACCTAACTGTAAGTTTGTTTGGTGTACTGCA
This sequence comes from Triturus cristatus, assembly GCF_964204655.1. Taxonomy (NCBI): domain Eukaryota; kingdom Metazoa; phylum Chordata; class Amphibia; order Caudata; family Salamandridae; genus Triturus; species Triturus cristatus. The sequence continues at coordinate 740,182,968 of NC_140591.1, read as the reverse complement.
ATGGCTGCCAACTGCTTCAGGGTGGAGGATTGCTCCATCCTGCTGAGGTGTGGGACAGGGGCCATGATGGGAGTTGTGGTACAGGCCTCCCACCCACAAACACCCTCCCAGGGAAGATGGAGACCTACCTGTAAGTTTGGTGTACTGCAATGTCTTCTAACTGCTTCAGGGTAGGGGAGTACTCCATCCTGCTAAGGTGTGGGACAGGGGGCATGGTGGGAGTTGTGGTACAGGCCTCCCACCCACAAACACCCTCCCAGGGAAGATGGCTACCTACCTGTAAGTTTGTTTGGTGTACTGCAATGGCTTCCAACTGCTTCAGGGTGGGGGAGTGCCCCATCCTGCTGAGGTGTGGGACAGGGGGCATGGTGGGAGTAGTGGTACAGGCCTCCTACCCACAAACACTCTCCCAGGGAATATGGCTACCTACCTGTAAGTTTGATTGGTGTACTGCAATGGCTTCCAACTGCTTCAGGTTGGGGGAGTGCTCCATCCTGCTGAGGTGTGGGGCAGGGGGCATGGTGGGAGTTGTGGTACACGTCTCCCACCTACAAACACCCTCCCAGGGAATATGGCTACCTACCTGTAAGTTTGTTTGGTGTACTGAAATGTCTTCTAACTGCTTCAGGGTAGGGGGAGTGCTCCATCCTGCTAAGGTGTGGGAAAGGGATCATGGTGGGAGTTGTGGTACAGGCCTCCCACCCACAAACACTCTCCCATGGAAGATGGCTACCTACCTGTAAGTTTGTTTGGTGTACTGCAAAGGCTTCCAACTGCTTCAGGGTGGGGGAGTGCTCCATCCTGCTGAGGTGTGGGACATGGGGCATGGTGGGAGCAGTGGTACAGGCCTCCCACCCAGAAACACCCTCCCAGGGAAGATGGCTACCTACCTGTATGTTTGTTTGGTGTACTGCAATGGCTTCCAACTGCTTCAGGGTGGGGGAGTGCTCCATCCTGCTGAGGTGTGGGACAGGGGGCATGATGGGAGTTGTGGTACCGGGCACCCACCTACAAACACCCTCCCAGGGAAGATGGCTACCTACCTGTAAGTTTGGTGTACTGCAATGTCTTCTAACTGCTTCAGGGTAGGGGAGTGCTCCATCCTGCTAAGGTGTGGGACAGGGGGCATGGTGGGAGTTGTGGTACAGGCCTCCCACCCACAAACACCCTCCCAGGGAAAATGGCTACCTACCTGTAAGTTTGTTTGGAGTACTGCAAAGGCTTCCAACTGCTTCAGGGTGGGGGAGTGCTCCATACTGCTCTGCTGAGGTATGGGAAAGGGGGCATGGTGGGAACAGTGGTACAGGCCTCCCACCTAGAAACACCCTCCCAGGGAAGATGGCTACCTACCTGTAACTTTGTTTGGTGTACTGCAATGGCTTCCAACTGCTTCAGGGTGGGGGAGTGCACCATCCTGCTGAGGTGTGGGACAGGGGGCATGGTGGGAGCAGTGGTACAGGCCTCCCACCCAGAAACACCCTCCCAGGGAAGATGGCTACCTACCTGTATGTTTGTTTGGTGTACTGCAATGGCTTCCAACTGCTTCAGGGTGGGGGAGTGCTCCATCCTGCTGAGGTGTGGGACAGGGGGCATGATGGGAGTTGTGGTACCGGGCACCCACCTACAAACACCCTCCCAGGGAAGATGGCTACCTACCTGTAAGTTTGGTGTACTGCAATGTCTTCTAACTGCTTCAGGGTAGGGGAGTGCTCCATCCTGCTAAGGTGTGGGACAGGGGGCATGGTGGGAGTAGTGGTACAGGCCTCCCACCCACAAACACCCTCCCAGGGAAGATAGCTACCTAACTGTAAGTTTGTTTGGTGTACTGCAATGGCTGCCAACTGCTTCAGGGTGGAGGAGTGCTCCATCCTGCTGAGGTGTGGGACAGGGGCCATGATGGGAGTTGTGGTACAGGCCTCCCACCCACAAACACCCTCCCAGGTAAGATGGATACCTACCTGTAAATATGATGTGGATTATGTAATGGCTGACACATGCTTCTGGGTGGAGTGGTGAGAGGGCTCCATCTTGCTGATGCTGTGGGACAAGGGGGCCTGGTGGGAGTCATAGTGCTGGCTGTCTGTACACATGCCCCCATGGTAATGTTGCTAGCTACGTTTGGGGTGAATGGGAGTGAGTGGATGTTGGATCGGTGAAACATGTTTTTGTGAGTGTGTGGTGCAGATGAATGGAATTTGTCTTAGGTGGTGCAGCTTTGTAGTTGTGCAAGACAGTACACAGCAGTGTTGTGGTAGTCATGTGTTTGTACTTACAAGCCTCCACTCCCCCGGGTACTCCTGTGAGACTCTCTGGATGCAGTATTGCAAGCACCTTCTCCTCCCATGGTGTGTATGGTTTTGGTGGAATGGGAGGGCCACCGCCAGTCCTGTCAGCCAGCTCACGGTTCTTGCGAAGAGGTGTGGTGCCGTGGCCAGGGCGACTGACTCTGAAATCTGGGGATCACGGCTTGATCCTCGGCGCCGTCGGCAGATTAGCCCAGCACCATGTGACTCTGGGCAATAGCTTGCTTAATCTTCCCGACGGCCCGCAGCGCCTAGAGACCCTCACGGGTGATTGTTCGCGCTTTACAAATGTGGATTATTATTATTATTATTATTATTATTATTATTATTATTATTATTATTATTATTGCTCCTCCTTTCTTTGACAGCCCTCTTCAAGTGATGCCACCACTCCATGGTTTCCTTTTTTGATTGCGGGGTGGTCCCTACTGCATTGACCTTCTTGACTATCCTTGCCCACATTTGTGTTCTTGTGGCTAATGGTGTCTGTTGGACTAGGCTACCAAACAGTTGTGGTTCCACTCTGACTATCTCATCTACCATTACTGTCAACTCACTCTCTGTGAATTTGGGCATTTTATGTGTTGCCATGGTGTGTGGTGTGCAAACTGGTTGTGAGTATAGGGGTGTGAGTGGTGGGTGTTGTGATGTGTGTGGTGTGTGATGTGCAGGGGGTTAGTAGTGCAGGTGTGGAAGTGGTGGTGGTCCTGTGTGTGGTATGGCTAGTGATGTTGTGTTCTTTGCCTCTCCTTTCAGCTGGGGTATATGTCCCTTCACGCCTGGAGTATTGCAAAGGATTGTGGTCAGGGAAGGGGCTGGTTTTATACTCAGCTATGTGGGTGTGTCCAAATTGGGTATTGCTGTCAGGTGTGTTGTGTGTGTTGTCCTGGGATTTGTATTTTTCTTTTTGCCATGTGTTTGTGCCATTGGGGTGTATTTTGTGTTTTTTGGGGGGGCATGGCTAGTTTGCTGTGTGCACTTTGTGGCCTTATTGTGGTTTTTTTCATTCGGCCACGATATTTTTCACGGATTGACCGCAGAGGTGGCTGTGCTGCAGGTCTTCCGCCGGCTCTCACATTCATTACTGTTTGTGACCGCAGAGGTCGGAAACAGCGGAACGTATGGCAGGACCATCGGGGAGATCCTAATTTCCTGTGCAGTGTCTCCACTAAATTTGCGGCTGGTTGGGGTTTTTCCACCGCAAATCCAACCGCTGCGGACGGATTTTGGCCATCTCCGCCCGCTCCAGGCGTTTTTTCTTGGCCCTGTTCTGCCGCAGTCTGTGTTTTTGGGCAGTTGATCCTAATTTGGCTGCCGGTTTTTCCACGGTACAGGCGGGCAGTTGTATTCCGCTTCCATGGCGGTCGGGGTGGTTTTTACGACCGCCATCCTAATAGACCCCCTATACATTCAAAAATCCCCATTACTTACAATCTGAAGCAGGTTCAACAGGTCCGGGGTCATCGTTTTTCATTAGAAAATGCATTTATTGTACTGTGCAAAAAATGATTCAAAATGTCAATTGGATCGTTCCTCCTGTTGAACAACCACTCTTTGAAACCTCAAGGCAACCACAATTGCCATTATTACAGACATTTCCTCCTACTCAGAAGATTCTATTTTGACCAATCTCGGGCAGGCAAATGACTCTAAGCACACTTATCTTTGTTCCAAAGTGATGAGTCACATCCAACATTCCTTTACTATCAAAAGATGAAACATTCAAAAATCACCTTTACTGACCATCTGGAAAAAGTTCGACAGGTCCAGGGTCATCGTTTTTCATCAGAAAATGCATTTATTGGACTGTACAAAAGATGATTCAAATTGTCAATTGGATCGTGCCTCCTGTTGAACAACCACTTTTTAAAACCTCACAGTCACCAAAATTGCCATTTTTACTGACTTTTCTCCTACTTAGAAGATTCTATTGTGACAATGTTGGGGCAGGGAATGACTCTAAACACACTTATTTTAGTTCCAAAAGTGATAATTCACACCCAACATTCTTTTACTATCAAATAATGAAAATTTCAAAAATCACCTTTACTGACCATCTGGAAAAAGTTCAACAGGTCTGGGGTCATCATTTTTCAGCAGAAAATTGATTTTTTGGACAGTACAAAAAATTATTCAAAATGTCAATTGGATCGTGCATCATGTTGAATAACCCCTTTTTAAAGCCTCAAACTGAACACAATTGCCATTTTTACAGACTTTTCCTCCTACTTAGAAGCTTCTATTTTGACAGATTTCAGGCAGGAAAATCAATCTAAACACACTTGTTTTAGTTCCAAAAGTGCTAATTTACATCCAATAGTCATTTACAATCAAAATATAAAACATTCAAAAATCGCCATTACTGACCATCTGGAGAAAGTTTGACAGGTCCGTGGTCATCATTTTTCATCAGAAAATCTATTTCTTGCACAGTACAAAAAATTAATCAAAATGTCAATTGGATTGTGCCTCATTTACATGAACCCCTTTTTAAATCCTCACAGAGACCAAAATTTACACTATTACAGAAATTTCCTCCTACTCAGAAGATTCCATTGTGACCGATTTCGGGCACCAAAATCACTCTAAACACACTTATTTTAGTTCCAAAAGTGATAATTCACACCCAACATTCCTTTACTATCAAATAATTAAAAATTCAAAAATCACCTTTACTGACCATCTGGAGAAAGTTTGACAGGTCCGTGGTCATCATTTTTCATCAGAAAATCTATTTCTTGCACAGTACAAAAAATTTATCAAAATGTCAATTGAATTGTGCCTCAATTACATGAACCCCTTTTTAAACCCTCACGGTGACCAAAATTGACATTATTACAGAAATTTCCTCCTACTCAGAAGATTCTATTTAGACCAATTTCGGACAGGCAAATGACTGTAAAAACACTTATCTTAGTTCCAAAGTGATAATTCACATCCAACATTCCTTTACTTTCAAAAGATTAAACATTCAAAAAAATCACATTTACAGACCATCTGGAAAAAGTTCGACATGTCTGAGGTCATCTTTTTTCATCGCAAAATTGATTTTTTGGACTGTGCAAAAAACGTATCCAAAATGTCAATTGGATCATGCCTCATGTTGAATAAACACTTTTTAAAACCTCACAGAGACCAAAATTGCCATTTTTACTGACTATTGTCCTACTTAGAAGATTCTATTTTGACCAATTTCGGGCAGGGAATAACTCGAAACACACTTATTTTAGTTCCAAAAGTGATAATTCACATCCAAAATTCCTTTACTATCAAAAGATGAAACATTAAATCACTTTTACTGAGCTCCTGGAGAAAGCTCGACAGGTCCAGCGTCATCATTTTTCATCAGAAAATTGATTTTTTGGGATGTACAAAAACGTATCCAAATGTCAATTGGACCATGCCTCTTGATGCATAACCCCTTTTTAAAACCTCACAGTAACCGAAATTGCCATTTTTACAGACTTTTCCTCCTATTCAGAAATTTCTATTTTGACAGAATTCAGGCAGGAAAATGAATCTGAACACACTTGTTTTTGTTCCAAAAGTGCTAATTTACATCCAATAGTCATTTACAGTCAAAATATTAAACATTCAAAAATCGCCATTACTGACCATCTGGAGAAAGTTTGACAGGTGCGGGGTCATCATTTTTCATCAGAAAATGTAATTCTTGGACAGTACAAAAAATGATTCAAAACGTCAATTGGATCGTTCCTCATTTTCATTAGCCCCTTTTTAAATCCTCACAGTGACTTTGGGGCCCATTAGGATGGCGGGCAGAAGCACCACCGCGCTGCTGGTGGAAAATGCAATTTTCTGCATACCAGCAGCGGTCCTCACGCTCGCCATATTAATATGGCCAAACCTAGCCCACTTCCCACCCGCCGCGGTGCGACACGAACCGCCATCAAAATGCGACAGCCACCGCAGCAGTGAGAGTCAATGGAGACCCGCCGTCATTCGGACTGACGTCCCGTCCGCTGTACAAATCAGGATGCCCCAAACAGACAGTCGCTCTGCAGCGGAGAAACCGCCCAACCAGAGACGGCAGAAGCACGACTGCAGAGCAAGAAACCAGATTCACGGTCCCTTCCACCCAGTCCCGGCCGCAATGGATCCAGCTCTACATGTCTTCCTGGTGCTGTAATTGATACATATCAGCAAGTGATGCACCGTCGCGGACGGTGCCGCAGGTATGCAATCACTCAACTCCGCACACATCCACAACACACAACTCATGGGCTGATATAGGGTTCCTGTCCACACCAGAAACCCTGGTGGGGACAGGATCACATCCACAAGTGTCCCTACCCATGTCCTACCTGTCACAAAATCACTTTCCGCATCCAGGTCACCCGCCAAACGCGATATCAATGCAATGTCCCGGTCACGTCACTGCAGCGGTGAAGATGCAGGAAAACATGCACACAATGCAGAAGGCAGGGCCAGCACCAGGCATGGGCAGTGCACAAAGATCATAGGGCCACACCACCACCCTCCACACACTAGGCCCCCCAAACATTAAGGGACATGCTATGTGCTCCTCCTGTGCTCCCCCATGCACAGTAACCAGCCAGGTAAACCCACAACCTGCACCGCAAACCAAACAACTAGGGAGACAGTCTCAGCAGGTGGGGCTGCAGAGGAACACACAGCACAGAAGCACGGGGCCTGGGCAACCCTCACACCACACCTACACTACACTCATGTCAAGAAAACTGAGTCCAAGCACAAAATGAACACTCATAGAGAATCTGAACAATCACTCAACTGGACACACAGCCTGTCAAGTCACACAGACATACCCCACTCTGACACACAGCCACATACACAGACCAGATGCCAGCAGCAATGGAGGACAACAAATGGGAATGCTAAAGTGAGGTGCACATAAATGGAGGGCCTAGGAGCTAACCACTTAGCATGTGTACATCACATGCAAGAGAAGGAACATATAACAACACCCTTAGCCCATCAAATCACACATGGCTGGCACAGTGAGTGAAATTAAACCACAGTCACCTCTGTGCAACAACTCAGGGAGACAGCAAGACAACCCATGCATAGGCACGGGGATGAAAGGAAGTCTCTGAAGTCAAACAGTGATCAACCACACATCTGTATCCCACTACTTGACAGGTGTATGTCAGCAGCACAACACACAGGGCCCATTGTCACACTCCATGACTGTCAGACACAAGTTGGATCCTTCACACATACCCCTCCGCCAACTTCACACCTGCAGCACTCAACACCAGTGTCAAACACACAGAAGGGTGCCGATAATGTCCAGTCAATACACTGACAAACAATCACACTCCCTGGGGGGCATCAACACACATCACACACACACACTAAGGGATGCCTGAACCAATGCTGGCACAAAAACAACAGCCAAACACAAAACTCACTAACAACATACACAGAAGTACAACAAGCCCAGACCTGTGCAGTAAAACTGTGGAAAGGCAATGGGACCCCAGACTGAACAGGAGTACACAACATCATCACTCAGGAACACTGCACAGACAACATACCCCAACACAGACAAGAAGTGCATCATCTTAAAACAATCATGAACACAAACTGGGAGCAATGGGCCAATAAGAAAACACAGACAGACATACCACACCACCCATCAAGTCAACATTGCGTCATGGTGTACCACTTGCTTGCACATGCACAATCCTGACAAGTGGCAGGACAAATATAAGAGGAGAAAACCCCAAGGATGCACTCAAAACAAACACAGGAACGAGAAGAGTCCTAAGTACATTTGACAGACACACAAGTAATGTACACTACACTGGCAACACACATCTGAATGAATCTCAATGCACAAGCAAATCATGCACACTCACATGCAAATAGAAAATCACACACAGAGCATCTGTCAGCTGCAAGAGAAAACACAGACCAAACACTGCACACATCCACATCAAACACACAACAGATGCACATGCCAATACATCATATTGCGAACACAGCAGGACATCAGGGAATGCACACCAGGCAATTATAAGGCAAAATACACTCACAGCACTGCATGCACGACAAGCAGTGTGTGCACACCAAACACACCAGTTCCACACAAATATGAGTGCCACACCATGAACCCCCACAACACAAATCACAATAGCACACAGACAACATCACACTCAGGAAAGGAAGAAGTACCTCAGCAAACACACATGCAGCTCACCCATCACCCACAGATGCACAAGTCTGTGACACCCAGGTGAAATCAACATGACCAGAGGACTGTGCAGCACAAACAGTTGAACTGCATATGAGCAACCATGACTGCAAAACAGTACAAGAAAATCACATATAACCAATTGGGAAACTGTCCTGAATGTCACATTGGTCCTATACACAGATTAGCCTCCCACAGTATAGTGTCACACTATGAAGTGCTGGGGAGGCTCACACACTGGCAAGCCATGGGGTGGAAGGCATGATATTGAAGTGGTGTGATCTTCAGTAGTAGACAGGTGAGGAGTGCCCCATATACAAATAGATGGATTGCATACTCACAATGGGTAGGCATCAGAAGCACAGATAGGGGATGTTATGACTCCACACCCCACATGCCATACTGGAGCCAAAAAAGACTCAAGTTACAGCAATGCATAAGGAAACACACCCACAATGCCAGTGTGGCTGAGCAGGTCTGTACAGTGAGCACAAACAGTATCAAGACACATGGCTGAGCAACAAAACACAGCACTGACTTGCCAGTCACACACTCTGCATATTCACAATTGCCACCAACAACAAGTAGGTGTCCCTTAGAAGTGCAAGGACACACCAACACACTGCACAGTGCACAACCTAGAACTCCCACTTGTGCACACAATCACAAACACAGGGCTAACTAATCAAACTAACAGGCACTCAGCTCTTGGGTGACACATGTTTGCAGTTGACATTGCAGGGGCACACACACATTAACTCTACTGACAAAGTCAACCCTTCACACTGCACACTTCTTGACCACCCAAGTGCACACATTGAAATTTACCCATATGATTAGGGTGACTGGCCATCACAAGATGAACATGGGGAACAACCTTTACAACGCAACTTTTACAACGCACTACCTTTACAACGCATTTTTTACAACGCATAATCCATTACAACGCATGACATTACAACGCATGACACTACAACGCATTTTTAAAAACTACCTTTACAACGCATTCCATTACAACGCATACTACCATTACAACGCATACCATTACAACGCATAATATTACACTACACTATCCAACACTTACCCTACTGTTGCACCCCCTGGAGTCAGAATAGTAATTTTTACCCCTATACTATCCAACACTTACCCTACTGCTGCACCCCCTGGAGTTAGAATAGTAATTTTTACCCCTATTCTATCCAACACTTACCCTACTGTTGCACCCCCTGGAATTAGAATAGTAATTTTTACCCCTATACTATCCAACACTTACCCTACTGTTGCACCCCCTGGAGTTAGAATAGTAATTTTTACCCCTATACTATCCAACACTTACCCTACTGTTGCACCCCCTGGAGTTAGACTAGTAATTTTTACCCCTATACTATCCAACACTTACCCTACTGTTGCACCCCCTGGAGTTAGAATAGTAATTTTTACCCCTATACTATCCAACACTTACCCTACTGTTGCACCCCCTGGAGTTAGAATAGTAATTTTTACCCCTATACTATCCAACACTTACCCTACTGTTGCACCCCCTGGAGTTAGAATAGTAATTTTAACCCCTATACTATCCAACACTTACCCCACTGTTGCACCCCCTGGAGTTAGAATAGTAATTTTTACCCCTATACTATCCAACACTTACCCTACTGTTGCACCCCCTGGAGTTAGAATAGTAATTTTTACCCCTATACTATCCAACACTTACCCTACTGTTGCACCCCCTGGAGTTAGAAAAGTAACTTTTACCCCTATACTATCTAATACTTACCTTAAATGCAATTTAATATTATGCGTTGTAATGGTATGCGTTGTAAAGGTAGTATGCGTTGTAATGGAAATGCGTTGTAAAGGTAGTTTTTAAAAATGCGTTGTAGTGTCATGCGTTGTAATGTCATGCGTTGTAATGGATTATGCGTTGTAAAAAATGCGTTGTAAGTGCATGCATTGTAAAAGTGTGCGTTGTAACGACATACATCCGATGAACATACACCAACACTGCTGTTCACACATCAAGGAACATCACACATATGTCCCTGGCCAGTCTGCCTGCAATCCTGTGGATAGAATCCCAAATTGTGCTGGCAGTGCATACAAACATGACATGTGTACAATATAGCTAACCTGACCAAATAATGATTATGATAACAGTGATTCATCACAAACCACCATCATTGCACCTCCAAGCCGTAGAGTCAAGAAGAACTGAACTGCCTGTCACCTCTGCAAAACCCTGAAAAAGTAAAACAAGCCATTGGCAATGTTGAAGTGGCATACAGAGCATGTGTCACATTAAACCATACCCACACAGAAAACCCTTTATTTAGCAAGGACACTGACAAAGCAGACAACAGGAGTAACCGTCGTTATTCACATATCACCCAGATAGGCACCAAAAGTAGAAAAGAGCAAGTCCAGTACAACGTGCAGAGTAGGTATATGATATCCTGCACAGGGAATGGACAAAGAGCAGTGAACATCAAGGCCAGTGGCCAGTCCAAAGTGCAGAGTAAGTACATGAGAAGCTGCACAGGGAATGGGCAAACAGCAAGGCCAGTGGCCAGGCCAAGGTACAGAGTAGGTACACGAGATCCTGCACAGGGAATGAGCAAACAGCAGTGAACATCAAGGCCAGTGGCCAGTCTAAAGTGCAGAGTAAGTACATGAGAAGCTGCACAGGAAATAGGCAAACAGCAGTGAACATCAAGGTCAGTGCCCAGTGCAAGGTGCAGAGTAGGTACATGAGATCCTGCACAGGGAATGGGCAATCAGCAAGGCCAGTGGCCGGTCCAAGGTGCAGAGTAGGTACATGAGATTCTGAACAGGGAATGGCCAAACAGCAGTGAACGTCAAGGCCAGTGGCCAGTCCAAAGTGCAGAGTAAGTACATGAGAAGCTGCACAGGGAATGGGCAAACAGCAGTTACCATCAAGGCCAGTGGCCAGTCCAAAGTGCAGAGTAAGTACATGAGAAGCTGCACAGGGAATGGGCAAATAGCAGTGAACATGAAGGCCAGTGGCCAGTCCAAAGTGCAGAGAAGGCACATGTGTGCATTAGATCCTGCACAGGGATTGGGTGAGACTGTACCCTGCCATGGTCAGCAACACAGTTAGGGGGATAACAATGGGCAGTCCAGGCACTGCTGTGGGAGATACAGGTGTGTTTGGGGGACTTTCACTCAGACTTGGCTTTCAGTCAGACTGGGAGGTGGCTGAGTGTCGGGACTGTTGGAGGACTGGACCGGGGCAAGAGAGGCCCAGCTGAGGTAGAGCTATCAGTGGCTTTGGAAGCCAGAGGGCTGCTTGGACCGGGTGGTGTGGTGGTACGTGGACGTGGAGTTATGCTGCCGTGAGATACAGTGTGGGTGGGAGAATGTGGAGGGGTGTCTTTCCACTTCTTGGGGATTCTAAATGGCTTCCCTGTCGTGGTAGGAGTGGGAGGTGGGGCGGGCACACCAGGCACACTCTCCACCAAAGCTGCATCAGGTGCAGCCGGTGGCCCTCCCTCTGGGGACATGTTGGATCCAGCAGTAAGCTTGGCCTGGCCTTGCCTTTGCTCCTCCATCCCCTGTTTACCAGGTGTACCCCCTAAAGTGCCCTCCTTTCCCTGCTTTACAGGGGTGTGGATGGGAGTTGAGGATGTGGGTGAACCTGCCTTGGAGCTCTTTTTATGTGGACTGTTAGCAGACACCAGCTTCTCAGCGGGCACGGCAACTGTCTGCTTGCCTTTGCGAGACGCTTTTGGGATAGGAGAGTTCTTGGCTGGGGATGCCTCTGAGGCACGTGAGCCTAAAGCCTGCTTCTTGGCTGTATGCCCCTGAGTGTTACCTGAAGGGCTTTTGCCTTTGCGCTCTGGGGTGACTTTAGTTTTTTGGGAGGATGAGGTCTGCGCTCTGGACCACTTGTCTGCTACTGATGTGTGCTGTGTGTGCTGTATCTGGAGCTTGATGTCTGTGGTGTGTGGTCACTATTGTCAGATGTAGCCACTGGCAGGGAGGTGGCCAAAGGGACTGAAGCTGGACTCTGAGATTGTGTCAGTTGAATGGCTGCCATCACTGCGGAGGACAAAGACTGGACAGCCCGGTGTAGCCCACCCACGCCTGAATGAATGCCCTACATGAAAGCAACTACCTGTGCCAACTTTTTATCGTGGTCTAGGAAGGTGTTGATGAGAGTTGCCTGGCCCACACACAGCTGGCGCAAAAGGTCCACAGACTCAACACTGATGGCAGCAGGGGAGACAGGGGCAGGGGCAGTGGTGCCTGGGGTGAAGGACACTCTTCCCTTCTTACTGGTGCGAACACGGGCAGCACTAGTGGAAGTAGATGGGAGGGTGGGCACTGGACGCTGTGTGGTGGAAGAGGAGGCAGAGTTCCCGCTCCCTGTGCCCGCCAACATAGATGTGTCACTGCTGCCGTCAGATGACGTTGAGGTTGGTGTTTCTGGCTGTGATTCCTCAAGCAGACTCCTGTCCCCCTTCGAGGAGCTGGTCACGTCAGTATCACTATGCTCGTATGTAGCAGTTGTGCCTGATGCCTCACCACTGGTGTCGGTCCCCTGTCCTTCTGTGCCCACGGGAGATGCTGTATGAGACAGAGATGTAGGGTCAGTTCAGTGGCATTAACACAAACATCATATGCAAGCAAAGCACAAAAGAATATGATGATATCCCCATGTTGCATATCACCCTGTGCAGTAACATTGTGCGACCTCAATTCTAAAGTCGATTTTTGCGTGTTTTCATGCAAACATGGCATAAGTGACCCATGTGAAGACCACACAGCCAAATAGCCTGCTGTTGGCTCCGTGTAACCAGACACACAGATCCCTCTGAGCACGCCTAGGGCCCTGAGGGGGGAAAGATGTACCTCCCAACATGTTGCCACAGTCACGTCTGGAGGCAGCAGAAGTGGACAACACAGATACAGACTCCAACATAAGTCCACAATGGCCATGAGCTCATGCCATCCACCATGTCGTACTTTGGGGCACAACTACAGTTGCACATTGGTGTCAGATGTGTAGTCCTCCCAATTCTGATGTCAGGAAATGCACACATTGATGAAAGCACACTCAGATGATGCACACTGCCGTTTTCTTCCGTGGGATGTCCCTGACTACCCCCAATGCAGACGATGCCAGAAGGCCACGACTCACAAGGCAATGTCACGTGCCAATACTCCAATGACATGAGAAAGTACAGGTAGGACAAATGCATGACAGCTGCACCCAATACAGAGGACACTTACAAGCCATTGCATCACACTAGCAACATCACAGAGCCCAACACTTGCCCAGGCTGTGAAAACATGCAGCCACTCACAACCAAAGTCACCCTTCCCAGAATACTCACCCCACCTTGCTGCTGATGCTCCTTCAAACGTGCATCCCGCTCAGGCTGTGTTACAGTTAAGATGCGGTCCATTAGTGGTGTCATGCTCCTGCGCGCCAACCTGCCAGTCTCAGGGAGCAGCCCCAGTGTCATCTCTGCAACGTTTTTGCTCAGCCGGCAGATGTCATCCCACCTCTTATGACAGTGTGTGCGCCGTCGATTGGAGACATCCAGAGCCCGCACCTTGCGTGCAATGGCCCTCCACATGGCCTTACGCTGGTAGACTTTGAGCTGCAGGCATGGTAGACAAGAGGGCAAGCAATCAGTTACACAGTGTTATGTACCACTATCTCTCAGTACAGGAGCATGATACTAACTCAGCACAACTTCACAGATATGTATAGCAGAGACAATACAGCATCTCACATAGTACATTAGCATGGGAGAATCAAACGAAAATGCATGCAGGTATGAGGGTGAAAACAGTACATGCCCATCTCATACACATGCAGGATGCCAGCACAGAAAGCTATGTGTAGGCTGCCCACATCTATTATCCAGTTTGAGGGTTAGCAAGACATACATGACATATCAAAATATGTTTGGGGCAGACTCACTGTGTCCAACACTGTGCAGCCATCAGTGTCCTTGCCCCGTGAATGGCTCACTGTGTTATGGAGGTCACACTGAGGGACATGATCTTACAATCTCACACCCTTCTCACAAGGCCTGTTGAGTGCAATCTACAGGGCTGAGATGGCTCTTTGATGGATAGTCTAGCAAACATCACACGTTTCACTGTGTACATTCAGTGATGTGTCTTTGTCAGATTGGGCAGTGACTGTACAGGGCAGGTGGGCTCACACTGAGGTCCAACGTGGAACATCAGAAATGTCACATGAAGGGACAAATTGAGAGTGTAAACAGTGCCTACACATGCAAGTCAGTACACATGCTGGTGGAAATGGAAGGGGCTGTGCACAAAAGTACGACAATCTGCTGTGTCATAGGTGAACAACCACCAAGAGTGTCATCCTCTGGTATTAAAGTCCTGAGCATAGTGCTGACTTATACATGATGCAAATTTTTAGTCAGACACAATTCCATCAGTACCCTCTGGACGTAAACCCTTGCTAAGGCCACAGATGAGCCGGCAAAGAACATCAGGGACCCACAAATCCATTCACACAGGCAATTTCTGTCCTGACTCCAGCATTACCGACTTGCTGCACAATTGTATGGCTGACAAAACAATACATGTCCCTCCAATTTTTATGTGTGGCAGGGAAACATGTAAAATAGGCTTAACACCCCTTTCCCCTGGTGACAGCATGCTAGGCAGTGTATGACACCAACCCACACTCTCAGGCACATTCTGCAGCAGATCAACTTCATGTGTGCTCTCCCAGCACTCTCACTTCCCCTCTGAAACACTTACCATGACATCTGGAGCACCATATAGCCTCAGATACTGTGTGAGCACTCAGTGGTGAAGGGACGGGCCCAGATCTGCTCAGCCCTTGCCATCACTGGGTCCAGGAGGCAGCAGGCTCTGGAAGCAGGAGCAGCAGCAGGTAGTGGTGAGGGGTGTCAGACAGCAGGTTCTTGAGACAGGAGCAGCAGCAGGTAGTGGTGAGGGGTGTCAGGCAGCCGGCTTTAAAGAGACAGGAGCAGCAGCAGTTGGTGGTGAGGGGTGTCAGGCAGCAGGCTCTGGAGACAGGATCAGCAGCAGGTAGTGGTGAGGGGTGTAAGGCAGCAGGCCCTGGAGACAGGAGCAGCAGCAGGTAGTGGTGAGGGGTGTCAGGTAGCAGGCTCGGGAGACAGGAGCAGCAGCAGTTGGTGGTGATGGGTGTCAGGCAGCAGGCTCTGGAGACAGGAGCAGCAGCAGTTGCTGGTGAGGGGTTTCAGGCAGCATGCTCTGGAAGCTGTGGAAATGTGAGGTTCTCTCCCCACATATATAGCCCCCTGGGGTAGTTTCAGTGGTTCTAAGCTGCTGCAATTGGTGTTCCAGGTCAGCCTTTTTCAAATGCACCCAATGGCTGGCTCCGCGGTGGCAGAGCACGCCTACCGCGATTTTCAAAATTGCATTATCCATCGTGATTGCAGTTCCCATTGGCTGTAAGAGCTTGGGCATTGGCGGTGACACACCGCAGGGCCATACAGTTGCTACCGCGGTCGTGCATCTTTCAATTGCATCCAATGACCGGCTCCGCGGTGGCAGAGCACGCCTACTGCGATTTTCAAAATTGCATTAGTCTACCGCATTTGCGGTTCCCATTGGCTGTAAGGGCTTGGACATTGGCGGTGACACGCTTCAGGGGCCAGGTGGTCGCTACCACGGTTGTGCATCTTTCAATTGCATCCAATGACCGGCCCGCGGTAGCGGAGCACGCCTACCGCGATTTTCAAAATTGCATTAGTCTATGGCGATTTTGGTTCCCATTGGCTGTAAGGGCTTGGGCATTGGTGGTGACACACCGCAGGGGCCAGACGGTAGCTACCGCGATATGGCTGCCATACATTTGACCAGTGACCGTGATTTGGGTGGTAGAGCATGCCAACCGCCATTTGGCAATACAAATATATCTATCACTACTGGGAGTGTGGTTTGGGCATTGGCGGTGACACACCACTGGGGCCAGGCAGTCGCTACCGCGATATGGCTGCCATACATTTGAGCTAGTGACCATGATTTGGGTGGCAGAGCATGCTAACCGCCATTTGGCCATGGGTACATGCATGTCACTACTGCGAGTGTGGCTTTGACATTGGCAGTGACACAGCGCTGGAGCCAGGCGGTAGCTACCGGGATATGGCTGCCATACATTTGAGCCAGTGACCATGATTTGGGTGGCGGAGCATGCCAACCGCCATTTGGCAATACACATATATCTATCACTACCGCGAGTGTAGGTTGGGCATTGGCAGTACCACACAGCTGGGGCCAGGCAGTCACTACCACAATATGGCTGCCATACATTTGAGCCAGTGACCGTGAGTTGTGTTGCAGATCACTTTGACAGCACCTATGGACATGTCATGCTGTGTGAATGCAAAAACAACAATTGATGGACAGAATGCAGAACAATGTCATACATTCACCCCAGTACAGAGATCTGTGCCTAAATCCATCGTTTTTTTGCTCACCATGCCATTCCAGTTTGAACCCAGCCATATGCAAATCAGTCTTGACCCTGTGCCCCATGGGAACAGTCCGGCCCGAACTGCCAAGCCAGGTCCTCCCTGGACTGGAAACAAGCATCCTAGGACCGGTTTCGGGCTTTCAGCCCTCATCAGCCAGAATAGCTTGATTGCAGTGGCATGGAGAGCACGGGACTCACGTCTGAGCATACCCTTCCCAATCGGAGTGACAAATGCAAAAACAACAATTGATGGACAGAATGCAGAACAATGTCATACATTCACCCCAGTACAGAGATCTGGGCCTAAATCCATCGTTTTTTTGCTCACCATGCCATTCCAGTTTGAACCCAGCCATATGCAAATCAGTCTTGACCCTGTGCCCCATGAGAACAGTCCGGCTCGAACTGCCAAGCCAGGTCCTCCCTGGACTGGAAACAAGCATCCTAGGACCGGTTTCAGGCTTTCAGCCCTCATCAGCCAGAATAGCTTGATTCCAGTGGCATGGAGAGCACGGGACTCACGTCTGAGCATACCCTTCCCACTCGGGGTGACAAATGCAAAAACAACAATTGATGGACAGAATGCAGAACAATGTCATACATTCACCCCAGTACAGAGATCTGGGCCTAAATCTATCGTTTTTTTGCTCACCATGCCATTCCAGTTTGAACCCAGCCATATGCAAATCAGTCTTGACCCTGTGCCCCATGGGAACAGTCCGGCCCGAACTGCCAAGCCAGGTCCTCCCTGGACTGGAAACAAGCATCCTAGGACCGGTTTCGGGCTTTCAGCCCTCATCAGCCAGAATAGCTTGATTCCAGTGGCATGGAGAGCACGGGACTCACGTCTGAGCATACCCTTCCCACTCGGGGTGACAAATGCAAAAACAACAATTGATGGACAGAATGCAGAACAATGTCATACATTCACCCCAGTACAGAGATCTGGGCCTAAATCCATCGTTTTTTTGCTCACCATGCCATTCCAGTTTGAACCCAGCCATATGCAAATCAGTCTTGACCCTGTGCCCCATGGGAACAGTCCGGCCCGAACTGCCAAGCCAGGTCCTCCCTGGACTGGAAACAAGCATCCTAGGACCGGTTTCGGGCTTTCAGCCCTCATCAGCCAGAATAGCTTGATTCCAGTGGCATGGAGAGCACGGGACTCACGTCTGAGCATACCCTTCCCACTCGGGGTGACAAATGCAAAAACAACAATTGATGGACAGAATGCAGAACAATGTCATACATTCACCCCAGTACAGAGATCTGGGCCTAAATCCATCGTTTTTGTGTGAATGGCCAGTTCTCAGCAGTGCACACAAGACACATGATTCATGGCACAAGATTGTGCACTTAATGCCGATGTAACATTGACCCCACAGCTGACTACACATGTCATGTTGTTGTATATGATTGAAAACATTGGCATTTACTCCCTCACATGTTACTTGTGATTTTTCTGGGCACGTACACGGAACAGTGTTGTGTTGGACTCTCCAATGGGTACACATGTCAATGTGTGAAAGGGCTGAGCAACTCACAGTGATAAATCTCTTACTCAACAATGTGCAGATTTGACTCTCTACTTTTCTAGGCTCATGCACATACTTGTTAATAAATGCAAAGACCGGGCTCATTGTGTGTTTGATATGCGCCCTATTTGAATTACGCAAGAAGGTGTGGCAGGTATAGCAGCTGTGTTGAAGGCTTTAGTGTTGCTGTTTTATACATGTGCTGTAGGAACTACTCTCAGGGCTGCTTATGAAATATGTGGACATATCTCTTTGGGCATTTACACAGTCAGATATTGTTTGGGAGGTGCTAGCGGTGTGAAAACTGGACTGGTGTACAGATGGTGTAGCTGAATGTGTCCCTACGTCTAAGTTGTGCTGTAAGCTGAACTGTGATGCTAGTCATTGTTGCTGTTGTGTCAGTCAAAACGTAAGATGTCGGACACATCTGCTGGTGAATTGCGTTGACATATGTCCGCTTTCATCTCACCTAGGAGGAGACCAAATGTGCATCGTCCCTTCACATTGCTGGCAGACATGGAGGATGAGGAGGTCATACAGAAATTCTGTCTGGATCGAGCCACCCTCCTAGACCTATGTGTTATGTTAGAGCCCCACCTGCAGCCTCGCAGGACATATGCTTTCACACCAACCTCTTTTTTTTTTTTTTTTTTCACCGTGCAAAAGCACAACATTTATAAGTACAATACAAATGTACAAAAATCAGAAGTAGAAAGTACAGATGTGTAAATACGCAAAAATACAAATACACAATTCATAAAAATACTATACAAAAGGAAAGGGTAGAAAAAAAAAAAGGAAATGATATAATAGGAAAACCCCTGGGATTAGAGCATCAGAAATACAGCAGGTAATTCAATTCATTGATGTATATATTCTTACCATAAACATAGAAAAAGATAATCCAAATCTACAATAGATGCATACTTATGCATAACAGCAAGGGAATACTCTAGCATCCATGCTATTACTCAGCCAATCCCCAATCTTTCCCTATACCATTCTGAGATATATGCCCAGACCTCCCTCCCCCGTGCCTTACAGCGCACTTTGCCGGGGTATAGTATAAATTATAAACCGTTTTATATAGTTGTGCCTTCAAATTAGTACTTAATAAAATATGCCTAGATAGGGCAAGAGACTTATCAATATCCACGTTTGGGTTGTTTAATTTACTGGCCCAGGCTGCCTCATTCTTATTTAAATCATCCGGTACTTTTTCCAATAAACACTTATAGAGTATACCGATCCTGCTTCTTTCTTTCTTACTCAGTATTTCAAGTAATGGTATTTTGTCACCAACCTTTACCGCTGATCGGTTTCTTGTTATACAACTCATTATTTGAAGATACTTAAATAATGTCCACCTGGTAGACCATACCTCTGTTGAAGTTCGGTAAAAGATATAACTTCCTGTTGGTCACAGATATCCGCAAATATATTTATGCCTTTTTCCCCCCACCTTTTACTATCTAAGTCTCCTGATAATATAGAAAGCATTGGCGTATCCCATAATGGGGTATACCTATTTAACTTGGGAATCTCTATCATTTTGATCACATATTTCCAAACTTTCCAGACTCCCTGAATTGTCTGTAACTTTGTGCGTTTATAAAACCCTCGCTCCATATATCTTAAACAAAGCTTCCTATATGATTTTCCCATTGATAACTCAAAGGTTGATGGTATTCTAACACCTATATTTGACATATCAGTACTAGAGGATGAGAATAGTGGTACCATCTGTTGCAAAAAAGCAGCATAGTAATAAAGCCTAATATTTGGTTCTAATAAGCCACCTCTATCTAAAGGTAGCGACAAATATTGTAAGGAGCGCCTTATTTTTCCATACTGCCACATAAACCCTGATATTATAGCCTCAATCCGCTTCATAATTGATTCATCAATAGCTAATGGTATGGAACGGAAAAGATAGAGCAGCTTGGGAAGTACATTCATTTTTATATAATTACCACGCCCTATAAGTGTTAAATGTAGGTTATTAACCCGCCGAAGATCCTTTCCAATAGAATCAACTAAGGGCTTATAATTTAATTCCATAATATCTTTAAAGTTGGCACAGATGCAGACACCTAGATACGTTGCACTGTCGGTTCTCCTGATATCATTAAATAT
Organism: Triturus cristatus; assembly: GCF_964204655.1. Taxonomy (NCBI): domain Eukaryota; kingdom Metazoa; phylum Chordata; class Amphibia; order Caudata; family Salamandridae; genus Triturus; species Triturus cristatus. The sequence continues at coordinate 740,162,316 of NC_140591.1, read as the reverse complement.
TAAATTTTGTGTACACACAATGATCGTTTTCCCTTTATTCAATGCGTAGCCTGATAGTGCTCCAAATTCTTCTGATAGCTGCTCTATCTCTTGAATGGCTTCAGTAGGGTGGCTCGTAATTACCGCTACCTCATCCGCATATGCGAATATCTTACTTTCTGATTCCCCCGTTCTAACTGGAATAATTTTCTCACTAGCCATCAACTTCGTCAGCAAAGGTTCCAAGTACAGGGCGAAAAGTATAGGTGAACAGGGACACCCCTGCCTCGTTCCTCTGGAGATATAGATATTACCTGATTCCAAACCCATAAATTGGATCCGTGCTGTAGGTTTGACGTACATGGCTCTTATGGCTCTGATGATATTGGGGCCGAGACCTTTATATCGAAGTACCTCCCACAGAAACACCCATGACACCCTGTCAAATGCCTTTTCCGCATCAAGGAGGATCATGGCCATCGGCCTTCCCCCTGCTGCCATGATGTCAAAAAGCGTAATTGCCCTGCGAACATGGTCCGTCGTATCCCTTCCGGGGACAAACCCATGCTGCCAGGGGAAGACCAAGGTACCCATGATCCTCCCCAACCGATTGGCCAAGATGTTAGAATACACTTTATTATCTGAATTATCAGAGAAATTGGGCGATATGAAGACGGGGCGTCAACAGGTTTTCCCTTTTTAGGGAAAACTATAATATCCGTTTCTTTCCATGAATCTGGAGGGCCCCCATTATACTGCTTTCACACCAACCTCTAAGGTGATGGCGGCTCTGCATTATTTTTGCTCTTGGAACTTTCCAGTACACGGTGTCCAGCGCAGGTGGGATGTCGCAACCTATGTTCAGCATGGTGCTACGTGATGTCCTGTCAGCTATGATGATCTCCAAGGACAGATATATCCATTTCCCCAGGATGCATGAGTTGGCGGCTGTGAAGGGAGATTTTTATGCACTTGGGCATGTCCCCAATGCTGTTGGTGCCATTGACTGCACCCATGTTAGCCTGGTTCCACCTCAGGTTTGTGAGCACATCTACAGGAACAGGAAGCATTTCCATTCCATCAATGTGCAAGTGGTGTGCCAGGAGGATATGATCATCTCACACGTGTGCCAAATTCACTGGCTCGGCCCATGACTCCTACATTATGCATAACAGCATTGTGCCACGACTGAGGGATAACCTGTTTCTGGAGCATGCATGGATTATGGGTGAGTACGAAGAGTCAGGTAGCTTGCTCTGTGTGTGACATGCTGTCCTCTGCCACAGTTACATTACAAAGTTGCTCTGTGTATCTCACACATAGGTGATTCAGCATATCAAAACCGTCCTTGGTTGCTGAGTCCACTGCGGAATCCCAGGACCCCAGCTGAAGTCTGCTACAATGATGCCCATGGGAGAACACATAGCCTGGTGGAGCCTACTTTCGATCTCCTGAAGTCACGTTTTCGCTGCCTGGACAAGACTGGAGGTGCACTGATGTACTCGCCCAAAAAGGTGTGTCATATTGTAGTTGCATGCTGCATGCTCCACAACCTGGCTTTGCGCAAGGAGATCCCCCTGCTCCTGGATGCTGATGAGCAGCCAAGGCCCCGCCTGCGAACCAACCCATGTCCAGTGACGAGGATAGTGGAGAGGAGGAAGGTGTCGACCTGCGTCAACAGCTCATCAACCGCTACTTCACTTTGAGGTGAGTGACAATGTACAACGCAGACATTATCTGCTGATGTCGTTGTTTTTGGAAAGATTTATGTGAGCTTTGTTACTGCAGCATGTTGACTCAGTGCTGGCTGCCAATGTTTCTGGGACAGGGTAGTTTGGCACAGATACAAGATGTTCATGTCGGTACTGTTGCTCATTGTGATGTGTGCAGATTGGAGTACCCTGATTACAAGTGTTGTGTGATGGCTGTGATGCCACCACCTGACTAGTGAATATTGTTCTGTTGTATTTTCCTAGGTCCCTTCAGCCTCTCCTTGCCTACAAACAATCTGTACTGCAGGTACATTGTAATCATGGTGAAGACTGCACATCCTGGAATAAATACGGAGCAAACACAACAACATGTGTGTAAGGAGTGTTTATTTACAATGGGTACATGTGACAGCGGAGTAAATATTTACAAAAAGGTGAATAGTCAAGCAGTGAATTGCCAGTGATGGTAGATGAGACAATTGAGTAGTCACCACATTGATGTGGTGACCCAGTCCAACAGATGGATGCCAATGACAAGGCAGTGTGGGGAAGGACAGTCAACAAAATCAATGCATTAGTGAAGAGGGTTGCCGTCATGGCTGGCTCCTTGACTGGCGTTTGGCAGGTGCTTTCCCATGGGTTCCTCCCTTGGATTTCTTAGGACTGCCCCTTGGTTGTTTGGCAGGGGGCCTCTGCTGCAGGGCCAGTGGGGTCTGAGGAGTACCCCCTCTCTATGCCTGCAGGGGAGGATGTGGAACTGTCATCCTGCGGGACACCGAAGGGTGGTGGAGGTGTTGGTTGTGCTGCAGGCCTGTCCCTCAGAACCGTCACTAGCTGGCCCATTCGGTCCACAATTTGGCCCATTCGGGTGTCCATGGACCTCAGCAGCAGGCTGAGCTCACGTGAATCTTCCTCAGCCAGGCCCGTTCATCCCTGGGCCCATTCATAGACCCCAATGACTCTGGTGATGTTGTCCAGGGCTTCGGTCCCAGTGTCCTGTTGGCTTCGACTGACCCTTGCCCTCCCACCTGCCCTGCTGCCATGGACCTGTTGCCTCACCACTGTATGCACCCGCCTACTCTCCCTGCCCTCCTCAGTTGGTGGGGTGGTCATCCTCTGGGGCAGGGAGAGTGTTGCAGGCAGCACTGGTGGTGGAAGTCACACAGGTCGTTACCTCAGGGGTCAGAGTAGATGTTGTTGCTGTAGAGGTGGTTGGGGGGACAATGGGGTTCTGGGACCTGTTGCTTCCTGGCACACCAGATGGGCCAGCTTCAAGCTCCGCGTCCTCCAAATGCATGGAATACTCATCCGAGAGTCCATGTTCTGGGGGTGGAGACTGGCTGTGCAGGTTGATGTTGTCGTCCTCTGCAGTCAGTTCTTGGTCACCTGTGGGATAAAGGGGAAATGGTCATTGATATACACCCCTAAAGCTTTGTGTTCGATGTATCTTATTTTACTGGATATGCAACACACAGTTGACGATTTCACACATTGTATGTCTACACAGTAATGTTCCTCATGACATAATTTGGAGGTACATACATTGAATTTACATGGTGTGACATGTCAATGGATACCATGCCCCACATGTAGATTCTGTGATTACAAGGACATGTGGTCATCTGAAAACTTGCAGCAATACAACTTGATGTGATGCATCTTTGCTGATTACTCTGCCTGTCGGGCGTTACATCTGCACATGTACTAGGCATTTTCATCTTACGCATACCTTTGTCATATCCTGGGCTTCGATTTTCAGGTTTGACAGACCATGCTTGTTTTTTTTCATATGGTCCTTCAAGCTCTGCCCCCATGTAACTTCCAGATATTATTCAGTGCTGTGCATGTGTGTGCCCTGATTTGCTTTGAGATGGGATTTGGTGACTCACACTTCTGTTTCTGTGACAGTTACATACGCGTAGCTGTCTCCACACTGTAAGTGGAAATTGTATCTGTGTCAATTTTGGTGGGATGTGATGGCTGGTGTTGTCATTTGGCTCCAAGCTTTTTGAGAGAAATGGCGGGGTGCATGCTCTGTCTACTTACCTGTTCTGTTGTCACATTTGGGTGGAATTTGTGACACATCTCTCTGGGTGTGTGGTGGAGTGCTCCATTCTGCTTAGGGGTGGGACAAGAAAGCATAAGATGGCTACCTACCTGTTAGGTGAAGGTGAACCATACAATGGATGCCACATGCTTCTGGGTGGGAGGGAGTGCTCCATCTTGCTAAGCTTGGGAACAAGGGGGCATGGTGGGAGTAGTAGTGCAGGCCTCCCACCACCAAACTGCATAACCTGTGAAGATGGATACCTACCTGTTAGGTGAAGGTGAACAATACAATGGCTGCCACATGCTTCTGGGTGGGTGGGAGTGCTCCATCCTGGTAAGCTGGGAGAACAAGGGGGCATGGTGGGAGTAGTGGTGCAGGCCTCCCACCCCAAAACAGCACAACCTGTGAAGATGGCTACCTACCTGTTAGGTGAAGGTGAACAATACAATGGATGCCACATGCTTCTGGGTGGGAGGGAGTGTTCCATCTTGCTAAGCTGGTGAACAAGAGGGCATGGTGGGACTAGTGGTGCAGGCCTCCCCCCCCCAAACAGCACAACCTGTGAAGATGGCTGACTACCTGTTAGGTGAATGTGAACAATACGATGGCTGCCACATGCTTCTGTGTGGGAGGGAGTGCTCCATCCTGCTCAGGGGTGGAACAAGGGGGACTGCTGGGAGTTGTTGTGCTGGCCTCCCACACACACAGCCCCCTCCCTGTTAAGATGGCCACCTACATGTTAGTTGAAGGTGAACAATACAATGGCTGCCACATGCTTCTGGGTGGGAGGAGTGCTCCATCTTGTGAGGCTGGGGATCAAGGGGGCATGGTGGGAGTAGTAGTGCAGGCCTCCCACCCCCAAACTGCACAACCTGTGATGATGGCTGCCTACCTGTTAGGTGAAGGTGAACAATACAATGGCTGCCACATGCTTCTGGGTGGGAGGAGTGCTCCATCCTGCTCAGGAGTGGGACAAGGGGGGGCAGTTGGGAGTTGTTGTGCTGGCCTCCCACACACACACACCCCTCACTGTTAAGATGGCTACCTACCTGTTATTTGGATATGAACAATACAATGGCTGCCACATAATTCTGGGTGGGAGGGAGTGCTCCATCTTGCTAAGCTGGGGAACAAGGGGGCATGATGAGATTAGTAGTGCAGGCCTCCCACCCCAAAACAGCACAACCTGCGTAGATGGCTACCTACCTGTAAGTTTGGTGGGTGTACTACAATGGCTGCCACATGCTTCATTGGGGGGAGTGCCACATCCTGCTCAGGGGTGGGACAGGGGTACCTGGTGGGAGTTGTAGTACAGGCCTCCCACTACCAAACACCCCTCCTTGTGAAGATGGATACCTACCTGTATGTTTGTTTGTTGTGAGTGGATGTTACATCTGTGGGTCCTGTGTTGGGTATTGTGGTGCATGTGACTGTACCTGGGCCTAGGAGGTGTTGCTTTGTAGTTGTACAAGACAGTACATAGCAGTGTGGTGGTATATATTTGTTTGTACTTACCAGCCTGCACCCTCCCAGCTATTCCTGTGAGACTCTCTGGATGCAGTATGGCAAGCACCTTCTCCTCCCATGCAGTGGAAGTTCTTGGTGGAATGGGAGGGCCACTACCACTCATCTGAGCCAGCTGACGGTTCTTGTTATTCCTCTCTTTCACCTTGCTCTTGAGGTCATGCCACCACTTCACAATCTCCTTCTAGCTGTGCGGGTTGGTCCCTCCTGCATTGATCTTGTTGACTATCCTTGCCCACATGTGTGTTCTTGTGGCTAATGGTGTCTGTTGGACCAGGCTACCAAACAAGTATGGTTCTACTCTGATTATCTCATCTAACATGACTGACAAATCACTCTCTGTGAATTTGGGCATTTTCTGTGGTGCCATGGTGTGTGATGTGCTAATGTTTTGAGGCGCAGTTGTTAGTGTGGTGGGGTTGGTGTGGGTGGTGTTGGTCTGTGTGTTTTTGTGCTGGTGTGATGTGTGCAGGTTTGCCTCTCCTTTCTGCTCTGGTGTTGACCATTCAGTTATAGAGTATTGCAAAGGATACTGGTCAGGGAAAGGGCTGGTTTTATGCTCAGCTATGTGGGTGTGTCAAAATGGAGTATTGCTGCCAGGTGTGTTGGGTGGGTTGTGCTGGGATTTGTATTTTTGAAGTAGCCATGGGGGTGTGTCATTGGGATGTGTTAGGTGTTTTCGGGGGCAAGGCTAGTTTGCTGTGTGCCATATTTTTCACGGAGCATCCGCAGCGATGGCTATGCTACAGCCCTTCCGCCGGCTCTCCTATTCATCACTGTTTGCGACCGCGGTGGTCAGAAACAGTGGAACGTCCCACTGTCACTTCGGGGGAATCCTAATTTCCCGTGTGGTATCTCCGCTGGCCTGGCAGCGGTTTGGTGTATTTCCGCCACGAATCCGACTGCTACGGGCGGTCTTTGGATTTTTTGGGTGGTTGATCCTAATTGAACTGCTGGTTTTTCTGCGGCAACAGCGAACGGTTCATTTCCGCTTCCATGGCGGTTGGGGTGATTTTCCGACCGCCATCCTAATAGACCCCTGTATTTGCATATTTGAAAACTTTCCCTCCTACTACTTCTATTTTGACCAGATTTCAGGCAGGAAAATGAATCTAAACACAATTGTTTTAGTTCAAAAAGTGCTAATTTACATCCATTAGTCATTTACAGTCAAAAGATTAAACATTCAAAAATCACCATTACTGACCATCTGGAGAAAGTCATCGCTTTTCATCAGAAAATTGATTTTTTGGACAGTACAAAAAATGATTCACACTGTCAATTGGATTGTGCCTCATGTTGAATAACCACATTTTAAAACTGCACAATGAACAAAATTGCCATTTTTACAGACTTTTCCTCCTACTCAGAAGCTTCTATTTTGACAGATTTCGGATAGGAAAATGTATATAAACATACTTGTTTTAGTTCCAAAAGTGCTAATTTACCACCAATAGTCATTTACAGTCAAAATATTAAACATTCAAGAATCACCAACCATCAGGACAAAGTTCAACAGGTTCGGGTCATCGTTTTTCATCAGAAAATAGATTTTTTGGACTGTACAAAAAATCATTCAAATGTCAATTGGATCATGCCTATTGTTAAACAAACAGCTTTTTAAGCCTCACAGTGACAAAAACTCCCATTTTTACTGACCTTTCCTCCTACTCAGTAGATTCTATTTTGAACGATTTCGGGCAGGGAAATGTCTGTATACACCCTTGTTTTAGTTCCAAAAGTGATAATTCACATCCAACATTCTTTTACTTTCAGAAGATTAAGGGGCAGATTTATATCAGACTTGCGCCACTTTTACGCCGCCATTGCATCACTTTTGTGACGCAGCGGCGGCGTAAACCCTGCGCCATGTTGCGTCCGATTTACATCGTGACGCATCTATGGAGATGCGTCACGGTGTAAAGCCCTGCGCCACATGAAACCTGCGTCAGGTTTCATGTGGGCATTTCTACTCAGGGGGGGCGTTCCGTCGCAGGAACGCCCCTCAAAAGTGACTCAGTGAAATCTATAAGATTTCACTGAGTCACTTTCCCAACGCTGATGCGTCAAAACCCTGCGCCTGCTTGAAGCAGGCGTAAGGCTTGACGCACCATGTTAGGGATAGAGTAGGTTGGAACAGTGCTGGAGTTGAGTCGCGCTTGCGACGCAACTTCAGCACTGCGCCAACCTTACGCCGGCAGATGCGTCACGTATCTGCTTGTCCTTGCGCCACGATGCACCGCATTGTAAATGCGGCGCATCTGCGGTGGCGCAAGGGCAAACTTGCGTGACGCATCTTCCCTGGCGCATCCATGCTGATTTGCAGGGATGCGCCAGGGAACATAAATCTGCCCCTAAACATTTAAAATTCACCATTACTGACCATCTGGAGAATGTTCGTTATTGTTTTTCTTCGGAAAATTGATTTTTTTGACTGTATAAAAAAGGATTTCAAATGTCAATTTGATCATGCCGAAAGTTGAATAACCACTTTTTTAGGCCTCACTGTGACCAAAATTGCCATTTTTCTACAGACTTTCTCTCCTACTAAGAAAATTATATTTTGACCAATTTCAGGCAAGAAAATTACTCCAAACACATTTTTTTACTTCTAAAAGTGATAAATCTCATCCAATAGTTATTAACCGTCAAAATATTAAACATATAAAACTCACCATTACTGACCGTCTGGAGAAAGTTTGACAGGTCCAGGGTCATCGTTTTTCATCAGAAAATTGAATTTTTATGGCTGTACAAAAAATGATTCAAAATGTCAATGTAATAGTGCCTCATGTTTAATAACCACTTTTCAAAGCCTCACAGTCTAAAAATTTCAATTTTTACTGACTTTTCCTTCTACTCAGAAGACTCTATTTTGACCGATTTTGGGCAGGGAAATGACTCTATACACATTTATTTTATATCCAAAAGAGATAATTTACATACAATAGTCATTTACAATCAAAGGTTACACATGCAAAAATCACCATTACTGACCATCTGGAGAAGGTTCCGCAGGTCTGCGGTCGTTGATTTTAATCAGAAAATTGATTTTTTTGGACTACAAAAAATGATTTAAAATGTCAATTGAATTGTGCCTCATGTTGAATAACAACTTTTTAAAGCCTCACAATGACCAAAATTCCAATTTTTACTGACGTTTCGCCTACACTGAAGATTCTATTTTGACCGATTTCGGGCATGGAAATGACTCTAAATACACCTATTTTGGTTCCAAAAGAGATCATTCACATCCAACATTCATTTACTGTCAAAAGATTAAACATTTAAAAATCACCATTACTGACCATCTGGAGAAAGTTTAACAGGTCCGGGGTCATCGTTTTTCATCAGAAAATTTATTTTTTGGACAGTTGAAAAAAATGATTCAAAATGTCAATTTGATTGTGCCTCATGTTGAATAACCACTTTTTAAAGACTCACAGTCACTAAAATTACCATTTTTACAGACTTTTCTTCCTACATAGAAGATTATATTTTGACCAATTTCGGGCAGGGAAATGACTCTATACACACTTATTTTATTTCCAAAAGATATAATTTACATCCAATAGTCATTTACAGTCAAAAGATAAAAAATTCAAAAATCACCATTACTGACCATCTGGAGAAAGTTCAATAGGTCTGGGGTCATCGTTTTTTATCAGAAAATTGATTTTTTTGGACAGTACAAACAATGATTAAAAAAGTCAATTGGATCATGCCTCATCTTTAATAACCACTTTTTAAAGACTCACAGTCACCAAAATTGCCATTTTTACTGACTTTTCCTCCCACATAGAAGATTATATTTTGACCGATTTCGGGCAGGAAAATGACTCTATACACCCTTATTTTATTTCCAAAAGAGATAATTCACATCCAATGGTCATTTACAGTCAAAAGATAATACATTAAAAAATCACCATTACTGACCATCTGGAGAAAGTTCAATAGGTCTGGGGTCATCGTTTACATCAGAAAATTGATTTTTTGGGACAGTACAAATAATGATTCAAAATGTCAATTTGATCATGCCTCATGTTGAATACCCACTTTTTAAAGACTCACAGTCACCAAAACTGCCATTTTTACCAACTTTTCCTCCAACATTGAAGATTATATTTTGACCGATCTCAGGCAGGAAAATGACTCTAAACACACCTATTTTATTTCCAAAAGAGAAAATTCACTAGTCATTTACAGTCAAAAGATTAAACATTTAAAAATTACCATTACTGACCATCTGGAGAAAGTTCGACAGTTACAGGGTCATCAGTTTTTAATCAGAGAATTGCTTTTTTGGAGTGTACAAAAAAGTATTCAAAATGTCAATTTAATCGTGCCTCATGTTGAAGTACCTCTTTTTAAAGCCTCACAGTGACCCAAATTACATTTTTTACTGACTTTCCCTCCTACTCAGAAGATTCTGTTGTGACCGAATAACCACTTTTTTAAGCCTCACAGTGACCAAAACTGCTATGTTTACAGACTGTTACTCATAATCAGAACATTCTATCCTAACCAATTTCGGGCAGGGAAACGACTCTAAACACCCTTTTTTAAAAAAAATGTTGTCCTCATCTCACCAAAAGACATCAGCAGATTTAACAAGCCGTCTTATTTTGCTTCTGGGCGCCTCTCGGCTAACTGCGTTTGTCTAGGCCAACCCGACCTGCCTCACGTAATTGAGGCTTGGTGTAATCATAGGACCGGGGTGGGAGACCAACATTTAAGAGGTTAATAATCGCAGATGCCGTCCCCAGCTTAACAAAGGATGCCATATATTATGCAGGTTTTCCTCGCTATCATCTTGATCTAAGCGTGCCATACCAAACGCAGCTTTGAGCCAGCCTTCTCTATTCGGGGGGATTGAATCCTTCCACCTTATACAAATCTTCCTCCCGGCTAACAGTATGAGGTATAACAGCAACCCCTTATAAATCTGTACTAACACCCCATTTGTAAGATTATTATCGCCAAAAATCACCAGTTGGAGATCAATCTCAATAACAATTTCAAGGATGGATGATAAAGAATCCTCCATATTTTTCCAAAAAGATCTTAACTCCAGACATTCAAAGAAGATGTGAAATAGTTTACATCTGGGGCATTTTGGGAGGGCGACGGGGCAAACTTGGCTATCTTGGCCGGGGTGTAATAAAGTCTGTTGAGCACAAAAAAATGATTCTTCTTGAAACTAGCAGGCTTGATATATTTATAAAGTAATTTAAGGGATGGCTCAAAAAAGTCTTCAATATCGTGGACAAGTGATGTTTGGTTCCAAACCGATGTTAGAGGAGGAATCTCTAGATCTTCTGCTTCAAGAAACCTTGTATACCACAAAGATATTTCTTTCTTTTTTGGCTGAGCATCTTGCAATAGCCGTTTGAGTTCCCAACTCCCTATATTTTCGCCCACTTCTGCCTCACACCATGATCTAACTTAGAAAACGTGGGGCCTATCTTAGCTCGTAAGATCTCCCATGGAAGAATCTCATCTGTGTCCACCAGATCCGACCACTTCACCAAACCAGCTCTCTTAATCGGAACCGCCAAGCTATCACTAAGGCAAAGAGTGGTCCACGGGAAGTCCCAAATAGGGGCAAAGTCGGAAAAGTATCCTATGTCCCATATGCGTCTCACTTTATGCCATGTCGTCAAGGCAGCCTTAAGTACCCTAAGACGAACACGTTTGAAGTACCTTGGGGCCCCAAACTTGTATAGGAACCCTCCTTGACCACTGCCACCTTCAGCCATTGCCATTTCACCCAGAAGCCTTCCCCACGTTGTTTCCTCTGGGATAGAAAGCAGCATCTTGATGCCCTTAAATTGGAAGGCCATTAAATACGAATTGATGTCTGGGAGAGCCAACCCACCTTTTAAAAGTTTTCTTCTTAGTTTTTTCCAGGACATCCTTGAACTTTTATGTCCCCATATGAAACTCCCGATTTTTCCCTGGATCCTACTTATGTTCTTTGGGGAAAAATTAAGGGAACTGCATTAAATAGGTATGTCAGCTTGGGTAACACACTCATCTTCACCAGATTGACCCTCCCATAGATTGTCAAAGGGAGCTTACTCCATCTGGCGAAGAGGTAGTCTATTTCTTTTTCAATTTTCCCCCAGATTTGTCAGAGGTATTTTGTTCAAGTCCTTAACAATTTTTATACCCAGATACCTGAATTCTTTGCTAATGGGGCCGCCTCTATAGTCGGTGTTCCAACACATGACTTCAGTTTTCGCCGAATTGGCGAGATAACCAGAGATCAAGCCAAACTCCTCCAACAGGCTTTCAAGCTGTGGAATGGATATCTCTGGATCACTAGTGTACACTATAACATCGTTAGCATACAATGCTATTTTACACTGGTAGTTTTGTGATTTAAACGGACTGATGGTATCATCCAACCTGATGGTTTGTGCCAGGGGCTCGATGTAGATGTTGAATAGGAGGGGGGATAAGGGGCACCCCTGTCTGGTCCCTCTCTGGATGTCAAAACTGGGTGTAAGGGAGCCACTCAGGAGAATATTCGCGGATGCTCCTTGATAACAATTCCTTAGGGTCTGCACAAAGATAGGTCCCATACCCATAGCCTCAAGGACCCCCCAAAGGTACCTCCAGCACACCCGGTCGAAGGCCTTAGCAGCATCTAAGACCACTACTGCCAAAGGATCTGCCCTCATCTCGGCCAAATCGATGTTGCGTCTGCTCCTGAATAGATCGCCCTACCATAAAACCCTTCTGGTCCGTATTGATCAGGCTTGGTGCCACTTTCGCCAGTCTCCCTGCTAGAATGCCCATAAAGATCTTATAATCGGCATTCAGCAGGGAGATCGGATAGTAAGAATCAGGCTTCCGTGGGTCCTTTCCTGGCTACAATATTAAAACGATCATAGCTTCCTTCCAAAATCTGGGTACCACTCCTAAGGTGGAATAAACTGAATTAAATAGGCTATGGAGTACCGGGGAAAGTTCGTCCGAAAGAACTTTATATACTTCATTGGGGAGAGCGTCCGAACCGGCGGCTTTTTTGTTTTTTGACCTGTTTATTTGATCCCTAATCTCTTTGATGGTTATGGTAGCGTCTAGAACGTCCCTGAAGGATTCAGTTAAAACAGGTAAGAATTTATCCCTTAGTCAGGAAGATATCATATCCTGGGAGGGATCCAGATTCTCCCTATACAAATCTGAAAAGAGAGAAATAAGGCATTTTTGCAATTCTTCGGGCTTACTAGATTTTCCACCACTACTATCGATGATGAGTTCATTGATATTAAGTTTTGAACGTTCAATCCTAGCCTTCCAGGCTAGTATGGCTCCTGCTTTTTCCCCATATTCGAAATTTTCCATATTCCTGACTTGCCATTGTGTCTTGCATTTTTGATCCAGCAAGCGCCTAAGGTCCTGCCTAGCCTCCTCCAAATTTCTTCCTACCGGATTCAGTTTTTCTGCATTCTCCTGATTGATGTTGCCCCTGTCAGTTCTAGCTCAGATATCCTACTCTCCATGGCCTGTAGTTCCTGAGTCTTTACTCGATTCTTAGAGCTTATTAGGCCATGTAGCATACCTCTCAAACTAGCTTTATATGCTTCCCAAACATAATCTATTGACGTGGAGCCTAGATTAAATGTGATTAAAATTCTAGAGAGGATGTTCTGATTGACTGAACAATTCCAGGGTCCGAAAACATTGATCTATTCAGTGTCCATCTTATTTGTTGGCTATTTCCGTCAATGGAATATAAAAATAGAAGGTGGGCATGATCAGATAAATGGGTGGGCAGGACAGACATATTGCAAAGGTTATCTAGAATTTCCCTGCTAACTAAAACGGAATCTATTCTAGAGTAAGTGATGGTATTTCTTACATTAAAAGGTAAATCCTTGGGCATCACCCTTCTTAGCCCTCCATAGGTCCATAGGTCTACCAAGTTTACATTCAATAACAAATTCTTCATAACCCTGCGTCCATATAACATGACTCAAGTTATATCTATCTTTAAAAAGATCAAGAAGGACATTAACATCATCTCCCATTATTAAGGGAGGATTCGCCGTGATCAATTTATCTTGTAGTTTACCTAAATATGTGGGGTCGCCTGAATTTGGGCCATAAAAAGAAGAACATGTCATCTCTACCCCCTCAAAATCCAATAAAGCCACGATCAATCTTCCTGTTTGATCCGACTGTACAGATTTAATCCTACAAGAAGTCCCTCTCTTCACCAAAATTGCAACCCAGCGACTATTTATTGTTTGCTGAGAGAAACAAAAACACTTTATCCAAGGAATTTTTGAAAAAATTGTCTGTGACTCAGTTGAGCTCAGGTGAGTCTCCTGCAGTGCAGAAGACAGACCTGTGATGGGGAGAGTTCTAAGTACTTAAAGATCAACGTTTGCCTACGCGGGCATCTCAAGTCATTCAAATTCCAGGAAATAAAACAAATTTTACACCCCCTTTTAATATTACCTACCATTAGCATGGGAACCCTTTGCTTGAATTATATAGCATTCCTTAAAGATCAAATAAGATGAGGTATATTTTTTTATTTTCCCCCCCTCTCTGCTCCCCACACTGTGCTCCCCCCTCCTTCTCCACCCCCCACCGTGACCCCTATACCACCCTATACCCTGAGGAACCCTCCCTTCCAATAGGCAACACCTATTCAGACACCGCCCCCAGGGTCTTAATTTAATAACATTAAATTATTAGATGCTTAGGATCTAGAAACCGAGCTCTCAAAAAACCTCTGCTTTCTCCTTCATTTCCCTCCCTCCTTCTCGTTTTGTATCTTTGCTATGAGGGTATCTACTTCATCCGTTGAACAAATCATGTGCTTGTGATTGTTTCACATCACACGTAGTGCAGCGGGAAACCTCAATTGGGCCTTGGCCCCTAGACTACTTAGCTCTGCCAACCTCTTCCCCAACTCCCACTGTCTTGTGGCCGTTATATACAAAATGTCGGATCTGATGGAGAAAGAGAAGGGAGATAAGTCTGAAAATGGGGAAGAAATGACCCCTTCCTTTACAGCGGCAGTCAAAATCAGCTCTTTGACTGAGTATGACAAGAAATTTACCAATATTTTCCGGGGTTTCTCTCTTCCTAGATTCCTTTTAAATGGGTCCCTATGGACTCTTTGGATTTCATGGGTTAGATCAATGTTTGGATGATCCTTGAGAACAGTACCTTTCAATAGGGAGATCAAAAAACCCCTAATATCCTCCCCCTCAAAAGCTTCCGGAATATTTAGAAGCTTCAGGTTGTTTTTCCTTGAGTGGTTCTCCAATTGTTCGAGATCATCCTTTAGTTCCTTATTTTGGATCGATCATTTTACCAAATGGTAGGTGATTGTCTCAATCGAATCTTTTAATTTGGGGATCTCAACCTCGATTGCCTCAGGCCTTGCAGTGACTTCCTCCAACTTCTGAGCCAGTACCTCACACGATGATCGAATAGCAGCCTGGTTCACTTCTGAAAGAGAGAACCCATTAGCCAACTCTGCTTGGTTTGTCTCTGAGACAGTGAATCTACAAGCCATCTCGTCTTTCATAGCCAAGAGAAGATCCGCTAAAGAGTGTGTGCTCGATGCTGTTGTTATTAAGTCATTGGGGGGCGGAAGGTGTACATTTTTACCGCTATTTTGGGGGCCCTGGCTACCCTGATCTTCCATTTGTGCCAATACCTGTTCCCCCCCTGTTCTGACTCCAAACCCTGCACTTGATCTTTCTCAACTCCACTCTTGCCCTGCCCTTGGTCTTGATCGTCCTGTAATCGCAGCACTGAATATCTGTTAGTAAGACTAATCGCTGGGTGAACCACCATCTCCGTGCCAGTAGTATTAGCAGAAGCTGGGGTCTGGGGCACCTCCGCCAAGTCCAACTGAGTGGCTTTAACTGGGGGCGCTCAGCCTTCACCCATTAATATCTCCCCCGTTGAACAGGTTGGACCCACGGAGACGGGAGCAGAGGCAGAGGACAGCACAGAAACCAATATAGATGTAGAAGTGGAGACAGATTCGGGCTTGAGCGTGCTCGTGGCCGAAAGTATAAACAAAGACGGAGACAAAGGAGTTGTCGACGACAGAGACATAACTTGGTAAAAGGTTTTCAAAGACGGGGTGATTCTTGATTTAATGGTTGGCGTTTTCTTATCACGGGGTTTCCCCTTGCCCTTGATCGTTTTAACTTTTACTGGGGTTACAAAACTGCTACTACATCCCCCTTGGTTGCACTGTCTAACTATCGTTCTGACTTCTGCTATGGGGGGGAAACTCGTGGGGGTATAACTGAATGGGTGATCGCTGTATTAGATGACAAATTAGCTGCTCTTGCACGCAAGGTATACCTACTTATTTTGGGGGGGAAGCACCCTCTTGAGCCCCAACACTCTTCTCCATACAAGAAAGAGGCATCCCAACCTCCACCAGTGAGACACTCCCCCGAGAGATCATCGGAAAACCACCCCTGCACAAAGTCCTCTCTCTGCCAATCACAGTCTCAAACACTGACCCACCCGCCAGCAGGTCGTCCACTAAGGGTCTAGAGGCCTTAAGATCTTCAACAGGGGCAAGTCGTGAGGACTGAAGCCCCCCTACCTGCACACCGTCCTCCGAAGACCACTCAAACCTGGAGCCTGGAAAAACCTCCGCAGCTGCACTGGCCCCCTCCTTGGTGAAGTGAAGCAGTAGGGAGACGAAATCCCAGCGCCTCCGCTCGAGCACGGCAACTCTCCACCTCCAGCGCGATGTCCCAGTGTCGGCTCCGCCCTCACCGCCAGGAACGCTGAAATCAGCCGGGTCAGACGGATCACCTCGCACAAGCATGAACGGGCTCCCCCGCATGTCCTGAAACAGCAGCAAAAAACAGGGAGAAGCTGAGGTAAATAACGAGAAGATATTTAAATTAACAATAAGCGCTCATATGAGCATCGGCTTCTAGCAACCCATATGGAACCCGAGGGAGCGAGACCGCGGCCGTTAGAATGCTGCCGCCATGTTCCTCCTCCCCTAAACAGATCTGGGGTCCTCGTTTCTCATCAGAAAATTGATTTTTTGGGACAGTACAAACAATGATTAAAAATGATTAAAAATGTCAATTGGATAAAGCCTATTGTTTAATAACCACTTTTTAAAGACTCACAGTCACCAAAATTACATTTTTTACCGACTTTTCCTGACTCTAAACACACTTTTTTTAGTTCCAAAAGTGATAATTCACATCCAACATTCATTTACTGTCAAAAGCTTAAACATTCAAAAATCTCCATTACTGACCATCTGGAGAAAATTCGACAGGTCCGCGGTCATTGTTTCCCATCAGAAAATTGAGTTTTTTGACTACATAAAATGATTCAAAAGGTCGATTGTATCATGCCTAATGTTGAATAACCCCTTTTTTAGGCCTCACATTGACCAAAATAGCCATTTTTACATACTTTTTCTCCTACTCAGAAGATTCTATTTTGACCCAATTTCGGGCAGGAAAATGATTCTAAACACACCTATTTTAGAAACAAAAGTGATAATTCACATCCAATAGTCATTTATAGTCAAAAGATGAAACATTCAAAAATCACCATTACTGACCAACTGGAGAAAGTTCGACAAGTCCAGGATCATAATTTTTCATCAGAAAATTTATTTTTTTGGACTGCACAAAAATGATTTAAAATGTCAGTTGGATCGTGCTTCATGTTGAATACCCACTTTTTAAAGCCTCACCATTACCGACCATCTGGAGAAAGTTTGACAGGTCCGGGGTCATAGTTTTTCATCAGAAAATTACTTTTTTTGGACAGCACAAAAATTATTCAAAATGTCAATTGGATTGTCCCTCATGTTGAATAACAACTTTTTAAAGCCTCACAGTGACCATAATTGAAATATGTACTGACTTTTTGTCCTACTCAGAAGATTCTATTTTGACTAATTTCAAGCAAAGAAATTTATCTAAACACACGACTTCAAACACACCGATTTTAGTTCCAAAAGTGATAATTCATATCCAACATTCATTTACTGTCAAAAGATTAAACATTCTAAAATCACAATTACTGACCATCTCGAGAAAAAACAACAGGTCCTGGGTCATTGGTTTTTGTCCGAAAATTGTTTTTTTCACTGTACAAAAAATTATTAAAAATGTCAATTGTATCATGCCTAATGTTGAATAACCACTTTTTTAGGCATCACAGTGACCAAAATTGCCATTGTTACAGACTTTTCCTTCTACTCAGAAGATTCTACTTTGACCCATTTCGGACAGACAAGTGACTCTAAACATACTTATTTTAGTTCCAAAAGTGATCATCATTCTTTTCTCCCCTAAAAACAGCTCGCTCACCATCCAATCCTGGATCTCGGACCTTACAGCTCTCAACTGCTCTCTCACCTTATCAAATTCAGTTAAATCCCTCGGAATTAACATTGACCAGAACCTTTCTCTTATCTCCCACATAAAAAACTCGGCCAAAAGCACTCTCTATCACCTCAAGAAACTAAAACCCTTCATTCCTGCTGATGACTTTAGATTAGCTGTCCAATCGCTGATCCTGTCTAAAATCGACTATGGCAATGCCATTCTCTCTGGTGCACCTAAAGTTGACTTAGCATCAATCAAATCTGTTCTTAGCCTTGCTGATAGGCTCATTACTGGCCTCAATTGGTTCGATCACATCTCCCCTACCCTTAAAGCCCTCAATTGGCTTCCCATTGAAGGCAGATCTTCCTATAAGACCGCCTGCATTATGTACAAAGCCCTGCATCAACACACCCCGCTGTACCTCACAGATAAACACCTCAAAGCGGGCTGCTCTCGAACTCTGAGGAGCTCAAACTCATTCGTTCTTGTACCTCCTCTGTTAAACAAGAAATCCACTCAATCACGCTCCTTCTCCAGAAATGCGCCTACCATCTGGAATGCTCTCCCTAAAGAACTTCGTTGCAACCCCTCCTACTTCAGTTTAAAAAAAGACCTCAAATTACACCTGCTCGACAAATTCTGGCGTCCTTAACCCTTTCTCTGGGCTCATATCCCAACCCGGTTTCCTACTTGATAGGAGCCTCCCTTCAGTGCTCCAAACGCCCTCTCCCCACCCCCTTTTCTTCACTTCTTTCTTTTCTTCTCCCGCTTTCTCACTCTTCCCTTTCTTAGGCTGATACACTTGATGTTTCCTTACCCCATGACAGCCTCTTGCTATTCTTACATCCTGCCCCCCTACTCTCTTCCCCCCCCTTCACCACGACAATCCTCTCTTCTCTTATCTTGCTGTTGAATATCGCAATTTGTTATTACCAGATCGTGTTAATTGAGCTGTTACCTATTGTTTTAATTTGACTTGTATGCTACCTCATTATATTTTTGGCTGTTTTTATATCTATCCATGTGACCCTTGTAAAGCGCTCTGATACCCTTGGGTCCAGCCAGCGCCATAGAAAACCTTTAAAATAAAAAAATAAATAAACCACTTTTCTAAGCCTCACAGTGACCTAAATTGCCATTTTGACTGACTTTTCCTCTTACTCAGAAGATTATACTTTGACCAATTTTGGGCAGGAAAATGACTTTAAACACACTTATTTTGGTTCCAAAAGTGATAATTCACAAGAAACAGTTATTTACAGTCGAAAGAATAAACATTAAAAAATCACCATTGGTGACCATCTGGAGAAAGTTCATTGTTTTTCGTCTGAAAATGTATTTGTTTGACTGTACTAAAAATGATACACAATATCAATTGTATCATGCCTACTGTTGAATAACCACGTTTTTAGGACTCTCACTGACCAAAATTGCCATTTTTACTGAATTTTCCCTACTCCGAAGATGCTATTTGGACCGATTTCGGTCAGGAAAATATCTATTAACACACCTATTTTAGTTCCAATAGTGATTATTCACATCCAACATTCATTTACTGTCAAGAGATTAAACATTCAAAATTCACCATTACTGACCATCTGGAGAAAGTTCGACAGGTCCGGGGTCATTGTTTTTCATCAGAGACTAGATTTTTTTGACTGTACAAAAAATTATTCAAAATGTCAATTGGATCATGCCTAAAGTTGAATGACCACTTTTTTAGGCCTCACAGTGATCAAAACTGCTTTTTTTACATCCCTTTTCTCGGACTCAGAGTATTCTATCCTGACCAATGTCGGGCAGGGAAACGACTCTAAACACACTTATTTTAGTTACAAAGTGATAATTCACATACAACATTCATTTACTGTCAAAAGCTTAAACATTAAAAAATCACCATTACTGACCATCTCGAGAAAGTACAACAGGTCCTGGGTCATTGTTTTTTGACAGAAAATTGATTTTTTTGACTGTACAAAAAATTATTCAAAATGTCAATTGTATCATGCCTAAAGTTGAATAACCACTTTTTTAGGCCTCACAGTGACCAAAACTGCTATTTTTACAGACTTTTTCTCGTACTCATAATATTCTATCCTGACCAATGTCAAGCAGGGAAACGACTCTAAACACACTTATTTTAGTTCCAAAAGACATAATTCGCATACAACATTCATTTACTGTCAAAAGCTTAAACATTAAAAAATCACCATTACTGACCAGCTCGAGAAAGTTCAACAGGTCATCAGAAAATTGATTTTTCAGACAGTACAAAAATGATTCAACATGTCAATTTGATCATGCCTTATGTTGAATAACCACTTTTTAAAGACTCACAGTCACCAAAATTGCCATTTTTGCAGACTTTTCCTCCAACATTGAAGATTATACTTTGACCTATTTCAGCGAGGAAAATGACTTAAACACACTTATTTCATTTCCAATAGAGATAATTCACATCCAACAGTCATTTACAGTCAAAAGATTAAACTTTCAAAAATCACCATTACCGACCATCTGGAGAAAGTTTGACAGGTCCGGGGTCATCGTTTTTCGTCAGAAAATAAATTTTTCTGGACAGTACAAAAATGGTTAAAAATGTCATTTGGATTGTACCTCATGTTGAATTACAACTTTTTAGAGCCTCACAGTGACCAAAATTGCAAATTTGAATGACTTTTTGTCCTACTCAGAAGATTCTATTTTGACCAATTTCGGGCAGAAAAATTACTCTAAACATACTGATTTTAGTTCCAAAAGTGATTATTTACATCCAACATTCATTTACTTTCAAAAGATTAAACATTACAAAATCATTATTACTGACCATCTGGAGAAAGTTCAACAGTTCCGGGGTCATTGTTTTTTGTCTGAAAATTAATTTGTTTGACTGTACAAAAAAGATTAAAAATGTCAATTGTATCATGCCTAATGTTGAATAACCACTTTTTTAGGACTCACAGTGTCCAAATTCTCATTTTTACAGACTTTTCTTCCTACTCAGAAGATTATATTTTGACCAATTTCGATCAGGAAAATGACTCTAATCACAATTATTTTATTTCCTAAAGTGATAATTCACATTCAAAAGTCATTTACAGTCAAAAGATTAAACATTCAAAAATTACAATTACTGACCGACCACCTGGAGAAGGTTTGAAAGGTCCAGGGTCATAGTTTTTCATACAAAAATTGCTTTTTTTTAACTGTGCAAAAAATGATTCATTATGTCAATCAACCTTGCCCAATCTAAGCAAATACTAAACATTTCTCTTTAAGCATTTTTCAAAAATTCTGGTCTTGCATTGCAGTTATAAGCATTCAGCTAGGGCTGTCGGGCAGGTTGCATGAATGAAATCTAAAACCAGAGGCCGTTGGAATAGCCAGTTCTGAGCAATTTCATTGCAGAAGAATCAAGTGTAGGTATCTATTTCTGTAGTGTAGTGGTTATCACGTTTGCCTCACACGCAAAAGGTCCTTGGTTCAAAACCGGGCAGAAACAGTCCTTATATTGTTTTGGCTGCAATGTTGATAGTTGCCGCTTTGTCATGGAATTGTCCAACTCTGAAGATTACTTTATGCAGTCTTGTTCCAAGAAAGTGAATTCTCTCCAAAACACTAAAGTAATCGGCGTGTGGATGTATCTGTTGATTCACAAACCTTGCTTTCAAAAGAGCCCTGCAATCGGTTCATTGCTCACCTAGAACAAGCATTAACATTGAGAATTGTTGGCACCACCAGGAATCTTATTTTAGTGGAGTGTTTCTGGCTTTGAGTGCAGAGGCCCTCGGCTCAATTCCAAGATGATCCTTCTCAAGGTGATGATTCAATTGCATTGTCACCTTTACGTTTAATATCAGAATCATTTATTTCCATTCGGTGGTGTAAGAATGTTTGCAACGGTATGGCGATTTTTCCAAGCCGTGCATGAATAAAAGCATATCACTCGCCTTTAGGTGTTTTTCTAATAAATTGATATTTGTATCTTCTTTCCTAGCCTTCATTTTTTACTGTCTTACAGGCTGCATATCAGTAGTAGTTCTTTATTCGGTTGTTAAAAACACCATGAAAGGATATATACACAATTCATTATTAAAAAAACAATTAAATCAGCATCATAAGAACTCTGTTAAAAAGAGAAATACATATTCACAAAAGAGGAACATAATTTCATGGCAATCACAATTTACACCTGTCCTCTAGTTGCTCTTAATCTCAGTGCGACTTTAATAAAATTCAATATGCAACACAAAGTCAGTGGATCGGCCGCCCGTTGTAAGAAAAGTAGCGCAGGTTTAAGTTGAGTCAGATTGGCCCTTTTCAAGATGTCAATTAGGAATCTCCGCCTCGGCATTGAATAAAAGGAACAAAAAAATACAAAATGAAGGGTGTCCTGCGGAGACACATTGTCTCAGCCGCAGGCACCCTTCTGCTCAATCGAAACAGTGTAGCCTAATGGCTCAGCTAATAAGTGTGGTAAAAGATTGAGCCTAAAACGAGATATTAAAAATCTGTCCTGCACTATGCGCATTCACTGATCCCTTAATCCCTTCTACTCTCATTCTACTTGTGTTTCTTTGGGCCAAGAACAGTCTTTTTATCTTGGTTTTATCCTGAACTCTAATTGCTGATGGGTTAACAAAAAAATCTATGTGGCCCAGGTTCTCCAGTTTGGTCTTAACATACTTAAGCCAGGGTACGTTCATGGATCTTTCTCTCCCTAAACAATCTGTCAATATTTGCCTACTTATCGCAGCTTCTGGGTTTGTCCATATATTGAGCCACGATAAAATAGGTCTATACTTGGCCGTGTCTGTGATATATGGCCTCCCTAACTCCTTGTGGGCAATAACAGCTGGAGTACTCTGGGGAATTTTTAGCACTGATCGCACAATTTTATTTTCCTCCCGCTGCAGTTGTTCTAAATCAACAAAGCCCCAGACTTCGGCACCGTACAGAGCTTTAGAGCAACAAATGGAGCTGTACAGGATCATTGCTTGTTCTGGAGACCATCGCCCTAACCTCCGCCCGTGACTAGTTATTGCACCATTTGATGATGTTAATTTCCCACATCTCTCTTCTACCAAGGGGGTAAATTTTAACGTCTCATCAAACAGTATGCCCAAATAGGAAAAGGTCTGTACCTTTTCCAATATATGGGTCCCAATTCTATGTGTAAACTTGGTTCGGGGTTTATTACCTACCATCATAACGAATGATTTGCCAAGATTGACGGAGAGATCTAAAGTTCCCATAAACTTCACAAAACCATTGATTAGGATCTGTAAACTTTTCGGGTGCGGGCTAACAAAACTGCATCATCTGCATAGAGCAGGACTGGGATATGACGCGTACCAACTTTTGGGCAATCAGTATTTAAATTAATCAGAGTCTGCTCTAGATTATTGATGTATAGTGAGAAGAGGAAGGGCGCAAGGATGCACCCCTGTCTCACCCCACTAGTGCACACGAAGGGATCAGTAAGTCCCCCTTCAGTGTTATAACGTGCCCTGGCTGTGGTGTCCCTGTGCAATTCCCTAAGTATGGTGATCAGGCCCTGGTCAATACCAAGCTGACTCATCATTAACCACAGCTTGTCCCTATTTACGTGGTCAAAGGCAGCCGCCAAGTACATGAACCCTAAATGAATGGTTTCATTAGTTGTTTTAGTGTACTTGGCGGCTAACATGTAAAGATTCAAACATTGATCACTAGTTGACCTCCCTGATCTGAAACCATATTGAATGTCCGATATGATGTTTTTTTCCTCGGTCCATTCAGTTAGTCTATTAAGGATTACCCTTCCCAAGAGCTTAACAGAGACATCAATCAGCAAAATGGGCCGATAACACTGGGGGTTGTCCCTGTTGCCCTTCTTAAAGATGGTAACAATGATGGCAGTTGACCAAGATCGTGGCAAACCAAACGTAATGGCAGCGTTTATCACCCTAGTCATGATCGGGGCCCATAACGCCACATTACTAATAAACAGGTCAGGTGGAGACCCGTCTGGGCCGGGTGCCTTGTTTTTAGATAATCCCTCAATGCCCTCAGTTATTTTTACTAGGGTGAACTCAACCAACTGCTCCTGTGAAACAGCACCTTCCTCCGGAGCAGTGGGCTCATTTCCATGATTATACAGACTCTTAAAATGGGAGACACACTGCTCCGGTAGGATGTTTGCGCCAACCTCCGGGGTGCGGCTATCATGAAAGCAGGGTTTGTTAATTATACTCCAGAATTTGGTGAGATCCCTTCTTTCTGCTGCCTCCCTTAAATCTGCCCACACTTCCCCCTGTAGTGCTAATTTTCTCCTTTTAACCTCGGCCTTGTATTTTGCTCTGCACTGGGTTACCCTATTTGGGTCCCTGGGCTTCTGTTTAAGGCAACTTTTTAGCTCCCTAAGGGCCCGTGAACAATCCTTATCAAACCATCTTGGTTGGTAGAGGGTATTTTTTGGGGTGCGTGTTGTCAAAAACCCCTCAACCAAACTAGTGATCCTCCCGAATGCATCTAATAGTTGTGGCCCATCAGTTCCAAGATCTAGACATTCTTCGATGGGCTGCTTCCCTTGCTCCATCAGGGCTCTATAAAATACGGCACTCTCAATTTTAGCCCACTTAAGTCGCCTTCCTTGATCTGTCGCCCTCTCGGCAATGCTCCCCACTACACATGTCCTGGGTGAAACCAGACACTGGAGTTCCATTATTAGAGGATTATGATCACTAAATGGGCTCCACTCGATCCCAACTGCTACAATCCTATGCTTAAGGGGCCTAGAGACCAAGATGTAATCAATGATTGACGAGCAACCTCTCCCTTTAAAGGTCGGGGGGAGGGTGCCATCACTCTCCAAGGCCATCAGGTCTATTGTATGTTCCATATCGTGGTTAATCAAGATCTTGCTCAGGTCCCTTCCTTCTAATGTATGGGCAAAATGAGGGCCTTTTTTAGGAGGGCAGCGTGACCAGTCTGAATTAATTGGGAGCAAAAATGGGAATAAGTGAGTATGTAAATCACCCATGATTATATTAAATGGGTACATTGCCCCATTTGTGTATGGGTATTCCTTGCTCAGTCTGGAGTCTAATACCCCCAGGGTATAATTTTCCTCCCTGCCATCCCCCGGGTTGTAAACATTATATAGGATCAGTCCGAGTCCCTTCCCCTCAAACCTTACAGCCTGTACATTGCGGGATGGGCTTACTATATTGGACCATTTACCTTGCACCCTTAAATCCACATACAAGGACAGACCTCCCATGGCTCTACCTGAGCTAGATTTTAAAGCTGGGATAAAAAAACATTTATAGCCCTATATGTGGAAGAAGCTATTATCAGTCACCCAGGTTTCCTGAAGCCTAATTACCTCGAATTGCTCTATTTTTCCCTCCATTCCTGGTTATTAACCCCTTCAGTGCCCGCCCCTTTCCCCGCCCAGTGCCGGCCATTGCATTAGCGGGCGGGGTCTATGACGAGCTGGACTCGTCATGGGCACAGCGCCACCGCGGCCCATGACGAGTCCAGCTCGTCATGGGCACTGAAGGGGTTAAACTTACTTGCTAAGCCAGCTGTATTCCAGGAGATAATATTTAAACCTCCCTCTAACTTATTAGCCTGACCCGTGCTTTGAATGTTTTCTTGAGCCCCATTTAACCCTTCTGAGGCCCTTAACACCCTTCTCGTTCCCTCATAACCATGGGGGGTTTCGCCTCTCTCCATCTCCCTTTTCGCCCTGTTAGGCTGCAATATGTCTCCATTAGGTACAATTAACTGATCAGCGGGCTCTTCCTTTCTTGCTTCCCTCAGTGTTACTAATGGGTCTGTAACAGACGTGTAACAATTAACTAAAGGGAAAGGATCCTGTAATGGGCTCGTCCGGCCCTCCCTCATGGCCACCGCGTTTGTGAGCTTTCCCTCATTTCTTTGCTGTGACAATGGGGCGGGCGAGTGAGTTAGTCAGTCATTATCCTCTAAGGACAACAAGGGGGTAACCCTGTTTCTCCAGCTAGCCAAGCCTCCTTCCCACATCCCTGGCCTTTCTCCATAATGTCTCTGGTTTAAATGAGGACTTGTATAGGTTCTCTCCCTTCGTCCTTCCTGATAACGTATTTCCTCATTTTGGGCTAACTGGCGTGGATAAAAATAATCCAGGGGCAGAGGTTTTATGTTCCCAGTGTAGTTTGCTGAGTCTTCTCTAAGAATATATTTTACTACACTACTGTCCCTGAAATTGATGATGATACAATTTCCTGTAATGTCTTTATGCCTGTTTCCAAGCCAGTTCACCCTTCTAACCAAGAGGATCTCCCCATCTTTCCCCTTAGGCAGCGGTTTATTATAACTCAACCAGTGTGTGATCTTATTTTTTAATTCCTGGTGAGACTCCTTCTGTTCACCCTTTAATTCTGGGACCCCCGCGAGGATCACCACTAGTGGGCATGCCTCTGGGGGTAAGTTAATCGTTGGAAGGGGAACAATGGGTACTATCCTAGGCATATTCGCCGACTGATGGGTCGCTTGATTTGTCTGAGTAGTATTCAGGGAGCTTAGTTGATCCCTTGGTGTTATGAGTGAACTCTGTCCCTTCCCTCCTTTATGCTGTTCCTTCTCCTTTACACTAATAGTCTCTATCTGCTGCATTGTATGGGCCTCTCGTGTTTGTATCTGTATAGCTAGGACTTGTCCCTCCTCTAAACTGTTAATTTGCCCCTCTACAACAGGGGCTCGATTGGGGCCGATGACATTAGTAATTGTAGTAGTATCTACCACTGGCCTATGTGCTCTATCCCTATTTTTCACTTCATTGATTAATTTATCCAATTTACTTACAAGTGGTTTGATCTGACCTACAATGAAAGTTTCCAAATGTGTTTGTAGGTCAGCCACTATTTGCGACATCCAAATAGGTGGGATTACGTGTTGTTTTGGCTCGACCTCCCTCCCTACCCCTGATTTGATTTTCGTGGTAGACGCGGCACTGCCAGTTCTAGGTCTCTTTGCTCTGGCTTTCGTTGGGCCGGCTTTGCGTTTCCTGCATGCCTCTGTTAGTGTACCCATGATGTAGTCCCCCGTTTCCCCCTCAGGGTTCTGCTGGACGCAAGGTAATTCCAGGGCACAAACAGGCACATGCATCAAGCACAAAACCGGTCGCAAACAGGCAAATTCTCAGAATCTGCCCCTTTGCGACCGGTATTTTTGCATTTGAGATGCATCATCCCAAATGCACAAATCGCTATTTAAGGAATCTCAAAATAGCGATTCCTTAAATAGCGATAGCATTTAAGGAATCCCTAATTGAGATTCCTTAAATGCAATGCATTACAGTTTTAAAAATAGCGATTTCGCTATTAGCGTGAGCAAATTACCATGAAGCTGGACTTCATGGTAATTTGCGAAAACTTAGAAAAATGCACTTATTTGCATTTTTCTAAGTTTCATGTTGCGCACACACATGCCCTTAGAGCATGTGTGTATGCAACATATGTGCAGAGTTAACATACATGGGTGCAATATGGTGTCATTTGGACACCCTTGCACCATCGAAATTGCGGGAGCAATTTGCGAGTACCTACTGGTACTCGCAAATTGCTCCCGCAATCTCTAATTCATTCCTATGGGCCTGGAGGCCCATAGGAATGAATGGGAAGACATTCCTTAATTGCGACTCGCAATTTGCGAGTCGCAATTAAGGAATTTGTGGGAATCGCTATTTCTTTAGCGATTCCTACATGCATAGGGTTTTGCTATTCCTTAGTTGCGATTCCTTAATAATCGCAATTAAGGAATCGCAAAACCCTATGATGATGCATGTGCCTGTAAGCTCTTGCGAGGGAGAAGGGGCAATATCCACGGTCTTGCAATCTAGCACCTGGATTGCATTTGATGGCTCAATCAATGGAGTGCGAGATAGGCGTCTTTCTCTTCGTTCAATTTCGCTAGAGACTGCCCCAATTGCTTTTTGTAGCATACGATCAATTGCTGTGGGTTGAGCAATCTGTGGGGGAAGCAATCTTCCTGTGAAAGTGACTTTAACTAAGTGGGCAGCCTAAGCTTAGATTTAGTCGAACGTGTTGTAACTGTGCCTGCCATTCTATCTGTGATATAACCTCAGGTCTTCAGGCAATATTCTACAGCTTATGTTCCCACCACCCACTCAACGAGAACCCTGCAGGGATTCCTGTAACGCCCGTGTGCGCCTTCAACACCACCTTTAATCACCACCTGCTTGTGGTTAACCCAATGTCTTTGCCTTCAGGCCACTCCAACCGCGTTTACAGTTCTCCTGGAACCCAAGCCTCTACTGGCGGGCCTAGTGGGATAAACCGGCCCAGCCGCCTTCGACCCGCCTTTTACCTTGCAACAGGCTCGTAATGCAGTAATATGACGCCAGGTAATCGACAGTTTCCTAAAATCCTAATACACTTGCAGCGAGAGGCTGTTACTAATCACAAAATAAGTATGGGATTGGAGCTTACTATAAGTGGGTGCAGACGGAGTCCAATCGCCCTTGTGAGTACAAGCAAAGAGTCGACGTTAGGGGGGTGGCCCAGCCCTGCCTCTTCCTGTCAATGACGGGCAAGGACGGGCCCGCCCTTGGCCCGGGCATTGCCCGGGCGCTGCCCGCGCGCGTCCCGCGCTGCGGGAGGCTGCGGGTGTTCTTAAAGCGCCCCCGGGCACGCTTGGCTGCGTCACTGCAGGTGACCGGCTGGGGCGTCTGGGGGCTGAAGTTTCGCTGGCTGTTGCCCTCACGGCGTGGTAAGGTATCCCCCTGCTGCTGCCCACGCGCGTCCCGCGCTGCGGGAGGCTGCGGGAGGCTGCGGGAGGCTGCGGGAGGCTGCGGGTGTTTTTAAAGCGCCTCCAGGCGCGCTTGGCCGCATCACTGCAGGTGACCGGCTGGGGCGTCTGGGGGCTGAAGTTTCGCTGGCCGTTGCCCTCACGGCGTGGTAAGGTATCCCCCTGCTGCTGCCAAAGTCGCGTCCCGCGCTGCGGGAGGCTGCGGGTGTTTTTAAAGCGCCTCTGGGAGCGCTTGGCCGCGTCACTGCAGGTGACCGGCTGGGGCATCTGGGGGCTGAAGTTTCGCTGGCCGTTGCCCTCACGGCGTGGTAAGGTATCCCCCTGCTGCTGCCCGCGCGCGTACATGCTGCATATAAAATTATGACATCCGTGGCCCTTCTTCTACTCAATTCACAACTGTTCTATCAAAACATAGATAAGCAAGCTGCATCTGCTTTTCTTGTGTAGTGGTTATCAGGTTTACCTGACATGTGAAAGCCCCATGGTTTTTACTACTTACCAGTCTTGGTACGGGACGCGGCGTACGGGGACGGCTTCGGACAGTTTACTTTGGATGTGGCTAATACCATCATTCAATCAGACCTCACACAGACAGAGATCGTTTACTCTTGGGTCATTGAGCCTTAATGTCGTTACACGTTAGCTTGACGGATCTGATGTCCTTTTGCTTGCTGATTATTACATCAAAAGATATATCCTACACTCATAACAATTTTGCCCTGAAGAAGCCCATGTTTGGGCGAAACGCGTTGGCTGGCTGTTTTTTACGAAGTACAACAAGAACAATAAAAGACGGAAGATATAAAACATCTCTATGTGATCTGTGTTGTATTTGACTCATCTGTGCTAATATATTGCCTCTCATTCAATTCATTTCTAAGTATTTATTCACGTTCTACAAGCAGCAGAACGTTTGAGGTGGGCAATATCGCATACTGCTAGTGACTGACTCTGGTGGTGCAGTCTCCTGTGACCCGGCTGCTTTCTCTTTCTATGTACACATGGTTTAAAAGTGCACGTTAACAAAGAAACCGATGACTTTTATAAAAAGGTGTCATGTGTGTCTCTTATTTTGCACAAAAAAGTGCCAGAGATGACTTCATTTGCAGTCACTTGAAAAGTAGGGATTCTCCAACAAATGGTAAAAAGGTTGAAACAACTCTGAAGAAATGCATGGCATATCCGCTCGCCCCCATCATCAGAACCTACGGACTCAACATTGTGTCATATGCAGACGACACCCAACTCACCCTCTCCCTATTCAACGAACCCAAAACCGCCAGACCCAACTTTCGAGAAGGCATCGATGCGGTCGCCAAATGGATGAAAAACAGCTGCCTACAACTAAACACCAACAAAACGGAAGTACTCATCATGGGCCCAAACCCAGACACCTGGAATGACACCTGGTGGCCCCCTGCCCTCGGAAGCCCGCCTACCCCTACGGACCACGCACGCACGCAACCTGGGATTCATCCTGGACACAGAGCTCAAAATAGATCACCAGATCAACTCCTTCTCGTCCTCCGGCTTCCACACCCTCCGGCTCCTACGTAAGACCTTCAAAACGACCCCCACGAACACAGTAAGACCGTCACTCATGCCGTGGTCACCAGCAGGCTCGACTACGGAAATGCCCTCTATGCTATGCCGGAATAAACAAAAACCTTACCCGCAAGCTACAGAACATCCAAAACGCTGCCGCAAGACTGATCCTCAACCTGCCAAGACACTGCCACATCTCCCAGCACCTGTGAACACTCCACTGGTTCCCCATCGAAGCTAGAGTCAACTTCAAGATGCTAACCCACCCTCAGAAGGCCCTCCACGACACCGGACCAGCATACCTGAACAGCCGACTCAAATTCCACGCACCCCAAAGGACCCTTCTATCAGCCCAGCTTTCCTACGCAGTAGTCCCCCGCACCAGAAAGACCAGATCGGGAGGCCGCTCATTCTCCTTCCTCATGGCCAGAGCCTGGAACGACCTTCCGCTCCACCTCAGACAGATAATATCGCTCCCCATCTTCGCAAGAAACCTCAAAACCTGGCTCTTTGACAGACCCCCTCCTTGATGGACTGGAACCTGCGAACCCACCCGACACCCCCAGCGCCTTGAGACCCTTACGGGTGAGTAGTCGCGCTTAACAAACACCTGATTTGATTTTGATTTGATTATATAGGGAGAGAGTGAGCGTCAATATAAACAGACTTTATTTCAATCAAGCTGTCTTTTCTATCCTTTAGGAGCAGAATGTTCTTATCATCAGCGCTCCAGAATGTAGTGTTAAGTTGGCAAGCATCACATATTGTAATGTGTTAGCTAAGAGTTCCATACCCTACAGACTGATATATTCCTCTGTACTTGTACCTTGGTGATTCATCAAAACGTGGCATCATAAGCAGCATTCTACTGCCACAGACTGGACAGAGAAACAATTTAAAAAGAAAATAAGCATGCTTAGGCAGAGCTTTCTGGACCGGAAGGATATATTTTTTTTTTTGTATTATTTTTATTTGCATTTTTCTTATCACAAAACAAGAACAACCAAACAGACAGGTCATCACTGGTCATCACATCCACTTTGCTTGTCTCCCACCGCCCCCCCTCCCCCCTCATAAGAGGAGCCATTTCAATGATTGCTCCGCACCAATTCACAATCGTCCTTAATGTTCATATCTGCCCAGGCTCCTGGGCTATCCATGCCCTCCGTGAACCGTGTAGGAACCCCCTTCCATCCGCCCTCCTAGAGACCCCCCTCCAAGCCATAATATTTCCTCCACCTAGACCACACTCTGCTAAATTTCTCGGGTCATCCCCGTGCCTTGTATGTAACCCTTTCTGCCGCCATGTAGACCAGAAGGATATTAAGCAAGTGAGGAATAAGCACTGCTTTTGTTAATTTGCATAGGCAGAATAGAGATTGCTGGGAAAAGGCCGAAATTACAGACACAGAAAATGCCTGTGTCTATAGAGAACACTAAGAAGGGTTGGCAGCTTTTCCTCTGACCCTGGCCACTATTACAAGCAATCCTATTATAGTCAGCAGGACCCACCCTAAAAAGGAAGGGACAGCCACTTGGACCCTTTCCACCTTTTCTAAGTCTCGCCTGATCGAGCCTTATTGAGCACTGATTGAGCAGATAAGCACATGTACTTCTCATTTCAGAAAGGTATTGCTAAGCTTGCTGCTAGCAGCTCAGTTATATTATGATGTTAGAGGCTATGCAAGGAATGCTTTAGTCCAGCATTAGGCAGTTTTTATTGCGACTTGCATTCAATAGGAAGATCTTTAGCTTGAATCTGTGGCCTAGCTATTCACCTTGGCATTTTTATTTGCACAAAGTGAATGAGTATTTGAGAGAAAATGCACAATGTGTTTCTTATGTTGTTATGAACAGCTTTTTACTCTTTCTCATTAGGCTCCAGACACTGCAGAAATATATAAATAAGGGCTGACTTCCTGTAAGACGTGTTCAAAGCTGGAACGAAATAAAAGGAGACACTTGTAAATGATAGTGCTATAGTTTGAGAAAGGGTAAGTTGAGACTAACTTTCATGCGTATTCACAGACCATGCATGATAAAGATACCAGCATGATGTTCATTGCGGGCTTGGATCCGGTATTATATTTTGAGGTGTGAGGCTTTCGAGGGCTCGTTGCTCCAGGGGTATGATTCTCGCTTTGGGTGCGAGAGGGTCTGGGTTCAAATCCCGGACGAACATTTTTCTTGGTACTCTTTTCAAGTTGTTTTGAAGTTTACGTTTCATGGCCAACATCAATTTTTTCTTTGCAGTAGTGGATGAATATTTGCTAGAGTCTCATGCTTTAACCCTGCCCAGTCTGAGCAAATACCAAACAATTCTCTTTAAGCATTTCGCAAAGATTCTGGTCTTGCTTGGCATTTACAAGCTTTCAGCTAGGGCTGTCGGGCAGGTTGCATGAAAGAAATCTAAATCCAGATGCCCTTTGAATATCCAGTTCTGAGCAGTTTCATTACAGAAGAATCAACTGTAGGTATTTGGGGGCATATTAACAAGGGCTTTATCTCCGCTTTTTTGTCTTTAAAAGCCAAAGAAGCGGAGATAAAAATATCGCCCTATCAACAACAGGGTGCTAACATGCAAAATCGCATGTTAGCACCCTTTTTCACTACGCTTCCCTTTGCATCTCTAATGAGATGCAAACTGGGCATTCCAGAGCAAAATAATAGGAGAAATGTCACTTAGTGACATTTGTCCTATTATTATCAAGCTTCACGCTAACCCTGTTAGAGACAAAAAAAGCAGCGCTAACCACGGTTAATGCTGCTTTTTTACGTCTGCTAATTTTCAGACTTAGCCATGTAATCCAATGTGAGGTGGATTACATGGATAAGTCCACCGTGGGCTATCAACAAGGATATCCCTTTCCTTGTAGTTTTATCGCTGCATTACCAGCGATAACCTCCCAAAATGCCACTGTCGCTGGACTTTTTTTATCGCCTAGGCGGTTAGCTTTATTAATAACGTGATAACGAGGCGATATCATTCAGCGATAGCGGGCGTTAAAAAAATTAACGATAAGCGCCCTTAGCGTTAATTTTCTCTGTTCCTTGTTAATATGCTCCTTGTTTCTGTAGTGTAGTGGTTATCATGTTTGCCTCACACGCGAAAGGTCCCTAGTTCGAAACCGGGCATAAACAGTTGTTATATTATGTTGGCTACAATGTTGATAGGCACTCTTTTGTCATGGAATTGTCCAAGCCCTGAAGATTATTTCATGCAGTCTCGTTCCAAGAAAGGGAATTCTCTCAAAAGCACTAAAGTAATCGGCGTGTGGATGTATCTGTTGATTCACAGACCTTGCTTTCAAAATAGCCCTGCAATCGGTTCACTGCTCACATAGAACAAGCATTAACATGGAGAATTGTTAGCACCAACAGGAAACTTATTTTAGTGGAGTGTTTCTGGCTTTGAGTGCAGAGGCCCTCGGCTCAATTCCAAGATGATCCTTCTCAAGGTGATGATACAAATGCATTGTCACCTTTACGTTTAGTGTCAGAATCATTTATTTACATTCGGTGGTGTAAGAATGTTTGCAACAGTATGGTGATTTTTCCTAGCCTTGCATGAATAAAAGCATATCACTCGCATTTAGTTGTTTTTCTAATCCATTTATATTTGCATGTTCCTTCCTAGCCTCCATGTTTGACTATCTTACAGGCTTCATATAAGAAGTATCACATCAGGGCCCGTCTTCTACTCAATTCACAACTGTTCTATCACGACATAGATAAGCAAGCTGCATCTGCTTTTGTTGTGTAGTGGTTATCAGGTTTACCTGATGTGTGAAAGCCCCATGGTTTGAAAGTACATGGTAACAAAGAAACCGATGACTTTTATAAAAAGGTGTCATGTGTGTCTTTTACTTTGCACAAAAAGTACCAGAGATGACTTCATTTGCAGTCACATGAAAAGTAGGGATTCTCCAATAAATGGTAAAAGGTTGAAACAAATCTGATGAAATGCATAGTATATCTGTGTGTGTGTGTATGCACGTATGTATATATATATATATATATATATATATATATATATATATTACCTACTGGCAGTCACCAGTAGGTAGTTATTGTTAGGACCTATTTTCCATAGGAAATCCGCAACATTCTATTTGGAATTAGGTTGGCGCCGATTGACGAATCTAAGTGCAATTTTCCAAACTTTTGGCCATCTCCGATCCGCTCATATCCTGAAAATTTCACGGTGATTCGTCAAGCGGGGGCCGAGAAAAAAGGGGGGTCTCAAAACGTGTTTTCCCCATGCATTTTCCCATAGGACCTGTTGACGCAGCTACAGCCCGAAGTGCTGAACGGAATTACACCAAATTTGGCAAAGAGGTAGTCCTCAGTTCAGACTCGTGCCTTTTGCTTAAATGGTGTAAATCCGTTCAGTAGTTCCTGAGAAAATCAAAATCAAAATCACATAGATATCTGGGCGGAGCCTAACCACACATCTCATCGTGAGATCTGATTAGCTGTCAGTACTTCATCCAAGAAGTGTTGACAGCCATCTTGGGACCAATATACATGATAGCACCTCATTAAAAAGCATTGCAGTTAATAGAAGGTTTTAAGACTTTAGTTACATTATAAATCATTTGTTGATGGTACCATACTCATTTTAGGAATTGTGGTGTGTTCTAAGGTGATTTTACCATGTGAAAAAGCCTTCTGCTGTGATATCATGAATCATGTTTGACAGAAAACTATTTTACTATGCTTTTCCCACAGAGGTTTGGAAGGTGATCTATAAGCTAAACTGAGAGCATATTTCCTGTAAATTCACATTATTTTTCTCAGTCATGTGAGAATGAAGTCTGACATTCTCAGTACAACATGTACATCCAACAAGGGTAGAGACTGTCAGTTGATTCCTTTGTGTTCTACTGCAGCTTCCCAGTGTTCTAAAGAACAAATAGAGCGCTAACAGTCCTACTTATGACAAACGTATTGCACACCTGAACCCATCTTGATTGGAATCAAGTGGTAACTCTTAAAACATTTAATTTAAAAAGGAACAAAATGAGGGGGTTCATTTTGCCATAGAAAGCATGATTAGTGCTGCAGAAAGAAAAATTAGGGCACATTTTGAGTGACTTCTCAAATCCTCTTCTATTTCATAAAAAAATTCTGACATGCAGACTGAAATATGCACTTTGAATACCAGCAGCAGACTTCCCTAGGTGAGCAGTAGCTTTACTACAGTGATCTAATGAGCAGCTAGAGTGCTAACATTCAGAATTTATGGCAAATGTGTGACACATCTGAATGCCTTCTTGATGGAACCAAAGTATAAAACTGGAAGTATTTCCTACTGAGGAGACTGCAGTAAATGAGGAAATTAGGCAACTTCATAACAAATAAATCTCCCAAGATGGCCACCAGAGACAAAAAAGCCCAAATGTAGCCCAAATATCACCCAGATGTAGCCCAAGTATAGCCCAATGACAGAATGTCCCAGAGTGTTCTAACGAACAACTAGAGCGCTAACAGTCTTACTTATGACAAAAGTATGGCACACCTGAAGCCATCTTGATTGGAATAAACTGGTAACACTTAAAACATTTAATTTAAAAAGGAACACAATGAGGGGGTTCATTTTGCCATAGAAATTATGATTAGTGCTGAAGAAAGAAAAATTAGGGCACATTTTGAGTGACTTCTCAAATCCTCTTCTATTTCATAAAAAAATTCTGATATGCAGACTGAAACATGCACTTTTAATACCAGCAGCAGACTTCCGTGGTGAGCAGTAGCTTTACTACAGTGATCTAATGAGCAACTAGAGTGCTAAGATTCAGAATTTATGGCAAATGTGTGACATATCCGAATACCTTCTTGATGGAATCAAAGTAAAAAACTGAAAGCATTTCCTACTGAGGAGACTGCAGTAAATGAGGAAATTAGGAAACTTCATAACAAATAAATCTCCCAAGATGGCCACCAGAGACAAAAGAGCCCAAATGCAGCACAAATATCACCCAGATGTAGCCCAATGACAGAAGTGTGCAAAACACTTATTTTTTGTGTATTTGCAGATTTATATAGTGCAGACTTGTCAGGTATTGGAGTGCTTTACATGAGCATTGGTTACATCACACAAGATCAAATTCATTTTGGTTGTAGACATGGGGAGATTAAGTGATTTGACCAGAATCACAGAATGTTGAGCTGAAGCAGAAACTCCAACCTGGTTCCCCAGTTGCAAAGTCTGCAGCTCTGGAAGTAACACCACATCCTCTCCCCTAAGTGCAACATTTAATCAAGTGGTCAACTGGATAAAAAACAATAAAGATTACAAATAATTTAAAAGTTCTTTGTCGCTATTTGGAAACTCAGAAAATATTTCCTCATTTTAGTTTTTTAGAGCACTAACCATAATTTGGATGCAAATAAGACCCTCTCATATATGTAATTTCTAAAGGAAATGCTCTAGGTATTACAGTTTTGATTACATCAAGATGACGTCAGGCGTTCCACATTTTTGTAATAAATATAGAATGTTAGCAATCTAGTTGTTCATTGGGATACTGTTGAGAGGCAGAGGCCAGGGGCACAGACTCTGAAAATTGAAGGCAGGTAGTAGAGTGCAGAGGCAACAATTTGACCACACTGGGCAGGCAGGAAGGGCAGTGGCAGCACAACACACTATGGAGGGCAGTGGAAAGGGGGGCAGGGGCAACAAACCAACAATACAGGACTGGCAAGAGAGACTGTGGCAATATAATAGAGCATTTTGGGCAGAAGGAAGAGGCAGTGGTAGTACAACCATACATGCCAACAGACCCGTTTCAGCCAGGAAACGTCCAATGTTTTTAAGCTCAAATGGGCTTTATTTGATCTGTCTCCTGTCTACAATCTCCTCTTTTTCAATGTAACTCAAAGGGGAAAATCGATACCCCAGTTTTTTTTCAAAATCTCCCTCTTACCAAGTTCAAAATGTTCGCAAGTATGGTACATTGGATCATGGTAGGCAGGAGGAATTGGGGTAGGGACATGGACTCGGATAACAGAGGACAGGAGGGACATGGAGAGGTGCACCAAACTGACCCTAGAGGGCAGGCATCAGGGTTTGCAGCAGATCAATACACCACACAGGGCATGCGGGACGGGAGTGCAGCACAGCAATCCATAGAAAGCAATAGGGAGGGGACAGGACCATGCACATGGATAACAGAGAACAGATGGGAACGAGGCAATGGTAGCTAGCTGACCATAATGAACAGACAGGAGAGAAAGCTGCAGCATAACAGACCATAAAGGGCAGGAGGTACGGATCAGGGGCATTACAATGGAACAGACAAGCCAGGAGGGAAGGAATAGGGGTCTGCACATGGAAACAGAGGGCTGGGGGCAAGGGGGAAGGGCAGGAGCAGCAAGATGACCATGGAGGTCAGGCAGGATGTCCACTAGAAACAAGGCACACCATGGAGAGCAACAATGAGAATATGATGGCATACACACAGACCATGGAGGGAAGGTGGGAGGGGGTCAGGGGCAGCTAGCTGACCAAACAGGGAAGGTGGGAGGGGCCATGGCAGCAAAGAAGACCATGCATGGCAAGCGGGAGGGTTAGTGGCAGCACAATGGCTATGATGGGCAAGAAGGAGGGTGCAGGGGCATGCACAAAGGACCATGGAGGATAGAAGGAAGTGTCAGGACCTGGGCACAGACAAGAGAGTTCAGGGGAAGGGGCCTCACAACAGACCGCGCAGGGCAGGCAGGAGGAGCAGTTGCAGCACAACAGACCAGGGAGGGCAGAAGGGTGTGGCAGTAAAATGGACCATGTAGGACAGGAGGAAGAGGATAGGGGCATGGCATGTGGACAGGCAGGGTGGGGGTGGCAGGGACAGGTTACAGTCATCTGACAATGCTAGGCAGGTGGGAGGGTTGTGGCAGCTCAACAGAACACTCAGAGTAGATAGGAGTGGCAGGTCCATGGAACATGGTGGGCAAAAAGGATGGAGCAGGGGCATGCACAAATACATCGGAGGGCAGGGGGAAGGAGAATAGGGGCAGCAAGCTAAGCACAGAGGCTAAGCAGGAGGTCAATGATGGGATATATAATTGGGCAATGGAGGGCAGGAGGAGTGGACTGGTAGATCATGCTAAATGGAGGGCAGTGGCACCACATCAGACCATGCATGGCAGGAGGGAGAAGGCTAATCCATGGATTCAGACAACAGAGGATAGGGAGGAGGTGGATGGGGCAGCAAGCTAACTGTTCAGAGAAGGTGGGTATTAGGAACTCTATTGTTTTTAAAATCTGTGTCTGTGCGAACTACTTAAAATATGAACAAGTATGCAGCATAATCTCACTTTTATTAAGGAAGAAGAGGACGTTTGTGACTGTGATTCCGGGCTCACTTGGCAGAAACACCCCCTGACCCTCCACCCCCATCGCAAAATGTAATGCCTGTGAAAAGGGTAGGTGGACGCAGTGTTATATAGAACATAGTCCTGAGAGCACGATTGAAAATGAAAACTAGATATAGTCTATGGTATAAACTATGCACCAAAAAGTGGGATATAAGATGAACCGGGGCGTGAAATATAATATGCAATACATTGTGCGCAATGACAGATTCATTGGAGAGTGCGAGATAGCATAGGCACTAGCGCGCGCTATGCGATATGCGCCTTGGAGTGTAATATGCACAGGGCAGTGTTGTGTAACCTAACTAGTCTCTAAAGTTGTAATATAAAATATGTGCTGGGGAGTGTAACGTTGCATATGCATTGTGACAAAGATATGGATCACAGATTGTAATATGTATGGCATAGCGCTGTGCGTTATAACATAGGCATCGAGGAAGGCACGTTAGATGGGGCTATATAACCTGTGCAAAGGCAAGTGTGGAATGACATATTCACGGGGTGGTGTTACAGTGCACATGGGCTAGAGAGTGTCATAGCATACGCACTAGCTGGTGGAATACAACACAGAGGTGTGTGGCACTCGGCGGGCACTGGTGTGTGTAACACAGCATTGGGTTCAGCCAGGAGCACGCTGTGACTCTCAAGTGAGGTTTGTCTCCTTTCCAGAGAGTAAAATCAAAAGTATTACACATCCGGCAGTGGATGTGTGTTTTATTAACCGTGAGGGGGGTTTCTTGCATAGTTTGCCTGAATTTTTGTCGAATCCTCTTTGAATGGCTTGGTGTGCGTGTGTATTAATTGTGCCCATCAATAGCTACCCATGTTTGTATAAATAAACGACAAGGGTGTCTACTTGGAGAGTACCCACCGGCGGGGGCGCCGGGATTAGGCACGGTAGGGCGTCAGACACGTCAGAGCTTCACTAGCGGTGTAAATACATTCCACGTGGATTCATTGTATGCATAGTCGCCTTTTAATGAATATCACGCAAATCGTCATGGTGATAGGTACATACAGTTTGTCCAGCATGTCCTAGGTGTTTCTATAAATA
The DNA here is from genome assembly GCF_964204655.1 of Triturus cristatus. Taxonomy (NCBI): domain Eukaryota; kingdom Metazoa; phylum Chordata; class Amphibia; order Caudata; family Salamandridae; genus Triturus; species Triturus cristatus. The sequence goes on along the minus strand of NC_140591.1, from coordinate 740,122,914 downwards.
TATATATTTTTTTGAAATAATAAAAAACAAAGGCCGGCCCCGGGGGATGGGGTCCCCCCTCCTCAGGCCATAAGTGGCCTGAGGAGGGGGGCAACGCAGCCCCCCTCCTAAATATTTTTTTTTTTAAAAGGCCATGACCCGGGGGTTGGGGTCCCCGGGGCCGATTAAGGCCAAAATCATTTTTTTCAACAAAAAAAAATAGGATGCAGGCCCTGGGGATGGGGTCCCCAGGGCCAGTAAATTAGAAAGAGACGGGGGGCCACACAGCCCTCCTTCTTAAAAAAATAAAATAAATAAAAGACCGGCATCGTGCCGGAGGTCACGCCCCCTCCATGCAGCACTCTGCAAACGCGCCCACTGGCCAGTTGTAAGTTGGGGAATTAATTCCCCTTCAATACTGAGGGTCCCTGAGTGCCAACTCGCCCAACAGGAATCTCCAGTATGCACCAAGGAGCTGCGTTGCAGACAGGTGTTCTGAGGCCACGCCCCTTTTTTCACACCTCTATGCAATGCAGCTCTGTGGCGCTTACTGGAGGTACCTAGTGGGCTAGTTTGACCCTAGGGACCCTCAGGATTCAAGGGGACTTAATCCCCCAACTTAAGACGGCCACAGGGCATGTTTACACAGTGGGGAAGGGAGGGGACGGGGCCTGAGGTGACGTGTGCAAACACGCCTTGTGGCGCGTTTTTAAGAGGTAGTTTTAATCCCCTGCCCTATTATATACTAGGGGCTTTCAGAGGAGGTCATGCTAATCACAGGGGGACCCCAACGCATAGTGTTCCCTAGTGTATGTAGGTGTTTTCACTGTATTCTGAGTGTCTTTTAACATAGCCCTGGCTCTAGGACTGGTTAGTCAGACTCAGTTACCACCAGTATCCGTCTGAAAAAGTTGAAGGTCCAGGATGGTTTCTGCTCTTCTGTTTGTTCTTTCTGCACGTTATCCTTCTTCCTGCACTTTTCTTCGTCTTAGAGGACTTCTGTTGCTTCTTTCTGCATTTCTTTTTTTTCTTTCTGTGCGTTTTTTCTTCTTTCTTCACATGTCCTATCTCTGTAGGCATAGTTAGAAATTAGTATTTAAAAAACCTTTGAAATTCACTGAAAAAACCATAGGTTTCAGGCACGTTATAGTTAGGAATTAGCATTTAAAAAACCTTAGAAATTCACTGAAAAAAAACATAGGTTTCAGGGGCGTTATAGTTAGCTGGACTTTTCACTCGCACAAAACCATTGAAATTCCCCTGTTATAGTTAGTTCAGCTAACTATAAATCGCGCGCCCGCAATGCACTGCTGATGACGTCACATATTACATCACTCATGACATGGTCAGTGACATCACTCATGACATCACTGATGACATCTCAAATGACATCACTGATGACATCATCCAGTGAATGTGTGTTTTTCTGAAAATTACATATGTTTTATTTATGTATATCTCAAGGTCGATGGAAGAATAAATGGGTATATAAGTGTCTAAATGGATGATTTGTTTTTGAAAAATTGATTGTATAACTGACTGATTAAGTGTATTTTAGTGAATACATGGCTTAGTGAGCAATCGCCACACCATAGGAAAACGTATTTCCTCCCCAGCTGGCCTTTTTTATCCGGGTCACAGCCACCAGTTTGCTTACGGCGGAGCGCAGTGCTCTCCCTGGCACATACCACTTGAAGCACTCATTCAAAAACTCTGGGCCACTGCCCTTCAGTGCTTTGAATACCATGCACAGCGCCTTAAATTGAACTCGTCTGTATACCGGCAGCCAGTGCAGTTTCCGTATTCCTTCTCGGACAGAGGCAAACCTGGGAGTGCCTGTTAGCAGTCTTGCCACCGCGTTTTGTACCATCTGTAGTCTGTGCAGATTTCTTTTTTTTTAGATTTAGGTACAGACTATTACAGTAGTCCAAACGAATAAGTGCTGAGACTGCTAACCTGAAACCATCCGCAGGAAGAAACAATTTTATTTTCCTCAATATCCTAAGTATATGGAAGCATGTTGAAACCACTTCACTAACCTGCTCCTCAAAATCCATTTTCTGGTCCATAATCACGCCCAAATTCCTAGCTTTGCGCGTGGGAACTGGTGGCTTTCCCAGAGCTTTGTGCCACATATCCGGAGTCCGGATTTTAGGATTATTCCCGAATATCATGACCTCGGTCTTCCCTACATTTAGTGTAAGGCAGTTCGAGGCCATCCAGCTCGCAATGTCTTTCAGACAATCATGGCACCACTCAGCCATATCCACTTGGGACCCTCTTTGTATAGATAACACAATTTGCGTGTCATCTGCATAGGAGGTGAGTTGCAGGCCAAACGATCTTATCAAGGCTGCCAGCGGGCTAACATAAATGTTAAGAAGAGTGGGGCTCAGGGAAGAGCCCGGTGGTACCCCACAGGGGAGGGCAAAGGGTTTGGACCTATCAGATCCCAGATCGACTGTCTGGATTCTATCAGCCAAAAAATATTTCAGGAGGCTCCAGGCAGTACCTTCCACCCCCGCCCTCGACAACCGGTCCCTCAACACCCCGTGACGGACTGTATCGAAGGCTGCCGACAGATCCAATAGAATCAGGACAGCCTCACCTCACTGGTCCACTGCAACTCTAACCTCCTCCGTGGCCTTAATCAAGGCCAGTTCTGTGCTGTGTCCTGCGCGACACCCAAACTGCGTGGGTTCGAGTGCCTTATTTCTCTCAAGGAAAGAAGCAAATTGCCTATTTATGGCCTTCTCCAGTAATTTAGCTGGAAGCGGGAGACGAGAAATGGGTCTATAGCTATTGGGGTCATTTTTATCTAGACTGGGTTTTTTAATTAATGGGAGGATAGAGGCAACTTTCCACCTCCTAGGATAGTTACCCGACTCAATAATGGAATTAAAAACTGGGGTAAGAGTAGTGGCAATGATCTCGGGACAGATTTTAAGAACCGCTACCGGACAAGGATCACTTGGCGCTCCTGACCGAGCAGCCCGCAGAAGGCCAGTGACCTCCTCCGTTTGTAGCAAACTAAAACCTATTATTCTATTCGGAGACAGCTTCACCCCAGAGTCAAGGCCCAATGCTGCATCCCCTGCCTTTCCATGAGATTTGGAGAAGGAGGAGAAAATCCCTTCCACTTTGTTCTGGAAAAAGGTGGCCAGCGCTTTGCATAGTGCTGGACTGGTAGGTGTGATAGGTTCGGTGGGGATCGTAAGCTTTGTAATGGTCCTAAACAATTCTCTGGAGGACGAACTGGCCATCTTTATCTGATCAGTGAAGTAGGCTATTTTGGCCTCCCCTATTAATTTCTTGTAGGTAGTGGAGCTCTCTTTGTACTTTTCTTTATTATTGGAACTGTCCCCATTCCACCATAGTCTTTCCAGCCTCTTACAGTCAGTTTTATAATTTTGCTGAGTTTCGGAAAACCATGGGGCAGAGGGCTGGGCCCGCTTTGTTGTAAAGAGTTCAACTGGCGCAAATTTATCACAAGCCCTCTCAATCCACTTTGAATATAACTCCTCTGCTTTGTTTACATCAGCTGGAATGCTGGGGTATTTAACTTTAAAAAATTGCCCATCTCCGACCCATCTATATTTTTCCATGCCCGGATAGCACTCTTATCCCTTGGCTTGGAGTCAACCTGGATCTGGGACACTTATGAAAGTGTAAAAATTATAGCTGCATGATCTGTCCATGGGAGCAGCAAAGTTTCCACAATGTCCAGACCAGAGTTGTTAGTCAAAATGCCATCCAGGGTGTGCCCAGCAATGTGCGATGGTCCAACCACCCTTTGATCTAGCCCTCCTCCAACCAGAAGGTCCATAAGTCGCTTATTATCCAGGTCTCAAATATCATCCATATAAAAATTAAAATCTCCCATGATGGTAAATGAGTTTGCACACAGTCCATCCTCCAACAAGGTGCTGAGCGAATCCAGGAACGCGCCTCTGGGCCCTGGAGGACGATAGATCAGCAGTGTTTTAAAGGTATTGTGGGGGGAGAAGTGCACACTGATAGGCAGTGCCTCACATGCTTGGTTGGAAGCTATAGAGAAGGAAGGCTCCAGGCTGCTGTGATAGATACCAGCGAGCCCTCCCCCTCTTCCTGAGGGTCGGTACAGCGTGTGACAGACAACATTTACTGGCAGAGCCTTCACAATGTTAGGACCTGAGGAACTATTTGTCCATGCCTCTGTAATAAAAGCCATTTTAATCAGATGCTCTTCCATGATCAAACTTCATTCCAGGCTATGCTTAATCAGTGAATTGGTATTTAACAGTAAGCATTTCCATGGTGGAACTTTTGTCACTTGGTTCTGTGAGCCCTCCCTCTCTTTGAGCAATGAGCTGCCATGGCATGCCAAGATATCCTGCAGGGGATACTGACAGATCATGCAATTGGCGAGCAAATCTTCTGGACTTGTGCTGGGTAAAAACCTAGGACAACAAGCCTTCCCACCCTCTGCGTCCATGCTTCTAAGCTGCTCAGGAGAGTACCTTAAGACCTCTGGTGTACCAGAGCCAGGGGGGCTAGCCCTGAGCCTGGTCCGAGCGTGGCGTGGCGCAGACGGGCTTGCCTTAGGCGCGCCCGCTGCGCGCGTCGCTGAGCGGCCGCGGCATACTGGGTTTAAATGGACTGCCCAGCTCACTCGCCCAATCAGAGCCCCGTTCCCGCCTCCCTCTTCCACCAACTTATGTTGTTATGAACAGCTTTTTACTCTTTATCATTAGGCTCCAGCCACTGCAGAAATATACAAATAAGGGCTAACTTCCTGTAACACATGTCCAAAGCTGGGACGAAATAAAAGGAGACACTTGTAAATGATAGTGCTATCGTTTGAGAAAGAGTAAGTTGAGACTGACTTTCATGCGTATTCACAGACCAAGCATGATAAAGATACCAGCATGATCTTCATTGCGGGCTTAGAGCCGATATTAGCTTTTGAGAGGTAAAAGGCTTTCGAGGGCTCGTTGGTCTAGGGGTACGATTCTCGCTTTGGGTGCGAGAGGTCCCGGGTTCAAATCCCAGACGAACACTTTTCTTGGTACTCTTTTCAAGTTGTTTTGAAGTTTGCGTTTCAAAGCCAACATCAATTTTTTCTTTGCAGTAGTGAATCAATATGTGCTAGAGTCTCATGCTTCAGCCCTGCCCAGTCTGAGCAAATAACAAACATTTCTCTTTAAGCATTTTGCAAACATTCTGGTCTTGCATGGCATTTACAAGCATTCAGCTACTGCTGTCGGGCAGGTGGCATGAAAGAAATCTTAAACCAGAGGCCCTTGGAATAGCCAGTTCTGAGCAGTTTCATTACAGTAGAATCAACTGTAGGGGTCTGTTTCTGCAGTGTAGTGATTATCACGTTCGCCTCACACCCGAAAGGTCCCTGGTTCGAAACCAGGCAGAAACAGTTGTTATATTGTGTTGGCTACAATGTTGATAGGTGCCGTTTTGCCATGGAATTGTCAAAGCCCTGAAGATTATTTTATGCAGTCTCGTTCCAAGAAAGGAAATTCTCTCAAAAACACTAAAGTAATCGGCGTGTGGATGTATCTGTTGGTTCTCAGACCTTGCTTTCAAAAGAGCCCTGCAATCGGTTCACTGCTCACCTAGAACAAGCATTAACATGGAGAATTGTTGGCACCAACAGGAATCTTATTTTAGTGGAGTGTTTCTGGCTTTGAGTGCAGAGTCCCTCGGCTCAATTCCAAGATGATCCTTCTCATGGTGATGATACAAATGCATTGTCATCTTTACGTTTAATGTCAGAATCATTTATTTCCAGTCGGTGGTGTAAGAATGTTTGCAACAGTATGGTGATTTTTCCTAGCCATGTATGAATGAAAGCATATCACTCGCCTTTAGGTGTTTTTCTAATACATTTATATTTGCATCTTCCTTCCTAGCCTGCATGTTTGACTATCTTACAGGCTGCATGTAATAAGTATCACATCAGGGCCCTTCTTCTACTCAATTCACAACTGTTCTATCACGACATAGATAAGAAAGCTGCATCTGCTTTTGTTATGTAGTGGTAATCAGGTTTACCTGATGTGTGAAATCCCCATGCTTTGAAAGTACACAGTAACAAAGAAACCGATGACTTTTATAAAAAGGTGTCATGTGTGTCTCTTACTTTGCACAAAAAGTGCCAGAGATGACTTCATTTGCAGTCACTTGAAAAGTAGGGATTCTCCAATAAATGGTAAATGGTTGAAACAAATCTGAAGAAATGCATGGCATACCTGTGTGTGTGTGTGTACGCATGTATGTATATATAGGGAGAGAGAGAGCGTCAATATAAACAGACTTTATTTCAATCAAGCTGTCTTTTCTATTCTTTAGGAGCAGAATGTTCTGATCTTCAGCGCTCCAGAATGTAGTGTTTTCTTGGCAAGCATCACATATTGTGATGTGTTAGCTAAAAGTTCCATATCGTACACACTGATATATTCCTCTGTACTTGTACCTTGGGGATTCATCAAAACCTGGCATCATAAGCAGCTTTCTACTGCCACAGACTGGACAGCGAAACAATTTAAAATATCCCAGAAAAAGAAAATAAGCATGCTTAATCAGATCTTTCTGGACAGGAAGGACATTTGAGCAAGTGAGGAATAAGCACTGCTTTTGTTAATTTGCATAGGCAGAATAGAGACTTCTGGGAAAAGGCCGAAATTACAGACACAGAAAATGGCTGCATCTATAGAGAACGCTAAGAAGTGTTGGCAGCTTTTCCTCTGACCCTGGCCACTTTTACAAGCAATCCTATGATAGTCAGCAGGACCCACCCTAAAAAGGAAGGGGCATCCACTTGGACCCTTTCCACCTTTTCTAAGTCTCGCCTAATTGAGCAGATAAGCACATGTAATTCTCATTTCAGAAAGGTATTGGTTAGCTTGCTACTAGCAGCTCATTTATGTTATGATGTTAGAGGCTATGCAAGGAATGCTTTAGTCCAGCATTAGGCCGTTTTTATTGTGCCTTGCATTCAACAGGACGATCTTTAATTTGAATCTGTGGCCTAGGTATTCACCTTGGTATTTCTATTGGCACAAAGTGAATGAGTATTTGAGAGAAAATGCACAATGTGTTTCTTATGTTGTTATGAACAACTTGTTTCTCTTTCTCATTAAGCTTCAGCCACTGCAGACATATATAAATAAGGTCTGACTTCCTGTAAGACGTGTCCAAAGCTGGGACTCACCTAGCTCACCTAGAACAAGCATTAACATGGAGAATTGTTGGCACCAACAGGAATCTTATTTTAGTGGAGTGTTTCTGGCTTTGAGTGCAGAGGCCCTCGGCTCAATTCCAAGATGATCCTTCTAAAGGTGATGATACAAATGCATTGTCACCTTTACGTTTAATTTCAGAATCATTTATTTCCAGTCGGTGGTGTAAGAATGTTTGCAACAGTATGGTGATTGTTCCTAGCCATGCATGAATGAAAGCATATCACTCGCCTTTAGGTGTTTTTCTAATACATTTATATTTGCATCTTCCTTCCTAGCCTGCATGTTTGACTATCTTACAGGCTGCATGTAATAAGTATCACATCAGGCAGACCCTCCAGGATTTCGCGATTTCGCGATTTGCAAAAAAATCGCGAAATCGGCAGTTTTGTAAAAATGCCGCGATTTTTACAAAACTGCCCGCGAAATTTCGGAAATGTGGTGAAATGTTTTCCCTGACAGAACTAAACTGTTAAAATGTTGTGAAGTAATACTGTCAGTGCCACAGAATGTGCTGGATTATGCCACATAATTTGTCTTAGTTTTTTGCATAACTTGACGGACTAAGTAAATGTGGAAAAAGTGCCCTCAAGTAAACTGTGGCACTGTAATATCCTGTCAGTGGCAGCAGTCCACCTTTGACAAGATGTAATGCCTCGGGTGTGCAGAACAATCTTTGCAAAAGTGGCACAGCTTGCGTTTACTCATGTGGCTGTCAATCACAGTGGACGCTTTCTGCAAGATGTTACTGAATCAGTGCCGAGCTTCAGACATTTCCTTTCATGCTTTGGTATGTATAAACATTTATGGGGGGCTAAATCTTCCATCAACTGTCAGAGTGGATATGCTGGGCTCTAAGAAGGGGTGGAAAACAACAAAGCTTTGTTAACATGTAAATGGTCTTTAAAAAGACCTGTAAAGTACTCAGGTGCCGCTACAATAATACGGACACTTGCCTACAGCAGCTCTAAATCTGTCTGTGTGTGTGCCGGGGAAGATGTCACGGCCCAGGCTGCACACAGGACGGTGGGGGGAGGGGGAGTGGGGGGGGACTTTGAGCCCTACATGCTTTTTGACCCACGAAGGTGCGAATAAACGTTGCGTAATATGCCTCCCCTTTTAAAATGTGTCATTGCATTATGTTTCCAGGGCATGACAGTGCTGTGGTGCTCTCTGTGTCTCAATTTCCAACCTGACACATTAGCACAGCCTATGTGTGTGCCAGGCTGCTTCTGACTCCCCTTGCCCAGAGAGCATAAACATAGAAGCACTGCTGGCACCTGCTGTAGTATGTCCTCAAGTTTCCTGAAAACATGTAAAAGTAGAGTATTAGTTTCCTTGGAAGTACACCTATCTGAAGCATGGTCCCACAAGATTGGGGGGCATCAGTGGCACCCTCAAATCTTCAAATTGACGTTGGTAGGTGATCAGAGGTGTGCAAGTCGAAATGGTACACTCTATGGTTTTTAGTCTACCATGAATGCATCAAATAGTCTCTTGAGTACTGGGTATGTACAGTGTTTGTGATGTTGAAACTGACCTAACCTCCAAATTCACTACAGCGGTAGTGGCATACACTGGACTGCCAACTGGATTGGGCAGCACTTTATCCATACGGTTCACAGTACGCAAAGAGTCCTTTTTTACTTTCACCTGGGTGTGAACTGAGAAAAATCAGTTAAAGGTTTCACAGCATTAACAGGATCGGAATCAATAGTTAAAAGTTTGTGTGAAATACAAGGATTAACTCTCCTCCATCAGGAGGACCCAGATGTCTTTAATCAACTCAGGTTACTTGCTTTAGTACTGGGGCCGGTGACTTCTGATGCTGGTAGAGCCTGCTTATCTTCTAGAAAAACCTGTTTGGTGACACCTAGGCATACCTTAACATTACTGATCTCATGGTTGAGGGCCCCCAGAGCATTAATTAAAAAAAATTCAAAAGAGGGTGCCTGAGGAAGAGGTGTCCTGTCTCTCGGATCTGGATCAGCGGTGCCCTGATAGGGGTGCATACATGGGCACTAGAACATCCCAGGGAGAAATACAGTACTATCCCACAGGGTTAGAATTGAAGCTGTGCTTCCGTAGATCTGCAGACACTTTAAATATGCCTATTACAAGTGCAATACTCTGCTAAAACAGTTTCTATCGATTTCAGGCTGAAAATGAATGATTACGAGTAAAATAAAGTGCCGCAAAAATGCCGCTAAATTTCCATATTTGTGCCGCTAAATTTCCATATTTGTGCCGCTAAATTTGCTAATTCATGCCGCAATTTCCTGGGGGGTCTGATCAGGGCCCTTCTTTTACTCAATTCACAACTGTTCTATCACGACATAGAAAAGAAAGCTGCATCTGCTTTCGTTGTGTAGTGGTAATCAGGTTTACCTGACGTGTGAAAGCCCCATGCTTTGAAAGTACACAGTAACAAAGAAACCGATGACTTTTATAAAAAGGTGTCATGTGTGTCTCTTACTTTGCACAAAAAGTGCCAGACTTCATTTGCAGTCACTTGAAAAGTAGGGATTCTCCAATAAATGGTAAATGGTTGAAACAAATCTGAAGAAATGCATGGCATACCTGTGTGTGTGTACGCATGTATGTATATATGGGGAGAGAGAGAGAGCGTCAATATAAACAGACTTTATTTCAATCAAGCTGTCTTTTCTATTCTTTAGGAGCAGAATGTTCTGATCATCAGCGCTCCAGAATGTAGTGTTTTCTTGGCAAGCATCACTTATTGTGATGTGTTAGCTAAAAGTTCCATATCCTACAGACTGATATATTCCTCTGTACTTGTACCTTGGGGATTCATCAAAACCTGGCATCATAAGCAGCTTTCTACTGCCACAGACTGGACAGCGAAACAATTTAAAATATCCCAGAAAAAGAAAATAAGCATGCCTAATCAGAGCTTTCTGGACAGGAAGGACATTTGAGCAAGTGAGGAATAAGCACTGCTTTTGTTAATTTGCATAGACAGAATAGAGACTTCTGGGAAAAGGCCGAAATTACAGACACAGAAAATGGCTGCATCTATAGAGAACGCTAAGAAGTATTGGCAGCTTTTCCTCTGACCCTGGCCACTTTTACAAGCAATCCTATGATAGTCAGCAGGACCCACCCTAAAAAGGAAGGGGCATCCACTTGGACCCTTTCCACCTTTTCTAAGTCTCGCCTGATTGAGCACTGATTGAGCAGATAAGCACATGTAATTCTTATTTCAGAAAGGTATTGGTTAGCTTGCTGCTAGCAGCTCAGTTATGTTATGATGTTAGAGGCTATGCAAGGAATGCTTTAGTCCAGCATTATGCAGTTTTTATTGCGCCTTGCGTTCAAGAGGAAGATCTTCAGCTTAAATCTGTGGCCTAGGTATTCACCTTGGTATTTCTATTGGCACAAAGTGAATGAGTATTTGAGAGAAAATGCACAATGTGTATCTTATGTTGTTATGAACAACTTGTTACTCTTTCTCATTAAGCTTCAGTCACTGCAGAAATATATAAATAAGGGCTGACTTCCTGTAAGACATGTCCAAAGCTGGGACGAAATAAAAGGAGACACTTGTAAATGATAGTGCTATCGTTTGAGAAAGGGTAAGTTGAGACTGACTTTCATGCGTATTCACAGACCAAGCATGATAAATTTAACAGCATGATCTTCATTGCGGGCTTAGAGCCGGTATTAGCTTTTGAGAGGTAAGAGGATTTTGAGGGCTAGTTGGTCTAGGGGTATGATTCTAGCTTTGGGTGCGAGAGGTCCCGGGTTCAAATCCCAGACGAGCCCTTTTCTTGGTACTCTTTTCAAGTTGTTTTGAAGTTTGCGTTTCAAAGCCAACATCAATTTTTTCTTTGCAGTAGTGGATAATTCTTTGCTAGAGTCTCATGCTTCAGCCCTGCCCAGTCTGAGCTAATACCAAACATTTCTCTTTACGAATTTTACAAAATTTCTGGTCTTGCATGGCATGTACGAGCGTTCAGCTAGGGATGTCGGGAAGGTTGCATGAAAGAAATCTAAAGCCAGAGGCCCTTGGAATAGCCAGTTCTGAGCAGTTTCATTACAGAAAAATCAACTGTAGGTATCTGTTTCTGTAGTGTAGTGGTTATCACGTTTGCCTCACATGCGAAAGGTCACCAGTTCGAAACCGGCCAGAAACAGTTATATTGTGTTGGCTACAATGTTGATAGGTGCTGTTTTGCCATGGAATTGTCCAAGCCCTGAAGGTTATTTCATGCAATCTCGTTTCAAAAAAGGGAATTCTCTCAAAACACTAAAGTAATCGGCGTGTGGATGTATCTGTTGGTTCTCAGACCTTGCTTTCAAAAGAGCCCTGCAATCGGTTCACTGCTCACCTAGAACAAGCATTAACATGGAGAATTGTTGGCACCAACAGGAATCTTATTTTAGTGGAGTGTTTCTGGCTTTGAGTGCAGAGGCACTCGGCTCAATTCCAAGATGATCCTTCTCAAGGTGATGATACAAATGCATTGTCAACTTTACGTTTAATGTCAGAATCCTTTATTTCCAGTCGGTGGTGTAAGAATGTTTGCAACAGTATGGTGATTTTTCCTAGCCATGCATGAATGAAAGCATATCACTCGCCTTTAGGTGTTTTTCTAATACATTTATATTTGCATCTTCCTTCCTAGCCTGCATGTTTGACTATCTTACAGGCTGCATGTAATAAGTATCACATCAGGGCCCTTCTATCACAACATAGATAAGAAAGCTGCATCTGCTTTTGTTGTGTAGTGGTAATCAGGTTTACCTGACGTGTGAAAGCCCCATGCTTTGAAAGTACACAGTAACAAAGAAACCGATGACTTTTATAAAAAGGTGTCATGTGTCTCTTACTTTGCACAAAAAGTGCCAGAGATGACTTCATTTGCAGTCACTTGAAAAGTAGGGATTCTCCAATAAATGGTAAATGGTTGAAACAAATCTGAAGAAATGCATGGCATACCTGTGTGTGTGTGTGTACGCATGCATGTATATATAGGGAGAGAGAGAGCGTCAATATACACAGATTTTATTTCAATCAAGCTGTCTTTTCTATTCTTTAGGAGCAGAATGTTCTGATCATCAGCACTCCAGAATGTAGTGTTTTCTTGGCAAGCATCAAATATTGTGATGTGTTAGCTAAAAGTTCCATATCCTACAGACTGACATATTCCTTTGTACTTGTACCTTGGGGATTCATCAAAACCTGGCATCATAAGCAGCTTTCTACTGCCACAGACTGGACAGCGAAACAATTTAAAATATCCCAGAAAAAGAAAATAAGCATGCTTAATCAGAGCTTTCTGGACAGGAAGGACATTTGAGCAAGTGAGGAATAAGCACTGCTTTTGTTAATTTGCATAGGCAGAATAGAGACTTCTGGGAAAAGGCCGAAATTACAGACACAGAAATTGGCTGCATCTATAGAGAACGCTAAGAAGTGTTGGCAGCTTTTATTCTGACCCTGGCCACTTTTACAAGCAATCCTATGATAGTCAGCAGGACCCACCCTAAAAAGGAAGGGGCATCCACTTGGACCCTTTGCACCTTTTCTAAGTTTCGCCTGATTGAGCACTGATTGAGCAGATAAGCACATGTAATTCTCATTTCAGAAAGGTATTGGTTAGCTTACTGCTAGCAGCTCAGTTATGTTATGATGTTAGAGGCTATGCAAGGAATGCTTTAGTCCAGCATTATGCAGTTTTTATTGCGCTTTGCATTCAACAGGAAGATCTTTAGCTTGAATCTGTGGCCTAGGTATTCACCTTGGTATTTCTATTGGCACAAAGTTAATGAGTATTTGAGAGAAAATGCACAATGTGTTTCTTATGTTGTTATGAACAACTTGTTACTCTTTCTCATTAAGCTTCAGTCACTGCAAAAATATATAAATAAGGGCTGACTTCCTGTAAGACGTGTCCAAAGATGGGACGAAATAAAAGGAGACACTTGTAAATGATAGTGCTATTGTTTGAGAAAGGGTAAGTTGAGACTGACTTTCATGCGTATTCACAGACCAAGCATGATAAAGATATCAGCATGATCTTCATTGCGGGCTTAGAGCCGGTATTAGCTTTTGAGAGGTAAGAGGATTTTGAAGAATCGTTGGTCTAGGGGTATGATTGTCGCTTTGGGTGCGAGAGGTCCCGGGTTCAAATCCTGGACGAGCTCTTTTCTTGGTACTCTTTTCAAGTTGTTTTGAAGTTTGCGTTTCAAAGCCAACATCAAGTTTTTTCTTTGCAGTAGTGGATAATTCTTTGCTAGAGTCTCATGCTTCAGCCCTGCCCAGTCTGAGCTAATACCAAACATTTCTCTTTACGAATTTTACAAAAATTCTGGTCTTGCATGGCATGTACGAGCGTTCAGCTAGGGATGTCGGGCAGGTTGCATGAAAGAAATCTAAAGCCAGAGGCCCTTGGAATAGCCAGTTCTGAGCAGTTTCATTACAGAAAAATCAACTGTAGATATCTGTTTCTGTAGTGTTGTGGTTGTCATGTTTGCCTCACACGCTAAAGGTACCCGGTTCGAAACTGGGCAGAAACAGTTGTTATATTGAGTTGGCTACAATGTTGATAGGTGCTGTTTTGCCATGGAATTGTCCAAGCCCTGAAGATTATTTCATGCAATCTCGTTCCAAGAAAGGGAATTCTCTCAAAACACTAAAGTAATCAGCGTGTGGATGTATCTGTTGGTTCTCAGACCTTGCTTTCAAAAGAGCCCTGCAATCGGTTCACTGCTCACCTAGAACAAGCATTAACATGGAGAATTGTTGGCACCAACAGGAATCTTATTTTAGTGGAGTGTTTCTGGCTTTGAGTGCAGAGGCCCTCGGCTCAATTCCAAGATGATCCTTCTCAAGGTGATGATACAAATGCATTGTCACCTTTATGTTTAATGTCAGAATCATTTATTTCCAGTCGGTGGTGTAAGAATGTTTGCAACAGTATGGTGATTTTTCCTAGCCATGCATGAATGAAAGCATATCACTCGCCTTTAGGTGTTTTTCTAATACATTTATATTTGCATATTCCTTCCTAGCCTGCATGTTTGACTATCTTACAGGAAGCATGTAATAAGTATCACATCAGGGCCCTTCTTCTACTCAATTCACAACTGTTCTATCACGACATAGATAAGAAAGCTGCATCTGCTTTTGTTGTGTAGTGGTAATCAGGTTTACCTGACGTGTGAAAGCCCCATGCTTTGAAAGTACACAGTAACAAAGAAACCGATGACTTTTATAAAAAGGTGCCATGTGTGTCTCTTACTTTGCACAAAAAGTGCCAGAGATGACTTCATTTGCAGTCTCTTGAAAAGTAGGGATTCTCAAATAAATGGTAAATGGTTGAATCAAATCTGAAGAAATGCATGCCATACCTGTATGTGTGTGTGTACGCATGTATGTATATATAGGGAGAGAGAGAGCGTCAATATAAACAGACTTTATTTCAATCAAGCTGTCTTTTCCATCCTTTAGGAGCAGAATGTTCTGATCATCAGCGCTCCAGAATGTAGTGTTTTCTTTGCAAGCATCACATATTGTGATGTGTTAGCTAAAAGTTCCATATCCTACAGACTGATATATTCCTCTGTACTTGTACCTTGGTGATTCATCAAAACCTGGCATCATAAGCAGCTTTCTACTGCCACAGACTGGACAGCGAAACAATTTAAAATATCCCAGAAAGAGAAAATAAGCATGCTTAATCAGAGCTTTCTGGACAGGAAGGACATTTGAGCAAGTAAGGAATACGCACTGCTTTTGTTAATTTGCATGGGCAGAATAGAGACTTCTGGGAAAAGGCCGAAATTACAGACACAGAAAATAGCTGCATCTATAGAGAACACTAAGAAGTGTTGGCAGCTTTTCCTCTGACCCTGGCCACTTTTACAAGCAATCCTATGATAGTCAGCAGGACTCACCCTAAAAAGGAAGGGGCATCCACTTGGACCCTTTCCACCTTTTCTAAGTCTCGTCTGATTGAGCCTCATTGGGCACTGATTGAGCAGATAAGCACATGTAATTTTCATTTCAGAAAGGTATGGGTTAGCTTGCTGCTAGCAGCTCAGTTATGTTATGATGTTAGAGGTTATGCAAGGAATGCTTTAGTCCAGCATTATGCAGTTTTTATTGCACCTTGCATTCAACAGGAAGATCTTTAGCTTGAATTTGTGGCCTAGGTATTCACCTTGGTATTTCTATTGGCACAAAGTGAATGAGTATTTGAGAGAAAATGCACAATGTGTTTCTTATGTTGTTATGAACAACTTGTTACTCTTTCTCATTAAGCTTCAGTCACTGCAGAAATATATAAATAAGGGCTGACTTCCTGTAAGACGTGTCCAAAGCTGGGACGAAATAAAAGGAGACACTTGTAAATGATAGTGCTATCGTTTGAGAAAGGGTAAGTTGAGACTGACTTTCATGCGTATTCACAGACCAAACATGATAAAGATACCAGCATGATCTTCATTGCGGGCTTAGAGCCGGTATTAGCTTTTGAGAGGTAAGAGAATTTTGAGGGCTCGTTGGTCTAGGGGTATGATTCTCGCTTTGGGTGCGAGAGGTCCCGGGTTCAAATCCCGGACGAGCCCTTTTCTTGGTACTCTTTTCAAGTTGTTTTGAAGTTTGCGTTTCAAAGCCAACATCAATTTTTTCTTTGCAGTAGTGGATAATTCTTTGCTAGAGTCTCATGCTTCAGCCCTGCCCAGTCTGCGCTAAGACCAAACATTTCTCTTTACGAATTTTACAAAAATTCTGGTCTTGCATGGCATGTACGAGCGTTCAGCTAGGGATGTCGGGCAGGTTGCATGAAAGAAATCTAAAGCCAGAGGCCCTTGGAATAGCCAGTTCTGAGCAGTTTCATTACAGAAAAATCAACTGTAGGTATCTGTTTCTGTAGTGTAGTGGTTATCACGTTTGCCCCACACGCGAAAGGTCCCCGGTTTGAAACCGGGCAGTAATAGTTGTTATATAGTGTTGGCTACAATGGTGATTGGAGCTGTTTTGCCATGGAATTGTCCAAGCCCTGAAGATTATTTCATGCAATCTCATTCCAAGAAAGGGAATTCTCTCAAAACACTAAAGTAATCGGCGTGTGGATGTATCTGTTGGTTCTCAGACCTTGCTTTCAAAAGAGCCCTGCAATCGGTTCACTGCTCAACTAGAACAAGCATCAACATGGAGAATTGTTGGCACCAACAGGAATCTTATTTTAGTGGAGTGTTTCTGGCTTTGAGTGCAGAGGCCCTCGGCTCAATTCCAAGATGATCCTTCTCAAGGTGATGATACAAATGCATTGTCACCTTTACGTTTAATGTCAGAATCATTTATTTCCAGTCGGTGGTGTAAGAATGTTTGCAACAGTATGGTGATTTTTCCTAGCCATGCATGAATGAAAGCATATCACTCGCCTTTAGGTGTTTTTTTAATACATTTATATTTGCATCTTCCTTCCTAGCCTGCATGTTTGACTATCTTACAGGCTGCATGTAATAAGTATCACATCAGGGCCCTTCTTCTACTCAATTCACAACTGTTCTATCACAACATAGATAAGAAAGCTGCATCTGCTTTTGTTGTGTAGTGGTAATCAGGTTTACCTGACGTGTGAAAGCCCCATGCTTTGAAAGTACACAGTAACAAAGAAACCGATGACTTTTATAAAAAGGTGTCATGTGTGTCTCTTACTTTGCACAAAAAGTGCCAGAGATGACTTCATTTGCAGTCACTTGAAAAGTAGGGATTCTCCAATAAATGGTAAATGGTTGAAACAAATCTGAAGAAATGCATGGCATACCTGTGTGTGTGTGTGTGTGTGTGTACGCATGTATGTATATATAGGGAGAGAGAGAGCGTCAATATAAACAGACTTTATTTCAATCAAGCTGTCTTTTCTATCCTTTAGGAGCAGAATGTTCTGATCATCAGCGCTCCAGAATGTAGTGTTTTCTTGGCAAGCATCACATATTGTGATGTGTTAGCTAAAAGTTCCATATCCTACAGACTGATATATTCCTCTGTACTTGCACCTTGGGGATTCATCAAAACCTGGCATAATAAGCAGCTTTCTACTGCCACAGACTGGACAGCGAAACAATTTAAAATATCCCAGAAAAAGAAAATAAGCATGCTTAATCAGAGCTTTCTGGACAGGAAGGACATTTGAGCAAGTGAGGAATACGCACTGCTTTTGTTAATTTGCATAGGCAGAATAGAGACTTCTGGGAAAAGGCCGAAATTACAGACACAGAAAATGGCTGCATCTATAGAGAACGCTAAGAAGTGTTGGCAGCTTTTCCTCTGACCCTGGCCACTTTTTACAAGCAATCCTATGATAGTCAGCAGGACCCACCCTAAAAAGGAAGGGGCATCCACTTGGACCCTTTCCACCTTTTCTAAGTCTCGCCTGATTCAGCACTGATTGAGCAGATAAGCACATGTAATTCTCATTTCAGAAAGGTATGGGTTAGCTTGCTGTTAGCAGCTCAGTTATGTTATGAAGTTAGAGGTTATGCAAGGAATGCTTTAGTCCAGCATTATGCAGTTTTTATTCCACCTTGCATTCAACAGGAAGATCTTTAGCTTGAATTTGTGGCCTAGGTATTCACCTTGGTATTTCTATTGGCACAAAGTGAATGAGTATTTGAGAGAAAATGCACAATGTGTTTCTTATGTTGTTATGAACAACTTGTTACTCTTTCTCATTAAGCTTCAGTCACTGCAGAAAAATATAAATAAGGGCTGACTTCCTGTAAGACGTGTCCAAAGCTGGGACGAAATAAAAGGAGACACTTGTAAATGATAGTGCTATCGTTTGAGAAAGGGTAAGTTGAGACTGACTTTCATGCGTATTCACAGACCAAGCATGATAAAGATACCAGCATGATCTTCATTGCGGGCTTAGAGCCGGTATTAGCTTTTGAGAGGTAAGAGGATTTTGAGGGCTTGTTGGTCTAGGGGTATGATTCTCGCTTTGGGTGCGAGAGGTCCCGGGTTCAAATCCCCGACGAGCCCTTTTCTTGGTACTCTTTTCAAGTTGTTTTGAAGTTTGCGTTTCAAAGCCAACATCAATTTTTTCTTTGCAGTAGTGGATAATTCTTTGCTAGAGTCTCATGCTTCAGCCCTGCCCAGTCTGAGCTAATACCAAACATTTCTCTTTACGAATTTTACAAAAATTCTGGTCTTGCATGGCATGTACGAGCGTTCAGCTAGGGATGTCGGGCAGGTTGCATGAAAGAAATCTAAAGCCAGAGGCCCTTGGAATAGCCAGTTCTGAGCAGTTTCATTACAGAAAAATCAACTGTAGGTATCTGTTTCTGTAGTGTAGTGGTTATCACGTTCGCCTCACACGCGAAAGGTCCCCGGTTTGAAACCGGGCAGTAATAGTTGTTATATAGTGTTGGCTACAATGGTGATTGGAGCTGTTTTGCCATGGAATTGTCCAAGCCCTGAAGATTATTTCATGCAATCTCGTTCCAAGAAAGGGAATTCTCTCAAAACACTAAAGTAATCGGCGTGTGGATGTATCTATTGGTTCTCAGACCTTGCTTTGAAAAGAGCCCTGCAATCGGTTCACTGCTCACCTAGAACAAACATTAACATGGAGAATTGTTGGCACCAACAGGAATCTTATTTTAGTGGAATGTTTCTGGCTTTGAGTGCAGAGGCCCTCGGCTCAATTCCAAGATGATCCTTCTCAAGGTGATGATACAAATGCATTGTCACCTTCACGTTTAATGTCAGAATCATTTATTTCCAGTCGGTGGTGTAAGAATGTTTGCAACAGAATGGTGATTTTTCCTAGCCATGCATGAATGAAAGCATATCACTCGCCTTTAGGTGTTTTTCTAATACATTTATATTTGCATCTTCCTTCCTAGCCTGCATGTTTGACTATCTTACAGGCTGCATGTAATAAGTATCACATCAGGGCCCTTCTTTTACTCAATTCACAACTGTTCTATCACGACATAGATAAGAAAGCTGCATCTGCTTTTGTTGTGTAGTGGTAATAGGTTTACCTGACGTGTGAAAGCCCCATGCTTTGAAAGTACACAGTAACAAAGAAACCGATGACTTTTATAAAAAGGTGTCATGTGTGTCTCTTACTTTGCACTAAAAGTGCCAGAGATGACTTCATTTGCAGTCACTTGAAAAGTAAGGATTCTCTAATAAATGGTAAATGGTTGAAACAAATCTGAAGAAATGCATGGCATACCTGTGTGTGTGTGTGTACGCATGTATGTATATATAGGGAGAGAGAGAGCGTCAATATAAACAGACTTTATTTCAATCAAGCTGTCTTTTCTATCCTTTAGGAGCAGAATGTTCTGATCATCAGCGCTCCAGAATGTAGTGTTTTCTTGGCAAGCATCACATATTGTGATGTGTTAGCTAAAAGTTCCATATCCTACAGACTGATATATTCCTCTGTACTTGTACCTTGGGGATACATCAAAACCTGGCATCATAAGCAGCTTTCTACTGCCACAGACTGGACAGCGAAACAATTTAAAATATCCCAGAAAAAGAAAATAAGCATGCTTAATCAGAGCTTTCTGGACAGGAAGGACATTTGAGCAAGTGAGGAATAAGCACTGCTTTTGTTAATTTGCATAGGCAGAATAGAGACTTCTGGGAAAAGGCCGAAATTACAGACACAGAAAATGGCTGCATCTATAGAGAACGCTAAGAAGTGTTGGCAGCTTTTCCTCTGACCCTGGCCACTTTTACAAGCAATCCTATGATAGTCAGCAGGACCCACCCTAAAAAGGAAGGGGCATCCACTTGGACCCTTTCCACCTTTTCTAAGTCTCGCCTGGTCAAGCCTCATTGAGCACTGATTGAGCAGATAAGCACATGTAATTCTCATTTCAGGAAGGTATTGGTTAGCTTGCTGCTAGCAGCTCAGTTATGTTATGATGTTAGAGGCTATGCAAGGAAAGCTTAAGTCCAGCATTATGCAGTTTTTATTGCCCCTTGCATTCAACAGGAAGATCTTTAGCTTAAATCTGTAGGTATTCACCTTGGGATTTCTATTGGCACAAAGTGAATGAGTATTTGAGAGAAAATGCACAATGTGTTTCTTATGTTGTTATGAACAACTTGTTACTCTTTCTCATTAAGCTTCAGCCACTGCAGAAATATATAAATAAGGGCTGACTTCCTGTAAGACGTGTCCAAAGCTGGGACGAAAAAAAAGGAGACACTTGTAAATGATAGTGCTATCGTTTGAGAAAGGGTAAGTTGAGACTGACTTTCATGCGTATTCACAGACCAAGCATGATAAAGATACCAGCATGATCTTCATTGCGGGCTTAGAGCCGGTATTAGCTTGTGAGAGGTAAGAGGATTTTGAGGGCTCGTTGCTCTAGGGGTATGATTCTCGCTTTGGGTGTGAGAGGTCCCGGGTTCAAATCCCGGACGAGCTCTTTTCAAGTAGTTTTGAAGTTTGCGTTTCAAAGCAAACATCAATTTGTTTTTTGCAGTAGTGGATAATTCTTTGCTAGAGTCTCATGCTTCAACCCTGCCCAGTCTGAGCTAATACCAAACATTTCTCTTGACGAATTTTACAAAAATTCTGGTCTTGCATGGCGCTAGAGTCTCATGCTTCAGCCCTGCCCAGTCTGAGCTAATGCCAAACATTTCTCTTTACGAATTTTACAAAAATTCTGGTCTTGCATGGCATGTACGAGCGTTCAGCTAGGGATGTCGGGTAGGTTGCATGAAAGAAATCTAAAGCCAGAGGCCCTTGGAATAGCCAGTTCTGAGCAGTTTCATTATAGAAAAATCAACTGTAAGTATCTGTTTCTGTAGTGTAGTGGTTATCACATTCGCCTCACACGCGAAAAGTCCCCTGTTCGAAATCGGGCAGAAACAGTTGTTATATTGTGTTGGCTATGATGTTTATAGGTGCCGTTTTGCCATGGAATTGTCCAAGCCCTGAAGATTATTTCATGCAATCTCGTTCCAAGAAAGGGAATTCTCTCAAAACACTAAAGTAATCGGCGTGTGGATGTATCTGTTGGTTCTCAGACCTTGCTTTCAAAAGAGCCCTGCAATCGGTTCACTGCTCACCTAGAACAAGCATTAACATGGAGAATTGTTGGCACCAACAGGAATCTTATTTTAGTGGAGTGTTTCTGGCTTTGAGTGCAGAGGCCCTCGGCTCAGTTCCAAGATGATCCTTCTCAAGGTGATGATACAAATGCATTGTCACCTTTACGTTTAATGTCAGAATCATTTATTTCCAGTCGGTGGTGTAAGAATGTTTGCAACAGTATGGCGATTTTTCCTAGCCATGCATGAATGAAAGCATATCACTCGCCTTTAGGTGTTTTTCTAATACATTTATATTTGCATCTTCCTTCCTAGCCTGCATGTTTTACTATCTTACAGGCTGCATGTAATAAGTATCACATCAGGGCCCTTCTTTTACTCAATTCACAACTGTTCTATCACGACATAGATAAGAAAGCTGCATCTGCTTTTGTTGTGTAGTGGTAATCAGATTTACCTGGCGTGTGAAAGCCCCATGCTTTGAAAGTACACAGTAACAAAGAAACCGATGACTTTTATAAAAAGGTGTCATGTGTGTCTCTTACTTTGCACAAAAAGTGCCAGAGATGACTTCATTTGCAGTCACTTGAAAAGTAGGGATTCTCCAATAAATGGTAAATGGTTGAAACAAATCTGAAGAAATGCATGACATACCTGTGTGTGTGTGTGTACGCATGTATGTATATATAGGGAGAGAGAGAGCGTCAATATAAACAGACTTTATTTCAATCAAGCTGTCTTTTCTATCCTTTAGGAGCAGAATGTTCTGATCATCAGCGCTCCAGAATGTAGTGTTTTCTTGGCAAGCATCACATATTGTGATGTGTTAGCTAAAAGTTCCATATCCTACAGACTGATATATTCCTCTGTACTTGTACCTTGGGGATACATCAAAACCTGGCATCATAAGCAGCTTTCTACTGCCACAGACTGGACAGCGAAACAATTTAAAATATCCCAGAAAAAGAAAATAAGCATGCTTAATCAGAGCTTTCTGGACAGGAAGGACATTTGAGCAAGTGAGGAATAAGCACTGCTTTTGTTAATTTGCATAGGCAGAATAGAGACTTCTGGGAAAAGGCCGAAATTACAGACACAGAAAATGGCTGCATCTATAGAGAACGCTAAGAAGTGTTGGCAGCTTTTCCTCTGACCCTGGCCACTTTTACAAGCAATCCTATGATAGTCAGCAGGACCCACCCTAAAAAGGAAGGGGCATCCACTTGGACCCTTTCCACCTTTTCTAAGTCTCGCCTGGTCAAGCCTCATTGAGCACTGATTGAGCAGATAAGCACATGTAATTCTCATTTCAGGAAGGTATTGGTTAGCTTGCTGCTAGCAGCTCAGTTATGTTATGATGTTAGAGGCTATGCAAGGAAAGCTTAAGTCCAGCATTATGCAGTTTTTATTGCCCCTTGCATTCAACAGGAAGATCTTTAGCTTAAATCTGTAGGTATTCACCTTGGGATTTCTATTGGCACAAAGTGAATGAGTATTTGAGAGAAAATGCACAATGTGTTTCTTATGTTGTTATGAACAACTTGTTACTCTTTCTCATTAAGCTTCAGCCACTGCAGAAATATATAAATAAGGGCTGACTTCCTGTAAGACGTGACCAAAGCTGGGACGAAAAAAAAGGAGACACTTGTAAATGATAGTGCTATCGTTTGAGAAAGGGTAAGTTGAGACTGACTTTCATGCGTATTCACAGACCAAGCATGATAAAGATACCAGCATGATCTTCATTGCGGGCTTAGAGCCGGTATTAGCTTGTGAGAGGTAAGAGGATTTTGAGGGCTCGTTGCTCTAGGGGTATGATTCTCGCTTTGGGTGTGAGAGGTCCCGGGTTCAAATCCCGGACGAGCCCTTTTCTTGGTACTCTTTTCAAGTAGTTTTGAAGTTTGCGTTTCAAAGCAAACATCAATTTGTTTTTTGCAGTAGTGGATAATTCTTTGCTAGAGTCTCATGCTTCAACCCTGCCCAGTCTGAGCTAATACCAAACATTTCTCTTGACGAATTTTACAAAAATTCTGGTCTTGCATGGCGCTAGAGTCTCATGCTTCAGCCCTGCCCAGTCTGAGCTAATGCCAAACATTTCTCTTTACGAATTTTACAAAAATTCTGGTCTTGCATGGCATGTACGAGCGTTCAGCTAGGGATGTCGGGCAGGTTGCATGAAAGAAATCTAAAGCCAGAGGCCCTTGGAATAGCCAGTTCTGAGCAGTTTCATTATAGAAAAATCAACTGTAAGTATCTGTTTCTGTAGTGTAGTGGTTATCACATTCGCCTCACACGCGAAAAGTCCCCTGTTCGAAATCGGGCAGAAACAGTTGTTATATTGTGTTGGCTATGATGTTTATAGGTGCCGTTTTGCCACGGAATTGTCCAAGCCCTGAAGATTATTTCATGCAATCTCGTTCCAAGAAAGGGAATTCTCTCAAAACACTAAAGTAATCGGCGTGTGGATGTATCTGTTGGTTCTCAGACCTTGCTTTCAAAAGAGCCCTGCAATCGGTTCACTGCTCACCTAGAACAAGCATTAACATGGAGAATTGTTGGCACCAACAGGAATCTTATTTTAGTGGAGTGTTTCTGGCTTTGAGTGCAGAGGCCCTCGGCTCAGTTCCAAGATGATCCTTCTCAAGGTGATGATACAAATGCATTGTCACCTTTACGTTTAATGTCAGAATCATTTATTTCCAGTCGGTGGTGTAAGAATGTTTGCAACAGTATGGCGATTTTTCCTAGCCATGCATGAATGAAAGCATATCACTCGCCTTTAGGTGTTTTTCTAATACATTTATATTTGCATCTTCCTTCCTAGCCTGCATGTTTTACTATCTTACAGGCTGCATGTAATAAGTATCACATCAGGGCCCTTCTTTTACTCAATTCACAACTGTTCTATCACGACATAGATAAGAAAGCTGCATCTGCTTTTGTTGTGTAGTGGTAATCAGGTTTACCTGGCGTGTGAAAGCCCCATGCTTTGAAAGTACACAGTAACAAAGAAACCGATGACTTTTATAAAAAGGTGTCATGTGTGTCTCTTACTTTGCACAAAAAGTGCCAGAGATGACTTCATTTGCAGTCACTTGAAAAGTAGGGATTCTCCAATAAATGGTAAATGGTTGAAACAAATCTGAAGAAATGCGTGGCATACCTGTGTGTGTGTGTGTACGCATATATATATATATAGGGAGAGAGAGAGCGTCAATATAAACAGACTTTATTTCAATCAAGCTGTCTTTTCTATCCTTTAGGAACAGAATGTTCTGATCATCAGCGCTCCAAAATGTAGTGTTTTCTTGGCAAGCATCACATATTGTGATGTGTTAGCTAAAAGTTCCATATCCTACAGACTGATATATTCCTCTGTACTTGTACCTTGAGGATTCATCAAAACCTGGCATCATAAGCAGCTTTCTACTGCCACAGACTGGACAGCGAAACAATTTAAAATATCCCAGAAAAAGAAAATAAGCATGCTTAATCAGAGCTTTCTGGACAGGAAGGACATTTGAGCAAGTGAGGAATAAGCACTGCTTTTGTTAATTTGCATAGGCAGAATAGAGACTTCTGGGAAAAGGCCGAAATTACAGACACAGAAAATGGCTGCATCTATAGAGAACGCTAAGAAGTGTTGGCAGCTTTTCCTCTGACCCTGGCCACTTTTACAAGCAATCCTATGATAGTCAGCAGGACCCACCCTAAAAAGGAATGGGCATCCACTTGGACCCTTTCCACCTTTTCTAAGTCTCGCCTCATTGAGCACTGATTGAGCACATAAGCACATTTAATTCTCATTTCAGAAAGGTATTGCTTAGCTTGCTGCTAGCAGCTCAGTGATATTATGATGTTAGAGGCTATGCAAGGAATGCTTTAGTCCAGCATTATGCAGTTTTTATTGCGCATTGCATTCAACAGGAAGATCTTTAGCTTGAATCTGTGGCCTAGGTATTCACCTTGGTATTTCTATTGGCACAAAGTGAATGAGTATTTGAGAGAAAATGCACAATGTGTTTCTTATGTTGTTATGAACAACTTGTTACTCTTTCTCACTTGTTACTCTTTCTCATTAAGCTTCAGCCACTGCAGAAATATATAAATAAGGGCTGACTTCCTGTAAGATGTGTCCAAAGCTGGGACTCACCTAGCTCACCTAGAACAAGCATTAACATGAAGAATTGTTGGCACCAACAGGAATCTTATTTTAGTGGAGTGTTTCTGGCTTTGAGTGCAGAGGCCCTCGGCTCAATTCCAAGATGATCCTTCTCAAGGTGATGATACAAATGCATTGTCACCTTTACGTTTAATGTCAGAATCATTTATTTCCAGTCGGTGGTGTAAGAATGTTTGCAACAGTATGGTGATTTTTCCTAGCCATGCATGAATGAAAGCATATCACTCGCCTTTAGGTGTTTTTCTAATACATTTATATTTGCATCTTCCTTCCTAGCCTGCATGTTTGACTATCTTACAGGCTGCATGTAATAAGTATCACATCAGGGCCCTTCTTTTACTCAATTCACAACTGTTCTATCACGACATAGATAAGAAAGCTGCATCTGCTTTTGTTGTGTAGTGGTAATCAGGTTTACCTGACGTGTGAAAGCCCCATGCTTTGAAGGTACACAGTAACAAAGAAACCGATGACTTTTATAAAAAGGTGTCATGTGTGTCTCTTACTTTGCACAAAAAGTGCCAGAGATGACTTCATTTGCAGTCACTTGAAAAGTAGGGATTCTCCAATAAATGGTAAATGGTTGAAACAAATCTGAAGAAATGCATGACATACCTGTGTGTGTGTGTGTACGCATGTATGTATATATAGAGAGAGAGAGAGCGTCAATATAAACAGACTTTATTTCAATCAAGCTGTCTTTTCTATCCTTCAGGAGCAGAATGTTCTGATCATCAGCGCTCCAGAATGTAGTGTTTTCTTGGCAAGCATCACATATTGTGATGTGTTAGCTAAAAGTTCCATATCCTACAGACTGATATATTCCTCTGTACTTGTACTTTGGGGATTCATCAAAACCTGGCATCATAAGCAGCTTTCTACTGCCACAGACTGGACAGTGAAACAATTTAAAATATCCCAGAAAAAGAAAATAAGCATGCTTAATCAGAGCTTTCTGGACAGGAAGGACATTTGAGCAAGTGAGGAATAAGCACTGCTTTTGTTAATTTGCATAGGCAGAATAGAGACTTCTGGGAAAAGGCCGAAATTACAGACACAGAAAATGGCTGCATCTATAGAGAACGCTAAGAAGTGTTGGTAGCTTTTCCTCTGACCCTGGCCACTTTTACAAGCAATCCTATGATAGTCAGCAGGACCCACCCTAAAAAGGAAGGGGCATCCACTTGGACCCTTTCCACCTTTTCTAAGTCTCGCCTGTTTGAGCCTCATTGAGCACTGATTGAGCAGATAAGCACATGTAATTCTCATTTCAGGAAGGTATTGGTTAGCTTGCTGCTAGCAGCTTAGATATGTTATGTTATGATGTTAGAGGCTATGCAAGGAATGCTTAAGTCCAGCATTATGCAGTTTTTATTGCGCCTTGCATTCAACAGGAAGATCTTTAGCTTGAATCTGTGGCCTAGGTATTCACCTTGGTATTTCTATTGGCACAAAGTTAATGAGTATTTGAGAGAAAATGCACAATGTGTTTCTTATGTTGTTATAAACAACTTGTTACTCTTTCTCATTAAGCTTCAGCCACTGCAGAAATATATAAATAAGGGCTGACTTCCTGTAAGACGTGTCCAAAGCTGGGACGAAATAAAAGGAGACCCTTGTAAATGATAGTGCTATCGTTTGAGAAAGGGTAAGTTGAGACTGACTTTCATGCGTATTCACAGACCAAGCATGATAAAGATACCAGCATGATCTTCATTGCGGGCTTAGAGCCGGTATTAGCTTGTGAGAGGTAAGAGGATTTTGAGGGCTCGTTGATCTAGGGGTATGATTCTCGCTTTGGGGGCTAGAGGTCCCGTGTTCAAATCCCGGACGAGCCCTTTTCTTGGTACTCTTTTCAAGTTGTTTTGAAGTTTGCGTTTCAAAGCCAACATCAATTTTTTCTTTGCAGTAGTGGATAATTCTTTGCTAGAGTCTCATGCTTCAGCCCTGCCCAGTCTGAGCTAATACCAAACATTTCTCTTGACGAATTTTACAAAAATTCTGGTCGTGCATGGCGCTAGAGTCTCATGCTTCAGCCCTGCCCAGTCTGAGCTAATACCAAACATTTCTCTTTACGAATTTTACAAAAATTCTGGTCTTGCATAGCATGTACGAGCGTTCTGCTAGGGATGTCGGGCAGGTTGCATGAAAGAAATCTCAAGCCAGAGGCCCTTGGAATAGCCAGTTCTGAGCAGTTTCATTATAGAAAAATCAACTGTAAGTATCTGTTTCTGTAGTGTAGTGGTTATCACATTCGCCTCACACGCGAAAGGTCCCCGGTTCGAAACCGGGCAGAAACAGTTGTTATATTGTGTTGGCTACAATGTTGATAGGTGCCGTTTTGCCATGGAATTGTCCAAGCCCTGAAGATTATTTCATGCAATCTCGTTCCAAGAAAGGGAATTCTCTCAAAACACTAAAGTAATCGGCGTGTGGATGTATCTGTTGGTTCTCAGACCTTGCTGTCAAAAGAGCCCTGCAATCGGTTCACTGCTCACCTAGAACAAGCATTAACATGGAGAAATGTTGGCACCAACAGGAATCCTATTTTAGTGGAGCGTTTCTGGCTTTGAGTGCAGAGGCCCTCGGCTCAATTCCAAGATGATCCTTCTCAAGGTGATGATACAAATGCATTGTCACCTTTACGTTTAATGTCAGAATCATTTATTTCCAGTCGGTGGTGTAAGAATGTTTGCAACAGTATGGTGATTTTTCCTAGCCATGCATGAATGAAAGCATATCACTCGCCTTTAGGTGTTTTTCTAATACATTTATATTTTCATCTTCCTTCCTAGCCTGCATGTTTGACTATCTTACAGGCTACATATAATAACTATCACATCAGGGCCCTTCTTTTACTCAATTCACAACTGTTCTATCACGACATAGATAAGAAAGCTGCATCTGCTTTTGTTGTGTAGTGGTAATCAGGTTTACCTGACGTGTGAAAGCCCCATGCTTTGAAAGTACACAGTAACAAAGAAACCGATGACTTTTATAAAAAGGTGTCATGTGTGTCTCTTACTTTGCACAAAAAGTGCCAGAGATGACTTCATTTGCAGTCACTTGAAAAGTAGGGATTCTCCAATAAATGGTAAATGGTTGAAACAAATCTGAAGAAATGCATGGCATACCTGTGTGTGTGTGTGTACGCATGTATGTATATATAGGGAGAGAGAGAGCGTCAATATAAACAGACTTTATTTCAATCAAGCTGTCTTTTCTATCCTTTAGGAGCAGAATGTTCTGATCATCAGCGCTCCAAAATGTAGTGTTTTCTTGGCAAGCATCACATATTGTGATGTGTTAGCTAAAAGTTCCATATCCTACAGACTGATATATTCCTCTGTACTTGTACCTTGGGGATTCATCAAAACCTGGCATCATAAGCAGCTTTCTACTGCCACAGACTGGAAGCGAAACAATTTAAAATATCCCAGAAAAAGAAAATAAGCATGCTTAATCAGAGCTTTCTGGACAGGAAGGACATTTGAGCAAGTGAGGAATAAGCACTGCTTTTGTTAATTTGCATAGGCAGAATAGAGACTTCTGGGAAAAGGCCGAAATTACAGACACAGAAAATGGCTGCATCTATAGAGAACGCTAAGAAGTGTTGGTAGCTTTTCCTCTGACCCTGGCCACTTTTACAAGCAATCCTATGATAGTCAGCAGGACCCACCCTAAAAAGGAAGGGGCATCCACTTGGACCCTTTCCACCTTTTCTAAGTCTCGCCTGTTTGAGCCTCATTGAGCACTGATTAAGCAGATAAGCAGATGTAATTCTCATTTCAGGAAGTTATTGGTTAGCTTGCTGCTAGCAGCTTAGATATGTTATGTTATGATGTTAGAGGTTATGCAAGGAATGCTTAAGTCCAGCATTATGCAGTTTTTATTGCGCCTTGCATTCAACAGGAAGATCTTTAGCGTGAATCTGTGGCCTAGGTATTCACCTTGGTATTTCTATTGGCACAAAGTTAATGAGTATTTGAGAGAAAATGCACAATGTGTTTCTTATGTTGTTATGAACAACTTGTTACTCTTTCTCATTAAGCTTCAGCCACTGCAGAAATATATAAATAAGGGCTGACTTCCTGTAAGACGTGTCCAAAGTTGGGACGAAATAAAAGGAGACCCTTGTAAATGATAGTGCTATCGTTTGAGAAAGGGTAAGTTGAGACTGACTTTCATGCGTATTCACAGACCAAGCATGATAAAGATACCAGCATGATCTTCATTGCGGGCTTAGAGCCGGTATTAGCTTGTGAGAGGTAAGAGGATTTTTGACGGCTAGTTGGTCTAGGGGTATGATTCTCGCTTTGGGGGCTAGAGGTCCCGTGTTCAAATCCCGGACGAGCCCTTTTCTTGGTACTCTTTTCAAGTTGTTTTGAAGTTTGCATTTCAAAGCCAACATCAATTTTTTCTTTGCTGTAGTGGATAATTCTTTTCTAGAGTCTCATGCTTCAGCCCTGCCCAGTCTGAGCTAATACCAAACATTTCTCTTGACGAATTTTACAAAAATTCTGGTCGTGCATGGCGCTAGAGTCTCATGCTTCAGCCCTGCCCAGTCTGAGCTAATACCAAACATTTCTCTTTACGAATTTTACAAAAATTCTGGTCTTGCATAGCATGTACGAGCGTTCAGCTAGGGATGTCGGGCAGGTTGCATGAAAGAAATCTCAAGCCAGAGGCCCTTGGAATAGCCAGTTCTGAGCAGTTTCATTATAGAAAAATCAACTGTAAGTATCTGTTTCTGTAGTGTAGTGGTTATCACGTTCGCCTCACACGCGAAAGGTCCCCGGTTTGAAAACGGGCAGAAGCAGTTGTTATATTGTGTTGGCTACAATGTTGATAGGTGCCGTTTTGCCATGGAATTGTCCAAGCCCTGAAGATTATTTCATGCAATCTCGTTCCAAGAAAGGGGATTCTCTCAAAACACTAAAGTAATCGGCGTGTGGATGTATCTGTTGGTTCTCAGACCTTGCTTTCAAAAGAGCCCTGCAATCGTTTCACTGCTCACCTAGAACAAGCATTAACATGGAGAAATGTTGGCACCAACAGGAATCCTATTTTAGTGGAGCGTTTCTGGCTTTGAGCGCAGAGGCCCTCGGCTCAATTCCAAGATGATCCTTCTCAAGGTGATGATACAAATGCATTGTCACCTTTACGTTTAATGTCAGAATCATTTATTTCCAGTCGGTGGTGTAAGAATGTTTGCAACAGTATGGTGATTTTTCCTAGCCATGCATGAATGAAAGCATATCACCCGCCTTTAGGTGTTTTTCTAATACATTTATATTTGCATCTTCCTTCCTAGCCTGCATGTTTGACTATCTTACAGGCTACATATAATAACTATCACATCAGGGCCCTTCTTTTACTCAATTCACAACTATTCTATCACGACATAGATAAGAAAGCTGCATCTGCTTTTGTTGTGTAGTGGTAATCAGGTTTACTTGGCGTGTGAAAGCCCCATGCTTTGAAAGTACACAGTAACAAAGAAACCGATGACTTTTATAAAAAGGTGAAAAAAGGTTTGAACAAGTGCACTCCATGGTGATGAAATTTCAACAATGTAACCCTCATTCAAAGGTGGTAGCGTGCAGCCCGACCATGGCCTGCCCTGAAGCCATGTAGGTTAATGAAGAGAAAAGTGAAGCGATTGCGCACTCCTACTTCGGACGCACTGCTAAAG
Source organism: Triturus cristatus (assembly GCF_964204655.1). NCBI lineage: Eukaryota > Metazoa > Chordata > Amphibia > Caudata > Salamandridae > Triturus > Triturus cristatus. The sequence goes on along the minus strand of NC_140591.1, from coordinate 740,091,760 downwards.
GACGACAAATATATCATAGATACACCAAATTGTTCAAATGGTAAATCCATTTATTCCAAGTATTCCAAACTGTTAATCTTCATTCATCAAGTTACACGGTAATCAATCGTATAGTTAGCTTCTAAAACGGCAGATGTGGCACAGGCTTCTTTCTGTCGCATGCTTTATACAATATTCATATCCTTAGTGATTGTTCTCCAATGCATTTCGAGCTTAATTTATAGCTCTTCTTCAGGGATTCACTAAAAGTTTAAAAAGACATGACTATTAGATTATACATCCCAACTGTATTACATATTTCAAGAAATTACTCATGTTTCGTGACTCGGACCTTTTAATTGACGTTTTCCCGCTATACGTGCTTAAACTAAGCTCCCCTCTAAGTTCCCAACCGTTGTTATGCCACTATGTCGTACAAACACATTCTATCACATTTCGATAACCAATTTCTTCATTATTCACCCCTGTATCACAAAATGTACCCAACTCTCATCCTTCCTTCCTCTTGATATTTGTCATTGCAGGCTTCCCTTTGTGCTGTGCAGCGTTATGTTTAACTTCTAACGTCCTCATATTTAAACAGCACTCTACTAACCCCTCCCCTTCAATTAGCCAATGACGTTATCCAACGGTTATACATAGTTATTCGCCTAAACTGCATCTCCCATAATGCCAAGTATACGACTAATACGACTACTGGATATGAATTCAAAAGTTACTAAGTTACACGATAAGATTTTGGAACTATCATCTATCCTTTTTACAACGGCAGTTTAACGAGCATGACGACAAAAAGATGACACTTTCAAAGTTATTATATGTTTTATTAACATCTTATGCAATCGATAATTTGCTTGTATTAGAACCGGACTGTTTATAAAGCAAGTTGACGTATAATGTACATTTTTAAGGGAGGGCGGGGCATATGTGTTAAAGCTCAAACTGATTTAAAATGATTGAAACACTAGATGATCGCAGACGTATACTTGGCATTATGGGAGTTGCAGTTTAGGCGAATAACTATGTATAACCGTTGGATAACGTCATTGGCTAATTGAAGGGGAGGGGTTAGTAGAGTGCTGTTTAAATATGAGGACGTTAGAAGTTAAACATAACGCTGCACAGCACAAAGGGAAGCCTGCAATGACAAATATCAAGAGGAAGGAAGGATGAGAGTTGGGTACATTTTGTGATACAGGGGTGAATAATGAAGAAATTGGTTATCGAAATGTGATAGAATGTGTTTGTACGACATAGTGGCATAACAACGGTTGGGAACTTAGAGGGGAGCTTAGTTTAAGCACGTATAGCGGGAAAACGTCAATTAAAAGGTCAGAGTCAAGAAACATGAGTAATTTGTTGAAATATGTAATACAGTTGGGATGTATAATCTAATAGTCATGTCTTTTTAAACTTTTAGTGAATCCCTGAAGAAGAGCTATAAATTAAGCTCGAAATGCATTGGAGAACAATCACTAAGGATATGAATATTGTATAAAGCATGCGACAGAAAGAAGCCTGTGGCACATCTGCCGTTTTAGAAGCTAACTATACGATTGATTACCGTGTAACTTGATGAATGAAGATTAACAGTTTGGAATACTTGGAATAAATGGATTTACCATTTGAACAATTTGGTGTATCTATGATATATTTGTCGGCCTTTAGCAGTGCGTCCGAAGTAGGAGTGCGCAATCGCTTCACTTTTCTCTTCATTAACCTACATGGCTTCAGGGCAGGCCAAGGTCAGGCTGCACGCTACCACCTTCGAATGAGGGTTACATTGTTGAAATTTCATCACCACGGAGTGCACTTGTTCAAACCTTTTTTCGCATGATATTGACTCTGTCCTGACACAAGTGGGCACCCACGACTACTGGATATGAATACAAAAGTTACTAAGTTACACGATAAGATTTTGGAACTATCATCTATCCTTTTTACAACGGCAGTTTAACGAGCATGACGACAAAAATATGACACTTTCAAAGTTATTATATGTTTTATTAACATCTTATGCAATCGATAATTTGCTTGTATTAGAACCGGACTGTTTATAAAGCAAGTTGACGTATAATGTACATTTTTAAGGGAGGGCGGGGCATATGTGTTAAAGCTCAAACTGATTTAAAATGATTGAAACACTAGATGATCGCAGACGTATACTTGGCATTATGGGAGTTGCAGTTTAGGCGAATAACTATGTATAACCGTTGGATAACATCATTGGCTAATTGAAGGGGAGGGGTTAGTAGAGTGCTGTTTAAATATGAGGACGTTAGAAGTTAAACATAACGCTGCACAGCACAAAGGGAAGCCTGCAATGACAAATATCAAGAGGAAGGAAGGATGAGAGTTGGGTACATTTTGTGATACAGGGGTGAATAATGAAGAAATTGGTTATCGAAATGTGATAGAATGTGTTTGTACGACATAGTGGCATAACAACGGTTGGGAACTTAGAGGGGAGCTTAGTTTAAGCACGTATAGCGGGAAAACGTCAATTAAAAGGTCCGAGTCACGAAACATGAGTAATTTGTTGAAATATGTAATACAGTTGGGATGCATAATCTAATAGTCATGTCTTTTTAAACTTTTAGTGAATCCCTGAAGAAGAGCTATAAATTAAGCTCGAAATGCATTGGAGAACAATCACTAAGGATATGAATATTGTATGAAGCATGCGACAGAAAGAAGCCTGTGGCACATCTGCCGTTTTAGAAGCTAACTATACGATTGATTACCGTGTAACTTGATGAATGAAGATTAACAGTTTGGAATACTTGGAATAAATGGATTTACCATTTGAACAATTTGGTGTATCTATGATATATTTGTCGTCCTTTAGCAGTGCGTCCGAAGTAGGAGTGCGCAATCGCTTCACTTTTCTTTTATAAAAAGGTGTCATGTGTGTCTCTTACTTTGCACAAAAAGTGCCAGAGATGACTTCATTTGCAGTCACTTGAAAAGTAGGGATTCTCCAATAAATGGTAAATGGTTGAAACAAATCTGAAGAAATGCATGGCATACCTGTGTGTGTGTGTGTACGCATGTATGTATATATAGGGAGAGAGAGAGCGTCAATATAAACAGACTTTATTTCAATCAAGCTGTCTTTTCTATCCTTCAGGAGCAGAATGTTCTGATCATCAGCGCTCCAGAATGTAGTGTTTTCTTGGCAAGCATCACATATTGTGATGTGTTAGCTAAAAGTTCCATATCCCACAGTCTGATATATTCCTCTGTACTTGTACCTTGGGGATTCATCAAAACCTGGCATCATAAGCAGCTTTCTACTGCCACAGACTGGAAGCGAAACAATTTAAAATATCCCAGAAAAAGAAAATAAGCATGCTTAATCAGAGCTTTCTGGACAGGAAGGACATTTGAGCAAGTGAGGAATAAGCACTGCTTTTGTTAATTTGCATAGGCAGAATAGAGACTTCTGAGAAAAGGCCGAAATTACAGACACAGAAAATGGTTTCATCTATAGAGAACGCTAAGAAGTGTTGGCAGCTTTTCCTCTGACCCTGGCCACTTTTACAAGCAATCCTATGATAGTCAGCAGGACCCACCCTTAAAAGGAAGGGGCATCCACTTGGACCCTTTCCACCTTCTCTAAATCTCGCCTGATCGAGCCTCATTGAGCAATGATTGAACAGATAAGCACATGTAATTCTCATTTCAGGAAGGTATTGGTTAGCTTGCTGCTAGCAGCTCAGTTATGTTATGATGTTAGAGGCTATGCAAGGAATGCTTAAGTCCAGCATTATGCAGTTTTTATTGCGCCTTGCATTCAACAGGAAGATCTTTAGCTTGAATCTGTGGCCTAGGTATTCAACTTGGTATTTCTATTGGCACAAAGTTAATGAGTATTTGAGAGAAAATGCACAATGTGTTTCTTATGTTGTTATGAACAACTTGTTACTCTTTCTCATTAAGCTTCAGCCACTGCAGAAATATATAAATAAGGGCTGACTTCCTGTAAGACCTGTCCAAAGCTGGGACGAAATAAAAGGAGACACTTGTAAATGATAGTGCTATCGTTTGAGAAAGGGTAAGTTGAGACTGACTTTCATGCGTATTCACAGACCAAGCATGATAAAGATACCAGCATGATCTTCATTGCGGGCTTAGAGCTGGTATTAGCTTGTGAGAGGTAAGAGGATTTTGAGGGCTTGTTGGTCTAGGGGTATGATTCTCGCTTTGGGTCCGAGAGGTCCTGAGTTCAAATCCCGGACGAGCCCTTTTCTTGGTACTCTTTTCAAGTTGTTTTGAAGTTTGCATTTCAAAGCCAACATCAATTTTTTCTTTGCAGTAGTGGATATTTCTTTGCTAGAGTCTCATGCTTCAGCCCTGCCCAGTCGGAGCTAATACCAAACATTTCTCTTGACGAATTTTACAAAAATTCCGGTCTTGCATAGCGCTAGAGTCTCATGCTTCAGCCCTGCCCAGTCTGAGCTAATACCAAACATTTCTCTTGACGAATTTTACAAAAATTCTGGTCGTGCATGGCGCTAGAGTCTCATGCTTCAGCCCTGCCCAGTCTGAGCTAATACCAAACATTTCTCTTTACGAATTTTACAAAAATTCTGGTCTTGCATAGCATGTACGAGCGTTCAGCTAGGGATGTCGGGCAGGTTGCATGAAAGAAATCTCAAGCCAGAGGCCCTTGGAATAGCCAGTTCTGAGCAGTTTCATTATAGAAAAATCAACTGTAAGTATCTGTTTCTGTAGTGTAGTGGTTATCACGTTCGCCTCACACGCGAAAGGTCCCCGGTTTGAAAACGGGCAGAAGCAGTTGTTATATTGTGTTGGCTACAATGTTGATAGGTGCCGTTTTGCCATGGAATTGTCCAAGCCCTGAAGATTATTTCATGCAATCTCGTTCCAAGAAAGGGGATTCTCTCAAAACACTAAAGTAATCGGCGTGTGGATGTATCTGTTGGTTCTCAGACCTTGCTTTCAAAAGAGCCCTGCAATCGTTTCACTGCTCACCTAGAACAAGCATTAACATGGAGAAATGTTGGCACCAACAGGAATCCTATTTTAGTGGAGCGTTTCTGGCTTTGAGCGCAGAGGCCCTCGGCTCAATTCCAAGATGATCCTTCTCAAGGTGATGATACAAATGCATTGTCACCTTTACGTTTAATGTCAGAATCATTTATTTCCAGTCGGTGGTGTAAGAATGTTTGCAACAGTATGGTGATTTTTCCTAGCCATGCATGAATGAAAGCATATCACCCGCCTTTAGGTGTTTTTCTAATACATTTATATTTGCATCTTCCTTCCTAGCCTGCATGTTTGACTATCTTACAGGCTACATATAATAACTATCACATCAGGGCCCTTCTTTTACTCAATTCACAACTATTCTATCACGACATAGATAAGAAAGCTGCATCTGCTTTTGTTGTGTAGTGGTAATCAGGTTTACTTGGCGTGTGAAAGCCCCATGCTTTGAAAGTACACAGTAACAAAGAAACCGATGACTTTTATAAAAAGGTGAAAAAAGGTTTGAACAAGTGCACTCCATGGTGATGAAATTTCAACAATGTAACCCTCATTCAAAGGTGGTAGCGTGCAGCCCGACCATGGCCTGCCCTGAAGCCATGTAGGTTAATGAAGAGAAAAGTGAAGCGATTGCGCACTCCTACTTCGGACGCACTGCTAAAGGCCGACAAATATATCATAGATACACCAAATTGTTCAAATGGTAAATCCATTTATTCCAAGTATTCCAAACTGTTAATCTTCATTCATCAAGTTACACGGTAATCAATCGTATAGTTAGCTTCTAAAACGGCAGATGTGGCACAGGCTTCTTTCTGTCGCATGCTTTATACAATATTCATATCCTTAGTGATTGTTCTCCAATGCATTTCGAGCTTAATTTATAGCTCTTCTTCAGGGATTCACTAAAAGTTTAAAAAGACATGACTATTAGATTATACATCCCAACTGTATTACATATTTCAAGAAATTACTCATGTTTCGTGACTCGGACCTTTTAATTGACGTTTTCCCGCTATACGTGCTTAAACTAAGCTCCCCTCTAAGTTCCCAACCGTTGTTATGCCACTATGTCGTACAAACACATTCTATCACATTTCGATAACCAATTTCTTCATTATTCACCCCTGTATCACAAAATGTACCCAACTCTCATCCTTCCTTCCTCTTGATATTTGTCATTGCAGGCTTCCCTTTGTGCTGTGCAGCGTTATGTTTAACTTCTAACGTCCTCATATTTAAACAGCACTCTACTAACCCCTCCCCTTCAATTAGCCAATGACGTTATCCAACGGTTATACATAGTTATTCGCCTAAACTGCATCTCCCATAATGCCAAGTATACGACTAATACGACTACTGGATATGAATTCAAAAGTTACTAAGTTACACGATAAGATTTTGGAACTATCATCTATCCTTTTTACAACGGCAGTTTAACGAGCATGACGACAAAAAGATGACACTTTCAAAGTTATTATATGTTTTATTAACATCTTATGCAATCGATAATTTGCTTGTATTAGAACCGGACTGTTTATAAAGCAAGTTGACGTATAATGTACATTTTTAAGGGAGGGCGGGGCATATGTGTTAAAGCTCAAACTGATTTAAAATGATTGAAACACTAGATGATCGCAGACGTATACTTGGCATTATGGGAGTTGCAGTTTAGGCGAATAACTATGTATAACCGTTGGATAACGTCATTGGCTAATTGAAGGGGAGGGGTTAGTAGAGTGCTGTTTAAATATGAGGACGTTAGAAGTTAAACATAACGCTGCACAGCACAAAGGGAAGCCTGCAATGACAAATATCAAGAGGAAGGAAGGATGAGAGTTGGGTACATTTTGTGATACAGGGGTGAATAATGAAGAAATTGGTTATCGAAATGTGATAGAATGTGTTTGTACGACATAGTGGCATAACAACGGTTGGGAACTTAGAGGGGAGCTTAGTTTAAGCACGTATAGCGGGAAAACGTCAATTAAAAGGTCAGAGTCAAGAAACATGAGTAATTTGTTGAAATATGTAATACAGTTGGGATGTATAATCTAATAGTCATGTCTTTTTAAACTTTTAGTGAATCCCTGAAGAAGAGCTATAAATTAAGCTCGAAATGCATTGGAGAACAATCACTAAGGATATGAATATTGTATAAAGCATGCGACAGAAAGAAGCCTGTGGCACATCTGCCGTTTTAGAAGCTAACTATACGATTGATTACCGTGTAACTTGATGAATGAAGATTAACAGTTTGGAATACTTGGAATAAATGGATTTACCATTTGAACAATTTGGTGTATCTATGATATATTTGTCGGCCTTTAGCAGTGCGTCCGAAGTAGGAGTGCGCAATCGCTTCACTTTTCTCTTCATTAACCTACATGGCTTCAGGGCAGGCCAAGGTCAGGCTGCACGCTACCACCTTTGAATGAGGGTTACATTGTTGAAATTTCATCACCACGGAGTGCACTTGTTCAAACCTTTTTTCGCATGATATTGACTCTGTCCTGACACAAGTGGGCACCCACGACTACTGGATATGAATACAAAAGTTACTAAGTTACACGATAAGATTTTGGAACTATCATCTATCCTTTTTACAACGGCAGTTTAACGAGCATGACGACAAAAATATGACACTTTCAAAGTTATTATATGTTTTATTAACATCTTATGCAATCGATAATTTGCTTGTATTAGAACCGGACTGTTTATAAAGCAAGTTGACGTATAATGTACATTTTTAAGGGAGGGCGGGGCATATGTGTTAAAGCTCAAACTGATTTAAAATGATTGAAACACTAGATGATCGCAGACGTATACTTGGCATTATGGGAGTTGCAGTTTAGGCGAATAACTATGTATAACCGTTGGATAACATCATTGGCTAATTGAAGGGGAGGGGTTAGTAGAGTGCTGTTTAAATATGAGGACGTTAGAAGTTAAACATAACGCTGCACAGCACAAAGGGAAGCCTGCAATGACAAATATCAAGAGGAAGGAAGGATGAGAGTTGGGTACATTTTGTGATACAGGGGTGAATAATGAAGAAATTGGTTATCGAAATGTGATAGAATGTGTTTGTACGACATAGTGGCATAACAACGGTTGGGAACTTAGAGGGGAGCTTAGTTTAAGCACGTATAGCGGGAAAACGTCAATTAAAAGGTCCGAGTCACGAAACATGAGTAATTTGTTGAAATATGTAATACAGTTGGGATGCATAATCTAATAGTCATGTCTTTTTAAACTTTTAGTGAATCCCTGAAGAAGAGCTATAAATTAAGCTCGAAATGCATTGGAGAACAATCACTAAGGATATGAATATTGTATGAAGCATGCGACAGAAAGAAGCCTGTGGCACATCTGCCGTTTTAGAAGCTAACTATACGATTGATTACCGTGTAACTTGATGAATGAAGATTAACAGTTTGGAATACTTGGAATAAATGGATTTACCATTTGAACAATTTGGTGTATCTATGATATATTTGTCGTCCTTTAGCAGTGCGTCCGAAGTAGGAGTGCGCAATCGCTTCACTTTTCTTTTATAAAAAGGTGTCATGTGTGTCTCTTACTTTGCACAAAAAGTGCCAGAGATGACTTCATTTGCAGTCACTTGAAAAGTAGGGATTCTCCAATAAATGGTAAATGGTTGAAACAAATCTGAAGAAATGCATGGCATACCTGTGTGTGTGTGTGTACGCATGTATGTATATATAGGGAGAGAGAGAGCGTCAATATAAACAGACTTTATTTCAATCAAGCTGTCTTTTCTATCCTTCAGGAGCAGAATGTTCTGATCATCAGCGCTCCAGAATGTAGTGTTTTCTTGGCAAGCATCACATATTGTGATGTGTTAGCTAAAAGTTCCATATCCCACAGTCTGATATATTCCTCTGTACTTGTACCTTGGGGATTCATCAAAACCTGGCATCATAAGCAGCTTTCTACTGCCACAGACTGGAAGCGAAACAATTTAAAATATCCCAGAAAAAGAAAATAAGCATGCTTAATCAGAGCTTTCTGGACAGGAAGGACATTTGAGCAAGTGAGGAATAAGCACTGCTTTTGTTAATTTGCATAGGCAGAATAGAGACTTCTGAGAAAAGGCCGAAATTACAGACACAGAAAATGGTTTCATCTATAGAGAACGCTAAGAAGTGTTGGCAGCTTTTCCTCTGACCCTGGCCACTTTTACAAGCAATCCTATGATAGTCAGCAGGACCCACCCTTAAAAGGAAGGGGCATCCACTTGGACCCTTTCCACCTTCTCTAAATCTCGCCTGATCGAGCCTCATTGAGCAATGATTGAACAGATAAGCACATGTAATTCTCATTTCAGGAAGGTATTGGTTAGCTTGCTGCTAGCAGCTCAGTTATGTTATGATGTTAGAGGCTATGCAAGGAATGCTTAAGTCCAGCATTATGCAGTTTTTATTGCGCCTTGCATTCAACAGGAAGATCTTTAGCTTGAATCTGTGGCCTAGGTATTCAACTTGGTATTTCTATTGGCACAAAGTTAATGAGTATTTGAGAGAAAATGCACAATGTGTTTCTTATGTTGTTATGAACAACTTGTTACTCTTTCTCATTAAGCTTCAGCCACTGCAGAAATATATAAATAAGGGCTGACTTCCTGTAAGACCTGTCCAAAGCTGGGACGAAATAAAAGGAGACACTTGTAAATGATAGTGCTATCGTTTGAGAAAGGGTAAGTTGAGACTGACTTTCATGCGTATTCACAGACCAAGCATGATAAAGATACCAGCATGATCTTCATTGCGGGCTTAGAGCTGGTATTAGCTTGTGAGAGGTAAGAGGATTTTGAGGGCTTGTTGGTCTAGGGGTATGATTCTCGCTTTGGGTCCGAGAGGTCCTGAGTTCAAATCCCGGACGAGCCCTTTTCTTGGTACTCTTTTCAAGTTGTTTTGAAGTTTGCATTTCAAAGCCAACATCAATTTTTTCTTTGCAGTAGTGGATATTTCTTTGCTAGAGTCTCATGCTTCAGCCCTGCCCAGTCGGAGCTAATACCAAACATTTCTCTTGACGAATTTTACAAAAATTCCGGTCTTGCATGGCATGTACGAGCGTTCAGCTAGGGATGTCGGGCAGGTTGCATGAAAGAAATCTAAAGCCAGAGGCCCTTGGAATAGCCAGTCAGTTCTGAGCAGTTTCCTTATAGAAAAATCAACTGTAAGTATCTGTTTCTGTAGTGTAGTGGTTATCACGTTCGCCTCACACGCGAAAAGTCCCCAGTTCGAAATCGGGCAGAAACAGTTGTTATATTGTGTTGGCTACAATGTTGATAGGTGCTGTTTTGCCATGGAATTGTCCAAGCCCTGAAGATTATTTCATGCAATCTCGTTCCAAGAAAGGGAATTCTCTCAAAACACTAAAGTAATCGGCGTGTGGATGTATCTGTTGGTTCTCAGACCTTGCTTTCAAAAGAGCCCTGCAATCGGTTCACTGCTCACCTAGAACAAGCATTAACATGGAGAATTGTTGGCACCAACAGGAATCTTATTTTAGTGGAGTGTTTCTGGCTTTGAGTGCAGAGGCCCTCGGCTCAATTCCAAGATGATCCTTCTCAAGGTGATGATTCAAATGCATTGTCACCTTTACGTTTAATGTCAGAATCATTTATTTCCAGTTGGTGGTGTAAGAATGTTTGCAACAGTATGGCGATTTTTCCTAGCCATGCATGAATGAAAGCATATCACTCGCCTTTAGGTGTTTTTCTAATACATTGATATTTGCATCTTCCTTCCTAGCCTGCATGTTTGACTATCTTACAGGAAGCATGTAATAAGTATCACATCAGGGCCCTTCTTCTACTCAATTCACAACTGTTCTATCACAACATAGATAAGAAAGCTGCATCTGCTTTTGTTGTGTAGTGGTAATCAGGTTTACCTGATGTGTGAAAGCCCCATGCTTTGAAAGTACACAGTAACAAAGAAACCGATGACTTTTATAAAAAGGTGTCATGTGTGTCTCTTACTTTGCACAAAAAGTGCCAGAGATGACTTCATTTGCAGTCACTTGAAAAGTAGGGATTCTCCAATAAATGGTAAATGGTTGAAACAAATCTGAAGAAATGCATGACATACCTGTGTGTGTGTGTGTACGCATGTATGTATATATAGGGAGAGAGAGAGCGTCAATATAAACAGACTTTATTTCAATCAAGCTGTCTTTTCTATCCTTCAGGAGCAGAATGTTCTGATCATCAGCGCTCCAGAATGTAGTGTTTTCTTGGCAAGCATCACATATTGTGATGTGTTAGCTAAAAGTTCCATATCCTACAGACTGATATATTCCTCTGTACTTGCACCTTGGGGATTCATCAAAACCTGGCATCATAAGCAGCTTTCTACTGCCACAGACTGGACAGCGAAACAATTTAAAATATCCCAGAAAAAGAAAATAAGCATGCTTAATCAGAGCTTTCTGGACAGGAAGGACATTTGAGCAAGTGAGGAATAAGCACTGCTTTTGTTAATTTGCATAGGCAGAATAGAGACTTCTGGGAAAAGGCCGAAATTACAGACACAGAAAATGGCTGCATCTATAGAGAACGCTAAGAAGTGTTGGCAGCTTTTCCTCTGACCCTGGCCACTTTTACAAGCAATCCTATGATAGTCAGCAGGACCCACCCTAAAAAGGAAGGGGCATCCACTTGGACCCTTTCCACCTTTTCTAAGTCTCGCCTGATCGAGCCTCATTTAGCACTGATTGAGCAGATAAGCACATGTAATTCTCATTTCAGAAAGGTATTGGTTAGCTTGCTGCTAGCAGCTCAGTTATGTTATGATGTTAGAGGCTATGCAAGGAATGCTTTAGTCCAGCGATATGCAGTTTTTATTGCGCCTTGCATTCAGCAGGAAGATCTTTAGCTTGAATCTGTGGCCTAGGTATTCACCTTGGTATTTCTATTGGCACAAAGTGAAGGAGTATTTGAGAGAAAATGCACAATGTGTTTCTTATGTTGTTATGAACAACTTGTTACTCTTTCTCATTAAGCTTCAGCCACTGCAGAAATATATAAATAAGGGCTGACTTCCTGTAAGACGTGTCCAAAGCTGGGACGAAATAAAAGGAGACACTTGTAAATGATAGTGCTATCGTTTGAGAAAGGGTAAGTTGAGACTGACTTTCATGCGTATTCACAGACCAAGCATCATAAAGATACCAGCATGATCTTCATTGCGGGCTTAGAGCCGGTATTGGCTTTTGAGAGGTAAGAGGATTTTGAGGGCTCGTTGGTCTAGGGGTATGATTCTCGCTTTGGGTGCGAGAGGTCCCGGGTTCAAATCCCGGACGAGCCCTTTTCTTGGTACTCTTTTCAAGTTGTTTTGAAGTTTGCGTTTCAAAGCCAACATCAATTTTTTCTTTGCAGTAGTGGATAATTCTTTGCTAGAGTCTCATGCTTCAGCCCTGCCCAGTCTGAGCTCATACCAAACATCTGGTCTTGCATGGCATGTACGAGCGTTCAGCTAGGGATGTCGGGCAGGTTGCATGAATTAAATCTAAAGCCAGAGGCCCATGGAATAGCCAGTTCGGAGCAGTTTCATTACAGAAAAATCAACTGTAGGTATCTGTTTCTGTAGTGTAGTGGTTATCACGTTCGCCTCACACGTGAAAGGTCCCCGGTTCGAAACCGGGCAGAAACAGTTGTTATATTGTGTTGGCTACAATGTTGATAGGTGCTGTTTTGCCATGGAATTGTCCAAGCCCTGAAGATTATTTCATGCAATCTCGTTCCAAGAAAGGGAATTCTCTCAAAACACTAAAGTAATCGGCGTGTGGATGTATCTGTTGGTTCTCAGACCTTGCTTTCAAAAGAGCCCTGCAATCGGTTCGCTGCTCACCTAGAACAAGCATTAACATGAAGAATTGTTGGCACCAACAGGAATCTTATTTTAGTGGAGTGTTTCTGGCTTTGAGTGCAGAGGCCCTCGACTCAATTCCAAGATGATCCTTCTCAAGGTGATGATACAAATGCATTGTCACCTTTACGTTTAATGTCAGAATCATTTATTTCCAGTTGGTGGTGTAAGAATGTTTGCAACAGTATGGCAATTTTTCCTAGCCATGCATGAATGAAAGCATATCACTCGCCTTTAGGTGTTTTTCTAATACATTGATATTTGCATCTTCCTTCCTAGCCTGCATGTTTGACTATCTTTCAGGAAGCATGTAATAAGTATCACATCAGGGCCCTTCTTCTACTCAATTCACAACTGTTCTATCACAACATAGATAAGAAAGCTGCATCTGCTTTTGTTGTGTAGTGGTAATCAGGTTTACCTGACGTGTGAAAGCCCCATGCTTTGAAAGTACACAGTAACAAAGAAACCGATGACTTTTATAAAAAGGTGTCATGTGTGTCTCTTACTTTGCACAAAAAGTGCCAGAGATGACTTCATTTGCAGTCACTTGAAAAGTAGGGATTCTCCAATAAATGGTAAATGGTTGAAACAAATCTGAAGAAATGCATGACATACCTGTGTGTGTGTGTGTACGCATGTATGTATATATAGGGAGAGAGAGAGCGTCAATATAAACAGACTTTATTTCAATCAAGCTGTCTTTTCTATCCTTCAGGAGCAGAATGTTCTGATCATCAGCGCTCCAGAATGTAGTGTTTTCTTGGCAAGCATCACATATTGTGATGTGTTAGCTAAAAGTTCCATATCCTACAGACTGATATATTCCTCTGTACTTGCACCTTGGGGATTCATCAAAACCTGGCATAATAAGCAGCTTTCTACTGCTCACAGACTGGACAGCAAAACAATTTAAAATATCCCAGAAAAAGAAAATAAGCATGCTTAATCAGAGCTTTCTGGACAGGAAGGACATTTGAGCAAGTGAGGAATAAGCACTGCTTTTGTTAATTTGCATAGGCAGAATAGAGACTTCTGGGAAAAGGCCGAAATTACAGACACAGAAAATAACTGCATCTATAGAGAACGCTAAGAAGTGTTGGCAGCTTTTCCTCTGACCCTGGCCACTTTTACAAGCAATCCTATGATAGTCAGCAGGACCTACCCTAAAAAGGAAGGGGCATCCACTTGGACCCTTTCCACCTTTTCTAAGTCTCGCCTGATCGAGCTTGATCGAGCACTGATTGAGCAGATAAGCACATGTAATTCTCATTTCAGAAAGGTATTGGTTAGCTTGCTGCTAGCAGCTCAGTTATGTTATGATGTTAGAGGCTATGCAAGGAATGCTTTAGTCCAGCGATATGCAGTTTTTATTGCGCCTTGCATTCAGCAGGAAGATCTTTAGCTTGAATCTGTGGCCTAGGTATTCACCTTGGTATTTCTATTGGCACAAAGTGAAGGAGTATTTGAGAGAAAATGCACAATGTGTTTCTTATGTTGTTATGAACAACTTGTTACTCTTTCTCATTAAGCTTCAGCCACTGCAGAAATATATAAATAAGGGCTGACTTCCTGTAAGACGTGTCCAAAGCTGGGACGAAATAAAAGGAGACACTTGTAAATGATAGTGCTATCGTTTGAGAAAGGGTAAGTTGAGACTGACTTTCATGCGTATTCACAGACCAAGCATCATAAAGATACCAGCATGATCTTCATTGCGGGCTTAGAGCCGGTATTGGCTTTTGAGAGGTAAGAGGATTTTGAGGGCTCGTTGGTCTAGGGGTATGATTCTCGCTTCGGGTGCGAGAGGTCCCGGGTTCAAATCCCGGACGAGCCCTTTTCTTGGTACTCTTTTCAAGTTGTTTTGAAGTTTGCGTTTCAAAGCCAACATCAATTTTTTCTTTGCAGTAGTGGATAATTCTTTGCTAGAGTCTCATGCTTCAGCCCTGCCCAGTCTGAGCTCATACCAAACATCTGGTCTTGCATGGCATGTACGAGCGTTCAGCTAGGGATGTCGGGCAGGTTGCATGAATTAAATCTAAAGCCAGAGGCCCATGGAATAGCCAGTTCGGAGCAGTTTCATTACAGAAAAATCAACTGTAGGTGTCTGTTTCTGTAGTGTAGTGGTTATCACGTTCGCCTCACACGCGAAAGGTCCCCGGTTCGAAACCGGGCAGAAACAGTTGTTATATTGTGTTGGCTACAATGTTGATAGGTGCTGTTTTGCCATGGAATTGTCCAAGCCCTGAAGATTATTTCATGCAATCTCGTTCCAAGAAAGGGAATTCTCTCAAAACACTAAAGTAATCGGCGTGTGGATGTATCTGTTGGTTCTCAGACCTTACTTTCAAAAGAGCCCTGCAATCGGTTAGTTGCTCACCTAGAACAAGCATTAACATGAAGAATTGTTGGCACCAACAGGAATCTTATTTTAGTGGAGTGTTTCTGGCTTTGAGTGCAGAGGCCCTCGGCTCAATTCCAAGATGATCCTTCTCAAGGTGATGATACAAATGCATTGTCACCTTTACGTTTAATGTCAGAATCATTTATTTCCAGTTGGTGGTGTAAGAATGTTTGCAACAGTGTGGCAATTTTTCCTAGCCATGCATGAATGAAAGCATATCACTCGCCTTTAGGTGTTTTTCTAATACATTGATATTTGCATCTTCCTTCCTAGCCTGCATGTTTGACTATCTTACAGGAAGCATGTAATAAGTATCACATCAGGGCCCTTCTTCTACTCAATTCACAACTGTTCTATCACAACATAGATAAGAAAGCTGCATCTGCTTTTGTTGTGTAGTGGTAATCAGGTTTACTTGACGTGTGAAAGCCCCATGCTTTGAAAGTACACAGTAACAAAGAAACCGATGACTTTTATAAAAAGGTGTCATGTGTGTCTCTTACTTTGCACAAAAAGTGCCAGAGATGACTTCATTTGCAGTCACTTGAAAAGTAGGGATTCTCCAATAAATGGTAAATGGTTGAAACAAATCTGAAGAAATGCATGACATACCTGTGTGTGTGTGTGTACGCATGTATGTATATATAGGGAGAGAGAGAGCGTCAATATAAACAGACTTTATTTCAATCAAGCTGTCTTTTCTATCCTTCAGGAGCACAATGTTCTGATCATCAGCGCTCCAGAATGTAGTGTTTTCTTGGCAAGCATCACATATTGTGATGTGTTAGCTAAAAGTTCCATATCCTACAGACTGATATATTCCTCTGTACTTGCACCTTGGGGATTCATCAAAACCTGGCATAATAAGCAGCTTTCTACTGCCACAGACTGGATAGCGAAACAATTTAAAATATCCCAGAAAAAGAAAATAAGCATGCTTAATCAGAGCTTTCTGGACAGGAAGGACATTTGAGCAAGTGAGGAATAAGCACTGCTTTTGTTAATTTGCATAGGCAGAATAGAGACTTCTGGGAAAAGGCCGAAATTACAGACACAGAAAATGGCTGCATCTATAGAGAACGCTAAGAAGTGTTGGCAGCTTTTCCTCTGACCCTGGCCACTTTTACAAGCAATCCTATGATAGTCAGCAGGACCCACCCTAAAAAGGAAGGGGCATCCACTTGGACCCTTTCCACCTTTTCTAAGTCTCGCCTCATCGAGCCTGATCGAGCACTGATTGAGCAGATAAGCACATGTAATTCTCATTTCAGAAAGGTATTGGTTAGCTTGCTGCTAGCAGCTCAGTTATGTTATGATGTTAGAGGCTATGCAAGGAATGCTTTAGTCCAGCGATATGCAGTTTTTATTGCGCCTTGCATTCAGCAGGAAGATCTTTAGCTTGAATCTGTGGCCTAGGTATTCACCTTGGTATTTCTATTGGCACAAAGTGAAGGAGTATTTGAGAGAAAATGCACAATGTGTTTCTTATGTTGTTATGAACAACTTGTTACTCTTTCTCATTAAGCTTCAGCCACTGCAGAAATATATAAATAAGGGCTGACTTCCTGTAAGACGTGTCCAAAGCTGGGACGAAATAAAAGGAGACACTTGTAAATGATAGTGCTATCGTTTGAGAAAGGGTAAGTTGAGACTGACTTTCATGCGTATTCACAGACCAAGCATCATAAAGATACCAGCATGATCTTCATTGCGGGCTTAGAGCCGGTATTGGCTTTTGAGAGATAAGAGGATTTTGAGGGCTCGTTGGTCTAGGGGTATGATTCTCGCTTCGGGTGCGAGAGGTCCCGGGTTCAAATCCCGGACGAGCCCTTTTCTTGGTACTCTTTTCAAGTTGTTTTGAAGTTTGCGTTTCAAAGCCAACATCAATTTTTTCTTTGCAGTAGTGGATAATTCTTTGCTAGAGTCTCATGCTTCAGCCCTGCCCAGTCTGAGCTCATACCAAACATCTGGTCTTGCATGGCATGTACGAGCGTTCAGCTAGGGATGTCGGGCAGGTTGCATGAATTAAATCTAAAGCCAGAGGCCCATGGAATAGCCAGTTCGGAGCAGTTTCATTACAGAAAAATCAACTGTAGGTATCTGTTTCTGTAGTGTAGTGGTTATCACGTTCGCCTCACACGCGAAAGGTCCCCGGTTCGAAACCGGGCAGAAACAGTTGTTATATTGTGTTGGCTACAATGTTGATAGGTGCTGTTTTGCCATGGAATTGTCCAAGCCCTGAAGATTATTTCATGCAATCTCGTTCCAAGAAAGGGAATTCTCTCAAAACACTAAAGTAATCGGCGTGTGGATGTATCTGTTGGTTCTCAGACCTTACTTTCAAAAGAGCCCTGCAATCGGTTAGTTGCTCACCTAGAACAAGCATTAACATGAAGAATTGTTGGCACCAACAGGAATCTTATTTTAGTGGAGTGTTTCTGGCTTTGAGTGCAGAGGCCCTCGGCTCAATTCCAAGATGATCCTTCTCAAGGTGATGATACAAATGCATTGTCACTTTTACGTTTAATGTCAGAATCATTTATTTCCAGTTGGTGGTGTAAGAATGTTTGCAACAGTATGGCGATTTTTCCTAGCCATGCATGAATGAAAGCATATCACTCGCCTTTAGGTGTTTTTCTAATACATTGATATTTGCATCTTCCTTCCTAGCCTGCATGTTTGACTATCTTACAGGAAGCATGTAATAAGTATCACATCAGGGCCCTTCTTCTACTCAATTCACAACTGTTCTATCACGACATAGATAAGAAAGCTGCATCTGCTTTTGTTGTGTAGTGGTAATCAGGTTTACCTGACGTGTGAAAGCCCCATGCTTTGAAAGTACACAGTAACAAAGAAACCGATGACTTTTATAAAAAGGTGTCATGTGTGTATCTTACTTTGCACAAAAAGTGCCAGAGATGACTTCATTTGCAGTCACTTGAAAAGTAGGGATTCTCCAATAAATGGTAAATGGTTGAAACAAATCTGAAGAAATGCATGACATACCTGTGTGTGTACGCATGTATGTATATATAGGGAGAGAGAGAGCGTCAATATAAACAGACTTTATTTCAATCAAGCTGTCTTTTCTATCCTTCAGGAGCAGAATGTTCTGATCATCAGCGCTCCAGAATGTAGTGTTTTCTTGGCAAGCATCACATATTGTGATGTGTTAGCTAAAAGTTCCATATCCTACAGACTGATATATTCCTCTGTACTTGCACCTTGGGGATTCATCAAAACCTGGCATAATAAGCAGCTTTCTACTGCCACAGACTGGATAGCGAAACAATTTAAAATATACCAGAAAAAGAAAATCAGCATGCTTAATCAGAGCTTTCTGGACAGGAAGGACATTTGAGCAAGTGAGGAATAAGCACTGCTTTTGTTAATTTGCATAGGCAGAATAGAGACTTCTGGGAAAAGGCCGAAATTACAGACACAGAAAATGGCTGCATCTATAGAGAACGCTAAGAAGTGTTGGCAGCTTTTCCTCTGACCCTGGCCACTTTTACAAGCAATCCTATGATAGTCAGCAGGACCCACCCTAAAAAGGAAGGGGCATCCACTTGGACCCTTTCCACCTTTTCTAAGTCTCGCCTGATCGAGCACTGATTGAGCAGATAAGCACATGTAATTCTCATTTCAGAAAGGTATTGGTTAGCTTGCTGCTAGCAGCTCAGTTATGTTATGATGTTAGAGGCTATGCAAGGAATGCTTTAGTCCAGCGATATGCAGTTTTTATTGCGCCTTGCATTCAGCAGGAAGATCTTTAGCTTGAATCTGTGGCCTAGGTATTCACCTTGGTATTTCTATTGGCACAAAGTGAAGGAGTATTTGAGAGAAAATGCACAATGTGTTTCTTATGTTGTTATGAACAACTTGTTACTCTTTCTCATTAAGCTTCAGCCACTGCAGAAATATATAAATAAGGGCTGACTTCCTGTAAGACGTGTCCAAAGCTGGGACGAAATAAAAGGAGACACTTGTAAATGATAGTGCTATCGTTTGAGAAAGGGTAAGTTGAGACTGACTTTCATGCGTATTCACAGACCAAGCATCATAAAGATACCAGCATGATCTTCATTGCGGGCTTGAAGCCGGTATTGGCTTTTGAGAGGTAAGAGAATTTTGAGGGCTCGTTGGTCTAGGGGTATGATTCTCGCTTTGGGTGCGAGAGGTCCCGGGTTCAAATCCCGGACGAGCCCTTTTCTTGGTACTCTTTGCAAGTTGTTTTGAAGTTTGCGTTTCAAAGCCAACATCAATTTTTTCTTTGCAGTAGTGGATAATTCTTTGCTAGAGTCTCATGCTTCAGCCCTGCCCAGTCTGAGCTAATACCAAACATCTGGTCTTGCATGGCATGTACGAGCGTTCAGCTAGGGATGTCGGGCAGGTTACATGAATTAAATCTAAAGCCAGAGGCCCATGGAATAGCCAGTTCGGAGCAGTTTCATTACAGAAAAATCAACTGTAGGTATCTGTTTCTGTAGTGTAGTGGTTATCACGTTCGCCTCACACGCGAAAGGTCCCCGGTTCGAAACCGGGCAGAAACAGTTGTTATATTGTGTTGGCTACAATGTTGATAGGTGCCGTTTTGCCATGGAATTGTCCAAGCCCTGAAGATTATTTCATGCAATCTCGTTCCAAGAAAGGGAATTCTCTCAAAACACTAAAGTAATCGGCGTGTGGATGTATCTGTTGGTTCTCAGACCTTGCTTTCAAAAGAGCCCTGCAATCGGTTCGCTGCTCACCTAGAACAAGCATTAACATGAAGAATTGTTGGCACCAACAGGAATCTTATTTTAGTGGAGTGTTTCTGGCTTTGAGTGCAGAGGCCCTCGGCTCAATTCCAAGATGATCCTTCTCAAGGTGATGATACAAATGCATTGTCACCTTTACGTTTAATGTCAGAATCATTTATTTCCAGTTGGTGGTGTAAGAATGTTTGCAACAGTATGGCGATTTTTCCTAGCCATGCATGAATGAAAGCATATCACTCGCCTTTAGGTGTTTTTCTAATACATTGATATTTGCATCTTCCTTCCTAGCCTGCATGTTTGACTATCTTACAGGAAGCATGTAATAAGTATCACATCAGGGCCCTTCTTCTACTCAATTCACAACTGTTCTATCACGACATAGATAAGAAAGCTGCATCTGCTTTTGTTGTGTAGTGGTAATCAGGTTTACCTGACGTGTGAAAGCCCCATGCTTTGAAAGTACACAGTAACAAAGAAACCGATGACTTTTATAAAAAGGTGTCATGTGTGTCTCTTACTTTGCACAAAAAGTGCCAGAGATGACTTCATTTGCAGTCACTTGAAAAGTAGGGATTCTCTAACAAATGGTAAAGGGTTGAAACAAATCTGAAGAAATGCATGACATACCTGTGTGTGTGTGTGTACGCATGTATGTATATATAGGGAGAGAGAGAGCGTCAATATAAACAGACTTTATTTCAATCAAGCTGTCTTTTCTATCCTTCAGGAGCAGAATGTTCTGATCATCAGCGCTCCAGAATTTAGTGTTTTCTTGGCAAGCATCACATATTGTGATGTGTTAGCTAAAAGTTCCATATCCTACAGACTGATATATTCCTCTGTACTTGCACCTTGGGGATTCATCAAAACCTGGCATAATAAGCAGCTTTCTACTGCCACAGACTGGACAGCGAAACAATTTAAAATATCCCAGAAAAAGAAAATAAGCATGCTTAATCAGAGCTTTCTGGACAGGAAGGACATTTGAGCAAGTGAGGAATAAGCACTGCTTTTGTTAATTTGCATAGGCAGAATAGAGACTTCTGGGAAAAGGCCGAAATTACAGACACAGAAAATGGCTGCATCTATAGAGAACGCTAAGAAGTGTTGGCAGCTTTTCCTCTGACCCTGGCCACTTTTACAAGCAATCCTATGATAGTCAGCAGGACCCACCCTAAAAAGGAAGGGGCATCCACTTGGACCCTTTCCACTTTTTCTGATCGAGCCTGATTGAGCACTGATTGAGCAGATAAGCACATGTAATTCTCATTTCAGAAAGGTATTGGTTAGCTTGCTGCTAGCAGCTCAGTTATGTTATGATGTTAGAGGCTATGCAAGGAATGCTTTAGTCCAGCGATATGCAGTTTTTATTGCGCCTTGCATTCAGCAGGAAGATCTTTAGCTTGAATCTGTGGCCTAGGTATTCACCTTGGTATTTCTATTGGCACAAAGTGAAGGAGTATTTGAGAGAAAATGCACAATGTGTTTCTTATGTTGTTATGAACAACTTGTTACTCTTTCTCATTAAGCTTCAGCCACTGCAGAAATATATAAATAAGGGCTGACTTCCTGTAAGACGTGTCCAAAGCTGGGACGAAATAAAAGGAGACACTTGTAAATGATAGTGCTATCGTTTGAGAAAGGGTAAGTTGAGACTGACTTTCATGCGTATTCACAGACCAAGCATCATAAAGATACCAGCATGATCTTCATTGCGGGCTTAGAGCCGGTATTGGCTTTTGAGAGGTAAGAGGATTTTGAGGGCTCGTTGGTCTAGGGGTATGATTCTCGCTTTGGGTGTGAGAGGTCCCGGGTTCAAATCCCGGACGAGCCCTTTTCTTGGTACTCTTTTCAAGTTGTTTTGAAGTTTGCGTTTCAAAGCCAACATCAATTTTTTCTTTGCAGTAGTGGATAATTCTTTGCTAGAGTCTCATGCTTCAGCCCTGCCCAGTCTGAGCTAATACCAAACATCTGGTCTTGCATGGCATGTACGAGCGTTCAGCTAGGGATGTCGGGCAGGTTGCATGAATTAAATCTAAAGCCAGAGGCCCATGGAATAGCCAGTTCGGAGCAGTTTCATTACAGAAAAATCAACTGTAGGTATCTGTTTCTGTAGTGTAGTGGTTATCACGTTCGCCTCACACGCGAAAGGTCCCCGGTTCGAAACCGGGCAGAAACAGTTGTTATATTGTGTTGGCTACAATGTTGAAAGGTGCCATTTTGCCATGGAATTGTCCAAGCCCTGAAGATTATTTCATGCAATCTCGTTCCAAGAAAGGGAATTCTCTCAAAACACTAAAGTAATCGGCGTGTGGATGTATCTGTTGGTTCTCAGACCTTGCTTTCAAAAGAGCCCTGCAATCGGTTCGCTGCTCACCTAGAACAAGCATTAACATGAAGAATTGTTGGCACCAACAGGAATCTTATTTTAGTGGAGTGTTTCTGGCTTTGAGTGCAGAGGCCCTCGGCTCAATTCCAAGATGATCCTTCTCAAGGTGATGATACAAATGCATTGTCACCTTTACGTTTAATGTCAGAATCATTTATTTCCAGTTGGTGGTGTAAGAATGTTTGCAACAGTATGGCGATTTTTCCTAGCCATGCATGAATGAAAGCATATCACTCGCCTTTAGGTGTTTTTCTAATACATTGATATTTGCATCTTCCTTCCTAGCCTGCATGTTTGACTATCTTACAGGAAGCATGTAATAAGTATCACATCAGGGCCCTTCTTCTACTCAATTCACAACTGTTCTATCACGACATAGATAAGAAAGCTGAATCTGCTTTTGTTGTGTAGTGGTAATCAGGTTTACCTGATGTGTGAAAGCCCCATGCTTTGAAAGTACACAGTAACAAAGAAACCGATGACTTTTATAAAAAGGTGTCATGTGTGTCTCTTACTTTGCACAAAAAGTGCCAGAGATGACTTCATTTGCAGTCACTTGAAAAGTAGGGATTCTCCAATAAATGGTAAATGGTTGAAACAAATCTGAAGAAATGCATGACATACCTGTGTGTGTGTGTGTACGCATGTATGTATATATAGGGAGAGAGAGAGCGTCAATATAAACAGACTTTATTTCAATCAAGCTGTCTTTTCTATCCTTCAGGAGCAGAATGTTCTGATCATCAGCGCTCCAGAATGTAGTGTTTTCTTGGCAAGCATCACATATTGTGATGTGTTAGCTAAAAGTTCCATATCCTACAGACTGATATATTCCTCTGTACTTGCACCTTGGGGATTCATCAAAACCTGGCATCATAAGCAGCTTTCTACTGCCACAGACTGGACAGCGAAACAATTTAAAATATCCCAGAAAAAGAAAATAAGCATGCTTAATCAGAGCTTTCTGGACAGGAAGGACATTTGAGCAAGTGAGGAATAAGCACTGCTTTTGTTAATTTGCATAGGCAGAATAGAGACTTCTGGGAAAAGGCCGAAATTACAGACACAGAAAATGGCTGCATCTATAGAGAACGCTAAGAAGTGTTGGCAGCTTTTCCTCTGACCCTGGCCACTTTTACAAGCAATCCTATGATAGTCAGCAGGACCCACCCTAAAAAGGAAGGGGCATCCACTTGGACCCTTTCCACCTTTTCTAAGTCTCGCCTGATCGAGCCTAATTGAGCACTGATTGAGCAGATAAGCACATGTAATTCTCATTTCCGAAAGGTATTGGTTAGCTTGCTGCTAGCAGATAAGTTATGTTATGAAGTTAGAGGCTATGCAAGGAATGCTTTAGTCCAGCGATATGCAGTTTTTATTGCGCCTTGCATTCAGCAGGAAGATCTTTAGCTTGAATCTGTGGCCTAGGTATTCACCTTGGTATTTCTATTGGCACAAAGTGAAGGAGTATTTGAGAGAAAATGCACAATGTGTTTCTTATGTTGTTATGAACAACTTGTTACTCTTTCTCATTAAGCTTCAGCCACTGCAGAAATATATAAATAAGGGCTGACTTCCTGTAAGACGTGTCCAAAGCTGGGACGAAATAAAAGGAGACACTTGTAAATGATAGTGCTATCGTTTGAGAAAGGGTAAGTTGAGACTGACTTTCATGCGTATTCACAGACCAAGCATCATAAAGATACCAGCATGATCTTCATTGCGGGCTTAGAGCCGGTATTGGCTTTTGAGAGGTAAGAGAATTTTGAGGGCTCGTTGGTCTAGGGGTATGATTCTCGCTTTGGGTGCGAGAGGTCCCGGGTTCAAATCCCGGACGATCCCTTTTCTTGGTACTCTTTGCAAGTTGTTTTGAAGTTTGCGTTTCAAAGCCAACATCAATTTTTTCTTTGCAGTAGTGGATAATTCTTTGCTAGAGTCTCATGCTTCAGCCCTGCCCAGTCTGAGCTAATACCAAACATCTGGTCTTGCATGGCATGTACGAGCGTTCAGCTAGGGATGTCGGGCAGGTTGCATGAATTAAATCTAAAGCCAGAGGCCCATGGAATAGCCAGTTCGGAGCAGTTTCATTACAGAAAAATCAACTGTAGGTATCTGTTTCTGTAGTGTAGTGGTTATCACGTTCGCCTCACACGCGAAAGGTCCCCGGTTCGAAACCGGGCAGAAACAGTTGTTATATTGTGTTGGCTACAATGTTGATAGGTGCTGTTTTGCCATGGAATTGTCCAAGCCCTGAAGATTATTTCATGCAATCTCGTTCCAAGAAAGGGAATTCTCTCAAAACACTAAAGTAATCGGCGTGTGGATGTATCTGTTGGTTCTCAGACCTTGCTTTCAAAAGAGCCCTGCAATCGGTTCGCTGCTCACCTAGAACAAGCATTAACATGAAGAATTGTTGGCACCAACAGGAATCTTATTTTAGTGGAGTGTTTCTGGCTTTGAGTGCAGAGGCCCTCGGCTCAATTCCAAGATGATCCTTCTCAAGGTGATGATACAAATGCATTGTCACCTTTACGTTTAATGTCAGAATCATTTATTTCCAGTTGGTGGTGTAAGAATGTTTGCAACAGTATGGCGATTTTTCCTAGCCATGCATGAATGAAAGCATATCACTCGCCTTTAGGTGTTTTTCTAATACATTGATATTTGCATCTTCCTTCCTAGCCTGCATGTTTGACTATCTTACAGGAAGCATGTAATAAGTATCACATCAGGGCCCTTCTTCTACTCAATTCACAACTGTTCTATCACGACATAGATAAGAAAGCTGCATCTGCTTTTGTTGTGTAGTGGTAATCAGGTTTACCTGACGTGTGAAAGCCCCATGCTTTGAAAGTACACAGTAACAAAGAAACCGATGACTTTTACAAAAAGGTGTCATGTGTGTCTCTTACTTTGCACAAAAAGTGCCAGAGATGACTTCATTTGCAGTCACTTGAAAAGTAGGGATTCTCCAATAAATGGTAAAGGGTTGAAACAAATCTGAAGAAATGCATGACATACCTGTGTGTGTGTGTGTACGCATGTCTGTATATATAGGGAGAGAGAGAGCGTCAATATAAACAGACTTTATTTCAATCAAGCTGTCTTTTCTATCCTTCAGGAGCAGAATGTTCTGATCATCAGCGCTCCAGAATGTAGTGTTTTCTTGGCAAGCATCACATATTGTGATGTGTTAGCTAAAAGTTCCATATCCTACAGACTGATATATTCCTCTGTACTTGCACCTTGGGGATTCATCAAAACCTGGCATAATAAGCAGCTTTCTACTGCCACAGACTGGACAGCGAAACAATTTAAAATATCCCAGAAAAACAAAATAAGCATGCTTAATCAGAGCTTTCTGGACAGGAAGGACATTTGAGCAAGTGAGGAATAAGCACTGCTTTTGTTAATTTGCATAGGCAGAATAGAGACTTCTGGGAAAAGGCCGAAATTACAGACACAGAAAATGGCTGCATCTATAGAGAACGCTAAGAAGTGTTGGCAGCTTTTCCTCTGACCCTGGCCACTTTTACAAGCAATCCTATGATAGTCAGCAGGACCCACCCTAAAAAGGAAGGGGCATCCACTTGGACCCTTTCCACCTTTTCTAAGTCGAGCCTGATCGAGCCTGATTCAGCACTGATTGAGCAGATAAGCACATGTAATTCTCATTTCAGAAAGGTATTGGTTAGCTTGCTGCTAGCAGCTCAGTTATGTTATGATGTTAGAGGCTATGCAAGGAATGCTTTAGTCCAGCGATATGCAGTTTTTATTGCGCCTTGCATTCAGCAGGAAGATCTTTAGCTTGAATCTGTGGCCTAGGTATTCACCTTGGTATTTCTATTGGCACAAAGTGAAGGAGTATTTGAGAGAAAATGCACAATGTGTTTCTTATGTTGTTATGAACAACTTGTTACTCTTTCTCATTAAGCTTCAGCCACTGCAGAAATATATAAATAAGGGCTGACTTCCTGTAAGACGTGTCCAAAGCTGGGACGAAATAAAAGGAGACACTTGTAAATGATAGTGCTATCGTTTGAGAAAGGGTAAGTTGAGACTGACTTTCATGCGTATTCACAGACCAAGCATCATAAAGATACCAGCATGATCTTCATTGCGGGCTTAGAGCCGGTATTGGCTTTTGAGAGGTAAGAGGATTTTGAGGGCTCGTTGGTCTAGGGGTATGATTCTCGCTTTGGGTGCGAGAGGTCCCGGGTTCAAATCCCGGACGAGCCCTTTTCTTGGTACTCTTTTCAAGTTGTTTTGAAGTTTGCGTTTCAAAGCCAACATCAATTTTTTCTTTGCAGTAGTGGATAATTCTTTGCTAGAGTCTCATGCTTCAGCCCTGCCCAGTCTGAGCTAATACCAAACATCTGGTCTTGCATGGCATGTACGAGCGTTCAGCTAGGGATGTCGGGCAGGTTGCATGAAAGAAATCTAAAGCCAGAGGCCCATGGAATAGCCAGTTCGGAGCAGTTTCATTACAGAAAAATCAACTGTAGGTATCTGTTTCTGTAGTGTAGTGGTTATCATGTTCGCCTCACACGCGAAAGGTCCTCGGTTTGAAACCGGGCAGAAACAGTTGTTATATTGTGTTGGCTACAATGTTGATAGGTGCCGTTTTGCCATGGAATTGTCCAAGCCCTGAAGATTATTTCATGCAATCTCGTTCCAAGAAAGGGAATTCTCTCAAAACACTAAAGTAATCGGCGTGTGGATGTATCTGTTGGTTCTCAGACCTTGCTTTCAAAAGAGCCCTGCAATCGGTTCGCTGCTCACCTAGAACAAGCATTAACATGAAGAATTGTTGGCACCAACAGGAATCTTATTTTAGTGGAGTGTTTCTGGCTTTGAGTGCAGAGGCCCTCGGCTCAATTCCAAGATGATCCTTCTCAAGGTGATGATACAAATGCATTGTCACCTTTACGTTTAATGTCAGAATCATTTATTTCCAGTTGGTGGTGTAAGAATGTTTGCAACAGTATGGCGATTTTTCCTAGCCATGCATGAATGAAAGCATATCACTCGCCTTTAGGTGTTTTTCTAATACATTGATATTTGCATCTTCCTTCCTAGCCTGCATGTTTGACTATCTTACAGGAAGCATGTAATAAGTATCACATCAGGGCCCTTCTTCTACTCAAATCACAACTGTTCTATCACGACATAGATAAGAAAGCTGCGTCTGCTTTTGTTATGTAGTGGTAATCAGGTTTACCTGACGTGTGAAAGCCCCATGCTTTGAAAGTACACAGTAACAAAGAAACCGATGACTTTTATAAAAAGGTGTCATGTGTGTCTCTTACTTTGCACAAAAAGTGCCAGAGATGACTTCATTTGCAGTCACTTGAAAAGTAGGGATTCTCCAATAAATGGTAAATGGTTGAAACAAATCTGAAGAAATGCATGACATACCTGTGTGTGTGTGTGTACGCATGTATGTATATATAGGGAGAGAGAGAGCGTCAATATAAACAGACTTTATTTCAATCAAGCTGTCTTTTCTATCCTTCAGGAGCAGAATGTTCTGATCATCAGCGCTCCAGAATGTAGTGTTTTCTTGGCAAGCATCACATATTGTGATGTGTTAGCTAAAAGTTCCATATCCTACAGACTGATATATTCCTCTGTACTTGCACCTTGGGGATTCATCAAAACCTGGCATCATAAGCAGCTTTCTACTGCCACAGACTGGACAGCGAAACAATTTAAAATATCCCAGAAAAAGAAAATAAGCATGCTTAATCAGAGCTTTCTGGACAGGAAGGACATTTGAGCAAGTGAGGAATAAGCACTGCTTTTGTTAATTTGCATAGGCAGAATAGAGACTTCTGGGAAAAGGCCGAAATTACAGACACAGAAAATGGCTGCATCTATAGAGAACGCTAAGAAGTGTTGGCAGCTTTTCCTCTGACCCTGGCCACTTTTACAAGCAATCCTATGATAGTCAGCAGGACCCACCCTAAAAAGGAAGGGGCATCCACTTGGACCCTTTCCACCTTTTCTAAGTCTCGCCTGATCGAGCCTAATTGAGCACTGATTGAGCAGATAAGCACATGTAATTCTCATTTCAGAAAGGTATTGGTTAGCTTGCTGCTAGCAGCTCAGTTATTTTATGATGTTAGAGGCTATGCAAGGAATGCTTTAGTCCAGCGATATGCAGTTTTTATTGCGCCTTGCATTCAGCAGGAAGATCTTTAGCTTGAATCTGTGGCCTAGGTATTCACCTTGGTATTTCTATTGGCACAAAGTGAAGGAGTATTTGAGAGAAAATGCACAATGTGTTTCTTATGTTGTTATGAACAACTTGTTACTCTTTCTCATTAAGCTTCAGCCACTGCAGAAATATATAAATAAGGGCTGACTTCCTGTAAGACGTGTCCAAAGCTGGGACGAAATAAAAGGAGACACTTGTAAATGATAGTGCTATCGTTTGAGAAAGGGTAAGTTGAGACTGACTTTCATGCGTATTCACAGACCAAGCATCATAAAGATACCAGCATGATCTTCATTGCGGGCTTAGAGCCGGTATTGGCTTTTGAGAGGTAAGAGAATTTTGAGGGCTCGTTGGTCTAGGGGTATGATTCTCGCTTTGGGTGCGAGAGGTCCCGGGTTCAAATCCCGGACGAGCCCTTTTCTTGGTACTCTTTGCAAGTTGTTTTGAAGTTTGCGTTTCAAAGCCAACATCAATTTTTTCTTTGCAGTAGTGGATAATTCTTTGCTAGAGTCTCATGCTTCAGCCCTGCCCAGTCTGAGCTAATACCAAACATCTGGTCTTGCATGGCATGTACGAGCGTTCAGCTAGGGATGTCGGGCAGGTTGCATGAATTAAATCTAAAGCCAGAGGCCCATGGAATAGCCAGTTCGGAGCAGTTTCATTACAGAAAAATCAACTGTAGGTATCTGTTTCTGTAGTGTAGTGGTTATCACGTTCGCCTCACACGCGAAAGGTCCCCGGTTCGAAACCGGGCAGAAACAGTTGTTATATTGTGTTGGCTACAATGTTGATAGGTGCTGTTTTGCCATGGAATTGTCCAAGCCCTGAAGATTATTTCATGCAATCTCGTTCCAAGAAAGGGAATTCTCTCAAAACACTAAAGTAATCGGCGTGTGGATGTATCTGTTGGTTCTCAGACCTTGCTTTCAAAAGAGCCCTGCAATCGGTTCGCTGCTCACCTAGAACAAGCATTAACATGAAGAATTGTTGGCACCAACAGGAATCTTATTTTAGTGGAGTGTTTCTGGCTTTGAGTGCAGAGGCCCTCGGCTCAATTCCAAGATGATCCTTCTCAAGGTGATGATACAAATGCATTGTCACCTTTACGTTTAATGTCAGAATCATTTATTTCCAGTTGGTGGTGTAAGAATGTTTGCAACAGTATGGCGATTTTTCCTAGCCATGCATGAATGAAAGCATATCACTCGCCTTTAGGTGTTTTTCTAATACATTGATATTTGCATCTTCCTTCCTAGCCTGCATGTTTGACTATCTTACAGGAAGCATGTAATAAGTATCACATCAGGGCCCTTCTTCTACTCAATTCACAACTGTTCTATCACGACATAGATAAGAAAGCTGCATCTGCTTTTGTTGTGTAGTGGTAATCAGGTTTACCTGACGTGTGAAAGCCCCATGCTTTGAAAGTACACAGTAACAAAGAAACCGATGACTTTTATAAAAAGGTGTCATGTGTGTCTCTTACTTTGCACAAAAAGTGCCAGAGATGACTTCATTTGCAGTCACTTGAAAAGTAGGGATTCTCCAATAAATGGTAAAGGGTTGAAACAAATCTGAAGAAATGCATGACATACCTGTGTGTGTGTGTGTACGCATGTCTGTATATATAGGGAGAGAGAGAGCGTCAATATAAACAGACTTTATTTCAATCAAGCTGTCTTTTCTATCCTTCAGGAGCAGAATGTTCTGATCATCAGCGCTCCAGAATGTAGTGTTTTCTTGGCAAGCATCACATATTGTGATGTGTTAGCTAAAAGTTCCATATCCTACAGACTGATATATTCCTCTGTACTTGCACCTTGGGGATTCATCAAAACCTGGCATAATAAGCAGCTTTCTACTGCCACAGACTGGACAGCGAAACAATTTAAAATATCCCAGAAAAAGAAAATAAGCATGCTTAATCAGAGCTTTCTGGACAGGAAGGACATTTGAGCAAGTGAGGAATAAGCACTGCTTTTGTTAATTTGCATAGGCAGAATAGAGACTTCTGGGAAAAGGCCGAAATTACAGACACAGAAAATGGCTGCATCTATAGAGAACGCTAAGAAGTGTTGGCAGCTTTTCCTCTGACCCTGGCCACTTTTACAAGCAATCCTATGATAGTCAGCAGGACCCACCCTAAAAAGGAAGGGGCATCCACTTGGACCCTTTCCACCTTTTCTGATCGAGCCTGATTGAGCACTGATTGAGCAGATAAGCACATGTAATTCTCATTTCAGAAAGGTATTGGTTAGCTTGCTGCTAGCAGCTCAGTTATGTTATGATGTTAGAGGCTATGCAAGGAATGCTTTAGTCCAGCGATATGCAGTTTTTATTGCGCCTTGCATTCAGCAGGAAGATCTTTAGCTTGAATCTGTGGCCTAGGTATTCACCTTGGTATTTCTATTGGCACAAAGTGAAGGAGTATTTGAGAGAAAATGCACAATGTGTTTCTTATGTTGTTATGAACAACTTGTTACTCTTTCTCATTAAGCTTCAGCCACTGCAGAAATATATAAATAAGGGCTGACTTCCTGTAAGACGTGTCCAAAGCTGGGACGAAATAAAAGGAGACACTTGTAAATGATAGTGCTATCGTTTGAGAAAGGGTAAGTTGAGACTGACTTTCATGCGTATTCACAGACCAAGCATCATAAAGATACCAGCATGATCTTCATTGCGGGCTTAGAGCCGGTATTGGCTTTTGAGAGGTAAGAGGATTTTGACGGCTCGTTGGTCTAGGGGTATGATTCTCGCTTTGGGTGCGAGAGGTCCGGGGTTCAAATCCCGGACGAGCCCTTTTCTTGGTACTCTTTTCAAGTTGTTTTGAAGTTTGCGTTTCAAAGCCAACATCAATTTTTTCTTTGCAGTAGTGGATAATTCTTTGCTAGAGTCTCATGCTTCAGCCCTGCCCAGTCTGAGCTAATACCAAACATCTGGTCTTGCATGGCATGTACGAGCGTTCAGCTAGGGATGTCGGGCAGGTTGCATGAAAGAAATCTAAAGCCAGAGGCCCATGGAATAGCCAGTTCGGAGCAGTTTCATTACAGAAAAATCAACTGTAGGTATCTGTTTCTGTAGTGTAGTGGTTATCATGTTCGCCTCACACGCGAAAGGTCCTCGGTTCGAAACCGGGCAGAAACAGTTGTTATATTGTGTTGGCTACAATGTTGATAGGTGCCGTTTTGCCATGGAATTGTCCAAGCCCTGAAGATTATTTCATGCAATCTCGTTCCAAGAAAGGGAATTCTCTCAAAACACTAAAGTAATCGGCGTGTGGATGTATCTGTTGGTTCTCAGACCTTGCTTTCAAAAGAGCCCTGCAATCGGTTCGCTGCTCACCTAGAACAAGCATTAACATGAAGAATTGTTGGCACCAACAGGAATCTTATTTTAGTGGAGTGTTTCTGGCTTTGAGTGCAGAGGCCCTCGGCTCAATTCCAAGATGATCCTTCTCAAGGTGATGATACAAATGCATTGTCACCTTTACGTTTAATGTCAGAATCATTTATTTCCAGTTGGTGGTGTAAGAATGTTTGCAACAGTATGGCGATTTTTCCTAGCCATGCATGAATGAAAGCATATCACTCGCCTTTAGGTGTTTTTCTAATACATTGATATTTGCATCTTCCTTCCTAGCCTGCATGTTTGACTATCTTACAGGAAGCATGTAATAAGTATCACATCAGGGCCCTTCTTCTACTCAATTCACAACTGTTCTATCACGACATAGATAAGAAAGCTGCATCTGCTTTTGTTGTGTAGTGGTAATCAGGTTTACCTGACGTGTGAAAGCCCCATGCTTTGAAAGTACACAGTAACAAAGAAACCGATGACTTTTACAAAAAGGTGTCATGTGTGTCTCTTACTTTGCACAAAAAGTGCCAGAGATGACTTCATTTGCAGTCACTTGAAAAGTAGGGATTCTCCAATAAATGGTAAAGGGTTGAAACAAATCTGAAGAAATGCATGACATACCTGTGTGTGTGTGTGTACGCATGTCTGTATATATAGGGAGAGAGAGAGCGTCAATATAAACAGACTTTATTTCAATCAAGCTGTCTTTTCTATCCTTCAGGAGCAGAATGTTCTGATCATCAGCGCTCCAGAATGTAGTGTTTTCTTGGCAAGCATCACATATTGTGATGTGTTAGCTAAAAGTTCCATATCCTACAGACTGATATATTCCTCTGTACTTGCACCTTGGGGATTCATCAAAACCTGGCATAATAAGCAGCTTTCTACTGCCACAGACTGGACAGCGAAACAATTTAAAATATCCCAGAAAAAGAAAATAAGCATGCTTAATCAGAGCTTTCTGGACAGGAAGGACATTTGAGCAAGTGAGGAATAAGCACTGCTTTTGTTAATTTGCATAGGCAGAATAGAGACTTCTGGGAAAAGGCCGAAATTACAGACACAGAAAATGGCTGCATCTATAGAGAACGCTAAGAAGTGTTGGCAGCTTTTCCTCTGACCCTGGCCACTTTTACAAGCAATCCTATGATAGTCAGCAGGACCCACCCTAAAAAGGAAGGGGCATCCACTTGGACCCTTTCCACCTTTTCTAAGTCGAGCCTGATCGAGCCTGATTCAGCACTGATTGAGCAGATAAGCACATGTAATTCTCATTTCAGAAAGGTATTGGTTAGCTTGCTGCTAGCAGCTCAGTTATGTTATGATGTTAGAGGCTATGCAAGGAATGCTTTAGTCCAGCGATATGCAGTTTTTATTGCGCCTTGCATTCAGCAGGAAGATCTTTAGCTTGAATCTGTGGCCTAGGTATTCACCTTGGTATTTCTATTGGCACAAAGTGAAGGAGTATTTGAGAGAAAATGCACAATGTGTTTCTTATGTTGTTATGAACAACTTGTTACTCTTTCTCATTAAGCTTCAGCCACTGCAGAAATATATAAATAAGGGCTGAATTCCTGTAAGACGTGTCCAAAGCTGGGACGAAATAAAAGGAGACACTTGTAAATGATAGTGCTATCGTTTGAGAAAGGGTAAGTTGAGACTGACTTTCATGCGTATTCACAGACCAAGCATCATAAAGATACCAGCATGATCTTCATTGCGGGCTTAGAGCCGGTATTGGCTTTTGAGAGGTAAGAGGATTTTGAGGGCTCGTTGGTCTAGGGGTATGATTCTCGCTTTGGGTGCGAGAGGTCCCGGGTTCAAATCCCGGACGAGCCCTTTTCTTGGTACTCTTTTCAAGTTGTTTTGAAGTTTGCGTTTCAAAGCCAACATCAATTTTTTCTTTGCAGTAGTGGATAATTCTTTGCTAGAGTCTCATGCTTCAGCCCTGCCCAGTCTGAGCTAATACCAAACATCTGGTCTTGCATGGCATGTACGAGCGTTCAGCTAGGGATGTCGGGCAGGTTGCATGAAAGAAATCTAAAGCCAGAGGCCCATGGAATAGCCAGTTCGGAGCAGTTTCATTACAGAAAAATCAACTGTAGGTATCTGTTTCTGTAGTGTAGTGGTTATCATGTTCGCCTCACACGCGAAAGGTCCTCGGTTTGAAACCGGGCAGAAACAGTTGTTATATTGTGTTGGCTACAATGTTGATAGGTGCCGTTTTGCCATGGAATTGTCCAAGCCCTGAAGATTATTTCATGCAATCTCGTTCCAAGAAAGGGAATTCTCTCAAAACACTAAAGTAATCGGCGTGTGGATGTATCTGTTGGTTCTCAGACCTTGCTTTCAAAAGAGCCCTGCAATCGGTTCGCTGCTCACCTAGAACAAGCATTAACATGAAGAATTGTTGGCACCAACAGGAATCTTATTTTAGTGGAGTGTTTCTGGCTTTGAGTGCAGAGGCCCTCGGCTCAATTCCAAGATGATCCTTCTCAAGGTGATGATACAAATGCATTGTCACCTTTACGTTTAATGTCAGAATCATTTATTTCCAGTTGGTGGTGTAAGAATGTTTGCAACAGTATGGCGATTTTTCCTAGCCATGCATGAATGAAAGCATATCACTCGCCTTTAGGTGTTTTTCTAATACATTGATATTTGCATCTTCCTTCCTAGCCTGCATGTTTGACTATCTTACAGGAAGCATGTAATAAGTATCACATCAGGGCCCTTCTTCTACTCAAATCACAACTGTTCTATCACGACATAGATAAGAAAGCTGCGTCTGCTTTTGTTATGTAGTGGTAATCAGGTTTACCTGACGTGTGAAAGCCCCATGCTTTGAAAGTACACAGTAACAAAGAAACCGATGACTTTTATAAAAAGGTGTCATGTGTGTCTCTTACTTTGCACAAAAAGTGCCAGAGATGACTTCATTTGCAGTCACTTGAAAAGTAGGGATTCTCCAATAAATGGTAAATGGTTGAAACAAATCTGAAGAAATGCATGACATACCTGTGTGTGTGTGTGTACGCATGTATGTATATATAGGGAGAGAGAGAGCGTCAATATAAACAGACTTTATTTCAATCAAGCTGTCTTTTCTATCCTTCAGGAGCAGAATGTTCTGATCATCAGCGCTCCAGAATGTAGTGTTTTCTTGGCAAGCATCACATATTGTGATGTGTTAGCTAAAAGTTCCATATCCTACAGACTGATATATTCCTCTGTACTTGCACCTTGGGGATTCATCAAAACCTGGCATCATAAGCAGCTTTCTACTGCCACAGACTGGACAGCGAAACAATTTAAAATATCCCAGAAAAAGAAAATAAGCATGCTTAATCAGAGCTTTCTGGACAGGAAGGACATTTGAGCAAGTGAGGAATAAGCACTGCTTTTGTTAATTTGCATAGGCAGAATAGAGACTTCTGGGAAAAGGCCGAAATTACAGACACAGAAAATGGCTGCATCTATAGAGAACGCTAAGAAGTGTTGGCAGCTTTTCCTCTGACCCTGGCCACTTTTACAAGCAATCCTATGATAGTCAGCAGGACCCACCCTAAAAAGGAAGGGGCATCCACTTGGACCCTTTCCACCTTTTCTAAGTCTCGCCTGATCGAGCCTAATTGAGCACTGATTGAGCAGATAAGCACATGTAATTCTCATTTCAGAAAGGTATTGGTTAGCTTGCTGCTAGCAGCTCAGTTATTTTATGATGTTAGAGGCTATGCAAGGAATGCTTTAGTCCAGCGATATGCAGTTTTTATTGCGCCTTGCATTCAGCAGGAAGATCTTTAGCTTGAATCTGTGGCCTAGGTATTCACCTTGGTATTTCTATTGGCACAAAGTGAAGGAGTATTTGAGAGAAAATGCACAATGTGTTTCTTATGTTGTTATGAACAACTTGTTACTCTTTCTCATTAAGCTTCAGCCACTGCAGAAATATATAAATAAGGGCTGACTTCCTGTAAGACGTGTCCAAAGCTGGGACGAAATAAAAGGAGACACTTGTAAATGATAGTGCTATCGTTTGAGAAAGGGTAAGTTGAGACTGACTTTCATGCGTATTCACAGACCAAGCATCATAAAGATACCAGCATGATCTTCATTGCGGGCTTAGAGCCGGTATTGGCTTTTGAGAGGTAAGAGAATTTTGAGGGCTCGTTGGTCTAGGGGTATGATTCTCGCTTTGGGTGCGAGAGGTCCCGGGTTCAAATCCCGGACGAGCCCTTTTCTTGGTACTCTTTGCAAGTTGTTTTGAAGTTTGCGTTTCAAAGCCAACATCAATTTTTTCTTTGCAGTAGTGGATAATTCTTTGCTAGAGTCTCATGCTTCAGCCCTGCCCAGTCTGAGCTAATACCAAACATCTGGTCTTGCATGGCATGTACGAGCGTTCAGCTAGGGATGTCGGGCAGGTTGCATGAATTAAATCTAAAGCCAGAGGCCCATGGAATAGCCAGTTCGGAGCAGTTTCATTACAGAAAAATCAACTGTAGGTATCTGTTTCTGTAGTGTAGTGGTTATCACGTTCGCCTCACACGCGAAAGGTCCCCGGTTCGAAACCGGGCAGAAACAGTTGTTATATTGTGTTGGCTACAATGTTGATAGGTGCTGTTTTGCCATGGAATTGTCCAAGCCCTGAAGATTATTTCATGCAATCTCGTTCCAAGAAAGGGAATTCTCTCAAAACACTAAAGTAATCGGCGTGTGGATGTATCTGTTGGTTCTCAGACCTTGCTTTCAAAAGAGCCCTGCAATCGGTTCGCTGCTCACCTAGAACAAGCATTAACATGAAGAATTGTTGGCACCAACAGGAATCTTATTTTAGTGGAGTGTTTCTGGCTTTGAGTGCAGAGGCCCTCGGCTCAATTCCAAGATGATCCTTCTCAAGGTGATGATACAAATGCATTGTCACCTTTACGTTTAATGTCAGAATCATTTATTTCCAGTTGGTGGTGTAAGAATGTTTGCAACAGTATGGCGATTTTTCCTAGCCATGCATGAATGAAAGCATATCACTCGCCTTTAGGTGTTTTTCTAATACATTGATATTTGCATCTTCCTTCCTAGCCTGCATGTTTGACTATCTTACAGGAAGCATGTAATAAGTATCACATCAGGGCCCTTCTTCTACTCAATTCACAACTGTTCTATCACGACATAGATAAGAAAGCTGCATCTGCTTTTGTTGTGTAGTGGTAATCAGGTTTACCTGACGTGTGAAAGCCCCATGCTTTGAAAGTACACAGTAACAAAGAAACCGATGACTTTTATAAAAAGGTGTCATGTGTGTCTCTTACTTTGCACAAAAAGTGCCAGAGATGACTTCATTTGCAGTCACTTGAAAAGTAGGGATTCTCCAATAAATGGTAAAGGGTTGAAACAAATCTGAAGAAATGCATGACATACCTGTGTGTGTGTGTGTACGCATGTCTGTATATATAGGGAGAGAGAGAGCGTCAATATAAACAGACTTTATTTCAATCAAGCTGTCTTTTCTATCCTTCAGGAGCAGAATGTTCTGATCATCAGCGCTCCAGAATGTAGTGTTTTCTTGGCAAGCATCACATATTGTGATGTGTTAGCTAAAAGTTCCATATCCTACAGACTGATATATTCCTCTGTACTTGCACCTTGGGGATTCATCAAAACCTGGCATAATAAGCAGCTTTCTACTGCCACAGACTGGACAGCGAAACAATTTAAAATATCCCAGAAAAAGAAAATAAGCATGCTTAATCAGAGCTTTCTGGACAGGAAGGACATTTGAGCAAGTGAGGAATAAGCACTGCTTTTGTTAATTTGCATAGGCAGAATAGAGACTTCTGGGAAAAGGCCGAAATTACAGACACAGAAAATGGCTGCATCTATAGAGAACGCTAAGAAGTGTTGGCAGCTTTTCCTCTGACCCTGGCCACTTTTACAAGCAATCCTATGATAGTCAGCAGGACCCACCCTAAAAAGGAAGGGGCATCCACTTGGACCCTTTCCACCTTTTCTGATCGAGCCTGATTGAGCACTGATTGAGCAGATAAGCACATGTAATTCTCATTTCAGAAAGGTATTGGTTAGCTTGCTGCTAGCAGCTCAGTTATGTTATGATGTTAGAGGCTATGCAAGGAATGCTTTAGTCCAGCGATATGCAGTTTTTATTGCGCCTTGCATTCAGCAGGAAGATCTTTAGCTTGAATCTGTGGCCTAGGTATTCACCTTGGTATTTCTATTGGCACAAAGTGAAGGAGTATTTGAGAGAAAATGCACAATGTGTTTCTTATGTTGTTATGAACAACTTGTTACTCTTTCTCATTAAGCTTCAGCCACTGCAGAAATATATAAATAAGGGCTGACTTCCTGTAAGACGTGTCCAAAGCTGGGACGAAATAAAAGGAGACACTTGTAAATGATAGTGCTATCGTTTGAGAAAGGGTAAGTTGAGACTGACTTTCATGCGTATTCACAGACCAAGCATCATAAAGATACCAGCATGATCTTCATTGCGGGCTTAGAGCCGGTATTGGCTTTTGAGAGGTAAGAGGATTTTGAGGGCTCGTTGGTCTAGGGGTATGATTCTCGCTTTGGGTGTGAGAGGTCCCGGGTTCAAATCCCGGACGAGCCCTTTTCTTGGTACTCTTTTCAAGTTGTTTTGAAGTTTGCGTTTCAAAGCCAACATCAATTTTTTCTTTGCAGTAGTGGATAATTCTTTGCTAGAGTCTCATGCTTCAGCCCTGCCCAGTCTGAGCTAATACCAAACATCTGGTCTTGCATGGCATGTACGAGCGTTCAGCTAGGGATGTCGGGCAGGTTGCATGAATTAAATCTAAAGCCAGAGGCCCATGGAATAGCCAGTTCGGAGCAGTTTCATTACAGAAAAATCAACTGTAGCTATCTGTTTCTGTAGTGTAGTGGTTATCACGTTCGCCTCACACGCGAAAAGTCCCCGGTTCGAAACCGGGCAGAAACAGTTGTTATATTGTGTTGGCTACAATGTTGATAGGTGCCGTTTTGCCATGGAATTGTCCAAGCCCTGAAGATTATTTCATGCAATCTCGTTCCAAGAAAGGGAATTCTCTCAAAACACTAAAGTAATCGGCGTGTGGATGTATCTGTTGGTTCTCAGACCTTGCTTTCAAAAGAGCCCTGCAATCGGTTCGCTGCTCACCTAGAACAAGCATTAACATGAAGAATTGTTGGCACCAACAGGAATCTTATTTTAGTGGAGTGTTTCTGGCTTTGAGTGCAGAGGCCCTCGGCTCAATTCCAAGATGATCCTTCTCAAGGTGATGATACAAATGCATTGTCACCTTTACGTTTAATGTCAGAATCATTTATTTCCAGTTGGTGGTGTAAGAATGTTTGCAACAGTATGGCGATTTTTCCTAGCCATGCATGAATGAAAGCATATCACTCGCCTTTAGGTGTTTTTCTAATACATTGATATTTGCATCTTCCTTCCTAGCCTGCATGTTTGACTATCTTACAGGAAGCATGTAATAAGTATCACATCAGGGCCCTTCTTCTACTCAATTCACAACTGTTCTATCACGACATAGATAAGAAAGCTGCATCTGCTTTTGTTGTGTAGTGGTAATCAGGTTTACCTGACGTGTGAAAGACCCATGCTTTGAAAGTACACAGTAACAAAGAAACCGATGACTTTTATAAAAAGGTGTCATGTGTGTCTCTTACTTTGCACAAAAAGTGCCAGAGATGACTTCATTTGCAGTCACTTGAAAAGTAGGGATTCTCCAATAAATGGTAAATGGTTGAAACAAATCTGAAGAAATGCATGACATACCTGTGTGTGTGTGTGTGTACGCATGTCTGTATATATAGGGAGAGAGAGAGTGTCAATATAAACAGACTTTATTTCAATCAAGCTGTCTTTTCTATCCTTCAGGAGCAGAATGTTCTGATCATCAGCGCTCCAGAATGTAGTGTTTTCTTGGCAAGCATCACATATTGTGATGTGTTAGCTAAAAGTTCCATATCCTACAGACTGATATATTCCTCTGTACTTGCACCTTGGGGATTCATCAAAACCTGGCATAATAAGCAGCTTTCTACTGCCACAGACTGGACAGCGAAACAATTTAAAATATCCCAGAAAAAGAAAATAAGCATGCTTAATCAGAGCTTTCTGGACAGGAAGGACATTTGAGCAAGTGAGGAATAAGCACTGCTTTTGTTAATTTGCATAGGCAGAATAGAGACTTCTGGGAAAAGGCCGAAATTACAGACACAGAAAATGGCTGCATCTATAGAGAACGCTAAGAAGTGTTGGCAGCTTTTCCTCTGACCCTGGCCACTTTTACAAGCAATCCTATGATAGTCAGCAGGACCCACCCTAAAAAGGAAGGGGCATCCACTTGGACCCTTTCCACCTTTTCTGATCGAGCCTGATTGAGCACTGATTGAGCAGATAAGCACATGTAATTCTCATTTCAGAAAGGTATTGGTTAGCTTGCTGCTAGCAGCTCAGTTATGTTATGATGTTAGAGGCTATGCAAGGAATGCTTTAGTCCAGCGATATGCAGTTTTTATTGCGCCTTGCATTTAGCAGGAAGATCTTTAGCTTGAATCTGTGGCCTAGGTATTCACCTTGGTATTTCTATTGGCACAAAGTGAAGGAGTATTTGAGAGAAAATGCACAATGTGTTTCTTATGTTGTTATGAACAACTTGTTACTCTTTCTCATTAAGCTTCAGCCACTGCAGAAATATATAAATAAGGGCTGACTTCCTGTAAGACGTGTCCAAAGCTGGGACGAAATAAAAGGAGACACTTGTAAATGATAGTGCTATCGTTTGAGAAAGGGTAAGTTGAGACTGACTTTCATGCGTATTCACAGACCAAGCATCATAAAGATACCAGCATGATCTTCATTGCGGGCTTAGAGCCGGTATTGGCTTTTGAGAGGTAAGAGGATTTTGAGGGCTCGTTGGTCTAGGGGTATGATTCTCGCTTTGGGTGCGAGAGGTCCCGGGTTCAAATCCCGGACGAGCCCTTTTCTTGGTACTCTTTTCAAGTTGTTTTGAAGTTTGCGTTTCAAAGCCAACATCAATTTTTTCTTTGCAGTAGTGGATAATTCTTTGCTAGAGTCTCATGCTTCAGCCCTGCCCAGTCTGAGCTAATACCAAACATCTGGTCTTGCATGGCATGTACGAGCGTTCAGCTAGGGATGTCGGGCAGGTTGCATGAAAGAAATCTAAAGCCAGAGGCCCATGGAATAGCCAGTTCGGAGCAGTTTCATTACAGAAAAATCAACTGTAGGTATCTGTTTCTGTAGTGTAGTGGTTATCGTGTTTGCCTCACACGCGAAAGGTCCTCGGTTCGAAACCGGGCAGAAACAGTTGTTATATTGTGTTGGCTACAATGTTGATAGGTGCCGTTTTGCCATGGAATTGTCCAAGCCCTGAAGATTATTTCATGCAATCTCGTTCCAAGAAAGGGAATTCTCTCAAAACACTAAAGTAATCGGCGTGTGGATGTATCTGTTGGTTCTCAGACCTTGCTTTCAAAAGAGCCCAGCAATCGGTTCGCTGCTCACCTAGAACAAGCATTAACATGAAT
The DNA here is from genome assembly GCF_964204655.1 of Triturus cristatus. Lineage (NCBI taxonomy): Eukaryota > Metazoa > Chordata > Amphibia > Caudata > Salamandridae > Triturus > Triturus cristatus. Next base: position 740,050,137 of record NC_140591.1, on the reverse strand, counting down.
AATTGTTGGCACCAACAGGAATCTTATTTTAGTGGAGTGTTTCTGGCTTTGAGTGCAGAGGCCCTCGGCTTAATTCCAAGATGATCCTTCTCAAGGTGATGATACAAATGCATTGTCACCTTTACGTTTAATGTCAGAATCATTTATTTCCAGTTGGTGGTGTAAGAATGTTTGCAACAGTATGGCGATTTTTCCTAGCCATGCATGAATGAAAGCATATCACTCACCTTTAGGTGTTTTTCTAATACATTGATATTTGCATCTTCCTTCCTAGCCTGCATGTTTGACTATCTTACAGGAAGCATGTAATACGTATCACATCAGGGCCCTTCTTCTACTCAATTCACAACTGTTCTATCACGACATAGATAAGAAAGCTGCATCTGCTTTTGTTGTGTAGTGGTAATCAGGTTTACCTGACGTGTGAAAGCCCCATACTTTGAAAGTACACAGTAACAAAGAAACCGATGACTTTTATAAAAAGGTGTCATGTGTGTCTCTTACTTTGCACAAAAAGTGCCAGAGATGACTTCATTTGCAGTCACTTGAAAAGTAGGGATTCTCCAATAAATGGTAAAGGGTTGAAACAAATCTGAAGAAATGCATGACATACCTGTGTGTGTGTGTGTACGCATGTATGTATATATAGGGAGAGAGAGAGCGTCAATATAAACAGACTTTATTTCAATCAAGCTGTCTTTTCTATCCTTCAGGAGCAGAATGTTCTGATCATCAGCGCTCCAGAATGTAGTGTTTTCTTGGCAAGCATCACATATTGTGATGTGTTAGCTAAAAGTTCCATATCCTACAGACTGATATATTCCTCTGTACTTGCACCTTGGGGATTCATCAAAACCTGGCATAATAAGCAGCTTTCTACTGCCACAGACTGGACAGCGAAACAATTTAAAATATCCCAGAAAAAGAAAATAAGCATGCTTAATCAGAGCTTTCTGGACAGGAAGGACATTTGAGCAAGTGAGGAATAAGCACTGCTTTTGTTAATTTGCATAGGCAGAATAGAGACTTCTGGGAAAAGGCCGAAATTACAGACACAGAAAATGGCTGCATCTATAGAGAACGCTAAGAAGTGTTGGCAGCTTTTCCTCTGACCCTGGCCACTTTTACAAGCAATCCTATGATAGTCAGCAGGACCCACCCTAAAAAGGAAGGGGCATCCACTTGGACCCTTTCCACCTTTTCTGATCGAGCCTGATTGAGCACTGATTGAGCAGATAAGCACATGTAATTCTCATTTCAGAAAGGTATTGGTTAGCTTGCTGCTAGCAGCTCAGTTATGTTATGATGTTAGAGGCTATGCAAGGAATGCTTTAGTCCAGCGATATGCAGTTTTTATTGCGCCTTGCATTCGGCAGGAAGATCTTTAGCTTGAATCTGTGGCCTAGGTATTCACCTTGGTATTTCTATTGGCACAAAGTGAAGGAGTATTTGAGAGAAAATGCACAATGTGTTTCTTATGTTGTTATGAACAACTTGTTACTCTTTCTCATTAAGCTTCAGCCACTGCAGAAATATATAAATAAGGGCTGACTTCCTGTAAGACGTGTCCAAAGCTGGGACGAAATAAAAGGAGACACTTGTAAATGATAGTGCTATCGTTTGAGAAAGGGTAAGTTGAGACTGACTTTCATGCGTATTCACAGACCAAGCATCATAAAGATACCAGCATGATCTTCATTGCGGGCTTAGAGCCGGTATTGGCTTTTGAGAGGTAAGAGGATTTTGAGGGCTCGTTGGTCTAGGGGTATGATTCTCGCTTTGGGTGCGAGAGGTCCCGGGTTCAAATCCCGGACGAGCCCTTTTCTTGGTACTCTTTTCAAGTTGTTTTGAAGTTTGCGTTTCAAAGCCAACATCAATTTTTTCTTTGCAGTAGTGGATAATTCTTTGCTAGAGTCTCATGCTTCAGCCCTGCCCAGTCTGAGCTAATACCAAACATCTGGTCTTGCATGGCATGTACGAGCGTTCAGCTAGGGATGTCGGGCAGGTTGCATGAAAGAAATCTAAAGCCAGAGGCCCATGGAATAGCCAGTTCGGAGCAGTTTCATTACAGAAAAATCAACTGTAGGTATCTGTTTCTGTAGTGTAGTGGTTATCATGTTCGCCTCACACGCGAAAGGTCCTCGGTTCGAAACCGGGCAGAAACAGTTGTTATATTGTGTTGGCTACAATGTTGATAGGTGCCGTTTTGCCATGGAATTGTCCAAGCCCTGAAGATTATTTCATGCAATCTCGTTCCAAGAAAGGGAATTCTCTCAAAACACTAAAGTAATCGGCGTGTGGATGTATCTGTTGGTTCTCAGACCTTGCTTTCAAAAGAGCCCTGCAATCGGTTCGCTGCTCACCTAGAACAAGCATTAACATGAAGAATTGTTGGCACCAACAGGAATCTTATTTTAGTGGAGTGTTTCTGGCTTTGAGTGCAGAGGCCCTCGGCTCAATTCCAAGATGATCCTTCTCAAGGTGATGATACAAATGCATTGTCACCTTTACGTTTAATGTCAGAATCATTTATTTCCAGTTGGTGGTGTAAGAATGTTTGCAACAGTATGGCGATTTTTCCTAGCCATGCATGAATGAAAGCATATCACTCGCCTTTAGGTGTTTTTCTAATACATTGATATTTGCATCTTCCTTCCTAGCCTGCATGTTTGACTATCTTACAGGAAGCATGTAATAAGTATCACATCAGGGCCCTTCTTCTACTCAAATCACAACTGTTCTATCACGACATAGATAAGAAAGCTGCATCTGCTTTTGTTGTGTAGTGGTAATCAGGTTTACCTGACGTGTGAAAGCCCCATGCTTTGAAAGTACACAGTAACAAAGAAACCGATGACTTTTATAAAAAGGTGTCATGTGTGTCTCTTACTTTGCACAAAAAGTGCCAGAGATGACTTCATTTGCAGTCACTTGAAAAGTAGGGATTCTCCAATAAATGGTAAAGGGTTGAAACAAATCTGAAGAAATGCATGACATACCTGTGTGTGTGTGTGTGTACGCATGTATGTATATATAGGGAGAGAGAGAGCGTCAATATAAACAGATTGTCTTTTCTATCCTTCAGGAGCAGAATGTTCTGATCATCAGCGTTCCAGAATGTAGTGTTTTCTTGGCAAGCATCACATATTGTGATGTGTTAGCTAAAAGTTCCATATCCTACAGACTGATATATTCCTCTGTACTTGCACCTTGGGGATTCATCAAAACCTGGCATAATAAGCAGCTTTCTACTGCCACAGACTGGACAGCGAAACAATTTAAAATATCCCAGAAAAAGAAAATAAGCATGCTTAATCAGAGCTTTCTGGACAGGAAGGACATTTGAGCAAGTGAGGAATAAGCACTGCTTTTGTTAATTTGCATAGGCAGAATAGAGACTTCTGGGAAAAGGCCGAAATTACAGACACAGAAAATGGCTGCATCTATAGAGAACGCTAAGAAGTGTTGGCAGCTTTTCCTCTGACCCTGGCCACTTTTACAAGCAATCCTATGATAGTCAGCAGGACCCACCCTAAAAAGGAAGGGGCATCCACTTGGACCCTTTCCACCTTTTCTGATCGAGCCTGATTGAGCACTGATTGAGCAGATAAGCACATGTAATTCTCATTTCAGAAAGGTATTGGTTAGCTTGCTGCTAGCAGCTCAGTTATGTTATGATGTTAGAGGCTATGCAAGGAATGCTTTAGTCCAGCGATATGCAGTTTTTATTGCGCCTTGCATTCAGCAGGAAGATCTTTAGCTTGAATCTGTGGCCTAGGTATTCACCTTGGTATTTCTATTGGCACAAAGTGAAGGAGTATTTGAGAGAAAATGCACAATGTGTTTCTTATGTTGTTATGAACAACTTGTTACTCTTTCTCATTAAGCTTCAGCCACTGCAGAAATATATAAATAAGGGCTGACTTCCTGTAAGACGTGTCCAAAGCTGGGACGAAATAAAAGGAGACACTTGTAAATGATAGTGCTATCGTTTGAGAAAGGGTAAGTTGAGACTGACTTTCATGCGTATTCACAGACCAAGCATCATAAAGATACCAGCATGATCTTCATTGCGGGCTTAGAGCCGGTATTGGCTTTTGAGAGGTAAGAGGATTTTGAGGGCTCGTTGGTCTAGGGGTATGATTCTCGCTTTGGGTGCGAGAAGTCCCGGGTTCAAATCCCGGACGAGCCCTTTTCTTGGTACTCTTTTCAAGTTGTTTTGAAGTTTGCGTTTCAAAGCCAACATCAATTTTTTCTTTGCAGTAGTGGATAATTCTTTGCTAGAGTCTCATGCTTCAGCCCTGCCCAGTCTGAGCTAATACCAAACATCTGGTCTTGCATGGCATGTACGAGCGTTCAGCTAGGGATGTCGGGCAGGTTGCATGAATTAAATCTAAAGCCAGAGGCCCATGGAATAGCCAGTTCGGAGCAGTTTCATTACAGAAAAATCAACTGTAGATATCTGTTTCTGTAGTGTAGTGGTTATCACGTTCGCCTCACACGCGAAAGGTCCCCGGTTCGAAACCGGGCAGAAACAGTTGTTATATTGTGTTGGCTACAATGTTGAAAGGTGCCGTTTTGCCATGGAATTGTCCAAGCCCTGAAGATTATTTCATGCAATCTCGTTCCAAGAAAGGGAATTCTCTCAAAACACTAAAGTAATCGGCGTGTGGATGTATCTGTTGGTTCTCAGACCTTGCTTTCAAAAGAGCCCTGCAATCGGTTCGCTGCTCACCTAGAACAAGCATTAACATGAAGAATTGTTGGCACCAACAGGAATCTTATTTTAGTGGAGTGTTTCTGGCTTTGAGTGCAGAGGCCCTCGGCTCATTTTCAAGATGATCCTTCTCAAGGTGATGATACAAATGCATTGTCACCTTTACGTTTAATGTCAGAATCATTTATTTCCAGTTGGTGGTGTAAGAATGTTTGCAACAGTATGGCGATTTTTCCTAGCCATGCATGAATGAAAGCATATCACTCGCCTTTAGGTGTTTTTCTAATACATTGATATTTGCATCTTCCTTCCTAGCCTGCATGTTTGACTATCTTACAGGAAGCATGTAATAAGTATCACATCAGGGCCCTTCTTCTACTCAATTCACAACTGTTCTATCACGACATAGATAAGAAAGCTGCATCTGCTTTTGTTGTGTAGTGGTAATCAGGTTTACCTGATGTGTGAAAGCCCCATGCTTTGAAAGTACACAGTAACAAAGAAACCGATGACTTTTATAAAAAGGTGTCATGTGTGTCTCTTACTTTGCACAAAAAGTGCCAGAGATGACTTCATTTGCAGTCACTTGAAAAGTAGGGATTCTCCAATAAATGGTAAATGGTTGAAACAAATCTGAAGAAATGCATGACATACCTGTGTGTGTGTGTGTACGCATGTATGTATATATAGGGAGAGAGAGAGCGTCAATATAAACAGACTTTATTTCAATCAAGCTGTCTTTTCTATCCTTCAGGAGCAGAATGTTCTGATCATCAGCGCTCCAGAATGTAGTGTTTTCTTGGCAAGCATCACATATTGTGATGTGTTAGCTAAAAGTTCCATATCCTACAGACTGATATATTCCTCTGTACGTGCACCTTGGGGATTCATCAAAACCTGGCATCATAAGCAGCTTTCTACTGCCACAGACTGGACAGCGAAACAATTTAAAATATCCCAGAAAAAGAAAATAAGCATGCTTAATCAGAGCTTTCTGGACAGGAAGGACATTTGAGCAAGTGAGGAATAAGCACTGCTTTTGTTAATTTGCATAGGCAGAATAGAGACTTCTGGGAAAAGGCCGAAATTACAGACACAGAAAATGGCTGCATCTATAGAGAACGCTAAGAAGTGTTGGCAGCTTTTCCTCTGACCCTGGCCACTTTTACAAGCAATCCTATGATAGTCAGCAGGACCCACCCTAAAAAGGAAGGGGCATCCACTTGGACCCTTTCCACCTTTTCTAAGTCTCACCTGATCGAGCCTGATTGAGCACTGATTGAGCAGATAAGCACATGTAATTCTCATTTCAGAAAGGTATTGGTTAGCTTGCTGCTAGCAGCTCAGTTATGTTATGATGTTAGAGGCTATGCAAGGAATGCTTTAGTCCAGCGATATGCAGTTTTTATTGCGCCTTGCATTCAGCAGGAAGATCTTTAGCTTGAATCTGTGGCCTAGGTATTCACCTTGGTATTTCTATTGGCACAAAGTGAAGGAGTATTTGAGAGAAAATGCACAATGTGTTTCTTATGTTGTTATGAACAACTTGTTACTCTTTCTCATTAAGCTTCAGCCACTGCAGAAATATATAAATAAGGGCTGACTTCCTGTAAGACGTGTCCAAAGCTGGGACGAAATAAAAGGAGACACTTGTAAATGATAGTGCTATAGTTTGAGAAAGGGTAAGTTGAGACTGACTTTCATGCATATTCACAGACCAAGCATCATAAAGATACCAGCATGATCTTCATTGCGGGCTTAGAGCCGGTATTGGCTTTTGAGAGGTAAGAGGATTTTGAGGGCTCGTTGGTCTAGGGGTATGATTCTCGCTTTGGGTGCGAGAGGTCCCGGGTTCAAATCCCGGACGAGCCCTTTTCTTGGTACTCTTTTCAAGTTGTTTTGAAGTTTGCGTTTCAAAGCCAACATCAATTTTTTCTTTGCAGTAGTGGATAATTCTTTGTTAGAGTCTCATGCTTCAGCCCTGCCCAGTCTGAGCTAATACCAAACATCTGGTCTTGCATGGCATGTACGAGCGTTCAGCTAGGGATGTCGGGCAGGTTGCATGAATTAAATCTAAAGCCAGAGGCCCATGGAATAGCCAGTTCGGAGCAGTTTCATTACAGAAAAATCAACTGTAGGTATCTGTTTCTGTAGTGTAGTGGTTATCATGTTCGCCTCACACGCGAAAGGTCCCCGGTTCGAAACCGGGCAGAAACAGTTGTTATATTGTGTTGGCTACAATGTTGATTGGTGCCGTTTTGCCATGGAATTGTCCAAGCCCTGAAGATTATTTCATGCAATCTCGTTCCAAGAAAGGGAATTCTCTCAAAACACTAAAGTAATCGGCGTGTGGATGTATCTGTTGGTTCTCAGACCTTGCTTTCAAAAGAGCCCTGCAATCGGTTCGCTGCTCACCTAGAACAAGCATTAACATGAAGAATTGTTGGCACCAACAGGAATCTTATTTTAGTGGAGTGTTTCTGGCTTTGAGTGCAGAGGCCCTCGGCTCAATTCCAAGATGATCCTTCTCAAGGTGATGATACAAATGCATTGTCACCTTTACGTTTAATGTCATAATCATTTATTTCCAGTTGGTGGTGTAAGAATGTTTGCAACAGTATGGCGATTTTTCCTAGCCATGCATGAATGAAAGCATATCACTCGCCTTTAGGTGTTTTTCTAATACATTGATATTTGCATCTTCCTTCCTAGCCTGCATGTTTGACTATCTCACAGGAAGCATGTAATAAGTATCACATCAGGGCCCTTCTTCTACTCAATTCACAACTGTTCTATCACGACATAGATAAGAAAGCTGCATCTGCTTTTGTTGTGTAGTGGTAATCAGGTTTACCTGACGTGTGAAAGCCCCATGCTTTGAAAGTACACAGTAACAAAGAAACCGATGACTTTTATAAAAAGGTGTCATGTGTGTCTCTTACTTTGCACAAAAAGTGCCAGAGATGACTTCATTTGCAGTCACTTGAAAAGTAGGGATTCTCCAATAAATGGTAAAGGGTTGAAACAAATCTGAAGAAATGCATGACATACCTGTGTGTGTGTGTGTACGCATGTCTGTATATATAGGGAGAGAGAGAGCGTCAATATAAACAGACTTTATTTCAATCAAGCTATCTTTTCTATCCTTCAGGAGCAGAATGTTCTGATCATCAGCGCTCCAGAATGTAGTGTTTTCTTGGCAAGCATCACATATTGTGATGTGTTAGCTAAAAGTTCCATATCCTACAGACTGATATATTCCTCTGTACTTGCACCTTGGGGATTCATCAAAACCTGGCATAATAAGCAGCTTTCTACTGCCACAGACTGGACAGCGAAACAATTTAAAATATCCCAGAAAAAGAAAATAAGCATGCTTAATCAGAGCTTTCTGGACAGGAAGGACATTTGAGCAAGTGAGGAATAAGCACTGCTTTTGTTAATTTGCATAGGCAGAATAGAGACTTCTGGGAAAAGGCCGAAATTACAGACACAGAAAATGGCTGCATCTATAGAGAACGCTAAGAAGTGTTGGCAGCTTTTCCTCTGACCCTGGCCACTTTTACAAGCAATCCTATGATAGTCAGCAGGACCCACCCTAAAAAGGAAGGGGCATCCACTTGGACCCTTTCCACCTTTTCTGATCGAGCCTGATTGAGCACTGATTGAGCAGATAAGCACATGTAATTCTCATTTCAGAAAGGTATTGGTTAGCTTGCTGCTAGCAGCTCAGTTATGTTATGATGTTAGAGGCTATGCAAGGAATGCTTTAGTCCAGCGATATGCAGTTTTTATTGCGCCTTGCATTCAGCAGGAAGATCTTTAGCTTGAATCTGTGGCCTAGGTATTCACCTTGGTATTTCTATTGGCACAAAGTGAAGGAGTATTTGAGAGAAAATGCACAATGTGTTTCTTATGTTGTTATGAACAACTTGTTACTCTTTCTCATTAAGCTTCAGCCACTGCAGAAATATATAAATAAGGGCTGACTTCCTGTAAGACGTGTCCAAAGCTGGGACGAAATAAAAGGAGACACTTGTAAATGATAGTGCTATCGTTTGAGAAAGGGTAAGTTGAGACTGACTTTCATGCGTATTCACAGACCAAGCATCATAAAGATACCAGCATGATCTTCATTGCGGGCTTAGAGCCGGTATTGGCTTTTGAGAGGTAAGAGGATTTTGAGGGCTCGTTGGTCTAGGGGTATGATTCTCGCTTTGGGTGCGAGAGGTCCCGGGTTCAAATCCCAGACGAGCCCTTTTCTTGGTACTCTTTTCAAGTTGTTTTGAAGTTTGCGTTTCAAAGCCAACATCAATTTTTTCTTTGCAGTAGTGGATAATTCTTTGCTAGAGTCTCATGCTTCAGCCCTGCCCAGTCTGAGCTAATACCAAACATCTGGTCTTGCATGGCATGTACGAGCGTTCAGCTAGGGATGTCGGGCAGGTTGCATGAATTAAATCTAAAGCCAGAGGCCCATGGAATAGCCAGTTCGGAGCAGTTTCATTACAGAAAAATCAACTGTAGGTATCTGTTTCTGTAGTGTAGTGGTTATCACGTTCGCCTCACACGCGAAAGGTCCCCGGTTCGAAACCGGGCAGAAACAGTTGTTATATTGTGTTGGCTACAATGTTGAAAGGTGCCGTTTTGCCATGGAATTGTCCAAGCCCTGAAGATTATTTCATGCAATCTCGTTCCAAGAAAGGGAATTCTCTCAAAACACTAAAGTAATCGGCGTGTGGATGTATCTGTTGGTTCTCAGACCTTGCTTTCAAAAGAGCCCTGCAATCGGTTCGCTGCTCACCTAGAACAAGCATTAACATGAAGAATTGTTGGCACCAACAGGAATCTTATTTTAGTGGAGTGTTTCTGGCTTTGAGTGCAGAGGCCCTCGGCTCAATTCCAAGATGATCCTTCTCAAGGTGATGATACAAATGCATTGTCACCTTTACATTTAATGTCAGAATCATTTATTTCCAGTTGGTGGTGTAAGAATGTTTGCAACAGTATTGCGATTTTTCCTAGCCATGCATGAATGAAAGCATATCACTCGCCTTTAGGTGTTTTTCTAATACATTGATATTTGCATCTTCCTTCCTAGCCTGCATGTTTGACTATCTTACAGGAAGCATGTAATAAGTATCACATCAGGGCCCTTCTTCTACTCAATTCACAACTGTTCTATCACGACATAGATAAGAAAGCTGCATCTGCTTTTGTTGTGTAGTGGTAATCAGGTTTACCTGATGTGTGAAAGCCCCATGCTTTGAAAGTACACAGTAACAAAGAAACCGATGACTTTTATAAAAAGGTGTCATGTGTGTCTCTTACTTTGCACAAAAAGTGCCAGAGATGACTTCATTTGCAGTCACTTGAAAAGTAGGGATTCTCCAATAAATGGTAAAGGGTTGAAACAAATCTGAAGAAATGCATGACATACCTGTGTGTGTGTGTGTACGCATGTATGTATATATAGGGAGAGAGAGAGCGTCAATATAAACAGACTTTATTTCAATCAAGCTGTCTTTTCTATCCTTCAGGAGCAGAATGTTCTGATCATCAGCGCTCCAGAATGTAGTGTTTTCTTGGCAAGCATCACATATTGTGATGTGTTAGCTAAAAGTTCCATATCCTACAGACTGATATATTCCTCTGTACTTGCACCTTGGGGATTCATCAAAACCTGGCATAATAAGCAGCTTTCTACTGCCACAGACTGGACAGCGAAACAATTTAAAATATCCCAGAAAAAGAAAATAAGCATGCTTAATCAGAGCTTTCTGGACAGGAAGGACATTTGCGCAAGTGAGGAATAAGCACTGCTTTTGTTAATTTGCATAGGCAGAATAGAGACTTCTGGGAAAAGGCCGAAATTACAGACACAGAAAATGGCTGCATCTATAGAGAACGCTAAGAAGTGTTGGCAGCTTTTCCTCTGACCCTGGCCACTTTTACAAGCAATCCTATGATAGTCAGCAGGACCCACCCTAAAAAGGAAGGGGCATCCACTTGGACCCTTTCCACCTTTTCTGATCGAGCCTGATTGAGCACTGATTGAGCAGATAAGCACATGTAATTCTCATTTCAGAAAGGTATTGGTTAGCTTGCTGCTAGCAGCTCAGTTATGTTATGATGTTAGAGGCTATGCAAGGAATGCTTTAGTCCAGCGATATGCAGTTTTTATTGCGCCTTGCATTCAGCAGGAAGATCTTTAGCTTGAATCTGTGGCCTAGGTATTCACCTTGGTATTTCTATTGGCACAAAGTGAAGGAGTATTTGAGAGAAAATGCACAATGTGTTTCTTATGTTGTTATGAACAACTTGTTACTCTTTCTCATTAAGCTTCAGCCACTGCAGAAATATATAAATAAGGGCTGACTTCCTGTAAGACGTGTCCAAAGCTGGGACGAAATAAAAGGAGACACTTGTAAATGATAGTGCTATCATTTGAGAAAGGGTAAGTTGAGACTGACTTTCATGCGTATTCACAGACCAAGCATCATAAAGATACCAGCATGATCTTCATTGCGGGCTTAGAGCCGGTATTGGCTTTTGAGAGGTAAGAGGATTTTGAGGGCTCGTTGGTCTAGGGGTATGATTCTCGCTTTGGGTGCGAGAGGTCCCGGGTTCAAATCCCGGATGAGCCCTTTTCTTGGTACTCTTTTCAAGTTGTTTTGAAGTTTGCGTTTCAAAGCCAACATCAATTTTTTCTTTGCAGTAGTGGATAATTCTTTGCTAGAGTCTCATGCTTCAGCCCTGCCCAGTCTGAGCTAATACCAAACATCTGGTCTTGCATGGCATGTACGAGCGTTCAGCTAGGGATGTCGGGCAGGTTGCATGAAAGAAATCTAAAGCCAGAGGCCCATGGAATAGCCAGTTCGGAGCAGTTTCATTACAGAAAAATCAACTGTAGGTATCTGTTTCTGTAGTGTAGTGGTTATCACGTTCGCCTCACACGCGAAAGGTCCCCGGTTCGAAACCGGGCAGAAACAGTTGTTATATTGTGTTGGCTACAATGTTGATAGGTGCCGTTTTGCCATGGAATTGTCCAAGCCCTGAAGATTATTTCATGCAATCTCGTTCCAAGAAAGGGAATTCTCTCAAAACACTAAAGTAATCGGCGTGTGGATGTATCTGTTGGTTCTCAGACCTTGCTTTCAAAAGAGCCCAGCAATCGGTTCGCTGCTCACCTAGAACAAGCATTAACATGAAGAATTGTTGGCACCAACAGGAATCTTATTTTAGTGGAGTGTTTCTGGCTTTGAGTGCAGAGGCCCTCGGCTCAATTCCAAGATGATCCTTCTCAAGGTGATGATACAAATGCATTGTCACCTTTACGTTTAATGTCAGAATCATTTATTTCCAGTTGGTGGTGTAAGAATGTTTGCAACAGTATGGCGATTTTTCCTAGCCATGCATGAATGAAAGCATATCACTCGCCTTTAGGTGTTTTTCTAATACATTGATATTTGCATCTTCCTTCCTAGCTTGCATGTTTGACTATCTTACAGGAAGCATGTAATAAGTATCACATCAGGGCCCTTCTTCTACTCAATTCACAACTGTTCTATCACGACATAGATAAGAAAGCTTCATCTGCTTTTGTTGTGTAGTGGTAATCAGGTTTACCTGACGTGTGAAAGCCCCATGCTTTGAAATTACACAGTAACAAAGAAACCGATGACTTTTATAAAAAAGGTGTCATGTGTGTATCTTACTTTGCACAAAAAGTGCCAGAGATGACTTCATTTGCAGTCACTTGAAAAGTAGGGATTCTCCAATAAATGGTAAATGGTTGAAACAAATCTGAAGAAATGCATGACATACCTGTGTGTGTGTGTATACGCATGTATGTATATATAGGGAGAGAGAGAGCGTCAATATAAACAGACTTTATTTCAATCAAGCTGTCTTTTCTATCCTTCAGGAGCAGAATGTTCTGATCATCAGCGCTCCAGAATGTAGTGTTTTCTTGGCAAGCATCACATATTGTGATGTGTTAGCTAAAAGTTCCATATCCTACAGACTGATATATTCCTCTGTACTTGCACCTTGGGGATTCATCAAAACCTGGCATCATAAGCAGCTTTCTACTGCCACAGACTGGACAGCGAAACAATTTAAAATATCCCAGAAAAAGAAAATAAGCATGCTTAATCAGAGCTTTCTGGACAGGAAGGACATTTGAGCAAGTGAGGAATAAGCACTGCTTTTGTTAATTTGCATAGGCAGAATAGAGACTTCTGGGAAAAGGCCGAAATTACAGACACAGAAAATGGCTGCATCTATAGAGAACGCTAAGAAGTGTTGGCAGCTTTTCCTCTGACCCTGGCCACTTTTACAAGCAATCCTATGATAGTCAGCAGGACCCACCCTAAAAAGGAAGGGGCATCCACTTGGACCCTTTCCACCTTTTCTGATCGAGCCTGATTGAGCACTGATTGAGCAGATAAGCACATGTAATTCTCATTTCAGAAAGGTATTGGTTAGCTTGCTGCTAGCAGCTCAGTTATGTTATGATGTTAGAGGCTATGCAAGGAATGCTTTAGTCCAGCGATATGCAGTTTTTATTGCGCCTTGCATTCAGCAGGAAGATCTTTAGCTTGAATCTGTGGCCTAGGTATTCACCTATTGGCACAAAGTGAAGGAGTATTTGAGAGAAAATGCACAATGTGTTTCTTATGTTGTTATGAACAACTTGTTACTCTTTCTCATTAAGCTTCAGCCACTGCAGAAATATATAAATAAGGGCTGACTTCCTGTAAGACGTGTCCAAAGCTGGGACGAAATAAAAGGAGACACTTGTAAATGATAGTGCTATCGTTTGAGAAAGGGTAAGTTGAGACTGACTCTCATGCGTATTCACAGACCAAGCATCATAAAGATACCAGCATGATCTTCATTGCGGGCTTAGAGCCGGTATTGGCTTTTGAGAGGTAAGAGAATTTTGAGGGCTCGTTGGTCTAGGGGTATGATTCTCGCTTTGGGTGCGAGAGGTCCCGGGTTTAAATCCCGGACGAGCCCTTTTCTTGGTACTCTTTGCAAGTTGTTTTGAAGTTTGCGTTTCAAAGCCAACATCAATTTTTTCTTTGCAGTAGTGGATAATTCTTTGCTAGAGTCTCATGCTTCAGCCCTGCCCAGTCTGAGCTAATACCAAACATCTGGTCTTGCATGGCATGTACGAGCGTTCAGCTAGGGATGTCGGGCAGGTTGCATGAATTAAATCTAAAGCCAGAGGCCCATGGAATAGCCAGTTCGGAGCAGTTTCATTACAGAAAAATCAACTGTAGGTATCTGTTTCTGTAGTGTAGTGGTTATCACGTTCGCCTCACACGCGAAAGGTCTCAGGTTCGAAACCGGGCAGAAACAGTTGTTATATTGTGTTGGCTACAATGTTGATAGGTGCCGTTTTGCCATGGAATTGTCCAAGCCCTGAAGATTATTTCATGCAATCTCGTTCCAAGAAAGGGAATTCTCTCAAAACACTAAAGTAATCGGCGTGTGGATGTATCTGTTGGTTCTCAGACCTTGCTTTCAAAAGAGCCCTGCAATCGGTTCGCTGCTCACCTAGAACAAGCATTAACATGAAGAATTGTTGGCACCAACAGGAATCTTATTTTAGTGGAGTGTTTCTGGCTTTGAGTGCAGAGGCCCTCGGCTCAATTCCAAGATGATCCTTCTCAAGGTGATGATACAAATGCATTGTCACCTTTACGTTTAATGTCAGAATCATTTATTTCCAGTTGGTGGTGTAAGAATGTTTGCAACAGTATGGCGATTTTTCCTAGCCATGCATGAATGAAAGCATATCACTCGCCTTTAGGTGTTTTTCTAATACATTGATATTTGCATCTTCCTTCCTAGCTTGCATGTTTGACTATCTTACAGGAAGCATGTAATAAGTATCACATCAGGGCCCTTCTTCTACTCAAATCACAACTGTTCTATCACGACATAGATAAGAAAGCTGCATCTGCTTTTGTTGTGTAGTGGTAATCAGGTTTACCTGACGTGTGAAAGCCCCATGCTTTGAAATTACACAGTAACAAAGAAACCGATGACTTTTATAAAAAAGGTGTCATGTGTGTATCTTACTTTGCACCAAAAGTGCCAGAGATGACTTCATTTGCAGTCACTTGAAAAGTAGGGATTCTCCAATAAATGGTAAATGGTTGAAACAAATCTGAAGAAATGCATGACATACCTGTGTGTGTGTGTATACGCATGTATGTATATATAGGGAGAGAGAGAGCGTCAATATAAACAGACTTTATTTCAATCAAGCTGTCTTTTCTATCCTTCAGGAGCAGAATGTTCTGATCATCAGCGCTCCAGAATGTAGTGTTTTCTTGGCAAGCATCACATATTGTGATGTGTTAGCTAAAAGTTCCATATCCTACAGACTGATATATTCCTCTGTACTTGCACCTTGGGGATTCATCAAAACCTGGCATCATAAGCAGCTTTCTACTGCCACAGACTGGACAGCGAAACAATTTAAAATATCCCAGAAAAAGAAAATAAGCATGCTTAATCAGAGCTTTCTGGACAGGAAGGACATTTGAGCAAGTGAGGAATAAGCACTGCTTTTGTTAATTTGCATAGGCAGAATAGAGACTTCTGGGAAAAGGCCGAAATTACAGACACAGAAAATGGCTGCATCTATAGAGAACGCTAAGAAGTGTTGGCAGCTTTTCCTCTGACCCTGGCCACTTTTACAAGCAATCCTATGATAGTCAGCAGGACCCACCCTAAAAAGGAAGGGGCATCCACTTGGACCCTTTCCACCTTTTCTGATCGAGCCTGATTGAGCACTGATTGAGCAGATAAGCACATGTAATTCTCATTTCAGAAAGGTATTGGTTAGCTTGCTGCTAGCAGCTCAGTTATGTTATGATGTTAGAGGCTATGCAAGGAATGCTTTAGTCCAGCGATATGCAGTTTTTATTGCGCCTTGCATTCAGCAGGAAGATCTTTAGCTTGAATCTGTGGCCTAGGTATTCACCTTGGTATTTCTATTGGCACAAAGTGAAGGAGTATTTGAGAGAAAATGCACAATGTGTTTCTTATGTTGTTATGAACAACTTGTTACTCTTTCTCATTAAGCTTCAGCCACTGCAGAAATATATAAATAAGGGCTGACTTCCTGTAAGACGTGTCCAAAGCTGGGACGAAATAAAAGGAGACACTTGTAAATGATAGTGCTATCGTTTGAGAAAGGGTAAGTTGAGACTGACTTTCATGCGTATTCACAGACCAAGCATCATAAAGATACCAGCATGATCTTCATTGCGGGCTTAGAGCCGGTATTGGCTTTTGAGAGGTAAGAGGATTTTGAGGGCTCGTTGGTCTAGGGGTATGATTCTCGCTTTGGGTGCGAGAGGTCCCGGGTTCAAATCCCGGACGAGCCCTTTTCTTGGTACTCTTTTCAAGTTGTTTTGAAGTTTGCGTTTCAAAGCCAACATCAATTTTTTCTTTGCAGTAGTGGATAATTCTTTGTTAGAGTCTCATGCTTCAGCCCTGCCCAGTCTGAGCTAATACCAAACATCTGGTCTTGCATGGCATGTACGAGCGTTCAGCTAGGGATGTCGGGCAGGTTGCATGAACTAAATCTAAAGCCAGAGGCCCATGGAATAGCCAGTTCGGAGCAGTTTCATTACAGAAAAATCAACTGTAGGTATCTGTTTCTGTAGTGTAGTGGTTATCACGTTCGCCTCACACGCGAAAGGTCCCCGGTTCGAAACCGGGCAGAAACAGTTGTTATATTGTGTTGGCTATAATGTTGATAGGTGCCGTTTTGCCATGGAATTGTCCAAGCCCTGAAGATTATTTCATGCAATCTCGTTCCAAGAAAGGGAATTCTCTCAAAACACTAAAGTAATCGGCGTGTGGATGTATCTGTTGGTTCTCAGACCTTGCTTTCAAAAGAGCCCTGCAATCGGTTCGCTGCTCACCTAGAACAAGCATTAACATGAAGAATTGTTGGCACCAACAGGAATCTTATTTTAGTGGAGTGTTTCTGGCTTTGAGTGCAGAGGCCCTCGGCTCAATTCCAAGATGATCCTTCTCAAGGTGATGATACAAATGCATTGTCACCTTTACGTTTAATGTCAGAATCATTTATTTCCAGTTGGTGATGTAAGAATGTTTGCAACAGTATGGCGATTTTTCCTAGCCATGCATGAATGAAAGCATATCACTCGCCTTTAGGTGTTTTTCTAATACATTGATATTTGCATCTTCCTTCCTAGCCTGCATGTTTGACTATCTTACAGGAAGCATGTAATAAGTATCACATCAGGGCCCTTCTTCTACTCAATTCACAACTGTTCTATCACGACATAGATAAGAAAGCTGCATCTGCTTTTGTTGTGTAGTGGTAATCAGGTTTACCTGACGTGTGAAAGCCCCATGCTTTGAAAGTACACAGTAACAAAGAAACCGATGACTTTTATAAAAAGGTGTCATGTGTGTCTCTTACTTTGCACAAAAAGTGCCAGAGATGACTTCATTTGCAGTCACTTGAAAAGTAGGGATTCTCCAATAAATGGTAAAGGGTTGAAACAAATCTGAAGAAATGCATGACATACCTGTGTGTGTGTGTGTACGCATGTCTGTATATATAGGGAGAGAGAGAGCGTCAATATAAACAGACTTTATTTCAATCAAGCTGTCTTTTCTATCCTTCAGGAGCAGAATGTTCTGATCATCAGCGCTCCAGAATGTAGTGTTTTCTTGGCAAGCATCACATATTGTGATGTGTTAGCTAAAAGTTCCATATCCTACAGACTGATATATTCCTCTGTACTTGCACCTTGGGGATTCATCAAAACCTGGCATAATAAGCAGCTTTCTACTGCCACAGACTGGACAGCGAAACAATTTAAAATATCCCAGAAAAAGAAAATAAGCATGCTTAATCAGAGCTTTCTGGACAGGAAGGACATTTGAGCAAGTGAGGAATAAGCACTGCTTTTGTTAATTTGCATAGGCAGAATAGAGACTTCTGGGAAAAGGCCGAAATTACAGACACAGAAAATGGCTGCATCTATAGAGAACGCTAAGAAGTGTTGGCAGCTTTTCCTCTGACCCTGGCCACTTTTACAAGCAATCCTATGATAGTCAGCAGGACCCACCCTAAAAAGGAAGGGGCATCCACTTGGACCCTTTCCACCTTTTCTGATCGAGCCTGATTGAGCACTGATTGAGCAGATAAGCAAATGTAATTCTCATTTCAGAAAGGTATTGGTTAGCTTGCTGCTAGCAGCTCAGTTATGTTATGATGTTAGAGGCTATGCAAGGAATGCTTTAGTCCAGCGATATGCAGTTTTTATTGCGCCTTGCATTCAGCAGGAAGATCTTTAGCTTGAATCTGTGGCCTAGGTATTCACCTTGGTATTTCTATTGGCACAAAGTGAAGGAGTATTTGAGAGAAAATGCACAATGTGTTTCTTATGTTGTTATGAACAACTTGTTACTCTTTCTCATTAAGCTTCAGCCACTGCAGAAATATATAAATAAGGGCTGACTTCCTGTAAGACGTGTCCAAAGCTGGGACGAAATAAAAGGAGACACTTGTAAATGATAGTGCTATCGTTTGAGAAAGGGTAAGTTGAGACTGACTTTCATGCGTATTCACAGACCAAGCATCATAAAGATACCAGCATGATCTTCATTGCGGGCTTAGAGCCGGTATTGGCTTTTGAGAGGTAAGAGGATTTAGAGGGCTCGTTGGTCTAGGGGTATGATTCTCGCTTTGGGTGCGAGAGGTCCCGGGTTCAAATCCCGGACGAGCCCTTTTCTTGGTACTCTTTTCAAGTTGTTTTGAAGTTTGCGTTTCAAAGCCAACATCAATTTTTTCTTTGCAGTAGTGGATAATTCTTTGCTAGAGTCTCATGCTTCAGCCCTGCCCAGTCTGAGCTAATACCAAACATCTGGTCTTGCATGGCATGTACGAGCGTTCAGCTAGGGATGTCGGGCAGGTTGCATGAATTAAATCTAAAGCCAGAGGCCCATGGAATAGCCAGTTCGGAGCAGTTTCATTACAGAAAAATCAACTGTAGGTATCTGTTTCTGTAGTGTAGTGGTTATCACGTTCGCCTCACACGCGAAAGGTCCCCGGTTCGAAACCGGGCAGAAACAGTTGTTATATTGTGTTGGCTACAATGTTGAAAGGTGCCGTTTTGCCATGGAATTGTCCAAGCCCTGAAGATTATTTCATGCAATCTCGTTCCAAGAAAGGGAATTCTCTCAAAACACTAAAGTAATCGGCGTGTGGATGTATCTGTTGGTTCTCAGACCTTGCTTTCAAAAGAGCCCTGCAATCGGTTCGCTGCTCACCTAGAACAAGCATTAACATG
Organism: Triturus cristatus; assembly: GCF_964204655.1. NCBI lineage: Eukaryota > Metazoa > Chordata > Amphibia > Caudata > Salamandridae > Triturus > Triturus cristatus. Next base: position 740,031,063 of record NC_140591.1, on the reverse strand, counting down.
AAGAATTGTTGGCACCAACAGGAATCTTATTTTAGTGGAGTGTTTCTGGCTTTGAGTGCAGAGGCCCTCGGCTCAATTCCAAGATGATCCTTCTCAAGGTGATGATACAAATGCATTGTCACCTTTACATTTAATGTCAGAATCATTTATTTCCAGTTGGTGGTGTAAGAATGTTTGCAACAGTATGGCGATTTTTCCTAGCCATGCATGAATGAAAGCATATCACTCGCCTTTAGGTGTTTTTCTAATACATTGATATTTGCATCTTCCTTCCTAGCCTGCATGTTTGACTATCTTACAGGAAGCATGTAATAAGTATCACATCAGGGCCCTTCTTCTACTCAATTCACAACTGTTCTATCACGACATAGATAAGAAAGCTGCATCTGCTTTTGTTGTGTAGTGGTAATCAGGTTTACCTGATGTGTGAAAGCCCCATGCTTTGAAAGTACACAGTAACAAAGAAACCGATGACTTTTATAAAAAGGTGTCATGTGTGTCTCTTACTTTGCACAAAAAGTGCCAGAGATGACTTCATTTGCAGTCACTTGAAAAGTAGGGATTCTCCAATAAATGGTAAATGGTTGAAACAAATCTGAAGAAATGCATGACATACCTGTGTGTGTGTGTGTACGCATGTATGTATATATAGGGAGAGAGAGAGCGTCAATATAAACAGACTTTATTTCAATCAAGCTGTCTTTTCTATCCTTCAGGAGCAGAATGTTCTGATCATCAGCGCTCCAGAATGTAGTGTTTTCTTGGCAAGCATCACATATTGTGATGTGTTAGCTAAAAGTTCCATATCCTACAGACTGATATATTCCTCTGTACTTGCACCTTGGGGATTCATCAAAACCTGGCATCATAAGCAGCTTTCTACTGCCACAGACTGGACAGCGAAACAATTTAAAATATCCCAGAAAAAGAAAATAAGCATGCCTAATCAGAGCTTTCTGGACAGGAAGGACATTTGAGCAAGTGAGGAATAAGCACTGCTTTTGTTAATTTGCATAGGCAGAATAGAGACTTCTGGGAAAAGGCCGAAATTACAGACACAGAAAATGGCTGCATCTATAGAGAACGCTAAGAAGTGTTGGCAGCTTTTCCTCTGACCCTGGCCACTTTTACAAGCAATCCTATGATAGTCAGCAGGACCCACCCTAAAAAGGAAGGGGCATCCACTTGGACCCTTTCCACCTTTTCTGATCGAGCCTGATTGAGCACTGATTGAGCAGATAAGCACATGTAATTCTCATTTCAGAAAGGTATTGGTTAGCTTGCTGCTAGCAGCTCAGTTATGTTATGATGTTAGAGGCTATGCAAGGAATGCTTTAGTCCAGCGATATGCAGTTTTTATTGCGCCTTGCATTCAGCAGGAAGATCTTTAGCTTGAATCTGTGGCCTAGGTATTCACCTTGGTATTTCTATTGGCACAAAGTGAAGGAGTATTTGAGAGAAAATGCACAATGTGTTTCTTATGTTGTTATGAACAACTTGTTACTCTTTCTCATTAAGCTTCAGCCACTGCAGAAATATATAAATAAGGGCTGACTTCCTGTAAGACGTGTCCAAAGCTGGGACGAAATAAAAGGAGACACTTGTAAATGATAGTGCTATCGTTTGAGAAAGGGTAAGTTGAGACTGACTTTCATGCGTATTCACAGACCAAGCATCATAAAGATACCAGCATGATCTTCATTGCGGGCTTAGAGCCGGTATTGGCTTTTGAGAGGTAAGAGGATTTTGAGGGCTCGTTGGTCTAGGGGTATGATTCTCGCTTTGGGTGCGAGAGGTCCCGGGTTCAAATCCCGGACGAGCCCTTTTCTTGGTACTCTTTTCAAGTTGTTTTGAAGTTTGCGTTTCAAAGCCAACATCAATTTTTTCTTTGCAGTAGTGGATAATTCTTTGCTAGAGTCTCATGCTTCAGCCCTGCCCAGTCTGAGCTAATACCAAACATCTGGTCTTGCATGGCATGTACGAGCGTTCAGCTAGGGATGTCGGGCAGGTTGCATGAATTAAATCTAAAGCCAGAGGCCCATGGAATAGCCAGTTCGGAGCAGTTTCATTACAGAAAAATCAACTGTAGGTATCTGTTTCTGTAGTGTAGTGGTTATCACGTTCGCCTCACACCCGAAAGGTCCCCGGTTCGAAACCGGGCAGAAACAGTTGTTATATTGTGTTGGCTACAATGTTGATAGGTGCCGTTTTGCCATGGAATTGTCCAAGCCCTGAAGATTATTTCATGCAATCTCGTTCCAAGAAAGGGAATTCTCTCAAAACACTAAAGTAATCGGCGTGTGGATGTATCTGTTGGTTCTCAGACCTTGCTTTCAAAAGAGCCCTGCAATCGGTTCGCTGCTCACCTAGAACAAGCATTAACATGAAGAATTGTTGGCACCAACAGGAATCTTATTTTAGTGGAGTGTTTCTGGCTTTGAGTGCAGAGGCCCTCGGCTCAATTCCAAGATGATCCTTCTCAAGGTGATGATACAAATGCATTGTCACCTTTACGTTTAATGTCAGAATCATTTATTTCCAGTTGGTGGTGTAAGAATGTTTGCAACAGTATTGCGATTTTTCCTAGCCATGCATGAATGAAAGCATATCACTCGCCTTTAGGTGTTTTTCTAATACATTGATATTTGCATCTTCCTTCCTAGCCTGCATGTTTGACTATCTTACAGGAAGCATGTAATAAGTATCACATCAGGGCCCTTCTTCTACTCAATTCACAACTGTTCTATCACGACATAGATAAGAAAGCTGCATCTGCTTTTGTTGTGTAGTGGTAATCAGGTTTACCTGACGTGTGAAAGCCCCATGCTTTGAAAGTACACAGTAACAAAGAAACCGATGACTTTTATAAAAAGGTGTCATGTGTGTCTCTTACTTTGCACAAAAAGTGCCAGAGATGACTTCATTTGCAGTCACTTGAAAAGTAGGGATTCTCCAATAAATGGTAAAGGGTTGAAACAAATCTGAAGAAATGCATGACATACCTGTGTGTGTGTGTGTACGCATGTATGTATATATAGGGAGAGAGAGAGCGTCAATATAAACAGACTTTATTTCAATCAAGCTGTCTTTTCTATCCTTCAGGAGCAGAATGTTCTGATCATCAGCGCTCCAGAATGTAGTGTTTTCTTGGCAAGCATCACATATTGTGATGTGTTAGCTAAAAGTTCCATATCCTACAGACTGATATATTCCTCTGTACTTGCACCTTGGGGATTCATCAAAACCTGGCATAATAAGCAGCTTTCTACTGCCACAGACTGGACAGCGAAACAATTTAAAATATCCCAGAAAAAGAAAATAAGCATGCTTAATCAGAGCTTTCTGGACAGGAAGGACATTTGCGCAAGTGAGGAATAAGCACTGCTTTTGTTATTTTGCATAGGCAGAATAGAGACTTCTGGGAAAAGGCCGAAATTACAGACACAGAAAATGGCTGCATCTATAGAGAACGCTAAGAAGTGTTGGCAGCTTTTCCTCTGACCCTGGCCACTTTTACAAGCAATCCTATGATAGTCAGCAGGACCCACCCTAAAAAGGAAGGGGCATCCACTTGGACCCTTTCCACCTTTTCTGATCGAGCCTGATTGAGCACTGATTGAGCAGATAAGCACATGTAATTCTCATTTCAGAAAGGTATTGGTTAGCTTGCTGCTAGCAGCTCAGTTATGTTATGATGTTAGAGGCTATGCAAGGAATGCTTTAGTCCAGCGATATGCAGTTTTTATTGCGCCTTGCATTCAGCAGGAAGATCTTTAGCTTGAATCTGTGGCCTAGGTATTCACCTTGGTATTTCTATTGGCACAAAGTGAAGGAGTATTTGAGAGAAAATGCACAATGTGTTTCTTATGTTGTTATGAACAACTTGTTACTCTTTCTCATTAAGCTTCAGCCACTGCAGAAATATATAAATAAGGGCTGACTTCCTGTAAGACGTGTCCAAAGCTGGGACGAAATAAAAGGAGACACTTGTAAATGATAGTGCTATCATTTGAGAAAGGGTAAGTTGAGACTGACTTTCATGCGTATTCACAGACCAAGCATCATAAAGATACCAGCATGATCTTCATTGCGGGCTTAGAGCCGGTATTGGCTTTTGAGAGGTAAGAGGATTTTGAGGGCTTGTTGGTCTAGGGGTATGATTCTCGCTTTGGGTGCGAGAGGTCCCGGGTTCAAATCCCGGATGAGCCCTTTTCTTGGTACTCTTTTCAAGTTGTTTTGAAGTTTGCGTTTCAAAGCCAACATCAATTTTTTCTTTGCAGTAGTGGATAATTCTTTGCTAGAGTCTCATGCTTCAGCCCTGCCCAGTCTGAGCTAATACCAAACATCTGGTCTTGCATGGCATGTACGAGCGTTCAGCTAGGGATGTCGGGCAGGTTGCATGAAAGAAATCTAAAGCCAGAGGCCCATGGAATAGCCAGTTCGGAGCAGTTTCATTACAGAAAAATCAACTGTAGGTATCTGTTTCTGTAGTGTAGTGGTTATCACGTTCGCCTCACACGCGAAAGGTCCCCGGTTCGAAACCGGGCAGAAACAGTTGTTATATTGTGTTGGCTACAATGTTGATAGGTGCCGTTTTGCCATGGAATTGTCCAAGCCCTGAAGATTATTTCATGCAATCTCGTTCCAAGAAAGGGAATTCTCTCAAAACACTAAAGTAATCGGCGTGTGGATGTATCTGTTGGTTCTCAGACCTTGCTTTCAAAAGAGCCCAGCAATCGGTTCGCTGCTCACCTAGAACAAGCATTAACATGAAGAATTGTTGGCACCAACAGGAATCTTATTTTAGTGGAGTGTTTCTGGCTTTGAGTGCAGAGGCCCTCGGCTCAATTCTAAGATGATCCTTCTCAAGGTGATGATACAAATGCATTGTCACCTTTACGTTTAATGTCAGAATCATTTATTTCCAGTTGGTGGTGTAAGAATGTTTGCAACAGTATGGCGATTTTTCCTAGCCATGCATGAATGAAAGCATATCACTCGCCTTTAGGTGTTTTTCTAATACATTGATATTTGCATCTTCCTTCCTAGCCTGCATGTTTGACTATCTTACAGGCTGCATGTAATAAGTATCACATCAGGGCCCTTCTTCTACTCAATTCACAACTGTTCTATCACGACATAGATAAGAAAGCTTCATCTGCTTTTGTTGTGTAGTGGTAATCAGGTTTACCTGACGTGTGAAAGCCCCATGCTTTGAAATTACACAGTAACAAAGAAACCGATGACTTTTATAAAAAAGGTGTCATGTGTGTATCTTACTTTGCACAAAAAGTGCCAGAGATGACTTCATTTGCAGTCACTTGAAAAGTAGGGATTCTCCAATAAATGGTAAATGGTTGAAACAAATCTGAAGAAATGCATGACATACCTGTGTGTGTGTGTATACGCATGTATGTATATATAGGGAGAGAGAGAGCGTCAATATAAACAGACTTTATTTCAATCAAGCTGTCTTTTCTATCCTTCAGGAGCAGAATGTTCTGATCATCAGCGCTCCAGAATGTAGTGTTTTCTTGGCAAGCATCACATATTGTGATGTGTTAGCTAAAAGTTCCATATCCTACAGACTGATATATTCCTCTGTACTTGCACCTTGGGGATTCATCAAAACCTGGCATCATAAGCAGCTTTCTACTGCCACAGACTGGACAGCGAAACAATTTAAAATATCCCAGAAAAAGAAAATAAGCATGCTTAATCAGAGCTTTCTGGACAGGAAGGACATTTGAGCAAGTGAGGAATAAGCACTGCTTTTGTTAATTTGCATAGGCAGAATAGAGACTTCTGGGAAAAGGCCGAAATTACAGACACAGAAAATGGCTGCATCTATAGAGAACGCTAAGAAGTGTTGGCAGCTTTTCCTCTGACCCTGGCCACTTTTACAAGCAATCCTATGATAGTCAGCAGGACCCACCCTAAAAAGGAAGGGGCATCCACTTGGACCCTTTCCACCTTTTCTGATCGAGCCTGATTGAGCACTGATTGAGCAGATAAGCACATGTAATTCTCATTTCAGAAAGGTATTGGTTAGCTTGCTGCTAGCAGCTCAGTTATGTTATGATGTTAGAGGCTATGCAAGGAATGCTTTAGTCCAGCGATATGCAGTTTTTATTGCGCCTTGCATTCAGCAGGAAGATCTTTAGCTTGAATCTGTGGCCTAGGTATTCACCTTGGTATTTCTATTGGCACAAAGTGAAGGAGTATTTGAGAGAAAATGCACAATGTGTTTCTTATGTTGTTATGAACAACTTGTTACTCTTTCTCATTAAGCTTCAGCCACTGCAGAAATATATAAATAAGGGCTGACTTCCTGTAAGACGTGTCCAAAGCTGGGACGAAATAAAAGGAGACACTTGTAAATGATAGTGCTATCGTTTGAGAAAGGGTAAGTTGAGACTGACTTTCATGCGTATTCACAGACCAAGCATCATAAAGATACCAGCATGATCTTCATTGCGGGCTTAGAGCCGGTATTGGCTTTTGAGAGGTAAGAGGATTTTGAGGGCTCGTTGGTCTAGGGGTATGATTCTCGCTTTGGGTGCGAGAGGTCCCGGGTTCAAATCCCGGACGAGCCCTTTTCTTGGTACTCTTTTCAAGTTGTTTTGAAGTTTGCGTTTCAAAGCCAACATCAATTTTTTCTTTGCAGTAGTGGATAATTCTTTGCTAGAGTCTCATGCTTCAGCCCTGCCCAGTCTGAGCTAATACCAAACATCTGGTCTTGCATGGCATGTACGAGCGTTCAGCTAGGGATGTCGGGCAGGTTGCATGAATTAAATCTAAAGCCAGAGGCCCATGGAATAGCCAGTTCGGAGCAGTTTCATTACAGAAAAATCAACTGTAGGTATCTGTTTCTGTAGTGTAGTGGTTATCACGTTCGCCTCACACCCGAAAGGTCCCCGGTTCGAAACCGGGCAGAAACAGTTGTTATATTGTGTTGGCTACAATGTTGATAGGTGCCGTTTTGCCATGGAATTGTCCAAGCCCTGAAGATTATTTCATGCAATCTCGTTCCAAGAAAGGGAATTCTCTCAAAACACTAAAGTAATCGGCGTGTGGATGTATCTGTTGGTTCTCAGACCTTGCTTTCAAAAGAGCCCTGCAATCGGTTCGCTGCTCACCTAGAACAAGCATTAACATGAAGAATTGTTGGCACCAACAGGAATCTTATTTTAGTGGAGTGTTTCTGGCTTTGAGTGCAGAGGCCCTCGGCTCAATTCCAAGATGATCCTTCTCAAGGTGATGATACAAATGCATTGTCACCTTTACGTTTAATGTCAGAATCATTTATTTCCAGTTGGTGGTGTAAGAATGTTTGCAACAGTATTGCGATTTTTCCTAGCCATGCATGAATGAAAGCATATCACTCGCCTTTAGGTGTTTTTCTAATACATTGATATTTGCATCTTCCTTCCTAGCCTGCATGTTTGACTATCTTACAGGAAGCATGTAATAAGTATCACATCAGGGCCCTTCTTCTACTCAATTCACAACTGTTCTATCACGACATAGATAAGAAAGCTGCATCTGCTTTTGTTGTGTAGTGGTAATCAGGTTTACCTGACGTGTGAAAGCCCCATGCTTTGAAAGTACACAGTAACAAAGAAACCGATGACTTTTATAAAAAGGTGTCATGTGTGTCTCTTACTTTGCACAAAAAGTGCCAGAGATGACTTCATTTGCAGTCACTTGAAAAGTAGGGATTCTCCAATAAATGGTAAAGGGTTGAAACAAATCTGAAGAAATGCATGACATACCTGTGTGTGTGTGTGTACGCATGTATGTATATATAGGGAGAGAGAGAGCGTCAATATAAACAGACTTTATTTCAATCAAGCTGTCTTTTCTATCCTTCAGGAGCAGAATGTTCTGATCATCAGCGCTCCAGAATGTAGTGTTTTCTTGGCAAGCATCACATATTGTGATGTGTTAGCTAAAAGTTCCATATCCTACAGACTGATATATTCCTCTGTACTTGCACCTTGGGGATTCATCAAAACCTGGCATAATAAGCAGCTTTCTACTGCCACAGACTGGACAGCGAAACAATTTAAAATATCCCAGAAAAAGAAAATAAGCATGCTTAATCAGAGCTTTCTGGACAGGAAGGACATTTGCGCAAGTGAGGAATAAGCACTGCTTTTGTTAATTTGCATAGGCAGAATAGAGACTTCTGGGAAAAGGCCGAAATTACAGACACAGAAAATGGCTGCATCTATAGAGAACGCTAAGAAGTGTTGGCAGCTTTTCCTCTGACCCTGGCCACTTTTACAAGCAATCCTATGATAGTCAGCAGGACCCACCCTAAAAAGGAAGGGGCATCCACTTGGACCCTTTCCACCTTTTCTGATCGAGCCTGATTGAGCACTGATTGAGCAGATAAGCACATGTAATTCTCATTTCAGAAAGGTATTGGTTAGCTTGCTGCTAGCAGCTCAGTTATGTTATGATGTTAGAGGCTATGCAAGGAATGCTTTAGTCCAGCGATATGCAGTTTTTATTGCGCCTTGCATTCAGCAGGAAGATCTTTAGCTTGAATCTGTGGCCTAGGTATTCACCTTGGTATTTCTATTGGCACAAAGTGAAGGAGTATTTGAGAGAAAATGCACAATGTGTTTCTTATGTTGTTATGAACAACTTGTTACTCTTTCTCATTAAGCTTCAGCCACTGCAGAAATATATAAATAAGGGCTGACTTCCTGTAAGACGTGTCCAAAGCTGGGACGAAATAAAAGGAGACACTTGTAAATGATAGTGCTATCGTTTGAGAAAGGGTAAGTTGAGACTGACTTTCATGCGTATTCACAGACCAAGCATCATAAAGATACCAGCATGATCTTCATTGCGGGCTTAGAGCCGGTATTGGCTTTTGAGAGGTAAGAGGATTTTGAGGGCTCGTTGGTCTAGGGGTATGATTCTCGCTTTGGGTGCGAGAGGTCCCGGGTTCAAATCCCGGACGAGCCCTTTTCTTGGTACTCTTTTCAAGTTGTTTTGAAGTTTGCGTTTCAAAGCCAACATCAATTTTTTCTTTGCAGTAGTGGATAATTCTTTGCTAGAGTCTCATGCTTCAGCCCTGCCCAGTCTGAGCTAATACCAAACATCTGGTCTTGCATGGCATGTACGAGCGTTCAGCTAGGGATGTCGGGCAGGTTGCATGAATTAAATCTAAAGCCAGAGGCCCATGGAATAGCCAGTTCGGAGCAGTTTCATTACAGAAAAATCAACTGTAGGTATCTGTTTCTGTAGTGTAGTGGTTATCACGTTCCCCTCACACCCGAAAGGTCCCCGGTTCGAAACCGGGCAGAAACAGTTGTTATATTGTGTTGGCTACAATGTTGATAGGTGCCGTTTTGCCATGGAATTGTCCAAGCCCTGAAGATTATTTCATGCAATCTCGTTCCAAGAAAGGGAATTCTCTCAAAACACTAAAGTAATCGGCGTGTGGATGTATCTGTTGGTTCTCAGACCTTGCTTTCAAAAGAGCCCTGCAATCGGTTCGCTGCTCACCTAGAACAAGCATTAACATGAAGAATTGTTGGCACCAACAGGAATCTTATTTTAGTGGAGTGTTTCTGGCTTTGAGTGCAGAGGCCCTCGGCTCAATTCCAAGATGATCCTTCTCAAGGTGATGATACAAATGCATTGTCACCTTTACGTTTAATGTCAGAATCATTTATTTCCAGTTGGTGGTGTAAGAATGTTTGCAACAGTATTGCGATTTTTCCTAGCCATGCATGAATGAAAGCATATCACTCGCCTTTAGGTGTTTTTCTAATACATTGATATTTGCATCTTCCTTCCTAGCCTGCATGTTTGACTATCTTACAGGAAGCATGTAATAAGTATCACATCAGGGCCCTTCTTCTACTCAATTCACAACTGTTCTATCACGACATAGATAAGAAAGCTGCATCTGCTTTTGTTGTGTAGTGGTAATCAGGTTTACCTGACGTGTGAAAGCCCCATGCTTTGAAAGTACACAGTAACAAAGAAACCGATGACTTTTATAAAAAGGTGTCATGTGTGTCTCTTACTTTGCACAAAAAGTGCCAGAGATGACTTCATTTGCAGTCACTTGAAAAGTAGGGATTCTCCAATAAATGGTAAAGGGTTGAAACAAATCTGAAGAAATGCATGACATACCTGTGTGTGTGTGTGTACGCATGTATGTATATATAGGGAGAGAGAGAGCGTCAATATAAACAGACTTTATTTCAATCAAGCTGTCTTTTCTATCCTTCAGGAGCAGAATGTTCTGATCATCAGCGCTCCAGAATGTAGTGTTTTCTTGGCAAGCATCACATATTGTGATGTGTTAGCTAAAAGTTCCATATCCTACAGACTGATATATTCCTCTGTACTTGCACCTTGGGGATTCATCAAAACCTGGCATAATAAGCAGCTTTCTACTGCCACAGACTGGACAGCGAAACAATTTAAAATATCCCAGAAAAAGAAAATAAGCATGCTTAATCAGAGCTTTCTGGACTGGAAGGACATTTGCGCAAGTGAGGAATAAGCACTGCTTTTGTTAATTTGCATAGGCAGAATAGAGACTTCTGGGAAAAGGCCGAAATTACAGACACAGAAAATGGCTGCATCTATAGAGAACGCTAAGAAGTGTTGGCAGCTTTTCCTCTGACCCTGGCCACTTTTACAAGCAATCCTATGATAGTCAGCAGGACCCACCCTAAAAAGGAAGGGGCATCCACTTGGACCCTTTCCACCTTTTCTGATCGAGCCTGATTGAGCACTGATTGAGCAGATAAGCACATGTAATTCTCATTTCAGAAAGGTATTGGTTAGCTTGCTGCTAGCAGCTCAGTTATGTTATGATGTTAGAGGCTATGCAAGGAATGCTTTAGTCCAGCGATATGCAGTTTTTATTGCGCCTTGCATTCAGCAGGAAGATCTTTAGCTTGAATCTGTGGCCTAGGTATTCACCTTGGTATTTCTATTGGCACAAAGTGAAGGAGTATTTGAGAGAAAATGCACAATGTGTTTCTTATGTTGTTATGAACAACTTGTTACTCTTTCTCATTAAGCTTCAGCCACTGCAGAAATATATAAATAAGGGCTGACTTCCTGTAAGACGTGTCCAAAGCTGGGACGAAATAAAAGGAGACACTTGTAAATGATAGTGCTATCGTTTGAGAAAGGGTAAGTTGAGACTGACTTTCATGCGTATTCACAGACCAAGCATCATAAAGATACCAGCATGATCTTCATTGCGGGCTTAGAGCCGGTATTGGCTTTTGAGAGGTAAGAGGATTTTGAGGGCTCGTTGGTCTAGGGGTATGATTCTCGCTTTGGGTGCGAGAGGTCCCGGGTTCCAATCCCGGATGAGCCCTTTTCTTGGTACTCTTTTCAAGTTGTTTTGAAGTTTGCGTTTCAAAGCCAACCTCAATTTTTTCTTTGCAGTAGTGGATAATTCTTTGCTAGAGTCTCATGCTTCAGCCCTGCCCAGTCTGAGCTAATACCAAACATCTGGTCTTGCATGGCATGTACGAGCGTTCAGCTAGGGATGTCGGGCAGGTTGCATGAAAGAAATCTAAAGCCAGAGGCCCATGGAATAGCCAGTTCGGAGCAGTTTCATTACAGAAAAATCAACTGTAGGTATCTGTTTCTGTAGTGTAGTGGTTATCACGTTCGACTCACACGCGAAAGGTCCCCGGTTCGAAACCGGGCAGAAACAGTTGTTATATTGTGTTGGCTACAATGTTGATAGGTGCCGTTTTGCCATGGAATTGTCCAAGCCCTGAAGATTATTTCATGCAATCTCGTTCCAAGAAAGGGAATTCTCTCAAAACACTAAAGTAATCGGCGTGTGGATGTATCTGTTGGTTCTCAGACCTTGCTTTCAAAAGAGCCCAGCAATCGGTTCGCTGCTCACCTAGAACAAGCATTAACATGAAGAATTGTTGGCACCAACAGGAATCTTATTTTAGTGGAGTGTTTCTGGCTTTGAGTGCAGAGGCCCTCGGCTCAATTCCAAGATGATCCTTCTCAAGGTGATGATACAAATGCATTGTCACCTTTACGTTTAATGTCAGAATCATTTATTTCCAGTTGGTGGTGTAAGAATGTTTGCAACAGTATGGCGATTTTTCCTAGCCATGCATGAATGAAAGCATATCACTCGCCTTTAGGTGTTTTTCTAATACATTGATATTTGCATCTTCCTTCCTAGCCTGCATGTTTGACTATCTTACAGGAAGCATGTAATAAGTATCACATCAGGGCCCTTCTTCTACTCAAATCACAACTGTTCTATCACGACATAGATAAGAAAGCTGCATCTGCTTTTGTTGTGTAGTGGTAATCAGGTTTACCTGACGTGTGAAAGCCCCATGCTTTGAAATTACACAGTAACAAAGAAACCGATGACTTTTATAAAAAAGGTGTCATGTGTGTATCTTACTTTGCACAAAAAGTGCCAGAGATGACTTCATTTGCAGTCACTTGAAAAGTAGGGATTCTCCAATAAATGGTAAATGGTTGAAACAAATCTGAAGAAATGCATGACATACCTGTGTGTGTGTGTATACGCATGTATGTATATATAGGGAGAGAGAGAGCGTCAATATAAACAGACTTTATTTCAATCAAGCTGTCTTTTCTATCCTTCAGGAGCAGAATGTTCTGATCATCAGCGCTCCAGAATGTAGTGTTTTCTTGGCAAGCATCACATATTGTGATGTGTTAGCTAAAAGTTCCATATCCTACAGACTGATATATTCCTCTGTACCTGCACCTTGGGGATTCATCAAAACCTGGCATCATAAGCAGCTTTCTACTGCCACAGACTGGACAGCGAAACAATTTAAAATATCCCAGAAAAAGAAAATAAGCATGCTTAATCAGAGCTTTCTGGACAGGAAGGACATTTGAGCAAGTGAGGAATAAGCACTGCTTTTGTTAATTTGCATAGGCAGAATAGAGACTTCTGGGAAAAGGCCGAAATTACAGACACAGAAAATGGCTGCATCTATAGAGAACGCTAAGAAGTGTTGGCAGCTTTTCCTCTGACCCTGGCCACTTTTACAAGCAATCCTATGATAGTCAGCAGGACCCACCCTAAAAAGGAAGGGGCATCCACTTGGACCCTTTCCACCTTTTCTAAGTCGAGCCTGATTGAGCACTGATTGAGCAGATAAGCACATGTAATTCTCATTTCAGAAAGGTATTGGTTAGCTTGCTGCTAGCAGCTCAGTTATGTTATGATGTTAGAGGCTATGCAAGGAATGCTTTAGTCCAGCGATATGCAGTTTTTATTGCGCCTTGCATTCAGCAGGAAGATCTTTAGCTTGAATCTGTGGCCTAGGTATTCACCTTGGTATTTCTATTGGCACAAAGTGAAGGAGTATTTGAGAGAAAATGCACAATGTGTTTCTTATGTTGTTATGAACAACTTGTTACTCTTTCTCATTAAGCTTCAGCCACTGCAGAAATATATAAATAAGGGCTGACTTCCTGTAAGACGTGTCCAAAGCTGGGACGAAATAAAAGGAGACACTTGTAAATGATAGTGCTATCGTTTGAGAAAGGGTAAGTTGAGACTGACTTTCATGCGTATTCACAGACCAAGCATCATAAAGATACCAGCATGATCTTCATTGCGGGCTTAGAGCCGGTATTGGCTTTTGAGAGGTAAGAGGATTTTGAGGGCTCGTTGGTCTAGGGGTATGATTCTCGCTTTGGGTGCGAGAGGTCCCGGGTTCAAATCCCGGACGAGCCCTTTTCTTGGTACTCTTTTCAAGTTGTTTTGAAGTTTGCGTTTCAAAGCCAACATCAATTTTTTCTTTGCAGTAGTGGATAATTCTTTGCTAGAGTCTCATGCTTCAGCCCTGCCCAGTCTGAGCTAATACCAAACATCTGGTCTTGCATGGCATGTACGAGCGTTCAGCTAGGGATGTCGGGCAGGTTGCATGAAAGAAATCTAAAGCCAGAGGCCCATGGAATAGCCAGTTCGGAGCAGTTTCATTACAGAAAAATCAACTGTAGGTATCTGTTTCTGTAGTGTAGTGGTTATCATGTTTGCCTCACACGCGAAAGGTCCTCGGTTCGAAACCGGGCAGAAACAGTTGTTATATTGTGTTGGCTACAATGTTGATAGGTGCTGTTTTGCCATGGAATTGTCCAAGCCCTGAAGATTATTTCATGCAATCTCGTTCCAAGAAAGGGAATTCTCTCAAAACACTAAAGTAATCGGCGTGTGGATGTATCTGTTGGTTCTCAGACCTTGCTTTCAAAAGAGCCCAGCAATCGGTTCGCTGCTCACCTAGAACAAGCATTAACATGAAGAATTGTTGGCACCAACAGGAATCTTATTTTAGTGGAGTGTTTCTGGCTTTGAGTGCAGAGGCCCTCGGCTCAATTCCAAGATGATCCTTCTCAAGGTGATGATACAAATGCATTGTCACCTTTACGTTTAATGTCAGAATCATTTATTTCCAGTTGGTGGTGTAAGAATGTTTGCAACAGTATGGCGATTTTTCCTAGCCATGCATGAATGAAAGCATATCACTCGCCTTTAGGTGTTTTTCTAATACATTGATATTTGCATCTTCCTTCCTAGCCTGCATGTTTGACTATCTTACAGGAAGCATGTAATAAGTATCACATCAGGGCCCTTCTTCTACTCAATTCACAACTGTTCTATCACGACATAGATAAGAAAGCTGCATCTGCTTTTGTTGTGTAGTGGTAATCAGGTTTACCTGACGTGTGAAAGCCCCATGCTTTGAAAGTACACAGTAACAAAGAAACCGATGACTTTTATAAAAAGGTGTCATGTGTGTCTCTTACTTTGCACAAAAAGTGCCAGAGATGACTTCATTTGCAGTCACTTGAAAAGTAGGGATTCTCCAATAAATGGTAAAGGGTTGAAACAAATCTGAAGAAATGCATGACATACCTGTGTGTGTGTGTGTACGCATGTATGTATATATAGGGAGAGAGAGAGCGTCAATATAAACAGACTTTATTTCAATCAAGCTGTCTTTTCTATCCTTCAGGAGCAGAATGTTCTGATCATCAGCGCTCCAGAATGTAGTGTTTTCTTGGCAAGCATCACATATTGTGATGTGTTAGCTAAAAGTTCCATATCCTACAGACTGATATATTCCTCTGTACTTGCACCTTGGGGATTCATCAAAACCTGGCATAATAAGCAGCTTTCTACTGCCACAGACTGGACAGCGAAACAATTTAAAATATCTCAGAAAAAGAAAATAAGCATGCTTAATCAGAGCTTTCTGGACAGGAAGGACATTTGAGCAAGTGAGGAATAAGCACTGCTTTTGTTAATTTGCATAGGCAGAATAGAGACTTCTGGGAAAAGGCGGAAATTACAGACACAGAAAATGGCTGCATCTATAGAGAACGCTAAGAAGTGTTGGCAGCTTTTCCTCTGACCCTGGCCACTTTTACAAGCAATCCTATGATAGTCAGCAGGACCCACCCTAAAAAGGAAGGGGCATCCACTTGGACCCTTTCCACCTTTTCTAAGTCGAGCCTAATTGAGCACTGATTGAGCAGATAAGCACATGTAATTCTCATTTCAGAAAGGTATTGGTTAGCTTGCTGCTAGCAGCTCAGCTCAGTTATGTTATGATGTTAGAGGCTATGCAAGGAATGCTTTAGTCCAGCGATATGCAGTTTTTATTGCGCCTTGCATTCAGCAGGAAGATCTTTAGCTTGAATCTGTGGCCTAGGTATTCACCTATTGGCACAAAGTGAAGGAGTATTTGAGAGAAAATGCACAATGTGTTTCTTATGTTGTTATGAACAACTTGTTACTCTTTCTCATTAAGCTTCAGCCACTGCAGAAATATATAAATAAGGGCTGACTTCCTGTAAGACGTGTCCAAAGCTGGGACGAAATAAAAGGAGACACTTGTAAATGATAGTGCTATCGTTTGAGAAAGGGTAAGTTGAGACTGACTCTCATGCGTATTCACAGACCAAGCATCATAAAGATACCAGCATGATCTTCATTGCGGGCTTAGAGCCGGTATTGGCTTTTGAGAGGTAAGAGAATTTTGAGGGCTCGTTGGTCTAGGGGTATGATTCTCGCTTTGGGTGCGAGAGGTCCCGGGTTTAAATCCCGGACGAGCCCTTTTCTTGGTACTCTTTGCAAGTTGTTTTGAAGTTTGCGTTTCAAAGCCAACATCAATTTTTTCTTTGCAGTAGTGGATAATTCTTTGCTAGAGTCTCATGCTTCAGCCCTGCCCAGTCTGAGCTAATACCAAACATCTGGTCTTGCATGGCATGTACGAGCGTTCAGCTAGGGATGTCGGGCAGGTTGCATGAATTAAATCTAAAGCCAGAGGCCCATGGAATAGCCAGTTCGGAGCAGTTTCATTACAGAAAAATCAACTGTAGGTATCTGTTTCTGTAGTGTAGTGGTTATCACGTTCGCCTCACACGCGAAAGGTCTCCGGTTCGAAACCGGGCAGAAACAGTTGTTATATTGTGTTGGCTACAATGTTGATAGGTGCCGTTTTGCCATGGAATTGTCCAAGCCCTGAAGATTATTTCATGCAATCTCGTTCCAAGAAAGGGAATTCTCTCAAAACACTAAAGTAATCGGCGTGTGGATGTATCTGTTGGTTCTCAGACCTTGCTTTCAAAAGAGCCCTGCAATCGGTTCGCTGCTCACCTAGAACAAGCATTAACATGAAGAATTGTTGGCACCAACAGGAATCTTATTTTAGTGGAGTGTTTCTGGCTTTGAGTGCAGAGGCCCTCGGCTCAATTCCAAGATGATCCTTCTCAAGGTGATGATACAAATGCATTGTCACCTTTACGTTTAATGTCAGAATCATTTATTTCCAGTTGGTGGTGTAAGAATGTTTGCAACAGTATGGCGATTTTTCCTAGCCATGCATGAATGAAAGCATATCACTCGCCTTTAGGTGTTTTTCTAATACATTGATATTTGCATCTTCCTTCCTAGCCTGCATGTTTGACTATCTTACAGGAAGCATGTAATAAGTATCACATCAGGGCCCTTCTTCTACTCAATTCACAACTGTTCTATCACGACATAGATAAGAAAGCTGCATCTGCTTTTGTTGTGTAGTGGTAATCAGGTTTACCTGACGTGTGAAAGCCCCATGCTTTGAAAGTACACAGTAACAAAGAAACCGATGATTTTTATAAAAAGGTGTCATGTGTGTCTCTTACTTTGCACAAAAAGTGCCAGAGATGACTTCATTTGCAGTCACTTGAAAAGTAGGGATTCTCCAATAAATGGTAAAGGGTTGAAACAAATCTGAAGAAATGCATGACATACCTGTGTGTGTGTGTGTACGCATGTATGTATATATAGGGAGAGAGAGAGCGTCAATATAAACAGACTTTATTTCAATCAAGCTGTCTTTTCTATCCTTCAGGAGCAGAATGTTCTGATCATCAGCGCTCCAGAATGTAGTGTTTTCTTGGCAAGCATCACATATTGTGATGTGTTAGCTAAATGTTCCATATCCCACTGACTGATATATTCCTCTGTACTTGTACCTTGGGGATTCATCAAAACCTGGCATCATAAGCAGCTTTCTACTGCCACAGACTGGACAGCGAAACAATTTAAAATATCCCAGAAAAAGAAAATAAGCATGCTTAATCAGAGCTTTCTGGACAGGAAGGACATTTGAGCAAGTGAGGAATAAGCACTGCTTTTGTTAATTTGCATAGGCAGAATAGAGACTTCTGGGAAAAGGACGAAATTACAGACACAGAAAATGGCTGCATCTATAGAGAACGCTAAGAAGTGTTGGCAGCTTTTCCTCTGACCCTGGCCACTTTTACAAGCAATCCTATGATAGTCAGCAGGACCCACCCTAAAAAGGAAGGGGCATCCACTTGGACCCTTTCCACCTTTTCTGATCGAGCCTGATTGAGCACTGATTGAGCAGATAAGCACATGTAATTCTCATTTCAGAAAGGTATTGGTTAGCTTGCTGCTAGCAGCTCAGTTATGTTATGATGTTAGAGGCTATGCAAGGAATGCTTTAGTCCAGCGATATGCAGTTTTTATTGCGCCTTGCATTCAGCAGGAAGATCTTTAGCTTGAATCTGTGGCCTAGGTATTCACCTTGGTATTTCTATTGGCACAAAGTGAAGGAGTATTTGAGAGAAAATGCACAATGTGTTTCTTATGTTGTTATGAACAACTTGTTACTCTTTCTCATTAAGCTTCAGCCACTGCAGAAATATATAAATAAGGGCTGACTTCCTGTAAGACGTGTCCAAAGCTGGGACGAAATAAAAGGAGACACTTGTAAATGATAGTGCTATCGTTTGAGAAAGGGTAAGTTGAGACTGACTTTCATGCGTATTCACAGACCAAGCATCATAAAGATACCAGCATGATCTTCATTGCGGGCTTAGAGCCGGTATTGGCTTTTGAGAGGTAAGAGGATTTTGAGGGCTCGTTGGTCTAGGGGTATGATTCTCACTTTGGGAGCGAGAGGTCCCGGGTTCAAATCCCGGACGAGCCCTTTTCTTGGTACTCTTTTCAAGTTGTTTTGAAGTTTGCGTTTCAAAGCCAACATCAATTTTTTCTTTGCAGTAGTGGATAATTCTTTGCTAGAGTCTCATGCTTCAGCCCTGCCCAGTCTGAGCTAATACCAAACATCTGGTCTTGCATGGCATGTACGAGCGTTCAGCTAGGGATGTCGGGCAGGTTGCATGAATTAAATCTAAAGCCAGAGGCCCATGGAATAGCCAGTTCGGAGCAGTTTCATTACAGAAAAATCAACTGTAGGTATCTGTTTCTGTAGTGTAGTGGTCATCACGTTCGCCTCACACCCGAAAGGTCCCCGGTTCGAAACCGGGCAGAAACAGTTGTTATATTGTGTTGGCTACAATGTTGATAGGTGCCGTTTTGCCATGGAATTGTCCAAGCCCTGAAGATTATTTCATGCAATCTCGTTCCAAGAAAGGGAATTCTCTCAAAACACTAAAGTAATCGGCGTGTGGATGTATCTGTTGGTTCTCAGACCTTGCTTTCAAAAGAGCCCTGCAATCGGTTCGCTGCTCACCTAGAACAAGCATTAACATGAAGAATTGTTGGCACCAACAGGAATCTTATTTTAGTGGAGTGTTTCTGGCTTTGAGTGCAGAGGCCCTCGGCTCAATTCCAAGATGATCCTTCTCAAGGTGATGATACAAATGCATTGTCACCTTTACGTTTAATGTCAGAATCATTTATTTCCAGTTGGTGGTGTAAGAATGTTTGCAACAGTATGGCGATTTTTCCTAGCCATGCATGAATGAAAGCATATCACTCGCCTTTAGGTGTTTTTCTAATACATTGATATTTGCATCTTCCTTCCTAGCCTGCATGTTTGACTATCTTACAGGAAGCATGTAATAAGTATCACATCAGGGCCCTTCTTCTACTCAATTCACAACTGTTCTATCACAACATAGATAAGAAAGCTGCATCTGCTTTTGTTGTGTAGTGGTAATCAGGTTTACCTGACGTGTGAAAGCCCCATGCTTTGAAAGTACACAGTAACAAAGAAACCGATGACTTTTATAAAAAGGTGTCATGTGTGTCTCTTACTTTGCACAAAAAGTGCCAGAGATGACTTCATTTGCAGTCACTTGAAAAGTAGGGATTCTCCAATAAATGGTAAAGGGTTGAAACAAATCTGAAGAAATGCATGACATACCTGTGTGTGTGTGTGTACGCATGTATGTATATATAGGGAGAGAGAGAGCGTCAATATAAACAGACTTTATTTCAATCAAGCTGTCTTTTCTATCCTTCAGGAGCAGAATGTTCTGATCATCAGCGCTCCAGAATGTAGTGTTTTCTTGGCAAGCATCACATATTGTGATGTGTTAGCTAAAAGTTCCATATCCTACAGACTGATATATTCCTCTGTACTTGCACCTTGGGGATTCATCAAAACCTGGCATAATAAGCAGCTTTCTACTGCCACAGACTGGACAGCGAAACAATTTAAAATATCCCAGAAAAAGAAAATAAGCATGCTTAATCAGAGCTTTCTGGACAGGAAGGACATTTGCGCAAGTGAGGAATAAGCACTGCTTTTGTTAATTTGCATAGGCAGAATAGAGACTTCTGGGAAAAGGCCGAAATTACAGACACAGAAAATGGCTGCATCTATAGAGAACGCTAAGAAGTGTTGGCAGCTTTTCCTCTGACCCTGGCCACTTTTACAAGCAATCCTATGATAGTCAGCAGGACCCACCCTAAAAAGGAAGGGGCATCCACTTGGACCCTTTCCACCTTTTCTGATCGAGCCTGATTGAGCACTGATTGAGCAGATAAGCACATGTAATTCTCATTTCAGAAAGGTATTGGTTAGCTTGCTGCTAGCAGCTCAGTTATGTTATGATGTTAGAGGCTATGCAAGGAATGCTTTAGTCCAGCGATATGCAGTTTTTATTGCGCCTTGCATTCAGCAGGAAGATCTTTAGCTTGAATCTGTGGCCTAGGTATTCACCTTGGTATTTCTATTGGCACAAAGTGAAGGAGTATTTGAGAGAAAATGCACAATGTGTTTCTTATGTTGTTATGAACAACTTGTTACTCTGTCTCATTAAGCTTCAGCCACTGCAGAAATATATAAATAAGGGCTGACTTCCTGTAAGACGTGTCCAAAGCTGGGACGAAATAAAAGGAGACACTTGTAAATGATAGTGCTATCGTTTGAGAAAGGGTAAGTTGAGACTGACTTTCATGCGTATTCACAGACCAAGCATCATAAAGATACCAGCATGATCTTCATTGCGGGCTTAGAGCCGGTATTGGCTTTTGAGAGGTAAGAGGATTTTGAGGGCTCGTTGGTCTAGGGGTATGATTCTCGCTTTGGGTGCGAGAGGTCCCGGGTTCAAATCCCGGATGAGCCCTTTTCTTGGTACTCTTTTCAAGTTGTTTTGAAGTTTGCGTTTCAAAGCCAACATCAATTTTTTCTTTGCAGTAGTGGATAATTCTTTGCTAGAGTCTCATGCTTCAGCCCTGCCCAGTCTGAGCTAATACCAAACATCTGGTCTTGCATGGCATGTACGAGCGTTCAGCTAGGGATGTCGGGCAGGTTGCATGAAAGAAATCTAAAGCCAGGGGCCCATGGAATAGCCAGTTCGGAGCAGTTTCATTACAGAAAAATCAACTGTAGGTATCTGTTTCTGTAGTGTAGTGGTTATCACGTTCGACTCACACGCGAAAGGTCCCCGGTTCGAAACCGGGCAGAAACAGTTGTTATATTGTGTTGGCTACTATGTTGATAGGTGCCGTTTTGCCATGGAATTGTCCAAGCCCTGAAGATTATTTCATGCAATCTCGTTCCAAGAAAGGGAATTCTCTCAAAACACTAAAGTAATCGGCGTGTGGATGTATCTGTTGGTTCTCAGACCTTGCTTTCAAAAGAGCCCAGCAATCGGTTCGCTGCTCACCTAGAACAAGCATTAACATGAAGAATTGTTGGCACCAACAGGAATCTTATTTTAGTGGAGTGTTTCTGGCTTTGAGTGCAGAGGCCCTCGGCTCAATTCCAAGATGATCCTTCTCAAGGTGATGATACAAATGCATTGTCACCTTTACGTTTAATGTCAGAATCATTTATTTCCAGTTGGTGGTGTAAGAATGTTTGCAACAGTATGGCGATTTTTCCTAGCCATGCATGAATGAAAGCATATCACTCGCCTTTAGGTGTTTTTCTAATACATTGATATTTGCATCTTCCTTCCTAGCCTGCATGTTTGACTATCTTACAGGAAGCATGTAATAAGTATCACATCAGGGCCCTTCTTCTACTCAAATCACAACTGTTCTATCACGACATAGATAAGAAAGCTGCATCTGCTTTTGTTGTGTAGTGGTAATCAGGTTTACCTGACGTGTGAAAGCCCCATGCTTTGAAATTACACAGTAACAAAGAAACCGATGACTTTTATAAAAAAGGTGTCATGTGTGTATCTTACTTTGCACAAAAAGTGCCAGAGATGACTTCATTTGCAGTCACTTGAAAAGTAGGGATTCTCCAATAAATGGTAAATGGTTGAAACAAATCTGAAGAAATGCATGACATACCTGTGTGTGTGTGTATACGCATGTATGTATATATAGGGAGAGAGAGAGCGTCAATATAAACAGACTTTATTTCAATCAAGCTGTCTTTTCTATCCTTCAGGAGCAGAATGTTCTGATCATCAGCGCTCCAGAATGTAGTGTTTTCTTGGCAAGCATCACATATTGTGATGTGTTAGCTAAAAGTTCCATATCCTACAGACTGATATATTCCTCTGTACCTGCACCTTGGGGATTCATCAAAACCTGGCATCATAAGCAGCTTTCTACTGCCACAGACTGGACAGCGAAACAATTTAAAATATCCCAGAAAAAGAAAATAAGCATGCTTAATCAGAGCTTTCTGGACAGGAAGGACATTTGAGCAAGTGAGGAATAAGCACTGCTTTTGTTAATTTGCATAGGCAGAATAGAGACTTCTGGGAAAAGGCCGAAATTACAGACACAGAAAATGGCTGCATCTATAGAGAACGCTAAGAAGTGTTGGCAGCTTTTCCTCTGACCCTGGCCACTTTTACAAGCAATCCTATGATAGTCAGCAGGACCCACCCTAAAAAGGAAGGGGCATCCACTTGGACCCTTTCCACCTTTTCTGATCGAGCCTGATTGAGCACTGATTGAGCAGATAAGCACATGTAATTCTCATTTCAGAAAGGTATTGGTTAGCTTGCTGCTAGCAGCTCAGTTATGTTATGATGTTAGAGGCTATGCAAGGAATGCTTTAGTCCAGCGATATGCAGTTTTTATTGCGCCTTGCATTCAGCAGGAAGATCTTTAGCTTGAATCTGTGGCCTAGGTATTCACCTTGGTATTTCTATTGGCACAAAGTGAAGGAGTATTTGAGAGAAAATGCACAATGTGTTTCTTATGTTGTTATGAACAACTTGTTACTCTTTCTCATTAAGCTTCAGCCACTGCAGAAATATATAAATAAGGGCTGACTTCCTGTAAGACGTGTCCAAAGCTGGGACGAAATAAAAGGAGACACTTGTAAATGATAGTGCTATCGTTTGAGAAAGGGTAAGTTGAGACTGACTTTCATGCGTATTCACAGACCAAGCATCATAAAGATACCAGCATGATCTTCATTGCGGGCTTAGAGCCGGTATTGGCTTTTGAGAGGTAAGAGGATTTTGAGGGCTCGTTGGTCTAGGGGTATGATTCTCGCTTTGGGTGCGAGAGGTCCCGGGTTCAAATCCCGGACGAGCCCTTTTCTTGGTACTCTTTTCAAGTTGTTTTGAAGTTTGCGTTTCAAAGCCAACATCAATTTTTTCTTTGCAGTAGTGGATAATTCTTTGCTAGAGTCTCATGCTTCAGCCCTGCCCAGTCTGAGCTAATACCAAACATCTGGTCTTGCATGGCATGTACGAGCGTTCAGCTAGGGATGTCGGGCAGGTTGCATGAAAGAAATCTAAAGCCAGAGGCCCATGGAATAGCCAGTTCGGAGCAGTTTCATTACAGAAAAATCAACTGTAGGTATCTGTTTCTGTAGTGTAGTGGTTATCATGTTTGCCTCACACGCGAAAGGTCCTCGGTTCGAAACCGGGCAGAAACAGTTGTTATATTGTGTTGGCTACAATGTTGATAGGTGCTGTTTTGCCATGGAATTGTCCAAGCCCTGAAGATTATTTCATGCAATCTCGTTCCAAGAAAGGGAATTCTCTCAAAACACTAAAGTAATCGGCGTGTGGATGTATCTGTTGGTTCTCAGACCTTGCTTTCAAAAGAGCCCAGCAATCGGTTCGCTGCTCACCTAGAACAAGCATTAACATGAAGAATTGTTGGCACCAACAGGAATCTTATTTTAGTGGAGTGTTTCTGGCTTTGAGTGCAGAGGCCCTCGGCTCAATTCCAAGATGATCCTTCTCAAGGTGATGATACAAATGCATTGTCACCTTTACGTTTAATGTCAGAATCATTTATTTCCAGTTGGTGGTGTAAGAATGTTTGCAACAGTATGGCGATTTTTCCTAGCCATGCATGAATGAAAGCATATCACTCGCCTTTAGGTGTTTTTCTAATACATTGATATTTGCATCTTCCTTCCTAGCCTGCATGTTTGACTATCTTACAGGAAGCATGTAATAAGTATCACATCAGGGCCCTTCTTCTACTCAAATCACAACTGTTCTATCACGACATAGATAAGAAAGCTGCATCTGCTTTTGTTGTGTAGTGGTAATCAGGTTTACCTGACGTGTGAAAGCCCCATGCTTTGAAATTACACAGTAACAAAGAAACCGGTGACTTTTATAAAAAGGTGTCATGTGTGTATCTTACTTTGCACAAAAAGTGCCAGAGATGACTTCATTTGCAGTCACTTGAAAAGTAGGGATTCTCCAATAAATGGTAAATGGTTGAAACAAATCTGAAGAAATGCATGACATACCTGTGTGTGTGTGTATACGCATGTATGTATATATAGGGAGAGAGAGAGTGTCAATATAAACAGACTTTATTTCAATCAAGCTGTCTTTTCTATCCTTCAGGAGCAGAATGTTCTGATCATCAGCGCTCCAGAATGTAGTGTTTTCTTGGCAAGCATCACATATTGTGATGTGTTAGCTAAAAGTTCCATATCCTACAGACTGATATATTCCTCTGTACTTGCACCTTGGGGATTCATCAAAACCTGGCATCATAAGCAGCTTTCTACTGCCACAGACTGGACAGCGAAACAATTTAAAATATCTCAGAAAAAGAAAATAAGCATGCTTAATCAGAGCTTTCTGGACAGGAAGGACATTTGAGCAAGTGAGGAATAAGCACTGCTTTTGTTAATTTGCATAGGCAGAATAGAGACTTCTGGGAAAAGGCGGAAATTACAGACACAGAAAATGGCTGCATCTATAGAGAACGCTAAGAAGTGTTGGCAGCTTTTCCTCTGACCCTGGCCACTTTTACAAGCAATCCTATGATAGTCAGCAGGACCCACCCTAAAAAGGAAGGGGCATCCACTTGGACCCTTTCCACCTTTTCTAAGTCTCGCCTGATCGAGCCTAATTGAGCACTGATTGAGCAGATAAGCACATGTAATTCTCATTTCAGAAAGGTATTGGTTAGCTTGCTGCTAGCAGCTCAGCTCAGTTATGTTATGATGTTAGAGGCTATGCAAGGAATGCTTTAGTCCAGCGATATGCAGTTTTTATTGCGCCTTGCATTCAGCAGGAAGATCTTTAGCTTGAATCTGTGGCCTAGGTATTCACCTATTGGCACAAAGTGAAGGAGTATTTGAGAGAAAATGCACAATGTGTTTCTTATGTTGTTATGAACAACTTGTTACTCTTTCTCATTAAGCTTCAGCCACTGCAGAAATATATAAATAAGGGCTGACTTCCTGTAAGACGTGTCCAAAGCTGGGACGAAATAAAAGGAGACACTTGTAAATGATAGTGCTATCGTTTGAGAAAGGGTAAGTTGAGACTGACTTTCATGCGTATTCACAGACCAAGCATCATAAAGATACCAGCATGATCTTCATTGCGGGCTTAGAGCCGGTATTGGCTTTTGAGAGGTAAGAGAATTTTGAGGGCTCGTTGGTCTAGGGGTATGATTCTCGCTTTGGGTGCGAGAGGTCCCGGGTTTAAATCCCGGACGAGCCCTTTTCTTGGTACTCTTTGCAAGTTGTTTTGAAGTTTGCGTTTCAAAGCCAACATCAATTTTTTCTTTGCAGTAGTGGATAATTCTTTGCTAGAGTCTCATGCTTCAGCCCTGCCCAGTCTGAGCTAATACCAAACATCTGGTCTTGCATGGCATGTACGAGCGTTCAGCTAGGGATGTCGGGCAGGTTGCATGAATTAAATCTAAAGCCAGAGGCCCATGGAATAGCCAGTTCGGAGCAGTTTCATTACAGAAAAATCAACTGTAGGTATCTGTTTCTGTAGTGTAGTGGTTATCACGTTCGCCTCACACGCGAAAGGTCTCCGGTTCGAAACCGGGCAGAAACAGTTGTTATATTGTGTTGGCTACAATGTTGATAGGTGCCGTTTTGCCATGGAATTGTCCAAGCCCTGAAGATTATTTCATGCAATCTCGTTCCAAGAAAGGGAATTCTCTCAAAACACTAAAGTAATCGGCGTGTGGATGTATCTGTTGGTTCTCAGACCTTGCTTTCAAAAGAGCCCTGCAATCGGTTCGCTGCTCACCTAGAACAAGCATTAACATGAAGAATTGTTGGCACCAACAGGAATCTTATTTTAGTGGAGTGTTTCTGGCTTTGAGTGCAGAGGCCCTCGGCTCAATTCCAAGATGATCCTTCTCAAGGTGATGATACAAATGCATTGTCACCTTTACGTTTAATGTCAGAATCATTTATTTCCAGTTGGTGGTGTAAGAATGTTTGCAACAGTATGGCGATTTTTCCTAGCCATGCATGAATGAAAGCATATCACTCGCCTTTAGGTGTTTTTCTAATACATTGATATTTGCATCTTCCTTCCTAGCCTGCATGTTTGACTATCTTACAGGAAGCATGTAATAAGTATCACATCAGGGCCCTTCTTCTACTCAATTCACAACTGTTCTATCACGACATAGATAAGAAAGCTGCATCTGCTTTTGTTGTGTAGTGGTAATCAGGTTTACCTGACGTGTGAAAGCCCCATGCTTTGAAAGTACACAGTAACAAAGAAACCGATGATTTTTATAAAAAGGTGTCATGTGTGTCTCTTACTTTGCACAAAAAGTGCCAGAGATGACTTCATTTGCAGTCACTTGAAAAGTAGGGATTCTCCAATAAATGGTAAAGGGTTGAAACAAATCTGAAGAAATGCATGACATACCTGTGTGTGTGTGTGTACGCATGTATGTATATATAGGGAGAGAGAGAGCGTCAATATAAACAGACTTTATTTCAATCAAGCTGTCTTTTCTATCCTTCAGGAGCAGAATGTTCTGATCATCAGCGCTCCAGAATGTAGTGTTTTCTTGGCAAGCATCACATATTGTGATGTGTTAGCTAAATGTTCCATATCCCACTGACTGATATATTCCTCTGTACTTGTACCTTGGGGATTCATCAAAACCTGGCATCATAAGCAGCTTTCTACTGCCACAGACTGGACAGCGAAACAATTTAAAATATCCCAGAAAAAGAAAATAAGCATGCTTAATCAGAGCTTTCTGGACAGGAAGGACATTTGAGCAAGTGAGGAATAAGCACTGCTTTTGTTAATTTGCATAGGCAGAATAGAGACTTCTGGGAAAAGGACGAAATTACAGACACAGAAAATGGCTGCATCTATAGAGAACGCTAAGAAGTGTTGGCAGCTTTTCCTCTGACCCTGGCCACTTTTACAAGCAATCCTATGATAGTCAGCAGGACCCACCCTAAAAAGGAAGGGGCATCCACTTGGACCCTTTCCACCTTTTCTAAGTCTCGCCTGATCGAGCCTAATTGAGCACTGATTGAGCAGATAAGCACATGTAATTCTCATTTCAGAAAGGTATTGGTTAGCTTGCTGCTAGCAGCTCAGCTCAGTTATGTTATGATGTTAGAGGCTATGCAAGGAATGCTTTAGTCCAGCGATATGCAGTTTTTATTGCGCCTTGCATTCAGCAGGAAGATCTTTAGCTTGAATCTGTGGCCTAGGTATTCACCTATTGGCACAAAGTGAAGGAGTATTTGAGAGAAAATGCACAATGTGTTTCTTATGTTGTTATGAACAACTTGTTACTCTTTCTCATTAAGCTTCAGCCACTGCAGAAATATATAAATAAGGGCTGACTTCCTGTAAGACGTGTCCAAAGCTGGGACGAAATAAAAGGAGACACTTGTAAATGATAGTGCTATCGTTTGAGAAAGGGTAAGTTGAGACTGACTTTCATGCGTATTCACAGACCAAGCATCATAAAGATACCAGCATGATCTTCATTGCGGGCTTAGAGCCGGTATTGGCTTTTGAGAGGTAAGAGAATTTTGAGGGCTCGTTGGTCTAGGGGTATGATTCTCGCTTTGGGTGCGAGAGGTCCCGGGTTTAAATCCCGGACGAGCCCTTTTCTTGGTACTCTTTGCAAGTTGTTTTGAAGTTTGCGTTTCAAAGCCAACATCAATTTTTTCTTTGCAGTAGTGGATAATTCTTTGCTAGAGTCTCATGCTTCAGCCCTGCCCAGTCTGAGCTAATACCAAACATCTGGTCTTGCATGGCATGTACGAGCGTTCAGCTAGGGATGTCGGGCAGGTTGCATGAATTAAATCTAAAGCCAGAGGCCCATGGAATAGCCAGTTCGGAGCAGTTTCATTACAGAAAAATCAACTGTAGGTATCTGTTTCTGTAGTGTAGTGGTTATCACGTTCGCCTCACACGCGAAAGGTCTCCGGTTCGAAACCGGGCAGAAACAGTTGTTATATTGTGTTGGCTACAATGTTGATAGGTGCCGTTTTGCCATGGAATTGTCCAAGCCCTGAAGATTATTTCATGCAATCTCGTTCCAAGAAAGGGAATTCTCTCAAAACACTAAAGTAATCGGCGTGTGGATGTATCTGTTGGTTCTCAGACCTTGCTTTCAAAAGAGCCCTGCAATCGGTTCGCTGCTCACCTAGAACAAGCATTAACATGAAGAATTGTTGGCACCAACAGGAATCTTATTTTAGTGGAGTGTTTCTGGCTTTGAGTGCAGAGGCCCTCGGCTCAATTCCAAGATGATCCTTCTCAAGGTGATGATACAAATGCATTGTCACCTTTACGTTTAATGTCAGAATCATTTATTTCCAGTTGGTGGTGTAAGAATGTTTGCAACAGTATGGCGATTTTTCCTAGCCATGCATGAATGAAAGCATATCACTCGCCTTTAGGTGTTTTTCTAATACATTGATATTTGCATCTTCCTTCCTAGCCTGCATGTTTGACTATCTTACAGGAAGCATGTAATAAGTATCACATCAGGGCCCTTCTTCTACTCAATTCACAACTGTTCTATCACGACATAGATAAGAAAGCTGCATCTGCTTTTGTTGTGTAGTGGTAATCAGGTTTACCTGACGTGTGAAAGCCCCATGCTTTGAAAGTACACAGTAACAAAGAAACCGATGATTTTTATAAAAAGGTGTCATGTGTGTCTCTTACTTTGCACAAAAAGTGCCAGAGATGACTTCATTTGCAGTCACTTGAAAAGTAGGGATTCTCCAATAAATGGTAAAGGGTTGAAACAAATCTGAAGAAATGCATGACATACCTGTGTGTGTGTGTGTACGCATGTATGTATATATAGGGAGAGAGAGAGCATCAATATAAACAGACTTTATTTCAATCAAGCTGTCTTTTCTATCCTTCAGGAGCAGAATGTTCTGATCATCAGCGCTCCAGAATGTAGTGTTTTCTTGGCAAGCATCACATATTGTGATGTGTTAGCTAAATGTTCCATATCCCACTGACTGATATATTCCTCTGTACTTGTACCTTGGGGATTCATCAAAACCTGGCATCATAAGCAGCTTTCTACTGCCACAGACTGGACAGCGAAACAATTTAAAATATCCCAGAAAAAGAAAATAAGCATGCTTAATCAGAGCTTTCTGGACAGGAAGGACATTTGAGCAAGTGAGGAATAAGCACTGCTTTTGTTAATTTGCATAGGCAGAATAGAGACTTCTGGGAAAAGGACGAAATTACAGACACAGAAAATGGCTGCATCTATAGAGAACGCTAAGAAGTGTTGGCAGCTTTTCCTCTGACCCTGGCCACTTTTACAAGCAATCCTATGATAGTCAGCAGGACCCACCCTAAAAAGGAAGGGGCATCCACTTGGACCCTTTCCACCTTTTCTGATCGAGCCTGATTGAGCACTGATTGAGCAGATAAGCACATGTAATTCTCATTTCAGAAAGGTATTGGTTAGCTTGCTGCTAGCAGCTCAGTTATGTTATGATGTTAGAGGCTATGCAAGGAATGCTTTAGTCCAGCGATATGCAGTTTTTATTGCGCCTTGCATTCAGCAGGAAGATCTTTAGCTTGAATCTGTGGCCTAGGTATTCACCTTGGTATTTCTATTGGCACAAAGTGAAGGAGTATTTGAGAGAAAATGCACAATGTGTTTCTTATGTTGTTATGAACAACTTGTTACTCTTTCTCATTAAGCTTCAGCCACTGCAGAAATATATAAATAAGGGCTGACTTCCTGTAAGACGTGTCCAAAGCTGGGACGAAATAAAAGGAGACACTTGTAAATGATAGTGCTATCGTTTGAGAAAGGGTAAGTTGAGACTGACTTTAATGCGTATTCACAGACCAAGCATCATAAAGATACCAGCATGATCTTCATTGCGGGCTTAGAGCCGGTATTGGCTTTTGAGAGGTAAGAGGATTTTGAGGGCTCGTTGGTCTAGGGGTATGATTCTCGCTTTGGGTGCGAGAGGTCCCGGGTTCAAATCCCGGACGAGCCCTTTTCTTGGTACTCTTTTCAAGTTGTTTTGAAGTTTGCGTTTCAAAGCCAACATCAATTTTTTCTTTGCAGTAGTGGATAATTCTTTGCTAGAGTCTCATGCTTCAGCCCTGCCCAGTCTGAGCTAATACCAAACATCTGGTCTTGCATGGCATGTACGAGCGTTCAGCTAGGGATGTCGGGCAGGTTGCATGAAAGAAATCTAAAGCCAGAGGCCCATGGAATAGCCAGTTCGGAGCAGTTTCATTACAGAAAAATCAACTGTAGGTATCTGTTTCTGTAGTGTAGTGGTTATTATGTTCGCCTCACACGCGAAAGGTCCTCGGTTCGAAACCGGGCAGAAACAGTTGTTATATTGTGTTGGCTACAATGTTGATAGGTGCCGTTTTGCCATGGAATTGTCCAAGCCCTGAAGATTATTTCATGCAATCTCGTTCCAAGAAAGGGAATTCTCTCAAAACACTAAAGTAATCGGCGTGTGGATGTATCTGTTGGTTCTCAGACCTTGCTTTCAAAAGAGCCCAGCAATCGGTTCGCTGCTCACCTAGAACAAGCATTAACATGAAGAATTGTTGGCACCAACAGGAATCTTATTTTAGTGGAGTGTTTCTGGCTTTGAGTGCAGAGGCCCTCGGCTCAATTCCAAGATGATCCTTCTCAAGGTGATGATACAAATGCATTGTCACTTTTACGTTTAATGTCAGAATCATTTATTTCCAGTTGGTGGTGTAAGAATGTTTGCAACAGTATGGCGATTTTTCCTAGCCATGCATGAATGAAAGCATATCACTCGCCTTTAGGTGTTTTTCTAATACATTGATATTTGCATCTTCCTTCCTAGCCTGCATGTTTGACTATCTTACAGGCTGCATGTAATAAGTATCACATCAGGGCCCTTCTTCTACTCAAATCACAACTGTTCTATCACGACATAGATAAGAAAGCTGCATCTGCTTTTGTTGTGTAGTGGTAATCAGGTTTACCTGACGTGTGAAAGCCCCATGCTTTGAAAGTACACAGTAACAAAGAAACCGATGACTTTTATAAAAAGGTGCCATGTGTGTCTCTTACTTTGCACAACAAGGGCCAGAGATGACTTCATTTGCAGTCACTTGAAAAGTAGGGATTCTCCAATAAATGGTAAATGGTTGAAACAAATCTGAAGAAATGCATGACATACCTGTGTGTGTGTGTGTACGCATGTATGTATATATAGGGAGAGAGAGAGCGTCAATATAAACAGACTTTATTTCAATCAAGCTGTCTTTTCTATCCTTCAGGAGCAGAATGTTCTGATCATCAGCGCTCCAGAATGTAGTGTTTTCTTGGCAAGCATCACATATTGTGATGTGTTAGCTAAAAGTTCCATATCCTACAGACTGATATATTCCTCTGTACTTGCACCTTGGGGATTCATCAAAACCTGGCATCATAAGCAGCTTTCTACTGCCACAGACTGGACAGCGAAACAATTTAAAATATCCCAGAAAAAGAAAATAAGCATGCTTAATCAGAGCTTTCTGGACAGGAAGGACATTTGAGCAAGTGAGGAATAAGCACTGCTTTTGTTAATTTGCTTAGGCAGAATAGAGACTTCTGGGAAAAGGCCGAAATTACAGACACAGAAAATGGCTGCATCTATAGAGAACGCTAAGAAGTGTTGGCAGCTTTTCCTCTGACCCTGGCCACTTTTACAAGCAATCCTATGATAGTCAGCAGGACCCACCCTAAAAAGGAAGGGGCATCCACTTGGACCCTTTCCACCTTTTCTAAGTCTCGCCTGATCGAGCCTGATCGAGCACTGATTGAGCAGATAAGCACATGTAATTCTCATTTCAGAAAGGTATTGGTTAGCTTGCTGCTAGCAGCTCAGTTATGTTATGATGTTAGAGGCTATGCAAGGAATGCTTTAGTCCAGCGATATGCAGTTTTTATTGCGCCTTGCATTCAGCAGGAAGATCTTTAGCTTGAATCTGTGGCCTAGGTATTCACCTTGGTATTTCTATTGGCACAAAGTGAAGGAGTATTTGAGAGAAAATGCACAATGTGTTTCTTATGTTGTTATGAACAACTTGTTACTCTTTCTCATTAAGCTTCAGCCACTGCAGAAATATATAAATAAGGGCTGACTTCCTGTAAGACGTGTCCAAAGCTGGGACGAAATAAAAGGAGACACTTGTAAATGATAGTGCTATCGTTTGAGAAAGGGTAAGTTGAGACTGACTTTCATGCGTATTCACAGACCAAGCATCATAAAGATACCAGCATGATCTTCATTGCGGGCTTAGAGCCGGTATTGGCTTTTGAGAGGTAAGAGGATTTTGAGGGCTCGTTGGTCTAGGGGTATGATTCTCGCTTTGGGTGCGAGAGGTCCCGGGTTCAAATCCCGGACGAGCCCTTTTCTTGGTACTCTTTTCAAGTTGTTTTGAAGTTTGCGTTTCAAAGCCAACATCAATTTTTTCTTTGCAGTAGTGGATAATTCTTTGCTAGAGTCTCATGCTTCAGCCCTGCCCAGTCTGAGCTAATACCAAACATCCGGTCTTGCATGGCATGTACGAGCGTTCAGCTAGGGATGTCGGGCAGGTTGCATGAATTAAATCTAAAGCCAGAGGCCCATGGAATAGCCAGTTCGGAGCAGTTTCATTACAGAAAAATCAACTGTAGGTATCTGTTTCTGTAGTGTAGTGGTTATCACGTTCGCCTCACACGCGAAAGGTCCCCGGTTCGAAACCGGGCAGAAACAGTTGTTATATTGTGTTGGCTACAATGTTGATAGGTGCCGTTTTGCCATGGAATTGTCCAAGCCCTGAAGATTATTTCATGCAATCTCGTTCCAAGAAAGGGAATTCTCTCAAAACACTAAAGTAATCGGCGTGTGGATGTATCTGTTGGTTCTCAGACCTTGCTTTCAAAAGAGCCCTGCAATCGGTTCGCTGCTCACCTAGAACAAGCATTAACATGAAGAATTGTTGGCACCAACAGGAATCCTATTTTAGTGGAGTGTTTCTGGCTTTGAGTGCAGAGGCCCTCGGCTCAATTCCAAGATGATCCTTCTCAAGGTGATGATACAAATGCATTGTCACCTTTACGTTTAATGTCAGAATCATTTATTTCCAGTTGGTGGTGTAAGAATGTTTGCAACAGTATGGCGATTTTTCCTAGCCATGCATGAATGAAAGCATATCACTCGCCTTTAGGTGTTTTTCTAATACATTGATATTTGCATCTTCCTTCCTAGCCTGCATGTTTGACTATCTTACAGGAAGCATGTAATAAGTATCACATCAGGGCCCTTCTTCTACTCAATTCACAACTGTTCTATCACGACATAGATAAGAAAGCTGCATCTGCTTTTGTTGTGTAGTGGTAATCAGGTTTACCTGACGTGTGAAAGCCCCATGCTTTGAAAGTACACAGTAACAAAGAAACCGATGACTTTTATAAAAAGGTGCCATGTGTGTCTCTTACTTTGCACAAAAAGTGCCAGAGATGACTTCATTTGCAGTCACTTGAAAAGTAGGGATTCTCCAATAAATGGTAAATGGTTGAAACAAATCTGAAGAAATGCATGACATACCTGTGTGTGTGTGTGTACGCATGTATGTATATATAGGGAGAGAGAGAGCGTCAATATAAACAGACTTTATTTCAATCAAGCTGTCTTTTCTATCCTTCAGGAGCAGAATGTTCTGATCATCAGCGCTCCAGAATGTAGTGTTTTCTTGGCAAGCATCACATATTGTGATGTGTTAGCTAAAAGTTCCATATCCTACAGACTGATATATTCCTCTGTACTTGCACCTTGGGGATTCATCAAAACCTGGCATAATAAGCAGCTTTCTACTGCTCACAGACTGGACAGCGAAACAATTTAAAATATCCCAGAAAAAGAAAATAAGCATGCTTAATCAGAGCTTTCTGGACAGGAAGGACATTTGAGCAAGTGAGGAATAAGCACTGCTTTTGTTAATTTGCATAGGCAGAATAGAGACTTCTGGGAAAAGGCCGAAATTACAGACACAGAAAATAACTGCATCTATAGAGAACGCTAAGAAGTGTTGGCAGCTTTTCCTCTGACCCTGGCCACTTTTACAAGCAATCCTATGATAGTCAGCAGGACCCACCCTAAAAAGGAAGGGGCATCCACTTGGACCCTTTCCACCTTTTCTAAGTCTCGCCTGATCGAGCTTGATCGAGCACTGATTGAGCAGATAAGCACATGTAATTCTCATTTCAGAAAGGTATTGGTTAGCTTGCTGCTAGCAGCTCAGTTATGTTATGATGTTAGAGGCTATGCAAGGAATGCTTTAGTCCAGCGATATGCAATTTTTATTGCGCCTTGCATTCAGCAGGAAGATCTTTAGCTTGAATCTGTGGCCTAGGTATTCACCTTGGTATTTCTATTGGCACAAAGTGAAGGAGTATTTGAGAGAAAATGCACAATGTGTTTCTTATGTTGTTATGAACAACTTGTTACTCTTTCTCATTAAGCTTCAGCCACTGCAGAAATATATAAATAAGGGCTGACTTCCTGTAAGACGTGTCCAAAGCTGGGACGAAATAAAAGGAGACACTTGTAAATGATAGTGCTATCGTTTGAGAAAGGGTAAGTTGAGACTGACTTTCATGCGTATTCACAGACCAAGCATCATAAAGATACCAGCATGATCTTCATTGCGGGCTTAGAGCCGGCATTGGCTTTTGAGAGGTAAGAGGATTTTGAGGGCTCGTTGGTCTAGGGGTATGATTCTCGCTTTGGGTGCGAGAGGTCCCGGGTTCAAATCCCGGACGAGCCCTTTTCTTGGTACTCTTTTCAAGTTGTTTTGAAGTTTGCGTTTCAAAGCCAACATCAATTTTTTCTTTGCAGTAGTGGATAATTCTTTGCTAGAGTCTCATGCTTCAGCCCTGCCCAGTCTGAGCTAATACCAAACATCCGGTCTTGCATGGCATGTACGAGCGTTCAGCTAGGGATGTCGGGCAGGTTGCATGAATTAAATCTAAAGCCAGAGGCCCATGGAATAGCCAGTTCGGAGCAGTTTCATTACAGAAAAATCAACTGTAGGTATCTGTTTCTGTAGTGTAGTGGTTATCACGTTCGCCTCACACGCGAAAGGTCCCCGGTTCGAAACCGGGCAGAAACAGTTGTTATATTGTGTTGGCTACAATGTTGATAAGTGCCGTTTTGCCATGGAATTGTCCAAGCCCTGAAGATTATTTCATGCAATCTCGTTCCAAGAAAGGGAATTCTCTCAAAACACTAAAGTAATCGGCGTGTGGATGTATCTGTTGGTTCTCAGACCTTGCTTTCAAAAGAGCCCTGCAATCGGTTCGCTGCTCACCTAGAACAAGCATTAACATGAAGAATTGTTGGCACCAACAGGAATCCTATTTTAGTGGAGTGTTTCTGGCTTTGAGTGCAGAGGCCCTCGGCTCAATTCCAAGATGATCCTTCTCAAGGTGATGATACAAATGCATTGTCACCTTTACGTTTAATGTCAGAATCATTTATTTCCAGTTGGTGGTGTAAGAATGTTTGCAACAGTATGGCGATTTTTCCTAGCCATGCATGAATGAAAGCATATCACTCGCCTTTAGGTGTTTTTCTAATACATTGATATTTGCATCTTCCTTCCTAGCCTGCATGTTTGACTATCTTACAGGAAGCATGTAATAAGTATCACATCAGGGCCCTTCTTCTACTCAATTCACAACTGTTCTATCAAGACATAGATAAGAAAGCTGCATCTGCTTTTGTTGTGTAGTGGTAATCAGGTTTACCTGACGTGTGAAAGCCCCATGCTTTGAAAGTACACAGTAACAAAGAAACCGATGACTTTTATAAAAAGGTGCCATGTGTGTCTCTTACTTTGCACAAAAAGTGCCAGAGATGACTTCATTTGCAGTCACTTGAAAAGTAGGGATTCTCCAATAAATGGTAAATGGTTGAAACAAATCTGAAGAAATGCATGACATACCTGTGTGTGTGTGTGTACGCATGTATGTATATATAGGGAGAGAGAGAGCGTCAATATAAACAGACTTTATTTCAATCAAGCTGTCTTTTCTATCCTTCAGGAGCAGAATGTTCTGATCATCAGCGCTCCAGAATGTAGTGTTTTCTTGGCAAGCATCACATATTGTGATGTGTTAGCTAAAAGTTCCATATCCTACAGACTGATATATTCCTCTGTACTTGCACCTTGGGGATTCATCAAAACCTGGCATAATAGGCAGCTTTCTACTGCTCACAGACTGGACAGCGAAACAATTTAAAATATCCCAGAAAAAGAAAATAAGCATGCTTAATCAGAGCTTTCTGGACAGGAAGGACATTTGAGCAAGTGAGGAACAAGCACTGCTTTTGTTAATTTGCATAGGCAGAATAGAGACTTCTGGGAAAAGGCGGAAATTACAGACACAGAAAATGGCTGCATCTATAGAGAACGCTAAGAAGTTTTGGCAGCTTTTCCTCTGACCCTGGCCACTTTTACAAGCAATCCTATGATAGTCAGCAGGACCCACCCTAAAAAGGAAGGGGCATCCACTTGGACCCTTTCCACCTTTTCTAAGTCTCGCCTGATCGAGCCTAATTGAGCACTGATTGAGCAGATAAGCACATGTAATTCTCATTTCAGAAAGTTATTGGTTAGCTTGCTGCTAGCAGCTCAGTTATGTTATGATGTTAGAGGCTATGCAAGGAATGCTTTAGTCCAGCGATATGCAGTTTTTATTGCGCCTTGCATTCAGCAGGAAGATCTTTAGCTTGAATCTGTGGCCTAGGTATTCACCTTGGTATTTCTATTGGCACAAAGTGAAGGAGTATTTGAGAGAAAATGCACAATGTGTTTCTTATGTTGTTATGAACAACTTGTTACTCTTTCTCATTAAGCTTCAGCCACTGCAGAAATATATAAATAAGGGCTGACTTCCTGTAAGACGTGTCCAAAGCTGGGACGAAATAAAAGGAGACACTTGTAAATGATAGTGCTATCGTTTGAGAAAGGGTAAGTTGAGACTGACTTTCATGCGTATTCACAGACCAAGCATCATAAAGATACCAGCATGATCTTCATTGCGGGCTTAGAGCCGGTATTGGCTTTTGAGAGGTAAGAGGATTTTGAGGGCTCGTTGGTCTAGGGGTATGATTCTCGCTTTGGGTACGAGAGGTCCCGGGTTCAAATCCCGGACGAGCCCTTTTCTTGGTACTCTTTTCAAGTTGTTTTGAAGTTTGCGTTTCAAAGCCAACATCAATTTTTTCTTTGCAGTAGTGGATAATTCTTTGCTAGAGTCTCATGCTTCAGCCCTGCCCAGTCTGAGCTAATACCAAACATCTGGTCTTGCATGGCGTGTACGAGCGTTCAGCTAGGGATGTCGGGCAGGTTGCATGAATTAAATCTAAAGCCAGAGGCCCATGGAATAGCCAGTTCGGAGCAGTTTCATTACAGAAAAATCAACTGTAGGTATCTGTTTCTGTAGTGTAGTGGTTATCACGTTCGCCTCACACGCCAAAGGTCCCCGGTTCGAAACCGGGCAGAAACAGTTGTTATATTGTGTTGGCTACAATGTTGATAGGTGCCGTTTTGCCATGGAATTGTCCAAGCCCTGAAGATTATTTCATGCAATCTCGTTCCAAGAAAGGGAATTCTCTCAAAACACTAAAGTAATCGGCGTGTGGATGTATCTGTTGGTTCTCAGACCTTGCTTTCAAAAGAGCCCTGCAATCGGTTCGCTGCTCACCTAGAACAAGCATTAACATGAAGAATTGTTGGCACCAACAGGAATCTTATTTTAGTGGAGTGTTTCTGGCTTTGAGTGCAGAGGCCCTCGGCTCAATTCCAAGATGATCCTTCTCAAGGTGATGATACAAATGCATTGTCACCTTTACGTTTAATGTCAGAATCATTTATTTCCAGTTGGTGGTGTAAGAATGTTTGCAACAGTATGGCGATTTTTCCTAGCCATGCATGAATGAAAGCATATCACTCG
Source organism: Triturus cristatus (assembly GCF_964204655.1). Lineage (NCBI taxonomy): Eukaryota > Metazoa > Chordata > Amphibia > Caudata > Salamandridae > Triturus > Triturus cristatus. Next base: position 739,992,611 of record NC_140591.1, on the reverse strand, counting down.
CCTTTAGGTGTTTTTCTAATACATTGATATTTGCATCTTCCTTCCTAGCCTGCATGTTTGACTATCTTACAGGAAGCATGTAATAAGTATCACATCAGGGCCCTTCTTCTACTCAATTCACAACTGTTCTATCACGACATAGATAAGAAAGCTGCATCTGCTTTTGTTGTGTAGTGGTAATCAGGTTTACCTGACGTGTGAAAGCCCCATGCTTTGAAAGTACACAGTAACAAAGAAACCGATGACTTTTATAAAAAGGTGCCATGTGTGTCTCTTACTTTGCACAAAAAGTGCCAGAGATGACTTCATTTGCAGTCACTTGAAAAGTAGGGATTCTCCAATAAATGGTAAATGGTTGAAACAAATCTGAAGAAATGCATGACATACCTGTGTGTGTGTGTGTACGCATGTATGTATATATAGGGAGAGAGAGAGCGTCAATATAAACAGACTTTATTTCAATCAAGCTGTCTTTTCTATCCTTCAGGAGCAGAATGTTCTGATCATCAGCGCTCCAGAATGTAGTGTTTTCTTGGCAAGCATCACATATTGTGATGTGTTAGCTAAAAGTTCCATATCCTACAGACTGATATATTCCTCTGTACTTGCACCTTGGGGATTCATCAAAACCTGGCATCATAAGCAGCTTTCTACTGCCACAGACTGGACAGCGAAACAATTTAAAATATCCCAGAAAAAGAAAATAAGCATGCTTAATCAGAGCTTTCTGGACAGGAAGGACATTTGAGCAAGTGAGGAATAAGCACTGCTTTTGTTAATTTGCTTAGGCAGAATAGAGACTTCTGGGAAAAGGCCGAAATTACAGACACAGAAAATGGCTGCATCTATAGAGAACGCTAAGAAGTGTTGGCAGCTTTTCCTCTGACCCTGGCCACTTTTACAAGCAATCCTATGATAGTCAGCAGGACCCACCCTAAAAAGGAAGGGGCATCCACTTGGACCCTTTCCACCTTTTCTAAGTCTCGCCTGATCGAGCCTGATCGAGCACTGATTGAGCAGATAAGCACATTTAATTCTCATTTCAGAAAGGTATTGCTTAGCTTGCTGCTAGCAGCTCAGTTATGTTATGATGTTAGAGGCTATGCAAGGAATGCTTTAGTCCAGCGATATGCAGTTTTTATTGCGCCTTGCATTCAGCAGGAAGATCTTTAGCTTGAATCTGTGGCCTAGGTATTCACCTTGGTATTTCTATTGGCACAAAGTGAAGGAGTATTTGAGAGAAAATGCACAATGTGTTTCTTATGTTGTTATGAACAACTTGTTACTCTTTCTCATTAAGCTTCAGCCACTGCAGAAATATATAAATAAGGGCTGACTTCCTGTAAGACGTGTCCAAAGCTGGGACGAAATAAAAGGAGACACTTGTAAATGATAGTGCTATCGTTTGAGAAAGGGTAAGTTGAGACTGACTTTCATGCGTATTCACAGACCAAGCATCATAAAGATACCAGCATGATCTTCATTGCGGGCTTAGAGCCGGTATTGGCTTTTGAGAGGTAAGAGGATTTTGAGGGCTCGTTGGTCTAGGGGTATGATTCTCGCTTTGGGTGCGAGAGGTCCCGGGTTCAAATCCCGGACGAGCCCTTTTCTTGGTACTCTTTTCAAGTTGTTTTGAAGTTTGCGTTTCAAAGCCAACATCAATTTTTTCTTTGCAGTAGTGGATAATTCTTTGCTAGAGTCTCATGCTTCAGCCCTGCCCAGTCTGAGCTAATACCAAACATCCGGTCTTGCATGGCATGTACGAGCGTTCAGCTAGGGATGTCGGGCAGGTTGCATGAATTAAATCTAAAGCCAGAGGCCCATGGAATAGCCAGTTCGGAGCAGTTTCATTACAGAAAAATCAACTGTAGGTATCTGTTTCTGTAGTGTAGTGGTTATCACGTTCGCCTCACACGCGAAAGGTCCCCGGTTCGAAACTGGGCAGAAACAGTTGTTATATTGTGTTGGCTACAATGTTGATAGGTGCCGTTTTGCCATGGAATTGTCCAAGCCCTGAAGATTATTTCATGCAATCTCGTTCCAAGAAAGGGAATTCTCTCAAAACACTAAAGTAATCGGCGTGTGGATGTATCTGTTGGTTCTCAGACCTTGCTTTCAAAAGAGCCCTGCAATCGGTTCGCTGCTCACCTAGAACAAGCATTAACATGAAGAATTGTTGGCACCAACAGGAATCCTATTTTAGTGGAGTGTTTCTGGCTTTGAGTGCAGAGGCCCTCGGCTCAATTCCAAGATGATCCTTCTCAAGGTGATGATACAAATGCATTGTCACCTTTACGTTTAATGTCAGAATCATTTATTTCCAGTTGGTGGTGTAAGAATGTTTGCAACAGTATGGCGATTTTTCCTAGCCATGCATGAATGAAAGCATATCACTCGCCTTTAGGTGTTTTTCTAATACATTGATATTTGCATCTTCCTTCCTAGCCTGCATGTTTGACTATCTTACAGGAAGCATGTAATAAGTATCACATCAGGGCCCTTCTTCTACTCAATTCACAACTGTTCTATCACGACATAGATAAGAAAGCTGCATCTGCTTTTGTTGTGTAGTGGTAATCAGGTTTACCTGACGTGTGAAAGCCCCATGCTTTGAAAGTACACAGTAACAAAGAAACCGATGACTTTTATAAAAAGGTGCCATGTGTGTCTCTTACTTTGCACAAAAAGTGCCAGAGATGACTTCATTTGCAGTCACTTGAAAAGTAGGGATTCTCCAATAAATGGTAAATGGTTGAAACAAATCTGAAGAAATGCATGACATACCTGTGTGTGTGTGTGTACGCATGTATGTATATATAGGGAGAGAGAGAGCGTCAATATAAACAGACTTTATTTCAATCAAGCTGTCTTTTCTATCCTTCAGGAGCAGAATGTTCTGATCATCAGCGCTCCAGAATGTAGTGTTTTCTTGGCAAGCATCACATATTGTGATGTGTTAGCTAAAAGTTCCATATCCTACAGACTGATATATTCCTCTGTACTTGCACCTTGGGGATTCATCAAAACCTGGCATAATAAGCAGCTTTCTACTGCTCACAGACTGGACAGCGAAACAATTTAAAATATCCCAGAAAAAGAAAATAAGCATGCTTAATCAGAGCTTTCTGGACAGGAAGGACATTTGAGCAAGTGAGGAATAAGCACTGCTTTTGTTAATTTGCATAGGCAGAATAGAGACTTCTGGGAAAAGGCCGAAATTACAGACACAGAAAATAACTGCATCTATAGAGAACGCTAAGAAGTGTTGGCAGCTTTTCCTCTGACCCTGGCCACTTTTACAAGCAATCCTATGATAGTCAGCAGGACCCACCCTAAAAAGGAAGGGGCATCCACTTGGACCCTTTCCACCTTTTCTAAGTCTCGCCTGATCGAGCTTGATCGAGCACTGATTGAGCAGATAAGCACATGTAATTCTCATTTCAGAAAGGTATTGGTTAGCTTGCTGCTAGCAGCTCAGTTATGTTATGATGTTAGAGGCTATGCAAGGAATGCTTTAGTCCAGCGATATGCAATTTTTATTGCGCCTTGCATTCAGCAGGAAGATCTTTAGCTTGAATCTGTGGCCTAGGTATTCACCTTGGTATTTCTATTGGCACAAAGTGAAGGAGTATTTGAGAGAAAATGCACAATGTGTTTCTTATGTTGTTATGAACAACTTGTTACTCTTTCTCATTAAGCTTCAGCCACTGCAGAAATATATAAATAAGGGCTGACTTCCTGTAAGACGTGTCCAAAGCTGGGACGAAATAAAAGGAGACACTTGTAAATGATAGTGCTATCGTTTGAGAAAGGGTAAGTTGAGACTGACTTTCATGCGTATTCACAGACCAAGCATCATAAAGATACCAGCATGATCTTCATTGCGGGCTTAGAGCCGGCATTGGCTTTTGAGAGGTAAGAGGATTTTGAGGGCTCGTTGGTCTAGGGGTATGATTCTCGCTTTGGGTGCGAGAGGTCCCGGGTTCAAATCCCGGACGAGCCCTTTTCTTGGTACTCTTTTCAAGTTGTTTTGAAGTTTGCGTTTCAAAGCCAACATCAATTTTTTCTTTGCAGTAGTGGATAATTCTTTGCTAGAGTCTCATGCTTCAGCCCTGCCCAGTCTGAGCTAATACCAAACATACGGTCTTGCATGGCATGTACGAGCGTTCAGCTAGGGATGTCGGGCAGGTTGCATGAATTAAATCTAAAGCCAGAGGCCCATGGAATAGCCAGTTCGGAGCAGTTTCATTACAGAAAAATCAACTGTGGGTATCTGTTTCTGTAGTGTAGTGGTTATCACGTTCGCCTCACACGCGAAAGGTCCCCGGTTCGAAACCGGGCAGAAACAGTTGTTATATTGTGTTGGCTACAATGTTGATAAGTGCCGTTTTGCCATGGAATTGTCCAAGCCCTGAAGATTATTTCATGCAATCTCGTTCCAAGAAAGGGAATTCTCTCAAAACACTAAAGTAATCGGCGTGTGGATGTATCTGTTGGTTCTCAGACCTTGCTTTCAAAAGAGCCCTGCAATCGGTTCGCTGCTCACCTAGAACAAGCATTAACATGAAGAATTGTTGGCACCAACAGGAATCCTATTTTAGTGGAGTGTTTCTGGCTTTGAGTGCAGAGGCCCTCGGCTCAATTCCAAGATGATCCTTCTCAAGGTGATGATACAAATGCATTGTCACCTTTACGTTTAATGTCAGAATCATTTATTTCCAGTTGGTGGTGTAAGAATGTTTGCAACAGTATGGCGATTTTTCCTAGCCATGCATGAATGAAAGCATATCACTCGCCTTTAGGTGTTTTTCTAATACATTGATATTTGCATCTTCCTTCCTAGCCTGCATGTTTGACTATCTTACAGGAAGCATGTAATAAGTATCACATCAGGGCCCTTCTTCTACTCAATTCACAACTGTTCTATCAAGACATAGATAAGAAAGCTGCATCTGCTTTTGTTGTGTAGTGGTAATCAGGTTTACCTGACGTGTGAAAGCCCCATGCTTTGAAAGTACACAGTAACAAAGAAACCGATGACTTTTATAAAAAGGTGCCATGTTTGTCTCTTACTTTGCACAAAAAGTGCCAGAGATGACTTCATTTGCAGTCACTTGAAAAGTAGGGATTCTCCAATAAATGGTAAATGGTTGAAACAAATCTGAAGAAATGCATGACATACCTGTGTGTGTGTGTGTACGCATGTATGTATATATAGGGAGAGAGAGAGCGTCAATATAAACAGACTTTATTTCAATCAAGCTGTCTTTTCTATCCTTCAGGAGCAGAATGTTCTGATCATCAGCGCTCCAGAATGTAGTGTTTTCTTGGCAAGCATCACATATTGTGATGTGTTAGCTAAAAGTTCCATATCCTACAGACTGATATATTCCTCTGTACTTGCACCTTGGGGATTCATCAAAACCTGGCATAATAAGCAGCTTTCTACTGCTCACAGACTGGACAGCGAAACAATTTAAAATATCCCAGAAAAAGAAAATAAGCATGCTTAATCAGAGCTTTCTGGACAGGAAGGACATTTGAGCAAGTGAGGAATAAGCACTGCTTTTGTTAATTTGCATAGGCAGAATAGAGACTTCTGGGAAAAGGCGGAAATTACAGACACAGAAAATGGCTGCATCTATAGAGAACGCTAAGAAGTTTTGGCAGCTTTTCCTCTGACCCTGGCCACTTTTACAAGCAATCCTATGATAGTCAGCAGGACCCACCCTAAAAAGGAAGGGGCATCCACTTGGACCCTTTCCACCTTTTCTAAGTCTCGCCTGATCGAGCCTAATTGAGCACTGATTGAGCAGATAAGCACATGTAATTCTCATTTCAGAAAGTTATTGGTTAGCTTGCTGCTAGCAGCTCAGTTATGTTATGATGTTAGAGGCTATGCAAGGAATGCTTTAGTCCAGCGATATGCAATTTTTATTGCGCCTTGCATTCAGCAGGAAGATCTTTAGCTTGAATCTGTGGCCTAGGTATTCACCTTGGTATTTCTATTGGCACAAAGTGAAGGAGTATTTGAGAGAAAATGCACAATGTGTTTCTTATGTTGTTATGAACAACTTGTTACTCTTTCTCATTAAGCTTCAGCCACTGCAGAAATATATAAATAAGGGCTGACTTCCTGTAAGACGTGTCCAAAGCTGGGACGAAATAAAAGGAGACACTTGTAAATGATAGTGCTATCGTTTGAGAAAGGGTAAGTTGAGACTGACTTTCATGCGTATTCACAGACCAAGCATCATAAAGATACCAGCATGATCTTCATTGCGGGCTTAGAGCCGGCATTGGCTTTTGAGAGGTAAGAGGATTTTGAGGGCTCGTTGGTCTAGGGGTATGATTCTCGCTTTGGGTGCGAGAGGTCCCGGGTTCAAATCCCGGACGAGCCCTTTTCTTGGTACTCTTTTCAAGTTGTTTTGAAGTTTGCGTTTCAAAGCCAACATCAATTTTTTCTTTGCAGTAGTGGATAATTCTTTGCTAGAGTCTCATGCTTCAGCCCTGCCCAGTCTGAGCTAATACCAAACATCCGGTCTTGCATGGCATGTACGAGCGTTCAGCTAGGGATGTCGGGCAGGTTGCATGAATTAAATCTAAAGCCAGAGGCCCATGGAATAGCCAGTTCGGAGCAGTTTCATTACAGAAAAATCAACTGTAGGTATCTGTTTCTGTAGTGTAGTGGTTATCACGTTCGCCTCACACGCCAAAGGTCCCCGGTTCGAAACCGGGCAGAAACAGTTGTTATATTGTGTTGGCTACAATGTTGATAGGTGCCGTTTTGCCATGGAATTGTCCAAGCCCTGAAGATTATTTCATGCAATCTCGTTCCAAGAAAGGGAATTCTCTCAAAACACTAAAGTAATCGGCGTGTGGATGTATCTGTTGGTTCTCAGACCTTGCTTTCAAAAGAGCCCTGCAATCGGTTCGCTGCTCACCTAGAACAAGCATTAACATGAAGAATTGTTGGCACCAACAGGAATCCTATTTTAGTGGAGTGTTTCTGGCTTTGAGTGCAGAGGCCCTCGGCTCAATTCCAAGATGATCCTTCTCAAGGTGATGATACAAATGCATTGTCACCTTTACGTTTAATGTCAGAATCATTTATTTCCAGTTGGTGGTGTAAGAATGTTTGCAACAGTATGGCGATTTTTCCTAGCCATGCATGAATGAAAGCATATCACTCGCCTTTAGGTGTTTTTCTAATACATTGATATTTGCATCTTCCTTCCTAGCCTGCATGTTTGACTATCTTACAGGAAGCATGTAATAAGTATCACATCAGGGCCCTTCTTCTACTCAATTCACAACTGTTCTATCACGACATAGATAAGAAAGCTGCATCTGCTTTTGTTGTGTAGTGGTAATCAGGTTTACCTGACGTGTGAAAGCCCCATGCTTTGAAAGTACACAGTAACAAAGAAACCGATGACTTTTATAAAAAGGTGCCATGTGTGTCTCTTACTTTGCACAAAAAGTGCCAGAGATGACTTCATTTGCAGTCACTTGAAAAGTAGGGATTCTCCAATAAATGGTAAATGGTTGAAACAAATCTGAAGAAATGCATGACATACCTGTGTGTGTGTGTGTACGCATGTATGTATATATAGGGAGAGAGAGAGCGTCAATATAAACAGACTTTATTTCAATCAAGCTGTCTTTTCTATCCTTCAGGAGCAGAATGTTCTGATCATCAGCGCTCCAGAATGTAGTGTTTTCTTGGCAAGCATCACATATTGTGATGTGTTAGCTAAAAGTTCCATATCCTACAGACTGATATATTCCTCTGTACTTGCACCTTGGGGATTCATCAAAACCTGGCATAATAAGCAGCTTTCTACTGCTCACAGACTGGACAGCGAAACAATTTAAAATATCCCAGAAAAAGAAAATAAGCATGCTTAATCAGAGCTTTCTGGACAGGAAGGACATTTGAGCAAGTGAGGAATAAGCACTGCTTTTGTTAATTTGCATAGGCAGAATAGAGACTTCTGGGAAAAGGCCGAAATTACAGACACAGAAAATAACTGCATCTATAGAGAACGCTAAGAAGTGTTGGCAGCTTTTCCTCTGACCATGGCCACTTTTACAAGCAATCCTATGATAGTCAGCAGGACCCACCCTAAAAAGGAAGGGGCATCCACTTGGACCCTTTCCACCTTTTCTAAGTCTCGCCTGATCGAGCCTGATCGAGCACTGATTGAGCAGATAAGCACATGTAATTCTCATTTCAGAAAGGTATTGGTTAGCTTGCTGCTAGCAGCTCAGTTATGTTATGATGTTAGAGGCTATGCAAGGAATGCTTTAGTCCAGCGATATGCAGTTTTTATTGCGCCTTGCATTCAGCAGGAAGATCTTTAGCTTGAATCTGTGGCCTAGGTATTCACCTTGGTATTTCTATTGGCACAAAGTGAAGGAATATTTGAGAGAAAATGCACAATGTGTTTCTTATGTTGTTATGAACAACTTGTTACTCTTTCTCATTAAGCTTCAGCCACTGCAGAAATATATAAATAAGGGCTGACTTCCTGTAAGACGTGTCCAAAGCTGGGACGAAATAAAAGGAGACACTTGTAAATGATAGTGCTATCGTTTGAGAAAGGGTAAGTTGAGACTGACTTTCATGCGTATTCACAGACCAAGCATCATAAAGATACCAGCATGATCTTCATTGCGGGCTTAGAGCCGGTATTGGCTTTTGAGAGGTAAGAGGATTTTGAGGGCTCGTTGGTCTAGGGGTATGATTCTCGCTTTGGGTGCGAGAGGTCCCGGGTTCAAAGCCCGGACGAGCCCTTTTCTTGGTACTCTTTTCAAGTTGTTTTGAAGTTTGCGTTTCAAAGCCAACATCAATTTTTTCTTTGCAGTAGTGGATAATTCTTTGCTAGAGTCTCATGCTTCAGCCCTGCCCAGTCTGAGCTAATACCAAACATCTGGTCTTGCATGGCATGTACGAGCGTTCAGCTAGGGATGTCGGGCAGGTTGCATGAATTAAATCTAAAGCCAGAGGCCCATGGAATAGCCAGTTCGGAGCAGTTTCATTACAGAAAAATCAACTGTAGGTATCTGTTTCTGTAGTGTAGTGGTTATCACGTTCGCCTCACACGCGAAAGGTCCCCGGTTCGAAACCGGGCAGAAACAGTTGTTATATTGTGTTGGCTACAATGTTGATAGGTGCCGTTTTGCCATGGAATTGTCCAAGCCCTGAAGATTATTTCATGCAATCTCGTTCCAAGAAAGGGAATTCTCTCAAAACACTAAAGTAATCGGCGTGTGGATGTATCTGTTGGTTCTCAGACCTTGCTTTCAAAAGAGCCCTGCAATCGGTTCGCTGCTCACCTAGAACAAGCATTAACATGAAGAATTGTTGGCACCAACAGGAATCTTATTTTAGTGGAGTGTTTCTGGCTTTGAGTGCAGAGGCCCTCGGCTCAATTCCAAGATGATCCTTCTCAAGGTGATGATACAAATGCATTGTCACCTTTACGTTTAATGTCAGAATCATTTATTTCCAGTTGGTGGTGTAAGAATGTTTGCAACAGTATGGCGATTTTTCCTAGCCATGCATGAATGAAAGCATATCACTCGCCTTTAGGTGTTTTTCTAATACATTGATATTTGCATCTTCCTTCCTAGCCTGCATGTTTGACTATCTTACAGGAAGCATGTAATAAGTATCACATCAGGGCCCTTCTTCTACTCAATTCACAACTGTTCTATCACGACATAGATAAGAAAGCTGCATCTGCTTTTGTTGTGTAGTGGTAATCAGGTTTACCTGACGTGTGAAAGCCCCATGCTTTGAAAGTACACAGTAACAAAGAAACCGATGACTTTTATAAAAAGGTGCCATGTGTGTCTCTTACTTTGCACAAAAAGTGCCAGAGATGACTTCATTTGCAGTCACTTGAAAAGTAGGGATTCTCCAATAAATGGTAAATGGTTGAAACAAATCTGAAGAAATGCATGACATACCTGTGTGTGTGTGTGTACGCATGTATGTATATATAGGGAGAGAGAGAGCGTCAATATAAACAGACTTTATTTCAATCAAGCTGTCTTTTCTATCCTTCAGGAGCAGAATGTTCTGATCATCAGCGCTCCAGAATGTAGTGTTTTCTTGGCAAGCATCACATATTGTGATGTGTTAGCTAAAAGTTCCATATCCTACAGACTGATATATTCCTCTGTACTTGCACCTTGGGGATTCATCAAAACCTGGCATCATAAGCAGCTTTCTACTGCCACAGACTGGACAGCGAAACAATTTAAAATATCCCAGAAAAAGAAAATAAGCATGCTTAATCAGAGCTTTCTGGACAGGAAGGACATTTGAGCAAGTGAGGAATAAGCACTGCTTTTGTTAATTTGCTTAGGCAGAATAGAGACTTCTGGGAAAAGGCCGAAATTACAGACACAGAAAATGGCTGCATCTATAGAGAACGCTAAGAAGTGTTGGCAGCTTTTCCTCTGACCCTGGCCACTTTTACAAGCAATCCTATGATAGTCAGCAGGACCCACCCTAAAAAGGAAGGGGCATCCACTTGGACCCTTTCCACCTTTTCTAAGTCTCGCCTGATCGAGCCTGATCGAGCACTGATTGAGCAGATAAGCACATTTAATTCTCATTTCAGAAAGGTATTGCTTAGCTTGCTGCTAGCAGCTCAGTTATGTTATGATGTTAGAGGCTATGCAAGGAATGCTTTAGTCCAGCGATATGCAGTTTTTATTGCGCCTTGCATTCAGCAGGAAGATCTTTAGCTTGAATCTGTGGCCTAGGTATTCACCTTGGTATTTCTATTGGCACAAAGTGAAGGAGTATTTGAGAGAAAATGCACAATGTGTTTCTTATGTTGTTATGAACAACTTGTTACTCTTTCTCATTAAGCTTCAGCCACTGCAGAAATATATAAATAAGGGCTGACTTCCTGTAAGACGTGTCCAAAGCTGGGACGAAATAAAAGGAGACACTTGTAAATGATAGTGCTATCGTTTGAGAAAGGGTAAGTTGAGACTGACTTTCATGCGTATTCACAGACCAAGCATCATAAAGATACCAGCATGATCTTCATTGCGGGCTTAGAGCCGGTATTGGCTTTTGAGAGGTAAGAGGATTTTGAGGGCTCGTTGGTCTAGGGGTATGATTCTCGCTTTGGGTGCGAGAGGTCCCGGGTTCAAATCCCGGACGAGCCCTTTTCTTGGTACTCTTTTCAAGTTGTTTTGAAGTTTGCGTTTCAAAGCCAACATCAATTTTTTCTTTGCAGTAGTGGATAATTCTTTGCTAGAGTCTCATGCTTCAGCCCTGCCCAGTCTGAGCTAATACCAAACATCCGGTCTTGCATGGCATGTACGAGCGTTCAGCTAGGGATGTCGGGCAGGTTGCATGAATTAAATCTAAAGCCAGAGGCCCATGGAATAGCCAGTTCGGAGCAGTTTCATTACAGAAAAATCAACTGTAGGTATCTGTTTCTGTAGTGTAGTGGTTATCACGTTCGCCTCACACGCGAAAGGTCCCCGGTTCGAAACTGGGCAGAAACAGTTGTTATATTGTGTTGGCTACAATGTTGATTAGTGCCGTTTTGCCATGGAATTGTCCAAGCCCTGAAGATTATTTCATGCAATCTCGTTCCAAGAAAGGGAATTCTCTCAAAACACTAAAGTAATCGGCGTGTGGATGTATCTGTTGGTTCTCAGACCTTGCTTTCAAAAGAGCCCTGCAATCGGTTCGCTGCTCACCTAGAACAAGCATTAACATGAAGAATTGTTGGCACCAACAGGAATCCTATTTTAGTGGAGTGTTTCTGGCTTTGAGTGCAGAGGCCCTCGGCTCAATTCCAAGATGATCCTTCTCAAGGTGATGATACAAATGCATTGTCACCTTTACGTTTAATGTCAGAATCATTTATTTCCAGTTGGTGGTGTAAGAATGTTTGCAACAGTATGGCGATTTTTCCTAGCCATGCATGAATGAAAGCATATCACTCGCCTTTAGGTGTTTTTCTAATACATTGATATTTGCATCTTCCTTCCTAGCCTGCATGTTTGACTATCTTACAGGAAGCATGTAATAAGTATCACATCAGGGCCCTTCTTCTACTCAATTCACAACTGTTCTATCAAGACATAGATAAGAAAGCTGCATCTGCTTTTGTTGTGTAGTGGTAATCAGGTTTACCTGACGTGTGAAAGCCCCATGCTTTGAAAGTACACAGTAACAAAGAAACCGATGACTTTTATAAAAAGGTGCCATGTTTGTCTCTTACTTTGCACAAAAAGTGCCAGAGATGACTTCATTTGCAGTCACTTGAAAAGTAGGGATTCTCCAATAAATGGTAAATGGTTGAAACAAATCTGAAGAAATGCATGACATACCTGTGTGTGTGTGTGTACGCATGTATGTATATATAGGGAGAGAGAGAGCGTCAATATAAACAGACTTTATTTCAATCAAGCTGTCTTTTCTATCCTTCAGGAGCAGAATGTTCTGATCATCAGCGCTCCAGAATGTAGTGTTTTCTTGGCAAGCATCACATATTGTGATGTGTTAGCTAAAAGTTCCATATCCTACAGACTGATATATTCCTCTGTACTTGCACCTTGGGGATTCATCAAAACCTGGCATAATAAGCAGCTTTCTACTGCTCACAGACTGGACAGCGAAACAATTTAAAATATCCCAGAAAAAGAAAATAAGCATGCTTAATCAGAGCTTTCTGGACAGGAAGGACATTTGAGCAAGTGAGGAATAAGCACTGCTTTTGTTAATTTGCATAGGCAGAATAGAGACTTCTGGGAAAAGGCGGAAATTACAGACACAGAAAATGGCTGCATCTATAGAGAACGCTAAGAAGTTTTGGCAGCTTTTCCTCTGACCCTGGCCACTTTTACAAGCAATCCTATGATAGTCAGCAGGACCCACCCTAAAAAGGAAGGGGCATCCACTTGGACCCTTTCCACCTTTTCTAAGTCTCGCCTGATCGAGCCTAATTGAGCACTGATTGAGCAGATAAGCACATGTAATTCTCATTTCAGAAAGTTATTGGTTAGCTTGCTGCTAGCAGCTCAGTTATGTTATGATGTTAGAGGCTATGCAAGGAATGCTTTAGTCCAGCGATATGCAATTTTTATTGCGCCTTGCATTCAGCAGGAAGATCTTTAGCTTGAATCTGTGGCCTAGGTATTCACCTTGGTATTTCTATTGGCACAAAGTGAAGGAGTATTTGAGAGAAAATGCACAATGTGTTTCTTATGTTGTTATGAACAACTTGTTACTCTTTCTCATTAAGCTTCAGCCACTGCAGAAATATATAAATAAGGGCTGACTTCCTGTAAGACGTGTCCAAAGCTGGGACGAAATAAAAGGAGACACTTGTAAATGATAGTGCTATCGTTTGAGAAAGGGTAAGTTGAGACTGACTTTCATGCGTATTCACAGACCAAGCATCATAAAGATACCAGCATGATCTTCATTGCGGGCTTAGAGCCGGCATTGGCTTTTGAGAGGTAAGAGGATTTTGAGGGCTCGTTGGTCTAGGGGTATGATTCTCGCTTTGGGTGCGAGAGGTCCCGGGTTCAAATCCCGGACGAGCCCTTTTCTTGGTACTCTTTTCAAGTTGTTTTGAAGTTTGCGTTTCAAAGCCAACATCAATTTTTTCTTTGCAGTAGTGGATAATTCTTTGCTAGAGTCTCATGCTTCAGCCCTGCCCAGTCTGAGCTAATACCAAACATCCGGTCTTGCATGGCATGTACGAGCGTTCAGCTAGGGATGTCGGGCAGGTTGCATGAATTAAATCTAAAGCCAGAGGCCCATGGAATAGCCAGTTCGGAGCAGTTTCATTACAGAAAAATCAACTGTAGGTATCTGTTTCTGTAGTGTAGTGGTTATCACGTTCGCCTCACACGCCAAAGGTCCCCGGTTCGAAACCGGGCAGAAACAGTTGTTATATTGTGTTGGCTACAATGTTGATAGGTGCCGTTTTGCCATGGAATTGTCCAAGCCCTGAAGATTATTTCATGCAATCTCGTTCCAAGAAAGGGAATTCTCTCAAAACACTAAAGTAATCGGCGTGTGGATGTATCTGTTGGTTCTCAGACCTTGCTTTCAAAAGAGCCCTGCAATCGGTTCGCTGCTCACCTAGAACAAGCATTAACATGAAGAATTGTTGGCACCAACAGGAATCCTATTTTAGTGGAGTGTTTCTGGCTTTGAGTGCAGAGGCCCTCGGCTCAATTCCAAGATGATCCTTCTCAAGGTGATGATACAAATGCATTGTCACCTTTACGTTTAATGTCAGAATCATTTATTTCCAGTTGGTGGTGTAAGAATGTTTGCAACAGTATGGCGATTTTTCCTAGCCATGCATGAATGAAAGCATATCACTCGCCTTTAGGTGTTTTTCTAATACATTGATATTTGCATCTTCCTTCCTAGCCTGCATGTTTGACTATCTTACAGGAAGCATGTAATAAGTATCACATCAGGGCCCTTCTTCTACTCAATTCACAACTGTTCTATCACGACATAGATAAGAAAGCTGCATCTGCTTTTGTTGTGTAGTGGTAATCAGGTTTACCTGACGTGTGAAAGCCCCATGCTTTGAAAGTACACAGTAACAAAGAAACCGATGACTTTTATAAAAAGGTGCCATGTGTGTCTCTTACTTTGCACAAAAAGTGCCAGAGATGACTTCATTTGCAGTCACTTGAAAAGTAGGGATTCTCCAATAAATGGTAAATGGTTGAAACAAATCTGAAGAAATGCATGACATACCTGTGTGTGTGTGTGTACGCATGTATGTATATATAGGGAGAGAGAGAGCGTCAATATAAACAGACTTTATTTCAATCAAGCTGTCTTTTCTATCCTTCAGGAGCAGAATGTTCTGATCATCAGCGCTCCAGAATGTAGTGTTTTCTTGGCAAGCATCACATATTGTGATGTGTTAGCTAAAAGTTCCATATCCTACAGACTGATATATTCCTCTGTACTTGCACCTTGGGGATTCATCAAAACCTGGCATAATAAGCAGCTTTCTACTGCTCACAGACTGGACAGCGAAACAATTTAAAATATCCCAGAAAAAGAAAATAAGCATGCTTAATCAGAGCTTTCTGGACAGGAAGGACATTTGAGCAAGTGAGGAATAAGCACTGCTTTTGTTAATTTGCATAGGCAGAATAGAGACTTCTGGGAAAAGGCCGAAATTACAGACACAGAAAATAACTGCATCTATAGAGAACGCTAAGAAGTGTTGGCAGCTTTTCCTCTGACCCTGGCCACTTTTACAAGCAATCCTATGATAGTCAGCAGGACCCACCCTAAAAAGGAAGGGGCATCCACTTGGACCCTTTCCACCTTTTCTAAGTCTCGCCTGATCGAGCCTGATCGAGCACTGATTGAGCAGATAAGCACATGTAATTCTCATTTCAGAAAGGTATTGGTTAGCTTGCTGCTAGCAGCTCAGTTATGTTATGATGTTAGAGGCTATGCAAGGAATGCTTTAGTCCAGCGATATGCAGTTTTTATTGCGCCTTGCATTCAGCAGGAAGATCTTTAGCTTGAATCTGTGGCCTAGGTATTCACCTTGGTATTTCTATTGGCACAAAGTGAAGGAATATTTGAGAGAAAATGCACAATGTGTTTCTTATGTTGTTATGAACAACTTGTTACTCTTTCTCATTAAGCTTCAGCCACTGCAGAAATATATAAATAAGGGCTGACTTCCTGTAAGACGTGTCCAAAGCTGGGACGAAATAAAAGGAGACACTTGTAAATGATAGTGCTATCGTTTGAGAAAGGGTAAGTTGAGACTGACTTTCATGCGTATTCACAGACCAAGCATCATAAAGATACCAGCATGATCTTCATTGCGGGCTTAGAGCCGGTATTGGCTTTTGAGAGGTAAGAGGATTTTGAGGGCTCGTTGGTCTAGGGGTATGATTCTCGCTTTGGGTGCGAGAGGTCCCGGGTTCAAAGCCCGGACGAGCCCTTTTCTTGGTACTCTTTTCAAGTTGTTTTGAAGTTTGCGTTTCAAAGCCAACATCAATTTTTTCTTTGCAGTAGTGGATAATTCTTTGCTAGAGTCTCATGCTTCAGCCCTGCCCAGTCTGAGCTAATACCAAACATCTGGTCTTGCATGGCATGTACGAGCGTTCAGCTAGGGATGTCGGGCAGGTTGCATGAATTAAATCTTAAGCCAGAGGCCCATGGAATAGCCAGTTCGGAGCAGTTTCATTACAGAAAAATCAACTGTAGGTATCTGTTTCTGTAGTGTAGTGGTTATCACGTTCGCCTCACACGCGAAAGGTCCCCGGTTCGAAACCGGGCAGAAACAGTTGTTATATTGTGTTGGCTACAATGTTGATAGGTGCCATTTTGCCATGGAATTGTCCAAGCCCTGAAGATTATTTCATGCAATCTCGTTCCAAGAAAGGGAATTCTCTCAAAACACTAAAGTAATCAGCGTGTGGATGTATCTGTTGGTTCTCAGACCTTGCTTTCAAAAGAGCCCTGCAATCGGTTCGCTGCTCACCTAGAACAAGCATTAACATGAAGAATTGTTGGCACCAACAGGAATCCTATTTTAGTGGAGTGTTTCTGGCTTTGAGTGCAGAGGCCCTCGGCTCAATTCGAAGATGATCCTTCTCAAGGTGATGATACAAATGCATTGTCACTTTTACGTTTAATGTCAGAATCATTTATTTCCAGTTGGTGGTGTAAGAATGTTTGCAACAGTATGGCGATTTTTCCTAGCCATGCATGAATGAAAGCATATCACTCGCCTTTAGGTGTTTTTCTAATACATTGATATTTGCATCTTCCTTCCTAGCCTGCATGCTTGACTATCTTACAGGAAGCATGTAATAAGTATCACATCAGGGCCCTTCTTCTACTCAATTCACAACTGTTCTATCACGACATAGATAAGAAAGCTGCATCTGCTTTTGTTGTGTAGTGGTAATCAGGTTTACCTGACGTGTGAAAGCCCCATGCTTTGAAAGTACACAGTAACAAAGAAACCGATGACTTTTATAAAAAGGTGTCATGTGTGTCTCTTACTTTGCACAAAAAGTGCCAGAGATGACTTCATTTGCAGTCACTTGAAAAGTAGGGATTCTCCAATAAATGGTAAATGGTTGAAACAAATCTGAAGAAATGCATGACATACCTGTGTGTGTGTGTGTACGCATGTATGTATATATAGGGAGAGAGAGAGCGTCAATATAAACAGACTTTATTTCAATCAAGCTGTCTTTTCTATCCTTCAGGAGCAGAATGTTCTGATCATCAGCGCTCCAGAATGTAGTGTTTTCTTGGCAAGCATCACATATTGTGATGTGTTAGCTAAAAGTTCCATATCCTACAGACTGATATATTCCTCTGTACTTGCACCTTGGGGATTCATCAAAACCTGGCATGATAAGCAGCTTTCTACTGCTCACAGACTGGACAGCGAAACAATTTAAAATATCCCAGAAAAAGAAAATAAGCATGCTTAATCAGAGCTTTCTGGACAGGAAGGACATTTGAGCAAGTGAGGAATAAGCACTGCTTTTGTTAATTTGCATAGGCAGAATAGAGACTTCTGGGAAAAGGCCGAAATTACAGACACAGAAAATGGCTGCATCTATAGAGAACGCTAAGAAGTGTTGGCAGCTTTTCCTCTGACCCTGGCCACTTTTACAAGCAATCCTATGATAGTCAGCAGGACCCACCCTAAAAAGGAAGGGGCATCCACTTGGACCCTTTCCACCTTTTCTAAGTCTCGCCTGATCGAGCCTGATCGAGCACTGATTGAGCAGATAAGCACATGTAATTCTCATTTCAGAAAGGTATTGGTTAGCTTGCTGCTAGCAGCTCAGTTATGTTATGATGTTAGAGGCTATGCAAGGAATGCTTTAGTCCAGCGATATGCAGTTTTTATTGCGCCTTGCATTCAGCAGGAAGATCTTTAGCTTGAATCTGTGGCCTAGGTATTCACCTTGGTATTTCTATTGGCACAAAGTGAAGGAGTATTTGAGAGAAAATGCACAATGTGTTTCTTATGTTGTTATGAACAACTTGTTACTCTTTCTCATTAAGCTTCAGCCACTGCAGAAATATATAAATAAGGGCTGACTTCCTGTAAGACGTGTCCAAAGCTGGGACGAAATAAAAGGAGACACTTGTAAATGATAGTGCTATCGTTTGAGAAAGGGTAAGTTGAGACTGACTTTCATGCGTATTCACAGACCAAGCATCATAAAGATACCAGCATGATCTTCATTGCGGGCTTAGAGCCGGTATTGGCTTTTGAGAGGTAAGAGGATTTTGAGGGCTCGTTGGTCTAGGGGTATGATTCTCGCTTTGGGTGCGAGAGGTCCCGGGTTCAAATCGCGGACGAGCCCTTTTCTTGGTACTCTTTTCAAGTTGTTTTGAAGTTTGCGTTTCAAAGCCAACATCAATTTTTTCTTTGCAGTAGTGGATAATTCTTTGCTAGAGTCTCATGCTTCAGCCCTGCCCAGTCTGAGCTAATACCAAACATCTGGTCTTGCATGGCATGTACGAGCGTTCAGCTAGGGATGTCGGGCAGGTTGCATGAATTAAATCTAAAGCCAGAGGCCCATGGAATAGCCAGTTCGGAGCAGTTTCATTACAGAAAAATCAACTGTAGGTATCTGATTCTGTAGTGTAGTGGTTATCACGTTCGCCTCACACGCGAAAGGTCTCTGGTTCGAAACCGGGCAGAAACAGTTGTTATATTGTGTTGGCTACAATGTTGATAGGTGCCGTTTTGCCATGGAATTGTCCAAGCCCTGAAGATTATTTCATGCAATCTCGTTCCAAGAAAGGGAATTCTCTCAAAACACTAAAGTAATCGGCGTGTGGATGTATCTGTTGGTTCTCAGACCTTGCTTTCAAAAGAGCCCTGCAATCGGTTCGCTGCTCACCTAGAACAAGCATTAACATGAAGAATTGTTGGCACCAACAGGAATCTTATTTTAGTGGAGTGTTTCTGGCTTTGAGTGCAGAGGCCCTCGGCTCAATTCCAAGATGATCCTTCTCAAGGTGATGATACAAATGCATTGTCACCTTTACGTTTAATTTCAGAATCATTTATTTCCAGTTGGTGGTGTAAGAATGTTTGCAACAGTATGGCGATTTTTCCTAGCCATGCATGAATGAAAGCATATCACTCGCCTTTAGGTGTTTTTCTAATACATTGATATTTGCATCTTCCTTCCTAGCCTGCATGTTTGACTATCTTACAGGAAGCATGTAATAAGTATCACATCAGGGCCCTTCTTCTACTCAATTCACAACTGTTCTATCACAACATAGATAAGAAAGCTGCATCTGCTTTTGTTGTGTAGTGGTAATCAGGTTTACCTGACGTGTGAAAGCCCCATGCTTTGAAAGTACACAGTAACAAAGAAACCGATGACTTTTATAAAAAGGTGCCATGTGTGTCTCTTACTTTGCACAAAAAGTGCCAGAGATGACTTCATTTGCAGTCACTTGAAAAGTAGGGATTCTCCAATAAATGGTAAATGGTTGAAACAAATCTGAAGAAATGCATGACATACCTGTGTGTGTGTGTGTGTACGCATGTATGTATATATAGGGAGAGAGAGAGCGTCAATATAAACAGACTTTATTTCAATCAAGCTGTCTTTTCTATCCTTCAGGAGCAGAATGTTCTGATCATCAGCGCTCCAGAATGTAGTGTTTTCTTGGCAAGCATCACATATTGTGATGTGTTAGCTAAAAGTTCCATATCCTACAGACTGATATATTCCTCTGTACTTGCACCTTGGGGATTCATCAAAACCTGGCATAATAAGCAGCTTTCTACTGCCACAGACTGGACAGCGAAACAATTTAAAATATCCCAGAAAAAGCAAATAAGCATGCTTAATCAGAGCTTTCTGGACAGGAAGGACATTTGAGCAAGTGAGGAATAAGCACTGCTTTTGTTAATTTGCATAGGCAGAATAGAGACTTCTGGGAAAAGGCCGAAATTACAGACACAGAAAATGGCTGCATCTATAGAGAACGCTAAGAAGTGTTGGCAGCTTTTCCTCTGACCCTGGCCACTTTTACAAGCAATCCTATGATAGTCAGCAGGACCCACCCTAAAAAGGAAGGGGCATCCACTTGGACCCTTTCCACCTTTTCTAAGTCTCGCCTCATCGAGCCTGATCGAGCACTGATTGAGCAGATAAGCACATGTAATTCTCATTTCAGAAAGGTATTGGTTAGCTTGCTGCTAGCAGCTCAGTTATGTTATGATGTTAGAGGCTATGCAAGGAATGCTTTAGTCCAGCGATATGCAATTTTTATTGCGCCTTGCATTCAGCAGGAAGATCTTTAGCTTGAATCTGTGGCCTAGGTATTCACCTTGGTATTTCTATTGGCACAAAGTGAAGGAGTATTTGAGAGAAAATGCACAATGTGTTTCTTATGTTGTTATGAACAACTTGTTACTCTTTCTCATTAAGCTTCAGCCACTGCAGAAATATATAAATAAGGGCTGACTTCCTGTAAGACGTGTCCAAAGCTGGGACGAAATAAAAGGAGACACTTGTAAATGATAGTGCTATCGTTTGAGAAAGGGTAAGTTGAGACTGACTTTCATGCGTATTCACAGACCAAGCATCATAAAGATACCAGCATGATCTTCATTGCGGGCTTAGAGCCGGTATTGGCTTTTGAGAGGTAAGAGGATTTTGAGGGCTCGTTGGTCTAGGGGTATGATTCTCGCTTTGGGTGCGAGAGGTCCCGGGTTCAAATCCCGGACGAGCCCTTTTCTTGGTACTCTTTTCAAGTTGTTTTGAAGTTTGCGTTTCAAAGCCAACATCAATTTTTTCTTTGCAGTAGTGGATAATTCTTTGCTAGAGTCTCATGCTTCAGCCCTGCCCAGTCTGAGCTAATACCAAACATCCGGTCTTGCATGGCATGTACGAGCGTTCAGCTAGGGATGTCGGGCAGGTTGCATGAATTAAATCTAAAGCCAGAGGCCCATGGAATAGCCAGTTCGGAGCAGTTTCATTACAGAAAAATCAACTGTAGGTATCTGTTTCTGTAGTGTAGTGGTTATCACGTTCGCCTCACACGCGAAAGGTCCCCGGTTCGAAACCGGGCAGAAACAGTTGTTATATTGTGTTGGCTACAATGTTGATAGGTGCCGTTTTGCCATGGAATTGTCCAAGCCCTGAAGATTATTTCATGCAATCTCGTTCCAAGAAAGGGAATTCTCTCAAAACACTAAAGTAATCGGCGTGTGGATGTATCTGTTGGTTCTCAGACCTTGCTTTCAAAAGAGCCCTGCAATCGGTTCGCTGCTCACCTAGAACAAGCATTAACATGAAGAATTGTTGGCACCAACAGGAATCCTATTTTAGTGGAGTGTTTCTGGCTTTGAGTGCAGAGGCCCTCGGCTCAATTCCAAGATGATCCTTCTCAAGGTGATGATACAAATGCATTGTCACCTTTACGTTTAATGTCAGAATCATTTATTTCCAGTTGGTGGTGTAAGAATGTTTGCAACAGTATGGCGATTTTTCCTAGCCATGCATGAATGAAAGCATATCACTCGCCTTTAGGTGTTTTTCTAATACATTGATATTTGCATCTTCCTTCCTAGCCTGCATGTTTGACTATCTTACAGGAAGCATGTAATAAGTATCACATCAGGGCCCTTCTTCTACTCAATTCACAACTGTTCTATCACGACATAGATAAGAAAGCTGCATCTGCTTTTGTTGTGTAGTGGTAATCAGGTTTACCTGACGTGTGAAAGCCCCATGCTTTGAAAGTACACAGTAACAAAGAAACCGATGACTTTTATAAAAAGGTGCCATGTGTGTCTCTTACTTTGCACAAAAAGTGCCAGAGATGACTTCATTTGCAGTCACTTGAAAAGTAGGGATTCTCCAATAAATGGTAAATGGTTGAAACAAATCTGAAGAAATGCATGACATACCTGTGTGTGTGTGTGTACGCATGTATGTATATATAGGGAGAGAGAGAGCGTCAATATAAACAGACTTTATTTCAATCAAGCTGTCTTTTCTATCCTTCAGGAGCAGAATGTTCTGATCATCAGCGCTCCAGAATGTAGTGTTTTCTTGGCAAGCATCACATATTGTGATGTGTTAGCTAAAAGTTCCATATCCTACAGACTGATATATTCCTCTGTACTTGCACCTTGGGGATTCATCAAAACCTGGCATGATAAGCAGCTTTCTACTGCTCACAGACTGGACAGCGAAACAATTTAAAATATCCCAGAAAAAGAAAATAAGCATGCTTAATCAGAGCTTTCTGGACAGGAAGGACATTTGAGCAAGTGAGGAATAAGCACTGCTTTTGTTAATTTGCATAGGCAGAATAGAGACTTCTGGGAAAAGGCCGAAATTACAGACACAGAAAATAACTGCATCTATAGAGAACGCTAAGAAGTGTTGGCAGCTTTTCCTCTGACCCTGGCCACTTTTACAAGCAATCCTATGATAGTCAGCAGGACCCACCCTAAAAAGGAAGGGGCATCCACTTGGACCCTTTCCACCTTTTCTAAGTCTCGCCTGATCGAGCCTGATTGAGCACTGATTGAGCAGATAAGCACATGTAATTCTCATTTCAGAAAGGTATTGGTTAGCTTGCTGCTAGCAGCTCAGTTATGTTATGATGTTAGAGGCTATGCAAGGAATGCTTTAGTCCAGCGATATGCAGTTTTTATTGCGCCTTGCATTCAGCAGGAAGATCTTTAGCTTGAATCTGTGGCCTAGGTATTCACCTTGGTATTTCTATTGGCACAAAGTGAAGGAGTATTTGAGAGAAAATGCACAATGTGTTTCTTATGTTGTTATGAACAACTTGTTACTCTTTCTCATTAAGCTTCAGCCACTGCAGAAATATATAAATAAGGGCTGACTTCCTGTAAGACGTGTCCAAAGCTGGGACGAAATAAAAGGAGACACTTGTAAATGATAGTGCTATCGTTTGAGAAAGGGTAAGTTGAGACTGACTTTCATGCGTATTCACAGACCAAGCATCATAAAGATACCAGCATGATCTTCATTGCGGGCTTAGAGCCGGTATTGGCTTTTGAGAGGTAAGAGGATTTTGAGGGCTCGTTGGTCTAGGGGTATGATTCTCGCTTTGGGTGCGAGAGGTCCCGGGTTCAAATCGCGGATGAGCCCTTTTCTTGGTACTCTTTTCAAGTTGTTTTGAAGTTTGCGTTTCAAAGCCAACATCAATTTTTTCTTTGCAGTAGTGGATAATTCTTTGCTAGAGTCTCATGCTTCAGCCCTGCCCAGTCTGAGCTAATACCAAACATCTGGTCTTGCATGGCATGTACGAGCGTTCAGCTAGGGATGTCGGGCAGGTTGCATGAATTAAATCTAAAGCCAGAGGCCCATGGAATAGCCAGTTCGGAGCAGTTTCATTACAGAAAAATCAACTGTAGGTATCTGATTCTGTAGTGTAGTGGTTATCACGTTCGCCTCACACGCGAAAGGTCCCTGGTTCGAAACCGGGCAGAAACAGTTGTTATATTGTGTTGGCTACAATGTTGATAGGTGCCGTTTTGCCATGGAATTGTCCAAGCCCTGAAGATTATTTCATGCAATCTCGTTCCAAGAAAGGGAATTCTCTCAAAACACTAAAGTAATCGGCGTGTGGATGTATCTGTTGGTTCTCAGACCTTGCTTTCAAAAGAGCCCTGCAATCGGTTCGCTGCTCACCTAGAACAAGCATTAACATGAAGAATTGTTGGCACCAACAGGAATCTTATTTTAGTGGAGTGTTTCTGGCTTTGAGTGCAGAGGCCCTCGGCTCAATTCCAAGATGATCCTTCTCAAGGTGATGATAC
The DNA here is from genome assembly GCF_964204655.1 of Triturus cristatus. Lineage (NCBI taxonomy): Eukaryota > Metazoa > Chordata > Amphibia > Caudata > Salamandridae > Triturus > Triturus cristatus. The sequence continues at coordinate 739,968,753 of NC_140591.1, read as the reverse complement.
AAATGCATTGTCACCTTTACGTTTAATTTCAGAATCATTTATTTCCAGTTGGTGGTGTAAGAATGTTTGCAACAGTATGGCGATTTTTCCTAGCCATGCATGAATGAAAGCATATCACTCGCCTTTAGGTGTTTTTCTAATACATTGATATTTGCATCTTCCTTCCTAGCCTGCATGTTTGACTATCTTACAGGAAGCATGTAATAAGTATCACATCAGGGCCCTTCTTCTACTCAATTCACAACTGTTCTATCACAACATAGATAAGAAAGCTGCATCTGCTTTTGTTGTGTAGTGGTAATCAGGTTTACCTGACGTGTGAAAGCCCCATGCTTTGAAAGTACACAGTAACAAAGAAACCGATGACTTTTATAAAAAGGTGCCATGTGTGTCTCTTACTTTGCACAAAAAGTGCCAGAGATGACTTCATTTGCAGTCACTTGAAAAGTAGGGATTCTCCAATAAATGGTAAATGGTTGAAACAAATCTGAAGAAATGCATGACATACCTGTGTGTGTGTGTGTGTACGCATGTATGTATATATAGGGAGAGAGAGAGCGTCAATATAAACAGACTTTATTTCAATCAAGCTGTCTTTTCTATCCTTCATGAGCAGAATGTTCTGATCATCAGCGCTCCAGAATGTAGTGTTTTCTTGGCAAGCATCACATATTGTGATGTGTTAGCTAAAAGTTCCATATCCTACAGACTGATATATTCCTCTGTACTTGCACCTTGGGGATTCATCAAAACCTGGCATAATAAGCAGCTTTCTACTGCCACAGACTGGACAGCGAAACAATTTAAAATATCCCAGAAAAAGCAAATAAGCATGCTTAATCAGAGCTTTCTGGACAGGAAGGACATTTGAGCAAGTGAGGAATAAGCACTGCTTTTGTTAATTTGCATAGGCAGAATAGAGACTTCTGGGAAAAGGCCGAAATTACAGACACAGAAAATGGCTGCATCTATAGAGAACGCTAAGAAGTGTTGGCAGCTTTTCCTCTGACCCTGGCCACTTTTACAAGCAATCCTATGATAGTCAGCAGGACCCACCCTAAAAAGGAAGGGGCATCCACTTGGACCCTTTCCACCTTTTCTAAGTCTCGCCTCATCGAGCCTGATCGAGCACTGATTGAGCAGATAAGCACATGTAATTCTCATTTCAGAAAGGTATTGGTTAGCTTGCTGCTAGCAGCTCAGTTATGTTATGATGTTAGAGGCTATGCAAGGAATGCTTTAGTCCAGCGATATGCAGTTTTTATTGCGCCTTGCATTCAGCAGGAAGATCTTTAGCTTGAATCTGTGGCCTAGGTATTCACCTTGGTATTTCTATTGGCACAAAGTGAAGGAGTATTTGAGAGAAAATGCACAATGTGTTTCTTATGTTGTTATGAACAACTTGTTACTCTTTCTCATTAAGCTTCAGCCACTGCAGAAATATATAAATAAGGGCTGACTTCCTGTAAGACGTGTCCAAAGCTGGGACGAAATAAAAGGAGACACTTGTAAATGATAGTGCTATCGTTTGAGAAAGGGTAAGTTGAGACTGACTTTCATGCGTATTCACAGACCAAGCATCATAAAGATACCAGCATGATCTTCATTGCGGGCTTAGAGCCGGTATTGGCTTTTGAGAGGTAAGAGGATTTTGAGGGCTCGTTGGTCTAGGGGTATGATTCTCGCTTTGGGTGCGAGAGGTCCCGGGTTCAAATCCCGGACGAGCCCTTTTCTTGGTACTCTTTTCAAGTTGTTTTGAAGTTTGCGTTTCAAAGCCAACATCAATTTTTTCTTTGCAGTAGTGGATAATTCTTTGCTAGAGTCTCATGCTTCAGCCCTGCCCAGTCTGAGCTAATACCAAACATCCGGTCTTGCATGGCATGTACGAGCGTTCAGCTAGGGATGTCGGGCAGGTTGCATGAATTAAATCTAAAGCCAGAGGCCCATGGAATAGCCAGTTCGGAGCAGTTTCATTACAGAAAAATCAACTGTAGGTATCTGTTTCTGTAGTGTAGTGGTTATCACGTTCGCCTCACACGCGAAAGGTCCCCGGTTCGAAACCGGGCAGAAACAGTTGTTATATTGTGTTGGCTACAATGTTGATAGGTGCCGTTTTGCCATGGAATTGTCCAAGCCCTGAAGATTATTTCATGCAATCTCGTTCCAAGAAAGGGAATTCTCTCAAAACACTAAAGTAATCGGCGTGTGGATGTATCTGTTGGTTCTCAGACCTTGCTTTCAAAAGAGCCCTGCAATCGGTTCGCTGCTCACCTAGAACAAGCATTAACATGAAGAATTGTTGGCACCAACAGGAATCCTATTTTAGTGGAGTGTTTCTGGCTTTGAGTGCAGAGGCCCTCGGCTCAATTCCAAGATGATCCTTCTCAAGGTGATGATACAAATGCATTGTCACCTTTACGTTTAATGTCAGAATCATTTATTTCCAGTTGGTGGTGTAAGAATGTTTGCAACAGTATGGCGATTTTTCCTAGCCATGCATGAATGAAAGCATATCACTCGCCTTTAGGTGTTTTTCTAATACATTGATATTTGCATCTTCCTTCCTAGCCTGCATGTTTGACTATCTTACAGGAAGCATGTAATAAGTATCACATCAGGGCCCTTCTTCTACTCAATTCACAACTGTTCTATCACGACATAGATAAGAAAGCTGCATCTGCTTTTGTTGTGTAGTGGTAATCAGGTTTACCTGACGTGTGAAAGCCCCATGCTTTGAAAGTACACAGTAACAAAGAAACCGATGACTTTTATAAAAAGGTGCCATGTGTGTCTCTTACTTTGCACAAAAAGTGCCAGAGATGACTTCATTTGCAGTCACTTGAAAAGTAGGGATTCTCCAATAAATGGTAAATGGTTGAAACAAATCTGAAGAAATGCATGACATACCTGTGTGTGTGTGTGTACGCATGTATGTATATATAGGGAGAGAGAGAGCGTCAATATAAACAGACTTTATTTCAATCAAGCTGTCTTTTCTATCCTTCAGGAGCAGAATGTTCTGATCATCAGCGCTCCAGAATGTAGTGTTTTCTTGGCAAGCATCACATATTGTGATGTGTTAGCTAAAAGTTCCATATCCTACAGACTGATATATTCCTCTGTACTTGCACCTTGGGGATTCATCAAAACCTGGCATAATAAGCAGCTTTCTACTGCTCACAGACTGGACAGCGAAACAATTTAAAATATCCCAGAAAAAGAAAATAAGCATGCTTAATCAGAGCTTTCTGGACAGGAAGGACATTTGAGCAAGTGAGGAATAAGCACTGCTTTTGTTAATTTGCATAGGCAGAATAGAGACTTCTGGGAAAAGGCCGAAATTACAGACACAGAAAATAACTGCATCTATAGAGAACGCTAAGAAGTGTTGGCAGCTTTTCCTCTGACCCTGGCCACTTTTACAAGCAATCCTATGATAGTCAGCAGGACCCACCCTAAAAAGGAAGGGGCATCCACTTGGACCCTTTCCACCTTTTCTAAGTCTCGCCTGATCGAGCCGATTGAGCACTGATTGAGCAGATAAGCACATGTAATTCTCATTTCAGAAAGGTATTGGTTAGCTTGCTGCTAGCAGCTCAGTTATGTTATGATGTTAGAGGCTATGCAAGGAATGCTTTAGTCCAGCGATATGCAGTTTTTATTGCGCCTTGCATTCAGCAGGAAGATCTTTAGCTTGAATCTGTGGCCTAGGTATTCACCTTGGTATTTCTATTGGCACAAAGTGAAGGAGTATTTGAGAGAAAATGCACAATGTGTTTCTTATGTTGTTATGAACAACTTGTTACTCTTTCTCATTAAGCTTCAGCCACTGCAGAAATATATAAATAAGGGCTGACTTCCTGTAAGACGTGTCCAAAGCTGGGACAAAATAAAAGGAGACACTTGTAAATGATAGTGCTATCGTTTGAGAAAGGGTAAGTTGAGACTGACTTTCATGCGTATTCACAGACCAAGCATCATAAAGATACCAGCATGATCTTCATTGCGGGCTTAGAGCCGGTATTGGCTTTTGAGAGGTAAGAGGATTTTGAGGGCTCGTTGGTCTAGGGGTATGATTCTCGCTTTGGGTGCGAGAGGTCCCGGGTTCAAATCGCGGACGAGCCCTTTTCTTGGTACTCTTTTCAAGTTGTTTTGAAGTTTGCGTTTCAAAGCCAACATCAATTTTTTCTTTGCAGTAGTGGATAATTCTTTGCTAGAGTCTCATGCTTCAGCCCTGCCCAGTCTGAGCTAATACCAAACATCTGGTCTTGCATGGCATGTACGAGCGTTCAGCTAGGGATGTCGGGCAGGTTGCATGAATTAAATCTAAAGCCAGAGGCCCATGGAATAGCCAGTTCGGAGCAGTTTCATTGCAGAAAAATCAACTGTAGGTATCTGATTCTGTAGTGTAGTGGTTATCACGTTCGCCTCACACGCGAAAGGTCCCTGGTTCGAAACCGGGCAGAAACAGTTGTTATATTGTGTTGGCTACAATGTTGATAGGTGCCGTTTTGCCATGGAATTGTCCAAGCCCTGAAGATTATTTCATGCAATCTCGTTCCAAGAAAGGGAATTCTCTCAAAACACTAAAGTAATCGGCGTGTGGATGTATCTGTTGGTTCTCAGACCTTGCTTTCAAAAGAGCCCTGCAATCGGTTCGCTGCTCACCTAGAACAAGCATTAACATGAAGAATTGTTGGCACCAACAGGAATCTTATTTTAGTGGAGTGTTTCTGGCTTTGAGTGCAGAGGCCCTCGGCTCAATTCCAAGATGATCCTTCTCAAGGTGATGATACAAATGCATTGTCACCTTTACGTTTAATTTCAGAATCATTTATTTCCAGTTGGTGGTGTAAGAATGTTTGCAACAGTATGGCGATTTTTCCTAGCCATGCATGAATGAAAGCATATCACTCGCCTTTAGGTGTTTTTCTAATACATTGATATTTGCATCTTCCTTCCTAGCCTGCATGTTTGACTATCTTACAGGAAGCATGTAATAAGTATCACATCAGGGCCCTTCTTCTACTCAATTCACAACTGTTCTATCACAACATAGATAAGAAAGCTGCATCTGCTTTTGTTGTGTAGTGGTAATCAGGTTTACCTGACGTGTGAAAGCCCCATGCTTTGAAAGTACACAGTAACAAAGAAACCGATGACTTTTATAAAAAGGTGCCATGTGTGTCTCTTACTTTGCACAAAAAGTGCCAGAGATGACTTCATTTGCAGTCACTTGAAAAGTAGGGATTCTCCAATAAATGGTAAATGGTTGAAACAAATCTGAAGAAATGCATGACATACCTGTGTGTGTGTGTGTGTACGCATGTATGTATATATAGGGAGAGAGAGAGCGTCAATATAAACAGACTTTATTTCAATCAAGCTGTCTTTTCTATCCTTCAGGAGCAGAATGTTCTGATCATCAGCGCTCCAGAATGTAGTGTTTTCTTGGCAAGCATCACATATTGTGATGTGTTAGCTAAAAGTTCCATATCCTACAGACTGATATATTCCTCTGTACTTGCACCTTGGGGATTCATCAAAACCTGGCATAATAAGCAGCTTTCTACTGCCACAGACTGGACAGCGAAACAATTTAAAATATCCCAGAAAAAGCAAATAAGCATGCTTAATCAGAGCTTTCTGGACAGGAAGGACATTTGAGCAAGTGAGGAATAAGCACTGCTTTTGTTAATTTGCATAGGCAGAATAGAGACTTCTGGGAAAAGGCCGAAATTACAGACACAGAAAATGGCTGCATCTATAGAGAACGCTAAGAAGTGTTGGCAGCTTTTCCTCTGACCCTGGCCACTTTTACAAGCAATCCTATGATAGTCAGCAGGACCCACCCTAAAAAGGAAGGGGCATCCACTTGGACCCTTTCCACCTTTTCTAAGTCTCGCCTCATCGAGCCTGATCGAGCACTGATTGAGCAGATAAGCACATGTAATTCTCATTTCAGAAAGGTATTGGTTAGCTTGCTGCTAGCAGCTCAGTTATGTTATGATGTTAGAGGCTATGCAAGGAATGCTTTAGTCCAGCGATATGCAGTTTTTATTGCGCCTTGCATTCAGCAGGAAGATCTTTAGCTTGAATCTGTGGCCTAGGTATTCACCTTGGTATTTCTATTGGCACAAAGTGAAGGAGTATTTGAGAGAAAATGCACAATGTGTTTCTTATGTTGTTATGAACAACTTGTTACTCTTTCTCATTAAGCTTCAGCCACTGCAGAAATATATAAATAAGGGCTGACTTCCTGTAAGACGTGTCCAAAGCTGGGACGAAATAAAAGGAGACACTTGTAAATGATAGTGCTATCGTTTGAGAAAGGGTAAGTTGAGACTGACTTTCATGCGTATTCACAGACCAAGCATCATAAAGATACCAGCATGATCTTCATTGCGGGCTTAGAGCCGGTATTGGCTTTTGAGAGGTAAGAGGGTTTTGAGGGCTCGTTGGTCTAGGGGTATGATTCTCGCTTTGGGTGCGAGAGGTCCCGGGTTCAAATCCCGGACGAGCCCTTTTCTTGGTACTCTTTTCAAGTTGTTTTGAAGTTTGCGTTTCAAAGCCAACATCAATTTTTTCTTTGCAGTAGTGGATAATTCTTTGCTAGAGTCTCATGCTTCAGCCCTGCCCAGTCTGAGCTAATACCAAACATCCGGTCTTGCATGGCATGTACGAGCGTTCAGCTAGGGATGTCGGGCAGGTTGCATGAATTAAATCTAAAGCCAGAGGCCCATGGAATAGCCAGTTCGGAGCAGTTTCATTACAGAAAAATCAACTGTAGGTATCTGTTTCTGTAGTGTAGTGGTTATCACGTTCGCCTCACACGCGAAAGGTCCCCGGTTCGAAACCGGGCAGAAACAGTTGTTATATTGTGTTGGCTACAATGTTGATAGGTGCCGTTTTGCCATGGAATTGTCCAAGCCCTGAAGATTATTTCATGCAATCTCGTTCCAAGAAAGGGAATTCTCTCAAAACACTAAAGTAATCGGCGTGTGGATGTATCTGTTGGTTCTCAGACCTTGCTTTCAAAAGAGCCCTGCAATCGGTTCGCTGCTCACCTAGAACAAGCATTAACATGAAGAATTGTTGGCACCAACAGGAATCCTATTTTAGTGGAGTGTTTCTGGCTTTGAGTGCAGAGGCCCTCGGCTCAATTCCAAGATGATCCTTCTCAAGGTGATGATACAAATGCATTGTCACCTTTACGTTTAATGTCAGAATCATTTATTTCCAGTTGGTGGTGTAAGAATGTTTGCAACAGTATGGCGATTTTTCCTAGCCATGCATGAATGAAAGCATATCACTCGCCTTTAGGTGTTTTTCTAATACATTGATATTTGCATCTTCCTTCCTAGCCTGCATGTTTGACTATCTTACAGGAAGCATGTAATAAGTATCACATCAGGGCCCTTCTTCTACTCAATTCACAACTGTTCTATCACGACATAGATAAGAAAGCTGCATCTGCTTTTGTTGTGTAGTGGTAATCAGGTTTACCTGACGTGTGAAAGCCCCATGCTTTGAAAGTACACAGTAACAAAGAAACCGATGACTTTTATAAAAAGGTGCCATGTGTGTCTCTTACTTTGCACAAAAAGTGCCAGAGATGACTTCATTTGCAGTCACTTGAAAAGTAGGGATTCTCCAATAAATGGTAAATGGTTGAAACAAATCTGAAGAAATGCATGACATACCTGTGTGTGTGTGTGTACGCATGTATGTATATATAGGGAGAGAGAGAGCGTCAATATAAACAGACTTTATTTCAATCAAGCTGTCTTTTCTATCCTTCAGGAGCAGAATGTTCTGATCATCAGCGCTCCAGAATGTAGTGTTTTCTTGGCAAGCATCACATATTGTGATGTGTTAGCTAAAAGTTCCATATCCTACAGACTGATATATTCCTCTGTACTTGCACCTTGGGGATTCATCAAAACCTGGCATAATAAGCAGCTTTCTACTGCTCACAGACTGGACAGCGAAACAATTTAAAATATCCCAGAAAAAGAAAATAAGCATGCTTAATCAGAGCTTTCTGGACAGGAAGGACATTTGAGCAAGTGAGGAATAAGCACTGCTTTTGTTAATTTGCATAGGCAGAATAGAGACTTCTGGGAAAAGGCCGAAATTACAGACACAGAAAATAACTGCATCTATAGAGAACGCTAAGAAGTGTTGGCAGCTTTTCCTCTGACCCTGGCCACTTTTACAAGCAATCCTATGATAGTCAGCAGGACCCACCCTAAAAAGGAAGGGGCATCCACTTGGACCCTTTCCACCTTTTCTAAGTCTCGCCTGATCGAGCCGATTGAGCACTGATTGAGCAGATAAGCACATGTAATTCTCATTTCAGAAAGGTATTGGTTAGCTTGCTGCTAGCAGCTCAGTTATGTTATGATGTTAGAGGCTATGCAAGGAATGCTTTAGTCCAGCGATATGCAGTTTTTATTGCGCCTTGCATTCAGCAGGAAGATCTTTAGCTTGAATCTGTGGCCTAGGTATTCACCTTGGTATTTCTATTGGCACAAAGTGAAGGAGTATTTGAGAGAAAATGCACAATGTGTTTCTTATGTTGTTATGAACAACTTGTTACTCTTTCTCATTAAGCTTCAGCCACTGCAGAAATATATAAATAAGGGCTGACTTCCTGTAAGACGTGTCCAAAGCTGGGACAAAATAAAAGGAGACACTTGTAAATGATAGTGCTATCGTTTGAGAAAGGGTAAGTTGAGACTGACTTTCATGCGTATTCACAGACCAAGCATCATAAAGATACCAGCATGATCTTCATTGCGGGCTTAGAGCCGGTATTGGCTTTTGAGAGGTAAGAGGATTTTGAGGGCTCGTTGGTCTAGGGGTATGATTCTCGCTTTGGGTGCGAGAGGTCCCGGGTTCAAATCGCGGACGAGCCCTTTTCTTGGTACTCTTTTCAAGTTGTTTTGAAGTTTGCGTTTCAAAGCCAACATCAATTTTTTCTTTGCAGTAGTGGATAATTCTTTGCTAGAGTCTCATGCTTCAGCCCTGCCCAGTCTGAGCTAATACCAAACATCTGGTCTTGCATGGCATGTACGAGCGTTCAGCTAGGGATGTCGGGCAGGTTGCATGAATTAAATCTAAAGCCAGAGGCCCATGGAATAGCCAGTTCGGAGCAGTTTCATTACAGAAAAATCAACTGTAGGTATCTGATTCTGTAGTGTAGTGGTTATCACGTTCGCCTCACACGCGAAAGGTCCCTGGTTCGAAACCGGGCAGAAACAGTTGTTATATTGTGTTGGCTACAATGTTGATAGGTGCCGTTTTGCCATGGAATTGTCCAAGCCCTGAAGATTATTTCATGCAATCTCGTTCCAAGAAAGGGAATTCTCTCAAAACACTAAAGTAATCGGCGTGTGGATGTATCTGTTGGTTCTCAGACCTTGCTTTCAAAAGAGCCCTGCAATCGGTTCGCTGCTCACCTAGAACAAGCATTAACATGAAGAATTGTTGGCACCAACAGGAATCTTATTTTAGTGGAGTGTTTCTGGCTTTGAGTGCAGAGGCCCTCGGCTCAATTCCAAGATGATCCTTCTCAAGGTGATGATACAAATGCATTGTCACCTTTACGTTTAATGTCAGAATCATTTATTTCCAGTTGGTGGTGTAAGAATGTTTGCAACAGTATGGCGATTTTTCCTAGCCATGCATGAATGAAAGCATATCACTCGCCTTTAGGTGTTTTTCTAATACATTGATATTTGCATCTTCCTTCCTAGCCTGCATGTTTGACTATCTTACAGGAAGCATGTAATAAGTATCACATCAGGGCCCTTCTTCTACTCAATTCACAACTGTTCTATCACAACATAGATAAGAAAGCTGCATCTGCTTTTGTTGTGTAGTGGTAATCAGGTTTACCTGACGTGTGAAAGCCCCATGCTTTGAAAGTACACAGTAACAAAGAAACCGATGACTTTTATAAAAAGGTGCCATGTGTGTCTCTTACTTTGCACAAAAAGTGCCAGAGATGACTTCATTTGCAGTCACTTGAAAAGTAGGGATTCTCCAATAAATGGTAAATGGTTGAAACAAATCTGAAGAAATGCATGACATACCTGTGTGTGTGTGTGTGTACGCATGTATGTATATATAGGGAGAGAGAGAGCGTCAATATAAACAGACTTTATTTCAATCAAGCTGTCTTTTCTATCCTTCAGGAGCAGAACGTTCTGATCATCAGCGCTCCAGAATGTAGTGTTTTCTTGGCAAGCATCACATATTGTGATGTGTTAGCTAAAAGTTCCATATCCTACAGACTGATATATTCCTCTGTACTTGCACCTTGGGGATTCATCAAAACCTGGCATAATAAGCAGCTTTCTACTGCCACAGACTGGACAGCGAAACAATTTAAAATATCCCAGAAAAAGCAAATAAGCATGCTTAATCAGAGCTTTCTGGACAGGAAGGACATTTGAGCAAGTGAGGAATAAGCACTGCTTTTGTTAATTTGCATAGGCAGAATAGAGACTTCTGGGAAAAGGCCGAAATTACAGACACAGAAAATGGCTGCATCTATAGAGAACGCTAAGAAGTGTTGGCAGCTTTTCCTCTGACCCTGGCCACTTTTACAAGCAATCCTATGATAGTCAGCAGGACCCACCCTAAAAAGGAAGGGGCATCCACTTGGACCCTTTCCACCTTTTCTAAGTCTCGCCTCATCGAGCCTGATCGAGCACTGATTGAGCAGATAAGCACATGTAATTCTCATTTCAGAAAGGTATTGGTTAGCTTGCTGCTAGCAGCTCAGTTATGTTATGATGTTAGAGGCTATGCAAGGAATGCTTTAGTCCAGCGATATGCAGTTTTTATTGCGCCTTGCATTCAGCAGGAAGATCTTTAGCTTGAATCTGTGGCCTAGGTATTCACCTTGGTATTTCTATTGGCACAAAGTGAAGGAGTATTTGAGAGAAAATGCACAATGTGTTTCTTATGTTGTTATGAACAACTTGTTACTCTTTCTCATTAAGCTTCAGCCACTGCAGAAATATATAAATAAGGGCTGACTTCCTGTAAGACGTGTCCAAAGCTGGGACGAAATAAAAGGAGACACTTGTAAATGATAGTGCTATCGTTTGAGAAAGGGTAAGTTGAGACTGACTTTCATGCGTATTCACAGACCAAGCATCATAAAGATACCAGCATGATCTTCATTGCGGGCTTAGAGCCGGTATTGGCTTTTGAGAGGTAAGAGGATTTTGAGGGCTCGTTGGTCTAGGGGTATGATTCTCGCTTTGGGTGCGAGAGGTCCCGGGTTCAAATCCCGGACGAGCCCTTTTCTTGGTACTCTTTTCAAGTTGTTTTGAAGTTTGCGTTTCAAAGCCAACATCAATTTTTTCTTTGCAGTAGTGGATAATTCTTTGCTAGAGTCTCATGCTTCAGCCCTGCCCAGTCTGAGCTAATACCAAACATCTGGTCTTGCATGGCATGTACGAGCGTTCAGCTAGGGATGTCGGGCAGGTTGCATGAAAGAAATCTAAAGCCAGAGGCCCATGGAATAGCCAGTTCGGAGCAGTTTCATTACAGAAAAATCAACTGTAGGTATCTGTTTCTGTAGTGTAGTGGTTATCATGTTTCCCTCACACGCGAAAGGTCCTCGGTTCGAAACCGGGCAGAAACAGTTGTTATATTGTGTTGGCTACAATGTTGATAGGTGCTGTTTTGCCATGGAATTGTCCAAGCCCTGAAGATTATTTCATGCAATCTCGTTCCAAGAAAGGGAATTCTCTCAAAACACTAAAGTAATCGGCGTGTGGATGTATCTGTTGGTTCTCAGACCTTGCTTTCAAAAGAGCCCAGCAATCGGTTCGCTGCTCACCTAGAACAAGCATTAACATGAAGAATTGTTGGCACCAACAGGAATCTTATTTTAGTGGAGTGTTTCTGGCTTTGAGTGCAGAGGCCCTCGGCTCAATTCCAAGATGATCCTTCTCAAGGTGATGATACAAATGCATTGTCACCTTTACGTTTAATGTCAGAATCATTTATTTCCAGTTGGTGGTGTAAGAATGTTTGCAACAGTATGGCGATTTTTCCTAGCCATGCATGAATGAAAGCATATCACTCGCCTTTAGGTGTTTTTCTAATACATTGATATTTGCATCTTCCTTCCTAGCCTGCATGTTTGACTATCTTACAGGAAGCATGTAATAAGTATCACATCAGGGCCCTTCTTCTACTCAAATCACAACTGTTCTATCACGACATAGATAAGAAAGCTGCATCTGCTTTTGTTGTGTAGTGGTAATCAGGTTTACCTGACGTGTGAAAGCCCCATGCTTTGAAATTACACAGTAACAAAGAAACCGGTGACTTTTATAAAAAGGTGTCATGTGTGTATCTTACTTTGCACAAAAAGTGCCAGAGATGACTTCATTTGCAGTCACTTGAAAAGTAGGGATTCTCCAATAAATGGTAAATGGTTGAAACAAATCTGAAGAAATGCATGACATACCTGTGTGTGTGTGTATACGCATGTATGTATATATAGGGAGAGAGAGAGCGTCAATATAAACAGACTTTATTTCAATCAAGCTGTCTTTTCTATCCTTCAGGAGCAGAATGTTCTGATCATCAGCGCTCCAGAATGTAGTGTTTTCTTGGCAAGCATCACATATTGTGATGTGTTAGCTAAAAGTTCCATATCCTACAGACTGATATATTCCTCTGTACTTGCACCTTGGGGATTCATCAAAACCTGGCATCATAAGCAGCTTTCTACTGCCACAGACTGGACAGCGAAACAATTTAAAATATCTCAGAAAAAGAAAATAAGCATGCTTAATCAGAGCTTTCTGGACAGGAAGGACATTTGAGCAAGTGAGGAATAAGCACTGCTTTTGTTAATTTGCATAGGCAGAATAGAGACTTCTGGGAAAAGGCGGAAATTACAGACACAGAAAATGGCTGCATCTATAGAGAACGCTAAGAAGTGTTGGCAGCTTTTCCTCTGACCCTGGCCACTTTTACAAGCAATCCTATGATAGTCAGCAGGACCCACCCTAAAAAGGAAGGGGCATCCACTTGGACCCTTTCCACCTTTTCTAAGTCTCGCCTGATCGAGCCTAATTGAGCACTGATTGAGCAGATAAGCACATGTAATTCTCATTTCAGAAAGGTATTGGTTAGCTTGCTGCTAGCAGCTCAGCTCAGTTATGTTATGATGTTAGAGGCTATGCAAGGAATGCTTTAGTCCAGCGATATGCAGTTTTTATTGCGCCTTGCATTCAGCAGGAAGATCTTTAGCTTGAATCTGTGGCCTAGGTATTCACCTATTGGCACAAAGTGAAGGAGTATTTGAGAGAAAATGCACAATGTGTTTCTTATGTTGTTATGAACAACTTGTTACTCTTTCTCATTAAGCTTCAGCCACTGCAGAAATATATAAATAAGGGCTGACTTCCTGTAAGACGTGTCCAAAGCTGGGACGAAATAAAAGGAGACACTTGTAAATGATAGTGCTATCGTTTGAGAAAGGGTAAGTTGAGACTGACTTTCATGCGTATTCACAGACCAAGCATCATAAAGATACCAGCATGATCTTCATTGCGGGCTTAGAGCCGGTATTGGCTTTTGAGAGGTAAGAGAATTTTGAGGGCTCGTTGGTCTAGGGGTATGATTCTCGCTTTGGGTGCGAGAGGTCCCGGGTTTAAATCCCGGACGAGCCCTTTTCTTGGTACTCTTTGCAAGTTGTTTTGAAGTTTGCGTTTCAAAGCCAACATCAATTTTTTCTTTGCAGTAGTGGATAATTCTTTGCTAGAGTCTCATGCTTCAGCCCTGCCCAGTCTGAGCTAATACCAAACATCTGGTCTTGCATGGCATGTACGAGCGTTCAGCTAGGGATGTCGGGCAGGTTGCATGAATTAAATCTAAAGCCAGAGGCCCATGGAATAGCCAGTTCGGAGCAGTTTCATTACAGAAAAATCAACTGTAGGTATCTGTTTCTGTAGTGTAGTGGTTATCACGTTCGCCTCACACGCGAAAGGTCTCCGGTTCGAAACCAGGCAGAAACAGTTGTTATATTGTGTTGGCTACAATGTTGATAGGTGCCGTTTTGCCATGGAATTGTCCAAGCCCTGAAGATTATTTCATGCAATCTCGTTCCAAGAAAGGGAATTCTCTCAAAACACTAAAGTAATCGGCGTGTGGATGTATCTGTTGGTTCTCAGACCTTGCTTTCAAAAGAGCCCTGCAATCGGTTCGCTGCTCACCTAGAACAAGCATTAACATGAAGAATTGTTGGCACCAACAGGAATATTATTTTAGTGGAGTGTTTCTGGCTTTGAGTGCAGAGGCCCTCGGCTCAATTCCAAGATGATCCTTCTCAAGGTGATGATACAAATGCATTGTCACCTTTACGTTTAATGTCAGAATCATTTATTTCCAGTTGGTGGTGTAAGAATGTTTGCAACAGTATGGCGATTTTTCCTAGCCATGCATGAATGAAAGCATATCACTCGCCTTTAGGTGTTTTTCTAATACATTGATATTTGCATCTTCCTTCCTAGCCTGCATGTTTGACTATCTTACAGGAAGCATGTAATAAGTATCACATCAGGGCCCTTCTTCTACTCAATTCACAACTGTTCTATCACGACATAGATAAGAAAGCTGCATCTGCTTTTGTTGTGTAGTGGTAATCAGGTTTACCTGACGTGTGAAAGCCCCATGCTTTGAAAGTACACAGTAACAAAGAAACCGATGATTTTTATAAAAAGGTGTCATGTGTGTCTCTTACTTTGCACAAAAAGTGCCAGAGATGACTTCATTTGCAGTCACTTGAAAAGTAGGGATTCTCCAATAAATGGTAAAGGGTTGAAACAAATCTGAAGAAATGCATGACATACCTGTGTGTGTGTGTGTACGCATGTATGTATATATAGGGAGAGAGAGAGCGTCAATATAAACAGACTTTATTTCAATCAAGCTGTCTTTTCTATCCTTCAGGAGCAGAATGTTCTGATCATCAGCGCTCCAGAATGTAGTGTTTTCTTGGCAAGCATCACATATTGTGATGTGTTAGCTAAATGTTCCATATCCTAGAGACTGATATATTCCTCTGTACTTGTACCTTGGGGATTCATCAAAACCTGGCATCATAAGCAGCTTTCTACTGCCACAGACTGGACAGCGAAACAATTTAAAATATCCCAGAAAAAGAAAATAAGCATGCTTAATCAGAGCTTTCTGGACAGGAAGGACATTTGAGCAAGTGAGGAATAAGCACTGCTTTTGTTAATTTGCATAGGCAGAATAGAGACTTCTGGGAAAAGGACGAAATTACAGACACAGAAAATGGCTGCATCTATAGAGAACGCTAAGAAGTGTTGGCAGCTTTTCCTCTGACCCTGGCCACTTTTACAAGCAATCCTATGATAGTCAGCAGGACCCACCCTAAAAAGGAAGGGGCATCCACTTGGACCCTTTCCACCTTTTCTAAGTCTCGCCTGATCGAGCTTGATCGAGCACTGATTGAGCAGATAAGCACATGTAATTCTCATTTCAGAAAGGTATTGGTTAGCTTGCTGCTAGCAGCTCAGTTATGTTATGATGTTAGAGGCTATGCAAGGAATGCTTTAGTCCAGCGATATGCAATTTTTATTGCGCCTTGCATTCAGCAGGAAGATCTTTAGCTTGAATCTGTGGCCTAGGTATTCACCTTGGTATTTCTATTGGCACAAAGTGAAGGAGTATTTGAGAGAAAATGCACAATGTGTTTCTTATGTTGTTATGAACAACTTGTTACTCTTTCTCATTAAGCTTCAGCCACTGCAGAAATATATAAATAAGGGCTGACTTCCTGTAAGACGTGTCCAAAGCTGGGACGAAATAAAAGGAGACACTTGTAAATGATAGTGCTATCGTTTGAGAAAGGGTAAGTTGAGACTGACTTTCATGCGTATTCACAGACCAAGCATCATAAAGATACCAGCATGATCTTCATTGCGGGCTTAGAGCCGGCATTGGCTTTTGAGAGGTAAGAGGATTTTGAGGGCTCGTTGGTCTAGGGGTATGATTCTCGCTTTGGGTGCGAGAGGTCCCGGGTTCAAAGCCCGGACGAGCCCTTTTCTTGGTACTCTTTTCAAGTTGTTTTGAAGTTTGCGTTTCAAAGCCAACATCAATTTTTTCTTTGCAGTAGTGGATAATTCTTTGCTAGAGTCTCATGCTTCAGCCCTGCCCAGTCTGAGCTAATACCAAACATCTGGTCTTGCATGGCATGTACGAGCGTTCAGCTAGGGATGTCGGGCAGGTTGCATGAATTAAATCTAAAGCCAGAGGCCCATGGAATAGCCAGTTCGGAGCAGTTTCATTACAGAAAAATCAACTGTAGGTATCTGTTTCTGTAGTGTAGTGGTTATCACGTTCGCCTCACACGCGAAAGGTCCCCGGTTCGAAACCGGGCAGAAACAGTTGTTATATTGTGTTGGCTACAATGTTGATAGGTGCCGTTTTGCCATGGAATTGTCCAAGCCCTGAAGATTATTTCATGCAATCTCGTTCCAAGAAAGGGAATTCTCTCAAAACACTAAAGTAATCGGCGTGTGGATGTATCTGTTGGTTCTCAGACCTTGCTTTCAAAAGAGCCCTGCAATCGGTTCGCTGCTCACCTAGAACAAGCATTAACATGAAGAATTGTTGGCACCAACAGGAATCCTATTTTAGTGGAGTGTTTCTGGCTTTGAGTGCAGAGGCCCTCGGCTCAATTCGAAGATGATCCTTCTCAAGGTGATGATACAAATGCATTGTCACTTTTACGTTTAATGTCAGAATCATTTATTTCCAGTTGGTGGTGTAAGAATGTTTGCAACAGTATGGCGATTTTTCCTAGCCATGCATGAATGAAAGCATATCACTCGCCTTTAGGTGTTTTTCTAATACATTGATATTTGCATCTTCCTTCCTAGCCTGCATGCTTGACTATCTTACAGGAAGCATGTAATAAGTATCACATCAGGGCCCTTCTTCTACTCAATTCACAACTGTTCTATCACGACATAGATAAGAAAGCTGCATCTGCTTTTGTTGTGTAGTGGTAATCAGGTTTACCTGACGTGTGAAAGCCCCATGCTTTGAAAGTACACAGTAACAAAGAAACCGATGACTTTTATAAAAAGGTGTCATGTGTGTCTCTTACTTTGCACAAAAAGTGCCAGAGATGACTTCATTTGCAGTCACTTGAAAAGTAGGGATTCTCCAATAAATGGTAAATGGTTGAAACAAATCTGAAGAAATGCATGACATACCTGTGTGTGTGTGTGTACGCATGTATGTATATATAGGGAGAGAGAGAGCGTCAATATAAACGGACTTTATTTCAATCAAGCTGTCTTTTCTATCCTTCAGGAGCAGAATGTTCTGATCATCAGCGCTCCAGAATGTAGTGTTTTCTTGGCAAGCATCACATATTGTGATGTGTTAGCTAAAAGTTCCATATCCTACAGACTGATATATTCCTCTGTACTTGCACCTTGGGGATTCATCAAAACCTGGCATGATAAGCAGCTTTCTACTGCTCACAGACTGGACAGCGAAACAATTTAAAATATCCCAGAAAAAGCAAATAAGCATGCTTAATCAGAGCTTTCTGGACAGGAAGGACATTTGAGCAAGTGAGGAATAAGCACTGCTTTTGTTAATTTGCATAGGCAGAATAGAGACTTCTGGGAAAAGGCCGAAATTACAGACACAGAAAATGGCTGCATCTATAGAGAACGCTAAGAAGTGTTGGCAGCTTTTCCTCTGACCCTGGCCACTTTTACAAGCAATCCTATGATAGTCAGCAGGACCCACCCTAAAAAGGAAGGGGCATCCACTTGGACCCTTTCCACCTTTTCTAAGTCTCGCCTCATCGAGCCTGATCGAGCACTGATTGAGCAGATAAGCACATGTAATTCTCATTTCAGAAAGGTATTGGTTAGCTTGCTGCTAGCAGCTCAGTTATGTTATGATGTTAGAGGCTATGCAAGGAATGCTTTAGTCCAGCGATATGCAGTTTTTATTGCGCCTTGCATTCAGCAGGAAGATCTTTAGCTTGAATCTGTGGCCTAGGTATTCACCTTGGTATTTCTATTGGCACAAAGTGAAGGAGTATTTGAGAGAAAATGCACAATGTGTTTCTTATGTTGTTATGAACAACTTGTTACTCTTTCTCATTAAGCTTCAGCCACTGCAGAAATATATAAATAAGGGCTGACTTCCTGTAAGACGTGTCCAAAGCTGGGACGAAATAAAAGGAGACACTTGTAAATGATAGTGCTATCGTTTGAGAAAGGGTAAGTTGAGACTGACTTTCATGCGTATTCACAGACCAAGCATCATAAAGATACCAGCATGATCTTCATTGCGGGCTTAGAGCCGGTATTGTCTTTTGAGAGGTAAGAGGATTTTGAGGGCTCGTTGGTCTAGGGGTATGATTCTCGCTTTGGGTGCGAGAGGTCCCGGGTTCAAAGCCCGGACGAGCCCTTTTCTTGGTACTCTTTTCAAGTTGTTTTGAAGTTTGCGTTTCAAAGCCAACATCAATTTTTTCTTTGCAGTAGTGGATAATTCTTTGCTAGAGTCTCATGCTTCAGCCCTGCCCAGTCTGAGCTAATACCAAACATCTGGTCTTGCATGGCATGTACGAGCGTTCAGCTAGGGATGTCGGGCAGGTTGCATGAATTAAATCTAAAGCCAGAGGCCCATGGAATAGCCAGTTCGGAGCAGTTTCATTACAGAAAAATCAACTGTAGGTATCTGTTTCTGTAGTGTAGTGGTTATCACGTTCGCCTCACACGCGAAAGGTCCCCGGTTCGAAACCGGGCAGAAACAGTTGTTATATTGTGTTGGCTACAATGTTGATAGGTGCCGTTTTGCCATGGAATTGTCCAAGCCCTGAAGATTATTTCATGCAATCTCGTTCCAAGAAAGGGAATTCTCTCAAAACACTAAAGTAATCGGCGTGTGGATGTATCTGTTGGTTCTCAGACCTTGCTTTCAAAAGAGCCCTGCAATCGGTTCGCTGCTCACCTAGAACAAGCATTAACATGAAGAATTGTTGGCACCAACAGGAATCTTATTTTAGTGGAGTGTTTCTGGCTTTGAGTGCAGAGGCCCTCGGCTCAATTCCAAGATGATCCTTCTCAAGGTGATGATACAAATGCATTGTCACCTTTACGTTTAATGTCAGAATCATTTATTTCCAGTTGGTGGTGTAAGAATGTTTGCAACAGTATGGCAATTTTTCCTAGCCATGCATGAATGAAAGCATATCACTCGCCTTTAGGTGTTTTTCTAATACATTGATATTTGCATCTTCCTTCCTAGCCTGCATGTTTGACTATCTTACAGGAAGCATGTAATAAGTATCACATCAGGGCCCTTCTTCTACTCAATTCACAACTGTTCTATCACGACATAGATAAGAAAGCTGCATCTGCTTTTGTTGTGTAGTGGTAATCAGGTTTACCTGACGTGTGAAAGCCCCATGCTTTGAAAGTACACAGTAACAAAGAAACCGATGACTTTTATAAAAAGGTGCCATGTGTGTCTCTTACTTTGCACAAAAAGTGCCAGAGATGACTTCATTTGCAGTCACTTGAAAAGTAGGGATTCTCCAATAAATGGTAAATGGTTGAAACAAATCTGAAGAAATGCATGACATACCTGTGTGTGTGTGTGTACGCATGTATGTATATATAGGGAGAGAGAGAGCGTCAATATAAACAGACTTTATTTCAATCAAGCTGTCTTTTCTATCCTTCAGGAGCAGAATGTTCTGATCATCAGCGCTCCAGAATGTAGTGTTTTCTTGGCAAGCATCACATATTGTGATGTGTTAGCTAAAAGTTCCATATCCTACAGACTGATATATTCCTCTGTACTTGCACCTTGGGGATTCATCAAAACCTGGCATCATAAGCAGCTTTCTACTGCCACAGACTGGACAGCGAAACAATTTAAAATATCCCAGAAAAAGAAAATAAGCATGCTTAATCAGAGCTTTCTGGACAGGAAGGACATTTGAGCAAGTGAGGAATAAGCACTGCTTTTGTTAATTTGCTTAGGCAGAATAGAGACTTCTGGGAAAAGGCCGAAATTACAGACACAGAAAATGGCTGCATCTATAGAGAACGCTAAGAAGTGTTGGCAGCTTTTCCTCTGACCCTGGCCACTTTTACAAGCAATCCTATGATAGTCAGCAGGACCCACCCTAAAAAGGAAGGGGCATCCACTTGGACCCTTTCCACCTTTTCTAAGTCTCGCCTGATCGAGCCTGATCGAGCACTGATTGAGCAGATAAGCACATGTAATTCTCATTTCAGAAAGGTATTGGTTAGCTTGCTGCTAGCAGCTCAGTTATGTTATGATGTTAGAGGCTATGCAAGGAATGCTTTAGTCCAGCGATATGCAGTTTTTATTGCGCCTTGCATTCAGCAGGAAGATCTTTAGCTTGAATCTGTGGCCTAGGTATTCACCTTGGTATTTCTATTGGCACAAAGTGAAGGAGTATTTGAGAGAAAATGCACAATGTGTTTCTTATGTTGTTATGAACAACTTGTTACTCTTTCTCATTAAGCTTCAGCCACTGCAGAAATATATAAATAAGGGCTGACTTCCTGTAAGACGTGTCCAAAGCTGGGACGAAATAAAAGGAGACACTTGTAAATGATAGTGCTATCGTTTGAGAAAGGGTAAGTTGAGACTGACTTTCATGCGTATTCACAGACCAAGCATCATAAAGATACCAGCATGATCTTCATTGCGGGCTTAGAGCCGGCATTGGCTTTTGAGAGGTAAGAGGATTTTGAGGGCTTGTTGGTCTAGGGGTATGATTCTCGCTTTGGGTGCGAGAGGTCCCGGGTTCAAAGCCCGGACGAGCCCTTTTCTTGGTACTCTTTTCAAGTTGTTTTGAAGTTTGCGTTTCAAAGCCAACATCAATTTTTTCTTTGCAGTAGTGGATAATTCTTTGCTAGAGTCTCATGCTTCAGCCCTGCCCAGTCTGAGCTAATACCAAACATCTGGTCTTGCATGGCATGTACGAGCGTTCAGCTAGGGATGTCGGGCAGGTTGCATGAATTAAATCTAAAGCCAGAGGCCCATGGAATAGCCAGTTCGGAGCAGTTTCATTACAGAAAAATCAACTGTAGGTATCTGTTTCTGTAGTGTAGTGGTTATCACGTTCGCCTCACACGCGAAAGGTCCCCGGTTCGAAACCGGGCAGAAACAGTTGTTATATTGTGTTGGCTACAATGTTGATAGGTGCTGTTTTGCCATGGAATTGTCCAAGCCCTGAAGATTATTTCATGCAATCTCGTTCCAAGAAAGGGAATTCTCTCAAAACACTAAAGTAATCGGCGTGTGGATGTATCTGTTGGTTCTCAGACCTTGCTTTCAAAAGAGCCCTGCAATCGGTTCGCTGCTCACCTAGAACAAGCATTAACATGAAGAATTGTTGGCACCAACAGGAATCCTATTTTAGTGGAGTGTTTCTGGCTTTGAGTGCAGAGGCCCTCGGCTCAATTCGAAGATGATCCTTCTCAAGGTGATGATACAAATGCATTGTCACTTTTACGTTTAATGTCAGAATCATTTATTTCCAGTTGGTGGTGTAAGAATGTTTGCAACAGTATGGCGATTTTTCCTAGCCATGCATGAATGAAAGCATATCACTCGCCTTTAGGTGTTTTTCTAATACATTGATATTTGCATCTTCCTTCCTAGCCTGCATGTTTGACTATCTTACAGGAAGCATGTAATAAGTATCACATCAGGGCCCTTCTTCTACTCAATTCACAACTGTTCTATCACGACATAGATAAGAAAGCTGCATCTGCTTTTGTTGTGTAGTGGTAATCAGGTTTACCTGACGTGTGAAAGCCCCATGGTTTGAAAGTACACAGTAACAAAGAAACCGATGACTTTTATAAAAAGGTGCCATGTGTGTCTCTTACTTTGCACAAAAAGTGCCAGAGATGACTTCATTTGCAGTCACTTGAAAAGTAGGGATTCTCCAATAAATGGTAAATGGTTGAAACAAATCTGAAGAAATGCATGACATACCTGTGTGTGTGTGTGTACGCATGTATGTATATATAGGGAGAGAGAGAGCGTCAATATAAACAGACTTTATTTCAATCAAGCTGTCTTTTCTATCCTTCAGGAGCAGAATGTTCTGATCATCAGCGCTCCAGAATGTAGTGTTTTCTTGGCAAGCATCACATATTGTGATGTGTTAGCTAAAAGTTCCATATCCTACAGACTGATATATTCCTCTGTACTTGCACCTTGGGGATTCATCAAAACCTGGCATAATAAGCAGCTTTCTACTGCTCACAGACTGGACAGCGAAACAATTTAAAATATCCCAGAAAAAGAAAATAAGCATGCTTAATCAGAGCTTTCTGGACAGGAAGGACATTTGAGCAAGTGAGGAATAAGCACTGCTTTTGTTAATTTGCATAGGCAGAATAGAGACTTCTGGGAAAAGGCCGAAATTACAGACACAGAAAATAACTGCATCTATAGAGAACGCTAAGAAGTGTTGGCAGCTTTTCCTCTGACCCTGGCCACTTTTACAAGCAATCCTATGATAGTCAGCAGGACCCACCCTAAAAAGGAAGGGGCATCCACTTGGACCCTTTCCACCTTTTCTAAGTCTCGCCTGATCGAGCCGATTGAGCACTGATTGAGCAGATAAGCACATGTAATTCTCATTTCAGAAAGGTATTGGTTAGCTTGCTGCTAGCAGCTCAGTTATGTTATGATGTTAGAGGCTATGCAAGGAATGCTTTAGTCCAGCGATATGCAGTTTTTATTGCGCCTTGCATTCAGCAGGAAGATCTTTAGCTTGAATCTGTGGCCTAGGTATTCACCTTGGTATTTCTATTGGCACAAAGTGAAGGAGTATTTGAGAGAAAATGCACAATGTGTTTCTTATGTTGTTATGAACAACTTGTTACTCTTTCTCATTAAGCTTCAGCCACTGCAGAAATATATAAATAAGGGCTGACTTCCTGTAAGACGTGTCCAAAGCTGGGACAAAATAAAAGGAGACACTTGTAAATGATAGTGCTATCGTTTGAGAAAGGGTAAGTTGAGACTGACTTTCATGCGTATTCACAGACCAAGCATCATAAAGATACCAGCATGATCTTCATTGCGGGCTTAGAGCCGGTATTGGCTTTTGAGAGGTAAGAGGATTTTGAGGGCTCGTTGGTCTAGGGGTATGATTCTCGCTTTGGGTGCGAGAGGTCCCGGGTTCAAATCGCGGACGAGCCCTTTTCTTGGTACTCTTTTCAAGTTGTTTTGAAGTTTGCGTTTCAAAGCCAACATCAATTTTTTCTTTGCAGTAGTGGATAATTCTTTGCTAGAGTCTCATGCTTCAGCCCTGCCCAGTCTGAGCTAATACCAAACATCTGGTCTTGCATGGCATGTACGAGCGTTCAGCTAGGGATGTCGGGCAGGTTGCATGAATTAAATCTAAAGCCAGAGGCCCATGGAATAGCCAGTTCGGAGCAGTTTCATTACAGAAAAATCAACTGTAGGTATCTGATTCTGTAGTGTAGTGGTTATCACGTTCGCCTCACACGCGAAAGGTCCCTGGTTCGAAACCGGGCAGAAACAGTTGTTATATTGTGTTGGCTACAATGTTGATAGGTGCCGTTTTGCCATGGAATTGTCCAAGCCCTGAAGATTATTTCATGCAATCTCGTTCCAAGAAAGGGAATTCTCTCAAAACACTAAAGTAATCGGCGTGTGGATGTATCTGTTGGTTCTCAGACCTTGCTTTCAAAAGAGCCCTGCAATCGGTTCGCTGCTCACCTAGAACAAGCATTAACATGAAGAATTGTTGGCACCAACAGGAATCTTATTTTAGTGGAGTTTTTCTGGCTTTGAGTGCAGAGGCCCTCGGCTCAATTCCAAGATGATCCTTCTCAAGGTGATGATACAAATGCATTGTCACCTTTACGTTTAATGTCAGAATCATTTATTTCCAGTTGGTGGTGTAAGAATGTTTGCAACAGTATGGCGATTTTTCCTAGCCATGCATGAATGAAAGCATATCACTCGCCTTTAGGTGTTTTTCTAATACATTGATATTTGCATCTTCCTTCCTAGCCTGCATGTTTGACTATCTTACAGGAAGCATGTAATAAGTATCACATCAGGGCCCTTCTTCTACTCAATTCACAACTGTTCTATCACAACATAGATAAGAAAGCTGCATCTGCTTTTGTTGTGTAGTGGTAATCAGGTTTACCTGACGTGTGAAAGCCCCATGCTTTGAAAGTACACAGTAACAAAGAAACCGATGACTTTTATAAAAAGGTGCCATGTGTGTCTCTTACTTTGCACAAAAAGTGCCAGAGATGACTTCATTTGCAGTCACTTGAAAAGTAGGGATTCTCCAATAAATGGTAAATGGTTGAAACAAATCTGAAGAAATGCATGACATACCTGTGTGTGTGTGTGTGTACGCATGTATGTATATATAGGGAGAGAGAGAGCGTCAATATAAACAGACTTTATTTCAATCAAGCTGTCTTTTCTATCCTTCAGGAGCAGAACGTTCTGATCATCAGCGCTCCAGAATGTAGTGTTTTCTTGGCAAGCATCACATATTGTGATGTGTTAGCTAAAAGTTCCATATCCTACAGACTGATATATTCCTCTGTACTTGCACCTTGGGGATTCATCAAAACCTGGCATAATAAGCAGCTTTCTACTGCCACAGACTGGACAGCGAAACAATTTAAAATATCCCAGAAAAAGCAAATAAGCATGCTTAATCAGAGCTTTCTGGACAGGAAGGACATTTGAGCAAGTGAGGAATAAGCACTGCTTTTGTTAATTTGCATAGGCAGAATAGAGACTTCTGGGAAAAGGCCGAAATTACAGACACAGAAAATGGCTGCATCTATAGAGAACGCTAAGAAGTGTTGGCAGCTTTTCCTCTGACCCTGGCCACTTTTACAAGCAATCCTATGATAGTCAGCAGGACCCACCCTAAAAAGGAAGGGGCATCCACTTGGACCCTTTCCACCTTTTCTAAGTCTCGCCTCATCGAGCCTGATCGAGCACTGATTGAGCAGATAAGCACATGTAATTCTCATTTCAGAAAGGTATTGGTTAGCTTGCTGCTAGCAGCTCAGTTATGTTATGATGTTAGAGGCTATGCAAGGAATGCTTTAGTCCAGCGATATGCAGTTTTTATTGCGCCTTGCATTCAGCAGGAAGATCTTTAGCTTGAATCTGTGGCCTAGGTATTCACCTTGGTATTTCTATTGGCACAAAGTGAAGGAGTATTTGAGAGAAAATGCACAATGTGTTTCTTATGTTGTTATGAACAACTTGTTACTCTTTCTCATTAAGCTTCAGCCACTGCAGAAATATATAAATAAGGGCTGACTTCCTGTAAGACGTGTCCAAAGCTGGGACGAAATAAAAGGAGACACTTGTAAATGATAGTGCTATCGTTTGAGAAAGGGTAAGTTGAGACTGACTTTCATGCGTATTCACAGACCAAGCATCATAAAGATACCAGCATGATCTTCATTGCGGGCTTAGAGCCGGTATTGGCTTTTGAGAGGTAAGAGGATTTTGAGGGCTCGTTGGTCTAGGGGTATGATTCTCGCTTTGGGTGCGAGAGGTCCCGGGTTCAAATCCCGGACGAGCCCTTTTCTTGGTACTCTTTTCAAGTTGTTTTGAAGTTTGCGTTTCAAAGCCAACATCAATTTTTTCTTTGCAGTAGTGGATAATTCTTTGCTAGAGTCTCATGCTTCAGCCCTGCCCAGTCTGAGCTAATACCAAACATCTGGTCTTGCATGGCATGTACGAGCGTTCAGCTAGGGATGTCGGGCAGGTTGCATGAAAGAAATCTAAAGCCAGAGGCCCATGGAATAGCCAGTTCGGAGCAGTTTCATTACAGAAAAATCAACTGTAGGTATCTGTTTCTGTAGTGTAGTGGTTATCATGTTTGCCTCACACGCGAAAGGTCCTCGGTTCGAAACCGGGCAGAAACAGTTGTTATATTGTGTTGGCTACAATGTTGATAGGTGCTGTTTTGCCATGGAATTGTCCAAGCCCTGAAGATTATTTCATGCAATCTCGTTCCAAGAAAGGGAATTCTCTCAAAACACTAAAGTAATCGGCGTGTGGATGTATCTGTTGGTTCTCAGACCTTGCTTTCAAAAGAGCCCAGCAATCGGTTCGCTGCTCACCTAGAACAAGCATTAACATGAAGAATTGTTGGCACCAACAGGAATCTTATTTTAGTGGAGTGTTTCTGGCTTTGAGTGCAGAGGCCCTCGGCTCAATTCCAAGATGATCCTTCTCAAGGTGATGATACAAATGCATTGTCACCTTTACGTTTAATGTCAGAATCATTTATTTCCAGTTGGTGGTGTAAGAATGTTTGCAACAGTATGGCGATTTTTCCTAGCCATGCATGAATGAAAGCATATCACTCGCCTTTAGGTGTTTTTCTAATACATTGATATTTGCATCTTCCTTCCTAGCCTGCATGTTTGACTATCTTACAGGAAGCATGTAATAAGTATCACATCAGGGCCCTTCTTCTACTCAAATCACAACTGTTCTATCACGACATAGATAAGAAAGCTGCATCTGCTTTTGTTGTGTAGTGGTAATCAGGTTTACCTGACGTGTGAAAGCCCCATGCTTTGAAATTACACAGTAACAAAGAAACCGGTGACTTTTATAAAAAGGTGTCATGTGTGTATCTTACTTTGCACAAAAAGTGCCAGAGATGACTTCATTTGCAGTCACTTGAAAAGTAGGGATTCTCCAATAAATGGTAAATGGTTGAAACAAATCTGAAGAAATGCATGACATACCTGTGTGTGTGTGTATACGCATGTATGTATATATAGGGAGAGAGAGAGCGTCAATATAAACAGACTTTATTTCAATCAAGCTGTCTTTTCTATCCTTCAGGAGCAGAATGTTCTGATCATCAGCGCTCCAGAATGTAGTGTTTTCTTGGCAAGCATCACATATTGTGATGTGTTAGCTAAAAGTTCCATATCCTACAGACTGATATATTCCTCTGTACTTGCACCTTGGGGATTCATCAAAACCTGGCATCATAAGCAGCTTTCTACTGCCACAGACTGGACAGCGAAACAATTTAAAATATCTCAGAAAAAGAAAATAAGCATGCTTAATCAGAGCTTTCTGGACAGGAAGGACATTTGAGCAAGTGAGGAATAAGCACTGCTTTTGTTAATTTGCATAGGCAGAATAGAGACTTCTGGGAAAAGGCGGAAATTACAGACACAGAAAATGGCTGCATCTATAGAGAACGCTAAGAAGTGTTGGCAGCTTTTCCTCTGACCCTGGCCACTTTTACAAGCAATCCTATGATAGTCAGCAGGACCCACCCTAAAAAGGAAGGGGCATCCACTTGGACCCTTTCCACCTTTTCTAAGTCTCGCCTGATCGAGCCTAATTGAGCACTGATTGAGCAGATAAGCACATGTAATTCTCATTTCAGAAAGGTATTGGTTAGCTTGCTGCTAGCAGCTCAGCTCAGTTATGTTATGATGTTAGAGGCTATGCAAGGAATGCTTTAGTCCAGCGATATGCAGTTTTTATTGCGCCTTGCATTCAGCAGGAAGATCTTTAGCTTGAATCTGTGGCCTAGGTATTCACCTATTGGCACAAAGTGAAGGAGTATTTGAGAGAAAATGCACAATGTGTTTCTTATGTTGTTATGAACAACTTGTTACTCTTTCTCATTAAGCTTCAGCCACTGCAGAAATATATAAATAAGGGCTGACTTCCTGTAAGACGTGTCCAAAGCTGGGACGAAATAAAAGGAGACACTTGTAAATGATAGTGCTATCGTTTGAGAAAGGGTAAGTTGAGACTGACTTTCATGCGTATTCACAGACCAAGCATCATAAAGATACCAGCATGATCTTCATTGCGGGCTTAGAGCCGGTATTGGCTTTTGAGAGGTAAGAGAATTTTGAGGGCTCGTTGGTCTAGGGGTATGATTCTCGCTTTGGGTGCGAGAGGTCCCGGGTTTAAATCCCGGACGAGCCCTTTTCTTGGTACTCTTTGCAAGTTGTTTTGAAGTTTGCGTTTCAAAGCCAACATCAATTTTTTCTTTGCAGTAGTGGATAATTCTTTGCTAGAGTCTCATGCTTCAGCCCTGCCCAGTCTGAGCTAATACCAAACATCTGGTCTTGCATGGCATGTACGAGCGTTCAGCTAGGGATGTCGGGCAGGTTGCATGAATTAAATCTAAAGCCAGAGGCCCATGGAATAGCCAGTTCGGAGCAGTTTCATTACAGAAAAATCAACTGTAGGTATCTGTTTCTGTAGTGTAGTGGTTATCACGTTCGCCTCACACGCGAAAGGTCTCCGGTTCGAAACCAGGCAGAAACAGTTGTTATATTGTGTTGGCTACAATGTTGATAGGTGCCGTTTTGCCATGGAATTGTCCAAGCCCTGAAGATTATTTCATGCAATCTCGTTCCAAGAAAGGGAATTCTCTCAAAACACTAAAGTAATCGGCGTGTGGATGTATCTGTTGGTTCTCAGACCTTGCTTTCAAAAGAGCCCTGCAATCGGTTCGCTGCTCACCTAGAACAAGCATTAACATGAAGAATTGTTGGCGCCAACAGGAATATTATTTTAGTGGAGTGTTTCTGGCTTTGAGTGCAGAGGCCCTCGGCTCAATTCCAAGATGATCCTTCTCAAGGTGATGATACAAATGCATTGTCACCTTTACGTTTAATGTCAGAATCATTTATTTCCAGTTGGTGGTGTAAGAATGTTTGCAACAGTATGGCGATTTTTCCTAGCCATGCATGAATGAAAGCATATCACTCGCCTTTAGGTGTTTTTCTAATACATTGATATTTGCATCTTCCTTCCTAGCCTGCATGTTTGACTATCTTACAGGAAGCATGTAATAAGTATCACATCAGGGCCCTTCTTCTACTCAATTCACAACTGTTCTATCACGACATAGATAAGAAAGCTGCATCTGCTTTTGTTGTGTAGTGGTAATCAGGTTTACCTGACGTGTGAAAGCCCCATGCTTTGAAAGTACACAGTAACAAAGAAACCGATGATTTTTATAAAAAGGTGTCATGTGTGTCTCTTACTTTGCACAAAAAGTGCCAGAGATGACTTCATTTGCAGTCACTTGAAAAGTAGGGATTCTCCAATAAATGGTAAAGGGTTGAAACAAATCTGAAGAAATGCATGACATACCTGTGTGTGTGTGTGTACGCATGTATGTATATATAGGGAGAGAGAGAGCGTCAATATAAACAGACTTTATTTCAATCAAGCTGTCTTTTCTATCCTTCAGGAGCAGAATGTTCTGATCATCAGCGCTCCAGAATGTAGTGTTTTCTTGGCAAGCATCACATATTGTGATGTGTTAGCTAAATGTTCCATATCCCACTGACTGATATATTCCTCTGTACTTGTACCTTGGGGATTCATCAAAACCTGGCATCATAAGCAGCTTTCTACTGCCACAGACTGGACAGCGAAACAATTTAAAATATCCCAGAAAAAGAAAATAAGCATGCTTAATCAGAGCTTTCTGGACAGGAAGGACATTTGAGCAAGTGAGAAATAAGCACTGCTTTTGTTAATTTGCATAGGCAGAATAGAGACTTCTGGGAAAAGGACGAAATTACAGACACAGAAAATGGCTGCATCTATAGAGAACGCTAAGAAGTGTTGGCAGCTTTTCCTCTGACCCTGGCCACTTTTACAAGCAATCCTATGATAGTCAGCAGGACCCACCCTAAAAAGGAAGGGGCATCCACTTGGACCCTTTCCACCTTTTCTGATCGAGCCTGATTGAGCACTGATTGAGCAGATAAGCACATGTAATTCTCATTTCAGAAAGGTATTGGTTAGCTTGCTGCTAGCAGCTCAGTTATGTTATGATGTTAGAGGCTATGCAAGGAATGCTTTAGTCCAGCGATATGCAGTTTTTATTGCGCCTTGCATTCAGCAGGAAGATCTTTAGCTTGAATCTGTGGCCTAGGTATTCACCTTGGTATTTCTATTGGCACAAAGTGAAGGAGTATTTGAGAGAAAATGCACAATGTGTTTATTATGTTGTTATGAACAACTTGTTACTCTTTCTCATTAAGCTTCAGCCACTGCAGAAATATATAAATAAGGGCTGACTTCCTGTAAGACGTGTCCAAAGCTGGGACGAAATAAAAGGAGACACTTGTAAATGATAGTGCTATCGTTTGAGAAAGGGTAAGTTGAGACTGACTTTAATGCGTATTCACAGACCAAGCATCATAAAGATACCAGCATGATCTTCATTGCGGGCTTAGAGCCGGTATTGGCTTTTGAGAGGTAAGAGGATTTTGAGGGCTCGTTGGTCTAGGGGTATGATTCTCGCTTTGGGTGCGAGAGGTCCCGGGTTCAAATCCCGGACGAGCCCTTTTCTTGGTACTCTTTTCAAGTTGTTTTGAAGTTTGCGTTTCAAAGCCAACATCAATTTTTTCTTTGCAGTAGTGGATAATTCTTTGCTAGAGTCTCATGCTTCAGCCCTGCCCAGTCTGAGCTAATACCAAACATCTGGTCTTGCATGGCATGTACGAGCGTTCAGCTAGGGATGTCGGGCAGGTTGCATGAAAGAAATCTAAAGCCAGAGGCCCATGGAATAGCCAGTTCGGAGCAGTTTCATTACAGAAAAATCAACTGTAGGTATCTGTTTCTGTAGTGTAGTGGTTATCACGTTCGCCTCACACGCGAAAGGTCCCCGGTTCGAAACCGGGCAGAAACAGTTGTTATATTGTGTTGGCTACAATGTTGATAGGTGCCGTTTTGCCATGGAATTGTCCAAGCCCTGAAGATTATTTCATGCAATCTCGTTCCAAGAAAGGGAATTCTCTCAAAACACTAAAGTAATCGGCGTGTGGATGTATCTGTTGGTTCTCAGACCTTGCTTTCAAAAGAGCCCTGCAATCGGTTCGCTGCTCACCTAGAACAAGCATTAACATGAAGAATTGTTGGCACCAACAGGAATCCTATTTTAGTGGAGTGTTTCTGGCTTTGAGTGCAGAGGCCCTCGGCTCAATTCCAAGATGATCCTTCTCAAGGTGATGATACAAATGCATTGTCACCTTTACGTTTAATGTCAGAATCATTTATTTCCAGTTGGTGGTGTAAGAATGTTTGCAACAGTATGGCGATTTTTCCTAGCCATGCATGAATGAAAGCATATCACTCGCCTTTAGGTGTTTTTCTAATACATTGATATTTGCATCTTCCTTCCTAGCCTGCATGTTTGACTATCTTACAGGAAGCATGTAATAAGTATCACATCAGGGCCCTTCTTCTACTCAATTCACAACTGTTCTATCACGACATAGATAAGAAAGCTGCATCTGCTTTTGTTGTGTAGTGGTAATCAGGTTTACCTGACGTGTGAAAGCCCCATGCTTTGAAAGTACACAGTAACAAAGAAACCGATGACTTTTATAAAAAGGTGCCATGTGTGTCTCTTACTTTGCACAAAAAGTGCCAGAGATGACTTCATTTGCAGTCACTTGAAAAGTAGGGATTCTCCAATAAATGGTAAATGGTTGAAACAAATCTGAAGAAATGCATGACATACCTGTGTGTGTGTGTGTACGCATGTATGTATATATAGGGAGAGAGAGAGCGTCAATATAAACAGACTTTATTTCAATCAAGCTGTCTTTTCTATCCTTCAGGAGCAGAATGTTCTGATCATCAGCGCTCCAGAATGTAGTGTTTTCTTGGCAAGCATCACATATTGTGATGTGTTAGCTAAAAGTTCCATATCCTACAGACTGATATATTCCTCTGTACTTGCACCTTGGGGATTCATCAAAACCTGGCATAATAAGCAGCTTTCTACTGCTCACAGACTGCACAGCGAAACAATTTAAAATATCCCAGAAAAAGAAAATAAGCATGCTTCATCAGAGCTTTCTGGACAGGAAGGACATTTGAGCAAGTGAGGAATAAGCACTGCTTTTGTTAATTTGCATAGGCAGAATAGAGACTTCTGGGAAAAGGCCGAAATTACAGACACAGAAAATAACTGCATCTATAGAGAACGCTAAGAAGTGTTGGCAGCTTCTCCTCTGACCCTGGCCACTTTTACAAGCAATCCTATGATAGTCAGCAGGACCCACCCTAAAAAGGAAGGGGCATCCACTTGGACCCTTTCCACCTTTTCTAAGTCTCGCCTGATCGAGCTTGATCGAGCACTGATTGAGCAGATAAGCACATGTAATTCTCATTTCAGAAAGGTATTGGTTAGCTTGCTGCTAGCAGCTCAGTTATGTTATGATGTTAGAGGCTATGCAAGGAATGCTTTAGTCCAGCGATATGCAATTTTTATTGCGCCTTGCATTCAGCAGGAAGATCTTTAGCTTGAATCTGTGGCCTAGGTATTCACCTTGGTATTTCTATTGGCACAAAGTGAAGGAGTATTTGAGAGAAAATGCACAATGTGTTTCTTATGTTGTTATGAACAACTTGTTACTCTTTCTCATTAAGCTTCAGCCACTGCAGAAATATATAAATAAGGGCTGACTTCCTGTAAGACGTGTCCAAAGCTGGGACGAAATAAAAGGAGACACTTGTAAATGATAGTGCTATCGTTTGAGAAAGGGTAAGTTGAGACTGACTTTCATGCGTATTCACAGACCAAGCATCATAAAGATACCAGCATGATCTTCATTGCGGGCTTAGAGCCGGCATTGGCTTTTGAGAGGTAAGAGGATTTTGAGGGCTCGTTGGTCTAGGGGTATGATTCTCGCTTTGGGTGCGAGAGGTCCCGGGTTCAAAGCCCGGACGAGCCCTTTTCTTGGTACTCTTTTCAAGTTGTTTTGAAGTTTGCGTTTCAAAGCCAACATCAATTTTTTCTTTGCAGTAGTGGATAATTCTTTGCTAGAGTCTCATGCTTCAGCCCTGCCCAGTCTGAGCTAATACCAAACATCTGGTCTTGCATGGCATGTACGAGCGTTCAGCTAGGGATGTCGGGCAGGTTGCATGAATTAAATCTAAAGCCAGAGGCCCATGGAATAGCCAGTTCGGAGCAGTTTCATTACAGAAAAATCAACTGTAGGTATCTGTTTCTGTAGTGTAGTGGTTATCACGTTCGCCTCACACGCGAAAGGTCCCCGGTTCGAAACCGGGCAGAAACAGTTGTTATATTGTGTTGGCTACAATGTTGATAGGTGCCGTTTTGCCATGGAATTGTCCAAGCCCTGAAGATTATTTCATGCAATCTCGTTCCAAGAAAGGGAATTCTCTCAAAACACTAAAGTAATCGGCGTGTGGATGTATCTGTTGGTTCTCAGACCTTGCTTTCAAAAGAGCCCTGCAATCGGTTCGCTGCTCACCTAGAACAAGCATTAACATGAAGAATTGTTGGCACCAACAGGAATCCTATTTTAGTGGAGTGTTTCTGGCTTTGAGTGCAGAGGCCCTCGGCTCAATTCGAAGATGATCCTTCTCAAGGTGATGATACAAATGCATTGTCACTTTTACGTTTAATGTCAGAATCATTTATTTCCAGTTGGTGGTGTAAGAATGTTTGCAACAGTATGGCGATTTTTCCTAGCCATGCATGAATGAAAGCATATCACTCGCCTTTAGGTGTTTTTCTAATACATTGATATTTGCATCTTCCTTCCTAGCCTGCATGCTTGACTATCTTACAGGAAGCATGTAATAAGTATCACATCAGGGCCCTTCTTCTACTCAATTCACAACTGTTCTATCACGACATAGATAAGAAAGCTGCATCTGCTTTTGTTGTGTAGTGGTAATCAGGTTTACCTGACGTGTGAAAGCCCCATGCTTTGAAAGTACACAGTAACAAAGAAACCGATGACTTTTATAAAAAGGTGTCATGTGTGTCTCTTACTTTGCACAAAAAGTGCCAGAGATGACTTCATTTGCAGTCACTTGAAAAGTAGGGATTCTCCAATAAATGGTAAATGGTTGAAACAAATCTGAAGAAATGCATGACATACCTGTGTGTGTGTGTGTACGCATGTATGTATATATAGGGAGAGAGAGAGCGTCAATATAAACGGACTTTATTTCAATCAAGCTGTCTTTTCTATCCTTCAGGAGCAGAATGTTCTGATCATCAGCGCTCCAGAATGTAGTGTTTTCTTGGCAAGCATCACATATTGTGATGTGTTAGCTAAAAGTTCCATATCCTACAGACTGATATATTCCTCTGTACTTGCACCTTGGGGATTCATCAAAACCTGGCATGATAAGCAGCTTTCTACTGCTCACAGACTGGACAGCGAAACAATTTAAAATATCCCAGAAAAAGCAAATAAGCATGCTTAATCAGAGCTTTCTGGACAGGAAGGACATTTGAGCAAGTGAGGAATAAGCACTGCTTTTGTTAATTTGCATAGGCAGAATAGAGACTTCTGGGAAAAGGCCGAAATTACAGACACAGAAAATGGCTGCATCTATAGAGAACGCTAAGAAGTGTTGGCAGCTTTTCCTCTGACCCTGGCCACTTTTACAAGCAATCCTATGATAGTCAGCAGGACCCACCCTAAAAAGGAAGGGGCATCCACTTGGACCCTTTCCACCTTTTCTAAGTCTCGCCTCATCGAGCCTGATCGAGCACTGATTGAGCAGATAAGCACATGTAATTCTCATTTCAGAAAGGTATTGGTTAGCTTGCTGCTAGCAGCTCAGTTATGTTATGATGTTAGAGGCTATGCAAGGAATGCTTTAGTCCAGCGATATGCAGTTTTTATTGCGCCTTGCATTCAGCAGGAAGATCTTTAGCTTGAATCTGTGGCCTAGGTATTCACCTTGGTATTTCTATTGGCACAAAGTGAAGGAGTATTTGAGAGAAAATGCACAATGTGTTTCTTATGTTGTTATGAACAACTTGTTACTCTTTCTCATTAAGCTTCAGCCACTGCAGAAATATATAAATAAGGGCTGACTTCCTGTAAGACGTGTCCAAAGCTGGGACGAAATAAAAGGAGACACTTGTAAATGATAGTGCTATCGTTTGAGAAAGGGTAAGTTGAGACTGACTTTCATGCGTATTCACAGACCAAGCATCATAAAGATACCAGCATGATCTTCATTGCGGGCTTAGAGCCGGTATTGGCTTTTGAGAGGTAAGAGGATTTTGAGGGCTCGTTGGTCTAGGGGTATGATTCTCGCTTTGGGTGCGAGAGGTCCCGGGTTCAAAGCCCGGACGAGCCCTTTTCTTGGTACTCTTTTCAAGTTGTTTTGAAGTTTGCGTTTCAAAGCCAACATCAATTTTTTCTTTGCAGTAGTGGATAATTCTTTGCTAGAGTCTCATGCTTCAGCCCTGCCCAGTCTGAGCTAATACCAAACATCTGGTCTTGCATGGCATGTACGAGCGTTCAGCTAGGGATGTCGGGCAGGTTGCATGAATTAAATCTAAAGCCAGAGGCCCATGGAATAGCCAGTTCGGAGCAGTTTCATTACAGAAAAATCAACTGTAGGTATCTGTTTCTGTAGTGTAGTGGTTATCACGTTCGCCTCACACGCGAAAGGTCCCCGGTTCGAAACCGGGCAGAAACAGTTGTTATATTGTGTTGGCTACAATGTTGATAGGTGCCGTTTTGCCATGGAATTGTCCAAGCCCTGAAGATTATTTCATGCAATCTCGTTCCAAGAAAGGGAATTCTCTCAAAACACTAAAGTAATCGGCGTGTGGATGTATCTGTTGGTTCTCAGACCTTGCTTTCAAAAGAGCCCTGCAATCGGTTCGCTGCTCACCTAGAACAAGCATTAACATGAAGAATTGTTGGCACCAACAGGAATCTTATTTTAGTGGAGTGTTTCTGGCTTTGAGTGCAGAGGCCCTCGGCTCAATTCCAAGATGATCCTTCTCAAGGTGATGATACAAATGCATTGTCACCTTTACGTTTAATGTCAGAATCATTTATTTCCAGTTGGTGGTGTAAGAATGTTTGCAACAGTATGGCAATTTTTCCTAGCCATGCATGAATGAAAGCATATCACTCGCCTTTAGGTGTTTTTCTAATACATTGATATTTGCATCTTCCTTCCTAGCCTGCATGTTTGACTATCTTACAGGAAGCATGTAATAAGTATCACATCAGGGCCCTTCTTCTACTCAATTCACAACTGTTCTATCACGACATAGATAAGAAAGCTGCATCTGCTTTTGTTGTGTAGTGGTAATCAGGTTTACCTGACGTGTGAAAGCCCCATGCTTTGAAAGTACACAGTAACAAAGAAACCGATGACTTTTATAAAAAGGTGCCATGTGTGTCTCTTACTTTGCACAAAAAGTGCCAGAGATGACTTCATTTGCAGTCACTTGAAAAGTAGGGATTCTCCAATAAATGGTAAATGGTTGAAACAAATCTGAAGAAATGCATGACATACCTGTGTGTGTGTGTGTACGCATGTATGTATATATAGGGAGAGAGAGAGCGTCAATATAAACAGACTTTATTTCAATCAAGCTGTCTTTTCTATCCTTCAGGAGCAGAATGTTCTGATCATCAGCGCTCCAGAATGTAGTGTTTTCTTGGCAAGCATCACATATTGTGATGTGTTAGCTAAAAGTTCCATATCCTACAGACTGATATATTCCTCTGTACTTGCACCTTGGGGATTCATCAAAACCTGGCATCATAAGCAGCTTTCTACTGCCACAGACTGGACAGCGAAACAATTTAAAATATCCCAGAAAAAGAAAATAAGCATGCTTAATCAGAGCTTTCTGGACAGGAAGGACATTTGAGCAAGTGAGGAATAAGCACTGCTTTTGTTAATTTGCTTAGGCAGAATAGAGACTTCTGGGAAAAGGCCGAAATTACAGACACAGAAAATGGCTGCATCTATAGAGAACGCTAAGAAGTGTTGGCAGCTTTTCCTCTGACCCTGGCCACTTTTACAAGCAATCCTATGATAGTCAGCAGGACCCACCCTAAAAAGGAAGGGGCATCCACTTGGACCCTTTCCACCTTTTCTAAGTCTCGCCTGATCGAGCACTGATTGAGCAGATAAGCACATGTAATTCTCATTTCAGAAAGGTATTGGTTAGCTTGCTGCTAGCAGCTCAGTTATGTTATGATGTTAGAGGCTATGCAAGGAATGCTTTAGTCCAGCGATATGCAGTTTTTATTGCGCCTTGCATTCAGCAGGAAGATCTTTAGCTTGAATCTGTGGCCTAGGTATTCACCTTGGTATTTCTATTGGCACAAAGTGAAGGAGTATTTGAGAGAAAATGCACAATGTGTTTCTTATGTTGTTATGAACAACTTGTTACTCTTTCTCATTAAGCTTCAGCCACTGCAGAAATATATAAATAAGGGCTGACTTCCTGTAAGACGTGTCCAAAGCTGGGACGAAATAAAAGGAGACACTTGTAAATGATAGTGCTATCGTTTGAGAAAGGGTAAGTTGAGACTGACTTTCATGCGTATTCACAGACCAAGCATCATAAAGATACCAGCATGATCTTCATTGCGGGCTTAGAGCCGGCATTGGCTTTTGAGAGGTAAGAGGATTTTGAGGGCTTGTTGGTCTAGGGGTATGATTCTCGCTTTGGGTGCGAGAGGTCCCGGGTTCAAAGCCCGGACGAGCCCTTTTCTTGGTACTCTTTTCAAGTTGTTTTGAAGTTTGCGTTTCAAAGCCAACATCAATTTTTTCTTTGCAGTAGTGGATAATTCTTTGCTAGAGTCTCATGCTTCAGCCCTGCCCAGTCTGAGCTAATACCAAACATCTGGTCTTGCATGGCATGTACGAGCGTTCAGCTAGGGATGTCGGGCAGGTTGCATGAATTAAATCT
Organism: Triturus cristatus; assembly: GCF_964204655.1. Taxonomy (NCBI): domain Eukaryota; kingdom Metazoa; phylum Chordata; class Amphibia; order Caudata; family Salamandridae; genus Triturus; species Triturus cristatus. The sequence continues at coordinate 739,930,889 of NC_140591.1, read as the reverse complement.
AAAGCCAGAGGCCCATGGAATAGCCAGTTCGGAGCAGTTTCATTACAGAAAAATCAACTGTAGGTATCTGTTTCTGTAGTGTAGTGGTTATCACGTTCGCCTCACACGCGAAAGGTCCCCGGTTCGAAACCGGGCAGAAACAGTTGTTATATTGTGTTGGCTACAATGTTGATAGGTGCTGTTTTGCCATGGAATTGTCCAAGCCCTGAAGATTATTTCATGCAATCTCGTTCCAAGAAAGGGAATTCTCTCAAAACACTAAAGTAATCGGCGTGTGGATGTATCTGTTGGTTCTCAGACCTTGCTTTCAAAAGAGCCCTGCAATCGGTTCGCTGCTCACCTAGAACAAGCATTAACATGAAGAATTGTTGGCACCAACAGGAATCCTATTTTAGTGGAGTGTTTCTGGCTTTGAGTGCAGAGGCCCTCGGCTCAATTCGAAGATGATCCTTCTCAAGGTGATGATACAAATGCATTGTCACTTTTACGTTTAATGTCAGAATCATTTATTTCCAGTTGGTGGTGTAAGAATGTTTGCAACAGTATGGCGATTTTTCCTAGCCATGCATGAATGAAAGCATATCACTCGCCTTTAGGTGTTTTTCTAATACATTGATATTTGCATCTTCCTTCCTAGCCTGCATGCTTGACTATCTTACAGGAAGCATGTAATAAGTATCACATCAGGGCCCTTCTTCTACTCAATTCACAACTGTTCTATCACGACATAGATAAGAAAGCTGCATCTGCTTTTGTTGTGTAGTGGTAATCAGGTTTACCTGACGTGTGAAAGCCCCATGCTTTGAAAGTACACAGTAACAAAGAAACCGATGACTTTTATAAAAAGGTGTCATGTGTGTCTCTTACTTTGCACAAAAAGTGCCAGAGATGACTTCATTTGCAGTCACTTGAAAAGTAGGGATTCTCCAATAAATGGTAAATGGTTGAAACAAATCTGAAGAAATGCATGACATACCTGTGTGTGTGTGTGTACGCATGTATGTATATATAGGGAGAGAGAGAGCGTCAATATAAACAGACTTTATTTCAATCAAGCTGTCTTTTCTATCCTTCAGGAGCAGAATGTTCTGATCATCAGCGCTCCAGAATGTAGTGTTTTCTTGGCAAGCATCACATATTGTGATGTGTTAGCTAAAAGTTCCATATCCTACAGACTGATATATTCCTCTGTACTTGCACCTTGGGGATTCATCAAAACCTGGCATGATAAGCAGCTTTCTACTGCTCACAGACTGGACAGCGAAACAATTTAAAATATCCCAGAAAAAGAAAATAAGCATGCTTAATCAGAGCTTTCTGGACAGGAAGGACATTTGAGCAAGTGAGGAATAAGCACTGCTTTTGTTAATTTGCATAGGCAGAATAGAGACTTCTGGGAAAAGGCCGAAATTACAGACACAGAAAATGGCTGCATCTATAGAGAACGCTAAGAAGTGTTGGCAGCTTTTCCTCTGACCCTGGCCACTTTTACAAGCAATCCTATGATAGTCAGCAGGACCCACCCTAAAAAGGAAGGGGCATCCACTTGGACCCTTTCCACCTTTTCTAAGTCTCGCCTGATCGAGCCTAATAGAGCACTGATTGAGCAGATAAGCACATGTAATTCTCATTTCAGAAAGGTATTGGTTAGCTTGCTGCTAGCAGCTCAGTTATGTTATGATGTTAGAGGCTATGCAAGGAATGCTTTAGTCCAGCGATATGCAGTTTTTATTGCGCCTTGCATTCAGCAGGAAGATCTTTAGCTTGAATCTGTGGCCTAGGTATTCACCTTGGTATTTCTATTGGCACAAAGTGAAGGAGTATTTGAGAGAAAATGCACAATGTGTTTCTTATGTTGTTATGAACAACTTGTTACTCTTTCTCATTAAGCTTCAGCCACTGCAGAAATATATAAATAAGGGCTGACTTCCTGTAAGACGTGTCCAAAGCTGGGACAAAATAAAAGGAGACACTTGTAAATGATAGTGCTATCGTTTGAGAAAGGGTAAGTTGAGACTGACTTTCATGCGTATTCACAGACCAAGCATCATAAAGATACCAGCATGATCTTCATTGCGGGCTTAGAGCCGGTATTGGCTTTTGAGAGGTAAGAGGATTTTGAGGGCTCGTTGGTCTAGGGGTATGATTCTCGCTTTGGGTGCGAGAGGTCCCGGGTTCAAATCGCGGACGAGCCCTTTTCTTGGTACTCTTTTCAAGTTGTTTTGAAGTTTGCGTTTCAAAGCCAACATCAATTTTTTCTTTCCAGTAGTGGATAATTCTTTGCTAGAGTCTCATGCTTCAGCCCTGCCCAGTCTGAGCTAATACCAAACATCTGGTCTTGCATGGCATGTACAAGCGTTCAGCTAGGGATGTCGGGCAGGTTGCATGAATTAAATCTAAAGCCAGAGGCCCATGGAATAGCCAGTTCGGAGCAGTTTCATTACAGAAAAATCAACTGTAGGTATCTGATTCTGTAGTGTAGTGGTTATCACGTTCGCCTCACACGCGAAAGGTCCCTGGTTCGAAACCGGGCAGAAACAGTTGTTATATTGTGTTGGCTACAATGTTGATAGGTGCCGTTTTGCCATGGAATTGTCCAAGCCCTGAAGATTATTTCATGCAATCTCGTTCCAAGAAAGGGAATTCTCTCAAAACACTAAAGTAATCGGCGTGTGGATGTATCTGTTGGTTCTCAGACCTTGCTTTCAAAAGAGCCCTGCAATCGGTTCGCTGCTCACCTAGAACAAGCATTAACATGAAGAATTGTTGGCACCAACAGGAATCTTATTTTAGTGGAGTGTTTCTGGCTTTGAGTGCAGAGGCCCTCGGCTCAATTCCAAGATGATCCTTCTCAAGGTGATGATACAAATGCATTGTCACCTTTACGTTTAATGTCAGAATCATTTATTTCCAGTTGGTGGTGTAAGAATGTTTGCAACAGTATGGCGATTTTTCCTAGCCATGCATGAATGAAAGCATATCACTCGCCTTTAGGTGTTTTTCTAATACATTGATATTTGCATCTTCCTTCCTAGCCTGCATGTTTGACTATCTTACAGGAAGCATGTAATAAGTATCACATCAGGGCCCTTCTTCTACTCAATTCACAACTGTTCTATCACAACATAGATAAGAAAGCTGCATCTGCTTTTGTTGTGTAGTGGTAATCAGGTTTACCTGACGTGTGAAAGCCCCATGCTTTGAAAGTACACAGTAACAAAGAAACCGATGACTTTTATAAAAAGGTGCCATGTGTGTCTCTTACTTTGCACAAAAAGTGCCAGAGATGACTTCATTTGCAGTCACTTGAAAAGTAGGGATTCTCCAATAAATGGTAAATGGTTGAAACAAATCTGAAGAAATGCATGACATACCTGTGTGTGTGTGTGTACGCATGTATGTATATATAGGGAGAGAGAGAGCGTCAATATAAACAGACTTTATTTCAATCAAGCTGTCTTTTCTATCCTTCAGGAGCAGAATGTTCTGATCATCAGCGCTCCAGAATGTAGTGTTTTCTTGGCAAGCATCACATATTGTGATGTGTTAGCTAAAAGTTCCATATCCTACAGACTGATATATTCCTCTGTACTTGCACCTTGGGGATTCATCAAAACCTGGCATGATAAGCAGCTTTCTACTGCTCACAGACTGGACAGCGAAACAATTTAAAATATCCCAGAAAAAGAAAATAAGCATGCTTAATCAGAGCTTTCTGGACAGGAAGGACATTTGAGCAAGTGAGGAATAAGCACTGCTTTTGTTAATTTGCATAGGCAGAATAGAGACTTCTGGGAAAAGGCCGAAATTACAGACACAGAAAATGGCTGCATCTATAGAGAACGCTAAGAAGTGTTGGCAGCTTTTCCTCTGACCCTGGCCACTTTTACAAGCAATCCTATGATAGTCAGCAGGACCCACCCTAAAAAGGAAGGGGCATCCACTTGGACCCTTTCCACCTTTTCTAAGTCTCGCCTGATCGAGCCTGATTGAGCACTGATTGAGCAGATAAGCACATGTAATTCTCATTTCAGAAAGGTATTGGTTAGCTTGCTGCTAGCAGCTCAGTTATGTTATGATGTTAGAGGCTATGCAAGGAATGCTTTAGTCCAGCGATATGCAGTTTTTATTGCGCCTTGCATTCAGCAGGAAGATCTTTAGCTTGAATCTGTGGCCTAGGTATTCACCTTGGTATTTCTATTGGCACAAAGTGAAGGAGTATTTGAGAGAAAATGCACAATGTGTTTCTTATGTTGTTATGAACAACTTGTTACTCTTTCTCATTAAGCTTCAGCCACTGCAGAAATATATAAATAAGGGCTGACTTCCTGTAAGACGTGTCCAAAGCTGGGACAAAATAAAAGGAGACACTTGTAAATGATAGTGCTATCGTTTGAGAAAGGGTAAGTTGAGACTGACTTTCATGCGTATTCACAGACCAAGCATCATAAAGATACCAGCATGATCTTCATTGCGGGCTTAGAGCCGGTATTGGCTTTTGAGAGGTAAGAGGATTTTGAGGGCTCGTTGGTCTAGGGGTATGATTCTCGCTTTGGGTGCGAGAGGTCCCGGGTTCAAATCGCGGACGAGCCCTTTTCTTGGTACTCTTTTCAAGTTGTTTTGAAGTTTGCGTTTCAAAGCCAACATCAATTTTTTCTTTGCAGTAGTGGATAATTCTTTGCTAGAGTCTCATGCTTCAGCCCTGCCCAGTCTGAGCTAATACCAAACATCTGGTCTTGCATGGCATGTACGAGCGTTCAGCTAGGGATGTCGGGCAGGTTGCATGAATTAAATCTAAAGCCAGAGGCCCGTGGAATAGCCAGTTCGGAGCAGTTTCATTACAGAAAAATCAACTGTAGGTATCTGATTCTGTAGTGTAGTGGTTATCACGTTCGCCTCACACGCGAAAGGTCCCTGGTTCGAAACCGGGCAGAAACAGTTGTTATATTGTGTTGGCTACAATGTTGATAGGTGCCGTTTTGCCATGGAATTGTCCAAGCCCTGAAGATTATTTCATGCAATCTCGTTCCAAGAAAGGGAATTCTCTCAAAACACTAAAGTAATCGGCGTGTGGATGTATCTGTTGGTTCTCAGACCTTGCTTTCAAAAGAGCCCTGCAATCGGTTCGCTGCTCACCTAGAACAAGCATTAACATGAAGAATTGTTGGCACCAACAGGAATCTTATTTTAGTGGAGTGTTTCTGGCTTTGAGTGCAGAGGCCCTCGGCTCAATTCCAAGATGATCCTTCTCAAGGTGATGATACAAATGCATTGTCACCTTTACGTTTAATGTCAGAATCATTTATTTCCAGTTGGTGGTGTAAGAATGTTTGCAACAGTATGGCGATTTTTCCTAGCCATGCATGAATGAAAGCATATCACTCGCCTTTAGGTGTTTTTCTAATACATTGATATTTGCATCTTCCTTCCTAGCCTGCATGTTTGACTATCTTACAGGAAGCATGTAATAAGTATCACATCAGGGCCCTTCTTCTACTCAATTCACAACTGTTCTATCACAACATAGATAAGAAAGCTGCATCTGCTTTTGTTGTGTAGTGGTAATCAGGTTTACCTGACGTGTGAAAGCCCCATGCTTTGAAAGTACACAGTAACAAAGAAACCGATGACTTTTATAAAAAGGTGCCATGTGTGTCTCTTACTTTGCACAAAAAGTGCCAGAGATGACTTCATTTGCAGTCACTTGAAAAGTAGGGATTCTCCAATAAATGGTAAATGGTTGAAACAAATCTGAAGAAATGCATGACATACCTGTGTGTGTGTGTGTGTACGCATGTATGTATATATAGGGAGAGAGAGAGCGTCAATATAAACAGACTTTATTTCAATCAAGCTGTCTTTTCTATCCTTCAGGAGCAGAATGTTCTGATCATCAGCGCTCCAGAATGTAGTGTTTTCTTGGCAAGCATCACATATTGTGATGTGTTAGCTAAAAGTTCCATATCCTACAGACTGATATATTCCTCTGTACTTGCACCTTGGGGATTCATCAAAACCTGGCATCATAAGCAGCTTTCTACTGCCACAGACTGGACAGCGAAACAATTTAAAATATCCCAGAAAAAGCAAATAAGCATGCTTAATCAGAGCTTTCTGGACAGGAAGGACATTTGAGCAAGTGAGGAATAAGCACTGCTTTTGTTAATTTGCATAGGCAGAATAGAGACTTCTGGGAAAAGGCCGAAATTACAGACACAGAAAATGGCTGCATCTATAGAGAACGCTAAGAAGTGTTGGCAGCTTTTCCTCTGACCCTGGCCACTTTTACAAGCAATCCTATGATAGTCAGCAGGACCCACCCTAAAAAGGAAGGGGCATCCACTTGGACCCTTTCCACCTTTTCTAAGTCTCGCCTCATCGAGCCTGATCGAGCACTGATTGAGCAGATAAGCACATGTAATTCTCATTTCAGAAAGGTATTGGTTAGCTTGCTGCTAGCAGCTCAGTTATGTTATGATGTTAGAGGCTATGCAAGGAATGCTTTAGTCCAGCGATATGCAGTTTTTATTGCGCCTTGCATTCAGCAGGAAGATCTTTAGCTTGAATCTGTGGCCTAGGTATTCACCTTGGTATTTCTATTGGCACAAAGTGAAGGAGTATTTGAGAGAAAATGCACAATGTGTTTCTTATGTTGTTATGAACAACTTGTTACTCTTTCTCATTAAGCTTCAGCCACTGCAGAAATATATAAATAAGGGCTGACTTCCTGTAAGACGTGTCCAAAGCTGGGACGAAATAAAAGGAGACACTTGTAAATGATAGTGCTATCGTTTGAGAAAGGGTAAGTTGAGACTGACTTTCATGCGTATTCACAGACCAAGCATCATAAAGATACCAGCATGATCTTCATTGCGGGCTTAGAGCCGGTATTGGCTTTTGAGAGGTAAGAGGATTTTGAGGGCTCTTTGGTCTAGGGGTATGATTCTCGCTTTGGGTGCGAGAGGTCCCGGGTTCAAAGCCCGGACGAGCCCTTTTCTTGGTACTCTTTTCAAGTTGTTTTGAAGTTTGCGTTTCAAAGCCAACATCAATTTTTTCTTTGCAGTAGTGGATAATTCTTTGCTAGAGTCTCATGCTTCAGCCCTGCCCAGTCTGAGCTAATACCAAACATCTGGTCTTGCATGGCATGTACGAGCGTTCAGCTAGGGATGTCGGGCAGGTTGCATGAATTAAATCTAAAGCCAGAGGCCCATGGAATAGCCAGTTCGGAGCAGTTTCATTACAGAAAAATCAACTGTAGGTATCTGTTTCTGTAGTGTAGTGGTTATCACGTTCGCCTCACACGCGAAAGGTCCCCGGTTCGAAACCGGGCAGAAACAGTTGTTATATTGTGTTGGCTACAATGTTGATAGGTGCCGTTTTGCCATGGAATTGTCCAAGCCCTGAAGATTATTTCATGCAATCTCGTTCCAAGAAAGGGAATTCTCTCAAAACACTAAAGTAATCGGCGTGTGGATGTATCTGTTGGTTCTCAGACCTTGCTTTCAAAAGAGCCCTGCAATCGGTTCGCTGCTCACCTAGAACAAGCATTAACATGAAGAATTGTTGGCACCAACAGGAATCTTATTTTAGTGGAGTGTTTCTGGCTTTGAGTGCAGAGGCCCTCGGCTCAATTCCAAGATGATCCTTCTCAAGGTGATGATACAAATGCATTGTCACCTTTACGTTTAATGTCAGAATCATTTATTTCCAGTTGGTGGTGTAAGAATGTTTGCAACAGTATGGCGATTTTTCCTAGCCATGCATGAATGAAAGCATATCACTCGCCTTTAGGTGTTTTTCTAATACATTGATATTTGCATCTTCCTTCCTAGCCTGCATGTTTGACTATCTTACAGGAAGCATGTAATAAGTATCACATCAGGGCCCTTCTTCTACTCAATTCACAACTGTTCTATCACGACATAGATAAGAAAGCTGCATCTGCTTTTGTTGTGTAGTGGTAATCAGGTTTACCTGACGTGTGAAAGCCCCATGCTTTGAAAGTACACAGTAACAAAGAAACCGATGACTTTTATAAAAAGGTGCCATGTGTGTCTCTTACTTTGCACAAAAAGTGCCAGAGATGACTTCATTTGCAGTCACTTGAAAAGTAGGGATTCTCCAATAAATGGTAAATGGTTGAAACAAATCTGAAGAAATGCATGACATACCTGTGTGTGTGTGTGTACGCATGTATGTATATATAGGGAGAGAGAGAGCGTCAATATAAACAGACTTTATTTCAATCAAGCTGTCTTTTCTATCCTTCAGGAGCAGAATGTTCTGATCATCAGCGCTCCAGAATGTAGTGTTTTCTTGGCAAGCATCACATATTGTGATGTGTTAGCTAAAAGTTCCATATCCTACAGACTGATATATTCCTCTGTACTTGCACCTTGGGGATTCATCAAAACCTGGCATCATAAGCAGCTTTCTACTGCCACAGACTGGACAGCGAAACAATTTAAAATATCCCAGAAAAAGAAAATAAGCATGCTTAATCAGAGCTTTCTGGACAGGAAGGACATTTGAGCAAGTGAGGAATAAGCACTGCTTTTGTTAATTTGCTTAGGCAGAATAGAGACTTCTGGGAAAAGGCCGAAATTACAGACACAGAAAATGGCTGCATCTATAGAGAACGCTAAGAAGTGTTGGCAGCTTTTCCTCTGACCCTGGCCACTTTTACAAGCAATCCTATGATAGTCAGCAGGACCCACCCTAAAAAGGAAGGGGCATCCACTTGGACCCTTTCCACCTTTTCTAAGTCTCGCCTGATCGAGCCTGATCGAGCACTGATTGAGCAGATAAGCACATGTAATTCTCATTTCAGAAAGGTATTGGTTAGCTTGCTGCTAGCAGCTCAGTTATGTTATGATGTTAGAGGCTATGCAAGGAATGCTTTAGTCCAGCGATATGCAGTTTTTATTGCGCCTTGCATTCAGCAGGAAGATCTTTAGCTTGAATCTGTGGCCTAGGTATTCACCTTGGTATTTCTATTGGCACAAAGTGAAGGAGTATTTGAGAGAAAATGCACAATGTGTTTCTTATGTTGTTATGAACAACTTGTTACTCTTTCTCATTAAGCTTCAGCCACTGCAGAAATATATAAATAAGGGCTGACTTCCTGTAAGACGTGTCCAAAGCTGGGACGAAATAAAAGGAGACACTTGTAAATGATAGTGCTATCGTTTGAGAAAGGGTAAGTTGAGACTGACTTTCATGCGTATTCACAGACCAAGCATCATAAAGATACCAGCATGATCTTCATTGCGGGCTTAGAGCCGGCATTGGCTTTTGAGAGGTAAGAGGATTTTGAGGGCTCGTTGGTCTAGGGGTATGATTCTCGCTTTGGGTTCGAGAGGTCCCGGGTTCAAAGCCCGGACGAGCCCTTTTCTTGGTACTCTTTTCAAGTTGTTTTGAAGTTTGCGTTTCAAAGCCAACATCAATTTTTTCTTTGCAGTAGTGGATAATTCTTTGCTAGAGTCTCATGCTTCAGCCCTGCCCAGTCTGAGCTAATACCAAACATCTGGTCTTGCATGGCATGTACGAGCGTTCAGCTAGGGATGTCGGGCAGGTTGCATGAATTAAATCTAAAGCCAGAGGCCCATGGAATAGCCAGTTCGGAGAAGTTTCATTACAGAAAAATCAACTGTAGGTATCTGTTTCTGTAGTGTAGTGGTTATCACGTTCGCCTCACACGCGAAAGGTCCCCGGTTCGAAACCGGGCAGAAACAGTTGTTATATTGTGTTGTCTACAATGTTGATAGGTGCTGTTTTGCCATGGAATTGTCCAAGCCCTGAAGATTATTTCATGCAATCTCGTTCCAAGAAAGGGAATTCTCTCAAAACACTAAAGTAATCGGCGTGTGGATGTATCTGTTGGTTCTCAGACCTTGCTTTCAAAAGAGCCCTGCAATCGGTTCGCTGCTCACCTAGAACAAGCATTAACATGAAGAATTGTTGGCACCAACAGGAATCCTATTTTAGTGGAGTGTTTCTGGCTTTGAGTGCAGAGGCCCTCGGCTCAATTCGAAGATGATCCTTCTCAAGGTGATGATACAAATGCATTGTCACTTTTACGTTTAATGTCAGAATCATTTATTTCCAGTTGGTGGTGTAAGAATGTTTGCAACAGTATGGCGATTTTTCCTAGCCATGCATGAATGAAAGCATATCACTCGCCTTTAGGTGTTTTTCTAATACATTGATATTTGCATCTTCCTTCCTAGCCTGCATGCTTGACTATCTTACAGGAAGCATGTAATAAGTATCACATCAGGGCCCTTCTTCTACTCAATTCACAACTGTTCTATCACGACATAGATAAGAAAGCTGCATCTGCTTTTGTTGTGTAGTGGTAATCAGGTTTACCTGACGTGTGAAAGCCCCATGCTTTGAAAGTACACAGTAACAAAGAAACCGATGACTTTTATAAAAAGGTGTCATGTGTGTCTCTTACTTTGCACAAAAAGTGCCAGAGATGACTTCATTTGCAGTCACTTGAAAAGTAGGGATTCTCCAATAAATGGTAAATGGTTGAAACAAATCTGAAGAAATGCATGACATACCTGTGTGTGTGTGTGTACGCATGTATGTATATATAGGGAGAGAGAGAGCGTCAATATAAACAGACTTTATTTCAATCAAGCTGTCTTTTCTATCCTTCAGGAGCAGAATGTTCTGATCATCAGCGCTCCAGAATGTAGTGTTTTCTTGGCAAGCATCACATATTGTGATGTGTTAGCTAAAAGTTCCATATCCTACAGACTGATATATTCCTCTGTACTTGCACCTTGGGGATTCATCAAAACCTGGCATGATAAGCAGCTTTCTACTGCTCACAGACTGGACAGCGAAACAATTTAAAATATCCCAGAAAAAGAAAATAAGCATGCTTAATCAGAGCTTTCTGGACAGGAAGGACATTTGAGCAAGTGAGGAATAAGCACTGCTTTTGTTAATTTGCATAGGCAGAATAGAGACTTCTGGGAAAAGGCCGAAATTACAGACACAGAAAATGGCTGCATCTATAGAGAACGCTAAGAAGTGTTGGCAGCTTTTCCTCTGACCCTGGCCACTTTTACAAGCAATCCTATGATAGTCAGCAGGACCCACCCTAAAAAGGAAGGGGCATCCACTTGGACCCTTTCCACCTTTTCTAAGTCTCGCCTGATCGAGCCTGATTGAGCAGATAAGCACATGTAATTCTCATTTCAGAAAGGTATTGGTTAGCTTGCTGCTAGCAGCTCAGTTATGTTATGATGTTAGAGGCTATGCAAGGAATGCTTTAGTCCAGCGATATGCAGTTTTTATTGCGCCTTGCATTCAGCAGGAAGATCTTTAGCTTGAATCTGTGGCCTAGGTATTCACCTTGGTATTTCTATTGGCACAAAGTGAAGGAGTATTTGAGAGAAAATGCACAATGTGTTTCTTATGTTGTTATGAACAACTTGTTACTCTTTCTCATTAAGCTTCAGCCACTGCAGAAATATATAAATAAGGGCTGACTTCCTGTAAGACGTGTCCAAAGCTGGGACAAAATAAAAGGAGACACTTGTAAATGATAGTGCTATCGTTTGAGAAAGGGTAAGTTGAGACTGACTTTCATGCGTATTCACAGACCAAGCATCATAAAGATACCAGCATGATCTTCATTGCGGGCTTAGAGCCGGTATTGGCTTTTGAGAGGTAAGAGGATTTTGAGGGCTCGTTGGTCTAGGGGTATGATTCTCGCTTTGGGTGCGAGAGGTCCCGGGTTCAAATCGCGGACGAGCCCTTTTCTTGGTACTCTTTTCAAGTTGTTTTGAAGTTTGCGTTTCAAAGCCAACATCAATTTTTTCTTTGCAGTAGTGGATAATTCTTTGCTAGAGTCTCATGCTTCAGCCCTGCCCAGTCTGAGCTAATACCAAACATCTGGTCTTGCATGGCATGTACGAGCGTTCAGCTAGGGATGTCGGGCAGGTTGCATGAATTAAATCTAAAGCCAGAGGCCCATGGAATAGCCAGTTCGGAGCAGTTTCATTACAGAAAAATCAACTGTAGGTATCTGATTCTGTAGTGTAGTGGTTATCACGTTCACCTCACACGCGAAAGGTCCCTGGTTTGAAACCGGGCAGAAACAGTTGTTATATTGTGTTGGCTACAATGTTGATAGGTGCCGTTTTGCCATGGAATTGTCCAAGCCCTGAAGATTATTTCATGCAATCTCGTTCCAAGAAAGGGAATTCTCTCAAAACACTAAAGTAATCGGCGTGTGGATGTATCTGTTGGTTCTCAGACCTTGCTTTCAAAAGAGCCCTGCAATCGGTTCGCTGCTCACCTAGAACAAGCATTAACATGAAGAATTGTTTGCACCAACAGGAATCTTATTTTAGTGGAGTGTTTCTGGCTTTGAGTGCAGAGGCCCTCGGCTCAATTCCAAGATGATCCTTCTCAAGGTGATGATACAAATGCATTGTCACCTTTACGTTTAATGTCAGAATCATTTATTTCCAGTTGGTGGTGTAAGAATGTTTGCAACAGTATGGCGATTTTTCCTAGCCATGCATGAATGAAAGCATATCACTCGCCTTTAGGTGTTTTTCTAATACATTGATATTTGCATCTTCCTTCCTAGCCTGCATGTTTGACTATCTTACAGGAAGCATGTAATAAGTATCACATCAGGGCCCTTCTTCTACTCAATTCACAACTGTTCTATCACAACATAGATAAGAAAGCTGCATCTGCTTTTGTTGTGTAGTGGTAATCAGGTTTACCTGACGTGTGAAAGCCCCATGCTTTGAAAGTACACAGTAACAAAGAAACCGATGACTTTTATAAAAAGGTGCCATGTGTGTCTCTTACTTTGCACAAAAAGTGCCAGAGATGACTTCATTTGCAGTCACTTGAAAAGTAGGGATTCTCCAATAAATGGTAAATGGTTGAAACAAATCTGAAGAAATGCATGACATACCTGTGTGTGTGTGTGTGTACGCATGTATGTATATATAGGGAGAGAGAGAGCGTCAATATAAACAGACTTTATTTCAATCAAGCTGTCTTTTCTATCCTTCAGGAGCAGAATGTTCTGATCATCAGCGCTCCAGAATGTAGTGTTTTCTTGGCAAGCATCACATATTGTGATGTGTTAGCTAAAAGTTCCATATCCTACAGACTGATATATTCCTCTGTACTTGCACCTTGGGGATTCATCAAAACCTGGCATCATAAGCAGCTTTCTACTGCCACAGACTGGACAGCGAAACAATTTAAAATATCCCAGAAAAAGCAAATAAGCATGCTTAATCAGAGCTTTCTGGACAGGAAGGACATTTGAGCAAGTGAGGAATAAGCACTGCTTTTGTTAATTTGCATAGGCAGAATAGAGACTTCTGGGAAAAGGCCGAAATTACAGACACAGAAAATGGCTGCATCTATAGAGAACGCTAAGAAGTGTTGGCAGCTTTTCCTCTGACCCTGGCCACTTTTACAAGCAATCCTATGATAGTCAGCAGGACCCACCCTAAAAAGGAAGGGGCATCCACTTGGACCCTTTCCACCTTTTCTAAGTCTCGCCTCATCGAGCCTGATCGAGCACTGATTGAGCAGATAAGCACATGTAATTCTCATTTCAGAAAGGTATTGGTTAGCTTGCTGCTAGCAGCTCAGTTATGTTATGATGTTAGAGGCTATGCAAGGAATGCTTTAGTCCAGCGATATGCAGTTTTTATTGCGCCTTGCATTCAGCAGGAAGATCTTTAGCTTGAATCTGTGGCCTAGGTATTCACCTTGGTATTTCTATTGGCACAAAGTGAAGGAGTATTTGAGAGAAAATGCACAATGTGTTTCTTATGTTGTTATGAACAACTTGTTACTCTTTCTCATTAAGCTTCAGCCACTGCAGAAATATATAAATAAGGGCTGACTTCCTGTAAGACGTGTCCAAAGCTGGGACGAAATAAAAGGAGACACTTGTAAATGATAGTGCTATCGTTTGAGAAAGGGTAAGTTGAGACTGACTTTCATGCGTATTCACAGACCAAGCATCATAAAGATACCAGCATGATCTTCATTGCGGGCTTAGAGCCGGTATTGGCTTTTGAGAGGTAAGAGGATTTTGAGGGCTCTTTGGTCTAGGGGTATGATTCTCGCTTTGGGTGCGAGAGGTCCCGGGTTCAAAGCCCGGACGAGCCCTTTTCTTGGTACTCTTTTCAAGTTGTTTTGAAGTTTGCGTTTCAAAGCCAACATCAATTTTTTCTTTGCAGTAGTGGATAATTCTTTGCTAGAGTCTCATGCTTCAGCCCTGCCCAGTCTGAGCTAATACCAAACATCTGGTCTTGCATGGCATGTACGAGCGTTCAGCTAGGGATGTCGGGCAGGTTGCATGAATTAAATCTAAAGCCAGAGGCCCATGGAATAGCCAGTTCGGAGCAGTTTCATTACAGAAAAATCAACTGTAGGTATCTGTTTCTGTAGTGTAGTGGTTATCACGTTCGCCTCACACGCGAAAGGTCCCCGGTTCGAAACCGGGCAGAAACAGTTGTTATATTGTGTTGGCTACAATGTTGATAGGTGCCGTTTTGCCATGGAATTGTCCAAGCCCTGAAGATTATTTCATGCAATCTCGTTCCAAGAAAGGGAATTCTCTCAAAACACTAAAGTAATCGGCGTGTGGATGTATCTGTTGGTTCTCAGACCTTGCTTTCAAAAGAGCCCTGCAATCGGTTCGCTGCTCACCTAGAACAAGCATTAACATGAAGAATTGTTGGCACCAACAGGAATCTTATTTTAGTGGAGTGTTTCTGGCTTTGAGTGCAGAGGCCCTCGGCTCAATTCCAAGATGATCCTTCTCAAGGTGATGATACAAATGCATTGTCACCTTTACGTTTAATGTCAGAATCATTTATTTCCAGTTGGTGGTGTAAGAATGTTTGCAACAGTATGGCGATTTTTCCTAGCCATGCATGAATGAAAGCATATCACTCGCCTTTAGGTGTTTTTCTAATACATTGATATTTGCATCTTCCTTCCTAGCCTGCATGTTTGACTATCTTACAGGAAGCATGTAATAAGTATCACATCAGGGCCCTTCTTCTACTCAATTCACAACTGTTCTATCACGACATAGATAAGAAAGCTGCATCTGCTTTTGTTGTGTAGTGGTAATCAGGTTTACCTGACGTGTGAAAGCCCCATGCTTTGAAAGTACACAGTAACAAAGAAACCGATGACTTTTATAAAAAGGTGCCATGTGTGTCTCTTACTTTGCACAAAAAGTGCCAGAGATGACTTCATTTGCAGTCACTTGAAAAGTAGGGATTCTCCAATAAATGGTAAATGGTTGAAACAAATCTGAAGAAATGCATGACATACCTGTGTGTGTGTGTGTACGCATGTATGTATATATAGGGAGAGAGAGAGCGTCAATATAAACAGACTTTATTTCAATCAAGCTGTCTTTTCTATCCTTCAGGAGCAGAATGTTCTGATCATCAGCGCTCCAGAATGTAGTGTTTTCTTGGCAAGCATCACATATTGTGATGTGTTAGCTAAAAGTTCCATATCCTACAGACTGATATATTCCTCTGTACTTGCACCTTGGGGATTCATCAAAACCTGGCATCATAAGCAGCTTTCTACTGCCACAGACTGGACAGCGAAACAATTTAAAATATCCCAGAAAAAGAAAATAAGCATGCTTAATCAGAGCTTTCTGGACAGGAAGGACATTTGAGCAAGTGAGGAATAAGCACTGCTTTTGTTAATTTGCATAGGCAGAATAGAGACTTCTGGGAAAAGGCCGAAATTACAGACACAGAAAATGGCTGCATCTATAGAGAACGCTAAGAAGTGTTGGCAGCTTTTCCTCTGACCCTGGCCACTTTTACAAGCAATCCTATGATAGTCAGCAGGACCCACCCTAAAAAGGAAGGGGCATCCACTTGGACCCTTTCCACCTTTTCTAAGTCTCGCCTGATCGAGCCTGATCGAGCACTGATTGAGCAGATAAGCACATGTAATTCTCATTTCAGAAAGGTATTGGTTAGCTTGCTGCTAGCAGCTCAGTTATGTTATGATGTTAGAGGCTATGCAAGGAATGCTTTAGTCCAGCGATATGCAGTTTTTATTGCGCCTTGCATTCAGCAGGAAGATCTTTAGCTTGAATCTGTGGCCTAGGTATTCACCTTGGTATTTCTATTGGCACAAAGTGAAGGAGTATTTGAGAGAAAATGCACAATGTGTTTCTTATGTTGTTATGAACAACTTGTTACTCTTTCTCATTAAGCTTCAGCCACTGCAGAAATATATAAATAAGGGCTGACTTCCTGTAAGACGTGTCCAAAGCTGGGACGAAATAAAAGGAGACACTTGTAAATGATAGTGCTATCGTTTGAGAAAGGGTAAGTTGAGACTGACTTTCATGCGTATTCACAGACCAAGCATCATAAAGATACCAGCATGATCTTCATTGCGGGCTTAGAGCCGGCATTGGCTTTTGAGAGGTAAGAGGATTTTGAGGGCTCGTTGGTCTAGGGGTATGATTCTCGCTTTGGGTTCGAGAGGTCCCGGGTTCAAAGCCCGGACGAGCCCTTTTCTTGGTACTCTTTTCAAGTTGTTTTGAAGTTTGCGTTTCAAAGCCAACATCAATTTTTTCTTTGCAGTAGTGGATAATTCTTTGCTAGAGTCTCATGCTTCAGCCCTGCCCAGTCTGAGCTAATACCAAACATCTGGTCTTGCATGGCATGTACGAGCGTTCAGCTAGGGATGTCGGGCAGGTTGCATGAATTAAATCTAAAGCCAGAGGCCCATGGAATAGCCAGTTCGGAGAAGTTTCATTACAGAAAAATCAACTGTAGGTATCTGTTTCTGTAGTGTAGTGGTTATCACGTTCGCCTCACACGCGAAAGGTCCCCGGTTCGAAACCGGGCAGAAACAGTTGTTATATTGTGTTGGCTACAATGTTGATAGGTGCTGTTTTGCCATGGAATTGTCCAAGCCCTGAAGATTATTTCATGCAATCTCGTTCCAAGAAAGGGAATTCTCTCAAAACACTAAAGTAATCGGCGTGTGGATGTATCTGTTGGTTCTCAGACCTTGCTTTCAAAAGAGCCCTGCAATCGGTTCGCTGCTCACCTAGAACAAGCATTAACATGAAGAATTGTTGGCACCAACAGGAATCCTATTTTAGTGGAGTGTTTCTGGCTTTGAGTGCAGAGGCCCTCGGCTCAATTCGAAGATGATCCTTCTCAAGGTGATGATACAAATGCATTGTCACTTTTACGTTTAATGTCAGAATCATTTATTTCCAGTTGGTGGTGTAAGAATGTTTGCAACAGTATGGCGATTTTTCCTAGCCATGCATGAATGAAAGCATATCACTCGCCTTTAGGTGTTTTTCTAATACATTGATATTTGCATCTTCCTTCCTAGCCTGCATGCTTGACTATCTTACAGGAAGCATGTAATAAGTATCACATCAGGGCCCTTCTTCTACTCAATTCACAACTGTTCTATCACGACATAGATAAGAAAGCTGCATCTGCTTTTGTTGTGTAGTGGTAATCAGGTTTACCTGACGTGTGAAAGCCCCATGCTTTGAAAGTACACAGTAACAAAGAAACCGATGACTTTTATAAAAAGGTGTCATGTGTGTCTCTTACTTTGCACAAAAAGTGCCAGAGATGACTTCATTTGCAGTCACTTGAAAAGTAGGGATTCTCCAATAAATGGTAAATGGTTGAAACAAATCTGAAGAAATGCATGACATACCTGTGTGTGTGTGTGTACGCATGTATGTATATATAGGGAGAGAGAGAGCGTCAATATAAACAGACTTTATTTCAATCAAGCTGTCTTTTCTATCCTTCAGGAGCAGAATGTTCTGATCATCAGCGCTCCAGAATGTAGTGTTTTCTTGGCAAGCATCACATATTGTGATGTGTTAGCTAAAAGTTCCATATCCTACAGACTGATATATTCCTCTGTACTTGCACCTTGGGGATTCATCAAAACCTGGCATGATAAGCAGCTTTCTACTGCTCACAGACTGGACAGCGAAACAATTTAAAATATCCCAGAAAAAGAAAATAAGCATGCTTAATCAGAGCTTTCTGGACAGGAAGGACATTTGAGCAAGTGAGGAATAAGCACTGCTTTTGTTAATTTGCATAGGCAGAATAGAGACTTCTGGGAAAAGGCCGAAATTACAGACACAGAAAATGGCTGCATCTATAGAGAACGCTAAGAAGTGTTGGCAGCTTTTCCTCTGACCCTGGCCACTTTTACAAGCAATCCTATGATAGTCAGCAGGACCCACCCTAAAAAGGAAGGGGCATCCACTTGGACCCTTTCCACCTTTTCTAAGTCTCGCCTGATCGAGCCTGATTGAGCAGATAAGCACATGTAATTCTCATTTCAGAAAGGTATTGGTTAGCTTGCTGCTAGCAGCTCAGTTATGTTATGATGTTAGAGGCTATGCAAGGAATGCTTTAGTCCAGCGATATGCAGTTTTTATTGCGCCTTGCATTCAGCAGGAAGATCTTTAGCTTGAATCTGTGGCCTAGGTATTCACCTTGGTATTTCTATTGGCACAAAGTGAAGGAGTATTTGAGAGAAAATGCACAATGTGTTTCTTATGTTGTTATGAACAACTTGTTACTCTTTCTCATTAAGCTTCAGCCACTGCAGAAATATATAAATAAGGGCTGACTTCCTGTAAGACGTGTCCAAAGCTGGGACAAAATAAAAGGAGACACTTGTAAATGATAGTGCTATCGTTTGAGAAAGGGTAAGTTGAGACTGACTTTCATGCGTATTCACAGACCAAGCATCATAAAGATACCAGCATGATCTTCATTGCGGGCTTAGAGCCGGTATTGGCTTTTGAGAGGTAAGAGGATTTTGAGGGCTCGTTGGTCTAGGGGTATGATTCTCGCTTTGGGTGCGAGAGGTCCCGGGTTCAAATCGCGGACGAGCCCTTTTCTTGGTACTCTTTTCAAGTTGTTTTGAAGTTTGCGTTTCAAAGCCAACATCAATTTTTTCTTTGCAGTAGTGGATAATTCTTTGCTAGAGTCTCATGCTTCAGCCCTGCCCAGTCTGAGCTAATACCAAACATCTGGTCTTGCATGGCATGTACGAGCGTTCAGCTAGGGATGTCGGGCAGGTTGCATGAATTAAATCTAAAGCCAGAGGCCCATGGAATAGCCAGTTCGGAGCAGTTTCATTACAGAAAAATCAACTGTAGGTATCTGATTCTGTAGTGTAGTGGTTATCACGTTCACCTCACACGCGAAAGGTCCCTGGTTTGAAACCGGGCAGAAACAGTTGTTATATTGTGTTGGCTACAATGTTGATAGGTGCCGTTTTGCCATGGAATTGTCCAAGCCCTGAAGATTATTTCATGCAATCTCGTTCCAAGAAAGGGAATTCTCTCAAAACACTAAAGTAATCGGCGTGTGGATGTATCTGTTGGTTCTCAGACCTTGCTTTCAAAAGAGCCCTGCAATCGGTTCGCTGCTCACCTAGAACAAGCATTAACATGAAGAATTGTTTGCACCAACAGGAATCTTATTTTAGTGGAGTGTTTCTGGCTTTGAGTGCAGAGGCCCTCGGCTCAATTCCAAGATGATCCTTCTCAAGGTGATGATACAAATGCATTGTCACCTTTACGTTTAATGTCAGAATCATTTATTTCCAGTTGGTGGTGTAAGAATGTTTGCAACAGTATGGCGATTTTTCCTAGCCATGCATGAATGAAAGCATATCACTCGCCTTTAGGTGTTTTTCTAATACATTGATATTTGCATCTTCCTTCCTAGCCTGCATGTTTGACTATCTTACAGGAAGCATGTAATAAGTATCACATCAGGGCCCTTCTTCTACTCAATTCACAACTGTTCTATCACAACATAGATAAGAAAGCTGCATCTGCTTTTGTTGTGTAGTGGTAATCAGGTTTACCTGACGTGTGAAAGCCCCATGCTTTGAAAGTACACAGTAACAAAGAAACCGATGACTTTTATAAAAAGGTGCCATGTGTGTCTCTTACTTTGCACAAAAAGTGCCAGAGATGACTTCATTTGCAGTCACTTGAAAAGTAGGGATTCTCCAATAAATGGTAAATGGTTGAAACAAATCTGAAGAAATGCATGACATACCTGTGTGTGTGTGTGTACGCATGTATGTATATATAGGGAGAGAGAGAGCGTCAATATAAACAGACTTTATTTCAATCAAGCTGTCTTTTCTATCCTTCAGGAGCAGAATGTTCTGATCATCAGCGCTCCAGAATGTAGTGTTTTCTTGGCAAGCATCACATATTGTGATGTGTTAGCTAAAAGTTCCATATCCTACAGACTGATATATTCCTCTGTACTTGCACCTTGGGGATTCATCAAAACCTGGCATGATAAGCAGCTTTCTACTGCTCACAGACTGGACAGCGAAACAATTTAAAATATCCCAGAAAAAGAAAATAAGCATGCTTAATCAGAGCTTTCTGGACAGGAAGGACATTTGAGCAAGTGAGGAATAAGCACTGCTTTTGTTAATTTGCATAGGCAGAATAGAGACTTCTGGGAAAAGGCCGAAATTACAGACACAGAAAATGGCTGCATCTATAGAGAACGCTAAGAAGTGTTGGCAGCTTTTCCTCTGACCCTGGCCACTTTTACAAGCAATCCTATGATAGTCAGCAGGACCCACCCTAAAAAGGAAGGGGCATCCACTTGGACCCTTTCCACCTTTTCTAAGTCTCGCCTGATCGAGCCTGATTGAGCACTGATTGAGCAGATAAGCACATGTAATTCTCATTTCAGAAAGGTATTGGTTAGCTTGCTGCTAGCAGCTCAGTTATGTTATGATGTTAGAGGCTATGCAAGGAATGCTTTAGTCCAGCGATATGCAGTTTTTATTGCGCCTTGCATTCAGCAGGAAGATCTTTAGCTTGAATCTGTGGCCTAGGTATTCACCTTGGTATTTCTATTGGCACAAAGTGAAGGAGTATTTGAGAGAAAATGCACAATGTGTTTCTTATGTTGTTATGAACAACTTGTTACTCTTTCTCATTAAGCTTCAGCCACTGCAGAAATATATAAATAAGGGCTGACTTCCTGTAAGACGTGTCCAAAGCTGGGACAAAATAAAAGGAGACACTTGTAAATGATAGTGCTATCGTTTGAGAAAGGGTAAGTTGAGACTGACTTTCATGCGTATTCACAGACCAAGCATCATAAAGATACCAGCATGATCTTCATTGCGGGCTTAGAGCCGGTATTGGCTTTTGAGAGGTAAGAGGATTTTGAGGGCTCGTTGGTCTAGGGGTATGATTCTCGCTTTGGGTGCGAGAGGTCCCGGGTTCAAATCGCGGACGAGCCCTTTTCTTGGTACTCTTTTCAAGTTGTTTTGAAGTTTGCGTTTCAAAGCCAACATCAATTTTTTCTTTGCAGTAGTGGATAATTCTTTGCTAGAGTCTCATGCTTCAGCCCTGCCCAGTCTGAGCTAATACCAAACATCTGGTCTTGCATGGCATGTACGAGCGTTCAGCTAGGGATGTCGGGCAGGTTGCATGAATTAAATCTAAAGCCAGAGGCCCATGGAATAGCCAGTTCGGAGCAGTTTCATTACAGAAAAATCAACTGTAGGTATCTGATTCTGTAGTGTAGTGGTTATCACGTTCGCCTCACACGCGAAAGGTCCCTGGTTCGAAACCGGGCAGAAACAGTTGTTATATTGTGTTGGCTACAATGTTGATAGGTGCCGTTTTGCCATGGAATTGTCCAAGCCCTGAAGATTATTTCATGCAATCTCGTTCCAAGAAAGGGAATTCTCTCAAAACACTAAAGTAATCGGCGTGTGGATGTATCTGTTGGTTCTCAGACCTTGCTTTCAAAAGAGCCCTGCAATCGGTTCGCTGCTCACCTAGAACAAGCATTAACATGAAGAATTGTTGGCACCAACAGGAATCTTATTTTAGTGGAGTGTTTCTGGCTTTGAGTGCAGAGGCCCTCGGCTCAATTCCAAGATGATCCTTCTCAAGGTGATGATACAAATGCATTGTCACCTTTACGTTTAATGTCAGAATCATTTATTTCCAGTTGGTGGTGTAAGAATGTTTGCAACAGTATGGCGATTTTTCCTAGCCATGCATGAATGAAAGCATATCACTCGCCTTTAGGTGTTTTTCTAATACATTGATATTTGCATCTTCCTTCCTAGCCTGCATGTTTGACTATCTTACAGGAAGCATGTAATAAGTATCACATCAGGGCCCTTCTTCTACTCAATTCACAACTGTTCTATCACAACATAGATAAGAAAGCTGCATCTGCTTTTGTTGTGTAGTGGTAATCAGGTTTACCTGACGTGTGAAAGCCCCATGCTTTGAAAGTACACAGTAACAAAGAAACCGATGACTTTTATAAAAAGGTGCCATGTGTGTCTCTTACTTTGCACAAAAAGTGCCAGAGATGACTTCATTTGCAGTCACTTGAAAAGTAGGGATTCTCCAATAAATGGTAAATGGTTGAAACAAATCTGAAGAAATGCATGACATACCTGTGTGTGTGTGTGTGTACGCATGTATGT
The DNA here is from genome assembly GCF_964204655.1 of Triturus cristatus. Lineage (NCBI taxonomy): Eukaryota > Metazoa > Chordata > Amphibia > Caudata > Salamandridae > Triturus > Triturus cristatus. Next base: position 739,908,323 of record NC_140591.1, on the reverse strand, counting down.
ATATATAGGGAGAGAGAGAGCGTCAATATAAACAGACTTTATTTCAATCAAGCTGTCTTTTCTATCCTTCAGGAGCAGAATGTTCTGATCATCAGCGCTCCAGAATGTAGTGTTTTCTTGGCAAGCATCACATATTGTGATGTGTTAGCTAAAAGTTCCATATCCTACAGACTGATATATTCCTCTGTACTTGCACCTTGGGGATTCATCAAAACCTGGCATAATAAGCAGCTTTCTACTGCCACAGACTGGACAGCGAAACAATTTAAAATATCCCAGAAAAAGCAAATAAGCATGCTTAATCAGAGCTTTCTGGACAGGAAGGACATTTGAGCAAGTGAGGAATAAGCACTGCTTTTGTTAATTTGCATAGGCAGAATAGAGACTTCTGGGAAAAGGCCGAAATTACAGACACAGAAAATGGCTGCATCTATAGAGAACGCTAAGAAGTGTTGGCAGCTTTTCCTCTGACCCTGGCCACTTTTACAAGCAATCCTATGATAGTCAGCAGGACCCACCCTAAAAAGGAAGGGGCATCCACTTGGACCCTTTCCACCTTTTCTAAGTCTCGCCTCATCGAGCCTGATCGAGCACTGATTGAGCAGATAAGCACATGTAATTCTCATTTCAGAAAGGTATTGGTTAGCTTGCTGCTAGCAGCTCAGTTATGTTATGATGTTAGAGGCTATGCAAGGAATGCTTTAGTCCAGCGATATGCGGTTTTTATTGCGCCTTGCATTCAGCAGGAAGATCTTTAGCTTGAATCTGTGGCCTAGGTATTCACCTTGGTATTTCTATTGGCACAAAGTGAAGGAGTATTTGAGAGAAAATGCACAATGTGTTTCTTATGTTGTTATGAACAACTTGTTACTCTTTCTCATTAAGCTTCAGCCACTGCAGAAATATATAAATAAGGGCTGACTTCCTGTAAGACGTGTCCAAAGCTGGGACGAAATAAAAGGAGACACTTGTAAATGATAGTGCTATCGTTTGAGAAAGGGTAAGTTGAGACTGACTTTCATGCGTATTCACAGACCAAGCATCATAAAGATACCAGCATGATCTTCATTGCGGGCTTAGAGCCGGTATTGGCTTTTGAGAGGTAAGAGGATTTTGAGGGCTCGTTGGTCTAGGGGTATGATTCTCGCTTTGGGTGCGAGAGGTCCCGGGTTCAAATCGCGGACGAGCCCTTTTCTTGGTACTCTTTTCAAGTTGTTTTGAAGTTTGCGTTTCAAAGCCAACATCAATTTTTTCTTTCCAGTAGTGGATAATTCTTTGCTAGAGTCTCATGCTTCAGCCCTGCCCAGTCTGAGCTAATACCAAACATCTGGTCTTGCATGGCATGTACAAGCGTTCAGCTAGGGATGTCGGGCAGGTTGCATGAATTAAATCTAAAGCCAGAGGCCCATGGAATAGCCAGTTCGGAGCAGTTTCATTACAGAAAAATCAACTGTAGGTATCTGATTCTGTAGTGTAGTGGTTATCACGTTCGCCTCACACGCAAAAGGTCCCTGGTTCGAAACCGGGCAGAAACAGTTGTTATATTGTGTTGGCTACAATGTTGATAGGTGCCGTTTTGCCATGGAATTGTCCAAGCCCTGAAGATTATTTCATGCAATCTCGTTCCAAGAAAGGGAATTCTCTCAAAACACTAAAGTAATCGGCGTGTGGATGTATCTGTTGGTTCTCAGACCTTGCTTTCAAAAGAGCCCTGCAATCGGTTCGCTGCTCACCTAGAACAAGCATTAACATGAAGAATTGTTGGCACCAACAGGAATCTTATTTTAGTGGAGTGTTTCTGGCTTTGAGTGCAGAGGCCCTCGGCTCAATTCCAAGATGATCCTTCTCAAGGTGATGATACAAATGCATTGTCACCTTTACGTTTAATGTCAGAATCATTTATTTCCAGTTGGTGGTGTAAGAATGTTTGCAACAGTATGGCGATTTTTCCTAGCCATGCATGAATGAAAGCATATCACTCGCCTTTAGGTGTTTTTCTAATACATTGATATTTGCATCTTCCTTCCTAGCCTGCATGTTTGACTATCTTACAGGAAGCATGTAATAAGTATCACATCAGGGCCCTTCTTCTACTCAATTCACAACTGTTCTATCACAACATAGATAAGAAAGCTGCATCTGCTTTTGTTGTGTAGTGGTAATCAGGTTTACCTGACGTGTGAAAGCCCCATGCTTTGAAAGTACACAGTAACAAAGAAACCGATGACTTTTATAAAAAGGTGCCATGTGTGTCTCTTACTTTGCACAAAAAGTGCCAGAGATGACTTCATTTGCAGTCACTTGAAAAGTAGGGATTCTCCAATAAATGGTAAATGGTTGAAACAAATCTGAAGAAATGCATGACATACCTGTGTGTGTGTGTGTACGCATGTATGTATATATAGGGAGAGAGAGAGCGTCAATATAAACAGACTTTATTTCAATCAAGCTGTCTTTTCTATCCTTCAGGAGCAGAATGTTCTGATCATCAGCGCTCCAGAATGTAGTGTTTTCTTGGCAAGCATCACATATTGTGATGTGTTAGCTAAAAGTTCCATATCCTACAGACTGATATATTCCTCTGTACTTGCACCTTGGGGATTCATCAAAACCTGGCATGATAAGCAGCTTTCTACTGCTCACAGACTGGACAGCGAAACAATTTAAAATATCCCAGAAAAAGAAAATAAGCATGCTTAATCAGAGCTTTCTGGACAGGAAGGACATTTGAGCAAGTGAGGAATAAGCACTGCTTTTGTTAATTTGCATAGGCAGAATAGAGACTTCTGGGAAAAGGCCGAAATTACAGACACAGAAAATGGCTGCATCTATAGAGAACGCTAAGAAGTGTTGGCAGCTTTTCCTCTGACCCTGGCCACTTTTACAAGCAATCCTATGATAGTCAGCAGGACCCACCCTAAAAAGGAAGGGGCATCCACTTGGACCCTTTCCACCTTTTCTAAGTCTCGCCTGATCGAGCCTGATCGAGCCCTGATTGAGCAGATAAGCACATGTAATTCTCATTTCAGAAAGGTATTGGTTAGCTTGCTGCTAGCAGCTCAGTTATGTTATGATGTTAGAGGCTATGCAAGGAATGCTTTAGTCCAGCGATATGCAGTTTTTATTGCGCCTTGCATTCAGCAGGAAGATCTTTAGCTTGAATCTGTGGCCTAGGTATTCACCTTGGTATTTCTATTGGCACAAAGTGAAGGAGTATTTGAGAGAAAATGCACAATGTGTTTCTTATGTTGTTATGAACAACTTGTTACTCTTTCTCATTAAGCTTCAGCCACTGCAGAAATATATAAATAAGGGCTGACTTCCTGTAAGACGTGTCCAAAGCTGGGACAAAATAAAAGGAGACACTTGTAAATGATAGTGCTATCGTTTGAGAAAGGGTAAGTTGAGACTGACTTTCATGCGTATTCACAGACCAAGCATCATAAAGATACCAGCATGATCTTCATTGCGGGCTTAGAGCCGGTATTGGCTTTTGAGAGGTAAGAGGATTTTGAGGGCTCGTTGGTCTAGGGGTATGATTCTCGCTTTGGGTGCGAGAGGTCCCGGGTTCAAATCGCGGACGAGCCCTTTTCTTGGTACTCTTTTCAAGTTGTTTTGAAGTTTGCGTTTCAAAGCCAACATCAATTTTTTCTTTGCAGTAGTGGATAATTCTTTGCTAGAGTCTCATGCTTCAGCCCTGCCCAGTCTGAGCTAATACCAAACATCTGGTCTTGCATGGCATGTACGAGCGTTCAGCTAGGGATGTCGGGCAGGTTGCATGAATTAAATCTAAAGCCAGAGGCCCATGGAATAGCCAGTTCGGAGCAGTTTCATTACAGAAAAATCAACTGTAGGTATCTGATTCTGTAGTGTAGTGGTTATCACGTTCGCCTCACACGCGAAAGGTCCCTGGTTCGAAACCGGGCAGAAACAGTTGTTATATTGTGTTGGCTACAATGTTGATAGGTGCCGTTTTGCCATGGAATTGTCCAAGCCCTGAAGATTATTTCATGCAATCTCGTTCCAAGAAAGGGAATTCTCTCAAAACACTAAAGTAATCGGCGTGTGGATGTATCTGTTGGTTCTCAGACCTTGCTTTCAAAAGAGCCCTGCAATCGGTTCGCTGCTCACCTAGAACAAGCATTAACATGAAGAATTGTTGGCACCAACAGGAATCTTATTTTAGTGGAGTGTTTCTGGCTTTGAGTGCAGAGGCCCTCGGCTCAATTCCAAGATGATCCTTCTCAAGGTGATGATACAAATGCATTGTCACCTTTACGTTTAATGTCAGAATCATTTATTTCCAGTTGGTGGTGTAAGAATGTTTGCAACAGTATGGCGATTTTTCCTAGCCATGCATGAATGAAAGCATATCACTCGCCTTTAGGTGTTTTTCTAATACATTGATATTTGCATCTTCCTTCCTAGCCTGCATGTTTGACTATCTTACAGGAAGCATGTAATAAGTATCACATCAGGGCCCTTCTTCTACTCAATTCACAACTGTTCTATCACAACATAGATAAGAAAGCTGCATCTGCTTTTGTTGTGTAGTGGTAATCAGGTTTACCTGACGTGTGAAAGCCCCATGCTTTGAAAGTACACAGTAACAAAGAAACCGATGACTTTTATAAAAAGGTGCCATGTGTGTCTCTTACTTTGCACAAAAAGTGCCAGAGATGACTTCATTTGCAGTCACTTGAAAAGTAGGGATTCTCCAATAAATGGTAAATGGTTGAAACAAATCTGAAGAAATGCATGACATACCTGTGTGTGTGTGTGTGTACGCATGTATGTATATATAGGGAGAGAGAGAGCGTCAATATAAACAGACTTTATTTCAATCAAGCTGTCTTTTCTATCCTTCAGGAGCAGAATGTTCTGATCATCAGCGCTCCAGAATGTAGTGTTTTCTTGGCAAGCATCACATATTGTGATGTGTTAGCTAAAAGTTCCATATCCTACAGACTGATATATTCCTCTGTACTTGCACCTTGGGGATTCATCAAAACCTGGCATAATAAGCAGCTTTCTACTGCCACAGACTGGACAGCGAAACAATTTAAAATATCCCAGAAAAAGCAAATAAGCATGCTTAATCAGAGCTTTCTGGACAGGAAGGACATTTGAGCAAGTGAGGAATAAGCACTGCTTTTGTTAATTTGCATAGGCAGAATAGAGACTTCTGGGAAAAGGCCGAAATTACAGACACAGAAAATGGCTGCATCTATAGAGAACGCTAAGAAGTGTTGGCAGCTTTTCCTCTGACCCTGGCCACTTTTACAAGCAATCCTATGATAGTCAGCAGGACCCACCCTAAAAAGGAAGGGGCATCCACTTGGACCCTTTCCACCTTTTCTAAGTCTCGCCTCATCGAGCCTGATCGAGCACTGATTGAGCAGATAAGCACATGTAATTCTCATTTCAGAAAGGTATTGGTTAGCTTGCTGCTAGCAGCTCAGTTATGTTATGATGTTAGAGGCTATGCAAGGAATGCTTTAGTCCAGCGATATGCAGTTTTTATTGCGCCTTGCATTCAGCAGGAAGATCTTTAGCTTGAATCTGTGGCCTAGGTATTCACCTTGGTATTTCTATTGGCACAAAGTGAAGGAGTATTTGAGAGAAAATGCACAATGTGTTTCTTATGTTGTTATGAACAACTTGTTACTCTTTCTCATTAAGCTTCAGCCACTGCAGAAATATATAAATAAGGGCTGACTTCCTGTAAGACGTGTCCAAAGCTGGGACGAAATAAAAGGAGACACTTGTAAATGATAGTGCTATCGTTTGAGAAAGGGTAAGTTGAGACTGACTTTCATGCGTATTCACAGACCAAGCATCATAAAGATACCAGCATGATCTTCATTGCGGGCTTAGAGCCGGTATTGGCTTTTGAGAGGTAAGAGGATTTTGAGGGCTCGTTGGTCTAGGGGTATGATTCTCGCTTTGGGTGCGAGAGGTCCCGGGTTCAAAGCCCGGACGAGCCCTTTTCTTGGTACTCTTTTCAAGTTGTTTTGAAGTTTGCGTTTCAAAGCCAACATCAATTTTTTCTTTGCAGTAGTGGATAATTCTTTGCTAGAGTCTCATGCTTCAGCCCTGCCCAGTCTGAGCTAATACCAAACATCTGGTCTTGCATGGCATGTACGAGCGTTCAGCTAGGGATGTCGGGCAGGTTGCATGAATTAAATCTAAAGCCAGAGGCCCATGGAATAGCCAGTTCGGAGCAGTTTCATTACAGAAAAATCAACTGTAGGTATCTGTTTCTGTAGTGTAGTGGTTATCACGTTCGCCTCACACGCGAAAGGTCCCCGGTTCGAAACCGGGCAGAAACAGTTGTTATATTGTGTTGGCTACAATGTTGATAGGTGCCGTTTTGCCATGGAATTGTCCAAGCCCTGAAGATTATTTCATGCAATCTCGTTCCAAGAAAGGGAATTCTCTCAAAACACTAAAGTAATCGGCGTGTGGATGTATCTGTTGGTTCTCAGACCTTGCTTTCAAAAGAGCCCTGCAATCGGTTCGCTGCTCACCTAGAACAAGCATTAACATGAAGAATTGTTGGCACCAACAGGAATCTTATTTTAGTGGAGTGTTTCTGGCTTTGAGTGCAGAGGCCCTCGGCTCAATTCCAAGATGATCCTTCTCAAGGTGATGATACAAATGCATTGTCACCTTTACGTTTAATGTCAGAATCATTTATTTCCAGTTGGTGGTGTAAGAATGTTTGCAACAGTATGGCGATTTTTCCTAGCCATGCATGAATGAAAGCATATCACTCGCCTTTAGGTGTTTTTCTAATACATTGATATTTGCATCTTCCTTCCTAGCCTGCATGTTTGACTATCTTACAGGAAGCATGTAATAAGTATCACATCAGGGCCCTTCTTCTACTCAATTCACAACTGTTCTATCACGACATAGATAAGAAAGCTGCATCTGCTTTTGTTGTGTAGTGGTAATCAGGTTTACCTGACGTGTGAAAGCCCCATGCTTTGAAAGTACACAGTAACAAAGAAACCGATGACTTTTATAAAAAGGTGCCATGTGTGTCTCTTACTTTGCACAAAAAGTGCCAGAGATGACTTCATTTGCAGTCACTTGAAAAGTAGGGATTCTCCAATAAATGGTAAATGGTTGAAACAAATCTGAAGAAATGCATGACATACCTGTGTGTGTGTGTGTACGCATGTATGTATATATAGGGAGAGAGAGAGCGTCAATATAAACAGACTTTATTTCAATCAAGCTGTCTTTTCTATCCTTCAGGAGCAGAATGTTCTGATCATCAGCGCTCCAGAATGTAGTGTTTTCTTGGCAAGCATCACATATTGTGATGTGTTAGCTAAAAGTTCCATATCCTACAGACTGATATATTCCTCTGTACTTGCACCTTGGGGATTCATCAAAACCTGGCATCATAAGCAGCTTTCTACTGCCACAGACTGGACAGCGAAACAATTTAAAATATCCCAGAAAAAGAAAATAAGCATGCTTAATCAGAGCTTTCTGGACAGGAAGGACATTTGAGCAAGTGAGGAATAAGCACTGCTTTTGTTAATTTGCTTAGGCAGAATAGAGACTTCTGGGAAAAGGCCGAAATTACAGACACAGAAAATGGCTGCATCTATAGAGAACGCTAAGAAGTGTTGGCAGCTTTTCCTCTGACCCTGGCCACTTTTACAAGCAATCCTATGATAGTCAGCAGGACCCACCCTAAAAAGGAAGGGGCATCCACTTGGACCCTTTCCACCTTTTCTAAGTCTCGCCTGATCGAGCCTGATCGAGCACTGATTGAGCAGATAAGCACATGTAATTCTCATTTCAGAAAGGTATTGGTTAGCTTGCTGCTAGCAGCTCAGTTATGTTATGATGTTAGAGGCTATGCAAGGAATGCTTTAGTCCAGCGATATGCAGTTTTTATTGCGCCTTGCATTCAGCAGGAAGATCTTTAGCTTGAATCTGTGGCCTAGGTATTCACCTTGGTATTTCTATTGGCACAAAGTGAAGGAGTATTTGAGAGAAAATGCACAATGTGTTTCTTATGTTGTTATGAACAACTTGTTACTCTTTCTCATTAAGCTTCAGCCACTGCAGAAATATATAAATAAGGGCTGACTTCCTGTAAGACGTGTCCAAAGCTGGGACGAAATAAAAGGAGACACTTGTAAATGATAGTGCTATCGTTTGAGAAAGGGTAAGTTGAGACTGACTTTCATGCGTATTCACAGACCAAGCATCATAAAGATACCAGCATGATCTTCATTGCGGGCTTAGAGCCGGCATTGGCTTTTGAGAGGTAAGAGGATTTTGAGGGCTCGTTGGTCTAGGGGTATGATTCTCGCTTTGGGTTCGAGAGGTCCCGGGTTCAAAGCCCGGACGAGCCCTTTTCTTGGTACTCTTTTCAAGTTGTTTTGAAGTTTGCGTTTCAAAGCCAACATCAATTTTTTCTTTGCAGTAGTGGATAATTCTTTGCTAGAGTCTCATGCTTCAGCCCTGCCCAGTCTGAGCTAATACCAAACATCTGGTCTTGCATGGCATGTACGAGCGTTCAGCTAGGGATGTCGGGCAGGTTGCATGAATTAAATCTAAAGCCAGAGGCCCATGGAATAGCCAGTTCGGAGAAGTTTCATTACAGAAAAATCAACTGTAGGTATCTGTTTCTGTAGTGTAGTGGTTATCACGTTCGCCTCACACGCGAAAGGTCCCCGGTTCGAAACCGGGCAGAAACAGTTGTTATATTGTGTTGGCTACAATGTTGATAGGTGCTGTTTTGCCATGGAATTGTCCAAGCCCTGAAGATTATTTCATGCAATCTCGTTCCAAGAAAGGGAATTCTCTCAAAACACTAAAGTAATCGGCGTGTGGATGTATCTGTTGGTTCTCAGACCTTGCTTTCAAAAGAGCCCTGCAATCGGTTCGCTGCTCACCTAGAACAAGCATTAACATGAAGAATTGTTGGCACCAACAGGAATCCTATTTTAGTGGAGTGTTTCTGGCTTTGAGTGCAGAGGCCCTCGGCTCAATTCGAAGATGATCCTTCTCAAGGTGATGATACAAATGCATTGTCACTTTTACGTTTAATGTCAGAATCATTTATTTCCAGTTGGTGGTGTAAGAATGTTTGCAACAGTATGGCGATTTTTCCTAGCCATGCATGAATGAAAGCATATCACTCGCCTTTAGGTGTTTTTCTAATACATTGATATTTGCATCTTCCTTCCTAGCCTGCATGCTTGACTATCTTACAGGAAGCATGTAATAAGTATCACATCAGGGCCCTTCTTCTACTCAATTCACAACTGTTCTATCACGACATAGATAAGAAAGCTGCATCTGCTTTTGTTGTGTAGTGGTAATCAGGTTTACCTGACGTGTGAAAGCCCCATGCTTTGAAAGTACACAGTAACAAAGAAACCGATGACTTTTATAAAAAGGTGTCATGTGTGTCTCTTACTTTGCACAAAAAGTGCCAGAGATGACTTCATTTGCAGTCACTTGAAAAGTAGGGATTCTCCAATAAATGGTAAATGGTTGAAACAAATCTGAAGAAATGCATGACATACCTGTGTGTGTGTGTGTACGCATGTATGTATATATAGGGAGAGAGAGAGCGTCAATATAAACAGACTTTATTTCAATCAAGCTGTCTTTTCTATCCTTCAGGAGCAGAATGTTCTGATCATCAGCGCTCCAGAATGTAGTGTTTTCTTGGCAAGCATCACATATTGTGATGTGTTAGCTAAAAGTTCCATATCCTACAGACTGATATATTCCTCTGTACTTGCACCTTGGGGATTCATCAAAACCTGGCATGATAAGCAGCTTTCTACTGCTCACAGACTGGACAGCGAAACAATTTAAAATATCCCAGAAAAAGAAAATAAGCATGCTTCATCAGAGCTTTCTGGACAGGAAGGACATTTGAGCAAGTGAGGAATAAGCACTGCTTTTGTTAATTTGCATAGGCAGAATAGAGACTTCTGGGAAAAGGCCGAAATTACAGACACAGAAAATGGCTGCATCTATAGAGAACGCTAAGAAGTGTTGGCAGCTTTTCCTCTGACCCTGGCCACTTTTACAAGCAATCCTATGATAGTCAGCAGGACCCACCCTAAAAAGGAAGGGGCATCCACTTGGACCCTTTCCACCTTTTCTAAGTCTCGCCTGATCGAGCCTGATTGAGCACTGATTGAGCAGATAAGCACATGTAATTCTCATTTCAGAAAGGTATTGGTTAGCTTGCTGCTAGCAGCTCAGTTATGTTATGATGTTAGAGGCTATGCAAGGAATGCTTTAGTCCAGCGATATGCAGTTTTTATTGCGCCTTGCATTCAGCAGGAAGATCTTTAGCTTGAATCTGTGGCCTAGGTATTCACCTTGGTATTTCTATTGGCACAAAGTGAAGGAGTATTTGAGAGAAAATGCACAATGTGTTTCTTATGTTGTTATGAACAACTTGTTACTCTTTCTCATTAAGCTTCAGCCACTGCAGAAATATATAAATAAGGGCTGACTTCCTGTAAGACGTGTCCAAAGCTGGGACAAAATAAAAGGAGACACTTGTAAATGATAGTGCTATCGTTTGAGAAAGGGTAAGTTGAGACTGACTTTCATGCGTATTCACAGACCAAGCATCATAAAGATACCAGCATGATCTTCATTGCGGGCTTAGAGCCGGTATTGGCTTTTGAGAGGTAAGAGGATTTTGAGGGCTCGTTGGTCTAGGGGTATGATTCTCGCTTTGGGTGCGAGAGGTCCCGGGTTCAAATCGCGGACGAGCCCTTTTCTTGGTACTCTTTTCAAGTTGTTTTGAAGTTTGCGTTTCAAAGCCAACATCAATTTTTTCTTTGCAGTAGTGGATAATTCTTTGCTAGAGTCTCATGCTTCAGCCCTGCCCAGTCTGAGCTAATACCAAACATCTGGTCTTGCATGGCATGTACGAGCGTTCAGCTAGGGATGTCGGGCAGGTTGCATGAATTAAATCTAAAGCCAGAGGCCCATGGAATAGCCAGTTCGGAGCAGTTTCATTACAGAAAAATCAACTGTAGGTATCTGATTCTGTAGTGTAGTGGTTATCACGTTCACCTCACACGCGAAAGGTCCCTGGTTCGAAACCGGGCAGAAACAGTTGTTATATTGTGTTGGCTACAATGTTGATAGGTGCCGTTTTGCCATGGAATTGTCCAAGCCCTGAAGATTATTTCATGCAATCTCGTTCCAAGAAAGGGAATTCTCTCAAAACACTAAAGTAATCGGCGTGTGGATGTATCTGTTGGTTCTCAGACCTTGCTTTCAAAAGAGCCCTGCAATCGGTTCGCTGCTCACCTAGAACAAGCATTAACATGAAGAATTGTTTGCACCAACAGGAATCTTATTTTAGTGGAGTGTTTCTGGCTTTGAGTGCAGAGGCCCTCGGCTCAATTCCAAGATGATCCTTCTCAAGGTGATGATACAAATGCATTGTCACCTTTACGTTTAATGTCAGAATCATTTATTTCCAGTTGGTGGTGTAAGAATGTTTGCAACAGTATGGCGATTTTTCCTAGCCATGCATGAATGAAAGCATATCACTCGCCTTTAGGTGTTTTTCTAATACATTGATATTTGCATCTTCCTTCCTAGCCTGCATGTTTGACTATCTTACAGGAAGCATGTAATAAGTATCACATCAGGGCCCTTCTTCTACTCAATTCACAACTGTTCTATCACAACATAGATAAGAAAGCTGCATCTGCTTTTGTTGTGTAGTGGTAATCAGGTTTACCTGACGTGTGAAAGCCCCATGCTTTGAAAGTACACAGTAACAAAGAAACCGATGACTTTTATAAAAAGGTGCCATGTGTGTCTCTTACTTTGCACAAAAAGTGCCAGAGATGACTTCATTTGCAGTCACTTGAAAAGTAGGGATTCTCCAATAAATGGTAAATGGTTGAAACAAATCTGAAGAAATGCATGACATACCTGTGTGTGTGTGTGTACGCATGTATGTATATATAGGGAGAGAGAGAGCGTCAATATAAACAGACTTTATTTCAATCAAGCTGTCTTTTCTATCCTTCAGGAGCAGAATGTTCTGATCATCAGCGCTCCAGAATGTAGTGTTTTCTTGGCAAGCATCACATATTGTGATGTGTTAGCTAAAAGTTCCATATCCTACAGACTGATATATTCCTCTGTACTTGCACCTTGGGGATTCATCAAAACCTGGCATGATAAGCAGCTTTCTACTGCTCACAGACTGGACAGCGAAACAATTTAAAATATCCCAGAAAAAGAAAATAAGCATGCTTAATCAGAGCTTTCTGGACAGGAAGGACATTTGAGCAAGTGAGGAATAAGCACTGCTTTTGTTAATTTGCATAGGCAGAATAGAGACTTCTGGGAAAAGGCCGAAATTACAGACACAGAAAATGGCTGCATCTATAGAGAACGCTAAGAAGTGTTGGCAGCTTTTCCTCTGACCCTGGCCACTTTTACAAGCAATCCTATGATAGTCAGCAGGACCCACCCTAAAAAGGAAGGGGCATCCACTTGGACCCTTTCCACCTTTTCTAAGTCTCGCCTGATCGAGCCTGATTGAGCACTGATTGAGCAGATAAGCACATGTAATTCTCATTTCAGAAAGGTATTGGTTAGCTTGCTGCTAGCAGCTCAGTTATGTTATGATGTTAGAGGCTATGCAAGGAATGCTTTAGTCCAGCGATATGCAGTTTTTATTGCGCCTTGCATTCAGCAGGAAGATCTTTAGCTTGAATCTGTGGCCTAGGTATTCACCTTGGTATTTCTATTGGCACAAAGTGAAGGAGTATTTGAGAGAAAATGCACAATGTGTTTCTTATGTTGTTATGAACAACTTGTTACTCTTTCTCATTAAGCTTCAGCCACTGCAGAAATATATAAATAAGGGCTGACTTCCTGTAAGACGTGTCCAAAGCTGGGACAAAATAAAAGGAGACACTTGTAAATGATAGTGCTATCGTTTGAGAAAGGGTAAGTTGAGACTGACTTTCATGCGTATTCACAGACCAAGCATCATAAAGATACCAGCATGATCTTCATTGCGGGCTTAGAGCCGGTATTGGCTTTTGAGAGGTAAGAGGATTTTGAGGGCTCGTTGGTCTAGGGGTATGATTCTCGCTTTGGGTGCGAGAGGTCCCGGGTTCAAATCGCGGACGAGCCCTTTTCTTGGTACTCTTTTCAAGTTGTTTTGAAGTTTGCGTTTCAAAGCCAACATCAATTTTTTCTTTGCAGTAGTGGATAATTCTTTGCTAGAGTCTCATGCTTCAGCCCTGCCCAGTCTGAGCTAATACCAAACATCTGGTCTTGCATGGCATGTACGAGCGTTCAGCTAGGGATGTCGGGCAGGTTGCATGAATTAAATCTAAAGCCAGAGGCCCATGGAATAGCCAGTTCGGAGCAGTTTCATTACAGAAAAATCAACTGTAGGTATCTGATTCTGTAGTGTAGTGGTTATCACGTTCGCCTCACACGCGAAAGGTCCCTGGTTCGAAACCGGGCAGAAACAGTTGTTATATTGTGTTGGCTACAATGTTGATAGGTGCCGTTTTGCCATGGAATTGTCCAAGCCCTGAAGATTATTTCATGCAATCTCGTTCCAAGAAAGGGAATTCTCTCAAAACACTAAAGTAATCGGCGTGTGGATGTATCTGTTGGTTCTCAGACCTTGCTTTCAAAAGAGCCCTGCAATCGGTTCGCTGCTCACCTAGAACAAGCATTAACATGAAGAATTGTTGGCACCAACAGGAATCTTATTTTAGTGGAGTGTTTCTGGCTTTGAGTGCAGAGGCCCTCGGCTCAATTCCAAGATGATCCTTCTCAAGGTGATGATACAAATGCATTGTCACCTTTACGTTTAATGTCAGAATCATTTATTTCCAGTTGGTGGTGTAAGAATGTTTGCAACAGTATGGCGATTTTTCCTAGCCATGCATGAATGAAAGCATATCACTCGCCTTTAGGTGTTTTTCTAATACATTGATATTTGCATCTTCCTTCCTAGCCTGCATGTTTGACTATCTTACAGGAAGCATGTAATAAGTATCACATCAGGGCCCTTCTTCTACTCAATTCACAACTGTTCTATCACAACATAGATAAGAAAGCTGCATCTGCTTTTGTTGTGTAGTGGTAATCAGGTTTACCTGACGTGTGAAAGCCCCATGCTTTGAAAGTACACAGTAACAAAGAAACCGATGACTTTTATAAAAAGGTGCCATGTGTGTCTCTTACTTTGCACAAAAAGTGCCAGAGATGACTTCATTTGCAGTCACTTGAAAAGTAGGGATTCTCCAATAAATGGTAAATGGTTGAAACAAATCTGAAGAAATGCATGACATACCTGTGTGTGTGTGTGTGTACGCATGTATGTATATATAGGGAGAGAGAGAGCGTCAATATAAACAGACTTTATTTCAATCAAGCTGTCTTTTCTATCCTTCAGGAGCAGAATGTTCTGATCATCAGCGCTCCAGAATGTAGTGTTTTCTTGGCAAGCATCACATATTGTGATGTGTTAGCTAAAAGTTCCATATCCTACAGACTGATATATTCCTCTGTACTTGCACCTTGGGGATTCATCAAAACCTGGCATAATAAGCAGCTTTCTACTGCCACAGACTGGACAGCGAAACAATTTAAAATATCCCAGAAAAAGCAAATAAGCATGCTTAATCAGAGCTTTCTGGACAGGAAGGACATTTGAGCAAGTGAGGAATAAGCACTGCTTTTGTTAATTTGCATAGGCAGAATAGAGACTTCTGGGAAAAGGCCGAAATTACAGACACAGAAAATGGCTGCATCTATAGAGAACGCTAAGAAGTGTTGGCAGCTTTTCCTCTGACCCTGGCCACTTTTACAAGCAATCCTATGATAGTCAGCAGGACCCACCCTAAAAAGGAAGGGGCATCCACTTGGACCCTTTCCACCTTTTCTAAGTCTCGCCTCATCGAGCCTGATCGAGCACTGATTGAGCAGATAAGCACATGTAATTCTCATTTCAGAAAGGTATTGGTTAGCTTGCTGCTAGCAGCTCAGTTATGTTATGATGTTAGAGGCTATGCAAGGAATGCTTTAGTCCAGCGATATGCAGTTTTTATTGCGCCTTGCATTCAGCAGGAAGATCTTTAGCTTGAATCTGTGGCCTAGGTATTCACCTTGGTATTTCTATTGGCACAAAGTGAAGGAGTATTTGAGAGAAAATGCACAATGTGTTTCTTATGTTGTTATGAACAACTTGTTACTCTTTCTCATTAAGCTTCAGCCACTGCAGAAATATATAAATAAGGGCTGACTTCCTGTAAGACGTGTCCAAAGCTGGGACGAAATAAAAGGAGACACTTGTAAATGATAGTGCTATCGTTTGAGAAAGGGTAAGTTGAGACTGACTTTCATGCGTATTCACAGACCAAGCATCATAAAGATACCAGCATGATCTTCATTGCGGGCTTAGAGCCGGTATTGGCTTTTGAGAGGTAAGAGGATTTTGAGGGCTCGTTGGTCTAGGGGTATGATTCTCGCTTTGGGTGCGAGAGGTCCCGGGTTCAAAGCCCGGACGAGCCCTTTTCTTGGTACTCTTTTCAAGTTGTTTTGAAGTTTGCGTTTCAAAGCCAACATCAATTTTTTCTTTGCAGTAGTGGATAATTCTTTGCTAGAGTCTCATGCTTCAGCCCTGCCCAGTCTGAGCTAATACCAAACATCTGGTCTTGCATGGCATGTACGAGCGTTCAGCTAGGGATGTCGGGCAGGTTGCATGAATTAAATCTAAAGCCAGAGGCCCATGGAATAGCCAGTTCGGAGCAGTTTCATTACAGAAAAATCAACTGTAGGTATCTGTTTCTGTAGTGTA
Source organism: Triturus cristatus (assembly GCF_964204655.1). Lineage (NCBI taxonomy): Eukaryota > Metazoa > Chordata > Amphibia > Caudata > Salamandridae > Triturus > Triturus cristatus. The sequence continues at coordinate 739,892,458 of NC_140591.1, read as the reverse complement.
GTGGTTATCACGTTCGCCTCACACGCGAAAGGTCCCCGGTTCGAAACCGGGCAGAAACAGTTGTTATATTGTGTTGGCTACAATGTTGATAGGTGCCGTTTTGCCATGGAATTGTCCAAGCCCTGAAGATTATTTCATGCAATCTCGTTCCAAGAAAGGGAATTCTCTCAAAACACTAAAGTAATCGGCGTGTGGATGTATCTGTTGGTTCTCAGACCTTGCTTTCAAAAGAGCCCTGCAATCGGTTCGCTGCTCACCTAGAACAAGCATTAACATGAAGAATTGTTGGCACCAACAGGAATCTTATTTTAGTGGAGTGTTTCTGGCTTTGAGTGCAGAGGCCCTCGGCTCAATTCCAAGATGATCCTTCTCAAGGTGATGATACAAATGCATTGTCACCTTTACGTTTAATGTCAGAATCATTTATTTCCAGTTGGTGGTGTAAGAATGTTTGCAACAGTATGGCGATTTTTCCTAGCCATGCATGAATGAAAGCATATCACTCGCCTTTAGGTGTTTTTCTAATACATTGATATTTGCATCTTCCTTCCTAGCCTGCATGTTTGACTATCTTACAGGAAGCATGTAATAAGTATCACATCAGGGCCCTTCTTCTACTCAATTCACAACTGTTCTATCACGACATAGATAAGAAAGCTGCATCTGCTTTTGTTGTGTAGTGGTAATCAGGTTTACCTGACGTGTGAAAGCCCCATGCTTTGAAAGTACACAGTAACAAAGAAACCGATGACTTTTATAAAAAGGTGCCATGTGTGTCTCTTACTTTGCACAAAAAGTGCCAGAGATGACTTCATTTGCAGTCACTTGAAAAGTAGGGATTCTCCAATAAATGGTAAATGGTTGAAACAAATCTGAAGAAATGCATGACATACCTGTGTGTGTGTGTGTACGCATGTATGTATATATAGGGAGAGAGAGAGCGTCAATATAAACAGACTTTATTTCAATCAAGCTGTCTTTTCTATCCTTCAGGAGCAGAATGTTCTGATCATCAGCGCTCCAGAATGTAGTGTTTTCTTGGCAAGCATCACATATTGTGATGTGTTAGCTAAAAGTTCCATATCCTACAGACTGATATATTCCTCTGTACTTGCACCTTGGGGATTCATCAAAACCTGGCATCATAAGCAGCTTTCTACTGCCACAGACTGGACAGCGAAACAATTTAAAATATCCCAGAAAAAGAAAATAAGCATGCTTAATCAGAGCTTTCTGGACAGGAAGGACATTTGAGCAAGTGAGGAATAAGCACTGCTTTTGTTAATTTGCTTAGGCAGAATAGAGACTTCTGGGAAAAGGCCGAAATTACAGACACAGAAAATGGCTGCATCTATAGAGAACGCTAAGAAGTGTTGGCAGCTTTTCCTCTGACCCTGGCCACTTTTACAAGCAATCCTATGATAGTCAGCAGGACCCACCCTAAAAAGGAAGGGGCATCCACTTGGACCCTTTCCACCTTTTCTAAGTCTCGCCTGATCGAGCCTGATCGAGCACTGATTGAGCAGATAAGCACATGTAATTCTCATTTCAGAAAGGTATTGGTTAGCTTGCTGCTAGCAGCTCAGTTATGTTATGATGTTAGAGGCTATGCAAGGAATGCTTTAGTCCAGCGATATGCAGTTTTTATTGCGCCTTGCATTCAGCAGGAAGATCTTTAGCTTGAATCTGTGGCCTAGGTATTCACCTTGGTATTTCTATTGGCACAAAGTGAAGGAGTATTTGAGAGAAAATGCACAATGTGTTTCTTATGTTGTTATGAACAACTTGTTACTCTTTCTCATTAAGCTTCAGCCACTGCAGAAATATATAAATAAGGGCTGACTTCCTGTAAGACGTGTCCAAAGCTGGGACGAAATAAAAGGAGACACTTGTAAATGATAGTGCTATCGTTTGAGAAAGGGTAAGTTGAGACTGACTTTCATGCGTATTCACAGACCAAGCATCATAAAGATACCAGCATGATCTTCATTGCGGGCTTAGAGCCGGCATTGGCTTTTGAGAGGTAAGAGGATTTTGAGGGCTCGTTGGTCTAGGGGTATGATTCTCGCTTTGGGTTCGAGAGGTCCCGGGTTCAAAGCCCGGACGAGCCCTTTTCTTGGTACTCTTTTCAAGTTGTTTTGAAGTTTGCGTTTCAAAGCCAACATCAATTTTTTCTTTGCAGTAGTGGATAATTCTTTGCTAGAGTCTCATGCTTCAGCCCTGCCCAGTCTGAGCTAATACCAAACATCTGGTCTTGCATGGCATGTACGAGCGTTCAGCTAGGGATGTCGGGCAGGTTGCATGAATTAAATCTAAAGCCAGAGGCCCATGGAATAGCCAGTTCGGAGAAGTTTCATTACAGAAAAATCAACTGTAGGTATCTGTTTCTGTAGTGTAGTGGTTATCACGTTCGCCTCACACGCGAAAGGTCCCCGGTTCGAAACCGGGCAGAAACAGTTGTTATATTGTGTTGGCTACAATGTTGATAGGTGCTGTTTTGCCATGGAATTGTCCAAGCCCTGAAGATTATTTCATGCAATCTCGTTCCAAGAAAGGGAATTCTCTCAAAACACTAAAGTAATCGGCGTGTGGATGTATCTGTTGGTTCTCAGACCTTGCTTTCAAAAGAGCCCTGCAATCGGTTCGCTGCTCACCTAGAACAAGCATTAACATGAAGAATTGTTGGCACCAACAGGAATCCTATTTTAGTGGAGTGTTTCTGGCTTTGAGTGCAGAGGCCCTCGGCTCAATTCGAAGATGATCCTTCTCAAGGTGATGATACAAATGCATTGTCACTTTTACGTTTAATGTCAGAATCATTTATTTCCAGTTGGTGGTGTAAGAATGTTTGCAACAGTATGGCGATTTTTCCTAGCCATGCATGAATGAAAGCATATCACTCGCCTTTAGGTGTTTTTCTAATACATTGATATTTGCATCTTCCTTCCTAGCCTGCATGCTTGACTATCTTACAGGAAGCATGTAATAAGTATCACATCAGGGCCCTTCTTCTACTCAATTCACAACTGTTCTATCACGACATAGATAAGAAAGCTGCATCTGCTTTTGTTGTGTAGTGGTAATCAGGTTTACCTGACGTGTGAAAGCCCCATGCTTTGAAAGTACACAGTAACAAAGAAACCGATGACTTTTATAAAAAGGTGTCATGTGTGTCTCTTACTTTGCACAAAAAGTGCCAGAGATGACTTCATTTGCAGTCACTTGAAAAGTAGGGATTCTCCAATAAATGGTAAATGGTTGAAACAAATCTGAAGAAATGCATGACATACCTGTGTGTGTGTGTGTACGCATGTATGTATATATAGGGAGAGAGAGAGCGTCAATATAAACAGACTTTATTTCAATCAAGCTGTCTTTTCTATCCTTCAGGAGCAGAATGTTCTGATCATCAGCGCTCCAGAATGTAGTGTTTTCTTGGCAAGCATCACATATTGTGATGTGTTAGCTAAAAGTTCCATATCCTACAGACTGATATATTCCTCTGTACTTGCACCTTGGGGATTCATCAAAACCTGGCATGATAAGCAGCTTTCTACTGCTCACAGACTGGACAGCGAAACAATTTAAAATATCCCAGAAAAAGAAAATAAGCATGCTTAATCAGAGCTTTCTGGACAGGAAGGACATTTGAGCAAGTGAGGAATAAGCACTGCTTTTGTTAATTTGCATAGGCAGAATAGAGACTTCTGGGAAAAGGCCGAAATTACAGACACAGAAAATGGCTGCATCTATAGAGAACGCTAAGAAGTGTTGGCAGCTTTTCCTCTGACCCTGGCCACTTTTACAAGCAATCCTATGATAGTCAGCAGGACCCACCCTAAAAAGGAAGGGGCATCCACTTGGACCCTTTCCACCTTTTCTAAGTCTCGCCTGATCGAGCCTGATTGAGCACTGATTGAGCAGATAAGCACATGTAATTCTCATTTCAGAAAGGTATTGGTTAGCTTGCTGCTAGCAGCTCAGTTATGTTATGATGTTAGAGGCTATGCAAGGAATGCTTTAGTCCAGCGATATGCAGTTTTTATTGCGCCTTGCATTCAGCAGGAAGATCTTTAGCTTGAATCTGTGGCCTAGGTATTCACCTTGGTATTTCTATTGGCACAAAGTGAAGGAGTATTTGAGAGAAAATGCACAATGTGTTTCTTATGTTGTTATGAACAACTTGTTACTCTTTCTCATTAAGCTTCAGCCACTGCAGAAATATATAAATAAGGGCTGACTTCCTGTAAGACGTGTCCAAAGCTGGGACAAAATAAAAGGAGACACTTGTAAATGATAGTGCTATCGTTTGAGAAAGGGTAAGTTGAGACTGACTTTCATGCGTATTCACAGACCAAGCATCATAAAGATACCAGCATGATCTTCATTGCGGGCTTAGAGCCGGTATTGGCTTTTGAGAGGTAAGAGGATTTTGAGGGCTCGTTGGTCTAGGGGTATGATTCTCGCTTTGGGTGCGAGAGGTCCCGGGTTCAAATCGCGGACGAGCCCTTTTCTTGGTACTCTTTTCAAGTTGTTTTGAAGTTTGCGTTTCAAAGCCAACATCAATTTTTTCTTTGCAGTAGTGGATAATTCTTTGCTAGAGTCTCATGCTTCAGCCCTGCCCAGTCTGAGCTAATACCAAACATCTGGTCTTGCATGGCATGTACGAGCGTTCAGCTAGGGATGTCGGGCAGGTTGCATGAATTAAATCTAAAGCCAGAGGCCCATGGAATAGCCAGTTCGGAGCAGTTTCATTACAGAAAAATCAACTGTAGGTATCTGATTCTGTAGTGTAGTGGTTATCACGTTCGCCTCACACGCGAAAGGTCCCTGGTTCGAAACCGGGCAGAAACAGTTGTTATATTGTGTTGGCTACAATGTTGATAGGTGCCGTTTTGCCATGGAATTGTCCAAGCCCTGAAGATTATTTCATGCAATCTCGTTCCAAGAAAGGGAATTCTCTCAAAACACTAAAGTAATCGGCGTGTGGATGTATCTGTTGGTTCTCAGACCTTGCTTTCAAAAGAGCCCTGCAATCGGTTCGCTGCTCACCTAGAACAAGCATTAACATGAAGAATTGTTGGCACCAACAGGAATCTTATTTTAGTGGAGTGTTTCTGGCTTTGAGTGCAGAGGCCCTCGGCTCAATTCCAAGATGATCCTTCTCAAGGTGATGATACAAATGCATTGTCACCTTTACGTTTAATGTCAGAATCATTTATTTCCAGTTGGTGGTGTAAGAATGTTTGCAACAGTATGGCGATTTTTCCTAGCCATGCATGAATGAAAGCATATCACTCGCCTTTAGGTGTTTTTCTAATACATTGATATTTGCATCTTCCTTCCTAGCCTGCATGTTTGACTATCTTACAGGAAGCATGTAATAAGTATCACATCAGGGCCCTTCTTCTACTCAATTCACAACTGTTCTATCACAACATAGATAAGAAAGCTGCATCTGCTTTTGTTGTGTAGTGGTAATCAGGTTTACCTGACGTGTGAAAGCCCCATGCTTTGAAAGTACACAGTAACAAAGAAACCGATGACTTTTATAAAAAGGTGCCATGTGTGTCTCTTACTTTGCACAAAAAGTGCCAGAGATGACTTCATTTGCAGTCACTTGAAAAGTAGGGATTCTCCAATAAATGGTAAATGGTTGAAACAAATCTGAAGAAATGCATGACATACCTGTGTGTGTGTGTGTGTACGCATGTATGTATATATAGGGAGAGAGAGAGCGTCAATATAAACAGACTTTATTTCAATCAAGCTGTCTTTTCTATCCTTCAGGAGCAGAATGTTCTGATCATCAGCGCTCCAGAATGTAGTGTTTTCTTGGCAAGCATCACATATTGTGATGTGTTAGCTAAAAGTTCCATATCCTACAGACTGATATATTCCTCTGTACTTGCACCTTGGGGATTCATCAAAACCTGGCATAATAAGCAGCTTTCTACTGCCACAGACTGGACAGCGAAACAATTTAAAATATCCCAGAAAAAGCAAATAAGCATGCTTAATCAGAGCTTTCTGGACAGGAAGGACATTTGAGCAAGTGAGGAATAAGCACTGCTTTTGTTAATTTGCATAGGCAGAATAGAGACTTCTGGGAAAAGGCCGAAATTACAGACACAGAAAATGGCTGCATCTATAGAGAACGCTAAGAAGTGTTGGCAGCTTTTCCTCTGACCCTGGCCACTTTTACAAGCAATCCTATGATAGTCAGCAGGACCCACCCTAAAAAGGAAGGGGCATCCACTTGGACCCTTTCCACCTTTTCTAAGTCTCGCCTCATCGAGCCTGATCGAGCACTGATTGAGCAGATAAGCACATGTAATTCTCATTTCAGAAAGGTATTGGTTAGCTTGCTGCTAGCAGCTCAGTTATGTTATGATGTTAGAGGCTATGCAAGGAATGCTTTAGTCCAGCGATATGCAGTTTTTATTGCGCCTTGCATTCAGCAGGAAGATCTTTAGCTTAAATCTGTGGCCTAGGTATTCACCTTGGTATTTCTATTGGCACAAAGTGAAGGAGTATTTGAGAGAAAATGCACAATGTGTTTCTTATGTTGTTATGAACAACTTGTTACTCTTTCTCATTAAGCTTCAGCCACTGCAGAAATATATAAATAAGGGCTGACTTCCTGTAAGACGTGTCCAAAGCTGGGACGAAATAAAAGGAGACACTTGTAAATGATAGTGCTATCGTTTGAGAAAGGGTAAGTTGAGACTGACTTTCATGCGTATTCACAGACCAAGCATCATAAAGATACCAGCATGATCTTCATTGCGGGCTTAGAGCCGGTATTGGCTTTTGAGAGGTAAGAGGATTTTGAGGGCTCGTTGGTCTAGGGGTATGATTCTCGCTTTGGGTGCGAGAGGTCCCGGGTTCAAAGCCCGGACGAGCCCTTTTCTTGGTACTCTTTTCAAGTTGTTTTGAAGTTTGCGTTTCAAAGCCAACATCAATTTTTTCTTTGCAGTAGTGGATAATTCTTTGCTAGAGTCTCATGCTTCAGCCCTGCCCAGTCTGAGCTAATACCAAACATCTGGTCTTGCATGGCATGTACGAGCGTTCAGCTAGGGATGTCGGGCAGGTTGCATGAATTAAATCTAAAGCCAGAGGCCCATGGAATAGCCAGTTCGGAGCAGTTTCATTACAGAAAAATCAACTGTAGGTATCTGTTTCTGTAGTGTAGTGGTTATCACGTTCGCCTCACACGCGAAAGGTCCCCGGTTCGAAACCGGGCAGAAACAGTTGTTATATTGTGTTGGCTACAATGTTGATAGGTGCCGTTTTGCCATGGAATTGTCCAAGCCCTGAAGATTATTTCATGCAATCTCGTTCCAAGAAAGGGAATTCTCTCAAAACACTAAAGTAATCGGCGTGTGGATGTATCTGTTGGTTCTCAGACCTTGCTTTCAAAAGAGCCCTGCAATCGGTTCGCTGCTCACCTAGAACAAGCATTAACATGAAGAATTGTTGGCACCAACAGGAATCTTATTTTAGTGGAGTGTTTCTGGCTTTGAGTGCAGAGGCCCTCGGCTCAATTCCAAGATGATCCTTCTCAAGGTGATGATACAAATGCATTGTCACCTTTACGTTTAATGTCAGAATCATTTATTTCCAGTTGGTGGTGTAAGAATGTTTGCAACAGTATGGCGATTTTTCCTAGCCATGCATGAATGAAAGCATATCACTCGCCTTTAGGTGTTTTTCTAATACATTGATATTTGCATCTTCCTTCCTAGCCTGCATGTTTGACTATCTTACAGGCTGCATGTAATAAGTATCACATCAGGGCCCTTCTTCTACTCAATTCACAACTGTTCTATCACGACATAGATAAGAAAGCTGCATCTGCTTTTGTTGTGTAGTGGTAATCAGGTTTGCCTGACGTGTGAAAGCCCCATGCTTTGAAAGTACACAGTAACAAAGAAACCGATGACTTTTATAAAAAGGTGTCATGTGTGTCTCTTACTTTGCACAAAAAGTGCCAGAGATGACTTCATTTGCAGTCACTTGAAAAGTAGGGATTCTCCAATAAATGGTAAATGGTTGAAACAAATCTGAAGAAATGCATGACATACCTGTGTGTGTGTGTGTACGCATGTATGTATATATAGGGAGAGAGAGAGCGTCAATATAAACAGACTTTATTTCAATCAAGCTGTCTTTTCTATCCTTCAGGAGCAGAATGTTCTGATCATCAGCGCTCCAGAATGTAGTGTTTTCTTGGCAAGCATCACATATTGTGATGTGTTAGCTAAAAGTTCCATATCCTACAGACTGATATATTCCTCTGTACTTGCACCTTGGGGATTCATCAAAACCTGGCATAATAAGCAGCTTTCTACTGCTCACAGACTGGACAGCGAAACAATTTAAAATATCCCAGAAAAAGAAAATAAGCATGCTTAATCAGAGCTTTCTGGACAGGAAGGACATTTGAGCAAGTGAGGAATAAGCACTGCTTTTGTTAATTTGCATAGGCAGAATAGAGACTTCTGGGAAAAGGCCGAAATTACAGACACAGAAAATGGCTGCATCTATAGAGAACGCTAAGAAGTGTTGGCAGCTTTTCCTCTGACCCTGGCCACTTTTACAAGCAATCCTATGATAGTCAGCAGGACCCACCCTAAAAAGGAAGGGGCATCCACTTGGACCCTTTCCACCTTTTCTAAGTCTCGCCTGATTGAGCACTGATTGAGCAGATAAGCACATGTAATTCTCATTTCAGAAAGGTATTGGTTAGCTTGCTGCTAGCAGCTCAGTTATGTTATGATGTTAGAGGCTATGCAAGGAATGCTTTAGTCCAGCGATATGCAGTTTTTATTGCGCCTTGCATTCAGCAGGAAGATCTTTAGCTTGAATCTGTGGCCTAGGTATTCACCTTGGTATTTCTATTGGCATAAAGTGAAGGAGTATTTGAGAGAAAATGCACAATGTGTTTCTTATGTTGTTATGAACAACTTGTTACTCTTTCTCATTAAGCTTCAGCCACTGCAGAAATATATAAATAAGGGCTGACTTCCTGTAAGACGTGTCCAAAGCTGGGACGAAATAAAAGGAGACACTTGTAAATGATAGTGCTATCGTTTGAGAAAGGGTAAGTTGAGACTGACTTTCATGCGTATTCACAGACCAAGCATCATAAAGATACCAGCATGATCTTCATTGCGGGCTTAGAGCCGGTATTGGCTTTTAGGAGGTAAGAGGATTTTGAGGGCTCGTTGGTCTAGGGGTATGATTCTCCCTTTGGGTGCGAGAGGTCCCGGGTTCAAATCGCGGACGAGCCCTTTTCTTGGTACTCTTTTCAAGTTGTTTTGAAGTTTGCGTTTCAAAGCCAACATCAATTTTTTCTTTGCAGTAGTGGATAATTCTTTGCTAGAGTCTCATGCTTCAGCCCTGCCCAGTCTGAGCTAATACCAAACATCCGGTCTTGCATGGCATGTACGAGCGTTCAGCTAGGGATGTCGGGCAGGTTGCATGAATTAAATCTAAAGCCAGAGGCCCATGGAATAGCCAGTTCGGAGCAGTTTCATTACAGAAAAATCAACTGTAGGTATCTGATTCTGTAGTGTAGTGGTTATCACGTTCGCCTCACACGCGAAAGGTCCCTGGTTCGAAACCGGGCAGAAACAGTTGTTATATTGTGTTGGCTACAATGTTGATAGGTGCCGTTTTGCCATGGAATTGTCCAAGCCCTGAAGATTATTTCATGCAATCTCGTTCCAAGAAAGGGAATTCTCTCAAAACACTAAAGTAATCGGCGTGTGGATGTATCTGTTGGTTCTCAGACCTTGCTTTCAAAAGAGCCCTGCAATCGGTTCGCTGCTCACCTAGAACAAGCATTAACATGAAGAATTGTTGGCACCAACAGGAATCTTATTTTAGTGGAGTGTTTCTGGCTTTGAGTGCAGAGGCCCTCGGCTCAATTCCAAGATGATCCTTCTCAAGGTGATGATACAAATGCATTGTCACCTTTACGTTTAATGTCAGAATCATTTATTTCCAGTTGGTGGTGTAAGAATGTTTGCAACAGTATGGCGATTTTTCCTAGCCATGCATGAATGAAAGCATATCACTCGCCTTTAGGTGTTTTTCTAATACATTGATATTTGCATCTTCCTTCCTAGCCTGCATGTTTGACTATCTTACAGGAAGCATGTAATAAGTATCACATCAGGGCCCTTCTTCTACTCAATTCACAACTGTTCTATCACAACATAGATAAGAAAGCTGCATCTGCTTTTGTTGTGTAGTGGTAATCAGGTTTACCTGACGTGTGAAAGCCCCATGCTTTGAAAGTACACAGTAACAAAGAAACCGATGACTTTTATAAAAAGGTGCCATGTGTGTCTCTTACTTTGCACAAAAAGTGCCAGAGATGACTTCATTTGCAGTCACTTGAAAAGTAGGGATTCTCCAATAAATGGTAAATGGTTGAAACAAATCTGAAGAAATGCATGACATACCTGTGTGTGTGTGTGTGTACGCATGTATGTATATATAGGGAGAGAGAGAGCGTCAATATAAACAGACTTTATTTCAATCAAGCTGTCTTTTCTATCCTTCAGGAGCAGAATGTTCTGATCATCAGCGCTCCAGAATGTAGTGTTTTCTTGGCAAGCATCACATATTGTGATGTGTTAGCTAAAAGTTCCATATCCTACAGACTGATATATTCCTCTGTACTTGCACCTTGGGGATTCATCAAAACCTGGCATAATAAGCAGCTTTCTACTGCCACAGACTGGACAGCGAAACAATTTAAAATATCCCAGAAAAAGCAAATAAGCATGCTTAATCAGAGCTTTCTGGACAGGAAGGACATTTGAGCAAGTGAGGAATAAGCACTGCTTTTGTTAATTTGCATAGGCAGAATAGAGACTTCTGGGAAAAGGCCGAAATTACAGACACAGAAAATGGCTGCATCTATAGAGAACGCTAAGAAGTGTTGGCAGCTTTTCCTCTGACCCTGGCCACTTTTACAAGCAATCCTATGATAGTCAGCAGGACCCACCCTAAAAAGGAAGGGGCATCCACTTGGACCCTTTCCACCTTTTCTAAGTCTCGCCTCATCGAGCCTGATCGAGCACTGATTGAGCAGATAAGCACATGTAATTCTCATTTCAGAAAGGTATTGGTTAGCTTGCTGCTAGCAGCTCAGTTATGTTATGATGTTAGAGGCTATGCAAGGAATGCTTTAGTCCAGCGATATGCAGTTTTTATTGCGCCTTGCATTCAGCAGGAAGATCTTTAGCTTGAATCTGTGGCCTAGGTATTCACCTTGGTATTTCTATTGGCACAAAGTGAAGGAGTATTTGAGAGAAAATGCACAATGTGTTTCTTATGTTGTTATGAACAACTTGTTACTCTTTCTCATTAAGCTTCAGCCACTGCAGAAATATATAAATAAGGGCTGACTTCCTGTAAGACGTGTCCAAAGCTGGGACGAAATAAAAGGAGACACTTGTAAATGATAGTGCTATCGTTTGAGAAAGGGTAAGTTGAGACTGACTTTCATGCGTATTCACAGACCAAGCATCATAAAGATACCAGCATGATCTTCATTGCGGGCTTAGAGCCGGTATTGGCTTTTGAGAGGTAAGAGGATTTTGAGGGCTCGTTGGTCTAGGGGTATGATTCTCGCTTTGGGTGCGAGAGGTCCCGGGTTCAAAGCCCGGACGAGCCCTTTTCTTGGTACTCTTTTCAAGTTGTTTTGAAGTTTGCGTTTCAAAGCCAACATCAATTTTTTCTTTGCAGTAGTGGATAATTCTTTGCTAGAGTCTCATGCTTCAGCCCTGCCCAGTCTGAGCTAATACCAAACATCTGGTCTTGCATGGCATGTACGAGCGTTCAGCTAGGGATGTCGGGCAGGTTGCATGAATTAAATCTAAAGCCAGAGGCCCATGGAATAGCCAGTTCGGAGCAGTTTCATTACAGAAAAATCAACTGTAGGTATCTGTTTCTGTAGTGTAGTGGTTATCACGTTCGCCTCACACGCGAAAGGTCCCCGGTTCGAAACCGGGCAGAAACAGTTGTTATATTGTGTTGGCTACAATGTTGATAGGTGCCGTTTTGCCATGGAATTGTCCAAGCCCTGAAGATTATTTCATGCAATCTCGTTCCAAGAAAGGGAATTCTCTCAAAACACTAAAGTAATCGGCGTGTGGATGTATCTGTTGGTTCTCAGACCTTGCTTTCAAAAGAGCCCTGCAATCGGTTCGCTGCTCACCTAGAACAAGCATTAACATGAAGAATTGTTGGCACCAACAGGAATCTTATTTTAGTGGAGTGTTTCTGGCTTTGAGTGCAGAGGCCCTCGGCTCAATTCCAAGATGATCCTTCTCAAGGTGATGATACAAATGCATTGTCACCTTTACGTTTAATGTCAGAATCATTTATTTCCAGTTGGTGGTGTAAGAATGTTTGCAACAGTATGGCGATTTTTCCTAGCCATGCATGAATGAAAGCATATCACTCGCCTTTAGGTGTTTTTCTAATACATTGATATTTGCATCTTCCTTCCTAGCCTGCATGTTTGACTATCTTACAGGCTGCATGTAATAAGTATCACATCAGGGCCCTTCTTCTACTCAATTCACAACTGTTCTATCACGACATAGATAAGAAAGCTGCATCTGCTTTTGTTGTGTAGTGGTAATCAGGTTTGCCTGACGTGTGAAAGCCCCATGCTTTGAAAGTACACAGTAACAAAGAAACCGATGACTTTTATAAAAAGGTGTCATGTGTGTCTCTTACTTTGCACAAAAAGTGCCAGAGATGACTTCATTTGCAGTCACTTGAAAAGTAGGGATTCTCCAATAAATGGTAAATGGTTGAAACAAATCTGAAGAAATGCATGACATACCTGTGTGTGTGTGTGTACGCATGTATGTATATATAGGGAGAGAGAGAGCGTCAATATAAACAGACTTTATTTCAATCAAGCTGTCTTTTCTATCCTTCAGGAGCAGAATGTTCTGATCATCAGCGCTCCAGAATGTAGTGTTTTCTTGGCAAGCATCACATATTGTGATGTGTTAGCTAAAAGTTCCATATCCTACAGACTGATATATTCCTCTGTACTTGCACCTTGGGGATTCATCAAAACCTGGCATAATAAGCAGCTTTCTACTGCTCACAGACTGGACAGCGAAACAATTTAAAATATCCCAGAAAAAGAAAATAAGCATGCTTAATCAGAGCTTTCTGGACAGGAAGGACATTTGAGCAAGTGAGGAATAAGCACTGCTTTTGTTAATTTGCATAGGCAGAATAGAGACTTCTGGGAAAAGGCCGAAATTACAGACACAGAAAATGGCTGCATCTATAGAGAACGCTAAGAAGTGTTGGCAGCTTTTCCTCTGACCCTGGCCACTTTTACAAGCAATCCTATGATAGTCAGCAGGACCCACCCTAAAAAGGAAGGGGCATCCACTTGGACCCTTTCCACCTTTTCTAAGTCTCGCCTGATTGAGCACTGATTGAGCAGATAAGCACATGTAATTCTCATTTCAGAAAGGTATTGGTTAGCTTGCTGCTAGCAGCTCAGTTATGTTATGATGTTAGAGGCTATGCAAGGAATGCTTTAGTCCAGCGATATGCAGTTTTTATTGCGCCTTGCATTCAGCAGGAAGATCTTTAGCTTGAATCTGTGGCCTAGGTATTCACCTTGGTATTTCTATTGGCATAAAGTGAAGGAGTATTTGAGAGAAAATGCACAATGTGTTTCTTATGTTGTTATGAACAACTTGTTACTCTTTCTCATTAAGCTTCAGCCACTGCAGAAATATATAAATAAGGGCTGACTTCCTGTAAGACGTGTCCAAAGCTGGGACGAAATAAAAGGAGACACTTGTAAATGATAGTGCTATCGTTTGAGAAAGGGTAAGTTGAGACTGACTTTCATGCGTATTCACAGACCAAGCATCATAAAGATACCAGCATGATCTTCATTGCGGGCTTAGAGCCGGTATTGGCTTTTAGGAGGTAAGAGGATTTTGAGGGCTCGTTGGTCTAGGGGTATGATTCTCGCTTTGGGTGCGAGAGGTCCCGGGTTCAAATCGCGGACGAGCCCTTTTCTTGGTACTCTTTTCAAGTTGTTTTGAAGTTTGCGTTTCAAAGCCAACATCAATTTTTTCTTTGCAGTAGTGGATAATTCTTTGCTAGAGTCTCATGCTTCAGCCCTGCCCAGTCTGAGCTAATACCAAACATCCGGTCTTGCATGGCATGTACGAGCGTTCAGCTAGGGATGTCGGGCAGGTTGCATGAATTAAATCTAAAGCCAGAGGCCCATGGAATAGCCAGTTCGGAGCAGTTTCATTACAGAAAAATCAACTGTAGGTATCTGATTCTGTAGTGTAGTGGTTATCACGTTCGCCTCACACGCGAAAGGTCCCTGGTTCGAAACCGGGCAGAAACAGTTGTTATATTGTGTTGGCTACAATGTTGATAGGTGCCGTTTTGCCATGGAATTGTCCAAGCCCTGAAGATTATTTCATGCAATCTCGTTCCAAGAAAGGGAATTCTCTCAAAACACTAAAGTAATCGGCGTGTGGATGTATCTGTTGGTTCTCAGACCTTGCTTTCAAAAGAGCCCTGCAATCGGTTCGCTGCTCACCTAGAACAAGCATTAACATGAAGAATTGTTGGCACCAACAGGAATCTTATTTTAGTGGAGTGTTTCTGGCTTTGAGTGCAGAGGCCCTCGGCTCAATTCCAAGATGATCCTTCTCAAGGTGATGATACAAATGCATTGTCACCTTTACGTTTAATGTCAGAATCATTTATTTCCAGTTGGTGGTGTAAGAATGTTTGCAACAGTATGGCGATTTTTCCTAGCCATGCATGAATGAAAGCATATCACTCGCCTTTAGGTGTTTTTCTAATACATTGATATTTGCATCTTCCTTCCTAGCCTGCATGTTTGACTATCTTACAGGAAGCATGTAATAAGTATCACATCAGGGCCCTTCTTCTACTCAATTCACAACTGTTCTATCACAACATAGATAAGAAAGCTGCATCTGCTTTTGTTGTGTAGTGGTAATCAGGTTTACCTGACGTGTGAAAGCCCCATGCTTTGAAAGTACACAGTAACAAAGAAACCGATGACTTTTATAAAAAGGTGCCATGTGTGTCTCTTACTTTGCACAAAAAGTGCCAGAGATGACTTCATTTGCAGTCACTTGAAAAGTAGGGATTCTCCAATAAATGGTAAATGGTTGAAACAAATCTGAAGAAATGCATGACATACCTGTGTGTGTGTGTGTGTACGCATGTATGTATATATAGGGAGAGAGAGAGCGTCAATATAAACAGACTTTATTTCAATCAAGCTGTCTTTTCTATCCTTCAGGAGCAGAATGTTCTGATCATCAGCGCTCCAGAATGTAGTGTTTTCTTGGCAAGCATCACATATTGTGATGTGTTAGCTAAAAGTTCCATATCCTACAGACTGATATATTCCTCTGTACTTGCACCTTGGGGAATCATCAAAACCTGGCATAATAAGCAGCTTTCTACTGCCACAGACTGGACAGCGAAACAATTTAAAATATCCCAGAAAAAGCAAATAAGCATGCTTAATCAGAGCTTTCTGGACAGGAAGGACATTTGAGCAAGTGAGGAATAAGCACTGCTTTTGTTAATTTGCATAGGCAGAATAGAGACTTCTGGGAAAAGGCCGAAATTACAGACACAGAAAATGGCTGCATCTATAGAGAACGCTAAGAAGTGTTGGCAGCTTTTCCTCTGACCCTGGCCACTTTTACAAGCAATCCTATGATAGTCAGCAGGACCCACCCTAAAAAGGAAGGGGCATCCACTTGGACCCTTTCCACCTTTTCTAAGTCTCGCCTCATCGAGCCTGATCGAGCACTGATTGAGCAGATAAGCACATGTAATTCTCATTTCAGAAAGGTATTGGTTAGCTTGCTGCTAGCAGCTCAGTTATGTTATGATGTTAGAGGCTATGCAAGGAATGCTTTAGTCCAGCGATATGCAGTTTTTATTGCGCCTTGCATTCAGCAGGAAGATCTTTAGCTTGAATCTGTGGCCTAGGTATTCACCTTGGTATTTCTATTGGCACAAAGTGAAGGAGTATTTGAGAGAAAATGCACAATGTGTTTCTTATGTTGTTATGAACAACTTGTTACTCTTTCTCATTAAGCTTCAGCCACTGCAGAAATATATAAATAAGGGCTGACTTCCTGTAAGACGTGTCCAAAGCTGGGACGAAATAAAAGGAGACACTTGTAAATGATAGTGCTATCGTTTGAGAAAGGGTAAGTTGAGACTGACTTTCATGCGTATTCACAGACCAAGCATCATAAAGATACCAGCATGATCTTCATTGCGGGCTTAGAGCCGGTATTGGCTTTTGAGAGGTAAGAGGATTTTGAGGGCTCGTTGGTCTAGGGGTATGATTCTCGCTTTGGGTGCGAGAGGTCCCGGGTTCAAAGCCCGGACGAGCCCTTTTCTTGGTACTCTTTTCAAGTTGTTTTGAAGTTTGCGTTTCAAAGCCAACATCAATTTTTTCTTTGCAGTAGTGGATAATTCTTTGCTAGAGTCTCATGCTTCAGCCCTGCCCAGTCTGAGCTAATACCAAACATCCGGTCTTGCATGGCATGTACGAGCGTTCAGCTAGGGATGTCGGGCAGGTTGCATGAATTAAATCTAAAGCCAGAGGCCCATGGAATAGCCAGTTCGGAGCAGTTTCATTACAGAAAAATCAACTGTAGGTATCTGTTTCTGTAGTGTAGTGGTTATCACGTTCGCCTCACACGCGAAAGGTCCCCGGTTCGAAACCGGGCAGAAACAGTTGTTATATTGTGTTGGCTACAATGTTGATAGGTGCCGTTTTGCCATGGAATTGTCCAAGCCCTGAAGATTATTTCATGCAATCTCGTTCCAAGAAAGGGAATTCTCTCAAAACACTAAAGTAATCGGCGTGTGGATGTATCTGTTGGTTCTCAGACCTTGCTTTCAAAAGAGCCCTGCAATCGGTTCGCTGCTCACCTAGAACAAGCATTAACATGAAGAATTGTTGGCACCAACAGGAATCTTATTTTAGTGGAGTGTTTCTGGCTTTGAGTGCAGAGGCCCTCGGCTCAATTCCAAGATGATCCTTCTCAAGGTGATGATACAAATGCATTGTCACCTTTACGTTTAATGTCAGAATCATTTATTTCCAGTTGGTGGTGTAAGAAGGTTTGCAACAGTATGGCGATTTTTCCTAGCCATGCATGAATGAAAGCATATCACTCGCCTTTAGGTGTTTTTCTAATACATTGATATTTGCATCTTCCTTCCTAGCCTGCATGTTTGACTATCTTACAGGCTGCATGTAATAAGTATCACATCAGGGCCCTTCTTCTATTCAATTCACAACTGTTCTATCACGACATAGATAAGAAAGCTGCATCTGCTTTTGTTGTGTAGTGGTAATCAGGTTTGCCTGACGTGTGAAAGCCCCATGCTTTGAAAGTACACAGTAACAAAGAAACCGATGACTTTTATAAAAAGGTGTCATGTGTGTCTCTTACTTTGCACAAAAAGTGCCAGAGATGACTTCATTTGCAGTCACTTGAAAAGTAGGGATTCTCCAATAAATGGTAAATGGTTGAAACAAATCTGAAGAAATGCATGACATACCTGTGTGTGTGTGTGTACGCATGTATGTATATATAGGGAGAGAGAGAGCGTCAATATAAACAGACTTTATTTCAATCAAGCTGTCTTTTCTATCCTTCAGGAGCAGAATGTTCTGATCATCAGCGCTCCAGAATGTAGTGTTTTCTTGGCAAGCATCACATATTGTGATGTGTTAGCTAAAAGTTCCATATCCTACAGACTGATATATTCCTCTGTACTTGCACCTTGGGGATTCATCAAAACCTGGCATAATAAGCAGCTTTCTACTGCTCACAGACTGGACAGCGAAACAATTTAAAATATCCCAGAAAAAGAAAATAAGCATGCTTAATCAGAGCTTTCTGGACAGGAAGGACATTTGAGCAAGTGAGGAATAAGCACTGCTTTTGTTAATTTGCATAGGCAGAATAGAGACTTCTGGGAAAAGGCCGAAATTACAGACACAGAAAATGGCTGCATCTATAGAGAACGCTAAGAAGTGTTGGCAGCTTTTCCTCTGACCCTGGCCACTTTTACAAGCAATCCTATGATAGTCAGCAGGACCCACCCTAAAAAGGAAGGGGCATCCACTTGGACCCTTTCCACCTTTTCTAAGTCTCGCCTGATTGAGCACTGATTGAGCAGATAAGCACATGTAATTCTCATTTCAGAAAGGTATTGGTTAGCTTGCTGCTAGCAGCTCAGTTATGTTATGATGTTAGAGGCTATGCAAGGAATGCTTTAGTCCAGCGATATGCAGTTTTTATTGCGCCTTGCATTCAGCAGGAAGATCTTTAGCTTGAATCTGTGGCCTAGGTATTCACCTTGGTATTTCTATTGGCACAAAGTGAAGGAGTATTTGAGAGAAAATGCACAATGTGTTTCTTATGTTGTTATGAACAACTTGTTACTCTTTCTCATTAAGCTTCAGCCACTGCAGAAATATATAAATAAGGGCTGACTTCCTGTAAGACGTGTCCAAAGCTGGGACGAAATAAAAGGAGACACTTGTAAATGATAGTGCTATCGTTTGAGAAAGGGTAAGTTGAGACTGACTTTCATGCGTATTCACAGACCAAGCATCATAAAGATACCAGCATGATCTTCATTGCGGGCTTAGAGCCGGTATTGGCTTTTGAGAGGTAAGAGGATTTTGAGGGCTCGTTGGTCTAGGGGTATGATTCTCGCTTTGGGTGCGAGAGGTCCCGGGTTCAAATCGCGGACGAGCCCTTTTCTTGGTACTCTTTTCTAGTTGTTTTGAAGTTTGCGTTTCAAAGCCAACATCAATTTTTTCTTTGCAGTAGTGGATAATTCTTTGCTAGAGTCTCATGCTTCAGCCCTGCCCAGTCTGAGCTAATACCAAACATCCGGTCTTGCATGGCATGTACGAGCGTTCAGCTAGGGATGTCGGGCAGGTTGCATGAATTAAATCTAAAGCCAGAGGCCCATGGAATAGCCAGTTCGGAGCAGTTTCATTACAGAAAAATCAACTGTAGGTATCTGATTCTGTAGTGTAGTGGTTATCACGTTCGCCTCACACGCGAAAGGTCCCTGGTTCGAAACCGGGCAGAAACAGTTGTTATATTGTGTTGGCTACAATGTTGATAGGTGCCGTTTTGCCATGGAATTGTCCAAGCCCTGAAGATTATTTCATGCAATCTCGTTCCAAGAAAGGGAATTCTCTCAAAACACTAAAGTAATCGGCGTGTGGATGTATCTGTTGGTTCTCAGACCTTGCTTTCAAAAGAGCCCTGCAATCGGTTCGCTGCTCACCTAGAACAAGCATTAACATGAAGAATTGTTGGCACCAACAGGAATCTTATTTTAGTGGAGTGTTTCTGGCTTTGAGTGCAGAGGCCCTCGGCTCAATTCCAAGATGATCCTTCTCAAGGTGATGATACAAATGCATTGTCACCTTTACGTTTAATGTCAGAATCATTTATTTCCAGTTGGTGGTGTAAGAATGTTTGCAACAGTATGGCGATTTTTCCTAGCCATGCATGAATGAAAGCATATCACTCGCCTTTAGGTGTTTTTCTAATACATTGATATTTGCATCTTCCTTCCTAGCCTGCATGTTTGACTATCTTACAGGAAGCATGTAATAAGTATCACATCAGGGCCCTTCTTCTACTCAATTCACAACTGTTCTATCACAACATAGATAAGAAAGCTGCATCTGCTTTTGTTGTGTAGTGGTAATCAGGTTTACCTGACGTGTGAAAGCCCCATGCTTTGAAAGTACACAGTAACAAAGAAACCGATGACTTTTATAAAAAGGTGCCATGTGTGTCTCTTACTTTGCACAAAAAGTGCCAGAGATGACTTCATTTGCAGTCACTTGAAAAGTAGGGATTCTCCAATAAATGGTAAATGGTTGAAACAAATCTGAAGAAATGCATGACATACCTGTGTGTGTGTGTGTGTACGCATGTATGTATATATAGGGAGAGAGAGAGCGTCAATATAAACAGACTTTATTTCAATCAAGCTGTCTTTTCTATCCTTCAGGAGCAGAATGTTCTGATCATCAGCGCTCCAGAATGTAGTGTTTTCTTGGCAAGCATCACATATTGTGATGTGTTAGCTAAAAGTTCCATATCCTACAGACTGATATATTCCTCTGTACTTGCACCTTGGGGAATCATCAAAACCTGGCATAATAAGCAGCTTTCTACTGCCACAGACTGGACAGCGAAACAATTTAAAATATCCCAGAAAAAGCAAATAAGCATGCTTAATCAGAGCTTTCTGGACAGGAAGGACATTTGAGCAAGTGAGGAATAAGCACTGCTTTTGTTAATTTGCATAGGCAGAATAGAGACTTCTGGGAAAAGGCCGAAATTACAGACACAGAAAATGGCTGCATCTATAGAGAACGCTAAGAAGTGTTGGCAGCTTTTCCTCTGACCCTGGCCACTTTTACAAGCAATCCTATGATAGTCAGCAGGACCCACCCTAAAAAGGAAGGGGCATCCACTTGGACCCTTTCCACCTTTTCTAAGTCTCGCCTCATCGAGCCTGATCGAGCACTGATTGAGCAGATAAGCACATGTAATTCTCATTTCAGAAAGGTATTGGTTAGCTTGCTGCTAGCAGCTCAGTTATGTTATGATGTTAGAGGCTATGCAAGGAATGCTTTAGTCCAGCGATATGCAGTTTTTATTGCGCCTTGCATTCAGCAGGAAGATCTTTAGCTTGAATCTGTGGCCTAGGTATTCACCTTGGTATTTCTATTGGCACAAAGTGAAGGAGTATTTGAGAGAAAATGCACAATGTGTTTCTTATGTTGTTATGAACAACTTGTTACTCTTTCTCATTAAGCTTCAGCCACTGCAGAAATATATAAATAAGGGCTGACTTCCTGTAAGACGTGTCCAAAGCTGGGACGAAATAAAAGGAGACACTTGTAAATGATAGTGCTATCGTTTGAGAAAGGGTAAGTTGAGACTGACTTTCATGCGTATTCACAGACCAAGCATCATAAAGATACCAGCATGATCTTCATTGCGGGCTTAGAGCCGGTATTGGCTTTTGAGAGGTAAGAGGATTTTGAGGGCTCGTTGGTCTAGGGGTATGATTCTCGCTTTGGGTGCGAGAGGTCCCGGGTTCAAAGCCCGGACGAGCCCTTTTCTTGGTACTCTTTTCAAGTTGTTTTGAAGTTTGCGTTTCAAAGCCAACATCAATTTTTTCTTTGCAGTAGTGGATAATTCTTTGCTAGAGTCTCATGCTTCAGCCCTGCCCAGTCTGAGCTAATACCAAACATCCGGTCTTGCATGGCATGTACGAGCGTTCAGCTAGGGATGTCGGGCAGGTTGCATGAATTAAATCTAAAGCCAGAGGCCCATGGAATAGCCAGTTCGGAGCAGTTTCATTACAGAAAAATCAACTGTAGGTATCTGTTTCTGTAGTGTAGTGGTTATCACGTTCGCCTCACACGCGAAAGGTCCCCGGTTCGAAACCGGGCAGAAACAGTTGTTATATTGTGTTGGCTACAATGTTGATAGGTGCCGTTTTGCCATGGAATTGTCCAAGCCCTGAAGATTATTTCATGCAATCTCGTTCCAAGAAAGGGAATTCTCTCAAAACACTAAAGTAATCGGCGTGTGGATGTATCTGTTGGTTCTCAGACCTTGCTTTCAAAAGAGCCCTGCAATCGGTTCGCTGCTCACCTAGAACAAGCATTAACATGAAGAATTGTTGGCACCAACAGGAATCTTATTTTAGTGGAGTGTTTCTGGCTTTGAGTGCAGAGGCCCTCGGCTCAATTCCAAGATGATCCTTCTCAAGGTGATGATACAAATGCATTGTCACCTTTACGTTTAATGTCAGAATCATTTATTTCCAGTTGGTGGTGTAAGAAGGTTTGCAACAGTATGGCGATTTTTCCTAGCCATGCATGAATGAAAGCATATCACTCGCCTTTAGGTGTTTTTCTAATACATTGATATTTGCATCTTCCTTCCTAGCCTGCATGTTTGACTATCTTACAGGCTGCATGTAATAAGTATCACATCAGGGCCCTTCTTCTATTCAATTCACAACTGTTCTATCACGACATAGATAAGAAAGCTGCATCTGCTTTTGTTGTGTAGTGGTAATCAGGTTTGCCTGACGTGTGAAAGCCCCATGCTTTGAAAGTACACAGTAACAAAGAAACCGATGACTTTTATAAAAAGGTGTCATGTGTGTCTCTTACTTTGCACAAAAAGTGCCAGAGATGACTTCATTTGCAGTCACTTGAAAAGTAGGGATTCTCCAATAAATGGTAAATGGTTGAAACAAATCTGAAGAAATGCATGACATACCTGTGTGTGTGTGTGTACGCATGTATGTATATATAGGGAGAGAGAGAGCGTCAATATAAACAGACTTTATTTCAATCAAGCTGTCTTTTCTATCCTTCAGGAGCAGAATGTTCTGATCATCAGCGCTCCAGAATGTAGTGTTTTCTTGGCAAGCATCACATATTGTGATGTGTTAGCTAAAAGTTCCATATCCTACAGACTGATATATTCCTCTGTACTTGCACCTTGGGGATTCATCAAAACCTGGCATAATAAGCAGCTTTCTACTGCTCACAGACTGGACAGCGAAACAATTTAAAATATCCCAGAAAAAGAAAATAAGCATGCTTAATCAGAGCTTTCTGGACAGGAAGGACATTTGAGCAAGTGAGGAATAAGCACTGCTTTTGTTAATTTGCATAGGCAGAATAGAGACTTCTGGGAAAAGGCCGAAATTACAGACACAGAAAATGGCTGCATCTATAGAGAACGCTAAGAAGTGTTGGCAGCTTTTCCTCTGACCCTGGCCACTTTTACAAGCAATCCTATGATAGTCAGCAGGACCCACCCTAAAAAGGAAGGGGCATCCACTTGGACCCTTTCCACCTTTTCTAAGTCTCGCCTGATTGAGCACTGATTGAGCAGATAAGCACATGTAATTCTCATTTCAGAAAGGTATTGGTTAGCTTGCTGCTAGCAGCTCAGTTATGTTATGATGTTAGAGGCTATGCAAGGAATGCTTTAGTCCAGCGATATGCAGTTTTTATTGCGCCTTGCATTCAGCAGGAAGATCTTTAGCTTGAATCTGTGGCCTAGGTATTCACCTTGGTATTTCTATTGGCACAAAGTGAAGGAGTATTTGAGAGAAAATGCACAATGTGTTTCTTATGTTGTTATGAACAACTTGTTACTCTTTCTCATTAAGCTTCAGCCACTGCAGAAATATATAAATAAGGGCTGACTTCCTGTAAGACGTGTCCAAAGCTGGGACGAAATAAAAGGAGACACTTGTAAATGATAGTGCTATCGTTTGAGAAAGGGTAAGTTGAGACTGACTTTCATGCGTATTCACAGACCAAGCATCATAAAGATACCAGCATGATCTTCATTGCGGGCTTAGAGCCGGTATTGGCTTTTGAGAGGTAAGAGGATTTTGAGGGCTCGTTGGTCTAGGGGTATGATTCTCGCTTTGGGTGCGAGAGGTCCCGGGTTCAAATCGCGGACGAGCCCTTTTCTTGGTACTCTTTTCTAGTTGTTTTGAAGTTTGCGTTTCAAAGCCAACATCAATTTTTTCTTTGCAGTAGTGGATAATTCTTTGCTAGAGTCTCATGCTTCAGCCCTGCCCAGTCTGAGCTAATACCAAACATCCGGTCTTGCATGGCATGTACGAGCGTTCAGCTAGGGATGTCGGGCAGGTTGCATGAATTAAATCTAAAGCCAGAGGCCCATGGAATAGCCAGTTCGGAGCAGTTTCATTACAGAAAAATCAACTGTAGGTATCTGATTCTGTAGTGTAGTGGTTATCACGTTCGCCTCACACGCGAAAGGTCCCTGGTTCGAAACCGGGCAGAAACAGTTGTTATATTGTGTTGGCTACAATGTTGATAGGTGCCGTTTTGCCATGGAATTGTCCAAGCCCTGAAGATTATTTCATGCAATCTCGTTCCAAGAAAGGGAATTCTCTCAAAACACTAAAGTAATCGGCGTGTGGATGTATCTGTTGGTTCTCAGACCTTGCTTTCAAAAGAGCCCTGCAATCGGTTCGCTGCTCACCTAGAACAAGCATTAACATGAAGAATTGTTGGCACCAACAGGAATCTTATTTTAGTGGAGTGTTTCTGGCTTTGAGTGCAGAGGCCCTCAGCTCAATTCCAAGATGATCCTTCTCAAGGTGATGATACAAATGCATTGTCACCTTTACGTTTAATGTCAGAATCATTTATTTCCAGTTGGTGGTGTAAGAATGTTTGCAACAGTATGGCGATTTTTCCTAGCCATGCATGAATGAAAGCATATCACTCGCCTTTAGGTGTTTTTCTAATACATTGATATTTGCATCTTCCTTCCTAGCCTGCATGTTTGACTATCTTACAGGAAGCATGTAATAAGTATCACATCAGGGCCCTTCTTCTACTCAATTCACAACTGTTCTATCACAACATAGATAAGAAAGCTGCATCTGCTTTTGTTGTGTAGTGGTAATCAGGTTTACCTGACGTGTGAAAGCCCCATGCTTTGAAAGTACACAGTAACAAAGAAACCGATGACTTTTATAAAAAGGTGCCATGTGTGTCTCTTACTTTGCACAAAAAGTGCCAGAGATGACTTCATTTGCAGTCACTTGAAAAGTAGGGATTCTCCAATAAATGGTAAATGGTTGAAACAAATCTGAAGAAATGCATGACATACCTGTGTGTGTGTGTGTGTACGCATGTATGTATATATAGGGAGAGAGAGAGCGTCAATATAAACAGACTTTATTTCAATCAAGCTGTCTTTTCTATCCTTCAGGAGCAGAATGTTCTGATCATCAGCGCTCCAGAATGTAGTGTTTTCTTGGCAAGCATCACATATTGTGATGTGTTAGCTAAAAGTTCCATATCCTACAGACTGATATATTCCTCTGTACTTGCACCTTGGGGATTCATCAAAACCTGGCATAATAAGCAGCTTTCTACTGCTCACAGACTGGACAGCGAAACAATTTAAAATATCCCAGAAAAAGAAAATAAGCATGCTTAATCAGAGCTTTCTGGACAGGAAGGACATTTGAGCAAGTGAGGAATAAGCACTGCTTTTGTTAATTTGCATAGGCAGAATAGAGACTTCTGGGAAAAGGCCGAAATTACAGACACAGAAAATGGCTGCATCTATAGAGAACGCTAAGAAGTGTTGGCAGCTTTTCCTCTGACCCTGGCCACTTTTACAAGCAATCCTATGATAGTCAGCAGGACCCACCCTAAAAAGGAAGGGGCATCCACTTGGACCCTTTCCACCTTTTCTAAGTCTCGCCTCATCGAGCCTGATCGAGCACTGATTGAGCAGATAAGCACATGTAATTCTCATTTCAGAAAGGTATTGGTTAGCTTGCTGCTAGCAGCTCAGTTATGTTATGATGTTAGAGGCTATGCAAGGAATGCTTTAGTCCAGCGATATGCAGTTTTTATTGCGCCTTGCATTCAGCAGGAAGATCTTTAGCTTGAATCTGTGGCCTAGGTATTCACCTTGGTATTTCTATTGGCACAAAGTGAAGGAGTATTTGAGAGAAAATGCACAATGTGTTTCTTATGTTGTTATGAACAACTTGTTACTCTTTCTCATTAAGCTTCAGCCACTGCAGAAATATATAAATAAGGGCTGACTTCCTGTAAGACGTGTCCAAAGCTGGGACGAAATAAAAGGAGACACTTGTAAATGATAGTGCTATCGTTTGAGAAAGGGTAAGTTGAGACTGACTTTCATGCGTATTCACAGACCAAGCATCATAAAGATACCAGCATGATCTTCATTGCGGGCTTAGAGCCGGTATTGGCTTTTGAGAGGTAAGAGGATTTTGAGGGCTCGTTGGTCTAGGGGTATGATTCTCGCTTTGGGTGCGAGAGGTCCCGGGTTCAAATCCCGGACGAGCCCTTTTCTTGGTACTCTTTTCAAGTTGTTTTGAAGTTTGCGTTTCAAAGCCAACATCAATTTTTTCTTTGCAGTAGTGGATAATTCTTTGCTAGAGTCTCATGCTTCAGCCCTGCCCAGTCTGAGCTAATACCAAACATCCGGTCTTGCATGGCATGTACGAGCGTTCAGCTAGGGATGTCGGGCAGGTTGCATGAATTAAATCTAAAGCCAGAGGCCCATGGAATAGCCAGTTCGGAGCAGTTTCATTACAGAAAAATCAACTGTAGGTATCTGTTACTGTAGTGTAGTGGTTATCACGTTCGCCTCACACGCGAAAGGTCCCCGGTTCGAAACCGGGCAGAAACAGTTGTTATATTGTGTTGGCTACAATGTTGATAGGTGCCGTTTTGCCATGGAATTGTCCAAGCCCTGAAGATTATTTCATGCAATCTCGTTCCAAGAAAGGGAATTCTCTCAAAACACTAAAGTAATCGGCGTGTGGATGTATCTGTTGGTTCTCAGACCTTGCTTTCAAAAGAGCCCTGCAATCGGTTCGCTGCTCACCTAGAACAAGCATTAACATGAAGAATTGTTGGCACCAACAGGAATCCTATTTTAGTGGAGTGTTTCTGGCTTTGAGTGCAGAGGCCCTCGGCTCAATTCCAAGATGATCCTTCTCAAGGTGATGATACAAATGCATTGTCACCTTTACGTTTAATGTCAGAATCATTTATTTCCAGTTGGTGGTGTAAGAATGTTTGCAACAGTATGGCGATTTTTCCTAGCCATGCATGAATGAAAGCATATCACTCGCCTTTAGGTGTTTTTCTAATACATTGATATTTGCATCTTCCTTCCTAGCCTGCATGTTTGACTATCTTACAGGAAGCATGTAATAAGTATCACATCAGGGCCCTTCTTCTACTCAATTCACAACTGTTCTATCACGACATAGATAAGAAAGCTGCATCTGCTTTTGTTGTGTAGTGGTAATCAGGTTTACCTGACGTGTGAAAGCCCCATGCTTTGAAAGTACACAGTAACAAAGAAACCGATGACTTTTATAAAAAGGTGCCATGTGTGTCTCTTACTTTGCACAAAAAGTGCCAGAGATGACTTCATTTGCAGTCACTTGAAAAGTAGGGATTCTCCAATAAATGGTAAATGGTTGAAACAAATCTGAAGAAATGCATGACATACCTGTGTGTGTGTGTGTACGCATGTATGTATATATAGGGAGAGAGAGAGCGTCAATATAAACAGACTTTATTTCAATCAAGCTGTCTTTTCTATCCTTCAGGAGCAGAATGTTCTGATCATCAGCGCTCCAGAATGTAGTGTTTTCTTGGCAAGTATCACATATTGTGATGTGTTAGCTAAAAGTTCCATATCCTACAGACTGATATATTCCTCTGTACTTGCACCTTGGGGATTCATCAAAACCTGGCATAATAAGCAGCTTTCTACTGCTCACAGACTGGACAGCGAAACAATTTAAAATATCCCAGAAAAAGAAAATAAGCATGCTTAATCAGAGCTTTCTGGACAGGAAGGACATTTGAGCAAGTGAGGAATAAGCACTGCTTTTGTTAATTTGCATAGGCAGAATAGAGACTTCTGGGAAAAGGCCGAAATTACAGACACAGAAAATAACTGCATCTATAGAGAACGCTAAGAAGTGTTGGCAGCTTTTCCTCTGACCCTGGCCACTTTTACAAGCAATCCTATGATAGTCAGCAGGACCCACCCTAAAAAGGAAGGGGCATCCACTTGGACCCTTTCCACCTTTTCTAAGTCTCGCCTGATCGAGCCTAATTGAGCACTGATTGAGCAGATAAGCACATGTAATTCTCATTTCAGAAAGGTATTGGTTAGCTTGCTGCTAGCAGCTCAGTTATGTTATGATATTAGAGGCTATGCAAGGAATGCTTTAGTCCAGCATTATGCAGTTTTTATTGCGCCTTGCATTCAGCAGGAAGATCTTTAGCTTGAATCTGTGGCCTAGGTATTCACCTTGGTATTTCTATTGGCACAAAGTGAAGGAGTATTTGAGAGAAAATGCACAATGTGTTTCTTATGTTGTTATGAACAACTTGTTACTCTTTCTCATTAAGCTTCAGCCACTGCAGAAATATATAAATAAGGGCTGACTTCCTGTAAGACGTGTCCAAAGCTGGGACGAAATAAAAGGAGACACTTGTAAATGATAGTGCTATCGTTTGAGAAAGGGTAAGTTGAGACTGACTTTCATGCGTATTCACAGACCAAGCATCATAAAGATACCAGCATGATCTTCATTGCGGGCTTAGAGCCGGTATTGGCTTTTGAGAGGTAAGAGGATTTTGAGGGCTCGTTGGTCTAGGGGTATGATTCTCGCTTTGG
Organism: Triturus cristatus; assembly: GCF_964204655.1. Lineage (NCBI taxonomy): Eukaryota > Metazoa > Chordata > Amphibia > Caudata > Salamandridae > Triturus > Triturus cristatus. The sequence goes on along the minus strand of NC_140591.1, from coordinate 739,864,040 downwards.
GTGCGAGAGGTCCCGGGTTCAAATCGCGGACGAGCCCTTTTCTTGGTACTCTTTTCTAGTTGTTTTGAAGTTTGCGTTTCAAAGCCAACATCAATTTTTTCTTTGCAGTAGTGGATAATTCTTTGCTAGAGTCTCATGCTTCAGCCCTGCCCAGTCTGAGCTAATACCAAACATCCGGTCTTGCATGGCATGTACGAGCGTTCAGCTAGGGATGTCGGGCAGGTTGCATGAATTAAATCTAAAGCCAGAGGCCCATGGAATAGCCAGTTCGGAGCAGTTTCATTACAGAAAAATCAACTGTAGGTATCTGATTCTGTAGTGTAGTGGTTATCACGTTCGCCTCACACGCGAAAGGTCCCTGGTTCGAAACCGGGCAGAAACAGTTGTTATATTGTGTTGGCTACAATGTTGATAGGTGCCGTTTTGCCATGGAATTGTCCAAGCCCTGAAGATTATTTCATGCAATCTCGTTCCAAGAAAGGGAATTCTCTCAAAACACTAAAGTAATCGGCGTGTGGATGTATCTGTTGGTTCTCAGACCTTGCTTTCAAAAGAGCCCTGCAATCGGTTCGCTGCTCACCTAGAACAAGCATTAACATGAAGAATTGTTGGCACCAACAGGAATCTTATTTTAGTGGAGTGTTTCTGGCTTTGAGTGCAGAGGCCCTCGGCTCAATTCCAAGATGATCCTTCTCAAGGTGATGATACAAATGCATTGTCACCTTTACGTTTAATGTCAGAATCATTTATTTCCAGTTGGTGGTGTAAGAATGTTTGCAACAGTATGGCGATTTTTCCTAGCCATGCATGAATGAAAGCATATCACTCGCCTTTAGGTGTTTTTCTAATACATTGATATTTGCATCTTCCTTCCTAGCCTGCATGTTTGACTATCTTACAGGAAGCATGTAATAAGTATCACATCAGGGCCCTTCTTCTACTCAATTCACAACTGTTCTATCACAACATAGATAAGAAAGCTGCATCTGCTTTTGTTGTGTAGTGGTAATCAGGTTTACCTGACGTGTGAAAGCCCCATGCTTTGAAAGTACACAGTAACAAAGAAACCGATGACTTTTATAAAAAGGTGCCATGTGTGTCTCTTACTTTGCACAAAAAGTGCCAGAGATGACTTCATTTGCAGTCACTTGAAAAGTAGGGATTCTCCAATAAATGGTAAATGGTTGAAACAAATCTGAAGAAATGCATGACATACCTGTGTGTGTGTGTGTGTACGCATGTATGTATATATAGGGAGAGAGAGAGCGTCAATATAAACAGACTTTATTTCAATCAAGCTGTCTTTTCTATCCTTCAGGAGCAGAATGTTCTGATCATCAGCGCTCCAGAATGTAGTGTTTTCTTGGCAAGCATCACATATTGTGATGTGTTAGCTAAAAGTTCCATATCCTACAGACTGATATATTCCTCTGTACTTGCACCTTGGGGATTCATCAAAACCTGGCATAATAAGCAGCTTTCTACTGCCACAGACTGGACAGCGAAACAATTTAAAATATCCCAGAAAAAGCAAATAAGCATGCTTAATCAGAGCTTTCTGGACAGGAAGGACATTTGAGCAAGTGAGGAATAAGCACTGCTTTTGTTAATTTGCATAGGCAGAATAGAGACTTCTGGGAAAAGGCCGAAATTACAGACACAGAAAATGGCTGCATCTATAGAGAACGCTAAGAAGTGTTGGCAGCTTTTCCTCTGACCCTGGCCACTTTTACAAGCAATCCTATGATAGTCAGCAGGACCCACCCTAAAAAGGAAGGGGCATCCACTTGGACCCTTTCCACCTTTTCTAAGTCTCGCCTCATCGAGCCTGATCGAGCACTGATTGAGCAGATAAGCACATGTAATTCTCATTTCAGAAAGGTATTGGTTAGCTTGCTGCAAGCAGCTCAGTTATGTTATGATGTTAGAGGCTATGCAAGGAATGCTTTAGTCCAGTGATATGCAGTTTTTATTGCGCCTTGCATTCAGCAGGAAGATCTTTAGCTTGAATCTGTGGCCTAGGTATTCACCTTGGTATTTCTATTGGCACAAAGTGAAGGAGTATTTGAGAGAAAATGCACAATGTGTTTCTTATGTTGTTATGAACAACTTGTTACTCTTTCTCATTAAGCTTCAGCCACTGCAGAAATATATAAATAAGGGCTGACTTCCTGTAAGACGTGTCCAAAGCTGGGACGAAATAAAAGGAGACACTTGTAAATGATAGTGCTATCGTTTGAGAAAGGGTAAGTTGAGACTGACTTTCATGCGTATTCACAGACCAAGCATCATAAAGATACCAGCATGATCTTCATTGCGGGCTTAGAGCCGGTATTGGCTTTTGAGAGGTAAGAGGATTTTGAGGGCTCGTTGGTCTAGGGGTATGATTCTCGCTTTGGGTGCGAGAGGTCCCGGGTTCAAATCCCGGACGAGCCCTTTTCTTGGTACTCTTTTCAAGTTGTTTTGAAGTTTGCGTTTCAAAGCCAACATCAATTTTTTCTTTGCAGTAGTGGATAATTCTTTGCTAGAGTCTCATGCTTCAGCCCTGCCCAGTCTGAGCTAATACCAAACATCCGGTCTTGCATGGCATGTACGAGCGTTCAGCTAGGGATGTCGGGCAGGTTGCATGAATTAAATCTAAAGCCAGAGGCCCATGGAATAGCCAGTTCGGAGCAGTTCCATTACAGAAAAATCAACTGTAGGTATCTGTTTCTGTAGTGTAGTGGTTATCACGTTCGCCTCACACGCGAAAGGTCCCAGGTTCGAAACCGGGCAGAAACAGTTGTTATATTGTGTTGGCTACAATGTTGATAGGTGCCGTTTTGCCATGGAATTGTCCAAGCCCTGAAGATTATTTCATGCAATCTCGTTCCAAGAAAGGGAATTCTCTCAAAACACTAAAGTAATCGGCGTGTGGATGTATCTGTTGGTTCTCAGACCTTGCTTTCAAAAGAGCCCTGCAATCGGTTCGCTGCTCACCTAGAACAAGCATTAACATGAAGAATTGTTGGCACCAACAGGAATCCTATTTTAGTGGAGTGTTTCTGGCTTTGAGTGCAGAGGCCCTCGGCTCAATTCCAAGATGATCCTTCTCAAGGTGATGATACAAATGCATTGTCACCTTTACGTTTAATGTCAGAATCATTTATTTCCAGTTGGTGGTGTAAGAATGTTTGCAACAGTATGGCGATTTTTCCTAGCCATGCATGAATGAAAGCATATCACTCGCCTTTAGGTGTTTTTCTAATACATTGATATTTGCATCTTCCTTCCTAGCCTGCATGTTTGACTATCTTACAGGAAGCATGTAATAAGTATCAAATCAGGGCCCTTCTTCTACTCAATTCACAACTGTTCTATCACGACATAGATAAGAAAGCTGCATCTGCTTTTGTTGTGTAGTGGTAATCAGGTTTACCTGACGTGTGAAAGCCCCATGCTTTGAAAGTACACAGTAACAAAGAAACCGATGACTTTTATAAAAAGGTGCCATGTGTGTCTCTTACTTTGCACAAAAAGTGCCAGAGATGACTTCATTTGCAGTCACTTGAAAAGTAGGGATTCTCCAATAAATGGTAAATGGTTGAAACAAATCTGAAGAAATGCATGACATACCTGTGTGTGTGTGTGTACGCATGTATGTATATATAGGGAGAGAGAGAGCGTCAATATAAACAGACTTTATTTCAATCAAGCTGTCTTTTCTATCCTTCAGGAGCAGAATGTTCTGATCATCAGCGCTCCAGAATGTAGTGTTTTCTTGGCAAGCATCACATATTGTGATGTGTTAGCTAAAAGTTCCATATCCTACAGACTGATATATTCCTCTGTACTTGCACCTTGGGGATTCATCAAAACCTGGCATAATAAGCAGCTTTCTACTGCTCACAGACTGGACAGCGAAACAATTTAAAATATCCCAGAAAAAGAAAATAAGCATGCTTAATCAGAGCTTTCTGGACAGGAAGGACATTTGAGCAAGTGAGGAATAAGCACTGCTTTTGTTAATTTGCATAGGCAGAATAGAGACTTCTGGGAAAAGGCCGAAATTACAGACACAGAAAATGGCTGCATCTATAGAGAACGCTAAGAAGTGTTGGCAGCTTTTCCTCTGACCCTGGCCACTTTTACAAGCAATCCTATGATAGTCAGCAGGACCCACCCTAAAAAGGAAGGGGCATCCACTTGGACCCTTTCCACCTTTTCTAAGTCTCGCCTGATTGAGCACTGATTGAGCAGATAAGCACATGTAATTCTCATTTCAGAAAGGTATTGGTTAGCTTGCTGCTAGCAGCTCAGTTATGTTATGATGTTAGAGGCTATGCAAGGAATGCTTTAGTCCAGCGATATGCAGTTTTTATTGCGCCTTGCATTCAGCAGGAAGATCTTTAGCTTGAATCTGTGGCCTAGGTATTCACCTTGGTATTTCTATTGGCACAAAGTGAAGGAGTATTTGAGAGAAAATGCACAATGTGTTTCTTATGTTGTTATGAACAACTTGTTACTCTTTCTCATTAAGCTTCAGCCACTGCAGAAATATATAAATAAGGGCTGACTTCCTGTAAGACGTGTCCAAAGCTGGGACGAAATAAAAGGAGACACTTGTAAATGATAGTGCTATCGTTTGAGAAAGGGTAAGTTGAGACTGACTTTCATGCGTATTCACAGACCAAGCATCATAAAGATACCAGCATGATCTTCATTGCGGGCTTAGAGCCGGTATTGGCTTTTGAGAGGTAAGAGGATTTTGAGGGCTCGTTGGTCTAGGGGTATGATTCTCGCTTTGGGTGCGAGAGGTCCCGGGTTCAAATCGCGGACGAGCCCTTTTCTTGGTACTCTTTTCAAGTTGTTTTGAAGTTTGCGTTTCAAAGCCAACATCAATTTTTTCTTTGCAGTAGTGGATAATTCTTTGCTAGAGTCTCATGCTTCAGCCCTGCCCAGTCTGAGCTAATACCAAACATCTGGTCTTGCATGGCATGTACGAGCGTTCAGCTAGGGATGTCGGGCAGGTTGCATGAATTAAATCTAAAGCCAGAGGCCCATGGAATAGCCAGTTCGGAGCAGTTTCATTACAGAAAAATCAACTGTAGGTATCTGATTCTGTAGTGTAGTGGTTATCACGTTCGCCTCACACGCGAAAGGTCCCTGGTTCGAAACCGGGCAGAAACAGTTGTTATATTGTGTTGGCTACAATGTTGATAGGTGCCGTTTTGCCATGGAATTGTCCAAGCCCTGAAGATTATTTCATGCAATCTCGTTTCAAGAAAGGGAATTCTCTCAAAACACTAAAGTAATCGGCGTGTGGATGTATCTGTTGGTTCTCAGACCTTGCTTTCAAAAGAGCCCTGCAATCGGTTCGCTGCTCACCTAGAACAAGCATTAACATGAAGAATTGTTGGCACCAACAGGAATCCTATTTTAGTGGAGTGTTTCTGGCTTTGAGTGCAGAGGCCCTCGGCTCAATTCCAAGATGATCCTTCTCAAGGTGATGATACAAATGCATTGTCACCTTTACGTTTAATGTCAGAATCATTTATTTCCAGTTGGTGGTGTAAGAATGTTTGCAACAGTATGGCGATTTTTCCTAGCCATGCATGAATGAAAGCATATCACTCGCCTTTAGGTGTTTTTCTAATACATTGATATTTGCATCTTCCTTCCTAGCCTGCATGTTTGACTATCTTACAGGAAGCATGTAATAAGTATCACATCAGGGCCCTTCTTCTACTCAATTCACAACTGTTCTATCACGACATAGATAAGAAAGCTGCATCTGCTTTTGTTGTGTAGTGGTAATCAGGTTTACCTGACGTGTGAAAGCCCCATGCTTTGAAAGTACACAGTAACAAAGAAACCGATGACTTTTATAAAAAGGTGCCATGTGTGTCTCTTACTTTGCACAAAAAGTGCCAGAGATGACTTCATTTGCAGTCACTTGAAAAGTAGGGATTCTCCAATAAATGGTAAATGGTTGAAACAAATCTGAAGAAATGCATGACATACCTGTGTGTGTGTGTGTACGCATGTATGTATATATAGGGAGAGAGAGAGCGTCAATATAAACAGACTTTATTTCAATCAAGCTGTCTTTTCTATCCTTCAGGAGCAGAATGTTCTGATCATCAGCGCTCCAGAATGTAGTGTTTTCTTGGCAAGCATCACATATTGTGATGTGTTAGCTAAAAGTTCCATATCCTACAGACTGATATATTCCTCTGTACTTGCACCTTGGGGATTCATCAAAACCTGGCATAATAAGCAGCTTTCTACTGCTCACAGACTGGACAGCGAAACAATTTAAAATATCCCAGAAAAAGAAAATAAGCATGCTTAATCAGAGCTTTCTGGACAGGAAGGACATTTGAGCAAGTGAGGAATAAGCACTGCTTTTGTTAATTTGCATAGGCAGAATAGAGACTTCTGGGAAAATGCCGAAATTACAGACACAGAAAATAACTGCATCTATAGAGAACGCTAAGAAGTGTTGGCAGCTTTTCCTCTGACCCTGGCCACTTTTACAAGCAATCCTATGATAGTCAGCAGGACCCACCCTAAAAAGGAAGGGGCATCCACTTGGACCCTTTCCACCTTTTCTAAGTCTCGCCTGATCGAGCCTGATTGAGCACTGATTGAGCAGATAAGCACATGTAATTCTCATTTCAGAAAGGTATTGGTTAGCTTGCTGCTAGCAGCTCAGTTATGTTATGATGTTAGAGGCTATGCAAGGAATGCTTTAGTCCAGCGATATGCAGTTTTTATTGCGCCTTGCATTCAGCAGGAAGATCTTTAGCTTGAATCTGTGGCCTAGGTATTCACCTTGGTATTTCTATTGGCACAAAGTGAAGGAGTATTTGAGAGAAAATGCACAATGTGTTTCTTATGTTGTTATGAACAACTTGTTACTCTTTCTCATTAAGCTTCAGCCACTGCAGAAATATATAAATAAGGGCTGACTTCCTGTAAGACGTGTCCAAAGCTGGGACGAAATAAAAGGAGACACTTGTAAATGATAGTGCTATCGTTTGAGAAAGGGTAAGTTGAGACTGACTTTCATGCGCATTCACAGACCAAGCATCATAAAGATACCAGCATGATCTTCATTGCGGGCTTAGAGCCGGTATTGGCTTTTGAGAGGTAAGAGGATTTTGAGGGCTCGTTGGTCTAGGGGTATGATTCTCGCTTTGGGTGCGAGAGGTCCCGGGTTCAAAGCCCGGACGAGCCCTTTTCTTGGTACTCTTTTCAAGTTGTTTTGAAGTTTGCGTTTCAAAGCCAACATCAATTTTTTCTTTGCAGTAGTGGATAATTCTTTGCTAGAGTCTCATGCTTCAGCCCTGCCCAGTCTGAGCTAATACCAAACATCTGGTCTTGCATGGCATGTACGAGCGTTCAGCTAGGGATGTCGGGCAGGTTGCATGAATTAAATCTAAAGCCAGAGGCCCATGGAATAGCCAGTTCGGAGCAGTTTCATTACAGAAAAATCAACTGTAGGTATCTGTTTCTGTAGTGTAGTGGTTATCACGTTCGCCTCACACGCGAAAGGTCCCCGGTTCGAAACCGGGCAGAAACAGTTGTTATATTGTGTTGGCTACAATGTTGATAGGTGCCGTTTTGCCATGGAATTGTCCAAGCCCTGAAGATTATTTCATGCAATCTCGTTCCAAGAAAGGGAATTCTCTCAAAACACTAAAGTAATCGGCGTGTGGATGTATCTGTTGGTTCTCAGACCTTGCTTTCAAAAGAGCCCTGCAATCGGTTCGCTGCTCACCTAGAACAAGCATTAACATGAAGAATTGTTGGCACCAACAGGAATCTTATTTTAGTGGAGTGTTTCTGGCTTTGAGTGCAGAGGCCCTCGGCTCAATTCCAAGATGATCCTTCTCAAGGTGATGATACAAATGCATTGTCACCTTTACGTTTAATGTCAGAATCATTTATTTCCAGTTGGTGGTGTAAGAATGTTTGCAACAGTATGGCGATTTTTCCTAGCCATGCATGAATGAAAGCATATCACTCGCCTTTAGGTGTTTTTCTAATACATTGATATTTGCATCTTCCTTCCTAGCCTGCATGTTTGACTATCTTACAGGCTGCATGTAATAAGTATCACATCAGGGCCCTTCTTCTACTCAATTCACAACTGTTCTATCACGACATAGATAAGAAAGCTGCATCTGCTTTTGTTGTGTAGTGGTAATCAGGTTTGCCTGACGTGTGAAAGCCCCATGCTTTGAAAGTACACAGTAACAAAGAAACCGATGACTTTTATAAAAAGGTGTCATGTGTGTCTCTTACTTTGCACAAAAAGTGCCAGAGATGACTTCATTTGCAGTCACTTGAAAAGTAGGGATTCTCCAATAAATGGTAAATGGTTGAAACAAATCTGAAGAAATGCATGACATACCTGTGTGTGTGTGTGTACGCATGTATGTATATATAGGGAGAGAGAGAGCGTCAATATAAACAGACTTTATTTCAATCAAGCTGTCTTTTCTATCCTTCAGGAGCAGAATGTTCTGATCATCAGCGCTCCAGAATGTAGTGTTTTCTTGGCAAGCATCACATATTGTGATGTGTTAGCTAAAAGTTCCATATCCTACAGACTGATATATTCCTCTGTACTTGCACCTTGGGGATTCATCAAAACCTGGCATAATAAGCAGCTTTCTACTGCTCACAGACTGGACAGCGAAACAATTTAAAATATCCCAGAAAAAGAAAATAAGCATGCTTAATCAGAGCTTTCTGGACAGGAAGGACATTTGAGCAAGTGAGGAATAAGCACTGCTTTTGTTAATTTGCATAGGCAGAATAGAGACTTCTGGGAAAAGGCCGAAATTACAGACACAGAAAATGGCTGCATCTATAGAGAACGCTAAGAAGTGTTGCCAGCTTTTCCTCTGACCCTGGCCACTTTTACAAGCAATCCTATGATAGTCAGCAGGACCCACCCTAAAAAGGAAGGGGCATCCACTTGGACCCTTTCCACCTTTTCTAAGTCTCGCCTGATTGAGCACTGATTGAGCAGATAAGCACATGTAATTCTCATTTCAGAAAGGTATTGGTTAGCTTGCTGCTAGCAGCTCAGTTATGTTATGATGTTAGAGGCTATGCAAGGAATGCTTTAGTCCAGCGATATGCAGTTTTTATTGCGCCTTGCATTCAGCAGGAAGATCTTTAGCTTGAATCTGTGGCCTAGGTATTCACCTTGGTATTTCTATTGGCACAAAGTGAAGGAGTATTTGAGAGAAAATGCACAATGTGTTTCTTATGTTGTTATGAACAACTTGTTACTCTTTCTCATTAAGCTTCAGCCACTGCAGAAATATATAAATAAGGGCTGACTTCCTGTAAGACGTGTCCAAAGCTGGGACGAAATAAAAGGAGACACTTGTAAATGATAGTGCTATCGTTTGAGAAAGGGTAAGTTGAGACTGACTTTCATGCGTATTCACAGACCAAGCATCATAAAGATACCAGCATGATCTTCATTGCGGGCTTAGAGCCGGTATTGGCTTTTGAGAGGTAAGAGGATTTTGAGGGCTCGTTGGTCTAGGGGTATGATTCTCGCTTTGGGTGCGAGAGGTCCCGGGTTCAAATCGCGGACGAGCCCTTTTCTTGGTACTCTTTTCAAGTTGTTTTGAAGTTTGCGTTTCAAAGCCAACATCAATTTTTTCTTTGCAGTAGTGGATAATTCTTTGCTAGAGTCTCATGCTTCAGCCCTGCCCAGTCTGAGCTAATACCAAACATCTGGTCTTGCATGGCATGTACGAGCGTTCAGCTAGGGATGTCGGGCAGGTTGCATGAATTAAATCTAAAGCCAGAGGCCCATGGAATAGCCAGTTCGGAGCAGTTTCATTACAGAAAAATCAACTGTAGGTATCTGATTCTGTAGTGTAGTGGTTATCACGTTCGCCTCACACGCGAAAGGTCCCTGGTTCGAAACCGGGCAGAAACAGTTGTTATATTGTGTTGGCTACAATGTTGATAGGTGCCGTTTTGCCATGGAATTGTCCAAGCCCTGAAGATTATTTCATGCAATCTCGTTTCAAGAAAGGGAATTCTCTCAAAACACTAAAGTAATCGGCGTGTGGATGTATCTGTTGGTTCTCAGACCTTGCTTTCAAAAGAGCCCTGCAATCGGTTCGCTGCTCACCTAGAACAAGCATTAACATGAAGAATTGTTGGCACCAACAGGAATCTTATTTTAGTGGAGTGTTTCTGGCTTTGAGTGCAGAGGCCCTCGGCTCAATTCCAAGATGATCCTTCTCAAGGTGATGATACAAATGCATTGTCACCTTTACGTTTAATGTCAGAATCATTTATTTCCAGTTGGTGGTGTAAGAATGTTTGCAACAGTATGGCGATTTTTCCTAGCCATGCATGAATGAAAGCATATCACTCGCCTTTAGGTGTTTTTCTAATACATTGATATTTGCATCTTCCTTCCTAGCCTGCATGTTTGACTATCTTACAGGAAGCATGTAATAAGTATCACATCAGGGCCCTTCTTCTACTCAATTCACAACTGTTCTATCACGACATAGATAAGAAAGCTGCATCTGCTTTTGTTGTGTAGTGGTAATCAGGTTTACCTGACGTGTGAAAGCCCCATGCTTTGAAAGTACACAGTAACAAAGAAACCGATGACTTTTATAAAAAGGTGCCATGTGTGTCTCTTACTTTGCACAAAAAGTGCCAGAGATGACTTCATTTGCAGTCACTTGAAAAGTAGGGATTCTCCAATAAATGGTAAATGGTTGAAACAAATCTGAAGAAATGCATGACATACCTGTGTGTGTGTGTGTACGCATGTATGTATATATAGGGAGAGAGAGAGCGTCAATATAAACAGACTTTATTTCAATCAAGCTGTCTTTTCTATCCTTCAGGAGCAGAATGTTCTGATCATCAGCGCTCCAGAATGTAGTGTTTTCTTGGCAAGTATCACATATTGTGATGTGTTAGCTAAAAGTTCCATATCCTACAGACTGATATATTCCTCTGTACTTGCACCTTGGGGATTCATCAAAACCTGGCATAATAAGCAGCTTTCTACTGCTCACAGACTGGACAGCGAAACAATTTAAAATATCCCAGAAAAAGAAAATAAGCATGCTTAATCAGAGCTTTCTGGACAGGAAGGACATTTGAGCAAGTGAGGAATAAGCACTGCTTTTGTTAATTTGCATAGGCAGAATAGAGACTTCTGGGAAAAGGCCGAAATTACAGACACAGAAAATAACTGCATCTATAGAGAACGCTAAGAAGTGTTGGCAGCTTTTCCTCTGACCCTGGCCACTTTTACAAGCAATCCTATGATAGTCAGCAGGACCCACCCTAAAAAGGAAGGGGCATCCACTTGGACCCTTTCCACCTTTTCTAAGTCTCGCCTGATCGAGCCTAATTGAGCACTGATTGAGCAGATAAGCACATGTAATTCTCATTTCAGAAAGGTATTGGTTAGCTTGCTGCTAGCAGCTCAGTTATGTTATGATATTAGAGGCTATGCAAGGAATGCTTTAGTCCAGCATTATGCAGTTTTTATTGCGCCTTGCATTCAGCAGGAAGATCTTTAGCTTGAATCTGTGGCCTAGGTATTCACCTTGGTATTTCTATTGGCACAAAGTGAAGGAGTATTTGAGAGAAAATGCACAATGTGTTTCTTATGTTGTTATGAACAACTTGTTACTCTTTCTCATTAAGCTTCAGCCACTGCAGAAATATATAAATAAGGGCTGACTTCCTGTAAGACGTGTCCAAAGCTGGGACGAAATAAAAGGAGACACTTGTAAATGATAGTGCTATCGTTTGAGAAAGGGTAAGTTGAGACTGACTTTCATGCGTATTCACAGACCAAGCATCATAAAGATACCAGCATGATCTTCATTGCGGGCTTAGAGCCGGTATTGGCTTTTGAGAGGTAAGAGGATTTTGAGGGCTCGTTGGTCTAGGGGTATGATTCTCGCTTTGGGTGCGAGAGGTCCCGGGTTCAAATCGCGGACGAGCCCTTTTCTTGGTACTCTTTTCTAGTTGTTTTGAAGTTTGCGTTTCAAAGCCAACATCAATTTTTTCTTTGCAGTAGTGGATAATTCTTTGCTAGAGTCTCATGCTTCAGCCCTGCCCAGTCTGAGCTAATACCAAACATCCGGTCTTGCATGGCATGTACGAGCGTTCAGCTAGGGATGTCGGGCAGGTTGCATGAATTAAATCTAAAGCCAGAGGCCCATGGAATAGCCAGTTCGGAGCAGTTTCATTACAGAAAAATCAACTGTAGGTATCTGATTCTGTAGTGTAGTGGTTATCACGTTCGCCTCACACGCGAAAGGTCCCTGGTTCGAAACCGGGCAGAAACAGTTGTTATATTGTGTTGGCTACAATGTTGATAGGTGCCGTTTTGCCATGGAATTGTCCAAGCCCTGAAGATTATTTCATGCAATCTCGTTCCAAGAAAGGGAATTCTCTCAAAACACTAAAGTAATCGGCGTGTGGATGTATCTGTTGGTTCTCAGACCTTGCTTTCAAAAGAGCCCTGCAATCGGTTCGCTGCTCACCTAGAACAAGCATTAACATGAAGAATTGTTGGCACCAACAGGAATCTTATTTTAGTGGAGTGTTTCTGGCTTTGAGTGCAGAGGCCCTCGGCTCAATTCCAAGATGATCCTTCTCAAGGTGATGATACAAATGCATTGTCACCTTTACGTTTAATGTCAGAATCATTTATTTCCAGTTGGTGGTGTAAGAATGTTTGCAACAGTATGGCGATTTTTCCTAGCCATGCATGAATGAAAGCATATCACTCGCCTTTAGGTGTTTTTCTAATACATTGATATTTGCATCTTCCTTCCTAGCCTGCATGTTTGACTATCTTACAGGAAGCATGTAATAAGTATCACATCAGGGCCCTTCTTCTACTCAATTCACAACTGTTCTATCACAACATAGATAAGAAAGCTGCATCTGCTTTTGTTGTGTAGTGGTAATCAGGTTTACCTGACGTGTGAAAGCCCCATGCTTTGAAAGTACACAGTAACAAAGAAACCGATGACTTTTATAAAAAGGTGCCATGTGTGTCTCTTACTTTGCACAAAAAGTGCCAGAGATGACTTCATTTGCAGTCACTTGAAAAGTAGGGATTCTCCAATAAATGGTAAATGGTTGAAACAAATCTGAAGAAATGCATGACATACCTGTGTGTGTGTGTGTGTACGCATGTATGTATATATAGGGAGAGAGAGAGCGTCAATATAAACAGACTTTATTTCAATCAAGCTGTCTTTTCTATCCTTCAGGAGCAGAATGTTCTGATCATCAGCGCTCCAGAATGTAGTGTTTTCTTGGCAAGCATCACATATTGTGATGTGTTAGCTAAAAGTTCCATATCCTACAGACTGATATATTCCTCTGTACTTGCACCTTGGGGATTCATCAAAACCTGGCATAATAAGCAGCTTTCTACTGCCACAGACTGGACAGCGAAACAATTTAAAATATCCCAGAAAAAGCAAATAAGCATGCTTAATCAGAGCTTTCTGGACAGGAAGGACATTTGAGCAAGTGAGGAATAAGCACTGCTTTTGTTAATTTGCATAGGCAGAATAGAGACTTCTGGGAAAAGGCCGAAATTACAGACACAGAAAATGGCTGCATCTATAGAGAACGCTAAGAAGTGTTGGCAGCTTTTCCTCTGACCCTGGCCACTTTTACAAGCAATCCTATGATAGTCAGCAGGACCCACCCTAAAAAGGAAGGGGCATCCACTTGGACCCTTTCCACCTTTTCTAAGTCTCGCCTCATCGAGCCTGATCGAGCACTGATTGAGCAGATAAGCACATGTAATTCTCATTTCAGAAAGGTATTGGTTAGCTTGCTGCAAGCAGCTCAGTTATGTTATGATGTTAGAGGCTATGCAAGGAATGCTTTAGTCCAGTGATATGCAGTTTTTATTGCGCCTTGCATTCAGCAGGAAGATCTTTAGCTTGAATCTGTGGCCTAGGTATTCACCTTGGTATTTCTATTGGCACAAAGTGAAGGAGTATTTGAGAGAAAATGCACAATGTGTTTCTTATGTTGTTATGAACAACTTGTTACTCTTTCTCATTAAGCTTCAGCCACTGCAGAAATATATAAATAAGGGCTGACTTCCTGTAAGACGTGTCCAAAGCTGGGACGAAATAAAAGGAGACACTTGTAAATGATAGTGCTATCGTTTGAGAAAGGGTAAGTTGAGACTGACTTTCATGCGTATTCACAGACCAAGCATCATAAAGATACCAGCATGATCTTCATTGCGGGCTTAGAGCCGGTATTGGCTTTTGAGAGGTAAGAGGATTTTGAGGGCTCGTTGGTCTAGGGGTATGATTCTCGCTTTGGGTGCGAGAGGTCCCGGGTTCAAATCCCGGACGAGCCCTTTTCTTGGTACTCTTTTCAAGTTGTTTTGAAGTTTGCGTTTCAAAGCCAACATCAATTTTTTCTTTGCAGTAGTGGATAATTCTTTGCTAGAGTCTCATGCTTCAGCCCTGCCCAGTCTGAGCTAATACCAAACATCCGGTCTTGCATGGCATGTACGAGCGTTCAGCTAGGGATGTCGGGCAGGTTGCATGAATTAAATCTAAAGCCAGAGGCCCATGGAATAGCCAGTTCGGAGCAGTTCCATTACAGAAAAATCAACTGTAGGTATCTGTTTCTGTAGTGTAGTGGTTATCACGTTCGCCTCACACGCGAAAGGTCCCAGGTTCGAAACCGGGCAGAAACAGTTGTTATATTGTGTTGGCTACAATGTTGATAGGTGCCGTTTTGCCATGGAATTGTCCAAGCCCTGAAGATTATTTCATGCAATCTCGTTCCAAGAAAGGGAATTCTCTCAAAACACTAAAGTAATCGGCGTGTGGATGTATCTGTTGGTTCTCAGACCTTGCTTTCAAAAGAGCCCTGCAATCGGTTCGCTGCTCACCTAGAACAAGCATTAACATGAAGAATTGTTGGCACCAACAGGAATCCTATTTTAGTGGAGTGTTTCTGGCTTTGAGTGCAGAGGCCCTCGGCTCAATTCCAAGATGATCCTTCTCAAGGTGATGATACAAATGCATTGTCACCTTTACGTTTAATGTCAGAATCATTTATTTCCAGTTGGTGGTGTAAGAATGTTTGCAACAGTATGGCGATTTTTCCTAGCCATGCATGAATGAAAGCATATCACTCGCCTTTAGGTGTTTTTCTAATACATTGATATTTGCATCTTCCTTCCTAGCCTGCATGTTTGACTATCTTACAGGAAGCATGTAATAAGTATCAAATCAGGGCCCTTCTTCTACTCAATTCACAACTGTTCTATCACGACATAGATAAGAAAGCTGCATCTGCTTTTGTTGTGTAGTGGTAATCAGGTTTACCTGACGTGTGAAAGCCCCATGCTTTGAAAGTACACAGTAACAAAGAAACCGATGACTTTTATAAAAAGGTGCCATGTGTGTCTCTTACTTTGCACAAAAAGTGCCAGAGATGACTTCATTTGCAGTCACTTGAAAAGTAGGGATTCTCCAATAAATGGTAAATGGTTGAAACAAATCTGAAGAAATGCATGACATACCTGTGTGTGTGTGTGTACGCATGTATGTATATATAGGGAGAGAGAGAGCGTCAATATAAACAGACTTTATTTCAATCAAGCTGTCTTTTCTATCCTTCAGGAGCAGAATGTTCTGATCATCAGCGCTCCAGAATGTAGTGTTTTCTTGGCAAGCATCACATATTGTGATGTGTTAGCTAAAAGTTCCATATCCTACAGACTGATATATTCCTCTGTACTTGCACCTTGGGGATTCATCAAAACCTGGCATAATAAGCAGCTTTCTACTGCTCACAGACTGGACAGCGAAACAATTTAAAATATCCCAGAAAAAGAAAATAAGCATGCTTAATCAGAGCTTTCTGGACAGGAAGGACATTTGAGCAAGTGAGGAATAAGCACTGCTTTTGTTAATTTGCATAGGCAGAATAGAGACTTCTGGGAAAAGGCCGAAATTACAGACACAGAAAATGGCTGCATCTATAGAGAACGCTAAGAAGTGTTGGCAGCTTTTCCTCTGACCCTGGCCACTTTTACAAGCAATCCTATGATAGTCAGCAGGACCCACCCTAAAAAGGAAGGGGCATCCACTTGGACCCTTTCCACCTTTTCTAAGTCTCGCCTGATTGAGCACTGATTGAGCAGATAAGCACATGTAATTCTCATTTCAGAAAGGTATTGGTTAGCTTGCTGCTAGCAGCTCAGTTATGTTATGATGTTAGAGGCTATGCAAGGAATGCTTTAGTCCAGCGATATGCAGTTTTTATTGCGCCTTGCATTCAGCAGGAAGATCTTTAGCTTGAATCTGTGGCCTAGGTATTCACCTTGGTATTTCTATTGGCACAAAGTGAAGGAGTATTTGAGAGAAAATGCACAATGTGTTTCTTATGTTGTTATGAACAACTTGTTACTCTTTCTCATTAAGCTTCAGCCACTGCAGAAATATATAAATAAGGGCTGACTTCCTGTAAGACGTGTCCAAAGCTGGGACGAAATAAAAGGAGACACTTGTAAATGATAGTGCTATCGTTTGAGAAAGGGTAAGTTGAGACTGACTTTCATGCGTATTCACAGACCAAGCATCATAAAGATACCAGCATGATCTTCATTGCGGGCTTAGAGCCGGTATTGGCTTTTGAGAGGTAAGAGGATTTTGAGGGCTCGTTGGTCTAGGGGTATGATTCTCGCTTTGGGTGCGAGAGGTCCCGGGTTCAAATCGCGGACGAGCCCTTTTCTTGGTACTCTTTTCAAGTTGTTTTGAAGTTTGCGTTTCAAAGCCAACATCAATTTTTTCTTTGCAGTAGTGGATAATTCTTTGCTAGAGTCTCATGCTTCAGCCCTGCCCAGTCTGAGCTAATACCAAACATCTGGTCTTGCATGGCATGTACGAGCGTTCAGCTAGGGATGTCGGGCAGGTTGCATGAATTAAATCTAAAGCCAGAGGCCCATGGAATAGCCAGTTCGGAGCAGTTTCATTACAGAAAAATCAACTGTAGGTATCTGATTCTGTAGTGTAGTGGTTATCACGTTCGCCTCACACGCGAAAGGTCCCTGGTTCGAAACCGGGCAGAAACAGTTGTTATATTGTGTTGGCTACAATGTTGATAGGTGCCGTTTTGCCATGGAATTGTCCAAGCCCTGAAGATTATTTCATGCAATCTCGTTTCAAGAAAGGGAATTCTCTCAAAACACTAAAGTAATCGGCGTGTGGATGTATCTGTTGGTTCTCAGACCTTGCTTTCAAAAGAGCCCTGCAATCGGTTCGCTGCTCACCTAGAACAAGCATTAACATGAAGAATTGTTGGCACCAACAGGAATCCTATTTTAGTGGAGTGTTTCTGGCTTTGAGTGCAGAGGCCCTCGGCTCAATTCCAAGATGATCCTTCTCAAGGTGATGATACAAATGCATTGTCACCTTTACGTTTAATGTCAGAATCATTTATTTCCAGTTGGTGGTGTAAGAATGTTTGCAACAGTATGGCGATTTTTCCTAGCCATGCATGAATGAAAGCATATCACTCGCCTTTAGGTGTTTTTCTAATACATTGATATTTGCATCTTCCTTCCTAGCCTGCATGTTTGACTATCTTACAGGAAGCATGTAATAAGTATCACATCAGGGCCCTTCTTCTACTCAATTCACAACTGTTCTATCACGACATAGATAAGAAAGCTGCATCTGCTTTTGTTGTGTAGTGGTAATCAGGTTTACCTGACGTGTGAAAGCCCCATGCTTTGAAAGTACACAGTAACAAAGAAACCGATGACTTTTATAAAAAGGTGCCATGTGTGTCTCTTACTTTGCACAAAAAGTGCCAGAGATGACTTCATTTGCAGTCACTTGAAAAGTAGGGATTCTCCAATAAATGGTAAATGGTTGAAACAAATCTGAAGAAATGCATGACATACCTGTGTGTGTGTGTGTACGCATGTATGTATATATAGGGAGAGAGAGAGCGTCAATATAAACAGACTTTATTTCAATCAAGCTGTCTTTTCTATCCTTCAGGAGCAGAATGTTCTGATCATCAGCGCTCCAGAATGTAGTGTTTTCTTGGCAAGCATCACATATTGTGATGTGTTAGCTAAAAGTTCCATATCCTACAGACTGATATATTCCTCTGTACTTGCACCTTGGGGATTCATCAAAACCTGGCATAATAAGCAGCTTTCTACTGCTCACAGACTGGACAGCGAAACAATTTAAAATATCCCAGAAAAAGAAAATAAGCATGCTTAATCAGAGCTTTCTGGACAGGAAGGACATTTGAGCAAGTGAGGAATAAGCACTGCTTTTGTTAATTTGCATAGGCAGAATAGAGACTTCTGGGAAAAGGCCGAAATTACAGACACAGAAAATAACTGCATCTATAGAGAACGCTAAGAAGTGTTGGCAGCTTTTCCTCTGACCCTGGCCACTTTTACAAGCAATCCTATGATAGTCAGCAGGACCCACCCTAAAAAGGAAGGGGCATCCACTTGGACCCTTTCCACCTTTTCTAAGTCTCGCCTGATCGAGCCTGATTGAGCACTGATTGAGCAGATAAGCACATGTAATTCTCATTTCAGAAAGGTATTGGTTAGCTTGCTGCTAGCAGCTCAGTTATGTTATGATGTTAGAGGCTATGCAAGGAATGCTTTAGTCCAGCGATATGCAGTTTTTATTGCGCCTTGCATTCAGCAGGAAGATCTTTAGCTTGAATCTGTGGCCTAGGTATTCACCTTGGTATTTCTATTGGCACAAAGTGAAGGAGTATTTGAGAGAAAATGCACAATGTGTTTCTTATGTTGTTATGAACAACTTGTTACTCTTTCTCATTAAGCTTCAGCCACTGCAGAAATATATAAATAAGGGCTGACTTCCTGTAAGACGTGTCCAAAGCTGGGACGAAATAAAAGGAGACACTTGTAAATGATAGTGCTATCGTTTGAGAAAGGGTAAGTTGAGACTGACTTTCATGCGCATTCACAGACCAAGCATCATAAAGATACCAGCATGATCTTCATTGCGGGCTTAGAGCCGGTATTGGCTTTTGAGAGGTAAGAGGATTTTGAGGGCTCGTTGGTCTAGGGGTATGATTCTCGCTTTGGGTGCGAGAGGTCCCGGGTTCAAAGCCCGGACGAGCCCTTTTCTTGGTACTCTTTTCAAGTTGTTTTGAAGTTTGCGTTTCAAAGCCAACATCAATTTTTTCTTTGCAGTAGTGGATAATTCTTTGCTAGAGTCTCATGCTTCAGCCCTGCCCAGTCTGAGCTAATACCAAACATCTGGTCTTGCATGGCATGTACGAGCGTTCAGCTAGGGATGTCGGGCAGGTTGCATGAATTAAATCTAAAGCCAGAGGCCCATGGAATAGCCAGTTCGGAGCAGTTTCATTACAGAAAAATCAACTGTAGGTATCTGTTTCTGTAGTGTAGTGGTTATCACGTTCGCCTCACACGCGAAAGGTCCCCGGTTCGAAACCGGGCAGAAACAGTTGTTATATTGTGTTGGCTACAATGTTGATAGGTGCCGTTTTGCCATGGAATTGTCCAAGCCCTGAAGATTATTTCATGCAATCTCGTTCCAAGAAAGGGAATTCTCTCAAAACACTAAAGTAATCGGCGTGTGGATGTATCTGTTGGTTCTCAGACCTTGCTTTCAAAAGAGCCCTGCAATCGGTTCGCTGCTCACCTAGAACAAGCATTAACATGAAGAATTGTTGGCACCAACAGGAATCTTATTTTAGTGGAGTGTTTCTGGCTTTGAGTGCAGAGGCCCTCGGCTCAATTCCAAGATGATCCTTCTCAAGGTGATGATACAAATGCATTGTCACCTTTACGTTTAATGTCAGAATCATTTATTTCCAGTTGGTGGTGTAAGAATGTTTGCAACAGTATGGCGATTTTTCCTAGCCATGCATGAATGAAAGCATATCACTCGCCTTTAGGTGTTTTTCTAATACATTGATATTTGCATCTTCCTTCCTAGCCTGCATGTTTGACTATCTTACAGGCTGCATGTAATAAGTATCACATCAGGGCCCTTCTTCTACTCAATTCACAACTGTTCTATCACGACATAGATAAGAAAGCTGCATCTGCTTTTGTTGTGTAGTGGTAATCAGGTTTGCCTGACGTGTGAAAGCCCCATGCTTTGAAAGTACACAGTAACAAAGAAACCGATGACTTTTATAAAAAGGTGTCATGTGTGTCTCTTACTTTGCACAAAAAGTGCCAGAGATGACTTCATTTGCAGTCACTTGAAAAGTAGGGATTCTCCAATAAATGGTAAATGGTTGAAACAAATCTGAAGAAATGCATGACATACCTGTGTGTGTGTGTGTACGCATGTATGTATATATAGGGAGAGAGAGAGCGTCAATATAAACAGACTTTATTTCAATCAAGCTGTCTTTTCTATCCTTCAGGAGCAGAATGTTCTGATCATCAGCGCTCCAGAATGTAGTGTTTTCTTGGCAAGCATCACATATTGTGATGTGTTAGCTAAAAGTTCCATATCCTACAGACTGATATATTCCTCTGTACTTGCACCTTGGGGATTCATCAAAACCTGGCATAATAAGCAGCTTTCTACTGCTCACAGACTGGACAGCGAAACAATTTAAAATATCCCAGAAAAAGAAAATAAGCATGCTTAATCAGAGCTTTCTGGACAGGAAGGACATTTGAGCAAGTGAGGAATAAGCACTGCTTTTGTTAATTTGCATAGGCAGAATAGAGACTTCTGGGAAAAGGCCGAAATTACAGACACAGAAAATGGCTGCATCTATAGAGAACGCTAAGAAGTGTTGCCAGCTTTTCCTCTGACCCTGGCCACTTTTACAAGCAATCCTATGATAGTCAGCAGGACCCACCCTAAAAAGGAAGGGGCATCCACTTGGACCCTTTCCACCTTTTCTAAGTCTCGCCTGATTGAGCACTGATTGAGCAGATAAGCACATGTAATTCTCATTTCAGAAAGGTATTGGTTAGCTTGCTGCTAGCAGCTCAGTTATGTTATGATGTTAGAGGCTATGCAAGGAATGCTTTAGTCCAGCGATATGCAGTTTTTATTGCGCCTTGCATTCAGCAGGAAGATCTTTAGCTTGAATCTGTGGCCTAGGTATTCACCTTGGTATTTCTATTGGCACAAAGTGAAGGAGTATTTGAGAGAAAATGCACAATGTGTTTCTTATGTTGTTATGAACAACTTGTTACTCTTTCTCATTAAGCTTCAGCCACTGCAGAAATATATAAATAAGGGCTGACTTCCTGTAAGACGTGTCCAAAGCTGGGACGAAATAAAAGGAGACACTTGTAAATGATAGTGCTATCGTTTGAGAAAGGGTAAGTTGAGACTGACTTTCATGCGTATTCACAGACCAAGCATCATAAAGATACCAG
The DNA here is from genome assembly GCF_964204655.1 of Triturus cristatus. NCBI lineage: Eukaryota > Metazoa > Chordata > Amphibia > Caudata > Salamandridae > Triturus > Triturus cristatus. Next base: position 739,842,592 of record NC_140591.1, on the reverse strand, counting down.
CATGATCTTCATTGCGGGCTTAGAGCCGGTATTGGCTTTTGAGAGGTAAGAGGATTTTGAGGGCTCGTTGGTCTAGGGGTATGATTCTCGCTTTGGGTGCGAGAGGTCCCGGGTTCAAATCGCGGACGAGCCCTTTTCTTGGTACTCTTTTCAAGTTGTTTTGAAGTTTGCGTTTCAAAGCCAACATCAATTTTTTCTTTGCAGTAGTGGATAATTCTTTGCTAGAGTCTCATGCTTCAGCCCTGCCCAGTCTGAGCTAATACCAAACATCTGGTCTTGCATGGCATGTACGAGCGTTCAGCTAGGGATGTCGGGCAGGTTGCATGAATTAAATCTAAAGCCAGAGGCCCATGGAATAGCCAGTTCGGAGCAGTTTCATTACAGAAAAATCAACTGTAGGTATCTGATTCTGTAGTGTAGTGGTTATCACGTTCGCCTCACACGCGAAAGGTCCCTGGTTCGAAACCGGGCAGAAACAGTTGTTATATTGTGTTGGCTACAATGTTGATAGGTGCCGTTTTGCCATGGAATTGTCCAAGCCCTGAAGATTATTTCATGCAATCTCGTTTCAAGAAAGGGAATTCTCTCAAAACACTAAAGTAATCGGCGTGTGGATGTATCTGTTGGTTCTCAGACCTTGCTTTCAAAAGAGCCCTGCAATCGGTTCGCTGCTCACCTAGAACAAGCATTAACATGAAGAATTGTTGGCACCAACAGGAATCTTATTTTAGTGGAGTGTTTCTGGCTTTGAGTGCAGAGGCCCTCGGCTCAATTCCAAGATGATCCTTCTCAAGGTGATGATACAAATGCATTGTCACCTTTACGTTTAATGTCAGAATCATTTATTTCCAGTTGGTGGTGTAAGAATGTTTGCAACAGTATGGCGATTTTTCCTAGCCATGCATGAATGAAAGCATATCACTCGCCTTTAGGTGTTTTTCTAATACATTGATATTTGCATCTTCCTTCCTAGCCTGCATGTTTGACTATCTTACAGGAAGCATGTAATAAGTATCACATCAGGGCCCTTCTTCTACTCAATTCACAACTGTTCTATCACGACATAGATAAGAAAGCTGCATCTGCTTTTGTTGTGTAGTGGTAATCAGGTTTACCTGACGTGTGAAAGCCCCATGCTTTGAAAGTACACAGTAACAAAGAAACCGATGACTATTATCAAAAGGTGCCATGTATGTCTCTTACTTTGCACAAAAAGTGCCAGAGATGACTTCATTTGCAGTCACTTGAAAAGTAGGGATTCTCCAATAAATGGTAAATGGTTGAAACAAATCTGAAGAAATGCATGACATACCTGTGTGTGTGTGTGTACGCATGTATGTATATATAGGGAGAGAGAGAGCGTCAATATAAACAGACTTTATTTCAATCAAGCTGTCTTTTCTATCCTTCAGGAGCAGAATGTTCTGATCATCAGCGCTCCAGAATGTAGTGTTTTCTTGGCAAGCATCACATATTGTGATGTGTTAGCTAAAAGTTCCATATCCTACAGACTGATATATTCCTCTGTACTTGCACCTTGGGGATTCATCAAAACCTGGCATAATAAGCAGCTTTCTACTGCCACAGACTGGACAGCGAAACAATTTAAAATATCCCAGAAAAAGAAAATAAGCATGCTTAATCAGAGCTTTCTGGACAGGAAGGACATTTGAGCAAGTGAGGAATAAGCACTGCTTTTGTTAATTTGCATAGGCAGAATAGAGACTTCTGGGAAAAGGCCGAAATTACAGACACAGAAAATGGCTGCATCTATAGAGAACGCTAAGAAGTGTTGGCAGCTTTTCCTCTGAACCTGGCCACTTTTACAAGCAATCCTATGATAGTCAGCAGGACCCACCCTAAAAAGGAAGGGGCATCCACTTGGACCCTTTCCACCTTTTCTAAGTCTCGCTTGATCGAGCCTGATTGAGCACTGATTGAGCAGATAAGCACATGTAATTCTCATTTCAGAAAGGTATTGGTTAGCTTGCTGCTAGCAGCTCAGTTATGTTATGATGTTAGAGGCTATGCAAGGAATGCTTTAGTCCAGCGATATGCAGTTTTTATTGCGTCTTGCATTCAGCAGGAAGATCTTTAGCTTGAATCTGTGGCCTAGGTATTCGCCTTGGTATTTCTATTGGCACAAAGTGAAGGAGTATTTGAGAGAAAATGCACAATGTGTTTCTTATGTTGTTATGAACAACTTGTTACTCTTTCTCATTAAGCTTCAGCCACTGCAGAAATATATAAATAAGGGCTGACTTCCTGTAAGACGTGTCCAAAGCTGGGACGAAATAAAAGGAGACACTTGTAAATGATAGTGCTATCGTTTGAGAAAGGGTAAGTTGAGACTGACTTTCATGCGCATTCACAGACCAAGCATCATAAAGATACCAGCATGATCTTCATTGCGGGCTTAGAGCCGGTATTGGCTTTTGAGAGGTAAGAGGATTTTGAGGGCTCGTTGGTCTAGGGGTATGATTCTCGCTTTGGGTGCGAGAGGTCCCGGGTTCAAAGCCCGGACGAGCCCTTTTCTTGGTACTCTTTTCAAGTTGTTTTGAAGTTTGCGTTTCAAAGCCAACATCAATTTTTTCTTTGCAGTAGTGGATAATTCTTTGCTAGAGTCTCATGCTTCAGCCCTGCCCAGTCTGAGCTAATACCAAACATCTGGTCTTGCATGGCATGTACGAGCGTTCAGCTAGGGATGTCGGGCAGGTTGCATGAATTAAATCTAAAGCCAGAGGCCCATGGAATAGCCAGTTCGGAGCAGTTTCATTACAGAAAAATCAACTGTAGGTATCTGTTTCTGTAGTGTAGTGGTTATCACGTTCGCCTCACACGCGAAAGGTCCCCGGTTCGAAACCGGGCAGAAACAGTTGTTATATTGTGTTGGCTACAATGTTGATAGGTGCCGTTTTGCCATGGAATTGTCCAAGCCCTGAAGATTATTTCATGCAATCTCGTTCCAAGAAAGGGAATTCTCTCAAAACACTAAAGTAATCGGCGTGTGGATGTATCTGTTGGTTCTCAGACCTTGCTTTCAAAAGAGCCCTGCAATCGGTTCGCTGCTCACCTAGAACAAGCATTAACATGAAGAATTGTTGGCACCAACAGGAATCTTATTTTAGTGGAGTGTTTCTGGCTTTGAGTGCAGAGGCCCTCGGCTCAATTCCAAGATGATCCTTCTCAAGGTGATGATACAAATGCATTGTCACCTTTACGTTTAATGTCAGAATCATTTATTTCCAGTTGGTGGTGTAAGAATGTTTGCAACAGTATGGCGATTTTTCCTAGCCATGCATGAATGAAAGCATATCACTCGCCTTTAGGTGTTTTTCTAATACATTGATATTTGCATCTTCCTTCCTAGCCTGCATGTTTGACTATCTTACAGGCTGCATGTAATAAGTATCACATCAGGGCCCTTCTTCTACTCAATTCACAACTGTTCTATCACGACATAGATAAGAAAGCTGCATCTGCTTTTGTTGTGTAGTGGTAATCAGGTTTGCCTGACGTGTGAAAGCCCCATGCTTTGAAAGTACACAGTAACAAAGAAACCGATGACTTTTATAAAAAGGTGTCATGTGTGTCTCTTACTTTGCACAAAAAGTGCCAGAGATGACTTCATTTGCAGTCACTTGAAAAGTAGGGATTCTCCAATAAATGGTAAATGGTTGAAACAAATCTGAAGAAATGCATGACATACCTGTGTGTGTGTGTGTACGCATGTATGTATATATAGGGAGAGAGAGAGCGTCAATATAAACAGACTTTATTTCAATCAAGCTGTCTTTTCTATCCTTCAGGAGCAGAATGTTCTGATCATCAGCGCTCCAGAATGTAGTGTTTTCTTGGCAAGCATCACATATTGTGATGTGTTAGCTAAAAGTTCCATATCCTACAGACTGATATATTCCTCTGTACTTGCACCTTGGGGATTCATCAAAACCTGGCATAATAAGCAGCTTTCTACTGCTCACAGACTGGACAGCGAAACAATTTAAAATATCCCAGAAAAAGAAAATAAGCATGCTTAATCAGAGCTTTCTGGACAGGAAGGACATTTGAGCAAGTGAGGAATAAGCACTGCTTTTGTTAATTTGCATAGGCAGAATAGAGACTTCTGGGAAAAGGCCGAAATTACAGACACAGAAAATGGCTGCATCTATAGAGAACGCTAAGAAGTGTTGCCAGCTTTTCCTCTGACCCTGGCCACTTTTACAAGCAATCCTATGATAGTCAGCAGGACCCACCCTAAAAAGGAAGGGGCATCCACTTGGACCCTTTCCACCTTTTCTAAGTCTCGCCTGATTGAGCACTGATTGAGCAGATAAGCACATGTAATTCTCATTTCAGAAAGGTATTGGTTAGCTTGCTGCTAGCAGCTCAGTTATGTTATGATGTTAGAGGCTATGCAAGGAATGCTTTAGTCCAGCGATATGCAGTTTTTATTGCGCCTTGCATTCAGCAGGAAGATCTTTAGCTTGAATCTGTGGCCTAGGTATTCACCTTGGTATTTCTATTGGCACAAAGTGAAGGAGTATTTGAGAGAAAATGCACAATGTGTTTCTTATGTTGTTATGAACAACTTGTTACTCTTTCTCATTAAGCTTCAGCCACTGCAGAAATATATAAATAAGGGCTGACTTCCTGTAAGACGTGTCCAAAGCTGGGACGAAATAAAAGGAGACACTTGTAAATGATAGTGCTATCGTTTGAGAAAGGGTAAGTTGAGACTGACTTTCATGCGTATTCACAGACCAAGCATCATAAAGATACCAGCATGATCTTCATTGCGGGCTTAGAGCCGGTATTGGCTTTTGAGAGGTAAGAGGATTTTGAGGGCTCGTTGGTCTAGGGGTATGATTCTCGCTTTGGGTGCGAGAGGTCCCGGGTTCAAATCGCGGACGAGCCCTTTTCTTGGTACTCTTTTCAAGTTGTTTTGAAGTTTGCGTTTCAAAGCCAACATCAATTTTTTCTTTGCAGTAGTGGATAATTCTTTGCTAGAGTCTCATGCTTCAGCCCTGCCCAGTCTGAGCTAATACCAAACATCTGGTCTTGCATGGCATGTACGAGCGTTCAGCTAGGGATGTCGGGCAGGTTGCATGAATTAAATCTAAAGCCAGAGGCCCATGGAATAGCCAGTTCGGAGCAGTTTCATTACAGAAAAATCAACTGTAGGTATCTGATTCTGTAGTGTAGTGGTTATCACGTTCGCCTCACACGCGAAAGGTCCCTGGTTCGAAACCGGGCAGAAACAGTTGTTATATTGTGTTGGCTACAATGTTGATAGGTGCCGTTTTGCCATGGAATTGTCCAAGCCCTGAAGATTATTTCATGCAATCTCGTTTCAAGAAAGGGAATTCTCTCAAAACACTAAAGTAATCGGCGTGTGGATGTATCTGTTGGTTCTCAGACCTTGCTTTCAAAAGAGCCCTGCAATCGGTTCGCTGCTCACCTAGAACAAGCATTAACATGAAGAATTGTTGGCACCAACAGGAATCTTATTTTAGTGGAGTGTTTCTGGCTTTGAGTGCAGAGGCCCTCGGCTCAATTCCAAGATGATCCTTCTCAAGGTGATGATACAAATGCATTGTCACCTTTACGTTTAATGTCAGAATCATTTATTTCCAGTTGGTGGTGTAAGAATGTTTGCAACAGTATGGCGATTTTTCCTAGCCATGCATGAATGAAAGCATATCACTCGCCTTTAGGTGTTTTTCTAATACATTGATATTTGCATCTTCCTTCCTAGCCTGCATGTTTGACTATCTTACAGGAAGCATGTAATAAGTATCACATCAGGGCCCTTCTTCTACTCAATTCACAACTGTTCTATCACGACATAGATAAGAAAGCTGCATCTGCTTTTGTTGTGTAGTGGTAATCAGGTTTACCTGACGTGTGAAAGCCCCATGCTTTGAAAGTACACAGTAACAAAGAAACCGATGACTATTATCAAAAGGTGCCATGTATGTCTCTTACTTTGCACAAAAAGTGCCAGAGATGACTTCATTTGCAGTCACTTGAAAAGTAGGGATTCTCCAATAAATGGTAAATGGTTGAAACAAATCTGAAGAAATGCATGACATACCTGTGTGTGTGTGTGTACGCATGTATGTATATATAGGGAGAGAGAGAGCGTCAATATAAACAGACTTTATTTCAATCAAGCTGTCTTTTCTATCCTTCAGGAGCAGAATGTTCTGATCATCAGCGCTCCAGAATGTAGTGTTTTCTTGGCAAGCATCACATATTGTGATGTGTTAGCTAAAAGTTCCATATCCTACAGACTGATATATTCCTCTGTACTTGCACCTTGGGGATTCATCAAAACCTGGCATAATAAGCAGCTTTCTACTGCTCACAGACTGGACAGCGAAACAATTTAAAATATCCCAGAAAAAGAAAATAAGCATGCTTAATCAGAGCTTTCTGGACAGGAAGGACATTTGAGCAAGTGAGGAATAAGCACTGCTTTTGTTAATTTGCATAGGCAGAATAGAGACTTCTGGGAAAAGGCCGAAATTACAGACACAGAAAATGGCTGCATCTATAGAGAACGCTAAGAAGTGTTGCCAGCTTTTCCTCTGACCCTGGCCACTTTTACAAGCAATCCTATGATAGTCAGCAGGACCCACCCTAAAAAGGAAGGGGCATCCACTTGGACCCTTTCCACCTTTTCTAAGTCTCGCCTGATTGAGCACTGATTGAGCAGATAAGCACATGTAATTCTCATTTCAGAAAGGTATTGGTTAGCTTGCTGCTAGCAGCTCAGTTATGTTATGATGTTAGAGGCTATGCAAGGAATGCTTTAGTCCAGCGATATGCAGTTTTTATTGCGCCTTGCATTCAGCAGGAAGATCTTTAGCTTGAATCTGTGGCCTAGGTATTCACCTTGGTATTTCTATTGGCACAAAGTGAAGGAGTATTTGAGAGAAAATGCACAATGTGTTTCTTATGTTGTTATGAACAACTTGTTACTCTTTCTCATTAAGCTTCAGCCACTGCAGAAATATATAAATAAGGGCTGACTTCCTGTAAGACGTGTCCAAAGCTGGGACGAAATAAAAGGAGACACTTGTAAATGATAGTGCTATCGTTTGAGAAAGGGTAAGTTGAGACTGACTTTCATGCGTATTCACAGACCAAGCATCATAAAGATACCAGCATGATCTTCATTGCGGGCTTAGAGCCGGTATTGGCTTTTGAGAGGTAAGAGGATTTTGAGGGCTCGTTGGTCTAGGGGTATGATTCTCGCTTTGGGTGCGAGAGGTCCCGGGTTCAAATCGCGGACGAGCCCTTTTCTTGGTACTCTTTTCAAGTTGTTTTGAAGTTTGCGTTTCAAAGCCAACATCAATTTTTTCTTTGCAGTAGTGGATAATTCTTTGCTAGAGTCTCATGCTTCAGCCCTGCCCAGTCTGAGCTAATACCAAACATCTGGTCTTGCATGGCATGTACGAGCGTTCAGCTAGGGATGTCGGGCAGGTTGCATGAATTAAATCTAAAGCCAGAGGCCCATGGAATAGCCAGTTCGGAGCAGTTTCATTACAGAAAAATCAACTGTAGGTATCTGATTCTGTAGTGTAGTGGTTATCACGTTCGCCTCACACGCGAAAGGTCCCTGGTTCGAAACCGGGCAGAAACAGTTGTTATATTGTGTTGGCTACAATGTTGATAGGTGCCGTTTTGCCATGGAATTGTCCAAGCCCTGAAGATTATTTCATGCAATCTCGTTTCAAGAAAGGGAATTCTCTCAAAACACTAAAGTAATCGGCGTGTGGATGTATCTGTTGGTTCTCAGACCTTGCTTTCAAAAGAGCCCTGCAATCGGTTCGCTGCTCACCTAGAACAAGCATTAACATGAAGAATTGTTGGCACCAACAGGAATCTTATTTTAGTGGAGTGTTTCTGGCTTTGAGTGCAGAGGCCCTCGGCTCAATTCCAAGATGATCCTTCTCAAGGTGATGATACAAATGCATTGTCACCTTTACGTTTAATGTCAGAATCATTTATTTCCAGTTGGTGGTGTAAGAATGTTTGCAACAGTATGGCGATTTTTCCTAGCCATGCATGAATGAAAGCATATCACTCGCCTTTAGGTGTTTTTCTAATACATTGATATTTGCATCTTCCTTCCTAGCCTGCATGTTTGACTATCTTACAGGAAGCATGTAATAAGTATCACATCAGGGCCCTTCTTCTACTCAATTCACAACTGTTCTATCACGACATAGATAAGAAAGCTGCATCTGCTTTTGTTGTGTAGTGGTAATCAGGTTTACCTGACGTGTGAAAGCCCCATGCTTTGAAAGTACACAGTAACAAAGAAACCGATGACTATTATCAAAAGGTGCCATGTATGTCTCTTACTTTGCACAAAAAGTGCCAGAGATGACTTCATTTGCAGTCACTTGAAAAGTAGGGATTCTCCAATAAATGGTAAATGGTTGAAACAAATCTGAAGAAATGCATGACATACCTGTGTGTGTGTGTGTACGCATGTATGTATATATAGGGAGAGAGAGAGCGTCAATATAAACAGACTTTATTTCAATCAAGCTGTCTTTTCTATCCTTCAGGAGCAGAATGTTCTGATCATCAGCGCTCCAGAATGTAGTGTTTTCTTGGCAAGCATCACATATTGTGATGTGTTAGCTAAAAGTTCCATATCCTACAGACTGATATATTCCTCTGTACTTGCACCTTGGGGATTCATCAAAACCTGGCATAATAAGCAGCTTTCTACTGCCACAGACTGGACAGCGAAACAATTTAAAATATCCCAGAAAAAGAAAATAAGCATGCTTAATCAGAGCTTTCTGGACAGGAAGGACATTTGAGCAAGTGAGGAATAAGCACTGCTTTTGTTAATTTGCATAGGCAGAATAGAGACTTCTGGGAAAAGGCCGAAATTACAGACACAGAAAATGGCTGCATCTATAGAGAACGCTAAGAAGTGTTGGCAGCTTTTCCTCTGAACCTGGCCACTTTTACAAGCAATCCTATGATAGTCAGCAGGACCCACCCTAAAAAGGAAGGGGCATCCACTTGGACCCTTTCCACCTTTTCTAAGTCTCGCTTGATCGAGCCTGATTGAGCACTGATTGAGCAGATAAGCACATGTAATTCTCATTTCAGAAAGGTATTGGTTAGCTTGCTGCTAGCAGCTCAGTTATGTTATGATGTTAGAGGCTATGCAAGGAATGCTTTAGTCCAGCGATATGCAGTTTTTATTGCGTCTTGCATTCAGCAGGAAGATCTTTAGCTTGAATCTGTGGCCTAGGTATTCGCCTTGGTATTTCTATTGGCACAAAGTGAAGGAGTATTTGAGAGAAAATGCACAATGTGTTTCTTATGTTGTTATGAACAACTTGTTACTCTTTCTCATTAAGCTTCAGCCACTGCAGAAATATATAAATAAGGGCTGACTTCCTGTAAGACGTGTCCAAAGCTGGGACGAAATAAAAGGAGACACTTGTAAATGATAGTGCTATCGTTTGAGAAAGGGTAAGTTGAGACTGACTTTCATGCGCATTCACAGACCAAGCATCATAAAGATACCAGCATGATCTTCATTGCGGGCTTAGAGCCGGTATTGGCTTTTGAGAGGTAAGAGGATTTTGAGGGCTCGTTGGTCTAGGGGTATGATTCTCGCTTTGGGTGCGAGAGGTCCCGGGTTCAAAGCCCGGACGAGCCCTTTTCTTGGTACTCTTTTCAAGTTGTTTTGAAGTTTGCGTTTCAAAGCCAACATCAATTTTTTCTTTGCAGTAGTGGATAATTCTTTGCTAGAGTCTCATGCTTCAGCCCTGCCCAGTCTGAGCTAATACCAAACATCTGGTCTTGCATGGCATGTACGAGCGTTCAGCTAGGGATGTCGGGCAGGTTGCATGAATTAAATCTAAAGCCAGAGGCCCATGGAATAGCCAGTTCGGAGCAGTTTCATTACAGAAAAATCAACTGTAGGTATCTGTTTCTGTAGTGTAGTGGTTATCACGTTCGCCTCACACGCGAAAGGTCCCCGGTTCGAAACCGGGCAGAAACAGTTGTTATATTGTGTTGGCTACAATGTTGATAGGTGCCGTTTTGCCATGGAATTGTCCAAGCCCTGAAGATTATTTCATGCAATCTCGTTCCAAGAAAGGGAATTCTCTCAAAACACTAAAGTAATCGGCGTGTGGATGTATCTGTTGGTTCTCAGACCTTGCTTTCAAAAGAGCCCTGCAATCGGTTCGCTGCTCACCTAGAACAAGCATTAACATGAAGAATTGTTGGCACCAACAGGAATCTTATTTTAGTGGAGTGTTTCTGGCTTTGAGTGCAGAGGCCCTCGGCTCAATTCCAAGATGATCCTTCTCAAGGTGATGATACAAATGCATTGTCACCTTTACGTTTAATGTCAGAATCATTTATTTCCAGTTGGTGGTGTAAGAATGTTTGCAACAGTATGGCGATTTTTCCTAGCCATGCATGAATGAAAGCATATCACTCGCCTTTAGGTGTTTTTCTAATACATTGATATTTGCATCTTCCTTCCTAGCCTGCATGTTTGACTATCTTACAGGCTGCATGTAATAAGTATCACATCAGGGCCCTTCTTCTACTCAATTCACAACTGTTCTATCACGACATAGATAAGAAAGCTGCATCTGCTTTTGTTGTGTAGTGGTAATCAGGTTTGCCTGACGTGTGAAAGCCCCATGCTTTGAAAGTACACAGTAACAAAGAAACCGATGACTTTTATAAAAAGGTGTCATGTGTGTCTCTTACTTTGCACAAAAAGTGCCAGAGATGACTTCATTTGCAGTCACTTGAAAAGTAGGGATTCTCCAATAAATGGTAAATGGTTGAAACAAATCTGAAGAAATGCATGACATACCTGTGTGTGTGTGTGTACGCATGTATGTATATATAGGGAGAGAGAGAGCGTCAATATAAACAGACTTTATTTCAATCAAGCTGTCTTTTCTATCCTTCAGGAGCAGAATGTTCTGATCATCAGCGCTCCAGAATGTAGTGTTTTCTTGGCAAGCATCACATATTGTGATGTGTTAGCTAAAAGTTCCATATCCTACAGACTGATATATTCCTCTGTACTTGCACCTTGGGGATTCATCAAAACCTGGCATAATAAGCAGCTTTCTACTGCTCACAGACTGGACAGCGAAACAATTTAAAATATCCCAGAAAAAGAAAATAAGCATGCTTAATCAGAGCTTTCTGGACAGGAAGGACATTTGAGCAAGTGAGGAATAAGCACTGCTTTTGTTAATTTGCATAGGCAGAATAGAGACTTCTGGGAAAAGGCCGAAATTACAGACACAGAAAATGGCTGCATCTATAGAGAACGCTAAGAAGTGTTGCCAGCTTTTCCTCTGACCCTGGCCACTTTTACAAGCAATCCTATGATAGTCAGCAGGACCCACCCTAAAAAGGAAGGGGCATCCACTTGGACCCTTTCCACCTTTTCTAAGTCTCGCCTGATTGAGCACTGATTGAGCAGATAAGCACATGTAATTCTCATTTCAGAAAGGTATTGGTTAGCTTGCTGCTAGCAGCTCAGTTATGTTATGATGTTAGAGGCTATGCAAGGAATGCTTTAGTCCAGCGATATGCAGTTTTTATTGCGCCTTGCATTCAGCAGGAAGATCTTTAGCTTGAATCTGTGGCCTAGGTATTCACCTTGGTATTTCTATTGGCACAAAGTGAAGGAGTATTTGAGAGAAAATGCACAATGTGTTTCTTATGTTGTTATGAACAACTTGTTACTCTTTCTCATTAAGCTTCAGCCACTGCAGAAATATATAAATAAGGGCTGACTTCCTGTAAGACGTGTCCAAAGCTGGGACGAAATAAAAGGAGACACTTGTAAATGATAGTGCTATCGTTTGAGAAAGGGTAAGTTGAGACTGACTTTCATGCGTATTCACAGACCAAGCATCATAAAGATACCAGCATGATCTTCATTGCGGGCTTAGAGCCGGTATTGGCTTTTGAGAGGTAAGAGGATTTTGAGGGCTCGTTGGTCTAGGGGTATGATTCTCGCTTTGGGTGCGAGAGGTCCCGGGTTCAAATCGCGGACGAGCCCTTTTCTTGGTACTCTTTTCAAGTTGTTTTGAAGTTTGCGTTTCAAAGCCAACATCAATTTTTTCTTTGCAGTAGTGGATAATTCTTTGCTAGAGTCTCATGCTTCAGCCCTGCCCAGTCTGAGCTAATACCAAACATCTGGTCTTGCATGGCATGTACGAGCGTTCAGCTAGGGATGTCGGGCAGGTTGCATGAATTAAATCTAAAGCCAGAGGCCCATGGAATAGCCAGTTCGGAGCAGTTTCATTACAGAAAAATCAACTGTAGGTATCTGATTCTGTAGTGTAGTGGTTATCACGTTCGCCTCACACGCGAAAGGTCCCTGGTTCGAAACCGGGCAGAAACAGTTGTTATATTGTGTTGGCTACAATGTTGATAGGTGCCGTTTTGCCATGGAATTGTCCAAGCCCTGAAGATTATTTCATGCAATCTCGTTTCAAGAAAGGGAATTCTCTCAAAACACTAAAGTAATCGGCGTGTGGATGTATCTGTTGGTTCTCAGACCTTGCTTTCAAAAGAGCCCTGCAATCGGTTCGCTGCTCACCTAGAACAAGCATTAACATGAAGAATTGTTGGCACCAACAGGAATCTTATTTTAGTGGAGTGTTTCTGGCTTTGAGTGCAGAGGCCCTCGGCTCAATTCCAAGATGATCCTTCTCAAGGTGATGATACAAATGCATTGTCACCTTTACGTTTAATGTCAGAATCATTTATTTCCAGTTGGTGGTGTAAGAATGTTTGCAACAGTATGGCGATTTTTCCTAGCCATGCATGAATGAAAGCATATCACTCGCCTTTAGGTGTTTTTCTAATACATTGATATTTGCATCTTCCTTCCTAGCCTGCATGTTTGACTATCTTACAGGAAGCATGTAATAAGTATCACATCAGGGCCCTTCTTCTACTCAATTCACAACTGTTCTATCACGACATAGATAAGAAAGCTGCATCTGCTTTTGTTGTGTAGTGGTAATCAGGTTTACCTGACGTGTGAAAGCCCCATGCTTTGAAAGTACACAGTAACAAAGAAACCGATGACTATTATCAAAAGGTGCCATGTATGTCTCTTACTTTGCACAAAAAGTGCCAGAGATGACTTCATTTGCAGTCACTTGAAAAGTAGGGATTCTCCAATAAATGGTAAATGGTTGAAACAAATCTGAAGAAATGCATGACATACCTGTGTGTGTGTGTGTACGCATGTATGTATATATAGGGAGAGAGAGAGCGTCAATATAAACAGACTTTATTTCAATCAAGCTGTCTTTTCTATCCTTCAGGAGCAGAATGTTCTGATCATCAGCGCTCCAGAATGTAGTGTTTTCTTGGCAAGCATCACATATTGTGATGTGTTAGCTAAAAGTTCCATATCCTACAGACTGATATATTCCTCTGTACTTGCACCTTGGGGATTCATCAAAACCTGGCATAATAAGCAGCTTTCTACTGCCACAGACTGGACAGCGAAACAATTTAAAATATCCCAGAAAAAGAAAATAAGCATGCTTAATCAGAGCTTTCTGGACAGGAAGGACATTTGAGCAAGTGAGGAATAAGCACTGCTTTTGTTAATTTGCATAGGCAGAATAGAGACTTCTGGGAAAAGGCCGAAATTACAGACACAGAAAATGGCTGCATCTATAGAGAACGCTAAGAAGTGTTGGCAGCTTTTCCTCTGAACCTGGCCACTTTTACAAGCAATCCTATGATAGTCAGCAGGACCCACCCTAAAAAGGAAGGGGCATCCACTTGGACCCTTTCCACCTTTTCTAAGTCTCGCTTGATCGAGCCTGATTGAGCACTGATTGAGCAGATAAGCACATGTAATTCTCATTTCAGAAAGGTATTGGTTAGCTTGCTGCTAGCAGCTCAGTTATGTTATGATGTTAGAGGCTATGCAAGGAATGCTTTAGTCCAGCGATATGCAGTTTTTATTGCGTCTTGCATTCAGCAGGAAGATCTTTAGCTTGAATCTGTGGCCTAGGTATTCACCTTGGTATTTCTATTGGCACAAAGTGAAGGAGTATTTGAGAGAAAATGCACAATGTGTTTCTTATGTTGTTATGAACAACTTGTTACTCTTTCTCATTAAGCTTCAGCCACTGCAGAAATATATAAATAAGGGCTGACTTCCTGTAAGACGTGTCCAAAGCTGGGACGAAATAAAAGGAGACACTTGTAAATGATAGTGCTATAGTTTGAGAAAGGGTAAGTTGAGACTGACTTTCATGCGTATTCACAGACCAAGCATCATAAAGATACCAGCATGATCTTCATTGCGGGCTTAGAGCCGGTATTGGCTTTTGAGAGGTAAGAGGATTTTGAGGGCTCGTTGGTCTAGGGGTATGATTCTCGCTTTGGGTGCGAGAGGTCCCGGGTTCAAAGCCCGGACGAGCCCTTTTCTTGGTACTCTTTTCAAGTTGTTTTGAAGTTTGCGTTTCAAAGCCAACATCAATTTTTTCTTTGCAGTAGTGGATAATTCTTTGCTAGAGTCTCATGCTTCAGCCCTGCCCAGTCTGAGCTAATACCAAACATCTGGTCTTGCATGGCATGTACGAGCGTTCAGCTAGGGATGTCGGGCAGGTTGCATGAATTAAATCTAAAGCCAGAGGCCCATGGAATAGCCAGTTCGGAGCAGTTTCATTACAGAAAAATCAACTGTAGGTATCTGTTTCTGTAGTGTAGTGGTTATCACGTTCGCCTCACACGCGAAAGGTCCCCGGTTCGAAACCGGGCAGAAACAGTTGTTATATTGTGTTGGCTACAATGTTGATAGGTGCCGTTTTGCCATGGAATTGTCCAAGCCCTGAAGATTATTTCATGCAATCTCGTTTCAAGAAAGGGAATTCTCTCAAAACACTAAAGTAATCGGCGTGTGGATGTATCTGTTGGTTCTCAGACCTTGCTTTCAAAAGAGCCCTGCAATCGGTTCGCTGCTCACCTAGAACAAGCATTAACATGAAGAATTGTTGGCACCAACAGGAATCTTATTTTAGTGGAGTGTTTCTGGCTTTGAGTGCAGAGGCCCTCGGCTCAATTCCAAGATGATCCTTCTCAAGGTGATGATACAAATGCATTGTCACCTTTACGTTTAATGTCAGAATCATTTATTTCCAGTTGGTGGTGTAAGAATGTTTGCAACAGTATGGCGATTTTTCCTAGCCATGCATGAATGAAAGCATATCACTCGCCTTTAGGTGTTTTTCTAATACATTGATATTTGCATCTTCCTTCCTAGCCTGCATGTTTGACTATCTTACAGGCTGCATGTAATAAGTATCACATCAGGGCCCTTCTTCTACTCAATTCACAACTGTTCTATCACGACATAGATAAGAAAGCTGCATCTGCTTTTGTTGTGTAGTGGTAATCAGGTTTACCTGACGTGTGAAAGCCCCATGCTTTGAAAGTACACAGTAACAAAGAAACCGATGACTATTATCAAAAGGTGCCATGTGTGTCTCTTACTTTGCACAAAAAGTGCCAGAGATGACTTCATTTGCAGTCACTTGAAAAGTAGGGATTCTCCAATAAATGGTAAATGGTTGAAACAAATCTGAAGAAATGCATGACATACCTGTGTGTGTGTGTGTACGCATGTATGTATATATAGGGAGAGAGAGAGCGTCAATATAAACAGACTTTATTTCAATCAAGCTGTCTTTTCTATCCTTCAGGAGCAGAATGTTCTGATCATCAGCGCTCCAGAATGTAGTGTTTTCTTGGCAAGCATCACATATTGTGATGTGTTAGCTAAAAGTTCCATATCCTACAGACTGATATATTCCTCTGTACTTGCACCTTGGGGATTCATCAAAACCTGGCATAATAAGCAGCTTTCTACTGCCACAGACTGGACAGCGAAACAATTTAAAATATCCCAGAAAAAGAAAATAAGCATGCTTAATCAGAGCTTTCTGGACAGGAAGGACATTTGAGCAAGTGAGGAATAAGCACTGCTTTTGTTAATTTGCATAGGCAGAATAGAGACTTCTGGGAAAAGGCCGAAATTACAGACACAGAAAATGGCTGCATCTATAGAGAACGCTAAGAAGTGTTGGCAGCTTTTCCTCTGAACCTGGCCACTTTTACAAGCAATCCTATGATAGTCAGCAGGACCCACCCTAAAAAGGAAGGGGCATCCACTTGGACCCTTTCCACCTTTTCTAAGTCTCGCTTGATCGAGCCTGATTGAGCACTGATTGAGCAGATAAGCACATGTAATTCTCGTTTCAGAAAGGTATTGGTTAGCTTGCTGCTAGCAGCTCAGGTATGTTATGATGTTAGAGGCTATGCAAGGAATGCTTTAGTCCAGCGATATGCAGTTTTTATTGCGTCTTGCATTCAGCAGGAAGATCTTTAGCTTGAATCTGTGGCCTAGGTATTCACCTTGGTATTTCTATTGGCACAAAGTGAAGGAGTATTTGAGAGAAAATGCACAATGTGTTTCTTATGTTGTTATGAACAACTTGTTACTCTTTCTCATTAAGCTTCAGCCACTGCAGAAATATATAAATAAGGGCTGACTTCCTGTAAGACGTGTCCAAAGCTGGGACGAAATAAAAGGAGACACTTGTAAATGATAGTGCTATAGTTTGAGAAAGGGTAAGTTGAGACTGACTTTCATGCGTATTCACAGACCAAGCATCATAAAGATACCAGCATGATCTTCATTGCGGGCTTAGATCCGGTATTGGCTTTTGAGAGGTAAGAGGATTTTGAGGGCTCGTTGGTCTAGGGGTATGATTCTCGCTTTGGGTGCGAGAGGTCCCGGGTTCAAATCCCGGATGAGCCCTTTTCTTGGTACTCTTTTCAAGTTGTTTTGAAGTTTGCGTTTCAAAGCCAACATCAATTTTTTCTTTGCAGTAGTGGATAATTCTTTGCTAGAGTCTCATGCTTCAGCCCTGCCCAGTCTGAGCTAATACCAAACATCTGGTCTTGCATGGCATGTACGAGCGTTCAGCTAGGGATGTCGGGCAGGTTGCATGAATTAAATCTAAAGCCAGAGGCCCATGGAATAGCCAGTTCGGAGCAGTTTCATTACAGAAAAATCAACTGTAGGTATCTGTTTCTGTAGTGTAGTGGTTATCACGTTCGCCTCACACGCGAAAGGTCCCCGGTTCGAAACCGGGCAGAAACAGTTGTTATATTGTGTTGGCTACAATGTTGATAGGTGCCGTTTTGCCATGGAATTGTCCAAGCCCTGAAGATTATTTCATGCAATCTCGTTCCAAGAAAGGGAATTCTCTCAAAACACTAAAGTAATCGGCGTGTGGATGTATCTGTTGGTTCTCTGACCTTGCTTTCAAAAGAGCCCTGCAATCGGATCGCTGCTCACCTAGAACAAGCATTAACATGAAGAATTGTTGGCACCAACAGGAATCCTATTTTAGTGGAATTTTTCTGGCTTTGAGTGCAGAGGCCCTCGGCTCAATTCCAAGATGATCCTTCTCAAGGTGATGATACAAATGCATTGTCACTTTTACGTTTAATGTCAGAATCATTTATTTCCAGTTGGTGGTGTAAGAATGTTTGCAACAGTAGGGCGATTTTTCCTAGCCATGCATGAATGAAAGCATATCACTCGCCTTTAGGTGTTTTTCTAATACATTGATATTTGCATCTTCCTTCCTAGCCTGCATGTTTGACTATCTTACAGGAAGCATGTAATAAGTATCACATCAGGGCCCTTCTTCTACTCAATTCACAACTGTTCTATCACGACATAGATAAGAAAGCTGCATCTGCTTTTGTTGTGTAGTGGTAATCAGGTTTACCTGACGTGTGAAAGCCCCATGCTTTGAAAGTACACAGTAACAAAGAAACCGATGACTTTTATAAAAAGGTGTCATGTGTGTCTCTTACTTTGCACAAAAAGTGCCAGAGATGACTTCATTTGCAGTCACTTGAAAAGTAGGGATTCTCCAATAAATGGTAAATGGTTGAAACAAATCTGAAGAAATGCATGACATACCTGTGTGTGTGTGTGTACGCATGTATGTATATATAGGGAGAGAGAGAGCGTCAATATAAACAGACTTTATTTCAATCAAGCTGTCTTTTCTATCCTTCAGGAGCAGAATGTTCTGATCATCAGCGCTCCAGAATGTAGTGTTTTCTTGGCAAGCATCACATATTGTGATGTGTTAGCTAAAAGTTCCATATCCTACAGACTGATATATTCCTCTGTACTTGCACCTTGGGGATTCATCAAAACCTGGCATAATAAGCAGCTTTCTACTGCTCACAGACTGGACAGCGAAACAATTTAAAATATCCCAGAAAAAGAAAATAAGCATGCTTAATCAGAGCTTTCTGGACAGGAAGGACATTTGAGCAAGTGAGGAATAAGCACTGCTTTTGTTAATTTGCATAGGCAGAATAGAGACTTCTGGGAAAAGGCCGAAATTACAGACACAGAAAATAACTGCATCTATAGAGAACGCTAAGAAGTGTTGGCAGCTTTTCCTCTGACCCTGGCCACTTTTACAAGCAATCCTATGATAGTCAGCAGGACCCACCCTAAAAAGGAAGGGGCATCCACTTGGACCCTTTCCACCTTTTCTAAGTCTCGCCTGATCGAGCCTGATTGAGCACTGATTGAGCAGATAAGCACATGTAATTCTCATTTCAGAAAGGTATTGGTTAGCTTGCTGCTAGCAGCTCAGTTATGTTATGATGTTAGAGGCTATGCAAGGAATGCTTTAGTCCAGCGATATGCAGTTTTTATTGCGCCTTGCATTCAGCAGGAAGATCTTTAGCTTGAATCTGTGGCCTAGGTATTCACCTTGGTATTTCTATTGGCACAAAGTGAAGGAATATTTGAGAGAAAATGCACAATGTGTTTCTTATGTTGTTATGAACAACTTGTTACTCTTTCTCATTAAGCTTCAGCCACTGCAGAAATATATAAATAAGGGCTGACTTCCTGTAAGACGTGTCCAAAGCTGGGACGAAATAAAAGGAGACACTTGTAAATGATAGTGCTATCGTTTGAGAAAGGGTAAGTTGAGACTGACTTTCATGCGTATTCACAGACCAAGCATCATAAAGATACCAGCATGATCTTCATTGCGGGCTTAGAGCCGGTATTGGCTTTTGAGAGGTAAGAGGATTTTGAGGGCTCGTTGGTCTAGGGGTATGATTCTCGCTTTGGGTGCGAGAGGTCCCGGGTTCAAAGCCCGGACGAGCCCTTTTCTTGGTACTCTTTTCAAGTTGTTTTGAAGTTTGCGTTTCAAAGCCAACATCAATTTTTTCTTTGCAGTAGTGGATAATTCTTTGCTAGAGTCTCATGCTTCAGCCCTGCCCAGTCTGAGCTAATACCAAACATCTGGTCTTGCATGGCATGTACGAGCGTTCAGCTAGGGATGTCGGGCAGGTTGCATGAATTAAATCTAAAGCCAGAGGCCCATGGAATAGCCAGTTCGGAGCAGTTTCATTACAGAAAAATCAACTGTAGGTATCTGTTTCTGTAGTGTAGTGGTTATCACGTTCGCCTCACACGCGAAAGGTCCCCGGTTCGAAACCGGGCAGAAACAGTTGTTATATTGTGTTGGCTACAATGTTGATAGGTGCCGTTTTGCCATGGAATTGTCCAAGCCCTGAAGATTATTTCATGCAATCTCGTTCCAAGAAAGGGAATTCTCTCAAAACACTAAAGTAATCGGCGTGTGGATGTATCTGTTGGTTCTCAGACCTTGCTTTCAAAAGAGCCCTGCAATCGGTTCGCTGCTCACCTAGAACAAGCATTAACATGAAGAATTGTTGGCACCAACAGGAATCCTATTTTAGTGGAGTGTTTCTGGCTTTGAGTGCAGAGGCCCTCGGCTCAATTCGAAGATGATCCTTCTCAAGGTGATGATACAAATGCATTGTCACTTTTACGTTTAATGTCAGAATCATTTATTTCCAGTTGGTGGTGTAAGAATGTTTGCAACAGTATGGCGATTTTTCCTAGCCATGCATGAATGAAAGCATATCACTCGCCTTTAGGTGTTTTTCTAATACATTGATATTTGCATCTTCCTTCCTAGCCTGCATGCTTGACTATCTTACAGGAAGCATGTAATAAGTATCACATCAGGGCCCTTCTTCTACTCAATTCACAACTGTTCTATCACGACATAGATAAGAAAGCTGCATCTGCTTTTGTTGTGTAGTGGTAATCAGGTTTACCTGACGTGTGAAAGCCCCATGCTTTGAAAGTACACAGTAACAAAGAAACCGATGACTTTTATAAAAAGGTGTCATGTGTGTCTCTTACTTTGCACAAAAAGTGCCAGAGATGACTTCATTTGCAGTCACTTGAAAAGTAGGGATTCTCCAATAAATGGTAAATGGTTGAAACAAATCTGAAGAAATGCATGACATACCTGTGTGTGTGTGTGTACGCATGTATGTATATATAGGGAGAGAGAGAGCGTCAATATAAACAGACTTTATTTCAATCAAGCTGTCTTTTCTATCCTTCAGGAGCAGAATGTTCTGATCATCAGCGCTCCAGAATGTAGTGTTTTCTTGGCAAGCATCACATATTGTGATGTGTTAGCTAAAAGTTCCATATCCTACAGACTGATATATTCCTCTGTACTTGCACCTTGGGGATTCATCAAAACCTGGCATGATAAGCAGCTTTCTACTGCTCACAGACTGGACAGCGAAACAATTTAAAATATCCCAGAAAAAGAAAATAAGCATGCTTAATCAGAGCTTTCTGGACAGGAAGGACATTTGAGCAAGTGAGGAATAAGCACTGCTTTTGTTAATTTGCATAGGCAGAATAGAGACTTCTGGGAAAAGGCCGAAATTACAGACACAGAAAATGGCTGCATCTATAGAGAACGCTAAGAAGTGTTGGCAGCTTTTCCTCTGACCCTGGCCACTTTTACAAGCAATCCTATGATAGTCAGCAGGACCCACCCTAAAAAGGAAGGGGCATCCACTTGGACCCTTTCCACCTTTTCTAAGTCTCGCCTGATCGAGCCTAATTGAGCACTGATTGAGCAGATAAGCACATGTAATTCTCATTTCAGAAAGTTATTGGTTAGCTTGCTGCTAGCAGCTCAGTTATGTTATGATGTTAGAGGCTATGCAAGGAATGCTTTAGTCCAGCGATATGCAGTTTTTATTGCGCCTTGCATTCAGCAGGAAGATCTTTAGCTTGAATCTGTGGCCTAGGTATTCACCTTGGTATTTCTATTGGCACAAAGTGAAGGAGTATTTGAGAGAAAATGCACAATGTGTTTCTTATGTTGTTATGAACAACTTGTTACTCTTTCTCATTAAGCTTCAGCCACTGCAGAAATATATAAATAAGGGCTGACTTCCTGTAAGACGTGTCCAAAGCTGGGACGAAATAAAAGGAGACACTTGTAAATGATAGTGCTATCGTTTGAGAAAGGGTAAGTTGAGACTGACTTTCATGCGTATTCACAGACCAAGCATCATAAAGATACCAGCATGATCTTCATTGCGGGCTTAGAGCCGGTATTGGCTTTTGAGAGGTAAGAGGATTTTGAGGGCTCGTTGGTCTAGGGGTATGATTCTCGCTTTGGGTGCGAGAGGTCCCGGGTTCAAATCGCGGACGAGCCCTTTTCTTGGTACTCTTTTCAAGTTGTTTTGAAGTTTGCGTTTCAAAGCCAACATCAATTTTTTCTTTGCAGTAGTGGATAATTGTTTGCTAGAGTCTCATGCTTCAGCCCTGCCCAGTCTGAGCTAATACCAAACATCTGGTCTTGCATGGCATGTACGAGCGTTCAGCTAGGGATGTCGGGCAGGTTGCATGAATTAAATCTAAAGCCAGAGGCCCATGGAATAGCCAGTTCGGAGCAGTTTCATTACAGAAAAATCAACTGTAGGTATCTGATTCTGTAGTGTAGTGGTTATCACGTTCGCCTCACACGCGAAAGGTCCCTGGTTCGAAACCGGGCAGAAACAGTTGTTATATTGTGTTGGCTACAATGTTGATAGGTGCCGTTTTGCCATGGAATTGTCCAAGCCCTGAAGATTATTTCATGCAATCTCGTTCCAAGAAAGGGAATTCTCTCAAAACACTAAAGTAATTGGCGTGTGGATGTATCTGTTGGTTCTCAGACCTTGCTTTCAAAAGAGCCCTGCAATCGGTTCGCTGCTCACCTAGAACAAGCATTAACATGAAGAATTGTTGGCACCAACAGGAATCTTATTTTAGTGGAGTGTTTCTGGCTTTGAGTGCAGAGGCCCTCGGCTCAATTCCAAGATGATCCTTCTCAAGGTGATGATACAAATGCATTGTCACCTTTACGTTTAATGTCAGAATCATTTATTTCCAGTTGGTGGTGTAAGAATGTTTGCAACAGTATGGCGATTTTTCCTAGCCATGCATGAATGAAAGCATATCACTCGCCTTTAGGTGTTTTTCTAATACATTGATATTTGCATCTTCCTTCCTAGCCTGCATGTTTGACTATCTTACAGGAAGCATGTAATAAGTATCACATCAGGGCCCTTCTTCTACTCAATTCACAACTGTTCTATCACGACATAGATAAGAAAGCTGCATCTGCTTTTGTTGTGTAGTGGTAATCAGGTTTACCTGACGTGTGAAAGCCCCATGCTTTGAAAGTACACAGTAACAAAGAAACCGATGACTATTATCAAAAGGTGCCATGTGTGTCTCTTACTTTGCACAAAAAGTGCCAGAGATGACTTCATTTGCAGTCACTTGAAAAGTAGGGATTCTCCAATAAATGGTAAATGGTTGAAACAAATCTGAAGAAATGCATGACATACCTGTGTGTGTGTGTGTACGCATGTATGTATATATAGGGAGAGAGAGAGCGTCAATATAAACAGACTTTATTTCAATCAAGCTGTCTTTTCTATCCTTCAGGAGCAGAATGTTCTGATCATCAGCGCTCCAGAATGTAGTGTTTTCTTGGCAAGCATCACATATTGTGATGTGTTAGCTAAAAGTTCCATATCCTACAGACTGATATATTCCTCTGTACTTGCACCTTGGGGATTCATCAAAACCTGGCATAATAAGCAGCTTTCTACTGCCACAGACTGGACAGCGAAACAATTTAAAATATCCCAGAAAAAGAAAATAAGCATGCTTAATCAGAGCTTTCTGGACAGGAAGGACATTTGAGCAAGTGAGGAATAAGCACTGCTTTTGTTAATTTGCATAGGCAGAATAGAGACTTCTGGGAAAAGGCCGAAATTACAGACACAGAAAATGGCTGCATCTATAGAGAACGCTAAGAAGTGTTGGCAGCTTTTCCTCTGAACCTGGCCACTTTTACAAGCAATCCTATGATAGTCAGCAGGACCCACCCTAAAAAGGAAGGGGCATCCACTTGGACCCTTTCCACCTTTTCTAAGTCTCGCTTGATCGAGCCTGATTGAGCACTGATTGAGCAGATAAGCACATGTAATTCTCGTTTCAGAAAGGTATTGGTTAGCTTGCTGCTAGCAGCTCAGTTATGTTATGATGTTAGAGGCTATGCAAGGAATGCTTTAGTCCAGCGATATGCAGTTTTTATTGCGTCTTGCATTCAGCAGGAAGATCTTTAGCTTGAATCTGTGGCCTAGGTATTCACCTTGGTATTTCTATTGGCACAAAGTGAAGGAGTATTTGAGAGAAAATGCACAATGTGTTTCTTATGTTGTTATGAACAACTTGTTACTCTTTCTCATTAAGCTTCAGCCACTGCAGAAATATATAAATAAGGGCTGACTTCCTGTAAGACGTGTCCAAAGCTGGGACGAAATAAAAGGAGACACTTGTAAATGATAGTGCTATAGTTTGAGAAAGGGTAAGTTGAGACTGACTTTCATGCGTATTCACAGACCAAGCATCATAAAGATACCAGCATGATCTTCATTGCGGGCTTAGAGCCGGTATTGGCTTTTGAGAGGTAAGAGGGTTTTGAGGGCTCGTTGGTCTAGGGGTATGATTCTCGCTTTGGGTGCGAGAGGTCCCGGGTTCAAATCCCGGATGATCCCTTTTCTTGGTACTCTTTTCAAGTTGTTTTGAAGTTTGCGTTTCAAAGCCAACATCAATTTTTTCTTTGCAGTAGTGGATAATTCTTTGCTAGAGTCTCATGCTTCAGCCCTGCCCAGTCTGAGCTAATACCAAACATCTGGTCTTGCATGGCATGTACGAGCGTTCAGCTAGGGATGTCGGGCAGGTTGCATGAATTAAATCTAAAGCCAGAGGCCCATGGAATAGCCAGTTCGGAGCAGTTTCATTACAGAAAAATCAACTGTAGGTATCTGTTTCTGTAGTGTAGTGGTTATCACGTTCGCCTCACACGCGAAAGGTCCCCGGTTCGAAACCGGGCAGAAACAGTTGTTATATTGTGTTGGCTACAATGTTGATAGGTGCCGTTTTGCCATGGAATTGTCCAAGCCCTGAAGATTATTTCATGCAATCTCGTTCCAAGAAAGGGAATTCTCTCAAAACACTAAAGTAATCGGCGTGTGGATGTATCTGTTGGTTCTCTGACCTTGCTTTCAAAAGAGCCCTGCAATCGGTTCGCTGCTCACCTAGAACAAGCATTAACATGAAGAATTGTTGGCACCAACAGGAATCCTATTTTAGTGGAATTTTTCTGGCTTTGAGTGCAGAGGCCCTCGGCTCAATTCCAAGATGATCCTTCTCAAGGTGATGATACAAATGCATTGTCACTTTTACGTTTAATGTCAGAATCATTTATTTCCAGTTGGTGGTGTAAGAATGTTTGCAACAGTAGGGCGATTTTTCCTAGCCATGCATGAATGAAAGCATATCACTCGCCTTTAGGTGTTTTTCTAATACATTGATATTTGCATCTTCCTTCCTAGCCTGCATGTTTGACTATCTTACAGGAAGCATGTAATAAGTATCACATCAGGGCCCTTCTTCTACTCAATTCACAACTGTTCTATCACGACATAGATAAGAAAGCTGCATCTGCTTTTGTTGTGTAGTGGTAATCAGGTTTACCTGACGTGTGAAAGCCCCATGCTTTGAAAGTACACAGTAACAAAGAAACCGATGACTTTTATAAAAAGGTGTCATGTGTGTCTCTTACTTTGCACAAAAAGTGCCAGAGATGACTTCATTTGCAGTCACTTGAAAAGTAGGGATTCTCCAATAAATGGTAAATGGTTGAAACAAATCTGAAGAAATGCATGACATACCTGTGTGTGTGTGTGTACGCATGTATGTATATATAGGGAGAGAGAGAGCGTCAATATAAACAGACTTTATTTCAATCAAGCTGTCTTTTCTATCCTTCAGGAGCAGAATGTTCTGATCATCAGCGCTCCAGAATGTAGTGTTTTCTTGGCAAGCATCACATATTGTGATGTGTTAGCTAAAAGTTCCATATCCTACAGACTGATATATTCCTCTGTACTTGCACCTTGGGGATTCATCAAAACCTGGCATAATAAGCAGCTTTCTACTGCTCACAGACTGGACAGCGAAACAATTTAAAATATCCCAGAAAAAGAAAATAAGCATGCTTAATCAGAGCTTTCTGGACAGGAAGGACATTTGAGCAAGTGAGGAATAAGCACTGCTTTTGTTAATTTGCATAGGCAGAATAGAGACTTCTGGGAAAAGGCCGAAATTACAGACACAGAAAATAACTGCATCTATAGAGAACGCTAAGAAGTGTTGGCAGCTTTTCCTCTGACCCTGGCCACTTTTACAAGCAATCCTATGATAGTCAGCAGGACCCACCCTAAAAAGGAAGGGGCATCCACTTGGACCCTTTCCACCTTTTCTAAGTCTCGCCTGATCGAGCCTGATTGAGCACTGATTGAGCAGATAAGCACATGTAATTCTCATTTCAGAAAGGTATTGGTTAGCTTGCTGCTAGCAGCTCAGTTATGTTATGATGTTAGAGGCTATGCAAGGAATGCTTTAGTCCAGCGATATGCAGTTTTTATTGCGCCTTGCATTCAGCAGGAAGATCTTTAGCTTGAATCTGTGGCCTAGGTATTCACCTTGGTATTTCTATTGGCACAAAGTGAAGGAATATTTGAGAGAAAATGCACAATGTGTTTCTTATGTTGTTATGAACAACTTGTTACTCTTTCTCATTAAGCTTCAGCCACTGCAGAAATATATAAATAAGGGCTGACTTCCTGTAAGACGTGTCCAAAGCTGGGACGAAATAAAAGGAGACACTTGTAAATGATAGTGCTATCGTTTGAGAAAGGGTAAGTTGAGACTGACTTTCATGCGTATTCACAGACCAAGCATCATAAAGATACCAGCATGATCTTCATTGCGGGCTTAGAGCCGGTATTGGCTTTTGAGAGGTAAGAGGATTTTGAGGGCTCGTTGGTCTAGGGGTATGATTCTCGCTTTGGGTGCGAGAGGTCCCGGGTTCAAAGCCCGGACGAGCCCTTTTCTTGGTACTCTTTTCAAGTTGTTTTGAAGTTTGCGTTTCAAAGCCAACATCAATTTTTTCTTTGCAGTAGTGGATAATTCTTTGCTAGAGTCTCATGCTTCAGCCCTGCCCAGTCTGAGCTAATACCAAACATCTGGTCTTGCATGGCATGTACGAGCGTTCAGCTAGGGATGTCGGGCAGGTTGCATGAATTAAATCTAAAGCCAGAGGCCCATGGAATAGCCAGTTCGGAGCAGTTTCATTACAGAAAAATCAACTGTAGGTATCTGTTTCTGTAGTGTAGTGGTTATCACGTTCGCCTCACACGCGAAAGGTCCCCGGTTCGAAACCGGGCAGAAACAGTTGTTATATTGTGTTGGCTACAATGTTGATAGGTGCCGTTTTGCCATGGAATTGTCCAAGCCCTGAAGATTATTTCATGCAATCTCGTTCCAAGAAAGGGAATTCTCTCAAAACACTAAAGTAATCGGCGTGTGGATGTATCTGTTGGTTCTCAGACCTTGCTTTCAAAAGAGCCCTGCAATCGGTTCGCTGCTCACCTAGAACAAGCATTAACATGAAGAATTGTTGGCACCAACAGGAATCCTATTTTAGTGGAGTGTTTCTGGCTTTGAGTGCAGAGGCCCTCGGCTCAATTCGAAGATGATCCTTCTCAAGGTGATGATACAAATGCATTGTCACTTTTACGTTTAATGTCAGAATCATTTATTTCCAGTTGGTGGTGTAAGAATGTTTGCAACAGTATGGCGATTTTTCCTAGCCATGCATGAATGAAAGCATATCACTCGCCTTTAGGTGTTTTTCTAATACATTGATATTTGCATCTTCCTTCCTAGCCTGCATGCTTGACTATCTTACAGGAAGCATGTAATAAGTATCACATCAGGGCCCTTCTTCTACTCAATTCACAACTGTTCTATCACGACATAGATAAGAAAGCTGCATCTGCTTTTGTTGTGTAGTGGTAATCAGGTTTACCTGACGTGTGAAAGCCCCATGCTTTGAAAGTACACAGTAACAAAGAAACCGATGACTTTTATAAAAAGGTGTCATGTGTGTCTCTTACTTTGCACAAAAAGTGCCAGAGATGACTTCATTTGCAGTCACTTGAAAAGTAGGGATTCTCCAATAAATGGTAAATGGTTGAAACAAATCTGAAGAAATGCATGACATACCTGTGTGTGTGTGTGTACGCATGTATGTATATATAGGGAGAGAGAGAGCGTCAATATAAACAGACTTTATTTCAATCAAGCTGTCTTTTCTATCCTTCAGGAGCAGAATGTTCTGATCATCAGCGCTCCAGAATGTAGTGTTTTCTTCGCAAGCATCACATATTGTGATGTGTTAGCTAAAAGTTCCATATCCTACAGACTGATATATTCCTCTGTACTTGCACCTTGGGGATTCATCAAAACCTGGCATGATAAGCAGCTTTCTACTGCTCACAGACTGGACAGCGAAACAATTTAAAATATCCCAGAAAAAGAAAATAAGCATGCTTAATCAGAGCTTTCTGGACAGGAAGGACATTTGAGCAAGTGAGGAATAAGCACTGCTTTTGTTAATTTGCATAGGCAGAATAGAGACTTCTGGGAAAAGGCCGAAATTACAGACACAGAAAATGGCTGCATCTATAGAGAACGCTAAGAAGTGTTGGCAGCTTTTCCTCTGACCCTGGCCACTTTTACAAGCAATCCTATGATAGTCAGCAGGACCCACCCTAAAAAGGAAGGGGCATCCACTTGGACCCTTTCCACCTTTTCTAAGTCTCGCCTGATCGAGCCTGATTGAGCACTGATTGAGCAGATAAGCACATGTAATTCTCATTTCAGAAAGGTATTGGTTAGCTTGCTGCTAGCAGCTCAGTTATGTTATGATGTTAGAGGCTATGCAAGGAATGCTTTAGTCCAGCGATATGCAGTTTTTATTGCGCCTTGCATTCAGCAGGAAGATCTTTAGCTTGAATCTGTGGCCTAGGTATTCACCTTGGTATTTCTATTGGCACAAAGTGAAGGAGTATTTGAGAGAAAATGCACAATGTGTTTCTTATGTTGTTATGAACAACTTGTTACTCTTTCTCATTAAGCTTCAGCCACTGCAGAAATATATAAATAAGGGCTGACTTCCTGTAAGACGTGTCCAAAGCTGGGACAAAATAAAAGGAGACACTTGTAAATGATAGTGCTATCGTTTGAGAAAGGGTAAGTTGAGACTGACTTTCATGCGTATTCACAGACCAAGCATCATAAAGATACCAGCATGATCTTCATTGCGGGCTTAGAGCCGGTATTGGCTTTTGAGAGGTAAGAGGATTTTGAGGGCTCGTTGGTCTAGGGGTATGATTCTCGCTTTGGGTGCGAGAGGTCCCGGGTTCAAATCGCGGACGAGCCCTTTTCTTGGTACTCTTTTCAAGTTGTTTTGAAGTTTGCGTTTCAAAGCCAACATCAATTTTTTCTTTGCAGTAGTGGATAATTGTTTGCTAGAGTCTCATGCTTCAGCCCTGCCCAGTCTGAGCTAATACCAAACATCTGGTCTTGCATGGCATGTACGAGCGTTCAGCTAGGGATGTCGGGCAGGTTGCATGAATTAAATCTAAAGCCAGAGGCCCATGGAATAGCCAGTTCGGAGCAGTTTCATTACAGAAAAATCAACTGTAGGTATCTGATTCTGTAGTGTAGTGGTTATCAC
Organism: Triturus cristatus; assembly: GCF_964204655.1. Classification (NCBI taxonomy): domain Eukaryota; kingdom Metazoa; phylum Chordata; class Amphibia; order Caudata; family Salamandridae; genus Triturus; species Triturus cristatus. Next base: position 739,813,421 of record NC_140591.1, on the reverse strand, counting down.
GTTCGCCTCACACGCGAAAGGTCCCTGGTTCGAAACCGGGCAGAAACAGTTGTTATATTGTGTTGGCTACAATGTTGATAGGTGCCGTTTTGCCATGGAATTGTCCAAGCCCTGAAGATTATTTCATGCAATCTCGTTCCAAGAAAGGGAATTCTCTCAAAACACTAAAGTAATCGGCGTGTGGATGTATCTGTTGGTTCTCAGACCTTGCTTTCAAAAGAGCCCTGCAATCGGTTCGCTGCTCACCTAGAACAAGCATTAACATGAAGAATTGTTGGCACCAACAGGAATCTTATTTTAGTGGAGTGTTTCTGGCTTTGAGTGCAGAGGCCCTCGGCTCAATTCCAAGATGATCCTTCTCAAGGTGATGATACAAATGCATTGTCACCTTTACGTTTAATGTCAGAATCATTTATTTCCAGTTGGTGGTGTAAGAATGTTTGCAACAGTATGGCGATTTTTCCTAGCCATGCATGAATGAAAGCATATCACTCGCCTTTAGGTGTTTTTCTAATACATTGATATTTGCATCTTCCTTCCTAGCCTGCATGTTTGACTATCTTACAGGAAGCATGTAATAAGTATCACATCAGGGCCCTTCTTCTACTCAATTCACAACTGTTCTATCACAACATAGATAAGAAAGCTGCATCTGCTTTTGTTGTGTAGTGGTAATCAGGTTTACCTGACGTGTGAAAGCCCCATGCTTTGAAAGTACACAGTAACAAAGAAACCGATGACTTTTATAAAAAGGTGCCATGTGTGTCTCTTACTTTGCACAAAAAGTGCCAGAGATGACTTCATTTGCAGTCACTTGAAAAGTAGGGATTCTCCAATAAATGGTAAATGGTTGAAACAAATCTGAAGAAATGCATGACATACCTGTGTGTGTGTGTGTGTACGCATGTATGTATATATAGGGAGAGAGAGAGCGTCAATATAAACAGACTTTATTTCAATCAAGCTGTCTTTTCTATCCTTCAGGAGCAGAATGTTCTGATCATCAGCGCTCCAGAATGTAGTGTTTTCTTGGCAAGCATCACATATTGTGATGTGTTAGCTAAAAGTTCCATATCCTACAGACTGATATATTCCTCTGTACTTGCACCTTGGGGATTCATCAAAACCTGGCATAATAAGCAGCTTTCTACTGCCACAGACTGGACAGCGAAACAATTTAAAATATCCCAGAAAAAGCAAATAAGCATGCTTAATCAGAGCTTTCTGGACAGGAAGGACATTTGAGCAAGTGAGGAATAAGCACTGCTTTTGTTAATTTGCATAGGCAGAATAGAGACTTCTGGGAAAAGGCCGAAATTACAGACACAGAAAATGGCTGCATCTATAGAGAACGCTAAGAAGTGTTGGCAGCTTTTCCTCTGACCCTGGCCACTTTTACAAGCAATCCTATGATAGTCAGCAGGACCCACCCTAAAAAGGAAGGGGCATCCACTTGGACCCTTTCCACCTTTTCTAAGTCTCGCCTCATCGAGCCTGATCGAGCACTGATTGAGCAGATAAGCACATGTAATTCTCATTTCAGAAAGGTATTGGTTAGCTTGCTGCTAGCAGCTCAGTTATGTTATGATGTTAGAGGCTATGCAAGGAATGCTTTAGTCCAGCGATATGCAGTTTTTATTGCGCCTTGCATTCAGCAGGAAGATCTTTAGCTTGAATCTGTGGCCTAGGTATTCACCTTGGTATTTCTATTGGCACAAAGTGAAGGAGTATTTGAGAGAAAATGCACAATGTGTTTCTTATGTTGTTATGAACAACTTGTTACTCTTTCTCATTAAGCTTCAGCCACTGCAGAAATATATAAATAAGGGCTGACTTCCTGTAAGACGTGTCCAAAGCTGGGACGAAATAAAAGGAGACACTTGTAAATGATAGTGCTATCGTTTGAGAAAGGGTAAGTTGAGACTGACTTTCATGCGTATTCACAGACCAAGCATCATAAAGATACCAGCATGATCTTCATTGCGGGCTTAGAGCCGGTATTGGCTTTTGAGAGGTAAGAGGATTTTGAGGGCTCGTTGGTCTAGGGGTATGATTCTCGCTTTGGGTGCGAGAGGTCCCGGGTTCAAAGCCCGGACGAGCCCTTTTCTTGGTACTCTTTTCAAGTTGTTTTGAAGTTTGCGTTTCAAAGCCAACATCAATTTTTTCTTTGCAGTAGTGGATAATTCTTTGCTAGAGTCTCATGCTTCAGCCCTGCCCAGTCTGAGCTAATACCAAACATCCGGTCTTGCATGGCATGTACGAGCGTTCAGCTAGGGATGTCGGGCAGGTTGCATGAATTAAATCTAAAGCCAGAGGCCCATGGAATAGCCAGTTCGGAGCAGTTTCATTACAGAAAAATCAACTGTAGGTATCTGTTTCTGTAGTGTAGTGGTTATCACGTTCGCCTCACACGCGAAAGGTCCCTGGTTCGAAACCGGGCAGAAACAGTTGTTATATTGTGTTGGCTACAATGTTGATAGGTGCCGTTTTGCCATGGAATTGTCCAAGCCCTGAAGATTATTTCATGCAATCTCGTTCCAAGAAAGGGAATTCTCTCAAAACACTAAAGTAATCGGCGTGTGGATGTATCTGTTGGTTCTCAGACCTTGCTTTCAAAAGAGCCCTGCAATCGGTTCGCTGCTCACCTAGAACAAGCATTAACATGAAGAATTGTTGGCACCAACAGGAATCTTATTTTAGTGGAGTGTTTCTGGCTTTGAGTGCAGAGGCCCTCGGCTCAATTCCAAGATGATCCTTCTCAAGGTGATGATACAAATGCATTGTCACCTTTACGTTTAATGTCAGAATCATTTATTTCCAGTTGGTGGTGTAAGAATGTTTGCAACAGTATGGCGATTTTTCCTAGCCATGCATGAATGAAAGCATATCACTCGCCTTTAGGTGTTTTTCTAATACATTGATATTTGCATCTTCCTTCCTAGCCTGCATGTTTGACTATCTTACAGGAAGCATGTAATAAGTATCACATCAGGGCCCTTCTTCTACTCAATTCACAACTGTTCTATCACAACATAGATAAGAAAGCTGCATCTGCTTTTGTTGTGTAGTGGTAATCAGGTTTACCTGACGTGTGAAAGCCCCATGCTTTGAAAGTACACAGTAACAAAGAAACCGATGACTTTTATAAAAAGGTGCCATGTGTGTCTCTTACTTTGCACAAAAAGTGCCAGAGATGACTTCATTTGCAGTCACTTGAAAAGTAGGGATTCTCCAATAAATGGTAAATGGTTGAAACAAATCTGAAGAAATGCATGACATACCTGTGTGTGTGTGTGTGTACGCATGTATGTATATATAGGGAGAGAGAGAGCGTCAATATAAACAGACTTTATTTCAATCAAGCTGTCTTTTCTATCCTTCAGGAGCAGAATGTTCTGATCATCAGCGCTCCAGAATGTAGTGTTTTCTTGGCAAGCATCACATATTGTGATGTGTTAGCTAAAAGTTCCATATCCTACAGACTGATATATTCCTCTGTACTTGCACCTTGGGGATTCATCAAAACCTGGCATAATAAGCAGCTTTCTACTGCCACAGACTGGACAGCGAAACAATTTAAAATATCCCAGAAAAAGCAAATAAGCATGCTTAATCAGAGCTTTCTGGACAGGAAGGACATTTGAGCAAGTGAGGAATAAGCACTGCTTTTGTTAATTTGCATAGGCAGAATAGAGACTTCTGGGAAAAGGCCGAAATTACAGACACAGAAAATGGCTGCATCTATAGAGAACGCTAAGAAGTGTTGGCAGCTTTTCCTCTGACCCTGGCCACTTTTACAAGCAATCCTATGATAGTCAGCAGGACCCACCCTAAAAAGGAAGGGGCATCCACTTGGACCCTTTCCACCTTTTCTAAGTCTCGCCTCATCGAGCCTGATCGAGCACTGATTGAGCAGATAAGCACATGTAATTCTCATTTCAGAAAGGTATTGGTTAGCTTGCTGCTAGCAGCTCAGTTATGTTATGATGTTAGAGGCTATGCAAGGAATGCTTTAGTCCAGCGATATGCAGTTTTTATTGCGCCTTGCATTCAGCAGGAAGATCTTTAGCTTGAATCTGTGGCCTAGGTATTCACCTTGGTATTTCTATTGGCACAAAGTGAAGGAGTATTTGAGAGAAAATGCACAATGTGTTTCTTATGTTGTTATGAACAACTTGTTACTCTTTCTCATTAAGCTTCAGCCACTGCAGAAATATATAAATAAGGGCTGACTTCCTGTAAGACGTGTCCAAAGCTGGGACGAAATAAAAGGAGACACTTGTAAATGATAGTGCTATCGTTTGAGAAAGGGTAAGTTGAGACTGACTTTCATGCGTATTCACAGACCAAGCATCATAAAGATACCAGCATGATCTTCATTGCGGGCTTAGAGCCGGTATTGGCTTTTGAGAGGTAAGAGGATTTTGAGGGCTCGTTGGTCTAGGGGTATGATTCTCGCTTTGGGTGCGAGAGGTCCCGGGTTCAAAGCCCGGACGAGCCCTTTTCTTGGTACTCTTTTCAAGTTGTTTTGAAGTTTGCGTTTCAAAGCCAACATCAATTTTTTCTTTGCAGTAGTGGATAATTCTTTGCTAGAGTCTCATGCTTCAGCCCTGCCCAGTCTGAGCTAATACCAAACATCCGGTCTTGCATGGCATGTACGAGCGTTCAGCTAGGGATGTCGGGCAGGTTGCATGAATTAAATCTAAAGCCAGAGGCCCATGGAATAGCCAGTTCGGAGCAGTTTCATTACAGAAAAATCAACTGTAGGTATCTGTTTCTGTAGTGTAGTGGTTATCACGTTCGCCTCACACGCGAAAGGTCCCCGGTTCGAAACCGGGCAGAAACAGTTGTTATATTGTGTTGGCTACAATGTTGATAGGTGCCGTTTTGCCATGGAATTGTCCAAGCCCTGAAGATTATTTCATGCAATCTCGTTCCAAGAAAGGGAATTCTCTCAAAACACTAAAGTAATCGGCGTGTGGATGTATCTGTTGGTTCTCAGACCTTGCTTTCAAAAGAGCCCTGCAATCGGTTCGCTGCTCACCTAGAACAAGCATTAACATGAAGAATTGTTGGCACCAACAGGAATCTTATTTTAGTGGAGTGTTTCTGGCTTTGAGTGCAGAGGCCCTCGGCTCAATTCCAAGATGATCCTTCTCAAGGTGATGATACAAATGCATTGTCACCTTTACGTTTAATGTCAGAATCATTTATTTCCAGTTGGTGGTGTAAGAATGTTTGCAACAGTATGGCGATTTTTCCTAGCCATGCATGAATGAAAGCATATCACTCGCCTTTAGGTGTTTTTCTAATACATTGATATTTGCATCTTCCTTCCTAGCCTGCATGTTTGACTATCTTACAGGCTGCATGTAATAAGTATCACATCAGGGCCCTTCTTCTACTCAATTCACAACTGTTCTATCACGACATAGATAAGAAAGCTGCATCTGCTTTTGTTGTGTAGTGGTAATCAGGTTTGCCTGACGTGTGAAAGCCCCATGCTTTGAAAGTACACAGTAACAAAGAAACCGATGACTTTTATAAAAAGGTGTCATGTGTGTCTCTTACTTTGCACAAAAAGTGCCAGAGATGACTTCATTTGCAGTCACTTGAAAAGTAGGGATTCTCCAATAAATGGTAAATGGTTGAAACAAATCTGAAGAAATGCATGACATACCTGTGTGTGTGTGTGTACGCATGTATGTATATATAGGGAGAGAGAGAGCGTCAATATAAACAGACTTTATTTCAATCAAGCTGTCTTTTCTATCCTTCAGGAGCAGAATGTTCTGATCATCAGCGCTCCAGAATGTAGTGTTTTCTTGGCAAGCATCACATATTGTGATGTGTTAGCTAAAAGTTCCATATCCTACAGACTGATATATTCCTCTGTACTTGCACCTTGGGGATTCATCAAAACCTGGCATAATAAGCAGCTTTCTACTGCTCACAGACTGGACAGCGAAACAATTTAAAATATCCCAGAAAAAGAAAATAAGCATGCTTAATCAGAGCTTTCTGGACAGGAAGGACATTTGAGCAAGTGAGGAATAAGCACTGCTTTTGTTAATTTGCATAGGCAGAATAGAGACTTCTGGGAAAAGGCCGAAATTACAGACACAGAAAATGGCTGCATCTATAGAGAACGCTAAGAAGTGTTGGCAGCTTTTCCTCTGACCCTGGCCACTTTTACAAGCAATCCTATGATAGTCAGCAGGACCCACCCTAAAAAGGAAGGGGCATCCACTTGGACCCTTTCCACCTTTTCTAAGTCTCGCCTGATTGAGCACTGATTGAGCAGATAAGCACATGTAATTCTCATTTCAGAAAGGTATTGGTTAGCTTGCTGCTAGCAGCTCAGTTATGTTATGATGTTAGAGGCTATGCAAGGAATGCTTTAGTCCAGCGATATGCAGTTTTTATTGCGCCTTGCATTCAGCAGGAAGATCTTTAGCTTGAATCTGTGGCCTAGGTATTCACCTTGGTATTTCTATTGGCACAAAGTGAAGGAGTATTTGAGAGAAAATGCACAATGTGTTTCTTATGTTGTTATGAACAACTTGTTACTCTTTCTCATTAAGCTTCAGCCACTGCAGAAATATATAAATAAGGGCTGACTTCCTGTAAGACGTGTCCAAAGCTGGGACGAAATAAAAGGAGACACTTGTAAATGATAGTGCTATCGTTTGAGAAAGGGTAAGTTGAGACTGACTTTCATGCGTATTCACAGACCAAGCATCATAAAGATACCAGCATGATCTTCATTGCGGGCTTAGAGCCGGTATTGGCTTTTGAGAGGTAAGAGGATTTTGAGGGCTCGTTGGTCTAGGGGTATGATTCTCGCTTTGGGTGCGAGAGGTCCCGGGTTCAAATCGCGGACGAGCCCTTTTCTTGGTACTCTTTTCAAGTTGTTTTGAAGTTTGCGTTTCAAAGCCAACATCAATTTTTTCTTTGCAGTAGTGGATAATTCTTTGCTAGAGTCTCATGCTTCAGCCCTGCCCAGTCTGAGCTAATACCAAACATCCGGTCTTGCATGGCATGTACGAGCGTTCAGCTAGGGATGTCGGGCAGGTTGCATGAATTAAATCTAAAGCCAGAGGCCCATGGAATAGCCAGTTCGGAGCAGTTTCATTACAGAAAAATCAACTGTAGGTATCTGATTCTGTAGTGTAGTGGTTATCACGTTCGCCTCACACGCGAAAGGTCCCTGGTTCGAAACCGGGCAGAAACAGTTGTTATATTGTGTTGGCTACAATGTTGATAGGTGCCGTTTTGCCATGGAATTGTCCAAGCCCTGAAGATTATTTCATGCAATCTCGTTCCAAGAAAGGGAATTCTCTCAAAACACTAAAGTAATCGGCGTGTGGATGTATCTGTTGGTTCTCAGACCTTGCTTTCAAAAGAGCCCTGCAATCGGTTCGCTGCTCACCTAGAACAAGCATTAACATGAAGAATTGTTGGCACCAACAGGAATCTTATTTTAGTGGAGTGTTTCTGGCTTTGAGTGCAGAGGCCCTCGGCTCAATTCCAAGATGATCCTTCTCAAGGTGATGATACAAATGCATTGTCACCTTTACGTTTAATGTCAGAATCATTTATTTCCAGTTGGTGGTGTAAGAATGTTTGCAACAGTATGGCGATTTTTCCTAGCCATGCATGAATGAAAGCATATCACTCGCCTTTAGGTGTTTTTCTAATACATTGATATTTGCATCTTCCTTCCTAGCCTGCATGTTTGACTATCTTACAGGAAGCATGTAATAAGTATCACATCAGGGCCCTTCTTCTACTCAATTCACAACTGTTCTATCACAACATAGATAAGAAAGCTGCATCTGCTTTTGTTGTGTAGTGGTAATCAGGTTTACCTGACGTGTGAAAGCCCCATGCTTTGAAAGTACACAGTAACAAAGAAACCGATGACTTTTATAAAAAGGTGCCATGTGTGTCTCTTACTTTGCACAAAAAGTGCCAGAGATGACTTCATTTGCAGTCACTTGAAAAGTAGGGATTCTCCAATAAATGGTAAATGGTTGAAACAAATCTGAAGAAATGCATGACATACCTGTGTGTGTGTGTGTGTACGCATGTATGTATATATAGGGAGAGAGAGAGCGTCAATATAAACAGACTTTATTTCAATCAAGCTGTCTTTTCTATCCTTCAGTAGCAGAATGTTCTGATCATCAGCGCTCCAGAATGTAGTGTTTTCTTGGCAAGCATCACATATTGTGATGTGTTAGCTAAAAGTTCCATATCCTACAGACTGATATATTCCTCTGTACTTGCACCTTGGGGATTCATCAAAACCTGGCATAATAAGCAGCTTTCTACTGCCACAGACTGGACAGCGAAACAATTTAAAATATCCCAGAAAAAGCAAATAAGCATGCTTAATCAGAGCTTTCTGGACAGGAAGGACATTTGAGCAAGTGAGGAATAAGCACTGCTTTTGTTAATTTGCATAGGCAGAATAGAGACTTCTGGGAAAAGGCCGAAATTACAGACACAGAAAATGGCTGCATCTATAGAGAACGCTAAGAAGTGTTGGCAGCTTTTCCTCTGACCCTGGCCACTTTTACAAGCAATCCTATGATAGTCAGCAGGACCCACCCTAAAAAGGAAGGGGCATCCACTTGGACCCTTTCCACCTTTTCTAAGTCTCGCCTCATCGAGCCTGATCGAGCACTGATTGAGCAGATAAGCACATGTAATTCTCATTTCAGAAAGGTATTGGTTAGCTTGCTGCTAGCAGCTCAGTTATGTTATGATGTTAGAGGCTATGCAAGGAATGCTTTAGTCCAGCGATATGCAGTTTTTATTGCGCCTTGCATTCAGCAGGAAGATCTTTAGCTTGAATCTGTGGCCTAGGTATTCACCTTGGTATTTCTATTGGCACAAAGTGAAGGAGTATTTGAGAGAAAATGCACAATGTGTTTCTTATGTTGTTATGAACAACTTGTTACTCTTTCTCATTAAGCTTCAGCCACTGCAGAAATATATAAATAAGGGCTGACTTCCTGTAAGACGTGTCCAAAGCTGGGACGAAATAAAAGGAGACACTTGTAAATGATAGTGCTATCGTTTGAGAAAGGGTAAGTTGAGACTGACTTTCATGCGTATTCACAGACCAAGCATCATAAAGATACCAGCATGATCTTCATTGCGGGCTTAGAGCCGGTATTGGCTTTTGAGAGGTAAGAGGATTTTGAGGGCTCGTTGGTCTAGGGGTATGATTCTCGCTTTGGGTGCGAGAGGTCCCGGGTTCAAAGCCCGGACGAGCCCTTTTCTTGGTACTCTTTTCAAGTTGTTTTGAAGTTTGCGTTTCAAAGCCAACATCAATTTTTTCTTTGCAGTAGTGGATAATTCTTTGCTAGAGTCTCATGCTTCAGCCCTGCCCAGTCTGAGCTAATACCAAACATCCGGTCTTGCATGGCATGTACGAGCGTTCAGCTAGGGATGTCGGGCAGGTTGCATGAATTAAATCTAAAGCCAGAGGCCCATGGAATAGCCAGTTCGGAGCAGTTTCATTACAGAAAAATCAACTGTAGGTATCTGTTTCTGTAGTGTAGTGGTTATCACGTTCGCCTCACACGCGAAAGGTCCCCGGTTCGAAACCGGGCAGAAACAGTTGTTATATTGTGTTGGCTACAATGTTGATAGGTGCCGTTTTGCCATGGAATTGTCCAAGCCCTGAAGATTATTTCATGCAATCTCGTTCCAAGAAAGGGAATTCTCTCAAAACACTAAAGTAATCGGCGTGTGGATGTATCTGTTGGTTCTCAGACCTTGCTTTCAAAAGAGCCCTGCAATCGGTTCGCTGCTCACCTAGAACAAGCATTAACATGAAGAATTGTTGGCACCAACAGGAATCTTATTTTAGTGGAGTGTTTCTGGCTTTGAGTGCAGAGGCCCTCGGCTCAATTCCAAGATGATCCTTCTCAAGGTGATGATACAAATGCATTGTCACCTTTACGTTTAATGTCAGAATCATTTATTTCCAGTTGGTGGTGTAAGAATGTTTGCAACAGTATGGCGATTTTTCCTAGCCATGCATGAATGAAAGCATATCACTCGCCTTTAGGTGTTTTTCTAATACATTGATATTTGCATCTTCCTTCCTAGCCTGCATGTTTGACTATCTTACAGGCTGCATGTAATAAGTATCACATCAGGGCCCTTCTTCTACTCAATTCACAACTGTTCTATCACGACATAGATAAGAAAGCTGCATCTGCTTTTGTTGTGTAGTGGTAATCAGGTTTGCCTGACGTGTGAAAGCCCCATGCTTTGAAAGTACACAGTAACAAAGAAACCGATGACTTTTATAAAAAGGTGTCATGTGTGTCTCTTACTTTGCACAAAAAGTGCCAGAGATGACTTCATTTGCAGTCACTTGAAAAGTAGGGATTCTCCAATAAATGGTAAATGGTTGAAACAAATCTGAAGAAATGCATGACATACCTGTGTGTGTGTGTGTACGCATGTATGTATATATAGGGAGAGAGAGAGCGTCAATATAAACAGACTTTATTTCAATCAAGCTGTCTTTTCTATCCTTCAGGAGCAGAATGTTCTGATCATCAGCGCTCCAGAATGTAGTGTTTTCTTGGCAAGCATCACATATTGTGATGTGTTAGCTAAAAGTTCCATATCCTACAGACTGATATATTCCTCTGTACTTGCACCTTGGGGATTCATCAAAACCTGGCATAATAAGCAGCTTTCTACTGCTCACAGACTGGACAGCGAAACAATTTAAAATATCCCAGAAAAAGAAAATAAGCATGCTTAATCAGAGCTTTCTGGACAGGAAGGACATTTGAGCAAGTGAGGAATAAGCACTGCTTTTGTTAATTTGCATAGGCAGAATAGAGACTTCTGGGAAAAGGCCGAAATTACAGACACAGAAAATGGCTGCATCTATAGAGAACGCTAAGAAGTGTTGGCAGCTTTTCCTCTGACCCTGGCCACTTTTACAAGCAATCCTATGATAGTCAGCAGGACCCACCCTAAAAAGGAAGGGGCATCCACTTGGACCCTTTCCACCTTTTCTAAGTCTCGCCTGATTGAGCACTGATTGAGCAGATAAGCACATGTAATTCTCATTTCAGAAAGGTATTGGTTAGCTTGCTGCTAGCAGCTCAGTTATGTTATGATGTTAGAGGCTATGCAAGGAATGCTTTAGTCCAGCGATATGCAGTTTTTATTGCGCCTTGCATTCAGCAGGAAGATCTTTAGCTTGAATCTGTGGCCTAGGTATTCACCTTGGTATTTCTATTGGCACAAAGTGAAGGAGTATTTGAGAGAAAATGCACAATGTGTTTCTTATGTTGTTATGAACAACTTGTTACTCTTTCTCATTAAGCTTCAGCCACTGCAGAAATATATAAATAAGGGCTGACTTCCTGTAAGACGTGTCCAAAGCTGGGACGAAATAAAAGGAGACACTTGTAAATGATAGTGCTATCGTTTGAGAAAGGGTAAGTTGAGACTGACTTTCATGCGTATTCACAGACCAAGCATCATAAAGATACCAGCATGATCTTCATTGCGGGCTTAGAGCCGGTATTGGCTTTTGAGAGGTAAGAGGATTTTGAGGGCTCGTTGGTCTAGGGGTATGATTCTCGCTTTGGGTGCGAGAGGTCCCGGGTTCAAATCGCGGACGAGCCCTTTTCTTGGTACTCTTTTCAAGTTGTTTTGAAGTTTGCGTTTCAAAGCCAACATCAATTTTTTCTTTGCAGTAGTGGATAATTCTTTGCTAGAGTCTCATGCTTCAGCCCTGCCCAGTCTGAGCTAATACCAAACATCCGGTCTTGCATGGCATGTACGAGCGTTCAGCTAGGGATGTCGGGCAGGTTGCATGAATTAAATCTAAAGCCAGAGGCCCATGGAATAGCCAGTTCGGAGCAGTTTCATTACAGAAAAATCAACTGTAGGTATCTGATTCTGTAGTGTAGTGGTTATCACGTTCGCCTCACACGCGAAAGGTCCCTGGTTCGAAACCGGGCAGAAACAGTTGTTATATTGTGTTGGCTACAATGTTGATAGGTGCCGTTTTGCCATGGAATTGTCCAAGCCCTGAAGATTATTTCATGCAATCTCGTTCCAAGAAAGGGAATTCTCTCAAAACACTAAAGTAATCGGCGTGTGGATGTATCTGTTGGTTCTCAGACCTTGCTTTCAAAAGAGCCCTGCAATCGGTTCGCTGCTCACCTAGAACAAGCATTAACATGAAGAATTGTTGGCACCAACAGGAATCTTATTTTAGTGGAGTGTTTCTGGCTTTGAGTGCAGAGGCCCTCGGCTCAATTCCAAGATGATCCTTCTCAAGGTGATGATACAAATGCATTGTCACCTTTACGTTTAATGTCAGAATCATTTATTTCCAGTTGGTGGTGTAAGAATGTTTGCAACAGTATGGCGATTTTTCCTAGCCATGCATGAATGAAAGCATATCACTCGCCTTTAGGTGTTTTTCTAATACATTGATATTTGCATCTTCCTTCCTAGCCTGCATGTTTGACTATCTTACAGGAAGCATGTAATAAGTATCACATCAGGGCCCTTCTTCTACTCAATTCACAACTGTTCTATCACAACATAGATAAGAAAGCTGCATCTGCTTTTGTTGTGTAGTGGTAATCAGGTTTACCTGACGTGTGAAAGCCCCATGCTTTGAAAGTACACAGTAACAAAGAAACCGATGACTTTTATAAAAAGGTGCCATGTGTGTCTCTTACTTTGCACAAAAAGTGCCAGAGATGACTTCATTTGCAGTCACTTGAAAAGTAGGGATTCTCCAATAAATGGTAAATGGTTGAAACAAATCTGAAGAAATGCATGACATACCTGTGTGTGTGTGTGTGTACGCATGTATGTATATATAGGGAGAGAGAGAGCGTCAATATAAACAGACTTTATTTCAATCAAGCTGTCTTTTCTATCCTTCAGTAGCAGAATGTTCTGATCATCAGCGCTCCAGAATGTAGTGTTTTCTTGGCAAGCATCACATATTGTGATGTGTTAGCTAAAAGTTCCATATCCTACAGACTGATATATTCCTCTGTACTTGCACCTTGGGGATTCATCAAAACCTGGCATAATAAGCAGCTTTCTACTGCCACAGACTGGACAGCGAAACAATTTAAAATATCCCAGAAAAAGCAAATAAGCATGCTTAATCAGAGCTTTCTGGACAGGAAGGACATTTGAGCAAGTGAGGAATAAGCACTGCTTTTGTTAATTTGCATAGGCAGAATAGAGACTTCTGGGAAAAGGCCGAAATTACAGACACAGAAAATGGCTGCATCTATAGAGAACGCTAAGAAGTGTTGGCAGCTTTTCCTCTGACCCTGGCCACTTTTACAAGCAATCCTATGATAGTCAGCAGGACCCACCCTAAAAAGGAAGGGGCATCCACTTGGACCCTTTCCACCTTTTCTAAGTCTCGCCTCATCGAGCCTGATCGAGCACTGATTGAGCAGATAAGCACATGTAATTCTCATTTCAGAAAGGTATTGGTTAGCTTGCTGCTAGCAGCTCAGTTATGTTATGATGTTAGAGGCTATGCAAGGAATGCTTTAGTCCAGCGATATGCAGTTTTTATTGCGCCTTGCATTCAGCAGGAAGATCTTTAGCTTGAATCTGTGGCCTAGGTATTCACCTTGGTATTTCTATTGGCACAAAGTGAAGGAGTATTTGAGAGAAAATGCACAATGTGTTTCTTATGTTGTTATGAACAACTTGTTACTCTTTCTCATTAAGCTTCAGCCACTGCAGAAATATATAAATAAGGGCTGACTTCCTGTAAGACGTGTCCAAAGCTGGGACGAAATAAAAGGAGACACTTGTAAATGATAGTGCTATCGTTTGAGAAAGGGTAAGTTGAGACTGACTTTCATGCGTATTCACAGACCAAGCATCATAAAGATACCAGCATGATCTTCATTGCGGGCTTAGAGCCGGTATTGGCTTTTGAGAGGTAAGAGGATTTTGAGGGCTCGTTGGTCTAGGGGTATGATTCTCGCTTTGGGTGCGAGAGGTCCCGGGTTCAAATCCCGGACGAGCCCTTTTCTTGGTACTCTTTTCAAGTTGTTTTGAAGTTTGCGTTTCAAAGCCAACATCAATTTTTTCTTTGCAGTAGTGGATAATTCTTTGCTAGAGTCTCATGCTTCAGCCCTGCCCAGTCTGAGCTAATACCAAACATCCGGTCTTGCATGGCATGTACGAGCGTTCAGCTAGGGATGTCGGGCAGGTTGCATGAATTAAATCTAAAGCCAGAGGCCCATGGAATAGCCAGTTCGGAGCAGTTTCATTACAGAAAAATCAACTGTAGGTATCTGTTTCTGTAGTGTAGTGGTTATCACGTTCGCCTCACACGCGAAAGGTCCCCGGTTCGAAACCGGGCAGAAACAGTTGTTATATTGTGTTGGCTACAATGTTGATAGGTGCCGTTTTGCCATGGAATTGTCCAAGCCCTGAAGATTATTTCATGCAATCTCGTTCCAAGAAAGGGAATTCTCTCAAAACACTAAAGTAATCGGCGTGTGGATGTATCTGTTGGTTCTCAGACCTTGCTTTCAAAAGAGCCCTGCAATCGGTTCGCTGCTCACCTAGAACAAGCATTAACATGAAGAATTGTTGGCACCAACAGGAATCCTATTTTAGTGGAGTGTTTCTGGCTTTGAGTGCAGAGGCCCTCGGCTCAATTCCAAGATGATCCTTCTCAAGGTGATGATACAAATGCATTGTCACCTTTACGTTTAATGTCAGAATCATTTATTTCCAGTTGGTGGTGTAAGAATGTTTGCAACAGTATGGCGATTTTTCCTAGCCATGCATGAATGAAAGCATATCACTCGCCTTTAGGTGTTTTTCTAATACATTGATATTTGCATCTTCCTTCCTAGCCTGCATGTTTGACTATCTTACAGGAAGCATGTAATAAGTATCACATCAGGGCCCTTCTTCTTCTCAATTCACAACTGTTCTATCACGACATAGATAAGAAAGCTGCATCTGCTTTTGTTGTGTAGTGGTAATCAGGTTTACCTGACGTGTGAAAGCCCCATGCTTTGAAAGTACACAGTAACAAAGAAACCGATGACTTTTATAAAAAGGTGCCATGTGTGTCTCTTACTTTGCACAAAAAGTGCCAGAGATGACTTCATTTGCAGTCACTTGAAAAGTAGGGATTCTCCAATAAATGGTAAATGGTTGAAACAAATCTGAAGAAATGCATGACATACCTGTGTGTGTGTGTGTACGCATGTATGTATATATAGGGAGAGAGAGAGCGTCAATATAAACAGACTTTATTTCAATCAAGCTGTCTTTTCTATCCTTCAGGAGCAGAATGTTCTGATCATCAGCGCTCCAGAATGTAGTGTTTTCTTGGCAAGCATCACATATTGTGATGTGTTAGCTAAAAGTTCCATATCCTACAGACTGATATATTCCTCTGTACTTGCACCTTGGGGATTCATCAAAACCTGGCATAATAAGCAGCTTTCTACTGCTCACAGACTGGACAGCGAAACAATTTAAAATATCCCAGAAAAAGAAAATAAGCATGCTTAATCAGAGCTTTCTGGACAGGAAGGACATTTGAGCAAGTGAGGAATAAGCACTGCTTTTGTTAATTTGCATAGGCAGAATAGAGACTTCTGGGAAAAGGCCGAAATTACAGACACAGAAAATAACTGCATCTATAGAGAACGCTAAGAAGTGTTGGCAGCTTTTCCTCTGACCCTGGCCACTTTTACAAGCAATCCTATGATAGTCAGCAGGACCCACCCTAAAAAGGAAGGGGCATCCACTTGGACCCTTTCCACCTTTTCTAAGTCTCGCCTGATCGAGCCTGATTGAGCACTGATTGAGCAGATAAGCACATGTAATTCTCATTTCAGAAAGGTATTGGTTAGCTTGCTGCTAGCAGCTCAGTTATGTTATGATGTTAGAGGCTATGCAAGGAATGCTTTAGTCCAGCGATATGCAGTTTTTATTGCGCCTTGCATTCAGCAGGAAGATCTTTAGCTTGAATCTGTGGCCTAGGTATTCACCTTGGTATTTCTATTGGCACAAAGTGAAGGAGTATTTGAGAGAAAATGCACAATGTGTTTCTTATGTTGTTATGAACAACTTGTTACTCTTTCTCATTAAGCTTCAGCCACTGCAGAAATATATAAATAAGGGCTGACTTCCTGTAAGACGTGTCCAAAGCTGGGACGAAATAAAAGGAGACACTTGTAAATGATAGTGCTATCGTTTGAGAAAGGGTAAGTTGAGACTGACTTTCATGCGTATTCACAGACCAAGCATCATAAAGATACCAGCATGATCTTCATTGCGGGCTTAGAGCCGGTATTGGCTTTTGAGAGGTAAGAGGATTTTGAGGGCTCGTTGGTCTAGGGGTATGATTCTCGCTTTGGGTGCGAGAGGTCCCGGGTTCAAAGCCCGGACGAGCCCTTTTCTTGGTACTCTTTTCAAGTTGTTTTGAAGTTTGCGTTTCAAAGCCAACATCAATTTTTTCTTTGCAGTAGTGGATAATTCTTTGCTAGAGTCTCATGCTTCAGCCCTGCCCAGTCTGAGCTAATACCAAACATCTGGTCTTGCATGGCATGTACGAGCGTTCAGCTAGGGATGTCGGGCAGGTTGCATGAATTAAATCTAAAGCCAGAGGCCCATGGAATAGCCAGTTCGGAGCAGTTTCATTACAGAAAAATCAACTGTAGGTATCTGTTTCTGTAGTGTAGTGGTTATCACGTTCGCCTCACACGCGAAAGGTCCCCGGTTCGAAACCGGGCAGAAACAGTTGTTATATTGTGTTGGCTACAATGTTGATAGGTGCCGTTTTGCCATGGAATTGTCCAAGCCCTGAAGATTATTTCATGCAATCTCGTTCCAAGAAAGGGAATTCTCTCAAAACACTAAAGTAATCGGCGTGTGGATGTATCTGTTGGTTCTCAGACCTTGCTTTCAAAAGAGCCCTGCAATCGGTTCGCTGCTCACCTAGAACAAGCATTAACATGAAGAATTGTTGGCACCAACAGGAATCTTATTTTAGTGGAGTGTTTCTGGCTTTGAGTGCAGAGGCCCTCGGCTCAATTCCAAGATGATCCTTCTCAAGGTGATGATACAAATGCATTGTCACCTTTACGTTTAATGTCAGAATCATTTATTTCCAGTTGGTGGTGTAAGAATGTTTGCAACAGTATGGCGATTTTTCCTAGCCATGCATGAATGAAAGCATATCACTCGCCTTTAGGTGTTTTTCTAATACATTGATATTTGCATCTTCCTTCCTAGCCTGCATGTTTGACTATCTTACAGGCTGCATGTAATAAGTATCACATCAGGGCCCTTCTTCTACTCAATTCACAACTGTTCTATCACGACATAGATAAGAAAGCTGCATCTGCTTTTGTTGTGTAGTGGTAATCAGGTTTGCCTGACGTGTGAAAGCCCCATGCTTTGAAAGTACACAGTAACAAAGAAACCGATGACTTTTATAAAAAGGTGTCATGTGTATCTCTTACTTTGCACAAAAAGTGCCAGAGATGACTTCATTTGCAGTCACTTGAAAAGTAGGGATTCTCCAATAAATGGTAAATGGTTGAAACAAATCTGAAGAAATGCATGACATACCTGTGTGTGTGTGTGTACGCATGTATGTATATATAGGGAGAGAGAGAGCGTCAATATAAACAGACTTTATTTCAATCAAGCTGTCTTTTCTATCCTTCAGGAGCAGAATGTTCTGATCATCAGCGCTCCAGAATGTAGTGTTTTCTTGGCAAGCATCACATATTGTGATGTGTTAGCTAAAAGTTCCATATCCTACAGACTGATATATTCCTCTGTACTTGCACCTTGGGGATTCATCAAAACCTGGCATAATAAGCAGCTTTCTACTGCTCACAGACTGGACAGCGAAACAATTTAAAATATCCCAGAAAAAGAAAATAAGCATGCTTAATCAGAGCTTTCTGGACAGGAAGGACATTTGAGCAAGTGAGGAATAAGCACTGCTTTTGTTAATTTGCATAGGCAGAATAGAGACTTCTGGGAAAAGGCCGAAATTACAGACACAGAAAATGGCTGCATCTATAGAGAACGCTAAGAAGTGTTGGCAGCTTTTCCTCTGACCCTGGCCACTTTTACAAGCAATCCTATGATAGTCAGCAGGACCCACCCTAAAAAGGAAGGGGCATCCACTTGGACCCTTTCCACCTTTTCTAAGTCTCGCCTGATTGAGCACTGATTGAGCAGATAAGCACATGTAATTCTCATTTCAGAAAGGTATTGGTTAGCTTGCTGCTAGCAGCTCAGTTATGTTATGATGTTAGAGGCTATGCAAGGAATGCTTTAGTCCAGCGATATGCAGTTTTTATTGCGCCTTGCATTCAGCAGGAAGATCTTTAGCTTGAATCTGTGGCCTAGGTATTCACCTTGGTATTTCTATTGGCACAAAGTGAAGGAGTATTTGAGAGAAAATGCACAATGTGTTTCTTATGTTGTTATGAACAACTTGTTACTCTTTCTCATTAAGCTTCAGCCACTGCAGAAATATATAAATAAGGGCTGACTTCCTGTAAGACGTGTCCAAAGCTGGGACGAAATAAAAGGAGACACTTGTAAATGATAGTGCTATCGTTTGAGAAAGGGTAAGTTGAGACTGACTTTCATGCGTATTCACAGACCAAGCATCATAAAGATACCAGCATGATCTTCATTGCGGGCTTAGAGCCGGTATTGGCTTTTGAGAGGTAAGAGGATTTTGAGGGCTCGTTGGTCTAGGGGTATGATTCTCGCTTTGGGTGCGAGAGGTCCCGGGTTCAAATCGCGGACGAGCCCTTTTCTTGGTACTCTTTTCAAGTTGTTTTGAAGTTTGCGTTTCAAAGCCAACATCAATTTTTTCTTTGCAGTAGTGGATAATTCTTTGCTAGAGTCTCATGCTTCAGCCCTGCCCAGTCTGAGCTAATACCAAACATCTGGTCTTGCATGGCATGTACGAGCGTTCAGCTAGGGATGTCGGGCAGGTTGCATGAATTAAATCTAAAGCCAGAGGCCCATGGAATAGCCAGTTCGGAGCAGTTTCATTACAGAAAAATCAACTGTAGGTATCTGATTCTGTAGTGTAGTGGTTATCACGTTCGCCTCACACGCGAAAGGTCCCTGGTTCGAAACCGGGCAGAAACAGTTGTTATATTGTGTTGGCTACAATGTTGATAGGTGCCGTTTTGCCATGGAATTGTCCAAGCCCTGAAGATTATTTCATGCAATCTCGTTTCAAGAAAGGGAATTCTCTCAAAACACTAAAGTAATCGGCGTGTGGATGTATCTGTTGGTTCTCAGACCTTGCTTTCAAAAGAGCCCTGCAATCGGTTCGCTGCTCACCTAGAACAAGCATTAACATGAAGAATTGTTGGCACCAACAGGAATCTTATTTTAGTGGAGTGTTTCTGGCTTTGAGTGCAGAGGCCCTCGGCTCAATTCCAAGATGATCCTTCTCAAGGTGATGATACAAATGCATTGTCACCTTTACGTTTAATGTCAGAATCATTTATTTCCAGTTGGTGGTGTAAGAATGTTTGCAACAGTATGGCGATTTTTCCTAGCCATGCATGAATGAAAGCATATCACTCGCCTTTAGGTGTTTTTCTAATACATTGATATTTGCATCTTCCTTCCTAGCCTGCATGTTTGACTATCTTACAGGAAGCATGTAATAAGTATCACATCAGGGCCCTTCTTCTACTCAATTCACAACTGTTCTATCACGACATAGATAAGAAAGCTGCATCTGCTTTTGTTGTGTAGTGGTAATCAGGTTTACCTGACGTGTGAAAGCCCCATGCTTTGAAAGTACACAGTAACAAAGAAACCGATGACTATTATCAAAAGGTGCCATGTGTGTCTCTTACTTTGCACAAAAAGTGCCAGAGATGACTTCATTTGCAGTCACTTGAAAAGTAGGGATTCTCCAATAAATGGTAAATGGTTGAAACAAATCTGAAGAAATGCATGACATACCTGTGTGTGTGTGTGTACGCATGTATGTATATATAGGGAGAGAGAGAGCGTCAATATAAACAGACTTTATTTCAATCAAGCTGTCTTTTCTATCCTTCAGGAGCAGAATGTTCTGATCATCAGCGCTCCAGAATGTAGTGTTTTCTTGGCAAGCATCACATATTGTGATGTGTTAGCTAAAAGTTCCATATCCTACAGACTGATATATTCCTCTGTACTTGCACCTTGGGGATTCATCAAAACCTGGCATAATAAGCAGCTTTCTACTGCCACAGACTGGACAGCGAAACAATTTAAAATATCCCAGAAAAAGAAAATAAGCATGCTTAATCAGAGCTTTCTGGACAGGAAGGACATTTGAGCAAGTGAGGAATAAGCACTGCTTTTGTTAATTTGCATAGGCAGAATAGAGACTTCTGGGAAAAGGCCGAAATTACAGACACAGAAAATGGCTGCATCTATAGAGAACGCTAAGAAGTGTTGGCAGCTTTTCCTCTGAACCTGGCCACTTTTACAAGCAATCCTATGATAGTCAGCAGGACCCACCCTAAAAAGGAAGGGGCATCCACTTGGACCCTTTCCACCTTTTCTAAGTCTCGCTTGATCGAGCCTGATTGAGCACTGATTGAGCAGATAAGCACATGTAATTCTCATTTCAGAAAGGTATTGGTTAGCTTGCTGCTAGCAGCTCAGTTATGTTATGATGTTAGAGGCTATGCAAGGAATGCTTTAGTCCAGCGATATGCAGTTTTTATTGCGTCTTGCATTCAGCAGGAAGATCTTTAGCTTGAATCTGTGGCCTAGGTATTCACCTTGGTATTTCTATTGGCACAAAGTGAAGGAGTATTTGAGAGAAAATGCACAATGTGTTTCTTATGTTGTTATGAACAACTTGTTACTCTTTCTCATTAAGCTTCAGCCACTGCAGAAATATATAAATAAGGGCTGACTTCCTGTAAGACGTGTCCAAAGCTGGGACGAAATAAAAGGAGACACTTGTAAATGATAGTGCTATAGTTTGAGAAAGGGTAAGTTGAGACTGACTTTCATGCGTATTCACAGACCAAGCATCATAAAGATACCAGCATGATCTTCATTGCGGGCTTAGAGCCGGTATTGGCTTTTGAGAGGTAAGTGGATTTTGAGGGCTCGTTGGTCTAGGGGTATGATTCTCGCTTTGGGTGCGAGAGGTCCCGGGTTCAAATCCCGGATGAGCCCTTTTCTTGGTACTCTTTTCAAGTTGTTTTGAAGTTTGCGTTTCAAAGCCAACATCAATTTTTTCTTTGCAGTAGTGGATAATTCTTTGCTAGAGTCTCATGCTTCAGCCCTGCCCAGTCTGAGCTAATACCAAACATCTGGTCTTGCATGGCATGTACGAGCGTTCAGCTAGGGATGTCGGGCAGGTTGCATGAATTAAATCTAAAGCCAGAGGCCCATGGAATAGCCAGTTCGGAGCAGTTTCATTACAGAAAAATCAACTGTAGGTATCTGTTTCTGTAGTGTAGTGGTTATCACGTTCGCCTCACACGCGAAAGGTCCCCGGTTCGAAACCGGGCAGAAACAGTTGTTATATTGTGTTGGCTACAATGTTGATAGGTGCCGTTTTGCCATGGAATTGTCCAAGCCCTGAAGATTATTTCATGCAATCTCGTTCCAAGAAAGGGAATTCTCTCAAAACACTAAAGTAATCGGCGTGTGGATGTATCTGTTGGTTCTCTGACCTTGCTTTCAAAAGAGCCCTGCAATCGGTTCGCTGCTCACCTAGAACAAGCATTAACATGAAGAATTGTTGGCACCAACAGGAATCCTATTTTAGTGGAGTTTTTCTGGCTTTGAGTGCAGAGGCCCTCGGCTCAATTCCAAGATGATCCTTCTCAAGGTGATGATACAAATGCATTGTCACTTTTACGTTTAATGTCAGAATCATTTATTTCCAGTTGGTGGTGTAAGAATGTTTGCAACAGTATGGCGATTTTTCCTAGCCATGCATGAATGAAAGCATATCACTCGCCTTTAGGTGTTTTTCTAATACATTGATATTTGCATCTTCCTTCCTAGCCTGCATGTTTGACTATCTTACAGGAAGCATGTAATAAGTATCACATCAGGGCCCTTCTTCTACTCAATTCACAACTGTTCTATCACGACATAGATAAGAAAGCTGCATCTGCTTTTGTTGTGTAGTGGTAATCAGGTTTACCTGACGTGTGAAAGCCCCATGCTT
The DNA here is from genome assembly GCF_964204655.1 of Triturus cristatus. NCBI lineage: Eukaryota > Metazoa > Chordata > Amphibia > Caudata > Salamandridae > Triturus > Triturus cristatus. Next base: position 739,791,157 of record NC_140591.1, on the reverse strand, counting down.
TGAAAGTACACAGTAACAAAGAAACCGATGACTTTTATAAAAAGGTGTCATGTGTGTCTCTTACTTTGCACAAAAAGTGCCAGAGATGACTTCATTTGCAGTCACTTGAAAAGTAGGGATTCTCCAATAAATGGTAAATGGTTGAAACAAATCTGAAGAAATGCATGACATACCTGTGTGTGTGTGTGTACGCATGTATGTATATATAGGGAGAGAGAGAGCGTCAATATAAACAGACTTTATTTCAATCAAGCTGTCTTTTCTATCCTTTAGGAGCAGAATGTTCTGATCATCAGCGCTCCAGAATGTAGTGTTTTCTTGGCAAGCATCACATATTGTGATGTGTTAGCTAAAAGTTCCATATCCTACAGACTGATATATTCCTCTGTACTTGCACCTTGGGGATTCATCAAAACCTGGCATAATAAGCAGCTTTCTACTGCCACAGACTGGACAGCGAAACAATTTAAAATATCCCAGAAAAAGAAAATAAGCATGCTTAATCAGAGCTTTCTGGACAGGAAGGACATTTGAGCAAGTGAGGAATAAGCACTGCTTTTGTTAATTTGCATAGGCAGAATAGAGACTTCTGGGAAAAGGCCGAAATTACAGACACAGAAAATGGCTGCATCTATAGAGAACGCTAAGAAGTGTTGGCAGCTTTTCCTCTGAACCTGGCCACTTTTACAAGCAATCCTATGATAGTCAGCAGGACCCACCCTAAAAAGGAAGGGGCATCCACTTGGACCCTTTCCACCTTTTCTAAGTCTCGCTTGATCGAGCCTGATTGAGCACTGATTGAGCAGATAAGCACATGTAATTCTCATTTCAGAAAGGTATTGGTTAGCTTGCTGCTAGCAGCTCAGTTATGTTATGATGTTAGAGGCTATGCAAGGAATGCTTTAGTCCAGCGATATGCAGTTTTTATTGCGTCTTGCATTCAGCAGGAAGATCTTTAGCTTGAATCTGTGGCCTAGGTATTCACCTTGGTATTTCTATTGGCACAAAGTGAAGGAGTATTTGAGAGAAAATGCACAATGTGTTTCTTATGTTGTTATGAACAACTTGTTACTCTTTCTCATTAAGCTTCAGCCACTGCAGAAATATATAAATAAGGGCTGACTTCCTGTAAGACGTGTCCAAAGCTGGGACGAAATAAAAGGAGACACTTGTAAATGATAGTGCTATAGTTTGAGAAAGGGTAAGTTGAGACTGACTTTCATGCGTATTCACAGACCAAGCATCATAAAGATACCAGCATGATCTTCATTGCGGGCTTAGAGCCGGTATTGGCTTTTGAGAGGTAAGTGGATTTTGAGGGCTCGTTGGTCTAGGGGTATGATTCTCGCTTTGGGTGCGAGAGGTCCCGGGTTCAAATCCCGGATGAGCCCTTTTCTTGGTACTCTTTTCAAGTTGTTTTGAAGTTTGCGTTTCAAAGCCAACATCAATTTTTTCTTTGCAGTAGTGGATAATTCTTTGCTAGAGTCTCATGCTTCAGCCCTGCCCAGTCTGAGCTAATACCAAACATCTGGTCTTGCATGGCATGTACGAGCGTTCAGCTAGGGATGTCGGGCAGGTTGCATGAATTAAATCTAAAGCCAGAGGCCCATGGAATAGCCAGTTCGGAGCAGTTTCATTACAGAAAAATCAACTGTAGGTATCTGTTTCTGTAGTGTAGTGGTTATCACGTTCGCCTCACACGCGAAAGGTCCCCGGTTCGAAACCGGGCAGAAACAGTTGTTATATTGTGTTGGCTACAATGTTGATAGGTGCCGTTTTGCCATGGAATTGTCCAAGCCCTGAAGATTATTTCATGCAATCTCGTTCCAAGAAAGGGAATTCTCTCAAAACACTAAAGTAATCGGCGTGTGGATGTATCTGTTGGTTCTCTGACCTTGCTTTCAAAAGAGCCCTGCAATCGGTTCGCTGCTCACCTAGAACAAGCATTAACATGAAGAATTGTTGGCACCAACAGGAATCCTATTTTAGTGGAGTTTTTCTGGCTTTGAGTGCAGAGGCCCTCGGCTCAATTCCAAGATGATCCTTCTCAAGGTGATGATACAAATGCATTGTCACTTTTACGTTTAATGTCAGAATCATTTATTTCCAGTTGGTGGTGTAAGAATGTTTGCAACAGTATGGCGATTTTTCCTAGCCATGCATGAATGAAAGCATATCACTCGCCTTTAGGTGTTTTTCTAATACATTGATATTTGCATCTTCCTTCCTAGCCTGCATGTTTGACTATCTTACAGGAAGCATGTAATAAGTATCACATCAGGGCCCTTCTTCTACTCAATTCACAACTGTTCTATCACGACATAGATAAGAAAGCTGCATCTGCTTTTGTTGTGTAGTGGTAATCAGGTTTACCTGACGTGTGAAAGCCCCATGCTTTGAAAGTACACAGTAACAAAGAAACCGATGACTTTTATAAAAAGGTGTCATGTGTGTCTCTTACTTTGCACAAAAAGTGCCAGAGATGACTTCATTTGCAGTCACTTGAAAAGTAGGGATTCTCCAATAAATGGTAAATGGTTGAAACAAATCTGAAGAAATGCATGACATACCTGTGTGTGTGTGTGTACGCATGTATGTATATATAGGGAGAGAGAGAGCGTCAATATAAACAGACTTTATTTCAATCAAGCTGTCTTTTCTATCCTTTAGGAGCAGAATGTTCTGATCATCAGCGCTCCAGAATGTAGTGTTTTCTTGGCAAGCATCACATATTGTGATGTGTTAGCTAAAAGTTCCATATCCTACAGACTGATATATTCCTCTGTACTTGCACCTTGGGGATTCATCAAAACCTGGCATAATAAGCAGCTTTCTACTGCTCACAGACTGGACAGCGAAACAATTTAAAATATCCCAGAAAAAGAAAATAAGCATGCTTAATCAGAGCTTTCTGGACAGGAAGGACATTTGAGCAAGTGAGGAATAAGCACTGCTTTTGTTAATTTGCATAGGCAGAATAGAGACTTCTGGGAAAAGGCCGAAATTACAGACACAGAAAATGGCTGCATCTATAGAGAACGCTAAGAAGTGTTGGCAGCTTTTCCTCTGACCCTGGCCACTTTTACAAGCAATCCTATGATAGTCAGCAGGACCCGCCCTAAAAAGGAAGGGGCATCCACTTGGACCCTTTCCACCTTTTCTAAGTCTCGCCTGATCGAGCACTGATTGAGCAGATAAGCACATGTAATTCTCATTTCAGAAAGGTATTGGTTAGCTTGCTGCTAGCAGCTCAGTTATGTTATGATGTTAGAGGCTATGCAAGGAATGCTTTAGTCCAGCGATATGCAGTTTTTATTGCGCCTTGCATTCAGCAGGAAGATCTTTAGCTTGAATCTGTGGCCTAGGTATTCACCTTGGTATTTCTATTGGCACAAAGTGAAGGAGTATTTGAGAGAAAATGCACAATGTGTTTCTTATGTTGTTATGAACAACTTGTTACTCTTTCTCATTAAGCTTCAGCCACTGCAGAAATATATAAATAAGGGCTGACTTCCTGTAAGACGTGTCCAAAGCTGGGACGAAATAAAAGGAGACACTTGTAAATGATAGTGCTATTGTTTGAGAAAGGGTAAGTTGAGACTGACTTTCATGCGTATTCACAGACCAAGCATCATAAAGATACCAGCATGATCTTCATTGCGGGCTTAGAGCCGGTATTGGCTTTTGAGAGGTAAGAGGATTTTGAGGGCTCGTTGGTCTAGGGGTATGATTCTCGCTTTGGGTGCGAGAGGTCCCGGGTTCAAAGCCCGGACGAGCCCTTTTCTTGGTACTCTTTTCAAGTTGTTTTGAAGTTTGCGTTTCAAAGCCAACATCAATTTTTTCTTTGCAGTAGTGGATAATTCTTTGCTAGAGTCTCATGCTTCAGCCCTGCCCAGTCTGAGCTAATACCAAACATCTGGTCTTGCATGGCATGTACGAGCGTTCAGCTAGGGATGTCGGGCAGGTTGCATGAATTAAATCTAAAGCCAGAGGCCCATGGAATAGCCAGTTCGGAGCAGTTTCATTACAGAAAAATCAACTGTAGGTATCTGTTTCTGTAGTGTAGTGGTTATCACGTTCGCCTCACACGCGAAAGGTCCCCGGTTCGAAACCGGGCAGAAACAGTTGTTATATTGTGTTGGCTACAATGTTGATAGGTGCCGTTTTGCCATGGAATTGTCCAAGCCCTGAAGATTATTTCATGCAATCTCGTTCCAAGAAAGGGAATTCTCTCAAAACACTAAAGTAATCGGCGTGTGGATGTATCTGTTGGTTCTCAGACCTTGCTTTCAAAAGAGCCCTGCAATCGGTTCGCTGCTCACCTAGAACAAGCATTAACATGAAGAATTGTTGGCACCAAAAGGAATCTTATTTTAGTGGAGTGTTTCTGGCTTTGAGTGCAGAGGCCCTCGGCTCAATTCCAAGATGATCCTTCTCAAGGTGATGATACAAATGCATTGTCACCTTTACGTTTAATGTCAGAATCATTTATTTCCAGTTGGTGGTGTAAGAATGTTTGCAACAGTATGGCGATTTTTCCTAGCCATGCATGAATGAAAGCATATCACTCGCCTTTAGGTGTTTTTCTAATACATTGATATTTGCATCTTCCTTCCTAGCCTGCATGTTTGACTATCTTACAGGCTGCATGTAATAAGTATCACATCAGGGCCCTTCTTCTACTCAATTCACAACTGTTCTATCACGATATAGATAAGAAAGCTGCATCTGCTTTTGTTGTGTAGTGGTAATCAGGTTTACCTGACGTGTGAAAGCCCCATGCTTTGAAAGTACACAGTAACAAAGAAACCGATGACTTTTATAGAAAGGTGTCATGTGTGTCTCTTACTTTGCACAAAAAGTGCCAGAGATGACTTCATTTGCAGTCACTTGAAAAGTAGGGATTCTCCAATAAATGGTAAATGGTTGAAACAAATCTGAAGAAATGCATGACATACCTGTGTGTGTGTGTGTACGCATGTATGTATATATAGGGAGAGAGAGAGCGTCAATATAAACAGACTTTATTTCAATCAAGCTGTCTTTTCTATACTTCAGGAGCAGAATGTTCTGATCATCAGCGCTCCAGAATGTTGTGTTTTCTTGGCAAGCATCACATATTGTGATGTGTTAGCTAAAAGTTCCATATCCTACAGACTGATATATTCCTCTGTACTTGCACCTTGGGGATTCATCAAAACCTGGCATAATAAGCAGCTTTCTACTGCTCACAGACTGGACAGCGAAACAATTTAAAATATCCCAGAAAAAGAAAATAAGCATGCTTAATCAGAGCTTTCTGGACAGGAAGGACATTTGAGCAAGTGAGGAATAAGCACTGCTTTTGTTAATTTGCATAGGCAGAATAGAGACTTCTGGGAAAAGGCCGAAATTACAGACACAGAAAATGGCTGCATCTATAGAGAACGCTAAGAAGTGTTGGCAGCTTTTCCTCTGACCCTCGCCACTTTTACAAGCAATCCTATGATAGTCAGCAGGACCCACCCTAAAAAGGAAGGGGCATCCACTTGGACCCTTTCCACCTTTTCTAAGTCTCGCCTGATTGAGCACTGATTGAGCAGATAAGCACATGTAATTCTCATTTCAGAAAGGTATTGGTTAGCTTGCTGCTAGCAGCTCAGTTATGTTATGATGTTAGAGGCTATGCAAGGAATGCTTTAGTCCAGCGATATGCAGTTTTTATTGCGCCTTGCATTCAGCAGGAAGATCTTTAGCTTGAATCTGTGGCCTAGGTATTCACCTTGGTATTTCTATTGGCTCAAAGTGAAGGAGTATTTGAGAGAAAATGCACAATGTGTTTCTTATGTTGTTATGAACAACTTGTTACTCTTTCTCATTAAGCTTCAGCCACTGCAGAAATATATAAATAAGGGCTGACTTCCTGTAAGACGTGTCCAAAGCTGGGACGAAATAAAAGGAGACACTTGTAAATGATAGTGCTATCGTTTGAGAAAGGGTAAGTTGAGACTGACTTTCATGCGTATTCACAGACCAAGCATCATAAAGATACCAGCATGATCTTCATTGCGGGCTTAGAGCCGGTATTGGCTTTTGAGAGGTAAGAGGATTTTGAGGGCTCATTGGTCTAGGGGTATGATTCTCGCTTTGGGTGCGAGAGGTCCCGGGTTCAAATCCCGGATGAGCCCTTTTCTTGGTACTCTTTTCAAGTTGTTTTGAAGTTTGCGTTTCAAAGCCAACATCAATTTTTTCTTTGCAGTAGTGGATAATTCTTTGCTAGAGTCTCATGCTTCAGCCCTGCCCAGTCTGAGCTAATACCAAACATCTGGTCTTGCATGGCATGTACGAGCGTTCAGCTAGGGATGTCGGGCAGGTTGCATGAAAGATATCTAAAGCCAGAGGCCCATGGAATAGCCAGTTCGGAGCAGTTTCATTACAGAAAAATCAACTGTAGGTATCTGTTTCTGTAGTGTAGTGGTTATCACGTTCGACTCACACGCGAAAGGTCCCCGGTTCGAAACTGGGCAGAAACAGTTGTTATATTGTGTTGGCTACAATGTTGATTGGTGCCGTTTTGCCATGGAATTGTCCAAGCCCTGAAGATTATTTCATGCAATCTCGTTCCAAGAAAGGGAATTCTCTCAAAACACTAAAGTAATCGGCGTGTGGATGTATCTGTTGGTTCTCAGACCTTGCTTTCAAAAGAGCCCAGCAATCGGTTCGCTGCTCACCTAGAACAAGCATTAACATGAAGAATTGTTGGCACCAACAGGAATCTTATTTTAGTGGAGTGTTTCTGGCTTTGAGTGCAGAGGCCCTCGGCTCAATTCCAAGATGATCCTTCTCAAGGTGATGATACAAATGCATTGTCACCTTTACGTTTAATGTCAGAATCATTTATTTCCAGTTGGTGGTGTAAGAATGTTTGCAACAGTATGGCGATTTTTCCTAGCCATGCATGAATGAAAGCATATCACTCGCCTTTAGGTGTTTTTCTAATACATTGATATTTGCATCTTCCTTCCTAGCCTGCATGTTTGACTATCTTACAGGAAGCATGTAATAAGTATCACATCAGGGCCCTTCTTCTACTCAAATCACAACTGTTCTATCACGACATAGATAAGAAAGCTGCATCTGCTTTTGTTGTGTAGTGGTAATCAGGTTTACCTGACGTGTGAAAGCCCCATGCTTTGAAATTACACAGTAACAAAGAAACCGATGACTTTTATAAAAAAGGTGTCATGTGTGTATCTTACTTTGCACAAAAAGTGCCAGAGATGACTTCATTTGCAGTCACTTGAAAAGTAGGGATTCTCCAATAAATGGTAAATGGTTGAAACAAATCTGAAGAAATGCATGACATACCTGTGTGTGTGTGTATACGCATGTATGTATATATAGGGAGAGAGAGAGCGTCAATATAAACAGACTTTATTTCAATCAAGCTGTCTTTTCTATCCTTCAGGAGCAGAATGTTCTGATCATCAGCGCTCCAGAATGTAGTGTTTTCTTGGCAAGCATCACATATTGTGATGTGTTAGCTAAAAGTTCCATATCCTACAGACTGATATATTCCTCTGTACTTGCACCTTGGGGATTCATCAAAACCTGGCATCATAAGCAGCTTTCTACTGCCACAGACTGGACAGCGAAACAATTTAAAATATCCCAGAAAAAGAAAATAAGCATGCTTAATCAGAGCTTTCTGGACAGGAAGGACATTTGAGCAAGTGAGGAATAAGCACTGCTTTTGTTAATTTGCATAGGCAGAATAGAGACTTCTGGGAAAAGGCCGAAATTACAGACACAGAAAATGGCTGCATCTATAGAGAACGCTAAGAAGTGTTGGCAGCTTTTCCTCTGACCCTGGCCACTTTTACAAGCAATCCTATGATAGTCAGCAGGACCCACCCTAAAAAGGAAGGGGCATCCACTTGGACCCTTTCCACCTTTTCTGATCGAGCCTGATTGAGCACTGATTGAGCAGATAAGCACATGTAATTCTCATTTCAGAAAGGTATTGGTTAGCTTGCTGCTAGCAGCTCAGTTATGTTATGATGTTAGAGGCTATGCAAGGAATGCTTTAGTCCAGCGATATGCAGTTTTTATTGCGCCTTGCATTCAGCAGGAAGATCTTTAGCTTGAATCTGTGGCCTAGGTATTCACCTTGGTATTTCTATTGGCACAAAGTGAAGGAGTATTTGAGAGAAAATGCACAATGTGTTTCTTATGTTGTTATGAACAACTTGTTACTCTTTCTCATTAAGCTTCAGCCACTGCAGAAATATATAAATAAGGGCTGACTTCCTGTAAGACGTGTCCAAAGCTGGGACGAAATAAAAGGAGACACTTGTAAATGATAGTGCTATTGTTTGAGAAAGGGTAAGTTGAGACTGACTTTCATGCGTATTCACAGACCAAGCATCATAAAGATACCAGCATGATCTTCATTGCGGGCTTAGAGCCGGTATTGGCTTTTGAGAGGTAAGAGGATTTTGAGGGCTCGTTGGTCTAGGGGTATGATTCTCGCTTTGGGTGCGAGAGGTCCCGGGTTCAAAGCCCGGACGAGCCCTTTTCTTGGTACTCTTTTCAAGTTGTTTTGAAGTTTGCGTTTCAAAGCCAACATCAATTTTTTCTTTGCAGTAGTGGATAATTCTTTGCTAGAGTCTCATGCTTCAGCCCTGCCCAGTCTGAGCTAATACCAAACATCTGGTCTTGCATGGCATGTACGAGCGTTCAGCTAGGGATGTCGGGCAGGTTGCATGAATTAAATCTAAAGCCAGAGGCCCATGGAATAGCCAGTTCGGAGCAGTTTCATTACAGAAAAATCAACTGTAGGTATCTGTTTCTGTAGTGTAGTGGTTATCACGTTCGCCTCACACGCGAAAGGTCCCCGGTTCGAAACCGGGCAGAAACAGTTGTTATATTGTGTTGGCTACAATGTTGATAGGTGCTGTTTTGCCATGGAATTGTCCAAGCCCTGAAGATTATTTCATGCAATCTCGTTCCAAGAAAGGGAATTCTCTCAAAACACTAAAGTAATCGGCGTGTGGATGTATCTGTTGGTTCTCAGACCTTGCTTTCAAAAGAGCCCTGCAATCGGTTCGCTGCTCACCTAGAACAAGCATTAACATGAAGAATTGTTGGCACCAACAGGAATCTTATTTTAGTGGAGTGTTTCTGGCTTTGAGTGCAGAGGCCCTCGGCTCAATTCCAAGATGATCCTTCTCAAGGTGATGATACAAATGCATTGTCACCTTTACGTTTAATGTCAGAATCATTTATTTCCAGTTGGTGGTGTAAGAATGTTTGCAACAGTATGGCGATTTTTCCTAGCCATGCATGAATGAAAGCATATCACTCGCCTTTAGGTGTTTTTCTAATACATTGATATTTGCATCTTCCTTCCTAGCCTGCATGTTTGACTATCTTACAGGCTGCATGTAATAAGTATCACATCAGGGCCCTTCTTCTACTCAATTCACAACTGTTCTATCACGATATAGATAAGAAAGCTGCATCTGCTTTTGTTGTGTAGTGGTAATCAGGTTTACCTGACGTGTGAAAGCCCCATGCTTTGAAAGTACACAGTAACAAAGAAACCGATGACTTTTATAGAAAGGTGTCATGTGTGTCTCTTACTTTGCACAAAAAGTGCCAGAGATGACTTCATTTGCAGTCACTTGAAAAGTAGGGATTCTCCAATAAATGGTAAATGGTTGAAACAAATCTGAAGAAATGCATGACATACCTGTGTGTGTGTGTGTACGCATGTATGTATATATAGGGAGAGAGAGAGCGTCAATATAAACAGACTTTATTTCAATCAAGCTGTCTTTTCTATACTTCAGGAGCAGAATGTTCTGATCATCAGCGCTCCAGAATGTTGTGTTTTCTTCGCAAGCATCACATATTGTGATGTGTTAGCTAAAAGTTCCATATCCTACAGACTGATATATTCCTCTGTACTTGCACCTTGGGGATTCATCAAAACCTGGCATAATAAGCAGCTTTCTACTGCTCACAGACTGGACAGCGAAACAATTTAAAATATCCCAGAAAAAGAAAATAAGCATGCTTAATCAGAGCTTTCTGGACAGGAAGGACATTTGAGCAAGTGAGGAATAAGCACTGCTTTTGTTAATTTGCATAGGCAGAATAGAGACTTCTGGGAAAAGGCCGAAATTACAGACACAGAAAATGGCTGCATCTATAGAGAACGCTAAGAAGTGTTGGCAGCTTTTCCTCTGACCCTGGCCACTTTTACAAGCAATCCTATGATAGTCAGCAGGACCCACCCTAAAAAGGAAGGGGCATCCACTTGGACCCTTTCCACCTTTTCTAAGTCTCGCCTGATTGAGCACTGATTGAGCAGATAAGCACATGTAATTCTCATTTCAGAAAGGTATTGGTTAGCTTGCTGCTAGCAGCTCAGTTATGTTATGATGTTAGAGGCTATGCAAGGAATGCTTTAGTCCAGCGATATGCAGTTTTTATTGCGCCTTGCATTCAGCAGGAAGATCTTTAGCTTGAATCTGTGGCCTAGGTATTCACCTTGGTATTTCTATTGGCTCAAAGTGAAGGAGTATTTGAGAGAAAATGCACAATGTGTTTCTTATGTTGTTATGAACAACTTGTTACTCTTTCTCATTAAGCTTCAGCCACTGCAGAAATATATAAATAAGGGCTGACTTCCTGTAAGACGTGTCCAAAGCTGGGACGAAATAAAAGGAGACACTTGTAAATGATAGTGCTATCGTTTGAGAAAGGGTAAGTTGAGACTGACTTTCATGCGTATTCACAGACCAAGCATCATAAAGATACCAGCATGATCTTCATTGCGGGCTTAGAGCCGGTATTGGCTTTTGAGAGGTAAGAGGATTTTGAGGGCTCGTTGGTCTAGGGGTATGATTCTCGCTTTGGGTGCGAGAGGTCCCGGGTTCAAATCCCGGATGAGCCCTTTTCTTGGTACTCTTTTCAAGTTGTTTTGAAGTTTGCGTTTCAAAGCCAACATCAATTTTTTCTTTGCAGTAGTGGATAATTCTTTGCTAGAGTCTCATGCTTCAGCCCTGCCCAGTCTGAGCTAATACCAAACATCTGGTCTTGCATGGCATGTACGAGCGTTCAGCTAGGGATGTCGGGCAGGTTGCATGAAAGAAATCTAAAGCCAGAGGCCCATGGAATAGCCAGTTCGGAGCAGTTTCATTACAGAAAAATCAACTGTAGGTATCTGTTTCTGTAGTGTAGTGGTTATCACGTTCGACTCACACGCGAAAGGTCCCCGGTTCGAAACTGGGCAGAAACAGTTGTTATATTGTGTTGGCTACAATGTTGATTGGTGCCGTTTTGCCATGGAATTGTCCAAGCCCTGAAGATTATTTCATGCAATCTCGTTCCAAGAAAGGGAATTCTCTCAAAACACTAAAGTAATCGGCGTGTGGATGTATCTGTTGGTTCTCAGACCTTGCTTTCAAAAGAGCCCAGCAATCGGTTCGCTGCTCACCTAGAACAAGCATTAACATGAAGAATTGTTGGCACCAACAGGAATCTTATTTTAGTGGAGTGTTTCTGGCTTTGAGTGCAGAGGCCCTCGGCTCAATTCCAAGATGATCCTTCTCAAGGTGATGATACAAATGCATTGTCACCTTTACGTTTAATGTCAGAATCATTTATTTCCAGTTGGTGGTGTAAGAATGTTTGCAACAGTATGGCGATTTTTCCTAGCCATGCATGAATGAAAGCATATCACTCGCCTTTAGGTGTTTTTCTAATACATTGATATTTGCATCTTCCTTCCTAGCCTGCATGTTTGACTATCTTACAGGAAGCATGTAATAAGTATCACATCAGGGCCCTTCTTCTACTCAAATCACAACTGTTCTATCACGACATAGATAAGAAAGCTGCATCTGCTTTTGTTGTGTAGTGGTAATCAGGTTTACCTGACGTGTGAAAGCCCCATGCTTTGAAATTACACAGTAACAAAGAAACCGATGACTTTTATAAAAAAGGTGTCATGTGTGTATCTTACTTTGCACAAAAAGTGCCAGAGATGACTTCATTTGCAGTCACTTGAAAAGTAGGGATTCTCCAATAAATGGTAAATGGTTGAAACAAATCTGAAGAAATGCATGACATACCTGTGTGTGTGTGTATACGCATGTATGTATATATAGGGAGAGAGAGAGCGTCAATATAAACAGACTTTATTTCAATCAAGCTGTCTTTTCTATCCTTCAGGAGCAGAATGTTCTGATCATCAGCGCTCCAGAATGTAGTGTTTTCTTGGCAAGCATCACATATTGTGATGTGTTAGCTAAAAGTTCCATATCCTACAGACTGATATATTCCTCTGTACTTGCACCTTGGGGATTCATCAAAACCTGGCATCATAAGCAGCTTTCTACTGCCACAGACTGGACAGCGAAACAATTTAAAATATCCCAGAAAAAGAAAATAAGCATGCTTAATCAGAGCTTTCTGGACAGGAAGGACATTTGAGCAAGTGAGGAATAAGCACTGCTTTTGTTAATTTGCATAGGCAGAATAGAGACTTCTGGGAAAAGGCCGAAATTACAGACACAGAAAATGGCTGCATCTATAGAGAACGCTAAGAAGTGTTGGCAGCTTTTCCTCTGACCCTCGCCACTTTTACAAGCAATCCTATGATAGTCAGCAGGACCCACCCTAAAAAGGAAGGGGCATCCACTTGGACCCTTTCCACCTTTTCTAAGTCTCGCCTGATCGAGCCTAATTGAGCACTGATTGAGCAGATAAGCACATGTAATTCTCATTTCAGAAAGGTATTGGTTAGCTTGCTGCTAGCAGCTCAGCTCAGTTATGTTATGATGTTAGAGGCTATGCAAGGAATGCTTTAGTCCAGCGATATGCAGTTTTTATTGCGCCTTGCATTCAGCAGGAAGATCTTTAGCTTGAATCTGTGGCCTAGGTATTCACCTATTGGCACAAAGTGAAGGAGTATTTGAGAGAAAATGCACAATGTGTTTCTTATGTTGTTATGAACAACTTGTTACTCTTTCTCATTAAGCTTCAGCCACTGTAGAAATATATAAATAAGGGCTGACTTCCTGTAAGACGTGTCCAAAGCTGGGACGAAATAAAAGGAGACACTTGTAAATGATAGTGCTATCGTTTGAGAAAGGGTAAGTTGAGACTGACTTTCATGCGTATTCACAGACCAAGCATCATAAAGATACCAGCATGATCTTCATTGCGGGCTTAGAGCCGGTATTGGCTTTTGAGAGGTAAGAGAATTTTGAGGGCTCGTTGGTCTAGGGGTATGATTCTCGCTTTGGGTGCGAGAGGTCCCGGGTTTAAATCCCGGACGAGCCCTTTTCTTGGTACTCTTTGCAAGTTGTTTTGAAGTTTGCGTTTCAAAGCCAACATCAATTTTTTCTTTGCAGTAGTGGATAATTCTTTGCTAGAGTCTCATGCTTCAGCCCTGCCCAGTCTGAGCTAATACCAAACATCTGGTCTTGCATGGCATGTACGAGCGTTCAGCTAGGGATGTCGGGCAGGTTGCATGAATTAAATCTAAAGCCAGAGGCCCATGGAATAGCCAGTTCGGAGCAGTTTCATTACAGAAAAATCAACTGTAGGTATCTGTTTCTGTAGTGTAGTGGTTATCACGTTCGCCTCACACGCGAAAGGTCTCCGGTTCGAAACCGGGCAGAAACAGTTGTTATATTGTGTTGGCTACAATGTTGATAGGTGCCGTTTTGCCATGGAATTGTCCAAGCCCTGAAGATTATGTCATGCAATCTCGTTCCAAGAAAGGGAATTCTCTCAAAACACTAAAGTAATCGGCGTGTGGATGTATCTGTTGGTTCTCAGACCTTGCTTTCAAAAGAGCCCTGCAATCGGTTCGCTGCTCACCTAGAACAAGCATTAACATGAAGAATTGTTGGCACCAACAGGAATCTTATTTTAGTGGAGTGTTTCTGGCTTTGAGTGCAGAGGCCCTCGGCTCAATTCCAAGATGATCCTTCTCAAGGTGATGATACAAATGCATTGTCACCTTTACGTTTAATGTCAGAATCATTTATTTCCAGTTGGTGGTGTAAGAATGTTTGCAACAGTATGGCGATTTTTCCTAGCCATGCATGAATGAAAGCATATCACTCGCCTTTAGGTGTTTTTCTAATACATTGATATTTGCATCTTCCTTCCTAGCCTGCATGTTTGACTATCTTACAGGAAGCATGTAATAAGTATCACATCAGGGCCCTTCTTCTACTCAATTCACAACTGTTCTATCACGACATAGATAAGAAAGCTGCATCTGCTTTTGTTGTGTAGTGGTAATCAGGTTTACCTGACGTGTGAAAGCCCCATGCTTTGAAAGTACACAGTAACAAAGAAACCGATGATTTTTATAAAAAGGCGTCATGTGTGTCTCTTACTTTGCACAAAAAGTGCCAGAGATGACTTCATTTGCAGTCACTTGAAAAGTAGGGATTCTCCAATAAATGATAAAGGGTTGAAACAAATCTGAAGAAATGCATGACATACCTGTGTGTGTGTGTGTACGCATGTATGTATATATAGGGAGAGAGAGAGAGCGTCAATATAAACAGACTTTATTTCAATCAAGCTGTCTTTTCTATCCTTCAGGAGCAGAATGTTCTGATCATCAGCGCTCCAGAATGTAGTGTTTTCTTGGCAAGCATCACATATTGTGATGTGTTAGCTAAATGTTCCATATCCCACAGACTGATATATTCCTCTGTACTTGCACCTTGGGGATTCATCAAAACCTGGCATCCTAAGCAGCTTTCTACTGCCACAGACTGGACAGCGAAACAATTTAAAATATCCCAGAAAAAGAAAATAAGCATGCTTAATCAGAGCTTTCTGGACAGGAAGGACATTTGAGCAAGTGAGGAATAAGCACTGCTTTTGTTAATTTGCATAGGCAGAATAGAGACTTCTGGGAAAAGGACGAAATTACAGACACAGAAAATGGCTGCATCTATAGAGAACGCTAAGAAGTGTTGGCAGCTTTTCCTCTGACCCTGGCCACTTTTACAAGCAATCCTATGATAGTCAGCAGGACCCACCCTAAAAAGGAAGGGGCATCCACTTGGACCCTTTCCACCTTTTCTAAGTCTCGCCTGATTGAGCACTGATTGAGCAGATAAGCACATGTAATTCTCATTTCAGAAAGGTATTGGTTAGCTTGCTGCTAGCAGCTCAGTTATGTTATGATGTTAGAGGCTATGCAAGGAATGCTTTCGTCCAGCGATATGCAGTTTTTATTGCGCCTTGCATTCAGCAGGAAGATCTTTAGCTTGAATCTGTGGCCTAGGTATTCACCTTGGTATTTCTATTGGCACAAAGTGAAGGAGTATTTGAGAGAAAATGCACAATGTGTTTCTTATGTTGTTATGAACAACTTGTTACTCTTTCTCATTAAGCTTCAGCCACTGCAGAAATATATAAATAAGGGCTGACTTCCTGTAAGACGTGTCCAAAGCTGGGACGAAATAAAAGGAGACACTTGTAAATGATAGTGCTATCGTTTGAGAAAGGGTAAGTTGAGACTGACTTTCATGCGTATTCACAGACCAAGCATCATAAAGATACCAGCATGATCTTCATTGCGGGCTTAGAGCCGGTATTGGCTTTTGAGAGGTAAGAGGATTTTGAGGGCTCGTTGGTCTAGGGGTATGATTCTCGCTTTGGGTGCGAGAGGTCCCGGGTTCAAATCGCGGACGAGCCCTTTTCTTGGTACTCTTTTCAAGTTGTTTTGAAGTTTGCGTTTCAAAGCCAACATCAATTTTTTCTTTGCAGTAGTGGATAATTCTTTGCTAGAGTCTCATGCTTCAGCCCTGCCCAGTCTGAGCTAATACCAAACATCTGGTCTTGCATGGCATGTACGAGCGTTCAGCTAGGGATGTCGGGCAGGTTGCATGAATTAAATCAAAAGCCAGAGGCCCATGGAATAGCCAGTTCGGAGCAGTTTCATTACAGAAAAATCAACTGTAGGTATCTGATTCTGTAGTGTAGTGGTTATCACGTTCGCCTCACACGCGAAAGGTCCCTGGTTCGAAACCGGGCAGAAACAGTTGTTATATTGTGTTGGCTACAATGTTGATAGGTGCCGTTTTGCCATGGAATTGTCCAAGCCCTGAAGATTATTTCATGCAATCTCGTTTCAAGAAAGGGAATTCTCTCAAAACACTAAAGTAATCGGCGTGTGGATGTATCTGTTGGTTCTCAGACCTTGCTTTCAAAAGAGCCCTGGAATCGGTTCGCTGCTCACCTAGAACAAGCATTAACATGAAGAATTGTTGGCACCAACAGGAATCTTATTTTAGTGGAGTGTTTCTGGCTTTGAGTGCAGAGGCCCTCGGCTCAATTCCAAGATGATCCTTCTCAAGGTGATGATACAAATGCATTGTCACCTTTACGTTTAATGTCAGAATCATTTATTTCCAGTTGGTGGTGTAAGAATGTTTGCAACAGTATGGCGATTTTTCCTAGCCATGCATGAATGAAAGCATATCACTCGCCTTTAGGTGTTTTTCTAATACATTGATATTTGCATCTTCCTTCCTAGCCTGCATGTTTGACTATCTTACAGGAAGCATGTAATAAGTATCACATCAGGGCCCTTCTTCTACTCAATTCACAACTGTTCTATCACGACATAGATAAGAAAGCTGCATCTGCTTTTGTTGTGTAGTGGTAATCAGGTTTACCTGACGTGTGAAAGCCCCATGCTTTGAAAGTACACAGTAACAAAGAAACCGATGACTATTATCAAAAGGTGCCATGTGTGTCTCTTACTTTGCACAAAAAGTGCCAGAGATGACTTCATTTGCAGTCACTTGAAAAGTAGGGATTCTCCAATAAATGGTAAATGGTTGAAACAAATCTGAAGAAATGCATGACATACCTGTGTGTGTGTGTGTACGCATGTATGTATATATAGGGAGAGAGAGAGCGTCAATATAAACAGACTTTATTTCAATCAAGCTGTCTTTTCTATCCTTCAGGAGCAGAATGTTCTGATCATCAGCGCTCCAGAATGTAGTGTTTTCTTGGCAAGCATCACATATTGTGATGTGTTAGCTAAAAGTTCCATATCCTACAGACTGATATATTCCTCTGTACTTGCACCTTGGGGATTCATCAAAACCTGGCATAATAAGCAGCTTTCTACTGCCACAGACTGGACAGCGAAACAATTTAAAATATCCCAGAAAAAGAAAATAAGCATGCTTAATCAGAGCTTTCTGGACAGGAAGGACATTTGAGCAAGTGAGGAATAAGCACTGCTTTTGTTAATTTGCATAGGCAGAATAGAGACTTCTGGGAAAAGGCCAAAATTACAGACACAGAAAATGGCTGCATCTATAGAGAACGCTAAGAAGTGTTGGCAGCTTTTCCTCTGAACCTGGCCACTTTTACAAGCAATCCTATGATAGTCAGCAGGACCCACCCTAAAAAGGAAGGGGCATCCACTTGGACCCTTTCCACCTTTTCTAAGTCTCGCTTGATCGAGCCTGATTGAGCACTGATTGAGCAGATAAGCACATGTAATTCTCATTTCAGAAAGGTATTGGTTAGCTTGCTGCTAGCAGCTCAGTTATGTTATGATGTTAGAGGCTATGCAAGGAATGCTTTAGTCCAGCGATATGCAGTTTTTATTGCGTCTTGCATTCAGCAGGAAGATCTTTAGCTTGAATCTGTGGCCTAGGTATTCACCTTGGTATTTCTATTGGCACAAAGTGAAGGAGTATTTGAGAGAAAATGCACAATGTGTTTCTTATGTTGTTATGAACAACTTGTTACTCTTTCTCATTAAGCTTCAGCCACTGCAGAAATATATAAATAAGGGCTGACTTCCTGTAAGACGTGTCCAAAGCTGGGACGAAATAAAAGGAGACACTTGTAAATGATAGTGCTATCGTTTGAGAAAGGGTAAGTTGAGACTGACTTTCATGCGTATTCACAGACCAAGCATCATAAAGATACCAGCATGATCTTCATTGCGGGCTTAGAGCCGGTATTGGCTTTTGAGAGGTAAGAGGATTTTGAGGGCTCGTTGGTCTAGGGGTATGATTCTCGCTTTGGGTGCGAGAGGTCCCGGGTTCAAATCCCGGATGAGCCCTTTTCTTGGTACTCTTTTCAAGTTGTTTTGAAGTTTGCGTTTCAAAGCCAACATCAATTTTTTCTTTGCAGTAGTGGATAATTCTTTGCTAGAGTCTCATGCTTCAGCCCTGCCCAGTCTGAGCTAATACCAAACATCTGGTCTTGCATGGCATGTACGAGCGTTCAGCTAGGGATGTCGGGCAGGTTGCATGAATTAAATCTAAAGCCAGAGGCCCATGGAATAGCCAGTTCGGAGCAGTTTCATTACAGAAAAATCAACTGTAGGTAACTGTTTCTGTAGTGTAGTGGTTATCACGTTCGCCTCACACGCGAAAGGTCCCCGGTTCGAAACCGGGCAGAAACAGTTGTTATATTGTGTTGGCTACAATGTTGATAGGTGCCGTTTTGCCATGGAATTGTCCAAGCCCTGAAGATTATTTCATGCAATCTCGTTCCAAGAAAGGGAATTCTCTCAAAACACTAAAGTAATCGGCGTGTGGATGTATCTGTTGGTTCTCTGACCTTGCTTTCAAAAGAGCCCTGCAATCGGTTCGCTGCTCACCTAGAACAAGCATTAACATGAAGAATTGTTGGCACCAACAGGAATCCTATTTTAGTGGAGTTTTTCTGGCTTTGAGTGCAGAGGCCCTCGGCTCAATTCCAAGATGATCCTTCTCAAGGTGATGATACAAATGCATTGTCACTTTTACGTTTAATGTCAGAATCATTTATTTCCAGTTGGTGGTGTAAGAATGTTTGCAACAGTATGGCGATTTTTCCTAGCCATGCATGAATGAAAGCATATCACTCGCCTTTAGGTGTTTTTCTAATACATTGATATTTGCATCTTCCTTCCTAGCCTGCATGTTTGACTATCTTACAGGAAGCATGTAATAAGTATCACATCAGGGCCCTTCTTCTACTCAATTCACAACTGTTCTATCACGACATAGATAAGAAAGCTGCATCTGCTTTTGTTGTGTAGTGGTAATCAGGTTTACCTGACGTGTGAAAGCCCCATGCTTTGAAAGTACACAGTAACAAAGAAACCGATGACTTTTATAAAAAGGTGTCATGTGTGTCTCTTACTTTGCACAAAAAGTGCCAGAGATGACTTCATTTGCAGTCACTTGAAAAGTAGGGATTCTCCAATAAATGGTAAATGGTTGAAACAAATCTGAAGAAATGCATGACATACCTGTGTGTGTGTGTGTGTACGCATGTATGTATATATAGGGAGAGAGAGAGCGTCAATATAAACAGACTTTATTTCAATCAAGCTGTCTTTTCTATCCTTCAGGAGCAGAATGTTCTGATCATCAGCGCTCCAGAATGTAGTGTTTTCTTGGCAAGCATCACATATTGTGATGTGTTAGCTAAAAGTTCCATATCCTACAGACTGATATATTCCTCTGTACTTGCACCTTGGGGATTCATCAAAACCTGGCATAATAAGCAGCTTTCTACTGCTCACAGACTGGACAGCGAAACAATTTAAAATATCCCAGAAAAAGAAAATAAGCATGCTTAATCAGAGCTTTCTGGACAGGAAGGACATTTGAGCAAGTGAGGAATAAGCACTGCTTTTGTTAATTTGCATAGGCAGAATAGAGACTTCTGGGAAAAGGCCGAAATTACAGACACAGAAAATGGCTGCATCTATAGAGAACGCTAAGAAGTGTTGGCAGCTTTTCCTCTGACCCTGGCCACTTTTACAAGCAATCCTATGATAGTCAGCAGGACCCGCCCTAAAAAGGAAGGGGCATCCACTTGGACCCTTTCCACCTTTTCTAAGTCTCGCCTGATCGAGCCTGATTGAGCACTGATTGAGCAGATAAGCACATGTAATTCTCATTTCAGAAAGGTATTGGTTAGCTTGCTGCTAGCAGCTCAGTTATGTTATGATGTTAGAGGCTATGCAAGGAATGCTTTAGTCCAGCGATATGCAGTTTTTATTGCGCCTTGCATTCAGCAGGAAGATCTTTAGCTTGAATCTGTGGCCTAGGTATTCACCTTGGTATTTCTATTGGCACAAAGTGAAGGAGTATTTGAGAGAAAATGCACAATGTGTTTCTTATGTTGTTATGAACAACTTGTTACTCTTTCTCATTAAGCTTCAGCCACTGCAGAAATATATAAATAAGGGCTGACTTCCTGTAAGACGTGTCCAAAGCTGGGACGAAATAAAAGGAGACACTTGTAAATGATAGTGCTATTGTTTGAGAAAGGGTAAGTTGAGACTGACTTTCATGCGTATTCACAGACCAAGCATCATAAAGATACCAGCATGATCTTCATTGCGGGCTTAGAGCCGGTATTGGCTTTTGAGAGGTAAGAGGATTTTGAGGGCTCGTTGGTCTAGGGGTATGATTCTCGCTTTGGGTGCGAGAGGTCCCGGGTTCAAAGCCCGGACGAGCCCTTTTCTTGGTACTCTTTTCAAGTTGTTTTGAAGTTTGCGTTTCAAAGCCAACATCAATTTTTTCTTTGCAGTAGTGGATAATTCTTTGCTAGAGTCTCATGCTTCAGCCCTGCCCAGTCTGAGCTAATACCAAACATCTGGTCTTGCATGGCATGTACGAGCGTTCAGCTAGGGATGTCGGGCAGGTTGCATGAATTAAATCTAAAGCCAGAGGCCCATGGAATAGCCAGTTCGGAGCAGTTTCATTACAGAAAAATCAACTGTAGGTATCTGTTTCTGTAGTGTAGTGGTTATCACGTTCGCCTCACACGCGAAAGGTCCCCGGTTCGAAACCGGGCAGAAACAGTTGTTATATTGTGTTGGCTACAATGTTGATAGGTGCCGTTTTGCCATGGAATTGTCCAAGCCCTGAAGATTATTTCATGCAATCTCGTTCCAAGAAAGGGAATTCTCTCAAAACACTAAAGTAATCGGCGTGTGGATGTATCTGTTGGTTCTCAGACCTTGCTTTCAAAAGAGCCCTGCAATCGGTTCGCTGCTCACCTAGAACAAGCATTAACATGAAGAATTGTTGGCACCAACAGGAATCTTATTTTAGTGGAGTGTTTCTGGCTTTGAGTGCAGAGGCCCTCGGCTCAATTCCAAGATGATCCTTCTCAAGGTGATGATACAAATGCATTGTCACCTTTACGTTTAATGTCAGAATCATTTATTTCCAGTTGGTGGTGTAAGAATGTTTGCAACAGTATGGCGATTTTTCCTAGCCATGCATGAATGAAAGCATATCACTCGCCTTTAGGTGTTTTTCTAATACATTGATATTTGCATCTTCCTTCCTAGCCTGCATGTTTGACTATCTTACAGGCTGCATGTAATAAGTATCACATCAGGGCCCTTCTTCTACTCAATTCACAACTGTTCTATCACGATATAGATAAGAAAGCTGCATCTGCTTTTGTTGTGTAGTGGTAATCAGGTTTACCTGACGTGTGAAAGCCCCATGCTTTGAAAGTACACAGTAACATAGAAACCGATGACTTTTATAGAAAGGTGTCATGTGTGTCTCTTACTTTGCACAAAAAGTGCCAGAGATGACTTCATTTGCAGTCACTTGAAAAGTAGGGATTCTCCAATAAATGGTAAATGGTTGAAACAAATCTGAAGAAATGCATGACATACCTGTGTGTGTGTGTGTACGCATGTATGTATATATAGGGAGAGAGAGAGCGTCAATATAAACAGACTTTATTTCAATCAAGCTGTCTTTTCTATACTTCAGGAGCAGAATGTTCTGATCATCAGCGCTCCAGAATGTTGTGTTTTCTTGGCAAGCATCACATATTGTGATGTGTTAGCTAAAAGTTCCATATCCTACAGACTGATATATTCCTCTGTACTTGCACCTTGGGGATTCATCAAAACCTGGCATAATAAGCAGCTTTCTACTGCTCACAGACTGGACAGCGAAACAATTTAAAATATCCCAGAAAAAGAAAATAAGCATGCTTAATCAGAGCTTTCTGGACAGGAAGGACATTTGAGCAAGTGAGGAATAAGCACTGCTTTTGTTAATTTGCATAGGCAGAATAGAGACTTCTGGGAAAAGGCCGAAATTACAGACACAGAAAATGGCTGCATCTATAGAGAACGCTAAGAAGTGTTGGCAGCTTTTCCTCTGACCCTGGCCACTTTTACAAGCAATCCTATGATAGTCAGCAGGACCCACCCTAAAAAGGAAGGGGCATCCACTTGGACCCTTTCCACCTTTTCTAAGTCTCGCCTGATTGAGCACTGATTGAGCAGATAAGCACATGTAATTCTCATTTCAGAAAGGTATTGGTTAGCTTGCTGCTAGCAGCTCAGTTATGTTATGATGTTAGAGGCTATGCAAGGAATGCTTTAGTCCAGCGATATGCAGTTTTTATTGCGCCTTGCATTCAGCAGGAAGATCTTTAGCTTGAATCTGTGGCCTAGGTATTCACCTTGGTATTTCTATTGGCTCAAAGTGAAGGAGTATTTGAGAGAAAATGCACAATGTGTTTCTTATGTTGTTATGAACAACTTGTTACTCTTTCTCATTAAGCTTCAGCCACTGCAGAAATATATAAATAAGGGCTGACTTCCTGTAAGACGTGTCCAAAGCTGGGACGAAATAAAAGGAGACACTTGTAAATGATAGTGCTATCGTTTGAGAAAGGGTAAGTTGAGACTGACTTTCATGCGTATTCACAGACCAAGCATCATAAAGATACCAGCATGATCTTCATTGCGGGCTTAGAGCCGGTATTGGCTTTTGAGAGGTAAGAGGATTTTGAGGGCTCGTTGGTCTAGGGGTATGATTCTCGCTTTGGGTGCGAGAGGTCCCGGGTTCAAATCCCGGATGAGCCCTTTTCTTGGTACTCTTTTCAAGTTGTTTTGAAGTTTGCGTTTCAAAGCCAACATCAATTTTTTCTTTGCAGTAGTGGATAATTCTTTGCTAGAGTCTCATGCTTCAGCCCTGCCCAGTCTGAGCTAATACCAAACATCTGGTCTTGCATGGCATGTACGAGCGTTCAGCTAGGGATGTCGGGCAGGTTGCATGAAAGAAATCTTAAGCCAGAGGCCCATGGAATAGCCAGTTCGGAGCAGTTTCATTACAGAAAAATCAACTGTAGGTATCTGTTTCTGTAGTGTAGTGGTTATCACGTTCGACTCACACGCGAAAGGTCCCCGGTTCGAAACTGGGCAGAAACAGTTGTTATATTGTGTTGGCTACAATGTTGATTGGTGCCGTTTTGCCATGGAATTGTCCAAGCCCTGAAGATTATTTCATGCAATCTCGTTCCAAGAAAGGGAATTCTCTCAAAACACTGAAGTAATCGGCGTGTGGATGTATCTGTTGGTTCTCAGACCTTGCTTTCAAAAGAGCCCAGCAATCGGTTCGCTGCTCACCTAGAACAAGCATTAACATGAAGAATTGTTGGCACCAACAGGAATCTTATTTTAGTGGAGTGTTTCTGGCTTTGAGTGCAGAGGCCCTCGGCTCAATTCCAAGATGATCCTTCTCAAGGTGATGATACAAATGCATTGTCACCTTTACGTTTAATGTCAGAATCATTTATTTCCAGTTGGTGGTGTAAGAATGTTTGCAACAGTATGGCGATTTTTCCTAGCCATGCATGAATGAAAGCATATCACTCGCCTTTAGGTGTTTTTCTAATACATTGATATTTGCATCTTCCTTCCTAGCCTGCATGTTTGACTATCTTACAGGAAGCATGTAATAAGTATCACATCAGGGCCCTTCTTCTACTCAAATCACAACTGTTCTATCACGACATAGATAAGAAAGCTGCATCTGCTTTTGTTGTGTAGTGGTAATCAGGTTTACCTGACGTGTGAAAGCCCCATGCTTTGAAATTACACAGTAACAAAGAAACCGATGACTTTTATAAAAAAGGTGTCATGTGTGTATCTTACTTTGCACAAAAAGTGCCAGAGATGACTTCATTTGCAGTCACTTGAAAAGTAGGGATTCTCCAATAAATGGTAAATGGTTGAAACAAATCTGAAGAAATGCATGACATACCTGTGTGTGTGTGTATACGCATGTATGTATATATAGGGAGAGAGAGAGCGTCAATATAAACAGACTTTATTTCAATCAAGCTGTCTTTTCTATCCTTCAGGAGCAGAATGTTCTGATCATCAGCGCTCCAGAATGTAGTGTTTTCTTGGCAAGCATCACATATTGTGATGTGTTAGCTAAAAGTTCCATATCCTACAGACTGATATATTCCTCTGTACTTGCACCTTGGGGATTCATCAAAACCTGGCATCATAAGCAGCTTTCTACTGCCACAGACTGGACAGCGAAACAATTTAAAATATCCCAGAAAAAGAAAATAAGCATGCTTAATCAGAGCTTTCTGGACAGGAAGGACATTTGAGCAAGTGAGGAATAAGCACTGCTTTTGTTAATTTGCATAGGCAGAATAGAGACTTCTGGGAAAAGGCCGAAATTACAGACACAGAAAATGGCTGCATCTATAGAGAACGCTAAGAAGTGTTGGCAGCTTTTCCTCTGACCCTGGCCACTTTTACAAGCAATCCTATGATAGTCAGCAGGACCCACCCTAAAAAGGAAGGGGCATCCACTTGGACCCTTTCCACCTTTTCTGATCGAGCCTGATTGAGCACTGATTGAGCAGATAAGCACATGTAATTCTCATTTCAGAAAGGTATTGGTTAGCTTGCTGCTAGCAGCTCAGTTATGTTATGATGTTAGAGGCTATGCAAGGAATGCTTTAGTCCAGCGATATGCAGTTTTTATTGCGCCTTGCATTCAGCAGGAAGATCTTTAGCTTGAATCTGTGGCCTAGGTATTCACCTTGGTATTTCTATTGGCACAAAGTGAAGGAGTATTTGAGAGAAAATGCACAATGTGTTTCTTATGTTGTTATGAACAACTTGTTACTCTTTCTCATTAAGCTTCAGCCACTGCAGAAATATATAAATAAGGGCTGACTTCCTGTAAGACGTGTCCAAAGCTGGGACGAAATAAAAGGAGACACTTGTAAATGATAGTGCTATTGTTTGAGAAAGGGTAAGTTGAGACTGACTTTCATGCGTATTCACAGACCAAGCATCATAAAGATACCAGCATGATCTTCATTGCGGGCTTAGAGCCGGTATTGGCTTTTGAGAGGTAAGAGGATTTTGAGGGCTCGTTGGTCTAGGGGTATGATTCTCGCTTTGGGTGCGAGAGGTCCCGGGTTCAAAGCCCGGACGAGCCCTTTTCTTGGTACTCTTTTCAAGTTGTTTTGAAGTTTGCGTTTCAAAGCCAACATCAATTTTTTCTTTGCAGTAGTGGATAATTCTTTGCTAGAGTCTCATGCTTCAGCCCTGCCCAGTCTGAGCTAATACCAAACATCTGGTCTTGCATGGCATGTACGAGCGTTCAGCTAGGGATGTCGGGCAGGTTGCATGAATTAAATCTAAAGCCAGAGGCCCATGGAATAGCCAGTTCGGAGCAGTTTCATTACAGAAAAATCAACTGTAGGTATCTGTTTCTGTAGTGTAGTGGTTATCACGTTCGCCTCACACGCGAAAGGTCCCCGGTTCGAAACCGGGCAGAAACAGTTGTTATATTGTGTTGGCTACAATGTTGATAGGTGCTGTTTTGCCATGGAATTGTCCAAGCCCTGAAGATTATTTCATGCAATCTCGTTCCAAGAAAGGGAATTCTCTCAAAACACTAAAGTAATCGGCGTGTGGATGTATCTGTTGGTTCTCAGACCTTGCTTTCAAAAGAGCCCTGCAATCGGTTCGCTGCTCACCTAGAACAAGCATTAACATGAAGAATTGTTGGCACCAACAGGAATCTTATTTTAGTGGAGTGTTTCTGGCTTTGAGTGCAGAGGCCCTCGGCTCAATTCCAAGATGATCCTTCTCAAGGTGATGATACAAATGCATTGTCACCTTTACGTTTAATGTCAGAATCATTTATTTCCAGTTGGTGGTGTAAGAATGTTTGCAACAGTATGGCGATTTTTCCTAGCCATGCATGAATGAAAGCATATCACTCGCCTTTAGGTGTTTTTCTAATACATTGATATTTGCATCTTCCTTCCTAGCCTGCATGTTTGACTATCTTACAGGCTGCATGTAATAAGTATCACATCAGGGCCCTTCTTCTACTCAATTCACAACTGTTCTATCACGATATAGATAAGAAAGCTGCATCTGCTTTTGTTGTGTAGTGGTAATCAGGTTTACCTGACGTGTGAAAGCCCCATGCTTTGAAAGTACACAGTAACAAAGAAACCGATGACTTTTATAGAAAGGTGTCATGTGTGTCTCTTACTTTGCACAAAAAGTGCCAGAGATGACTTCATTTGCAGTCACTTGAAAAGTAGGGATTCTCCAATAAATGGTAAATGGTTGAAACAAATCTGAAGAAATGCATGACATACCTGTGTGTGTGTGTGTACGCATGTATGTATATATAGGGAGAGAGAGAGCGTCAATATAAACAGACTTTATTTCAATCAAGCTGTCTTTTCTATACTTCAGGAGCAGAATGTTCTGATCATCAGCGCTCCAGAATGTTGTGTTTTCTTCGCAAGCATCACATATTGTGATGTGTTAGCTAAAAGTTCCATATCCTACAGACTGATATATTCCTCTGTACTTGCACCTTGGGGATTCATCAAAACCTGGCATAATAAGCAGCTTTCTACTGCTCACAGACTGGACAGCGAAACAATTTAAAATATCCCAGAAAAAGAAAATAAGCATGCTTAATCAGAGCTTTCTGGACAGGAAGGACATTTGAGCAAGTGAGGAATAAGCACTGCTTTTGTTAATTTGCATAGGCAGAATAGAGACTTCTGGGAAAAGGCCGAAATTACAGACACAGAAAATGGCTGCATCTATAGAGAACGCTAAGAAGTGTTGGCAGCTTTTCCTCTGACCCTGGCCACTTTTACAAGCAATCCTATGATAGTCAGCAGGACCCACCCTAAAAAGGAAGGGGCATCCACTTGGACCCTTTCCACCTTTTCTAAGTCTCGCCTGATTGAGCACTGATTGAGCAGATAAGCACATGTAATTCTCATTTCAGAAAGGTATTGGTTAGCTTGCTGCTAGCAGCTCAGTTATGTTATGATGTTAGAGGCTATGCAAGGAATGCTTTAGTCCAGCGATATGCAGTTTTTATTGCGCCTTGCATTCAGCAGGAAGATCTTTAGCTTGAATCTGTGGCCTAGGTATTCACCTTGGTATTTCTATTGGCTCAAAGTGAAGGAGTATTTGAGAGAAAATGCACAATGTGTTTCTTATGTTGTTATGAACAACTTGTTACTCTTTCTCATTAAGCTTCAGCCACTGCAGAAATATATAAATAAGGGCTGACTTCCTGTAAGACGTGTCCAAAGCTGGGACGAAATAAAAGGAGACACTTGTAAATGATAGTGCTATCGTTTGAGAAAGGGTAAGTTGAGACTGACTTTCATGCGTATTCACAGACCAAGCATCATAAAGATACCAGCATGATCTTCATTGCGGGCTTAGAGCCGGTATTGGCTTTTGAGAGGTAAGAGGATTTTGAGGGCTCGTTGGTCTAGGGGTATGATTCTCGCTTTGGGTGCGAGAGGTCCCGGGTTCAAATCCCGGATGAGCCCTTTTCTTGGTACTCTTTTCAAGTTGTTTTGAAGTTTGCGTTTCAAAGCCAACATCAATTTTTTCTTTGCAGTAGTGGATAATTCTTTGCTAGAGTCTCATGCTTCAGCCCTGCCCAGTCTGAGCTAATACCAAACATCTGGTCTTGCATGGCATGTACGAGCGTTCAGCTAGGGATGTCGGGCAGGTTGCATGAAAGAAATCTAAAGCCAGAGGCCCATGGAATAGCCAGTTCGGAGCAGTTTCATTACAGAAAAATCAACTGTAGGTATCTGTTTCTGTAGTGTAGTGGTTATCACGTTCGACTCACACGCGAAAGGTCCCCGGTTCGAAACTGGGCAGAAACAGTTGTTATATTGTGTTGGCTACAATGTTGATTGGTGCCGTTTTGCCATGGAATTGTCCAAGCCCTGAAGATTATTTCATGCAATCTCGTTCCAAGAAAGGGAATTCTCTCAAAACACTAAAGTAATCGGCGTGTGGATGTATCTGTTGGTTCTCAGACCTTGCTTTCAAAAGAGCCCAGCAATCGGTTCGCTGCTCACCTAGAACAAGCATTAACATGAAGAATTGTTGGCACCAACAGGAATCTTATTTTAGTGGAGTGTTTCTGGCTTTGAGTGCAGAGGCCCTCGGCTCAATTCCAAGATGATCCTTCTCAAGGTGATGATACAAATGCATTGTCACCTTTACGTTTAATGTCAGAATCATTTATTTCCAGTTGGTGGTGTAAGAATGTTTGCAACAGTATGGCGATTTTTCCTAGCCATGCATGAATGAAAGCATATCACTCGCCTTTAGGTGTTTTTCTAATACATTGATATTTGCATCTTCCTTCCTAGCCTGCATGTTTGACTATCTTACAGGAAGCATGTAATAAGTATCACATCAGGGCCCTTCTTCTACTCAAATCACAACTGTTCTATCACGACATAGATAAGAAAGCTGCATCTGCTTTTGTTGTGTAGTGGTAATCAGGTTTACCTGACGTGTGAAAGCCCCATGCTTTGAAATTACACAGTAACAAAGAAACCGATGACTTTTATAAAAAAGGTGTCATGTGTGTATCTTACTTTGCACAAAAAGTGCCAGAGATGACTTCATTTGCAGTCACTTGAAAAGTAGGGATTCTCCAATAAATGGTAAATGGTTGAAACAAATCTGAAGAAATGCATGACATACCTGTGTGTGTGTGTATACGCATGTATGTATATATAGGGAGAGAGAGAGCGTCAATATAAACAGACTTTATTTCAATCAAGCTGTCTTTTCTATCCTTCAGGAGCAGAATGTTCTGATCATCAGCGCTCCAGAATGTAGTGTTTTCTTGGCAAGCATCACATATTGTGATGTGTTAGCTAAAAGTTCCATATCCTACAGACTGATATATTCCTCTGTACTTGCACCTTGGGGATTCATCAAAACCTGGCATCATAAGCAGCTTTCTACTGCCACAGACTGGACAGCGAAACAATTTAAAATATCCCAGAAAAAGAAAATAAGCATGCTTAATCAGAGCTTTCTGGACAGGAAGGACATTTGAGCAAGTGAGGAATAAGCACTGCTTTTGTTAATTTGCATAGGCAGAATAGAGACTTCTGGGAAAAGGCCGAAATTACAGACACAGAAAATGGCTGCATCTATAGAGAACGCTAAGAAGTGTTGGCAGCTTTTCCTCTGACCCTCGCCACTTTTACAAGCAATCCTATGATAGTCAGCAGGACCCACCCTAAAAAGGAAGGGGCATCCACTTGGACCCTTTCCACCTTTTCTAAGTCTCGCCTGATCGAGCCTAATTGAGCACTGATTGAGCAGATAAGCACATGTAATTCTCATTTCAGAAAGGTATTGGTTAGCTTGCTGCTAGCAGCTCAGCTCAGTTATGTTATGATGTTAGAGGCTATGCAAGGAATGCTTTAGTCCAGCGATATGCAGTTTTTATTGCGCCTTGCATTCAGCAGGAAGATCTTTAGCTTGAATCTGTGGCCTAGGTATTCACCTATTGGCACAAAGTGAAGGAGTATTTGAGAGAAAATGCACAATGTGTTTCTTATGTTGTTATGAACAACTTGTTACTCTTTCTCATTAAGCTTCAGCCACTGCAGAAATATATAAATAAGGGCTGACTTCCTGTAAGACGTGTCCAAAGCTGGGACGAAATAAAAGGAGACACTTGTAAATGATAGTGCTATCGTTTGAGAAAGGGTAAGTTGAGACTGACTTTCATGCGTATTCACAGACCAAGCATCATAAAGATACCAGCATGATCTTCATTGCGGGCTTAGAGCCGGTATTGGCTTTTGAGAGGTAAGAGAATTTTGAGGGCTCGTTGGTCTAGGGGTATGATTCTCGCTTTGGGTGCGAGAGGTCCCGGGTTTAAATCCCGGACGAGCCCTTTTCTTGGTACTCTTTGCAAGTTGTTTTGAAGTTTGCGTTTCAAAGCCAACATCAATTTTTTCTTTGCAGTAGTGGATAATTCTTTGCTAGAGTCTCATGCTTCAGCCCTGCCCAGTCTGAGCTAATACCAAACATCTGGTCTTGCATGGCATGTACGAGCGTTCAGCTAGGGATGTCGGGCAGGTTGCATGAATTAAATCTAAAGCCAGAGGCCCATGGAATAGCCAGTTCGGAGCAGTTTCATTACAGAAAAATCAACTGTAGGTATCTGTTTCTGTAGTGTAGTGGTTATCACGTTCGCCTCACACGCGAAAGGTCTCCGGTTCGAAACCGGGCAGAAACAGTTGTTATATTGTGTTGGCTACAATGTTGATAGGTGCCGTTTTGCCATGGAATTGTCCAAGCCCTGAAGATTATGTCATGCAATCTCGTTCCAAGAAAGGGAATTCTCTCAAAACACTAAAGTAATCGGCGTGTGGATGTATCTGTTGGTTCTCAGACCTTGCTTTCAAAAGAGCCCTGCAATCGGTTCGCTGCTCACCTAGAACAAGCATTAACATGAAGAATTGTTGGCACCAACAGGAATCTTATTTTAGTGGAGTGTTTCTGGCTTTGAGTGCAGAGGCCCTCGGCTCAATTC
The DNA here is from genome assembly GCF_964204655.1 of Triturus cristatus. Lineage (NCBI taxonomy): Eukaryota > Metazoa > Chordata > Amphibia > Caudata > Salamandridae > Triturus > Triturus cristatus. The sequence goes on along the minus strand of NC_140591.1, from coordinate 739,760,438 downwards.
CAAGATGATCCTTCTCAAGGTGATGATACAAATGCATTGTCACCTTTACGTTTAATGTCAGAATCATTTATTTCCAGTTGGTGGTGTAAGAATGTTTGCAACAGTATGGCGATTTTTCCTAGCCATGCATGAATGAAAGCATATCACTCGCCTTTAGGTGTTTTTCTAATACATTGATATTTGCATCTTCCTTCCTAGCCTGCATGTTTGACTATCTTACAGGAAGCATGTAATAAGTATCACATCAGGGCCCTTCTTCTACTCAATTCACAACTGTTCTATCACGACATAGATAAGAAAGCTGCATCTGCTTTTGTTGTGTAGTGGTAATCAGGTTTACCTGACGTGTGAAAGCCCCATGCTTTGAAAGTACACAGTAACAAAGAAACCGATGATTTTTATAAAAAGGTGTCATGTGTGTCTCTTACTTTGCACAAAAAGTGCCAGAGATGACTTCATTTGCAGTCACTTGAAAAGTAGGGATTCTCCAATAAATGATAAAGGGTTGAAACAAATCTGAAGAAATGCATGACATACCTGTGTGTGTGTGTGTACGCATGTATGTATATATAGGGAGAGAGAGAGCGTCAATATAAACAGACTTTATTTCAATCAAGCTGTCTTTTCTATCCTTCAGGAGCAGAATGTTCTGATCATCAGCGCTCCAGAATGTAGTGTTTTCTTGGCAAGCATCACATATTGTGATGTGTTAGCTAAATGTTCCATATCCCACAGACTGATATATTCCTCTGTACTTGCACCTTGGGGATTCATCAAAACCTGGCATCATAAGCAGCTTTCTACTGCCACAGACTGGACAGCGAAACAATTTAAAATATCCCAGAAAAAGAAAATAAGCATGCTTAATCAGAGCTTTCTGGACAGGAAGGACATTTGAGCAAGTGAGGAATAAGCACTGCTTTTGTTAATTTGCATAGGCAGAATAGAGACTTCTGGGAAAAGGACGAAATTACAGACACAGAAAATGGCTGCATCTATAGAGAACGCTAAGAAGTGTTGGCAGCTTTTCCTCTGACCCTGGCCACTTTTACAAGCAATCCTATGATAGTCAGCAGGACCCACCCTAAAAAGGAAGGGGCATCCACTTGGACCCTTTCCACCTTTTCTAAGTCTCGCCTGATTGAGCACTGATTGAGCAGATAAGCACATGTAATTCTCATTTCAGAAAGGTATTGGTTAGCTTGCTGCTAGCAGCTCAGTTATGTTATGATGTTAGAGGCTATGCAAGGAATGCTTTAGTCCAGCGATATGCAGTTTTTATTGCGCCTTGCATTCAGCAGGAAGATCTTTAGCTTGAATCTGTGGCCTAGGTATTCACCTTGGTATTTCTATTGGCACAAAGTGAAGGAGTATTTGAGAGAAAATGCACAATGTGTTTCTTATGTTGTTATGAACAACTTGTTACTCTTTCTCATTAAGCTTCAGCCACTGCAGAAATATATAAATAAGGGCTGACTTCCTGTAAGACGTGTCCAAAGCTGGGACGAAATAAAAGGAGACACTTGTAAATGATAGTGCTATCGTTTGAGAAAGGGTAAGTTGAGACTGACTTTCATGCGTATTCACAGACCAAGCATCATAAAGATACCAGCATGATCTTCATTGCGGGCTTAGAGCCGGTATTGGCTTTTGAGAGGTAAGAGGATTTTGAGGGCTCGTTGGTCTAGGGGTATGATTCTCGCTTTGGGTGCGAGAGGTCCCGGGTTCAAATCGCGGACGAGCCCTTTTCTTGGTACTCTTTTCAAGTTGTTTTGAAGTTTGCGTTTCAAAGCCAACATCAATTTTTTCTTTGCAGTAGTGGATAATTCTTTGCTAGAGTCTCATGCTTCAGCCCTGCCCAGTCTGAGCTAATACCAAACATCTGGTCTTGCATGGCATGTACGAGCGTTCAGCTAGGGATGTCGGGCAGGTTGCATGAATTAAATCTAAAGCCAGAGGCCCATGGAATAGCCAGTTCGGAGCAGTTTCATTACAGAAAAATCAACTGTAGGTATCTGATTCTGTAGTGTAGTGGTTATCACGTTCGCCTCACACGCGAAAGGTCCCTGGTTCGAAACCGGGCAGAAACAGTTGTTATATTGTGTTGGCTACAATGTTGATAGGTGCCGTTTTGCCATGGAATTGTCCAAGCCCTGAAGATTATTTCATGCAATCTCGTTTCAAGAAAGGGAATTCTCTCAAAACACTAAAGTAATCGGCGTGTGGATGTATCTGTTGGTTCTCAGACCTTGCTTTCAAAAGAGCCCTGCAATCGGTTCGCTGCTCACCTAGAACAAGCATTAACATGAAGAATTGTTGGCACCAACAGGAATCTTATTTTAGTGGAGTGTTTCTGGCTTTGAGTGCAGAGGCCCTCGGCTCAATTCCAAGATGATCCTTCTCAAGGTGATGATACAAATGCATTGTCACCTTTACGTTTAATGTCAGAATCATTTATTTCCAGTTGGTGGTGTAAGAATGTTTGCAACAGTATGGCGATTTTTCCTAGCCATGCATGAATGAAAGCATATCACTCGCCTTTAGGTGTTTTTCTAATACATTGATATTTGCATCTTCCTTCCTAGCCTGCATGTTTGACTATCTTACAGGAAGCATGTAATAAGTATCACATCAGGGCCCTTCTTCTACTCAATTCACAACTGTTCTATCACGACATAGATAAGAAAGCTGCATCTGCTTTTGTTGTGTAGTGGTAATCAGGTTTACCTGACGTGTGAAAGCCCCATGCTTTGAAAGTACACAGTAACAAAGAAACCGATGACTATTATCAAAAGGTGCCATGTGTGTCTCTTACTTTGCACAAAAAGTGCCAGAGATGACTTCATTTGCAGTCACTTGAAAAGTAGGGATTCTCCAATAAATGGTAAATGGTTGAAACAAATCTGAAGAAATGCATGACATACCTGTGTGTGTGTGTGTACGCATGTATGTATATATAGGGAGAGAGAGAGCGTCAATATAAACAGACTTTATTTCAATCAAGCTGTCTTTTCTATCCTTCAGGAGCAGAATGTTCTGATCATCAGCGCTCCAGAATGTAGTGTTTTCTTGGCAAGCATCACATATTGTGATGTGTTAGCTAAAAGTTCCATATCCTACAGACTGATATATTCCTCTGTACTTGCACCTTGGGGATTCATCAAAACCTGGCATAATAAGCAGCTTTCTACTGCCACAGACTGGACAGCGAAACAATTTAAAATATCCCAGAAAAAGAAAATAAGCATGCTTAATCAGAGCTTTCTGGACAGGAAGGATATTTGAGCAAGTGAGGAATAAGCACTGCTTTTGTTAATTTGCATAGGCAGAATAGAGACTTCTGGGAAAAGGCCGAAATTACAGACACAGAAAATGGCTGCATCTATAGAGAACGCTAAGAAGTGTTGGCAGCTTTTCCTCTGAACCTGGCCACTTTTACAAGCAATCCTATGATAGTCAGCAGGACCCACCCTAAAAAGGAAGGGGCATCCACTTGGACCCTTTCCACCTTTTCTAAGTCTCGCTTGATCGAGCCTGATTGAGCACTGATTGAGCAGATAAGCACATGTAATTCTCATTTCAGAAAGGTATTGGTTAGCTTGCTGCTAGCAGCTCAGTTATGTTATGATGTTAGAGGCTATGCAAGGAATGCTTTAGTCCAGCGATATGCAGTTTTTATTGCGTCTTGCATTCAGCAGGAAGATCTTTAGCTTGAATCTGTGGCCTAGGTATTCACCTTGGTATTTCTATTGGCACAAAGTGAAGGAGTATTTGAGAGAAAATGCACAATGTGTTTCTTATGTTGTTATGAACAACTTGTTACTCTTTCTCATTAAGCTTCAGCCACTGCAGAAATATATAAATAAGGGCTGACTTCCTGTAAGACGTGTCCAAAGCTGGGACGAAATAAAAGGAGACACTTGTAAATGATAGTGCTATAGTTTGAGAAAGGGTAAGTTGAGACTGACTTTCATGCGTATTCACAGACCAAGCATCATAAAGATACCAGCATGATCTTCATTGCGGGCTTAGAGCCGGTATTGGCTTTTGAGAGGTAAGAGGATTTTGAGGGCTCGTTGGTCTAGGGGTATGATTCTCGCTTTGGGTGCGAGAGGTCCCGGGTTCAAATCCCGGATGAGCCCTTTTCTTGGTACTCTTTTCAAGTTGTTTTGAAGTTTGCGTTTCAAAGCCAACATCAATTTTTTCTTTGCAGTAGTGGATAATTCTTTGCTAGAGTCTCATGCTTCAGCCCTGCCCAGTCTGAGCTAATACCAAACATCTGGTCTTGCATGGCATGTACGAGCGTTCAGCTAGGGATGTCGGGCAGGTTGCATGAATTAAATCTAAAGCCAGAGGCCCATGGAATAGCCAGTTCGGAGCAGTTTCATTACAGAAAAATCAACTGTAGGTAACTGTTTCTGTAGTGTAGTGGTTATCACGTTCGCCTCACACGCGAAAGGTCCCCGGTTCGAAACCGGGCAGAAACAGTTGTTATATTGTGTTGGCTACAATGTTGATAGGTGCCGTTTTGCCATGGAATTGTCCAAGCCCTGAAGATTATTTCATGCAATCTCGTTCCAAGAAAGGGAATTCTCTCAAAACACTAAAGTAATCGGCGTGTGGATGTATCTGTTGGTTCTCTGACCTTGCTTTCAAAAGAGCCCTGCAATCGGTTCGCTGCTCACCTAGAACAAGCATTAACATGAAGAATTGTTGGCACCAACAGGAATCCTATTTTAGTGGAGTTTTTCTGGCTTTGAGTGCAGAGGCCCTCGGCTCAATTCCAAGATGATCCTTCTCAAGGTGATGATACAAATGCATTGTCACTTTTACGTTTAATGTCAGAATCATTTATTTCCAGTTGGTGGTGTAAGAATGTTTGCAACAGTATGGCGATTTTTCCTAGCCATGCATGAATGAAAGCATATCACTCGCCTTTAGGTGTTTTTCTAATACATTGATATTTGCATCTTCCTTCCTAGCCTGCATGTTTGACTATCTTACAGGAAGCATGTAATAAGTATCACATCAGGGCCCTTCTTCTACTCAATTCACAACTGTTCTATCACGACATAGATAAGAAAGCTGCATCTGCTTTTGTTGTGTAGTGGTAATCAGGTTTACCTGACGTGTGAAAGCCCCATGCTTTGAAAGTACACAGTAACAAAGAAACCGATGACTTTTATAAAAAGGTGTCATGTGTGTCTCTTACTTTGCACAAAAAGTGCCAGAGATGACTTCATTTGCAGTCACTTGAAAAGTAGGGATTCTCCAATAAATGGTAAATGGTTGAAACAAATCTGAAGAAATGCATGACATACCTGTGTGTGTGTGTGTACGCATGTATGTATATATAGGGAGAGAGAGAGCGTCAATATAAACAGACTTTATTTCAATCAAGCTGTCTTTTCTATCCTTCAGGAGCAGAATGTTCTGATCATCAGCGCTCCAGAATGTAGTGTTTTCTTGGCAAGCATCACATATTGTGATGTGTTAGCTAAAAGTTCCATATCCTACAGACTGATATATTCCTCTGTACTTGCACCTTGGGGATTCATCAAAACCTGGCATAATAAGCAGCTTTCTACTGCTCACAGACTGGACAGCGAAACAATTTAAAATATCCCAGAAAAAGAAAATAAGCATGCTTAATCAGAGCTTTCTGGACAGGAAGGACATTTGAGCAAGTGAGGAATAAGCACTGCTTTTGTTAATTTGCATAGGCAGAATAGAGACTTCTGGGAAAAGGCCGAAATTACAGACACAGAAAATGGCTGCATCTATAGAGAACGCTAAGAAGTGTTGGCAGCTTTTCCTCTGACCCTGGCCACTTTTACAAGCAATCCTATGATAGTCAGCAGGACCCGCCCTAAAAAGGAAGGGGCATCCACTTGGACCCTTTCCACCTTTTCTAAGTCTCGCCTGATCGAGCCTGATTGAGCACTGATTGAGCAGATAAGCACATGTAATTCTCATTTCAGAAAGGTATTGGTTAGCTTGCTGCTAGCAGCTCAGTTATGTTATGATGTTAGAGGCTATGCAAGGAATGCTTTAGTCCAGCGATATGCAGTTTTTATTGCGCCTTGCATTCAGCAGGAAGATCTTTAGCTTGAATCTGTGGCCTAGGTATTCACCTTGGTATTTCTATTGGCACAAAGTGAAGGAGTATTTGAGAGAAAATGCACAATGTGTTTCTTATGTTGTTATGAACAACTTGTTACTCTTTCTCATTAAGCTTCAGCCACTGCAGAAATATATAAATAAGGGCTGACTTCCTGTAAGACGTGTCCAAAGCTGGGACGAAATAAAAGGAGACACTTGTAAATGATAGTGCTATTGTTTGAGAAAGGGTAAGTTGAGACTGACTTTCATGCGTATTCACAGACCAAGCATCATAAAGATACCAGCATGATCTTCATTGCGGGCTTAGAGCCGGTATTGGCTTTTGAGAGGTAAGAGGATTTTGAGGGCTCGTTGGTCTAGGGGTATGATTCTCGCTTTGGGTGCGAGAGGTCCCGGGTTCAAAGCCCGGACGAGCCCTTTTCTTGGTACTCTTTTCAAGTTGTTTTGAAGTTTGCGTTTCAAAGCCAACATCAATTTTTTCTTTGCAGTAGTGGATAATTCTTTGCTAGAGTCTCATGCTTCAGCCCTGCCCAGTCTGAGCTAATACCAAACATCTGGTCTTGCATGGCATGTACGAGCGTTCAGCTAGGGATGTCGGGCAGGTTGCATGAATTAAATCTAAAGCCAGAGGCCCATGGAATAGCCAGTTCGGAGCAGTTTCATTACAGAAAAATCAACTGTAGGTATCTGTTTCTGTAGTGTAGTGGTTATCACGTTCGCCTCACACGCGAAAGGTCCCCGGTTCGAAACCGGGCAGAAACAGTTGTTATATTGTGTTGGCTACAATGTTGATAGGTGCCGTTTTGCCATGGAATTGTCCAAGCCCTGAAGATTATTTCATGCAATCTCGTTCCAAGAAAGGGAATTCTCTCAAAACACTAAAGTAATCGGCGTGTGGATGTATCTGTTGGTTCTCAGACCTTGCTTTCAAAAGAGCCCTGCAATCGGTTCGCTGCTCACCTAGAACAAGCATTAACATGAAGAATTGTTGGCACCAACAGGAATCTTATTTTAGTGGAGTGTTTCTGGCTTTGAGTGCAGAGGCCCTCGGCTCAATTCCAAGATGATCCTTCTCAAGGTGATGATACAAATGCATTGTCACCTTTACGTTTAATGTCAGAATCATTTATTTCCAGTTGGTGGTGTAAGAATGTTTGCAACAGTATGGCGATTTTTCCTAGCCATGCATGAATGAAAGCATATCACTCGCCTTTAGGTGTTTTTCTAATACATTGATATTTGCATCTTCCTTCCTAGCCTGCATGTTTGACTATCTTACAGGCTGCATGTAATAAGTATCACATCAGGGCCCTTCTTCTACTCAATTCACAACTGTTCTATCACGATATAGATAAGAAAGCTGCATCTGCTTTTGTTGTGTAGTGGTAATCAGGTTTACCTGACGTGTGAAAGCCCCATGCTTTGAAAGTACACAGTAACAAAGAAACCGATGACTTTTATAGAAAGGTGTCATGTGTGTCTCTTACTTTGCACAAAAAGTGCCAGAGATGACTTCATTTGCAGTCACTTGAAAAGTAGGGATTCTCCAATAAATGGTAAATGGTTGAAACAAATCTGAAGAAATGCATGACATACCTGTGTGTGTGTGTGTACGCATGTATGTATATATAGGGAGAGAGAGAGCGTCAATATAAACAGACTTTATTTCAATCAAGCTGTCTTTTCTATACTTCAGGAGCAGAATGTTCTGATCATCAGCGCTCCAGAATGTTGTGTTTTCTTGGCAAGCATCACATATTGTGATGTGTTAGCTAAAAGTTCCATATCCTACAGACTGATATATTCCTCTGTACTTGCACCTTGGGGATTCATCAAAACCTGGCATAATAAGCAGCTTTCTACTGCTCACAGACTGGACAGCGAAACAATTTAAAATATCCCAGAAAAAGAAAATAAGCATGCTTAATCAGAGCTTTCTGGACAGGAAGGACATTTGAGCAAGTGAGGAATAAGCACTGCTTTTGTTAATTTGCATAGGCAGAATAGAGACTTCTGGGAAAAGGCCGAAATTACAGACACAGAAAATGGCTGCATCTATAGAGAACGCTAAGAAGTGTTGGCAGCTTTTCCTCTGACCCTGGCCACTTTTACAAGCAATCCTATGATAGTCAGCAGGACCCACCCTAAAAAGGAAGGGGCATCCACTTGGACCCTTTCCACCTTTTCTAAGTCTCGCCTGATTGAGCACTGATTGAGCAGATAAGCACATGTAATTCTCATTTCAGAAAGGTATTGGTTAGCTTGCTGCTAGCAGCTCAGTTATGTTATGATGTTAGAGGCTATGCAAGGAATGCTTTAGTCCAGCGATATGCAGTTTTTATTGCGCCTTGCATTCAGCAGGAAGATCTTTAGCTTGAATCTGTGGCCTAGGTATTCACCTTGGTATTTCTATTGGCTCAAAGTGAAGGAGTATTTGAGAGAAAATGCACAATGTGTTTCTTATGTTGTTATGAACAACTTGTTACTCTTTCTCATTAAGCTTCAGCCACTGCAGAAATATATAAATAAGGGCTGACTTCCTGTAAGACGTGTCCAAAGCTGGGACGAAATAAAAGGAGACACTTGTAAATGATAGTGCTATCGTTTGAGAAAGGGTAAGTTGAGACTGACTTTCATGCGTATTCACAGACCAAGCATCATAAAGATACCAGCATGATCTTCATTGCGGGCTTAGAGCCGGTATTGGCTTTTGAGAGGTAAGAGGATTTTGAGGGCTCGTTGGTCTAGGGGTATGATTCTCGCTTTGGGTGCGAGAGGTCCCGGGTTCAAATCCCGGATGAGCCCTTTTCTTGGTACTCTTTTCAAGTTGTTTTGAAGTTTGCGTTTCAAAGCCAACATCAATTTTTTCTTTGCAGTAGTGGATAATTCTTTGCTAGAGTCTCATGCTTCAGCCCTGCCCAGTCTGAGCTAATACCAAACATCTGGTCTTGCATGGCATGTACGAGCGTTCAGCTAGGGATGTCGGGCAGGTTGCATGAAAGAAATCTAAAGCCAGAGGCCCATGGAATAGCCAGTTCGGAGCAGTTTCATTACAGAAAAATCAACTGTAGGTATCTGTTTCTGTAGTGTAGTGGTTATCACGTTCGACTCACACGCGAAAGGTCCCCGGTTCGAAACTGGGCAGAAACAGTTGTTATATTGTGTTGGCTACAATGTTGATTGGTGCCGTTTTGCCATGGAATTGTCCAAGCCCTGAAGATTATTTCATGCAATCTCGTTCCAAGAAAGGGAATTCTCTCAAAACACTGAAGTAATCGGCGTGTGGATGTATCTGTTGGTTCTCAGACCTTGCTTTCAAAAGAGCCCAGCAATCGGTTCGCTGCTCACCTAGAACAAGCATTAACATGAAGAATTGTTGGCACCAACAGGAATCTTATTTTAGTGGAGTGTTTCTGGCTTTGAGTGCAGAGGCCCTCGGCTCAATTCCAAGATGATCCTTCTCAAGGTGATGATACAAATGCATTGTCACCTTTACGTTTAATGTCAGAATCATTTATTTCCAGTTGGTGGTGTAAGAATGTTTGCAACAGTATGGCGATTTTTCCTAGCCATGCATGAATGAAAGCATATCACTCGCCTTTAGGTGTTTTTCTAATACATTGATATTTGCATCTTCCTTCCTAGCCTGCATGTTTGACTATCTTACAGGAAGCATGTAATAAGTATCACATCAGGGCCCTTCTTCTACTCAAATCACAACTGTTCTATCACGACATAGATAAGAAAGCTGCATCTGCTTTTGTTGTGTAGTGGTAATCAGGTTTACCTGACGTGTGAAAGCCCCATGCTTTGAAATTACACAGTAACAAAGAAACCGATGACTTTTATAAAAAAGGTGTCATGTGTGTATCTTACTTTGCACAAAAAGTGCCAGAGATGACTTCATTTGCAGTCACTTGAAAAGTAGGGATTCTCCAATAAATGGTAAATGGTTGAAACAAATCTGAAGAAATGCATGACATACCTGTGTGTGTGTGTATACGCATGTATGTATATATAGGGAGAGAGAGAGCGTCAATATAAACAGACTTTATTTCAATCAAGCTGTCTTTTCTATCCTTCAGGAGCAGAATGTTCTGATCATCAGCGCTCCAGAATGTAGTGTTTTCTTGGCAAGCATCACATATTGTGATGTGTTAGCTAAAAGTTCCATATCCTACAGACTGATATATTCCTCTGTACTTGCACCTTGGGGATTCATCAAAACCTGGCATCATAAGCAGCTTTCTACTGCCACGGACTGGACAGCGAAACAATTTAAAATATCCCAGAAAAAGAAAATAAGCATGCTTAATCAGAGCTTTCTGGACAGGAAGGACATTTGAGCAAGTGAGGAATAAGCACTGCTTTTGTTAATTTGCATAGGCAGAATAGAGACTTCTGGGAAAAGGCCGAAATTACAGACACAGAAAATGGCTGCATCTATAGAGAACGCTAAGAAGTGTTGGCAGCTTTTCCTCTGACCCTGGCCACTTTTACAAGCAATCCTATGATAGTCAGCAGGACCCACCCTAAAAAGGAAGGGGCATCCACTTGGACCCTTTCCACCTTTTCTGATCGAGCCTGATTGAGCACTGATTGAGCAGATAAGCACATGTAATTCTCATTTCAGAAAGGTATTGGTTAGCTTGCTGCTAGCAGCTCAGTTATGTTATGATGTTAGAGGCTATGCAAGGAATGCTTTAGTCCAGCGATATGCAGTTTTTATTGCGCCTTGCATTCAGCAGGAAGATCTTTAGCTTGAATCTGTGGCCTAGGTATTCACCTTGGTATTTCTATTGGCACAAAGTGAAGGAGTATTTGAGAGAAAATGCACAATGTGTTTCTTATGTTGTTATGAACAACTTGTTACTCTTTCTCATTAAGCTTCAGCCACTGTAGAAATATATAAATAAGGGCTGACTTCCTGTAAGACGTGTCCAAAGCTGGGACGAAATAAAAGGAGACACTTGTAAATGATAGTGCTATCGTTTGAGAAAGGGTAAGTTGAGACTGACTTTCATGCGTATTCACAGACCAAGCATCATAAAGATACCAGCATGATCTTCATTGCGGGCTTAGAGCCGGTATTGGCTTTTGAGAGGTAAGAGGATTTTGAGGGCTCGTTGGTCTAGGGGTATGATTCTCGCTTTGGGTGCGAGAGGTCTCGGGTTCAAATCCCGGACGAGCCCTTTTCTTGGTACTCTTTTCAAGTTGTTTTGAAGTTTGCGTTTCAAAGCCAACATCAATTTTTTCTTTGCAGTAGTGGATAATTCTTTGCTAGAGTCTCATGCTTCAGCCCTGCCCAGTCTGAGCTAATACCAAACATCTGGTCTTGCATGGCATGTACGAGCGTTCAGCTAGGGATGTCGGGCAGGTTGCATGAAAGAAATCTAAAGCCAGAGGCCCATGGAATAGCCAGTTCGGAGCAGTTTCATTACAGAAAAATCAACTGTAGGTATCTGTTTCTGTAGTGTAGTGGTTATCATGTTTGCCTCACACGCGAAAGGTCCTCGGTTCGAAACCGGGCAGAAATAGTTGTTATATTGTGTTGGCTACAATGTTGATAGGTGCCGTTTTGCCATGGAATTGTCCAAGCCCTGAAGATTATTTCATGCAATCTCGTTCCAAGAAAGGGAATTCTCTCAAAACACTAAAGTAATCGGCGTGTGGATGTATCTGTTGGTTCTCAGACCTTGCTTTCAAAAGAGCCCAGCAATCGGTTCGCTGCTCACCTAGAACAAGCATTAACATGAAGAATTGTTGGCACCAACAGGAATCTTATTTTAGTGGAGTGTTTCTGGCTTTGAGTGCAGAGGCCCTCGGCTCAATTCCAAGATGATCCTTCTCAAGGTGATGATACAAATGCATTGTCACCTTTACGTTTAATGTCAGAATCATTTATTTCCAGTTGGTGGTGTAAGAATGTTTGCAACAGTATGGCGATTTTTCCTAGCCATGCATGAATGAAAGCATATCACTCGCCTTTAGGTGTTTTTCTAATACATTGATATTTGCATCTTCCTTCCTAGCCTGCATGTTTGACTATCTTACAGGAAGCATGCAATAAGTATCACATCAGGGCCCTTCTTCTACTCAAATCACAACTGTTCTATCACGACATAGATAAGAAAGCTGCATCTGCTTTTGTTGTGTAGTGGTAATCAGGTTTACCTGACGTGTGAAAGCCCCATGCTTTGAAATTACACAGTAACAAAGAAACCGGTGACTTTTATAAAAAGGTGTCATGTGTGTATCTTACTTTGCACAAAAAGTGCCAGAGATGACTTCATTTGCAGTCACTTGAAAAGTAGGGATTCTCCAATAAATGGTAAATGGTTGAAACAAATCTGAAGAAATGCATGACATACCTGTGTGTGTGTGTATACGCATGTATGTATATATAGGGAGAGAGAGAGCGTCAATATAAACAGACTTTATTTCAATCAAGCTGTCTTTTCTATCCTTCAGGAGCAGAATGTTCTGATCATCAGCGCTCCAGAATGTAGTGTTTTCTTGGCAAGCATCACATATTGTGATGTGTTAGCTAAAAGTTCCATATCCTACAGACTGATATATTCCTCTGTACTTGCACCTTGGGGATTCATCAAAACCTGGCATCATAAGCAGCTTTCTACTGCCACAGACTGGACAGCGAAACAATTTAAAATATCCCAGAAAAAGAAAATAAGCATGCTTAATCAGAGCTTTCTGGACAGGAAGGACATTTGAGCAAGTGAGGAATAAGCACTGCTTTTGTTAATTTGCATAGGCAGAATAGAGACTTCTGGGAAAAGGCGGAAATTACAGACACAGAAAATGGCTGCATCTATAGAGAACGCTAAGAAGTGTTGGCAGCTTTTCCTCTGACCCTGGCCACTTTTACAAGCAATCCTATGATAGTCAGCAGGAACCACCCTAAAAAGGAAGGGGCATCCACTTGGACCCTTTCCACCTTTTCTAAGTCTCGCCTGATCGAGCCTAATTGAGCCCTGATTGAGCAGATAAGCACATGTAATTCTCATTTCAGAAAGGTATTGGTTAGCTTGCTGCTAGCAGCTCAGCTCAGTTATGTTATGATGTTAGAGGCTATGCAAGGAATGCTTTAGTCCAGCGATATGCAGTTTTTATTGCGCCTTGCATTCAGCAGGAAGATCTTTAGCTTGAATCTGTGGCCTAGGTATTCACCTATTGGCACAAAGTGAAGGAGTATTTGAGAGAAAATGCACAATGTGTTTCTTATGTTGTTATGAACAACTTGTTACTCTTTCTCATTAAGCTTCAGCCACTGCAGAAATATATAAATAAGGGCTGACTTCCTGTAAGACGTGTCCAAAGCTGGGACGAAATAAAAGGAGACACTTGTAAATGATAGTGCTATCGTTTGAGAAAGGGTAAGTTGAGACTGACTTTCATGCGTATTCACAGACCAAGCATCATAAAGATACCAGCATGATCTTCATTGCGGGCTTAGAGCCGGTATTGGCTTTTGAGAGGTAAGAGAATTTTGAGGGCTCGTTGGTCTAGGGGTATGATTCTCGCTTTGGGTGCGAGAGGTCCCGGGTTTAAATCCCGGACGAGCCCTTTTCTTGGTACTCTTTGCAAGTTGTTTTGAAGTTTGCGTTTCAAAGCCAACATCAATTTTTTCTTTGCAGTAGTGGATAATTCTTTGCTAGAGTCTCATGCTTCAGCCCTGCCCAGTCTGAGCTAATACCAAACATCTGGTCTTGCATGGCATGTACGAGCGTTCAGCTAGGGATGTCGGGCAGGTTGCATGAATTAAATCTAAAGCCAGAGGCCCATGGAATAGCCAGTTCGGAGCAGTTTCATTACAGAAAAATCAACTGTAGGTATCTGTTTCTGTAGTGTAGTGGTTATCACGTTCGACTCACACGCGAAAGGTCTCCGGTTCGAAACCGGGCAGAAACAGTTGTTATATTGTGTTGGCTACAATGTTGATAGGTGCCGTTTTGCCATGGAATTGTCCAAGCCCTGAAGATTATGTCATGCAATCTCGTTCCAAGAAAGGGAATTCTCTCAAAACACTAAAGTAATCGGCGTGTGGATGTATCTGTTGGTTCTCAGACCTTGCTTTCAAAAGAGCCCTGCAATCGGTTCGCTGCTCACCTAGAACAAGCATTAACATGAAGAATTGTTGGCACCAACAGGAATCTTATTTTAGTGGAGTGTTTCTGGCTTTGAGTGCAGAGGCCCTCGGCTCAATTCCAAGATGATCCTTCTCAAGGTGATGATACAAATGCATTGTCACCTTTACGTTTAATGTCAGAATCATTTATTTCCAGTTGGTGGTGTAAGAATGTTTGCAACAGTATGGCGATTTTTCCTAGCCATGCATGAATGAAAGCATATCACTCGCCTTTAGGTGTTTTTCTAATACATTGATATTTGCATCTTCCTTCCTAGCCTGCATGTTTGACTATCTTACAGGAAGCATGTAATAAGTATCACATCAGGGCCCTTCTTCTACTCAATTCACAACTGTTCTATCACGACATAGATAAGAAAGCTGCATCTGCTTTTGTTGTGTAGTGGTAATCAGGTTTACCTGACGTGTGAAAGCCCCATGCTTTGAAAGTACACAGTAACAAAGAAACCGATGATTTTTATAAAAAGGTGTCATGTGTGTCTCTTACTTTGCACAAAAAGTGCCAGAGATGACTTCATTTGCAGTCACTTGAAAAGTAGGGATTCTCCAATAAATGATAAAGGGTTGAAACAAATCTGAAGAAATGCATGACATACCTGTGTGTGTGTGTGTACGCATGTATGTATATATAGGGAGAGAGAGAGCGTCAATATAAACAGACTTTATTTCAATCAAGCTGTCTTTTCTATCCTTCAGGAGCAGAATGTTCTGATCATCAGCGCTCCAGAATGTAGTGTTTTCTTGGCAAGCATCACATATTGTGATGTGTTAGCTAAATGTTCCATATCCCACAGACTGATATATTCCTCTGTACTTGCACCTTGGGGATTCATCAAAACCTGGCATCATAAGCAGCTTTCTACTGCCACAGACTGGACAGCGAAACAATTTAAAATATCCCAGAAAAAGAAAATAAGCATGCTTAATCAGAGCTTTCTGGACAGGAAGGACATTTGAGCAAGTGAGGAATAAGCACTGCTTTTGTTAATTTGCATAGGCAGAATAGAGACTTCTGGGAAAAGGACGAAATTACAGACACAGAAAATGGCTGCATCTATAGAGAACGCTAAGAAGTGTTGGCAGCTTTTCCTCTGACCCTGGCCACTTTTACAAGCAATCCTATGATAGTCAGCAGGACCCACCTAAAAAGGAAGGGGCATCCACTTTGACCCTTTCCACCTTTTCTGATCGAGCCTGATTGAGCACTGATTGAGCAGATAAGCACATGTAATTCTCATTTCAGAAAGGTATTGGTTAGCTTGCTGCTAGCAGCTCAGTTATGTTATGATGTTAGAGGCTATGCAAGGAATGCTTTAGTCCAGCGATATGCAGTTTTTATTGCGCCTTGCATTCAGCAGGAAGATCTTTAGCTTGAATCTGTGGCCTAGGTATTCACCTTGGTATTTCTATTGGCACAAAGTGAAGGAGTATTTGAGAGAAAATGCACAATGTGTTTCTTATGTTGTTATGAACAACTTGTTACTCTTTCTCATTAAGCTTCAGCCACTGCAGAAATATATAAATAAGGGCTGACTTCCTGTAAGACGTGTCCAAAGCTGGGACGAAATAAAAGGAGACACTTGTAAATGATAGTGCTATCGTTTGAGAAAGGGTAAGTTGAGACTGACTTTAATGCGTATTCACAGACCAAGCATCATAAAGATACCAGCATGATCTTCATTGCGGGCTTAGAGCCGGTATTGGCTTTTGAGAGGTAAGAGGATTTTGAGGGCTTGTTGGTCTAGGGGTATGATTCTCGCTTTGGGTTCGAGAGGTCCCGGGTTCAAATCCCGGACGAGCCCTTTTCTTGGTACTCTTTTCAAGTTGTTTTGAAGTTTGCGTTTCAAAGCCAACATCAATTTTTTCTTTGCAGTAGTGGATAATTCTTTGCTAGAGTCTCATGCTTCAGCCCTGCCCAGTCTGAGCTAATACCAAACATCTGGTCTTGCATGGCATGTACGAGCGTTCAGCTAGGGATGTCGGGCAGGTTGCATGAAAGAAATCTAAAGCCAGAGGCCCATGGAATAGCCAGTTCGGAGCAGTTTCATTACAGAAAAATCAACTGTAGGTATCTGTTTCTGTAGTGTAGTGGTTATCATGTTCGCCTCACACGCGAAAGGTCCTCGGTTCGAAACCGGGCAGAAACAGTTGTTATATTGTGTTGGCTACAATGTTGATAGGTGCCGTTTTGCCATGGAATTGTCCAAGCCCTGAAGATTATTTCATGCAATCTCGTTCCAAGAAAGGGAATTCTCTCAAAACACTAAAGTAATCGGCGTGTGGATGTATCTGTTGGTTCTCAGACCTTGCTTTCAAAAGAGCCCAGCAATCGGTTCGCTGCTCACCTAGAACAAGCATTAACATGAAGAATTGTTGGCACCAACAGGAATCTTATTTTAGTGGAGTGTTTCTGGCTTTGAGTGCAGAGGCCCTCGGCTCAATTCCAAGATGATCCTTCTCAAGGTGATGATACAAATGCATTGTCACCTTTACGTTTAATGTCAGAATCATTTATTTCCAGTTGGTGGTGTAAGAATGTTTGCAACAGTATGGCGATTTTTCCTAGCCATGCATGAATGAAAGCATATCACTCGCCTTTAGGTGTTTTTCTAATACATTCATATTTGCATCTTCCTTCCTAGCCTGCATGTTTGACTATCTTACAGGAAGCATGTAATAAGTATCACATCAGGGCCCTTCTTCTACTCAAATCACAACTGTTCTATCACGACATAGATAAGAAAGCTGCATCTGCTTTTGTTGTGTAGTGGTAATCAGGTTTACCTGACGTGTGAAAGCCCCATGCTTTGAAATTACACAGTAACAAAGAAACCGATGACTTTTATAAAAAGGTGTCATGTGTGTATCTTACTTTGCACAAAAAGTGCCAGAGATGACTTCATTTGCAGTCACTTGAAAAGTAGGGATTCTCCAATAAATGGTAAATGGTTGAAACAAATCTGAAGAAATGCATGACATACCTGTGTGTGTGTGTATACGCATGTATGTATATATAGGGAGAGAGAGAGCGTCAATATAAACAGACTTTATTTCAATCAAGCTGTCTTTTCTATCCTTCAGGAGCAGAATGTTCTGATCATCAGCGCTCCAGAATGTAGTGTTTTCTTGGCAAGCATCACATATTGTGATGTGTTAGCTAAAAGTTCCATATCCTACAGACTGATATATTCCTCTGTACTTGCACCTTGGGGATTCATCAAAACCTGGCATCATAAGCAGCTTTCTACTGCCACAGACTGGACAGCGAAACAATTTAAAATATCCCAGAAAAAGAAAATAAGCATGCTTAATCAAAGCTTTCTGGACAGGAAGGACATTTGAGCAAGTGAGGAATAAGCACTGCTTTTGTTAATTTGCATAGGCAGAATAGAGACTTCTGGGAAAAGGCGGAAATTACAGACACAGAAAATGGCTGCATCTATAGAGAACGCTAAGAAGTTTTGGCAGCTTTTCCTCTGACCCTGGCCACTTTTACAAGCAATCCTATGATAGTCAGCAGGACCCACCCTAAAAAGGAAGGGGCATCCACTTGGACCCTTTCCACCTTTTCTAAGTCTCGCCTGATCGAGCCTAATTGAGCACTGATTGAGCAGATAAGCACATGTAATTCTCATTTCAGAAAGTTATTGGTTAGCTTGCTGCTAGCAGCTCAGTTATGTTATGATGTTAGAGGCTATGCAAGGAATGCTTTAGTCCAGCGATATGCAGTTTTTATTGCGCCTTGCATTCAGCAGGAAGATCTTTAGCTTGAATCTGTGGCCTAGGTATTCACCTTGGTATTTCTATTGGCACAAAGTGAAGGAGTATTTGAGAGAAAATGCACAATGTGTTTCTTATGTTGTTATGAACAACTTGTTACTCTTTCTCATTAAGCTTCAGCCACTGCAGAAATATATAAATAAGGGCTGACTTCCTGTAAGACGTGTCCAAAGCTGGGACGAAATAAAAGGAGACACTTGTAAATGATAGTGCTATCGTTTGAGAAAGGGTAAGTTGAGACTGACTTTCATGCGTATTCACAGACCAAGCATCATAAAGATACCAGCATGATCTTCATTGCGGGCTTAGAGCCGGTATTGGCTTTTGAGAGGTAAGAGGATTTTGAGGGCTCGTTGGTCTAGGGGTATGATTCTCGCTTTGGGTACGAGAGGTCCCGGGTTCAAATCCCGGACGAGCCCTTTTCTTGGTACTCTTTTCAAGTTGTTTTGAAGTTTGCGTTTCAAAGCCAACATCAATTTTTTCTTTGCAGTAGTGGATAATTCTTTGCTAGAGTCTCATGCTTCAGCCCTGCCCAGTCTGAGCTAATACCAAACATCTGGTCTTGCATGGCGTGTACGAGCGTTCAGCTAGGGATGTCGGGCAGGTTGCATGAATTAAATCTAAAGCCAGAGGCCCATGGAATAGCCAGTTCGGAGCAGTTTCATTACAGAAAAATCAACTGTAGGTATCTGTTTCTGTAGTGTAGTGGTTATCACGTTCGCCTCACACGCCAAAGGTCCCCGGTTCGAAACCGGGCAGAAACAGTTGTTATATTGTGTTGGCTACAATGTTGATAGGTGCCGTTTTGCCATGGAATTGTCCAAGCCCTGAAGATTATTTCATGCAATCTCGTTCCAAGAAAGGGAATTCTCTCAAAACACTAAAGTAATCGGCGTGTGGATGTATCTGTTGGTTCTCAGACCTTGCTTTCAAAAGAGCCCTGCAATCGGTTCGCTGCTCACCTAGAACAAGCATTAACATGAAGAATTGTTGGCACCAACAGGAATCTTATTTTAGTGGAGTGTTTCTGGCTTTGAGTGCAGAGGCCCTCGGCTCAATTCCAAGATGATCCTTCTCAAGGTGATGATACAAATGCATTGTCACCTTTACGTTTAATGTCAGAATCATTTATTTCCAGTTGGTGGTGTAAGAATGTTTGCAACAGTATGGCGATTTTTCCTAGCCATGCATGAATGAAAGCATATCACTCGCCTTTAGGTGTTTTTCTAATACATTGATATTTGCATCTTCCTTCCTAGCCTGCATGTTTGACTATCTTACAGGAAGCATGTAATAAGTATCACATCAGGGCCCTTCTTCTACTCAATTCACAACTGTTCTATCACGACATAGATAAGAAAGCTGCATCTGCTTTTGTTGTGTAGTGGTAATCAGGTTTACCTGACGTGTGAAAGCCCCATGCTTTGAAAGTACACAGTAACAAAGAAACCGATGACTTTTATAAAAAGGTGCCATGTGTGTCTCTTACTTTGCACAAAAAGTGCCAGAGATGACTTCATTTGCAGTCACTTGAAAAGTAGGGATTCTCCAATAAATGGTAAATGGTTGAAACAAATCTGAAGAAATGCATGACATACCTGTGTGTGTGTGTGTACGCATGTATGTATATATAGGGAGAGAGAGAGCGTCAATATAAACAGACTTTATTTCAATCAAGCTGTCTTTTCTATCCTTCAGGAGCAGAATGTTCTGATCATCAGCGCTCCAGAATGTAGTGTTTTCTTGGCAAGCATCACATATTGTGATGTGTTAGCTAAAAGTTCCATATCCTACAGACTGATATATTCCTCTGTACTTGCACCTTGGGGATTCATCAAAACCTGGCATAATAAGCAGCTTTCTACTGCCACAGACTGGACAGCGAAACAATTTAAAATATCCCAGAAAAAGAAAATAAGCATGCTTAATCAGAGCTTTCTGGACAGGAAGGACATTTGAGCAAGTGAGGAATAAGCACTGCTTTTGTTAATTTGCTTAGGCAGAATAGAGACTTCTGGGAAAAGGCCGAAATTACAGACACAGAAAATGGCTGCATCTATAGAGAACGCTAAGAAGTGTTGGCAGCTTTTCCTCTGACCCTGGCCACTTTTACAAGCAATCCTATGATAGTCAGCAGGACCCACCCTAAAAAGGAAGGGGCATCCACTTGGACCCTTTCCACCTTTTCTGATCGAGCCTGATTGAGCACTGATTGAGCAGATAAGCACATGTAATTCTCATTTCAGAAAGGTATTGGTTAGCTTGCTGCTAGCAGCTCAGTTATGTTATGATGTTAGAGGCTATGCAAGGAATGCTTTAGTCCAGCGATATGCAGTTTTTATTGCGCCTTGCATTCAGCAGGAAGATCTTTAGCTTGAATCTGTGGCCTAGGTATTCACCTTGGTATTTCTATTGGCACAAAGTGAAGGAGTATTTGAGAGAAAATGCACAATGTGTTTCTTATGTTGTTATGAACAACTTGTTACTCTTTCTCATTAAGCTTCAGCCACTGCAGAAATATATAAATAAGGGCTGACTTCCTGTAAGACGTGTCCAAAGCTGGGACGAAATAAAAGGAGACACTTGTAAATGATAGTGCTATCGTTTGAGAAAGGGTAAGTTGAGACTGACTTTCATGCGTATTCACAGACCAAGCATCATAAAGATACCAGCATGATCTTCATTGCGGGCTTAGAGCCGGCATTGGCTTTTGAGAGGTAAGAGGATTTTGAGGGCTCGTTGGTCTAGGGGTATGATTCTCGCTTTGGGTGCGAGAGGTCCCGGGTTCAAATCCCGGACGAGCCCTTTTCTTGGTACTCTTTTCAAGTTGTTTTGAAGTTTGCGTTTCAAAGCCAACATCAATTTTTTCTTTGCAGTAGTGGATAATTCTTTGCTAGAGTCTCATGCTTCAGCCCTGCCCAGTCTGAGCTAATACCAAACATCCGGTCTTGCATGGCATGTACGAGCGTTCAGCTAGGGATGTCGGGCAGGTTGCATGAATTAAATCTAAAGCCAGAGGCCCATGGAATAGCCAGTTCGGAGCAGTTTCATTACAGAAAAATCAACTGTAGGTATCTGTTTCTGTAGTGTAGTGGTTATCACGTTCGCCTCACACGCGAAAGGTCCCCGGTTCGAAACCGGGCAGAAACAGTTGTTATATTGTGTTGGCTACAATGTTGATAGGTGCCGTTTTGCCATGGAATTGTCCAAGCCCTGAAGATTATTTCATGCAATCTCGTTCCAAGAAAGGGAATTCTCTCAAAACACTAAAGTAATCGGCGTGTGGATGTATCTGTTGGTTCTCAGACCTTGCTTTCAAAAGAGCCCTGCAATCGGTTCGCTGCTCACCTAGAACAAGCATTAACATGAAGAATTGTTGGCACCAACAGGAATCCTATTTTAGTGGAGTGTTTCTGGCTTTGAGTGCAGAGGCCCTCGGCTCAATTCCAAGATGATCCTTCTCAAGGTGATGATACAAATGCATTGTCACCTTTACGTTTAATGTCAGAATCATTTATTTCCAGTTGGTGGTGTAAGAATGTTTGCAACAGTATGGCGATTTTTCCTAGCCATGCATGAATGAAAGCATATCACTCGCCTTTAGGTGTTTTTCTAATACATTGATATTTGCATCTTCCTTCCTAGCCTGCATGTTTGACTATCTTACAGGAAGCATGTAATAAGTATCACATCAGGGCCCTTCTTCTACTCAATTCACAACTGTTCTATCACGACATAGATAAGAAAGCTGCATCTGCTTTTGTTGTGTAGTGGTAATCAGGTTTACCTGACGTGTGAAAGCCCCATGCTTTGAAAGTACACAGTAACAAAGAAACCGATGACTTTTATAAAAAGGTGCCATGTGTGTCTCTTACTTTGCACAAAAAGTGCCAGAGATGACTTCATTTGCAGTCACTTGAAAAGTAGGGATTCTCCAATAAATGGTAAATGGTTGAAACAAATCTGAAGAAATGCATGACATACCTGTGTGTGTGTACGCATGTATGTATATATAGGGAGAGAGAGAGCGTCAATATAAACAGACTTTATTTCAATCAAGCTGTCTTTTCTATCCTTCAGGAGCAGAATGTTCTGATCATCAGCGCTCCAGAATGTAGTGTTTTCTTGGCAAGCATCACATATTGTGATGTGTTAGCTAAAAGTTCCATATCCTACAGACTGATATATTCCTCTGTACTTGCACCTTGGGGATTCATCAAAACCTGGCATAATAAGCAGCTTTCTACTGCTCACAGACTGGACAGCGAAACAATTTAAAATATCCCAGAAAAAGAAAATAAGCATGCTTAATCAGAGCTTTCTGGACAGGAAGGACATTTGAGCAAGTGAGGAATAAGCACTGCTTTTGTTAATTTGCATAGGCAGAATAGAGACTTCTGGGAAAAGGCCGAAATTACAGACACAGAAAATAACTGCATCTATAGAGAACGCTAAGAAGTGTTGGCAGCTTTTCCTCTGACCCTGGCCACTTTTACAAGCAATCCTATGATAGTCAGCAGGACCCGCCCTAAAAAGGAAGGGGCATCCACTTGGACCCTTTCCACCTTTTCTAAGTCTCGCCTGATCGAGCTTGATCGAGCACTGATTGAGCAGATAAGCACATGTAATTCTCATTTCAGAAAGGTATTGGTTAGCTTGCTGCTAGTAGCTCAGTTATGTTATGATGTTAGAGGCTATGCAAGGAATGCTTTAGTCCAGCGATATGCAATTTTTATTGCGCCTTGCATTCAGCAGGAAGATCTTTAGCTTGAATCTGTGGCCTAGGTATTCACCTTGGTATTTCTATTGGCACAAAGTGAAGGAGTATTTGAGAGAAAATGCACAATGTGTTTCTTATGTTGTTATGAACAACTTGTTACTCTTTCTCATTAAGCTTCAGCCACTGCAGAAATATATAAATAAGGGCTGACTTCCTGTAAGACGTGTCCAAAGCTGGGACGAAATAAAAGGAGACACTTGTAAATGATAGTGCTATCGTTTGAGAAAGGGTAAGTTGAGACTGACTTTCATGCGTATTCACAGACCAAGCATCATAAAGATACCAGCATGATCTTCATTGCGGGCTTAGAGCCGGCATTGGCTTTTGAGAGGTAAGAGGATTTTGAGGGCTCGTTGGTCTAGGGGTATGATTCTCGCTTTGGGTGCGAGAGGTCCCGGGTTCAAATCCCGGACGAGCCCTTTTCTTGGTACTCTTTTCAAGTTGTTTTGAAGTTTGCGTTTCAAAGCCAACATCAATTTTTTCTTTGCAGTAGTGGATAATTCTTTGCTAGAGTCTCATGCTTCAGCCCTGCCCAGTCTGAGCTCATACCAAACATCCTGTCTTGCATGGCATGTACGAGCGTTCAGCTAGGGATGTCGGGCAGGTTGCATGAATTAAATCTAAAGCCAGAGGCCCATGGAATAGCCAGTTCGGAGCAGTTTCATTACAGAAAAATCAACTGTAGGTATCTGTTTCTGTAGTGTAGTGGTTATCACGTTCGCCTCACACGCGAAAGGTCCCCGGTTCGAAACCGGGCAGAAACAGTTGTTATATTGTGTTGGCTACAATGTTGATAGGTGCCGTTTTGCCATGGAATTGTCCAAGCCCTGAAGATTATTTCATGCAATCTCGTTCCAAGGAAGGGAATTCTCTCAAAACACTAAAGTAATCGGCGTGTGGATGTATCTGTTGGTTCTCAGACCTTGCTTTCAAAAGAGCCCTGCAATCGGTTCGCTGCTCACCTAGAACAAGCATTAACATGAAGAATTGTTGGCACCAACAGGAATCCTATTTTAGTGGAGTGTTTCTGGCTTTGAGTGCAGAGGCCCTCGGCTCAATTCCAAGATGATCCTTCTCAAGGTGATGATACAAATGCATTGTCACCTTTACGTTTAATGTCAGAATCATTTATTTCCAGTTGGTGGTGTAAGAATGTTTGCAACAGTATGGCGATTTTTCCTAGCCATGCATGAATGAAAGCATATCACTCGCCTTTAGGTGTTTTTCTAATACATTGATATTTGCATCTTCCTTCCTAGCCTGCATGTTTGACTATCTTACAGGAAGCATGTAATAAGTATCACATCAGGGCCCTTCTTCTACTCAATTCACAACTGTTCTATCACGACATAGATAAGAAAGCTGCATCTGCTTTTGTTGTGTAGTGGTAATCAGGTTTACCTGACGTGTGAAAGCCCCATGCTTTGAAAGTACACAGTAACAAAGAAACCGATGACTTTTATAAAAAGGTGCCATGTGTGTCTCTTACTTTGCACAAAAAGTGCCAGAGATGACTTCATTTGCAGTCACTTGAAAAGTAGGGATTCTCCAATAAATGGTAAATGGTTGAAACAAATCTGAAGAAATGCATGACATACCTGTGTGTGTGTGTGTACGCATGTATGTATATATAGGGAGAGAGAGAGCGTCAATATAAACAGACTTTATTTCAATCAAGCTGTCTTTTCTATCCTTCAGGAGCAGAATGTTCTGATCATCAGCGCTCCAGAATGTAGTGTTTTCTTGGCAAGCATCACATATTGTGATGTGTTAGCTAAAAGTTCCATATCCTACAGACTGATATATTCCTCTGTACTTGCACCTTGGGGATTCATCAAAACCTGGCATAATAAGCAGCTTTCTACTGCTCACAGACTGGACAGCGAAACAATTTAAAATATCCCAGAAAAAGAAAATAAGCATGCTTAATCAGAGCTTTCTGGACAGGAAGGACATTTGAGCAAGTGAGGAATAAGCACTGCTTTTGTTAATTTGCATAGGCAGAATAGAGACTTCTGGGAAAAGGCCGAAATTACAGACACAGAAAATAACTGCATCTATAGAGAACGCTAAGAAGTGTTGGCAGCTTTTCCTCTGACCCTGGCCACTTTTACAAGCAATCCTATGATAGTCAGCAGGACCCACCCTAAAAAGGAAGGGGCATCCACTTGGACCCTTTCCACCTTTTCTAAGTCTCGCCTGATCGAGCTTGATCGAGCACTGATTGAGCAGATAAGCACATGTAATTCTCATTTCAGAAAGGTATTGGTTAGCTTGCTGCTAGCAGCTCAGTTATGTTATGATGTTAGAGGCTATGCAAGGAATGCTTTAGTCCAGCGATATGCAATTTTTATTGCGCCTTGCATTCAGCAGGAAGATCTTTAGCTTGAATCTGTGGCCTAGGTATTCACCTTGGTATTTCTATTGGCACAAAGTGAAGGAGTATTTGAGAGAAAATGCACAATGTGTTTCTTATGTTGTTATGAACAACTTGTTACTCTTTCTCATTAAGCTTCAGCCACTGCAGAAATATATAAATAAGGGCTGACTTCCTGTAAGACGTGTCCAAAGCTGGGACGAAATAAAAGGAGACACTTGTAAATGATAGTGCTATCGTTTGAGAAAGGGTAAGTTGAGACTGACTTTCATGCGTATTCACAGACCAAGCATCATAAAGATACCAGCATGATCTTCATTGCGGGCTTAGAGCCGGCATTGGCTTTTGAGAGGTAAGAGGATTTTGAGGGCTCGTTGGTCTAGGGGTATGATTCTCGCTTTGGGTGCGAGAGGTCCCGGGTTCAAATCCCGGACGAGCCCTTTTCTTGGTACTCTTTTCAAGTTGTTTTGAAGTTTGCGTTTCAAAGCCAACATCAATTTTTTCTTTGCAGTAGTGGATAATTCTTTGCTAGAGTCTCATGCTTCAGCCCTGCCCAGTCTGAGCTAATACCAAACATCCGGTCTTGCATGGCATGTACGAGCGTTCAGCTAGGGATGTCGGGCAGGTTGCATGAATTAAATCTAAAGCCAGAGGCCCATGGAATAGCCAGTTCGGAGCAGTTTCATTACAGAAAAATCAACTGTAGGTATCTGTTTCTGTAGTGTAGTGGTTATCACGTTCGCCTCACACGCGAAAGGTCCCCGGTTCGAAACCGGGCAGAAACAGTTGTTATATTGTGTTGGCTACAATGTTGATAGGTGCCGTTTTGCCATGGAATTGTCCAAGCCCTGAAGATTATTTCATGCAATCTCGTTCCAAGAAAGGGAATTCTCTCAAAACACTAAAGTAATCGGCGTGTGGATGTATCTGTTGGTTCTCAGACCTTGCTTTCAAAAGAGCCCTGCAATCGGTTCGCTGCTCACCTAGAACAAGCATTAACATGAAGAATTGTTGGCACCAACAGGAATCCTATTTTAGTGGAGTGTTTCTGGCTTTGAGTGCAGAGGCCCTCGGCTCAATTCCAAGATGATCCTTCTCAAGGTGATGATACAAATGCATTGTCACCTTTACGTTTAATGTCAGAATCATTTATTTCCAGTTGGTGGTGTAAGAATGTTTGCAACAGTATGGCGATTTTTCCTAGCCATGCATGAATGAAAGCATATCACTCGCCTTTAGGTGTTTTTCTAATACATTGATATTTGCATCTTCCTTCCTAGCCTGCATGTTTGACTATCTTACAGGAAGCATGTAATAAGTATCACATCAGGGCCCTTCTTCTACTCAATTCACAACTGTTCTATCACGACATAGATAAGAAAGCTGCATCTGCTTTTGTTGTGTAGTGGTAATCAGGTTTACCTGACGTGTGAAAGCCCCATGCTTTGAAAGTACACAGTAACAAAGAAACCGATGACTTTTATAAAAAGTTGCCATGTGTGTCTCTTACTTTGCACAAAAAGTGCCAGAGATGACTTCATTTGCAGTCACTTGAAAAGTAGGGATTCTCCAATAAATGGTAAATGGTTGAAACAAATCTGAAGAAATGCATGACATACCTGTGTGTGTGTGTGTACGCATGTATGTATATATAGGGAGAGAGAGAGCGTCAATATAAACAGACTTTATTTCAATCAAGCTGTCTTTTCTATCCTTCAGGAGCAGAATGTTCTGATCATCAGCGCTCCAGAATGTAGTGTTTTCTTGGCAAGCATCACATATTGTGATGTGTTAGCTAAAAGTTCCATATCCTACAGACTGATATATTCCTCTGTACTTGCACCTTGGGGATTCATCAAAACCTGGCATAATAAGCAGCTTTCTACTGCTCACAGACTGGACAGCGAAACAATTTAAAATATCCCAGAAAAAGAAAATAAGCATGCTTAATCAGAGCTTTCTGGACAGGAAGGACATTTGAGCAAGTGAGGAATAAGCACTGCTTTTGTTAATTTGCATAGGCAGAATAGAGACTTCTGGGAAAAGGCGGAAATTACAGACACAGAAAATGGCTGCATCTATAGAGAACGCTAAGAAGTTTTGGCAGCTTTTCCTCTGACCCTGGCCACTTTTACAAGCAATCCTATGATAGTCAGCAGGACCCACCCTAAAAAGGAAGGGGCATCCACTTGGACCCTTTCCACCTTTTCTAAGTCTCGCCTGATCGAGCCTAATTGAGCACTGATTGAGCAGATAAGCACATGTAATTCTCATTTCAGAAAGTTATTGGTTAGCTTGCTGCTAGCAGCTCAGTTATGTTATGATGTTAGAGGCTATGCAAGGAATGCTTTAGTCCAGCGATATGCAGTTTTTATTGCGCCTTGCATTCAACAGGAAGATCTTTAGCTTGAATCTGTGGCCTAGGTATTCACCTTGGTATTTCTATTGGCACAAAGTGAAGGAGTATTTGAGAGAAAATGCACAATGTGTTTCTTATGTTGTTATGAACAACTTGTTACTCTTTCTCATTAAGCTTCAGCCACTGCAGAAATATATAAATAAGGGCTGACTTCCTGTAAGACGTGTCCAAAGCTGGGACGAAATAAAAGGAGACACTTGTAAATGATAGTGCTATCGTTTGAGAAAGGGTAAGTTGAGACTGACTTTCATGCGTATTCACAGACCAAGCATCATAAAGATACCAGCATGATCTTCATTGCGGGCTTAGAGCCGGTATTGGCTTTTGAGAGGTAAGAGGATTTTGAGGGCTCGTTGGTCTAGGGGTATGATTCTCGCTTTGGGTGCGAGAGGTCCCGGGTTCAAATCCCGGACGAGCCCTTTTCTTGGTACTCTTTTCAAGTTGTTTTGAAGTTTGCGTTTCAAAGCCAACATCAATTTTTTCTTTGCAGTAGTGGATAATTCTTTGCTAGAGTCTCATGCTTCAGCCCTGCCCAGTCTGAGCTAATACCAAACATCCGGTCTTGCATGGCATGTACGAGCGTTCAGCTAGGGATGTCGGGCAGGTTGCATGAATTAAATCTAAAGCCAGAGGCCCATGGAATAGCCAGTTCGGAGCAGTTTCATTACAGAAAAATCAACTGTAGGTATCTGTTTCTGTAGTGTAGTGGTTATCACGTTCGCCTCACACGCGAAAGGTCCCCGGTTCGAAACCGGGCAGAAACAGTTGTTATATTGTGTTGGCTACAATGTTGATAGGTGCCGTTTTGCCATGGAATTGTCCAAGCCCTGAAGATTATTTCATGCAATCTCGTTCCAAGAAAGGGAATTCTCTCAAAACACTAAAGTAATCGGCGTGTGGATGTATCTGTTGGTTCTCAGACCTTGCTTTCAAAAGAGCCCTGCAATCGGTTCGCTGCTCACCTAGAACAAGCATTAACATGAAGAATTGTTGGCACCAACAGGAATCCTATTTTAGTGGAGTGTTTCTGGCTTTGAGTGCAGAGGCCCTCGGCTCAATTCCAAGATGATCCTTCTCAAGGTGATGATACAAATGCATTGTCACCTTTACGTTTAATGTCAGAATCATTTATTTCCAGTTGGTGGTGTAAGAATGTTTGCAACAGTATGGCGATTTTTCCTAGCCATGCATGAATGAAAGCATATCACTCGCCTTTAGGTGTTTTTCTAATACATTGATATTTGCATCTTCCTTCCTAGCCTGCATGTTTGACTATCTTACAGGAAGCATGTAATAAGTATCACATCAGGGCCCTTCTTCTACTCAATTCACAACTGTTCTATCACGACATAG
This sequence comes from Triturus cristatus, assembly GCF_964204655.1. Classification (NCBI taxonomy): domain Eukaryota; kingdom Metazoa; phylum Chordata; class Amphibia; order Caudata; family Salamandridae; genus Triturus; species Triturus cristatus. The sequence goes on along the minus strand of NC_140591.1, from coordinate 739,731,439 downwards.
ATAAGAAAGCTGCATCTGCTTTTGTTGTGTAGTGGTAATCAGGTTTACCTGACGTGTGAAAGCCCCATGCTTTGAAAGTACACAGTAACAAAGAAACCGATGACTTTTATAAAAAGGTGCCATGTGTGTCTCTTACTTTGCACAAAAAGTGCCAGAGATGACTTCATTTGCAGTCACTTGAAAAGTAGGGATTCTCCAATAAATGGTAAATGGTTGAAACAAATCTGAAGAAATGCATGACATACCTGTGTGTGTGTGTGTACGCATGTATGTATATATAGGGAGAGAGAGAGCGTCAATATAAACAGACTTTATTTCAATCAAGCTGTCTTTTCTATCCTTCAGGAGCAGAATGTTCTGATCATCAGCGCTCCAGAATGTAGTGTTTTCTTGGCAAGCATCACATATTGTGATGTGTTAGCTAAAAGTTCCATATCCTACAGACTGATATATTCCTCTGTACTTGCACCTTGGGGATTCATCAAAACCTGGCATAATAAGCAGCTTTCTACTGCTCACAGACTGGACAGCGAAACAATTTAAAATATCCCAGAAAAAGAAAATAAGCATGCTTAATCAGAGCTTTCTGGACAGGAAGGACATTTGAGCAAGTGAGGAATAAGCACTGCTTTTGTTAATTTGCATAGGCAGAATAGAGACTTCTGGGAAAAGGCCGAAATTACAGACACAGAAAATAACTGCATCTATAGAGAACGCTAAGAAGTGTTGGCAGCTTTTCCTCTGACCCTGGCCACTTTTACAAGCAATCCTATGATAGTCAGCAGGACCCGCCCTAAAAAGGAAGGGGCATCCACTTGGACCCTTTCCACCTTTTCTAAGTCTCGCCTGATCGAGCTTGATCGAGCACTGATTGAGCAGATAAGCACATGTAATTCTCATTTCAGAAAGGTATTGGTTAGCTTGCTGCTAGCAGCTCAGTTATGTTATGATGTTAGAGGCTATGCAAGGAATGCTTTAGTCCAGCGATATGCAATTTTTATTGCGCCTTGCATTCAGCAGGAAGATCTTTAGCTTGAATCTGTGGCCTAGGTATTCACCTTGGTATTTCTATTGGCACAAAGTGAAGGAGTATTTGAGAGAAAATGCACAATGTGTTTCTTATGTTGTTATGAACAACTTGTTACTCTTTCTCATTAAGCTTCAGCCACTGCAGAAATATATAAATAAGGGCTGACTTCCTGTAAGACGTGTCCAAAGCTGGGACGAAATAAAAGGAGACACTTGTAAATGATAGTGCTATCGTTTGAGAAAGGGTAAGTTGAGACTGACTTTCATGCGTATTCACAGACCAAGCATCATAAAGATACCAGCATGATCTTCATTGCGGGCTTAGAGCCGGCATTGGCTTTTGAGAGGTAAGAGGATTTTGAGGGCTCGTTGGTCTAGGGGTATGATTCTCGCTTTGGGTGCGAGAGGTCCCGGGTTCAAATCCGGACGAGCCCTTTTCTTGGTACTCTTTTCAAGTTGTTTTGAAGTTTGCGTTTCAAAGCCAACATCAATTTTTTCTTTGCAGTAGTGGATAATTCTTTGCTAGAGTCTCATGCTTCAGCCCTGCCCAGTCTGAGCTAATACCAAACATCCGGTCTTGCATGGCATGTACGAGCGTTCAGCTAGGGATGTCGGGCAGGTTGCATGAATTAAATCTAAAGCCAGAGGCCCATGGAATAGCCAGTTCGGAGCAGTTTCATTACAGAAAAATCAACTGTAGGTATCTGTTTCTGTAGTGTAGTGGTTATCACGTTCGCCTCACACGCGAAAGGTCCCCGGTTCGAAACCGGGCAGAAACAGTTGTTATATTGTGTTGGCTACAATGTTGATAGGTGCCGTTTTGCCATGGAATTGTCCAAGCCCTGAAGATTATTTCATGCAATCTCGTTCCAAGAAAGGGAATTCTCTCAAAACACTAAAGTAATCGGCGTGTGGATGTATCTGTTGGTTCTTAGACCTTGCTTTCAAAAGAGCCCTGCAATCGGTTCGCTGCTCACCTAGAACAAGCATTAACATGAAGAATTGTTGGCACCAACAGGAATCCTATTTTAGTGGAGTGTTTCTGGCTTTGAGTGCAGAGGCCCTCGGCTCAATTCCAAGATGATCCTTCTCAAGGTGATGATACAAATGCATTGTCACCTTTACGTTTAATGTCAGAATCATTTATTTCCAGTTGGTGGTGTAAGAATGTTTGCAACAGTATGGCGATTTTTCCTAGCCATGCATGAATGAAAGCATATCACTCGCCTTTAGGTGTTTTTCTAATACATTGATATTTGCATCTTCCTTCCTAGCCTGCATGTTTGACTATCTTACAGGAAGCATGTAATAAGTATCACATCAGGGCCCTTCTTCTACTCAATTCACAACTGTTCTATCACGACATAGATAAGAAAGCTGCATCTGCTTTTGTTGTGTAGTGGTAATCAGGTTTACCTGACGTGTGAAAGCCCCATGCTTTGAAAGTACACAGTAACAAAGAAACCGATGACTTTTATAAAAAGGTGCCATGTGTGTCTCTTACTTTGCACAAAAAGTGCCAGAGATGACTTCATTTGCAGTCACTTGAAAAGTAGGGATTCTCCAATAAATGGTAAATGGTTGAAACAAATCTGAAGAAATGCATGACATACCTGTGTGTGTGTGTGTACGCATGTATGTATATATAGGGAGAGAGAGAGCGTCAATATAAACAGACTTTATTTCAATCAAGCTGTCTTTTCTATCCTTCAGGAGCAGAATGTTCTGATCATCAGCGCTCCAGAATGTAGTGTTTTCTTGGCAAGCATCACATATTGTGATGTGTTAGCTAAAAGTTCCATATCCTACAGACTGATATATTCCTCTGTACTTGCACCTTGGGGATTCATCAAAACCTGGCATAATAAGCAGCTTTCTACTGCTCACACACTGGACAGCGAAACAATTTAAAATATCCCAGAAAAAGAAAATAAGCATGCTTAATCAGAGCTTTCTGGACAGGAAGGACATTTGAGCAAGTAAGGAATAAGCACTGCTTTTGTTAATTTGCATAGGCAGAATAGAGACTTCTGGGAAAAGGCCGAAATTACAGACACAGAAAATAACTGCATCTATAGAGAACGCTAAGAAGTGTTGGCAGCTTTTCCTCTGACCCTGGCCACTTTTACAAGCAATCCTTTGATAGTCAGCAGGACCCACCCTAAAAAGGAAGGGGCATCCACTTGGACCCTTTCCACCTTTTCTAAGTCTCGCCTGATCGAGCTTGATCGAGCACTGATTGAGCAGATAAGCACATGTAATTCTCATTTCAGAAAGGTATTGGTTAGCTTGCTGCTAGCAGCTCAGTTATGTTATGATGTTAGAGGCTATGCAAGGAATGCTTTAGTCCAGCGATATGCAGTTTTTATTGCGCCTTGCATTCAACAGGAAGATCTTTAGCTTGAATCTGTGGCCTAGGTATTCACCTTGGTATTTCTATTGGCACAAAGTGAAGGAGTATTTGAGAGAAAATGCACAATGTGTTTCTTATGTTGTTATGAACAACTTGTTACTCTTTCTCATTAAGCTTCAGCCACTGCAGAAATATATAAATAAGGGCTGACTTCCTGTAAGACGTGTCCAAAGCTGGGACGAAATAAAAGGAGACACTTGTAAATGATAGTGCTATCGTTTGAGAAAGGGTAAGTTGAGACTGACTTTCATGCGTATTCACAGACCAAGCATCATAAAGATACCAGCATGATCTTCATTGCGGGCTTAGAGCCGGTATTGGCTTTTGAGAGGTAAGAGGATTTTGAGGGCTCGTTGGTCTAGGGGTATGATTCTCGCTTTGGGTGCGAGAGGTCCCGGGTTCAAATCCCGGACGAGCCCTTTTCTTGGTACTCTTTTCAAGTTGTTTTGAAGTTTGCGTTTCAAAGCCAACATCAATTTTTTCTTTGCAGTAGTGGATAATTCTTTGCTAGAGTCTCATGCTTCAGCCCTGCCCAGTCTGAGCTAATACCAAACATCCGGTCTTGCATGGCATGTACGAGCGTTCAGCTAGGGATGTCGGGCAGGTTGCATGAATTAAATCTAAAGCCAGAGGCCCATGGAATAGCCAGTTCGGAGCAGTTTCATTACAGAAAAATCAACTGTAGGTATCTGTTTCTGTAGTGTAGTGGTTATCACGTTCGCCTCACACGCGAAAGGTCCCCGGTTCGAAACCGGGCAGAAACAGTTGTTATATTGTGTTGGCTACAATGTTGATAGGTGCCGTTTTGCCATGGAATTGTCCAAGCCCTGAAGATTATTTCATGCAATCTCGTTCCAAGAAAGGGAATTCTCTCAAAACACTAAAGTAATCGGCGTGTGGATGTATCTGTTGGTTCTCAGACCTTGCTTTCAAAAGAGCCCTGCAATCGGTTCGCTGCTCACCTAGAACAAGCATTAACATGAAGAATTGTTGGCACCAACAGGAATCCTATTTTAGTGGAGTGTTTCTGGCTTTGAGTGCAGAGGCCCTCGGCTCAATTCCAAGATGATCCTTCTCAAGGTGATGATACAAATGCATTGTCACCTTTACGTTTAATGTCAGAATCATTTATTTCCAGTTGGTGGTGTAAGAATGTTTGCAACAGTATGGCGATTTTTCCTAGCCATGCATGAATGAAAGCATATCACTCGCCTTTAGGTGTTTTTCTAATACATTGATATTTGCATCTTCCTTCCTAGCCTGCATGTTTGACTATCTTACAGGAAGCATGTAATAAGTATCACATCAGGGCCCTTCTTCTACTCAATTCACAACTGTTCTATCACGACATAGATAAGAAAGCTGCATCTGCTTTTGTTGTGTAGTGGTAATCAGGTTTACCTGACGTGTGAAAGCCCCATGCTTTGAAAGTACACAGTAACAAAGAAACCGATGACTTTTATAAAAAGGTGCCATGTGTGTCTCTTACTTTGCACAAAAAGTGCCAGAGATGACTTCATTTGCAGTCACTTGAAAAGTAGGGATTCTCCAATAAATGGTAAATGGTTGAAACAAATCTGAAGAAATGCATGACATACCTGTGTGTGTGTGTGTACGCATGTATGTATATATAGGGAGAGAGAGAGCGTCAATATAAACAGACTTTATTTCAATCAAGCTGTCTTTTCTATCCTTCAGGAGCAGAATGTTCTGATCATCAGCGCTCCAGAATGTAGTGTTTTCTTGGCAAGCATCACATATTGTGATGTGTTAGCTAAAAGTTCCATATCCTACAGACTGATATATTCCTCTGTACTTGCACCTTGGGGATTCATCAAAACCTGGCATAATAAGCAGCTTTCTACTGCTCACAGACTGGACAGCGAAACAATTTAAAATATCCCAGAAAAAGAAAATAAGCATGCTTAATCAGAGCTTTCTGGACAGGAAGGACATTTGAGCAAGTGAGGAATAAGCACTGCTTTTGTTAATTTGCATAGGCAGAATAGAGACTTCTGGGAAAAGGCCGAAATTACAGACACAGAAAATAACTGCATCTATAGAGAACGCTAAGAAGTGTTGGCAGCTTTTCCTCTGACCCTGGCCACTTTTACAAGCAATCCTATGATAGTCAGCAGGACCCGCCCTAAAAAGGAAGGGGCATCCACTTGGACCCTTTCCACCTTTTCTAAGTCTCGCCTGATCGAGCTTGATCGAGCACTGATTGAGCAGATAAGCACATGTAATTCTCATTTCAGAAAGGTATTGGTTAGCTTGCTGCTAGCAGCTCAGTTATGTTATGATGTTAGAGGCTATGCAAGGAATGCTTTAGTCCAGCGATATGCAATTTTTATTGCGCCTTGCATTCAGCAGGAAGATCTTTAGCTTGAATCTGTGGCCTAGGTATTCACCTTGGTATTTCTATTGGCACAAAGTGAAGGAGTATTTGAGAGAAAATGCACAATGTGTTTCTTATGTTGTTATGAACAACTTGTTACTCTTTCTCATTAAGCTTCAGCCACTGCAGAAATATATAAATAAGGGCTGACTTCCTGTAAGACGTGTCCAAAGCTGGGACGAAATAAAAGGAGACACTTGTAAATGATAGTGCTATCGTTTGAGAAAGGGTAAGTTGAGACTGACTTTCATGCGTATTCACAGACCAAGCATCATAAAGATACCAGCATGATCTTCATTGCGGGCTTAGAGCCGGCATTGGCTTTTGAGAGGTAAGAGGATTTTGAGGGCTCGTTGGTCTAGGGGTATGATTCTCGCTTTGGGTGCGAGAGGTCCCGGGTTCAAATCCCGGACGAGCCCTTTTCTTGGTACTCTTTTCAAGTTGTTTTGAAGTTTGCGTTTCAAAGCCAACATCAATTTTTTCTTTGCAGTAGTGGATAATTCTTTGCTAGAGTCTCATGCTTCAGCCCTGCCCAGTCTGAGCTAATACCAAACATCCGGTCTTGCATGGCATGTACGAGCGTTCAGCTAGGGATGTCGGGCAGGTTGCATGAATTAAATCTAAAGCCAGAGGCCCATGGAATAGCCAGTTCGGAGCAGTTTCATTACAGAAAAATCAACTGTAGGTATCTGTTTCTGTAGTGTAGTGGTTATCACGTTCGCCTCACACGCGAAAGGTCCCCGGTTCGAAACCGGGCAGAAACAGTTGTTATATTGTGTTGGCTACAATGTTGATAGGTGCCGTTTTGCCATGGAATTGTCCAAGCCCTGAAGATTATTTCATGCAATCTCGTTCCAAGAAAGGGAATTCTCTCAAAACACTAAAGTAATCGGCGTGTGGATGTATCTGTTGGTTCTCAGACCTTGCTTTCAAAAGAGCCCTGCAATCGGTTCGCTGCTCACCTAGAACAAGCATTAACATGAAGAATTGTTGGCACCAACAGGAATCCTATTTTAGTGGAGTGTTTCTGGCTTTGAGTGCAGAGGCCCTCGGCTCAATTCCAAGATGATCCTTCTCAAGGTGATGATACAAATGCATTGTCACCTTTACGTTTAATGTCAGAATCATTTATTTCCAGTTGGTGGTGTAAGAATGTTTGCAACAGTATGGCGATTTTTCCTAGCCATGCATGAATGAAAGCATATCACTCGCCTTTAGGTGTTTTTCTAATACATTGATATTTGCATCTTCCTTCCTAGCCTGCATGTTTGACTATCTTACAGGAAGCATGTAATAAGTATCACATCAGGGCCCTTCTTCTACTCAATTCACAACTGTTCTATCACGACATAGATAAGAAAGCTGCATCTGCTTTTGTTGTGTAGTGGTAATCAGGTTTACCTGACGTGTGAAAGCCCCATGCTTTGAAAGTACACAGTAACAAAGAAACCGATGACTTTTATAAAAAGGTGCCATGTGTGTCTCTTACTTTGCACAAAAAGTGCCAGAGATGACTTCATTTGCAGTCACTTGAAAAGTAGGGATTCTCCAATAAATGGTAAATGGTTGAAACAAATCTGAAGAAATGCATGACATACCTGTGTGTGTGTGTGTACGCATGTATGTATATATAGGGAGAGAGAGAGCGTCAATATAAACAGACTTTATTTCAATCAAGCTGTCTTTTCTATCCTTCAGGAGCAGAATGTTCTGATCATCAGCGCTCCAGAATGTAGTGTTTTCTTGGCAAGCATCACATATTGTGATGTGTTAGCTAAAAGTTCCATATCCTACAGACTGATATATTCCTCTGTACTTGCACCTTGGGGATTCATCAAAACCTGGCATAATAAGCAGCTTTCTACTGCTCACAGACTGGACAGCGAAACAATTTAAAATATCCCAGAAAAAGAAAATAAGCATGCTTAATCAGAGCTTTCTGGACAGGAAGGACATTTGAGCAAGTGAGGAATAAGCACTGCTTTTGTTAATTTGCATAGGCAGAATAGAGACTTCTGGGAAAAGGCCGAAATTACAGACACAGAAAATAACTGCATCTATAGAGAACGCTAAGAAGTGTTGGCAGCTTTTCCTCTGACCCTGGCCACTTTTACAAGCAATCCTATGATAGTCAGCAGGACCCACCCTAAAAAGGAAGGGGCATCCACTTGGACCCTTTCCACCTTTTCTAAGTCTCGCCTGATCGAGCTTGATCGAGCACTGATTGAGCAGATAAGCACATGTAATTCTCATTTCAGAAAGGTATTGGTTAGCTTGCTGCTAGCAGCTCAGTTATGTTATGATGTTAGAGGCTATGCAAGGAATGCTTTAGTCCAGCGATATGCAGTTTTTATTGCGCCTTGCATTCAGCAGGAAGATCTTTAGCTTGAATCTGTGGCCTAGGTATTCACCTTGGTATTTCTATTGGCACAAAGTGAAGGAATATTTGAGAGAAAATGCACAATGTGTTTCTTATGTTGTTATGAACAACTTGTTACTCTTTCTCATTAAGCTTCAGCCACTGCAGAAATATATAAATAAGGGCTGACTTCCTGTAAGACGTGTCCAAAGCTGGGACGAAATAAAAGGAGACACTTGTAAATGATAGTGCTATCGTTTGAGAAAGGGTAAGTTGAGACTGACTTTCATGCGTATTCACAGACCAAGCATCATAAAGATACCAGCATGATCTTCATTGCGGGCTTAGAGCCGGTATTGGCTTTTGAGAGGTAAGAGGATTTTGAGGGCTCGTTGGTCTAGGGGTATGATTCTCGCTTTGGGTGCGAGAGGTCCCGGGTTCAAATCCCGGACGAGCCCTTTTCTTGGTACTCTTTTCAAGTTGTTTTGAAGTTTGCGTTTCAAAGCCAACATCAATTTTTTCTTTGCAGTAGTGGATAATTCTTTGCTAGAGTCTCATGCTTCAGCCCTGCCCAGTCTGAGCTAATACCAAACATCCGGTCTTGCATGGCATGTACGAGCGTTCAGCTAGGGATGTCGGGCAGGTTGCATGAATTAAATCTAAAGCCAGAGGCCCATGGAATAGCCAGTTCGGAGCAGTTTCATTACAGAAAAATCAACTGTAGGTATCTGTTTCTGTAGTGTAGTGGTTATCACGTTCGCCTCACACGCGAAAGGTCCCCGGTTCGAAACCGGGCAGAAACAGTTGTTATATTGTGTTGGCTACAATGTTGATAGGTGCCGTTTTGCCATGGAATTGTCCAAGCCCTGAAGATTATTTCATGCAATCTCGTTCCAAGAAAGGGAATTCTCTCAAAACACTAAAGTAATCGGCGTGTGGATGTATCTGTTGGTTCTCAGACCTTGCTTTCAAAAGAGCCCTGCAATCGGTTCGCTGCTCACCTAGAACAAGCATTAACATGAAGAATTGTTGGCACCAACAGGAATCCTATTTTAGTGGAGTGTTTCTGGCTTTGAGTGCAGAGGCCCTCGGCTCAATTCCAAGATGATCCTTCTCAAGGTGATGATACAAATGCATTGTCACCTTTACGTTTAATGTCAGAATCATTTATTTCCAGTTGGTGGTGTAAGAATGTTTGCAACAGTATGGCGATTTTTCCTAGCCATGCATGAATGAAAGCATATCACTCGCCTTTAGGTGTTTTTCTAATACATTGATATTTGCATCTTCCTTCCTAGCCTGCATGTTTGACTATCTTACAGGAAGCATGTAATAAGTATCACATCAGGGCCCTTCTTCTACTCAATTCACAACTGTTCTATCACGACATAGATAAGAAAGCTGCATCTGCTTTTGTTGTGTAGTGGTAATCAGGTTTACCTGACGTGTGAAAGCCCCATGCTTTGAAAGTACACAGTAACAAAGAAACCGATGACTTTTATAAAAAGGTGCCATGTGTGTCTCTTACTTTGCACAAAAAGTGCCAGAGATGACTTCATTTGCAGTCACTTGAAAAGTAGGGATTCTCCAATAAATGGTAAATGGTTGAAACAAATCTGAAGAAATGCATGACATACCTGTGTGTGTGTGTGTACGCATGTATGTATATATAGGGAGAGAGAGAGCGTCAATATAAACAGACTTTATTTCAATCAAGCTGTCTTTTCTATCCTTCAGGAGCAGAATGTTCTGATCATCAGCGCTCCAGAATGTAGTGTTTTCTTGGCAAGCATCACATATTGTGATGTGTTAGCTAAAAGTTCCATATCCTACAGACTGATATATTCCTCTGTACTTGCACCTTGGGGATTCATCAAAACCTGGCATAATAAGCAGCTTTCTACTGCTCACAGACTGGACAGCGAAACAATTTAAAATATCCCAGAAAAAGAAAATAAGCATGCTTAATCAGAGCTTTCTGGACAGGAAGGACATTTGAGCAAGTGAGGAATAAGCACTGCTTTTGTTAATTTGCATAGGCAGAATAGAGACTTCTGGGAAAAGGCCGAAATTACAGACACAGAAAATAACTGCATCTATAGAGAACGCTAAGAAGTGTTGGCAGCTTTTCCTCTGACCCTGGCCACTTTTACAAGCAATCCTATGATAGTCAGCAGGACCCGCCCTAAAAAGGAAGGGGCATCCACTTGGACCCTTTCCACCTTTTCTAAGTCTCGCCTGATCGAGCTTGATCGAGCACTGATTGAGCAGATAAGCACATGTAATTCTCATTTCAGAAAGGTATTGGTTAGCTTGCTGCTAGCAGCTCAGTTATGTTATGATGTTAGAGGCTATGCAAGGAATGCTTTAGTCCAGCGATATGCAATTTTTATTGCGCCTTGCATTCAGCAGGAAGATCTTTAGCTTGAATCTGTGGCCTAGGTATTCACCTTGGTATTTATATTGGCACAAAGTGAAGGAGTATTTGAGAGAAAATGCACAATGTGTTTCTTATGTTGTTATGAACAACTTGTTACTCTTTCTCATTAAGCTTCAGCCACTGCAGAAATATATAAATAAGGGCTGACTTCCTGTAAGACGTGTCCAAAGCTGGGACGAAATAAAAGGAGACACTTGTAAATGATAGTGCTATCGTTTGAGAAAGGGTAAGTTGAGACTGACTTTCATGCGTATTCACAGACCAAGCATCATAAAGATACCAGCATGATCTTCATTGCGGGCTTAGAGCCGGCATTGGCTTTTGAGAGGTAAGAGGATTTTGAGGGCTCGTTGGTCTAGGGGTATGATTCTCGCTTTGGGTGCGAGAGGTCCCGGGTTCAAATCCCGGACGAGCCCTTTTCTTGGTACTCTTTTCAAGTTGTTTTGAAGTTTGCGTTTCAAAGCCAACATCAATTTTTTCTTTGCAGTAGTGGATAATTCTTTGCTAGAGTCTCATGCTTCAGCCCTGCCCAGTCTGAGCTAATACCAAACATCCGGTCTTGCATGGCATGTACGAGCGTTCAGCTAGGGATGTCGGGCAGGTTGCATGAATTAAATCTAAAGCCAGAGGCCCATGGAATAGCCAGTTCGGAGCAGTTTCATTACAGAAAAATCAACTGTAGGTATCTGTTTCTGTAGTGTAGTGGTTATCACGTTCGCCTCACACGCGAAAGGTCCCCGGTTCGAAACCGGGCAGAAACAGTTGTTATATTGTGTTGGCTACAATGTTGATAGGTGCCGTTTTGCCATGGAATTGTCCAAGCCCTGAAGATTATTTCATGCAATCTCGTTCCAAGAAAGGGAATTCTCTCAAAACACTAAAGTAATCGGCGTGTGGATGTATCTGTTGGTTCTCAGACCTTGCTTTCAAAAGAGCCCTGCAATCGGTTCGCTGCTCACCTAGAACAAGCATTAAGATGAAGAATTGTTGGCACCAACAGGAATCCTATTTTAGTGGAGTGTTTCTGGCTTTGAGTGCAGAGGCCCTCGGCTCAATTCCAAGATGATCCTTCTCAAGGTGATGATACAAATGCATTGTCACCTTTACGTTTAATGTCAGAATCATTTATTTCCAGTTGGTGGTGTAAGAATGTTTGCAACAGTATGGCGATTTTTCCTAGCCATGCATGAATGAAAGCATATCACTCGCCTTTAGGTGTTTTTCTAATACATTGATATTTGCATCTTCCTTCCTAGCCTGCATGTTTGACTATCTTACAGGAAGCATGTAATAAGTATCACATCAGGGCCCTTCTTCTACTCAATTCACAACTGTTCTATCACGACATAGATAAGAAAGCTGCATCTGCTTTTGTTGTGTAGTGGTAATCAGGTTTACCTGACGTGTGAAAGCCCCATGCTTTGAAAGTACACAGTAACAAAGAAACCGATGACTTTTATAAAAAGGTGCCATGTGTGTCTCTTACTTTGCACAAAAAGTGCCAGAGATGACTTCATTTGCAGTCACTTGAAAAGTAGGGATTCTCCAATAAATGGTAAATGGTTGAAACAAATCTGAAGAAATGCATGACATACCTGTGTGTGTGTGTGTACGCATGTATGTATATATAGGGAGAGAGAGAGCGTCAATATAAACAGACTTTATTTCAATCAAGCTGTCTTTTCTATCCTTCAGGAGCAGAATGTTCTGATCATCAGCGCTCCAGAATGTAGTGTTTTCTTGGCAAGCATCACATATTGTGATGTGTTAGCTAAAAGTTCCATATCCTACAGACTGATATATTCCTCTGTACTTGCACCTTGGGGATTCATCAAAACCTGGCATAATAAGCAGCTTTCTACTGCTCACAGACTGGACAGCGAAACAATTTAAAATATCCCAGAAAAAGAAAATAAGCATGCTTAATCAGAGCTTTCTGGACAGGAAGGACATTTGAGCAAGTGAGGAATAAGCACTGCTTTTGTTAATTTGCATAGGCAGAATAGAGACTTCTGGGAAAAGGCCGAAATTACAGACACAGAAAATAACTGCATCTATAGAGAACGCTAAGAAGTGTTGGCAGCTTTTCCTCTGACCCTGGCCACTTTTACAAGCAATCCTATGATAGTCAGCAGGACCCACCCTAAAAAGGAAGGGGCATCCACTTGGACCCTTTCCACCTTTTCTAAGTCTCGCCTGATCGAGCTTGATCGAGCACTGATTGAGCAGATAAGCACATGTAATTCTCATTTCAGAAAGGTATTGGTTAGCTTGCTGCTAGCAGCTCAGTTATGTTATGATGTTAGAGGCTATGCAAGAAATGCTTTAGTCCAGCGATATGCAATTTTTATTGCGCCTTGCATTCAGCAGGAAGATCTTTAGCTTGAATCTGTGGCCTAGGTATTCACCTTGGTATTTCTATTGGCACAAAGTGAAGGAGTATTTGAGAGAAAATGCACAATGTGTTTCTTATGTTGTTATGAACAACTTGTTACTCTTTCTCATTAAGCTTCAGCCACTGCAGAAATATATAAATAAGGGCTGACTTCCTGTAAGACGTGTCCAAAGCTGGGACGAAATAAAAGGAGACACTTGTAAATGATAGTGCTATCGTTTGAGAAAGGGTAAGTTGAGACTGACTTTCATGCGTATTCACAGACCAAGCATCATAAAGATACCAGCATGATCTTCATTGCGGGCTTAGAGCCGGCATTGGCTTTTGAGAGGTAAGAGGATTTTGAGGGCTCGTTGGTCTAGGGGTATGATTCTCGCTTTGGGTGCGAGAGGTCCCGGGTTCAAATCCCGGACGAGCCCTTTTCTTGGTACTCTTTTCAAGTTGTTTTGAAGTTTGCGTTTCAAAGCCAACATCAATTTTTTCTTTGCAGTAGTGGATAATTCTTTGCTAGAGTCTCATGCTTCAGCCCTGCCCAGTCTGAGCTAATACCAAACATCCGGTCTTGCATGGCATGTACGAGCGTTCAGCTAGGGATGTCGGGCAGGTTGCATGAATTAAATCTAAAGCCAGAGGCCCATGGAATAGCCAGTTCGGAGCAGTTTCATTACAGAAAAATCAACTGTAGGTATCTGTTTCTGTAGTGTAGTGGTTATCACGTTCGCCTCACACGCGAAAGGTCCCCGGTTCGATACCGGGCAGAAACAGTTGTTATATTGTGTTGGCTACAATGTTGATAGGTGCCGTTTTGCCATGGAATTGTCCAAGCCCTGAAGATTATTTCATGCAATCTCGTTCCAAGAAAGGGAATTCTCTCAAAACACTAAAGTAATCGGCGTGTGGATGTATCTGTTGGTTCTCAGACCTTGCTTTCAAAAGAGCCCTGCAATCGGTTCGCTGCTCACCTAGAACAAGCATTAACATGAAGAATTGTTGGCACCAACAGGAATCCTATTTTAGTGGAGTGTTTCTGGCTTTGAGTGCAGAGGCCCTCGGCTCAATTCCAAGATGATCCTTCTCAAGGTGATGATACAAATGCATTGTCACCTTTACGTTTAATGTCAGAATCATTTATTTCCAGTTGGTGGTGTAAGAATGTTTGCAACAGTATGGCGATTTTTCCTAGCCATGCATGAATGAAAGCATATCACTCGCCTTTAGGTGTTTTTCTAATACATTGATATTTGCATCTTCCTTCCTAGCCTGCATGTTTGACTATCTTACAGGAAGCATGTAATAAGTATCACATCAGGGCCCTTCTTCTACTCAATTCACAACTGTTCTATCACGACATAGATAAGAAAGCTGCATCTGCTTTTGTTGTGTAGTGGTAATCAGGTTTACCTGACGTGTGAAAGCCCCATGCTTTGAAAGTACACAGTAACAAAGAAACCGATGACTTTTATAAAAAGGTGCCATGTGTGTCTCTTACTTTGCACAAAAAGTGCCAGAGATGACTTCATTTGCAGTCACTTGAAAAGTAGGGATTCTCCAATAAATGGTAAATGGTTGAAACAAATCTGAAGAAATGCATGACATACCTGTGTGTGTGTGTGTACGCATGTATGTATATATAGGGAGAGAGAGAGCGTCAATATAAACAGACTTTATTTCAATCAAGCTGTCTTTTCTATCCTTCAGGAGCAGAATGTTCTGATCATCAGCGCTCCAGAATGTAGTGTTTTCTTGGCAAGCATCACATATTGTGATGTGTTAGCTAAAAGTTCCATATCCTACAGACTGATATATTCCTCTGTACTTGCACCTTGGGGATTCATCAAAACCTGGCATAATAAGCAGCTTTCTACTGCTCACAGACTGGACAGCGAAACAATTTAAAATATCCCAGAAAAAGAAAATAAGCATGCTTAATCAGAGCTTTCTGGACAGGAAGGACATTTGAGCAAGTGAGGAATAAGCACTGCTTTTGTTAATTTGCATAGGCAGAATAGAGACTTCTGGGAAAAGGCCGAAATTACAGACACAGAAAATAACTGCATCTATAGAGAACGCTAAGAAGTGTTGGCAGCTTTTCCTCTGACCCTGGCCACTTTTACAAGCAATCCTATGATAGTCAGCAGGACCCACCCTAAAAAGGAAGGGGCATGCACTTGGACCCTTTCCACCTTTTCTAAGTCTCGCCTGATCGAGCCTGATTGAGCACTGATTGAGCAGATAAGCACATGTAATTCTCATTTCAGAAAGGTATTGGTTAGCTTGCTGCTAGCAGCTCAGTTATGTTATGATGTTAGAGGCTATGCAAGGAATGCTTTAGTCCAGCGATATGCAGTTTTTATTGCGCCTTGCATTCAGCAGGAAGATCTTTAGCTTGAATCTGTGGCCTAGGTATTCACCTTGGTATTTCTATTGGCACAAAGTGAAGGAATATTTGAGAGAAAATGCACAATGTGTTTCTTATGTTGTTATGAACAACTTGTTACTCTTTCTCATTAAGCTTCAGCCACTGCAGAAATATATAAATAAGGGCTGACTTCCTGTAAGACGTGTCCAAAGCTGGGACGAAATAAAAGGAGACACTTGTAAATGATAGTGCTATCGTTTGAGAAAGGGTAAGTTGAGACTGACTTTCATGCGTATTCACAGACCAAGCATCATAAAGATACCAGCATGATCTTCATTGCGGGCTTAGAGCCGGTATTGGCTTTTGAGAGGTAAGAGGATTTTGAGGGCTCGTTGGTCTAGGGGTATGATTTTCGCTTTGGGTGCGAGAGGTCCCGGGTTCAAAGCCCGGACGAGCCCTTTTCTTGGTACTCTTTTCAAGTTGTTTTGAAGTTTGCGTTTCAAAGCCAACATCAATTTTTTCTTTGCAGTAGTGGATAATTCTTTGCTAGAGTCTCATGCTTCAGCCCTGCCCAGTCTGAGCTAATACCAAACATCTGGTCTTGCATGGCATGTACGAGCGTTCAGCTAGGGATGTCGGGCAGGTTGCATGAATTAAATTTAAAGCCAGAGGCCCATGGAATAGCCAGTTCGGAGCAGTTTCATTACAGAAAAATCAACTGTAGGTATCTGTTTCTGTAGTGTAGTGGTTATCACGTTCGCCTCACTCGCGAAAGGTCCCCGGTTCGAAACCGGGCAGAAACAGTTGTTATATTGTGTTGGCTACAATGTTGATAGGTGCCGTTTTGCCATGGAATTGTCCAAGCCCTGAAGATTATTTCATGCAATCTCGTTCCAAGAAAGGGAATTCTCTCAAAACACTAAAGTAATCGGCGTGTGGATGTATCTGTTGGTTCTCAGACCTTGCTTTCAAAAGAGCCCTGCAATCGGTTCGCTGCTCACCTAGAACAAGCATTAACATGAAGAATTGTTGGCACCAACAGGAATCCTATTTTAGTGGAGTGTTTCTGGCTTTGAGTGCAGAGGTGTAGTGAGTTCTCTCTGAATACGTACAGGCATTGTTAAGTTAGCATAACCACGTTAGATGTTAGAAAGCCATCTTTTTGCTTTTGCACACGGCACTGCGTTTACATGTTATTTCTTAAAACAAACTGTTGACTCGAGACTTGCTTCACACAAGCGCGATCTGTTGTTACTATCCCAGGCTCTGCGCAGCGACCTTGGTCTGTACATGGTGTCACAAACAGTCTGGGTTATTACACAATGCATGTTTTTCGCTCTAGGTTGATCGGCCCACTATTTAGCCATAACACACGCGCAGCTGCAAATGCCTGAAAATTAGTGCTTTTAGTATCACAGACATCATGTTTATTATTCAGACCGAAGACGAGCCTTCCTGCGAGAAGTCTCCTGATGCTCCTGTGATGTGATTTCACTAAGCTGATCTTTGAGGTATGGGGTCCCCTATTCAAGCCTAAGAGACCTTCTATTAGCATACTAATAATATTAGCTTCATAGTAAAGGGAAGGTGGTAGTATCCACTGACATTATAATATGATCACCCCTTTTATATTCTATGGTATTGTAACTATGTTGCTGGTTTTGATATTAATCATTTGTCTGCTTGTATTAGCCAAAGTACTGCATCTTAGGACACGTGGTCTATAAAAATAAACCCCTTTTATTTACAACGTGTCTCTGTTGATTATTGTTGTGGACTGATGTGAGAATAATATACGAACAGGTATTTCCGATTCCCACCATTCCTGAGTATGTACTGAGTCGCTTGTTCTGGGTTGTCTACACATTGGGACCGCCGAGCTAAATCTCGGATAACTAATGGGACACTTATGCTAGCCGGATACTGGGTTCTGGGTTCTGAGGTGAGTTTCTGGTACACCACAATTCACTGAGGTCCTGGGGTTCTTCGCATAGTTCTGTGTATCAGCAGAATCCCTGCAACATGGCGCACCTAACGTTTGGTCTATGAGTTGAAACGCCTTAGTAGTGCTTACATTTAGTCCACAGCACCCTCATTCTTGTTTCCGGATAACAAGTCTGACGGATTTCAAACCTACCTAGTTCTATTGATATAGGTTCCTTCAAGCTTGATTATTAAAAAGGTTATTGAACCCTTGTGCTACTGAATACTTGAAGTGTAGCTTGTCCTTATGGCAATTAATATTGCGGCGCATAGCCGTGCGGCCCTGAAACGTCACTTGACGCAGTATGGGGTGCCGGACGCGGGCATGGACGTCATCTTTGTGGTGGGAGCCGATGCGGCTCACCCCTTTGAGTTGTTCTACTCTTGGGTGACGATTCCGGCAGTCAGTGGAAATGATAATACATTTCATTCTTACACTGCCACTGCCGTGCCTGCCGCCTATGCGCCTTATAGGACACAGGAGATACCAATATCTGCTTGGCAACATCAGATTTGGTTTAATGGCGCCCTCCCCCATGTGGTTATACCGCCGAGAATGGGCCCTTTATCAATTGCGGGGGCCACTTGGCCGGTACTAGCCGGATTTACGCCTCATCCCCGTTACCTCACGGTGACGGTGGATGAATTGCGTGTACTACACACTGCCCTTATAACAGTATATAGGGCGTTAGTGCAGTATGTGTCGCGCACTGTACAGGCGGGGGCGCCTGTTAGTGCGGGACAACCTAGTGATCGCCACGCGGTGGTCATTAGTCCTGTTATGGTCAATTCTGTTGTGGGCAAGCGCCCCCTCACAAGGGATGATTATCCTTTTTGGCTTGCTGAAAAATTTGACCAAATAGAGGCGGTGTATCCGCATACATCACCTGTGGAGAAACACAGGATCCTCACCATTAGTTTGCCTAAAGACTTAGTTCCCCATATAGATGACTGTGTATCCTGGGGTAAGATTTTTGCTGCGACGTACGCGCAGTGCTTCGGCACTCCGTCTATGTTACAGCTGCCCTCCATCATTAAACAGGTTCAAGAGGACCATGGAGCGGAGTCTGCGATAGAATTGGGGATGCGGCTCCTCGGAGATTTTGGCCTGGTGGCTACCATGATAATGGGAAACCTTAAGGGTGATGCGTTGCACTTTCAGGTTCGTAATGAGCTGAAGAAGGTTGCTGAAGAGGACAAGCCGCAGGAATTTGCTAAAATAATCGCAGAAGCATATCGTGATTTGGGTCGTAGCTCTTTAGGAGTTAAGCCTGTGATCAAGAATCCCGATTCTAAGCAGCAGGGTAAGGCAGGAACTTCTGGTAAGGATGAACGACCCTTTTTTCCAAAACAAAAGTGGCCGTTTAAACAACAGGGCAAGCAGCAGCAGAAACAGGGCTCTCGGCCTGCCTCTCCCGTACAGTCAAGTAGTGAACGCACTTATGATCTGCGAGATCGTGCTACTATTAAGTCTCCTGATAGATTTCAGGTTTCTGAACCGCGTTCTCCTCGTTCTTCACAGGAAACATCGGCTACACAGTCTGGTGGCGGAGGCGGTGGCAAAGGTCGGGGTGCTCCACAACAGCGTGACCAACCCCGACAGACTGAGGGTAAAGGCAAGCAGGACGAGTTTGCTCGACAAAGACCCCCGTTTCAGAAGAAGAAAGTGGCGGCTCTGACGGCAACATATGCCTCAGATAGTGCGGACACAGCTTCAGAACCGGACATGGGCGCTGACGCTACTAGACAGCGCAGCGGAAATTACCATAGTCCGTCAAGCTCTGCGTCCATTTCTGGCGGCGACAGCAACTGATGTATTGGTTACTGTTGAAACAGCTGACACCAGAGTGGCTCCCCCTGATAGACTTTATGAAATAGTCTTATTAATAGAGGGTGACATACAACGTACTATAAAAGGGATTTTTTGGGATAATCTGACCACCACCTATGATATCCTCCTAGCGGAGGCAGATTGGCCCCCGGCCTTCATTTTGGAAGCTCCTAGAGGGGAGGAGAAAATCCTCCCGTCCTTTGCGCACACGGTGCCTAAGGACCAAGCTGAAATGTACGCTGGTGAGTGGGCGCTGGCGCTTGCGCCAGCGGTATATCGTACTCAGGTGGGTTGGGACCGGTTGTCCCCCTGCCATGAGATTCCATTGCGGTCTATGCCCCAGCCTCAGCCCCAATATCCCATGCGTCGTGAGGCTAGACCTCACGTCGCGGCGATCCTTGAACAATTGGAATATCAGGGTGTAATTGAAACATGTGTGTCCCCTATGAATAACCCTTTATTCACTGTGACGAAGCCTGACGGCTCGTACCGTTTAGTTTTGGATTACCGGCACCTAAACTCCCATTGCCGGACCTGCGCGGTACAAAATACACATAGCTCGGCTCTAGTCGACAGTCTCGTGCGTAAACGATTTAAAACGACACTTGACATTTCCAATGGCTTTTTTAGCCATAACCTGTCCACACTGAGTAGCCAGTGGACAGCGTTTACTTCGGGCGGTAAACAAAAACAGTTTACGAGATTAGCCATGGGCTACAAAAATAGCCCTGGCGTCTTTTCCGCTCGCGTGGTTTCCCTCTTAGAAAGAATAGACCCCGAGGCATACTCCTATGTTGACGATATCTACCTCACGGATGACGAGCTGTTGCCGCATCTGTCTCGGGTCGACAATATTGTAGTGAGTTTTGCTGACTATGGCTACAAATTCAATTTTGCGAAGTCTCACATCGCGGAATATACAGTGTTGTTTTTGGGCTACGAGCTCAATAATGAAGGAAAGGGGTTAGCTCCCCACTTTCTGGAGAAGTGCGCATGCTTGAGTGCGCCAACGACACTAAAGAAGTTACAATCTCTACTGGGCTTTCTGAATTTCGGCCGTACGTACATTCCTGATTATGCCCAGCGTATCAAGCCGCTTTACGCCTTGGTACAACCCACATTTTCGAAGTCTAGCTGGCAGCTGGAACATTCAAAAATTTTACAGTCTTTACAGGCTGACCTTCTTGCTTCACAATATTTGCTGACACGTGATAACCGCACCAACCTGGTAATAAGAATAGTGCCAGGCGCCGTGGGTTTCACGTATTTGACGTTTAATGAGGGCGATACAGTCCCCATTGCGTACAAATCCCACTTGTACACCTCTGCTGAATTACGTTTTTCCGCGGTCGAAAAAGTTCTGACTGCTGTACAGATGGCGATCCTTAAAGAACGCGCACTGTCACATGGGAAACAGATTCTGGTTGTAACACCCTATCCCGCCTTAGAAGCGGTGACAAAGGCAAGTGTACCAAATTCTAAAGCTTTGCATCCTCGGTGGATACAATGGGCCACAACACTGACGTCGCCAGACGTCACCTACATCTTTGATGCCTCATTACAGACTCAAGAGTTCTTGCAGTATGAATTCGTTCATCCGGCTCCTCTGTCTTTGCGCCCGCTCGAAGAATACCATTGTGTCATATACACTGACGGGTCTGCGCAGCCCGCAATTGGATCAAAGCACGCCTACTCAGCGGCTTGCGCAATTGTCGTAGGTACTTTCGTAAATGGTGAATTCCAATCTGATGCAGTGCATACGCAGTCATTGGGCGATTGTACCGCGCAATTGGCGGAGCTTCGGGCTCTAGTGCTTGCACTGGAGTTTGCCGATCCCCGAGTCACTACTCTAATTGTGAGTGATTCTTTCTACTGTGTCCAGTCCTATAATGACAATTTACACTTCTGGTCTCAGAATGATTATCGAGACACGAAAGGTGGCACAATTAAGCATAAAACGCTTTGGGTTCGAGTGGCAGACTTTAAAGAACGTCTCCCACTCGTGAATGTAATTCACACTCTTGGTCACCAACGACTTGGTGTCCATGCTGTCGGCAACGGCTTGGCTGACGAGGCAGCAAAAACAGCAGTGACTACATACTTAGTGGCAGCAGTAACCAGATCAAAGAGTAAGATTGATGATGACATCTTGGCAGCTA
Source organism: Triturus cristatus (assembly GCF_964204655.1). Lineage (NCBI taxonomy): Eukaryota > Metazoa > Chordata > Amphibia > Caudata > Salamandridae > Triturus > Triturus cristatus. Next base: position 739,710,073 of record NC_140591.1, on the reverse strand, counting down.
TTGCTGCTACAGAAAAGGGAGGCGATTACCCGAAGGGTTTTCCTTCTCGTTACATTTACCATTTAAGTCCTGATAATGTCCCATTAGTGAGGATTAACGACGTTGGTGATAGAATTATTCCCAACGCGGACTGCAGACCCGCACTGATTCTGGCTGCTCATGAGGGGTTGGCGTCAGCCCACGCCGGAGTGTCAGCCACTATATCTCTGCTACAACAACGTTACTGGTGGTTCGGTTTATATAAACAAGCGCGCGCTTATGTTCTCGATTGTGACATTTGCCAACAGATTAAACCTTCTACTGTTGCGCGCCCATCACAAACACAATTGTACATATCCAATAAACCATTTGGTTGTGTTTATTTGGATCACTGCGGTCCTTTTTCTTCTGATACTGCGTACAAGTACATCTTGGTTGCAGTGGATTCGTGCACACGTTTTCTGTGGGTATGGCCACAAAGGAGTGCTGACTCGCGGACTGTCATCAGAGATTTGCGTGTCTTTGTGGGAACTTTTGCGTGTGGTACCTTCCATTCTGATCAGGGCCCTGCGTTTGCCTCTAAGGCTTACAAGGAGGCTATGAGAAATTTGGGGGTCCTAGTCAAATTTTCGTCCCCCTACCGACCTGAGGGTAATAGTGTGGTGGAGCGAATGAACCGTGACTTAAAGCAATCATTGACAGCCCGTGTTTTAGGCACAGGCCGAAACTGGCTAGCCCATTTGTATAACGTCCAACGTGCACTTAATAATCTCCCTAGAAGGTCTCTGGGTGGGCGGACCCCGTACATGATGCTCTTCGGAATAAGAATGTTTGTACCAGACCTTGATGGTCTAGACATGGCGGCGTCGACCGCACCCTTTGACGTAGATGATCACTGTGCTGTTTTACAGACTCTGCAAGAAGCCAGAGACACTCTATCGAAGGAACACATGCCCTCCACATCTGAAGCTGAAGTTCAGATTCCGGTAGTCGGCTGGCTACCCCGAGTTGGTGATCTAGTCCGTGAGAAGGTGGAGAACAAGAAGGAGTTCGGCCCCTCTTATCGTGCACCAGTTCCAGTGCTTGGAGTGCAGGGTACAAGAACAGTCGTTTTACCTCCACTTCCTGGTCGCAAAGAAAACAGGTACATCTCTATTGACAATGTCAAACTTCAGCGAGTGGCCGATACTTCTTAGTGTGACTCCAGCAGTTTCATGCCAGACGCTGCAAAGAAATTCAATGTTGACTCTTGCCTCCAACACCTTGCCTGATGTTGCCATCGAGATGCAATCGGTTACTGATCCCTTGTTGATACCATCGGCTGGTGGTTTGCCCGAAGAGACTGAGTATGCTTATCCTACACGTGGTCCCTCACCTGTTTTACAATCTACGGCGCTTGGACAGTCCCGTTTCTCCTTTGACACTAACTCATTGCCCTCAAGCCCCCCATCGAACATTGCAGTTTTTTTCAGCTGGTTTAAGAGACATTTTTTGATTGCCCCTTGGACATACATTTGGCTGTTGCTTTTCAGTGTTTTTTTGTTTATGTCCATTGGATTTGTAATAGTTTTTTTCCGTCTTGTGGATGGCCACTATCTGAGTGAGAGATCGACAATTAGACTTATCAATGGAACTTTGGCCCCCCACTCCTCGTCCCACATCATGAAGAGGGACCAGACTTTTGTGAATATTACTGCCTGGCCCGTCTTGGATGGAATCGCATGGGATGCTGTTAAATTCCAAATTCATGGGCCTACTGAGGTCATTAATGTACCTAATGTATTTCGTGTTTCTATGGGTGATGTGGTTAGGCAGAACATACGTTCTGATGATTGGGATGTACACGCCATTGAATCACTGTTTTCTGATTTGAAATATTATGCCGCTTTTGATGCTGAAGATTTATACGAAAATGCGGCTAATTATGCGGAACAGTATTGTTTTCAACATTATGGCAATCATTTCCTGCATAAAGCAACAACGTTTAGAAATTTTGTAAATTTTACCCAATGGGAACACTGTCCTACTCCCGAATTCGGAAGTTCACAAACACTGGTTAACAAGTATTCATATTTTACCGATTTCAGTGTTTCCAACCCGGCAGCGTTTTATTTTAAGGTGCTGCCTGAGTCTGCCGCAAAAGTTAGACTGACACACACGAAGCTACTTTATTCTAAGTCCTTCGTGGACGAGTTGTCAATCAAAGGTTATGATGTATGGAAGGCTACTATTGATCTAAAGTCGGTTTGGGGTTCCAAGCCGTGGCAGGTACAGGGTACAGAGGCTTTACATCGTGCCTGTCTTATACCAAATCATATTTTATTTTTAAATTCATCCATCTTCCAAACCACCTGTTTCGGATTGGCTACTTCTAAACAATTAAAGTCACCTTCTGTGCCAGATCTGGGCGCTTATCCCAATTGGGATAACCACACAGATCTGTCCCGCGCTGCTTTGCAATCCTTAGTTTCAAATACATCTTTCAATATTTCGAAGGTTGATAGTGAGGGTTGGTTAATTTGGCAAAGCAGTTCAGATATCTGTCAACGACGTTTTCTGGGACTGAAACCGGGATATACTCAAGAACGTGTAGACCCTCGGTTTGAGTCGTCACATACTGTCACTACATACTCTGTGGGCAAGTTATGTCAATCTTGGCTGCGACATTCCACTTTGGCGTCTGTCAAGGATCACTTATCACAATTACATGACAGAATAGATTTGAATGATTTTGTTAAGGGTCCTGTGAGCGGCAGAACCAAAAGGTGGGCGTATGCTATTTACAACGAAGTCTGGAAGTTGTCACAGATTGAGGCGGCTTCCAGATTGAGAGCTATTGACCAAGCCAACATGGAGAAGGTTTTAGCCGTTATAGATAATAGCATTAGCACTCTCTCTTCTAGGATTTATACATTAGATAATATTGTTTCGTCAGTTGTTGATATTGTGCATGATGATATGTCTGTGTTATATCATGGTCAAAACCAGTTGCGTTCTGTTATGCAGTTTGCGTGGACATTGCAGACGTTAAAGGCAGGGAGGGTCCCTTGGGACTATTTGAACACTACATCGTTATTCCTTCCCTTTAACCTTACTGACAAGCAGCGCTTTATGTCCATGAAGGATGCTACATATTCATTGTTACATATTGAAAAATTGGAGCCATTGCCCTTCTCAGTAGCGGAGATCAATTCGGCTACGTGGCTAGCACACGGATTGATAACTCTCCCTTTTGCGCTTTTTAAGTTTACGTCTTGTATGAAACATTATGCTTTAGGTAGATATGAACCGCTAGGCACCGCTTTCATACACGAGGTTTGGTCCCTCCCCTTTACGTATAGATGTACTAGGGACGGAACTGAGGTTTATTTGAAAGGCGAGGAATGCACCACGTCACCAGACCATTCCTTGGTTTGTAGGCACATTCAATTACACGGCGCGTGCAATGTACAAGCCCCGAATTTGGCCTGCGTTCTGCGAGGTGTCCCAGTGCCTATGATTACCCCTTCTTTCAAGCTGCTTGCTAACGGTAGTTATTTAATTTTGAATACTGAAGCTTGCTGTGGGATGTTAGTGGGAATCCCATACATAGTAACTGTCTCGCAGAAAGTTGTCTGCTGCAATAATGTTCTCTTTCCACCCCCGCATGGGCGGCTGGATGTTTCTATCTGGCCTTCGATTCCAACCTTGAAAGCAGAGTTCAACCAGTTGAGCAGAATAAGAGCCTTATTGTCCCAAAAAGAGGTGTCTTTGACTTCCTCTCGTGAAACATTCGACCTTCACGTTGCTAATACGCGCACAGAGGTACAGGCGCTTCTGAATACTGACCTCCCCCTACATTTCGGCTCTTTGATCCAAACTATTTTCAATGCCTCGTCCACGACCGGCCTGGCTCATTTTTTTAAACTTGTGGGCTCGGGTCTCGTGACCTCTTTCCAAACTATTTTTGGTGTGGTTCCGGGCTTTTTTCATTCTCTGTTCTCGAGCATCTTTGGAGGTGTTCCGCTACTTCTGGCGCTAGCGGCAGGTGTGCTGCTTTTCCTTTTCATTCTACGAAATGGCTGCTCCATCTGTGCCACTCGTGCACCTGTCCCGCCTGCAGCTTCTTCGGGATAGGATGCTTGACTTTTATGGAACTCTGCCGTTGGCGACTTTAAGCCTGGCGTATGGATTGTCCTTCCGGTATTGCTACTTCACCTGCGTACAGCCTGTGCTACACTGCCTGGATTGCCCCTTTGAATGGCCTTTGGATTTGTGCTTGACCAGCCTGGTGTCTCCGGTGCCGGATTTCGATCGACTAATGAGGCCCTTAGTGTCTCACGAGTTGACCTGTTCTGGTGTCCGGATAATGGCGTGTGGAGCAGCACATGGGATCCTGGGTAATTGGGACATCTCTACAGCTGCCTGCAACTTCTTGGCTATGAGCTATTTGGAAGTACATTCCGGGTGCCCTCTGATCGTGCTGGAAGCTCCGCTGATTGAAGAACACGTGTGTTCCTTCTCGTTGATGGATTGGATGGCTGAGACTTTCGCTGGCCCTGCAAATGATTTTTTGTTGGAAGCGGTTGCCACATATGCTGCCTATACATTCATGGATTGACTGAACTATCGTCCTTGGCACCTGTCGCTCCTGGACAGCACCCTGCCGCGGCATTTACTTTTTTGCTTTCTCCATGATGGTTATTTTGAGTTTTTTTTTTTAATTGATTATATTTTTTTTCCGGACACCACAGTTTCCCCTGTTGCTTTTCAATTTTTTTCGTTTCAGACTTTAACTCATTCTGAACCTTTGAATTGGTTACGCCTTGTTCTGCTCTGACGAAACTGAACTCTGCGTTCTCTCTTTTCTTGCCTACTAAATAGTGCTTCGATCAAGGGGGCGTGTAGTGAGTTCTCTCTGAATACGTACAGGCATTGTTAAGTTAGCATAACCACGTTAGATGTTAGAAAGCCATCTTTTTGCTTTTGCACACGGCACTGCGTTTACATGTTATTTCTTAAAACAAACTGTTGACTCGAGACTTGCTTCACACAAGCGCGATCTGTTGTTACTATCCCAGGCTCTGCGCAGCGACCTTGGTCTGTACATGGTGTCACAAACAGTCTGGGTTATTACACAATGCATGTTTTTCGCTCTAGGTTGATCGGCCCACTATTTAGCCATAACACACGCGCAGCTGCAAATGCCTGAAAATTAGTGCTTTTAGTATCACAGACATCATGTTTATTATTCAGACCGAAGACGAGCCTTCCTGCGAGAAGTCTCCTGATGCTCCTGTGATGTGATTTCACTAAGCTGATCTTTGAGGTATGGGGTCCCCTATTCAAGCCTAAGAGACCTTCTATTAGCATACTAATAATATTAGCTTCATAGTAAAGGGAAGGTGGTAGTATCCACTGACATTATAATATGATCACCCCTTTTATATTCTATGGTATTGTAACTATGTTGCTGGTTTTGATATTAATCATTTGTCTGCTTGTATTAGCCAAAGTACTGCATCTTAGGACACGTGGTCTATAAAAATAAACCCCTTTTATTTACAACGTGTCTCTGTTGATTATTGTTGTGGACTGATGTGAGAATAATATACGAACAGGTATTTCCGATTCCCACCATTCCTGAGTATGTACTGAGTCGCTTGTTCTGGGTTGTCTACACATTGGGACCGCCGAGCTAAATCTCGGATAACTAATGGGACACTTATGCTAGCCGGATACTGGGTTCTGGGTTCTGAGGTGAGTTTCTGGTACACCACAATTCACTGAGGTCCTGGGGTTCTTCGCATAGTTCTGTGTATCAGCAGAATCCCTGCAACAGAGGCCCTCGGCTCAATTCGAAGATGATCCTTCTCAAGGTGATGATACAAATGCATTGTCACTTTTACGTTTAATGTCAGAATCATTTATTTCCAGTTGGTGGTGTAAGAATGTTTGCAACAGTATGGCGATTTTTCCTAGCCATGCATGAATGAAAGCATATCACTCGCCTTTAGGTGTTTTTCTAATACATTGATATTTGCATCTTCCTTCCTAGCCTGCATGCTTGACTATCTTACAGGAAGCATGTAATAAGTATCACATCAGGGCCCTTCTTCTACTCAATTCACAACTGTTCTATCACGACATAGATAAGAAAGCTGCATCTGCTTTTGTTGTGTAGTGGTAATCAGGTTTACCTGACGTGTGAAAGCCCCATGCTTTGAAAGTACACAGTAACAAAGAAACCGATGACTTTTATAAAAAGGTGTCATGTGTGTCTCTTACTTTGCACAAAAAGTGCCAGAGATGACTTCATTTGCAGTCACTTGAAAAGTAGGGATTCTCCAATAAATGGTAAATGGTTGAAACAAATCTGAAGAAATGCATGACATACCTGTGTGTGTGTGTGTACGCATGTATGTATATATAGGGAGAGAGAGAGCGTCAATATAAACAGACTTTATTTCAATCAAGCTGTCTTTTCTATCCTTCAGGAGCAGAATGTTCTGATCATCAGCGCTCCAGAATGTAGTGTTTTCTTGGCAAGCATCACATATTGTGATGTGTTAGCTAAAAGTTCCATATCCTACAGACTGATATATTCCTCTGTACTTGCACCTTGGGGATTCATCAAAACCTGGCATAATAAGCAGCTTTCTACTGCTCACAGACTGGACAGCGAAACAATTTAAAATATCCCAGAAAAAGAAAATAAGCATGCTTAATCAGAGCTTTCTGGACAGGAAGGACATTTGAGCAAGTGAGGAATAAGCACTGCTTTTGTTAATTTGCATAGGCAGAATAGAGACTTCTGGGAAAAGGCCGAAATTACAGACACAGAAAATAACTGCATCTATAGAGAACGCTAAGAAGTGTTGGCAGCTTTTCCTCTGACCCTGGCCACTTTTACAAGCAATCCTATGATAGTCAGCAGGACCCACCCTAAAAAGGAAGGGGCATCCACTTGGACCCTTTCCACCTTTTCTAAGTCTCGCCTGATCGAGCTTGATCGAGCACTGATTGAGCAGATAAGCACATGTAATTCTCATTTCAGAAAGGTATTGGTTAGCTTGCTGCTAGCAGCTCAGTTATGTTATGATGTTAGAGGCTATGCAAGGAATGCTTTAGTCCAGCGATATGCAATTTTTATTGCGCCTTGCATTCAGCAGGAAGATCTTTAGCTTGAATCTGTGGCCTAGGTATTCGCCTTGGTATTTCTATTGGCACAAAGTGAAGGAGTATTTGAGAGAAAATGCACAATGTGTTTCTTATGTTGTTATGAACAACTTGTTACTCTTTCTCATTAAGCTTCAGCCACTGCAGAAATATATAAATAAGGGCTGACTTCCTGTAAGACGTGTCCAAAGCTGGGACGAAATAAAAGGAGACTGTTAGACCTGTCAGCCCTTTGGGTGGTCCCTCCTCATCATTATTTATTTTGTCCCACTTTTGCCTCAAACCCTGTTTGAATTTTTCCTTTTTGGGAACCACCAGACTTTTTCGTGTTGCTGCAGATTCAGGGAGCCATTTTAGCTACCCCTGAAACTTCTGTCTGAGGGCCTGAAGCACAAAATGGTGGCCACCTGTGACATCACCAGCATCCACTGGAACCTACCAGCACCTTCCAGAACATTCCAGGAGATTCCAGAACTCTGTGACAGTTGGAGACCGTTTAGAATGTTGGGAGGATAAGAGAGGCAGTTGGCAGTTGGAGCTGGCAGTTGGCACCTGACTGGTGAAGAGAGAGGAGCACAACAGTGAAGGAGGAAGGAGTGAAGCAGCAGGGGTGGAAACTTGTGCCTGGAGTGGGGTCCATAAACCCACCCTTGATACTTGTCCCTACTGATGGATCCCAGCCTATAGCCCTGTGTGGGAAGAAGACAGAAGAAACTTATCCTAAGGACCTGGACAGCAGGAACAGGCCTTAGAACCAAGAAAACAGCAAGATTCTGACCTGAGAACTGGTTTCCCTGGAGTCCGGCGTCGAGTAGCCTGAAGACCTGGAGCCCGAGGTGAAGAAGCGGCGCTGACTGAAGTAGCAGACGTCGTACCCGGAGCCGCCTGAGGTCGTGAGAGGGCGCCGACGGAGGTCGTGAGGAATACCAGAGGTCGAGGAGGAAGTGAACCGAGGTCGAGCGAGCGGCGTCATCGGAGGAGTGAAGTCCGCCCTCCGGAGTCGTCGGAGACCGAGGTAGAGGAGCACCGGAGGTCGGGAGTGAGGATCGCACTCCGGAGTCGCCCGGAGCCTGTGAGGAGGAGCACCGGAGGTCGGGGGTGAGGATCGCACCCCGGAGTCGCCGGAAGTCGACATCGAGGCCAGGCCGGCCTACGTCATCGGAGCCGAGAGCGCCATCGGACCGGAGCCGCCCGAAGTCGACATCGTGAAGAGACTGCCCGACGCCGTCGAATCGGAGGTCGAGATCGAACCGAGGCCACCGACATCGGACCGGAACCGCCTGCCGGCGTCGTCAAAGAACTGACATTGTGCCGAGGCCGCCGAGACCGAACCGGAACCGCCTCACGGCGTCGACACGACTCCAGCGGCGTCGGAACATCAGAAAAAGGGCAGTAAGTGGAGTAGAGGGCGCCTAAGGCCCTGTGGAGACCTGAGAGACTGCTCTAAGGGGCTAGGGAGGTGCTGAAACCAACCTGACTGTGCAAGGGGTGAACTGGGACTAACCTAGAGAGGTTGTGTGGAGAGAGAAAGCCAGGGCACTGGTATTCCCCCCTTTGATCTACCTCAGCTTAGGCCTCAGCCTTGTCCCAGCCAGGGAGTAGCCCCCCTCAAGCCTTCCACAACCCTACAAGCTGTGCCTGGGCCAAATCAGCCCTTAAGAATTGAAGTGTCATCTGATTACATGAGGGTTGCTGTATACTTTTAATTATTTATTGGGGATACTGTATTTATTGAATTTTTTATCTATTTATTGCTGCACTATATTTATAGGTCCACAGGACTTGTTGGTGTACAATATTTATTAGTACAGTATTTATTGCCTCAAAGTATTTAATTGTCTGTATATATTGCACTTGTATTTATGCCCTGTTATTTATGATCACCCCTATTTATTTCATCAAACAGCCAATATTTATTTGACCTGCACTAATTGAAACTTGTATATTGTGATTGACCTATTTATTTTTCCAATCAACAACTAAGAGAAAAAGATAAAGAAAGAATATTTTCATAATTTTTACGGTGTAGAGTCGTTTTTGGAACGGATGCACGCATGGTTATTGTATGGGTATATTGTATGCTTAGCACTGCGCCTGATTCCTGACCACTCGAGCCAAGCTACCCCATTGTGTTGGGAAGGTCCACCACCACCCCTTCTAGTGTGGGAGTGGTTTTCCAACATAAATTGGTGTTCAGTGGTGGGATAGAGCTGTGCCTACGTATACTCAACAATAACTGTGGGTAGTCCATAGGCCTACACCGGGAGTTTTCTCAAAGCGGCCTTCCTAATTGTGGGTTTTTGTTTTTTCCAAATTTACTCTGGTGGTGGGAGGAGGTATTATTAAAGGTACCCCCCTGCATTTTTACTGCACAAAACCTGTCCTCTAACCTGAGTGGGCAAGATGGAGTTTGTACTGGAAGATTTAGAAACGTACACTGTGGCCCAACTCAGGGAGTTTTGCCAGCGGGAGGGGGTGTACTGTCCCCCAGGAGCAAAGAAGGGTGCACTCCAAACCAGCTTAAGGGCTTGGGGGGAGGCACGCCGAGAAAGCAAGGCTGAGGAGGAAGACAGGGATGGAGAGCCTGACCCCGAGGGGGCTGAGATGTACCAACCTGAGGTGGGGAACCTGTCAGCAGGGCCCAGGACACTTTCTAGGAAGGGCAGCACTGTCTCTAGCGGGGGCTTATCCAGCGTGGAGTTAGCAGATCGGAGAGAGAAAAGACAGCTCACATGGGATTTAGCAAAGCTGGAGAAGGAGAAGGAGGAACAGAGGTTGGCTCATGAGACGGAGAAAGAGAGGATGGCTCATGAGATAAGACTGAAAGAGATAGAGCTTCAGATCTTAAGAATTGGGGCACCAACTGTTCCCAATGGTGGCAGCAAAGACCAAGAAATCACCAGGGAATCCAAACCTTACCTGCCAAAGGACATAGTAGCTAGCTATGGGGCGGGTGACGACATCGCCAAGTGGCTAGCAGCCTATGAGGTCTCGTTGAGGGCCCATGGGGTTCCAGTGAAGTATTGGGGAGGAGGATTGTATAGGTACATGCCTCCAGCTGGTAGGGATGCTTTATTGGCCCTCGAAGAGGATGAGCAGACCCACTACCCCACCATGAAACTGGCGCTCATCAGAAAGTTTGGACTAACACCTGAAAAGTACAGACAGAAGTTCAGGGGTAGTCACAAACTGGGCACACAGAATTGGGTGGACTTCCTGGACTATGCAAAGAAGGCACTGGAAGGTTGGATTCAGGGCAGTGAAGTAAGGAACTACGAGGAGCTGTTTGACCTAGTACTGAAGGAACACCTACTCGAGAAATGTTTCCCTGAACTGCGGCAACACCTGGTGGATAGCAAGCTGACCAGTCCCCGGAAGCTTGCTGAGGAGGCGGACATTTGGGCTAGTACCCGGGTGTCCACAAGGGGGACTGGAGGGGATACTCAAAAGGCCGGACAGGGCGCCCCCCAGAAGAAAGAGGGAGGGGAAAAGAAAAAGGAGTTCTCCAAAGGCCCCCAAAATAACTTCCAAGGGAAGGGAACAGGATTCACCTCTAAGGCTAACCCACCCAGAAACCCTAATCCTGGCCAGAGTCAGCAGCCAAGGGTTGTCCATTGCTACGAGTGCGGTGGCGTTGGACACTATAAAGGAGATCCGAAGTGTCAGAAACGATCACCCCCTCCCACTGGAGGAAAGACCCCCGGAGTAGCTAGTGTAGTGCTCGGGGAGGAGATGCCCTTAACTAAGGGAAGGGAGTGGGCGGGTGTCACTTTAGTGTCCCTGGGAGAACGGGAGATGGTTCCTAAGATCCAGGTGCCCGCAAATACCGCAAAGTATGGGCAGTGGATCACCATCAACGGCCAAAGAGGGGAGGCTCTGAGAGACACAGGAGCCAGTATGACTATGGTGCGTAGCCAGCTGGTGTCTCCAGAGCAGGTAATTCCCGATGTACTCCACCCAGCCGCGATGGCTGACGGCAGAACAGGCCACTATCCCGTGGCCGAGGTTCCCTTTGAATGGGGGGGGGTTGCAGGTTCACTTCGAGTTGCCGTAAGCCCTGCCGTGCCAGTCGATTGTCTGCTGGGGAATGACATGGAGCACAACGCTTGGAAGGAGGTGGAATACCGGACTCACACCGAGATGCTGGGTACACCTGACTGGGCCTGTGTTAGCACAAGGTCCGCGACTACCCGAAGAGGGAGTTCATTCCGGCTGGAGCCTGGAACAAAGGCCCAGCCAGCTGCCAGTCAAGGGAAGAACCGAAGACAGGAGGAGCCTGCCTCGGCGTCTCCACCCCGTAGGACGGATAGGCCACCGGAGGTGGTGGGCCAGGAGTCTGCGGAGGGGGACGTTACCAACCTGGAGGACTTACCCATCCCGGCCGAGTGGCACGTGGAGGGAGGCCCGTCCAGGGAGGAATTCTGCCAGGGCCAGAGGGAGTGCCCTACCCTTGAGGGGCTGAGGCGACAGGCCGAAGCCCAGGCAGCAGGGAACGTTGAAGGGAACTACAGTGTTTACTGGGAGGATGGCCTCCTCTACAGTGAACCCAAGGCACCCCTACATGGATCGTCACGAGCCTTGGTAGTTCCTCAACGTTATCGAGCCTTCCTTTTAGAGTTGGCTCACGAGATACCATTGGCAGGACACCTGGGGCAAGACAAGACCTTCGCCCGTCTTGTCCCACACTTTTATTGGCCTCAGATGAAAGTGTCGTCCGATACCTACTGCCGGACATGTGTGTCTTGCCAAGCCAGTGGGAAAACAGGGGTGAAGCTGAAAGCTCCCCTGGAACCACTTCCTGTCGTTAGCACCCCCTTTGAAAGGGTGGGCATCGACATTGTGGGTCCGTTAGATCCGCCAACTACAGCTGGTCACAGGTTTATCCTGGTTCTGGTGGATCATGCCACACGGTACCCAGAGGCAATACCTCTGAGGACCATAACAGCACCTGTTGTGGCTAGGGCCCTGATGGGAATCTTTACCCGAGTGGGTTTTCCCAAGGAGGTTGTGTCCGACAGGGGGACCAACTTCATGTCAGCGTACATGCGGGCGATGTGGAAGGAGTGTGGAGTGACCTACCGGTTCACAACTCCTTACCACCCCCAGACCAATGGTCTGGTGGAGAGGTTTAACAAAACCTTGAAGGGCATGATCAGAAGTCTGCCTGAAAGCCTGCGGAGGAAATGGGACGTCCTCCTACCCTGTTTACTTTTTTCCTACAGGGAAGTGCCACAGAAGGGAGTGGGCTTCAGCCCCTTCGAGCTTCTGTATGGGCACCCTGTACGCGGACCTCTTAACCTGGTGAGAGACGGATGGGAAAGAACTCCCAGAAAGCTCCCCCAGGATGTGGTGAGCTACATGCTGGCCTTCCGGAGCCAAATGGCTAAGTTGTGGAAGCAAGCTTCTGACAACTTGGAAGCCAGCCAAGCAGTGATGAAGGCGTGGTATGACCACAACGCTCACCCGGTGGAGTTGGAGCCTGGCCAGAAGGTGTGGGTGATCGAACCAGGAGAGCTTAGTGCCCTCCAGGATCGCTGGTCAGGACCCTTTGAGGTGTTGGAGAAGAAGGGTAAGGCTACCTACTTGGTGGACCTGAAGACCCCTCGTCAGCCCCTGCGGGTGCTGCATGCCAACCGCCTCAAACCCCACCACGAGAGGCCCGAAGTCATCTTGATGATGGTGACTGACGGAGGAGAGGACGTGGAAAGCGAGCCTCTCCCTGATCTGTTTGCGTCTCAGGAAAAGGATGGGTCGGTGGAGGGAGTGATTCTCTCCCCATCTCTAACTCCTGAACAGCAGGAGGACTGTCGCCAGGTCCTGGGGCAGTACTCTTCGTTGTTCTCCCTTGTCCCGGGTAGGACTCACCTGTGCGTCCATGACGTGGACACAGGAGACAGCCCACCTGTGAAGTCCAAGATCTACCGGATGTCAGACAAGGTGAAGGCCAGCATTCATAGTGAGGTCACTAAGATGCTGGAGCTAGGAGTGATTGAACCTTCTAGCAGCCCCTGGTCCAGTCCGGTGGTGTTAGTACCGAAAGCTGCACCACCGGGTGCCCAACCAGAACTGAGGTTCTGTGTGGACTACCGGGGACTGAATTCAGTGACAAAGACTGATGCACATCCGATCCCTAGGGCGGATGAATTGATTGACCGGCTGGGAGCTGCCCAATATCTAAGTACCTTTGACCTTACTTCAGGGTACTGGCAGATCTCTTTGACTGATGGAGCAAGGGAAAGGTCAGCCTTCTCCACGCCCAATGGCCACTACCAGTTCTGTGTGATGCCCTTTGGGCTCAAGAACGCACCTGCCACGTTTCAGCGCCTGGTAAACCAGATCCTCACCGGAATGGAGAGTTTCTCTGCTGCTTATCTGGATGACATAGCCGTCTTCAGTAGCAGCTGGGAGGATCACTTGCGTCACCTGCAAGCTGTTCTCCAGGCCCTGAGACAAGCTGGATTGACGATCAAGGCCAGCAAGTGCCAGATCGGGCAGGGGTCGGTAGTGTACCTTGGACACTTGGTGGGTAGGGGAACGGTGCAACCCCTCCAGGCGAAGATCGAGGCCATCATGGCCTGGGAACCCCCCAAGACACAGACTGAGGTCCGAGCATTTTTGGGCCTCACGGGATATTACCGCCGCTTCGTGAAGGGGTACGGTACCATCGTAGCCCCCCTCACGGAGCTCACGTCCAAGAAACAACCTCGACGGGTAGTCTGGACGGAGGCTTGTCAGCAAGCCTTTGAGAAATTGAAGAAAGCCATGTGCGAGGCCCCGGTCTTAAGGGCCCCAGACTTTTCCAAGAAGTTCATTGTCCAGACAGATGCATCAGAACATGGCATTGGGGCAGTGTTATCGCAACTCAACGAAGAGGGTCTGGATCAACCCGTGGTCTTCCTATCCAGGAGACTACTTCCCAGGGAACAGAAGTGGAGTGCAATAGAGCGTGAAGCCTTTGCAGTGGTATGGGCTCTGAAGAAGTTGCGGCCATACCTGTTTGGCTCGCACTTCCTTGTTCAGACCGACCACCGACCCCTTCGTTGGCTGATGCAAATGAAGGGGGAGAATCCCAAGTTGTTGAGGTGGTCTATTTCCCTACAGGGGATGGACTTTCAGGTGGAACATCGGCCTGGAGTGGACCACGCCAATGCAGACGGTCTCTCAAGGTATTTCCGCCTTAGTGATGAGAACTCCCAAGGGGTTGGGTAGCTCTCCCCACTTTCAGCTGGGGGGGACGCGTGTTAGACCTGTCAGCCCTTTGGGTGGTCCCTCCTCATCATTATTTATTTTGTCCCACTTTTGCCTCAAACCCTGTTTGAATTTTTCCTTTTTGGGAACCACCAGACTTTTTCGTGTTGCTGCAGATTCAGGGAGCCATTTTAGCTACCCCTGAAACTTCTGTCTGAGGGCCTGAAGCACAAAATGGTGGCCACCTGTGACATCACCAGCATCCACTGGAACCTACCAGCACCTTCCAGAACATTCCAGGAGATTCCAGAACTCTGTGACAGTTGGAGACCGTTTAGAATGTTGGGAGGATAAGAGAGGCAGTTGGCAGTTGGAGCTGGCAGTTGGCACCTGACTGGTGAAGAGAGAGGAGCACAACAGTGAAGGAGGAAGGAGTGAAGCAGCAGGGGTGGAAACTTGTGCCTGGAGTGGGGTCCATAAACCCACCCTTGATACTTGTCCCTACTGATGGATCCCAGCCTATAGCCCTGTGTGGGAAGAAGACAGAAGAAACTTATCCTAAGGACCTGGACAGCAGGAACAGGCCTTAGAACCAAGAAAACAGCAAGATTCTGACCTGAGAACTGGTTTCCCTGGAGTCCGGCGTCGAGTAGCCTGAAGACCTGGAGCCCGAGGTGAAGAAGCGGCGCTGACTGAAGTAGCAGACGTCGTACCCGGAGCCGCCTGAGGTCGTGAGAGGGCGCCGACGGAGGTCGTGAGGAATACCAGAGGTCGAGGAGGAAGTGAACCGAGGTCGAGCGAGCGGCGTCATCGGAGGAGTGAAGTCCGCCCTCCGGAGTCGTCGGAGACCGAGGTAGAGGAGCACCGGAGGTCGGGAGTGAGGATCGCACTCCGGAGTCGCCCGGAGCCTGTGAGGAGGAGCACCGGAGGTCGGGGGTGAGGATCGCACCCCGGAGTCGCCGGAAGTCGACATCGAGGCCAGGCCGGCCTACGTCATCGGAGCCGAGAGCGCCATCGGACCGGAGCCGCCCGAAGTCGACATCGTGAAGAGACTGCCCGACGCCGTCGAATCGGAGGTCGAGATCGAACCGAGGCCACCGACATCGGACCGGAACCGCCTGCCGGCGTCGTCAAAGAACTGACATTGTGCCGAGGCCGCCGAGACCGAACCGGAACCGCCTCACGGCGTCGACACGACTCCAGCGGCGTCGGAACATCAGAAAAAGGGCAGTAAGTGGAGTAGAGGGCGCCTAAGGCCCTGTGGAGACCTGAGAGACTGCTCTAAGGGGCTAGGGAGGTGCTGAAACCAACCTGACTGTGCAAGGGGTGAACTGGGACTAACCTAGAGAGGTTGTGTGGAGAGAGAAAGCCAGGGCACTGGTATTCCCCCCTTTGATCTACCTCAGCTTAGGCCTCAGCCTTGTCCCAGCCAGGGAGTAGCCCCCCTCAAGCCTTCCACAACCCTACAAGCTGTGCCTGGGCCAAATCAGCCCTTAAGAATTGAAGTGTCATCTGATTACATGAGGGTTGCTGTATACTTTTAATTATTTATTGGGGATACTGTATTTATTGAATTTTTTATCTATTTATTGCTGCACTATATTTATAGGTCCACAGGACTTGTTGGTGTACAATATTTATTAGTACAGTATTTATTGCCTCAAAGTATTTAATTGTCTGTATATATTGCACTTGTATTTATGCCCTGTTATTTATGATCACCCCTATTTATTTCATCAAACAGCCAATATTTATTTGACCTGCACTAATTGAAACTTGTATATTGTGATTGACCTATTTATTTTTCCAATCAGCAACTAAGAGAAAAAGATAAAGAAAGAATATTTTCATAATTTTTACGGTGTAGAGTCGTTTTTGGAACGGATGCACGCATGGTTATTGTATGGGTATATTGTATGCTTAGCACTGCGCCTGATTCCTGACCACTCGAGCCAAGCTACCCCATTGTGTTGGGAAGGTCCACCACCACCCCTTCTAGTGTGGGAGTGGTTTTCCAACAGAGACACTTGTAAATGATAGTGCTATCGTTTGAGAAAGGGTAAGTTGAGACTGACTTTCATGCGTATTCACAGACCAAGCATCATAAAGATACCAGCATGATCTTCATTGCGGGCTTAGAGCCGGCATTGGCTTTTGAGAGGTAAGAGGATTTTGAGGGCTCGTTGGTCTAGGGGTATGATTCTCGCTTTGGGTGCGAGAGGTCCCGGGTTCAAATCCCGGACGAGCCCTTTTCTTGGTACTCTTTTCAAGTTGTTTTGAAGTTTGCGTTTCAAAGCCAACATCAATTTTTTCTTTGCAGTAGTGGATAATTCTTTGCTAGAGTCTCATGCTTCAGCCCTGCCCAGTCTGAGCTAATACCAAACATCCGGTCTTGCATGGCATGTACGAGCGTTCAGCTAGGGATGTCGGGCAGGTTGCATGAATTAAATCTAAAGCCAGAGGCCCATGGAATAGCCAGTTCGGAGCAGTTTCATTACAGAAAAATCAACTGTAGGTATCTGTTTCTGTAGTGTAGTGGTTATCACGTTCGCCTCACACGCGAAAGGTCCCCGGTTCGAAACCGGGCAGAAACAGTTGTTATATTGTGTTGGCTACAATGTTGATAGGTGCTGTTTTGCCATGGAATTGTCCAAGCCCTGAAGATTATTTCATGCAATCTCGTTCCAAGAAAGGGAATTCTCTCAAAACACTAAAGTAATCGGCGTGTGGATGTATCTGTTGGTTCTCAGACCTTGCTTTCAAAAGAGCCCTGCAATCGGTTCGCTGCTCACCTAGAACAAGCATTAACATGAAGAATTGTTGGCACCAACAGGAATCTTATTTTAGTGGAGTGTTTCTGGCTTTGAGTGCAGAGGCCCTCGGCTCAATTCCAAGATGATCCTTCTCAAGGTGATGATACAAATGCATTGTCACCTTTACGTTTAATGTCAGAATCATTTATTTCCAGTTGGTGGTGTAAGAATGTTTGCAACAGTATGGCGATTTTTCCTAGCCATGCATGAATGAAAGCATATCACTCGCCTTTAGGTGTTTTTCTAATACATTGATATTTGCATCTTCCTTCCTAGCCTGCATGTTTGACTATCTTACAGGAAGCATGTAATAAGTATCACATCAGGGCCCTTCTTCTACTCAATTCACAACTGTTCTATCACGACATAGATAAGAAAGCTGCATCTGCTTTTGTTGTGTAGTGGTAATCAGGTTTACCTGACGTGTGAAAGCCCCATGCTTTGAAAGTACACAGTAACAAAGAAACCGATGACTTTTATAAAAAGGTGCCATGTGTGTCTCTTACTTTGCACAAAAAGTGCCAGAGATGACTTCATTTGCAGTCACTTGAAAAGTAGGGATTCTCCAATAAATGGTAAATGGTTGAAACAAATCTGAAGAAATGCATGACATACCTGTGTGTGTGTGTGTACGCATGTATGTATATATAGGGAGAGAGAGAGCGTCAATATAAACAGACTTTATTTCAATCAAGCTGTCTTTTCTATCCTTCAGGAGCAGAATGTTCTGATCATCAGCGCTCCAGAATGTAGTGTTTTCTTGGCAAGCATCACATATTGTGATGTGTTAGCTAAAAGTTCCATATCCTACAGACTGATATATTCCTCTGTACTTGCACCTTGGGGATTCATCAAAACCTGGCATAATAAGCAGCTTTCTACTGCTCACAGACTGGACAGCGAAACAATTTAAAATATCCCAGAAAAAGAAAATAAGCATGCTTAATCAGAGCTTTCTGGACAGGAAGGACATTTGAGCAAGTGAGGAATAAGCACTGCTTTTGTTAATTTGCATAGGCAGAATAGAGACTTCTGGGAAAAGGCCGAAATTACAGACACAGAAAATAACTGCATCTATAGAGAACGCTAAGAAGTGTTGGCAGCTTTTCCTCTGACCCTGGCCACTTTTACAAGCAATCCTATGATAGTCAGCAGGACCCACCCTAAAAAGGAAGGGGCATGCACTTGGACCCTTTCCACCTTTTCTAAGTCTCGCCTGATCGAGCATATTGAGCACTGATTGAGCAGATAAGCACATGTAATTCTCATTTCAGAAAGGTATTGGTTAGCTTGCTGCTAGCAGCTCAGTTATGTTATGATGTTAGAGGCTATGCAAGGAATGCTTTAGTCCAGCGATATGCAGTTTTTATTGCGCCTTGCATTCAGCAGGAAGATCTTTAGCTTGAATCTGTGGCCTAGGTATTCACCTTGGTATTTCTATTGGCACAAAGTGAAGGAATATTTGAGAGAAAATGCACAATGTGTTTCTTATGTTGTTATGAACAACTTGTTACTCTTTCTCATTAAGCTTCAGCCACTGCAGAAATATATAAATAAGGGCTGACTTCCTGTAAGACGTGTCCAAAGCTGGGACGAAATAAAAGGAGACAATTGTAAATGATAGTGCTATCGTTTGAGAAAGGGTAAGTTGAGACTGACTTTCATGCGTATTCACAGACCAAGCATCATAAAGATACCAGCATGATCTTCATTGCGGGCTTAGAGCCGGTATTGGCTTTTGAGAGGTAAGAGGATTTTGAGGGCTCGTTGGTCTAGGGGTATGATTTTCGCTTTGGGTGCGAGAGGTCCCGGGTTCAAAGCCCGGACGAGCCCTTTTCTTGGTACTCTTTTCAAGTTGTTTTGAAGTTTGCGTTTCAAAGCCAACATCAATTTTTTCTTTGCAGTAGTGGATAATTCTTTGCTAGAGTCTCATGCTTCAGCCCTGCCCAGTCTGAGCTAATACCAAACATCTGGTCTTGCATGGCATGTACGAGCGTTCAGCTAGGGATGTCGGGCAGGTTGCATGAATTAAATCTAAAGCCAGAGGCCCATGGAATAGCCAGTTCGGAGCAGTTTCATTACAGAAAAATCAACTGTAGGTATCTGTTTCTATAGTGTAGTGGTTATCACGTTCGCCTCACTCGCGAAAGGTCCCCGGTTCGAAACCGGGCAGAAACAGTTGTTATATTGTGTTGGCTACAATGTTGATAGGTGCCGTTTTGCCATGGAATTGTCCAAGCCCTGAAGATTATTTCATGCAATCTCGTTCCAAGAAAGGGAATTCTCTCAAAACACTAAAGTAATCGGCGTGTGGATGTATCTGTTGGTTCTCAGACCTTGCTTTCAAAAGAGCCCTGCAATCGGTTCGCTGCTCACCTAGAACAAGCATTAACATGAAGAATTGTTGGCACCAACAGGAATCCTATTTTAGTGGAGTGTTTCTGGCTTTGAGTGCAGAGGCCCTCGGCTCAATTCGAAGATGATCCTTCTCAAGGTGATGATACAAATGCATTGTCACTTTTACGTTTAATGTCAGAATCATTTATTTCCAGTTGGTGGTGTAAGAATGTTTGCAACAGTATGGCGATTTTTCCTAGCCATGCATGAATGAAAGCATATCACTCGCCTTTAGGTGTTTTTCTAATACATTGATATTTGCATCTTCCTTCCTAGCCTGCATGCTTGACTATCTTACAGGAAGCATGTAATAAGTATCACATCAGGGCCCTTCTTCTACTCAATTCACAACTGTTCTATCACGACATAGATAAGAAAGCTGCATCTGCTTTTGTTGTGTAGTGGTAATCAGGTTTACCTGACGTGTGAAAGCCCCATGCTTTGAAAGTACACAGTAACAAAGAAACCGATGACTTTTATAAAAAGGTGTCATGTGTGTCTCTTACTTTGCACAAAAAGTGCCAGAGATGACTTCATTTGCAGTCACTTGAAAAGTAGGGATTCTCCAATAAATGGTAAATGGTTGAAACAAATCTGAAGAAATGCATGACATACCTGTGTGTGTGTGTGTACGCATGTATGTATATATAGGGAGAGAGAGAGCGTCAATATAAACAGACTTTATTTCAATCAAGCTGTCTTTTCTATCCTTCAGGAGCAGAATGTTCTGATCATCAGCGCTCCAGAATGTAGTGTTTTCTTGGCAAGCATCACATATTGTGATGTGTTAGCTAAAAGTTCCATATCCTACAGACTGATATATTCCTCTGTACTTGCACCTTGGGGATTCATCAAAACCTGGCATAATAAGCAGCTTTCTACTGCTCACAGACTGGACAGCAAAACAATTTAAAATATCCCAGAAAAAGAAAATAAGCATGCTTAATCAGAGCTTTCTGGACAGGAAGGACATTTGAGCAAGTGAGGAATAAGCACTGCTTTTGTTAATTTGCATAGGCAGAATAGAGACTTCTGGGAAAAGGCCGAAATTACAGACACAGAAAATAACTGCATCTATAGAGAACGCTAAGAAGTGTTGGCAGCTTTTCCTCTGACCCTGGCCACTTTTACAAGCAATCCTATGATAGTCAGCAGGACCCACCCTAAAAAGGAAGGGGCATCCACTTGGACCCTTTCCACCTTTTCTAAGTCTCGCCTGATCGAGCTTGATCGAGCACTGATTGAGCAGATAAGCACATGTAATTCTCATTTCAGAAAGGTATTGGTTAGCTTGCTGCTAGCAGCTCAGTTATGTTATGATGTTAGAGGCTATGCAAGGAATGCTTTAGTCCAGCGATATGCAGTTTTTATTGCGCCTTGCATTCAGCAGGAAGATCTTTAGCTTGAATCTGTGGCCTAGGTATTCACCTTGGTATTTCTATTGGCACAAAGTGAAGGAATATTTGAGAGAAAATGCACAATGTGTTTCTTATGTTGTTATGAACAACTTGTTACTCTTTCTCATTAAGCTTCAGCCACTGCAGAAATATATAAATAAGGGCTGACTTCCTGTAAGACGTGTCCAAAGCTGGGACGAAATAAAAGGAGACACTTGTAAATGATAGTGCTATCGTTTGAGAAAGGGTAAGTTGAGACTGACTTTCATGCGTATTCACAGACCAAGCATCATAAAGATACCAGCATGATCTTCATTGCGGGCTTAGAGCCGGTATTGGCTTTTGAGAGGTAAGAGGATTTTGAGGGCTCGTTGGTCTAGGGGTATGATTTTCGCTTTGGGTGCGAGAGGTCCCGGGTTCAAAGCCCGGACGAGCCCTTTTCTTGGTACTCTTTTCAAGTTGTTTTGAAGTTTGCGTTTCAAAGCCAACATCAATTTTTTCTTTGCAGTAGTGGATAATTCTTTGCTAGAGTCTCATGCTTCAGCCCTGCCCAGTCTGAGCTAATACCAAACATCTGGTCTTGCATGGCATGTACGAGCGTTCAGCTAGGGATGTCGGGCAGGTTGCATGAATTAAATCTAAAGCCAGAGGCCCATGGAATAGCCAGTTCGGAGCAGTTTCATTACAGAAAAATCAACTGTAGGTATCTGTTTCTGTAGTGTAGTGGTTATCACGTTCGCCTCACTCGCGAAAGGTCCCCGGTTCGAAACCGGGCAGAAACAGTTGTTATATTGTGTTGGCTACAATGTTGATAGGTGCCGTTTTGCCATGGAATTGTCCAAGCCCTGAAGATTATTTCATGCAATCTCGTTCCAAGAAAGGGAATTCTCTCAAAACACTAAAGTAATCGGCGTGTGGATGTATCTGTTGGTTCTCAGACCTTGCTTTCAAAAGAGCCCTGCAATCGGTTCGCTGCTCACCTAGAACAAGCATTAACATGAAGAATTGTTGGCACCAACAGGAATCCTATTTTAGTGGAGTGTTTCTGGCTTTGAGTGCAGAGGCCCTCGGCTCAATTCGAAGATGATCCTTCTCAAGGTGATGATACAAATGCATTGTCACTTTTACGTTTAATGTCAGAATCATTTATTTCCAGTTGGTGGTGTAAGAATGTTTGCAACAGTATGGCGATTTTTCCTAGCCATGCATGAATGAAAGCATATCACTCGCCTTTAGGTGTTTTTCTAATACATTGATATTTGCATCTTCCTTCCTAGCCTGCATGTTTGACTATCTTACAGGCTGCATGTAATAAGTATCACATCAGGGCCCTTCTTTTACTCAATTCACAACTGTTCTATCACGACATAGATAAGAAAGCTGCATCTGCTTTTGTTGTGTAGTGGTAATAGGTTTACCTGACGTGTGAAAGCCCCATGCTTTGAAAGTACACAGTAACAAAGAAACCGATGACTTTTATAAAAAGGTGTCATGTGTGTCTCTTAATTTGCACAAAAAGTGCCAGAGATGACTTCATTTGCAGTCACTTGAAAAGTAGGGATTCTCCAATAAATGGTAAATGGTTGAAACAAATCTGAAGAAATGCATGACATACCTGTGTGTGTGTGTGTACGCATGTATGTATATATAGGGAGAGAGAGAGCGTCAATATAAACAGACTTTATTTCAATCAAGCTGTCTTTTCTATCCTTCAGGAGCAGAATGTTCTGATCATCAGCGCTCCAGAATGTAGTGTTTTCTTGGCAAGCATCACATATTGTGATGTGTTAGCTAAAAGTTCCATATCCTACAGACTGATATATTCCTCTGTACTTGCACCTTGGGGATTCATCAAAACCTGGCATAATAAGCAGCTTTCTACTGCTCACAGACTGGACAGCAAAACAATTTAAAATATCCCAGAAAAAGAAAATAAGCATGCTTAATCAGAGCTTTCTGGACAGGAAGGACATTTGAGCAAGTGAGGAATAAGCACTGCTTTTGTTAATTTGCATAGGCAGAATAGAGACTTCTGGGAAAAGGCCGAAATTACAGACACAGAAAATAACTGCATCTATAGAGAACGCTAAGAAGTGTTGGCAGCTTTTCCTCTGACCCTGGCCACTTTTACAAGCAATCCTATGATAGTCAGCAGGACCTACCCTAAAAAGGAAGGGGCATCCACTTGGACCCTTTCCACCTTTTCTAAGTCTCGCCTGATCGAGCTTGATCGAGCACTGATTGAGCAGATAAGCACATGTAATTCTCATTTCAGAAAGGTATTGGTTAGCTTGCTGCTAGCAGCTCAGTTATGTTATGATGTTAGAGGCTATGCAAGGAATGCTTTAGTCCAGCGATATGCAGTTTTTATTGCGCCTTGCATTCAGCAGGAAGATCTTTAGCTTGAATCTGTGGCCTAGGTATTCACCTTGGTATTTCTATTGGCACAAAGTGAAGGAATATTTGAGAGAAAATGCACAATGTGTTTCTTATGTTGTTATGAACAACTTGTTACTCTTTCTCATTAAGCTTCAGCCACTGCAGAAATATATAAATAAGGGCTGACTTCCTGTAAGACGTGTCCAAAGCTGGGACGAAATAAAAGGAGACACTTGTAAATGATAGTGCTATCGTTTGAGAAAGGGTAAGTTGAGACTGACTTTCATGCGTATTCACAGACCAAGCATCATAAAGATACCAGCATGATCTTCATTGCGGGCTTAGAGCCGGTATTGGCTTTTGAGAGGTAAGAGGATTTTGAGGGCTCGTTGGTCTAGGGGTATGATTTTCGCTTTGGGTGCGAGAGGTCCCGGGTTCAAAGCCCGGACGAGCCCTTTTCTTGGTACTCTTTTCAAGTTGTTTTGAAGTTTGCGTTTCAAAGCCAACATCAATTTTTTCTTTGCAGTAGTGGATAATTCTTTGCTAGAGTCTCATGCTTCAGCCCTGCCCAGTCTGAGCTAATACCAAACATCTGGTCTTGCATGGCATGTACGAGCGTTCAGCTAGGGATGTCGGGCAGGTTGCATGAATTAAATCTAAAGCCAGAGGCCCATGGAATAGCCAGTTCGGAGCAGTTTCATTACAGAAAAATCAACTGTGGGTATCTGTTTCTGTAGTGTAGTGGTTATCACGTTCGCCTCACTCGCGAAAGGTCCCCGGTTCGAAACCGGGCAGAAACAGTTGTTATATTGTGTTGGCTACAATGTTGATAGGTTCCGTTTTGCCATGGAATTGTCCAAGCCCTGAAGATTATTTCATGCAATCTCGTTCCAAGAAAGGGAATTCTCTCAAAACACTAAAGTAATCGGCGTGTGGATGTATCTGTTGGTTCTCAGACCTTGCTTTCAAAAGAGCCCTGCAATCGGTTCGCTGCTCACCTAGAACAAGCATTAACATGAAGAATTGTTGGCACCAACAGGAATCCTATTTTAGTGGAGTGTTTCTGGCTTTGAGTGCAGAGGCCCTCGGCTCAATTCGAAGATGATCCTTCTCAAGGTGATGATACAAATGCATTGTCACTTTTACGTTTAATGTCAGAATCATTTATTTCCAGTTGGTGGTGTAAGAATGTTTGCAACAGTATGGCGATTTTTCCTAGCCATGCATGAATGAAAGCATATCACTCGCCTTTAGGTGTTTTTCTAATACATTGATATTTGCATCTTCCTTCCTAGCCTGCATGCTTGACTATCTTACAGGAAGCATGTAATAAGTATCACATCAGGGCCCTTCTTCTACTCAATTCACAACTGTTCTATCACGACATAGATAAGAAAGCTGCATCTGCTTTTGTTGTGTAGTGGTAATCAGGTTTACCTGACGTGTGAAAGCCCCATGCTTTGAAAGTACACAGTAACAAAGAAACCGATGACTTTTATAAAAAGGTGTCATGTGTGTCTCTTACTTTGCACAAAAAGTGCCAGAGATGACTTCATTTGCAGTCACTTGAAAAGTAGGGATTCTCCAATAAATGGTAAATGGTTGAAACAAATCTGAAGAAATGCATGACATACCTGTGTGTGTGTGTGTACGCATGTATGTATATATAGGGAGAGAGAGAGCGTCAATATAAACAGACTTTATTTCAATCAAGCTGTCTTTTCTATCCTTCAGGAGCAGAATGTTCTGATCATCAGCGCTCCAGAATGTAGTGTTTTCTTGGCAAGCATCACATATTGTGATGTGTTAGCTAAAAGTTCCATATCCTACAGACTGATATATTCCTCTGTACTTGCACCTTGGGGATTCATCAAAACCTGGCATAATAAGCAGCTTTCTACTGCTCACAGACTGGACAGCAAAACAATTTAAAATATCCCAGAAAAAGAAAATAAGCATGCTTAATCAGAGCTTTCTGGACAGGAAGGACATTTGAGCAAGTGAGGAATAAGCACTGCTTTTGTTAATTTGCATAGGCAGAATAGAGACTTCTGGGAAAAGGCCGAAATTACAGTCACAGAAAATGGCTGCATCTATAGAGAACGCTAAGAAGTGTTGGCAGCTTTTCCTCTAACCCTGGCCACTTTTACAAGCAATCCTATGATAGTCAGCAGGACCCACCCTAAAAAGGAAGGGGCATCCACTTGGACCCTTTCCACCTTTTCTAAGTCTCGCCTGATCGAGCTTGATCGAGCACTGATTGAGCAGATAAGCACATGTAATTCTCATTTCAGAAAGGTATTGGTTAGCTTGCTGCTAGCAGCTCAGTTATGTTATGATGTTAGAGGCTATGCAAGGAATGCTTTAGTCCAGCGATATGCAATTTTTATTGCGCCTTGCATTCAGCAGGAAGATCTTTAGCTTGAATCTGTGGCCTAGGTATTCACCTTGGTATTTCTATTGGCACAAAGTGAAGGAGTATTTGAGAGAAAATGCACAATGTGTTTCTTATGTTGTTATGAACAACTTGTTACTCTTTCTCATTAAGCTTCAGCCACTGCAGAAATATATAAATAAGGGCTGACTTCCTGTAAGACGTGTCCAAAGCTGGGACGAAATAAAAGGAGACACTTGTAAATGATAGTGCTATCGTTTGAGAAAGGGTAAGTTGAGACTGACTTTCATGCGTATTCACAGACCAAGCATCATAAAGATACCAGCATGATCTTCATTGCGGGCTTAGAGCCGGCATTGGCTTTTGAGAGGTAAGAGGATTTTGAGGGCTCGTTGGTCTAGGGGTATGATTCTCGCTTTGGGTGCGAGAGGTCCCGGGTTCAAATCCCGGACGAGCCCTTTTCTTGGTACTCTTTTCAAGTTGTTTTGAAGTTTGCGTTTCAAAGCCAACATCAATTTTTTCTTTGCAGTAGTGGATAATTCTTTGCTAGAGTCTCATGCTTCAGCCCTGCCCAGTCTGAGCTAATACCAAACATCCGGTCTTGCATGGCATGTACGAGCGTTCAGCTAGGGATGTCGGGCAGGTTGCATGAATTAAATCTAAAGCCAGAGGCCCATGGAATAGCCAGTTCGGAGCAGTTTCATTACAGAAAAATCAACTGTAGGTATCTGTTTCTGTAGTGTAGTGGTTATCACGTTCGCCTCACACGCGAAAGGTCCCCGGTTCGAAACCGGGCAGAAACAGTTGTTATATTGTGTTGGCTACAATGTTGATAGGTGCCGTTTTGCCATGGAATTGTCCAAGCCCTGAAGATTATTTCATGCAATCTCGTTCCAAGAAAGGGAATTCTCTCAAAACACTAAAGTAATCGGCGTGTGGATGTATCTGTTGGTTCTCAGACCTTGCTTTCAAAAGAGCCCTGCAATCGGTTCGCTGCTCACCTAGAACAAGCATTAACATGAAGAATTGTTGGCACCAACAGGAATCCTATTTTAGTGGAGTGTTTCTGGCTTTGAGTGCAGAGGCCCTCGGCTCAATTCCAAGATGATCCTTCTCAAGGTGATGATACAAATGCATTGTCACCTTTACGTTTAATGTCAGAATCATTTATTTCCAGTTGGTGGTGTAAGAATGTTTGCAACAGTATGGCGATTTTTCCTAGCCATGCATGAATGAAAGCATATCACTCGCCTTTAGGTGTTTTTCTAATACATTGATATTTGCATCTTCCTTCCTAGCCTGCATGTTTGACTATCTTACAGGAAGCATGTAATAAGTATCACATCAGGGCCCTTCTTCTACTCAATTCACAACTGTTCTATCACGACATAGATAAGAAAGCTGCATCTGCTTTTGTTGTGTAGTGGTAATCAGGTTTACCTGACGTGTGAAAGCCCCATGCTTTGAAAGTACACAGTAACAAAGAAACCGATGACTTTTATAAAAAGGTGCCATGTGTGTCTCTTACTTTGCACAAAAAGTGCCAGAGATGACTTCATTTGCAGTCACTTGAAAAGTAGGGATTCTCCAATAAATGGTAAATGGTTGAAACAAATCTGAAGAAATGCATGACATACCTGTGTGTGTGTGTGTACGCATGTATGTATATATAGGGAGAGAGAGAGCGTCAATATAAACAGACTTTATTTCAATCAAGCTGTCTTTTCTATCCTTCAGGAGCAGAATGTTCTGATCATCAGCGCTCCAGAATGTAGTGTTTTCTTGGCAAGCATCACATATTGTGATGTGTTAGCTAAAAGTTCCATATCCTACAGACTGATATATTCCTCTGTACTTGCACCTTGGGGATTCATCAAAACCTGGCATAATAAGCAGCTTTCTACTGCTCACAGACTGGACAGCGAAACAATTTAAAATATCCCAGAAAAAGAAAATAAGCATGCTTAATCAGAGCTTTCTGGACAGGAAGGACATTTGAGCAAGTGAGGAATAAGCACTGCTTTTGTTAATTTGCATAGGCAGAATAGAGACTTCTGGGAAAAGGCCGAAATTACAGACACAGAAAATAACTGCATCTATAGAGAACGCTAAGAAGTGTTGGCAGCTTTTCCTCTGACCCTGGCCACTTTTACAAGCAATCCTATGATAGTCAGCAGGACCCACCCTAAAAAGGAAGGGGCATGCACTTGGACCCTTTCCACCTTTTCTAAGTCTCGCCTGATCGAGCCTGATTGAGCACTGATTGAGCAGATAAGCACATGTAATTCTCATTTCAGAAAGGTATTGGTTAGCTTGCTGCTAGCAGCTCAGTTATGTTATGATGTTAGAGGCTATGCAAGGAATGCTTTAGTCCAGCGATATGCAGTTTTTATTGCGCCTTGCATTCAGCAGGAAGATCTTTAGCTTGAATCTGTGGCCTAGGTATTCACCTTGGTATTTCTATTGGCACAAAGTGAAGGAATATTTGAGAGAAAATGCACAATGTGTTTCTTATGTTGTTATGAACAACTTGTTACTCTTTCTCATTAAGCTTCAGCCACTGCAGAAATATATAAATAAGGGCTGACTTCCTGTAAGACGTGTCCAAAGCTGGGACGAAATAAAAGGAGACACTTGTAAATGATAGTGCTATCGTTTGAGAAAGGGTAAGTTGAGACTGACTTTCATGCGTATTCACAGACCAAGCATCATAAAGATACCAGCATGATCTTCATTGCGGGCTTAGAGCCGGTATTGGCTTTTGAGAGGTAAGAGGATTTTGAGGGCTCGTTGGTCTAGGGGTATGATTTTCGCTTTGGGTGCGAGAGGTCCCGGGTTCAAAGCCCGGACGAGCCCTTTTCTTGGTACTCTTTTCAAGTTGTTTTGAAGTTTGCGTTTCAAAGCCAACATCAATTTTTTCTTTGCAGTAGTGGATAATTCTTTGCTAGAGTCTCATGCTTCAGCCCTGCCCAGTCTGAGCTAATACCAAACATCTGGTCTTGCATGGCATGTACGAGCGTTCAGCTAGGGATGTC
The DNA here is from genome assembly GCF_964204655.1 of Triturus cristatus. NCBI lineage: Eukaryota > Metazoa > Chordata > Amphibia > Caudata > Salamandridae > Triturus > Triturus cristatus. The sequence continues at coordinate 739,681,332 of NC_140591.1, read as the reverse complement.
GGGCAGGTTGCATGAATTAAATCTAAAGCCAGAGGCCCATGGAATAGCCAGTTCGGAGCAGTTTCATTACAGAAAAATCAACTGTAGGTATCTGTTTCTATAGTGTAGTGGTTATCACGTTCGCCTCACTCGCGAAAGGTCCCCGGTTCGAAACCGGGCAGAAACAGTTGTTATATTGTGTTGGCTACAATGTTGATAGGTGCCGTTTTGCCATGGAATTGTCCAAGCCCTGAAGATTATTTCATGCAATCTCGTTCCAAGAAAGGGAATTCTCTCAAAACACTAAAGTAATCGGCGTGTGGATGTATCTGTTGGTTCTCAGACCTTGCTTTCAAAAGAGCCCTGCAATCGGTTCGCTGCTCACCTAGAACAAGCATTAACATGAAGAATTGTTGGCACCAACAGGAATCCTATTTTAGTGGAGTGTTTCTGGCTTTGAGTGCAGAGGCCCTCGGCTCAATTCGAAGATGATCCTTCTCAAGGTGATGATACAAATGCATTGTCACTTTTACGTTTAATGTCAGAATCATTTATTTCCAGTTGGTGGTGTAAGAATGTTTGCAACAGTATGGCGATTTTTCCTAGCCATGCATGAATGAAAGCATATCACTCGCCTTTAGGTGTTTTTCTAATACATTGATATTTGCATCTTCCTTCCTAGCCTGCATGCTTGACTATCTTACAGGAAGCATGTAATAAGTATCACATCAGGGCCCTTCTTCTACTCAATTCACAACTGTTCTATCACGACATAGATAAGAAAGCTGCATCTGCTTTTGTTGTGTAGTGGTAATCAGGTTTACCTGACGTGTGAAAGCCCCATGCTTTGAAAGTACACAGTAACAAAGAAACCGATGACTTTTATAAAAAGGTGTCATGTGTGTCTCTTACTTTGCACAAAAAGTGCCAGAGATGACTTCATTTGCAGTCACTTGAAAAGTAGGGATTCTCCAATAAATGGTAAATGGTTGAAACAAATCTGAAGAAATGCATGACATACCTGTGTGTGTGTGTGTACGCATGTATGTATATATAGGGAGAGAGAGAGCGTCAATATAAACAGACTTTATTTCAATCAAGCTGTCTTTTCTATCCTTCAGGAGCAGAATGTTCTGATCATCAGCGCTCCAGAATGTAGTGTTTTCTTGGCAAGCATCACATATTGTGATGTGTTAGCTAAAAGTTCCATATCCTACAGACTGATATATTCCTCTGTACTTGCACCTTGGGGATTCATCAAAACCTGGCATAATAAGCAGCTTTCTACTGCTCACAGACTGGACAGCAAAACAATTTAAAATATCCCAGAAAAAGAAAATAAGCATGCTTAATCAGAGCTTTCTGGACAGGAAGGACATTTGAGCAAGTGAGGAATAAGCACTGCTTTTGTTAATTTGCATAGGCAGAATAGAGACTTCTGGGAAAAGGCCGAAATTACAGACACAGAAAATAACTGCATCTATAGAGAACGCTAAGAAGTGTTGGCAGCTTTTCCTCTGACCCTGGCCACTTTTACAAGCAATCCTATGATAGTCAGCAGGACCCACCCTAAAAAGGAAGGGGCATCCACTTGGACCCTTTCCACCTTTTCTAAGTCTCGCCTGATCGAGCTTGATCGAGCACTGATTGAGCAGATAAGCACATGTAATTCTCATTTCAGAAAGGTATTGGTTAGCTTGCTGCTAGCAGCTCAGTTATGTTATGATGTTAGAGGCTATGCAAGGAATGCTTTAGTCCAGCGATATGCAGTTTTTATTGCGCCTTGCATTCAGCAGGAAGATCTTTAGCTTGAATCTGTGGCCTAGGTATTCACCTTGGTATTTCTATTGGCACAAAGTGAAGGAATATTTGAGAGAAAATGCACAATGTGTTTCTTATGTTGTTATGAACAACTTGTTACTCTTTCTCATTAAGCTTCAGCCACTGCAGAAATATATAAATAAGGGCTGACTTCCTGTAAGACGTGTCCAAAGCTGGGACGAAATAAAAGGAGACACTTGTAAATGATAGTGCTATCGTTTGAGAAAGGGTAAGTTGAGACTGACTTTCATGCGTATTCACAGACCAAGCATCATAAAGATACCAGCATGATCTTCATTGCGGGCTTAGAGCCGGTATTGGCTTTTGAGAGGTAAGAGGATTTTGAGGGCTCGTTGGTCTAGGGGTATGATTTTCGCTTTGGGTGCGAGAGGTCCCGGGTTCAAAGCCCGGACGAGCCCTTTTCTTGGTACTCTTTTCAAGTTGTTTTGAAGTTTGCGTTTCAAAGCCAACATCAATTTTTTCTTTGCAGTAGTGGATAATTCTTTGCTAGAGTCTCATGCTTCAGCCCTGCCCAGTCTGAGCTAATACCAAACATCTGGTCTTGCATGGCATGTACGAGCGTTCAGCTAGGGATGTCGGGCAGGTTGCATGAATTAAATCTAAAGCCAGAGGCCCATGGAATAGCCAGTTCGGAGCAGTTTCATTACAGAAAAATCAACTGTAGGTATCTGTTTCTGTAGTGTAGTGGTTATCACGTTCGCCTCACTCGCGAAAGGTCCCCGGTTCGAAACCGGGCAGAAACAGTTGTTATATTGTGTTGGCTACAATGTTGATAGGTGCCGTTTTGCCATGGAATTGTCCAAGCCCTGAAGATTATTTCATGCAATCTCGTTCCAAGAAAGGGAATTCTCTCAAAACACTAAAGTAATCGGCGTGTGGATGTATCTGTTGGTTCTCAGACCTTGCTTTCAAAAGAGCCCTGCAATCGGTTCGCTGCTCACCTAGAACAAGCATTAACATGAAGAATTGTTGGCACCAACAGGAATCCTATTTTAGTGGAGTGTTTCTGGCTTTGAGTGCAGAGGCCCTCGGCTCAATTCGAAGATGATCCTTCTCAAGGTGATGATACAAATGCATTGTCACTTTTACGTTTAATGTCAGAATCATTTATTTCCAGTTGGTGGTGTAAGAATGTTTGCAACAGTATGGCGATTTTTCCTAGCCATGCATGAATGAAAGCATATCACTCGCCTTTAGGTGTTTTTCTAATACATTGATATTTGCATCTTCCTTCCTAGCCTGCATGTTTGACTATCTTACAGGCTGCATGTAATAAGTATCACATCAGGGCCCTTCTTTTACTCAATTCACAACTGTTCTATCACGACATAGATAAGAAAGCTGCATCTGCTTTTGTTGTGTAGTGGTAATAGGTTTACCTGACGTGTGAAAGCCCCATGCTTTGAAAGTACACAGTAACAAAGAAACCGATGACTTTTATAAAAAGGTGTCATGTGTGTCTCTTAATTTGCACAAAAAGTGCCAGAGATGACTTCATTTGCAGTCACTTGAAAAGTAGGGATTCTCCAATAAATGGTAAATGGTTGAAACAAATCTGAAGAAATGCATGACATACCTGTGTGTGTGTGTGTACGCATGTATGTATATATAGGGAGAGAGAGAGCGTCAATATAAACAGACTTTATTTCAATCAAGCTGTCTTTTCTATCCTTCAGGAGCAGAATGTTCTGATCATCAGCGCTCCAGAATGTAGTGTTTTCTTGGCAAGCATCACATATTGTGATGTGTTAGCTAAAAGTTCCATATCCTACAGACTGATATATTCCTCTGTACTTGCACCTTGGGGATTCATCAAAACCTGGCATAATAAGCAGCTTTCTACTGCTCACAGACTGGACAGCAAAACAATTTAAAATATCCCAGAAAAAGAAAATAAGCATGCTTAATCAGAGCTTTCTGGACAGGAAGGACATTTGAGCAAGTGAGGAATAAGCACTGCTTTTGTTAATTTGCATAGGCAGAATAGAGACTTCTGGGAAAAGGCCGAAATTACAGACACAGAAAATAACTGCATCTATAGAGAACGCTAAGAAGTGTTGGCAGCTTTTCCTCTGACCCTGGCCACTTTTACAAGCAATCCTATGATAGTCAGCAGGACCTACCCTAAAAAGGAAGGGGCATCCACTTGGACCCTTTCCACCTTTTCTAAGTCTCGCCTGATCGAGCTTGATCGAGCACTGATTGAGCAGATAAGCACATGTAATTCTCATTTCAGAAAGGTATTGGTTAGCTTGCTGCTAGCAGCTCAGTTATGTTATGATGTTAGAGGCTATGCAAGGAATGCTTTAGTCCAGCGATATGCAGTTTTTATTGCGCCTTGCATTCAGCAGGAAGATCTTTAGCTTGAATCTGTGGCCTAGGTATTCACCTTGGTATTTCTATTGGCACAAAGTGAAGGAATATTTGAGAGAAAATGCACAATGTGTTTCTTATGTTGTTATGAACAACTTGTTACTCTTTCTCATTAAGCTTCAGCCACTGCAGAAATATATAAATAAGGGCTGACTTCCTGTAAGACGTGTCCAAAGCTGGGACGAAATAAAAGGAGACACTTGTAAATGATAGTGCTATCGTTTGAGAAAGGGTAAGTTGAGACTGACTTTCATGCGTATTCACAGACCAAGCATCATAAAGATACCAGCATGATCTTCATTGCGGGCTTAGAGCCGGTATTGGCTTTTGAGAGGTAAGAGGATTTTGAGGGCTCGTTGGTCTAGGGGTATGATTTTCGCTTTGGGTGCGAGAGGTCCCGGGTTCAAAGCCCGGACGAGCCCTTTTCTTGGTACTCTTTTCAAGTTGTTTTGAAGTTTGCGTTTCAAAGCCAACATCAATTTTTTCTTTGCAGTAGTGGATAATTCTTTGCTAGAGTCTCATGCTTCAGCCCTGCCCAGTCTGAGCTAATACCAAACATCTGGTCTTGCATGGCATGTACGAGCGTTCAGCTAGGGATGTCGGGCAGGTTGCATGAATTAAATCTAAAGCCAGAGGCCCATGGAATAGCCAGTTCGGAGCAGTTTCATTACAGAAAAATCAACTGTGGGTATCTGTTTCTGTAGTGTAGTGGTTATCACGTTCGCCTCACTCGCGAAAGGTCCCCGGTTCGAAACCGGGCAGAAACAGTTGTTATATTGTGTTGGCTACAATGTTGATAGGTTCCGTTTTGCCATGGAATTGTCCAAGCCCTGAAGATTATTTCATGCAATCTCGTTCCAAGAAAGGGAATTCTCTCAAAACACTAAAGTAATCGGCGTGTGGATGTATCTGTTGGTTCTCAGACCTTGCTTTCAAAAGAGCCCTGCAATCGGTTCGCTGCTCACCTAGAACAAGCATTAACATGAAGAATTGTTGGCACCAACAGGAATCCTATTTTAGTGGAGTGTTTCTGGCTTTGAGTGCAGAGGCCCTCGGCTCAATTCGAAGATGATCCTTCTCAAGGTGATGATACAAATGCATTGTCACTTTTACGTTTAATGTCAGAATCATTTATTTCCAGTTGGTGGTGTAAGAATGTTTGCAACAGTATGGCGATTTTTCCTAGCCATGCATGAATGAAAGCATATCACTCGCCTTTAGGTGTTTTTCTAATACATTGATATTTGCATCTTCCTTCCTAGCCTGCATGCTTGACTATCTTACAGGAAGCATGTAATAAGTATCACATCAGGGCCCTTCTTCTACTCAATTCACAACTGTTCTATCACGACATAGATAAGAAAGCTGCATCTGCTTTTGTTGTGTAGTGGTAATCAGGTTTACCTGACGTGTGAAAGCCCCATGCTTTGAAAGTACACAGTAACAAAGAAACCGATGACTTTTATAAAAAGGTGTCATGTGTGTCTCTTACTTTGCACAAAAAGTGCCAGAGATGACTTCATTTGCAGTCACTTGAAAAGTAGGGATTCTCCAATAAATGGTAAATGGTTGAAACAAATCTGAAGAAATGCATGACATACCTGTGTGTGTGTGTGTACGCATGTATGTATATATAGGGAGAGAGAGAGCGTCAATATAAACAGACTTTATTTCAATCAAGCTGTCTTTTCTATCCTTCAGGAGCAGAATGTTCTGATCATCAGCGCTCCAGAATGTAGTGTTTTCTTGGCAAGCATCACATATTGTGATGTGTTAGCTAAAAGTTCCATATCCTACAGACTGATATATTCCTCTGTACTTGCACCTTGGGGATTCATCAAAACCTGGCATAATAAGCAGCTTTCTACTGCTCACAGACTGGACAGCAAAACAATTTAAAATATCCCAGAAAAAGAAAATAAGCATGCTTAATCAGAGCTTTCTGGACAGGAAGGACATTTGAGCAAGTGAGGAATAAGCACTGCTTTTGTTAATTTGCATAGGCAGAATAGAGACTTCTGGGAAAAGGCCGAAATTACAGTCACAGAAAATGGCTGCATCTATAGAGAACGCTAAGAAGTGTTGGCAGCTTTTCCTCTGACCCTGGCCACTTTTACAAGCAATCCTATGATAGTCAGCAGGACCCACCCTAAAAAGGAAGGGGCATCCACTTGGACCCTTTCCACCTTTTCTAAGTCTCGCCTGATCGAGCTTGATCGAGCACTGATTGAGCAGATAAGCACATGTAATTCTCATTTCAGAAAGGTATTGGTTAGCTTGCTGCTAGCAGCTCAGTTATGTTATGATGTTAGAGGCTATGCAAGGAATGCTTTAGTCCAGCGATATGCAATTTTTATTGCGCCTTGCATTCAGCAGGAAGATCTTTAGCTTGAATCTGTGGCCTAGGTATTCACCTTGGTATTTCTATTGGCACAAAGTGAAGGAGTATTTGAGAGAAAATGCACAATGTGTTTCTTATGTTGTTATGAACAACTTGTTACTCTTTCTCATTAAGCTTCAGCCACTGCAGAAATATATAAATAAGGGCTGACTTCCTGTAAGACGTGTCCAAAGCTGGGACGAAATAAAAGGAGACACTTGTAAATGATAGTGCTATCGTTTGAGAAAGGGTAAGTTGAGACTGACTTTCATGCGTATTCACAGACCAAGCATCATAAAGATACCAGCATGATCTTCATTGCGGGCTTAGAGCCGGCATTGGCTTTTGAGAGGTAAGAGGATTTTGAGGGCTCGTTGGTCTAGGGGTATGATTCTCGCTTTGGGTGCGAGAGGTCCCGGGTTCAAATCCCGGACGAGCCCTTTTCTTGGTACTCTTTTCAAGTTGTTTTGAAGTTTGCGTTTCAAAGCCAACATCAATTTTTTCTTTGCAGTAGTGGATAATTCTTTGCTAGAGTCTCATGCTTCAGCCCTGCCCAGTCTGAGCTAATACCAAACATCCGGTCTTGCATGGCATGTACGAGCGTTCAGCTAGGGATGTCGGGCAGGTTGCATGAATTAAATCTAAAGCCAGAGGCCCATGGAATAGCCAGTTCGGAGCAGTTTCATTACAGAAAAATCAACTGTAGGTATCTGTTTCTGTAGTGTAGTGGTTATCACGTTCGCCTCACACGCGAAAGGTCCCCGGTTCGAAACCGGGCAGAAACAGTTGTTATATTGTGTTGGCTACAATGTTGATAGGTGCCGTTTTGCCATGGAATTGTCCAAGCCCTGAAGATTATTTCATGCAATCTCGTTCCAAGAAAGGGAATTCTCTCAAAACACTAAAGTAATCGGCGTGTGGATGTATCTGTTGGTTCTCAGACCTTGCTTTCAAAAGAGCCCTGCAATCGGTTCGCTGCTCACCTAGAACAAGCATTAACATGAAGAATTGTTGGCACCAACAGGAATCCTATTTTAGTGGAGTGTTTCTGGCTTTGAGTGCAGAGGCCCTCGGCTCAATTCCAAGATGATCCTTCTCAAGGTGATGATACAAATGCATTGTCACCTTTACGTTTAATGTCAGAATCATTTATTTCCAGTTGGTGGTGTAAGAATGTTTGCAACAGTATGGCGATTTTTCCTAGCCATGCATGAATGAAAGCATATCACTCGCCTTTAGGTGTTTTTCTAATACATTGATATTTGCATCTTCCTTCCTAGCCTGCATGTTTGACTATCTTACAGGAAGCATGTAATAAGTATCACATCAGGGCCCTTCTTCTACTCAATTCACAACTGTTCTATCACGACATAGATAAGAAAGCTGCATCTGCTTTTGTTGTGTAGTGGTAATCAGGTTTACCTGACGTGTGAAAGCCCCATGCTTTGAAAGTACACAGTAACAAAGAAACCGATGACTTTTATAAAAAGGTGCCATGTGTGTCTCTTACTTTGCACAAAAAGTGCCAGAGATGACTTCATTTGCAGTCACTTGAAAAGTAGGGATTCTCCAATAAATGGTAAATGGTTGAAACAAATCTGAAGAAATGCATGACATACCTGTGTGTGTGTGTGTACGCATGTATGTATATATAGGGAGAGAGAGAGCGTCAATATAAACAGACTTTATTTCAATCAAGCTGTCTTTTCTATCCTTCAGGAGCAGAATGTTCTGATCATCAGCGCTCCAGAATGTAGTGTTTTCTTGGCAAGCATCACATATTGTGATGTGTTAGCTAAAAGTTCCATATCCTACAGACTGATATATTCCTCTGTACTTGCACCTTGGGGATTCATCAAAACCTGGCATAATAAGCAGCTTTCTACTGCTCACAGACTGGACAGCGAAACAATTTAAAATATCCCAGAAAAAGAAAATAAGCATGCTTAATCAGAGCTTTCTGGACAGGAAGGACATTTGAGCAAGTGAGGAATAAGCACTGCTTTTGTTAATTTGCATAGGCAGAATAGAGACTTCTGGGAAAAGGCCGAAATTACAGACACAGAAAATAACTGCATCTATAGAGAACGCTAAGAAGTGTTGGCAGCTTTTCCTCTGACCCTGGCCACTTTTACAAGCAATCCTATGATAGTCAGCAGGACCCACCCTAAAAAGGAAGGGGCATGCACTTGGACCCTTTCCACCTTTTCTAAGTCTCGCCTGATCGAGCCTGATTGAGCACTGATTGAGCAGATAAGCACATGTAATTCTCATTTCAGAAAGGTATTGGTTAGCTTGCTGCTAGCAGCTCAGTTATGTTATGATGTTAGAGGCTATGCAAGGAATGCTTTAGTCCAGCGATATGCAGTTTTTATTGCGCCTTGCATTCAGCAGGAAGATCTTTAGCTTGAATCTGTGGCCTAGGTATTCACCTTGGTATTTCTATTGGCACAAAGTGAAGGAATATTTGAGAGAAAATGCACAATGTGTTTCTTATGTTGTTATGAACAACTTGTTACTCTTTCTCATTAAGCTTCAGCCACTGCAGAAATATATAAATAAGGGCTGACTTCCTGTAAGACGTGTCCAAAGCTGGGACGAAATAAAAGGAGACACTTGTAAATGATAGTGCTATCGTTTGAGAAAGGGTAAGTTGAGACTGACTTTCATGCGTATTCACAGACCAAGCATCATAAAGATACCAGCATGATCTTCATTGCGGGCTTAGAGCCGGTATTGGCTTTTGAGAGGTAAGAGGATTTTGAGGGCTCGTTGGTCTAGGGGTATGATTTTCGCTTTGGGTGCGAGAGGTCCCGGGTTCAAAGCCCGGACGAGCCCTTTTCTTGGTACTCTTTTCAAGTTGTTTTGAAGTTTGCGTTTCAAAGCCAACATCAATTTTTTCTTTGCAGTAGTGGATAATTCTTTGCTAGAGTCTCATGCTTCAGCCCTGCCCAGTCTGAGCTAATACCAAACATCTGGTCTTGCATGGCATGTACGAGCGTTCAGCTAGGGATGTCGGGCAGGTTGCATGAATTAAATCTAAAGCCAGAGGCCCATGGAATAGCCAGTTCGGAGCAGTTTCATTACAGAAAAATCAACTGTAGGTATCTGTTTCTGTAGTGTAGTGGTTATCACGTTCGCCTCACTCGCGAAAGGTCCCCGGTTCGAAACCGGGCAGAAACAGTTGTTATATTGTGTTGGCTACAATGTTGATAGGTGCCGTTTTGCCATGGAATTGTCCAAGCCCTGAAGATTATTTCATGCAATCTCGTTCCAAGAAAGGGAATTCTCTCAAAACACTAAAGTAATCGGCGTGTGGATGTATCTGTTGGTTCTCAGACCTTGCTTTCAAAAGAGCCCTGCAATCGGTTCGCTGCTCACCTAGAACAAGCATTAACATGAAGAATTGTTGGCACCAACAGGAATCCTATTTTAGTGGAGTGTTTCTGGCTTTGAGTGCAGAGGCCCTCGGCTCAATTCGAAGATGATCCTTCTCAAGGTGATGATACAAATGCATTGTCACTTTTACGTTTAATGTCAGAATCATTTATTTCCAGTTGGTGGTGTAAGAATGTTTGCAACAGTATGGCGATTTTTCCTAGCCATGCATGAATGAAAGCATATCACTCGCCTTTAGGTGTTTTTCTAATACATTGATATTTGCATCTTCCTTCCTAGCCTGCATGCTTGACTATCTTACAGGAAGCATGTAATAAGTATCACATCAGGGCCCTTCTTCTACTCAATTCACAACTGTTCTATCACGACATAGATAAGAAAGCTGCATCTGCTTTTGTTGTGTAGTGGTAATCAGGTTTACCTGACGTGTGAAAGCCCCATGCTTTGAAAGTACACAGTAACAAAGAAACCGATGACTTTTATAAAAAGGTGTCATGTGTGTCTCTTACTTTGCACAAAAAGTGCCAGAGATGACTTCATTTGCAGTCACTTGAAAAGTAGGGATTCTCCAATAAATGGTAAATGGTTGAAACAAATCTGAAGAAATGCATGACATACCTGTGTGTGTGTGTGTACGCATGTATGTATATATAGGGAGAGAGAGAGCGTCAATATAAACAGACTTTATTTTAATCAAGCTGTCTTTTCTATCCTTCAGGAGCAGAATGTTCTGATCATCAGCGCTCCAGAATGTAGTGTTTTCTTGGCAAGCATCACATATTGTGATGTGTTAGCTAAAAGTTCCATATCCTACAGACTGATATATTCCTCTGTACTTGCACCTTGGGGATTCATCAAAACCTGGCATGATAAGCAGCTTTCTACTGCTCACAGACTGGACAGCGAAACAATTTAAAATATCCCAGAAAAAGAAAATAAGCATGCTTAATCAGAGCTTTCTGGACAGGAAGGACATTTGAGCAAGTGAGGAATAAGCACTGCTTTTGTTAATTTGCATAGGCAGAATAGAGACTTCTGGGAAAAGGCCGAAATTACAGACACAGAAAATGGCTGCATCTATAGAGAACGCTAAGAAGTGTTGGCAGCTTTTCCTCTGACCCTGGCCACTTTTACAAGCAATCCTATGATAGTCAGCAGGACCCGCCCTAAAAAGGAAGGGGCATCCACTTGGACCCTTTCCACCTTTTCTAAGTCTCGCCTGATCGAGCTTGATCGAGCACTGATTGAGCAGATAAGCACATGTAATTCTCATTTCAGAAAGGTATTGGTTAGCTTGCTGCTAGCAGCTCAGTTATGTTATGATGTTAGAGGCTATGCAAGGAATGCTTTAGTCCAGCGATATGCAATTTTTATTGCGCCTTGCATTCAGCAGGAAGATCTTTAGCTTGAATCTGTGGCCTAGGTATTCACCTTGGTATTTCTATTGGCACAAAGTGAAGGAGTATTTGAGAGAAAATGCACAATGTGTTTCTTATGTTGTTATGAACAACTTGTTACTCTTTCTCATTAAGCTTCAGCCACTGCAGAAATATATAAATAAGGGCTGACTTCCTGTAAGACGTGTCCAAAGCTGGGACGAAATAAAAGGAGACACTTGTAAATGATAGTGCTATCGTTTGAGAAAGGGTAAGTTGAGACTGACTTTCATGCGTATTCACAGACCAAGCATCATAAAGATACCAGCATGATCTTCATTGCGGGCTTAGAGCCGGCATTGGCTTTTGAGAGGTAAGAGGATTTTGAGGGCTCGTTGGTCTAGGGGTATGATTCTCGCTTTGGGTGCGAGAGGTCCCGGGTTCAAATCCCGGACGAGCCCTTTTCTTGGTACTCTTTTCAAGTTGTTTTGAAGTTTGCGTTTCAAAGCCAACATCAATTTTTTCTTTGCAGTAGTGGATAATTCTTTGCTAGAGTCTCATGCTTCAGCCCTGCCCAGTCTGAGCTAATACCAAACATCCGGTCTTGCATGGCATGTACGAGCGTTCAGCTAGGGATGTCGGGCAGGTTGCATGAATTAAATCTAAAGCCAGAGGCCCATGGAATAGCCAGTTCGGAGCAGTTTCATTACAGAAAAATCAACTGTAGGTATCTGTTTCTGTAGTGTAGTGGTTATCACGTTCGCCTCACACGCGAAAGGTCCCCGGTTCGAAACCGGGCAGAAACAGTTGTTATATTGTGTTGGCTACAATGTTGATAGGTGCCGTTTTGCCATGGAATTGTCCAAGCCCTGAAGATTATTTCATGCAATCTCGTTCCAAGAAAGGGAATTCTCTCAAAACACTAAAGTAATCGGCGTGTGGATGTATCTGTTGGTTCTCAGACCTTGCTTTCAAAAGAGCCCTGCAATCGGTTCGCTGCTCACCTAGAACAAGCATTAACATGAAGAATTGTTGGCACCAACAGGAATCCTATTTTAGTGGAGTGTTTCTGGCTTTGAGTGCAGAGGCCCTCGGCTCAATTCCAAGATGATCCTTCTCAAGGTGATGATACAAATGCATTGTCACCTTTACGTTTAATGTCAGAATCATTTATTTCCAGTTGGTGGTGTAAGAATGTTTGCAACAGTATGGCGATTTTTCCTAGCCATGCATGAATGAAAGCATATCACTCGCCTTTAGGTGTTTTTCTAATACATTGATATTTGCATCTTCCTTCCTAGCCTGCATGTTTGACTATCTTACAGGAAGCATGTAATAAGTATCACATCAGGGCCCTTCTTCTACTCAATTCACAACTGTTCTATCACGACATAGATAAGAAAGCTGCATCTGCTTTTGTTGTGTAGTGGTAATCAGGTTTACCTGACGTGTGAAAGCCCCATGCTTTGAAAGTACACAGTAACAAAGAAACCGATGACTTTTATAAAAAGGTGCCATGTGTGTCTCTTACTTTGCACAAAAAGTGCCAGAGATGACTTCATTTGCAGTCACTTGAAAAGTAGGGATTCTCCAATAAATGGTAAATGGTTGAAACAAATCTGAAGAAATGCATGACATACCTGTGTGTGTGTGTGTACGCATGTATGTATATATAGGGAGAGAGAGAGCGTCAATATAAACAGACTTTATTTCAATCAAGCTGTCTTTTCTATCCTTCAGGAGCAGAATGTTCTGATCATCAGCGCTTCAGAATGTAGTGTTTTCTTGGCAAGCATCACATATTGTGATGTGTTAGCTAAAAGTTCCATATCCTACAGACTGATATATTCCTCTGTACTTGCACCTTGGGGATTCATCAAAACCTGGCATAATAAGCAGCTTTCTACTGCTCACAGACTGGACAGCGAAACAATTTAAAATATCCCAGAAAAAGAAAATAAGCATGCTTAATCAGAGCTTTCTGGACAGGAAGGACATTTGAGCAAGTGAGGAATAAGCACTGCTTTTGTTAATTTGCATAGGCAGAATAGAGACTTCTGGGAAAAGGCCGAAATTACAGACACAGAAAATAACTGCATCTATAGAGAACGCTAAGAAGTGTTGGCAGCTTTTCCTCTGACCCTGGCCACTTTTACAAGCAATCCTATGATAGTCAGCAGGACCCACCCTAAAAAGGAAGGGGCATCCACTTGGACCCTTTCCACCTTTTCTAAGTCTCGCCTGATCGAGCTTGATCGAGCACTGATTGAGCAGATAAGCACATGTAATTCTCATTTCAGAAAGGTATTGGTTAGCTTGCTGCTAGCAGCTCAGTTATGTTATGATGTTAGAGGCTATGCAAGGAATGCTTTAGTCCAGCGATATGCAATTTTTATTGCGCCTTGCATTCAGCAGGAAGATCTTTAGCTTGAATCTGTGGCCTAGGTATTCACCTTGGTATTTCTATTGGCACAAAGTGAAGGAGTATTTGAGAGAAAATGCACAATGTGTTTCTTATGTTGTTATGAACAACTTGTTACTCTTTCTCATTAAGCTTCAGCCACTGCAGAAATATATAAATAAGGGCTGACTTCCTGTAAGACGTGTCCAAAGCTGGGACGAAATAAAAGGAGACACTTGTAAATGATAGTGCTATCGTTTGAGAAAGGGTAAGTTGAGACTGACTTTCATGCGTATTCACAGACCAAGCATCATAAAGATACCAGCATGATCTTCATTGCGGGCTTAGAGCCGGCATTGGCTTTTGAGAGGTAAGAGGATTTTGAGGGCTCGTTGGTCTAGGGGTATGATTCTCGCTTTGGGTGCGAGAGGTCCCGGGTTCAAATCCCGGACGAGCCCTTTTCTTGGTACTCTTTTCAAGTTGTTTTGAAGTTTGCGTTTCAAAGCCAACATCAATTTTTTCTTTGCAGTAGTGGATAATTCTTTGCTAGAGTCTCATGCTTCAGCCCTGCCCAGTCTGAGCTAATACCAAACATCCGGTCTTGCATGGCATGTACGAGCGTTCAGCTAGGGATGTCGGGCAGGTTGCATGAATTAAATCTAAAGCCAGAGGCCCATGGAATAGCCAGTTCGGAGCAGTTTCATTACAGAAAAATCAACTGTAGGTATCTGTTTCTGTAGTGTAGTGGTTATCACGTTCGCCTCACACGCGAAAGGTCCCCGGTTCGAAACCGGGCAGAAACAGTTGTTATATTGTGTTGGCTACAATGTTGATAGGTGCCGTTTTGCCATGGAATTGTCCAAGCCCTGAAGATTATTTCATGCAATCTCGTTCCAAGAAAAGGAATTCTCTCAAAACACTAAAGTAATCGGCGTGTGGATGTATCTGTTGGTTCTCAGACCTTGCTTTCAAAAGAGCCCTGCAATCGGTTCGCTGCTCACCTAGAACAAGCATTAACATGAAGAATTGTTGGCACCAACAGGAATCCTATTTTAGTGGAGTGTTTCTGGCTTTGAGTGCAGAGGCCCTCGGCTCAATTCCAAGATGATCCTTCTCAAGGTGATGATACAAATGCATTGTCACCTTTACGTTTAATGTCAGAATCATTTATTTCCAGTTGGTGGTGTAAGAATGTTTGCAACAGTATGGCGATTTTTCCTAGCCATGCATGAATGAAAGCATATCACTCGCCTTTAGGTGTTTTTCTAATACATTGATATTTGCATCTTCCTTCCTAGCCTGCATGTTTGACTATCTTACAGGAAGCATGTAATAAGTATCACATAAGGGCCCTTCTTCTACTCAATTCACAACTGTTCTATCACGACATAGATAAGAAAGCTGCATCTGCTTTTGTTGTGTAGTGGTAATCA
The DNA here is from genome assembly GCF_964204655.1 of Triturus cristatus. NCBI lineage: Eukaryota > Metazoa > Chordata > Amphibia > Caudata > Salamandridae > Triturus > Triturus cristatus. Next base: position 739,666,149 of record NC_140591.1, on the reverse strand, counting down.
GGTTTACCTGACGTGTGAAAGCCCCATGCTTTGAAAGTACACAGTAACAAAGAAACCGATGACTTTTATAAAAAGGTGCCATGTGTGTCTCTTACTTTGCACAAAAAGTGCCAGAGATGACTTCATTTGCAGTCACTTGAAAAGTAGGGATTCTCCAATAAATGGTAAATGGTTGAAACAAATCTGAAGAAATGCATGACATACCTGTGTGTGTGTGTGTACGCATGTATGTATATATAGGGAGAGAGAGAGCGTCAATATAAACAGACTTTATTTCAATCAAGCTGTCTTTTCTATCCTTCAGGAGCAGAATGTTCTGATCATCAGCGCTCCAGAATGTAGTGTTTTCTTGGCAAGCATCACATATTGTGATGTGTTAGCTAAAAGTTCCATATCCTACAGACTGATATATTCCTCTGTACTTGCACCTTGGGGATTCATCAAAACCTGGCATAATAAGCAGCTTTCTACTGCTCACAGACTGGACAGCGAAACAATTTAAAATATCCCAGAAAAAGAAAATAAGCATGCTTAATCAGAGCTTTCTGGACAGGAAGGACATTTGAGCAAGTGAGGAATAAGCACTGCTTTTGTTAATTTGCATAGGCAGAATAGAGACTTCTGGGAAAAGGCCGAAATTACAGACACAGAAAATAACTGCATCTATAGAGAACGCTAAGAAGTGTTGGCAGCTTTTCCTCTGACCCTGGCCACTTTTACAAGCAATCCTATGATAGTCAGCAGGACCCACCCTAAAAAGGAAGGGGCATCCACTTGGACCCTTTCCACCTTTTCTAAGTCTCGCCTGATCGAGCCTGATTGAGCACTGATTGAGCAGATAAGCACATGTAATTCTCATTTCAGAAAGGTATTGGTTAGCTTGCTGCTAGCAGCTCAGTTATGTTATGATGTTAGAGGCTATGCAAGGAATGCTTTAGTCCAGCGATATGCAGTTTTTATTGCGCCTTGCATTCAGCAGGAAGATCTTTAGCTTGAATCTGTGGCCTAGGTATTCACCTTGGTATTTCTATTGGCACAAAGTGAAGGAATATTTGAGAGAAAATGCACAATGTGTTTCTTATGTTGTTATGAACAACTTGTTACTCTTTCTCATTAAGCTTCAGCCACTGCAGAAATATATAAATAAGGGCTGACTTCCTGTAAGACGTGTCCAAAGCTGGGACGAAATAAAAGGAGACACTTGTAAATGATAGTGCTATCGTTTGAGAAAGGGTAAGTTGAGACTGACTTTCATGCGTATTCACAGACCAAGCATCATAAAGATACCAGCATGATCTTCATTGCGGGCTTAGAGCCGGTATTGGCTTTTGAGAGGTAAGAGGATTTTGAGGGCTCGTTGGTCTAGGGGTATGATTCTCGCTTTGGGTGCGAGAGGTCCCGGGTTCAAAGCCCGGACGAGCCCTTTTCTTGGTACTCTTTTCAAGTTGTTTTGAAGTTTGCGTTTCAAAGCCAACATCAATTTTTTCTTTGCAGTAGTGGATAATTCTTTGCTAGAGTCTCATGCTTCAGCCCTGCCCAGTCTGAGCTAATACCAAACATCTGGTCTTGCATGGCATGTACGAGCGTTCAGCTAGGGATGTCGGGCAGGTTGCATGAATTAAATCTAAAGCCAGAGGCCCATGGAATAGCCAGTTCGGAGCAGTTTCATTACAGAAAAATCAACTGTAGGTATCTGTTTCTGTAGTGTAGTGGTTATCACGTTCGCCTCACTCGCGAAAGGTCCCCGGTTCGAAACCGGGCAGAAACAGTTGTTATATTGTGTTGGCTACAATGTTGATAGGTGCCGTTTTGCCATGGAATTGTCCAAGCCCTGAAGATTATTTCATGCAATCTCGTTCCAAGAAAGGGAATTCTCTCAAAACACTAAAGTAATCGGCGTGTGGATGTATCTGTTGGTTCTCAGACCTTGCTTTCAAAAGAGCCCTGCAATCGGTTCGCTGCTCACCTAGAACAAGCATTAACATGAAGAATTGTTGGCACCAACAGGAATCCTATTTTAGTGGAGTGTTTCTGGCTTTGAGTGCAGAGGCCCTCGGCTCAATTCGAAGATGATCCTTCTCAAGGTGATGATACAAATGCATTGTCACTTTTACGTTTAATGTCAGAATCATTTATTTCCAGTTGGTGGTGTAAGAATGTTTGCAACAGTATGGCGATTTTTCCTAGCCATGCATGAATGAAAGCATATCACTCGCCTTTAGGTGTTTTTCTAATACATTGATATTTGCATCTTCCTTCCTAGCCTGCATGCTTGACTATCTTACAGGAAGCATGTAATAAGTATCACATCAGGGCCCTTCTTCTACTCAATTCACAACTGTTCTATCACGACATAGATAAGAAAGCTGCATCTGCTTTTGTTGTGTAGTGGTAATCAGGTTTACCTGACGTGTGAAAGCCCCATGCTTTGAAAGTACACAGTAACAAAGAAACCGATGACTTTTATAAAAAGGTGTCATGTGTGTCTCTTACTTTGCACAAAAAGTGCCAGAGATGACTTCATTTGCAGTCACTTGAAAAGTAGGGATTCTCCAATAAATGGTAAATGGTTGAAACAAATCTGAAGAAATGCATGACATACCTGTGTGTGTGTGTGTACGCATGTATGTATATATAGGGAGAGAGAGAGCGTCAATATAAACAGACTTTATTTTAATCAAGCTGTCTTTTCTATCCTTCAGGAGCAGAATGTTCTGATCATCAGCGCTCCAGAATGTAGTGTTTTCTTGGCAAGCATCACATATTGTGATGTGTTAGCTAAAAGTTCCATATCCTACAGACTGATATATTCCTCTGTACTTGCACCTTGGGGATTCATCAAAACCTGGCATGATAAGCAGCTTTCTACTGCTCACAGACTGGACAGCGAAACAATTTAAAATATCCCAGAAAAAGAAAATAAGTATGCTTAATCAGAGCTTTCTGGACAGGAAGGACATTTGAGCAAGTGAGGAATAAGCACTGCTTTTGTTAATTTGCATAGGCAGAATAGAGACTTCTGGGAAAAGGCCGAAATTACAGACACAGAAAATGGCTGCATCTATAGAGAACGCTAAGAAGTGTTGGCAGCTTTTCCTCTGACCCTGGCCACTTTTACAAGCAATCCTATGATAGTCAGCAGGACCCACCCTAAAAAGGAAGGGGCATCCACTTGGACCCTTTCCACCTTTTCTAAGTCTCGCCTGATCGAGCCTGATTGAGCACTGATTGAGCAGATAAGCACATGTAATTCTCATTTCAGAAAGGTATTGGTTAGCTTGCTGCTAGCAGCTCAGTTATGTTATGATGTTAGAGGCTATGCAAGGAATGCTTTAGTCCAGCGATATGCAGTTTTTATTGCGCCTTGCATTCAGCAGGAAGATCTTTAGCTTGAATCTGTGGCCTAGGTATTCACCTTGGTATTTCTATTGGCACAAAGTGAAGGAGTATTTGAGAGAAAATGCACAATGTGTTTCTTATGTTGTTATGAACAACTTGTTACTCTTTCTCATTAAGCTTCAGCCACTGCAGAAATATATAAATAAGGGCTGACTTCCTGTAAGACGTGTCCAAAGCTGGGACAAAATAAAAGGAGACACTTGTAAATGATAGTGCTATCGTTTGAGAAAGGGTAAGTTGAGACTGACTTTCATGCGTATTCACAGACCAAGCATCATAAAGATACCAGCATGATCTTCATTGCGGGCTTAGAGCCGGTATTGGCTTTTGAGAGGTAAGAGGATTTTGAGGGCTCGTTGGTCTAGGGGTATGATTCTCGCTTTGGGTGCGAGAGGTCCCGGGTTCAAATCGCGGACGAGCCCTTTTCTTGGTACTCTTTTCAAGTTGTTTTGAAGTTTGCGTTTCAAAGCCAACATCAATTTTTTCTTTGCAGTAGTGGATAATTCTTTGCTAGAGTCTCATGCTTCAGCCCTGCCCAGTCTGAGCTAATACCAAACATCTGGTCTTGCATGGCATGTACGAGCGTTCAGCTAGGGATGTCGGGCAGGTTGCATGAATTAAATCTAAAGCCAGAGGCCCATGGAATAGCCAGTTCGGAGCAGTTTCATTACAGAAAAATCAACTGTAGGTATCTGATTCTGTAGTGTAGTGGTTATCACGTTCGCCTCACACGGGAAAGGTCCCTGGTTCGAAACCGGGCAGAAACAGTTGTTATATTGTGTTGGCTACAATGTTGATGGGTGCCGTTTTGCCATGGAATTGTCCAAGCCCTGAAGATTATTTCATGCAATCTCGTTCCAAGAAAGGGAATTCTCTCAAAACACTAAAGTAATCGGCGTGTGGATGTATCCGTTGGTTCTCAGACCTTGCTTTCAAAAGAGCCCTGCAATCGGTTCGCTGCTCACCTAGAACAAGCATTAACATGAAGAATTGTTGGCACCAACAGGAATCTTATTTTAGTGGAGTGTTTCTGGCTTTGAGTGCAGAGGCCCTCGGCTCAATTCCAAGATGATCCTTCTCAAGGTGATGATACAAATGCATTGTCACCTTTACGTTTAATGTCAGAATCATTTATTTCCAGTTGGTGGTGTAAGAATGTTTGCAACAGTATGGCGATTTTTCCTAGCCATGCATGAATGAAAGCATATCACTCGCCTTTAGGTGTTTTTCTAATACATTGATATTTGCATCTTCCTTCCTAGCCTGCATGTTTGACTATCTTACAGGAAGCATGTAATAAGTATCACATCAGGGCCCTTCTTCTACTCAATTCACAACTGTTCTATCACAACATAGATAAGAAAGCTGCATCTGCTTTTGTTGTGTAGTGGTAATCAGGTTTACCTGACGTGTGAAAGCCCCATGCTTTGAAAGTAAACAGTAACAAAGAAACCGATGACTTTTATAAAAAGGTGTCATGTGTGTCTCTTACTTTGCACAAAAAGTGCCAGAGATGACTTCATTTGCAGTCACTTGAAAAGTAGGGATTCTCCAATAAATGGTAAATGGTTGAAACAAATCTGAAGAAATGCATGACATACCTGTGTGTGTGTGTGTACGCATGTATGTATATATAGGGAGAGAGAGAGCGTCAATATAAACAGACTTTATTTCAATCAAGCTGTCTTTTCTATCCTTCAGGAGCAGAATGTTCTGATCATCAGCGCTCCAGAATGTAGTGTTTTCTTGGCAAGCATCACATATTGTGATGTGTTAGCTAAAAGTTCCATATCCTACAGACTGATATATTCCTCTGTACTTGCACCTTGGGGATTCATCAAAACCTGGCATAATAAGCAGCTTTCTACTGCTCACAGACTGGACAGCGAAACAATTTAAAATATCCCAGAAAAAGAAAATAAGCATGCTTAATCAGAGCTTTCTGGACAGGAAGGACATTTGAGCAAGTGAGGAATAAGCACTGCTTTTGTTAATTTGCATAGGCAGAATAGAGACTTCTGGGAAAAGGCCGAAATTACAGACACAGAAAATAACTGCATCTATAGAGAACGCTAAGAAGTGTTGGCAGCTTTTCCTCTGACCCTGGCCACTTTTACAAGCAATCCTATGATAGTCAGCAGGACCCACCCTAAAAAGGAAGGGGCATCCACTTGGACCCTTTCCACCTTTTCTAAGTCTCGCCTGATCGAGCTTGATCGAGCACTGATTGAGCAGATAAGCACATGTAATTCTCATTTCAGAAAGGTATTGGTTAGCTTGCTGCTAGCAGCTCAGTTATGTTATGATGTTAGAGGCTATGCAAGGAATGCTTTAGTCCAGCGATATGCAATTTTTATTGCGCCTTGCATTCAGCAGGAAGATCTTTAGCTTGAATCTGTGGCCTAGGTATTCACCTTGGTATTTCTATTGGCACAAAGTGAAGGAGTATTTGAGAGAAAATGCACAATGTGTTTCTTATGTTGTTATGAACAACTTGTTACTCTTTCTCATTAAGCTTCAGCCACTGCAGAAATATATAAATAAGGGCTGACTTCCTGTAAGACGTGTCCAAAGCTGGGACGAAATAAAAGGAGACACTTGTAAATGATAGTGCTATCGTTTGAGAAAGGGTAAGTTGAGACTGACTTTCATGCGTATTCACAGACCAAGCATCATAAAGATACCAGCATGATCTTCATTGCGGGCTTAGAGCCGGCATTGGCTTTTGAGAGGTAAGAGGATTTTGAGGGCTCGTTGGTCTAGGGGTATGATTCTCGCTTTGGGTGCGAGAGGTCCCGGGTTCAAATCCCGGACGAGCCCTTTTCTTGGTACTCTTTTCAAGTTGTTTTGAAGTTTGCGTTTCAAAGCCAACATCAATTTTTTCTTTGCAGTAGTGGATAATTCTTTGCTAGAGTCTCATGCTTCAGCCCTGCCCAGTCTGAGCTAATACCAAACATCCGGTCTTGCATGGCATGTACGAGCGTTCAGCTAGGGATGTCGGGCAGGTTGCATGAATTAAATCTAAAGCCAGAGGCCCATGGAATAGCCAGTTCGGAGCAGTTTCATTACAGAAAAATCAACTGTAGGTATCTGTTTCTGTAGTGTAGTGGTTATCACGTTCGCCTCACTCGCGAAAGGTCCCCGGTTCGAAACCGGGCAGAAACAGTTGTTATATTGTGTTGGCTACAATGTTGATAGGTGCCGTTTTGCCATGGAATTGTCCAAGCCCTGAAGATTATTTCATGCAATCTCGTTCCAAGAAAGGGAATTCTCTCAAAACACTAAAGTAATCGGCGTGTGGATGTATCTGTTGGTTCTCAGACCTTGCTTTCAAAAGAGCCCTGCAATCGGTTCGCTGCTCACCTAGAACAAGCATTAACATGAAGAATTGTTGGCACCAACAGGAATCCTATTTTAGTGGAGTGTTTCTGGCTTTGAGTGCAGAGGCCCTCGGCTCAATTCGAAGATGATCCTTCTCAAGGTGATGATACAAATGCATTGTCACTTTTACGTTTAATGTCAGAATCATTTATTTCCAGTTGGTGGTGTAAGAATGTTTGCAACAGTATGGCGATTTTTCCTAGCCATGCATGAATGAAAGCATATCACTCGCCTTTAGGTGTTTTTCTAATACATTGATATTTGCATCTTCCTTCCTAGCCTGCATGCTTGACTATCTTACAGGAAGCATGTAATAAGTATCACATCAGGGCCCTTCTTCTACTCAATTCACAACTGTTCTATCACGACATAGATAAGAAAGCTGCATCTGCTTTTGTTGTGTAGTGGTAATCAGGTTTACCTGACGTGTGAAAGCCCCATGCTTTGAAAGTACACAGTAACAAAGAAACCGATGACTTTTATAAAAAGGTGTCATGTGTGTCTCTTACTTTGCACAAAAAGTGCCAGAGATGACTTCATTTGCAGTCACTTGAAAAGTAGGGATTCTCCAATAAATGGTAAATGGTTGAAACAAATCTGAAGAAATGCATGACATACCTGTGTGTGTGTGTGTACGCATGTATGTATATCTAGGGAGAGAGAGAGCGTCAATATAAACAGACTTTATTTTAATCAAGCTGTCTTTTCTATCCTTCAGGAGCAGAATGTTCTGATCATCAGCGCTCCAGAATGTAGTGTTTTCTTGGCAAGCATCACATATTGTGATGTGTTAGCTAAAAGTTCCATATCCTACAGACTGATATATTCCTCTGTACTTGCACCTTGGGGATTCATCAAAACCTGGCATGATAAGCAGCTTTCTACTGCTCACAGACTGGACAGCGAAACAATTTAAAATATCCCAGAAAAAGAAAATAAGCATGCTTAATCAGAGCTTTCTGGACAGGAAGGACATTTGAGCAAGTGAGGAATAAGCACTGCTTTTGTTAATTTGCATAGGCAGAATAGAGACTTCTGGGAAAAGGCCGAAATTACAGACACAGAAAATGGCTGCATCTATAGAGAACGCTAAGAAGTGTTGGCAGCTTTTCCTCTGACCCTGGCCACTTTTACAAGCAATCCTATGATAGTCAGCAGGACCCACCCTAAAAAGGAAGGGGCATCCACTTGGACCCTTTCCACCTTTTCTAAGTCTCGCCTGATTGAGCACTGATTGAGCAGATAAGCACATGTAATTCTCATTTCAGAAAGGTATTGGTTAGCTTGCTGCTAGCAGCTCAGTTATGTTATGATGTTAGAGGCTATGCAAGGAATGCTTTAGTCCAGCGATATGCAGTTTTTATTGCGCCTTGCATTCAGCAGGAAGATCTTTAGCTTGAATCTGTGGCCTAGGTATTCACCTTGGTATTTCTATTGGCACAAAGTGAAGGAGTATTTGAGAGAAAATGCACAATGTGTTTCTTATGTTGTTATGAACAACTTGTTACTCTTTCTCATTAAGCTTCAGCCACTGCAGAAATATATAAATAAGGGCTGACTTCCTGTAAGACGTGTCCAAAGCTGGGACAAAATAAAAGGAGACACTTGTAAATGATAGTGCTATCGTTTGAGAAAGGGTAAGTTGAGACTGACTTTCATGCGTATTCACAGACCAAGCATCATAAAGATACCAGCATGATCTTCATTGCGGGCTTAGAGCCGGTATTGGCTTTTGAGAGGTAAGAGGATTTTGAGGGCTCGTTGGTCTAGGGGTATGATTCTCGCTTTGGGTGCGAGAGGTCCCGGGTTCAAATCGCGGACGAGCCCTTTTCTTGGTACTCTTTTCAAGTTGTTTTGAAGTTTGCGTTTCAAAGCCAACATCAATTTTTTCTTTGCAGTAGTGGATAATTCTTTGCTAGAGTCTCATGCTTCAGCCCTGCCCAGTCTGAGCTAATACCAAACATCTGGTCTTGCATGGCATGTACGAGCGTTCAGCTAGGGATGTTGGGCAGGTTGCATGAATTAAATCTAAAGCCAGAGGCCCATGGAATAGCCAGTTCGGAGCAGTTTCATTACAGAAAAATCAACTGTAGGTATCTGATTCTGTAGTGTAGTGGTTATCACGTTCGCCTCACACGCGAAAGGTCCCTGGTTCGAAACCGGGCAGAAACAGTTGTTATATTGTGTTGGCTACAATGTTGATAGGTGCCGTTTTGCCATGGAATTGTCCAAGCCCTGAAGATTATTTCATGCAATCTCGTTCCAAGAAAGGGAATTCTCTCAAAACACTAAAGTAATCGGCGTGTGGATGTATCCGTTGGTTCTCAGACCTTGCTTTCAAAAGAGCCCTGCAATCGGTTCGCTGCTCACCTAGAACAAGCATTAACATGAAGAATTGTTGGCACCAACAGGAATCTTATTTTAGTGGAGTGTTTCTGGCTTTGAGTGCAGAGGCCCTCGGCTCAATTCCAAGATGATCCTTCTCAAGGTGATGATACAAATGCATTGTCACCTTTACGTTTAATGTCAGAATCATTTATTTCCAGTTGGTGGTGTAAGAATGTTTGCAACAGTATGGCGATTTTTCCTAGCCATGCATGAATGAAAGCATATCACTCGCCTTTAGGTGTTTTTCTAATACATTGATATTTGCATCTTCCTTCCTAGCCTGCATGTTTGACTATCTTACAGGAAGCATGTAATAAGTATCACATCAGGGCCCTTCTTCTACTCAATTCACAACTGTTCTATCACAACATAGATAAGAAAGCTGCATCTGCTTTTGTTGTGTAGTGGTAATCAGGTTTACCTGACGTGTGAAAGCCCCATGCTTTGAAAGTACACAGTAACAAAGAAACCGATGACTTTTATAAAAAGGTGTCATGTGTGTCTCTTACTTTGCACAAAAAGTGCCAGAGATGACTTCATTTGCAGTCACTTGAAAAGTAGGGATTCTCCAATAAATGGTAAATGGTTGAAACAAATCTGAAGAAATGCATGACATACCTGTGTGTGTGTGTGTACGCATGTATGTATATATAGGGAGAGAGAGAGCGTCAATATAAACAGACTTTATTTCAATCAAGCTGTCTTTTCTATCCTTCAGGAGCAGAATGTTCTGATCATCAGCGCTCCAGAATGTAGTGTTTTCTTGGCAAGCATCACATATTGTGATGTGTTAGCTAAAAGTTCCATATCCTACAGACTGATATATTCCTCTGTACTTGCACCTTGGGGATTCATCAAAACCTGGCATAATAAGCAGCTTTCTACTGCTCACAGACTGGACAGCGAAACAATTTAAAATATCCCAGAAAAAGAAAATAAGCATGCTTAATCAGAGCTTTCTGGACAGGAAGGACATTTGAGCAAGTGAGGAATAAGCACTGCTTTTGTTAATTTGCATAGGCAGAATAGAGACTTCTGGGAAAAGGCCGAAATTACAGACACAGAAAATAACTGCATCTATAGAGAACGCTAAGAAGTGTTGGCAGCTTTTCCTCTGACCCTGGCCACTTTTACAAGCAATCCTATGATAGTCAGCAGGACCCACCCTAAAAAGGAAGGGGCATCCACTTGGACCCTTTCCACCTTTTCTAAGTCTCGCCTGATCGAGCTTGATCGAGCACTGATTGAGCAGATAAGCACATGTAATTCTCATTTCAGAAAGGTATTGGTTAGCTTGCTGCTAGCAGCTCAGTTATGTTATGATGTTAGAGGCTATGCAAGGAATGCTTTAGTCCAGCGATATGCAATTTTTATTGCGCCTTGCATTCAGCAGGAAGATCTTTAGCTTGAATCTGTGGCCTAGGTATTCACCTTGGTATTTCTATTGGCACAAAGTGAAGGAGTATTTGAGAGAAAATGCACAATGTGTTTCTTATGTTGTTATGAACAACTTGTTACTCTTTCTCATTAAGCTTCAGCCACTGCAGAAATATATAAATAAGGGCTGACTTCCTGTAAGACGTGTCCAAAGCTGGGACGAAATAAAAGGAGACACTTGTAAATGATAGTGCTATCGTTTGAGAAAGGGTAAGTTGAGACTGACTTTCATGCGTATTCACAGACCAAGCATCATAAAGATACCAGCATGATCTTCATTGCGGGCTTAGAGCCGGCATTGGCTTTTGAGAGGTAAGAAGTTTTTGAGGGCTCGTTGGTCTAGGGGTATGATTCTCGCTTTGGGTGCGAGAGGTCCCGGGTTCAAATCCCGGACGAGCCCTTTTCTTGGTACTCTTTTCAAGTTGTTTTGAAGTTTGCGTTTCAAAGCCAACATCAATTTTTTCTTTGCAGTAGTGGATAATTCTTTGCTAGAGTCTCATGCTTCAGCCCTGCCCAGTCTGAGCTAATACCAAACATCCGGTCTTGCATGGCATGTACGAGCGTTCAGCTAGGGATGTCGGGCAGGTTGCATGAATTAAATCTAAAGCCAGAGGCCCATGGAATAGCCAGTTCGGAGCAGTTTCATTACAGAAAAATCAACTGTAGGTATCTGTTTCTGTAGTGTAGTGGTTATCACGTTCGCCTCACACGCGAAAGGTCCCCGGTTCGAAACCGGGCAGAAACAGTTGTTATATTGTGTTGGCTACAATGTTGATAGGTGCCGTTTTGCCATGGAATTGTCCAAGCCCTGAAGATTATTTCATGCAATCTCGTTCCAAGAAAGGGAATTCTCTCAAAACACTAAAGTAATCGGCGTGTGGATGTATCTGTTGGTTCTCAGACCTTGCTTTCAAAAGAGCCCTGCAATCGGTTCGCTGCTCACCTAGAACAAGCATTAACATGAAGAATTGTTGGCACCAACAGGAATCCTATTTTAGTGGAGTGTTTCTGGCTTTGAGTGCAGAGGCCCTCGGCTCAATTCCAAGATGATCCTTCTCAAGGTGATGATACAAATGCATTGTCACCTTTACGTTTAATGTCAGAATCATTTATTTCCAGTTGGTGGTGTAAGAATGTTTGCAACAGTATGGCGATTTTTCCTAGCCATGCATGAATGAAAGCATATCACTCGCCTTTAGGTGTTTTTCTAATACATTGATATTTGCATCTTCCTTCCTAGCCTGCATGTTTGACTATCTTACAGGAAGCATGTAATAAGTATCACATCAGGGCCCTTCTTCTACTCAATTCACAACTGTTCTATCACGACATAGATAAGAAAGCTGCATCTGCTTTTGTTGTGTAGTGGTAATCAGGTTTACCTGACGTGTGAAAGCCCCATGCTTTGAAAGTACACAGTAACAAAGAAACCGATGACTTTTATAAAAAGGTGCCATGTGTGTCTCTTACTTTGCACAAAAAGTGCCAGAGATGACTTCATTTGCAGTCACTTGAAAAGTAGGGATTCTCCAATAAATGGTAAATGGTTGAAACAAATCTGAAGAAATGCATGACATACCTGTGTGTGTGTGTGTACGCATGTATGTATATATAGGGAGAGAGAGAGCGTCAATATAAACAGACTTTATTTCAATCAAGCTGTCTTTTCTATCCTTCAGGAGCAGAATGTTCTGATCATCAGCGCTCCAGAATGTAGTGTTTTCTTGGCAAGCATCACATATTGTGATGTGTTAGCTAAAAGTTCCATATCCTACAGACTGATATATTCCTCTGTACTTGCACCTTGGGGATTCATCAAAACCTGGCATAATAAGCAGCTTTCTACTGCTCACAGACTGGACAGCGAAACAATTTAAAATATCCCAGAAAAAGAAAATAAGCATGCTTAATCAGAGCTTTCTGGACAGGAAGGACATTTGAGCAAGTGAGGAATAAGCACTGCTTTTGTTAATTTGCATAGGCAGAATAGAGACTTCTGGGAAAAGGCCGAAATTACAGACACAGAAAATAACTGCATCTATAGAGAACGCTAAGAAGTGTTGGCAGCTTTTCCTCTGACCCTGGCCACTTTTACAAGCAATCCTATGATAGTCAGCAGGACCCACCCTAAAAAGGAAGGGGCATGCACTTGGACCCTTTCCACCTTTTCTAAGTCTCGCCTGATCGAGCCTGATTGAGCACTGATTGAGCAGATAAGCACATGTAATTCTCATTTCAGAAAGGTATTGGTTAGCTTGCTGCTAGCAGCTCAGTTATGTTATGATGTTAGAGGCTATGCAAGGAATGCTTTAGTCCAGCGATATGCAGTTTTTATTGCGCCTTGCATTCAGCAGGAAGATCTTTAGCTTGAATCTGTGGCCTAGGTATTCACCTTGGTATTTCTATTGGCACAAAGTGAAGGAATATTTGAGAGAAAATGCACAATGTGTTTCTTATGTTGTTATGAACAACTTGTTACTCTTTCTCATTAAGCTTCAGCCACTGCAGAAATATATAAATAAGGGCTGACTTCCTGTAAGACGTGTCCAAAGCTGGGACGAAATAAAAGGAGACACTTGTAAATGATAGTGCTATCGTTTGAGAAAGGGTAAGTTGAGACTGACTTTCATGCGTATTCACAGACCAAGCATCATAAAGATACCAGCATGATCTTCATTGCGGGCTTAGAGCCGGTATTGGCTTTTGAGAGGTAAGAGGATTTTGAGGGCTCGTTGGTCTAGGGGTATGATTTTCGCTTTGGGTGCGAGAGGTCCCGGGTTCAAAGCACGGACGAGCCCTTTTCTTGGTACTCTTTTCAAGTTGTTTTGAAGTTTGCGTTTCAAAGCCAACATCAATTTTTTCTTTGCAGTAGTGGATAATTCTTTGCTAGAGTCTCATGCTTCAGCCCTGCCCAGTCTGAGCTAATACCAAACATCTGGTCTTGCATGGCATGTACGAGCGTTCAGCTAGGGATGTCGGGCAGGTTGCATGAATTAAATCTAAAGCCAGAGGCCCATGGAATAGCCAGTTCGGAGCAGTTTCATTACAGAAAAATCAACTGTAGGTATCTGTTTCTGTAGTGTAGTGGTTATCACGTTCGCCTCACTCGCGAAAGGTCCCCGGTTCGAAACCGGGCAGAAACAGTTGTTATATTGTGTTGGCTACAATGTTGATAGGTGCCGTTTTGCCATGGAATTGTCCAAGCCCTGAAGATTATTTCATGCAATCTCGTTCCAAGAAAGGGAATTCTCTCAAAACACTAAAGTAATCGGCGTGTGGATGTATCTGTTGGTTCTCAGACCTTGCTTTCAAAAGAGCCCTGCAATCGGTTCGCTGCTCACCTAGAACAAGCATTAACATGAAGAATTGTTGGCACCAACAGGAATCCTATTTTAGTGGAGTGTTTCTGGCTTTGAGTGCAGAGGCCCTCGGCTCAATTCGAAGATGATCCTTCTCAAGGTGATGATACAAATGCATTGTCACTTTTACGTTTAATGTCAGAATCATTTATTTCCAGTTGGTGGTGTAAGAATGTTTGCAACAGTATGGCGATTTTTCCTAGCCATGCATGAATAAAAGCATATCACTCGCCTTTAGGTGTTTTTCTAATACATTGATATTTGCATCTTCCTTCCTAGCCTGCATGCTTGACTATCTTACAGGAAGCATGTAATAAGTATCACATCAGGGCCCTTCTTCTACTCAATTCACAACTGTTCTATCACGACATAGATAAGAAAGCTGCATCTGCTTTTGTTGTGTAGTGGTAATCAGGTTTACCTGACGTGTGAAAGCCCCATGCTTTGAAAGTACACAGTAACAAAGAAACCGATGACTTTTATAAAAAGGTGTCATGTGTGTCTCTTACTTTGCACAAAAAGTGCCAGAGATGACTTCATTTGCAGTCACTTGAAAAGTAGGGATTCTCCAATAAATGGTAAATGGTTGAAACAAATCTGAAGAAATGCATGACATACCTGTGTGTGTGTGTGTACGCATGTATGTATATATAGGGAGAGAGAGAGCGTCAATATAAACAGACTTTATTTTAATCAAGCTGTCTTTTCTATCCTTCAGGAGCAGAATGTTCTGATCATCAGCGCTCCAGAATGTAGTGTTTTCTTGGCAAGCATCACATATTGTGATGTGTTAGCTAAAAGTTCCATATCCTACAGACTGATATATTCCTCTGTACTTGCACCTTGGGGATTCATCAAAACCTGGCATGATAAGCAGCTTTCTACTGCTCACAGACTGGACAGCGAAACAATTTAAAATATCCCAGAAAAAGAAAATAAGCATGCTTAATCAGAGCTTTCTGGACAGGAAGGACATTTGAGCAAGTGAGGAATAAGCACTGCTTTTGTTAATTTGCATAGGCAGAATAGAGACTTCTGGGAAAAGGCCGAAATTACAGACACAGAAAATGGCTGCATCTATAGAGAACGCTAAGAAGTGTTGGCAGCTTTTCCTCTGACCCTGGCCACTTTTACAAGCAATCCTATGATAGTCAGCAGGACCCGCCCTAAAAAGGAAGGGGCATCCACTTGGACCCTTTCCACCTTTTCTAAGTCTCGCCTGATCGAGCTTGATCGAGCACTGATTGAGCAGATAAGCACATGTAATTCTCATTTCAGAAAGGTATTGGTTAGCTTGCTGCTAGCAGCTCAGTTATGTTATGATGTTAGAGGCTATGCAAGGAATGCTTTAGTCCAGCGATATGCAATTTTTATTGCGCCTTGCATTCAGCAGGAAGATCTTTAGCTTGAATCTGTGGCCTAGGTATTCACCTTGGTATTTCTATTGGCACAAAGTGAAGGAGTATTTGAGAGAAAATGCACAATGTGTTTCTTATGTTGTTATGAACAACTTGTTACTCTTTCTCATTAAGCTTCAGCCACTGCAGAAATATATAAATAAGGGCTGACTTCCTGTAAGACGTGTCCAAAGCTGGGACGAAATAAAAGGAGACACTTGTAAATGATAGTGCTATCGTTTGAGAAAGGGTAAGTTGAGACTGACTTTCATGCGTATTCACAGACCAAGCATCATAAAGATACCAGCATGATCTTCATTGCGGGCTTAGAGCCGGCATTGGCTTTTGAGAGGTAAGAGGATTTTGAGGGCTCGTTGGTCTAGGGGTATGATTCTCGCTTTGGGTGCGAGAGGTCCCGGGTTCAAATCCCGGACGAGCCCTTTTCTTGGTACTCTTTTCAAGTTGTTTTGAAGTTTGCGTTTCAAAGCCAACATCAATTTTTTCTTTGCAGTAGTGGATAATTCTTTGCTAGAGTCTCATGCTTCAGCCCTGCCCAGTCTGAGCTAATACCAAACATCCGGTCTTGCATGGCATGTACGAGCGTTCAGCTAGGGATGTCGGGCAGGTTGCATGAATTAAATCTAAAGCCAGAGGCCCATGGAATAGCCAGTTCGGAGCAGTTTCATTACAGAAAAATCAACTGTAGGTATCTGTTTCTGTAGTGTAGTGGTTATCACGTTCGCCTCACACGCGAAAGGTCCCCGGTTCGAAACCGGGCAGAAACAGTTGTTATATTGTGTTGGCTACAATGTTGATAGGTGCCGTTTTGCCATGGAATTGTCCAAGCCCTGAAGATTATTTCATGCAATCTCGTTCCAAGAAAGGGAATTCTCTCAAAACACTAAAGTAATCGGCGTGTGGATGTATCTGTTGGTTCTCAGACCTTGCTTTCAAAAGAGCCCTGCAATCGGTTCGCTGCTCACCTAGAACAAGCATTAACATGAAGAATTGTTGGCACCAACAGGAATCCTATTTTAGTGGAGTGTTTCTGGCTTTGAGTGCAGAGGCCCTCGGCTCAATTCCAAGATGATCCTTCTCAAGGTGATGATACAAATGCATTGTCACCTTTACGTTTAATGTCAGAATCATTTATTTCCAGTTGGTGGTGTAAGAATGTTTGCAACAGTATGGCGATTTTTCCTAGCCATGCATGAATGAAAGCATATCACTCGCCTTTAGGTGTTTTTCTAATACATTGATATTTGCATCTTCCTTCCTAGCCTGCATGTTTGACTATCTTACAGGAAGCATGTAATAAGTATCACATCAGGGCCCTTCTTCTACTCAATTCACAACTGTTCTATCACGACATAGATAAGAAAGCTGCATCTGCTTTTGTTGTGTAGTGGTAATCAGGTTTACCTGACGTGTGAAAGCCCCATGCTTTGAAAGTACACAGTAACAAAGAAACCGATGACTTTTATAAAAAGGTGCCATGTGTGTCTCTTACTTTGCACAAAAAGTGCCAGAGATGACTTCATTTGCAGTCACTTGAAAAGTAGGGATTCTCCAATAAATGGTAAATGGTTGAAACAAATCTGAAGAAATGCATGACATACCTGTGTGTGTGTGTGTACGCATGTATGTATATATAGGGAGAGAGAGAGCGTCAATATAAACAGACTTTATTTCAATCAAGCTGTCTTTTCTATCCTTCAGGAGCAGAATGTTCTGATCATTAGCGCTCCAGAATGTAGTGTTTTCTTGGCAAGCATCACATATTGTGATGTGTTAGCTAAAAGTTCCATATCCTACAGACTGATATATTCCTCTGTACTTGCACCTTGGGGATTCATCAAAACCTGGCATAATAAGCAGCTTTCTACTGCTCACAGACTGGACAGCGAAACAATTTAAAATATCCCAGAAAAAGAAAATAAGCATGCTTAATCAGAGCTTTCTGGACAGGAAGGACATTTGAGCAAGTGAGGAATAAGCACTGCTTTTGTTAATTTGCATAGGCAGAATAGAGACTTCTGGGAAAAGGCCGAAATTACAGACACAGAAAATAACTGCATCTATAGAGAACGCTAAGAAGTGTTGGCAGCTTTTCCTCTGACCCTGGCCACTTTTACAAGCAATCCTATGATAGTCAGCAGGACCCACCCTAAAAAGGAAGGGGCATCCACTTGGACCCTTTCCACCTTTTCTAAGTCTCGCCTGATCGAGCTTGATCGAGCACTGATTGAGCAGATAAGCACATGTAATTCTCATTTCAGAAAGGTATTGGTTAGCTTGCTGCTAGCAGCTCAGTTATGTTATGATGTTAGAGGCTATGCAAGGAATGCTTTAGTCCAGCGATATGCAATTTTTATTGCGCCTTGCATTCAGCAGGAAGATCTTTAGCTTGAATCTGTGGCCTAGGTATTCACCTTGGTATTTCTATTGGCACAAAGTGAAGGAGTATTTGAGAGAAAATGCACAATGTGTTTCTTATGTTGTTATGAACAACTTGTTACTCTTTCTCGTTAAGCTTCAGCCACTGCAGAAATATATAAATAAGGGCTGACTTCCTGTAAGACGTGTCCAAAGCTGGGACGAAATAAAAGGAGACACTTGTAAATGATAGTGCTATCGTTTGAGAAAGGGTAAGTTGAGACTGACTTTCATGCGTATTCACAGACCAAGCATCATAAAGATACCAGCATGATCTTCATTGCGGGCTTAGAGCCGGCATTGGCTTTTGAGAGGTAAGAGGATTTTGAGGGCTCGTTGGTCTAGGGGTATGATTCTCGCTTTGGGTGCGAGAGGTCCCGGGTTCAAATCCCGGACGAGCCCTTTTCTTGGTACTCTTTTCAAGTTGTTTTGAAGTTTGCGTTTCAAAGCCAACATCAATTTTTTCTTTGCAGTAGTGGATAATTCTTTGCTAGAGTCTCATACTTCAGCCCTGCCCAGTCTGAGCTAATACCAAACATCCGGTCTTGCATGGCATGTACGAGCGTTCAGCTAGGGATGTCGGGCAGGTTGCATGAATTAAATCTAAAGCCAGAGGCCCATGGAATAGCCAGTTCGGAGCAGTTTCATTACAGAAAAATCAACTGTAGGTATCTGTTTCTGTAGTGTAGTGGTTATCACGTTCGCCTCACACGCGAAAGGTCCCCGGTTCGAAACCGGGCAGAAACAGTTGTTATATTGTGTTGGCTACAATGTTGATAGGTGCCGTTTTGCCATGGAATTGTCCAAGCCCTGAAGATTATTTCATGCAATCTCGTTCCAAGAAAGGGAATTCTCTCAAAACACTAAAGTAATCGGCGTGTGGATGTATCTGTTGGTTCTCAGACCTTGCTTTCAAAAGAGCCCTGCAATCGGTTCGCTGCTCACCTAGAACAAGCATTAACATGAAGAATTGTTGGCACCAACAGGAATCCTATTTTAGTGGAGTGTTTCTGGCTTTGAGTGCAGAGGCCCTCGGCTCAATTCCAAGATGATCCTTCTCAAGGTGATGATACAAATGCATTGTCACCTTTACGTTTAATGTCAGAATCATTTATTTCCAGTTGGTGGTGTAAGAATGTTTGCAACAGTATGGCGATTTTTCCTAGCCATGCATGAATGAAAGCATATCACTCGCCTTTAGGTGTTTTTCTAATACATTGATATTTGCATCTTCCTTCCTAGCCTGCATGTTTGACTATCTTACAGGCTGCATGTAATAAGTATCACATCAGGGCCCTTCTTCTACTCAATTCACAACTGTTCTATCACGACATAGATAAGAAAGCTGCATCTGCTTTTGTTGTGTAGTGGTAATCAGGTTTACCTGACGTGTGAAAGCCCCATGCTTTGAAAGTACACAGTAACAAAGAAACCGATGACTTTTATAAAAAGGTGTCATGTGTGTCTCTTACTTTGCACAAAAAGTGCCAGAGATGACTTCATTTGCAGTCACTTGAAAAGTAGGGATTCTCCAATAAATGGTAAATGGTTGAAACAAATCTGAAGAAATGCATGACATACCTGTGTGTGTGTGTGTATGCATGTATGTATATATAGGGAGAGAGAGAGCGTCAATATAAACAGACTTTATTTCAATCAAGCTGTCTTTTCTATCCTTCAGGAGCAGAATGTTCTGATCATCAGCGCTCCAGAATGTAGTGTTTTCTTGGCAAGCATCACATATTGTGATGTGTTAGCTAAAAGTTCCATATCCTAGAGACTGATATATTCCTCTGTACTTGTACCTTGGGGATTCATCAAAACCTGGCATCATAAGCAGCTTTCTACTGCCACAGACTGGACAGCGAAACAATTTAAAATATCCCAGAAAAAGGAAATAAGCATGCTTAATCAGAGCTTTCTGGACAGGAAGGACATTTGAGCAAGTGAGGAATAAGCACTGCTTTTGTTAATTTGCATAGGCAGAATAGAGACTTCTGGGAAAAGGCCGAAATTACAGTCACAGAAAATGGCTGCATCTATAGAGAACGCTAAGAAGTGTTGGCAGCTTTTCCTCTGACCCTGGCCACTTTTACAAGCAATCCTATGATAGTCAGCAGGACCCACCCTAAAAAGGAAGGGGCATCCACTTGGACCCTTTCCACCTTTTCTAAATCTCACCTGATTGAGCACTGATTGAGCAGATAAGCACATGTCATTCTCATTTCAGAAAGGTATTGGTTAGCTTGCTGCTAGCAGCTCAGTTATGTTATGATGTTAGAGGCTATGCAAGGAATGCTTTAGTCCAGCGATATGCAGTTTTTATTGCGCCTTGCCTTCACCAGGAAGATCTTTAGCTTGAATCTGTGGCCTAGGTATTCACCTTGGTATTTCTTTTGGCACAAAGTGAAGGAGTATTTGAGAGAAAATGCACAATGTGTTTCTTATGTTGTTATGAACAACTTGTTATTCTTTCTCATTAAGCTTCAGCCACTGAAGAAATATATAAATAAGGGCTGACTTCCTGTAAGACGTGTCCAAAGCTGGGACGGAATAAAAGGAGACACTTGTAAATGATAGTGCTATCGTTTGAGAAAGGGTAAGTTGAGACTGACTTTCATGCGTATTCACAGACCAAGCATCATAAAGATACCAGCATGATCTTCATTGCAGGCTTAGAGCCGGTATTAGCTTTTGAGAGGTAAGAGGATTTTGAGGGCTCGTTGGTCTAGGGGTATGATTCTCGCTTTGGGTGCGAGAGGTCCCGGGTTCAAATCCCGGACGAGCCCTTTTCTTGGTACTCTTTTCAAGTTGTTTTGAAGTTTGCGTTTCAAAACCAACATCAATTTTTTCTTTGCAGTAGTGGATAATTTTTTGCTAGAGTCTCATGCTTCAGCCCTGCCCAGTCTGAGCTAATACCAAACATCTGGTCTTGCATGGCATGTACGAGCGTTCAGCTAGGGATGTCGGGCAGGTTGCATGAAAGAAATCTAAAGCCAGAGGCCCATGGAATAGCCAGTTCGGAGCAGTTTCATTACAGAAAAATCAACTGTAGGTATCTGTTTCTGTAGTGTAGTGGTTATCACGTTCGCCTCACACGCGAAAGGTCCCCGGTTCGAAACCGGGCAGAAACAGTTGTTATATTGTGTTGTCTACAATGTTGATAGGTGCCGTTTTGCCATGGAATTGTCCAAGCCCTGAAGATTATTTCATGCAATCTTGTTCCAAGAAAGGGAATTCTCTCAAAACACTAAAGTAATCGGCGTGTGGATGTATCTGTTGGTTCTCAGACCTTGCTTTCAAAAGAGCCCTGCAATCGGTTCACTGCTCACCTAGAACAAGCATTAACATGGAGAATTGTTGGCACCAACAGGAATCTTATTTTAGTGGAGTGTTTCTGGCTTTGAGTGCAGAGGCCCTCGGCTCAATTCCAAGATGATCCTTCTCAAGGTGATGATACAAATGCATTGTCACCTTTACGTTTAATGTCAGAATCATTTATTTCCAGTTGGTGGTGTAAGAATGTTTGCAACAGTATGGCGATTTTTCCTAGCCATGCATGAATGAAAGCATATCACTCGCCTTTAGGTGTTTTTCTAATACATTGATATTTGCATCTTCCTTCCTAGCCTGCATGTTTGACTATCTTACAGGCTGCATGTAATAAGTATCACATCAGGGCCCTTCTTCTACTCAATTCACAACTGTTCTATCACGACATAGATAAGAAAGCTGCATCTGCTTTTGTTGTGTAGTGGTAATCAGGTTTACCTGACGTGTGAAAGCCCCATGCTTTGAAAGTACACAGTAACAAAGAAACCGATGACTTTTATAAAAAGGTGTCATGTGTGTCTCTTACTTTGCACAAAAAGTGCCAGAGATGACTTCATTTGCAGTCACTTGAAAAGTAGGGATTCTCCAATAAATGGTAAATGGTTGAAACAAATCTGAAGAAATGCATGACTTACCTGTGTGTGTGTGTGTATGCATGTATGTATATATAGGGAGAGAGAGAGCGTCAATATAAACAGACTTTATTTCAATCAAGCTGTCTTTTCTATCCTTCAGGAGCAGAATGTTCTGAACATCAGCGCTCCAGAATGTAGTGTTTTCTTGGCAAGCATCACATATTGTGATGTGTTAGCTAAAAGTTCCATATCCTAGAGACTGATATATTCCTCTGTACTTGTACCTTGGGGATTCATCAAAACCTGGCATCATAAGCAGCTTTCTACTGCCACAGACTGGACAGCGAAACAATTTAAAATATCCCAGAAAAAGAAAATAAGCATGCTTAATCAGAGCTTTCTGGACAGGAAGGACCTTTGAGCAAGTGAGGAATAAGCACTGCTTTTGTTAATTTGCATAGGCAGAATAGAGACTTCTGGGAAAAGGCCGAAATTACAGTCACAGAAAATGGCTGCATCTATAGAGAACGCTAAGAAGTGTTGGCAGCTTTTCCTCTGACCCTGACCACTTTTACAAGCAATCCTATGATAGTCAGCAGGACCCACCCTAAAAAGGAAGGGGCATCCACTTGGACCCTTTCCACCTTTTCTAAATCTCGCCTGATTGAGCACTGATTGAGCAGATAAGCACATGTCATTCTCATTTCAGAAAGGTATTGGTTAGCTTGCTGCTAGCAGCTCAGTTATGTTATGATGTTAGAGGCTATGCAAGGAATGCTTTAGTCCAGCGATATGCAGTTTTTATTGCGCCTTGCCTTCACCAGGAAGATCTTTAGCTTGAATCTGTGGCCTAGGTATTCACCTTGGTATTTCTTTTGGCACAAAGTGAAGGAGTATTTGAGAGAAAATGCACAATGTGTTTCTTATGTTGTTATGAACAACTTGTTATTCTTTCTCATTAAGCTTCAGCCACTGCAGAAATATATAAATAAGGGCTGACTTCCTGTAAGACGTGTCCAAAGCTGGGACGGAATAAAAGGAGACACTTGTAAATGATAGTGCTATCGTTTGAGAAAGGGTAAGTTGAGACTGACTTTCATGCGTATTCACAGACCAAGCATCATAAAGATACCAGCATGATCTTCATTGCGGGCTTAGAGCCGGTATTAGCTTTTGAGAGGTAAGAGGATTTTGAGGGCTCGTTGGTCTAGGGGTATGATTCTCGCTTTGGGTGCGAGAGGTCCCGGGTTCAAATCCCGGACGAGCCCTTTTCTTGGTACTCTTTTCAAGTTGTTTTGAAGTTTGCGTTTCAAAACCAACATCAATTTTTTCTTTGCAGTAGTGGATAATTCTTTGCTAGAGTCTCATGCTTCAGCCCTGCCCAGTCTGAGCTAATACCAAACATCTGGTCTTGCATGGCATGTACGAGCGTTCAGCTAGGGATGTCGGGCAGGTTGCATGAAAGAAATCTAAAGCCAGAGGCCCATGGAATAGCCAGTTCGGAGCAGTTTCATTACAGAAAAATCAACTGTAGGTATCTGTTTCTGTAGTGTAGTGGTTATCACGTTCGCCTCACACGCGAAAGGTCCACGGTTCGAAACCGGGCAGAAACAGTTGTTATATTGTGTTGTCTACAATGTTGATAGGTGCCGTTTTGCCATGGAATTGTCCAAGCCCTGAAGATTATTTCATGCAATCTTGTTCCAAGAAAGGGAATTCTCTCAAAACACTAAAGTAATCGGCGTGTGGATGTATCTGTTGGTTCTCAGACCTTGCTTTCAAAAGAGCCCTGCAATCGGTTCACTGCTCACCTAGAACAAGCATTAACATGGAGAATTGTTGGCACCAACAGGAATCTTATTTTAGTGGAGTGTTTCTGGCTTTGAGTGCAGAGGCCCTCGGCTCAATTCCAAGATGATCCTTCTCAAGGTGATGATACAAATGCATTGTCACCTTTACGTTTAATGTCAGAATCATTTATTTCCAGTTGGTGGTGTAAGAATGTTTGCAACAGTATGGCGATTTTTCCTAGCCATGCATGAATGAAAGCATATCACTCGCCTTTAGGTGTTTTTCTAATACATTGATATTTGCATCTTCCTTCCTAGCCTGCATGTTTGACTATCTTACAGGCTGCATGTAATAAGTATCACATCAGGGCCCTTCTTCTACTCAATTCACAACTGTTCTATCACGACATAGATAAGAAAGCTGCATCTGCTTTTGTTGTGTAGTGGTAATCAGGTTTACCTGACGTGTGAAAGCCCCATGCTTTGAAAGTACACAGTAACAAAGAAACCGATGACTTTTATAAAAAGGTGTCATGTGTGTCTCTTACTTTGCACAAAAAGTGCCAGAGATGACTTCATTTGCAGTCACTTGAAAAGTAGGGATTCTCCAATAAATGGTAAATGGTTGAAACAAATCTGAAGAAATGCATGACTTACCTGTGTGTGTGTGTGTATGCATGTATGTATATATAGTGAGAGAGAGCGTCAATATAAACAGACTTTATTTCAATCAAGCTGTCTTTTCTATCCTTCAGGAGCAGAATGTTCTGAACATCAGCGCTCCAGAATGTAGTGTTTTCTTGGCAAGCATCACATATTGTGATGTGTTAGCTAAAAGTTCCATATCCTAGAGACTGATATATTCCTCTGTACTTGTACCTTGGGGATTCATCAAAACCTGGCATCATAAGCAGCTTTCTACTGCCACAGACTGGACAGCGAAACAATTTAAAATATCCCAGAAAAAGAAAATAAGCATGCTTAATCAGAGCTTTCTGGACAGGAAGGACCTTTGAGCAAGTGAGGAATAAGCACTGCTTTTGTTAATTTGCATAGGCAGAATAGAGACTTCTGGGAAAAGGCCGAAATTACAGTCACAGAAAATGGCTGCATCTATAGAGAATGCTAAGAAGTGTTGGCAGCTTTTCCTCTGACCCTGACCACTTTTACAAGCAATCCTATGATAGTCAGCAGGACCCACCCTAAAAAGGAAGGGGAATCCACTTGGACCCTTTCCACCTTTTCTAAATCTCGCCTGATTGAGCACTGATTGAGCAGATAAGCACATGTCATTCTCATTTCAGAAAGGTATTGGTTAGCTTGCTGCTAGCAGCTCAGTTATGTTATGATGTTAGAGGCTATGCAAGGAATGCTTTAGTCCAGCGATATGCAGTTTTTATTGCGCCTTGCCTTCACCAGGAAGATCTTTAGCTTGAATCTGTGGCCTAGGTATTCACCTTGGTATTTCTTTTGGCACAAAGTGAAGGAGTATTTGAGAGAAAATGCACAATGTGTTTCTTATGTTGTTATGAACAACTTGTTACTCTTTCTCATTAAGCTTCAGCCACTGCAGAAATATATAAATAAGGGCTGACTTCCTGTAAGACGTGTCCAAAGCTGGGACGGAATAAAAGGAGACACTTGTAAATGATAGTGCTATCGTTTGAGAAAGGGTAAGTTGAGACTGACTTTCATGCGTATTCACAGACCAAGCATCATAAAGATACCAGCATGATCTTCATTGCGGGCTTAGAGCCGGTATTAGCTTTTGAGAGGTAAGAGGATTTTGAGGGCTCGTTGGTCTAGGGGTATGATTCTCGCTTTGGGTGCGAGAGGTCCCGGGTTCAAATCCCGGACGAGCCCTTTTCTTGGTACTCTTTTCAAGTTGTTTTGAAGTTTGCGTTTCAAAACCAACATCAATTTTTTCTTTGCAGTAGTGGATAATTCTTTGCTAGAGTCTCATGCTTCAGCCCTGCCCAGTCTGAGCTAATACCAAACATCTGGTCTTGCATGGCATGTACGAGCGTTCAGCTAGGGATGTCGGGCAGGTTGCATGAAAGAAATCTAAAGCCAGAGGCCCATGGAATAGCCAGTTCGGAGCAGTTTCATTACAGAAAAATCAACTGTAGGTATCTGTTTCTGTAGTGTAGTGGTTATCACGTTCGCCTCACACGCGAAAGGTCCCCGGTTCGAAACCGGGCAGAAACAGTTGTTATATTGTGTTGGCTACAATGTTGATAGGTGCCGTTTTGCCATGGAATTGTCCAAGCCCTGAAGATTATTTCATGCAATCTCGTTCCAAGAAAGGGAATTCTCTCAAAACACTAAAGTAATCGGCGTGTGGATGTATCTGTTGGTTCTCAGACCTTGCTTTCAAAAGAGCCCTGCAATCGGTTCACTGCTCACCTAGAACAAGCATTAACATGGAGAATTGTTGGCACCAACAGGAATCTTATTTTAGTGGAGTGTTTCTGGCTTTGAGTGCAGAGGCCCTCGGCTCAATTCCAAGATGATCCTTCTCAAGGTGATGATACAAATGCATTGTCACCTTTACGTTTAATGTCAGAATCATTTATTTCCAGTTGGTGGTGTAAGAATGTTTGCAACAGTATGGCGATTTTTCCTAGCCATGCATGAATGAAAGCATATCACTCGCCTTTAGGTGTTTTTCTAATACATTGATATTTGCATCTTCCTTCCTAGCCTGCATGTTTGACTATCTTACAGGCTGCATGTAATAAGTATCACATCAGGGCCCTTCTTCTACTCAATTCACAACTGTTCTATCACGACATAGATAAGAAAGCTGCATCTGCTTTTGTTGTGTAGTGGTAATCAGGTTTACCTGACGTGTGAAAGCCCCATGCTTTGAAAGTACACAGTAACAAAGAAACCGATGACTTTTATAAAAAGGTGTCATGTGTGTCTCTTACTTTGCACAAAAAGTGCCAGAGATGACTTCATTTGCAGTCACTTGAAAAGTAGGGATTCTCCAATAAATGGTAAATGGTTGAAACAAATCTGAAGAAATGCATGACATACCTGTGTGTGTGTGTGTATGCATGTATGTATATATAGGGAGAGAGAGAGCGTCAATATAAACAGACTTTATTTCAATCAAGCTGTCTTTTCTATCCTTCAGGAGCAGAATGTTCTGATCATCAGCGCTCCAGAATGTAGTGTTTTCTTGGCAAGCATCACATATTGTGATGTGTTAGCTAAAAGTTCCATATCCTAGAGACTGATATATTCCTCTTTACTTGTACCTTGGGGATTCATCAAAACCTGGCATCATAAGCAGCTTTCTACTGCCACAGACTGGACAGCGAAACAATTTAAAATATCCCAGAAAAAGAAAATAAGCATGCTTAATCAGAGCTTTCTGGACAGGAAGGACATTTGAGCAAGTGAGGAATAAGCACTGCTTTTGTTAATTTGCATAGGCAGAATAGAGACTTCTGGGAAAAGGCCGAAATTACAGTCACAGAAAATGGCTGCATCTATAGAGAACGCTAAGAAGTGTTGGCAGCTTTTCCTCTGACCCTGGCCACTTTTACAAGCAATCCTATGATAGTCAGCAGGACCCACCCTAAAAAGGAAGGGGCATCCACTTGGACCCTTTCCACCTTTTCTAAATCTCGCCTGATTGAGCACTGATTGAGCAGATAAGCACATGTAATTCTCATTTCAGAAAGGTATTGGTTAGCTTGCTGCTAGCAGCTCAGTTATGTTATGATGTTAGAGGCTATGCAAGGAATGCTTTAGTCCAGCATTATGCAGTTTTTATTGCGCCTTGCATTCAGCAGGAAGATCTTTAGCTTGAATCTGTGGCCTAGGTATTCACCTTGGTATTTCTTTTGGCACAAAGTGAAGGAGTATTTGAGAGAAAATGCACAATGTGTTTCTTATGTTGTTATGAACAACTTGTTACTCTTTCTCATTAAGCTTCAGCCACTGAAGAAATATATAAATAAGGGCTGACTTCCTGTAAGACGTGTCCAAAGCTGGGACGGAATAAAAGGAGACACTTGTAAATGATAGTGCTATCGTTTGAGAAAGGGTAAGTTGAGACTGACTTTCATGCGTATTCACAGACCAAGCATCATAAAGATACCAGCATGATCTTCATTGCGGGCGTAGAGCCGGTATTAGCTTTTGAGAGATAAGAGGATTTTGAGGGCTCGTTGGGTTAGGGGTATGATTCTCGCTTTGGGTGCGAGAGGTCCCGGGTTCAAATCCCGGACGAGCCCTTTTCTTGGTACTCTTTTCAAGTTGTTTTGAAGTTTGCGTTTCAAAACCAACATCAATTTTTTCTTCGCAGTAGTGGATAATTCTTTGCTAGAGTCTCATGCTTCAGCCCTGCCCAGTCTGAGCTAATACCAAACATCTGGTCTTGCATGGCATGTACGAGCGTTCAGCTAGGGATGTCGGGCAGGTTGCATGAAAGAAATCTAAAGCCAGAGGCCCATGGAATAGCCAGTTCGGAGCAGTTTCATTACAGAAAAATCAACTGTAGGTATCTGTTTCTGTAGTGTAGTGGTTATCACGTTTGCCTCACACGCGAAAGGTCCCCGGTTCGAAACCGGGCAGAAACAGTTGTTATATTGTGTTGGCTACAATGTTGATAGGTGCCG
Source organism: Triturus cristatus (assembly GCF_964204655.1). Lineage (NCBI taxonomy): Eukaryota > Metazoa > Chordata > Amphibia > Caudata > Salamandridae > Triturus > Triturus cristatus. The sequence continues at coordinate 739,638,020 of NC_140591.1, read as the reverse complement.
TTTTGCCATGGAATTGTCCAAGCCCTGAAGATTATTTCATGCAATCTCGTTCCAAGAAAGGGAATTCTCTCAAAACACTAAAGTAATCGGCGTGTGGATGTATCTGTTGGTTCTCAGACCTTGCTTTCAAAAGAGCCCTGCAATCGGTTCACTGCTCACCTAGAACAAGCATTAACATGGAGAATTGTTGGCACCAACAGGAATCTTATTTTAGTGGAGTGTTTCTGGCTTTGAGTGCAGAGGCCCTCGGCTCAATTCCAAGATGATCCTTCTCAAGGTGATGATACAAATGCATTGTCACCTTTACGTTCAATGTCAGAATCATTTATTTCCAGTTGGTCGTGTAAGAATGTTTGCAACAGTATGGCGATTTTTCCTAGCCATGCATGAATGAAAGCATATCACTCGCCTTTAGGTGTTTTTCTAATACATTGATATTTGCATCTTCCTTCCTAGCCTGCATGTTTGACTATCTTACAGGCTGCATGTAATAAGTATCACATCAGGGCCCTTCTTCTACTCAATTCACAACTGTTCTATCACGACATAGATAAGAAAGCTGCATCTGCTTTTGTTGTGTAGTGGTAATCAGGTTTACCTGACGTGTGAAAGCCCCATGCTTTGAAAGTACACAGTAACAAAGAAACCGATGACTTTTATAAAAAGGTGTCATGTGCGTCTCTTACTTTGCACAAAAAGTGCCAGAGATGACTTCATTTGCAGTCACTTGAAAAGTAGGGATTCTCCAATAAATGGTAAATGGTTGAAACAAATCTGAAGAAATGCATGACATACCTGTGTGTGTGTGTGTACGCATGTATGTATATATAGGGAGAGAGAGAGCGTCAATATAAACAGACTTTATTTCAATCAAGCTGTCTTTTCTATCCTTCAGGAGCAGAATGTTCTGATCATCAGCGCTCCAGAATGTAGTGTTTTCTTGGCAAGCATCACATATTGTGATGTGTTAGCTAAAAGTTCCATATCCTAGAGACTGATATATTCCTCTGTACTTGTACCTTGGGGATTCATCAAAACCTGGCATCATAAGCAGCTTTCTACTGCCACAGACTGGACAGCGAAACAATTTAAAATATCCCAGAAAAAGAAAATAAGCATGCTTAATCAGAGCTTTCTGGACAGGAAGGACCTTTGAGCAAGTGAGGAATAAGCACTGCTTTTGTTAATTTGCATAGGCAGAATAGAGACTTCTGGGAAAAGGCCGAAATTACAGTCACAGAAAATGGCTGCATCTATAGAGAACGCTAAGAAGTGTTGGCAGCTTTTCCTCTGACCCTGACCACTTTTACAAGCAATCCTATGATAGTCAGCAGGACCCACCCTAAAAAGGAAGGGGCATCCACTTGGACCCTTTCCACCTTTTCTAAATCTCGCCTGATTGAGCACTGATTGAGCAGATAAGCACATGTCATTCTCATTTCAGAAAGGTATTGGTTAGCTTGCTGCTAGCAGCTCAGTTATGTTATGATGTTAGAGGCTATGCAAGGAATGCTTTAGTCCAGCGATATGCAGTTTTTATTGCGCCTTGCATTCAGCAGGAAGATCTTTAGCTTGAATCTGTGGCCTAGGTATTCACCTTGGTATTTCTTTTGGCACAAAGTGAAGGAGTATTTGAGAGAAAATGCACAATGTGTTTCTTATGTTGTTATGAACAACTTGTTACTCTTTCTCATTAAGCTTCAGCCACTGCAGAAATATATAAATAAGGGCTGACTTCCTGTAAGACGTGTCCAAAGCTGGGACGGAATAAAAGGAGACACTTGTAAATGATAGTGCTATCGTTTGAGAAAGGGTAAGTTGAGACTGACTTTCATGCGTATTCACAGACCAAGCATCATAAAGATACCAGCATGATCTTCATTGCGGGCTTAGAGCCGGTATTAGCTTTTGAGAGGTAAGAGGATTTTGAGGGCTCGTTGGTCTAGGGGTATGATTCTCGCTTTGGGTGCGAGAGGTCCCGGGTTCAAATCCCGGACGAGCCCTTTTCTTGGTACTCTTTTCAAGTTGTTTTGAAGTTTGCGTTTCAAAACCAACATCAATTTTTTCTTTGCAGTAGTGGATAATTCTTTGCTAGAGTCTCATGCTTCAGCCCTGCCCAGTCTGAGCTAATACCAAACATCTGGTCTTGCATGGCATGTACGAGCGTTCAGCTAGGGATGTCGGGCAGGTTGCATGAAAGAAATCTAAAGCCAGAGGCCCATGGAATAGCCAGTTCGGAGCAGTTTCATTACAGAAAAATCAACTGTAGGTATCTGTTTCTGTAGTGTAGTGGTTATCACGTTTGCCTCACACGCGAAAGGTCCCCGGTTTGAAACCGGGCAGAAACAGTTGTTATATTGTGTTGGCTACAATGTTGATAGGTGCCGTTTTGCCATGGAATTGTCCAAGCCCTGAAGATTATTTCATGCAATCTCGTTCCAAGAAAGGGAATTCTCTCAAAACACTAAAGTAATCGGCGTGTGGATGTATCTGTTGGTTCTCAGACCTTGCTTTCAAAAGAGCCCTGCAATCGGTTCACTGCTCACCTAGAACAAGCATTAACATGGAGAATTGTTGGCACCAACAGGAATCTTATTTTAGTGGAGTGTTTCTGGCTTTGAGTGCAGAGGCCCTCGGCTCAATTCCAAGATGATCCTTCTCAAGGTGATGATACAAATGCATTGTCACCTTTACGTTTAATGTCAGAATCATTTATTTCCAGTTGGTGGTGTAAGAATGTTTGCAACAGTATGGCGATTTTTCCTAGCCATGCATGAATGAAAGCATATCACTCGCCTTTAGGTGTTTTTCTAATACATTGATATTTGCATCTTCCTTCCTAGCCTGCATGTTTGACTATCTTACGGGCTGCATGTAATAAGTATCACATCAGGGCCCTTCTTCTACTCAATTCACAACTCTTCTATCACGACATAGATAAGAAAGCTGCATCTGCTTTTGTTGTGTAGTGGTAATCAGGTTTACCTGACGTGTGAAAGCCCCATGCTTTGAAAGTACACAGTAACAAAGAAAACGATGACTTTTATAAAAAGGTGTCATGTGTGTCTCTTACTTTGCACAAAAAGTGCCAGAGATGACTTCATTTGCAGTCACTTGAAAAGTAGGGATTCTCCAATAAATGGTAAATGGTTGAAACAAATCTGAAGAAATGCATGACATACCTGTGTGTGTGTGTGTACGCATGTATGTATATATAGGGAGAGAGAGAGCGTCAATATAAACAGACTTTATTTCAATCAAGCTGTCTTTTCTATCCTTCAGGAGCAGAATGTTCTGATCATCAGCGCTCCAGAATGTAGTGTTTTCTTGGCAAGCATCACATATTGTGATGTGTTAGCTAAAAGTTCCATATCCTAGAGACTGATATATTCCTCTGTACTTGTACCTTGGGGATTCATCAAAACCTGGCATCATAAGCAGCTTTCTACTGCCACAGACTGGACAGCGAAACAATTTAAAATATCCCAGAAAAAGAAAATAAGCATGCTTAATCAGAGCTTTCTGGACAGGAAGGACATTTGAGCAAGTGAGGAATAAGCACTGCTTTTGTTAATTTGCATAGGCAGAATAGAGACTTCTGGGAAAAGGCCGAAATTACAGTCACAGAAAATGGCTGCATCTATAGAGAACGCTAAGAAGTGTTGGCAGCTTTTCCTCTGACCCTGGCCACTTTTACAAGCAATCCTATGATAGTGAGCAGGACCCACCCTAAAAAGGAAGGGGCATCCACTTGGACCCTTTCCACCTTTTCTAAATCTCGCCTGATTGAGCACTGATTGAGCAGATAAGCACATGTCATTCTCATTTCAGAAAGGTATTGGTTAGCTTGCTGCTAGCAGCTCAGTTATGTTATGATGTTAGAGGCTATGCAAGGAATGCTTTAGTCCAGCGATATGCAGTTTTTATTGCGCCTTGCCTTCACCAGGAAGATCTTTAGCTTGAATCTGTGGCCTAGGTATTCACCTTGGTATTTCTTTTGGCACAAAGTGAAGGAGTATTTGAGAGAAAATGCACAATGTGTTTCTTATGTTGTTATGAACAACTTGTTATTCTTTCTCATTAAGCTTCAGCCACTGCAGAAATATATAAATAAGGGCTGACTTCCTGTAAGACGTGTCCAAAGCTGGGACGGAATAAAAGGAGACACTTGTAAATGATAGTGCTATCGTTTGAGAAAGGGTAAGTTGAGACTGACTTTCATGCGTATTCACAGACCAAGCATCATAAAGATACCAGCATGATCTTCATTGCGGGCTTAGAGCCGGTATTAGCTTTTGAGAGGTAAGAGGATTTTGAGGGCTCGTTGGTCTAGGGGTATGATTCTCGCTTTGGGTGCGAGAGGTCCCGGGTTCAAATCCCGGGCGAGCCCTTTTCTTGGTACTCTTTTCAAGTTGTTTTGAAGTTTGCGTTTCAAAACCAACATCAATTTTTTCTTTGCAGTAGTGGATAATTCTTTGCTAGAGTCTCATGCTTCAGCCCTGCCCAGTCTGAGCTAATACCAAACATCTGGTCTTGCATGGCATGTACGAGCGTTCAGCTAGGGATGTCGGGCAGGTTGCATGAAAGAAATCTAAAGCCAGAGGCCCATGGAATAGCCAGTTCGGAGCAGTTTCATTACAGAAAAATCAACTGTAGGTATCTGTTTCTGTAGTGTAGTGGTTATCACGTTTGCCTCACACGCGAAAGGTCCCCGGTTCGAAACCGGGCAGAAACAGTTGTTATATTGTGTTGTCTACAATGTTGATTGGTGCCGTTTTGCCATGGAATTGTCCAAGCCCTGAAGATTATTTCATGCAATCTTGTTCCAAGAAAGGGAATTCTCTCAAAACACTAAAGTAATCGGCGTGTGGATGTATCTGTTGGTTCTCAGACCTTGCTTTCAAAAGAGCCCTGCAATCGGTTCACTGCTCACCTAGAACAAGCATTAACATGGAGAATTGTTGGCACCAACAGGAATCTTATTTTAGAGGAGTGTTTCTGGCTTTGAGTGCAGAGGCCCTCGGCTCAATTCCAAGATGATCCTTCTCAAGGTGATGATACAAATGCATTGTCACCTTTACGTTTAATGTCAGAATCATTTATTTCCAGTTGGTGGTGTAAGAATGTTTGCAACAGTATGGCGATTTTTCCTAGCCATGCATGAATGAAAGCATATCACTCGCCTTTAGGTGTTTTTCTAATACATTGATATTTGCATCTTCCTTCCTAGCCTGCATGTTTGACTATCTTACAGGCTGCATGTAATAAGTATCACATCAGGGCCCTTCTTCTACTCAATTCACAACTGTTCTATCACGACATAGATAAGAAAGCTGCATCTGCTTTTGTTGTGTAGTGGTAATCAGGTTTACCTGACGTGTGAAAGCCCCATGCTTTGAAAGTACACAGTAACAAAGAAACCGATGACTTTTATAAAAAGGTGTCATGTGTGTCTCTTACTTTGCACAAAAAGTGCCAGAGATGACTTCATTTGCAGTCACTTGAAAAGTAGGGATTCTCCAATAAATGGTAAATGGTTGAAACAAATCTGAAGAAATGCATGACTTACCTGTGTGTGTGTGTGTGTGTATGCATGTATGTATATATAGGGAGAGAGAGAGCGTCAATATAAACAGACTTTATTTCAATCAAGCTGTCTTTTCTATCCTTCAGGAGCAGAATGTTCTGAACATCAGCGCTCCAGAATGTAGTGTTTTCTTGGCAAGCATCACATATTGTGATGTGTTAGCTAAAAGTTCCATATCCTAGAGACTGATATATTCCTCTGTACTTGTACCTTGGGGATTCATCAAAACCTGGCATCATAAGCAGCTTTCAACTGCCACAGACTGGACAGCGAAACAATTTAAAATATCCCAGAAAAAGAAAATAAGCATGCTTAATCAGAGCTTTCTGGACAGGAAGGACCTTTGAGCAAGTGAGGAATAAGCACTGCTTTTGTTAATTTGCATAGGCAGAATAGAGACTTCTGGGAAAAGGCCGAAATTACAGTCACAGAAAATGGCTGCATCTATAGAGAACGCTAAGAAGTGTTGGCAGCTTTTCCTCTGACCCTGACCACTTTTACAAGCAATCCTATGATAGTCAGCAGGACCCACCCTAAAAAGGAAGGGGCATCCACTTGGACCCTTTCCACCTTTTCTAAATCTCGCCTGATTGAGCACTGATTGAGCAGATAAGCACATGTCATTCTCATTTCAGAAAGGTATTGGTTAGCTTGCTGCTAGCAGCTCAGTTATGTTATGATGTTAGAGGCTATGCAAGGAATGCTTTAGTCCAGCGATATGCAGTTTTTATTGCGCCTTGCATTCAGCAGGAAGATCTTTAGCTTGAATCTGTGGCCTAGGTATTCACCTTGGTATTTTTTTGGGCACAAAGTGAAGGAGTATTTGAGAGAAAATGCACAATGTGTTTCTTATGTTGTTATGAACAACTTGTTACTCTTTCTCATTAAGCTTCAGCCACTGCAGAAATATATAAATAAGGGCTGACTTCCTGTAAGACGTGTCCAAAGCTGGGACGGAATAAAAGGAGACACTTGTAAATGATAGTGCTATCGTTTGAGAAAGGGTAAGTTGAGACTGACTTTCATGCGTATTCACAGACCAAGCATCATAAAGATACCAGCATGATCTTCATTGCGGGCTTAGAGCCGGTATTAGCTTTTGAGAGGTAAGAGGATTTTGAGGGCTCGTTGGTCTAGGGGTATGATTCTCGCTTTGGGTGCGAGAGGTCCCGGGTTCAAATCCCGGATGAGCCCTTTTCTTGGTACTCTTTTCAAGTTGTTTTGAAGTTTGCGTTTCAAAACCAACATCAATTTTTTCTTTGCAGTAGTGGATAATTCTTTGCTAGAGTCTCATGCTTCAGCCCTGCCCAGTCTGAGCTAATACCAAACATCTGGTCTTGCATGGCATGTACGAGCGTTCAGCTAGGGATGTCGGGCAGGTTGCATGAAAGAAATCTAAAGCCAGAGGCCCATGGAATAGCCAGTTCGGAGCAGTTTCATTACAGAAAAATCAACTGTAGGTATCTGTTTCTGTAGTGTAGTGGTTATCACATTCGCCTCACACGCGAAAGGTCCCCGGTTCGAAACCGGGCAGAAACAGTTGTTATATTGTGTTGGCTACAATGTTGATAGGTGCCGTTTTGCCATGGAATTGTCCAAGCCCTGAAGATTATTTCATGCAATCTCGTTCCAAGAAAGGGAATTCTCTCAAAACACTAAAGTAATCGGCGTGTGGATGTATCTGTTGGTTCTCAGACCTTGCTTTCAAAAGAGCCCTGCAATCGGTTCACTGCTCACCTAGAACAAGCATTAACATGGAGAATTGTTGGCACCAACAGGAATCTTATTTTAGTGGAGTGTTTCTGGCTTTGAGTGCAGAGGCCCTCGGCTCAATTCCAAGATGATCCTTCTCAAGGTGATGATACAAATGCATTGTCACCTTTACGTTTAATGTCAGAATCATTTATTTCCAGTTGGTGGTGTAAGAATGTTTGCAACAGTATGGCGATTTTTCCTAGCCATGCATGAATGAAAGCATATCACTCGCCTTTAGGTGTTTTTCTAATACATTGATATTTACATCTTCCTTCCTAGCCTGCATGTTTGACTATCTTACAGGCTGCATGTAATAAGTATCACATCAGGGCCCTTCTTCTACTCAATTCACAACTGTTCTATCACGACATAGATAAGAAAGCTGCATCTGCTTTTGTTGTGTAGTGGTAATCAGGTTTACCTGACGTGTGAAAGCCCCATGCTTTGAAAGTACACAGTAACAAAGAAACCGATGACTTTTATAAAAAGGTGTCATGTGTGTCTCTTACTTTGCACAAAAAGTGCCAGAGATGACTTCATTTGCAGTCACTTGAAAAGTAGGGATTCTCCAATAAATGGTAAATGGTTGAAACAAATCTGAAGAAATGCATGACATACCTGTGTGTGTGTGTGTATGCATGTATGTATATATAGGGAGAGAGAGAGCGTCAATATAAACAGACTTTATTTCAATCAAGCTGTCTTTTCTATCCTTCAGGAGCAGAATGTTCTGATCATCAGCGCTCCAGAATGTAGTGTTTTCTTGGCAAGCATCACATATTGTGATGTGTTAGCTAAAAGTTCCATATCCTAGAGACTGACATATTCCTCTGTACTTGTACCTTGGGGATTCATCAAAACCTGGCATCATAAGCAGCTTTCTACTGCCACAGACTGGACAGCGAAACAATTTAAAATATCCCAGAAAAAGAAAATAAGCATGCTTAATCAGAGCTTTCTGGACAGGAAGGACATTTGAGCAAGTGAGGAATAAGCACTGCTTTTGTTAATTTGCATAGGCAGAATAGAGACTTCTGGGAAAAGGCCGAAATTACAGTCACAGAAAATGGCTGCATCTATAGAGAACGCTAAGAAGTGTTGGCAGCTTTTCCTCTGACCCTGGCCACTTTAACAAGCAATCCTATGATAGTCAGCAGGACCCACCCTAAAAAGGAAGGGGCATCCACTTGGACCCTTTCCACCTTTTCTAAATCTCGCCTGATTGAGCACTGATTGAGCAGATAAGCACATGTCATTCTCATTTCAGAAAGGTATTGGTTAGCTTGCTGCTAGCAGCTCAGTTATGTTATGATGTTAGAGGCTATGCAAGGAATGCTTTAGTCCAGCGATATGCAGTTTTTATTGCGCCTTGCATTCAGCAGGAAGATCTTTAGCTTGAATCTGTGGCCTAGGTATTCACCTTGGTATTTCTTTTGGCACAAAGTGAAGGAGTATTTGAGAGAAAATGCACAATGTGTTTCTTATGTTGTTATGAACAACTTGTTACTCTTTCTCATTAAGCTTCAGCCACTGCAGAAATATATAAATAAGGGCTGACTTCCTGTAAGACGTGTCCAAAGCTGGGACGGAATAAAAGGAGACACTTGTAAATGATAGTGCTATCGTTTGAGAAAGGGTAAGTTGAGACTGACTTTCATGCGTATTCACAGACCAAGCATCATAAAGATACCAGCATGATCTTCATTGCGGGCTTAGAGCCGGTATTAGCTTTTGAGAGGTAAGAGGATTTTGAGGGCTCGTTGGTCTAGGGGTATGATTCTCGCTTTGGGTGCGAGAGGTCCCGGGTTCAAATCCCGGACGAGCCCTTTTCTTTGTACTCTTTTCAAGTTGTTTTGAAGTTTGCGTTTCAAAACCAACATCAATTTTTTCTTTGCAGTAGTGGATAATTCTTTGCTAGAGTCTCATGCTTCAGCCCTGCCCAGTCTGAGCTAATACCAAACATCTGGTCTTGCATGGCATGTACGAGTGTTCAGCTAGGGATGTCGGGCAGGTTGCATGAAAGAAATCTAAAGCCAGAGGCCCATGGAATAGCCAGTTCGGAGCAGTTTCATTACAGAAAAATCAACTGTAGGTATCTGTTTCTGTAGTGTAGTGGTTATCACGTTTGCCTCACACGCGAAAGGTCCCCGGTTTGAAACCGGGCAGAAACAGTTGTTATATTGTGTTGGCTACAATGTTGATAGGTGCCGTTTTGCCATGGAATTGTCCAAGCCCTGAAGATTATTTCATGCAATCTCGTTCCAAGAAAGGGAATTCTCTCAAAACACTAAAGTAATCGGCGTGTGGATGTATCTGTTGGTTCTCAGACCTTGCTTTCAAAAGAGCCCTGCAATCGGTTCACTGCTCACCTAGAACAAGCATTAACATGGAGAATTGTTGGCACCACAGGAATCTTATTTTAGTGGAGTGTTTCTGGCTTTGAGTGCAGAGGCCCTCGGCTCAATTCCAAGATGATCCTTCTCAAGGTGATGATACAAATGCATTGTCACCTTTACGTTTAATGTCAGAATCATTTATTTCCAGTTGGTGGTGTAAGAATGTTTGCAACAGTATGGCGATTTTTCCTAGCCATGCATGAATGAAAGCATATCACTCGCCTTTAGGTGTTTTTCTAATACATTGATATTTGCATCTTCCTTCCTAGCCTGCATGTTTGACTATCTTACAGGCTGCATGTAATAAGTATCACATCAGGGCCCTTCTTCTACTCAATTCACAACTGTTCTATCACGACATAGATAAGAAAGCTGCATCTGCTTTTGTTGTGTAGTGGTAATCAGGTTTACCTGACGTGTGAAAGCCCCATGCTTTGAAAGTACACAGTAACAAAGAAACCGATGACTTTTATAAAAAGGTGCCATGTGTGTCTCTTACTTTGCACAAAAAGTGCCAGAGATGACTTCATTTGCAGTCACTTGAAAAGTAGGGATTCTCCAATAAATGGTAAATGGTTGAAACAAATCTGAAGAAATGCATGACATACCTGTGTGTGTGTGTGTACGCATGTATGTATATATAGGGAGAGAGAGAGCGTCAATATAAACAGACTTTATTTCAATCAAGCTGTCTTTTCTATCCTTCAGGAGCAGAATGTTCTGATCATCAGCGCTCCAGAATGTAGTGTTTTCTTGGCAAGCATCACATATTGTGATGTGTTAGCTAAAAGTTCCATATCCTAGAGACTGATATATTCCTCTGTACTTGTACCTTGGGGATTCATCAAAACCTGGCATCATAAGCAGCTTTCTACTGCCACAGACTGGACAGCGAAACAATTTAAAATATCCCAGAAAAAGAAAATAAGCATGCTTAATCAGAGCTTTCTGGACAGGAAGGACATTTGAGCAAGTGAGGAATAAGCACTGCTTTTGTTAATTTGCATAGGCAGAATAGAGACTTCTGGGAAAAGGCCGAAATTACAGTCACACAAAATGGCTGCATCTATAGAGAACGCTAAGAAGTGTTGGCAGCTTTTCCTCTGACCCTGGCCACTTTTACAAGCAATCCTATGATAGTCAGCAGGACCCACCCTAAAAAGGAAGGGGCATCCACTTGGACCCTTTCCACCTTTTCTAAATCTCGCCTGATCGAGCCTGATTGAGCACTGATTGAGCAGATAAGCACATGTCATTCTCATTTCAGAAAGGTATTGGTTAGCTTGCTGCTAGCAGCTCAGTTATGTTATGATGTTAGAGGCTATGCAAGGAATGCTTTCGTCCAGCGATATGCAGTTTTTATTGCGCCTTGCATTCAGCAGGAAGATCTTTAGCTTGAATCTGTGACCTAGGTATTCACCTTGGTATTTCTTTTGGCACAAAGTGAAGGAGTATTTGAGAGAAAATGCACAATGTGTTTCTTATGTTGTTATGAACAACTTGTTACTCTTTCTCATTAAGCTTCAGCCACTGCAGAAATATATAAATAAGGGCTGACTTCCTGTAAGACGTGTCCAAAGCTGGGACGGAATAAAAGGAGACACTTGTAAATGATAGTGCTATCGTTTGAGAAAGGGTAAGTTGAGACTGACTTTCATGCGTATTCACAGACCAAGCATCATAAAGATACCAGCATGATCTTCATTGCGGGCTTAGAGCCGGTATTAGCTTTTGAGAGGTAAGAGGATTTTGAGGGCTCGTTGGTCTAGGGGTATGATTCTCGCTTTGGGTGCGAGAGGTCCTGGGTTCAAATCCCGGACGAGCCCTTTTCTTGGTACTCTTTTCAAGTTGTTTTGAAGTTTGCGTTTCAAAACCAACATCAATTTTTTCTTTGCAGTAGTGGATAATTCTTTGCTAGAGTCTCATGCTTCTGCCCTGCCCAGTCTGAGCTAATACCAAACATCTGGTCTTGCATGGCATGTACGAGCGTTCAGCTAGGGTTGTCGGGCAGGTTGCATGAAAGAAATCTAAAGCCAGAGGCCCATGGAATAGCCAGTTCGGAGCAGTTTCATTACAGAAAAATCAACTGTAGGTATCTGTTTCTGTAGTGTAGTGGTTATCACGTTTGCCTCACACGCGAAAGGTCCCCGGTTTGAAACCGGGCAGAAACAGTTGTTATATTGTGTTGGCTACAATGTTGATAGGTGCCGTTTTGCCATGGAATTGTCCAAGCCCTGAAGATTATTTCATGCAATCTCGTTCCAAGAAAGGGAATTCTCTCAAAACACTAAAGTAATCGGCGTGTGGATGTATCTGTTGGTTCTCAGACCTTGCTTTCAAAAGAGCCCTGCAATCGGTTCACTGCTCACCTAGAACAAGCATTAACATGGAGAATTGTTGGCACCAACAGGAATCTTATTTTAGTGGAGTGTTTCTGGCTTTGAGTGCAGAGGCCCTCGGCTCAATTCCAAGATGATCCTTCTCAAGGTGATGATACAAATGCATTGTCACCTTTACGTTTAATGTCAGAATCATTTATTTCCAGTTGGTGGTGTAAGAATGTTTGCAACAGTATGGCGATTTTTCCTAGCCATGCATGAATGAAAGCATATCACTCGCCTTTAGGTGTTTTTCTAATACATTGATATTTGCATCTTCCTTCCTAGCCTGCATGTTTGACTATCTTACAGGCTGCATGTAATAAGTATCACATCAGGGCCCTTCTTCTACTCAATTCACAACTGTTCTATCACGACATAGATAAGAAAGCTGCATCTGCTTTTGTTGTGTAGTGGTAATCAGGTTTACCTGACGTGTGAAAGCCCCATGCTTTGAAAGTACACAGTAACAAAGAAACCGATGACTTTTATAAAAAGGTGTCATGTGTGTCTCTTACTTTGCACAAAAAGTGCCAGAGATGACTTCATTTGCAGTCACTTGAAAAGTAGGGATTCTCCAATAAATGGTAAATGGTTGAAACAAATCTGAAGAAATGCATGACATACCTGTGTGTGTGTGTGTATGCATGTATGTATATATAGGGAGAGAGAGAGCGTCAATATAAACAGACTTTATTTCAATCAAGCTGTCTTTTCTATCCTTCAGGAGCAGAATGTTCTGATCATCAGCGCTCCAGAATGTAGTGTTTTCTTGGCAAGCATCACATATTGTGATGTGTTAGCTAAAAGTTCCATATCCTAGAGACTGATATATTCCTCTGTACTTGTACCTTGGGGATTCATCAAAACCTGGCATCATAAGCAGCTTTCTACTGCCACAGACTGGACAGCGAAACAATTTAAAATATCCCAGAAAAAGAAAATAAGCATGCTTAATCAGAGCTTTCTGGACAGGAAGGACATTTGAGCAAGTGAGGAATAAGCACTGCTTTTGTTAATTTGCATAGGCAGAATAGAGACTTCTGGGAAAAGGCCGAAATTACAGTCACAGAAAATGGCTGCATCTATAGAGAACGCTAAGAAGTGTTGGCAGCTTTTCCTCTGACCCTGGCCACTTTTACAAGCAATCCTATGATAGTCAGCAGGACCCACCCTAAAAAGGAAGGGGCATCCACTTGGACCCTTTCCACCTTTTCTAAATCTCGCCTGATCGAGCACTGATTGAGCAGATAAGCACATGTCATTCTCATTTCAGAAAGGTATTGGTTAGCTTGCTGCTAGCAGCTCAGTTATGTTATGATGTTAGAGGCTATGCAAGGAATGCTTTCGTCCAGCGATATGCAGTTTTTATTGCGCCTTGCATTCAGCAGGAAGATCTTTAGCTTGAATCTGTGACCTAGGTATTCACCTTGGTATTTCTTTTGGCACAAAGTGAAGGAGTATTTGAGAGAAAATGCACAATGTGTTTCTTATGTTGTTATGAACAACTTGTTACTCTTTCTCATTAAGCTTCAGCCACTGCAGAAATATATAAATAAGGGCTGACTTCCTGTAAGACGTGTCCAAAGCTGGGACGGAATAAAAGGAGACACTTGTAAATGATAGTGCTATCGTTTGAGAAAGGGTAAGTTGAGACTGACTTTCATGCGTATTCACAGACCAAGCATCATAAAGATACCAGCATGATCTTCATTGCGGGCTTAGAGCCGGTATTAGCTTTTGAGAGGTAAGAGGATTTTGAGGGCTCGTTGGTCTAGGGGTATGATTCTCGCTTTGGGTGCGAGAGGTCCCGGGTTCAAATCCCGGACGAGCCCTTTTCTTGGTATTCTTTTCAAGTTGTTTTGAAGTTTGCGTTTCAAAACCAACATCAATTTTTTCTTTGCAGTAGTGGATAATTCTTTGCTAGAGTCTCATGCTTCAGCCCTGCCCAGTCTGAGCTAATACCAAACATCTGGTCTTGCATGGCATGTACGAGCGTTCAGCTAGGGATGTCGGGCAGGTTGCATGAAAGAAATCTAAAGCCAGAGGCCCATGGAATAGCCAGTTCGGAGCAGTTTCATTACAGAAAAATCAACTGTAGGTATCTGTTTCTGTAGTGTAGTGGTTATCACGTTCGCCTCACACGCGAAAGGTCCCCGGTTCGAAACCGGGCAGAAACAGTTGTTATATTGTGTTGGCTACAATGTTGATAGGTGCTGTTTTGCCATGGAATTGTCCAAGCCCTGAAGATTATTTCATGCAATCTCGTTCCAAGAAAGGGAATTCTCTCAAAACACTAAAGTAATCAGCGTGTGGATGTATCTGTTGGTTCTCAGACCTTGCCTTCAAAAGAGCCCTGCAATCGGTTCACTGCTCACCTAGAACAAGCATTAACATGGAGAATTGTTGGCACCAACAGGAATCTTATTTTAGTGGAGTGTTTCTGGCTTTGAGTGCAGAGGCCCTCGGCTCAATTCCAAGATGATCCTTCTCAAGGTGATGATACAAATGCATTGTCACCTTTACGTTTAATGTCAGAATCATTTATTTCCAGTTGGTGGTGTAAGAATGTTTGCAACAGTATGGCGATTTTTCCTAGCCATGCATGAATGAAAGCATATCACTCGCCTTTAGGTGTTTTTCTAATACATTGATATTTGCATCTTCCTTCTTAGCCTGCATGTTTGACTATCTTACAGGCTGCATGTAATAAGTATCACATCAGGGCCCTTCTTCTACTCAATTCACAACTGTTCTATCACGACATAGATAAGAAAGCTGCATCTGCTTTTGTTGTGTAGTGGTAATCAGGTTTACCTGACGTGTGAAAGCCCCATGCTTTGAAAGTACACAGTAACAAAGAAACCGATGACTTTTATAAAAAGGTGTCATGTGTGTCTCTTACTTTGCACAAAAAGTGCCAGAGATGACTTCATTTGCAGTCACTTGAAAAGTAGGGATTCTCCAATAAATGGTAAATGGTTGAAACAAATCTGAAGAAATGCATGACATACCTGTGTGTGTGTGTGTACGCATGTATGTATATATAGGGAGAGAGAGAGCGTCAATATAAACAGACTTTATTTCAATCAAGCTGTCTTTTCTATCCTTCAGGAGCAGAATGTTCTGATCATCAGCGCTCCAGAATGTAGTGTTTTCTTGGCAAGCATCACATATTGTGATGTGTTAGCTAAAAGTTCCATATCCTAGAGACTGACATATTCCTCTGTACTTGTACCTTGGGGATTCATCAAAACCTGGCATCATAAGCAGCTTTCTACTGCCACAGACTGGACAGCGAAACAATTTAAAATATCCCAGAAAAAGAAAATAAGCATGCTTAATCAGAGCTTTCTGGACAGGAAGGACATTTGAGCAAGTGAGGAATAAGCACTGCTTTTGTTAATTTGCATAGGCAGAATAGAGACTTCTGGGAAAAGGCCGAAATTACAGTCACAGAAAATGGCTGCATCTATAGAGAACGCTAAGAAGTGTTGGCAGCTTTTCCTCTGACCCTGGCCACTTTTACAAGCAATCCTATGATAGTCAGCAGGACCCACCCTAAAAAGGAAGGGGCATCCACTTGGACCCTTTCCACCTTTTCTAAATCTCGCCTGATCGAGCCTCATTGAGCACTGATTGAGCAGATAAGCACATGTCATTCTCATTTCAGAAAGGTATTGGTTAGCTTGCTGCTAGCAGCTCAGTTATGTTATGATGTTAGAGGCTATGCAAGGAATGCTTTAGTCCAGCGATATGCAGTTTTTATTGCGCCTTGCATTCACCAGGAAGATCTTTAGCTTGAATCTGTGGCCTAGGTATTCACCTTGGTATTTCTTTTGGCACAAAGTGAAGGAGTATTTGAGAGAAAATGCACAATGTGTTTCTTAGGTTGTTATGAACAACTTGTTATTCTTTCTCATTAAGCTTCAGCCACTGCAGAAATATATAAATAAGGGCTGACTTCCTGTAAGACGTGTCCAAAGCTGGGACGGAATAAAAGGAGACACTTGTAAATGATAGTGCTATCGTTTGAGAAAGGGTAAGTTGAGACTGACTTTCATGCGTATTCACAGACCAAGCATCATAAAGATACCAGCATGATCTTCATTGCGGGCTTAGAGCCGGTATTAGCTTTTGAGAGGTAAGAGGATTTTGAGGGCTCGTTGGTCTAGGGGTATGATTCTCGCTTTGGGTGCGAGAGGTCCCGGGTTCAAATCCCGGACGAGCCCTTTTCTTGGTACTCTTTTCAAGTTGTTTTGAAGTTTGCGTTTCAAAACCAACATCAATTTTTTCTTCGCAGTAGTGGATAATTCTTTGCTAGAGTCTCATGCTTCAGCCCTGCCCAGTCTGAGCTAATACCAAACATCTGGTCTTGCATGGCATGTACGAGCGTTCAGCTAGGGATGTCGGGCAGGTTGCATGAAAGAAATCTAAAGCCAGAGGCCCATGGAATAGCCAGTTCGGAGCAGTTTCATTACAGAAAAATCAACTGTAGGTATCTGTTTCTGTAGTGTAGTGGTTATCACGTTTGCCTCACACGCGAAAGGTCCCCGGTTCGAAACCGGGCAGAAACAGTTGTTATATTGTGTTGGCTACAATGTTGATAGGTGCTGTTTTGCCATGGAATTGTCCAAGCCCTGAAGATTATTTCATGCAATCTCGTTCCAAGAAAGGGAATTCTCTCAAAACACTAAAGTAATCGGCGTGTGGATGTATCTGTTGGTTCTCAGACCTTGCTTTCAAAAGAGCCCTGCAATCGGTTCACTGCTCACCTAGAACAAGCATTAACATGGAGAATTGTTGGCACCAACAGGAATCTTATTTTAGTGGAGTGTTTCTGGCTTTGAGTGCAGAGGCCCTCGGCTCAATTCCAAGATGATCCTTCTCAAGGTGATGATACAAATGCATTGTCACCTTTACGTTCAATGTCAGAATCATTTATTTCCAGTTGGTGGTGTAAGAATGTTTGCAACAGTATGGCGATTTTTCCTAGCCATGCATGAATGAAAGCATATCACTCGCCTTTAGGTGTTTTTCTAATACATTGATATTTGCATCTTCCTTCCTAGCCTGCATGTTTGACTATCTTACAGGCTGCATGTAATAAGTATCACATCAGGGCCCTTCTTCTACTCAATTCACAACTGTTCTATCACGACATAGATAAGAAAGCTGCATCTGCTTTTGTTGTGTAGTGGTAATCAGGTTTACCTGACGTGTGAAAGCCCCATGCTTTGAAAGTACACAGTAACAAAGAAACCGATGACTTTTATAAAAAGGTGTCATGTGCGTCTCTTACTTTGCACAAAAAGTGCCAGAGATGACTTCATTTGCAGTCACTTGAAAAGTAGGGATTCTCCAATAAATGGTAAATGGTTGAAACAAATCTGAAGAAATGCATGACATACCTGTGTGTGTGTGTGTACGCATGTATGTATATATAGGGAGAGAGAGAGCGTCAATATAAACAGACTTTATTTCAATCAAGCTGTCTTTTCTATCCTTCAGGAGCAGAATGTTCTGATCATCAGCGCTCCAGAATGTAGTGTTTTCTTGGCAAGCATCACATATTGTGATGTGTTAGCTAAAAGTTCCATATCCTAGAGACTGATATATTCCTCTGTACTTGTACCTTGGGGATTCATCAAAACCTGGCATCATAAGCAGCTTTCTACTGCCACAGACTGGACAGCGAAACAATTTAAAATATCCCAGAAAAAGAAAATAAGCATGCTTAATCAGAGCTTTCTGGACAGGAAGGACCTTTGAGCAAGTGAGGAATAAGCACTGCTTTTGTTAATTTGCATAGGCAGAATAGAGAGTTCTGGGAAAAGGCCGAAATTACAGTCACAGAAAATGGCTGCATCTATAGAGAACGCTAAGAAGTGTTGGCAGCTTTTCCTCTGACCCTGACCACTTTTACAAGCAATCCTATGATAGTCAGCAGGACCCACCCTAAAAAGGAAGGGGCATCCACTTGGACCCTTTCCACCTTTTCTAAATCTGGCCTGATTGAGCACTGATTGAGCAGATAAGCACATGTCATTCTCATTTCAGAAAGGTATTGGTTAGCTTGCTGCTAGCAGCTCAGTTATGTTATGATGTTAGAGGCTATGCAAGGAATGCTTTAGTCCAGCGATATGCAGTTTTTATTGCGCCTTGCATTCAGCAGGAAGATCTTTAGCTTGAATCTGTGGCCTAGGTATTCACCTTGGTATTTCTTTTGGCACAAAGTGAAGGAGTATTTGAGAGAAAATGCACAATGTGTTTCTTATGTTGTTATGAACAACTTGTTACTCTTTCTCATTAAGCTTCAGCCACTGCAGAAATATATAAATAAGGGCTGACTTCCTGTAAGACGTGTCCAAAGCTGGGACGGAATAAAAGGAGACACTTGTAAATGATAGTGCTATCGTTTGAGAAAGGGTAAGTTGAGACTGACTTTCATGCGTATTCACAGACCAAGCATCATAAAGATACCAGCATGATCTTCATTGCGGGCTTAGAGCCGGTATTAGCTTTTGAGAGGTAAGAGGATTTTGAGGGCTCGTTGGTCTAGGGGTATGATTCTCGCTTTGGGTGCGAGAGGTCCTGGGTTCAAATCCCGGACGAGCCCTTTTCTTGGTACTCTTTTCAAGTTGTTTTGAAGTTTGCGTTTCAAAACCAACATCAATTTTTTCTTTGCAGTAGTGGATAATTCTTTGCTAGAGTCTCATGCTTCTGCCCTGCCCAGTCTGAGCTAATACCAAACATCTGGTCTTGCATGGCATGTACGAGCGTTCAGCTAGGGTTGTCGGGCAGGTTGCATGAAAGAAATCTAAAGCCAGAGGCCCATGGAATAGCCAGTTCGGAGCAGTTTCATTACAGAAAAATCAACTGTAGGTATCTGTTTCTGTAGTGTAGTGGTTATCACGTTTGCCTCACACGCGAAAGGTCCCCGGTTTGAAACCGGGCAGAAACAGTTGTTATATTGTGTTGGCTACAATGTTGATAGGTGCCGTTTTGCCATGGAATTGTCCAAGCCCTGAAGATTATTTCATGCAATCTCGTTCCAAGAAAGGGAATTCTCTCAAAACACTAAAGTAATCGGCGTGTGGATGTATCTGTTGGTTCTCAGACCTTGCTTTCAAAAGAGCCCTGCAATCGGTTCACTGCTCACCTAGAACAAGCATTAACATGGAGAATTGTTGGCACCAACAGGAATCTTATTTTAGTGGAGTGTTTCTGGCTTTGAGTGCAGAGGCCCTCGGCTCAATTCCAAGATGATCCTTCTCAAGGTGATGATACAAATGCATTGTCACCTTTACGTTTAATGTCAGAATCATTTATTTCCAGTTGGTGGTGTAAGAATGTTTGCAACAGTATGGCGATTTTTCCTAGCCATGCATGAATGAAAGCATATCACTCGCCTTTAGGTGTTTTTCTAATACATTGATATTTGCATCTTCCTTCCTAGCCTGCATGTTTGACTATCTTACAGGCTGCATGTAATAAGTATCACATCAGGGCCCTTCTTCTACTCAATTCACAACTGTTCTATCACGACATAGATAAGAAAGCTGCATCTGCTTTTGTTGTGTAGTGGTAATCAGGTTTACCTGACGTGTGAAAGCCCCATGCTTTGAAAGTACACAGTAACAAAGAAACCGATGACTTTTATAAAAAGGTGTCATGTGTGTCTCTTACTTTGCACAAAAAGTGCCAGAGATGACTTCATTTGCAGTCACTTGAAAAGTAGGGATTCTCCAATAAATGGTAAATGGTTGAAACAAATCTGAAGAAATGCATGACATACCTGTGTGTGTGTGTGTATGCATGTATGTATATATAGGGAGAGAGAGAGCGTCAATATAAACAGACTTTATTTCAATCAAGCTGTCTTTTCTATCCTTCAGGAGCAGAATGTTCTGATCATCAGCGCTCCAGAATGTAGTGTTTTCTTGGCAAGCATCACATATTGTGATGTGTTAGCTAAAAGTTCCATATCCTAGAGACTGATATATTCCTCTGTACTTGTACCTTGGGGATTCATCAAAACCTGGCATCATAAGCAGCTTTCTACTGCCACAGACTGGACAGCGAAACAATTTAAAATATCCCAGAAAAAGAAAATAAGCATGCTTAATCAGAGCTTTCTGGACAGGAAGGACATTTGAGCAAGTGAGGAATAAGCACTGCTTTTGTTAATTTGCATAGGCAGAATAGAGACTTCTGGGAAAAGGCCGAAATTACAGTCACAGAAAATGGCTGCATCTATAGAGAACGCTAAGAAGTGTTGGCAGCTTTTCCTCTGACCCTGGCCACTTTTACAAGCAATCCTATGATAGTCAGCAGGACCCACCCTAAAAAGGAAGGGGCATCCACT
Organism: Triturus cristatus; assembly: GCF_964204655.1. Taxonomy (NCBI): domain Eukaryota; kingdom Metazoa; phylum Chordata; class Amphibia; order Caudata; family Salamandridae; genus Triturus; species Triturus cristatus. The sequence goes on along the minus strand of NC_140591.1, from coordinate 739,617,536 downwards.
TGGACCCTTTCCACCTTTTCTAAATCTCGCCTGATCGAGCACTGATTGAGCAGATAAGCACATGTCATTCTCATTTCAGAAAGGTATTGGTTAGCTTGCTGCTAGCAGCTCAGTTATGTTATGATGTTAGAGGCTATGCAAGGAATGCTTTCGTCCAGCGATATGCAGTTTTTATTGCGCCTTGCATTCAGCAGGAAGATCTTTAGCTTGAATCTGTGACCTAGGTATTCACCTTGGTATTTCTTTTGGCACAAAGTGAAGGAGTATTTGAGAGAAAATGCACAATGTGTTTCTTATGTTGTTATGAACAACTTGTTACTCTTTCTCATTAAGCTTCAGCCACTGCAGAAATATATAAATAAGGGCTGACTTCCTGTAAGACGTGTCCAAAGCTGGGACGGAATAAAAGGAGACACTTGTAAATGATAGTGCTATCGTTTGAGAAAGGGTAAGTTGAGACTGACTTTCATGCGTATTCACAGACCAAGCATCATAAAGATACCAGCATGATCTTCATTGCGGGCTTAGAGCCGGTATTAGCTTTTGAGAGGTAAGAGGATTTTGAGGGCTCGTTGGTCTAGGGGTATGATTCTCGCTTTGGGTGCGAGAGGTCCCGGGTTCAAATCCCGGACGAGCCCTTTTCTTGGTATTCTTTTCAAGTTGTTTTGAAGTTTGCGTTTCAAAACCAACATCAATTTTTTCTTTGCAGTAGTGGATAATTCTTTGCTAGAGTCTCATGCTTCAGCCCTGCCCAGTCTGAGCTAATACCAAACATCTGGTCTTGCATGGCATGTACGAGCGTTCAGCTAGGGATGTCGGGCAGGTTGCATGAAAGAAATCTAAAGCCAGAGGCCCATGGAATAGCCAGTTCGGAGCAGTTTCATTACAGAAAAATCAACTGTAGGTATCTGTTTCTGTAGTGTAGTGGTTATCACGTTCGCCTCACACGCGAAAGGTCCCCGGTTCGAAACCGGGCAGAAACAGTTGTTATATTGTGTTGGCTACAATGTTGATAGGTGCTGTTTTGCCATGGAATTGTCCAAGCCCTGAAGATTATTTCATGCAATCTCGTTCCAAGAAAGGGAATTCTCTCAAAACACTAAAGTAATCAGCGTGTGGATGTATCTGTTGGTTCTCAGACCTTGCCTTCAAAAGAGCCCTGCAATCGGTTCACTGCTCACCTAGAACAAGCATTAACATGGAGAATTGTTGGCACCAACAGGAATCTTATTTTAGTGGAGTGTTTCTGGCTTTGAGTGCAGAGGCCCTCGGCTCAATTCCAAGATGATCCTTCTCAAGGTGATGATACAAATGCATTGTCACCTTTACGTTTAATGTCAGAATCATTTATTTCCAGTTGGTGGTGTAAGAATGTTTGCAACAGTATGGCGATTTTTCCTAGCCATGCATGAATGAAAGCATATCACTCGCCTTTAGGTGTTTTTCTAATACATTGATATTTGCATCTTCCTTCTTAGCCTGCATGTTTGACTATCTTACAGGCTGCATGTAATAAGTATCACATCAGGGCCCTTCTTCTACTCAATTCACAACTGTTCTATCACGACATAGATAAGAAAGCTGCATCTGCTTTTGTTGTGTAGTGGTAATCAGGTTTACCTGACGTGTGAAAGCCCCATGCTTTGAAAGTACACAGTAACAAAGAAACCGATGACTTTTATAAAAAGGTGTCATGTGTGTCTCTTACTTTGCACAAAAAGTGCCAGAGATGACTTCATTTGCAGTCACTTGAAAAGTAGGGATTCTCCAATAAATGGTAAATGGTTGAAACAAATCTGAAGAAATGCATGACATACCTGTGTGTGTGTGTGTACGCATGTATGTATATATAGGGAGAGAGAGAGCGTCAATATAAACAGACTTTATTTCAATCAAGCTGTCTTTTCTATCCTTCAGGAGCAGAATGTTCTGATCATCAGCGCTCCAGAATGTAGTGTTTTCTTGGCAAGCATCACATATTGTGATGTGTTAGCTAAAAGTTCCATATCCTAGAGACTGACATATTCCTCTGTACTTGTACCTTGGGGATTCATCAAAACCTGGCATCATAAGCAGCTTTCTACTGCCACAGACTGGACAGCGAAACAATTTAAAAAATCCCAGAAAAAGAAAATAAGCATGCTTAATCAGAGCTTTCTGGACAGGAAGGACATTTGAGCAAGTGAGGAATAAGCACTGCTTTTGTTAATTTGCATAGGCAGAATAGAGACTTCTGGGAAAAGGCCGAAATTACAGTCACAGAAAATGGCTGCATCTATAGAGAACGCTAAGAAGTGTTGGCAGCTTTTCCTCTGACCCTGGCCACTTTTACAAGCAATCCTATGATAGTCAGCAGGACCCACCCTAAAAAGGAAGGGGCATCCACTTGGACCCTTTCCACCTTTTCTAAATCTCGCCTGATCGAGCCTCATTGAGCACTGATTGAGCAGATAAGCACATGTCATTCTCATTTCAGAAAGGTATTGGTTAGCTTGCTGCTAGCAGCTCAGTTATGTTATGATGTTAGAGGCTATGCAAGGAATGCTTTAGTCCAGCGATATGCAGTTTTTATTGCGCCTTGCATTCACCAGGAAGATCTTTAGCTTGAATCTGTGGCCTAGGTATTCACCTTGGTATTTCTTTTGGCACAAAGTGAAGGAGTATTTGAGAGAAAATGCACAATGTGTTTCTTAGGTTGTTATGAACAACTTGTTATTCTTTCTCATTAAGCTTCAGCCACTGCAGAAATATATAAATAAGGGCTGACTTCCTGTAAGACGTGTCCAAAGCTGGGACGGAATAAAAGGAGACACTTGTAAATGATAGTGCTATCGTTTGAGAAAGGGTAAGTTGAGACTGACTTTCATGCGTATTCACAGACCAAGCATCATAAAGATACCAGCATGATCTTCATTGCGGGCTTAGAGCCGGTATTAGCTTTTGAGAGGTAAGAGGATTTTGAGGGCTCGTTGGTCTAGGGGTATGATTCTCGCTTTGGGTGCGAGAGGTCCCGGGTTCAAATCCCGGACGAGCCCTTTTCTTGGTACTCTTTTCAAGTTGTTTTGAAGTTTGCGTTTCAAAACCAACATCAATTTTTTCTTCGCAGTAGTGGATAATTCTTTGCTAGAGTCTCATGCTTCAGCCCTGCCCAGTCTGAGCTAATACCAAACATCTGGTCTTGCATGGCATGTACGAGCGTTCAGCTAGGGATGTCGGGCAGGTTGCATGAAAGAAATCTAAAGCCAGAGGCCCATGGAATAGCCAGTTCGGAGCAGTTTCATTACAGAAAAATCAACTGTAGGTATCTGTTTCTGTAGTGTAGTGGTTATCACGTTTGCCTCACACGCGAAAGGTCCCCGGTTCGAAACCGGGCAGAAACAGTTGTTATATTGTGTTGGCTACAATGTTGATAGGTGCCGTTTTGCCATGGAATTGTCCAAGCCCTGAAGATTATTTCATGCAATCTCGTTCCAAGAAAGGGAATTCTCTCAAAACACTAAAGTAATCGGCGTGTGGATGTATCTGTTGGTTCTCAGACCTTGCTTTCAAAAGAGCCCTGCAATCGGTTCACTGCTCACCTAGAACAAGCATTAACATGGAGAATTGTTGGCACCAACAGGAATCTTATTTTAGTGGAGTGTTTCTGGCTTTGAGTGCAGAGGCCCTCGGCTCAATTCCAAGATGATCCTTCTCAAGGTGATGATACAAATGCATTGTCACCTTTACGTTCAATGTCAGAATCATTTATTTCCAGTTGGTGGTGTAAGAATGTTTGCAACAGTATGGCGATTTTTCCTAGCCATGCATGAATGAAAGCATATCACTCGCCTTTAGGTGTTTTTCTAATACATTGATATTTGCATCTTCCTTCCTAGCCTGCATGTTTGACTATCTTACAGGCTGCATGTAATAAGTATCACATCAGGGCCCTTCTTCTACTCAATTCACAACTGTTCTATCACGACATAGATAAGAAAGCTGCATCTGCTTTTGTTGTGTAGTGGTAATCAGGTTTACCTGACGTGTGAAAGCCCCATGCTTTGAAAGTACACAGTAACAAAGAAACCGATGACTTTTATAAAAAGGTGTCATGTGCGTCTCTTACTTTGCACAAAAAGTGCCAGAGATGACTTCATTTGCAGTCACTTGAAAAGTAGGGATTCTCCAATAAATGGTAAATGGTTGAAACAAATCTGAAGAAATGCATGACATACCTGTGTGTGTGTGTGTACGCATGTATGTATATATAGGGAGAGAGAGAGCGTCAATATAAACAGACTTTATTTCAATCAAGCTGTCTTTTCTATCCTTCAGGAGCAGAATGTTCTGATCATCAGCGCTCCAGAATGTAGTGTTTTCTTGGCAAGCATCACATATTGTGATGTGTTAGCTAAAAGTTCCATATCCTAGAGACTGATATATTCCTCTGTACTTGTACCTTGGGGATTCATCAAAACCTGGCATCATAAGCAGCTTTCTACTGCCACAGACTGGACAGCGAAACAATTTAAAATATCCCAGAAAAAGAAAATAAGCATGCTTAATCAGAGCTTTCTGGACAGGAAGGACCTTTGAGCAAGTGAGGAATAAGCACTGCTTTTGTTAATTTGCATAGGCAGAATAGAGAGTTCTGGGAAAAGGCCGAAATTACAGTCACAGAAAATGGCTGCATCTATAGAGAACGCTAAGAAGTGTTGGCAGCTTTTCCTCTGACCCTGACCACTTTTACAAGCAATCCTATGATAGTCAGCAGGACCCACCCTAAAAAGGAAGGGGCATCCACTTGGACCCTTTCCACCTTTTCTAAATCTGGCCTGATTGAGCACTGATTGAGCAGATAAGCACATGTCATTCTCATTTCAGAAAGGTATTGGTTAGCTTGCTGCTAGCAGCTCAGTTATGTTATGATGTTAGAGGCTATGCAAGGAATGCTTTAGTCCAGCGATATGCAGTTTTTATTGCGCCTTGCATTCAGCAGGAAGATCTTTAGCTTGAATCTGTGGCCTAGGTATTCACCTTGGTATTTCTTTTGGCACAAAGTGAAGGAGTATTTGAGAGAAAATGCACAATGTGTTTCTTATGTTGTTATGAACAACTTGTTACTCTTTCTCATTAAGCTTCAGCCACTGCAGAAATATATAAATAAGGGCTGACTTCCTGTAAGACGTGTCCAAAGCTGGGACGGAATAAAAGGAGACACTTGTAAATGATAGTGCTATCGTTTGAGAAAGGGTAAGTTGAGACTGACTTTCATGCGTATTCACAGACCAAGCATCATAAAGATACCAGCATGATCTTCATTGCGGGCTTAGAGCCGGTATTAGCTTTTGAGAGGTAAGAGGATTTTGAGGGCTCGCTGGTCTAGGGGTATGATTCTCGCTTTGGGTGCGAGAGGTCCCGGGTTCAAATCCCGGACGAGCCCTTTTCTTGGTACTCTTTTCAAGTTGTTTTGAAGTTTGCATTTCAAAACCAACATCAATTTTTTCTTTGCAGTAGTGGATAATTCTTTGCTAGAGTCTCATGCTTCAGCCCTGCCCAGTCTGAGCTAATACCAAACATCTGGTCTTGCATGGCATGTACGAGCGTTCAGCTAGGGATGTCGGGCAGGTTGCATGAAAGAAATCTAAAGCCAGAGGCCCATGGAATAGCCAGTTCGGAGCAGTTTCATTACAGAAAAATCAACTGTAGGTATCTGTTTCTGTAGTGTAGTGGTTATCACGTTTGCCTCACACGCGAAAGGTCCCTGGTTTGAAACCGGGCAGAAACAGTTGTTATATTGTGTTGGCTACAATGTTGATAGGTGCCGTTTTGCCATGGAATTGTCCAAGCCCTGAAGATTATTTCATGCAATCTTGTTCCAAGAAAGGGAATTCTCTCAAAACACTAAAGTAATCGGCGTGTGGATGTATCTGTTGGTTCTCAGACCTTGCTTTCAAAAGAGCCCTGCAATCGGTTCACTGCTCACCTAGAACAAGCATTAACATGGAGAATTGTTGGCACCAACAGGAATCTTATTTTAGTGGAGTGTTTCTGGCTTTGAGTGCAGAGGCCCTCGGCTCAATTCCAAGATGATCCTTCTCAAGGTGATGATACAAATGCATTGTCACCTTTACGTTTAATGTCAGAATCATTTATTTCCAGTTGGTGGTGTAAGAATGTTTGCAACAGTATGGCGATTTTTCCTAGCCATGCATGAATGAAAGCATATCACTCGCCTTTAGGTGTTTTTCTAATACATTGATATTTGCATCTTCCTTCCTAGCCTGCATGTTTGACTATCTTACAGGCTGCATGTAATAAGTATCACATCAGGGCCCTTCTTCTACTCAATTCACAACTGTTCTATCACGACATAGATAAGAAAGCTGCATCTGCTTTTGTTGTGTAGTGGTAATCAGGTTTACCTGACGTGTGAAAGCCCCATGCTTTGAAAGTACACAGTAACAAAGAAACCGATGACTTTTATAAAAAGGTGTCATGTGTGTCTCTTACTTTGCACAAAAAGTGCCAGAGATGACTTCATTTGCAGTCACTTGAAAAGTAGGGATTCTCCAATAAATGGTAAATGGTTGAAACAAATCTGAAGAAATGCATGACATACCTGTGTGTGTGTGTGTACGCATGTATGTATATATAGGGAGAGAGAGAGCGTCAATATAAACAGACTTTATTTCAATCAAGCTGTCTTTTCTATCCTTCAGGAGCAGAATGTTCTGATCATCAGCGCTCCAGAATGTAGTGTTTTCTTGGCAAGCATCACATATTGTGATGTGTTAGCTAAAAGTTCCATATCCTAGAGACTGATATATTCCTCTGTACTTGTACCTTGGGGATTCATCAAAATCTGGCATCATAAGCAGCTTTCTACTGCCACAGACTTGACAGCGAAACAATTTAAAATATCCCAGAAAAAGAAAATAAGCATGCTTAATCAGAGCTTTCTGGACAGGAAGGACATTTGAGCAAGTGAGGAATAAGCACTGCTTTTGTTAATTTGCATAGGCAGAATAGAGAGTTCTGGGAAAAGGCCGAAATTACAGTCACAGAAAATGGCTGCATCTATAGAGAACGCTAAGAAGTGTTGGCAGCTTTTCCTCTGACCCTGACCACTTTTACAAGCAATCCTATGATAGTCAGCAGGACCCACCCTAAAAAGGAAGGGGCATCCACTTGGACCCTTTCCACCTTTTCTAAATCTGGCCTGATTGAGCACTGATTGAGCAGATAAGCACATGTCATTCTCATTTCAGAAAGGTATTGGTTAGCTTGCTGCTAGCAGCTCAGTTATGTTATGATGTTAGAGGCTATGCAAGGAATGCTTTCGTCCAGCGATATGCAGTTTTTATTGCGCCTTGCATTCAGCAGGAAGATCTTTAGCTTGAATCTGTGACCTAGGTATTCACCTTGGTATTTCTTTTGGCACAAAGTGAAGGAGTATTTGAGAGAAAATGCACAATGTGTTTCTTATGTTGTTATGAACAACTTGTTACTCTTTCTCATTAAGCTTCAGCCACTGCAGAAATATATAAATAAGGGCTGACTTCCTGTAAGACGTGTCCAAAGCTGGGACGGAATAAAAGGAGACACTTGTAAATGATAGTGCTATCGTTTGAGAAAGGGTAAGTTGAGACTGACTTTCATGCGTATTCACAGACCAAGCATCATAAAGATACCAGCATGATCTTCATTGCGGGCTTAGAGCCGGTATTAGCTTTTGAGAGGTAAGAGGATTTTGAGGGCTCGTTGGTCTAGGGGTATGATTCTCGCTATGGGTGCGAGAGGTCCCGGGTTCAAATCCCGGACGAGCCCTTTTCTTGGTACTCTTTTCAAGTTGTTTTGAAGTTTGCGTTTCAAAACCAACATCAATTTTTTCTTTGCCGTAGTGGATAATTCTTTGCTAGAGTCTCATGCTTCAGCCCTGCCCAGTCTGAGCTAATACCAAACATCTGGTCTTGCATGGCATGTACGAGCGTTCAGCTAGGGATGTCGGGCAGGTTGCATGAAAGAAATCTAAAGCCAGAGGCCCATGGAATAGCCAGTTCGGAGCGGTTTCATTACAGAAAAATCAACTGTAGGTATCTGTTTCTGTAGTGTAGTGGTTATCACGTTTGCCTCACACGCGAAAGGTCCCCGGTTTGAAACCGGGCAGAAACAGTTGTTATATTGTGTTGGCTACAATGTTGATAGGTGCCGTTTTGCCATGGAATTGTCCAAGCCCTGAAGATTATTTCATGCAATCTCGTTCCAAGAAAGGGAATTCTCTCAAAACACTAAAGTAATCAGCGTGTGGATGTATCTGTTGGTTCTCAGACCTTGCTTTCAAAAGAGCCCTGCAATCGGTTCACTGCTCACCTAGAACAAGCATTAACATGGAGAATTGTTGGCACCAACAGGAATCTTATTTTAGTGGAGTGTTTCTGGCTTTGAGTGCAGAGGCCCTCGGCTCAATTCCAAGATGATCCTTCTCAAGGTGATGATACAAATGCATTGTCACCTTTACGTTTAATGTCAGAATCATTTATTTCCAGTTGGTGGTGTAAGAATGTTTGCAACAGTATGGCGATTTTTCCTAGCCATGCATGAATGAAAGCATATCACTCGCCTTTAGGTGTTTTTCTAATACATTGATATTTGCATCTTCCTTCCTAGCCTGCATGTTTGACTATCTTACAGGCTGCATGTAATAAGTATCACATCAGGGCCCTTCTTCTACTCAATTCACAACTGTTCTATCACGACATAGATAAGAAAGCTGCATCTGCTTTTGTTGTGTAGTGGTAATCAGGTTTACCTGACGTGTGAAAGCCCCATGCTTTGAAAGTACACAGTAACAAAGAAACCGATGACTTTTATAAAAAGGTGTCATGTGTGTCTCTTACTTTGCACAAAAAGTGCCAGAGATGACTTCATTTGCAGTCACTTGAAAAGTAGGGATTCTCCAATAAATGGTAAATGGTTGAAACAAATCTGAAGAAATGCATGACATACCTGTGTGTGTGTGTGTACGCATGTATGTATATATAGGGAGAGAGAGAGCGTCAATATAAACAGACTTTATTTCAATCAAGCTGTCTTTTCTATCCTTCAGGAGCAGAATGTTCTGATCATCAGCGCTCCAGAATGTAGTGTTTTCTTGGCAAGCATCACATATTGTGATGTGTTAGCTAAAAGTTCCATATCCTAGAGACTGATATATTCCTCTGTACTTGTACCTTGGGGATTCATCAAAACCTGGCATCATAAGCAGCTTTCTACTGCCACAGACTGGACAGCGAAACAATTTAAAATATCCCAGAAAAAGAAAATAAGCATGCTTAATCAGAGCTTTCTGGACAGGAAGGACATTTGAGCAAGTGAGGAATAAGCACTGCTTTTGTTAATTTGCATAGGCAGAATAGAGACTTCTGGGAAAAGGCCGAAATTACAGTCACAGAAAATGGCTGCATCTATAGAGAACGCTAAGAAGTGTTGGCAGCTTTTCCTCTGACCCTGGCCACTTTTACAAGCAATCCTATGATAGTCAGCAGGACCCACCCTAAAAAGGAAGGGGCATCCACTTGGACCCTTTCCACCTTTTCTAAATCTCGCCTGATCGAGCACTGATTGAGCAGATAAGCACATGTCATTCTCATTTCAGAAAGGTATTGGTTAGCTTGCTGCTAGCAGCTCAGTTATGTTATGATGTTAGAGGCTATGCAAGGAATGCTTTAGTCCAGCGATATGCAGTTTTTATTGCGCCTTGCATTCAGCAGGAAGATCTTTAGCTTGAATCTGTGGCCTAGGTATTCACCTTGGTATTTTTTTTGGCACAAAGTGAAGGAGTATTTGAGAGAAAATGCACAATGTGTTTCTTATGTTGTTATGAACAACTTGTTACTCTTTCTCATTAAGCTTCAGCCACTGCAGAAATATATAAATAAGGGCTGACTTCCTGTAAGACGTGTCCAAAGCTGGGACGGAATAAAAGGAGACACTTGTAAATGATAGTGCTATCGTTTGAGAAAGGGTAAGTTGAGACTGACTTTCATGCGTATTCACAGACCAAGCATCATAAAGATACCAGCATGATCTTCATTGCGGGCTTAGAGCCGGTATTAGCTTTTGAGAGGTAAGAGGATTTTGAGGGCTCGTTGGTCTAGGGGTATGATTCTCGCTTTGGGTGCGAGAGGTCCCGGGTTCAAATCCCGGACGAGCCCTTTTCTTGGTATTCTTTTCAAGTTGTTTTGAAGTTTGCGTTTCAAAACCAACATCAATTTTTTCTTTGCAGTAGTGGATAATTCTTTGCTAGAGTCTCATGCTTCAGCCCTGCCCAGTCTGAGCTAATACCAAACATCTGGTCTTGCATGGCATGTACGAGCGTTCAGCTAGGGATGTCGGGCAGGTTGCATGAAAGAAATCTAAAGCCAGAGGCCCATGGAATAGCCAGTTCGGAGCAGTTTCATTACAGAAAAATCAACTGTAGGTATCTGTTTCTGTAGTGTAGTGGTTATCACGTTCGCCTCACACGCGAAAGGTCCCCGGTTCGAAACCGGGCAGAAACAGTTGTTATATTGTGTTGGCTACAATGTTGATAGGTGCTGTTTTGCCATGGAATTGTCCAAGCCCTGAAGATTATTTCATGCAATCTCGTTCCAAGAAAGGGAATTCTCTCAAAACACTAAAGTAATCAGCGTGTGGATGTATCTGTTGGTTCTCAGACCTTGCCTTCAAAAGAGCCCTGCAATCGGTTCACTGCTCACCTAGAACAAGCATTAACATGGAGAATTGTTGGCACCAACAGGAATCTTATTTTAGTGGAGTGTTTCTGGCTTTGAGTGCAGAGGCCCTCGGCTCAATTCCAAGATGATCCTTCTCAAGGTGATGATACAAATGCATTGTCACCTTTACGTTTAATGTCAGAATCATTTATTTCCAGTTGGTGGTGTAAGAATGTTTGCAACAGTATGGCGATTTTTCCTAGCCATGCATGAATGAAAGCATATCACTCGCCTTTAGGTGTTTTTCTAATACATTGATATTTGCATCTTCCTTCTTAGCCTGCATGTTTGACTATCTTACAGGCTGCATGTAATAAGTATCACATCAGGGCCCTTCTTCTACTCAATTCACAACTGTTCTATCACGACATAGATAAGAAAGCTGCATCTGCTTTTGTTGTGTAGTGGTAATCAGGTTTACCTGACGTGTGAAAGCCCCATGCTTTGAAAGTACACAGTAACAAAGAAACCGATGACTTTTATAAAAAGGTGTCATGTGTGTCTCTTACTTTGCACAAAAAGTGCCAGAGATGACTTCATTTGCAGTCACTTGAAAAGTAGGGATTCTCCAATAAATGGTAAATGGTTGAAACAAATCTGAAGAAATGCATGACATACCTGTGTGTGTGTGTGTACGCATGTATGTATATATAGGGAGAGAGAGAGCGTCAATATAAACAGACTTTATTTCAATCAAGCTGTCTTTTCTATCCTTCAGGAGCAGAATGTTCTGATCATCAGCGCTCCAGAATGTAGTGTTTTCTTGGCAAGCATCACATATTGTGATGTGTTAGCTAAAAGTTCCATATCCTAGAGACTGACATATTCCTCTGTACTTGTACCTTGGGGATTCATCAAAACCTGGCATCATAAGCAGCTTTCTACTGCCACAGACTGGACAGCGAAACAATTTAAAATATCCCAGAAAAAGAAAATAAGCATGCTTAATCAGAGCTTTCTGGACAGGAAGGACATTTGAGCAAGTGAGGAATAAGCACTGCTTTTGTTAATTTGCATAGGCAGAATAGAGACTTCTGGGAAAAGGCCGAAATTACAGTCACAGAAAATGGCTGCATCTATAGAGAACGCTAAGAAGTGTTGGCAGCTTTTCCTCTGACCCTGGCCACTTTTACAAGCAATCCTATGATAGTCAGCAGGACCCACCCTAAAAAGGAAGGGGCATCCACTTGGACCCTTTCCACCTTTTCTAAATCTCGCCTGATCGAGCCTCATTGAGCACTGATTGAGCAGATAAGCACATGTCATTCTCATTTCAGAAAGGTATTGGTTAGCTTGCTGCTAGCAGCTCAGTTATGTTATGATGTTAGAGGCTATGCAAGGAATGCTTTAGTCCAGCGATATGCAGTTTTTATTGCGCCTTGCATTCACCAGGAAGATCTTTAGCTTGAATCTGTGGCCTAGGTATTCACCTTGGTATTTCTTTTGGCACAAAGTGAAGGAGTATTTGAGAGAAAATGCACAATGTGTTTCTTAGGTTGTTATGAACAACTTGTTATTCTTTCTCATTAAGCTTCAGCCACTGCAGAAATATATAAATAAGGGCTGACTTCCTGTAAGACGTGTCCAAAGCTGGGACGGAATAAAAGGAGACACTTGTAAATGATAGTGCTATCGTTTGAGAAAGGGTAAGTTGAGACTGACTTTCATGCGTATTCACAGACCAAGCATCATAAAGATACCAGCATGATCTTCATTGCGGGCTTAGAGCCGGTATTAGCTTTTGAGAGGTAAGAGGATTTTGAGGGCTCGTTGGTCTAGGGGTATGATTCTCGCTTTGGGTGCGAGAGGTCCCGGGTTCAAATCCCGGACGAGCCCTTTTCTTGGTACTCTTTTCAAGTTGTTTTGAAGTTTGCGTTTCAAAACCAACATCAATTTTTTCTTCGCAGTAGTGGATAATTCTTTGCTAGAGTCTCATGCTTCAGCCCTGCCCAGTCTGAGCTAATACCAAACATCTGGTCTTGCATGGCATGTACGAGCGTTCAGCTAGGGATGTCGGGCAGGTTGCATGAAAGAAATCTAAAGCCAGAGGCCCATGGAATAGCCAGTTCGGAGCAGTTTCATTACAGAAAAATCAACTGTAGGTATCTGTTTCTGTAGTGTAGTGGTTATCACGTTTGCCTCACACGCGAAAGGTCCCCGGTTCGAAACCGGGCAGAAACAGTTGTTATATTGTGTTGGCTACAATGTTGATAGGTGCCGTTTTGCCATGGAATTGTCCAAGCCCTGAAGATTATTTCATGCAATCTCGTTCCAAGAAAGGGAATTCTCTCAAAACACTAAAGTAATCGGCGTGTGGATGTATCTGTTGGTTCTCAGACCTTGCTTTCAAAAGAGCCCTGCAATCGGTTCACTGCTCACCTAGAACAAGCATTAACATGGAGAATTGTTGGCACCAACAGGAATCTTATTTTAGTGGAGTGTTTCTGGCTTTGAGTGCAGAGGCCCTCGGCTCAATTCCAAGATGATCCTTCTCAAGGTGATGATACAAATGCATTGTCACCTTTACGTTCAATGTCAGAATCATTTATTTCCAGTTGGTGGTGTAAGAATGTTTGCAACAGTATGGCGATTTTTCCTAGCCATGCATGAATGAAAGCATATCACTCGCCTTTAGGTGTTTTTCTAATACATTGATATTTGCATCTTCCTTCCTAGCCTGCATGTTTGACTATCTTACAGGCTGCATGTAATAAGTATCACATCAGGGCCCTTCTTCTACTCAATTCACAACTGTTCTATCACGACATAGATAAGAAAGCTGCATCTGCTTTTGTTGTGTAGTGGTAATCAGGTTTACCTGACGTGTGAAAGCCCCATGCTTTGAAAGTACACAGTAACAAAAAAACCGATGACTTTTATAAAAAGGTGTCATGTGCGTCTCTTACTTTGCACAAAAAGTGCCAGAGATGACTTCATTTGCAGTCACTTGAAAAGTAGGGATTCTCCAATAAATGGTAAATGGTTGAAACAAATCTGAAGAAATGCATGACATACCTGTGTGTGTGTGTGTACGCATGTATGTATATATAGGGAGAGAGAGAGCGTCAATATAAACAGACTTTATTTCAATCAAGCTGTCTTTTCTATCCTTCAGGAGCAGAATGTTCTGATCATCAGCGCTCCAGAATGTAGTGTTTTCTTGGCAAGCATCACATATTGTGATGTGTTAGCTAAAAGTTCCATATCCTAGAGACTGATATATTCCTCTGTACTTGTACCTTGGGGATTCATCAAAACCTGGCATCATAAGCAGCTTTCTACTGCCACAGACTGGACAGCGAAACAATTTAAAATATCCCAGAAAAAGAAAATAAGCATGCTTAATCAGAGCTTTCTGGACAGGAAGGACCTTTGAGCAAGTGAGGAATAAGCACTGCTTTTGTTAATTTGCATAGGCAGAATAGAGAGTTCTGGGAAAAGGCCGAAATTACAGTCACAGAAAATGGCTGCATCTATAGAGAACGCTAAGAAGTGTTGGCAGCTTTTCCTCTGACCCTGACCACTTTTACAAGCAATCCTATGATAGTCAGCAGGACCCACCCTAAAAAGGAAGGGGCATCCACTTGAACCCTTTCCACCTTTTCTAAATCTGGCCTGATTGAGCACTGATTGAGCAGATAAGCACATGTCATTCTCATTTCAGAAAGGTATTGGTTAGCTTGCTGCTAGCAGCTCAGTTATGTTATGATGTTAGAGGCTATGCAAGGAATGCTTTAGTCCAGCGATATGCAGTTTTTATTGCGCCTTGCATTCAGCAGGAAGATCTTTAGCTTGAATCTGTGGCCTAGGTATTCACCTTGGTATTTCTTTTGGCACAAAGTGAAGGAGTATTTGAGAGAAAATGCACAATGTGTTTCTTATGTTGTTATGAACAACTTGTTACTCTTTCTCATTAAGCTTCAGCCACTGCAGAAATATATAAATAAGGGCTGACTTCCTGTAAGACGTGTCCAAAGCTGGGACGGAATAAAAGGAGACACTTGTAAATGATAGTGCTATCGTTTGAGAAAGGGTAAGTTGAGACTGACTTTCATGCGTATTCACAGACCAAGCATCATAAAGATACCAGCATGATCTTCATTGCGGGCTTAGAGCCGGTATTAGCTTTTGAGAGGTAAGAGGATTTTGAGGGCTCGTTGGTCTAGCGGTATGATTCTCGCTTTGGGTGCGAGAGGTCCCGGGTTCAAATCCCGGACGAGCCCTTTTCTTGGTACTCTTTTCAAGTTGTTTTGAAGTTTGCATTTCAAAACCAACATCAATTTTTTCTTTGCAGTAGTGGATAATTCTTTGCTAGAGTCTCATGCTTCAGCCCTGCCCAGTCTGAGCTAATACCAAACATCTGGTCTTGCATGGCATGTACGAGCGTTCAGCTAGGGATGTCGGGCAGGTTGCATGAAAGAAATCTAAAGCCACAGGCCCATGGAATAGCCAGTTCGGAGCAGTTTCATTACAGAAAAATCAACTGTAGGTATCTGTTTCTGTAGTGTAGTGGTTATCACGTTTGCCTCACACGCGAAAGGTCCCTGGTTTGAAACCGGGCAGAAACAGTTGTTATATTGTGTTGGCTACAATGTTGATAGGTGCCGTTTTGCCATGGAATTGTCCAAGCCCTGAAGATTATTTCATGCAATCTCGTTCCAAGAAAGGGAATTCTCTCAAAACACTAAAGTAATCGGCGTGTGGATGTATCTGTTGGTTCTCAGACCTTGCTTTCAAAAGAGCCCTGCAATCGGTTCACTGCTCACCTAGAACAAGCATTAACATGGAGAATTGTTGGCACCAACAGGAATCTTATTTTAGTGGAGTGTTTCTGGCTTTGAGTGCAGAGGCCCTCGGCTCAATTCCAAGATGATCCTTCTCAAGGTGATGATACAAATGCATTGTCACCTTTACGTTTAATGTCAGAATCATTTATTTCCAGTTGGTGGTGTAAGAATGTTTGCAACAGTATGGCGATTTTTCCTAGCCATGCATGAATGAAAGCATATCACTCGCCTTTAGGTGTTTTTCTAATACATTGATATTTGCATCTTCCTTCCTAGCCTGCATGTTTGACTATCTTACAGGCTGCATGTAATAAGTATCACATCAGGGCCCTTCTTCTACTCAATTCACAACTGTTCTATCACGACATAGATAAGAAAGCTGCATCTGCTTTTGTTGTGTAGTGGTAATCAGGTTTACCTGACGTGTGAAAGCCCCATGCTTTGAAAGTACACAGTAACAAAGAAACCGATGACTTTTATAAAAAGGTGTCATGTGTGTCTCTTACTTTGCACAAAAAGTGCCAGAGATGACTTCATTTGCAGTCACTTGAAAAGTAGGGATTCTCCAATAAATGGTAAATGGTTGAAACAAATCTGAAGAAATGCATGACATACCTGTGTGTGTGTGTGTACGCATGTATGTATATATAGGGAGAGAGAGAGCGTCAATATAAACAGACTTTATTTCAATCAAGCTGTCTTTTCTATCCTTCAGGAGCAGAATGTTCTGATCATCAGCGCTCCAGAATGTAGTGTTTTCTTGGCAAGCATCACATATTGTGATGTGTTAGCTAAAAGTTCCATATCCTAGAGACTGATATATTCCTCTGTACTTGTACCTTGGGGATTCATCAAAATCTGGCATCATAAGCAGCTTTCTACTGCCACAGACTTGACAGCGAAACAATTTAAAATATCCCAGAAAAAGAAAATAAGCATGCTTAATCAGAGCTTTCTGGACAGGAAGGACATTTGAGCAAGTGAGGAATAAGCACTGCTTTTGTTAATTTGCATAGGCAGAATAGAGAGTTCTGGGAAAAGGCCGAAATTACAGTCACAGAAAATGGCTGCATCTATAGAGAACGCTAAGAAGTGTTGGCAGCTTTTCCTCTGACCCTGACCACTTTTACAAGCAATCCTATGATAGTCAGCAGGACCCACCCTAAAAAGGAAGGGGCATCCACTTGGACCCTTTCCACCTTTTCTAAATCTGGCCTGATTGAGCACTGATTGAGCAGATAAGCACATGTCATTCTCATTTCAGAAAGGTATTGGTTAGCTTGCTGCTAGCAGCTCAGTTATGTTATGATGTTAGAGGCTATGCAAGGAATGCTTTCGTCCAGCGATATGCAGTTTTTATTGCGCCTTGCATTCAGCAGGAAGATCTTTAGCTTGAATCTGTGACCTAGGTATTCACCTTGGTATTTCTTTTGGCACAAAGTGAAGGAGTATTTGAGAGAAAATGCACAATGTGTTTCTTATGTTGTTATGAACAACTTGTTACTCTTTCTCATTAAGCTTCAGCCACTGCAGAAATATATAAATAAGGGCTGACTTCCTGTAAGACGTGTCCAAAGCTGGGACGGAATAAAAGGAGACACTTGTAAATGATAGTGCTATCGTTTGAGAAAGGGTAAGTTGAGACTGACTTTCATGCGTATTCACAGACCAAGCATCATAAAGATACCAGCATGATCTTCATTGCGGGCTTAGAGCCGGTATTAGCTTTTGAGAGGTAAGAGGATTTTGAGGGCTCGTTGGTCTAGGGGTATGATTCTCGCTATGGGTGCGAGAGGTCCCGGGTTCAAATCCCGGACGAGCCCTTTTCTTGGTACTCTTTTCAAGTTGTTTTGAAGTTTGCGTTTCAAAACCAACATCAATTTTTTCTTTGCCGTAGTGGATAATTCTTTGCTAGAGTCTCATGCTTCAGCCCTGCCCAGTCTGAGCTAATACCAAACATCTGGTCTTGCATGGCATGTACGAGCGTTCAGCTAGGGATGTCGGGCAGGTTGCATGAAAGAAATCTAAAGCCAGAGGCCCATGGAATAGCCAGTTCGGAGCAGTTTCATTACAGAAAAATCAACTGTAGGTATCTGTTTCTGTAGTGTAGTGGTTATCACGTTTGCCTCACACGCGAAAGGTCCCCGGTTTGAAACCGGGCAGAAACAGTTGTTATATTGTGTTGGCTACAATGTTGATAGGTGCCGTTTTGCCATGGAATTGTCCAAGCCCTGAAGATTATTTCATGCAATCTCGTTCCAAGAAAGGGAATTCTCTCAAAACACTAAAGTAATCAGCGTGTGGATGTATCTGTTGGTTCTCAGACCTTGCTTTCAAAAGAGCCCTGCAATCGGTTCACTGCTCACCTAGAACAAGCATTAACATGGAGAATTGTTGGCACCAACAGGAATCTTATTTTAGTGGAGTGTTTCTGGCTTTGAGTGCAGAGGCCCTCGGCTCAATTCCAAGATGATCCTTCTCAAGGTGATGATACAAATGCATTGTCACCTTTACGTTTAATGTCAGAATCATTTATTTCCAGTTGGTGGTGTAAGAATGTTTGCAACAGTATGGCGATTTTTCCTAGCCATGCATGAATGAAAGCATATCACTCGCCTTTAGGTGTTTTTCTAATACATTGATATTTGCATCTTCCTTCCTAGCCTGCATGTTTGACTATCTTACAGGCTGCATGTAATAAGTATCACATCAGGGCCCTTCTTCTACTCAATTCACAACTGTTCTATCACGACATAGATAAGAAAGCTGCATCTGCTTTTGTTGTGTAGTGGTAATCAGGTTTACCTGACGTGTGAAAGCCCCATGCTTTGAAAGTACACAGTAACAAAGAAACCGATGACTTTTATAAAAAGGTGTCATGTGTGTCTCTTACTTTGCACAAAAAGTGCCAGAGATGACTTCATTTGCAGTCACTTGAAAAGTAGGGATTCTCCAATAAATGGTAAATGGTTGAAACAAATCTGAAGAAATGCATGACATACCTGTGTGTGTGTGTGTACGCATGTATGTATATATAGGGAGAGAGAGAGCGTCAATATAAACAGACTTTATTTCAATCAAGCTGTCTTTTCTATCCTTCAGGAGCAGAATGTTCTGATCATCAGCGCTCCAGAATGTAGTGTTTTCTTGGCAAGCATCACATATTGTGATGTGTTAGCTAAAAGTTCCATATCCTAGAGACTGATATATTCCTCTGTACTTGTACCTTGGGGATTCATCAAAACCTGGCATCATAAGCAGCTTTCTACTGCCACAGACTGGACAGCGAAACAATTTAAAATATCCCAGAAAAAGAAAATAAGCATGCTTAATCAGAGCTTTCTGGACAGGAAGGACATTTGAGCAAGTGAGGAATAAGCACTGCTTTTGTTAATTTGCATAGGCAGAATAGAGACTTCTGGGAAAAGGCCGAAATTACAGTCACAGAAAATGGCTGCATCTATAGAGAACGCTAAGAAGTGTTGGCAGCTTTTCCTCTGACCCTGGCCACTTTTACAAGCAATCCTATGATAGTCAGCAGGACCCACCCTAAAAAGGAAGGGGCATCCACTTGGACCCTTTCCACCTTTTCTAAATCTCGCCTGATCGAGCACTGATTGAGCAGATAAGCACATGTCATTCTCATTTCAGAAAGGTATTGGTTAGCTTGCTGCTAGCAGCTCAGTTATGTTATGATGTTAGAGGCTATGCAAGGAATGCTTTAGTCCAGCGATATGCAGTTTTTATTGCGCCTTGCATTCAGCAGGAAGATCTTTAGCTTGAATCTGTGGCCTAGGTATTCACCTTGGTATTTTTTTTGGCACAAAGTGAAGGAGTATTTGAGAGAAAATGCACAATGTGTTTCTTATGTTGTTATGAACAACTTGTTACTCTTTCTCATTAAGCTTCAGCCACTGCAGAAATATATAAATAAGGGCTGACTTCCTGTAAGACGTGTCCAAAGCTGGGACGGAATAAAAGGAGACACTTGTAAATGATAGTGCTATCGTTTGAGAAAGGGTAAGTTGAGACTGACTTTCATGCGTATTCACAGACCAAGCATCATAAAGATACCAGCATGATCTTCATTGCGGGCTTAGAGCCGGTATTAGCTTTTGAGAGGTAAGAGGATTTTGAGGGCTCGTTGGTCTAGGGGTATGATTCTCGCTTTGGGTGCGAGAGGTCCCGGGTTCAAATCCCGGACGAGCCCTTTTCTTGGTATTCTTTTCAAGTTGTTTTGAAGTTTGCGTTTCAAAACCAACATCAATTTTTTCTTTGCAGTAGTGGATAATTCTTTGCTAGAGTCTCATGCTTCAGCCCTGCCCAGTCTGAGCTAATACCAAACATCTGGTCTTGCATGGCATGTACGAGCGTTCAGCTAGGGATGTCGGGCAGGTTGCATGAAAGAAATCTAAAGCCAGAGGCCCATGGAATAGCCAGTTCGGAGCAGTTTCATTACAGAAAAATCAACTGTAGGTATCTGTTTCTGTAGTGTAGTGGTTATCACGTTCGCCTCACACGCGAAAGGTCCCCGGTTCGAAACCGGGCAGAAACAGTTGTTATATTGTGTTGGCTACAATGTTGATAGGTGCTGTTTTGCCATGGAATTGTCCAAGCCCTGAAGATTATTTCATGCAATCTCGTTCCAAGAAAGGGAATTCTCTCAAAACACTAAAGTAATCAGCGTGTGGATGTATCTGTTGGTTCTCAGACCTTGCCTTCAAAAGAGCCCTGCAATCGGTTCACTGCTCACCTAGAACAAGCATTAACATGGAGAATTGTTGGCACCAACAGGAATCTTATTTTAGTGGAGTGTTTCTGGCTTTGAGTGCAGAGGCCCTCGGCTCAATTCCAAGATGATCCTTCTCAAGGTGATGATACAAATGCATTGTCACCTTTACGTTTAATGTCAGAATCATTTATTTCCAGTTGGTGGTGTAAGAATGTTTGCAACAGTATGGCGATTTTTCCTAGCCATGCATGAATGAAAGCATATCACTCGCCTTTAGGTGTTTTTCTAATACATTGATATTTGCATCTTCCTTCCTAGCCTGCATGTTTGACTATCTTACAGGCTGCATGTAATAAGTATCACATCAGGGCCCTTCTTCTACTCAATTCACAACTGTTCTATCACGACATAGATAAGAAAGCTGCATCTGCTTTTGTTGTGTAGTGGTAATCAGGTTTACCTGACGTGTGAAAGCCCCATGCTTTGAAAGTACACAGTAACAAAGAAACCGATGACTTTTATAAAAAGGTGTCATGTGTGTCTCTTACTTTGCACAAAAAGTGCCAGAGATGACTTCATTTGCAGTCACTTGAAAAGTAGGGATTCTCCAATAAATGGTAAATGGTTGAAACAAATCTGAAGAAATGCATGACATACCTGTGTGTGTGTGTGTACGCATGTATGTATATATAGGGAGAGAGAGAGCGTCAATATAAACAGACTTTATTTCAATCAAGCTGTCTTTTCTATCCTTCAGGAGCAGAATGTTCTGATCATCAGCGCTCCAGAATGTAGTGTTTTCTTGGCAAGCATCACATATTGTGATGTGTTAGCTAAAAGTTCCATATCCTAGAGACTGACATATTCCTCTGTACTTGTACCTTGGGGATTCATCAAAACCTGGCATCATAAGCAGCTTTCTACTGCCACAGACTGGACAGCGAAACAATTTAAAATATCCCAGAAAAAGAAAATAAGCATGCTTAATCAGAGCTTTCTGGACAGGAAGGACATTTGAGCAAGTGAGGAATAAGCACTGCTTTTGTTAATTTGCATAGGCAGAATAGAGACTTCTGGGAAAAGGCCGAAATTACAGTCACAGAAAATGGCTGCATCTATAGAGAACGCTAAGAAGTGTTGGCAGCTTTTCCTCTGACCCTGGCCACTTTTACAAGCAATCCTATGATAGTCAGCAGGACCCACCCTAAAAAGGAAGGGGCATCCACTTGGACCCTTTCCACCTTTTCTAAATCTCGCCTGATCGAGCCTCATTGAGCACTGATTGAGCAGATAAGCACATGTCATTCTCATTTCAGAAAGGTATTGGTTAGCTTGCTGCTAGCAGCTCAGTTATGTTATGATGTTAGAGGCTATGCAAGGAATGCTTTAGTCCAGCGATATGCAGTTTTTATTGCGCCTTGCATTCAGCAGGAAGATCTTTAGCTTGAATCTGTGGCCTAGGTATTCACCTTGGTATTTCTTTTGGCACAAAGTGAAGGAGTATTTGAGAGAAAATGCACAATGTGTTTCTTATGTTGTTATGAACTTGTTACTCTTTCTCATTAAGCTTCAGCCACTGCAGAAATATATAAATAAGGGCTGACTTCCTGTAAGACGTGTCCAAAGCTGGGACGGAATAAAAGGAGACACTTGTAAATGATAGTGCTATCGTTTGAGAAAGGGTAAGTTGAGACTGACTTTCATGCGTATTCACAGACCAAGCATCATAAAGATACCAGCATGATCTTCATTGCGGGCTTAGAGCCGGTATTAGCTTTTGAGAGGTAAGAGGATTTTGAGGGCTCGTTGGTCTAGGGGTATGATTCTCGCTTTGGGTGCGAGAGGTCCCGGGTTCAAATCCCGGACGAGCCCTTTTCTTGGTACTCTTTTCAAGTTGTTTTGAAGTTTGCGTTTCAAAACCAACATCAATTTTTTCTTCGCAGTAGTGGATAATTCTTTGCTAGAGTCTCATGCTTCAGCCCTGCCCAGTCTGAGCTAATACCAAACATCTGGTCTTGCATGGCATGTACGAGCGTTCAGCTAGGGATGTCGGGCAGGTTGCATGAAAGAAATCTAAAGCCAGAGGCCCATGGAATAGCCAGTTCGGAGCAGTTTCATTACAGAAAAATCAACTGTAGGTATCTGTTTCTGTAGTGTAGTGGTTATCACGTTTGCCTCACACGCGAAAGGTCCCCGGTTCGAAACCGGGCAGAAACAGTTGTTATATTGTGTTGGCTACAATGTTGATAGGTGCCGTTTTGCCATGGAATTGTCCAAGCCCTGAAGATTATTTCATGCAATCTCGTTCCAAGAAAGGGAATTCTCTCAAAACACTAAAGTAATCGGCGTGTGGATGTATCTGTTGGTTCTCAGACCTTGCTTTCAAAAGAGCCCTGCAATCGGTTCACTGCTCACCTAGAACAAGCATTAACATGGAGAATTGTTGGCACCAACAGGAATCTTATTTTAGTGGAGTGTTTCTGGCTTTGAGTGCAGAGGCCCTCGGCTCAATTCCAAGATGATCCTTCTCAAGGTGATGATACAATTGCATTGTCACCTTTACGTTCAATGTCAGAATCATTTATTTCCAGTTGGTGGTGTAAGAATGTTTGCAACAGTATGGCGATTTTTCCTAGCCATGCATGAATGAAAGCATATCACTCGCCTTTAGGTGTTTTTCTAATACATTGATATTTGCATCTTCCTTCCTAGCCTGCATGTTTGACTATCTTACAGGCTGCATGTAATAAGTATCACATCAGGGCCCTTCTTCTACTCAATTCACAACTGTTCTATCACGACATAGATAAGAAAGCTGCATCTGCTTTTGTTGTGTAGTGGTAATCAGGTTTACCTGACGTGTGAAAGCCCCATGCTTTGAAAGTACACAGTAACAAAGAAACCGATGACTTTTATAAAAAGGTGTCATGTGCGTCTCTTACTTTGCACAAAAAGTGCCAGAGATGACTTCATTTGCAGTCACTTGAAAAGTAGGGATTCTCCAATAAATGGTAAATGGTTGAAACAAATCTGAAGAAATGCATGACATACCTGTGTGTGTGTGTGTACGCATGTATGTATATATAGGGAGAGAGAGAGCGTCAATATAAACAGACTTTATTTCAATCAAGCTGTCTTTTCTATCCTTCAGGAGCAGAATGTTCTGATCATCAGCGCTCCAGAATGTAGTGTTTTCTTGGCAAGCATCACATATTGTGATGTGTTAGCTAAAAGTTCCATATCCTAGAGACTGATATATTCCTCTGTACTTGTACCTTGGGGATTCATCAAAACCTGGCATCATAAGCAGCTTTCTACTGCCACAGACTGGACAGCGAAACAATTTAAAATATCCCAGAAAAAGAAAATAAGCATGCTTAATCAGAGCTTTCTGGACAGGAAGGACCTTTGAGCAAGTGAGGAATAAGCACTGCTTTTGTTAATTTGCATAGGCAGAATAGAGAGTTCTGGGAAAAGGCCGAAATTACAGTCACAGAAAATGGCTGCATCTATAGAGAACGCTAAGAAGTGTTGGCAGCTTTTCCTCTGACCCTGACCACTTTTACAAGCAATCCTATGATAGTCAGCAGGACCCACCCTAAAAAGGAAGGGGCATCCACTTGGACCCTTTCCACCTTTTCTAAATCTGGCCTGATTGAGCACTGATTGAGCAGATAAGCACATGTCATTCTCATTTCAGAAAGGTATTGGTTAGCTTGCTGCTAGCAGCTCAGTTATGTTATGATGTTAGAGGCTATGCAAGGAATGCTTTAGTCCAGCGATATGCAGTTTTTATTGCGCCTTGCATTCAGCAGGAAGATCTTTAGCTTGAATCTGTGGCCTAGGTATTCACCTTGGTATTTCTTTTGGCACAAAGTGAAGGAGTATTTGAGAGAAAATGCACAATGTGTTTCTTATGTTGTTATGAACAACTTGTTACTCTTTCTCATTAAGCTTCAGCCACTGCAGAAATATATAAATAAGGGCTGACTTCCTGTAAGACGTGTCCAAAGCTGGGACGGAATAAAAGGAGACACTTGTAAATGATAGTGCTATCGTTTGAGAAAGGGTAAGTTGAGACTGACTTTCATGCGTATTCACAGACCAAGCATCATAAAGATACCAGCATGATCTTCATTGCGGGCTTAGAGCCGGTATTAGCTTTTGAGAGGTAAGAGGATTTTGAGGGCTCGTTGGTCTAGGGGTATGATTCTCGCTTTGGGTGCGAGAGGTCCCGGGTTCAAATCCCGGACGAGCCCTTTTCTTGGTACTCTTTTCAAGTTGTTTTGAAGTTTGCATTTCAAAACCAACATCAATTTTTTCTTTGCAGTAGTGGATAATTCTTTGCTAGAGTCTCATGCTTCAGCCCTGCCCAGTCTGAGCTAATACCAAACATCTGGTCTTGCATGGCATGTACGAGCGTTCAGCTAGGGATGTCGGGCAGGTTGCATGAAAGAAATCTAAAGCCAGAGGCCCATGGAATAGCCAGTTCGGAGCAGTTTCATTACAGAAAAATCAACTGTAGGTATCTGTTTCTGTAGTGTAGTGGTTATCACGTTTGCCTCACACGCGAAAGGTCCCTGGTTTGAAACCGGGCAGAAACAGTTGTTATATTGTGTTGGCTACAATGTTGATAGGTGCCGTTTTGCCATGGAATTGTCCAAGCCCTGAAGATTATTTCATGCAATCTCGTTCCAAGAAAGGGAATTCTCTCAAAACACTAAAGTAATCGGCGTGTGGATGTATCTGTTGGTTCTCAGACCTTGCTTTCAAAAGAGCCCTGCAATCGGTTCACTGCTCACCTAGAACAAGCATTAACATGGAGAATTGTTGGCACCAACAGGAATCTTATTTTAGTGGAGTGTTTCTGGCTTTGAGTGCAGAGGCCCTCGGCTCAATTCCAAGATGATCCTTCTCAAGGTGATGATACAAATGCATTGTCACCTTTACGTTTAATGTCAGAATCATTTATTTCCAGTTGGTGGTGTAAGAATGTTTGCAACAGTATGGCGATTTTTCCTAGCCATGCATGAATGAAAGCATATCACTCGCCTTTAGGTGTTTTTCTAATACATTGATATTTGCATCTTCCTTCCTAGCCTGCATGTTTGACTATCTTACAGGCTGCATGTAATAAGTATCACATCAGGGCCCTTCTTCTACTCAATTCACAACTGTTCTATCACGACATAGATAAGAAAGCTGCATCTGCTTTTGTTGTGTAGTGGTAATCAGGTTTACCTGACGTGTGAAAGCCCCATGCTTTGAAAGTACACAGTAACAAAGAAACCGATGACTTTTATAAAAAGGTGTCATGTGTGTCTCTTACTTTGCACAAAAAGTGCCAGAGATGACTTCATTTGCAGTCACTTGAAAAGTAGGGATTCTCCAATAAATGGTAAATGGTTGAAACAAATCTGAAGAAATGCATGACATACCTGTGTGTGTGTGTGTGTACGCATGTATGTATATATAGGGAGAGAGAGAGCGTCAATATAAACAGACTTTATTTCAATCAAGCTGTCTTTTCTATCCTTCAGGAGCAGAATGTTCTGATCATCAGCGCTCCAGAATGTAGTGTTTTCTTGGCAAGCATCACATATTGTGATGTGTTAGCTAAAAGTTCCATATCCTAGAGACTGATATATTCCTCTGTACTTGTACCTTGGGGATTCATCAAAATCTGGCATCATAAGCAGCTTTCTACTGCCACAGACTTGACAGCGAAACAATTTAAAATATCCCAGAAAAAGAAAATAAGCATGCTTAATCAGAGCTTTCTGGACAGGAAGGACATTTGAGCAAGTGAGGAATAAGCACTGCTTTTGTTAATTTGCATAGGCAGAATAGAGAGTTCTGGGAAAAGGCCGAAATTACAGTCACAGAAAATGGCTGCATCTATAGAGAACGCTAAGAAGTGTTGGCAGCTTTTCCTCTGACCCTGACCACTTTTACAAGCAATCCTATGATAGTCAGCAGGACCCACCCTAAAAAGGAAGGGGCATCCACTTGGACCCTTTCCACCTTTTCTAAATCTGGCCTGATTGAGCACTGATTGAGCAGATAAGCACATGTCATTCTCATTTCAGAAAGGTATTGGTTAGCTTGCTGCTAGCAGCTCAGTTATGTTATGATGTTAGAGGCTATGCAAGGAATGCTTTCGTCCAGCGATATGCAGTTTTTATTGCGCCTTGCATTCAGCAGGAAGATCTTTAGCTTGAATCTGTGACCTAGGTATTCACCTTGGTATTTCTTTTGGCACAAAGTGAAGGAGTATTTGAGAGAAAATGCACAATGTGTTTCTTATGTTGTTATGAACAACTTGTTACTCTTTCTCATTAAGCTTCAGCCACTGCAGAAATATATAAATAAGGGCTGACTTCCTGTAAGACGTGTCCAAAGCTGGGACGGAATAAAAGGAGACACTTGTAAATGATAGTGCTATCGTTTGAGAAAGGGTAAGTTGAGACTGACTTTCATGCGTATTCACAGACCAAGCATCATAAAGATACCAGCATGATCTTCATTGCGGGCTTAGAGCCGGTATTAGCTTTTGAGAGGTAAGAGGATTTTGAGGGCTCGTTGGTCTAGGGGTATGATTCTCGCTATGGGTGCGAGAGGTCCCGGGTTCAAATCCCGGACGAGCCCTTTTCTTGGTACTCTTTTCAAGTTGTTTTGAAGTTTGCGTTTCAAAACCAACATCAATTTTTTCTTTGCCGTAGTGGATAATTCTTTGCTAGAGTCTCATGCTTCAGCCCTGCCCAGTCTGAGCTAATACCAAACATCTGGTCTTGCATGGCATGTACGAGCGTTCAGCTAGGGATGTCGGGCAGGTTGCATGAAAGAAATCTAAAGCCAGAGGCCCATGGAATAGCCAGTTCGGAGCAGTTTCATTACAGAAAAATCAACTGTAGGTATCTGTTTCTGTAGTGTAGTGGTTATCACGTTTGCCTCACACGCGAAAGGTCCCCGGTTTGAAACCGGGCAGAAACAGTTGTTATATTGTGTTGGCTACAATGTTGATAGGTGCCGTTTTGCCATGGAATTGTCCAAGCCCTGAAGATTATTTCATGCAATCTCGTTCCAAGAAAGGGAATTCTCTCAAAACACTAAAGTAATCAGCGTGTGGATGTATCTGTTGGTTCTCAGACCTTGCTTTCAAAAGAGCCCTGCAATCGGTTCACTGCTCACCTAGAACAAGCATTAACATGGAGAATTGTTGGCACCAACAGGAATCTTATTTTAGTGGAGTGTTTCTGGCTTTGAGTGCAGAGGCCCTCGGCTCAATTCCAAGATGATCCTTCTCAAGGTGATGATACAAATGCATTGTCACCTTTACGTTTAATGTCAGAATCATTTATTTCCAGTTGGTGGTGTAAGAATGTTTGCAACAGTATGGCGATTTTTCCTAGCCATGCATGAATGAAAGCATATCACTCGCCTTTAGGTGTTTTTCTAATACATTGATATTTGCATCTTCCTTCCTAGCCTGCATGTTTGACTATCTTACAGGCTGCATGTAATAAGTATCACATCAGGGCCCTTCTTCTACTCAATTCACAACTGTTCTATCACGACATAGATAAGAAAGCTGCATCTGCTTTTGTTGTGTAGTGGTAATCAGGTTTACCTGACGTGTGAAAGCCCCATGCTTTGAAAGTACACAGTAACAAAGAAACCGATGACTTTTATAAAAAGGTGTCATGTGTGTCTCTTACTTTGCACAAAAAGTGCCAGAGATGACTTCATTTGCAGTCACTTGAAAAGTAGGGATTCTCCAATAAATGGTAAATGGTTGAAACAAATCTGAAGAAATGCATGACATACCTGTGTGTGTGTGTGTACGCATGTATGTATATATAGGGAGAGAGAGAGCGTCAATATAAACAGACTTTATTTCAATCAAGCTGTCTTTTCTATCCTTCAGGAGCAGAATGTTCTGATCATCAGCGCTCCAGAATGTAGTGTTTTCTTGGCAAGCATCACATATTGTGATGTGTTAGCTAAAAGTTCCATATCCTAGAGACTGATATATTCCTCTGTACTTGTACCTTGGGGATTCATCAAAACCTGGCATCATAAGCAGCTTTCTACTGCCACAGACTGGACAGCGAAACAATTTAAAATATCCCAGAAAAAGAAAATAAGCATGCTTAATCAGAGCTTTCTGGACAGGAAGGACATTTGAGCAAGTGAGGAATAAGCACTGCTTTTGTTAATTTGCATAGGCAGAATAGAGACTTCTGGGAAAAGGCCGAAATTACAGTCACAGAAAATGGCTGCATCTATAGAGAACGCTAAGAAGTCTTGGCAGCTTTTCCTCTGACCCTGGCCACTTTTACAAGCAATCCTATGATAGTCAGCAGGACCCACCCTAAAAAGGAAGGGGCATCCACTTGGACCCTTTCCACCTTTTCTAAATCTCGCCTGATCGAGCACTGATTGAGCAGATAAGCACATGTCATTCTCATTTCAGAAAGGTATTGGTTAGCTTGCTGCTAGCAGCTCAGTTATGTTATGATGTTAGAGGCTATGCAAGGAATGCTTTAGTCCAGCGATATGCAGTTTTTATTGCGCCTTGCATTCAGCAGGAAGATCTTTAGCTTGAATCTGTGGCCTAGGTATTCACCTTGGTATTTTTTTTGGCACAAAGTGAAGGAGTATTTGAGAGAAAATGCACAATGTGTTTCTTATGTTGTTATGAACAACTTGTTACTCTTTCTCATTAAGCTTCAGCCACTGCAGAAATATATAAATAAGGGCTGACTTCCTGTAAGACGTGTCCAAAGCTGGGACGGAATAAAAGAAGACACTTGTAAATGATAGTGCTATCGTTTGAGAAAGGGTAAGTTGAGACTGACTTTCATGCGTATTCACAGACCAAGCATCATAAAGATACCAGCATGATCTTCATTGCGGGCTTAGAGCCGGTATTAGCTTTTGAGAGGTAAGAGGATTTTGAGGGCTCGTTGGTCTAGGGGTATGATTCTCGCTTTGGGTGCGAGAGGTCCCGGGTTCAAATCCCGGACGAGCCCTTTTCTTGGTATTCTTTTCAAGTTGTTTTGAAGTTTGCGTTTCAAAACCAACATCAATTTTTTCTTTGCAGTAGTGGATAATTCTTTGCTAGAGTCTCATGCTTCAGCCCTGCCCAGTCTGAGCTAATACCAAACATCTGGTCTTGCATGGCATGTACGAGCGTTCAGCTAGGGATGTCGGGCAGGTTGCATGAAAGAAATCTAAAGCCAGAGGCCCATGGAATAGCCAGTTCGGAGCAGTTTCATTACAGAAAAATCAACTGTAGGTATCTGTTTCTGTAGTGTAGTGGTTATCACGTTCGCCTCACACGCGAAAGGTCCCCGGTTCGAAACCGGGCAGAAACAGTTGTTATATTGTGTTGGCTACAATGTTGATAGGTGCTGTTTTGCCATGGAATTGTCCAAGCCCTGAAGATTATTTCATGCAATCTCGTTCCAAGAAAGGGAATTCTCTCAAAACACTAAAGTAATCAGCGTGTGGATGTATCTGTTGGTTCTCAGACCTTGCCTTCAAAAGAGCCCTGCAATCGGTTCACTGCTCACCTAGAACAAGCATTAACATGGAGAATTGTTGGCACCAACAGGAATCTTATTTTAGTGGAGTGTTTCTGGCTTTGAGTGCAGAGGCCCTCGGCTCAATTCCAAGATGATCCTTCTCAAGGTGATGATACAAATGCATTGTCACCTTTACGTTTAATGTCAGAATCATTTATTTCCAGTTGGTGGTGTAAGAATGTTTGCAACAGTATGGCGATTTTTCCTAGCCATGCATGAATGAAAGCATATCACTCGCCTTTAGGTGTTTTTCTAATACATTGATATTTGCATCTTCCTTCCTAGCCTGCATGTTTGACTATCTTACAGGCTGCATGTAATAAGTATCACATCAGGGCCCTTCTTCTACTCAATTCACAACTGTTCTATCACGACATAGATAAGAAAGCTGCATCTGCTTTTGTTGTGTAGTGGTAATCAGGTTTACCTGACGTGTGAAAGCCCCATGCTTTGAAAGTACACAGTAACAAAGAAACCGATGACTTTTATAAAAAGGTGTCATGTGTGTCTCTTACTTTGCACAAAAAGTGCCAGAGATGACTTCATTTGCAGTCACTTGAAAAGTAGGGATTCTCCAATAAATGGTAAATGGTTGAAACAAATCTGAAGAAATGCATGACATACCTGTGTGTGTGTGTGTACGCATGTATGTATATATAGGGAGAGAGAGAGCGTCAATATAAACAGACTTTATTTCAATCAAGCTGTCTTTTCTATCCTTCAGGAGCAGAATGTTCTGATCATCAGCGCTCCAGAATGTAGTGTTTTCTTGGCAAGCATCACATATTGTGATGTGTTAGCTAAAAGTTCCATATCCTAGAGACTGACATATTCCTCTGTACTTGTACCTTGGGGATTCATCAAAACCTGGCATCATAAGCAGCTTTCTACTGCCACAGACTGGACAGCGAAACAATTTAAAATATCCCAGAAAAAGAAAATAAGCATGCTTAATCAGAGCTTTCTGGACAGGAAGGACATTTGAGCAAGTGAGGAATAAGCACTGCTTTTGTTAATTTGCATAGGCAGAATAGAGACTTCTGGGAAAAGGCCGAAATTACAGTCACAGAAAATGGCTGCATCTATAGAGAACGCTAAGAAGTGTTGGCAGCTTTTCCTCTGACCCTGGCCACTTTTACAAGCAATCCTATGATAGTCAGCAGGACCCACCCTAAAAAGGAAGGGGCATCCACTTGGACCCTTTCCACCTTTTCTAAATCTCGCCTGATCGAGCCTCATTGAGCACTGATTGAGCAGATAAGCACATGTCATTCTCATTTCAGAAAGGTATTGGTTAGCTTGCTGCTAGCAGCTCAGTTATGTTATGATGTTAGAGGCTATGCAAGGAATGCTTTAGTCCAGCGATATGCAGTTTTTATTGCGCCTTGCATTCAGCAGGAAGATCTTTAGCTTGAATCTGTGGCCTAGGTATTCACCTTGGTATTTCTTTTGGCACAAAGTGAAGGAGTATTTGAGAGAAAATGCACAATGTGTTTCTTATGTTGTTATGAACAACTTGTTACTCTTTCTCATTAAGCTTCAGCCACTGCAGAAATATATAAATAAGGGCTGACTTCCTGTAAGACGTGTCCAAAGCTGGGACGGAATAAAAGGAGACACTTGTAAATGATAGTGCTATCGTTTGAGAAAGGGTAAGTTGAGACTGACTTTCATGCGTATTCACAGACCAAGCATCATAAAGATACCAGCATGATCTTCATTGCGGGCTTAGAGCCGGTATTAGCTTTTGAGAGGTAAGAGGATTTTGAGGGCTCGTTGGTCTAGGGGTATGATTCTCGCTTTGGGTGCGAGAGGTCCCGGGTTCAAATCCCGGACGAGCCCTTTTCTTGGTACTCTTTTCAAGTTGTTTTGAAGTTTGCGTTTCAAAACCAACATCAATTTTTTCTTTGCAGTAGTGGATAATTCTTTGCTAGAGTCTCATGCTTCAGCCCTGCCCAGTCTGAGCTAATACCAAACATCTGGTCTTGCATGGCATGTACGAGCGTTCAGCTAGGGATGTCGGGCAGGTTGCATGAAAGAAATCTAAAGCCAGAGGCCCATGGAATAGCCAGTTCGGAGCAGTTTCATTACAGAAAAATCAACTGTAGGTATCTGTTTCTGTAGTGTAGTGGTTATCACGTTTGCCTCACACGCGAAAGGTCCCTGGTTTGAAACCGGGCAGAAACAGTTGTTATATTGTGTTGGCTACAATGTTGATAGGTGCCGTTTTGCCATGGAATTGTCCAAGCCCTGAAGATTATTTCATGCAATCTCGTTCCAAGAAAGGGAATTCTCTCAAAACACTAAAGTAATCGGCGTGTGGATGTATCTGTTGGTTCTCAGACCTTGCTTTCAAAAGAGCCCTGCAATCAGTTCACTGCTCACCTAGAAGAAGCATTAACATGGAGAATTGTTGGCACCAACAGGAATCTTATTTTAGTGGAGTGTTTCTGGCTTTGAGTGCAG
The DNA here is from genome assembly GCF_964204655.1 of Triturus cristatus. Taxonomy (NCBI): domain Eukaryota; kingdom Metazoa; phylum Chordata; class Amphibia; order Caudata; family Salamandridae; genus Triturus; species Triturus cristatus. Next base: position 739,585,204 of record NC_140591.1, on the reverse strand, counting down.
AGGCCCTCGGCTCAATTCCAAGATGATCCTTCTCAAGGTGATGATACAAATGCATTGTCACCTTTACGTTTAATGTCAGAATCATTTATTTCCAGTTGGTGGTGTAAGAATGTTTGCAACAGTATGGCGATTTTTCCTAGCCATGCATGAATGAAAGCATATCACTCGCCTTTAGGTGTTTTTCTAATACATTGATATTTGCATCTTCCTTCCTAGCCTGCATGTTTGACTATCTTACAGGCTGCATGTAATAAGTATCACATCAGGGCCCTTCTTCTACTCAATTCACAACTGTTCTATCACGACATAGATAAGAAAGCTGCATCTGCTTTTGTTGTGTAGTGGTAATCAGGTTTACCTGACGTGTGAAAGCCCCATGCTTTGAAAGTACACAGTAACAAAGAAACCGATGACTTTTATAAAAAGGTGTCATGTGTGTCTCTTACTTTGCACAAAAAGTGCCAGAGATGACTTCATTTGCAGTCACTTGAAAAGTAGGGATTCTCCAATAAATGGTAAATGGTTGAAACAAATCTGAAGAAATGCATGACATACCTGTGTGTGTGTGTGTACGCATGTATGTATATATAGGGAGAGAGAGAGCGTCAATATAAACAGACTTTATTTCAATCAAGCTGTCTTTTCTATCCTTCAGGAGCAGAATGTTCTGATCATCAGCACTCCAGAATGTAGTGTTTTCTTGGCAAGCATCACATATTGTGATGTGTTAGCTAAAAGTTCCATATCCTAGAGACTGATATATTCCTCTGTACTTGTACCTTGGGGATTCATCAAAACCTGGCATCATAAGCAGCTTTCTACTGCCACAGACTTGACAGCGAAACAATTTAAAATATCCCAGAAAAAGAAAATAAGCATGCTTAATCAGAGCTTTCTGGACAGGAAGGACATTTGAGCAAGTGAGGAATAAGCACTGCTTTTGTTAATTTGCATAGGCAGAATAGAGACTTCTGGGAAAAGGCCGAAATTACAGTCACAGAAAATGGCTGCATCTATAGAGAACGCTAAGAAGTGTTGGCAGCTTTTCCTCTGACCCTGGCCACTTTTACAAGCAATCCTATGATAGTCAGCAGGACCCACCCTAAAAAGGAAGGGGCATCCACTTGGACCCTTTCCACCTTTTCTAAATCTCGCCTGATCGAGCCTAATTGAGCACTGATTGAGCAGATAAGCACATGTCATTCTCATTTCAGAAAGGTATTGGTTAGCTTGCTGCTAGCAGCTCAGTTATGTTATGATGTTAGAGGCTATGCAAGGAATGCTTTCGTCCAGCGATATGCAGTTTTTATTGCGCCTTGCATTCAGCAGGAAGATCTTTAGCTTGAATCTGTGACCTAGGTATTCACCTTGGTATTTCTTTTGGCACAAAGTGAAGGAGTATTTGAGAGAAAATGCACAATGTGTTTCTTATGTTGTTATGAACAACTTGTTACTCTTTCTCATTAAGCTTCAGCCACTGCAGAAATATATAAATAAGGGCTGACTTCCTGTAAGACGTGTCCAAAGCTGGGACGGAATAAAAGGAGACACTTGTAAATGATAGTGCTATCGTTTGAGAAAGGGTAAGTTGAGACTGACTTTCATGCGTATTCACAGACCAAGCATCATAAAGATACCAGCATGATCTTCATTGCGGGCTTAGAGCCGGTATTAGCTTTTGAGAGGTAAGAGGATTTTGAGGGCTCGTTGGTCTAGGGGTATGATTCTCGCTTTGGGTGCGAGAGGTCCCGGGTTCAAATCCCGGACGAGCCCTTTTCTTGGTACTCTTTTCAAGTTGTTTTGAAGTTTGCGTTTCAAAACCAACATCAATTTTTTCTTTGCAGTAGTGGATAATTCTTTGCTAGAGTCTCATGCTTCAGCCCTGCCCAGTCTGAGCTAATACCAAACATCTGGTCTTGCATGGCATGTACGAGCGTTCAGCTAGGGATGTCGGGCAGGTTGCATGAAAGAAATCTAAAGCCAGAGGCCCATGGAATAGCCAGTTCGGAGCAGTTTCATTACAGAAAAATCAACTGTAGGTATCTGTTTCTGTAGTGTAGTGGTTATCACGTTTGCCTCACACGCGAAAGGTCCCCGGTTTGAAACCGGGCAGAAACAGTTGTTATATTGTGTTGGCTACAATGTTGATAGGTGCCGTTTTGCCATGGAATTGTCCAAGCCCTGAAGATTATTTCATGCAATCTCGTTCCAAGAAAGGGAATTCTCTCAAAACACTAAAGTAATCGGCGTGTGGATGTATCTGTTGGTTCTCAGACCTTGCTTTCAAAAGAGCCCTGCAATCGGTTCACTGCTCTCCTAGAACAAGCATTAACATGGAGAATTGTTGGCACCAACAGGAATCTTATTTTAGTGGAGTGTTTCTGGCTTTGAGTGCAGAGGCCCTCGGCTCAATTCCAAGATGATCCTTCTCAAGGTGATGATACAAATGCATTGTCACCTTTACGTTTAATGTCAGAATCATTTATTTCCAGTTGGTGGTGTAAGAATGTTTGCAACAGTATGGCGATTTTTCCTAGCCATGCATGAATGAAAGCATATCACTCGCCTTTAGGTGTTTTTCTAATACATTGATATTTGCATCTTCCTTCCTAGCCTGCATGTTTGACTATCTTACAGGCTGCATGTAATAAGTATCACATCAGGGCCCTTCTTCTACTCAATTCACAACTGTTCTATCACGACATAGATAAGAAAGCTGCATCTGCTTTTGTTGTGTAGTGGTAATCAGGTTTACCTGACGTGTGAAAGCCCCATGCTTTGAAAGTACACAGTAACAAAGAAACCGATGACTTTTATAAAAAGGTGTCATGTGTGTCTCTTACTTTGCACAAAAAGTGCCAGAGATGACTTCATTTGCAGTCACTTGAAAAGTAGGGATTCTCCAATAAATGGTAAATGGTTGAAACAAATCTGAAGAAATGCATGACATACCTGTGTGTGTGTGTGTACGCATGTATGTATATATAGGGAGAGAGAGAGCGTCAATATAAACAGACTTTATTTCAATCAAGCTGTCTTTTCTATCCTTCAGGAGCAGAATGTTCTGATCATCAGCGCTCCAGAATGTAGTGTTTTCTTGGCAAGCATCACATATTGTGATGTGTTAGCTAAAAGTTCCATATCCTAGAGACTGATATATTCCTCTGTACTTGTACCTTGGGGATTCATCAAAACCTGGCATCATAAGCAGCTTTCTACTGCCACAGACTGGACAGCGAAACAATTTAAAATATCCCAGAAAAAGAAAATAAGCATGCTTAATCAGAGCTTTCTGGACAGGAAGGACATTTGAGCAAGTGAGGAATAAGCACTGCTTTTGTTAATTTGCATAGGCAGAATAGAGACTTCTGGGAAAAGGCCGAAATTACAGTCACAGAAAATGGCTGCATCTATAGAGAACGCTAAGAAGTGTTGGCAGCTTTTCCTCTGACCCTGGCCACTTTTACAAGCAATCCTATGATAGTCAGCAGGACCCACCCTAAAAAGGAAGGGGCATCCACTTGGACCCTTTCCACCTTTTCTAAATCTCGCCTGATCGAGCACTGATTGAGCAGATAAGCACATGTCATTCTCATTTCAGAAAGGTATTGGTTAGCTTGCTGCTAGCAGCTCAGTTATGTTATGATGTTAGAGGCTATGCAAGGAATGCTTTAGTCCAGCGATATGCAGTTTTTATTGCACCTTGCATTCAGCAGGAAGATCTTTAGCTTGAATCTGTGGCCTAGGTATTCACCTTGGTATTTTTTTTGGCACAAAGTGAAGGAGTAATTGAGAGAAAATGCACAATGTGTTTCTTATGTTGTTATGAACAACTTGTTACTCTTTCTCATTAAGCTTCAGCCACTGCAGAAATATATAAATAAGGGCTGACTTCCTGTAAGACGTGTCCAAAGCTGGGACGGAATAAAAGGAGACACTTGTAAATGATAGTGCTATCGTTTGAGAAAGGGTAAGTTGAGACTGACTTTCATGCGTATTCACAGACCAAGCATCATAAAGATACCAGCATGATCTTCATTGCGGGCTTAGAGCCGGTATTAGCTTTTGAGAGGTAAGAGGATTTTGAGGGCTCGTTGGTCTAGGGGTATGATTCTCGCTTTGGGTGCGAGAGGTCCCGGGTTCAAATCCCGGACGAGCCCTTTTCTTGGTATTCTTTTCAAGTTGTTTTGAAGTTTGCGTTTCAAAACCAACATCAATTTTTTCTTTGCAGTAGTGGATAATTCTTTGCTAGAGTCTCATGCTTCAGCCCTGCCCAGTCTGAGCTAATACCAAACATCTGGTCTTGCATGGCATGTACGAGCGTTCAGCTAGGGATGTCGGGCAGGTTGCATGAAAGAAATCTAAAGCCAGAGGCCCATGGAATAGCCAGTTCGGAGCAGTTTCATTACAGAAAAATCAACTGTAGGTATCTGTTTCTGTAGTGTAGTGGTTATCACGTTCGCCTCACACGCGAAAGGTCCCCGGTTCGAAACCGGGCAGAAACAGTTGTTATATTGTGTTGGCTACAATGTTGATAGGTGCTGTTTTGCCATGGAATTGTCCAAGCCCTGAAGATTATTTCATGCAATCTCGTTCCAAGAAAGGGAATTCTCTCAAAACACTAAAGTAATCAGCGTGTGGATGTATCTGTTGGTTCTCAGACCTTGCCTTCAAAAGAGCCCTGCAATCGGTTCACTGCTCACCTAGAACAAGCATTAACATGGAGAATTGTTGGCACCAACAGGAATCTTATTTTAGTGGAGTGTTTCTGGCTTTGAGTGCAGAGGCCCTCGGCTCAATTCCAAGATGATCCTTCTCAAGGTGATGATACAAATGCATTGTCACCTTTACGTTTAATGTCAGAATCATTTATTTCCAGTTGGTGGTGTAAGAATGTTTGCAACAGTATGGCGATTTTTCCTAGCCATGCATGAATGAAAGCATATCACTCGCCTTTAGGTGTTTTTCTAATACATTGATATTTGCATCTTCCTTCCTAGCCTGCATGTTTGACTATCTTACAGGCTGCATGTAATAAGTATCACATCAGGGCCCTTCTTCTACTCAATTCACAACTGTTCTATCACGACATAGATAAGAAAGCTGCATCTGCTTTTGTTGTGTAGTGGTAATCAGGTTTACCTGACGTGTGAAAGCCCCATGCTTTGAAAGTACACAGTAACAAAGAAACCGATGACTTTTATAAAAAGGTGTCATGTGTGTCTCTTACTTTGCACAAAAAGTGCCAGAGATGACTTCATTTGCAGTCACTTGAAAAGTAGGGATTCTCCAATAAATGGTAAATGGTTGAAACAAATCTGAAGAAATGCATGACATACCTGTGTGTGTGTGTGTACGCATGTATGTATATATAGGGAGAGAGAGAGCGTCAATATAAACAGACTTTATTTCAATCAAGCTGTCTTTTCTATCCTTCAGGAGCAGAATGTTCTGATCATCAGCGCTCCAGAATGTAGTGTTTTCTTGGCAAGCATCACATATTGTGATGTGTTAGCTAAAAGTTCCATATCCTAGAGACTGACATATTCCTCTGTACTTGTACCTTGGGGATTCATCAAAACCTGGCATCATAAGCAGCTTTCTACTGCCACAGACTGGACAGCGAAACAATTTAAAATATCCCAGAAAAAGAAAATAAGCATGCTTAATCAGAGCTTTCTGGACAGGAAGGACATTTGATCAAGTGAGGAATAAGCACTGCTTTTGTTAATTTGCATAGGCAGAATAGAGACTTCTGGGAAAAGGCCGAAATTACAGTCACAGAAAATGGCTGCATCTATAGAGAACGCTAAGAAGTGTTGGCAGCTTTTCCTCTGACCCTGGCCACTTTTACAAGCAATCCTATGATAGTCAGCAGGACCCACCCTAAAAAGGAAGGGGCATCCACTTGGACCCTTTCCACCTTTTCTAAATCTCGCCTGATCGAGCCTCATTGAGCACTGATTGAGCAGATAAGCACATGTCATTCTCATTTCAGAAAGGTATTGGTTAGCTTGCTGCTAGCAGCTCAGTTATGTTATGATGTTAGAGGCTATGCAAGGAATGCTTTAGTCCAGCGATATGCAGTTTTTATTGCGCCTTGCATTCAGCAGGAAGATCTTTAGCTTGAATCTGTGGCCTAGGTATTCACCTTGGTATTTCTTTTGGCACAAAGTGAAGGAGTATTTGAGAGAAAATGCACAATGTGTTTCTTAGGTTGTTATGAACAACTTGTTATTCTTTCTCATTAAGCTTCAGCCACTGCAGAAATATATAAATAAGGGCTGACTTCCTGTAAGACGTGTCCAAAGCTGGGACGGAATAAAAGGAGACACTTGTAAATGATAGTGCTATCGTTTGAGAAAGGGTAAGTTGAGACTGACTTTCATGCGTATTCACAGACCAAGCATCATAAAGATACCAGCATGATCTTCATTGCGGGCTTAGAGCCGGTATTAGCTTTTGAGAGGTAAGAGGATTTTGAGGGCTCGTTGGTCTAGGGGTATGATTCTCGCTTTGGGTGCGAGAGGTCCCGGGTTCAAATCCCGGACGAGCCCTTTTCTTGGTACTCTTTTCAAGTTGTTTTGAAGTTTGCGTTTCAAAACCAACATCAATTTTTTCTTCGCAGTAGTGGATAATTCTTTGCTAGAGTCTCATGCTTCAGCCCTGCCCAGTCTGAGCTAATACCAAACATCTGGTCTTGCATGGCATGTACGAGCGTTCAGCTAGGGATGTCGGGCAGGTTGCATGAAATAAATCTAAAGCCAGAGGCCCATGGAATAGCCAGTTCGGAGCAGTTTCATTACAGAAAAATCAACTGTAGGTATCTGTTTCTGTAGTGTAGTGGTTATCACGTTTGCCTCACACGCGAAAGGTCCCCGGTTCGAAACCGGGCAGAAACAGTTGTTATATTGTGTTGGCTACAATGTTGATAGGTGCCGTTTTGCCATGGAATTGTCCAAGCCCTGAAGATTATTTCATGCAATCTCGTTCCAAGAAAGGGAATTCTCTCAAAACACTAAAGTAATCGGCGTGTGGATGTATCTGTTGGTTCTCAGACCTTGCTTTCAAAAGAGCCCTGCAATCGGTTCACTGCTCACCTAGAACAAGCATTAACATGGAGAATTGTTGGCACCAACAGGAATCTTATTTTAGTGGAGTGTTTCTGGCTTTGAGTGCAGAGGCCCTCGGCTCAATTCCAAGATGATCCTTCTCAAGGTGATGATACAAATGCATTGTCACCTTTACGTTCAATGTCAGAATCATTTATTTCCAGTTGGTGGTGTAAGAATGTTTGCAACAGTATGGCGATTTTTCCTAGCCATGCATGAATGAAAGCATATCACTCGCCTTTAGGTGTTTTTCTAATACATTGATATTTGCATCTTCCTTCCTAGCCTGCATGTTTGACTATCTTACAGGCTGCATGTAATAAGTATCACATCAGGGCCCTTCTTCTACTCAATTCACAACTGTTCTATCACGACATAGATAAGAAAGCTGCATCTGCTTTTGTTGTGTAGTGGTAATCAGGTTTACCTGACGTGTGAAAGCCCCATGCTTTGAAAGTACACAGTAACAAAGAAACCGATGACTTTTATAAAAAGGTGTCATGTGCGTCTCTTACTTTGCACAAAAAGTGCCAGAGATGACTTCATTTGCAGTCACTTGAAAAGTAGGGATTCTCCAATAAATGGTAAATGGTTGAAACAAATCTGAAGAAATGCATGACATACCTGTGTGTGTGTGTGTACGCATGTATGTATATATAGGGAGAGAGAGAGCGTCAATATAAACAGACTTTATTTCAATCAAGCTGTATTTTCTATCCTTCAGGAGCAGAATGTTCTGATCATCAGCGCTCCAGAATGTAGTGTTTTCTTGGCAAGCATCACATATTGTGATGTGTTAGCTAAAAGTTCCATATCCTAGAGACTGATATATTCCTCTGTACTTGTACCTTGGGGATTCATCAAAACCTGGCATCATAAGCAGCTTTCTACTGCCACAGACTGGACAGCGAAACAATTTAAAATATCCCAGAAAAAGAAAATAAGCATGCTTAATCAGAGCTTTCTGGACAGGAAGGACCTTTGAGCAAGTGAGGAATAAGCACTGCTTTTGTTAATTTGCATAGGCAGAATAGAGAGTTCTGGGAAAAGGCCGAAATTACAGTCACAGAAAATGGCTGCATCTATAGAGAACGCTAAGAAGTGTTGGCAGCTTTTCCTCTGACCCTGACCACTTTTACAAGCAATCCTATGATAGTCAGCAGGACCCACCCTAAAAAGGAAGGGGCATCCACTTGGACCCTTTCCACCTTTTCTAAATCTGGCCTGATTGAGCACTGATTGAGCAGATAAGCACATGTCATTCTCATTTCAGAAAGGTATTGGTTAGCTTGCTGCTAGCAGCTCAGTTATGTTATGATGTTAGAGGCTATGCAAGGAATGCTTTAGTCCAGCGATATGCAGTTTTTATTGCGCCTTGCATTCAGCAGGAAGATCTTTAGCTTGAATCTGTGGCCTAGGTATTCACCTTGGTATTTCTTTTGGCACAAAGTGAAGGAGTATTTGAGAGAAAATGCACAATGTGTTTCTTATGTTGTTATGAACAACTTGTTACTCTTTCTCATTAAGCTTCAGCCACTGCAGAAATATATAAATAAGGGCTGACTTCCTGTAAGACGTGTCCAAAGCTGGGACGGAATAAAAGGAGACACTTGTAAATGATAGTGCTATCGTTTGAGAAAGGGTAAGTTGAGACTGACTTTCATGCGTATTCACAGACCAAGCATCATAAAGATACCAGCATGATCTTCATTGCGGGCTTAGAGCCGGTATTAGCTTTTGAGAGGTAAGAGGATTTTGAGGGCTCGTTGGTCTAGGGGTATGATTCTCGCTTTGGGTGCGAGAGGTCCCGGGTTCAAATCCCGGACGAGCCCTTTTCTTGGTACTCTTTTCAAGTTGTTTTGAAGTTTGCGTTTCAAAACCAACATCAATTTTTTCTTTGCAGTAGTGGATAATTCTTTGCTAGAGTCTCATGCTTCAGCCCTGCCCAGTCTGAGCTAATACCAAACATCTGGTCTTGCATGGCATGTACGAGCGTTCAGCTAGGGATGTCGGGCAGGTTGCATGAAAGAAATCTAAAGCCAGAGGCCCATGGAATAGCCAGTTCGGAGCAGTTTCATTACAGAAAAATCAACTGTAGGTATCTGTTTCTGTAGTGTAGTGGTTATCACGTTTGCCTCACACGCGAAAGGTCCCTGGTTTGAAACCGGGCAGAAACAGTTGTTATATTGTGTTGGCTACAATGTTGATAGGTGCCGTTTTGCCATGGAATTGTCCAAGCCCTGAAGATTATTTCATGCAATCTCGTTCCAAGAAAGGGAATTCTCTCAAAACACTAAAGTAATCGGCGTGTGGATGTATCTGTTGGTTCTCAGACCTTGCTTTCAAAAGAGCCCTGCAATCGGTTCACTGCTCACCTAGAACAAGCATTAACATGGAGAATTGTTGGCACCAACAGGAATCTTATTTTAGTGGAGTGTTTCTGGCTTTGAGTGCAGAGGCCCTCGGCTCAATTCCAAGATGATCCTTCTCAAGGTGATGATACAAATGCATTGTCACCTTTACGTTTAATGTCAGAATCATTTATTTCCAGTTGGTGGTGTAAGAATGTTTGCAACAGTATGGCGATTTTTCCTAGCCATGCATGAATGAAAGCATATCACTCGCCTTTAGGTGTTTTTCTAATACATTGATATTTGCATCTTCCTTCCTAGCCTGCATGTTTGACTATCTTACAGGCTGCATGTAATAAGTATCACATCAGGGCCCTTCTTCTACTCAATTCACAACTGTTCTATCACGACATAGATAAGAAAGCTGCATCTGCTTTTGTTGTGTAGTGGTAATCAGGTTTACCTGACGTGTGAAAGCCCCATGCTTTGAAAGTACACAGTAACAAAGAAACCGATGACTTTTATAAAAAGGTGTCATGTGTGTCTCTTACTTTGCACAAAAAGTGCCAGAGATGACTTCATTTGCAGTCACTTGAAAAGTAGGGATTCTCCAATAAATGGTAAATGGTTGAAACAAATCTGAAGAAATGCATGACATACCTGTGTGTGTGTGTGTACGCATGTATGTATATATAGGGAGAGAGAGAGCGTCAATATAAACAGACTTTATTTCAATCAAGCTGTCTTTTCTATCCTTCAGGAGCAGAATGTTCTGATCATCAGCGCTCCAGAATGTAGTGTTTTCTTGGCAAGCATCACATATTGTGATGTGTTAGCTAAAAGTTCCATATCCTAGAGACTGATATATTCCTCTGTACTTGTACCTTGGGGATTCATCAAAACCTGGCATCATAAGCAGCTTTCTACTGCCACAGACTTGACAGCGAAACAATTTAAAATATCCCAGAAAAAGAAAATAAGCATGCTTAATCAGAGCTTTCTGGACAGGAAGGACATTTAAGCAAGTGAGGAATAAGCACTGCTTTTGTTAATTTGCATAGGCAGAATAGAGACTTCTGGGAAAAGGCCGAAATTACAGTCACAGAAAATGGCTGCATCTATAGAGAACGCTAAGAAGTGTTGGCAGCTTTTCCTCTGACCCTGGCCACTTTTACAAGCAATCCTATGATAGTCAGCAGGACCCACCCTAAAAAGGAAGGGGCATCCACTTGGACCCTTTCCACCTTTTCTAAATCTCGCCTGATCGAGCCTGATTGAGCACTGATTGAGCAGATAAGCACATGTCATTCTCATTTCAGAAAGGTATTGGTTAGCTTGCTGCTAGCAGCTCAGTTATGTTATGATGTTAGAGGCTATGCAAGGAATGCTTTAGTCCAGCGATATGCAGTTTTTATTGCGCCTTGCATTCAGCAGGAAGATCTTTAGCTTGAATCTGTGGCCTAGGTATTCACCTTGGTATTTTTTTTGGCACAAAGTGAAGGAGTATTTGAGAGAAAATGCACAATGTGTTTCTTATGTTGTTATGAACAACTTGTTACTCTTTCTCATTAAGCTTCAGCCACTGCAGAAATATATAAATAAGGGCTGACTTCCTGTAAGACGTGTCCAAAGCTGGGACGGAATAAAAGAAGACACTTGTAAATGATAGTGCTATCGTTTGAGAAAGGGTAAGTTGAGACTGACTTTCATGCGTATTCACAGACCAAGCATCATAAAGATACCAGCATGATCTTCATTGCGGGCTTAGAGCCGGTATTAGCTTTTGAGAGGTAAGAGGATTTTGAGGGCTCGTTGGTCTAGGGGTATGATTCTCGCTTTGGGTGCGAGAGGTCCCGGGTTCAAATCCCGGACGAGCCCTTTTCTTGGTATTCTTTTCAAGTTGTTTTGAAGTTTGCGTTTCAAAACCAACATCAATTTTTTCTTTGCAGTAGTGGATAATTCTTTGCTAGAGTCTCATGCTTCAGCCCTGCCCAGTCTGAGCTAATACCAAACATCTGGTCTTGCATGGCATGTACGAGCGTTCAGCTAGGGATGTCGGGCAGGTTGCATGAAAGAAATCTAAAGCCAGAGGCCCATGGAATAGCCAGTTCGGAGCAGTTTCATTACAGAAAAATCAACTGTAGGTATCTGTTTCTGTAGTGTAGTGGTTATCACGTTCGCCTCACACGCGAAAGGTCCCCGGTTCGAAACCGGGCAGAAACAGTTGTTATATTGTGTTGGCTACAATGTTGATAGGTGCTGTTTTGCCATGGAATTGTCCAAGCCCTGAAGATTATTTCATGCAATCTCGTTCCAAGAAAGGGAATTCTCTCAAAACACTAAAGTAATCAGCGTGTGGATGTATCTGTTGGTTCTCAGACCTTGCCTTCAAAAGAGCCCTGCAATCGGTTCACTGCTCACCTAGAACAAGCATTAACATGGAGAATTGTTGGCACCAACAGGAATCTTATTTTAGTGGAGTGTTTCTGGCTTTGAGTGCAGAGGCCCTCGGCTCAATTCCAAGATGATCCTTCTCAAGGTGATGATACAAATGCATTGTCACCTTTACGTTTAATGTCAGAATCATTTATTTCCAGTTGGTGGTGTAAGAATGTTTGCAACAGTATGGCGATTTTTCCTAGCCATGCATGAATGAAAGCATATCACTCGCCTTTAGGTGTTTTTCTAATACATTGATATTTGCATCTTCCTTCCTAGCCTGCATGTTTGACTATCTTACAGGCTGCATGTAATAAGTATCACATCAGGGCCCTTCTTCTACTCAATTCACAACTGTTCTATCACGACATAGATAAGAAAGCTGCATCTGCTTTTGTTGTGTAGTGGTAATCAGGTTTACCTGACGTGTGAAAGCCCCATGCTTTGAAAGTACACAGTAACAAAGAAACCGATGACTTTTATAAAAAGGTGTCATGTGTGTCTCTTACTTTGCACAAAAAGTGCCAGAGATGACTTCATTTGCAGTCACTTGAAAAGTAGGGATTCTCCAATAAATGGTAAATGGTTGAAACAAATCTGAAGAAATGCATGACATACCTGTGTGTGTGTGTGTACGCATGTATGTATATATAGGGAGAGAGAGAGCGTCAATATAAACAGACTTTATTTCAATCAAGCTGTCTTTTCTATCCTTCAGGAGCAGAATGTTCTGATCATCAGCGCTCCAGAATGTAGTGTTTTCTTGGCAAGCATCACATATTGTGATGTGTTAGCTAAAAGTTCCATATCCTAGAGACTGACATATTCCTCTGTACTTGTACCTTGGGGATTCATCAAAACCTGGCATCATAAGCAGCTTTCTACTGCCACAGACTGGACAGCGAAACAATTTAAAATATCCCAGAAAAAGAAAATAAGCATGCTTAATCAGAGCTTTCTGGACAGGAAGGACATTTGAGCAAGTGAGGAATAAGCACTGCTTTTGTTAATTTGCATAGGCAGAATAGAGACTTCTGGGAAAAGGCCGAAATTACAGTCACAGAAAATGGCTGCATCTATAGAGAACGCTAAGAAGTGTTGGCAGCTTTTCCTCTGACCCTGGCCACTTTTACAAGCAATCCTATGATAGTCAGCAGGACCCACCCTAAAAAGGAAGGGGCATCCACTTGGACCCTTTCCACCTTTTCTAAATCTCGCCTGATCGAGCCTCATTGAGCACTGATTGAGCAGATAAGCACATGTCATTCTCATTTCAGAAAGGTATTGGTTAGCTTGCTGCTAGCAGCTCAGTTATGTTATGATGTTAGAGGCTATGCAAGGAATGCTTTAGTCCAGCGATATGCAGTTTTTATTGCGCCTTGCATTCAGCAGGAAGATCTTTAGCTTGAATCTGTGGCCTAGGTATTCACCTTGGTATTTCTTTTGGCACAAAGTGAAGGAGTATTTGAGAGAAAATGCACAATGTGTTTCTTATGTTGTTATGAACAACTTGTTACTCTTTCTCATTAAGCTTCAGCCACTGCAGAAATATATAAATAAGGGCTGACTTCCTGTAAGACGTGTCCAAAGCTGGGACGGAATAAAAGGAGACACTTGTAAATGATAGTGCTATCGTTTGAGAAAGGGTAAGTTGAGACTGACTTTCATGCGTATTCACAGACCAAGCATCATAAAGATACCAGCATGATCTTCATTGCGGGCTTAGAGCCGGTATTAGCTTTTGAGAGGTAAGAGGATTTTGAGGGCTCGTTGGTCTAGGGGTATGATTCTCGCTTTGGGTGCGAGAGGTCCCGGGTTCAAATCCCGGACGAGCCCTTTTCTTGGTACTCTTTTCAAGTTGTTTTGAAGTTTGCGTTTCAAAACCAACATCAATTTTTTCTTTGCAGTAGTGGATAATTCTTTGCTAGAGTCTCATGCTTCAGCCCTGCCCAGTCTGAGCTAATACCAAACATCTGGTCTTGCATGGCATGTACGAGCGTTCAGCTAGGGATGTCGGGCAGGTTGCATGAAAGAAATCTAAAGCCAGAGGCCCATGGAATAGCCAGTTCGGAGCAGTTTCATTACAGAAAAATCAACTGTAGGTATCTGTTTCTGTAGTGTAGTGGTTATCACGTTTGCCTCACACGCGAAAGGTCCCTGGTTTGAAACCGGGCAGAAACAGTTGTTATATTGTGTTGGCTACAATGTTGATAGGTGCCGTTTTGCCATGGAATTGTCCAAGCCCTGAAGATTATTTCATGCAATCTCGTTCCAAGAAAGGGAATTCTCTCAAAACACTAAAGTAATCGGCGTGTGGATGTATCTGTTGGTTCTCAGACCTTGCTTTCAAAAGAGCCCTGCAATCAGTTCACTGCTCACCTAGAAGAAGCATTAACATGGAGAATTGTTGGCACCAACAGGAATCTTATTTTAGTGGAGTGTTTCTGGCTTTGAGTGCAGAGGCCCTCGGCTCAATTCCAAGATGATCCTTCTCAAGGTGATGATACAAATGCATTGTCACCTTTACGTTTAATGTCAGAATCATTTATTTCCAGTTGGTGGTGTAAGAATGTTTGCAACAGTATGGCGATTTTTCCTAGCCATGCATGAATGAAAGCATATCACTCGCCTTTAGGTGTTTTTCTAATACATTGATATTTGCATCTTCCTTCCTAGCCTGCATGTTTGACTATCTTACAGGCTGCATGTAATAAGTATCACATCAGGGCCCTTCTTCTACTCAATTCACAACTGTTCTATCACGACATAGATAAGAAAGCTGCATCTGCTTTTGTTGTGTAGTGGTAATCAGGTTTACCTGACGTGTGAAAGCCCCATGCTTTGAAAGTACACAGTAACAAAGAAACCGATGACTTTTATAAAAAGGTGTCATGTGTGTCTCTTACTTTGCACAAAAAGTGCCAGAGATGACTTCATTTGCAGTCACTTGAAAAGTAGGGATTCTCCAATAAATGGTAAATGGTTGAAACAAATCTGAAGAAATGCATGACATACCTGTGTGTGTGTGTGTACGCATGTATGTATATATAGGGAGAGAGAGAGCGTCAATATAAACAGACTTTATTTCAATCAAGCTGTCTTTTCTATCCTTCAGGAGCAGAATGTTCTGATCATCAGCACTCCAGAATGTAGTGTTTTCTTGGCAAGCATCACATATTGTGATGTGTTAGCTAAAAGTTCCATATCCTAGAGACTGATATATTCCTCTGTACTTGTACCTTGGGGATTCATCAAAACCTGGCATCATAAGCAGCTTTCTACTGCCACAGACTTGACAGCGAAACAATTTAAAATATCCCAGAAAAAGAAAATAAGCATGCTTAATCAGAGCTTTCTGGACAGGAAGGACATTTGAGCAAGTGAGGAATAAGCACTGCTTTTGTTAATTTGCATAGGCAGAATAGAGACTTCTGGGAAAAGGCCGAAATTACAGTCACAGAAAATGGCTGCATCTATAGAGAACGCTAAGAAGTGTTGGCAGCTTTTCCTCTGACCCTGGCCACTTTTACAAGCAATCCTATGATAGTCAGCAGGACCCACCCTAAAAAGGAAGGGGCATCCACTTGGACCCTTTCCACCTTTTCTAAATCTCGCCTGATCGAGCCTGATTGAGCACTGATTGAGCAGATAAGCACATGTCATTCTCATTTCAGAAAGGTATTGGTTAGCTTGCTGCTAGCAGCTCAGTTATGTTATGATGTTAGAGGCTATGCAAGGAATGCTTTCGTCCAGCGATATGCAGTTTTTATTGCGCCTTGCATTCAGCAGGAAGATCTTTAGCTTGAATCTGTGACCTAGGTATTCACCTTGGTATTTCTTTTGGCACAAAGTGAAGGAGTATTTGAGAGAAAATGCACAATGTGTTTCTTATGTTGTTATGAACAACTTGTTACTCTTTCTCATTAAGCTTCAGCCACTGCAGAAATATATAAATAAGGGCTGACTTCCTGTAAGACGTGTCCAAAGCTGGGACGGAATAAAAGGAGACACTTGTAAATGATAGTGCTATCGTTTGAGAAAGGGTAAGTTGAGACTGACTTTCATGCGTATTCACAGACCAAGCATCATAAAGATACCAGCATGATCTTCATTGCGGGCTTAGAGCCGGTATTAGCTTTTGAGAGGTAAGAGGATTTTGAGGGCTCGTTGGTCTAGGGGTATGATTCTCGCTTTGGGTGCGAGAGGTCCCGGGTTCAAATCCCGGACGAGCCCTTTTCTTGGTACTCTTTTCAAGTTGTTTTGAAGTTTGCGTTTCAAAACCAACATCAATTTTTTCTTTGCAGTAGTGGATAATTCTTTGCTAGAGTCTCATGCTTCAGCCCTGCCCAGTCTGAGCTAATACCAAACATCTGGTCTTGCATGGCATGTACGAGCGTTCAGCTAGGGATGTCGGGCAGGTTGCATGAAAGAAATCTAAAGCCAGAGGCCCATGGAATAGCCAGTTCGGAGCAGTTTCATTACAGAAAAATCAACTGTAGGTATCTGTTTCTGTAGTGTAGTGGTTATCACGTTTGCCTCACACGCGAAAGGTCCCCGGTTTGAAACCGGGCAGAAACAGTTGTTATATTGTGTTGGCTACAATGTTGATAGGTGCCGTTTTGCCATGGAATTGTCCAAGCCCTGAAGATTATTTCATGCAATCTCGTTCCAAGAAAGGGAATTCTCTCAAAACACTAAAGTAATCGGCGTGTGGATGTATCTGTTGGTTCTCAGACCTTGCTTTCAAAAGAGCCCTGCAATCGGTTCACTGCTCTCCTAGAACAAGCATTAACATGGAGAATTGTTGGCACCAACAGGAATCTTATTTTAGTGGAGTGTTTCTGGCTTTGAGTGCAGAGGCCCTCGGCTCAATTCCAAGATGATCCTTCTCAAGGTGATGATACAAATGCATTGTCACCTTTACGTTTAATGTCAGAATCATTTATTTCCAGTTGGTGGTGTAAGAATGTTTGCAACAGTATGGCGATTTTTCCTAGCCATGCATGAATGAAAGCATATCACTCGCCTTTAGGTGTTTTTCTAATACATTGATATTTGCATCTTCCTTCCTAGCCTGCATGTTTGACTATCTTACAGGCTGCATGTAATAAGTATCACATCAGGGCCCTTCTTCTACTCAATTCACAACTGTTCTATCACGACATAGATAAGAAAGCTGCATCTGCTTTTGTTGTGTAGTGGTAATCAGGTTTACCTGACGTGTGAAAGCCCCATGCTTTGAAAGTACACAGTAACAAAGAAACCGATGACTTTTATAAAAAGGTGTCATGTGTGTCTCTTACTTTGCACAAAAAGTGCCAGAGATGACTTCATTTGCAGTCACTTGAAAAGTAGGGATTCTCCAATAAATGGTAAATGGTTGAAACAAATCTGAAGAAATGCATGACATACCTGTGTGTGTGTGTGTACGCATGTATGTATATATAGGGAGAGAGAGAGCGTCAATATAAACAGACTTTATTTCAATCAAGCTGTCTTTTCTATCCTTCAGGAGCAGAATGTTCTGATCATCAGCGCTCCAGAATGTAGTGTTTTCTTGGCAAGCATCACATATTGTGATGTGTTAGCTAAAAGTTCCATATCCTAGAGACTGATATATTCCTCTGTACTTGTACCTTGGGGATTCATCAAAACCTGGCATCATAAGCAGCTTTCTACTGCCACAGACTGGACAGCGAAACAATTTAAAATATCCCAGAAAAAGAAAATAAGCATGCTTAATCAGAGCTTTCTGGACAGGAAGGACATTTGAGCAAGTGAGGAATAAGCACTGCTTTTGTTAATTTGCATAGGCAGAATAGAGACTTCTGGGAAAAGGCCGAAATTACAGTCACAGAAAATGGCTGCATCTATAGAGAACGCTAAGAAGTGTTGGCAGCTTTTCCTCTGACCCTGGCCACTTTTACAAGCAATCCTATGATAGTCAGCAGGACCCACCCTAAAAAGGAAGGGGCATCCACTTGGACCCTTTCCACCTTTTCTAAATCTCGCCTGATCGAGCACTGATTGAGCAGATAAGCACATGTCATTCTCATTTCAGAAAGGTATTGGTTAGCTTGCTGCTAGCAGCTCAGTTATGTTATGATGTTAGAGGCTATGCAAGGAATGCTTTAGTCCAGCGATATGCAGTTTTTATTGCACCTTGCATTCAGCAGGAAGATCTTTAGCTTGAATCTGTGGCCTAGGTATTCACCTTGGTATTTTTTTTGGCACAAAGTGAAGGAGTAATTGAGAGAAAATGCACAATGTGTTTCTTATGTTGTTATGAACAACTTGTTACTCTTTCTCATTAAGCTTCAGCCACTGCAGAAATATATAAATAAGGGCTGACTTCCTGTAAGACGTGTCCAAAGCTGGGACGGAATAAAAGGAGACACTTGTAAATGATAGTGCTATCGTTTGAGAAAGGGTAAGTTGAGACTGACTTTCATGCGTATTCACAGACCAAGCATCATAAAGATACCAGCATGATCTTCATTGCGGGCTTAGAGCCGGTATTAGCTTTTGAGAGGTAAGAGGATTTTGAGGGCTCGTTGGTCTAGGGGTATGATTCTCGCTTTGGGTGCGAGAGGTCCCGGGTTCAAATCCCGGACGAGCCCTTTTCTTGGTATTCTTTTCAAGTTGTTTTGAAGTTTGCGTTTCAAAACCAACATCAATTTTTTCTTTGCAGTAGTGGATAATTCTTTGCTAGAGTCTCATGCTTCAGCCCTGCCCAGTCTGAGCTAATACCAAACATCTGGTCTTGCATGGCATGTACGAGCGTTCAGCTAGGGATGTCGGGCAGGTTGCATGAAAGAAATCTAAAGCCAGAGGCCCATGGAATAGCCAGTTCGGAGCAGTTTCATTACAGAAAAATCAACTGTAGGTATCTGTTTCTGTAGTGTAGTGGTTATCACGTTCGCCTCACACGCGAAAGGTCCCCGGTTCGAAACCGGGCAGAAACAGTTGTTATATTGTGTTGGCTACAATGTTGATAGGTGCTGTTTTGCCATGGAATTGTCCAAGCCCTGAAGATTATTTCATGCAATCTCGTTCCAAGAAAGGGAATTCTCTCAAAACACTAAAGTAATCAGCGTGTGGATGTATCTGTTGGTTCTCAGACCTTGCCTTCAAAAGAGCCCTGCAATCGGTTCACTGCTCACCTAGAACAAGCATTAACATGGAGAATTGTTGGCACCAACAGGAATCTTATTTTAGTGGAGTGTTTCTGGCTTTGAGTGCAGAGGCCCTCGGCTCAATTCCAAGATGATCCTTCTCAAGGTGATGATACAAATGCATTGTCACCTTTACGTTTAATGTCAGAATCATTTATTTCCAGTTGGTGGTGTAAGAATGTTTGCAACAGTATGGCGATTTTTCCTAGCCATGCATGAATGAAAGCATATCACTCGCCTTTAGGTGTTTTTCTAATACATTGATATTTGCATCTTCCTTCCTAGCCTGCATGTTTGACTATCTTACAGGGTGCATGTAATAAGTATCACATCAGGGCCCTTCTTCTACTCAATTCACAACTGTTCTATCACGACATAGATAAGAAAGCTGCATCTGCTTTTGTTGTGTAGTGGTAATCAGGTTTACCTGACGTGTGAAAGCCCCATGCTTTGAAAGTACACAGTAACAAAGAAACCGATGACTTTTATAAAAAGGTGTCATGTGTGTCTCTTACTTTGCACAAAAAGTGCCAGAGATGACTTCATTTGCAGTCACTTGAAAAGTAGGGATTCTCCAATAAATGGTAAATGGTTGAAACAAATCTGAAGAAATGCATGACATACCTGTGTGTGTGTGTGTACGCATGTATGTATATATAGGGAGAGAGAGAGCGTCAATATAAACAGACTTTATTTCAATCAAGCTGTCTTTTCTATCCTTCAGGAGCAGAATGTTCTGATCATCAGCGCTCCAGAATGTAGTGTTTTCTTGGCAAGCATCACATATTGTGATGTGTTAGCTAAAAGTTCCATATCCTAGAGACTGACATATTCCTCTGTACTTGTACCTTGGGGATTCATCAAAACCTGGCATCATAAGCAGCTTTCTACTGCCACAGACTGGACAGCGAAACAATTTAAAATATCCCAGAAAAAGAAAATAAGCATGCTTAATCAGAGCTTTCTGGACAGGAAGGACATTTGATCAAGTGAGGAATAAGCACTGCTTTTGTTAATTTGCATAGGCAGAATAGAGACTTCTGGGAAAAGGCCGAAATTACAGTCACAGAAAATGGCTGCATCTATAGAGAACGCTAAGAAGTGTTGGCAGCTTTTCCTCTGACCCTGGCCACTTTTACAAGCAATCCTATGATAGTCAGCAGGACCCACCCTAAAAAGGAAGGGGCATCCACTTGGACCCTTTCCACCTTTTCTAAATCTCGCCTGATCGAGCCTCATTGAGCACTGATTGAGCAGATAAGCACATGTCATTCTCATTTCAGAAAGGTATTGGTTAGCTTGCTGCTAGCAGCTCAGTTATGTTATGATGTTAGAGGCTATGCAAGGAATGCTTTAGTCCAGCGATATGCAGTTTTTATTGCGCCTTGCATTCAGCAGGAAGATCTTTAGCTTGAATCTGTGGCCTAGGTATTCACCTTGGTATTTCTTTTGGCACAAAGTGAAGGAGTATTTGAGAGAAAATGCACAATGTGTTTCTTAGGTTGTTATGAACAACTTGTTATTCTTTCTCATTAAGCTTCAGCCACTGCAGAAATATATAAATAAGGGCTGACTTCCTGTAAGACGTGTCCAAAGCTGGGACGGAATAAAAGGAGACACTTGTAAATGATAGTGCTATCGTTTGAGAAAGGGTAAGTTGAGACTGACTTTCATGCGTATTCACAGACCAAGCATCATAAAGATACCAGCATGATCTTCATTGCGGGCTTAGAGCCGGTATTAGCTTTTGAGAGGTAAGAGGATTTTGAGGGCTCGTTGGTCTAGGGGTATGATTCTCGCTTTGGGTGCGAGAGGTCCCGGGTTCAAATCCCGGACGAGCCCTTTTCTTGGTACTCTTTTCAAGTTGTTTTGAAGTTTGCGTTTCAAAACCAACATCAATTTTTTCTTCGCAGTAGTGGATAATTCTTTGCTAGAGTCTCATGCTTCAGCCCTGCCCAGTCTGAGCTAATACCAAACATCTGGTCTTGCATGGCATGTACGAGCGTTCAGCTAGGGATGTCGGGCAGGTTGCATGAAATAAATCTAAAGCCAGAGGCCCATGGAATAGCCAGTTCGGAGCAGTTTCATTACAGAAAAATCAACTGTAGGTATCTGTTTCTGTAGTGTAGTGGTTATCACGTTTGCCTCACACGCGAAAGGTCCCCGGTTCGAAACCGGGCAGAAACAGTTGTTATATTGTGTTGGCTACAATGTTGATAGGTGCCTTTTTGCCATGGAATTGTCCAAGCCCTGAAGATTATTTCATGCAATCTCGTTCCAAGAAAGGGAATTCTCTCAAAACACTAAAGTAATCGGCGTGTGGATGTATCTGTTGGTTCTCAGACCTTGCTTTCAAAAGAGCCCTGCAATCGGTTCACTGCTCACCTAGAACAAGCATTAACATGGAGAATTGTTGGCACCAACAGGAATCTTATTTTAGTGGAGTGTTTCTGGCTTTGAGTGCAGAGGCCCTCGGCTCAATTCCAAGATGATCCTTCTCAAGGTGATGATACAAATGCATTGTCACCTTTACGTTCAATGTCAGAATCATTTATTTCCAGTTGGTGGTGTAAGAATGTTTGCAACAGTATGGCGATTTTTCCTAGCCATGCATGAATGAAAGCATATCACTCGCCTTTAGGTGTTTTTCTAATACATTGATATTTGCATCTTCCTTCCTAGCCTGCATGTTTGACTATCTTACAGGCTGCATGTAATAAGTATCACATCAGGGCCCTTCTTCTACTCAATTCACAACTGTTCT
The DNA here is from genome assembly GCF_964204655.1 of Triturus cristatus. Taxonomy (NCBI): domain Eukaryota; kingdom Metazoa; phylum Chordata; class Amphibia; order Caudata; family Salamandridae; genus Triturus; species Triturus cristatus. The sequence goes on along the minus strand of NC_140591.1, from coordinate 739,563,363 downwards.
ATCACGACATAGATAAGAAAGCTGCATCTGCTTTTGTTGTGTAGTGGTAATCAGGTTTACCTGACGTGTGAAAGCCCCATGCTTTGAAAGTACACAGTAACAAAGAAACCGATGACTTTTATAAAAAGGTGTCATGTGCGTCTCTTACTTTGCACAAAAAGTGCCAGAGATGACTTCATTTGCAGTCACTTGAAAAGTAGGGATTCTCCAATAAATGGTAAATGGTTGAAACAAATCTGAAGAAATGCATGACATACCTGTGTGTGTGTGTGTACGCATGTATGTATATATAGGGAGAGAGAGAGCGTCAATATAAACAGACTTTATTTCAATCAAGCTGTCTTTTCTATCCTTCAGGAGCAGAATGTTCTGATCATCAGCGCTCCAGAATGTAGTGTTTTCTTGGCAAGCATCACATATTGTGATGTGTTAGCTAAAAGTTCCATATCCTAGAGACTGATATATTCCTCTGTACTTGTACCTTGGGGATTCATCAAAACCTGGCATCATAAGCAGCTTTCTACTGCCACAGACTGGACAGCGAAACAATTTAAAATATCCCAGAAAAAGAAAATAAGCATGCTTAATCAGAGCTTTCTGGACAGGAAGGACCTTTGAGCAAGTGAGGAATAAGCACTGCTTTTGTTAATTTGCATAGGCAGAATAGAGAGTTCTGGGAAAAGGCCGAAATTACAGTCACAGAAAATGGCTGCATCTATAGAGAACGCTAAGAAGTGTTGGCAGCTTTTCCTCTGACCCTGACCACTTTTACAAGCAATCCTATGATAGTCAGCAGGACCCACCCTAAAAAGGAAGGGGCATCCACTTGGACCCTTTCCACCTTTTCTAAATCTGGCCTGATTGAGCACTGATTGAGCAGATAAGCACATGTCATTCTCATTTCAGAAAGGTATTGGTTAGCTTGCTGCTAGCAGCTCAGTTATGTTATGATGTTAGAGGCTATGCAAGGAATGCTTTAGTCCAGCGATATGCAGTTTTTATTGCGCCTTGCATTCAGCAGGAAGATCTTTAGCTTGAATCTGTGGCCTAGGTATTCACCTTGGTATTTCTTTTGGCACAAAGTGAAGGAGTATTTGAGAGAAAATGCACAATGTGTTTCTTATGTTGTTATGAACAACTTGTTACTCTTTCTCATTAAGCTTCAGCCACTGCAGAAATATATAAATAAGGGCTGACTTCCTGTAAGACGTGTCCAAAGCTGGGACGGAATAAAAGGAGACACTTGTAAATGATAGTGCTATCGTTTGAGAAAGGGTAAGTTGAGACTGACTTTCATGCGTATTCACAGACCAAGCATCATAAAGATACCAGCATGATCTTCATTGCGGGCTTAGAGCCGGTATTAGCTTTTGAGAGGTAAGAGGATTTTGAGGGCTCGTTGGTCTAGGGGTATGATTCTCGCTTTGGGTGCGAGAGGTCCCGGGTTCAAATCCCGGACGAGCCCTTTTCTTGGTACTCTTTTCAAGTTGTTTTGAAGTTTGCGTTTCAAAACCAACATCAATTTTTTCTTTGCAGTAGTGGATAATTCTTTGCTAGAGTCTCATGCTTCAGCCCTGCCCAGTCTGAGCTAATACCAAACATCTGGTCTTGCATGGCATGTACGAGCGTTCAGCTAGGGATGTCGGGCAGGTTGCATGAAAGAAATCTAAAGCCAGAGGCCCATGGAATAGCCAGTTCGGAGCAGTTTCATTACAGAAAAATCAACTGTAGGTATCTGTTTCTGTAGTGTAGTGGTTATCACGTTTGCCTCACACGCGAAAGGTCCCTGGTTTGAAACCGGGCAGAAACAGTTGTTATATTGTGTTGGCTACAATGTTGATAGGTGCCGTTTTGCCATGGAATTGTCCAAGCCCTGAAGATTATTTCATGCAATCTCGTTCCAAGAAAGGGAATTCTCTCAAAACACTAAAGTAATCGGCGTGTGGATGTATCTGTTGGTTCTCAGACCTTGCTTTCAAAAGAGCCCTGCAATCGGTTCACTGCTCACCTAGAACAAGCATTAACATGGAGAATTGTTGGCACCAACAGGAATCTTATTTTAGTGGAGTGTTTCTGGCTTTGAGTGCAGAGGCCCTCGGCTCAATTCCAAGATGATCCTTCTCAAGGTGATGATACAAATGCATTGTCACCTTTACGTTTAATGTCAGAATCATTTATTTCCAGTTGGTGGTGTAAGAATGTTTGCAACAGTATGGCGATTTTTCCTAGCCATGCATGAATGAAAGCATATCACTCGCCTTTAGGTGTTTTTCTAATACATTGATATTTGCATCTTCCTTCCTAGCCTGCATGTTTGACTATCTTACAGGCTGCATGTAATAAGTATCACATCAGGGCCCTTCTTCTACTCAATTCACAACTGTTCTATCACGACATAGATAAGAAAGCTGCATCTGCTTTTGTTGTGTAGTGGTAATCAGGTTTACCTGACGTGTGAAAGCCCCATGCTTTGAAAGTACACAGTAACAAAGAAACCGATGACTTTTATAAAAAGGTGTCATGTGTGTCTCTTACTTTGCACAAAAAGTGCCAGAGATGACTTCATTTGCAGTCACTTGAAAAGTAGGGATTCTCCAATAAATGGTAAATGGTTGAAACAAATCTGAAGAAATGCATGACATACCTGTGTGTGTGTGTGTACGCATGTATGTATATATAGGGAGAGAGAGAGCGTCAATATAAACAGACTTTATTTCAATCAAGCTGTCTTTTCTATCCTTCAGGAGCAGAATGTTCTGATCATCAGCGCTCCAGAATGTAGTGTTTTCTTGGCAAGCATCACATATTGTGATGTGTTAGCTAAAAGTTCCATATCCTAGAGACTGATATATTCCTCTGTACTTGTACCTTGGGGATTCATCAAAACCTGGCATCATAAGCAGCTTTCTACTGCCACAGACTTGACAGCGAAACAATTTAAAATATCCCAGAAAAAGAAAATAAGCATGCTTAATCAGAGCTTTCTGGACAGGAAGGACATTTGAGCAAGTGAGGAATAAGCACTGCTTTTGTTAATTTGCATAGGCAGAATAGAGACTTCTGGGAAAAGGCCGAAATTACAGTCACAGAAAATGGCTGCATCTATAGAGAACGCTAAGAAGTGTTGGCAGCTTTTCCTCTGACCCTGGCCACTTTTACAAGCAATCCTATGATAGTCAGCAGGACCCACCCTAAAAAGGAAGGGGCATCCACTTGGACCCTTTCCACCTTTTCTAAATCTCGCCTGATCGAGCCTGATTGAGCACTGATTGAGCAGATAAGCACATGTCATTCTCATTTCAGAAAGGTATTGGTTAGCTTGCTGCTAGCAGCTCAGTTATGTTATGATGTTAGAGGCTATGCAAGGAATGCTTTCGTCCAGCGATATGCAGTTTTTATTGCGCCTTGCATTCAGCAGGAAGATCTTTAGCTTGAATCTGTGGCCTAGGTATTCACCTTGGTATTTCTTTTGGCACAAAGTGAAGGAGTATTTGAGAGAAAATGCACAATGTGTTTCTTATGTTGTTATGAACAACTTGTTACTCTTTCTCATTAAGCTTCAGCCACTGCAGAAATATATAAATAAGGGCTGACTTCCTGTAAGACGTGTCCAAAGCTGGGACGGAATAAAAGGAGACACTTGTAAATGATAGTGCTATCGTTTGAGAAAGGGTAAGTTGAGACTGACTTTCATGCGTATTCACAGACCAAGCATCATAAAGATACCAGCATGATCTTCATTGCGGGCTTAGAGCCGGTATTAGCTTTTGAGAGGTAAGAGGATTTTGAGGGCTCGTTGGTCTAGGGGTATGATTCTCGCTTTGGGTGCGAGAGGTCCCGGGTTCAAATCCCGGACGAGCCCTTTTCTTGGTACTCTTTTCAAGTTGTTTTGAAGTTTGCGTTTCAAAACCAACATCAATTTTTTCTTTGCAGTAGTGGATAATTCTTTGCTAGAGTCTCATGCTTCAGCCCTGCCCAGTCTGAGCTAATACCAAACATCTGGTCTTGCATGGCATGTACGAGCGTTCAGCTAGGGATGTCGGGCAGGTTGCATGAAAGAAATCTAAAGCCAGAGGCCCATGGAATAGCCAGTTCGGAGCAGTTTCATTACAGAAAAATCAACTGTAGGTATCTGTTTCTGTAGTGTAGTGGTTATCACGTTTGCCTCACACGCGAAAGGTCCCTGGTTTGAAACCGGGCAGAAACAGTTGTTATATTGTGTTGGCTACAATGTTGATAGGTGCCGTTTTGCCATGGAATTGTCCAAGCCCTGAAGATTATTTCATGCAATCTCGTTCCAAGAAAGGGAATTCTCTCAAAACACTAAAGTAATCGGCGTGTGGATGTATCTGTTGGTTCTCAGACCTTGCTTTCAAAAGAGCCCTGCAATCAGTTCACTGCTCACCTAGAAGAAGCATTAACATGGAGAATTGTTGGCACCAACAGGAATCTTATTTTAGTGGAGTGTTTCTGGCTTTGAGTGCAGAGGCCCTCGGCTCAATTCCAAGATGATCCTTCTCAAGGTGATGATACAAATGCATTGTCACCTTTACGTTTAATGTCAGAATCATTTATTTCCAGTTGGTGGTGTAAGAATGTTTGCAACAGTATGGCGATTTTTCCTAGCCATGCATGAATGAAAGCATATCACTCGCCTTTAGGTGTTTTTCTAATACATTGATATTTGCATCTTCCTTCCTAGCCTGCATGTTTGACTATCTTACAGGCTGCATGTAATAAGTATCACATCAGGGCCCTTCTTCTACTCAATTCACAACTGTTCTATCACGACATAGATAAGAAAGCTGCATCTGCTTTTGTTGTGTAGTGGTAATCAGGTTTACCTGACGTGTGAAAGCCCCATGCTTTGAAAGTACACAGTAACAAAGAAACCGATGACTTTTATAAAAAGGTGTCATGTGTGTCTCTTACTTTGCACAAAAAGTGCCAGAGATGACTTCATTTGCAGTCACTTGAAAAGTAGGGATTCTCCAATAAATGGTAAATGGTTGAAACAAATCTGAAGAAATGCATGACATACCTGTGTGTGTGTGTGTACGCATGTATGTATATATAGGGAGAGAGAGAGCGTCAATATAAACAGACTTTATTTCAATCAAGCTGTCTTTTCTATCCTTCAGGAGCAGAATGTTCTGATCATCAGCACTCCAGAATGTAGTGTTTTCTTGGCAAGCATCACATATTGTGATGTGTTAGCTAAAAGTTCCATATCCTAGAGACTGATATATTCCTCTGTACTTGTACCTTGGGGATTCATCAAAACCTGGCATCATAAGCAGCTTTCTACTGCCACAGACTTGACAGCGAAACAATTTAAAATATCCCAGAAAAAGAAAATAAGCATGCTTAATCAGAGCTTTCTGGACAGGAAGGACATTTGAGCAAGTGAGGAATAAGCACTGCTTTTGTTAATTTGCATAGGCAGAATAGAGACTTCTGGGAAAAGGCCGAAATTACAGTCACAGAAAATGGCTGCATCTATAGAGAACGCTAAGAAGTGTTGGCAGCTTTTCCTCTGACCCTGGCCACTTTTACAAGCAATCCTATGATAGTCAGCAGGACCCACCCTAAAAAGGAAGGGGCATCCACTTGGACCCTTTCCACCTTTTCTAAATCTCGCCTGATCGAGCCTGATTGAGCACTGATTGAGCAGATAAGCACATGTCATTCTCATTTCAGAAAGGTATTGGTTAGCTTGCTGCTAGCAGCTCAGTTATGTTATGATGTTAGAGGCTATGCAAGGAATGCTTTCGTCCAGCGATATGCAGTTTTTATTGCGCCTTGCATTCAGCAGGAAGATCTTTAGCTTGAATCTGTGACCTAGGTATTCACCTTGGTATTTCTTTTGGCACAAAGTGAAGGAGTATTTGAGAGAAAATGCACAATGTGTTTCTTATGTTGTTATGAACAACTTGTTACTCTTTCTCATTAAGCTTCAGCCACTGCAGAAATATATAAATAAGGGCTGACTTCCTGTAAGACGTGTCCAAAGCTGGGACGGAATAAAAGGAGACACTTGTAAATGATAGTGCTATCGTTTGAGAAAGGGTAAGTTGAGACTGACTTTCATGCGTATTCACAGACCAAGCATCATAAAGATACCAGCATGATCTTCATTGCGGGCTTAGAGCCGGTATTAGCTTTTGAGAGGTAAGAGGATTTTGAGGGCTCGTTGGTCTAGGGGTATGATTCTCGCTTTGGGTGCGAGAGGTCCCGGGTTCAAATCCCGGACGAGCCCTTTTCTTGGTACTCTTTTCAAGTTGTTTTGAAGTTTGCGTTTCAAAACCAACATCAATTTTTTCTTTGCAGTAGTGGATAATTCTTTGCTAGAGTCTCATGCTTCAGCCCTGCCCAGTCTGAGCTAATACCAAACATCTGGTCTTGCATGGCATGTACGAGCGTTCAGCTAGGGATGTCGGGCAGGTTGCATGAAAGAAATCTAAAGCCAGAGGCCCATGGAATAGCCAGTTCGGAGCAGTTTCATTACAGAAAAATCAACTGTAGGTATCTGTTTCTGTAGTGTAGTGGTTATCACGTTTGCCTCACACGCGAAAGGTCCCCGGTTTGAAACCGGGCAGAAACAGTTGTTATATTGTGTTGGCTACAATGTTGATAGGTGCCGTTTTGCCATGGAATTGTCCAAGCCCTGAAGATTATTTCATGCAATCTCGTTCCAAGAAAGGGAATTCTCTCAAAACACTAAAGTAATCGGCGTGTGGATGTATCTGTTGGTTCTCAGACCTTGCTTTCAAAAGAGCCCTGCAATCGGTTCACTGCTCTCCTAGAACAAGCATTAACATGGAGAATTGTTGGCACCAACAGGAATCTTATTTTAGTGGAGTGTTTCTGGCTTTGAGTGCAGAGGCCCTCGGCTCAATTCCAAGATGATCCTTCTCAAGGTGATGATACAAATGCATTGTCACCTTTACGTTTAATGTCAGAATCATTTATTTCCAGTTGGTGGTGTAAGAATGTTTGCAACAGTATGGCGATTTTTCCTAGCCATGCATGAATGAAAGCATATCACTCGCCTTTAGGTGTTTTTCTAATACATTGATATTTGCATCTTCCTTCCTAGCCTGCATGTTTGACTATCTTACAGGCTGCATGTAATAAGTATCACATCAGGGCCCTTCTTCTACTCAATTCACAACTGTTCTATCACGACATAGATAAGAAAGCTGCATCTGCTTTTGTTGTGTAGTGGTAATCAGGTTTACCTGACGTGTGAAAGCCCCATGCTTTGAAAGTACACAGTAACAAAGAAACCGATGACTTTTATAAAAAGGTGTCATGTGTGTCTCTTACTTTGCACAAAAAGTGCCAGAGATGACTTCATTTGCAGTCACTTGAAAAGTAGGGATTCTCCAATAAATGGTAAATGGTTGAAACAAATCTGAAGAAATGCATGACATACCTGTGTGTGTGTGTGTACGCATGTATGTATATATAGGGAGAGAGAGAGCGTCAATATAAACAGACTTTATTTCAATCAAGCTGTCTTTTCTATCCTTCAGGAGCAGAATGTTCTGATCATCAGCGCTCCAGAATGTAGTGTTTTCTTGGCAAGCATCACATATTGTGATGTGTTAGCTAAAAGTTCCATATCCTAGAGACTGATATATTCCTCTGTACTTGTACCTTGGGGATTCATCAAAACCTGGCATCATAAGCAGCTTTCTACTGCCACAGACTGGACAGCGAAACAATTTAAAATATCCCAGAAAAAGAAAATAAGCATGCTTAATCAGAGCTTTCTGGACAGGAAGGACATTTGAGCAAGTGAGGAATAAGCACTGCTTTTGTTAATTTGCATAGGCAGAATAGAGACTTCTGGGAAAAGGCCGAAATTACAGTCACAGAAAATGGCTGCATCTATAGAGAACGCTAAGAAGTGTTGGCAGCTTTTCCTCTGACCCTGGCCACTTTTACAAGCAATCCTATGATAGTCAGCAGGACCCACCCTAAAAAGGAAGGGGCATCCACTTGGACCCTTTCCACCTTTTCTAAATCTCGCCTGATCGAGCACTGATTGAGCAGATAAGCACATGTCATTCTCATTTCAGAAAGGTATTGGTTAGCTTGCTGCTAGCAGCTCAGTTATGTTATGATGTTAGAGGCTATGCAAGGAATGCTTTAGTCCAGCGATATGCAGTTTTTATTGCACCTTGCATTCAGCAGGAAGATCTTTAGCTTGAATCTGTGGCCTAGGTATTCACCTTGGTATTTTTTTTGGCACAAAGTGAAGGAGTAATTGAGAGAAAATGCACAATGTGTTTCTTATGTTGTTATGAACAACTTGTTACTCTTTCTCATTAAGCTTCAGCCACTGCAGAAATATATAAATAAGGGCTGACTTCCTGTAAGACGTGTCCAAAGCTGGGACGGAATAAAAGGAGACACTTGTAAATGATAGTGCTATCGTTTGAGAAAGGGTAAGTTGAGACTGACTTTCATGCGTATTCACAGACCAAGCATCATAAAGATACCAGCATGATCTTCATTGCGGGCTTAGAGCCGGTATTAGCTTTTGAGAGGTAAGAGGATTTTGAGGGCTCGTTGGTCTAGGGGTATTATTCTCGCTTTGGGTGCGAGAGGTCCCGGGTTCAAATCCCGGACGAGCCCTTTTCTTGGTATTCTTTTCAAGTTGTTTTGAAGTTTGCGTTTCAAAACCAACATCAATTTTTTCTTTGCAGTAGTGGATAATTCTTTGCTAGAGTCTCATGCTTCAGCCCTGCCCAGTCTGAGCTAATACCAAACATCTGGTCTTGCATGGCATGTACGAGCGTTCAGCTAGGGATGTCGGGCAGGTTGCATGAAAGAAATCTAAAGCCAGAGGCCCATGGAATAGCCAGTTCGGAGCAGTTTCATTACAGAAAAATCAACTGTAGGTATCTGTTTCTGTAGTGTAGTGGTTATCACGTTCGCCTCACACGCGAAAGGTCCCCGGTTCGAAACCGGGCAGAAACAGTTGTTATATTGTGTTGGCTACAATGTTGATAGGTGCTGTTTTGCCATGGAATTGTCCAAGCCCTGAAGATTATTTCATGCAATCTCGTTCCAAGAAAGGGAATTCTCTCAAAACACTAAAGTAATCAGCGTGTGGATGTATCTGTTGGTTCTCAGACCTTGCCTTCAAAAGAGCCCTGCAATCGGTTCACTGCTCACCTAGAACAAGCATTAACATGGAGAATTGTTGGCACCAACAGGAATCTTATTTTAGTGGAGTGTTTCTGGCTTTGAGTGCAGAGGCCCTCGGCTCAATTCCAAGATGATCCTTCTCAAGGTGATGATACAAATGCATTGTCACCTTTACGTTTAATGTCAGAATCATTTATTTCCAGTTGGTGGTGTAAGAATGTTTGCAACAGTATGGCGATTTTTCCTAGCCATGCATGAATGAAAGCATATCACTCGCCTTTAGGTGTTTTTCTAATACATTGATATTTGCATCTTCCTTCCTAGCCTGCATGTTTGACTATCTTACAGGCTGCATGTAATAAGTATCACATCAGGGCCCTTCTTCTACTCAATTCACAACTGTTCTATCACGACATAGATAAGAAAGCTGCATCTGCTTTTGTTGTGTAGTGGTAATCAGGTTTACCTGACGTGTGAAAGCCCCATGCTTTGAAAGTACACAGTAACAAAGAAACCGATGACTTTTATAAAAAGGTGTCATGTGTGTCTCTTACTTTGCACAAAAAGTGCCAGAGATGACTTCATTTGCAGTCACTTGAAAAGTAGGGATTCTCCAATAAATGGTAAATGGTTGAAACAAATCTGAAGAAATGCATGACATACCTGTGTGTGTGTGTGTACGCATGTATGTATATATAGGGAGAGAGAGAGCGTCAATATAAACAGACTTTATTTCAATCAAGCTGTCTTTTCTATCCTTCAGGAGCAGAATGTTCTGATCATCAGCGCTCCAGAATGTAGTGTTTTCTTGGCAAGCATCACATATTGTGATGTGTTAGCTAAAAGTTCCATATCCTAGAGACTGACATATTCCTCTGTACTTGTACCTTGGGGATTCATCAAAACCTGGCATCATAAGCAGCTTTCTACTGCCACAGACTGGACAGCGAAACAATTTAAAATATCCCAGAAAAAGAAAATAAGCATGCTTAATCAGAGCTTTCTGGACAGGAAGGACATTTGATCAAGTGAGGAATAAGCACTGCTTTTGTTAATTTGCATAGGCAGAATAGAGACTTCTGGGAAAAGGCCGAAATTACAGTCACAGAAAATGGCTGCATCTATAGAGAACGCTAAGAAGTGTTGGCAGCTTTTCCTCTGACCCTGGCCACTTTTACAAGCAATCCTATGATAGTCAGCAGGACCCACCCTAAAAAGGAAGGGGCATCCACTTGGACCCTTTCCACCTTTTCTAAATCTCGCCTGATCGAGCCTCATTGAGCACTGATTGAGCAGATAAGCACATGTCATTCTCATTTCAGAAAGGTATTGGTTAGCTTGCTGCTAGCAGCTCAGTTATGTTATGATGTTAGAGGCTATGCAAGGAATGCTTTAGTCCAGCGATATGCAGTTTTTATTGCGCCTTGCATTCAGCAGGAAGATCTTTAGCTTGAATCTGTGGCCTAGGTATTCACCTTGGTATTTCTTTTGGCACAAAGTGAAGGAGTATTTGAGAGAAAATGCACAATGTGTTTCTTAGGTTGTTATGAACAACTTGTTATTCTTTCTCATTAAGCTTCAGCCACTGCAGAAATATATAAATAAGGGCTGACTTCCTGTAAGACGTGTCCAAAGCTGGGACGGAATAAAAGGAGACACTTGTAAATGATAGTGCTATCGTTTGAGAAAGGGTAAGTTGAGACTGACTTTCATGCGTATTCACAGACCAAGCATCATAAAGATACAAGCATGATCTTCATTGCGGGCTTAGAGCCGGTATTAGCTTTTGAGAGGTAAGAGGATTTTGAGGGCTCGTTGGTCTAGGGGTATGATTCTCGCTTTGGGTGCGAGAGGTCCCGGGTTCAAATCCCGGACGAGCCCTTTTCTTGGTACTCTTTTCAAGTTGTTTTGAAGTTTGCGTTTCAAAACCAACATCAATTTTTTCTTCGCAGTAGTGGATAATTCTTTGCTAGAGTCTCATGCTTCAGCCCTGCCCAGTCTGAGCTAATACCAAACATCTGGTCTTGCATGGCATGTACGAGCGTTCAGCTAGGGATGTCGGGCAGGTTGCATGAAATAAATCTAAAGCCAGAGGCCCATGGAATAGCCAGTTCGGAGCAGTTTCATTACAGAAAAATCAACTGTAGGTATCTGTTTCTGTAGTGTAGTGGTTATCACGTTTGCCTCACACGCGAAAGGTCCCCGGTTCGAAACCGGGCAGAAACAGTTGTTATATTGTGTTGGCTACAATGTTGATAGGTTCCGTTTTGCCATGGAATTGTCCAAGCCCTGAAGATTATTTCATGCAATCTCGTTCCAAGAAAGGGAATTCTCTCAAAACACTAAAGTAATCGGCGTGTGGATGTATCTGTTGGTTCTCAGACCTTGCTTTCAAAAGAGCCCTGCAATCGGTTCACTGCTCACCTAGAACAAGCATTAACATGGAGAATTGTTGGCACCAACAGGAATCTTATTTTAGTGGAGTGTTTCTGGCTTTGAGTGCAGAGGCCCTCGGCTCAATTCCAAGATGATCCTTCTCAAGGTGATGATACAAATGCATTGTCACCTTTACGTTCAATGTCAGAATCATTTATTTCCAGTTGGTGGTGTAAGAATGTTTGCAACAGTATGGCGATTTTTCCTAGCCATGCATGAATGAAAGCATATCACTCGCCTTTAGGTGTTTTTCTAATACATTGATATTTGCATCTTCCTTCCTAGCCTGCATGTTTGACTATCTTACAGGCTGCATGTAATAAGTATCACATCAGGGCCCTTCTTCTACTCAATTCACAACTGTTCTATCACGACATAGATAAGAAAGCTGCATCTGCTTTTGTTGTGTAGTGGTAATCAGGTTTACCTGACGTGTGAAAGCCCCATGCTTTGAAAGTACACAGTAACAAAGAAACCGATGACTTTTATAAAAAGGTGTCATGTGCGTCTCTTACTTTGCACAAAAAGTGCCAGAGATGACTTCATTTGCAGTCACTTGAAAAGTAGGGATTCTCCAATAAATGGTAAATGGTTGAAACAAATCTGAAGAAATGCATGACATACCTGTGTGTGTGTGTGTACGCATGTATGTATATATAGGGAGAGAGAGAGCGTCAATATAAACAGACTTTATTTCAATCAAGCTGTCTTTTCTATCCTTCAGGAGCAGAATGTTCTGATCATCAGCGCTCCAGAATGTAGTGTTTTCTTGGCAAGCATCACATATTGTGATGTGTTAGCTAAAAGTTCCATATCCTAGAGACTGATATATTCCTCTGTACTTGTACCTTGGGGATTCATCAAAACCTGGCATCATAAGCAGCTTTCTACTGCCACAGACTGGACAGCGAAACAATTTAAAATATCCCAGAAAAAGAAAATAAGCATGCTTAATCAGAGCTTTCTGGACAGGAAGGACCTTTGAGCAAGTGAGGAATAAGCACTGCTTTTGTTAATTTGCATAGGCAGAATAGAGAGTTCTGGGAAAAGGCCGAAATTACAGTCACAGAAAATGGCTGCATCTATAGAGAACGCTAAGAAGTGTTGGCAGCTTTTCCTCTGACCCTGACCACTTTTACAAGCAATCCTATGATAGTCAGCAGGACCCACCCTAAAAAGGAAGGGGCATCCACTTGGACCCTTTCCACCTTTTCTAAATCTGGCCTGATTGAGCACTGATTGAGCAGATAAGCACATGTCATTCTCATTTCAGAAAGGTATTGGTTAGCTTGCTGCTAGCAGCTCAGTTATGTTATGATGTTAGAGGCTATGCAAGGAATGCTTTAGTCCAGCGATATGCAGTTTTTATTGCGCCTTGCATTCAGCAGGAAGATCTTTAGCTTGAATCTGTGGCCTAGGTATTCACCTTGGTATTTCTTTTGGCACAAAGTGAAGGAGTATTTGAGAGAAAATGCACAATGTGTTTCTTATGTTGTTATGAACAACTTGTTACTCTTTCTCATTAAGCTTCAGCCACTGCAGAAATATATAAATAAGGGCTGACTTCCTGTAAGACGTGTCCAAAGCTGGGACGGAATAAAAGGAGACACTTGTAAATGATAGTGCTATCGTTTGAGAAAGGGTAAGTTGAGACTGACTTTCATGCGTATTCACAGACCAAGCATCATAAAGATACCAGCATGATCTTCATTGCGGGCTTAGAGCCGGTATTAGCTTTTGAGAGGTAAGAGGATTTTGAGGGCTCGTTGGTCTAGGGGTATGATTCTCGCTTTGGGTGCGAGAGGTCCCGGGTTCAAATCCCGGACGAGCCCTTTTCTTGGTACTCTTTTCAAGTTGTTTTGAAGTTTGCGTTTCAAAACCAACATCAATTTTTTCTTTGCAGTAGTGGATAATTCTTTGCTAGAGTCTCATGCTTCAGCCCTGCCCAGTCTGAGCTAATACCAAACATCTGGTCTTGCATGGCATGTACGAGCGTTCAGCTAGGGATGTCGGGCAGGTTGCATGAAAGAAATCTAAAGCCAGAGGCCCATGGAATAGCCAGTTCGGAGCAGTTTCATTACAGAAAAATCAACTGTAGGTATCTGTTTCTGTAGTGTAGTGGTTATCACGTTTGCCTCACACGCGAAAGGTCCCTGGTTTGAAACCGGGCAGAAACAGTTGTTATATTGTGTTGGCTACAATGTTGATAGGTGCCGTTTTGCCATGGAATTGTCCAAGCCCTGAAGATTATTTCATGCAATCTCGTTCCAAGAAAGGGAATTCTCTCAAAACACTAAAGTAATCGGCGTGTGGATGTATCTGTTGGTTCTCAGACCTTGCTTTCAAAAGAGCCCTGCAATCGGTTCACTGCTCACCTAGAACAAGCATTAACATGGAGAATTGTTGGCACCAACAGGAATCTTATTTTAGTGGAGTGTTTCTGGCTTTGAGTGCAGAGGCCCTCGGCTCAATTCCAAGATGATCCTTCTCAAGGTGATGATACAAATGCATTGTCACCTTTACGTTTAATGTCAGAATCATTTATTTCCAGTTGGTGGTGTAAGAATGTTTGCAACAGTATGGCGATTTTTCCTAGCCATGCATGAATGAAAGCATATCACTCGCCTTTAGGTGTTTTTCTAATACATTGATATTTGCATCTTCCTTCCTAGCCTGCATGTTTGACTATCTTACAGGCTGCATGTAATAAGTATCACATCAGGGCCCTTCTTCTACTCAATTCACAACTGTTCTATCACAACATAGATAAGAAAGCTGCATCTGCTTTTGTTGTGTAGTGGTAATCAGGTTTACCTGACGTGTGAAAGCCCCATGCTTTGAAAGTACACAGTAACAAAGAAACCGATGACTTTTATAAAAAGGTGTCATGTGTGTCTCTTACTTTGCACAAAAAGTGCCAGAGATGACTTCATTTGCAGTCACTTGAAAAGTAGGGATTCTCCAATAAATGGTAAATGGTTGAAACAAATCTGAAGAAATGCATGACATACCTGTGTGTGTGTGTGTACGCATGTATGTATATATAGGGAGAGAGAGAGCGTCAATATAAACAGACTTTATTTCAATCAAGCTGTCTTTTCTATCCTTCAGGAGCAGAATGTTCTGATCATCAGCGCTCCAGAATGTAGTGTTTTCTTGGCAAGCATCACATATTGTGATGTGTTAGCTAAAAGTTCCATATCCTAGAGACTGATATATTCCTCTGTACTTGTACCTTGGGGATTCATCAAAACCTGGCATCATAAGCAGCTTTCTACTGCCACAGACTTGACAGCGAAACAATTTAAAATATCCCAGAAAAAGAAAATAAGCATGCTTAATCAGAGCTTTCTGGACAGGAAGGACATTTGAGCAAGTGAGGAATAAGCACTGCTTTTGTTAATTTGCATAGGCAGAATAGAGACTTCTGGGAAAAGGCCGAAATTACAGTCACAGAAAATGGCTGCATCTATAGAGAACGCTAAGAAGTGTTGGCAGCTTTTCCTCTGACCCTGGCCACTTTTACAAGCAATCCTATGATAGTCAGCAGGACCCACCCTAAAAAGGAAGGGGCATCCACTTGGACCCTTTCCACCTTTTCTAAATCTCGCCTGATCGAGCCTGATTGAGCACTGATTGAGCAGATAAGCACATGTCATTCTCATTTCAGAAAGGTATTGGTTAGCTTGCTGCTAGCAGCTCAGTTATGTTATGATGTTAGAGGCTATGCAAGGAATGCTTTCGTCCAGCGATATGCAGTTTTTATTGCGCCTTGCATTCAGCAGGAAGATCTTTAGCTTGAATCTGTGACCTAGGTATTCACCTTGGTATTTCTTTTGGCACAAAGTGAAGGAGTATTTGAGAGAAAATGCACAATGTGTTTCTTATGTTGTTATGAACAACTTGTTACTCTTTCTCATTAAGCTTCAGCCACTGCAGAAATATATAAATAAGGGCTGACTTCCTGTAAGACGTGTCCAAAGCTGGGACGGAATAAAAGGAGACACTTGTAAATGATAGTGCTATCGTTTGAGAAAGGGTAAGTTGAGACTGACTTTCATGCGTATTCACAGACCAAGCATCATAAAGATACCAGCATGATCTTCATTGCGGGCTTAGAGCCGGTATTAGCTTTTGAGAGGTAAGAGGATTTTGAGGGCTCGTTGGTCTAGGGGTATGATTCTCGCTTTGGGTGCGAGAGGTCCCGGGTTCAAATCCCGGACGAGCCCTTTTCTTGGTACTCTTTTCAAGTTGTTTTGAAGTTTGCGTTTCAAAACCAACATCAATTTTTTCTTTGCAGTAGTGGATAATTCTTTGCTAGAGTCTCATGCTTCAGCCCTGCCCAGTCTGAGCTAATACCAAACATCTGGTCTTGCATGGCATGTACGAGCGTTCAGCTAGGGATGTCGGGCAGGTTGCATGAAAGAAATCTAAAGCCAGAGGCCCATGGAATAGCCAGTTCGGAGCAGTTTCATTACAGAAAAATCAACTGTAGGTATCTGTTTCTGTAGTGTAGTGGTTATCACGTTTGCCTCACACGCGAAAGGTCCCCGGTTTGAAACCGGGCAGAAACAGTTGTTATATTGTGTTGGCTACAATGTTGATAGGTGCCGTTTTGCCATGGAATTGTCCAAGCCCTGAAGATTATTTCATGCAATCTCGTTCCAAGAAAGGGAATTCTCTCAAAACACTAAAGTAATCGGCGTGTGGATGTATCTGTTGGTTCTCAGACCTTGCTTTCAAAAGAGCCCTGCAATCGGTTCACTGCTCTCCTAGAACAAGCATTAACATGGAGAATTGTTGGCACCAACAGGAATCTTATTTTAGTGGAGTGTTTCTGGCTTTGAGTGCAGAGGCCCTCGGCTCAATTCCAAGATGATCCTTCTCAAGGTGATGATACAAATGCATTGTCACCTTTACGTTTAATGTCAGAATCATTTATTTCCAGTTGGTGGTGTAAGAATGTTTGCAACAGTATGGCGATTTTTCCTAGCCATGCATGAATGAAAGCATATCACTCGCCTTTAGGTGTTTTTCTAATACATTGATATTTGCATCTTCCTTCCTAGCCTGCATGTTTGACTATCTTACAGGCTGCATGTAATAAGTATCACATCAGGGCCCTTCTTCTACTCAATTCACAACTGTTCTATCACGACATAGATAAGAAAGCTGCATCTGCTTTTGTTGTGTAGTGGTAATCAGGTTTACCTGACGTGTGAAAGCCCCATGCTTTGAAAGTACACAGTAACAAAGAAACCGATGACTTTTATAAAAAGGTGTCATGTGTGTCTCTTACTTTGCACAAAAAGTGCCAGAGATGACTTCATTTGCAGTCACTTGAAAAGTAGGGATTCTCCAATAAATGGTAAATGGTTGAAACAAATCTGAAGAAATGCATGACATACCTGTGTGTGTGTGTGTACGCATGTATGTATATATAGGGAGAGAGAGAGCGTCAATATAAACAGACTTTATTTCAATCAAGCTGTCTTTTCTATCCTTCAGGAGCAGAATGTTCTGATCATCAGCGCTCCAGAATGTAGTGTTTTCTTGGCAAGCATCACATATTGTGATGTGTTAGCTAAAAGTTCCATATCCTAGAGACTGATATATTCCTCTGTACTTGTACCTTGGGGATTCATCAAAACCTGGCATCATAAGCAGCTTTCTACTGCCACAGACTGGACAGCGAAACAATTTAAAATATCCCAGAAAAAGAAAATAAGCATGCTTAATCAGAGCTTTCTGGACAGGAAGGACATTTGAGCAAGTGAGGAATAAGCACTGCTTTTGTTAATTTGCATAGGCAGAATAGAGACTTCTGGGAAAAGGCCGAAATTACAGTCACAGAAAATGGCTGCATCTATAGAGAACGCTAAGAAGTGTTGGCAGCTTTTCCTCTGACCCTGGCCACTTTTACAAGCAATCCTATGATAGTCAGCAGGACCCACCCTAAAAAGGAAGGGGCATCCACTTGGACCCTTTCCACCTTTTCTAAATCTCGCCTGATCGAGCACTGATTGAGCAGATAAGCACATGTCATTCTCATTTCAGAAAGGTATTGGTTAGCTTGCTGCTAGCAGCTCAGTTATGTTATGATGTTAGAGGCTATGCAAGGAATGCTTTCGTCCAGCGATATGCAGTTTTTATTGCGCCTTGCATTCAGCAGGAAGATCTTTAGCTTGAATCTGTGACCTAGGTATTCACCTTGGTATTTCTTTTGGCACAAAGTGAAGGAGTATTTGAGAGAAAATGCACAATGTGTTTCTTATGTTGTTATGAACAACTTGTTACTCTTTCTCATTAAGCTTCAGCCACTGCAGAAATATATAAATAAGGGCTGACTTCCTGTAAGACGTGTCCAAAGCTGGGACGGAATAAAAGGAGACACTTGTAAATGATAGTGCTATCGTTTGAGAAAGGGTAAGTTGAGACTGACTTTCATGCGTATTCACAGACCAAGCATCATAAAGATACCAGCATGATCTTCATTGCGGGCTTAGAGCCGGTATTAGCTTTTGAGAGGTAAGAGGATTTTGAGGGCTCGTTGGTCTAGGGGTATGATTCTCGCTTTGGGTGCGAGAGGTCCCGGGTTCAAATCCCGGACGAGCCCTTTTCTTGGTACTCTTTTCAAGTTGTTTTGAAGTTTGCGTTTCAAAACCAACATCAATTTTTTCTTTGCAGTAGTGGATAATTCTTTGCTAGAGTCTCATGCTTCAGCCCTGCCCAGTCTGAGCTAATACCAAACATCTGGTCTTGCATGGCATGTACGAGCGTTCAGCTAGGGATGTCGGGCAGGTTGCATGAAAGAAATCTAAAGCCAGAGGCCCATGGAATAGCCAGTTCGGAGCAGTTTCATTACAGAAAAATCAACTGTAGGTATCTGTTTCTGTAGTGTAGTGGTTATCACGTTTGCCTCACACGCGAAAGGTCCCCGGTTCGAAACCGGGCAGAAACAGTTGTTATATTGTGTTGGCTACAATGTTGATAGGTGCCGTTTTGCCATGGAATTGTCCAAGCCCTGAAGATTATTTCATGCAATCTCGTTCCAAGAAAGGGAATTCTCTCAAAACACTAAAGTAATCGGCGTGTGGATGTATCTGTTGGTTCTCAGACCTTGCTTTCAAAAGAGCCCTGCAATCGGTTCACTGCTCTCCTAGAACAAGCATTAACATGGAGAATTGTTGGCACCAACAGGAATCTTATTTTAGTGGAGTGTTTCTGGCTTTGAGTGCAGAGGCCCTCGGCTCAATTCCAAGATGATCCTTCTCAAGGTGATGATACAAATGCATTGTCACCTTTACGTTTAATGTCAGAATCATTTATTTCCAGTTGGTGGTGTAAGAATGTTTGCAACAGTATGGCGATTTTTCCTAGCCATGCATGAATGAAAGCATATCACTCGCCTTTAGGTGTTTTTCTAATACATTGATATTTGCATCTTCCTTCCTAGCCTGCATGTTTGACTATCTTACAGGCTGCATGTAATAAGTATCACATCGGGGCCCTTCTTCTACTCAATTCACAACTGTTCTATCACGACATAGATAAGAAAGCTGCATCTGCTTTTGTTGTGTAGTGGTAATCAGGTTTACCTGACGTGTGAAAGCCCCATGCTTTGAAAGTACACAGTAACAAAGAAACCGATGACTTTTATAAAAAGGTGTCATGTGTGTCTCTTACTTTGCACAAAAAGTGCCAGAGATGACTTCATTTGCAGTCACTTGAAAAGTAGGGATTCTCCAATAAATGGTAAATGGTTGAAACAAATCTGAAGAAATGCATGACATACCTGTGTGTGTGTGTGTACGCATGTATGTATATATAGGGAGAGAGAGAGCGTCAATATAAACAGACTTTATTTCAATCAAGCTGTCTTTTCTATCCTTCAGGAGCAGAATGTTCTGATCATCAGCGCTCCAGAATGTAGTGTTTTCTTGGCAAGCATCACATATTGTGATGTGTTAGCTAAAAGTTCCATATCCTAGAGACTGATATATTCCTCTGTACTTGTACCTTGGGGATTCATCAAAACCTGGCATCATAAGCAGCTTTCTACTGCCACAGACTGGACAGCGAAACAATTTAAAATATCCCAGAAAAAGAAAATAAGCATGCTTAATCAGAGCTTTCTGGACAGGAAGGACATTTGAGCAAGTGAGGAATAAGCACTGCTTTTGTTAATTTGCATAGGCAGAATAGAGACTTCTGGGAAAAGGCCGAAATTACAGTCACAGAAAATGGCTGCATCTATAGAGAACGCTAAGAAGTGTTGGCAGCTTTTCCTCTGACCCTGGCCACTTTTACAAGCAATCCTATGATAGTCAGCAGGACCCACCCTAAAAAGGAAGGGGCATCCACTTGGACCCTTTCCACCTTTTCTAAATCTCGCCTGATCGAGCACTGATTGAGCAGATAAGCACATGTCATTCTCATTTCAGAAAGGTATTGGTTAGCTTGCTGCTAGCAGCTCAGTTATGTTATGATGTTAGAGGCTATGCAAGGAATGCTTTAGTCCAGCGATATGCAGTTTTTATTGCACCTTGCATTCAGCAGGAAGATCTTTAGCTTGAATCTGTGGCCTAGGTATTCACCTTGGTATTTTTTTTGGCACAAAGTGAAGGAGTAATTGAGAGAAAATGCACAATGTGTTTCTTATGTTGTTATGAACAACTTGTTACTCTTTCTCATTAAGCTTCAGCCACTGCAGAAATATATAAATAAGGGCTGACTTCCTGTAAGACGTGTCCAAAGCTGGGACGGAATAAAAGGAGACACTTGTAAATGATAGTGCTATCGTTTGAGAAAGGGTAAGTTGAGACTGACTTTCATGCGTATTCACAGACCAAGCATCATAAAGATACCAGCATGATCTTCATTGCGGGCTTAGAGCCGGTATTAGCTTTTGAGAGGTAAGAGGATTTTGAGGGCTCGTTGGTCTAGGGGTATGATTCTCGCTTTGGGTGCGAGAGGTCCCGGGTTCAAATCCCGGACGAGCCCTTTTCTTGGTATTCTTTTCAAGTTGTTTTGAAGTTTGCGTTTCAAAACCAACATCAATTTTTTCTTTGCAGTAGTGGATAATTCTTTGCTAGAGTCTCATGCTTCAGCCCTGCCCAGTCTGAGCTAATACCAAACATCTGGTCTTGCATGGCATGTACGAGCGTTCAGCTAGGGATGTCGGGCAGGTTGCATGAAAGAAATCTAAAGCCAGAGGCCCATGGAATAGCCAGTTCGGAGCAGTTTCATTACAGAAAAATCAACTGTAGGTATCTGTTTCTGTAGTGTAGTGGTTATCACGTTCGCCTCACACGCGAAAGGTCCCCGGTTCGAAACCGGGCAGAAACAGTTGTTATATTGTGTTGGCTACAATGTTGATAGGTGCTGTTTTGCCATGGAATTGTCCAAGCCCTGAAGATTATTTCATGCAATCTCGTTCCAAGAAAGGGAATTCTCTCAAAACACTAAAGTAATCAGCGTGTGGATGTATCTGTTGGTTCTCAGACCTTGCCTTCAAAAGAGCCCTGCAATCGGTTCACTGCTCACCTAGAACAAGCATTAACATGGAGAATTGTTGGCACCAACAGGAATCTTATTTTAGTGGAGTGTTTCTGGCTTTGAGTGCAGAGGCCCTCGGCTCAATTCCAAGATGATCCTTCTCAAGGTGATGATACAAATGCATTGTCACCTTTACGTTTAATGTCAGAATCATTTATTTCCAGTTGGTGGTGTAAGAATGTTTGCAACAGTATGGCGATTTTTCCTAGCCATGCATGAATGAAAGCATATCACTCGCCTTTAGGTGTTTTTCTAATACATTGATATTTGCATCTTCCTTCCTAGCCTGCATGTTTGACTATCTTACAGGCTGCATGTAATAAGTATCACATCAGGGCCCTTCTTCTACTCAATTCACAACTGTTCTATCACGACATAGATAAGAAAGCTGCATCTGCTTTTGTTGTGTAGTGGTAATCAGGTTTACCTGACGTGTGAAAGCCCCATGCTTTGAAAGTACACAGTAACAAAGAAACCGATGACTTTTATAAAAAGGTGTCATGTGTGTCTCTTACTTTGCACAAAAAGTGCCAGAGATGACTTCATTTGCAGTCACTTGAAAAGTAGGGATTCTCCAATAAATGGTAAATGGTTGAAACAAATCTGAAGAAATGCATGACATACCTGTGTGTGTGTGTGTACGCATGTATGTATATATAGGGAGAGAGAGAGCGTCAATATAAACAGACTTTATTTCAATCAAGCTGTCTTTTCTATCCTTCAGGAGCAGAATGTTCTGATCATCAGCGCTCCAGAATGTAGTGTTTTCTTGGCAAGCATCACATATTGTGATGTGTTAGCTAAAAGTTCCATATCCTAGAGACTGACATATTCCTCTGTACTTGTACCTTGGGGATTCATCAAAACCTGGCATCATAAGCAGCTTTCTACTGCCACAGACTGGACAGCGAAACAATTTAAAATATCCCAGAAAAAGAAAATAAGCATGCTTAATCAGAGCTTTCTGGACAGGAAGGACATTTGATCAAGTGAGGAATAAGCACTGCTTTTGTTAATTTGCATAGGCAGAATAGAGACTTCTGGGAAAAGGCCGAAATTACAGTCACAGAAAATGGCTGCATCTATAGAGAACGCTAAGAAGTGTTGGCAGCTTTTCCTCTGACCCTGGCCACTTTTACAAGCAATCCTATGATAGTCAGCAGGACCCACCCTAAAAAGGAAGGGGCATCCACTTGGACCCTTTCCACCTTTTCTAAATCTCGCCTGATCGAGCCTCATTGAGCACTGATTGAGCAGATAAGCACATGTCATTCTCATTTCAGAAAGGTATTGGTTAGCTTGCTGCTAGCAGCTCAGTTATGTTATGATGTTAGAGGCTATGCAAGGAATGCTTTAGTCCAGCGATATGCAGTTTTTATTGCGCCTTGCATTCAGCAGGAAGATCTTTAGCTTGAATCTGTGGCCTAGGTATTCACCTTGGTATTTCTTTTGGCACAAAGTGAAGGAGTATTTGAGAGAAAATGCACAATGTGTTTCTTAGGTTGTTATGAACAACTTGTTATTCTTTCTCATTAAGCTTCAGCCACTGCAGAAATATATAAATAAGGGCTGACTTCCTGTAAGACGTGTCCAAAGCTGGGACGGAATAAAAGGAGACACTTGTAAATGATAGTGCTATCGTTTGAGAAAGGGTAAGTTGAGACTGACTTTCATGCGTATTCACAGACCAAGCATCATAAAGATACCAGCATGATCTTCATTGCGGGCTTAGAGCCGGTATTAGCTTTTGAGAGGTAAGAGGATTTTGAGGGCTCGTTGGTCTAGGGGTATGATTCTCGCTTTGGGTGCGAGAGGTCCCGGGTTCAAATCCCGGACGAGCCCTTTTCTTGGTACTCTTTTCAAGTTGTTTTGAAGTTTGCGTTTCAAAACCAACATCAATTTTTTCTTCGCAGTAGTGGATAATTCTTTGCTAGAGTCTCATGCTTCAGCCCTGCCCAGTCTGAGCTAATACCAAACATCTGGTCTTGCATGGCATGTACGAGCGTTCAGCTAGGGATGTCGGGCAGGTTGCATGAAATAAATCTAAAGCCAGAGGCCCATGGAATAGCCAGTTCGGAGCAGTTTCATTACAGAAAAATCAACTGTAGGTATCTGTTTCTGTAGTGTAGTGGTTATCACGTTTGCCTCACACGCGAAAGGTCCCCGGTTCGAAACCGGGCAGAAACAGTTGTTATATTGTGTTGGCTACAATGTTGATAGGTGCCGTTTTGCCATGGAATTGTCCAAGCCCTGAAGATTATTTCATGCAATCTCGTTCCAAGAAAGGGAATTCTCTCAAAACACTAAAGTAATCGGCGTGTGGATGTATCTGTTGGTTCTCAGACCTTGCTTTCAAAAGAGCCCTGCAATCGGTTCACTGCTCACCTAGAACAAGCATTAACATGGAGAATTGTTGGCACCAACAGGAATCTTATTTTAGTGGAGTGTTTCTGGCTTTGAGTGCAGAGGCCCTCGGCTCAATTCCAAGATGATCCTTCTCAAGGTGATGATACAAATGCATTGTCACCTTTACGTTCAATGTCAGAATCATTTATTTCCAGTTGGTGGTGTAAGAATGTTTGCAACAGTATGGCGATTTTTCCTAGCCATGCATGAATGAAAGCATATCACTCGCCTTTAGGTGTTTTTCTAATACATTGATATTTGCATCTTCCTTCCTAGCCTGCATGTTTGACTATCTTACAGGCTGCATGTAATAAGTATCACATCAGGGCCCTTCTTCTACTCAATTCACAACTGTTCTATCACGACATAGATAAGAAAGCTGCATCTGCTTTTGTTGTGTAGTGGTAATCAGGTTTACCTGACGTGTGAAAGCCCCATGCTTTGAAAGTACACAGTAACAAAGAAACCGATGACTTTTATAAAAAGGTGTCATGTGCGTCTCTTACTTTGCACAAAAAGTGCCAGAGATGACTTCATTTGCAGTCACTTGAAAAGTAGGGATTCTCCAATAAATGGTAAATGGTTGAAACAAATCTGAAGAAATGCATGACATACCTGTGTGTGTGTGTGTACGCATGTATGTATATATAGGGAGAGAGAGAGCGTCAATATAAACAGACTTTATTTCAATCAAGCTGTCTTTTCTATCCTTCAGGAGCAGAATGTTCTGATCATCAGCGCTCCAGAATGTAGTGTTTTCTTGGCAAGCATCACATATTGTGATGTGTTAGCTAAAAGTTCCATATCCTAGAGACTGATATATTCCTCTGTACTTGTACCTTGGGGATTCATCAAAACCTGGCATCATAAGCAGCTTTCTACTGCCACAGACTGGACAGCGAAACAATTTAAAATATCCCAGAAAAAGAAAATAAGCATGCTTAATCAGAGCTTTCTGGACAGGAAGGACCTTTGAGCAAGTGAGGAATAAGCACTGCTTTTGTTAATTTGCATAGGCAGAATAGAGAGTTCTGGGAAAAGGCCGAAATTACAGTCACAGAAAATGGCTGCATCTATAGAGAACGCTAAGAAGTGTTGGCAGCTTTTCCTCTGACCCTGACCACTTTTACAAGCAATCCTATGATAGTCAGCAGGACCCACCCTAAAAAGGAAGGGGCATCCACTTGGACCCTTTCCACCTTTTCTAAATCTGGCCTGATTGAGCACTGATTGAGCAGATAAGCACATGTCATTCTCATTTCAGAAAGGTATTGGTTAGCTTGCTGCTAGCAGCTCAGTTATGTTATGATGTTAGAGGCTATGCAAGGAATGCTTTAGTCCAGCGATATGCAGTTTTTATTGCGCCTTGCATTCAGCAGGAAGATCTTTAGCTTGAATCTGTGGCCTAGGTATTCACCTTGGTATTTCTTTTGGCACAAAGTGAAGGAGTATTTGAGAGAAAATGCACAATGTGTTTCTTATGTTGTTATGAACAACTTGTTACTCTTTCTCATTAAGCTTCAGCCACTGCAGAAATATATAAATAAGGGCTGACTTCCTGTAAGACGTGTCCAAAGCTGGGACGGAATAAAAGGAGACACTTGTAAATGATAGTGCTATCGTTTGAGAAAGGGTAAGTTGAGACTGACTTTCATGCGTATTCACAGACCAAGCATCATAAAGATACCAGCATGATCTTCATTGCGGGCTTAGAGCCGGTATTAGCTTTTGAGAGGTAAGAGGATTTTGAGGGCTCGTTGGTCTAGGGGTATGATTCTCGCTTTGGGTGCGAGAGGTCCCGGGTTCAAATCCCGGACGAGCCCTTTTCTTGGTACTCTTTTCAAGTTGTTTTGAAGTTTGCGTTTCAAAACCAACATCAATTTTTTCTTTGCAGTAGTGGATAATTCTTTGCTAGAGTCTCATGCTTCAGCCCTGCCCAGTCTGAGCTAATACCAAACATCTGGTCTTGCATGGCATGTACGAGCGTTCAGCTAGGGATGTCGGGCAGGTTGCATGAAAGAAATCTAAAGCCAGAGGCCCATGGAATAGCCAGTTCGGAGCAGTTTCATTACAGAAAAATCAACTGTAGGTATCTGTTTCTGTAGTGTAGTGGTTATCACGTTTGCCTCACACGCGAAAGGTCCCTGGTTTGAAACCGGGCAGAAACAGTTGTTATATTGTGTTGGCTACAATGTTGATAGGTGCCGTTTTGCCATGGAATTGTCCAAGCCCTGAAGATTATTTCATGCAATCTCGTTCCAAGAAAGGGAATTCTCTCAAAACACTAAAGTAATCGGCGTGTGGATGTATCTGTTGGTTCTCAGACCTTGCTTTCAAAAGAGCCCTGCAATCGGTTCACTGCTCACCTAGAACAAGCATTAACATGGAGAATTGTTGGCACCAACAGGAATCTTATTTTAGTGGAGTGTTTCTGGCTTTGAGTGCAGAGGCCCTCGGCTCAATTCCAAGATGATCCTTCTCAAGGTGATGATACAAATGCATTGTCACCTTTACGTTTAATGTCAGAATCATTTATTTCCAGTTGGTGGTGTAAGAATGTTTGCAACAGTATGGCGATTTTTCCTAGCCATGCATGAATGAAAGCATATCACTCGCCTTTAGGTGTTTTTCTAATACATTGATATTTGCATCTTCCTTCCTAGCCTGCATGTTTGACTATCTTACAGGCTGCATGTAATAAGTATCACATCAGGGCCCTTCTTCTACTCAATTCACAACTGTTCTATCACGACATAGATAAGAAAGCTGCATCTGCTTTTGTTGTGTAGTGGTAATCAGGTTTACCTGACGTGTGAAAGCCCCATGCTTTGAAAGTACACAGTAACAAAGAAACCGATGACTTTTATAAAAAGGTGTCATGTGTGTCTCTTACTTTGCACAAAAAGTGCCAGAGATGACTTCATTTGCAGTCACTTGAAAAGTAGGGATTCTCCAATAAATGGTAAATGGTTGAAACAAATCTGAAGAAATGCATGACATACCTGTGTGTGTGTGTGTACGCATGTATGTATATATAGGGAGAGAGAGAGCGTCAATATAAACAGACTTTATTTCAATCAAGCTGTCTTTTCTATCCTTCAGGAGCAGAATGTTCTGATCATCAGCGCTCCAGAATGTAGTGTTTTCTTGGCAAGCATCACATATTGTGATGTGTTAGCTAAAAGTTCCATATCCTAGAGACTGATATATTCCTCTGTACTTGTACCTTGGGGATTCATCAAAACCTGGCATCATAAGCAGCTTTCTACTGCCACAGACTTGACAGCGAAACAATTTAAAATATCCCAGAAAAAGAAAATAAGCATGCTTAATCAGAGCTTTCTGGACAGGAAGGACATTTGAGCAAGTGAGGAATAAGCACTGCTTTTGTTAATTTGCATAGGCAGAATAGAGACTTCTGGGAAAAGGCCGAAATTACAGTCACAGAAAATGGCTGCATCTATAGAGAACGCTAAGAAGTGTTGGCAGCTTTTCCTCTGACCCTGGCCACTTTTACAAGCAATCCTATGATAGTCAGCAGGACCCACCCTAAAAAGGAAGGGGCATCCACTTGGACCCTTTCCACCTTTTCTAAATCTCGCCTGATCGAGCCTGATTGAGCACTGATTGAGCAGATAAGCACATGTCATTCTCATTTCAGAAAGGTATTGGTTAGCTTGCTGCTAGCAGCTCAGTTATGTTATGATGTTAGAGGCTATGCAAGGAATGCTTTCGTCCAGCGATATGCAGTTTTTATTGCGCCTTGCATTCAGCAGGAAGATCTTTAGCTTGAATCTGTGACCTAGGTATTCACCTTGGTATTTCTTTTGGCACAAAGTGAAGGAGTATTTGAGAGAAAATGCACAATGTGTTTCTTATGTTGTTATGAACAACTTGTTACTCTTTCTCATTAAGCTTCAGCCACTGCAGAAATATATAAATAAGGGCTGACTTCCTGTAAGACGTGTCCAAAGCTGGGACGGAATAAAAGGAGACACTTGTAAATGATAGTGCTATCGTTTGAGAAAGGGTAAGTTGAGACTGACTTTCATGCGTATTCACAGACCAAGCATCATAAAGATACCAGCATGATCTTCATTGCGGGCTTAGAGCCGGTATTAGCTTTTGAGAGGTAAGAGGATTTTGAGGGCTCGTTGGTCTAGGGGTATGATTCTCGCTTTGGGTGCGAGAGGTCCCGGGTTCAAATCCCGGACGAGCCCTTTTCTTGGTACTCTTTTCAAGTTGTTTTGAAGTTTGCGTTTCAAAACCAACATCAATTTTTTCTTTGCAGTAGTGGATAATTCTTTGCTAGAGTCTCATGCTTCAGCCCTGCCCAGTCTGAGCTAATACCAAACATCTGGTCTTGCATGGCATGTACGAGCGTTCAGCTAGGGATGTCGGGCAGGTTGCATGAAAGAAATCTAAAGCCAGAGGCCCATGGAATAGCCAGTTCGGAGCAGTTTCATTACAGAAAAATCAACTGTAGGTATCTGTTTCTGTAGTGTAGTGGTTATCACGTTTGCCTCACACGCGAAAGGTCCCCGGTTTGAAACCGGGCAGAAACAGTTGTTATATTGTGTTGGCTACAATGTTGATAGGTGCCGTTTTGCCATGGAATTGTCCAAGCCCTGAAGATTATTTCATGCAATCTCGTTCCAAGAAAGGGAATTCTCTCAAAACACTAAAGTAATCGGCGTGTGGATGTATCTGTTGGTTCTCAGACCTTGCTTTCAAAAGAGCCCTGCAATCGGTTCACTGCTCTCCTAGAACAAGCATTAACATGGAGAATTGTTGGCACCAACAGGAATCTTATTTTAGTGGAGTGTTTCTGGCTTTGAGTGCAGAGGCCCTCGGCTCAATTCCAAGATGATCCTTCTCAAGGTGATGATACAAATGCATTGTCACCTTTACGTTTAATGTCAGAATCATTTATTTCCAGTTGGTGGTGTAAGAATGTTTGCAACAGTATGGCGATTTTTCCTAGCCATGCATGAATGAAAGCATATCACTCGCCTTTAGGTGTTTTTCTAATACATTGATATTTGCATCTTCCTTCCTAGCCTGCATGTTTGACTATCTTACAGGCTGCATGTAATAAGTATCACATCAGGGCCCTTCTTCTACTCAATTCACAACTGTTCTATCACGACATAGATAAGAAAGCTGCATCTGCTTTTGTTGTGTAGTGGTAATCAGGTTTACCTGACGTGTGAAAGCCCCATGCTTTGAAAGTACACAGTAACAAAGAAACCGATGACTTTTATAAAAAGGTGTCATGTGTGTCTCTTACTTTGCACAAAAAGTGCCAGAGATGACTTCATTTGCAGTCACTTGAAAAGTAGGGATTCTCCAATAAATGGTAAATGGTTGAAACAAATCTGAAGAAATGCATGACATACCTGTGTGTGTGTGTGTACGCATGTATGTATATATAGGGAGAGAGAGAGCGTCAATATAAACAGACTTTATTTCAATCAAGCTGTCTTTTCTATCCTTCAGGAGCAGAATGTTCTGATCATCAGCGCTCCAGAATGTAGTGTTTTCTTGGCAAGCATCACATATTGTGATGTGTTAGCTAAAAGTTCCATATCCTAGAGACTGATATATTCCTCTGTACTTGTACCTTGGGGATTCATCAAAACCTGGCATCATAAGCAGCTTTCTACTGCCACAGACTGGACAGCGAAACAATTTAAAATATCCCAGAAAAAGAAAATAAGCATGCTTAATCAGAGCTTTCTGGACAGGAAGGACATTTGAGCAAGTGAGGAATAAGCACTGCTTTTGTTAATTTGCATAGGCAGAATAGAGACTTCTGGGAAAAGGCCGAAATTACAGTCACAGAAAATGGCTGCATCTATAGAGAACGCTAAGAAGTGTTGGCAGCTTTTCCTCTGACCCTGGCCACTTTTACAAGCAATCCTATGATAGTCAGCAGGACCCACCCTAAAAAGGAAGGGGCATCCACTTGGACCCTTTCCACCTTTTCTAAATCTCGCCTGATCGAGCACTGATTGAGCAGATAAGCACATGTCATTCTCATTTCAGAAAGGTATTGGTTAGCTTGCTGCTAGCAGCTCAGTTATGTTATGATGTTAGAGGCTATGCAAGGAATGCTTTAGTCCAGCGATATGCAGTTTTTATTGCGCCTTGCATTCAGCAGGAAGATCTTTAGCTTGAATCTGTGGCCTAGGTATTCACCTTGGTATTTTTTTTGGCACAAAGTGAAGGAGTATTTGAGAGAAAATGCACAATGTGTTTCTTATGTTGTTATGAACAACTTGTTACTCTTTCTCATTAAGCTTCAGCCACTGCAGAAATATATAAATAAGGGCTGACTTCCTGTAAGACGTGTCCAAAGCTGGGACGGAATAAAAGGAGACACTTGTAAATGATAGTGCTATCGTTTGAGAAAGGGTAAGTTGAGACTGACTTTCATGCGTATTCACAGACCAAGCATCATAAAGATACCAGCATGATCTTCATTGCGGGCTTAGAGCCGGTATTAGCTTTTGAGAGGTAAGAGGATTTTGAGGGCTCGTTGGTCTAGGGGTATGATTCTAGCTTTGGGTGCGAGAGGTCCCGGGTTCAAATCCCGGACGAGCCCTTTTCTTGGTATTCTTTTCAAGTTGTTTTGAAGTTTGCGTTTCAAAACCAACATCAATTTTTTCTTTGCAGTAGTGGATAATTCTTTGCTAGAGTCTCATGCTTCAGCCCTGCCCAGTCTGAGCTAATACCAAACATCTGGTCTTGCATGGCATGTACGAGCGTTCAGCTAGGGATGTCGGGCAGGTTGCATGAAAGAAATCTAAAGCCAGAGGCCCATGGAATAGCCAGTTCGGAGCAGTTTCATTACAGAAAAATCAACTGTAGGTATCTGTTTCTGTAGTGTAGTGGTTATCACGTTCGCCTCACACGCGAAAGGTCCCCGGTTCGAAACCGGGCAGAAACAGTTGTTATATTGTGTTGGCTACAATGTTGATAGGTGCTGTTTTGCCATGGAATTGTCCAAGCCCTGAAGATTATTTCATGCAATCTCGTTCCAAGAAAGGGAATTCTCTCAAAACACTAAAGTAATCAGCGTGTGGATGTATCTGTTGGTTCTCAGACCTTGCCTTCAAAAGAGCCCTGCAATCGGTTCACTGCTCACCTAGAACAAGCATTAACATGGAGAATTGTTGGCACCAACAGGAATCTTATTTTAGTGGAGTGTTTCTGGCTTTGAGTGCAGAGGCCCTCGGCTCAATTCCAAGATGATCCTTCTCAAGGTGATGATACAAATGCATTGTCACCTTTACGTTTAATGTCAGAATCATTTATTTCCAGTTGGTGGTGTAAGAATGTTTGCAACAGTATGGCGATTTTTCCTAGCCATGCATGAATGAAAGCATATCACTCGCCTTTAGGTGTTTTTCTAATACATTGATATTTGCATCTTCCTTCCTAGCCTGCATGTTTGACTATCTTACAGGCTGCATGTAATAAGTATCACATCAGGGCCCTTCTTCTACTCAATTCACAACTGTTCTATCACGACATAGATAAGAAAGCTGCATCTGCTTTTGTTGTGTAGTGGTAATCAGGTTTACCTGACGTGTGAAAGCCCCATGCTTTGAAAGTACACAGTAACAAAGAAACCGATGACTTTTATAAAAAGGTGTCATGTGTGTCTCTTACTTTGCACAAAAAGTGCCAGAGATGACTTCATTTGCAGTCACTTGAAAAGTAGGGATTCTCCAATAAATGGTAAATGGTTGAAACAAATCTGAAGAAATGCATGACATACCTGTGTGTGTGTGTGTACGCATGTATGTATATATAGGGAGAGAGAGAGCGTCAATATAAACAGACTTTATTTCAATCAAGCTGTCTTTTCTATCCTTCAGGAGCAGAATGTTCTGATCATCAGCGCTCCAGAATGTAGTGTTTTCTTGGCAAGCATCACATATTGTGATGTGTTAGCTAAAAGTTCCATATCCTAGAGACTGACATATTCCTCTGTACTTGTACCTTGGGGATTCATCAAAACCTGGCATCATAAGCAGCTTTCTACTGCCACAGACTGGACAGCGAAACAATTTAAAATATCCCAGAAAAAGAAAATAAGCATGCTTAATCAGAGCTTTCTGGACAGGAAGGACATTTGAGCAAGTGAGGAATAAGCACTGCTTTTGTTAATTTGCATAGGCAGAATAGAGACTTCTGGGAAAAGGCCGAAATTACAGTCACAGAAAATGGCTGCATCTATAGAGAACGCTAAGAAGTGTTGGCAGCTTTTCCTCTGACCCTGGCCACTTTTACAAGCAATCCTATGATAGTCAGCAGGACCCACCCTAAAAAGGAAGGGGCATCCACTTGGACCCTTTCCACCTTTTCTAAATCTCGCCTGATCGAGCCTCATTGAGCACTGATTGAGCAGATAAGCACATGTCATTCTCATTTCAGAAAGGTATTGGTTAGCTTGCTGCTAGCAGCTCAGTTATGTTATGATGTTAGAGGCTATGCAAGGAATGCTTTAGTCCAGCGATATGCAGTTTTTATTGCGCCTTGCATTCAGCAGGAAGATCTTTAGCTTGAATCTGTGGCCTAGGTATTCACCTTGGTATTTCTTTTGGCACAAAGTGAAGGAGTATTTGAGAGAAAATGCACAATGTGTTTCTTATGTTGTTATGAACAACTTGTTACTCTTTCTCATTAAGCTTCAGCCACTGCAGAAATATATAAATAAGGGCTGACTTCCTGTAAGACGTGTCCAAAGCTGGGACGGAATAAAAGGAGACACTTGTAAATGATAGTGCTATCGTTTGAGAAAGGGTAAGTTGAGACTGACTTTCATGCGTATTCACAGACCAAGCATCATAAAGATACCAGCATGATCTTCATTGCGGGCTTAGAGCCGGTATTAGCTTTTGAGAGGTAAGAGGATTTTGAGGGCTCGTTGGTCTAGGGGTATGATTCTCGCTTTAGGTGCGAGAGGTCCCGGGTTCAAATCCCGGACGAGCCCTTTTCTTGGTACTCTTTTCAAGTTGTTTTGAAGTTTGCGTTTCAAAACCAACATCAATTTTTTCTTCGCAGTAGTGGATAATTCTTTGCTAGAGTCTCATGCTTCAGCCCTGCCCAGTCTGAGCTAATACCAAACATCTGGTCTTGCATGGCATGTACGAGCGTTCAGCTAGGGATGTCGGGCAGGTTGCATGAAAGAAATCTAAAGCCAGAGGCCCATGGAATAGCCAGTTCGGAGCAGTTTCATTACAGAAAAATCAACTGTAGGTATCTGTTTCTGTAGTGTAGTGGTTATCACGTTTGCCTCACACGCGAAAGGTCCCCGGTTCGAAACCGGGCAGAAACAGTTGTTATATTGTGTTGGCTACAATGTTGATAGGTGCCGTTTTGCCATGGAATTGTCCAAGCCCTGAAGATTATTTCATGCAATCTCGTTCCAAGAAAGGGAATTCTCTCAAAACACTAAAGTAATCGGCGTGTGGATGTATCTGTTGGTTCTCAGACCTTGCTTTCAAAAGAGCCCTGCAATCGGTTCACTGCTCACCTAGAACAAGCATTAACATGGAGAATTGTTGGCACCAACAGGAATCTTATTTTAGTGGAGTGTTTCTGGCTTTGAGTGCAGAGGCCCTCGGCTCAATTCCAAGATGATCCTTCTCAAGGTGATGATACAAATGCATTGTCACCTTTACGTTCAATGTCAGAATCATTTATTTCCAGTTGGTGGTGTAAGAATGTTTGCAACAGTATGGCGATTTTTCCTAGCCATGCATGAATGAAAGCATATCACTCGCCTTTAGGTGTTTTTCTAATACATTGATATTTGCATCTTCCTTCCTAGCCTGCATGTTTGACTATCTTACAGGCTGCATGTAATAAGTATCACATCAGGGCCCTTCTTCTACTCAATTCACAACTGTTCTATCACGACATAGATAAGAAAGCTGCATCTGCTTTTGTTGTGTAGTGGTAATCAGGTTTACCTGACGTGTGAAAGCCCCATGCTTTGAAAGTACACAGTAACAAAGAAACCGATGACTTTTATAAAAAGGTGTCATGTGCGTCTCTTACTTTGCACAAAAAGTGCCAGAGATGACTTCATTTGCAGTCACTTGAAAAGTAGGGATTCTCCAATAAATGGTAAATGGTTGAAACAAATCTGAAGAAATGCATGACATACCTGTGTGTGTGTGTGTACGCATGTATGTATATATAGGGAGAGAGAGAGCGTCAATATAAACAGACTTTATTTCAATCAAGCTGTCTTTTCTATCCTTCAGGAGCAGAATGTTCTGATCATCAGCGCTCCAGAATGTAGTGTTTTCTTGGCAAGCATCACATATTGTGATGTGTTAGCTAAAAGTTCCATATCCTAGAGACTGATATATTCCTCTGTACTTGTACCTTGGGGATTCATCAAAACCTGGCATCATAAGCAGCTTTCTACTGCCACAGACTGGACAGCGAAACAATTTAAAATATCCCAGAAAAAGAAAATAAGCATGCTTAATCAGAGCTTTCTGGACAGGAAGGACCTTTGAGCAAGTGAGGAATAAGCACTGCTTTTGTTAATTTGCATAGGCAGAATAGAGAGTTCTGGGAAAAGGCCGAAATTACAGTCACAGAAAATGGCTGCATCTATAGAGAACGCTAAGAAGTGTTGGCAGCTTTTCCTCTGACCCTGACCACTTTTACAAGCAATCCTATGATAGTCAGCAGGACCCACCCTAAAAAGGAAGGGGCATCCACTTGGACCCTTTCCACCTTTTCTAAATCTGGCCTGATTGAGCACTGATTGAGCAGATAAGCACATGTCATTCTCATTTCAGAAAGGTATTGGTTAGCTTGCTGCTAGCAGCTCAGTTATGTTATGATGTTAGAGGCTATGCAAGGAATGCTTTAGTCCAGCGATATGCAGTTTTTATTGCGCCTTGCATTCAGCAGGAAGATCTTTAGCTTGAATCTGTGGCCTAGGTATTCACCTTGGTATTTCTTTTGGCACAAAGTGAAGGAGTATTTGAGAGAAAATGCACAATGTGTTTCTTATGTTGTTATGAACAACTTGTTACTCTTTCTCATTAAGCTTCAGCCACTGCAGAAATATATAAATAAGGGCTGACTTCCTGTAAGACGTGTCCAAAGCTGGGACGGAATAAAAGGAGACACTTGTAAATGATAGTGCTATCGTTTGAGAAAGGGTAAGTTGAGACTGACTTTCATGCGTATTCACAGACCAAGCATCATAAAGATACCAGCATGATCTTCATTGCGGGCTTAGAGCCGGTATTAGCTTTTGAGAGGTAAGAGGATTTTGAGGGCTCGTTGGTCTAGGGGTATGATTCTCGCTTTGGGTGCGAGAGGTCCCGGGTTCAAATTCCGGACGAGCCCTTTTCTTGGTACTCTTTTCAAGTTGTTTTGAAGTTTGCGTTTCAAAACCAACATCAATTTTTTCTTTGCAGTAGTGGATAATTCTTTGCTAGAGTCTCATGCTTCAGCCCTGCCCAGTCTGAGCTAATACCAAACATCTGGTCTTGCATGGCATGTACGAGCGTTCAGCTAGGGATGTCGGGCAGGTTGCATGAAAGAAATCTAAAGCCAGAGGCCCATGGAATAGCCAGTTCGGAGCAGTTTCATTACAGAAAAATCAACTGTAGGTATCTGTTTCTGTAGTGTAGTGGTTATCACGTTTGCCTCACACGCGAAAGGTCCCTGGTTTGAAACCGGGCAGAAACAGTTGTTATATTGTGTTGGCTACAATGTTGATAGGTGCCGTTTTGCCATGGAATTGTCCAAGCCCTGAAGATTATTTCATGCAATCTCGTTCCAAGAAAGGGAATTCTCTCAAAACACTAAAGTAATCGGCGTGTGGATGTATCTGTTGGTTCTCAGACCTTGCTTTCAAAAGAGCCCTGCAATCGGTTCACTGCTCACCTAGAACAAGCATTAACATGGAGAATTGTTGGCACCAACAGGAATCTTATTTTAGTGGAGTGTTTCTGGCTTTGAGTGCAGAGGCCCTCGGCTCAATTCCAAGATGATCCTTCTCAAGGTGATGATACAAATGCATTGTCACCTTTACGTTTAATGTCAGAATCATTTATTTCCAGTTGGTGGTGTAAGAATGTTTGCAACAGTATGGCGATTTTTCCTAGCCATGCATGAATGAAAGCATATCACTCGCCTTTAGGTGTTTTTCTAATACATTGATATTTGCATCTTCCTTCCTAGCCTGCATGTTTGACTATCTTACAGGCTGCATGTAATAAGTATCACATCAGGGCCCTTCTTCTACTCAATTCACAACTGTTCTATCACGACATAGATAAGAAAGCTGCATCTGCTTTTGTTGTGTAGTGGTAATCAGGTTTACCTGACGTGTGAAAGCCCCATGCTTTGAAAGTACACAGTAACAAAGAAACCGATGACTTTTATAAAAAGGTGTCATGTGTGTCTCTTACTTTGCACAAAAAGTGCCAGAGATGACTTCATTTGCAGTCACTTGAAAAGTAGGGATTCTCCAATAAATGGTAAATGGTTGAAACAAATCTGAAGAAATGCATGACATACCTGTGTGTGTGTGTGTACGCATGTATGTATATATAGGGAGAGAGAGAGCGTCAATATAAACAGACTTTATTTCAATCAAGCTGTCTTTTCTATCCTTCAGGAGCAGAATGTTCTGATCATCAGCGCTCCAGAATGTAGTGTTTTCTTGGCAAGCATCACATATTGTGATGTGTTAGCTAAAAGTTCCATATCCTAGAGACTGATATATTCCTCTGTACTTGTACCTTGGGGATTCATCAAAACCTGGCATCATAAGCAGCTTTCTACTGCCACAGACTTGACAGCGAAACAATTTAAAATATCCCAGAAAAAGAAAATAAGCATGCTTAATCAGAGCTTTCTGGACAGGAAGGACATTTGAGCAAGTGAGGAATAAGCACTGCTTTTGTTAATTTGCATAGGCAGAATAGAGACTTCTGGGAAAAGGCCGAAATTACAGTCACAGAAAATGGCTGCATCTATAGAGAACGCTAAGAAGTGTTGGCAGCTTTTCCTCTGACCCTGGCCACTTTTACAAGCAATCCTATGATAGTCAGCAGGACCCACCCTAAAAAGGAAGGGGCATCCACTTGGACCCTTTCCACCTTTTCTAAATCTCGCCTGATCGAGCCTGATTGAGCACTGATTGAGCAAATAAGCACATGTCATTCTCATTTCAGAAAGGTATTGGTTAGCTTGCTGCTAGCAGCTCAGTTATGTTATGATGTTAGAGGCTATGCAAGGAATGCTTTCGTCCAGCGATATGCAGTTTTTATTGCGCCTTGCATTCAGCAGGAAGATCTTTAGCTTGAATCTGTGACCTAGGTATTCACCTTGGTATTTCTTTTGGCACAAAGTGAAGGAGTATTTGAGAGAAAATGCACAATGTGTTTCTTATGTTGTTATGAACAACTTGTTACTCTTTCTCATTAAGCTTCAGCCACTGCAGAAATATATAAATAAGGGCTGACTTCCTGTAAGACGTGTCCAAAGCTGGGACGGAATAAAAGGAGACACTTGTAAATGATAGTGCTATCGTTTGAGAAAGGGTAAATTGAGACTGACTTTCATGCGTATTCACAGACCAAGCATCATAAAGATACCAGCATGATCTTCATTGCGGGCTTAGAGCCGGTATTAGCTTTTGAGAGGTAAGAGGATTTTGAGGGCTCGTTGGTCTAGGGGTATGATTCTCGCTTTGGGTGCGAGAGGTCCCGGGTTCAAATCCCGGACGAGCCCTTTTCTTGGTACTCTTTTCAAGTTGTTTTGAAGTTTGCGTTTCAAAACCAACATCAATTTTTTCTTTGCAGTAGTGGATAATTCTTTGCTAGAGTCTCATGCTTCAGCCCTGCCCAGTCTGAGCTAATACCAAACATCTGGTCTTGCATGGCATGTACGAGCGTTCAGCTAGGGATGTCGGGCAGGTTGCATGAAAGAAATCTAAAGCCAGAGGCCCATGGAATAGCCAGTTCGGAGCAGTTTCATAACAGAAAAATCAACTGTAGGTATCTGTTTCTGTAGTGTAGTGGTTATCACGTTTGCCTCACACGCGAAAGGTCCCCGGTTTGAAACCGGGCAGAAACAGTTGTTATATTGTGTTGGCTACAATGTTGATAGGTGCCGTTTTGCCATGGAATTGTCCAAGCCCTGAAGATTATTTCATGCAATCTCGTTCCAAGAAAGGGAATTCTCTCAAAACACTAAAGAAATCGGCGTGTGGATGTATCTGTTGGTTCTCAGACCTTGCTTTCAAAAGAGCCCTGCAATCGGTTCACTGCTCTCCTAGAACAAGCATTAACATGGAGAATTGTTGGCACCAACAGGAATCTTATTTTAGTGGAGTGTTTCTGGCTTTGAGTGCAGAGGCCCTCGGCTCAATTCCAAGATGATCCTTCTCAAGGTGATGATACAAATGCATTGTCACCTTTACGTTTAATGTCAGAATCATTTATTTCCAGTTGGTGGTGTAAGAATGTTTGCAACAGTATGGCGATTTTTCCTAGCCATGCATGAATGAAAGCATATCACTCGCCTTTAGGTGTTTTTCTAATACATTGATATTTGCATCTTCCTTCCTAGCCTGCATGTTTGACTATCTTACAGGCTGCATGTAATAAGTATCACATCAGGGCCCTTCTTCTACTCAATTCACAACTGTTCTATCACGACATAGATAAGAAAGCTGCATCTGCTTTTGTTGTGTAGTGGTAATCAGGTTTACCTGACGTGTGAAAGCCCCATGCTTTGAAAGTACACAGTAACAAAGAAACCGATGACTTTTATAAAAAGGTGTCATGTGTGTCTCTTACTTTGCACAAAAAGTGCCAGAGATGACTTCATTTGCAGTCACTTGAAAAGTAGGGATTCTCCAATAAATGGTAAATGGTTGAAACAAATCTGAAGAAATGCATGACATACCTGTGTGTGTGTGTGTACGCATGTATGTATATATAGGGAGAGAGAGAGCGTCAATATAAACAGACTTTATTTCAATCAAGCTGTCTTTTCTATCCTTCAGGAGCAGAATGTTCTGATCATCAGCGCTCCAGAATGTAGTGTTTTCTTGGCCAGCATCACATATTGTGATGTGTTAGCTAAAAGTTCCATATCCTAGAGACTGATATATTCCTCTGTACTTGTACCTTGGGGATTCATCAAAACCTGGCATCATAAGCAGCTTTCTACTGCCACAGACTGGACAGCGAAACAATTTAAAATATCCCAGAAAAAGAAAATAAGCATGCTTAATCAGAGCTTTCTGGACAGGAAGGACATTTGAGCAAGTGAGGAATAAGCACTGCTTTTGTTAATTTGCATAGGCAGAATAGAGACTTCTGGGAAAAGGCCGAAATTACAGTCACAGAAAATGGCTGCATCTATAGAGAACGCTAAGAAGTGTTGGCAGCTTTTCCTCTGACCCTGGCCACTTTTACAAGCAATCCTATGATAGTCAGCAGGACCCACCCTAAAAAGGAAGGGGCATCCACTTGGACCCTTTCCACCTTTTCTAAATCTCTCCTGATCGAGCACTGATTGAGCAGATAAGCACATGTCATTCTCATTTCAGAAAGGTATTGGTTAGCTTGCTGCTAGCAGCTCAGTTATGTTATGATGTTAGAGGCTATGCAAGGAATGCTTTAGTCCAGCGATATGCAGTTTTTATTGCGCCTTGCATTCAGCAGGAAGATCTTTAGCTTGAATCTGTGGCCTAGGTATTCACCTTGGTATTTTTTTTGGCACAAAGTGAAGGAGTATTTGAGAGAAAATGCACAATGTGTTTCTTATGTTGTTATGAACAACTTGTTACTCTTTCTCATTAAGCTTCAGCCACTGCAGAAATATATAAATAAGGGCTGACTTCCTGTAAGACGTGTCCAAAGCTGGGACGGAATAAAAGGAGACACTTGTAAATGATAGTGCTATCGTTTGAGAAAGGGTAAGTTGAGACTGACTTTCATGCGTATTCACAGACCAAGCATCATAAAGATACCAGCATGATCTTCATTGCGGGCTTAGAGCCGGTATTAGCTTTTGAGAGGTAAGAGGATTTTGAGGGCTCGTTGGTCTAGGGGTATGATTCTCGCTTTGGGTGCGAGAGGTCCCGGGTTCAAATCCCGGACGAGCCCTTTTCTTGGTATTCTTTTCAAGTTGTTTTGAAGTTTGCGTTTCAAAACCAACATCAATTTTTTCTTTGCAGTAGTGGATAATTCTTTGCTAGAGTCTCATGCTTCAGCCCTGCCCAGTCTGAGCTAATACCAAACATCTGGTCTTGCATGGCATGTACGAGCGTTCAGCTAGGGATGTCGGGCAGGTTGCATGAAAGAAATCTAAAGCCAGAGGCCCATGGAATAGCCAGTTCGGAGCAGTTTCATTACAGAAAAATCAACTGTAGGTATCTGTTTCTGTAGTGTAGTGGTTATCACGTTCGCCTCACACGCGAAAGGTCCCCGGTTCGAAACCGGGCAGAAACAGTTGTTATATTGTGTTGGCTACAATGTTGATAGGTGCTGTTTTGCCATGGAATTGTCCAAGCCCTGAAGATTATTTCATGCAATCTCGTTCCAAGAAAGGGAATTCTCTCAAAACACTAAAGTAATCAGCGTGTGGATGTATCTGTTGGTTCTCAGACCTTGCCTTCAAAAGAGCCCTGCAATCGGTTCACTGCTCACCTAGAACAAGCATTAACATGGAGAATTGTTGGCACCAACAGGAATCTTATTTTAGTGGAGTGTTTCTGGCTTTGAGTGCATAGGCCCTCGGCTCAATTCCAAGATGATCCTTCTCAAGGTGATGATACAAATGCATTGTCACCTTTACGTTTAATGTCAGAATCATTTATTTCCAGTTGGTGGTGTAAGAATGTTTGCAACAGTATGGCGATTTTTCCTAGCCATGCATGAATGAAAGCATATCACTCGCCTTTAGGTGTTTTTCTAATACATTGATATTTGCATCTTCCTTCCTAGCCTGCATGTTTGACTATCTTACAGGCTGCATGTAATAAGTATCACATCAGGGCCCTTCTTCTACTCAATTCACAACTGTTCTATCACGACATAGATAAGAAAGCTGCATCTGCTTTTGTTGTGTAGTGGTAATCAGGTTTACCTGACGTGTGAAAGCCCCATGCTTTGAAAGTACACAGTAACAAAGAAACCGATGACTTTTATAAAAAGGTGTCATGTGTGTCTCTTACTTTGCACAAAAAGTGCCAGAGATGACTTCATTTGCAGTCACTTGAAAAGTAGGGATTCTCCAATAAATGGTAAATGGTTGAAACAAATCTGAAGAAATGCATGACATACCTGTGTGTGTGTGTGTACGCATGTATGTATATATAGGGAGAGAGAGAGCGTCAATATAAACAGACTTTATTTCAATCAAGCTGTCTTTTCTATCCTTCAGGAGCAGAATGTTCTGATCATCAGCGCTCCAGAATGTAGTGTTTTCTTGGCAAGCATCACATATTGTGATGTGTTAGCTAAAAGTTCCATATCCTAGAGACTGACATATTCCTCTGTACTTGTACCTTGGGGATTCATCAAAACCTGGCATCATAAGCAGCTTTCTACTGCCACAGACTGGACAGCGAAACAATTTAAAATATCCCAGAAAAAGAAAATAAGCATGCTTAATCAGAGCTTTCTGGACAGGAAGGACATTTGAGCAAGTGAGGAATAAGCACTGCTTTTGTTAATTTGCATAGGCAGAATAGAGACTTCTGGGAAAAGGCCGAAATTACAGTCACAGAAAATGGCTGCATCTATAGAGAACGCTAAGAAGTGTTGGCAGCTTTTCCTCTGACCCTGGCCACTTTTACAAGCAATCCTATGATAGTCAGCAGGACCCACCCTAAAAAGGAAGGGGCATCCACTTGGACCCTTTCCACCTTTTCTAAATCTCGCCTGATCGAGCCTCATTGAGCACTGATTGAGCAGATAAGCACATGTCATTCTCATTTCAGAAAGGTATTGGTTAGCTTGCTGCTAGCAGCTCAGTTATGTTATGATGTTAGAGGCTATGCAAGGAATGCTTTAGTCCAGCGATATGCAGTTTTTATTGCGCCTTGCATTCACCAGGAAGATCTTTAGCTTGAATCTGTGGCCTAGGTATTCACCTTGGTATTTCTTTTGGCACAAAGTGAAGGAGTATTTGAGAGAAAATGCACAATGTGTTTCTTAGGTTGTTATGAACAACTTGTTATTCTTTCTCATTAAGCTTCAGCCACTGCAGAAATATATAAATAAGGGCTGACTTCCTGTAAGACGTGTCCAAAGCTGGGACGGAATAAAAGGAGACACTTGTAAATGATAGTGCTATCGTTTGAGAAAGGGTAAGTTGAGACTGAC
The DNA here is from genome assembly GCF_964204655.1 of Triturus cristatus. Classification (NCBI taxonomy): domain Eukaryota; kingdom Metazoa; phylum Chordata; class Amphibia; order Caudata; family Salamandridae; genus Triturus; species Triturus cristatus. The sequence goes on along the minus strand of NC_140591.1, from coordinate 739,521,403 downwards.
TTTCATGCGTATTCACAGACCAAGCATCATAAAGATACCAGCATGATCTTCATTGCGGGCTTAGAGCCGGTATTAGCTTTTGAGAGGTAAGAGGATTTTGAGGGCTCGTTGGTCTAGGGGTATGATTCTCGCTTTGGGTGCGAGAGGTCCCGGGTTCAAATCCCGGACGAGCCCTTTTCTTGGTACTCTTTTCAAGTTGTTTTGAAGTTTGCGTTTCAAAACCAACATCAATTTTTTCTTCGCAGTAGTGGATAATTCTTTGCTAGAGTCTCATGCTTCAGCCCTGCCCAGTCTGAGCTAATACCAAACATCTGGTCTTGCATGGCATGTACGAGCGTTCAGCTAGGGATGTCGGGCAGGTTGCATGAAAGAAATCTAAAGCCAGAGGCCCATGGAATAGCCAGTTCGGAGCAGTTTCATTACAGAAAAATCAACTGTAGGTATCTGTTTCTGTAGTGTAGTGGTTATCACATTTGCCTCACACGCGAAAGGTCCCCGGTTCGAAACCGGGCAGAAACAGTTGTTATATTGTGTTGGCTACAATGTTGATAGGTGCCGTTTTGCCATGGAATTGTCCAAGCCCTGAAGATTATTTCATGCAATCTCGTTCCAAGAAAGGGAATTCTCTCAAAACACTAAAGTAATCGGCGTGTGGATGTATCTGTTGGTTCTCAGACCTTGCTTTCAAAAGAGCCCTGCAATCGGTTCACTGCTCACCTAGAACAAGCATTAACATGGAGAATTGTTGGCACCAACAGGAATCTTATTTTAGTGGAGTGTTTCTGGCTTTGAGTGCAGAGGCCCTCGGCTCAATTCCAAGATGATCCTTCTCAAGGTGATGATACAAATGCATTGTCACCTTTACGTTCAATGTCAGAATCATTTATTTCCAGTTGGTGGTGTAAGAATGTTTGCAACAGTATGGCGATTTTTCCTAGCCATGCATGAATGAAAGCATATCACTCGCCTTTAGGTGTTTTTCTAATACATTGATATTTGCATCTTCCTTCCTAGCCTGCATGTTTGACTATCTTACAGGCTGCATGTAATAAGTATCACATCAGGGCCCTTCTTCTACTCAATTCACAACTGTTCTATCACGACATAGATAAGAAAGCTGCATCTGCTTTTGTTGTGTAGTGGTAATCAGGTTTACCTGACGTGTGAAAGCCCCATGCTTTGAAAGTACACAGTAACAAAGAAACCGATGACTTTTATAAAAAGGTGTCATGTGCGTCTCTTACTTTGCACAAAAAGTGCCAGAGATGACTTCATTTGCAGTCACTTGAAAAGTAGGGATTCTCCAATAAATGGTAAATGGTTGAAACAAATCTGAAGAAATGCATGACATACCTGTGTGTGTGTGTGTACGCATGTATGTATATATAGGGAGAGAGAGAGCGTCAATATAAACAGACTTTATTTCAATCAAGCTGTCTTTTCTATCCTTCAGGAGCAGAATGTTCTGATCATCAGCGCTCCAGAATGTAGTGTTTTCTTGGCAAGCATCACATATTGTGATGTGTTAGCTAAAAGTTCCATATCCTAGAGACTGATATATTCCTCTGTACTTGTACCTTGGGGATTCATCAAAACCTGGCATCATAAGCAGCTTTCTACTGCCACAGACTGGACAGCGAAACAATTTAAAATATCCCAGAAAAAGAAAATAAGCATGCTTAATCAGAGCTTTCTGGACAGGAAGGACCTTTGAGCAAGTGAGGAATAAGCACTGCTTTTGTTAATTTGCATAGGCAGAATAGAGAGTTCTGGGAAAAGGCCGAAATTACAGTCACAGAAAATGGCTGCATCTATAGAGAACGCTAAGAAGTGTTGGCAGCTTTTCCTCTGACCCTGACCACTTTTACAAGCAATCCTATGATAGTCAGCAGGACCCACCCTAAAAAGGAAGGGGCATCCACTTGGACCCTTTCCACCTTTTCTAAATCTCGCCTGATTGAGCACTGATTGAGCAGATAAGCACATGTCATTCTCATTTCAGAAAGGTATTGGTTAGCTTGCTGCTAGCAGCTCAGTTATGTTATGATGTTAGAGGCTATGCAAGGAATGCTTTAGTCCAGCGATATGCAGTTTTTATTGCGCCTTGCATTCAGCAGGAAGATCTTTAGCTTGAATCTGTGGCCTAGGTATTCACCTTGGTATTTCTTTTGGCACAAAGTGAAGGAGTATTTGAGAGAAAATGCACAATGTGTTTCTTATGTTGTTATGAACAACTTGTTACTCTTTCTCATTAAGCTTCAGCCACTGCAGAAATATATAAATAAGGGCTGACTTCCTGTAAGACGTGTCCAAAGCTGGGACGGAATAAAAGGAGACACTTGTAAATGATAGTGCTATCGTTTGAGAAAGGGTAAGTTGAGACTGACTTTCATGCGTATTCACAGACCAAGCATCATAAAGATACCAGCATGATCTTCATTGCGGGCTTAGAGCCGGTATTAGCTTTTGAGAGGTAAGAGGATTTTGAGGGCTCGTTGGTCTAGGGGTATGATTCTCGCTTTGGGTGCGAGAGGTCCTGGGTTCAAATCCCGGACGATCCCTTTTCTTGGTACTCTTTTCAAGTTGTTTTGAAGTTTGCGTTTCAAAACCAACATCAATTTTTTCTTTGCAGTAGTGGATAATTCTTTGCTAGAGTCTCATGCTTCAGCCCTGCCCAGTCTGAGCTAATACCAAACATCTGGTCTTGCATGGCATGTACGAGCGTTCAGCTAGGGATGTCGGGCAGGTTGCATGAAAGAAATCTAAAGCCAGAGGCCCATGGAATAGCCAGTTCGGAGCAGTTTCATTACAGAAAAATCAACTGTAGGTATCTGTTTCTGTAGTGTAGTGGTTATCACGTTTGCCTCACACGCGAAAGGTCCCCGGTTCGAAACCGGGCAGAAACAGTTGTTATATTGTGTTGGCTACAATGTTGATAGGTGCCGTTTTGCCATGGAATTGTCCAAGCCCTGAAGATTATTTCATGCAATCTCGTTCCAAGAAAGGGAATTCTCTCAAAACACTAAAGTAATCGGCGTGTGGATGTATCTGTTGGTTCTCAGACCTTGCTTTCAAAAGAGCCCTGCAATCGGTTCACTGCTCACCTAGAACAAGCATTAACATGGAGAATTGTTGGCACCAACAGGAATCTTATTTTAGTGGAGTGTTTCTGGCTTTGAGTGCAGAGGCCCTCGGCTCAATTCCAAGATGATCCTTCTCAAGGTGATGATACAAATGCATTGTCACCTTTACGTTTAATGTCAGAATCATTTATTTCCAGTTGGTGGTGTAAGAATGTTTGCAACAGTATGGCGATTTTTCCTAGCCATGCATGAATGAAAGCATATCACTCGCCTTTAGGTGTTTTTCTAATACATTGATATTTGCATCTTCCTTCCTAGCCTGCATGTTTGACTATCTTACAGGCTGCATGTAATAAGTATCACATCAGGGCCCTTCTTCTACTCAATTCACAACTGTTCTATCACGACATAGATAAGAAAGCTGCATCTGCTTTTGTTGTGTAGTGGTAATCAGGTTTACCTGACGTGTGAAAGCCCCATGCTTTGAAAGTACACAGTAACAAAGAAACCGATGACTTTTATAAAAAGGTGTCATGTGTGTCTCTTACTTTGCACAAAAAGTGCCAGAGATGACTTCATTTGCAGTCACTTGAAAAGTAGGGATTCTCCAATAAATGGTAAATGGTTGAAACAAATCTGAAGAAATGCATGACATACCTGTGTGTGTGTGTGTACGCATGTATGTATATATAGGGAGAGAGAGAGCGTCAATATAAACAGACTTTATTTCAATCAAGCTGTCTTTTCTATCCTTCAGGAGCAGAATGTTCTGATCATCAGCGCTCCAGAATGTAGTGTTTTCTTGGCAAGCATCACATATTGTGATGTGTTAGCTAAAAGTTCCATATCCTAGAGACTGATATATTCCTCTGTACTTGTACCTTGGGGATTCATCAAAACCTGGCATCATAAGCAGCTTTCTACTGCCACAGACTTGACAGCGAAACAATTTAAAATATCCCAGAAAAAGAAAATAAGCATGCTTAATCAGAGCTTTCTGGACAGGAAGGACATTTGAGCAAGTGAGGAATAAGCACTGCTTTTGTTAATTTGCATAGGCAGAATAGAGACTTCTGGGAAAAGGCCGAAATTACAGTCACAGAAAATGGCTGCATCTATAGAGAACGCTAAGAAGTGTTGGCAGCTTTTCCTCTGACCCTGGCCACTTTTACAAGCAATCCTATGATAGTCAGCAGGACCCACCCTAAAAAGGAAGGGGCATCCACTTGGACCCTTTCCACCTTTTCTAAATCTCGCCTGATCGAGCCTGATTGAGCACTGATTGAGCAGATAAGCACATGTCATTCTCATTTCAGAAAGGTATTGGTTAGCTTGCTGCTAGCAGCTCAGTTATGTTATGATGTTAGAGGCTATGCAAGGAATGCTTTCGTCCAGCGATATGCAGTTTTTATTGCGCCTTGCATTCAGCAGGAAGATCTTTAGCTTGAATCTGTGACCTAGGTATTCACCTTGGTATTTCTTTTGGCACAAAGTGAAGGAGTATTTGAGAGAAAATGCACAATGTGTTTCTTATGTTGTTATGAACAACTTGTTACTCTTTCTCATTAAGCTTCAGCCACTGCAGAAATATATAAATAAGGGCTGACTTCCTGTAAGACGTGTCCAAAGCTGGGACGGAATAAAAGGAGACACTTGTAAATGATAGTGCTATCGTTTGAGAAAGGGTAAGTTGAGACTGACTTTCATGCGTATTCACAGACCAAGCATCATAAAGATACCAGCATGATCTTCATTGCGGGCTTAGAGCCGGTATTAGCTTTTGAGAGGTAAGAGGATTTTGAGGGCTCGTTGGTCTAGGGGTATGATTCTCGCTTTGGGTGCGAGAGGTCCCGGGTTCAAATCCCGGACGAGCCCTTTTCTTGGTACTCTTTTCAAGTTGTTTTGAAGTTTGCGTTTCAAAACCAACATCAATTTTTTCTTTGCAGTAGTGGATAATTCTTTGCTAGAGTCTCATGCTTCAGCCCTGCCCAGTCTGAGCTAATACCAAACATCTGGTCTTGCATGGCATGTACGAGCGTTCAGCTAGGGATGTCGGGCAGGTTGCATGAAAGAAATCTAAAGCCAGAGGCCCATGGAATAGCCAGTTCGGAGCAGTTTCATTACAGAAAAATCAACTGTAGGTATCTGTTTCTGTAGTGTAGTGGTTATCACGTTTGCCTCACACGCGAAAGGTCCCCGGTTTGAAACCGGGCAGAAACAGTTGTTATATTGTGTTGGCTACAATGTTGATAGGTGCCGTTTTGCCATGGAATTGTCCAAGCCCTGAAGATTATTTCATGCAATCTCGTTCCAAGAAAGGGAATTCTCTCAAAACACTAAAGTAATCGGCGTGTGGATGTATCTGTTGGTTCTCAGACCTTGCTTTCAAAAGAGCCCTGCAATCGGTTCACTGCTCTCCTAGAACAAGCATTAACATGGAGAATTGTTGGCACCAACAGGAATCTTATTTTAGTGGAGTGTTTCTGGCTTTGAGTGCAGAGGCCCTCGGCTCAATTCCAAGATGATCCTTCTCAAGGTGATGATACAAATGCATTGTCACCTTTACGTTTAATGTCAGAATCATTTATTTCCAGTTGGTGGTGTAAGAATGTTTGCAACAGTATGGCGATTTTTCCTAGCCATGCATGAATGAAAGCATATCACTCGCCTTTAGGTGTTTTTCTAATACATTGATATTTGGATCTTCCTTCCTAGCCTGCATGTTTGACTATCTTACAGGCTGCATGTAATAAGTATCACATCAGGGCCCTTCTTCTACTCAATTCACAACTGTTCTATCACGACATAGATAAGAAAGCTGCATCTGCTTTTGTTGTGTAGTGGTAATCAGGTTTACCTGACGTGTGAAAGCCCCATGCTTTGAAAGTACACAGTAACAAAGAAACCGATGACTTTTATAAAAAGGTGTCATGTGTGTCTCTTACTTTGCACAAAAAGTGCCAGAGATGACTTCATTTGCAGTCACTTGAAAAGTAGGGATTCTCCAATAAATGGTAAATGGTTGAAACAAATCTGAGGAAATGCATGACATACCTGTGTGTGTGTGTGTACGCATGTATGTATATATAGGGAGAGAGAGAGCGTCAATATAAACAGACTTTATTTCAATCAAGCTGTCTTTTCTATCCTTCAGGAGCAGAATGTTCTGATCATCAGCGCTCCAGAATGTAGTGTTTTCTTGGCAAGCATCACATATTGTGATGTGTTAGCTAAAAGTTCCATATCCTAGAGACTGATATATTCCTCTGTACTTGTACCTTGGGGATTCATCAAAACCTGGCATCATAAGCAGCTTTCTACTGCCACAGACTGGACAGCGAAACAATTTAAAATATCCCAGAAAAAGAAAATAAGCATGCTTAATCAGAGCTTTCTGGACAGGAAGGACATTTGAGCAAGTGAGGAATAAGCACTGCTTTTGTTAATTTGCATAGGCAGAATAGAGACTTCTGGGAAAAGGCCGAAATTACAGTCACAGAAAATGGCTGCATCTATAGAGAACGCTAAGAAGAGTTGGCAGCTTTTCCTCTGACCCTGGCCACTTTTACAAGCAATCCTATGATAGTCAGCAGGACCCACCCTAAAAAGGAAGGGGCATCCACTTGGACCCTTTCCACCTTTTCTAAATCTCTCCTGATCGAGCACTGATTGAGCAGATAAGCACATGTCATTCTCATTTCAGAAAGGTATTGGTTAGCTTGCTGCTAGCAGCTCAGTTATGTTATGATGTTAGAGGCTATGCAAGGAATGCTTTAGTCCAGCGATATGCAGTTTTTATTGCGCCTTGCATTCAGCAGGAAGATCTTTAGCTTGAATCTGTGGCCTAGGTATTCACCTTGGTATTTTTTTTGGCACAAAGTGAAGGAGTATTTGAGAGAAAATGCACAATGTGTTTCTTATGTTGTTATGAACAACTTGTTACTCTTTCTCATTAAGCTTCAGCCACTGCAGAAATATATAAATAAGGGCTGACTTCCTGTAAGACGTGTCCAAAGCTGGGACGGAATAAAAGGAGACACTTGTAAATGATAGTGCTATCGTTTGAGAAAGGGTAAGTTGAGACTGACTTTCATGCGTATTCACAGACCAAGCATCATAAAGATACCAGCATGATCTTCATTGCGGGCTTAGAGCCGGTATTAGCTTTTGAGAGGTAAGAGGATTTTGAGGGCTCGTTGGTCTAGGGGTATGATTCTCGCTTTGGGTGCGAGAGGTCCCGGGTTCAAATCCCGGACGAGCCCTTTTCTTGGTATTCTTTTCAAGTTGTTTTGAAGTTTGCGTTTCAAAACCAACATCAATTTTTTCTTTGCAGTAGTGGATAATTCTTTGCTAGAGTCTCATGCTTCAGCCCTGCCCAGTCTGAGCTAATACCAAACATCTGGTCTTGCATGGCATGTACGAGCGTTCAGCTAGGGATGTCGGGCAGGTTGCATGAAAGAAATCTAAAGCCAGAGGCCCATGGAATAGCCAGTTCAGAGCAGTTTCATTACAGAAAAATCAACTGTAGGTATCTGTTTCTGTAGTGTAGTGGTTATCACGTTCGCCTCACACGCGAAAGGTCCCCGGTTCGAAACCGGGCAGAAACAGTTGTTATATTGTGTTGGCTACAATGTTGATAGGTGCTGTTTTGCCATGGAATTGTCCAAGCCCTGAAGATTATTTCATGCAATCTCGTTCCAAGAAAGGGAATTCTCTCAAAACACTAAAGTAATCAGCGTGTGGATGTATCTGTTGGTTCTCAGACCTTGCCTTCAAAAGAGCCCTGCAATCGGTTCACTGCTCACCTAGAACAAGCATTAACATGGAGAATTGTTGGCACCAACAGGAATCTTATTTTAGTGGAGTGTTTCTGGCTTTGAGTGCAGAGGCCCTCGGCTCAATTCCAAGATGATCCTTCTCAAGGTGATGATACAAATGCATTGTCACCTTTACGTTTAATGTCAGAATCATTTATTTCCAGTTGGTGGTGTAAGAATGTTTGCAACAGTATGGCGATTTTTCCTAGCCATGCATGAATGAAAGCATATCACTCGCCTTTAGGTGTTTTTCTAATACATTGATATTTGCATCTTCCTTCCTAGCCTGCATGTTTGACTATCTTACAGGCTGCATGTAATAAGTATCACATCAGGGCCCTTCTTCTACTCAATTCACAACTGTTCTATCACGACATAGATAAGAAAGCTGCATCTGCTTTTGTTGTGTAGTGGTAATCAGGTTTACCTGACGTGTGAAAGCCCCATGCTTTGAAAGTACACAGTAACAAAGAAACCGATGACTTTTATAAAAAGGTGTCATGTGTGTCTCTTACTTTGCACAAAAAGTGCCAGAGATGACTTCATTTGCAGTCACTTGAAAAGTAGGGATTCTCCAATAAATGGTAAATGGTTGAAACAAATCTGAAGAAATGCATGACATACCTGTGTGTGTGTGTGTACGCATGTATGTATATATAGGGAGAGAGAGAGCGTCAATATAAACAGACTTTATTTCAATCAAGCTGTCTTTTCTATCCTTCAGGAGCAGAATGTTCTGATCATCAGCGCTCCAGAATGTAGTGTTTTCTTGGCAAGCATCACATATTGTGATGTGTTAGCTAAAAGTTCCATATCCTAGAGACTGACATATTCCTCTGTACTTGTACCTTGGGAATTCATCAAAACCTGGCATCATAAGCAGCTTTCTACTGCCACAGACTGGACAGCGAAACAATTTAAAATATCCCAGAAAAAGAAAATAAGCATGCTTAATCAGAGCTTTCTGGACAGGAAGGACATTTGAGCAAGTGAGGAATAAGCACTGCTTTTGTTAATTTGCATAGGCAGAATAGAGACTTCTGGGAAAAGGCCGAAATTACAGTCACAGAAAATGGCTGCATCTATAGAGAACGCTAAGAAGTGTTGGCAGCTTTTCCTCTGACCCTGGCCACTTTTACAAGCAATCCTATGATAGTCAGCAGGACCCACCCTAAAAAGGAAGGGGCATCCACTTGGACCCTTTCCACCTTTTCTAAATCTCGCCTGATCGAGCCTCATTGAGCACTGATTGAGCAGATAAGCACATGTCATTCTCATTTCAGAAAGGTATTGGTTAGCTTGCTGCTAGCAGCTCAGTTATGTTATGATGTTAGAGGCTATGCAAGGAATGCTTTCGTCCAGCGATATGCAGTTTTTATTGCGCCTTGCATTCACCAGGAAGATCTTTAGCTTGAATCTGTGGCCTAGGTATTCACCTTGGTATTTCTTTTGGCACAAAGTGAAGGAGTATTTGAGAGAAAATGCACAATGTGTTTCTTAGGTTGTTATGAACAACTTGTTATTCTTTCTCATTAAGCTTCAGCCACTGCAGAAATATATAAATAAGGGCTGACTTCCTGTAAGACGTGTCCAAAGCTGGGACGGAATAAAAGGAGACACTTGTAAATGATAGTGCTATCGTTTGAGAAAGGGTAAGTTGAGACTGACTTTCATGCGTATTCACAGACCAAGCATCATAAAGATACCAGCATGATCTTCATTGCGGGCTTAGAGCCGGTATTAGCTTTTGAGAGGTAAGAGGATTTTGAGGGCTCGTTGGTCTAGGGGTATGATTCTCGCTTTGGGTGCGAGAGGTCCCGGGTTCAAATCCCGGACGAGCCCTTTTCTTGGTACTCTTTTCAAGTTGTTTTGAAGTTTGCGTTTCAAAACCAACATCAATTTTTTCTTTGCAGTAGTGGATAATTCTTTGCTAGAGTCTCATGCTTCAGCCCTGCCCAGTCTGAGCTAATACCAAACATCTGGTCTTGCATGGCATGTACGAGCGTTCAGCTAGGGATGTCGGGCAGGTTGCATGAAAGAAATCTAAAGCCAGAGGCCCATGGAATAGCCAGTTCGGAGCAGTTTCATTACAGAAAAATCAACTGTAGGTATCTGTTTCTGTAGTGTAGTGGTTATCACGTTTGCCTCACACGCGAAAGGTCCCCGGTTTGAAACCGGGCAGAAACAGTTGTTATATTGTGTTGGCTACAATGTTGATAGGTGCCGTTTTGCCATGGAATTGTCCAAGCCCTGAAGATTATTTCATGCAATCTCGTTCCAAGAAAGGGAATTCTCTCAAAACACTAAAGTAATCGGCGTGTGGATGTATCTGTTGGTTCTCAGACCTTGCTTTCAAAAGAGCCCTGCAATCGGTTCACTGCTCACCTAGAACAAGCATTAACATGGAGAATTGTTGGCACCAACAGGAATCTTATTTTAGTGGAGTGTTTCTGGCTTTGAGTGCAGAGGCCCTCGGCTCAATTCCAAGATGATCCTTCTCAAGGTGATGATACAAATGCATTGTCACCTTTACGTTTAATGTCAGAATCATTTATTTCCAGTTGGTGGTGTAAGAATGTTTGCAACAGTATGGCGATTTTTCCTAGCCATGCATGAATGAAAGCATATCACTCGCCTTTAGGTGTTTTTCTAATACATTGATATTTGCATCTTCCTTCCTAGCCTGCATGTTTGACTATCTTACAGGCTGCATGTAATAAGTATCACATCAGGGCCCTTCTTCTACTCAATTCACAACTGTTCTATCACGACATAGATAAGAAAGCTGCATCTGCTTTTGTTGTGTAGTGGTAATCAGGTTTACCTGACGTGTGAAAGCCCCATGCTTTGAAAGTACACAGTAACAAAGAAACCGATGACTTTTATAAAAAGGTGTCATGTGTGTCTCTTACTTTGCACAAAAAGTGCCAGAGATGACTTCATTTGCAGTCACTTGAAAAGTAGGGATTCTCCAATAAATGGTAAATGGTTGAAACAAATCTGAGGAAATGCATGACATACCTGTGTGTGTGTGTGTACGCATGTATGTATATATAGGGAGAGAGAGAGCGTCAATATAAACAGACTTTATTTCAATCAAGCTGTCTTTTCTATCCTTCAGGAGCAGAATGTTCTGATCATCAGCGCTCCAGAATGTAGTGTTTTCTTGGCAAGCATCACATATTGTGATGTGTTAGCTAAAAGTTCCATATCCTAGAGACTGATATATTCCTCTGTACTTGTACCTTGGGGATTCATCAAAACCTGGCATCATAAGCAGCTTTCTACTGCCACAGACTGGACAGCGAAACAATTTAAAATATCCCAGAAAAAGAAAATAAGCATGCTTAATCAGAGCTTTCTGGACAGGAAGGACATTTGAGCAAGTGAGGAATAAGCACTGCTTTTGTTAATTTGCATAGGCAGAATAGAGACTTCTGGGAAAAGGCCGAAATTACAGTCACAGAAAATGGCTGCATCTATAGAGAACGCTAAGAAGAGTTGGCAGCTTTTCCTCTGACCCTGGCCACTTTTACAAGCAATCCTATGATAGTCAGCAGGACCCACCCTAAAAAGGAAGGGGCATCCACTTGGACCCTTTCCACCTTTTCTAAATCTCTCCTGATCGAGCACTGATTGAGCAGATAAGCACATGTCATTCTCATTTCAGAAAGGTATTGGTTAGCTTGCTGCTAGCAGCTCAGTTATGTTATGATGTTAGAGGCTATGCAAGGAATGCTTTAGTCCAGCGATATGCAGTTTTTATTGCGCCTTGCATTCAGCAGGAAGATCTTTAGCTTGAATCTGTGGCCTAGGTATTCACCTTGGTATTTTTTTTGGCTCAAAGTGAAGGAGTATTTGAGAGAAAATGCACAATGTGTTTCTTATGTTGTTATGAACAACTTGTTACTCTTTCTCATTAAGCTTCAGCCACTGCAGAAATATATAAATAAGGGCTGACTTCCTGTAAGACGTGTCCAAAGCTGGGACGGAATAAAAGGAGACACTTGTAAATGATAGTGCTATCGTTTGAGAAAGGGTAAGTTGAGACTGACTTTCATGCGTATTCACAGACCAAGCATCATAAAGATACCAGCATGATCTTCATTGCGGGCTTAGAGCCGGTATTAGCTTTTGAGAGGTAAGAGGATTTTGAGGGCTCGTTGGTCTAGGGGTATGATTCTCGCTTTGGGTGCGAGAGGTCCCGGGTTCAAATCCCGGACGAGCCCTTTTCTTGGTATTCTTTTCAAGTTGTTTTGAAGTTTGCGTTTCAAAACCAACATCAATTTTTTCTTTGCAGTAGTGGATAATTCTTTGCTAGAGTCTCATGCTTCAGCCCTGCCCAGTCTGAGCTAATACCAAACATCTGGTCTTGCATGGCATGTACGAGCGTTCAGCTAGGGATGTCGGGCAGGTTGCATGAAAGAAATCTAAAGCCAGAGGCCCATGGAATAGCCAGTTCGGAGCAGTTTCATTACAGAAAAAGCAACTGTAGGTATCTGTTTCTGTAGTGTAGTGGTTATCACGTTCGCCTCACACGCGAAAGGTCCCCGGTTCGAAACCGGGCAGAAACAGTTGTTATATTGTGTTGGCTACAATGTTGATAGGTGCTGTTTTGCCATGGAATTGTCCAAGCCCTGAAGATTATTTCATGCAATCTCGTTCCAAGAAAGGGAATTCTCTCAAAACACTAAAGTAATCAGCGTGTGGATGTATCTGTTGGTTCTCAGACCTTGCCTTCAAAAGAGCCCTGCAATCGGTTCACTGCTCACCTAGAACAAGCATTAACATGGAGAATTGTTGGCACCAACAGGAATCTTATTTTAGTGGAGTGTTTCTGGCTTTGAGTGCAGAGGCCCTCGGCTCAATTCCAAGATGATCCTTCTCAAGGTGATGATACAAATGCATTGTCACCTTTACGTTTAATGTCAGAATCATTTATTTCCAGTTGGTGGTGTAAGAATGTTTGCAACAGTATGGCGATTTTTCCTAGCCATGCATGAATGAAAGCATATCACTCGCCTTTAGGTGTTTTTCTAATACATTGATATTTGCATCTTCCTTCCTAGCCTGCATGTTTGACTATCTTACAGGCTGCATGTAATAAGTATCACATCAGGGCCCTTCTTCTACTCAATTCACAACTGTTCTATCACGACATAGATAAGAAAGCTGCATCTGCTTTTGTTGTGTAGTGGTAATCAGGTTTACCTGACGTGTGAAAGCCCCATGCTTTGAAAGTACACAGTAACAAAGAAACCGATGACTTTTATAAAAAGGTGTCATGTGTGTCTCTTACTTTGCACAAAAAGTGCCAGAGATGACTTCATTTGCAGTCACTTGAAAAGTAGGGATTCTCCAATAAATGGTAAATGGTTGAAACAAATCTGAAGAAATGCATGACATACCTGTGTGTGTGTGTGTACGCATGTATGTATATATAGGGAGAGAGAGAGCGTCAATATAAACAGACTTTATTTCAATCAAGCTGTCTTTTCTATCCTTCAGGAGCAGAATGTTCTGATCATCAGCGCTCCAGAATGTAGTGTTTTCTTGGCAAGCATCACATATTGTGATGTGTTAGCTAAAAGTTCCATATCCTAGAGACTGACATATTCCTCTGTACTTGTACCTTGGGAATTCATCAAAACCTGGCATCATAAGCAGCTTTCTACTGCCACAGACTGGACAGCGAAACAATTTAAAATATCCCAGAAAAAGAAAATAAGCATGCTTAATCAGAGCTTTCTGGACAGGAAGGACATTTGAGCAAGTGAGGAATAAGCACTGCTTTTGTTAATTTGCATAGGCAGAATAGAGACTTCTGGGAAAAGGCCGAAATTACAGTCACAGAAAATGGCTGCATCTATAGAGAACGCTAAGAAGTGTTGGCAGCTTTTCCTCTGACCCTGGCCACTTTTACAAGCAATCCTATGATAGTCAGCAGGACCCACCCTAAAAAGGAAGGGGCATCCACTTGGACCCTTTCCACCTTTTCTAAATCTCGCCTGATCGAGCCTCATTGAGCACTGATTGAGCAGATAAGCACATGTCATTCTCATTTCAGAAAGGTATTGGTTAGCTTGCTGCTAGCAGCTCAGTTATGTTATGATGTTAGAGGCTATGCAAGGAATGCTTTAGTCCAGCGATATGCAGTTTTTATTGCGCCTTGCATTCACCAGGAAGATCTTTAGCTTGAATCTGTGGCCTAGGTATTCACCTTGGTATTTCTTTTGGCACAAAGTGAAGGAGTATTTGAGAGAAAATGCACAATGTGTTTCTTAGGTTGTTATGAACAACTTGTTATTCTTTCTCATTAAGCTTCAGCCACTGCAGAAATATATAAATAAGGGCTGACTTCCTGTAAGACGTGTCCAAAGCTGGGACGGAATAAAAGGAGACACTTGTAAATGATAGTGCTATCGTTTGAGAAAGGGTAAGTTGAGACTGACTTTCATGCGTATTCACAGACCAAGCATCATAAAGATACCAGCATGATCTTCATTGCGGGCTTAGAGCCGGTATTAGCTTTTGAGAGGTAAGAGGATTTTGAGGGCTCGTTGGTCTAGGGGTATGATTCTCGCTTTGGGTGCGAGAGGTCCCGGGTTCAAATCGCGGACGAGCCCTTTTCTTGGTACTCTTTTCAAGTTGTTTTGAAGTTTGCGTTTCAAAACCAACATCAATTTTTTCTTCGCAGTAGTGGATAATTCTTTGCTAGAGTCTCATGCTTCAGCCCTGCCCAGTCTGAGCTAATACCAAACATCTGGTCTTGCATGGCATGTACGAGCGTTCAGCTAGGGATGTCGGGCAGGTTGCATGAAAGAAATCTAAAGCCAGAGGCCCATGGAATAGCCAGTTCGGAGCAGTTTCATTACAGAAAAATCAACTGTAGGTATCTGTTTCTGTAGTGTAGTGGTTATCACGTTTGCCTCACGCGCGAAAGGTCCCCGGTTCGAAACCGGGCAGAAACAGTTGTTATATTGTGTTGGCTACAATGTTGATAGGTGCCGTTTTGCCATGGAATTGTCCAAGCCCTGAAGATTATTTCATGCAATCTCGTTCCAAGAAAGGGAATTCTCTCAAAACACTAAAGTAATCGGCGTGTGGATGTATCTGTTGGTTCTCAGACCTTGCTTTCAAAAGAGCCCTGCAATCGGTTCACTGCTCACCTAGAACAAGCATTAACATGGAGAATTGTTGGCACCAACAGGAATCTTATTTTAGTGGAGTGTTTCTGGCTTTGAGTGCAGAGGCCCTCGGCTCAATTCCAAGATGATCCTTCTCAAGGTGATGATACAAATGCATTGTCACCTTTACGTTCAATGTCAGAATCATTTATTTCCAGTTGGTGGTGTAAGAATGTTTGCAACAGTATGGCGATTTTTCCTAGCCATGCATGAATGAAAGCATATCACTCGCCTTTAGGTGTTTTTCTAATACATTGATATTTGCATCTTCCTTCCTAGCCTGCATGTTTGACTATCTTACAGGCTGCATGTAATAAGTATCACATCAGGGCCCTTCTTCTACTCAATTCACAACTGTTCTATCACGACATAGATAAGAAAGCTGCATCTGCTTTTGTTGTGTAGTGGTAATCAGGTTTACCTGACGTGTGAAAGCCCCATGCTTTGAAAGTACACAGTAACAAAGAAACCGATGACTTTTATAAAAAGGTGTCATGTGCGTCTCTTACTTTGCACAAAAAGTGCCAGAGATGACTTCATTTGCAGTCACTTGAAAAGTAGGGATTCTCCAATAAATGGTAAATGGTTGAAACAAATCTGAAGAAATGCATGACATACCTGTGTGTGTGTGTGTGTACGCATGTATGTATATATAGGGAGAGAGAGAGCGTCAATATAAACAGACTTTATTTCAATCAAGCTGTCTTTTCTATCCTTCAGGAGCAGAATGTTCTGATCATCAGCGCTCCAGAATGTAGTGTTTTCTTGGCAAGCATCACATATTGTGATGTGTTAGCTAAAAGTTCCATATCCTAGAGACTGATATATTCCTCTGTACTTGTACCTTGGGGATTCATCAAAACCTGGCATCATAAGCAGCTTTCTACTGCCACAGACTGGACAGCGAAACAATTTAAAATATCCCAGAAAAAGAAAATAAGCATGCTTAATCAGAGCTTTCTGGACAGGAAGGACCTTTGAGCAAGTGAGGAATAAGCACTGCTTTTGTTAATTTGCATAGGCAGAATAGAGAGTTCTGGGAAAAGGCCGAAATTACAGTCACAGAAAATGGCTGCATCTATAGAGAACGCTAAGAAGTGTTGGCAGCTTTTCCTCTGACCCTGACCACTTTTACAAGCAATCCTATGATAGTCAGCAGGACCCACCCTAAAAAGGAAGGGGCATCCACTTGGACCCTTTCCACCTTTTCTAAATCTCGCCTGATTGAGCACTGATTGAGCAGATAAGCACATGTCATTCTCATTTCAGAAAGGTATTGGTTAGCTTGCTGCTAGCAGCTCAGTTATGTTATGATGTTAGAGGCTATGCAAGGAATGCTTTAGTCCAGCGATATGCAGTTTTTATTGCGCCTTGCATTCAGCAGGAAGATCTTTAGCTTGAATCTGTGGCCTAGGTATTCACCTTGGTATTTCTTTTGGCACAAAGTGAAGGAGTATTTGAGAGAAAATGCACAATGTGTTTCTTATGTTGTTATGAACAACTTGTTACTCTTTCTCATTAAGCTTCAGCCACTGCAGAAATATATAAATAAGGGCTGACTTCCTGTAAGACGTGTCCAAAGCTGGGACGGAATAAAAGGAGACACTTGTAAATGATAGTGCTATCGTTTGAGAAAGGGTAAGTTGAGACTGACTTTCATGCGTATTCACAGACCAAGCATCATAAAGATACCAGCATGATCTTCATTGCGGGCTTAGAGCCGGTATTAGCTTTTGAGAGGTAAGAGGATTTTGAGGGCTCGTTGGTCTAGGGGTATGATTCTCGCTTTGGGTGCGAGAGGTCCCGGGTTCAAATCCCGGACGAGCCCTTTTCTTGGTACTCTTTTCAAGTTGTTTTGAAGTTTGCGTTTCAAAACCAACATCAATTTTTTCTTTGCAGTAGTGGATAATTCTTTGCTAGAGTCTCATGCTTCAGCCCTGCCCAGTCTGAGCTAATACCAAACATCTGGTCTTGCATGGCATGTACGAGCGTTCAGCTAGGGATGTCGGGCAGGTTGCATGAAAGAAATCTAAAGCCAGAGGCCCATGGAATAGCCAGTTCGGAGCAGTTTCATTACAGAAAAATCAACTGTAGGTATCTGTTTCTGTAGTGTAGTGGTTATCACGTTTGCCTCACACGCGAAAGGTCCCTGGTTTGAAACCGGGCAGAAACAGTTGTTATATTGTGTTGGCTACAATGTTGATAGGTGCCGTTTTGCCATGGAATTGTCCAAGCCCTGAAGATTATTTCATGCAATCTCGTTCCAAGAAAGGGAATTCTCTCAAAACACTAAAGTAATCGGCGTGTGGATGTATCTGTTGGTTCTCAGACCTTGCTTTCAAAAGAGCCCTGCAATCGGTTCACTGCTCACCTAGAACAAGCATTAACATGGAGAATTGTTGGCACCAACAGGAATCTTATTTTAGTGGAGTGTTTCTGGCTTTGAGTGCAGAGGCCCTCGGCTCAATTCCAAGATGATCCTTCTCAAGGTGATGATACAAATGCATTGTCACCTTTACGTTTAATGTCAGAATCATTTATTTCCAGTTGGTGGTGTAAGAATGTTTGCAACAGTATGGCGATTTTTCCTAGCCATGCATGAATGAAAGCATATCACTCGCCTTTAGGTGTTTTTCTAATACATTGATATTTGCATCTTCCTTCCTAGCCTGCATGTTTGACTATCTTACAGGCTGCATGTAATAAGTATCACATCAGGGCCCTTCTTCTACTCAATTCACAACTGTTCTATCACGACATAGATAAGAAAGCTGCATCTGCTTTTGTTGTGTAGTGGTAATCAGGTTTACCTGACGTGTGAAAGCCCCATGCTTTGAAAGTACACAGTAACAAAGAAACCGATGACTTTTATAAAAAGGTGTCATGTGTGTCTCTTACTTTGCACAAAAAGTGCCAGAGATGACTTCATTTGCAGTCACTTGAAAAGTAGGGATTCTCCAATAAATGGTAAATGGTTGAAACAAATCTGAAGAAATGCATGACATACCTGTGTGTGTGTGTGTACGCATGTATGTATATATAGGGAGAGAGAGAGCGTCAATATAAACAGACTTTATTTCAATCAAGCTGTCTTTTCTATCCTTCAGGAGCAGAATGTTCTGATCATCAGCGCTCCAGAATGTAGTGTTTTCTTGGCAAGCATCACATATTGTGATGTGTTAGCTAAAAGTTCCATATCCTAGAGACTGATATATTCCTCTGTACTTGTACCTTGGGGATTCATCAAAACCTGGCATCATAAGCAGCTTTCTACTGCCACAGACTGGACAGCGAAACAATTTAAAATATCCCAGAAAAAGAAAATAAGCATGCTTAATCAGAGCTTTCTGGACAGGAAGGACATTTGAGCAAGTGAGGAATAAGCACTGCTTTTGTTAATTTGCATAGGCAGAATAGAGACTTCTGGGAAAAGGCCGAAATTACAGTCACAGAAAATGGCTGCATCTATAGAGAACGCTAAGAAGTGTTGGCAGCTTTTCCTCTGACCCTGGCCACTTTTACAAGCAATCCTATGATAGTCAGCAGGACCCACCCTAAAAAGGAAGGGGCATCCACTTGGACCCTTTCCACCTTTTCTAAATCTCGCCTGATCGAGCCTATTGAGCACTGATTGAGCAGATAAGCACATGTCATTCTCATTTCAGAAAGGTATTGGTTAGCTTGCTGCTAGCAGCTCAGTTATGTTATGATGTTAGAGGCTATGCAAGGAATGCTTTCGTCCAGCGATATGCAGTTTTTATTGCGCCTTGCATTCAGCAGGAAGATCTTTAGCTTGAATCTGTGACCTAGGTATTCACCTTGGTATTTCTTTTGGCACAAAGTGAAGGAGTATTTGAGAGAAAATGCACAATGTGTTTCTTATGTTGTTATGAACAACTTGTTACTCTTTCTCATTAAGCTTCAGCCACTGCAGAAATATATAAATAAGGGCTGACTTCCTGTAAGACGTGTCCAAAGCTGGGACGGAATAAAAGGAGACACTTGTAAATGATAGTGCTATCGTTTGAGAAAGGGTAAGTTGAGACTGACTTTCATGCGTATTCACAGACCAAGCATCATAAAGATACCAGCATGATCTTCATTGCGGGCTTAGAGCCGGTATTAGCTTTTGAGAGGTAAGAGGATTTTGAGGGCTCGTTGGTCTAGGGGTATGATTCTCGCTTTGGGTGCGAGAGGTCCCGGGTTCAAATCCCGGACGAGCCCTTTTCTTGGTACTCTTTTCAAGTTGTTTTGAAGTTTGCGTTTCAAAACCAACATCAATTTTTTCTTTGCAGTAGTGGATAATTCTTTGCTAGAGTCTCATGCTTTAGCCCTGCCCAGTCTGAGCTAATACCAAACATCTGGTCTTGCATGGCATGTACGAGCGTTCAGCTAGGGATGTCGGGCAGGTTGCATGAAAGAAATCTAAAGCCAGAGGCCCATGGAATAGCCAGTTCGGAGCAGTTTCATTACAGAAAAATCAACTGTAGGTATCTGTTTCTGTAGTGTAGTGGTTATCACGTTTGCCTCACACGCGAAAGGTCCCCGGTTTGAAACCGGGCAGAAACAGTTGTTATATTGTGTTGGCTACAATGTTGATAGGTGCCGTTTTGCCATGGAATTGTCCAAGCCCTGAAGATTATTTCATGCAATCTCGTTCCAAGAAAGGGAATTCTCTCAAAACACTAAAGTAATCGGCGTGTGGATGTATCTGTTGGTTCTCAGACCTTGCTTTCAAAAGAGCCCTGCAATCGGTTCACTGCTCACCTAGAACAAGCATTAACATGGAGAATTGTTGGCACCAACAGGAATCTTATTTTAGTGGAGTGTTTCTGGCTTTGAGTGCAGAGGCCCTCGGCTCAATTCCAAGATGATCCTTCTCAAGGTGATGATACAAATGCATTGTCACCTTTACGTTTAATGTCAGAATCATTTATTTCCAGTTGGTGGTGTAAGAATGTTTGCAACAGTATGGCGATTTTTCCTAGCCATGCATGAATGAAAGCATATCACTCGCCTTTAGGTGTTTTTCTAATACATTGATATTTGCATCTTCCTTCCTAGCCTGCATGTTTGACTATCTTACAGGCTGCATGTAATAAGTATCACATCAGGGCCCTTCTTCTACTCAATTCACAACTGTTCTATCACGACATAGATAAGAAAGCTGCATCTGCTTTTGTTGTGTAGTGGTAATCAGGTTTACCTGACGTGTGAAAGCCCCATGCTTTGAAAGTACACAGTAACAAAGAAACCGATGACTTTTATAAAAAGGTGTCATGTGTGTCTCTTACTTTGCACAAAAAGTGCCAGAGATGACTTCATTTGCAGTCACTTGAAAAGTAGGGATTCTCCAATAAATGGTAAATGGTTGAAACAAATCTGAGGAAATGCATGACATACCTGTGTGTGTGTGTGTACGCATGTATGTATATATAGGGAGAGAGAGAGCGTCAATATAAACAGACTTTATTTCAATCAAGCTGTCTTTTCTATCCTTCAGGAGCAGAATGTTCTGATCATCAGCGCTCCAGAATGTAGTGTTTTCTTGGCAAGCATCACATATTGTGATGTGTTAGCTAAAAGTTCCATATCCTAGAGACTGATATATTCCTCTGTACTTGTACCTTGGGGATTCATCAAAACCTGGCATCATAAGCAGCTTTCTACTGCCACAGACTGGACAGCGAAACAATTTAAAATATCCCAGAAAAAGAAAATAAGCATGCTTAATCAGAGCTTTCTGGACAGGAAGGACATTTGAGCAAGTGAGGAATAAGCACTGCTTTTGTTAATTTGCATAGGCAGAATAGAGACTTCTGGGAAAAGGCCGAAATTACAGTCACAGAAAATGGCTGCATCTATAGAGAACGCTAAGAAGAGTTGGCAGCTTTTCCTCTGACCCTGGCCACTTTTACAAGCAATCCTATGATAGTCAGCAGGACCCACCCTAAAAAGGAAGGGGCATCCACTTGGACCCTTTCCACCTTTTCTAAATCTCTCCTGATCGAGCACTGATTGAGCAGATAAGCACATGTCATTCTCATTTCAGAAAAGTATTGGTTAGCTTGCTGCTAGCAGCTCAGTTATGTTATGATGTTAGAGGCTATGCAAGGAATGCTTTAGTCCAGCGATATGCAGTTTTTATTGCGCCTTGCATTCAGCAGGAAGATCTTTAGCTTGAATCTGTGGCCTAGGTATTCACCTTGGTATTTTTTTTGGCACAAAGTGAAGGAGTATTTGAGAGAAAATGCACAATGTGTTTCTTATGTTGTTATGAACAACTTGTTACTCTTTCTCATTAAGCTTCAGCCACTGCAGAAATATATAAATAAGGGCTGACTTCCTGTAAGACGTGTCCAAAGCTGGGACGGAATAAAAGGAGACACTTGTAAATGATAGTGCTATCGTTTGAGAAAGGGTAAGTTGAGACTGACTTTCATGCGTATTCACAGACCAAGCATCATAAAGATACCAGCATGATCTTCATTGCGGGCTTAGAGCCGGTATTAGCTTTTGAGAGGTAAGAGGATTTTGAGGGCTCGTTGGTCTAGGGGTATGATTCTCGCTTTGGGTGCGAGAGGTCCCGGGTTCAAATCCCGGACGAGCCCTTTTCTTGGTATTCTTTTCAAGTTGTTTTGAAGTTTGCGTTTCAAAACCAACATCAATTTTTTCTTTGCAGTAGTGGATAATTCTTTGCTAGAGTCTCATGCTTCAGCCCTGCCCAGTCTGAGCTAATACCAAACATCTGGTCTTGCATGGCATGTACGAGCGTTCAGCTAGGGATGTCGGGCAGGTTGCATGAAAGAAATCTAAAGCCAGAGGCCCATGGAATAGCCAGTTCGGAGCAGTTTCATTACAGAAAAATCAACTGTAGGTATCTGTTTCTGTAGTGTAGTGGTTATCACGTTCGCCTCACACGCGAAAGGTCCCCGGTTCGAAACCGGGCAGAAACAGTTGTTATATTGTGTTGGCTACAATGTTGATAGGTGCTGTTTTGCCATGGAATTGTCCAAGCCCTGAAGATTATTTCATGCAATCTCGTTCCAAGAAAGGGAATTCTCTCAAAACACTAAAGTAATCAGCGTGTGGATGTATCTGTTGGTTCTCAGACCTTGCCTTCAAAAGAGCCCTGCAATCGGTTCACTGCTCACCTAGAACAAGCATTAACATGGAGAATTGTTGGCACCAACAGGAATCTTATTTTAGTGGAGTGTTTCTGGCTTTGAGTGCAGAGGCCCTCGGCTCAATTCCAAGATGATCCTTCTCAAGGTGATGATACAAATGCATTGTCACCTTTACGTTTAATGTCAGAATCATTTATTTCCAGTTGGTGGTGTAAGAATGTTTGCAACAGTATGGCGATTTTTCCTAGCCATGCATGAATGAAAGCATATCACTCGCCTTTAGGTGTTTTTCTAATACATTGATATTTGCATCTTCCTTCCTAGCCTGCATGTTTGACTATCTTACAGGCTGCATGTAATAAGTATCACATCAGGGCCCTTCTTCTACTCAATTCACAACTGTTCTATCACGACATAGATAAGAAAGCTGCATCTGCTTTTGTTGTGTAGTGGTAATCAGGTTTACCTGACGTGTGAAAGCCCCATGCTTTGAAAGTACACAGTAACAAAGAAACCGATGACTTTTATAAAAAGGTGTCATGTGTGTCTCTTACTTTGCACAAAAAGTGCCAGAGATGACTTCATTTGCAGTCACTTGAAAAGTAGGGATTCTCCAATAAATGGTAAATGGTTGAAACAAATCTGAAGAAATGCATGACATACCTGTGTGTGTGTGTGTACGCATGTATGTATATATAGGGAGAGAGAGAGCGTCAATATAAACAGACTTTATTTCAATCAAGCTGTCTTTTCTATCCTTCAGGAGCAGAATGTTCTGATCATCAGCGCTCCAGAATGTAGTGTTTTCTTGGCAAGCATCACATATTGTGATGTGTTAGCTAAAAGTTCCATATCCTAGAGACTGACATATTCCTCTGTACTTGTACCTTGGGAATTCATCAAAACCTGGCATCATAAGCAGCTTTCTACTGCCACAGACTGGACAGCGAAACAATTTAAAATATCCCAGAAAAAGAAAATAAGCATGCTTAATCAGAGCTTTCTGGACAGGAAGGACATTTGAGCAAGTGAGGAATAAGCACTGCTTTTGTTAATTTGCATAGGCAGAATAGAGACTTCTGGGAAAAGGCCGAAATTACAGTCACAGAAAATGGCTGCATCTATAGAGAACGCTAAGAAGTGTTGGCAGCTTTTCCTCTGACCCTGGCCACTTTTACAAGCAATCCTATGATAGTCAGCAGGACCCACCCTAAAAAGGAAGGGGCATCCACTTGGACCCTTTCCACCTTTTCTAAATCTCGCCTGATCGAGCCTCATTGAGCACTGATTGAGCAGATAAGCACATGTCATTCTCATTTCAGAAAGGTATTGGTTAGCTTGCTGCTAGCAGCTCAGTTATGTTATGATGTTAGAGGCTATGCAAGGAATGCTTTAGTCCAGCGATATGCAGTTTTTATTGCGCCTTGCATTCACCAGGAAGATCTTTAGCTTGAATCTGTGGCCTAGGTATTCACCTTGGTATTTCTTTTGGCACAAAGTGAAGGAGTATTTGAGAGAAAATGCACAATGTGTTTCTTAGGTTGTTATGAACAACTTGTTATTCTTTCTCATTAAGCTTCAGCCACTGCAGAAATATATAAATAAGGGCTGACTTCCTGTAAGACGTGTCCAAAGCTGGGACGGAATAAAAGGAGACACTTGTAAATGATAGTGCTATCGTTTGAGAAAGGGTAAGTTGAGACTGACTTTCATGCGTATTCACAGACCAAGCATCATAAAGATACCAGCATGATCTTCATTGCGGGCTTAGAGCCGGTATTAGCTTTTGAGAGGTAAGAGGATTTTGAGGGCTCGTTGGTCTAGGGGTATGATTCTCGCTTTGGGTGCGAGAGGTCCCGGGTTCAAATCCCGGACGAGCCCTTTTCTTGGTACTCTTTTCAAGTTGTTTTGAAGTTTGCGTTTCAAAACCAACATCAATTTTTTCTTCGCAGTAGTGGATAATTCTTTGCTAGAGTCTCATGCTTCAGCCCTGCCCAGTCTGAGCTAATACCAAACATCTGGTCTTGCATGGCATGTACGAGCGTTCAGCTAGGGATGTCGGGCAGGTTGCATGAAAGAAATCTAAAGCCAGAGGCCCATGGAATAGCCAGTTCGGAGCAGTTTCATTACAGAAAAATCAACTGTAGGTATCTGTTTCTGTAGTGTAGTGGTTATCACGTTTGCCTCACACGCGAAAGGTCCCCGGTTCGAAACCGGGCAGAAACAGTTGTTATATTGTGTTGGCTACAATGTTGATAGGTGCCGTTTTGCCATGGAATTGTCCAAGCCCTGAAGATTATTTCATGCAATCTCGTTCCAAGAAAGGGAATTCTCTCAAAACACTAAAGTAATCGGCGTGTGGATGTATCTGTTGGTTCTCAGACCTTGCTTTCAAAAGAGCCCTGCAATCGGTTCACTGCTCACCTAGAACAAGCATTAACATGGAGAATTGTTGGCACCAACAGGAATCTTATTTTAGTGGAGTGTTTCTGGCTTTGAGTGCAGAGGCCCTCGGCTCAATTCCAAGATGATCCTTCTCAAGGTGATGATACAAATGCATTGTCACCTTTACGATCAATGTCAGAATCATTTATTTCCAGTTGGTGGTGTAAGAATGTTTGCAACAGTATGGCGATTTTTCCTAGCCATGCATGAATGAAAGCATATCACTCGCCTTTAGGTGTTTTTCTAATACATTGATATTTGCATCTTCCTTCCTAGCCTGCATGTTTGACTATCTTACAGGCTGCATGTAATAAGTATCACATCAGGGCCCTTCTTCTACTCAATTCACAACTGTTCTATCACGACATAGATAAGAAAGCTGCATCTGCTTTTGTTGTGTAGTGGTAATCAGGTTTACCTGACGTGTGAAAGCCCCATGCTTTGAAAGTACACAGTAACAAAGAAACCGATGACTTTTATAAAAAGGTGTCATGTGCGTCTCTTACTTTGCACAAAAAGTGCCAGAGATGACTTCATTTGCAGTCACTTGAAAAGTAGGGATTCTCCAATAAATGGTAAATGGTTGAAACAAATCTGAAGAAATGCATGACATACCTGTGTGTGTGTGTGTGTACGCATGTATGTATATATAGGGAGAGAGAGAGCGTCAATATAAACAGACTTTATTTCAATCAAGCTGTCTTTTCTATCCTTCAGGAGCAGAATGTTCTGATCATCAGCGCTCCAGAATGTAGTGTTTTCTTGGCAAGCATCACATATTGTGATGTGTTAGCTAAAAGTTCCATATCCTAGAGACTGATATATTCCTCTGTACTTGTACCTTGGGGATTCATCAAAACCTGGCATCATAAGCAGCTTTCTACTGCCACAGACTGGACAGCGAAACAATTTAAAATATCCCAGAAAAAGAAAATAAGCATGCTTAATCAGAGCTTTCTGGACAGGAAGGACCTTTGAGCAAGTGAGGAATAAGCACTGCTTTTGTTAATTTGCATAGGCAGAATAGAGAGTTCTGGGAAAAGGCCGAAATTACAGTCACAGAAAATGGCTGCATCTATAGAGAACGCTAAGAAGTGTTGGCAGCTTTTCCTCTGACCCTGACCACTTTTACAAGCAATCCTATGATAGTCAGCAGGACCCACCCTAAAAAGGAAGGGGCATCCACTTGGACCCTTTCCACCTTTTCTAAATCTCGCCTGATTGAGCACTGATTGAGCAGATAAGCACATGTCATTCTCATTTCAGAAAGGTATTGGTTAGCTTGCTGCTAGCAGCTCAGTTATGTTATGATGTTAGAGGCTATGCAAGGAATGCTTTAGTCCAGCGATATGCAGTTTTTATTGCGCCTTGCATTCAGCAGGAAGATCTTTAGCTTGAATCTGTGGCCTAGGTATTCACCTTGGTATTTCTTTTGGCACAAAGTGAAGGAGTATTTGAGAGAAAATGCACAATGTGTTTCTTATGTTGTTATGAACAACTTGTTACTCTTTCTCATTAAGCTTCAGCCACTGCAGAAATATATAAATAAGGGCTGACTTCCTGTAAGACGTGTCCAAAGCTGGGACGGAATAAAAGGAGACACTTGTAAATGATAGTGCTATCGTTTGAGAAAGGGTAAGTTGAGACTGACTTTCATGCGTATTCACAGACCAAGCATCATAAAGATACCAGCATGATCTTCATTGCGGGCTTAGAGCCGGTATTAGCTTTTGAGAGGTAAGAGGATTTTGAGGGCTCGTTGGTCTAGGGGTATGATTCTCGCTTTGGGTGCGAGAGGTCCCGGGTTCAAATCCCGGACGAGCCCTTTTCTTGGTACTCTTTTCAAGTTGTTTTGAAGTTTGCGTTTCAAAACCAACATCAATTTTTTCTTTGCAGTAGTGGATAATTCTTTGCTAGAGTCTCATGCTTCAGCCCTGCCCAGTCTGAGCTAATACCAAACATCTGGTCTTGCATGGCATGTACGAGCGTTCAGCTAGGGATGTCGGGCAGGTTGCATGAAAGAAATCTAAAGCCAGAGGCCCATGGAATAGCCAGTTCGGAGCAGTTTCATTACAGAAAAATCAACTGTAGGTATCTGTTTCTGTAGTGTAGTGGTTATCACGTTTGCCTCACACGCGAAAGGTCCCTGGTTTGAAACCGGGCAGAAACAGTTGTTATATTGTGTTGGCTACAATGTTGATAGGTGCCGTTTTGCCATGGAATTGTCCAAGCCCTGAAGATTATTTCATGCAATCTCGTTCCAAGAAAGGGAATTCTCTCAAAACACTAAAGTAATCGGCGTGTGGATGTATCTGTTGGTTCTCAGACCTTGCTTTCAAAAGAGCCCTGCAATCGGTTCACTGCTCACCTAGAACAAGCATTAACATGGAGAATTGTTGGCACCAACAGGAATCTTATTTTAGTGGAGTGTTTCTGGCTTTGAGTGCAGAGGCCCTCGGCTCAATTCCAAGATGATCCTTCTCAAGGTGATGATACAAATGCATTGTCACCTTTACGTTTAATGTCAGAATCATTTATTTCCAGTTGGTGGTGTAAGAATGTTTGCAACAGTATGGCGATTTTTCCTAGCCATGCATGAATGAAAGCATATCACTCGCCTTTAGGTGTTTTTCTAATACATTGATATTTGCATCTTCCTTCCTAGCCTGCATGTTTGACTATCTTACAGGCTGCATGTAATAAGTATCACATCAGGGCCCTTCTTCTACTCAATTCACAACTGTTCTATCACGACATAGATAAGAAAGCTGCATCTGCTTTTGTTGTGTAGTGGTAATCAGGTTTACCTGACGTGTGAAAGCCCCATGCTTTGAAAGTACACAGTAACAAAGAAACCGATGACTTTTATAAAAAGGTGTCATGTGTGTCTCTTACTTTGCACAAAAAGTGCCAGAGATGACTTCATTTGCAGTCACTTGAAAAGTAGGGATTCTCCAATAAATGGTAAATGGTTTAAACAAATCTGAAGAAATGCATGACATACCTGTGTGTGTGTGTGTACGCATGTATGTATATATAGGGAGAGAGAGAGCGTCAATATAAACAGACTTTATTTCAATCAAGCTGTCTTTTCTATCCTTCAGGAGCAGAATGTTCTGATCATCAGCGCTCCAGAATGTAGTGTTTTCTTGGCAAGCATCACATATTGTGATGTGTTAGCTAAAAGTTCCATATCCTAGAGACTGATATATTCCTCTGTACTTGTACCTTGGGGATTCATCAAAACCTGGCATCATAAGCAGCTTTCTACTGCCACAGACTGGACAGCGAAACAATTTAAAATATCCCAGAAAAAGAAAATAAGCATGCTTAATCAGAGCTTTCTGGACAGGAAGGACATTTGAGCAAGTGAGGAATAAGCACTGCTTTTGTTAATTTGCATAGGCAGAATAGAGACTTCTGGGAAAAGGCCGAAATTACAGTCACAGAAAATGGCTGCATCTATAGAGAACGCTAAGAAGTGTTGGCAGCTTTTCCTCTGACCCTGGCCACTTTTACAAGCAATCCTATGATAGTCAGCAGGACCCACCCTAAAAAGGAAGGGGCATCCACTTGGACCCTTTCCACCTTTTCTAAATCTCGCCTGATCGAGCCTATTGAGCACTGATTGAGCAGATAAGCACATGTCATTCTCATTTCAGAAAGGTATTGGTTAGCTTGCTGCTAGCAGCTCAGTTATGTTATGATGTTAGAGGCTATGCAAGGAATGCTTTCGTCCAGCGATATGCAGTTTTTATTGCGCCTTGCATTCAGCAGGAAGATCTTTAGCTTGAATCTGTGACCTAGGTATTCACCTTGGTATTTCTTTTGGCACAAAGTGAAGGAGTATTTGAGAGAAAATGCACAATGTGTTTCTTATGTTGTTATGAACAACTTGTTACTCTTTCTCATTAAGCTTCAGCCACTGCAGAAATATATAAATAAGGGCTGACTTCCTGTAAGACGTGTCCAAAGCTGGGACGGAATAAAAGGAGACACTTGTAAATGATAGTGCTATCGTTTGAGAAAGGGTAAGTTGAGACTGACTTTCATGCGTATTCACAGACCAAGCATCATAAAGATACCAGCATGATCTTCATTGCGGGCTTAGAGCCGGTATTAGCTTTTGAGAGGTAAGAGGATTTTGAGGGCTCGTTGGTCTAGGGGTATGATTCTCGCTTTGGGTGCGAGAGGTCCCGGGTTCAAATCCCGGACGAGCCCTTTTCTTGGTACTCTTTTCAAGTTGTTTTGAAGTTTGCGTTTCAAAACCAACATCAATTTTTTCTTTGCAGTAGTGGATAATTCTTTGCTAGAGTCTCATGCTTTAGCCCTGCCCAGTCTGAGCTAATACCAAACATCTGGTCTTGCATGGCATGTACGAGCGTTCAGCTAGGGATGTCGGGCAGGTTGCATGAAAGAAATCTAAAGCCAGAGGCCCATGGAATAGCCAGTTCGGAGCAGTTTCATTACAGAAAAATCAACTGTAGGTATCTGTTTCTGTAGTGTAGTGGTTATCACGTTTGCCTCACACGCGAAAGGTCCCCGGTTTGAAACCGGGCAGAAACAGTTGTTATATTGTGTTGGCTACAATGTTGATAGGTGCCGTTTTGCCATGGAATTGTCCAAGCCCTGAAGATTATTTCATGCAATCTCGTTCCAAGAAAGGGAATTCTCTCAAAACACTAAAGTAATCGGCGTGTGGATGTATCTGTTGGTTCTCAGACCTTGCTTTCAAAAGAGCCCTGCAATCGGTTCACTGCTCACCTAGAACAAGCATTAACATGGAGAATTGTTGGCACCAACAGGAATCTTATTTTAGTGGAGTGTTTCTGGCTTTGAGTGCAGAGGCCCTCGGCTCAATTCCAAGATGATCCTTCTCAAGGTGATGATACAAATGCATTGTCACCTTTACGTTTAATGTCAGAATCATTTATTTCCAGTTGGTGGTGTAAGAATGTTTGCAACAGTATGGCGATTTTTCCTAGCCATGCATGAATGAAAGCATATCACTCGCCTTTAGGTGTTTTTCTAATACATTGATATTTGCATCTTCCTTCCTAGCCTGCATGTTTGACTATCTTACAGGCTGCATGTAATAAGTATCACATCAGGGCCCTTCTTCTACTCAATTCACAACTGTTCTATCACGACATAGATAAGAAAGCTGCATCTGCTTTTGTTGTGTAGTGGTAATCAGGTTTACCTGACGTGTGAAAGCCCCATGCTTTGAAAGTACACAGTAACAAAGAAACCGATGACTTTTATAAAAAGGTGTCATGTGTGTCTCTTACTTTGCACAAAAAGTGCCAGAGATGACTTCATTTGCAGTCACTTGAAAAGTAGGGATTCTCCAATAAATGGTAAATGGTTGAAACAAATCTGAAGAAATGCATGACATACCTGTGTGTGTGTGTGTACGCATGTATGTATATATAGGGAGAGAGAGAGCGTCAATATAAACAGACTTTATTTCAATCAAGCTGTCTTTTCTATCCTTCAGGAGCAGAATGTTCTGATCATCAGCGCTCCAGAATGTAGTGTTTTCTTGGCAAGCATCACATATTGTGATGTGTTAGCTAAAAGTTCCATATCCTAGAGACTGATATATTCCTCTGTACTTGTACCTTGGGGATTCATCAAAACCTGGCATCATAAGCAGCTTTCTACTGCCACAGACTGGACAGCGAAACAATTTAAAATATCCCAGAAAAAGAAAATAAGCATGCTTAATCAGAGCTTTCTGGACAGGAAGGACATTTGAGCAAGTGAGGAATAAGCACTGCTTTTGTTAATTTGCATAGGCAGAATAGAGACTTCTGGGAAAAGGCCGAAATTACAGTCACAGAAAATGGCTGCATCTATAGAGAACGCTAAGAAGTGTTGGCAGCTTTTCCTCTGACCCTGGCCACTTTTACAAGCAATCCTATGATAGTCAGCAGGACCCACCCTAAAAAGGAAGGGGCATCCACTTGGACCCTTTCCACCTTTTCTAAATCTCGCCTGATCGAGCCTGATTGAGCACTGATTGAGCAGATAAGCACATGTCATTCTCATTTCAGAAAGGTATTGGTTAGCTTGCTGCTAGCAGCTCAGTTATGTTATGATGTTAGAGGCTATGCAAGGAATGCTTTAGTCCAGCGATATGCAGTTTTTATTGCGCCTTGCATTCAGCAGGAAGATCTTTAGCTTGAATCTGTGGCCTAGGTATTCACCTTGGTATTTCTTTTGGCACAAAGTGAAGGAGTATTTGAGAGAAAATGCACAATGTGTTTCTTATGTTGTTATGAACAACTTGTTACTCTTTCTCATTAAGCTTCAGCCACTGAAGAAATATATAAATAAGGGCTGACTTCCTGTAAGACGTGTCCAAAGCTGGGACGGAATAAAAGGAGACACTTGTAAATGATAGTGCTATCGTTTGAGAAAGGGTAAGTTGAGACTGACTTTCATGCGTATTCACAGACCAAGCATCATAAAGATACCAGCATGATCTTCATTGCGGGCTTAGAGCCGGTATTAGCTTTTGAGAGGTAAGAGGATTTTGAGGGCTCGTTGGTCTAGGGGTATGATTCTCGCTTTGGGTGCGAGAGGTCCCGGGTTCAAATCCCGGACGAGCCCTTTTCTTGGTACTCTTTTCAAGTTGTTTTGAAGTTTGCGTTTCAAAACCAACATCAATTTTTTCTTTGCAGTAGTGGATAATTCTTTGCTAGAGTCTCATGCTTCAGCCCTGCCCAGTCTGAGCTAATACCAAACATCTGGTCTTGCATGGCATGTACGAGCGTTCAGCTAGGGATGTCGGGCAGGTTGCATGAAAGAAATCTAAAGCCAGAGGCCCATGGAATAGCCAGTTCGGAGCAGTTTCATTACAGAAAAATCAACTGTAGGTATCTGTTTCTGTAGTGTAGTGGTTATCACGTTTGCCTCACACGCGAAAGGTCCCCGGTTTGAAACCGGGCAGAAACAGTTGTTATATTGTGTTGGCTACAATGTTGATAGGTGCCGTTTTGCCATGGAATTGTCCAAGCCCTGAAGATTATTTCATGCAATCTCGTTCCAAGAAAGGGAATTCTCTCAAAACACTAAAGTAATCGGCGTGTGGATGTATCTGTTGGTTCTCAGACCTTGCTTTCAAAAGAGCCCTGCAATCGGTTCACTGCTCACCTAGAACAAGCATTAACATGGAGAATTGTTGGCACCAACAGGAATCTTATTTTAGTGGAGTGTTTCTGGCTTTGAGTGCAGAGGCCCTCGGCTCAATTCCAAGATGATCCTTCTCAAGGTGATGATACAAATGCATTGTCACCTTTACGTTTAATGTCAGAATCATTTATTTCCAGTTGGTGGTGTAAGAATGTTTGCAACAGTATGGCGATTTTTCCTAGCCATGCATGAATGAAAGCATATCACTCGCCTTTAGGTGTTTTTCTAATACATTGATATTTGCATCTTCCTTCCTAGCCTGCATGTTTGACTATCTTACAGGCTGCATGTAATAAGTATCACATCAGGGCCCTTCTTCTACTCAATTCACAACTGTTCTATCACGACATAGATAAGAAAGCTGCATCTGCTTTTGTTGTGTAGTGGTAATCAGGTTTACCTGACGTGTGAAAGCCCCATGCTTTGAAAGTACACAGTAACAAAGAAACCGATGACTTTTATAAAAAGGTGTCATGTGTGTCTCTTACTTTGCACAAAAAGTGCCAGAGATGACTTCATTTTCAGTCACTTGAAAAGTAGGGATTCTCCAATAAATGGTAAATGGTTGAAACAAATCTGAAGAAATGCATGACATACCTGTGTGTGTGTGTGTACGCATGTATGTATATATAGGGAGAGAGAGAGCGTCAATATAAACAGACTTTATTTCAATCAAGCTGTCTTTTCTATCCTTCAGGAGCAGAATGTTCTGATCATCAGCGCTCCAGAATGTAGTGTTTTCTTGGCAAGCATCACATATTGTGATGTTTTAGCTAAAAGTTCCATATCCTAGAGACTGATATATTCCTCTGTACTTGTACCTTGGGGATTCATCAAAACCTGGCATCATAAGCAGCTTTCTACTGCCACAGACTGGACAGCGAAACAATTTAAAATATCCCAGAAAAAGAAAATAAGCATGCTTAATCAGAGCTTTCT
The DNA here is from genome assembly GCF_964204655.1 of Triturus cristatus. NCBI lineage: Eukaryota > Metazoa > Chordata > Amphibia > Caudata > Salamandridae > Triturus > Triturus cristatus. Next base: position 739,488,605 of record NC_140591.1, on the reverse strand, counting down.
GGACAGGAAGGACATTTGAGCAAGTGAGGAATAAGCACTGCTTTTGTTAATTTGCATAGGCAGAATAGAGACTTCTGGGAAAAGGCCGAAATTACAGTCACAGAAAATGGCTGCATCTATAGAGAACGCTAAGAAGTGTTGGCAGCTTTTCCTCTGACCCTGGCCACTTTTACAAGCAATCCTATGATAGTCAGCAGGACCCACCCTAAAAAGGAAGGGGCATCCACTTGGACCCTTTCCACCTTTTCTAAATCTCGCCTGATCGAGCCTGATCGAGCAGATAAGCACATGTCATTCTCATTTCAGAAAGGTATTGGTTAGCTTGCTGCTAGCAGCTCAGTTATGTTATGATGTTAGAGGCTATGCAAGGAATGCTTTAGTCCAGCGATATGCAGTTTTTATTGCGCCTTGCATTCAGCAGGAAGATCTTTAGCTTGAATCTGTGGCCTAGGTATTCACCTTGGTATTTTTTTTGGCACAAAGTGAAGGAGTATTTGAGAGAAAATGCACAATGTGTTTCTTATGTTGTTATGAACAACTTGTTACTCTTTCTCATTAAGCTTCAGCCACTGCAGAAATATATAAATAAGGGCTGACTTCCTGTAAGACGTGTCCAAAGCTGGGACGGAATAAAAGGAGACACTTGTAAATGATAGTGCTATCGTTTGAGAAAGGGTAAGTTGAGACTGACTTTCATGCGTATTCACAGACCAAGCATCATAAAGATACCAGCATGATCTTCATTGCGGGCTTAGAGCCGGTATTAGCTTTTGAGAGGTAAGAGGATTTTGAGGGCTCGTTGGTCTAGGGGTATGATTCTCGCTTTGGGTGCGAGAGGTCCCGGGTTCAAATCCCGGACGAGCCCTTTTCTTGGTATTCTTTTCAAGTTGTTTTGAAGTTTGCGTTTCAAAACCAACATCAATTTTTTCTTTGCAGTAGTGGATAATTCTTTGCTAGAGTCTCATGCTTCAGCCCTGCCCAGTCTGAGCTAATACCAAACATCTGGTCTTGCATGGCATGTACGAGCGTTCAGCTAGGGATGTCGGGCAGGTTGCATGAAAGAAATCTAAAGCCAGAGGCCCATGGAATAGCCAGTTCGGAGCAGTTTCATTACAGAAAAATCAACTGTAGGTATCTGTTTCTGTAGTGTAGTGGTTATCACGTTCGCCTCACACGCGAAAGGTCCCCGGTTCGAAACCGGGCAGAAACAGTTGTTATATTGTGTTGGCTACAATGTTGATAGGTGCCGATTTGCCATGGAATTGTCCAAGCCCTGAAGATTATTTCATGCAATCTCGTTCCAAGAAAGGGAATTCTCTCAAAACACTAAAGTAATCAGCGTGTGGATGTATCTGTTGGTTCTCAGACCTTGCCTTCAAAAGAGCCCTGCAATCGGTTCACTGCTCACCTAGAACAAGCATTAACATGGAGAATTGTTGGCACCAACAGGAATCTTATTTTAGTGGAGTGTTTCTGGCTTTGAGTGCAGAGGCCCTCGGCTCAATTCCAAGATGATCCTTCTCAAGGTGATGATACAAATGCATTGTAACCTTTACGTTTAATGTCAGAATCATTTATTTCCAGTTGGTGGTGTAAGAATGTTTGCAACAGTATGGCGATTTTTCCTAGCCATGCATGAATGAAAGCATATCACTCGCCTTTAGGTGTTTTTCTAATACATTGATATTTGCATCTTCCTTCCTAGCCTGCATGTTTGACTATCTTACAGGCTGCATGTAATAAGTATCACATCAGGGCCCTTCTTCTACTCAATTCACAACTGTTCTATCACGACATAGATAAGAAAGCTGCATCTGCTTTTGTTGTGTAGTGGTAATCAGGTTTACCTGACGTGTGAAAGCCCCATGCTTTGAAAGTACACAGTAACAAAGAAACCGATGACTTTTATAAAAAGGTGTCATGTGTGTCTCTTACTTTGCACAAAAAGTGCCAGAGATGACTTCATTTGCAGTCACTTGAAAAGTAGGGATTCTCCAATAAATGGTAAATGGTTGAAACAAATCTGAAGAAATGCATGACATACCTGTGTGTGTGTGTGTACGCATGTATGTATATATAGGGAGAGAGAGAGCGTCAATATAAACAGACTTTATTTCAATCAAGCTGTCTTTTCTATCCTTCAGGAGCAGAATGTTCTGATCATCAGCGCTCCAGAATGTAGTGTTTTCTTGGCAAGCATCACATATTGTGATGTGTTAGCTAAAAGTTCCATATCCTAGAGACTGACATATTCCTCTGTACTTGTACCTTGGGGATTCATCAAAACCTGGCATCATAAGCAGCTTTCTACTGCCACAGACTGGACAGCGAAACAATTTAAAATATCCCAGAAAAAGAAAATAAGCATGCTTAATCAGAGCTTTCTGGACAGGAAGGACATTTGAGCAAGTGAGGAATAAGCACTGCTTTTGTTAATTTGCATAGGCAGAATAGAGACTTCTGGGAAAAGGCCGAAATTACAGTCACAGAAAATGGCTGCATCTATAGAGAACGCTAAGAAGTGTTGGCAGCTTTTCCTCTGACCCTGGCCACTTTTACAAGCAATCCTATGATAGTCAGCAGGACCCACCCTAAAAAGGAAGGGGCATCCACTTGGACCCTTTCCACCTTTTCTAAATCTCGCCTGATCGAGCCTCATTGAGCACTGATTGAGCAGATAAGCACATGTCATTCTCATTTCAGAAAGGTATTGGTTAGCTTGCTGCTAGCAGCTCAGTTATGTTATGATGTTAGAGGCTATGCAAGGAATGCTTTAGTCCAGCGATATGCAGTTTTTATTGCGCCTTGCATTCACCAGGAAGATCTTTAGCTTGAATCTGTGGCCTAGGTATTCACCTTGGTATTTCTTTTGGCACAAAGTGAAGGAGTATTTGAGAGAAAATGCACAATGTGTTTCTTAGGTTGTTATGAACAACTTGTTATTCTTTCTCATTAAGCTTCAGCCACTGCAGAAATATATAAATAAGGGCTGACTTCCTGTAAGACGTGTCCAAAGCTGGGACGGAATAAAAGGAGACACTTGTAAATGATAGTGCTATCGTTTGAGAAAGGGTAAGTTGAGACTGACTTTCATGCGTATTCACAGACCAAGCATCATAAAGATACCAGCATGATCTTCATTGCGGGCTTAGAGCCGGTATTAGCTTTTGAGAGGTAAGAGGATTTTGAGGGCTCGTTGGTCTAGGGGTATGATTCTCGCTTTTGGTGCGAGAGGTCCCGGGTTCAAATCCCGGACGAGCCCTTTTCTTGGTACTCTTTTCAAGTTGTTTTGAAGTTTGCGTTTCAAAACCAACATCAATTTTTTCTTCGCAGTAGTGGATAATTCTTTGCTAGAGTCTCATGCTTCAGCCCTGCCCAGTCTGAGCTAATACCAAACATCTGGTCTTGCATGGCATGTACGAGCGTTCAGCTAGGGATGTCGGGCAGGTTGCATGAAAGAAATCTAAAGCCAGAGGCCCATGGAATAGCCAGTTCGGAGCAGTTTCATTACAGAAAAATCAACTGTAGGTATCTGTTTCTGTAGTGTAGTGGTTATCACGTTTGCCTCACACGCGAAAGGTCCCCGGTTCGAAACCGGGCAGAAACAGTTGTTATATTGTGTTGGCTACAATGTTGATAGGTGCCGTTTTGCCATGGAATTGTCCAAGCCCTGAAGATTATTTCATGCAATCTCGTTCCAAGAAAGGGAATTCTCTCAAAACACTAAAGTAATCGGCGTGTGGATGTATCTGTTGGTTCTCAGACCTTGCTTTCAAAAGAGCCCTGCAATCGGTTCACTGCTCACCTAGAACAAGCATTAACATGGAGAATTGTTGGCACCAACAGGAATCTTATTTTAGTGGAGTGTTTCTGGCTTTGAGTGCAGAGGCCCTCGGCTCAATTCCAAGATGATCCTTCTCAAGGTGATGATACAAATGCATTGTCACCTTTACGTTCAATGTCAGAATCATTTATTTCCAGTTGGTGGTGTAAGAATGTTTGCAACAGTATGGCGATTTTTCCTAGCCATGCATGAATGAAAGCATATCACTCGCCTTTAGGTGTTTTTCTAATACATTGATATTTGCATCTTCCTTCCTAGCCTGCATGTTTGACTATCTTACAGGCTGCATGTAATAAGTATCACATCAGGGCCCTTCTTCTACTCAATTCACAACTGTTCTATCACGACATAGATAAGAAAGCTGCATCTGCTTTTGTTGTGTAGTGGTAATCAGGTTTACCTGACGTGTGAAAGCCCCATGCTTTGAAAGTACACAGTAACAAAGAAACCGATGACTTTTATAAAAAGGTGTCATGTGCGTCTCTTACTTTGCACAAAAAGTGCCAGAGATGACTTCATTTGCAGTCACTTGAAAAGTAGGGATTCTCCAATAAATGGTAAATGGTTGAAACAAATCTGAAGAAATGCATGACATACCTGTGTGTGTGTGTGTACGCATGTATGTATATATAGGGAGAGAGAGAGCGTCAATATAAACAGACTTTATTTCAATCAAGCTGTCTTTTCTATCCTTCAGGAGCAGAATGTTCTGATCATCAGCGCTCCAGAATGTAGTGTTTTCTTGGCAAGCATCACATATTGTGATGTGTTTGCTAAAAGTTCTATATCCTAGAGACTGATATATTCCTCTGTACTTGTACCTTGGGGATTCATCAAAACCTGGCATCATAAGCAGCTTTCTACTGCCACAGACTGGACAGCGAAACAATTTAAAATATCCCAGAAAAAGAAAATGAGCATGCTTAATCAGAGCTTTCTGGACAGGAAGGACCTTTGAGCAAGTGAGGAATAAGCACTGCTTTTGTTAATTTGCATAGGCAGAATAGAGAGTTCTGGGAAAAGGCCGAAATTACAGTCACAGAAAATGGCTGCATCTATAGAGAACGCTAAGAAGTGTTGGCAGCTTTTCCTCTGACCCTGACCACTTTTACAAGCAATCCTATGATAGTCAGTAGGACCCACCCTAAAAAGGAAGGGGCATCCACTTGGACCCTTTCCACCTTTTCTAAATCTCGCCTGATTGAGCACTGATTGAGCAGATAAGCACATGTCATTCTCATTTCAGAAAGGTATTGGTTAGCTTGCTGCTAGCAGCTCAGTTATGTTATGATGTTAGAGGCTATGCAAGGAATGCTTTAGTCCAGCGATATGCAGTTTTTATTGCGCCTTGCATTCAGCAGGAAGATCTTTAGCTTGAATCTGTGGCCTAGGTATTCACCTTGGTATTTCTTTTGGCACAAAGTGAAGGAGTATTTGAGAGAAAATGCACAATGTGTTTCTTATGTTGTTATGAACAACTTGTTACTCTTTCTCATTAAGCTTCAGCCACTGCAGAAATATATAAATAAGGGCTGACTTCCTGTAAGACGTGTCCAAAGCTGGGACGGAATAAAAGGAGACACTTGTAAATGATAGTGCTATCGTTTGAGAAAGGGTAAGTTGAGACTGACTTTCATGCGTATTCACAGACCAAGCATCATAAAGATACCAGCATGATCTTCATTGCGGGCTTAGAGCCGGTATTAGCTTTTGAGAGGTAAGAGGATTTTGAGGGCTCGTTGGTCTAGGGGTATGATTCTCGCTTTGGGTGCGAGAGGTCCCGGGTTCAAATCCCGGACGAGCCCTTTTCTTGGTACTCTTTTCAAGTTGTTTTGAAGTTTGCGTTTCAAAACCAACATCAATTTTTTCTTTGCAGTAGTGGATAATTCTTTGCTAGAGTCTCATGCTTCAGCCCTGCCCAGTCTGAGCTAATACCAAACATCTGGTCTTGCATGGCATGTACGAGCGTTCAGCTAGGGATGTCGGGCAGGTTGCATGAAAGAAATCTAAAGCCAGAGGCCCATGGAATAGCCAGTTCGGAGCAGTTTCATTACAGAAAAATCAACTGTAGGTATCTGTTTCTGTAGTGTAGTGGTTATCACGTTTGCCTCACACGCGAAAGATCCCTGGTTTGAAACCGGGCAGAAACAGTTGTTATATTGTGTTGGCTACAATGTTGATAGGTGCCGTTTTGCCATGGAATTGTCCAAGCCCTGAAGATTATTTCATGCAATCTCGTTCCAAGAAAGGGAATTCTCTCAAAACACTAAAGTAATCGGCGTGTGGATGTATCTGTTGGTTCTCAGACCTTGCTTTCAAAAGAGCCCTGCAATCGGTTCACTGCTCACCTAGAACAAGCATTAACATGGAGAATTGTTGGCACCAACAGGAATCTTATTTTAGTGGAGTGTTTCTGGCTTTGAGTGCAGAGGCCCTCGGCTCAATTCCAAGATGATCCTTCTCAAGGTGATGATACAAATGCATTGTCACCTTTACGTTTAATGTCAGAATCATTTATTTCCAGTTGGTGGTGTAAGAATGTTTGCAACAGTATGGCGATTTTTCCTAGCCATGCATGAATGAAAGCATATCACTCGCCTTTAGGTGTTTTTCTAATACATTGATATTTGCATCTTCCTTCCTAGCCTGCATGTTTGACTATCTTACAGGCTGCATGTAATAAGTATCACATCAGGGCCCTTCTTCTACTCAATTCACAACTGTTCTATCACGACATAGATAAGAAAGCTGCATCTGCTTTTGTTGTGTAGTGGTAATCAGGTTTACCTGACGTGTGAAAGCCCCATGCTTTGAAAGTACACAGTAACAAAGAAACCGATGACTTTTATAAAAAGGTGTCATGTGTGTCTCTTACTTTGCACAAAAAGTGCCAGAGATGACTTCATTTGCAGTCACTTGAAAAGTAGGGATTCTCCAATAAATGGTAAATGGTTGAAACAAATCTGAAGAAATGCATGACATACCTGTGTGTGTGTGTGTACGCATGTATGTATATATAGGGAGAGAGAGAGCGTCAATATAAACAGACTTTATTTCAATCAAGCTGTCTTTTCTATCCTTCAGGAGCAGAATGTTCTGATCATCAGCGCTCCAGAATGTAGTGTTTTCTTGGCAAGCATCACATATTGTGATGTGTTAGCTAAAAGTTCCATATCCTAGAGACTGATATATTCCTCTGTACTTGTACCTTGGGGATTCATCAAAACCTGGCATCATAAGCAGCTTTCTACTGCCACAGACTGGACAGCGAAACAATTTAAAATATCCCAGAAAAAGAAAATAAGCATGCTTAATCAGAGCTTTCTGGACAGGAAGGACATTTGAGCAAGTGAGGAATAAGCACTGCTTTTGTTAATTTGCATAGGCAGAATAGAGACTTCTGGGAAAAGGCCGAAATTACAGTCACAGAAAATGGCTGCATCTATAGAGAACGCTAAGAAGTGTTGGCAGCTTTTCCTCTGACCCTGGCCACTTTTACAAGCAATCCTATGATAGTCAGCAGGACCCACCCTAAAAAGGAAGGGGCATCCACTTGGACCCTTTCCACCTTTTCTAAATCTCGCCTGATCGAGCCTGATTGAGCACTGATTGAGCAGATAAGCACATGTCATTCTCATTTCAGAAAGGTATTGGTTAGCTTGCTGCTAGCAGCTCAGTTATGTTATGATGTTAGAGGCCATGCAAGGAATGCTTTCGTCCAGCGATATGCAGTTTTTATTGCGCCTTGCATTCAGCAGGAAGATCTTTAGCTTGAATCTGTGACCTAGGTATTCACCTTGGTATTTCTTTTGGCACAAAGTGAAGGAGTATTTGAGAGAAAATGCACAATGTGTTTCTTATGTTGTTATGAACAACTTGTTACTCTTTCTCATTAAGCTTCAGCCACTGCAGAAATATATAAATAAGGGCTGACTTCCTGTAAGACGTGTCCAAAGCTGGGACGGAATAAAAGGAGACACTTGTAAATGATAGTGCTATCGTTTGAGAAAGGGTAAGTTGAGACTGACTTTCATGCGTATTCACAGACCAAGCATCATAAAGATACCAGCATGATCTTCATTGCGGGCTTAGAGCCGGTATTAGCTTTTGAGAGGTAAGAGGATTTTGAGGGCTTGTTGGTCTAGGGGTATGATTCTCGCTTGGGGTGCGAGAGGTCCCGGGTTCAAATCCCGGACGAGCCCTTTTCTTGGTACTCTTTTCAAGTTGTTTTGAAGTTTGCGTTTCAAAACCAACATCAATTTTTTCTTTGCAGTAGTGGATAATTCTTTGCTAGAGTCTCATGCTTTAGCCCTGCCCAGTCTGAGCTAATACCAAACATCTGGTCTTGCATGGCATGTACGAGCGTTCAGCTAGGGATGTCGGGCAGGTTGCATGAAAGAAATCTAAAGCCAGAGGCCCATGGAATAGCCAGTTCGGAGCAGTTTCATTACAGAAAAATCAACTGTAGGTATCTGTTTCTGTAGTGTAGTGGTTATCACGTTTGCCTCACACGCGAAAGGTCCCCGGTTTGAAACCGGGCAGAAACAGTTGTTATATTGTGTTGGCTACAATGTTGATAGGTGCCGTTTTGCCATGGAATTGTCCAAGCCCTGAAGATTATTTCATGCAATCTCGTTCCAAGAAAGGGAATTCTCTCAAAACACTAAAGTAATCGGCGTGTGGATGTATCTGTTGGTTCTCAGACCTTGCTTTCAAAAGAGCCCTGCAATCGGTTCACTGCTCACCTAGAACAAGCATTAACATGGAGAATTGTTGGCACCAACAGGAATCTTATTTTAGTGGAGTGTTTCTGGCTTTGAGTGCAGAGGCCCTCGGCTCAATTCCAAGATGATCCTTCTCAAGGTGATGATACAAATGCATTGTCACCTTTACGTTTAATGTCAGAATCATTTATTTCCAGTTGGTGGTGTAAGAATGTTTGCAACAGTATGGCGATTTTTCCTAGCCATGCATGAATGAAAGCATATCACTCGCCTTTAGGTGTTTTTCTAATACATTGATATTTGCATCTTCCTTCCTAGCCTGCATGTTTGACTATCTTACAGGCTGCATGTAATAAGTATCACATCAGGGCCCTTCTTCTACTCAATTCACAACTGTTCTATCACGACATAGATAAGAAAGCTGCATCTGCTTTTGTTGTGTAGTGGTAATCAGGTTTACCTGACGTGTGAAAGCCCCATGCTTTGAAAGTACACAGTAACAAAGAAACCGATGACTTTTATAAAAAGGTGTCATGTGTGTCTCTTACTTTGCACAAAAAGTGCCAGAGATGACTTCATTTGCAGTCACTTGAAAAGTAGGGATTCTCCAATAAATGGTAAATGGTTGAAACAAATCTGAAGAAATGCATGACATACCTGTGTGTGTGTGTGTACGCATGTATGTATATATAGGGAGAGAGAGAGCGTCAATATAAACAGACTTTATTTCAATCAAGCTGTCTTTTCTATCCTTCAGGAGCAGAATGTTCTGATCATCAGCGCTCCAGAATGTAGTGTTTTCTTGGCAAGCATCACATATTGTGATGTGTTAGCTAAAAGTTCCATATCCTAGAGACTGATATATTCCTCTGTACTTGTACCTTGGGGATTCATCAAAACCTGGCATCATAAGCAGCTTTCTACTGCCACAGACTTGACAGCGAAACAATTTAAAATATCCCAGAAAAAGAAAATAAGCATGCTTAATCAGAGCTTTCTGGACAGGAAGGACATTTGAGCAAGTGAGGAATAAGCACTGCTTTTGTTAATTTGCATAGGCAGAATAGAGACTTCTGGGAAAAGGCCGAAATTACAGTCACAGAAAATGGCTGCATCTATAGAGAACGCTAAGAAGTGTTGGCAGCTTTTCCTCTGACCCTGGCCACTTTTACAAGCAATCCTATGATAGTCAGCAGGACCCACCCTAAAAAGGAAGGGGCATCCACTTGGACCCTTTCCACCTTTTCTAAATCTCGCCTGATCGAGCCTGATTGAGCACTGATTGAGCAGATAAGCACATGTCATTCTCATTTCAGAAAGGTATTGGTTAGCTTGCTGCTAGCAGCTCAGTTATGTTATGATGTTAGAGGCTATGCAAGGAATGCTTTCGTCCAGCGATATGCAGTTTTTATTGCGCCTTGCATTCAGCAGGAAGATCTTTAGCTTGAATCTGTGACCTAGGTATTCACCTTGGTATTTCTTTTGGCACAAAGTGAAGGAGTATTTGAGAGAAAATGCACAATGTGTTTCTTATGTTGTTATGAACAACTTGTTACTCTTTCTCATTAAGCTTCAGCCACTGCAGAAATATATAAATAAGGGCTGACTTCCTGTAAGACGTGTCCAAAGCTGGGACGGAATAAAAGGAGACACTTGTAAATGATAGTGCTATCGTTTGAGAAAGGGTAAGTTGAGACTGACTTTCATGCGTATTCACAGACCAAGCATCATAAAGATACCAGCATGATCTTCATTGCGGGCTTAGAGCCGGTATTAGCTTTTGAGAGGTAAGAGGATTTTGAGGGCTCGTTGGTCTAGGGGTATGATTCTCGCTTTGGGTGCTAGAGGTCCCGGGTTCAAATCCCGGACGAGCCCTTTTCTTGGTATTCTTTTCAAGTTGTTTTGAAGTTTGCGTTTCAAAACCAACATCAATTTTTTCTTTGCAGTAGTGGATAATTCTTTGCTAGAGTCTCATGCTTCAGCCCTGCCCAGTCTGAGCTAATACCAAACATCTGGTCTTGCATGGCATGTACGAGCGTTCAGCTAGGGATGTCGGGCAGGTTGCATGAAAGAAATCTAAAGCCAGAGGCCCATGGAATAGCCAGTTCGGAGCAGTTTCATTACAGAAAAATCAACTGTAGGTATCTGTTTCTGTAGTGTAGTGGTTATCACGTTCGCCTCACACGCGAAAGGTCCCCGGTTCGAAACCGGGCAGAAACAGTTGTTATATTGTGTTGGCTACAATGTTGATAGGTGCTGTTTTGCCATGGAATTGTCCAAGCCCTGAAGATTATTTCATGCAATCTCGTTCCAAGAAAGGGAATTCTCTCAAAACACTAAAGTAATCAGCGTGTGGATGTATCTGTTGGTTCTCAGACCTTGCCTTCAAAAGAGCCCTGCAATCGGTTCACTGCTCACCTAGAACAAGCATTAACATGGAGAATTGTTGGCACCAACAGGAATCTTATTTTAGTGGAGTGTTTCTGGCTTTGAGTGCAGAGGCCCTCGGCTCAATTCCAAGATGATCCTTCTCAAGGTGATGATACAAATGCATTGTCACCTTTACGTTTAATGTCAGAATCATTTATTTCCAGTTGGTGGTGTAAGAATGTTTGCAACAGTATGGCGATTTTTCCTAGCCATGCATGAATGAAAGCATATCACTCGCCTTTAGGTGTTTTTCTAATACATTGATATTTGCATCTTCCTTCCTAGCCTGCATGTTTGACTATCTTACAGGCTGCATGTAATAAGTATCACATCAGGGCCCTTCTTCTACTCAATTCACAACTGTTCTATCACGACATAGATAAGAAAGCTGCATCTGCTTTTGTTGTGTAGTGGTAATCAGGTTTACCTGACGTGTGAAAGCCCCATGCTTTGAAAGTACACAGTAACAAAGAAACCGATGACTTTTATAAAAAGGTGTCATGTGTGTCTCTTACTTTGCACAAAAAGTGCCAGAGATGACTTCATTTGCAGTCACTTGAAAAGTAGGGATTCTCCAATAAATGGTAAATGGTTGAAACAAATCTGAAGAAATGCATGACATACCTGTGTGTGTGTGTGTACGCATGTATGTATATATAGGGAGAGAGAGAGCGTCAATATAAACAGACTTTATTTCAATCAAGCTGTCTTTTCTATCCTTCAGGAGCAGAATGTTCTGATCATCAGCGCTCCAGAATGTAGTGTTTTCTTGGCAAGCATCACATATTGTGATGTGTTAGCTAAAAGTTCCATATCCTAGAGACTGACATATTCCTCTGTACTTGTACCTTGGGGATTCATCAAAACCTGGCATCATAAGCAGCTTTCTACTGCCACAGACTGGACAGCGAAACAATTTAAAATATCCCAGAAAAAGAAAATAAGCATGCTTAATCAGAGCTTTCTGGACAGGAAGGACATTTGAGCAAGTGAGGAATAAGCACTGCTTTTGTTAATTTGCATAGGCAGAATAGAGACTTCTGGGAAAAGGCCGAAATTACAGTCACAGAAAATGGCTGCATCTATAGAGAACGCTAAGAAGTGTTGGCAGCTTTTCCTCTGACCCTGGCCACTTTTACAAGCAATCCTATGTTAGTCAGCAGGACCCACCCTAAAAAGGAAGGGGCATCCACTTGGACCCTTTCCACCTTTTCTAAAGCTCGCCTGATCGAGCCTCATTGAGCACTGATTGAGCAGATAAGCACATGTCATTCTCATTTCAGAAAGGTATTGGTTAGCTTGCTGCTAGCAGCTCAGTTATGTTATGATGTTAGAGGCTATGCAAGGAATGCTTTAGTCCAGCGATATGCAGTTTTTATTGCGCCTTGCATTCACCAGGAAGATCTTTAGCTTGAATCTGTGGCCTAGGTATTCACCTTGGTATTTCTTTTGGCACAAAGTGAAGGAGTATTTGAGAGAAAATGCACAATGTGTTTCTTAGGTTGTTATGAACAACTTGTTATTCTTTCTCATTAAGCTTCAGCCACTGCAGAAATATATAAATAAGGGCTGACTTCCTGTAAGACGTGTCCAAAGCTGGGACGGAATAAAAGGAGACACTTGTAAATGATAGTGCTATCGTTTGAGAAAGGGTAAGTTGAGACTGACTTTCATGCGTATTCACAGACCAAGCATCATAAAGATACCAGCATGATCTTCATTGCGGGCTTAGAGCCGGTATTAGCTTTTGAGAGGTAAGAGGATTTTGAGGGCTCGTTGGTCTAGGGGTATGATTCTCGCTTTTGGTGCGAGAGGTCCCGGGTTCAAATCCCGGACGAGCCCTTTTCTTGGTACTCTTTTCAAGTTGTTTTGAAGTTTGCGTTTCAAAACCAACATCAATTTTTTCTTCGCAGTAGTGGATAATTCTTTGCTAGAGTCTCATGCTTCAGCCCTGCCCAGTCTGAGCTAATACCAAACATCTGGTCTTGCATGGCATGTACGAGCGTTCAGCTAGGGATGTCGGGCAGGTTGCATGAAAGAAATCTAAAGCCAGAGGCCCATGGAATAGCCAGTTCGGAGCAGTTTCATTACAGAAAAATCAACTGTAGGTATCTGTTTCTGTAGTGTAGTGGTTATCACGTTTGCCTCACACGCGAAAGGTCCCCGGTTCGAAACCGGGCAGAAACAGTTGTTATATTGTGTTGGCTACAATGTTGATAGGTGCCGTTTTGCCATGGAATTGTCCAAGCCCTGAAGATTATTTCATGCAATCTCGTTCCAAGAAAGGGAATTCTCTCAAAACACTAAAGTAATCGGCGTGTGGATGTATCTGTTGGTTCTCAGACCTTGCTTTCAAAAGAGCCCTGCAATCGGTTCACTGCTCACCTAGAACAAGCATTAACATGGAGAATTGTTGGCACCAACAGGAATCTTATTTTAGTGGAGTGTTTCTGGCTTTGAGTGCAGAGGCCCTCGGCTCAATTCCAAGATGATCCTTCTCAAGGTGATGATACAAATGCATTGTCACCTTTACGTTCAATGTCAGAATCATTTATTTCCAGTTGGTGGTGTAAGAATGTTTGCAACAGTATGGCGATTTTTCCTAGCCATGCATGAATGAAAGCATATCACTCGCCTTTAGGTGTTTTTCTAATACATTGATATTTGCATCTTCCTTCCTAGCCTGCATGTTTGACTATCTTACAGGCTGCATGTAATAAGTATCACATCAGGGCCCTTCTTCTACTCAATTCACAACTGTTCTATCACGACATAGATAAGAAAGCTGCATCTGCTTTTGTTGTGTAGTGGTAATCAGGTTTACCTGACGTGTGAAAGCCCCATGCTTTGAAAGTACACAGTAACAAAGAAACCGATGACTTTTATAAAAAGGTGTCATGTGCGTCTCTTACTTTGCACAAAAAGTGCCAGAGATGACTTCATTTGCAGTCACTTGAAAAGTAGGGATTCTCCAATAAATGGTAAATGGTTGAAACAAATCTGAAGAAATGCATGACATACCTGTGTGTGTGTGTGTACGCATGTATGTATATATAGGGAGAGAGAGAGCGTCAATATAAACAGACTTTATTTCAATCAAGCTGTCTTTTCTATCCTTCAGGAGCAGAATGTTCTGATCATCAGCGCTCCAGAATGTAGTGTTTTCTTGGCAAGCATCACATATTGTGATGTGTTAGCTAAAAGTTCCATATCCTAGAGACTGATATATTCCTCTGTACTTGTACCTTGGGGATTCATCAAAACCTGGCATCATAAGCAGCTTTCTACTGCCACAGACTGGACAGCGAAACAATTTAAAATATCCCAGAAAAAGAAAATAAGCATGCTTAATCAGAGCTTTCTGGACAGGAAGGACCTTTGAGCAAGTGAGGAATAAGCACTGCTTTTGTTAATTTGCATAGGCAGAATAGAGAGTTCTGGGAAAAGGCCGAAATTACAGTCACAGAAAATGGCTGCATCTATAGAGAACGCTAAGAAGTGTTGGCAGCTTTTCCTCTGACCCTGACCACTTTTACAAGCAATCCTATGATAGTCAGCAGGACCCACCCTAAAAAGGAAGGGGCATCCACTTGGACCCTTTCCACCTTTTCTAAATCTCGCCTGATTGAGCACTGATTGAGCAGATAAGCACATGTCATTCTCATTTCAGAAAGGTATTGGTTAGCTTGCTGCTAGCAGCTCAGTTATGTTATGATGTTAGAGGCTATGCAAGGAATGCTTTAGTCCAGCGATATGCAGTTTTTATTGCGCCTTGCATTCAGCAGGAAGGTCTTTAGCTTGAATCTGTGGCCTAGGTATTCACCTTGGTATTTCTTTTGGCACAAAGTGAAGGAGTATTTGAGAGAAAATGCACAATGTGTTTCTTATGTTGTTATGAACAACTTGTTACTCTTTCTCATTAAGCTTCAGCCACTGCAGAAATATATAAATAAGGGCTGACTTCCTGTAAGACGTGTCCAAAGCTGGGACGGAATAAAAGGAGACACTTGTAAATGATAGTGCTATCGTTTGAGAAAGGGTAAGTTGAGACTGACTTTCATGCGTATTCACAGACCAAGCATCATAAAGATACCAGCATGATCTTCATTGCGGGCTTAGAGCCGGTATTAGCTTTTGAGAGGTAAGAGGATTTTGAGGGCTCGTTGGTCTAGGGGTATGATTCTCGCTTTGGGTGCGAGAGGTCCCGGGTTCAAATCCCGGACGAGCCCTTTTCTTGGTACTCTTTTCAAGTTGTTTTGAAGTTTGCGTTTCAAAACCAACATCAATTTTTTCTTTGCAGTAGTGGATAATTCTTTGCTAGAGTCTCATGCTTCAGCCCTGCCCAGTCTGAGCTAATACCAAACATCTGGTCTTGCATGGCATGTACGAGCGTTCAGCTAGGGATGTCGGGCAGGTTGCATGAAAGAAATCTAAAGCCAGAGGCCCATGGAATAGCCAGTTCGGAGCAGTTTCATTACAGAAAAATCAACTGTAGGTATCTGTTTCTGTAGTGTAGTGGTTATCACGTTTGCCTCACACGCGAAAGATCCCTGGTTTGAAACCGGGCAGAAACAGTTGTTATATTGTGTTGGCTACAATGTTGATAGGTGCCGTTTTGCCATGGAATTGTCCAAGCCCTGAAGATTATTTCATGCAATCTCGTTCCAAGAAAGGGAATTCTCTCAAAACACTAAAGTAATCGGCGTGTGGATGTATCTGTTGGTTCTCAGACCTTGCTTTCAAAAGAGCCCTGCAATCGGTTCACTGCTCACCTAGAACAAGCATTAACATGGAGAATTGTTGGCACCAACAGGAATCTTATTTTAGTGGAGTGTTTCTGGCTTTGAGTGCAGAGGCCCTCGGCTCAATTCCAAGATGATCCTTCTCAAGGTGATGATACAAATGCATTGTCACCTTTACGTTTAATGTCAGAATCATTTATTTCCAGTTGGTGGTGTAAGAATGTTTGCAACAGTATGGCGATTTTTCCTAGCCATGCATGAATGAAAGCATATCACTCGCCTTTAGGTGTTTTTCTAATACATTGATATTTGCATCTTCCTTCCTAGCCTGCATGTTTGACTATCTTACAGGCTGCATGTAATAAGTATCACATCAGGGCCCTTCTTCTACTCAATTCACAACTGTTCTATCACGACATAGATAAGAAAGCTGCATCTGCTTTTGTTGTGTAGTGGTAATCAGGTTTACCTGACGTGTGAAAGCCCCATGCTTTGAAAGTACACAGTAACAAAGAAACCGATGACTTTTATAAAAAGGTGTCATGTGTGTCTCTTACTTTGCACAAAAAGTGCCAGAGATGACTTCATTTGCAGTCACTTGAAAAGTAGGGATTCTCCAATAAATGGTAAATGGTTGAAACAAATCTGAAGAAATGCATGACATACCTGTGTGTGTGTGTGTACGCATGTATGTATATATAGGGAGAGAGAGAGCGTCAATATAAACAGACTTTATTTCAATCAAGCTGTCTTTTCTATCCTTCAGGAGCAGAATGTTCTGATCATCAGCGCTCCAGAATGTAGTGTTTTCTTGGCAAGCATCACATATTGTGATGTGTTAGCTAAAAGTTCCATATCCTAGAGACTGATATATTCCTCTGTACTTGTACCTTGGGGATTCATCAAAACCTGGCATCATAAGCAGCTTTCTACTGCCACAGACTGGACAGCGAAACAATTTAAAATATCCCAGAAAAAGAAAATAAGCATGCTTAATCAGAGCTTTCTGGACAGGAAGGACATTTGAGCAAGTGAGGAATAAGCACTGCTTTTGTTAATTTGCATAGGCAGAATAGAGACTTCTGGGAAAAGGCCGAAATTACAGTCACAGAAAATGGCTGCATCTATAGAGAACGCTAAGAAGTGTTGGCAGCTTTTCCTCTGACCCTGGCCACTTTTACAAGCAATCCTATGATAGTCAGCAGGACCCACCCTAAAAAGGAAGGGGCATCCACTTGGACCCTTTCCACCTTTTCTAAATCTCGCCTGATCGAGCCTGATTGAGCACTGATTGAGCAGATAAGCACATGTCATTCTCATTTCAGAAAGGTATTGGTTAGCTTGCTGCTAGCAGCTCAGTTATGTTATGATGTTAGAGGCTATGCAAGGAATGCTTTAGTCCAGCGATATGCAGTTTTTATTGCGCCTTGCATTCAGCAGGAAGATCTTTAGCTTGAATCTGTGGCCTAGGTATTCACCTTGGTATTTCTTTTGGCACAAAGTGAAGGAGTATTTGAGAGAAAATGCACAATGTGTTTCTTATGTTGTTATGAACAACTTGTTACTCTTTCTCATTAAGCTTCAGCCACTGCAGAAATATATAAATAAGGGCTGACTTCCTGTAAGACGTGTCCAAAGCTGGGACGGAATAAAAGGAGACACTTGTAAATGATAGTGCTATCGTTTGAGAAAGGGTAAGTTGAGACTGACTTTCATGCGTATTCACAGACCAAGCATCATAAAGATACCAGCATGATCTTCATTGCGGGCTTAGAGCCGGTATTAGCTTTTGAGAGGTAAGAGGATTTTGAGGGCTCGTTGGTCTAGGGGTATGATTCTCGCTTTGGGTGCGAGAGGTCCCGGGTTCAAATCCCGGACGAGCCCTTCTCTTGGTACTCTTTTCAAGTTGTTTTGAAGTTTGCGTTTCAAAACCAACATCAATTTTTTCTTTGCAGTAGTGGATAATTCTTTGCTAGAGTCTCATGCTTCAGCCCTGCCCAGTCTGAGCTAATACCAAACATCTGGTCTTGCATGGCATGTACGAGCGTTCAGCTAGGGATGTCGGGCAGGTTGCATGAAAGAAATCTAAAGCCAGAGGCCCATGGAATAGCCAGTTCGGAGCAGTTTCATTACAGAAAAATCAACTGTAGGTATCTGTTTCTGTAGTGTAGTGGTTATCACGTTTGCCTCACACGCGAAAGGTCCCCGGTTTGAAACCGGGCAGAAACAGTTGTTATATTGTGTTGGCTACAATGTTGATAGGTGCCGTTTTGCCATGGAATTGTCCAAGCCCTGAAGATTATTTCATGCAATCTCGTTCCAAGAAAGGGAATTCTCTCAAAACACTAAAGTAATCGGCGTGTGGATGTATCTGTTGGTTCTCAGACCTTGCTTTCAAAAGAGCCCTGCAATCGGTTCACTGCTCTCCTAGAACAAGCATTAACATGGAGAATTGTTGGCACCAACAGGAATCTTATTTTAGTGGAGTGTTTCTGGCTTTGAGTGCAGAGGCCCTCGGCTCAATTCCAAGATGATCCTTCTCAAGGTGATGATACAAATGCATTGTCACCTTTACGTTTAATGTCAGAATCATTTATTTCCAGTTGGTGGTGTAAGAATGTTTGCAACAGTATGGCGATTTTTCCTAGCCATGCATGAATGAAAGCATATCACTCGCCTTTAGGTGTTTTTCTAATACATTGATATTTGCATCTTCCTTCCTAGCCTGCATGTTTGACTATCTTACAGGCTGCATGTAATAAGTATCACATCAGGGCCCTTCTTCTACTCAATTCACAACTGTTCTATCACGACATAGATAAGAAAGCTGCATCTGCTTTTGTTGTGTAGTGGTAATCAGGTTTACCTGACGTGTGAAAGCCCCATGCTTTGAAAGTACACAGTAACAAAGAAACCGATGACTTTTATAAAAAGGTGTCATGTGTGTCTCTTACTTTGCACAAAAAGTGCCAGAGATGACTTCATTTGCAGTCACTTGAAAAGTAGGGATTCTCCAATAAATGGTAAATGGTTGAAACAAATCTGAAGAAATGCATGACATACCTGTGTGTGTGTGTGTACGCATGTATGTATATATAGGGAGAGAGAGAGCGTCAATATAAACAGACTTTATTTCAATCAAGCTGTCTTTTCTATCCTTCAGGAGCAGAATGTTCTGATCATCAGCGCTCCAGAATGTAGTGTTTTCTTGGCAAGCATCACATATTGTGATGTGTTAGCTAAAAGTTCCATATCCTAGAGACTGATATATTCCTCTGTACTTGTACCTTGGGGATTCATCAAAACCTGGCATCATAAGCAGCTTTCTACTGCCACAGACTGGACAGCGAAACAATTTAAAATATCCCAGAAAAAGAAAATAAGCATGCTTAATCAGAGCTTTCTGGACAGGAAGGACATTTGAGCAAGTGAGGAATAAGCACTGCTTTTGTTAATTTGCATAGGCAGAATAGAGACTTCTGGGAAAAGGCCGAAATTACAGTCACAGAAAATGGCTGCATCTATAGAGAACGCTAAGAAGTGTTGGCAGCTTTTCCTCTGACCCTGGCCACTTTTACAAGCAATCCTATGATAGTCAGCAGGACCCACCCTAAAAAGGAAGGGGCATCCACTTGGACCCTTTCCACCTTTTCTAAATCTCGCCTGATCGAGCACTGATTGAGCAGATAAGCACATGTCATTCTCATTTCAGAAAGGTATTGGTTAGCTTGCTGCTAGCAGCTCAGTTATGTTATGATGTTAGAGGCTATGCAAGGAATGCTTTAGTCCAGCGATATGCAGTTTTTATTGCGCCTTGCATTCAGCAGGAGGATCTTTAGCTTGAATCTGTGGCCTAGGTATTCACCTTGGTATTTTTTTTGGCACAAAGTGAAGGAGTATTTGAGAGAAAATGCACAATGTGTTTCTTATGTTGTTATGAACAACTTGTTACTCTTTCTCATTAAGCTTCAGCCACTGCAGAAATATATAAATAAGGGCTGACTTCCTGTAAGACGTGTCCAAAGCTGGGACGGAATAAAAGGAGACACTTGTAAATGATAGTGCTATCGTTTGAGAAAGGGTAAGTTGAGACTGACTTTCATGCGTATTCACAGACCAAGCATCATAAAGATACCAGCATGATCTTCATTGCGGGCTTAGAGCCGGTATTAGCTTTTGAGAGGTAAGAGGATTTTGAGGGCTCGTTGGTCTAGGGGTATGATTCTCGCTTTGGGTGCGAGAGGTCCCGGGTTCAAATCCCGGACGAGCCCTTCTCTTGGTACTCTTTTCAAGTTGTTTTGAAGTTTGCGTTTCAAAACCAACATCAATTTTTTCTTTGCAGTAGTGGATAATTCTTTGCTAGAGTCTCATGCTTCAGCCCTGCCCAGTCTGAGCTAATACCAAACATCTGGTCTTGCATGGCATGTACGAGCGTTCAGCTAGGGATGTCGGGCAGGTTGCATGAAAGAAATCTAAAGCCAGAGGCCCATGGAATAGCCAGTTCGGAGCAGTTTCATTACAGAAAAATCAACTGTAGGTATCTGTTTCTGTAGTGTAGTGGTTATCACGTTTGCCTCACACGCGAAAGGTCCCCGGTTTGAAACCGGGCAGAAACAGTTGTTATATTGTGTTGGCTACAATGTTGATAGGTGCCGTTTTGCCATGGAATTGTCCAAGCCCTGAAGATTATTTCATGCAATCTCGTTCCAAGAAAGGGAATTCTCTCAAAACACTAAAGTAATCGGCGTGTGGATGTATCTGTTGGTTCTCAGACCTTGCTTTCAAAAGAGCCCTGCAATCGGTTCACTGCTCTCCTAGAACAAGCATTAACATGGAGAATTGTTGGCACCAACAGGAATCTTATTTTAGTGGAGTGTTTCTGGCTTTGAGTGCAGAGGCCCTCGGCTCAATTCCAAGATGATCCTTCTCAAGGTGATGATACAAATGCATTGTCACCTTTACGTTTAATGTCAGAATCATTTATTTCCAGTTGGTGGTGTAAGAATGTTTGCAACAGTATGGCGATTTTTCCTAGCCATGCATGAATGAAAGCATATCACTCGCCTTTAGGTGTTTTTCTAATACATTGATATTTGCATCTTCCTTCCTAGCCTGCATGTTTGACTATCTTACAGGCTGCATGTAATAAGTATCACATCAGGGCCCTTCTTCTACTCAATTCACAACTGTTCTATCACGACATAGATAAGAAAGCTGCATCTGCTTTTGTTGTGTAGTGGTAATCAGGTTTACCTGACGTGTGAAAGCCCCATGCTTTGAAAGTACACAGTAACAAAGAAACCGATGACTTTTATAAAAAGGTGTCATGTGTGTCTCTTACTTTGCACAAAAAGTGCCAGAGATGACTTCATTTGCAGTCACTTGAAAAGTAGGGATTCTCCAATAAATGGTAAATGGTTGAAACAAATCTGAAGAAATGCATGACATACCTGTGTGTGTGTGTGTACGCATGTATGTATATATAGGGAGAGAGAGAGCGTCAATATAAACAGACTTTATTTCAATCAAGCTGTCTTTTCTATCCTTCAGGAGCAGAATGTTCTGATCATCAGCGCTCCAGAATGTAGTGTTTTCTTGGCAAGCATCACATATTGTGATGTGTTAGCTAAAAGTTCCATATCCTAGAGACTGATATATTCCTCTGTACTTGTACCTTGGGGATTCATCAAAACCTGGCATCATAAGCAGCTTTCTACTGCCACAGACTGGACAGCGAAACAATTTAAAATATCCCAGAAAAAGAAAATAAGCATGCTTAATCAGAGCTTTCTGGACAGGAAGGACATTTGAGCAAGTGAGGAATAAGCACTGCTTTTGTTAATTTGCATAGGCAGAATAGAGACTTCTGGGAAAAGGCCGAAATTACAGTCACAGAAAATGGCTGCATCTATAGAGAACGCTAAGAAGTGTTGGCAGCTTTTCCTCTGACCCTGGCCACTTTTACAAGCAATCCTATGATAGTCAGCAGGACCCACCCTAAAAAGGAAGGGGCATCCACTTGGACCCTTTCCACCTTTTCTAAATCTCGCCTGATCGAGCACTGATTGAGCAGATAAGCACATGTCATTCTCATTTCAGAAAGGTATTGGTTAGCTTGCTGCTAGCAGCTCAGTTATGTTATGATGTTAGAGGCTATGCAAGGAATGCTTTAGTCCAGCGATATGCAGTTTTTATTGCGCCTTGCATTCAGCAGGAGGATCTTTAGCTTGAATCTGTGGCCTAGGTATTCACCTTGGTATTTTTTTTGGCACAAAGTGAAGGAGTATTTGAGAGAAAATGCACAATGTGTTTCTTATGTTGTTATGAACAACTTGTTACTCTTTCTCATTAAGCTTCAGCCACTGCAGAAATATATAAATAAGGGCTGACTTCCTGTAAGACGTGTCCAAAGCTGGGACGGAATAAAAGGAGACACTTGTAAATGATAGTGCTATCGTTTGAGAAAGGGTAAGTTGAGACTGACTTTCATGCGTATTCACAGACCAAGCATCATAAAGATACCAGCATGATCTTCATTGCGGGCTTAGAGCCGGTATTAGCTTTTGAGAGGTAAGAGGATTTTGAGGGCTCGTTGGTCTAGGGGTATGATTCTCGCTTTGGGTGCGAGAGGTCCCGAGTTCAAATCCCAGACGAGCCCTTTTCTTGGTACTCTTTTCAAGTTGTTTTGAAGTTTGCGTTTCAAAACCAACATCAATTTTTTCTTTGCAGTAGTGGATAATTCTTTGCTAGAGTCTCATGCTTCAGCCCTGCCCAGTCTGAGCTAATACCAAACATCTGGTCTTGCATGGCATGTACGAGCGTTCAGCTAGGGATGTCGGGCAGGTTGCATGAAAGAAATCTAAAGCCAGAGGCCCATGGAATAGCCAGTTCGGAGCAGTTTCATTACAGAAAAATCAACTGTAGGTATCTGTTTCTGTAGTGTAGTGGTTATCACGTTCGCCTCACACGCGAAAGGTCCCCGGTTCGAAACCGGGCAGAAACAGTTGTTATATTGTGTTGGCTACAATGTTGATAGGTGCCGTTTTGCCATGGAATTGTCCAAGCCCTGAAGATTATTTCATGCAATCTCGTTCCAAGAAAGGGAATTCTCTCAAAACACTAAAGTAATCGGCGTGTGGATGTATCTGTTGGTTCTCAGACCTTGCTTTCAAAAGAGCCCTGCAATCGGTTCACTGCTCACCTAGAACAAGCATTAACATGGAGAATTGTTGGCACCAACAGGAATCTTATTTTAGTGGAGTGTTTCTGGCTTTGAGTGCAGAGGCCCTCGGCTCAATTCCAAGATGATCCTTCTCAAGGTGATGATACAAATGCATTGTCACCTTTACGTTTAATGTCAGAATCATTTATTTCCAGTTGGTGGTGTAAGAATGTTTGCAACAGTATGGCGATTTTTCCTAGCCATGCATGAATGAAAGCATATCACTCGCCTTTAGGTGTTTTTCTAATACATTGATATTTGCATCTTCCTTCCTAGCCTGCATGTTTGACTATCTTACAGGCTGCATGTAATAAGTATCACATCAGGGCCCTTCTTCTACTCAATTCACAACTGTTCTATCACGACATAGATAAGAAAGCTGCATCTGCTTTTGTTGTGTAGTGGTAATCAGGTTTACCTGACGTGTGAAAGCCCCATGCTTTGAAAGTACACAGTAACAAAGAAACCGATGACTTTTATAAAAAGGTGTCATATGTGTCTCTTACTTTGCACAAAAAGTGCCAGAGATGACTTCATTTGCAGTCACTTGAAAAGTAGGGATTCTCCAATAAATGGTAAATGGTTGAAACAAATCTGAAGAAATGCATGACATACCTGTGTGTGTGTGTGTACGCATGTATGTATATATAGGGAGAGAGAGAGCGTCAATATAAACAGACTTTATTTCAATCAAGCTGTCTTTTCTATCCTTCAGGAGCAGAATGTTCTGATCATCAGCGCTCCAGAATGTAGTGTTTTCTTGGCAAGCATCACATATTGTGATGTGTTAGCTAAAAGTTCCATATCCTAGAGACTGATATATTCCTCTGTACTTGTACCTTGGGGATTCATCAAAACCTGGCATCATAAGCAGCTTTCTACTGCCACAGACTGGACAGCGAAACAATTTAAAATATCCCAGAAAAAGAAAATAAGCATGCTTAATCAGAGCTTTCTGGACAGGAAGGACATTTGAGCAAGTGAGGAATAAGCACTGCTTTTGTTAATTTGCATAGGCAGAATAGAGACTTCTGGGAAAAGGCCGAAATTACAGTCACAGAAAATGGCTGCATCTATAGAGAACGCTAAGAAGTGTTGGCAGCTTTTCCTCTGACCCTGGCCACTTTTACAAGCAATCCTATGATAGTCAGCAGGACCCACCCTAAAAAGGAAGGGGCATCCACTTGGACCCTTTCCACCTTTTCTAAATCTCGCCTGATCGAGCCTGATTGAGCACTGATTGAGCAGATAAGCACATGTCATTCTCATTTCAGAAAGGTATTGGTTAGCTTGCTGCTAGCCGCTCAGTTATGTTATGATGTTAGAGGCTATGCAAGGAATGCTTTAGTCCAGCGATATGCAGTTTTTATTGCGCCTTGCATTCACCAGGAAGATCTTTAGCTTGAATCTGTGGCCTAGGTATTCACCTTGGTATTTCTTTTGGCACAAAGTGAAGGAGTATTTGAGAGAAAATGCACAATGTGTTTCTTATGTTGTTATGAACAACTTGTTACTCTTTCTCATTAAGCTTCAGCCACTGAAGAAATATATAAATAAGGGCTGACTTCCTGTAAGACGTGTCCAAAGCTGGGACGGAATAAAAGGAGACACTTGTAAATGATAGTGCTATCGTTTGAGAAAGGGTAAGTTGAGACTGACTTTCATGCGTATTCACAGACCAAGCATCATAAAGATACCAGCATGATCTTCATTGCGGGCTTAGAGCCGGTATTAGCTTTTGAGAGGTAAGAGGATTTTGAGGGCTCGTTGGTCTAGGGGTATGATTCTCACTTTGGGTGCGAGAGGTCCCGGGTTCAAATCCCGGACGAGCCCTTTTCTTGGTACTCTTTTCAAGTTGTTTTGAAGTTTGCGTTTCAAAACCAACATCAATTTTTTCTTTGCAGTAGTGGATAATTCTTTGCTAGAGTCTCATGCTTCAGCCCTGCCCAGTCTGAGCTAATACCAAACATCTGGTCTTGCATGGCATGTACGAGCGTTCAGCTAGGGATGTCGGGCAGGTTGCATGAAAGAAATCTAAAGCCAGAGGCCCATGGAATAGCCAGTTCGGAGCAGTTTCATTACAGAAAAATCAACTGTAGGTATCTGTTTCTGTAGTGTAGTGGTTATCACGTTTGCCTCACACGCGAAAGGTCCCCGGTTTGAAACCGGGCAGAAACAGTTGTTATATTGTGTTGGCTACAATGTTGATAGGTGCCGTTTTGCCATGGAATTGTCCAAGCCCTGAAGATTATTTCATGCAATCTCGTTCCAAGAAAGGGAATTCTCTCAAAACACTAAAGTAATCGGCGTGTGGATGTATCTGTTGGTTCTCAGACCTTGCTTTCAAAAGAGCCCTGCAATCGGTTCACTGCTCACCTAGAACAAGCATTAACATGGAGAATTGTTGGCACCAACAGGAATCTTATTTTAGTGGAGTGTTTCTGGCTTTGAGTGCAGAGGCCCTCGGCTCAATTCCAAGATGATCCTTCTCAAGGTGATGATACAAATGCATTGTCACCTTTACGTTTAATGTCAGAATCATTTATTTCCAGTTGGTGGTGTAAGAATGTTTGCAACAGTATGGCGATTTTTCCTAGCCATGCATGAATGAAAGCATATCACTCGCCTTTAGGTGTTTTTCTAATACATTGATATTTGCATCTTCCTTCCTAGCCTGCATGTTTGACTATCTTACAGGCTGCATGTAATAAGTATCACATCAGGGCCCTTCTTCTACTCAATTCACAACTGTTCTATCACGACATAGATAAGAAAGCTGCATCTGCTTTTGTTGTGTAGTGGTAATCAGGTTTACCTGACGTGTGAAAGCCCCATGCTTTGAAAGTACACAGTAACAAAGAAACCGATGACTTTTATAAAAAGGTGTCATGTGTGTCTCTTACTTTGCACAAAAAGTGCCAGAGATGACTTCATTTGCAGTCACTTGAAAAGTAGGGATTCTCCAATAAATGGTAAATGGTTGAAACAAATCTGAAGAAATGCATGACATACCTGTGTGTGTGTGTGTACGCATGTATGTATATATAGGGAGAGAGAGAGCGTCAATATAAACAGACTTTATTTCAATCAAGCTGTCTTTTCTATCCTTCAGGAGCAGAATGTTCTGATCATCAGCGCTCCAGAATGTAGTGTTTTCTTGGCAAGCATCACATATTGTGATGTTTTAGCTAAAAGTTCCATATCCTAGAGACTGATATATTCCTCTGTACTTGTACCTTGGGGATTCATCAAAACCTGGCATCATAAGCAGCTTTCTACTGCCACAGACTGGACAGCGAAACAATTTAAAATATCCCAGAAAAAGAAAATAAGCATGCTTAATCAGAGCTTTCTGGACAGGAAGGACATTTGAGCAAGTGAGGAATAAGCACTGCTTTTGTTAATTTGCATAGGCAGAATAGAGACTTCTGGGAAAAGGCCGAAATTACAGTCACAGAAAATGGCTGCATCTATAGAGAACGCTAAGAAGTGTTGGCAGCTTTTCCTCTGACCCTGGCCACTTTTACAAGCAATCCTATGATAGTCAGCAGGACCCACCCTAAAAAGGAAGGGGCATCCACTTGGACCCTTTCCACCTTTTCTAAATCTCGCCTGATCGAGCCTGATCGAGCAGATAAGCACATGTCATTCTCATTTCAGAAAGGTATTGGTTAGCTTGCTGCTAGCAGCTCAGTTATGTTATGATGTTAGAGGCTATGCAAGGAATGCTTTAGTCCAGCGATATGCAGTTTTTATTGCGCCTTGCATTCAGCAGGAAGATCTTTAGCTTGAATCTGTGGCCTAGGTATTCACCTTGGTATTTTTTTTGGCACAAAGTGAAGGAGTATTTGAGAGAAAATGCACAATGTGTTTCTTATGTTGTTATGAACAACTTGTTACTCTTTCTCATTAAGCTTCAGCCACTGCAGAAATATATAAATAAGGGCTGACTTCCTGTAAGACGTGTCCAAAGCTGGGACGGAATAAAAGGAGACACTTGTAAATGATAGTGCTATCGTTTGAGAAAGGGTAAGTTGAGACTGACTTTCATGCGTATTCACAGACCAAGCATCATAAAGATACCAGCATGATCTTCATTGCGGGCTTAGAGCCGGTATTAGCTTTTGAGAGGTAAGAGGATTTTGAGGGCTCGTTGGTCTAGGGGTATGATTCTCGCTTTGGGTGCGAGAGGTCCCGGGTTCAAATCCCGGACGAGCCCTTTTCTTGGTATTCTTTTCAAGTTGTTTTGAAGTTTGCGTTTCAAAACCAACATCAATTTTTTCTTTGCAGTAGTGGATAATTCTTTGCTAGAGTCTCATGCTTCAGCCCTGCCCAGTCTGAGCTAATACCAAACATCTGGTCTTGCATGGCATGTACGAGCGTTCAGCTAGGGATGTCGGGCAGGTTGCATGAAAGAAATCTAAAGCCAGAGGCCCATGGAATAGCCAGTTCGGAGCAGTTTCATTACAGAAAAATCAACTGTAGGTATCTGTTTCTGTAGTGTAGTGGTTATCACGTTCGCCTCACACGCGAAAGGTCCCCGGTTCGAAACCGGGCAGAAACAGTTGTTATATTGTGTTGGCTACAATGTTGATAGGTGCTGTTTTGCCATGGAATTGTCCAAGCCCTGAAGATTATTTCATGCAATCTCGTTCCAAGAAAGGGAATTCTCTCAAAACACTAAAGTAATCAGCGTGTGGATGTATCTGTTGGTTCTCAGACCTTGCCTTCAAAAGAGCCCTGCAATCGGTTCACTGCTCACCTAGAACAAGCATTAACATGGAGAATTGTTGGCACCAACAGGAATCTTATTTTAGTGGAGTGTTTCTGGCTTTGAGTGCAGAGGCCCTCGGCTCAATTCCAAGATGATCCTTCTCAAGGTGATGATACAAATGCATTGTCACCTTTACGTTTAATGTCAGAATCATTTATTTCCAGTTGGTGGTGTAAGAATGTTTGCAACAGTATGGCGATTTTTCCTAGCCATGCATGAATGAAAGCATATCACTCGCCTTTAGGTGTTTTTCTAATACATTGATATTTGCATCTTCCTTCCTAGCCTGCATGTTTGACTATCTTACAGGCTGCATGTAATAAGTATCACATCAGGGCCCTTCTTCTACTCAATTCACAACTGTTCTATCACGACATAGATAAGAAAGCTGCATCTGCTTTTGTTGTGTAGTGGTAATCAGGTTTACCTGACGTGTGAAAGCCCCATGCTTTGAAAGTACACAGTAACAAAGAAACCGATGACTTTTATAAAAAGGTGTCATGTGTGTCTCTTACTTTGCACAAAAAGTGCCAGAGATGACTTCATTTGCAGTCACTTGAAAAGTAGGGATTCTCCAATAAATGGTAAATGGTTGAAACAAATCTGAAGAAATGCATGACATACCTGTGTGTGTGTGTGTACGCATGTATGTATATATAGGGAGAGAGAGAGCGTCAATATAAACAGACTTTATTTCAATCAAGCTGTCTTTTCTATCCTTCAGGAGCAGAATGTTCTGATCATCAGCGCTCCAGAATGTAGTGTTTTCTTGGCAAGCATCACATATTGTGATGTGTTAGCTAAAAGTTCCATATCCTAGAGACTGACATATTCCTCTGTACTTGTACCTTGGGGATTCATCAAAACCTGGCATCATAAGCAGCTTTCTACTGCCACAGACTGGACAGCGAAACAATTTAAAATATCCCAGAAAAAGAAAATAAGCATGCTTAATCAGAGCTTTCTGGACAGGAAGGACATTTGAGCAAGTGAGGAATAAGCACTGCTTTTGTTAATTTGCATAGGCAGAATAGAGACTTCTGGGAAAAGGCCGAAATTACAGTCACAGA
This sequence comes from Triturus cristatus, assembly GCF_964204655.1. Taxonomy (NCBI): domain Eukaryota; kingdom Metazoa; phylum Chordata; class Amphibia; order Caudata; family Salamandridae; genus Triturus; species Triturus cristatus. Next base: position 739,459,799 of record NC_140591.1, on the reverse strand, counting down.
AAATGGCTGCATCTATAGAGAACGCTAAGAAGTGTTGGCAGCTTTTCCTCTGACCCTGGCCACTTTTACAAGCAATCCTATGATAGTCAGCAGGACCCACCCTAAAAAGGAAGGGGCATCCACTTGGACCCTTTCCACCTTTTCTAAATCTCGCCTGATCGAGCCTCATTGAGCACTGATTGAGCAGATAAGCACATGTCATTCTCATTTCAGAAAGGTATTGGTTAGCTTGCTGCTAGCAGCTCAGTTATGTTATGATGTTAGAGGCTATGCAAGGAATGCTTTAGTCCAGCGATATGCAGTTTTTATTGCGCCTTGCATTCACCAGGAAGATCTTTAGCTTGAATCTGTGGCCTAGGTATTCACCTTGGTATTTCTTTTGGCACAAAGTGAAGGAGTATTTGAGAGAAAATGCACAATGTGTTTCTTAGGTTGTTATGAACAACTTGTTATTCTTTCTCATTAAGCTTCAGCCACTGCAGAAATATATAAATAAGGGCTGACTTCCTGTAAGACGTGTCCAAAGCTGGGACGGAATAAAAGGAGACACTTGTAAATGATAGTGCTATCGTTTGAGAAAGGGTAAGTTGAGACTGACTTTCATGCGTATTCACAGACCAAGCATCATAAAGATACCAGCATGATCTTCATTGCGGGCTTAGAGCCGGTATTAGCTTTTGAGAGGTAAGAGGATTTTGAGGGCTCGTTGGTCTAGGGGTATGATTCTCGCTTTGGGTGCGAGAGGTCCCGGGTTCAAATCCCGGACGAGCCCTTTTCTTGGTACTCTTTTCAAGTTGTTTTGAAGTTTGCGTTTCAAAACCAACATCAATTTTTTCTTCGCAGTAGTGGATAATTCTTTGCTAGAGTCTCATGCTTCAGCCCTGCCCAGTCTGAGCTAATACCAAACATCTGGTCTTGCATGGCATGTACGAGCGTTCAGCTAGGGATGTCGGGCAGGTTGCATGAAAGAAATCTAAAGCCAGAGGCCCATGGAATAGCCAGTTCGGAGCAGTTTCATTACAGAAAAATCAACTGTAGGTATCTGTTTCTGTAGTGTAGTGGTTATCACGTTTGCCTCACACGCGAAAGGTCCCCGGTTCGAAACCGGGCAGAAACAGTTGTTATATTGTGTTGGCTACAATGTTGATAGGTGCCGTTTTGCCATGGAATTGTCCAAGCCCTGAAGATTATTTCATGCAATCTCGTTCCAAGAAAGGGAATTCTCTCAAAACACTAAAGTAATCGGCGTGTGGATGTATCTGTTGGTTCTCAGACCTTGCTTTCAAAAGAGCCCTGCAATCGGTTCACTGCTCACCTAGAACAAGCATTAACATGGAGAATTGTTGGCACCAACAGGAATCTTATTTTAGTGGAGTGTTTCTGGCTTTGAGTGCAGAGGCCCTCGGCTCAATTCCAAGATGATCCTTCTCAAGGTGATGATACAAATGCATTGTCACCTTTACGTTCAATGTCAGAATCATTTATTTCCAGTTGGTGGTGTAAGAATGTTTGCAACAGTATGGCGATTTTTCCTAGCCATGCATGAATGAAAGCATATCACTCGCCTTTAGGTGTTTTTCTAATACATTGATATTTGCATCTTCCTTCCTAGCCTGCATGTTTGACTATCTTACAGGCTGCATGTAATAAGTATCACATCAGGGCCCTTCTTCTACTCAATTCACAACTGTTCTATCACGACATAGATAAGAAAGCTGCATCTGCTTTTGTTGTGTAGTGGTAATCAGGTTTACCTGACGTGTGAAAGCCCCATGCTTTGAAAGTACACAGTAACAAAGAAACCGATGACTTTTATAAAAAGGTGTCATGTGCGTCTCTTACTTTGCACAAAAAGTGCCAGAGATGACTTCATTTGCAGTCACTTGAAAAGTAGGGATTCTCCAATAAATGGTAAATGGTTGAAACAAATCTGAAGAAATGCATGACATACCTGTGTGTGTGTGTGTGTGTACGCATGTATGTATATATAGGGAGAGAGAGAGCGTCAATATAAACAGACTTTATTTCAATCAAGCTGTCTTTTCTATCCTTCAGGAGCAGAATGTTCTGATCATCAGCGCTCCAGAATGTAGTGTTTTCTTGGCAAGCATCACATATTGTGATGTGTTAGCTAAAAGTTCCATATCCTAGAGACTGATATATTCCTCTGTACTTGTACCTTGGGGATTCATCAAAACCTGGCATCATAAGCAGCTTTCTACTGCCACAGACTGGACAGCGAAACAATTTAAAATATCCCAGAAAAAGAAAATAAGCATGCTTAATCAGAGCTTTCTGGACAGGAAGGACATTTGAGCAAGTGAGGAATAAGCACTGCTTTTGTTAATTTGCATAGGCAGAATAGAGACTTCTGGGAAAAGGCCGAAATTACAGTCACAGAAAATGGCTGCATCTATAGAGAACGCTAAGAAGTGTTGGCAGCTTTTCCTCTGACCCTGGCCACTTTTACAAGCAATCCTATGATAGTCAGCAGGACCCACCCTAAAAAGGAAGGGGCATCCACTTGGACCCTTTCCACCTTTTCTAAATCTCGCCTGATCGAGCACTGATTGAGCAGATAAGCACATGTCATTCTCATTTCAGAAAGGTATTGGTTAGCTTGCTGCTAGCAGCTCAGTTATGTTATGATGTTAGAGGCTATGCAAGGAATGCTTTAGTCCAGCGATATGCAGTTTTTATTGCGCCTTGCATTCAGCAGGAGGATCTTTAGCTTGAATCTGTGGCCTAGGTATTCACCTTGGTATTTTTTTTGGCACAAAGTGAAGGAGTATTTGAGAGAAAATGCACAATGTGTTTCTTATGTTGTTATGAACAACTTGTTACTCTTTCTCATTAAGCTTCAGCCACTGCAGAAATATATAAATAAGGGCTGACTTCCTGTAAGACGTGTCCAAAGCTGGGACGGAATAAAAGGAGACACTTGTAAATGATAGTGCTATCGTTTGAGAAAGGGTAAGTTGAGACTGACTTTCATGCGTATTCACAGACCAAGCATCATAAAGATACCAGCATGATCTTCATTGCGGGCTTAGAGCCGGTATTAGCTTTTGAGAGGTAAGAGGATTTTGAGGGCTCGTTGGTCTAGGGGTATGATTCTCGCTTTGGGTGCGAGAGGTCCCGAGTTCAAATCCCGGACGAGCCCTTTTCTTGGTACTCTTTTCAAGTTGTTTTGAAGTTTGCGTTTCAAAACCAACATCAATTTTTTCTTTGCAGTAGTGGATAATTCTTTGCTAGAGTCTCATGCTTCAGCCCTGCCCAGTCTGAGCTAATACCAAACATCTGGTCTTGCATGGCATGTACGAGCGTTCAGCTAGGGATGTCGGGCAGGTTGCATGAAAGAAATCTAAAGCCAGAGGCCCATGGAATAGCCAGTTCGGAGCAGTTTCATTACAGAAAAATCAACTGTAGGTATCTGTTTCTGTAGTGTAGTGGTTATCACGTTCGCCTCACACGCGAAAGGTCCCCGGTTCGAAACCGGGCAGAAACAGTTGTTATATTGTGTTGGCTACAATGTTGATAGGTGCCGTTTTGCCATGGAATTGTCCAAGCCCTGAAGATTATTTCATGCAATCTCGTTCCAAGAAAGGGAATTCTCTCAAAACACTAAAGTAATCGGCGTGTGGATGTATCTGTTGGTTCTCAGACCTTGCTTTCAAAAGAGCCCTGCAATCGGTTCACTGCTCTCCTAGAACAAGCATTAACATGGAGAATTGTTGGCACCAACAGGAATCTTATTTTAGTGGAGTGTTTCTGGCTTTGAGTGCAGAGGCCCTCGGCTCAATTCCAAGATGATCCTTCTCAAGGTGATGATACAAATGCATTGTCACCTTTACGTTTAATGTCAGAATCATTTATTTCCAGTTGGTGGTGTAAGAATGTTTGCAACAGTATGGCGATTTTTCCTAGCCATGCATGAATGAAAGCATATCACTCGCCTTTAGGTGTTTTTCTAATACATTGATATTTGCATCTTCCTTCCTAGCCTGCATGTTTGACTATCTTACAGGCTGCATGTAATAAGTATCACATCAGGGCCCTTCTTCTACTCAATTCACAACTGTTCTATCACGACATAGATAAGAAAGCTGCATCTGCTTTTGTTGTGTAGTGGTAATCAGGTTTACCTGACGTGTGAAAGCCCCATGCTTTGAAAGTACACAGTAACAAAGAAACCGATGACTTTTATAAAAAGGTGTCATGTGTGTCTCTTACTTTGCACAAAAAGTGCCAGAGATGACTTCATTTGCAGTCACTTGAAAAGTAGGGATTCTCCAATAAATGGTAAATGGTTGAAACAAATCTGAAGAAATGCATGACATACCTGTGTGTGTGTGTGTACGCATGTATGTATATATAGGGAGAGAGAGAGCGTCAATATAAACAGACTTTATTTCAATCAAGCTGTCTTTTCTATCCTTCAGGAGCAGAATGTTCTGATCATCAGCGCTCCAGAATGTAGTGTTTTCTTGGCAAGCATCACATATTGTGATGTGTTAGCTAAAAGTTCCATATCCTAGAGACTGATATATTCCTCTGTACTTGTACCTTGGGGATTCATCAAAACCTGGCATCATAAGCAGCTTTCTACTGCCACAGACTGGACAGCGAAACAATTTAAAATATCCCAGAAAAAGAAAATAAGCATGCTTAATCAGAGCTTTCTGGACAGGAAGGACATTTGAGCAAGTGAGGAATAAGCACTGCTTTTGTTAATTTGCATAGGCAGAATAGAGACTTCTGGGAAAAGGCCGAAATTACAGTCACAGAAAATGGCTGCATCTATAGAGAACGCTAAGAAGTGTTGGCAGCTTTTCCTCTGACCCTGGCCACTTTTACAAGCAATCCTATGATAGTCAGCAGGACCCACCCTAAAAAGGAAGGGGCATCCACTTGGACCCTTTCCACCTTTTCTAAATCTCGCCTGATCGAGCACTGATTGAGCAGATAAGCACATGTCATTCTCATTTCAGAAAGGTATTGGTTAGCTTGCTGCTAGCAGCTCAGTTATGTTATGATGTTAGAGGCTATGCAAGGAATGCTTTAGTCCAGCGATATGCAGTTTTTATTGCGCCTTGCATTCAGCAGGAGGATCTTTAGCTTGAATCTGTGGCCTAGGTATTCACCTTGGTATTTTTTTTGGCACAAAGTGAAGGAGTATTTGAGAGAAAATGCACAATGTGTTTCTTATGTTGTTATGAACAACTTGTTACTCTTTCTCATTAAGCTTCAGCCACTGCAGAAATATATAAATAAGGGCTGACTTCCTGTAAGACGTGTCCAAAGCTGGGACGGAATAAAAGGAGACACTTGTAAATGATAGTGCTATCGTTTGAGAAAGGGTAAGTTGAGACTGACTTTCATGCGTATTCACAGACCAAGCATCATAAAGATACCAGCATGATCTTCATTGCGGGCTTAGAGCCGGTATTAGCTTTTGAGAGGTAAGAGGATTTTGAGGGCTCGTTGGTCTAGGGGTATGATTCTCGCTTTGGGTGCGAGAGGTCCCGAGTTCAAATCCCGGACGAGCCCTTTTCTTGGTACTCTTTTCAAGTTGTTTTGAAGTTTGCGTTTCAAAACCAACATCAATTTTTTCTTTGCAGTAGTGGATAATTCTTTGCTAGAGTCTCATGCTTCAGCCCTGCCCAGTCTGAGCTAATACCAAACATCTGGTCTTGCATGGCATGTACGAGCGTTCAGCTAGGGATGTCGGGCAGGTTGCATGAAAGAAATCTAAAGCCAGAGGCCCATGGAATAGCCAGTTCGGAGCAGTTTCATTACAGAAAAATCAACTGTAGGTATCTGTTTCTGTAGTGTAGTGGTTATCACGTTCGCCTCACACGCGAAAGGTCCCCGGTTCGAAACCGGGCAGAAACAGTTGTTATATTGTGTTGGCTACAATGTTGATAGGTGCCGTTTTGCCATGGAATTGTCCAAGCCCTGAAGATTATTTCATGCAATCTCGTTCCAAGAAAGGGAATTCTCTCAAAACACTAAAGTAATCGGCGTGTGGATGTATCTGTTGGTTCTCAGACCTTGCTTTCAAAAGAGCCCTGCAATCGGTTCACTGCTCACCTAGAACAAGCATTAACATGGAGAATTGTTGGCACCAACAGGAATCTTATTTTAGTGGAGTGTTTCTGGCTTTGAGTGCAGAGGCCCTCGGCTCAATTCCAAGATGATCCTTCTCAAGGTGATGATACAAATGCATTGTCACCTTTACGTTTAATGTCAGAATCATTTATTTCCAGTTGGTGGTGTAAGAATGTTTGCAACAGTATGGCGATTTTTCCTAGCCATGCATGAATGAAAGCATATCACTCGCCTTTAGGTGTTTTTCTAATACATTGATATTTGCATCTTCCTTCCTAGCCTGCATGTTTGACTATCTTACAGGCTGCATGTAATAAGTATCACATCAGGGCCCTTCTTCTACTCAATTCACAACTGTTCTATCACGACATAGATAAGAAAGCTGCATCTGCTTTTGTTGTGTAGTGGTAATCAGGTTTACCTGACGTGTGAAAGCCCCATGCTTTGAAAGTACACAGTAACAAAGAAACCGATGACTTTTATAAAAAGGTGTCATGTGTGTCTCTTTCTTTGCACAAAAAGTGCCAGAGATGACTTCATTTGCAGTCACTTGAAAAGTAGGGATTCTCCAATAAATGGTAAATGGTTGAAACAAATCTGAAGAAATGCATGACATACCTGTGTGTGTGTGTGTACGCATGTATGTATATATAGGGAGAGAGAGAGCGTCAATATAAACAGACTTTATTTCAATCAAGCTGTCTTTTCTATCCTTCAGGAGCAGAATGTTCTGATCATCAGCGCTCCAGAATGTAGTGTTTTCTTGGCAAGCATCACATATTGTGATGTGTTAGCTAAAAGTTCCATATCCTAGAGACTGATATATTCCTCTGTACTTGTACCTTGGGGATTCATCAAAACCTGGCATCATAAGCAGCTTTCTACTGCCACAGACTGGACAGCGAAACAATTTAAAATATCCCAGAAAAAGAAAATAAGCATGCTTAATCAGAGCTTTCTGGACAGGAAGGACATTTGAGCAAGTGAGGAATAAGCACTGCTTTTGTTAATTTGCATAGGCAGAATAGAGACTTCTGGGAAAAGGCCGAAATTACAGTCACAGAAAATGGCTGCATCTATAGAGAACGCTAAGAAGTGTTGGCAGCTTTTCCTCTGACCCTGGCCACTTTTACAAGCAATCCTATGATAGTCAGCAGGACCCACCCTAAAAAGGAAGGGGCATCCACTTGGACCCTTTCCACCTTTTCTAAATCTCGCCTGATCGAGCCTGATTGAGCACTGATTGAGCAGATAAGCACATGTCATTCTCATTTCAGAAAGGTATTGGTTAGCTTGCTGCTAGCAGCTCAGTTATGTTATGATGTTAGAGGCTATGCAAGGAATGCTTTAGTCCAGCGATATGCAGTTTTTATTGCGCCTTGCATTCAGCAGGAAGATCTTTAGCTTGAATCTGTGGCCTAGGTATTCACCTTGGTATTTCTTTTGGCACAAAGTGAAGGAGTATTTGAGAGAAAATGCACAATGTGTTTCTTATGTTGTTATGAACAACTTGTTACTCTTTCTCATTAAGCTTCAGCCACTGCAGAAATATATAAATAAGGGCTGACTTCCTGTAAGACGTGTCCAAAGCTGGGACGGAATAAAAGGAGACACTTGTAAATGATAGTGCTATCGTTTGAGAAAGGGTAAGTTGAGACTGACTTTCATGCGTATTCACAGACCAAGCATCATAAAGATACCAGCATGATCTTCATTGCGGGCTTAGAGCCGGTATTAGCTTTTGAGAGGTAAGAGGATTTTGAGGGCTCGTTGGTCTAGGGGTATGATTCTCGCTTTGGGTGCGAGAGGTCCCGGGTTCAAATCCCGGACGAGCCCTTTTCTTGGTACTCTTTTCAAGTTGTTTTGAAGTTTGCGTTTCAAAACCAACATAAATTTTTTCTTTGCAGTAGTGGATAATTCTTTGCTAGAGTCTCATGCTTCAGCCCTGCCCAGTCTGAGCTAATACCAAACATCTGGTCTTGCATGGCATGTACGAGCGTTCAGCTAGGGATGTCGGGCAGGTTGCATGAAAGAAATCTAAAGCCAGAGGCCCATGGAATAGCCAGTTCGGAGCAGTTTCATTACAGAAAAATCAACTGTAGGTATCTGTTTCTGTAGTGTAGTGGTTATCACGTTTGCCTCACACGCGAAAGGTCCCCGGTTTGAAACCGGGCAGAAACAGTTGTTATATTGTGTTGGCTACAATGTTGATAGGTGCCGTTTTGCCATGGAATTGTCCAAGCCCTGAAGATTATTTCATGCAATCTCGTTCCAAGAAAGGGAATTCTCTCAAAACACTAAAGTAATCGGCGTGTGGATGTATCTGTTGGTTCTCAGACCTTGCTTTCAAAAGAGCCCTGCAATCGGTTCACTGCTCACCTAGAACAAGCATTAACATGGAGAATTGTTGGCACCAACAGGAATCTTATTTTAGTGGAGTGTTTCTGGCTTTGAGTGCAGAGGCCCTCGGCTCAATTCCAAGATGATCCTTCTCAAGGTGATGATACAAATGCATTGTCACCTTTACGTTTAATGTCAGAATCATTTATTTCCAGTTGGTGGTGTAAGAATGTTTGCAACAGTATGGCGATTTTTCCTAGCCATGCATGAATGAAAGCATATCACTCGCCTTTAGGTGTTTTTCTAATACATTGATATTTGCATCTTCCTTCCTAGCCTGCATGTTTGACTATCTTACAGGCTGCATGTAATAAGTATCACATCAGGGCCCTTCTTCTACTCAATTCACAACTGTTCTATCACGACATAGATAAGAAAGCTGCATCTGCTTTTGTTGTGTAGTGGTAATCAGGTTTACCTGACGTGTGAAAGCCCCATGCTTTGAAAGTACACAGTAACAAAGAAACCGATGACTTTTATAAAAAGGTGTCATGTGTGTCTCTTACTTTGCACAAAAAGTGCCAGAGATGACTTCATTTGCAGTCACTTGAAAAGTAGGGATTCTCCAATAAATGGTAAATGGTTGAAACAAATCTGAAGAAATGCATGACATACCTGTGTGTGTGTGTGTACGCAAGTATGTATATATAGGGAGAGAGAGAGCGTCAATATAAACAGACTTTATTTCAATCAAGCTGTCTTTTCTATCCTTCAGGAGCAGAATGTTCTGATCATCAGCGCTCCAGAATGTAGTGTTTTCTTGGCAAGCATCACATATTGTGATGTGTTAGCTAAAAGTTCCATATCCTAGAGACTGATATATTCCTCTGTACTTGTACCTTGGGGATTCATCAAAACCTGGCATCATAAGCAGCTTTCTACTGCCACAGACTGGACAGCGAAACAATTTAAAATATCCCAGAAAAAGAAAATAAGCATGCTTAATCAGAGCTTTCTGGACAGGAAGGACATTTGAGCAAGTGAGGAATAAGCACTGCTTTTGTTAATTTGCATAGGCAGAATAGAGACTTCTGGGAAAAGGCCGAAATTACAGTCACAGAAAATGGCTGCATCTATAGAGAACGCTAAGAAGTGTTGGCAGCTTTTCCTCTGACCCTGGCCACTTTTACAAGCAATCCTATGATAGTCAGCAGGACCCACCCTAAAAAGGAAGGGGCATCCACTTGGACCCTTTCCACCTTTTCTAAATCTCGCCTGATCGAGCACTGATTGAGCAGATAAGCACATGTCATTCTCATTTCAGAAAGGTATTGGTTAGCTTGCTGCTAGCAGCTCAGTTATGTTATGATGTTAGAGGCTATGCAAGGAATGCTTTAGTCCAGCGATATGCAGTTTTTATTGCGCCTTGCATTCAGCAGGAGGATCTTTAGCTTGAATCTGTGGCCTAGGTATTCACCTTGGTATTTTTTTTGGCACAAAGTGAAGGAGTATTTGAGAGAAAATGCACAATGTGTTTCTTATGTTGTTATGAACAACTTGTTACTCTTTCTCATTAAGCTTCAGCCACTGCAGAAATATATAAATAAGGGCTGACTTCCTGTAAGACGTGTCCAAAGCTGGGACGGAATAAAAGGAGACACTTGTAAATGATAGTGCTATCGTTTGAGAAAGGGTAAGTTGAGACTGACTTTCATGCGTATTCACAGACCAAGCATCATAAAGATACCAGCATGATCTTCATTGCGGGCTTAGAGCCGGTATTAGCTTTTGAGAGGTAAGAGGATTTTGAGGGCTCGTTGGTCTAGGGGTATGATTCTCGCTTTGGGTGCGAGAGGTCCCGAGTTCAAATCCCGGACGAGCCCTTTTCTTGGTACTCTTTTCAAGTTGTTTTGAAGTTTGCGTTTCAAAACCAACATCAATTTTTTCTTTGCAGTAGTGGATAATTCTTTGCTAGAGTCTCATGCTTCAGCCCTGCCCAGTCTGAGCTAATACCAAACATCTGGTCTTGCATGGCATGTACGAGCGTTCAGCTAGGGATGTCGGGCAGGTTGCATGAAAGAAATCTAAAGCCAGAGGCCCATGGAATAGCCAGTTCGGAGCAGTTTCATTACAGAAAAATCAACTGTAGGTATCTGTTTCTGTAGTGTAGTGGTTATCACGTTCGCCTCACACGCGAAAGGTCCCCGGTTCGAAACCGGGCAGAAACAGTTGTTATATTGTGTTGGCTACAATGTTGATAGGTGCCATTTTGCCATGGAATTGTTCAAGCCCTGAAGATTATTTCATGCAATCTCGTTCCAAGAAAGGGAATTCTCTCAAAACACTAAAGTAATCGGCGTGTGGATGTATCTGTTGGTTCTCAGACCTTGCTTTCAAAAGAGCCCTGCAATCGGTTCACTGCTCACCTAGAACAAGCATTAACATGGAGAATTGTTGGCACCAACAGGAATCTTATTTTAGTGGAGTGTTTCTGGCTTTGAGTGCAGAGGCCCTCGGCTCAATTCCAAGATGATCCTTCTCAAGGTGATGATACAAATGCATTGTCACCTTTACGTTTAATGTCAGAATCATTTATTTCCAGTTGGTGGTGTAAGAATGTTTGCAACAGTATGGCGATTTTTCCTAGCCATGCATGAATGAAAGCATATCACTCGCCTTTAGGTGTTTTTCTAATACATTGATATTTGCATCTTGCTTCCTAGCCTGCATGTTTGACTATCTTACAGGCTGCATGTAATAAGTATCACATCAGGGCCCTTCTTCTACTCAATTCACAACTGTTCTATCACGACATAGATAAGAAAGCTGCATCTGCTTTTGTTGTGTAGTGGTAATCAGGTTTACCTGACGTGTGAAAGCCCCATGCTTTGAAAGTACACAGTAACAAAGAAACCGATGACTTTTATAAAAAGGTGTCATGTGTGTCTCTTACTTTGCACAAAAAGTGCCAGAGATGACTTCATTTGCAGTCACTTGAAAAGTAGGGATTCTCCAATAAATGGTAAATGGTTGAAACAAATCTGAAGAAATGCATGACATACCTGTGTGTGTGTGTGTACGCATGTATGTATATATAGGGAGAGAGAGAGCGTCAATATAAACAGACTTTATTTCAATCAAGCTGTCTTTTCTATCCTTCAGGAGCAGAATGTTCTGATCATCAGCGCTCCAGAATGTAGTGTTTTCTTGGCAAGCATCACATATTGTGATGTGTTAGCTAAAAGTTCCATATCCTAGAGACTGATATATTCCTCTGTACTTGTACCTTGGGGATTCATCAAAACCTGGCATCATAAGCAGCTTTCTACTGCCACAGACTGGACAGCGAAACAATTTAAAATATCCCAGAAAAAGAAAATAAGCATGCTTAATCAGAGCTTTCTGGACAGGAAGGACATTTGAGCAAGTGAGGAATAAGCACTGCTTTTGTTAATTTGCATAGGCAGAATAGAGACTTCTGGGAAAAGGCCGAAATTACAGTCACAGAAAATGGCTGCATCTATAGAGAACGCTAAGAAGTGTTGGCAGCTTTTCCTCTGACCCTGGCCACTTTTACAAGCAATCCTATGATAGTCAGCAGGACCCACCCTAAAAAGGAAGGGGCATCCACTTGGACCCTTTCCACCTTTTCTAAATCTCGCCTGATCAAGCCTGATTGAGCACTGATTGAGCAGATAAGCACATGTCATTCTCATTTCAGAAAGGTATTGGTTAGCTTGCTGCTAGCAGCTCAGTTATGTTATGATGTTAGAGGCTATGCAAGGAATGCTTTAGTCCAGCGATATGCAGTTTTTATTGCGCCTTGCATTCACCAGGAAGATCTTTAGCTTGAATCTGTGGCCTAGGTATTCACCTTGGTATTTCTTTTGGCACAAAGTGAAGGAGTATTTGAGAGAAAATGCACAATGTGTTTCTTAGGTTGTTATGAACAACTTGTTATTCTTTCTCATTAAGCTTCAGCCACTGCAGAAATATATAAATAAGGGCTGACTTCCTGTAAGACGTGTCCAAAGCTGGGACGGAATAAAAGGAGACACTTGTAAATGATAGTGCTATCGTTTGAGAAAGGGTAAGTTGAGACTGACTTTCATGCGTATTCACAGACCAAGCATCATAAAGATACCAGCATGATCTTCATTGCGGGCTTAGAGCCGGTATTAGCTTTTGAGAGGTAAGAGGATTTTGAGGGCTCGTTGGTCTAGGGGTATGATTCTCGCTTTGGGTGCGAGAGGTCCCGGGTTCAAATCCCGGACGAGCCCTTTTCTTGGTACTCTTTTCAAGTTGTTTTGAAGTTTGCGTTTCAAAACCAACATCAATTTTTTCTTCGCAGTAGTGGATAATTCTTTGCTAGAGTCTCATGCTTCAGCCCTGCCCAGTCTGAGCTAATACCAAACATCTGGTCTTGCATGGCATGTACGAGCGTTCAGCTAGGGATGTCGGGCAGGTTGCATGAAAGAAATCTAAAGCCAGAGGCCCATGGAATAGCCAGTTCGGAGCAGTTTCATTACAGAAAAATCAACTGTAGGTATCTGTTTCTGTAGTGTAGTGGTTATCACGTTTGCCTCACACGCGAAAGGTCCCCGGTTCGAAACCGGGCAGAAACAGTTGTTATATTGTGTTGGCTACAATGTTGATAGGTGCCGTTTTGCCATGGAATTGTCCAAGCCCTGAAGATTATTTCATGCAATCTCGTTCCAAGAAAGGGAATTCTCTCAAAACACTAAAGTAATCGGCGTGTGGATGTATCTGTTGGTTCTCAGACCTTGCTTTCAAAAGAGCCCTGCAATCGGTTCACTGCTCACCTAGAACAAGCATTAACATGGAGAATTGTTGGCACCAACAGGAATCTTATTTTAGTGGAGTGTTTCTGGCTTTGAGTGCAGAGGCCCTCGGCTCAATTCCAAGATGATCCTTCTCAAGGTGATGATACAAATGCATTGTCACCTTTACGTTCAATGTCAGAATCATTTATTTCCAGTTGGTGGTGTAAGAATGTTTGCAACAGTATGGCGATTTTTCCTAGCCATGCATGAATGAAAGCATATCACTCGCCTTTAGGTGTTTTTCTAATACATTGATATTTGCATCTTCCTTCCTAGCCTGCATGTTTGACTATCTTACAGGCTGCATGTAATAAGTATCACATCAGGGCCCTTCTTCTACTCAATTCACAACTGTTCTATCACGACATAGATAAGAAAGCTGCATCTGCTTTTGTTGTGTAGTGGTAATCAGGTTTACCTGACGTGTGAAAGCCCCATGCTTTGAAAGTACACAGTAACAAAGAAACCGATGACTTTTATAAAAAGGTGTCATGTGCGTCTCTTACTTTGCACAAAAAGTGCCAGAGATGACTTCATTTGCAGTCACTTGAAAAGTAGGGATTCTCCAATAAATGGTAAATGGTTGAAACAAATCTGAAGAAATGCATGACATACCTGTGTGTGTGTGTGTGTGTACGCATGTATGTATATATAGGGAGAGAGAGAGCGTCAATATAAACAGACTTTATTTCAATCAAGCTGTCTTTTCTATCCTTCAGGAGCAGAATGTTCTGATCATCAGCGCTCCAGAATGTAGTGTTTTCTTGGCAAGCATCACATATTGTGATGTGTTAGCTAAAAGTTCCATATCCTAGAGACTGATATATTCCTCTGTACTTGTACCTTGGGGATTCATCAAAACCTGGCATCATAAGCAGCTTTCTACTGCCACAGACTGGACAGCGAAACAATTTAAAATATCCCAGAAAAAGAAAATAAGCATGCTTAATCAGAGCTTTCTGGACAGGAAGGACATTTGAGCAAGTGAGGAATAAGCACTGCTTTTGTTAATTTGCATAGGCAGAATAGAGACTTCTGGGAAAAGGCCGAAATTACAGTCACAGAAAATGGCTGCATCTATAGAGAACGCTAAGAAGTGTTGGCAGCTTTTCCTCTGACCCTGGCCACTTTTACAAGCAATCCTATGATAGTCAGCAGGACCCACCCTAAAAAGGAAGGGGCATCCACTTGGACCCTTTCCACCTTTTCTAAATCTCGCCTGATCGAGCCTGATCGAGCAGATAAGCACATGTCATTCTCATTTCAGAAAGGTATTGGTTAGCTTGCTGCTAGCAGCTCAGTTATGTTATGATGTTAGAGGCTATGCAAGGAATGCTTTAGTCCAGCGATATGCAGTTTTTATTGCGCCTTGCATTCAGCAGGAAGATCTTTAGCTTGAATCTGTGGCCTAGGTATTCACCTTGGTATTTTTTTTGGCACAAAGTGAAGGAGTATTTGAGAGAAAATGCACAATGTGTTTCTTATGTTGTTATGAACAACTTGTTACTCTTTCTCATTAAGCTTCAGCCACTGCAGAAATATATAAATAAGGGCTGACTTCCTGTAAGACGTGTCCAAAGCTGGGACGGAATAAAAGGAGACACTTGTAAATGATAGTGCTATCGTTTGAGAAAGGGTAAGTTGAGACTGACTTTCATGCGTATTCACAGACCAAGCATCATAAAGATACCAGCATGATCTTCATTGCGGGCTTAGAGCCGGTATTAGCTTTTGAGAGGTAAGAGGATTTTGAGGGCTCGTTGGTCTAGGGGTATGATTCTCGCTTTGGGTGCGAGAGGTCCCGGGTTCAAATCCCGGACGAGCCCTTTTCTTGGTATTCTTTTCAAGTTGTTTTGAAGTTTGCGTTTCAAAACCAACATCAATTTTTTCTTTGCAGTAGTGGATAATTCTTTGCTAGAGTCTCATGCTTCAGCCCTGCCCAGTCTGAGCTAATACCAAACATCTGGTCTTGCATGGCATGTACGAGCGTTCAGCTAGGGATGTCGGGCAGGTTGCATGAAAGAAATCTAAAGCCAGAGGCCCATGGAATAGCCAGTTCGGAGCAGTTTCATTACAGAAAAATCAACTGTAGGTATCTGTTTCTGTAGTGTAGTGGTTATCACGTTCGCCTCACACGCGAAAGGTCCCCGGTTCGAAACCGGGCAGAAACAGTTGTTATATTGTGTTGGCTACAATGTTGATAGGTGCTGTTTTGCCATGGAATTGTCCAAGCCCTGAAGATTATTTCATGCAATCTCGTTCCAAGAAAGGGAATTCTCTCAAAACACTAAAGTAATCAGCGTGTGGATGTATCTGTTGGTTCTCAGACCTTGCCTTCAAAAGAGCCCTGCAATCGGTTCACTGCTCACCTAGAACAAGCATTAACATGGAGAATTGTTGGCACCAACAGGAATCTTATTTTAGTGGAGTGTTTCTGGCTTTGAGTGCAGAGGCCCTCGGCTCAATTCCAAGATGATCCTTCTCAAGGTGATGATACAAATGCATTGTCACCTTTACGTTTAATGTCAGAATCATTTATTTCCAGTTGGTGGTGTAAGAATGTTTGCAACAGTATGGCGATTTTTCCTAGCCATGCATGAATGAAAGCATATCACTCGCCTTTAGGTGTTTTTCTAATACATTGATATTTGCATCTTCCTTCCTAGCCTGCATGTTTGACTATCTTACAGGCTGCATGTAATAAGTATCACATCAGGGCCCTTCTTCTACTCAATTCACAACTGTTCTATCACGACATAGATAAGAAAGCTGCATCTGCTTTTGTTGTGTAGTGGTAATCAGGTTTACCTGACGTGTGAAAGCCCCATGCTTTGAAAGTACACAGTAACAAAGAAACCGATGACTTTTATAAAAAGGTGTCATGTGTGTCTCTTACTTTGCACAAAAAGTGCCAGAGATGACTTCATTTGCAGTCACTTGAAAAGTAGGGATTCTCCAATAAATGGTAAATGGTTGAAACAAATCTGAAGAAATGCATGACATACCTGTGTGTGTGTGTGTACGCATGTATGTATATATAGGGAGAGAGAGAGCGTCAATATAAACAGACTTTATTTCAATCAAGCTGTCTTTTCTATCCTTCAGGAGCAGAATGTTCTGATCATCAGCGCTCCAGAATGTAGTGTTTTCTTGGCAAGCATCACATATTGTGATGTGTTAGCTAAAAGTTCCATATCCTAGAGACTGACATATTCCTCTGTACTTGTACCTTGGGGATTCATCAAAACCTGGCATCATAAGCAGCTTTCTACTGCCACAGACTGGACAGCGAAACAATTTAAAATATCCCAGAAAAAGAAAATAAGCATGCTTAATCAGAGCTTTCTGGACAGGAAGGACATTTGAGCAAGTGAGGAATAAGCACTGCTTTTGTTAATTTGCATAGGCAGAATAGAGACTTCTGGGAAAAGGCCGAAATTACAGTCACAGAAAATGGCTGCATCTATAGAGAACGCTAAGAAGTGTTGGCAGCTTTTCCTCTGACCCTGGCCACTTTTACAAGCAATCCTATGATAGTCAGCAGGACCCACCCTAAAAAGGAAGGGGCATCCACTTGGACCCTTTCCACCTTTTCTAAATCTCGCCTGATCGAGCCTCATTGAGCACTGATTGAGCAGATAAGCACATGTCATTCTCATTTCAGAAAGGTATTGGTTAGCTTGCTGCTAGCAGCTCAGTTATGTTATGATGTTAGAGGCTATGCAAGGAATGCTTTAGTCCAGCGATATGCAGTTTTTATTGCGCCTTGCATTCACCAGGAAGATCTTTAGCTTGAATCTGTGGCCTAGGTATTCACCTTGGTATTTCTTTTGGCACAAAGTGAAGGAGTATTTGAGAGAAAATGCACAATGTGTTTCTTAGGTTGTTATGAACAACTTGTTATTCTTTCTCATTAAGCTTCAGCCACTGCAGAAATATATAAATAAGGGCTGACTTCCTGTAAGACGTGTCCAAAGCTGGGACGGAATAAAAGGAGACACTTGTAAATGATAGTGCTATCGTTTGAGAAAGGGTAAGTTGAGACTGACTTTCATGCGTATTCACAGACCAAGCATCATAAAGATACCAGCATGATCTTCATTGCGGGCTTAGAGCCGGTATTAGCTTTTGAGAGGTAAGAGGATTTTGAGGGCTCGTTGGTCTAGGGGTATGATTCTCGCTTTGGGTGCGAGAGGTCCCGGGTTCAAATCCCGGACGAGCCCTTTTCTTGGTACTCTTTTCAAGTTGTTTTGAAGTTTGCGTTTCAAAACCAACATCAATTTTTTCTTCGCAGTAGTGGATAATTCTTTGCTAGAGTCTCATGCTTCAGCCCTGCCCAGTCTGAGCTAATACCAAACATCTGGTCTTGCATGGCATGTACGAGCGTTCAGCTAGGGATGTCGGGCAGGTTGCATGAAAGAAATCTAAAGCCAGAGGCCCATGGAATAGCCAGTTCGGAGCAGTTTCATTACAGAAAAATCAACTGTAGGTATCTGTTTCTGTAGTGTAGTGGTTATCACGTTTGCCTCACACGCGAAAGGTCCCCGGTTCGAAACCGGGCAGAAACAGTTGTTATATTGTGTTGGCTACAATGTTGATAGGTGCCGTTTTGCCATGGAATTGTCCAAGCCCTGAAGATTATTTCATGCAATCTCGTTCCAAGAAAGGGAATTCTCTCAAAACACTAAAGTAATCGGCGTGTGGATGTATCTGTTGGTTCTCAGACCTTGCTTTCAAAAGAGCCCTGCAATCGGTTCACTGCTCACCTAGAACAAGCATTAACATGGAGAATTGTTGGCACCAACAGGAATCTTATTTTAGTGGAGTGTTTCTGGCTTTGAGTGCAGAGGCCCTCGGCTCAATTCCAAGATGATCCTTCTCAAGGTGATGATACAAATGCATTGTCACCTTTACGTTCAATGTCAGAATCATTTATTTCCAGTTGGTGGTGTAAGAATGTTTGCAACAGTATGGCGATTTTTCCTAGCCATGCATGAATGAAAGCATATCACTCGCCTTTAGGTGTTTTTCTAATACATTGATATTTGCATCTTCCTTCCTAGCCTGCATGTTTGACTATCTTACAGGCTGCATGTAATAAGTATCACATCAGGGCCCTTCTTCTACTCAATTCACAACTGTTCTATCACGACATAGATAAGAAAGCTGCATCTGCTTTTGTTGTGTAGTGGTAATCAGGTTTACCTGACGTGTGAAAGCCCCATGCTTTGAAAGTACACAGTAACAAAGAAACCGATGACTTTTATAAAAAGGTGTCATGTGCGTCTCTTACTTTGCACAAAAAGTGCCAGAGATGACTTCATTTGCAGTCACTTGAAAAGTAGGGATTCTCCAATAAATGGTAAATGGTTGAAACAAATCTGAAGAAATGCATGACATACCTGTTTGTGTGTGTGTGTGTACGCATGTATGTATATATAGGGAGAGAGAGAGCGTCAATATAAACAGACTTTATTTCAATCAAGCTGTCTTTTCTATCCTTCAGGAGCAGAATGTTCTGATCATCAGCGCTCCAGAATGTAGTGTTTTCTTGGCAAGCATCACATATTGTGATGTGTTAGCTAAAAGTTCCATATCCTAGAGACTGATATATTCCTCTGTACTTGTACCTTGGGGATTCATCAAAACCTGGCATCATAAGCAGCTTTCTACTGCCACAGACTGGACAGCGAAACAATTTAAAATATCCCAGAAAAAGAAAATAAGCATGCTTAATCAGAGCTTTCTGGACAGGAAGGACATTTGAGCAAGTGAGGAATAAGCACTGCTTTTGTTAATTTGCATAGGCAGAATAGAGACTTCTGGGAAAAGGCCGAAATTACAGTCACAGAAAATGGCTGCATCTATAGAGAACGCTAAGAAGTGTTGGCAGCTTTTCCTCTGACCCTGGCCACTTTTACAAGCAATCCTATGATAGTCAGCAGGACCCACCCTAAAAAGGAAGGGGCATCCACTTGGACCCTTTCCACCTTTTCTAAATCTCGCCTGATCGAGCACTGATTGAGCAGATAAGCACATGTCATTCTCATTTCAGAAAGGTATTGGTTAGCTTGCTGCTAGCAGCTCAGTTATGTTATGATGTTAGAGGCTATGCAAGGAATGCTTTAGTCCAGCGATATGCAGTTTTTATTGCGCCTTGCATTCAGCAGGAGGATCTTTAGCTTGAATCTGTGGCCTAGGTATTCACCTTGGTATTTTTTTTGGCACAAAGTGAAGGAGTATTTGAGAGAAAATGCACAATGTGTTTCTTATGTTGTTATGAACAACTTGTTACTCTTTCTCATTAAGCTTCAGCCACTGCAGAAATATATAAATAAGGGCTGACTTCCTGTAAGACGTGTCCAAAGCTGGGACGGAATAAAAGGAGACACTTGTAAATGATAGTGCTATCGTTTGAGAAAGGGTAAGTTGAGACTGACTTTCATGCGTATTCACAGACCAAGCATCATAAAGATACCAGCATGATCTTCATTGCGGGCTTAGAGCCGGTATTAGCTTTTGAGAGGTAAGAGGATTTTGAGGGCTCGTTGGTCTAGGGGTATGATTCTCGCTTTGGGTGCGAGAGGTCCCGAGTTCAAATCCCGGACGAGCCCTTTTCTTGGTACTCTTTTCAAGTTGTTTTGAAGTTTGCGTTTCAAAACCAACATCAATTTTTTCTTTGCAGTAGTGGATAATTCTTTGCTAGAGTCTCATGCTTCAGCCCTGCCCAGTCTGAGCTAATACCAAACATCTGGTCTTGCATGGCATGTACGAGCGTTCAGCTAGGGATGTCGGGCAGGTTGCATGAAAGAAATCTAAAGCCAGAGGCCCATGGAATAGCCAGTTCGGAGCAGTTTCATTACAGAAAAATCAACTGTAGGTATCTGTTTCTGTAGTGTAGTGGTTATCACGTTCGCCTCACACGCGAAAGGTCCCCGGTTCGAAACCGGGCAGAAACAGTTGTTATATTGTGTTGGCTACAATGTTGATAGGTGCCGTTTTGCCATGGAATTGTCCAAGCCCTGAAGATTATTTCATGCAATCTCGTTCCAAGAAAGGGAATTCTCTCAAAACACTAAAGTAATCGGCGTGTGGATGTATCTGTTGGT
The DNA here is from genome assembly GCF_964204655.1 of Triturus cristatus. Taxonomy (NCBI): domain Eukaryota; kingdom Metazoa; phylum Chordata; class Amphibia; order Caudata; family Salamandridae; genus Triturus; species Triturus cristatus. The sequence goes on along the minus strand of NC_140591.1, from coordinate 739,439,395 downwards.
TCTCAGACCTTGCTTTCAAAAGAGCCCTGCAATCGGTTCACTGCTCACCTAGAACAAGCATTAACATGGAGAATTGTTGGCACCAACAGGAATCTTATTTTAGTGGAGTGTTTCTGGCTTTGAGTGCAGAGGCCCTCGGCTCAATTCCAAGATGATCCTTCTCAAGGTGATGATACAAATGCATTGTCACCTTTACGTTTAATGTCAGAATCATTTATTTCCAGTTGGTGGTGTAAGAATGTTTGCAACAGTATGGCGATTTTTCCTAGCCATGCATGAATGAAAGCATATCACTCGCCTTTAGGTGTTTTTCTAATACATTGATATTTGCATCTTCCTTCCTAGCCTGCATGTTTGACTATCTTACAGGCTGCATGTAATAAGTATCACATCAGGGCCCTTCTTCTACTCAATTCACAACTGTTCTATCACGACATAGATAAGAAAGCTGCATCTGCTTTTGTTGTGTAGTGGTAATCAGGTTTACCTGACGTGTGAAAGCCCCATGCTTTGAAAGTACACAGTAACAAAGAAACCGATGACTTTTATAAAAAGGTGTCATGTGTGTCTCTTTCTTTGCACAAAAAGTGCCAGAGATGACTTCATTTGCAGTCACTTGAAAAGTAGGGATTCTCCAATAAATGGTAAATGGTTGAAACAAATCTGAAGAAATGCATGACATACCTGTGTGTGTGTGTGTACGCATGTATGTATATATAGGGAGAGAGAGAGCGTCAATATAAACAGACTTTATTTCAATCAAGCTGTCTTTTCTATCCTTCAGGAGCAGAATGTTCTGATCATCAGCGCTCCAGAATGTAGTGTTTTCTTGGCAAGCATCACATATTGTGATGTGTTAGCTAAAAGTTCCATATCCTAGAGACTGATATATTCCTCTGTACTTGTACCTTGGGGATTCATCAAAACCTGGCATCATAAGCAGCTTTCTACTGCCACAGACTGGACAGCGAAACAATTTAAAATATCCCAGAAAAAGAAAATAAGCATGCTTAATCAGAGCTTTCTGGACAGGAAGGACATTTGAGCAAGTGAGGAATAAGCACTGCTTTTGTTAATTTGCATAGGCAGAATAGAGACTTCTGGGAAAAGGCCGAAATTACAGTCACAGAAAATGGCTGCATCTATAGAGAACGCTAAGAAGTGTTGGCAGCTTTTCCTCTGACCCTGGCCACTTTTACAAGCAATCCTATGATAGTCAGCAGGACCCACCCTAAAAAGGAAGGGGCATCCACTTGGACCCTTTCCACCTTTTCTAAATCTCGCCTGATCGAGCCTGATTGAGCACTGATTGAGCAGATAAGCACATGTCATTCTCATTTCAGAAAGGTATTGGTTAGCTTGCTGCTAGCAGCTCAGTTATGTTATGATGTTAGAGGCTATGCAAGGAATGCTTTAGTCCAGCGATATGCAGTTTTTATTGCGCCTTGCATTCAGCAGGAAGATCTTTAGCTTGAATCTGTGGCCTAGGTATTCACCTTGGTATTTCTTTTGGCACAAAGTGAAGGAGTATTTGAGAGAAAATGCACAATGTGTTTCTTATGTTGTTATGAACAACTTGTTACTCTTTCTCATTAAGCTTCAGCCACTGCAGAAATATATAAATAAGGGCTGACTTCCTGTAAGACGTGTCCAAAGCTGGGACGGAATAAAAGGAGACACTTGTAAATGATAGTGCTATCGTTTGAGAAAGGGTAAGTTGAGACTGACTTTCATGCGTATTCACAGACCAAGCATCATAAAGATACCAGCATGATCTTCATTGCGGGCTTAGAGCCGGTATTAGCTTTTGAGAGGTAAGAGGATTTTGAGGGCTCGTTGGTCTAGGGGTATGATTCTCGCTTTGGGTGCGAGAGGTCCCGGGTTCAAATCCCGGACGAGCCCTTTTCTTGGTACTCTTTTCAAGTTGTTTTGAAGTTTGCGTTTCAAAACCAACATAAATTTTTTCTTTGCAGTAGTGGATAATTCTTTGCTAGAGTCTCATGCTTCAGCCCTGCCCAGTCTGAGCTAATACCAAACATCTGGTCTTGCATGGCATGTACGAGCGTTCAGCTAGGGATGTCGGGCAGGTTGCATGAAAGAAATCTAAAGCCAGAGGCCCATGGAATAGCCAGTTCGGAGCAGTTTCATTACAGAAAAATCAACTGTAGGTATCTGTTTCTGTAGTGTAGTGGTTATCACGTTTGCCTCACACGCGAAAGGTCCCCGGTTTGAAACCGGGCAGAAACAGTTGTTATATTGTGTTGGCTACAATGTTGATAGGTGCCGTTTTGCCATGGAATTGTCCAAGCCCTGAAGATTATTTCATGCAATCTCGTTCCAAGAAAGGGAATTCTCTCAAAACACTAAAGTAATCGGCGTGTGGATGTATCTGTTGGTTCTCAGACCTTGCTTTCAAAAGAGCCCTGCAATCGGTTCACTGCTCACCTAGAACAAGCATTAACATGGAGAATTGTTGGCACCAACAGGAATCTTATTTTAGTGGAGTGTTTCTGGCTTTGAGTGCAGAGGCCCTCGGCTCAATTCCAAGATGATCCTTCTCAAGGTGATGATACAAATGCATTGTCACCTTTACGTTTAATGTCAGAATCATTTATTTCCAGTTGGTGGTGTAAGAATGTTTGCAACAGTATGGCGATTTTTCCTAGCCATGCATGAATGAAAGCATATCACTCGCCTTTAGGTGTTTTTCTAATACATTGATATTTGCATCTTCCTTCCTAGCCTGCATGTTTGACTATCTTACAGGCTGCATGTAATAAGTATCACATCAGGGCCCTTCTTCTACTCAATTCACAACTGTTCTATCACGACATAGATAAGAAAGCTGCATCTGCTTTTGTTGTGTAGTGGTAATCAGGTTTACCTGACGTGTGAAAGCCCCATGCTTTGAAAGTACACAGTAACAAAGAAACCGATGACTTTTATAAAAAGGTGTCATGTGTGTCTCTTACTTTGCACAAAAAGTGCCAGAGATGACTTCATTTGCAGTCACTTGAAAAGTAGGGATTCTCCAATAAATGGTAAATGGTTGAAACAAATCTGAAGAAATGCATGACATACCTGTGTGTGTGTGTGTACGCATGTATGTATATATAGGGAGAGAGAGAGCGTCAATATAAACAGACTTTATTTCAATCAAGCTGTCTTTTCTATCCTTCAGGAGCAGAATGTTCTGATCATCAGCGCTCCAGAATGTAGTGTTTTCTTGGCAAGCATCACATATTGTGATGTGTTAGCTAAAAGTTCCATATCCTAGAGACTGATATATTCCTCTGTACTTGTACCTTGGGGATTCATCAAAACCTGGCATCATAAGCAGCTTTCTACTGCCACAGACTGGACAGCGAAACAATTTAAAATATCCCAGAAAAAGAAAATAAGCATGCTTAATCAGAGCTTTCTGGACAGGAAGGACATTTGAGCAAGTGAGGAATAAGCACTGCTTTTGTTAATTTGCATAGGCAGAATAGAGACTTCTGGGAAAAGGCCGAAATTACAGTCACAGAAAATGGCTGCATCTATAGAGAACGCTAAGAAGTGTTGGCAGCTTTTCCTCTGACCCTGGCCACTTTTACAAGCAATCCTATGATAGTCAGCAGGACCCACCCTAAAAAGGAAGGGGCATCCACTTGGACCCTTTCCACCTTTTCTAAATCTCGCCTGATCGAGCACTGATTGAGCAGATAAGCACATGTCATTCTCATTTCAGAAAGGTATTGGTTAGCTTGCTGCTAGCAGCTCAGTTATGTTATGATGTTAGAGGCTATGCAAGGAATGCTTTAGTCCAGCGATATGCAGTTTTTATTGCGCCTTGCATTCAGCAGGAGGATCTTTAGCTTGAATCTGTGGCCTAGGTATTCACCTTGGTATTTTTTTTGGCACAAAGTGAAGGAGTATTTGAGAGAAAATGCACAATGTGTTTCTTATGTTGTTATGAACAACTTGTTACTCTTTCTCATTAAGCTTCAGCCACTGCAGAAATATATAAATAAGGGCTGACTTCCTGTAAGACGTGTCCAAAGCTGGGACGGAATAAAAGGAGACACTTGTAAATGATAGTGCTATCGTTTGAGAAAGGGTAAGTTGAGACTGACTTTCATGCGTATTCACAGACCAAGCATCATAAAGATACCAGCATGATCTTCATTGCGGGCTTAGAGCCGGTATTAGCTTTTGAGAGGTAAGAGGATTTTGAGGGCTCGTTGGTCTAGGGGTATGATTCTCGCTTTGGGTGCGAGAGGTCCCGAGTTCAAATCCCGGACGAGCCCTTTTCTTGGTACTCTTTTCAAGTTGTTTTGAAGTTTGCGTTTCAAAACCAACATCAATTTTTTCTTTGCAGTAGTGGATAATTCTTTGCTAGAGTCTCATGCTTCAGCCCTGCCCAGTCTGAGCTAATACCAAACATCTGGTCTTGCATGGCATGTACGAGCGTTCAGCTAGGGATGTCGGGCAGGTTGCATGAAAGAAATCTAAAGCCAGAGGCCCATGGAATAGCCAGTTCGGAGCAGTTTCATTACAGAAAAATCAACTGTAGGTATCTGTTTCTGTAGTGTAGTGGTTATCACGTTCGCCTCACACGCGAAAGGTCCCCGGTTCGAAACCGGGCAGAAACAGTTGTTATATTGTGTTGGCTACAATGTTGATAGGTGCCATTTTGCCATGGAATTGTTCAAGCCCTGAAGATTATTTCATGCAATCTCGTTCCAAGAAAGGGAATTCTCTCAAAACACTAAAGTAATCGGCGTGTGGATGTATCTGTTGGTTCTCAGACCTTGCTTTCAAAAGAGCCCTGCAATCGGTTCACTGCTCACCTAGAACAAGCATTAACATGGAGAATTGTTGGCACCAACAGGAATCTTATTTTAGTGGAGTGTTTCTGGCTTTGAGTGCAGAGGCCCTCGGCTCAATTCCAAGATGATCCTTCTCAAGGTGATGATACAAATGCATTGTCACCTTTACGTTTAATGTCAGAATCATTTATTTCCAGTTGGTGGTGTAAGAATGTTTGCAACAGTATGGCGATTTTTCCTAGCCATGCATGAATGAAAGCATATCACTCGCCTTTAGGTGTTTTTCTAATACATTGATATTTGCATCTTGCTTCCTAGCCTGCATGTTTGACTATCTTACAGGCTGCATGTAATAAGTATCACATCAGGGCCCTTCTTCTACTCAATTCACAACTGTTCTATCACGACATAGATAAGAAAGCTGCATCTGCTTTTGTTGTGTAGTGGTAATCAGGTTTACCTGACGTGTGAAAGCCCCATGCTTTGAAAGTACACAGTAACAAAGAAACCGATGACTTTTATAAAAAGGTGTCATGTGTGTCTCTTACTTTGCACAAAAAGTGCCAGAGATGACTTCATTTGCAGTCACTTGAAAAGTAGGGATTCTCCAATAAATGGTAAATGGTTGAAACAAATCTGAAGAAATGCATGACATACCTGTGTGTGTGTGTGTACGCATGTATGTATATATAGGGAGAGAGAGAGCGTCAATATAAACAGACTTTATTTCAATCAAGCTGTCTTTTCTATCCTTCAGGAGCAGAATGTTCTGATCATCAGCGCTCCAGAATGTAGTGTTTTCTTGGCAAGCATCACATATTGTGATGTGTTAGCTAAAAGTTCCATATCCTAGAGACTGATATATTCCTCTGTACTTGTACCTTGGGGATTCATCAAAACCTGGCATCATAAGCAGCTTTCTACTGCCACAGACTGGACAGCGAAACAATTTAAAATATCCCAGAAAAAGAAAATAAGCATGCTTAATCAGAGCTTTCTGGACAGGAAGGACATTTGAGCAAGTGAGGAATAAGCACTGCTTTTGTTAATTTGCATAGGCAGAATAGAGACTTCTGGGAAAAGGCCGAAATTACAGTCACAGAAAATGGCTGCATCTATAGAGAACGCTAAGAAGTGTTGGCAGCTTTTCCTCTGACCCTGGCCACTTTTACAAGCAATCCTATGATAGTCAGCAGGACCCACCCTAAAAAGGAAGGGGCATCCACTTGGACCCTTTCCACCTTTTCTAAATCTCGCCTGATCAAGCCTGATTGAGCACTGATTGAGCAGATAAGCACATGTCATTCTCATTTCAGAAAGGTATTGGTTAGCTTGCTGCTAGCAGCTCAGTTATGTTATGATGTTAGAGGCTATGCAAGGAATGCTTTAGTCCAGCGATATGCAGTTTTTATTGCGCCTTGCATTCACCAGGAAGATCTTTAGCTTGAATCTGTGGCCTAGGTATTCACCTTGGTATTTCTTTTGGCACAAAGTGAAGGAGTATTTGAGAGAAAATGCACAATGTGTTTCTTAGGTTGTTATGAACAACTTGTTATTCTTTCTCATTAAGCTTCAGCCACTGCAGAAATATATAAATAAGGGCTGACTTCCTGTAAGACGTGTCCAAAGCTGGGACGGAATAAAAGGAGACACTTGTAAATGATAGTGCTATCGTTTGAGAAAGGGTAAGTTGAGACTGACTTTCATGCGTATTCACAGACCAAGCATCATAAAGATACCAGCATGATCTTCATTGCGGGCTTAGAGCCGGTATTAGCTTTTGAGAGGTAAGAGGATTTTGAGGGCTCGTTGGTCTAGGGGTATGATTCTCGCTTTGGGTGCGAGAGGTCCCGGGTTCAAATCCCGGACGAGCCCTTTTCTTGGTACTCTTTTCAAGTTGTTTTGAAGTTTGCGTTTCAAAACCAACATCAATTTTTTCTTCGCAGTAGTGGATAATTCTTTGCTAGAGTCTCATGCTTCAGCCCTGCCCAGTCTGAGCTAATACCAAACATCTGGTCTTGCATGGCATGTACGAGCGTTCAGCTAGGGATGTCGGGCAGGTTGCATGAAAGAAATCTAAAGCCAGAGGCCCATGGAATAGCCAGTTCGGAGCAGTTTCATTACAGAAAAATCAACTGTAGGTATCTGTTTCTGTAGTGTAGTGGTTATCACGTTTGCCTCACACGCGAAAGGTCCCCGGTTCGAAACCGGGCAGAAACAGTTGTTATATTGTGTTGGCTACAATGTTGATAGGTGCCGTTTTGCCATGGAATTGTCCAAGCCCTGAAGATTATTTCATGCAATCTCGTTCCAAGAAAGGGAATTCTCTCAAAACACTAAAGTAATCGGCGTGTGGATGTATCTGTTGGTTCTCAGACCTTGCTTTCAAAAGAGCCCTGCAATCGGTTCACTGCTCACCTAGAACAAGCATTAACATGGAGAATTGTTGGCACCAACAGGAATCTTATTTTAGTGGAGTGTTTCTGGCTTTGAGTGCAGAGGCCCTCGGCTCAATTCCAAGATGATCCTTCTCAAGGTGATGATACAAATGCATTGTCACCTTTACGTTCAATGTCAGAATCATTTATTTCCAGTTGGTGGTGTAAGAATGTTTGCAACAGTATGGCGATTTTTCCTAGCCATGCATGAATGAAAGCATATCACTCGCCTTTAGGTGTTTTTCTAATACATTGATATTTGCATCTTCCTTCCTAGCCTGCATGTTTGACTATCTTACAGGCTGCATGTAATAAGTATCACATCAGGGCCCTTCTTCTACTCAATTCACAACTGTTCTATCACGACATAGATAAGAAAGCTGCATCTGCTTTTGTTGTGTAGTGGTAATCAGGTTTACCTGACGTGTGAAAGCCCCATGCTTTGAAAGTACACAGTAACAAAGAAACCGATGACTTTTATAAAAAGGTGTCATGTGCGTCTCTTACTTTGCACAAAAAGTGCCAGAGATGACTTCATTTGCAGTCACTTGAAAAGTAGGGATTCTCCAATAAATGGTAAATGGTTGAAACAAATCTGAAGAAATGCATGACATACCTGTGTGTGTGTGTGTGTGTACGCATGTATGTATATATAGGGAGAGAGAGAGCGTCAATATAAACAGACTTTATTTCAATCAAGCTGTCTTTTCTATCCTTCAGGAGCAGAATGTTCTGATCATCAGCGCTCCAGAATGTAGTGTTTTCTTGGCAAGCATCACATATTGTGATGTGTTAGCTAAAAGTTCCATATCCTAGAGACTGATATATTCCTCTGTACTTGTACCTTGGGGATTCATCAAAACCTGGCATCATAAGCAGCTTTCTACTGCCACAGACTGGACAGCGAAACAATTTAAAATATCCCAGAAAAAGAAAATAAGCATGCTTAATCAGAGCTTTCTGGACAGGAAGGACATTTGAGCAAGTGAGGAATAAGCACTGCTTTTGTTAATTTGCATAGGCAGAATAGAGACTTCTGGGAAAAGGCCGAAATTACAGTCACAGAAAATGGCTGCATCTATAGAGAACGCTAAGAAGTGTTGGCAGCTTTTCCTCTGACCCTGGCCACTTTTACAAGCAATCCTATGATAGTCAGCAGGACCCACCCTAAAAAGGAAGGGGCATCCACTTGGACCCTTTCCACCTTTTCTAAATCTCGCCTGATCGAGCACTGATTGAGCAGATAAGCACATGTCATTCTCATTTCAGAAAGGTATTGGTTAGCTTGCTGCTAGCAGCTCAGTTATGTTATGATGTTAGAGGCTATGCAAGGAATGCTTTAGTCCAGCGATATGCAGTTTTTATTGCGCCTTGCATTCAGCAGGAGGATCTTTAGCTTGAATCTGTGGCCTAGGTATTCACCTTGGTATTTTTTTTGGCACAAAGTGAAGGAGTATTTGAGAGAAAATGCACAATGTGTTTCTTATGTTGTTATGAACAACTTGTTACTCTTTCTCATTAAGCTTCAGCCACTGCAGAAATATATAAATAAGGGCTGACTTCCTGTAAGACGTGTCCAAAGCTGGGACGGAATAAAAGGAGACACTTGTAAATGATAGTGCTATCGTTTGAGAAAGGGTAAGTTGAGACTGACTTTCATGCGTATTCACAGACCAAGCATCATAAAGATACCAGCATGATCTTCATTGCGGGCTTAGAGCCGGTATTAGCTTTTGAGAGGTAAGAGGATTTTGAGGGCTCGTTGGTCTAGGGGTATGATTCTCGCTTTGGGTGCGAGAGGTCCCGAGTTCAAATCCCGGACGAGCCCTTTTCTTGGTACTCTTTTCAAGTTGTTTTGAAGTTTGCGTTTCAAAACCAACATCAATTTTTTCTTTGCAGTAGTGGATAATTCTTTGCTAGAGTCTCATGCTTCAGCCCTGCCCAGTCTGAGCTAATACCAAACATCTGGTCTTGCATGGCATGTACGAGCGTTCAGCTAGGGATGTCGGGCAGGTTGCATGAAAGAAATCTAAAGCCAGAGGCCCATGGAATAGCCAGTTCGGAGCAGTTTCATTACAGAAAAATCAACTGTAGGTATCTGTTTCTGTAGTGTAGTGGTTATCACGTTCGCCTCACACGCGAAAGGTCCCCGGTTCGAAACCGGGCAGAAACAGTTGTTATATTGTGTTGGCTACAATGTTGATAGGTGCCGTTTTGCCATGGAATTGTCCAAGCCCTGAAGATTATTTCATGCAATCTCGTTCCAAGAAAGGGAATTCTCTCAAAACACTAAAGTAATCGGCGTGTGGATGTATCTGTTGGTTCTCAGACCTTGCTTTCAAAAGAGCCCTGCAATCGGTTCACTGCTCTCCTAGAACAAGCATTAACATGGAGAATTGTTGGCACCAACAGGAATCTTATTTTAGTGGAGTGTTTCTGGCTTTGAGTGCAGAGGCCCTCGGCTCAATTCCAAGATGATCCTTCTCAAGGTGATGATACAAATGCATTGTCACCTTTACGTTTAATGTCAGAATCATTTATTTCCAGTTGGTGGTGTAAGAATGTTTGCAACAGTATGGCGATTTTTCCTAGCCATGCATGAATGAAAGCATATCACTCGCCTTTAGGTGTTTTTCTAATACATTGATATTTGCATCTTCCTTCCTAGCCTGCATGTTTGACTATCTTACAGGCTGCATGTAATAAGTATCACATCAGGGCCCTTCTTCTACTCAATTCACAACTGTTCTATCACGACATAGATAAGAAAGCTGCATCTGCTTTTGTTGTGTAGTGGTAATCAGGTTTACCTGACGTGTGAAAGCCCCATGCTTTGAAAGTACACAGTAACAAAGAAACCGATGACTTTTATAAAAAGGTGTCATGTGTGTCTCTTACTTTGCACAAAAAGTGCCAGAGATGACTTCATTTGCAGTCACTTGAAAAGTAGGGATTCTCCAATAAATGGTAAATGGTTGAATCAAATCTGAAGAAATGCATGACATACCTGTGTGTGTGTGTGTACGCATGTATGTATATATAGGGAGAGAGAGAGCGTCAATATAAACAGACTTTATTTCAATCAAGCTGTCTTTTCTATCCTTCAGGAGCAGAATGTTCTGATCATCAGCGCTCCAGAATGTAGTGTTTTCTTGGCAAGCATCACATATTGTGATGTGTTAGCTAAAAGTTCCATATCCTAGAGACTGATATATTCCTCTGTACTTGTACCTTGGGGATTCATCAAAACCTGGCATCATAAGCAGCTTTCTACTGCCACAGACTGGACAGCGAAACAATTTAAAATATCCCAGAAAAAGAAAATAAGCATGCTTAATCAGATCTTTCTGGACAGGAAGGACATTTGAGCAAGTGAGGAATAAGCACTGCTTTTGTTAATTTGCATAGGCAGAATAGAGACTTCTGGGAAAAGGCCGAAATTACAGTCACAGAAAATGGCTGCATCTATAGAGAACGCTAAGAAGTGTTGGCAGCTTTTCCTCTGACCCTGGCCACTTTTACAAGCAATCCTATGATAGTCAGCAGGACCCACCCTAAAAAGGAAGGGGCATCCACTTGGACCCTTTCCACCTTTTCTAAATCTCGCCTGATCGAGCACTGATTGAGCAGATAAGCACATGTCATTCTCATTTCAGAAAGGTATTGGTTAGCTTGCTGCTAGCAGCTCAGTTATGTTATGATGTTAGAGGCTATGCAAGGAATGCTTTAGTCCAGCGATATGCAGTTTTTATTGCGCCTTGCATTCAGCAGGAGGATCTTTAGCTTGAATCTGTGGCCTAGGTATTCACCTTGGTATTTTTTTTGGCACAAAGTGAAGGAGTATTTGAGAGAAAATGCACAATGTGTTTCTTATGTTGTTATGAACAACTTGTTACTCTTTCTCATTAAGCTTCAGCCACTGCAGAAATATATAAATAAGGGCTGACTTCCTGTAAGACGTGTCCAAAGCTGGGACGGAATAAAAGGAGACACTTGTAAATGATAGTGCTATCGTTTGAGAAAGGGTAAGTTGAGACTGACTTTCATGCGTATTCACAGACCAAGCATCATAAAGATACCAGCATGATCTTCATTGCGGGCTTAGAGCCGGTATTAGCTTTTGAGAGGTAAGAGGATTTTGAGGGCTCGTTGGTCTAGGGGTATGATTCTCGCTTTGGGTGCGAGAGGTCCCGAGTTCAAATCCCGGACGAGCCCTTTTCTTGGTACTCTTTTCAAGTTGTTTTGAAGTTTGCGTTTCAAAACCAACATCAATTTTTTCTTTGCAGTAGTGGATAATTCTTTGCTAGAGTCTCATGCTTCAGCCCTGCCCAGTCTGAGCTAATACCAAACATCTGGTCTTGCATGGCATGTACGAGCGTTCAGCTAGGGATGTCGGGCAGGTTGCATGAAAGAAATCTAAAGCCAGAGGCCCATGGAATAGCCAGTTCGGAGCAGTTTCATTACAGAAAAATCAACTGTAGGTATCTGTTTCTGTAGTGTAGTGGTTATCACGTTCGCCTCACACGCGAAAGGTCCCCGGTTCGAAACCGGGCAGAAACAGTTGTTATATTGTGTTGGCTACAATGTTGATAGGTGCCGTTTTGCCATGGAATTGTCCAAGCCCTGAAGATTATTTCATGCAATCTCGTTCCAAGAAAGGGAATTCTCTCAAAACACTAAAGTAATCGGCGTGTGGATGTATCTGTTGGTTCTCAGACCTTGCTTTCAAAAGAGCCCTGCAATCGGTTCACTGCTCACCTAGAACAAGCATTAACATGGAGAATTGTTGGCACCAACAGGAATCTTATTTTAGTGGAGTGTTTCTGGCTTTGAGTGCAGAGGCCCTCGGCTCAATTCCAAGATGATCCTTCTCAAGGTGATGATACAAATGCATTGTCACCTTTACGTTTAATGTCAGAATCATTTATTTCCAGTTGGTGGTGTAAGAATGTTTGCAACAGTATGGCGATTTTTCCTAGCCATGCATGAATGAAAGCATATCACTCGCCTTTAGGTGTTTTTCTAATACATTGATATTTGCATCTTCCTTCCTAGCCTGCATGTTTGACTATCTTACAGGCTGCATGTAATAAGTATCACATCAGGGCCCTTCTTCTACTCAATTCACAACTGTTCTATCACGACATAGATAAGAAAGCTGCATCTGCTTTTGTTGTGTAGTGGTAATCAGGTTTACCTGACGTGTGAAAGCCCCATGCTTTGAAAGTACACAGTAACAAAGAAACCGATGACTTTTATAAAAAGGTGTCATGTGTGTCTCTTTCTTTGCACAAAAAGTGCCAGAGATGACTTCATTTGCAGTCACTTGAAAAGTAGGGATTCTCCAATAAATGGTAAATGGTTGAAACAAATCTGAAGAAATGCATGACATACCTGTGTGTGTGTGTGTACGCATGTATGTATATATAGGGAGAGAGAGAGCGTCAATATAAACAGACTTTATTTCAATCAAGCTGTCTTTTCTATCCTTCAGGAGCAGAATGTTCTGATCATCAGCGCTCCAGAATGTAGTGTTTTCTTGGCAAGCATCACATATTGTGATGTGTTAGCTAAAAGTTCCATATCCTAGAGACTGATATATTCCTCTGTACTTGTACCTTGGGGATTCATCAAAACCTGGCATCATAAGCAGCTTTCTACTGCCACAGACTGGACAGCGAAACAATTTAAAATATCCCAGAAAAAGAAAATAAGCATGCTTAATCAGAGCTTTCTGGACAGGAAGGACATTTGAGCAAGTGAGGAATAAGCACTGCTTTTGTTAATTTGCATAGGCAGAATAGAGACTTCTGGGAAAAGGCCGAAATTACAGTCACAGAAAATGGCTGCATCTATAGAGAACGCTAAGAAGTGTTGGCAGCTTTTCCTCTGACCCTGGCCACTTTTACAAGCAATCCTATGATAGTCAGCAGGACCCACCCTAAAAAGGAAGGGGCATCCACTTGGACCCTTTCCACCTTTTCTAAATCTCGCCTGATCGAGCCTGATTGAGCACTGATTGAGCAGATAAGCACATGTCATTCTCATTTCAGAAAGGTATTGGTTAGCTTGCTGCTAGCAGCTCAGTTATGTTATGATGTTAGAGGCTATGCAAGGAATGCTTTAGTCCAGCGATATGCAGTTTTTATTGCGCCTTGCATTCAGCAGGAAGATCTTTAGCTTGAATCTGTGGCCTAGGTATTCACCTTGGTATTTCTTTTGGCACAAAGTGAAGGAGTATTTGAGAGAAAATGCACAATGTGTTTCTTATGTTGTTATGAACAACTTGTTACTCTTTCTCATTAAGCTTCAGCCACTGCAGAAATATATAAATAAGGGCTGACTTCCTGTAAGACGTGTCCAAAGCTGGGACGGAATAAAAGGAGACACTTGTAAATGATAGTGCTATCGTTTGAGAAAGGGTAAGTTGAGACTGACTTTCATGCGTATTCACAGACCAAGCATCATAAAGATACCAGCATGATCTTCATTGCGGGCTTAGAGCCGGTATTAGCTTTTGAGAGGTAAGAGGATTTTGAGGGCTCGTTGGTCTAGGGGTATGATTCTCGCTTTGGGTGCGAGAGGTCCCGGGTTCAAATCCCGGACGAGCCCTTTTCTTGGTACTCTTTTCAAGTTGTTTTGAAGTTTGCGTTTCAAAACCAACATAAATTTTTTCTTTGCAGTAGTGGATAATTCTTTGCTAGAGTCTCATGCTTCAGCCCTGCCCAGTCTGAGCTAATACCAAACATCTGGTCTTGCATGGCATGTACGAGCGTTCAGCTAGGGATGTCGGGCAGGTTGCATGAAAGAAATCTAAAGCCAGAGGCCCATGGAATAGCCAGTTCGGAGCAGTTTCATTACAGAAAAATCAACTGTAGGTATCTGTTTCTGTAGTGTAGTGGTTATCACGTTTGCCTCACACGCGAAAGGTCCCCGGTTTGAAACCGGGCAGAAACAGTTGTTATATTGTGTTGGCTACAATGTTGATAGGTGCCGTTTTGCCATGGAATTGTCCAAGCCCTGAAGATTATTTCATGCAATCTCGTTCCAAGAAAGGGAATTCTCTCAAAACACTAAAGTAATCGGCGTGTGGATGTATCTGTTGGTTCTCAGACCTTGCTTTCAAAAGAGCCCTGCAATCGGTTCACTGCTCACCTAGAACAAGCATTAACATGGAGAATTGTTGGCACCAACAGGAATCTTATTTTAGTGGAGTGTTTCTGGCTTTGAGTGCAGAGGCCCTCGGCTCAATTCCAAGATGATCCTTCTCAAGGTGATGATACAAATGCATTGTCACCTTTACGTTTAATGTCAGAATCATTTATTTCCAGTTGGTGGTGTAAGAATGTTTGCAACAGTATGGCGATTTTTCCTAGCCATGCATGAATGAAAGCATATCACTCGCCTTTAGGTGTTTTTCTAATACATTGATATTTGCATCTTCCTTCCTAGCCTGCATGTTTGACTATCTTACAGGCTGCATGTAATAAGTATCACATCAGGGCCCTTCTTCTACTCAATTCACAACTGTTCTATCACGACATAGATAAGAAAGCTGCATCTGCTTTTGTTGTGTAGTGGTAATCAGGTTTACCTGACGTGTGAAAGCCCCATGCTTTGAAAGTACACAGTAACAAAGAAACCGATGACTTTTATAAAAAGGTGTCATGTGTGTCTCTTACTTTGCACAAAAAGTGCCAGAGATGACTTCATTTGCAGTCACTTGAAAAGTAGGGATTCTCCAATAAATGGTAAATGGTTGAAACAAATCTGAAGAAATGCATGACATACCTGTGTGTGTGTGTGTACGCATGTATGTATATATAGGGAGAGAGAGAGCGTCAATATAAACAGACTTTATTTCAATCAAGCTGTCTTTTCTATCCTTCAGGAGCAGAATGTTCTGATCATCAGCGCTCCAGAATGTAGTGTTTTCTTGGCAAGCATCACATATTGTGATGTGTTAGCTAAAAGTTCCATATCCTAGAGACTGATATATTCCTCTGTACTTGTACCTTGGGGATTCATCAAAACCTGGCATCATAAGCAGCTTTCTACTGCCACAGACTGGACAGCGAAACAATTTAAAATATCCCAGAAAAAGAAAATAAGCATGCTTAATCAGAGCTTTCTGGACAGGAAGGACATTTGAGCAAGTGAGGAATAAGCACTGCTTTTGTTAATTTGCATAGGCAGAATAGAGACTTCTGGGAAAAGGCCGAAATTACAGTCACAGAAAATGGCTGCATCTATAGAGAACGCTAAGAAGTGTTGGCAGCTTTTCCTCTGACCCTGGCCACTTTTACAAGCAATCCTATGATAGTCAGCAGGACCCACCCTAAAAAGGAAGGGGCATCCACTTGGACCCTTTCCACCTTTTCTAAATCTCGCCTGATCGAGCACTGATTGAGCAGATAAGCACATGTCATTCTCATTTCAGAAAGGTATTGGTTAGCTTGCTGCTAGCAGCTCAGTTATGTTATGATGTTAGAGGCTATGCAAGGAATGCTTTAGTCCAGCGATATGCAGTTTTTATTGCGCCTTGCATTCAGCAGGAGGATCTTTAGCTTGAATCTGTGGCCTAGGTATTCACCTTGGTATTTTTTTTGGCACAAAGTGAAGGAGTATTTGAGAGAAAATGCACAATGTGTTTCTTATGTTGTTATGAACAACTTGTTACTCTTTCTCATTAAGCTTCAGCCACTGCAGAAATATATAAATAAGGGCTGACTTCCTGTAAGACGTGTCCAAAGCTGGGACGGAATAAAAGGAGACACTTGTAAATGATAGTGCTATCGTTTGAGAAAGGGTAAGTTGAGACTGACTTTCATGCGTATTCACAGACCAAGCATCATAAAGATACCAGCATGATCTTCATTGCGGGCTTAGAGCCGGTATTAGCTTTTGAGAGGTAAGAGGATTTTGAGGGCTCGTTGGTCTAGGGGTATGATTCTCGCTTTGGGTGCGAGAGGTCCCGAGTTCAAATCCCGGACGAGCCCTTTTCTTGGTACTCTTTTCAAGTTGTTTTGAAGTTTGCGTTTCAAAACCAACATCAATTTTTTCTTTGCAGTAGTGGATAATTCTTTGCTAGAGTCTCATGCTTCAGCCCTGCCCAGTCTGAGCTAATACCAAACATCTGGTCTTGCATGGCATGTACGAGCGTTCAGCTAGGGATGTCGGGCAGGTTGCATGAAAGAAATCTAAAGCCAGAGGCCCATGGAATAGCCAGTTCGGAGCAGTTTCATTACAGAAAAATCAACTGTAGGTATCTGTTTCTGTAGTGTAGTGGTTATCACGTTCGCCTCACACGCGAAAGGTCCCTGGTTCGAAACCGGGCAGAAACAGTTGTTATATTGTGTTGGCTACAATGTTGATAGGTGCCATTTTGCCATGGAATTGTCCAAGCCCTGAAGATTATTTCATGCAATCTCGTTCCAAGAAAGGGAATTTTCTCAAAACACTAAAGTAATCGGCGTGTGGATGTATCTGTTGGTTCTCAGACCTTGCTTTCAAAAGAGCCCTGCAATCGGTTCACTGCTCACCTAGAACAAGCATTAACATGGAGAATTGTTGGCACCAACAGGAATCTTATTTTAGTGGAGTGTTTCTGGCTTTGAGTGCAGAGGCCCTCGGCTCAATTCCAAGATGATCCTTCTCAAGGTGATGATACAAATGCATTGTCACCTTTACGTTTAATGTCAGAATCATTTATTTCCAGTTGGTGGTGTAAGAATGTTTGCAACAGTATGGCGATTTTTCCTAGCCATGCATGAATGAAAGCATATCACTCGCCTTTAGGTGTTTTTCTAATACATTGATATTTGCATCTTCCTTCCTAGCCTGCATGTTTGACTATCTTACAGGCTGCATGTAATAAGTATCACATCAGGGCCCTTCTTCTACTCAATTCACAACTGTTCTATCACGACATAGATAAGAAAGCTGCATCTGCTTTTGTTGTGTAGTGGTAATCAGGTTTACCTGACGTGTGAAAGCCCCATGCTTTGAAAGTACACAGTAACAAAGAAACCGATGACTTTTATAAAAAGGTGTCATGTGTGTCTCTTACTTTGCACAAAAAGTGCCAGAGATGACTTCATTTGCAGTCACTTGAAAAGTAGGGATTCTCCAATAAATGGTAAATGGTTAAAACAAATCTGAAGAAATGCATGACATACCTGTGTGTGTGTGTGTACGCATGTATGTATATATAGGGAGAGAGAGAGCGTCAATATAAACAGACTTTATTTCAATCAAGCTGTCTTTTCTATCCTTCAGGAGCAGAATGTTCTGATCATCAGCGCTCCAGAATGTAGTGTTTTCTTGGCAAGCATCACATATTGTGATGTGTTAGCTAAAAGTTCCATATCCTAGAGACTGATATATTCCTCTGTACTTGTACCTTGGGGATTCATCAAAACCTGGCATCATAAGCAGCTTTCTACTGCCACAGACTGGACAGCGAAACAATTTAAAATATCCCAGAAAAAGAAAATAAGCATGCTTAATCAGAGCTTTCTGGACAGGAAGGACATTTGAGCAAGTGAGGAATAAGCACTGCTTTTGTTAATTTGCATAGGCAGAATAGAGACTTCTGGGAAAAGGCCGAAATTACAGTCACAGAAAATGGCTGCATCTATAGAGAACGCTAAGAAGTGTTGGCAGCTTTTCCTCTGACCCTGGCCACTTTTACAAGCAATCCTATGATAGTCAGCAGGACCCACCCTAAAAAGGAAGGGGCATCCACTTGGACCCTTTCCACCTTTTCTAAATCTCGCCTGATCGAGCCTGATTGAGCACTGATTGAGCAGATAAGCACATGTCATTCTCATTTCAGAAAGGTATTGGTTAGCTTGCTGCTAGCAGCTCAGTTATGTTATGATGTTAGAGGCTATGCAAGGAATGCTTTAGTCCAGCGATATGCAGTTTTTATTGCGCCTTGCATTCAGCAGGAAGATCTTTAGCTTGAATCTGTGGCCTAGGTATTCACCTTGGTATTTCTTTTGGCACAAAGTGAAGGAGTATTTGAGAGAAAATGCACAATGTGTTTCTTATGTTGTTATGAACAACTTGTTACTCTTTCTCATTAAGCTTCAGCCACTGAAGAAATATATAAATAAGGGCTGACTTCCTGTAAGACGTGTCCAAAGCTGGGACGGAATAAAAGGAGACACTTGTAAATGATAGTGCTATCGTTTGAGAAAGGGTAAGTTGAGACTGACTTTCATGCGTATTCACAGACCAAGCATCATAAAGATACCAGCATGATCTTCATTGCGGGCTTAGAGCCGGTATTAGCTTTTGAGAGGTAAGAGGATTTTGAGGGCTCGTTGGTCTAGGGGTATGATTCTCGCTTTGGGTGCGAGAGGTCCCGGGTTCAAATCCCGGACGAGCCCTTTTCTTGGTACTCTTTTCAAGTTGTTTTGAAGTTTGCGTTTCAAAACCAACATCAATTTTTTCTTTGCAGTAGTGGATAATTCTTTGCTAGAGTCTCATGCTTCAGCCCTGCCCAGTCTGAGCTAATACCAAACATCTGGTCTTGCATGGCATGTACGAGCGTTCAGCTAGGGATGTCGGGCAGGTTGCATGAAAGAAATCTAAAGCCAGAGGCCCATGGAATAGCCAGTTCGGAGCAGTTTCATTACAGAAAAATCAACTGTAGGTATCTGTTTCTGTAGTGTAGTGGTTATCACGTTTGCCTCACACGCGAAAGGTCCCCGGTTCGAAACCGGGCAGAAACAGTTGTTATATTGTGTTGGCTACAATGTTGATAGGTGCCGTTTTGCCATGGAATTGTCCAAGCCCTGAAGATTATTTCATGCAATCTCGTTCCAAGAAAGGGAATTCTCTCAAAACACTAAAGTAATCGGCGTGTGGATGTATCTGTTGGTTCTCAGACCTTGCTTTCAAAAGAGCCCTGCAATCGGTTCACTGCTCACCTAGAACAAGCATTAACATGGAGAATTGTTGGCACCAACAGGAATCTTATTTTAGTGGAGTGTTTCTGGCTTTGAGTGCAGAGGCCCTCGGCTCAATTCCAAGATGATCCTTCTCAAGGTGATGATACAAATGCATTGTCACCTTTACGTTTAATGTCAGAATCATTTATTTCCAGTTGGTGGTGTAAGAATGTTTGCAACAGTATGGCGATTTTTCCTAGCCATGCATGAATGAAAGCATATCACTCGCCTTTAGGTGTTTTTCTAATACATTGATATTTGCATCTTCCTTCCTAGCCTGCATGTTTGACTATCTTACAGGCTGCATGTAATAAGTATCACATCAGGGCCCTTCTTCTACTCAATTCACAACTGTTCTATCACGACATAGATAAGAAAGCTGCATCTGCTTTTGTTGTGTAGTGGTAATCAGGTTTACCTGACGTGTGAAAGCCCCATGCTTTGAAAGTACACAGTAACAAAGAAACCGATGACTTTTATAAAAAGGTGTCATGTGTGTCTCTTACTTTGCACAAAAAGTGCCAGAGATGACTTCATTTGCAGTCACTTGAAAAGTAGGGATTCTCCAATAAATGGTAAATGGTTGAAACAAATCTGAAGAAATGCATGACATACCTGTGTGTGTGTGTGTACGCATGTATGTATATATAGGGAGAGAGAGAGCGTCAATATAAACAGACTTTATTTCAATCAAGCTGTCTTTTCTATCCTTCAGGAGCAGAATGTTCTGATCATCAGCGCACCAGAATGTAGTGTTTTCTTGGCAAGCATCACATATTGTGATGTTTTAGCTAAAAGTTCCATATCCTAGAGACTGATATATTCCTCTGTACTTGTACCTTGGGGATTCATCAAAACCTGGCATCATAAGCAGCTTTCTACTGCCACAGACTGGACAGCGAAACAATTTAAAATATCCCAGAAAAAGAAAATAAGCATGCTTAATCAGAGCTTTCTGGACAGGAAGGACATTTGAGCAAGTGAGGAATAAGCACTGCTTTTGTTAATTTGCATAGGCAGAATAGAGACTTCTGGGAAAAGGCCGAAATTACAGTCACAGAAAATGGCTGCATCTATAGAGAACGCTAAGAAGTGTTGACAGCTTTTCCTCTGACCCTGGCCACTTTTACAAGCAATCCTATGATAGTCAGCAGGACCCACCCTAAAAAGGAAGGGGCATCCACTTGGACCCTTTCCACCTTTTCTAAATCTCGCCTGATCGAGCAGATAAGCACATGTCATTCTCATTTCAGAAAGGTATTGGTTAGCTTGCTGCTAGCAGCTCAGTTATGTTATGATGTTAGAGGCTATGCAAGGAATGCTTTAGTCCAGCGATATGCAGTTTTTATTGCGCCTTGCATTCAGCAGGAAGATCTTTAGCTTGAATCTGTGGCCTAGGTATTCACCTTGGTATTTCTTTTGGCACAAAGTGAAGGAGTATTTGAGAGAAAATGCACAATGTGTTTCTTATGTTGTTATGAACAACTTGTTACTCTTTCTCATTAAGCTTCAGCCACTGAAGAAATATATAAATAAGGGCTGACTTCCTGTAAGACGTGTCCAAAGCTGGGACGGAATAAAAGGAGACACTTGTAAATGATAGTGCTATCGTTTGAGAAAGGGTAAGTTGAGACTGACTTTCATGCGTATTCACAGACCAAGCATCATAAAGATACCAGCATGATCTTCATTGCGGGCTTAGAGCCGGTATTAGCTTTTGAGAGGTAAGAGGATTTTGAGGGCTCGTTGGTCTAGGGGTATGATTCTCGCTTTGGGTGCGAGAGGTCCCGGGTTCAAATCCCGGACGAGCCCTTTTCTTGGTACTCTTTTCAAGTTGTTTTGAAGTTTGCGTTTCAAAACCAACATCAATTTTTTCTTTGCAGTAGTGGATAATTCTTTGCTAGAGTCTCATGCTTCAGCCCTGCCCAGTCTGAGCTAATACCAAACATCTGGTCTTGCATGGCATGTACGAGCGTTCAGCTAGGGATGTCGGGCAGGTTGCATGAAAGAAATCTAAAGCCAGAGGCCCATGGAATAGCCAGTTCGGAGCAGTTTCATTACAGAAAAATCAACTGTAGGTATCTGTTTCTGTAGTGTAGTGGTTATCACGTTTGCCTCACACGCGAAAGGTCCCTGGTTTGAAACCGGGCAGAAACAGTTGTTATATTGTGTTGGCTACAATGTTGATAGGTGCCGTTTTGCCATGGAATTGTCCAAGCCCTGAAGATTATTTCATGCAATCTCGTTCCAAGAAAGGGAATTCTCTCAAAACACTAAAGTAATCGGCGTGTGGATGTATCTGTTGGTTCTCAGACCTTGCTTTCAAAAGAGCCCTGCAATCGGTTCACTGCTCACCTAGAACAAGCATTAACATGGAGAATTGTTGGCACCAACAGGAATCTTATTTTAGTGGAGTGTTTCTGGCTTTGAGTGCAGAGGCCCTCGGCTCAATTCCAAGATGATCCTTCTCAAGGTGATGATACAAATGCATTGTCACCTTTACGTTTAATGTCAGAATCATTTATTTCCAGTTGGTGGTGTAAGAATGTTTGCAACAGTATGGCGATTTTTCCTAGCCATGCATGAATGAAAGCATATCACTCGCCTTTAGGTGTTTTTCTAATACATTGATATTTGCATCTTCCTTCCTAGCCTGCATGTTTGACTATCTTACAGGCTGCATGTAATAAGTATCACATCAGGGCCCTTCTTCTACTCAATTCACAACTGTTCTATCACGACATAGATAAGAAAGCTGCATCTGCTTTTGTTGTGTAGTGGTAATCAGGTTTACCTGACGTGTGAAAGCCCCATGCTTTGAAAGTACACAGTAACAAAGAAACCGATGACTTTTATAAAAAGGTGTCATGTGTGTCTCTTACTTTGCACAAAAAGTGCCAGAGATGACTTCATTTGCAGTCACTTGAAAAGTAGGGATTCTCCAATAAATGGTAAATGGTTGAAACAAATCTGAAGAAATGCATGACATACCTGTGTGTGTGTGTGTACGCATGTATGTATATATAGGGAGAGAGAGAGCGTCAATATAAACAGACTTTATTTCAATCAAGCTGTCTTTTCTATCCTTCAGGAGCAGAATGTTCTGATCATCAGCGCTCCAGAATGTAGTGTTTTCTTGGCAAGCATCACATATTGTGATGTGTTAGCTAAAAGTTCCATATCCTAGAGACTGATATATTCCTCTGTACTTGTACCTTGGGGATTCATCAAAACCTGGCATCATAAGCAGCTTTCTACTGCCACAGACTGGACAGCGAAACAATTTAAAATATCCCAGAAAAAGAAAATAAGCATGCTTAATCAGAGCTTTCTGGACAGGAAGGACATTTGAGCAAGTGAGGAATAAGCACTGCTTTTGTTAATTTGCATAGGCAGAATAGAGACTTCTGGGAAAAGGCCGAAATTACAGTCACAGAAAATGGCTGCATCTATAGAGAACGCTAAGAAGTGTTGGCAGCTTTTCCTCTGACCCTGGCCACTTTTACAAGCAATCCTATGATAGTCAGCAGGACCCACCCTAAAAAGGAAGGGGCATCCACTTGGACCCTTTCCACCTTTTCTAAATCTCGCCTGATCGAGCCTGATTGAGCACTGATTGAGCAGATAAGCACATGTCATTCTCATTTCAGAAAGGTATTGGTTAGCTTGCTGCTAGCAGCTCAGTTATGTTATGATGTTAGAGGCTATGCAAGGAATGCTTTAGTCCAGCGATATGCAGTTTTTATTGCGCCTTGCATTCAGCAGGAAGATCTTTAGCTTGAATCTGTGACCTAGGTATTCACCTTGGTATTTCTTTTGGCACAAAGTGAAGGAGTATTTGAGAGAAAATGCACAATGTGTTTCTTATGTTGTTATGAACAACTTGTTACTCTTTCTCATTAAGCTTCAGCCACTGCAGGAATATATAAATAAGGGCTGACTTCCTGTAAGACGTGTCCAAAGCTGGGACGGAATAAAAGGAGACACTTGTAAATGATAGTGCTATCGTTTGAGAAAGGGTAAGTTGAGACTGACTTTCATGCGTATTCACAGACCAAGCATCATAAAGATACCAGCATGATCTTCATTGCGGGCTTAGAGCCGGTATTAGCTTTTGAGAGGTAAGAGGATTTTGAGGGCTCGTTGGTCTAGGGGTATGATTCTCGCTTTGGGTGCGAGAGGTCCCGGGTTCAAATCCCGGACGAGCCCTTTTCTTGGTACTCTTTTCAAGTTGTTTTGAAGTTTGCGTTTCAAAACCAACATCAATTTTTTCTTTGCAGTAGTGGATAATTCTTTGCTAGAGTCTCATGCTTTAGCCCTGCCCAGTCTGAGCTAATACCAAACATCTGGTCTTGCATGGCATGTACGAGCGTTCAGCTAGGGATGTCGGGCAGGTTGCATGAAAGAAATCTAAAGCCAGAGGCCCATGGAATAGCCAGTTCGGAGCAGTTTCATTACAGAAAAATCAACTGTAGGTATCTGTTTCTGTAGTGTAGTGGTTATCACGTTCGCCTCACACGCGAAAGGTCCCCGGTTCGAAACCGGGCAGAAACAGTTGTTATATTGTGTTGGCTACAATGTTGATAGGTGCCGTTTTGCCATGGAATTGTCCAAGCCCTGAAGATTATTTCATGCAATCTCGTTCCAAGAAAGGGAATTCTCTCAAAACACTAAAGTAATCGGCGTGTGGATGTATCTGTTGGTTCTCAGACCTTGCTTTCAAAAGAGCCCTGCAATCGGTTCACTGCTCACCTAGAACAAGCATTAACATGGAGAATTGTTGGCACCAACAGGAATCTTATTTTAGTGGAGTGTTTCTGGCTTTGAGTGCAGAGGCCCTCGGCTCAATTCCAAGATGATCCTTCTCAAGGTGATGATACAAATGCATTGTCACCTTTACGTTTAATGTCAGAATCATTTATTTCCAGTTGGTGGTGTAAGAATGTTTGCAACAGTATGGCGATTTTTCCTAGCCATGCATGAATGAAAGCATATCACTCGCCTTTAGGTGTTTTTCTAATACATTGATATTTGCATCTTCCTTCCTAGCCTGCATGTTTGACTATCTTACAGGCTGCATGTAATAAGTATCACATCAGGGCCCTTCTTCTACTCAATTCACAACTGTTCTATCACGACATAGATAAGAAAGCTGCATCTGCTTTTGTTGTGTAGTGGTAATCAGGTTTACCTGACGTGTGAAAGCCCCATGCTTTGAAAGTACACAGTAACAAAGAAACCGATGACTTTTATAAAAAGGTGTCATGTGTGTCTCTTACTTTGCACAAAAAGTGCCAGAGATGACTTAATTTGCAGTCACTTGAAAAGTAGGGATTCTCCAATAAATGGTAAATGGTTGAAACAAATCTGAAGAAATGCATGACATACCTGTGTGTGTGTGTGTACGCATGTATGTATATATAGGGAGAGAGAGAGCGTCAATATAAACAGACTTTATTTCAATCAAGCTGTCTTTTCTATCCTTCAGGAGCAGAATGTTCTGATCATCAGCGCTCCAGAATGTAGTGTTTTCTTGGCAAGCATCACATATTGTGATGTGTTAGCTAAAAGTTCCATATCCTAGAGACTGATATATTCCTCTGTACTTGTACCTTGGGGATTCATCAAAACCTGGCATCATAAGCAGCTTTCTACTGCCACAGACTGGACAGCGAAACAATTTAAAATATCCCAGAAAAAGAAAATAAGCATGCTTAATCAGAGCTTTCTGGACAGGAAGGACATTTGAGCAAGTGAGGAATAAGCACTGCTTTTGTTAATTTGCATAGGCAGAATAGAGACTTCTGGGAAAAGGCCGAAATTACAGTCACAGAAAATGGCTGCATCTATAGAGAACGCTAAGAAGTGTTGGCAGCTTTTCCTCTGACCCTGGCCACTTTTACAAGCAATCCTATGATAGTCAGCAGGACCCACCCTAAAAAGGAAGGGGCATCCACTTGGACCCTTTCCACCTTTTCTAAATCTCGCCTGATCGAGCACTGATTGAGCAGATAAGCACATGTCATTCTCATTTCAGAAAGGTATTGGTTAGCTTGCTGCTAGCAGCTCAGTTATGTTATGATGTTAGAGGCTATGCAAGGAATGCTTTAGTCCAGCGATATGCAGTTTTTATTGCGCCTTGCATTCAGCAGGAAGATCTTTAGCTTGAATCTGTGGCCTAGGTATTCACCTTGGTATTTCTTTTGGCACAAAGTGAAGGAGTATTTGAGAGAAAATGCACAATGTGTTTCTTATGTTGTTATGAACAACTTGTTACTCTTTCTCATTAAGCTTCAGCCACTGCAGAAATATATAAATAAGGGCTGACTTCCTGTAAGACGTGTCCAAAGCTGGGACGGAATAAAAGGAGACACTTGTAAATGATAGTGCTATCGTTTGAGAAAGGGTAAGTTGAGACTGACTTTCATGCGTATTCACAGACCAAGCATCATAAAGATACCAGCATGATCTTCATTGCGGGCTTAGAGCCGGTATTAGCTTTTGAGAGGTAAGAGGATTTTGAGGGCTCGTTGGTCTAGGGGTATGATTCTCGCTTTGGGTGCGAGAGGTCCCGGGTTCAAATCCCGGACGAGCCCTTTTCTTGGTACTCTTTTCAAGTTGTTTTGAAGTTTGCGTTTCAAAACCAACATAAATTTTTTCTTTGCAGTAGTGGATAATTCTTTGCTAGAGTCTCATGCTTCAGCCCTGCCCAGTCTGAGCTAATACCAAACATCTGGTCTTGCATGGCATGTACGAGCGTTCAGCTAGGGATGTCGGGCAGGTTGCATGAAAGAAATCTAAAGCCAGAGGCCCATGGAATAGCCAGTTCGGAGCAGTTTCATTACAGAAAAATCAACTGTAGGTATCTGTTTCTGTAGTGTAGTGGTTATCACGTTTGCCTCACACGCGAAAGGTCCCCGGTTTGAAACCGGGCAGAAACAGTTGTTATATTGTGTTGGCTACAATGTTGATAGGTGCCGTTTTGCCATGGAATTGTCCAAGCCCTGAAGATTATTTCATGCAATCTCGTTCCAAGAAAGGGAATTCTCTCAAAACACTAAAGTAATCGGCGTGTGGATGTATCTGTTGGTTCTCAGACCTTGCTTTCAAAAGAGCCCTGCAATCGGTTCACTGCTCACCTAGAACAAGCATTAACATGGAGAATTGTTGGCACCAACAGGAATCTTATTTTAGTGGAGTGTTTCTGGCTTTGAGTGCAGAGGCCCTCGGCTCAATTCCAAGATGATCCTTCTCAAGGTGATGATACAAATGCATTGTCACCTTTACGTTTAATGTCAGAATCATTTATTTCCAGTTGGTGGTGTAAGAATGTTTGCAACAGTATGGCGATTTTTCCTAGCCATGCATGAATGAAAGCATATCACTCGCCTTTAGGTGTTTTTCTAATACATTGATATTTGCATCTTCCTTCCTAGCCTGCATGTTTGACTATCTTACAGGCTGCATGTAATAAGTATCACATCAGGGCCCTTCTTCTACTCAATTCACTACTGTTCTATCACGACATAGATAAGAAAGCTGCATCTGCTTTTGTTGTGTAGTGGTAATCAGGTTTACCTGACGTGTGAAAGCCCCATGCTTTGAAAGTACACAGTAACAAAGAAACCGATGACTTTTATAAAAAGGTGTCATGTGTGTCTCTTACTTTGCACAAAAAGTGCCAGAGATGACTTCATTTGCAGTCACTTGAAAAGTAGGGATTCTCCAATAAATGGTAAATGGTTGAAACAAATCTGAAGAAATGCATGACATACCTGTGTGTGTGTGTGTACGCATGTATGTATATATAGGGAGAGAGAGAGCGTCAATATAAACAGACTTTATTTCAATCAAGCTGTCTTTTCTATCCTTCAGGAGCAGAATGTTCTGATCATCAGCGCTCCAGAATGTAGTGTTTTCTTGGCAAGCATCACATATTGTGATGTGTTAGCTAAAAGTTCCATATCCTAGAGACTGATATATTCCTCTGTACTTGTACCTTGGGGATTCATCAAAACCTGGCATCATAAGCAGCTTTCTACTGCCACAGACTGGACAGCGAAACAATTTAAAATATCCCAGAAAAAGAAAATAAGCATGCTTAATCAGAGCTTTCTGGACAGGAAGGACATTTGAGCAAGTGAGGAATAAGCACTGCTTTTGTTAATTTGCATAGGCAGAATAGAGACTTCTGGGAAAAGGCCGAAATTACAGTCACAGAAAATGGCTGCATCTATAGAGAACGCTAAGAAGTGTTGGCAGCTTTTCCTCTGACCCTGGCCACTTTTACAAGCAATCCTATGATAGTCAGCAGGACCCACCCTAAAAAGGAAGGGGCATCCACTTGGACCCTTTCCACCTTTTCTAAATCTCGCCTGATCGAGCACTGATTGAGCAGATAAGCACATGTCATTCTCATTTCAGAAAGGTATTGGTTAGCTTGCTGCTAGCAGCTCAGTTATGTTATGATGTTAGAGGCTATGCAAGGAATGCTTTAGTCCAGCGATATGCAGTTTTTATTGCGCCTTGCATTCAGCAGGAGGATCTTTAGCTTGAATCTGTGGCCTAGGTATTCACCTTGGTATTTTTTTTGGCACAAAGTGAAGGAGTATTTGAGAGAAAATGCACAATGTGTTTCTTATGTTGTTATGAACAACTTGTTACTCTTTCTC
The DNA here is from genome assembly GCF_964204655.1 of Triturus cristatus. Lineage (NCBI taxonomy): Eukaryota > Metazoa > Chordata > Amphibia > Caudata > Salamandridae > Triturus > Triturus cristatus. The sequence continues at coordinate 739,411,514 of NC_140591.1, read as the reverse complement.
ATTAAGCTTCAGCCACTGCAGAAATATATAAATAAGGGCTGACTTCCTGTAAGACGTGTCCAAAGCTGGGACGGAATAAAAGGAGACACTTGTAAATGATAGTGCTATCGTTTGAGAAAGGGTAAGTTGAGACTGACTTTCATGCGTATTCACAGACCAAGCATCATAAAGATACCAGCATGATCTTCATTGCGGGCTTAGAGCCGGTATTAGCTTTTGAGAGGTAAGAGGATTTTGAGGGCTCGTTGGTCTAGGGGTATGATTCTCGCTTTGGGTGCGAGAGGTCCCGAGTTCAAATCCCGGACGAGCCCTTTTCTTGGTACTCTTTTCAAGTTGTTTTGAAGTTTGCGTTTCAAAACCAACATCAATTTTTTCTTTGCAGTAGTGGATAATTCTTTGCTAGAGTCTCATGCTTCAGCCCTGCCCAGTCTGAGCTAATACCAAACATCTGGTCTTGCATGGCATGTACGAGCGTTCAGCTAGGGATGTCGGGCAGGTTGCATGAAAGAAATCTAAAGCCAGAGGCCCATGGAATAGCCAGTTCGGAGCAGTTTCATTACAGAAAAATCAACTGTAGGTATCTGTTTCTGTAGTGTAGTGGTTATCACGTTCGCCTCACACGCGAAAGGTCCCCGGTTCGAAACCGGGCAGAAACAGTTGTTATATTGTGTTGGCTACAATGTTGATAGGTGCCGTTTTGCCATGGAATTGTCCAAGCCCTGAAGATTATTTCATGCAATCTCGTTCCAAGAAAGGGAATTCTCTCAAAACACTAAAGTAATCGGCGTGTGGATGTATCTGTTGGTTCTCAGACCTTGCTTTCAAAAGAGCCCTGCAATCGGTTCACTGCTCACCTAGAACAAGCATTAACATGGAGAATTGTTGGCACCAACAGGAATCTTATTTTAGTGGAGTGTTTCTGGCTTTGAGTGCAGAGGCCCTCGGCTCAATTCCAAGATGATCCTTCTCAAGGTGATGATACAAATGCATTGTCACCTTTACGTTTAATGTCAGAATCATTTATTTCCAGTTGGTGGTGTAAGAATGTTTGCAACAGTATGGCGATTTTTCCTAGCCATGCATGAATGAAAGCATATCACTCGCCTTTAGGTGTTTTTCTAATACATTGATATTTGCATCTTCCTTCCTAGCCTGCATGTTTGACTATCTTACAGGCTGCATGTAATAAGTATCACATCAGGGCCCTTCTTCTACTCAATTCACAACTGTTCTATCACGACATAGATAAGAAAGCTGCATCTGCTTTTGTTGTGTAGTGGTAATCAGGTTTACCTGACGTGTGAAAGCCCCATGCTTTGAAAGTACACAGTAACAAAGAAACCGATGACTTTTATAAAAAGGTGTCATGTGTGTCTCTTACTTTGCACAAAAAGTGCCAGAGATGACTTCATTTGCAGTCACTTGAAAAGTAGGGATTCTCCAATAAATGGTAAATGGTTGAAACAAATCTGAAGAAATGCATGACATACCTGTGTGTGTGTGTGTACGCATGTATGTATATATAGGGAGAGAGAGAGCGTCAATATAAACAGACTTTATTTCAATCAAGCTGTCTTTTCTATCCTTCAGGAGCAGAATGTTCTGATCATCAGCGCTCCAGAATGTAGTGTTTTCTTGGCAAGCATCACATATTGTGATGTGTTAGCTAAAAGTTCCATATCCTAGAGACTGATATATTCCTCTGTACTTGTACCTTGGGGATTCATCAAAACCTGGCATCATAAGCAGCTTTCTACTGCCACAGACTGGACAGCGAAACAATTTAAAATATCCCAGAAAAAGAAAATAAGCATGCTTAATCAGAGCTTTCTGGACAGGAAGGACATTTGAGCAAGTGAGGAATAAGCACTGCTTTTGTTAATTTGCATAGGCAGAATAGAGACTTCTGGGAAAAGGCCGAAATTACAGTCACAGAAAATGGCTGCATCTATAGAGAACGCTAAGAAGTGTTGGCAGCTTTTCCTCTGACCCTGGCCACTTTTACAAGCAATCCTATGATAGTCAGCAGGACCCACCCTAAAAAGGAAGGGGCATCCACTTGGACCCTTTCCACCTTTTCTAAATCTCGCCTGATCGAGCCTGATTGAGCACTGATTGAGCAGATAAGCACATGTCATTCTCATTTCAGAAAGGTATTGGTTAGCTTGCTGCTAGCAGCTCAGTTATGTTATGATGTTAGAGGCTATGCAAGGAATGCTTTAGTCCAGCGATATGCAGTTTTTATTGCGCCTTGCATTCAGCAGGAAGATCTTTAGCTTGAATCTGTGGCCTAGGTATTCACCTTGGTATTTCTTTTGGCACAAAGTGAAGGAGTATTTGAGAGAAAATGCACAATGTGTTTCTTATGTTGTTATGAACAACTTGTTACTCTTTCTCATTAAGCTTCAGCCACTGAAGAAATATATAAATAAGGGCTGACTTCCTGTAAGACGTGTCCAAAGCTGGGACGGAATAAAAGGAGACACTTGTAAATGATAGTGCTATCGTTTGAGAAAGGGTAAGTTGAGACTGACTTTCATGCGTATTCACAGACCAAGCATCATAAAGATACCAGCATGATCTTCATTGCGGGCTTAGAGCCGGTATTAGCTTTTGAGAGGTAAGAGGATTTTGAGGGCTCGTTGGTCTAGGGGTATGATTCTTGCTTTGGGTGCGAGAGGTCCCGGGTTCAAATCCCGGACGAGCCCTTTTCTTGGTACTCTTTTCAAGTTGTTTTGAAGTTTGCGTTTCAAAACCAACATCAATTTTTTCTTTGCAGTAGTGGATAATTCTTTGCTAGAGTCTCATGCTTCAGCCCTGCCCAGTCTGAGCTAATACCAAACATCTGGTCTTGCATGGCATGTACGAGCGTTCAGCTAGGGATGTCGGGCAGGTTGCATGAAAGAAATCTAAAGCCAGAGGCCCATGGAATAGCCAGTTCGGAGCAGTTTCATTACAGAAAAATCAACTGTAGGTATCTGTTTCTGTAGTGTAGTGGTTATCACGTTTGCCTCACACGCGAAAGGTCCCCGGTTCGAAACCGGGCAGAAACAGTTGTTATATTGTGTTGGCTACAATGTTGATAGGTGCCGTTTTGCCATGGAATTGTCCAAGCCCTGAAGATTATTTCATGCAATCTCGTTCCAAGAAAGGGAATTCTCTCAAAACACTAAAGTAATCGGCGTGTGGATGTATCTGTTGGTTCTCAGACCTTGCTTTCAAAAGAGCCCTGCAATCGGTTCACTGCTCACCTAGAACAAGCATTAACATGGAGAATTGTTGGCACCAACAGGAATCTTATTTTAGTGGAGTGTTTCTGGCTTTGAGTGCAGAGGCCCTCGGCTCAATTCCAAGATGATCCTTCTCAAGGTGATGATACAAATGCATTGTCACCTTTACGTTTAATGTCAGAATCATTTATTTCCAGTTGGTGGTGTAAGAATGTTTGCAACAGTATGGCGATTTTTCCTAGCCATGCATGAATGAAAGCATATCACTCGCCTTTAGGTGTTTTTCTAATACATTGATATTTGCATCTTCCTTCCTAGCCTGAATGTTTGACTATCTTACAGGCTGCATGTAATAAGTATCACATCAGGGCCCTTCTTCTACTCAATTCACAACTGTTCTATCACGACATAGATAAGAAAGCTGCATCTGCTTTTGTTGTGTAGTGGTAATCAGGTTTACCTGACGTGTGAAAGCCCCATGCTTTGAAAGTACACAGTAACAAAGAAACCGATGACTTTTATAAAAAGGTGTCATGTGTGTCTCTTACTTTGCACAAAAAGTGCCAGAGATGACTTCATTTGCAGTCACTTGAAAAGTAGGGATTCTCCAATAAATGGTAAATGGTTGAAACAAATCTGAAGAAATGCATGACATACCTGTGTGTGTGTGTGTACGCATGTATGTATATATAGGGAGAGAGAGAGCGTCAATATAAACAGACTTTATTTCAATCAAGCTGTCTTTTCTATCCTTCAGGAGCAGAATGTTCTGATCATCAGCGCTCCAGAATGTAGTGTTTTCTTGGCAAGCATCACATATTGTGATGTTTTAGCTAAAAGTTCCATATCCTAGAGACTGATATATTCCTCTGTACTTGTACCTTGGGGATTCATCAAAACCTGGCATCATAAGCAGCTTTCTACTGCCACAGACTGGACAGCGAAACAATTTAAAATATCCCAGAAAAAGAAAATAAGCATGCTTAATCAGAGCTTTCTGGACAGGAAGGACATTTGAGCAAGTGAGGAATAAGCACTGCTTTTGTTAATTTGCATAGGCAGAATAGAGACTTCTGGGAAAAGGCCGAAATTACAGTCACAGAAAATGGCTGCATCTATAGAGAACGCTAAGAAGTGTTGACAGCTTTTCCTCTGACCCTGGCCACTTTTACAAGCAATCCTATGATAGTCAGCAGGACCCACCCTAAAAAGGAAGGGGCATCCACTTGGACCCTTTCCACCTTTTCTAAATCTCGCCTGATCGAGCAGATAAGCACATGTCATTCTCATTTCAGAAAGGTATTGGTTAGCTTGCTGCTAGCAGCTCAGTTATGTTATGATGTTAGAGGCTATGCAAGGAATGCTTTAGTCCAGCGATATGCAGTTTTTATTGCGCCTTGCATTCAGCAGGAAGATCTTTAGCTTGAATCTGTGGCCTAGGTATTCACCTTGGTATTTCTTTTGGCACAAAGTGAAGGAGTATTTGAGAGAAAATGCACAATGTGTTTCTTATGTTGTTATGAACAACTTGTTACTCTTTCTCATTAAGCTTCAGCCACTGAAGAAATATATAAATAAGGGCTGACTTCCTGTAAGACGTGTCCAAAGCTGGGACGGAATAAAAGGAGACACTTGTAAATGATAGTGCTATCGTTTGAGAAAGGGTAAGTTGAGACTGACTTTCATGCGTATTCACAGACCAAGCATCATAAAGATACCAGCATGATCTTCATTGCGGGCTTAGAGCCGGTATTAGCTTTTGAGAGGTAAGAGGATTTTGAGGGCTCGTTGGTCTAGGGGTATGATTCTCGCTTTGGGTGCGAGAGGTCCCGGGTTCAAATCCCGGACGAGCCCTTTTCTTGGTACTCTTTTCAAGTTGTTTTGAAGTTTGCGTTTCAAAACCAACATCAATTTTTTCTTTGCAGTAGTGGATAATTCTTTGCTAGAGTCTCATGCTTCAGCCCTGCCCAGTCTGAGCTAATACCAAACATCTGGTCTTGCATGGCATGTACGAGCGTTCAGCTAGGGATGTCGGGCAGGTTGCATGAAAGAAATCTAAAGCCAGAGGCCCATGGAATAGCCAGTTCGGAGCAGTTTCATTACAGAAAAATCAAGTGTAGGAATCTGTTTCTGTAGTGTAGTGGTTATCACGTTTGCCTCACACGCGAAAGGTCCCTGGTTTGAAACCGGGCAGAAACAGTTGTTATATTGTGTTGGCTACAATGTTGATAGGTGCCGTTTTGCCATGGAATTGTCCAAGCCCTGAAGATTATTTCATGCAATCTCGTTCCAAGAAAGGGAATTCTCTCAAAACACTAAAGTAATCGGCGTGTGGATGTATCTGTTGGTTCTCAGACCTTGCTTTCAAAAGAGCCCTGCAATCGGTTCACTGCTCACCTAGAACAAGCATTAACATGGAGAATTGTTGGCACCAACAGGAATCTTATTTTAGTGGAGTGTTTCTGGCTTTGAGTGCAGAGGCCCTCGGCTCAATTCCAAGATGATCCTTCTCAAGGTGATGATACAAATGCATTGTCACCTTTACGTTTAATGTCAGAATCATTTATTTCCAGTTGGTGGTGTAAGAATGTTTGCAACAGTATGGCGATTTTTCCTAGCCATGCATGAATGAAAGCATATCACTCGCCTTTAGGTGTTTTTCTAATACATTGATATTTGCATCTTCCTTCCTAGCCTGCATGTTTGACTATCTTACAGGCTGCATGTAATAAGTATCACATCAGGGCCCTTCTTCTACTCAATTCACAACTGTTCTATCACGACATAGATAAGAAAGCTGCATCTGCTTTTGTTGTGTAGTGGTAATCAGGTTTACCTGACGTGTGAAAGCCCCATGCTTTGAAAGTACACAGTAACAAAGAAACCGATGACTTTTATAAAAAGGTGTCATGTGTGTCTCTTACTTTGCACAAAAAGTGCCAGAGATGACTTCATTTGCAGTCACTTGAAAAGTAGGGATTCTCCAATAAATGGTAAATGGTTGAAACAAATCTGAAGAAATGCATGACATACCTGTGTGTGTGTGTGTACGCATGTATGTATATATAGGGAGAGAGAGAGCGTCAATATAAACAGACTTTATTTCAATCAAGCTGTCTTTTCTATCCTTCAGGAGCAGAATGTTCTGATCATCAGCGCTCCAGAATGTAGTGTTTTCTTGGCAAGCATCACATATTGTGATGTGTTAGCTAAAAGTTCCATATCCTAGAGACTGATATATTCCTCTGTACTTGTACCTTGGGGATTCATCAAAACCTGGCATCATAAGCAGCTTTCTACTGCCACAGACTGGACAGCGAAACAATTTAAAATATCCCAGAAAAAGAAAATAAGCATGCTTAATCAGAGCTTTCTGGACAGGAAGGACATTTGAGCAAGTGAGGAATAAGCACTGCTTTTGTTAATTTGCATAGGCAGAATAGAGACTTCTGGGAAAAGGCCGAAATTACAGTCACAGAAAATGGCTGCATCTATAGAGAACGCTAAGAAGTGTTGGCAGCTTTTCCTCTGACCCTGGCCACTTTTACAAGCAATCCTATGATAGTCAGCAGGACCCACCCTAAAAAGGAAGGGGCATCCACTTGGACCCTTTCCACCTTTTCTAAATCTCGCCTGATCGAGCCTGATTGAGCACTGATTGAGCAGATAAGCACATGTCATTCTCATTTCAGAAAGGTATTGGTTAGCTTGCTGCTAGCAGCTCAGTTATGTTATGATGTTAGAGGCTATGCAAGGAATGCTTTCGTCCAGCGATATGCAGTTTTTATTGCGCCTTGCATTCAGCAGGAAGATCTTTAGCTTGAATCTGTGACCTAGGTATTCACCTTGGTATTTCTTTTGGCACAAAGTGAAGGAGTATTTGAGAGAAAATGCACAATGTGTTTCTTATGTTGTTATGAACAACTTGTTACTCTTTCTCATTAAGCTTCAGCCACTGCAGAAATATATAAATAAGGGCTGACTTCCTGTAAGACGTGTCCAAAGCTGGGACGGAATAAAAGGAGACACTTGTAAATGATAGTGCTATCGTTTGAGAAAGGGTAAGTTGAGACTGACTTTCATGCGTATTCACAGACCAAGCATCATAAAGATACCAGCATGATCTTCATTGCGGGCTTAGAGCCGGTATTAGCTTTTGAGAGGAAAGAGGATTTTGAGGGCTCGTTGGTCTAGGGGTATGATTCTCGCTTTGGGTGCGAGAGGTCCCGGGTTCAAATCCCGGACGAGCCCTTTTCTTGGTACTCTTTTCAAGTTGTTTTGAAGTTTGCGTTTCAAAACCAACATCAATTTTTTCTTTGCAGTAGTGGATAATTCTTTGCTAGAGTCTCATGCTTTAGCCCTGCCCAGTCTGAGCTAATACCAAACATCTGGTCTTGCATGGCATGTACGAGCGTTCAGCTAGGGATGTCGGGCAGGTTGCATGAAAGAAATCTAAAGCCAGAGGCCCATGGAATAGCCAGTTCGGAGCAGTTTCATTACAGAAAAATCAACTGTAGGTATCTGTTTCTGTAGTGTAGTGGTTATCACGTTCGCCTCACACGCGAAAGGTCCCCGGTTCGAAACCGGGCAGAAACAGTTGTTATATTGTGTTGGCTACAATGTTGATAGGTGCCGTTTTGCCATGGAATTGTCCAAGCCCTGAAGATTATTTCATGCAATCTCGTTCCAAGAAAGGGAATTCTCTCAAAACACTAAAGTAATCGGCGTGTGGATGTATCTGTTGGTTCTCAGACCTTGCTTTCAAAAGAGCCCTGCAATCGGTTCACTGCTCACCTAGAACAAGCATTAACATGGAGAATTGTTGGCACCAACAGGAATCTTATTTTAGTGGAGTGTTTCTGGCTTTGAGTGCAGAGGCCCTCGGCTCAATTCCAAGATGATCCTTCTCAAGGTGATGATACAAATGCATTGTCACCTTTACGTTTAATGTCAGAATCATTTATTTCCAGTTGGTGGTGTAAGAATGTTTGCAACAGTATGGCGATTTTTCCTAGCCATGCATGAATGAAAGCATATCACTCGCCTTTAGGTGTTTTTCTAATACATTGATATTTGCATCTTCCTTCCTAGCCTGCATGTTTGACTATCTTACAGGCTGCATGTAATAAGTATCACATCAGGGCCCTTCTTCTACTCAATTCACAACTGTTCTATCACGACATAGATAAGAAAGCTGCATCTGCTTTTGTTGTGTAGTGGTAATCAGGTTTACCTGACGTGTGAAAGCCCCATGCTTTGAAAGTACACAGTAACAAAGAAACCGATGACTTTTATAAAAAGGTGTCATGTGTGTCTCTTACTTTGCACAAAAAGTGCCAGAGATGACTTCATTTGCAGTCACTTGAAAAGTAGGGATTCTCCAATAAATGGTAAATGGTTGAAACAAATCTGAAGAAATGCATGACATACCTGTGTGTGTGTGTGTACGCATGTATGTATATATAGGGAGAGAGAGAGCGTCAATATAAACAGACTTTATTTCAATCAAGCTGTCTTTTCTATCCTTCAGGAGCAGAATGTTCTGATCATCAGCGCTCCAGAATGTAGTGTTTTCTTGGCAAGCATCACATATTGTGATGTGTTAGCTAAAAGTTCCATATCCTAGAGACTGATATATTCCTCTGTACTTGTACCTTGGGGATTCATCAAAACCTGGCATCATAAGCAGCTTTCTACTGCCACAGACTGGACAGCGAAACAATTTAAAATATCCCAGAAAAAGAAAATAAGCATGCTTAATCAGAGCTTTCTGGACAGGAAGGACATTTGAGCAAGTGAGGAATAAGCACTGCTTTTGTTAATTTGCATAGGCAGAATAGAGACTTCTGGGAAAAGGCCGAAATTACAGTCACAGAAAATGGCTGCATCTATAGAGAACGCTAAGAAGTGTTGGCAGCTTTTCCTCTGACCCTGGCCACTTTTACAAGCAATCCTATGATAGTCAGCAGGACCCACCCTAAAAAGGAAGGGGCATCCACTTGGACCCTTTCCACCTTTTCTAAATCTCGCCTGATCGAGCCTCATTGAGCACTGATTGAGCAGATAAGCACATGTCATTCTCATTTCAGAAAGGTATTGGTTAGCTTGCTGCTAGCAGCTCAGTTATGTTATGATGTTAGAGGCTATGCAAGGAATGCTTTAGTCCAGCGATATGCAGTTTTTATTGCGCCTTGCATTCAGCAGGAAGATCTTTAGCTTGAATCTGTGACCTAGGTATTCACCTTGGTATTTCTTTTGGCACAAAGTGAAGGAGTATTTGAGAGAAAATGCACAATGTGTTTCTTATGTTGTTATGAACAACTTGTTACTCTTTCTCATTAAGCTTCAGCCACTGCAGAAATATATAAATAAGGGCTGACTTCCTGTAAGACGTGTCCAAAGCTGGGACGGAATAAAAGGAGACACTTGTAAATGATAGTGCTATCGTTTGAGAAAGGGTAAGTTGAGACTGACTTTCATGCGTATTCACAGACCAAGCATCATAAAGATACCAGCATGATCTTCATTGCGGGCTTAGAGCCGGTATTAGCTTTTGAGAGGTAAGAGGATTTTGAGGGCTCGTTGGTCTAGGGGTATGATTCTCGCTTTGGGTGCGAGAGGTCCCGGGTTCAAATCCCGGACGAGCCCTTTTCTTGGTACTCTTTTCAAGTTGTTTTGAAGTTTGCGTTTCAAAACCAACATCAATTTTTTCTTTGCAGTAGTGGATAATTCTTTGCTAGAGTCTCATGCTTCAGCCCTGCCCAGTCTGAGCTAATACCAAACATCTGGTCTTGCATGGCATGTACGAGCGTTCAGCTAGGGATGTCGGGCAGGTTGCATGAAAGAAATCTAAAGCCAGAGGCCCATGGAATAGCCAGTTCGGAGCAGTTTCATTACAGAAAAATCAACTGTAGGTATCTGTTTCTGTAGTGTAGTGGTTATCACGTTTGCCTCACACGCGAAAGGTCCCCGGTTCGAAACCGGGCAGAAACAGTTGTTATATTGTGTTGGCTACAATGTTGATAGGTGCCGTTTTGCCATGGAATTGTCCAAGCCCTGAAGATTATTTCATGCAATCTCGTTCCAAGAAAGGGAATTCTCTCAAAACACTAAAGTAATCGGCGTGTGGATGTATCTGTTGGTTCTCAGACCTTGCTTTCAAAAGAGCCCTGCAATCGGTTCACTGCTCACCTAGAACAAGCATTAACATGGAGAATTGTTGGCACCAACAGGAATCTTATTTTAGTGGAGTGTTTCTGGCTTTGAGTGCAGAGGCCCTCGGCTCAATTCCAAGATGATCCTTCTCAAGGTGATGATACAAATGCATTGTCACCTTTACGTTTAATGTCAGAATCATTTATTTCCAGTTGGTGGTGTAAGAATGTTTGCAACAGTATGGCGATTTTTCCTAGCCATGCATGAATGAAAGCATATCACTCGCCTTTAGGTGTTTTTCTAATACATTGATATTTGCATCTTCCTTCCTAGCCTGCATGTTTGACTATCTTACAGGCTGCATGTAATAAGTATCACATCAGGGCCCTTCTTCTACTCAATTCACAACTGTTCTATCACGACATAGATAAGAAAGCTGCATCTGCTTTTGTTGTGTAGTGGTAATCAGGTTTACCTGACGTGTGAAAGCCCCATGCTTTGAAAGTACACAGTAACAAAGAAACCGATGACTTTTATAAAAAGGTGTCATGTGTGTCTCTTACTTTGCACAAAAAGTGCCAGAGATGACTTCATTTGCAGTCACTTGAAAAGTAGGGATTCTCCAATAAATGGTAAATGGTTGAAACAAATCTGAAGAAATGCATGACATACCTGTGTTTTGTGTGTGTACGCATGTATGTATATATAGGGAGAGAGAGAGCGTCAATATAAACAGACTTTATTTCAATCAAGCTGTCTTTTCTGTCCTTCAGGAGCAGAATGTTCTGATCATCAGCGCTCCAGAATGTAGTGTTTTCTTGGCAAGCATCACATATTGTGATGTTTTAGCTAAAAGTTCCATATCCTAGAGACTGATATATTCCTCTGTACTTGTACCTTGGGGATTCATCAAAACCTGGCATCATAAGCAGCTTTCTACTGCCACAGACTGGACAGCGAAACAATTTAAAATATCCCAGAAAAAGAAAATAAGCATGCTTAATCAGAGCTTTCTGGACAGGAAGGACATTTGAGCAAGTGAGGAATAAGCACTGCTTTTGTTAATTTGCATAGGCAGAATAGAGACTTCTGGGAAAAGGCCGAAATTACAGTCACAGAAAATGGCTGCATCTATAGAGAACGCTAAGAAGTGTTGGCAGCTTTTCCTCTGACCCTGGCCACTTTTACAAGCAATCCTATGATAGTCAGCAGGACCCACCCTAAAAAGGAAGGGGCATCCACTTGGACCCTTTCCACCTTTTCTAAATCTCGCCTGATCGAGCCTGATCGAGCAGATAAGCACATGTCATTCTCATTTCAGAAAGGTATTGGTTAGCTTGCTGCTAGCAGCTCAGTTATGTTATGATGTTAGAGGCTATGCAAGGAATGCTTTAGTCCAGCGATATGCAGTTTTTATTGCGCCTTGCATTCAGCAGGAAGATCTTTAGCTTGAATCTGTGGCCTAGGTATTCACCTTGGTATTTCTTTTGGCACAAAGTGAAGGAGTATTTGAGAGAAAATGCACAATGTGTTTCTTATGTTGTTATGAACAACTTGTTACTCTTTCTCATTAAGCTTCAGCCACTGAAGAAATATATAAATAAGGGCTGACTTCCTGTAAGACGTGTCCAAAGCTGGGACGGAATAAAAGGAGACACTTGTAAATGATAGTGCTATCGTTTGAGAAAGGGTAAGTTGAGACTGACTTTCATGCGTATTCACAGACCAAGCATCATAAAGATACCAGCATGATCTTCATTGCGGGCTTAGAGCCGGTATTAGCTTTTGAGAGGTAAGAGGATTTTGAGGGCTCGTTGGTCTAGGGGTATGATTCTCGCTTTGGGTGCGAGAGGTCCCGGGTTCAAATCCCGGACGAGCCCTTTTCTTGGTACTCTTTTCAAGTTGTTTTGAAGTTTGCGTTTCAAAACCAACATCAATTTTTTCTTTGCAGTAGTGGATAATTCTTTGCTAGAGTCTCATGCTTCAGCCCTGCCCAGTCTGAGCTAATACCAAACATCTGGTCTTGCATGGCATGTACGAGCGTTCAGCTAGGGATGTCGGGCAGGTTGCATGAAAGAAATCTAAAGCCAGAGGCCCATGGAATAGCCAGTTCGGAGCAGTTTCATTACAGAAAAATCAACTGTAGGTATCTGTTTCTGTAGTGTAGTGGTTATCACGTTTGCCTCACACGCAAAAGGTCCCTGGTTTGAAACCGGGCAGAAACAGTTGTTATATTGTGTTGGCTACAATGTTGATAGGTGCCGTTTTGCCATGGAATTGTCCAAGCCCTGAAGATTATTTCATGCAATCTCGTTCCAAGAAAGGGAATTCTCTCAAAACACTAAAGTAATCGGCGTGTGGATGTATCTGTTGGTTCTCAGACCTTGCTTTCAAAAGAGCCCTGCAATCGGTTCACTGCTCACCTAGAACAAGCATTAACATGGAGAATTGTTGGCACCAACAGGAATCTTATTTTAGTGGAGTGTTTCTGGCTTTGAGTGCAGAGGCCCTCGGCTCAATTCCAAGATGATCCTTCTCAAGGTGATGATACAAATGCATTGTCACCTTTACGTTTAATGTCAGAATCATTTATTTCCAGTTGGTGGTGTAAGAATGTTTGCAACAGTATGGCGATTTTTCCTAGCCATGCATGAATGAAAGCATATCACTCGCCTTTAGGTGTTTTTCTAATACATTGATATTTGCATCTTCCTTCCTAGCCTGCATGTTTGACTATCTTACAGGCTGCATGTAATAAGTATCACATCAGGGCCCTTCTTCTACTCAATTCACAACTGTTCTATCACGACATAGATAAGAAAGCTGCATCTGCTTTTGTTGTGTAGTGGTAATCAGGTTTACCTGACGTGTGAAAGCCCCATGCTTTGAAAGTACACAGTAACAAAGAAACCGATGACTTTTATAAAAAGGTGTCATGTGTGTCTCTTACTTTGCACAAAAAGTGCCAGAGATGACTTCATTTGCAGTCACTTGAAAAGTAGGGATTCTCCAATAAATGGTAAATGGTTGAAACAAATCTGAAGAAATGCATGACATACCTGTGTGTGTGTGTGTACGCATGTATGTATATATAGGGAGAGAGAGAGCGTCAATATAAACAGACTTTATTTCAATCAAGCTGTCTTTTCTATCCTTCAGGAGCAGAATGTTCTGATCATCAGCGCTCCAGAATGTAGTGTTTTCTTGGCAAGCATCACATATTGTGATGTGTTAGCTAAAAGTTCCATATCCTAGAGACTGATATATTCCTCTGTACTTGTACCTTGGGGATTCATCAAAACCTGGCATCATAAGCAGCTTTCTACTGCCACAGACTGGACAGCGAAACAATTTAAAATATCCCAGAAAAAGAAAATAAGCATGCTTAATCAGAGCTTTCTGGACAGGAAGGACATTTGAGCAAGTGAGGAATAAGCACTGCTTTTGTTAATTTGCATAGGCAGAATAGAGACTTCTGGGAAAAGGCCGAAATTACAGTCACAGAAAATGGCTGCATCTATAGAGAACGCTAAGAAGTGTTGGCAGCTTTTCCTCTGACCCTGGCCACTTTTACAAGCAATCCTATGATAGTCAGCAGGACCCACCCTAAAAAGGAAGGGGCATCCACTTGGACCCTTTCCACCTTTTCTAAATCTCGCCTGATCGAGCCTCATTGAGCACTGATTGAGCAGATAAGCACATGTCATTCTCATTTCAGAAAGGTATTGGTTAGCTTGCTGCTAGCAGCTCAGTTATGTTATGATGTTAGAGGCTATGCAAGGAATGCTTTAGTCCAGCGATATGCAGTTTTTATTGCGCCTTGCATTCAGCAGGAAGATCTTTAGCTTGAATCTGTGACCTAGGTATTCACCTTGGTATTTCTTTTGGCACAAAGTGAAGGAGTATTTGAGAGAAAATGCACAATGTGTTTCTTATGTTGTTATGAACAACTTGTTACTCTTTCTCATTAAGCTTCAGCCACTGCAGAAATATATAAATAAGGGCTGACTTCCTGTAAGACGTGTCCAAAGCTGGGACGGAATAAAAGGAGACACTTGTAAATGATAGTGCTATCGTTTGAGAAAGGGTAAGTTGAGACTGACTTTCATGCGTATTCACAGACCAAGCATCATAAAGATACCAGCATGATCTTCATTGCGGGCTTAGAGCCGGTATTAGCTTTTGAGAGGTAAGAGGATTTTGAGGGCTCGTTGGTCTAGGGGTATGATTCTCGCTTTGGGTGCGAGAGGTCCCGGGTTCAAATCCCGGACGAGCCCTTTTCTTGGTACTCTTTTCAAGTTGTTTTGAAGTTTGCGTTTCAAAACCAACATCAATTTTTTCTTTGCAGTAGTGGATAATTCTTTGCTAGAGTCTCATGCTTCAGCCCTGCCCAGTCTGAGCTAATACCAAACATCTGGTCTTGCATGGCATGTACGAGCGTTCAGCTAGGGATGTCGGGCAGGTTGCATGAAAGAAATCTAAAGCCAGAGGCCCATGGAATAGCCAGTTCGGAGCAGTTTCATTACAGAAAAATCAACTGTAGGTATCTGTTTCTGTAGTGTAGTGGTTATCACGTTTGCCTCACACGCGAAAGGTCCCCGGTTCGAAACCGGGCAGAAACAGTTGTTATATTGTGTTGGCTACAATGTTGATAGGTGCCGTTTTGCCATGGAATTGTCCAAGCCCTGAAGATTATTTCATGCAATCTCGTTCCAAGAAAGGGAATTCTCTCAAAACACTAAAGTAATCGGCGTGTGGATGTATCTGTTGGTTCTCAGACCTTGCTTTCAAAAGAGCCCTGCAATCGGTTCACTGCTCACCTAGAACAAGCATTAACATGGAGAATTGTTGGCACCAACAGGAATCTTATTTTAGTGGAGTGTTTCTGGCTTTGAGTGCAGAGGCCCTCGGCTCAATTCCAAGATGATCCTTCTCAAGGTGATGATACAAATGCATTGTCACCTTTACGTTTAATGTCAGAATCATTTATTTCCAGTTGGTGGTGTAAGAATGTTTGCAACAGTATGGCGATTTTTCCTAGCCATGCATGAATGAAAGCATATCACTCGCCTTTAGGTGTTTTTCTAATACATTGATATTTGCATCTTCCTTCCTAGCCTGCATGTTTGACTATCTTACAGGCTGCATGTAATAAGTATCACATCAGGGCCCTTCTTCTACTCAATTCACAACTGTTCTATCACGACATAGATAAGAAAGCTGCATCTGCTTTTGTTGTGTAGTGGTAATCAGGTTTACCTGACGTGTGAAAGCCCCATGCTTTGAAAGTACACAGTAACAAAGAAACCGATGACTTTTATAAAAAGGTGTCATGTGTGTCTCTTACTTTGCACAAAAAGTGCCAGAGATGACTTCATTTGCAGTCACTTGAAAAGTAGGGATTCTCCAATAAATGGTAAATGGTTGAAACAAATCTGAAGAAATGCATGACATACCTGTGTTTTGTGTGTGTACGCATGTATGTATATATAGGGAGAGAGAGAGCGTCAATATAAACAGACTTTATTTCAATCAAGCTGTCTTTTCTGTCCTTCAGGAGCAGAATGTTCTGATCATCAGCGCTCCAGAATGTAGTGTTTTCTTGGCAAGCATCACATATTGTGATGTTTTAGCTAAAAGTTCCATATCCTAGAGACTGATATATTCCTCTGTACTTGTACCTTGGGGATTCATCAAAACCTGGCATCATAAGCAGCTTTCTACTGCCACAGACTGGACAGCGAAACAATTTAAAATATCCCAGAAAAAGAAAATAAGCATGCTTAATCAGAGCTTTCTGGACAGGAAGGACATTTGAGCAAGTGAGGAATAAGCACTGCTTTTGTTAATTTGCATAGGCAGAATAGAGACTTCTGGGAAAAGGCCGAAATTACAGTCACAGAAAATGGCTGCATCTATAGAGAACGCTAAGAAGTGTTGGCAGCTTTTCCTCTGACCCTGGCCACTTTTACAAGCAATCCTATGATAGTCAGCAGGACCCACCCTAAAAAGGAAGGGGCATCCACTTGGACCCTTTCCACCTTTTCTAAATCTCGCCTGATCGAGCCTGATCGAGCAGATAAGCACATGTCATTCTCATTTCAGAAAGGTATTGGTTAGCTTGCTGCTAGCAGCTCAGTTATGTTATGATGTTAGAGGCTATGCAAGGAATGCTTTAGTCCAGCGATATGCAGTTTTTATTGCGCCTTGCATTCAGCAGGAAGATCTTTAGCTTGAATCTGTGGCCTAGGTATTCACCTTGGTATTTCTTTTGGCACAAAGTGAAGGAGTATTTGAGAGAAAATGCACAATGTGTTTCTTATGTTGTTATGAACAACTTGTTACTCTTTCTCATTAAGCTTCAGCCACTGAAGAAATATATAAATAAGGGCTGACTTCCTGTAAGACGTGTCCAAAGCTGGGACGGAATAAAAGGAGACACTTGTAAATGATAGTGCTATCGTTTGAGAAAGGGTAAGTTGAGACTGACTTTCATGCGTATTCACAGACCAAGCATCATAAAGATACCAGCATGATCTTCATTGCGGGCTTAGAGCCGGTATTAGCTTTTGAGAGGTAAGAGGATTTTGAGGGCTCGTTGGTCTAGGGGTATGATTCTCGCTTTGGGTGCGAGAGGTCCCGGGTTCAAATCCCGGACGAGCCCTTTTCTTGGTACTCTTTTCAAGTTGTTTTGAAGTTTGCGTTTCAAAACCAACATCAATTTTTTCTTTGCAGTAGTGGATAATTCTTTGCTAGAGTCTCATGCTTCAGCCCTGCCCAGTCTGAGCTAATACCAAACATCTGGTCTTGCATGGCATGTACGAGCGTTCAGCTAGGGATGTCGGGCAGGTTGCATGAAAGAAATCTAAAGCCAGAGGCCCATGGAATAGCCAGTTCGGAGCAGTTTCATTACAGAAAAATCAACTGTAGGTATCTGTTTCTGTAGTGTAGTGGTTATCACGTTTGCCTCACACGCAAAAGGTCCCTGGTTTGAAACCGGGCAGAAACAGTTGTTATATTGTGTTGGCTACAATGTTGATAGGTGCCGTTTTGCCATGGAATTGTCCAAGCCCTGAAGATTATTTCATGCAATCTCGTTCCAAGAAAGGGAATTCTCTCAAAACACTAAAGTAATCGGCGTGTGGATGTATCTGTTGGTTCTCAGACCTTGCTTTCAAAAGAGCCCTGCAATCGGTTCACTGCTCACCTAGAACAAGCATTAACATGGAGAATTGTTGGCACCAACAGGAATCTTATTTTAGTGGAGTGTTTCTGGCTTTGAGTGCAGAGGCCCTCGGCTCAATTCCAAGATGATCCTTCTCAAGGTGATGATACAAATGCATTGTCACCTTTACGTTTAATGTCAGAATCATTTATTTCCAGTTGGTGGTGTAAGAATGTTTGCAACAGTATGGCGATTTTTCCTAGCCATGCATGAATGAAAGCATATCACTCGCCTTTAGGTGTTTTTCTAATACATTGATATTTGCATCTTCCTTCCTAGCCTGCATGTTTGACTATCTTACAGGCTGCATGTAATAAGTATCACATCAGGGCCCTTCTTCTACTCAATTCACAACTGTTCTATCACGACATAGATAAGAAAGCTGCATCTGCTTTTGTTGTGTAGTGGTAATCAGGTTTACCTGACGTGTGAAAGCCCCATGCTTTGAAAGTACACAGTAACAAAGAAACCGATGACTTTTATAAAAAGGTGTCATGTGTGTCTCTTACTTTGCACAAAAAGTGCCAGAGATGACTTCATTTGCAGTCACTTGAAAAGTAGGGATTCTCCAATAAATGGTAAATGGTTGAAACAAATCTGAAGAAATGCATGACATACCTGTGTGTGTGTGTGTACGCATGTATGTATATATAGGGAGAGAGAGAGCGTCAATATAAACAGACTTTATTTCAATCAAGCTGTCTTTTCTATCCTTCAGGAGCAGAATGTTCTGATCATCAGCGCTCCAGAATGTAGTGTTTTCTTGGCAAGCATCACATATTGTGATGTGTTAGCTAAAAGTTCCATATCCTAGAGACTGATATATTCCTCTGTACTTGTACCTTGGGGATTCATCAAAACCTGGCATCATAAGCAGCTTTCTACTGCCACAGACTGGACAGCGAAACAATTTAAAATATCCCAGAAAAAGAAAATAAGCATGCTTAATCAGAGCTTTCTGGACAGGAAGGACATTTGAGCAAGTGAGGAATAAGCACTGCTTTTGTTAATTTGCATAGGCAGAATAGAGACTTCTGGGAAAAGGCCGAAATTACAGTCACAGAAAATGGCTGCATCTATAGAGAACGCTAAGAAGTGTTGGCAGCTTTTCCTCTGACCCTGGCCACTTTTACAAGCAATCCTATGATAGTCAGCAGGACCCACCCTAAAAAGGAAGGGGCATCCACTTGGACCCTTTCCACCTTTTCTAAATCTCGCCTGATCGAGCCTGATTGAGCAGATAAGCACATGTCATTCTCATTTCAGAAAGGTATTGGTTAGCTTGCTGCTAGCAGCTCAGTTATGTTATGATGTTAGAGGCTATGCAAGGAATGCTTTAGTCCAGCGATATGCAGTTTTTATTGCGCCTTGCATTCAGCAGGAAGATCTTTAGCTTGAATCTGTGGCCTAGGTATTCACCTTGGTATTTCTTTTGGCACAAAGTGAAGGAGTATTTGAGAGAAAATGCACAATGTGTTTCTTATGTTGTTATGAACAACTTGTTACTCTTTCTCATTAAGCTTCAGCCACTGAAGAAATATATAAATAAGGGCTGACTTCCTGTAAGACGTGTCCAAAGCTGGGACGGAATAAAAGGAGACACTTGTAAATGATAGTGCTATCGTTTGAGAAAGGGTAAGTTGAGACTGACTTTCATGCGTATTCACAGACCAAGCATCATAAAGATACCAGCATGATCTTCATTGCGGGCTTAGAGCCGGTATTAGCTTTTGAGAGGTAAGAGGATTTTGAGGGCTCGTTGGTCTAGGGGTATGATTCTCGCTTTGGGTGCGAGAGGTCCCGGGTTCAAATCCCGGACGAGCCCTTTTCTTGGTACTCTTTTCAAGTTGTTTTGAAGTTTGCGTTTCAAAACCAACATCAATTTTTTCTTTGCAGTAGTGGATAATTCTTTGCTAGAGTCTCATGCTTCAGCCCTGCCCAGTCTGAGCTAATACCAAACATCTGGTCTTGCATGGCATGTACGAGCGTTCAGCTAGGGATGTCGGGCAGGTTGCATGAAAGAAATCTAAAGCCAGAGGCCCATGGAATAGCCAGTTCGGAGCAGTTTCATTACAGAAAAATCAACTGTAGGTATCTGTTTCTGTAGTGTAGTGGTTATCACGTTTGCCTCACACGCGAAAGGTCCCCGGTTCGAAACCGGGCAGAAACAGTTGTTATATTGAGTTGGCTACAATGTTGATAGGTGCCGTTTTGCCATGGAATTGTCCAAGCCCTGAAGATTATTTCATGCAATCTCGTTCCAAGAAAGGGAATTCTCTCAAAACACTAAAGTAATCGGCGTGTGGATGTATCTGTTGGTTCTCAGACCTTGCTTTCAAAAGAGCCCTGCAATCGGTTCACTGCTCACCTAGAACAAGCATTAACATGGAGAATTGTTGGCACCAACAGGAATCTTATTTTAGTGGAGTGTTTCTGGCTTTGAGTGCAGAGGCCCTCGGCTCAATTCCAAGATGATCCTTCTCAAGGTGATGATACAAATGCATTGTCACCTTTACGTTTAATGTCAGAATCATTTATTTCCAGTTGGTGGTGTAAGAATGTTTGCAACAGTATGGCGATTTTTCCTAGCCATGCATGAATGAAAGCATATCACTCGCCTTTAGGTGTTTTTCTAATACATTGATATTTGCATCTTCCTTCCTAGCCTGCATGTTTGACTATCTTACAGGCTGCATGTAATAAGTATCACATCAGGGCCCTTCTTCTACTCAATTCACAACTGTTCTATCACGACATAGATAAGAAAGCTGCATCTGCTTTTGTTGTGTAGTGGTAATCAGGTTTACCTGACGTGTGAAAGCCCCATGCTTTGAAAGTACACAGTAACAAAGAAACCGATGACTTTTATAAAAAGGTGTCATGTGTGTCTCTTACTTTGCACAAAAAGTGCCAGAGATGACTTCATTTGCAGTCACTTGAAAAGTAGGGATTCTCCAATAAATGGTAAATGGTTGAAACAAATCTGAAGAAATGCATGACATACCTGTGTGTGTGTGTGTACGCATGTATGTATATATAGGGAGAGAGAGAGCGTCAATATAAACAGACTTTATTTCAATCAAGCTGTCTTTTCTATCCTTCAGGAGCAGAATGTTCTGATCATCAGCGCTCCAGAATGTAGTGTTTTCTTGGCAAGCATCACATATTGTGATGTTTTAGCTAAAAGTTCCATATCCTAGAGACTGATATATTCCTCTGTACTTGTACCTTGGGGATTCATCAAAACCTGGCATCATAAGCAGCTTTCTACTGCCACAGACTGGACAGCGAAACAATTTAAAATATCCCAGAAAAAGAAAATAAGCATGCTTAATCAGAGCTTTCTGGACAGGAAGGACATTTGAGCAAGTGAGGAATAAGCACTGCTTTTGTTAATTTGCATAGGCAGAATAGAGACTTCTGGGAAAAGGCCGAAATTACAGTCACAGAAAATGGCTGCATCTATAGAGAACGCTAAGAAGTGTTGGCAGCTTTTCCTCTGACCCTGGCCACTTTTACAAGCAATCCTATGATAGTCAGCAGGACCCACCCTAAAAAGGAAGGGGCATCCACTTGGACCCTTTCCACCTTTTCTAAATCTCGCCTGATCGAGCCTGATCGAGCAGATAAGCACATGTCATTCTCATTTCAGAAAGGTATTGGTTAGCTTGCTGCTAGCAGCTCAGTTATGTTATGATGTTAGAGGCTATGCAAGGAATGCTTTAGTCCAGCGATATGCAGTTTTTATTGCGCCTTGCATTCAGCAGGAAGATCTTTAGCTTGAATCTGTGGCCTAGGTATTCACCTTGGTATTTCTTTTGGCACAAAGTGAAGGAGTATTTGAGAGAAAATGCACAATGTGTTTCTTATGTTGTTATGAACAACTTGTTACTCTTTCTCATTAAGCTTCAGCCACTGAAGAAATATATAAATAAGGGCTGACTTCCTGTAAGACGTGTCCAAAGCTGGGACGGAATAAAAGGAGACACTTGTAAATGATAGTGCTATCGTTTGAGAAAGGGTAAGTTGAGACTGACTTTCATGCGTATTCACAGACCAAGCATCATAAAGATACCAGCATGATCTTCATTGCGGGCTTAGAGCCGGTATTAGCTTTTGAGAGGTAAGAGGATTTTGAGGGCTCGTTGGTCTAGGGGTATGATTCTCGCTTTGGGTGCGAGAGGTCCCGGGTTCAAATCCCGGACGAGCCCTTTTCTTGGTACTCTTTTCAAGTTGTTTTGAAGTTTGCGTTTCAAAACCAACATCAATTTTTTCTTTGCAGTAGTGGATAATTCTTTGCTAGAGTCTCATGCTTCAGCCCTGCCCAGTCTGAGCTAATACCAAACATCTGGTCTTGCATGGCATGTACGAGCGTTCAGCTAGGGATGTCGGGCAGGTTGCATGAAAGAAATCTAAAGCCAGAGGCCCATGGAATAGCCAGTTCGGAGCAGTTTCATTACAGAAAAATCAACTGTAGGTATCTGTTTCGGTAGTGTAGTGGTTATCACGTTTGCCTCACACGCAAAAGGTCCCTGGTTTGAAACCGGGCAGAAACAGTTGTTATATTGTGTTGGCTACAATGTTGATAGGTGCCGTTTTGCCATGGAATTGTCCAAGCCCTGAAGATTATTTCATGCAATCTCGTTCCAAGAAAGGGAATTCTCTCAAAACACTAAAGTAATCGGCGTGTGGATGTATCTGTTGGTTCTCAGACCTTGCTTTCAAAAGAGCCCTGCAATCGGTTCACTGCTCACCTAGAACAAGCATTAACATGGAGAATTGTTGGCACCAACAGGAATCTTATTTTAGTGGAGTGTTTCTGGCTTTGAGTGCAGAGGCCCTCGGCTCAATTCCAAGATGATCCTTCTCAAGGTGATGATACAAATGCATTGTCACCTTTACGTTTAATGTCAGAATCATTTATTTCCAGTTGGTGGTGTAAGAATGTTTGCAACAGTATGGCGATTTTTCCTAGCCATGCATGAATGAAAGCATATCACTCGCCTTTAGGTGTTTTTCTAATACATTGATATTTGCATCTTCCTTCCTAGCCTGCATGTTTGACTATCTTACAGGCTGCATGTAATAAGTATCACATCAGGGCCCTTCTTCTACTCAATTCACAACTGTTCTATCACGACATAGATAAGAAAGCTGCATCTGCTTTTGTTGTGTAGTGGTAATCAGGTTTACCTGACGTGTGAAAGCCCCATGCTTTGAAAGTACACAGTAACAAAGAAACCGATGACTTTTATAAAAAGGTGTCATGTGTGTCTCTTACTTTGCACAAAAAGTGCCAGAGATGACTTCATTTGCAGTCACTTGAAAAGTAGGGATTCTCCAATAAATGGTAAATGGTTGAAACAAATCTGAAGAAATGCATGACATACCTGTGTGTGTGTGTGTACGCATGTATGTATATATAGGGAGAGAGAGAGCGTCAATATAAACAGACTTTATTTCAATCAAGCTGTCTTTTCTATCCTTCAGGAGCAGAATGTTCTGATCATCAGCGCTCCAGAATGTAGTGTTTTCTTGGCAAGCATCACATATTGTGATGTGTTAGCTAAAAGTTCCATATCCTAGAGACTGATATATTCCTCTGTACTTGTACCTTGGGGATTCATCAAAACCTGGCATCATAAGCAGCTTTCTACTGCCACAGACTGGACAGCGAAACAATTTAAAATATCCCAGAAAAAGAAAATAAGCATGCTTAATCAGAGCTTTCTGGACAGGAAGGACATTTGAGCAAGTGAGGAATAAGCACTGCTTTTGTTAATTTGCATAGGCAGAATAGAGACTTCTGGGAAAAGGCCGAAATTACAGTCACAGAAAATGGCTGCATCTATAGAGAACGCTAAGAAGTGTTGGCAGCTTTTCCTCTGACCCTGGCCACTTTTACAAGCAATCCTATGATAGTCAGCAGGACCCACCCTAAAAAGGAAGGGGCATCCACTTGGACCCTTTCCACCTTTTCTAAATCTCGCCTGATCGAGCCTGATTGAGCACTGATTGAGCAGATAAGCACATGTCATTCTCATTTCAGAAAGGTATTGGTTAGCTTGCTGCTAGCAGCTCAGTTATGTTATGATGTTAGAGGCTATGCAAGGAATGCTTTAGTCCAGCGATATGCAGTTTTTATTGCGCCTTGCATTCAGCAGGAAGATCTTTAGCTTGAATCTGTGGCCTAGGTATTCACCTTGGTATTTCTTTTGGCACAAAGTGAAGGAGTATTTGAGAGAAAATGCACAATGTGTTTCTTATGTTGTTATGAACAACTTGTTACTCTTTCTCATTAAGCTTCAGCCACTGAAGAAATATATAAATAAGGGCTGACTTCCTGTAAGACGTGTCCAAAGCTGGGACGGAATAAAAGGAGACACTTGTAAATGATAGTGCTATCGTTTGAGAAAGGGTAAGTTGAGACTGACTTTCATGCGTATTCACAGACCAAGCATCATAAAGATACCAGCATGATCTTCATTGCGGGCTTAGAGCCGGTATTAGCTTTTGAGAGGTAAGAGGATTTTGAGGGCTCGTTGGTCTAGGGGTATGATTCTCGCTTTGGGTGCGAGAGGTCCCGGGTTCAAATCCCGGACGAGCCCTTTTCTTGGTACTCTTTTCAAGTTGTTTTGAAGTTTGCGTTTCAAAACCAACATCAATTTTTTCTTTGCAGTAGTGGATAATTCTTTGCTAGAGTCTCATGCTTCAGCCCTGCCCAGTCTGAGCTAATACCAAACATCTGGTCTTGCATGGCATGTACGAGCGTTCAGCTAGGGATGTCGGGCAGGTTGCATGAAAGAAATCTAAAGCCAGAGGCCCATGGAATAGCCAGTTCGGAGCAGTTTCATTACAGAAAAATCAACTGTAGGTATCTGTTTCTGTAGTGTAGTGGTTATCACGTTTGCCTCACACGCGAAAGGTCCCCGGTTCGAAACCGGGCAGAAACAGTTGTTATATTGTGTTGGCTACAATGTTGATAGGTGCCGTTTTGCCATGGAATTGTCCAAGCCCTGAAGATTATTTCATGCAATCTCGTTCCAAGAAAGGGAATTCTCTCAAAACACTAAAGTAATCGGCGTGTGGATGTATCTGTTGGTTCTCAGACCTTGCTTTCAAAAGAGCCCTGCAATCGGTTCACTGCTCACCTAGAACAAGCATTAACATGGAGAATTGTTGGCACCAACAGGAATCTTATTTTAGTGGAGTGTTTCTGGCTTTGAGTGCAGAGGCCCTCGGCTCAATTCCAAGATGATCCTTCTCAAGGTGATGATACAAATGCATTGTCACCTTTACGTTTAATGTCAGAATCATTTATTTCCAGTTGGTGGTGTAAGAATGTTTGCAACAGTATGGCGATTTTTCCTAGCCATGCATGAATGAAAGCATATCAATCGCCTTTAGGTGTTTTTCTAATACATTGATATTTGCATCTTCCTTCCTAGCCTGCATGTTTGACTATCTTACAGGCTGCATGTAATAAGTATCACATCAGGGCCCTTCTTCTACTCAATTCACAACTGTTCTATCACGACATAGATAAGAAAGCTGCATCTGCTTTTGTTGTGTAGTGGTAATCAGGTTTACCTGACGTGTGAAAGCCCCATGCTTTGAAAGTACACAGTAACAAAGAAACCGATGACTTTTATAAAAAGGTGTCATGTGTGTCTCTTACTTTGCACAAAAAGTGCCAGAGATGACTTCATTTGCAGTCACTTGAAAAGTAGGGATTCTCCAATAAATGGTAAATGGTTGAAACAAATCTGAAGAAATGCATGACATACCTGTGTGTGTGTGTGTACGCATGTATGTATATATAGGGAGAGAGAGAGCGTCAATATAAACAGACTTTATTTCAATCAAGCTGTCTTTTCTATCCTTCAGGAGCAGAATGTTCTGATCATCAGCGCTCCAGAATGTAGTGTTTTCTTGGCAAGCATCACATATTGTGATGTTTTAGCTAAAAGTTCCATATCCTAGAGACTGATATATTCCTCTGTACTTGTACCTTGGGGATTCATCAAAACCTGGCATCATAAGCAGCTTTCTACTGCCACAGACTGGACAGCGAAACAATTTAAAATATCCCAGAAAAAGAAAATAAGCATGCTTAATCAGAGCTTTCTGGACAGGAAGGACATTTGAGCAAGTGAGGAATAAGCACTGCTTTTGTTAATTTGCATAGGCAGAATAGAGACTTCTGGGAAAAGGCCGAAATTACAGTCACAGAAAATGGCTGCATCTATAGAGAACGCTAAGAAGTGTTGGCAGCTTTTCCTCTGACCCTGGCCACTTTTACAAGCAATCCTATGATAGTCAGCAGGACCCACCCTAAAAAGGAAGGGGCATCCACTTGGACCCTTTCCACCTTTTCTAAATCTCGCCTGATCGAGCCTGATCGAGCAGATAAGCACATGTCATTCTCATTTCAGAAAGGTATTGGTTAGCTTGCTGCTAGCAGCTCAGTTATGTTATGATGTTAGAGGCTATGCAAGGAATGCTTTAGTCCAGCGATATGCAGTTTTTATTGCGCCTTGCATTCAGCAGGAAGATCTTTAGCTTGAATCTGTGGCCTAGGTATTCACCTTGGTATTTCTTTTGGCACAAAGTGAAGGAGTATTTGAGAGAAAATGCACAATGTGTTTCTTATGTTGTTATGAACAACTTGTTACTCTTTCTCATTAAGCTTCAGCCACTGAAGAAATATATAAATAAGGGCTGACTTCCTGTAAGACGTGTCCAAAGCTGGGACGGAATAAAAGGAGACACTTGTAAATGATAGTGCTATCGTTTGAGAAAGGGTAAGTTGAGACTGACTTTCATGCGTATTCACAGACCAAGCATCATAAAGATACCAGCATGATCTTCATTGCGGGCTTAGAGCCGGTATTAGCTTTTGAGAGGTAAGAGGATTTTGAGGGCTCGTTGGTCTAGGGGTATGATTCTCGCTTTGGGTGCGAGAGGTCCCGGGTTCAAATCCCGGACGAGCCCTTTTCTTGGTACTCTTTTCAAGTTGTTTTGAAGTTTGCGTTTCAAAACCAACATCAATTTTTTCTTTGCAGTAGTGGATAATTCTTTGCTAGAGTCTCATGCTTCAGCCCTGCCCAGTCTGAGCTAATACCAAACATCTGGTCTTGCATGGCATGTACGAGCGTTCAGCTAGGGATGTCGGGCAGGTTGCATGAAAGAAATCTAAAGCCAGAGGCCCATGGAATAGCCAGTTCGGAGCAGTTTCATTACAGAAAAATCAACTGTAGGTATCTGTTTCGGTAGTGTAGTGGTTATCACGTTTGCCTCACACGCAAAAGGTCCCTGGTTTGAAACCGGGCAGAAACAGTTGTTATATTGTGTTGGCTACAATGTTGATAGGTGCCGTTTTGCCATGGAATTGTCCAAGCCCTGAAGATTATTTCATGCAATCTCGTTCCAAGAAAGGGAATTCTCTCAAAACACTAAAGTAATCGGCGTGTGGATGTATCTGTTGGTTCTCAGACCTTGCTTTCAAAAGAGCCCTGCAATCGGTTCACTGCTCACCTAGAACAAGCATTAACATGGAGAATTGTTGGCACCAACAGGAATCTTATTTTAGTGGAGTGTTTCTGGCTTTGAGTGCAGAGGCCCTCGGCTCAATTCCAAGATGATCCTTCTCAAGGTGATGATACAAATGCATTGTCACCTTTACGTTTAATGTCAGAATCATTTATTTCCAGTTGGTGGTGTAAGAATGTTTGCAACAGTATGGCGATTTTTCCTAGCCATGCATGAATGAAAGCATATCACTCGCCTTTAGGTGTTTTTCTAATACATTGATATTTGCATCTTCCTTCCTAGCCTGCATGTTTGACTATCTTACAGGCTGCATGTAATAAGTATCACATCAGGGCCCTTCTTCTACTCAATTCACAACTGTTCTATCACGACATAGATAAGAAAGCTGCATCTGCTTTTGTTGTGTAGTGGTAATCAGGTTTACCTGACGTGTGAAAGCCCCATGCTTTGAAAGTACACAGTAACAAAGAAACCGATGACTTTTATAAAAAGGTGTCATGTGTGTCTCTTACTTTGCACAAAAAGTGCCAGAGATGACTTCATTTGCAGTCACTTGAAAAGTAGGGATTCTCCAATAAATGGTAAATGGTTGAAACAAATCTGAAGAAATGCATGACATACCTGTGTGTGTGTGTGTACGCATGTATGTATATATAGGGAGAGAGAGAGCGTCAATATAAACAGACTTTATTTCAATCAAGCTGTCTTTTCTATCCTTCAGGAGCAGAATGTTCTGATCATCAGCGCTCCAGAATGTAGTGTTTTCTTGGCAAGCATCACATATTGTGATGTGTTAGCTAAAAGTTCCATATCCTAGAGACTGATATATTCCTCTGTACTTGTACCTTGGGGATTCATCAAAACCTGGCATCATAAGCAGCTTTCTACTGCCACAGACTGGACAGCGAAACAATTTAAAATATCCCAGAAAAAGAAAATAAGCATGCTTAATCAGAGCTTTCTGGACAGGAAGGACATTTGAGCAAGTGAGGAATAAGCACTGCTTTTGTTAATTTGCATAGGCAGAATAGAGACTTCTGGGAAAAGGCCGAAATTACAGTCACAGAAAATGGCTGCATCTATAGAGAACGCTAAGAAGTGTTGGCAGCTTTTCCTCTGACCCTGGCCACTTTTACAAGCAATCCTATGATAGTCAGCAGGACCCACCCTAAAAAGGAAGGGGCATCCACTTGGACCCTTTCCACCTTTTCTAAATCTCGCCTGATCGAGCCTGATTGAGCACTGATTGAGCAGATAAGCACATGTCATTCTCATTTCAGAAAGGTATTGGTTAGCTTGCTGCTAGCAGCTCAGTTATGTTATGATGTTAGAGGCTATGCAAGGAATGCTTTAGTCCAGCGATATGCAGTTTTTATTGCGCCTTGCATTCAGCAGGAAGATCTTTAGCTTGAATCTGTGGCCTAGGTATTCACCTTGGTATTTCTTTTGGCACAAAGTGAAGGAGTATTTGAGAGAAAATGCACAATGTGTTTCTTATGTTGTTATGAACAACTTGTTACTCTTTCTCATTAAGCTTCAGCCACTGAAGAAATATATAAATAAGGGCTGACTTCCTGTAAGACGTGTCCAAAGCTGGGACGGAATAAAAGGAGACACTTGTAAATGATAGTGCTATCGTTTGAGAAAGGGTAAGTTGAGACTGACTTTCATGCGTATTCACAGACCAAGCATCATAAAGATACCAGCATGATCTTCATTGCGGGCTTAGAGCCGGTATTAGCTTTTGAGAGGTAAGAGGATTTTGAGGGCTCGTTGGTCTAGGGGTATGATTCTCGCTTTGGGTGCGAGAGGTCCCGGGTTCAAATCCCGGACGAGCCCTTTTCTTGGTACTCTTTTCAAGTTGTTTTGAAGTTTGCGTTTCAAAACCAACATCAATTTTTTCTTTGCAGTAGTGGATAATTCTTTGCTAGAGTCTCATGCTTCAGCCCTGCCCAGTCTGAGCTAATACCAAACATCTGGTCTTGCATGGCATGTACGAGCGTTCAGCTAGGGATGTCGGGCAGGTTGCATGAAAGAAATCTAAAGCCAGAGGCCCATGGAATAGCCAGTTCGGAGCAGTTTCATTACAGAAAAATCAACTGTAGGTATCTGTTTCTGTAGTGTAGTGGTTATCATGTTTGCCTCACACGCGAAAGGTCCCCGGTTCGAAACCGGGCAGAAACAGTTGTTATATTGTGTTGGCTACAATGTTGATAGGTGCCGTTTTGCCATGGAATTGTCCAAGCCCTGAAGATTATTTCATGCAATCTCGTTCCAAGAAAGGGAATTCTCTCAAAACACTAAAGTAATCGGCGTGTGGATGTATCTGTTGGTTCTCAGACCTTGCTTTCAAAAGAGCCCTGCAATCGGTTCACTGCTCACCTAGAACAAGCATTAACATGGAGAATTGTTGGCACCAACAGGAATCTTATTTTAGTGGAGTGTTTCTGGCTTTGAGTGCAGAGGCCCTCGGCTCAATTCCAAGATGATCCTTCTCAAGGTGATGATACAAATGCATTGTCACCTTTACGTTTAATGTCAGAATCATTTATTTCCAGTTGGTGGTGTAAGAATGTTTGCAACAGTATGGCGATTTTTCCTAGCCATGCATGAATGAAAGCATATCACTCGCCTTTAGGTGTTTTTCTAATACATTGATATTTGCATCTTCCTTCCTAGCCTGCATGTTTGACTATCTTACAGGCTGCATGTAATAAGTATCACATCAGGGCCCTTCTTCTACTCAATTCACAACTGTTCTATCACGACATAGATAAGAAAGCTGCATCTGCTTTTGTTGTGTAGTGGTAATCAGGTTTACCTGACGTGTGAAAGCCCCATGCTTTGAAAGTACACAGTAACAAAGAAACCGATGACTTTTATAAAAAGGTGTCATGTGTGTCTCTTACTTTGCACAAAAAGTGCCAGAGATGACTTCATTTGCAGTCACTTGAAAAGTAGGGATTCTCCAATAAATGGTAAATGGTTGAAACAAATCTGAAGAAATGCATGACATACCTGTGTGTGTGTGTGTACGCATGTATGTATATATAGGGAGAGAGAGAGCGTCAATATAAACAGACTTTATTTCAATCAAGCTGTCTTTTCTATCCTTCAGGAGCAGAATGTTCTGATCATCAGCGCTCCAGAATGTAGTGTTTTCTTGGCAAGCATCACATATTGTGATGTTTTAGCTAAAAGTTCCATATCCTAGAGACTGATATATTCCTCTGTACTTGTACCTTGGGGATTCATCAAAACCTGGCATCATAAGCAGCTTTCTACTGCCACAGACTGGACAGCGAAACAATTTAAAATATCCCAGAAAAAGAAAATAAGCATGCTTAATCAGAGCTTTCTGGACAGGAAGGACATTTGAGCAAGTGAGGAATAAGCACTGCTTTTGTTAATTTGCATAGGCAGAATAGAGACTTCTGGGAAAAGGCCGAAATTACAGTCACAGAAAATGGCTGCATCTATAGAGAACGCTAAGAAGTGTTGGCAGCTTTTCCTCTGACCCTGGCCACTTTTACAAGCAATCCTATGATAGTCAGCAGGACCCACCCTAAAAAGGAAGGGGCATCCACTTGGACCCTTTCCACCTTTTCTAAATCTCGCCTGATCGAGCCTGATCGAGCAGATAAGCACATGTCATTCTCATTTCAGAAAGGTATTGGTTAGCTTGCTGCTAGCAGCTCAGTTATGTTATGATGTTAGAGGCTATGCAAGGAATGCTTTAGTCCAGCGATATGCAGTTTTTATTGCGCCTTGCATTCAGCAGGAAGATCTTTAGCTTGAATCTGTGGCCTAGGTATTCACCTTGGTATTTCTTTTGGCACAAAGTGAAGGAGTATTTGAGAGAAAATGCACAATGTGTTTCTTATGTTGTTATGAACAACTTGTTACTCTTTCTCATTAAGCTTCAGCCACTGAAGAAATATATAAATAAGGGCTGACTTCCTGTAAGACGTGTCCAAAGCTGGGACGGAATAAAAGGAGACACTTGTAAATGATAGTGCTATCGTTTGAGAAAGGGTAAGTTGAGACTGACTTTCATGCGTATTCACAGACCAAGCATCATAAAGATACCAGCATGATCTTCATTGCGGGCTTAGAGCCGGTATTAGCTTTTGAGAGGTAAGAGGATTTTGAGGGCTCGTTGGTCTAGGGGTATGATTCTCGCTTTGGGTGCGAGAGGTCCCGGGTTCAAATCCCGGACGAGCCCTTTTCTTGGTACTCTTTTCAAGTTGTTTTGAAGTTTGCGTTTCAAAACCAACATCAATTTTTTCTTTGCAGTAGTGGATAATTCTTTGCTAGAGTCTCATGCTTCAGCCCTGCCCAGTCTGAGCTAATACCAAACATCTGGTCTTGCATGGCATGTACGAGCGTTCAGCTAGGGATGTCGGGCAGGTTGCATGAAAGAAATCTAAAGCCAGAGGCCCATGGAATAGCCAGTTCGGAGCAGTTTCATTACAGAAAAATCAACTGTAGGTATCTGTTTCGGTAGTGTAGTGGTTATCACGTTTGCCTCACACGCAAAAGGTCCCTGGTTTGAAACCGGGCAGAAACAGTTGTTATATTGTGTTGGCTACAATGTTGATAGGTGCCGTTTTGCCATGGAATTGTCCAAGCCCTGAAGATTATTTCATGCAATCTCGTTCCAAGAAAGGGAATTCTCTCAAAACACTAAAGTAATCGGCGTGTGGATGTATCTGTTGGTTCTCAGACCTTGCTTTCAAAAGAGCCCTGCAATCGGTTCACTGCTCACCTAGAACAAGCATTAACATGGAGAATTGTTGGCACCAACAGGAATCTTATTTTAGTGGAGTGTTTCTGGCTTTGAGTGCAGAGGCCCTCGGCTCAATTCCAAGATGATCCTTCTCAAGGTGATGATACAAATGCATTGTCACCTTTACGTTTAATGTCAGAATCATTTATTTCCAGTTGGTGGTGTAAGAATGTTTGCAACAGTATGGCGATTTTTCCTAGCCATGCATGAATGAAAGCATATCACTCGCCTTTAGGTGTTTTTCTAATACATTGATATTTGCATCTTCCTTCCTAGCCTGCATGTTTGACTATCTTACAGGCTGCATGTAATAAGTATCACATCAGGGCCCTTCTTCTACTCAATTCACAACTGTTCTATCACGACATAGATAAGAAAGCTGCATCTGCTTTTGTTGTGTAGTGGTAATCAGGTTTACCTGACGTGTGAAAGCCCCATGCTTTGAAAGTACACAGTAACAAAGAAACCGATGACTTTTATAAAAAGGTGTCATGTGTGTCTCTTACTTTGCACAAAAAGTGCCAGAGATGACTTCATTTGCAGTCACTTGAAAAGTAGGGATTCTCCAATAAATGGTAAATGGTTGAAACAAATCTGAAGAAATGCATGACATACCTGTGTGTGTGTGTGTACGCATGTATGTATATATAGGGAGAGAGAGAGCGTCAATATAAACAGACTTTATTTCAATCAAGCTGTCTTTTCTATCCTTCAGGAGCAGAATGTTCTGATCATCAGCGCTCCAGAATGTAGTGTTTTCTTGGCAAGCATCACATATTGTGATGTGTTAGCTAAAAGTTCCATATCCTAGAGACTGATATATTCCTCTGTACTTGTACCTTGGGGATTCATC
Organism: Triturus cristatus; assembly: GCF_964204655.1. Lineage (NCBI taxonomy): Eukaryota > Metazoa > Chordata > Amphibia > Caudata > Salamandridae > Triturus > Triturus cristatus. The sequence goes on along the minus strand of NC_140591.1, from coordinate 739,378,710 downwards.
AAAACCTGGCATCATAAGCAGCTTTCTACTGCCACAGACTGGACAGCGAAACAATTTAAAATATCCCAGAAAAAGAAAATAAGCATGCTTAATCAGAGCTTTCTGGACAGGAAGGACATTTGAGCAAGTGAGGAATAAGCACTGCTTTTGTTAATTTGCATAGGCAGAATAGAGACTTCTGGGAAAAGGCCGAAATTACAGTCACAGAAAATGGCTGCATCTATAGAGAACGCTAAGAAGTGTTGGCAGCTTTTCCTCTGACCCTGGCCACTTTTACAAGCAATCCTATGATAGTCAGCAGGACCCACCCTAAAAAGGAAGGGGCATCCACTTGGACCCTTTCCACCTTTTCTAAATCTCGCCTGATCGAGCCTGATTGAGCACTGATTGAGCAGATAAGCACATGTCATTCTCATTTCAGAAAGGTATTGGTTAGCTTGCTGCTAGCAGCTCAGTTATGTTATGATGTTAGAGGCTATGCAAGGAATGCTTTCGTCCAGCGATATGCAGTTTTTATTGCGCCTTGCATTCAGCAGGAAGATCTTTAGCTTGAATCTGTGACCTAGGTATTCACCTTGGTATTTCTTTTGGCACAAAGTGAAGGAGTATTTGAGAGAAAATGCACAATGTGTTTCTTATGTTGTTATGAACAACTTGTTACTCTTTCTCATTAAGCTTCAGCCACTGCAGAAATATATAAATAAGGGCTGACTTCCTGTAAGACGTGTCCAAAGCTGGGACGGAATAAAAGGAGACACTTGTAAATGATAGTGCTATCGTTTGAGAAAGGGTAAGTTGAGACTGACTTTCATGCGTATTCACAGACCAAGCATCATAAAGATACCAGCATGATCTTCATTGCGGGCTTAGAGCCGGTATTAGCTTTTGAGAGGTAAGAGGATTTTGAGGGCTCGTTGGTCTAGGGGTATGATTCTCGCTTTGGGTGCGAGAGGTCCCGGGTTCAAATCCCGGACGAGCCCTTTTCTTGGTACTCTTTTCAAGTTGTTTTGAAGTTTGCGTTTCAAAACCAACATCAATTTTTTCTTTGCAGTAGTGGATAATTCTTTGCTAGAGTCTCATGCTTTAGCCCTGCCCAGTCTGAGCTAATACCAAACATCTGGTCTTGCATGGCATGTACGAGCGTTCAGCTAGGGATGTCGGGCAGGTTGCATGAAAGAAATCTAAAGCCAGAGGCCCATGGAATAGCCAGTTCGGAGCAGTTTCATTACAGAAAAATCAACTGTAGGTATCTGTTTCTGTAGTGTAGTGGTTATCACGTTTGCCTCACACGCGAAAGGTCCCCGGTTTGAAACCGGGCAGAAACAGTCGTTATATTGTGTTGGCTACAATGTTGATAGGTGCCGTTTTGCCATGGAATTGTCCAAGCCCTGAAGATTATTTCATGCAATCTCGTTCCAAGAAAGGGAATTCTCTCAAAACACTAAAGTAATCGGCGTGTGGATGTATCTGTTGGTTCTCAGACCTTGCTTTCAAAAGAGCCCTGCAATCGGTTCACTGCTCTCCTAGAACAAGCATTAACATGGAGAATTGTTGGCACCAACAGGAATCTTATTTTAGTGGAGTGTTTCTGGCTTTGAGTGCAGAGGCCCTCGGCTCAATTCCAAGATGATCCTTCTCAAGGTGATGATACAAATGCATTGTCACCTTTACGTTTAATGTCAGAATCATTTATTTCCAGTTGGTGGTGTAAGAATGTTTGCAACAGTATGGCGATTTTTCCTAGCCATGCATGAATGAAAGCATATCACTCGCCTTTAGGTGTTTTTCTAATACATTGATATTTGCATCTTCCTTCCTAGCCTGCATGTTTGACTATCTTACAGGCTGCATGTAATAAGTATCACATCAGGGCCCTTCTTCTACTCAATTCACAACTGTTCTATCACGACATAGATAAGAAAGCTGCATCTGCTTTTGTTGTGTAGTGGTAATCAGGTTTACCTGACGTGTGAAAGCCCCATGCTTTGAAAGTACACAGTAACAAAGAAACCGATGACTTTTATAAAAAGGTGTCATGTGTGTCTCTTACTTTGCACAAAAAGTGCCAGAGATGACTTCATTTGCAGTCACTTGAAAAGTAGGGATTCTCCAATAAATGGTAAATGGTTGAAACAAATCTGAAGAAATGCATGACATACCTGTGTGTGTGTGTGTACGCATGTATGTATATATAGGGAGAGAGAGAGCGTCAATATAAACAGACTTTATTTCAATCAAGCTGTCTTTTCTATCCTTCAGGAGCAGAATGTTCTGATCATCAGCGCTCCAGAATGTAGTGTTTTCTTGGCAAGCATCACATATTGTGATGTGTTAGCTAAAAGTTCCATATCCTAGAGACTGATATATTCCTCTGTACTTGTACCTTGGGGATTCATCAAAACCTGGCATCATAAGCAGCTTTCTACTGCCACAGACTGGACAGCGAAACAATTTAAAATATCCCAGAAAAAGAAAATAAGCATGCTTAATCAGAGCTTTCTGGACAGGAAGGACATTTGAGCAAGTGAGGAATAAGCACTGCTTTTGTTAATTTGCATAGGCAGAATAGAGACTTCTGGGAAAAGGCCGAAATTACAGTCACAGAAAATGGCTGCATCTATAGAGAACGCTAAGAAGTGTTGGCAGCTTTTCCTCTGACCCTGGCCACTTTTACAAGCAATCCTATGATAGTCAGCAGGACCCACCCTAAAAAGGAAGGGGCATCCACTTGGACCCTTTCCACCTTTTCTAAATCTCTCCTGATCGAGCACTGATTGAGCAGATAAGCACATGTCATTCTCATTTCAGAAAGGTATTGGTTAGCTTGCTGCTAGCAGCTCAGTTATGTTATGATGTTAGAGGCTATGCAAGGAATGCTTTAGTCCAGCGATATGCAGTTTTTATTGCGCCTTGCATTCAGCAGGAAGATCTTTAGCTTGAATTTGTGGCCTAGGTATTCACCTTGGTATTTTTTTTGGCACAAAGTGAAGGAGTATTTGAGAGAAAATGCACAATGTGTTTCTTATGTTGTTATGAACAACTTGTTACTCTTTCTCATTAAGCTTCAGCCACTGCAGAAATATATAAATAAGGGCTGACTTCCTGTAAGACGTGTCCAAAGCTGGGACGGAATAAAAGGAGACACTTGTAAATGATAGTGCTATCGTTTGAGAAAGGGTAAGTTGAGACTGACTTTCATGCGTATTCACAGACCAAGCATCATAAAGATACCAGCATGATCTTCATTGCGGGCTTAGAGCCGGTATTAGCTTTTGAGAGGTAAGAGGATTTTGAGGGCTCGTTGGTCTAGGGGTATGATTCTCGCTTTGGGTGCGAGAGGTCCCGGGTTCAAATCCCGGACGAGCCCTTTTCTTGGTATTCTTTTCAAGTTGTTTTGAAGTTTGCGTTTCAAAACCAACATCAATTTTTTCTTTGCAGTAGTGGATAATTCTTTGCTAGAGTCTCATGCTTCAGCCCTGCCCAGTCTGAGCTAATACCAAACATCTGGTCTTGCATGGCATGTACGAGCGTTCAGCTAGGGATGTCGGGCAGGTTGCATGAAAGAAATCTAAAGCCAGAGGCCCATGGAATAGCCAGTTCGGAGCAGTTTCATTACAGAAAAATCAACTGTAGGTATCTGTTTCTGTAGTGTAGTGGTTATCACGTTCGCCTCACACGCGAAAGGTCCCCGGTTCGAAACCGGGCAGAAACAGTTGTTATATTGTGTTGGCTACAATGTTGATAGGTGCTGTTTTGCCATGGAATTGTCCAAGCCCTGAAGATTATTTCATGCAATCTCGTTCCAAGAAAGGGAATTCTCTCAAAACACTAAAGTAATCAGCGTGTGGATGTATCTGTTGGTTCTCAGACCTTGCCTTCAAAAGAGCCCTGCAATCGGTTCACTGCTCACCTAGAACAAGCATTAACATGGAGAATTGTTGGCACCAACAGGAATCTTATTTTAGTGGAGTGTTTCTGGCTTTGAGTGCAGAGGCCCTCGGCTCAATTCCAAGATGATCCTTCTCAAGGTGATGATACAAATGCATTGTCACCTTTACGTTTAATGTCAGAATCATTTATTTCCAGTTGGTGGTGTAAGAATGTTTGCAACAGTATGGCGATTTTTCCTAGCCATGCATGAATGAAAGCATATCACTCGCCTTTAGGTGTTTTTCTAATACATTGATATTTGCATCTTCCTTCCTAGCCTGCATGTTTGACTATCTTACAGGCTGCATGTAATAAGTATCACATCAGGGCCCTTCTTCTACTCAATTCACAACTGTTCTATCACGACATAGATAAGAAAGCTGCATCTGCTTTTGTTGTGTAGTGGTAATCAGGTTTACCTGACGTGTGAAAGCCCCATGCTTTGAAAGTACACAGTAACAAAGAAACCGATGACTTTTATAAAAAGGTGTCATGTGTGTCTCTTACTTTGCACAAAAAGTGCCAGAGATGACTTCATTTGCAGTCACTTGAAAAGTAGGGATTCTCCAATAAATGGTAAATGGTTGAAACAAATCTGAAGAAATGCATGACATACCTGTGTGTGTGTGTGTACGCATGTATGTATATATAGGGAGAGAGAGAGCGTCAATATAAACAGACTTTATTTCAATCAAGCTGTCTTTTCTATCCTTCAGGAGCAGAATGTTCTGATCATCAGCGCTCCAGAATGTAGTGTTTTCTTGGCAAGCATCACATATTGTGATGTGTTAGCTAAAAGTTCCATATCCTAGAGACTGACATATTCCTCTGTACTTGTACCTTGGGGATTCATCAAAACCTGGCATCATAAGCAGCTTTCTACTGCCACAGACTGGACAGCGAAACAATTTAAAATATCCCAGAAAAAGAAAATAAGCATGCTTAATCAGAGCTTTCTGGACAGGAAGGACATTTGAGCAAGTGAGGAATAAGCACTGCTTTTGTTAATTTGCATAGGCAGAATAGAGACTTCTGGGAAAAGGCCGAAATTACAGTCACAGAAAATGGCTGCATCTATAGAGAACGCTAAGAAGTGTTGGCAGCTTTTCCTCTGACCCTGGCCACTTTTACAAGCAATCCTATGATAGTCAGCAGGACCCACCCTAAAAAGGAAGGGGCATCCACTTGGACCCTTTCCACCTTTTCTAAATCTCGCCTGATCGAGCCTCATTGAGCACTGATTGAGCAGATAAGCACATGTCATTCTCATTTCAGAAAGGTATTGGTTAGCTTGCTGCTAGCAGCTCAGTTATGTTATGATGTTAGAGGCTATGCAAGGAATGCTTTAGTCCAGCGATATGCAGTTTTTATTGCGCCTTGCATTCACCAGGAAGATCTTTAGCTTGAATCTGTGGCCTAGGTATTCACCTTGGTATTTCTTTTGGCACAAAGTGAAGGAGTATTTGAGAGAAAATGCACAATGTGTTTCTTAGGTTGTTATGAACAACTTGTTATTCTTTCTCATTAAGCTTCAGCCACTGCAGAAATATATAAATAAGGGCTGACTTCCTGTAAGACGTGTCCAAAGCTGGGACGGAATAAAAGGAGACACTTGTAAATGATAGTGCTATCGTTTGAGAAAGGGTAAGTTGAGACTGACTTTCATGCGTATTCACAGACCAAGCATCATAAAGATACCAGCATGATCTTCATTGCGGGCTTAGAGCCGGTATTAGCTTTTGAGAGGTAAGAGGATTTTGAGGGCTCGTTGGTCTAGGGGTATGATTCTCGCTTTGGGTGCGAGAGGTCCCGGGTTCAAATCCCGGACGAGCCCTTTTCTTGGTACTCTTTTCAAGTTGTTTTGAAGTTTGCGTTTCAAAACCAACATCAATTTTTTCTTCGCAGTAGTGGATAATTCTTTGCTAGAGTCTCATGCTTCAGCCCTGCCCAGTCTGAGCTAATACCAAACATCTGGTCTTGCATGGCATGTACGAGCGTTCAGCTAGGGATGTCGGGCAGGTTGCATGAAAGAAATCTAAAGCCAGAGGCCCATGGAATAGCCAGTTCGGAGCAGTTTCATTACAGAAAAATCAACTGTAGGTATCTGTTTCTGTAGTGTAGTGGTTATCACGTTTGCCTCACACGCGAAAGGTCCCCGGTTCGAAACCGGGCAGAAACAGTTGTTATATTGTGTTGGCTACAATGTTGATAGGTGCCGTTTTGCCATGGAATTGTCCAAGCCCTGAAGATTATTTCATGCAATCTCGTTCCAAGAAAGGGAATTCTCTCAAAACACTAAAGTAATCGGCGTGTGGATGTATCTGTTGGTTCTCAGACCTTGCTTTCAAAAGAGCCCTGCAATCGGTTCACTGCTCACCTAGAACAAGCATTAACATGGAGAATTGTTGGCACCAACAGGAATCTTATTTTAGTGGAGTGTTTCTGGCTTTGAGTGCAGAGGCCCTCGGCTCAATTCCAAGATGATCCTTCTCAAGGTGATGATACAAATGCATTGTCACCTTTACGTTTAATGTCAGAATCATTTATTTCCAGTTGGTGGTGTAAGAATGTTTGCAACAGTATGGCGATTTTTCCTAGCCATGCATGAATGAAAGCATATCACTCGCCTTTAGGTGTTTTTCTAATACATTGATATTTGCATCTTCCTTCCTAGCCTGCATGTTTGACTATCTTACAGGCTGCATGTAATAAGTATCACATCAGGGCCCTTCTTCTACTCAATTCACAACTGTTCTATCACGACATAGATAAGAAAGCTGCATCTGCTTTTGTTGTGTAGTGGTAATCAGGTTTACCTGACGTGTGAAAGCCCCATGCTTTGAAAGTACACAGTAACAAAGAAACCGATGACTTTTATAAAAAGGTGTCATGTGTGTCTCTTACTTTGCACAAAAAGTGCCAGAGATGACTTCATTTGCAGTCACTTGAAAAGTAGGGATTCTCCAATAAATGGTAAATGGTTGAAACAAATCTGAAGAAATGCATGACATACCTGTGTGTGTGTGTGTACGCATGTATGTATATATAGGGAGAGAGAGAGCGTCAATATAAACAGACTTTATTTCAATCAAGCTGTCTTTTCTATCCTTCAGGAGCAGAATGTTCTGATCATCAGCGCTCCAGAATGTAGTGTTTTCTTGGCAAGCATCACATATTGTGATGTGTTAGCTAAAAGTTCCATATCCTAGAGACTGATATATTCCTCTGTACTTGTACCTTGGGGATTCATCAAAACCTGGCATCATAAGCAGCTTTCTACTGCCACAGACTTGACAGCGAAACAATTTAAAATATCCCAGAAAAAGAAAATAAGCATGCTTAATCAGAGCTTTCTGGACAGGAAGGACATTTGAGCAAGTGAGGAATAAGCACTGCTTTTGTTAATTTGCATAGGCAGAATAGAGACTTCTGGGAAAAGGCCGAAATTACAGTCACAGAAAATGGCTGCATCTATAGAGAACGCTAAGAAGTGTTGGCAGCTTTTCCTCTGACCCTGGCCACTTTTACAAGCAATCCTATGATAGTCAGCAGGACCCACCCTAAAAAGGAAGGGGCATCCACTTGGACCCTTTCCACCTTTTCTAAATCTCGCCTGATCGAGCCTGATTGAGCACTGATTGAGCAGATAAGCACATGTCATTCTCATTTCAGAAAGGTATTGGTTAGCTTGCTGCTAGCAGCTCAGTTATGTTATGATGTTAGAGGCTATGCAAGGAATGCTTTCGTCCAGCGATATGCAGTTTTTATTGCGCCTTGCATTCAGCAGGAAGATCTTTAGCTTGAATCTGTGACCTAGGTATTCACCTTGGTATTTCTTTTGGCACAAAGTGAAGGAGTATTTGAGAGAAAATGCACAATGTGTTTCTTATGTTGTTATGAACAACTTGTTACTCTTTCTCATTAAGCTTCAGCCACTGCAGAAATATATAAATAAGGGCTGACTTCCTGTAAGACGTGTCCAAAGCTGGGACGGAATAAAAGGAGACACTTGTAAATGATAGTGCTATCGTTTGAGAAAGGGTAAGTTGAGACTGACTTTCATGCGTATTCACAGACCAAGCATCATAAAGATACCAGCATGATCTTCATTGCGGGCTTAGAGCCGGTATTAGCTTTTGAGAGGTAAGAGGATTTTGAGGGCTCGTTGGTCTAGGGGTATGATTCTCGCTTTGGGTGCGAGAGGTCCCGGGTTCAAATCCCGGACGAGCCCTTTTCTTGGTACTCTTTTCAAGTTGTTTTGAAGTTTGCGTTTCAAAACCAACATCAATTTTTTCTTTGCAGTAGTGGATAATTCTTTGCTAGAGTCTCATGCTTCAGCCCTGCCCAGTCTGAGCTAATACCAAACATCTGGTCTTGCATGGCATGTACGAGCGTTCAGCTAGGGATGTCGGGCAGGTTGCATGAAAGAAATCTAAAGCCAGAGGCCCATGGAATAGCCAGTTCGGAGCAGTTTCATTACAGAAAAATCAACTGTAGGTATCTGTTTCTGTAGTGTAGTGGTTATCACGTTTGCCTCACACGCGAAAGGTCCCCGGTTTGAAACCGGGCAGAAACAGTCGTTATATTGTGTTGGCTACAATGTTGATAGGTGCCGTTTTGCCATGGAATTGTCCAAGCCCTGAAGATTATTTCATGCAATCTCGTTCCAAGAAAGGGAATTCTCTCAAAACACTAAAGTAATCGGCGTGTGGATGTATCTGTTGGTTCTCAGACCTTGCTTTCAAAAGAGCCCTGCAATCGATTCACTGCTCTCCTAGAACAAGCATTAACATGGAGAATTGTTGGCACCAACAGGAATCTTATTTTAGTGGAGTGTTTCTGGCTTTGAGTGCAGAGGCCCTCGGCTCAATTCCAAGATGATCCTTCTCAAGGTGATGATACAAATGCATTGTCACCTTTACGTTTAATGTCAGAATCATTTATTTCCAGTTGGTGGTGTAAGAATGTTTGCAACAGTATGGCGATTTTTCCTAGCCATGCATGAATGAAAGCATATCACTCGCCTTTAGGTGTTTTTCTAATACATTGATATTTGCATCTTCCTTCCTAGCCTGCATGTTTGACTATCTTACAGGCTGCATGTAATAAGTATCACATCAGGGCCCTTCTTCTACTCAATTCACAACTGTTCTATCACGACATAGATAAGAAAGCTGCATCTGCTTTTGTTGTGTAGTGGTAATCAGGTTTACCTGACGTGTGAAAGCCCCATGCTTTGAAAGTACACAGTAACAAAGAAACCGATGACTTTTATAAAAAGGTGTCATGTGTGTCTCTTACTTTGCACAAAAAGTGCCAGAGATGACTTCATTTGCAGTCACTTGAAAAGTAGGGATTCTCCAATAAATGGTAAATGGTTGAAACAAATCTGAAGAAATGCATGACATACCTGTGTGTGTGTGTGTACGCATGTATGTATATATAGGGAGAGAGAGAGCGTCAATATAAACAGACTTTATTTCAATCAAGCTGTCTTTTCTATCCTTCAGGAGCAGAATGTTCTGATCATCAGCGCTCCAGAATGTAGTGTTTTCTTGGCAAGCATCACATATTGTGATGTGTTAGCTAAAAGTTCCATATCCTAGAGACTGATATATTCCTCTGTACTTGTACCTTGGGGATTCATCAAAACCTGGCATCATAAGCAGCTTTCTACTGCCACAGACTGGACAGCGAAACAATTTAAAATATCCCAGAAAAAGAAAATAAGCATGCTTAATCAGAGCTTTCTGGACAGGAAGGACATTTGAGCAAGTGAGGAATAAGCACTGCTTTTGTTAATTTGCATAGGCAGAATAGAGACTTCTGGGAAAAGGCCGAAATTACAGTCACAGAAAATGGCTGCATCTATAGAGAACGCTAAGAAGTGTTGGCAGCTTTTCCTCTGACCCTGGCCACTTTTACAAGCAATCCTATGATAGTCAGCAGGACCCACCCTAAAAAGGAAGGGGCATCCACTTGGACCCTTTCCACCTTTTCTAAATCTCTCCTGATCGAGCACTGATTGAGCAGATAAGCACATGTCATTCTCATTTCAGAAAGGTATTGGTTAGCTTGCTGCTAGCAGCTCAGTTATGTTATGATGTTAGAGGCTATGCAAGGAATGCTTTAGTCCAGCGATATGCAGTTTTTATTGCGCCTTGCATTCAGCAGGAAGATCTTTAGCTTGAATCTGTGGCCTAGGTATTCACCTTGGTATTTTTTTTGGCACAAAGTGAAGGAGTATTTGAGAGAAAATGCACAATGTGTTTCTTATGTTGTTATGAACAACTTGTTACTCTTTCTCATTAAGCTTCAGCCACTGCAGAAATATATAAATAAGGGCTGACTTCCTGTAAGACGTGTCCAAAGCTGGGACGGAATAAAAGGAGACACTTGTAAATGATAGTGCTATCGTTTGAGAAAGGGTAAGTTGAGACTGACTTTCATGCGTATTCACAGACCAAGCATCATAAAGATACCAGCATGATCTTCATTGCGGGCTTAGAGCCGGTATTAGCTTTTGAGAGGTAAGAGGATTTTGAGGGCTCGTTGGTCTAGGGGTATGATTCTCGCTTTGGGTGCGAGAGGTCCCGGGTTCAAATCCCGGACGAGCCCTTTTCTTGGTATTCTTTTCAAGTTGTTTTGAAGTTTGCGTTTCAAAACCAACATCAATTTTTTCTTTGCAGTAGTGGATAATTCTTTGCTAGAGTCTCATGCTTCAGCCCTGCCCAGTCTGAGCTAATACCAAACATCTGGTCTTGCATGGCATGTACGAGCGTTCAGCTAGGGATGTCGGGCAGGTTGCATGAAAGAAATCTAAAGCCAGAGGCCCATGGAATAGCCAGTTCGGAGCAGTTTCATTACAGAAAAATCAACTGTAGGTATCTGTTTCTGTAGTGTAGTGGTTATCACGTTCGCCTCACACGCGAAAGGTCCCAGGTTCGAAACCGGGCAGAAACAGTTGTTATATTGTGTTGGCTACAATGTTGATAGGTGCTGTTTTGCCATGGAATTGTCCAAGCCCTGAAGATTATTTCATGCAATCTCGTTCCAAGAAAGGGAATTCTCTCAAAACACTAAAGTAATCAGCGTGTGGATGTATCTGTTGGTTCTCAGACCTTGCCTTCAAAAGAGCCCTGCAATCGGTTCACTGCTCACCTAGAACAAGCATTAACATGGAGAATTGTTGGCACCAACAGGAATCTTATTTTAGTGGAGTGTTTCTGGCTTTGAGTGCAGAGGCCCTCGGCTCAATTCCAAGATTATCCTTCTCAAGGTGATGATACAAATGCATTGTCACCTTTACGTTTAATGTCAGAATCATTTATTTCCAGTTGGTGGTGTAAGAATGTTTGCAACAGTATGGCGATTTTTCCTAGCCATGCATGAATGAAAGCATATCACTCGCCTTTAGGTGTTTTTCTAATACATTGATATTTGCATCTTCCTTCCTAGCCTGCATGTTTGACTATCTTACAGGCTGCATGTAATAAGTATCACATCAGGGCCCTTCTTCTACTCAATTCACAACTGTTCTATCACGACATAGATAAGAAAGCTGCATCTGCTTTTGTTGTGTAGTGGTAATCAGGTTTACCTGACGTGTGAAAGCCCCATGCTTTGAAAGTACACATTAACAAAGAAACCGATGACTTTTATAAAAAGGTGTCATGTGTGTCTCTTACTTTGCACAAAAAGTGCCAGAGATGACTTCATTTGCAGTCACTTGAAAAGTAGGGATTCTCCAATAAATGGTAAATGGTTGAAACAAATCTGAAGAAATGCATGACATACCTGTGTGTGTGTGTGTACGCATGTATGTATATATAGGGAGAGAGAGAGCGTCAATATAAACAGACTTTATTTCAATCAAGCTGTCTTTTCTATCCTTCAGGAGCAGAATGTTCTGATCATCAGCGCTCCAGAATGTAGTGTTTTCTTGGCAAGCATCACATATTGTGATGTGTTAGCTAAAAGTTCCATATCCTAGAGACTGACATATTCCTCTGTACTTGTACCTTGGGGATTCATCAAAACCTGGCATCATAAGCAGCTTTCTACTGCCACAGACTGGACAGCGAAACAATTTAAAATATCCCAGAAAAAGAAAATAAGCATGCTTAATCAGAGCTTTCTGGACAGGAAGGACATTTGAGCAAGTGAGGAATAAGCACTGCTTTTGTTAATTTGCATAGGCAGAATAGAGACTTCTGGGAAAAGGCCGAAATTACAGTCACAGAAAATGGCTGCATCTATAGAGAACGCTAAGAAGTGTTGGCAGCTTTTCCTCTGACCCTGGCCACTTTTACAAGCAATCCTATGATAGTCAGCAGGACCCACCCTAAAAAGGAAGGGGCATCCACTTGGACCCTTTCCACCTTTTCTAAATCTCGCCTGATCGAGCCTCATTGAGCACTGATTGAGCAGATAAGCACATGTCATTCTCATTTCAGAAAGGTATTGGTTAGCTTGCTGCTAGCAGCTCAGTTATGTTATGATGTTAGAGGCTATGCAAGGAATGCTTTAGTCCAGCGATATGCAGTTTTTATTGCGCCTTGCATTCACCAGGAAGATCTTTAGCTTGAATCTGTGGCCTAGGTATTCACCTTGGTATTTCTTTTGGCACAAAGTGAAGGAGTATTTGAGAGAAAATGCACAATGTGTTTCTTAGGTTGTTATGAACAACTTGTTATTCTTTCTCATTAAGCTTCAGCCACTGCAGAAATATATAAATAAGGGCTGACTTCCTGTAAGACGTGTCCAAAGCTGGGACGGAATAAAAGGAGACACTTGTAAATGATAGTGCTATCGTTTGAGAAAGGGTAAGTTGAGACTGACTTTCATGCGTATTCACAGACCAAGCATCATAAAGATACCAGCATGATCTTCATTGCGGGCTTAGAGCCGGTATTAGCTTTTGAGAGGTAAGAGGATTTTGAGGGCTCGTTGGTCTAGGGGTATGATTCTCGCTTTGGGTGCGAGAGGTCCCGGGTTCAAATCCCGGACGAGCCCTTTTCTTGGTACTCTTTTCAAGTTGTTTTGAAGTTTGCGTTTCAAAACCAACATCAATTTTTTCTTTGCAGTAGTGGATAATTCTTTGCTAGAGTCTCATGCTTCAGCCCTGCCCAGTCTGAGCTAATACCAAACATCTGGTCTTGCATGGCATGTACGAGCGTTCAGCTAGGGATGTCGGGCAGGTTGCATGAAAGAAATCTAAAGCCAGAGGCCCATGGAATAGCCAGTTCGGAGCAGTTTCATTACAGAAAAATCAACTGTAGGTATCTGTTTCTGTAGTGTAGTGGTTATCACGTTTGCCTCACACGCGAAAGGTCCCCGGTTCGAAACCGGGCAGAAACAGTTGTTATATTGTGTTGGCTACAATGTTGATAGGTGCCGTTTTGCCATGGAATTGTCCAAGCCCTGAAGATTATTTCATGCAATCTCGTTCCAAGAAAGGGAATTCTCTCAAAACACTAAAGTAATCGGCGTGTGGATGTATCTGTTGGTTCTCAGACCTTGCTTTCAAAAGAGCCCTGCAATCGGTTCACTGCTCACCTAGAACAAGCATTAACATGGAGAATTGTTGGCACCAACAGGAATCTTATTTTAGTGGAGTGTTTCTGGCTTTGAGTGCAGAGGCCCTCGGCTCAATTCCAAGATGATCCTTCTCAAGGTGATGATACAAATGCATTGTCACCTTTACGTTCAATGTCAGAATCATTTATTTCCAGTTGGTGGTGTAAGAATGTTTGCAACAGTATGGCGATTTTTCCTAGCCATGCATGAATGAAAGCATATCACTCGCCTTTAGGTGTTTTTCTAATACATTGATATTTGCATCTTCCTTCCTAGCCTGCATGTTTGACTATCTTACAGGCTGCATGTAATAAGTATCACATCAGGGCCCTTCTTCTACTCAATTCACAACTGTTCTATCACGACATAGATAAGAAAGCTGCATCTGCTTTTGTTGTGTAGTGGTAATCAGGTTTACCTGACGTGTGAAAGCCCCATGCTTTGAAAGTACACAGTAACAAAGAAACCGATGACTTTTATAAAAAGGTGTCATGTGCGTCTCTTACTTTGCACAAAAAGTGCCAGAGATGACTTCATTTGCAGTCACTTGAAAAGTAGGGATTCTCCAATAAATGGTAAATGGTTGAAACAAATCTGAAGAAATGCATGACATACCTGTGTGTGTGTGTGTGTACGCATGTATGTATATATAGGGAGAGAGAGAGCGTCAATATAAACAGACTTTATTTCAATCAAGCTGTCTTTTCTATCCTTCAGGAGCAGAATGTTCTGATCATCAGCGCTCCAGAATGTAGTGTTTTCTTGGCAAGCATCACATATTGTGATGTGTTAGCTAAAAGTTCCATATCCTAGAGACTGATATATTCCTCTGTACTTGTACCTTGGGGATTCATCAAAACCTGGCATCATAAGCAGCTTTCTACTGCCACAGACTGGACAGCGAAACAATTTAAAATATCCCAGAAAAAGAAAATAAGCATGCTTAATCAGAGCTTTCTGGACAGGAAGGACCTTTGAGCAAGTGAGGAATAAGCACTGCTTTTGTTAATTTGCATAGGCAGAATAGAGAGTTCTGGGAAAAGGCCGAAATTACAGTCACAGAAAATGGCTGCATCTATAGAGAACGCTAAGAAGTGTTGGCAGCTTTTCCTCTGACCCTGACCACTTTTACAAGCAATCCTATGATAGTCAGCAGGACCCACCCTAAAAAGGAAGGGGCATCCACTTGGACCCTTTCCACCTTTTCTAAATCTCGCCTGATTGAGCACTGATTGAGCAGATAAGCACATGTCATTCTCATTTCAGAAAGGTATTGGTTAGCTTGCTGCTAGCAGCTCAGTTATGTTATGATGTTAGAGGCTATGCAAGGAATGCTTTAGTCCAGCGATATGCAGTTTTTATTGCGCCTTGCATTCAGCAGGAAGATCTTTAGCTTGAATCTGTGGCCTAGGTATTCACCTTGGTATTTCTTTTGGCACAAAGTGAAGGAGTATTTGAGAGAAAATGCACAATGTGTTTCTTATGTTGTTATGAACAACTTGTTACTCTTTCTCATTAAGCTTCAGCCACTGCAGAAATATATAAATAAGGGCTGACTTCCTGTAAGACGTGTCCAAAGCTGGGACGGAATAAAAGGAGACACTTGTAAATGATAGTGCTATCGTTTGAGAAAGGGTAAGTTGAGACTGACTTTCATGCGTATTCACAGACCAAGCATCATAAAGATACCAGCATGATCTTCATTGCGGGCTTAGAGCCGGTATTAGCTTTTGAGAGGTAAGAGGATTTTGAGGGCTCGTTGGTCTAGGGGTATGATTCTCGCTTTGGGTGCGAGAGGTCCTGGGTTCAAATCCCGGACGAGCCCTTTTCTTGGTACTCTTTTCAAGTTGTTTTGAAGTTTGCGTTTCAAAACCAACATCAATTTTTTCTTTGCAGTAGTGGATAATTCTTTGCTAGAGTCTCATGCTTCAGCCCTGCCCAGTCTGAGCTAATACCAAACATCTGGTCTTGCATGGCATGTACGAGCGTTCAGCTAGGGATGTCGGGCAGGTTGCATGAAAGAAATCTAAAGCCAGAGGCCCATGGAATAGCCAGTTCGGAGCAGTTTCATTACAGAAAAATCAACTGTAGGTATCTGTTTCTGTAGTGTAGTGGTTATCACGTTTGCCTCACACGCGAAAGGTCCCTGGTTTGAAACCGGGCAGAAACAGTTGTTATATTGTGTTGGCTACAATGTTGATAGGTGCCGTTTTGCCATGGAATTGTCCAAGCCCTGAAGATTATTTCATGCAATCTCGTTCCAAGAAAGGGAATTCTCTCAAAACACTAAAGTAATCGGCGTGTGGATGTATCTGTTGGTTCTCAGACCTTGCTTTCAAAAGAGCCCTGCAATCGGTTCACTGCTCACCTAGAACAAGCATTAACATGGAGAATTGTTGGCACCAACAGGAATCTTATTTTAGTGGAGTGTTTCTGGCTTTGAGTGCAGAGGCCCTCGGCTCAATTCCAAGATGATCCTTCTCAAGGTGATGATACAAATGCATTGTCACCTTTACGTTTAATGTCAGAATCATTTATTTCCAGTTGGTGGTGTAAGAATGTTTGCAACAGTATGGCGATTTTTCCTAGCCATGCATGAATGAAAGCATATCACTCGCCTTTAGGTGTTTTTCTAATACATTGATATTTGCATCTTCCTTCCTAGCCTGCATGTTTGACTATCTTACAGGCTGCATGTAATAAGTATCACATCAGGGCCCTTCTTCTACTCAATTCACAACTGTTCTATCACGACATAGATAAGAAAGCTGCATCTGCTTTTGTTGTGTAGTGGTAATCAGGTTTACCTGACGTGTGAAAGCCCCATGCTTTGAAAGTACACAGTAACAAAGAAACCGATGACTTTTATAAAAAGGTGTCATGTGTGTCTCTTACTTTGCACAAAAAGTGCCAGAGATGACTTCATTTGCAGTCACTTGAAAAGTAGGGATTCTCCAATAAATGGTAAATGGTTGAAACAAATCTGAAGAAATGCATGACATACCTGTGTGTGTGTGTGTACGCATGTATGTATATATAGGGAGAGAGAGAGCGTCAATATAAACAGACTTTATTTCAATCAAGCTGTCTTTTCTATCCTTCAGGAGCAGAATGTTCTGATCATCAGCGCTCCAGAATGTAGTGTTTTCTTGGCAAGCATCACATATTGTGATGTGTTAGCTAAAAGTTCCATATCCTAGAGACTGATATATTCCTCTGTACTTGTACCTTGGGGATTCATCAAAACCTGGCATCATAAGCAGCTTTCTACTGCCACAGACTGGACAGCGAAACAATTTAAAATATCCCAGAAAAAGAAAATAAGCATGCTTAATCAGAGCTTTCTGGACAGGAAGGACATTTGAGCAAGTGAGGAATAAGCACTGCTTTTGTTAATTTGCATAGGCAGAATAGAGACTTCTGGGAAAAGGCCGAAATTACAGTCACAGAAAATGGCTGCATCTATAGAGAACGCTAAGAAGTGTTGGCAGCTTTTCCTCTGACCCTGGCCACTTTTACAAGCAATCCTATGATAGTCAGCAGGACCCACCCTAAAAAGGAAGGGGCATCCACTTGGACCCTTTCCACCTTTTCTAAATCTCGCCTGATCGAGCCTGATTGAGCACTGATTGAGCAGATAAGCACATGTCATTCTCATTTCAGAAAGGTATTGGTTAGCTTGCTGCTAGCAGCTCAGTTATGTTATGATGTTAGAGGCTATGCAAGGAATGCTTTCGTCCAGCGATATGCAGTTTTTATTGCGCCTTGCATTCAGCAGGAAGATCTTTAGCTTGAATCTGTGACCTAGGTATTCACCTTGGTATTTCTTTTGGCACAAAGTGAAGGAGTATTTGAGAGAAAATGCACAATGTGTTTCTTATGTTGTTATGAACAACTTGTTACTCTTTCTCATTAAGCTTCAGCCACTGCAGAAATATATAAATAAGGGCTGACTTCCTGTAAGACGTGTCCAAAGCTGGGACGGAATAAAAGGAGACACTTGTAAATGATAGTGCTATCGTTTGAGAAAGGGTAAGTTGAGACTGACTTTCATGCGTATTCACAGACCAAGCATCATAAAGATACCAGCATGATCTTCATTGCGGGCTTAGAGCCGGTATTAGCTTTTGAGAGGTAAGAGGATTTTGAGGGCTCGTTGGTCTAGGGGTATGATTCTCGCTTTGGGTGCGAGAGGTCCCGGGTTCAAATCCCGGACGAGCCCTTTTCTTGGTACTCTTTTCAAGTTGTTTTGAAGTTTGCGTTTCAAAACCAACATCAATTTTTTCTTTGCAGTAGTGGATAATTCTTTGCTAGAGTCTCATGCTTTAGCCCTGCCCAGTCTGAGCTAATACCAAACATCTGGTCTTGCATGGCATGTACGAGCGTTCAGCTAGGGATGTCGGGCAGGTTGCATGAAAGAAATCTAAAGCCAGAGGCCCATGGAATAGCCAGTTCGGAGCAGTTTCATTACAGAAAAATCAACTGTAGGTATCTGTTTCTGTAGTGTAGTGGTTATCACGTTTGCCTCACACGCGAAAGGTCCCCGGTTTGAAACCGGGCAGAAACAGTTGTTATATTGTGTTGGCTACAATGTTGATAGGTGCCGTTTTGCCATGGAATTGTCCAAGCCCTGAAGATTATTTCATGCAATCTCGTTCCAAGAAAGGGAATTCTCTCAAAACACTAAAGTAATCGGCGTGTGGATGTATCTGTTGGTTCTCAGACCTTGCTTTCAAAAGAGCCCTGCAATCGGTTCACTGCTCACCTAGAACAAGCATTAACATGGAGAATTGTTGGCACCAACAGGAATCTTATTTTAGTGGAGTGTTTCTGGCTTTGAGTGCAGAGGCCCTCGGCTCAATTCCAAGATGATCCTTCTCAAGGTGATGATACAAATGCATTGTCACCTTTACGTTTAATGTCAGAATCATTTATTTCCAGTTGGTGGTGTAAGAATGTTTGCAACAGTATGGCGATTTTTCCTAGCCATGCATGAATGAAAGCATATCACTCGCCTTTAGGTGTTTTTCTAATACATTGATATTTGCATCTTCCTTCCTAGCCTGCATGTTTGACTATCTTACAGGCTGCATGTAATAAGTATCACATCAGGGCCCTTCTTCTACTCAATTCACAACTGTTCTATCACGACATAGATAAGAAAGCTGCATCTGCTTTTGTTGTGTAGTGGTAATCAGGTTTACCTGACGTGTGAAAGCCCCATGCTTTGAAAGTACACAGTAACAAAGAAACCGATGACTTTTATAAAAAGGTGTCATGTGTGTCTCTTACTTTGCACAAAAAGTGCCAGAGATGACTTCATTTGCAGTCACTTGAAAAGTAGGGATTCTCCAATAAATGGTAAATGGTTGAAACAAATCTGAAGAAATGCATGACATACCTGTGTGTGTGTGTGTACGCATGTATGTATATATAGGGAGAGAGAGAGCGTCAATATAAACAGACTTTATTTCAATCAAGCTGTCTTTTCTATCCTTCAGGAGCAGAATGTTCTGATCATCAGCGCTCCAGAATGTAGTGTTTTCTTGGCAAGCATCACATATTGTGATGTTTTAGCTAAAAGTTCCATATCCTAGAGACTGATATATTCCTCTGTACTTGTACCTTGGGGATTCATCAAAACCTGGCATCATAAGCAGCTTTCTACTGCCACAGACTGGACAGCGAAACAATTTAAAATATCCCAGAAAAAGAAAATAAGCATGCTTAATCAGAGCTTTCTGGACAGGAAGGACATTTGAGCAAGTGAGGAATAAGCACTGCTTTTGTTAATTTGCATAGGCAGAATAGAGACTTCTGGGAAAAGGCCGAAATTACAGTCACAGAAAATGGCTGCATCTATAGAGAACGCTAAGAAGTGTTGGCAGCTTTTCCTCTGACCCTGGCCACTTTTACAAGCAATCCTATGATAGTCAGCAGGACCCACCCTAAAAAGGAAGGGGCATCCACTTGGACCCTTTCCACCTTTTCTAAATCTCGCCTGATCGAGCCTGATCGAGCAGATAAGCACATGTCATTCTCATTTCAGAAAGGTATTGGTTAGCTTGCTGCTAGCAGCTCAGTTATGTTATGATGTTAGAGGCTATGCAAGGAATGCTTTAGTCCAGCGATATGCAGTTTTTATTGCGCCTTGCATTCACCAGGAAGATCTTTAGCTTGAATCTGTGGCCTAGGTATTCACCTTGGTATTTCTTTTGGCACAAAGTGAAGGAGTATTTGAGAGAAAATGCACAATGTGTTTCTTAGGTTGTTATGAACAACTTGTTATTCTTTCTCATTAAGCTTCAGCCACTGCAGAAATATATAAATAAGGGCTGACTTCCTGTAAGACGTGTCCAAAGCTGGGACGGAATAAAAGGAGACACTTGTAAATGATAGTGCTATCGTTTGAGAAAGGGTAAGTTGAGACTGACTTTCATGCGTATTCACAGACCAAGCATCATAAAGATACCAGCATGATCTTCATTGCGGGCTTAGAGCCGGTATTAGCTTTTGAGAGGTAAGAGGATTTTGAGGGCTTGTTGGTCTAGGGGTATGATTCTCGCTTTGGGTGCGAGAGGTCCCGGGTTCAAATCCCGGACGAGCCCTTTTCTTGGTACTCTTTTCAAGTTGTTTTGAAGTTTGCGTTTCAAAACCAACATCAATTTTTTCTTCGCAGTAGTGGATAATTCTTTGCTAGAGTCTCATGCTTCAGCCCTGCCCAGTCTGAGCTAATACCAAACATCTGGTCTTGCATGGCATGTACGAGCGTTCAGCTAGGGATGTCGGGCAGGTTGCATGAAAGAAATCTAAAGCCAGAGGCCCATGGAATAGCCAGTTCGGAGCAGTTTCATTACAGAAAAATCAACTGTAGGTATCTGTTTCTGTAGTGTAGTGGTTATCACGTTTGCCTCACACGCGAAAGGTCCCCGGTTCGAAACCGGGCAGAAACAGTTGTTATATTGTGTTGGCTACAATGTTGATAGGTGCCGTTTTGCCATGGAATTGTCCAAGCCCTGAAGATTATTTCATGCAATCTCGTTCCAAGAAAGGGAATTCTCTCAAAACACTAAAGTAATCGGCGTGTGGATGTATCTGTTGGTTCTCAGACCTTGCTTTCAAAAGAGCCCTGCAATCGGTTCACTGCTCACCTAGAACAAGCATTAACATGGAGAATTGTTGGCACCAACAGGAATCTTATTTTAGTGGAGTGTTTCTGGCTTTGAGTGCAGAGGCCCTCGGCTCAATTCCAAGATGATCCTTCTCAAGGTGATGATACAAATGCATTGTCACCTTTACGTTCAATGTCAGAATCATTTATTTCCAGTTGGTGGTGTAAGAATGTTTGCAACAGTATGGCGATTTTTCCTAGCCATGCATGAATGAAAGCATATCACTCGCCTTTAGGTGTTTTTCTAATACATTGATATTTGCATCTTCCTTCCTAGCCTGCATGTTTGACTATCTTACAGGCTGCATGTAATAAGTATCACATCAGGGCCCTTCTTCTACTCAATTCACAACTGTTCTATCACGACATAGATAAGAAAGCTGCATCTGCTTTTGTTGTGTAGTGGTAATCAGGTTTACCTGACGTGTGAAAGCCCCATGCTTTGAAAGTACACAGTAACAAAGAAACCGATGACTTTTATAAAAAGGTGTCATGTGCGTCTCTTACTTTGCACAAAAAGTGCCAGAGATGACTTCATTTGCAGTCACTTGAAAAGTAGGGATTCTCCAATAAATGGTAAATGGTTGAAACAAATCTGAAGAAATGCATGACATACCTGTGTGTGTGTGTGTGTACGCATGTATGTATATATAGGGAGAGAGAGAGCGTCAATATAAACAGACTTTATTTCAATCAAGCTGTCTTTTCTATCCTTCAGGAGCAGAATGTTCTGATCATCAGCGCTCCAGAATGTAGTGTTTTCTTGGCAAGCATCACATATTGTGATGTGTTAGCTAAAAGTTCCATATCCTAGAGACTGATATATTCCTCTGTACTTGTACCTTGGGGATTCATCAAAACCTGGCATCATAAGCAGCTTTCTACTGCCACAGACTGGACAGCGAAACAATTTAAAATATCCCAGAAAAAGAAAATAAGCATGCTTAATCAGAGCTTTCTGGACAGGAAGGACCTTTGAGCAAGTGAGGAATAAGCACTGCTTTTGTTAATTTGCATAGGCAGAATAGAGAGTTCTGGGAAAAGGCCGAAATTACAGTCACAGAAAATGGCTGCATCTATAGAGAACGCTAAGAAGTGTTGGCAGCTTTTCCTCTGACCCTGACCACTTTTACAAGCAATCCTATGATAGTCAGCAGGACCCACCCTAAAAAGGAAGGGGCATCCACTTGGACCCTTTCCACCTTTTCTAAATCTCGCCTGATTGAGCACTGATTGAGCAGATAAGCACATGTCATTCTCATTTCAGAAAGGTATTGGTTAGCTTGCTGCTAGCAGCTCAGTTATGTTATGATGTTAGAGGCTATGCAAGGAATGCTTTAGTCCAGCGATATGCAGTTTTTATTGCGCCTTGCATTCAGCAGGAAGATCTTTAGCTTGAATCTGTGGCCTAGGTATTCACCTTGGTATTTCTTTTGGCACAAAGTGAAGGAGTATTTGAGAGAAAATGCACAATGTGTTTCTTATGTTGTTATGAACAACTTGTTACTCTTTCTCATTAAGCTTCAGCCACTGCAGAAATATATAAATAAGGGCTGACTTCCTGTAAGACGTGTCCAAAGCTGGGACGGAATAAAAGGAGACACTTGTAAATGATAGTGCTATCGTTTGAGAAAGGGTAAGTTGAGACTGACTTTCATGCGTATTCACAGACCAAGCATCATAAAGATACCAGCATGATCTTCATTGCGGGCTTAGAGCCGGTATTAGCTTTTGAGAGGTAAGAGGATTTTGAGGGCTCGTTGGTCTAGGGGTATGATTCTCGCTTTGGGTGCGAGAGGTCCTGGGTTCAAATCCCGGACGAGCCCTTTTCTTGGTACTCTTTTCAAGTTGTTTTGAAGTTTGCGTTTCAAAACCAACATCAATTTTTTCTTTGCAGTAGTGGATAATTCTTTGCTAGAGTCTCATGCTTCAGCCCTGCCCAGTCTGAGCTAATACCAAACATCTGGTCTTGCATGGCATGTACGAGCGTTCAGCTAGGGATGTCGGGCAGGTTGCATGAAAGAAATCTAAAGCCAGAGGCCCATGGAATAGCCAGTTCGGAGCAGTTTCATTACAGAAAAATCAACTGTAGGTATCTGTTTCTGTAGTGTAGTGGTTATCACGTTTGCCTCACACGCGAAAGGTCCCTGGTTTGAAACCGGGCAGAAACAGTTGTTATATTGTGTTGGCTACAATGTTGATAGGTGCCGTTTTGCCATGGAATTGTCCAAGCCCTGAAGATTATTTCATGCAATCTCGTTCCAAGAAAGGGAATTCTCTCAAAACACTAAAGTAATCGGCGTGTGGATGTATCTGTTGGTTCTCAGACCTTGCTTTCAAAAGAGCCCTGCAATCGGTTCACTGCTCACCTAGAACAAGCATTAACATGGAGAATTGTTGGCACCAACAGGAATCTTATTTTAGTGGAGTGTTTCTGGCTTTGAGTGCAGAGGCCCTCGGCTCAATTCCAAGATGATCCTTCTCAAGGTGATGATACAAATGCATTGTCACCTTTACGTTTAATGTCAGAATCATTTATTTCCAGTTGGTGGTGTAAGAATGTTTGCAACAGTATGGCGATTTTTCCTAGCCATGCATGAATGAAAGCATATCACTCGCCTTTAGGTGTTTTTCTAATACATTGATATTTGCATCTTCCTTCCTAGCCTGCATGTTTGACTATCTTACAGGCTGCATGTAATAAGTATCACATCAGGGCCCTTCTTCTACTCAATTCACAACTGTTCTATCACGACATAGATAAGAAAGCTGCATCTGCTTTTGTTGTGTAGTGGTAATCAGGTTTACCTGACGTGTGAAAGCCCCATGCTTTGAAAGTACACAGTAACAAAGAAACCGATGACTTTTATAAAAAGGTGTCATGTGTGTCTCTTACTTTGCACAAAAAGTGCCAGAGATGACTTCATTTGCAGTCACTTGAAAAGTAGGGATTCTCCAATAAATGGTAAATGGTTGAAACAAATCTGAAGAAATGCATGACATACCTGTGTGTGTGTGTGTACGCATGTATGTATATATAGGGAGAGAGAGAGCGTCAATATAAACAGACTTTATTTCAATCAAGCTGTCTTTTCTATCCTTCAGGAGCAGAATGTTCTGATCATCAGCGCTCCAGAATGTAGTGTTTTCTTGGCAAGCATCACATATTGTGATGTGTTAGCTAAAAGTTCCATATCCTAGAGACTGATATATTCCTCTGTACTTGTACCTTGGGGATTCATCAAAACCTGGCATCATAAGCAGCTTTCTACTGCCACAGACTGGACAGCGAAACAATTTAAAATATCCCAGAAAAAGAAAATAAGCATGCTTAATCAGAGCTTTCTGGACAGGAAGGACATTTGAGCAAGTGAGGAATAAGCACTGCTTTTGTTAATTTGCATAGGCAGAATAGAGACTTCTGGGAAAAGGCCGAAATTACAGTCACAGAAAATGGCTGCATCTATAGAGAACGCTAAGAAGTGTTGGCAGCTTTTCCTCTGACCCTGGCCACTTTTACAAGCAATCCTATGATAGTCAGCAGGACCCACCCTAAAAAGGAAGGGGCATCCACTTGGACCCTTTCCACCTTTTCTAAATCTCGCCTGATCGAGCCTGATTGAGCACTGATTGAGCAGATAAGCACATGTCATTCTCATTTCAGAAAGGTATTGGTTAGCTTGCTGCTAGCAGCTCAGTTATGTTATGATGTTAGAGGCTATGCAAGGAATGCTTTCGTCCAGCGATATGCAGTTTTTATTGCGCCTTGCATTCAGCAGGAAGATCTTTAGCTTGAATCTGTGACCTAGGTATTCACCTTGGTATTTCTTTTGGCACAAAGTGAAGGAGTATTTGAGAGAAAATGCACAATGTGTTTCTTATGTTGTTATGAACAACTTGTTACTCTTTCTCATTAAGCTTCAGCCACTGCAGAAATATATAAATAAGGGCTGACTTCCTGTAAGACGTGTCCAAAGCTGGGACGGAATAAAAGGAGACACTTGTAAATGATAGTGCTATCGTTTGAGAAAGGGTAAGTTGAGACTGACTTTCATGCGTATTCACAGACCAAGCATCATAAAGATACCAGCATGATCTTCATTGCGGGCTTAGAGCCGGTATTAGCTTTTGAGAGGTAAGAGGATTTTGAGGGCTCGTTGGTCTAGGGGTATGATTCTCGCTTTGGGTGCGAGAGGTCCCGGGTTCAAATCCCGGACGAGCCCTTTTCTTGGTACTCTTTTCAAGTTGTTTTGAAGTTTGCGTTTCAAAACCAACATCAATTTTTTCTTTGCAGTAGTGGATAATTCTTTGCTAGAGTCTCATGCTTTAGCCCTGCCCAGTCTGAGCTAATACCAAACATCTGGTCTTGCATGGCATGTACGAGCGTTCAGCTAGGGATGTCGGGCAGGTTGCATGAAAGAAATCTAAAGCCAGAGGCCCATGGAATAGCCAGTTCGGAGCAGTTTCATTACAGAAAAATCAACTGTAGGTATCTGTTTCTGTAGTGTAGTGGTTATCACGTTTGCCTCACACGCGAAAGGTCCCCGGTTTGAAACCGGGCAGAAACAGTTGTTATATTGTGTTGGCTACAATGTTGATAGGTGCCGTTTTGCCATGGAATTGTCCAAGCCCTGAAGATTATTTCATGCAATCTCGTTCCAAGAAAGGGAATTCTCTCAAAACACTAAAGTAATCGGCGTGTGGATGTATCTGTTGGTTCTCAGACCTTGCTTTCAAAAGAGCCCTGCAATCGGTTCACTGCTCACCTAGAACAAGCATTAACATGGAGAATTGTTGGCACCAACAGGAATCTTATTTTAGTGGAGTGTTTCTGGCTTTGAGTGCAGAGGCCCTCGGCTCAATTCCAAGATGATCCTTCTCAAGGTGATGATACAAATGCATTGTCACCTTTACGTTTAATGTCAGAATCATTTATTTCCAGTTGGTGGTGTAAGAATGTTTGCAACAGTATGGCGATTTTTCCTAGCCATGCATGAATGAAAGCATATCACTCGCCTTTAGGTGTTTTTCTAATACATTGATATTTGCATCTTCCTTCCTAGCCTGCATGTTTGACTATCTTACAGGCTGCATGTAATAAGTATCACATCAGGGCCCTTCTTCTACTCAATTCACAACTGTTCTATCACGACATAGATAAGAAAGCTGCATCTGCTTTTGTTGTGTAGTGGTAATCAGGTTTACCTGACGTGTGAAAGCCCCATGCTTTGAAAGTACACAGTAACAAAGAAACCGATGACTTTTATAAAAAGGTGTCATGTGTGTCTCTTACTTTGCACAAAAAGTGCCAGAGATGACTTCATTTGCAGTCACTTGAAAAGTAGGGATTCTCCAATAAATGGTAAATGGTTGAAACAAATCTGAAGAAATGCATGACATACCTGTGTGTGTGTGTGTACGCATGTATGTATATATAGGGAGAGAGAGAGCGTCAATATAAACAGACTTTATTTCAATCAAGCTGTCTTTTCTATCCTTCAGGAGCAGAATGTTCTGATCATCAGCGCTCCAGAATGTAGTGTTTTCTTGGCAAGCATCACATATTGTGATGTTTTAGCTAAAAGTTCCATATCCTAGAGACTGATATATTCCTCTGTACTTGTACCTTGGGGATTCATCAAAACCTGGCATCATAAGCAGCTTTCTACTGCCACAGACTGGACAGCGAAACAATTTAAAATATCCCAGAAAAAGAAAATAAGCATGCTTAATCAGAGCTTTCTGGACAGGAAGGACATTTGAGCAAGTGAGGAATAAGCACTGCTTTTGTTAATTTGCATAGGCAGAATAGAGACTTCTGGGAAAAGGCCGAAATTACAGTCACAGAAAATGGCTGCATCTATAGAGAACGCTAAGAAGTGTTGGCAGCTTTTCCTCTGACCCTGGCCACTTTTACAAGCAATCCTATGATAGTCAGCAGGACCCACCCTAAAAAGGAAGGGGCATCCACTTGGACCCTTTCCACCTTTTCTAAATCTCGCCTGATCGAGCCTGATCGAGCAGATAAGCACATGTCATTCTCATTTCAGAAAGGTATTGGTTAGCTTGCTGCTAGCAGCTCAGTTATGTTATGATGTTAGAGGCTATGCAAGGAATGCTTTAGTCCAGCGATATGCAGTTTTTATTGCGCCTTGCATTCAGCAGGAAGATCTTTAGCTTGAATCTGTGGCCTAGGTATTCACCTTGGTATTTCTTTTGGCACAAAGTGAAGGAGTATTTGAGAGAAAATGCACAATGTGTTTCTTATGTTGTTATGAACAACTTGTTACTCTTTCTCATTAAGCTTCAGCCACTGAAGAAATATATAAATAAGGGCTGACTTCCTGTAAGACGTGTCCAAAGCTGGGACGGAATAAAAGGAGACACTTGTAAATGATAGTGCTATCGTTTGAGAAAGGGTAAGTTGAGACTGACTTTCATGCGTATTCACAGACCAAGCATCATAAAGATACCAGCATGATCTTCATTGCGGGCTTAGAGCCGGTATTAGCTTTTGAGAGGTAAGAGGATTTTGAGGGCTCGTTGGTCTAGGGGTATGATTCTCGCTTTGGGTGCGAGAGGTCCCGGGTTCAAATCCCGGACGAGCCCTTTTCTTGGTACTCTTTTCAAGTTGTTTTGAAGTTTGCGTTTCAAAACCAACATCAATTTTTTCTTTGCAGTAGTGGATAATTCTTTGCTAGAGTCTCATGCTTCAGCCCTGCCCAGTCTGAGCTAATACCAAACATCTGGTCTTGCATGGCATGTACGAGCGTTCAGCTAGGGATGTCGGGCAGGTTGCATGAAAGAAATCTAAAGCCAGAGGCCCATGGAATAGCCAGTTCGGAGCAGTTTCATTACAGAAAAATCAACTGTAGGTATCTGTTTCGGTAGTGTAGTGGTTATCACGTTTGCCTCACACGCAAAAGGTCCCTGGTTTGAAACCGGGCAGAAACAGTTGTTATATTGTGTTGGCTACAATGTTGATAGGTGCCGTTTTGCCATGGAATTGTCCAAGCCCTGAAGATTATTTCATGCAATCTCGTTCCAAGAAAGGGAATTCTCTCAAAACACTAAAGTAATCGGCGTGTGGATGTATCTGTTGGTTCTCAGACCTTGCTTTCAAAAGAGCCCTGCAATCGGTTCACTGCTCACCTAGAACAAGCATTAACATGGAGAATTGTTGGCACCAACAGGAATCTTATTTTAGTGGAGTGTTTCTGGCTTTGAGTGCAGAGGCCCTCGGCTCAATTCCAAGATGATCCTTCTCAAGGTGATGATACAAATGCATTGTCACCTTTACGTTTAATGTCAGAATCATTTATTTCCAGTTGGTGGTGTAAGAATGTTTGCAACAGTATGGCGATTTTTCCTAGCCATGCATGAATGAAAGCATATCACTCGCCTTTAGGTGTTTTTCTAATACATTGATATTTGCATCTTCCTTCCTAGCCTGCATGTTTGACTATCTTACAGGCTGCATGTAATAAGTATCACATCAGGGCCCTTCTTCTACTCAATTCACAACTGTTCTATCACGACATAGATAAGAAAGCTGCATCTGCTTTTGTTGTGTAGTGGTAATCAGGTTTACCTGACGTGTGAAAGCCCCATGCTTTGAAAGTACACAGTAACAAAGAAACCGATGACTTTTATAAAAAGGTGTCATGTGTGTCTCTTACTTTGCACAAAAAGTGCCAGAGATGACTTCATTTGCAGTCACTTGAAAAGTAGGGATTCTCCAATAAATGGTAAATGGTTGAAACAAATCTGAAGAAATGCATGACATACCTGTGTGTGTGTGTGTACGCATGTATGTATATATAGGGAGAGAGAGAGCGTCAATATAAACAGACTTTATTTCAATCAAGCTGTCTTTTCTATCCTTCAGGAGCAGAATGTTCTGATCATCAGCGCTCCAGAATGTAGTGTTTTCTTGGCAAGCATCACATATTGTGATGTGTTAGCTAAAAGTTCCATATCCTAGAGACTGATATATTCCTCTGTACTTGTACCTTGGGGATTCATCAAAACCTGGCATCATAAGCAGCTTTCTACTGCCACAGACTGGACAGCGAAACAATTTAAAATATCCCAGAAAAAGAAAATAAGCATGCTTAATCAGAGCTTTCTGGACAGGAAGGACATTTGAGCAAGTGAGGAATAAGCACTGCTTTTGTTAATTTGCATAGGCAGAATAGAGACTTCTGGGAAAAGGCCGAAATTACAGTCACAGAAAATGGCTGCATCTATAGAGAACGCTAAGAAGTGTTGGCAGCTTTTCCTCTGACCCTGGCCACTTTTACAAGCAATCCTATGATAGTCAGCAGGACCCACCCTAAAAAGGAAGGGGCATCCACTTGGACCCTTTCCACCTTTTCTAAGTCTCGCCTGATTGAGCACTGATTGAGCAGATAAGCACATGTCATTCTCATTTCAGAAAGGTATTGGTTAGCTTGCTGCTAGCAGCTCAGTTATGTTATGATGTTAGAGGCTATGCAAGGAATGCTTTAGTCCAGCGATATGCAGTTTTTATTGCGCCTTGCATTCAGCAGGAAGATCTTTAGCTTGAATCTGTGACCTAGGTATTCACCTTGGTATTTCTTTTGGCACAAAGTGAAGGAGTATTTGAGAGAAAATGCACAATGTGTTTCTTATGTTGTTATGAACAACTTGTTACTCTTTCTCATTAAGCTTCAGCCACTGCAGAAATATATAAATAAGGGCTGACTTCCTGTAAGACGTGTCCAAAGCTGGGACGGAATAAAAGGAGACACTTGTAAATGATAGTGCTATCGTTTGAGAAAGGGTAAGTTGAGACTGACTTTCATGCGTATTCACAGACCAAGCATCATAAAGATACCAGCATGATCTTCATTGCGGGCTTAGAGCCGGTATTAGCTTTTGAGAGGTAAGAGGATTTTGAGGGCTCGTTGGTCTAGGGGTATGATTCTCGCTTTGGGTGCGAGAGGTCCCGGGTTCAAATCCCGGACGAGCCCTTTTCTTGGTACTCTTTTCAAGTTGTTTTGAAGTTTGCGTTTCAAAACCAACATCAATTTTTTCTTTGCAGTAGTGGATAATTCTTTGCTAGAGTCTCATGCTTTAGCCCTGCCCAGTCTGAGCTAATACCAAACATCTGGTCTTGCATGGCATGTACGAGCGTTCAGCTAGGGATGTCGGGCAGGTTGCATGAAAGAAATCTAAAGCCAGAGGCCCATGGAATAGCCAGTTCGGAGCAGTTTCATTACAGAAAAATCAACTGTAGGTATCTGTTTCTGTAGTGTAGTGGTTATCACGTTTGCCTCACACGCGAAAGGTCCCCGGTTTGAAACCGGGCAGAAACAGTCGTTATATTGTGTTGGCTACAATGTTGATAGGTGCCGTTTTGCCATGGAATTGTCCAAGCCCTGAAGATTATTTCATGCAATCTCGTTCCAAGAAAGGGAATTCTCTCAAAACACTAAAGTAATCGGCGTGTGGATGTATCTGTTGGTTCTCAGACCTTGCTTTCAAAAGAGCCCTGCAATCGGTTCACTGCTCTCCTAGAACAAGCATTAACATGGAGAATTGTTGGCACCAACAGGAATCTTATTTTAGTGGAGTGTTTCTGGCTTTGAGTGCAGAGGCCCTCGGCTCAATTCCAAGATGATCCTTCTCAAGGTGATGATACAAATGCATTGTCACCTTTACGTTTAATGTCAGAATCATTTATTTCCAGTTGGTGGTGTAAGAATGTTTGCAACAGTATGGCGATTTTTCCTAGCCATGCATGAATGAAAGCATATCACTCGCCTTTAGGTGTTTTTCTAATACATTGATATTTGCATCTTCCTTCCTAGCCTGCATGTTTGACTATCTTACAGGCTGCATGTAATAAGTATCACATCAGGGCCCTTCTTCTACTCAATTCACAACTGTTCTATCACGACATAGATAAGAAAGCTGCATCTGCTTTTGTTGTGTAGTGGTAATCAGGTTTACCTGACGTGTGAAAGCCCCATGCTTTGAAAGTACACAGTAACAAAGAAACCGATGACTTTTATAAAAAGGTGTCATGTGTGTCTCTTACTTTGCACAAAAAGTGCCAGAGATGACTTCATTTGCAGTCACTTGAAAAGTAGGGATTCTCCAATAAATGGTAAATGGTTGAAACAAATCTGAAGAAATGCATGACATACCTGTGTGTGTGTGTGTACGCATGTATGTATATATAGGGAGAGAGAGAGCGTCAATATAAACAGACTTTATTTCAATCAAGCTGTCTTTTCTATCCTTCAGGAGCAGAATGTTCTGATCATCAGCGCTCCAGAATGTAGTGTTTTCTTGGCAAGCATCACATATTGTGATGTGTTAGCTAAAAGTTCCATATCCTAGAGACTGATATATTCCTCTGTACTTGTACCTTGGGGATTCATCAAAACCTGGCATCATAAGCAGCTTTCTACTGCCACAGACTGGACAGCGAAACAATTTAAAATATCCCAGAAAAAGAAAATAAGCATGCTTAATCAGAGCTTTCTGGACAGGAAGGACATTTGAGCAAGTGAGGAATAAGCACTGCTTTTGTTAATTTGCATAGGCAGAATAGAGACTTCTGGGAAAAGGCCGAAATTACAGTCACAGAAAATGGCTGCATCTATAGAGAACGCTAAGAAGTGTTGGCAGCTTTTCCTCTGACCCTGGCCACTTTTACAAGCAATCCTATGATAGTCAGCAGGACCCACCCTAAAAAGGAAGGGGCATCCACTTGGACCCTTTCCACCTTTTCTAAATCTCGCCTGATCGAGCCTGATCGAGCAGATAAGCACATGTCATTCTCATTTCAGAAAGGTATTGGTTAGCTTGCTGCTAGCAGCTCAGTTATGTTATGATGTTAGAGGCTATGCAAGGAATGCTTTAGTCCAGCGATATGCAGTTTTTATTGCGCCTTGCATTCACCAGGAAGATCTTTAGCTTGAATCTGTGGCCTAGGTATTCACCTTGGTATTTCTTTTGGCACAAAGTGAAGGAGTATTTGAGAGAAAATGCACAATGTGTTTCTTAGGTTGTTATGAACAACTTGTTATTCTTTCTCATTAAGCTTCAGCCACTGCAGAAATATATAAATAAGGGCTGACTTCCTGTAAGACGTGTCCAAAGCTGGGACGGAATAAAAGGAGACACTTGTAAATGATAGTGCTATCGTTTGAGAAAGGGTAAGTTGAGACTGACTTTCATGCGTATTCACAGACCAAGCATCATAAAGATACCAGCATGATCTTCATTGCGGGCTTAGAGCCGGTATTAGCTTTTGAGAGGTAAGAGGATTTTGAGGGCTCGTTGGTCTAGGGGTATGATTCTCGCTTTGGGTGCGAGAGGTCCCGGGTTCAAATCCCGGACGAGCCCTTTTCTTGGTACTCTTTTCAAGTTGTTTTGAAGTTTGCGTTTCAAAACCAACATCAATTTTTTCTTCGCAGTAGTGGATAATTCTTTGCTAGAGTCTCATGCTTCAGCCCTGCCCAGTCTGAGCTAATACCAAACATCTGGTCTTGCATGGCATGTACGAGCGTTCAGCTAGGGATGTCGGGCAGGTTGCATGAAAGAAATCTAAAGCCAGAGGCCCATGGAATAGCCAGTTCGGAGCAGTTTCATTACAGAAAAATCAACTGTAGGTATCTGTTTCTGTAGTGTAGTGGTTATCACGTTTGCCTCACACGCGAAAGGTCCCCGGTTCGAAACCGGGCAGAAACAGTTGTTATATTGTGTTGGCTACAATGTTGATAGGTGCCGTTTTGCCATGGAATTGTCCAAGCCCTGAAGATTATTTCATGCAATCTCGTTCCAAGAAAGGGAATTCTCTCAAAACACTAAAGTAATCGGCGTGTGGATGTATCTGTTGGTTCTCAGACCTTGCTTTCAAAAGAGCCCTGCAATCGGTTCACTGCTCACCTAGAACAAGCATTAACATGGAGAATTGTTGGCACCAACAGGAATCTTATTTTAGTGGAGTGTTTCTGGCTTTGAGTGCAGAGGCCCTCGGCTCAATTCCAAGATGATCCTTCTCAAGGTGATGATACAAATGCATTGTCACCTTTACGTTCAATGTCAGAATCATTTATTTCCAGTTGGTGGTGTAAGAATGTTTGCAACAGTATGGCGATTTTTCCTAGCCATGCATGAATGAAAGCATATCACTCGCCTTTAGGTGTTTTTCTAATACATTGATATTTGCATCTTCCTTCCTAGCCTGCATGTTTGACTATCTTACAGGCTGCATGTAATAAGTATCACATCAGGGCCCTTCTTCTACTCAATTCACAACTGTTCTATCACGACATAGATAAGAAAGCTGCATCTGCTTTTGTTGTGTAGTGGTAATCAGGTTTACCTGACGTGTGAAAGCCCCATGCTTTGAAAGTACACAGTAACAAAGAAACCGATGACTTTTATAAAAAGGTGTCATGTGCGTCTCTTACTTTGCACAAAAAGTGCCAGAGATGACTTCATTTGCAGTCACTTGAAAAGTAGGGATTCTCCAATAAATGGTAAATGGTTGAAACAAATCTGAAGAAATGCATGACATACCTGTGTGTGTGTGTGTGTACGCATGTATGTATATATAGGGAGAGAGAGAGCGTCAATATAAACAGACTTTATTTCAATCAAGCTGTCTTTTCTATCCTTCAGGAGCAGAATGTTCTGATCATCAGCGCTCCAGAATGTAGTGTTTTCTTGGCAAGCATCACATATTGTGATGTGTTAGCTAAAAGTTCCATATCCTAGAGACTGATATATTCCTCTGTACTTGTACCTTGGGGATTCATCAAAACCTGGCATCATAAGCAGCTTTCTACTGCCACAGACTGGACAGCGAAACAATTTAAAATATCCCAGAAAAAGAAAATAAGCATGCTTAATCAGAGCTTTCTGGACAGGAAGGACCTTTGAGCAAGTGAGGAATAAGCACTGCTTTTGTTAATTTGCATAGGCAGAATAGAGAGTTCTGGGAAAAGGCCGAAATTACAGTCACAGAAAATGGCTGCATCTATAGAGAACGCTAAGAAGTGTTGGCAGCTTTTCCTCTGACCCTGACCACTTTTACAAGCAATCCTATGATAGTCAGCAGGACCCACCCTAAAAAGGAAGGGGCATCCACTTGGACCCTTTCCACCTTTTCTAAATCTCGCCTGATTGAGCACTGATTGAGCAGATAAGCACATGTCATTCTCATTTCAGAAAGGTATTGGTTAGCTTGCTGCTAGCAGCTCAGTTATGTTATGATGTTAGAGGCTATGCAAGGAATGCTTTAGTCCAGCGATATGCAGTTTTTATTGCGCCTTGCATTCAGCAGGAAGATCTTTAGCTTGAATCTGTGGCCTAGGTATTCACCTTGGTATTTCTTTTGGCACAAAGTGAAGGAGTATTTGAGAGAAAATGCACAATGTGTTTCTTATGTTGTTATGAACAACTTGTTACTCTTTCTCATTAAGCTTCAGCCACTGCAGAAATATATAAATAAGGGCTGACTTCCTGTAAGACGTGTCCAAAGCTGGGACGGAATAAAAGGAGACACTTGTAAATGATAGTGCTATCGTTTGAGAAAGGGTAAGTTGAGACTGACTTTCATGCGTATTCACAGACCAAGCATCATAAAGATACCAGCATGATCTTCATTGCGGGCTTAGAGCCGGTATTAGCTTTTGAGAGGTAAGAGGATTTTGAGGGCTCGTTGGTCTAGGGGTATGATTCTCGCTTTGGGTGCGAGAGGTCCTGGGTTCAAATCCCGGACGAGCCCTTTTCTTGGTACTCTTTTCAAGTTGTTTTGAAGTTTGCGTTTCAAAACCAACATCAATTTTTTCTTTGCAGTAGTGGATAATTCTTTGCTAGAGTCTCATGCTTCAGCCCTGCCCAGTCTGAGCTAATACCAAACATCTGGTCTTGCATGGCATGTACGAGCGTTCAGCTAGGGATGTCGGGCAGGTTGCATGAAAGAAATCTAAAGCCAGAGGCCCATGGAATAGCCAGTTCGGAGCAGTTTCATTACAGAAAAATCAACTGTAGGTATCTGTTTCTGTAGTGTAGTGGTTATCACGTTTGCCTCACACGCGAAAGGTCCCTGGTTTGAAACCGGGCAGAAACAGTTGTTATATTGTGTTGGCTACAATGTTGATAGGTGCCGTTTTGCCATGGAATTGTCCAAGCCCTGAAGATTATTTCATGCAATCTCGTTCCAAGAAAGGGAATTCTCTCAAAACACTAAAGTAATCGGCGTGTGGATGTATCTGTTGGTTCTCAGACCTTGCTTTCAAAAGAGCCCTGCAATCGGTTCACTGCTCACCTAGAACAAGCATTAACATGGAGAATTGTTGGCACCAACAGGAATCTTATTTTAGTGGAGTGTTTCTGGCTTTGAGTGCAGAGGCCCTCGGCTCAATTCCAAGATGATCCTTCTCAAGGTGATGATACAAATGCATTGTCACCTTTACGTTTAATGTCAGAATCATTTATTTCCAGTTGGTGGTGTAAGAATGTTTGCAACAGTATGGCGATTTTTCCTAGCCATGCATGAATGAAAGCATATCACTCGCCTTTAGGTGTTTTTCTAATACATTGATATTTGCATCTTCCTTCCTAGCCTGCATGTTTGACTATCTTACAGGCTGCATGTAATAAGTATCACATCAGGGCCCTTCTTCTACTCAATTCACAACTGTTCTATCACGACATAGATAAGAAAGCTGCATCTGCTTTTGTTGTGTAGTGGTAATCAGGTTTACCTGACGTGTGAAAGCCCCATGCTTTGAAAGTACACAGTAACAAAGAAACCGATGACTTTTATAAAAAGGTGTCATGTGTGTCTCTTACTTTGCACAAAAAGTGCCAGAGATGACTTCATTTGCAGTCACTTGAAAAGTAGGGATTCTCCAATAAATGGTAAATGGTTGAAACAAATCTGAAGAAATGCATGACATACCTGTGTGTGTGTGTGTACGCATGTATGTATATATAGGGAGAGAGAGAGCGTCAATATAAACAGACTTTATTTCAATCAAGCTGTCTTTTCTATCCTTCAGGAGCAGAATGTTCTGATCATCAGCGCTCCAGAATGTAGTGTTTTCTTGGCAAGCATCACATATTGTGATGTGTTAGCTAAAAGTTCCATATCCTAGAGACTGATATATTCCTCTGTACTTGTACCTTGGGGATTCATCAAAACCTGGCATCATAAGCAGCTTTCTACTGCCACAGACTGGACAGCGAAACAATTTAAAATATCCCAGAAAAAGAAAATAAGCATGCTTAATCAGAGCTTTCTGGACAGGAAGGACATTTGAGCAAGTGAGGAATAAGCACTGCTTTTGTTAATTTGCATAGGCAGAATAGAGACTTCTGGGAAAAGGCCGAAATTACAGTCACAGAAAATGGCTGCATCTATAGAGAACGCTAAGAAGTGTTGGCAGCTTTTCCTCTGACCCTGGCCACTTTTACAAGCAATCCTATGATAGTCAGCAGGACCCACCCTAAAAAGGAAGGGGCATCCACTTGGACCCTTTCCACCTTTTCTAAATCTCGCCTGATCGAGCCTGATTGAGCACTGATTGAGCAGATAAGCACATGTCATTCTCATTTCAGAAAGGTATTGGTTAGCTTGCTGCTAGCAGCTCAGTTATGTTATGATGTTAGAGGCTATGCAAGGAATGCTTTCGTCCAGCGATATGCAGTTTTTATTGCGCCTTGCATTCAGCAGGAAGATCTTTAGCTTGAATCTGTGACCTAGGTATTCACCTTGGTATTTCTTTTGGCACAAAGTGAAGGAGTATTTGAGAGAAAATGCACAATGTGTTTCTTATGTTGTTATGAACAACTTGTTACTCTTTCTCATTAAGCTTCAGCCACTGCAGAAATATATAAATAAGGGCTGACTTCCTGTAAGACGTGTCCAAAGCTGGGACGGAATAAAAGGAGACACTTGTAAATGATAGTGCTATCGTTTGAGAAAGGGTAAGTTGAGACTGACTTTCATGCGTATTCACAGACCAAGCATCATAAAGATACCAGCATGATCTTCATTGCGGGCTTAGAGCCGGTATTAGCTTTTGAGAGGTAAGAGGATTTTGAGGGCTCGTTGGTCTAGGGGTATGATTCTCGCTTTGGGTGCGAGAGGTCCCGGGTTCAAATCCCGGACGAGCCCTTTTCTTGGTACTCTTTTCAAGTTGTTTTGAAGTTTGCGTTTCAAAACCAACATCAATTTTTTCTTTGCAGTAGTGGATAATTCTTTGCTAGAGTCTCATGCTTTAGCCCTGCCCAGTCTGAGCTAATACCAAACATCTGGTCTTGCATGGCATGTACGAGCGTTCAGCTAGGGATGTCGGGCAGGTTGCATGAAAGAAATCTAAAGCCAGAGGCCCATGGAATAGCCAGTTCGGAGCAGTTTCATTACAGAAAAATCAACTGTAGGTATCTGTTTCTGTAGTGTAGTGGTTATCACGTTTGCCTCACACGCGAAAGGTCCCCGGTTTGAAACCGGGCAGAAACAGTTGTTATATTGTGTTGGCTACAATGTTGATAGGTGCCGTTTTGCCATGGAATTGTCCAAGCCCTGAAGATTATTTCATGCAATCTCGTTCCAAGAAAGGGAATTCTCTCAAAACACTAAAGTAATCGGCGTGTGGATGTATCTGTTGGTTCTCAGACCTTGCTTTCAAAAGAGCCCTGCAATCGGTTCACTGCTCACCTAGAACAAGCATTAACATGGAGAATTGTTGGCACCAACAGGAATCTTATTTTAGTGGAGTGTTTCTGGCTTTGAGTGCAGAGGCCCTCGGCTCAATTCCAAGATGATCCTTCTCAAGGTGATGATACAAATGCATTGTCACCTTTACGTTTAATGTCAGAATCATTTATTTCCAGTTGGTGGTGTAAGAATGTTTGCAACAGTATGGCGATTTTTCCTAGCCATGCATGAATGAAAGCATATCACTCGCCTTTAGGTGTTTTTCTAATACATTGATATTTGCATCTTCCTTCCTAGCCTGCATGTTTGACTATCTTACAGGCTGCATGTAATAAGTATCACATCAGGGCCCTTCTTCTACTCAATTCACAACTGTTCTATCACGACATAGATAAGAAAGCTGCATCTGCTTTTGTTGTGTAGTGGTAATCAGGTTTACCTGACGTGTGAAAGCCCCATGCTTTGAAAGTACACAGTAACAAAGAAACCGATGACTTTTATAAAAAGGTGTCATGTGTGTCTCTTACTTTGCACAAAAAGTGCCAGAGATGACTTCATTTGCAGTCACTTGAAAAGTAGGGATTCTCCAATAAATGGTAAATGGTTGAAACAAATCTGAAGAAATGCATGACATACCTGTGTGTGTGTGTGTACGCATGTATGTATATATAGGGAGAGAGAGAGCGTCAATATAAACAGACTTTATTTCAATCAAGCTGTCTTTTCTATCCTTCAGGAGCAGAATGTTCTGATCATCAGCGCTCCAGAATGTAGTGTTTTCTTGGCAAGCATCACATATTGTGATGTTTTAGCTAAAAGTTCCATATCCTAGAGACTGATATATTCCTCTGTACTTGTACCTTGGGGATTCATCAAAACCTGGCATCATAAGCAGCTTTCTACTGCCACAGACTGGACAGCGAAACAATTTAAAATATCCCAGAAAAAGAAAATAAGCATGCTTAATCAGAGCTTTCTGGACAGGAAGGACATTTGAGCAAGTGAGGAATAAGCACTGCTTTTGTTAATTTGCATAGGCAGAATAGAGACTTCTGGGAAAAGGCCGAAATTACAGTCACAGAAAATGGCTGCATCTATAGAGAACGCTAAGAAGTGTTGGCAGCTTTTCCTCTGACCCTGGCCACTTTTACAAGCAATCCTATGATAGTCAGCAGGACCCACCCTAAAAAGGAAGGGGCATCCACTTGGACCCTTTCCACCTTTTCTAAATCTCGCCTGATCGAGCCTGATCGAGCAGATAAGCACATGTCATTCTCATTTCAGAAAGGTATTGGTTAGCTTGCTGCTAGCAGCTCAGTTATGTTATGATGTTAGAGGCTATGCAAGGAATGCTTTAGTCCAGCGATATGCAGTTTTTATTGCGCCTTGCATTCAGCAGGAAGATCTTTAGCTTGAATCTGTGGCCTAGGTATTCACCTTGGTATTTCTTTTGGCACAAAGTGAAGGAGTATTTGAGAGAAAATGCACAATGTGTTTCTTATGTTGTTATGAACAACTTGTTACTCTTTCTCATTAAGCTTCAGCCACTGAAGAAATATATAAATAAGGGCTGACTTCCTGTAAGACGTGTCCAAAGCTGGGACGGAATAAAAGGAGACACTTGTAAATGATAGTGCTATCGTTTGAGAAAGGGTAAGTTGAGACTGACTTTCATGCGTATTCACAGACCAAGCATCATAAAGATACCAGCATGATCTTCATTGCGGGCTTAGAGCCGGTATTAGCTTTTGAGAGGTAAGAGGATTTTGAGGGCTCGTTGGTCTAGGGGTATGATTCTCGCTTTGGGTGCGAGAGGTCCCGGGTTCAAATCCCGGACGAGCCCTTTTCTTGGTACTCTTTTCAAGTTGTTTTGAAGTTTGCGTTTCAAAACCAACATCAATTTTTTCTTTGCAGTAGTGGATAATTCTTTGCTAGAGTCTCATGCTTCAGCCCTGCCCAGTCTGAGCTAATACCAAACATCTGGTCTTGCATGGCATGTACGAGCGTTCAGCTAGGGATGTCGGGCAGGTTGCATGAAAGAAATCTAAAGCCAGAGGCCCATGGAATAGCCAGTTCGGAGCAGTTTCATTACAGAAAAATCAACTGTAGGTATCTGTTTCGGTAGTGTAGTGGTTATCACGTTTGCCTCACACGCAAAAGGTCCCTGGTTTGAAACCGGGCAGAAACAGTTGTTATATTGTGTTGGCTACAATGTTGATAGGTGCCGTTTTGCCATGGAATTGTCCAAGCCCTGAAGATTATTTCATGCAATCTCGTTCCAAGAAAGGGAATTCTCTCAAAACACTAAAGTAATCGGCGTGTGGATGTATCTGTTGGTTCTCAGACCTTGCTTTCAAAAGAGCCCTGCAATCGGTTCACTGCTCACCTAGAACAAGCAATAACATGGAGAATTGTTGGCACCAACAGGAATCTTATTTTAGTGGAGTGTTTCTGGCTTTGAGTGCAGAGGCCCTCGGCTCAATTCCAAGATGATCCTTCTCAAGGTGATGATACAAATGCATTGTCACCTTTACGTTTAATGTCAGAATCATTTATTTCCAGTTGGTGGTGTAAGAATGTTTGCAACAGTATGGCGATTTTTCCTAGCCATGCATGAATGAAAGCATATCACTCGCCTTTAGGTGTTTTTCTAATACATTGATATTTGCATCTTCCTTCCTAGCCTGCATGTTTGACTATCTTACAGGCTGCATGTAATAAGTATCACATCAGGGCCCTTCTTCTACTCAATTCACAACTGTTCTATCACGACATAGATAAGAAAGCTGCATCTGCTTTTGTTGTGTAGTGGTAATCAGGTTTACCTGACGTGTGAAAGCCCCATGCTTTGAAAGTACACAGTAACAAAGAAACCGATGACTTTTATAAAAAGGTGTCATGTGTGTCTCTTACTTTGCACAAAAAGTGCCAGAGATGACTTCATTTGCAGTCACTTGAAAAGTAGGGATTCTCCAATAAATGGTAAATGGTTGAAACAAATCTGAAGAAATGCATGACATACCTGTGTGTGTGTGTGTACGCATGTATGTATATATAGGGAGAGAGAGAGCGTCAATATAAACAGACTTTATTTCAATCAAGCTGTCTTTTCTATCCTTCAGGAGCAGAATGTTCTGATCATCAGCGCTCCAGAATGTAGTGTTTTCTTGGCAAGCATCACATATTGTGATGTGTTAGCTAAAAGTTCCATATCCTAGAGACTGATATATTCCTCTGTACTTGTACCTTGGGGATTCATCAAAACCTGGCATCATAAGCAGCTTTCTACTGCCACAGACTGGACAGCGAAACAATTTAAAATATCCCAGAAAAAGAAAATAAGCATGCTTAATCAGAGCTTTCTGGACAGGAAGGACATTTGAGCAAGTGAGGAATAAGCACTGCTTTTGTTAATTTGCATAGGCAGAATAGAGACTTCTGGGAAAAGGCCGAAATTACAGTCACAGAAAATGGCTGCATCTATAGAGAACGCTAAGAAGTGTTGGCAGCTTTTCCTCTGACCCTGGCCACTTTTACAAGCAATCCTATGATAGTCAGCAGGACCCACCCTAAAAAGGAAGGGGCATCCACTTGGACCCTTTCCACCTTTTCTAAGTCTCGCCTGATTGAGCACTGATTGAGCAGATAAGCACATGTCATTCTCATTTCAGAAAGGTATTGGTTAGCTTGCTGCTAGCAGCTCAGTTATGTTATGATGTTAGAGGCTATGCAAGGAATGCTTTAGTCCAGCGATATGCAGTTTTTATTGCGCCTTGCATTCAGCAGGAAGATCTTTAGCTTGAATCTGTGACCTAGGTATTCACCTTGGTATTTCTTTTGGCACAAAGTGAAGGAGTATTTGAGAGAAAATGCACAATGTGTTTCTTATGTTGTTATGAACAACTTGTTACTCTTTCTCATTAAGCTTCAGCCACTGCAGAAATATATAAATAAGGGCTGACTTCCTGTAAGACGTGTCCAAAGCTGGGACGGAATAAAAGGAGACACTTGTAAATGATAGTGCTATCGTTTGAGAAAGGGTAAGTTGAGACTGACTTTCATGCGTATTCACAGACCAAGCATCATAAAGATACCAGCATGATCTTCATTGCGGGCTTAGAGCCGGTATTAGCTTTTGAGAGGTAAGAGGATTTTGAGGGCTCGTTGGTCTAGGGGTATGATTCTCGCTTTGGGTGCGAGAGGTCCCGGGTTCAAATCCCGGACGAGCCCTTTTCTTGGTACTCTTTTCAAGTTGTTTTGAAGTTTGCGTTTCAAAACCAACATCAATTTTTTCTTTGCAGTAGTGGATAATTCTTTGCTAGAGTCTCATGCTTTAGCCCTGCCCAGTCTGAGCTAATACCAAACATCTGGTCTTGCATGGCATGTACGAGCGTTCAGCTAGGGATGTCGGGCAGGTTGCATGAAAGAAATCTAAAGCCAGAGGCCCATGGAATAGCCAGTTCGGAGCAGTTTCATTACAGAAAAATCAACTGTAGGTATCTGTTTCTGTAGTGTAGTGGTTATCACGTTTGCCTCACACGCGAAAGGTCCCCGGTTTGAAACCGGGCAGAAACAGTCGTTATATTGTGTTGGCTACAATGTTGATAGGTGCCGTTTTGCCATGGAATTGTCCAAGCCCTGAAGATTATTTCATGCAATCTCGTTCCAAGAAAGGGAATTCTCTCAAAACACTAAAGTAATCGGCGTGTGGATGTATCTGTTGGTTCTCAGACCTTGCTTTCAAAAGAGCCCTGCAATCGGTTCACTGCTCTCCTAGAACAAGCATTAACATGGAGAATTGTTGGCACCAACAGGAATCTTATTTTAGTGGAGTGTTTCTGGCTTTGAGTGCAGAGGCCCTCGGCTCAATTCCAAGATGATCCTTCTCAAGGTGATGATACAAATGCATTGTCACCTTTACGTTTAATGTCAGAATCATTTATTTCCAGTTGGTGGTGTAAGAATGTTTGCAACAGTATGGCGATTTTTCCTAGCCATGCATGAATGAAAGCATATCACTCGCCTTTAGGTGTTTTTCTAATACATTGATATTTGCATCTTCCTTCCTAGCCTGCATGTTTGACTATCTTACAGGCTGCATGTAATAAGTATCACATCAGGGCCCTTCTTCTACTCAATTCACAACTGTTCTATCACGACATAGATAAGAAAGCTGCATCTGCTTTTGTTGTGTAGTGGTAATCAGGTTTACCTGACGTGTGAAAGCCCCATGCTTTGAAAGTACACAGTAACAAAGAAACCGATGACTTTTATAAAAAGGTGTCATGTGTGTCTCTTACTTTGCACAAAAAGTGCCAGAGATGACTTCATTTGCAGTCACTTGAAAAGTAGGGATTCTCCAATAAATGGTAAATGGTTGAAACAAATCTGAAGAAATGCATGACATACCTGTGTGTGTGTGTGTACGCATGTATGTATATATAGGGAGAGAGAGAGCGTCAATATAAACAGACTTTATTTCAATCAAGCTGTCTTTTCTATCCTTCAGGAGCAGAATGTTCTGATCATCAGCGCTCCAGAATGTAGTGTTTTCTTGGCAAGCATCACATATTGTGATGTGTTAGCTAAAAGTTCCATATCCTAGAGACTGATATATTCCTCTGTACTTGTACCTTGGGGATTCATCAAAACCTGGCATCATAAGCAGCTTTCTACTGCCACAGACTGGACAGCGAAACAATTTAAAATATCCCAGAAAAAGAAAATAAGCATGCTTAATCAGAGCTTTCTGGACAGGAAGGACATTTGAGCAAGTGAGGAATAAGCACTGCTTTTGTTAATTTGCATAGGCAGAATAGAGACTTCTGGGAAAAGGCCGAAATTACAGTCACAGAAAATGGCTGCATCTATAGAGAACGCTAAGAAGTGTTGGCAGCTTTTCCTCTGACCCTGGCCACTTTTACAAGCAATCCTATGATAGTCAGCAGGACCCACCCTAAAAAGGAAGGGGCATCCACTTGGACCCTTTCCACCTTTTCTAAATCTCTCCTGATCGAGCACTGATTGAGCAGATAAGCACATGTCATTCTCATTTCAGAAAGGTATTGGTTAGCTTGCTGCTAGCAGCTCAGTTATGTTATGATGTTAGAGGCTATGCAAGGAATGCTTTAGTCCAGCGATATGCAGTTTTTATTGCGCCTTGCATTCAGCAGGAAGATCTTTAGCTTGAATTTGTGGCCTAGGTATTCACCTTGGTATTTTTTTTGTCACAAAGTGAAGGAGTATTTGAGAGAAAATGCACAATGTGTTTCTTATGTTGTTATGAACAACTTGTTACTCTTTCTCATTAAGCTTCAGCCACTGCAG
Source organism: Triturus cristatus (assembly GCF_964204655.1). NCBI lineage: Eukaryota > Metazoa > Chordata > Amphibia > Caudata > Salamandridae > Triturus > Triturus cristatus. The sequence continues at coordinate 739,334,992 of NC_140591.1, read as the reverse complement.
AAATATATAAATAAGGGCTGACTTCCTGTAAGACGTGTCCAAAGCTGGGACGGAATAAAAGGAGACACTTGTAAATGATAGTGCTATCGTTTGAGAAAGGGTAAGTTGAGACTGACTTTCATGCGTATTCACAGACCAAGCATCATAAAGATACCAGCATGATCTTCATTGCGGGCTTAGAGCCGGTATTAGCTTTTGAGAGGTAAGAGGATTTTGAGGGCTCGTTGGTCTAGGGGTATGATTCTCGCTTTGGGTGCGAGAGGTCCCGGGTTCAAATCCCGGACGAGCCCTTTTCTTGGTATTCTTTTCAAGTTGTTTTGAAGTTTGCGTTTCAAAACCAACATCAATTTTTTCTTTGCAGTAGTGGATAATTCTTTGCTAGAGTCTCATGCTTCAGCCCTGCCCAGTCTGAGCTAATACCAAACATCTGGTCTTGCATGGCATGTACGAGCGTTCAGCTAGGGATGTCGGGCAGGTTGCATGAAAGAAATCTAAAGCCAGAGGCCCATGGAATAGCCAGTTCGGAGCAGTTTCATTACAGAAAAATCAACTGTAGGTATCTGTTTCTGTAGTGTAGTGGTTATCACGTTCGCCTCACACGCGAAAGGTCCCCGGTTCGAAACCGGGCAGAAACAGTTGTTATATTGTGTTGGCTACAATGTTGATAGGTGCTGTTTTGCCATGGAATTGTCCAAGCCCTGAAGATTATTTCATGCAATCTCGTTCCAAGAAAGGGAATTCTCTCAAAACACTAAAGTAATCAGCGTGTGGATGTATCTGTTGGTTCTCAGACCTTGCCTTCAAAAGAGCCCTGCAATCGGTTCACTGCTCACCTAGAACAAGCATTAACATGGAGAATTGTTGGCACCAACAGGAATCTTATTTTAGTGGAGTGTTTCTGGCTTTGAGTGCAGAGGCCCTCGGCTCAATTCCAAGATGATCCTTCTCAAGGTGATGATACAAATGCATTGTCACCTTTACGTTTAATGTCAGAATCATTTATTTCCAGTTGGTGGTGTAAGAATGTTTGCAACAGTATGGCGATTTTTCCTAGCCATGCATGAATGAAAGCATATCACTCGCCTTTAGGTGTTTTTCTAATACATTGATATTTGCATCTTCCTTCCTAGCCTGCATGTTTGACTATCTTACAGGCTGCATGTAATAAGTATCACATCAGGGCCCTTCTTCTACTCAATTCACAACTGTTCTATCACGACATAGATAAGAAAGCTGCATCTGCTTTTGTTGTGTAGTGGTAATCAGGTTTACCTGACGTGTGAAAGCCCCATGCTTTGAAAGTACACAGTAACAAAGAAACCGATGACTTTTATAAAAAGGTGTCATGTGTGTCTCTTACTTTGCACAAAAAGTGCCAGAGATGACTTCATTTGCAGTCACTTGAAAAGTAGGGATTCTCCAATAAATGGTAAATGGTTGAAACAAATCTGAAGAAATGCATGACATACCTGTGTGTGTGTGTGTACGCATGTATGTATATATAGGGAGAGAGAGAGCGTCAATATAAACAGACTTTATTTCAATCAAGCTGTCTTTTCTATCCTTCAGGAGCAGAATGTTCTGATCATCAGCGCTCCAGAATGTAGTGTTTTCTTGGCAAGCATCACATATTGTGATGTGTTAGCTAAAAGTTCCATATCCTAGAGACTGACATATTCCTCTGTACTTGTACCTTGGGGATTCATCAAAACCTGGCATCATAAGCAGCTTTCTACTGCCACAGACTGGACAGCGAAACAATTTAAAATATCCCAGAAAAAGAAAATAAGCATGCTTAATCAGAGCTTTCTGGACAGGAAGGACATTTGAGCAAGTGAGGAATAAGCACTGCTTTTGTTAATTTGCATAGGCAGAATAGAGACTTCTGGGAAAAGGCCGAAATTACAGTCACAGAAAATGGCTGCATCTATAGAGAACGCTAAGAAGTGTTGGCAGCTTTTCCTCTGACCCTGGCCACTTTTACAAGCAATCCTATGATAGTCAGCAGGACCCACCCTAAAAAGGAAGGGGCATCCACTTGGACCCTTTCCACCTTTTCTAAATCTCGCCTGATCGAGCCTCATTGAGCACTGATTGAGCAGATAAGCACATGTCATTCTCATTTCAGAAAGGTATTGGTTAGCTTGCTGCTAGCAGCTCAGTTATGTTATGATGTTAGAGGCTATGCAAGGAATGCTTTAGTCCAGCGATATGCAGTTTTTATTGCGCCTTGCATTCACCAGGAAGATCTTTAGCTTGAATCTGTGGCCTAGGTATTCACCTTGGTATTTCTTTTGGCACAAAGTGAAGGAGTATTTGAGAGAAAATGCACAATGTGTTTCTTAGGTTGTTATGAACAACTTGTTATTCTTTCTCATTAAGCTTCAGCCACTGCAGAAATATATAAATAAGGGCTGACTTCCTGTAAGACGTGTCCAAAGCTGGGACGGAATAAAAGGAGACACTTGTAAATGATAGTGCTATCGTTTGAGAAAGGGTAAGTTGAGACTGACTTTCATGCGTATTCACAGACCAAGCATCATAAAGATACCAGCATGATCTTCATTGCGGGCTTAGAGCCGGTATTAGCTTTTGAGAGGTAAGAGGATTTTGAGGGCTCGTTGGTCTAGGGGTATGATTCTCGCTTTGGGTGCGAGAGGTCCCGGGTTCAAATCCCGGACGAGCCTTTTTCTTGGTACTCTTTTCAAGTTGTTTTGAAGTTTGCGTTTCAAAACCAACATCAATTTTTTCTTCGCAGTAGTGGATAATTCTTTGCTAGAGTCTCATGCTTCAGCCCTGCCCAGTCTGAGCTAATACCAAACATCTGGTCTTGCATGGCATGTACGAGCGTTCAGCTAGGGATGTCGGGCAGGTTGCATGAAAGAAATCTAAAGCCAGAGGCCCATGGAATAGCCAGTTCGGAGCAGTTTCATTACAGAAAAATCAACTGTAGGTATCTGTTTCTGTAGTGTAGTGGTTATCACGTTTGCCTCACACGCGAAAGGTCCCCGGTTCGAAACCGGGCAGAAACAGTTGTTATATTGTGTTGGCTACAATGTTGATAGGTGCCGTTTTGCCATGGAATTGTCCAAGCCCTGAAGATTATTTCATGCAATCTCGTTCCAAGAAAGGGAATTCTCTCAAAACACTAAAGTAATCGGCGTGTGGATGTATCTGTTGGTTCTCAGACCTTGCTTTCAAAAGAGCCCTGCAATCGGTTCACTGCTCACCTAGAACAAGCATTAACATGGAGAATTGTTGGCACCAACAGGAATCTTATTTTAGTGGAGTGTTTCTGGCTTTGAGTGCAGAGGCCCTCGGCTCAATTCCAAGATGATCCTTCTCAAGGTGATGATACAAATGCATTGTCACCTTTACGTTTAATGTCAGAATCATTTATTTCCAGTTGGTGGTGTAAGAATGTTTGCAACAGTATGGCGATTTTTCCTAGCCATGCATGAATGAAAGCATATCAATCGCCTTTAGGTGTTTTTCTAATACATTGATATTTGCATCTTCCTTCCTAGCCTGCATGTTTGACTATCTTACAGGCTGCATGTAATAAGTATCACATCAGGGCCCTTCTTCTACTCAATTCACAACTGTTCTATCACGACATAGATAAGAAAGCTGCATCTGCTTTTGTTGTGTAGTGGTAATCAGGTTTACCTGACGTGTGAAAGCCCCATGCTTTGAAAGTACACAGTAACAAAGAAACCGATGACTTTTATAAAAAGGTGTCATGTGTGTCTCTTACTTTGCACAAAAAGTGCCAGAGATGACTTCATTTGCAGTCACTTGAAAAGTAGGGATTCTCCAATAAATGGTAAATGGTTGAAACAAATCTGAAGAAATGCATGACATACCTGTGTGTGTGTGTGTACGCATGTATGTATATATAGGGAGAGAGAGAGCGTCAATATAAACAGACTTTATTTCAATCAAGCTGTCTTTTCTATCCTTCAGGAGCAGAATGTTCTGATCATCAGCGCTCCAGAATGTAGTGTTTTCTTGGCAAGCATCACATATTGTGATGTGTTAGCTAAAAGTTCCATATCCTAGAGACTGATATATTCCTCTGTACTTGTACCTTGGGGATTCATCAAAACCTGGCATCATAAGCAGCTTTCTACTGCCACAGACTTGACAGCGAAACAATTTAAAATATCCCAGAAAAAGAAAATAAGCATGCTTAATCAGAGCTTTCTGGACAGGAAGGACATTTGAGCAAGTGAGGAATAAGCACTGCTTTTGTTAATTTGCATAGGCAGAATAGAGACTTCTGGGAAAAGGCCGAAATTACAGTCACAGAAAATGGCTGCATCTATAGAGAACGCTAAGAAGTGTTGGCAACTTTTCCTCTGACCCTGGCCACTTTTACAAGCAATCCTATGATAGTCAGCAGGACCCACCCTAAAAAGGAAGGGGCATCCACTTGGACCCTTTCCACCTTTTCTAAATCTCGCCTGATCGAGCCTGATTGAGCACTGATTGAGCAGATAAGCACATGTCATTCTCATTTCAGAAAGGTATTGGTTAGCTTGCTGCTAGCAGCTCAGTTATGTTATGATGTTAGAGGCTATGCAAGGAATGCTTTTGTCCAGCGATATGCAGTTTTTATTGCGCCTTGCATTCAGCAGGAAGATCTTTAGCTTGAATCTGTGACCTAGGTATTCACCTTGGTATTTCTTTTGGCACAAAGTGAAGGAGTATTTGAGAGAAAATGCACAATGTGTTTCTTATGTTGTTATGAACAACTTGTTACTCTTTCTCATTAAGCTTCAGCCACTGCAGAAATATATAAATAAGGGCTGACTTCCTGTAAGACGTGTCCAAAGCTGGGACGGAATAAAAGGAGACACTTGTAAATGATAGTGCTATCGTTTGAGAAAGGGTAAGTTGAGACTGACTTTCATGCGTATTCACAGACCAAGCATCATAAAGATACCAGCATGATCTTCATTGCGGGCTTAGAGCCGGTATTAGCTTTTGAGAGGTAAGAGGATTTTGAGGGCTCGTTGGTCTAGGGGTATGATTCTCGCTTTGGGTGCGAGAGGTCCCGGGTTCAAATCCCGGACGAGCCCTTTTCTTGGTACTCTTTTCAAGTTGTTTTGAAGTTTGCGTTTCAAAACCAACATCAATTTTTTCTTTGCAGTAGTGGATAATTCTTTGCTAGAGTCTCATGCTTCAGCCCTGCCCAGTCTGAGCTAATACCAAACATCTGGTCTTGCATGGCATGTACGAGCGTTCAGCTAGGGATGTCGGGCAGGTTGCATGAAAGAAATCTAAAGCCAGAGGCCCATGGAATAGCCAGTTCGGAGCAGTTTCATTACAGAAAAATCAACTGTAGGTATCTGTTTCTGTAGTGTAGTGGTTATCACGTTTGCCTCACACGCGAAAGGTCCCCGGTTTGAAACCGGGCAGAAACAGTCGTTATATTGTGTTGGCTACAATGTTGATAGGTGCCGTTTTGCCATGGAATTGTCCAAGCCCTGAAGATTATTTCATGCAATCTCGTTCCAAGAAAGGGAATTCTCTCAAAACACTAAAGTAATCGGCGTGTGGATGTATCTGTTGGTTCTCAGACCTTGCTTTCAAAAGAGCCCTGCAATCGATTCACTGCTCTCCTAGAACAAGCATTAACATGGAGAATTGTTGGCACCAACAGGAATCTTATTTTAGTGGAGTGTTTCTGGCTTTGAGTGCAGAGGCCCTCGGCTCAATTCCAAGATGATCCTTCTCAAGGTGATGATACAAATGCATTGTCACCTTTACGTTTAATGTCAGAATCATTTATTTCCAGTTGGTGGTGTAAGAATGTTTGCAACAGTATGGCGATTTTTCCTAGCCATGCATGAATGAAAGCATATCACTCGCCTTTAGGTGTTTTTCTAATACATTGATATTTGCATCTTCCTTCCTAGCCTGCATGTTTGACTATCTTACAGGCTGCATGTAATAAGTATCACATCAGGGCCCTTCTTCTACTCAATTCACAACTGTTCTATCACGACATAGATAAGAAAGCTGCATCTGCTTTTGTTGTGTAGTGGTAATCAGGTTTACCTGACGTGTGAAAGCCCCATGCTTTGAAAGTACACAGTAACAAAGAAACCGATGACTTTTATAAAAAGGTGTCATGTGTGTCTCTTACTTTGCACAAAAAGTGCCAGAGATGACTTCATTTGCAGTCACTTGAAAAGTAGGGATTCTCCAATAAATGGTAAATGGTTGAAACAAATCTGAAGAAATGCATGACATACCTGTGTGTGTGTGTGTACGCATGTATGTATATATAGGGAGAGAGAGAGCGTCAATATAAACAGACTTTATTTCAATCAAGCTGTCTTTTCTATCCTTCAGGAGCAGAATGTTCTGATCATCAGCGCTCCAGAATGTAGTGTTTTCTTGGCAAGCATCACATATTGTGATGTGTTAGCTAAAAGTTCCATATCCTAGAGACTGATATATTCCTCTGTACTTGTACCTTGGGGATTCATCAAAACCTGGCATCATAAGCAGCTTTCTACTGCCACAGACTGGACAGCGAAACAATTTAAAATATCCCAGAAAAAGAAAATAAGCATGCTTAATCAGAGCTTTCTGGACAGGAAGGACATTTGAGCAAGTGAGGAATAAGCACTGCTTTTGTTAATTTGCATAGGCAGAATAGAGACTTCTGGGAAAAGGCCGAAATTACAGTCACAGAAAATGGCTGCATCTATAGAGAACGCTAAGAAGTGTTGGCAGCTTTTCCTCTGACCCTGGCCACTTTTACAAGCAATCCTATGATAGTCAGCAGGACCCACCCTAAAAAGGAAGGGGCATCCACTTGGACCCTTTCCACCTTTTCTAAATCTCTCCTGATCGAGCACTGATTGAGCAGATAAGCACATGTCATTTTCATTTCAGAAAGGTATTGGTTAGCTTGCTGCTAGCAGCTCAGTTATGTTATGATGTTAGAGGCTATGCAAGGAATGCTTTAGTCCAGCGATATGCAGTTTTTATTGCGCCTTGCATTCAGCAGGAAGATCTTTAGCTTGAATCTGTGGCCTAGGTATTCACCTTGGTATTTTTTTTGGCACAAAGTGAAGGAGTATTTGAGAGAAAATGCACAATGTGTTTCTTATGTTGTTATGAACAACTTGTTACTCTTTCTCATTAAGCTTCAGCCACTGCAGAAATATATAAATAAGGGCTGACTTCCTGTAAGACGTGTCCAAAGCTGGGACGGAATAAAAGGAGACACTTGTAAATGATAGTGCTATCGTTTGAGAAAGGGTAAGTTGAGACTGACTTTCATGCGTATTCACAGACCAAGCATCATAAAGATACCAGCATGATCTTCATTGCGGGCTTAGAGCCGGTATTAGCTTTTGAGAGGTAAGAGGATTTTGAGGGCTCGTTGGTCTAGGGGTATGATTCTCGCTTTGGGTGCGAGAGGTCCCGGGTTCAAATCCCGGACGAGCCCTTTTCTTGGTATTCTTTTCAAGTTGTTTTGAAGTTTGCGTTTCAAAACCAACATCAATTTTTTCTTTGCAGTAGTGGATAATTCTTTGCTAGAGTCTCATGCTTCAGCCCTGCCCAGTCTGAGCTAATACCAAACATCTGGTCTTGCATGGCATGTACGAGCGTTCAGCTAGGGATGTCGGGCAGGTTGCATGAAAGAAATCTAAAGCCAGAGGCCCATGGAATAGCCAGTTCGGAGCAGTTTCATTACAGAAAAATCAACTGTAGGTATCTGTTTCTGTAGTGTAGTGGTTATCACGTTCGCCTCACACGCGAAAGGTCCCCGGTTCGAAACCGGGCAGAAACAGTTGTTATATTGTGTTGGCTACAATGTTGATAGGTGCTGTTTTGCCATGGAATTGTCCAAGCCCTGAAGATTATTTCATGCAATCTCGTTCCAAGAAAGGGAATTCTCTCAAAACACTAAAGTAATCAGCGTGTGGATGTATCTGTTGGTTCTCAGACCTTGCCTTCAAAAGAGCCCTGCAATCGGTTCACTGCTCACCTAGAACAAGCATTAACATGGAGAATTGTTGGCACCAACAGGAATCTTATTTTAGTGGAGTGTTTCTGGCTTTGAGTGCAGAGGCCCTCGGCTCAATTCCAAGATTATCCTTCTCAAGGTGATGATACAAATGCATTGTCACCTTTACGTTTAATGTCAGAATCATTTATTTCCAGTTGGTGGTGTAAGAATGTTTGCAACAGTATGGCGATTTTTCCTAGCCATGCATGAATGAAAGCATATCACTCGCCTTTAGGTGTTTTTCTAATACATTGATATTTGCATCTTCCTTCCTAGCCTGCATGTTTGACTATCTTACAGGCTGCATGTAATAAGTATCACATCAGGGCCCTTCTTCTACTCAATTCACAACTGTTCTATCACGACATAGATAAGAAAGCTGCATCTGCTTTTGTTGTGTAGTGGTAATCAGGTTTACCTGACGTGTGAAAGCCCCATGCTTTGAAAGTACACATTAACAAAGAAACCGATGACTTTTATAAAAAGGTGTCATGTGTGTCTCTTACTTTGCACAAAAAGTGCCAGAGATGACTTCATTTGCAGTCACTTGAAAAGTAGGGATTCTCCAATAAATGGTAAATGGTTGAAACAAATCTGAAGAAATGCATGACATACCTGTGTGTGTGTGTGTACGCATGTATGTATATATAGGGAGAGAGAGAGCGTCAATATAAACAGACTTTATTTCAATCAAGCTGTCTTTTCTATCCTTCAGGAGCAGAATGTTCTGATCATCAGCGCTCCAGAATGTAGTGTTTTCTTGGCAAGCATCACATATTGTGATGTGTTAGCTAAAAGTTCCATATCCTAGAGACTGACATATTCCTCTGTACTTGTACCTTGGGGATTCATCAAAACCTGGCATCATAAGCAGCTTTCTACTGCCACAGACTGGACAGCGAAACAATTTAAAATATCCCAGAAAAAGAAAATAAGCATGCTTAATCAGAGCTTTCTGGACAGGAAGGACATTTGAGCAAGTGAGGAATAAGCACTGCTTTTGTTAATTTGCATAGGCAGAATAGAGACTTCTGGGAAAAGGCCGAAATTACAGTCACAGAAAATGGCTGCATCTATAGAGAACGCTAAGAAGTGTTGGCAGCTTTTCCTCTGACCCTGGCCACTTTTACAAGCAATCCTATGATAGTCAGCAGGACCCACCCTAAAAAGGAAGGGGCATCCACTTGGACCCTTTCCACCTTTTCTAAATCTCGCCTGATCGAGCCTCATTGAGCACTGATTGAGCAGATAAGCACATGTCATTCTCATTTCAGAAAGGTATTGGTTAGCTTGCTGCTAGCAGCTCAGTTATGTTATGATGTTAGAGGCTATGCAAGGAATGCTTTAGTCCAGCGATATGCAGTTTTTATTGCGCCTTGCATTCACCAGGAAGATCTTTAGCTTGAATCTGTGGCCTAGGTATTCACCTTGGTATTTCTTTTGGCACAAAGTGAAGGAGTATTTGAGAGAAAATGCACAATGTGTTTCTTAGGTTGTTATGAACAACTTGTTATTCTTTCTCATTAAGCTTCAGCCACTGCAGAAATATATAAATAAGGGCTGACTTCCTGTAAGACGTGTCCAAAGCTGGGACGGAATAAAAGGAGACACTTGTAAATGATAGTGCTATCGTTTGAGAAAGGGTAAGTTGAGACTGACTTTCATGCGTATTCACAGACCAAGCATCATAAAGATACCAGCATGATCTTCATTGCGGGCTTAGAGCCGGTATTAGCTTTTGAGAGGTAAGAGGATTTTGAGGGCTCGTTGGTCTAGGGGTATGATTCTCGCTTTGGGTGCGAGAGGTCCCGGGTTCAAATCCCGGACGAGCCCTTTTCTTGGTACTCTTTTCAAGTTGTTTTGAAGTTTGCGTTTCAAAACCAACATCAATTTTTTCTTCGCAGTAGTGGATAATTCTTTGCTAGAGTCTCATGCTTCAGCCCTGCCCAGTCTGAGCTAATACCAAACATCTGGTCTTGCATGGCATGTACGAGCGTTCAGCTAGGGATGTCGGGCAGGTTGCATGAAAGAAATCTAAAGCCAGAGGCCCATGGAATAGCCAGTTCGGAGCAGTTTCATTACAGAAAAATCAACTGTAGGTATCTGTTTCTGTAGTGTAGTGGTTATCACGTTTGCCTCTCACGCGAAAGGTCCCCGGTTCGAAACCGGGCAGAAACAGTTGTTATATTGTGTTGGCTACAATGTTGATAGGTGCCGTTTTGCCATGGAATTGTCCAAGCCCTGAAGATTATTTCATGCAATCTCGTTCCAAGAAAGGGAATTCTCTCAAAACACTAAAGTAATCGGCGTGTGGATGTATCTGTTGGTTCTCAGACCTTGCTTTCAAAAGAGCCCTGCAATCGGTTCACTGCTCACCTAGAACAAGCATTAACATGGAGAATTGTTGGCACCAACAGGAATCTTATTTTAGTGGAGTGTTTCTGGCTTTGAGTGCAGAGGCCCTCGGCTCAATTCCAAGATGATCCTTCTCAAGGTGATGATACAAATGCATTGTCACCTTTACGTTCAATGTCAGAATCATTTATTTCCAGTTGGTGGTGTAAGAATGTTTGCAACAGTATGGCGATTTTTCCTAGCCATGCATGAATGAAAGCATATCACTCGCCTTTAGGTGTTTTTCTAATACATTGATATTTGCATCTTCCTTCCTAGCCTGCATGTTTGACTATCTTACAGGCTGCATGTAATAAGTATCACATCAGGGCCCTTCTTCTACTCAATTCACAACTGTTCTATCACGACATAGATAAGAAAGCTGCATCTGCTTTTGTTGTGTAGTGGTAATCAGGTTTACCTGACGTGTGAAAGCCCCATGCTTTGAAAGTACACAGTAACAAAGAAACCGATGACTTTTATAAAAAGGTGTCATGTGCGTCTCTTACTTTGCACAAAAAGTGCCAGAGATGACTTCATTTGCAGTCACTTGAAAAGTAGGGATTCTCCAATAAATGGTAAATGGTTGAAACAAATCTGAAGAAATGCATGACATACCTGTGTGTGTGTGTGTGTACGCATGTATGTATATATAGGGAGAGAGAGAGCGTCAATATAAACAGACTTTATTTCAATCAAGCTGTCTTTTCTATCCTTCAGGAGCAGAATGTTCTGATCATCAGCGCTCCAGAATGTAGTGTTTTCTTGGCAAGCATCACATATTGTGATGTGTTAGCTAAAAGTTCCATATCCTAGAGACTGATATATTCCTCTGTACTTGTACCTTGGGGATTCATCAAAACCTGGCATCATAAGCAGCTTTCTACTGCCACAGACTGGACAGCGAAACAATTTAAAATATCCCAGAAAAAGAAAATAAGCATGCTTAATCAGAGCTTTCTGGACAGGAAGGACCTTTGAGCAAGTGAGGAATAAGCACTGCTTTTGTTAATTTGCATAGGCAGAATAGAGAGTTCTGGGAAAAGGCCGAAATTACAGTCACAGAAAATGGCTGCATCTATAGAGAACGCTAAGAAGTGTTGGCAGCTTTTCCTCTGACCCTGACCACTTTTACAAGCAATCCTATGATAGTCAGCAGGACCCACCCTAAAAAGGAAGGGGCATCCACTTGGACCCTTTCCACCTTTTCTAAATCTCGCCTGATTGAGCACTGATTGAGCAGATAAGCACATGTCATTCTCATTTCAGAAAGGTATTGGTTAGCTTGCTGCTAGCAGCTCAGTTATGTTATGATGTTAGAGGCTATGCAAGGAATGCTTTAGTCCAGCGATATGCAGTTTTTATTGCGCCTTGCATTCAGCAGGAAGATCTTTAGCTTGAATCTGTGGCCTAGGTATTCACCTTGGTATTTCTTTTGGCACAAAGTGAAGGAGTATTTGAGAGAAAATGCACAATGTGTTTCTTATGTTGTTATGAACAACTTGTTACTCTTTCTCATTAAGCTTCAGCCACTGCAGAAATATATAAATAAGGGCTGACTTCCTGTAAGACGTGTCCAAAGCTGGGACGGAATAAAAGGAGACACTTGTAAATGATAGTGCTATCGTTTGAGAAAGGGTAAGTTGAGACTGACTTTCATGCGTATTCACAGACCAAGCATCATAAAGATACCAGCATGATCTTCATTGCGGGCTTAGAGCCGGTATTAGCTTTTGAGAGGTAAGAGGATTTTGAGGGCTCGTTGGTCTAGGGGTATGATTCTCGCTTTGGGTGCGAGAGGTCCTGGGTTCAAATCCCGGACGAGCCCTTTTCTTGGTACTCTTTTCAAGTTGTTTTGAAGTTTGCGTTTCAAAACCAACATCAATTTTTTCTTTGCAGTAGTGGATAATTCTTTGCTAGAGTCTCATGCTTCAGCCCTGCCCAGTCTGAGCTAATACCAAACATCTGGTCTTGCATGGCATGTACGAGCGTTCAGCTAGGGATGTCGGGCAGGTTGCATGAAAGAAATCTAAAGCCAGAGGCCCATGGAATAGCCAGTTCGGAGCAGTTTCATTACAGAAAAATCAACTGTAAGTATCTGTTTCTGTAGTGTAGTGGTTATCACGTTTGCCTCACACGCGAAAGGTCCCTGGTTTGAAACCGGGCAGAAACAGTTGTTATATTGTGTTGGCTACAATGTTGATAGGTGCCGTTTTGCCATGGAATTGTCCAAGCCCTGAAGATTATTTCATGCAATCTCGTTCCAAGAAAGGGAATTCTCTCAAAACACTAAAGTAATCGGCGTGTGGATGTATCTGTTGGTTCTCAGACCTTGCTTTCAAAAGAGCCCTGCAATCGGTTCACTGCTCACCTAGAACAAGCATTAACATGGAGAATTGTTGGCACCAACAGGAATCTTATTTTAGTGGAGTGTTTCTGGCTTTGAGTGCAGAGGCCCTCGGCTCAATTCCAAGATGATCCTTCTCAAGGTGATGATACAAATGCATTGTCACCTTTACGTTTAATGTCAGAATCATTTATTTCCAGTTGGTGGTGTAAGAATGTTTGCAACAGTATGGCGATTTTTCCTAGCCATGCATGAATGAAAGCATATCACTCGCCTTTAGGTGTTTTTCTAATACATTGATATTTGCATCTTCCTTCCTAGCCTGCATGTTTGACTATCTTACAGGCTGCATGTAATAAGTATCACATCAGGGCCCTTCTTCTACTCAATTCACAACTGTTCTATCACGACATAGATAAGAAAGCTGCATCTGCTTTTGTTGTGTAGTGGTAATCAGGTTTACCTGACGTGTGAAAGCCCCATGCTTTGAAAGTACACAGTAACAAAGAAACCGATGACTTTTATAAAAAGGTGTCATGTGTGTCTCTTACTTTGCACAAAAAGTGCCAGAGATGACTTCATTTGCAGTCACTTGAAAAGTAGGGATTCTCCAATAAATGGTAAATGGTTGAAACAAATCTGAAGAAATGCATGACATACCTGTGTGTGTGTGTGTACGCATGTATGTATATATAGGGAGAGAGAGAGCGTCAATATAAACAGACTTTATTTCAATCAAGCTGTCTTTTCTATCCTTCAGGAGCAGAATGTTCTGATCATCAGCGCTCCAGAATGTAGTGTTTTCTTGGCAAGCATCACATATTGTGATGTGTTAGCTAAAAGTTCCATATCCTAGAGACTGATATATTCCTCTGTACTTGTACCTTGGGGATTCATCAAAACCTGGCATCATAAGCAGCTTTCTACTGCCACAGACTGGACAGCGAAACAATTTAAAATATCCCAGAAAAAGAAAATAAGCATGCTTAATCAGAGCTTTCTGGACAGGAAGGACATTTGAGCAAGTGAGGAATAAGCACTGCTTTTGTTAATTTGCATAGGCAGAATAGAGACTTCTGGGAAAAGGCCGAAATTACAGTCACAGAAAATGGCTGCATCTATAGAGAACGCTAAGAAGTGTTGGCAGCTTTTCCTCTGACCCTGGCCACTTTTACAAGCAATCCTATGATAGTCAGCAGGACCCACCCTAAAAAGGAAGGGGCATCCACTTGGACCCTTTCCACCTTTTCTAAATCTCGCCTGATCGAGCCTGATTGAGCACTGATTGAGCAGATAAGCACATGTCATTCTCATTTCAGAAAGGTATTGGTTAGCTTGCTGCTAGCAGCTCAGTTATGTTATGATGTTAGAGGCTATGCAAGGAATGCTTTCGTCCAGCGATATGCAGTTTTTATTGCGCCTTGCATTCAGCAGGAAGATCTTTAGCTTGAATCTGTGACCTAGGTATTCACCTTGGTATTTCTTTTGGCACAAAGTGAAGGAGTATTTGAGAGAAAATGCACAATGTGTTTCTTATGTTGTTATGAACAACTTGTTACTCTTTCTCATTAAGCTTCAGCCACTGCAGAAATATATAAATAAGGGCTGACTTCCTGTAAGACGTGTCCAAAGCTGGGACGGAATAAAAGGAGACACTTGTAAATGATAGTGCTATCGTTTGAGAAAGGGTAAGTTGAGACTGACTTTCATGCGTATTCACAGACCAAGCATCATAAAGATACCAGCATGATCTTCATTGCGGGCTTAGAGCCGGTATTAGCTTTTGAGAGGTAAGAGGATTTTGAGGGCTCGTTGGTCTAGGGGTATGATTCTCGCTTTGGGTGCGAGAGGTCCCGGGTTCAAATCCCGGACGAGCCCTTTTCTTGGTACTCTTTTCAAGTTGTTTTGAAGTTTGCGTTTCAAAACCAACATCAATTTTTTCTTTGCAGTAGTGGATAATTCTTTGCTAGAGTCTCATGCTTTAGCCCTGCCCAGTCTGAGCTAATACCAAACATCTGGTCTTGCATGGCATGTACGAGCGTTCAGCTAGGGATGTCGGGCAGGTTGCATGAAAGAAATCTAAAGCCAGAGGCCCATGGAATAGCCAGTTCGGAGCAGTTTCATTACAGAAAAATCAACTGTAGGTATCTGTTTCTGTAGTGTAGTGGTTATCACGTTTGCCTCACACGCGAAAGGTCCCCGGTTTGAAACCGGGCAGAAACAGTTGTTATATTGTGTTGGCTACAATGTTGATAGGTGCCGTTTTGCCATGGAATTGTCCAAGCCCTGAAGATTATTTCATGCAATCTCGTTCCAAGAAAGGGAATTCTCTCAAAACACTAAAGTAATCGGCGTGTGGATGTATCTGTTGGTTCTCAGACCTTGCTTTCAAAAGAGCCCTGCAATCGGTTCACTGCTCACCTAGAACAAGCATTAACATGGAGAATTGTTGGCACCAACAGGAATCTTATTTTAGTGGAGTGTTTCTGGCTTTGAGTGCAGAGGCCCTCGGCTCAATTCCAAGATGATCCTTCTCAAGGTGATGATACAAATGCATTGTCACCTTTACGTTTAATGTCAGAATCATTTATTTCCAGTTGGTGGTGTAAGAATGTTTGCAACAGTATGGCGATTTTTCCTAGCCATGCATGAATGAAAGCATATCACTCGCCTTTAGGTGTTTTTCTAATACATTGATATTTGCATCTTCCTTCCTAGCCTGCATGTTTGACTATCTTACAGGCTGCATGTAATAAGTATCACATCAGGGCCCTTCTTCTACTCAATTCACAACTGTTCTATCACGACATAGATAAGAAAGCTGCATCTGCTTTTGTTGTGTAGTGGTAATCAGGTTTACCTGACGTGTGAAAGCCCCATGCTTTGAAAGTACACAGTAACAAAGAAACCGATGACTTTTATAAAAAGGTGTCATGTGTGTCTCTTACTTTGCACAAAAAGTGCCAGAGATGACTTCATTTGCAGTCACTTGAAAAGTAGGGATTCTCCAATAAATGGTAAATGGTTGAAACAAATCTGAAGAAATGCATGACATACCTGTGTGTGTGTGTGTACGCATGTATGTATATATAGGGAGAGAGAGAGCGTCAATATAAACAGACTTTATTTCAATCAAGCTGTCTTTTCTATCCTTCAGGAGCAGAATGTTCTGATCATCAGCGCTCCAGAATGTAGTGTTTTCTTGGCAAGCATCACATATTGTGATGTGTTAGCTAAAAGTTCCATATCCTAGAGACTGATATATTCCTCTGTACTTGTACCTTGGGGATTCATCAAAACCTGGCATCATAAGCAGCTTTCTACTGCCACAGACTGGACAGCGAAACAATTTAAAATATCCCAGAAAAAGAAAATAAGCATGCTTAATCAGAGCTTTCTGGACAGGAAGGACATTTGAGCAAGTGAGGAATAAGCACTGCTTTTGTTAATTTGCATAGGCAGAATAGAGACTTCTGGGAAAAGGCCGAAATTACAGTCACAGAAAATGGCTGCATCTATAGAGAACGCTAAGAAGTGTTGGCAACTTTTCCTCTGACCCTGGCCACTTTTACAAGCAATCCTATGATAGTCAGCAGGACCCACCCTAAAAAGGAAGGGGCATCCACTTGGACCCTTTCCACCTTTTCTAAATCTCTCCTGATCGAGCACTGATTGAGCAGATAAGCACATGTCATTTTCATTTCAGAAAGGTATTGGTTAGCTTGCTGCTAGCAGCTCAGTTATGTTATGATGTTAGAGGCTATGCAAGGAATGCTTTAGTCCAGCGATATGCAGTTTTTATTGCGCCTTGCATTCAGCAGGAAGATCTTTAGCTTGAATCTGTGGCCTAGGTATTCACCTTGGTATTTTTTTTGGCACAAAGTGAAGGAGTATTTGAGAGAAAATGCACAATGTGTTTCTTATGTTGTTATGAACAACTTGTTACTCTTTCTCATTAAGCTTCAGCCACTGCAGAAATATATAAATAAGGGCTGACTTCCTGTAAGACGTGTCCAAAGCTGGGACGGAATAAAAGGAGACACTTGTAAATGATAGTGCTATCGTTTGAGAAAGGGTAAGTTGAGACTGACTTTCATGCGTATTCACAGACCAAGCATCATAAAGATACCAGCATGATCTTCATTGCGGGCTTAGAGCCGGTATTAGCTTTTGAGAGGTAAGAGGATTTTGAGGGCTCGTTGGTCTAGGGGTATGATTCTCGCTTTGGGTGCGAGAGGTCCCGGGTTCAAATCCCGGACGAGCTCTTTTCTTGGTATTCTTTTCAAGTTGTTTTGAAGTTTGCGTTTCAAAACCAACATCAATTTTTTCTTTGCAGTAGTGGATAATTCTTTGCTAGAGTCTCATGCTTCAGCCCTGCCCAGTCTGAGCTAATACCAAACATCTGGTCTTGCATGGCATGTACGAGCGTTCAGCTAGGGATGTCGGGCAGGTTGCATGAAAGAAATCTAAAGCCAGAGGCCCATGGAATAGCCAGTTCGGAGCAGTTTCATTACAGAAAAATCAACTGTAGGTATCTGTTTCTGTAGTGTAGTGGTTATCACGTTCGCCTCACACGCGAAAGGTCCCCGGTTCGAAACCGGGCAGAAACAGTTGTTATATTGTGTTGGCTACAATGTTGATAGGTGCTGTTTTGCCATGGAATTGTCCAAGCCCTGAAGATTATTTCATGCAATCTCGTTCCAAGAAAGGGAATTCTCTCAAAACACTAAAGTAATCAGCGTGTGGATGTATCTGTTGGTTCTCAGACCTTGCCTTCAAAAGAGCCCTGCAATCGGTTCACTGCTCACCTAGAACAAGCATTAACATGGAGAATTGTTGGCACCAACAGGAATCTTATTTTAGTGGAGTGTTTCTGGCTTTGAGTGCAGAGGCCCTCGGCTCAATTCCAAGATTATCCTTCTCAAGGTGATGATACAAATGCATTGTCACCTTTACGTTTAATGTCAGAATCATTTATTTCCAGTTGGTGGTGTAAGAATGTTTGCAACAGTATGGCGATTTTTCCTAGCCATGCATGAATGAAAGCATATCACTCGCCTTTAGGTGTTTTTCTAATACATTGATATTTGCATCTTCCTTCCTAGCCTGCATGTTTGACTATCTTACAGGCTGCATGTAATAAGTATCACATCAGGGCCCTTCTTCTACTCAATTCACAACTGTTCTATCACGACATAGATAAGAAAGCTGCATCTGCTTTTGTTGTGTAGTGGTAATCAGGTTTACCTGACGTGTGAAAGCCCCATGCTTTGAAAGTACACATTAACAAAGAAACCGATGACTTTTATAAAAAGGTGTCATGTGTGTCTCTTACTTTGCACAAAAAGTGCCAGAGATGACTTCATTTGCAGTCACTTGAAAAGTAGGGATTCTCCAATAAATGGTAAATGGTTGAAACAAATCTGAAGAAATGCATGACATACCTGTGTGTGTGTGTGTACGCATGTATGTATATATAGGGAGAGAGAGAGCGTCAATATAAACAGACTTTATTTCAATCAAGCTGTCTTTTCTATCCTTCAGGAGCAGAATGTTCTGATCATCAGCGCTCCAGAATGTAGTGTTTTCTTGGCAAGCATCACATATTGTGATGTGTTAGCTAAAAGTTCCATATCCTAGAGACTGACATATTCCTCTGTACTTGTACCTTGGGGATTCATCAAAACCTGGCATCATAAGCAGCTTTCTACTGCCACAGACTGGACAGCGAAACAATTTAAAATATCCCAGAAAAAGAAAATAAGCATGCTTAATCAGAGCTTTCTGGACAGGAAGGACATTTGAGCAAGTGAGGAATAAGCACTGCTTTTGTTAATTTGCATAGGCAGAATAGAGACTTCTGGGAAAAGGCCGAAATTACAGTCACAGAAAATGGCTGCATCTATAGAGAACGCTAAGAAGTGTTGGCAGCTTTTCCTCTGACCCTGGCCACTTTTACAAGCAATCCTATGATAGTCAGCAGGACCCACCCTAAAAAGGAAGGGGCATCCACTTGGACCCTTTCCACCTTTTCTAAATCTCGCCTGATCGAGCCTCATTGAGCACTGATTGAGCAGATAAGCACATGTCATTCTCATTTCAGAAAGGTATTGGTTAGCTTGCTGCTAGCAGCTCAGTTATGTTATGATGTTAGAGGCTATGCAAGGAATGCTTTAGTCCAGCGATATGCAGTTTTTATTGCGCCTTGCATTCACCAGGAAGATCTTTAGCTTGAATCTGTGGCCTAGGTATTCACCTTGGTATTTCTTTTGGCACAAAGTGAAGGAGTATTTGAGAGAAAATGCACAATGTGTTTCTTAGGTTGTTATGAACAACTTGTTATTCTTTCTCATTAAGCTTCAGCCACTGCAGAAATATATAAATAAGGGCTGACTTCCTGTAAGACGTGTCCAAAGCTGGGACGGAATAAAAGGAGACACTTGTAAATGATAGTGCTATCGTTTGAGAAAGGGTAAGTTGAGACTGACTTTCATGCGTATTCACAGACCAAGCATCATAAAGATACCAGCATGATCTTCATTGCGGGCTTAGAGCCGGTATTAGCTTTTGAGAGGTAAGAGGATTTTGAGGGCTCGTTGGTCTAGGGGTATGATTCTCGCTTTGGGTGCGAGAGGTCCCGGGTTCAAATCCCGGACAAGCCCTTTTCTTGGTACTCTTTTCAAGTTGTTTTGAAGTTTGCGTTTCAAAACCAACATCAATTTTTTCTTCGCAGTAGTGGATAATTCTTTGCTAGAGTCTCATGCTTCAGCCCTGCCCAGTCTGAGCTAATACCAAACATCTGGTCTTGCATGGCATGTACGAGCGTTCAGCTAGGGATGTCGGGCAGGTTGCATGAAAGAAATCTAAAGCCAGAGGCCCATGGAATAGCCAGTTCGGAGCAGTTTCATTACAGAAAAATCAACTGTAGGTATCTGTTTCTGTAGTGTAGTGGTTATCACGTTTGCCTCTCACGCGAAAGGTCCCCGGTTCGAAACCGGGCAGAAACAGTTGTTATATTGTGTTGGCTACAATGTTGATAGGTGCCGTTTTGCCATGGAATTGTCCAAGCCCTGAAGATTATTTCATGCAATCTCGTTCCAAGAAAGGGAATTCTCTCAAAACACTAAAGTAATCGGCGTGTGGATGTATCTGTTGGTTCTCAGACCTTGCTTTCAAAAGAGCCCTGCAATCGGTTCACTGCTCACCTAGAACAAGCATTAACATGGAGAATTGTTGGCACCAACAGGAATCTTATTTTAGTGGAGTGTTTCTGGCTTTGAGTGCAGAGGCCCTCGGCTCAATTCCAAGATGATCCTTCTCAAGGTGATGATACAAATGCATTGTCACCTTTACGTTCAATGTCAGAATCATTTATTTCCAGTTGGTGGTGTAAGAATGTTTGCAACAGTATGGCGATTTTTCCTAGCCATGCATGAATGAAAGCATATCACTCGCCTTTAGGTGTTTTTCTAATACATTGATATTTGCATCTTCCTTCCTAGCCTGCATGTTTGACTATCTTACAGGCTGCATGTAATAAGTATCACATCAGGGCCCTTCTTCTACTCAATTCACAACTGTTCTATCACGACATAGATAAGAAAGCTGCATCTGCTTTTGTTGTGTAGTGGTAATCAGGTTTACCTGACGTGTGAAAGCCCCATGCTTTGAAAGTACACAGTAACAAAGAAACCGATGACTTTTATAAAAAGGTGTCATGTGCGTCTCTTACTTTGCACAAAAAGTGCCAGAGATGACTTCATTTGCAGTCACTTGAAAAGTAGGGATTCTCCAATAAATGGTAAATGGTTGAAACAAATCTGAAGAAATGCATGACATACCTGTGTGTGTGTGTGTGTACGCATGTATGTATATATAGGGAGAGAGAGAGCGTCAATATAAACAGACTTTATTTCAATCAAGCTGTCTTTTCTATCCTTCAGGAGCAGAATGTTCTGATCATCAGCGCTCCAGAATGTAGTGTTTTCTTGGCAAGCATCACATATTGTGATGTGTTAGCTAAAAGTTCCATATCCTAGAGACTGATATATTCCTCTGTACTTGTACCTTGGGGATTCATCAAAACCTGGCATCATAAGCAGCTTTCTACTGCCACAGACTGGACAGCGAAACAATTTAAAATATCCCAGAAAAAGAAAATAAGCATGCTTAATCAGAGCTTTCTGGACAGGAAGGACCTTTGAGCAAGTGAGGAATAAGCACTGCTTTTGTTAATTTGCATAGGCAGAATAGAGAGTTCTGGGAAAAGGCCGAAATTACAGTCACAGAAAATGGCTGCATCTATAGAGAACGCTAAGAAGTGTTGGCAGCTTTTCCTCTGACCCTGACCACTTTTACAAGCAATCCTATGATAGTCAGCAGGACCCACCCTAAAAAGGAAGGGGCATCCACTTGGACCCTTTCCACCTTTTCTAAATCTCGCCTGATTGAGCACTGATTGAGCAGATAAGCACATGTCATTCTCATTTCAGAAAGGTATTGGTTAGCTTGCTGCTAGCAGCTCAGTTATGTTATGATGTTAGAGGCTATGCAAGGAATGCTTTAGTCCAGCGATATGCAGTTTTTATTGCGCCTTGCATTCAGCAGGAAGATCTTTAGCTTGAATCTGTGGCCTAGGTATTCACCTTGGTATTTCTTTTGGCACAAAGTGAAGGAGTATTTGAGAGAAAATGCACAATGTGTTTCTTATGTTGTTATGAACAACTTGTTACTCTTTCTCATTAAGCTTCAGCCACTGCAGAAATATATAAATAAGGGCTGACTTCCTGTAAGACGTGTCCAAAGCTGGGACGGAATAAAAGGAGACACTTGTAAATGATAGTGCTATCGTTTGAGAAAGGGTAAGTTGAGACTGACTTTCATGCGTATTCACAGACCAAGCATCATAAAGATACCAGCATGATCTTCATTGCGGGCTTAGAGCCGGTATTAGCTTTTGAGAGGTAAGAGGATTTTGAGGGCTCGTTGGTCTAGGGGTATGATTCTCGCTTTGGGTGCGAGAGGTCCTGGGTTCAAATCCCGGACGAGCCCTTTTCTTGGTACTCTTTTCAAGTTGTTTTGAAGTTTGCGTTTCAAAACCAACATCAATTTTTTCTTTGCAGTAGTGGATAATTCTTTGCTAGAGTCTCATGCTTCAGCCCTGCCCAGTCTGAGCTAATACCAAACATCTGGTCTTGCATGGCATGTACGAGCGTTCAGCTAGGGATGTCGGGCAGGTTGCATGAAAGAAATCTAAAGCCAGAGGCCCATGGAATAGCCAGTTCGGAGCAGTTTCATTACAGAAAAATCAACTGTAGGTATCTGTTTCTGTAGTGTAGTGGTTATCACGTTTGCCTCACACGCGAAAGGTCCCTGGTTTGAAACCGGGCAGAAACAGTTGTTATATTGTGTTGGCTACAATGTTGATAGGTGCCGTTTTGCCATGGAATTGTCCAAGCCCTGAAGATTATTTCATGCAATCTCGTTCCAAGAAAGGGAATTCTCTCAAAACACTAAAGTAATCGGCGTGTGGATGTATCTGTTGGTTCTCAGACCTTGCTTTCAAAAGAGCCCTGCAATCGGTTCACTGCTCACCTAGAACAAGCATTAACATGGAGAATTGTTGGCACCAACAGGAATCTTATTTTAGTGGAGTGTTTCTGGCTTTGAGTGCAGAGGCCCTCGGCTCAATTCCAAGATGATCCTTCTCAAGGTGATGATACAAATGCATTGTCACCTTTACGTTTAATGTCAGAATCATTTATTTCCAGTTGGTGGTGTAAGAATGTTTGCAACAGTATGGCGATTTTTCCTAGCCATGCATGAATGAAAGCATATCACTCGCCTTTAGGTGTTTTTCTAATACATTGATATTTGCATCTTCCTTCCTAGCCTGCATGTTTGACTATCTTACAGGCTGCATGTAATAAGTATCACATCAGGGCCCTTCTTCTACTCAATTCACAACTGTTCTATCACGACATAGATAAGAAAGCTGCATCTGCTTTTGTTGTGTAGTGGTAATCAGGTTTACCTGACGTGTGAAAGCCCCATGCTTTGAAAGTACACAGTAACAAAGAAACCGATGACTTTTATAAAAAGGTGTCATGTGTGTCTCTTACTTTGCACAAAAAGTGCCAGAGATGACTTCATTTGCAGTCACTTGAAAAGTAGGGATTCTCCAATAAATGGTAAATGGTTGAAACAAATCTGAAGAAATGCATGACATACCTGTGTGTGTGTGTGTACGCATGTATGTATATATAGGGAGAGAGAGAGCGTCAATATAAACAGACTTTATTTCAATCAAGCTGTCTTTTCTATCCTTCAGGAGCAGAATGTTCTGATCATCAGCGCTCCAGAATGTAGTGTTTTCTTGGCAAGCATCACATATTGTGATGTGTTAGCTAAAAGTTCCATATCCTAGAGACTGATATATTCCTCTGTACTTGTACCTTGGGGATTCATCAAAACCTGGCATCATAAGCAGCTTTCTACTGCCACAGACTGGACAGCGAAACAATTTAAAATATCCCAGAAAAAGAAAATAAGCATGCTTAATCAGAGCTTTCTGGACAGGAAGGACATTTGAGCAAGTGAGGAATAAGCACTGCTTTTGTTAATTTGCATAGGCAGAATAGAGACTTCTGGGAAAAGGCCGAAATTACAGTCACAGAAAATGGCTGCATCTATAGAGAACGCTAAGAAGTGTTGGCAGCTTTTCCTCTGACCCTGGCCACTTTTACAAGCAATCCTATGATAGTCAGCAGGACCCACCCTAAAAAGGAAGGGGCATCCACTTGGACCCTTTCCACCTTTTCTAAATCTCGCCTGATCGAGCCTGATTGAGCACTGATTGAGCAGATAAGCACATGTCATTCTCATTTCAGAAAGGTATTGGTTAGCTTGCTGCTAGCAGCTCAGTTATGTTATGATGTTAGAGGCTATGCAAGGAATGCTTTCGTCCAGCGATATGCAGTTTTTATTGCGCCTTGCATTCAGCAGGAAGATCTTTAGCTTGAATCTGTGACCTAGGTATTCACCTTGGTATTTCTTTTGGCACAAAGTGAAGGAGTATTTGAGAGAAAATGCACAATGTGTTTCTTATGTTGTTATGAACAACTTGTTACTCTTTCTCATTAAGCTTCAGCCACTGCAGAAATATATAAATAAGGGCTGACTTCCTGTAAGACGTGTCCAAAGCTGGGACGGAATAAAAGGAGACACTTGTAAATGATAGTGCTATCGTTTGAGAAAGGGTAAGTTGAGACTGACTTTCATGCGTATTCACAGACCAAGCATCATAAAGATACCAGCATGATCTTCATTGCGGGCTTAGAGCCGGTATTAGCTTTTGAGAGGTAAGAGGATTTTGAGGGCTCGTTGGTCTAGGGGTATGATTCTCGCTTTGGGTGCGAGAGGTCCCGGGTTCAAATCCCGGACGAGCCCTTTTCTTGGTACTCTTTTCAAGTTGTTTTGAAGTTTGCGTTTCAAAACCAACATCAATTTTTTCTTTGCAGTAGTGGATAATTCTTTGCTAGAGTCTCATGCTTTAGCCCTGCCCAGTCTGAGCTAATACCAAACATCTGGTCTTGCATGGCATGTACGAGCGTTCAGCTAGGGATGTCGGGCAGGTTGCATGAAAGAAATCTAAAGCCAGAGGCCCATGGAATAGCCAGTTCGGAGCAGTTTCATTACAGAAAAATCAACTGTAGGTATCTGTTTCTGTAGTGTAGTGGTTATCACGTTTGCCTCACACGCGAAAGGTCCCCGGTTTGAAACCGGGCAGAAACAGTTGTTATATTGTGTTGGCTACAATGTTGATAGGTGCCGTTTTGCCATGGAATTGTCCAAGCCCTGAAGATTATTTCATGCAATCTCGTTCCAAGAAAGGGAATTCTCTCAAAACACTAAAGTAATCGGCGTGTGGATGTATCTGTTGGTTCTCAGACCTTGCTTTCAAAAGAGCCCTGCAATCGGTTCACTGCTCACCTAGAACAAGCATTAACATGGAGAATTGTTGGCACCAACAGGAATCTTATTTTAGTGGAGTGTTTCTGGCTTTGAGTGCAGAGGCCCTCGGCTCAATTCCAAGATGATCCTTCTCAAGGTGATGATACAAATGCATTGTCACCTTTACGTTTAATGTCAGAATCATTTATTTCCAGTTGGTGGTGTAAGAATGTTTGCAACAGTATGGCGATTTTTCCTAGCCATGCATGAATGAAAGCATATCACTCGCCTTTAGGTGTTTTTCTAATACATTGATATTTGCATCTTCCTTCCTAGTCTGCATGTTTGACTATCTTACAGGCTGCATGTAATAAGTATCACATCAGGGCCCTTCTTCTACTCAATTCACAACTGTTCTATCACGACATAGATAAGAAAGCTGCATCTGCTTTTGTTGTGTAGTGGTAATCAGGTTTACCTGACGTGTGAAAGCCCCATGCTTTGAAAGTACACAGTAACAAAGAAACCGATGACTTTTATAAAAAGGTGTCATGTGTGTCTCTTACTTTGCACAAAAAGTGCCAGAGATGACTTCATTTGCAGTCACTTGAAAAGTAGGGATTCTCCAATAAATGGTAAATGGTTGAAACAAATCTGAAGAAATGCATGACATACCTGTGTGTGTGTGTGTACGCATGTATGTATATATAGGGAGAGAGAGAGCGTCAATATAAACAGACTTTATTTCAATCAAGCTGTCTTTTCTATCCTTCAGGAGCAGAATGTTCTGATCATCAGCGCTCCAGAATGTAGTGTTTTCTTGGCAAGCATCACATATTGTGATGTGTTAGCTAAAAGTTCCATATCCTAGAGACTGATATATTCCTCTGTACTTGTACCTTGGGGATTCATCAAAACCTGGCATCATAAGCAGCTTTCTACTGCCACAGACTGGACAGCGAAACAATTTAAAATATCCCAGAAAAAGAAAATAAGCATGCTTAATCAGAGCTTTCTGGACAGGAAGGACATTTGAGCAAGTGAGGAATAAGCACTGCTTTTGTTAATTTGCATAGGCAGAATAGAGACTTCTGGGAAAAGGCCGAAATTACAGTCACAGAAAATGGCTGCATCTATAGAGAACGCTAAGAAGTGTTGGCAGCTTTTCCTCTGACCCTGGCCACTTTTACAAGCAATCCTATGATAGTGAGCAGGACCCACCCTAAAAAGGAAGGGGCATCCACTTGGACCCTTTCCACCTTTTCTAAATCTCGCCTGATCGAGCCTCATTGAGCACTGATTGAGCAGATAAGCACATGTCATTCTCATTTCAGAAAGGTATTGGTTAGCTTGCTGCTAGCAGCTCAGTTATGTTATGATGTTAGAGGCTATGCAAGGAATGCTTTAGTCCAGCGATATGCAGTTTTTATTGCGCCTTGCATTCAGCAGGAAGATCTTTAGCTTGAATCTGTGGCCTAGGTATTCACCTTGGTATTTCTTTTGGCACAAAGTGAAGGAGTATTTGAGAGAAAATGCACAATGTGTTTCTTATGTTGTTATGAACAACTTGTTACTCTTTCTCATTAAGCTTCAGCCACTGCAGAAATATATAAATAAGGGCTGACTTCCTGTAAGACGTGTCCAAAGCTGGGACGGAATAAAAGGAGACACTTGTAAATGATAGTGCTATCGTTTGAGAAAGGGTAAGTTGAGACTGACTTTCATGCGTATTCACAGACCAAGCATCATAAAGATACCAGCATGATCTTCATTGCGGGCTTAGAGCCGGTATTAGCTTTTGAGAGGTAAGAGGATTTTGAGGGCTCGTTGGTCTAGGGGTATGATTCTCGCTTTGGGTGCGAGAGGTCCCGGGTTCAAATCCCGGACGAGCCCTTTTCTTGGTACTCTTTTCAAGTTGTTTTGAAGTTTGCGTTTCAAAACCAACATCAATTTTTTCTTTGCAGTAGTGGATAATTCTTTGCTAGAGTCTCATGCTTCAGCCCTGCCCAGTCTGAGCTAATACCAAACATCTGGTCTTGCATGGCATGTACGAGCGTTCAGCTAGGGATGTCGGGCAGGTTGCATGAAAGAAATCTAAAGCCAGAGGCCCATGGAATAGCCAGTTCGGAGCAGTTTCATTACAGAAAAATCAACTGTAGGTATCTGTTTCTGTAGTGTAGTGGTTATCACGTTTGCCTCACACGCGAAAGGTCCCCGGTTTGAAACCGGGCAGAAACAGTTGTTATATTGTGTTGGCTACAATGTTGATAGGTGCCGTTTTGCCATGGAATTGTCCAAGCCCTGAAGATTATTTCATGCAATCTCGTTCCAAGAAAGGGAATTCTCTCAAAACACTAAAGTAATCGGCGTGTGGATGTATCTGTTGGTTCTCAGACCTTGCTTTCAAAAGAGCCCTGCAATCGGTTCACTGCTCTCCTAGAACAAGCATTAACATGGAGAATTGTTGGCACCAACAGGAATCTTATTTTAGTGGAGTGTTTCTGGCTTTGAGTGCAGAGGCCCTCGGCTCAATTCCAAGATGATCCTTCTCAAGGTGATGATACAAATGCATTGTCACCTTTACGTTTAATGTCAGAATCATTTATTTCCAGTTGGTGGTGTAAGAATGTTTGCAACAGTATGGCGATTTTTCCTAGCCATGCATGAATGAAAGCATATCACTCGCCTTTAGGTGTTTTTCTAATACATTGATATTTGCATCTTCCTTCCTAGCCTGCATGTTTGACTATCTTACAGGCTGCATGTAATAAGTATCACATCAGGGCCCTTCTTCTACTCAATTCACAACTGTTCTATCACGACATAGATAAGAAAGCTGCATCTGCTTTTGTTGTGTAGTGGTAATCAGGTTTACCTGACGTGTGAAAGCCCCATGCTTTGAAAGTACACAGTAACAAAGAAACCGATGACTTTTATAAAAAGGTGTCATGTGTGTCTCTTACTTTGCACAAAAAGTGCCAGAGATGACTTCATTTGCAGTCACTTGAAAAGTAGGGATTCTCCAATAAATGGTAAATGGTTGAAACAAATCTGAAGAAATGCATGACATACCTGTGTGTGTGTGTGTACGCATGTATGTATATATAGGGAGAGAGAGAGCGTCAATATAAACAGACTTTATTTCAATCAAGCTGTCTTTTCTATCCTTCAGGAGCAGAATGTTCTGATCATCAGCGCTCCAGAATGTAGTGTTTTCTTGGCAAGCATCACATATTGTGATGTGTTAGCTAAAAGTTCCATATCCTAGAGACTGATATATTCCTCTGTACTTGTACCTTGGGGATTCATCAAAACCTGGCATCATAAGCAGCTTTCTACTGCCACAGACTGGACAGCGAAACAATTTAAAATATCCCAGAAAAAGAAAATAAGCATGCTTAATCAGAGCTTTCTGGACAGGAAGGACATTTGAGCAAGTGAGGAATAAGCACTGCTTTTGTTAATTTGCATAGGCAGAATAGAGACTTCTGGGAAAAGGCCGAAATTACAGTCACAGAAAATGGCTGCATCTATAGAGAACGCTAAGAAGTGTTGGCAGCTTTTCCTCTGACCCTGGCCACTTTTACAAGCAATCCTATGATAGTCAGCAGGACCCACCCTAAAAAGGAAGGGGCATCCACTTGGACCCTTTCCACCTTTTCTAAATCTCGCCTGATCGAGCACTGATTGAGCAGATAAGCACATGTCATTCTCATTTCAGAAAGGTATTGGTTAGCTTGCTGCTAGCAGCTCAGTTATGTTATGATGTTAGAGGCTATGCAAGGAATGCTTTAGTCCAGCGATATGCAGTTTTTATTGCGCCTTGCATTCAGCAGGAGGATCTTTAGCTTGAATCTGTGGCCTAGGTATTCACCTTGGTATTTTTTTTGGCACAAAGTGAAGGAGTATTTGAGAGAAAATGCACAATGTGTTTCTTATGTTGTTATGAACAACTTGTTACTCTTTCTCATTAAGCTTCAGCCACTGCAGAAATATATAAATAAGGGCTGACTTCCTGTAAGACGTGTCCAAAGCTGGGACGGAATAAAAGGAGACACTTGTAAATGATAGTGCTATCGTTTGAGAAAGGGTAAGTTGAGACTGACTTTCATGCGTATTCACAGACCAAGCATCATAAAGATACCAGCATGATCTTCATTGCGGGCTTAGAGCCGGTATTAGCTTTTGAGAGGTAAGAGGATTTTGAGGGCTCGTTGGTCTAGGGGTATGATTCTCGCTTTGGGTGCGAGAGGTCCCGAGTTCAAATCCCGGACGAGCCCTTTTCTTGGTACTCTTTTCAAGTTGTTTTGAAGTTTGCGTTTCAAAACCAACATCAATTTTTTCTTTGCAGTAGTGGATAATTCTTTGCTAGAGTCTCATGCTTCAGCCCTGCCCAGTCTGAGCTAATACCAAACATCTGGTCTTGCATGGCATGTACGAGCGTTCAGCTAGGGATGTCGGGCAGGTTGCATGAAAGAAATCTAAAGCCAGAGGCCCATGGAATAGCCAGTTCGGAGCAGTTTCATTACAGAAAAATCAACTGTAGGTATCTGTTTCTGTAGTGTAGTGGTTATCACGTTCGCCTCACACGCGAAAGGTCCCTGGTTCGAAACCGGGCAGAAACAGTTGTTATATTGTGTTGGCTACAATGTTGATAGGTGCTGTTTTGCCATGGAATTGTCCAAGCCCTGAAGATTATTTCATGCAATCTCGTTCCAAGAAAGGGAATTCTCTCAAAACACTAAAGTAATCGGCGTGTGGATGTATCTGTTGGGTCTCAGACCTTGCTTTCAAAAGAGCCCTGCAATCGGTTCACTGCTCACCTAGAACAAGCATTAACATGGAGAATTGTTGGCACCAACAGGAATCTTATTTTAGTGGAGTGTTTCTGGCTTTGAGTGCAGAGGCCCTCGGCTCAATTCCAAGATGATCCTTCTCAAGGTGATGATACAAATGCATTGTCACCTTTACGTTTAATGTCAGAATCATTTATTTCCAGTTGGTGGTGTAAGAATGTTTGCAACAGTATGGCGATTTTTCCTAGCCATGCATGAATGAAAGCATATCACTCGCCTTTAGGTGTTTTTCTAATACATTGATATTTGCATCTTCCTTCCTAGCCTGCATGTTTGACTATCTTACAGGCTGCATGTAATAAGTATCACATCAGGGCCCTTCTTCTACTCAATTCACAACTGTTCTATCACGACATAGATAAGAAAGCTGCATCTGCTTTTGTTGTGTAGTGGTAATCAGGTTTACCTGACGTGTGAAAGCCCCATGCTTTGAAAGTACACAGTAACAAAGAAACCGATGACTTTTATAAAAAGGTGTCATGTGTGTCTCTTACTTTGCACAAAAAGTGCCAGAGATGACTTCATTTGCAGTCACTTGAAAAGTAGGGATTCTCCAATAAATGGTAAATGGTTGAAACAAATCTGAAGAAATGCATGACATACCTGTGTGTGTGTGTGTACGCATGTATGTATATATAGGGAGAGAGAGAGCGTCAATATAAACAGACTTTATTTCAATCAAGCTGTCTTTTCTATCCTTCAGGAGCAGAATGTTCTGATCATCAGCGCTCCAGAATGTAGTGTTTTCTTGGCAAGCATCACATATTGTGATGTGTTAGCTAAAAGTTCCATATCCTAGAGACTGATATATTCCTCTGTACTTGTACCTTGGGGATTCATCAAAACCTGGCATCATAAGCAGCTTTCTACTGCCACAGACTGGACAGCGAAACAATTTAAAATATCCCAGAAAAAGAAAATAAGCATGCTTAATCAGAGCTTTCTGGACAGGAAGGACATTTGAGCAAGTGAGGAATAAGCACTGCTTTTGTTAATTTGCATAGGCAGAATAGAGACTTCTGGGAAAAGGCCGAAATTACAGTCACAGAAAATGGCTGCATCTATAGAGAACGCTAAGAAGTGTTGGCAGCTTTTCCTCTGACCCTGGCCACTTTTACAAGCAATCCTATGATAGTCAGCAGGACCCACCCTAAAAAGGAAGGGGCATCCACTTGGACCCTTTCCACCTTTTCTAAATCTCGCCTGATCGAGCCTGATTGAGCACTGATTGAGCAGATAAGCACATGTCATTCTCATTTCAGAAAGGTATTGGTTAGCTTGCTGCTAGCAGCTCAGTTATGTTATGATGTTAGAGGCTATGCAAGGAATGCTTTCGTCCAGCGATATGCAGTTTTTATTGCGCCTTGCATTCAGCAGGAAGATCTTTAGCTTGAATCTGTGACCTAGGTATTCACCTTGGTATTTCTTTTGGCACAAAGTGAAGGAGTATTTGAGAGAAAATGCACAATGTGTTTCTTATGTTGTTATGAACAACTTGTTACTCTTTCTCATTAAGCTTCAGCCACTGCAGAAATATATAAATAAGGGCTGACTTCCTGTAAGACGTGTCCAAAGCTGGGACGGAATAAAAGGAGACACTTGTAAATGATAGTGCTATCGTTTGAGAAAGGGTAAGTTGAGACTGACTTTCATGCGTATTCACAGACCAAGCATCATAAAGATACCAGCATGATCTTCATTGCGGGCTTAGAGCCGGTATTAGCTTTTGAGAGGTAAGAGGATTTTGAGGGCTCGTTGGTCTAGGGGTATGATTCTCGCTTTGGGTGCGAGAGGTCCCGGGTTCAAATCCCGGACGAGCCCTTTTCTTGGTACTCTTTTCAAGTTGTTTTGAAGTTTGCGTTTCAAAACCAACATCAATTTTTTCTTTGCAGTAGTGGATAATTCTTTGCTAGAGTCTCATGCTTCAGCCCTGCCCAGTCTGAGCTAATACCAAACATCTGGTCTTGCATGGCATGTACGAGCGTTCAGCTAGGGATGTCGGGCAGGTTGCATGAAAGAAATCTAAAGCCAGAGGCCCATGGAATAGCCAGTTCGGAGCAGTTTCATTACAGAAAAATCAACTGTAGGTATCTGTTTCTGTAGTGTAGTGGTTATCACGTTTGCCTCACACGCGAAAGGTCCCCGGTTTGAAACCGGGCAGAAACAGTTGTTATATTGTGTTGGCTACAATGTTGATAGGTGCCGTTTTGCCATGGAATTGTCCAAGCCCTGAAGATTATTTCATGCAATCTCGTTCCAAGAAAGGGAATTCTCTCAAAACACTAAAGTAATCGGCGTGTGGATGTATCTGTTGGTTCTCAGACCTTGCTTTCAAAAGAGCCCTGCAATCGGTTCACTGCTCTCCTAGAACAAGCATTAACATGGAGAATTGTTGGCACCAACAGGAATCTTATTTTAGTGGAGTGTTTCTGGCTTTGAGTGCAGAGGCCCTCGGCTCAATTCCAAGATGATCCTTCTCAAGGTGATGATACAAATGCATTGTCACCTTTACGTTTAATGTCAGAATCATTTATTTCCAGTTGGTGGTGTAAGAATGTTTGCAACAGTATGGCGATTTTTCCTAGCCATGCATGAATGAAAGCATATCACTCGCCTTTAGGTGTTTTTCTAATACATTGATATTTGCATCTTCCTTCCTAGCCTGCATGTTTGACTATCTTACAGGCTGCATGTAATAAGTATCACATCAGGGCCCTTCTTCTACTCAATTCACAACTGTTCTATCACGACATAGATAAGAAAGCTGCATCTGCTTTTGTTGTGTAGTGGTAATCAGGTTTACCTGACGTGTGAAAGCCCCATGCTTTGAAAGTACACAGTAACAAAGAAACCGATGACTTTTATAAAAAGGTGTCATGTGTGTCTCTTACTTTGCACAAAAAGTGCCAGAGATGACTTCATTTGCAGTCACTTGAAAAGTAGGGATTCTCCAATAAATGGTAAATGGTTGAAACAAATCTGAAGAAATGCATGACATACCTGTGTGTGTGTGTGTACGCATGTATGTATATATAGGGAGAGAGAGAGCGTCAATATAAACAGACTTTATTTCAATCAAGCTGTCTTTTCTATCCTTCAGGAGCAGAATGTTCTGATCATCAGCGCTCCAGAATGTAGTGTTTTCTTGGCAAGCATCACATATTGTGATGTGTTAGCTAAAAGTTCCATATCCTAGAGACTGATATATTCCTCTGTACTTGTACCTTGGGGATTCATCAAAACCTGGCATCATAAGCAGCTTTCTACTGCCACAGACTGGACAGCGAAACAATTTAAAATATCCCAGAAAAAGAAAATAAGCATGCTTAATCAGAGCTTTCTGGACAGGAAGGACATTTGAGCAAGTGAGGAATAAGCACTGCTTTTGTTAATTTGCATAGGCAGAATAGAGACTTCTGGGAAAAGGCCGAAATTACAGTCACAGAAAATGGCTGCATCTATAGAGAACGCTAAGAAGTGTTGGCAGCTTTTCCTCTGACCCTGGCCACTTTTACAAGCAATCCTATGATAGTCAGCAGGACCCACCCTAAAAAGGAAGGGGCATCCACTTGGACCCTTTCCACCTTTTCTAAATCTCGCCTGATCGAGCACTGATTGAGCAGATAAGCACATGTCATTCTCATTTCAGAAAGGTATTGGTTAGCTTGCTGCTAGCAGCTCAGTTATGTTATGATGTTAGAGGCTATGCAAGGAATGCTTTAGTCCAGCGATATGCAGTTTTTATTGCGCCTTGCATTCAGCAGGAGGATCTTTAGCTTGAATCTGTGGCCTAGGTATTCACCTTGGTATTTTTTTTGGCACAAAGTGAAGGAGTATTTGAGAGAAAATGCACAATGTGTTTCTTATGTTGTTATGAACAACTTGTTACTCTTTCTCATTAAGCTTCAGCCACTGCAGAAATATATAAATAAGGGCTGACTTCCTGTAAGACGTGTCCAAAGCTGGGACGGAATAAAAGGAGACACTTGTAAATGATAGTGCTATCGTTTGAGAAAGGGTAAGTTGAGACTGACTTTCATGCGTATTCACAGACCAAGCATCATAAAGATACCAGCATGATCTTCATTGCGGGCTTAGAGCCGGTATTAGCTTTTGAGAGGTAAGAGGATTTTGAGGGCTCGTTGGTCTAGGGGTATGATTCTCGCTTTGGGTGCGAGAGGTCCCGAGTTCAAATCCCGGACGAGCCCTTTTCTTGGTACTCTTTTCAAGTTGTTTTGAAGTTTGCGTTTCAAAACCAACATCAATTTTTTCTTTGCAGTAGTGGATAATTCTTTGCTAGAGTCTCATGCTTCAGCCCTGCCCAGTCTGAGCTAATACCAAACATCTGGTCTTGCATGGCATGTACGAGCGTTCAGCTAGGGATGTCGGGCAGGTTGCATGAAAGAAATCTAAAGCCAGAGGCCCATGGAATAGCCAGTTCGGAGCAGTTTCATTACAGAAAAATCAACTGTAGGTATCTGTTTCTGTAGTGTAGTGGTTATCACGTTCGCCTCACACGCGAAAGGTCCCTGGTTCGAAACCGGGCAGAAACAGTTGTTATATTGTGTTGGCTACAATGTTGATAGGTGCTGTTTTGCCATGGAATTGTCCAAGCCCTGAAGATTATTTCATGCAATCTCGTTCCAAGAAAGGGAATTCTCTCAAAACACTAAAGTAATCGGCGTGTGGATGTATCTGTTGGGTCTCAGACCTTGCTTTCAAAAGAGCCCTGCAATCGGTTCACTGCTCACCTAGAACAAGCATTAACATGGAGAATTGTTGGCACCAACAGGAATCTTATTTTAGTGGAGTGTTTCTGGCTTTGAGTGCAGAGGCCCTCGGCTCAATTCCAAGATGATCCTTCTCAAGGTGATGATACAAATGCATTGTCACCTTTACGTTTAATGTCAGAATCATTTATTTCCAGTTGGTGGTGTAAGAATGTTTGCAACAGTATGGCGATTTTTCCTAGCCATGCATGAATGAAAGCATATCACTCGCCTTTAGGTGTTTTTCTAATACATTGATATTTGCATCTTCCTTCCTAGCCTGCATGTTTGACTATCTTACAGGCTGCATGTAATAAGTATCACATCAGGGCCCTTCTTCTACTCAATTCACAACTGTTCTATCACGACATAGATAAGAAAGCTGCATCTGCTTTTGTTGTGTAGTGGTAATCAGGTTTACCTGACGTGTGAAAGCCCCATGCTTTGAAAGTACACAGTAACAAAGAAACCGATGACTTTTATAAAAAGGTGTCATGTGTGTCTCTTACTTTGCACAAAAAGTGCCAGAGATGACTTCATTTGCAGTCACTTGAAAAGTAGGGATTCTCCAATAAATGGTAAATGGTTGAAACAAATCTGAAGAAATGCATGACATACCTGTGTGTGTGTGTGTACGCATGTATGTATATATAGGGAGAGAGAGAGCGTCAATATAAACAGACTTTATTTCAATCAAGCTGTCTTTTCTATCCTTCAGGAGCAGAATGTTCTGATCATCAGCGCTCCAGAATGTAGTGTTTTCTTGGCAAGCATCACATATTGTGATGTGTTAGCTAAAAGTTCCATATCCTAGAGACTGATATATTCCTCTGTACTTGTACCTTGGGGATTCATCAAAACCTGGCATCATAAGCAGCTTTCTACTGCCACAGACTGGACAGCGAAACAATTTAAAATATCCCAGAAAAAGAAAATAAGCATGCTTAATCAGAGCTTTCTGGACAGGAAGGACATTTGAGCAAGTGAGGAATAAGCACTGCTTTTGTTAATTTGCATAGGCAGAATAGAGACTTCTGGGAAAAGGCCGAAATTACAGTCACAGAAAATGGCTGCATCTATAGAGAACGCTAAGAAGTGTTGGCAGCTTTTCCTCTGACCCTGGCCACTTTTACAAGCAATCCTATGATAGTCAGCAGGACCCACCCTAAAAAGGAAGGGGCATCCACTTGGACCCTTTCCACCTTTTCTAAATCTCGCCTGATCGAGCCTGATTGAGCACTGATTGAGCAGATAAGCACATGTCATTCTCATTTCAGAAAGGTATTGGTTAGCTTGCTGCTAGCAGCTCAGTTATGTTATGATGTTAGAGGCTATGCAAGGAATGCTTTAGTCCAGCGATATGCAGTTTTTATTGCGCCTTGCATTCAGCAGGAAGATCTTTAGCTTGAATCTGTGGCCTAGGTATTCACCTTGGTATTTCTTTTGGCACAAAGTGAAGGAGTATTTGAGAGAAAATGCACAATGTGTTTCTTATGTTGTTATGAACAACTTGTTACTCTTTCTCATTAAGCTTCAGCCACTGCAGAAATATATAAATAAGGGCTGACTTCCTGTAAGACGTGTCCAAAGCTGGGACGGAATAAAAGGAGACACTTGTAAATGATAGTGCTATCGTTTGAGAAAGGGTAAGTTGAGACTGACTTTCATGCGTATTCACAGACCAAGCATCATAAAGATACCAGCATGATCTTCATTGCGGGCTTAGAGCCGGTATTAGCTTTTGAGAGGTAAGAGGATTTTGAGGGCTCGTTGGTCTAGGGGTATGATTCTCGCTTTGGGTGCGAGAGGTCCCGGGTTCAAATCCCGGACGAGCCCTTTTCTTGGTACTCTTTTCAAGTTGTTTTGAAGTTTGCGTTTCAAAACCAACATCAATTTTTTCTTTGCAGTAGTGGATAATTCTTTGCTAGAGTCTCATGCTTCAGCCCTGCCCAGTCTGAGCTAATACCAAACATCTGGTCTTGCATGGCATGTACGAGCGTTCAGCTAGGGATGTCGGGCAGGTTGCATGAAAGAAATCTAAAGCCAGAGGCCCATGGAATAGCCAGTTCGGAGCAGTTTCATTACAGAAAAATCAACTGTAGGTATCTGTTTCTGTAGTGTAGTGGTTATCACGTTTGCCTCACACG
The DNA here is from genome assembly GCF_964204655.1 of Triturus cristatus. NCBI lineage: Eukaryota > Metazoa > Chordata > Amphibia > Caudata > Salamandridae > Triturus > Triturus cristatus. The sequence goes on along the minus strand of NC_140591.1, from coordinate 739,298,492 downwards.
CGAAAGGTCCCCGGTTCGAAACCGGGCAGAAACAGTTGTTATATTGTGTTGGCTACAATGTTGATAGGTGCCGTTTTGCCATGGAATTGTCCAAGCCCTGAAGATTATTTCATGCAATCTCGTTCCAAGAAAGGGAATTCTCTCAAAACACTAAAGTAATCGGCGTGTGGATGTATCTGTTGGTTCTCAGACCTTGCTTTCAAAAGAGCCCTGCAATCGGTTCACTGCTCTCCTAGAACAAGCATTAACATGGAGAATTGTTGGCACCAACAGGAATCTTATTTTAGTGGAGTGTTTCTGGCTTTGAGTGCAGAGGCCCTCGGCTCAATTCCAAGATGATCCTTCTCAAGGTGATGATACAAATGCATTGTCACCTTTACGTTTAATGTCAGAATCATTTATTTCCAGTTGGTGGTGTAAGAATGTTTGCAACAGTATGGCGATTTTTCCTAGCCATGCATGAATGAAAGCATATCACTCGCCTTTAGGTGTTTTTCTAATACATTGATATTTGCATCTTCCTTCCTAGCCTGCATGTTTGACTATCTTACAGGCTGCATGTAATAAGTATCACATCAGGGCCCTTCTTCTACTCAATTCACAACTGTTCTATCACGACATAGATAAGAAAGCTGCATCTGCTTTTGTTGTGTAGTGGTAATCAGGTTTACCTGACGTGTGAAAGCCCCATGCTTTGAAAGTACACAGTAACAAAGAAACCGATGACTTTTATAAAAAGGTGTCATGTGTGTCTCTTACTTTGCACAAAAAGTGCCAGAGATGACTTCATTTGCAGTCACTTGAAAAGTAGGGATTCTCCAATAAATGGTAAATGGTTGAAACAAATCTGAAGAAATGCATGACATACCTGTGTGTGTGTGTGTACGCATGTATGTATATATAGGGAGAGAGAGAGCGTCAATATAAACAGACTTTATTTCAATCAAGCTGTCTTTTCTATCCTTCAGGAGCAGAATGTTCTGATCATCAGCGCTCCAGAATGTAGTGTTTTCTTGGCAAGCATCACATATTGTGATGTGTTAGCTAAAAGTTCCATATCCTAGAGACTGATATATTCCTCTGTACTTGTACCTTGGGGATTCATCAAAACCTGGCATCATAAGCAGCTTTCTACTGCCACAGACTGGACAGCGAAACAATTTAAAATATCCCAGAAAAAGAAAATAAGCATGCTTAATCAGAGCTTTCTGGACAGGAAGGACATTTGAGCAAGTGAGGAATAAGCACTGCTTTTGTTAATTTGCATAGGCAGAATAGAGACTTCTGGGAAAAGGCCGAAATTACAGTCACAGAAAATGGCTGCATCTATAGAGAACGCTAAGAAGTGTTGGCAGCTTTTCCTCTGACCCTGGCCACTTTTACAAGCAATCCTATGATAGTCAGCAGGACCCACCCTAAAAAGGAAGGGGCATCCACTTGGACCCTTTCCACCTTTTCTAAATCTCGCCTGATCGAGCACTGATTGAGCAGATAAGCACATGTCATTCTCATTTCAGAAAGGTATTGGTTAGCTTGCTGCTAGCAGCTCAGTTATGTTATGATGTTAGAGGCTATGCAAGGAATGCTTTAGTCCAGCGATATGCAGTTTTTATTGCGCCTTGCATTCAGCAGGAGGATCTTTAGCTTGAATCTGTGGCCTAGGTATTCACCTTGGTATTTTTTTTGGCACAAAGTGAAGGAGTATTTGAGAGAAAATGCACAATGTGTTTCTTATGTTGTTATGAACAACTTGTTACTCTTTCTCATTAAGCTTCAGCCACTGCAGAAATATATAAATAAGGGCTGACTTCCTGTAAGACGTGTCCAAAGCTGGGACGGAATAAAAGGAGACACTTGTAAATGATAGTGCTATCGTTTGAGAAAGGGTAAGTTGAGACTGACTTTCATGCGTATTCACAGACCAAGCATCATAAAGATACCAGCATGATCTTCATTGCGGGCTTAGAGCCGGTATTAGCTTTTGAGAGGTAAGAGGATTTTGAGGGCTCGTTGGTCTAGGGGTATGATTCTCGCTTTGGGTGCGAGAGGTCCCGAGTTCAAATCCCGGACGAGCCCTTTTCTTGGTACTCTTTTCAAGTTGTTTTGAAGTTTGCGTTTCAAAACCAACATCAATTTTTTCTTTGCAGTAGTGGATAATTCTTTGCTAGAGTCTCATGCTTCAGCCCTGCCCAGTCTGAGCTAATACCAAACATCTGGTCTTGCATGGCATGTACGAGCGTTCAGCTAGGGATGTCGGGCAGGTTGCATGAAAGAAATCTAAAGCCAGAGGCCCATGGAATAGCCAGTTCGGAGCAGTTTCATTACAGAAAAATCAACTGTAGGTATCTGTTTCTGTAGTGTAGTGGTTATCACGTTCGCCTCACACGCGAAAGGTCCCCGGTTCGAAACCGGGCAGAAACAGTTGTTATATTGTGTTGGCTACAATGTTGATAGGTGCCGTTTTGCCATGGAATTGTCCAAGCCCTGAAGATTATTTCATGCAATCTCGTTCCAAGAAAGGGAATTCTCTCAAAACACTAAAGTAATCGGCGTGTGGATGTATCTGTTGGTTCTCAGACCTTGCTTTCAAAAGAGCCCTGCAATCGGTTCACTGCTCACCTAGAACAAGCATTAACATGGAGAATTGTTGGCACCAACAGGAATCTTATTTTAGTGGAGTGTTTCTGGCTTTGAGTGCAGAGGCCCTCGGCTCAATTCCAAGATGATCCTTCTCAAGGTGATGATACAAATGCATTGTCACCTTTACGTTTAATGTCAGAATCATTTATTTCCAGTTGGTGGTGTAAGAATGTTTGCAACAGTATGGCGATTTTTCCTAGCCATGCATGAATGAAAGCATATCACTCGCCTTTAGGTGTTTTTCTAATACATTGATATTTGCATCTTCCTTCCTAGCCTGCATGTTTGACTATCTTACAGGCTGCATGTAATAAGTATCACATCAGGGCCCTTCTTCTACTCAATTCACAACTGTTCTATCACGACATAGATAAGAAAGCTGCATCTGCTTTTGTTGTGTAGTGGTAATCAGGTTTACCTGACGTGTGAAAGCCCCATGCTTTGAAAGTACACAGTAACAAAGAAACCGATGACTTTTATAAAAAGGTGTCATGTGTGTCTCTTACTTTGCACAAAAAGTGCCAGAGATGACTTCATTTGCAGTCACTTGAAAAGTAGGGATTCTCCAATAAATGGTAAATGGTTGAAACAAATCTGAAGAAATGCATGACATACCTGTGTGTGTGTGTGTACGCATGTATGTATATATAGGGAGAGAGAGAGCGTCAATATAAACAGACTTTATTTCAATCAAGCTGTCTTTTCTATCCTTCAGGAGCAGAATGTTCTGATCATCAGCGCTCCAGAATGTAGTGTTTTCTTGGCAAGCATCACATATTGTGATGTGTTAGCTAAAAGTTCCATATCCTAGAGACTGATATATTCCTCTGTACTTGTACCTTGGGGATTCATCAAAACCTGGCATCATAAGCAGCTTTCTACTGCCACAGACTGGACAGCGAAACAATTTAAAATATCCCAGAAAAAGAAAATAAGCATGCTTAATCAGAGCTTTCTGGACAGGAAGGACATTTGAGCAAGTGAGGAATAAGCACTGCTTTTGTTAATTTGCATAGGCAGAATAGAGACTTCTGGGAAAAGGCCGAAATTACAGTCACAGAAAATGGCTGCATCTATAGAGAACGCTAAGAAGTGTTGGCAGCTTTTCCTCTGACCCTGGCCACTTTTACAAGCAATCCTATGATAGTCAGCAGGACCCACCCTAAAAAGGAAGGGGCATCCACTTGGACCCTTTCCACCTTTTCCAAATCTCGCCTGATCGAGCCTGATTGAGCACTGATTGAGCAGATAAGCACATGTCATTCTCATTTCAGAAAGGTATTGGTTAGCTTGCTGCTAGCAGCTCAGTTATGTTATGATGTTAGAGGCTATGCAAGGAATGCTTTAGTCCAGCGATATGCAGTTTTTATTGCGCCTTGCATTCAGCAGGAAGATCTTTAGCTTGAATCTGTGGCCTAGGTATTCACCTTGGTATTTCTTTTGGCACAAAGTGAAGGAGTATTTGAGAGAAAATGCACAATGTGTTTCTTATGTTGTTATGAACAACTTGTTACTCTTTCTCATTAAGCTTCAGCCACTGAAGAAATATATAAATAAGGGCTGACTTCCTGTAAGACGTGTCCAAAGCTGGGACGGAATAAAAGGAGACACTTGTAAATGATAGTGCTATCGTTTGAGAAAGGGTAAGTTGAGACTGACTTTCATGCGTATTCACAGACCAAGCATCATAAAGATACCAGCATGATCTTCATTGCGGGCTTAGAGCCGGTATTAGCTTTTGAGAGGTAAGAGGATTTTGAGGGCTCGTTGGTCTAGGGGTATGATTCTCGCTTTGGGTGCGAGAGGTCCCGGGTTCAAATCCCGGACGAGCCCTTTTCTTGGTACTCTTTTCAAGTTGTTTTGAAGTTTGCGTTTCAAAACCAACATCAATTTTTTCTTTGCAGTAGTGGATAATTCTTTGCTAGAGTCTCATGCTTCAGCCCTGCCCAGTCTGAGCTAATACCAAACATCTGGTCTTGCATGGCATGTACGAGCGTTCAGCTAGGGATGTCGGGCAGGTTGCATGAAAGAAATCTAAAGCCAGAGGCCCATGGAATAGCCAGTTCGGAGCAGTTTCATTACAGAAAAATCAACTGTAGGTATCTGTTTCTGTAGTGTAGTGGTTATCACGTTTGCCTCACACGCGAAAGGTCCCCGGTTCGAAACCGGGCAGAAACAGTTGTTATATTGTGTTGGCTACAATGTTGATAGGTGCCGTTTTGCCATGGAATTGTCCAAGCCCTGAAGATTATTTCATGCAATCTCGTTCCAAGAAAGGGAATTCTCTCAAAACACTAAAGTAATCGGCGTGTGGATGTATCTGTTGGTTCTCAGACCTTGCTTTCAAAAGAGCCCTGCAATCGGTTCACTGCTCACCTAGAACAAGCATTAACATGGAGAATTGTTGGCACCAACAGGAATCTTATTTTAGTGGAGTGTTTCTGGCTTTGAGTGCAGAGGCCCTCGGCTCAATTCCAAGATGATCCTTCTCAAGGTGATGATACAAATGCATTGTCACCTTTACGTTTAATGTCAGAATCATTTATTTCCAGTTGGTGGTGTAAGAATGTTTGCAACAGTATGGCGATTTTTCCTAGCCATGCATGAATGAAAGCATATCACTCGCCTTTAGGTGTTTTTCTAATACATTGATATTTGCATCTTCCTTCCTAGCCTGCATGTTTGACTATCTTACAGGCTGCATGTAATAAGTATCACATCAGGGCCCTTCTTCTACTCAATTCACAACTGTTCTATCACGACATAGATAAGAAAGCTGCATCTGCTTTTGTTGTGTAGTGGTAATCAGGTTTACCTGACGTGTGAAAGCCCCATGCTTTGAAAGTACACAGTAACAAAGAAACCGATGACTTTTATAAAAAGGTGTCATGTGTGTCTCTTACTTTGCACAAAAAGTGCCAGAGATGACTTCATTTGCAGTCACTTGAAAAGTAGGGATTCTCCAATAAATGGTAAATGGTTGAAACAAATCTGAAGAAATGCATGACATACCTGTGTGTGTGTGTGTACGCATGTATGTATATATAGGGAGAGAGAGAGCGTCAATATAAACAGACTTTATTTCAATCAAGCTGTCTTTTCTATCCTTCAGGAGCAGAATGTTCTGATCATCAGCGCTCCAGAATGTAGTGTTTTCTTGGCAAGCATCACATATTGTGATGTTTTAGCTAAAAGTTCCATATCCTAGAGACTGATATATTCCTCTGTACTTGTACCTTGGGGATTCATCAAAACCTGGCATCATAAGCAGCTTTCTACTGCCACAGACTGGACAGCGAAACAATTTAAAATATCCCAGAAAAAGAAAATAAGCATGCTTAATCAGAGCTTTCTGGACAGGAAGGACATTTGAGCAAGTGAGGAATAAGCACTGCTTTTGTTAATTTGCATAGGCAGAATAGAGACTTCTGGGAAAAGGCCGAAATTACAGTCACAGAAAATGGCTGCATCTATAGAGAACGCTAAGAAGTGTTGGCAGCTTTTCCTCTGACCCTGGCCACTTTTACAAGCAATCCTATGATAGTCAGCAGGACCCACCCTAAAAAGGAAGGGGCATCCACTTGGACCCTTTCCACCTTTTCTAAATCTCGCCTGATCGAGCCTGATCGAGCAGATAAGCACATGTCATTCTCATTTCAGAAAGGTATTGGTTAGCTTGCTGCTAGCAGCTCAGTTATGTTATGATGTTAGAGGCTATGCAAGGAATGCTTTAGTCCAGCGATATGCAGTTTTTATTGCGCCTTGCATTCAGCAGGAAGATCTTTAGCTTGAATCTGTGGCCTAGGTATTCACCTTGGTATTTCTTTTGGCACAAAGTGAAGGAGTATTTGAGAGAAAATGCACAATGTGTTTCTTATGTTGTTATGAACAACTTGTTACTCTTTCTCATTAAGCTTCAGCCACTGAAGAAATATATAAATAAGGGCTGACTTCCTGTAAGACGTGTCCAAAGCTGGGACGGAATAAAAGGAGACACTTGTAAATGATAGCGCTATCGTTTGAGAAAGGGTAAGTTGAGACTGACTTTCATGCGTATTCACAGACCAAGCATCATAAAGATACCAGCATGATCTTCATTGCGGGCTTAGAGCCGGTATTAGCTTTTGAGAGGAAAGAGGATTTTGAGGGCTCGTTGGTCTAGGGGTATGATTCTCGCTTTGGGTGCGAGAGGTCCCGGGTTCAAATCCCGGACGAGCCCTTTTCTTGGTACTCTTTTCAAGTTGTTTTGAAGTTTGCGTTTCAAAACCAACATCAATTTTTTCTTTGCAGTAGTGGATAATTCTTTGCTAGAGTCTCATGCTTCAGCCCTGCCCAGTCTGAGCTAATACCAAACATCTGGTCTTGCATGGCATGTACGAGCGTTCAGCTAGGGATGTCGGGCAGGTTGCATGAAAGAAATCTAAAGCCAGAGGCCCATGGAATAGCCAGTTCGGAGCAGTTTCATTACAGAAAAATCAACTGTAGGTATCTGTTTCTGTAGTGTAGTGGTTATCACGTTTGCCTCACACGCGAAAGGTCCCCGGTTCGAAACCGGGCAGAAACAGTTGTTATATTGTGTTGGCTACAATGTTGATAGGTGCCGTTTTGCCATGGAATTGTCCAAGCCCTGAAGATTATTTCATGCAATCTCGTTCCAAGAAAGGGAATTCTCTCAAAACACTAAAGTAATCGGCGTGTGGATGTATCTGTTGGTTCTCAGACCTTGCTTTCAAAAGAGCCCTGCAATCGGTTCACTGCTCACCTAGAACAAGCATTAACATGGAGAATTGTTGGCACCAACAGGAATCTTATTTTAGTGGAGTGTTTCTGGCTTTGAGTGCAGAGGCCCTCGGCTCAATTCCAAGATGATCCTTCTCAAGGTGATGATACAAATGCATTGTCACCTTTACGTTTAATGTCAGAATCATTTATTTCCAGTTGGTGGTGTAAGAATGTTTGCAACAGTATGGCGATTTTTCCTAGCCATGCATGAATGAAAGCATATCACTCGCCTTTAGGTGTTTTTCTAATACATTGATATTTGCATCTTCCTTCCTAGCCTGCATGTTTGACTATCTTACAGGCTGCATGTAATAAGTATCACATCAGGGCCCTTCTTCTACTCAATTCACAACTGTTCTATCACGACATAGATAAGAAAGCTGCATCTGCTTTTGTTGTGTAGTGGTAATCAGGTTTACCTGACGTGTGAAAGCCCCATGCTTTGAAAGTACACAGTAACAAAGAAACCGATGTCTTTTATAAAAAGGTGTCATGTGTGTCTCTTACTTTGCACAAAAAGTGCCAGAGATGACTTCATTTGCAGTCACTTGAAAAGTAGGGATTCTCCAATAAATGGTAAATGGTTGAAACAAATCTGAAGAAATGCATGACATACCTGTGTGTGTGTGTGTACGCATGTATGTATATATAGGGAGAGAGAGAGCGTCAATATAAACAGACTTTATTTCAATCAAGCTGTCTTTTCTATCCTTCAGGAGCAGAATGTTCTGATCATCAGCGCTCCAGAATGTAGTGTTTTCTTGGCAAGCATCACATATTGTGATGTTTTAGCTAAAAGTTCCATATCCTAGAGACTGATATATTCCTCTGTACTTGTACCTTGGGGATTCATCAAAACCTGGCATCATAAGCAGCTTTCTACTGCCACAGACTGGACAGCGAAACAATTTAAAATATCCCAGAAAAAGAAAATAAGCATGCTTAATCAGAGCTTTCTGGACAGGAAGGACATTTGAGCAAGTGAGGAATAAGCACTGCTTTTGTTAATTTGCATAGGCAGAATAGAGACTTCTGGGAAAAGGCCGAAATTACAGTCACAGAAAATGGCTGCATCTATAGAGAACGCTAAGAAGTGTTGGCAGCTTTTCCTCTGACCCTGGCCACTTTTACAAGCAATCCTATGATAGTCAGCAGGACCCACCCTAAAAAGGAAGGGGCATCCACTTGGACCCTTTCCACCTTTTCTAAATCTCGCCTGATCGAGCCTGATCGAGCAGATAAGCACATGTCATTCTCATTTCAGAAAGGTATTGGTTAGCTTGCTGCTAGCAGCTCAGTTATGTTATGATGTTAGAGGCTATGCAAGGAATGCTTTAGTCCAGCGATATGCAGTTTTTATTGCGCCTTGCATTCAGCAGGAAGATCTTTAGCTTGAATCTGTGGCCTAGGTATTCACCTTGGTATTTTTTTTGGCACAAAGTGAAGGAGTATTTGAGAGAAAATGCACAATGTGTTTCTTATGTTGTTATGAACAACTTGTTACTCTTTCTCATTAAGCTTCAGCCACTGCAGAAATATATAAATAAGGGCTGACTTCCTGTAAGACGTGTCCAAAGCTGGGACGGAATAAAAGGAGACACTTGTAAATGATAGTGCTATCGTTTGAGAAAGGGTAAGTTGAGACTGACTTTCATGCGTATTCACAGACCAAGCATCATAAAGATACCAGCATGATCTTCATTGCGGGCTTAGAGCCGGTATTAGCTTTTGAGAGGTAAGAGGATTTTGAGGGCTCGTTGGTCTAGGGGTATGATTCTCGCTTTGGGTGCGAGAGGTCCCGGGTTCAAATCCCGGACGAGCCCTTTTCTTGGTACTCTTTTCAAGTTGTTTTGAAGTTTGCGTTTCAAAACCAACATCAATTTTTTCTTTGCAGTAGTGGATAATTCTTTGCTAGAGTCTCATGCTTCAGCCCTGCCCAGTCTGAGCTAATACCAAACATCTGGTCTTGCATGGCATGTACGAGCGTTCAGCTAGGGATGTCGGGCAGGTTGCATGAAAGAAATCTAAAGCCAGAGGCCCATGGAATAGCCAGTTCGGAGCAGTTTCATTACAGAAAAATCAACTGTAGGTATCTGTTTCTGTAGTGTAGTGGTTATCACGTTTGCCTCACACGCGAAAGGTCCCCGGTTCGAAACCGGGCAGAAACAGTTGTTATATTGTGTTGGCTACAATGTTGATAGGTGCCGTTTTGCCATGGAATTGTCCAAGCCCTGAAGATTATTTCATGCAATCTCGTTCCAAGAAAGGGAATTCTCTCAAAACACTAAAGTAATCGGCGTGTGGATGTATCTGTTGGTTCTCAGACCTTGCTTTCAAAAGAGCCCTGCAATCGGTTCACTGCTCACCTAGAACAAGCATTAACATGGAGAATTGTTGGCACCAACAGGAATCTTATTTTAGTGGAGTGTTTCTGGCTTTGAGTGCAGAGGCCCTCGGCTCAATTCCAAGATGATCCTTCTCAAGGTGATGATACAAATGCATTGTCACCTTTACGTTTAATGTCAGAATCATTTATTTCCAGTTGGTGGTGTAAGAATGTTTGCAACAGTATGGCGATTTTTCCTAGCCATGCATGAATTTAAGCATATCACTCGCCTTTAGGTGTTTTTCTAATACATTGATATTTGCATCTTCCTTCCTAGCCTGCATGTTTGACTATCTTACAGGCTGCATGTAATAAGTATCACATCAGGGCCCTTCTTCTACTCAATTCACAACTGTTCTATCACGACATAGATAAGAAAGCTGCATCTGCTTTTGTTGTGTAGTGGTAATCAGGTTTACCTGACGTGTGAAAGCCCCATGCTTTGAAAGTACACAGTAACAAAGAAACCGATGACTTTTATAAAAAGGTGTCATGTGTGTCTCTTACTTTGCACAAAAAGTGCCAGAGATGACTTCATTTGCAGTCACTTGAAAAGTAGGGATTCTCCAATAAATGGTAAATGGTTGAAACAAATCTGAAGAAATGCATGACATACCTGTGTGTGTGTGTGTACGCATGTATGTATATATAGGGAGAGAGAGAGCGTCAATATAAACAGACTTTATTTCAATCAAGCTGTCTTTTCTATCCTTCAGGAGCAGAATGTTCTGATCATCAGCGCTCCAGAATGTAGTGTTTTCTTGGCAAGCATCACATATTGTGATGTTTTAGCTAAAAGTTCCATATCCTAGAGACTGATATATTCCTCTGTACTTGTACCTTGGGGATTCATCAAAACCTGGCATCATAAGCAGCTTTCTACTGCCACAGACTGGACAGCGAAACAATTTAAAATATCCCAGAAAAAGAAAATAAGCATGCTTAATCAGAGCTTTCTGGACAGGAAGGACATTTGAGCAAGTGAGGAATAAGCACTGCTTTTGTTAATTTGCATAGGCAGAATAGAGACTTCTGGGAAAAGGCCGAAATTACAGTCACAGAAAATGGCTGCATCTATAGAGAACGCTAAGAAGTGTTGGCAGCTTTTCCTCTGACCCTGGCCACTTTTACAAGCAATCCTATGATAGTCAGCAGGACCCACCCTAAAAAGGAAGGGGCATCCACTTGGACCCTTTCCACCTTTTCTAAATCTCGCCTGATCGAGCACTGATTGAGCAGATAAGCACATGTCATTCTCATTTCAGAAAGGTATTGGTTAGCTTGCTGCTAGCAGCTCAGTTATGTTATGATGTTAGAGGCTATGCAAGGAATGCTTTAGTCCAGCGATATGCAGTTTTTATTGCGCCTTGCATTCAGCAGGAAGATCTTTAGCTTGAATCTGTGGCCTAGGTATTCACCTTGGTATTTCTTTTGGCACAAAGTGAAGGAGTATTTGAGAGAAAATGCACAATGTGTTTCTTATGTTTTTATGAACAACTTGTTACTCTTTCTCATTAAGCTTCAGCCACTGAAGAAATATATAAATAAGGGCTGACTTCCTGTAAGACGTGTCCAAAGCTGGGACGGAATAAAAGGAGACACTTGTAAATGATAGTGCTATCGTTTGAGAAAGGGTAAGTTGAGACTGACTTTCATGCGTATTCACAGACCAAGCATCATAAAGATACCAGCATGATCTTCATTGCGGGCTTAGAGCCGGTATTAGCTTTTGAGAGGTAAGAGGATTTTGAGGGCTCGTTGGTCTAGGGGTATGATTCTCGCTTTGGGTGCGAGAGGTCCCGGGTTCAAATCCCGGACGAGCCCTTTTCTTGGTACTCTTTTCAAGTTGTTTTGAAGTTTGCGTTTCAAAACCAACATCAATTTTTTCTTTGCAGTAGTGGATAATTCTTTGCTAGAGTCTCATGCTTCAGCCCTGCCCAGTCTGAGCTAATACCAAACATCTGGTCTTGCATGGCATGTACGAGCGTTCAGCTAGGGATGTCGGGCAGGTTGCATGAAAGAAATCTAAAGCCAGAGGCCCATGGAATAGCCAGTTCGGAGCAGTTTCATTACAGAAAAATCAACTGTAGGTATCTGTTTCTGTAGTGTAGTGGTTATCACGTTTGCCTCACACGCGAAAGGTCCCCGGTTCGAAACCGGGCAGAAACAGTTGTTATATTGTGTTGGCTACAATGTTGATAGGTGCCGTTTTGCCATGGAATTGTCCAAGCCCTGAAGATTATTTCATGCAATCTCGTTCCAAGAAAGGGAATTCTCTCAAAACACTAAAGTAATCGGCGTGTGGATGTATCTGTTGGTTCTCAGACCTTGCTTTCAAAAGAGCCCTGCAATCGGTTCACTGCTCACCTAGAACAAGCATTAACATGGAGAATTGTTGGCACCAACAGGAATCTTATTTTAGTGGAGTGTTTCTGGCTTTGAGTGCAGAGGCCCTCGGCTCAATTCCAAGATGATCCTTCTCAAGGTGATGATACAAATGCATTGTCACCTTTACGTTTAATGTCAGAATCATTTATTTCCAGTTGGTGGTGTAAGAATGTTTGCAACAGTATGGCGATTTTTCCTAGCCATGCATGAATGAAAGCATATCACTCGCCTTTAGGTGTTTTTCTAATACATTGATATTTGCATCTTCCTTCCTAGCCTGCATGTTTGACTATCTTACAGGCTGCATGTAATAAGTATCACATCAGGGCCCTTCTTCTACTCAATTCACAACTGTTCTATCACGACATAGATAAGAAAGCTGCATCTGCTTTTGTTGTGTAGTGGTAATCAGGTTTACCTGACGTGTGAAAGCCCCATGCTTTGAAAGTACACAGTAACAAAGAAACCGATGACTTTTATAAAAAGGTGTCATGTGTGTCTCTTACTTTGCACAAAAAGTGCCAGAGATGACTTCATTTGCAGTCACTTGAAAAGTAGGGATTCTCCAATAAATGGTAAATGGTTGAAACAAATCTGAAGAAATGCATGACATACCTGTGTGTGTGTGTGTACGCATGTATGTATATATAGGGAGAGAGAGAGCGTCAATATAAACAGACTTTATTTCAATCAAGCTGTCTTTTCTATCCTTCAGGAGCAGAATGTTCTGATCATCAGCGCTCCAGAATGTAGTGTTTTCTTGGCAAGCATCACATATTGTGATGTTTTAGCTAAAAGTTCCATATCCTAGAGACTGATATATTCCTCTGTACTTGTACCTTGGGGATTCATCAAAACCTGGCATCATAAGCAGCTTTCTACTGCCACAGACTGGACAGCGAAACAATTTAAAATATCCCAGAAAAAGAAAATAAGCATGCTTAATCAGAGCTTTCTGGACAGGAAGGACATTTGAGCAAGTGAGGAATAAGCACTGCTTTTGTTAATTTGCATAGGCAGAATAGAGACTTCTGGGAAAAGGCCGAAATTACAGTCACAGAAAATGGCTGCATCTATAGAGAACGCTAAGAAGTGTTGGCAGCTTTTCCTCTGACCCTGGCCACTTTTACAAGCAATCCTATGATAGTCAGCAGGACCCACCCTAAAAAGGAAGGGGCATCCACTTGGACCCTTTCCACCTTTTCTAAATCTCGCCTGATCGAGCCTGATCGAGCAGATAAGCACATGTCATTCTCATTTCAGAAAGGTATTGGTTAGCTTGCTGCTAGCAGCTCAGTTATGTTATGATGTTAGAGGCTATGCAAGGAATGCTTTAGTCCAGCGATATGCAGTTTTTATTGCGCCTTGCATTCAGCAGGAAGATCTTTAGCTTGAATCTGTGGCCTAGGTATTCACCTTGGTATTTTTTTTGGCACAAAGTGAAGGAGTATTTGAGAGAAAATGCACAATGTGTTTCTTATGTTGTTATGAACAACTTGTTACTCTTTCTCATTAAGCTTCAGCCACTGCAGAAATATATAAATAAGGGCTGACTTCCTGTAAGACGTGTCCAAAGCTGGGACGGAATAAAAGGAGACACTTGTAAATGATAGTGCTATCGTTTGAGAAAGGGTAAGTTGAGACTGACTTTCATGCGTATTCACAGACCAAGCATCATAAAGATACCAGCATGATCTTCATTGCGGGCTTAGAGCCGGTATTAGCTTTTGAGAGGTAAGAGGATTTTGAGGGCTCGTTGGTCTAGGGGTATGATTCTCGCTTTGGGTGCGAGAGGTCCCGGGTTCAAATCCCGGACGAGCCCTTTTCTTGGTACTCTTTTCAAGTTGTTTTGAAGTTTGCGTTTCAAAACCAACATCAATTTTTTCTTTGCAGTAGTGGATAATTCTTTGCTAGAGTCTCATGCTTCAGCCCTGCCCAGTCTGAGCTAATACCAAACATCTGGTCTTGCATGGCATGTACGAGCGTTCAGCTAGGGATGTCGGGCAGGTTGCATGAAAGAAATCTAAAGCCAGAGGCCCATGGAATAGCCAGTTCGGAGCAGTTTCATTACAGAAAAATCAACTGTAGGTATCTGATTCTGTAGTGTAGTGGTTATCACGTTTGCCTCACACGCGAAAGGTCCCCGGTTCGAAACCGGGCAGAAACAGTTGTTATATTGTGTTGGCTACAATGTTGATAGGTGCCGTTTTGCCATGGAATTGTCCAAGCCCTGAAGATTATTTCATGCAATCTCGTTCCAAGAAAGGGAATTCTCTCAAAACACTAAAGTAATCGGCGTGTGGATGTATCTGTTGGTTCTCAGACCTTGCTTTCAAAAGAGCCCTGCAATCGGTTCACTGCTCACCTAGAACAAGCATTAACATGGAGAATTGTTGGCACCAACAGGAATCTTATTTTAGTGGAGTGTTTCTGGCTTTGAGTGCAGAGGCCCTCGGCTCAATTCCAAGATGATCCTTCTCAAGGTGATGATACAAATGCATTGTCACCTTTACGTTTAATGTCAGAATCATTTATTTCCAGTTGGTGGTGTAAGAATGTTTGCAACAGTATGGCGATTTTTCCTAGCCATGCATGAATTTAAGCATATCACTCGCCTTTAGGTGTTTTTCTAATACATTGATATTTGCATCTTCCTTCCTAGCCTGCATGTTTGACTATCTTACAGGCTGCATGTAATAAGTATCACATCAGGGCCCTTCTTCTACTCAATTCACAGCTGTTCTATCACGACATAGATAAGAAAGCTGCATCTGCTTTTGTTGTGTAGTGGTAATCAGGTTTACCTGACGTGTGAAAGCCCCATGCTTTGAAAGTACACAGTAACAAAGAAACCGATGACTTTTATAAAAAGGTGTCATGTGTGTCTCTTACTTTGCACAAAAAGTGCCAGAGATGACTTCATTTGCAGTCACTTGAAAAGTAGGGATTCTCCAATAAATGGTAAATGGTTGAAACAAATCTGAAGAAATGCATGACATACCTGTGTGTGTGTGTGTACGCATGTATGTATATATAGGGAGAGAGAGAGCGTCAATATAAACAGACTTTATTTCAATCAAGCTGTCTTTTCTATCCTTCAGGAGCAGAATGTTCTGATCATCAGCGCTCCAGAATGTAGTGTTTTCTTGGCAAGCATCACATATTGTGATGTTTTAGCTAAAAGTTCCATATCCTAGAGACTGATATATTCCTCTGTACTTGTACCTTGGGGATTCATCAAAACCTGGCATCATAAGCAGCTTTCTACTGCCACAGACTGGACAGCGAAACAATTTAAAATATCCCAGAAAAAGAAAATAAGCATGCTTAATCAGAGCTTTCTGGACAGGAAGGACATTTGAGCAAGTGAGGAATAAGCACTGCTTTTGTTAATTTGCATAGGCAGAATAGAGACTTCTGGGAAAAGGCCGAAATTACAGTCACAGAAAATGGCTGCATCTATAGAGAACGCTAAGAAGTGTTGGCAGCTTTTCCTCTGACCCTGGCCACTTTTACAAGCAATCCTATGATAGTCAGCAGGACCCACCCTAAAAAGGAAGGGGCATCCACTTGGACCCTTTCCACCTTTTCTAAATCTCGCCTGATCGAGCCCTGATCGAGCCGATAAGCACATGTCATTCTCATTTCAGAAAGGTATTGGTTAGCTTGCTGCTAGCAGCTCAGTTATGTTATGATGTTAGAGGCTATGCAAGGAATGCTTTAGTCCAGCGATATGCAGTTTTTATTGCGCCTTGCATTCAGCAGGAAGATCTTTAGCTTGAATCTGTGGCCTAGGTATTCACCTTGGTATTTTTTTTGGCACAAAGTGAAGGAGTATTTGAGAGAAAATGCACAATGTGTTTCTTATGTTGTTATGAACAACTTGTTACTCTTTGTCATTAAGCTTCAGCCACTGCAGAAATATATAAATAAGGGCTGACTTCCTGTAAGACGTGTCCAAAGCTGGGACGGAATAAAAGGAGACACTTGTAAATGATAGTGCTATCGTTTGAGAAAGGGTAAGTTGAGACTGACTTTCATGCGTATTCACAGACCAAGCATCATAAAGATACCAGCATGATCTTCATTGCGGGCTTAGAGCCGGTATTAGCTTTTGAGAGGTAAGAGGATTTTGAGGGCTTGTTGGTCTAGGGGTATGATTCTCGCTTTGGGTGCGAGAGGTCCCGGGTTCAAATCCCGGACGAGCCCTTTTCTTGGTACTCTTTTCAAGTTGTTTTGAAGTTTGCGTTTCAAAACCAACATCAATTTTTTCTTTGCAGTAGTGGATAATTCTTTGCTAGAGTCTCATGCTTCAGCCCTGCCCAGTCTGAGCTAATACCAAACATCTGGTCTTGCATGGCATGTACGAGCGTTCAGCTAGGGATGTCGGGCAGGTTGCATGAAAGAAATCTAAAGCCAGAGGCCCATGGAATAGCCAGTTCGGAGCAGTTTCATTACAGAAAAATCAACTGTAGGTATCTGTTTCTGTAGTGTAGTGGTTATCACGTTCGCCTCACACGCAAAAGGTCCCCGGTTCGAAACCGGGCAGAAACAGTTGTTATATTGTGTCGGCTACAATGTTGATAGGTGCCGTTTTGCCATGGAATTGTCCAAGCCCTGAAGATTATTTCATGCAATCTCGTTCCAAGAAAGGGAATTCTCTCAAAACACTAAAGTAATCGGCGTGTGGATGTATCTGTTGGTTCTCAGACATTGCTTTCAAAAGAGCCCTGCAATCGGTTCACTGCTCACCTAGAACAAGCATTAACATGGAGAATTGTTGGCACCAACAGGAATCTTATTTTAGTGGAGTGTTTCTGGCTTTGAGTGCAGAGGCCCTCGGCTCAATTCCAAGATGATCCTTCTCAGGGTGATGATACAAATGCATTGTCACCTTTACGTTTAATGTCAGAATCATTTATTTCCAGTTGGTGGTGTAAGAATGTTTGCAACAGTATGGCGATTTTTCCTAGCCATGCATGAATGAAAGCATATCACTCGCCTTTAGGTGTTTTTCTAATACATTGATATTTGCATCTTCCTTCCTAGCCTGCATGTTTGACTATCTTACAGGCTGCATGTAATAAGTATCACATCAGGGCCCTTCTTCTACTCAATTCACAACTGTTCTATCACGACATAGATAAGAAAGCTGCATCTGCTTTTGTTGTGTAGTGGTAATCAGGTTTACCTGACGTGTGAAAGCCCCATGCTTTGAAAGTACACAGTAACAAAGAAACCGATGACTTTTATAAAAAGGTGTCATGTGTGTCTCTTACTTTGCACAAAAAGTGCCAGAGATGACTTCATTTGCAGTCACTTGAAAAGTAGGGATTCTCCAATAAATGGTAAATGGTTGAAACAAATCTGAAGAAATGCATGACATACCTGTGTGTGTGTGTGTATGCATGTATGTATATATGGGGAGAGAGAGAGCGTCAATATAAACAGACTTTATTTCAATCAAGCTGTCTTTTCTATCCTTCAGGAGCAGAATGTTCTGATCATCAGCGCTCCAGAATGTAGTGTTTTCTTGGCAAGCATCACATATTGTGATGTGTTAGCTAAAAGTTCCATATCCTAGAGACTGATATATTCCTCTGTACTTGTACCTTGGGGATTCATCAAAACCTGGCATCATAAGCAGCTTTCTACTGCCACAGACTGGACAGCGAAACAATTTAAAATATCCCAGAAAAAGAAAATAAGCATGCTTAATCAGAGCTTTCTGGACAGGAAGGACATTTGAGCAAGTGAGGAATAAGCACTGCTTTTGTTAATTTGCATAGGCAGAATAGAGACTTCTGGGAAAAGGCCGAAATTACAGTCACAGAAAATGGCTGCATCTATAGAGAACGCTAAGAAGTGTTGGCAGCTTTTCCTCTGACCCTGGCCACTTTTACAAGCAATCCTATGATAGTCAGCAGGACCCACCCTAAAAAGGAAGGGGCATCCACTTGGACCCTTTCCACCTTTTCTAAATCTCGCCTGATCGAGCCTGATTGAGCACTGATTGAGCAGATAAGCACATGTCATTCTCATTTCAGAAAGGTATTGGTTAGCTTGCTGCTAGCAGCTCAGTTATGTTATGATGTTAGAGGCTATGCAAGGAATGCTTTAGTCCAGCGATATGCAGTTTTTATTGCGCCTTGCATTCAGCAGGAAGATCTTTAGCTTGAATCTGTGGCCTAGGTATTCACCTTGGTATTTCTTTTGGCACAAAGTGAAGGAGTATTTAAGAGAAAATGCACAATGTGTTTCTTATGTTGTTATGAACAACTTGTTACTCTTTCTCATTAAGCTTCAGCCACTGAAGAAATATATAAATAAGGGCTGACTTCCTGTAAGACGTGTCCAAAGCTGGGACGGAATAAAAGGAGACACTTGTAAATGATAGTGCTATCGTTTGAGAAAGGGTAAGTTGAGACTGACTTTCATGCGTATTCACAGACCAAGCATCATAAAGATACCAGCATGATCTTCATTGCGGGCTTAGAGCCGGTATTAGCTTTTGAGAGGTAAGAGGATTTTGAGGGCTCGTTGGTCTAGGGGTATGATTCTCGCTTTGGGTGCGAGAGGTCCCGGGTTCAAATCCCGGACGAGCCCTTTTCTTGGTACTCTTTTCAAGTTGTTTTGAAGTTTGCGTTTCAAAACCAACATCAATTTTTTCTTTGCAGTAGTGGATAATTCTTTGCTAGAGTCTCATGCTTCAGCCCTGCCCAGTCTGAGCTAATACCAAACATCTGGTCTTGCATGGCATGTACGAGCGTTCAGCTAGGGATGTCGGGCAGGTTGCATGAAAGAAATCTAAAGCCAGAGGCCCATGGAATAGCCAGTTCGGAGCAGTTTCATTACAGAAAAATCAACTGTAGGTATCTGTTTCTGTAGTGTAGTGGTTATCTCGTTTGCCTCACACGCGAAAGGTCCCCGGTTCGAAACCGGGCAGAAACAGTTGTTATATTGTGTTGGCTACAATGTTGATAGGTGCCGTTTTGCCATGGAATTGTCCAAGCCCTGAAGATTATTTCATGCAATCTCGTTCCAAGAAAGGGAATGCTCTCAAAACACTAAAGTAATCGGCGTGTGGATGTATCTGTTGGTTCTCAGACCTTGCTTTCAAAAGAGCCCTGCAATCGGTTCACTGCTCACCTAGAACAAGCATTAACATGGAGAATTGTTGGCACCAACAGGAATCTTATTTTAGTGGAGTGTTTCTGGCTTTGAGTGCAGAGGCCCTCGGCTCAATTCCAAGATGATCCTTCTCAAGGTGATGATACAAATGCATTGTCACCTTTACGTTTAATGTCAGAATCATTTATTTCCAGTTGGTGGTGTAAGAATGTTTGCAACAGTATGGCGATTTTTCCTAGCCATGCATGAATGAAAGCATATCACTCGCCTTTAGGTGTTTTTCTAATACATTGATATTTGCATCTTCCTTCCTAGCCTGCATGTTTGACTATCTTACAGGCTGCATGTAATAAGTATCACATCAGGGCCCTTCTTCTACTCAATTCACAACTGTTCTATCACGACATAGATAAGAAAGCTGCATCTGCTTTTGTTGTGTAGTGTTAATCAGGTTTACCTGACGTGTGAAAGCCCCATGCTTTGAAAGTACACAGTAACAAAGAAACCGATGACTTTTATAAAAAGGTGTCATGTGTGTCTCTTACTTTGCACAAAAAGTGCCAGAGATGACTTCATTTGCAGTCACTTGAAAAGTAGGGATTCTCCAATAAATGGTAAATGGTTGAAACAAATCTGAAGAAATGCATGACATACCTGTGTGTGTGTGTGTACGCATGTATGTATATATAGGGAGAGAGAGAGCGTCAATATAAACAGACTTTATTTCAATCAAGCTGTCTTTTCTATCCTTCAGGAGCAGAATGTTCTGATCATCAGCGCTCCAGAATGTAGTGTTTTCTTGGCAAGCATCACATATTGTGATGTTTTAGCTAAAAGTTCCATATCCTAGAGACTGATATATTCCTCTGTACTTGTACCTTGGGGATTCATCAAAACCTGGCATCATAAGCAGCTTTCTACTGCCACAGACTGGACAGCGAAACAATTTAAAATATCCCAGAAAAAGAAAATAAGCATGCTTAATCAGAGCTTTCTGGACAGGAAGGACATTTGAGCAAGTGAGGAATAAGCACTGCTTTTGTTAATTTGCATAGGCAGAATAGAGACTTCTGGGAAAAGGCCGAAATTACAGTCACAGAAAATGGCTGCATCTATAGAGAACGCTAAGAAGTGTTGGCAGCTTTTCCTCTGACCCTGGCCACTTTTACAAGCAATCCTATGATAGTCAGCAGGACCCACCCTAAAAAGGAAGGGGCATACACTTGGACCCTTTCCACCTTTTCTAAATCTCGCCTGATCGAGCCCTGATCGAGCCGATAAGCACATGTAATTCTCATTTCAGAAAGGTATTGGTTAGCTTGCTGCTAGCAGCTCAGTTATGTTATGATGTTAGAGGCTATGCAAGGAATGCTTTAGTCCAGCGATATGCAGTTTTTATTGCGCCTTGCATTCAGCAGGAAGATCTTTAGCTTGAATCTGTGGCCTAGGTATTCACCTTGGTATTTTTTTTGGCACAAAGTGAAGGAGTATTTGAGAGAAAATGCACAATGTGTTTCTTATGTTGTTATGAACAACTTGTTACTCTTTCTCATTAAGCTTCAGCCACTGCAGAAATATATAAATAAGGTCTGACTTCCTGTAAGACGTGTCCAAAGCTGGGACGGAATAAAAGGAGACACTTGTAAATGATAGTGCTATCGTTTGAGAAAGGGTAAGTTGAGACTGACTTTCATGCGTATTCACAGACCAAGCATCATAAAGATACCAGCATGATCTTCATTGCGGGCTTAGAGCCGGTATTAGCTTTTGAGAGGTAAGAGGATTTTGAGGGCTCGTTGGTCTAGGGGTATGATTCTCGCTTTGGGTGCGAGAGGTCCCAGGTTCAAATCCTGGACGAGCCCTTTTCTTGGTACTCTTTTCAAGTTGTTTTGAAGTTTGCGTTTCAAAACCAACATCAATTTTTTCTTTGCAGTAGTGGATAATTCTTTGCTAGAGTCTCATGCTTCAGCCCTGCCCAGTCTGAGCTAATACCACACATCTGGTCTTGCATGGCATGTACGAGCGTTCAGCTAGGGATGTCGGGCAGGTTGCATGAAAGAAATCTAAAGCCAGAGGCCCATGGAATAGCCAGTTCGGAGCAGTTTCATTACAGAAAAATCAACTGTAGGTATCTGTTTCTGTAGTGTAGTGGTTATCACGTTTGCCTCACACGCGAAAGGTCCCCGGTTCGAAACCGGGCAGAAACAGTTGTTATATTGTGTTGGCTACAATGTTGATAGGTGCCGTTTTGCCATGGAATTGTCCAAGCCCTGAAGATTATTTCATGCAATCTCGTTCCAAGAAAGGGAATTCTCTCAAAACACTAAAGTAATCGGCGTGTGGATGTATCTGTTGGTTCTCAGACCTTGCTTTCAAAAGAGCCCTGCAATCGGTTCACTGCTCACCTAGAACAAGCATTAACATGGAGAATTGTTGGCACCAACAGGAATCTTATTTTAGTGGAGTGTTTCTGGCTTTGAGTGCAGAGGCCCTCGGCTCAATTCCAAGATGATCCTTCTCAAGGTGATGATACAAATGCATTGTCACCTTTACGTTTAATGTCAGAATCATTTATTTCCAGTTGGTGGTGTAAGAATGTTTGCAACAGTATGGCGATTTTTCCTAGCCATGCATGAATGAAAGCATATCACTCGCCTTTAGGTGTTTTTCTAATACATTGATATTTGCATCTTCCTTCCTAGCCTGCATGTTTGACTATCTTACAGGCTGCATGTAATAAGTATCACATCAGGGCCCTTCTTCTACTCAATTCACAACTGTTCTATCACGACATAGATAAGAAAGCTGCATCTGCTTTTGTTGTGTAGTGGTAATCAGGTTTACCTGACGTGTGAAAGCCCCATGCTTTGAAAGTACACAGTAACAAAGAAACCGATGACTTTTATAAAAAGGTGTCATGTGTGTCTCTTACTTTGCACAAAAAGTGCCAGAGATGACTTCATTTGCAGTCACTTGAAAAGTAGGGATTCTCCAATAAATGGTAAATGGTTGAAACAAATCTGAAGAAATGCATGACATACCTGTGTGTGTGTGTGTACGCATGTATGTATATATAGGGAGAGAGAGAGCGTCAATATAAACAGACTTTATTTCAATCAAGCTGTCTTTTCTATCCTTCAGGAGCAGAATGTTCTGATCATCAGCGCTCCAGAATGTAGTGTTTTCTTGGCAAGCATCACATATTGTGATGTGTTAGCTAAAAGTTCCATATCCTAGAGACTGATATATTCCTCTGTACTTGTACCTTGGGGATTCATCAAAACCTGGCATCATAAGCAGCTTTCTACTGCCACAGACTGGACAGCGAAACAATTTAAAATATCCCAGAAAAAGAAAATAAGCATGCTTAATCAGAGCTTTCTGGACAGGAAGGACATTTGAGCAAGTGAGGAATAAGCACTGCTTTTGTTAATTTGCATAGGCAGAATAGAGACTTCTGGGAAAAGGCCGAAATTACAGTCACAGAAAATGGCTGCATCTATAGAGAACGCTAAGAAGTGTTGGCAGCTTTTCCTCTGACCCTGGCCACTTTTACAAGCAATCCTATGATAGTCAGCAGGACCCACCCTAAAAAGGAAGGGGCATCCACTTGGACCCTTTCCACCTTTTCCAAATCTCGCCTGATCGAGCCTGATTGAGCACTGATTGAGCAGATAAGCACATGTCATTCTCATTTCAGAAAGGTATTGGTTAGCTTGCTGCTAGCAGCTCAGTTATGTTATGATGTTAGAGGCTATGCAAGGAATGCTTTAGTCCAGCGATATGCAGTTTTTATTGCGCCTTGCATTCAGCAGGAAGATCTTTAGCTTGAATCTGTGGCCTAGGTATTCACCTTGGTATTTCTTTTGGCACAAAGTGAAGGAGTATTTGAGAGAAAATGCACAATGTGTTTCTTATGTTGTTATGAACAACTTGTTACTCTTTCTCATTAAGCTTCAGCCACTGAAGAAATATATAAATAAGGGCTGACTTCCTGTAAGACGTGTCCAAAGCTGGGACGGAATAAAAGGAGACACTTGTAAATGATAGTGCTATCGTTTGAGAAAGGGTAAGTTGAGACTGACTTTCATGCGTATTCACAGACCAAGCATCATAAAGATACCAGCATGATCTTCATTGCGGGCTTAGAGCCGGTATTAGCTTTTGAGAGGTAAGAGGATTTTGAGGGCTCGTTGGTCTAGGGGTATGATTCTCGCTTTGGGTGCGAGAGGTCCCGGGTTCAAATCCCGGACGAGCCCTTTTCTTGGTACTCTTTTCAAGTTGTTTTGAAGTTTGCGTTTCAAAACCAACATCAATTTTTTCTTTGCAGTAGTGGATAATTCTTTGCTAGAGTCTCATGCTTCAGCCCTGCCCAGTCTGAGCTAATACCAAACATCTGGTCTTGCATGGCATGTACGAGCGTTCAGCTAGGGATGTCGGGCAGGTTGCATGAAAGAAATCTAAAGCCAGAGGCCCATGGAATAGCCAGTTCGGAGCAGTTTCATTACAGAAAAATCAACTGTAGGTATCTGTTTCTGTAGTGTAGTGGTTATCACGTTTGCCTCACACGCGAAAGGTCCCCGGTTCGAAACCGGGCAGAAACAGTTGTTATATTGTGTTGGCTACAATGTTGATAGGTGCCGTTTTGCCATGGAATTGTCCAAGCCCTGAAGATTATTTCATGCAATCTCGTTCCAAGAAAGGGAATTCTCTCAAAACACTAAAGTAATCGGCGTGTGGATGTATCTGTTGGTTCTCAGACCTTGCTTTCAAAAGAGCCCTGCAATCGGTTCACTGCTCACCTAGAACAAGCATTAACATGGAGAATTGTTGGCACCAACAGGAATCTTATTTTAGTGGAGTGTTTCTGGCTTTGAGTGCAGAGGCCCTCGGCTCAATTCCAAGATGATCCTTCTCAAGGTGATGATACAAATGCATTGTCACCTTTACGTTTAATGTCAGAATCATTTATTTCCAGTTGGTGGTGTAAGAATGTTTGCAACAGTATGGCGATTTTTCCTAGCCATGCATGAATGAAAGCATATCACTCGCCTTTAGGTGTTTTTCTAATACATTGATATTTGCATCTTCCTTCCTAGCCTGCATGTTTGACTATCTTACAGGCTGCATGTAATAAGTATCACATCAGGGCCCTTCTTCTACTCAATTCACAACTGTTCTATCACGACATAGATAAGAAAGCTGCATCTGCTTTTGTTGTGTAGTGGTAATCAGGTTTACCTGACGTGTGAAAGCCCCATGCTTTGAAAGTACACAGTAACAAAGAAACCGATGACTTTTATAAAAAGGTGTCATGTGTGTCTCTTACTTTGCACAAAAAGTGCCAGAGATGACTTCATTTGCAGTCACTTGAAAAGTAGGGATTCTCCAATAAATGGTAAATGGTTGAAACAAATCTGAAGAAATGCATGACATACCTGTGTGTGTGTGTGTACGCATGTATGTATATATAGGGAGAGAGAGAGCGTCAATATAAACAGACTTTATTTCAATCAAGCTGTCTTTTCTATCCTTCAGGAGCAGAATGTTCTGATCATCAGCGCTCCAGAATGTAGTGTTTTCTTGGCAAGCATCACATATTGTGATGTGTTAGCTAAAAGTTCCATATCCTAGAGACTGATATATTCCTCTGTACTTGTACCTTGGGGATTCATCAAAACCTGGCATCATAAGCAGCTTTCTACTGCCACAGACTGGACAGCGAAACAATTTAAAATATCCCAGAAAAAGAAAATAAGCATGCTTAATCAGAGCTTTCTGGACAGGAAGGACATTTGAGCAAGTGAGGAATAAGCACTGCTTTTGTTAATTTGCATAGGCAGAATAGAGACTTCTGGGAAAAGGCCGAAATTACAGTCACAGAAAATGGCTGCATCTATAGAGAACGCTAAGAAGTGTTGGCAGCTTTTCCTCTGACCCTGGCCACTTTTACAAGCAATCCTATGATAGTCAGCAGGACCCACCCTAAAAAGGAAGGGGCATCCACTTGGACCCTTTCCACCTTTTCCAAATCTCGCCTGATCGAGCCTGATTGAGCACTGATTGAGCAGATAAGCACATGTCATTCTCATTTCAGAAAGGTATTGGTTAGCTTGCTGCTAGCAGCTCAGTTATGTTATGATGTTAGAGGCTATGCAAGGAATGCTTTAGTCCAGCGATATGCAGTTTTTATTGCGCCTTGCATTCAGCAGGAAGATCTTTAGCTTGAATCTGTGGCCTAGGTATTCACCTTGGTATTTCTTTTGGCACAAAGTGAAGGAGTATTTGAGAGAAAATGCACAATGTGTTTCTTATGTTGTTATGAACAACTTGTTACTCTTTCTCATTAAGCTTCAGCCACTGAAGAAATATATAAATAAGGGCTGACTTCCTGTAAGACGTGTCCAAAGCTGGGACGGAATAAAAGGAGACACTTGTAAATGATAGTGCTATCGTTTGAGAAAGGGTAAGTTGAGACTGACTTTCATGCGTATTCACAGACCAAGCATCATAAAGATACCAGCATGATCTTCATTGCGGGCTTAGAGCCGGTATTAGCTTTTGAGAGGTAAGAGGATTTTGAGGGCTCGTTGGTCTAGGGGTATGATTCTCGCTTTGGGTGCGAGAGGTCCCGGGTTCAAATCCCGGACGAGCCCTTTTCTTGGTACTCTTTTCAAGTTGTTTTGAAGTTTGCGTTTCAAAACCAACATCAATTTTTTCTTTGCAGTAGTGGATAATTCTTTGCTAGAGTCTCATGCTTCAGCCCTGCCCAGTCTGAGCTAATACCAAACATCTGGTCTTGCATGGCATGTACGAGCGTTCAGCTAGGGATGTCGGGCAGGTTGCATGAAAGAAATCTAAAGCCAGAGGCCCATGGAATAGCCAGTTCGGAGCAGTTTCATTACAGAAAAATCAACTGTAGGTATCTGTTTCTGTAGTGTAGTGGTTATCACGTTTGCCTCACACGCGAAAGGTCCCCGGTTCGAAACCGGGCAGAAACAGTTGTTATATTGTGTTGGCTACAATGTTGATAGGTGCCGTTTTGCCATGGAATTGTCCAAGCCCTGAAGATTATTTCATGCAATCTCGTTCCAAGAAAGGGAATTCTCTCAAAACACTAAAGTAATCGGCGTGTGGATGTATCTGTTGGTTCTCAGACCTTGCTTTCAAAAGAGCCCTGCAATCGGTTCACTGCTCACCTAGAACAAGCATTAACATGGAGAATTGTTGGCACCAACAGGAATCTTATTTTAGTGGAGTGTTTCTGGCTTTGAGTGCAGAGGCCCTCGGCTCAATTCCAAGATGATCCTTCTCAAGGTGATGATACAAATGCATTGTCACCTTTACGTTTAATGTCAGAATCATTTATTTCCAGTTGGTGGTGTAAGAATGTTTGCAACAGTATGGCGATTTTTCCTAGCCATGCATGAATGAAAGCATATCACTCGCCTTTAGGTGTTTTTCTAATACATTGATATTTGCATCTTCCTTCCTAGCCTGCATGTTTGACTATCTTACAGGCTGCATGTAATAAGTATCACATCAGGGCCCTTCTTCTACTCAATTCACAACTGTTCTATCACGACATAGATAAGAAAGCTGCATCTGCTTTTGTTGTGTAGTGGTAATCAGGTTTACCTGACGTGTGAAAGCCCCATGCTTTGAAAGTACACAGTAACAAAGAAACCGATGACTTTTATAAAAAGGTGTCATGTGTGTCTCTTACTTTGCACAAAAAGTGCCAGAGATGACTTCATTTGCAGTCACTTGAAAAGTAGGGATTCTCCAATAAATGGTAAATGGTTGAAACAAATCTGAAGAAATGCATGACATACCTGTGTGTGTGTGTGTACGCATGTATGTATATATAGGGAGAGAGAGAGCGTCAATATAAACAGACTTTATTTCAATCAAGCTGTCTTTTCTATCCTTCAGGAGCAGAATGTTCTGATCATCAGCGCTCCAGAATGTAGTGTTTTCTTGGCAAGCATCACATATTGTGATGTTTTAGCTAAAAGTTCCATATCCTAGAGACTGATATATTCCTCTGTACTTGTACCTTGGGGATTCATCAAAACCTGGCATCATAAGCAGCTTTCTACTGCCACAGACTGGACAGCGAAACAATTTAAAATATCCCAGAAAAAGAAAATAAGCATGCTTAATCAGAGCTTTCTGGACAGGAAGGACATTTGAGCAAGTGAGGAATAAGCACTGCTTTTGTTAATTTGCATAGGCAGAATAGAGACTTCTGGGAAAAGGCCGAAATTACAGTCACAGAAAATGGCTGCATCTATAGAGAACGCTAAGAAGTGTTGGCAGCTTTTCCTCTGACCCTGGCCACTTTTACAAGCAATCCTATGATAGTCAGCAGGACCCACCCTAAAAAGGAAGGGGCATCCACTTGGACCCTTTCCACCTTTTCTAAATCTCGCCTGATCGAGCCTGATCGAGCAGATAAGCACATGTCATTCTCATTTCAGAAAGGTATTGGTTAGCTTGCTGCTAGCAGCTCAGTTATGTTATGATGTTAGAGGCTATGCAAGGAATGCTTTAGTCCAGCGATATGCAGTTTTTATTGCGCCTTGCATTCAGCAGGAAGATCTTTAGCTTGAATCTGTGGCCTAGGTATTCACCTTGGTATTTCTTTTGGCACAAAGTGAAGGAGTATTTGAGAGAAAATGCACAATGTGTTTCTTATGTTGTTATGAACAACTTGTTACTCTTTCTCATTAAGCTTCAGCCACTGAAGAAATATATAAATAAGGGCTGACTTCCTGTAAGACGTGTCCAAAGCTGGGACGGAATAAAAGGAGACACTTGTAAATGATAGTGCTATCGTTTGAGAAAGGGTAAGTTGAGACTGACTTTCATGCGTATTCACAGACCAAGCATCATAAAGATACCAGCATGATCTTCATTGCGGGCTTAGAGCCGGTATTAGCTTTTGAGAGGTAAGAGGATTTTGAGGGCTCGTTGGTCTAGGGGTATGATTCTCGCTTTGGGTGCGAGAGGTCCCAGGTTCAAATCCCGGACGAGCCCTTTTCTTGGTACTCTTTTCAAGTTGTTTTGAAGTTTGCGTTTCAAAACCAACATCAATTTTTTCTTTGCAGTAGTGGATAATTCTTTGCTAGAGTCTCATGCTTCAGCCCTGCCCAGTCTGAGCTAATACCACACATCTGGTCTTGCATGGCATGTACGAGCGTTCAGCTAGGGATGTCGGGCAGGTTGCATGAAAGAAATCTAAAGCCAGAGGCCCATGGAATAGCCAGTTCGGAGCAGTTTCATTACAGAAAAATCAACTGTAGGTATCTGTTTCTGTAGTGTAGTGGTTATCACGTTTGCCTCACACGCGAAAGGTCCCCGGTTCGAAACCGGGCAGAAACAGTTGTTATATTGTGTTGGCTACAATGTTGATAGGTGCCGTTTTGCCATGGAATTGTCCAAGCCCTGAAGATTATTTCATGCAATCTCGTTCCAAGAAAGGGAATTCTCTCAAAACACTAAAGTAATCGGCGTGTGGATGTATCTGTTGGTTCTCAGACCTTGCTTTCAAAAGAGCCCTGCAATCGGTTCACTGCTCACCTAGAACAAGCATTAACATGGAGAATTGTTGGCACCAACAGGAATCTTATTTTAGTGGAGTGTTTCTGGCTTTGAGTGCAGAGGCCCTCGGCTCAATTCCAAGATGATCCTTCTCAAGGTGATGATACAAATGCATTGTCACCTTTACGTTTAATGTCAGAATCATTTATTTCCAGTTGGTGGTGTAAGAATGTTTGCAACAGTATGGCGATTTTTCCTAGCCATGCATGAATGAAAGCATATCACTCGCCTTTAGGTGTTTTTCTAATACATTGATATTTGCATCTTCCTTCCTAGCCTGCATGTTTGACTATCTTACAGGCTGCATGTAATAAGTATCACATCAGGGCCCTTCTTCTACTCAATTCACAACTGTTCTATCACGACATAGATAAGAAAGCTGCATCTGCTTTTGTTGTGTAGTGGTAATCAGGTTTACCTGACGTGTGAAAGCCCCATGCTTTGAAAGTACACAGTAACAAAGAAACCGATGACTTTTATAAAAAGGTGTCATGTGTGTCTCTTACTTTGCACAAAAAGTGCCAGAGATGACTTCATTTGCAGTCACTTGAAAAGTAGGGATTCTCCAATAAATGGTAAATGGTTGAAACAAATCTGAAGAAATGCATGACATACCTGTGTGTGTGTGTGTACGCATGTATGTATATATAGGGAGAGAGAGAGCGTCAATATAAACAGACTTTATTTCAATCAAGCTGTCTTTTCTATCCTTCAGGAGCAGAATGTTCTGATCATCAGCGCTCCAGAATGTAGTGTTTTCTTGGCAAGCATCACATATTGTGATGTGTTAGCTAAAAGTTCCATATCCTAGAGACTGATATATTCCTCTGTACTTGTACCTTGGGGATTCATCAAAACCTGGCATCATAAGCAGCTTTCTACTGCCACAGACTGGACAGCGAAACAATTTAAAATATCCCAGAAAAAGAAAATAAGCATGCTTAATCAGAGCTTTCTGGACAGGAAGGACATTTGAGCAAGTGAGGAATAAGCACTGCTTTTGTTAATTTGCATAGGCAGAATAGAGACTTCTGGGAAAAGGCCGAAATTACAGTCACAGAAAATGGCTGCATCTATAGAGAACGCTAAGAAGTGTTGGCAGCTTTTCCTCTGACCCTGGCCACTTTTACAAGCAATCCTATGATAGTCAGCAGGACCCACCCTAAAAAGGAAGGGGCATCCACTTGGACCCTTTCCACCTTTTCCAAATCTCGCCTGATCGAGCCTGATTGAGCACTGATTGAGCAGATAAGCACATGTCATTCTCATTTCAGAAAGGTATTGGTTAGCTTGCTGCTAGCAGCTCAGTTATGTTATGATGTTAGAGGCTATGCAAGGAATGCTTTAGTCCAGCGATATGCAGTTTTTATTGCGCCTTGCATTCAGCAGGAAGATCTTTAGCTTGAATCTGTGGCCTAGGTATTCACCTTGGTATTTCTTTTGGCACAAAGTGAAGGAGTATTTGAGAGAAAATGCACAATGTGTTTCTTATGTTGTTATGAACAACTTGTTACTCTTTCTCATTAAGCTTCAGCCACTGAAGAAATATATAAATAAGGGCTGACTTCCTGTAAGACGTGTCCAAAGCTGGGACGGAATAAAAGGAGACACTTGTAAATGATAGTGCTATCGTTTGAGAAAGGGTAAGTTGAGACTGACTTTCATGCGTATTCACAGACCAAGCATCATAAAGATACCAGCATGATCTTCATTGCGGGCTTAGAGCCGGTATTAGCTTTTGAGAGGTAAGAGGATTTTGAGGGCTCGTTGGTCTAGGGGTATGATTCTCGCTTTGGGTGCGAGAGGTCCCGGGTTCAAATCCCGGACGAGCCCTTTTCTTGGTACTCTTTTCAAGTTGTTTTGAAGTTTGCGTTTCAAAACCAACATCAATTTTTTCTTTGCAGTAGTGGATAATTCTTTGCTAGAGTCTCATGCTTCAGCCCTGCCCAGTCTGAGCTAATACCAAACATCTGGTCTTGCATGGCATGTACGAGCGTTCAGCTAGGGATGTCGGGCAGGTTGCATGAAAGAAATCTAAAGCCAGAGGCCCATGGAATAGCCAGTTCGGAGCAGTTTCATTACAGAAAAATCAACTGTAGGTATCTGTTTCTGTAGTGTAGTGGTTATCACGTTTGCCTCACACGCGAAAGGTCCCCGGTTCGAAACCGGGCAGAAACAGTTGTTATATTGTGTTGGCTACAATGTTGATAGGTGCCGTTTTGCCATGGAATTGTCCAAGCCCTGAAGATTATTTCATGCAATCTCGTTCCAAGAAAGGGAATTCTCTCAAAACACTAAAGTAATCGGCGTGTGGATGTATCTGTTGGTTCTCAGACCTTGCTTTCAAAAGAGCCCTGCAATCGGTTCACTGCTCACCTAGAACAAGCATTAACATGGAGAATTGTTGGCACCAACAGGAATCTTATTTTAGTGGAGTGTTTCTGGCTTTGAGTGCAGAGGCCCTCGGCTCAATTCCAAGATGATCCTTCTCAAGGTGATGATACAAATGCATTGTCACCTTTACGTTTAATGTCAGAATCATTTATTTCCAGTTGGTGGTGTAAGAATGTTTGCAACAGTATGGCGATTTTTCCTAGCCATGCATGAATGAAAGCATATCACTCGCCTTTAGGTGTTTTTCTAATACATTGATATTTGCATCTTCCTTCCTAGCCTGCATGTTTGACTATCTTACAGGCTGCATGTAATAAGTATCACATCAGGGCCCTTCTTCTACTCAATTCACAACTGTTCTATCACGACATAGATAAGAAAGCTGCATCTGCTTTTGTTGTGTAGTGGTAATCAGGTTTACCTGACGTGTGAAAGCCCCATGCTTTGAAAGTACACAGTAACAAAGAAACCGATGACTTTTATAAAAAGGTGTCATGTGTGTCTCTTACTTTGCACAAAAAGTGCCAGAGATGACTTCATTTGCAGTCACTTGAAAAGTAGGGATTCTCCAATAAATGGTAAATGGTTGAAACAAATCTGAAGAAATGCATGACATACCTGTGTGTGTGTGTGTACGCATGTATGTATATATAGGGAGAGAGAGAGCGTCAATATAAACAGACTTTATTTCAATCAAGCTGTCTTTTCTATCCTTCAGGAGCAGAATGTTCTGATCATCAGCGCTCCAGAATGTAGTGTTTTCTTGGCAAGCATCACATATTGTGATGTTTTAGCTAAAAGTTCCATATCCTAGAGACTGATATATTCCTCTGTACTTGTACCTTGGGGATTCATCAAAACCTGGCATCATAAGCAGCTTTCTACTGCCACAGACTGGACAGCGAAACAATTTAAAATATCCCAGAAAAAGAAAATAAGCATGCTTAATCAGAGCTTTCTGGACAGGAAGGACATTTGAGCAAGTGAGGAATAAGCACTGCTTTTGTTAATTTGCATAGGCAGAATAGAGACTTCTGGGAAAAGGCCGAAATTACAGTCACAGAAAATGGCTGCATCTATAGAGAACGCTAAGAAGTGTTGGCAGCTTTTCCTCTGACCCTGGCCACTTTTACAAGCAATCCTATGATAGTCAGCAGGACCCACCCTAAAAAGGAAGGGGCATCCACTTGGACCCTTTCCACCTTTTCTAAATCTCGCCTGATCGAGCCTGATCGAGCAGATAAGCACATGTCATTCTCATTTCAGAAAGGTATTGGTTAGCTTGCTGCTAGCAGCTCAGTTATGTTATGATGTTAGAGGCTATGCAAGGAATGCTTTAGTCCAGCGATATGCAGTTTTTATTGCGCCTTGCATTCAGCAGGAAGATCTTTAGCTTGAATCTGTGGCCTAGGTATTCACCTTGGTATTTCTTTTGGCACAAAGTGAAGGAGTATTTGAGAGAAAATGCACAATGTGTTTCTTATGTTGTTATGAACAACTTGTTACTCTTTCTCATTAAGCTTCAGCCACTGAAGAAATATATAAATAAGGGCTGACTTCCTGTAAGACGTGTCCAAAGCTGGGACGGAATAAAAGGAGACACTTGTAAATGATAGTGCTATCGTTTGAGAAAGGGTAAGTTGAGACTGACTTTCATGCGTATTCACAGACCAAGCATCATAAAGATACCAGCATGATCTTCATTGCGGGCTTAGAGCCGGTATTAGCTTTTGAGAGGTAAGAGGATTTTGAGGGCTCGTTGGTCTAGGGGTATGATTCTCGCTTTGGGTGCGAGAGGTCCCAGGTTCAAATCCCGGACGAGCCCTTTTCTTGGTACTCTTTTCAAGTTGTTTTGAAGTTTGCGTTTCAAAACCAACATCAATTTTTTCTTTGCAGTAGTGGATAATTCTTTGCTAGAGTCTCATGCTTCAGCCCTGCCCAGTCTGAGCTAATACCACACATCTGGTCTTGCATGGCATGTACGAGCGTTCAGCTAGGGATGACGGGCAGGTTGCATGAAAGAAATCTAAAGCCAGAGGCCCATGGAATAGCCAGTTCGGAGCAGTTTCATTACAGAAAAATCAACTGTAGGTATCTGTTTCTGTAGTGTAGTGGTTATCACGTTTGCCTCACACGCGAAAGGTCCCCGGTTCGAAACCGGGCAGAAACAGTTGTTATATTGTGTTGGCTACAATGTTGATAGGTGCCGTTTTGCCATGGAATTGTCCAAGCCCTGAAGATTATTTCATGCAATCTCGTTCCAAGAAAGGGAATTCTCTCAAAACACTAAAGTAATCGGCGTGTGGATGTATCTGTTGGTTCTCAGACCTTGCTTTCAAAAGAGCCCTGCAATCGGTTCACTGCTCACCTAGAACAAGCATTAACATGGAGAATTGTTGGCACCAACAGGAATCTTATTTTAGTGGAGTGTTTCTGGCTTTGAGTGCAGAGGCCCTCGGCTCAATTCCAAGATGATCCTTCTCAAGGTGATGATACAAATGCATTGTCACCTTTACGTTTAATGTCAGAATCATTTATTTCCAGTTGGTGGTGTAAGAATGTTTGCAACAGTATGGCGATTTTTCCTAGCCATGCATGAATGAAAGCATATCACTCGCCTTTAGGTGTTTTTCTAATACATTGATATTTGCATCTTCCTTCCTAGCCTGCATGTTTGACTATCTTACAGGCTGCATGTAATAAGTATCACATCAGGGCCCTTCTTCTACTCAATTCACAACTGTTCTATCACGACATAGATAAGAAAGCTGCATCTGCTTTTGTTGTGTAGTGGTAATCAGGTTTACCTGACGTGTGAAAGCCCCATGCTTTGAAAGTACACAGTAACAAAGAAACCGATGACTTTTATAAAAAGGTGTCATGTGTGTCTCTTACTTTGCACAAAAAGTGCCAGAGATGACTTCATTTGCAGTCACTTGAAAAGTAGGGATTCTCCAATAAATGGTAAATGGTTGAAACAAATCTGAAGAAATGCATGACATACCTGTGTGTGTGTGTGTACGCATGTATGTATATATAGGGAGAGAGAGAGCGTCAATATAAACAGACTTTATTTCAATCAAGCTGTCTTTTCTATCCTTCAGGAGCAGAATGTTCTGATCATCAGCGCTCCAGAATGTAGTGTTTTCTTGGCAAGCATCACATATTGTGATGTGTTAGCTAAAAGTTCCATATCCTAGAGACTGATATATTCCTCTGTACTTGTACCTTGGGGATTCATCAAAACCTGGCATCATAAGCAGCTTTCTACTGCCACAGACTGGACAGCGAAACAATTTAAAATATCCCAGAAAAAGAAAATAAGCATGCTTAATCAGAGCTTTCTGGACAGGAAGGACATTTGAGCAAGTGAGGAATAAGCACTGCTTTTGTTAATTTGCATAGGCAGAATAGAGACTTCTGGGAAAAGGCCGAAATTACAGTCACAGAAAATGGCTGCATCTATAGAGAACGCTAAGAAGTGTTGGCAGCTTTTCCTCTGACCCTGGCCACTTTTACAAGCAATCCTATGATAGTCAGCAGGACCCACCCTAAAAAGGAAGGGGCATCCACTTGGACCCTTTCCACCTTTTCCAAATCTCGCCTGATCGAGCCTGATTGAGCACTGATTGAGCAGATAAGCACATGTCATTCTCATTTCAGAAAGGTATTGGTTAGCTTGCTGCTAGCAGCTCAGTTATGTTATGATGTTAGAGGCTATGCAAGGAATGCTTTAGTCCAGCGATATGCAGTTTTTATTGCGCCTTGCATTCAGCAGGAAGATCTTTAGCTTGAATCTGTGGCCTAGGTATTCACCTTGGTATTTCTTTTGGCACAAAGTGAAGGAGTATTTGAGAGAAAATGCACAATGTGTTTCTTATGTTGTTATGAACAACTTGTTACTCTTTCTCATTAAGCTTCAGCCACTGAAGAAATATATAAATAAGGGCTGACTTCCTGTAAGACGTGTCCAAAGCTGGGACGGAATAAAAGGAGACACTTGTAAATGATAGTGCTATCGTTTGAGAAAGGGTAAGTTGAGACTGACTTTCATGCGTATTCACAGACCAAGCATCATAAAGATACCAGCATGATCTTCATTGCGGGCTTAGAGCCGGTATTAGCTTTTGAGAGGTAAGAGGATTTTGAGGGCTCGTTGGTCTAGGGGTATGATTCTCGCTTTGGGTGCGAGAGGTCCCGGGTTCAAATCCCGGACGAGCCCTTTTCTTGGTACTCTTTTCAAGTTGTTTTGAAGTTTGCGTTTCAAAACCAACATCAATTTTTTCTTTGCAGTAGTGGATAATTCTTTGCTAGAGTCTCATGCTTCAGCCCTGCCCAGTCTGAGCTAATACCAAACATCTGGTCTTGCATGGCATGTACGAGCGTTCAGCTAGGGATGTCGGGCAGGTTGCATGAAAGAAATCTAAAGCCAGAGGCCCATGGAATAGCCAGTTCGGAGCAGTTTCATTACAGAAAAATCAACTGTAGGTATCTGTTTCTGTAGTGTAGTGGTTATCACGTTTGCCTCACACGCGAAAGGTCCCCGGTTCGAAACCGGGCAGAAACAGTTGTTATATTGTGTTGGCTACAATGTTGATAGGTGCCGTTTTGCCATGGAATTGTCCAAGCCCTGAAGATTATTTCATGCAATCTCGTTCCAAGAAAGGGAATTCTCTCAAAACACTAAAGTAATCGGCGTGTGGATGTATCTGTTGGTTCTCAGACCTTGCTTTCAAAAGAGCCCTGCAATCGGTTCACTGCTCACCTAGAACAAGCATTAACATGGAGAATTGTTGGCACCAACAGGAATCTTATTTTAGTGGAGTGTTTCTGGCTTTGAGTGCAGAGGCCCTCGGCTCAATTCCAAGATGATCCTTCTCAAGGTGATGATACAAATGCATTGTCACCTTTACGTTTAATGTCAGAATCATTTATTTCCAGTTGGTGGTGTAAGAATGTTTGCAACAGTATGGCGATTTTTCCTAGCCATGCATGAATGAAAGCATATCACTCGCCTTTAGGTGTTTTTCTAATACATTGATATTTGCATCTTCCTTCCTAGCCTGCATGTTTGACTATCTTACAGGCTGCATGTAATAAGTATCACATCAGGGCCCTTCTTCTACTCAATTCACAACTGTTCTATCACGACATAGATAAGAAAGCTGCATCTGCTTTTGTTGTGTAGTGGTAATCAGGTTTACCTGACGTGTGAAAGCCCCATGCTTTGAAAGTACACAGTAACAAAGAAACCGATGACTTTTATAAAAAGGTGTCATGTGTGTCTCTTACTTTGCACAAAAAGTGCCAGAGATGACTTCATTTGCAGTCACTTGAAAAGTAGGGATTCTCCAATAAATGGTAAATGGTTGAAACAAATCTGAAGAAATGCATGACATACCTGTGTGTGTGTGTGTACGCATGTATGTATATATAGGGAGAGAGAGAGCGTCAATATAAACAGACTTTATTTCAATCAAGCTGTCTTTTCTATCCTTCAGGAGCAGAATGTTCTGATCATCAGCGCTCCAGAATGTAGTGTTTTCTTGGCAAGCATCACATATTGTGATGTGTTAGCTAAAAGTTCCATATCCTAGAGACTGATATATTCCTCTGTACTTGTACCTTGGGGATTCATCAAAACCTGGCATCATAAGCAGCTTTCTACTGCCACAGACTGGACAGCGAAACAATTTAAAATATCCCAGAAAAAGAAAATAAGCATGCTTAATCAGAGCTTTCTGGACAGGAAGGACATTTGAGCAAGTGAGGAATAAGCACTGCTTTTGTTAATTTGCATAGGCAGAATAGAGACTTCTGGGAAAAGGCCGAAATTACAGTCACAGAAAATGGCTGCATCTATAGAGAACGCTAAGAAGTGTTGGCAGCTTTTCCTCTGACCCTGGCCACTTTTACAAGCAATCCTATGATAGTCAGCAGGACCCACCCTAAAAAGGAAGGGGCATCCACTTGGACCCTTTCCACCTTTTCCAAATCTCGCCTGATCGAGCCTGATTGAGCACTGATTGAGCAGATAAGCACATGTCATTCTCATTTCAGAAAGGTATTGGTTAGCTTGCTGCTAGCAGCTCAGTTATGTTATGATGTTAGAGGCTATGCAAGGAATGCTTTAGTCCAGCGATATGCAGTTTTTATTGCGCCTTGCATTCAGCAGGAAGATCTTTAGCTTGAATCTGTGGCCTAGGTATTCACCTTGGTATTTCTTTTGGCACAAAGTGAAGGAGTATTTGAGAGAAAATGCACAATGTGTTTCTTATGTTGTTATGAACAACTTGTTACTCTTTCTCATTAAGCTTCAGCCACTGAAGAAATATATAAATAAGGGCTGACTTCCTGTAAGACGTGTCCAAAGCTGGGACGGAATAAAAGGAGACACTTGTAAATGATAGTGCTATCGTTTGAGAAAGGGTAAGTTGAGACTGACTTTCATGCGTATTCACAGACCAAGCATCATAAAGATACCAGCATGATCTTCATTGCGGGCTTAGAGCCGGTATTAGCTTTTGAGAGGTAAGAGGATTTTGAGGGCTCGTTGGTCTAGGGGTATGATTCTCGCTTTGGGTGCGAGAGGTCCCGGGTTCAAATCCCGGACGAGCCCTTTTCTTGGTACTCTTTTCAAGTTGTTTTGAAGTTTGCGTTTCAAAACCAACATCAATTTTTTCTTTGCAGTAGTGGATAATTCTTTGCTAGAGTCTCATGCTTCAGCCCTGCCCAGTCTGAGCTAATACCAAACATCTGGTCTTGCATGGCATGTACGAGCGTTCAGCTAGGGATGTCGGGCAGGTTGCATGAAAGAAATCTAAAGCCAGAGGCCCATGGAATAGCCAGTTCGGAGCAGTTTCATTACAGAAAAATCAACTGTAGGTATCTGTTTCTGTAGTGTAGTGGTTATCACGTTTGCCTCACACGCGAAAGGTCCCCGGTTCGAAACCGGGCAGAAACAGTTGTTATATTGTGTTGGCTACAATGTTGATAGGTGCCGTTTTGCCATGGAATTGTCCAAGCCCTGAAGATTATTTCATGCAATCTCGTTCCAAGAAAGGGAATTCTCTCAAAACACTAAAGTAATCGGCGTGTGGATGTATCTGTTGGTTCTCAGACCTTGCTTTCAAAAGAGCCCTGCAATCGGTTCACTGCTCACCTAGAACAAGCATTAACATGGAGAATTGTTGGCACCAACAGGAATCTTATTTTAGTGGAGTGTTTCTGGCTTTGAGTGCAGAGGCCCTCGGCTCAATTCCAAGATGATCCTTCTCAAGGTGATGATACAAATGCATTGTCACCTTTACGTTTAATGTCAGAATCATTTATTTCCAGTTGGTGGTGTAAGAATGTTTGCAACAGTATGGCGATTTTTCCTAGCCATGCATGAATGAAAGCATATCACTCGCCTTTAGGTGTTTTTCTAATACATTGATATTTGCATCTTCCTTCCTAGCCTGCATGTTTGACTATCTTACAGGCTGCATGTAATAAGTATCACATCAGGGCCCTTCTTCTACTCAATTCACAACTGTTCTATCACGACATAGATAAGAAAGCTGCATCTGCTTTTGTTGTGTAGTGGTAATCAGGTTTACCTGACGTGTGAAAGCCCCATGCTTTGAAAGTACACAGTAACAAAGAAACCGATGACTTTTATAAAAAGGTGTCATGTGTGTCTCTTACTTTGCACAAAAAGTGCCAGAGATGACTTCATTTGCAGTCACTTGAAAAGTAGGGATTCTCCAATAAATGGTAAATGGTTGAAACAAATCTGAAGAAATGCATGACATACCTGTGTGTGTGTGTGTACGCATGTATGTATATATAGGGAGAGAGAGAGCGTCAATATAAACAGACTTTATTTCAATCAAGCTGTCTTTTCTATCCTTCAGGAGCAGAATGTTCTGATCATCAGCGCTCCAGAATGTAGTGTTTTCTTGGCAAGCATCACATATTGTGATGTTTTAGCTAAAAGTTCCATATCCTAGAGACTGATATATTCCTCTGTACTTGTACCTTGGGGATTCATCAAAACCTGGCATCATAAGCAGCTTTCTACTGCCACAGACTGGACAGCGAAACAATTTAAAATATCCCAGAAAAAGAAAATAAGCATGCTTAATCAGAGCTTTCTGGACAGGAAGGACATTTGAGCAAGTGAGGAATAAGCACTGCTTTTGTTAATTTGCATAGGCAGAATAGAGACTTCTGGGAAAAGGCCGAAATTACAGTCACAGAAAATGGCTGCATCTATAGAGAACGCTAAGAAGTGTTGGCAGCTTTTCCTCTGACCCTGGCCACTTTTACAAGCAATCCTATGATAGTCAGCAGGACCCACCCTAAAAAGGAAGGGGCATCCACTTGGACCCTTTCCACCTTTTCTAAATCTCGCCTGATCGAGCCTGATCGAGCAGATAAGCACATGTCATTCTCATTTCAGAAAGGTATTGGTTAGCTTGCTGCTAGCAGCTCAGTTATGTTATGATGTTAGAGGCTATGCAAGGAATGCTTTAGTCCAGCGATATGCAGTTTTTATTGCGCCTTGCATTCAGCAGGAAGATCTTTAGCTTGAATCTGTGGCCTAGGTATTCACCTTGGTATTTCTTTTGGCACAAAGTGAAGGAGTATTTGAGAGAAAATGCACAATGTGTTTCTTATGTTGTTATGAACAACTTGTTACTCTTTCTCATTAAGCTTCAGCCACTGAAGAAATATATAAATAAGGGCTGACTTCCTGTAAGACGTGTCCAAAGCTGGGACGGAATAAAAGGAGACACTTGTAAATGATAGTGCTATCGTTTGAGAAAGGGTAAGTTGAGACTGACTTTCATGCGTATTCACAGACCAAGCATCATAAAGATACCAGCATGATCTTCATTGCGGGCTTAGAGCCGGTATTAGCTTTTGAGAGGTAAGAGGATTTTGAGGGCTCGTTGGTCTAGGGGTATGATTCTCGCTTTGGGTGCGAGAGGTCCCAGGTTCAAATCCCGGACGAGCCCTTTTCTTGGTACTCTTTTCAAGTTGTTTTGAAGTTTGCGTTTCAAAACCAACATCAATTTTTTCTTTGCAGTAGTGGATAATTCTTTGCTAGAGTCTCATGCTTCAGCCCTGCCCAGTCTGAGCTAATACCACACATCTGGTCTTGCATGGCATGTACGAGCGTTCAGCTAGGGATGTCGGGCAGGTTGCATGAAAGAAATCTAAAGCCAGAGGCCCATGGAATAGCCAGTTCGGAGCAGTTTCATTACAGAAAAATCAACTGTAGGTATCTGTTTCTGTAGTGTAGTGGTTATCACGTTTGCCTCACACGCGAAAGGTCCCCGGTTCGAAACCGGGCAGAAACAGTTGTTATATTGTGTTGGCTACAATGTTGATAGGTGCCGTTTTGCCATGGAATTGTCCAAGCCCTGAAGATTATTTCATGCAATCTCGTTCCAAGAAAGGGAATTCTCTCAAAACACTAAAGTAATCGGCGTGTGGATGTATCTGTTGGTTCTCAGACCTTGCTTTCAAAAGAGCCCTGCAATCGGTTCACTGCTCACCTAGAACAAGCATTAACATGGAGAATTGTTGGCACCAACAGGAATCTTATTTTAGTGGAGTGTTTCTGGCTTTGAGTGCAGAGGCCCTCGGCTCAATTCCAAGATGATCCTTCTCAAGGTGATGATACAAATGCATTGTCACCTTTACGTTTAATGTCAGAATCATTTATTTCCAGTTGGTGGTGTAAGAATGTTTGCAACAGTATGGCGATTTTTCCTAGCCATGCATGAATGAAAGCATATCACTCGCCTTTAGGTGTTTTTCTAATACATTGATATTTGCATCTTCCTTCCTAGCCTGCATGTTTGACTATCTTACAGGCTGCATGTAATAAGTATCACATCAGGGCCCTTCTTCTACTCAATTCACAACTGTTCTATCACGACATAGATAAGAAAGCTGCATCTGCTTTTGTTGTGTAGTGGTAATCAGGTTTACCTGACGTGTGAAAGCCCCATGCTTTGAAAGTACACAGTAACAAAGAAACCGATGACTTTTATAAAAAGGTGTCATGTGTGTCTCTTACTTTGCACAAAAAGTGCCAGAGATGACTTCATTTGCAGTCACTTGAAAAGTAGGGATTCTCCAATAAATGGTAAATGGTTGAAACAAATCTGAAGAAATGCATGACATACCTGTGTGTGTGTGTGTACGCATGTATGTATATATAGGGAGAGAGAGAGCGTCAATATAAACAGACTTTATTTCAATCAAGCTGTCTTTTCTATCCTTCAGGAGCAGAATGTTCTGATCATCAGCGCTCCAGAATGTAGTGTTTTCTTGGCAAGCATCACATATTGTGATGTGTTAGCTAAAAGTTCCATATCCTAGAGACTGATATATTCCTCTGTACTTGTACCTTGGGGATTCATCAAAACCTGGCATCATAAGCAGCTTTCTACTGCCACAGACTGGACAGCGAAACAATTTAAAATATCCCAGAAAAAGAAAATAAGCATGCTTAATCAGAGCTTTCTGGACAGGAAGGACATTTGAGCAAGTGAGGAATAAGCACTGCTTTTGTTAATTTGCATAGGCAGAATAGAGACTTCTGGGAAAAGGCCGAAATTACAGTCACAGAAAATGGCTGCATCTATAGAGAACGCTAAGAAGTGTTGGCAGCTTTTCCTCTGACCCTGGCCACTTTTACAAGCAATCCTATGATAGTCAGCAGGACCCACCCTAAAAAGGAAGGGGCATCCACTTGGACCCTTTCCACCTTTTCCAAATCTCGCCTGATCGAGCCTGATTGAGCACTGATTGAGCAGATAAGCACATGTCATTCTCATTTCAGAAAGGTATTGGTTAGCTTGCTGCTAGCAGCTCAGTTATGTTATGATGTTAGAGGCTATGCAAGGAATGCTTTAGTCCAGCGATATGCAGTTTTTATTGCGCCTTGCATTCAGCAGGAAGATCTTTAGCTTGAATCTGTGGCCTAGGTATTCACCTTGGTATTTCTTTTGGCACAAAGTGAAGGAGTATTTGAGAGAAAATGCACAATGTGTTTCTTATGTTGTTATGAACAACTTGTTACTCTTTCTCATTAAGCTTCAGCCACTGAAGAAATATATAAATAAGGGCTGACTTCCTGTAAGACGTGTCCAAAGCTGGGACGGAATAAAAGGAGACACTTGTAAATGATAGTGCTATCGTTTGAGAAAGGGTAAGTTGAGACTGACTTTCATGCGTATTCACAGACCAAGCATCATAAAGATACCAGCATGATCTTCATTGCGGGCTTAGAGCCGGTATTAGCTTTTGAGAGGTAAGAGGATTTTGAGGGCTCGTTGGTCTAGGGGTATGATTCTCGCTTTGGGTGCGAGAGGTCCCGGGTTCAAATCCCGGACGAGCCCTTTTCTTGGTACTCTTTTCAAGTTGTTTTGAAGTTTGCGTTTCAAAACCAACATCAATTTTTTCTTTGCAGTAGTGGATAATTCTTTGCTAGAGTCTCATG
The DNA here is from genome assembly GCF_964204655.1 of Triturus cristatus. NCBI lineage: Eukaryota > Metazoa > Chordata > Amphibia > Caudata > Salamandridae > Triturus > Triturus cristatus. The sequence goes on along the minus strand of NC_140591.1, from coordinate 739,255,662 downwards.
CTTCAGCCCTGCCCAGTCTGAGCTAATACCAAACATCTGGTCTTGCATGGCATGTACGAGCGTTCAGCTAGGGATGTCGGGCAGGTTGCATGAAAGAAATCTAAAGCCAGAGGCCCATGGAATAGCCAGTTCGGAGCAGTTTCATTACAGAAAAATCAACTGTAGGTATCTGTTTCTGTAGTGTAGTGGTTATCACGTTTGCCTCACACGCGAAAGGTCCCCGGTTCGAAACCGGGCAGAAACAGTTGTTATATTGTGTTGGCTACAATGTTGATAGGTGCCGTTTTGCCATGGAATTGTCCAAGCCCTGAAGATTATTTCATGCAATCTCGTTCCAAGAAAGGGAATTCTCTCAAAACACTAAAGTAATCGGCGTGTGGATGTATCTGTTGGTTCTCAGACCTTGCTTTCAAAAGAGCCCTGCAATCGGTTCACTGCTCACCTAGAACAAGCATTAACATGGAGAATTGTTGGCACCAACAGGAATCTTATTTTAGTGGAGTGTTTCTGGCTTTGAGTGCAGAGGCCCTCGGCTCAATTCCAAGATGATCCTTCTCAAGGTGATGATACAAATGCATTGTCACCTTTACGTTTAATGTCAGAATCATTTATTTCCAGTTGGTGGTGTAAGAATGTTTGCAACAGTATGGCGATTTTTCCTAGCCATGCATGAATGAAAGCATATCACTCGCCTTTAGGTGTTTTTCTAATACATTGATATTTGCATCTTCCTTCCTAGCCTGCATGTTTGACTATCTTACAGGCTGCATGTAATAAGTATCACATCAGGGCCCTTCTTCTACTCAATTCACAACTGTTCTATCACGACATAGATAAGAAAGCTGCATCTGCTTTTGTTGTGTAGTGGTAATCAGGTTTACCTGACGTGTGAAAGCCCCATGCTTTGAAAGTACACAGTAACAAAGAAACCGATGACTTTTATAAAAAGGTGTCATGTGTGTCTCTTACTTTGCACAAAAAGTGCCAGAGATGACTTCATTTGCAGTCACTTGAAAAGTAGGGATTCTCCAATAAATGGTAAATGGTTGAAACAAATCTGAAGAAATGCATGACATACCTGTGTGTGTGTGTGTACGCATGTATGTATATATAGGGAGAGAGAGAGCGTCAATATAAACAGACTTTATTTCAATCAAGCTGTCTTTTCTATCCTTCAGGAGCAGAATGTTCTGATCATCAGCGCTCCAGAATGTAGTGTTTTCTTGGCAAGCATCACATATTGTGATGTTTTAGCTAAAAGTTCCATATCCTAGAGACTGATATATTCCTCTGTACTTGTACCTTGGGGATTCATCAAAACCTGGCATCATAAGCAGCTTTCTACTGCCACAGACTGGACAGCGAAACAATTTAAAATATCCCAGAAAAAGAAAATAAGCATGCTTAATCAGAGCTTTCTGGACAGGAAGGACATTTGAGCAAGTGAGGAATAAGCACTGCTTTTGTTAATTTGCATAGGCAGAATAGAGACTTCTGGGAAAAGGCCGAAATTACAGTCACAGAAAATGGCTGCATCTATAGAGAACGCTAAGAAGTGTTGGCAGCTTTTCCTCTGACCCTGGCCACTTTTACAAGCAATCCTATGATAGTCAGCAGGACCCACCCTAAAAAGGAAGGGGCATCCACTTGGACCCTTTCCACCTTTTCTAAATCTCGCCTGATCGAGCCTGATCGAGCAGATAAGCACATGTCATTCTCATTTCAGAAAGGTATTGGTTAGCTTGCTGCTAGCAGCTCAGTTATGTTATGATGTTAGAGGCTATGCAAGGAATGCTTTAGTCCAGCGATATGCAGTTTTTATTGCGCCTTGCATTCAGCAGGAAGATCTTTAGCTTGAATCTGTGGCCTAGGTATTCACCTTGGTATTTCTTTTGGCACAAAGTGAAGGAGTATTTGAGAGAAAATGCACAATGTGTTTCTTATGTTGTTATGAACAACTTGTTACTCTTTCTCATTAAGCTTCAGCCACTGAAGAAATATATAAATAAGGGCTGACTTCCTGTAAGACGTGTCCAAAGCTGGGACGGAATAAAAGGAGACACTTGTAAATGATAGTGCTATCGTTTGAGAAAGGGTAAGTTGAGACTGACTTTCATGCGTATTCACAGACCAAGCATCATAAAGATACCAGCATGATCTTCATTGCGGGCTTAGAGCCGGTATTAGCTTTTGAGAGGTAAGAGGATTTTGAGGGCTCGTTGGTCTAGGGGTATGATTCTCGCTTTGGGTGCGAGAGGTCCCAGGTTCAAATCCCGGACGAGCCCTTTTCTTGGTACTCTTTTCAAGTTGTTTTGAAGTTTGCGTTTCAAAACCAACATCAATTTTTTCTTTGCAGTAGTGGATAATTCTTTGCTAGAGTCTCATGCTTCAGCCCTGCCCAGTCTGAGCTAATACCACACATCTGGTCTTGCATGGCATGTACGAGCGTTCAGCTAGGGATGACGGGCAGGTTGCATGAAAGAAATCTAAAGCCAGAGGCCCATGGAATAGCCAGTTCGGAGCAGTTTCATTACAGAAAAATCAACTGTAGGTATCTGTTTCTGTAGTGTAGTGGTTATCACGTTTGCCTCACACGCGAAAGGTCCCCGGTTCGAAACCGGGCAGAAACAGTTGTTATATTGTGTTGGCTACAATGTTGATAGGTGCCGTTTTGCCATGGAATTGTCCAAGCCCTGAAGATTATTTCATGCAATCTCGTTCCAAGAAAGGGAATTCTCTCAAAACACTAAAGTAATCGGCGTGTGGATGTATCTGTTGGTTCTCAGACCTTGCTTTCAAAAGAGCCCTGCAATCGGTTCACTGCTCACCTAGAACAAGCATTAACATGGAGAATTGTTGGCACCAACAGGAATCTTATTTTAGTGGAGTGTTTCTGGCTTTGAGTGCAGAGGCCCTCGGCTCAATTCCAAGATGATCCTTCTCAAGGTGATGATACAAATGCATTGTCACCTTTACGTTTAATGTCAGAATCATTTATTTCCAGTTGGTGGTGTAAGAATGTTTGCAACAGTATGGCGATTTTTCCTAGCCATGCATGAATGAAAGCATATCACTCGCCTTTAGGTGTTTTTCTAATACATTGATATTTGCATCTTCCTTCCTAGCCTGCATGTTTGACTATCTTACAGGCTGCATGTAATAAGTATCACATCAGGGCCCTTCTTCTACTCAATTCACAACTGTTCTATCACGACATAGATAAGAAAGCTGCATCTGCTTTTGTTGTGTAGTGGTAATCAGGTTTACCTGACGTGTGAAAGCCCCATGCTTTGAAAGTACACAGTAACAAAGAAACCGATGACTTTTATAAAAAGGTGTCATGTGTGTCTCTTACTTTGCACAAAAAGTGCCAGAGATGACTTCATTTGCAGTCACTTGAAAAGTAGGGATTCTCCAATAAATGGTAAATGGTTGAAACAAATCTGAAGAAATGCATGACATACCTGTGTGTGTGTGTGTACGCATGTATGTATATATAGGGAGAGAGAGAGCGTCAATATAAACAGACTTTATTTCAATCAAGCTGTCTTTTCTATCCTTCAGGAGCAGAATGTTCTGATCATCAGCGCTCCAGAATGTAGTGTTTTCTTGGCAAGCATCACATATTGTGATGTGTTAGCTAAAAGTTCCATATCCTAGAGACTGATATATTCCTCTGTACTTGTACCTTGGGGATTCATCAAAACCTGGCATCATAAGCAGCTTTCTACTGCCACAGACTGGACAGCGAAACAATTTAAAATATCCCAGAAAAAGAAAATAAGCATGCTTAATCAGAGCTTTCTGGACAGGAAGGACATTTGAGCAAGTGAGGAATAAGCACTGCTTTTGTTAATTTGCATAGGCAGAATAGAGACTTCTGGGAAAAGGCCGAAATTACAGTCACAGAAAATGGCTGCATCTATAGAGAACGCTAAGAAGTGTTGGCAGCTTTTCCTCTGACCCTGGCCACTTTTACAAGCAATCCTATGATAGTCAGCAGGACCCACCCTAAAAAGGAAGGGGCATCCACTTGGACCCTTTCCACCTTTTCCAAATCTCGCCTGATCGAGCCTGATTGAGCACTGATTGAGCAGATAAGCACATGTCATTCTCATTTCAGAAAGGTATTGGTTAGCTTGCTGCTAGCAGCTCAGTTATGTTATGATGTTAGAGGCTATGCAAGGAATGCTTTAGTCCAGCGATATGCAGTTTTTATTGCGCCTTGCATTCAGCAGGAAGATCTTTAGCTTGAATCTATGGCCTAGGTATTCACCTTGGTATTTCTTTTGGCACAAAGTGAAGGAGTATTTGAGAGAAAATGCACAATGTGTTTCTTATGTTGTTATGAACAACTTGTTACTCTTTCTCATTAAGCTTCAGCCACTGAAGAAATATATAAATAAGGGCTGACTTCCTGTAAGACGTGTCCAAAGCTGGGACGGAATAAAAGGAGACACTTGTAAATGATAGTGCTATCGTTTGAGAAAGGGTAAGTTGAGACTGACTTTCATGCGTATTCACAGACCAAGCATCATAAAGATACCAGCATGATCTTCATTGCGGGCTTAGAGCCGGTATTAGCTTTTGAGAGGTAAGAGGATTTTGAGGGCTCGTTGGTCTAGGGGTATGATTCTCGCTTTGGGTGCGAGAGGTCCCGGGTTCAAATCCCGGACGAGCCCTTTTCTTGGTACTCTTTTCAAGTTGTTTTGAAGTTTGCGTTTCAAAACCAACATCAATTTTTTCTTTGCAGTAGTGGATAATTCTTTGCTAGAGTCTCATGCTTCAGCCCTGCCCAGTCTGAGCTAATACCAAACATCTGGTCTTGCATGGCATGTACGAGCGTTCAGCTAGGGATGTCGGGCAGGTTGCATGAAAGAAATCTAAAGCCAGAGGCCCATGGAATAGCCAGTTCGGAGCAGTTTCATTACAGAAAAATCAACTGTAGGTATCTGTTTCTGTAGTGTAGTGGTTATCACGTTTGCCTCACACGCGAAAGGTCCCCGGTTCGAAACCGGGCAGAAACAGTTGTTATATTGTGTTGGCTACAATGTTGATAGGTGCCGTTTTGCCATGGAATTGTCCAAGCCCTGAAGATTATTTCATGCAATCTCGTTCCAAGAAAGGGAATTCTCTCAAAACACTAAAGTAATCGGCGTGTGGATGTATCTGTTGGTTCTCAGACCTTGCTTTCAAAAGAGCCCTGCAATCGGTTCACTGCTCACCTAGAACAAGCATTAACATGGAGAATTGTTGGCACCAACAGGAATCTTATTTTAGTGGAGTGTTTCTGGCTTTGAGTGCAGAGGCCCTCGGCTCAATTCCAAGATGATCCTTCTCAAGGTGATGATACAAATGCATTGTCACCTTTACGTTTAATGTCAGAATCATTTATTTCCAGTTGGTGGTGTAAGAATGTTTGCAACAGTATGGCGATTTTTCCTAGCCATGCATGAATGAAAGCATATCACTCGCCTTTAGGTGTTTTTCTAATACATTGATATTTGCATCTTCCTTCCTAGCCTGCATGTTTGACTATCTTACAGGCTGCATGTAATAAGTATCACATCAGGGCCCTTCTTCTACTCAATTCACAACTGTTCTATCACGACATAGATAAGAAAGCTGCATCTGCTTTTGTTGTGTAGTGGTAATCAGGTTTACCTGACGTGTGAAAGCCCCATGCTTTGAAAGTACACAGTAACAAAGAAACCGATGACTTTTATAAAAAGGTGTCATGTGTGTCTCTTACTTTGCACAAAAAGTGCCAGAGATGACTTCATTTGCAGTCACTTGAAAAGTAGGGATTCTCCAATAAATGGTAAATGGTTGAAACAAATCTGAAGAAATGCATGACATACCTGTGTGTGTGTGTGTACGCATGTATGTATATATAGGGAGAGAGAGAGCGTCAATATAAACAGACTTTATTTCAATCAAGCTGTCTTTTCTATCATTCAGGAGCAGAATGTTCTGATCATCAGCGCTCCAGAATGTAGTGTTTTCTTGGCAAGCATCACATATTGTGATGTTTTAGCTAAAAGTTCCATATCCTAGAGACTGATATATTCCTCTGTACTTGTACCTTGGGGATTCATCAAAACCTGGCATCATAAGCAGCTTTCTACTGCCACAGACTGGACAGCGAAACAATTTAAAATATCCCAGAAAAAGAAAATAAGCATGCTTAATCAGAGCTTTCTGGACAGGAAGGACATTTGAGCAAGTGAGGAATAAGCACTGCTTTTGTTAATTTGCATAGGCAGAATAGAGACTTCTGGGAAAAGGCCGAAATTACAGTCACAGAAAATGGCTGCATCTATAGAGAACGCTAAGAAGTGTTGGCAGCTTTTCCTCTGACCCTGGCCACTTTTACAAGCAATCCTATGATAGTCAGCAGGACCCACCCTAAAAAGGAAGGGGCATCCACTTGGACCCTTTCCACCTTTTCTAAATCTCGCCTGATCGAGCCTGATCGAGCAGATAAGCACATGTCATTCTCATTTCAGAAAGGTATTGGTTAGCTTGCTGCTAGCAGCTCAGTTATGTTATGATGTTAGAGGCTATGCAAGGAATGCTTTAGTCCAGCGATATGCAGTTTTTATTGCGCCTTGCATTCAGCAGGAAGATCTTTAGCTTGAATCTGTGGCCTAGGTATTCACCTTGGTATTTCTTTTGGCACAAAGTGAAGGAGTATTTGAGAGAAAATGCACAATGTGTTTCTTATGTTGTTATGAACAACTTGTTACTCTTTCTCATTAAGCTTCAGCCACTGAAGAAATATATAAATAAGGGCTGACTTCCTGTAAGACGTGTCCAAAGCTGGGACGGAATAAAAGGAGACACTTGTAAATGAAAGCGCTATCGTTTGAGAAAGGGTAAGTTGAGACTGACTTTCATGCGTATTCACAGACCAAGCATCATAAAGATACCAGCATGATCTTCATTGCGGGCTTAGAGCCGGTATTAGCTTTTGAGAGGAAAGAGGATTTTGAGGGCTCGTTGGTCTAGGGGTATGATTCTCGCTTTGGGTGCGAGAGGTCCCGGGTTCAAATCCCGGACGAGCCCTTTTCTTGGTACTCTTTTCAAGTTGTTTTGAAGTTTGCGTTTCAAAACCAACATCAATTTTTTCTTTGCAGTAGTGGATAATTCTTTGCTAGAGTCTCATGCTTCAGCCCTGCCCAGTCTGAGCTAATACCAAACATCTGGTCTTGCATGGCATGTACGAGCGTTCAGCTAGGGATGTCGGGCAGGTTGCATGAAAGAAATCTAAAGCCAGAGGCCCATGGAATAGCCAGTTCGGAGCAGTTTCATTACAGAAAAATCAACTGTAGGTATCTGTTTCTGTAGTGTAGTGGTTATCACGTTTGCCTCACACGCGAAAGGTCCCCGGTTCGAAACCGGGCAGAAACAGTTGTTATATTGTGTTGGCTACAATGTTGATAGGTGCCGTTTTGCCATGGAATTGTCCAAGCCCTGAAGATTATTTCATGCAATCTCGTTCCAAGAAAGGGAATTCTCTCAAAACACTAAAGTAATCGGCGTGTGGATGTATCTGTTGGTTCTCAGACCTTGCTTTCAAAAGAGCCCTGCAATCGGTTCACTGCTCACCTAGAACAAGCATTAACATGGAGAATTGTTGGCACCAACAGGAATCTTATTTTAGTGGAGTGTTTCTGGCTTTGAGTGCAGAGGCCCTCGGCTCAATTCCAAGATGATCCTTCTCAAGGTGATGATACAAATGCATTGTCACCTTTACGTTTAATGTCAGAATCATTTATTTCCAGTTGGTGGTGTAAGAATGTTTGCAACAGTATGGCGATTTTTCCTAGCCATGCATGAATGAAAGCATATCACTCGCCTTTAGGTGTTTTTCTAATACATTGATATTTGCATCTTCCTTCCTAGCCTGCATGTTTGACTATCTTACAGGCTGCATGTAATAAGTATCACATCAGGGCCCTTCTTCTACTCAATTCACAACTGTTCTATCACGACATAGATAAGAAAGCTGCATCTGCTTTTGTTGTGTAGTGGTAATCAGGTTTACCTGACGTGTGAAAGCCCCATGCTTTGAAAGTACACAGTAACAAAGAAACCGATGACTTTTATAAAAAGGTGTCATGTGTGTCTCTTACTTTGCACAAAAAGTGCCAGAGATGACTTCATTTGCAGTCACTTGAAAAGTAGGGATTCTCCAATAAATGGTAAATGGTTGAAACAAATCTGAAGAAATGCATGACATACCTGTGTGTGTGTGTGTACGCATGTATGTATATATAGGGAGAGAGAGAGCGTCAATATAAACAGACTTTATTTCAATCAAGCTGTCTTTTCTATCCTTCAGGAGCAGAATGTTCTGATCATCAGCGCTCCAGAATGTAGTGTTTTCTTGGCAAGCATCACATATTGTGATGTTTTAGCTAAAAGTTCCATATCCTAGAGACTGATATATTCCTCTGTACTTGTACCTTGGGGATTCATCAAAACCTGGCATCATAAGCAGCTTTCTACTGCCACAGACTGGACAGCGAAACAATTTAAAATATCCCAGAAAAAGAAAATAAGCATGCTTAATCAGAGCTTTCTGGACAGGAAGGACATTTGAGCAAGTGAGGAATAAGCACTGCTTTTGTTAATTTGCATAGGCAGAATAGAGACTTCTGGGAAAAGGCCGAAATTACAGTCACAGAAAATGGCTGCATCTATAGAGAACGCTAAGAAGTGTTGGCAGCTTTTCCTCTGACCCTGGCCACTTTTACAAGCAATCCTATGATAGTCAGCAGGACCCACCCTAAAAAGGAAGGGGCATCCACTTGGACCCTTTCCACCTTTTCTAAATCTCGCCTGATCGAGCCTGATCGAGCAGATAAGCACATGTCATTCTCATTTCAGAAAGGTATTGGTTAGCTTGCTGCTAGCACCTCAGTTATGTTATGATGTTAGAGGCTATGCAAGGAATGCTTTAGTCCAGCGATATGCAGTTTTTATTGCGCCTTGCATTCAGCAGGAAGATCTTTAGCTTGAATCTGTGGCCTAGGTATTCACCTTGGTATTTCTTTTGGCACAAAGTGAAGGAGTATTTGAGAGAAAATGCACAATGTGTTTCTTATGTTGTTATGAACAACTTGTTACTCTTTCTCATTAAGCTTCAGCCACTGAAGAAATATATAAATAAGGGCTGACTTCCTGTAAGACGTGTCCAAAGCTGGGACGGAATAAAAGGAGACACTTGTAAATGATAGCGCTATCGTTTGAGAAAGGGTAAGTTGAGACTGACTTTCATGCGTATTCACAGACCAAGCATCATAAAGATACCAGCATGATCTTCATTGCGGGCTTAGAGCCGGTATTAGCTTTTGAGAGGAAAGAGGATTTTGAGGGCTCGTTGGTCTAGGGGTATGATTCTCGCTTTGGGTGCGAGAGGTCCCGGGTTCAAATCCCGGACGAGCCCTTTTCTTGGTACTCTTTTCAAGTTGTTTTGAAGTTTGCGTTTCAAAACCAACATCAATTTTTTCTTTGCAGTAGTGGATAATTCTTTGCTAGAGTCTCATGCTTCAGCCCTGCCCAGTCTGAGCTAATACCAAACATCTGGTCTTGCATGGCATGTACGAGCGTTCAGCTAGGGATGTCGGGCAGGTTGCATGAAAGAAATCTAAAGCCAGAGGCCCATGGAATAGCCAGTTCGGAGCAGTTTCATTACAGAAAAATCAACTGTAGGTATCTGTTTCTGTAGTGTAGTGGTTATCACGTTTGCCTCACACGCGAAAGGTCCCCGGTTCGAAACCGGGCAGAAACAGTTGTTATATTGTGTTGGCTACAATGTTGATAGGTGCCGTTTTGCCATGGAATTGTCCAAGCCCTGAAGATTATTTCATGCAATCTCGTTCCAAGAAAGGGAATTCTCTCAAAACACTAAAGTAATCGGCGTGTGGATGTATCTGTTGGTTCTCAGACCTTGCTTTCAAAAGAGCCCTGCAATCGGTTCACTGCTCACCTAGAACAAGCATTAACATGGAGAATTGTTGGCACCAACAGGAATCTTATTTTAGTGGAGTGTTTCTGGCTTTGAGTGCAGAGGCCCTCGGCTCAATTCCAAGATGATCCTTCTCAAGGTGATGATACAAATGCATTGTCACCTTTACGTTTAATGTCAGAATCATTTATTTCCAGTTGGTGGTGTAAGAATGTTTGCAACAGTATGGCGATTTTTCCTAGCCATGCATGAATGAAAGCATATCACTCGCCTTTAGGTGTTTTTCTAATACATTGATATTTGCATCTTCCTTCCTAGCCTGCATGTTTGACTATCTTACAGGCTGCATGTAATAAGTATCACATCAGGGCCCTTCTTCTACTCAATTCACAACTGTTCTATCACGACATAGATAAGAAAGCTGCATCTGCTTTTGTTGTGTAGTGGTAATCAGGTTTACCTGACGTGTGAAAGCCCCATGCTTTGAAAGTACACAGTAACAAAGAAACCGATGACTTTTATAAAAAGGTGTCATGTGTGTCTCTTACTTTGCACAAAAAGTGCCAGAGATGACTTCATTTGCAGTCACTTGAAAAGTAGGGATTCTCCAATAAATGGTAAATGGTTGAAACAAATCTGAAGAAATGCATGACATACCTGTGTGTGTGTGTGTACGCATGTATGTATATATAGGGAGAGAGAGAGCGTCAATATAAACAGACTTTATTTCAATCAAGCTGTCTTTTCTATCCTTCAGGAGCAGAATGTTCTGATCATCAGCGCTCCAGAATGTAGTGTTTTCTTGGCAAGCATCACATATTGTGATGTTTTAGCTAAAAGTTCCATATCCTAGAGACTGATATATTCCTCTGTACTTGTACCTTGGGGATTCATCAAAACCTGGCATCATAAGCAGCTTTCTACTGCCACAGACTGGACAGCGAAACAATTTAAAATATCCCAGAAAAAGAAAATAAGCATGCTTAATCAGAGCTTTCTGGACAGGAAGGACATTTGAGCAAGTGAGGAATAAGCACTGCTTTTGTTAATTTGCATAGGCAGAATAGAGACTTCTGGGAAAAGGCCGAAATTACAGTCACAGAAAATGGCTGCATCTATAGAGAACGCTAAGAAGTGTTGGCAGCTTTTCCTCTGACCCTGGCCACTTTTACAAGCAATCCTATGATAGTCAGCAGGACCCACCCTAAAAAGGAAGGGGCATCCACTTGGACCCTTTCCACCTTTTCTAAATCTCGCCTGATCGAGCCTGATCGAGCAGATAAGCACATGTCATTCTCATTTCAGAAAGGTATTGGTTAGCTTGCTGCTAGCAGCTCAGTTATGTTATGATGTTAGAGGCTATGCAAGGAATGCTTTAGTCCAGCGATATGCAGTTTTTATTGCGCCTTGCATTCAGCAGGAAGATCTTTAGCTTGAATCTGTGGCCTAGGTATTCACCTTGGTATTTTTTTTGGCACAAAGTGAAGGAGTATTTGAGAGAAAATGCACAATGTGTTTCTTATGTTGTTATGAACAACTTGTTACTCTTTCTCATTAAGCTTCAGCCACTGCAGAAATATATAAATAAGGGCTGACTTCCTGTAAGACGTGTCCAAAGCTGGGACGGAATAAAAGGAGACACTTGTAAATGATAGTGCTATCGTTTGAGAAAGGGTAAGTTGAGACTGACTTTCATGCGTATTCACAGACCAAGCATCATAAAGATACCAGCATGATCTTCATTGCGGGCTTAGAGCCGGTATTAGCTTTTGAGAGGTAAGAGGATTTTGAGGGCTCGTTGGTCTAGGGGTATGATTCTCGCTTTGGGTGCGAGAGGTCCCGGGTTCAAATCCCGGACGAGCCCTTTTCTTGGTACTCTTTTCAAGTTGTTTTGAAGTTTGCGTTTCAAAACCAACATCAATTTTTTCTTTGCAGTAGTGGATAATTCTTTGCTAGAGTCTCATGCTTCAGCCCTGCCCAGTCTGAGCTAATACCAAACATCTGGTCTTGCATGGCATGTACGAGCGTTCAGCTAGGGATGTCGGGCAGGTTGCATGAAAGAAATCTAAAGCCAGAGGCCCATGGAATAGCCAGTTCGGAGCAGTTTCATTACAGAAAAATCAACTGTAGGTATCTGTTTCTGTAGTGTAGTGGTTATCACGTTTGCCTCACACGCGAAAGGTCCCCGGTTCGAAACCGGGCAGAAACAGTTGTTATATTGTGTTGGCTACAATGTTGATAGGTGCCGTTTTGCCATGGAATTGTCCAAGCCCTGAAGATTATTTCATGCAATCTCGTTCCAAGAAAGGGAATTCTCTCAAAACACTAAAGTAATCGGCGTGTGGATGTATCTGTTGGTTCTCAGACCTTGCTTTCAAAAGAGCCCTGCAATCGGTTCACTGCTCACCTAGAACAAGCATTAACATGGAGAATTGTTGGCACCAACAGGAATCTTATTTTAGTGGAGTGTTTCTGGCTTTGAGTGCAGAGGCCCTCGGCTCAATTCCAAGATGATCCTTCTCAAGGTGATGATACAAATGCATTGTCACCTTTACGTTTAATGTCAGAATCATTTATTTCCAGTTGGTGGTGTAAGAATGTTTGCAACAGTATGGCGATTTTTCCTAGCCATGCATGAATGAAAGCATATCACTCGCCTTTAGGTGTTTTTCTAATACATTGATATTTGCATCTTCCTTCCTAGCCTGCATGTTTGACTATCTTACAGGCTGCATGTAATAAGTATCACATCAGGGCCCTTCTTCTACTCAATTCACAACTGTTCTATCACGACATAGATAAGAAAGCTGCATCTGCTTTTGTTGTGTAGTGGTAATCAGGTTTACCTGACGTGTGAAAGCCCCATGCTTTGAAAGTACACAGTAACAAAGAAACCGATGACTTTTATAAAAAGGTGTCATGTGTGTCTCTTACTTTGCACAAAAAGTGCCAGAGATGACTTCATTTGCAGTCACTTGAAAAGTAGGGATTCTCCAATAAATGGTAAATGGTTGAAACAAATCTGAAGAAATGCATGACATACCTGTGTGTGTGTGTGTACGCATGTATGTATATATAGGGAGAGAGAGAGCGTCAATATAAACAGACTTTATTTCAATCAAGCTGTCTTTTCTATCCTTCAGGAGCAGAATGTTCTGATCATCAGCGCTCCAGAATGTAGTGTTTTCTTGGCAAGCATCACATATTGTGATGTTTTAGCTAAAAGTTCCATATCCTAGAGACTGATATATTCCTCTGTACTTGTACCTTGGGGATTCATCAAAACCTGGCATCATAAGCAGCTTTCTACTGCCACAGACTGGACAGCGAAACAATTTAAAATATCCCAGAAAAAGAAAATAAGCATGCTTAATCAGAGCTTTCTGGACAGGAAGGACATTTGAGCAAGTGAGGAATAAGCACTGCTTTTGTTAATTTGCATAGGCAGAATAGAGACTTCTGGGAAAAGGCCGAAATTACAGTCACAGAAAATGGCTGCATCTATAGAGAACGCTAAGAAGTGTTGGCAGCTTTTCCTCTGACCCTGGCCACTTTTACAAGCAATCCTATGATAGTCAGCAGGACCCACCCTAAAAAGGAAGGGGCATCCACTTGGACCCTTTCCACCTTTTCTAAATCTCGCCTGATCGAGCCTGATCGAGCAGATAAGCACATGTCATTCTCATTTCAGAAAGGTATTGGTTAGCTTGCTGCTAGCAGCTCAGTTATGTTATGATGTTAGAGGCTATGCAAGGAATGCTTTAGTCCAGCGATATGCAGTTTTTATTGCGCCTTGCATTCAGCAGGAAGATCTTTAGCTTGAATCTGTGGCCTAGGTATTCACCTTGGTATTTCTTTTGGCACAAAGTGAAGGAGTATTTGAGAGAAAATGCACAATGTGTTTCTTATGTTGTTATGAACAACTTGTTACTCTTTCTCATTAAGCTTCAGCCACTGAAGAAATATATAAATAAGGGCTGACTTCCTGTAAGACGTGTCCAAAGCTGGGACGGAATAAAAGGAGACACTTGTAAATGATAGCGCTATCGTTTGAGAAAGGGTAAGTTGAGACTGACTTTCATGCGTATTCACAGACCAAGCATCATAAAGATACCAGCATGATCTTCATTGCGGGCTTAGAGCCGGTATTAGCTTTTGAGAGGAAAGAGGATTTTGAGGGCTCGTTGGTCTAGGGGTATGATTCTCGCTTTGGGTGCGAGAGGTCCCGGGTTCAAATCCCGGACGAGCCCTTTTCTTGGTACTCTTTTCAAGTTGTTTTGAAGTTTGCGTTTCAAAACCAACATCAATTTTTTCTTTGCAGTAGTGGATAATTCTTTGCTAGAGTCTCATGCTTCAGCCCTGCCCAGTCTGAGCTAATACCAAACATCTGGTCTTGCATGGCATGTACGAGCGTTCAGCTAGGGATGTCGGGCAGGTTGCATGAAAGAAATCTAAAGCCAGAGGCCCATGGAATAGCCAGTTCGGAGCAGTTTCATTACAGAAAAATCAACTGTAGGTATCTGTTTCTGTAGTGTAGTGGTTATCACGTTTGCCTCACACGCGAAAGGTCCCCGGTTCGAAACCGGGCAGAAACAGTTGTTATATTGTGTTGGCTACAATGTTGATAGGTGCCGTTTTGCCATGGAATTGTCCAAGCCCTGAAGATTATTTCATGCAATCTCGTTCCAAGAAAGGGAATTCTCTCAAAACACTAAAGTAATCGGCGTGTGGATGTATCTGTTGGTTCTCAGACCTTGCTTTCAAAAGAGCCCTGCAATCGGTTCACTGCTCACCTAGAACAAGCATTAACATGGAGAATTGTTGGCACCAACAGGAATCTTATTTTAGTGGAGTGTTTCTGGCTTTGAGTGCAGAGGCCCTCGGCTCAATTCCAAGATGATCCTTCTCAAGGTGATGATACAAATGCATTGTCACCTTTACGTTTAATGTCAGAATCATTTATTTCCAGTTGGTGGTGTAAGAATGTTTGCAACAGTATGGCGATTTTTCCTAGCCATGCATGAATGAAAGCATATCACTCGCCTTTAGGTGTTTTTCTAATACATTGATATTTGCATCTTCCTTCCTAGCCTGCATGTTTGACTATCTTACAGGCTGCATGTAATAAGTATCACATCAGGGCCCTTCTTCTACTCAATTCACAACTGTTCTATCACGACATAGATAAGAAAGCTGCATCTGCTTTTGTTGTGTAGTGGTAATCAGGTTTACCTGACGTGTGAAAGCCCCATGCTTTGAAAGTACACAGTAACAAAGAAACCGATGTCTTTTATAAAAAGGTGTCATGTGTGTCTCTTACTTTGCACAAAAAGTGCCAGAGATGACTTCATTTGCAGTCACTTGAAAAGTAGGGATTCTCCAATAAATGGTAAATGGTTGAAACAAATCTGAAGAAATGCATGACATACCTGTGTGTGTGTGTGTACGCATGTATGTATATATAGGGAGAGAGAGAGCGTCAATATAAACAGACTTTATTTCAATCAAGCTGTCTTTTCTATCCTTCAGGAGCAGAATGTTCTGATCATCAGCGCTCCAGAATGTAGTGTTTTCTTGGCAAGCATCACATATTGTGATGTTTTAGCTAAAAGTTCCATATCCTAGAGACTGATATATTCCTCTGTACTTGTACCTTGGGGATTCATCAAAACCTGGCATCATAAGCAGCTTTCTACTGCCACAGACTGGACAGCGAAACAATTTAAAATATCCCAGAAAAAGAAAATAAGCATGCTTAATCAGAGCTTTCTGGACAGGAAGGACATTTGAGCAAGTGAGGAATAAGCACTGCTTTTGTTAATTTGCATAGGCAGAATAGAGACTTCTGGGAAAAGGCCGAAATTACAGTCACAGAAAATGGCTGCATCTATAGAGAACGCTAAGAAGTGTTGGCAGCTTTTCCTCTGACCCTGGCCACTTTTACAAGCAATCCTATGATAGTCAGCAGGACCCACCCTAAAAAGGAAGGGGCATCCACTTGGACCCTTTCCACCTTTTCTAAATCTCGCCTGATCGAGCCTGATCGAGCAGATAAGCACATGTCATTCTCATTTCAGAAAGGTATTGGTTAGCTTGCTGCTAGCAGCTCAGTTATGTTATGATGTTAGAGGCTATGCAAGGAATGCTTTAGTCCAGCGATATGCAGTTTTTATTGCGCCTTGCATTCAGCAGGAAGATCTTTAGCTTGAATCTGTGGCCTAGGTATTCACCTTGGTATTTTTTTTGGCACAAAGTGAAGGAGTATTTGAGAGAAAATGCACAATGTGTTTCTTATGTTGTTATGAACAACTTGTTACTCTTTCTCATTAAGCTTCAGCCACTGCAGAAATATATAAATAAGGGCTGACTTCCTGTAAGACGTGTCCAAAGCTGGGACGGAATAAAAGGAGACACTTGTAAATGATAGTGCTATCGTTTGAGAAAGGGTAAGTTGAGACTGACTTTCATGCGTATTCACAGACCAAGCATCATAAAGATACCAGCATGATCTTCATTGCGGGCTTAGAGCCGGTATTAGCTTTTGAGAGGTAAGAGGATTTTGAGGGCTCGTTGGTCTAGGGGTATGATTCTCGCTTTGGGTGCGAGAGGTCCCGGGTTCAAATCCCGGACGAGCCCTTTTCTTGGTACTCTTTTCAAGTTGTTTTGAAGTTTGCGTTTCAAAACCAACATCAATTTTTTCTTTGCAGTAGTGGATAATTCTTTGCTAGAGTCTCATGCTTCAGCCCTGCCCAGTCTGAGCTAATACCAAACATCTGGTCTTGCATGGCATGTACGAGCGTTCAGCTAGGGATGTCGGGCAGGTTGCATGAAAGAAATCTAAAGCCAGAGGCCCATGGAATAGCCAGTTCGGAGCAGTTTCATTACAGAAAAATCAACTGTAGGTATCTGTTTCTGTAGTGTAGTGGTTATCACGTTTGCCTCACACGCGAAAGGTCCCCGGTTCGAAACCGGGCAGAAACAGTTGTTATATTGTGTTGGCTACAATGTTGATAGGTGCCGTTTTGCCATGGAATTGTCCAAGCCCTGAAGATTATTTCATGCAATCTCGTTCCAAGAAAGGGAATTCTCTCAAAACACTAAAGTAATCGGCGTGTGGATGTATCTGTTGGTTCTCAGACCTTGCTTTCAAAAGAGCCCTGCAATCGGTTCACTGCTCACCTAGAACAAGCATTAACATGGAGAATTGTTGGCACCAACAGGAATCTTATTTTAGTGGAGTGTTTCTGGCTTTGAGTGCAGAGGCCCTCGGCTCAATTCCAAGATGATCCTTCTCAAGGTGATGATACAAATGCATTGTCACCTTTACGTTTAATGTCAGAATCATTTATTTCCAGTTGGTGGTGTAAGAATGTTTGCAACAGTATGGCGATTTTTCCTAGCCATGCATGAATTTAAGCATATCACTCGCCTTTAGGTGTTTTTCTAATACATTGATATTTGCATCTTCCTTCCTAGCCTGCATGTTTGACTATCTTACAGGCTGCATGTAATAAGTATCACATCAGGGCCCTTCTTCTACTCAATTCACAACTGTTCTATCACGACATAGATAAGAAAGCTGCATCTGCTTTTGTTGTGTAGTGGTAATCAGGTTTACCTGACGTGTGAAAGCCCCATGCTTTGAAAGTACACAGTAACAAAGAAACCGATGACTTTTATAAAAAGGTGTCATGTGTGTCTCTTACTTTGCACAAAAAGTGCCAGAGATGACTTCATTTGCAGTCACTTGAAAAGTAGGGATTCTCCAATAAATGGTAAATGGTTGAAACAAATCTGAAGAAATGCATGACATACCTGTGTGTGTGTGTGTACGCATGTATGTATATATAGGGAGAGAGAGAGCGTCAATATAAACAGACTTTATTTCAATCAAGCTGTCTTTTCTATCCTTCAGGAGCAGAATGTTCTGATCATCAGCGCTCCAGAATGTAGTGTTTTCTTGGCAAGCATCACATATTGTGATGTTTTAGCTAAAAGTTCCATATCCTAGAGACTGATATATTCCTCTGTACTTGTACCTTGGGGATTCATCAAAACCTGGCATCATAAGCAGCTTTCTACTGCCACAGACTGGACAGCGAAACAATTTAAAATATCCCAGAAAAAGAAAATAAGCATGCTTAATCAGAGCTTTCTGGACAGGAAGGACATTTGAGCAAGTGAGGAATAAGCACTGCTTTTGTTAATTTGCATAGGCAGAATAGAGACTTCTGGGAAAAGGCCGAAATTACAGTCACAGAAAATGGCTGCATCTATAGAGAACGCTAAGAAGTGTTGGCAGCTTTTCCTCTGACCCTGGCCACTTTTACAAGCAATCCTATGATAGTCAGCAGGACCCACCCTAAAAAGGAAGGGGCATCCACTTGGACCCTTTCCACCTTTTCTAAATCTCGCCTGATCGAGCACTGATTGAGCAGATAAGCACATGTCATTCTCATTTCAGAAAGGTATTGGTTAGCTTGCTGCTAGCAGCTCAGTTATGTTATGATGTTAGAGGCTATGCAAGGAATGCTTTAGTCCAGCGATATGCAGTTTTTATTGCGCCTTGCATTCAGCAGGAAGATCTTTAGCTTGAATCTGTGGCCTAGGTATTCACCTTGGTATTTCTTTTGGCACAAAGTGAAGGAGTATTTGAGAGAAAATGCACAATGTGTTTCTTATGTTTTTATGAACAACTTGTTACTCTTTCTCATTAAGCTTCAGCCACTGAAGAAATATATAAATAAGGGCTGACTTCCTGTAAGACGTGTCCAAAGCTGGGACGGAATAAAAGGAGACACTTGTAAATGATAGTGCTATCGTTTGAGAAAGGGTAAGTTGAGACTGACTTTCATGCGTATTCACAGACCAAGCATCATAAAGATACCAGCATGATCTTCATTGCGGGCTTAGAGCCGGTATTAGCTTTTGAGAGGTAAGAGGATTTTGAGGGCTCGTTGGTCTAGGGGTATGATTCTCGCTTTGGGTGCGAGAGGTCCCGGGTTCAAATCCCGGACGAGCCCTTTTCTTGGTACTCTTTTCAAGTTGTTTTGAAGTTTGCGTTTCAAAACCAACATCAATTTTTTCTTTGCAGTAGTGGATAATTCTTTGCTAGAGTCTCATGCTTCAGCCCTGCCCAGTCTGAGCTAATACCAAACATCTGGTCTTGCATGGCATGTACGAGCGTTCAGCTAGGGATGTCGGGCAGGTTGCATGAAAGAAATCTAAAGCCAGAGGCCCATGGAATAGCCAGTTCGGAGCAGTTTCATTACAGAAAAATCAACTGTAGGTATCTGTTTCTGTAGTGTAGTGGTTATCACGTTTGCCTCACACGCGAAAGGTCCCCGGTTCGAAACCGGGCAGAAACAGTTGTTATATTGTGTTGGCTACAATGTTGATAGGTGCCGTTTTGCCATGGAATTGTCCAAGCCCTGAAGATTATTTCATGCAATCTCGTTCCAAGAAAGGGAATTCTCTCAAAACACTAAAGTAATCGGCGTGTGGATGTATCTGTTGGTTCTCAGACCTTGCTTTCAAAAGAGCCCTGCAATCGGTTCACTGCTCACCTAGAACAAGCATTAACATGGAGAATTGTTGGCACCAACAGGAATCTTATTTTAGTGGAGTGTTTCTGGCTTTGAGTGCAGAGGCCCTCGGCTCAATTCCAAGATGATCCTTCTCAAGGTGATGATACAAATGCATTGTCACCTTTACGTTTAATGTCAGAATCATTTATTTCCAGTTGGTGGTGTAAGAATGTTTGCAACAGTATGGCGATTTTTCCTAGCCATGCATGAATGAAAGCATATCACTCGCCTTTAGGTGTTTTTCTAATACATTGATATTTGCATCTTCCTTCCTAGCCTGCATGTTTGACTATCTTACAGGCTGCATGTAATAAGTATCACATCAGGGCCCTTCTTCTACTCAATTCACAACTGTTCTATCACGACATAGATAAGAAAGCTGCATCTGCTTTTGTTGTGTAGTGGTAATCAGGTTTACCTGACGTGTGAAAGCCCCATGCTTTGAAAGTACACAGTAACAAAGAAACCGATGACTTTTATAAAAAGGTGTCATGTGTGTCTCTTACTTTGCACAAAAAGTGCCAGAGATGACTTCATTTGCAGTCACTTGAAAAGTAGGGATTCTCCAATAAATGGTAAATGGTTGAAACAAATCTGAAGAAATGCATGACATACCTGTGTGTGTGTGTGTACGCATGTATGTATATATAGGGAGAGAGAGAGCGTCAATATAAACAGACTTTATTTCAATCAAGCTGTCTTTTCTATCCTTCAGGAGCAGAATGTTCTGATCATCAGCGCTCCAGAATGTAGTGTTTTCTTGGCAAGCATCACATATTGTGATGTTTTAGCTAAAAGTTCCATATCCTAGAGACTGATATATTCCTCTGTACTTGTACCTTGGGGATTCATCAAAACCTGGCATCATAAGCAGCTTTCTACTGCCACAGACTGGACAGCGAAACAATTTAAAATATCCCAGAAAAAGAAAATAAGCATGCTTAATCAGAGCTTTCTGGACAGGAAGGACATTTGAGCAAGTGAGGAATAAGCACTGCTTTTGTTAATTTGCATAGGCAGAATAGAGACTTCTGGGAAAAGGCCGAAATTACAGTCACAGAAAATGGCTGCATCTATAGAGAACGCTAAGAAGTGTTGGCAGCTTTTCCTCTGACCCTGGCCACTTTTACAAGCAATCCTATGATAGTCAGCAGGACCCACCCTAAAAAGGAAGGGGCATCCACTTGGACCCTTTCCACCTTTTCTAAATCTCGCCTGATCGAGCCTGATCGAGCAGATAAGCACATGTCATTCTCATTTCAGAAAGGTATTGGTTAGCTTGCTGCTAGCAGCTCAGTTATGTTATGATGTTAGAGGCTATGCAAGGAATGCTTTAGTCCAGCGATATGCAGTTTTTATTGCGCCTTGCATTCAGCAGGAAGATCTTTAGCTTGAATCTGTGGCCTAGGTATTCACCTTGGTATTTTTTTTGGCACAAAGTGAAGGAGTATTTGAGAGAAAATGCACAATGTGTTTCTTATGTTGTTATGAACAACTTGTTACTCTTTCTCATTAAGCTTCAGCCACTGCAGAAATATATAAATAAGGGCTGACTTCCTGTAAGACGTGTCCAAAGCTGGGACGGAATAAAAGGAGACACTTGTAAATGATAGTGCTATCGTTTGAGAAAGGGTAAGTTGAGACTGACTTTCATGCGTATTCACAGACCAAGCATCATAAAGATACCAGCATGATCTTCATTGCGGGCTTAGAGCCGGTATTAGCTTTTGAGAGGTAAGAGGATTTTGAGGGCTCGTTGGTCTAGGGGTATGATTCTCGCTTTGGGTGCGAGAGGTCCCGGGTTCAAATCCCGGACGAGCCCTTTTCTTGGTACTCTTTTCAAGTTGTTTTGAAGTTTGCGTTTCAAAACCAACATCAATTTTTTCTTTGCAGTAGTGGATAATTCTTTGCTAGAGTCTCATGCTTCAGCCCTGCCCAGTCTGAGCTAATACCAAACATCTGGTCTTGCATGGCATGTACGAGCGTTCAGCTAGGGATGTCGGGCAGGTTGCATGAAAGAAATCTAAAGCCAGAGGCCCATGGAATAGCCAGTTCGGAGCAGTTTCATTACAGAAAAATCAACTGTAGGTATCTGATTCTGTAGTGTAGTGGTTATCACGTTTGCCTCACACGCGAAAGGTCCCCGGTTCGAAACCGGGCAGAAACAGTTGTTATATTGTGTTGGCTACAATGTTGATAGGTGCCGTTTTGCCATGGAATTGTCCAAGCCCTGAAGATTATTTCATGCAATCTCGTTCCAAGAAAGGGAATTCTCTCAAAACACTAAAGTAATCGGCGTGTGGATGTATCTGTTGGTTCTCAGACCTTGCTTTCAAAAGAGCCCTGCAATCGGTTCACTGCTCACCTAGAACAAGCATTAACATGGAGAATTGTTGGCACCAACAGGAATCTTATTTTAGTGGAGTGTTTCTGGCTTTGAGTGCAGAGGCCCTCGGCTCAATTCCAAGATGATCCTTCTCAAGGTGATGATACAAATGCATTGTCACCTTTACGTTTAATGTCAGAATCATTTATTTCCAGTTGGTGGTGTAAGAATGTTTGCAACAGTATGGCGATTTTTCCTAGCCATGCATGAATTTAAGCATATCACTCGCCTTTAGGTGTTTTTCTAATACATTGATATTTGCATCTTCCTTCCTAGCCTGCATGTTTGACTATCTTACAGGCTGCATGTAATAAGTATCACATCAGGGCCCTTCTTCTACTCAATTCACAACTGTTCTATCACGACATAGATAAGAAAGCTGCATCTGCTTTTGTTGTGTAGTGGTAATCAGGTTTACCTGACGTGTGAAAGCCCCATGCTTTGAAAGTACACAGTAACAAAGAAACCGATGACTTTTATAAAAAGGTGTCATGTGTGTCTCTTACTTTGCACAAAAAGTGCCAGAGATGACTTCATTTGCAGTCACTTGAAAAGTAGGGATTCTCCAATAAATGGTAAATGGTTGAAACAAATCTGAAGAAATGCATGACATACCTGTGTGTGTGTGTGTACGCATGTATGTATATATAGGGAGAGAGAGAGCGTCAATATAAACAGACTTTATTTCAATCAAGCTGTCTTTTCTATCCTTCAGGAGCAGAATGTTCTGATCATCAGCGCTCCAGAATGTAGTGTTTTCTTGGCAAGCATCACATATTGTGATGTTTTAGCTAAAAGTTCCATATCCTAGAGACTGATATATTCCTCTGTACTTGTACCTTGGGGATTCATCAAAACCTGGCATCATAAGCAGCTTTCTACTGCCACAGACTGGACAGCGAAACAATTTAAAATATCCCAGAAAAAGAAAATAAGCATGCTTAATCAGAGCTTTCTGGACAGGAAGGACATTTGAGCAAGTGAGGAATAAGCACTGCTTTTGTTAATTTGCATAGGCAGAATAGAGACTTCTGGGAAAAGGCCGAAATTACAGTCACAGAAAATGGCTGCATCTATAGAGAACGCTAAGAAGTGTTGGCAGCTTTTCCTCTGACCCTGGCCACTTTTACAAGCAATCCTATGATAGTCAGCAGGACCCACCCTAAAAAGGAAGGGGCATCCACTTGGACCCTTTCCACCTTTTCTAAATCTCGCCTGATCGAGCCCTGATCGAGCCGATAAGCACATGTCATTCTCATTTCAGAAAGGTATTGGTTAGCTTGCTGCTAGCAGCTCAGTTATGTTATGATGTTAGAGGCTATGCAAGGAATGCTTTAGTCCAGCGATATGCAGTTTTTATTGCGCCTTGCATTCAGCAGGAAGATCTTTAGCTTGAATCTGTGGCCTAGGTATTCACCTTGGTATTTTTTTTGGCACAAAGTGAAGGAGTATTTGAGAGAAAATGCACAATGTGTTTCTTATGTTGTTATGAACAACTTGTTACTCTTTGTCATTAAGCTTCAGCCACTGCAGAAATATATAAATAAGGGCTGACTTCCTGTAAGACGTGTCCAAAGCTGGGACGGAATAAAAGGAGACACTTGTAAATGATAGTGCTATCGTTTGAGAAAGGGTAAGTTGAGACTGACTTTCATGCGTATTCACAGACCAAGCATCATAAAGATACCAGCATGATCTTCATTGCGGGCTTAGAGCCGGTATTAGCTTTTGAGAGGTAAGAGGATTTTGAGGGCTTGTTGGTCTAGGGGTATGATTCTCGCTTTGGGTGCGAGAGGTCCCGGGTTCAAATCCCGGACGAGCCCTTTTCTTGGTACTCTTTTCAAGTTGTTTTGAAGTTTGCGTTTCAAAACCAACATCAATTTTTTCTTTGCAGTAGTGGATAATTCTTTGCTAGAGTCTCATGCTTCAGCCCTGCCCAGTCTGAGCTAATACCAAACATCTGGTCTTGCATGGCATGTACGAGCGTTCAGCTAGGGATGTCGGGCAGGTTGCATGAAAGAAATCTAAAGCCAGAGGCCCATGGAATAGCCAGTTCGGAGCAGTTTCATTACAGAAAAATCAACTGTAGGTATCTGTTTCTGTAGTGTAGTGGTTATCACGTTCGCCTCACACGCAAAAGGTCCCCGGTTCGAAACCGGGCAGAAACAGTTGTTATATTGTGTCGGCTACAATGTTGATAGGTGCCGTTTTGCCATGGAATTGTCCAAGCCCTGAAGATTATTTCATGCAATCTCGTTCCAAGAAAGGGAATTCTCTCAAAACACTAAAGTAATCGGCGTGTGGATGTATCTGTTGGTTCTCAGACATTGCTTTCAAAAGAGCCCTGCAATCGGTTCACTGCTCACCTAGAACAAGCATTAACATGGAGAATTGTTGGCACCAACAGGAATCTTATTTTAGTGGAGTGTTTCTGGCTTTGAGTGCAGAGGCCCTCGGCTCAATTCCAAGATGATCCTTCTCAGGGTGATGATACAAATGCATTGTCACCTTTACGTTTAATGTCAGAATCATTTATTTCCAGTTGGTGGTGTAAGAATGTTTGCAACAGTATGGCGATTTTTCCTAGCCATGCATGAATGAAAGCATATCACTCGCCTTTAGGTGTTTTTCTAATACATTGATATTTGCATCTTCCTTCCTAGCCTGCATGTTTGACTATCTTACAGGCTGCATGTAATAAGTATCACATCAGGGCCCTTCTTCTACTCAATTCACAACTGTTCTATCACGACATAGATAAGAAAGCTGCATCTGCTTTTGTTGTGTAGTGGTAATCAGGTTTACCTGACGTGTGAAAGCCCCATGCTTTGAAAGTACACAGTAACAAAGAAACCGATGACTTTTATAAAAAGGTGTCATGTGTGTCTCTTACTTTGCACAAAAAGTGCCAGAGATGACTTCATTTGCAGTCACTTGAAAAGTAGGGATTCTCCAATAAATGGTAAATGGTTGAAACAAATCTGAAGAAATGCATGACATACCTGTGTGTGTGTGTGTATGCATGTATGTATATATGGGGAGAGAGAGAGCGTCAATATAAACAGACTTTATTTCAATCAAGCTGTCTTTTCTATCCTTCAGGAGCAGAATGTTCTGATCATCAGCGCTCCAGAATGTAGTGTTTTCTTGGCAAGCATCACATATTGTGATGTGTTAGCTAAAAGTTCCATATCCTAGAGACTGATATATTCCTCTGTACTTGTACCTTGGGGATTCATCAAAACCTGGCATCATAAGCAGCTTTCTACTGCCACAGACTGGACAGCGAAACAATTTAAAATATCCCAGAAAAAGAAAATAAGCATGCTTAATCAGAGCTTTCTGGACAGGAAGGACATTTGAGCAAGTGAGGAATAAGCACTGCTTTTGTTAATTTGCATAGGCAGAATAGAGACTTCTGGGAAAAGGCCGAAATTACAGTCACAGAAAATGGCTGCATCTATAGAGAACGCTAAGAAGTGTTGGCAGCTTTTCCTCTGACCCTGGCCACTTTTACAAGCAATCCTATGATAGTCAGCAGGACCCACCCTAAAAAGGAAGGGGCATCCACTTGGACCCTTTCCACCTTTTCTAAATCTCGCCTGATCGAGCCTGATTGAGCACTGATTGAGCAGATAAGCACATGTCATTCTCATTTCAGAAAGGTATTGGTTAGCTTGCTGCTAGCAGCTCAGTTATGTTATGATGTTAGAGGCTATGCAAGGAATGCTTTAGTCCAGCGATATGCAGTTTTTATTGCGCCTTGCATTCAGCAGGAAGATCTTTAGCTTGAATCTGTGGCCTAGGTATTCACCTTGGTATTTCTTTTGGCACAAAGTGAAGGAGTATTTAAGAGAAAATGCACAATGTGTTTCTTATGTTGTTATGAACAACTTGTTACTCTTTCTCATTAAGCTTCAGCCACTGAAGAAATATATAAATAAGGGCTGACTTCCTGTAAGACGTGTCCAAAGCTGGGACGGAATAAAAGGAGACACTTGTAAATGATAGTGCTATCGTTTGAGAAAGGGTAAGTTGAGACTGACTTTCATGCGTATTCACAGACCAAGCATCATAAAGATACCAGCATGATCTTCATTGCGGGCTTAGAGCCGGTATTAGCTTTTGAGAGGTAAGAGGATTTTGAGGGCTCGTTGGTCTAGGGGTATGATTCTCGCTTTGGGTGCGAGAGGTCCCGGGTTCAAATCCCGGACGAGCCCTTTTCTTGGTACTCTTTTCAAGTTGTTTTGAAGTTTGCGTTTCAAAACCAACATCAATTTTTTCTTTGCAGTAGTGGATAATTCTTTGCTAGAGTCTCATGCTTCAGCCCTGCCCAGTCTGAGCTAATACCAAACATCTGGTCTTGCATGGCATGTACGAGCGTTCAGCTAGGGATGTCGGGCAGGTTGCATGAAAGAAATCTAAAGCCAGAGGCCCATGGAATAGCCAGTTCGGAGCAGTTTCATTACAGAAAAATCAACTGTAGGTATCTGTTTCTGTAGTGTAGTGGTTATCTCGTTTGCCTCACACGCGAAAGGTCCCCGGTTCGAAACCGGGCAGAAACAGTTGTTATATTGTGTTGGCTACAATGTTGATAGGTGCCGTTTTGCCATGGAATTGTCCAAGCCCTGAAGATTATTTCATGCAATCTCGTTCCAAGAAAGGGAATGCTCTCAAAACACTAAAGTAATCGGCGTGTGGATGTATCTGTTGGTTCTCAGACCTTGCTTTCAAAAGAGCCCTGCAATCGGTTCACTGCTCACCTAGAACAAGCATTAACATGGAGAATTGTTGGCACCAACAGGAATCTTATTTTAGTGGAGTGTTTCTGGCTTTGAGTGCAGAGGCCCTCGGCTCAATTCCAAGATGATCCTTCTCAAGGTGATGATACAAATGCATTGTCACCTTTACGTTTAATGTCAGAATCATTTATTTCCAGTTGGTGGTGTAAGAATGTTTGCAACAGTATGGCGATTTTTCCTAGCCATGCATGAATGAAAGCATATCACTCGCCTTTAGGTGTTTTTCTAATACATTGATATTTGCATCTTCCTTCCTAGCCTGCATGTTTGACTATCTTACAGGCTGCATGTAATAAGTATCACATCAGGGCCCTTCTTCTACTCAATTCACAACTGTTCTATCACGACATAGATAAGAAAGCTGCATCTGCTTTTGTTGTGTAGTGTTAATCAGGTTTACCTGACGTGTGAAAGCCCCATGCTTTGAAAGTACACAGTAACAAAGAAACCGATGACTTTTATAAAAAGGTGTCATGTGTGTCTCTTACTTTGCACAAAAAGTGCCAGAGATGACTTCATTTGCAGTCACTTGAAAAGTAGGGATTCTCCAATAAATGGTAAATGGTTGAAACAAATCTGAAGAAATGCATGACATACCTGTGTGTGTGTGTGTACGCATGTATGTATATATAGGGAGAGAGAGAGCGTCAATATAAACAGACTTTATTTCAATCAAGCTGTCTTTTCTATCCTTCAGGAGCAGAATGTTCTGATCATCAGCGCTCCAGAATGTAGTGTTTTCTTGGCAAGCATCACATATTGTGATGTTTTAGCTAAAAGTTCCATATCCTAGAGACTGATATATTCCTCTGTACTTGTACCTTGGGGATTCATCAAAACCTGGCATCATAAGCAGCTTTCTACTGCCACAGACTGGACAGCGAAACAATTTAAAATATCCCAGAAAAAGAAAATAAGCATGCTTAATCAGAGCTTTCTGGACAGGAAGGACATTTGAGCAAGTGAGGAATAAGCACTGCTTTTGTTAATTTGCATAGGCAGAATAGAGACTTCTGGGAAAAGGCCGAAATTACAGTCACAGAAAATGGCTGCATCTATAGAGAACGCTAAGAAGTGTTGGCAGCTTTTCCTCTGACCCTGGCCACTTTTACAAGCAATCCTATGATAGTCAGCAGGACCCACCCTAAAAAGGAAGGGGCATACACTTGGACCCTTTCCACCTTTTCTAAATCTCGCCTGATCGAGCCCTGATCGAGCCGATAAGCACATGTAATTCTCATTTCAGAAAGGTATTGGTTAGCTTGCTGCTAGCAGCTCAGTTATGTTATGATGTTAGAGGCTATGCAAGGAATGCTTTAGTCCAGCGATATGCAGTTTTTATTGCGCCTTGCATTCAGCAGGAAGATCTTTAGCTTGAATCTGTGGCCTAGGTATTCACCTTGGTATTTTTTTTGGCACAAAGTGAAGGAGTATTTGAGAGAAAATGCACAATGTGTTTCTTATGTTGTTATGAACAACTTGTTACTCTTTCTCATTAAGCTTCAGCCACTGCAGAAATATATAAATAAGGTCTGACTTCCTGTAAGACGTGTCCAAAGCTGGGACGGAATAAAAGGAGACACTTGTAAATGATAGTGCTATCGTTTGAGAAAGGGTAAGTTGAGACTGACTTTCATGCGTATTCACAGACCAAGCATCATAAAGATACCAGCATGATCTTCATTGCGGGCTTAGAGCCGGTATTAGCTTTTGAGAGGTAAGAGGATTTTGAGGGCTCGTTGGTCTAGGGGTATGATTCTCGCTTTGGGTGCGAGAGGTCCCAGGTTCAAATCCCGGACGAGCCCTTTTCTTGGTACTCTTTTCAAGTTGTTTTGAAGTTTGCGTTTCAAAACCAACATCAATTTTTTCTTTGCAGTAGTGGATAATTCTTTGCTAGAGTCTCATGCTTCAGCCCTGCCCAGTCTGAGCTAATACCACACATCTGGTCTTGCATGGCATGTACGAGCGTTCAGCTAGGGATGTCGGGCAGGTTGCATGAAAGAAATCTAAAGCCAGAGGCCCATGGAATAGCCAGTTCGGAGCAGTTTCATTACAGAAAAATCAACTGTAGGTATCTGTTTCTGTAGTGTAGTGGTTATCACGTTTGCCTCACACGCGAAAGGTCCCCGGTTCGAAACCGGGCAGAAACAGTTGTTATATTGTGTTGGCTACAATGTTGATAGGTGCCGTTTTGCCATGGAATTGTCCAAGCCCTGAAGATTATTTCATGCAATCTCGTTCCAAGAAAGGGAATTCTCTCAAAACACTAAAGTAATCGGCGTGTGGATGTATCTGTTGGTTCTCAGACCTTGCTTTCAAAAGAGCCCTGCAATCGGTTCACTGCTCACCTAGAACAAGCATTAACATGGAGAATTGTTGGCACCAACAGGAATCTTATTTTAGTGGAGTGTTTCTGGCTTTGAGTGCAGAGGCCCTCGGCTCAATTCCAAGATGATCCTTCTCAAGGTGATGATACAAATGCATTGTCACCTTTACGTTTAATGTCAGAATCATTTATTTCCAGTTGGTGGTGTAAGAATGTTTGCAACAGTATGGCGATTTTTCCTAGCCATGCATGAATGAAAGCATATCACTCGCCTTTAGGTGTTTTTCTAATACATTGATATTTGCATCTTCCTTCCTAGCCTGCATGTTTGACTATCTTACAGGCTGCATGTAATAAGTATCACATCAGGGCCCTTCTTCTACTCAATTCACAACTGTTCTATCACGACATAGATAAGAAAGCTGCATCTGCTTTTGTTGTGTAGTGGTAATCAGGTTTACCTGACGTGTGAAAGCCCCATGCTTTGAAAGTACACAGTAACAAAGAAACCGATGACTTTTATAAAAAGGTGTCATGTGTGTCTCTTACTTTGCACAAAAAGTGCCAGAGATGACTTCATTTGCAGTCACTTGAAAAGTAGGGATTCTCCAATAAATGGTAAATGGTTGAAACAAATCTGAAGAAATGCATGACATACCTGTGTGTGTGTGTGTACGCATGTATGTATATATAGGGAGAGAGAGAGCGTCAATATAAACAGACTTTATTTCAATCAAGCTGTCTTTTCTATCCTTCAGGAGCAGAATGTTCTGATCATCAGCGCTCCAGAATGTAGTGTTTTCTTGGCAAGCATCACATATTGTGATGTGTTAGCTAAAAGTTCCATATCCTAGAGACTGATATATTCCTCTGTACTTGTACCTTGGGGATTCATCAAAACCTGGCATCATAAGCAGCTTTCTACTGCCACAGACTGGACAGCGAAACAATTTAAAATATCCCAGAAAAAGAAAATAAGCATGCTTAATCAGAGCTTTCTGGACAGGAAGGACATTTGAGCAAGTGAGGAATAAGCACTGCTTTTGTTAATTTGCATAGGCAGAATAGAGACTTCTGGGAAAAGGCCGAAATTACAGTCACAGAAAATGGCTGCATCTATAGAGAACGCTAAGAAGTGTTGGCAGCTTTTCCTCTGACCCTGGCCACTTTTACAAGCAATCCTATGATAGTCAGCAGGACCCACCCTAAAAAGGAAGGGGCATCCACTTGGACCCTTTCCACCTTTTCCAAATCTCGCCTGATCGAGCCTGATTGAGCACTGATTGAGCAGATAAGCACATGTCATTCTCATTTCAGAAAGGTATTGGTTAGCTTGCTGCTAGCAGCTCAGTTATGTTATGATGTTAGAGGCTATGCAAGGAATGCTTTAGTCCAGCGATATGCAGTTTTTATTGCGCCTTGCATTCAGCAGGAAGATCTTTAGCTTGAATCTGTGGCCTAGGTATTCACCTTGGTATTTCTTTTGGCACAAAGTGAAGGAGTATTTGAGAGAAAATGCACAATGTGTTTCTTATGTTGTTATGAACAACTTGTTACTCTTTCTCATTAAGCTTCAGCCACTGAAGAAATATATAAATAAGGGCTGACTTCCTGTAAGACGTGTCCAAAGCTGGGACGGAATAAAAGGAGACACTTGTAAATGATAGTGCTATCGTTTGAGAAAGGGTAAGTTGAGACTGACTTTCATGCGTATTCACAGACCAAGCATCATAAAGATACCAGCATGATCTTCATTGCGGGCTTAGAGCCGGTATTAGCTTTTGAGAGGTAAGAGGATTTTGAGGGCTCGTTGGTCTAGGGGTATGATTCTCGCTTTGGGTGCGAGAGGTCCCGGGTTCAAATCCCGGACGAGCCCTTTTCTTGGTACTCTTTTCAAGTTGTTTTGAAGTTTGCGTTTCAAAACCAACATCAATTTTTTCTTTGCAGTAGTGGATAATTCTTTGCTAGAGTCTCATGCTTCAGCCCTGCCCAGTCTGAGCTAATACCAAACATCTGGTCTTGCATGGCATGTACGAGCGTTCAGCTAGGGATGTCGGGCAGGTTGCATGAAAGAAATCTAAAGCCAGAGGCCCATGGAATAGCCAGTTCGGAGCAGTTTCATTACAGAAAAATCAACTGTAGGTATCTGTTTCTGTAGTGTAGTGGTTATCACGTTTGCCTCACACGCGAAAGGTCCCCGGTTCGAAACCGGGCAGAAACAGTTGTTATATTGTGTTGGCTACAATGTTGATAGGTGCCGTTTTGCCATGGAATTGTCCAAGCCCTGAAGATTATTTCATGCAATCTCGTTCCAAGAAAGGGAATTCTCTCAAAACACTAAAGTAATCGGCGTGTGGATGTATCTGTTGGTTCTCAGACCTTGCTTTCAAAAGAGCCCTGCAATCGGTTCACTGCTCACCTAGAACAAGCATTAACATGGAGAATTGTTGGCACCAACAGGAATCTTATTTTAGTGGAGTGTTTCTGGCTTTGAGTGCAGAGGCCCTCGGCTCAATTCCAAGATGATCCTTCTCAAGGTGATGATACAAATGCATTGTCACCTTTACGTTTAATGTCAGAATCATTTATTTCCAGTTGGTGGTGTAAGAATGTTTGCAACAGTATGGCGATTTTTCCTAGCCATGCATGAATGAAAGCATATCACTCGCCTTTAGGTGTTTTTCTAATACATTGATATTTGCATCTTCCTTCCTAGCCTGCATGTTTGACTATCTTACAGGCTGCATGTAATAAGTATCACATCAGGGCCCTTCTTCTACTCAATTCACAACTGTTCTATCACGACATAGATAAGAAAGCTGCATCTGCTTTTGTTGTGTAGTGGTAATCAGGTTTACCTGACGTGTGAAAGCCCCATGCTTTGAAAGTACACAGTAACAAAGAAACCGATGACTTTTATAAAAAGGTGTCATGTGTGTCTCTTACTTTGCACAAAAAGTGCCAGAGATGACTTCATTTGCAGTCACTTGAAAAGTAGGGATTCTCCAATAAATGGTAAATGGTTGAAACAAATCTGAAGAAATGCATGACATACCTGTGTGTGTGTGTGTACGCATGTATGTATATATAGGGAGAGAGAGAGCGTCAATATAAACAGACTTTATTTCAATCAAGCTGTCTTTTCTATCCTTCAGGAGCAGAATGTTCTGATCATCAGCGCTCCAGAATGTAGTGTTTTCTTGGCAAGCATCACATATTGTGATGTGTTAGCTAAAAGTTCCATATCCTAGAGACTGATATATTCCTCTGTACTTGTACCTTGGGGATTCATCAAAACCTGGCATCATAAGCAGCTTTCTACTGCCACAGACTGGACAGCGAAACAATTTAAAATATCCCAGAAAAAGAAAATAAGCATGCTTAATCAGAGCTTTCTGGACAGGAAGGACATTTGAGCAAGTGAGGAATAAGCACTGCTTTTGTTAATTTGCATAGGCAGAATAGAGACTTCTGGGAAAAGGCCGAAATTACAGTCACAGAAAATGGCTGCATCTATAGAGAACGCTAAGAAGTGTTGGCAGCTTTTCCTCTGACCCTGGCCACTTTTACAAGCAATCCTATGATAGTCAGCAGGACCCACCCTAAAAAGGAAGGGGCATCCACTTGGACCCTTTCCACCTTTTCCAAATCTCGCCTGATCGAGCCTGATTGAGCACTGATTGAGCAGATAAGCACATGTCATTCTCATTTCAGAAAGGTATTGGTTAGCTTGCTGCTAGCAGCTCAGTTATGTTATGATGTTAGAGGCTATGCAAGGAATGCTTTAGTCCAGCGATATGCAGTTTTTATTGCGCCTTGCATTCAGCAGGAAGATCTTTAGCTTGAATCTGTGGCCTAGGTATTCACCTTGGTATTTCTTTTGGCACAAAGTGAAGGAGTATTTGAGAGAAAATGCACAATGTGTTTCTTATGTTGTTATGAACAACTTGTTACTCTTTCTCATTAAGCTTCAGCCACTGAAGAAATATATAAATAAGGGCTGACTTCCTGTAAGACGTGTCCAAAGCTGGGACGGAATAAAAGGAGACACTTGTAAATGATAGTGCTATCGTTTGAGAAAGGGTAAGTTGAGACTGACTTTCATGCGTATTCACAGACCAAGCATCATAAAGATACCAGCATGATCTTCATTGCGGGCTTAGAGCCGGTATTAGCTTTTGAGAGGTAAGAGGATTTTGAGGGCTCGTTGGTCTAGGGGTATGATTCTCGCTTTGGGTGCGAGAGGTCCCGGGTTCAAATCCCGGACGAGCCCTTTTCTTGGTACTCTTTTCAAGTTGTTTTGAAGTTTGCGTTTCAAAACCAACATCAATTTTTTCTTTGCAGTAGTGGATAATTCTTTGCTAGAGTCTCATGCTTCAGCCCTGCCCAGTCTGAGCTAATACCAAACATCTGGTCTTGCATGGCATGTACGAGCGTTCAGCTAGGGATGTCGGGCAGGTTGCATGAAAGAAATCTAAAGCCAGAGGCCCATGGAATAGCCAGTTCGGAGCAGTTTCATTACAGAAAAATCAACTGTAGGTATCTGTTTCTGTAGTGTAGTGGTTATCACGTTTGCCTCACACGCGAAAGGTCCCCGGTTCGAAACCGGGCAGAAACAGTTGTTATATTGTGTTGGCTACAATGTTGATAGGTGCCGTTTTGCCATGGAATTGTCCAAGCCCTGAAGATTATTTCATGCAATCTCGTTCCAAGAAAGGGAATTCTCTCAAAACACTAAAGTAATCGGCGTGTGGATGTATCTGTTGGTTCTCAGACCTTGCTTTCAAAAGAGCCCTGCAATCGGTTCACTGCTCACCTAGAACAAGCATTAACATGGAGAATTGTTGGCACCAACAGGAATCTTATTTTAGTGGAGTGTTTCTGGCTTTGAGTGCAGAGGCCCTCGGCTCAATTCCAAGATGATCCTTCTCAAGGTGATGATACAAATGCATTGTCACCTTTACGTTTAATGTCAGAATCATTTATTTCCAGTTGGTGGTGTAAGAATGTTTGCAACAGTATGGCGATTTTTCCTAGCCATGCATGAATGAAAGCATATCACTCGCCTTTAGGTGTTTTTCTAATACATTGATATTTGCATCTTCCTTCCTAGCCTGCATGTTTGACTATCTTACAGGCTGCATGTAATAAGTATCACATCAGGGCCCTTCTTCTACTCAATTCACAACTGTTCTATCACGACATAGATAAGAAAGCTGCATCTGCTTTTGTTGTGTAGTGGTAATCAGGTTTACCTGACGTGTGAAAGCCCCATGCTTTGAAAGTACACAGTAACAAAGAAACCGATGACTTTTATAAAAAGGTGTCATGTGTGTCTCTTACTTTGCACAAAAAGTGCCAGAGATGACTTCATTTGCAGTCACTTGAAAAGTAGGGATTCTCCAATAAATGGTAAATGGTTGAAACAAATCTGAAGAAATGCATGACATACCTGTGTGTGTGTGTGTACGCATGTATGTATATATAGGGAGAGAGAGAGCGTCAATATAAACAGACTTTATTTCAATCAAGCTGTCTTTTCTATCCTTCAGGAGCAGAATGTTCTGATCATCAGCGCTCCAGAATGTAGTGTTTTCTTGGCAAGCATCACATATTGTGATGTTTTAGCTAAAAGTTCCATATCCTAGAGACTGATATATTCCTCTGTACTTGTACCTTGGGGATTCATCAAAACCTGGCATCATAAGCAGCTTTCTACTGCCACAGACTGGACAGCGAAACAATTTAAAATATCCCAGAAAAAGAAAATAAGCATGCTTAATCAGAGCTTTCTGGACAGGAAGGACATTTGAGCAAGTGAGGAATAAGCACTGCTTTTGTTAATTTGCATAGGCAGAATAGAGACTTCTGGGAAAAGGCCGAAATTACAGTCACAGAAAATGGCTGCATCTATAGAGAACGCTAAGAAGTGTTGGCAGCTTTTCCTCTGACCCTGGCCACTTTTACAAGCAATCCTATGATAGTCAGCAGGACCCACCCTAAAAAGGAAGGGGCATCCACTTGGACCCTTTCCACCTTTTCTAAATCTCGCCTGATCGAGCCTGATCGAGCAGATAAGCACATGTCATTCTCATTTCAGAAAGGTATTGGTTAGCTTGCTGCTAGCAGCTCAGTTATGTTATGATGTTAGAGGCTATGCAAGGAATGCTTTAGTCCAGCGATATGCAGTTTTTATTGCGCCTTGCATTCAGCAGGAAGATCTTTAGCTTGAATCTGTGGCCTAGGTATTCACCTTGGTATTTCTTTTGGCACAAAGTGAAGGAGTATTTGAGAGAAAATGCACAATGTGTTTCTTATGTTGTTATGAACAACTTGTTACTCTTTCTCATTAAGCTTCAGCCACTGAAGAAATATATAAATAAGGGCTGACTTCCTGTAAGACGTGTCCAAAGCTGGGACGGAATAAAAGGAGACACTTGTAAATGATAGTGCTATCGTTTGAGAAAGGGTAAGTTGAGACTGACTTTCATGCGTATTCACAGACCAAGCATCATAAAGATACCAGCATGATCTTCATTGCGGGCTTAGAGCCGGTATTAGCTTTTGAGAGGTAAGAGGATTTTGAGGGCTCGTTGGTCTAGGGGTATGATTCTCGCTTTGGGTGCGAGAGGTCCCAGGTTCAAATCCCGGACGAGCCCTTTTCTTGGTACTCTTTTCAAGTTGTTTTGAAGTTTGCGTTTCAAAACCAACATCAATTTTTTCTTTGCAGTAGTGGATAATTCTTTGCTAGAGTCTCATGCTTCAGCCCTGCCCAGTCTGAGCTAATACCACACATCTGGTCTTGCATGGCATGTACGAGCGTTCAGCTAGGGATGTCGGGCAGGTTGCATGAAAGAAATCTAAAGCCAGAGGCCCATGGAATAGCCAGTTCGGAGCAGTTTCATTACAGAAAAATCAACTGTAGGTATCTGTTTCTGTAGTGTAGTGGTTATCACGTTTGCCTCACACGCGAAAGGTCCCCGGTTCGAAACCGGGCAGAAACAGTTGTTATATTGTGTTGGCTACAATGTTGATAGGTGCCGTTTTGCCATGGAATTGTCCAAGCCCTGAAGATTATTTCATGCAATCTCGTTCCAAGAAAGGGAATTCTCTCAAAACACTAAAGTAATCGGCGTGTGGATGTATCTGTTGGTTCTCAGACCTTGCTTTCAAAAGAGCCCTGCAATCGGTTCACTGCTCACCTAGAACAAGCATTAACATGGAGAATTGTTGGCACCAACAGGAATCTTATTTTAGTGGAGTGTTTCTGGCTTTGAGTGCAGAGGCCCTCGGCTCAATTCCAAGATGATCCTTCTCAAGGTGATGATACAAATGCATTGTCACCTTTACGTTTAATGTCAGAATCATTTATTTCCAGTTGGTGGTGTAAGAATGTTTGCAACAGTATGGCGATTTTTCCTAGCCATGCATGAATGAAAGCATATCACTCGCCTTTAGGTGTTTTTCTAATACATTGATATTTGCATCTTCCTTCCTAGCCTGCATGTTTGACTATCTTACAGGCTGCATGTAATAAGTATCACATCAGGGCCCTTCTTCTACTCAATTCACAACTGTTCTATCACGACATAGATAAGAAAGCTGCATCTGCTTTTGTTGTGTAGTGGTAATCAGGTTTACCTGACGTGTGAAAGCCCCATGCTTTGAAAGTACACAGTAACAAAGAAACCGATGACTTTTATAAAAAGGTGTCATGTGTGTCTCTTACTTTGCACAAAAAGTGCCAGAGATGACTTCATTTGCAGTCACTTGAAAAGTAGGGATTCTCCAATAAATGGTAAATGGTTGAAACAAATCTGAAGAAATGCATGACATACCTGTGTGTGTGTGTGTACGCATGTATGTATATATAGGGAGAGAGAGAGCGTCAATATAAACAGACTTTATTTCAATCAAGCTGTCTTTTCTATCCTTCAGGAGCAGAATGTTCTGATCATCAGCGCTCCAGAATGTAGTGTTTTCTTGGCAAGCATCACATATTGTGATGTGTTAGCTAAAAGTTCCATATCCTAGAGACTGATATATTCCTCTGTACTTGTACCTTGGGGATTCATCAAAACCTGGCATCATAAGCAGCTTTCTACTGCCACAGACTGGACAGCGAAACAATTTAAAATATCCCAGAAAAAGAAAATAAGCATGCTTAATCAGAGCTTTCTGGACAGGAAGGACATTTGAGCAAGTGAGGAATAAGCACTGCTTTTGTTAATTTGCATAGGCAGAATAGAGACTTCTGGGAAAAGGCCGAAATTACAGTCACAGAAAATGGCTGCATCTATAGAGAACGCTAAGAAGTGTTGGCAGCTTTTCCTCTGACCCTGGCCACTTTTACAAGCAATCCTATGATAGTCAGCAGGACCCACCCTAAAAAGGAAGGGGCATCCACTTGGACCCTTTCCACCTTTTCCAAATCTCGCCTGATCGAGCCTGATTGAGCACTGATTGAGCAGATAAGCACATGTCATTCTCATTTCAGAAAGGTATTGGTTAGCTTGCTGCTAGCAGCTCAGTTATGTTATGATGTTAGAGGCTATGCAAGGAATGCTTTAGTCCAGCGATATGCAGTTTTTATTGCGCCTTGCATTCAGCAGGAAGATCTTTAGCTTGAATCTGTGGCCTAGGTATTCACCTTGGTATTTCTTTTGGCACAAAGTGAAGGAGTATTTGAGAGAAAATGCACAATGTGTTTCTTATGTTGTTATGAACAACTTGTTACTCTTTCTCATTAAGCTTCAGCCACTGAAGAAATATATAAATAAGGGCTGACTTCCTGTAAGACGTGTCCAAAGCTGGGACGGAATAAAAGGAGACACTTGTAAATGATAGTGCTATCGTTTGAGAAAGGGTAAGTTGAGACTGACTTTCATGCGTATTCACAGACCAAGCATCATAAAGATACCAGCATGATCTTCATTGCGGGCTTAGAGCCGGTATTAGCTTTTGAGAGGTAAGAGGATTTTGAGGGCTCGTTGGTCTAGGGGTATGATTCTCGCTTTGGGTGCGAGAGGTCCCGGGTTCAAATCCCGGACGAGCCCTTTTCTTGGTACTCTTTTCAAGTTGTTTTGAAGTTTGCGTTTCAAAACCAACATCAATTTTTTCTTTGCAGTAGTGGATAATTCTTTGCTAGAGTCTCATGCTTCAGCCCTGCCCAGTCTGAGCTAATACCAAACATCTGGTCTTGCATGGCATGTACGAGCGTTCAGCTAGGGATGTCGGGCAGGTTGCATGAAAGAAATCTAAAGCCAGAGGCCCATGGAATAGCCAGTTCGGAGCAGTTTCATTACAGAAAAATCAACTGTAGGTATCTGTTTCTGTAGTGTAGTGGTTATCACGTTTGCCTCACACGCGAAAGGTCCCCGGTTCGAAACCGGGCAGAAACAGTTGTTATATTGTGTTGGCTACAATGTTGATAGGTGCCGTTTTGCCATGGAATTGTCCAAGCCCTGAAGATTATTTCATGCAATCTCGTTCCAAGAAAGGGAATTCTCTCAAAACACTAAAGTAATCGGCGTGTGGATGTATCTGTTGGTTCTCAGACCTTGCTTTCAAAAGAGCCCTGCAATCGGTTCACTGCTCACCTAGAACAAGCATTAACATGGAGAATTGTTGGCACCAACAGGAATCTTATTTTAGTGGAGTGTTTCTGGCTTTGAGTGCAGAGGCCCTCGGCTCAATTCCAAGATGATCCTTCTCAAGGTGATGATACAAATGCATTGTCACCTTTACGTTTAATGTCAGAATCATTTATTTCCAGTTGGTGGTGTAAGAATGTTTGCAACAGTATGGCGATTTTTCCTAGCCATGCATGAATGAAAGCATATCACTCGCCTTTAGGTGTTTTTCTAATACATTGATATTTGCATCTTCCTTCCTAGCCTGCATGTTTGACTATCTTACAGGCTGCATGTAATAAGTATCACATCAGGGCCCTTCTTCTACTCAATTCACAACTGTTCTATCACGACATAGATAAGAAAGCTGCATCTGCTTTTGTTGTGTAGTGGTAATCAGGTTTACCTGACGTGTGAAAGCCCCATGCTTTGAAAGTACACAGTAACAAAGAAACCGATGACTTTTATAAAAAGGTGTCATGTGTGTCTCTTACTTTGCACAAA
Organism: Triturus cristatus; assembly: GCF_964204655.1. Classification (NCBI taxonomy): domain Eukaryota; kingdom Metazoa; phylum Chordata; class Amphibia; order Caudata; family Salamandridae; genus Triturus; species Triturus cristatus. The sequence goes on along the minus strand of NC_140591.1, from coordinate 739,216,449 downwards.
AAGTGCCAGAGATGACTTCATTTGCAGTCACTTGAAAAGTAGGGATTCTCCAATAAATGGTAAATGGTTGAAACAAATCTGAAGAAATGCATGACATACCTGTGTGTGTGTGTGTACGCATGTATGTATATATAGGGAGAGAGAGAGCGTCAATATAAACAGACTTTATTTCAATCAAGCTGTCTTTTCTATCCTTCAGGAGCAGAATGTTCTGATCATCAGCGCTCCAGAATGTAGTGTTTTCTTGGCAAGCATCACATATTGTGATGTTTTAGCTAAAAGTTCCATATCCTAGAGACTGATATATTCCTCTGTACTTGTACCTTGGGGATTCATCAAAACCTGGCATCATAAGCAGCTTTCTACTGCCACAGACTGGACAGCGAAACAATTTAAAATATCCCAGAAAAAGAAAATAAGCATGCTTAATCAGAGCTTTCTGGACAGGAAGGACATTTGAGCAAGTGAGGAATAAGCACTGCTTTTGTTAATTTGCATAGGCAGAATAGAGACTTCTGGGAAAAGGCCGAAATTACAGTCACAGAAAATGGCTGCATCTATAGAGAACGCTAAGAAGTGTTGGCAGCTTTTCCTCTGACCCTGGCCACTTTTACAAGCAATCCTATGATAGTCAGCAGGACCCACCCTAAAAAGGAAGGGGCATCCACTTGGACCCTTTCCACCTTTTCTAAATCTCGCCTGATCGAGCCTGATCGAGCAGATAAGCACATGTCATTCTCATTTCAGAAAGGTATTGGTTAGCTTGCTGCTAGCAGCTCAGTTATGTTATGATGTTAGAGGCTATGCAAGGAATGCTTTAGTCCAGCGATATGCAGTTTTTATTGCGCCTTGCATTCAGCAGGAAGATCTTTAGCTTGAATCTGTGGCCTAGGTATTCACCTTGGTATTTCTTTTGGCACAAAGTGAAGGAGTATTTGAGAGAAAATGCACAATGTGTTTCTTATGTTGTTATGAACAACTTGTTACTCTTTCTCATTAAGCTTCAGCCACTGAAGAAATATATAAATAAGGGCTGACTTCCTGTAAGACGTGTCCAAAGCTGGGACGGAATAAAAGGAGACACTTGTAAATGATAGTGCTATCGTTTGAGAAAGGGTAAGTTGAGACTGACTTTCATGCGTATTCACAGACCAAGCATCATAAAGATACCAGCATGATCTTCATTGCGGGCTTAGAGCCGGTATTAGCTTTTGAGAGGTAAGAGGATTTTGAGGGCTCGTTGGTCTAGGGGTATGATTCTCGCTTTGGGTGCGAGAGGTCCCAGGTTCAAATCCCGGACGAGCCCTTTTCTTGGTACTCTTTTCAAGTTGTTTTGAAGTTTGCGTTTCAAAACCAACATCAATTTTTTCTTTGCAGTAGTGGATAATTCTTTGCTAGAGTCTCATGCTTCAGCCCTGCCCAGTCTGAGCTAATACCACACATCTGGTCTTGCATGGCATGTACGAGCGTTCAGCTAGGGATGACGGGCAGGTTGCATGAAAGAAATCTAAAGCCAGAGGCCCATGGAATAGCCAGTTCGGAGCAGTTTCATTACAGAAAAATCAACTGTAGGTATCTGTTTCTGTAGTGTAGTGGTTATCACGTTTGCCTCACACGCGAAAGGTCCCCGGTTCGAAACCGGGCAGAAACAGTTGTTATATTGTGTTGGCTACAATGTTGATAGGTGCCGTTTTGCCATGGAATTGTCCAAGCCCTGAAGATTATTTCATGCAATCTCGTTCCAAGAAAGGGAATTCTCTCAAAACACTAAAGTAATCGGCGTGTGGATGTATCTGTTGGTTCTCAGACCTTGCTTTCAAAAGAGCCCTGCAATCGGTTCACTGCTCACCTAGAACAAGCATTAACATGGAGAATTGTTGGCACCAACAGGAATCTTATTTTAGTGGAGTGTTTCTGGCTTTGAGTGCAGAGGCCCTCGGCTCAATTCCAAGATGATCCTTCTCAAGGTGATGATACAAATGCATTGTCACCTTTACGTTTAATGTCAGAATCATTTATTTCCAGTTGGTGGTGTAAGAATGTTTGCAACAGTATGGCGATTTTTCCTAGCCATGCATGAATGAAAGCATATCACTCGCCTTTAGGTGTTTTTCTAATACATTGATATTTGCATCTTCCTTCCTAGCCTGCATGTTTGACTATCTTACAGGCTGCATGTAATAAGTATCACATCAGGGCCCTTCTTCTACTCAATTCACAACTGTTCTATCACGACATAGATAAGAAAGCTGCATCTGCTTTTGTTGTGTAGTGGTAATCAGGTTTACCTGACGTGTGAAAGCCCCATGCTTTGAAAGTACACAGTAACAAAGAAACCGATGACTTTTATAAAAAGGTGTCATGTGTGTCTCTTACTTTGCACAAAAAGTGCCAGAGATGACTTCATTTGCAGTCACTTGAAAAGGAGGGATTCTCCAATAAATGGTAAATGGTTGAAACAAATCTGAAGAAATGCATGACATACCTGTGTGTGTGTGTGTACGCATGTATGTATATATAGGGAGAGAGAGAGCGTCAATATAAACAGACTTTATTTCAATCAAGCTGTCTTTTCTATCCTTCAGGAGCAGAATGTTCTGATCATCAGCGCTCCAGAATGTAGTGTTTTCTTGGCAAGCATCACATATTGTGATGTGTTAGCTAAAAGTTCCATATCCTAGAGACTGATATATTCCTCTGTACTTGTACCTTGGGGATTCATCAAAACCTGGCATCATAAGCAGCTTTCTACTGCCACAGACTGGACAGCGAAACAATTTAAAATATCCCAGAAAAAGAAAATAAGCATGCTTAATCAGAGCTTTCTGGACAGGAAGGACATTTGAGCAAGTGAGGAATAAGCACTGCTTTTGTTAATTTGCATAGGCAGAATAGAGACTTCTGGGAAAAGGCCGAAATTACAGTCACAGAAAATGGCTGCATCTATAGAGAACGCTAAGAAGTGTTGGCAGCTTTTCCTCTGACCCTGGCCACTTTTACAAGCAATCCTATGATAGTCAGCAGGACCCACCCTAAAAAGGAAGGGGCATCCACTTGGACCCTTTCCACCTTTTCCAAATCTCGCCTGATCGAGCCTGATTGAGCACTGATTGAGCAGATAAGCACATGTCATTCTCATTTCAGAAAGGTATTGGTTAGCTTGCTGCTAGCAGCTCAGTTATGTTATGATGTTAGAGGCTATGCAAGGAATGCTTTAGTCCAGCGATATGCAGTTTTTATTGCGCCTTGCATTCAGCAGGAAGATCTTTAGCTTGAATCTATGGCCTAGGTATTCACCTTGGTATTTCTTTTGGCACAAAGTGAAGGAGTATTTGAGAGAAAATGCACAATGTGTTTCTTATGTTGTTATGAACAACTTGTTACTCTTTCTCATTAAGCTTCAGCCACTGAAGAAATATATAAATAAGGGCTGACTTCCTGTAAGACGTGTCCAAAGCTGGGACGGAATAAAAGGAGACACTTGTAAATGATAGTGCTATCGTTTGAGAAAGGGTAAGTTGAGACTGACTTTCATGCGTATTCACAGACCAAGCATCATAAAGATACCAGCATGATCTTCATTGCGGGCTTAGAGCCGGTATTAGCTTTTGAGAGGTAAGAGGATTTTGAGGGCTCGTTGGTCTAGGGGTATGATTCTCGCTTTGGGTGCGAGAGGTCCCGGGTTCAAATCCCGGACGAGCCCTTTTCTTGGTACTCTTTTCAAGTTGTTTTGAAGTTTGCGTTTCAAAACCAACATCAATTTTTTCTTTGCAGTAGTGGATAATTCTTTGCTAGAGTCTCATGCTTCAGCCCTGCCCAGTCTGAGCTAATACCAAACATCTGGTCTTGCATGGCATGTACGAGCGTTCAGCTAGGGATGTCGGGCAGGTTGCATGAAAGAAATCTAAAGCCAGAGGCCCATGGAATAGCCAGTTCGGAGCAGTTTCATTACAGAAAAATCAACTGTAGGTATCTGTTTCTGTAGTGTAGTGGTTATCACGTTTGCCTCACACGCGAAAGGTCCCCGGTTCGAAACCGGGCAGAAACAGTTGTTATATTGTGTTGGCTACAATGTTGATAGGTGCCGTTTTGCCATGGAATTGTCCAAGCCCTGAAGATTATTTCATGCAATCTCGTTCCAAGAAAGGGAATTCTCTCAAAACACTAAAGTAATCGGCGTGTGGATGTATCTGTTGGTTCTCAGACCTTGCTTTCAAAAGAGCCCTGCAATCGGTTCACTGCTCACCTAGAACAAGCATTAACATGGAGAATTGTTGGCACCAACAGGAATCTTATTTTAGTGGAGTGTTTCTGGCTTTGAGTGCAGAGGCCCTCGGCTCAATTCCAAGATGATCCTTCTCAAGGTGATGATACAAATGCATTGTCACCTTTACGTTTAATGTCAGAATCATTTATTTCCAGTTGGTGGTGTAAGAATGTTTGCAACAGTATGGCGATTTTTCCTAGCCATGCATGAATGAAAGCATATCACTCGCCTTTAGGTGTTTTTCTAATACATTGATATTTGCATCTTCCTTCCTAGCCTGCATGTTTGACTATCTTACAGGCTGCATGTAATAAGTATCACATCAGGGCCCTTCTTCTACTCAATTCACAACTGTTCTATCACGACATAGATAAGAAAGCTGCATCTGCTTTTGTTGTGTAGTGGTAATCAGGTTTACCTGACGTGTGAAAGCCCCATGCTTTGAAAGTACACAGTAACAAAGAAACCGATGACTTTTATAAAAAGGTGTCATGTGTGTCTCTTACTTTGCACAAAAAGTGCCAGAGATGACTTCATTTGCAGTCACTTGAAAAGTAGGGATTCTCCAATAAATGGTAAATGGTTGAAACAAATCTGAAGAAATGCATGACATACCTGTGTGTGTGTGTGTACGCATGTATGTATATATAGGGAGAGAGAGAGCGTCAATATAAACAGACTTTATTTCAATCAAGCTGTCTTTTCTATCCTTCAGGAGCAGAATGTTCTGATCATCAGCGCTCCAGAATGTAGTGTTTTCTTGGCAAGCATCACATATTGTGATGTTTTAGCTAAAAGTTCCATATCCTAGAGACTGATATATTCCTCTGTACTTGTACCTTGGGGATTCATCAAAACCTGGCATCATAAGCAGCTTTCTACTGCCACAGACTGGACAGCGAAACAATTTAAAATATCCCAGAAAAAGAAAATAAGCATGCTTAATCAGAGCTTTCTGGACAGGAAGGACATTTGAGCAAGTGAGGAATAAGCACTGCTTTTGTTAATTTGCATAGGCAGAATAGAGACTTCTGGGAAAAGGCCGAAATTACAGTCACAGAAAATGGCTGCATCTATAGAGAACGCTAAGAAGTGTTGGCAGCTTTTCCTCTGACCCTGGCCACTTTTACAAGCAATCCTATGATAGTCAGCAGGACCCACCCTAAAAAGGAAGGGGCATCCACTTGGACCCTTTCCACCTTTTCTAAATCTCGCCTGATCGAGCCTGATCGAGCAGATAAGCACATGTCATTCTCATTTCAGAAAGGTATTGGTTAGCTTGCTGCTAGCAGCTCAGTTATGTTATGATGTTAGAGGCTATGCAAGGAATGCTTTAGTCCAGCGATATGCAGTTTTTATTGCGCCTTGCATTCAGCAGGAAGATCTTTAGCTTGAATCTGTGGCCTAGGTATTCACCTTGGTATTTCTTTTGGCACAAAGTGAAGGAGTATTTGAGAGAAAATGCACAATGTGTTTCTTATGTTGTTATGAACAACTTGTTACTCTTTCTCATTAAGCTTCAGCCACTGAAGAAATATATAAATAAGGGCTGACTTCCTGTAAGACGTGTCCAAAGCTGGGACGGAATAAAAGGAGACACTTGTAAATGAAAGCGCTATCGTTTGAGAAAGGGTAAGTTGAGACTGACTTTCATGCGTATTCACAGACCAAGCATCATAAAGATACCAGCATGATCTTCATTGCGGGCTTAGAGCCGGTATTAGCTTTTGAGAGGAAAGAGGATTTTGAGGGCTCGTTGGTCTAGGGGTATGATTCTCGCTTTGGGTGCGAGAGGTCCCGGGTTCAAATCCCGGACGAGCCCTTTTCTTGGTACTCTTTTCAAGTTGTTTTGAAGTTTGCGTTTCAAAACCAACATCAATTTTTTCTTTGCAGTAGTGGATAATTCTTTGCTAGAGTCTCATGCTTCAGCCCTGCCCAGTCTGAGCTAATACCAAACATCTGGTCTTGCATGGCATGTACGAGCGTTCAGCTAGGGATGTCGGGCAGGTTGCATGAAAGAAATCTAAAGCCAGAGGCCCATGGAATAGCCAGTTCGGAGCAGTTTCATTACAGAAAAATCAACTGTAGGTATCTGTTTCTGTAGTGTAGTGGTTATCACGTTTGCCTCACACGCGAAAGGTCCCCGGTTCGAAACCGGGCAGAAACAGTTGTTATATTGTGTTGGCTACAATGTTGATAGGTGCCGTTTTGCCATGGAATTGTCCAAGCCCTGAAGATTATTTCATGCAATCTCGTTCCAAGAAAGGGAATTCTCACAAAACACTAAAGTAATCGGCGTGTGGATGTATCTGTTGGTTCTCAGACCTTGCTTTCAAAAGAGCCCTGCAATCGGTTCACTGCTCACCTAGAACAAGCATTAACATGGAGAATTGTTGGCACCAACAGGAATCTTATTTTAGTGGAGTGTTTCTGGCTTTGAGTGCAGAGGCCCTCGGCTCAATTCCAAGATGATCCTTCTCAAGGTGATGATACAAATGCATTGTCACCTTTACGTTTAATGTCAGAATCATTTATTTCCAGTTGGTGGTGTAAGAATGTTTGCAACAGTATGGCGATTTTTCCTAGCCATGCATGAATGAAAGCATATCACTCGCCTTTAGGTGTTTTTCTAATACATTGATATTTGCATCTTCCTTCCTAGCCTGCATGTTTGACTATCTTACAGGCTGCATGTAATAAGTATCACATCAGGGCCCTTCTTCTACTCAATTCACAACTGTTCTATCACGACATAGATAAGAAAGCTGCATCTGCTTTTGTTGTGTAGTGGTAATCAGGTTTACCTGACGTGTGAAAGCCCCATGCTTTGAAAGTACACAGTAACAAAGAAACCGATGACTTTTATAAAAAGGTGTCATGTGTGTCTCTTACTTTGCACAAAAAGTGCCAGAGATGACTTCATTTGCAGTCACTTGAAAAGTAGGGATTCTCCAATAAATGGTAAATGGTTGAAACAAATCTGAAGAAATGCATGACATACCTGTGTGTGTGTGTGTACGCATGTATGTATATATAGGGAGAGAGAGAGCGTCAATATAAACAGACTTTATTTCAATCAAGCTGTCTTTTCTATCCTTCAGGAGCAGAATGTTCTGATCATCAGCGCTCCAGAATGTAGTGTTTTCTTGGCAAGCATCACATATTGTGATGTTTTAGCTAAAAGTTCCATATCCTAGAGACTGATATATTCCTCTGTACTTGTACCTTGGGGATTCATCAAAACCTGGCATCATAAGCAGCTTTCTACTGCCACAGACTGGACAGCGAAACAATTTAAAATATCCCAGAAAAAGAAAATAAGCATGCTTAATCAGAGCTTTCTGGACAGGAAGGACATTTGAGCAAGTGAGGAATAAGCACTGCTTTTGTTAATTTGCATAGGCAGAATAGAGACTTCTGGGAAAAGGCCGAAATTACAGTCACAGAAAATGGCTGCATCTATAGAGAACGCTAAGAAGTGTTGGCAGCTTTTCCTCTGACCCTGGCCACTTTTACAAGCAATCCTATGATAGTCAGCAGGACCCACCCTAAAAAGGAAGGGGCATCCACTTGGACCCTTTCCACCTTTTCTAAATCTCGCCTGATCGAGCCTGATCGAGCAGATAAGCACATGTCATTCTCATTTCAGAAAGGTATTGGTTAGCTTGCTGCTAGCACCTCAGTTATGTTATGATGTTAGAGGCTATGCAAGGAATGCTTTAGTCCAGCGATATGCAGTTTTTATTGCGCCTTGCATTCAGCAGGAAGATCTTTAGCTTGAATCTGTGGCCTAGGTATTCACCTTGGTATTTCTTTTGGCACAAAGTGAAGGAGTATTTGAGAGAAAATGCACAATGTGTTTCTTATGTTGTTATGAACAACTTGTTACTCTTTCTCATTAAGCTTCAGCCACTGAAGAAATATATAAATAAGGGCTGACTTCCTGTAAGACGTGTCCAAAGCTGGGACGGAATAAAAGGAGACACTTGTAAATGATAGCGCTATCGTTTGAGAAAGGGTAAGTTGAGACTGACTTTCATGCGTATTCACAGACCAAGCATCATAAAGATACCAGCATGATCTTCATTGCGGGCTTAGAGCCGGTATTAGCTTTTGAGAGGAAAGAGGATTTTGAGGGCTCGTTGGTCTAGGGGTATGATTCTCGCTTTGGGTGCGAGAGGTCCCGGGTTCAAATCCCGGACGAGCCCTTTTCTTGGTACTCTTTTCAAGTTGTTTTGAAGTTTGCGTTTCAAAACCAACATCAATTTTTTCTTTGCAGTAGTGGATAATTCTTTGCTAGAGTCTCATGCTTCAGCCCTGCCCAGTCTGAGCTAATACCAAACATCTGGTCTTGCATGGCATGTACGAGCGTTCAGCTAGGGATGTCGGGCAGGTTGCATGAAAGAAATCTAAAGCCAGAGGCCCATGGAATAGCCAGTTCGGAGCAGTTTCATTACAGAAAAATCAACTGTAGGTATCTGTTTCTGTAGTGTAGTGGTTATCACGTTTGCCTCACACGCGAAAGGTCCCCGGTTCGAAACCGGGCAGAAACAGTTGTTATATTGTGTTGGCTACAATGTTGATAGGTGCCGTTTTGCCATGGAATTGTCCAAGCCCTGAAGATTATTTCATGCAATCTCGTTCCAAGAAAGGGAATTCTCTCAAAACACTAAAGTAATCGGCGTGTGGATGTATCTGTTGGTTCTCAGACCTTGCTTTCAAAAGAGCCCTGCAATCGGTTCACTGCTCACCTAGAACAAGCATTAACATGGAGAATTGTTGGCACCAACAGGAATCTTATTTTAGTGGAGTGTTTCTGGCTTTGAGTGCAGAGGCCCTCGGCTCAATTCCAAGATGATCCTTCTCAAGGTGATGATACAAATGCATTGTCACCTTTACGTTTAATGTCAGAATCATTTATTTCCAGTTGGTGGTGTAAGAATGTTTGCAACAGTATGGCGATTTTTCCTAGCCATGCATGAATGAAAGCATATCACTCGCCTTTAGGTGTTTTTCTAATACATTGATATTTGCATCTTCCTTCCTAGCCTGCATGTTTGACTATCTTACAGGCTGCATGTAATAAGTATCACATCAGGGCCCTTCTTCTACTCAATTCACAACTGTTCTATCACGACATAGATAAGAAAGCTGCATCTGCTTTTGTTGTGTAGTGGTAATCAGGTTTACCTGACGTGTGAAAGCCCCATGCTTTGAAAGTACACAGTAACAAAGAAACCGATGACTTTTATAAAAAGGTGTCATGTGTGTCTCTTACTTTGCACAAAAAGTGCCAGAGATGACTTCATTTGCAGTCACTTGAAAAGTAGGGATTCTCCAATAAATGGTAAATGGTTGAAACAAATCTGAAGAAATGCATGACATACCTGTGTGTGTGTGTGTACGCATGTATGTATATATAGGGAGAGAGAGAGCGTCAATATAAACAGACTTTATTTCAATCAAGCTGTCTTTTCTATCCTTCAGGAGCAGAATGTTCTGATCATCAGCGCTCCAGAATGTAGTGTTTTCTTGGCAAGCATCACATATTGTGATGTTTTAGCTAAAAGTTCCATATCCTAGAGACTGATATATTCCTCTGTACTTGTACCTTGGGGATTCATCAAAACCTGGCATCATAAGCAGCTTTCTACTGCCACAGACTGGACAGCGAAACAATTTAAAATATCCCAGAAAAAGAAAATAAGCATGCTTAATCAGAGCTTTCTGGACAGGAAGGACATTTGAGCAAGTGAGGAATAAGCACTGCTTTTGTTAATTTGCATAGGCAGAATAGAGACTTCTGGGAAAAGGCCGAAATTACAGTCACAGAAAATGGCTGCATCTATAGAGAACGCTAAGAAGTGTTGGCAGCTTTTCCTCTGACCCTGGCCACTTTTACAAGCAATCCTATGATAGTCAGCAGGACCCACCCTAAAAAGGAAGGGGCATCCACTTGGACCCTTTCCACCTTTTCTAAATCTCGCCTGATCGAGCCTGATCGAGCAGATAAGCACATGTCATTCTCATTTCAGAAAGGTATTGGTTAGCTTGCTGCTAGCAGCTCAGTTATGTTATGATGTTAGAGGCTATGCAAGGAATGCTTTAGTCCAGCGATATGCAGTTTTTATTGCGCCTTGCATTCAGCAGGAAGATCTTTAGCTTGAATCTGTGGCCTAGGTATTCACCTTGGTATTTTTTTTGGCACAAAGTGAAGGAGTATTTGAGAGAAAATGCACAATGTGTTTCTTATGTTGTTATGAACAACTTGTTACTCTTTCTCATTAAGCTTCAGCCACTGCAGAAATATATAAATAAGGGCTGACTTCCTGTAAGACGTGTCCAAAGCTGGGACGGAATAAAAGGAGACACTTGTAAATGATAGTGCTATCGTTTGAGAAAGGGTAAGTTGAGACTGACTTTCATGCGTATTCACAGACCAAGCATCATAAAGATACCAGCATGATCTTCATTGCGGGCTTAGAGCCGGTATTAGCTTTTGAGAGGTAAGAGGATTTTGAGGGCTCGTTGGTCTAGGGGTATGATTCTCGCTTTGGGTGCGAGAGGTCCCGGGTTCAAATCCCGGACGAGCCCTTTTCTTGGTACTCTTTTCAAGTTGTTTTGAAGTTTGCGTTTCAAAACCAACATCAATTTTTTCTTTGCAGTAGTGGATAATTCTTTGCTAGAGTCTCATGCTTCAGCCCTGCCCAGTCTGAGCTAATACCAAACATCTGGTCTTGCATGGCATGTACGAGCGTTCAGCTAGGGATGTCGGGCAGGTTGCATGAAAGAAATCTAAAGCCAGAGGCCCATGGAATAGCCAGTTCGGAGCAGTTTCATTACAGAAAAATCAACTGTAGGTATCTGTTTCTGTAGTGTAGTGGTTATCACGTTTACCTCACACGCGAAAGGTCCCCGGTTCGAAACCGGGCAGAAACAGTTGTTATATTGTGTTGGCTACAATGTTGATAGGTGCCGTTTTGCCATGGAATTGTCCAAGCCCTGAAGATTATTTCATGCAATCTCGTTCCAAGAAAGGGAATTCTCTCAAAACACTAAAGTAATCGGCGTGTGGATGTATCTGTTGGTTCTCAGACCTTGCTTTCAAAAGAGCCCTGCAATCGGTTCACTGCTCACCTAGAACAAGCATTAACATGGAGAATTGTTGGCACCAACAGGAATCTTATTTTAGTGGAGTGTTTCTGGCTTTGAGTGCAGAGGCCCTCGGCTCAATTCCAAGATGATCCTTCTCAAGGTGATGATACAAATGCATTGTCACCTTTACGTTTAATGTCAGAATCATTTATTTCCAGTTGGTGGTGTAAGAATGTTTGCAACAGTATGGCGATTTTTCCTAGCCATGCATGAATTTAAGCATATCACTCGCCTTTAGGTGTTTTTCTAATACATTGATATTTGCATCTTCCTTCCTAGCCTGCATGTTTGACTATCTTACAGGCTGCATGTAATAAGTATCACATCAGGGCCCTTCTTCTACTCAATTCACAACTGTTCTATCACGACATAGATAAGAAAGCTGCATCTGCTTTTGTTGTGTAGTGGTAATCAGGTTTACCTGACGTGTGAAAGCCCCATGCTTTGAAAGTACACAGTAACAAAGAAACCGATGACTTTTATAAAAAGGTGTCATGTGTGTCTCTTACTTTGCACAAAAAGTGCCAGAGATGACTTCATTTGCAGTCACTTGAAAAGTAGGGATTCTCCAATAAATGGTAAATGGTTGAAACAAATCTGAAGAAATGCATGACATACCTGTGTGTGTGTGTGTACGCATGTATGTATATATAGGGAGAGAGAGAGCGTCAATATAAACAGACTTTATTTCAATCAAGCTGTCTTTTCTATCCTTCAGGAGCAGAATGTTCTGATCATCAGCGCTCCAGAATGTAGTGTTTTCTTGGCAAGCATCACATATTGTGATGTTTTAGCTAAAAGTTCCATATCCTAGAGACTGATATATTCCTCTGTACTTGTACCTTGGGGATTCATCAAAACCTGGCATCATAAGCAGCTTTCTACTGCCACAGACTGGACAGCGAAACAATTTAAAATATCCCAGAAAAAGAAAATAAGCATGCTTAATCAGAGCTTTCTGGACAGGAAGGACATTTGAGCAAGTGAGGAATAAGCACTGCTTTTGTTAATTTGCATAGGCAGAATAGAGACTTCTGGGAAAAGGCCGAAATTACAGTCACAGAAAATGGCTGCATCTATAGAGAACGCTAAGAAGTGTTGGCAGCTTTTCCTCTGACCCTGGCCACTTTTACAAGCAATCCTATGATAGTCAGCAGGACCCACCCTAAAAAGGAAGGGGCATCCACTTGGACCCTTTCCACCTTTTCTAAATCTCGCCTGATCGAGCACTGATTGAGCAGATAAGCACATGTCATTCTCATTTCAGAAAGGTATTGGTTAGCTTGCTGCTAGCAGCTCAGTTATGTTATGATGTTAGAGGCTATGCAAGGAATGCTTTAGTCCAGCGATATGCAGTTTTTATTGCGCCTTGCATTCAGCAGGAAGATCTTTAGCTTGAATCTGTGGCCTAGGTATTCACCTTGGTATTTCTTTTGGCACAAAGTGAAGGAGTATTTGAGAGAAAATGCACAATGTGTTTCTTATGTTGTTATGAACAACTTGTTACTCTTTCTCATTAAGCTTCAGCCACTGAAGAAATATATAAATAAGGGCTGACTTCCTGTAAGACGTGTCCAAAGCTGGGACGGAATAAAAGGAGACACTTGTAAATGATAGTGCTATCGTTTGAGAAAGGGTAAGTTGAGACTGACTTTCATGCGTATTCACAGACCAAGCATCATAAAGATACCAGCATGATCTTCATTGCGGGCTTAGAGCCGGTATTAGCTTTTGAGAGGTAAGAGGATTTTGAGGGCTCGTTGGTCTAGGGGTATGATTCTCGCTTTGGGTGCGAGAGGTCCCGGGTTCAAATCCCGGACGAGCCCTTTTCTTGGTACTCTTTTCAAGTTGTTTTGAAGTTTGCGTTTCAAAACCAACATCAATTTTTTCTTTGCAGTAGTGGATAATTCTTTGCTAGAGTCTCATGCTTCAGCCCTGCCCAGTCTGAGCTAATACCAAACATCTGGTCTTGCATGGCATGTACGAGCGTTCAGCTAGGGATGTCGGGCAGGTTGCATGAAAGAAATCTAAAGCCAGAGGCCCATGGAATAGCCAGTTCGGAGCAGTTTCATTACAGAAAAATCAACTGTAGGTATCTGTTTCTGTAGTGTAGTGGTTATCACGTTTGCCTCACACGCGAAAGGTCCCCGGTTCGAAACCGGGCAGAAACAGTTGTTATATTGTGTTGGCTACAATGTTGATAGGTGCCGTTTTGCCATGGAATTGTCCAAGCCCTGAAGATTATTTCATGCAATCTCGTTCCAAGAAAGGGAATTCTCTCAAAACACTAAAGTAATCGGCGTGTGGATGTATCTGTTGGTTCTCAGACCTTGCTTTCAAAAGAGCCCTGCAATCGGTTCACTGCTCACCTAGAACAAGCATTAACATGGAGAATTGTTGGCACCAACAGGAATCTTATTTTAGTGGAGTGTTTCTGGCTTTGAGTGCAGAGGCCCTCGGCTCAATTCCAAGATGATCCTTCTCAAGGTGATGATACAAATGCATTGTCACCTTTACGTTTAATGTCAGAATCATTTATTTCCAGTTGGTGGTGTAAGAATGTTTGCAACAGTATGGCGATTTTTCCTAGCCATGCATGAATGAAAGCATATCACTCGCCTTTAGGTGTTTTTCTAATACATTGATATTTGCATCTTCCTTCCTAGCCTGCATGTTTGACTATCTTACAGGCTGCATGTAATAAGTATCACATCAGGGCCCTTCTTCTACTCAATTCACAACTGTTCTATCACGACATAGATAAGAAAGCTGCATCTGCTTTTGTTGTGTAGTGGTAATCAGGTTTACCTGACGTGTGAAAGCCCCATGCTTTGAAAGTACACAGTAACAAAGAAACCGATGACTTTTATAAAAAGGTGTCATGTGTGTCTCTTACTTTGCACAAAAAGTGCCAGAGATGACTTCATTTGCAGTCACTTGAAAAGTAGGGATTCTCCAATAAATGGTAAATGGTTGAAACAAATCTGAAGAAATGCATGACATACCTGTGTGTGTGTGTGTACGCATGTATGTATATATAGGGAGAGAGAGAGCGTCAATATAAACAGACTTTATTTCAATCAAGCTGTCTTTTCTATCCTTCAGGAGCAGAATGTTCTGATCATCAGCGCTCCAGAATGTAGTGTTTTCTTGGCAAGCATCACATATTGTGATGTTTTAGCTAAAAGTTCCATATCCTAGAGACTGATATATTCCTCTGTACTTGTACCTTGGGGATTCATCAAAACCTGGCATCATAAGCAGCTTTCTACTGCCACAGACTGGACAGCGAAACAATTTAAAATATCCCAGAAAAAGAAAATAAGCATGCTTAATCAGAGCTTTCTGGACAGGAAGGACATTTGAGCAAGTGAGGAATAAGCACTGCTTTTGTTAATTTGCATAGGCAGAATAGAGACTTCTGGGAAAAGGCCGAAATTACAGTCACAGAAAATGGCTGCATCTATAGAGAACGCTAAGAAGTGTTGGCAGCTTTTCCTCTGACCCTGGCCACTTTTACAAGCAATCCTATGATAGTCAGCAGGACCCACCCTAAAAAGGAAGGGGCATCCACTTGGACCCTTTCCACCTTTTCTAAATCTCGCCTGATCGAGCCTGATCGAGCAGATAAGCACATGTCATTCTCATTTCAGAAAGGTATTGGTTAGCTTGCTGCTAGCAGCTCAGTTATGTTATGATGTTAGAGGCTATGCAAGGAATGCTTTAGTCCAGCGATATGCAGTTTTTATTGCGCCTTGCATTCAGCAGGAAGATCTTTAGCTTGAATCTGTGGCCTAGGTATTCACCTTGGTATTTTTTTTGGCACAAAGTGAAGGAGTATTTGAGAGAAAATGCACAATGTGTTTCTTATGTTGTTATGAACAACTTGTTACTCTTTCTCATTAAGCTTCAGCCACTGCAGAAATATATAAATAAGGGCTGACTTCCTGTAAGACGTGTCCAAAGCTGGGACGGAATAAAAGGAGACACTTGTAAATGATAGTGCTATCGTTTGAGAAAGGGTAAGTTGAGACTGACTTTCATGCGTATTCACAGACCAAGCATCATAAAGATACCAGCATGATCTTCATTGCGGGCTTAGAGCCGGTATTAGCTTTTGAGAGGTAAGCGGATTTTGAGGGCTCGTTGGTCTAGGGGTATGATTCTCGCTTTGGGTGCGAGAGGTCCCGGGTTCAAATCCCGGACGAGCCCTTTTCTTGGTACTCTTTTCAAGTTGTTTTGAAGTTTGCGTTTCAAAACCAACATCAATTTTTTCTTTGCAGTAGTGGATAATTCTTTGCTAGAGTCTCATGCTTCAGCCCTGCCCAGTCTGAGCTAATACCAAACATCTGGTCTTGCATGGCATGTACGAGCGTTCAGCTAGGGATGTCGGGCAGGTTGCATGAAAGAAATCTAAAGCCAGAGGCCCATGGAATAGCCAGTTCGGAGCAGTTTCATTACAGAAAAATCAACTGTAGGTATCTGATTCTGTAGTGTAGTGGTTATCACGTTTGCCTCACACGCGAAAGGTCCCCGGTTCGAAACCGGGCAGAAACAGTTGTTATATTGTGTTGGCTACAATGTTGATAGGTGCCGTTTTGCCATGGAATTGTCCAAGCCCTGAAGATTATTTCATGCAATCTCGTTCCAAGAAAGGGAATTCTCTCAAAACACTAAAGTAATCGGCGTGTGGATGTATCTGTTGGTTCTCAGACCTTGCTTTCAAAAGAGCCCTGCAATCGGTTCACTGCTCACCTAGAACAAGCATTAACATGGAGAATTGTTGGCACCAACAGGAATCTTATTTTAGTGGAGTGTTTCTGGCTTTGAGTGCAGAGGCCCTCGGCTCAATTCCAAGATGATCCTTCTCAAGGTGATGATACAAATGCATTGTCACCTTTACGTTTAATGTCAGAATCATTTATTTCCAGTTGGTGGTGTAAGAATGTTTGCAACAGTATGGCGATTTTTCCTAGCCATGCATGAATTTAAGCATATCACTCGCCTTTAGGTGTTTTTCTAATACATTGATATTTGCATCTTCCTTCCTAGCCTGCATGTTTGACTATCTTACAGGCTGCATGTAATAAGTATCACATCAGGGCCCTTCTTCTACTCAATTCACAACTGTTCTATCACGACATAGATAAGAAAGCTGCATCTGCTTTTGTTGTGTAGTGGTAATCAGGTTTACCTGACGTGTGAAAGCCCCATGCTTTGAAAGTACACAGTAACAAAGAAACCGATGACTTTTATAAAAAGGTGTCATGTGTGTCTCTTACTTTGCACAAAAAGTGCCAGAGATGACTTCATTTGCAGTCACTTGAAAAGTAGGGATTCTCCAATAAATGGTAAATGGTTGAAACAAATCTGAAGAAATGCATGACATACCTGTGTGTGTGTGTGTACGCATGTATGTATATATAGGGAGAGAGAGAGCGTCAATATAAACAGACTTTATTTCAATCAAGCTGTCTTTTCTATCCTTCAGGAGCAGAATGTTCTGATCATCAGCGCTCCAGAATGTAGTGTTTTCTTGGCAAGCATCACATATTGTGATGTTTTAGCTAAAAGTTCCATATCCTAGAGACTGATATATTCCTCTGTACTTGTACCTTGGGGATTCATCAAAACCTGGCATCATAAGCAGCTTTCTACTGCCACAGACTGGACAGCGAAACAATTTAAAATATCCCAGAAAAAGAAAATAAGCATGCTTAATCAGAGCTTTCTGGACAGGAAGGACATTTGAGCAAGTGAGGAATAAGCACTGCTTTTGTTAATTTGCATAGGCAGAATAGAGACTTCTGGGAAAAGGCCGAAATTACAGTCACAGAAAATGGCTGCATCTATAGAGAACGCTAAGAAGTGTTGGCAGCTTTTCCTCTGACCCTGGCCACTTTTACAAGCAATCCTATGATAGTCAGCAGGACCCACCCTAAAAAGGAAGGGGCATCCACTTGGACCCTTTCCACCTTTTCTAAATCTCGCCTGATCGAGCCCTGATCGAGCCGATAAGCACATGTCATTCTCATTTCAGAAAGGTATTGGTTAGCTTGCTGCTAGCAGCTCAGTTATGTTATGATGTTAGAGGCTATGCAAGGAATGCTTTAGTCCAGCGATATGCAGTTTTTATTGCGCCTTGCATTCAGCAGGAAGATCTTTAGCTTGAATCTGTGGCCTAGGTATTCACCTTGGTATTTTTTTTGGCACAAAGTGAAGGAGTATTTGAGAGAAAATGCACAATGTGTTTCTTATGTTGTTATGAACAACTTGTTACTCTTTCTCATTAAGCTACAGCCACTGCAGAAATATATAAATAAGGGCTGACTTCCTGTAAGACGTGTCCAAAGCTGGGACGGAATAAAAGGAGACACTTGTAAATGATAGTGCTATCGTTTGAGAAAGGGTAAGTTGAGACTGACTTTCATGCGTATTCACAGACCAAGCATCATAAAGATACCAGCATGATCTTCATTGCGGGCTTAGAGCCGGTATTAGCTTTTGAGAGGTAAGAGGATTTTGAGGGCTCGTTGGTCTAGGGGTATGATTCTCGCTTTGGGTGCGAGAGGTCCCGGGTTCAAATCCCGGACGAGCCCTTTTCTTGGTACTCTTTTCAAGTTGTTTTGAAGTTTGCGTTTCAAAACCAACATCAATTTTTTCTTTGCAGTAGTGGATAATTCTTTGCTAGAGTCTCATGCTTCAGCCCTGCCCAGTCTGAGCTAATACCAAACATCTGGTCTTGCATGGCATGTACGAGCGTTCAGCTAGGGATGTCGGGCAGGTTGCATGAAAGAAATCTAAAGCCAGAGGCCCATGGAATAGCCAGTTCGGAGCAGTTTCATTACAGAAAAATCAACTGTAGGTATCTGTTTCTGTAGTGTAGTGGTTATCACGTTCGCCTCACACGCAAAAGGTCCCCGGTTCGAAACCGGGCAGAAACAGTTGTTATATTGTGTCGGCTACAATGTTGATAGGTGCCGTTTTGCCATGGAATTGTCCAAGCCCTGAAGATTATTTCATGCAATCTCGTTCCAAGAAAGGGAATTCTCTCAAAACACTAAAGTAATCGGCGTGTGGATGTATCTGTTGGTTCTCAGACATTGCTTTCAAAAGAGCCCTGCAATCGGTTCACTGCTCACCTAGAACAAGCATTAACATGGAGAATTGTTGGCACCAACAGGAATCTTATTTTAGTGGAGTGTTTCTGGCTTTGAGTGCAGAGGCCCTCGGCTCAATTCCAAGATGATCCTTCTCAGGGTGATGATACAAATGCATTGTCACCTTTACGTTTAATGTCAGAATCATTTATTTCCAGTTGGTGGTGTAAGAATGTTTGCAACAGTATGGCGATTTTTCCTAGCCATGCATGAATGAAAGCATATCACTCGCCTTTAGGTGTTTTTCTAATACATTGATATTTGCATCTTCCTTCCTAGCCTGCATGTTTGACTATCTTACAGGCTGCATGTAATAAGTATCACATCAGGGCCCTTCTTCTACTCAATTCACAACTGTTCTATCACGACATAGATAAGAAAGCTGCATCTGCTTTTGTTGTGTAGTGGTAATCAGGTTTACCTGACGTGTGAAAGCCCCATGCTTTGAAAGTACACAGTAACAAAGAAACCGATGACTTTTATAAAAAGGTGTCATGTGTGTCTCTTACTTTGCACAAAAAGTGCCAGAGATGACTTCATTTGCAGTCACTTGAAAAGTAGGGATTCTCCAATAAATGGTAAATGGTTGAAACAAATCTGAAGAAATGCATGACATACCTGTGTGTGTGTGTGTATGCATGTATGTATATATGGGGAGAGAGAGAGCGTCAATATAAACAGACTTTATTTCAATCAAGCTGTCTTTTCTATCCTTCAGGAGCAGAATGTTCTGATCATCAGCGCTCCAGAATGTAGTGTTTTCTTGGCAAGCATCACATATTGTGATGTGTTAGCTAAAAGTTCCATATCCTAGAGACTGATATATTCCTCTGTACTTGTACCTTGGGGATTCATCAAAACCTGGCATCATAAGCAGCTTTCTACTGCCACAGACTGGACAGCGAAACAATTTAAAATATCCCAGAAAAAGAAAATAAGCATGCTTAATCAGAGCTTTCTGGACAGGAAGGACATTTGAGCAAGTGAGGAATAAGCACTGCTTTTGTTAATTTGCATAGGCAGAATAGAGACTTCTGGGAAAAGGCCGAAATTACAGTCACAGAAAATGGCTGCATCTATAGAGAACGCTAAGAAGTGTTGGCAGCTTTTCCTCTGACCCTGGCCACTTTTACAAGCAATCCTATGATAGTCAGCAGGACCCACCCTAAAAAGGAAGGGGCATCCACTTGGACCCTTTCCACCTTTTCTAAATCTCGCCTGATCGAGCCTGATTGAGCACTGATTGAGCAGATAAGCACATGTCATTCTCATTTCAGAAAGGTATTGGTTAGCTTGCTGCTAGCAGCTCAGTTATGTTATGATGTTAGAGGCTATGCAAGGAATGCTTTAGTCCAGCGATATGCAGTTTTTATTGCGCCTTGCATTCAGCAGGAAGATCTTTAGCTTGAATCTGTGGCCTAGGTATTCACCTTGGTATTTCTTTTGGCACAAAGTGAAGGAGTATTTAAGAGAAAATGCACAATGTGTTTCTTATGTTGTTATGAACAACTTGTTACTCTTTCTCATTAAGCTTCAGCCACTGAAGAAATATATAAATAAGGGCTGACTTCCTGTAAGACGTGTCCAAAGCTGGGACGGAATAAAAGGAGACACTTGTAAATGATAGTGCTATCGTTTGAGAAAGGGTAAGTTGAGACTGACTTTCATGCGTATTCACAGACCAAGCATCATAAAGATACCAGCATGATCTT
Organism: Triturus cristatus; assembly: GCF_964204655.1. Taxonomy (NCBI): domain Eukaryota; kingdom Metazoa; phylum Chordata; class Amphibia; order Caudata; family Salamandridae; genus Triturus; species Triturus cristatus. The sequence goes on along the minus strand of NC_140591.1, from coordinate 739,196,155 downwards.
CATTGCGGGCTTAGAGCCGGTATTAGCTTTTGAGAGGTAAGAGGATTTTGAGGGCTCGTTGGTCTAGGGGTATGATTCTCGCTTTGGGTGCGAGAGGTCCCGGGTTCAAATCCCGGACGAGCCCTTTTCTTGGTACTCTTTTCAAGTTGTTTTGAAGTTTGCGTTTCAAAACCAACATCAATTTTTTCTTTGCAGTAGTGGATAATTCTTTGCTAGAGTCTCATGCTTCAGCCCTGCCCAGTCTGAGCTAATACCAAACATCTGGTCTTGCATGGCATGTACGAGCGTTCAGCTAGGGATGTCGGGCAGGTTGCATGAAAGAAATCTAAAGCCAGAGGCCCATGGAATAGCCAGTTCGGAGCAGTTTCATTACAGAAAAATCAACTGTAGGTATCTGTTTCTGTAGTGTAGTGGTTATCTCGTTTGCCTCACACGCGAAAGGTCCCCGGTTCGAAACCGGGCAGAAACAGTTGTTATATTGTGTTGGCTACAATGTTGATAGGTGCCGTTTTGCCATGGAATTGTCCAAGCCCTGAAGATTATTTCATGCAATCTCGTTCCAAGAAAGGGAATGCTCTCAAAACACTAAAGTAATCGGCGTGTGGATGTATCTGTTGGTTCTCAGACCTTGCTTTCAAAAGAGCCCTGCAATCGGTTCACTGCTCACCTAGAACAAGCATTAACATGGAGAATTGTTGGCACCAACAGGAATCTTATTTTAGTGGAGTGTTTCTGGCTTTGAGTGCAGAGGCCCTCGGCTCAATTCCAAGATGATCCTTCTCAAGGTGATGATACAAATGCATTGTCACCTTTACGTTTAATGTCAGAATCATTTATTTCCAGTTGGTGGTGTAAGAATGTTTGCAACAGTATGGCGATTTTTCCTAGCCATGCATGAATGAAAGCATATCACTCGCCTTTAGGTGTTTTTCTAATACATTGATATTTGCATCTTCCTTCCTAGCCTGCATGTTTGACTATCTTACAGGCTGCATGTAATAAGTATCACATCAGGGCCCTTCTTCTACTCAATTCACAACTGTTCTATCACGACATAGATAAGAAAGCTGCATCTGCTTTTGTTGTGTAGTGGTAATCAGGTTTACCTGACGTGTGAGAGCCCCATGCTTTGAAAGTACACAGTAACAAAGAAACCGATGACTTTTATAAAAAGGTGTCATGTGTGTCTCTTACTTTGCACAAAAAGTGCCAGAGATGACTTCATTTGCAGTCACTTGAAAAGTAGGGATTCTCCAATAAATGGTAAATGGTTGAAACAAATCTGAAGAAATGCATGACATACCTGTGTGTGTGTGTGTACGCATGTATGTATATATAGGGAGAGAGAGAGCGTCAATATAAACAGACTTTATTTCAATCAAGCTGTCTTTTCTATCCTTCAGGAGCAGAATGTTCTGATCATCAGCGCTCCAGAATGTAGTGTTTTCTTGGCAAGCATCACATATTGTGATGTTTTAGCTAAAAGTTCCATATCCTAGAGACTGATATATTCCTCTGTACTTGTACCTTGGGGATTCATCAAAACCTGGCATCATAAGCAGCTTTCTACTGCCACAGACTGGACAGCGAAACAATTTAAAATATCCCAGAAAAAGAAAATAAGCATGCTTAATCAGAGCTTTCTGGACAGGAAGGACATTTGAGCAAGTGAGGAATAAGCACTGCTTTTGTTAATTTGCATAGGCAGAATAGAGACTTCTGGGAAAAGGCCGAAATTACAGTCACAGAAAATGGCTGCATCTATAGAGAACGCTAAGAAGTGTTGGCAGCTTTTCCTCTGACCCTGGCCACTTTTACAAGCAATCCTATGATAGTCAGCAGGACCCACCCTAAAAAGGAAGGGGCATACACTTGGACCCTTTCCACCTTTTCTAAATCTCGCCTGATCGAGCCCTGATCGAGCCGATAAGCACATGTAATTCTCATTTCAGAAAGGTATTGGTTAGCTTGCTGCTAGCAGCTCAGTTATGTTATGATGTTAGAGGCTATGCAAGGAATGCTTTAGTCCAGCGATATGCAGTTTTTATTGCGCCTTGCATTCAGCAGGAAGATCTTTAGCTTGAATCTGTGGCCTAGGTATTCACCTTGGTATTTTTTTTGGCACAAAGTGAAGGAGTATTTGAGAGAAAATGCACAATGTGTTTCTTATGTTGTTATGAACAACTTGTTACTCTTTCTCATTAAGCTTCAGCCACTGCAGAAATATATAAATAAGGTCTGACTTCCTGTAAGACGTGTCCAAAGCTGGGACGGAATAAAAGGAGACACTTGTAAATGATAGTGCTATCGTTTGAGAAAGGGTAAGTTGAGACTGACTTTCATGCGTATTCACAGACCAAGCATCATAAAGATACCAGCATGATCTTCATTGCGGGCTTAGAGCCGGTATTAGCTTTTGAGAGGTAAGAGGATTTTGAGGGCTCGTTGGTCTAGGGGTATGATTCTCGCTTTGGGTGCGAGAGGTCCCAGGTTCAAATCCCGGACGAGCCCTTTTCTTGGTACTCTTTTCAAGTTGTTTTGAAGTTTGCGTTTCAAAACCAACATCAATTTTTTCTTTGCAGTAGTGGATAATTCTTTGCTAGAGTCTCATGCTTCAGCCCTGCCCAGTCTGAGCTAATACCACACATCTGGTCTTGCATGGCATGTACGAGCGTTCAGCTAGGGATGTCGGGCAGGTTGCATGAAAGAAATCTAAAGCCAGAGGCCCATGGAATAGCCAGTTCGGAGCAGTTTCATTACAGAAAAATCAACTGTAGGTATCTGTTTCTGTAGTGTAGTGGTTATCACGTTCGCCTCACACGCGAAAGGTCCCCGGTTCGAAACCGGGCAGAAACAGTTGTTATATTGTGTTGGCTACAATGTTGATAGGTGCCGTTTTGCCATGGAATTGTCCAAGCCCTGAAGATTATTTCATGCAATCTCGTTCCAAGAAAGGGAATTCTCTCAAAACACTAAAGTAATCGGCGTGTGGATGTATCTGTTGGTTCTCAGACCTTGCTTTCAAAAGAGCCCTGCAATCGGTTCACTGCTCACCTAGAACAAGCATTAACATGGAGAATTGTTGGCACCAACAGGAATCTTATTTTAGTGGAGTGTTTCTGGCTTTGAGTGCAGAGGCCCTCGGCTCAATTCCAAGATGATCCTTCTCAGGGTGATGATACAAATGCATTGTCACCTTTACGTTTAATGTCAGAATCATTCGTTTCCAGTTGGTGGTGTAAGAATGTTTGCAACAGTATGGCGATTTTTCCTAGCCATGCATGAATGAAAGCATATCACTCGCCTTTAGGTGTTTTTCTAATACATTGATATTTGCATCTTCCTTCCTAGCCTGCATGTTTGACTATCTTACAGGCTGCATGTAATAAGTATCACATCAGGGCCCTTCTTCTACTCAATTCACAACTGTTCTATCACGACATAGATAAGAAAGCTGCATCTGCTTTTGTTGTGTAGTGGTAATCAGGTTTACCTGACGTGTGAAAGCCCCATGCTTTGAAAGTACACAGTAACAAAGAAACCAATGACTTTTATAAAAAGGTGTCATGTGTGTCTCTTACTTTGCACAAAAAGTGCCAGAGATGACTTCATTTGCAGTCACTTGAAAAGTAGGGATTCTCCAATAAATGGTAAATGGTTGAAACAAATCTGAAGAAATGCATGACATACCTGTGTGTGTGTGTGTACGCATGTATGTATATATAGGGAGAGAGAGAGCGTCAATATAAACAGACTTTATTTCAATCAAGCTGTCTTTTCTATCCTTCAGGAGCAGAATGTTCTGATCATCAGCGCTCCAGAATGTAGTGTTTTCTTGGCAAGCATCACATATTGTGATGTGTTAGCTAAAAGTTCCATATCCTAGAGACTGACATATTCCTCTGTACTTGTACCTTGGGGATTCATCAAAACCTGGCATCATAAGCAGCTTTCTACTGCCACAGACTGGACAGCGAAACAATTTAAAATATCCCAGAAAAAGAAAATAAGCATGCTTAATCAGAGCTTTCTGGACAGGAAGGACATTTGAGCAAGTGAGGAATAAGCACTGCTTTTGTTAATTTGCATAGGCAGAATAGAGACTTCTGGGAAAAGGCCGAAATTACAGTCACAGAAAATGGCTGCATCTATAGAGAACGCTAAGAAGTGTTGGCAGCTTTTCCTCTGACCCTGGCCACTTTTACAAGCAATCCTATGATAGTCAGCAGGACCCACCCTAAAAAGGAAGGGGCATCCACTTGGACCCTTTCCACCTTTTCTAAATCTCGCCTGATCGAGCCTCATTGAGCACTGATTGAGCAGATAAGCACATGTCATTCTCATTTCAGAAAGGTATTGGTTAGCTTGCTGCTAGCAGCTCAGTTATGTTATGATGTTAGAGGCTATGCAAGGAATGCTTTAGTCCAGCGATATGCAGTTTTTATTGCGCCTTGCATTCACCAGGAAGATCTTTAGCTTGAATCTGTGGCCTAGGTATTCACCTTGGTATTTCTTTTGGCACAAAGTGAAGGAGTATTTGAGAGAAAATGCACAATGTGTTTCTTAGGTTGTTATGAACAACTTGTTATTCTTTCTCATTAAGCTTCAGCCACTGCAGAAATATATAAATAAGGGCTGACTTCCTGTAAGACGTGTCCAAAGCTGGGACGGAATAAAAGGAGACACTTGTAAATGATAGTGCTATCGTTTGAGAAAGGGTAAGTTGAGACTGACTTTCATGCGTATTCACAGACCAAGCATCATAAAGATACCAGCATGATCTTCATTGCGGGCTTAGAGCCGGTATTAGCTTTTGAGAGGTAAGAGGATTTTGAGGGCTCGTTGGTCTAGGGGTATGATTCTCGCTTTGGGTGCGAGAGGTCCCGGGTTCAAATCCCGGACGAGCCCTTTTCTTGGTACTCTTTTCAAGTTGTTTTGAAGTTTGCGTTTCAAAACCAACATCAATTTTTTCTTCGCAGTAGTGGATAATTCTTTGCTAGAGTCTCATGCTTCAGCCCTGCCCAGTCTGAGCTAATACCAAACATCTGGTCTTGCATGGCATGTACGAGCGTTCAGCTAGGGATGTCGGGCAGGTTGCATGAAAGAAATCTAAAGCCAGAGGCCCATGGAATAGCCAGTTCGGAGCAGTTTCATTACAGAAAAATCAACTGTAGGTATCTGTTTCTGTAGTGTAGTGGTTATCACGTTTGCCTCACACGCGAAAGGTCCCCGGTTCGAAACCGGGCAGAAACAGTTGTTATATTGTGTTGGCTACAATGTTGATAGGTGCCGTTTTGCCATGGAATTGTCCAAGCCCTGAAGATTATTTCATGCAATCTCGTTCCAAGAAAGGGAATTCTCTCAAAACACTAAAGTAATCGGCGTGTGGATGTATCTGTTGGTTCTCAGACCTTGCTTTCAAAAGAGCCCTGCAATCGGTTCACTGCTCACCTAGAACAAGCATTAACATGGAGAATTGTTGGCACCAACAGGAATCTTATTTTAGTGGAGTGTTTCTGGCTTTGAGTGCAGAGGCCCTCGGCTCAATTCCAAGATGATCCTTCTCAAGGTGATGATACAAATGCATTGTCACCTTTACGTTCAATGTCAGAATCATTTATTTCCAGTTGGTGGTGTAAGAATGTTTGCAACAGTATGGCGATTTTTCCTAGCCATGCATGAATGAAAGCATATCACTCGCCTTTAGGTGTTTTTCTAATACATTGATATTTGCATCTTCCTTCCTAGCCTGCATGTTTGACTATCTTACAGGCTGCATGTAATAAGTATCACATCAGGGCCCTTCTTCTACTCAATTCACAACTGTTCTATCACGACATAGATAAGAAAGCTGCATCTGCTTTTGTTGTGTAGTGGTAATCAGGTTTACCTGACGTGTGAAAGCCCCATGCTTTGAAAGTACACTGTAACAAAGAAACCGATGACTTTTATAAAAAGGTGTCATGTGCGTCTCTTACTTTGCACAAAAAGTGCCAGAGATGACTTCATTTGCAGTCACTTGAAAAGTAGGGATTCTCCAATAAATGGTAAATGGTTGAAACAAATCTGAAGAAATGCATGACATACCTGTGTGTGTGTGTGTACGCATGTATGTATATATAGGGAGAGAGAGAGCGTCAATATAAACAGACTTTATTTCAATCAAGCTGTCTTTTCTATCCTTCAGGAGCAGAATGTTCTGATCATCAGCGCTCCAGAATGTAGTGTTTTCTTGGCAAGCATCACATATTGTGATGTGTTAGCTAAAAGTTCCATATCCTAGAGACTGATATATTCCTCTGTACTTGTACCTTGGGGATTCATCAAAACCTGGCATCATAAGCAGCTTTCTACTGCCACAGACTGGACAGCGAAACAATTTAAAATATCCCAGAAAAAGAAAATAAGCATGCTTAATCAGAGCTTTCTGGACAGGAAGGACCTTTGAGCAAGTGAGGAATAAGCACTGCTTTTGTTAATTTGCATAGGCAGAATAGAGAGTTCTGGGAAAAGGCCGAAATTACAGTCACAGAAAATGGCTGCATCTATAGAGAACGCTAAGAAGTGTTGGCAGCTTTTCCTCTGACCCTGACCACTTTTACAAGCAATCCTATGATAGTCAGCAGGACCCACCCTAAAAAGGAAGGGGCATCCACTTGGACCCTTTCCACCTTTTCTAAATCTCGCCTGATTGAGCACTGATTGAGCAGATAAGCACATGTCATTCTCATTTCAGAAAGGTATTGGTTAGCTTGCTGCTAGCAGCTCAGTTATGTTATGATGTTAGAGGCTATGCAAGGAATGCTTTAGTCCAGCGATATGCAGTTTTTATTGCGCCTTGCATTCAGCAGGAAGATCTTTAGCTTGAATCTGTGGCCTAGGTATTCACCTTGGTATTTCTTTTGGCACAAAGTGAAGGAGTATTTGAGAGAAAATGCACAATGTGTTTCTTATGTTGTTATGAACAACTTGTTACTCTTTCTCATTAAGCTTCAGCCACTGCAGAAATATATAAATAAGGGCTGACTTCCTGTAAGACGTGTCCAAAGCTGGGACGGAATAAAAGGAGACACTTGTAAATGATAGTGCTATCGTTTGAGAAAGGGTAAGTTGAGACTGACTTTCATGCGTATTCACAGACCAAGCATCATAAAGATACCAGCATGATCTTCATTGCGGGCTTAGAGCCGGTATTAGCTTTTGAGAGGTAAGAGGATTTTGAGGGCTCGTTGGTCTAGGGGTATGATTCTCGCTTTGGGTGCGAGAGGTCCCGGGTTCAAATCCCGGACGAGCCCTTTTCTTGGTACTCTTTTCAAGTTGTTTTGAAGTTTGCGTTTCAAAACCAACATCAATTTTTTCTTTGCAGTAGTGGATAATTCTTTGCTAGAGTCTCATGCTTCAGCCCTGCCCAGTCTGAGCTAATACCAAACATCTGGTCTTGCATGGCATGTACGAGCGTTCAGCTAGGGATGTCGGGCAGGTTGCATGAAAGAAATCTAAAGCCAGAGGCCCATGGAATAGCCAGTTCGGAGCAGTTTCATTACAGAAAAATCAACTGTAGGTATCTGTTTCTGTAGTGTAGTGGTTATCACGTTTGCCTCACACGCGAAAGGTCCCTGGTTTGAAACCGGGCAGAAACAGTTGTTATATTGTGTTGGCTACAATGTTGATAGGTGCCGTTTTGCCATGGAATTGTCCAAGCCCTGAAGATTATTTCATGCAATCTCGTTCCAAGAAAGGGAATTCTCTCAAAACACTAAAGTAATCGGCGTGTGGATGTATCTGTTGGTTCTCAGACCTTGCTTTCAAAAGAGCCCTGCAATCGGTTCACTGCTCACCTAGAACAAGCATTAACATGGAGAATTGTTGGCACCAACAGGAATCTTATTTTAGTGGAGTGTTTCTGGCTTTGAGTGCAGAGGCCCTCGGCTCAATTCCAAGATGATCCTTCTCAAGGTGATGATACAAATGCATTGTCACCTTTACGTTTAATGTCAGAATCATTTATTTCCAGTTGGTGGTGTAAGAATGTTTGCAACAGTATGGCGATTTTTCCTAGCCATGCATGAATGAAAGCATATCACTCGCCTTTAGGTGTTTTTCTAATACATTGATATTTGCATCTTCCTTCCTAGCCTGCATGTTTGACTATCTTACAGGCTGCATGTAATAAGTATCACATCAGGGCCCTTCTTCTACTCAATTCACAACTGTTCTATCACGACATAGATAAGAAAGCTGCATCTGCTTTTGTTGTGTAGTGGTAATCAGGTTTACCTGACGTGTGAAAGCCCCATGCTTTGAAAGTACACAGTAACAAAGAAACCGATGACTTTTATAAAAAGGTGTCATGTGTGTCTCTTACTTTGCACAAAAAGTGCCAGAGATGACTTCATTTGCAGTCACTTGAAAAGTAGGGATTCTCCAATAAATGGTAAATGGTTGAAACAAATCTGAAGAAATGCATGACATACCTGTGTGTGTGTGTGTACGCATGTATGTATATATAGGGAGAGAGAGAGCGTCAATATAAACAGACTTTATTTCAATCAAGCTGTCTTTTCTATCCTTCAGGAGCAGAATGTTCTGATCATCAGCGCTCCAGAATGTAGTGTTTTCTTGGCAAGCATCACATATTGTGATGTGTTAGCTAAAAGTTCCATATCCTAGAGACTGATATATTCCTCTGTACTTGTACCTTGGGGATTCATCAAAACCTGGCATCATAAGCAGCTTTCTACTGCCACAGACTGGACAGCGAAACAATTTAAAATATCCCAGAAAAAGAAAATAAGCATGCTTAATCAGAGCTTTCTGGACAGGAAGGACATTTGAGCAAGTGAGGAATAAGCACTGCTTTTGTTAATTTGCATAGGCAGAATAGAGACTTCTGGGAAAAGGCCGAAATTACAGTCACAGAAAATGGCTGCATCTATAGAGAACGCTAAGAAGTGTTGGCAGCTTTTCCTCTGACCCTGGCCACTTTTACAAGCAATCCTATGATAGTCAGCAGGACCCACCCTAAAAAGGAAGGGGCATCCACTTGGACCCTTTCCACCTTTTCTAAATCTCGCCTGATCGAGCCTGATTGAGCACTGATTGAGCAGATAAGCACATGTCATTCTCATTTCAGAAAGGTATTGGTTAGCTTGCTGCTAGCAGCTCAGTTATGTTATGATGTTAGAGGCTATGCAAGGAATGCTTTAGTCCAGCGATATGCAGTTTTTATTGCGCCTTGCATTCAGCAGGAAGATCTTTAGCTTGAATCTGTGGCCTAGGTATTCACCTTGGTATTTCTTTTGGCACAAAGTGAAGGAGTATTTAAGAGAAAATGCACAATGTGTTTCTTATGTTGTTATGAACAACTTGTTACTCTTTCTCATTAAGCTTCAGCCACTGAAGAAATATATAAATAAGGGCTGACTTCCTGTAAGACGTGTCCAAAGCTGGGACGGAATAAAAGGAGACACTTGTAAATGATAGTGCTATCGTTTGAGAAAGGGTAAGTTGAGACTGACTTTCATGCGTATTCACAGACCAAGCATCATAAAGATACCAGCATGATCTTCATTGCGGGCTTAGAGCCGGTATTAGCTTTTGAGAGGTAAGAGGATTTTGAGGGCTCGTTGGTCTAGGGGTATGATTCTCGCTTTGGGTGCGAGAGGTCCCGGGTTCAAATCCCAGACGAGCCCTTTTCTTGGTACTCTTTTCAAGTTGTTTTGAAGTTTGCGTTTCAAAACCAACATCAATTTTTTCTTTGCAGTAGTGGATAATTCTTTGCTAGAGTCTCATGCTTCAGCCCTGCCCAGTCTGAGCTAATACCAAACATCTGGTCTTGCATGGCATGTACGAACGTTCAGCTAGGGATGTCGGGCAGGTTGCATGAAAGAAATCTAAAGCCAGAGGCCCATGGAATAGCCAGTTCGGAGCAGTTTCATTACAGAAAAATCAACTGTAGGTATCTGTTTCTGTAGTGTAGTGGTTATCTCGTTTGCCTCACACGCGAAAGGTCCCCGGTTCGAAACCGGGCAGAAACAGTTGTTATATTGTGTTGGCTACAATGTTGATAGGTGCCGTTTTGCCATGGAATTGTCCAAGCCCTGAAGATTATTTCATGCAATCTCGTTCCAAGAAAGGGAATGCTCTCAAAACACTAAAGTAATCGGCGTGTGAATGTATCTGTTGGTTCTCAGACCTTGCTTTCAAAAGAGCCCTGCAATCGGTTCACTGCTCACCTAGAACAAGCATTAACATGGAGAATTGTTGGCACCAACAGGAATCTTATTTTAGTGGAGTGTTTCTGGCTTTGAGTGCAGAGGCCCTCGGCTCAATTCCAAGATGATCCTTCTCAAGGTGATGATACAAATGCATTGTCACCTTTACGTTTAATGTCAGAATCATTTATTTCCAGTTGGTGGTGTAAGAATGTTTGCAACAGTATGGCGATTTTTCCTAGCCATGCATGAATGAAAGCATATCACTCGCCTTTAGGTGTTTTTCTAATACATTGATATTTGCATCTTCCTTCCTAGCCTGCATGTTTGACTATCTTACAGGCTGCATGTAATAAGTATCACATCAGGGCCCTTCTTCTACTCAATTCACAACTGTTCTATCACGACATAGATAAGAAAGCTGCATCTGCTTTTGTTGTGTAGTGGTAATCAGGTTTACCTGACGTGTGAAAGCCCCATGCTTTGAAAGTACACAGTAACAAAGAAACCGATGACTTTTATAAAAAGGTGTCATGTGTGTCTCTTACTTTGCACAAAAAGTGCCAGAGATGACTTCATTTGCAGTCACTTGAAAAGTAGGGATTCTCCAATAAATGGTAAATGGTTGAAACAAATCTGAAGAAATGCATGACATACCTGTGTGTGTGTGTGTACGCATGTATGTATATATAGGGAGAGAGAGAGCGTCAATATAAACAGACTTTATTTCAATCAAGCTGTCTTTTCTATCCTTCAGGAGCAGAATGTTCTGATCATCAGCGCTCCAGAATGTAGTGTTTTCTTGGCAAGCATCACATATTGTGATGTTTTAGCTAAAAGTTCCATATCCTAGAGACTGATATATTCCTCTGTACTTGTACCTTGGGGATTCATCAAAACCTGGCATCATAAGCAGCTTTCTACTGCCACAGACTGGACAGCGAAACAATTTAAAATATCCCAGAAAAAGAAAATAAGCATGCTTAATCAGAGCTTTCTGGACAGGAAGGACATTTGAGCAAGTGAGGAATAAGCACTGCTTTTGTTAATTTGCATAGGCAGAATAGAGACTTCTGGGAAAAGGCCGAAATTACAGTCACAGAAAATGGCTGCATCTATAGAGAACGCTAAGAAGTGTTGGCAGCTTTTCCTCTGACCCTGGCCACTTTTACAAGCAATCCTATGATAGTCAGCAGGACCCACCCTAAAAAGGAAGGGGCATCCACTTGGACCCTTTCCACCTTTTCTAAATCTCGCCTGATCGAGCCCTGATCGAGCCGATAAGCACATGTAATTCTCATTTCAGAAAGGTATTGGTTAGCTTGCTGCTAGCAGCTCAGTTATGTTATGATGTTAGAGGCTATGCAAGGAATGCTTTAGTCCAGCGATATGCAGTTTTTATTGCGCCTTGCATTCAGCAGGAAGATCTTTAGCTTGAATCTGTGGCCTAGGTATTCACCTTGGTATTTTTTTTGGCACAAAGTGAAGGAGTATTTGAGAGAAAATGCACAATGTGTTTCTTATGTTGTTATGAACAACTTGTTACTCTTTCTCATTAAGCTTCAGCCACTGCAGAAATATATAAATAAGGGCTGACTTCCTGTAAGACGTGTCCAAAGCTGGGACGGAATAAAAGGAGACACTTGTAAATGATAGTGCTATCGTTTGAGAAAGGGTAAGTTGAGACTGACTTTCATGCGTATTCACAGACCAAGCATCATAAAGATACCAGCATGATCTTCATTGCGGGCTTAGAGCCGGTATTAGCTTTTGAGAGGTAAGAGGATTTTGAGGGCTCGTTGGTCTAGGGGTATGATTCTCGCTTTGGGTGCGAGAGGTCCCAGGTTCAAATCCCGGACGAGCCCTTTTCTTGGTACTCTTTTCAAGTTGTTTTGAAGTTTGCGTTTCAAAACCAACATCAATTTTTTCTTTGCAGTAGTGGATAATTCTTTGCTAGAGTCTCATGCTTCAGCCCTGCCCAGTCTGAGCTAATACCACACATCTGGTCTTGCATGGCATGTACGAGCGTTCAGCTAGGGATGTCGGGCAGGTTGCATGAAAGAAATCTAAAGCCAGAGGCCCATGGAATAGCCAGTTCGGAGCAGTTTCATTACAGAAAAATCAACTGTAGGTATCTGTTTCTGTAGTGTAGTGGTTATCACGTTCGCCTCACACGCGAAAGGTCCCCGGTTCGAAACCGGGCAGAAACAGTTGTTATATTGTGTTGGCTACAATGTTGATAGGTGCCGTTTTGCCATGGAATTGTCCAAGCCCTGAAGATTATTTCATGCAATCTCGTTCCAAGAAAGGGAATTCTCTCAAAACACTAAAGTAATCGGCGTGTGGATGTATCTGTTGGTTCTCAGACCTTGCTTTCAAAAGAGCCCTGCAATCGGTTCACTGCTCACCTAGAACAAGCATTAACATGGAGAATTGTTGGCACCAACAGGAATCTTATTTTAGTGGAGTGTTTCTGGCTTTGAGTGCAGAGGCCCTCGGCTCAATTCCAAGATGATCCTTCTCAGGGTGATGATACAAATGCATTGTCACCTTTACGTTTAATGTCAGAATCATTCGTTTCCAGTTGGTGGTGTAAGAATGTTTGCAACAGTATGGCGATTTTTCCTAGCCATGCATGAATGAAAGCATATCACTCGCCTTTAGGTGTTTTTCTAATACATTGATATTTGCATCTTCCTTCCTAGCCTGCATGTTTGACTATCTTACAGGCTGCATGTAATAAGTATCACATCAGGGCCCTTCTTCTACTCAATTCACAACTGTTCTATCACGACATAGATAAGAAAGCTGCATCTGCTTTTGTTGTGTAGTGGTAATCAGGTTTACCTGACGTGTGAAAGCCCCATGCTTTGAAAGTACACAGTAACAAAGAAACCGATGACTTTTATAAAAAGGTGTCATGTGTGTCTCTTACTTTGCACAAAAAGTGCCAGAGATGACTTCATTTGCAGTCACTTGAAAAGTAGGGATTCTCCAATAAATGGTAAATGGTTGAAACAAATCTGAAGAAATGCATGACATACCTGTGTGTGTGTGTGTACGCATGTATGTATATATAGGGAGAGAGAGAGCGTCAATATAAACAGACTTTATTTCAATCAAGCTGTCTTTTCTATCCTTCAGGAGCAGAATGTTCTGATCATCAGCGCTCCAGAATGTAGTGTTTTCTTGGCAAGCATCACATATTGTGATGTGTTAGCTAAAAGTTCCATATCCTAGAGACTGACATATTCCTCTGTACTTGTACCTTGGGGATTCATCAAAACCTGGCATCATAAGCAGCTTTCTACTGCCACAGACTGGACAGCGAAACAATTTAAAATATCCCAGAAAAAGAAAATAAGCATGCTTAATCAGAGCTTTCTGGACAGGAAGGACATTTGAGCAAGTGAGGAATAAGCACTGCTTTTGTTAATTTGCATAGGCAGAATAGAGACTTCTGGGAAAAGGCCGAAATTACAGTCACAGAAAATGGCTGCATCTATAGAGAACGCTAAGAAGTGTTGGCAGCTTTTCCTCTGACCCTGGCCACTTTTACAAGCAATCCTATGATAGTCAGCAGGACCCACCCTAAAAAGGAAGGGGCATCCACTTGGACCCTTTCCACCTTTTCTAAATCTCGCCTGATCGAGCCTCATTGAGCACTGATTGAGCAGATAAGCACATGTCATTCTCATTTCAGAAAGGTATTGGTTAGCTTGCTGCTAGCAGCTCAGTTATGTTATGATGTTAGAGGCTATGCAAGGAATGCTTTAGTCCAGCGATATGCAGTTTTTATTGCGCCTTGCATTCACCAGGAAGATCTTTAGCTTGAATCTGTGGCCTAGGTATTCACCTTGGTATTTCTTTTGGCACAAAGTGAAGGAGTATTTGAGAGAAAATGCACAATGTGTTTCTTAGGTTGTTATGAACAACTTGTTATTCTTTCTCATTAAGCTTCAGCCACTGCAGAAATATATAAATAAGGGCTGACTTCCTGTAAGACGTGTCCAAAGCTGGGACGGAATAAAAGGAGACACTTGTAAATGATAGTGCTATCGTTTGAGAAAGGGTAAGTTGAGACTGACTTTCATGCGTATTCACAGACCAAGCATCATAAAGATACCAGCATGATCTTCATTGCGGGCTTAGAGCCGGTATTAGCTTTTGAGAGGTAAGAGGATTTTGAGGGCTTGTTGGTCTAGGGGTATGATTCTCGCTTTGGGTGCGAGAGGTCCCGGGTTCAAATCCCGGACGAGCCCTTTTCTTGGTACTCTTTTCAAGTTGTTTTGAAGTTTGCGTTTCAAAACCAACATCAATTTTTTCTTCGCAGTAGTGGATAATTCTTTGCTAGAGTCTCATGCTTCAGCCCTGCCCAGTCTGAGCTAATACCAAACATCTGGTCTTGCATGGCATGTACGAGCGTTCAGCTAGGGATGTCGGGCAGGTTGCATGAAAGAAATCTAAAGCCAGAGGCCCATGGAATAGCCAGTTCGGAGCAGTTTCATTACAGAAAAATCAACTGTAGGTATCTGTTTCTGTAGTGTAGTGGTTATCACGTTTGCCTCACACGCGAAAGGTCCCCGGTTCGAAACCGGGCAGAAACAGTTGTTATATTGTGTTGGCTACAATGTTGATAGGTGCCGTTTTGCCATGGAATTGTCCAAGCCCTGAAGATTATTTCATGCAATCTCGTTCCAAGAAAGGGAATTCTCTCAAAACACTAAAGTAATCGGCGTGTGGATGTATCTGTTGGTTCTCAGACCTTGCTTTCAAAAGAGCCCTGCAATCGGTTCACTGCTCACCTAGAACAAGCATTAACATGGAGAATTGTTGGCACCAACAGGAATCTTATTTTAGTGGAGTGTTTCTGGCTTTGAGTGCAGAGGCCCTCGGCTCAATTCCAAGATGATCCTTCTCAAGGTGATGATACAAATGCATTGTCACCTTTACGTTCAATGTCAGAATCATTTATTTCCAGTTGGTGGTGTAAGAATGTTTGCAACAGTATGGCGATTTTTCCTAGCCATGCATGAATGAAAGCATATCACTCGCCTTTAGGTGTTTTTCTAATACATTGATATTTGCATCTTCCTTCCTAGCCTGCATGTTTGACTATCTTACAGGCTGCATGTAATAAGTATCACATCAGGGCCCTTCTTCTACTCAATTCACAACTGTTCTATCACGACATAGATAAGAAAGCTGCATCTGCTTTTGTTGTGTAGTGGTAATCAGGTTTACCTGACGTGTGAAAGCCCCATGCTTTGAAAGTACACAGTAACAAAGAAACCGATGACTTTTATAAAAAGGTGTCATGTGCGTCTCTTACTTTGCACAAAAAGTGCCAGAGATGACTTCATTTGCAGTCACTTGAAAAGTAGGGATTCTCCAATAAATGGTAAATGGTTGAAACAAATCTGAAGAAATGCATGACATACCTGTGTGTGTGTGTGTACGCATGTATGTATATATAGGGAGAGAGAGAGCGTCAATATAAACAGACTTTATTTCAATCAAGCTGTCTTTTCTATCCTTCAGGAGCAGAATGTTCTGATCATCAGCGCTCCAGAATGTAGTGTTTTCTTGGCAAGCATCACATATTGTGATGTGTTAGCTAAAAGTTCCATATCCTAGAGACTGATATATTCCTCTGTACTTGTACCTTGGGGATTCATCAAAACCTGGCATCATAAGCAGCTTTCTACTGCCACAGACTGGACAGCGAAACAATTTAAAATATCCCAGAAAAAGAAAATAAGCATGCTTAATCAGAGCTTTCTGGACAGGAAGGACCTTTGAGCAAGTGAGGAATAAGCACTGCTTTTGTTAATTTGCATAGGCAGAATAGAGAGTTCTGGGAAAAGGCCGAAATTACAGTCACAGAAAATGGCTGCATCTATAGAGAACGCTAAGAAGTGTTGGCAGCTTTTCCTCTGACCCTGACCACTTTTACAAGCAATCCTATGATAGTCAGCAGGACCCACCCTAAAAAGGAAGGGGCATCCACTTGGACCCTTTCCACCTTTTCTAAATCTCGCCTGATTGAGCACTGATTGAGCAGATAAGCACATGTCATTCTCATTTCAGAAAGGTATTGGTTAGCTTGCTGCTAGCAGCTCAGTTATGTTATGATGTTAGAGGCTATGCAAGGAATGCTTTAGTCCAGCGATATGCAGTTTTTATTGCGCCTTGCATTCAGCAGGAAGATCTTTAGCTTGAATCTGTGGCCTAGGTATTCACCTTGGTATTTCTTTTGGCACAAAGTGAAGGAGTATTTGAGAGAAAATGCACAATGTGTTTCTTATGTTGTTATGAACAACTTGTTACTCTTTCTCATTAAGCTTCAGCCACTGCAGAAATATATAAATAAGGGCTGACTTCCTGTAAGACGTGTCCAAAGCTGGGACGGAATAAAAGGAGACACTTGTAAATGATAGTGCTATCGTTTGAGAAAGGGTAAGTTGAGACTGACTTTCATGCGTATTCACAGACCAAGCATCATAAAGATACCAGCATGATCTTCATTGCGGGCTTAGAGCCGGT
The DNA here is from genome assembly GCF_964204655.1 of Triturus cristatus. Classification (NCBI taxonomy): domain Eukaryota; kingdom Metazoa; phylum Chordata; class Amphibia; order Caudata; family Salamandridae; genus Triturus; species Triturus cristatus. The sequence goes on along the minus strand of NC_140591.1, from coordinate 739,179,395 downwards.
ATTAGCTTTTGAGAGGTAAGAGGATTTTGAGGGCTCGTTGGTCTAGGGGTATGATTCTCGCTTTGGGTGCGAGAGGTCCCGGGTTCAAATCCCGGACGAGCCCTTTTCTTGGTACTCTTTTCAAGTTGTTTTGAAGTTTGCGTTTCAAAACCAACATCAATTTTTTCTTTGCAGTAGTGGATAATTCTTTGCTAGAGTCTCATGCTTCAGCCCTGCCCAGTCTGAGCTAATACCAAACATCTGGTCTTGCATGGCATGTACGAGCGTTCAGCTAGGGATGTCGGGCAGGTTGCATGAAAGAAATCTAAAGCCAGAGGCCCATGGAATAGCCAGTTCGGAGCAGTTTCATTACAGAAAAATCAACTGTAGGTATCTGTTTCTGTAGTGTAGTGGTTATCACGTTTGCCTCACACGCGAAAGGTCCCTGGTTTGAAACCGGGCAGAAACAGTTGTTATATTGTGTTGGCTACAATGTTGATAGGTGCCGTTTTGCCATGGAATTGTCCAAGCCCTGAAGATTATTTCATGCAATCTCGTTCCAAGAAAGGGAATTCTCTCAAAACACTAAAGTAATCGGCGTGTGGATGTATCTGTTGGTTCTCAGACCTTGCTTTCAAAAGAGCCCTGCAATCGGTTCACTGCTCACCTAGAACAAGCATTAACATGGAGAATTGTTGGCACCAACAGGAATCTTATTTTAGTGGAGTGTTTCTGGCTTTGAGTGCAGAGGCCCTCGGCTCAATTCCAAGATGATCCTTCTCAAGGTGATGATACAAATGCATTGTCACCTTTACGTTTAATGTCAGAATCATTTATTTCCAGTTGGTGGTGTAAGAATGTTTGCAACAGTATGGCGATTTTTCCTAGCCATGCATAAATGAAAGCATATCACTCGCCTTTAGGTGTTTTTCTAATACATTGATATTTGCATCTTCCTTCCTAGCCTGCATTTTTGACTATCTTACAGGCTGCATGTAATAAGTATCACATCAGGGCCCTTCTTCTACTCAATTCACAACTGTTCTATCACGACATAGATAAGAAAGCTGCATCTGCTTTTGTTGTGTAGTGGTAATCAGGTTTACCTGACGTGTGAAAGCCCCATGCTTTGAAAGTACACAGTAACAAAGAAACCGATGACTTTTATAAAAACGTGTCATGTGTGTCTCTTACTTTGCACAAAAAGTGCCAGAGATGACTTCATTTGCAGTCACTTGAAAAGTAGGGATTCTCCAATAAATGGTAAATGGTTGAAACAAATCTGAAGAAATGCATGACATACCTGTGTGTGTGTGTGTACGCATGTATGTATATATAGGGAGAGAGAGAGCGTCAATATAAACAGACTTTATTTCAATCAAGCTGTCTTTTCTATCCTTCAGGAGCAGAATGTTCTGATCATCAGCGCTCCAGAATGTAGTGTTTTCTTGGCAAGCATCACATATTGTGATGTGTTAGCTAAAAGTTCCATATCCTAGAGACTGATATATTCCTCTGTACTTGTACCTTGGGGATTCATCAAAACCTGGCATCATAAGCAGCTTTCTACTGCCACAGACTGGACAGCGAAACAATTTAAAATATCCCAGAAAAAGAAAATAAGCATGCTTAATCAGAGCTTTCTGGACAGGAAGGACATTTGAGCAAGTGAGGAATAAGCACTGCTTTTGTTAATTTGCATAGGCAGAATAGAGACTTCTGGGAAAAGGCCGAAATTACAGTCACAGAAAATGGCTGCATCTATAGAGAACGCTAAGAAGTGTTAGCAGCTTTTCCTCTGACCCTGGCCACTTTTACAAGCAATCCTATGATAGTCAGCAGGACCCACCCTAAAAAGGAAGGGGCATCCACTTGGACCCTTTCCACCTTTTCTAAATCTCGCCTGATCGAGCCTCATTGAGCACTGATTGAGCAGATAAGCACATGTCATTCTCATTTCAGAAAGGTATTGGTTAGCTTGCTGCTAGCAGCTCAGTTATGTTATGATGTTAGAGGCTATGCAAGGAATGCTTTCGTCCAGCGATATGCAGTTTTTATTGCGCCTTGCATTCAGCAGGAAGATCTTTAGCTTGAATCTGTGACCTAGGTATTCACCTTGGTATTTCTTTTGGCACAAAGTGAAGGAGTATTTGAGAGAAAATGCACAATGTGTTTCTTATGTTGTTATGAACAACTTGTTACTCTTTCTCATTAAGCTTCAGCCACTGCAGAAATATATAAATAAGGGCTGACTTCCTGTAAGACGTGTCCAAAGCTGGGACGGAATAAAAGGAGACACTTGTAAATGATAGTGCTATCGTTTGAGAAAGGGTAAGTTGAGACTGACTTTCATGCGTATTCACAGACCAAGCATCATAAAGATACCAGCATGATCTTCATTGCGGGCTTAGAGCCGGTATTAGCTTTTGAGAGGTAAGAGGATTTTGAGGGCTCGTTGGTCTAGGGGTATAATTCTCGCTTTGGGTGCGAGAGGTCCCAGGTTCAAATCCCGGACGAGCCCTTTTCTTGGTACTCTTTTCAAGTTGTTTTGAAGTTTGCGTTTCAAAACCAACATCAATTTTTTCTTTGCAGTAGTGGATAATTCTTTGCTAGAGTCTCATGCTTCAGCCCTGCCCAGTCTGAGCTAATACCAAACATCTGGTCTTGCATGGCATGTACGAGCGTTCAGCTAGGGATGTCGGGCAGGTTGCATGAAAGAAATCTAAAGCCAGAGGCCCATGGAATAGCCAGTTCGGAGCAGTTTCATTACAGAAAAATCAACTGTAGGTATCTGTTTCTGTAGTGTAGTGGTTATCACGTTTGCCTCACACGCGAAAGGTCCCCGGTTCGAAACCGGGCAGAAACAGTTGTTATATTGTGTTGGCTACAATGTTGATAGGTGCCGTTTTGCCATGGAATTGTCCAAGCCCTGAAGATTATTTCATGCAATCTCGTTCCAAGAAAGGGAATTCTCTCAAAACACTAAAGTAATCGGCGTGTGGATGTATCTGTTGGTTCTCAGACCTTGCTTTCAAAAGAGCCCTGCAATCGGTTCACTGCTCACCTAGAACAAGCATTAACATGGAGAATTGTTGGCACCAACAGGAATCTTATTTTAGTGGAGTGTTTCTGGCTTTGAGTGCAGAGGCCCTCGGCTCAATTCCAAGATGATCCTTCTCAAGGTGATGATACAAATGCATTGTCACCTTTACGTTTAATGTCAGAATCATTTATTTCCAGTTGGTGGTGTAAGAATGTTTGCAACAGTATGGCGATTTTTCCTAGCCATGCATGAATTTAAGCATATCACTCGCCTTTAGGTGTTTTTCTAATACATTGATATTTGCATCTTCCTTCCTAGCCTGCATGTTTGACTATCTTACAGGCTGCATGTAATAAGTATCACATCAGGGCCCTTCTTCTACTCAATTCACAACTGTTCTATCACGACATAGATAAGAAAGCTGCATCTGCTTTTGTTGTGTAGTGGTAATCAGGTTTACCTGACGTGTGAAAGCCCCATGCTTTGAAAGTACACAGTAACAAAGAAACCGATGACTTTTATAAAAAGGTGTCATGTGTGTCTCTTACTTTGCACAAAAAGTGCCAGAGATGACTTCATTTGCAGTCACTTGAAAAGTAGGGATTCTCCAATAAATGGTAAATGGTTGAAACAAATCTGAAGAAATGCATGACATACCTGTGTGTGTGTGTGTACGCATGTATGTATATATAGGGAGAGAGAGAGCGTCAATATAAACAGACTTTATTTCAATCAAGCTGTCTTTTCTATCCTTCAGGAGCAGAATGTTCTGATCATCAGCGCTCCAGAATGTAGTGTTTTCTTGGCAAGCATCACATATTGTGATGTTTTAGCTAAAAGTTCCATATCCTAGAGACTGATATATTCCTCTGTACTTGTACCTTGGGGATTCATCAAAACCTGGCATCATAAGCAGCTTTCTACTGCCACAGACTGGACAGCGAAACAATTTAAAATATCCCAGAAAAAGAAAATAAGCATGCTTAATCAGAGCTTTCTGGACAGGAAGGACATTTGAGCAAGTGAGGAATAAGCACTGCTTTTGTTAATTTGCATAGGCAGAATAGAGACTTCTGGGAAAAGGCCGAAATTACAGTCACAGAAAATGGCTGCATCTATAGAGAACGCTAAGAAGTGTTGGCAGCTTTTCCTCTGACCCTGGCCACTTTTACAAGCAATCCTATGATAGTCAGCAGGACCCACCCTAAAAAGGAAGGGGCATCCACTTGGACCCTTTCCACCTTTTCTAAATCTCGCCTGATCGAGCACTGATTGAGCAGATAAGCACATGTCATTCTCATTTCAGAAAGGTATTGGTTAGCTTGCTGCTAGCAGCTCAGTTATGTTATGATGTTAGAGGCTATGCAAGGAATGCTTTAGTCCAGCGATATGCAGTTTTTATTGCGCCTTGCATTCAGCAGGAAGATCTTTAGCTTGAATCTGTGGCCTAGGTATTCACCTTGGTATTTCTTTTGGCACAAAGTGAAGGAGTATTTGAGAGAAAATGCACAATGTGTTTCTTATGTTGTTATGAACAACTTGTTACTCTTTCTCATTAAGCTTCAGCCACTGAAGAAATATATAAATAAGGGCTGACTTCCTGTAAGACGTGTCCAAAGCTGGGACGGAATAAAAGGAGACACTTGTAAATGATAGTGCTATCGTTTGAGAAAGGGTAAGTTGAGACTGACTTTCATGCGTATTCACAGACCAAGCATCATAAAGATACCAGCATGATCTTCATTGCGGGCTTAGAGCCGGTATTAGCTTTTGAGAGGTAAGAGGATTTTGAGGGCTCGTTGGTCTAGGGGTATGATTCTTGCTTTGGGTGCGAGAGGTCCCGGGTTCAAATCCCGGACGAGCCCTTTTCTTGGTACTCTTTTCAAGTTGTTTTGAAGTTTGCGTTTCAAAACCAACATCAATTTTTTCTTTGCAGTAGTGGATAATTCTTTGCTAGAGTCTCATGCTTCAGCCCTGCCCAGTCTGAGCTAATACCAAACATCTGGTCTTGCATGGCATGTACGAGCGTTCAGCTAGGGATGTCGGGCAGGTTGCATGAAAGAAATCTAAAGCCAGAGGCCCATGGAATAGCCAGTTCGGAGCAGTTTCATTACAGAAAAATCAACTGTAGGTATCTGTTTCTGTAGTGTAGTGGTTATCACGTTTGCCTCACACGCGAAAGGTCCCCGGTTCGAAACCGGGCAGAAACAGTTGTTATATTGTGTTGGCTACAATGTTGATAGGTGCCGTTTTGCCATGGAATTGTCCAAGCCCTGAAGATTATTTCATGCAATCTCGTTCCAAGAAAGGGAATTCTCTCAAAACACTAAAGTAATCGGCGTGTGGATGTATCTGTTGGTTCTCAGACCTTGCTTTCAAAAGAGCCCTGCAATCGGTTCACTGCTCACCTAGAACAAGCATTAACATGGAGAATTGTTGGCACCAACAGGAATCTTATTTTAGTGGAGTGTTTCTGGCTTTGAGTGCAGAGGCCCTCGGCTCAATTCCAAGATGATCCTTCTCAAGGTGATGATACAAATGCATTGTCACCTTTACGTTTAATGTCAGAATCATTTATTTCCAGTTGGTGGTGTAAGAATGTTTGCAACAGTATGTCGATTTTTCCTAGCCATGCATGAATGAAAGCATATCACTCGCCTTTAAGTGTTTTTCTAATACATTGATATTTGCATCTTCCTTCCTAGCCTGCATGTTTGACTATCTTACAGGCTGCATGTAATAAGTATCACATCAGGGCCCTTCTTCTACTCAATTCACAACTGTTCTATCACGACATAGATAAGAAAGCTGCATCTGCTTTTGTTGTGTAGTGGTAATCAGGTTTACCTGACGTGTGAAAGCCCCATGCTTTGAAAGTACACAGTAACAAAGAAACCGATGACTTTTATAAAAAGGTGTCATGTGTGTCTCTTACTTTGCACAAAAAGTGCCAGAGATGACTTCATTTGCAGTCACTTGAAAAGTAGGGATTCTCCAATAAATGGTAAATGGTTGAAACAAATCTGAAGAAATGCATGACATACCTGTGTGTGTGTGTGTACGCATGTATGTATATATAGGGAGAGAGAGAGCGTCAATATAAACAGACTTTATTTCAATCAAGCTGTCTTTTCTATCCTTCAGGAGCAGAATGTTCTGATCATCAGCGCTCCAGAATGTAGTGTTTTCTTGGCAAGCATCACATATTGTGATGTTTTAGCTAAAAGTTCCATATCCTAGAGACTGATATATTCCTCTGTACTTGTACCTTGGGGATTCATCAAAACCTGGCATCATAAGCAGCTTTCTACTGCCACAGACTGGACAGCGAAACAATTTAAAATATCCCAGAAAAAGAAAATAAGCATGCTTAATCAGAGCTTTCTGGACAGGAAGGACATTTGAGCAAGTGAGGAATAAGCACTGCTTTTGTTAATTTGCATAGGCAGAATAGAGACTTCTGGGAAAAGGCCGAAATTACAGTCACAGAAAATGGCTGCATCTATAGAGAACGCTAAGAAGTGTTGGCAGCTTTTCCTCTGACCCTGGCCACTTTTACAAGCAATCCTATGATAGTCAGCAGGACCCACCCTAAAAAGGAAGGGGCATCCACTTGGACCCTTTCCACCTTTTCTAAATCTCGCCTGATCGAGCCTGATCGAGCAGATAAGCACATGTCATTCTCATTTCAGAAAGGTATTGGTTAGCTTGCTGCTAGCAGCTCAGTTATGTTATGATGTTAGAGGCTATGCAAGGAATGCTTTAGTCCAGCGATATGCAGTTTTTATTGCGCCTTGCATTCAGCAGGAAGATCTTTAGCTTGAATCTGTGGCCTAGGTATTCACCTTGGTATTTTTTTTGGCACAAAGTGAAGGAGTATTTAAGAGAAAATGCACAATGTGTTTCTTATGTTGTTATGAACAACTTGTTACTCTTTCTCATTAAGCTTCAGCCACTGAAGAAATATATAAATAAGGGCTGACTTCCTGTAAGACGTGTCCAAAGCTGGGACGGAATAAAAGGAGACACTTGTAAATGATAGTGCTATCGTTTGAGAAAGGGTAAGTTGAGACTGACTTTCATGCGTATTCACAGACCAAGCATCATAAAGATACCAGCATGATCTTCATTGCGGGCTTAGAGCCGGTATTAGCTTTTGAGAGGTAAGAGGATTTTGAGGGCTCGTTGGTCTAGGGGTATGGTTCTCGCTTTGGGTGCGAGAGGTCCCGGGTTCAAATCCCGGACGAGCCCTTTTCTTGGTACTCTTTTCAAGTTGTTTTGAAGTTTGCGTTTCAAAACCAACATCAATTTTTTCTTTGCAGTAGTGGATAATTCTTTGCTAGAGTCTCATGCTTCAGCCCTGCCCAGTCTGAGCTAATACCAAACATCTGGTCTTGCATGGCATGTACGAGCGTTCAGCTAGGGATGTCGGGCAGGTTGCATGAAAGAAATCTAAAGCCAGAGGCCCATGGAATAGCCAGTTCGGAGCAGTTTCATTACAGAAAAATCAACTGTAGGTATCTGTTTCTGTAGTGTAGTGGTTATCTCGTTTGCCTCACACGCGAAAGGTCCCCGGTTCGAAACCGGGCAGAAACAGTTGTTATATTGTGTTGGCTACAATGTTGATAGGTGCCGTTTTGCCATGGAATTGTCCAAGCCCTGAAGATTATTTCATGCAATCTCGTTCCAAGAAAGGGAATGCTCTCAAAACACTAAAGTAATCGGCGTGTGGATGTATCTGTTGGTTCTCAGACCTTGCTTTCAAAAGAGCCCTGCAATCGGTTCACTGCTCACCTAGAACAAGCATTAACATGGAGAATTGTTGGCACCAACAGGAATCTTATTTTAGTGGAGTGTTTCTGGCTTTGAGTGCAGAGGCCCTCGGCTCAATTCCAAGATGATCCTTCTCAAGGTGATGATACAAATGCATTGTCACCTTTACGTTTAATGTCAGAATCATTTATTTCCAGTTGGTGGTGTAAGAATGTTTGCAACAGTATGGCGATTTTTCCTAGCCATGCATGAATGAAAGCATATCACTCGCCTTTAGGTGTTTTTCTAATACATTGATATTTGCATCTTCCTTCCTAGCCTGCATGTTTGACTATCTTACAGGCTGCATGTAATAAGTATCACATCAGGGCCCTTCTTCTACTCAATTCACAACTGTTCTATCACGACATAGATAAGAAAGCTGCATCTGCTTTTGTTGTGTAGTGGTAATCAGGTTTACCTGACGTGTGAAAGCCCCATGCTTTGAAAGTACACAGTAACAAAGAAACCGATGACTTTTATAAAAAGGTGTCATGTGTGTCTCTTACTTTGCACAAAAAGTGCCAGAGATGACTTCATTTGCAGTCACTTGAAAAGTAGGGATTCTCCAATAAATGGTAAATGGTTGAAACAAATCTGAAGAAATGCATGACATACCTGTGTGTGTGTGTGTACGCATGTATGTATATATAGGGAGAGAGAGAGCGTCAATATAAACAGACTTTATTTCAATCAAGCTGTCTTTTCTATCCTTCAGGAGCAGAATGTTCTGATCATCAGCGCTCCAGAATGTAGTGTTTTCTTGGCAAGCATCACATATTGTGATGTTTTAGCTAAAAGTTCCATATCCTAGAGACTGATATATTCCTCTGTACTTGTACCTTGGGGATTCATCAAAACCTGGCATCATAAGCAGCTTTCTACTGCCACAGACTGGACAGCGAAACAATTTAAAATATCCCAGAAAAAGAAAATAAGCATGCTTAATCAGAGCTTTCTGGACAGGAAGGACATTTGAGCAAGTGAGGAATAAGCACTGCTTTTGTTAATTTGCATAGGCAGAATAGAGACTTCTGGGAAAAGGCCGAAATTACAGTCACAGAAAATGGCTGCATCTATAGAGAACGCTAAGAAGTGTTGGCAGCTTTTCCTCTGACCCTGGCCACTTTTACAAGCAATCCTATGATAGTCAGCAGGACCCACCCTAAAAAGGAAGGGGCATCCACTTGGACCCTTTCCACCTTTTCTAAATCTCGCCTGATCGAGCCGATAAGCACATGTAATTCTCATTTCAGAAAGGTATTGGTTAGCTTGCTGCTAGCAGCTCAGTTATGTTATGATGTTAGAGGCTATGCAAGGAATGCTTTAGTCCAGCGATATGCAGTTTTTATTGCGCCTTGCATTCAGCAGGAAGATCTTTAGCTTGAATCTGTGGCCTAGGTATTCACCTTGGTATTTTTTTTGGCACAAAGTGAAGGAGTATTTGAGAGAAAATGCACAATGTGTTTCTTATGTTGTTATGAACAACTTGTTACTCTTTCTCATTAAGCTTCAGCCACTGCAGAAATATATAAATAAGGGCTGACTTCCTGTAAGACGTGTCCAAAGCTGGGACGGAATAAAAGGAGACACTTGTAAATGATAGTGCTATCGTTTGAGAAAGGGTAAGTTGAGACTGACTTTCATGCGTATTCACAGACCAAGCATCATAAAGATACCAGCATGATCTTCATTGCGGGCTTAGAGCCGGTATTAGCTTTTGAGAGATAAGAGGATGTTGAGGGCTCGTTGGTCTAGGGGTATGATTCTCGCTTTGGGTGCGAGAGGTCCCGGGTTCAAATCCCGGACGAGCCCTTTTCTTGGTACTCTTTTCAAGTTGTTTTGAAGTTTGCGTTTCAAAACCAACATCAATTTTTTCTTTGCAGTAGTGGATAATTCTTTGCTAGAGTCTCATGCTTCAGCCCTGCCCAGTCTGAGCTAATACCACACATCTGGTCTTGCATGGCATGTACGAGCGTTCAGCTAGGGATGTCGGGCAGGTTGCATGAAAGAAATCTAAAGCCAGAGGCCCATGGAATAGCCAGTTCGGAGCAGTTTCATTACAGAAAAATCAACTGTAGGTATCTGTTTCTGTAGTGTAGTGGTTATCACGTTCGCCTCACACGCGAAAGGTCCCCGGTTCGAAACCGGGCAGAAACAGTTGTTATATTGTGTTGGCTACAATGTTGATAGGTGCCGTTTTGCCATGGAATTGTCCAAGCCCTGAAGATTATTTCATGCAATCTCGTTCCAAGAAAGGGAATTCTCTCAAAACACTAAAGTAATCGGCGTGTGGATGTATCTGTTGGTTCTCAGACCTTGCTTTCAAAAGAGCCCTGCAATCGGTTCACTGCTCACCTAGAACAAGCATTAACATGGAGAATTGTTGGCACCAACAGGAATCTTATTTTAGTGGAGTGTTTCTGGCTTTGAGTGCAGAGGCCCTCGGCTCAATTCCAAGATGATCCTTCTCAGGGTGATGATACAAATGCATTGTCACCTTTACCTTTAATGTCAGAATCATTCGTTTCCAGTTGGTGGTGTAAGAATGTTTGCAACAGTATGGCGATTTTTCCTAACCTTGCATGAATGAAAGCATATCACTCGCCTTTAGGTGTTTTTCTAATACATTGATATTTGCATCTTCCTTCCTAGCCTGCATGTTTGACTATCTTACAGGCTGCATGTAATAAGTATCACATCAGGGCCCTTCTTCTACTCAATTCACAACTGTTCTATCACGACATAGATAAGAAAGCTGCATCTGCTTTTGTTGTGTAGTGGTAATCAGGTTTACCTGACGTGTGAAAGCCCCATGCTTTGAAAGTACACAGTAACAAAGAAACCGATGACTTTTATAAAAAGGTGTCATGTGTGTCTCTTACTTTGCACAAAAAGTGCCAGAGATGACTTCATTTGCAGTCACTTGAAAAGTAGGGATTCTCCAATAAATGGTAAATGGTTGAAACAAATCTGAAGAAATGCATGACATACCTGTGTGTGTGTGTGTACGCATGTATGTATATATAGGGAGAGAGAGAGCGTCAATATAAACAGACTTTATTTCAATCAAGCTGTCTTTTCTATCCTTCAGGAGCAGAATGTTCTGATCATCAGCGCTCCAGAATGTAGTGTTTTCTTGGCAAGCATCACATATTGTGATGTGTTAGCTAAAAGTTCCATATCCTAGAGACTGACATATTCCTCTGTACTTGTACCTTGGGGATTCATCAAAACCTGGCATCATAAGCAGCTTTCTACTGCCACAGACTGGACAGCGAAACAATTTAAAATATCCCAGAAAAAGAAAATAAGCATGCTTAATCAGAGCTTTCTGGACAGGAAGGACATTTGAGCAAGTGAGGAATAAGCACTGCTTTTGTTAATTTGCATAGGCAGAATAGAGACTTCTGGGAAAAGGCCGAAATTACAGTCACAGAAAATGGCTGCATCTATAGAGAACGCTAAGAAGTGTTGGCAGCTTTTCCTCTGACCCTGGCCACTTTTACAAGCAATCCTATGATAGTCAGCAGGACCCACCCTAAAAAGGAAGGGGCATCCACTTGGACCCTTTCCACCTTTTCTAAATCTCGCCTGATCGAGCCTCATTGAGCACTGATTGAGCAGATAAGCACATGTCATTCTCATTTCAGAAAGGTATTGGTTAGCTTGCTGCTAGCAGCTCAGTTATGTTATGATGTTAGAGGCTATGCAAGGAATGCTTTAGTCCAGCGATATGCAGTTTTTATTGCGCCTTGCATTCAGCAGGAAGATCTTTAGCTTGAATCTGTGGCCTAGGTATTCACCTTGGTATTTCTTTTGGCACAAAGTGAAGGAGTATTTAAGAGAAAATGCACAATGTGTTTCTTATGTTGTTATGAACAACTTGTTACTCTTTCTCATTAAGCTTCAGCCACTGAAGAAATATATAAATAAGGGCTGACTTCCTGTAAGACGTGTCCAAAGCTGGGACGGAATAAAAGGAGACACTTGTAAATGATAGTGCTATCGTTTGAGAAAGGGTAAGTTGAGACTGACTTTCATGCGTATTCACAGACCAAGCATCATAAAGATACCAGCATGATCTTCATTGCGGGCTTAGAGCCGGTATTAGCTTTTGAGAGGTAAGAGGATTTTGAGGGCTAGTTGGTCTAGGGGTATGATTCTCGCTTTGGGTGCGAGAGGTCCCGGGTTCAAATCCCGGACGAGCCCTTTTCTTGGTACTCTTTTCAAGTTGTTTTGAAGTTTGCGTTTCAAAACCAACATCAATTTTTTCTTTGCAGTAGTGGATAATTCTTTGCTAGAGTCTCATGCTTCAGCCCTGCCCAGTCTGAGCTAATACCAAACATCTGGTCTTGCATGGCATGTACGAGCGTTCAGCTAGGGATGTCGGGCAGGTTGCATGAAAGAAATCTAAAGCCAGAGGCCCATGGAATAGCCAGTTCGGAGCAGTTTCATTACAGAAAAATCAACTGTAGGTATCTGTTTCTGTAGTGTAGTGGTTATCTCGTTTGCCTCACACGCGAAAGGTCCCCGGTTCGAAACCGGGCAGAAACAGTTGTTATATTGTGTTGGCTACAATGTTGATAGGTGCCGTTTTGCCATGGAATTGTCCAAGCCCTGAAGATTATTTCATGCAATCTCGTTCCAAGAAAGGGAATGCTCTCAAAACACTAAAGTAATCGGCGTGTGGATGTATCTGTTGGTTCTCAGACCTTGCTTTCAAAAGAGCCCTGCAATCGGTTCACTGCTCACCTAGAACAAGCATTAACATGGAGAATTGTTGGCACCAACAGGAATCTTATTTTAGTGGAGTGTTTCTGGCTTTGAGTGCAGAGGCCCTCGGCTCAATTCCAAGATGATCCTTCTCAAGGTGATGATACAAATGCATTGTCACCTTTACGTTTAATGTCAGAATCATTTATTTCCAGTTGGTGGTGTAAGAATGTTTGCAACAGTATGGCGATTTTTCCTAGCGATGCATGAATGAAAGCATATCACTCGCCTTTAGGTGTTTTTCTAATACATTGATGTTTGCATCTTCCTTCCTAGCCTGCATGTTTGACTATCTTACAGGCTGCATGTAATAAGTATCACATCAGGGCCCTTCTTCTACTCAATTCACAACTGTTCTATCACGACATAGATAAGAAAGCTGCATCTGCTTTTGTTGTGTAGTGGTAATCAGGTTTACCTGACGTGTGAAAGCCCCATGCTTTGAAAGTACACAGTAACAAAGAAACCGATGACTTTTATAAAAAGGTGTCATGTGTGTCTCTTACTTTGCACAAAAAGTGCCAGAGATGACTTCATTTGCAGTCACTTGAAAAGTAGGGATTCTCCAATAAATGGTAAATGGTTGAAACAAATCTGAAGAAATGCATGACATACCTGTGTGTGTGTGTGTACGCATGTATGTATATATAGGGAGAGAGAGAGCGTCAATATAAACAGACTTTATTTCAATCAAGCTGTCTTTTCTATCCTTCAGGAGCAGAATGTTCTGATCATCAGCGCTCCAGAATGTAGTGTTTTCTTGGCAAGCATCACATATTGTGATGTTTTAGCTAAAAGTTCCATATCCTAGAGACTGATATATTCCTCTGTACTTGTACCTTGGGGATTCATCAAAACCTGGCATCATAAGCAGCTTTCTACTGCCACAGACTGGACAGCGAAACAATTTAAAATATCCCAGAAAAAGAAAATAAGCATGCTTAATCAGAGCTTTCTGGACAGGAAGGACATTTGAGCAAGTGAGGAATAAGCACTGCTTTTGTTAATTTGCATAGGCAGAATAGAGACTTCTGGGAAAAGGCCGAAATTACAGTCACAGAAAATGGCTGCATCTATAGAGAACGCTAAGAAGTGTTGGCAGCTTTTCCTCTGACCCTGGCCACTTTTACAAGCAATCCTATGATAGTCAGCAGGACCCACCCTAAAAAGGAAGGGGCATCCACTTGGACCCTTTCCACCTTTTCTAAATCTCGCCTGATCGAGCCCTGATCGAGCCGATAAGCACATGTAATTCTCATTTCAGAAGGTATTGGTTAGCTTGCTGCTAGCAGCTCAGTTATGTTATGATGTTAGAGGCTATGCAAGGAATGCTTTAGTCCAGCGATATGCAGTTTTTATTGCGCCTTGCATTCAGCAGGAAGATCTTTAGCTTGAATCTGTGGCCTAGGTATTCACCTTGGTATTTTTTTTGGCACAAAGTGAAGGAGTATTTGAGAGAAAATGCACAATGTGTTTCTTATGTTGTTATGAACAACTTGTTACTCTTTCTCATTAAGCTTCAGCCACTGCAGAAATATATAAATAAGGGCTGACTTCCTGTAAGACGTGTCCAAAGCTGGGACGGAATAAAAGGAGACACTTGTAAATGATAGTGCTATCGTTTGAGAAAGGGTAAGTTGAGACTGACTTTCATGCGTATTCACAGACCAAGCATCATAAAGATACCAGCATGATCTTCATTGCGGGCTTAGAGCCGGTATTAGCTTTTGAGAGGTAAGAGGATTTTGAGGGCTCGTTGGTCTAGGGGTATGATTCTCGCTTTGGGTGCGAGAGGTCCCAGGTTCAAATCCCGGACGAGCCCTTTTCTTGGTACTCTTTTCAAGTTGTTTTGAAGTTTGCGTTTCAAAACCAACATCAATTTTTTCTTTGCAGTAGTGGATAATTCTTTGCTAGAGTCTCATGCTTCAGCCCTGCCCAGTCTGAGCTAATACCACACATCTGGTCTTGCATGGCATGTACGAGCGTTCAGCTAGGGATGTCGGGCAGGTTGCATGAAAGAAATCTAAAGCCAGAGGCCCATGGAATAGCCAGTTCGGAGCAGTTTCATTACAGAAAAATCAACTGTAGGTATCTGTTTCTGTAGTGTAGTGGTTATCACGTTCGCCTCACACGCGAAAGGTCCCCGGTTCGAAACCGGGCAGAAACAGTTGTTATATTGTGTTGGCTACAATGTTGATAGGTGCCGTTTTGCCATGGAATTGTCCAAGCCCTGAAGATTATTTCATGCAATCTCGTTCCAAGAAAGGGAATTCTCTCAAAACACTAAAGTAATCGGCGTGTGGATGTATCTGTTGGTTCTCAGACCTTGCTTTCAAAAGAGCCCTGCAATCGGTTCACTGCTCACCTGGAACAAGCATTAACATGGAGAATTGTTGGCACCAACAGGAATCTTATTTTAGTGGAGTGTTTCTGGCTTTGAGTGCAGAGGCCCTCGGCTCAATTCCAAGATGATCCTTCTCAGGGTGATGATACAAATGCATTGTCACCTTTACGTTTAATGTCAGAATCATTCGTTTCCAGTTGGTGGTGTAAGAATGTTTGCAACAGTATGGCGATTTTTCCTAGCCATGCATGAATGAAAGCATATCACTCGCCTTTAGGTGTTTTTCTAATACATTGATATTTGCATCTTCCTTCCTAGCCTGCATGTTTGACTATCTTACAGGCTGCATGTAATAAGTATCACATCAGGGCCCTTCTTCTACTCAATTCACAACTGTTCTATCACGACATAGATAAGAAAGCTGCATCTGCTTTTGTTGTGTAGTGGTAATCAGGTTTACCTGACGTGTGAAAGCCCCATGCTTTGAAAGTACACAGTAACAAAGAAACCGATGACTTTTATAAAAAGGTGTCATGTGTGTCTCTTACTTTGCACAAAAAGTGCCAGAGATGACTTCATTTGCAGTCACTTGAAAAGTAGGGATTCTCCAATAAATGGTAAATGGTTGAAACAAATCTGAAGAAATGCATGACATACCTGTGTGTGTGTGTGTGTACGCATGTATGTATATATAGGGAGAGAGAGAGCGTCAATATAAACAGACTTTATTTCAATCAAGCTGTCTTTTCTATCCTTCAGGAGCAGAATGTTCTGATCATCAGCGCTCCAGAATGTAGTGTTTTCTTGGCAAGCATCACATATTGTGATGTGTTAGCTAAAAGTTCCATATCCTAGAGACTGACATATTCCTCTGTACTTGTACCTTGGGGATTCATCAAAACCTGGCATCATAAGCAGCTTTCTACTGCCACAGACTGGACAGCGAAACAATTTAAAATATCCCAGAAAAAGAAAATAAGCATGCTTAATCAGAGCTTTCTGGACAGGAAGGACATTTGAGCAAGTGAGGAATAAGCACTGCTTTTGTTAATTTGCATAGGCAGAATAGAGACTTCTGGGAAAAGGCCGAAATTACAGTCACAGAAAATGGCTGCATCTATAGAGAACGCTAAGAAGTGTTGGCAGCTTTTCCTCTGACCCTGGCCACTTTTACAAGCAATCCTATGATAGTCAGCAGGACCCACCCTAAAAAGGAAGGGGCATCCACTTGGACCCTTTCCACCTTTTCTAAATCTCGCCTGATCGAGCCTCATTGAGCACTGATTGAGCAGATAAGCACATGTCATTCTCATTTCAGAAAGGTATTGGTTAGCTTGCTGCTAGCAGCTCAGTTATGTTATGATGTTAGAGGCTATGCAAGGAATGCTTTAGTCCAGCGATATGCAGTTTTTATTGCGCCTTGCATTCACCAGGAAGATCTTTAGCTTGAATCTGTGGCCTAGGTATTCACCTTGGTATTTCTTTTGGCACAAAGTGAAGGAGTATTTGAGAGAAAATGCACAATGTGTTTCTTAGGTTGTTATGAACAACTTGTTATTCTTTCTCATTAAGCTTCAGCCACTGCAGAAATATATAAATAAGGGCTGACTTCCTGTAAGACGTGTCCAAAGCTGGGACGGAATAAAAGGAGACACTTGTAAATGATAGTGCTATCGTTTGAGAAAGGGTAAGTTGAGACTGACTTTCATGCGTATTCACAGACCAAGCATCATAAAGATACCAGCATGATCTTCATTGCGGGCTTAGAGCCGGTATTAGCTTTTGAGAGGTAAGAGGATTTTGAGGGCTCGTTGGTCTAGGGGTATGATTCTCGCTTTGGGTGCGAGAGGTCCCGGGTTCAAATCCCGGACGAGCCCTTTTCTTGGTACTCTTTTCAAGTTGTTTTGAAGTTTGCGTTTCAAAACCAACATCAATTTTTTCTTCGCAGTAGTGGATAATTCTTTGCTAGAGTCTCATGCTTCAGCCCTGCCCAGTCTGAGCTAATACCAAACATCTGGTCTTGCATGGCATGTACGAGCGTTCAGCTAGGGATGTCGGGCAGGTTGCATGAAAGAAATCTAAAGCCAGAGGCCCATGGAATAGCCAGTTCGGAGCAGTTTCATTACAGAAAAATCAACTGTAGGTATCTGTTTCTGTAGTGTAGTGGTTATCACGTTTGCCTCACACGCGAAAGGTCCCCGGTTCGAAACCGGGCAGAAACAGTTGTTATATTGTGTTGGCTACAATGTTGATAGGTGCCGTTTTGCCATGGAATTGTCCAAGCCCTGAAGATTATTTCATGCAATCTCGTTCCAAGAAAGGGAATTCTCTCAAAACACTAAAGTAATCGGCGTGTGGATGTATCTGTTGGTTCTCAGACCTTGCTTTCAAAAGAGCCCTGCAATCGGTTCACTGCTCACCTAGAACAAGCATTAACATGGAGAATTGTTGGCACCAACAGGAATCTTATTTTAGTGGAGTGTTTCTGGCTTTGAGTGCAGAGGCCCTCGGCTCAATTCCAAGATGATCCTTCTCAAGGTGATGATACAAATGCATTGTCACCTTTACGTTCAATGTCAGAATCATTTATTTCCAGTTGGTGGTGTAAGAATGTTTGCAACAGTATGGCGATTTTTCCTAGCCATGCATGAATGAAAGCATATCACTCGCCTTTAGGTGTTTTTCTAGTACATTGATATTTGCATCTTCCTTCCTAGCCTGCATGTTTGACTATCTTACAGGCTGCATGTAATAAGTATCACATCAGGGCCCTTCTTCTACTCAATTCACAACTGTTCTATCACGACATAGATAAGAAAGCTGCATCTGCTTTTGTTGTGTAGTGGTAATCAGGTTTACCTGACGTGTGAAAGCCCCATGCTTTGAAAGTACACAGTAACAAAGAAACCGATGACTTTTATAAAAAGGTGTCATGTGCGTCTCTTACTTTGCACAAAAAGTGCCAGAGATGACTTCATTTGCAGTCACTTGAAAAGTAGGGATTCTCCAATAAATGGTAAATGGTTGAAACAAATCTGAAGAAATGCATGACATACCTGTGTGTGTGTGTGTACGCATGTATGTATATATAGGGAGAGAGAGAGCGTCAATATAAACAGACTTTATTTCAATCAAGCTGTCTTTTCTATCCTTCAGGAGCAGAATGTTCTGATCATCAGCGCTCCAGAATGTAGTGTTTTCTTGGCAAGCATCACATATTGTGATGTGTTAGCTAAAAGTTCCATATCCTAGAGACTGATATATTCCTCTGTACTTGTACCTTGGGGATTCATCAAAACCTGGCATCATAAGCAGCTTTCTACTGCCACAGACTGGACAGCGAAACAATTTAAAATATCCCAGAAAAAGAAAATAAGCATGCTTAATCAGAGCTTTCTGGACAGGAAGGACCTTTGAGCAAGTGAGGAATAAGCACTGCTTTTGTTAATTTGCATAGGCAGAATAGAGAGTTCTGGGAAAAGGCCGAAATTACAGTCACAGAAAATGGCTGCATCTATAGAGAACGCTAAGAAGTGTTGGCAGCTTTTCCTCTGACCCTGACCACTTTTACAAGCAATCCTATGATAGTCAGCAGGACCCACCCTAAAAAGGAAGGGGCATCCACTTGGACCCTTTCCACCTTTTCTAAATCTCGCCTGATTGAGCACTGATTGAGCAGATAAGCACATGTCATTCTCATTTCAGAAAGGTATTGGTTAGCTTGCTGCTAGCAGCTCAGTTATGTTATGATGTTAGAGGCTATGCAAGGAATGCTTTAGTCCAGCGATATGCAGTTTTTATTGCGCCTTGCATTCAGCAGGAAGATCTTTAGCTTGAATCTGTGGCCTAGGTATTCACCTTGGTATTTCTTTTGGCACAAAGTGAAGGAGTATTTGAGAGAAAATGCACAATGTGTTTCTTATGTTGTTATGAACAACTTGTTACTCTTTCTCATTAAGCTTCAGCCACTGCAGAAATATATAAATAAGGGCTGACTTCCTGTAAGACGTGTCCAAAGCTGGGACGGAATAAAAGGAGACACTTGTAAATGATAGTGCTATCGTTTGAGAAAGGGTAAGTTGAGACTGACTTTCATGCGTATTCACAGACCAAGCATCATAAAGATACCAGCATGATCTTCATTGCGGGCTTAGAGCCGGTATTAGCTTTTGAGAGGTAAGAGGATTTTGAGGGCTCGTTGGTCTAGGGGTATGATTCTCGCTTTGGGTGCGAGAGGTCCCGGGTTCAAATCCCGGACGAGCCCTTTTCTTGGTACTCTTTTCAAGTTGTTTTGAAGTTTGCGTTTCAAAACCAACATCAATTTTTTCTTTGCAGTAGTGGATAATTCTTTGCTAGAGTCTCATGCTTCAGCCCTGCCCAGTCTGAGCTAATACCAAACATCTGGTCTTGCATGGCATGTACGAGCGTTCAGCTAGGGATGTCGGGCAGGTTGCATGAAAGAAATCTAAAGCCAGAGGCCCATGGAATAGCCAGTTCGGAGCAGTTTCATTACAGAAAAATCAACTGTAGGTATCTGTTTCTGTAGTGCAGTGGTTATCACGTTTGCCTCACACGCGAAAGGTCCCTGGTTTGAAACCGGGCAGAAACAGTTGTTATATTGTGTTGGCTACAATGTTGATAGGTGCCGTTTTGCCATGGAATTGTCCAAGCCCTGAAGATTATTTCATGCAATCTCGTTCCAAGAAAGGGAATTCTCTCAAAACACTAAAGTAATCGGCGTGTGGATGTATCTGTTGGTTCTCAGACCTTGCTTTCAAAAGAGCCCTGCAATCGGTTCACTGCTCACCTAGAACAAGCATTAACATGGAGAATTGTTGGCACCAACAGGAATCTTATTTTAGTGGAGTGTTTCTGGCTTTGAGTGCAGAGGCCCTCGGCTCAATTCCAAGATGATCCTTCTCAAGGTGATGATACAAATGCATTGTCACCTTTACGTTTAATGTCAGAATCATTTATTTCCAGTTGGTGGTGTAAGAATGTTTGCAACAGTATGGCGATTTTTCCTAGCCATGCATGAATGAAAGCATATCACTCGCCTTTAGGTGTTTTTCTAATACATTGATATTTGCATCTTCCTTCCTAGCCTGCATGTTTGACTATCTTACAGGCTGCATGTAATAAGTATCACATCAGGGCCCTTCTTCTACTCAATTCACAACTGTTCTATCACGACATAGATAAGAAAGCTGCATCTGCTTTTGTTGTGTAGTGGTAATCAGGTTTACCTGACGTGTGAAAGCCCCATGCTTTGAAAGTACACAGTAACAAAGAAACCGATGACTTTTATAAAAAGGTGTCATGTGTGTCTCTTACTTTGCACAAAAAGTGCCAGAGATGACTTCATTTGCAGTCACTTGAAAAGTTGGGATTCTCCAATAAATGGTAAATGGTTGAAACAAATCTGAAGAAATGCATGACATACCTGTGTGTGTGTGTGTACGCATGTATGTATATATAGGGAGAGAGAGAGCGTCAATATAAACAGACTTTATTTCAATCAAGCTGTCTTTTCTATCCTTCAGGAGCAGAATGTTCTGATCATCAGCGCTCCAGAATGTAGTGTTTTCTTGGCAAGCATCACATATTGTGATGTGTTAGCTAAAAGTTCCATATCCTAGAGACTGATATATTCCTCTGTACTTGTACCTTGGGGATTAATCAAAACCTGGCATCATAAGCAGCTTTCTACTGCCACAGACTGGACAGCGAAACAATTTAAAATATCCCAGAAAAAGAAAATAAGCATGCTTAATCAGAGCTTTCTGGACAGGAAGGACATTTGAGCAAGTGAGGAATAAGCACTGCTTTTGTTAATTTGCATAGGCAGAATAGAGACTTCTGGGAAAAGGCCGAAATTACAGTCACAGAAAATGGCTGCATCTATAGAGAACGCTAAGAAGTGTTGGCAGCTTTTCCTCTGACCCTGGCCACTTTTACAAGCAATCCTATGATAGTCAGCAGGACCCACCCTAAAAAGGAAGGGGCATCCACTTGGACCCTTTCCACCTTTTCTAAATCTCGCCTGATCGAGCCTGATTGAGCACTGATTGAGCAGATAAGCACATGTCATTCTCATTTCAGAAAGGTATTGGTTAGCTTGCTGCTAGCAGCTCAGTTATGTTATGATGTTAGAGGCTATGCAAGGAATGCTTTCGTCCAGCGATATGCAGTTTTTATTGCGCCTTGCATTCAGCAGGAAGATCTTTAGCTTGAATCTGTGACCTAGGTATTCACCTTGGTATTTCTTTTGGCACAAAGTGAAGGAGTATTTGAGAGAAAATGCACAATGTGTTTCTTATGTTGTTATGAACAACTTGTTACTCTTTCTCATTAAGCTTCAGCCACTGCAGAAATATATAAATAAGGGCTGACTTCCTGTAAGACGTGTCCAAAGCTGGGACGGAATAAAAGGAGACACTTGTAAATGATAGTGCTATCGTTTGAGAAAGGGTAAGTTGAGACTGACTTTCATGCGTATTCACAGACCAAGCATCATAAAGATACCAGCATGATCTTCATTGCGGGCTTAGAGCCGGTATTAGCTTTTGAGAGGTAAGAGGATTTTGAGGGCTCGTTGGTCTAGGGGTATGATTCTCGCTTTGGGTGCGAGAGGTCCCGGGTTCAAATCCCGGACGAGCCCTTTTCTTGGTACTCTTTTCAAGTTGTTTTGAAGTTTGCGTTTCAAAACCAACATCAATTTTTTCTTCGCAGTAGTGGATAATTCTTTGCTAGAGTCTCATGCTTCAGCCCTGCCCAGTCTGAGCTAATACCAAACATCTGGTCTTGCATGGCATGTACGAGCGTTCAGCTAGGGATGTCGGGCAGGTTGCATGAAAGAAATCTAAAGCCAGAGGCCCATGGAATAGCCAGTTCGGAGCAGTTTCATTACAGAAAAATCAACTGTAGGTATCTGTTTCTGTAGTGTAGTGGTTATCACGTTTGCCTCACACGCGAAAGGTCCCCGGTTCGAAACCGGGCAGAAACAGTTGTTATATTGTGTTGGCTACAATGTTGATAGGTGCCGTTTTGCCATGGAATTGTCCAAGCCCTGAAGATTATTTCATGCAATCTCGTTCCAAGAAAGGGAATTCTCTCAAAACACTAAAGTAATCGGCGTGTGGATGTATCTGTTGGTTCTCAGACCTTGCTTTCAAAAGAGCCCTGCAATCGGTTCACTGCTCACCTAGAACAAGCATTAACATGGAGAATTGTTGGCACCAACAGGAATCTTATTTTAGTGGAGTGTTTCTGGCTTTGAGTGCAGAGGCCCTCGGCTCAATTCCAAGATGATCCTTCTCAAGGTGATGATACAAATGCATTGTCACCTTTACGTTCAATGTCAGAATCATTTATTTCCAGTTGGTGGTGTAAGAATGTTTGCAACAGTATGGCGATTTTTCCTAGCCATGCATGAATGAAAGCATATCACTCGCCTTTAGGTGTTTTTCTAGTACATTGATATTTGCATCTTCCTTCCTAGCCTGCATGTTTGACTATCTTACAGGCTGCATGTAATAAGTATCACATCAGGGCCCTTCTTCTACTCAATTCACAACTGTTCTATCACGACATAGATAAGAAAGCTGCATCTGCTTTTGTTGTGTAGTGGTAATCAGGTTTACCTGACGTGTGAAAGCCCCATGCTTTGAAAGTACACAGTAACAAAGAAACCGATGACTTTTATAAAAAGGTGTCATGTGCGTCTCTTACTTTGCACAAAAAGTGCCAGAGATGACTTCATTTGCAGTCACTTGAAAAGTAGGGATTCTCCAATAAATGGTAAATGGTTGAAACAAATCTGAAGAAATGCATGACATACCTGTGTGTGTGTGTGTACGCATGTATGTATATATAGGGAGAGAGAGAGCGTCAATATAAACAGACTTTATTTCAATCAAGCTGTCTTTTCTATCCTTCAGGAGCAGAATGTTCTGATCATCAGCGCTCCAGAATGTAGTGTTTTCTTGGCAAGCATCACATATTGTGATGTGTTAGCTAAAAGTTCCATATCCTAGAGACTGATATATTCCTCTGTACTTGTACCTTGGGGATTCATCAAAACCTGGCATCATAAGCAGCTTTCTACTGCCACAGACTGGACAGCGAAACAATTTAAAATATCCCAGAAAAAGAAAATAAGCATGCTTAATCAGAGCTTTCTGGACAGGAAGGACCTTTGAGCAAGTGAGGAATAAGCACTGCTTTTGTTAATTTGCATAGGCAGAATAGAGAGTTCTGGGAAAAGGCCGAAATTACAGTCACAGAAAATGGCTGCATCTATAGAGAACGCTAAGAAGTGTTGGCAGCTTTTCCTCTGACCCTGACCACTTTTACAAGCAATCCTATGATAGTCAGCAGGACCCACCCTAAAAAGGAAGGGGCATCCACTTGGACCCTTTCCACCTTTTCTAAATCTCGCCTGATTGAGCACTGATTGAGCAGATAAGCACATGTCATTCTCATTTCAGAAAGGTATTGGTTAGCTTGCTGCTAGCAGCTCAGTTATGTTATGATGTTAGAGGCTATGCAAGGAATGCTTTAGTCCAGCGATATGCAGTTTTTATTGCGCCTTGCATTCAGCAGGAAGATCTTTAGCTTGAATCTGTGGCCTAGGTATTCACCTTGGTATTTCTTTTGGCACAAAGTGAAGGAGTATTTGAGAGAAAATGCACAATGTGTTTCTTATGTTGTTATGAACAACTTGTTACTCTTTCTCATTAAGCTTCAGCCACTGCAGAAATATATAAATAAGGGCTGACTTCCTGTAAGACGTGTCCAAAGCTGGGACGGAATAAAAGGAGACACTTGTAAATGATAGTGCTATCGTTTGAGAAAGGGTAAGTTGAGACTGACTTTCATGCGTATTCACAGACCAAGCATCATAAAGATACCAGCATGATCTTCATTGCGGGCTTAGAGCCGGTATTAGCTTTTGAGAGGTAAGAGGATTTTGAGGGCTCGTTGGTCTAGGGGTATGATTCTCGCTTTGGGTGCGAGAGGTCCCGGGTTCAAATCCCGGACGAGCCCTTTTCTTGGTACTCTTTTCAAGTTGTTTTGAAGTTTGCGTTTCAAAACCAACATCAATTTTTTCTTTGCAGTAGTGGATAATTCTTTGCTAGAGTCTCATGCTTCAGCCCTGCCCAGTCTGAGCTAATACCAAACATCTGGTCTTGCATGGCATGTACGAGCGTTCAGCTAGGGATGTCGGGCAGGTTGCATGAAAGAAATCTAAAGCCAGAGGCCCATGGAATAGCCAGTTCGGAGCAGTTTCATTACAGAAAAATCAACTGTAGGTATCTGTTTCTGTAGTGCAGTGGTTATCACGTTTGCCTCACACGCGAAAGGTCCCTGGTTTGAAACCGGGCAGAAACAGTTGTTATATTGTGTTGGCTACAATGTTGATAGGTGCCGTTTTGCCATGGAATTGTCCAAGCCCTGAAGATTATTTCATGCAATCTCGTTCCAAGAAAGGGAATTCTCTCAAATCACTAAAGTAATCGGCGTGTGGATGTATCTGTTGGTTCTCAGACCTTGCTTTCAAAAGAGCCCTGCAATCGGTTCACTGCTCACCTAGAACAAGCATTAACATGGAGAATTGTTGGCACCAACAGGAATCTTATTTTAGTGGAGTGTTTCTGGCTTTGAGTGCAGAGGCCCTCGGCTCAATTCCAAGATGATCCTTCTCAAGGTGATGATACAAATGCATTGTCACCTTTACGTTTAATGTCAGAATCATTTATTTCCAGTTGGTGGTGTAAGAATGTTTGCAACAGTATGGCGATTTTTCCTAGCCATGCATGAATGAAAGCATATCACTCGCCTTTAGGTGTTTTTCTAATACATTGATATTTGCATCTTCCTTCCTAGCCTGCATGTTTGACTATCTTACAGGCTGCATGTAATAAGTATCACATCAGGGCCCTTCTTCTACTCAATTCACAACTGTTCTATCACGACATAGATAAGAAAGCTGCATCTGCTTTTGTTGTGTAGTGGTAATCAGGTTTACCTGACGTGTGAAAGCCCCATGCTTTGAAAGTACACAGTAACAAAGAAACCGATGACTTTTATAAAAAGGTGTCATGTGCGTCTCTTACTTTGCACAAAAAGTGCCAGAGATGACTTCATTTGCAGTCACTTGAAAAGTAGGGATTCTCCAATAAATGGTAAATGGTTGAAACAAATCTGAAGAAATGCATGACATACCTGTGTGTGTGTGTGTACGCATGTATGTATATATAGGGAGAGAGAGAGCGTCAATATAAACAGACTTTATTTCAATCAAGCTGTCTTTTCTATCCTTCAGGAGCAGAATGTTCTGATCATCAGCGCTCCAGAATGTAGTGTTTTCTTGGCAAGCATCACATATTGTGATGTGTTAGCTAAAAGTTCCATATCCTAGAGACTGATATATTCCTCTGTACTTGTACCTTGGGGATTCATCAAAACCTGGCATCATAAGCAGCTTTCTACTGCCACAGACTGGACAGCGAAACAATTTAAAATATCCCAGAAAAAGAAAATAAGCATGCTTAATCAGAGCTTTCTGGACAGGAAGGACCTTTGAGCAAGTGAGGAATAAGCACTGCTTTTGTTAATTTGCATAGGCAGAATAGAGAGTTCTGGGAAAAGGCCGAAATTACAGTCACAGAAAATGGCTGCATCTATAGAGAACGCTAAGAAGTGTTGGCAGCTTTTCCTCTGACCCTGACCACTTTTACAAGCAATCCTATGATAGTCAGCAGGACCCACCCTAAAAAGGAAGGGGCATCCACTTGGACCCTTTCCACCTTTTCTAAATCTCGCCTGATTGAGCACTGATTGAGCAGATAAGCACATGTCATTCTCATTTCAGAAAGGTATTGGTTAGCTTGCTGCTAGCAGCTCAGTTATGTTATGATGTTAGAGGCTATGCAAGGAATGCTTTAGTCCAGCGATATGCAGTTTTTATTGCGCCTTGCATTCAGCAGGAAGATCTTTAGCTTGAATCTGTGGCCTAGGTATTCACCTTGGTATTTCTTTTGGCACAAAGTGAAGGAGTATTTGAGAGAAAATGCACAATGTGTTTCTTATGTTGTTATGAACAACTTGTTACTCTTTCTCATTAAGCTTCAGCCACTGCAGAAATATATAAATAAGGGCTGACTTCCTGTAAGACGTGTCCAAAGCTGGGACGGAATAAAAGGAGACACTTGTAAATGATAGTGCTATCGTTTGAGAAAGGGTAAGTTGAGACTGACTTTCATGCGTATTCACAGACCAAGCATCATAAAGATACCAGCATGATCTTCATTGCGGGCTTAGAGCCGGTATTAGCTTTTGAGAGGTAAGAGGATTTTGAGGGCTCGTTGGTCTAGGGGTATGATTCTCGCTTTGGGTGCGAGAGGTCCCGGGTTCAAATCCCGGACGAGCCCTTTTCTTGGTACTCTTTTCAAGTTGTTTTGAAGTTTGCGTTTCAAAACCAACATCAATTTTTTCTTTGCAGTAGTGGATAATTCTTTGCTAGAGTCTCATGCTTCAGCCCTGCCCAGTCTGAGCTAATACCAAACATCTGGTCTTGCATGGCATGTACGAGCGTTCAGCTAGGGATGTCGGGCAGGTTGCATGAAAGAAATCTAAAGCCAGAGGCCCATGGAATAGCCAGTTCGGAGCAGTTTCATTACAGAAAAATCAACTGTAGGTATCTGTTTCTGTAGTGCAGTGGTTATCACGTTTGCCTCACACGCGAAAGGTCCCTGGTTTGAAACTGGGCAGAAACAGTTGTTATATTGTGTTGGCTACAATGTTGATAGGTGCCGTTTTGCCATGGAATTGTCCAAGCCCTGAAGATTATTTCATGCAATCTCGTTCCAAGAAAGGGAATTCTCTCAAAACACTAAAGTAATCGGCGTGTGGATGTATCTGTTGGTTCTCAGACCTTGCTTTCAAAAGAGCCCTGCAATCGGTTCACTGCTCACCTAGAACAAGCATTAACATGGAGAATTGTTGGCACCAACAGGAATCTTATTTTAGTGGAGTGTTTCTGGCTTTGAGTGCAGAGGCCCTCGGCTCAATTCCAAGATGATCCTTCTCAAGGTGATGATACAAATGCATTGTCACCTTTACGTTTAATGTCAGAATCATTTATTTCCAGTTGGTGGTGTAAGAATGTTTGCAACAGTATGGCGATTTTTCCTAGCCATGCATGAATGAAAGCATATCACTCGCCTTTAGGTGTTTTTCTAATACATTGATATTTGCATCTTCCTTCCTAGCCTGCATGTTTGACTATCTTACAGGCTGCATGTAATAAGTATCACATCAGGGCCCTTCTTCTACTCAATTCACAACTGTTCTATCACGACATAGATAAGAAAGCTGCATCTGCTTTTGTTGTGTAGTGGTAATCAGGTTTACCTGACGTGTGAAAGCCCCATGCTTTGAAAGTACACAGTAACAAAGAAACCGATGACTTTTATAAAAAGGTGTCATGTGTGTCTCTTACTTTGCACAAAAAGTGCCAGAGATGACTTCATTTGCAGTCACTTGAAAAGTTGGGATTCTCCAATAAATGGTAAATGGTTGAAACAAATCTGAAGAAATGCATGACATACCTGTGTGTGTGTGTGTACGCATGTATGTATATATAGGGAGAGAGAGAGCGTCAATATAAACAGACTTTATTTCAATCAAGCTGTCTTTTCTATCCTTCAGGAGCAGAATGTTCTGATCATCAGCGCTCCAGAATGTAGTGTTTTCTTGGCAAGCATCACATATTGTGATGTGTTAGCTAAAAGTTCCATATCCTAGAGACTGATATATTCCTCTGTACTTGTACCTTGGGGATTAATCAAAACCTGGCATCATAAGCAGCTTTCTACTGCCACAGACTGGACAGCGAAACAATTTAAAATATCCCAGAAAAAGAAAATAAGCATGCTTAATCAGAGCTTTCTGGACAGGAAGGACATTTGAGCAAGTGAGGAATAAGCACTGCTTTTGTTAATTTGCATAGGCAGAATAGAGACTTCTGGGAAAAGGCCGAAATTACAGTCACAGAAAATGGCTGCATCTATAGAGAACGCTAAGAAGTGTTGGCAGCTTTTCCTCTGACCCTGGCCACTTTTACAAGCAATCCTATGATAGTCAGCAGGACCCACCCTAAAAAGGAAGGGGCATCCACTTGGACCCTTTCCACCTTTTCTAAATCTCGCCTGATCGAGCCTGATTGAGCACTGATTGAGCAGATAAGCACATGTCATTCTCATTTCAGAAAGGTATTGGTTAGCTTGCTGCTAGCAGCTCAGTTATGTTATGATGTTAGAGGCTATGCAAGGAATGCTTTCGTCCAGCGATATGCAGTTTTTATTGCGCCTTGCATTCAGCAGGAAGATCTTTAGCTTGAATCTGTGACCTAGGTATTCACCTTGGTATTTCTTTTGGCACAAAGTGAAGGAGTATTTGAGAGAAAATGCACAATGTGTTTCTTATGTTGTTATGAACAACTTGTTACTCTTTCTCATTAAGCTTCAGCCACTGCAGAAATATATAAATAAGGGCTGACTTCCTGTAAGACGTGTCCAAAGCTGGGACGGAATAAAAGGAGACACTTGTAAATGATAGTGCTATCGTTTGAGAAAGGGTAAGTTGAGACTGACTTTCATGCGTATTCACAGACCAAGCATCATAAAGATACCAGCATGATCTTCATTGCGGGCTTAGAGCCGGTATTAGCTTTTGAGAGGTAAGAGGATTTTGAGGGCTCGTTGGTCTAGGGGTATGATTCTCGCTTTGGGTGCGAGAGGTCCCGGGTTCAAATCCCGGACGAGCCCTTTTCTTGGTACTCTTTTCAAGTTGTTTTGAAGTTTGCGTTTCAAAACCAACATCAATTTTTTCTTCGCAGTAGTGGATAATTCTTTGCTAGAGTCTCATGCTTCAGCCCTGCCCAGTCTGAGCTAATACCAAACATCTGGTCTTGCATGGCATGTACGAGCGTTCAGCTAGGGATGTCGGGCAGGTTGCATGAAAGAAATCTAAAGCCAGAGGCCCATGGAATAGCCAGTTCGGAGCAGTTTCATTACAGAAAAATCAACTGTAGGTATCTGTTTCTGTAGTGTAGTGGTTATCACGTTTGCCTCACACGCGAAAGGTCCCCGGTTCGAAACCGGGCAGAAACAGTTGTTATATTGTGTTGGCTACAATGTTGATAGGTGCCGTTTTGCCATGGAATTGTCCAAGCCCTGAAGATTATTTCATGCAATCTCGTTCCAAGAAAGGGAATTCTCTCAAAACACTAAAGTAATCGGCGTGTGGATGTATCTGTTGGTTCTCAGACCTTGCTTTCAAAAGAGCCCTGCAATCGGTTCACTGCTCACCTAGAACAAGCATTAACATGGAGAATTGTTGGCACCAACAGGAATCTTATTTTAGTGGAGTGTTTCTGGCTTTGAGTGCAGAGGCCCTCGGCTCAATTCCAAGATGATCCTTCTCAAGGTGATGATACAAATGCATTGTCACCTTTACGTTCAATGTCAGAATCATTTATTTCCAGTTGGTGGTGTAAGAATGTTTGCAACAGTATGGCGATTTTTCCTAGCCATGCATGAATGAAAGCATATCACTCGCCTTTAGGTGTTTTTCTAGTACATTGATATTTGCATCTTCCTTCCTAGCCTGCATGTTTGACTATCTTACAGGCTGCATGTAATAAGTATCACATCAGGGCCCTTCTTCTACTCAATTCACAACTGTTCTATCACGACATAGATAAGAAAGCTGCATCTGCTTTTGTTGTGTAGTGGTAATCAGGTTTACCTGACGTGTGAAAGCCCCATGCTTTGAAAGTACACAGTAACAAAGAAACCGATGACTTTTATAAAAAGGTGTCATGTGCGTCTCTTACTTTGCACAAAAAGTGCCAGAGATGACTTCATTTGCAGTCACTTGAAAAGTAGGGATTCTCCAATAAATGGTAAATGGTTGAAACAAATCTGAAGAAATGCATGACATACCTGTGTGTGTGTGTGTACGCATGTATGTATATATAGGGAGAGAGAGAGCGTCAATATAAACAGACTTTATTTCAATCAAGCTGTCTTTTCTATCCTTCAGGAGCAGAATGTTCTGATCATCAGCGCTCCAGAATGTAGTGTTTTCTTGGCAAGCATCACATATTGTGATGTGTTAGCTAAAAGTTCCATATCCTAGAGACTGATATATTCCTCTGTACTTGTACCTTGGGGATTCATCAAAACCTGGCATCATAAGCAGCTTTCTACTGCCACAGACTGGACAGCGAAACAATTTAAAATATCCCAGAAAAAGAAAATAAGCATGCTTAATCAGAGCTTTCTGGACAGGAAGGACCTTTGAGCAAGTGAGGAATAAGCACTGCTTTTGTTAATTTGCATAGGCAGAATAGAGAGTTCTGGGAAAAGGCCGAAATTACAGTCACAGAAAATGGCTGCATCTATAGAGAACGCTAAGAAGTGTTGGCAGCTTTTCCTCTGACCCTGACCACTTTTACAAGCAATCCTATGATAGTCAGCAGGACCCACCCTAAAAAGGAAGGGGCATCCACTCGGACCCTTTCCACCTTTTCTAAATCTCGCCTGATTGAGCACTGATTGAGCAGATAAGCACATGTCATTCTCATTTCAGAAAGGTATTGGTTAGCTTGCTGCTAGCAGCTCAGTTATGTTATGATGTTAGAGGCTATGCAAGGAATGCTTTAGTCCAGCGATATGCAGTTTTTATTGCGCCTTGCATTCAGCAGGAAGATCTTTAGCTTGAATCTGTGGCCTAGGTATTCACCTTGGTATTTCTTTTGGCACAAAGTGAAGGAGTATTTGAGAGAAAATGCACAATGTGTTTCTTATGTTGTTATGAACAACTTGTTACTCTTTCTCATTAAGCTTCAGCCACTGCAGAAATATATAAATAAGGGCTGACTTCCTGTAAGACGTGTCCAAAGCTGGGACGGAATAAAAGGAGACACTTGTAAATGATAGTGCTATCGTTTGAGAAAGGGTAAGTTGAGACTGACTTTCATGCGTATTCACAGACCAAGCATCATAAAGATACCAGCATGATCTTCATTGCGGGCTTAGAGCCGGTATTAGCTTTTGAGAGGTAAGA
Organism: Triturus cristatus; assembly: GCF_964204655.1. Classification (NCBI taxonomy): domain Eukaryota; kingdom Metazoa; phylum Chordata; class Amphibia; order Caudata; family Salamandridae; genus Triturus; species Triturus cristatus. The sequence continues at coordinate 739,148,304 of NC_140591.1, read as the reverse complement.
GGATTTTGAGGGCTCGTTGGTCTAGGGGTATGATTCTCGCTTTGGGTGCGAGAGGTCCCGGCTTCAAATCCCGGACGAGCCCTTTTCTTGGTACTCTTTTCAAGTTGTTTTGAAGTTTGCGTTTCAAAACCAACATCAATTTTTTCTTTGCAGTAGTGGATAATTCTTTGCTAGAGTCTCATGCTTCAGCCCTGCCCAGTCTGAGCTAATACCAAACATCTGGTCTTGCATGGCATGTACGAGCGTTCAGCTAGGGATGTCGGGCAGGTTGCATGAAAGAAATCTAAAGCCAGAGGCCCATGGAATAGCCAGTTCGGAGCAGTTTCATTACAGAAAAATCAACTGTAGGTATCTGTTTCTGTAGTGCAGTGGTTATCACGTTTGCCTCACACGCGAAAGGTCCCTGGTTTGAAACCGGGCAGAAACAGTTGTTATATTGTGTTGGCTACAATGTTGATAGGTGCCGTTTTGCCATGGAATTGTCCAAGCCCTGAAGATTATTTCATGCAATCTCGTTCCAAGAAAAGGAATTCTCTCAAAACACTAAAGTAATCGGCGTGTGGATGTATCTGTTGGTTCTCAGACCTTGCTTTCAAAAGAGCCCTGCAATCGGTTCACTGCTCACCTAGAACAAGCATTAACATGGAGAATTGTTGGCACCAACAGGAATCTTATTTTAGTGGAGTGTTTCTGGCTTTGAGTGCAGAGGCCCTCGGCTCAATTCCAAGATGATCCTTCTCAAGGTGATGATACAAATGCATTGTCACCTTTACGTTTAATGTCAGAATCATTTATTTCCAGTTGGTGGTGTAAGAATGTTTGCAACAGTATGGCGATTTTTCCTAGCCATGCATGAATGAAAGCATATCACTCGCCTTTAGGTGTTTTTCTAATACATTGATATTTGCATCTTCCTTCCTAGCCTGCATGTTTGACTATCTTACAGGCTGCATGTAATAAGTATCACATCAGGGCCCTTCTTCTACTCAATTCACAACTGTTCTATCACGACATAGATAAGAAAGCTGCATCTGCTTTTGTTGTGTAGTGGTAATCAGGTTTACCTGACGTGTGAAAGCCCCATGCTTTGAAAGTACACAGTAACAAAGAAACCGATGACTTTTATAAAAAGGTGTCATGTGCGTCTCTTACTTTGCACAAAAAGTGCCAGAGATGACTTCATTTGCAGTCACTTGAAAAGTAGGGATTCTCCAATAAATGGTAAATGGTTGAAACAAATCTGAAGAAATGCATGACATACCTGTGTGTGTGTGTGTACGCATGTATGTATATATAGGGAGAGAGAGAGCGTCAATATAAACAGACTTTATTTCAATCAAGCTGTCTTTTCTATCCTTCAGGAGCAGAATGTTCTGATCATCAGCGCTCCAGAATGTAGTGTTTTCTTGGCAAGCATCACATATTGTGATGTGTTAGCTAAAAGTTCCATATCCTAGAGACTGATATATTCCTCTGTACTTGTACCTTGGGGATTCATCAAAACCTGGCATCATAAGCAGCTTTCTACTGCCACAGACTGGACAGCGAAACAATTTAAAATATCCCAGAAAAAGAAAATAAGCATGCTTAATCAGAGCTTTCTGGACAGGAAGGACCTTTGAGCAAGTGAGGAATAAGCACTGCTTTTGTTAATTTGCATAGGCAGAATAGAGAGTTCTGGGAAAAGGCCGAAATTACAGTCACAGAAAATGGCTGCATCTATAGAGAACGCTAAGAAGTGTTGGCAGCTTTTCCTCTGACCCTGACCACTTTTACAAGCAATCCTATGATAGTCAGCAGGACCCACCCTAAAAAGGAAGGGGCATCCACTTGGACCCTTTCCACCTTTTCTAAATCTCGCCTGATTGAGCACTGATTGAGCAGATAAGCACATGTCATTCTCATTTCAGAAAGGTATTGGTTAGCTTGCTGCTAGCAGCTCAGTTATGTTATGATGTTAGAGGCTATGCAAGGAATGCTTTAGTCCAGCGATATGCAGTTTTTATTGCGCCTTGCATTCAGCAGGAAGATCTTTAGCTTGAATCTGTGGCCTAGGTATTCACCTTGGTATTTCTTTTGGCACAAAGTGAAGGAGTATTTGAGAGAAAATGCACAATGTGTTTCTTATGTTGTTATGAACAACTTGTTACTCTTTCTCATTAAGCTTCAGCCACTGCAGAAATATATAAATAAGGGCTGACTTCCTGTAAGACGTGTCCAAAGCTGGGACGGAATAAAAGGAGACACTTGTAAATGATAGTGCTATCGTTTGAGAAAGGGTAAGTTGAGACTGACTTTCATGCGTATTCACAGACCAAGCATCATAAAGATACCAGCATGATCTTCATTGCGGGCTTAGAGCCGGTATTAGCTTTTGAGAGGTAAGAGGATTTTGAGGGCTCGTTGGTCTAGGGGTATGATTCTCGCTTTGGGTGCGAGAGGTCCCGGGTTCAAATCCCGGACGAGCCCTTTTCTTGGTACTCTTTTCAAGTTGTTTTGAAGTTTGCGTTTCAAAACCAACATCAATTTTTTCTTTGCAGTAGTGGATAATTCTTTGCTAGAGTCTCATGCTTCAGCCCTGCCCAGTCTGAGCTAATACCAAACATCTGGTCTTGCATGGCATGTACGAGCGTTCAGCTAGGGATGTCGGGCAGGTTGCATGAAAGAAATCTAAAGCCAGAGGCCCATGGAATAGCCAGTTCGGAGCAGTTTCATTACAGAAAAATCAACTGTAGGTATCTGTTTCTGTAGTGCAGTGGTTATCACGTTTGCCTCACACGCGAAAGGTCCCTGGTTTGAAACCGGGCAGAAACAGTTGTTATATTGTGTTGGCTACAATGTTGATAGGTGCCGTTTTGCCATGGAATTGTCCAAGCCCTGAAGATTATTTCATGCAATCTCGTTCCAAGAAAGGGAATTCTCTCAAAACACTAAAGTAATCGGCGTGTGGATGTATCTGTTGGTTCTCAGACCTTGCTTTCAAAAGAGCCCTGCAATCGGTTCACTGCTCACCTAGAACAAGCATTAACATGGAGAATTGTTGGCACCAACAGGAATCTTATTTTAGTGGAGTGTTTCTGGCTTTGAGTGCAGAGGCCCTCGGCTCAATTCCAAGATGATCCTTCTCAAGGTGATGATACAAATGCATTGTCACCTTTACGTTTAATGTCAGAATCATTTATTTCCAGTTGGTGGTGTAAGAATGTTTGCAACAGTATGGCGATTTTTCCTAGCCATGCATGAATGAAAGCATATCACTCGCCTTTAGGTGTTTTTCTAATACATTGATATTTGCATCTTCCTTCCTAGCCTGCATGTTTGACTATCTTACAGGCTGCATGTAATAAGTATCACATCAGGGCCCTTCTTCTACTCAATTCACAACTGTTCTATCACGACATAGATAAGAAAGCTGCATCTGCTTTTGTTGTGTAGTGGTAATCAGGTTTACCTGACGTGTGAAAGCCCCATGCTTTGAAAGTACACAGTAACAAAGAAACCGATGACTTTTATAAAAAGGTGTCATGTGTGTCTCTTACTTTGCACAAAAAGTGCCAGAGATGACTTCATTTGCAGTCACTTGAAAAGTTGGGATTCTCCAATAAATGGTAAATGGTTGAAACAAATCTGAAGAAATGCATGACATACCTGTGTGTGTGTGTGTACGCATGTATGTATATATAGGGAGAGAGAGAGCGTCAATATAAACAGACTTTATTTCAATCAAGCTGTCTTTTCTATCCTTCAGGAGCAGAATGTTCTGATCATCAGCGCTCCAGAATGTAGTGTTTTCTTGGCAAGCATCACATATTGTGATGTGTTAGCTAAAAGTTCCATATCCTAGAGACTGATATATTCCTCTGTACTTGTACCTTGGGGATTAATCAAAACCTGGCATCATAAGCAGCTTTCTACTGCCACAGACTGGACAGCGAAACAATTTAAAATATCCCAGAAAAAGAAAATAAGCATGCTTAATCAGAGCTTTCTGGACAGGAAGGACATTTGAGCAAGTGAGGAATAAGCACTGCTTTTGTTAATTTGCATAGGCAGAATAGAGACTTCTGGGAAAAGGCCGAAATTACAGTCACAGAAAATGGCTGCATCTATAGAGAACGCTAAGAAGTGTTGGCAGCTTTTCCTCTGACCCTGGCCACTTTTACAAGCAATCCTATGATAGTCAGCAGGACCCACCCTAAAAAGGAAGGGGCATCCACTTGGACCCTTTCCACCTTTTCTAAATCTCGCCTGATCGAGCCTGATTGAGCACTGATTGAGCAGATAAGCACATGTCATTCTCATTTCAGAAAGGTATTGGTTAGCTTGCTGCTAGCAGCTCAGTTATGTTATGATGTTAGAGGCTATGCAAGGAATGCTTTCGTCCAGCGATATGCAGTTTTTATTGCGCCTTGCATTCAGCAGGAAGATCTTTAGCTTGAATCTGTGACCTAGGTATTCACCTTGGTATTTCTTTTGGCACAAAGTGAAGGAGTATTTGAGAGAAAATGCACAATGTGTTTCTTATGTTGTTATGAACAACTTGTTACTCTTTCTCATTAAGCTTCAGCCACTGCAGAAATATATAAATAAGGGCTGACTTCCTGTAAGACGTGTCCAAAGCTGGGACGGAATAAAAGGAGACACTTGTAAATGATAGTGCTATCGTTTGAGAAAGGGTAAGTTGAGACTGACTTTCATGCGTATTCACAGACCAAGCATCATAAAGATACCAGCATGATCTTCATTGCGGGCTTAGAGCCGGTATTAGCTTTTGAGAGGTAAGAGGATTTTGAGGGCTCGTTGGTCTAGGGGTATGATTCTCGCTTTGGGTGCGAGAGGTCCCGGGTTCAAATCCCGGACGAGCCCTTTTCTTGGTACTCTTTTCAAGTTGTTTTGAAGTTTGCGTTTCAAAACCAACATCAATTTTTTCTTCGCAGTAGTGGATAATTCTTTGCTAGAGTCTCATGCTTCAGCCCTGCCCAGTCTGAGCTAATACCAAACATCTGGTCTTGCATGGCATGTACGAGCGTTCAGCTAGGGATGTCGGGCAGGTTGCATGAAAGAAATCTAAAGCCAGAGGCCCATGGAATAGCCAGTTCGGAGCAGTTTCATTACAGAAAAATCAACTGTAGGTATCTGTTTCTGTAGTGTAGTGGTTATCACGTTTGCCTCACACGCGAAAGGTCCCCGGTTCGAAACCGGGCAGAAACAGTTGTTATATTGTGTTGGCTACAATGTTGATAGGTGCCGTTTTGCCATGGAATTGTCCAAGCCCTGAAGATTATTTCATGCAATCTCGTTCCAAGAAAGGGAATTCTCTCAAAACACTAAAGTAATCGGCGTGTGGATGTATCTGTTGGTTCTCAGACCTTGCTTTCAAAAGAGCCCTGCAATCGGTTCACTGCTCACCTAGAACAAGCATTAACATGGAGAATTGTTGGCACCAACAGGAATCTTATTTTAGTGGAGTGTTTCTGGCTTTGAGTGCAGAGGCCCTCGGCTCAATTCCAAGATGATCCTTCTCAAGGTGATGATACAAATGCATTGTCACCTTTACGTTCAATGTCAGAATCATTTATTTCCAGTTGGTGGTGTAAGAATGTTTGCAACAGTATGGCGATTTTTCCTAGCCATGCATGAATGAAAGCATATCACTCGCCTTTAGGTGTTTTTCTAGTACATTGATATTTGCATCTTCCTTCCTAGCCTGCATGTTTGACTATCTTACAGGCTGCATGTAATAAGTATCACATCAGGGCCCTTCTTCTACTCAATTCACAACTGTTCTATCACGACATAGATAAGAAAGCTGCATCTGCTTTTGTTGTGTAGTGGTAATCAGGTTTACCTGACGTGTGAAAGCCCCATGCTTTGAAAGTACACAGTAACAAAGAAACCGATGACTTTTATAAAAAGGTGTCATGTGCGTCTCTTACTTTGCACAAAAAGTGCCAGAGATGACTTCATTTGCAGTCACTTGAAAAGTAGGGATTCTCCAATAAATGGTAAATGGTTGAAACAAATCTGAAGAAATGCATGACATACCTGTGTGTGTGTGTGTACGCATGTATGTATATATAGGGAGAGAGAGAGCGTCAATATAAACAGACTTTATTTCAATCAAGCTGTCTTTTCTATCCTTCAGGAGCAGAATGTTCTGATCATCAGCGCTCCAGAATGTAGTGTTTTCTTGGCAAGCATCACATATTGTGATGTGTTAGCTAAAAGTTCCATATCCTAGAGACTGATATATTCCTCTGTACTTGTACCTTGGGGATTCATCAAAACCTGGCATCATAAGCAGCTTTCTACTGCCACAGACTGGACAGCGAAACAATTTAAAATATCCCAGAAAAAGAAAATAAGCATGCTTAATCAGAGCTTTCTGGACAGGAAGGACCTTTGAGCAAGTGAGGAATAAGCACTGCTTTTGTTAATTTGCATAGGCAGAATAGAGAGTTCTGGGAAAAGGCCGAAATTACAGTCACAGAAAATGGCTGCATCTATAGAGAACGCTAAGAAGTGTTGGCAGCTTTTCCTCTGACCCTGACCACTTTTACAAGCAATCCTATGATAGTCAGCAGGACCCACCCTAAAAAGGAAGGGGCATCCACTTGGACCCTTTCCACCTTTTCTAAATCTCGCCTGATTGAGCACTGATTGAGCAGATAAGCACATGTCATTCTCATTTCAGAAAGGTATTGGTTAGCTTGCTGCTAGCAGCTCAGTTATGTTATGATGTTAGAGGCTATGCAAGGAATGCTTTAGTCCAGCGATATGCAGTTTTTATTGCGCCTTGCATTCAGCAGGAAGATCTTTAGCTTGAATCTGTGGCCTAGGTATTCACCTTGGTATTTCTTTTGGCACAAAGTGAAGGAGTATTTGAGAGAAAATGCACAATGTGTTTCTTATGTTGTTATGAACAACTTGTTACTCTTTCTCATTAAGCTTCAGCCACTGCAGAAATATATAAATAAGGGCTGACTTCCTGTAAGACGTGTCCAAAGCTGGGACGGAATAAAAGGAGACACTTGTAAATGATAGTGCTATCGTTTGAGAAAGGGTAAGTTGAGACTGACTTTCATGCGTATTCACAGACCAAGCATCATAAAGATACCAGCATGATCTTCATTGCGGGCTTAGAGCCGGTATTAGCTTTTGAGAGGTAAGAGGATTTTGAGGGCTCGTTGGTCTAGGGGTATGATTCTCGCTTTGGGTGCGAGAGGTCCCGGGTTCAAATCCCGGACGAGCCCTTTTCTTGGTACTCTTTTCAAGTTGTTTTGAAGTTTGCGTTTCAAAACCAACATCAATTTTTTCTTTGCAGTAGTGGATAATTCTTTGCTAGAGTCTCATGCTTCAGCCCTGCCCAGTCTGAGCTAATACCAAACATCTGGTCTTGCATGGCATGTACGAGCGTTCAGCTAGGGATGTCGGGCAGGTTGCATGAAAGAAATCTAAAGCCAGAGGCCCATGGAATAGCCAGTTCGGAGCAGTTTCATTACAGAAAAATCAACTGTAGGTATCTGTTTCTGTAGTGCAGTGGTTATCACGTTTGCCTCACACGCGAAAGGTCCCTGGTTTGAAACCGGGCAGAAACAGTTGTTATATTGTGTTGGCTACAATGTTGATAGGTGCCGTTTTGCCATGGAATTGTCCAAGCCCTGAAGATTATTTCATGCAATCTCGTTCCAAGAAAGGGAATTCTCTCAAAACACTAAAGTAATCGGCGTGTGGATGTATCTGTTGGTTCTCAGACCTTGCTTTCAAAAGAGCCCTGCAATCGGTTCACTGCTCACCTAGAACAAGCATTAACATGGAGAATTGTTGGCACCAACAGGAATCTTATTTTAGTGGAGTGTTTCTGGCTTTGAGTGCAGAGGCCCTCGGCTCAATTCCAAGATGATCCTTCTCAAGGTGATGATACAAATGCATTGTCACCTTTACGTTTAATGTCAGAATCATTTATTTCCAGTTGGTGGTGTAAGAATGTTTGCAACAGTATGGCGATTTTTCCTAGCCATGCATGAATGAAAGCATATCACTCGCCTTTAGGTGTTTTTCTAATACATTGATATTTGCATCTTCCTTCCTAGCCTGCATGTTTGACTATCTTACAGGCTGCATGTAATAAGTATCACATCAGGGCCCTTCTTCTACTCAATTCACAACTGTTCTATCACGACATAGATAAGAAAGCTGCATCTGCTTTTGTTGTGTAGTGGTAATCAGGTTTACCTGACGTGTGAAAGCCCCATGCTTTGAAAGTACACAGTAACAAAGAAACCGATGACTTTTATAAAAAGGTGTCATGTGTGTCTCTTACTTTGCACAAAAAGTGCCAGAGATGACTTCATTTGCAGTCACTTGAAAAGTAGGGATTCTCCAATAAATGGTAAATGGTTGAAACAAATCTGAAGAAATGCATGACATACCTGTGTGTGTGTGTGTACGCATGTATGTATATATAGGGAGAGAGAGAGCGTCAATATAAACAGACTTTATTTCAATCAAGCTGTCTTTTCTATCCTTCAGGAGCAGAATGTTCTGATCATCAGCGCTCCAGAATGTAGTGTTTTCTTGGCAAGCATCACATATTGTGATGTGTTAGCTAAAAGTTCCATATCCTAGAGACTGATATATTCCTCTGTACTTGTACCTTGGGGATTAATCAAAACCTGGCATCATAAGCAGCTTTCTACTGCCACAGACTGGACAGCGAAACAATTTAAAATATCCCAGAAAAAGAAAATAAGCATGCTTAATCAGAGCTTTCTGGACAGGAAGGACATTTGAGCAAGTGAGGAATAAGCACTGCTTTTGTTAATTTGCATAGGCAGAATAGAGACTTCTGGGAAAAGGCCGAAATTACAGTCACAGAAAATGGCTGCATCTATAGAGAACGCTAAGAAGTGTTGGCAGCTTTTCCTCTGACCCTGGCCACTTTTACAAGCAATCCTATGATAGTCAGCAGGACCCACCCTAAAAAGGAAGGGGCATCCACTTGGACCCTTTCCACCTTTTCTAAATCTCGCCTGATCGAGCCTGATTGAGCACTGATTGAGCAGATAAGCACATGTCATTCTCATTTCAGAAAGGTATTGGTTAGCTTGCTGCTAGCAGCTCAGTTATGTTATGATGTTAGAGGCTATGCAAGGAATGCTTTCGTCCAGCGATATGCAGTTTTTATTGCGCCTTGCATTCAGCAGGAAGATCTTTAGCTTGAATCTGTGACCTAGGTATTCACCTTGGTATTTCTTTTGGCACAAAGTGAAGGAGTATTTGAGAGAAAATGCACAATGTGTTTCTTATGTTGTTATGAACAACTTGTTACTCTTTCTCATTAAGCTTCAGCCACTGCAGAAATATATAAATAAGGGCTGACTTCCTGTAAGACGTGTCCAAAGCTGGGACGGAATAAAAGGAGACACTTGTAAATGATAGTGCTATCGTTTGAGAAAGGGTAAGTTGAGACTGACTTTCATGCGTATTCACAGACCAAGCATCATAAAGATACCAGCATGATCTTCATTGCGGGCTTAGAGCCGGTATTAGCTTTTGAGAGGTAAGAGGATTTTGAGGGCTCGTTGGTCTAGGGGTATGATTCTCGCTTTGGGTGCGAGAGGTCCCGGGTTCAAATCCCGGACGAGCCCTTTTCTTGGTACTCTTTTCAAGTTGTTTTGAAGTTTGCGTTTCAAAACCAACATCAATTTTTTCTTCGCAGTAGTGGATAATTCTTTGCTAGAGTCTCATGCTTTAGCCCTGCCCAGTCTGAGCTAATACCAAACATCTGGTCTTGCATGGCATGTACGAGCGTTCAGCTAGGGATGTCGGGCAGGTTGCATGAAAGAAATCTAAAGCCAGAGGCCCATGGAATAGCCAGTTCGGAGCAGTTTCATTACAGAAAAATCAACTGTAGGTATCTGTTTTTGTAGTGTAGTGGTTATCACGTTTGCCTCACACGCGAAAGGTCCCCGGTTCGAAACCGGGCAGAAACAGTTGTTATATTGTGTTGGCTACAATGTTGATAGGTGCCGTTTTGCCATGGAATTGTCCAAGCCCTGAAGATTATTTCATGCAATCTCGTTCCAAGAAAGGGAATTCTCTCAAAACACTAAAGTAATCGGCGTGTGGATGTATCTGTTGGTTCTCAGACCTTGCTTTCAAAAGAGCCCTGCAATCGGTTCACTGCTCACCTAGAACAAGCATTAACATGGAGAATTGTTGGCACCAACAGGAATCTTATTTTAGTGGAGTGTTTCTGGCTTTGAGTGCAGAGGCCCTCGGCTCAATTCCAAGATGATCCTTCTCAAGGTGATGATACAAATGCATTGTCACCTTTACGTTCAATGTCAGAATCATTTATTTCCAGTTGGTGGTGTAAGAATGTTTGCAACAGTATGGCGATTTTTCCTAGCCATGCATGAATGAAAGCATATCACTCGCCTTTAGGTGTTTTTCTAGTACATTGATATTTGCATCTTCCTTCCTAGCCTGCATGCTTGACTATCTTACAGGCTGCATGTAATAAGTATCACATCAGGGCCCTTCTTCTACTCAATTCACAACTGTTCTATCACGACATAGATAAGAAAGCTGCATCTGCTTTTGTTGTGTAGTGGTAATCAGGTTTACCTGACGTGTGAAAGCCCCATGCTTTGAAAGTACACAGTAACAAAGAAACCGATGACTTTTATAAAAAGGTGTCATGTGCGTCTCTTACTTTGCACAAAAAGTGCCAGAGATGACTTCATTTGCAGTCACTTGAAAAGTAGGGATTCTCCAATAAATGGTAAATGGTTGAAACAAATCTGAAGAAATGCATGACATACCTGTGTGTGTGTGTGTACGCATGTATGTATATATAGGGAGAGAGAGAGCGTCAATATAAACAGACTTTATTTCAATCAAGCTGTCTTTTCTATCCTTCAGGAGCAGAATGTTCTGATCATCAGCGCTCCAGAATGTAGTGTTTTCTTGGCAAGCATCACATATTGTGATGTGTTAGCTAAAAGTTCCATATCCTAGAGACTGATATATTCCTCTGTACTTGTACCTTGGGGATTCATCAAAACCTGGCATCATAAGCAGCTTTCTACTGCCACAGACTGGACAGCGAAACAATTTAAAATATCCCAGAAAAAGAAAATAAGCATGCTTAATCAGAGCTTTCTGGACAGGAAGGACCTTTGAGCAAGTGAGGAATAAGCACTGCTTTTGTTAATTTGCATAGGCAGAATAGAGAGTTCTGGGAAAAGGCCGAAATTACAGTCACAGAAAATGGCTGCATCTATAGAGAACGCTAAGAAGTGTTGGCAGCTTTTCCTCTGACCCTGACCACTTTTACAAGCAATCCTATGATAGTCAGCAGGACCCACCCTAAAAAGGAAGGGGCATCCACTTGGACCCTTTCCACCTTTTCTAAATCTCGCCTGATTGAGCACTGATTGAGCAGATAAGCACATGTCATTCTCATTTCAGAAAGGTATTGGTTAGCTTGCTGCTAGCAGCTCAGTTATGTTATGATGTTAGAGGCTATGCAAGGAATGCTTTAGTCCAGCGATATGCAGTTTTTATTGCGCCTTGCATTCAGCAGGAAGATCTTTAGCTTGAATCTGTGGCCTAGGTATTCACCTTGGTATTTCTTTTGGCACAAAGTGAAGGAGTATTTGAGAGAAAATGCACAATGTGTTTCTTATGTTGTTATGAACAACTTGTTACTCTTTCTCATTAAGCTTCAGCCACTGCAGAAATATATAAATAAGGGCTGACTTCCTGTAAGACGTGTCCAAAGCTGGGACGGAATAAAAGGAGACACTTGTAAATGATAGTGCTATCGTTTGAGAAAGGGTAAGTTGAGACTGACTTTCATGCGTATTCACAGACCAAGCATCATAAAGATACCAGCATGATCTTCATTGCGGGCTTAGAGCCGGTATTAGCTTTTGAGAGGTAAGAGGATTTTGAGGGCTCGTTGGTCTAGGGGTATGATTCTCGCTTTGGGTGCGAGAGGTCCCGGGTTCAAATCCCGGACGAGCCCTTTTCTTGGTACTCTTTTCAAGTTGTTTTGAAGTTTGCGTTTCAAAACCAACATCAATTTTTTCTTTGCAGTAGTGGATAATTCTTTGCTAGAGTCTCATGCTTCAGCCCTGCCCAGTCTGAGCTAATACCAAACATCTGGTCTTGCATGGCATGTACGAGCGTTCAGCTAGGGATGTCGGGCAGGTTGCATGAAAGAAATCTAAAGCCAGAGGCCCATGGAATAGCCAGTTCGGAGCAGTTTCATTACAGAAAAATCAACTGTAGGTATCTGTTTCTGTAGTGCAGTGGTTATCACGTTTGCCTCACACGCGAAAGGTCCCTGGTTTGAAACCGGGCAGAAACAGTTGTTATATTGTGTTGGCTACAATGTTGATAGGTGCCGTTTTGCCATGGAATTGTCCAAGCCCTGAAGATTATTTCATGCAATCTCGTTCCAAGAAAGGGAATTCTCTCAAAACACTAAAGTAATCGGCGTGTGGATGTATCTGTTGGTTCTCAGACCTTGCTTTCAAAAGAGCCCTGCAATCGGTTCACTGCTCACCTAGAACAAGCATTAACATGGAGAATTGTTGGCACCAACAGGAATCTTATTTTAGTGGAGTGTTTCTGGCTTTGAGTGCAGAGGCCCTCGGCTCAATTCCAAGATGATCCTTCTCAAGGTGATGATACAAATGCATTGTCACCTTTACGTTTAATGTCAGAATCATTTATTTCCAGTTGGTGGTGTAAGAATGTTTGCAACAGTATGGCGATTTTTCCTAGCCATGCATGAATGAAAGCATATCACTCGCCTTTAGGTGTTTTTCTAATACATTGATATTTGCATCTTCCTTCCTAGCCTGCATGTTTGACTATCTTACAGGCTGCATGTAATAAGTATCACATCAGGGCCCTTCTTCTACTCAATTCACAACTGTTCTATCACGACATAGATAAGAAAGCTGCATCTGCTTTTGTTGTGTAGTGGTAATCAGGTTTACCTGACGTGTGAAAGCCCCATGCTTTGAAAGTACACAGTAACAAAGAAACCGATGACTTTTATAAAAAGGTGTCATGTGTGTCTCTTACTTTGCACAAAAAGTGCCAGAGATGACTTCATTTGCAGTCACTTGAAAAGTAGGGATTCTCCAATAAATGGTAAATGGTTGAAACAAATCTGAAGAAATGCATGACATACCTGTGTGTGTGTGTGTACGCATGTATGTATATATAGGGAGAGAGAGAGCGTCAATATAAACAGACTTTATTTCAATCAAGCTGTCTTTTCTATCCTTCAGGAGCAGAATGTTCTGATCATCAGCGCTCCAGAATGTAGTGTTTTCTTGGCAAGCATCACATATTGTGATGTGTTAGCTAAAAGTTCCATATCCTAGAGACTGATATATTCCTCTGTACTTGTACCTTGGGGATTAATCAAAACCTGGCATCATAAGCAGCTTTCTACTGCCACAGACTGGACAGCGAAACAATTTAAAATATCCCAGAAAAAGAAAATAAGCATGCTTAATCAGAGCTTTCTGGACAGGAAGGACATTTGAGCAAGTGAGGAATAAGCACTGCTTTTGTTAATTTGCATAGGCAGAATAGAGACTTCTGGGAAAAGGCCGAAATTACAGTCACAGAAAATGGCTGCATCTATAGAGAACGCTAAGAAGTGTTGGCAGCTTTTCCTCTGACCCTGGCCACTTTTACAAGCAATCCTATGATAGTCAGCAGGACCCACCCTAAAAAGGAAGGGGCATCCACTTGGACCCTTTCCACCTTTTCTAAATCTCGCCTGATCGAGCCTGATTGAGCACTGATTGAGCAGATAAGCACATGTCATTCTCATTTCAGAAAGGTATTGGTTAGCTTGCTGCTAGCAGCTCAGTTATGTTATGATGTTAGAGGCTATGCAAGGAATGCTTTCGTCCAGCGATATGCAGTTTTTATTGCGCCTTGCATTCAGCAGGAAGATCTTTAGCTTGAATCTGTGACCTAGGTATTCACCTTGGTATTTCTTTTGGCACAAAGTGAAGGAGTATTTGAGAGAAAATGCACAATGTGTTTCTTATGTTGTTATGAACAACTTGTTACTCTTTCTCATTAAGCTTCAGCCACTGCAGAAATATATAAATAAGGGCTGACTTCCTGTAAGACGTGTCCAAAGCTGGGACGGAATAAAAGGAGACACTTGTAAATGATAGTGCTATCGTTTGAGAAAGGGTAAGTTGAGACTGACTTTCATGCGTATTCACAGACCAAGCATCATAAAGATACCAGCATGATCTTCATTGCGGGCTTAGAGCCGGTATTAGCTTTTGAGAGGTAAGAGGATTTTGAGGGCTCGTTGGTCTAGGGGTATGATTCTCGCTTTGGGTGCGAGAGGTCCCGGGTTCAAATCCCGGACGAGCCCTTTTCTTGGTACTCTTTTCAAGTTGTTTTGAAGTTTGCGTTTCAAAACCAACATCAATTTTTTCTTTGCAGTAGTGGATAATTCTTTGCTAGAGTCTCATGCTTTAGCCCTGCCCAGTCTGAGCTAATACCAAACATCTGGTCTTGCATGGCATGTACGAGCGTTCAGCTAGGGATGTCGGGCAGGTTGCATGAAAGAAATCTAAAGCCAGAGGCCCATGGAATAGCCAGTTCGGAGCAGTTTCATTACAGAAAAATCAACTGTAGGTATCTGTTTCTGTAGTGTAGTGGTTATCACGTTTGCCTCACACGCGAAAGGTCCCCGGTTTGAAACCGGGCAGAAACAGTTGTTATATTGTGTTGGCTACAATGTTGATAGGTGCCGTTTTGCCATGGAATTGTCCAAGCCCTGAAGATTATTTCATGCAATCTCGTTCCAAGAAAGGGAATTCTCTCAAAACACTAAAGTAATCGGCGTGTGGATGTATCTGTTGGTTCTCAGACCTTGCTTTCAAAAGAGCCCTGCAATCGGTTCACTGCTCACCTAGAACAAGCATTAACATGGAGAATTGTTGGCACCAACAGGAATCTTATTTTAGTGGAGTGTTTCTGGCTTTGAGTGCAGAGGCCCTCGGCTCAATTCCAAGATGATCCTTCTCAAGGTGATGATACAAATGCATTGTCACCTTTACGTTTAATGTCAGAATCATTTATTTCCAGTTGGTGGTGTAAGAATGTTTGCAACAGTATGGCGATTTTTCCTAGCCATGCATGAATGAAAGCATATCACTCGCCTTTAGGTGTTTTTCTAATACATTGATATTTGCATCTTGCTTCCTAGCCTGCATGTTTGACTATCTTACAGGCTGCATGTAATAAGTATCACATCAGGGCCCTTCTTCTACTCAATTCACAACTGTTCTATCACAACATAGATAAGAAAGCTGCATCTGCTTTTGTTGTGTAGTGGTAATCAGGTTTACCTGACGTGTGAAAGCCCCATGCTTTGAAAGTACACAGTAACAAAGAAACCGATGACTTTTATAAAAAGGTGTCATGTGTGTCTCTTACTTTGCACAAAAAGTGCCAGAGATGACTTCATTTGCAGTCACTTGAAAAGTAGGGATTCTCCAATAAATGGTAAATGGTTGAAACAAATCTGAAGAAATGCATGACATACCTGTGTGTGTGTGTGTACGCATGTATGTATATATAGGGAGAGAGAGAGCGTCAATATAAACAGACTTTATTTCAATCAAGCTGTCTTTTCTATCCTTCAGGAGCAGAATGTTCTGATCATCAGCGCTCCAGAATGTAGTGTTTTCTTGGCAAGCATCACATATTGTGATGTGTTAGCTAAAAGTTCCATATCCTAGAGACTGATATATTCCTCTGTACTTGTACCTTGGGGATTCATCAAAACCTGGCATCATAAGCAGCTTTCTACTGCCACAGACTGGACAGCGAAACAATTTAAAATATCCCAGAAAAAGAAAATAAGCATGCTTAATCAGAGCTTTCTGGACAGGAAGGACATTTGAGCAAGTGAGGAATAAGCACTGCTTTTGTTAATTTGCATAGGCAGAATAGAGACTTCTGGGAAAAGGCCGAAATTACAGTCACAGAAAATGGCTGCATCTATAGAGAACGCTAAGAAGTGTTGGCAGCTTTTCCTCTGACCCTGGCCACTTTTACAAGCAATCCTATGATAGTGAGCAGGACCCACCCTAAAAAGGAAGGGGCATCCACTTGGACCCTTTCCACCTTTTCTAAATCTCGCCTGATCGAGCCTGATTGAGCACTGATTGAGCAGATAAGCACATGTCATTCTCATTTCAGAAAGGTATTGGTTAGCTTGCTGCTAGCAGCTCAGTTATGTTATGATGTTAGAGGCTATGCAAGGAATGCTTTAGTCCAGCGATATGCAGTTTTTATTGCGCCTTGCATTCAGCAGGAAGATCTTTAGCTTGAATCTGTGGCCTAGGTATTCACCTTGGTATTTCTTTTGGCACAAAGTGAAGGAGTATTTGAGAGAAAATGCACAATGTGTTTCTTATGTTGTTATGAACAACTTGTTACTCTTTCTCATTAAGCTTCAGCCACTGCAGAAATATATAAATAAGGGCTGACTTCCTGTAAGACGTGTCCAAAGCTGGGACGGAATAAAAGGAGACACTTGTAAATGATAGTGCTATCGTTTGAGAAAGGGTAAGTTGAGACTGACTTTCATGCGTATTCACAGACCAAGCATCATAAAGATACCAGCATGATCTTCATTGCGGGCTTAGAGCCGGTATTAGCTTTTGAGAGGTAAGAGGATTTTGAGGGCTCGTTGGTCTAGGGGTATGATTCTCGCTTTGGGTGCGAGAGGTCCCGGGTTCAAATCCCGGACGAGCCCTTTTCTTGGTACTCTTTTCAAGTTGTTTTGAAGTTTGCGTTTCAAAACCAACATCAATTTTTTCTTTGCAGTAGTGGATAATTCTTTGCTAGAGTCTCATGCTTCAGCCCTGCCCAGTCTGAGCTAATACCAAACATCTGGTCTTGCATGGCATGTACGAGCGTTCAGCTAGGGATGTCGGGCAGGTTGCATGAAAGAAATCTAAAGCCAGAGGCCCATGGAATAGCCAGTTCGGAGCAGTTTCATTACAGAAAAATCAACTGTAGGTATCTGTTTCTGTAGTGTAGTGGTTATCACGTTTGCCTCACACGCGAAAGGTCCCCGGTTTGAAACCGGGCAGAAACAGTAGTTATATTGTGTTGGCTACAATGTTGATAGGTGCCGTTTTGCCATGGAATTGTCCAAGCCCTGAAGATTATTTCATGCAATCTCGTTCCAAGAAAGGGAATTCTCTCAAAACACTAAAGTAATCGGCGTGTGGATGTATCTGTTGGTTCTCAGACCTTGCTTTCAAAAGAGCCCTGCAATCGGTTCACTGCTCTCCTAGAACAAGCATTAACATGGAGAATTGTTGGCACCAACAGGAATCTTATTTTAGTGGAGTGTTTCTGGCTTTGAGTGCAGAGGCCCTCGGCTCAATTCCAAGATGATCCTTCTCAAGGTGATGATACAAATGCATTGTCACCTTTACGTTTAATGTCAGAATCATTTATTTCCAGTTGGTGGTGTAAGAATGTTTGCAACAGTATGGCGATTTTTCCTAGCCATGCATGAATGAAAGCATATCACTCGCCTTTAGGTGTTTTTCTAATACATTGATATTTGCATCTTCCTTCTCAGCCTGCATGTTTGACTATCTTACAGGCTGCATGTAATAAGTATCACATCAGGGCCCTTCTTCTACTCAATTCACAACTGTTCTATCACGACATAGATAAGAAAGCTGCATCTGCTTTTGTTGTGTAGTGGTAATCAGGTTTACCTGACGTGTGAAAGCCCCATGCTTTGAAAGTACACAGTAACAAAGAAACCGATGACTTTTATAAAAAGGTGTCATGTGTGTCTCTTACTTTGCACAAAAAGTGCCAGAGATGACTTCATTTGCAGTCACTTGAAAAGTAGGGATTCTCCAATAAATGGTAAATGGTTGAAACAAATCTGAAGAAATGCATGACATACCTGTGTGTGTGTGTGTACGCATGTATGTATATATAGGGAGAGAGAGAGCGTCAATATAAACAGACTTTATTTCAATCAAGCTGTCTTTTCTATCCTTCAGGAGCAGAATGTTCTGATCATCAGCGCTCCAGAATGTAGTGTTTTCTTGGCAAGCATCACATATTGTGATGTGTTAGCTAAAAGTTCCATATCCTAGAGACTGATATATTCCTCTGTACTTGTACCTTGGGGATTCATCAAAACCTGGCATCATAAGCAGCTTTCTACTGCCACAGACTGGACAGCGAAACAATTTAAAATATCCCAGAAAAAGAAAATAAGCATGCTTAATCAGAGCTTTCTGGACAGGAAGGACATTTGAGCAAGTGAGGAATAAGCACTGCTTTTGTTAATTTGCATAGGCAGAAT
Organism: Triturus cristatus; assembly: GCF_964204655.1. NCBI lineage: Eukaryota > Metazoa > Chordata > Amphibia > Caudata > Salamandridae > Triturus > Triturus cristatus. The sequence goes on along the minus strand of NC_140591.1, from coordinate 739,129,886 downwards.
AGAGACTTCTGGGAAAAGGCCGAAATTACAGTCACAGAAAATGGCTGCATCTATAGAGAACGCTAAGAAGTGTTGGCAGCTTTTCCTCTGACCCTGGCCACTTTTACAAGCAATCCTATGATAGTCAGCAGGACCCACCCTAAAAAGGAAGGGGCATCCACTTGGACCCTTTCCACCTTTTCTAAATCTCGCCTGATCGAGCACTGATTGAGCAGATAAGCACATGTCATTCTCATTTCAGAAAGGTATTGGTTAGCTTGCTGCTAGCAGCTCAGTTATGTTATGATGTTAGAGGCTATGCAAGGAATGCTTTAGTCCAGCGATATGCAGTTTTTATTGCGCCTTGCATTCAGCAGGAGGATCTTTAGCTTGAATCTGTGGCCTAGGTATTCACCTTGGTATTTTTTTTGGCACAAAGTGAAGGAGTATTTGAGAGAAAATGCACAATGTGTTTCTTATGTTGTTATGAACAACTTGTTACTCTTTCTCATTAAGCTTCAGCCACTGCAGAAATATATAAATAAGGGCTGACTTCCTGTAAGACGTGTCCAAAGCTGGGACGGAATAAAAGGAGACACTTGTAAATGATAGTGCTATCGTTTGAGAAAGGGTAAGTTGAGACTGACTTTCATGCGTATTCACAGACCAAGCATCATAAAGATACCAGCATGATCTTCATTGCGGGCTTAGAGCCGGTATTAGCTTTTGAGAGGTAAGAGGATTTTGAGGGCTCGTTGGTCTAGGGGTATGATTCTCGCTTTGGGTGCGAGAGGTCCCGAGTTCAAATCCCGGACGAGCCCTTTTCTTGGTACTCTTTTCAAGTTGTTTTGAAGTTTGCGTTTCAAAACCAACATCAATTTTTTCTTTGCAGTAGTGGATAATTCTTTGCTAGAGTCTCATGCTTCAGCCCTGCCCAGTCTGAGCTAATACCAAACATCTGGTCTTGCATGGCATGTACGAGCGTTCAGCTAGGGATGTCGGGCAGGTTGCATGAAAGAAATCTAAAGCCAGAGGCCCATGGAATAGCCAGTTCGGAGCAGTTTCATTACAGAAAAATCAACTGTAGGTATCTGTTTCTGTAGTGTAGTGGTTATCACGTTCGCCTCACACGCGAAAGGTCCCCGGTTCGAAACCGGGCAGAAACAGTTGTTATATTGTGTTGGCTACAATGTTGATAGGTGCCGTTTTGCCATGGAATTGTCCAAGCCCTGAAGATTATTTCATGCAATCTCGTTCCAAGAAAGGGAATTCTCTCAAAACACTAAAGTAATCGGCGTGTGGATGTATCTGTTGGTTCTCAGACCTTGCTTTCAAAAGAGCCCTGCAATCGGTTCACTGCTCACCTAGAACAAGCATTAACATGGAGAATTGTTGGCACCAACAGGAATCTTATTTTAGTGGAGTGTTTCTGGCTTTGAGTGCAGAGGCCCTCGGCTCAATTCCAAGATGATCCTTCTCAAGGTGATGATACAAATGCATTGTCACCTTTACGTTTAATGTCAGAATCATTTATTTCCAGTTGGTGGTGTAAGAATGTTTGCAACAGTATGGCGATTTTTCCTAGCCATGCATGAATGAAAGCATATCACTCGCCTTTAGGTGTTTTTCTAATACATTGATATTTGCATCTTCCTTCCTAGCCTGCATGTTTGACTATCTTACAGGCTGCATGTAATAAGTATCACATCAGGGCCCTTCTTCTACTCAATTCACAACTGTTCTATCACGACATAGATAAGAAAGCTGCATCTGCTTTTGTTGTGTAGTGGTAATCAGGTTTACCTGACGTGTGAAAGCCCCATGCTTTGAAAGTACACAGTAACAAAGAAACCGATGACTTTTATAAAAAGGTGTCATGTGTGTCTCTTACTTTGCACAAAAAGTGCCAGAGATGACTTCATTTGCAGTCACTTGAAAAGTAGGGATTCTCCAATAAATGGTAAATGGTTGAAACAAATCTGAAGAAATGCATGACATACCTGTGTGTGTGTGTGTACGCATGTATGTATATATAGGGAGAGAGAGAGCGTCAATATAAACAGACTTTATTTCAATCAAGCTGTCTTTTCTATCCTTCAGGAGCAGAATGTTCTGATCATCAGCGCTCCAGAATGTAGTGTTTTCTTGGCAAGCATCACATATTGTGATGTGTTAGCTAAAAGTTCCATATCCTAGAGACTGATATATTCCTCTGTACTTGTACCTTGGGGATTCATCAAAACCTGGCATCATAAGCAGCTTTCTACTGCCACAGACTGGACAGCGAAACAATTTAAAATATCCCAGAAAAAGAAAATAAGCATGCTTAATCAGAGCTTTCTGGACAGGAAGGACATTTGAGCAAGTGAGGAATAAGCACTGCTTTTGTTAATTTGCATAGGCAGAATAGAGACTTCTGGGAAAAGGCCGAAATTACAGTCACAGAAAATGGCTGCATCTATAGAGAACGCTAAGAAGTGTTGGCAGCTTTTCCTCTGACCCTGGCCACTTTTACAAGCAATCCTATGATAGTGAGCAGGACCCACCCTAAAAAGGAAGGGGCATCCACTTGGACCCTTTCCACCTTTTCTAAATCTCGCCTGATCGAGCCTGATTGAGCACTGATTGAGCAGATAAGCACATGTCATTCTCATTTCAGAAAGGTATTGGTTAGCTTGCTGCTAGCAGCTCAGTTATGTTATGATGTTAGAGGCTATGCAAGGAATGCTTTAGTCCAGCGATATGCAGTTTTTATTGCGCCTTGCATTCAGCAGGAAGATCTTTAGCTTGAATCTGTGGCCTAGGTATTCACCTTGGTATTTCTTTTGGCACAAAGTGAAGGAGTATTTGAGAGAAAATGCACAATGTGTTTCTTATGTTGTTATGAACAACTTGTTACTCTTTCTCATTAAGCTTCAGCCACTGCAGAAATATATAAATAAGGGCTGACTTCCTGTAAGACGTGTCCAAAGCTGGGACGGAATAAAAGGAGACACTTGTAAATGATAGTGCTATCGTTTGAGAAAGGGTAAGTTGAGACTGACTTTCATGCGTATTCACAGACCAAGCATCATAAAGATACCAGCATGATCTTCATTGCGGGCTTAGAGCCGGTATTAGCTTTTGAGAGGTAAGAGGATTTTGAGGGCTCGTTGGTCTAGGGGTATGATTCTCGCTTTGGGTGCGAGAGGTCCCGGGTTCAAATCCCGGACGAGCCCTTTTCTTGGTACTCTTTTCAAGTTGTTTTGAAGTTTGCGTTTCAAAACCAACATCAATTTTTTCTTTGCAGTAGTGGATAATTCTTTGCTAGAGTCTCATGCTTCAGCCCTGCCCAGTCTGAGCTAATACCAAACATCTGGTCTTGCATGGCATGTACGAGCGTTCAGCTAGGGATGTCGGGCAGGTTGCATGAAAGAAATCTAAAGCCAGAGGCCCATGGAATAGCCAGTTCGGAGCAGTTTCATTACAGAAAAATCAACTGTAGGTATCTGTTTCTGTAGTGTAGTGGTTATCACGTTTGCCTCACACGCGAAAGGTCCCCGGTTTGAAACCGGGCAGAAACAGTTGTTATATTGTGTTGGCTACAATGTTGATAGGTGCCGTTTTGCCATGGAATTGTCCAAGCCCTGAAGATTATTTCATGCAATCTCGTTCCAAGAAAGGGAATTCTCTCAAAACACTAAAGTAATCGGCGTGTGGATGTATCTGTTGGTTCTCAGACCTTGCTTTCAAAAGAGCCCTGCAATCGGTTCACTGCTCTCCTAGAACAAGCATTAACATGGAGAATTGTTGGCACCAACAGGAATCTTATTTTAGTGGAGTGTTTCTGGCTTTGAGTGCAGAGGCCCTCGGCTCAATTCCAAGATGATCCTTCTCAAGGTGATGATACAAATGCATTGTCACCTTTACGTTTAATGTCAGAATCATTTATTTCCAGTTGGTGGTGTAAGAATGTTTGCAACAGTATGGCGATTTTTCCTAGCCATGCATGAATGAAAGCATATCACTCGCCTTTAGGTGTTTTTCTAATACATTGATATTTGCATCTTCCTTCTCAGCCTGCATGTTTGACTATCTTACAGGCTGCATGTAATAAGTATCACATCAGGGCCCTTCTTCTACTCAATTCACAACTGTTCTATCACGACATAGATAAGAAAGCTGCATCTGCTTTTGTTGTGTAGTGGTAATCAGGTTTACCTGACGTGTGAAAGCCCCATGCTTTGAAAGTACACAGTAACAAAGAAACCGATGACTTTTATAAAAAGGTGTCATGTGTGTCTCTTACTTTGCACAAAAAGTGCCAGAGATGACTTCATTTGCAGTCACTTGAAAAGTAGGGATTCTCCAATAAATGGTAAATGGTTGAAACAAATCTGAAGAAATGCATGACATACCTGTGTGTGTGTGTGTACGCATGTATGTATATATAGGGAGAGAGAGAGCGTCAATATAAACAGACTTTATTTCAATCAAGCTGTCTTTTCTATCCTTCAGGAGCAGAATGTTCTGATCATCAGCGCTCCAGAATGTAGTGTTTTCTTGGCAAGCATCACATATTGTGATGTGTTAGCTAAAAGTTCCATATCCTAGAGACTGATATATTCCTCTGTACTTGTACCTTGGGGATTCATCAAAACCTGGCATCATAAGCAGCTTTCTACTGCCACAGACTGGACAGCGAAACAATTTAAAATATCCCAGAAAAAGAAAATAAGCATGCTTAATCAGAGCTTTCTGGACAGGAAGGACATTTGAGCAAGTGAGGAATAAGCACTGCTTTTGTTAATTTGCATAGGCAGAATAGAGACTTCTGGGAAAAGGCCGAAATTACAGTCACAGAAAATGGCTGCATCTATAGAGAACGCTAAGAAGTGTTGGCAGCTTTTCCTCTGACCCTGGCCACTTTTACAAGCAATCCTATGATAGTCAGCAGGACCCACCCTAAAAAGGAAGGGGCATCCACTTGGACCCTTTCCACCTTTTCTAAATCTCGCCTGATCGAGCACTGATTGAGCAGATAAGCACATGTCATTCTCATTTCAGAAAGGTATTGGTTAGCTTGCTGCTAGCAGCTCAGTTATGTTATGATGTTAGAGGCTATGCAAGGAATGCTTTAGTCCAGCGATATGCAGTTTTTATTGCGCCTTGCATTCAGCAGGAGGATCTTTAGCTTGAATCTGTGGCCTAGGTATTCACCTTGGTATTTTTTTTGGCACAAAGTGAAGGAGTATTTGAGAGAAAATGCACAATGTGTTTCTTATGTTGTTATGAACAACTTGTTACTCTTTCTCATTAAGCTTCAGCCACTGCAGAAATATATAAATAAGGGCTGACTTCCTGTAAGACGTGTCCAAAGCTGGGACGGAATAAAAGGAGACACTTGTAAATGATAGTGCTATCGTTTGAGAAAGGGTAAGTTGAGACTGACTTTCATGCGTATTCACAGACCAAGCATCATAAAGATACCAGCATGATCTTCATTGCGGGCTTAGAGCCGGTATTAGCTTTTGAGAGGTAAGAGGATTTTGAGGGCTCGTTGGTCTAGGGGTATGATTCTCGCTTTGGGTGCGAGAGGTCCCGAGTTCAAATCCCGGACGAGCCCTTTTCTTGGTACTCTTTTCAAGTTGTTTTGAAGTTTGCGTTTCAAAACCAACATCAATTTTTTCTTTGCAGTAGTGGATAATTCTTTGCTAGAGTCTCATGCTTCAGCCCTGCCCAGTCTGAGCTAATACCAAACATCTGGTCTTGCATGGCATGTACGAGCGTTCAGCTAGGGATGTCGGGCAGGTTGCATGAAAGAAATCTAAAGCCAGAGGCCCATGGAATAGCCAGTTCGGAGCAGTTTCATTACAGAAAAATCAACTGTAGGTATCTGTTTCTGTAGTGTAGTGGTTATCACGTTCGCCTCACACGCGAAAGGTCCCCGGTTCGAAACCGGGCAGAAACAGTTGTTATATTGTGTTGGCTACAATGTTGATAGGTGCCGTTTTGCCATGGAATTGTCCAAGCCCTGAAGATTATTTCATGCAATCTTGTTCCAAGAAAGGGAATTCTCTCAAAACACTAAAGTAATCGGCGTGTGGATGTATCTGTTGGTTCTCAGACCTTGCTTTCAAAAGAGCCCTGCAATCGGTTCACTGCTCACCTAGAACAAGCATTAACATGGAGAATTGTTGGCACCAACAGGAATCTTATTTTAGTGGAGTGTTTCTGGCTTTGAGTGCAGAGGCCCTCGGCTCAATTCCAAGATGATCCTTCTCAAGGTGATGATACAAATGCATTGTCACCTTTACGTTTAATGTCAGAATCATTTATTTCCAGTTGGTGGTGTAAGAATGTTTGCAACAGTATGGCGATTTTTCCTAGCCATGCATGAATGAAAGCATATCACTCGCCTTTAGGTGTTTTTCTAATACATTGATATTTGCATCTTCCTTCCTAGCCTGCATGTTTGACTATCTTACAGGCTGCATGTAATAAGTATCACATCAGGGCCCTTCTTCTACTCAATTCACAACTGTTCTATCACGACATAGATAAGAAAGCTGCATCTGCTTTTGTTGTGTAGTGGTAATCAGGTTTACCTGACGTGTGAAAGCCCCATGCTTTGAAAGTACACAGTAACAAAGAAACCGATGACTTTTATAAAAAGGTGTCATGTGTGTCTCTTACTTTGCACAAAAAGTGCCAGAGATGACTTCATTTGCAGTCACTTGAAAAGTAGGGATTCTCCAATAAATGGTAAATGGTTGAAACAAATCTGAAGAAATGCATGACATACCTGTGTGTGTGTGTGTACGCATGTATGTATATATAGGGAGAGAGAGAGCGTCAATATAAACAGACTTTATTTCAATCAAGCTGTCTTTTCTATCCTTCAGGAGCAGAATGTTCTGATCATCAGCGCTCCAGAATGTAGTGTTTTCTTGGCAAGCATCACATATTGTGATGTGTTAGCTAAAAGTTCCATATCCTAGAGACTGATATATTCCTCTGTACTTGTACCTTGGGGATTCATCAAAACCTGGCATCATAAGCAGCTTTCTACTGCCACAGACTGGACAGCGAAACAATTTAAAATATCCCAGAAAAAGAAAATAAGCATGCTTAATCAGAGCTTTCTGGACAGGAAGGACATTTGAGCAAGTGAGGAATAAGCACTGCTTTTGTTAATTTGCATAGGCAGAATAGAGACTTCTGGGAAAAGGCCGAAATTACAGTCACAGAAAATGGCTGCATCTATAGAGAACGCTAAGAAGTGTTGGCAGCTTTTCCTCTGACCCTGGCCACTTTTACAAGCAATCCTATGATAGTCAGCAGGACCCACCCTAAAAAGGAAGGGGCATCCACTTGGACCCTTTCCACCTTTTCTAAATCTCGCCTGATCGAGCCTGATTGAGCACTGATTGAGCAGATAAGCACATGTCATTCTCATTTCAGAAAGGTATTGGTTAGCTTGCTGCTAGCAGCTCAGTTATGTTATGATGTTAGAGGCTATGCAAGGAATGCTTTAGTCCAGCGATATGCAGTTTTTATTGCGCCTTGCATTCAGCAGGAAGATCTTTAGCTTGAATCTGTGGCCTAGGTATTCACCTTGGTATTTCTTTTGGCACAAAGTGAAGGAGTATTTGAGAGAAAATGCACAATGTGTTTCTTATGTTGTTATGAACAACTTGTTACTCTTTCTCATTAAGCTTCAGCCACTGAAGAAATATATAAATAAGGGCTGACTTCCTGTAAGACGTGTCCAAAGCTGGGACGGAATAAAAGGAGACACTTGTAAATGATAGTGCTATCGTTTGAGAAAGGGTAAGTTGAGACTGACTTTCATGCGTATTCACAGACCAAGCATCATAAAGATACCAGCATGATCTTCATTGCGGGCTTAGAGCCGGTATTAGCTTTTGAGAGGTAAGAGGATTTTGAGGGCTCGTTGGTCTAGGGGTATGATTCTCGCTTTGGGTGCGAGAGGTCCCGGGTTCAAATCCCGGACGAGCCCTTTTCTTGGTACTCTTTTCAAGTTGTTTTGAAGTTTGCGTTTCAAAACCAACATCAATTTTTTCTTTGCAGTAGTGGATAATTCTTTGCTAGAGTCTCATGCTTCAGCCCTGCCCAGTCTGAGCTAATACCAAACATCTGGTCTTGCATGGCATGTACGAGCGTTCAGCTAGGGATGTCGGGCAGGTTGCATGAAAGAAATCTAAAGCCAGAGGCCCATGGAATAGCCAGTTCGGAGCAGTTTCATTACAGAAAAATCAACTGTAGGTATCTGTTTCTGTAGTGTAGTGGTTATCACGTTTGCCTCACACGCGAAAGGTCCCCGGTTCGAAACCGGGCAGAAACAGTTGTTATATTGTGTTGGCTACAATGTTGATAGGTGCCGTTTTGCCATGGAATTGTCCAAGCCCTGAAGATTATTTCATGCAATCTCGTTCCAAGAAAGGGAATTCTCTCAAAACACTAAAGTAATCGGCGTGTGGATGTATCTGTTGGTTCTCAGACCTTGCTTTCAAAAGAGCCCTGCAATCGGTTCACTGCTCACCTAGAACAAGCATTAACATGGAGAATTGTTGGCACCAACAGGAATCTTATTTTAGTGGAGTGTTTCTGGCTTTGAGTGCAGAGGCCCTCGGCTCAATTCCAAGATGATCCTTCTCAAGGTGATGATACAAATGCATTGTCACCTTTACGTTTAATGTCAGAATCATTTATTTCCAGTTGGTGGTGTAAGAATGTTTGCAACAGTATGGCGATTTTTCCTAGCCATGCATGAATGAAAGCATATCACTCGCCTTTAGGTGTTTTTCTAATACATTGATATTTGCATCTTCCTTCCTAGCCTGCATGTTTGACTATCTTACAGGCTGCATGTAATAAGTATCACATCAGGGCCCTTCTTCTACTCAATTCACAACTGTTCTATCACGACATAGATAAGAAAGCTGCATCTGCTTTTGTTGTGTAGTGGTAATCAGGTTTACCTGACGTGTGAAAGCCCCATGCTTTGAAAGTACACAGTAACAAAGAAACCGATGACTTTTATAAAAAGGTGTCATGTGTGTCTCTTACTTTGCACAAAAAGTGCCAGAGATGACTTCATTTGCAGTCACTTGAAAAGTAGGGATTCTCCAATAAATGGTAAATGGTTGAAACAAATCTGAAGAAATGCATGACATACCTGTGTGTGTGTGTGTACGCATGTATGTATATATAGGGAGAGAGAGCATCAATATAAACAGACTTTATTTCAATCAAGCTGTCTTTTCTATCCTTCAGGAGCAGAATGTTCTGATCATCAGCGCTCCAGAATGTAGTGTTTTCTTGGCAAGCATCACATATTGTGATGTTTTAGCTAAAAGTTCCATATCCTAGAGACTGATATATTCCTCTGTACTTGTACCTTGGGGATTCATCAAAACCTGGCATCATAAGCAGCTTTCTACTGCCACAGACTGGACAGCGAAACAATTTAAAATATCCCAGAAAAAGAAAATAAGCATGCTTAATCAGAGCTTTCTGGACAGGAAGGACATTTGAGCAAGTGAGGAATAAGCACTGCTTTTGTTAATTTGCATAGGCAGAATAGAGACTTCTGGGAAAAGGCCGAAATTACAGTCACAGAAAATGGCTGCATCTATAGAGAACGCTAAGAAGTGTTGGCAGCTTTTCCTCTGACCCTGGCCACTTTTACAAGCAATCCTATGATAGTCAGCAGGACCCACCCTAAAAAGGAAGGGGCATCCACTTGGACCCTTTCCACCTTTTCTAAATCTCGCCTGATCGAGCCTGATCGAGCAGATAAGCACATGTCATTCTCATTTCAGAAAGGTATTGGTTAGCTTGCTGCTAGCAGCTCAGTTATGTTATGATGTTAGAGGCTATGCAAGGAATGCTTTAGTCCAGCGATATGCAGTTTTTATTGCGCCTTGCATTCAGCAGGAAGATCTTTAGCTTGAATCTGTGGCCTAGGTATTCACCTTGGTATTTCTTTTGGCACAAAGTGAAGGAGTATTTGAGAGAAAATGCACAATGTGTTTCTTATGTTGTTATGAACAACTTGTTACTCTTTCTCATTAAGCTTCAGCCACTGAAGAAATATATAAATAAGGGCTGACTTCCTGTAAGACGTGTCCAAAGCTGGGACGGAATAAAAGGAGACACTTGTAAATGATAGTGCTATCGTTTGAGAAAGGGTAAGTTGAGACTGACTTTCATGCGTATTCACAGACCAAGCATCATAAAGATACCAGCATGATCTTCATTGCGGGCTTAGAGCCGGTATTAGCTTTTGAGAGGTGAGAGGATTTTGAGGGCTCGTTGGTCTAGGGGTATGATTCTCGCTTTGGGTGCGAGAGGTCCCGGGTTCAAATCCCGGACGAGCCCTTTTCTTGGTACTCTTTTCAAGTTGTTTTGAAGTTTGCGTTTCAAAACCAACATCAATTTTTTCTTTGCAGTAGTGGATAATTCTTTGCTAGAGTCTCATGCTTCAGCCCTGCCCAGTCTGAGCTAATACCAAACATCTGGTCTTGCATGGCATGTACGAGCGTTCAGCTAGGGATGTCGGGCAGGTTGCATGAAAGAAATCTAAAGCCAGAGGCCCATGGAATAGCCAGTTCGGAGCAGTTTCATTACAGAAAAATCAACTGTAGGTATCTGTTTCTGTAGTGTAGTGGTTATCACGTTTGCCTCACACGCGAAAGGTCCCCGGTTCGAAACCGGGCAGAAACAGTTGTTATATTGTGTTGGCTACAATGTTGATAGGTGCCGTTTTGCCATGGAATTGTCCAAGCCCTGAAGATTATTTCATGCAATCTCGTTCCAAGAAAGGGAATTCTCTCAAAACACTAAAGTAATCGGCGTGTGGATGTATCTGTTGGTTCTCAGACCTTGCTTTCAAAAGAGCCCTGCAATCGGTTCACTGCTCACCTAGAACAAGCATTAACATGGAGAATTGTTGGCACCAACAGGAATCTTATTTTAGTGGAGTGTTTCTGGCTTTGAGTGCAGAGGCCCTCGGCTCAATTCCAAGATGATCCTTCTCAAGGTGATGATACAAATGCATTGTCACCTTTACGTTTAATGTCAGAATCATTTATTTCCAGTTGGTGGTGTAAGAATGTTTGCAACAGTATGGCGATTTTTCCTAGCCATGCATGAATGAAAGCATATCACTCGCCTTTAGGTGTTTTTCTAATACATTGATATTTGCATCTTCCTTCCTAGCCTGCATGTTTGACTATCTTACAGGCTGCATGTAATAAGTATCACATCAGGGCCCTTCTTCTACTCAATTCACAACTGTTCTATCACGACATAGATAAGAAAGCTGCATCTGCTTTTGTTGTGTAGTGGTAATCAGGTTTACCTGACGTGTGAAAGCCCCATGCTTTGAAAGTACACAGTAACAAAGAAACCGATGACTTTTATAAAAAGGTGTCATGTGTGTCTCTTACTTTGCACAAAAAGTGCCAGAGATGACTTCATTTGCAGTCACTTGAAAAGTAGGGATTCTCCAATAAATGGTAAATGGTTGAAACAAATCTGAAGAAATGCATGACATACCTGTGTGTGTGTGTGTACGCATGTATGTATATATAGGGAGAGAGAGAGCATCAATATAAACAGACTTTATTTCAATCAAGCTGTCTTTTCTATCCTTCAGGAGCAGAATGTTCTGATCATCAGCGCTCCAGAATGTAGTGTTTTCTTGGCAAGCATCACATATTGTGATGTTTTAGCTAAAAGTTCCATATCCTAGAGACTGATATATTCCTCTGTACTTGTACCTTGGGGATTCATCAAAACCTGGCATCATAAGCAGCTTTCTACTGCCACAGACTGGACAGCGAAACAATTTAAAATATCCCAGAAAAAGAAAATAAGCATGCTTAATCAGAGCTTTCTGGACAGGAAGGACATTTGAGCAAGTGAGGAATAAGCACTGCTTTTGTTAATTTGCATAGGCAGAATAGAGACTTCTGGGAAAAGGCCGAAATTACAGTCACAGAAAATGGCTGCATCTATAGAGAACGCTAAGAAGTGTTGGCAGCTTTTCCTCTGACCCTGGCCACTTTTACAAGCAATCCTATGATAGTCAGCAGGACCCACCCTAAAAAGGAAGGGGCATCCACTTGGACCCTTTCCACCTTTTCTAAATCTCGCCTGATCGAGCCTGATCGAGCAGATAAGCACATGTCATTCTCATTTCAGAAAGGTATTGGTTAGCTTGCTGCTAGCAGCTCAGTTATGTTATGATGTTAGAGGCTATGCAAGGAATGCTTTAGTCCAGCGATATGCAGTTTTTATTGCGCCTTGCATTCAGCAGGAAGATCTTTAGCTTGAATCTGTGGCCTAGGTATTCACCTTGGTATTTTTTTTGGCACAAAGTGAAGGAGTATTTGAGAGAAAATGCACAATGTGTTTCTTATGTTGTTATGAACAACTTGTTACTCTTTCTCATTAAGCTTCAGCCACTGCAGAAATATATAAATAAGGGCTGACTTCCTGTAAGACGTGTCCAAAGCTGGGACGGAATAAAAGGAGACACTTGTAAATGATAGTGCTATCGTTTGAGAAAGGGTAAGTTGAGACTGACTTTCATGCGTATTCACAGACCAAGCATCATAAAGATACCAGCATGATCTTCATTGCGGGCTTAGAGCCGGTATTAGCTTTTGAGAGGTAAGAGGATTTTGAGGGCTCGTTGGTCTAGGGGTATGATTCTCGCTTTGGGTGCGAGAGGTCCCGGGTTCAAATCCCGGACGAGCCCTTTTCTTGGTACTCTTTTCAAGTTGTTTTGAAGTTTGCGTTTCAAAACCAACATCAATTTTTTCTTTGCAGTAGTGGATAATTCTTTGCTAGAGTCTCATGCTTCAGCCCTGCCCAGTCTGAGCTAATACCAAACATCTGGTCTTGCATGGCATGTACGAGCGTTCAGCTAGGGATGTCGGGCAGGTTGCATGAAAGAAATCTAAAGCCAGAGGCCCATGGAATAGCCAGTTCGGAGCAGTTTCATTACAGAAAAATCAACTGTAGGTATCTGTTTCTGTAGTGTAGTGGTTATCACGTTTGCCTCACACGCGAAAGGTCCCCGGTTCGAAACCGGGCAGAAACAGTTGTTATATTGTGTTGGCTACAATGTTGATAGGTGCCGTTTTGCCATGGAATTGTCCAAGCCCTGAAGATTATTTCATGCAATCTCGTTCCAAGAAAGGGAATTCTCTCAAAACACTAAAGTAATCGGCGTGTGGATGTATCTGTTGGTTCTCAGACCTTGCTTTCAAAAGAGCCCTGCAATCGGTTCACTGCTCACCTAGAACAAGCATTAACATGGAGAATTGTTGGCACCAACAGGAATCTTATTTTAGTGGAGTGTTTCTGGCTTTGAGTGCAGAGGCCCTCGGCTCAATTCCAAGATGATCCTTCTCAAGGTGATGATACAAATGCATTGTCACCTTTACGTTTAATGTCAGAATCATTTATTTCCAGTTGGTGGTGTAAGAATGTTTGCAACAGTATGGCGATTTTTCCTAGCCATGCATGAATGAAAGCATATCACTCGCCTTTAGGTGTTTTTCTAATACATTGATATTTGCATCTTCCTTCCTAGCCTGCATGTTTGACTATCTTACAGGCTGCATGTAATAAGTATCACATCAGGGCCCTTCTTCTACTCAATTCACAACTGTTCTATCACGACATAGATAAGAAAGCTGCATCTGCTTTTGTTGTGTAGTGGTAATCAGGTTTACCTGACGTGTGAAAGCCCCATGCTTTGAAAGTACACAGTAACAAAGAAACCGATGACTTTTATAAAAAGGTGTCATGTGTGTCTCTTACTTTGCACAAAAAGTGCCAGAGATGACTTCATTTGCAGTCACTTGAAAAGTAGGGATTCTCCAATAAATGGTAAATGGTTGAAACAAATCTGAAGAAATGCATGACATACCTGTGTGTGTGTGTGTACGCATGTATGTATATATAGGGAGAGAGAGAGCATCAATATAAACAGACTTTATTTCAATCAAGCTGTCTTTTCTATCCTTCAGGAGCAGAATGTTCTGATCATCAGCGCTCCAGAATGTAGTGTTTTCTTGGCAAGCATCACATATTGTGATGTTTTAGCTAAAAGTTCCATATCCTAGAGACTGATATATTCCTCTGTACTTGTACCTTGGGGATTCATCAAAACCTGGCATCATAAGCAGCTTTCTACTGCCACAGACTGGACAGCGAAACAATTTAAAATATCCCAGAAAAAGAAAATAAGCATGCTTAATCAGAGCTTTCTGGACAGGAAGGACATTTGAGCAAGTGAGGAATAAGCACTGCTTTTGTTAATTTGCATAGGCAGAATAGAGACTTCTGGGAAAAGGCCGAAATTACAGTCACAGAAAATGGCTGCATCTATAGAGAACGCTAAGAAGTGTTGGCAGCTTTTCCTCTGACCCTGGCCACTTTTACAAGCAATCCTATGATAGTCAGCAGGACCCACCCTAAAAAGGAAGGGGCATCCACTTGGACCCTTTCCACCTTTTCTAAATTTCGCCTGATCGAGCCTGATCGAGCCCTGATCGAGCAGATAAGCACATGTCATTCTCATTTCAGAAAGGTATTGGTTAGCTTGCTGCTAGCAGCTCAGTTATGTTATGATGTTAGAGGCTATGCAAGGAATGCTTTAGTCCAGCGATATGCAGTTTTTATTGCGCCTTGCATTCAGCAGGAAGATCTTTAGCTTGAATCTGTGGCCTAGGTATTCACCTTGGTATTTTTTTTGGCACAAAGTGAAGGAGTATTTGAGAGAAAATGCACAATGTGTTTCTTATGTTGTTATGAACAACTTGTTACTCTTTCTCATTAAGCTTCAGCCACTGCAGAAATATATAAATAAGGGCTGACTTCCTGTAAGACGTGTCCAAAGCTGGGACGGAATAAAAGGAGACACTTGTAAATGATAGTGCTATCGTTTGAGAAAGGGTAAGTTGAGACTGACTTTCATGCGTATTCACAGACCAAGCATCATAAAGATACCAGCATGATCTTCATTGCGGGCTTAGAGCCGGTATTAGCTTTTGAGAGGTAAGAGGATTTTGAGGGCTCGTTGGTCTAGGGGTATGATTCTCGCTTTGGGTGCGAGAGGTCCCGGGTTCAAATCCCGGACGAGCCCTTTTCTTGGTACTCTTTTCAAGTTGTTTTGAAGTTTGCGTTTCAAAACCAACATCAATTTTTTCTTTGCAGTAGTGGATAATTCTTTGCTAGAGTCTCATGCTTCAGCCCTGCCCAGTCTGAGCTAATACCAAACATCTGGTCTTGCATGGCATGTACGAGCGTTCAGCTAGGGATGTCGGGCAGGTTGCATGAAAGAAATCTAAAGCCAGAGGCCCATGGAATAGCCAGTTCGGAGCAGTTTCATTACAGAAAAATCAACTGTAGGTATCTGTTTCTGTAGTGTAGTGGTTATCACGTTCGCCTCACATGCGAAAGGTCCCCGGTTCGAAACCGGGCAGAAACAGTTGTTATATTGTGTTGGCTACAATGTTGATAGGTGCCGTTTTGCCATGGAATTGTCCAAGCCCTGAAGATTATTTCATGCAATCTCGTTCCAAGAAAGGGAATTCTCTCAAAACACTAAAGTAATCGGCGTGTGGATGTATCTGTTGGTTCTCAGACATTGCTTTCAAAAGAGCCCTGCAATCGGTTCACTGCTCACCTAGAACAAGCATTAACATGGAGAATTGTTGGCACCAACAGGAATCTTATTTTAGTGGAGTGTTTCTGGCTTTGAGTGCAGAGGCCCTCGGCTCAATTCCAAGATGATCCTTCTCAGGGTGATGATACAAATGCATTGTCACCTTTACGTTTAATGTCAGAATCATTTATTTCCAGTTGGTGGTGTAAGAATGTTTGCAACAGTATGGCGATTTTTCCTAGCCATGCATGAATGAAAGCATATCACTCGCCTTTAGGTGTTTTTCTAATACATTGATATTTGCATCTTCCTTCCTAGCCTGCATGTTTGACTATCTTACAGGCTGCATGTAATAAGTATCACATCAGGGCCCTTCTTCTACTCAATTCACAACTGTTCTATCACGACATAGATAAGAAAGCTGCATCTGCTTTTGTTGTGTAGTGGTAATCAGGTTTACCTGACGTGTGAAAGCCCCATGCTTTGAAAGTACACAGTAACAAAGAAACCGATGACTTTTATAAAAAGGTGTCATGTGTGTCTCTTACTTTGCACAAAAAGTGCCAGAGATGACTTCATTTGCAGTCACTTGAAAAGTAGGGATTCTCCAATAAATGGTAAATGGTTGAAACAAATCTGAAGAAATGCATGACATACCTGTGTGTGTGTGTGTGTATGCATGTATGTATATATGGGGAGAGAGAGAGCGTCAATATAAACAGACTTTATTTCAATCAAGCTGTCTTTTCTATCCTTCAGGAGCAGAATGTTCTGATCATCAGCGCTCCAGAATGTAGTGTTTTCTTGGCAAGCATCACATATTGTGATGTGTTAGCTAAAAGTTCCATATCCTAGAGACTGATATATTCCTCTGTACTTGTACCTTGGGGATTCATCAAAACCTGGCATCATAAGCAGCTTTCTACTGCCACAGACTGGACAGCGAAACAATTTAAAATATCCCAGAAAAAGAAAATAAGCATGCTTAATCAGAGCTTTCTGGACAGGAAGGACATTTGAGCAAGTGAGGAATAAGCACTGCTTTTGTTAATTTGCATAGGCAGAATAGAGACTTCTGGGAAAAGGCCGAAATTACAGTCACAGAAAATGGCTGCATCTATAGAGAACGCTAAGAAGTGTTGGCAGCTTTTCCTCTGACCCTGGCCACTTTTACAAGCAATCCTATGATAGTCAGCAGGACCCACCCTAAAAAGGAAGGGGCATCCACTTGGACCCTTTCCACCTTTTCTAAATCTCGCCTGATCGAGCCCTGATCGAGCCGATAAGCACATGTCATTCTCATTTCAGAAAGGTATTGGTTAGCTTGCTGCTAGCAGCTCAGTTATGTTATGATGTTAGAGGCTATGCAAGGAATGCTTTAGTCCAGCGATATGCAGTTTTTATTGCGCCTTGCATTCAGCAGGAAGATCTTTAGCTTGAATCTGTGGCCTAGGTATTCACCTTGGTATTTCTTTTGGCACAAAGTGAAGGAGTATTTAAGAGAAAATGCACAATGTGTTTCTTATGTTGTTATGAACAACTTGTTACTCTTTCTCATTAAGCTTCAGCCACTGAAGAAATATATAAATAAGGGCTGACTTCCTGTAAGACGTGTCCAAAGCTGGGACGGAATAAAAGGAGACACTTGTAAATGATAGTGCTATCGTTTGAGAAAGGGTAAGTTGAGACTGACTTTCATGCGTATTCACAGACCAAGCATCATAAAGATACCAGCATGATCTTCATTGCGGGCTTAGAGCCGGTATTAGCTTTTGAGAGGTAAGAGGATTTTGAGGGCTCGTTGGTCTAGGGGTATGATTCTCGCTTTGGGTGCGAGAGGTCCCGGGTTCAAATCCCGGACGAGCCCTTTTCTTGGTACTCTTTTCAAGTTGTTTTGAAGTTTGCGTTTCAAAACCAACATCAATTTTTTCTTTGCAGTAGTGGATAATTCTTTGCTAGAGTCTCATGCTTCAGCCCTGCCCAGTCTGAGCTAATACCAAACATCTGGTCTTGCATGGCATGTACGAGCGTTCAGCTAGGGATGTCGGGCAGGTTGCATGAAAGAAATCTAAAGCCAGAGGCCCATGGAATAGCCAGTTCGGAGCAGTTTCATTACAGAAAAATCAACTGTAGGTATCTGTTTCTGTAGTGTAGTGGTTATCACGTTTGCCTCACACGCGAAAGGTCCCCGGTTCGAAACCGGGCAGAAACAGTTGTTATATTGTGTTGGCTACAATGTTGATAGGTGCCGTTTTGCCATGGAATTGTCCAAGCCCTGAAGATTATTTCATGCAATCTCGTTCCAAGAAAGGGAATTCTCTCAAAACACTAAAGTAATCGGCGTGTGGATGTATCTGTTGGTTCTCAGACCTTGCTTTCAAAAGAGCCCTGCAATCGGTTCACTGCTCACCTAGAACAAGCATTAACATGGAGAATTGTTGGCACCAACAGGAATCTTATTTTAGTGGAGTGTTTCTGGCTTTGAGTGCAGAGGCCCTCGGCTCAATTCCAAGATGATCCTTCTCAAGGTGATGATACAAATGCATTGTCACCTTTACGTTTAATGTCAGAATCATTTATTTCCAGTTGGTGGTGTAAGAATGTTTGCAACAGTATGGCGATTTTTCCTAGCCATGCATGAATGAAAGCATATCACTCGCCTTTAGGTGTTTTTCTAATACATTGATATTTGCATCTTCCTTCCTAGCCTGCATGTTTGACTATCTTACAGGCTGCATGTAATAAGTATCACATCAGGGCCCTTCTTCTACTCAATTCACAACTGTTCTATCACGACATAGATAAGAAAGCTGCATCTGCTTTTGTT
This sequence comes from Triturus cristatus, assembly GCF_964204655.1. NCBI lineage: Eukaryota > Metazoa > Chordata > Amphibia > Caudata > Salamandridae > Triturus > Triturus cristatus. Next base: position 739,111,389 of record NC_140591.1, on the reverse strand, counting down.
GTGTAGTGGTAATCAGGTTTACCTGACGTGTGAAAGCCCCATGCTTTGAAAGTACACAGTAACAAAGAAACCGATGACTTTTATAAAAAGGTGTCATGTGTGTCTCTTACTTTGCACAAAAAGTGCCAGAGATGACTTCATTTGCAGTCACTTGAAAAGTAGGGATTCTCCAATGAATGGTAAATGGTTGAAACAAATCTGAAGAAATGCATGACATACCTGTGTGTGTGTGTGTACGCATGTATGTATATATAGGGAGAGAGAGAGCGTCAATATAAACAGACTTTATTTCAATCAAGCTGTCTTTTCTATCCTTCAGGAGCAGAATGTTCTGATCATCAGCGCTCCAGAATGTAGTGTTTTCTTGGCAAGCATCACATATTGTGATGTTTTAGCTAAAAGTTCCATATCCTAGAGACTGATATATTCCTCTGTACTTGTACCTTGGGGATTCATCAAAACCTGGCATCATAAGCAGCTTTCTACTGCCACAGACTGGACAGCGAAACAATTTAAAATATCCCAGAAAAAGAAAATAAGCATGCTTAATCAGAGCTTTCTGGACAGGAAGGACATTTGAGCAAGTGAGGAATAAGCACTGCTTTTGTTAATTTGCATAGGCAGAATAGAGACTTCTGGGAAAAGGCCGAAATTACAGTCACAGAAAATGGCTGCATCTATAGAGAACGCTAAGAAGTGTTGGCAGCTTTTCCTCTGACCCTGGCCACTTTTACAAGCAATCCTATGATAGTCAGCAGGACCCACCCTAAAAAGGAAGGGGCATCCACTTGGACCCTTTCCACCTTTTCTAAATCTCGCCTGATCGAGCCTCATTGAGCACTGATTGAGCAGATAAGCACATGTCATTCTCATTTCAGAAAGGTATTGGTTAGTTTGCTGCTAGCAGCTCAGTTATGTTATGATGTTAGAGGCTATGCAAGGAATGCTTTAGTCCAGCGATATGCAGTTTTTATTGCGCCTTGCATTCAGCAGGAAGATCTTTAGCTTGAATCTGTGGCCTAGGTATTCACCTTGGTATTTCTTTTGGCACAAAGTGAAGGAGTATTTAAGAGAAAATGCACAATGTGTTTCTTATGTTGTTATGAACAACTTGTTACTCTTTCTCATTAGGCTTCAGCCACTGAAGAAATATATAAATAAGGGCTGACTTCCTGTAAGACGTGTCCAAAGCTGGGACGGAATAAAAGGAGACACTTGTAAATGATAGTGCTATCGTTTGAGAAAGGGTAAGTTGAGACTGACTTTCATGCGTATTCACAGACCAAGCATCATAAAGATACCAGCATGATCTTCATTGCGGGCTTAGAGCCGGTATTAGCTTTTGAGAGGTAAGAGGATTTTGAGGGCTCGTTGGTCTAGGGGTATGATTCTCGCTTTGAGTGCGAGAGGTCCCGGGTTCAAATCCCGGACGAGCCCTTTTCTTGGTACTCTTTTCAAGTTGTTTTGAAGTTTGCGTTTCAAAACCAACATAAATTTTTTCTTTGCAGTAGTGGATAATTCTTTGCTAGAGTCTCATGCTTCAGCCCTGCCCAGTCTGAGCTAATACCAAACATCTGGTCTTGCATGGCATGTACGAGCGTTCAGCTAGGGATGTCGGGCAGGTTGCATGAAAGAAATCTAAAGCCAGAGGCCCATGGAATAGCCAGTTCGGAGCAGTTTCATTACAGAAAAATCAACTGTAGGTATCTGTTTCTGTAGTGTAGTGGTTATCACGTTCGCCTCACACGCGAAAGGTCCCCGGTTCGAAACCGGGCAGAAACAGTTGTTATATTGTGTTGGCTACAATGTTGATAGGTGCCGTTTTGCCATGGAATTGTCCAAGCCCTGAAGATTATTTCATGCAATCTCGTTCCAAGAAAGGGAATTCTCTCAAAACACTAAAGTAATCGGCGTGTGGATGTATCTGTTGGTTCTCAGACCTTGCTTTCAAAAGAGCCATGCAATCGGTTCACTGCTCACCTAGAACAAGCATTAACATGGAGAATTGTTGGCACCAACAGGAATCTTATTTTAGTGGAGTGTTTCTGGCTTTGAGTGCAGAGGCCCTCGGCTCAATTCCAAGATGATCCTTCTCAAGGTGATGATACAAATGCATTGTCACCTTTACGTTTAATGTCAGAATCATTTATTTCCAGTTGGTGGTGTAAGAATGTTTGCAACAGTATGGCGATTTTTCCTAGCCATGCATGAATGAAAGCATATCACTCGCCTTTAGGTGTTTTTCTAATACATTGATATTTGCATCTTCCTTCTTAGCCTGCATGTTTGACTATCTTACAGGCTGCATGTAATAAGTATCACATCAGGGCCCTTCTTCTACTCAATTCACAACTGTTCTATCACGACATAGATAAGAAAGCTGCATCTGCTTTTGTTGTGTAGTGGTAATCAGGTTTACCTGACGTGTGAAAGCCCCATGCTTTGAAAGTACACAGTAACAAAGAAACCGATGACTTTTATAAAAAGGTGTCATGTGTGTCTCTTACTTTGCACAAAAAGTGCCAGAGATGACTTCATTTGCAATCACTTGAAAAGTAGGGATTCTCCAATAAATGGTAAATGGTTGAAACAAATCTGAAGAAATGCATGACATACCTGTGTGTGTGTGTGTACGCATGTATGTATATATAGGGAGAGAGAGAGCGTCAATATAAACAGACTTTATTTCAATCAAGCTGTCTTTTCTATCCTTCAGGAGCAGAATGTTCTGATCATCAGCGCTCCAGAATGTAGTGTTTTCTTGGCAAGCATCACATATTGTGATGTGTTAGCTAAAAGTTCCATATCCTAGAGACTGATATATTCCTCTGTACTTGTACCTTGGGGATTCATCAAAACCTGGCATCATAAGCACCTTTCTACTGCCACAGACTGGACAGCGAAACAATTTAAAATATCCCAGAAAAAGAAAATAAGCATGCTTAATCAGAGCTTTCTGGACAGGAAGGACATTTGAGCAAGTGAGGAATAAGCACTGCTTTTGTTAATTTGCATAGGCAGAATAGAGACTTCTGGGAAAAGGCCGAAATTACAGTCACAGAAAATGGCTGCATCTATAGAGAACGCTAAGAAGTGTTGGCAGCTTTTCCTCTGACCCTGACCACTTTTACAAGCAATCCTATGATAGTCAGCAGGACCCACCCTAAAAAGGAAGGGGCATCCACTTGGACCCTTTCCACCTTTTCTAAATCTCGCCTGATTGAGCACTGATTGAGCAGATAAGCACATGTCATTCTCATTTCAGAAAGGTATTGGTTAGCTTGCTGCTAGCAGCTCAGTTATGTTATGATGTTAGAGGCTATGCAAGGAATGCTTTCGTCCAGCGATATGCAGTTTTTATTGCGCCTTGCATTCAGCAGGAAGATCTTTAGCTTGAATCTGTGACCTAGGTATTCACCTTGGTATTTCTTTTGGCACAAAGTGAAGGAGTATTTGAGAGAAAATGCACAATGTGTTTCTTATGTTGTTATGAACAACTTGTTACTCTTTCTCATTAAGCTTCAGCCACTGCAGAAATATATAAATAAGGGCTGACTTCCTGTAAGACGTGTCCAAAGCTGGGACGGAATAAAAGGAGACACTTGTAAATGATAGTGCTATCGTTTGAGAAAGGGTAAGTTGAGACTGACTTTCATGCGTATTCACAGACCAAGCATCATAAAGATACCAGCATGATCTTCATTGCGGGCTTAGAGCCGGTATTAGCTTTTGAGAGGTAAGAGGATTTTGAGGGCTCGTTGGTCTAGGGGTATGATTCTCGCTTTGGGTGCGAGAGGTCCCGGGTTCAAATCCCGGACGAGCCCTTTTCTTGGTACTCTTTTCAAGTTGTTTTGAAGTTTGCGTTTCAAAACCAACATCAATTTTTTCTTTGCAGTAGTGGATAATTCTTTGCTAGAGTCTCATGCTTTAGCCCTGCCCAGTCTGAGCTAATACCAAACATCTGGTCTTGCATGGCATGTACGAGCGTTCAGCTAGGGATGTCGGGCAGGTTGCATGAAAGAAATCTAAAGCCAGAGGCCCATGGAATAGCCAGTTCGGAGCAGTTTCATTACAGAAAAATCAACTGTAGGTATCTGTTTCTGTAGTGTAGTGGTTATCACGTTTGCCTCACACGCGAAAGGTCCCCGGTTTGAAACCGGGCAGAAACAGTTGTTATATTGTGTTGGCTACAATGTTGATAGGTGCCGTTTTGCCATGGAATTGTCCAAGCCCTGAAGATTATTTCATGCAATCTCGTTCCAAGAAAGGGAATTCTCTCAAAACACTAAAGTAATCGGCGTGTGGATGTATCTGTTGGTTCTCAGACCTTGCTTTCAAAAGAGCCCTGCAATCGGTTCACTGCTCACCTAGAACAAGCATTAACATGGAGAATTGTTGGCACCAACAGGAATCTTATTTTAGTGGAGTGTTTCTGGCTTTGAGTGCAGAGGCCCTCGGCTCAATTCCAAGATGATCCTTCTCAAGGTGATGATACAAATGCATTGTCACCTTTACGTTTAATGTCAGAATCATTTATTTCCAGTTGGTGGTGTAAGAATGTTTGCAACAGTATGGCGATTTTTCCTAGCCATGCATGAATGAAAGCATATCACTCGCCTTTAGGTGTTTTTCTAATACATTGATATTTGCATCTTCCTTCCTAGCCTGCATGTTTGACTATCTTACAGGCTGCATGTAATAAGTATCACATCAGGGCCCTTCTTCTACTCAATTCACAACTGTTCTATCACGACATAGATAAGAAAGCTGCATCTGCTTTTGTTGTGTAGTGGTAATCAGGTTTACCTGACGTGTGAAAGCCCCATGCTTTGAAAGTACACAGTAACAAAGAAACCGATGACTTTTATAAAAAGGTGTCATGTGTGTCTCTTACTTTGCACAAAAAGTGCCAGAGATGACTTCATTTGCAGTCACTTGAAAAGTAGGGATTCTCCAATAAATGGTAAATGGTTGAAACAAATCTGAAGAAATGCATGACATACCTGTGTGTGTGTGTGTACGCATGTATGTATATATAGGGAGAGAGAGAGCGTCAATATAAACAGACTTTATTTCAATCAAGCTGTCTTTTCTATCCTTCAGGAGCAGAATGTTCTGATCATCAGCGCTCCAGAATGTAGTGTTTTCTTGGCAAGCATCACATATTGTGATGTGTTAGCTAAAAGTTCCATATCCTAGAGACTGATATATTCCTCTGTACTTGTACCTTGGGGATTCATCAAAACCTGGCATCATAAGCAGCTTTCTACTGCCACAGACTGGACAGCGAAACAATTTAAAATATCCCAGAAAAAGAAAATAAGCATGCTTAATCAGAGCTTTCTGGACAGGAAGGACATTTGAGCAAGTGAGGAATAAGCACTGCTTTTGTTAATTTGCATAGGCAGAATAGAGACTTCTGGGAAAAGGCCGAAATTACAGTCACAGAAAATGGCTGCATCTATAGAGAACGCTAAGAAGTGTTGGCAGCTTTTCCTCTGACCCTGGCCACTTTTACAAGCAATCCTATGATAGTGAGCAGGACCCACCCTAAAAAGGAAGGGGCATCCACTTGGACCCTTTCCACCTTTTCTAAATCTCGCCTGATCGAGCCTGATTGAGCACTGATTGAGCAGATAAGCACATGTCATTCTCATTTCAGAAAGGTATTGGTTAGCTTGCTGCTAGCAGCTCAGTTATGTTATGATGTTAGAGGCTATGCAAGGAATGCTTTAGTCCAGCGATATGCAGTTTTTATTGCGCCTTGCATTCAGCAGGAAGATCTTTAGCTTGAATCTGTGGCCTAGGTATTCACCTTGGTATTTCTTTTGGCACAAAGTGAAGGAGTATTTGAGAGAAAATGCACAATGTGTTTCTTATGTTGTTATGAACAACTTGTTACTCTTTCTCATTAAGCTTCAGCCACTGCAGAAATATATAAATAAGGGCTGACTTCCTGTAAGACGTGTCCAAAGCTGGGACGGAATAAAAGGAGACACTTGTAAATGATAGTGCTATCGTTTGAGAAAGGGTAAGTTGAGACTGACTTTCATGCGTATTCACAGACCAAGCATCATAAAGATACCAGCATGATCTTCATTGCGGGCTTAGAGCCGGTATTAGCTTTTGAGAGGTAAGAGGATTTTGAGGGCTCGTTGGTCTAGGGGTATGATTCTCGCTTTGGGTGCGAGAGGTCCCGGGTTCAAATCCCGGACGAGCCCTTTTCTTGGTACTCTTTTCAAGTTGTTTTGAAGTTTGCGTTTCAAAACCAACATCAATTTTTTCTTTGCAGTAGTGGATAATTCTTTGCTAGAGTCTCATGCTTCAGCCCTGCCCAGTCTGAGCTAATACCAAACATCTGGTCTTGCATGGCATGTACGAGCGTTCAGCTAGGGATGTCGGGCAGGTTGCATGAAAGAAATCTAAAGCCAGAGGCCCATGGAATAGCCAGTTCGGAGCAGTTTCATTACAGAAAAATCAACTGTAGGTATCTGTTTCTGTAGTGTAGTGGTTATCACGTTTGCCTCACACGCGAAAGGTCCCCGGTTCGAAACCGGGCAGAAACAGTTGTTATATTGTGTTGGCTACAATGTTGATAGGTGCCGTTTTGCCATGGAATTGTCCAAGCCCTGAAGATTATTTCATGCAATCTCGTTCCAAGAAAGGGAATTCTCTCAAAACACTAAAGTAATCGGCGTGTGGATGTATCTGTTGGTTCTCAGACCTTGCTTTCAAAAGAGCCCTGCAATCGGTTCACTGCTCACCTAGAACAAGCATTAACATGGAGAATTGTTGGCACCAACAGGAATCTTATTTTAGTGGAGTGTTTCTGGCTTTGAGTGCAGAGGCCCTCGGCTCAATTCCAAGATGATCCTTCTCAAGGTGATGATACAAATGCATTGTCACCTTTACGTTTAATGTCAGAATCATTTATTTCCAGTTGGTGGTGTAAGAATGTTTGCAACAGTATGGCGATTTTTCCTAGCCATGCATGAATGAAAGCATATCACTCGCCTTTAGGTGTTTTTCTAATACATTGATATTTGCATCTTCCTTCCTAGCCTGCATGTTTGACTATCTTACAGGCTGCATGTAATAAGTATCACATCAGGGCCCTTCTTCTACTCAATTCACAACTGTTCTATCACGACATAGATAAGAAAGCTGCATCTGCTTTTGTTGTGTAGTGGTAATCAGGTTTACCTGACGTGTGAAAGCCCCATGCTTTGAAAGTACACAGTAACAAAGAAACCGATGACTTTTATAAAAAGGTGTCATGTGTGTCTCTTACTTTGCACAAAAAGTGCCAGAGATGACTTCATTTGCAGTCACTTGAAAAGTAGGGATTCTCCAATAAATGGTAAATGGTTGAAACAAATCTGAAGAAATGCATGACATACCTGTGTGTGTGTGTGTACGCATGTATGTATATATAGGGAGAGAGAGAGCATCAATATAAACAGACTTTATTTCAATCAAGCTGTCTTTTCTATCCTTCAGGAGCAGAATGTTCTGATCATCAGCGCTCCAGAATGTAGTGTTTTCTTGGCAAGCATCACATATTGTGATGTTTTAGCTAAAAGTTCCATATCCTAGAGACTGATATATTCCTCTGTACTTGTACCTTGGGGATTCATCAAAACCTGGCATCATAAGCAGCTTTCTACTGCCACAGACTGGACAGCGAAACAATTTAAAATATCCCAGAAAAAGAAAATAAGCATGCTTAATCAGAGCTTTCTGGACAGGAAGGACATTTGAGCAAGTGAGGAATAAGCACTGCTTTTGTTAATTTGCATAGGCAGAATAGAGACTTCTGGGAAAAGGCCGAAATTACAGTCACAGAAAATGGCTGCATCTATAGAGAACGCTAAGAAGTGTTGGCAGCTTTTCCTCTGACCCTGGCCACTTTTACAAGCAATCCTATGATAGTCAGCAGGACCCACCCTAAAAAGGAAGGGGCATCCACTTGGACCCTTTCCACCTTTTCTAAATCTCGCCTGATCGAGCCTGATCGAGCAGATAAGCACATGTCATTCTCATTTCAGAAAGGTATTGGTTAGCTTGCTGCTAGCAGCTCAGTTATGTTATGATGTTAGAGGCTATGCAAGGAATGCTTTAGTCCAGCGATATGCAGTTTTTATTGCGCCTTGCATTCAGCAGGAAGATCTTTAGCTTGAATCTGTGGCCTAGGTATTCACCTTGGTATTTTTTTTGGCACAAAGTGAAGGAGTATTTGAGAGAAAATGCACAATGTGTTTCTTATGTTGTTATGAACAACTTGTTACTCTTTCTCATTAAGCTTCAGCCACTGCAGAAATATATAAATAAGGGCTGACTTCCTGTAAGACGTGTCCAAAGCTGGGACGGAATAAAAGGAGACACTTGTAAATGATAGTGCTATCGTTTGAGAAAGGGTAAGTTGAGACTGACTTTCATGCGTATTCACAGACCAAGCATCATAAAGATACCAGCATGATCTTCATTGCGGGCTTAGAGCCGGTATTAGCTTTTGAGAGGTAAGAGGATTTTGAGGGCTCGTTGGTCTAGGGGTATGATTCTCGCTTTGGGTGCAAGAGGTCCCGGGTTCAAATCCCGGACGAGCCCTTTTCTTGGTACTCTTTTCAAGTTGTTTTGAAGTTTGCGTTTCAAAACCAACATCAATTTTTTCTTTGCAGTAGTGGATAATTCTTTGCTAGAGTCTCATGCTTCAGCCCTGCCCAGTCTGAGCTAATACCAAACATCTGGTCTTGCATGGCATGTACGAGCGTTCAGCTAGGGATGTCGGGCAGGTTGCATGAAAGAAATCTAAAGCCAGAGGCCCATGGAATAGCCAGTTCGGAGCAGTTTCATTACAGAAAAATCAACTATAGGTATCTGTTTCTGTAGTGTAGTGGTTATCACGTTTGCCTCACACGCGAAAAGTCCCCGGTTCGAAACCGGGCAGAAACAGTTGTTATATTGTGTTGGCTACAATGTTGATAGGTGCCGTTTTGCCATGGAATTGTCCAAGCCCTGAAGATTATTTCATGCAATCTCGTTCCAAGAAAGGGAATTCTCTCAAAACACTAAAGTAATCGGCGTGTGGATGTATCTGTTGGTTCTCAGACCTTGCTTTCAAAAGAGCCCTGCAATCGGTTCACTGCTCACCTAGAACAAGCATTAACATGGAGAATTGTTGGCACCAACAGGAATCTTATTTTAGTGGAGTGTTTCTGGCTTTGAGTGCAGAGGCCCTCGGCTCAATTCCAAGATGATCCTTCTCAAGGTGATGATACAAATGCATTGTCACCTTTACGTTTAATGTCAGAATCATTTATTTCCAGTTGGTGGTGTAAGAATGTTTGCAACAGTATGGCGATTTTTCCTAGCCATGCATGAATTTAAGCATATCACTCGCCTTTAGGTGTTTTTCTAATACATTGATATTTGCATCTTCCTTCCTAGCCTGCATGTTTGACTATCTTACAGGCTGCATGTAATAAGTATCACATCAGGGCCCTTCTTCTACTCAATTCACAACTGTTCTATCACGACATAGATAAGAAAGCTGCATCTGCTTTTGTTGTGTAGTGGTAATCAGGTTTACCTGACGTGTGAAAGCCCCATGCTTTGAAAGTACACAGTAACAAAGAAACCGATGACTTTTATAAAAAGGTGTCATGTGTGTCTCTTACTTTGCACAAAAAGTGCCAGAGATGACTTCATTTGCAGTCACTTGAAAAGTAGGGATTCTCCAATAAATGGTAAATGGTTGAAACAAATCTGAAGAAATGCATGACATACCTGTGTGTGTGTGTGTACGCATGTATGTATATATAGGGAGAGAGAGAGCGTCAATATAAACAGACTTTATTTCAATCAAGCTGTCTTTTCTATCCTTCAGGAGCAGAATGTTCTGATCATCAGCGCTCCAGAATGTAGTGTTTTCTTGGCAAGCATCACATATTGTGATGTTTTAGCTAAAAGTTCCATATCCTAGAGACTGATATATTCCTCTGTACTTGTACCTTGGGGATTCATCAAAACCTGGCATCATAAGCAGCTTTCTACTGCCACAGACTGGACAGCGAAACAATTTAAAATATCCCAGAAAAAGAAAATAAGCATGCTTAATCAGAGCTTTCTGGACAGGAAGGACATTTGAGCAAGTGAGGAATAAGCACTGCTTTTGTTAATTTGCATAGGCAGAATAGAGACTTCTGGGAAAAGGCCGAAATTACAGTCACAGAAAATGGCTGCATCTATAGAGAACGCTAAGAAGTGTTGGCAGCTTTTCCTCTGACCCTGGCCACTTTTACAAGCAATCCTATGATAGTCAGCAGGACCCACCCTAAAAAGGAAGGGGCATCCACTTGGACCCTTTCCACCTTTTCTAAATTTCGCCTGATCGAGCCTGATCGAGCCCTGATCGAGCAGATAAGCACATGTCATTCTCATTTCAGAAAGGTATTGGTTAGCTTGCTGCTAGCAGCTCAGTTATGTTATGATGTTAGAGGCTATGCAAGGAATGCTTTAGTCCAGCGATATGCAGTTTTTATTGCGCCTTGCATTCAGCAGGAAGATCTTTAGCTTGAATCTGTGGCCTAGGTATTCACCTTGGTATTTTTTTTGGCACAAAGTGAAGGAGTATTTGAGAGAAAATGCACAATGTGTTTCTTATGTTGTTATGAACAACTTGTTACTCTTTCTCATTAAGCTTCAGCCACTGCAGAAATATATAAATAAGGGCTGACTTCCTGTAAGACGTGTCCAAAGCTGGGACGGAATAAAAGGAGACACTTGTAAATGATAGTGCTATCGTTTGAGAAAGGGTAAGTTGAGACTGACTTTCATGCGTATTCACAGACCAAGCATCATAAAGATACCAGCATGATCTTCATTGCGGGCTTAGAGCCGGTATTAGCTTTTGAGAGGTAAGAGGATTTTGAGGGCTCGTTGGTCTAGGGGTATGATTCTCGCTTTGGGTGCGAGAGGTCCCGGGTTCAAATCCCGGACGAGCCCTTTTCTTGGTACTCTTTTCAAGTTGTTTTGAAGTTTGCGTTTCAAAACCAACATCAATTTTTTCTTTGCAGTAGTGGATAATTCTTTGCTAGAGTCTCATGCTTCAGCCCTGCCCAGTCTGAGCTAATACCAAACATCTGGTCTTGCATGGCATGTACGAGCGTTCAGCTAGGGATGTCGGGCAGGTTGCATGAAAGAAATCTAAAGCCAGAGGCCCATGGAATAGCCAGTTCGGAGCAGTTTCATTACAGAAAAATCAACTGTAGGTATCTGTTTCTGTAGTGTAGTGGTTATCACGTTCGCCTCACATGCGAAAGGTCCCCGGTTCGAAACCGGGCAGAAACAGTTGTTATATTGTGTTGGCTACAATGTTGATAGGTGCCGTTTTGCCATGGAATTGTCCAAGCCCTGAAGATTATTTCATGCAATCTCGTTCCAAGAAAGGGAATTCTCTCAAAACACTAAAGTAATCGGCGTGTGGATGTATCTGTTGGTTCTCAGACATTGCTTTCAAAAGAGCCCTGCAATCGGTTCACTGCTCACCTAGAACAAGCATTAACATGGAGAATTGTTGGCACCAACAGGAATCTTATTTTAGTGGAGTGTTTCTGGCTTTGAGTGCAGAGGCCCTCGGCTCAATTCCAAGATGATCCTTCTCAGGGTGATGATACAAATGCATTGTCACCTTTACGTTTAATGTCAGAATCATTTATTTCCAGTTGGTGGTGTAAGAATGTTTGCAACAGTATGGCGATTTTTCCTAGCCATGCATGAATGAAAGCATATCACTCGCCTTTAGGTGTTTTTCTAATACATTGATATTTGCATCTTCCTTCCTAGCCTGCATGTTTGACTATCTTACAGGCTGCATGTAATAAGTATCACATCAGGGCCCTTCTTCTACTCAATTCACAACTGTTCTATCACGACATAGATAAGAAAGCTGCATCTGCTTTTGTTGTGTAGTGGTAATCAGGTTTACCTGACGTGTGAAAGCCCCATGCTTTGAAAGTACACAGTAACAAAGAAACCGATGACTTTTATAAAAAGGTGTCATGTGTGTCTCTTACTTTGCACAAAAAGTGCCAGAGATGACTTCATTTGCAGTCACTTGAAAAGTAGGGATTCTCCAATAAATGGTAAATGGTTGAAACAAATCTGAAGAAATGCATGACATACCTGTGTGTGTGTGTGTGTATGCATGTATGTATATATGGGGAGAGAGAGAGCGTCAATATAAACAGACTTTATTTCAATCAAGCTGTCTTTTCTATCCTTCAGGAGCAGAATGTTCTGATCATCAGCGCTCCAGAATGTAGTGTTTTCTTGGCAAGCATCACATATTGTGATGTGTTAGCTAAAAGTTCCATATCCTAGAGACTGATATATTCCTCTGTACTTGTACCTTGGGGATTCATCAAAACCTGGCATCATAAGCAGCTTTCTACTGCCACAGACTGGACAGCGAAACAATTTAAAATATCCCAGAAAAAGAAAATAAGCATGCTTAATCAGAGCTTTCTGGACAGGAAGGACATTTGAGCAAGTGAGGAATAAGCACTGCTTTTGTTAATTTGCATAGGCAGAATAGAGACTTCTGGGAAAAGGCCGAAATTACAGTCACAGAAAATGGCTGCATCTATAGAGAACGCTAAGAAGTGTTGGCAGCTTTTCCTCTGACCCTGGCCACTTTTACAAGCAATCCTATGATAGTCAGCAGGACCCACCCTAAAAAGGAAGGGGCATCCACTTGGACCCTTTCCACCTTTTCTAAATCTCGCCTGATCGAGCCCTGATCGAGCCGATAAGCACATGTCATTCTCATTTCAGAAAGGTATTGGTTAGCTTGCTGCTAGCAGCTCAGTTATGTTATGATGTTAGAGGCTATGCAAGGAATGCTTTAGTCCAGCGATATGCAGTTTTTATTGCGCCTTGCATTCAGCAGGAAGATCTTTAGCTTGAATCTGTGGCCTAGGTATTCACCTTGGTATTTCTTTTGGCACAAAGTGAAGGAGTATTTAAGAGAAAATGCACAATGTGTTTCTTATGTTGTTATGAACAACTTGTTACTCTTTCTCATTAAGCTTCAGCCACTGAAGAAATATATAAATAAGGGCTGACTTCCTGTAAGACGTGTCCAAAGCTGGGACGGAATAAAAGGAGACACTTGTAAATGATAGTGCTATCGTTTGAGAAAGGGTAAGTTGAGACTGACTTTCATGCGTATTCACAGACCAAGCATCATAAAGATACCAGCATGATCTTCATTGCGGGCTTAGAGCCGGTATTAGCTTTTGAGAGGTAAGAGGATTTTGAGGGCTCGTTGGTCTAGGGGTATGATTCTCGCTTTGGGTGCGAGAGGTCCCGGGTTCAAATCCCGGACGAGCCCTTTTCTTGGTACTCTTTTCAAGTTGTTTTGAAGTTTGCGTTTCAAAACCAACATCAATTTTTTCTTTGCAGTAGTGGATAATTCTTTGCTAGAGTCTCATGCTTCAGCCCTGCCCAGTCTGAGCTAATACCAAACATCTGGTCTTGCATGGCATGTACGAGCGTTCAGCTAGGGATGTCGGGCAGGTTGCATGAAAGAAATCTAAAGCCAGAGGCCCATGGAATAGCCAGTTCGGAGCAGTTTCATTACAGAAAAATCAACTGTAGGTATCTGTTTCTGTAGTGTAGTGGTTATCACGTTTGCCTCACACGCGAAAGGTCCCCGGTTCGAAACCGGGCAGAAACAGTTGTTATATTGTGTTGGCTACAATGTTGATAGGTGCCGTTTTGCCATGGAATTGTCCAAGCCCTGAAGATTATTTCATGCAATCTCGTTCCAAGAAAGGGAATTCTCTCAAAACACTAAAGTAATCGGCGTGTGGATGTATCTGTTGGTTCTCAGACCTTGCTTTCAAAAGAGCCCTGCAATCGGTTCACTGCTCACCTAGAACAAGCATTAACATGGAGAATTGTTGGCACCAACAGGAATCTTATTTTAGTGGAGTGTTTCTGGCTTTGAGTGCAGAGGCCCTCGGCTCAATTCCAAGATGATCCTTCTCAAGGTGATGATACAAATGCATTGTCACCTTTACGTTTAATGTCAGAATCATTTATTTCCAGTTGGTGGTGTAAGAATGTTTGCAACAGTATGGCGATTTTTCCTAGCCATGCATGAATGAAAGCATATCACTCGCCTTTAGGTGTTTTTCTAATACATTGATATTTGCATCTTCCTTCCTAGCCTGCATGTTTGACTATCTTACAGGCTGCATGTAATAAGTATCACATCAGGGCCCTTCTTCTACTCAATTCACAACTGTTCTATCACGACATAGATAAGAAAGCTGCATCTGCTTTTGTTGTGTAGTGGTAATCAGGTTTACCTGACGTGTGAAAGCCCCATGCTTTGAAAGTACACAGTAACAAAGAAACCGATGACTTTTATAAAAAGGTGTCATGTGTGTCTCTTACTTTGCACAAAAAGTGCCAGAGATGACTTCATTTGCAGTCACTTGAAAAGTAGGGATTCTCCAATGAATGGTAAATGGTTGAAACAAATCTGAAGAAATGCATGACATACCTGTGTGTGTGTGTGTACGCATGTATGTATATATAGGGAGAGAGAGAGCGTCAATATAAACAGACTTTATTTCAATCAAGCTGTCTTTTCTATCCTTCAGGAGCAGAATGTTCTGATCATCAGCGCTCCAGAATGTAGTGTTTTCTTGGCAAGCATCACATATTGTGATGTTTTAGCTAAAAGTTCCATATCCTAGAGACTGATATATTCCTCTGTACTTGTACCTTGGGGATTCATCAAAACCTGGCATCATAAGCAGCTTTCTACTGCCACAGACTGGACAGCGAAACAATTTAAAATATCCCAGAAAAAGAAAATAAGCATGCTTAATCAGAGCTTTCTGGACAGGAAGGACATTTGAGCAAGTGAGGAATAAGCACTGCTTTTGTTAATTTGCATAGGCAGAATAGAGACTTCTGGGAAAAGGCCGAAATTACAGTCACAGAAAATGGCTGCATCTATAGAGAACGCTAAGAAGTGTTGGCAGCTTTTCCTCTGACCCTGGCCACTTTTACAAGCAATCCTATGATAGTCAGCAGGACCCACCCTAAAAAGGAAGGGGCATCCACTTGGACCCTTTCCACCTTTTCTAAATCTCGCCTGATCGAGCCTCATTGAGCACTGATTGAGCAGATAAGCACATGTCATTCTCATTTCAGAAAGGTATTGGTTAGTTTGCTGCTAGCAGCTCAGTTATGTTATGATGTTAGAGGCTATGCAAGGAATGCTTTAGTCCAGCGATATGCAGTTTTTATTGCGCCTTGCATTCAGCAGGAAGATCTTTAGCTTGAATCTGTGGCCTAGGTATTCACCTTGGTATTTCTTTTGGCACAAAGTGAAGGAGTATTTAAGAGAAAATGCACAATGTGTTTCTTATGTTGTTATGAACAACTTGTTACTCTTTCTCATTAGGCTTCAGCCACTGAAGAAATATATAAATAAGGGCTGACTTCCTGTAAGACGTGTCCAAAGCTGGGACGGAATAAAAGGAGACACTTGTAAATGATAGTGCTATCGTTTGAGAAAGGGTAAGTTGAGACTGACTTTCATGCGTATTCACAGACCAAGCATCATAAAGATACCAGCATGATCTTCATTGCGGGCTTAGAGCCGGTATTAGCTTTTGAGAGGTAAGAGGATTTTGAGGGCTCGTTGGTCTAGGGGTATGATTCTCGCTTTGAGTGCGAGAGGTCCCGGGTTCAAATCCCGGACGAGCCCTTTTCTTGGTACTCTTTTCAAGTTGTTTTGAAGTTTGCGTTTCAAAACCAACATAAATTTTTTCTTTGCAGTAGTGGATAATTCTTTGCTAGAGTCTCATGCTTCAGCCCTGCCCAGTCTGAGCTAATACCAAACATCTGGTCTTGCATGGCATGTACGAGCGTTCAGCTAGGGATGTCGGGCAGGTTGCATGAAAGAAATCTAAAGCCAGAGGCCCATGGAATAGCCAGTTCGGAGCAGTTTCATTACAGAAAAATCAACTGTAGGTATCTGTTTCTGTAGTGTAGTGGTTATCACGTTCGCCTCACACGCGAAAGGTCCCCGGTTCGAAACCGGGCAGAAACAGTTGTTATATTGTGTTGGCTACAATGTTGATAGGTGCCGTTTTGCCATGGAATTGTCCAAGCCCTGAAGATTATTTCATGCAATCTCGTTCCAAGAAAGGGAATTCTCTCAAAACACTAAAGTAATCGGCGTGTGGATGTATCTGTTGGTTCTCAGACCTTGCTTTCAAAAGAGCCATGCAATCGGTTCACTGCTCACCTAGAACAAGCATTAACATGGAGAATTGTTGGCACCAACAGGAATCTTATTTTAGTGGAGTGTTTCTGGCTTTGAGTGCAGAGGCCCTCGGCTCAATTCCAAGATGATCCTTCTCAAGGTGATGATACAAATGCATTGTCACCTTTACGTTTAATGTCAGAATCATTTATTTCCAGTTGGTGGTGTAAGAATGTTTGCAACAGTATGGCGATTTTTCCTAGCCATGCATGAATGAAAGCATATCACTCGCCTTTAGGTGTTTTTCTAATACATTGATATTTGCATCTTCCTTCTTAGCCTGCATGTTTGACTATCTTACAGGCTGCATGTAATAAGTATCACATCAGGGCCCTTCTTCTACTCAATTCACAACTGTTCTATCACGACATAGATAAGAAAGCTGCATCTGCTTTTGTTGTGTAGTGGTAATCAGGTTTACCTGACGTGTGAAAGCCCCATGCTTTGAAAGTACACAGTAACAAAGAAACCGATGACTTTTATAAAAAGGTGTCATGTGTGTCTCTTACTTTGCACAAAAAGTGCCAGAGATGACTTCATTTGCAATCACTTGAAAAGTAGGGATTCTCCAATAAATGGTAAATGGTTGAAACAAATCTGAAGAAATGCATGACATACCTGTGTGTGTGTGTGTACGCATGTATGTATATATAGGGAGAGAGAGAGCGTCAATATAAACAGACTTTATTTCAATCAAGCTGTCTTTTCTATCCTTCAGGAGCAGAATGTTCTGATCATCAGCGCTCCAGAATGTAGTGTTTTCTTGGCAAGCATCACATATTGTGATGTGTTAGCTAAAAGTTCCATATCCTAGAGACTGATATATTCCTCTGTACTTGTACCTTGGGGATTCATCAAAACCTGGCATCATAAGCACCTTTCTACTGCCACAGACTGGACAGCGAAACAATTTAAAATATCCCAGAAAAAGAAAATAAGCATGCTTAATCAGAGCTTTCTGGACAGGAAGGACATTTGAGCAAGTGAGGAATAAGCACTGCTTTTGTTAATTTGCATAGGCAGAATAGAGACTTCTGGGAAAAGGCCGAAATTACAGTCACAGAAAATGGCTGCATCTATAGAGAACGCTAAGAAGTGTTGGCAGCTTTTCCTCTGACCCTGACCACTTTTACAAGCAATCCTATGATAGTCAGCAGGACCCACCCTAAAAAGGAAGGGGCATCCACTTGGACCCTTTCCACCTTTTCTAAATCTCGCCTGATTGAGCACTGATTGAGCAGATAAGCACATGTCATTCTCATTTCAGAAAGGTATTGGTTAGCTTGCTGCTAGCAGCTCAGTTATGTTATGATGTTAGAGGCTATGCAAGGAATGCTTTCGTCCAGCGATATGCAGTTTTTATTGCGCCTTGCATTCAGCAGGAAGATCTTTAGCTTGAATCTGTGACCTAGGTATTCACCTTGGTATTTCTTTTGGCACAAAGTGAAGGAGTATTTGAGAGAAAATGCACAATGTGTTTCTTATGTTGTTATGAACAACTTGTTACTCTTTCTCATTAAGCTTCAGCCACTGCAGAAATATATAAATAAGGGCTGACTTCCTGTAAGACGTGTCCAAAGCTGGGACGGAATAAAAGGAGACACTTGTAAATGATAGTGCTATCGTTTGAGAAAGGGTAAGTTGAGACTGACTTTCATGCGTATTCACAGACCAAGCATCATAAAGATACCAGCATGATCTTCATTGCGGGCTTAGAGCCGGTATTAGCTTTTGAGAGGTAAGAGGATTTTGAGGGCTCGTTGGTCTAGGGGTATGATTCTCGCTTTGGGTGCGAGAGGTCCCGGGTTCAAATCCCGGACGAGCCCTTTTCTTGGTACTCTTTTCAAGTTGTTTTGAAGTTTGCGTTTCAAAACCAACATCAATTTTTTCTTTGCAGTAGTGGATAATTCTTTGCTAGAGTCTCATGCTTTAGCCCTGCCCAGTCTGAGCTAATACCAAACATCTGGTCTTGCATGGCATGTACGAGCGTTCAGCTAGGGATGTCGGGCAGGTTGCATGAAAGAAATCTAAAGCCAGAGGCCCATGGAATAGCCAGTTCGGAGCAGTTTCATTACAGAAAAATCAACTGTAGGTATCTGTTTCTGTAGTGTAGTGGTTATCACGTTTGCCTCACACGCGAAAGGTCCCCGGTTTGAAACCGGGCAGAAACAGTTGTTATATTGTGTTGGCTACAATGTTGATAGGTGCCGTTTTGCCATGGAATTGTCCAAGCCCTGAAGATTATTTCATGCAATCTCGTTCCAAGAAAGGGAATTCTCTCAAAACACTAAAGTAATCGGCGTGTGGATGTATCTGTTGGTTCTCAGACCTTGCTTTCAAAAGAGCCCTGCAATCGGTTCACTGCTCACCTAGAACAAGCATTAACATGGAGAATTGTTGGCACCAACAGGAATCTTATTTTAGTGGAGTGTTTCTGGCTTTGAGTGCAGAGGCCCTCGGCTCAATTCCAAGATGATCCTTCTCAAGGTGATGATACAAATGCATTGTCACCTTTACGTTTAATGTCAGAATCATTTATTTCCAGTTGGTGGTGTAAGAATGTTTGCAACAGTATGGCGATTTTTCCTAGCCATGCATGAATGAAAGCATATCACTCGCCTTTAGGTGTTTTTCTAATACATTGATATTTGCATCTTCCTTCCTAGCCTGCATGTTTGACTATCTTACAGGCTGCATGTAATAAGTATCACATCAGGGCCCTTCTTCTACTCAATTCACAACTGTTCTATCACGACATAGATAAGAAAGCTGCATCTGCTTTTGTTGTGTAGTGGTAATCAGGTTTACCTGACGTGTGAAAGCCCCATGCTTTGAAAGTACACAGTAACAAAGAAACCGATGACTTTTATAAAAAGGTGTCATGTGTGTCTCTTACTTTGCACAAAAAGTGCCAGAGATGACTTCATTTGCAGTCACTTGAAAAGTAGGGATTCTCCAATAAATGGTAAATGGTTGAAACAAATCTGAAGAAATGCATGACATACCTGTGTGTGTGTGTGTACGCATGTATGTATATATAGGGAGAGAGAGAGCGTCAATATAAACAGACTTTATTTCAATCAAGCTGTCTTTTCTATCCTTCAGGAGCAGAATGTTCTGATCATCAGCGCTCCAGAATGTAGTGTTTTCTTGGCAAGCATCACATATTGTGATGTGTTAGCTAAAAGTTCCATATCCTAGAGACTGATATATTCCTCTGTACTTGTACCTTGGGGATTCATCAAAACCTGGCATCATAAGCAGCTTTCTACTGCCACAGACTGGACAGCGAAACAATTTAAAATATCCCAGAAAAAGAAAATAAGCATGCTTAATCAGAGCTTTCTGGACAGGAAGGACATTTGAGCAAGTGAGGAATAAGCACTGCTTTTGTTAATTTGCATAGGCAGAATAGAGACTTCTGGGAAAAGGCCGAAATTACAGTCACAGAAAATGGCTGCATCTATAGAGAACGCTAAGAAGTGTTGGCAGCTTTTCCTCTGACCCTGGCCACTTTTACAAGCAATCCTATGATAGTGAGCAGGACCCACCCTAAAAAGGAAGGGGCATCCACTTGGACCCTTTCCACCTTTTCTAAATCTCGCCTGATCGAGCCTGATTGAGCACTGATTGAGCAGATAAGCACATGTCATTCTCATTTCAGAAAGGTATTGGTTAGCTTGCTGCTAGCAGCTCAGTTATGTTATGATGTTAGAGGCTATGCAAGGAATGCTTTAGTCCAGCGATATGCAGTTTTTATTGCGCCTTGCATTCAGCAGGAAGATCTTTAGCTTGAATCTGTGGCCTAGGTATTCACCTTGGTATTTCTTTTGGCACAAAGTGAAGGAGTATTTGAGAGAAAATGCACAATGTGTTTCTTATGTTGTTATGAACAACTTGTTACTCTTTCTCATTAAGCTTCAGCCACTGCAGAAATATATAAATAAGGGCTGACTTCCTGTAAGACGTGTCCAAAGCTGGGACGGAATAAAAGGAGACACTTGTAAATGATAGTGCTATCGTTTGAGAAAGGGTAAGTTGAGACTGACTTTCATGCGTATTCACAGACCAAGCATCATAAAGATACCAGCATGATCTTCATTGCGGGCTTAGAGCCGGTATTAGCTTTTGAGAGGTAAGAGGATTTTGAGGGCTCGTTGGTCTAGGGGTATGATTCTCGCTTTGGGTGCGAGAGGTCCCGGGTTCAAATCCCGGACGAGCCCTTTTCTTGGTACTCTTTTCAAGTTGTTTTGAAGTTTGCGTTTCAAAACCAACATCAATTTTTTCTTTGCAGTAGTGGATAATTCTTTGCTAGAGTCTCATGCTTCAGCCCTGCCCAGTCTGAGCTAATACCAAACATCTGGTCTTGCATGGCATGTACGAGCGTTCAGCTAGGGATGTCGGGCAGGTTGCATGAAAGAAATCTAAAGCCAGAGGCCCATGGAATAGCCAGTTCGGAGCAGTTTCATTACAGAAAAATCAACTGTAGGTATCTGTTTCTGTAGTGTAGTGGTTATCACGTTTGCCTCACACGCGAAAGGTCCCCGGTTTGAAACCGGGCAGAAACAGTTGTTATATTGTGTTGGCTACAATGTTGATAGGTGCCGTTTTGCCATGGAATTGTCCAAGCCCTGAAGATTATTTCATGCAATCTCGTTCCAAGAAAGGGAATTCTCTCAAAACACTAAAGTAATCGGCGTGTGGATGTATCTGTTGGTTCTCAGACCTTGCTTTCAAAAGAGCCCTGCAATCGGTTCACTGCTCTCCTAGAACAAGCATTAACATGGAGAATTGTTGGCACCAACAGGAATCTTATTTTAGTGGAGTGTTTCTGGCTTTGAGTGCAGAGGCCCTCGGCTCAATTCCAAGATGATCCTTCTCAAGGTGATGATACAAATGCATTGTCACCTTTACGTTTAATGTCAGAATCATTTATTTCCAGTTGGTGGTGTAAGAATGTTTGCAACAGTATGGCGATTTTTCCTAGCCATGCATGAATGAAAGCATATCACTCGCCTTTAGGTGTTTTTCTAATACATTGATATTTGCATCTTCCTTCTCAGCCTGCATGTTTGACTATCTTACAGGCTGCATGTAATAAGTATCACATCAGGGCCCTTCTTCTACTCAATTCACAACTGTTCTATCACGACATAGATAAGAAAGCTGCATCTGCTTTTGTTGTGTAGTGGTAATCAGGTTTACCTGACGTGTGAAAGCCCCATGCTTTGAAAGTACACAGTAACAAAGAAACCGATGACTTTTATAAAAAGGTGTCATGTGTGTCTCTTACTTTGCACAAAAAGTGCCAGAGATGACTTCATTTGCAGTCACTTGAAAAGTAGGGATTCTCCAATAAATGGTAAATGGTTGAAACAAATCTGAAGAAATGCATGACATACCTGTGTGTGTGTGTGTACGCATGTATGTATATATAGGGAGAGAGAGAGCGTCAATATAAACAGACTTTATTTCAATCAAGCTGTCTTTTCTATCCTTCAGGAGCAGAATGTTCTGATCATCAGCGCTCCAGAATGTAGTGTTTTCTTGGCAAGCATCACATATTGTGATGTGTTAGCTAAAAGTTCCATATCCTAGAGACTGAAATATATTCCTCTGTACTTGTACCTTGGGGATTCATCAAAACCTGGCATCATAAGCAGCTTTCTACTGCCACAGACTGGACAGCGAAACAATTTAAAATATCCCAGAAAAAGAAAATAAGCATGCTTAATCAGAGCTTTCTGGACAGGAAGGACAT
Organism: Triturus cristatus; assembly: GCF_964204655.1. Taxonomy (NCBI): domain Eukaryota; kingdom Metazoa; phylum Chordata; class Amphibia; order Caudata; family Salamandridae; genus Triturus; species Triturus cristatus. The sequence goes on along the minus strand of NC_140591.1, from coordinate 739,089,277 downwards.
TTGAGCAAGTGAGGAATAAGCACTGCTTTTGTTAATTTGCATAGGCAGAATAGAGACTTCTGGGAAAAGGCCGAAATTACAGTCACAGAAAATGGCTGCATCTATAGAGAACGCTAAGAAGTGTTGGCAGCTTTTCCTCTGACCCTGGCCACTTTTACAAGCAATCCTATGATAGTCAGCAGGACCCACCCTAAAAAGGAAGGGGCATCCACTTGGACCCTTTCCACCTTTTCTAAATCTCGCCTGATCGAGCACTGATTGAGCAGATAAGCACATGTCATTCTCATTTCAGAAAGGTATTGGTTAGCTTGCTGCTAGCAGCTCAGTTATGTTATGATGTTAGAGGCTATGCAAGGAATGCTTTAGTCCAGCGATATGCAGTTTTTATTGCGCCTTGCATTCAGCAGGAGGATCTTTAGCTTGAATCTGTGGCCTAGGTATTCACCTTGGTATTTTTTTTGGCACAAAGTGAAGGAGTATTTGAGAGAAAATGCACAATGTGTTTCTTATGTTGTTATGAACAACTTGTTACTCTTTCTCATTAAGCTTCAGCCACTGCAGAAATATATAAATAAGGGCTGACTTCCTGTAAGACGTGTCCAAAGCTGGGACGGAATAAAAGGAGACACTTGTAAATGATAGTGCTATCGTTTGAGAAAGGGTAAGTTGAGACTGACTTTCATGCGTATTCACAGACCAAGCATCATAAAGATACCAGCATGATCTTCATTGCGGGCTTAGAGCCGGTATTAGCTTTTGAGAGGTAAGAGGATTTTGAGGGCTCGTTGGTCTAGGGGTATGATTCTCGCTTTGGGTGCGAGAGGTCCCGAGTTCAAATCCCGGACGAGCCCTTTTCTTGGTACTCTTTTCAAGTTGTTTTGAAGTTTGCGTTTCAAAACCAACATCAATTTTTTCTTTGCAGTAGTGGATAATTCTTTGCTAGAGTCTCATGCTTCAGCCCTGCCCAGTCTGAGCTAATACCAAACATCTGGTCTTGCATGGCATGTACGAGCGTTCAGCTAGGGATGTCGGGCAGGTTGCATGAAAGAAATCTAAAGCCAGAGGCCCATGGAATAGCCAGTTCGGAGCAGTTTCATTACAGAAAAATCAACTGTAGGTATCTGTTTCTGTAGTGTAGTGGTTATCACGTTCGCCTCACACGCGAAAGGTCCCCGGTTCGAAACCGGGCAGAAACAGTTGTTATATTGTGTTGGCTACAATGTTGATAGGTGCCGTTTTGCCATGGAATTGTCCAAGCCCTGAAGATTATTTCATGCAATCTCGTTCCAAGAAAGGGAATTCTCTCAAAACACTAAAGTAATCGGCGTGTGGATGTATCTGTTGGTTCTCAGACCTTGCTTTCAAAAGAGCCCTGCAATCGGTTCACTGCTCACCTAGAACAAGCATTAACATGGAGAATTGTTGGCACCAACAGGAATCTTATTTTAGTGGAGTGTTTCTGGCTTTGAGTGCAGAGGCCCTCGGCTCAATTCCAAGATGATCCTTCTCAAGGTGATGATACAAATGCATTGTCACCTTTACGTTTAATGTCAGAATCATTTATTTCCAGTTGGTGGTGTAAGAATGTTTGCAACAGTATGGCGATTTTTCCTAGCCATGCATGAATGAAAGCATATCACTCGCCTTTAGGTGTTTTTCTAATACATTGATATTTGCATCTTCCTTCCTAGCCTGCATGTTTGACTATCTTACAGGCTGCATGTAATAAGTATCACATCAGGGCCCTTCTTCTACTCAATTCACAACTGTTCTATCACGACATAGATAAGAAAGCTGCATCTGCTTTTGTTGTGTAGTGGTAATCAGGTTTACCTGACGTGTGAAAGCCCCATGCTTTGAAAGTACACAGTAACAAAGAAACCGATGACTTTTATAAAAAGGTGTCATGTGTGTCTCTTACTTTGCACAAAAAGTGCCAGAGATGACTTCATTTGCAGTCACTTGAAAAGTAGGGATTCTCCAATAAATGGTAAATGGTTGAAACAAATCTGAAGAAATGCATGACATACCTGTGTGTGTGTGTGTACGCATGTATGTATATATAGGGAGAGAGAGAGCGTCAATATAAACAGACTTTATTTCAATCAAGCTGTCTTTTCTATCCTTCAGGAGCAGAATGTTCTGATCATCAGCGCTCCAGAATGTAGTGTTTTCTTGGCAAGCATCACATATTGTGATGTGTTAGCTAAAAGTTCCATATCCTAGAGACTGATATATTCCTCTGTACTTGTACCTTGGGGATTCATCAAAACCTGGCATCATAAGCAGCTTTCTACTGCCACAGACTGGACAGCGAAACAATTTAAAATATCCCAGAAAAAGAAAATAAGCATGCTTAATCAGAGCTTTCTGGACAGGAAGGACATTTGAGCAAGTGAGGAATAAGCACTGCTTTTGTTAATTTGCATAGGCAGAATAGAGACTTCTGGGAAAAGGCCGAAATTACAGTCACAGAAAATGGCTGCATCTATAGAGAACGCTAAGAAGTGTTGGCAGCTTTTCCTCTGACCCTGGCCACTTTTACAAGCAATCCTATGATAGTCAGCAGGACCCACCCTAAAAAGGAAGGGGCATCCACTTGGACCCTTTCCACCTTTTCTAAATCTCGCCTGATCGAGCCTCATTGAGCACTGATTGAGCAGATAAGCACATGTCATGCTCATTTCAGAAAGGTATTGGTTAGCTTGCTGCTAGCAGCTCAGTTATGTTATGATGTTAGAGGCTATGCAAGGAATGCTTTAGTCCAGCGATATGCAGTTTTTATTGCGCCTTGCATTCAGCAGGAAGATCTTTAGCTTGAATCTGTGGCCTAGGTATTCACCTTGGTATTTCTTTTGGCACAAAGTGAAGGAGTATTTGAGAGAAAATGCACAATGTGTTTCTTATGTTGTTATGAACAACTTGTTACTCTTTCTCATTAAGCTTCAGCCACTGAAGAAATATATAAATAAGGGCTGACTTCCTGTAAGACGTGTCCAAAGCTGGGACGGAATAAAAGGAGACACTTGTAAATGATAGTGCTATCGTTTGAGAAAGGGTAAGTTGAGACTGACTTTCATGCGTATTCACAGACCAAGCATCATAAAGATACCAGCATGATCTTCATTGCGGGCTTAGAGCCGGTATTAGCTTTTGAGAGGTAAGAGGATTTTGAGGGCTCGTTGGTCTAGGGGTATGATTCTCGCTTTGGGTGCGAGAGGTCCCGGGTTCAAATCCCGGACGAGCCCTTTTCTTGGTACTCTTTTCAAGTTGTTTTGAAGTTTGCGTTTCAAAACCAACATCAATTTTTTCTTTGCAGTAGTGGATAATTCTTTGCTAGAGTCTCATGCTTCAGCCCTGCCCAGTCTGAGCTAATACCAAACATCTGGTCTTGCATGGCATGTACGAGCGTTCAGCTAGGGATGTCGGGCAGGTTGCATGAAAGAAATCTAAAGCCAGAGGCCCATGGAATAGCCAGTTCGGAGCAGTTTCATTACAGAAAAATCAACTGTAGGTATCTGTTTCTGTAGTGTAGTGGTTATCACGTTTGCCTCACACGCGAAAGGTCCCCGGTTCGAAACCGGGCAGAAACAGTTGTTATATTGTGTTGGCTACAATGTTGATAGGTGCCGTTTTGCCATGGAATTGTCCAAGCCCTGAAGATTATTTCATGCAATCTCGTTCCAAGAAAGGGAATTCTCTCAAAACACTAAAGTAATCGGCGTGTGGATGTATCTGTTGGTTCTCAGACCTTGCTTTCAAAAGAGCCCTGCAATCGGTTCACTGCTCACCTAGAACAAGCATTAACATGGAGAATTGTTGGCACCAACAGGAATCTTATTTTAGTGGAGTGTTTCTGGCTTTGAGTGCAGAGGCCCTCGGCTCAATTCCAAGATGATCCTTCTCAAGGTGATGATACAAATGCATTGTCACCTTTACATTTAATGTCAGAATCATTTATTTCCAGTTGGTGGTGTAAGAATGTTTGCAACAGTATGGCGATTTTTCCTAGCCATGCATGAATGAAAGCATATCACTCGCCTTTAGGTGTTTTTCTAATACATTGATATTTGCATCTTCCTTCCTAGCCTGCATGTTTGACTATCTTACAGGCTGCATGTAATAAGTATCACATCAGGGCCCTTCTTCTACTCAATTCACAACTGTTCTATCACGACATAGATAAGAAAGCTGCATCTGCTTTTGTTGTGTAGTGGTAATCAGGTTTACCTGACGTGTGAAAGCCCCATGCTTTGAAAGTACACAGTAACAAAGAAACCGATGACTTTTATAAAAAGGTGTCATGTGTGTCTCTTACTTTGCACAAAAAGTGCCAGAGATGACTTCATTTGCAGTCACTTGAAAAGTAGGGATTCTCCAATAAATGGTAAATGGTTGAAACAAATCTGAAGAAATGCATGACATACCTGTGTGTGTGTGTGTACGCATGTATGTATATATAGGGAGAGAGAGCATCAATATAAACAGACTTTATTTCAATCAAGCTGTCTTTTCTATCCTTCAGGAGCAGAATGTTCTGATCATCAGCGCTCCAGAATGTAGTGTTTTCTTGGCAAGCATCACATATTGTGATGTTTTAGCTAAAAGTTCCATATCCTAGAGACTGATATATTCCTCTGTAATTGTACCTTGGGGATTCATCAAAACCTGGCATCATAAGCAGCTTTCTACTGCCACAGACTGGACAGCGAAACAATTTAAAATATCCCAGAAAAAGAAAATAAGCATGCTTAATCAGAGCTTTCTGGACAGGAAGGACATTTGAGCAAGTGAGGAATAAGCACTGCTTTTGTTAATTTGCATAGGCAGAATAGAGACTTCTGGGAAAAGGCCGAAATTACAGTCACAGAAAATGGCTGCATCTATAGAGAACGCTAAGAAGTGTTGGCAGCTTTTCCTCTGACCCTGGCCACTTTTACAAGCAATCCTATGATAGTCAGCAGGACCCACCCTAAAAAGGAAGGGGCATCCACTTGGACCCTTTCCACCTTTTCTAAATCTCGCCTGATCGAGCCTGATCGAGCAGATAAGCACATGTCATTCTCATTTCAGAAAGGTATTGGTTAGCTTGCTGCTAGCAGCTCAGTTATGTTATGATGTTAGAGGCTATGCAAGGAATGCTTTAGTCCAGCGATATGCAGTTTTTATTGCGCCTTGCATTCAGCAGGAAGATCTTTAGCTTGAATCTGTGGCCTAGGTATTCACCTTGGTATTTCTTTTGGCACAAAGTGAAGGAGTATTTGAGAGAAAATGCACAATGTGTTTCTTATGTTGTTATGAACAACTTGTTACTCTTTCTCATTAAGCTTCAGCCACTGAAGAAATATATAAATAAGGGCTGACTTCCTGTAAGACGTGTCCAAAGCTGGGACGGAATAAAAGGAGACACTTGTAAATGATAGTGCTATCGTTTGAGAAAGGGTAAGTTGAGACTGACTTTCATGCGTATTCACAGACCAAGCATCATAAAGATACCAGCATGATCTTCATTGCGGGCTTAGAGCCGGTATTAGCTTTTGAGAGGTAAGAGGATTTTGAGGGCTCGTTGGTCTAGGGGTATGATTCTCGCTTTGGGTGCGAGAGGTCCCGGGTTCAAATCCCGGACGAGCCCTTTTCTTGGTACTCTTTTCAAGTTGTTTTGAAGTTTGCGTTTCAAAACCAACATCAATTTTTTCTTTGCAGTAGTGGATAATTCTTTGCTAGAGTCTCATGCTTCAGCCCTGCCCAGTCTGAGCTAATACCAAACATCTGGTCTTGCATGGCATGTACGAGCGTTCAGCTAGGGATGTCGGGCAGGTTGCATGAAAGAAATCTAAAGCCAGAGGCCCATGGAATAGCCAGTTCGGAGCAGTTTCATTACAGAAAAATCAACTGTAGGTATCTGTTTCTGTAGTGTAGTGGTTATCACGTTTGCCTCACACGCGAAAGGTCCCCGGTTCGAAACCGGGCAGAAACAGTTGTTATATTGTGTTGGCTACAATGTTGATAGGTGCCGTTTTGCCATGGAATTGTCCAAGCCCTGAAGATTATTTCATGCAATCTCGTTCCAAGAAAGGGAATTCTCTCAAAACACTAAAGTAATCGGCGTGTGGATGTATCTGTTGGTTCTCAGACCTTGCTTTCAAAAGAGCCCTGCAATCGGTTCACTGCTCACCTAGAACAAGCATTAACATGGAGAATTGTTGGCACCAACAGGAATCTTATTTTAGTGGAGTGTTTCTGGCTTTGAGTGCAGAGGCCCTCGGCTCAATTCCAAGATGATCCTTCTCAAGGTGATGATACAAATGCATTGTCACCTTTACGTTTAATGTCAGAATCATTTATTTCCAGTTGGTGGTGTAAGAATGTTTGCAACAGTATGGCGATTTTTCCTAGCCATGCATGAATGAAAGCATATCACTCGCCTTTAGGTGTTTTTCTAATACATTGATATTTGCATCTTCCTTCCTAGCCTGCATGTTTGACTATCTTACAGGCTGCATGTAATAAGTATCACATCAGGGCCCTTCTTCTACTCAATTCACAACTGTTCTATCACGACATAGATAAGAAAGCTGCATCTGCTTTTGTTGTGTAGTGGTAATCAGGTTTACCTGACGTGTGAAAGCCCCATGCTTTGAAAGTACACAGTAACAAAGAAACCGATGACTTTTATAAAAAGGTGTCATGTGTGTCTCTTACTTTGCACAAAAAGTGCCAGAGATGACTTCATTTGCAGTCACTTGAAAAGTAGGGATTCTCCAATAAATGGTAAATGGTTGAAACAAATCTGAAGAAATGCATGACATACCTGTGTGTGTGTGTGTACGCATGTATGTATATATAGGGAGAGAGAGAGCATCAATATAAACAGACTTTATTTCAATCAAGCTGTCTTTTCTATCCTTCAGGAGCAGAATGTTCTGATCATCAGCGCTCCAGAATGTAGTGTTTTCTTGGCAAGCATCACATATTGTGATGTTTTAGCTAAAAGTTCCATATCCTAGAGACTGATATATTCCTCTGTACTTGTACCTTGGGGATTCATCAAAACCTGGCATCATAAGCAGCTTTCTACTGCCACAGACTGGACAGCGAAACAATTTAAAATATCCCAGAAAAAGAAAATAAGCATGCTTAATCAGAGCTTTCTGGACAGGAAGGACATTTGAGCAAGTGAGGAATAAGCACTGCTTTTGTTAATTTGCATAGGCAGAATAGAGACTTCTGGGAAAAGGCCGAAATTACAGTCACAGAAAATGGCTGCATCTATAGAGAACGCTAAGAAGTGTTGGCAGCTTTTCCTCTGACCCTGGCCACTTTTACAAGCAATCCTATGATAGTCAGCAGGACCCACCCTAAAAAGGAAGGGGCATCCACTTGGACCCTTTCCACCTTTTCTAAATCTCGCCTGATCGAGCCTGATCGAGCAGATAAGCACATGTCATTCTCATTTCAGAAAGGTATTGGTTAGCTTGCTGCTAGCAGCTCAGTTATGTTATGATGTTAGAGGCTATGCAAGGAATGCTTTAGTCCAGCGATATGCAGTTTTTATTGCGCCTTGCATTCAGCAGGAAGATCTTTAGCTTGAATCTGTGGCCTAGGTATTCACCTTGGTATTTTTTTTGGCACAAAGTGAAGGAGTATTTGAGAGAAAATGCACAATGTGTTTCTTATGTTGTTATGAACAACTTGTTACTCTTTCTCATTAAGCTTCAGCCACTGCAGAAATATATAAATAAGGGCTGACTTCCTGTAAGACGTGTCCAAAGCTGGGACGGAATAAAAGGAGACACTTGTAAATGATAGTGCTATCGTTTGAGAAAGGGTAAGTTGAGACTGACTTTCATGCGTATTCACAGACCAAGCATCATAAAGATACCAGCATGATCTTCATTGCGGGCTTAGAGCCGGTATTAGCTTTTGAGAGGTAAGAGGATTTTGAGGGCTCGTTGGTCTAGGGGTATGATTCTCGCTTTGGGTGCAAGAGGTCCCGGGTTCAAATCCCGGACGAGCCCTTTTCTTGGTACTCTTTTCAAGTTGTTTTGAAGTTTGCGTTTCAAAACCAACATCAATTTTTTCTTTGCAGTAGTGGATAATTCTTTGCTAGAGTCTCATGCTTCAGCCCTGCCCAGTCTGAGCTAATACCAAACATCTGGTCTTGCATGGCATGTACGAGCGTTCAGCTAGGGATGTCGGGCAGGTTGCATGAAAGAAATCTAAAGCCAGAGGCCCATGGAATAGCCAGTTCGGAGCAGTTTCATTACAGAAAAATCAACTGTAGGTATCTGTTTCTGTAGTGTAGTGGTTATCACGTTTGCCTCACACGCGAAAAGTCCCCGGTTCGAAACCGGGCAGAAACAGTTGTTATATTGTGTTGGCTACAATGTTGATAGGTGCCGTTTTGCCATGGAATTGTCCAAGCCCTGAAGATTATTTCATGCAATCTCGTTCCAAGAAAGGGAATTCTCTCAAAACACTAAAGTAATCGGCGTGTGGATGTATCTGTTGGTTCTCAGACCTTGCTTTCAAAAGAGCCCTGCAATCGGTTCACTGCTCACCTAGAACAAGCATTAACATGGAGAATTGTTGGCACCAACAGGAATCTTATTTTAGTGGAGTGTTTCTGGCTTTGAGTGCAGAGGCCCTCGGCTCAATTCCAAGATGATCCTTCTCAAGGTGATGATACAAATGCATTGTCACCTTTACGTTTAATGTCAGAATCATTTATTTCCAGTTGGTGGTGTAAGAATGTTTGCAACAGTATGGCGATTTTTCCTAGCCATGCATGAATTTAAGCATATCACTCGCCTTTAGGTGTTTTTCTAATACATTGATATTTGCATCTTCCTTCCTAGCCTGCATGTTTGACTATCTTACAGGCTGCATGTAATAAGTATCACATCAGGGCCCTTCTTCTACTCAATTCACAACTGTTCTATCACGACATAGATAAGAAAGCTGCATCTGCTTTTGTTGTGTAGTGGTAATCAGGTTTACCTGACGTGTGAAAGCCCCATGCTTTGAAAGTACACAGTAACAAAGAAACCGATGACTTTTATAAAAAGGTGTCATGTGTGTCTCTTACTTTGCACAAAAAGTGCCAGAGATGACTTCATTTGCAGTCACTTGAAAAGTAGGGATTCTCCAATAAATGGTAAATGGTTGAAACAAATCTGAAGAAATGCATGACATACCTGTGTGTGTGTGTGTACGCATGTATGTATATATAGGGAGAGAGAGAGCGTCAATATAAACAGACTTTATTTCAATCAAGCTGTCTTTTCTATCCTTCAGGAGCAGAATGTTCTGATCATCAGCGCTCCAGAATGTAGTGTTTTCTTGGCAAGCATCACATATTGTGATGTTTTAGCTAAAAGTTCCATATCCTAGAGACTGATATATTCCTCTGTACTTGTACCTTGGGGATTCATCAAAACCTGGCATCATAAGCAGCTTTCTACTGCCACAGACTGGACAGCGAAACAATTTAAAATATCCCAGAAAAAGAAAATAAGCATGCTTAATCAGAGCTTTCTGGACAGGAAGGACATTTGAGCAAGTGAGGAATAAGCACTGCTTTTGTTAATTTGCATAGGCAGAATAGAGACTTCTGGGAAAAGGCCGAAATTACAGTCACAGAAAATGGCTGCATCTATAGAGAACGCTAAGAAGTGTTGGCAGCTTTTCCTCTGACCCTGGCCACTTTTACAAGCAATCCTATGATAGTCAGCAGGACCCACCCTAAAAAGGAAGGGGCATCCACTTGGACCCTTTCCACCTTTTCTAAATCTCGCCTGATCGAGCCTGATCGAGCCCTGATCGAGCAGATAAGCACATGTCATTCTCATTTCAGAAAGGTATTGGTTAGCTTGCTGCTAGCAGCTCAGTTATGTTATGATGTTAGAGGCTATGCAAGGAATGCTTTAGTCCAGCGATATGCAGTTTTTATTGCGCCTTGCATTCAGCAGGAAGATCTTTAGCTTGAATCTGTGGCCTAGGTATTCACCTTGGTATTTTTTTTGGCACAAAGTGAAGGAGTATTTGAGAGAAAATGCACAATGTGTTTCTTATGTTGTTATGAACAACTTGTTACTCTTTCTCATTAAGCTTCAGCCACTGCAGAAATATATAAATAAGGGCTGACTTCCTGTAAGACGTGTCCAAAGCTGGGACGGAATAAAAGGAGACACTTGTAAATGATAGTGCTATCGTTTGAGAAAGGGTAAGTTGAGACTGACTTTCATGCGTATTCACAGACCAAGCATCATAAAGATACCAGCATGATCTTCATTGCGGGCTTAGAGCCGGTATTAGCTTTTGAGAGGTAAGAGGATTTTGAGGGCTCGTTGGTCTAGGGGTATGATTCTCGCTTTGGGTGCGAGAGGTCCCGGGTTCAAATCCCGGACGAGCCCTTTTCTTGGTACTCTTTTCAAGTTGTTTTGAAGTTTGCGTTTCAAAACCAACATCAATTTTTTCTTTGCAGTAGTGGATAATTCTTTGCTAGAGTCTCATGCTTCAGCCCTGCCCAGTCTGAGCTAATACCAAACATCTGGTCTTGCATGGCATGTACGAGCGTTCAGCTAGGGATGTCGGGCAGGTTGCATGAAAGAAATCTAAAGCCAGAGGCCCATGGAATAGCCAGTTCGGAGCAGTTTCATTACAGAAAAATCAACTGTAGGTATCTGTTTCTGTAGTGTAGTGGTTATCACGTTCGCCTCACATGCGAAAGGTCCCCGGTTCGAAACCGGGCAGAAACAGTTGTTATATTGTGTTGGCTACAATGTTGATAGGTGCCGTTTTGCCATGGAATTGTCCAAGCCCTGAAGATTATTTCATGCAATCTCGTTCCAAGAAAGGGAATTCTCTCAAAACACTAAAGTAATCGGCGTGTGGATGTATCTGTTGGTTCTCAGACATTGCTTTCAAAAGAGCCCTGCAATCGGTTCACTGCTCACCTAGAACAAGCATTAACATGGAGAATTGTTGGCACCAACAGGAATCTTATTTTAGTGGAGTGTTTCTGGCTTTGAGTGCAGAGGCCCTCGGCTCAATTCCAAGATGATCCTTCTCAGGGTGATGATACAAATGCATTGTCACCTTTACGTTTAATGTCAGAATCATTTATTTCCAGTTGGTGGTGTAAGAATGTTTGCAACAGTATGGCGATTTTTCCTAGCCATGCATGAATGAAAGCATATCACTCGCCTTTAGGTGTTTTTCTAATACATTGATATTTGCATCTTCCTTCCTAGCCTGCATGTTTGACTATCTTACAGGCTGCATGTAATAAGTATCACATCAGGGCCCTTCTTCTACTCAATTCACAACTGTTCTATCACGACATAGATAAGAAAGCTGCATCTGCTTTTGTTGTGTAGTGGTAATCAGGTTTACCTGATGTGTGAAAGCCCCATGCTTTGAAAGTACACAGTAACAAAGAAACCGATGACTTTTATAAAAAGGTGTCATGTGTGTCTCTTACTTTGCACAAAAAGTGCCAGAGATGACTTCATTTGCAGTCACTTGAAAAGTAGGGATTCTCCAATAAATGGTAAATGGTTGAAACAAATCTGAAGAAATGCATGACATACCTGTGTGTGTGTGTGTGTATGCATGTATGTATATATGGGGAGAGAGAGAGCGTCAATATAAACAGACTTTATTTCAATCAAGCTGTCTTTTCTATCCTTCAGGAGCAGAATGTTCTGATCATCAGCGCTCCAGAATGTAGTGTTTTCTTGGCAAGCATCACATATTGTGATGTGTTAGCTAAAAGTTCCATATCCTAGAGACTGATATATTCCTCTGTACTTGTACCTTGGGGATTCATCAAAACCTGGCATCATAAGCAGCTTTCTACTGCCACAGACTGGACAGCGAAACAATTTAAAATATCCCAGAAAAAGAAAATAAGCATGCTTAATCAGAGCTTTCTGGACAGGAAGGACATTTGAGCAAGTGAGGAATAAGCACTGCTTTTGTTAATTTGCATAGGCAGAATAGAGACTTCTGGGAAAAGGCCGAAATTACAGTCACAGAAAATGGCTGCATCTATAGAGAACGCTAAGAAGTGTTGGCAGCTTTTCCTCTGACCCTGGCCACTTTTACAAGCAATCCTATGATAGTCAGCAGGACCCACCCTAAAAAGGAAGGGGCATCCACTTGGACCCTTTCCACCTTTTCTAAATCTCGCTTGATCGAGCCTGATTGAGCACTGATTGAGCAGATAAGCACATGTCATTCTCATTTCAGAAAGGTATTGGTTAGCTTGCTGCTAGCAGCTCAGTTATGTTATGATGTTAGAGGCTATGCAAGGAATGCTTTAGTCCAGCGATATGCAGTTTTTATTGCGCCTTACATTCAGCAGGAAGATCTTTAGCTTGAATCTGTGGCCTAGGTATTCACCTTGGTATTTTTTTTGGCACAAAGTGAAGGAGTATTTGAGAGAAAATGCACAATGTGTTTCTTATGTTGTTATGAACAACTTGTTACTCTTTCTCATTAAGCTTCAGCCACTGCAGAAATATATAAATAAGGGCTGACTTCCTGTAAGACGTGTCCAAAGCTGGGACGGAATAAAAGGAGACACTTGTAAATGATAGTGCTATCGTTTGAGAAAGGGTAAGTTGAGACTGACTTTCATGCGTATTCACAGACCAAGCATCATAAAGATACCAGCATGATCTTCATTGCGGGCTTAGAGCCGGTATTAGCTTTTGAGAGGTAAGAGGATTTTGAGGGCTCGTTGGTCTAGGGGTATGATTCTCGCTTTGGGTGCGAGAGGTCCCGGGTTCAAATCCCGGACGAGCCCTTTTCTTGGTACTCTTTTCAAGTTGTTTTGAAGTTTGCGTTTCAAAACCAACATCAATTTTTTCTTTGCAGTAGTGGATAATTCTTTGCTAGAGTCTCATGCTTCAGCCCTGCCCAGTCTGAGCTAATACCAAACATCTGGTCTTGCATGGCATGTACGAGCGTTCAGCTAGGGATGTCGGGCAGGTTGCATGAAAGAAATCTAAAGCCAGAGGCCCATGGAATAGCCAGTTCGGAGCAGTTTCATTACAGAAAAATCAACTGTAGGTATCTGTTTCTGTAGTGTAGTGGTTATCACGTTTGCCTCACACGCGAAAGGTCCCCGGTTCGAAACCGGGCAGAAACAGTTGTTATATTGTGTTGGCTACAATGTTGATAGGTGCCGTTTTGCCATGGAATTGTCCAAGCCCTGAAGATTATTTCATGCAATCTCGTTCCAAGAAAGGGAATTCTCTCAAAACACTAAAGTAATCGGCGTGTGGATGTATCTGTTGGTTCTCAGACCTTGCTTTCAAAAGAGCCCTGCAATCGGTTCACTGCTCACCTAGAACAAGCATTAACATGGAGAATTGTTGGCACCAACAGGAATCTTATTTTAGTGGAGTGTTTCTGGCTTTGAGTGCAGAGGCCCTCGGCTCAATTCCAAGATGATCCTTCTCAAGGTGATGATACAAATGCATTGTCACCTTTACGTTTAATGTCAGAATCATTTATTTCCAGTTGGTGGTGTAAGAATGTTTGCAACAGTATGGCGATTTTTCCTAGCCATGCATGAATGAAAGCATATCACTCGCCTTTAGGTGTTTTTCTAATACATTGATATTTGCATCTTCCTTCCTAGCCTGCATGTTTGACTAGCTTACAGGCTGCATGTAATAAGTATCACATCAGGGCCCTTCTTCTACTCAATTCACAACTGTTCTATCACGACATAGATAAGAAAGCTGCATCTGCTTTTGTTGTGTAGTGGTAATCAGGTTTACCTGACGTGTGAAAGCCCCATGCTTTGAAAGTACACAGTAACAAAGAAACCGATGACTTTTATAAAAAGGTGTCATGTGTGTCTCTTACTTTGCACAAAAAGTGCCAGAGATGACTTCATTTGCAGTCACTTGAAAAGTAGGGATTCTCCAATGAATGGTAAATGGTTGAAACAAATCTGAAGAAATGCATGACATACCTGTGTGTGTGTGTGTACGCATGTATGTATATATAGGGAGAGAGAGAGCGTCAATATAAACAGACTTTATTTCAATCAAGCTGTCTTTTCTATCCTTCAGGAGCAGAATGTTCTGATCATCAGCGCTCCAGAATGTAGTGTTTTCTTGGCAAGCATCACATATTGTGATGTTTTAGCTAAAAGTTCCATATCCTAGAGACTGATATATTCCTCTGTACTTGTACCTTGGGGATTCATCAAAACCTGGCATCATAAGCAGCTTTCTACTGCCACAGACTGGACAGCGAAACAATTTAAAATATCCCAGAAAAAGAAAATAAGCATGCTTAATCAGAGCTTTCTGGACAGGAAGGACATTTGAGCAAGTGAGGAATAAGCACTGCTTTTGTTAATTTGCATAGGCAGAATAGAGACTTCTGGGAAAAGGCCGAAATTACAGTCACAGAAAATGGCTGCATCTATAGAGAACGCTAAGAAGTGTTGGCAGCTTTTCCTCTGACCCTGGCCACTTTTACAAGCAATCCTATGATAGTCAGCAGGACCCACCCTAAAAAGGAAGGGGCATCCACTTGGACCCTTTCCACCTTTTCTAAATCTCGCCTGATCGAGCCCTGATCGAGCCGATAAGCACATGTAATTCTCATTTCAGAAAGGTATTGGTTAGCTTGCTGCTAGCAGCTCAGTTATGTTATGATGTTAGAGGCTATGCAAGGAATGCTTTAGTCCAGCGATATGCAGTTTTTATTGCGCCTTGCATTCAGCAGGAAGATCTTTAGCTTGAATCTGTGGCCTAGGTATTCACCTTGGTATTTTTTTTGGCACAAAGTGAAGGAGTATTTGAGAGAAAATGCACAATGTGTTTCTTATGTTGTTATGAACAACTTGTTACTCTTTCTCATTAAGCTTCAGCCACTGCAGAAATATATAAATAAGGGCTGACTTCCTGTAAGACGTGTCCAAAGCTGGGACGGAATAAAAGGAGACACTTGTAAATGATAGTGCTATCGTTTGAGAAAGGGTAAGTTGAGACTGACTTTCATGCGTATTCACAGACCAAGCATCATAAAGATACCAGCATGATCTTCATTGCGGGCTTAGAGCCGGTATTAGCTTTTGAGAGGTAAGAGGATTTTGAGGGCTCGTTGGTCTAGGGGTATGATTCTCGCTTTGGGTGCGAGAGGTCCCAGGTTCAAATCCCGGACGAGCCCTTTTCTTGGTACTCTTTTCAAGTTGTTTTGAAGTTTGCGTTTCAAAACCAACATCAATTTTTTCTTTGCAGTAGTGGATAATTCTTTGCTAGAGTCTCATGCTTCAGCCCTGCCCAGTCTGAGCTAATACCACACATCTGGTCTTGCATGGCATGTACGAGCGTTCAGCTAGGGATGTCGGGCAGGTTGCATGAAAGAAATCTAAAGCCAGAGGCCCATGGAATAGCCAGTTCGGAGCAGTTTCATTACAGAAAAATCAACTGTAGGTATCTGTTTCTGTAGTGTAGTGGTTATCACGTTCGCCTCACACGCGAAAGGTCCCCGGTTCGAAACCGGGCAGAAACAGTTGTTATATTGTGTTGGCTACAATGTTGATAGGTGCCGTTTTGCCATGGAATTGTCCAAGCCCTGAAGATTATTTCATGCAATCTCGTTCCAAGAAAGGGAATTCTCTCAAAACACTAAAGTAATCGGCGTGTGGATGTATCTGTTGGTTCTCAGACCTTGCTTTCAAAAGAGCCCTGCAATCGGTTCACTGCTCACCTAGAACAAGCATTAACATGGAGAATTGTTGGCACCAACAGGAATCTTATTTTAGTGGAGTGTTTCTGGCTTTGAGTGCAGAGGCCCTCGGCTCAATTCCAAGATGATCCTTCTCAGGGTGATGATACAAATGCATTGTCACCTTTACGTTTAATGTCAGAATCATTCGTTTCCAGTTGGTGGTGTAAGAATGTTTGCAACAGTATGGCGATTTTTCCTAGCCATGCATGAATGAAAGCATATCACTCGCCTTTAGGTGTTTTTCTAATACATTGATATTTGCATCTTCCTTCCTAGCCTGCATGTTTGACTATCTTACAGGCTGCATGTAATAAGTATCACATCAGGGCCCTTCTTCTACTCAATTCACAACTGTTCTATCACGACATAGATAAGAAAGCTGCATCTGCTTTTGTTGTGTAGTGGTAATCAGGTTTACCTGACGTGTGAAAGCCCCATGCTTTGAAAGTACACAGTAACAAAGAAACCGATGACTTTTATAAAAAGGTGTCATGTGTGTCTCTTACTTTGCACAAAAAGTGCCAGAGATGACTTCATTTGCAGTCACTTGAAAAGTAGGGATTCTCCAATAAATGGTAAATGGTTGAAACAAATCTGAAGAAATGCATGACATACCTGTGTGTGTGTGTGTATGCATGTATGTATATATAGGGAGAGAGAGAGCGTCAATATAAACAGACTTTATTTCAATCAAGCTGTCTTTTCTATCCTTCAGGAGCAGAATGTTCTGATCATCAGCGCTCCAGAATGTAGTGTTTTCTTGGCAAGCATCACATATTGTGATGTGTTAGCTAAAAGTTCCATATCCTAGAGACTGATATATTCCTCTGTACTTGTACCTTGGGTTTTCATCAAAACCTGGCATCATAAGCAGCTTTCTACTGCCACAGACTGGACAGCGAAACAATTTAAAATATCCCAGAAAAAGAAAATAAGCATGCTTAATCAGAGCTTTCTGGACAGGAAGGACATTTGAGCAAGTGAGGAATAAGCACTGCTTTTGTTAATTTGCATAGGCAGAATAGAGACTTCTGGGAAAAGGCCGAAATTACAGTCACAGAAAATGGCTGCATCTATAGAGAACGCTAAGAAGTGTTGGCAGCTTTTCCTCTGACCCTGGCCACTTTTACAAGCAATCCTATGATAGTCAGCAGGACCCACCCTAAAAAGGAAGGGGCATCCACTTGGACCCTTTCCACCTTTTCTAAATCTCGCCTGATCGAGCCTGATCGAGCAGATAAGCACATGTCATTCTCATTTCAGAAAGGTATTGGTTAGCTTGCTGCTAGCAGCTCAGTTATGTTATGATGTTAGAGGCTATGCAAGGAATGCTTTAGTCCAGCGATATGCAGTTTTTATTGCGCCTTGCATTCAGCAGGAAGATCTTTAGCTTGAATCTGTGGCCTAGGTATTCACCTTGGTATTTTTTTTGGCACAAAGTGAAGGAGTATTTGAGAGAAAATGCACAATGTGTTTCTTATGTTGTTATGAACAACTTGTTACTCTTTCTCATTAAGCTTCAGCCACTGCAGAAATATATAAATAAGGGCTGACTTCCTGTAAGACGTGTCCAAAGCTGGGACGGAATAAAAGGAGACACTTGTAAATGATAGTGCTATCGTTTGAGAAAGGGTAAGTTGAGACTGACTTTCATGCGTATTCACAGACCAAGCATCATAAAGATACCAGCATGATCTTCATTGCGGGCTTAGAGCCGGTATTAGCTTTTGAGAGGTAAGAGGATTTTGAGGGCTCGTTGGTCTAGGGGTATGATTCTCGCTTTGGGTGCGAGAGGTCCCGGGTTCAAATCCCGGACGAGCCCTTTTCTTGGTACTCTTTTCAAGTTGTTTTGAAGTTTGCGTTTCAAAACCAACATCAATTTTTTCTTTGCAGTAGTGGATAATTCTTTGCTAGAGTCTCATGCTTCAGCCCTGCCCAGTCTGAGCTAATACCAAACATCTGGTCTTGCATGGCATGTACGAGCGTTCAGCTAGGGATGTCGGGCAGGTTGCATGAAAGAAATCTAAAGCCAGAGGCCCATGGAATAGCCAGTTCGGAGCAGTTTCATTACAGAAAAATCAACTGTAGGTATCTGTTTCTGTAGTGTAGTGGTTATCACGTTTGCCTCACACGCGAAAGGTCCCCGGTTCGAAACCGGGCAGAAACAGTTGTTATATTGTGTTGGCTACAATGTTGATAGGTGCCGTTTTGCCATGGAATTGTCCAAGCCCTGAAGATTATTTCATGCAATCTCGTTCCAAGAAAGGGAATTCTCTCAAAACACTAAAGTAATCGGCGTGTGGATGTATCTGTTGGTTCTCAGACCTTGCTTTCAAAAGAGCCCTGCAATCGGTTCACTGCTCACCTAGAACAAGCATTAACATGGAGAATTGTTGGCACCAACAGGAATGTTATTTTAGTGGAGTGTTTCTGGCTTTGAGTGCAGAGGCCCTCGGCTCAATTCCAAGATGATCCTTCTCAAGGTGATGATACAAATGCATTGTCACCTTTACGTTTAATGTCAGAATCATTTATTTCCAGTTGGTGGTGTAAGAATGTTTGCAACAGTATGGCGATTTTTCCTAGCCATGCATGAATTTAAGCATATCACTCGCCTTTAGGTGTTTTTCTAATACATTGATATTTGCATCTTCCTTCCTAGCCTGCATGTTTGACTATCTTACAGGCTGCATGTAATAAGTATCACATCAGGGCCCTTCTTCTACTCAATTCACAACTGTTCTATCACGACATAGATAAGAAAGCTGCATCTGCTTTTGTTGTGTAGTGGTAATCAGGTTTACCTGACGTGTGAAAGCCCCATGCTTTGAAAGTACACAGTAACAAAGAAACCGATGACTTTTATAAAAAGGTGTCATGTGTGTCTCTTACTTTGCACAAAAAGTGCCAGAGATGACTTCATTTGCAGTCACTTGAAAAGTAGGGATTCTCCAATAAATGGTAAATGGTTGAAACAAATCTGAAGAAATGCATGACATACCTGTGTGTGTGTGTGTACGCATGTATGTATATATAGGGAGAGAGAGAGCGTCAATATAAACAGACTTTATTTCAATCAAGCTGTCTTTTCTATCCTTCAGGAGCAGAATGTTCTGATCATCAGCGCTCCAGAATGTAGTGTTTTCTTGGCAAGCATCACATATTGTGATGTTTTAGCTAAAAGTTCCATATCCTAGAGACTGATATATTCCTCTGTACTTGTACCTTGGGTTTTCATCAAAACCTGGCATCATAAGCAGCTTTCTACTGCCACAGACTGGACAGCGAAACAATTTAAAATATCCCAGAAAAAGAAAATAAGCATGCTTAATCAGAGCTTTCTGGACAGGAAGGACATTTGAGCAAGTGAGGAATAAGCACTGCTTTTGTTAATTTGCATAGGCAGAATAGAGACTTCTGGGAAAAGGCCGAAATTACAGTCACAGAAAATGGCTGCATCTATAGAGAACGCTAAGAAGTGTTGGCAGCTTTTCCTCTGACCCTGGCCACTTTTACAAGCAATCCTATGATAGTCAGCAGGACCCACCCTAAAAAGGAAGGGGCATCCACTTGGACCCTTTCCACCTTTTCTAAATCTCGCCTGATCGAGCCTGATTGAGCACTGATTGAGCAGATAAGCACATGTCATTCTCATTTCAGAAAGGTATTGGTTAGCTTGCTGCTAGCAGCTCAGTTATGTTATGATGTTAGAGGCTATGCAAGGAATGCTTTAGTCCAGCGATATGCAGTTTTTATTGCGCCTTGCATTCAGCAGGAAGATCTTTAGCTTGAATCTGTGGCCTAGGTATTCACCTTGGTATTTCTTTTGGCACAAAGTGAAGGAGTATTTAAGAGAAAATGCACAATGTGTTTCTTATGTTGTTATGAACAACTTGTTACTCTTTCTCATTAGGCTTCAGCCACTGAAGAAATATATAAATAAGGGCTGACTTCCTGTAAGACGTGTCCAAAGCTGGGACGGAATAAAAGGAGACACTTGTAAATGATAGTGCTATCGTTTGAGAAAGGGTAAGTTGAGACTGACTTTCATGCGTATTCACAGACCAAGCATCATAAAGATACCAGCATGATCTTCATTGCGGGCTTAGAGCCGGTATTAGCTTTTGAGAGGTAAGAGGATTTTGAGGGCTCGTTGGTCTAGGGGTATGATTCTCGCTTTGAGTGCGAGAGGTCCCGGGTTCAAATCCCGGACGAGCCCTTTTCTTGGTACTCTTTTCAAGTTGTTTTGAAGTTTGCGTTTCAAAACCAACATCAATTTTTTCTTTGCAGTAGTGGATAATTCTTTGCTAGAGTCTCATGCTTCAGCCCTGCCCAGTCTGAGCTAATACCAAACATCTGGTCTTGCATGGCATGTACGAGCGTTCAGCTAGGGATGTCGGGCAGGTTGCATGAAAGAAATCTAAAGCCAGAGGCCCATGGAATAGCCAGTTCGGAGCAGTTTCATTACAGAAAAATCAACTGTAGGTATCTGTTTCTGTAGTGTAGTGGTTATCACGTTCGCCTCACACGCGAAAGGTCCCCGGTTCGAAACCGGGCAGAAACAGTTGTTATATTGTGTTGGCTACAATGTTGATAGGTGCCATTTTGCCATGGAATTGTCCAAGCCCTGAAGATTATTTCATGCAATCTCGTTCCAAGAAAGGGAATTCTCTCAAAACACTAAAGTAATCGGCGTGTGGATGTATCTGTTGGTTCTCAGACCTTGCTTTCAAAAGAGCCATGCAATCGGTTCACTGCTCACCTAGAACAAGCATTAACATGGAGAATTGTTGGCACCAACAGGAATCTTATTTTAGAGGAGTGTTTCTGGCTTTGAGTGCAGAGGCCCTCGGCTCAATTCCAAGATGATCCTTCTCAAGGTGATGATACAAATGCATTGTCACCTTTACGTTTAATGTCAGAATCATTTATTTCCAGTTGGTGGTGTAAGAATGTTTGCAACAGTATGGCGATTTTTCCTAGCCATGCATGAATGAAAGCATATCACTCGCCTTTAGGTGTTTTTCTAATACATTGATATTTGCATCTTCCTTCTTAGCCTGCATGTTTGACTATCTTACAGGCTGCATGTAATAAGTATCACATCAGGGCCCTTCTTCTACTCAATTCACAACTGTTCTATCACGACATAGATAAGAAAGCTGCATCTGCTTTTGTTGTGTAGTGGTAATCAGGTTTACCTGACGTGTGAAAGCCCCATGCTTTGAAAGTACACAGTAACAAAGAAACCGATGACTTTTATAAAAAGGTGTCATGTGTGTCTCTTACTTTGCACAAAAAGTGCCAGAGATGACTTCATTTGCAATCACTTGAAAAGTAGGGATTCTCCAATAAATGGTAAATGGTTGAAACAAATCTGAAGAAATGCATGACATACCTGTGTGTGTGTGTGTACGCATGTATGTATATATAGGGAGAGAGAGAGCGTCAATATAAACAGACTTTATTTCAATCAAGCTGTCTTTTCTATCCTTCAGGAGCAGAATGTTCTGATCATCAGCGCTCCAGAATGTAGTGTTTTCTTGGCAAGCATCACATATTGTGATGTGTTAGCTAAAAGTTCCATATCCTAGAGACTGATATATTCCTCTGTACTTGTACCTTGGGGATTCATCAAAACCTGGCATCATAAGCAGCTTTCTACTGCCACAGACTGGACAGCGAAACAATTTAAAATATCCCAGAAAAAGAAAATAAGCATGCTTAATCAGAGCTTTCTGGACAGGAAGGACATTTGAGCAAGTGAGGAATAAGCACTGCTTTTGTTAATTTGCATAGGCAGAATAGAGACTTCTGGGAAAAGGCCGAAATTACAGTCACAGAAAATGGCTGCATCTATAGAGAACGCTAAGAAGTGTTGGCAGCTTTTCCTCTGACCCTGACCACTTTTACAAGCAATCCTATGATAGTCAGCAGGACCCACCCTAAAAAGGAAGGGGCATCCACTTGGACCCTTTCCACCTTTTCTAAATCTCGCCTGATTGAGCACTGATTGAGCAGATAAGCACATGTCATTCTCATTTCAGAAAGGTATTGGTTAGCTTGCTGCTAGCAGCTCAGTTATGTTATGATGTTAGAGGCTATGCAAGGAATGCTTTCGTCCAGCGATATGCAGTTTTTATTGCGCCTTGCATTCAGCAGGAAGATCTTTAGCTTGAATCTGTGACCTAGGTATTCACCTTGGTATTTCTTTTGGCACAAAGTGAAGGAGTATTTGAGAGAAAATGCACAATGTGTTTCTTATGTTGTTATGAACAACTTGTTACTCTTTCTCATTAAGCTTCAGCCACTGCAGAAATATATAAATAAGGGCTGACTTCCTGTAAGACGTGTCCAAAGCTGGGACGGAATAAAAGGAGACACTTGTAAATGATAGTGCTATCGTTTGAGAAAGGGTAAGTTGAGACTGACTTTCATGCGTATTCACAGACCAAGCATCATAAAGATACCAGCATGATCTTCATTGCGGGCTTAGAGCCGGTATTAGCTTTTGAGAGGTAAGAGGATTTTGAGGGCTCGTTGGTCTAGGGGTATGATTCTCGCTTTGGGTGCGAGAGGTCCCGGGTTCAAATCCCGGACGAGCCCTTTTCTTGGTACTCTTTTCAAGTTGTTTTGAAGTTTGCGTTTCAAAACCAACATCAATTTTTTCTTTGCAGTAGTGGATAATTCTTTGCTAGAGTCTCATGCTTTAGCCCTGCCCAGTCTGAGCTAATACCAAACATCTGGTCTTGCATGGCATGTACGAGCGTTCAGCTAGGGATGTCGGGCAGGTTGCATGAAAGAAATCTAAAGCCAGAGGCCCATGGAATAGCCAGTTCGGAGCAGTTTCATTACAGAAAAATCAACTGTAGGTATCTGTTTCTGTAGTGTAGTGGTTATCACGTTTGCCTCACACGCGAAAGGTCCCCGGTTTGAAACCGGGCAGAAACAGTTGTTATATTGTGTTGGCTACAATGTTGATAGGTGCCGTTTTGCCATGGAATTGTCCAAGCCCTGAAGATTATTTCATGCAATCTCGTTCCAAGAAAGGGAATTCTCTCAAAACACTAAAGTAATCGGCGTGTGGATGTATCTGTTGGTTCTCAGACCTTGCTTTCAAAAGAGCCCTGCAATCGGTTCACTGCTCACCTAGAACAAGCATTAACATGGAGAATTGTTGGCACCAACAGGAATCTTATTTTAGTGGAGTGTTTCTGGCTTTGAGTGCAGAGGCCCTCGGCTCAATTCCAAGATGATCCTTCTCAAGGTGATGATACAAATGCATTGTCACCTTTACGTTTAATGTCAGAATCATTTATTTCCAGTTGGTGGTGTAAGAATGTTTGCAACAGTATGGCGATTTTTCCTAGCCATGCATGAATGAAAGCATATCACTCGCCTTTAGGTGTTTTTCTAATACATTGATATTTGCATCTTCCTTCCTAGCCTGCATGTTTGACTATCTTACAGGCTGCATGTAATAAGTATCACATCAGGGCCCTTCTTCTACTCAATTCACAACTGTTCTATCACGACATAGATAAGAAAGCTGCATCTGCTTTTGTTGTGTAGTGGTAATCAGGTTTACCTGACGTGTGAAAGCCCCATGCTTTGAAAGTACACAGTAACAAAGAAACCGATGACTTTTATAAAAAGGTGTCATGTGTGTCTCTTACTTTGCACAAAAAGTGCCAGAGATGACTTCATTTGCAGTCACTTGAAAAGTAGGGATTCTCCAATAAATGGTAAATGGTTGAAACAAATCTGAAGAAATGCATGACATACCTGTGTGTGTGTGTGTATGCATGTATGTATATATAGGGAGAGAGAGAGCGTCAATATAAACAGACTTTATTTCAATCAAGCTGTCTTTTCTATCCTTCAGGAGCAGAATGTTCTGATCATCAGCGCTCCAGAATGTAGTGTTTTCTTGGCAAGCATCACATATTGTGATGTGTTAGCTAAAAGTTCCATATCCTAGAGACTGATATATTCCTCTGTACTTGTACCTTGGGTTTTCATCAAAACCTGGCATCATAAGCAGCTTTCTACTGCCACAGACTGGACAGCGAAACAATTTAAAATATCCCAGAAAAAGAAAATAAGCATGCTTAATCAGAGCTTTCTGGACAGGAAGGACATTTGAGCAAGTGAGGAATAAGCACTGCTTTTGTTAATTTGCATAGGCAGAATAGAGACTTCTGGGAAAAGGCCGAAATTACAGTCACAGAAAATGGCTGCATCTATAGAGAACGCTAAGAAGTGTTGGCAGCTTTTCCTCTGACCCTGGCCACTTTTACAAGCAATCCTATGATAGTCAGCAGGACCCACCCTAAAAAGGAAGGGGCATCCACTTGGACCCTTTCCACCTTTTCTAAATCTCGCCTGATCGAGCCTCATTGAGCACTGATTGAGCAGATAAGCACATGTCATTCTCATTTCAGAAAGGTATTGGTTAGCTTGCTGCTAGCAGCTCAGTTATGTTATGATGTTAGAGGCTATGCAAGGAATGCTTTAGTCCAGCGATATGCAGTTTTTATTGCGCCTTGCATTCACCAGGAAGATCTTTAGCTTGAATCTGTGGCCTAGGTATTCACCTTGGTATTTCTTTTGGCACAAAGTGAAGGAGTATTTGAGAGAAAATGCACAATGTGTTTCTTATGTTGTTATGAACAACTTGTTACTCTTTCTCATTAAGCTTCAGCCACTGCAGAAATATATAAATAAGGGCTGACTTCCTGTAAGACGTGTCCAAAGCTGGGACGGAATAAAAGGAGACACTTGTAAATGATAGTGCTATCGTTTGAGAAAGGGTAAGTTGAGACTGACTTTCATGCGTATTCACAGACCAAGCATCATAAAGATACCAGCATGATCTTCATTGCGGGCTTAGAGCCGGTATTAGCTTTTGAGAGGTAAGAGGATTTTGAGGGCTCGTTGGTCTAGGGGTATGATTCTCGCTTTGGGTGCGAGAGGTCCCAGGTTCAAATCCCGGACGAGCCCTTTTCTTGGTACTCTTTTCAAGTTGTTTTGAAGTTTGCGTTTCAAAACCAACATCAATTTTTTCTTTGCAGTAGTGGATAATTCTTTGCTAGAGTCTCATGCTTCAGCCCTGCCCAGTCTGAGCTAATACCACACATCTGGTCTTGCATGGCATGTACGAGCGTTCAGCTAGGGATGTCGGGCAGGTTGCATGAAAGAAATCTAAAGCCAGAGGCCCATGGAATAGCCAGTTCGGAGCAGTTTCATTACAGAAAAATCAACTGTAGGTATCTGTTTCTGTAGTGTAGTGGTTATCACGTTCGCCTCACACGCGAAAGGTCCCCGGTTCGAAACCGGGCAGAAACAGTTGTTATATTGTGTTGGCTACAATGTTGATAGGTGCCGTTTTGCCATGGAATTGTCCAAGCCCTGAAGATTATTTCATGCAATCTCGTTCCAAGAAAGGGAATTCTCTCAAAACACTAAAGTAATCGGCGTGTGGATGTATCTGTTGGTTCTCAGACCTTGCTTTCAAAAGAGCCCTGCAATCGGTTCACTGCTCACCTAGAACAAGCATTAACATGGAGAATTGTTGGCACCAACAGGAATCTTATTTTAGTGGAGTGTTTCTGGCTTTGAGTGCAGAGGCCCTCGGCTCAATTCCAAGATGATCCTTCTCAGGGTGATGATACAAATGCATTGTCACCTTTACGTTTAATGTCAGAATCATTCGTTTCCAGTTGGTGGTGTAAGAATGTTTGCAACAGTATGGCGATTTTTCCTAGCCATGCATGAATGAAAGCATATCACTCGCCTTTAGGTGTTTTTCTAATACATTGATATTTGCATCTTCCTTCCTAGCCTGCATGTTTGACTATCTTACAGGCTGCATGTAATAAGTATCACATCAGGGCCCTTCTTCTACTCAATTCACAACTGTTCTATCACGACATAGATAAGAAAGCTGCATCTGCTTTTGTTGTGTAGTGGTAATCAGGTTTACCTGACGTGTGAAAGCCCCATGCTTTGAAAGTACACAGTAACAAAGAAACCGATGACTTTTATAAAAAGGTGTCATGTGTGTCTCTTACTTTGCACAAAAAGTGCCAGAGATGACTTCATTTGCAGTCACTTGAAAAGTAGGGATTCTCCAATAAATGGTAAATGGTTGAAACAAATCTGAAGAAATGCATGACATACCTGTGTGTGTGTGTGTATGCATGTATGTATATATAGGGAGAGAGAGAGCGTCAATATAAACAGACTTTATTTCAATCAAGCTGTCTTTTCTATCCTTCAGGAGCAGAATGTTCTGATCATCAGCGCTCCAGAATGTAGTGTTTTCTTGGCAAGCATCACATATTGTGATGTGTTAGCTAAAAGTTCCATATCCTAGAGACTGATATATTCCTCTGTACTTGTACCTTGGGTTTTCATCAAAACCTGGCATCATAAGCAGCTTTCTACTGCCACAGACTGGACAGCGAAACAATTTAAAATATCCCAGAAAAAGAAAATAAGCATGCTTAATCAGAGCTTTCTGGACAGGAAGGACATTTGAGCAAGTGAGGAATAAGCACTGCTTTTGTTAATTTGCATAGGCAGAATAGAGACTTCTGGGAAAAGGCCGAAATTACAGTCACAGAAAATGGCTGCATCTATAGAGAACGCTAAGAAGTGTTGGCAGCTTTTCCTCTGACCCTGGCCACTTTTACAAGCAATCCTATGATAGTCAGCAGGACCCACCCTAAAAAGGAAGGGGCATCCACTTGGACCCTTTCCACCTTTTCTAAATCTCGCCTGATCGAGCCTGATTGAGCACTGATTGAGCAGATAAGCACATGTCATTCTCATTTCAGAAAGGTATTGGTTAGCTTGCTGCTAGCAGCTCAGTTATGTTATGATGTTAGAGGCTATGCAAGGAATGCTTTAGTCCAGCGATATGCAGTTTTTATTGCGCCTTGCATTCAGCAGGAAGATCTTTAGCTTGAATCTGTGGCCTAGGTATTCACCTTGGTATTTCTTTTGGCACAAAGTGAAGGAGTATTTAAGAGAAAATGCACAATGTGTTTCTTATGTTGTTATGAACAACTTGTTACTCTTTCTCATTAGGCTTCAGCCACTGAAGAAATATATAAATAAGGGCTGACTTCCTGTAAGACGTGTCCAAAGCTGGGACGGAATAAAAGGAGACACTTGTAAATGATAGTGCTATCGTTTGAGAAAGGGTAAGTTGAGACTGACTTTCATGCGTATTCACAGACCAAGCATCATAAAGATACCAGCATGATCTTCATTGCGGGCTTAGAGCCGGTATTAGCTTTTGAGAGGTAAGAGGATTTTGAGGGCTCGTTGGTCTAGGGGTATGATTCTCGCTTTGAGTGCGAGAGGTCCCGGGTTCAAATCTCGGACGAGCCCTTTTCTTGGTACTCTTTTCAAGTTGTTTTGAAGTTTGCGTTTCAAAACCAACATCAATTTTTTCTTTGCAGTAGTGGATAATTCTTTGCTAGAGTCTCATGCTTCAGCCCTGCCCAGTCTGAGCTAATACCAAACATCTGGTCTTGCATGGCATGTACGAGCGTTCAGCTAGGGATGTCGGGCAGGTTGCATGAAAGAAATCTAAAGCCAGAGGCCCATGGAATAGCCAGTTCGGAGCAGTTTCATCACAGAAAAATCAACTGTAGGTATCTGTTTCTGTAGTGTAGTGGTTATCACGTTCGCCTCACACGCGAAAGGTCCCCGGTTCGAAACCGGGCAGAAACAGTTGTTATATTGTGTTGGCTACAATGTTGATAGGTGCCATTTTGCCATGGAATTGTCCAAGCCCTGAAGATTATTTCATGCAATCTCGTTCCAAGAAAGGGAATTCTCTCAAAACACTAAAGTAATCGGCGTGTGGATGTATCTGTTGGTTCTCAGACCTTGCTTTCAAAAGAGCCATGCAATCGGTTCACTGCTCACCTAGAACAAGCATTAACATGGAGAATTGTTGGCACCAACAGGAATCTTATTTTAGAGGAGTGTTTCTGGCTTTGAGTGCAGAGGCCCTCGGCTCAATTCCAAGATGATCCTTCTCAAGGTGATGATACAAATGCATTGTCACCTTTACGTTTAATGTCAGAATCATTTATTTCCAGTTGGTGGTGTAAGAATGTTTGCAACAGTATGGCGATTTTTCCTAGCCATGCATGAATGAAAGCATATCACTCGCCTTTAGGTGTTTTTCTAATACATTGATATTTGCATCTTCCTTCTTAGCCTGCATGTTTGACTATCTTACAGGCTGCATGTAATAAGTATCACATCAGGGCCCTTCTTCTACTCAATTCACAACTGTTCTATCACGACATAGATAAGAAAGCTGCATCTGCTTTTGTTGTGTAGTGGTAATCAGGTTTACCTGACGTGTGAAAGCCCCATGCTTTGAAAGTACACAGTAACAAAGAAACCGATGACTTTTATAAAAAGGTGTCATGTGTGTCTCTTACTTTGCACAAAAAGTGCCAGAGATGACTTCATTTGCAATCACTTGAAAAGTAGGGATTCTCCAATAAATGGTAAATGGTTGAAACAAATCTGAAGAAATGCATGACATACCTGTGTGTGTGTGTGTACGCATGTATGTATATATAGGGAGAGAGAGAGCGTCAATATAAACAGACTTTATTTCAATCAAGCTGTCTTTTCTATCCTTCAGGAGCAGAATGTTCTGATCATCAGCGCTCCAGAATGTAGTGTTTTCTTGGCAAGCATCACATATTGTGATGTGTTAGCTAAAAGTTCCATATCCTAGAGACTGATATATTCCTCTGTACTTGTACCTTGGGGATTCATCAAAACCTGGCATCATAAGCAGCTTTCTACTGCCACAGACTGGACAGCGAAACAATTTAAAATATCCCAGAAAAAGAAAATAAGCATGCTTAATCAGAGCTTTCTGGACAGGAAGGACATTTGAGCAAGTGAGGAATAAGCACTGCTTTTGTTAATTTGCATAGGCAGAATAGAGACTTCTGGGAAAAGGCCGAAATTACAGTCACAGAAAATGGCTGCATCTATAGAGAACGCTAAGAAGTGTTGGCAGCTTTTCCTCTGACCCTGACCACTTTTACAAGCAATCCTATGATAGTCAGCAGGACCCACCCTAAAAAGGAAGGGGCATCCACTTGGACCCTTTCCACCTTTTCTAAATCTCGCCTGATTGAGCACTGATTGAGCAGATAAGCACATGTCATTCTCATTTCAGAAAGGTATTGGTTAGCTTGCTGCTAGCAGCTCAGTTATGTTATGATGTTAGAGGCTATGCAAGGAATGCTTTCGTCCAGCGATATGCAGTTTTTATTGCGCCTTGCATTCAGCAGGAAGATCTTTAGCTTGAATCTGTGACCTAGGTATTCACCTTGGTATTTCTTTTGGCACAAAGTGAAGGAGTATTTGAGAGAAAATGCACAATGTGTTTCTTATGTTGTTATGAACAACTTGTTACTCTTTCTCATTAAGCTTCAGCCACTGCAGAAATATATAAATAAGGGCTGACTTCCTGTAAGACGTGTCCAAAGCTGGGACGGAATAAAAGGAGACACTTGTAAATGATAGTGCTATCGTTTGAGAAAGGGTAAGTTGAGACTGACTTTCATGCGTATTCACAGACCAAGCATCATAAAGATACCAGCATGATCTTCATTGCGGGCTTAGAGCCGGTATTAGCTTTTGAGAGGTAAGAGGATTTTGAGGGCTCGTTGGTCTAGGGGTATGATTCTCGCTTTGGGTGCGAGAGGTCCCGGGTTCAAATCCCGGACGAGCCCTTTTCTTGGTACTCTTTTCAAGTTGTTTTGAAGTTTGCGTTTCAAAACCAACATCAATTTTTTCTTTGCAGTAGTGGATAATTCTTTGCTAGAGTCTCATGCTTTAGCCCTGCCCAGTCTGAGCTAATACCAAACATCTGGTCTTGCATGGCATGTACGAGCGTTCAGCTAGGGATGTCGGGCAGGTTGCATGAAAGAAATCTAAAGCCAGAGGCCCATGGAATAGCCAGTTCGGAGCAGTTTCATTACAGAAAAATCAACTGTAGGTATCTGTTTCTGTAGTGTAGTGGTTATCACGTTTGCCTCACACGCGAAAGGTCCCCGGTTTGAAACCGGGCAGAAACAGTTGTTATATTGTGTTGGCTACAATGTTGATAGGTGCCGTTTTGCCATGGAATTGTCCAAGCCCTGAAGATTATTTCATGCAATCTCGTTCCAAGAAAGGGAATTCTCTCAAAACACTAAAGTAATCGGCGTGTGGATGTATCTGTTGGTTCTCAGACCTTGCTTTCAAAAGAGCCCTGCAATCGGTTCACTGCTCACCTAGAACAAGCATTAACATGGAGAATTGTTGGCACCAACAGGAATCTTATTTTAGTGGAGTGTTTCTGGCTTTGAGTGCAGAGGCCCTCGGCTCAATTCCAAGATGATCCTTCTCAAGGTGATGATACAAATGCATTGTCACCTTTACGTTTAATGTCAGAATCATTTATTTCCAGTTGGTGGTGTAAGAATGTTTGCAACAGTATGGCGATTTTTCCTAGCCATGCATGAATGAAAGCATATCACTCGCCTTTAGGTGTTTTTCTAATACATTGATATTTGCATCTTCCTTCCTAGCCTGCATGTTTGACTATCTTACAGGCTGCATGTAATAAGTATCACATCAGGGCCCTTCTTCTACTCAATTCACAACTGTTCTATCACGACATAGATAAGAAAGCTGCATCTGCTTTTGTTGTGTAGTGGTAATCAGGTTTACCTGACGTGTGAAAGCCCCATGCTTTGAAAGTACACAGTAACAAAGAAACCGATGACTTTTATAAAAAGGTGTCATGTGTGTCTCTTACTTTGCACAAAAAGTGCCAGAGATGACTTCATTTGCAGTCACTTGAAAAGTAGGGATTCTCCAATAAATGGTAAATGGTTGAAACAAATCTGAAGAAATGCATGACATACCTGTGTGTGTGTGTGTATGCATGTATGTATATATAGGGAGAGAGAGAGCGTCAATATAAACAGACTTTATTTCAATCAAGCTGTCTTTTCTATCCTTCAGGAGCAGAATGTTCTGATCATCAGCGCTCCAGAATGTAGTGTTTTCTTGGCAAGCATCACATATTGTGATGTGTTAGCTAAAAGTTCCATATCCTAGAGACTGATATATTCCTCTGTACTTGTACCTTGGGTTTTCATCAAAACCTGGCATCATAAGCAGCTTTCTACTGCCACAGACTGGACAGCGAAACAATTTAAAATATCCCAGAAAAAGAAAATAAGCATGCTTAATCAGAGCTTTCTGGACAGGAAGGACATTTGAGCAAGTGAGGAATAAGCACTGCTTTTGTTAATTTGCATAGGCAGAATAGAGACTTCTGGGAAAAGGCCGAAATTACAGTCACAGAAAATGGCTGCATCTATAGAGAACGCTAAGAAGTGTTGGCAGCTTTTCCTCTGACCCTGGCCACTTTTACAAGCAATCCTATGATAGTCAGCAGGACCCACCCTAAAAAGGAAGGGGCATCCACTTGGACCCTTTCCACCTTTTCTAAATCTCGCCTGATCGAGCCTGATTGAGCACTGATTGAGCAGATAAGCACATGTCATTCTCATTTCAGAAAGGTATTGGTTAGCTTGCTGCTAGCAGCTCAGTTATGTTATGATGTTAGAGGCTATGCAAGGAATGCTTTAGTCCAGCGATATGCAGTTTTTATTGCGCCTTGCATTCAGCAGGAAGATCTTTAGCTTGAATCTGTGGCCTAGGTATTCACCTTGGTATTTCTTTTGGCACAAAGTGAAGGAGTATTTAAGAGAAAATGCACAATGTGTTTCTTATGTTGTTATGAACAACTTGTTACTCTTTCTCATTAGGCTTCAGCCACTGAAGAAATATATAAATAAGGGCTGACTTCCTGTAAGACGTGTCCAAAGCTGGGACGGAATAAAAGGAGACACTTGTAAATGATAGTGCTATCGTTTGAGAAAGGGTAAGTTGAGACTGACTTTCATGCGTATTCACAGACCAAGCATCATAAAGATACCAGCATGATCTTCATTGCGGGCTTAGAGCCGGTATTAGCTTTTGAGAGGTAAGAGGATTTTGAGGGCTCGTTGGTCTAGGGGTATGATTCTCGCTTTGAGTGCGAGAGGTCCCGGGTTCAAATCCCGGACGAGCCCTTTTCTTGGTACTCTTTTCAAGTTGTTTTGAAGTTTGCGTTTCAAAACCAACATCAATTTTTTCTTTGCAGTAGTGGATAATTCTTTGCTAGAGTCTCATGCTTCAGCCCTGCCCAGTCTGAGCTAATACCAAACATCTGGTCTTGCATGGCATGTACGAGCGTTCAGCTAGGGATGTCGGGCAGGTTGCATGAAAGAAATCTAAAGCCAGAGGCCCATGGAATAGCCAGTTCGGAGCAGTTTCATTACAGAAAAATCAACTGTAGGTATCTGTTTCTGTAGTGTAGTGGTTATCACGTTCGCCTCACACGCGAAAGGTCCCCGGTTCGAAACCGGGCAGAAACAGTTGTTATATTGTGTTGGCTACAATGTTGATAGGTGCCATTTTGCCATGGAATTGTCCAAGCCCTGAAGATTATTTCATGCAATCTCGTTCCAAGAAAGGGAATTCTCTCAAAACACTAAAGTAATCGGCGTGTGGATGTATCTGTTGGTTCTCAGACCTTGCTTTCAAAAGAGCCATGCAATCGGTTCACTGCTCACCTAGAACAAGCATTAACATGGAGAATTGTTGGCACCAACAGGAATCTTATTTTAGAGGAGTGTTTCTGGCTTTGAGTGCAGAGGCCCTCGGCTCAATTCCAAGATGATCCTTCTCAAGGTGATGATACAAATGCATTGTCACCTTTACGTTTAATGTCAGAATCATTTATTTCCAGTTGGTGGTGTAAGAATGTTTGCAACAGTATGGCGATTTTTCCTAGCCATGCATGAATGAAAGCATATCACTCGCCTTTAGGTGTTTTTCTAATACATTGATATTTGCATCTTCCTTCTTAGCCTGCATGTTTGACTATCTTACAGGCTGCATGTAATAAGTATCACATCAGGGCCCTTCTTCTACTCAATTCACAACTGTTCTATCACGACATAGATAAGAAAGCTGCATCTGCTTTTGTTGTGTAGTGGTAATCAGGTTTACCTGACGTGTGAAAGCCCCATGCTTTGAAAGTACACAGTAACAAAGAAACCGATGACTTTTATAAAAAGGTGTCATGTGTGTCTCTTACTTTGCACAAAAAGTGCCAGAGATGACTTCATTTGCAATCACTTGAAAAGTAGGGATTCTCCAATAAATGGTAAATGGTTGAAACAAATCTGAAGAAATGCATGACATACCTGTGTGTGTGTGTGTACGCATGTATGTATATATAGGGAGAGAGAGAGCGTCAATATAAACAGACTTTATTTCAATCAAGCTGTCTTTTCTATCCTTCAGGAGCAGAATGTTCTGATCATCAGCGCTCCAGAATGTAGTGTTTTCTTGGCAAGCATCACATATTGTGATGTGTTAGCTAAAAGTTCCATATCCTAGAGACTGATATATTCCTCTGTACTTGTACCTTGGGGATTCATCAAAACCTGGCATCATAAGCAGCTTTCTACTGCCACAGACTGGACAGCGAAACAATTTAAAATATCCCAGAAAAAGAAAATAAGCATGCTTAATCAGAGCTTTCTGGACAGGAAGGACATTTGAGCAAGTGAGGAATAAGCACTGCTTTTGTTAATTTGCATAGGCAGAATAGAGACTTCTGGGAAAAGGCCGAAATTACAGTCACAGAAAATGGCTGCATCTATAGAGAACGCTAAGAAGTGTTGGCAGCTTTTCCTCTGACCCTGACCACTTTTACAAGCAATCCTATGATAGTCAGCAGGACCCACCCTAAAAAGGAAGGGGCATCCACTTGGACCCTTTCCACCTTTTCTAAATCTCGCCTGATTGAGCACTGATTGAGCAGATAAGCACATGTCATTCTCATTTCAGAAAGGTATTGGTTAGCTTGCTGCTAGCAGCTCAGTTATGTTATGATGTTAGAGGCTATGCAAGGAATGCTTTCGTCCAGCGATATGCAGTTTTTATTGCGCCTTGCATTCAGCAGGAAGATCTTTAGCTTGAATCTGTGACCTAGGTATTCACCTTGGTATTTCTTTTGGCACAAAGTGAAGGAGTATTTGAGAGAAAATGCACAATGTGTTTCTTATGTTGTTATGAACAACTTGTTACTCTTTCTCATTAAGCTTCAGCCACTGCAGAAATATATAAATAAGGGCTGACTTCCTGTAAGACGTGTCCAAAGCTGGGACGGAATAAAAGGAGACACTTGTAAATGATAGTGCTATCGTTTGAGAAAGGGTAAGTTGAGACTGACTTTCATGCGTATTCACAGACCAAGCATCATAAAGATACCAGCATGATCTTCATTGCGGGCTTAGAGCCGGTATTAGCTTTTGAGAGGTAAGAGGATTTTGAGGGCTCGTTGGTCTAGGGGTATGATTCTCGCTTTGGGTGCGAGAGGTCCCGGGTTCAAATCCCGGACGAGCCCTTTTCTTGGTACTCTTTTCAAGTTGTTTTGAAGTTTGCGTTTCAAAACCAACATCAATTTTTTCTTTGCAGTAGTGGATAATTCTTTGCTAGAGTCTCATGCTTTAGCCCTGCCCAGTCTGAGCTAATACCAAACATCTGGTCTTGCATGGCATGTACGAGCGTTCAGCTAGGGATGTCGGGCAGGTTGCATGAAAGAAATCTAAAGCCAGAGGCCCATGGAATAGCCAGTTCGGAGCAGTTTCATTACAGAAAAATCAACTGTAGGTATCTGTTTCTGTAGTGTAGTGGTTATCACGTTTGCCTCACACGCGAAAGGTCCCCGGTTTGAAACCGGGCAGAAACAGTTGTTATATTGTGTTGGCTACAATGTTGATAGGTGCCGTTTTGCCATGGAATTGTCCAAGCCCTGAAGATTATTTCATGCAATCTCGTTCCAAGAAAGGGAATTCTCTCAAAACACTAAAGTAATCGGCGTGTGGATGTATCTGTTGGTTCTCAGACCTTGCTTTCAAAAGAGCCCTGCAATCGGTTCACTGCTCACCTAGAACAAGCATTAACATGGAGAATTGTTGGCACCAACAGGAATCTTATTTTAGTGGAGTGTTTCTGGCTTTGAGTGCAGAGGCCCTCGGCTCAATTCCAAGATGATCCTTCTCAAGGTGATGATACAAATGCATTGTCACCTTTACGTTTAATGTCAGAATCATTTATTTCCAGTTGGTGGTGTAAGAATGTTTGCAACAGTATGGCGATTTTTCCTAGCCATGCATGAATGAAAGCATATCACTCGCCTTTAGGTGTTTTTCTAATACATTGATATTTGCATCTTCCTTCCTAGCCTGCATGTTTGACTATCTTACAGGCTGCATGTAATAAGTATCACATCAGGGCCCTTCTTCTACTCAATTCACAACTGTTCTATCACGACATAGATAAGAAAGCTGCATCTGCTTTTGTTGTGTAGTGGTAATCAGGTTTACCTGACGTGTGAAAGCCCCATGCTTTGAAAGTACACAGTAACAAAGAAACCGATGACTTTTATAAAAAGGTGTCATGTGTGTCTCTTACTTTGCACAAAAAGTGCCAGAGATGACTTCATTTGCAGTCACTTGAAAAGTAGGGATTCTCCAATAAATGGTAAATGGTTGAAACAAATCTGAAGAAATGCATGACATACCTGTGTGTGTGTGTGTACGCATGTATGTATATATAGGGAGAGAGAGAGCGTCAATATAAACAGACTTTATTTCAATCAAGCTGTCTTTTCTATCCTTCAGGAGCAGAATGTTCTGATCATCAGCGCTCCAGAATGTAGTGTTTTCTTGGCAAGCATCACATATTGTGATGTGTTAGCTAAAAGTTCCATATCCTAGAGACTGATATATTCCTCTGTACTTGTACCTTGGGTTTTCATCAAAACCTGGCATCATAAGCAGCTTTCTACTGCCACAGACTGGACAGCGAAACAATTTAAAATATCCCAGAAAAAGAAAATAAGCATGCTTAATCAGAGCTTTCTGGACAGGAAGGACATTTGAGCAAGTGAGGAATAAGCACTGCTTTTGTTAATTTGCATAGGCAGAATAGAGACTTCTGGGAAAAGGCCGAAATTACAGTCACAGAAAATGGCTGCATCTATAGAGAACGCTAAGAAGTGTTGGCAGCTTTTCCTCTGACCCTGGCCACTTTTACAAGCAATCCTATGATAGTGAGCAGGACCCACCCTAAAAAGGAAGGGGCATCCACTTGGACCCTTTCCACCTTTTCTAAATCTCGCCTGATCGAGCCTGATTGAGCACTGATTGAGCAGATAAGCACATGTCATTCTCATTTCAGAAAGGTATTGGTTAGCTTGCTGCTAGCAGCTCAGTTATGTTATGATGTTAGAGGCTATGCAAGGAATGCTTTAGTCCAGCGATATGCAGTTTTTATTGCGCCTTGCATTCAGCAGGAAGATCTTTAGCTTGAATCTGTGGCCTAGGTATTCACCTTGGTATTTCTTTTGGCACAAAGTGAAGGAGGATTTGAGAGAAAATGCACAATGTGTTTCTTATGTTGTTATGAACAACTTGTTACTCTTTCTCATTAAGCTTCAGCCACTGCAGAAATATATAAATAAGGGCTGACTTCCTGTAAGACGTGTCCAAAGCTGGGACGGAATAAAAGGAGACACTTGTAAATGATAGTGCTATCGTTTGAGAAAGGGTAAGTTGAGACTGACTTTCATGCGTATTCACAGACCAAGCATCATAAAGATACCAGCATGATCTTCATTGCGGGCTTAGAGCCGGTATTAGCTTTTGAGAGGTAAGAGGATTTTGAGGGCTCGTTGGTCTAGGGGTATGATTCTCGCTTTGGGTGCGAGAGGTCCCGGGTTCAAATCCCGGACGAGCCCTTTTCTTGGTACTCTTTTCAAGTTGTTTTGAAGTTTGCGTTTCAAAACCAACATCAATTTTTTCTTTGCAGTAGTGGATAATTCTTTGCTAGAGTCTCATGCTTCAGCCCTGCCCAGTCTGAGCTAATACCAAACATCTGGTCTTGCATGGCATGTACGAGCGTTCAGCTAGGGATGTCGGGCAGGTTGCATGAAAGAAATCTAAAGCCAGAGGCCCATGGAATAGCCAGTTCGGAGCAGTTTCATTACAGAAAAATCAACTGTAGGTATCTGTTTCTGTAGTGTAGTGGTTATCACGTTTGCCTCACACGCGAAAGGTCCCCGGTTCGAAACCGGGCAGAAACAGTTGTTATATTGTGTTGGCTACAATGTTGATAGGTGCCGTTTTGCCATGGAATTGTCCAAGCCCTGAAGATTATTTCATGCAATCTCGTTCCAAGAAAGGGAATGCTCTCAAAACACTAAAGTAATCGGCGTGTGGATGTATCTGTTTGTTCTCAGACCTTGCTTTCAAAAGAGCCCTGCAATCGGTTCACTGCTCACCTAGAACAAGCATTAACATGGAGAATTGTTGGCACCAACAGGAATCTTATTTTAGTGGAGTGTTTCTGGCTTTGAGTGCAGAGGCCCTCGGCTCAATTCCAAGATGATCCTTCTCAAGGTGATGATACAAATGCATTGTCACCTTTACGTTTAATGTCAGAATCATTTATTTCCAGTTGGTGGTGTAAGAATGTTTGCAACAGTATGGCGATTTTTCCTAGCCATGCATGAATGAAAGCATATCACTCGCCTTTAGGTGTTTTTCTAATACATTGATATTTGCATCTTCCTTCCTAGCCTGCATGTTTGACTATCTTACAGGCTGCATGTAATAAGTATCACATCAGGGCCCTTCTTCTACTCAATTCACAACTGTTCTATCACGACATAGATAAGAAAGCTGCATCTGCTTTTGTTGTGT
This sequence comes from Triturus cristatus, assembly GCF_964204655.1. Lineage (NCBI taxonomy): Eukaryota > Metazoa > Chordata > Amphibia > Caudata > Salamandridae > Triturus > Triturus cristatus. The sequence continues at coordinate 739,051,580 of NC_140591.1, read as the reverse complement.
AGTGGTAATCAGGTTTACCTGACGTGTGAAAGCCCCATGCTTTGAAAGTACACAGTAACAAAGAAACCGATGACTTTTATAAAAAGGTGTCATGTGTGTCTCTTACTTTGCACAAAAAGTGCCAGAGATGACTTCATTTGCAGTCACTTGAAAAGTAGGGATTCTCCAATAAATGGTAAATGGTTGAAACAAATCTGAAGAAATGCATGACATACCTGTGTGTGTGTGTGTACGCATGTATGTATATATAGGGAGAGAGAGAGCGTCAATATAAACAGACTTTATTTCAATCAAGCTGTCTTTTCTATCCTTCAGGAGCAGAATGTTCTGATCATCAGCGCTCCAGAATGTAGTGTTTTCTTGGCAAGCATCACATATTGTGATGTGTTAGCTAAAAGTTCCATATCCTAGAGACTGATATATTCCTCTGTACTTGTACCTTGGGTTTTCATCAAAACCTGGCATCATAAGCAGCTTTCTACTGCCACAGACTGGACAGCGAAACAATTTAAAATATCCCAGAAAAAGAAAATAAGCATGCTTAATCAGAGCTTTCTGGACAGGAAGGACATTTGAGCAAGTGAGGAATAAGCACTGCTTTTGTTAATTTGCATAGGCAGAATAGAGACTTCTGGGAAAAGGCCGAAATTACAGTCACAGAAAATGGCTGCATCTATAGAGAACGCTAAGAAGTGTTGGCAGCTTTTCCTCTGACCCTGGCCACTTTTACAAGCAATCCTATGATAGTCAGCAGGACCCACCCTAAAAAGGAAGGGGCATCCACTTGGACCCTTTCCACCTTTTCTAAATCTCGCCTGATCGAGCCTGATTGAGCACTGATTGAGCAGATAAGCACATGTCATTCTCATTTCAGAAAGGTATTGGTTAGCTTGCTGCTAGCAGCTCAGTTATGTTATGATGTTAGAGGCTATGCAAGGAATGCTTTAGTCCAGCGATATGCAGTTTTTATTGCGCCTTGCATTCAGCAGGAAGATCTTTAGCTTGAATCTGTGGCCTAGGTATTCACCTTGGTATTTCTTTTGGCACAAAGTGAAGGAGTATTTAAGAGAAAATGCACAATGTGTTTCTTATGTTGTTATGAACAACTTGTTACTCTTTCTCATTAGGCTTCAGCCACTGAAGAAATATATAAATAAGGGCTGACTTCCTGTAAGACGTGTCCAAAGCTGGGACGGAATAAAAGGAGACACTTGTAAATGATAGTGCTATCGTTTGAGAAAGGGTAAGTTGAGACTGACTTTCATGCGTATTCACAGACCAAGCATCATAAAGATACCAGCATGATCTTCATTGCGGGCTTAGAGCCGGTATTAGCTTTTGAGAGGTAAGAGGATTTTGAGGGCTCGTTGGTCTAGGGGTATGATTCTCGCTTTGAGTGCGAGAGGTCCCGGGTTCAAATCCCGGACGAGCCCTTTTCTTGGTACTCTTTTCAAGTTGTTTTGAAGTTTGCGTTTCAAAACCAACATCAATTTTTTCTTTGCAGTAGTGGATAATTCTTTGCTAGAGTCTCATGCTTCAGCCCTGCCCAGTCTGAGCTAATACCAAACATCTGGTCTTGCATGGCATGTACGAGCGTTCAGCTAGGGATGTCGGGCAGGTTGCATGAAAGAAATCTAAAGCCAGAGGCCCATGGAATAGCCAGTTCGGAGCAGTTTCATTACAGAAAAATCAACTGTAGGTATCTGTTTCTGTAGTGTAGTGGTTATCACGTTTGCCTCACACGCGAAAGGTCCCCGGTTCGAAACCGGGCAGAAACAGTTGTTATATTGTGTTGGCTACAATGTTGATAGGTGCCGTTTTGCCATGGAATTGTCCAAGCCCTGAAGATTATTTCATGCAATCTCGTTCCAAGAAAGGGAATTCTCTCAAAACACTAAAGTAATCGGCGTGTGGATGTATCTGTTGGTTCTCAGACCTTGCTTTCAAAAGAGCCATGCAATCGGTTCACTGCTCACCTAGAACAAGCATTAACATGGAGAATTGTTGGCACCAACAGGAATCTTATTTTAGTGGAGTGTTTCTGGCTTTGAGTGCAGAGGCCCTCGGCTCAATTCCAAGATGATCCTTCTCAAGGTGATGATACAAATGCATTGTCACCTTTACGTTTAATGTCAGAATCATTTATTTCCAGTTGGTGGTGTAAGAATGTTTGCAACAGTATGGCGATTTTTCCTAGCCATGCATGAATGAAAGCATATCACTCGCCTTTAGGTGTTTTTCTAATACATTGATATTTGCATCTTCCTTCTTAGCCTGCATGTTTGACTATCTTACAGGCTGCATGTAATAAGTATCACATCAGGGCCCTTCTTCTACTCAATTCACAACTGTTCTATCACGACATAGATAAGAAAGCTGCATCTGCTTTTGTTGTGTAGTGGTAATCAGGTTTACCTGACGTGTGAAAGCCCCATGCTTTGAAAGTACACAGTAACAAAGAAACCGATGACTTTTATAAAAAGGTGTCATGTGTGTCTCTTACTTTGCACAAAAAGTGCCAGAGATGACTTCATTTGCAATCACTTGAAAAGTAGGGATTCTCCAATAAATGGTAAATGGTTGAAACAAATCTGAAGAAATGCATGACATACCTGTGTGTGTGTGTGTACGCATGTATGTATATATAGGGAGAGAGAGAGCGTCAATATAAACAGACTTTATTTCAATCAAGCTGTCTTTTCTATCCTTCAGGAGCAGAATGTTCTGATCATCAGCGCTCCAGAATGTAGTGTTTTCTTGGCAAGCATCACATATTGTGATGTGTTAGCTAAAAGTTCCATATCCTAGAGACTGATATATTCCTCTGTACTTGTACCTTGGGGATTCATCAAAACCTGGCATCATAAGCAGCTTTCTACTGCCATAGACTGGACAGCGAAACAATTTAAAATATCCCAGAAAAAGAAAATAAGCATGCTTAATCAGAGCTTTCTGGACAGGAAGGACATTTGAGCAAGTGAGGAATAAGCACTGCTTTTGTTAATTTGCATAGGCAGAATAGAGACTTCTGGGAAAAGGCCGAAATTACAGTCACAGAAAATGGCTGCATCTATAGAGAACGCTAAGAAGTGTTGGCAGCTTTTCCTCTGACCCTGACCACTTTTACAAGCAATCCTATGATAGTCAGCAGGACCCACCCTAAAAAGGAAGGGGCATCCACTTGGACCCTTTCCACCTTTTCTAAATCTCGCCTGATTGAGCACTGATTGAGCAGATAAGCACATGTCATTCTCATTTCAGAAAGGTATTGGTTAGCTTGCTGCTAGCAGCTCAGTTATGTTATGATGTTAGAGGCTATGCAAGGAATGCTTTCGTCCAGCGATATGCAGTTTTTATTGCGCCTTGCATTCAGCAGGAAGATCTTTAGCTTGAATCTGTGACCTAGGTATTCACCTTGGTATTTCTTTTGGCACAAAGTGAAGGAGTATTTGAGAGAAAATGCACAATGTGTTTCTTATGTTGTTATGAACAACTTGTTACTCTTTCTCATTAAGCTTCAGCCACTGCAGAAATATATAAATAAGGGCTGACTTCCTGTAAGACGTGTCCAAAGCTGGGACGGAATAAAAGGAGACACTTGTAAATGATAGTGCTATCGTTTGAGAAAGGGTAAGTTGAGACTGACTTTCATGCGTATTCACAGACCAAGCATCATAAAGATACCAGCATGATCTTCATTGCGGGCTTAGAGCCGGTATTAGCTTTTGAGAGGTAAGAGGATTTTGAGGGCTCGTTGGTCTAGGGGTATGATTCTCGCTTTGGGTGCGAGAGGTCCCGGGTTCAAATCCCGGACCAGCCCTTTTCTTGGTACTCTTTTCAAGTTGTTTTGAAGTTTGCGTTTCAAAACCAACATCAATTTTTTCTTTGCAGTAGTGGATAATTCTTTGCTAGAGTCTCATGCTTCAGCCCTGCCCAGTCTGAGCTAATACCAAACATCTGGTCTTGCATGGCATGTACGAGCGTTCAGCTAGGGATGTCGGGCAGGTTGCATGAAAGAAATCTAAAGCCAGAGGCCCATGGAATAGCCAGTTCGGAGCAGTTTCATTACAGAAAAATCAACTGTAGGTATCTGTTTCTGTAGTGTAGTGGTTATCACGTTTGCCTCACACGCGAAAGGTCCCCGGTTCGAAACCGGGCAGAAACAGTTGTTATATTGTGTTGGCTACAATGTTGATAGGTGCCGTTTTGCCATGGAATTGTCCAAGCCCTGAAGATTATTTCATGCAATCTCGTTCCAAGAAAGGGAATGCTCTCAAAACACTAAAGTAATCGGCGTGTGGATGTATCTGTTTGTTCTCAGACCTTGCTTTCAAAAGAGCCCTGCAATCGGTTCACTGCTCACCTAGAACAAGCATTAACATGGAGAATTGTTGGCACCAACAGGAATCTTATTTTAGTGGAGTGTTTCTGGCTTTGAGTGCAGAGGCCCTCGGCTCAATTCCAAGATGATCCTTCTCAAGGTGATGATACAAATGCATTGTCACCTTTACGTTTAATGTCAGAATCATTTATTTCCAGTTGGTGGTGTAAGAATGTTTGCAACAGTATGGCGATTTTTCCTAGCCATGCATGAATGAAAGCATATCACTCGCCTTTAGGTGTTTTTCTAATACATTGATATTTGCATCTTCCTTCCTAGCCTGCATGTTTGACTATCTTACAGGCTGCATGTAATAAGTATCACATCAGGGCCCTTCTTCTACTCAATTCACAACTGTTCTATCACGACATAGATAAGAAAGCTGCATCTGCTTTTGTTGTGTAGTGGTAATCAGGTTTACCTGACGTGTGAAAGCCCCATGCTTTGAAAGTACACAGTAACAAAGAAACCGATGACTTTTATAAAAAGGTGTCATGTGTGTCTCTTACTTTGCACAAAAAGTGCCAGAGATGACTTCATTTGCAGTCACTTGAAAAGTAGGGATTCTCCAATAAATGGTAAATGGTTGAAACAAATCTGAAGAAATGCATGACATACCTGTGTGTGTGTGTGTACGCATGTATGTATATATAGGGAGAGAGAGAGCGTCAATATAAACAGACTTTATTTCAATCAAGCTGTCTTTTCTATCCTTCAGGAGCAGAATGTTCTGATCATCAGCGCTCCAGAATGTAGTGTTTTCTTGGCAAGCATCACATATTGTGATGTGTTAGCTAAAAGTTCCATATCCTAGAGACTGATATATTCCTCTGTACTTGTACCTTGGGTTTTCATCAAAACCTGGCATCATAAGCAGCTTTCTACTGCCACAGACTGGACAGCGAAACAATTTAAAATATCCCAGAAAAAGAAAATAAGCATGCTTAATCAGAGCTTTCTGGACAGGAAGGACATTTGAGCAAGTGAGGAATAAGCACTGCTTTTGTTAATTTGCATAGGCAGAATAGAGACTTCTGGGAAAAGGCCGAAATTACAGTCACAGAAAATGGCTGCATCTATAGAGAACGCTAAGAAGTGTTGGCAGCTTTTCCTCTGACCCTGGCCACTTTTACAAGCAATCCTATGATAGTCAGCAGGACCCACCCTAAAAAGGAAGGGGCATCCACTTGGACCCTTTCCACCTTTTCTAAATCTCGCCTGATCGAGCCTGATTGAGCACTGATTGAGCAGATAAGCACATGTCATTCTCATTTCAGAAAGGTATTGGTTAGCTTGCTGCTAGCAGCTCAGTTATGTTATGATGTTAGAAGCTATGCAAGGAATGCTTTAGTCCAGCGATATGCAGTTTTTATTGCGCCTTGCATTCAGCAGGAAGATCTTTAGCTTGAATCTGTGGCCTAGGTATTCACCTTGGTATTTCTTTTGGCACAAAGTGAAGGAGTATTTAAGAGAAAATGCACAATGTGTTTCTTATGTTGTTATGAACAACTTGTTACTCTTTCTCATTAGGCTTCAGCCACTGAAGAAATATATAAATAAGGGCTGACTTCCTGTAAGACGTGTCCAAAGCTGGGACGGAATAAAAGGAGACACTTGTAAATGATAGTGCTATCGTTTGAGAAAGGGTAAGTTGAGACTGACTTTCATGCGTATTCACAGACCAAGCATCATAAAGATACCAGCATGATCTTCATTGCGGGCTTAGAGCCGGTATTAGCTTTTGAGAGGTAAGAGGATTTTGAGGGCTCGTTGGTCTAGGGGTATGATTCTCGCTTTGAGTGCGAGAGGTCCCGGGTTCAAATCCCGGACGAGCCCTTTTCTTGGTACTCTTTTCAAGTTGTTTTGAAGTTTGCGTTTCAAAACCAACATCAATTTTTTCTTTGCAGTAGTGGATAATTCTTTGCTAGAGTCTCATGCTTCAGCCCTGCCCAGTCTGAGCTAATACCAAACATCTGGTCTTGCATGGCATGTACGAGCGTTCAGCTAGGGATGTCGGGCAGGTTGCATGAAAGAAATCTAAAGCCAGAGGCCCATGGAATAGCCAGTTCGGAGCAGTTTCATTACAGAAAAATCAACTGTAGGTATATGTTTCTGTAGTGTAGTGGTTATCACGTTCGCCTCACACGCGAAAGGTCCCCGGTTCGAAACCGGGCAGAAACAGTTGTTATATTGTGTTGGCTACAATGTTGATAGGTGCCATTTTGCCATGGAATTGTCCAAGCCCTGAAGATTATTTCATGCAATCTCGTTCCAAGAAAGGGAATTCTCTCAAAACACTAAAGTAATCGGCGTGTGGATGTATCTGTTGGTTCTCAGACCTTGCTTTCAAAAGAGCCATGCAATCGGTTCACTGCTCACCTAGAACAAGCATTAACATGGAGAATTGTTGGCACCAACAGGAATCTTATTTTAGAGGAGTGTTTCTGGCTTTGAGTGCAGAGGCCCTCGGCTCAATTCCAAGATGATCCTTCTCAAGGTGATGATACAAATGCATTGTCACCTTTACGTTTAATGTCAGAATCATTTATTTCCAGTTGGTGGTGTAAGAATGTTTGCAACAGTATGGCGATTTTTCCTAGCCATGCATGAATGAAAGCATATCACTCGCCTTTAGGTGTTTTTCTAATACATTGATATTTGCATCTTCCTTCTTAGCCTGCATGTTTGACTATCTTACAGGCTGCATGTAATAAGTATCACATCAGGGCCCTTCTTCTACTCAATTCACAACTGTTCTATCACGACATAGATAAGAAAGCTGCATCTGCTTTTGTTGTGTAGTGGTAATCAGGTTTACCTGACGTGTGAAAGCCCCATGCTTTGAAAGTACACAGTAACAAAGAAACCGATGACTTTTATAAAAAGGTGTCATGTGTGTCTCTTACTTTGCACAAAAAGTGCCAGAGATGACTTCATTTGCAATCACTTGAAAAGTAGGGATTCTCCAATAAATGGTAAATGGTTGAAACAAATCTGAAGAAATGCATGACATACCTGTGTGTGTACGCATGTATGTATATATAGGGAGAGAGAGAGCGTCAATATAAACAGACTTTATTTCAATCAAGCTGTCTTTTCTATCCTTCAGGAGCAGAATGTTCTGATCATCAGCGCTCCAGAATGTAGTGTTTTCTTGGCAAGCATCACATATTGTGATGTGTTAGCTAAAAGTTCCATATCCTAGAGACTGATATATTCCTCTGTACTTGTACCTTGGGGATTCATCAAAACCTGGCATCATAAGCAGCTTTCTACTGCCACAGACTGGACAGCGAAACAATTTAAAATATCCCAGAAAAAGAAAATAAGCATGCTTAATCAGAGCTTTCTGGACAGGAAGGACATTTGAGCAAGTGAGGAATAAGCACTGCTTTTGTTAATTTGCATAGGCAGAATAGAGACTTCTGGGAAAAGGCCGAAATTACAGTCACAGAAAATGGCTGCATCTATAGAGAACGCTAAGAAGTGTTGGCAGCTTTTCCTCTGACCCTGACCACTTTTACAAGCAATCCTATGATAGTCAGCAGGACCCACCCTAAAAAGGAAGGGGCATCCACTTGGACCCTTTCCACCTTTTCTAAATCTCGCCTGATTGAGCACTGATTGAGCAGATAAGCACATGTCATTCTCATTTCAGAAAGGTATTGGTTAGCTTGCTGCTAGCAGCTCAGTTATGTTATGATGTTAGAGTCTATGCAAGGAATGCTTTCGTCCAGCGATATGCAGTTTTTATTGCGCCTTGCATTCAGCAGGAAGATCTTTAGCTTGAATCTGTGACCTAGGTATTCACCTTGGTATTTCTTTTGGCACAAAGTGAAGGAGTATTTGAGAGAAAATGCACAATGTGTTTCTTATGTTGTTATGAACAACTTGTTACTCTTTCTCATTAAGCTTCAGCCACTGCAGAAATATATAAATAAGGGCTGACTTCCTGTAAGACGTGTCCAAAGCTGGGACGGAATAAAAGGAGACACTTGTAAATGATAGTGCTATCGTTTGAGAAAGGGTAAGTTGAGACTGACTTTCATGCGTATTCACAGACCAAGCATCATAAAGATACCAGCATGATCTTCATTGCGGGCTTAGAGCCGGTATTAGCTTTTGAGAGGTAAGAGGATTTTGAGGGCTCGTTGGTCTAGGGGTATGATTCTCGCTTTGGGTGCGAGAGGTCCCGGGTTCAAATCCCGGACGAGCCCTTTTCTTGGTACTCTTTTCAAGTTGTTTTGAAGTTTGCGTTTCAAAACCAACATCAATTTTTTCTTTGCAGTAGTGGATAATTCTTTGCTAGAGTCTCATGCTTTAGCCCTGCCCAGTCTGAGCTAATACCAAACATCTGGTCTTGCATGGCATGTACGAGCGTTCAGCTAGGGATGTCGGGCAGGTTGCATGAAAGAAATCTAAAGCCAGAGGCCCATGGAATAGCCAGTTCGGAGCAGTTTCATTACAGAAAAATCAACTGTAGGTATCTGTTTCTGTAGTGTAGTGGTTATCACGTTTGCCTCACACGCGAAAGGTCCCCGGTTTGAAACCGGGCAGAAACAGTTGTTATATTGTGTTGGCTACAATGTTGATAGGTGCCGTTTTGCCATGGAATTGTCCAAGCCCTGAAGATTATTTCATGCAATCTCGTTCCAAGAAAGGGAATTCTCTCAAAACACTAAAGTAATCGGCGTGTGGATGTATCTGTTGGTTCTCAGACCTTGCTTTCAAAAGAGCCCTGCAATCGGTTCACTGCTCACCTAGAACAAGCATTAACATGGAGAATTGTTGGCACCAACAGGAATCTTATTTTAGTGGAGTGTTTCTGGCTTTGAGTGCAGAGGCCCTCGGCTCAATTCCAAGATGATCCTTCTCAAGGTGATGATACAAATGCATTGTCACCTTTACGTTTAATGTCAGAATCATTTATTTCCAGTTGGTGGTGTAAGAATGTTTGCAACAGTATGGCGATTTTTCCTAGCCATGCATGAATGAAAGCATATCACTCGCCTTTAGGTGTTTTTCTAATACATTGATATTTGCATCTTCCTTCCTAGCCTGCATGTTTGACTATCTTACAGGCTGCATGTAATAAGTATCACATCAGGGCCCTTCTTCTACTCAATTCACAACTGTTCTATCACGACATAGATAAGAAAGCTGCATCTGCTTTTGTTGTGTAGTGGTAATCAGGTTTACCTGATGTGTGAAAGCCCCATGCTTTGAAAGTACACAGTAACAAAGAAACCGATGACTTTTATAAAAAGGTGTCATGTGTGTCTCTTACTTTGCACAAAAAGTGCCAGAGATGACTTCATTTGCAGTCACTTGAAAAGTAGGGATTCTCCAATAAATGGTAAATGGTTGAAACAAATCTGAAGAAATGCATGACATACCTGTGTGTGTGTGTGTACGCATGTATGTATATATAGGGAGAGAGAGAGCGTCAATATAAACAGACTTTATTTCAATCAAGCTGTCTTTTCTATCCTTCAGGAGCAGAATGTTCTGATCATCAGCGCTCCAGAATGTAGTGTTTTCTTGGCAAGCATCACATATTGTGATGTGTTAGCTAAAAGTTCCATATCCTAGAGACTGATATATTCCTCTGTACTTGTACCTTGGGGATTCATCAAAACCTGGCATCATAAGCAGCTTTCTACTGCCACAGACTGGACAGCGAAACAATTTAAAATATCCCAGAAAAAGAAAATAAGCATGCTTAATCAGAGCTTTCTGGACAGGAAGGACATTTGAGCAAGTGAGGAATAAGCACTGCTTTTGTTAATTTGCATAGGCAGAATAGAGACTTCTGGGAAAAGGCCGAAATTACAGTCACAGAAAATGGCTGCATCTATAGAGAACGCTAAGAAGTGTTGGCAGCTTTTCCTCTGACCCTGGCCACTTTTACAAGCAATCCTATGATAGTGAGCAGGACCCACCCTAAAAAGGAAGGGGCATCCACTTGGACCCTTTCCACCTTTTCTAAATCTCGCCTGATCGAGCCTGATTGAGCACTGATTGAGCAGATAAGCACATGTCATTCTCATTTCAGAAAGGTATTGGTTAGCTTGCTGCTAGCAGCTCAGTTATGTTATGATGTTAGAGGCTATGCAAGGAATGCTTTAGTCCAGCGATATGCAGTTTTTATTGCGCCTTGCATTCAGCAGGAAGATCTTTAGCTTGAATCTGTGGCCTAGGTATTCACCTTGGTATTTCTTTTGGCACAAAGTGAAGGAGTATTTGAGAGAAAATGCACAATGTGTTTCTTATGTTGTTATGAACAACTTGTTACTCTTTCTCATTAAGCTTCAGCCACTGCAGAAATATATAAATAAGGGCTGACTTCCTGTAAGACGTGTCCAAAGCTGGGACGGAATAAAAGGAGACACTTGTAAATGATAGTGCTATCGTTTGAGAAAGGGTAAGTTGAGACTGACTTTCATGCGTATTCACAGACCAAGCATCATAAAGATACCAGCATGATCTTCATTGCGGGCTTAGAGCCGGTATTAGCTTTTGAGAGGTAAGAGGATTTTGAGGGCTCGTTGGTCTAGGGGTATGATTCTCGCTTTGGGTGCGAGAGGTCCCGGGTTCAAATCCCGGACGAGCCCTTTTCTTGGTACTCTTTTCAAGTTGTTTTGAAGTTTGCGTTTCAAAACCAACATCAATTTTTTCTTTGCAGTAGTGGATAATTCTTTGCTAGAGTCTCATGCTTCAGCCCTGCCCAGTCTGAGCTAATACCAAACATCTGGTCTTGCATGGCATGTACGAGCGTTCAGCTAGGGATGTCGGGCAGGTTGCATGAAAGAAATCTAAAGCCAGAGGCCCATGGAATAGCCAGTTCGGAGCAGTTTCATTACAGAAAAATCAACTGTAGGTATCTGTTTCTGTAGTGTAGTGGTTATCACGTTTGCCTCACACGCGAAAGGTCCCCGGTTCGAAACCGGGCAGAAACAGTTGTTATATTGTGTTGGCTACAATGTTGATAGGTGCCGTTTTGCCATGGAATTGTCCAAGCCCTGAAGATTATTTCATGCAATCTCGTTCCAAGAAAGGGAATGCTCTCAAAACACTAAAGTAATCGGCGTGTGGATGTATCTGTTTGTTCTCAGACCTTGCTTTCAAAAGAGCCCTGCAATCGGTTCACTGCTCACCTAGAACAAGCATTAACATGGAGAATTGTTGGCACCAACAGGAATCTTATTTTAGTGGAGTGTTTCTGGCTTTGAGTGCAGAGGCCCTCGGCTCAATTCCAAGATGATCCTTCTCAAGGTGATGATACAAATGCATTGTCACCTTTACGTTTAATGTCAGAATCATTTATTTCCAGTTGGTGGTGTAAGAATGTTTGCAACAGTATGGCGATTTTTCCTAGCCATGCATGAATGAAAGCATATCACTCGCCTTTAGGTGTTTTTCTAATACATTGATATTTGCATCTTCCTTCCTAGCCTGCATGTTTGACTATCTTACAGGCTGCATGTAATAAGTATCACATCAGGGCCCTTCTTCTACTCAATTCACAACTGTTCTATCACGACATAGATAAGAAAGCTGCATCTGCTTTTGTTGTGTAGTGGTAATCAGGTTTACCTGACGTGTGAAAGCCCCATGCTTTGAAAGTACACAGTAACAAAGAAACCGATGACTTTTATAAAAAGGTGTCATGTGTGTCTCTTACTTTGCACAAAAAGTGCCAGAGATGACTTCATTTGCAGTCACTTGAAAAGTAGGGATTCTCCAATAAATGGTAAATGGTTGAAACAAATCTGAAGAAATGCATGACATACCTGTGTGTGTGTGTGTACGCATGTATGTATATATAGGGAGAGAGAGAGCGTCAATATAAACAGACTTTATTTCAATCAAGCTGTCTTTTCTATCCTTCAGGAGCAGAATGTTCTGATCATCAGCGCTCCAGAATGTAGTGTTTTCTTGGCAAGCATCACATATTGTGATGTGTTAGCTAAAAGTTCCATATCCTAGAGACTGATATATTCCTCTGTACTTGTACCTTGGGGATTCATCAAAACCTGGCATCATAAGCAGCTTTCTACTGCCACAGACTGGACAGCGAAACAATTTAAAATATCCCAGAAAAAGAAAATAAGCATGCTTAATCAGAGCTTTCTGGACAGGAAGGACATTTGAGCAAGTGAGGAATAAGCACTGCTTTTGTTAATTTGCATAGGCAGAATAGAGACTTCTGGGAAAAGGCCGAAATTACAGTCACAGAAAATGGCTGCATCTATAGAGAACGCTAAGAAGTGTTGGCAGCTTTTCCTCTGACCCTGACCACTTTTACAAGCAATCCTATGATAGTCAGCAGGACCCACCCTAAAAAGGAAGGGGCATCCACTTGGACCCTTTCCACCTTTTCTAAATCTCGCCTGATTGAGCACTGATTGAGCAGATAAGCACATGTCATTCTCATTTCAGAAAGGTATTGGTTAGCTTGCTGCTAGCAGCTCAGTTATGTTATGATGTTAGAGTCTATGCAAGGAATGCTTTCGTCCAGCGATATGCAGTTTTTATTGCGCCTTGCATTCAGCAGGAAGATCTTTAGCTTGAATCTGTGACCTAGGTATTCACCTTGGTATTTCTTTTGGCACAAAGTGAAGGAGTATTTGAGAGAAAATGCACAATGTGTTTCTTATGTTGTTATGAACAACTTGTTACTCTTTCTCATTAAGCTTCAGCCACTGCAGAAATATATAAATAAGGGCTGACTTCCTGTAAGACGTGTCCAAAGCTGGGACGGAATAAAAGGAGACACTTGTAAATGATAGTGCTATCGTTTGAGAAAGGGTAAGTTGAGACTGACTTTCATGCGTATTCACAGACCAAGCATCATAAAGATACCAGCATGATCTTCATTGCGGGCTTAGAGCCGGTATTAGCTTTTGAGAGGTAAGAGGATTTTGAGGGCTCGTTGGTCTAGGGGTATGATTCTCGCTTTGGGTGCGAGAGGTCCCGGGTTCAAATCCCGGACGAGCCCTTTTCTTGGTACTCTTTTCAAGTTGTTTTGAAGTTTGCGTTTCAAAACCAACATCAATTTTTTCTTTGCAGTAGTGGATAATTCTTTGCTAGAGTCTCATGCTTTAGCCCTGCCCAGTCTGAGCTAATACCAAACATCTGGTCTTGCATGGCATGTACGAGCGTTCAGCTAGGGATGTCGGGCAGGTTGCATGAAAGAAATCTAAAGCCAGAGGCCCATGGAATAGCCAGTTCGGAGCAGTTTCATTACAGAAAAATCAACTGTAGGTATCTGTTTCTGTAGTGTAGTGGTTATCACGTTTGCCTCACACGCGAAAGGTCCCCGGTTTGAAACCGGGCAGAAACAGTTGTTATATTGTGTTGACTACAATGTTGATAGGTGCCGTTTTGCCATGGAATTGTCCAAGCCCTGAAGATTATTTCATGCAATCTCGTTCCAAGAAAGGGAATTCTCTCAAAACACTAAAGTAATCGGCGTGTGGATGTATCTGTTGGTTCTCAGACCTTGCTTTCAAAAGAGCCCTGCAATCGGTTCACTGCTCACCTAGAACAAGCATTAACATGGAGAATTGTTGGCACCAACAGGAATCTTATTTTAGTGGAGTGTTTCTGGCTTTGAGTGCAGAGGCCCTCGGCTCAATTCCAAGATGATCCTTCTCAAGGTGATGATACAAATGCATTGTCACCTTTACGTTTAATGTCAGAATCATTTATTTCCAGTTGGTGGTGTAAGAATGTTTGCAACAGTATGGCGATTTTTCCTAGCCATGCATGAATGAAAGCATATCACTCGCCTTTAGGTGTTTTTCTAATACATTGATATTTGCATCTTCCTTCCTAGCCTGCATGTTTGACTATCTTACAGGCTGCATGTAATAAGTATCACATCAGGGCCCTTCTTCTACTCAATTCACAACTGTTCTATCACGACATAGATAAGAAAGCTGCATCTGCTTTTGTTGTGTAGTGGTAATCAGGTTTACCTGATGTGTGAAAGCCCCATGCTTTGAAAGTACACAGTAACAAAGAAACCGATGACTTTTATAAAAAGGTGTCATGTGTGTCTCTTACTTTGCACAAAAAGTGCCAGAGATGACTTCATTTGCAGTCACTTGAAAAGTAGGGATTCTCCAATAAATGGTAAATGGTTGAAACAAATCTGAAGAAATGCATGACATACCTGTGTGTGTGTGTGTACGCATGTATGTATATATAGGGAGAGAGAGAGCGTCAATATAAACAGACTTTATTTCAATCAAGCTGTCTTTTCTATCCTTCAGGAGCAGAATGTTCTGATCATCAGCGCTCCAGAATGTAGTGTTTTCTTGGCAAGCATCACATATTGTGATGTGTTAGCTAAAAGTTCCATATCCTAGAGACTGATATATTCCTCTGTACTTGTACCTTGGGGATTCATCAAAACCTGGCATCATAAGCAGCTTTCTACTGCCACAGACTGGACAGCGAAACAATTTAAAATATCCCAGAAAAAGAAAATAAGCATGCTTAATCAGAGCTTTCTGGACAGGAAGGACATTTGAGCAAGTGAGGAATAAGCACTGCTTTTGTTAATTTGCATAGGCAGAATAGAGACTTCTGGGAAAAGGCCGAAATTACAGTCACAGAAAATGGCTGCATCTATAGAGAACGCTAAGAAGTGTTGGCAGCTTTTCCTCTGACCCTGGCCACTTTTACAAGCAATCCTATGATAGTGAGCAGGACCCACCCTAAAAAGGAAGGGGCATCCACTTGGACCCTTTCCACCTTTTCTAAATCTCGCCTGATCGAGCCTGATTGAGCACTGATTGAGCAGATAAGCACATGTCATTCTCATTTCAGAAAGGTATTGGTTAGCTTGCTGCTAGCAGCTCAGTTATGTTATGATGTTAGAGGCTATGCAAGGAATGCTTTAGTCCAGCGATATGCAGTTTTTATTGCGCCTTGCATTCAGCAGGAAGATCTTTAGCTTGAATCTGTGGCCTAGGTATTCACCTTGGTATTTCTTTTGGCACAAAGTGAAGGAGTATTTGAGAGAAAATGCACAATGTGTTTCTTATGTTGTTATGAACAACTTGTTACTCTTTCTCATTAAGCTTCAGCCACTGCAGAAATATATAAATAAGGGCTGACTTCCTGTAAGACGTGTCCAAAGCTGGGACGGAATAAAAGGAGACACTTGTAAATGATAGTGCTATCGTTTGAGAAAGGGTAAGTTGAGACTGACTTTCATGCGTATTCACAGACCAAGCATCATAAAGATACCAGCATGATCTTCATTGCGGGCTTAGAGCCGGTATTAGCTTTTGAGAGGTAAGAGGATTTTGAGGGCTCGTTGGTCTAGGGGTATGATTCTCGCTTTGGGTGCGAGAGGTCCCGGGTTCAAATCCCGGACGAGCCCTTTTCTTGGTACTCTTTTCAAGTTGTTTTGAAGTTTGCGTTTCAAAACCAACATCAATTTTTTCTTTGCAGTAGTGGATAATTCTTTGCTAGAGTCTCATGCTTCAGCCCTGCCCAGTCTGAGCTAATACCAAACATCTGGTCTTGCATGGCATGTACGAGCGTTCAGCTAGGGATGTCGGGCAGGTTGCATGAAAGAAATCTAAAGCCAGAGGCCCATGGAATAGCCAGTTCGGAGCAGTTTCATTACAGAAAAATCAACTGTAGGTATCTGTTTCTGTAGTGTAGTGGTTATCACGTTTGCCTCACACGCGAAAGGTCCCCGGTTCGAAACCGGGCAGAAACAGTTGTTATATTGTGTTGGCTACAATGTTGATAGGTGCCGTTTTGCCATGGAATTGTCCAAGCCCTGAAGATTATTTCATGCAATCTCGTTCCAAGAAAGGGAATGCTCTCAAAACACTAAAGTAATCGGCGTGTGGATGTATCTGTTTGTTCTCAGACCTTGCTTTCAAAAGAGCCCTGCAATCGGTTCACTGCTCACCTAGAACAAGCATTAACATGGAGAATTGTTGGCACCAACAGGAATCTTATTTTAGTGGAGTGTTTCTGGCTTTGAGTGCAGAGGCCCTCGGCTCAATTCCAAGATGATCCTTCTCAAGGTGATGATACAAATGCATTGTCACCTTTACGTTTAATGTCAGAATCATTTATTTCCAGTTGGTGGTGTAAGAATGTTTGCAACAGTATGGCGATTTTTCCTAGCCATGCATGAATGAAAGCATATCACTCGCCTTTAGGTGTTTTTCTAATACATTGATATTTGCATCTTCCTTCCTAGCCTGCATGTTTGACTATCTTACAGGCTGCATGTAATAAGTATCACATCAGGGCCCTTCTTCTACTCAATTCACAACTGTTCTATCACGACATAGATAAGAAAGCTGCATCTGCTTTTGTTGTGTAGTGGTAATCAGGTTTACCTGACGTGTGAAAGCCCCATGCTTTGAAAGTACACAGTAACAAAGAAACCGATGACTTTTATAAAAAGGTGTCATGTGTGTCTCTTACTTTGCACAAAAAGTGCCAGAGATGACTTCATTTGCAGTCACTTGAAAAGTAGGGATTCTCCAATAAATGGTAAATGGTTGAAACAAATCTGAAGAAATGCATGACATACCTGTGTGTGTGTGTGTACGCATGTATGTATATATAGGGAGAGAGAGAGCGTCAATATAAACAGACTTTATTTCAATCAAGCTGTCTTTTCTATCCTTCAGGAGCAGAATGTTCTGATCATCAGCGCTCCAGAATGTAGTGTTTTCTTGGCAAGCATCACATATTGTGATGTGTTAGCTAAAAGTTCCATATCCTAGAGACTGATATATTCCTCTGTACTTGTACCTTGGGTTTTCATCAAAACCTGGCATCATAAGCAGCTTTCTACTGCCACAGACTGGACAGCGAAACAATTTAAAATATCCCAGAAAAAGAAAATAAGCATGCTTAATCAGAGCTTTCTGGACAGGAAGGACATTTGAGCAAGTGAGGAATAAGCACTGCTTTTGTTAATTTGCAAAGGGAGAATAGAGACTTCTGGGAAAAGGCCGAAATTACAGTCACAGAAAATGGCTGCATCTATAGAGAACGCTAAGAAGTGTTGGCAGCTTTTCCTCTGACCCTGGCCACTTTTACAAGCAATCCTATGATAGTCAGCAGGACCCACCCTAAAAAGGAAGGGGCATCCACTTGGACCCTTTCCACCTTTTCTAAATCTCGCCTGATCGAGCCTGATTGAGCACTGATTGAGCAGATAAGCACATGTCATTCTCATTTCAGAAAGGTATTGGTTAGCTTGCTGCTAGCAGCTCAGTTATGTTATGATGTTAGAGGCTATGCAAGGAATGCTTTAGTCCAGCGATATGCAGTTTTTATTGCGCCTTGCATTCAGCAGGAAGATCTTTAGCTTGAATCTGTGGCCTAGGTATTCACCTTGGTATTTCTTTTGGCACAAAGTGAAGGAGTATTTAAGAGAAAATGCACAATGTGTTTCTTATGTTGTTATGAACAACTTGTTACTCTTTCTCATTAGGCTTCAGCCACTGAAGAAATATATAAATAAGGGCTGACTTCCTGTAAGACGTGTCCAAAGCTGGGACGGAATAAAAGGAGACACTTGTAAATGATAGTGCTATCGTTTGAGAAAGGGTAAGTTGAGACTGACTTTCATGCGTATTCACAGACCAAGCATCATAAAGATACCAGCATGATCTTCATTGCGGGCTTAGAGCCGGTATTAGCTTTTGAGAGGTAAGAGGATTTTGAGGGCTCGTTGGTCTAGGGGTATGATTCTCGCTTTGAGTGCGAGAGGTCCCGGGTTCAAATCCCGGACGAGCCCTTTTCTTGGTACTCTTTTCAAGTTGTTTTGAAGTTTGCGTTTCAAAACCAACATCAATTTTTTCTTTGCAGTAGTGGATAATTCTTTGCTAGAGTCTCATGCTTCAGCCCTGCCCAGTCTGAGCTAATACCAAACATCTGGTCTTGCATGGCATGTACGAGCGTTCAGCTAGGGATGTCGGGCAGGTTGCATGAAAGAAATCTAAAGCCAGAGGCCCATGGAATAGCCAGTTCGGAGCAGTTTCATTACAGAAAAATCAACTGTAGGTATCTGTTTCTGTAGTGTAGTGGTTATCACGTTTGCCTCACACGCGAAAGGTCCCCGGTTCGAAACCGGGCAGAAACAGTTGTTATATTGTGTTGGCTACAATGTTGATAGGTGCCGTTTTGCCATGGAATTGTCCAAGCCCTGAAGATTATTTCATGCAATCTCGTTCCAAGAAAGGGAATTCTCTCAAAACACTAAAGTAATCGGCGTGTGGATGTATCTGTTGGTTCTCAGACCTTGCTTTCAAAAGAGCCATGCAATCGGTTCACTGCTCACCTAGAACAAGCATTAACATGGAGAATTGTTGGCACCAACAGGAATCTTATTTTAGTGGAGTGTTTCTGGCTTTGAGTGCAGAGGCCCTCGGCTCAATTCCAAGATGATCCTTCTCAAGGTGATGATACAAATGCATTGTCACCTTTACGTTTAATGTCAGAATCATTTATTTCCAGTTGGTGGTGTAAGAATGTTTGCAACAGTATGGCGATTTTTCCTAGCCATGCATGAATGAAAGCATATCACTCGCCTTTAGGTGTTTTTCTAATACATTGATATTTGCATCTTCCTTCTTAGCCTGCATGTTTGACTATCTTACAGGCTGCATGTAATAAGTATCACATCAGGGCCCTTCTTCTACTCAATTCACAACTGTTCTATCACGACATAGATAAGAAAGCTGCATCTGCTTTTGTTGTGTAGTGGTAATCAGGTTTACCTGACGTGTGAAAGCCCCATGCTTTGAAAGTACACAGTAACAAAGAAACCGATGACTTTTATAAAAAGGTGTCATGTGTGTCTCTTACTTTGCACAAAAAGTGCCAGAGATGACTTCATTTGCAATCACTTGAAAAGTAGGGATTCTCCAATAAATGGTAAATGGTTGAAACAAATCTGAAGAAATGCATGACATACCTGTGTGTGTGTGTGTACGCATGTATGTATATATAGGGAGAGAGAGAGCGTCAATATAAACAGACTTTATTTCAATCAAGCTGTCTTTTCTATCCTTCAGGAGCAGAATGTTCTGATCATCAGCGCTCCAGAATGTAGTGTTTTCTTGGCAAGCATCACATATTGTGATGTGTTAGCTAAAAGTTCCATATCCTAGAGACTGATATATTCCTCTGTACTTGTACCTTGGGGATTCATCAAAACCTGGCATCATAAGCAGCTTTCTACTGCCATAGACTGGACAGCGAAACAATTTAAAATATCCCAGAAAAAGAAAATAAGCATGCTTAATCAGAGCTTTCTGGACAGGAAGGACATTTGAGCAAGTGAGGAATAAGCACTGCTTTTGTTAATTTGCATAGGCAGAATAGAGACTTCTGGGAAAAGGCCGAAATTACAGTCACAGAAAATGGCTGCATCTATAGAGAACGCTAAGAAGTGTTGGCAGCTTTTCCTCTGACCCTGACCACTTTTACAAGCAATCCTATGATAGTCAGCAGGACCCACCCTAAAAAGGAAGGGGCATCCACTTGGACCCTTTCCACCTTTTCTAAATCTCGCCTGATTGAGCACTGATTGAGCAGATAAGCACATGTCATTCTCATTTCAGAAAGGTATTGGTTAGCTTGCTGCTAGCAGCTCAGTTATGTTATGATGTTAGAGGCTATGCAAGGAATGCTTTCGTCCAGCGATATGCAGTTTTTATTGCGCCTTGCATTCAGCAGGAAGATCTTTAGCTTGAATCTGTGACCTAGGTATTCACCTTGGTATTTCTTTTGGCACAAAGTGAAGGAGTATTTGAGAGAAAATGCACAATGTGTTTCTTATGTTGTTATGAACAACTTGTTACTCTTTCTCATTAAGCTTCAGCCACTGCAGAAATATATAAATAAGGGCTGACTTCCTGTAAGACGTGTCCAAAGCTGGGACGGAATAAAAGGAGACACTTGTAAATGATAGTGCTATCGTTTGAGAAAGGGTAAGTTGAGACTGACTTTCATGCGTATTCACAGACCAAGCATCATAAAGATACCAGCATGATCTTCATTGCGGGCTTAGAGCCGGTATTAGCTTTTGAGAGGTAAGAGGATTTTGAGGGCTCGTTGGTCTAGGGGTATGATTCTCGCTTTGGGTGCGAGAGGTCCCGGGTTCAAATCCCGGACCAGCCCTTTTCTTGGTACTCTTTTCAAGTTGTTTTGAAGTTTGCGTTTCAAAACCAACATCAATTTTTTCTTTGCAGTAGTGGATAATTCTTTGCTAGAGTCTCATGCTTCAGCCCTGCCCAGTCTGAGCTAATACCAAACATCTGGTCTTGCATGGCATGTACGAGCGTTCAGCTAGGGATGTCGGGCAGGTTGCATGAAAGAAATCTAAAGCCAGAGGCCCATGGAATAGCCAGTTCGGAGCAGTTTCATTACAGAAAAATCAACTGTAGGTATCTGTTTCTGTAGTGTAGTGGTTATCACGTTTGCCTCACACGCGAAAGGTCCCCGGTTCGAAACCGGGCAGAAACAGTTGTTATATTGTGTTGGCTACAATGTTGATAGGTGCCGTTTTGCCATGGAATTGTCCAAGCCCTGAAGATTATTTCATGCAATCTCGTTCCAAGAAAGGGAATGCTCTCAAAACACTAAAGTAATCGGCGTGTGGATGTATCTGTTTGTTCTCAGACCTTGCTTTCAAAAGAGCCCTGCAATCGGTTCACTGCTCACCTAGAACAAGCATTAACATGGAGAATTGTTGGCACCAACAGGAATCTTATTTTAGTGGAGTGTTTCTGGCTTTGAGTGCAGAGGCCCTCGGCTCAATTCCAAGATGATCCTTCTCAAGGTGATGATACAAATGCATTGTCACCTTTACGTTTAATGTCAGAATCATTTATTTCCAGTTGGTGGTGTAAGAATGTTTGCAACAGTATGGCGATTTTTCCTAGCCATGCATGAATGAAAGCATATCACTCGCCTTTAGGTGTTTTTCTAATACATTGATATTTGCATCTTCCTTCCTAGCCTGCATGTTTGACTATCTTACAGGCTGCATGTAATAAGTATCACATCAGGGCCCTTCTTCTACTCAATTCACAACTGTTCTATCACGACATAGATAAGAAAGCTGCATCTGCTTTTGTTGTGTAGTGGTAATCAGGTTTACCTGACGTGTGAAAGCCCCATGCTTTGAAAGTACACAGTAACAAAGAAACCGATGACTTTTATAAAAAGGTGTCATGTGTGTCTCTTACTTTGCACAAAAAGTGCCAGAGATGACTTCATTTGCAGTCACTTGAAAAGTAGGGATTCTCCAATAAATGGTAAATGGTTGAAACAAATCTGAAGAAATGCATGACATACCTGTGTGTGTGTGTGTACGCATGTATGTATATATAGGGAGAGAGAGAGCGTCAATATAAACAGACTTTATTTCAATCAAGCTGTCTTTTCTATCCTTCAGGAGCAGAATGTTCTGATCATCAGCGCTCCAGAATGTAGTGTTTTCTTGGCAAGCATCACATATTGTGATGTGTTAGCTAAAAGTTCCATATCCTAGAGACTGATATATTCCTCTGTACTTGTACCTTGGGTTTTCATCAAAACCTGGCATCATAAGCAGCTTTCTACTGCCACAGACTGGACAGCGAAACAATTTAAAATATCCCAGAAAAAGAAAATAAGCATGCTTAATCAGAGCTTTCTGGACAGGAAGGACATTTGAGCAAGTGAGGAATAAGCACTGCTTTTGTTAATTTGCATAGGCAGAATAGAGACTTCTGGGAAAAGGCCGAAATTACAGTCACAGAAAATGGCTGCATCTATAGAGAACGCTAAGAAGTGTTGGCAGCTTTTCCTCTGACCCTGGCCACTTTTACAAGCAATCCTATGATAGTGAGCAGGACCCACCCTAAAAAGGAAGGGGCATCCACTTGGACCCTTTCCACCTTTTCTAAATCTCGCCTGATCGAGCCTGATTGAGCACTGATTGAGCAGATAAGCACATGTCATTCTCATTTCAGAAAGGTATTGGTTAGCTTGCTGCTAGCAGCTCAGTTATGTTATGATGTTAGAGGCTATGCAAGGAATGCTTTAGTCCAGCGATATGCAGTTTTTATTGCGCCTTGCATTCAGCAGGAAGATCTTTAGCTTGAATCTGTGGCCTAGGTATTCACCTTGGTATTTCTTTTGGCACAAAGTGAAGGAGTATTTGAGAGAAAATGCACAATGTGTTTCTTATGTTGTTATGAACAACTTGTTACTCTTTCTCATTAAGCTTCAGCCACTGCAGAAATATATAAATAAGGGCTGACTTCCTGTAAGACGTGTCCAAAGCTGGGACGGAATAAAAGGAGACACTTGTAAATGATAGTGCTATCGTTTGAGAAAGGGTAAGTTGAGACTGACTTTCATGCGTATTCACAGACCAAGCATCATAAAGATACCAGCATGATCTTCATTGCGGGCTTAGAGCCGGTATTAGCTTTTGAGAGGTAAGAGGATTTTGAGGGCTCGTTGGTCTAGGGGTATGATTCTCGCTTTGGGTGCGAGAGGTCCCGGGTTCAAATCCCGGACGAGCCCTTTTCTTGGTACTCTTTTCAAGTTGTTTTGAAGTTTGCGTTTCAAAACCAACATCAATTTTTTCTTTGCAGTAGTGGATAATTCTTTGCTAGAGTCTCATGCTTCAGCCCTGCCCAGTCTGAGCTAATACCAAACATCTGGTCTTGCATGGCATGTACGAGCGTTCAGCTAGGGATGTCGGGCAGGTTGCATGAAAGAAATCTAAAGCCAGAGGCCCATGGAATAGCCAGTTCGGAGCAGTTTCATTACAGAAAAATCAACTGTAGGTATCTGTTTCTGTAGTGTAGTGGTTATCACGTTTGCCTCACACGCGAAAGGTCCCCGGTTCGAAACCGGGCAGAAACAGTTGTTATATTGTGTTGGCTACAATGTTGATAGGTGCCGTTTTGCCATGGAATTGTCCAAGCCCTGAAGATTATTTCATGCAATCTCGTTCCAAGAAAGGGAATGCTCTCAAAACACTAAAGTAATCGGCGTGTGGATGTATCTGTTTGTTCTCAGACCTTGCTTTCAAAAGAGCCCTGCAATCGGTTCACTGCTCACCTAGAACAAGCATTAACATGGAGAATTGTTGGCACCAACAGGAATCTTATTTTAGTGGAGTGTTTCTGGCTTTGAGTGCAGAGGCCCTCGGCTCAATTCCAAGATGATCCTTCTCAAGGTGATGATACAAATGCATTGTCACCTTTACGTTTAATGTCAGAATCATTTATTTCCAGTTGGTGGTGTAAGAATGTTTGCAACAGTATGGCGATTTTTCCTAGCCATGCATGAATGAAAGCATATCACTCGCCTTTAGGTGTTTTTCTAATACATTGATATTTGCATCTTCCTTCCTAGCCTGCATGTTTGACTATCTTACAGGCTGCATGTAATAAGTATCACATCAGGGCCCTTCTTCTACTCAATTCACAACTGTTCTATCACGACATAGATAAGAAAGCTGCATCTGCTTTTGTTGTGTAGTGGTAATCAGGTTTACCTGACGTGTGAAAGCCCCATGCTTTGAAAGTACACAGTAACAAAGAAACCGATGACTTTTATAAAAAGGTGTCATGTGTGTCTCTTACTTTGCACAAAAAGTGCCAGAGATGACTTCATTTGCAGTCACTTGAAAAGTAGGGATTCTCCAATAAATGGTAAATGGTTGAAACAAATCTGAAGAAATGCATGACATACCTGTGTGTGTGTGTGTACGCATGTATGTATATATAGGGAGAGAGAGAGCGTCAATATAAACAGACTTTATTTCAATCAAGCTGTCTTTTCTATCCTTCAGGAGCAGAATGTTCTGATCATCAGCGCTCCAGAATGTAGTGTTTTCTTGGCAAGCATCACATATTGTGATGTGTTAGCTAAAAGTTCCATATCCTAGAGACTGATATATTCCTCTGTACTTGTACCTTGGGTTTTCATCAAAACCTGGCATCATAAGCAGCTTTCTACTGCCACAGACTGGACAGCGAAACAATTTAAAATATCCCAGAAAAAGAAAATAAGCATGCTTAATCAGAGCTTTCTGGACAGGAAGGACATTTGAGCAAGTGAGGAATAAGCACTGCTTTTGTTAATTTGCATAGGCAGAATAGAGACTTCTGGGAAAAGGCCGAAATTACAGTCACAGAAAATGGCTGCATCTATAGAGAACGCTAAGAAGTGTTGGCAGCTTTTCCTCTGACCCTGGCCACTTTTACAAGCAATCCTATGATAGTCAGCAGGACCCACCCTAAAAAGGAAGGGGCATCCACTTGGACCCTTTCCACCTTTTCTAAATCTCGCCTGATCGAGCCTGATTGAGCACTGATTGAGCAGATAAGCACATGTCATTCTCATTTCAGAAAGGTATTGGTTAGCTTGCTGCTAGCAGCTCAGTTATGTTATGATGTTAGAGGCTATGCAAGGAATGCTTTAGTCCAGCGATATGCAGTTTTTATTGCGCCTTGCATTCAGCAGGAAGATCTTTAGCTTGAATCTGTGGCCTAGGTATTCACCTTGGTATTTCTTTTGGCACAAAGTGAAGGAGTATTTAAGAGAAAATGCACAATGTGTTTCTTATGTTGTTATGAACAACTTGTTACTCTTTCTCATTAGGCTTCAGCCACTGAAGAAATATATAAATAAGGGCTGACTTCCTGTAAGACGTGTCCAAAGCTGGGACGGAATAAAAGGAGACACTTGTAAATGATAGTGCTATCGTTTGAGAAAGGGTAAGTTGAGACTGACTTTCATGCGTATTCACAGACCAAGCATCATAAAGATACCAGCATGATCTTCATTGCGGGCTTAGAGCCGGTATTAGCTTTTGAGAGGTAAGAGGATTTTGAGGGCTCGTTGGTCTAGGGGTATGATTCTCGCTTTGAGTGCGAGAGGTCCCGGGTTCAAATCCCGGACGAGCCCTTTTCTTGGTACTCTTTTCAAGTTGTTTTGAAGTTTGCGTTTCAAAACCAACATCAATTTTTTCTTTGCAGTAGTGGATAATTCTTTGCTAGAGTCTCATGCTTCAGCCCTGCCCAGTCTGAGCTAATACCAAACATCTGGTCTTGCATGGCATGTACGAGCGTTCAGCTAGGGATGTCGGGCAGGTTGCATGAAAGAAATCTAAAGCCAGAGGCCCATGGAATAGCCAGTTCGGAGCAGTTTCATTACAGAAAAATCAACTGTAGGTATCTGTTTCTGTAGTGTAGTGGTTATCACGTTTGCCTCACACGCGAAAGGTCCCCGGTTCGAAACTGGGCAGAAACAGTTGTTATATTGTGTTGGCTACAATGTTGATAGGTGCCGTTTTGCCATGGAATTGTCCAAGCCCTGAAGATTATTTCATGCAATCTCGTTCCAAGAAAGGGAATTCTCTCAAAACACTAAAGTAATCGGCGTGTGGATGTATCTGTTGGTTCTCAGACCTTGCTTTCAAAAGAGCCATGCAATCGGTTCACTGCTCACCTAGAACAAGCATTAACATGGAGAATTGTTGGCACCAACAGGAATCTTATTTTAGTGGAGTGTTTCTGGCTTTGAGTGCAGAGGCCCTCGGCTCAATTCCAAGATGATCCTTCTCAAGGTGATGATACAAATGCATTGTCACCTTTACGTTTAATGTCAGAATCATTTATTTCCAGTTGGTGGTGTAAGAATGTTTGCAACAGTATGGCGATTTTTCCTAGCCATGCATGAATGAAAGCATATCACTCGCCTTTAGGTGTTTTTCTAATACATTGATATTTGCATCTTCCTTCTTAGCCTGCATGTTTGACTATCTTACAGGCTGCATGTAATAAGTATCACATCAGGGCCCTTCTTCTACTCAATTCACAACTGTTCTATCACGACATAGATAAGAAAGCTGCATCTGCTTTTGTTGTGTAGTGGTAATCAGGTTTACCTGACGTGTGAAAGCCCCATGCTTTGAAAGTACACAGTAACAAAGAAACCGATGACTTTTATAAAAAGGTGTCATGTGTGTCTCTTACTTTGCACAAAAAGTGCCAGAGATGACTTCATTTGCAATCACTTGAAAAGTAGGGATTCTCCAATAAATGGTAAATGGTTGAAACAAATCTGAAGAAATGCATGACATACCTGTGTGTGTGTGTGTACGCATGTATGTATATATAGGGAGAGAGAGAGCGTCAATATAAACAGACTTTATTTCAATCAAGCTGTCTTTTCTATCCTTCAGGAGCAGAATGTTCTGATCATCAGCGCTCCAGAATGTAGTGTTTTCTTGGCAAGCATCACATATTGTGATGTGTTAGCTAAAAGTTCCATATCCTAGAGACTGATATATTCCTCTGTACTTGTACCTTGGGGATTCATCAAAACCTGGCATCATAAGCAGCTTTCTACTGCCACAGACTGGACAGCGAAACAATTTAAAATATCCCAGAAAAAGAAAATAAGCATGCTTAATCAGAGCTTTCTGGACAGGAAGGACATTTGAGCAAGTGAGGAATAAGCACTGCTTTTGTTAATTTGCATAGGCAGAATAGAGACTTCTGGGAAAAGGCCGAAATTACAGTCACAGAAAATGGCTGCATCTATAGAGAACGCTAAGAAGTGTTGGCAGCTTTTCCTCTGACCCTGGCCACTTTTACAAGCAATCCTATGATAGTCAGCAGGACCCACCCTAAAAAGGAAGGGGCATCCACTTGGACCCTTTCCACCTTTTCTAAATCTCGCCTGATCGAGCCTGATTGAGCACTGATTGAGCAGATAAGCACATGTCATTCTCATTTCAGAAAGGTATTGGTTAGCTTGCTGCTAGCAGCTCAGTTATGTTATGATGTTAGAGGCTATGCAAGGAATGCTTTAGTCCAGCGATATGCAGTTTTTATTGCGCCTTGCATTCAGCAGGAAGATCTTTAGCTTGAATCTGTGGCCTAGGTATTCACCTTGGTATTTCTTTTGGCACAAAGTGAAGGAGTATTTAAGAGAAAATGCACAATGTGTTTCTTATGTTGTTATGAACAACTTGTTACTCTTTCTCATTAGGCTTCAGCCACTGAAGAAATATATAAATAAGGGCTGACTTCCTGTAAGACGTGTCCAAAGCTGGGACGGAATAAAAGGAGACACTTGTAAATGATAGTGCTATCGTTTGAGAAAGGGTAAGTTGAGACTGACTTTCATGCGTATTCACAGACCAAGCATCATAAAGATACCAGCATGATCTTCATTGCGGGCTTAGAGCCGGTATTAGCTTTTGAGAGGTAAGAGGATTTTGAGGGCTCGTTGGTCTAGGGGTATGATTCTCGCTTTGAGTGCGAGAGGTCCCGGGTTCAAATCCCGGACGAGCCCTTTTCTTGGTACTCTTTTCAAGTTGTTTTGAAGTTTGCGTTTCAAAACCAACATCAATTTTTTCTTTGCAGTAGTGGATAATTCTTTGCTAGAGTCTCATGCTTCAGCCCTGCCCAGTCTGAGCTAATACCAAACATCTGGTCTTGCATGGCATGTACGAGCGTTCAGCTAGGGATGTCGGGCAGGTTGCATGAAAGAAATCTAAAGCCAGAGGCCCATGGAATAGCCAGTTCGGAGCAGTTTCATTACAGAAAAATCAACTGTAGGTATCTGTTTCTGTAGTGTAGTGGTTATCACGTTTGCCTCACACGCGAAAGGTCCCCGGTTCGAAACCGGGCAGAAACAGTTGTTATATTGTGTTGGCTACAATGTTGATAGGTGCCGTTTTGCCATGGAATTGTCCAAGCCCTGAAGATTATTTCATGCAATCTCGTTCCAAGAAAGGGAATTCTCTCAAAACACTAAAGTAATCGGCGTGTGGATGTATCTGTTGGTTCTCAGACCTTGCTTTCAAAAGAGCCATGCAATCGGTTCACTGCTCACCTAGAACAAGCATTAACATGGAGAATTGTTGGCACCAACAGGAATCTTATTTTAGTGGAGTGTTTCTGGCTTTGAGTGCAGAGGCCCTCGGCTCAATTCCAAGATGATCCTTCTCAAGGTGATGATACAAATGCATTGTCACCTTTACGTTTAATGTCAGAATCATTTATTTCCAGTTGGTGGTGTAAGAATGTTTGCAACAGTATGGCGATTTTTCCTAGCCATGCATGAATGAAAGCATATCACTCGCCTTTAGGTGTTTTTCTAATACATTGATATTTGCATCTTCCTTCTTAGCCTGCATGTTTGACTATCTTACAGGCTGCATGTAATAAGTATCACATCAGGGCCCTTCTTCTACTCAATTCACAACTGTTCTATCACGACATAGATAAGAAAGCTGCATCTGCTTTTGTTGTGTAGTGGTAATCAGGTTTACCTGACGTGTGAAAGCCCCATGCTTTGAAAGTACACAGTAACAAAGAAACCGATGACTTTTATAAAAAGGTGTCATGTGTGTCTCTTACTTTGCACAAAAAGTGCCAGAGATGACTTCATTTGCAATCACTTGAAAAGTAGGGATTCTCCAATAAATGGTAAATGGTTGAAACAAATCTGAAGAAATGCATGACATACCTGTGTGTGTGTGTGTACGCATGTATGTATATATAGGGAGAGAGAGAGCGTCAATATAAACAGACTTTATTTCAATCAAGCTGTCTTTTCTATCCTTCAGGAGCAGAATGTTCTGATCATCAGCGCTCCAGAATGTAGTGTTTTCTTGGCAAGCATCACATATTGTGATGTGTTAGCTAAAAGTTCCATATCCTAGAGACTGATATATTCCTCTGTACTTGTACCTTGGGGATTCATCAAAACCTGGCATCATAAGCAGCTTTCTACTGCCATAGACTGGACAGCGAAACAATTTAAAATATCCCAGAAAAAGAAAATAAGCATGCTTAATCAGAGCTTTCTGGACAGGAAGGACATTTGAGCAAGTGAGGAATAAGCACTGCTTTTGTTAATTTGCATAGGCAGAATAGAGACTTCTGGGAAAAGGCCGAAATTACAGTCACAGAAAATGGCTGCATCTATAGAGAACGCTAAGAAGTGTTGGCAGCTTTTCCTCTGACCCTGACCACTTTTACAAGCAATCCTATGATAGTCAGCAGGACCCACCCTAAAAAGGAAGGGGCATCCACTTGGACCCTTTCCACCTTTTCTAAATCTCGCCTGATTGAGCACTGATTGAGCAGATAAGCACATGTCATTCTCATTTCAGAAAGGTATTGGTTAGCTTGCTGCTAGCAGCTCAGTTATGTTATGATGTTAGAGGCTATGCAAGGAATGCTTTCGTCCAGCGATATGCAGTTTTTATTGCGCCTTGCATTCAGCAGGAAGATCTTTAGCTTGAATCTGTGACCTAGGTATTCACCTTGGTATTTCTTTTGGCACAAAGTGAAGGAGTATTTGAGAGAAAATGCACAATGTGTTTCTTATGTTGTTATGAACAACTTGTTACTCTTTCTCATTAAGCTTCAGCCACTGCAGAAATATATAAATAAGGGCTGACTTCCTGTAAGACGTGTCCAAAGCTGGGACGGAATAAAAGGAGACACTTGTAAATGATAGTGCTATCGTTTGAGAAAGGGTAAGTTGAGACTGACTTTCATGCGTATTCACAGACCAAGCATCATAAAGATACCAGCATGATCTTCATTGCGGGCTTAGAGCCGGTATTAGCTTTTGAGAGGTAAGAGGATTTTGAGGGCTCGTTGGTCTAGAGGTATGATTCTCGCTTTGGGTGCGAGAGGTCCCGGGTTCAAATCCCGGACCAGCCCTTTTCTTGGTACTCTTTTCAAGTTGTTTTGAAGTTTGCGTTTCAAAACCAACATCAATTTTTTCTTTGCAGTAGTGGATAATTCTTTGCTAGAGTCTCATGCTTCAGCCCTGCCCAGTCTGAGCTAATACCAAACATCTGGTCTTGCATGGCATGTACGAGCGTTCAGCTAGGGATGTCGGGCAGGTTGCATGAAAGAAATCTAAAGCCAGAGGCCCATGGAATAGCCAGTTCGGAGCAGTTTCATTACAGAAAAATCAACTGTAGGTATCTGTTTCTGTAGTGTAGTGGTTATCACGTTTGCCTCACACGCGAAAGGTCCCCGGTTCGAAACCGGGCAGAAACAGTTGTTATATTGTGTTGGCTACAATGTTGATAGGTGCCGTTTTGCCATGGAATTGTCCAAGCCCTGAAGATTATTTCATGCAATCTCGTTCCAAGAAAGGGAATGCTCTCAAAACACTAAAGTAATCGGCGTGTGGATGTATCTGTTTGTTCTCAGACCTTGCTTTCAAAAGAGCCCTGCAATCGGTTCACTGCTCACCTAGAACAAGCATTAACATGGAGAATTGTTGGCACCAACAGGAATCTTATTTTAGTGGAGTGTTTCTGGCTTTGAGTGCAGAGGCCCTCGGCTCAATTCCAAGATGATCCTTCTCAAGGTGATGATACAAATGCATTGTCACCTTTACGTTTAATGTCAGAATCATTTATTTCCAGTTGGTGGTGTAAGAATGTTTGCAACAGTATGGCGATTTTTCCTAGCCATGCATGAATGAAAGCATATCACTCGCCTTTAGGTGTTTTTCTAATACATTGATATTTGCATCTTCCTTCCTAGCCTGCATGTTTGACTATCTTACAGGCTGCATGTAATAAGTATCACATCAGGGCCCTTCTTCTACTCAATTCACAACTGTTCTATCACGACATAGATAAGAAAGCTGCATCTGCTTTTGTTGTGTAGTGGTAATCAGGTTTACCTGACGTGTGAAAGCCCCATGCTTTGAAAGTACACAGTAACAAAGAAACCGATGACTTTTATAAAAAGGTGTCATGTGTGTCTCTTACTTTGCACAAAAAGTGCCAGAGATGACTTCATTTGCAGTCACTTGAAAAGTAGGGATTCTCCAATAAATGGTAAATGGTTGAAACAAATCTGAAGAAATGCATGACATACCTGTGTGTGTGTGTGTACGCATGTATGTATATATAGGGAGAGAGAGAGCGTCAATATAAACAGACTTTATTTCAATCAAGCTGTCTTTTCTATCCTTCAGGAGCAGAATGTTCTGATCATCAGCGCTCCAGAATGTAGTGTTTTCTTGGCAAGCATCACATATTGTGATGTGTTAGCTAAAAGTTCCATATCCTAGAGACTGATATATTCCTCTGTACTTGTACCTTGGGTTTTCATCAAAACCTGGCATCATAAGCAGCTTTCTACTGCCACAGACTGGACAGCGAAACAATTTAAAATATCCCAGAAAAAGAAAATAAGCATGCTTAATCAGAGCTTTCTGGACAGGAAGGACATTTGAGCAAGTGAGGAATAAGCACTGCTTTTGTTAATTTGCATAGGCAGAATAGAGACTTCTGGGAAAAGGCCGAAATTACAGTCACAGAAAATGGCTGCATCTATAGAGAACGCTAAGAAGTGTTGGCAGCTTTTCCTCTGACCCTGGCCACTTTTACAAGCAATCCTATGATAGTCAGCAGGACCCACCCTAAAAAGGAAGGGGCATCCACTTGGACCCTTTCCACCTTTTCTAAATCTCGCCTGATCGAGCCTGATTGAGCACTGATTGAGCAGATAAGCACATGTCATTCTCATTTCAGAAAGGTATTGGTTAGCTTGCTGCTAGCAGCTCAGTTATGTTATGATGTTAGAGGCTATGCAAGGAATGCTTTAGTCCAGCGATATGCAGTTTTTATTGCGCCTTGCATTCAGCAGGAAGATCTTTAGCTTGAATCTGTGGCCTAGGTATTCACCTTGGTATTTCTTTTGGCACAAAGTGAAGGAGTATTTGAGAGAAAATGCACAATGTGTTTCTTATGTTGTTATGAACAACTTGTTACTCTTTCTCATTAAGCTTCAGCCACTGCAGAAATATATAAATAAGGGCTGACTTCCTGTAAGACGTGTCCAAAGCTGGGACGGAATAAAAGGAGACACTTGTAAATGATAGTGCTATCGTTTGAGAAAGGGTAAGTTGAGACTGACTTTCATGCGTATTCACAGACCAAGCATCATAAAGATACCAGCATGATCTTCATTGCGGGCTTAGAGCCGGTATTAGCTTTTGAGAGGTAAGAGGATTTTGAGGGCTCGTTGGTCTAGGGGTATGATTCTCGCTTTGGGTGCGAGAGGTCCCGGGTTCAAATCCCGGACGAGCCCTTTTCTTGGTACTCTTTTCAAGTTGTTTTGAAGTTTGCGTTTCAAAACCAACATCAATTTTTTCTTTGCAGTAGTGGATAATTCTTTGCTAGAGTCTCATGCTTCAGCCCTGCCCAGTCTGAGCTAATACCAAACATCTGGTCTTGCATGGCATGTACGAGCGTTCAGCTAGGGATGTCGGGCAGGTTGCATGAAAGAAATCTAAAGCCAGAGGCCCATGGAATAGCCAGTTCGGAGCAGTTTCATTACAGAAAAATCAACTGTAGGTATCTGTTTCTGTAGTGTAGTGGTTATCACGTTTGCCTCACACGCGAAAGGTCCCCGGTTCGAAACCGGGCAGAAACAGTTGTTATATTGTGTTGGCTACAATGTTGATAGGTGCCGTTTTGCCATGGAATTGTCCAAGCCCTGAAGATTATTTCATGCAATCTCGTTCCAAGAAAGGGAATGCTCTCAAAACACTAAAGTAATCGGCGTGTGGATGTATCTGTTTGTTCTCAGACCTTGCTTTCAAAAGAGCCGTGCAATCGGTTCACTGCTCACCTAGAACAAGCATTAACATGGAGAATTGTTGGCACCAACAGGAATCTTATTTTAGTGGAGTGTTTCTGGCTTTGAGTGCAGAGGCCCTCGGCTCAATTCCAAGATGATCCTTCTCAAGGTGATGATACAAATGCATTGTCACCTTTACGTTTAATGTCAGAATCATTTATTTCCAGTTGGTGGTGTAAGAATGTTTGCAACAGTATGGCGATTTTTCCTAGCCATGCATGAATGAAAGCATATCACTCGCCTTTAGGTGTTTTTCTAATACATTGATATTTGCATCTTCCTTCCTAGCCTGCATGTTTGACTATCTTACAGGCTGCATGTAATAAGTATCACATCAGGGCCCTTCTTCTACTCAATTCACAACTGTTCTATCACGACATAGATAAGAAAGCTGCATCTGCTTTTGTTGTGTAGTGGTAATCAGGTTTACCTGACGTGTGAAAGCCCCATGCTTTGAAAGTACACAGTAACAAAGAAACCGATGACTTTTATAAAAAGGTGTCATGTGTGTCTCTTACTTTGCACAAAAAGTGCCAGAGATGACTTCATTTGCAGTCACTTGAAAAGTAGGGATTCTCCAATAAATGGTAAATGGTTGAAACAAATCTGAAGAAATGCATGACATACCTGTGTGTGTGTGTGTACGCATGTATGTATATATAGGGAGAGAGAGAGCGTCAATATAAACAGACTTTATTTCAATCAAGCTGTCTTTTCTATCCTTCAGGAGCAGAATGTTCTGATCATCAGCGCTCCAGAATGTAGTGTTTTCTTGGCAAGCATCACATATTGTGATGTGTTAGCTAAAAGTTCCATATCCTAGAGACTGATATATTCCTCTGTACTTGTACCTTGGGTTTTCATCAAAACCTGGCATCATAAGCAGCTTTCTACTGCCACAGACTGGACAGCGAAACAATTTAAAATATCCCAGAAAAAGAAAATAAGCATGCTTAATCAGAGCTTTCTGGACAGGAAGGACATTTGAGCAAGTGAGGAATAAGCACTGCTTTTGTTAATTTGCATAGGCAGAATAGAGACTTCTGGGAAAAGGCCGAAATTACAGTCACAGAAAATGGCTGCATCTATAGAGAACGCTAAGAAGTGTTGGCAGCTTTTCCTCTGACCCTGGCCACTTTTACAAGCAATCCTATGATAGTCAGCAGGACCCACCCTAAAAAGGAAGGGGCATCCACTTGGACCCTTTCCACCTTTTCTAAATCTCGCCTGATCGAGCCTGATTGAGCACTGATTGAGCAGATAAGCACATGTCATTCTCATTTCAGAAAGGTATTGGTTAGCTTGCTGCTAGCAGCTCAGTTATGTTATGATGTTAGAGGCTATGCAAGGAATGCTTTAGTCCAGCGATATGCAGTTTTTATTGCGCCTTGCATTCAGCAGGAAGATCTTTAGCTTGAATCTGTGGCCTAGGTATTCACCTTGGTATTTCTTTTGGCACAAAGTGAAGGAGTATTTAAGAGAAAATGCACAATGTGTTTCTTATGTTGTTATGAACAACTTGTTACTCTTTCTCATTAGGCTTCAGCCACTGAAGAAATATATAAATAAGGGCTGACTTCCTGTAAGACGTGTCCAAAGCTGGGACGGAATAAAAGGAGACACTTGTAAATGATAGTGCTATCGTTTGAGAAAGGGTAAGTTGAGACTGACTTTCATGCGTATTCACAGACCAAGCATCATAAAGATACCAGCATGATCTTCATTGCGGGCTTAGAGCCGGTATTAGCTTTTGAGAGGTAAGAGGATTTTGAGGGCTCGTTGGTCTAGGGGTATGATTCTCGCTTTGAGTGCGAGAGGTCCCGGGTTCAAATCCCGGACGAGCCCTTTTCTTGGTACTCTTTTCAAGTTGTTTTGAAGTTTGCGTTTCAAAACCAACATCAATTTTTTCTTTGCAGTAGTGGATAATTCTTTGCTAGAGTCTCATGCTTCAGCCCTGCCCAGTCTGAGCTAATACCAAACATCTGGTCTTGCATGGCATGTACGAGCGTTCAGCTAGGGATGTCGGGCAGGTTGCATGAAAGAAATCTAAAGCCAGAGGCCCATGGAATAGCCAGTTCGGAGCAGTTTCATTACAGAAAAATCAACTGTAGGTATCTGTTTCTGTAGTGTAGTGGTTATCACGTTTGCCTCACACGCGAAAGGTCCCCGGTTCGAAACCGGGCAGAAACAGTTGTTATATTGTGTTGGCTACAATGTTGATAGGTGCCGTTTTGCCATGGAATTGTCCAAGCCCTGAAGATTATTTCATGCAATCTCGTTCCAAGAAAGGGAATTCTCTCAAAACACTAAAGTAATCGGCGTGTGGATGTATCTGTTGGTTCTCAGACCTTGCTTTCAAAAGAGCCATGCAATCGGTTCACTGCTCACCTAGAACAAGCATTAACATGGAGAATTGTTGGCACCAACAGGAATCTTATTTTAGTGGAGTGTTTCTGGCTTTGAGTGCAGAGGCCCTCGGCTCAATTCCAAGATGATCCTTCTCAAGGTGATGATACAAATGCATTGTCACCTTTACGTTTAATGTCAGAATCATTTATTTCCAGTTGGTGGTGTAAGAATGTTTGCAACAGTATGGCGATTTTTCCTAGCCATGCATGAATGAAAGCATATCACTCGCCTTTAGGTGTTTTTCTAATACATTGATATTTGCATCTTCCTTCTTAGCCTGCATGTTTGACTATCTTACAGGCTGCATGTAATAAGTATCACATCAGGGCCCTTCTTCTACTCAATTCACAACTGTTCTATCACGACATAGATAAGAAAGCTGCATCTGCTTTTGTTGTGTAGTGGTAATCAGGTTTACCTGACGTGTGAAAGCCCCATGCTTTGAAAGTACACAGTAACAAAGAAACCGATGACTTTTATAAAAAGGTGTCATGTGTGTCTCTTACTTTGCACAAAAAGTGCCAGAGATGACTTCATTTGCAATCACTTGAAAAGTAGGGATTCTCCAATAAATGGTAAATGGTTGAAACAAATCTGAAGAAATGCATGACATACCTGTGTGTGTGTGTGTACGCATGTATGTATATATAGGGAGAGAGAGAGCGTCAATATAAACAGACTTTATTTCAATCAAGCTGTCTTTTCTATCCTTCAGGAGCAGAATGTTCTGATCATCAGCGCTCCAGAATGTAGTGTTTTCTTGGCAAGCATCACATATTGTGATGTGTTAGCTAAAAGTTCCATATCCTAGAGACTGATATATTCCTCTGTACTTGTACCTTGGGGATTCATCAAAACCTGGCATCATAAGCAGCTTTCTACTGCCACAGACTGGACAGCGAAACAATTTAAAATATCCCAGAAAAAGAAAATAAGCATGCTTAATCAGAGCTTTCTGGACAGGAAGGACATTTGAGCAAGTGAGGAATAAGCACTGCTTTTGTTAATTTGCATAGGCAGAATAGAGACTTCTGGGAAAAGGCCGAAATTACAGTCACAGAAAATGGCTGCATCTATAGAGAACGCTAAGAAGTGTTGGCAGCTTTTCCTCTGACCCTGGCCACTTTTACAAGCAATCCTATGATAGTCAGCAGGACCCACCCTAAAAAGGAAGGGGCATCCACTTGGACCCTTTCCACCTTTTCTAAATCTCGCCTGATCGAGCCTGATTGAGCACTGATTGAGCAGATAAGCACATGTCATTCTCATTTCAGAAAGGTATTGGTTAGCTTGCTGCTAGCAGCTCAGTTATGTTATGATGTTAGAGGCTATGCAAGGAATGCTTTAGTCCAGCGATATGCAGTTTTTATTGCGCCTTGCATTCAGCAGGAAGATCTTTAGCTTGAATCTGTGGCCTAGGTATTCACCTTGGTATTTCTTTTGGCACAAAGTGAAGGAGTATTTAAGAGAAAATGCACAATGTGTTTCTTATGTTGTTATGAACAACTTGTTACTCTTTCTCATTAGGCTTCAGCCACTGAAGAAATATATAAATAAGGGCTGACTTCCTGTAAGACGTGTCCAAAGCTGGGACGGAATAAAAGGAGACACTTGTAAATGATAGTGCTATCGTTTGAGAAAGGGTAAGTTGAGACTGACTTTCATGCGTATTCACAGACCAAGCATCATAAAGATACCAGCATGATCTTCATTGCGGGCTTAGAGCCGGTATTAGCTTTTGAGAGGTAAGAGGATTTTGAGGGCTCGTTGGTCTAGGGGTATGATTCTCGCTTTGAGTGCGAGAGGTCCCGGGTTCAAATCCCGGACGAGCCCTTTTCTTGGTACTCTTTTCAAGTTGTTTTGAAGTTTGCGTTTCAAAACCAACATCAATTTTTTCTTTGCAGTAGTGGATAATTCTTTGCTAGAGTCTCATGCTTCAGCCCTGCCCAGTCTGAGCTAATACCAAACATCTGGTCTTGCATGGCATGTACGAGCGTTCAGCTAGGGATGTCGGGCAGGTTGCATGAAAGAAATCTAAAGCCAGAGGCCCATGGAATAGCCAGTTCGGAGCAGTTTCATTACAGAAAAATCAACTGTAGGTATCTGTTTCTGTAGTGTAGTGGTTATCACGTTTGCCTCACACGCGAAAGGTCCCCGGTTCGAAACCGGGCAGAAACAGTTGTTATATTGTGTTGGCTACAATGTTGATAGGTGCCGTTTTGCCATGGAATTGTCCAAGCCCTGAAGATTATTTCATGCAATCTCGTTCCAAGAAAGGGAATTCTCTCAAAACACTAAAGTAATCGGCGTGTGGATGTATCTGTTGGTTCTCAGACCTTGCTTTCAAAAGAGCCATGCAATCGGTTCACTGCTCACCTAGAACAAGCATTAACATGGAGAATTGTTGGCACCAACAGGAATCTTATTTTAGTGGAGTGTTTCTGGCTTTGAGTGCAGAGGCCCTCGGCTCAATTCCAAGATGATCCTTCTCAAGGTGATGATACAAATGCATTGTCACCTTTACGTTTAATGTCAGAATCATTTATTTCCAGTTGGTGGTGTAAGAATGTTTGCAACAGTATGGCGATTTTTCCTAGCCATGCATGAATGAAAGCATATCACTCGCCTTTAGGTGTTTTTCTAATACATTGATATTTGCATCTTCCTTCTTAGCCTGCATGTTTGACTATCTTACAGGCTGCATGTAATAAGTATCACATCAGGGCCCTTCTTCTACTCAATTCACAACTGTTCTATCACGACATAGATAAGAAAGCTGCATCTGCTTTTGTTGTGTAGTGGTAATCAGGTTTACCTGACGTGTGAAAGCCCCATGCTTTGAAAGTACACAGTAACAAAGAAACCGATGACTTTTATAAAAAGGTGTCATGTGTGTCTCTTACTTTGCACAAAAAGTGCCAGAGATGACTTCATTTGCAATCACTTGAAAAGTAGGGATTCTCCAATAAATGGTAAATGGTTGAAACAAATCTGAAGAAATGCATGACATACCTGTGTGTGTGTGTGTACGCATGTATGTATATATAGGGAGAGAGAGAGCGTCAATATAAACAGACTTTATTTCAATCAAGCTGTCTTTTCTATCCTTCAGGAGCAGAATGTTCTGATCATCAGCGCTCCAGAATGTAGTGTTTTCTTGGCAAGCATCACATATTGTGATGTGTTAGCTAAAAGTTCCATATCCTAGAGACTGATATATTCCTCTGTACTTGTACCTTGGGGATTCATCAAAACCTGGCATCATAAGCAGCTTTCTACTGCCATAGACTGGACAGCGAAACAATTTAAAATATCCCAGAAAAAGAAAATAAGCATGCTTAATCAGAGCTTTCTGGACAGGAAGGACATTTGAGCAAGTGAGGAATAAGCACTGCTTTTGTTAATTTGCATAGGCAGAATAGAGACTTCTGGGAAAAGGCCGAAATTACAGTCACAGAAAATGGCTGCATCTATAGAGAACGCTAAGAAGTGTTGGCAGCTTTTCCTCTGACCCTGACCACTTTTACAAGCAATCCTATGATAGTCAGCAGGACCCACCCTAAAAAGGAAGGGGCATCCACTTGGACCCTTTCCACCTTTTCTAAATCTCGCCTGATTGAGCACTGATTGAGCAGATAAGCACATGTCATTCTCATTTCAGAAAGGTATTGGTTAGCTTGCTGCTAGCAGCTCAGTTATGTTATGATGTTAGAGGCTATGCAAGGAATGCTTTCGTCCAGCGATATGCAGTTTTTATTGCGCCTTGCATTCAGCAGGAAGATCTTTAGCTTGAATCTGTGACCTAGGTATTCACCTTGGTATTTCTTTTGGCACAAAGTGAAGGAGTATTTGAGAGAAAATGCACAATGTGTTTCTTATGTTGTTATGAACAACTTGTTACTCTTTCTCATTAAGCTTCAGCCACTGCAGAAATATATAAATAAGGGCTGACTTCCTGTAAGACGTGTCCAAAGCTGGGACGGAATAAAAGGAGACACTTGTAAATGATAGTGCTATCGTTTGAGAAAGGGTAAGTTGAGACTGACTTTCATGCGTATTCACAGACCAAGCATCATAAAGATACCAGCATGATCTTCATTGCGGGCTTAGAGCCGGTATTAGCTTTTGAGAGGTAAGAGGATTTTGAGGGCTCGTTGGTCTAGGGGTATGATTCTCGCTTTGGGTGCGAGAGGTCCCGGGTTCAAATCCCGGACCAGCCCTTTTCTTGGTACTCTTTTCAAGTTGTTTTGAAGTTTGCGTTTCAAAACCAACATCAATTTTTTCTTTGCAGTAGTGGATAATTCTTTGCTAGAGTCTCATGCTTCAGCCCTGCCCAGTCTGAGCTAATACCAAACATCTGGTCTTGCATGGCATGTACGAGCGTTCAGCTAGGGATGTCGGGCAGGTTGCATGAAAGAAATCTAAAGCCAGAGGCCCATGGAATAGCCAGTTCGGAGCAGTTTCATTACAGAAAAATCAACTGTAGGTATCTGTTTCTGTAGTGTAGTGGTTATCACGTTTGCCTCACACGCGAAAGGTCCCCGGTTCGAAACCGGGCAGAAACAGTTGTTATATTGTGTTGGCTACAATGTTGATAGGTGCCGTTTTGCCATGGAATTGTCCAAGCCCTGAAGATTATTTCATGCAATCTCGTTCCAAGAAAGGGAATGCTCTCAAAACACTAAAGTAATCGGCGTGTGGATGTATCTGTTTGTTCTCAGACCTTGCTTTCAAAAGAGCCGTGCAATCGGTTCACTGCTCACCTAGAACAAGCATTAACATGGAGAATTGTTGGCACCAACAGGAATCTTATTTTAGTGGAGTGTTTCTGGCTTTGAGTGCAGAGGCCCTCGGCTCAATTCCAAGATGATCCTTCTCAAGGTGATGATACAAATGCATTGTCACCTTTACGTTTAATGTCAGAATCATTTATTTCCAGTTGGTGGTGTAAGAATGTTTGCAACAGTATGGCGATTTTTCCTAGCCATGCATGAATGAAAGCATATCACTCGCCTTTAGGTGTTTTTCTAATACATTGATATTTGCATCTTCCTTCCTAGCCTGCATGTTTGACTATCTTACAGGCTGCATGTAATAAGTATCACATCAGGGCCCTTCTTCTACTCAATTCACAACTGTTCTATCACGACATAGATAAGAAAGCTGCATCTGCTTTTGTTGTGTAGTGGTAATCAGGTTTACCTGACGTGTGAAAGCCCCATGCTTTGAAAGTACACAGTAACAAATAAACCGATGACTTTTATAAAAAGGTGTCATGTGTGTCTCTTACTTTGCACAAAAAGTGCCAGAGATGACTTCATTTGCAGTCACTTGAAAAGTAGGGATTCTCCAATAAATGGTAAATGGTTGAAACAAATCTGAAGAAATGCATGACATACCTGTGTGTGTGTGTGTACGCATGTATGTATATATAGGGAGAGAGAGAGCGTCAATATAAACAGACTTTATTTCAATCAAGCTGTCTTTTCTATCCTTCAGGAGCAGAATGTTCTGATCATCAGCGCTCCAGAATGTAGTGTTTTCTTGGCAAGCATCACATATTGTGATGTGTTAGCTAAAAGTTCCATATCCTAGAGACTGATATATTCCTCTGTACTTGTACCTTGGGTTTTCATCAAAACCTGGCATCATAAGCAGCTTTCTACTGCCACAGACTGGACAGCGAAACAATTTAAAATATCCCAGAAAAAGAAAATAAGCATGCTTAATCAGAGCTTTCTGGACAGGAAGGACATTTGAGCAAGTGAGGAATAAGCACTGCTTTTGTTAATTTGCATAGGCAGAATAGAGACTTCTGGGAAAAGGCCGAAATTACAGTCACAGAAAATGGCTGCATCTATAGAGAACGCTAAGAAGTGTTGGCAGCTTTTCCTCTGACCCTGGCCACTTTTACAAGCAATCCTATGATAGTCAGCAGGACCCACCCTAAAAAGGAAGGGGCATCCACTTGGACCCTTTCCACCTTTTCTAAATCTCGCCTGATCGAGCCTGATTGAGCACTGATTGAGCAGATAAGCACATGTCATTCTCATTTCAGAAAGGTATTGGTTAGCTTGCTGCTAGCAGCTCAGTTATGTTATGATGTTAGAGGCTATGCAAGGAATGCTTTAGTCCAGCGATATGCAGTTTTTATTGCGCCTTGCATTCAGCAGGAAGATCTTTAGCTTGAATCTGTGGCCTAGGTATTCACCTTGGTATTTCTTTTGGCACAAAGTGAAGGAGTATTTAAGAGAAAATGCACAATGTGTTTCTTATGTTGTTATGAACAACTTGTTACTCTTTCTCATTAGGCTTCAGCCACTGAAGAAATATATAAATAAGGGCTGACTTCCTGTAAGACGTGTCCAAAGCTGGGACGGAATAAAAGGAGACACTTGTAAATGATAGTGCTATCGTTTGAGAAAGGGTAA
Organism: Triturus cristatus; assembly: GCF_964204655.1. Classification (NCBI taxonomy): domain Eukaryota; kingdom Metazoa; phylum Chordata; class Amphibia; order Caudata; family Salamandridae; genus Triturus; species Triturus cristatus. Next base: position 739,009,650 of record NC_140591.1, on the reverse strand, counting down.
GTTGAGACTGACTTTCATGCGTATTCACAGACCAAGCATCATAAAGATACCAGCATGATCTTCATTGCGGGCTTAGAGCCGGTATTAGCTTTTGAGAGGTAAGAGGATTTTGAGGGCTCGTTGGTCTAGGGGTATGATTCTCGCTTTGAGTGCGAGAGGTCCCGGGTTCAAATCCCGGACGAGCCCTTTTCTTGGTACTCTTTTCAAGTTGTTTTGAAGTTTGCGTTTCAAAACCAACATCAATTTTTTCTTTGCAGTAGTGGATAATTCTTTGCTAGAGTCTCATGCTTCAGCCCTGCCCAGTCTGAGCTAATACCAAACATCTGGTCTTGCATGGCATGTACGAGCGTTCAGCTAGGGATGTCGGGCAGGTTGCATGAAAGAAATCTAAAGCCAGAGGCCCATGGAATAGCCAGTTCGGAGCAGTTTCATTACAGAAAAATCAACTGTAGGTATCTGTTTCTGTAGTGTAGTGGTTATCACGTTTGCCTCACACGCGAAAGGTCCCCGGTTCGAAACCGGGCAGAAACAGTTGTTATATTGTGTTGGCTACAATGTTGATAGGTGCCGTTTTGCCATGGAATTGTCCAAGCCCTGAAGATTATTTCATGCAATCTCGTTCCAAGAAAGGGAATTCTCTCAAAACACTAAAGTAATCGGCGTGTGGATGTATCTGTTGGTTCTCAGACCTTGCTTTCAAAAGAGCCATGCAATCGGTTCACTGCTCACCTAGAACAAGCATTAACATGGAGAATTGTTGGCACCAACAGGAATCTTATTTTAGTGGAGTGTTTCTGGCTTTGAGTGCAGAGGCCCTCGGCTCAATTCCAAGATGATCCTTCTCAAGGTGATGATACAAATGCATTGTCACCTTTACGTTTAATGTCAGAATCATTTATTTCCAGTTGGTGGTGTAAGAATGTTTGCAACAGTATGGCGATTTTTCCTAGCCATGCATGAATGAAAGCATATCACTCGCCTTTAGGTGTTTTTCTAATACATTGATATTTGCATCTTCCTTCTTAGCCTGCATGTTTGACTATCTTACAGGCTGCATGTAATAAGTATCACATCAGGGCCCTTCTTCTACTCAATTCACAACTGTTCTATCACGACATAGATAAGAAAGCTGCATCTGCTTTTGTTGTGTAGTGGTAATCAGGTTTACCTGACGTGTGAAAGCCCCATGCTTTGAAAGTACACAGTAACAAAGAAACCGATGACTTTTATAAAAAGGTGTCATGTGTGTCTCTTACTTTGCACAAAAAGTGCCAGAGATGACTTCATTTGCAATCACTTGAAAAGTAGGGATTCTCCAATAAATGGTAAATGGTTGAAACAAATCTGAAGAAATGCATGACATACCTGTGTGTGTGTGTGTACGCATGTATGTATATATAGGGAGAGAGAGAGCGTCAATATAAACAGACTTTATTTCAATCAAGCTGTCTTTTCTATCCTTCAGGAGCAGAATGTTCTGATCATCAGCGCTCCAGAATGTAGTGTTTTCTTGGCAAGCATCACATATTGTGATGTGTTAGCTAAAAGTTCCATATCCTAGAGACTGATATATTCCTCTGTACTTGTACCTTGGGGATTCATCAAAACCTGGCATCATAAGCAGCTTTCTACTGCCACAGACTGGACAGCGAAACAATTTAAAATATCCCAGAAAAAGAAAATAAGCATGCTTAATCAGAGCTTTCTGGACAGGAAGGACATTTGAGCAAGTGAGGAATAAGCACTGCTTTTGTTAATTTGCATAGGCAGAATAGAGACTTCTGGGAAAAGGCCGAAATTACAGTCACAGAAAATGGCTGCATCTATAGAGAACGCTAAGAAGTGTTGGCAGCTTTTCCTCTGACCCTGGCCACTTTTACAAGCAATCCTATGATAGTCAGCAGGACCCACCCTAAAAAGGAAGGGGCATCCACTTGGACCCTTTCCACCTTTTCTAAATCTCGCCTGATCGAGCCTGATTGAGCACTGATTGAGCAGATAAGCACATGTCATTCTCATTTCAGAAAGGTATTGGTTAGCTTGCTGCTAGCAGCTCAGTTATGTTATGATGTTAGAGGCTATGCAAGGAATGCTTTAGTCCAGCGATATGCAGTTTTTATTGCGCCTTGCATTCAGCAGGAAGATCTTTAGCTTGAATCTGTGGCCTAGGTATTCACCTTGGTATTTCTTTTGGCACAAAGTGAAGGAGTATTTAAGAGAAAATGCACAATGTGTTTCTTATGTTGTTATGAACAACTTGTTACTCTTTCTCATTAGGCTTCAGCCACTGAAGAAATATATAAATAAGGGCTGACTTCCTGTAAGACGTGTCCAAAGCTGGGACGGAATAAAAGGAGACACTTGTAAATGATAGTGCTATCGTTTGAGAAAGGGTAAGTTGAGACTGACTTTCATGCGTATTCACAGACCAAGCATCATAAAGATACCAGCATGATCTTCATTGCGGGCTTAGAGCCGGTATTAGCTTTTGAGAGGTAAGAGGATTTTGAGGGCTCGTTGGTCTAGGGGTATGATTCTCGCTTTGAGTGCGAGAGGTCCCGGGTTCAAATCCCGGACGAGCCCTTTTCTTGGTACTCTTTTCAAGTTGTTTTGAAGTTTGCGTTTCAAAACCAACATCAATTTTTTCTTTGCAGTAGTGGATAATTCTTTGCTAGAGTCTCATGCTTCAGCCCTGCCCAGTCTGAGCTAATACCAAACATCTGGTCTTGCATGGCATGTACGAGCGTTCAGCTAGGGATGTCGGGCAGGTTGCATGAAAGAAATCTAAAGCCAGAGGCCCATGGAATAGCCAGTTCGGAGCAGTTTCATTACAGAAAAATCAACTGTAGGTATCTGTTTCTGTAGTGTAGTGGTTATCACGTTTGCCTCACACGCGAAAGGTCCCCGGTTCGAAACCGGGCAGAAACAGTTGTTATATTGTGTTGGCTACAATGTTGATAGGTGCCGTTTTGCCATGGAATTGTCCAAGCCCTGAAGATTATTTCATGCAATCTCGTTCCAAGAAAGGGAATTCTCTCAAAACACTAAAGTAATCGGCGTGTGGATGTATCTGTTGGTTCTCAGACCTTGCTTTCAAAAGAGCCATGCAATCGGTTCACTGCTCACCTAGAACAAGCATTAACATGGAGAATTGTTGGCACCAACAGGAATCTTATTTTAGTGGAGTGTTTCTGGCTTTGAGTGCAGAGGCCCTCGGCTCAATTCCAAGATGATCCTTCTCAAGGTGATGATACAAATGCATTGTCACCTTTACGTTTAATGTCAGAATCATTTATTTCCAGTTGGTGGTGTAAGAATGTTTGCAACAGTATGGCGATTTTTCCTAGCCATGCATGAATGAAAGCATATCACTCGCCTTTAGGTGTTTTTCTAATACATTGATATTTGCATCTTCCTTCTTAGCCTGCATGTTTGACTATCTTACAGGCTGCATGTAATAAGTATCACATCAGGGCCCTTCTTCTACTCAATTCACAACTGTTCTATCACGACATAGATAAGAAAGCTGCATCTGCTTTTGTTGTGTAGTGGTAATCAGGTTTACCTGACGTGTGAAAGCCCCATGCTTTGAAAGTACACAGTAACAAAGAAACCGATGACTTTTATAAAAAGGTGTCATGTGTGTCTCTTACTTTGCACAAAAAGTGCCAGAGATGACTTCATTTGCAATCACTTGAAAAGTAGGGATTCTCCAATAAATGGTAAATGGTTGAAACAAATCTGAAGAAATGCATGACATACCTGTGTGTGTGTGTGTACGCATGTATGTATATATAGGGAGAGAGAGAGCGTCAATATAAACAGACTTTATTTCAATCAAGCTGTCTTTTCTATCCTTCAGGAGCAGAATGTTCTGATCATCAGCGCTCCAGAATGTAGTGTTTTCTTGGCAAGCATCACATATTGTGATGTGTTAGCTAAAAGTTCCATATCCTAGAGACTGATATATTCCTCTGTACTTGTACCTTGGGGATTCATCAAAACCTGGCATCATAAGCAGCTTTCTACTGCCATAGACTGGACAGCGAAACAATTTAAAATATCCCAGAAAAAGAAAATAAGCATGCTTAATCAGAGCTTTCTGGACAGGAAGGACATTTGAGCAAGTGAGGAATAAGCACTGCTTTTGTTAATTTGCATAGGCAGAATAGAGACTTCTGGGAAAAGGCCGAAATTACAGTCACAGAAAATGGCTGCATCTATAGAGAACGCTAAGAAGTGTTGGCAGCTTTTCCTCTGACCCTGACCACTTTTACAAGCAATCCTATGATAGTCAGCAGGACCCACCCTAAAAAGGAAGGGGCATCCACTTGGACCCTTTCCACCTTTTCTAAATCTCGCCTGATTGAGCACTGATTGAGCAGATAAGCACATGTCATTCTCATTTCAGAAAGGTATTGGTTAGCTTGCTGCTAGCAGCTCAGTTATGTTATGATGTTAGAGGCTATGCAAGGAATGCTTTCGTCCAGCGATATGCAGTTTTTATTGCGCCTTGCATTCAGCAGGAAGATCTTTAGCTTGAATCTGTGACCTAGGTATTCACCTTGGTATTTCTTTTGGCACAAAGTGAAGGAGTATTTGAGAGAAAATGCACAATGTGTTTCTTATGTTGTTATGAACAACTTGTTACTCTTTCTCATTAAGCTTCAGCCACTGCAGAAATATATAAATAAGGGCTGACTTCCTGTAAGACGTGTCCAAAGCTGGGACGGAATAAAAGGAGACACTTGTAAATGATAGTGCTATCGTTTGAGAAAGGGTAAGTTGAGACTGACTTTCATGCGTATTCACAGACCAAGCATCATAAAGATACCAGCATGATCTTCATTGCGGGCTTAGAGCCGGTATTAGCTTTTGAGAGGTAAGAGGATTTTGAGGGCTCGTTGGTCTAGGGGTATGATTCTCGCTTTGGGTGCGAGAGGTCCCGGGTTCAAATCCCGGACCAGCCCTTTTCTTGGTACTCTTTTCAAGTTGTTTTGAAGTTTGCGTTTCAAAACCAACATCAATTTTTTCTTTGCAGTAGTGGATAATTCTTTGCTAGAGTCTCATGCTTCAGCCCTGCCCAGTCTGAGCTAATACCAAACATCTGGTCTTGCATGGCATGTACGAGCGTTCAGCTAGGGATGTCGGGCAGGTTGCATGAAAGAAATCTAAAGCCAGAGGCCCATGGAATAGCCAGTTCGGAGCAGTTTCATTACAGAAAAATCAACTGTAGGTATCTGTTTCTGTAGTGTAGTGGTTATCACGTTTGCCTCACACGCGAAAGGTCCCCGGTTCGAAACCGGGCAGAAACAGTTGTTATATTGTGTTGGCTACAATGTTGATAGGTGCCGTTTTGCCATGGAATTGTCCAAGCCCTGAAGATTATTTCATGCAATCTCGTTCCAAGAAAGGGAATGCTCTCAAAACACTAAAGTAATCGGCGTGTGGATGTATCTGTTTGTTCTCAGACCTTGCTTTCAAAAGAGCCCTGCAATCGGTTCACTGCTCACCTAGAACAAGCATTAACATGGAGAATTGTTGGCACCAACAGGAATCTTATTTTAGTGGAGTGTTTCTGGCTTTGAGTGCAGAGGCCCTCGGCTCAATTCCAAGATGATCCTTCTCAAGGTGATGATACAAATGCATTGTCACCTTTACGTTTAATGTCAGAATCATTTATTTCCAGTTGGTGGTGTAAGAATGTTTGCAACAGTATGGCGATTTTTCCTAGCCATGCATGAATGAAAGCATATCACTCGCCTTTAGGTGTTTTTCTAATACATTGATATTTGCATCTTCCTTCCTAGCCTGCATGTTTGACTATCTTACAGGCTGCATGTAATAAGTATCACATCAGGGCCCTTCTTCTACTCAATTCACAACTGTTCTATCACGACATAGATAAGAAAGCTGCATCTGCTTTTGTTGTGTAGTGGTAATCAGGTTTACCTGACGTGTGAAAGCCCCATGCTTTGAAAGTACACAGTAACAAAGAAACCGATGACTTTTATAAAAAGGTGTCATGTGTGTCTCTTACTTTGCACAAAAAGTGCCAGAGATGACTTCATTTGCAGTCACTTGAAAAGTAGGGATTCTCCAATAAATGGTAAATGGTTGAAACAAATCTGAAGAAATGCATGACATACCTGTGTGTGTGTGTGTACGCATGTATGTATATATAGGGAGAGAGAGAGCGTCAATATAAACAGACTTTATTTCAATCAAGCTGTCTTTTCTATCCTTCAGGAGCAGAATGTTCTGATCATCAGCGCTCCAGAATGTAGTGTTTTCTTGGCAAGCATCACATATTGTGATGTGTTAGCTAAAAGTTCCATATCCTAGAGACTGATATATTCCTCTGTACTTGTACCTTGGGTTTTCATCAAAACCTGGCATCATAAGCAGCTTTCTACTGCCACAGACTGGACAGCGAAACAATTTAAAATATCCCAGAAAAAGAAAATAAGCATGCTTAATCAGAGCTTTCTGGACAGGAAGGACATTTGAGCAAGTGAGGAATAAGCACTGCTTTTGTTAATTTGCATAGGCAGAATAGAGACTTCTGGGAAAAGGCCGAAATTACAGTCACAGAAAATGGCTGCATCTATAGAGAACGCTAAGAAGTGTTGGCAGCTTTTCCTCTGACCCTGGCCACTTTTACAAGCAATCCTATGATAGTCAGCAGGACCCACCCTAAAAAGGAAGGGGCATCCACTTGGACCCTTTCCACCTTTTCTAAATCTCGCCTGATCGAGCCTGATTGAGCACTGATTGAGCAGATAAGCACATGTCATTCTCATTTCAGAAAGGTATTGGTTAGCTTGCTGCTAGCAGCTCAGTTATGTTATGATGTTAGAGGCTATGCAAGGAATGCTTTAGTCCAGCGATATGCAGTTTTTATTGCGCCTTGCATTCAGCAGGAAGATCTTTAGCTTGAATCTGTGGCCTAGGTATTCACCTTGGTATTTCTTTTGGCACAAAGTGAAGGAGTATTTAAGAGAAAATGCACAATGTGTTTCTTATGTTGTTATGAACAACTTGTTACTCTTTCTCATTAGGCTTCAGCCACTGAAGAAATATATAAATAAGGGCTGACTTCCTGTAAGACGTGTCCAAAGCTGGGACGGAATAAAAGGAGACACTTGTAAATGATAGTGCTATCGTTTGAGAAAGGGTAAGTTGAGACTGACTTTCATGCGTATTCACAGACCAAGCATCATAAAGATACCAGCATGATCTTCATTGCGGGCTTAGAGCCGGTATTAGCTTTTGAGAGGTAAGAGGATTTTGAGGGCTCGTTGGTCTAGGGGTATGATTCTCGCTTTGAGTGCGAGAGGTCCCGGGTTCAAATCCCGGACGAGCCCTTTTCTTGGTACTCTTTTCAAGTTGTTTTGAAGTTTGCGTTTCAAAACCAACATCAATTTTTTCTTTGCAGTAGTGGATAATTCTTTGCTAGAGTCTCATGCTTCAGCCCTGCCCAGTCTGAGCTAATACCAAACATCTGGTCTTGCATGGCATGTACGAGCGTTCAGCTAGGGATGTCGGGCAGGTTGCATGAAAGAAATCTAAAGCCAGAGGCCCATGGAATAGCCAGTTCGGAGCAGTTTCATTACAGAAAAATCAACTGTAGGTATCTGTTTCTGTAGTGTAGTGGTTATCACGTTTGCCTCACACGCGAAAGGTCCCCGGTTCGAAACCGGGCAGAAACAGTTGTTATATTGTGTTGGCTACAATGTTGATAGGTGCCGTTTTGCCATGGAATTGTCCAAGCCCTGAAGATTATTTCATGCAATCTCGTTCCAAGAAAGGGAATTCTCTCAAAACACTAAAGTAATCGGCGTGTGGATGTATCTGTTGGTTCTCAGACCTTGCTTTCAAAAGAGCCATGCAATCGGTTCACTGCTCACCTAGAACAAGCATTAACATGGAGAATTGTTGGCACCAACAGGAATCTTATTTTAGTGGAGTGTTTCTGGCTTTGAGTGCAGAGGCCCTCGGCTCAATTCCAAGATGATCCTTCTCAAGGTGATGATACAAATGCATTGTCACCTTTACGTTTAATGTCAGAATCATTTTTTTCCAGTTGGTGGTGTAAGAATGTTTGCAACAGTATGGCGATTTTTCCTAGCCATGCATGAATGAAAGCATATCACTCGCCTTTAGGTGTTTTTCTAATACATTGATATTTGCATCTTCCTTCTTAGCCTGCATGTTTGACTATCTTACAGGCTGCATGTAATAAGTATCACATCAGGGCCCTTCTTCTACTCAATTCACAACTGTTCTATCACGACATAGATAAGAAAGCTGCATCTGCTTTTGTTGTGTAGTGGTAATCAGGTTTACCTGACGTGTGAAAGCCCCATGCTTTGAAAGTACACAGTAACAAAGAAACCGATGACTTTTATAAAAAGGTGTCATGTGTGTCTCTTACTTTGCACAAAAAGTGCCAGAGATGACTTCATTTGCAATCACTTGAAAAGTAGGGATTCTCCAATAAATGGTAAATGGTTGAAACAAATCTGAAGAAATGCATGACATACCTGTGTGTGTGTGTGTACGCATGTATGTATATATAGGGAGAGAGAGAGCGTCAATATAAACAGACTTTATTTCAATCAAGCTGTCTTTTCTATCCTTCAGGAGCAGAATGTTCTGATCATCAGCGCTCCAGAATGTAGTGTTTTCTTGGCAAGCATCACATATTGTGATGTGTTAGCTAAAAGTTCCATATCCTAGAGACTGATATATTCCTCTGTACTTGTACCTTGGGGATTCATCAAAACCTGGCATCATAAGCAGCTTTCTACTGCCACAGACTGGACAGCGAAACAATTTAAAATATCCCAGAAAAAGAAAATAAGCATGCTTAATCAGAGCTTTCTGGACAGGAAGGACATTTGAGCAAGTGAGGAATAAGCACTGCTTTTGTTAATTTGCATAGGCAGAATAGAGACTTCTGGGAAAAGGCCGAAATTACAGTCACAGAAAATGGCTGCATCTATAGAGAACGCTAAGAAGTGTTGGCAGCTTTTCCTCTGACCCTGGCCACTTTTACAAGCAATCCTATGATAGTCAGCAGGACCCACCCTAAAAAGGAAGGGGCATCCACTTGGACCCTTTCCACCTTTTCTAAATCTCGCCTGATCGAGCCTGATTGAGCACTGATTGAGCAGATAAGCACATGTCATTCTCATTTCAGAAAGGTATTGGTTAGCTTGCTGCTAGCAGCTCAGTTATGTTATGATGTTAGAGGCTATGCAAGGAATGCTTTAGTCCAGCGATATGCAGTTTTTATTGCGCCTTGCATTCAGCAGGAAGATCTTTAGCTTGAATCTGTGGCCTAGGTATTCACCTTGGTATTTCTTTTGGCACAAAGTGAAGGAGTATTTAAGAGAAAATGCACAATGTGTTTCTTATGTTGTTATGAACAACTTGTTACTCTTTCTCATTAGGCTTCAGCCACTGAAGAAATATATAAATAAGGGCTGACTTCCTGTAAGACGTGTCCAAAGCTGGGACGGAATAAAAGGAGACACTTGTAAATGATAGTGCTATCGTTTGAGAAAGGGTAAGTTGAGACTGACTTTCATGCGTATTCACAGACCAAGCATCATAAAGATACCAGCATGATCTTCATTGCGGGCTTAGAGCCGGTATTAGCTTTTGAGAGGTAAGAGGATTTTGAGGGCTCGTTGGTCTAGGGGTATGATTCTCGCTTTGAGTGCGAGAGGTCCCGGGTTCAAATCCCGGACGAGCCCTTTTCTTGGTACTCTTTTCAAGTTGTTTTGAAGTTTGCGTTTCAAAACCAACATCAATTTTTTCTTTGCAGTAGTGGATAATTCTTTGCTAGAGTCTCATGCTTCAGCCCTGCCCAGTCTGAGCTAATACCAAACATCTGGTCTTGCATGGCATGTACGAGCGTTCAGCTAGGGATGTCGGGCAGGTTGCATGAAAGAAATCTAAAGCCAGAGGCCCATGGAATAGCCAGTTCGGAGCAGTTTCATTACAGAAAAATCAACTGTAGGTATCTGTTTCTGTAGTGTAGTGGTTATCACGTTTGCCTCACACGCGAAAGGTCCCCGGTTCGAAACCGGGCAGAAACAGTTGTTATATTGTGTTGGCTACAATGTTGATAGGTGCCGTTTTGCCATGGAATTGTCCAAGCCCTGAAGATTATTTCATGCAATCTCGTTCCAAGAAAGGGAATTCTCTCAAAACACTAAAGTAATCGGCGTGTGGATGTATCTGTTGGTTCTCAGACCTTGCTTTCAAAAGAGCCATGCAATCGGTTCACTGCTCACCTAGAACAAGCATTAACATGGAGAATTGTTGGCACCAACAGGAATCTTATTTTAGTGGAGTGTTTCTGGCTTTGAGTGCAGAGGCCCTCGGCTCAATTCCAAGATGATCCTTCTCAAGGTGATGATACAAATGCATTGTCACCTTTACGTTTAATGTCAGAATCATTTATTTCCAGTTGGTGGTGTAAGAATGTTTGCAACAGTATGGCGATTTTTCCTAGCCATGCATGAATGAAAGCATATCACTCGCCTTTAGGTGTTTTTCTAATACATTGATATTTGCATCTTCCTTCTTAGCCTGCATGTTTGACTATCTTACAGGCTGCATGTAATAAGTATCACATCAGGGCCCTTCTTCTACTCAATTCACAACTGTTCTATCACGACATAGATAAGAAAGCTGCATCTGCTTTTGTTGTGTAGTGGTAATCAGGTTTACCTGACGTGTGAAAGCCCCATGCTTTGAAAGTACACAGTAACAAAGAAACCGATGACTTTTATAAAAAGGTGTCATGTGTGTCTCTTACTTTGCACAAAAAGTGCCAGAGATGACTTCATTTGCAATCACTTGAAAAGTAGGGATTCTCCAATAAATGGTAAATGGTTGAAACAAATCTGAAGAAATGCATGACATACCTGTGTGTGTGTGTGTACGCATGTATGTATATATAGGGAGAGAGAGAGCGTCAATATAAACAGACTTTATTTCAATCAAGCTGTCTTTTCTATCCTTCAGGAGCAGAATGTTCTGATCATCAGCGCTCCAGAATGTAGTGTTTTCTTGGCAAGCATCACATATTGTGATGTGTTAGCTAAAAGTTCCATATCCTAGAGACTGATATATTCCTCTGTACTTGTACCTTGGGGATTCATCAAAACCTGGCATCATAAGCAGCTTTCTACTGCCATAGACTGGACAGCGAAACAATTTAAAATATCCCAGAAAAAGAAAATAAGCATGCTTAATCAGAGCTTTCTGGACAGGAAGGACATTTGAGCAAGTGAGGAATAAGCACTGCTTTTGTTAATTTGCATAGGCAGAATAGAGACTTCTGGGAAAAGGCCGAAATTACAGTCACAGAAAATGGCTGCATCTATAGAGAACGCTAAGAAGTGTTGGCAGCTTTTCCTCTGACCCTGACCACTTTTACAAGCAATCCTATGATAGTCAGCAGGACCCACCCTAAAAAGGAAGGGGCATCCACTTGGACCCTTTCCACCTTTTCTAAATCTCGCCTGATTGAGCACTGATTGAGCAGATAAGCACATGTCATTCTCATTTCAGAAAGGTATTGGTTAGCTTGCTGCTAGCAGCTCAGTTATGTTATGATGTTAGAGGCTATGCAAGGAATGCTTTCGTCCAGCGATATGCAGTTTTTATTGCGCCTTGCATTCAGCAGGAAGATCTTTAGCTTGAATCTGTGACCTAGGTATTCACCTTGGTATTTCTTTTGGCACAAAGTGAAGGAGTATTTGAGAGAAAATGCACAATGTGTTTCTTATGTTGTTATGAACAACTTGTTACTCTTTCTCATTAAGCTTCAGCCACTGCAGAAATATATAAATAAGGGCTGACTTCCTGTAAGACGTGTCCAAAGCTGGGACGGAATAAAAGGAGACACTTGTAAATGATAGTGCTATCGTTTGAGAAAGGGTAAGTTGAGACTGACTTTCATGCGTATTCACAGACCAAGCATCATAAAGATACCAGCATGATCTTCATTGCGGGCTTAGAGCCGGTATTAGCTTTTGAGAGGTAAGAGGATTTTGAGGGCTCGTTGGTCTAGGGGTATGATTCTCGCTTTGGGTGCGAGAGGTCCCGGGTTCAAATCCCGGACCAGCCCTTTTCTTGGTACTCTTTTCAAGTTGTTTTGAAGTTTGCGTTTCAAAACCAACATCAATTTTTTCTTTGCAGTAGTGGATAATTCTTTGCTAGAGTCTCATGCTTCAGCCCTGCCCAGTCTGAGCTAATACCAAACATCTGGTCTTGCATGGCATGTACGAGCGTTCAGCTAGGGATGTCGGGCAGGTTGCATGAAAGAAATCTAAAGCCAGAGGCCCATGGAATAGCCAGTTCGGAGCAGTTTCATTACAGAAAAATCAACTGTAGGTATCTGTTTCTGTAGTGTAGTGGTTATCACGTTTGCCTCACACGCGAAAGGTCCCCGGTTCGAAACCGGGCAGAAACAGTTGTTATATTGTGTTGGCTACAATGTTGATAGGTGCCGTTTTGCCATGGAATTGTCCAAGCCCTGAAGATTATTTCATGCAATCTCGTTCCAAGAAAGGGAATGCTCTCAAAACACTAAAGTAATCGGCGTGTGGATGTATCTGTTTGTTCTCAGACCTTGCTTTCAAAAGAGCCCTGCAATCGGTTCACTGCTCACCTAGAACAAGCATTAACATGGAGAATTGTTGGCACCAACAGGAATCTTATTTTAGTGGAGTGTTTCTGGCTTTGAGTGCAGAGGCCCTCGGCTCAATTCCAAGATGATCCTTCTCAAGGTGATGATACAAATGCATTGTCACCTTTACGTTTAATGTCAGAATCATTTATTTCCAGTTGGTGGTGTAAGAATGTTTGCAACAGTATGGCGATTTTTCCTAGCCATGCATGAATGAAAGCATATCACTCGCCTTTAGGTGTTTTTCTAATACATTGATATTTGCATCTTCCTTCCTAGCCTGCATGTTTGACTATCTTACAGGCTGCATGTAATAAGTATCACATCAGGGCCCTTCTTCTACTCAATTCACAACTGTTCTATCACGACATAGATAAGAAAGCTGCATCTGCTTTTGTTGTGTAGTGGTAATCAGGTTTACCTGACGTGTGAAAGCCCCATGCTTTGAAAGTACACAGTAACAAAGAAACCGATGACTTTTATAAAAAGGTGTCATGTGTGTCTCTTACTTTGCACAAAAAGTGCCAGAGATGACTTCATTTGCAGTCACTTGAAAAGTAGGGATTCTCCAATAAATGGTAAATGGTTGAAACAAATCTGAAGAAATGCATGACATACCTGTGTGTGTGTGTGTACGCATGTATGTATATATAGGGAGAGAGAGAGCGTCAATATAAACAGACTTTATTTCAATCAAGCTGTCTTTTCTATCCTTCAGGAGCAGAATGTTCTGATCATCAGCGCTCCAGAATGTAGTGTTTTCTTGGCAAGCATCACATATTGTGATGTGTTAGCTAAAAGTTCCATATCCTAGAGACTGATATATTCCTCTGTACTTGTACCTTGGGTTTTCATCAAAACCTGGCATCATAAGCAGCTTTCTACTGCCACAGACTGGACAGCGAAACAATTTAAAATATCCCAGAAAAAGAAAATAAGCATGCTTAATCAGAGCTTTCTGGACAGGAAGGACATTTGAGCAAGTGAGGAATAAGCACTGCTTTTGTTAATTTGCATAGGCAGAATAGAGACTTCTGGGAAAAGGCCGAAATTACAGTCACAGAAAATGGCTGCATCTATAGAGAACGCTAAGAAGTGTTGGCAGCTTTTCCTCTGACCCTGGCCACTTTTACAAGCAATCCTATGATAGTCAGCAGGACCCACCCTAAAAAGGAAGGGGCATCCACTTGGACCCTTTCCACCTTTTCTAAATCTCGCCTGATCGAGCCTGATTGAGCACTGATTGAGCAGATAAGCACATGTCATTCTCATTTCAGAAAGGTATTGGTTAGCTTGCTGCTAGCAGCTCAGTTATGTTATGATGTTAGAGGCTATGCAAGGAATGCTTTAGTCCAGCGATATGCAGTTTTTATTGCGCCTTGCATTCAGCAGGAAGATCTTTAGCTTGAATCTGTGGCCTAGGTATTCACCTTGGTATTTCTTTTGGCACAAAGTGAAGGAGTATTTAAGAGAAAATGCACAATGTGTTTCTTATGTTGTTATGAACAACTTGTTACTCTTTCTCATTAGGCTTCAGCCACTGAAGAAATATATAAATAAGGGCTGACTTCCTGTAAGACGTGTCCAAAGCTGGGACGGAATAAAAGGAGACACTTGTAAATGATAGTGCTATCGTTTGAGAAAGGGTAAGTTGAGACTGACTTTCATGCGTATTCACAGACCAAGCATCATAAAGATACCAGCATGATCTTCATTGCGGGCTTAGAGCCGGTATTAGCTTTTGAGAGGTAAGAGGATTTTGAGGGCTCGTTGGTCTAGGGGTATGATTCTCGCTTTGAGTGCGAGAGGTCCCGGGTTCAAATCCCGGACGAGCCCTTTTCTTGGTACTCTTTTCAAGTTGTTTTGAAGTTTGCGTTTCAAAACCAACATCAATTTTTTCTTTGCAGTAGTGGATAATTCTTTGCTAGAGTCTCATGCTTCAGCCCTGCCCAGTCTGAGCTAATACCAAACATCTGGTCTTGCATGGCATGTACGAGCGTTCAGCTAGGGATGTCGGGCAGGTTGCATGAAAGAAATCTAAAGCCAGAGGCCCATGGAATAGCCAGTTCGGAGCAGTTTCATTACAGAAAAATCAACTGTAGGTATCTGTTTCTGTAGTGTAGTGGTTATCACGTTCGCCTCACACGCGAAAGGTCCCCGGTTCGAAACCGGGCAGAAACAGTTGTTATATTGTGTTGGCTACAATGTTGATAGGTGCCATTTTGCCATGGAATTGTCCAAGCCCTGAAGATTATTTCATGCAATCTCGTTCCAAGAAAGGGAATTCTCTCAAAACACTAAAGTAATCGGCGTGTGGATGTATCTGTTGGTTCTCAGACCTTGCTTTCAAAAGAGCCATGCAATCGGTTCACTGCTCACCTAGAACAAGCATTAACATGGAGAATTGTTGGCACCAACAGGAATCTTATTTTAGAGGAGTGTTTCTGGCTTTGAGTGCAGAGGCCCTCGGCTCAATTCCAAGATGATCCTTCTCAAGGTGATGATACAAATGCATTGTCACCTTTACGTTTAATGTCAGAATCATTTATTTCCAGTTGGTGGTGTAAGAATGTTTGCAACAGTATGGCGATTTTTCCTAGCCATGCATGAATGAAAGCATATCACTCGCCTTTAGGTGTTTTTCTAATACATTGATATTTGCATCTTCCTTCTTAGCCTGCATGTTTGACTATCTTACAGGCTGCATGTAATAAGTATCACATCAGGGCCCTTCTTCTAATCAATTCACAACTGTTCTATCACGACATAGATAAGAAAGCTGCATCTGCTTTTGTTGTGTAGTGGTAATCAGGTTTACCTGACGTGTGAAAGCCCCATGCTTTGAAAGTACACAGTAACAAAGAAACCGATGACTTTTATAAAAAGGTGTCATGTGTGTCTCTTACTTTGCACAAAAAGTGCCAGAGATGACTTCATTTGCAATCACTTGAAAAGTAGGGATTCTCCAATAAATGGTAAATGGTTGAAACAAATCTGAAGAAATGCATGACATACCTGTGTGTGTGTGTGTACGCATGTATGTATATATAGGGAGAGAGAGAGCGTCAATATAAACAGACTTTATTTCAATCAAGCTGTCTTTTCTATCCTTCAGGAGCAGAATGTTCTGATCATCAGCGCTCCAGAATGTAGTGTTTTCTTGGCAAGCATCACATATTGTGATGTGTTAGCTAAAAGTTCCATATCCTAGAGACTGATATATTCCTCTGTACTTGTACCTTGGGGATTCATCAAAACCTGGCATCATAAGCAGCTTTCTACTGCCACAGACTGGACAGCGAAACAATTTAAAATATCCCAGAAAAAGAAAATAAGCATGCTTAATCAGAGCTTTCTGGACAGGAAGGACATTTGAGCAAGTGAGGAATAAGCACTGCTTTTGTTAATTTGCATAGGCAGAATAGAGACTTCTGGGAAAAGGCCGAAATTACAGTCACAGAAAATGGCTGCATCTATAGAGAACGCTAAGAAGTGTTGGCAGCTTTTCCTCTGACCCTGACCACTTTTACAAGCAATCCTATGATAGTCAGCAGGACCCACCCTAAAAAGGAAGGGGCATCCACTTGGACCCTTTCCACCTTTTCTAAATCTCGCCTGATTGAGCACTGATTGAGCAGATAAGCACATGTCATTCTCATTTCAGAAAGGTATTGGTTAGCTTGCTGCTAGCAGCTCAGTTATGTTATGATGTTAGAGGCTATGCAAGGAATGCTTTCGTCCAGCGATATGCAGTTTTTATTGCGCCTTGCATTCAGCAGGAAGATCTTTAGCTTGAATCTGTGACCTAGGTATTCACCTTGGTATTTCTTTTGGCACAAAGTGAAGGAGTATTTGAGAGAAAATGCACAATGTGTTTCTTATGTTGTTATGAACAACTTGTTACTCTTTCTCATTAAGCTTCAGCCACTGCAGAAATATATAAATAAGGGCTGACTTCCTGTAAGACGTGTCCAAAGCTGGGACGGAATAAAAGGAGACACTTGTAAATGATAGTGCTATCGTTTGAGAAAGGGTAAGTTGAGACTGACTTTCATGCGTATTCACAGACCAAGCATCATAAAGATACCAGCATGATCTTCATTGCGGGCTTAGAGCCGGTATTAGCTTTTGAGAGGTAAGAGGATTTTGAGGGCTCGTTGGTCTAGGGGTATGATTCTCGCTTTGGGTGCGAGAGGTCCCGGGTTCAAATCCCGGACGAGCCCTTTTCTTGGTACTCTTTTCAAGTTGTTTTGAAGTTTGCGTTTCAAAACCAACATCAATTTTTTCTTTGCAGTAGTGGATAATTCTTTGCTAGAGTCTCATGCTTTAGCCCTGCCCAGTCTGAGCTAATACCAAACATCTGGTCTTGCATGGCATGTACGAGCGTTCAGCTAGGGATGTCGGGCAGGTTGCATGAAAGAAATCTAAAGCCAGAGGCCCATGGAATAGCCAGTTCGGAGCAGTTTCATTACAGAAAAATCAACTGTAGGTATCTGTTTCTGTAGTGTAGTGGTTATCACGTTTGCCTCACACGCGAAAGGTCCCCGGTTTGAAACCGGGCAGAAACAGTTGTTATATTGTGTTGGCTACAATGTTGATAGGTGCCGTTTTGCCATGGAATTGTCCAAGCCCTGAAGATTATTTCATGCAATCTCGTTCCAAGAAAGGGAATTCTCTCAAAACACTAAAGTAATCGGCGTGTGGATGTATCTGTTGGTTCTCAGACCTTGCTTTCAAAAGAGCCCTGCAATCGGTTCACTGCTCACCTAGAACAAGCATTAACATGGAGAATTGTTGGCACCAACAGGAATCTTATTTTAGTGGAGTGTTTCTGGCTTTGAGTGCAGAGGCCCTCGGCTCAATTCCAAGATGATCCTTCTCAAGGTGATGATACAAATGCATTGTCACCTTTACGTTTAATGTCAGAATCATTTATTTCCAGTTGGTGGTGTAAGAATGTTTGCAACAGTATGGCGATTTTTCCTAGCCATGCATGAATGAAAGCATATCACTCGCCTTTAGGTGTTTTTCTAATACATTGATATTTGCATCTTCCTTCCTAGCCTGCATGTTTGACTATCTTACAGGCTGCATGTAATAAGTATCACATCAGGGCCCTTCTTCTACTCAATTCACAACTGTTCTATCACGACATAGATAAGAAAGCTGCATCTGCTTTTGTTGTGTAGTGGTAATCAGGTTTACCTGATGTGTGAAAGCCCCATGCTTTGAAAGTACACAGTAACAAAGAAACCGATGACTTTTATAAAAAGGTGTCATGTGTGTCTCTTACTTTGCACAAAAAGTGCCAGAGATGACTTCATTTGCAGTCACTTGAAAAGTAGGGATTCTCCAATAAATGGTAAATGGTTGAAACAAATCTGAAGAAATGCATGACATACCTGTGTGTGTGTGTGTACGCATGTATGTATATATAGGGAGAGAGAGAGCGTCAATATAAACAGACTTTATTTCAATCAAGCTGTCTTTTCTATCCTTCAGGAGCAGAATGTTCTGATCATCAGCGCTCCAGAATGTAGTGTTTTCTTGGCAAGCATCACATATTGTGATGTGTTAGCTAAAAGTTCCATATCCTAGAGACTGATATATTCCTCTGTACTTGTACCTTGGGGATTCATCAAAACCTGGCATCATAAGCAGCTTTCTACTGCCACAGACTGGACAGCGAAACAATTTAAAATATCCCAGAAAAAGAAAATAAGCATGCTTAATCAGAGCTTTCTGGACAGGAAGGACATTTGAGCAAGTGAGGAATAAGCACTGCTTTTGTTAATTTGCATAGGCAGAATAGAGACTTCTGGGAAAAGGCCGAAATTACAGTCACAGAAAATGGCTGCATCTATAGAGAACGCTAAGAAGTGTTGGCAGCTTTTCCTCTGACCCTGGCCACTTTTACAAGCAATCCTATGATAGTCAGCAGGACCCACCCTAAAAAGGAAGGGGCATCCACTTGGACCCTTTCCACCTTTTCTAAATCTCGCCTGATCGAGCCTGATTGAGCACTGATTGAGCAGATAAGCACATGTCATTCTCATTTCAGAAAGGTATTGGTTAGCTTGCTGCTAGCAGCTCAGTTATGTTATGATGTTAGAGGCTATGCAAGGAATGCTTTAGTCCAGCGATATGCAGTTTTTATTGCGCCTTGCATTCAGCAGGAAGATCTTTAGCTTGAATCTGTGGCCTAGGTATTCACCTTGGTATTTCTTTTGGCACAAAGTGAAGGAGTATTTAAGAGAAAATGCACAATGTGTTTCTTATGTTGTTATGAACAACTTGTTACTCTTTCTCATTAGGCTTCAGCCACTGAAGAAATATATAAATAAGGGCTGACTTCCTGTAAGACGTGTCCAAAGCTGGGACGGAATAAAAGGAGACACTTGTAAATGATAGTGCTATCGTTTGAGAAAGGGTAAGTTGAGACTGACTTTCATGCGTATTCACAGACCAAGCATCATAAAGATACCAGCATGATCTTCATTGCGGGCTTAGAGCCGGTATTAGCTTTTGAGAGGTAAGAGGATTTTGAGGGCTCGTTGGTCTAGGGGTATGATTCTCGCTTTGAGTGCGAGAGGTCCCGGGTTCAAATCCCGGACGAGCCCTTTTCTTGGTACTCTTTTCAAGTTGTTTTGAAGTTTGCGTTTCAAAACCAACATCAATTTTTTCTTTGCAGTAGTGGATAATTCTTTGCTAGAGTCTCATGCTTCAGCCCTGCCCAGTCTGAGCTAATACCAAACATCTGGTCTTGCATGGCATGTACGAGCGTTCAGCTAGGGATGTCGGGCAGGTTGCATGAAAGAAATCTAAAGCCAGAGGCCCATGGAATAGCCAGTTCGGAGCAGTTTCATTACAGAAAAATCAACTGTAGGTATCTGTTTCTGTAGTGTAGTGGTTATCACGTTTGCCTCACACGCGAAAGGTCCCCGGTTCGAAACCGGGCAGAAACAGTTGTTATATTGTGTTGGCTACAATGTTGATAGGTGCCGTTTTGCCATGGAATTGTCCAAGCCCTGAAGATTATTTCATGCAATCTCGTTCCAAGAAAGGGAATTCTCTCAAAACACTAAAGTAATCGGCGTGTGGATGTATCTGTTGGTTCTCAGACCTTGCTTTCAAAAGAGCCATGCAATCGGTTCACTGCTCACCTAGAACAAGCATTAACATGGAGAATTGTTGGCACCAACAGGAATCTTATTTTAGTGGAGTGTTTCTGGCTTTGAGTGCAGAGGCCCTCGGCTCAATTCCAAGATGATCCTTCTCAAGGTGATGATACAAATGCATTGTCACCTTTACGTTTAATGTCAGAATCATTTATTTCCAGTTGGTGGTGTAAGAATGTTTGCAACAGTATGGCGATTTTTCCTAGCCATGCATGAATGAAAGCATATCACTCGCCTTTAGGTGTTTTTCTAATACATTGATATTTGCATCTTCCTTCTTAGCCTGCATGTTTGACTATCTTACAGGCTGCATGTAATAAGTATCACATCAGGGCCCTTCTTCTACTCAATTCACAACTGTTCTATCACGACATAGATAAGAAAGCTGCATCTGCTTTTGTTGTGTAGTGGTAATCAGGTTTACCTGACGTGTGAAAGCCCCATGCTTTGAAAGTACACAGTAACAAAGAAACCGATGACTTTTATAAAAAGGTGTCATGTGTGTCTCTTACTTTGCACAAAAAGTGCCAGAGATGACTTCATTTGCAATCACTTGAAAAGTAGGGATTCTCCAATAAATGGTAAATGGTTGAAACAAATCTGAAGAAATGCATGACATACCTGTGTGTGTGTGTGTACGCATGTATGTATATATAGGGAGAGAGAGAGCGTCAATATAAACAGACTTTATTTCAATCAAGCTGTCTTTTCTATCCTTCAGGAGCAGAATGTTCTGATCATCAGCGCTCCAGAATGTAGTGTTTTCTTGGCAAGCATCACATATTGTGATGTGTTAGCTAAAAGTTCCATATCCTAGAGACTGATATATTCCTCTGTACTTGTACCTTGGGGATTCATCAAAACCTGGCATCATAAGCAGCTTTCTACTGCCATAGACTGGACAGCGAAACAATTTAAAATATCCCAGAAAAAGAAAATAAGCATGCTTAATCAGAGCTTTCTGGACAGGAAGGACATTTGAGCAAGTGAGGAATAAGCACTGCTTTTGTTAATTTGCATAGGCAGAATAGAGACTTCTGGGAAAAGGCCGAAATTACAGTCACAGAAAATGGCTGCATCTATAGAGAACGCTAAGAAGTGTTGGCAGCTTTTCCTCTGACCCTGACCACTTTTACAAGCAATCCTATGATAGTCAGCAGGACCCACCCTAAAAAGGAAGGGGCATCCACTTGGACCCTTTCCACCTTTTCTAAATCTCGCCTGATTGAGCACTGATTGAGCAGATAAGCACATGTCATTCTCATTTCAGAAAGGTATTGGTTAGCTTGCTGCTAGCAGCTCAGTTATGTTATGATGTTAGAGGCTATGCAAGGAATGCTTTCGTCCAGCGATATGCAGTTTTTATTGCGCCTTGCATTCAGCAGGAAGATCTTTAGCTTGAATCTGTGACCTAGGTATTCACCTTGGTATTTCTTTTGGCACAAAGTGAAGGAGTATTTGAGAGAAAATGCACAATGTGTTTCTTATGTTGTTATGAACAACTTGTTACTCTTTCTCATTAAGCTTCAGCCACTGCAGAAATATATAAATAAGGGCTGACTTCCTGTAAGACGTGTCCAAAGCTGGGACGGAATAAAAGGAGACACTTGTAAATGATAGTGCTATCGTTTGAGAAAGGGTAAGTTGAGACTGACTTTCATGCGTATTCACAGACCAAGCATCATAAAGATACCAGCATGATCTTCATTGCGGGCTTAGAGCCGGTATTAGCTTTTGAGAGGTAAGAGGATTTTGAGGGCTCGTTGGTCTAGGGGTATGATTCTCGCTTTGGGTGCGAGAGGTCCCGGGTTCAAATCCCGGACCAGCCCTTTTCTTGGTACTCTTTTCAAGTTGTTTTGAAGTTTGCGTTTCAAAACCAACATCAATTTTTTCTTTGCAGTAGTGGATAATTCTTTGCTAGAGTCTCATGCTTCAGCCCTGCCCAGTCTGAGCTAATACCAAACATCTGGTCTTGCATGGCATGTACGAGCGTTCAGCTAGGGATGTCGGGCAGGTTGCATGAAAGAAATCTAAAGCCAGAGGCCCATGGAATAGCCAGTTCGGAGCAGTTTCATTACAGAAAAATCAACTGTAGGTATCTGTTTCTGTAGTGTAGTGGTTATCACGTTTGCCTCACACGCGAAAGGTCCCCGGTTCGAAACCGGGCAGAAACAGTTGTTATATTGTGTTGGCTACAATGTTGATAGGTGCCGTTTTGCCATGGAATTGTCCAAGCCCTGAAGATTATTTCATGCAATCTCGTTCCAAGAAAGGGAATGCTCTCAAAACACTAAAGTAATCGGCGTGTGGATGTATCTGTTTGTTCTCAGACCTTGCTTTCAAAAGAGCCCTGCAATCGGTTCACTGCTCACCTAGAACAAGCATTAACATGGAGAATTGTTGGCACCAACAGGAATCTTATTTTAGTGGAGTGTTTCTGGCTTTGAGTGCAGAGGCCCTCGGCTCAATTCCAAGATGATCCTTCTCAAGGTGATGATACAAATGCATTGTCACCTTTACGTTTAATGTCAGAATCATTTATTTCCAGTTGGTGGTGTAAGAATGTTTGCAACAGTATGGCGATTTTTCCTAGCCATGCATGAATGAAAGCATATCACTCGCCTTTAGGTGTTTTTCTAATACATTGATATTTGCATCTTCCTTCCTAGCCTGCATGTTTGACTATCTTACAGGCTGCATGTAATAAGTATCACATCAGGGCCCTTCTTCTACTCAATTCACAACTGTTCTATCACGACATAGATAAGAAAGCTGCATCTGCTTTTGTTGTGTAGTGGTAATCAGGTTTACCTGACGTGTGAAAGCCCCATGCTTTGAAAGTACACAGTAACAAAGAAACCGATGACTTTTATAAAAAGGTGTCATGTGTGTCTCTTACTTTGCACAAAAAGTGCCAGAGATGACTTCATTTGCAGTCACTTGAAAAGTAGGGATTCTCCAATAAATGGTAAATGGTTGAAACAAATCTGAAGAAATGCATGACATACCTGTGTGTGTGTGTGTACGCATGTATGTATATATAGGGAGAGAGAGAGCGTCAATATAAACAGACTTTATTTCAATCAAGCTGTCTTTTCTATCCTTCAGGAGCAGAATGTTCTGATCATCAGCGCTCCAGAATGTAGTGTTTTCTTGGCAAGCATCACATATTGTGATGTGTTAGCTAAAAGTTCCATATCCTAGAGACTGATATATTCCTCTGTACTTGTACCTTGGGTTTTCATCAAAACCTGGCATCATAAGCAGCTTTCTACTGCCACAGACTGGACAGCGAAACAATTTAAAATATCCCAGAAAAAGAAAATAAGCATGCTTAATCAGAGCTTTCTGGACAGGAAGGACATTTGAGCAAGTGAGGAATAAGCACTGCTTTTGTTAATTTGCATAGGCAGAATAGAGACTTCTGGGAAAAGGCCGAAATTACAGTCACAGAAAATGGCTGCATCTATAGAGAACGCTAAGAAGTGTTGGCAGCTTTTCCTCTGACCCTGGCCACTTTTACAAGCAATCCTATGATAGTCAGCAGGACCCACCCTAAAAAGGAAGGGGCATCCACTTGGACCCTTTCCACCTTTTCTAAATCTCGCCTGATCGAGCCTGATTGAGCACTGATTGAGCAGATAAGCACATGTCATTCTCATTTCAGAAAGGTATTGGTTAGCTTGCTGCTAGCAGCTCAGTTATGTTATGATGTTAGAGGCTATGCAAGGAATGCTTTAGTCCAGCGATATGCAGTTTTTATTGCGCCTTGCATTCAGCAGGAAGATCTTTAGCTTGAATCTGTGGCCTAGGTATTCACCTTGGTATTTCTTTTGGCACAAAGTGAAGGAGTATTTAAGAGAAAATGCACAATGTGTTTCTTATGTTGTTATGAACAACTTGTTACTCTTTCTCATTAGGCTTCAGCCACTGAAGAAATATATAAATAAGGGCTGACTTCCTGTAAGACGTGTCCAAAGCTGGGACGGAATAAAAGGAGACACTTGTAAATGATAGTGCTATCGTTTGAGAAAGGGTAAGTTGAGACTGACTTTCATGCGTATTCACAGACCAAGCATCATAAAGATACCAGCATGATCTTCATTGCGGGCTTAGAGCCGGTATTAGCTTTTGAGAGGTAAGAGGATTTTGAGGGCTCGTTGGTCTAGGGGTATGATTCTCGCTTTGAGTGCGAGAGGTCCCGGGTTCAAATCCCGGACGAGCCCTTTTCTTGGTACTCTTTTCAAGTTGTTTTGAAGTTTGCGTTTCAAAACCAACATCAATTTTTTCTTTGCAGTAGTGGATAATTCTTTGCTAGAGTCTCATGCTTCAGCCCTGCCCAGTCTGAGCTAATACTAAACATCTGGTCTTGCATGGCATGTACGAGCGTTCAGCTAGGGATGTCGGGCAGGTTGCATGAAAGAAATCTAAAGCCAGAGGCCCATGGAATAGCCAGTTCGGAGCAGTTTCATTACAGAAAAATCAACTGTAGGTATCTGTTTCTGTAGTGTAGTGGTTATCACGTTTGCCTCACACGCGAAAGGTCCCCGGTTCGAAACCGGGCAGAAACAGTTGTTATATTGTGTTGGCTACAATGTTGATAGGTGCCGTTTTGCCATGGAATTGTCCAAGCCCTGAAGATTATTTCATGCAATCTCGTTCCAAGAAAGGGAATTCTCTCAAAACACTAAAGTAATCGGCGTGTGGATGTATCTGTTGGTTCTCAGACCTTGCTTTCAAAAGAGCCATGCAATCGGTTCACTGCTCACCTAGAACAAGCATTAACATGGAGAATTGTTGGCACCAACAGGAATCTTATTTTAGTGGAGTGTTTCTGGCTTTGAGTGCAGAGGCCCTCGGCTCAATTCCAAGATGATCCTTCTCAAGGTGATGATACAAATGCATTGTCATCTTTACGTTTAATGTCAGAATCATTTATTTCCAGTTGGTGGTGTAAGAATGTTTGCAACAGTATGGCGATTTTTCCTAGCCATGCATGAATGAAAGCATATCACTCGCCTTTAGGTGTTTTTCTAATACATTGATATTTGCATCTTCCTTCTTAGCCTGCATGTTTGACTATCTTACAGGCTGCATGTAATAAGTATCACATCAGGGCCCTTCTTCTACTCAATTCACAACTGTTCTATCACGACATAGATAAGAAAGCTGCATCTGCTTTTGTTGTGTAGTGGTAATCAGGTTTACCTGACGTGTGAAAGCCCCATGCTTTGAAAGTACACAGTAACAAAGAAACCGATGACTTTTATAAAAAGGTGTCATGTGTGTCTCTTACTTTGCACAAAAAGTGCCAGAGATGACTTCATTTGCAATCACTTGAAAAGTAGGGATTCTCCAATAAATGGTAAATGGTTGAAACAAATCTGAAGAAATGCATGACATACCTGTGTGTGTGTGTGTACGCATGTATGTATATATAGGGAGAGAGAGAGCGTCAATATAAACAGACTTTATTTCAATCAAGCTGTCTTTTCTATCCTTCAGGAGCAGAATGTTCTGATCATCAGCGCTCCAGAATGTAGTGTTTTCTTGGCAAGCATCACATATTGTGATGTGTTAGCTAAAAGTTCCATATCCTAGAGACTGATATATTCCTCTGTACTTGTACCTTGGGGATTCATCAAAACCTGGCATCATAAGCAGCTTTCTACTGCCACAGACTGGACAGCGAAACAATTTAAAATATCCCAGAAAAAGAAAATAAGCATGCTTAATCAGAGCTTTCTGGACAGGAAGGACATTTGAGCAAGTGAGGAATAAGCACTGCTTTTGTTAATTTGCATAGGCAGAAT
The DNA here is from genome assembly GCF_964204655.1 of Triturus cristatus. Lineage (NCBI taxonomy): Eukaryota > Metazoa > Chordata > Amphibia > Caudata > Salamandridae > Triturus > Triturus cristatus. Next base: position 738,983,947 of record NC_140591.1, on the reverse strand, counting down.
AGAGACTTCTGGGAAAAGGCCGAAATTACAGTCACAGAAAATGGCTGCATCTATAGAGAACGCTAAGAAGTGTTGGCAGCTTTTCCTCTGACCCTGGCCACTTTTACAAGCAATCCTATGATAGTCAGCAGGACCCACCCTAAAAAGGAAGGGGCATCCACTTGGACCCTTTCCACCTTTTCTAAATCTCGCCTGATCGAGCCTGATTGAGCACTGATTGAGCAGATAAGCACATGTCATTCTCATTTCAGAAAGGTATTGGTTAGCTTGCTGCTAGCAGCTCAGTTATGTTATGATGTTAGAGGCTATGCAAGGAATGCTTTAGTCCAGCGATATGCAGTTTTTATTGCGCCTTGCATTCAGCAGGAAGATCTTTAGCTTGAATCTGTGGCCTAGGTATTCACCTTGGTATTTCTTTTGGCACAAAGTGAAGGAGTATTTAAGAGAAAATGCACAATGTGTTTCTTATGTTGTTATGAACAACTTGTTACTCTTTCTCATTAGGCTTCAGCCACTGAAGAAATATATAAATAAGGGCTGACTTCCTGTAAGACGTGTCCAAAGCTGGGACGGAATAAAAGGAGACACTTGTAAATGATAGTGCTATCGTTTGAGAAAGGGTAAGTTGAGACTGACTTTCATGCGTATTCACAGACCAAGCATCATAAAGATACCAGCATGATCTTCATTGCGGGCTTAGAGCCGGTATTAGCTTTTGAGAGGTAAGAGGATTTTGAGGGCTCGTTGGTCTAGGGGTATGATTCTCGCTTTGAGTGCGAGAGGTCCCGGGTTCAAATCCCGGACGAGCCCTTTTCTTGGTACTCTTTTCAAGTTGTTTTGAAGTTTGCGTTTCAAAACCAACATCAATTTTTTCTTTGCAGTAGTGGATAATTCTTTGCTAGAGTCTCATGCTTCAGCCCTGCCCAGTCTGAGCTAATACCAAACATCTGGTCTTGCATGGCATGTACGAGCGTTCAGCTAGGGATGTCGGGCAGGTTGCATGAAAGAAATCTAAAGCCAGAGGCCCATGGAATAGCCAGTTCGGAGCAGTTTCATTACAGAAAAATCAACTGTAGGTATCTGTTTCTGTAGTGTAGTGGTTATCACGTTTGCCTCACACGCGAAAGGTCCCCGGTTCGAAACCGGGCAGAAACAGTTGTTATATTGTGTTGGCTACAATGTTGATAGGTGCCGTTTTGCCATGGAATTGTCCAAGCCCTGAAGATTATTTCATGCAATCTCGTTCCAAGAAAGGGAATTCTCTCAAAACACTAAAGTAATCGGCGTGTGGATGTATCTGTTGGTTCTCAGACCTTGCTTTCAAAAGAGCCATGCAATCGGTTCACTGCTCACCTAGAACAAGCATTAACATGGAGAATTGTTGGCACCAACAGGAATCTTATTTTAGTGGAGTGTTTCTGGCTTTGAGTGCAGAGGCCCTCGGCTCAATTCCAAGATGATCCTTCTCAAGGTGATGATACAAATGCATTGTCACCTTTACGTTTAATGTCAGAATCATTTATTTCCAGTTGGTGGTGTAAGAATGTTTGCAACAGTATGGCGATTTTTCCTAGCCATGCATGAATGAAAGCATATCACTCGCCTTTAGGTGTTTTTCTAATACATTGATATTTGCATCTTCCTTCTTAGCCTGCATGTTTGACTATCTTACAGGCTGCATGTAATAAGTATCACATCAGGGCCCTTCTTCTACTCAATTCACAACTGTTCTATCACGACATAGATAAGAAAGCTGCATCTGCTTTTGTTGTGTAGTGGTAATCAGGTTTACCTGACGTGTGAAAGCCCCATGCTTTGAAAGTACACAGTAACAAAGAAACCGATGACTTTTATAAAAAGGTGTCATGTGTGTCTCTTACTTTGCACAAAAAGTGCCAGAGATGACTTCATTTGCAATCACTTGAAAAGTAGGGATTCTCCAATAAATGGTAAATGGTTGAAACAAATCTGAAGAAATGCATGACATACCTGTGTGTGTGTGTGTACGCATGTATGTATATATAGGGAGAGAGAGAGCGTCAATATAAACAGACTTTATTTCAATCAAGCTGTCTTTTCTATCCTTCAGGAGCAGAATGTTCTGATCATCAGCGCTCCAGAATGTAGTGTTTTCTTGGCAAGCATCACATATTGTGATGTGTTAGCTAAAAGTTCCATATCCTAGAGACTGATATATTCCTCTGTACTTGTACCTTGGGGATTCATCAAAACCTGGCATCATAAGCAGCTTTCTACTGCCATAGACTGGACAGCGAAACAATTTAAAATATCCCAGAAAAAGAAAATAAGCATGCTTAATCAGAGCTTTCTGGACAGGAAGGACATTTGAGCAAGTGAGGAATAAGCACTGCTTTTGTTAATTTGCATAGGCAGAATAGAGACTTCTGGGAAAAGGCCGAAATTACAGTCACAGAAAATGGCTGCATCTATAGAGAACGCTAAGAAGTGTTGGCAGCTTTTCCTCTGACCCTGACCACTTTTACAAGCAATCCTATGATAGTCAGCAGGACCCACCCTAAAAAGGAAGGGGCATCCACTTGGACCCTTTCCACCTTTTCTAAATCTCGCCTGATTGAGCACTGATTGAGCAGATAAGCACATGTCATTCTCATTTCAGAAAGGTATTGGTTAGCTTGCTGCTAGCAGCTCAGTTATGTTATGATGTTAGAGGCTATGCAAGGAATGCTTTCGTCCAGCGATATGCAGTTTTTATTGCGCCTTGCATTCAGCAGGAAGATCTTTAGCTTGAATCTGTGACCTAGGTATTCACCTTGGTATTTCTTTTGGCACAAAGTGAAGGAGTATTTGAGAGAAAATGCACAATGTGTTTCTTATGTTGTTATGAACAACTTGTTACTCTTTCTCATTAAGCTTCAGCCACTGCAGAAATATATAAATAAGGGCTGACTTCCTGTAAGACGTGTCCAAAGCTGGGACGGAATAAAAGGAGACACTTGTAAATGATAGTGCTATCGTTTGAGAAAGGGTAAGTTGAGACTGACTTTCATGCGTATTCACAGACCAAGCATCATAAAGATACCAGCATGATCTTCATTGCGGGCTTAGAGCCGGTATTAGCTTTTGAGAGGTAAGAGGATTTTGAGGGCTCGTTGGTCTAGGGGTATGATTCTCGCTTTGGGTGCGAGAGGTCCCGGGTTCAAATCCCGGACCAGCCCTTTTCTTGGTACTCTTTTCAAGTTGTTTTGAAGTTTGCGTTTCAAAACCAACATCAATTTTTTCTTTGCAGTAGTGGATAATTCTTTGCTAGAGTCTCATGCTTCAGCCCTGCCCAGTCTGAGCTAATACCAAACATCTGGTCTTGCATGGCATGTACGAGCGTTCAGCTAGGGATGTCGGGCAGGTTGCATGAAAGAAATCTAAAGCCAGAGGCCCATGGAATAGCCAGTTCGGAGCAGTTTCATTACAGAAAAATCAACTGTAGGTATCTGTTTCTGTAGTGTAGTGGTTATCACGTTTGCCTCACACGCGAAAGGTCCCCGGTTCGAAACCGGGCAGAAACAGTTGTTATATTGTGTTGGCTACAATGTTGATAGGTGCCGTTTTGCCATGGAATTGTCCAAGCCCTGAAGATTATTTCATGCAATCTCGTTCCAAGAAAGGGAATGCTCTCAAAACACTAAAGTAATCGGCGTGTGGATGTATCTGTTTGTTCTCAGACCTTGCTTTCAAAAGAGCCCTGCAATCGGTTCACTGCTCACCTAGAACAAGCATTAACATGGAGAATTGTTGGCACCAACAGGAATCTTATTTTAGTGGAGTGTTTCTGGCTTTGAGTGCAGAGGCCCTCGGCTCAATTCCAAGATGATCCTTCTCAAGGTGATGATACAAATGCATTGTCACCTTTACGTTTAATGTCAGAATCATTTATTTCCAGTTGGTGGTGTAAGAATGTTTGCAACAGTATGGCGATTTTTCCTAGCCATGCATGAATGAAAGCATATCACTCGCCTTTAGGTGTTTTTCTAATACATTGATATTTGCATCTTCCTTCTTAGCCTGCATGTTTGACTATCTTACAGGCTGCATGTAATAAGTATCACATCAGGGCCCTTCTTCTACTCAATTCACAACTGTTCTATCACGACATAGATAAGAAAGCTGCATCTGCTTTTGTTGTGTAGTGGTAATCAGGTTTACCTGACGTGTGAAAGCCCCATGCTTTGAAAGTACACAGTAACAAAGAAACCGATGACTTTTATAAAAAGGTGTCATGTGTGTCTCTTACTTTGCACAAAAAGTGCCAGAGATGACTTCATTTGCAATCACTTGAAAAGTAGGGATTCTCCAATAAATGGTAAATGGTTGAAACAAATCTGAAGAAATGCATGACATACCTGTGTGTGTGTGTGTACGCATGTATGTATATATAGGGAGAGAGAGAGCGTCAATATAAACAGACTTTATTTCAATCAAGCTGTCTTTTCTATCCTTCAGGAGCAGAATGTTCTGATCATCAGCGCTCCAGAATGTAGTGTTTTCTTGGCAAGCATCACATATTGTGATGTGTTAGCTAAAAGTTCCATATCCTAGAGACTGATATATTCCTCTGTACTTGTACCTTGGGGATTCATCAAAACCTGGCATCATAAGCAGCTTTCTACTGCCATAGACTGGACAGCGAAACAATTTAAAATATCCCAGAAAAAGAAAATAAGCATGCTTAATCAGAGCTTTCTGGACAGGAAGGACATTTGAGCAAGTGAGGAATAAGCACTGCTTTTGTTAATTTGCATAGGCAGAATAGAGACTTCTGGGAAAAGGCCGAAATTACAGTCACAGAAAATGGCTGCATCTATAGAGAACGCTAAGAAGTGTTGGCAGCTTTTCCTCTGACCCTGACCACTTTTACAAGCAATCCTATGATAGTCAGCAGGACCCACCCTAAAAAGGAAGGGGCATCCACTTGGACCCTTTCCACCTTTTCTAAATCTCGCCTGATTGAGCACTGATTGAGCAGATAAGCACATGTCATTCTCATTTCAGAAAGGTATTGGTTAGCTTGCTGCTAGCAGCTCAGTTATGTTATGATGTTAGAGGCTATGCAAGGAATGCTTTCGTCCAGCGATATGCAGTTTTTATTGCGCCTTGCATTCAGCAGGAAGATCTTTAGCTTGAATCTGTGACCTAGGTATTCACCTTGGTATTTCTTTTGGCACAAAGTGAAGGAGTATTTGAGAGAAAATGCACAATGTGTTTCTTATGTTGTTATGAACAACTTGTTACTCTTTCTCATTAAGCTTCAGCCACTGCAGAAATATATAAATAAGGGCTGACTTCCTGTAAGACGTGTCCAAAGCTGGGACGGAATAAAAGGAGACACTTGTAAATGATAGTGCTATCGTTTGAGAAAGGGTAAGTTGAGACTGACTTTCATGCGTATTCACAGACCAAGCATCATAAAGATACCAGCATGATCTTCATTGCGGGCTTAGAGCCGGTATTAGCTTTTGAGAGGTAAGAGGATTTTGAGGGCTCGTTGGTCTAGGGGTATGATTCTCGCTTTGGGTGCGAGAGGTCCCGGGTTCAAATCCCGGACCAGCCCTTTTCTTGGTACTCTTTTCAAGTTGTTTTGAAGTTTGCGTTTCAAAACCAACATCAATTTTTTCTTTGCAGTAGTGGATAATTCTTTGCTAGAGTCTCATGCTTCAGCCCTGCCCAGTCTGAGCTAATACCAAACATCTGGTCTTGCATGGCATGTACGAGCGTTCAGCTAGGGATGTCGGGCAGGTTGCATGAAAGAAATCTAAAGCCAGAGGCCCATGGAATAGCCAGTTCGGAGCAGTTTCATTACAGAAAAATCAACTGTAGGTATCTGTTTCTGTAGTGTAGTGGTTATCACGTTTGCCTCACACGCGAAAGGTCCCCGGTTCGAAACCGGGCAGAAACAGTTGTTATATTGTGTTGGCTACAATGTTGATAGGTGCCGTTTTGCCATGGAATTGTCCAAGCCCTGAAGATTATTTCATGCAATCTCGTTCCAAGAAAGGGAATGCTCTCAAAACACTAAAGTAATCGGCGTGTGGATGTATCTGTTTGTTCTCAGACCTTGCTTTCAAAAGAGCCGTGCAATCGGTTCACTGCTCACCTAGAACAAGCATTAACATGGAGAATTGTTGGCACCAACAGGAATCTTATTTTAGTGGAGTGTTTCTGGCTTTGAGTGCAGAGGCCCTCGGCTCAATTCCAAGATGATCCTTCTCAAGGTGATGATACAAATGCATTGTCACCTTTACGTTTAATGTCAGAATCATTTATTTCCAGTTGGTGGTGTAAGAATGTTTGCAACAGTATGGCGATTTTTCCTAGCCATGCATGAATGAAAGCATATCACTCGCCTTTAGGTGTTTTTCTAATACATTGATATTTGCATCTTCCTTCCTAGCCTGCATGTTTGACTATCTTACAGGCTGCATGTAATAAGTATCACATCAGGGCCCTTCTTCTACTCAATTCACAACTGTTCTATCACGACATAGATAAGAAAGCTGCATCTGCTTTTGTTGTGTAGTGGTAATCAGGTTTACCTGACGTGTGAAAGCCCCATGCTTTGAAAGTACACAGTAACAAAGAAACCGATGACTTTTATAAAAAGGTGTCATGTGTGTCTCTTACTTTGCACAAAAAGTGCCAGAGATGACTTCATTTGCAGTCACTTGAAAAGTAGGGATTCTCCAATAAATGGTAAATGGTTGAAACAAATCTGAAGAAATGCATGACATACCTGTGTGTGTGTGTGTACGCATGTATGTATATATAGGGAGAGAGAGAGCGTCAATATAAACAGACTTTATTTCAATCAAGCTGTCTTTTCTATCCTTCAGGAGCAGAATGTTCTGATCATCAGCGCTCCAGAATGTAGTGTTTTCTTGGCAAGCATCACATATTGTGATGTGTTAGCTAAAAGTTCCATATCCTAGAGACTGATATATTCCTCTGTACTTGTACCTTGGGTTTTCATCAAAACCTGGCATCATAAGCAGCTTTCTACTGCCACAGACTGGACAGCGAAACAATTTAAAATATCCCAGAAAAAGAAAATAAGCATGCTTAATCAGAGCTTTCTGGACAGGAAGGACATTTGAGCAAGTGAGGAATAAGCACTGCTTTTGTTAATTTGCATAGGCAGAATAGAGACTTCTGGGAAAAGGCCGAAATTACAGTCACAGAAAATGGCTGCATCTATAGAGAACGCTAAGAAGTGTTGGCAGCTTTTCCTCTGACCCTGGCCACTTTTACAAGCAATCCTATGATAGTCAGCAGGACCCACCCTAAAAAGGAAGGGGCATCCACTTGGACCCTTTCCACCTTTTCTAAATCTCGCCTGATCGAGCCTGATTGAGCACTGATTGAGCAGATAAGCACATGTCATTCTCATTTCAGAAAGGTATTGGTTAGCTTGCTGCTAGCAGCTCAGTTATGTTATGATGTTAGAGGCTATGCAAGGAATGCTTTAGTCCAGCGATATGCAGTTTTTATTGCGCCTTGCATTCAGCAGGAAGATCTTTAGCTTGAATCTGTGGCCTAGGTATTCACCTTGGTATTTCTTTTGGCACAAAGTGAAGGAGTATTTAAGAGAAAATGCACAATGTGTTTCTTATGTTGTTATGAACAACTTGTTACTCTTTCTCATTAGGCTTCAGCCACTGAAGAAATATATAAATAAGGGCTGACTTCCTGTAAGACGTGTCCAAAGCTGGGACGGAATAAAAGGAGACACTTGTAAATGATAGTGCTATCGTTTGAGAAAGGGTAAGTTGAGACTGACTTTCATGCGTATTCACAGACCAAGCATCATAAAGATACCAGCATGATCTTCATTGCGGGCTTAGAGCCGGTATTAGCTTTTGAGAGGTAAGAGGATTTTGAGGGCTCGTTGGTCTAGGGGTATGATTCTCGCTTTGAGTGCGAGAGGTCCCGGGTTCAAATCCCGGACGAGCCCTTTTCTTGGTACTCTTTTCAAGTTGTTTTGAAGTTTGCGTTTCAAAACCAACATCAATTTTTTCTTTGCAGTAGTGGATAATTCTTTGCTAGAGTCTCATGCTTCAGCCCTGCCCAGTCTGAGCTAATACCAAACATCTGGTCTTGCATGGCATGTACGAGCGTTCAGCTAGGGATGTCGGGCAGGTTGCATGAAAGAAATCTAAAGCCAGAGGCCCATGGAATAGCCAGTTCGGAGCAGTTTCATTACAGAAAAATCAACTGTAGGTATCTGTTTCTGTAGTGTAGTGGTTATCACGTTTGCCTCACACGCGAAAGGTCCCCGGTTCGAAACCGGGCAGAAACAGTTGTTATATTGTGTTGGCTACAATGTTGATAGGTGCCGTTTTGCCATGGAATTGTCCAAGCCCTGAAGATTATTTCATGCAATCTCGTTCCAAGAAAGGGAATTCTCTCAAAACACTAAAGTAATCGGCGTGTGGATGTATCTGTTGGTTCTCAGACCTTGCTTTCAAAAGAGCCATGCAATCGGTTCACTGCTCACCTAGAACAAGCATTAACATGGAGAATTGTTGGCACCAACAGGAATCTTATTTTAGTGGAGTGTTTCTGGCTTTGAGTGCAGAGGCCCTCGGCTCAATTCCAAGATGATCCTTCTCAAGGTGATGATACAAATGCATTGTCACCTTTACGTTTAATGTCAGAATCATTTATTTCCAGTTGGTGGTGTAAGAATGTTTGCAACAGTATGGCGATTTTTCCTAGCCATGCATGAATGAAAGCATATCACTCGCCTTTAGGTGTTTTTCTAATACATTGATATTTGCATCTTCCTTCTTAGCCTGCATGTTTGACTATCTTACAGGCTGCATGTAATAAGTATCACATCAGGGCCCTTCTTCTACTCAATTCACAACTGTTCTATCACGACATAGATAAGAAAGCTGCATCTGCTTTTGTTGTGTAGTGGTAATCAGGTTTACCTGACGTGTGAAAGCCCCATGCTTTGAAAGTACACAGTAACAAAGAAACCGATGACTTTTATAAAAAGGTGTCATGTGTGTCTCTTACTTTGCACAAAAAGTGCCAGAGATGACTTCATTTGCAATCACTTGAAAAGTAGGGATTCTCCAATAAATGGTAAATGGTTGAAACAAATCTGAAGAAATGCATGACATACCTGTGTGTGTGTGTGTACGCATGTATGTATATATAGGGAGAGAGAGAGCGTCAATATAAACAGACTTTATTTCAATCAAGCTGTCTTTTCTATCCTTCAGGAGCAGAATGTTCTGATCATCAGCGCTCCAGAATGTAGTGTTTTCTTGGCAAGCATCACATATTGTGATGTGTTAGCTAAAAGTTCCATATCCTAGAGACTGATATATTCCTCTGTACTTGTACCTTGGGGATTCATCAAAACCTGGCATCATAAGCAGCTTTCTACTGCCACAGACTGGACAGCGAAACAATTTAAAATATCCCAGAAAAAGAAAATAAGCATGCTTAATCAGAGCTTTCTGGACAGGAAGGACATTTGAGCAAGTGAGGAATAAGCACTGCTTTTGTTAATTTGCATAGGCAGAATAGAGACTTCTGGGAAAAGGCCGAAATTACAGTCACAGAAAATGGCTGCATCTATAGAGAACGCTAAGAAGTGTTGGCAGCTTTTCCTCTGACCCTGGCCACTTTTACAAGCAATCCTATGATAGTCAGCAGGACCCACCCTAAAAAGGAAGGGGCATCCACTTGGACCCTTTCCACCTTTTCTAAATCTCGCCTGATCGAGCCTGATTGAGCACTGATTGAGCAGATAAGCACATGTCATTCTCATTTCAGAAAGGTATTGGTTAGCTTGCTGCTAGCAGCTCAGTTATGTTATGATGTTAGAGGCTATGCAAGGAATGCTTTAGTCCAGCGATATGCAGTTTTTATTGCGCCTTGCATTCAGCAGGAAGATCTTTAGCTTGAATCTGTGGCCTAGGTATTCACCTTGGTATTTCTTTTGGCACAAAGTGAAGGAGTATTTAAGAGAAAATGCACAATGTGTTTCTTATGTTGTTATGAACAACTTGTTACTCTTTCTCATTAGGCTTCAGCCACTGAAGAAATATATAAATAAGGGCTGACTTCCTGTAAGACGTGTCCAAAGCTGGGACGGAATAAAAGGAGACACTTGTAAATGATAGTGCTATCGTTTGAGAAAGGGTAAGTTGAGACTGACTTTCATGCGTATTCACAGACCAAGCATCATAAAGATACCAGCATGATCTTCATTGCGGGCTTAGAGCCGGTATTAGCTTTTGAGAGGTAAGAGGATTTTGAGGGCTCGTTGGTCTAGGGGTATGATTCTCGCTTTGAGTGCGAGAGGTCCCGGGTTCAAATCCCGGACGAGCCCTTTTCTTGGTACTCTTTTCAAGTTGTTTTGAAGTTTGCGTTTCAAAACCAACATCAATTTTTTCTTTGCAGTAGTGGATAATTCTTTGCTAGAGTCTCATGCTTCAGCCCTGCCCAGTCTGAGCTAATACCAAACATCTGGTCTTGCATGGCATGTACGAGCGTTCAGCTAGGGATGTCGGGCAGGTTGCATGAAAGAAATCTAAAGCCAGAGGCCCATGGAATAGCCAGTTCGGAGCAGTTTCATTACAGAAAAATCAACTGTAGGTATCTGTTTCTGTAGTGTAGTGGTTATCACGTTTGCCTCACACGCGAAAGGTCCCCGGTTCGAAACCGGGCAGAAACAGTTGTTATATTGTGTTGGCTACAATGTTGATAGGTGCCGTTTTGCCATGGAATTGTCCAAGCCCTGAAGATTATTTCATGCAATCTCGTTCCAAGAAAGGGAATTCTCTCAAAACACTAAAGTAATCGGCGTGTGGATGTATCTGTTGGTTCTCAGACCTTGCTTTCAAAAGAGCCATGCAATCGGTTCACTGCTCACCTAGAACAAGCATTAACATGGAGAATTGTTGGCACCAACAGGAATCTTATTTTAGTGGAGTGTTTCTGGCTTTGAGTGCAGAGGCCCTCGGCTCAATTCCAAGATGATCCTTCTCAAGGTGATGATACAAATGCATTGTCACCTTTACGTTTAATGTCAGAATCATTTATTTCCAGTTGGTGGTGTAAGAATGTTTGCAACAGTATGGCGATTTTTCCTAGCCATGCATGAATGAAAGCATATCACTCGCCTTTAGGTGTTTTTCTAATACATTGATATTTGCATCTTCCTTCTTAGCCTGCATGTTTGACTATCTTACAGGCTGCATGTAATAAGTATCACATCAGGGCCCTTCTTCTACTCAATTCACAACTGTTCTATCACGACATAGATAAGAAAGCTGCATCTGCTTTTGTTGTGTAGTGGTAATCAGGTTTACCTGACGTGTGAAAGCCCCATGCTTTGAAAGTACACAGTAACAAAGAAACCGATGACTTTTATAAAAAGGTGTCATGTGTGTCTCTTACTTTGCACAAAAAGTGCCAGAGATGACTTCATTTGCAATCACTTGAAAAGTAGGGATTCTCCAATAAATGGTAAATGGTTGAAACAAATCTGAAGAAATGCATGACATACCTGTGTGTGTGTGTGTACGCATGTATGTATATATAGGGAGAGAGAGAGCGTCAATATAAACAGACTTTATTTCAATCAAGCTGTCTTTTCTATCCTTCAGGAGCAGAATGTTCTGATCATCAGCGCTCCAGAATGTAGTGTTTTCTTGGCAAGCATCACATATTGTGATGTGTTAGCTAAAAGTTCCATATCCTAGAGACTGATATATTCCTCTGTACTTGTACCTTGGGGATTCATCAAAACCTGGCATCATAAGCAGCTTTCTACTGCCATAGACTGGACAGCGAAACAATTTAAAATATCCCAGAAAAAGAAAATAAGCATGCTTAATCAGAGCTTTCTGGACAGGAAGGACATTTGAGCAAGTGAGGAATAAGCACTGCTTTTGTTAATTTGCATAGGCAGAATAGAGACTTCTGGGAAAAGGCCGAAATTACAGTCACAGAAAATGGCTGCATCTATAGAGAACGCTAAGAAGTGTTGGCAGCTTTTCCTCTGACCCTGACCACTTTTACAAGCAATCCTATGATAGTCAGCAGGACCCACCCTAAAAAGGAAGGGGCATCCACTTGGACCCTTTCCACCTTTTCTAAATCTCGCCTGATTGAGCACTGATTGAGCAGATAAGCACATGTCATTCTCATTTCAGAAAGGTATTGGTTAGCTTGCTGCTAGCAGCTCAGTTATGTTATGATGTTAGAGGCTATGCAAGGAATGCTTTCGTCCAGCGATATGCAGTTTTTATTGCGCCTTGCATTCAGCAGGAAGATCTTTAGCTTGAATCTGTGACCTAGGTATTCACCTTGGTATTTCTTTTGGCACAAAGTGAAGGAGTATTTGAGAGAAAATGCACAATGTGTTTCTTATGTTGTTATGAACAACTTGTTACTCTTTCTCATTAAGCTTCAGCCACTGCAGAAATATATAAATAAGGGCTGACTTCCTGTAAGACGTGTCCAAAGCTGGGACGGAATAAAAGGAGACACTTGTAAATGATAGTGCTATCGTTTGAGAAAGGGTAAGTTGAGACTGACTTTCATGCGTATTCACAGACCAAGCATCATAAAGATACCAGCATGATCTTCATTGCGGGCTTAGAGCCGGTATTAGCTTTTGAGAGGTAAGAGGATTTTGAGGGCTCCTTGGTCTAGGGGTATGATTCTCGCTTTGGGTGCGAGAGGTCCCGGGTTCAAATCCCGGACCAGCCCTTTTCTTGGTACTCTTTTCAAGTTGTTTTGAAGTTTGCGTTTCAAAACCAACATCAATTTTTTCTTTGCAGTAGTGGATAATTCTTTGCTAGAGTCTCATGCTTCAGCCCTGCCCAGTCTGAGCTAATACCAAACATCTGGTCTTGCATGGCATGTACGAGCGTTCAGCTAGGGATGTCGGGCAGGTTGCATGAAAGAAATCTAAAGCCAGAGGCCCATGGAATAGCCAGTTCGGAGCAGTTTCATTACAGAAAAATCAACTGTAGGTATCTGTTTCTGTAGTGTAGTGGTTATCACGTTTGCCTCACACGCGAAAGGTCCCCGGTTCGAAACCGGGCAGAAACAGTTGTTATATTGTGTTGGCTACAATGTTGATAGGTGCCGTTTTGCCATGGAATTGTCCAAGCCCTGAAGATTATTTCATGCAATCTCGTTCCAAGAAAGGGAATGCTCTCAAAACACTAAAGTAATCGGCGTGTGGATGTATCTGTTTGTTCTCAGACCTTGCTTTCAAAAGAGCCCTGCAATCGGTTCACTGCTCACCTAGAACAAGCATTAACATGGAGAATTGTTGGCACCAACAGGAATCTTATTTTAGTGGAGTGTTTCTGGCTTTGAGTGCAGAGGCCCTCGGCTCAATTCCAAGATGATCCTTCTCAAGGTGATGATACAAATGCATTGTCACCTTTACGTTTAATGTCAGAATCATTTATTTCCAGTTGGTGGTGTAAGAATGTTTGCAACAGTATGGCGATTTTTCCTAGCCATGCATGAATGAAAGCATATCACTCGCCTTTAGGTGTTTTTCTAATACATTGATATTTGCATCTTCCTTCCTAGCCTGCATGTTTGACTATCTTACAGGCTGCATGTAATAAGTATCACATCAGGGCCCTTCTTCTACTCAATTCACAACTGTTCTATCACGACATAGATAAGAAAGCTGCATCTGCTTTTGTTGTGTAGTGGTAATCAGGTTTACCTGACGTGTGAAAGCCCCATGCTTTGAAAGTACACAGTAACAAAGAAACCGATGACTTTTATAAAAAGGTGTCATGTGTGTCTCTTACTTTGCACAAAAAGTGCCAGAGATGACTTCATTTGCAGTCACTTGAAAAGTAGGGATTCTCCAATAAATGGTAAATGGTTGAAACAAATCTGAAGAAATGCATGACATACCTGTGTGTGTGTGTGTACGCATGTATGTATATATAGGGAGAGAGAGAGCGTCAATATAAACAGACTTTATTTCAATCAAGCTGTCTTTTCTATCCTTCAGGAGCAGAATGTTCTGATCATCAGCGCTCCAGAATGTAGTGTTTTCTTGGCAAGCATCACATATTGTGATGTGTTAGCTAAAAGTTCCATATCCTAGAGACTGATATATTCCTCTGTACTTGTACCTTGGGTTTTCATCAAAACCTGGCATCATAAGCAGCTTTCTACTGCCACAGACTGGACAGCGAAACAATTTAAAATATCCCAGAAAAAGAAAATAAGCATGCTTAATCAGAGCTTTCTGGACAGGAAGGACATTTGAGCAAGTGAGGAATAAGCACTGCTTTTGTTAATTTGCATAGGCAGAATAGAGACTTCTGGGAAAAGGCCGAAATTACAGTCACAGAAAATGGCTGCATCTATAGAGAACGCTAAGAAGTGTTGGCAGCTTTTCCTCTGACCCTGGCCACTTTTACAAGCAATCCTATGATAGTCAGCAGGACCCACCCTAAAAAGGAAGGGGCATCCACTTGGACCCTTTCCACCTTTTCTAAATCTCGCCTGATCGAGCCTGATTGAGCACTGATTGAGCAGATAAGCACATGTCATTCTCATTTCAGAAAGGTATTGGTTAGCTTGCTGCTAGCAGCTCAGTTATGTTATGATGTTAGAGGCTATGCAAGGAATGCTTTAGTCCAGCGATATGCAGTTTTTATTGCGCCTTGCATTCAGCAGGAAGATCTTTAGCTTGAATCTGTGGCCTAGGTATTCACCTTGGTATTTCTTTTGGCACAAAGTGAAGGAGTATTTAAGAGAAAATGCACAATGTGTTTCTTATGTTGTTATGAACAACTTGTTACTCTTTCTCATTAGGCTTCAGCCACTGAAGAAATATATAAATAAGGGCTGACTTCCTGTAAGACGTGTCCAAAGCTGGGACGGAATAAAAGGAGACACTTGTAAATGATAGTGCTATCGTTTGAGAAAGGGTAAGTTGAGACTGACTTTCATGCGTATTCACAGACCAAGCATCATAAAGATACCAGCATGATCTTCATTGCGGGCTTAGAGCCGGTATTAGCTTTTGAGAGGTAAGAGGATTTTGAGGGCTCGTTGGTCTAGGGGTATGATTCTCGCTTTGAGTGCGAGAGGTCCCGGGTTCAAATCCCGGACGAGCCCTTTTCTTGGTACTCTTTTCAAGTTGTTTTGAAGTTTGCGTTTCAAAACCAACATCAATTTTTTCTTTGCAGTAGTGGATAATTCTTTGCTAGAGTCTCATGCTTCAGCCCTGCCCAGTCTGAGCTAATACCAAACATCTGGTCTTGCATGGCATGTACGAGCGTTCAGCTAGGGATGTCGGGCAGGTTGCATGAAAGAAATCTAAAGCCAGAGGCCCATGGAATAGCCAGTTCGGAGCAGTTTCATTACAGAAAAATCAACTGTAGGTATCTGTTTCTGTAGTGTAGTGGTTATCACGTTTGCCTCACACGCGAAAGGTCCCCGGTTCGAAACCGGGCAGAAACAGTTGTTATATTGTGTTGGCTACAATGTTGATAGGTGCCGTTTTGCCATGGAATTGTCCAAGCCCTGAAGATTATTTCATGCAATCTCGTTCCAAGAAAGGGAATTCTCTCAAAACACTAAAGTAATCGGCGTGTGGATGTATCTGTTGGTTCTCAGACCTTGCTTTCAAAAGAGCCATGCAATCGGTTCACTGCTCACCTAGAACAAGCATTAACATGGAGAATTGTTGGCACCAACAGGAATCTTATTTTAGTGGAGTGTTTCTGGCTTTGAGTGCAGAGGCCCTCGGCTCAATTCCAAGATGATCCTTCTCAAGGTGATGATACAAATGCATTGTCACCTTTACGTTTAATGTCAGAATCATTTATTTCCAGTTGGTGGTGTAAGAATGTTTGCAACAGTATGGCGATTTTTCCTAGCCATGCATGAATGAAAGCATATCACTCGCCTTTAGGTGTTTTTCTAATACATTGATATTTGCATCTTCCTTCTTAGCCTGCATGTTTGACTATCTTACAGGCTGCATGTAATAAGTATCACATCAGGGCCCTTCTTCTACTCAATTCACAACTGTTCTATCACGACATAGATAAGAAAGCTGCATCTGCTTTTGTTGTGTAGTGGTAATCAGGTTTACCTGACGTGTGAAAGCCCCATGCTTTGAAAGTACACAGTAACAAAGAAACCGATGACTTTTATAAAAAGGTGTCATGTGTGTCTCTTACTTTGCACAAAAAGTGCCAGAGATGACTTCATTTGCAATCACTTGAAAAGTAGGGATTCTCCAATAAATGGTAAATGGTTGAAACAAATCTGAAGAAATGCATGACATACCTGTGTGTGTGTGTGTACGCATGTATGTATATATAGGGAGAGAGAGAGCGTCAATATAAACAGACTTTATTTCAATCAAGCTGTCTTTTCTATCCTTCAGGAGCAGAATGTTCTGATCATCAGCGCTCCAGAATGTAGTGTTTTCTTGGCAAGCATCACATATTGTGATGTGTTAGCTAAAAGTTCCATATCCTAGAGACTGATATATTCCTCTGTACTTGTACCTTGGGGATTCATCAAAACCTGGCATCATAAGCAGCTTTCTACTGCCACAGACTGGACAGCGAAACAATTTAAAATATCCCAGAAAAAGAAAATAAGCATGCTTAATCAGAGCTTTCTGGACAGGAAGGACATTTGAGCAAGTGAGGAATAAGCACTGCTTTTGTTAATTTGCATAGGCAGAATAGAGACTTCTGGGAAAAGGCCGAAATTACAGTCACAGAAAATGGCTGCATCTATAGAGAACGCTAAGAAGTGTTGGCAGCTTTTCCTCTGACCCTGGCCACTTTTACAAGCAATCCTATGATAGTCAGCAGGACCCACCCTAAAAAGGAAGGGGCATCCACTTGGACCCTTTCCACCTTTTCTAAATCTCGCCTGATCGAGCCTGATTGAGCACTGATTGAGCAGATAAGCACATGTCATTCTCATTTCAGAAAGGTATTGGTTAGCTTGCTGCTAGCAGCTCAGTTATGTTATGATGTTAGAGGCTATGCAAGGAATGCTTTAGTCCAGCGATATGCAGTTTTTATTGCGCCTTGCATTCAGCAGGAAGATCTTTAGCTTGAATCTGTGGCCTAGGTATTCACCTTGGTATTTCTTTTGGCACAAAGTGAAGGAGTATTTAAGAGAAAATGCACAATGTGTTTCTTATGTTGTTATGAACAACTTGTTACTCTTTCTCATTAGGCTTCAGCCACTGAAGAAATATATAAATAAGGGCTGACTTCCTGTAAGACGTGTCCAAAGCTGGGACGGAATAAAAGGAGACACTTGTAAATGATAGTGCTATCGTTTGAGAAAGGGTAAGTTGAGACTGACTTTCATGCGTATTCACAGACCAAGCATCATAAAGATACCAGCATGATCTTCATTGCGGGCTTAGAGCCGGTATTAGCTTTTGAGAGGTAAGAGGATTTTGAGGGCTCGTTGGTCTAGGGGTATGATTCTCGCTTTGAGTGCGAGAGGTCCCGGGTTCAAATCCCGGACGAGCCCTTTTCTTGGTACTCTTTTCAAGTTGTTTTGAAGTTTGCGTTTCAAAACCAACATCAATTTTTTCTTTGCAGTAGTGGATAATTCTTTGCTAGAGTCTCATGCTTCAGCCCTGCCCAGTCTGAGCTAATACCAAACATCTGGTCTTGCATGGCATGTACGAGCGTTCAGCTAGGGATGTCGGGCAGGTTGCATGAAAGAAATCTAAAGCCAGAGGCCCATGGAATAGCCAGTTCGGAGCAGTTTCATTACAGAAAAATCAACTGTAGGTATCTGTTTCTGTAGTGTAGTGGTTATCACGTTTGCCTCACACGCGAAAGGTCCCCGGTTCGAAAACGGGCAGAAACAGTTGTTATATTGTGTTGGCTACAATGTTGATAGGTGCCGTTTTGCCATGGAATTGTCCAAGCCCTGAAGATTATTTCATGCAATCTCGTTCCAAGAAAGGGAATTCTCTCAAAACACTAAAGTAATCGGCGTGTGGATGTATCTGTTGGTTCTCAGACCTTGCTTTCAAAAGAGCCATGCAATCGGTTCACTGCTCACCTAGAACAAGCATTAACATGGAGAATTGTTGGCACCAACAGGAATCTTATTTTAGTGGAGTGTTTCTGGCTTTGAGTGCAGAGGCCCTCGGCTCAATTCCAAGATGATCCTTCTCAAGGTGATGATACAAATGCATTGTCACCTTTACGTTTAATGTCAGAATCATTTATTTCCAGTTGGTGGTGTAAGAATGTTTGCAACAGTATGGCGATTTTTCCTAGCCATGCATGAATGAAAGCATATCACTCGCCTTTAGGTGTTTTTCTAATACATTGATATTTGCATCTTCCTTCTTAGCCTGCATGTTTGACTATCTTACAGGCTGCATGTAATAAGTATCACATCAGGGCCCTTCTTCTACTCAATTCACAACTGTTCTATCACGACATAGATAAGAAAGCTGCATCTGCTTTTGTTGTGTAGTGGTAATCAGGTTTACCTGACGTGTGAAAGCCCCATGCTTTGAAAGTACACAGTAACAAAGAAACCGATGACTTTTATAAAAAGGTGTCATGTGTGTCTCTTACTTTGCACAAAAAGTGCCAGAGATGACTTCATTTGCAATCACTTGAAAAGTAGGGATTCTCCAATAAATGGTAAATGGTTGAAACAAATCTGAAGAAATGCATGACATACCTGTGTGTGTGTGTGTACGCATGTATGTATATATAGGGAGAGAGAGAGCGTCAATATAAACAGACTTTATTTCAATCAAGCTGTCTTTTCTATCCTTCAGGAGCAGAATGTTCTGATCATCAGCGCTCCAGAATGTAGTGTTTTCTTGGCAAGCATCACATATTGTGATGTGTTAGCTAAAAGTTCCATATCCTAGAGACTGATATATTCCTCTGTACTTGTACCTTGGGGATTCATCAAAACCTGGCATCATAAGCAGCTTTCTACTGCCACAGACTGGACAGCGAAACAATTTAAAATATCCCAGAAAAAGAAAATAAGCATGCTTAATCAGAGCTTTCTGGACAGGAAGGACATTTGAGCAAGTGAGGAATAAGCACTGCTTTTGTTAATTTGCATAGGCAGAATAGAGACTTCTGGGAAAAGGCCGAAATTACAGTCACAGAAAATGGCTGCATCTATAGAGAACGCTAAGAAGTGTTGGCAGCTTTTCCTCTGACCCTGGCCACTTTTACAAGCAATCCTATGATAGTCAGCAGGACCCACCCTAAAAAGGAAGGGGCATCCACTTGGACCCTTTCCACCTTTTCTAAATCTCGCCTGATCGAGCCTGATTGAGCACTGATTGAGCAGATAAGCACATGTCATTCTCATTTCAGAAAGGTATTGGTTAGCTTGCTGCTAGCAGCTCAGTTATGTTATGATGTTAGAGGCTATGCAAGGAATGCTTTAGTCCAGCGATATGCAGTTTTTATTGCGCCTTGCATTCAGCAGGAAGATCTTTAGCTTGAATCTGTGGCCTAGGTATTCACCTTGGTATTTCTTTTGGCACAAAGTGAAGGAGTATTTAAGAGAAAATGCACAATGTGTTTCTTATGTTGTTATGAACAACTTGTTACTCTTTCTCATTAGGCTTCAGCCACTGAAGAAATATATAAATAAGGGCTGACTTCCTGTAAGACGTGTCCAAAGCTGGGACGGAATAAAAGGAGACACTTGTAAATGATAGTGCTATCGTTTGAGAAAGGGTAAGTTGAGACTGACTTTCATGCGTATTCACAGACCAAGCATCATAAAGATACCAGCATGATCTTCATTGCGGGCTTAGAGCCGGTATTAGCTTTTGAGAGGTAAGAGGATTTTGAGGGCTCGTTGGTCTAGGGGTATGATTCTCGCTTTGAGTGCGAGAGGTCCCGGGTTCAAATCCCGGACGAGCCCTTTTCTTGGTACTCTTTTCAAGTTGTTTTGAAGTTTGCGTTTCAAAACCAACATCAATTTTTTCTTTGCAGTAGTGGATAATTCTTTGCTAGAGTCTCATGCTTCAGCCCTGCCCAGTCTGAGCTAATACCAAACATCTGGTCTTGCATGGCATGTACGAGCGTTCAGCTAGGGATGTCGGGCAGGTTGCATGAAAGAAATCTAAAGCCAGAGGCCCATGGAATAGCCAGTTCGGAGCAGTTTCATTACAGAAAAATCAACTGTAGGTATCTGTTTCTGTAGTGTAGTGGTTATCACGTTTGCCTCACACGCGAAAGGTCCCCGGTTCGAAACCGGGCAGAAACAGTTGTTATATTGTGTTGGCTACAATGTTGATAGGTGCCGTTTTGCCATGGAATTGTCCAAGCCCTGAAGATTATTTCATGCAATCTCGTTCCAAGAAAGGGAATTCTCTCAAAACACTAAAGTAATCGGCGTGTGGATGTATCTGTTGGTTCTCAGACCTTGCTTTCAAAAGAGCCATGCAATCGGTTCACTGCTCACCTAGAACAAGCATTAACATGGAGAATTGTTGGCACCAACAGGAATCTTATTTTAGTGGAGTGTTTCTGGCTTTGAGTGCAGAGGCCCTCGGCTCAATTCCAAGATGATCCTTCTCAAGGTGATGATACAAATGCATTGTCACCTTTACGTTTAATGTCAGAATCATTTATTTCCAGTTGGTGGTGTAAGAATGTTTGCAACAGTATGGCGATTTTTCCTAGCCATGCATGAATGAAAGCATATCACTCGCCTTTAGGTGTTTTTCTAATACATTGATATTTGCATCTTCCTTCTTAGCCTGCATGTTTGACTATCTTACAGGCTGCATGTAATAAGTATCACATCAGGGCCCTTCTTCTACTCAATTCACAACTGTTCTATCACGACATAGATAAGAAAGCTGCATCTGCTTTTGTTGTGTAGTGGTAATCAGGTTTACCTGACGTGTGAAAGCCCCATGCTTTGAAAGTACACAGTAACAAAGAAACCGATGACTTTTATAAAAAGGTGTCATGTGTGTCTCTTACTTTGCACAAAAAGTGCCAGAGATGACTTCATTTGCAATCACTTGAAAAGTAGGGATTCTCCAATAAATGGTAAATGGTTGAAACAAATCTGAAGAAATGCATGACATACCTGTGTGTGTGTGTGTACGCATGTATGTATATATAGGGAGAGAGAGAGCGTCAATATAAACAGACTTTATTTCAATCAAGCTGTCTTTTCTATCCTTCAGGAGCAGAATGTTCTGATCATCAGCGCTCCAGAATGTAGTGTTTTCTTGGCAAGCATCACATATTGTGATGTGTTAGCTAAAAGTTCCATATCCTAGAGACTGATATATTCCTCTGTACTTGTACCTTGGGGATTCATCAAAACCTGGCATCATAAGCAGCTTTCTACTGCCATAGACTGGACAGCGAAACAATTTAAAATATCCCAGAAAAAGAAAATAAGCATGCTTAATCAGAGCTTTCTGGACAGGAAGGACATTTGAGCAAGTGAGGAATAAGCACTGCTTTTGTTAATTTGCATAGGCAGAATAGAGACTTCTGGGAAAAGGCCGAAATTACAGTCACAGAAAATGGCTGCATCTATAGAGAACGCTAAGAAGTGTTGGCAGCTTTTCCTCTGACCCTGACCACTTTTACAAGCAATCCTATGATAGTCAGCAGGACCCACCCTAAAAAGGAAGGGGCATCCACTTGGACCCTTTCCACCTTTTCTAAATCTCGCCTGATTGAGCACTGATTGAGCAGATAAGCACATGTCATTCTCATTTCAGAAAGGTATTGGTTAGCTTGCTGCTAGCAGCTCAGTTATGTTATGATGTTAGAGGCTATGCAAGGAATGCTTTCGTCCAGCGATATGCAGTTTTTATTGCGCCTTGCATTCAGCAGGAAGATCTTTAGCTTGAATCTGTGACCTAGGTATTCACCTTGGTATTTCTTTTGGCACAAAGTGAAGGAGTATTTGAGAGAAAATGCACAATGTGTTTCTTATGTTGTTATGAACAACTTGTTACTCTTTCTCATTAAGCTTCAGCCACTGCAGAAATATATAAATAAGGGCTGACTTCCTGTAAGACGTGTCCAAAGCTGGGACGGAATAAAAGGAGACACTTGTAAATGATAGTGCTATCGTTTGAGAAAGGGTAAGTTGAGACTGACTTTCATGCGTATTCACAGACCAAGCATCATAAAGATACCAGCATGATCTTCATTGCGGGCTTAGAGCCGGTATTAGCTTTTGAGAGGTAAGAGGATTTTGAGGGCTCGTTGGTCTAGGGGTATGATTCTCGCTTTGGGTGCGAGAGGTCCCGGGTTCAAATCCCGGACCAGCCCTTTTCTTGGTACTCTTTTCAAGTTGTTTTGAAGTTTGCGTTTCAAAACCAACATCAATTTTTTCTTTGCAGTAGTGGATAATTCTTTGCTAGAGTCTCATGCTTCAGCCCTGCCCAGTCTGAGCTAATACCAAACATCTGGTCTTGCATGGCATGTACGAGCGTTCAGCTAGGGATGTCGGGCAGGTTGCATGAAAGAAATCTAAAGCCAGAGGCCCATGGAATAGCCAGTTCGGAGCAGTTTCATTACAGAAAAATCAACTGTAGGTATCTGTTTCTGTAGTGTAGTGGTTATCACGTTTGCCTCACACGCGAAAGGTCCCCGGTTCGAAACCGGGCAGAAACAGTTGTTATATTGTGTTGGCTACAATGTTGATAGGTGCCGTTTTGCCATGGAATTGTCCAAGCCCTGAAGATTATTTCATGCAATCTCGTTCCAAGAAAGGGAATGCTCTCAAAACACTAAAGTAATCGGCGTGTGGATGTATCTGTTTGTTCTCAGACCTTGCTTTCAAAAGAGCCCTGCAATCGGTTCACTGCTCACCTAGAACAAGCATTAACATGGAGAATTGTTGGCACCAACAGGAATCTTATTTTAGTGGAGTGTTTCTGGCTTTGAGTGCAGAGGCCCTCGGCTCAATTCCAAGATGATCCTTCTCAAGGTGATGATACAAATGCATTGTCACCTTTACGTTTAATGTCAGAATCATTTATTTCCAGTTGGTGGTGTAAGAATGTTTGCAACAGTATGGCGATTTTTCCTAGCCATGCATGAATGAAAGCATATCACTCGCCTTTAGGTGTTTTTCTAATACATTGATATTTGCATCTTCCTTCCTAGCCTGCATGTTTGACTATCTTACAGGCTGCATGTAATAAGTATCACATCAGGGCCCTTCTTCTACTCAATTCACAACTGTTCTATCACGACATAGATAAGAAAGCTGCATCTGCTTTTGTTGTGTAGTGGTAATCAGGTTTACCTGACGTGTGAAAGCCCCATGCTTTGAAAGTACACAGTAACAAAGAAACCGATGACTTTTATAAAAAGGTGTCATGTGTGTCTCTTACTTTGCACAAAAAGTGCCAGAGATGACTTCATTTGCAGTCACTTGAAAAGTAGGGATTCTCCAATAAATGGTAAATGGTTGAAACAAATCTGAAGAAATGCATGACATACCTGTGTGTGTGTGTGTACGCATGTATGTATATATAGGGAGAGAGAGAGCGTCAATATAAACAGACTTTATTTCAATCAAGCTGTCTTTTCTATCCTTCAGGAGCAGAATGTTCTGATCATCAGCGCTCCAGAATGTAGTGTTTTCTTGGCAAGCATCACATATTGTGATGTGTTAGCTAAAAGTTCCATATCCTAGAGACTGATATATTCCTCTGTACTTGTACCTTGGGTTTTCATCAAAACCTGGCATCATAAGCAGCTTTCTACTGCCACAGACTGGACAGCGAAACAATTTAAAATATCCCAGAAAAAGAAAATAAGCATGCTTAATCAGAGCTTTCTGGACAGGAAGGACATTTGAGCAAGTGAGGAATAAGCACTGCTTTTGTTAATTTGCATAGGCAGAATAGAGACTTCTGGGAAAAGGCCGAAATTACAGTCACAGAAAATGGCTGCATCTATAGAGAACGCTAAGAAGTGTTGGCAGCTTTTCCTCTGACCCTGGCCACTTTTACAAGCAATCCTATGATAGTCAGCAGGACCCACCCTAAAAAGGAAGGGGCATCCACTTGGACCCTTTCCACCTTTTCTAAATCTCGCCTGATCGAGCCTGATTGAGCACTGATTGAGCAGATAAGCACATGTCATTCTCATTTCAGAAAGGTATTGGTTAGCTTGCTGCTAGCAGCTCAGTTATGTTATGATGTTAGAGGCTATGCAAGGAATGCTTTAGTCCAGCGATATGCAGTTTTTATTGCGCCTTGCATTCAGCAGGAAGATCTTTAGCTTGAATCTGTGGCCTAGGTATTCACCTTGGTATTTCTTTTGGCACAAAGTGAAGGAGTATTTAAGAGAAAATGCACAATGTGTTTCTTATGTTGTTATGAACAACTTGTTACTCTTTCTCATTAGGCTTCAGCCACTGAAGAAATATATAAATAAGGGCTGACTTCCTGTAAGACGTGTCCAAAGCTGGGACGGAATAAAAGGAGACACTTGTAAATGATAGTGCTATCGTTTGAGAAAGGGTAAGTTGAGACTGACTTTCATGCGTATTCACAGACCAAGCATCATAAAGATACCAGCATGATCTTCATTGCGGGCTTAGAGCCGGTATTAGCTTTTGAGAGGTAAGAGGATTTTGAGGGCTCGTTGGTCTAGGGGTATGATTCTCGCTTTGAGTGCGAGAGGTCCCGGGTTCAAATCCCGGACGAGCCCTTTTCTTGGTACTCTTTTCAAGTTGTTTTGAAGTTTGCGTTTCAAAACCAACATCAATTTTTTCTTTGCAGTAGTGGATAATTCTTTGCTAGAGTCTCATGCTTCAGCCCTGCCCAGTCTGAGCTAATACCAAACATCTGGTCTTGCATGGCATGTACGAGCGTTCAGCTAGGGATGTCGGGCAGGTTGCATGAAAGAAATCTAAAGCCAGAGGCCCATGGAATAGCCAGTTCGGAGCAGTTTCATTACAGAAAAATCAACTGTAGGTATCTGTTTCTGTAGTGTAGTGGTTATCACGTTCGCCTCACACGCGAAAGGTCCCCGGTTCGAAACCGGGCAGAAACAGTTGTTATATTGTGTTGGCTACAATGTTGATAGGTGCCATTTTGCCATGGAATTGTCCAAGCCCTGAAGATTATTTCATGCAATCTCGTTCCAAGAAAGGGAATTCTCTCAAAACACTAAAGTAATCGGCGTGTGGATGTATCTGTTGGTTCTCAGACCTTGCTTTCAAAAGAGCCATGCAATCGGTTCACTGCTCACCTAGAACAAGCATTAACATGGAGAATTGTTGGCACCAACAGGAATCTTATTTTAGAGGAGTGTTTCTGGCTTTGAGTGCAGAGGCCCTCGGCTCAATTCCAAGATGATCCTTCTCAAGGTGATGATACAAATGCATTGTCACCTTTACGTTTAATGTCAGAATCATTTATTTCCAGTTGGTGGTGTAAGAATGTTTGCAACAGTATGGCGATTTTTCCTAGCCATGCATGAATGAAAGCATATCACTCGCCTTTAGGTGTTTTTCTAATACATTGATATTTGCATCTTCCTTCTTAGCCTGCATGTTTGACTATCTTACAGGCTGCATGTAATAAGTATCACATCAGGGCCCTTCTTCTAATCAATTCACAACTGTTCTATCACGACATAGATAAGAAAGCTGCATCTGCTTTTGTTGTGTAGTGGTAATCAGGTTTACCTGACGTGTGAAAGCCCCATGCTTTGAAAGTACACAGTAACAAAGAAACCGATGACTTTTATAAAAAGGTGTCATGTGTGTCTCTTACTTTGCACAAAAAGTGCCAGAGATGACTTCATTTGCAATCACTTGAAAAGTAGGGATTCTCCAATAAATGGTAAATGGTTGAAACAAATCTGAAGAAATGCATGACATACCTGTGTGTGTGTGTGTACGCATGTATGTATATATAGGGAGAGAGAGAGCGTCAATATAAACAGACTTTATTTCAATCAAGCTGTCTTTTCTATCCTTCAGGAGCAGAATGTTCTGATCATCAGCGCTCCAGAATGTAGTGTTTTCTTGGCAAGCATCACATATTGTGATGTGTTAGCTAAAAGTTCCATATCCTAGAGACTGATATATTCCTCTGTACTTGTACCTTGGGGATTCATCAAAACCTGGCATCATAAGCAGCTTTCTACTGCCACAGACTGGACAGCGAAACAATTTAAAATATCCCAGAAAAAGAAAATAAGCATGCTTAATCAGAGCTTTCTGGACAGGAAGGACATTTGAGCAAGTGAGGAATAAGCACTGCTTTTGTTAATTTGCATAGGCAGAATAGAGACTTCTGGGAAAAGGCCGAAATTACAGTCACAGAAAATGGCTGCATCTATAGAGAACGCTAAGAAGTGTTGGCAGCTTTTCCTCTGACCCTGACCACTTTTACAAGCAATCCTATGATAGTCAGCAGGACCCACCCTAAAAAGGAAGGGGCATCCACTTGGACCCTTTCCACCTTTTCTAAATCTCGCCTGATTGAGCACTGATTGAGCAGATAAGCACATGTCATTCTCATTTCAGAAAGGTATTGGTTAGCTTGCTGCTAGCAGCTCAGTTATGTTATGATGTTAGAGGCTATGCAAGGAATGCTTTCGTCCAGCGATATGCAGTTTTTATTGCGCCTTGCATTCAGCAGGAAGATCTTTAGCTTGAATCTGTGACCTAGGTATTCACCTTGGTATTTCTTTTGGCACAAAGTGAAGGAGTATTTGAGAGAAAATGCACAATGTGTTTCTTATGTTGTTATGAACAACTTGTTACTCTTTCTCATTAAGCTTCAGCCACTGCAGAAATATATAAATAAGGGCTGACTTCCTGTAAGACGTGTCCAAAGCTGGGACGGAATAAAAGGAGACACTTGTAAATGATAGTGCTATCGTTTGAGAAAGGGTAAGTTGAGACTGACTTTCATGCGTATTCACAGACCAAGCATCATAAAGATACCAGCATGATCTTCATTGCGGGCTTAGAGCCGGTATTAGCTTTTGAGAGGTAAGAGGATTTTGAGGGCTCGTTGGTCTAGGGGTATGATTCTCGCTTTGGGTGCGAGAGGTCCCGGGTTCAAATCCCGGACGAGCCCTTTTCTTGGTACTCTTTTCAAGTTGTTTTGAAGTTTGCGTTTCAAAACCAACATCAATTTTTTCTTTGCAGTAGTGGATAATTCTTTGCTAGAGTCTCATGCTTTAGCCCTGCCCAGTCTGAGCTAATACCAAACATCTGGTCTTGCATGGCATGTACGAGCGTTCAGCTAGGGATGTCGGGCAGGTTGCATGAAAGAAATCTAAAGCCAGAGGCCCATGGAATAGCCAGTTCGGAGCAGTTTCATTACAGAAAAATCAACTGTAGGTATCTGTTTCTGTAGTGTAGTGGTTATCACGTTTGCCTCACACGCGAAAGGTCCCCGGTTTGAAACCGGGCAGAAACAGTTGTTATATTGTGTTGGCTACAATGTTGATAGGTGCCGTTTTGCCATGGAATTGTCCAAGCCCTGAAGATTATTTCATGCAATCTCGTTCCAAGAAAGGGAATTCTCTCAAAACACTAAAGTAATCGGCGTGTGGATGTATCTGTTGGTTCTCAGACCTTGCTTTCAAAAGAGCCCTGCAATCGGTTCACTGCTCACCTAGAACAAGCATTAACATGGAGAATTGTTGGCACCAACAGGAATCTTATTTTAGTGGAGTGTTTCTGGCTTTGAGTGCAGAGGCCCTCGGCTCAATTCCAAGATGATCCTTCTCAAGGTGATGATACAAATGCATTGTCACCTTTACGTTTAATGTCAGAATCATTTATTTCCAGTTGGTGGTGTAAGAATGTTTGCAACAGTATGGCGATTTTTCCTAGCCATGCATGAATGAAAGCATATCACTCGCCTTTAGGTGTTTTTCTAATACATTGATATTTGCATCTTCCTTCCTAGCCTGCATGTTTGACTATCTTATAGGCTGCATGTAATAAGTATCACATCAGGGCCCTTCTTCTACTCAATTCACAACTGTTCTATCACGACATAGATAAGAAAGCTGCATCTGCTTTTGTTGTGTAGTGGTAATCAGGTTTACCTGATGTGTGAAAGCCCCATGCTTTGAAAGTACACAGTAACAAAGAAACCGATGACTTTTATAAAAAGGTGTCATGTGTGTCTCTTACTTTGCACAAAAAGTGCCAGAGATGACTTCATTTGCAGTCACTTGAAAAGTAGGGATTCTCCAATAAATGGTAAATGGTTGAAACAAATCTGAAGAAATGCATGACATACCTGTGTGTGTGTGTGTACGCATGTATGTATATATAGGGAGAGAGAGAGCGTCAATATAAACAGACTTTATTTCAATCAAGCTGTCTTTTCTATCCTTCAGGAGCAGAATGTTCTGATCATCAGCGCTCCAGAATGTAGTGTTTTCTTGGCAAGCATCACATATTGTGATGTGTTAGCTAAAAGTTCCATATCCTAGAGACTGATATATTCCTCTGTACTTGTACCTTGGGGATTCATCAAAACCTGGCATCATAAGCAGCTTTCTACTGCCACAGACTGGACAGCGAAACAATTTAAAATATCCCAGAAAAAGAAAATAAGCATGCTTAATCAGAGCTTTCTGGACAGGAAGGACATTTGAGCAAGTGAGGAATAAGCACTGCTTTTGTTAATTTGCATAGGCAGAATAGAGACTTCTGGGAAAAGGCCGAAATTACAGTCACAGAAAATGGCTGCATCTATAGAGAACGCTAAGAAGTGTTGGCAGCTTTTCCTCTGACCCTGGCCACTTTTACAAGCAATCCTATGATAGTCAGCAGGACCCACCCTAAAAAGGAAGGGGCATCCACTTGGACCCTTTCCACCTTTTCTAAATCTCGCCTGATCGAGCCTGATTGAGCACTGATTGAGCAGATAAGCACATGTCATTCTCATTTCAGAAAGGTATTGGTTAGCTTGCTGCTAGCAGCTCAGTTATGTTATGATGTTAGAGGCTATGCAAGGAATGCTTTAGTCCAGCGATATGCAGTTTTTATTGCGCCTTGCATTCAGCAGGAAGATCTTTAGCTTGAATCTGTGGCCTAGGTATTCACCTTGGTATTTCTTTTGGCACAAAGTGAAGGAGTATTTAAGAGAAAATGCACAATGTGTTTCTTATGTTGTTATGAACAACTTGTTACTCTTTCTCATTAGGCTTCAGCCACTGAAGAAATATATAAATAAGGGCTGACTTCCTGTAAGACGTGTCCAAAGCTGGGACGGAATAAAAGGAGACACTTGTAAATGATAGTGCTATCGTTTGAGAAAGGGTAAGTTGAGACTGACTTTCATGCGTATTCACAGACCAAGCATCATAAAGATACCAGCATGATCTTCATTGCGGGCTTAGAGCCGGTATTAGCTTTTGAGAGGTAAGAGGATTTTGAGGGCTCGTTGGTCTAGGGGTATGATTCTCGCTTTGAGTGCGAGAGGTCCCGGGTTCAAATCCCGGACGAGCCCTTTTCTTGGTACTCTTTTCAAGTTGTTTTGAAGTTTGCGTTTCAAAACCAACATCAATTTTTTCTTTGCAGTAGTGGATAATTCTTTGCTAGAGTCTCATGCTTCAGCCCTGCCCAGTCTGAGCTAATACCAAACATCTGGTCTTGCATGGCATGTACGAGCGTTCAGCTAGGGATGTCGGGCAGGTTGCATGAAAGAAATCTAAAGCCAGAGGCCCATGGAATAGCCAGTTCGGAGCAGTTTCATTACAGAAAAATCAACTGTAGGTATCTGTTTCTGTAGTGTAGTGGTTATCACGTTTGCCTCACACGCGAAAGGTCCCCGGTTCGAAACCGGGCAGAAACAGTTGTTATATTGTGTTGGCTACAATGTTGATAGGTGCCGTTTTGCCATGGAATTGTCCAAGCCCTGAAGATTATTTCATGCAATCTCGTTCCAAGAAAGGGAATTCTCTCAAAACACTAAAGTAATCGGCGTGTGGATGTATCTGTTGGTTCTCAGACCTTGCTTTCAAAAGAGCCATGCAATCGGTTCACTGCTCACCTAGAACAAGCATTAACATGGAGAATTGTTGGCACCAACAGGAATCTTATTTTAGTGGAGTGTTTCTGGCTTTGAGTGCAGAGGCCCTCGGCTCAATTCCAAGATGATCCTTCTCAAGGTGATGATACAAATGCATTGTCACCTTTACGTTTAATGTCAGAATCATTTATTTCCAGTTGGTGGTGTAAGAATGTTTGCAACAGTATGGCGATTTTTCCTAGCCATGCATGAATGAAAGCATATCACTCGCCTTTAGGTGTTTTTCTAATACATTGATATTTGCATCTTCCTTCTTAGCCTGCATGTTTGACTATCTTACAGGCTGCATGTAATAAGTATCACATCAGGGCCCTTCTTCTACTCAATTCACAACTGTTCTATCACGACATAGATAAGAAAGCTGCATCTGCTTTTGTTGTGTAGTGGTAATCAGGTTTACCTGACGTGTGAAAGCCCCATGCTTTGAAAGTACACAGTAACAAAGAAACCGATGACTTTTATAAAAAGGTGTCATGTGTGTCTCTTACTTTGCACAAAAAGTGCCAGAGATGACTTCATTTGCAATCACTTGAAAAGTAGGGATTCTCCAATAAATGGTAAATGGTTGAAACAAATCTGAAGAAATGCATGACATACCTGTGTGTGTGTGTGTACGCATGTATGTATATATAGGGAGAGAGAGAGCGTCAATATAAACAGACTTTATTTCAATCAAGCTGTCTTTTCTATCCTTCAGGAGCAGAATGTTCTGATCATCAGCGCTCCAGAATGTAGTGTTTTCTTGGCAAGCATCACATATTGTGATGTGTTAGCTAAAAGTTCCATATCCTAGAGACTGATATATTCCTCTGTACTTGTACCTTGGGGATTCATCAAAACCTGGCATCATAAGCAGCTTTCTACTGCCATAGACTGGACAGCGAAACAATTTAAAATATCCCAGAAAAAGAAAATAAGCATGCTTAATCAGAGCTTTCTGGACAGGAAGGACATTTGAGCAAGTGAGGAATAAGCACTGCTTTTGTTAATTTGCATAGGCAGAATAGAGACTTCTGGGAAAAGGCCGAAATTACAGTCACAGAAAATGGCTGCATCTATAGAGAACGCTAAGAAGTGTTGGCAGCTTTTCCTCTGACCCTGACCACTTTTACAAGCAATCCTATGATAGTCAGCAGGACCCACCCTAAAAAGGAAGGGGCATCCACTTGGACCCTTTCCACCTTTTCTAAATCTCGCCTGATTGAGCACTGATTGAGCAGATAAGCACATGTCATTCTCATTTCAGAAAGGTATTGGTTAGCTTGCTGCTAGCAGCTCAGTTATGTTATGATGTTAGAGGCTATGCAAGGAATGCTTTCGTCCAGCGATATGCAGTTTTTATTGCGCCTTGCATTCAGCAGGAAGATCTTTAGCTTGAATCTGTGACCTAGGTATTCACCTTGGTATTTCTTTTGGCACAAAGTGAAGGAGTATTTGAGAGAAAATGCACAATGTGTTTCTTATGTTGTTATGAACAACTTGTTACTCTTTCTCATTAAGCTTCAGCCACTGCAGAAATATATAAATAAGGGCTGACTTCCTGTAAGACGTGTCCAAAGCTGGGACGGAATAAAAGGAGACACTTGTAAATGATAGTGCTATCGTTTGAGAAAGGGTAAGTTGAGACTGACTTTCATGCGTATTCACAGACCAAGCATCATAAAGATACCAGCATGATCTTCATTGCGGGCTTAGAGCCGGTATTAGCTTTTGAGAGGTAAGAGGATTTTGAGGGCTCGTTGGTCTAGGGGTATGATTCTCGCTTTGGGTGCGAGAGGTCCCGGGTTCAAATCCCGGACCAGCCCTTTTCTTGGTACTCTTTTCAAGTTGTTTTGAAGTTTGCGTTTCAAAACCAACATCAATTTTTTCTTTGCAGTAGTGGATAATTCTTTGCTAGAGTCTCATGCTTCAGCCCTGCCCAGTCTGAGCTAATACCAAACATCTGGTCTTGCATGGCATGTACGAGCGTTCAGCTAGGGATGTCGGGCAGGTTGCATGAAAGAAATCTAAAGCCAGAGGCCCATGGAATAGCCAGTTCGGAGCAGTTTCATTACAGAAAAATCAACTGTAGGTATCTGTTTCTGTAGTGTAGTGGTTATCACGTTTGCCTCACACGCGAAAGGTCCCCGGTTCGAAACCGGGCAGAAACAGTTGTTATATTGTGTTGGCTACAATGTTGATAGGTGCCGTTTTGCCATGGAATTGTCCAAGCCCTGAAGATTATTTCATGCAATCTCGTTCCAAGAAAGGGAATGCTCTCAAAACACTAAAGTAATCGGCGTGTGGATGTATCTGTTTGTTCTCAGACCTTGCTTTCAAAAGAGCCCTGCAATCGGTTCACTGCTCACCTAGAACAAGCATTAACATGGAGAATTGTTGGCACCAACAGGAATCTTATTTTAGTGGAGTGTTTCTGGCTTTGAGTGCAGAGGCCCTCGGCTCAATTCCAAGATGATCCTTCTCAAGGTGATGATACAAATGCATTGTCACCTTTACGTTTAATGTCAGAATCATTTATTTCCAGTTGGTGGTGTAAGAATGTTTGCAACAGTATGGCGATTTTTCCTAGCCATGCATGAATGAAAGCATATCACTCGCCTTTAGGTGTTTTTCTAATACATTGATATTTGCATCTTCCTTCCTAGCCTGCATGTTTGACTATCTTACAGGCTGCATGTAATAAGTATCACATCAGGGCCCTTCTTCTACTCAATTCACAACTGTTCTATCACGACATAGATAAGAAAGCTGCATCTGCTTTTGTTGTGTAGTGGTAATCAGGTTTACCTGACGTGTGAAAGCCCCATGCTTTGAAAGTACACAGTAACAAAGAAACCGATGACTTTTATAAAAAGGTGTCATGTGTGTCTCTTACTTTGCACAAAAAGTGCCAGAGATGACTTCATTTGCAGTCACTTGAAAAGTAGGGATTCTCCAATAAATGGTAAATGGTTGAAACAAATCTGAAGAAATGCATGACATACCTGTGTGTGTGTGTGTACGCATGTATGTATATATAGGGAGAGAGAGAGCGTCAATATAAACAGACTTTATTTCAATCAAGCTGTCTTTTCTATCCTTCAGGAGCAGAATGTTCTGATCATCAGCGCTCCAGAATGTAGTGTTTTCTTGGCAAGCATCACATATTGTGATGTGTTAGCTAAAAGTTCCATATCCTAGAGACTGATATATTCCTCTGTACTTGTACCTTGGGTTTTCATCAAAACCTGGCATCATAAGCAGCTTTCTACTGCCACAGACTGGACAGCGAAACAATTTAAAATATCCCAGAAAAAGAAAATAAGCATGCTTAATCAGAGCTTTCTGGACAGGAAGGACATTTGAGCAAGTGAGGAATAAGCACTGCTTTTGTTAATTTGCATAGGCAGAATAGAGACTTCTGGGAAAAGGCCGAAATTACAGTCACAGAAAATGGCTGCATCTATAGAGAACGCTAAGAAGTGTTGGCAGCTTTTCCTCTGACCCTGGCCACTTTTACAAGCAATCCTATGATAGTCAGCAGGACCCACCCTAAAAAGGAAGGGGCATCCACTTGGACCCTTTCCACCTTTTCTAAATCTCGCCTGATCGAGCCTGATTGAGCACTGATTGAGCAGATAAGCACATGTCATTCTCATTTCAGAAAGGTATTGGTTAGCTTGCTGCTAGCAGCTCAGTTATGTTATGATGTTAGAGGCTATGCAAGGAATGCTTTAGTCCAGCGATATGCAGTTTTTATTGCGCCTTGCATTCAGCAGGAAGATCTTTAGCTTGAATCTGTGGCCTAGGTATTCACCTTGGTATTTCTTTTGGCACAAAGTGAAGGAGTATTTAAGAGAAAATGCACAATGTGTTTCTTATGTTGTTATGAACAACTTGTTACTCTTTCTCATTAGGCTTCAGCCACTGAAGAAATATATAAATAAGGGCTGACTTCCTGTAAGACGTGTCCAAAGCTGGGACGGAATAAAAGGAGACACTTGTAAATGATAGTGCTATCGTTTGAGAAAGGGTAAGTTGAGACTGACTTTCATGCGTATTCACAGACCAAGCATCATAAAGATACCAGCATGATCTTCATTGCGGGCTTAGAGCCGGTATTAGCTTTTGAGAGGTAAGAGGATTTTGAGGGCTCGTTGGTCTAGGGGTATGATTCTCGCTTTGAGTGCGAGAGGTCCCGGGTTCAAATCCCGGACGAGCCCTTTTCTTGGTACTCTTTTCAAGTTGTTTTGAAGTTTGCGTTTCAAAACCAACATCAATTTTTTCTTTGCAGTAGTGGATAATTCTTTGCTAGAGTCTCATGCTTCAGCCCTGCCCAGTCTGAGCTAATACCAAACATCTGGTCTTGCATGGCATGTACGAGCGTTCAGCTAGGGATGTCGGGCAGGTTGCATGAAAGAAATCTAAAGCCAGAGGCCCATGGAATAGCCAGTTCGGAGCAGTTTCATTACAGAAAAATCAACTGTAGGTATCTGTTTCTGTAGTGTAGTGGTTATCACGTTTGCCTCACACGCGAAAGGTCCCCGGTTCGAAACCGGGCAGAAACAGTTGTTATATTGTGTTGGCTACAATGTTGATAGGTGCCGTTTTGCCATGGAATTGTCCAAGCCCTGAAGATTATTTCATGCAATCTCGTTCCAAGAAAGGGAATTCTCTCAAAACACTAAAGTAATCGGCGTGTGGATGTATCTGTTGGTTCTCAGACCTTGCTTTCAAAAGAGCCATGCAATCGGTTCACTGCTCACCTAGAACAAGCATTAACATGGAGAATTGTTGGCACCAACAGGAATCTTATTTTAGTGGAGTGTTTCTGGCTTTGAGTGCAGAGGCCCTCGGCTCAATTCCAAGATGATCCTTCTCAAGGTGATGATACAAATGCATTGTCACCTTTACGTTTAATGTCAGAATCATTTATTTCCAGTTGGTGGTGTAAGAATGTTTGCAACAGTATGGCGATTTTTCCTAGCCATGCATGAATGAAAGCATATCACTCGCCTTTAGGTGTTTTTCTAATACATTGATATTTGCATCTTCCTTCTTAGCCTGCATGTTTGACTATCTTACAGGCTGCATGTAATAAGTATCACATCAGGGCCCTTCTTCTACTCAATTCACAACTGTTCTATCACGACATAGATAAGAAAGCTGCATCTGCTTTTGTTGTGTAGTGGTAATCAGGTTTACCTGACGTGTGAAAGCCCCATGCTTTGAAAGTACACAGTAACAAAGAAACCGATGACTTTTATAAAAAGGTGTCATGTGTGTCTCTTACTTTGCACAAAAAGTGCCAGAGATGACTTCATTTGCAATCACTTGAAAAGTAGGGATTCTCCAATAAATGGTAAATGGTTGAAACAAATCTGAAGAAATGCATGACATACCTGTGTGTGTGTGTGTACGCATGTATGTATATATAGGGAGAGAGAGAGCGTCAATATAAACAGACTTTATTTCAATCAAGCTGTCTTTTCTATCCTTCAGGAGCAGAATGTTCTGATCATCAGCGCTCCAGAATGTAGTGTTTTCTTGGCAAGCATCACATATTGTGATGTGTTAGCTAAAAGTTCCATATCCTAGAGACTGATATATTCCTCTGTACTTGTACCTTGGGGATTCATCAAAACCTGGCATCATAAGCAGCTTTCTACTGCCACAGACTGGACAGCGAAACAATTTAAAATATCCCAGAAAAAGAAAATAAGCATGCTTAATCAGAGCTTTCTGGACAGGAAGGACATTTGAGCAAGTGAGGAATAAGCACTGCTTTTGTTAATTTGCATAGGCAGAATAGAGACTTCTGGGAAAAGGCCGAAATTACAGTCACAGAAAATGGCTGCATCTATAGAGAACGCTAAGAAGTGTTGGCAGCTTTTCCTCTGACCCTGGCCACTTTTACAAGCAATCCTATGATAGTCAGCAGGACCCACCCTAAAAAGGAAGGGGCATCCACTTGGACCCTTTCCACCTTTTCTAAATCTCGCCTGATCGAGCCTGATTGAGCACTGATTGAGCAGATAAGCACATGTCATTCTCATTTCAGAAAGGTATTGGTTAGCTTGCTGCTAGCAGCTCAGTTATGTTATGATGTTAGAGGCTATGCAAGGAATGCTTTCGTCCAGCGATATGCAGTTTTTATTGCGCCTTGCATTCAGCAGGAAGATCTTTAGCTTGAATCTGTGACCTAGGTATTCACCTTGGTATTTCTTTTGGCACAAAGTGAAGGAGTATTTGAGAGAAAATGCACAATGTGTTTCTTATGTTGTTATGAACAACTTGTTACTCTTTCTCATTAAGCTTCAGCCACTGCAGAAATATATAAATAAGGGCTGACTTCCTGTAAGACGTGTCCAAAGCTGGGACGGAATAAAAGGAGACACTTGTAAATGATAGTGCTATCGTTTGAGAAAGGGTAAGTTGAGACTGACTTTCATGCGTATTCACAGACCAAGCATCATAAAGATACCAGCATGATCTTCATTGCGGGCTTAGAGCCGGTATTAGCTTTTGAGAGGTAAGAGGATTTTGAGGGCTCGTTGGTCTAGGGGTATGATTCTCGCTTTGGGTGCGAGAGGTCCCGGGTTCAAATCCCGGACCAGCCCTTTTCTTGGTACTCTTTTCAAGTTGTTTTGAAGTTTGCGTTTCAAAACCAACATCAATTTTTTCTTTGCAGTAGTGGATAATTCTTTGCTAGAGTCTCATGCTTCAGCCCTGCCCAGTCTGAGCTAATACCAAACATCTGGTCTTGCATGGCATGTACGAGCGTTCAGCTAGGGATGTCGGGCAGGTTGCATGAAAGAAATCTAAAGCCAGAGGCCCATGGAATAGCCAGTTCGGAGCAGTTTCATTACAGAAAAATCAACTGTAGGTATCTGTTTCTGTAGTGTAGTGGTTATCACGTTTGCCTCACACGCGAAAGGTCCCCGGTTCGAAACCGGGCAGAAACAGTTGTTATATTGTGTTGGCTACAATGTTGATAGGTGCCGTTTTGCCATGGAATTGTCCAAGCCCTGAAGATTATTTCATGCAATCTCGTTCCAAGAAAGGGAATGCTCTCAAAACACTAAAGTAATCGGCGTGTGGATGTATCTGTTTGTTCTCAGACCTTGCTTTCAAAAGAGCCCTGCAATCGGTTCACTGCTCACCTAGAACAAGCATTAACATGGAGAATTGTTGGCACCAACAGGAATCTTATTTTAGTGGAGTGTTTCTGGCTTTGAGTGCAGAGGCCCTCGGCTCAATTCCAAGATGATCCTTCTCAAGGTGATGATACAAATGCATTGTCACCTTTACGTTTAATGTCAGAATCATTTATTTCCAGTTGGTGGTGTAAGAATGTTTGCAACAGTATGGCGATTTTTCCTAGCCATGCATGAATGAAAGCATATCACTCGCCTTTAGGTGTTTTTCTAATACATTGATATTTGCATCTTCCTTCCTAGCCTGCATGTTTGACTATCTTACAG
Organism: Triturus cristatus; assembly: GCF_964204655.1. NCBI lineage: Eukaryota > Metazoa > Chordata > Amphibia > Caudata > Salamandridae > Triturus > Triturus cristatus. Next base: position 738,946,378 of record NC_140591.1, on the reverse strand, counting down.
GCTGCATGTAATAAGTATCACATCAGGGCCCTTCTTCTACTCAATTCACAACTGTTCTATCACGACATAGATAAGAAAGCTGCATCTGCTTTTGTTGTGTAGTGGTAATCAGGTTTACCTGACGTGTGAAAGCCCCATGCTTTGAAAGTACACAGTAACAAAGAAACCGATGACTTTTATAAAAAGGTGTCATGTGTGTCTCTTACTTTGCACAAAAAGTGCCAGAGATGACTTCATTTGCAGTCACTTGAAAAGTAGGGATTCTCCAATAAATGGTAAATGGTTGAAACAAATCTGAAGAAATGCATGACATACCTGTGTGTGTGTGTGTACGCATGTATGTATATATAGGGAGAGAGAGAGCGTCAATATAAACAGACTTTATTTCAATCAAGCTGTCTTTTCTATCCTTCAGGAGCAGAATGTTCTGATCATCAGCGCTCCAGAATGTAGTGTTTTCTTGGCAAGCATCACATATTGTGATGTGTTAGCTAAAAGTTCCATATCCTAGAGACTGATATATTCCTCTGTACTTGTACCTTGGGTTTTCATCAAAACCTGGCATCATAAGCAGCTTTCTACTGCCACAGACTGGACAGCGAAACAATTTAAAATATCCCAGAAAAAGAAAATAAGCATGCTTAATCAGAGCTTTCTGGACAGGAAGGACATTTGAGCAAGTGAGGAATAAGCACTGCTTTTGTTAATTTGCATAGGCAGAATAGAGACTTCTGGGAAAAGGCCGAAATTACAGTCACAGAAAATGGCTGCATCTATAGAGAACGCTAAGAAGTGTTGGCAGCTTTTCCTCTGACCCTGGCCACTTTTACAAGCAATCCTATGATAGTCAGCAGGACCCACCCTAAAAAGGAAGGGGCATCCACTTGGACCCTTTCCACCTTTTCTAAATCTCGCCTGATCGAGCCTGATTGAGCACTGATTGAGCAGATAAGCACATGTCATTCTCATTTCAGAAAGGTATTGGTTAGCTTGCTGCTAGCAGCTCAGTTATGTTATGATGTTAGAGGCTATGCAAGGAATGCTTTAGTCCAGCGATATGCAGTTTTTATTGCGCCTTGCATTCAGCAGGAAGATCTTTAGCTTGAATCTGTGGCCTAGGTATTCACCTTGGTATTTCTTTTGGCACAAAGTGAAGGAGTATTTAAGAGAAAATGCACAATGTGTTTCTTATGTTGTTATGAACAACTTGTTACTCTTTCTCATTAGGCTTCAGCCACTGAAGAAATATATAAATAAGGGCTGACTTCCTGTAAGACGTGTCCAAAGCTGGGACGGAATAAAAGGAGACACTTGTAAATGATAGTGCTATCGTTTGAGAAAGGGTAAGTTGAGACTGACTTTCATGCGTATTCACAGACCAAGCATCATAAAGATACCAGCATGATCTTCATTGCGGGCTTAGAGCCGGTATTAGCTTTTGAGAGGTAAGAGGATTTTGAGGGCTCGTTGGTCTAGGGGTATGATTCTCGCTTTGAGTGCGAGAGGTCCCGGGTTCAAATCCCGGACGAGCCCTTTTCTTGGTACTCTTTTCAAGTTGTTTTGAAGTTTGCGTTTCAAAACCAACATCAATTTTTTCTTTGCAGTAGTGGATAATTCTTTGCTAGAGTCTCATGCTTCAGCCCTGCCCAGTCTGAGCTAATACCAAACATCTGGTCTTGCATGGCATGTACGAGCGTTCAGCTAGGGATGTCGGGCAGGTTGCATGAAAGAAATCTAAAGCCAGAGGCCCATGGAATAGCCAGTTCGGAGCAGTTTCATTACAGAAAAATCAACTGTAGGTATCTGTTTCTGTAGTGTAGTGGTTATCACGTTCGCCTCACACGCGAAAGGTCCCCGGTTCGAAACCGGGCAGAAACAGTTGTTATATTGTGTTGGCTACAATGTTGATAGGTGCCATTTTGCCATGGAATTGTCCAAGCCCTGAAGATTATTTCATGCAATCTCGTTCCAAGAAAGGGAATTCTCTCAAAACACTAAAGTAATCGGCGTGTGGATGTATCTGTTGGTTCTCAGACCTTGCTTTCAAAAGAGCCATGCAATCGGTTCACTGCTCACCTAGAACAAGCATTAACATGGAGAATTGTTGGCACCAACAGGAATCTTATTTTAGAGGAGTGTTTCTGGCTTTGAGTGCAGAGGCCCTCGGCTCAATTCCAAGATGATCCTTCTCAAGGTGATGATACAAATGCATTGTCACCTTTACGTTTAATGTCAGAATCATTTATTTCCAGTTGGTGGTGTAAGAATGTTTGCAACAGTATGGCGATTTTTCCTAGCCATGCATGAATGAAAGCATATCACTCGCCTTTAGGTGTTTTTCTAATACATTGATATTTGCATCTTCCTACTTAGCCTGCATGTTTGACTATCTTACAGGCTGCATGTAATAAGTATCACATCAGGGCCCTTCTTCTAATCAATTCACAACTGTTCTATCACGACATAGATAAGAAAGCTGCATCTGCTTTTGTTGTGTAGTGGTAATCAGGTTTACCTGACGTGTGAAAGCCCCATGCTTTGAAAGTACACAGTAACAAAGAAACCGATGACTTTTATAAAAAGGTGTCATGTGTGTCTCTTACTTTGCACAAAAAGTGCCAGAGATGACTTCATTTGCAATCACTTGAAAAGTAGGGATTCTCCAATAAATGGTAAATGGTTGAAACAAATCTGAAGAAATGCATGACATACCTGTGTGTGTGTGTGTACGCATGTATGTATATATAGGGAGAGAGAGAGCGTCAATATAAACAGACTTTATTTCAATCAAGCTGTCTTTTCTATCCTTCAGGAGCAGAATGTTCTGATCATCAGCGCTCCAGAATGTAGTGTTTTCTTGGCAAGCATCACATATTGTGATGTGTTAGCTAAAAGTTCCATATCCTAGAGACTGATATATTCCTCTGTACTTGTACCTTGGGGATTCATCAAAACCTGGCATCATAAGCAGCTTTCTACTGCCACAGACTGGACAGCGAAACAATTTAAAATATCCCAGAAAAAGAAAATAAGCATGCTTAATCAGAGCTTTCTGGACAGGAAGGACATTTGAGCAAGTGAGGAATAAGCACTGCTTTTGTTAATTTGCATAGGCAGAATAGAGACTTCTGGGAAAAGGCCGAAATTACAGTCACAGAAAATGGCTGCATCTATAGAGAACGCTAAGAAGTGTTGGCAGCTTTTCCTCTGACCCTGACCACTTTTACAAGCAATCCTATGATAGTCAGCAGGACCCACCCTAAAAAGGAAGGGGCATCCACTTGGACCCTTTCCACCTTTTCTAAATCTCGCCTGATTGAGCACTGATTGAGCAGATAAGCACATGTCATTCTCATTTCAGAAAGGTATTGGTTAGCTTGCTGCTAGCAGCTCAGTTATGTTATGATGTTAGAGGCTATGCAAGGAATGCTTTCGTCCAGCGATATGCAGTTTTTATTGCGCCTTGCATTCAGCAGGAAGATCTTTAGCTTGAATCTGTGACCTAGGTATTCACCTTGGTATTTCTTTTGGCACAAAGTGAAGGAGTATTTGAGAGAAAATGCACAATGTGTTTCTTATGTTGTTATGAACAACTTGTTACTCTTTCTCATTAAGCTTCAGCCACTGCAGAAATATATAAATAAGGGCTGACTTCCTGTAAGACGTGTCCAAAGCTGGGACGGAATAAAAGGAGACACTTGTAAATGATAGTGCTATCGTTTGAGAAAGGGTAAGTTGAGACTGACTTTCATGCGTATTCACAGACCAAGCATCATAAAGATACCAGCATGATCTTCATTGCGGGCTTAGAGCCGGTATTAGCTTTTGAGAGGTAAGAGGATTTTGAGGGCTCGTTGGTCTAGGGGTATGATTCTCGCTTTGGGTGCGAGAGGTCCCGGGTTCAAATCCCGGACGAGCCCTTTTCTTGGTACTCTTTTCAAGTTGTTTTGAAGTTTGCGTTTCAAAACCAACATCAATTTTTTCTTTGCAGTAGTGGATAATTCTTTGCTAGAGTCTCATGCTTTAGCCCTGCCCAGTCTGAGCTAATACCAAACATCTGGTCTTGCATGGCATGTACGAGCGTTCAGCTAGGGATGTCGGGCAGGTTGCATGAAAGAAATCTAAAGCCAGAGGCCCATGGAATAGCCAGTTCGGAGCAGTTTCATTACAGAAAAATCAACTGTAGGTATCTGTTTCTGTAGTGTAGTGGTTATCACGTTTGCCTCACACGCGAAAGGTCCCCGGTTTGAAACCGGGCAGAAACAGTTGTTATATTGTGTTGGCTACAATGTTGATAGGTGCCGTTTTGCCATGGAATTGTCCAAGCCCTGAAGATTATTTCATGCAATCTCGTTCCAAGAAAGGGAATTCTCTCAAAACACTAAAGTAATCGGCGTGTGGATGTATCTGTTGGTTCTCAGACCTTGCTTTCAAAAGAGCCCTGCAATCGGTTCACTGCTCACCTAGAACAAGCATTAACATGGAGAATTGTTGGCACCAACAGGAATCTTATTTTAGTGGAGTGTTTCTGGCTTTGAGTGCAGAGGCCCTCGGCTCAATTCCAAGATGATCCTTCTCAAGGTGATGATACAAATGCATTGTCACCTTTACGTTTAATGTCAGAATCATTTATTTCCAGTTGGTGGTGTAAGAATGTTTGCAACAGTATGGCGATTTTTCCTAGCCATGCATGAATGAAAGCATATCACTCGCCTTTAGGTGTTTTTCTAATACATTGATATTTGCATCTTCCTTCCTAGCCTGCATGTTTGACTATCTTACAGGCTGCATGTAATAAGTATCACATCAGGGCCCTTCTTCTACTCAATTCACAACTGTTCTATCACGACATAGATAAGAAAGCTGCATCTGCTTTTGTTGTGTAGTGGTAATCAGGTTTACCTGATGTGTGAAAGCCCCATGCTTTGAAAGTACACAGTAACAAAGAAACCGATGACTTTTATAAAAAGGTGTCATGTGTGTCTCTTACTTTGCACAAAAAGTGCCAGAGATGACTTCATTTGCAGTCACTTGAAAAGTAGGGATTCTCCAATAAATGGTAAATGGTTGAAACAAATCTGAAGAAATGCATGACATACCTGTGTGTGTGTGTGTACGCATGTATGTATATATAGGGAGAGAGAGAGCGTCAATATAAACAGACTTTATTTCAATCAAGCTGTCTTTTCTATCCTTCAGGAGCAGAATGTTCTGATCATCAGCGCTCCAGAATGTAGTGTTTTCTTGGCAAGCATCACATATTGTGATGTGTTAGCTAAAAGTTCCATATCCTAGAGACTGATATATTCCTCTGTACTTGTACCTTGGGGATTCATCAAAACCTGGCATCATAAGCAGCTTTCTACTGCCACAGACTGGACAGCGAAACAATTTAAAATATCCCAGAAAAAGAAAATAAGCATGCTTAATCAGAGCTTTCTGGACAGGAAGGACATTTGAGCAAGTGAGGAATAAGCACTGCTTTTGTTAATTTGCATAGGCAGAATAGAGACTTCTGGGAAAAGGCCGAAATTACAGTCACAGAAAATGGCTGCATCTATAGAGAACGCTAAGAAGTGTTGGCAGCTTTTCCTCTGACCCTGGCCACTTTTACAAGCAATCCTATGATAGTGAGCAGGACCCACCCTAAAAAGGAAGGGGCATCCACTTGGACCCTTTCCACCTTTTCTAAATCTCGCCTGATCGAGCCTGATTGAGCACTGATTGAGCAGATAAGCACATGTCATTCTCATTTCAGAAAGGTATTGGTTAGCTTGCTGCTAGCAGCTCAGTTATGTTATGATGTTAGAGGCTATGCAAGGAATGCTTTAGTCCAGCGATATGCAGTTTTTATTGCGCCTTGCATTCAGCAGGAAGATCTTTAGCTTGAATCTGTGGCCTAGGTATTCACCTTGGTATTTCTTTTGGCACAAAGTGAAGGAGTATTTGAGAGAAAATGCACAATGTGTTTCTTATGTTGTTATGAACAACTTGTTACTCTTTCTCATTAAGCTTCAGCCACTGCAGAAATATATAAATAAGGGCTGACTTCCTGTAAGACGTGTCCAAAGCTGGGACGGAATAAAAGGAGACACTTGTAAATGATAGTGCTATCGTTTGAGAAAGGGTAAGTTGAGACTGACTTTCATGCGTATTCACAGACCAAGCATCATAAAGATACCAGCATGATCTTCATTGCGGGCTTAGAGCCGGTATTAGCTTTTGAGAGGTAAGAGGATTTTGAGGGCTCGTTGGTCTAGGGGTATGATTCTCGCTTTGGGTGCGAGAGGTCCCGGGTTCAAATCCCGGACGAGCCCTTTTCTTGGTACTCTTTTCAAGTTGTTTTGAAGTTTGCGTTTCAAAACCAACATCAATTTTTTCTTTGCAGTAGTGGATAATTCTTTGCTAGAGTCTCATGCTTCAGCCCTGCCCAGTCTGAGCTAATACCAAACATCTGGTCTTGCATGGCATGTACGAGCGTTCAGCTAGGGATGTCGGGCAGGTTGCATGAAAGAAATCTAAAGCCAGAGGCCCATGGAATAGCCAGTTCGGAGCAGTTTCATTACAGAAAAATCAACTGTAGGTATCTGTTTCTGTAGTGTAGTGGTTATCACGTTTGCCTCACACGCGAAAGGTCCCCGGTTCGAAACCGGGCAGAAACAGTTGTTATATTGTGTTGGCTACAATGTTGATAGGTGCCGTTTTGCCATGGAATTGTCCAAGCCCTGAAGATTATTTCATGCAATCTCGTTCCAAGAAAGGGAATGCTCTCAAAACACTAAAGTAATCGGCGTGTGGATGTATCTGTTTGTTCTCAGACCTTGCTTTCAAAAGAGCCCTGCAATCGGTTCACTGCTCACCTAGAACAAGCATTAACATGGAGAATTGTTGGCAACAACAGGAATTTTATTTTAGTGGAGTGTTTCTGGCTTTGAGTGCAGAGGCCCTCGGCTCAATTCCAAGATGATCCTTCTCAAGGTGATGATACAAATGCATTGTCACCTTTACGTTTAATGTCAGAATCATTTATTTCCAGTTGGTGGTGTAAGAATGTTTGCAACAGTATGGCGATTTTTCCTAGCCATGCATGAATGAAAGCATATCACTCGCCTTTAGGTGTTTTTCTAATACATTGATATTTGCATCTTCCTTCCTAGCCTGCATGTTTGACTATCTTACAGGCTGCATGTAATAAGTATCACATCAGGGCCCTTCTTCTACTCAATTCACAACTGTTCTATCACGACATAGATAAGAAAGCTGCATCTGCTTTTGTTGTGTAGTGGTAATCAGGTTTACCTGACGTGTGAAAGCCCCATGCTTTGAAAGTACACAGTAACAAAGAAACCGATGACTTTTATAAAAAGGTGTCATGTGTGTCTCTTACTTTGCACAAAAAGTGCCAGAGATGACTTCATTTGCAGTCACTTGAAAAGTAGGGATTCTCCAATAAATGGTAAATGGTTGAAACAAATCTGAAGAAATGCATGACATACCTGTGTGTGTGTGTGTACGCATGTATGTATATATAGGGAGAGAGAGAGCGTCAATATAAACAGACTTTATTTCAATCAAGCTGTCTTTTCTATCCTTCAGGAGCAGAATGTTCTGATCATCAGCGCTCCAGAATGTAGTGTTTTCTTGGCAAGCATCACATATTGTGATGTGTTAGCTAAAAGTTCCATATCCTAGAGACTGATATATTCCTCTGTACTTGTACCTTGGGTTTTCATCAAAACCTGGCATCATAAGCAGCTTTCTACTGCCACAGACTGGACAGCGAAACAATTTAAAATATCCCAGAAAAAGAAAATAAGCATGCTTAATCAGAGCTTTCTGGACAGGAAGGACATTTGAGCAAGTGAGGAATAAGCACTGCTTTTGTTAATTTGCATAGGCAGAATAGAGACTTCTGGGAAAAGGCCGAAATTACAGTCACAGAAAATGGCTGCATCTATAGAGAACGCTAAGAAGTGTTGGCAGCTTTTCCTCTGACCCTGGCCACTTTTACAAGCAATCCTATGATAGTCAGCAGGACCCACCCTAAAAAGGAAGGGGCATCCACTTGGACCCTTTCCACCTTTTCTAAATCTCGCCTGATTGAGCACTGATTGAGCAGATAAGCACATGTCATTCTCATTTCAGAAAGGTATTGGTTAGCTTGCTGCTAGCAGCTCAGTTATGTTATGATGTTAGAGGCTATGCAAGGAATGCTTTCGTCCAGCGATATGCAGTTTTTATTGCGCCTTGCATTCAGCAGGAAGATCTTTAGCTTGAATCTGTGACCTAGGTATTCACCTTGGTATTTCTTTTGGCACAAAGTGAAGGAGTATTTGAGAGAAAATGCACAATGTGTTTCTTATGTTGTTATGAACAACTTGTTACTCTTTCTCATTAAGCTTCAGCCACTGCAGAAATATATAAATAAGGGCTGACTTCCTGTAAGACGTGTCCAAAGCTGGGACGGAATAAAAGGAGACACTTGTAAATGATAGTGCTATCGTTTGAGAAAGGGTAAGTTGAGACTGACTTTCATGCGTATTCACAGACCAAGCATCATAAAGATACCAGCATGATCTTCATTGCGGGCTTAGAGCCGGTATTAGCTTTTGAGAGGTAAGAGGATTTTGAGGGCTCGTTGGTCTAGGGGTATGATTCTCGCTTTGGGTGCGAGAGGTCCCGGGTTCAAATCCCGGACCAGCCCTTTTCTTGGTACTCTTTTCAAGTTGTTTTGAAGTTTGCGTTTCAAAACCAACATCAATTTTTTCTTTGCAGTAGTGGATAATTCTTTGCTAGAGTCTCATGCTTCAGCCCTGCCCAGTCTGAGCTAATACCAAACATCTGGTCTTGCATGGCATGTACGAGCGTTCAGCTAGGGATGTCGGGCAGGTTGCATGAAAGAAATCTAAAGCCAGAGGCCCATGGAATAGCCAGTTCGGAGCAGTTTCATTACAGAAAAATCAACTGTAGGTATCTGTTTCTGTAGTGTAGTGGTTATCACGTTTGCCTCACACGCGAAAGGTCCCCGGTTCGAAACCGGGCAGAAACAGTTGTTATATTGTGTTGGCTACAATGTTGATAGGTGCCGTTTTGCCATGGAATTGTCCAAGCCCTGAAGATTATTTCATGCAATCTCGTTCCAAGAAAGGGAATGCTCTCAAAACACTAAAGTAATCGGCGTGTGGATGTATCTGTTTGTTCTCAGACCTTGCTTTCAAAAGAGCCCTGCAATCAGTTCACTGCTCACCTAGAACAAGCATTAACATGGAGAATTGTTGGCACCAACAGGAATCTTATTTTAGTGGAGTGTTTCTGGCTTTGAGTGCAGAGGCCCTCGGCTCAATTCCAAGATGATCCTTCTCAAGGTGATGATACAAATGCATTGTCACCTTTACGTTTAATGTCAGAATCATTTATTTCCAGTTGGTGGTGTAAGAATGTTTGCAACAGTATGGCGATTTTTCCTAGCCATGCATGAATGAAAGCATATCACTCGCCTTTAGGTGTTTTTCTAATACATTGATATTTGCATCTTCCTTCCTAGCCTGCATGTTTGACTATCTTACAGGCTGCATGTAATAAGTATCACATCAGGGCCCTTCTTCTACTCAATTCACAACTGTTCTATCACGACATAGATAAGAAAGCTGCATCTGCTTTTGTTGTGTAGTGGTAATCAGGTTTACCTGACGTGTGAAAGCCCCATGCTTTGAAAGTACACAGTAACAAAGAAACCGATGACTTTTATAAAAAGGTGTCATGTGTGTCTCTTACTTTGCACAAAAAGTGCCAGAGATGACTTCATTTGCAGTCACTTGAAAAGTAGGGATTCTCCAATAAATGGTAAATGGTTGAAACAAATCTGAAGAAATGCATGACATACCTGTGTGTGTGTGTGTACGCATGTATGTATATATAGGGAGAGAGAGAGCGTCAATATAAACAGACTTTATTTCAATCAAGCTGTCTTTTCTATCCTTCAGGAGCAGAATGTTCTGATCATCAGCGCTCCAGAATGTAGTGTTTTCTTGGCAAGCATCACATATTGTGATGTGTTAGCTAAAAGTTCCATATCCTAGAGACTGATATATTCCTCTGTACTTGTACCTTGGGTTTTCATCAAAACCTGGCATCATAAGCAGCTTTCTACTGCCACAGACTGGACAGCGAAACAATTTAAAATATCCCAGAAAAAGAAAATAAGCATGCTTAATCAGAGCTTTCTGGACAGGAAGGACATTTGAGCAAGTGAGGAATAAGCACTGCTTTTGTTAATTTGCATAGGCAGAATAGAGACTTCTGGGAAAAGGCCGAAATTACAGTCACAGAAAATGGCTGTATCTATAGAGAACGCTAAGAAGTGTTGGCAGCTTTTCCTCTGACCCTGGCCACTTTTACAAGCAATCCTATGATAGTCAGCAGGACCCACCCTAAAAAGGAAGGGGCATCCACTTGGACCCTTTCCACCTTTTCTAAATCTCGCCTGATCGAGCCTGATTGAGCACTGATTGAGCAGATAAGCACATGTCATTCTCATTTCAGAAAGGTATTGGTTAGCTTGCTGCTAGCAGCTCAGTTATGTTATGATGTTAGAGGCTATGCAAGGAATGCTTTAGTCCAGCGATATGCAGTTTTTATTGCGCCTTGCATTCAGCAGGAAGATCTTTAGCTTGAATCTGTGGCCTAGGTATTCACCTTGGTATTTCTTTTGGCACAAAGTGAAGGAGTATTTAAGAGAAAATGCACAATGTGTTTCTTATGTTGTTATGAACAACTTGTTACTCTTTCTCATTAGGCTTCAGCCACTGAAGAAATATATAAATAAGGGCTGACTTCCTGTAAGACGTGTCCAAAGCTGGGACGGAATAAAAGGAGACACTTGTAAATGATAGTGCTATCGTTTGAGAAAGGGTAAGTTGAGACTGACTTTCATGCGTATTCACAGACCAAGCATCATAAAGATACCAGCATGATCTTCATTGCGGGCTTAGAGCCGGTATTAGCTTTTGAGAGGTAAGAGGATTTTGAGGGCTCGTTGGTCTAGGGGTATGATTCTCGCTTTGAGTGCGAGAGGTCCCGGGTTCAAATCCCGGACGAGCCCTTTTCTTGGTACTCTTTTCAAGTTGTTTTGAAGTTTGCGTTTCAAAACCAACATCAATTTTTTCTTTGCAGTAGTGGATAATTCTTTGCTAGAGTCTCATGCTTCAGCCCTGCCCAGTCTGAGCTAATACCAAACATCTGGTCTTGCATGGCATGTACGAGCGTTCAGCTAGGGATGTCGGGCAGGTTGCATGAAAGAAATCTAAAGCCAGAGGCCCATGGAATAGCCAGTTCGGAGCAGTTTCATTACAGAAAAATCAACTGTAGGTATCTGTTTCTGTAGTGTAGTGGTTATCACGTTTGCCTCACACGCGAAAGGTCCCCGGTTCGAAACCGGGCAGAAACAGTTGTTATATTGTGTTGGCTACAATGTTGATAGGTGCCGTTTTGCCATGGAATTGTCCAAGCCCTGAAGATTATTTCATGCAATCTCGTTCCAAGAAAGGGAATTCTCTCAAAACACTAAAGTAATCGGCGTGTGGATGTATCTGTTGGTTCTCAGACCTTGCTTTCAAAAGAGCCATGCAATCGGTTCACTGCTCACCTAGAACAAGCATTAACATGGAGAATTGTTGGCACCAACAGGAATCTTATTTTAGTGGAGTGTTTCTGGCTTTGAGTGCAGAGGCCCTCGGCTCAATTCCAAGATGATCCTTCTCAAGGTGATGATACAAATGCATTGTCACCTTTACGTTTAATGTCAGAATCATTTATTTCCAGTTGGTGGTGTAAGAATGTTTGCAACAGTATGGCGATTTTTCCTAGCCATGCATGAATGAAAGCATATCACTCGCCTTTAGGTGTTTTTCTAATACATTGATATTTGCATCTTCCTTCTTAGCCTGCATGTTTGACTATCTTACAGGCTGCATGTAATAAGTATCACATCAGGGCCCTTCTTCTACTCAATTCACAACTGTTCTATCACGACATAGATAAGAAAGCTGCATCTGCTTTTGTTGTGTAGTGGTAATCAGGTTTACCTGACGTGTGAAAGCCCCATGCTTTGAAAGTACACAGTAACAAAGAAACCGATGACTTTTATAAAAAGGTGTCATGTGTGTCTCTTACTTTGCACAAAAAGTGCCAGAGATGACTTCATTTGCAATCACTTGAAAAGTAGGGATTCTCCAATAAATGGTAAATGGTTGAAACAAATCTGAAGAAATGAATGACATACCTGTGTGTGTGTGTGTACGCATGTATGTATATATAGGGAGAGAGAGAGCGTCAATATAAACAGACTTTATTTCAATCAAGCTGTCTTTTCTATCCTTCAGGAGCAGAATGTTCTGATCATCAGCGCTCCAGAATGTAGTGTTTTCTTGGCAAGCATCACATATTGTGATGTGTTAGCTAAAAGTTCCATATCCTAGAGACTGATATATTCCTCTGTACTTGTACCTTGGGGATTCATCAAAACCTGGCATCATAAGCAGCTTTCTACTGCCACAGACTGGACAGCGAAACAATTTAAAATATCCCAGAAAAAGAAAATAAGCATGCTTAATCAGAGCTTTCTGGACAGGAAGGACATTTGAGCAAGTGAGGAATAAGCACTGCTTTTGTTAATTTGCATAGGCAGAATAGAGACTTCTGGGAAAAGGCCGAAATTACAGTCACAGAAAATGGCTGCATCTATAGAGAACGCTAAGAAGTGTTGGCAGCTTTTCCTCTGACCCTGACCACTTTTACAAGCAATCCTATGATAGTCAGCAGGACCCACCCTAAAAAGGAAGGGGCATCCACTTGGACCCTTTCCACCTTTTCTAAATCTCGCCTGATTGAGCACTGATTGAGCAGATAAGCACATGTCATTCTCATTTCAGAAAGGTATTGGTTAGCTTGCTGCTAGCAGCTCAGTTATGTTATGATGTTAGAGGCTATGCAAGGAATGCTTTCGTCCAGCGATATGCAGTTTTTATTGCGCCTTGCATTCAGCAGGAAGATCTTTAGCTTGAATCTGTGACCTAGGTATTCACCTTGGTATTTCTTTTGGCACAAAGTGAAGGAGTATTTGAGAGAAAATGCACAATGTGTTTCTTATGTTGTTATGAACAACTTGTTACTCTTTCTCATTAAGCTTCAGCCACTGCAGAAATATATAAATAAGGGCTGACTTCCTGTAAGACGTGTCCAAAGCTGGGACGGAATAAAAGGAGACACTTGTAAATGATAGTGCTATCGTTTGAGAAAGGGTAAGTTGAGACTGACTTTCATGCGTATTCACAGACCAAGCATCATAAAGATACCAGCATGATCTTCATTGCGGGCTTAGAGCCGGTATTAGCTTTTGAGAGGTAAGAGGATTTTGAGGGCTCGTTGGTCTAGGGGTATGATTCTCGCTTTGGGTGCGAGAGGTCCCGGGTTCAAATCCCGGACGAGCCCTTTTCTTGGTACTCTTTTCAAGTTGTTTTGAAGTTTGCGTTTCAAAACCAACATCAATTTTTTCTTTGCAGTAGTGGATAATTCTTTGCTAGAGTCTCATGCTTTAGCCCTGCCCAGTCTGAGCTAATACCAAACATCTGGTCTTGCATGGCATGTACGAGCGTTCAGCTAGGGATGTCGGGCAGGTTGCATGAAAGAAATCTAAAGCCAGAGGCCCATGGAATAGCCAGTTCGGAGCAGTTTCATTACAGAAAAATCAACTGTAGGTATCTGTTTCTGTAGTGTAGTGGTTATCACGTTTGCCTCACACGCGAAAGGTCCCCGGTTTGAAACCGGGCAGAAACAATTGTTATATTGTGTTGGCTACAATGTTGATAGGTGCCGTTTTGCCATGGAATTGTCCAAGCCCTGAAGATTATTTCATGCAATCTCGTTCCAAGAAAGGGAATTCTCTCAAAACACTAAAGTAATCGGCGTGTGGATGTATCTGTTGGTTCTCAGACCTTGCTTTCAAAAGAGCCCTGCAATCGGTTCACTGCTCACCTAGAACAAGCATTAACATGGAGAATTGTTGGCACCAACAGGAATCTTATTTTAGTGGAGTGTTTCTGGCTTTGAGTGCAGAGGCCCTCGGCTCAATTCCAAGATGATCCTTCTCAAGGTGATGATACAAATGCATTGTCACCTTTACGTTTAATGTCAGAATCATTTATTTCTAGTTGGTGGTGTAAGAATGTTTGCAACAGTATGGCGATTTTTCCTAGCCATGCATGAATGAAAGCATATCACTCGCCTTTAGGTGTTTTTCTAATACATTGATATTTGCATCTTCCTTCCTAGCCTGCATGTTTGACTATCTTACAGGCTGCATGTAATAAGTATCACATCAGGGCCCTTCTTCTACTCAATTCACAACTGTTCTATCACGACATAGATAAGAAAGCTGCATCTGCTTTTGTTGTGTAGTGGTAATCAGGTTTACCTGATGTGTGAAAGCCCCATGCTTTGAAAGTACACAGTAACAAAGAAACCGATGACTTTTATAAAAAGGTGTCATGTGTGTCTCTTACTTTGCACAAAAAGTGCCAGAGATGACTTCATTTGCAGTCACTTGAAAAGTAGGGATTCTCCAATAAATGGTAAATGGTTGAAACAAATCTGAAGAAATGCATGACATACCTGTGTGTGTGTGTGTACGCATGTATGTATATATAGGGAGAGAGAGAGCGTCAATATAAACAGACTTTATTTCAATCAAGCTGTCTTTTCTATCCTTCAGGAGCAGAATGTTCTGATCATCAGCGCTCCAGAATGTAGTGTTTTCTTGGCAAGCATCACATATTGTGATGTGTTAGCTAAAAGTTCCATATCCTAGAGACTGATATATTCCTCTGTACTTGTACCTTGGGGATTCATCAAAACCTGGCATCATAAGCAGCTTTCTACTGCCACAGACTGGACAGCGAAACAATTTAAAATATCCCAGAAAAAGAAAATAAGCATGCTTAATCAGAGCTTTCTGGACAGGAAGGACATTTGAGCAAGTGAGGAATAAGCACTGCTTTTGTTAATTTGCATAGGCAGAATAGAGACTTCTGGGAAAAGGCCGAAATTACAGTCACAGAAAATGGCTGCATCTATAGAGAACGCTAAGAAGTGTTGGCAGCTTTTCCTCTGACCCTGGCCACTTTTACAAGCAATCCTATGATAGTGAGCAGGACCCACCCTAAAAAGGAAGGGGCATCCACTTGGACCCTTTCCACCTTTTCTAAATCTCGCCTGATCGAGCCTGATTGAGCACTGATTGAGCAGATAAGCACATGTCATTCTCATTTCAGAAAGGTATTGGTTAGCTTGCTGCTAGCAGCTCAGTTATGTTATGATGTTAGAGGCTATGCAAGGAATGCTTTAGTCCAGCGATATGCAGTTTTTATTGCGCCTTGCATTCAGCAGGAAGATCTTTAGCTTGAATCTGTGGCCTAGGTATTCACCTTGGTATTTCTTTTGGCACAAAGTGAAGGAGTATTTGAGAGAAAATGCACAATGTGTTTCTTATGTTGTTATGAACAACTTGTTACTCTTTCTCATTAAGCTTCAGCCACTGCAGAAATATATAAATAAGGGCTGACTTCCTGTAAGACGTGTCCAAAGCTGGGACGGAATAAAAGGAGACACTTGTAAATGATAGTGCTATCGTTTGAGAAAGGGTAAGTTGAGACTGACTTTCATGCGTATTCACAGACCAAGCATCATAAAGATACCAGCATGATCTTCATTGCGGGCTTAGAGCCGGTATTAGCTTTTGAGAGGTAAGAGGATTTTGAGGGCTCGTTGGTCTAGGGGTATGATTCTCGCTTTGGGTGCGAGAGGTCCCGGGTTCAAATCCCGGACGAGCCCTTTTCTTGGTACTCTTTTCAAGTTGTTTTGAAGTTTGCGTTTCAAAACCAACATCAATTTTTTCTTTGCAGTAGTGGATAATTCTTTGCTAGAGTCTCATGCTTCAGCCCTGCCCAGTCTGAGCTAATACCAAACATCTGGTCTTGCATGGCATGTACGAGCGTTCAGCTAGGGATGTCGGGCAGGTTGCATGAAAGAAATCTAAAGCCAGAGGCCCATGGAATAGCCAGTTCGGAGCAGTTTCATTACAGAAAAATCAACTGTAGGTATCTGTTTCTGTAGTGTAGTGGTTATCACGTTTGCCTCACACGCGAAAGGTCCCCGGTTCGAAACCGGGCAGAAACAGTTGTTATATTGTGTTGGCTACAATGTTGATAGGTGCCGTTTTGCCATGGAATTGTCCAAGCCCTGAAGATTATTTCATGCAATCTCGTTCCAAGAAAGGGAATGCTCTCAAAACACTAAAGTAATCGGCGTGTGGATGTATCTGTTGGTTCTCAGACCTTGCTTTCAAAAGAGCCCTGCAATCGGTTCACTGCTCACCTAGAACAAGCATTAACATGGAGAATTGTTGGCACCAACAGGAATCTTATTTTAGTGGAGTGTTTCTGGCTTTGAGTGCAGAGGCCCTCGGCTCAATTCCAAGATGATCCTTCTCAAGGTGATGATACAAATGCATTGTCACCTTTACGTTTAATGTCAGAATCATTTATTTCCAGTTGGTGGTGTAAGAATGTTTGCAACAGTATGGCGATTTTTCCTAGCCATGCATGAATGAAAGCATATCACTCGCCTTTAGGTGTTTTTCTAATACATTGATATTTGCATCTTCCTTCCTAGCCTGCATGTTTGACTATCTTACAGGCTGCATGTAATAAGTATCACATCAGGGCCCTTCTTCTACTCAATTCACAACTGTTCTATCACGACATAGATAAGAAAGCTGCATCTGCTTTTGTTGTGTAGTGGTAATCAGGTTTACCTGACGTGTGAAAGCCCCATGCTTTGAAAGTACACAGTAACAAAGAAACCGATGACTTTTATAAAAAGGTGTCATGTGTGTCTCTTACTTTGCACAAAAAGTGCCAGAGATGACTTCATTTGCAGTCACTTGAAAAGTAGGGATTCTCCAATAAATGGTAAATGGTTGAAACAAATCTGAAGAATTGCATGACATACCTGTGTGTGTGTGTGTACGCATGTATGTATATATAGGGAGAGAGAGAGCGTCAATATAAACAGACTTTATTTCAATCAAGCTGTCTTTTCTATCCTTCAGGAGCAGAATGTTCTGATCATCAGCGCTCCAGAATGTAGTGTTTTCTTGGCAAGCATCACATATTGTGATGTTTTAGCTAAAAGTTCCATATCCTAGAGACTGATATATTCCTCTGTACTTGTACCTTGGGGATTCATCAAAACCTGGCATCATAAGCAGCTTTCTACTGCCACAGACTGGACAGCGAAACAATTTAAAATATCCCAGAAAAAGAAAATAAGCATGCTTAATCAGAGCTTTCTGGACAGGAAGGACATTTGAGCAAGTGAGGAATAAGCACTGCTTTTGTTAATTTGCATAGGCAGAATAGAGACTTCTGGGAAAAGGCCGAAATTACAGTCACAGAAAATGGCTGCATCTATAGAGAACGCTAAGAAGTGTTGGCAGCTTTTCCTCTGACCCTGGCCACTTTTACAAGCAATCCTATGATAGTCAGCAGGACCCACCCTAAAAAGGAAGGGGCATCCACTTGGACCCTTTCCACCTTTTCTAAATCTCGCCTGATCGAGCCCTGATCGAGCCGATAAGCACATGTAATTCTCATTTCAGAAAGGTATTGGTTAGCTTGCTGCTAGCAGCTCAGTTATGTTATGATGTTAGAGGCTATGCAAGGAATGCTTTAGTCCAGCGATATGCAGTTTTTATTGCGCCTTGCATTCAGCAGGAAGATCTTTAGCTTGAATCTGTGGCCTAGGTATTCACCTTGGTATTTTTTTTGGCACAAAGTGAAGGAGTATTTGAGAGAAAATGCACAATGTGTTTCTTATGTTGTTATGAACAACTTGTTACTCTTTCTCATTAAGCTTCAGCCACTGCAGAAATATATAAATAAGGGCTGACTTCCTGTAAGACGTGTCCAAAGCTGGGACGGAATAAAAGGAGACACTTGTAAATGATAGTGCTATCGTTTGAGAAAGGGTAAGTTGAGACTGACTTTCATGCGTATTCACAGACCAAGCATCATAAAGATACCAGCATGATCTTCATTGCGGGCTTAGAGCCGGTATTAGCTTTTGAGAGGTAAGAGGATTTTGAGGGCTCGTTGGTCTAGGGGTATGATTCTCGCTTTGGGTGCGAGAGGTCCCAGGTTCAAATCCCGGACGAGCCCTTTTCTTGGTACTCTTTTCAAGTTGTTTTGAAGTTTGCGTTTCAAAACCAACATCAATTTTTTCTTTGCAGTAGTGGATAATTCTTTGCTAGAGTCTCATGCTTCAGCCCTGCCCAGTCTGAGCTAATACCACACATCTGGTCTTGCATGGCATGTACGAGCGTTCAGCTAGGGATGTCGGGCAGGTTGCATGAAAGAAATCTAAAGCCAGAGGCCCATGGAATAGCCAGTTCGGAGCAGTTTCATTACAGAAAAATCAACTGTAGGTATCTGTTTCTGTAGTGTAGTGGTTATCACGTTCGCCTCACACGCGAAAGGTCCCCGGTTCGAAACCGGGCAGAAACAGTTGTTATATTGTGTTGGCTACAATGTTGATAGGTGCCGTTTTGCCATGGAATTGTCCAAGCCCTGAAGATTATTTCATGCAATCTCGTTCCAAGAAAGGGAATTCTCTCAAAACACTAAAGTAATCGGCGTGTGGATGTATCTGTTGGTTCTCAGACCTTGCTTTCAAAAGAGCCCTGCAATCGGTTCACTGCTCACCTAGAACAAGCATTAACATGGAGAATTGTTGGCACCAACAGGAATCTTATTTTAGTGGAGTGTTTCTGGCTTTGAGTGCAGAGGCCCTCGGCTCAATTCCAAGATGATCCTTCTCAGGGTGATGATACAAATGCATTGTCACCTTTACGTTTAATGTCAGAATCATTCGTTTCCAGTTGGTGGTGTAAGAATGTTTGCAACAGTATGGCGATTTTTCCTAGCCATGCATGAATGAAAGCATATCACTCGCCTTTAGGTGTTTTTCTAATACATTGATATTTGCATCTTCCTTCCTAGCCTGCATGTTTGACTATCTTACAGGCTGCATGTAATAAGTATCACATCAGGGCCCTTCTTCTACTCAATTCACAACTGTTCTATCACGACATAGATAAGAAAGCTGCATCTGCTTTTGTTGTGTAGTGGTAATCAGGTTTACCTGACGTGTGAAAGCCCCATGCTTTGAAAGTACACAGTAACAAAGAAACCGATGACTTTTATAAAAAGGTGTCATGTGTGTCTCTTACTTTGCACAAAAAGTGCCAGAGATGACTTCATTTGCAGTCACTTGAAAAGTAGGGATTCTCCAATAAATGGTAAATGGTTGAAACAAATCTGAAGAAATGCATGACATACCTGTGTGTGTGTGTGTATGCATGTATGTATATATAGGGAGAGAGAGAGCGTCAATATAAACAGACTTTATTTCAATCAAGCTGTCTTTTCTATCCTTCAGGAGCAGAATGTTCTGATCATCAGCGCTCCAGAATGTAGTGTTTTCTTGGCAAGCATCACATATTGTGATGTGTTAGCTAAAAGTTCCATATCCTAGAGACTGATATATTCCTCTGTACTTGTACCTTGGGTTTTCATCAAAACCTGGCATCATAAGCAGCTTTCTACTGCCACAGACTGGACAGCGAAACAATTTAAAATATCCCAGAAAAAGAAAATAAGCATGCTTAATCAGAGCTTTCTGGACAGGAAGGACATTTGAGCAAGTGAGGAATAAGCACTGCTTTTGTTAATTTGCATAGGCAGAATAGAGACTTCTGGGAAAAGGCCGAAATTACAGTCACAGAAAATGGCTGCATCTATAGAGAACGCTAAGAAGTGTTGGCAGCTTTTCCTCTGACCCTGGCCACTTTTACAAGCAATCCTATGATAGTCAGCAGGACCCACCCTAAAAAGGAAGGGGCATCCACTTGGACCCTTTCCACCTTTTCTAGATCGAGCCTGATTGAGCACTGATTGAGCAGATAAGCACATGTCATTCTCATTTCAGAAAGGTATTGGTTAGCTTGCTGCTAGCAGCTCAGTTATGTTATGATGTTAGAGGCTATGCAAGGAATGCTTTAGTCCAGCGATATGCAGTTTTTATTGCGCCTTGCATTCAGCAGGAAGATCTTTAGCTTGAATCTGTGGCCTAGGTATTCACCTTGGTATTTCTTTTGGCACAAAGTGAAGGAGTATTTGAGAGAAAATGCACAATGTGTTTCTTATGTTGTTATGAACAACTTGTTACTCTTTCTCATTAAGCTTCAGCCACTGCAGAAATATATAAATAAGGGCTGACTTCCTGTAAGACGTGTCCAAAGCTGGGACGGAATAAAAGGAGACACTTGTAAATGATAGTGCTATCGTTTGAGAAAGGGTAAGTTGAGACTGACT
Source organism: Triturus cristatus (assembly GCF_964204655.1). Taxonomy (NCBI): domain Eukaryota; kingdom Metazoa; phylum Chordata; class Amphibia; order Caudata; family Salamandridae; genus Triturus; species Triturus cristatus. Next base: position 738,925,892 of record NC_140591.1, on the reverse strand, counting down.
TTCATGCGTATTCACAGACCAAGCATCATAAAGATACCAGCATGATCTTCATTGCGGGCTTAGAGCCGGTATTAGCTTTTGAGAGGTAAGAGGATTTTGAGGGCTCGTTGGTCTAGGGGTATGATTCTCGCTTTGGGTGCGAGAGGTCCCGGGTTCAAATCCCGGACGAGCCCTTTTCTTGGTACTCTTTTCAAGTTGTTTTGAAGTTTGCGTTTCAAAACCAACATCAATTTTTTCTTTGCAGTAGTGGATAATTCTTTGCTAGAGTCTCATGCTTCAGCCCTGCCCAGTCTGAGCTAATACCAAACATCTGGTCTTGCATGGCATGTACGAGCGTTCAGCTAGGGATGTCGGGCAGGTTGCATGAAAGAAATCTAAAGCCAGAGGCCCATGGAATAGCCAGTTCGGAGCAGTTTCATTACAGAAAAATCAACTGTAGGTATCTGTTTCTGTAGTGTAGTGGTTATCACGTTTGCCTCACACGCGAAAGGTCCCCGGTTCGAAACCGGGCAGAAACAGTTGTTATATTGTGTTGGCTACAATGTTGATAGGTGCCGTTTTGCAATGGAATTGTCCAAGCCCTGAAGATTATTTCATGCAATCTCGTTCCAAGAAAGGGAATGCTCTCAAAACACTAAAGTAATCGGCGTGTGGATGTATCTGTTGGTTCTCAGACCTTGCTTTCAAAAGAGCCCTGCAATCGGTTCACTGCTCACCTAGAACAAGCATTAACATGGAGAATTGTTGGCACCAACAGGAATCTTATTTTAGTGGAGTGTTTCTGGCTTTGAGTGCAGAGGCCCTCGGCTCAATTCCAAGATGATCCTTCTCAAGGTGATGATACAAATGCATTGTCACCTTTACGTTTAATGTCAGAATCATTTATTTCCAGTTGGTGGTGTAAGAATGTTTGCAACAGTATGGCGATTTTTCCTAGCCATGCATGAATGAAAGCATATCACTCGCCTTTAGGTGTTTTTCTAATACATTGATATTTGCATCTTCCTTCCTAGCCTGCATGTTTGACTATCTTACAGGCTGCATGTAATAAGTATCACATCAGGGCCCTTCTTCTACTCAATTCACAACTGTTCTATCACGACATAGATAAGAAAGCTGCATCTGCTTTTGTTGTGTAGTGGTAATCAGGTTTACCTGACGTGTGAAAGCCCCATGCTTTGAAAGTACACAGTAACAAAGAAACCGATGACTTTTATAAAAAGGTGTCATGTGTGTCTCTTACTTTGCACAAAAAGTGCCAGAGATGACTTCATTTGCAGTCACTTGAAAAGTAGGGATTCTCCAATAAATGGTAAATGGTTGAAACAAATCTGAAGAAATGCATGACATACCTGTGTGTGTGTGTGTACGCATGTATGTATATATAGGGAGAGAGAGAGCGTCAATATAAACCGACTTTATTTCAATCAAGCTGTCTTTTCTATCCTTCAGGAGCAGAATGTTCTGATCATCAGCGCTCCAGAATGTAGTGTTTTCTTGGCAAGCATCACATATTGTGATGTTTTAGCTAAAAGTTCCATATCCTAGAGACTGATATATTCCTCTGTACTTGTACCTTGGGGATTCATCAAAACCTGGCATCATAAGCAGCTTTCTACTGCCACAGACTGGACAGCGAAACAATTTAAAATATCCCAGAAAAAGAAAATAAGCATGCTTAATCAGAGCTTTCTGGACAGGAAGGACATTTGAGCAAGTGAGGAATAAGCACTGCTTTTGTTAATTTGCATAGGCAGAATAGAGACTTCTGGGAAAAGGCCGAAATTACAGTCACAGAAAATGGCTGCATCTATAGAGAACGCTAAGAAGTGTTGGCAGCTTTTCCTCTGACCCTGGCCACTTTTACAAGCAATCCTATGATAGTCAGCAGGACCCACCCTAAAAAGGAAGGGGCATCCACTTGGACCCTTTCCACCTTTTCTAAATCTCGCCTGATCGAGCCCTGATCGAGCCGATAAGCACATGTAATTCTCATTTCAGAAAGGTATTGGTTAGCTTGCTGCTAGCAGCTCAGTTATGTTATGATGTTAGAGGCTATGCAAGGAATGCTTTAGTCCAGCGATATGCAGTTTTTATTGCGCCTTGCATTCAGCAGGAAGATCTTTAGCTTGAATCTCTGGCCTAGGTATTCACCTTGGTATTTTTTTTGGCACAAAGTGAAGGAGTATTTGAGAGAAAATGCACAATGTGTTTCTTATGTTGTTATGAACAACTTGTTACTCTTTCTCATTAAGCTTCAGCCACTGCAGAAATATATAAATAAGGGCTGACTTCCTGTAAGACGTGTCCAAAGCTGGGACGGAATAAAAGGAGACACTTGTAAATGATAGTGCTATCGTTTGAGAAAGGGTAAGTTGAGACTGACTTTCATGCGTATTCACAGACCAAGCATCATAAAGATACCAGCATGATCTTCATTGCGGGCTTAGAGCCGGTATTAGCTTTTGAGAGGTAAGAGGATTTTGAGGGCTCGTTGGTCTAGGGGTATGATTCTCGCTTTGGGTGCGAGAGGTCCCAGGTTCAAATCCCGGACGAGCCCTTTTCTTGGTACTCTTTTCAAGTTGTTTTGAAGTTTGCGTTTCAAAACCAACATCAATTTTTTCTTTGCAGTAGTGGATAATTCTTTGCTAGAGTCTCATGCTTCAGCCCTGCCCAGTCTGAGCTAATACCAAACATCTGGTCTTGCATGGCATGTACGAGCGTTCAGCTAGGGATGTCGGGCAGGTTGCATGAAAGAACTCTAAAGCCAGAGGCCCATGGAATAGCCAGTTCGGAGCAGTTTCATTACAGAAAAATCAACTGTAGGTATCTGTTTCTGTAGTGTAGTGGTTATCACGTTCGCCTCACACGCGAAAAGTCCCCGGTTCGAAACCGGGCAGAAACAGTTGTTATATTGTGTTGGCTACAATGTTGATAGGTGCCGTTTTGCCATGGAATTGTCCAAGCCCTGAAGATTATTTCATGCAATCTCGTTCCAAGAAAGGGAATGCTCTCAAAACACTAAAGTAATCGGCGTGTGGATGTATCTGTTGGTTCTCAGACCTTGCTTTCAAAAGAGCCCTGCAATCGGTTCACTGCTCACCTAGAACAAGCATTAACATGGAGAATTGTTGGCACCAACAGGAATCTTATTTTAGTGGAGTGTTTCTGGCTTTGAGTGCAGAGGCCCTCGGCTCAATTCCAAGATGATCCTTCTCAGGGTGATGATACAAATGCATTGTCACCTTTACGTTTAATGTCAGAATCATTCGTTTCCAGTTGGTGGTGTAAGAATGTTTGCAACAGTATGGCGATTTTTCCTAGCCATGCATGAATGAAAGCATATCACTCGCCTTTAGGTGTTTTTCTAATACATTGATATTTGCATCTTCCTTCCTAGCCTGCATGTTTGACTATCTTACAGGCTGCATGTAATAAGTATCACATCAGGGCCCTTCTTCTACTCAATTCACAACTGTTCTATCACGACATAGATAAGAAAGCTGCATCTGCTTTTGTTGTGTAGTGGTAATCAGGTTTACCTGACGTGTGAAAGCCCCATGCTTTGAAAGTACACAGTAACAAAGAAACCGATGACTTTTATAAAAAGGTGTCATGTGTGTCTCTTACTTTGCACAAAAAGTGCCAGAGATGACTTCATTTGCAGTCACTTGAAAAGTAGGGATTCTCCAATAAATGGTAAATGGTTGAAACAAATCTGAAGAAATGCATGACATACCTGTGTGTGTGTGTGTATGCATGTATGTATATATAGGGAGAGAGAGAGCGTCAATATAAACAGACTTTATTTCAATCAAGCTGTCTTTTCTATCCTTCAGGAGCAGAATGTTCTGATCATCAGCGCTCCAGAATGTAGTGTTTTCTTGGCAAGCATCACATATTGTGATGTGTTAGCTAAAAGTTCCATATCCTAGAGACTGATATATTCCTCTGTACTTGTACCTTGGGTTTTCATCAAAACCTGGCATCATAAGCAGCTTTCTACTGCCACAGACTGGACAGCGAAACAATTTAAAATATCCCAGAAAAAGAAAATAAGCATGCTTAATCAGAGCTTTCTGGACAGGAAGGACATTTGAGCAAGTGAGGAATAAGCACTGCTTTTGTTAATTTGCATAGGCAGAATAGAGACTTCTGGGAAAAGGCCGAAATTACAGTCACAGAAAATGGCTGCATCTATAGAGAACGCTAAGAAGTGTTGGCAGCTTTTCCTCTGACCCTGACCACTTTTACAAGCAATCCTATGATAGTCAGCAGGACCCACCCTAAAAAGGAAGGGGCATCCACTTGGACCCTTTCCACCTTTTCTAAATCTCGCCTGATTGAGCACTGATTGAGCAGATAAGCACATGTCATTCTCATTTCAGAAAGGTATTGGTTAGCTTGCTGCTAGCAGCTCAGTTATGTTATGATGTTAGAGGCTATGCAAGGAATGCTTTCGTCCAGCGATATGCAGTTTTTATTGCGCCTTGCATTCAGCAGGAAGATCTTTAGCTTGAATCTGTGACCTAGGTATTCACCTTGGTATTTCTTTTGGCACAAAGTGAAGGAGTATTTGAGAGAAAATGCACAATGTGTTTCTTATGTTGTTATGAACAACTTGTTACTCTTTCTCATTAAGCTTCAGCCACTGCAGAAATATATAAATAAGGGCTGACTTCCTGTAAGACGTGTCCAAAGCTGGGACGGAATAAAAGGAGACACTTGTAAATGATAGTGCTATCGTTTGAGAAAGGGTAAGTTGAGACTGACTTTCATGCGTATTCACAGACCAAGCATCATAAAGATACCAGCATGATCTTCATTGCGGGCTTAGAGCCGGTATTAGCTTTTGAGAGGTAAGAGGATTTTGAGGGTTCGTTGGTCTAGGGGTATGATTCTTGCTTTGGGTGCGAGAGGTCCCGGGTTCAAATCCCGGACGAGCCCTTTTCTTGGTACTCTTTTCAAGTTGTTTTGAAGTTTGCGTTTCAAAACCAACATCAATTTTTTCTTTGCAGTAGTGGATAATTCTTTGCTAGAGTCTCATGCTTTAGCCCTGCCCAGTCTGAGCTAATACCAAACATCTGGTCTTGCATGGCATGTACGAGCGTTCAGCTAGGGATGTCGGGCAGGTTGCATGAAAGAAATCTAAAGCCAGAGGCCCATGGAATAGCCAGTTCGGAGCAGTTTCATTACAGAAAAATCAACTGTAGGTATCTGTTTCTGTAGTGTAGTGGTTATCACGTTTGCCTCACACGCGAAAGGTCCCCGGTTTGAAACCGGGCAGAAACAGTTGTTATATTGTGTTGGCTACAATGTTGATAGGTGCCGTTTTGCCATGGAATTGTCCAAGCCCTGAAGATTATTTCATGCAATCTCGTTCCAAGAAAGGGAATTCTCTCAAAACACTAAAGTAATCGGCGTGTGGATGTATCTGTTGGTTCTCAGACCTTGCTTTCAAAAGAGCCCTGCAATCGGTTCACTGCTCACCTAGAACAAGCATTAACATGGAGAATTGTTGGCACCAACAGGAATCTTATTTTAGTGGAGTGTTTCTGGCTTTGAGTGCAGAGGCCCTCGGCTCAATTCCAAGATGATCCTTCTCAAGGTGATGATACAAATGCATTGTCACCTTTACGTTTAATGTCAGAATCATTTATTTCCAGTTGGTGGTGTAAGAATGTTTGCAACAGTATGGCGATTTTTCCTAGCCATGCATGAATGAAAGCATATCACTCGCCTTTAGGTGTTTTTCTAATACATTGATATTTGCATCTTCCTTCCTAGCCTGCATGTTTGACTATCTTACAGGCTGCATGTAATAAGTATCACATCAGGGCCCTTCTTCTACTCAATTCACAACTGTTCTATCACGACATAGATAAGAAAGCTGCATCTGCTTTTGTTGTGTAGTGGTAATCAGGTTTACCTGACGTGTGAAAGCCCCATGCTTTGAAAGTACACAGTAACAAAGAAACCGATGACTTTTATAAAAAGGTGTCATGTGTGTCTCTTACTTTGCACAAAAAGTGCCAGAGATGACTTCATTTGCAGTCACTTGAAAAGTAGGGATTCTCCAATAAATGGTAAATGGTTGAAACAAATCTGAAGAAATGCATGACATACCTGTGTGTGTGTGTGTACGCATGTATGTATATATAGGGAGAGAGAGAGCGTCAATATAAACAGACTTTATTTCAATCAAGCTGTCTTTTCTATCCTTCAGGAGCAGAATGTTCTGATCATCAGCGCTCCAGAATGTAGTGTTTTCTTGGCAAGCATCACATATTGTGATGTGTTAGCTAAAAGTTCCATATCCTAGAGACTGATATATTCCTCTGTACTTGTACCTTGGGGATTCATCAAAACCTGGCATCATAAGCAGCTTTCTACTGCCACAGACTGGACAGCGAAACAATTTAAAATATCCCAGAAAAAGAAAATAAGCATGCTTAATCAGAGCTTTCTGGACAGGAAGGACATTTGAGCAAGTGAGGAATAAGCACTGCTTTTGTTAATTTGCATAGGCAGAATAGAGACTTCTGGGAAAAGGCCGAAATTACAGTCACAGAAAATGGCTGCATCTATAGAGAACGCTATGAAGTGTTGGCAGCTTTTCCTCTGACCCTGACCACTTTTACAAGCAATCCTATGATAGTCAGCAGGACCCACCCTAAAAAGGAAGGGGCATCCACTTGGACCCTTTCCACCTTTTCTAAATCTCGCCTGATTGAGCACTGATTGAGCAGATAAGCACATGTCATTCTCATTTCAGAAAGGTATTGGTTAGCTTGCTGCTAGCAGCTCAGTTATGTTATGATGTTAGAGGCTATGCAAGGAATGCTTTCGTCCAGCGATATGCAGTTTTTATTGCGCCTTGCATTCAGCAGGAAGATCTTTAGCTTGAATCTGTGACCTAGGTATTCACCTTGGTATTTCTTTTGGCACAAAGTGAAGGAGTATTTGAGAGAAAATGCACAATGTGTTTCTTATGTTGTTATGAACAACTTGTTACTCTTTCTCATTAAGCTTCAGCCACTGCAGAAATATATAAATAAGGGCTGACTTCCTGTAAGACGTGTCCAAAGCTGGGACGGAATAAAAGGAGACACTTGTAAATGATAGTGCTATCGTTTGAGAAAGGGTAAGTTGAGACTGACTTTCATGCGTATTCACAGACCAAGCATCATAAAGATACCAGCATGATCTTCATTGCGGGCTTAGAGCCGGTATTAGCTTTTGAGAGGTAAGAGGATTTTGAGGGCTCGTTGGTCTAGGGGTATGATTCTCGCTTTGGGTGCGAGAGGTCCCGGGTTCAAATCCCGGACGAGCCCTTTTCTTGGTACTCTTTTCAAGTTGTTTTGAAGTTTGCGTTTCAAAACCAACATCAATTTTTTCTTTGCAGTAGTGGATAATTCTTTGCTAGAGTCTCATGCTTCAGCCCTGCCCAGTCTGAGCTAATACCAAACATCTGGTCTTGCATGGCATGTACGAGCGTTCAGCTAGGGATGTCGGGCAGGTTGCATGAAAGAAATCTAAAGCCAGAGGCCCATGGAATAGCCAGTTCGGAGCAGTTTCATTACAGAAAAATCAACTGTAGGTATCTGTTTCTGTAGTGTAGTGGTTATCACGTTTGCCTCACACGCGAAAGGTCCCCGGTTCGAAACCGGGCAGAAACAGTTGTTATATTGTGTTGGCTACAATGTTGATAGGTGCCGTTTTGCCATGGAATTGTCCAAGCCCTGAAGATTATTTCATGCAATCTCGTTCCAAGAAAGGGAATTCTCTCAAAACACTAAAGTAATCGGCGTGTGGATGTATCTGTTGGTTCTCAGACCTTGCTTTCAAAAGAGCCATGCAATCGGTTCACTGCTCACCTAGAACAAGCATTAACATGGAGAATTGTTGGCACCAACAGGAATCTTATTTTAGTGGAGTGTTTCTGGCTTTGAGTGCAGAGGCCCTCGGCTCAATTCCAAGATGATCCTTCTCAAGGTGATGATACAAATGCATTGTCACCTTTACGTTTAATGTCAGAATCATTTATTTCCAGTTGGTGGTGTAAGAATGTTTGCAACAGTATGGCGATTTTTCCTAGCCATGCATGAATGAAAGCATATCACTCGCCTTTAGGTGTTTTTCTAATACATTGATATTTGCATCTTCCTTCTTAGCCTGCATGTTTGACTATCTTACAGGCTGCATGTAATAAGTATCACATCAGGGCCCTTCTTCTACTCAATTCACAACTGTTCTATCACGACATAGATAAGAAAGCTGCATCTGCTTTTGTTGTGTAGTGGTAATCAGGTTTACCTGACGTGTGAAAGCCCCATGCTTTGAAAGTACACAGTAACAAAGAAACCGATGACTTTTATAAAAAGGTGTCATGTGTGTCTCTTACTTTGCACAAAAAGTGCCAGAGATGACTTCATTTGCAATCACTTGAAAAGTAGGGATTCTCCAATAAATGGTAAATGGTTGAAACAAATCTGAAGAAATGCATGACATACCTGTGTGTGTGTGTGTACGCATGTATGTATATATAGGGAGAGAGAGAGCGTCAATATAAACAGACTTTATTTCAATCAAGCTGTCTTTTCTATCCTTCAGGAGCAGAATGTTCTGATCATCAGCGCTCCAGAATGTAGTGTTTTCTTGGCAAGCATCACATATTGTGATGTGTTAGCTAAAAGTTCCATATCCTAGAGACTGATATATTCCTCTGTACTTGTACCTTGGGGATTCATCAAAACCTGGCATCATAAGCAGCTTTCTACTGCCACAGACTGGACAGCGAAACAATTTAAAATATCCCAGAAAAAGAAAATAAGCATGCTTAATCAGAGCTTTCTGGACAGGAAGGACATTTGAGCAAGTGAGGAATAAGCACTGCTTTTGTTAATTTGCATAGGCAGAATAGAGACTTCTGGGAAAAGGCCGAAATTACAGTCACAGAAAATGGCTGCATCTATAGAGAACGCTAAGAAGTGTTGGCAGCTTTTCCTCTGACCCTGACCACTTTTACAAGCAATCCTATGATAGTCAGCAGGACCCACCCTAAAAAGGAAGGGGCATCCACTTGGACCCTTTCCACCTTTTCTAAATCTCGCCTGATTGAGCACTGATTGAGCAGATAAGCACATGTCATTCTCATTTCAGAAAGGTATTGGTTAGCTTGCTGCTAGCAGCTCAGTTATGTTATGATGTTAGAGGCTATGCAAGGAATGCTTTCGTCCAGCGATATGCAGTTTTTATTGCGCCTTGCATTCAGCAGGAAGATCTTTAGCTTGAATCTGTGACCTAGGTATTCACCTTGGTATTTCTTTTGGCACAAAGTGAAGGAGTATTTGAGAGAAAATGCACAATGTGTTTCTTATGTTGTTATGAACAACTTGTTACTCTTTCTCATTAAGCTTCAGCCACTGCAGAAATATATAAATAAGGGCTGACTTCCTGTAAGACGTGTCCAAAGCTGGGACGGAATAAAAGGAGACACTTGTAAATGATAGTGCTATCGTTTGAGAAAGGGTAAGTTGAGACTGACTTTCATGCGTATTCACAGACCAAGCATCATAAAGATACCAGCATGATCTTCATTGCGGGCTTAGAGCCGGTATTAGCTTTTGAGAGGTAAGAGGATTTTGAGGGCTCGTTGGTCTAGGGGTATGATTCTCGCTTTGGGTGCGAGAGGTCCCGGGTTCAAATCCCGGACCAGCCCTTTTCTTGGTACTCTTTTCAAGTTGTTTTGAAGTTTGCGTTTCAAAACCAACATCAATTTTTTCTTTGCAGTAGTGGATAATTCTTTGCTAGAGTCTCATGCTTCAGCCCTGCCCAGTCTGAGCTAATACCAAACATCTGGTCTTGCATGGCATGTACGAGCGTTCAGCTAGGGATGTCGGGCAGGTTGCATGAAAGAAATCTAAAGCCAGAGGCCCATGGAATAGCCAGTTCGGAGCAGTTTCATTACAGAAAAATCAACTGTAGGTATCTGTTTCTGTAGTGTAGTGGTTATCACGTTTGCCTCACACGCGAAAGGTCCCCGGTTCGAAACCGGGCAGAAACAGTTGTTATATTGTGTTGGCTACAATGTTGATAGGTGCCGTTTTGCCATGGAATTGTCCAAGCCCTGAAGATTATTTCATGCAATCTCGTTCCAAGAAAGGGAATGCTCTCAAAACACTAAAGTAATCGGCGTGTGGATGTATCTGTTTGTTCTCAGACCTTGCTTTCAAAAGAGCCCTGCAATCGGTTCACTGCTCACCTAGAACAAGCATTAACATGGAGAATTGTTGGCACCAACAGGAATCTTATTTTAGTGGAGTGTTTCTGGCTTTGAGTGCAGAGGCCCTCGGCTCAATTCCAAGATGATCCTTCTCAAGGTGATGATACAAATGCATTGTCACCTTTACGTTTAATGTCAGAATCATTTATTTCCAGTTGGTGGTGTAAGAATGTTTGCAACAGTATGGCGATTTTAACTAGCCATGCATGAATGAAAGCATATCACTCGCCTTTAGGTGTTTTTCTAATACATTGATATTTGCATCTTCCTTCCTAGCCTGCATGTTTGACTATCTTACAGGCTGCATGTAATAAGTATCACATCAGGGCCCTTCTTCTACTCAATTCACAACTGTTCTATCACGACATAGATAAGAAAGCTGCATCTGCTTTTGTTGTGTAGTGGTAATCAGGTTTACCTGACGTGTGAAAGCCCCATGCTTTGAAAGTACACAGTAACAAAGAAACCGATGACTTTTATAAAAAGGTGTCATGTGTGTCTCTTACTTTGCACAAAAAGTGCCAGAGATGACTTCATTTGCAGTCACTTGAAAAGTAGGGATTCTCCAATAAATGGTAAATGGTTGAAACAAATCTGAAGAAATGCATGACATACCTGTGTGTGTGTGTGTACGCATGTATGTATATATAGGGAGAGAGAGAGCGTCAATATAAACAGACTTTATTTCAATCAAGCTGTCTTTTCTATCCTTCAGGAGCAGAATGTTCTGATCATCAGCGCTCCAGAATGTAGTGTTTTCTTGGCAAGCATCACATATTGTGATGTGTTAGCTAAAAGTTCCATATCCTAGAGACTGATATATTCCTCTGTACTTGTACCTTGGGTTTTCATCAAAACCTGGCATCATAAGCAGCTTTCTACTGCCACAGACTGGACAGCGAAACAATTTAAAATATCCCAGAAAAAGAAAATAAGCATGCTTAATCAGAGCTTTCTGGACAGGAAGGACATTTGAGCAAGTGAGGAATAAGCACTGCTTTTGTTAATTTGCATAGGCAGAATAGAGACTTCTGGGAAAAGGCCGAAATTACAGTCACAGAAAATGGCTGCATCTATAGAGAACGCTAAGAAGTGTTGGCAGCTTTTCCTCTGACCCTGGCCACTTTTACAAGCAATCCTATGATAGTCAGCAGGACCCACCCTAAAAAGGAAGGGGCATCCACTTGGACCCTTTCCACCTTTTCTAAATCTCGCCTGATTGAGCACTGATTGAGCAGATAAGCACATGTCATTCTCATTTCAGAAAGGTATTGGTTAGCTTGCTGCTAGCAGCTCAGTTATGTTATGATGTTAGAGGCTATGCAAGGAATGCTTTCGTCCAGCGATATGCAGTTTTTATTGCGCCTTGCATTCAGCAGGAAGATCTTTAGCTTGAATCTGTGACCTAGGTATTCACCTTGGTATTTCTTTTGGCACAAAGTGAAGGAGTATTTGAGAGAAAATGCACAATGTGTTTCTTATGTTGTTATGAACAACTTGTTACTCTTTCTCATTAAGCTTCAGCCACTGCAGAAATATATAAATAAGGGCTGACTTCCTGTAAGACGTGTCCAAAGCTGGGACGGAATAAAAGGAGACACTTGTAAATGATAGTGCTATCGTTTGAGAAAGGGTAAGTTGAGACTGACTTTCATGCGTATTCACAGACCAAGCATCATAAAGATACCAGCATGATCTTCATTGCGGGCTTAGAGCCGGTATTAGCTTTTGAGAGGTAAGAGGATTTTGAGGGCTCGTTGGTCTAGGGGTATGATTCTCGCTTTGGGTGCGAGAGGTCCCGGGTTCAAATCCCGGACCAGCCCTTTTCTTGGTACTCTTTTCAAGTTGTTTTGAAGTTTGCGTTTCAAAACCAACATCAATTTTTTCTTTGCAGTAGTGGATAATTCTTTGCTAGAGTCTCATGCTTCAGCCCTGCCCAGTCTGAGCTAATACCAAACATCTGGTCTTGCATGGCATGTACGAGCGTTCAGCTAGGGATGTCGGGCAGGTTGCATGAAAGAAATCTAAAGCCAGAGGCCCATGGAATAGCCAGTTCGGAGCAGTTTCATTACAGAAAAATCAACTGTAGGTATCTGTTTCTGTAGTGTAGTGGTTATCACGTTTGCCTCACACGCGAAAGGTCCCCGGTTCGAAACCGGGCAGAAACAGTTGTTATATTGTGTTGGCTACAATGTTGATAGGTGCCGTTTTGCCATGGAATTGTCCAAGCCCTGAAGATTATTTCATGCAATCTCGTTCCAAGAAAGGGAATGCTCTCAAAACACTAAAGTAATCGGCGTGTGGATGTATCTGTTTGTTCTCAGACCTTGCTTTCAAAAGAGCCCTGCAATCAGTTCACTGCTCACCTAGAACAAGCATTAACATGGAGAATTGTTGGCACCAACAGGAATCTTATTTTAGTGGAGTGTTTCTGGCTTTGAGTGCAGAGGCCCTCGGCTCAATTCCAAGATGATCCTTCTCAAGGTGATGATACAAATGCATTGTCACCTTTACGTTTAATGTCAGAATCATTTATTTCCAGTTGGTGGTGTAAGAATGTTTGCAACAGTATGGCGATTTTTCCTAGCCATGCATGAATGAAAGCATATCACTCGCCTTTAGGTGTTTTTCTAATACATTGATATTTGCATCTTCCTTCCTAGCCTGCATGTTTGACTATCTTACAGGCTGCATGTAATAAGTATCACATCAGGGCCCTTCTTCTACTCAATTCACAACTGTTCTATCACGACATAGATAAGAAAGCTGCATCTGCTTTTGTTGTGTAGTGGTAATCAGGTTTACCTGACGTGTGAAAGCCCCATGCTTTGAAAGTACACAGTAACAAAGAAACCGATGACTTTTATAAAAAGGTGTCATGTGTGTCTCTTACTTTGCACAAAAAGTGCCAGAGATGACTTCATTTGCAGTCACTTGAAAAGTAGGGATTCTCCAATAAATGGTAAATGGTTGAAACAAATCTGAAGAAATGCATGACATACCTGTGTGTGTGTGTGTACGCATGTATGTATATATAGGGAGAGAGAGAGCGTCAATATAAACAGACTTTATTTCAATCAAGCTGTCTTTTCTATCCTTCAGGAGCAGAATGTTCTGATCATCAGCGCTCCAGAATGTAGTGTTTTCTTGGCAAGCATCACATATTGTGATGTGTTAGCTAAAAGTTCCATATCCTAGAGACTGATATATTCCTCTGTACTTGTACCTTGGGTTTTCATCAAAACCTGGCATCATAAGCAGCTTTCTACTGCCACAGACTGGACAGCGAAACAATTTAAAATATCCCAGAAAAAGAAAATAAGCATGCTTAATCAGAGCTTTCTGGACAGGAAGGACATTTGAGCAAGTGAGGAATAAGCACTGCTTTTGTTAATTTGCATAGGCAGAATAGAGACTTCTGGGAAAAGGCCGAAATTACAGTCACAGAAAATGGCTGTATCTATAGAGAACGCTAAGAAGTGTTGGCAGCTTTTCCTCTGACCCTGGCCACTTTTACAAGCAATCCTATGATAGTCAGCAGGACCCACCCTAAAAAGGAAGGGGCATCCACTTGGACCCTTTCCACCTTTTCTAAATCTCGCCTGATCGAGCCTGATTGAGCACTGATTGAGCAGATAAGCACATGTCATTCTCATTTCAGAAAGGTATTGGTTAGCTTGCTGCTAGCAGCTCAGTTATGTTATGATGTTAGAGGCTATGCAAGGAATGCTTTAGTCCAGCGATATGCAGTTTTTATTGCGCCTTGCATTCAGCAGGAAGATCTTTAGCTTGAATCTGTGGCCTAGGTATTCACCTTGGTATTTCTTTTGGCACAAAGTGAAGGAGTATTTAAGAGAAAATGCACAATGTGTTTCTTATGTTGTTATGAACAACTTGTTACTCTTTCTCATTAGGCTTCAGCCACTGAAGAAATATATAAATAAGGGCTGACTTCCTGTAAGACGTGTCCAAAGCTGGGACGGAATAAAAGGAGACACTTGTAAATGATAGTGCTATCGTTTGAGAAAGGGTAAGTTGAGACTGACTTTCATGCGTATTCACAGACCAAGCATCATAAAGATACCAGCATGATCTTCATTGCGGGCTTAGAGCCGGTATTAGCTTTTGAGAGGTAAGAGGATTTTGAGGGCTCGTTGGTCTAGGGGTATGATTCTCGCTTTGAGTGCGAGAGGTCCCGGGTTCAAATCCCGGACGAGCCCTTTTCTTGGTACTCTTTTCAAGTTGTTTTGAAGTTTGCGTTTCAAAACCAACATCAATTTTTTCTTTGCAGTAGTGGATAATTCTTTGCTAGAGTCTCATGCTTCAGCCCTGCCCAGTCTGAGCTAATACCAAACATCTGGTCTTGCATGGCATGTACGAGCGTTCAGCTAGGGATGTCGGGCAGGTTGCATGAAAGAAATCTAAAGCCAGAGGCCCATGGAATAGCCAGTTCGGAGCAGTTTCATTACAGAAAAATCAACTGTAGGTATCTGTTTCTGTAGTGTAGTGGTTATCACGTTTGCCTCACACGCGAAAGGTCCCCGGTTCGAAACCGGGCAGAAACAGTTGTTATATTGTGTTGGCTACAATGTTGATAGGTGCCGTTTTGCCATGGAATTGTCCAAGCCCTGAAGATTATTTCATGCAATCTCGTTCCAAGAAAGGGAATTCTCTCAAAACACTAAAGTAATCGGCGTGTGGATGTATCTGTTGGTTCTCAGACCTTGCTTTCAAAAGAGCCATGCAATCGGTTCACTGCTCACCTAGAACAAGCATTAACATGGAGAATTGTTGGCACCAACAGGAATCTTATTTTAGTGGAGTGTTTCTGGCTTTGAGTGCAGAGGCCCTCGGCTCAATTCCAAGATGATCCTTCTCAAGGTGATGATACAAATGCATTGTCACCTTTACGTTTAATGTCAGAATCATTTATTTCCAGTTGGTGGTGTAAGAATGTTTGCAACAGTATGGCGATTTTTCCTAGCCATGCATGAATGAAAGCATATCACTCGCCTTTAGGTGTTTTTCTAATACATTGATATTTGCATCTTCCTTCTTAGCCTGCATGTTTGACTATCTTACAGGCTGCATGTAATAAGTATCACATCAGGGCCCTTCTTCTACTCAATTCACAACTGTTCTATCACGACATAGATAAGAAAGCTGCATCTGCTTTTGTTGTGTAGTGGTAATCAGGTTTACCTGACGTGTGAAAGCCCCATGCTTTGAAAGTACACAGTAACAAAGAAACCGATGACTTTTATAAAAAGGTGTCATGTGTGTCTCTTACTTTGCACAAAAAGTGCCAGAGATGACTTCATTTGCAATCACTTGAAAAGTAGGGATTCTCCAATAAATGGTAAATGGTTGAAACAAATCTGAAGAAATGAATGACATACCTGTGTGTGTGTGTGTACGCATGTATGTATATATAGGGAGAGAGAGAGCGTCAATATAAACAGACTTTATTTCAATCAAGCTGTCTTTTCTATCCTTCAGGAGCAGAATGTTCTGATCATCAGCGCTCCAGAATGTAGTGTTTTCTTGGCAAGCATCACATATTGTGATGTGTTAGCTAAAAGTTCCATATCCTAGAGACTGATATATTCCTCTGTACTTGTACCTTGGGGATTCATCAAAACCTGGCATCATAAGCAGCTTTCTACTGCCACAGACTGGACAGCGAAACAATTTAAAATATCCCAGAAAAAGAAAATAAGCATGCTTAATCAGAGCTTTCTGGACAGGAAGGACATTTGAGCAAGTGAGGAATAAGCACTGCTTTTGTTAATTTGCATAGGCAGAATAGAGACTTCTGGGAAAAGGCCGAAATTACAGTCACAGAAAATGGCTGCATCTATAGAGAACGCTAAGAAGTGTTGGCAGCTTTTCCTCTGACCCTGACCACTTTTACAAGCAATCCTATGATAGTCAGCAGGACCCACCCTAAAAAGGAAGGGGCATCCACTTGGACCCTTTCCACCTTTTCTAAATCTCGCCTGATTGAGCACTGATTGAGCAGATAAGCACATGTCATTCTCATTTCAGAAAGGTATTGGTTAGCTTGCTGCTAGCAGCTCAGTTATGTTATGATGTTAGAGGCTATGCAAGGAATGCTTTCGTCCAGCGATATGCAGTTTTTATTGCGCCTTGCATTCAGCAGGAAGATCTTTAGCTTGAATCTGTGACCTAGGTATTCACCTTGGTATTTCTTTTGGCACAAAGTGAAGGAGTATTTGAGAGAAAATGCACAATGTGTTTCTTATGTTGTTATGAACAACTTGTTACTCTTTCTCATTAAGCTTCAGCCACTGCAGAAATATATAAATAAGGGCTGACTTCCTGTAAGACGTGTCCAAAGCTGGGACGGAATAAAAGGAGACACTTGTAAATGATAGTGCTATCGTTTGAGAAAGGGTAAGTTGAGACTGACTTTCATGCGTATTCACAGACCAAGCATCATAAAGATACCAGCATGATCTTCATTGCGGGCTTAGAGCCGGTATTAGCTTTTGAGAGGTAAGAGGATTTTGAGGGCTCGTTGGTCTAGGGGTATGATTCTCGCTTTGGGTGCGAGAGGTCCCGGGTTCAAATCCCGGACGAGCCCTTTTCTTGGTACTCTTTTCAAGTTGTTTTGAAGTTTGCGTTTCAAAACCAACATCAATTTTTTCTTTGCAGTAGTGGATAATTCTTTGCTAGAGTCTCATGCTTTAGCCCTGCCCAGTCTGAGCTAATACCAAACATCTGGTCTTGCATGGCATGTACGAGCGTTCAGCTAGGGATGTCGGGCAGGTTGCATGAAAGAAATCTAAAGCCAGAGGCCCATGGAATAGCCAGTTCGGAGCAGTTTCATTACAGAAAAATCAACTGTAGGTATCTGTTTCTGTAGTGTAGTGGTTATCACGTTTGCCTCACACGCGAAAGGTCCCCGGTTTGAAACCGGGCAGAAACAATTGTTATATTGTGTTGGCTACAATGTTGATAGGTGCCGTTTTGCCATGGAATTGTCCAAGCCCTGAAGATTATTTCATGCAATCTCGTTCCAAGAAAGGGAATTCTCTCAAAACACTAAAGTAATCGGCGTGTGGATGTATCTGTTGGTTCTCAGACCTTGCTTTCAAAAGAGCCCTGCAATCGGTTCACTGCTCACCTAGAACAAGCATTAACATGGAGAATTGTTGGCACCAACAGGAATCTTATTTTAGTGGAGTGTTTCTGGCTTTGAGTGCAGAGGCCCTCGGCTCAATTCCAAGATGATCCTTCTCAAGGTGATGATACAAATGCATTGTCACCTTTACGTTTAATGTCAGAATCATTTATTTCTAGTTGGTGGTGTAAGAATGTTTGCAACAGTATGGCGATTTTTCCTAGCCATGCATGAATGAAAGCATATCACTCGCCTTTAGGTGTTTTTCTAATACATTGATATTTGCATCTTCCTTCCTAGCCTGCATGTTTGACTATCTTACAGGCTGCATGTAATAAGTATCACATCAGGGCCCTTCTTCTACTCAATTCACAACTGTTCTATCACGACATAGATAAGAAAGCTGCATCTGCTTTTGTTGTGTAGTGGTAATCAGGTTTACCTGATGTGTGAAAGCCCCATGCTTTGAAAGTACACAGTAACAAAGAAACCGATGACTTTTATAAAAAGGTGTCATGTGTGTCTCTTACTTTGCACAAAAAGTGCCAGAGATGACTTCATTTGCAGTCACTTGAAAAGTAGGGATTCTCCAATAAATGGTAAATGGTTGAAACAAATCTGAAGAAATGCATGACATACCTGTGTGTGTGTGTGTACGCATGTATGTATATATAGGGAGAGAGAGAGCGTCAATATAAACAGACTTTATTTCAATCAAGCTGTCTTTTCTATCCTTCAGGAGCAGAATGTTCTGATCATCAGCGCTCCAGAATGTAGTGTTTTCTTGGCAAGCATCACATATTGTGATGTGTTAGCTAAAAGTTCCATATCCTAGAGACTGATATATTCCTCTGTACTTGTACCTTGGGGATTCATCAAAACCTGGCATCATAAGCAGCTTTCTACTGCCACAGACTGGACAGCGAAACAATTTAAAATATCCCAGAAAAAGAAAATAAGCATGCTTAATCAGAGCTTTCTGGACAGGAAGGACATTTGAGCAAGTGAGGAATAAGCACTGCTTTTGTTAATTTGCATAGGCAGAATAGAGACTTCTGGGAAAAGGCCGAAATTACAGTCACAGAAAATGGCTGCATCTATAGAGAACGCTAAGAAGTGTTGGCAGCTTTTCCTCTGACCCTGGCCACTTTTACAAGCAATCCTATGATAGTGAGCAGGACCCACCCTAAAAAGGAAGGGGCATCCACTTGGACCCTTTCCACCTTTTCTAAATCTCGCCTGATCGAGCCTGATTGAGCACTGATTGAGCAGATAAGCACATGTCATTCTCATTTCAGAAAGGTATTGGTTAGCTTGCTGCTAGCAGCTCAGTTATGTTATGATGTTAGAGGCTATGCAAGGAATGCTTTAGTCCAGCGATATGCAGTTTTTATTGCGCCTTGCATTCAGCAGGAAGATCTTTAGCTTGAATCTGTGGCCTAGGTATTCACCTTGGTATTTCTTTTGGCACAAAGTGAAGGAGTATTTGAGAGAAAATGCACAATGTGTTTCTTATGTTGTTATGAACAACTTGTTACTCTTTCTCATTAAGCTTCAGCCACTGCAGAAATATATAAATAAGGGCTGACTTCCTGTAAGACGTGTCCAAAGCTGGGACGGAATAAAAGGAGACACTTGTAAATGATAGTGCTATCGTTTGAGAAAGGGTAAGTTGAGACTGACTTTCATGCGTATTCACAGACCAAGCATCATAAAGATACCAGCATGATCTTCATTGCGGGCTTAGAGCCGGTATTAGCTTTTGAGAGGTAAGAGGATTTTGAGGGCTCGTTGGTCTAGGGGTATGATTCTCGCTTTGGGTGCGAGAGGTCCCGGGTTCAAATCCCGGACGAGCCCTTTTCTTGGTACTCTTTTCAAGTTGTTTTGAAGTTTGCGTTTCAAAACCAACATCAATTTTTTCTTTGCAGTAGTGGATAATTCTTTGCTAGAGTCTCATGCTTCAGCCCTGCCCAGTCTGAGCTAATACCAAACATCTGGTCTTGCATGGCATGTACGAGCGTTCAGCTAGGGATGTCGGGCAGGTTGCATGAAAGAAATCTAAAGCCAGAGGCCCATGGAATAGCCAGTTCGGAGCAGTTTCATTACAGAAAAATCAACTGTAGGTATCTGTTTCTGTAGTGTAGTGGTTATCACGTTTGCCTCACACGCGAAAGGTCCCCGGTTCGAAACCGGGCAGAAACAGTTGTTATATTGTGTTGGCTACAATGTTGATAGGTGCCGTTTTGCCATGGAATTGTCCAAGCCCTGAAGATTATTTCATGCAATCTCGTTCCAAGAAAGGGAATGCTCTCAAAACACTAAAGTAATCGGCGTGTGGATGTATCTGTTGGTTCTCAGACCTTGCTTTCAAAAGAGCCCTGCAATCGGTTCACTGCTCACCTAGAACAAGCATTAACATGGAGAATTGTTGGCACCAACAGGAATCTTATTTTAGTGGAGTGTTTCTGGCTTTGAGTGCAGAGGCCCTCGGCTCAATTCCAAGATGATCCTTCTCAAGGTGATGATACAAATGCATTGTCACCTTTACGTTTAATGTCAGAATCATTTATTTCCAGTTGGTGGTGTAAGAATGTTTGCAACAGTATGGCGATTTTTCCTAGCCATGCATGAATGAAAGCATATCACTCGCCTTTAGGTGTTTTTCTAATACATTGATATTTGCATCTTCCTTCCTAGCCTGCATGTTTGACTATCTTACAGGCTGCATGTAATAAGTATCACATCAGGGCCCTTCTTCTACTCAATTCACAACTGTTCTATCACGACATAGATAAGAAAGCTGCATCTGCTTTTGTTGTGTAGTGGTAATCAGGTTTACCTGACGTGTGAAAGCCCCATGCTTTGAAAGTACACAGTAACAAAGAAACCGATGACTTTTATAAAAAGGTGTCATGTGTGTCTCTTACTTTGCACAAAAAGTGCCAGAGATGACTTCATTTGCAGTCACTTGAAAAGTAGGGATTCTCCAATAAATGGTAAATGGTTGAAACAAATCTGAAGAATTGCATGACATACCTGTGTGTGTGTGTGTACGCATGTATGTATATATAGGGAGAGAGAGAGCGTCAATATAAACAGACTTTATTTCAATCAAGCTGTCTTTTCTATCCTTCAGGAGCAGAATGTTCTGATCATCAGCGCTCCAGAATGTAGTGTTTTCTTGGCAAGCATCACATATTGTGATGTTTTAGCTAAAAGTTCCATATCCTAGAGACTGATATATTCCTCTGTACTTGTACCTTGGGGATTCATCAAAACCTGGCATCATAAGCAGCTTTCTACTGCCACAGACTGGACAGCGAAACAATTTAAAATATCCCAGAAAAAGAAAATAAGCATGCTTAATCAGAGCTTTCTGGACAGGAAGGACATTTGAGCAAGTGAGGAATAAGCACTGCTTTTGTTAATTTGCATAGGCAGAATAGAGACTTCTGGGAAAAGGCCGAAATTACAGTCACAGAAAATGGCTGCATCTATAGAGAACGCTAAGAAGTGTTGGCAGCTTTTCCTCTGACCCTGGCCACTTTTACAAGCAATCCTATGATAGTCAGCAGGACCCACCCTAAAAAGGAAGGGGCATCCACTTGGACCCTTTCCACCTTTTCTAAATCTCGCCTGATCGAGCCCTGATCGAGCCGATAAGCACATGTAATTCTCATTTCAGAAAGGTATTGGTTAGCTTGCTGCTAGCAGCTCAGTTATGTTATGATGTTAGAGGCTATGCAAGGAATGCTTTAGTCCAGCGATATGCAGTTTTTATTGCGCCTTGCATTCAGCAGGAAGATCTTTAGCTTGAATCTGTGGCCTAGGTATTCACCTTGGTATTTTTTTTGGCACAAAGTGAAGGAGTATTTGAGAGAAAATGCACAATGTGTTTCTTATGTTGTTATGAACAACTTGTTACTCTTTCTCATTAAGCTTCAGCCACTGCAGAAATATATAAATAAGGGCTGACTTCCTGTAAGACGTGTCCAAAGCTGGGACGGAATAAAAGGAGACACTTGTAAATGATAGTGCTATCGTTTGAGAAAGGGTAAGTTGAGACTGACTTTCATGCGTATTCACAGACCAAGCATCATAAAGATACCAGCATGATCTTCATTGCGGGCTTAGAGCCGGTATTAGCTTTTGAGAGGTAAGAGGATTTTGAGGGCTCGTTGGTCTAGGGGTATGATTCTCGCTTTGGGTGCGAGAGGTCCCAGGTTCAAATCCCGGACGAGCCCTTTTCTTGGTACTCTTTTCAAGTTGTTTTGAAGTTTGCGTTTCAAAACCAACATCAATTTTTTCTTTGCAGTAGTGGATAATTCTTTGCTAGAGTCTCATGCTTCAGCCCTGCCCAGTCTGAGCTAATACCACACATCTGGTCTTGCATGGCATGTACGAGCGTTCAGCTAGGGATGTCGGGCAGGTTGCATGAAAGAAATCTAAAGCCAGAGGCCCATGGAATAGCCAGTTCGGAGCAGTTTCATTACAGAAAAATCAACTGTAGGTATCTGTTTCTGTAGTGTAGTGGTTATCACGTTCGCCTCACACGCGAAAGGTCCCCGGTTCGAAACCGGGCAGAAACAGTTGTTATATTGTGTTGGCTACAATGTTGATAGGTGCCGTTTTGCCATGGAATTGTCCAAGCCCTGAAGATTATTTCATGCAATCTCGTTCCAAGAAAGGGAATTCTCTCAAAACACTAAAGTAATCGGCGTGTGGATGTATCTGTTGGTTCTCAGACCTTGCTTTCAAAAGAGCCCTGCAATCGGTTCACTGCTCACCTAGAACAAGCATTAACATGGAGAATTGTTGGCACCAACAGGAATCTTATTTTAGTGGAGTGTTTCTGGCTTTGAGTGCAGAGGCCCTCGGCTCAATTCCAAGATGATCCTTCTCAGGGTGATGATACAAATGCATTGTCACCTTTACGTTTAATGTCAGAATCATTCGTTTCCAGTTGGTGGTGTAAGAATGTTTGCAACAGTATGGCGATTTTTCCTAGCCATGCATGAATGAAAGCATATCACTCGCCTTTAGGTGTTTTTCTAATACATTGATATTTGCATCTTCCTTCCTAGCCTGCATGTTTGACTATCTTACAGGCTGCATGTAATAAGTATCACATCAGGGCCCTTCTTCTACTCAATTCACAACTGTTCTATCACGACATAGATAAGAAAGCTGCATCTGCTTTTGTTGTGTAGTGGTAATCAGGTTTACCTGACGTGTGAAAGCCCCATGCTTTGAAAGTACACAGTAACAAAGAAACCGATGACTTTTATAAAAAGGTGTCATGTGTGTCTCTTACTTTGCACAAAAAGTGCCAGAGATGACTTCATTTGCAGTCACTTGAAAAGTAGGGATTCTCCAATAAATGGTAAATGGTTGAAACAAATCTGAAGAAATGCATGACATACCTGTGTGTGTGTGTGTATGCATGTATGTATATATAGGGAGAGAGAGAGCGTCAATATAAACAGACTTTATTTCAATCAAGCTGTCTTTTCTATCCTTCAGGAGCAGAATGTTCTGATCATCAGCGCTCCAGAATGTAGTGTTTTCTTGGCAAGCATCACATATTGTGATGTGTTAGCTAAAAGTTCCATATCCTAGAGACTGATATATTCCTCTGTACTTGTACCTTGGGTTTTCATCAAAACCTGGCATCATAAGCAGCTTTCTACTGCCACAGACTGGACAGCGAAACAATTTAAAATATCCCAGAAAAAGAAAATAAGCATGCTTAATCAGAGCTTTCTGGACAGGAAGGACATTTGAGCAAGTGAGGAATAAGCACTGCTTTTGTTAATTTGCATAGGCAGAATAGAGACTTCTGGGAAAAGGCCGAAATTACAGTCACAGAAAATGGCTGCATCTATAGAGAACGCTAAGAAGTGTTGGCAGCTTTTCCTCTGACCCTGGCCACTTTTACAAGCAATCCTATGATAGTCAGCAGGACCCACCCTAAAAAGGAAGGGGCATCCACTTGGACCCTTTCCACCTTTTCTAGATCGAGCCTGATTGAGCACTGATTGAGCAGATAAGCACATGTCATTCTCATTTCAGAAAGGTATTGGTTAGCTTGCTGCTAGCAGCTCAGTTATGTTATGATGTTAGAGGCTATGCAAGGAATGCTTTAGTCCAGCGATATGCAGTTTTTATTGCGCCTTGCATTCAGCAGGAAGATCTTTAGCTTGAATCTGTGGCCTAGGTATTCACCTTGGTATTTCTTTTGGCACAAAGTGAAGGAGTATTTGAGAGAAAATGCACAATGTGTTTCTTATGTTGTTATGAACAACTTGTTACTCTTTCTCATTAAGCTTCAGCCACTGCAGAAATATATAAATAAGGGCTGACTTCCTGTAAGACGTGTCCAAAGCTGGGACGGAATAAAAGGAGACACTTGTAAATGATAGTGCTATCGTTTGAGAAAGGGTAAGTTGAGACTGACTTTCATGCGTATTCACAGACCAAGCATCATAAAGATACCAGCATGATCTTCATTGCGGGCTTAGAGCCGGTATTAGCTTTTGAGAGGTAAGAGGATTTTGAGGGCTCGTTGGTCTAGGGGTATGATTCTCGCTTTGGGTGCGAGAGGTCCCGGGTTCAAATCCCGGACGAGCCCTTTTCTTGGTACTCTTTTCAAGTTGTTTTGAAGTTTGCGTTTCAAAACCAACATCAATTTTTTCTTTGCAGTAGTGGATAATTCTTTGCTAGAGTCTCATGCTTCAGCCCTGCCCAGTCTGAGCTAATACCAAACATCTGGTCTTGCATGGCATGTACGAGCGTTCAGCTAGGGATGTCGGGCAGGTTGCATGAAAGAAATCTAAAGCCAGAGGCCCATGGAATAGCCAGTTCGGAGCAGTTTCATTACAGAAAAATCAACTGTAGGTATCTGTTTCTGTAGTGTAGTGGTTATCACGTTTGCCTCACACGCGAAAGGTCCCCGGTTCGAAACCGGGCAGAAACAGTTGTTATATTGTGTTGGCTACAATGTTGATAGGTGCCGTTTTGCAATGGAATTGTCCAAGCCCTGAAGATTATTTCATGCAATCTCGTTCCAAGAAAGGGAATGCTCTCAAAACACTAAAGTAATCGGCGTGTGGATGTATCTGTTGGTTCTCAGACCTTGCTTTCAAAAGAGCCCTGCAATCGGTTCACTGCTCACCTAGAACAAGCATTAACATGGAGAATTGTTGGCACCAACAGGAATCTTATTTTAGTGGAGTGTTTCTGGCTTTGAGTGCAGAGGCCCTCGGCTCAATTCCAAGATGATCCTTCTCAAGGTGATGATACAAATGCATTGTCACCTTTACGTTTAATGTCAGAATCATTTATTTCCAGTTGGTGGTGTAAGAATGTTTGCAACAGTATGGCGATTTTTCCTAGCCATGCATGAATGAAAGCATATCACTCGCCTTTAGGTGTTTTTCTAATACATTGATATTTGCATCTTCCTTCCTAGCCTGCATGTTTGACTATCTTACAGGCTGCATGTAATAAGTATCACATCAGGGCCCTTCTTCTACTCAATTCACAACTGTTCTATCACGACATAGATAAGAAAGCTGCATCTGCTTTTGTTGTGTAGTGGTAATCAGGTTTACCTGACGTGTGAAAGCCCCATGCTTTGAAAGTACACAGTAACAAAGAAACCGATGACTTTTATAAAAAGGTGTCATGTGTGTCTCTTACTTTGCACAAAAAGTGCCAGAGATGACTTCATTTGCAGTCACTTGAAAAGTAGGGATTCTCCAATAAATGGTAAATGGTTGAAACAAATCTGAAGAAATGCATGACATACCTGTGTGTGTGTGTGTACGCATGTATGTATATATAGGGAGAGAGAGAGCGTCAATATAAACCGACTTTATTTCAATCAAGCTGTCTTTTCTATCCTTCAGGAGCAGAATGTTCTGATCATCAGCGCTCCAGAATGTAGTGTTTTCTTGGCAAGCATCACATATTGTGATGTTTTAGCTAAAAGTTCCATATCCTAGAGACTGATATATTCCTCTGTACTTGTACCTTGGGGATTCATCAAAACCTGGCATCATAAGCAGCTTTCTACTGCCACAGACTGGACAGCGAAACAATTTAAAATATCCCAGAAAAAGAAAATAAGCATGCTTAATCAGAGCTTTCTGGACAGGAAGGACATTTGAGCAAGTGAGGAATAAGCACTGCTTTTGTTAATTTGCATAGGCAGAATAGAGACTTCTGGGAAAAGGCCGAAATTACAGTCACAGAAAATGGCTGCATCTATAGAGAACGCTAAGAAGTGTTGGCAGCTTTTCCTCTGACCCTGGCCACTTTTACAAGCAATCCTATGATAGTCAGCAGGACCCACCCTAAAAAGGAAGGGGCATCCACTTGGACCCTTTCCACCTTTTCTAAATCTCGCCTGATCGAGCCCTGATCGAGCCGATAAGCACATGTAATTCTCATTTCAGAAAGGTATTGGTTAGCTTGCTGCTAGCAGCTCAGTTATGTTATGATGTTAGAGGCTATGCAAGGAATGCTTTAGTCCAGCGATATGCAGTTTTTATTGCGCCTTGCATTCAGCAGGAAGATCTTTAGCTTGAATCTCTGGCCTAGGTATTCACCTTGGTATTTTTTTTGGCACAAAGTGAAGGAGTATTTGAGAGAAAATGCACAATGTGTTTCTTATGTTGTTATGAACAACTTGTTACTCTTTCTCATTAAGCTTCAGCCACTGCAGAAATATATAAATAAGGGCTGACTTCCTGTAAGACGTGTCCAAAGCTGGGACGGAATAAAAGGAGACACTTGTAAATGATAGTGCTATCGTTTGAGAAAGGGTAAGTTGAGACTGACTTTCATGCGTATTCACAGACCAAGCATCATAAAGATACCAGCATGATCTTCATTGCGGGCTTAGAGCCGGTATTAGCTTTTGAGAGGTAAGAGGATTTTGAGGGCTCGTTGGTCTAGGGGTATGATTCTCGCTTTGGGTGCGAGAGGTCCCAGGTTCAAATCCCGGACGAGCCCTTTTCTTGGTACTCTTTTCAAGTTGTTTTGAAGTTTGCGTTTCAAAACCAACATCAATTTTTTCTTTGCAGTAGTGGATAATTCTTTGCTAGAGTCTCATGCTTCAGCCCTGCCCAGTCTGAGCTAATACCAAACATCTGGTCTTGCATGGCATGTACGAGCGTTCAGCTAGGGATGTCGGGCAGGTTGCATGAAAGAACTCTAAAGCCAGAGGCCCATGGAATAGCCAGTTCGGAGCAGTTTCATTACAGAAAAATCAACTGTAGGTATCTGTTTCTGTAGTGTAGTGGTTATCACGTTCGCCTCACACGCGAAAAGTCCCCGGTTCGAAACCGGGCAGAAACAGTTGTTATATTGTGTTGGCTACAATGTTGATAGGTGCCGTTTTGCCATGGAATTGTCCAAGCCCTGAAGATTATTTCATGCAATCTCGTTCCAAGAAAGGGAATGCTCTCAAAACACTAAAGTAATCGGCGTGTGGATGTATCTGTTGGTTCTCAGACCTTGCTTTCAAAAGAGCCCTGCAATCGGTTCACTGCTCACCTAGAACAAGCATTAACATGGAGAATTGTTGGCACCAACAGGAATCTTATTTTAGTGGAGTGTTTCTGGCTTTGAGTGCAGAGGCCCTCGGCTCAATTCCAAGATGATCCTTCTCAGGGTGATGATACAAATGCATTGTCACCTTTACGTTTAATGTCAGAATCATTCGTTTCCAGTTGGTGGTGTAAGAATGTTTGCAACAGTATGGCGATTTTTCCTAGCCATGCATGAATGAAAGCATATCACTCGCCTTTAGGTGTTTTTCTAATACATTGATATTTGCATCTTCCTTCCTAGCCTGCATGTTTGACTATCTTACAGGCTGCATGTAATAAGTATCACATCAGGGCCCTTCTTCTACTCAATTCACAACTGTTCTATCACGACATAGATAAGAAAGCTGCATCTGCTTTTGTTGTGTAGTGGTAATCAGGTTTACCTGACGTGTGAAAGCCCCATGCTTTGAAAGTACACAGTAACAAAGAAACCGATGACTTTTATAAAAAGGTGTCATGTGTGTCTCTTACTTTGCACAAAAAGTGCCAGAGATGACTTCATTTGCAGTCACTTGAAAAGTAGGGATTCTCCAATAAATGGTAAATGGTTGAAACAAATCTGAAGAAATGCATGACATACCTGTGTGTGTGTGTGTATGCATGTATGTATATATAGGGAGAGAGAGAGCGTCAATATAAACAGACTTTATTTCAATCAAGCTGTCTTTTCTATCCTTCAGGAGCAGAATGTTCTGATCATCAGCGCTCCAGAATGTAGTGTTTTCTTGGCAAGCATCACATATTGTGATGTGTTAGCTAAAAGTTCCATATCCTAGAGACTGATATATTCCTCTGTAC
The DNA here is from genome assembly GCF_964204655.1 of Triturus cristatus. NCBI lineage: Eukaryota > Metazoa > Chordata > Amphibia > Caudata > Salamandridae > Triturus > Triturus cristatus. The sequence continues at coordinate 738,898,045 of NC_140591.1, read as the reverse complement.
TTGTACCTTGGGTTTTCATCAAAACCTGGCATCATAAGCAGCTTTCTACTGCCACAGACTGGACAGCGAAACAATTTAAAATATCCCAGAAAAAGAAAATAAGCATGCTTAATCAGAGCTTTCTGGACAGGAAGGACATTTGAGCAAGTGAGGAATAAGCACTGCTTTTGTTAATTTGCATAGGCAGAATAGAGACTTCTGGGAAAAGGCCGAAATTACAGTCACAGAAAATGGCTGCATCTATAGAGAACGCTAAGAAGTGTTGGCAGCTTTTCCTCTGACCCTGACCACTTTTACAAGCAATCCTATGATAGTCAGCAGGACCCACCCTAAAAAGGAAGGGGCATCCACTTGGACCCTTTCCACCTTTTCTAAATCTCGCCTGATTGAGCACTGATTGAGCAGATAAGCACATGTCATTCTCATTTCAGAAAGGTATTGGTTAGCTTGCTGCTAGCAGCTCAGTTATGTTATGATGTTAGAGGCTATGCAAGGAATGCTTTCGTCCAGCGATATGCAGTTTTTATTGCGCCTTGCATTCAGCAGGAAGATCTTTAGCTTGAATCTGTGACCTAGGTATTCACCTTGGTATTTCTTTTGGCACAAAGTGAAGGAGTATTTGAGAGAAAATGCACAATGTGTTTCTTATGTTGTTATGAACAACTTGTTACTCTTTCTCATTAAGCTTCAGCCACTGCAGAAATATATAAATAAGGGCTGACTTCCTGTAAGACGTGTCCAAAGCTGGGACGGAATAAAAGGAGACACTTGTAAATGATAGTGCTATCGTTTGAGAAAGGGTAAGTTGAGACTGACTTTCATGCGTATTCACAGACCAAGCATCATAAAGATACCAGCATGATCTTCATTGCGGGCTTAGAGCCGGTATTAGCTTTTGAGAGGTAAGAGGATTTTGAGGGTTCGTTGGTCTAGGGGTATGATTCTTGCTTTGGGTGCGAGAGGTCCCGGGTTCAAATCCCGGACGAGCCCTTTTCTTGGTACTCTTTTCAAGTTGTTTTGAAGTTTGCGTTTCAAAACCAACATCAATTTTTTCTTTGCAGTAGTGGATAATTCTTTGCTAGAGTCTCATGCTTTAGCCCTGCCCAGTCTGAGCTAATACCAAACATCTGGTCTTGCATGGCATGTACGAGCGTTCAGCTAGGGATGTCGGGCAGGTTGCATGAAAGAAATCTAAAGCCAGAGGCCCATGGAATAGCCAGTTCGGAGCAGTTTCATTACAGAAAAATCAACTGTAGGTATCTGTTTCTGTAGTGTAGTGGTTATCACGTTTGCCTCACACGCGAAAGGTCCCCGGTTTGAAACCGGGCAGAAACAGTTGTTATATTGTGTTGGCTACAATGTTGATAGGTGCCGTTTTGCCATGGAATTGTCCAAGCCCTGAAGATTATTTCATGCAATCTCGTTCCAAGAAAGGGAATTCTCTCAAAACACTAAAGTAATCGGCGTGTGGATGTATCTGTTGGTTCTCAGACCTTGCTTTCAAAAGAGCCCTGCAATCGGTTCACTGCTCACCTAGAACAAGCATTAACATGGAGAATTGTTGGCACCAACAGGAATCTTATTTTAGTGGAGTGTTTCTGGCTTTGAGTGCAGAGGCCCTCGGCTCAATTCCAAGATGATCCTTCTCAAGGTGATGATACAAATGCATTGTCACCTTTACGTTTAATGTCAGAATCATTTATTTCCAGTTGGTGGTGTAAGAATGTTTGCAACAGTATGGCGATTTTTCCTAGCCATGCATGAATGAAAGCATATCACTCGCCTTTAGGTGTTTTTCTAATACATTGATATTTGCATCTTCCTTCCTAGCCTGCATGTTTGACTATCTTACAGGCTGCATGTAATAAGTATCACATCAGGGCCCTTCTTCTACTCAATTCACAACTGTTCTATCACGACATAGATAAGAAAGCTGCATCTGCTTTTGTTGTGTAGTGGTAATCAGGTTTACCTGACGTGTGAAAGCCCCATGCTTTGAAAGTACACAGTAACAAAGAAACCGATGACTTTTATAAAAAGGTGTCATGTGTGTCTCTTACTTTGCACAAAAAGTGCCAGAGATGACTTCATTTGCAGTCACTTGAAAAGTAGGGATTCTCCAATAAATGGTAAATGGTTGAAACAAATCTGAAGAAATGCATGACATACCTGTGTGTGTGTGTGTACGCATGTATGTATATATAGGGAGAGAGAGAGCGTCAATATAAACAGACTTTATTTCAATCAAGCTGTCTTTTCTATCCTTCAGGAGCAGAATGTTCTGATCATCAGCGCTCCAGAATGTAGTGTTTTCTTGGCAAGCATCACATATTGTGATGTGTTAGCTAAAAGTTCCATATCCTAGAGACTGATATATTCCTCTGTACTTGTACCTTGGGGATTCATCAAAACCTGGCATCATAAGCAGCTTTCTACTGCCACAGACTGGACAGCGAAACAATTTAAAATATCCCAGAAAAAGAAAATAAGCATGCTTAATCAGAGCTTTCTGGACAGGAAGGACATTTGAGCAAGTGAGGAATAAGCACTGCTTTTGTTAATTTGCATAGGCAGAATAGAGACTTCTGGGAAAAGGCCGAAATTACAGTCACAGAAAATGGCTGCATCTATAGAGAACGCTATGAAGTGTTGGCAGCTTTTCCTCTGACCCTGACCACTTTTACAAGCAATCCTATGATAGTCAGCAGGACCCACCCTAAAAAGGAAGGGGCATCCACTTGGACCCTTTCCACCTTTTCTAAATCTCGCCTGATTGAGCACTGATTGAGCAGATAAGCACATGTCATTCTCATTTCAGAAAGGTATTGGTTAGCTTGCTGCTAGCAGCTCAGTTATGTTATGATGTTAGAGGCTATGCAAGGAATGCTTTCGTCCAGCGATATGCAGTTTTTATTGCGCCTTGCATTCAGCAGGAAGATCTTTAGCTTGAATCTGTGACCTAGGTATTCACCTTGGTATTTCTTTTGGCACAAAGTGAAGGAGTATTTGAGAGAAAATGCACAATGTGTTTCTTATGTTGTTATGAACAACTTGTTACTCTTTCTCATTAAGCTTCAGCCACTGCAGAAATATATAAATAAGGGCTGACTTCCTGTAAGACGTGTCCAAAGCTGGGACGGAATAAAAGGAGACACTTGTAAATGATAGTGCTATCGTTTGAGAAAGGGTAAGTTGAGACTGACTTTCATGCGTATTCACAGACCAAGCATCATAAAGATACCAGCATGATCTTCATTGCGGGCTTAGAGCCGGTATTAGCTTTTGAGAGGTAAGAGGATTTTGAGGGCTCGTTGGTCTAGGGGTATGATTCTCGCTTTGGGTGCGAGAGGTCCCGGGTTCAAATCCCGGACGAGCCCTTTTCTTGGTACTCTTTTCAAGTTGTTTTGAAGTTTGCGTTTCAAAACCAACATCAATTTTTTCTTTGCAGTAGTGGATAATTCTTTGCTAGAGTCTCATGCTTCAGCCCTGCCCAGTCTGAGCTAATACCAAACATCTGGTCTTGCATGGCATGTACGAGCGTTCAGCTAGGGATGTCGGGCAGGTTGCATGAAAGAAATCTAAAGCCAGAGGCCCATGGAATAGCCAGTTCGGAGCAGTTTCATTACAGAAAAATCAACTGTAGGTATCTGTTTCTGTAGTGTAGTGGTTATCACGTTTGCCTCACACGCGAAAGGTCCCCGGTTCGAAACCGGGCAGAAACAGTTGTTATATTGTGTTGGCTACAATGTTGATAGGTGCCGTTTTGCCATGGAATTGTCCAAGCCCTGAAGATTATTTCATGCAATCTCGTTCCAAGAAAGGGAATTCTCTCAAAACACTAAAGTAATCGGCGTGTGGATGTATCTGTTGGTTCTCAGACCTTGCTTTCAAAAGAGCCATGCAATCGGTTCACTGCTCACCTAGAACAAGCATTAACATGGAGAATTGTTGGCACCAACAGGAATCTTATTTTAGTGGAGTGTTTCTGGCTTTGAGTGCAGAGGCCCTCGGCTCAATTCCAAGATGATCCTTCTCAAGGTGATGATACAAATGCATTGTCACCTTTACGTTTAATGTCAGAATCATTTATTTCCAGTTGGTGGTGTAAGAATGTTTGCAACAGTATGGCGATTTTTCCTAGCCATGCATGAATGAAAGCATATCACTCGCCTTTAGGTGTTTTTCTAATACATTGATATTTGCATCTTCCTTCTTAGCCTGCATGTTTGACTATCTTACAGGCTGCATGTAATAAGTATCACATCAGGGCCCTTCTTCTACTCAATTCACAACTGTTCTATCACGACATAGATAAGAAAGCTGCATCTGCTTTTGTTGTGTAGTGGTAATCAGGTTTACCTGACGTGTGAAAGCCCCATGCTTTGAAAGTACACAGTAACAAAGAAACCGATGACTTTTATAAAAAGGTGTCATGTGTGTCTCTTACTTTGCACAAAAAGTGCCAGAGATGACTTCATTTGCAATCACTTGAAAAGTAGGGATTCTCCAATAAATGGTAAATGGTTGAAACAAATCTGAAGAAATGCATGACATACCTGTGTGTGTGTGTGTACGCATGTATGTATATATAGGGAGAGAGAGAGCGTCAATATAAACAGACTTTATTTCAATCAAGCTGTCTTTTCTATCCTTCAGGAGCAGAATGTTCTGATCATCAGCGCTCCAGAATGTAGTGTTTTCTTGGCAAGCATCACATATTGTGATGTGTTAGCTAAAAGTTCCATATCCTAGAGACTGATATATTCCTCTGTACTTGTACCTTGGGGATTCATCAAAACCTGGCATCATAAGCAGCTTTCTACTGCCACAGACTGGACAGCGAAACAATTTAAAATATCCCAGAAAAAGAAAATAAGCATGCTTAATCAGAGCTTTCTGGACAGGAAGGACATTTGAGCAAGTGAGGAATAAGCACTGCTTTTGTTAATTTGCATAGGCAGAATAGAGACTTCTGGGAAAAGGCCGAAATTACAGTCACAGAAAATGGCTGCATCTATAGAGAACGCTAAGAAGTGTTGGCAGCTTTTCCTCTGACCCTGACCACTTTTACAAGCAATCCTATGATAGTCAGCAGGACCCACCCTAAAAAGGAAGGGGCATCCACTTGGACCCTTTCCACCTTTTCTAAATCTCGCCTGATTGAGCACTGATTGAGCAGATAAGCACATGTCATTCTCATTTCAGAAAGGTATTGGTTAGCTTGCTGCTAGCAGCTCAGTTATGTTATGATGTTAGAGGCTATGCAAGGAATGCTTTCGTCCAGCGATATGCAGTTTTTATTGCGCCTTGCATTCAGCAGGAAGATCTTTAGCTTGAATCTGTGACCTAGGTATTCACCTTGGTATTTCTTTTGGCACAAAGTGAAGGAGTATTTGAGAGAAAATGCACAATGTGTTTCTTATGTTGTTATGAACAACTTGTTACTCTTTCTCATTAAGCTTCAGCCACTGCAGAAATATATAAATAAGGGCTGACTTCCTGTAAGACGTGTCCAAAGCTGGGACGGAATAAAAGGAGACACTTGTAAATGATAGTGCTATCGTTTGAGAAAGGGTAAGTTGAGACTGACTTTCATGCGTATTCACAGACCAAGCATCATAAAGATACCAGCATGATCTTCATTGCGGGCTTAGAGCCGGTATTAGCTTTTGAGAGGTAAGAGGATTTTGAGGGCTCGTTGGTCTAGGGGTATGATTCTCGCTTTGGGTGCGAGAGGTCCCGGGTTCAAATCCCGGACCAGCCCTTTTCTTGGTACTCTTTTCAAGTTGTTTTGAAGTTTGCGTTTCAAAACCAACATCAATTTTTTCTTTGCAGTAGTGGATAATTCTTTGCTAGAGTCTCATGCTTCAGCCCTGCCCAGTCTGAGCTAATACCAAACATCTGGTCTTGCATGGCATGTACGAGCGTTCAGCTAGGGATGTCGGGCAGGTTGCATGAAAGAAATCTAAAGCCAGAGGCCCATGGAATAGCCAGTTCGGAGCAGTTTCATTACAGAAAAATCAACTGTAGGTATCTGTTTCTGTAGTGTAGTGGTTATCACGTTTGCCTCACACGCGAAAGGTCCCCGGTTCGAAACCGGGCAGAAACAGTTGTTATATTGTGTTGGCTACAATGTTGATAGGTGCCGTTTTGCCATGGAATTGTCCAAGCCCTGAAGATTATTTCATGCAATCTCGTTCCAAGAAAGGGAATGCTCTCAAAACACTAAAGTAATCGGCGTGTGGATGTATCTGTTTGTTCTCAGACCTTGCTTTCAAAAGAGCCCTGCAATCGGTTCACTGCTCACCTAGAACAAGCATTAACATGGAGAATTGTTGGCACCAACAGGAATCTTATTTTAGTGGAGTGTTTCTGGCTTTGAGTGCAGAGGCCCTCGGCTCAATTCCAAGATGATCCTTCTCAAGGTGATGATACAAATGCATTGTCACCTTTACGTTTAATGTCAGAATCATTTATTTCCAGTTGGTGGTGTAAGAATGTTTGCAACAGTATGGCGATTTTAACTAGCCATGCATGAATGAAAGCATATCACTCGCCTTTAGGTGTTTTTCTAATACATTGATATTTGCATCTTCCTTCCTAGCCTGCATGTTTGACTATCTTACAGGCTGCATGTAATAAGTATCACATCAGGGCCCTTCTTCTACTCAATTCACAACTGTTCTATCACGACATAGATAAGAAAGCTGCATCTGCTTTTGTTGTGTAGTGGTAATCAGGTTTACCTGACGTGTGAAAGCCCCATGCTTTGAAAGTACACAGTAACAAAGAAACCGATGACTTTTATAAAAAGGTGTCATGTGTGTCTCTTACTTTGCACAAAAAGTGCCAGAGATGACTTCATTTGCAGTCACTTGAAAAGTAGGGATTCTCCAATAAATGGTAAATGGTTGAAACAAATCTGAAGAAATGCATGACATACCTGTGTGTGTGTGTGTACGCATGTATGTATATATAGGGAGAGAGAGAGCGTCAATATAAACAGACTTTATTTCAATCAAGCTGTCTTTTCTATCCTTCAGGAGCAGAATGTTCTGATCATCAGCGCTCCAGAATGTAGTGTTTTCTTGGCAAGCATCACATATTGTGATGTGTTAGCTAAAAGTTCCATATCCTAGAGACTGATATATTCCTCTGTACTTGTACCTTGGGTTTTCATCAAAACCTGGCATCATAAGCAGCTTTCTACTGCCACAGACTGGACAGCGAAACAATTTAAAATATCCCAGAAAAAGAAAATAAGCATGCTTAATCAGAGCTTTCTGGACAGGAAGGACATTTGAGCAAGTGAGGAATAAGCACTGCTTTTGTTAATTTGCATAGGCAGAATAGAGACTTCTGGGAAAAGGCCGAAATTACAGTCACAGAAAATGGCTGCATCTATAGAGAACGCTAAGAAGTGTTGGCAGCTTTTCCTCTGACCCTGGCCACTTTTACAAGCAATCCTATGATAGTGAGCAGGACCCACCCTAAAAAGGAAGGGGCATCCACTTGGACCCTTTCCACCTTTTCTAAATCTCGCCTGATCGAGCCTGATTGAGCAGATAAGCACATGTCATTCTCATTTCAGAAAGGTATTGGTTAGCTTGCTGCTAGCAGCTCAGTTATGTTATGATGTTAGAGGCTATGCAAGGAATGCTTTAGTCCAGCGATATGCAGTTTTTATTGCGCCTTGCATTCAGCAGGAAGATCTTTAGCTTGAATCTGTGGCCTAGGTATTCACCTTGGTATTTCTTTTGGCACAAAGTGAAGGAGTATTTGAGAGAAAATGCACAATGTGTTTCTTATGTTGTTATGAACAACTTGTTACTCTTTCTCATTAAGCTTCAGCCACTGCAGAAATATATAAATAAGGGCTGACTTCCTGTAAGACGTGTCCAAAGCTGGGACGGAATAAAAGGAGACACTTGTAAATGATAGTGCTATCGTTTGAGAAAGGGTAAGTTGAGACTGACTTTCATGCGTATTCACAGACCAAGCATCATAAAGATACCAGCATGATCTTCATTGCGGGCTTAGAGCCGGTATTAGCTTTTGAGAGGTAAGAGGATTTTGAGGGCTCGTTGGTCTAGGGGTATGATTCTCGCTTTGGGTGCGAGAGGTCCCGGGTTCAAATCCCGGACGAGCCCTTTTCTTGGTACTCTTTTCAAGTTGTTTTGAAGTTTGCGTTTCAAAACCAACATCAATTTTTTCTTTGCAGTAGTGGATAATTCTTTGCTAGAGTCTCATGCTTCAGCCCTGCCCAGTCTGAGCTAATACCAAACATCTGGTCTTGCATGGCATGTACGAGCGTTCAGCTAGGGATGTCGGGCAGGTTGCATGAAAGAAATCTAAAGCCAGAGGCCCATGGAATAGCCAGTTCGGAGCAGTTTCATTACAGAAAAATCAACTGTAGGTATCTGTTTCTGTAGTGTAGTGGTTATCACGTTTGCCTCACACGCGAAAGGTCCCCGGTTCGAAACCGGGCAGAAACAGTTGTTATATTGTGTTGGCTACAATGTTGATAGGTGCCGTTTTGCCATGGAATTGTCCAAGCCCTGAAGATTATTTCATGCAATCTCGTTCCAAGAAAGGGAATTCTCTCAAAACACTAAAGTAATCGGCGTGTGGATGTATCTGTTGGTTCTCAGACCTTGCTTTCAAAAGAGCCATGCAATCGGTTCACTGCTCACCTAGAACAAGCATTAACATGGAGAATTGTTGGCACCAACAGGAATCTTATTTTAGTGGAGTGTTTCTGGCTTTGAGTGCAGAGGCCCTCGGCTCAATTCCAAGATGATCCTTCTCAAGGTGATGATACAAATGCATTGTCACCTTTACGTTTAATGTCAGAATCATTTATTTCCAGTTGGTGGTGTAAGAATGTTTGCAACAGTATGGCGATTTTTCCTAGCCATGCATGAATGAAAGCATATCACTCGCCTTTAGGTGTTTTTCTAATACATTGATATTTGCATCTTCCTTCTTAGCCTGCATGTTTGACTATCTTACAGGCTGCATGTAATAAGTATCACATCAGGGCCCTTCTTCTACTCAATTCACAACTGTTCTATCACGACATAGATAAGAAAGCTGCATCTGCTTTTGTTGTGTAGTGGTAATCAGGTTTACCTGACGTGTGAAAGCCCCATGCTTTGAAAGTACACAGTAACAAAGAAACCGATGACTTTTATAAAAAGGTGTCATGTGTGTCTCTTACTTTGCACAAAAAGTGCCAGAGATGACTTCATTTGCAATCACTTGAAAAGTAGGGATTCTCCAATAAATGGTAAATGGTTGAAACAAATCTGAAGAAATGCATGACATACCTGTGTGTGTGTGTGTACGCATGTATGTATATATAGGGAGAGAGAGAGCGTCAATATAAACAGACTTTATTTCAATCAAGCTGTCTTTTCTATCCTTCAGGAGCAGAATGTTCTGATCATCAGCGCTCCAGAATGTAGTGTTTTCTTGGCAAGCATCACATATTGTGATGTGTTAGCTAAAAGTTCCATATCCTAGAGACTGATATATTCCTCTGTACTTGTACCTTGGGGATTCATCAAAACCTGGCATCATAAGCAGCTTTCTACTGCCACAGACTGGACAGCGAAACAATTTAAAATATCCCAGAAAAAGAAAATAAGCATGCTTAATCAGAGCTTTCTGGACAGGAAGGACATTTGAGCAAGTGAGGAATAAGCACTGCTTTTGTTAATTTGCATAGGCAGAATAGAGACTTCTGGGAAAAGGCCGAAATTACAGTCACAGAAAATGGCTGCATCTATAGAGAACGCTAAGAAGTGTTGGCAGCTTTTCCTCTGACCCTGACCACTTTTACAAGCAATCCTATGATAGTCAGCAGGACCCACCCTAAAAAGGAAGGGGCATCCACTTGGACCCTTTCCACCTTTTCTAAATCTCGCCTGATTGAGCACTGATTGAGCAGATAAGCACATGTCATTCTCATTTCAGAAAGGTATTGGTTAGCTTGCTGCTAGCAGCTCAGTTATGTTATGATGTTAGAGGCTATGCAAGGAATGCTTTCGTCCAGCGATATGCAGTTTTTATTGCGCCTTGCATTCAGCAGGAAGATCTTTAGCTTGAATCTGTGACCTAGGTATTCACCTTGGTATTTCTTTTGGCACAAAGTGAAGGAGTATTTGAGAGAAAATTCACAATGTGTTTCTTATGTTGTTATGAACAACTTGTTACTCTTTCTCATTAAGCTTCAGCCACTGCAGAAATATATAAATAAGGGCTGACTTCCTGTAAGACGTGTCCAAAGCTGGGACGGAATAAAAGGAGACACTTGTAAATGATAGTGCTATCGTTTGAGAAAGGGTAAGTTGAGACTGACTTTCATGCGTATTCACAGACCAAGCATCATAAAGATACCAGCATGATCTTCATTGCGGGCTTAGAGCCGGTATTAGCTTTTGAGAGGTAAGAGGATTTTGAGGGCTCGTTGGTCTAGGGGTATGATTCTCGCTTTGGGTGCGAGAGGTCCCGGGTTCAAATCCCGGACCAGCCCTTTTCTTGGTACTCTTTTCAAGTTGTTTTGAAGTTTGCGTTTCAAAACCAACATCAATTTTTTCTTTGCAGTAGTGGATAATTCTTTGCTAGAGTCTCATGCTTCAGCCCTGCCCAGTCTGAGCTAATACCAAACATCTGGTCTTGCATGGCATGTACGAGCGTTCAGCTAGGGATGTCGGGCAGGTTGCATGAAAGAAATCTAAAGCCAGAGGCCCATGGAATAGCCAGTTCGGAGCAGTTTCATTACAGAAAAATCAACTGTAGGTATCTGTTTCTGTAGTGTAGTGGTTATCACGTTTGCCTCACACGCGAAAGGTCCCCGGTTCGAAACCGGGCAGAAACAGTTTTTATATTGTGTTGGCTACAATGTTGATAGGTGCCGTTTTGCCATGGAATTGTCCAAGCCCTGAAGATTATTTCATGCAATCTCGTTCCAAGAAAGGGAATGCTCTCAAAACACTAAAGTAATCGGCGTGTGGATGTATCTGTTTGTTCTCAGACCTTGCTTTCAAAAGAGCCCTGCAATCGGTTCACTGCTCACCTAGAACAAGCATTAACATGGAGAATTGTTGGCACCAACAGGAATCTTATTTTAGTGGAGTGTTTCTGGCTTTGAGTGCAGAGGCCCTCGGCTCAATTCCAAGATGATCCTTCTCAAGGTGATGATACAAATGCATTGTCACCTTTACGTTTAATGTCAGAATCATTTATTTCCAGTTGGTGGTGTAAGAATGTTTGCAACAGTATGGCGATTTTAACTAGCCATGCATGAATGAAAGCATATCACTCGCCTTTAGGTGTTTTTCTAATACATTGATATTTGCATCTTCCTTCCTAGCCTGCATGTTTGACTATCTTACAGGCTGCATGTAATAAGTATCACATCAGGGCCCTTCTTCTACTCAATTCACAACTGTTCTATCACGACATAGATAAGAAAGCTGCATCTGCTTTTGTTGTGTAGTGGTAATCAGGTTTACCTGACGTGTGAAAGCCCCATGCTTTGAAAGTACACAGTAACAAAGAAACCGATGACTTTTATAAAAAGGTGTCATGTGTGTCTCTTACTTTGCACAAAAAGTGCCAGAGATGACTTCATTTGCAGTCACTTGAAAAGTAGGGATTCTCCAATAAATGGTAAATGGTTGAAACAAATCTGAAGAAATGCATGACATACCTGTGTGTGTGTGTGTACGCATGTATGTATATATAGGGAGAGAGAGAGCGTCAATATAAACAGACTTTATTTCAATCAAGCTGTCTTTTCTATCCTTCAGGAGCAGAATGTTCTGATCATCAGCGCTCCAGAATGTAGTGTTTTCTTGGCAAGCATCACATATTGTGATGTGTTAGCTAAAAGTTCCATATCCTAGAGACTGATATATTCCTCTGTACTTGTACCTTGGGTTTTCATCAAAACCTGGCATCATAAGCAGCTTTCTACTGCCACAGACTGGACAGCGAAACAATTTAAAATATCCCAGAAAAAGAAAATAAGCATGCTTAATCAGAGCTTTCTGGACAGGAAGGACATTTGAGCAAGTGAGGAATAAGCACTGCTTTTGTTAATTTGCATAGGCAGAATAGAGACTTCTGGGAAAAGGCCGAAATTACAGTCACAGAAAATGGCTGCATCTATAGAGAACGCTAAGAAGTGTTGGCAGCTTTTCCTCTGACCCTGGCCACTTTTACAAGCAATCCTATGATAGTCAGCAGGACCCACCCTAAAAAGGAAGGGGCATCCACTTGGACCCTTTCCACCTTTTCTAAATCTCGCCTGATCGAGCCTGATTGAGCACTGATTGAGCAGATAAGCACATGTCATTCTCATTTCAGAAAGGTATTGGTTAGCTTGCTGCTAGCAGCTCAGTTATGTTATGATGTTAGAGGCTATGCAAGGAATGCTTTAGTCCAGCGATATGCAGTTTTTATTGCGCCTTGCATTCAGCAGGAAGATCTTTAGCTTGAATCTGTGGCCTAGGTATTCACCTTGGTATTTCTTTTGGCACAAAGTGAAGGAGTATTTAAGAGAAAATGCACAATGTGTTTCTTATGTTGTTATGAACAACTTGTTACTCTTTCTCATTAGGCTTCAGCCACTGAAGAAATATATAAATAAGGGCTGACTTCCTGTAAGACGTGTCCAAAGCTGGGACGGAATAAAAGGAGACACTTGTAAATGATAGTGCTATCGTTTGAGAAAGGGTAAGTTGAGACTGACTTTCATGCGTATTCACAGACCAAGCATCATAAAGATACCAGCATGATCTTCATTGCGGGCTTAGAGCCGGTATTAGCTTTTGAGAGGTAAGAGGATTTTGAGGGCTCGTTGGTCTAGGGGTATGATTCTCGCTTTGAGTGCGAGAGGTCCCGGGTTCAAATCCCGGACGAGCCCTTTTCTTGGTACTCTTTTCAAGTTGTTTTGAAGTTTGCGTTTCAAAACCAACATCAATTTTTTCTTTGCAGTAGTGGATAATTCTTTGCTAGAGTCTCATGCTTCAGCCCTGCCCAGTCTGAGCTAATACCAAACATCTGGTCTTGCATGGCATGTACGAGCGTTCAGCTAGGGATGTCGGGCAGGTTGCATGAAAGAAATCTAAAGCCAGAGGCCCATGGAATAGCCAGTTCGGAGCAGTTTCATTACAGAAAAATCAACTGTAGGTATCTGTTTCTGTAGTGTAGTGGTTATCACGTTTGCCTCACACGCGAAAGGTCCCCGGTTCGAAACCGGGCAGAAACAGTTGTTATATTGTGTTGGCTACAATGTTGATAGGTGCCGTTTTGCCATGGAATTGTCCAAGCCCTGAAGATTATTTCATGCAATCTCGTTCCAAGAAAGGGAATTCTCTCAAAACACTAAAGTAATCGGCGTGTGGATGTATCTGTTGGTTCTCAGACCTTGCTTTCAAAAGAGCCATGCAATCGGTTCACTGCTCACCTAGAACAAGCATTAACATGGAGAATTGTTGGCACCAACAGGAATCTTATTTTAGTGGAGTGTTTCTGGCTTTGAGTGCAGAGGCCCTCGGCTCAATTCCAAGATGATCCTTCTCAAGGTGATGATACAAATGCATTGTCACCTTTACGTTTAATGTCAGAATCATTTATTTCCAGTTGGTGGTGTAAGAATGTTTGCAACAGTATGGCGATTTTTCCTAGCCATGCATGAATGAAAGCATATCACTCGCCTTTAGGTGTTTTTCTAATACATTGATATTTGCATCTTCCTTCTTAGCCTGCATGTTTGACTATCTTACAGGCTGCATGTAATAAGTATCACATCAGGGCCCTTCTTCTACTCAATTCACAACTGTTCTATCACGACATAGATAAGAAAGCTGCATCTGCTTTTGTTGTGTAGTGGTAATCAGGTTTACCTGACGTGTGAAAGCCCCATGCTTTGAAAGTACACAGTAACAAAGAAACCGATGACTTTTATAAAAAGGTGTCATGTGTGTCTCTTACTTTGCACAAAAAGTGCCAGAGATGACTTCATTTGCAATCACTTGAAAAGTAGGGATTCTCCAATAAATGGTAAATGGTTGAAACAAATCTGAAGAAATGCATGACATACCTGTGTGTGTGTGTGTACGCATGTATGTATATATAGGGAGAGAGAGAGCGTCAATATAAACAGACTTTATTTCAATCAAGCTGTCTTTTCTATCCTTCAGGAGCAGAATGTTCTGATCATCAGCGCTCCAGAATGTAGTGTTTTCTTGGCAAGCATCACATATTGTGATGTGTTAGCTAAAAGTTCCATATCCTAGAGACTGATATATTCCTCTGTACTTGTACCTTGGGGATTCATCAAAACCTGGCATCATAAGCAGCTTTCTACTGCCACAGACTGGACAGCGAAACAATTTAAAATATCCCAGAAAAAGAAAATAAGCATGCTTAATCAGAGCTTTCTGGACAGGAAGGACATTTGAGCAAGTGAGGAATAAGCACTGCTTTTGTTAATTTGCATAGGCAGAATAGAGACTTCTGGGAAAAGGCCGAAATTACAGTCACAGAAAATGGCTGCATCTATAGAGAACGCTAAGAAGTGTTGGCAGCTTTTCCTCTGACCCTGACCACTTTTACAAGCAATCCTATGATAGTCAGCAGGACCCACCCTAAAAAGGAAGGGGCATCCACTTGGACCCTTTCCACCTTTTCTAAATCTCGCCTGATCGAGCACTGATTGAGCAGATAAGCACATGTCATTCTCATTTCAGAAAGGTATTGGTTAGCTTGCTGCTAGCAGCTCAGTTATGTTATGATGTTAGAGGCTATGCAAGGAATGCTTTAGTCCAGCGATATGCAGTTTTTATTGCGCCTTGCATTCAGCAGGAGGATCTTTAGCTTGAATCTGTGGCCTAGGTATTCACCTTGGTATTTTTTTTGGCACAAAGTGAAGGAGTATTTGAGAGAAAATGCACAATGTGTTTCTTATGTTGTTATGAACAACTTGTTACTCTTTCTCATTAAGCTTCAGCCACTGCAGAAATATATAAATAAGGGCTGACTTCCTGTAAGACGTGTCCAAAGCTGGGACGGAATAAAAGGAGACACTTGTAAATGATAGTGCTATCGTTTGAGAAAGGGTAAGTTGAGACTGACTTTCATGCGTATTCACAGACCAAGCATCATAAAGATACCAGCATGATCTTCATTGCGGGCTTAGAGCCGGTATTAGCTTTTGAGAGGTAAGAGGATTTTGAGGGCTCGTTGGTCTAGGGGTATGATTCTCGCTTTGGGTGCGAGAGGTCCCGAGTTCAAATCCCGGACGAGCCCTTTTCTTGGTACTCTTTTCAAGTTGTTTTGAAGTTTGCGTTTCAAAACCAACATCAATTTTTTCTTTGCAGTAGTGGATAATTCTTTGCTAGAGTCTCATGCTTCAGCCCTGCCCAGTCTGAGCTAATACCAAACATCTGGTCTTGCATGGCATGTATGAGCGTTCAGCTAGGGATGTCGGGCAGGTTGCATGAAAGAAATCTAAAGCCAGAGGCCCATGGAATAGCCAGTTCGGAGCAGTTTCATTACAGAAAAATCAACTGTAGGTATCTGTTTCTGTAGTGTAGTGGTTATCACGTTTGCCTCACACGCGAAAGGTCCCCGGTTTGAAACCAGGCAGAAACAATTGTTATATTGTGTTGGCTACAATGTTGATAGGTGCCGTTTTGCCATGGAATTGTCCAAGCCCTGAAGATTATTTCATGCAATCTCGTTCCAAGAAAGGGAATTCTCTCAAAACACTAAAGTAATCGGCGTGTGGATGTATCTGTTGGTTCTCAGACCTTGCTTTCAAAAGAGCCCTGCAATCGGTTCACTGCTCACCTAGAACAAGCATTAACATGGAGAATTGTTGGCACCAACAGGAATCTTATTTTAGTGGAGTGTTTCTGGCTTTGAGTGCAGAGGCCCTCGGCTCAATTCCAAGATGATCCTTCTCAAGGTGATGATACAAATGCATTGTCACCTTTACGTTTAATGTCAGAATCATTTATTTCTAGTTGGTGGTGTAAGAATGTTTGCAACAGTATGGCGATTTTTCCTAGCCATGCATGAATGAAAGCATATCACTCGCCTTTAGGTGTTTTTCTAATACATTGATATTTGCATCTTCCTTCCTAGCCTGCATGTTTGACTATCTTACAGGCTGCATGTAATAAGTATCACATCAGGGCCCTTCTTCTACTCAATTCACAACTGTTCTATCACGACATAGATAAGAAAGCTGCATCTGCTTTTGTTGTGTAGTGGTAATCAGGTTTACCTGATGTGTGAAAGCCCCATGCTTTGAAAGTACACAGTAACAAAGAAACCGATGACTTTTATAAAAAGGTGTCATGTGTGTCTCTTACTTTGCACAAAAAGTGCCAGAGATGACTTCATTTGCAGTCACTTGAAAAGTAGGGATTCTCCAATAAATGGTAAATGGTTGAAACAAATCTGAAGAAATGCATGACATACCTGTGTGTGTGTGTGTACGCATGTATGTATATATAGGGAGAGAGAGAGCGTCAATATAAACAGACTTTATTTCAATCAAGCTGTCTTTTCTATCCTTCAGGAGCAGAATGTTCTGATCATCAGCGCTCCAGAATGTAGTGTTTTCTTGGCAAGCATCACATATTGTGATGTGTTAGCTAAAAGTTCCATATCCTAGAGACTGATATATTCCTCTGTACTTGTACCTTGGGGATTCATCAAAACCTGGCATCATAAGCAGCTTTCTACTGCCACAGACTGGACAGCGAAACAATTTAAAATATCCCAGAAAAAGAAAATAAGCATGCTTAATCAGAGCTTTCTGGACAGGAAGGACATTTGAGCAAGTGAGGAATAAGCACTGCTTTTGTTAATTTGCATAGGCAGAATAGAGACTTCTGGGAAAAGGCCGAAATTACAGTCACAGAAAATGGCTGCATCTATAGAGAACGCTAAGAAGTGTTGGCAGCTTTTCCTCTGACCCTGGCCACTTTTACAAGCAATCCTATGATAGTCAGCAGGACCCACCCTAAAAAGGAAGGGGCATCCACTTGGACCCTTTCCACCTTTTCTAAATCTCGCCTGATCGAGCACTGATTGAGCAGATAAGCACATGTCATTCTCATTTCAGAAAGGTATTGGTTAGCTTGCTGCTAGCAGCTCAGTTATGTTATGATGTTAGAGGCTATGCAAGGAATGCTTTAGTCCAGCGATATGCAGTTTTTATTGCGCCTTGCATTCAGCAGGAGGATCTTTAGCTTGAATCTGTGGCCTAGGTATTCACCTTGGTATTTTTTTTGGCACAAAGTGAAGGAGTATTTGAGAGAAAATGCACAATGTGTTTCTTATGTTGTTATGAACAACTTGTTACTCTTTCTCATTAAGCTTCAGCCACTGCAGAAATATATAAATAAGGGCTGACTTCCTGTAAGACGTGTCCAAAGCTGGGACGGAATAAAAGGAGACACTTGTAAATGATAGTGCTATCGTTTGAGAAAGGGTAAGTTGAGACTGACTTTCATGCGTATTCACAGACCAAGCATCATAAAGATACCAGCATGATCTTCATTGCGGGCTTAGAGCCGGTATTAGCTTTTGAGAGGTAAGAGGATTTTGAGGGCTCGTTGGTCTAGGGGTATGATTCTCGCTTTGGGTGCGAGAGGTCCCGAGTTCAAATCCCGGACGAGCCCTTTTCTTGGTACTCTTTTCAAGTTGTTTTGAAGTTTGCGTTTCAAAACCAACATCAATTTTTTCTTTGCAGTAGTGGATAATTCTTTGCTAGAGTCTCATGCTTCAGCCCTGCCCAGTCTGAGCTAATACCAAACATCTGGTCTTGCATGGCATGTATGAGCGTTCAGCTAGGGATGTCGGGCAGGTTGCATGAAAGAAATCTAAAGCCAGAGGCCCATGGAATAGCCAGTTCGGAGCAGTTTCATTACAGAAAAATCAACTGTAGGTATCTGTTTCTGTAGTGTAGTGGTTATCACGTTTGCCTCACACGCGAAAGGTCCCCGGTTTGAAACCAGGCAGAAACAATTGTTATATTGTGTTGGCTACAATGTTGATAGGTGCCGTTTTGCCATGGAATTGTCCAAGCCCTGAAGATTATTTCATGCAATCTCGTTCCAAGAAAGGGAATTCTCTCAAAACACTAAAGTAATCGGCGTGTGGATGTATCTGTTGGTTCTCAGACCTTGCTTTCAAAAGAGCCCTGCAATCGGTTCACTGCTCACCTAGAACAAGCATTAACATGGAGAATTGTTGGCACCAACAGGAATCTTATTTTAGTGGAGTGTTTCTGGCTTTGAGTGCAGAGGCCCTCGGCTCAATTCCAAGATGATCCTTCTCAAGGTGATGATACAAATGCATTGTCACCTTTACGTTTAATGTCAGAATCATTTATTTCTAGTTGGTGGTGTAAGAATGTTTGCAACAGTATGGCGATTTTTCCTAGCCATGCATGAATGAAAGCATATCACTCGCCTTTAGGTGTTTTTCTAATACATTGATATTTGCATCTTCCTTCCTAGCCTGCATGTTTGACTATCTTACAGGCTGCATGTAATAAGTATCACATCAGGGCCCTTCTTCTACTCAATTCACAACTGTTCTATCACGACATAGATAAGAAAGCTGCATCTGCTTTTGTTGTGTAGTGGTAATCAGGTTTACCTGATGTGTGAAAGCCCCATGCTTTGAAAGTACACAGTAACAAAGAAACCGATGACTTTTATAAAAAGGTGTCATGTGTGTCTCTTACTTTGCACAAAAAGTGCCAGAGATGACTTCATTTGCAGTCACTTGAAAAGTAGGGATTCTCCAATAAATGGTAAATGGTTGAAACAAATCTGAAGAAATGCATGACATACCTGTGTGTGTGTGTGTACGCATGTATGTATATATAGGGAGAGAGAGAGCGTCAATATAAACAGACTT
This sequence comes from Triturus cristatus, assembly GCF_964204655.1. NCBI lineage: Eukaryota > Metazoa > Chordata > Amphibia > Caudata > Salamandridae > Triturus > Triturus cristatus. The sequence goes on along the minus strand of NC_140591.1, from coordinate 738,879,091 downwards.
TATTTCAATCAAGCTGTCTTTTCTATCCTTCAGGAGCAGAATGTTCTGATCATCAGCGCTCCAGAATGTAGTGTTTTCTTGGCAAGCATCACATATTGTGATGTGTTAGCTAAAAGTTCCATATCCTAGAGACTGATATATTCCTCTGTACTTGTACCTTGGGGATTCATCAAAACCTGGCATCATAAGCAGCTTTCTACTGCCACAGACTGGACAGCGAAACAATTTAAAATATCCCAGAAAAAGAAAATAAGCATGCTTAATCAGAGCTTTCTGGACAGGAAGGACATTTGAGCAAGTGAGGAATAAGCACTGCTTTTGTTAATTTGCATAGGCAGAATAGAGACTTCTGGGAAAAGGCCGAAATTACAGTCACAGAAAATGGCTGCATCTATAGAGAACGCTAAGAAGTGTTGGCAGCTTTTCCTCTGACCCTGGCCACTTTTACAAGCAATCCTATGATAGTCAGCAGGACCCACCCTAAAAAGGAAGGGGCATCCACTTGGACCCTTTCCACCTTTTCTAAATCTCGCCTGATCGAGCCTGATTGAGCACTGATTGAGCAGATAAGCACATGTCATTCTCATTTCAGAAAGGTATTGGTTAGCTTGCTGCTAGCAGCTCAGTTATGTTATGATGTTAGAGGCTATGCAAGGAATGCTTTAGTCCAGCGATATGCAGTTTTTATTGCGCCTTGCATTCAGCAGGAAGATCTTTAGCTTGAATCTGTGGCCTAGGTATTCACCTTGGTATTTCTTTTGGCACAAAGTGAAGGAGTATTTGAGAGAAAATGCACAATGTGTTTCTTATGTTGTTATGAACAACTTGTTACTCTTTCTCATTAAGCTTCAGCCACTGCAGAAATATATAAATAAGGGCTGACTTCCTGTAAGACGTGTCCAAAGCTGGGACGGAATAAAAGGAGACACTTGTAAATGATAGTGCTATCGTTTGAGAAAGGGTAAGTTGAGACTGACTTTCATGCGTATTCACAGACCAAGCATCATAAAGATACCAGCATGATCTTCATTGCGGGCTTAGAGCCGGTATTAGCTTTTGAGAGGTAAGAGGATTTTGAGGGCTCGTTGGTCTAGGGGTATGATTCTCGCTTTGGGTGCGAGAGGTCCCGGGTTCAAATCCCGGACGAGCCCTTTTCTTGGTACTCTTTTCAAGTTGTTTTGAAGTTTGCGTTTCAAAACCAACATCAATTTTTTCTTTGCAGTAGTGGATAATTCTTTGCTAGTGTCTCATGCTTCAGCCCTGCCCAGTCTGAGCTAATACCAAACATCTGGTCTTGCATGGCATGTACGAGCGTTCAGCTAGGGATGTCGGGCAGGTTGCATGAAAGAAATCTAAAGCCAGAGGCCCATGGAATAGCCAGTTCGGAGCAGTTTCATTACAGAAAAATCAACTGTAGGTATCTGTTTCTGTAGTGTAGTGGTTATCACGTTTGCCTCACACGCGAAAGGTCCCCGGTTCGAAACCGGGCAGAAACAGTTGTTATATTGTGTTGGCTACAATGTTGATAGGTGCCGTTTTGCCATGGAATTGTCCAAGCCCTGAAGATTATTTCATGCAATCTCGTTCCAAGAAAGGGAATGCTCTCAAAACACTAAAGTAATCGGCGTGTGGATGTATCTGTTGGTTCTCAGACCTTGCTTTCAAAAGAGCCCTGCAATCGGTTCACTGCTCACCTAGAACAAGCATTAACATGGAGAATTGTTGGCACCAACAGGAATCTTATTTTAGTGGAGTGTTTCTGGCTTTGAGTGCAGAGGCCCTCGGCTCAATTCCAAGATGATCCTTCTCAAGGTGATGATACAAATGCATTGTCACCTTTACGTTTAATGTCAGAATCATTTATTTCCAGTTGGTGGTGTAAGAATGTTTGCAACAGTATGGCGATTTTTCCTAGCCATGCATGAATGAAAGCATATCACTCGCCTTTAGGTGTTTTTCTAATACATTGATATTTGCATCTTCCTTCCTAGCCTGCATGTTTGACTATCTTACAGGCTGCATGTAATAAGTATCACATCAGGGCCCTTCTTCTACTCAATTCACAACTGTTCTATCACGACATAGATAAGAAAGCTGCATCTGCTTTTGTTGTGTAGTGGTAATCAGGTTTACCTGACGTGTGAAAGCCCCATGCTTTGAAAGTACACAGTAACAAAGAAACCGATGACTTTTATAAAAAGGTGTCATGTGTGTCTCTTACTTTGCACAAAAAGTGCCAGAGATGACTTCATTTGCAGTCACTTGAAAAGTAGGGATTCTCCAATAAATGGTAAATGGTTGAAACAAATCTGAAGAAATGCATGACATACCTGTGTGTGTGTGTGTACGCATGTATGTATATATAGGGAGAGAGAGAGCGTCAATATAAACAGACTTTATTTCAATCAAGCTGTCTTTTCTATCCTTCAGGAGCAGAATGTTCTGATCATCAGCGCTCCAGAATGTAGTGTTTTCTTGGCAAGCATCACATATTGTGATGTTTTAGCTAAAAGTTCCATATCCTAGAGACTGATATATTCCTCTGTACTTGTACCTTGGGGATTCATCAAAACCTGGCATCATAAGCAGCTTTCTACTGCCACAGACTGGACAGCGAAACAATTTAAAATATCCCAGAAAAAGAAAATAAGCATGCTTAATCAGAGCTTTCTGGACAGGAAGGACATTTGAGCAAGTGAGGAATAAGCACTGCTTTTGTTAATTTGCATAGGCAGAATAGAGACTTCTGGGAAAAGGCCGAAATTACAGTCACAGAAAATGGCTGCATCTATAGAGAACGCTAAGAAGTGTTGGCAGCTTTTCCTCTGACCCTGGCCACTTTTACAAGCAATCCTATGATAGTCAGCAGGACCCACCCTAAAAAGGAAGGGGCATCCACTTGGACCCTTTCCACCTTTTCTAAATCTCGCCTGATCGAGCCCTGATCGAGCCGATAAGCACATGTAATTCTCATTTCAGAAAGGTATTGGTTAGCTTGCTGCTAGCAGCTCAGTTATGTTATGATGTTAGAGGCTATGCAAGGAATGCTTTAGTCCAGCGATATGCAGTTTTTATTGCGCCTTGCATTCAGCAGGAAGATCTTTAGCTTGAATCTGTGGCCTAGGTATTCACCTTGGTATTTTTTTTGGCACAAAGTGAAGGAGTATTTGAGAGAAAATGCACAATGTGTTTCTTATGTTGTTATGAACAACTTGTTACTCTTTCTCATTAAGCTTCAGCCACTGCAGAAATATATAAATAAGGGCTGACTTCCTGTAAGACGTGTCCAAAGCTGGGACGGAATAAAAGGAGACACTTGTAAATGATAGTGCTATCGTTTGAGAAAGGGTAAGTTGAGACTGACTTTCATGCGTATTCACAGACCAAGCATCATAAAGATACCAGCATGATCTTCATTGCGGGCTTAGAGCCGGTATTAGCTTTTGAGAGGTAAGAGGATTTTGAGGGCTCGTTGGTCTAGGGGTATGATTCTCGCTTTGGGTGCGAGAGGTCCCAGGTTCAAATCCCGGACGAGCCCTTTTCTTGGTACTCTTTTCAAGTTGTTTTGAAGTTTGCGTTTCAAAACCAACATCAATTTTTTCTTTGCAGTAGTGGATAATTCTTTGCTAGAGTCTCATGCTTCAGCCCTGCCCAGTCTGAGCTAATACCACACATCTGGTCTTGCATGGCATGTACGAGCGTTCAGCTAGGGATGTCGGGCAGGTTGCATGAAAGAAATCTAAAGCCAGAGGCCCATGGAATAGCCAGTTCGGAGCAGTTTCATTACAGAAAAATCAACTGTAGGTATCTGTTTCTGTAGTGTAGTGGTTATCACGTTCGCCTCACACGCGAAAGGTCCCCGGTTCGAAACCGGGCAGAAACAGTTGTTATATTGTGTTGGCTACAATGTTGATAGGTGCCGTTTTGCCATGGAATTGTCCAAGCCCTGAAGATTATTTCATGCAATCTCGTTCCAAGAAAGGGAATTCTCTCAAAACACTAAAGTAATCGGCGTGTGGATGTATCTGTTGGTTCTCAGACCTTGCTTTCAAAAGAGCCCTGCAATCGGTTCACTGCTCACCTAGAACAAGCATTAACATGGAGAATTGTTGGCACCAACAGGAATCTTATTTTAGTGGAGTGTTTCTGGCTTTGAGTGCAGAGGCCCTCGGCTCAATTCCAAGATGATCCTTCTCAGGGTGATGATACAAATGCATTGTCACCTTTACGTTTAATGTCAGAATCATTCGTTTCCAGTTGGTGGTGTAAGAATGTTTGCAACAGTATGGCGATTTTTCCTAGCCATGCATGAATGAAAGCATATCACTCGCCTTTAGGTGTTTTTCTAATACATTGATATTTGCATCTTCCTTCCTAGCCTGCATGTTTGACTATCTTACAGGCTGCATGTAATAAGTATCACATCAGGGCCCTTCTTCTACTCAATTCACAACTGTTCTATCACGACATAGATAAGAAAGCTGCATCTGCTTTTGTTGTGTAGTGGTAATCAGGTTTACCTGACGTGTGAAAGCCCCATGCTTTGAAAGTACACAGTAACAAAGAAACCGATGACTTTTATAAAAAGGTGTCATGTGTGTCTCTTACTTTGCACAAAAAGTGCCAGAGATGACTTCATTTGCAGTCACTTGAAAAGTAGGGATTCTCCAATAAATGGTAAATGGTTGAAACAAATCTGAAGAAATGCATGACATACCTGTGTGTGTGTGTGTATGCATGTATGTATATATAGGGAGAGAGAGAGCGTCAATATAAACAGACTTTATTTCAATCAAGCTGTCTTTTCTATCCTTCAGGAGCAGAATGTTCTGATCATCAGCGCTCCAGAATGTAGTGTTTTCTTGGCAAGCATCACATATTGTGATGTGTTAGCTAAAAGTTCCATATCCTAGAGACTGATATATTCCTCTGTACTTGTACCTTGGGTTTTCATCAAAACCTGGCATCATAAGCAGCATTCTACTGCCACAGACTGGACAGCGAAACAATTTAAAATATCCCAGAAAAAGAAAATAAGCATGCTTAATCAGAGCTTTCTGGACAGGAAGGACATTTGAGCAAGTGAGGAATAAGCACTGCTTTTGTTAATTTGCATAGGCAGAATAGAGACTTCTGGGAAAAGGCCGAAATTACAGTCACAGAAAATGGCTGCATCTATAGAGAACGCTAAGAAGTGTTGGCAGCTTTTCCTCTGACCCTGGCCACTTTTACAAGCAATCCTATGATAGTCAGCAGGACCCACCCTAAAAAGGAAGGGGCATCCACTTGGACCCTTTCCACCTTTTCTAGATCGAGCCTGATTGAGCACTGATTGAGCAGATAAGCACATGTCATTCTCATTTCAGAAAGGTATTGGTTAGCTTGCTGCTAGCAGCTCAGTTATGTTATGATGTTAGAGGCTATGCAAGGAATGCTTTAGTCCAGCGATATGCAGTTTTTATTGCGCCTTGCATTCAGCAGGAAGATCTTTAGCTTGAATCTGTGGCCTAGGTATTCACCTTGGTATTTCTTTTGGCACAAAGTGAAGGAGTATTTGAGAGAAAATGCACAATGTGTTTCTTATGTTGTTATGAACAACTTGTTACTCTTTCTCATTAAGCTTCAGCCACTGCAGAAATATATAAATAAGGGCTGACTTCCTGTAAGACGTGTCCAAAGCTGGGACGGAATAAAAGGAGACACTTGTAAATGATAGTGCTATCGTTTGAGAAAGGGTAAGTTGAGACTGACTTTCATGCGTATTCACAGACCAAGCATCATAAAGATACCAGCATGATCTTCATTGCGGGCTTAGAGCCGGTATTAGCTTTTGAGAGGTAAGAGGATTTTGAGGGCTCGTTGGTCTAGGGGTATGATTCTCGCTTTGGGTGCGAGAGGTCCCGGGTTCAAATCCCGGACGAGCCCTTTTCTTGGTACTCTTTTCAAGTTGTTTTGAAGTTTGCGTTTCAAAACCAACATCAATTTTTTCTTTGCAGTAGTGGATAATTCTTTGCTAGAGTCTCATGCTTCAGCCCTGCCCAGTCTGAGCTAATACCAAACATCTGGTCTTGCATGGCATGTACGAGCGTTCAGCTAGGGATGTCGGGCAGGTTGCATGAAAGAAATCTAAAGCCAGAGGCCCATGGAATAGCCAGTTCGGAGCAGTTTCATTACAGAAAAATCAACTGTAGGTATCTGTTTCTGTAGTGTAGTGGTTATCACGTTTGCCTCACACGCGAAAGGTCCCCGGTTCGAAACCGGGCAGAAACAGTTGTTATATTGTGTTGGCTACAATGTTGATAGGTGCCGTTTTGCCATGGAATTGTCCAAGCCCTGAAGATTATTTCATGCAATCTCGTTCCAAGAAAGGGAATGCTCTCAAAACACTAAAGTAATCGGCGTGTGGATGTATCTGTTGGTTCTCAGACCTTGCTTTCAAAAGAGCCCTGCAATCGGTTCACTGCTCACCTAGAACAAGCATTAACATGGAGAATTGTTGGCACCAACAGGAATCTTATTTTAGTGGAGTGTTTCTGGCTTTGAGTGCAGAGGCCCTCGGCTCAATTCCAAGATGATCCTTCTCAAGGTGATGATACAAATGCATTGTCACCTTTACGTTTAATGTCAGAATCATTTATTTCCAGTTGGTGGTGTAAGAATGTTTGCAACAGTATGGCGATTTTTCCTAGCCATGCATGAATGAAAGCATATCACTCGCCTTTAGGTGTTTTTCTAATACATTGATATTTGCATCTTCCTTCCTAGCCTGCATGTTTGACTATCTTACAGGCTGCATGTAATAAGTATCACATCAGGGCCCTTCTTCTACTCAATTCACAACTGTTCTATCACGACATAGATAAGAAAGCTGCATCTGCTTTTGTTGTGTAGTGGTAATCAGGTTTACCTGACGTGTGAAAGCCCCATGCTTTGAAAGTACACAGTAACAAAGAAACCGATGACTTTTATAAAAAGGTGTCATGTGTGTCTCTTACTTTGCACAAAAAGTGCCAGAGATGACTTCATTTGCAGTCACTTGAAAAGTAGGGATTCTCCAATAAATGGTAAATGGTTGAAACAAATCTGAAGAAATGCATGACATACCTGTGTGTGTGTGTGTACGCATGTATGTATATATAGGGAGAGAGAGAGCGTCAATATAAACAGACTTTATTTCAATCAAGCTGTCTTTTCTATCCTTCAGGAGCAGAATGTTCTGATCATCAGCGCTCCAGAATGTAGTGTTTTCTTGGCAAGCATCACATATTGTGATGTTTTAGCTAAAAGTTCCATATCCTAGAGACTGATATATTCCTCTGTACTTGTACCTTGGGGATTCATCAAAACCTGGCATCATAAGCAGCTTTCTACTGCCACAGACTGGACAGCGAAACAATTTAAAATATCCCAGAAAAAGAAAATAAGCATGCTTAATCAGAGCTTTCTGGACAGGAAGGACATTTGAGCAAGTGAGGAATAAGCACTGCTTTTGTTAATTTGCATAGGCAGAATAGAGACTTCTGGGAAAAGGCCGAAATTACAGTCACAGAAAATGGCTGCATCTATAGAGAACGCTAAGAAGTGTTGGCAGCTTTTCCTCTGACCCTGGCCACTTTTACAAGCAATCCTATGATAGTCAGCAGGACCCACCCTAAAAAGGAAGGGGCATCCACTTGGACCCTTTCCACCTTTTCTAAATCTCGCCTGATCGAGCCCTGATCGAGCCGATAAGCACATGTAATTCTCATTTCAGAAAGGTATTGGTTAGCTTGCTGCTAGCAGCTCAGTTATGTTATGATGTTAGAGGCTATGCAAGGAATGCTTTAGTCCAGCGATATGCAGTTTTTATTGCGCCTTGCATTCAGCAGGAAGATCTTTAGCTTGAATCTCTGGCCTAGGTATTCACCTTGGTATTTTTTTTGGCACAAAGTGAAGGAGTATTTGAGAGAAAATGCACAATGTGTTTCTTATGTTGTTATGAACAACTTGTTACTCTTTCTCATTAAGCTTCAGCCACTGCAGAAATATATAAATAAGGGCTGACTTCCTGTAAGACGTGTCCAAAGCTGGGACGGAATAAAAGGAGACACTTGTAAATGATAGTGCTATCGTTTGAGAAAGGGTAAGTTGAGACTGACTTTCATGCGTATTCACAGACCAAGCATCATAAAGATACCAGCATGATCTTCATTGCGGGCTTAGAGCCGGTATTAGCTTTTGAGAGGTAAGAGGATTTTGAGGGCTCGTTGGTCTAGGGGTATGATTCTCGCTTTGGGTGCGAGAGGTCCCAGGTTCAAATCCCGGACGAGCCCTTTTCTTGGTACTCTTTTCAAGTTGTTTTGAAGTTTGCGTTTCAAAACCAACATCAATTTTTTCTTTGCAGTAGTGGATAATTCTTTGCTAGAGTCTCATGCTTCAGCCCTGCCCAGTCTGAGCTAATACCACACATCTGGTCTTGCATGGCATGTACGAGCGTTCAGCTAGGGATGTCGGGCAGGTTGCATGAAAGAAATCTAAAGCCAGAGGCCCATGGAATAGCCAGTTCGGAGCAGTTTCATTACAGAAAAATCAACTGTAGGTATCTGTTTCTGTAGTGTAGTGGTTATCACGTTCGCCTCACACGCGAAAGGTCCCCGGTTCGAAACCGGGTAGAAACAGTTGTTATATTGTGTTGGCTACAATGTTGATAGGTGCCGTTTTGCCATGGAATTGTCCAAGCCCTGAAGATTATTTCATGCAATCTCGTTCCAAGAAAGGGAATTCTCTCAAAACACTAAAGTAATCGGCGTGTGGATGTATCTGTTGGTTCTCAGACCTTGCTTTCAAAAGAGCCCTGCAATCGGTTCACTGCTCACCTAGAACAAGCATTAACATGGAGAATTGTTGGCACCAACAGGAATCTTATTTTAGTGGAGTGTTTCTGGCTTTGAGTGCAGAGGCCCTCGGCTCAATTCCAAGATGATCCTTCTCAGGGTGATGATACAAATGCATTGTCACCTTTACGTTTAATGTCAGAATCATTCGTTTCCAGTTGGTGGTGTAAGAATGTTTGCAACAGTATGGCGATTTTTCCTAGCCATGCATGAATGAAAGCATATCACTCGCCTTTAGGTGTTTTTCTAATACATTGATATTTGCATCTTCCTTCCTAGCCTGCATGTTTGACTATCTTACAGGCTGCATGTAATAAGTATCACATCAGGGCCCTTCTTCTACTCAATTCACAACTGTTCTATCACGACATAGATAAGAAAGCTGCATCTGCTTTTGTTGTGTAGTGGTAATCAGGTTTACCTGACGTGTGAAAGCCCCATGCTTTGAAAGTACACAGTAACAAAGAAACCGATGACTTTTATAAAAAGGTGTCATGTGTGTCTCTTACTTTGCACAAAAAGTGCCAGAGATGACTTCATTTGCAGTCACTTGAAAAGTAGGGATTCTCCAATAAATGGTAAATGGTTGAAACAAATCTGAAGAAATGCATGACATACCTGTGTGTGTGTGTGTATGCATGTATGTATATATAGGGAGAGAGAGAGCGTCAATATAAACAGACTTTATTTCAATCAAGCTGTCTTTTCTATCCTTCAGGAGCAGAATGTTCTGATCATCAGCGCTCCAGAATGTAGTGTTTTCTTGGCAAGCATCACATATTGTGATGTGTTAGCTAAAAGTTCCATATCCTAGAGACTGATATATTCCTCTGTACTTGTACCTTGGGTTTTCATCAAAACCTGGCATCATAAGCAGCTTTCTACTGCCACAGACTGGACAGCGAAACAATTTAAAATATCCCAGAAAAAGAAAATAAGCATGCTTAATCAGAGCTTTCTGGACAGGAAGGACATTTGAGCAAGTGAGGAATAAGCACTGCTTTTGTTAATTTGCATAGGCAGAATAGAGACTTCTGGGAAAAGGCCGAAATTACAGTCACAGAAAATGGCTGCATCTATAGAGAACGCTAAGAAGTGTTGGCAGCTTTTCCTCTGACCCTGACCACTTTTACAAGCAATCCTATGATAGTCAGCAGGACCCACCCTAAAAAGGAAGGGGCATCCACTTGGACCCTTTCCACCTTTTCTAAATCTCGCCTGATTGAGCACTGATTGAGCAGATAAGCACATGTCATTCTCATTTCAGAAAGGTATTGGTTAGCTTGCTGCTAGCAGCTCAGTTATGTTATGATGTTAGAGGCTATGCAAGGAATGCTTTCGTCCAGCGATATGCAGTTTTTATTGCGCCTTGCATTCAGCAGGAAGATCTTTAGCTTGAATCTGTGACCTAGGTATTCACCTTGGTATTTCTTTTGGCACAAAGTGAAGGAGTATTTGAGAGAAAATGCACAATGTGTTTCTTATGTTGTTATGAACAACTTGTTACTCTTTCTCATTAAGCTTCAGCCACTGCAGAAATATATAAATAAGGGCTGACTTCCTGTAAGACGTGTCCAAAGCTGGGACGGAATAAAAGGAGACACTTGTAAATGATAGTGCTATCGTTTGAGAAAGGGTAAGTTGAGACTGACTTTCATGCGTATTCACAGACCAAGCATCATAAAGATACCAGCATGATCTTCATTGCGGGCTTAGAGCCGGTATTAGCTTTTGAGAGGTAAGAGGATTTTGAGGGTTCGTTGGTCTAGGGGTATGATTCTCGCTTTGGGTGCGAGAGGTCCCGGGTTCAAATCCCGGACGAGCCCTTTTCTTGGTACTCTTTTCAAGTTGTTTTGAAGTTTGCGTTTCAAAACCAACATCAATTTTTTCTTTGCAGTAGTGGATAATTCTTTGCTAGAGTCTCATGCTTTAGCCCTGCCCAGTCTGAGCTAATACCAAACATCTGGTCTTGCATGGCATGTACGAGCGTTCAGCTAGGGATGTCGGGCAGGTTGCATGAAAGAAATCTAAAGCCAGAGGCCCATGGAATAGCCAGTTCGGAGCAGTTTCATTACAGAAAAATCAACTGTAGGTATCTGTTTCTGTAGTGTAGTGGTTATCACGTTTGCCTCACACGCGAAAGGTCCCCGGTTTGAAACCGGGCAGAAACAGTTGTTATATTGTGTTGGCTACAATGTTGATAGGTGCCGTTTTGCCATGGAATTGTCCAAGCCCTGAAGATTATTTCATGCAATCTCGTTCCAAGAAAGGGAATTCTCTCAAAACACTAAAGTAATCGGCGTGTGGATGTATCTGTTGGTTCTCAGACCTTGCTTTCAAAAGAGCCCTGCAATCGGTTCACTGCTCACCTAGAACAAGCATTAACATGGAGAATTGTTGGCACCAACAGGAATCTTATTTTAGTGGAGTGTTTCTGGCTTTGAGTGCAGAGGCCCTCGGCTCAATTCCAAGATGATCCTTCTCAAGGTGATGATACAAATGCATTGTCACCTTTACGTTTAATGTCAGAATCATTTATTTCCAGTTGGTGGTGTAAGAATGTTTGCAACAGTATGGCGATTTTTCCTAGCCATGCATGAATGAAAGCATATCACTCGCCTTTAGGTGTTTTTCTAATACATTGATATTTGCATCTTCCTTCCTAGCCTGCATGTTTGACTATCTTACAGGCTGCATGTAATAAGTATCACATCAGGGCCCTTCTTCTACTCAATTCACAACTGTTCTATCACGACATAGATAAGAAAGCTGCATCTGCTTTTGTTGTGTAGTGGTAATCAGGTTTACCTGACGTGTGAAAGCCCCATGCTTTGAAAGTACACAGTAACAAAGAAACCGATGACTTTTATAAAAAGGTGTCATGTGTGTCTCTTACTTTGCACAAAAAGTGCCAGAGATGACTTCATTTGCAGTCACTTGAAAAGTAGGGATTCTCCAATAAATGGTAAATGGTTGAAACAAATCTGAAGAAATGCATGACATACCTGTGTGTGTGTGTGTACGCATGTATGTATATATAGGGAGAGAGAGAGCGTCAATATAAACAGACTTTATTTCAATCAAGCTGTCTTTTCTATCCTTCAGGAGCAGAATGTTCTGATCATCAGCGCTCCAGAATGTAGTGTTTTCTTGGCAAGCATCACATATTGTGATGTGTTAGCTAAAAGTTCCATATCCTAGAGACTGATATATTCCTCTGTACTTGTACCTTGGGGATTCATCAAAACCTGGCATCATAAGCAGCTTTCTACTGCCACAGACTGGACAGCGAAACAATTTAAAATATCCCAGAAAAAGAAAATAAGCATGCTTAATCAGAGCTTTCTGGACAGGAAGGACATTTGAGCAAGTGAGGAATAAGCACTGCTTTTGTTAATTTGCATAGGCAGAATAGAGACTTCTGGGAAAAGGCCGAAATTACAGTCACAGAAAATGGCTGCATCTATAGAGAACGCTAAGAAGTGTTGGCAGCTTTTCCTCTGACCCTGGCCACTTTTACAAGCAATCCTATGATAGTCAGCAGGACCCACCCTAAAAAGGAAGGGGCATCCACTTGGACCCTTTCCACCTTTTCTAAATCTCGCCTGATCGAGCCTGATTGAGCACTGATTGAGCAGATAAGCACATGTCATTCTCATTTCAGAAAGGTATTGGTTAGCTTGCTGCTAGCAGCTCAGTTATGTTATGATGTTAGAGGCTATGCAAGGAATGCTTTAGTCCAGCGATATGCAGTTTTTATTGCGCCTTGCATTCAGCAGGAAGATCTTTAGCTTGAATCTGTGGCCTAGGTATTCACCTTGGTATTTCTTTTGGCACAAAGTGAAGGAGTATTTGAGAGAAAATGCACAATGTGTTTCTTATGTTGTTATGAACAACTTGTTACTCTTTCTCATTAAGCTTCAGCCACTGAAGAAATATATAAATAAGGGCTGACTTCCTGTAAGACGTGTCCAAAGCTGGGACGGAATAAAAGGAGACACTTGTAAATGATAGTGCTATCGTTTGAGAAAGGGTAAGTTGAGACTGACTTTCATGCGTATTCACAGACCAAGCATCATAAAGATACCAGCATGATCTTCATTGCGGGCTTAGAGCCGGTATTAGCTTTTGAGAGGTAAGAGGATTTTGAGGGCTCGTTGGTCTAGGGGTATGATTCTCGCTTTGGGTGCGAGAGGTCCCGGGTTCAAATCCCGGACGAGCCCTTTTCTTGGTACTCTTTTCAAGTTGTTTTGAAGTTTGCGTTTCAAAACCAACATCAATTTTTTCTTTGCAGTAGTGGATAATTCTTTGCTAGAGTCTCATGCTTCAGCCCTGCCCAGTCTGAGCTAATACCAAACATCTGGTCTTGCATGGCATGTACGAGCGTTCAGCTAGGGATGTCGGGCAGGTTGCATGAAAGAAATCTAAAGCCAGAGGCCCATGGAATAGCCAGTTCGGAGCAGTTTCATTACAGAAAAATCAACTGTAGGTATCTGTTTCTGTAGTGTAGTGGTTATCACGTTTGCCTCACACGCGAAAGGTCCCCGGTTCGAAACCGGGCAGAAACAGTTGTTATATTGTGTTGGCTACAATGTTGATAGGTGCCGTTTTGCCATGGAATTGTCCAAGCCCTGAAGATTATTTCATGCAATCTCGTTCCAAGAAAGGGAATTCTCTCAAAACACTAAAGTAATCGGCGTGTGGATGTATCTGTTGGTTCTCAGACCTTGCTTTCAAAAGAGCCCTGCAATCGGTTCACTGCTCACCTAGAACAAGCATTAACATGGAGAATTGTTGGCACCAACAGGAATCTTATTTTAGTGGAGTGTTTCTGGCTTTGAGTGCAGAGGCCCTCGGCTCAATTCCAAGATGATCCTTCTCAAGGTGATGATACAAATGCATTGTCACCTTTACGTTTAATGTCAGAATCATTTATTTCCAGTTGGTGGTGTAAGAATGTTTGCAACAGTATGGCGATTTTTCCTAGCCATGCATGAATGAAAGCATATCACTCGCCTTTAGGTGTTTTTCTAATACATTGATATTTGCATCTTCCTTCCTAGCCTGCATGTTTGACTATCTTACAGGCTGCATGTAATAAGTATCACATCAGGGCCCTTCTTCTACTCAATTCACAACTGTTCTATCACGACATAGATAAGAAAGCTGCATCTGCTTTTGTTGTGTAGTGGTAATCAGGTTTACCTGACGTGTGAAAGCCCCATGCTTTGAAAGTACACAGTAACAAAGAAACCGATGACTTTTATAAAAAGGTGTCATGTGTGTCTCTTACTTTGCACAAAAAGTGCCAGAGATGACTTCATTTGCAGTCACTTGAAAAGTAGGGATTCTCCAATAAATGGTAAATGGTTGAAACAAATCTGAAGAAATGCATGACATACCTGTGTGTGTGTGTGTACGCATGTATGTATATATAGGGAGAGAGAGAGCGTCAATATAAACAGACTTTATTTCAATCAAGCTGTCTTTTCTATCCTTCAGGAGCAGAATGTTCTGATCATCAGCGCTCCAGAATGTAGTGTTTTCTTGGCAAGCATCACATATTGTGATGTGTTAGCTAAAAGTTCCATATCCTAGAGACTGATATATTCCTCTGTACTTGTACCTTGGGGATTCATCAAAACCTGGCATCATAAGCAGCTTTCTACTGCCACAGACTGGACAGCGAAACAATTTAAAATATCCCAGAAAAAGAAAATAAGCATGCTTAATCAGAGCTTTCTGGACAGGAAGGACATTTGAGCAAGTGAGGAATAAGCACTGCTTTTGTTAATTTGCATAGGCAGAATAGAGACTTCTGGGAAAAGGCCGAAATTACAGTCACAGAAAATGGCTGCATCTATAGAGAACGCTAAGAAGTGTTGGCAGCTTTTCCTCTGACCCTGGCCACTTTTACAAGCAATCCTATGATAGTCAGCAGGACCCACCCTAAAAAGGAAGGGGCATCCACTTGGACCCTTTCCACCTTTTCTAAATCTCGCCTGATCGAGCACTGATTGAGCAGATAAGCACATGTCATTCTCATTTCAGAAAGGTATTGGTTAGCTTGCTGCTAGCAGCTCAGTTATGTTATGATGTTAGAGGCTATGCAAGGAATGCTTTAGTCCAGCGATATGCAGTTTTTATTGCGCCTTGCATTCAGCAGGAAGATCTTTAGCTTGAATCTGTGGCCTAGGTATTCACCTTGGTATTTCTTTTGGCACAAAGTGAAGGAGTATTTAAGAGAAAATGCACAATGTGTTTCTTATGTTGTTATGAACAACTTGTTACTCTTTCTCATTAGGCTTCAGCCACTGAAGAAATATATAAATAAGGGCTGACTTCCTGTAAGACGTGTCCAAAGCTGGGACGGAATAAAAGGAGACACTTGTAAATGATAGTGCTATCGTTTGAGAAAGGGTAAGTTGAGACTGACTTTCATGCGTATTCACAGACCAAGCATCATAAAGATACCAGCATGATCTTCATTGCGGGCTTAGAGCCGGTATTAGCTTTTGAGAGGTAAGAGGATTTTGAGGGCTCGTTGGTCTAGGGGTATGATTCTCGCTTTGAGTGCGAGAGGTCCCGGGTTCAAATCCCGGACGAGCCCTTTTCTTGGTACTCTTTTCAAGTTGTTTTGAAGTTTGCGTTTCAAAACCAACATCAATTTTTTCTTTGCAGTAGTGGATAATTCTTTGCTAGAGTCTCATGCTTCAGCCCTGCCCAGTCTGAGCTAATACCAAACATCTGGTCTTGCATGGCATGTACGAGCGTTCAGCTAGGGATGTCGGGCAGGTTGCATGAAAGAAATCTAAAGCCAGAGGCCCATGGAATAGCCAGTTCGGAGCAGTTTCATTACAGAAAAATCAACTGTAGGTATCTGTTTCTGTAGTGTAGTGGTTATCACGTTTGCCTCACACGCGAAAGGTCCCCGGTTCGAAACCGGGCAGAAACAGTTGTTATATTGTGTTGGCTACAATGTTGATAGGTGCCGTTTTGCCATGGAATTGTCCAAGCCCTGAAGATTATTTCATGCAATCTCGTTCCAAGAAAGGGAATTCTCTCAAAACACTAAAGTAATCGGCGTGTGGATGTATCTGTTGGTTCTCAGACCTTGCTTTCAAAAGAGCCATGCAATCGGTTCACTGCTCACCTAGAACAAGCATTAACATGGAGAATTGTTGGCACCAACAGGAATCTTATTTTAGTGGAGTGTTTCTGGCTTTGAGTGCAGAGGCCCTCGGCTCAATTCCAAGATGATCCTTCTCAAGGTGATGATACAAATGCATTGTCACCTTTACGTTTAATGTCAGAATCATTTATTTCCAGTTGGTGGTGTAAGAATGTTTGCAACAGTATGGCGATTTTTCCTAGCCATGCATGAATGAAAGCATATCACTCGCCTTTAGGTGTTTTTCTAATACATTGATATTTGCATCTTCCTTCTTAGCCTGCATGTTTGACTATCTTACAGGCTGCATGTAATAAGTATCACATCAGGGCCCTTCTTCTACTCAATTCACAACTGTTCTATCACGACATAGATAAGAAAGCTGCATCTGCTTTTGTTGTGTAGTGGTAATCAGGTTTACCTGACGTGTGAAAGCCCCATGCTTTGAAAGTACACAGTAACAAAGAAACCGATGACTTTTATAAAAAGGTGTCATGTGTGTCTCTTACTTTGCACAAAAAGTGCCAGAGATGACTTCATTTGCAATCACTTGAAAAGTAGGGATTCTCCAATAAATGGTAAATGGTTGAAACAAATCTGAAGAAATGCATGACATACCTGTGTGTGTGTGTGTACGCATGTATGTATATATAGGGAGAGAGAGAGCGTCAATATAAACAGACTTTATTTCAATCAAGCTGTCTTTTCTATCCTTCAGGAGCAGAATGTTCTGATCATCAGCGCTCCAGAATGTAGTGTTTTCTTGGCAAGCATCACATATTGTGATGTGTTAGCTAAAAGTTCCATATCCTAGAGACTGATATATTCCTCTGTACTTGTACCTTGGGGATTCATCAAAACCTGGCATCATAAGCAGCTTTCTACTGCCACAGACTGGACAGCGAAACAATTTAAAATATCCCAGAAAAAGAAAATAAGCATGCTTAATCAGAGCTTTCTGGACAGGAAGGACATTTGAGCAAGTGAGGAATAAGCACTGCTTTTGTTAATTTGCATAGGCAGAATAGAGACTTCTGGGAAAAGGCCGAAATTACAGTCACAGAAAATGGCTGCATCTATAGAGAACGCTAAGAAGTGTTGGCAGCTTTTCCTCTGACCCTGACCACTTTTACAAGCAATCCTATGATAGTCAGCAGGACCCACCCTAAAAAGGAAGGGGCATCCACTTGGACCCTTTCCACCTTTTCTAAATCTCGCCTGATCGAGCACTGATTGAGCAGATAAGCACATGTCATTCTCATTTCAGAAAGGTATTGGTTAGCTTGCTGCTAGCAGCTCAGTTATGTTATGATGTTAGAGGCTATGCAAGGAATGCTTTAGTCCAGCGATATGCAGTTTTTATTGCGCCTTGCATTCAGCAGGAGGATCTTTAGCTTGAATCTGTGGCCTAGGTATTCACCTTGGTATTTTTTTTGGCACAAAGTGAAGGAGTATTTGAGAGAAAATGCACAATGTGTTTCTTATGTTGTTATGAACAACTTGTTACTCTTTCTCATTAAGCTTCAGCCACTGCAGAAATATATAAATAAGGGCTGACTTCCTGTAAGACGTGTCCAAAGCTGGGACGGAATAAAAGGAGACACTTGTAAATGATAGTGCTATCGTTTGAGAAAGGGTAAGTTGAGACTGACTTTCATGCGTATTCACAGACCAAGCATCATAAAGATACCAGCATGATCTTCATTGCGGGCTTAGAGCCGGTATTAGCTTTTGAGAGGTAAGAGGATTTTGAGGGCTCGTTGGTCTAGGGGTATGATTCTCGCTTTGGGTGCGAGAGGTCCCGAGTTCAAATCCCGGACGAGCCCTTTTCTTGGTACTCTTTTCAAGTTGTTTTGAAGTTTGCGTTTCAAAACCAACATCAATTTTTTCTTTGCAGTAGTGGATAATTCTTTGCTAGAGTCTCATGCTTCAGCCCTGCCCAGTCTGAGCTAATACCAAACATCTGGTCTTGCATGGCATGTACGAGCGTTCAGCTAGGGATGTCGGGCAGGTTGCATGAAAGAAATCTAAAGCCAGAGGCCCATGGAATAGCCAGTTCGGAGCAGTTTCATTACAGAAAAATCAACTGTAGGTATCTGTTTCTGTAGTGTAGTGGTTATCACGTTTGCCTCACACGCGAAAGGTCCCCGGTTCGAAACCGGGCAGAAACAGTTGTTATATTGTGTTGGCTACAATGTTGATAGGTGCCGTTTTGCCATGGAATTGTCCAAGCCCTGAAGATTATTTCATGCAATCTCGTTCCAAGAAAGGGAATTCTCTCAAAACACTAAAGTAATCGGCGTGTGGATGTATCTGTTGGTTCTCAGACCTTGCTTTCAAAAGAGCCATGCAATCGGTTCACTGCTCACCTAGAACAAGCATTAACATGGAGAATTGTTGGCACCAACAGGAATCTTATTTTAGTGGAGTGTTTCTGGCTTTGAGTGCAGAGGCCCTCGGCTCAATTCCAAGATGATCCTTCTCAAGGTGATGATACAAATGCATTGTCACCTTTACGTTTAATGTCAGAATCATTTATTTCCAGTTGGTGGTGTAAGAATGTTTGCAACAGTATGGCGATTTTTCCTAGCCATGCATGAATGAAAGCATATCACTCGCCTTTAGGTGTTTTTCTAATACATTGATATTTGCATCTTCCTTCTTAGCCTGCATGTTTGACTATCTTACAGGCTGCATGTAATAAGTATCACATCAGGGCCCTTCTTCTACTCAATTCACAACTGTTCTATCACGACATAGATAAGAAAGCTGCATCTGCTTTTGTTGTGTAGTGGTAATCAGGTTTACCTGACGTGTGAAAGCCCCATGCTTTGAAAGTACACAGTAACAAAGAAACCGATGACTTTTATAAAAAGGTGTCATGTGTGTCTCTTACTTTGCACAAAAAGTGCCAGAGATGACTTCATTTGCAATCACTTGAAAAGTAGGGATTCTCCAATAAATGGTAAATGGTTGAAACAAATCTGAAGAAATGCATGACATACCTGTGTGTGTGTGTGTACGCATGTATGTATATATAGGGAGAGAGAGAGCGTCAATATAAACAGACTTTATTTCAATCAAGCTGTCTTTTCTATCCTTCAGGAGCAGAATGTTCTGATCATCAGCGCTCCAGAATGTAGTGTTTTCTTGGCAAGCATCACATATTGTGATGTGTTAGCTAAAAGTTCCATATCCTAGAGACTGATATATTCCTCTGTACTTGTACCTTGGGGATTCATCAAAACCTGGCATCATAAGCAGCTTTCTACTGCCACAGACTGGACAGCGAAACAATTTAAAATATCCCAGAAAAAGAAAATAAGCATGCTTAATCAGAGCTTTCTGGACAGGAAGGACATTTGAGCAAGTGAGGAATAAGCACTGCTTTTGTTAATTTGCATAGGCAGAATAGAGACTTCTGGGAAAAGGCCGAAATTACAGTCACAGAAAATGGCTGCATCTATAGAGAACGCTAAGAAGTGTTGGCAGCTTTTCCTCTGACCCTGACCACTTTTACAAGCAATCCTATGATAGTCAGCAGGACCCACCCTAAAAAGGAAGGGGCATCCACTTGGACCCTTTCCACCTTTTCTAAATCTCGCCTGATCGAGCACTGATTGAGCAGATAAGCACATGTCATTCTCATTTCAGAAAGGTATTGGTTAGCTTGCTGCTAGCAGCTCAGTTATGTTATGATGTTAGAGGCTATGCAAGGAATGCTTTAGTCCAGCGATATGCAGTTTTTATTGCGCCTTGCATTCAGCAGGAGGATCTTTAGCTTGAATCTGTGGCCTAGGTATTCACCTTGGTATTTTTTTTGGCACAAAGTGAAGGAGTATTTGAGAGAAAATGCACAATGTGTTTCTTATGTTGTTATGAACAACTTGTTACTCTTTCTCATTAAGCTTCAGCCACTGCAGAAATATATAAATAAGGGCTGACTTCCTGTAAGACGTGTCCAAAGCTGGGACGGAATAAAAGGAGACACTTGTAAATGATAGTGCTATCGTTTGAGAAAGGGTAAGTTGAGACTGACTTTCATGCGTATTCACAGACCAAGCATCATAAAGATACCAGCATGATCTTCATTGCGGGCTTAGAGCCGGTATTAGCTTTTGAGAGGTAAGAGGATTTTGAGGGCTCGTTGGTCTAGGGGTATGATTCTCGCTTTGGGTGCGAGAGGTCCCGAGTTCAAATCCCGGACGAGCCCTTTTCTTGGTACTCTTTTCAAGTTGTTTTGAAGTTTGCGTTTCAAAACCAACATCAATTTTTTCTTTGCAGTAGTGGATAATTCTTT
The DNA here is from genome assembly GCF_964204655.1 of Triturus cristatus. Lineage (NCBI taxonomy): Eukaryota > Metazoa > Chordata > Amphibia > Caudata > Salamandridae > Triturus > Triturus cristatus. The sequence goes on along the minus strand of NC_140591.1, from coordinate 738,858,747 downwards.
GCTAGAGTCTCATGCTTCAGCCCTGCCCAGTCTGAGCTAATACCAAACATCTGGTCTTGCATGGCATGTATGAGCGTTCAGCTAGGGATGTCGGGCAGGTTGCATGAAAGAAATCTAAAGCCAGAGGCCCATGGAATAGCCAGTTCGGAGCAGTTTCATTACAGAAAAATCAACTGTAGGTATCTGTTTCTGTAGTGTAGTGGTTATCACGTTTGCCTCACACGCGAAAGGTCCCCGGTTTGAAACCGGGCAGAAACAATTGTTATATTGTGTTGGCTACAATGTTGATAGGTGCCGTTTTGCCATGGAATTGTCCAAGCCCTGAAGATTATTTCATGCAATCTCGTTCCAAGAAAGGGAATTCTCTCAAAACACTAAAGTAATCGGCGTGTGGATGTATCTGTTGGTTCTCAGACCTTGCTTTCAAAAGAGCCCTGCAATCGGTTCACTGCTCACCTAGAACAAGCATTAACATGGAGAATTGTTGGCACCAACAGGAATCTTATTTTAGTGGAGTGTTTCTGGCTTTGAGTGCAGAGGCCCTCGGCTCAATTCCAAGATGATCCTTCTCAAGGTGATGATACAAATGCATTGTCACCTTTACGTTTAATGTCAGAATCATTTATTTCTAGTTGGTGGTGTAAGAATGTTTGCAACAGTATGGCGATTTTTCCTAGCCATGCATGAATGAAAGCATATCACTCGCCTTTAGGTGTTTTTCTAATACATTGATATTTGCATCTTCCTTCCTAGCCTGCATGTTTGACTATCTTACAGGCTGCATGTAATAAGTATCACATCAGGGCCCTTCTTCTACTCAATTCACAACTGTTCTATCACGACATAGATAAGAAAGCTGCATCTGCTTTTGTTGTGTAGTGGTAATCAGGTTTACCTGATGTGTGAAAGCCCCATGCTTTGAAAGTACACAGTAACAAAGAAACCGATGACTTTTATAAAAAGGTGTCATGTGTGTCTCTTACTTTGCACAAAAAGTGCCAGAGATGACTTCATTTGCAGTCACTTGAAAAGTAGGGATTCTCCAATAAATGGTAAATGGTTGAAACAAATCTGAAGAAATGCATGACATACCTGTGTGTGTGTGTGTACGCATGTATGTATATATAGGGAGAGAGAGAGCGTCAATATAAACAGACTTTATTTCAATCAAGCTGTCTTTTCTATCCTTCAGGAGCAGAATGTTCTGATCATCAGCGCTCCAGAATGTAGTGTTTTCTTGGCAAGCATCACATATTGTGATGTGTTAGCTAAAAGTTCCATATCCTAGAGACTGATATATTCCTCTGTACTTGTACCTTGGGGATTCATCAAAACCTGGCATCATAAGCAGCTTTCTACTGCCACAGACTGGACAGCGAAACAATTTAAAATATCCCAGAAAAAGAAAATAAGCATGCTTAATCAGAGCTTTCTGGACAGGAAGGACATTTGAGCAAGTGAGGAATAAGCACTGCTTTTGTTAATTTGCATAGGCAGAATAGAGACTTCTGGGAAAAGGCCGAAATTACAGTCACAGAAAATGGCTGCATCTATAGAGAACGCTAAGAAGTGTTGGCAGCTTTTCCTCTGACCCTGGCCACTTTTACAAGCAATCCTATGATAGTCAGCAGGACCCACCCTAAAAAGGAAGGGGCATCCACTTGGACCCTTTCCACCTTTTCTAAATCTCGCCTGATCGAGCCTGATTGAGCACTGATTGAGCAGATAAGCACATGTCATTCTCATTTCAGAAAGGTATTGGTTAGCTTGCTGCTAGCAGCTCAGTTATGTTATGATGTTAGAGGCTATGCAAGGAATGCTTTAGTCCAGCGATATGCAGTTTTTATTGCGCCTTGCATTCAGCAGGAAGATCTTTAGCTTGAATCTGTGGCCTAGGTATTCACCTTGGTATTTCTTTTGGCACAAAGTGAAGGAGTATTTGAGAGAAAATGCACAATGTGTTTCTTATGTTGTTATGAACAACTTGTTACTCTTTCTCATTAAGCTTCAGCCACTGCAGAAATATATAAATAAGGGCTGACTTCCTGTAAGACGTGTCCAAAGCTGGGACGGAATAAAAGGAGACACTTGTAAATGATAGTGCTATCGTTTGAGAAAGGGTAAGTTGAGACTGACTTTCATGCGTATTCACAGACCAAGCATCATAAAGATACCAGCATGATCTTCATTGCGGGCTTAGAGCCGGTATTAGCTTTTGAGAGGTAAGAGGATTTTGAGGGCTCGTTGGTCTAGGGGTATGATTCTCGCTTTGGGTGCGAGAGGTCCCGGGTTCAAATCCCGGACGAGCCCTTTTCTTGGTACTCTTTTCAAGTTGTTTTGAAGTTTGCGTTTCAAAACCAACATCAATTTTTTCTTTGCAGTAGTGGATAATTCTTTGCTAGAGTCTCATGCTTCAGCCCTGCCCAGTCTGAGCTAATACCAAACATCTGGTCTTGCATGGCATGTACGAGCGTTCAGCTAGGGATGTCGGGCAGGTTGCATGAAAGAAATCTAAAGCCAGAGGCCCATGGAATAGCCAGTTCGGAGCAGTTTCATTACAGAAAAATCAACTGTAGGTATCTGTTTCTGTAGTGTAGTGGTTATCACGTTTGCCTCACACGCGAAAGGTCCCCGGTTCGAAACCGGGCAGAAACAGTTGTTATATTGTGTTGGCTACAATGTTGATAGGTGCCGTTTTGCCATGGAATTGTCCAAGCCCTGAAGATTATTTCATGCAATCTCGTTCCAAGAAAGGGAATGCTCTCAAAACACTAAAGTAATCGGCGTGTGGATGTATCTGTTGGTTCTCAGACCTTGCTTTCAAAAGAGCCCTGCAATCGGTTCACTGCTCACCTAGAACAAGCATTAACATGGAGAATTGTTGGCACCAACAGGAATCTTATTTTAGTGGAGTGTTTCTGGCTTTGAGTGCAGAGGCCCTCGGCTCAATTCCAAGATGATCCTTCTCAGGGTGATGATACAAATGCATTGTCACCTTTACGTTTAATGTCAGAATCATTCGTTTCCAGTTGGTGGTGTAAGAATGTTTGCAACAGTATGGCGATTTTTCCTAGCCATGCATGAATGAAAGCATATCACTCGCCTTTAGGTGTTTTTCTAATACATTGATATTTGCATCTTCCTTCCTAGCCTGCATGTTTGACTATCTTACAGGCTGCATGTAATAAGTATCACATCAGGGCCCTTCTTCTACTCAATTCACAACTGTTCTATCACGACATAGATAAGAAAGCTGCATCTGCTTTTGTTGTGTAGTGGTAATCAGGTTTACCTGACGTGTGAAAGCCCCATGCTTTGAAAGTACACAGTAACAAAGAAACCGATGACTTTTATAAAAAGGTGTCATGTGTGTCTCTTACTTTGCACAAAAAGTGCCAGAGATGACTTCATTTGCAGTCACTTGAAAAGTAGGGATTCTCCAATAAATGGTAAATGGTTGAAACAAATCTGAAGAAATGCATGACATACCTGTGTGTGTGTGTGTATGCATGTATGTATATATAGGGAGAGAGAGAGCGTCAATATAAACAGACTTTATTTCAATCAAGCTGTCTTTTCTATCCTTCAGGAGCAGAATGTTCTGATCATCAGCGCTCCAGAATGTAGTGTTTTCTTGGCAAGCATCACATATTGTGATGTGTTAGCTAAAAGTTCCATATCCTAGAGACTGATATATTCCTCTGTACTTGTACCTTGGGTTTTCATCAAAACCTGGCATCATAAGCAGCTTTCTACTGCCACAGACTGGACAGCGAAACAATTTAAAATATCCCAGAAAAAGAAAATAAGCATGCTTAATCAGAGCTTTCTGGACAGGAAGGACATTTGAGCAAGTGAGGAATAAGCACTGCTTTTGTTAATTTGCATAGGCAGAATAGAGACTTCTGGGAAAAGGCCGAAATTACAGTCACAGAAAATGGCTGCATCTATAGAGAACGCTAAGAAGTGTTGGCAGCTTTTCCTCTGACCCTGGCCACTTTTACAAGCAATCCTATGATAGTCAGCAGGACCCACCCTAAAAAGGAAGGGGCATCCACTTGGACCCTTTCCACCTTTTCTAGATCGAGCCTGATTGAGCACTGATTGAGCAGATAAGCACATGTCATTCTCATTTCAGAAAGGTATTGGTTAGCTTGCTGCTAGCAGCTCAGTTATGTTATGATGTTAGAGGCTATGCAAGGAATGCTTTAGTCCAGCGATATGCAGTTTTTATTGCGCCTTGCATTCAGCAGGAAGATCTTTAGCTTGAATCTGTGGCCTAGGTATTCACCTTGGTATTTCTTTTGGCACAAAGTGAAGGAGTATTTGAGAGAAAATGCACAATGTGTTTCTTATGTTGTTATGAACAACTTGTTACTCTTTCTCATTAAGCTTCAGCCACTGCAGAAATATATAAATAAGGGCTGACTTCCTGTAAGACGTGTCCAAAGCTGGGACGGAATAAAAGGAGACACTTGTAAATGATAGTGCTATCGTTTGAGAAAGGGTAAGTTGAGACTGACTTTCATGCGTATTCACAGACCAAGCATCATAAAGATACCAGCATGATCTTCATTGCGGGCTTAGAGCCGGCATTAGCTTTTGAGAGGTAAGAGGATTTTGAGGGCTCGTTGGTCTAGGGGTATGATTCTCGCTTTGGGTGCGAGAGGTCCCGGGTTCAAATCCCGGACGAGCCCTTTTCTTGGTACTCTTTTCAAGTTGTTTTGAAGTTTGCGTTTCAAAACCAACATCAATTTTTTCTTTGCAGTAGTGGATAATTCTTTGCTAGAGTCTCATGCTTCAGCCCTGCCCAGTCTGAGCTAATACCAAACATCTGGTCTTGCATGGCATGTACGAGCGTTCAGCTAGGGATGTCGGGCAGGTTGCATGAAAGAAATCTAAAGCCAGAGGCCCATGGAATAGCCAGTTCGGAGCAGTTTCATTACAGAAAAATCAACTGTAGGTATCTGTTTCTGTAGTGTAGTGGTTATCACGTTTGCCTCACACGCGAAAGGTCCCCGGTTCGAAACCGGGCAGAAACAGTTGTTATATTGTGTTGGCTACAATGTTGATAGGTGCCGTTTTGCCATGGAATTGTCCAAGCCCTGAAGATTATTTCATGCAATCTCGTTCCAAGAAAGGGAATGCTCTCAAAACACTAAAGTAATCGGCGTGTGGATGTATCTGTTGGTTCTCAGACCTTGCTTTCAAAAGAGCCCTGCAATCGGTTCACTGCTCACCTAGAACAAGCATTAACATGGAGAATTGTTGGCACCAACAGGAATCTTATTTTAGTGGAGTGTTTCTGGCTTTGAGTGCAGAGGCCCTCGGCTCAATTCCAAGATGATCCTTCTCAAGGTGATGATACAAATGCATTGTCACCTTTACGTTTAATGTCAGAATCATTTATTTCCAGTTGGTGGTGTAAGAATGTTTGCAACAGTATGGCGATTTTTCCTAGCCATGCATGAATGAAAGCATATCACTCGCCTTTAGGTGTTTTTCTAATACATTGATATTTGCATCTTCCTTCCTAGCCTGCATGTTTGACTATCTTACAGGCTGCATGTAATAAGTATCACATCAGGGCCCTTCTTCTACTCAATTCACAACTGTTCTATCACGACATAGATAAGAAAGCTGCATCTGCTTTTGTTGTGTAGTGGTAATCAGGTTTACCTGACGTGTGAAAGCCCCATGCTTTGAAAGTACACAGTAACAAAGAAACCGATGACTTTTATAAAAAGGTGTCATGTGTGTCTCTTACTTTGCACAAAAAGTGCCAGAGATGACTTCATTTGCAGTCACTTGAAAAGTAGGGATTCTCCAATAAATGGTAAATGGTTGAAACAAATCTGAAGAAATGCATGACATACCTGTGTGTGTGTGTGTACGCATGTATGTATATATAGGGAGAGAGAGAGCGTCAATATAAACAGACTTTATTTCAATCAAGCTGTCTTTTCTATCCTTCAGGAGCAGAATGTTCTGATCATCAGCGCTCCAGAATGTAGTGTTTTCTTGGCAAGCATCACATATTGTGATGTTTTAGCTAAAAGTTCCATATCCTAGAGACTGATATATTCCTCTGTACTTGTACCTTGGGGATTCATCAAAACCTGGCATCATAAGCAGCTTTCTACTGCCACAGACTGGACAGCGAAACAATTTAAAATATCCCAGAAAAAGAAAATAAGCATGCTTAATCAGAGCTTTCTGGACAGGAAGGACATTTGAGCAAGTGAGGAATAAGCACTGCTTTTGTTAATTTGCATAGGCAGAATAGAGACTTCTGGGAAAAGGCCGAAATTACAGTCACAGAAAATGGCTGCATCTATAGAGAACGCTAAGAAGTGTTGGCAGCTTTTCCTCTGACCCTGGCCACTTTTACAAGCAATCCTATGATAGTCAGCAGGACCCACCCTAAAAAGGAAGGGGCATCCACTTGGACCCTTTCCACCTTTTCTAAATCTCGCCTGATCGAGCCCTGATCGAGCCGATAAGCACATGTAATTCTCATTTCAGAAAGGTATTGGTTAGCTTGCTGCTAGCAGCTCAGTTATGTTATGATGTTAGAGGCTATGCAAGGAATGCTTTAGTCCAGCGATATGCAGTTTTTATTGCGCCTTGCATTCAGCAGGAGGATCTTTAGCTTGAATCTGTGGCCTAGGTATTCACCTTGGTATTTTTTTTGGCACAAAGTGAAGGAGTATTTGAGAGAAAATGCACAATGTGTTTCTTATGTTGTTATGAACAACTTGTTACTCTTTCTCATTAAGCTTCAGCCACTGCAGAAATATATAAATAAGGGCTGACTTCCTGTAAGACGTGTCCAAAGCTGGGACGGAATAAAAGGAGACACTTGTAAATGATAGTGCTATCGTTTGAGAAAGGGTAAGTTGAGACTGACTTTCATGCGTATTCACAGACCAAGCATCATAAAGATACCAGCATGATCTTCATTGCGGGCTTAGAGCCGGTATTAGCTTTTGAGAGGTAAGAGGATTTTGAGGGCTCGTTGGTCTAGGGGTATGATTCTCGCTTTGGGTGCGAGAGGTCCCGAGTTCAAATCCCGGACGAGCCCTTTTCTTGGTACTCTTTTCAAGTTGTTTTGAAGTTTGCGTTTCAAAACCAACATCAATTTTTTCTTTGCAGTAGTGGATAATTCTTTGCTAGAGTCTCATGCTTCAGCCCTGCCCAGTCTGAGCTAATACCAAACATCTGGTCTTGCATGGCATGTATGAGCGTTCAGCTAGGGATGTCGGGCAGGTTGCATGAAAGAAATCTAAAGCCAGAGGCCCATGGAATAGCCAGTTCGGAGCAGTTTCATTACAGAAAAATCAACTGTAGGTATCTGTTTCTGTAGTGTAGTGGTTATCACGTTTGCCTCACACGCGAAAGGTCCCCGGTTTGAAACCGGGCAGAAACAATTGTTATATTGTGTTGGCTACAATGTTGATAGGTGCCGTTTTGCCATGGAATTGTCCAAGCCCTGAAGATTATTTCATGCAATCTCGTTCCAAGAAAGGGAATTCTCTCAAAACACTAAAGTAATCGGCGTGTGGATGTATCTGTTGGTTCTCAGACCTTGCTTTCAAAAGAGCCCTGCAATCGGTTCACTGCTCACCTAGAACAAGCATTAACATGGAGAATTGTTGGCACCAACAGGAATCTTATTTTAGTGGAGTGTTTCTGGCTTTGAGTGCAGAGGCCCTCGGCTCAATTCCAAGATGATCCTTCTCAAGGTGATGATACAAATGCATTGTCACCTTTACGTTTAATGTCAGAATCATTTATTTCTAGTTGGTGGTGTAAGAATGTTTGCAACAGTATGGCGATTTTTCCTAGCCATGCATGAATGAAAGCATATCACTCGCCTTTAGGTGTTTTTCTAATACATTGATATTTGCATCTTCCTTCCTAGCCTGCATGTTTGACTATCTTACAGGCTGCATGTAATAAGTATCACATCAGGGCCCTTCTTCTACTCAATTCACAACTGTTCTATCACGACATAGATAAGAAAGCTGCATCTGCTTTTGTTGTGTAGTGGTAATCAGGTTTACCTGATGTGTGAAAGCCCCATGCTTTGAAAGTACACAGTAACAAAGAAACCGATGACTTTTATAAAAAGGTGTCATGTGTGTCTCTTACTTTGCACAAAAAGTGCCAGAGATGACTTCATTTGCAGTCACTTGAAAAGTAGGGATTCTCCAATAAATGGTAAATGGTTGAAACAAATCTGAAGAAATGCATGACATACCTGTGTGTGTGTGTGTACGCATGTATGTATATATAGGGAGAGAGAGAGCGTCAATATAAACAGACTTTATTTCAATCAAGCTGTCTTTTCTATCCTTCAGGAGCAGAATGTTCTGATCATCAGCGCTCCAGAATGTAGTGTTTTCTTGGCAAGCATCACATATTGTGATGTGTTAGCTAAAAGTTCCATATCCTAGAGACTGATATATTCCTCTGTACTTGTACCTTGGGGATTCATCAAAACCTGGCATCATAAGCAGCTTTCTACTGCCACAGACTGGACAGCGAAACAATTTAAAATATCCCAGAAAAAGAAAATAAGCATGCTTAATCAGAGCTTTCTGGACAGGAAGGACATTTGAGCAAGTGAGGAATAAGCACTGCTTTTGTTAATTTGCATAGGCAGAATAGAGACTTCTGGGAAAAGGCCGAAATTACAGTCACAGAAAATGGCTGCATCTATAGAGAACGCTAAGAAGTGTTGGCAGCTTTTCCTCTGACCCTGGCCACTTTTACAAGCAATCCTATGATAGTCAGCAGGACCCACCCTAAAAAGGAAGGGGCATCCACTTGGACCCTTTCCACCTTTTCTAAATCTCGCCTGATCGAGCCTGATTGAGCACTGATTGAGCAGATAAGCACATGTCATTCTCATTTCAGAAAGGTATTGGTTAGCTTGCTGCTAGCAGCTCAGTTATGTTATGATGTTAGAGGCTATGCAAGGAATGCTTTAGTCCAGCGATATGCAGTTTTTATTGCGCCTTGCATTCAGCAGGAAGATCTTTAGCTTGAATCTGTGGCCTAGGTATTCACCTTGGTATTTCTTTTGGCACAAAGTGAAGGAGTATTTGAGAGAAAATGCACAATGTGTTTCTTATGTTGTTATGAACAACTTGTTACTCTTTCTCATTAAGCTTCAGCCACTGCAGAAATATATAAATAAGGGCTGACTTCCTGTAAGACGTGTCCAAAGCTGGGACGGAATAAAAGGAGACACTTGTAAATGATAGTGCTATCGTTTGAGAAAGGGTAAGTTGAGACTGACTTTCATGCGTATTCACAGACCAAGCATCATAAAGATACCAGCATGATCTTCATTGCGGGCTTAGAGCCGGTATTAGCTTTTGAGAGGTAAGAGGATTTTGAGGGCTCGTTGGTCTAGGGGTATGATTCTCGCTTTGGGTGCGAGAGGTCCCGGGTTCAAATCCCGGACGAGCCCTTTTCTTGGTACTCTTTTCAAGTTGTTTTGAAGTTTGCGTTTCAAAACCAACATCAATTTTTTCTTTGCAGTAGTGGATAATTCTTTGCTAGAGTCTCATGCTTCAGCCCTGCCCAGTCTGAGCTAATACCAAACATCTGGTCTTGCATGGCATGTACGAGCGTTCAGCTAGGGATGTCGGGCAGGTTGCATGAAAGAAATCTAAAGCCAGAGGCCCATGGAATAGCCAGTTCGGAGCAGTTTCATTACAGAAAAATCAACTGTAGGTATCTGTTTCTGTAGTGTAGTGGTTATCACGTTTGCCTCACACGCGAAAGGTCCCCGGTTCGAAACCGGGCAGAAACAGTTGTTATATTGTGTTGGCTACAATGTTGATAGGTGCCGTTTTGCCATGGAATTGTCCAAGCCCTGAAGATTATTTCATGCAATCTCGTTCCAAGAAAGGGAATGCTCTCAAAACACTAAAGTAATCGGCGTGTGGATGTATCTGTTGGTTCTCAGACCTTGCTTTCAAAAGAGCCCTGCAATCGGTTCACTGCTCACCTAGAACAAGCATTAACATGGAGAATTGTTGGCACCAACAGGAATCTTATTTTAGTGGAGTGTTTCTGGCTTTGAGTGCAGAGGCCCTCGGCTCAATTCCAAGATGATCCTTCTCAGGGTGATGATACAAATGCATTGTCACCTTTACGTTTAATGTCAGAATCATTCGTTTCCAGTTGGTGGTGTAAGAATGTTTGCAACAGTATGGCGATTTTTCCTAGCCATGCATGAATGAAAGCATATCACTCGCCTTTAGGTGTTTTTCTAATACATTGATATTTGCATCTTCCTTCCTAGCCTGCATGTTTGACTATCTTACAGGCTGCATGTAATAAGTATCACATCAGGGCCCTTCTTCTACTCAATTCACAACTGTTCTATCACGACATAGATAAGAAAGCTGCATCTGCTTTTGTTGTGTAGTGGTAATCAGGTTTACCTGACGTGTGAAAGCCCCATGCTTTGAAAGTACACAGTAACAAAGAAACCGATGACTTTTATAAAAAGGTGTCATGTGTGTCTCTTACTTTGCACAAAAAGTGCCAGAGATGACTTCATTTGCAGTCACTTGAAAAGTAGGGATTCTCCAATAAATGGTAAATGGTTGAAACAAATCTGAAGAAATGCATGACATACCTGTGTGTGTGTGTGTATGCATGTATGTATATATAGGGAGAGAGAGAGCGTCAATATAAACAGACTTTATTTCAATCAAGCTGTCTTTTCTATCCTTCAGGAGCAGAATGTTCTGATCATCAGCGCTCCAGAATGTAGTGTTTTCTTGGCAAGCATCACATATTGTGATGTGTTAGCTAAAAGTTCCATATCCTAGAGACTGATATATTCCTCTGTACTTGTACCTTGGGTTTTCATCAAAACCTGGCATCATAAGCAGCTTTCTACTGCCACAGACTGGACAGCGAAACAATTTAAAATATCCCAGAAAAAGAAAATAAGCATGCTTAATCAGAGCTTTCTGGACAGGAAGGACATTTGAGCAAGTGAGGAATAAGCACTGCTTTTGTTAATTTGCATAGGCAGAATAGAGACTTCTGGGAAAAGGCCGAAATTACAGTCACAGAAAATGGCTGCATCTATAGAGAACGCTAAGAAGTGTTGGCAGCTTTTCCTCTGACCCTGGCCACTTTTACAAGCAATCCTATGATAGTCAGCAGGACCCACCCTAAAAAGGAAGGGGCATCCACTTGGACCCTTTCCACCTTTTCTAGATCGAGCCTGATTGAGCACTGATTGAGCAGATAAGCACATGTCATTCTCATTTCAGAAAGGTATTGGTTAGCTTGCTGCTAGCAGCTCAGTTATGTTATGATGTTAGAGGCTATGCAAGGAATGCTTTAGTCCAGCGATATGCAGTTTTTATTGCGCCTTGCATTCAGCAGGAAGATCTTTAGCTTGAATCTGTGGCCTAGGTATTCACCTTGGTATTTCTTTTGGCACAAAGTGAAGGAGTATTTGAGAGAAAATGCACAATGTGTTTCTTATGTTGTTATGAACAACTTGTTACTCTTTCTCATTAAGCTTCAGCCACTGCAGAAATATATAAATAAGGGCTGACTTCCTGTAAGACGTGTCCAAAGCTGGGACGGAATAAAAGGAGACACTTGTAAATGATAGTGCTATCGTTTGAGAAAGGGTAAGTTGAGACTGACTTTCATGCGTATTCACAGACCAAGCATCATAAAGATACCAGCATGATCTTCATTGCGGGCTTAGAGCCGGCATTAGCTTTTGAGAGGTAAGAGGATTTTGAGGGCTCGTTGGTCTAGGGGTATGATTCTCGCTTTGGGTGCGAGAGGTCCCGGGTTCAAATCCCGGACGAGCCCTTTTCTTGGTACTCTTTTCAAGTTGTTTTGAAGTTTGCGTTTCAAAACCAACATCAATTTTTTCTTTGCAGTAGTGGATAATTCTTTGCTAGAGTCTCATGCTTCAGCCCTGCCCAGTCTGAGCTAATACCAAACATCTGGTCTTGCATGGCATGTACGAGCGTTCAGCTAGGGATGTCGGGCAGGTTGCATGAAAGAAATCTAAAGCCAGAGGCCCATGGAATAGCCAGTTCGGAGCAGTTTCATTACAGAAAAATCAACTGTAGGTATCTGTTTCTGTAGTGTAGTGGTTATCACGTTTGCCTCACACGCGAAAGGTCCCCGGTTCGAAACCGGGCAGAAACAGTTGTTATATTGTGTTGGCTACAATGTTGATAGGTGCCGTTTTGCCATGGAATTGTCCAAGCCCTGAAGATTATTTCATGCAATCTCGTTCCAAGAAAGGGAATGCTCTCAAAACACTAAAGTAATCGGCGTGTGGATGTATCTGTTGGTTCTCAGACCTTGCTTTCAAAAGAGCCCTGCAATCGGTTCACTGCTCACCTAGAACAAGCATTAACATGGAGAATTGTTGGCACCAACAGGAATCTTATTTTAGTGGAGTGTTTCTGGCTTTGAGTGCAGAGGCCCTCGGCTCAATTCCAAGATGATCCTTCTCAAGGTGATGATACAAATGCATTGTCACCTTTACGTTTAATGTCAGAATCATTTATTTCCAGTTGGTGGTGTAAGAATGTTTGCAACAGTATGGCGATTTTTCCTAGCCATGCATGAATGAAAGCATATCACTCGCCTTTAGGTGTTTTTCTAATACATTGATATTTGCATCTTCCTTCCTAGCCTGCATGTTTGACTATCTTACAGGCTGCATGTAATAAGTATCACATCAGGGCCCTTCTTCTACTCAATTCACAACTGTTCTATCACGACATAGATAAGAAAGCTGCATCTGCTTTTGTTGTGTAGTGGTAATCAGGTTTACCTGACGTGTGAAAGCCCCATGCTTTGAAAGTACACAGTAACAAAGAAACCGATGACTTTTATAAAAAGGTGTCATGTGTGTCTCTTACTTTGCACAAAAAGTGCCAGAGATGACTTCATTTGCAGTCACTTGAAAAGTAGGGATTCTCCAATAAATGGTAAATGGTTGAAACAAATCTGAAGAAATGCATGACATACCTGTGTGTGTGTGTGTACGCATGTATGTATATATAGGGAGAGAGAGAGCGTCAATATAAACAGACTTTATTTCAATCAAGCTGTCTTTTCTATCCTTCAGGAGCAGAATGTTCTGATCATCAGCGCTCCAGAATGTAGTGTTTTCTTGGCAAGCATCACATATTGTGATGTTTTAGCTAAAAGTTCCATATCCTAGAGACTGATATATTCCTCTGTACTTGTACCTTGGGGATTCATCAAAACCTGGCATCATAAGCAGCTTTCTACTGCCACAGACTGGACAGCGAAACAATTTAAAATATCCCAGAAAAAGAAAATAAGCATGCTTAATCAGAGCTTTCTGGACAGGAAGGACATTTGAGCAAGTGAGGAATAAGCACTGCTTTTGTTAATTTGCATAGGCAGAATAGAGACTTCTGGGAAAAGGCCGAAATTACAGTCACAGAAAATGGCTGCATCTATAGAGAACGCTAAGAAGTGTTGGCAGCTTTTCCTCTGACCCTGGCCACTTTTACAAGCAATCCTATGATAGTCAGCAGGACCCACCCTAAAAAGGAAGGGGCATCCACTTGGACCCTTTCCACCTTTTCTAAATCTCGCCTGATCGAGCCCTGATCGAGCCGATAAGCACATGTAATTCTCATTTCAGAAAGGTATTGGTTAGCTTGCTGCTAGCAGCTCAGTTATGTTATGATGTTAGAGGCTATGCAAGGAATGCTTTAGTCCAGCGATATGCAGTTTTTATTGCGCCTTGCATTCAGCAGGAAGATCTTTAGCTTGAATCTCTGGCCTAGGTATTCACCTTGGTATTTTTTTTGGCACAAAGTGAAGGAGTATTTGAGAGAAAATGCACAATGTGTTTCTTATGTTGTTATGAACAACTTGTTACTCTTTCTCATTAAGCTTCAGCCACTGCAGAAATATATAAATAAGGGCTGACTTCCTGTAAGACGTGTCCAAAGCTGGGACGGAATAAAAGGAGACACTTGTAAATGATAGTGCTATCGTTTGAGAAAGGGTAAGTTGAGACTGACTTTCATGCGTATTCACAGACCAAGCATCATAAAGATACCAGCATGATCTTCATTGCGGGCTTAGAGCCGGTATTAGCTTTTGAGAGGTAAGAGGATTTTGAGGGCTCGTTGGTCTAGGGGTATGATTCTCGCTTTGGGTGCGAGAGGTCCCAGGTTCAAATCCCGGACGAGCCCTTTTCTTGGTACTCTTTTCAAGTTGTTTTGAAGTTTGCGTTTCAAAACCAACATCAATTTTTTCTTTGCAGTAGTGGATAATTCTTTGCTAGAGTCTCATGCTTCAGCCCTGCCCAGTCTGAGCTAATACCACACATCTGGTCTTGCATGGCATGTACGAGCGTTCAGCTAGGGATGTCGGGCAGGTTGCATGAAAGAAATCTAAAGCCAGAGGCCCATGGAATAGCCAGTTCGGAGCAGTTTCATTACAGAAAAATCAACTGTAGGTATCTGTTTCTGTAGTGTAGTGGTTATCACGTTCGCCTCACACGCGAAAGGTCCCCGGTTCGAAACCGGGTAGAAACAGTTGTTATATTGTGTTGGCTACAATGTTGATAGGTGCCGTTTTGCCATGGAATTGTCCAAGCCCTGAAGATTATTTCATGCAATCTCGTTCCAAGAAAGGGAATTCTCTCAAAACACTAAAGTAATCGGCGTGTGGATGTATCTGTTGGTTCTCAGACCTTGCTTTCAAAAGAGCCCTGCAATCGGTTCACTGCTCACCTAGAACAAGCATTAACATGGAGAATTGTTGGCACCAACAGGAATCTTATTTTAGTGGAGTGTTTCTGGCTTTGAGTGCAGAGGCCCTCGGCTCAATTCCAAGATGATCCTTCTCAGGGTGATGATACAAATGCATTGTCACCTTTACGTTTAATGTCAGAATCATTCGTTTCCAGTTGGTGGTGTAAGAATGTTTGCAACAGTATGGCGATTTTTCCTAGCCATGCATGAATGAAAGCATATCACTCGCCTTTAGGTGTTTTTCTAATACATTGATATTTGCATCTTCCTTCCTAGCCTGCATGTTTGACTATCTTACAGGCTGCATGTAATAAGTATCACATCAGGGCCCTTCTTCTACTCAATTCACAACTGTTCTATCACGACATAGATAAGAAAGCTGCATCTGCTTTTGTTGTGTAGTGGTAATCAGGTTTACCTGACGTGTGAAAGCCCCATGCTTTGAAAGTACACAGTAACAAAGAAACCGATGACTTTTATAAAAAGGTGTCATGTGTGTCTCTTACTTTGCACAAAAAGTGCCAGAGATGACTTCATTTGCAGTCACTTGAAAAGTAGGGATTCTCCAATAAATGGTAAATGGTTGAAACAAATCTGAAGAAATGCATGACATACCTGTGTGTGTGTGTGTATGCATGTATGTATATATAGGGAGAGAGAGAGCGTCAATATAAACAGACTTTATTTCAATCAAGCTGTCTTTTCTATCCTTCAGGAGCAGAATGTTCTGATCATCAGCGCTCCAGAATGTAGTGTTTTCTTGGCAAGCATCACATATTGTGATGTGTTAGCTAAAAGTTCCATATCCTAGAGACTGATATATTCCTCTGTACTTGTACCTTGGGTTTTCATCAAAACCTGGCATCATAAGCAGCTTTCTACTGCCACAGACTGGACAGCGAAACAATTTAAAATATCCCAGAAAAAGAAAATAAGCATGCTTAATCAGAGCTTTCTGGACAGGAAGGACATTTGAGCAAGTGAGGAATAAGCACTGCTTTTGTTAATTTGCATAGGCAGAATAGAGACTTCTGGGAAAAGGCCGAAATTACAGTCACAGAAAATGGCTGCATCTATAGAGAACGCTAAGAAGTGTTGGCAGCTTTTCCTCTGACCCTGGCCACTTTTACAAGCAATCCTATGATAGTCAGCAGGACCCACCCTAAAAAGGAAGGGGCATCCACTTGGACCCTTTCCACCTTTTCTAGATCGAGCCTGATTGAGCACTGATTGAGCAGATAAGCACATGTCATTCTCATTTCAGAAAGGTATTGGTTAGCTTGCTGCTAGCAGCTCAGTTATGTTATGATGTTAGAGGCTATGCAAGGAATGCTTTAGTCCAGCGATATGCAGTTTTTATTGCGCCTTGCATTCAGCAGGAAGATCTTTAGCTTGAATCTGTGGCCTAGGTATTCACCTTGGTATTTCTTTTGGCACAAAGTGAAGGAGTATTTGAGAGAAAATGCACAATGTGTTTCTTATGTTGTTATGAACAACTTGTTACTCTTTCTCATTAAGCTTCAGCCACTGCAGAAATATATAAATAAGGGCTGACTTCCTGTAAGACGTGTCCAAAGCTGGGACGGAATAAAAGGAGACACTTGTAAATGATAGTGCTATCGTTTGAGAAAGGGTAAGTTGAGACTGACTTTCATGCGTATTCACAGACCAAGCATCATAAAGATACCAGCATGATCTTCATTGCGGGCTTAGAGCCTCTATTAGCTTTTGAGAGGTAAGAGGATTTTGAGGGCTCGTTGGTCTAGGGGTATGATTCTCGCTTTGGGTGCGAGAGGTCCCGGGTTCAAATCCCGGACGAGCCCTTTTCTTGGTACTCTTTTCAAGTTGTTTTGAAGTTTGCGTTTCAAAACCAACATCAATTTTTTCTTTGCAGTAGTGGATAATTCTTTGCTAGAGTCTCATGCTTCAGCCCTGCCCAGTCTGAGCTAATACCAAACATCTGGTCTTGCATGGCATGTACGAGCGTTCAGCTAGGGATGTCGGGCAGGTTGCATGAAAGAAATCTAAAGCCAGAGGCCCATGGAATAGCCAGTTCGGAGCAGTTTCATTACAGAAAAATCAACTGTAGGTATCTGTTTCTGTAGTGTAGTGGTTATCACGTTTGCCTCACACGCGAAAGGTCCCCGGTTCGAAACCGGGCAGAAACAGTTGTTATATTGTGTTGGCTACAATGTTGATAGGTGCCGTTTTGCCATGGAATTGTCCAAGCCCTGAAGATTATTTCATGCAATCTCGTTCCAAGAAAGGGAATGCTCTCAAAACACTAAAGTAATCGGCGTGTGGATGTATCTGTTGGTTCTCAGACCTTGCTTTCAAAAGAGCCCTGCAATCGGTTCACTGCTCACCTAGAACAAGCATTAACATGGAGAATTGTTGGCACCAACAGGAATCTTATTTTAGTGGAGTGTTTCTGGCTTTGAGTGCAGAGGCCCTCGGCTCAATTCCAAGATGATCCTTCTCAAGGTGATGATACAAATGCATTGTCACCTTTACGTTTAATGTCAGAATCATTTATTTCCAGTTGGTGGTGTAAGAATGTTTGCAACAGTATGGCGATTTTTCCTAGCCATGCATGAATGAAAGCATATCACTCGCCTTTAGGTGTTTTTCTAATACATTGATATTTGCATCTTCCTTCCTAGCCTGCATGTTTGACTATCTTACAGGCTGCATGTAATAAGTATCACATCAGGGCCCTTCTTCTACTCAATTCACAACTGTTCTATCACGACATAGATAAGAAAGCTGCATCTGCTTTTGTTGTGTAGTGGTAATCAGGTTTACCTGACGTGTGAAAGCCCCATGCTTTGAAAGTACACAGTAACAAAGAAACCGATGACTTTTATAAAAAGGTGTCATGTGTGTCTCTTACTTTGCACAAAAAGTGCCAGAGATGACTTCATTTGCAGTCACTTGAAAAGTAGGGATTCTCCAATAAATGGTAAATGGTTGAAACAAATCTGAAGAAATGCATGACATACCTGTGTGTGTGTGTGTACGCATGTATGTATATATAGGGAGAGAGAGAGCGTCAATATAAACAGACTTTATTTCAATCAAGCTGTCTTTTCTATCCTTCAGGAGCAGAATGTTCTGATCATCAGCGCTCCAGAATGTAGTGTTTTCTTGGCAAGCATCACATATTGTGATGTTTTAGCTAAAAGTTCCATATCCTAGAGACTGATATATTCCTCTGTACTTGTACCTTGGGGATTCATCAAAACCTGGCATCATAAGCAGCTTTCTACTGCCACAGACTGGACAGCGAAACAATTTAAAATATCCCAGAAAAAGAAAATAAGCATGCTTAATCAGAGCTTTCTGGACAGGAAGGACATTTGAGCAAGTGAGGAATAAGCACTGCTTTTGTTAATTTGCATAGGCAGAATAGAGACTTCTGGGAAAAGGCCGAAATTACAGTCACAGAAAATGGCTGCATCTATAGAGAACGCTAAGAAGTGTTGGCAGCTTTTCCTCTGACCCTGGCCACTTTTACAAGCAATCCTATGATAGTCAGCAGGACCCACCCTAAAAAGGAAGGGGCATCCACTTGGACCCTTTCCACCTTTTCTAAATCTCGCCTGATCGAGCCCTGATCGAGCCGATAAGCACATGTAATTCTCATTTCAGAAAGGTATTGGTTAGCTTGCTGCTAGCAGCTCAGTTATGTTATGATGTTAGAGGCTATGCAAGGAATGCTTTAGTCCAGCGATATGCAGTTTTTATTGCGCCTTGCATTCAGCAGGAAGATCTTTAGCTTGAATCTCTGGCCTAGGTATTCACCTTGGTATTTTTTTTGGCACAAAGTGAAGGAGTATTTGAGAGAAAATGCACAATGTGTTTCTTATGTTGTTATGAACAACTTGTTACTCTTTCTCATTAAGCTTCAGCCACTGCAGAAATATATAAATAAGGGCTGACTTCCTGTAAGACGTGTCCAAAGCTGGGACGGAATAAAAGGAGACACTTGTAAATGATAGTGCTATCGTTTGAGAAAGGGTAAGTTGAGACTGACTTTCATGCGTATTCACAGACCAAGCATCATAAAGATACCAGCATGATCTTCATTGCGGGCTTAGAGCCGGTATTAGCTTTTGAGAGGTAAGAGGATTTTGAGGGCTCGTTGGTCTAGGGGTATGATTCTCGCTTTGGGTGCGAGAGGTCCCAGGTTCAAATCCCGGACGAGCCCTTTTCTTGGTACTCTTTTCAAGTTGTTTTGAAGTTTGCGTTTCAAAACCAACATCAATTTTTTCTTTGCAGTAGTGGATAATTCTTTGCTAGAGTCTCATGCTTCAGCCCTGCCCAGTCTGAGCTAATACCACACATCTGGTCTTGCATGGCATGTACGAGCGTTCAGCTAGGGATGTCGGGCAGGTTGCATGAAAGAAATCTAAAGCCAGAGGCCCATGGAATAGCCAGTTCGGAGCAGTTTCATTACAGAAAAATCAACTGTAGGTATCTGTTTCTGTAGTGTAGTGGTTATCACGTTCGCCTCACACGCGAAAGGTCCCCGGTTCGAAACCGGGTAGAAACAGTTGTTATATTGTGTTGGCTACAATGTTGATAGGTGCCGTTTTGCCATGGAATTGTCCAAGCCCTGAAGATTATTTCATGCAATCTCGTTCCAAGAAAGGGAATTCTCTCAAAACACTAAAGTAATCGGCGTGTGGATGTATCTGTTGGTTCTCAGACCTTGCTTTCAAAAGAGCCCTGCAATCGGTTCACTGCTCACCTAGAACAAGCATTAACATGGAGAATTGTTGGCACCAACAGGAATCTTATTTTAGTGGAGTGTTTCTGGCTTTGAGTGCAGAGGCCCTCGGCTCAATTCCAAGATGATCCTTCTCAGGGTGATGATACAAATGCATTGTCACCTTTACGTTTAATGTCAGAATCATTCGTTTCCAGTTGGTGGTGTAAGAATGTTTGCAACAGTATGGCGATTTTTCCTAGCCATGCATGAATGAAAGCATATCACTCGCCTTTAGGTGTTTTTCTAATACATTGATATTTGCATCTTCCTTCCTAGCCTGCATGTTTGACTATCTTACAGGCTGCATGTAATAAGTATCACATCAGGGCCCTTCTTCTACTCAATTCACAACTGTTCTATCACGACATAGATAAGAAAGCTGCATCTGCTTTTGTTGTGTAGTGGTAATCAGGTTTACCTGACGTGTGAAAGCCCCATGCTTTGAAAGTACACAGTAACAAAGAAACCGATGACTTTTATAAAAAGGTGTCATGTGTGTCTCTTACTTTGCACAAAAAGTGCCAGAGATGACTTCATTTGCAGTCACTTGAAAAGTAGGGATTCTCCAATAAATGGTAAATGGTTGAAACAAATCTGAAGAAATGCATGACATACCTGTGTGTGTGTGTGTATGCATGTATGTATATATAGGGAGAGAGAGAGCGTCAATATAAACAGACTTTATTTCAATCAAGCTGTCTTTTCTATCCTTCAGGAGCAGAATGTTCTGATCATCAGCGCTCCAGAATGTAGTGTTTTCTTGGCAAGCATCACATATTGTGATGTGTTAGCTAAAAGTTCCATATCCTAGAGACTGATATATTCCTCTGTACTTGTACCTTGGGTTTTCATCAAAACCTGGCATCATAAGCAGCTTTCTACTGCCACAGACTGGACAGCGAAACAATTTAAAATATCCCAGAAAAAGAAAATAAGCATGCTTAATCAGAGCTTTCTGGACAGGAAGGACATTTGAGCAAGTGAGGAATAAGCACTGCTTTTGTTAATTTGCATAGGCAGAATAGAGACTTCTGGGAAAAGGCCGAAATTACAGTCACAGAAAATGGCTGCATCTATAGAGAACGCTAAGAAGTGTTGGCAGCTTTTCCTCTGACCCTGGCCACTTTTACAAGCAATCCTATGATAGTCAGCAGGACCCACCCTAAAAAGGAAGGGGCATCCACTTGGACCCTTTCCACCTTTTCTAAATCTCGCCTGATCGAGCCTGATTGAGCACTGATTGAGCAGATAAGCACATGTCATTCTCATTTCAGAAAGGTATTGGTTAGCTTGCTGCTAGCAGCTCAGTTATGTTATGATGTTAGAGGCTATGCAAGGAATGCTTTAGTCCAGCGATATGCAGTTTTTATTGCGCCTTGCATTCAGCAGGAAGATCTTTAGCTTGAATCTGTGGCCTAGGTATTCACCTTGGTATTTCTTTTGGCACAAAGTGAAGGAGTATTTGAGAGAAAATGCACAATGTGTTTCTTATGTTGTTATGAACAACTTGTTACTCTTTCTCATTAAGCTTCAGCCACTGAAGAAATATATAAATAAGGGCTGACTTCCTGTAAGACGTGTCCAAAGCTGGGACGGAATAAAAGGAGACACTTGTAAATGATAGTGCTATCGTTTGAGAAAGGGTAAGTTGAGACTGACTTTCATGCGTATTCACAGACCAAGCATCATAAAGATACCAGCATGATCTTCATTGCGGGCTTAGAGCCGGTATTAGCTTTTGAGAGGTAAGAGGATTTTGAGGGCTCGTTGGTCTAGGGGTATGATTCTCGCTTTGGGTGCGAGAGGTCCCGGGTTCAAATCCCGGACGAGCCCTTTTCTTGGTACTCTTTTCAAGTTGTTTTGAAGTTTGCGTTTCAAAACCAACATCAATTTTTTCTTTGCAGTAGTGGATAATTCTTTGCTAGAGTCTCATGCTTCAGCCCTGCCCAGTCTGAGCTAATACCAAACATCTGGTCTTGCATGGCATGTACGAGCGTTCAGCTAGGGATGTCGGGCAGGTTGCATGAAAGAAATCTAAAGCCAGAGGCCCATGGAATAGCCAGTTCGGAGCAGTTTCATTACAGAAAAATCAACTGTAGGTATCTGTTTCTGTAGTGTAGTGGTTATCACGTTTGCCTCACACGCGAAAGGTCCCCGGTTCGAAACCGGGCAGAAACAGTTGTTATATTGTGTTGGCTACAATGTTGATAGGTGCCGTTTTGCCATGGAATTGTCCAAGCCCTGAAGATTATTTCATGCAATCTCGTTCCAAGAAAGGGAATTCTCTCAAAACACTAAAGTAATCGGCGTGTGGATGTATCTGTTGGTTCTCAGACCTTGCTTTCAAAAGAGCCCTGCAATCGGTTCACTGCTCACCTAGAACAAGCATTAACATGGAGAATTGTTGGCACCAACAGGAATCTTATTTTAGTGGAGTGTTTCTGGCTTTGAGTGCAGAGGCCCTCGGCTCAATTCCAAGATGATCCTTCTCAAGGTGATGATACAAATGCATTGTCACCTTTACGTTTAATGTCAGAATCATTTATTTCCAGTTGGTGGTGTAAGAATGTTTGCAACAGTATGGCGATTTTTCCTAGCCATGCATGAATGAAAGCATATCACTCGCCTTTAGGTGTTTTTCTAATACATTGATATTTGCATCTTCCTTCCTAGCCTGCATGTTTGACTATCTTACAGGCTGCATGTAATAAGTATCACATCAGGGCCCTTCTTCTACTCAATTCACAACTGTTCTATCACGACATAGATAAGAAAGCTGCATCTGCTTTTGTTGTGTAGTGGTAATCAGGTTTACCTGACGTGTGAAAGCCCCATGCTTTGAAAGTACACAGTAAAAAAGAAACCGATGACTTTTATAAAAAGGTGTCATGTGTGTCTCTTACTTTGCACAAAAAGTGCCAGAGATGACTTCATTTGCAGTCACTTGAAAAGTAGGGATTCTCCAATAAATGGTAAATGGTTGAAACAAATCTGAAGAAATGCATGACATACCTGTGTGTGTGTGTGTACGCATGTATGTATATATAGGGAGAGAGAGAGCGTCAATATAAACAGACTTTATTTCAATCAAGCTGTCTTTTCTATCCTTCAGGAGCAGAATGTTCTGATCATCAGCGCTCCAGAATGTAGTGTTTTCTTGGCAAGCATCACATATTGTGATGTGTTAGCTAAAAGTTCCATATCCTAGAGACTGATATATTCCTCTGTACTTGTACCTTGGGGATTCATCAAAACCTGGCATCATAAGCAGCTTTCTACTGCCACAGACTGGACAGCGAAACAATTTAAAATATCCCAGAAAAAGAAAATAAGCATGCTTAATCAGAGCTTTCTGGACAGGAAGGACATTTGAGCAAGTGAGGAATAAGCACTGCTTTTGTTAATTTGCATAGGCAGAATAGAGACTTCTGGGAAAAGGCCGAAATTACAGTCACAGAAAATGGCTGCATCTATAGAGAACGCTAAGAAGTGTTGGCAGCTTTTCCTCTGACCCTGGCCACTTTTACAAGCAATCCTATGATAGTCAGCAGGACCCACCCTAAAAAGGAAGGGGCATCCACTTGGACCCTTTCCACCTTTTCTAAATCTCGCCTGATCGAGCCTGATTGAGCACTGATTGAGCAGATAAGCACATGTCATTCTCATTTCAGAAAGGTATTGGTTAGCTTGCTGCTAGCAGCTCAGTTATGTTATGATGTTAGAGGCTATGCAAGGAATGCTTTAGTCCAGCGATATGCAGTTTTTATTGCGCCTTGCATTCAGCAGGAAGATCTTTAGCTTGAATCTGTGGCCTAGGTATTCACCTTGGTATTTCTTTTGGCACAAAGTGAAGGAGTATTTGAGAGAAAATGCACAATGTGTTTCTTATGTTGTTATGAACAACTTGTTACTCTTTCTCATTAAGCTTCAGCCACTGAAGAAATATATAAATAAGGGCTGACTTCCTGTAAGACGTGTCCAAAGCTGGGACGGAATAAAAGGAGACACTTGTAAATGATAGTGCTATCGTTTGAGAAAGGGTAAGTTGAGACTGACTTTCATGCGTATTCACAGACCAAGCATCATAAAGATACCAGCATGATCTTCATTGCGGGCTTAGAGCCGGTATTAGCTTTTGAGAGGTAAGAGGATTTTGAGGGCTCGTTGGTCTAGGGGTATGATTCTCGCTTTGGGTGCGAGAGGTCCCGGGTTCAAATCCCGGACGAGCCCTTTTCTTGGTACTCTTTTCAAGTTGTTTTGAAGTTTGCGTTTCAAAACCAACATCAATTTTTTCTTTGCAGTAGTGGATAATTCTTTGCTAGAGTCTCATGCTTCAGCCCTGCCCAGTCTGAGCTAATACCAAACATCTGGTCTTGCATGGCATGTACGAGCGTTCAGCTAGGGATGTCGGGCAGGTTGCATGAAAGAAATCTAAAGCCAGAGGCCCATGGAATAGCCAGTTCGGAGCAGTTTCATTACAGAAAAATCAACTGTAGGTATCTGTTTCTGTAGTGTAGTGGTTATCACGTTTGCCTCACACGCGAAAGGTCCCCGGTTCGAAACCGGGCAGAAACAGTTGTTATATTGTGTTGGCTACAATGTTGATAGGTGCCGTTTTGCCATGGAATTGTCCAAGCCCTGAAGATTATTTCATGCAATCTCGTTCCAAGAAAGGGAATTCTCTCAAAACACTAAAGTAATCGGCGTGTGGATGTATCTGTTGGTTCTCAGACCTTGCTTTCAAAAGAGCCCTGCAATCGGTTCACTGCTCACCTAGAACAAGCATTAACATGGAGAATTGTTGGCACCAACAGGAATCTTATTTTAGTGGAGTGTTTCTGGCTTTGAGTGCAGAGGCCCTCGGCTCAATTCCAAGATGATCCTTCTCAAGGTGATGATACAAATGCATTGTCACCTTTACGTTTAATGTCAGAATCATTTATTTCCAGTTGGTGGTGTAAGAATGTTTGCAACAGTATGGCGATTTTTCCTAGCCATGCATGAATTTAAGCATATCACTCGCCTTTAGGTGTTTTTCTAATACATTGATATTTGCATCTTCCTTCCTAGCCTGCATGTTTGACTATCTTACAGGCTGCATGTAATAAGTATCACATCAGGGCCCTTCTTCTACTCAATTCACAACTGTTCTATCACGACATAGATAAGAAAGCTGCATCTGCTTTTGTTGTGTAGTGGTAATCAGGTTTACCTGACGTGTGAAAGCCCCATGCTTTGAAAGTACACAGTAACAAAGAAACCGATGACTTTTATAAAAAGGTGTCATGTGTGTCTCTTACTTTGCACAAAAAGTGCCAGAGATGACTTCATTTGCAGTCACTTGAAAAGTAGGGATTCTCCAATAAATGGTAAATGGTTGAAACAAATCTGAAGAAATGCATGACATACCTGTGTGTGTGTGTGTATGCATGTATGTATATATGGGGAGAGAGAGAGCGTCAATATAAACAGACTTTATTTCAATCAAGCTGTCTTTTCTATCCTTCAGGAGCAGAATGTTCTGATCATCAGCGCTCCAGAATGTAGTGTTTTCTTGGCAAGCATCACATATTGTGATGTGTTAGCTAAAAGTTCCATATCCTAGAGACTGATATATTCCTCTGTACTTGTACCTTGGGGATTCATCAAAACCTGGCATCATAAGCAGCTTTCTACTGCCACAGACTGGACAGCGAAACAATTTAAAATATCCCAGAAAAAGAAAATAAGCATGCTTAATCAGAGCTTTCTGGACAGGAAGGACATTTGAGCAAGTGAGGAATAAGCACTGCTTTTGTTAATTTGCATAGGCAGAATAGAGACTTCTGGGAAAAGGCCGAAATTACAGTCACAGAAAATGGCTGCATCTATAGAGAACGCTAAGAAGTGTTGGCAGCTTTTCCTCTGACCCTGGCCACTTTTACAAGCAATCCTATGATAGTCAGCAGGACCCACCCTAAAAAGGAAGGGGCATCCACTTGGACCCTTTCCACCTTTTCTAAATCTCGCCTGATCGAGCACTGATTGAGCAGATAAGCACATGTCATTCTCATTTCAGAAAGGTATTGGTTAGCTTGCTGCTAGCAGCTCAGTTATGTTATGATGTTAGAGGCTATGCAAGGAATGCTTTAGTCCAGCGATATGCAGTTTTTATTGCGCCTTGCATTCAGCAGGAAGATCTTTAGCTTGAATCTGTGGCCTAGGTATTCACCTTGGTATTTCTTTTGGCACAAAGTGAAGGAGTATTTGAGAGAAAATGCACAATGTGTTTCTTATGTTGTTATGAACAACTTGTTACTCTTTCTCATTAAGCTTCAGCCACTGAAGAAATATATAAATAAGGGCTGACTTCCTGTAAGACGTGTCCAAAGCTGGGACGGAATAAAAGGAGACACTTGTAAATGATAGTGCTATCGTTTGAGAAAGGGTAAGTTGAGACTGACTTTCATGGGTATTCACAGACCAAGCATCATAAAGATACCAGCATGATCTTCATTGCGGGCTTAGAGCCGGTATTAGCTTTTGAGAGGTAAGAGGATTTTGAGGGCTCGTTGGTCTAGGGGTATGATTCTCGCTTTGGGTGCGAGAGGTCCCGGGTTCAAATCCCGGACGAGCCCTTTTCTTGGTACTCTTTTCAAGTTGTTTTGAAGTTTGCGTTTCAAAACCAACATCAATTTTTTCTTTGCAGTAGTGGATAATTCTTTGCTAGAGTCTCATGCTTCAGCCCTGCCCAGTCTGAGCTAATACCAAACATCTGGTCTTGCATGGCATGTACGAGCGTTCAGCTAGGGATGTCGGGCAGGTTGCATGAAAGAAATCTAAAGCCAGAGGCCCATGGAATAGCCAGTTCGGAGCAGTTTCATTACAGAAAAATCAACTGTAGGTATCTGTTTCTGTAGTGTAGTGGTTATCACGTTTGCCTCACACGCGAAAGGTCCCCGGTTCGAAACCGGGCAGAAACAGTTGTTATATTGTGTTGGCTACAATGTTGATAGGTGCCGTTTTGCCATGGAATTGTCCAAGCCCTGAAGATTATTTCATGCAATCTCGTTCCAAGAAAGGGAATTCTCTCAAAACACTAAAGTAATCGGCGTGTGGATGTATCTGTTGGTTCTCAGACCTTGCTTTCAAAAGAGCCCTGCAATCGGTTCACTGCTCACCTAGAACAAGCATTAACATGGAGAATTGTTGGCACCAACAGGAATCTTATTTTAGTGGAGTGTTTCTGGCTTTGAGTGCAGAGGCCCTCGGCTCAATTCCAAGATGATCCTTCTCAAGGTGATGATACAAATGCATTGTCACCTTTACGTTTAATGTCAGAATCATTTATTTCCAGTTGGTGGTGTAAGAATGTTTGCAACAGTATGGCGATTTTTCCTAGCCATGCATGAATGAAAGCATATCACTCGCCTTTAGGTGTTTTTCTAATACATTGATATTTGCATCTTCCTTCCTAGCCTGCATGTTTGACTATCTTACAGGCTGCATGTAATAAGTATCACATCAGGGCCCTTCTTCTACTCAATTCACAACTGTTCTATCACGACATAGATAAGAAAGCTGCATCTGCTTTTGTTGTGTAGTGGTAATCAGGTTTACCTGACGTGTGAAAGCCCCATGCTTTGAAAGTACACAGTAACAAAGAAACCGATGACTTTTATAAAAAGGTGTCATGTGTGTCTCTTACTTTGCACAAAAAGTGCCAGAGATGACTTCATTTGCAGTCACTTGAAAAGTAGGGATTCTCCAATAAATGGTAAATGGTTGAAACAAATCTGAAGAAATGCATGACATACCTGTGTGTGTGTGTGTACGCATGTATGTATATATAGGGAGAGAGAGAGCGTCAATATAAACAGACTTTATTTCAATCAAGCTGTCTTTTCTATCCTTCAGGAGCAGAATGTTCTGATCATCAGCGCTCCAGAATGTAGTGTTTTCTTGGCAAGCATCACATATTGTGATGTGTTAGCTAAAAGTTCCATATCCTAGAGACTGATATATTCCTCTGTACTTGTACCTTGGGGATTCATCAAAACCTGGCATCATAAGCAGCTTTCTACTGCCACAGACTGGACAGCGAAACAATTTAAAATATCCCAGAAAAAGAAAATAAGCATGCTTAATCAGAGCTTTCTGGACAGGAAGGACATTTGAGCAAGTGAGGAATAAGCACTGCTTTTGTTAATTTGCATAGGCAGAATAGAGACTTCTGGGAAAAGGCCGAAATTACAGTCACAGAAAATGGCTGCATCTATAGAGAACGCTAAGAAGTGTTGGCAGCTTTTCCTCTGACCCTGGCCACTTTTACAAGCAATCCTATGATAGTCAGCAGGACCCACCCTAAAAAGGAAGGGGCATCCACTTGGACCCTTTCCACCTTTTCTAAATCTCGCCTGATCGAGCACTGATTGAGCAGATAAGCACATGTCATTCTCATTTCAGAAAGGTATTGGTTAGCTTGCTGCTAGCAGCTCAGTTATGTTATGATGTTAGAGGCTATGCAAGGAATGCTTTAGTCCAGCGATATGCAGTTTTTATTGCGCCTTGCATTCAGCAGGAAGATCTTTAGCTTGAATCTGTGGCCTAGGTATTCACCTTGGTATTTCTTTTGGCACAAAGTGAAGGAGTATTTGAGAGAAAATGCACAATGTGTTTCTTATGTTGTTATGAACAACTTGTTACTCTTTCTCATTAAGCTTCAGCCACTGAAGAAATATATAAATAAGGGCTGACTTCCTGTAAGACGTGTCCAAAGCTGGGACGGAATAAAAGGAGACACTTGTAAATGATAGTGCTATCGTTTGAGAAAGGGTAAGTTGAGACTGACTTTCATGCGTATTCACAGACCAAGCATCATAAAGATACCAGCATGATCTTCATTGCGGGCTTAGAGCCGGTATTAGCTTTTGAGAGGTAAGAGGATTTTGAGGGCTCGTTGGTCTAGGGGTATGATTCTCGCTTTGGGTGCGAGAGGTCCCGGGTTCAAATCCCGGACGAGCCCTTTTCTTGGTACTCTTTTCAAGTTGTTTTGAAGTTTGCGTTTCAAAACCAACATCAATTTTTTCTTTGCAGTAGTGGATAATTCTTTGCTAGAGTCTCATGCTTCAGCCCTGCCCAGTCTGAGCTAATACCAAACATCTGGTCTTGCATGGCATGTACGAGCGTTCAGCTAGGGATGTCGGGCAGGTTGCATGAAAGAAATCTAAAGCCAGAGGCCCATGGAATAGCCAGTTCGGAGCAGTTTCATTACAGAAAAATCAACTGTAGGTATCTGTTTCTGTAGTGTAGTGGTTATCACGTTTGCCTCACACGCGAAAGGTCCCCGGTTCGAAACCGGGCAGAAACAGTTGTTATATTGTGTTGGCTACAATGTTGATAGGTGCCGTTTTGCCATGGAATTGTCCAAGCCCTGAAGATTATTTCATGCAATCTCGTTCCAAGAAAGGGAATTCTCTCAAAACACTAAAGTAATCGGCGTGTGGATGTATCTGTTGGTTCTCAGACCTTGCTTTCAAAAGAGCCCTGCAATCGGTTCACTGCTCACCTAGAACAAGCATTAACATGGAGAATTGTTGGCACCAACAGGAATCTTATTTTAGTGGAGTGTTTCTGGCTTTGAGTGCAGAGGCCCTCGGCTCAATTCCAAGATGATCCTTCTCAAGGTGATGATACAAATGCATTGTCACCTTTACGTTTAATGTCAGAATCATTTATTTCCAGTTGGTGGTGTAAGAATGTTTGCAACAGTATGGCGATTTTTCCTAGCCATGCATGAATGAAAGCATATCACTCGCCTTTAGGTGTTTTTCTAATACATTGATATTTGCATCTTCCTTCCTAGCCTGCATGTTTGACTATCTTACAGGCTGCATGTAATAAGTATCACATCAGGGCCCTTCTTCTACTCAATTCACAACTGTTCTATCACGACATAGATAAGAAAGCTGCATCTGCTTTTGTTGTGTAGTGGTAATCAGGTTTACCTGACGTGTGAAAGCCCCATGCTTTGAAAGTACACAGTAACAAAGAAACCGATGACTTTTATAAAAAGGTGTCATGTGTGTCTCTTACTTTGCACAAAAAGTGCCAGAGATGACTTCATTTGCAGTCACTTGAAAAGTAGGGATTCTCCAATAAATGGTAAATGGTTGAAACAAATCTGAAGAAATGCATGACATACCTGTGTGTGTGTGTGTACGCATGTATGTATATATAGGGAGAGAGAGAGCGTCAATATAAACAGACTTTATTTCAATCAAGCTGTCTTTTCTATCCTTCAGGAGCAGAATGTTCTGATCATCAGCGCTCCAGAATGTAGTGTTTTCTTGGCAAGCATCACATATTGTGATGTGTTAGCTAAAAGTTCCATATCCTAGAGACTGATATATTCCTCTGTACTTGTACCTTGGGGATTCATCAAAACCTGGCATCATAAGCAGCTTTCTACTGCCACAGACTGGACAGCGAAACAATTTAAAATATCCCAGAAAAAGAAAATAAGCATGCTTAATCAGAGCTTTCTGGACAGGAAGGACATTTGAGCAAGTGAGGAATAAGCACTGCTTTTGTTAATTTGCATAGGCAGAATAGAGACTTCTGGGAAAAGGCCGAAATTACAGTCACAGAAAATGGCTGCATCTATAGAGAACGCTAAGAAGTGTTGGCAGCTTTTCCTCTGACCCTGGCCACTTTTACAAGCAATCCTATGATAGTCAGCAGGACCCACCCTAAAAAGGAAGGGGCATCCACTTGGACCCTTTCCACCTTTTCTAAATCTCGCCTGATCGAGCCTGATTGAGCACTGATTGAGCAGATAAGCACATGTCATTCTCATTTCAGAAAGGTATTGGTTAGCTTGCTGCTAGCAGCTCAGTTATGTTATGATGTTAGAGGCTATGCAAGGAATGCTTTAGTCCAGCGATATGCAGTTTTTATTGCGCCTTGCATTCAGCAGGAAGATCTTTAGCTTGAATCTGTGGCCTAGGTATTCACCTTGGTATTTCTTTTGGCACAAAGTGAAGGAGTATTTGAGAGAAAATGCACAATGTGTTTCTTATGTTGTTATGAACAACTTGTTACTCTTTCTCATTAAGCTTCAGCCACTGAAGAAATATATAAATAAGGGCTGACTTCCTGTAAGACGTGTCCAAAGCTGGGACGGAATAAAAGGAGACACTTGTAAATGATAGTGCTATCGTTTGAGAAAGGGTAAGTTGAGACTGACTTTCATGCGTATTCACAGACCAAGCATCATAAAGATACCAGCATGATCTTCATTGCGGGCTTAGAGCCGGTATTAGCTTTTGAGAGGTAAGAGGATTTTGAGGGCTCGTTGGTCTAGGGGTATGATTCTCGCTTTGGGTGCGAGAGGTCCCGGGTTCAAATCCCGGACGAGCCCTTTTCTTGGTACTCTTTTCAAGTTGTTTTGAAGTTTGCGTTTCAAAACCAACATCAATTTTTTCTTTGCAGTAGTGGATAATTCTTTGCTAGAGTCTCATGCTTCAGCCCTGCCCAGTCTGAGCTAATACCAAACATCTGGTCTTGCATGGCATGTACGAGCGTTCAGCTAGGGATGTCGGGCAGGTTGCATGAAAGAAATCTAAAGCCAGAGGCCCATGGAATAGCCAGTTCGGAGCAGTTTCATTACAGAAAAATCAACTGTAGGTATCTGTTTCTGTAGTGTAGTGGTTATCACGTTTGCCTCACACGCGAAAGGTCCCCGGTTCGAAACCGGGCAGAAACAGTTGTTATATTGTGTTGGCTACAATGTTGATAGGTGCCGTTTTGCCATGGAATTGTCCAAGCCCTGAAGATTATTTCATGCAATCTCGTTCCAAGAAAGGGAATTCTCTCAAAACACTAAAGTAATCGGCGTGTGGATGTATCTGTTGGTTCTCAGACCTTGCTTTCAAAAGAGCCCTGCAATCGGTTCACTGCTCACCTAGAACAAGCATTAACATGGAGAATTGTTGGCACCAACAGGAATCTTATTTTAGTGGAGTGTTTCTGGCTTTGAGTGCAGAGGCCCTCGGCTCAATTCCAAGATGATCCTTCTCAAGGTGATGATACAAATGCATTGTCACCTTTACGTTTAATGTCAGAATCATTTATTTCCAGTTGGTGGTGTAAGAATGTTTGCAACAGTATGGCGATTTTTCCTAGCCATGCATGAATTTAAGCATATCACTCGCCTTTAGGTGTTTTTCTAATACATTGATATTTGCATCTTCCTTCCTAGCCTGCATGTTTGACTATCTTACAGGCTGCATGTAATAAGTATCACATCAGGGCCCTTCTTCTACTCAATTCACAACTGTTCTATCACGACATAGATAAGAAAGCTGCATCTGCTTTTGTTGTGTAGTGGTAATCAGGTTTACCTGACGTGTGAAAGCCCCATGCTTTGAAAGTACACAGTAACAAAGAAACCGATGACTTTTATAAAAAGGTGTCATGTGTGTCTCTTACTTTGCACAAAAAGTGCCAGAGATGACTTCATTTGCAGTCACTTGAAAAGTAGGGATTCTCCAATAAATGGTAAATGGTTGAAACAAATCTGAAGAAATGCATGACATACCTGTGTGTGTGTGTGTATGCATGTATGTATATATGGGGAGAGAGAGAGCGTCAATATAAACAGACTTTATTTCAATCAAGCTGTCTTTTCTATCCTTCAGGAGCAGAATGTTCTGATCATCAGCGCTCCAGAATGTAGTGTTTTCTTGGCAAGCATCACATATTGTGATGTGTTAGCTAAAAGTTCCATATCCTAGAGACTGATATATTCCTCTGTACTTGTACCTTGGGGATTCATCAAAACCTGGCATCATAAGCAGCTTTCTACTGCCACAGACTGGACAGCGAAACAATTTAAAATATCCCAGAAAAAGAAAATAAGCATGCTTAATCAGAGCTTTCTGGACAGGAAGGACATTTGAGCAAGTGAGGAATAAGCACTGCTTTTGTTAATTTGCATAGGCAGAATAGAGACTTCTGGGAAAAGGCCGAAATTACAGTCACAGAAAATGGCTGCATCTATAGAGAACGCTAAGAAGTGTTGGCAGCTTTTCCTCTGACCCTGGCCACTTTTACAAGCAATCCTATGATAGTCAGCAGGACCCACCCTAAAAAGGAAGGGGCATCCACTTGGACCCTTTCCACCTTTTCTAAATCTCGCCTGATCGAGCACTGATTGAGCAGATAAGCACATGTCATTCTCATTTCAGAAAGGTATTGGTTAGCTTGCTGCTAGCAGCTCAGTTATGTTATGATGTTAGAGGCTATGCAAGGAATGCTTTAGTCCAGCGATATGCAGTTTTTATTGCGCCTTGCATTCAGCAGGAAGATCTTTAGCTTGAATCTGTGGCCTAGGTATTCACCTTGGTATTTCTTTTGGCACAAAGTGAAGGAGTATTTGAGAGAAAATGCACAATGTGTTTCTTATGTTGTTATGAACAACTTGTTACTCTTTCTCATTAAGCTTCAGCCACTGAAGAAATATATAAATAAGGGCTGACTTCCTGTAAGACGTGTCCAAAGCTGGGACGGAATAAAAGGAGACACTTGTAAATGATAGTGCTATCGTTTGAGAAAGGGTAAGTTGAGACTGACTTTCATGGGTATTCACAGACCAAGCATCATAAAGATACCAGCATGATCTTCATTGCGGGCTTAGAGCCGGTATTAGCTTTTGAGAGGTAAGAGGATTTTGAGGGCTCGTTGGTCTAGGGGTATGATTCTCGCTTTGGGTGCGAGAGGTCCCGGGTTCAAATCCCGGACGAGCCCTTTTCTTGGTACTCTTTTCAAGTTGTTTTGAAGTTTGCGTTTCAAAACCAACATCAATTTTTTCTTTGCAGTAGTGGATAATTCTTTGCTAGAGTCTCATGCTTCAGCCCTGCCCAGTCTGAGCTAATACCAAACATCTGGTCTTGCATGGCATGTACGAGCGTTCAGCTAGGGATGTCGGGCAGGTTGCATGAAAGAAATCTAAAGCCAGAGGCCCATGGAATAGCCAGTTCGGAGCAGTTTCATTACAGAAAAATCAACTGTAGGTATCTGTTTCTGTAGTGTAGTGGTTATCACGTTTGCCTCACACGCGAAAGGTCCCCGGTTCGAAACCGGGCAGAAACAGTTGTTATATTGTGTTGGCTACAATGTTGATAGGTGCCGTTTTGCCATGGAATTGTCCAAGCCCTGAAGATTATTTCATGCAATCTCGTTCCAAGAAAGGGAATTCTCTCAAAACACTAAAGTAATCGGCGTGTGGATGTATCTGTTGGTTCTCAGACCTTGCTTTCAAAAGAGCCCTGCAATCGGTTCACTGCTCACCTAGAACAAGCATTAACATGGAGAATTGTTGGCACCAACAGGAATCTTATTTTAGTGGAGTGTTTCTGGCTTTGAGTGCAGAGGCCCTCGGCTCAATTCCAAGATGATCCTTCTCAAGGTGATGATACAAATGCATTGTCACCTTTACGTTTAATGTCAGAATCATTTATTTCCAGTTGGTGGTGTAAGAATGTTTGCAACAGTATGGCGATTTTTCCTAGCCATGCATGAATGAAAGCATATCACTCGCCTTTAGGTGTTTTTCTAATACATTGATATTTGCATCTTCCTTCCTAGCCTGCATGTTTGACTATCTTACAGGCTGCATGTAATAAGTATCACATCAGGGCCCTTCTTCTACTCAATTCACAACTGTTCTATCACGACATAGATAAGAAAGCTGCATCTGCTTTTGTTGTGTAGTGGTAATCAGGTTTACCTGACGTGTGAAAGCCCCATGCTTTGAAAGTACACAGTAACAAAGAAACCGATGACTTTTATAAAAAGGTGTCATGTGTGTCTCTTACTTTGCACAAAAAGTGCCAGAGATGACTTCATTTGCAGTCACTTGAAAAGTAGGGATTCTCCAATAAATGGTAAATGGTTGAAACAAATCTGAAGAAATGCATGACATACCTGTGTGTGTGTGTGTACGCATGTATGTATATATAGGGAGAGAGAGAGCGTCAATATAAACAGACTTTATTTCAATCAAGCTGTCTTTTCTATCCTTCAGGAGCAGAATGTTCTGATCATCAGCGCTCCAGAATGTAGTGTTTTCTTGGCAAGCATCACATATTGTGATGTGTTAGCTAAAAGTTCCATATCCTAGAGACTGATATATTCCTCTGTACTTGTACCTTGGGGATTCATCAAAACCTGGCATCATAAGCAGCTTTCTACTGCCACAGACTGGACAGCGAAACAATTTAAAATATCCCAGAAAAAGAAAATAAGCATGCTTAATCAGAGCTTTCTGGACAGGAAGGACATTTGAGCAAGTGAGGAATAAGCACTGCTTTTGTTAATTTGCATAGGCAGAATAGAGACTTCTGGGAAAAGGCCGAAATTACAGTCACAGAAAATGGCTGCATCTATAGAGAACGCTAAGAAGTGTTGGCAGCTTTTCCTCTGACCCTGGCCACTT
Source organism: Triturus cristatus (assembly GCF_964204655.1). Lineage (NCBI taxonomy): Eukaryota > Metazoa > Chordata > Amphibia > Caudata > Salamandridae > Triturus > Triturus cristatus. Next base: position 738,823,676 of record NC_140591.1, on the reverse strand, counting down.
TTACAAGCAATCCTATGATAGTCAGCAGGACCCACCCTAAAAAGGAAGGGGCATCCACTTGGACCCTTTCCACCTTTTCTAAATCTCGCCTGATCGAGCACTGATTGAGCAGATAAGCACATGTCATTCTCATTTCAGAAAGGTATTGGTTAGCTTGCTGCTAGCAGCTCAGTTATGTTATGATGTTAGAGGCTATGCAAGGAATGCTTTAGTCCAGCGATATGCAGTTTTTATTGCGCCTTGCATTCAGCAGGAAGATCTTTAGCTTGAATCTGTGGCCTAGGTATTCACCTTGGTATTTCTTTTGGCACAAAGTGAAGGAGTATTTGAGAGAAAATGCACAATGTGTTTCTTATGTTGTTATGAACAACTTGTTACTCTTTCTCATTAAGCTTCAGCCACTGAAGAAATATATAAATAAGGGCTGACTTCCTGTAAGACGTGTCCAAAGCTGGGACGGAATAAAAGGAGACACTTGTAAATGATAGTGCTATCGTTTGAGAAAGGGTAAGTTGAGACTGACTTTCATGCGTATTCACAGACCAAGCATCATAAAGATACCAGCATGATCTTCATTGCGGGCTTAGAGCCGGTATTAGCTTTTGAGAGGTAAGAGGATTTTGAGGGCTCGTTGGTCTAGGGGTATGATTCTCGCTTTGGGTGCGAGAGGTCCCGGGTTCAAATCCCGGACGAGCCCTTTTCTTGGTACTCTTTTCAAGTTGTTTTGAAGTTTGCGTTTCAAAACCAACATCAATTTTTTCTTTGCAGTAGTGGATAATTCTTTGCTAGAGTCTCATGCTTCAGCCCTGCCCAGTCTGAGCTAATACCAAACATCTGGTCTTGCATGGCATGTACGAGCGTTCAGCTAGGGATGTCGGGCAGGTTGCATGAAAGAAATCTAAAGCCAGAGGCCCATGGAATAGCCAGTTCGGAGCAGTTTCATTACAGAAAAATCAACTGTAGGTATCTGTTTCTGTAGTGTAGTGGTTATCACGTTTGCCTCACACGCGAAAGGTCCCCGGTTCGAAACCGGGCAGAAACAGTTGTTATATTGTGTTGGCTACAATGTTGATAGGTGCCGTTTTGCCATGGAATTGTCCAAGCCCTGAAGATTATTTCATGCAATCTCGTTCCAAGAAAGGGAATTCTCTCAAAACACTAAAGTAATCGGCGTGTGGATGTATCTGTTGGTTCTCAGACCTTGCTTTCAAAAGAGCCCTGCAATCGGTTCACTGCTCACCTAGAACAAGCATTAACATGGAGAATTGTTGGCACCAACAGGAATCTTATTTTAGTGGAGTGTTTCTGGCTTTGAGTGCAGAGGCCCTCGGCTCAATTCCAAGATGATCCTTCTCAAGGTGATGATACAAATGCATTGTCACCTTTACGTTTAATGTCAGAATCATTTATTTCCAGTTGGTGGTGTAAGAATGTTTGCAACAGTATGGCGATTTTTCCTAGCCATGCATGAATGAAAGCATATCACTCGCCTTTAGGTGTTTTTCTAATACATTGATATTTGCATCTTCCTTCCTAGCCTGCATGTTTGACTATCTTACAGGCTGCATGTAATAAGTATCACATCAGGGCCCTTCTTCTACTCAATTCACAACTGTTCTATCACGACATAGATAAGAAAGCTGCATCTGCTTTTGTTGTGTAGTGGTAATCAGGTTTACCTGACGTGTGAAAGCCCCATGCTTTGAAAGTACACAGTAACAAAGAAACCGATGACTTTTATAAAAAGGTGTCATGTGTGTCTCTTACTTTGCACAAAAAGTGCCAGAGATGACTTCATTTGCAGTCACTTGAAAAGTAGGGATTCTCCAATAAATGGTAAATGGTTGAAACAAATCTGAAGAAATGCATGACATACCTGTGTGTGTGTGTGTACGCATGTATGTATATATAGGGAGAGAGAGAGCGTCAATATAAACAGACTTTATTTCAATCAAGCTGTCTTTTCTATCCTTCAGGAGCAGAATGTTCTGATCATCAGCGCTCCAGAATGTAGTGTTTTCTTGGCAAGCATCACATATTGTGATGTGTTAGCTAAAAGTTCCATATCCTAGAGACTGATATATTCCTCTGTACTTGTACCTTGGGGATTCATCAAAACCTGGCATCATAAGCAGCTTTCTACTGCCACAGACTGGACAGCGAAACAATTTAAAATATCCCAGAAAAAGAAAATAAGCATGCTTAATCAGAGCTTTCTGGACAGGAAGGACATTTGAGCAAGTGAGGAATAAGCACTGCTTTTGTTAATTTGCATAGGCAGAATAGAGACTTCTGGGAAAAGGCCGAAATTACAGTCACAGAAAATGGCTGCATCTATAGAGAACGCTAAGAAGTGTTGGCAGCTTTTCCTCTGACCCTGGCCACTTTTACAAGCAATCCTATGATAGTCAGCAGGACCCACCCTAAAAAGGAAGGGGCATCCACTTGGACCCTTTCCACCTTTTCTAAATCTCGCCTGATCGAGCACTGATTGAGCAGATAAGCACATGTCATTCTCATTTCAGAAAGGTATTGGTTAGCTTGCTGCTAGCAGCTCAGTTATGTTATGATGTTAGAGGCTATGCAAGGAATGCTTTAGTCCAGCGATATGCAGTTTTTATTGCGCCTTGCATTCAGCAGGAGGATCTTTAGCTTGAATCTGTGGCCTAGGTATTCACCTTGGTATTTTTTTGGGCACAAAGTGAAGGAGTATTTGAGAGAAAATGCACAATGTGTTTCTTATGTTGTTATGAACAACTTGTTACTCTTTCTCATTAAGCTTCAGCCACTGCAGAAATATATAAATAAGGGCTGACTTCCTGTAAGACGTGTCCAAAGCTGGGACGGAATAAAAGGAGACACTTGTAAATGATAGTGCTATCGTTTGAGAAAGGGTAAGTTGAGACTGACTTTCATGCGTATTCACAGACCAAGCATCATAAAGATACCAGCATGATCTTCATTGCGGGCTAAGAGCCGGTATTAGCTTTTGAGAGGTAAGAGGATTTTGAGGGCTCGTTGGTCTAGGGGTATGATTCTCGCTTTGGGTGCGAGAGGTCCCGAGTTCAAATCCCGGACGAGCCCTTTTCTTGGTACTCTTTTCAAGTTGTTTTGAAGTTTGCGTTTCAAAACCAACATCAATTTTTTCTTTGCAGTAGTGGATAATTCTTTGCTAGAGTCTCATGCTTCAGCCCTGCCCAGTCTGAGCTAATACCAAACATCTGGTCTTGCATGGCATGTACGAGCGTTCAGCTAGGGATGTCGGGCAGGTTGCATGAAAGAAATCTAAAGCCAGAGGCCCATGGAATAGCCAGTTCGGAGCAGTTTCATTACAGAAAAATCAACTGTAGGTATCTGTTTCTGTAGTGTAGTGGTTATCACGTTCGCCTCACACGCGAAAGGTCCCCGGTTCGAAACCGGCCAGAAACAGTTGTTATATTGTGTTGGCTACAATGTTGATAGGTGCCGTTTTGCCATGGAATTGTCCAAGCCCTGAAGATTATTTCATGCAATCTCGTTCCAAGAAAGGGAATTCTCTCAAAACACTAAAGTAATCGGCGTGTGGATGTATCTGTTGGTTCTCAGACCTTGCTTTCAAAAGAGCCCTGCAATCGGTTCACTGCTCACCTAGAACAAGCATTAACATGGAGAATTGTTGGCACCAACAGGAATCTTATTTTAGTGGAGTGTTTCTGGCTTTGAGTGCAGAGGCCCTCGGCTCAATTCCAAGATGATCCTTCTCAAGGTGATGATACAAATGCATTGTCACCTTTACGTTTAATGTCAGAATCATTTATTTCCAGTTGGTGGTGTAAGAATGTTTGCAACAGTATGGCGATTTTTCCTAGCCATGCATGAATTTAAGCATATCACTCGCCTTTAGGTGTTTTTCTAATACATTGATATTTGCATCTTCCTTCCTAGCCTGCATGTTTGACTATCTTACAGGCTGCATGTAATAAGTATCACATCAGGGCCCTTCTTCTACTCAATTCACAACTGTTCTATCACGACATAGATAAGAAAGCTGCATCTGCTTTTGTTGTGTAGTGGTAATCAGGTTTACCTGACGTGTGAAAGCCCCATGCTTTGAAAGTACACAGTAACAAAGAAACCGATGACTTTTATAAAAAGGTGTCATGTGTGTCTCTTACTTTGCACAAAAAGTGCCAGAGATGACTTCATTTGCAGTCACTTGAAAAGTAGGGATTCTCCAATAAATGGTAAATGGTTGAAACAAATCTGAAGAAATGCATGACATACCTGTGTGTGTGTGTGTATGCATGTATGTATATATGGGGAGAGAGAGAGCGTCAATATAAACAGACTTTATTTCAATCAAGCTGTCTTTTCTATCCTTCAGGAGCAGAATGTTCTGATCATCAGCGCTCCAGAATGTAGTGTTTTCTTGGCAAGCATCACATATTGTGATGTGTTAGCTAAAAGTTCCATATCCTAGAGACTGATATATTCCTCTGTACTTGTACCTTGGGGATTCATCAAAACCTGGCATCATAAGCAGCTTTCTACTGCCACAGACTGGACAGCGAAACAATTTAAAATATCCCAGAAAAAGAAAATAAGCATGCTTAATCAGAGCTTTCTGGACAGGAAGGACATTTGAGCAAGTGAGGAATAAGCACTGCTTTTGTTAATTTGCATAGGCAGAATAGAGACTTCTGGGAAAAGGCCGAAATTACAGTCACAGAAAATGGCTGCATCTATAGAGAACGCTAAGAAGTGTTGGCAGCATTTCCTCTGACCCTGGCCACTTTTACAAGCAATCCTATGATAGTCAGCAGGACCCACCCTAAAAAGGAAGGGGCATCCACTTGGACCCTTTCCACCTTTTCTAAATCTCGCCTGATCGAGCCTGATTGAGCACTGATTGAGCAGATAAGCACATGTCATTCTCATTTCAGAAAGGTATTGGTTAGCTTGCTGCTAGCAGCTCAGTTATGTTATGATGTTAGAGGCTATGCAAGGAATGCTTTAGTCCAGCGATATGCAGTTTTTATTGCGCCTTGCATTCAGCAGGAAGATCTTTAGCTTGAATCTGTGGCCTAGGTATTCACCTTGGTATTTCTTTTGGCACAAAGTGAAGGAGTATTTAAGAGAAAATGCACAATGTGTTTCTTATGTTGTTATGAACAACTTGTTACTCTTTCTCATTAGGCTTCAGCCACTGAAGAAATATATAAATAAGGGCTGACTTCCTGTAAGACGTGTCCAAAGCTGGGACGGAATAAAAGGAGACACTTGTAAATGATAGTGCTATCGTTTGAGAAAGGGTAAGTTGAGACTGACTTTCATGCGTATTCACAGACCAAGCATCATAAAGATACCAGCATGATCTTCATTGCGGGCTTAGAGCCGGTATTAGCTTTTGAGAGGTAAGAGGATTTTGAGGGCTCGTTGGTCTAGGGGTATGATTCTCGCTTTGGGTGCGAGAGGTCCCGGGTTCAAATCCCGGACGAGCCCTTTTCTTGGTACTCTTTTCAAGTTGTTTTGAAGTTTGCGTTTCAAAACCAACATCAATTTTTTCTTTGCAGTAGTGGATAATTCTTTGCTAGAGTCTCATGCTTCAGCCCTGCCCAGTCTGAGCTAATACCAAACATCTGGTCTTGCATGGCATGTACGAGCGTTCAGCTAGGGATGTCGGGCAGGTTGCATGAAAGAAATCTAAAGCCAGAGGCCCATGGAATAGCCAGTTCGGAGCAGTTTCATTACAGAAAAATCAACTGTAGGTATCTGTTTCTGTAGTGTAGTGGTTATCACGTTCGCCTCACACGCGAAAGGTCCCCGGTTCGAAACCGGCCAGAAACAGTTGTTATATTGTGTTGGCTACAATGTTGATAGGTGCCGTTTTGCCATGGAATTGTCCAAGCCCTGAAGATTATTTCATGCAATCTCGTTCCAAGAAAGGGAATTCTCTCAAAACACTAAAGTAATCGGCGTGTGGATGTATCTGTTGGTTCTCAGACCTTGCTTTCAAAAGAGCCCTGCAATCGGTTCACTGCTCACCTAGAACAAGCATTAACATGGAGAATTGTTGGCACCAACAGGAATCTTATTTTAGTGGAGTGTTTCTGGCTTTGAGTGCAGAGGCCCTCGGCTCAATTCCAAGATGATCCTTCTCAAGGTGATGATACAAATGCATTGTCACCTTTACGTTTAATGTCAGAATCATTTATTTCCAGTTGGTGGTGTAAGAATGTTTGCAACAGTATGGCGATTTTTCCTAGCCATGCATGAATTTAAGCATATCACTCGCCTTTAGGTGTTTTTCTAATACATTGATATTTGCATCTTCCTTCCTAGCCTGCATGTTTGACTATCTTACAGGCTGCATGTAATAAGTATCACATCAGGGCCCTTCTTCTACTCAATTCACAACTGTTCTATCACGACATAGATAAGAAAGCTGCATCTGCTTTTGTTGTGTAGTGGTAATCAGGTTTACCTGACGTGTGAAAGCCCCATGCTTTGAAAGTACACAGTAACAAAGAAACCGATGACTTTTATAAAAAGGTGTCATGTGTGTCTCTTACTTTGCACAAAAAGTGCCAGAGATGACTTCATTTGCAGTCACTTGAAAAGTAGGGATTCTCCAATAAATGGTAAATGGTTGAAACAAATCTGAAGAAATGCATGACATACCTGTGTGTGTGTGTGTATGCATGTATGTATATATGGGGAGAGAGAGAGCGTCAATATAAACAGACTTTATTTCAATCAAGCTGTCTTTTCTATCCTTCAGGAGCAGAATGTTCTGATCATCAGCGCTCCAGAATGTAGTGTTTTCTTGGCAAGCATCACATATTGTGATGTGTTAGCTAAAAGTTCCATATCCTAGAGACTGATATATTCCTCTGTACTTGTACCTTGGGGATTCATCAAAACCTGGCATCATAAGCAGCTTTCTACTGCCACAGACTGGACAGCGAAACAATTTAAAATATCCCAGAAAAAGAAAATAAGCATGCTTAATCAGAGCTTTCTGGACAGGAAGGACATTTGAGCAAGTGAGGAATAAGCACTGCTTTTGTTAATTTGCATAGGCAGAATAGAGACTTCTGGGAAAAGGCCGAAATTACAGTCACAGAAAATGGCTGCATCTATAGAGAACGCTAAGAAGTGTTGGCAGCATTTCCTCTGACCCTGGCCACTTTTACAAGCAATCCTATGATAGTCAGCAGGACCCACCCTAAAAAGGAAGGGGCATCCACTTGGACCCTTTCCACCTTTTCTAAATCTCGCCTGATCGAGCCTGATTGAGCACTGATTGAGCAGATAAGCACATGTCATTCTCATTTCAGAAAGGTATTGGTTAGCTTGCTGCTAGCAGCTCAGTTATGTTATGATGTTAGAGGCTATGCAAGGAATGCTTTAGTCCAGCGATATGCAGTTTTTATTGCGCCTTGCATTCAGCAGGAAGATCTTTAGCTTGAATCTGTGGCCTAGGTATTCACCTTGGTATTTCTTTTGGCACAAAGTGAAGGAGTATTTAAGAGAAAATGCACAATGTGTTTCTTATGTTGTTATGAACAACTTGTTACTCTTTCTCATTAGGCTTCAGCCACTGAAGAAATATATAAATAAGGGCTGACTTCCTGTAAGACGTGTCCAAAGCTGGGACGGAATAAAAGGAGACACTTGTAAATGATAGTGCTATCGTTTGAGAAAGGGTAAGTTGAGACTGACTTTCATGCGTATTCACAGACCAAGCATCATAAAGATACCAGCATGATCTTCATTGCGGGCTTAGAGCCGGTATTAGCTTTTGAGAGGTAAGAGGATTTTGAGGGCTCGTTGGTCTAGGGGTATGATTCTCGCTTTGGGTGCGAGAGGTCCCGGGTTCAAATCCCGGACGAGCCCTTTTCTTGGTACTCTTTTCAAGTTGTTTTGAAGTTTGCGTTTCAAAACCAACATCAATTTTTTCTTTGCAGTAGTGGATAATTCTTTGCTAGAGTCTCATGCTTCAGCCCTGCCCAGTCTGAGCTAATACCAAACATCTGGTCTTGCATGGCATGTACGAGCGTTCAGCTAGGGATGTCGGGCAGGTTGCATGAAAGAAATCTAAAGCCAGAGGCCCATGGAATAGCCAGTTCGGAGCAGTTTCATTACAGAAAAATCAACTGTAGGTATCTGTTTCTGTAGTGTAGTGGTTATCACGTTCGCCTCACACGCGAAAGGTCCCCGGTTCGAAACCGGGCAGAAACAGTTGTTATATTGTGTTGGCTACAATGTTGATAGGTGCCGTTTTGCCATGGAATTGTCCAAGCCCTGAAGATTATTTCATGCAATCTCGTTCCAAGAAAGGGAATTCTCTCAAAACACTAAAGTAATCGGCGTGTGGATGTATCTGTTGGTTCTCAGACCTTGCTTTCAAAAGAGCCATGCAATCGGTTCACTGCTCACCTAGAACAAGCATTAACATGGAGAATTGTTGGCACCAACAGGAATCTTATTTTAGTGGAGTGTTTCTGGCTTTGAGTGCAGAGGCCCTCGGCTCAATTCCAAGATGATCCTTCTCAAGGTGATGATACAAATGCATTGTCACCTTTACGTTTAATGTCAGAATCATTTATTTCCAGTTGGTGGTGTAAGAATGTTTGCAACAGTATGGCGATTTTTCCTAGCCATGCATGAATGAAAGCATATCACTCGCCTTTAGGTGTTTTTCTAATACATTGATATTTGCATCTTCCTTCTTAGCCTGCATGTTTGACTATCTTACAGGCTGCATGTAATAAGTATCACATCAGGGCCCTTCTTCTACTCAATTCACAACTGTTCTATCACGACATAGATAAGAAAGCTGCATCTGCTTTTGTTGTGTAGTGGTAATCAGGTTTACCTGACGTGTGAAAGCCCCATGCTTTGAAAGTACACAGTAACAAAGAAACCGATGACTTTTATAAAAAGGTGTCATGTGTGTCTCTTACTTTGCACAAAAAGTGCCAGAGATGACTTCATTTGCAATCACTTGAAAAGTAGGGATTCTCCAATAAATGGTAAATGGTTGAAACAAATCTGAAGAAATGCATGACATACCTGTGTGTGTGTGTGTACGCATGTATGTATATATAGGGAGAGAGAGAGCGTCAATATAAACAGACTTTATTTCAATCAAGCTGTCTTTTCTATCCTTCAGGAGCAGAATGTTCTGATCATCAGCGCTCCAGAATGTAGTGTTTTCTTGGCAAGCATCACATATTGTGATGTGTTAGCTAAAAGTTCCATATCCTAGAGACTGATATATTCCTCTGTACTTGTACCTTGGGGATTCATCAAAACCTGGCATCATAAGCAGCTTTCTACTGCCACAGACTGGACAGCGAAACAATTTAAAATATCCCAGAAAAAGAAAATAAGCATGCTTAATCAGAGCTTTCTGGACAGGAAGGACATTTGAGCAAGTGAGGAATAAGCACTGCTTTTGTTAATTTGCATAGGCAGAATAGAGACTTCTGGGAAAAGGCCGAAATTACAGTCACAGAAAATGGCTGCATCTATAGAGAACGCTAAGAAGTGTTGGCAGCTTTTCCTCTGACCCTGACCACTTTTACAAGCAATCCTATGATAGTCAGCAGGACCCACCCTAAAAAGGAAGGGGCATCCACTTGGACCCTTTCCACCTTTTCTAAATCTCGCCTGATTGAGCACTGATTGAGCAGATAAGCACATGTCATTCTCATTTCAGAAAGGTATTGGTTAGCTTGCTGCTAGCAGCTCAGTTATGTTATGATGTTAGAGGCTATGCAAGGAATGCTTTCGTCCAGCGATATGCAGTTTTTATTGCGCCTTGCATTCAGCAGGAAGATCTTTAGCTTGAATCTGTGACCTAGGTATTCACCTTGGTATTTCTTTTGGCACAAAGTGAAGGAGTATTTGAGAGAAAATGCACAATGTGTTTCTTATGTTGTTATGAACAACTTGTTACTCTTTCTCATTAAGCTTCAGCCACTGCAGAAATATATAAATAAGGGCTGACTTCCTGTAAGACGTGTCCAAAGCTGGGACGGAATAAAAGGAGACACTTGTAAATGATAGTGCTATCGTTTGAGAAAGGGTAAGTTGAGACTGACTTTCATGCGTATTCACAGACCAAGCATCATAAAGATACCAGCATGATCTTCATTGCGGGCTTAGAGCCGGTATTAGCTTTTGAGAGGTAAGAGGATTTTGAGGGCTCGTTGGTCTAGGGGTATGATTCTCGCTTTGGGTGCGAGAGGGCCCGGGTTCAAATCCCGGACGAGCCCTTTTCTTGGTACTCTTTTCAAGTTGTTTTGAAGTTTGCGTTTCAAAACCAACATCAATTTTTTCTTTGCAGTAGTGGATAATTCTTTGCTAGAGTCTCATGCTTTAGCCCTGCCCAGTCTGAGCTAATACCAAACATCTGGTCTTGCATGGCATGTACGAGCGTTCAGCTAGGGATGTCGGGCAGGTTGCATGAAAGAAATCTAAAGCCAGAGGCCCATGGAATAGCCAGTTCGGAGCAGTTTCATTACAGAAAAATCAACTGTAGGTATCTGTTTCTGTAGTGTAGTGGTTATCACGTTTGCCTCACACGCGAAAGGTCCCCGGTTTGAAACCGGGCAGAAACAGTTGTTATATTGTGTTGGCTACAATGTTGATAGGTGCCGTTTTGCCATGGAATTGTCCAAGCCCTGAAGATTATTTCATGCAATCTCGTTCCAAGAAAGGGAATTCTCTCAAAACACTAAAGTAATCGGCGTGTGGATGTATCTGTTGGTTCTCAGACCTTGCTTTCAAAAGAGCCCTGCAATCGGTTCACTGCTCACCTAGAACAAGCATTAACATGGAGAATTGTTGGCACCAACAGGAATCTTATTTTAGTGGAGTGTTTCTGGCTTTGAGTGCAGAGGCCCTCGGCTCAATTCCAAGATGATCCTTCTCAAGGTGATGATACAAATGCATTGTCACCTTTACGTTTAATGTCAGAATCATTTATTTCCAGTTGGTGGTGTAAGAATGTTTGCAACAGTATGGCGATTTTTCCTAGCCATGCATGAATGAAAGCATATCACTCGCCTTTAGGTGTTTTTCTAATACATTGATATTTGCATCTTCCTTCCTAGCCTGCATGTTTGACTATCTTACAGGCTGCATGTAATAAGTATCACATCAGGGCCCTTCTTCTACTCAATTCACAACTGTTCTATCACGACATAGATAAGAAAGCTGCATCTGCTTTTGTTGTGTAGTGGTAATCAGGTTTACCTGACGTGTGAAAGCCCCATGCTTTGAAAGTACACAGTAACAAAGAAACCGATGACTTTTATAAAAAGGTGTCATGTGTGTCTCTTACTTTGCACAAAAAGTGCCAGAGATGACTTCATTTGCAGTCACTTGAAAAGTAGGGATTCTCCAATAAATGGTAAATGGTTGAAACAAATCTGAAGAAATGCATGACATACCTGTGTGTGTGTGTGTACGCATGTATGTATATATAGGGAGAGAGAGAGCGTCAATATAAACAGACTTTATTTCAATCAAGCTGTCTTTTCTATCCTTCAGGAGCAGAATGTTCTGATCATCAGCGCTCCAGAATGTAGTGTTTTCTTGGCAAGCATCACATATTGTGATGTGTTAGCTAAAAGTTCCATATCCTAGAGACTGATATATTCCTCTGTACTTGTACCTTGGGGATTCATCAAAACCTGGCATCATAAGCAGCTTTCTACTGCCACAGACTGGACAGCGAAACAATTTAAAATATCCCAGAAAAAGAAAATAAGCATGCTTAATCAGAGCTTTCTGGACAGGAAGGACATTTGAGCAAGTGAGGAATAAGCACTGCTTTTGTTAATTTGCATAGGCAGAATAGAGACTTCTGGGAAAAGGCCGAAATTACAGTCACAGAAAATGGCTGCATCTATAGAGAACGCTAAGAAGTGCTGGCAGCTTTTCCTCTGACCCTGACCACTTTTACAAGCAATCCTATGATAGTCAGCAGGACCCACCCTAAAAAGGAAGGGGCATCCACTTGGACCCTTTCCACCTTTTCTAAATCTCGCCTGATTGAGCGCTGATTGAGCAGATAAGCACATGTCATTCTCATTTCAGAAAGGTATTGGTTAGCTTGCTGCTAGCAGCTCAGTTATGTTATGATGTTAGAGGCTATGCAAGGAATGCTTTCGTCCAGCGATATGCAGTTTTTATTGCGCCTTGCATTCAGCAGGAAGATCTTTAGCTTGAATCTGTGACCTAGGTATTCACCTTGGTATTTCTTTTGGCACAAAGTGAAGGAGTATTTGAGAGAAAATGCACAATGTGTTTCTTATGTTGTTATGAACAACTTGTTACTCTTTCTCATTAAGCTTCAGCCACTGCAGAAATATATAAATAAGGGCTGACTTCCTGTAAGACGTGTCCAAAGCTGGGACGGAATAAAAGGAGACACTTGTAAATGATAGTGCTATCGTTTGAGAAAGGGTAAGTTGAGACTGACTTTCATGCGTATTCACAGACCAAGCATCATAAAGATACCAGCATGATCTTCATTGCGGGCTTAGAGCCGGTATTAGCTTTTGAGAGGTAAGAGGATTTTGAGGGCTCGTTGGTCTAGGGGTATGATTCTCGCTTTGGGTGCGAGAGGTCCCGGGTTCAAATCCCGGACGAGCCCTTTTCTTGGTACTCTTTTCAAGTTGTTTTGAAGTTTGCGTTTCAAAACCAACATCAATTTTTTCTTTGCAGTAGTGGATAATTCTTTGCTAGAGTCTCATGCTTTAGCCCTGCCCAGTCTGAGCTAATACCAAACATCTGGTCTTGCATGGCATGTACGAGCGTTCAGCTAGGGATGTCGGGCAGGTTGCATGAAAGAAATCTAAAGCCAGAGGCCCATGGAATAGCCAGATCGGAGCAGTTTCATTACAGAAAAATCAACTGTAGGTATCTGTTTCTGTAGTGTAGTGGTTATCACGTTTGCCTCACACGCGAAAGGTCCCCGGTTTGAAACCGGGCAGAAACAGTTGTTATATTGTGTTGGCTACAATGTTGATAGGTGCCGTTTTGCCATGGAATTGTCCAAGCCCTGAAGATTATTTCATGCAATCTCGTTCCAAGAAAGGGAATTCTCTCAAAACACTAAAGTAATCGGCGTGTGGATGTATCTGTTGGTTCTCAGACCTTGCTTTCAAAAGAGCCCTGCAATCGGTTCACTGCTCACCTAGAACAAGCATTAACATGGAGAATTGTTGGCACCAACAGGAATCTTATTTTAGTGGAGTGTTTCTGGCTTTGAGTGCAGAGGCCCTCGGCTCAATTCCAAGATGATCCTTCTCAAGGTGATGATACAAATGCATTGTCACCTTTACGTTTAATGTCAGAATCATTTATTTCCAGTTGGTGGTGTAAGAATGTTTGCAACAGTATGGCGATTTTTCCTAGCCATGCATGAATGAAAGCATATCACTCGCCTTTAGGTGTTTTTCTAATACATTGATATTTGCATCTTCCTTCCTAGCCTGCATGTTTGACTATCTTACAGGCTGCATGTAATAAGTATCACATCAGGGCCCTTCTTCTACTCAATTCACAACTGTTCTATCACGACATAGATAAGAAAGCTGCATCTGCTTTTGTTGTGTAGTGGTAATCAGGTTTACCTGACGTGTGAAAGCCCCATGCTTTGAAAGTACACAGTAACAAAGAAACCGATGACTTTTATAAAAAGGTGTCATGTGTGTCTCTTACTTTGCACAAAAAGTGCCAGAGATGACTTCATTTGCAGTCACTTGAAAAGTAGGGATTCTCCAATAAATGGTAAATGGTTGAAACAAATCTGAAGAAATGCATGACATACCTGTGTGTGTGTGTGTACGCATGTATGTATATATAGGGAGAGAGAGAGCGTCAATATAAACAGACTTTATTTCAATCAAGCTGTCTTTTCTATCCTTCAGGAGCAGAATGTTCTGATCATCAGCGCTCCAGAATGTAGTGTTTTCTTGGCAAGCATCACATATTGTGATGTGTTAGCTAAAAGTTCCATATCCTAGAGACTGATATATTCCTCTGTACTTGTACCTTGGGGATTCATCAAAACCTGGCATCATAAGCAGCTTTCTACTGCCACAGACTGGACAGCGAAACAATTTAAAATATCCCAGAAAAAGAAAATAAGCATGCTTAATCAGAGCTTTCTGGACAGGAAGGACATTTGAGCAAGTGAGGAATAAGCACTGCTTTTGTTAATTTGCATAGGCAGAATAGAGACTTCTGGGAAAAGGCCGAAATTACAGTCACAGAAAATGGCTGCATCTATAGAGAACGCTAAGAAGTGCTGGCAGCTTTTCCTCTGACCCTGACCACTTTTACAAGCAATCCTATGATAGTCAGCAGGACCCACCCTAAAAAGGAAGGGGCATCCACTTGGACCCTTTCCACCTTTTCTAAATCTCGCCTGATTGAGCACTGATTGAGCAGATAAGCACATGTCATTCTCATTTCAGAAAGGTATTGGTTAGCTTGCTGCTAGCAGCTCAGTTATGTTATGATGTTAGAGGCTATGCAAGGAATGCTTTCGTCCAGCGATATGCAGTTTTTATTGCGCCTTGCATTCAGCAGGAAGATCTTTAGCTTGAATCTGTGACCTAGGTATTCACCTTGGTATTTCTTTTGGCACAAAGTGAAGGAGTATTTGAGAGAAAATGCACAATGTGTTTCTTATGTTGTTATGAACAACTTGTTACTCTTTCTCATTAAGCTTCAGCCACTGCAGAAATATATAAATAAGGGCTGACTTCCTGTAAGACGTGTCCAAAGCTGGGACGGAATAAAAGGAGACACTTGTAAATGATAGTGCTATCGTTTGAGAAAGGGTAAGTTGAGACTGACTTTCATGCGTATTCACAGACCAAGCATCATAAAGATACCAGCATGATCTTCATTGCGGGCTTAGAGCCGGTATTAGCTTTTGAGAGGTAAGAGGATTTTGAGGGCTCGTTGGTCTAGGGGTATGATTCTCGCTTTGGGTGCGAGAGGTCCCGGGTTCAAATCCCGGACGAGCCCTTTTCTTGGTACTCTTTTCAAGTTGTTTTGAAGTTTGCGTTTCAAAACCAACATCAATTTTTTCTTTGCAGTAGTGGATAATTCTTTGCTAGAGTCTCATGCTTTAGCCCTGCCCAGTCTGAGCTAATACCAAACATCTGGTCTTGCATGGCATGTACGAGCGTTCAGCTAGGGATGTCGGGCAGGTTGCATGAAAGAAATCTAAAGCCAGAGGCCCATGGAATAGCCAGTTCGGAGCAGTTTCATTACAGAAAAATCAACTGTAGGTATCTGTTTCTGTAGTGTAGTGGTTATCACGTTTGCCTCACACGCGAAAGGTCCCCGGTTTGAAACCGGGCAGAAACAGTTGTTATATTGTGTTGGCTACAATGTTGATAGGTGCCGTTTTGCCATGGAATTGTCCAAGCCCTGAAGATTATTTCATGCAATCTCGTTCCAAGAAAGGGAATTCTCTCAAAACACTAAAGTAATCGGCGTGTGGATGTATCTGTTGGTTCTCAGACCTTGCTTTCAAAAGAGCCCTGCAATCGGTTCACTGCTCACCTAGAACAAGCATTAACATGGAGAATTGTTGGCACCAACAGGAATCTTATTTTAGTGGAGTGTTTCTGGCTTTGAGTGCAGAGGCCCTCGGCTCAATTCCAAGATGATCCTTCTCAAGGTGATGATACAAATGCATTGTCACCTTTACGTTTAATGTCAGAATCATTTATTTCCAGTTGGTGGTGTAAGAATGTTTGCAACAGTATGGCGATTTTTCCTAGCCATGCATGAATGAAAGCATATCACTCGCCTTTAGGTGTTTTTCTAATACATTGATATTTGCATCTTCCTTCCTAGCCTGCATGTTTGACTATCTTACAGGCTGCATGTAATAAGTATCACATCAGGGCCCTTCTTCTACTCAATTCACAACTGTTCTATCACGACATAGATAAGAAAGCTGCATCTGCTTTTGTTGTGTAGTGGTAATCAGGTTTACCTGACGTGTGAAAGCCCCATGCTTTGAAAGTACACAGTAACAAAGAAACCGATGACTTTTATAAAAAGGTGTCATGTGTGTCTCTTACTTTGCACAAAAAGTGCCAGAGATGACTTCATTTGCAGTCACTTGAAAAGTAGGGATTCTCCAATAAATGGTAAATGGTTGAAACAAATCTGAAGAAATGCATGACATACCTGTGTGTGTGTGTGTACGCATGTATGTATATATAGGGAGAGAGAGAGCGTCAATATAAACAGACTTTATTTCAATCAAGCTGTCTTTTCTATCCTTCAGGAGCAGAATGTTCTGATCATCAGCGCTCCAGAATGTAGTGTTTTCTTGGCAAGCATCACATATTGTGATGTGTTAGCTAAAAGTTCCATATCCTAGAGACTGATATATTCCTCTGTACTTGTACCTTGGGGATTCATCAAAACCTGGCATCATAAGCAGCTTTCTACTGCCACAGACTGGACAGCGAAACAATTTAAAATATCCCAGAAAAAGAAAATAAGCATGCTTAATCAGAGCTTTCTGGACAGGAAGGACATTTGAGCAAGTGAGGAATAAGCACTGCTTTTGTTAATTTGCATAGGCAGAATAGAGACTTCTGGGAAAAGGCCGAAATTACAGTCACAGAAAATGGCTGCATCTATAGAGAACGCTAAGAAGTGTTGGCAGCTTTTCCTCTGACCCTGGCCACTTTTACAAGCAATCCTATGATAGTGAGCAGGACCCACCCTAAAAAGGAAGGGGCATCCACTTGGACCCTTTCCACCTTTTCTAAATCTCGCCTGATCGAGCCTGATTGAGCACTGATTGAGCAGATAAGCACATGTCATTCTCATTTCAGAAAGGTATTGGTTAGCTTGCTGCTAGCAGCTCAGTTATGTTATGATGTTAGAGGCTATGCAAGGAATGCTTTAGTCCAGCGATATGCAGTTTTTATTGCGCCTTGCATTCAGCAGGAAGATCTTTAGCTTGAATCTGTGGCCTAGGTATTCACCTTGGTATTTCTTTTGGCACAAAGTGAAGGAGTATTTGAGAGAAAATGCACAATGTGTTTCTTATGTTGTTATGAACAACTTGTTACTCTTTCTCATTAAGCTTCAGCCACTGCAGAAATATATAAATAAGGGCTGACTTCCTGTAAGACGTGTCCAAAGCTGGGACGGAATAAAAGGAGACACTTGTAAATGATAGTGCTATCGTTTGAGAAAGGGTAAGTTGAGACTGACTTTCATGCGTATTCACAGACCAAGCATCATAAAGATACCAGCATGATCTTCATTGCGGGCTTAGAGCCGGTATTAGCTTTTGAGAGGTAAGAGGATTTTGAGGGCTCGTTGGTCTAGGGGTATGATTCTCGCTTTGGGTGCGAGAGGTCCCGGGTTCAAATCCCGGACGAGCCCTTTTCTTGGTACTCTTTTCAAGTTGTTTTGAAGTTTGCGTTTCAAAACCAACATCAATTTTTTCTTTGCAGTAGTGGATAATTCTTTGCTAGAGTCTCATGCTTCAGCCCTGCCCAGTCTGAGCTAATACCAAACATCTGGTCTTGCATGGCATGTACGAGCGTTCAGCTAGGGATGTCGGGCAGGTTGCATGAAAGAAATCTAAAGCCAGAGGCCCATGGAATAGCCAGTTCGGAGCAGTTTCATTACAGAAAAATCAACTGTAGGTATCTGTTTCTGTAGTGTAGTGGTTATCACGTTTGCCTCACACGCGAAAGGTCCCCGGTTTGAAACCGGGCAGAAACAGTTGTTATATTGTGTTGGCTACAATGTTGATAGGTGCCGTTTTGCCATGGAATTGTCCAAGCCCTGAAGATTATTTCATGCAATCTCGTTCCAAGAAAGGGAATTCTCTCAAAACACTAAAGTAATCGGCGTGTGGATGTATCTGTTGGTTCTCAGACCTTGCTTTCAAAAGAGCCCTGCAATCGGTTCACTGCTCTCCTAGAACAAGCATTAACATGGAGAATTGTTGGCACCAACAGGAATCTTATTTTAGTGGAGTGTTTCTGGCTTTGAGTGCAGAGGCCCTCGGCTCAATTCCAAGATGATCCTTCTCAAGGTGATGATACAAATGCATTGTCACCTTTACGTTTAATGTCAGAATCATTTATTTCCAGTTGGTGGTGTAAGAATGTTTGCAACAGTATGGCGATTTTTCCTAGCCATGCATAATTGAAAGCATATCACTCGCCTTTAGGTGTTTTTCTAATACATTGATATTTGCATCTTCCTTCCTAGCCTGCATGTTTGACTATCTTACAGGCTGCATGTAATAAGTATCACATCAGGGCCCTTCTTCTACTCAATTCACAACTGTTCTATCACGACATAGATAAGAAAGCTGCATCTGCTTTTGTTGTGTAGTGGTAATCAGGTTTACCTGACGTGTGAAAGCCCCATGCTTTGAAAGTACACAGTAACAAAGAAACCGATGACTTTTATAAAAAGGTGTCATGTGTGTCTCTTACTTTGCACAAAAAGTGCCAGAGATGACTTCATTTGCAGTCACTTGAAAAGTAGGGATTCTCCAATAAATGGTAAATGGTTGAAACAAATCTGAAGAAATGCATGACATACCTGTGTGTGTGTGTGTACGCATGTATGTATATATAGGGAGAGAGAGAGCGTCAATATAAACAGACTTTATTTCAATCAAGCTGTCTTTTCTATCCTTCAGGAGCAGAATGTTCTGATCATCAGCGCTCCAGAATGTAGTGTTTTCTTGGCAAGCATCACATATTGTGATGTGTTAGCTAAAAGTTCCATATCCTAGAGACTGATATATTCCTCTGTACTTGTACCTTGGGGATTCATCAAAACCTGGCATCATAAGCAGCTTTCTACTGCCACAGACTGGACAGCGAAACAATTTAAAATATCCCAGAAAAAGAAAATAAGCATGCTTAATCAGAGCTTTCTGGACAGGAAGGACATTTGAGCAAGTGAGGAATAAGCACTGCTTTTGTTAATTTGCATAGGCAGAATAGAGACTTCTGGGAAAAGGCCGAAATTACAGTCACAGAAAATGGCTGCATCTATAGAGAACGCTAAGAAGTGTTGGCAGCTTTTCCTCTGACCCTGGCCACTTTTACAAGCAATCCTATGATAGTCAGCAGGACCCACCCTAAAAAGGAAGGGGCATCCACTTGGACCCTTTCCACCTTTTCTAAATCTCGCCTGATCGAGCACTGATTGAGCAGATAAGCACATGTCATTCTCATTTCAGAAAGGTATTGGTTAGCTTGCTGCTAGCAGCTCAGTTATGTTATGATGTTAGAGGCTATGCAAGGAATGCTTTAGTCCAGCGATATGCAGTTTTTATTGCGCCTTGCATTCAGCAGGAGGATCTTTAGCTTGAATCTGTGGCCTAGGTATTCACCTTGGTATTTTTTTGGGCACAAAGTGAAGGAGTATTTGAGAGAAAATGCACAATGTGTTTCTTATGTTGTTATGAACAACTTGTTACTCTTTCTCATTAAGCTTCAGCCACTGCAGAAATATATAAATAAGGGCTGACTTCCTGTAAGACGTGTCCAAAGCTGGGACGGAATAAAAGGAGACACTTGTAAATGATAGTGCTATCGTTTGAGAAAGGGTAAGTTGAGACTGACTTTCATGCGTATTCACAGACCAAGCATCATAAAGATACCAGCATGATCTTCATTGCGGGCTTAGAGCCGGTATTAGCTTTTGAGAGGTAAGAGGATTTTGAGGGCTCGTTGGTCTAGGGGTATGATTCTCGCTTTGGGTGCGAGAGGTCCCGGGTTCAAATCCCGGACGAGCCCTTTTCTTGGTACTCTTTTCAAGTTGTTTTGAAGTTTGCGTTTCAAAACCAACATCAATTTTTTCTTTGCAGTAGTGGATAATTCTTTGCTAGAGTCTCATGCTTTAGCCCTGCCCAGTCTGAGCTAATACCAAACATCTGGTCTTGCATGGCATGTACGAGCGTTCAGCTAGGGATGTCGGGCAGGTTGCATGAAAGAAATCTAAAGCCAGAGGCCCATGGAATAGCCAGTTCGGAGCAGTTTCATTACAGAAAAATCAACTGTAGGTATCTGTTTCTGTAGTGTAGTGGTTATCACGTTTGCCTCACACGCGAAAGGTCCCCGGTTTGAAACCGGGCAGGAACAGTTGTTATATTGTGTTGGCTACAATGTTGATAGGTGCCGTTTTGCCATGGAATTGTCCAAGCCCTGAAGATTATTTCATGCAATCTCGTTCCAAGAAAGGGAATTCTCTCAAAACACTAAAGTAATCGGCGTGTGGATGTATCTGTTGGTTCTCAGACCTTGCTTTCAAAAGAGCCCTGCAATCGGTTCACTGCTCACCTAGAACAAGCATTAACATGGAGAATTGTTGGCACCAACAGGAATCTTATTTTAGTGGAGTGTTTCTGGCTTTGAGTGCAGAGGCCCTCGGCTCAATTCCAAGATGATCCTTCTCAAGGTGATGATACAAATGCATTGTCACCTTTACGTTTAATGTCAGAATCATTTATTTCCAGTTGGTGGTGTAAGAATGTTTGCAACAGTATGGCGATTTTTCCTAGCCATGCATGAATGAAAGCATATCACTCGCCTTTAGGTGTTTTTCTAATACATTGATATTTGCATCTTCCTTCCTAGCCTGCATGTTTGACTATCTTACAGGCTGCATGTAATAAGTATCACATCAGGGCCCTTCTTCTACTCAATTCACAACTGTTCTATCACGACATAGATAAGAAAGCTGCATCTGCTTTTGTTGTGTAGTGGTAATCAGGTTTACCTGACGTGTGAAAGCCCCATGCTTTGAAAGTACACAGTAACAAAGAAACCGATGACTTTTATAAAAAGGTGTCATGTGTGTCTCTTACTTTGCACAAAAAGTGCCAGAGATGACTTCATTTGCAGTCACTTGAAAAGTAGGGATTCTCCAATAAATGGTAAATGGTTGAAACAAATCTGAAGAAATGCATGACATACCTGTGTGTGTGTGTGTACGCATGTATGTATATATAGGGAGAGAGAGAGCGTCAATATAAACAGACTTTATTTCAATCAAGCTGTCTTTTCTATCCTTCAGGAGCAGAATGTTCTGATCATCAGCGCTCCAGAATGTAGTGTTTTCTTGGCAAGCATCACATATTGTGATGTGTTAGCTAAAAGTTCCATATCCTAGAGACTGATATATTCCTCTGTACTTGTACCTTGGGGATTCATCAAAACCTGGCATCATAAGCAGCTTTCTACTGCCACAGACTGGACAGCGAAACAATTTAAAATATCCCAGAAAAAGAAAATAAGCATGCTTAATCAGAGCTTTCTGGACAGGAAGGACATTTGAGCAAGTGAGGAATAAGCACTGCTTTTGTTAATTTGCATAGGCAGAATAGAGACTTCTGGGAAAAGGCCGAAATTACAGTCACAGAAAATGGCTGCATCTATAGAGAACGCTAAGAAGTGTTGGCAGCTTTTCCTCTGACCCTGGCCACTTTTACAAGCAATCCTATGATAGTCAGCAGGACCCACCCTAAAAAGGAAGGGGCATCCACTTGGACCCTTTCCACCTTTTCTAAATCTCGCCTGATCGAGCACTGATTGAGCAGATAAGCACATGTCATTCTCATTTCAGAAAGGTATTGGTTAGCTTGCTGCTAGCAGCTCAGTTATGTTATGATGTTAGAGGCTATGCAAGGAATGCTTTAGTCGAGCGATATGCAGTTTTTATTGCGCCTTGCATTCAGCAGGAGGATCTTTAGCTTGAATCTGTGGCCTAGGTATTCACCTTGGTATTTTTTTTGGCACAAAGTGAAGGAGTATTTGAGAGAAAATGCACAATGTGTTTCTTATGTTGTTATGAACAACTTGTTACTCTTTCTCATTAAGCTTCAGCCACTGCAGAAATATATAAATAAGGGCTGACTTCCTGTAAGACGTGTCCAAAGCTGGGACGGAATAAAAGGAGACACTTGTAAATGATAGTGCTATCGTTTGAGAAAGGGTAAGTTGAGACTGACTTTCATGCGTATTCACAGACCAAGCATCATAAAGATACCAGCATGATCTTCATTGCGGGCTTAGAGCCGGTATTAGCTTTTGAGAGGTAAGAGGATTTTGAGGGCTCGTTGGTCTAGGGGTATGATTCTCGCTTTGGGTGCGAGAGGTCCCGAGTTCAAATCCCGGACGAGCCCTTTTCTTGGTACTCTTTTCAAGTTGTTTTGAAGTTTGCGTTTCAAAACCAACATCAATTTTTTCTTTGCAGTAGTGGATAATTCTTTGCTAGAGTCTCATGCTTCAGCCCTGCCCAGTCTGAGCTAATACCAAACATCTGGTCTTGCATGGCATGTACGAGCGTTCAGCTAGGGATGTCGGGCAGGTTGCATGAAAGAAATCTAAAGCCAGAGGCCCATGGAATAGCCAGTTCGGAGCAGTTTCATTACAGAAAAATCAACTGTAGGTATCTGTTTCTGTAGTGTAGTGGTTATCACGTTTGCCTCACACGCGAAAGGTCCCCGGTTCGAAACCGGGCAGAAACAGTTGTTATATTGTGTTGGCTACAATGTTGATAGGTGCTGTTTTGCCATGGAATTGTCCAAGCCCTGAAGATTATTTCATGCAATCTCGTTCCAAGAAAGGGAATTCTCTCAAAACACTAAAGTAATCGGCGTGTGGATGTATCTGTTGGTTCTCAGACCTTGCTTTCAAAAGAGCCCTGCAATCGGTTCACTGCTCACCTAGAACAAGCATTAACATGGAGAATTGTTGGCACCAACAGGAATCTTATTTTAGTGGAGTGTTTCTGGCTTTGAGTGCAGAGGCCCTCGGCTCAATTCCAAGATGATCCTTCTCAAGGTGATGATACAAATGCATTGTCACCTTTACGTTTAATGTCAGAATCATTTATTTCCAGTTGGTGGTGTAAGAATGTTTGCAACAGTATGGCGATTTTTCCTAGCCATGCATGAATGAAAGCATATCACTCGCCTTTAGGTGTTTTTCTAATACATTGATATTTGCATCTTCCTTCCTAGCCTGCATGTTTGACTATCTTACAGGCTGCATGTAATAAGTATCACATCAGGGCCCTTCTTCTACTCAATTCACAACTGTTCTATCACGACATAGATAAGAAAGCTGCATCTGCTTTTGTTGTGTAGTGGTAATCAGGTTTACCTGACGTGTGAAAGCCCCATGCTTTGAAAGTACACAGTAACAAAGAAACCGATGACTTTTATAAAAAGGTGTCATGTGTGTCTCTTACTTTGCACAAAAAGTGCCAGAGATGACTTCATTTGCAGTCACTTGAAAAGTAGGGATTCTCCAATAAATGGTAAATGGTTGAAACAAATCTGAAGAAATGCATGACATACCTGTGTGTGTGTGTGTACGCATGTATGTATATATAGGGAGAGAGAGAGCGTCAATATAAACAGACTTTATTTCAATCAAGCTGTCTTTTCTATCCTTCAGGAGCAGAATGTTCTGATCATCAGCGCTCCAGAATGTAGTGTTTTCTTGGCAAGCATCACATATTGTGATGTGTTAGCTAAAAGTTCCATATCCTAGAGACTGATATATTCCTCTGTACTTGTACCTTGGGGATTCATCAAAACCTGGCATCATAAGCAGCTTTCTACTGCCACAGACTGGACAGCGAAACAATTTAAAATATCCCAGAAAAAGAAAATAAGCATGCTTAATCAGAGCTTTCTGGACAGGAAGGACATTTGAGCAAGTGAGGAATAAGCACTGCTTTTGTTAATTTGCATAGGCAGAATAGAGACTTCTGGGAAAAGGCCGAAATTACAGTCACAGAAAATGGCTGCATCTATAGAGAACGCTAAGAAGTGTTGGCAGCTTTTCCTCTGACCCTGGCCACTTTTACAAGCAATCCTATGATAGTCAGCAGGACCCACCCTAAAAAGGAAGGGGCATCCACTTGGACCCTTTCCACCTTTTCTAAATCTCGCCTGATCGAGCCTGATCGAGCAGATAAGCACATGTCATTCTCATTTCAGAAAGGTATTGGTTAGCTTGCTGCTAGCAGCTCAGTTATGTTATGATGTTAGAGGCTATGCAAGGAATGCTTTAGTCCAGCGATATGCAGTTTTTATTGCGCCTTGCATTCAGCAGGAAGATCTTTAGCTTGAATCTGTGGCCTAGGTATTCACCTTGGTATTTTTTTTGGCACAAAGTGAAGGAGTATTTGAGAGAAAATGCACAATGTGTTTCTTATGTTGTTATGAACAACTTGTTACTCTTTCTCATTAAGCTTCAGCCACTGCAGAAATATATAAATAAGGGCTGACTTCCTGTAAGACGTGTCCAAAGCTGGGACGGAATAAAAGGAGACACTTGTAAATGATAGTGCTATCGTTTGAGAAAGGGTAAGTTGAGACTGACTTTCATGCGTATTCACAGACCAAGCATCATAAAGATACCAGCATGATCTTCATTGCGGGCTTAGAGCCGGTATTAGCTTTTGAGAGGTAAGAGGATTTTGAGGGCTCGTTGGTCTAGGGGTATGATTCTCGCTTTGGGTGCGAGAGGTCCCGGGTTCAAATCCCGGACGAGCCCTTTTCTTGGTACTCTTTTCAAGTTGTTTTGAAGTTTGCGTTTCAAAACCAACATCAATTTTTTCTTTGCAGTAGTGGATAATTCTTTGCTAGAGTCTCATGCTTCAGCCCTGCCCAGTCTGAGCTAATACCAAACATCTGGTCTTGCATGGCATGTACGAGCGTTCAGCTAGGGATGTCGGGCAGGTTGCATGAAAGAAATCTAAAGCCAGAGGCCCATGGAATAGCCAGTTCGGAGCAGTTTCATTACAGAAAAATCAACTGTAGGTATCTGTTTCTGTAGTGTAGTGGTTATCACGTTTGCCTCACACGCGAAAGGTCCCCGGTTCGAAACCGGGCAGAAACAGTTGTTATATTGTGTTGGCTACAATGTTGATAGGTGCCGTTTTGCCATGGAATTGTCCAAGCCCTGAAGATTATTTCATGCAATCTCGTTCCAAGAAAGGGAATTCTCTCAAAACACTAAAGTAATCGGCGTGTGGATGTATCTGTTGGTTCTCAGACCTTGCTTTCAAAAGAGCCCTGCAATCGGTTCACTGCTCACCTAGAACAAGCATTAACATGGAGAATTGTTGGCACCAACAGGAATCTTATTTTAGTGGAGTGTTTCTGGCTTTGAGTGCAGAGGCCCTCGGCTCAATTCCAAGATGATCCTTCTCAAGGTGATGATACAAATGCATTGTCACCTTTACGTTTAATGTCAGAATCATTTATTTCCAGTTGGTGGTGTAAGAATGTTTGCAACAGTATGGCGATTTTTCCTAGCCATGCATGAATTTAAGCATATCACTCGCCTTTAGGTGTTTTTCTAATACATTGATATTTGCATCTTCCTTCCTAGCCTGCATGTTTGACTATCTTACAGGCTGCATGTAATAAGTATCACATCAGGGCCCTTCTTCTACTCAATTCACAACTGTTCTATCACGACATAGATAAGAAAGCTGCATCTGCTTTTGTTGTGTAGTGGTAATCAGGTTTACCTGACGTGTGAAAGCCCCATGCTTTGAAAGTACACAGTAACAAAGAAACCGATGACTTTTATAAAAAGGTGTCATGTGTGTCTCTTACTTTGCACAAAAAGTGCCAGAGATGACTTCATTTGCAGTCACTTGAAAAGTAGGGATTCTCCAATAAATGGTAAATGGTTGAAACAAATCTGAAGAAATGCATGACATACCTGTGTGTGTGTGTGTATGCATGTATGTATATATGGGGAGAGAGAGAGCGTCAATATAAACAGACTTTATTTCAATCAAGCTGTCTTTTCTATCCTTCAGGAGCAGAATGTTCTGATCATCAGCGCTCCAGAATGTAGTGTTTTCTTGGCAAGCATCACATATTGTGATGTGTTAGCTAAAAGTTCCATATCCTAGAGACTGATATATTCCTCTGTACTTGTACCTTGGGGATTCATCAAAACCTGGCATCATAAGCAGCTTTCTACTGCCACAGACTGGACAGCGAAACAATTTAAAATATCCCAGAAAAAGAAAATAAGCATGCTTAATCAGAGCTTTCTGGACAGGAAGGACATTTGAGCAAGTGAGGAATAAGCACTGCTTTTGTTAATTTGCATAGGCAGAATAGAGACTTCTGGGAAAAGGCCGAAATTACAGTCACAGAAAATGGCTGCATCTATAGAGAACGCTAAGAAGTGTTGGCAGCTTTTCCTCTGACCCTGGCCACTTTTACAAGCAATCCTATGATAGTCAGCAGGACCCACCCTAAAAAGGAAGGGGCATCCACTTGGACCCTTTCCACCTTTTCTTGATCGAGCCTGATTGAGCACTGATTGAGCAGATAAGCACATGTCATTCTCATTTCAGAAAGGTATTGGTTAGCTTGCTGCTAGCAGCTCAGTTATGTTATGATGTTAGAGGCTATGCAAGGAATGCTTTAGTCCAGCGATATGCAGTTTTTATTGCGCCTTGCATTCAGCAGGAAGATCTTTAGCTTGAATCTGTGGCCTAGGTATTCACCTTGGTATTTCTTTTGGCACAAAGTGAAGGAGTATTTAAGAGAAAATGCACAATGTGTTTCTTATGTTGTTATGAACAACTTGTTACTCTTTCTCATTAAGCTTCAGCCACTGAAGAAATATATAAATAAGGGCTGACTTCCTGTAAGACGTGTCCAAAGCTGGGACGGAATAAAAGGAGACACTTGTAAATGATAGTGCTATCGTTTGAGAAAGGGTAAGTTGAGACTGACTTTCATGCGTATTCACAGACCAAGCATCATAAAGATACCAGCATGATCTTCATTGCGGGCTTAGAGCCGGTATTAGCTTTTGAGAGGTAAGAGGATTTTGAGGGCTCGTTGGTCTAGGGGTATGATTCTCGCTTTGGGTGCGAGAGGTCCCGGGTTCAAATCCCGGACGAGCCCTTTTCTTGGTACTCTTTTCAAGTTGTTTTGAAGTTTGCGTTTCAAAACCAACATCAATTTTTTCTTTGCAGTAGTGGATAATTCTTTGCTAGAGTCTCATGCTTCAGCCCTGCCCAGTCTGAGCTAATACCAAACATCTGGTCTTGCATGGCATGTACGAGCGTTCAGCTAGGGATGTCGGGCAGGTTGCATGAAAGAAATCTAAAGCCAGAGGCCCATGGAATAGCCAGTTCGGAGCAGTTTCATTACAGAAAAATCAACTGTAGGTATCTGTTTCTGTAGTGTAGTGGTTATCACGTTTGCCTCACACGTGAAAGGTCCCCGGTTCGAAACCGGGCAGAAACAGTTGTTATATTGTGTTGGCTACAATGTTGATAGGTGCCGTTTTGCCATGGAATTGTCCAAGCCCTGAAGATTATTTCATGCAATCTCGTTCCAAGAAAGGGAATGCTCTCAAAACACTAAAGTAATCGGCGTGTGGATGTATCTGTTGGTTCTCAGACCTTGCTTTCAAAAGAGCCCTGCAATCGGTTCACTGCTCACCTAGAACAAGCATTAACATGGAGAATTGTTGGCACCAACAGGAATCTTATTTTAGTGGAGTGTTTCTGGCTTTGAGTGCAGAGGCCCTCGGCTCAATTCCAAGATGATCCTTCTCAAGGTGATGATACAAATGCATTGTCACCTTTACGTTTAATGTCAGAATCATTTATTTCCAGTTGGTGGTGTAAGAATGTTTGCAACAGTATGGCGATTTTTCCTAGCCATGCATGAATGAAAGCATATCACTCGCCTTTAGGTGTTTTTCTAATACATTGATATTTGCATCTTCCTTCCTAGCCTGCATGTTTGACTATCTTACAGGCTGCATGTAATAAGTATCACATCAGGGCCCTTCTTCTACTCAATTCACAACTGTTCTATCACGACATAGATAAGAAAGCTGCATCTGCTTTTGTTGTGTAGTGGTAATCAGGTTTACCTGACGTGTGAAAGCCCCATGCTTTGAAAGTACACAGTAACAAAGAAACCGATGACTTTTATAAAAAGGTGTCATGTGTGTCTCTTACTTTGCACAAAAAGTGCCAGAGATGACTTCATTTGCAGTCACTTGAAAAGTAGGGATTCTCCAATAAATGGTAAATGGTTGAAACAAATCTGAAGAAATGCATGACATACCTGTGTGTGTGTGTGTACGCATGTATGTATATATAGGGAGAGAGAGAGCGTCAATATAAACAGACTTTATTTCAATCAAGCTGTCTTTTCTATCCTTCAGGAGCAGAATGTTCTGATCATCAGCGCTCCAGAATGTAGTGTTTTCTTGGCAAGCATCACATATTGTGATGTTTTAGCTAAAAGTTCCATATCCTAGAGACTGATATATTCCTCTGTACTTGTACCTTGGGGATTCATCAAAACCTGGCATCATAAGCAGCTTTCTACTGCCACAGACTGGACAGCGAAACAATTTAAAATATCCCAGAAAAAGAAAATAAGCATGCTTAATCAGAGCTTTCTGGACAGGAAGGACATTTGAGCAAGTGAGGAATAAGCACTGCTTTTGTTAATTTGCATAGGCAGAATAGAGACTTCTGGGAAAAGGCCGAAATTACAGTCACAGAAAATGGCTGCATCTATAGAGAACGCTAAGAAGTGTTGGCAGCTTTTCCTCTGACCCTGGCCACTTTTACAAGCAATCCTATGATAGTCAGCAGGACCCACCCTAAAAAGGAAGGGGCATCCACTTGGACCCTTTCCACCTTTTCTAAATCTCGCCTGATCGAGCCCTGATCGAGCCGATAAGCACATGTAATTCTCATTTCAGAAAGGTATTGGTTAGCTTGCTGCTAGCAGCTCAGTTATGTTATGATGTTAGAGGCTATGCAAGGAATGCTTTAGTCCAGCGATATGCAGTTTTTATTGCGCCTTGCATTCAGCAGGAAGATCTTTAGCTTGAATCTGTGGCCTAGGTATTCACCTTGGTATTTTTTTTGGCACAAAGTGAAGGAGTATTTGAGAGAAAATGCACAATGTGTTTCTTATGTTGTTATGAACAACTTGTTACTCTTTCTCATTAAGCTTCAGCCACTGCAGAAATATATAAATAAGGGCTGACTTCCTGTAAGACGTGTCCAAAGCTGGGACGGAATAAAAGGAGACACTTGTAAATGATAGTGCTATCGTTTGAGAAAGGGTAAGTTGAGACTGACTTTCATGCGTATTCACAGACCAAGCATCATAAAGATACCAGCATGATCTTCATTGCGGGCTTAGAGCCGGTATTAGCTTTTGAGAGGTAAGAGGATTTTGAGGGCTCGTTGGTCTAGGGGTATGATTCTCGCTTTGGGTGCGAGAGGTCCCAGGTTCAAATCCCGGACGAGCCCTTTTCTTGGTACTCTTTTCAAGTTGTTTTGAAGTTTGCGTTTCAAAACCAACATCAATTTTTTCTTTGCAGTAGTGGATAATTCTTTGCTAGAGTCTCATGCTTCAGCCCTGCCCAGTCTGAGCTAATACCACACATCTGGTCTTGCATGGCATGTACGAGCGTTCAGCTAGGGATGTCGGGCAGGTTGCATGAAAGAAATCTAAAGCCAGAGGCCCATGGAATAGCCAGTTCGGAGCAGTTTCATTACAGAAAAATCAACTGTAGGTATCTGTTTCTGTAGTGTAGTGGTTATCACGTTCGCCTCACACGCGAAAGGTCCCCGGTTCGAAACTGGGCAGAAACAGTTGTTATATTGTGTTGGCTACAATGTTGATAGGTGCTGTTTTGCCATGGAATTGTCCAAGCCCTGAAGATTATTTCATGCAATCTCGTTCCAAGAAAGGGAATTCTCTCAAAACACTAAAGTAATCGGCGTGTGGATGTATCTGTTGGTTCTCAGACCTTGCTTTCAAAAGAGCCCTGCAATCGGTTCACTGCTCACCTAGAACAAGCATTAACATGGAGAATTGTTGGCACCAACAGGAATCTTATTTTAGTGGAGTGTTTCTGGCTTTGAGTGCAGAGGCCCTCGGCTCAATTCCAAGATGATCCTTCTCAGGGTGATGATACAAAGGCATTGTCACCTTTACGTTTAATGTCAGAATCATTCATTTCCAGTTGGTGGTGTAAGAATGTTTGCAACAGTATGGCGATTTTTCCTAGCCATGCATGAATGAAAGCATATCACTCGCCTTTAGGTGTTTTTCTAATACATTGATATTTGCATCTTCCTTCCTAGCCTGCATGTTTGACTATCTTACAGGCTGCATGTAATAAGTATCACATCAGGGCCCTTCTTCTACTCAATTCACAACTGTTCTATCACGACATAGATAAGAAAGCTGCATCTGCTTTTGTTGTGTAGTGGTAATCAGGTTTACCTGACGTGTGAAAGCCCCATGCTTTGAAAGTACACAGTAACAAAGAAACCGATGACTTTTATAAAAAGGTGTCATGTGTGTCTCTTACTTTGCACAAAAAGTGCCAGAGATGACTTCATTTGCAGTCACTTGAAAAGTAGGGATTCTCCAATAAATGGTAAATGGTTGAAACAAATCTGAAGAAATGCATGACATACCTGTGTGTGTGTGTGTATGCATGTATGTATATATAGGGAGAGAGAGAGCGTCAATATAAACAGACTTTATTTCAATCAAGCTGTCTTTTCTATCCTTCAGGAGCAGAATGTTCTGATCATCAGCGCTCCAGAATGTAGTGTTTTCTTGGCAAGCATCACATATTGTGATGTGTTAGCTAAAAGTTCCATATCCTAGAGACTGATATATTCCTCTGTACTTGTACCTTGGGTTTTCATCAAAACCTGGCATCATAAGCAGCTTTCTACTGCCACAGACTGGACAGCGAAACAATTTAAAATATCCCAGAAAAAGAAAATAAGCATGCTTAATCAGAGCTTTCTGGACAGGAAGGACATTTGAGCAAGTGAGGAATAAGCACTGCTTTTGTTAATTTGCATAGGCAGAATAGAGACTTCTGGGAAAAGGCCGAAATTACAGTCACAGAAAATGGCTGCATCTATAGAGAACGCTAAGAAGTGTTGGCAGCTTTTCCTCTGACCCTGGCCACTTTTACAAGCAATCCTATGATAGTCAGCAGGACCCACCCTAAAAAGGAAGGGGCATCCACTTGGACCCTTTCCACCTTTTCTAAATCTCGCCTGATCGAGCCTGATTGAGCACTGATTGAGCAGATAAGCACATGTCATTCTCATTTCAGAAAGGTATTGGTTAGCTTGCTGCTAGCAGCTCAGTTATGTTATGATGTTAGAGGCTATGCAAGGAATGCTTTAGTCCAGCGATATGCAGTTTTTATTGCGCCTTGCATTCAGCAGGAAGATCTTTAGCTTGAATCTGTGGCCTAGGTATTCACCTTGGTATTTCTTTTGGCACAAAGTGAAGGAGTATTTAAGAGAAAATGCACAATGTGTTTCTTATGTTGTTATGAACAACTTGTTACTCTTTCTCATTAGGCTTCAGCCACTGAAGAAATATATAAATAAGGGCTGACTTCCTGTAAGACGTGTCCAAAGCTGGGACGGAATAAAAGGAGACACTTGTAAATGATAGTGCTATCGTTTGAGAAAGGGTAAGTTGAGACTGACTTTCATGCGTATTCACAGACCAAGCATCATAAAGATACCAGCATGATCTTCATTGCGGGCTTAGAGCCGGTATTAGCTTTTGAGAGGTAAGAGGATTTTGAGGGCTCGTTGGTCTAGGGGTATGATTCTCGCTTTGGGTGCGAGAGGTCCCGGGTTCAAATCCCGGACGAGCCCTTTTCTTGGTACTCTTTTCAAGTTGTTTTGAAGTTTGCGTTTCAAAACCAACATCAATTTTTTCTTTGCAGTAGTGGATAATTCTTTGCTAGAGTCTCATGCTTCAGCCCTGCCCAGTCTGAGCTAATACCAAACATCTGGTCTTGCATGGCATGTACGAGCGTTCAGCTAGGGATGTCGGGCAGGTTGCATGAAAGAAATCTAAAGCCAGAGGCCCATGGAATAGCCAGTTCGGAGCAGTTTCATTACAGAAAAATCAACTGTAGGTATCTGTTTCTGTAGTGTAGTGGTTATCACGTTCGCCTCACACGCGAAAGGTCCCCGGTTCGAAACCGGGCAGAAACAGTTGTTATATTGTGTTGGCTACAATGTTGATAGGTGCCGTTTTGCCATGGAATTGTCCAAGCCCTGAAGATTATTTCATGCAATCTCGTTCCAAGAAAGGGAATTCTCTCAAAACACTAAAGTAATCGGCGTGTGGATGTATCTGTTGGTTCTCAGACCTTGCTTTCAAAAGAGCCATGCAATCGGTTCACTGCTCACCTAGAACAAGCATTAACATGGAGAATTGTTGGCACCAACAGGAATCTTATTTTAGTGGAGTGTTTCTGGCTTTGAGTGCAGAGGCCCTCGGCTCAATTCCAAGATGATCCTTCTCAAGGTGATGATACAAATGCATTGTCACCTTTACGTTTAATGTCAGAATCATTTATTTCCAGTTGGTGGTGTAAGAATGTTTGCAACAGTATGGCGATTTTTCCTAGCCATGCATGAATGAAAGCATATCACTCGCCTTTAGGTGTTTTTCTAATACATTGATATTTGCATCTTCCTTCTTAGCCTGCATGTTTGACTATCTTACAGGCTGCATGTAATAAGTATCACATCAGGGCCCTTCTTCTACTCAATTCACAACTGTTCTATCACGACATAGATAAGAAAGCTGCATCTGCTTTTGTTGTGTAGTGGTAATCAGGTTTACCTGACGTGTGAAAGCCCCATGCTTTGAAAGTACACAGTAACAAAGAAACCGATGACTTTTATAAAAAGGTGTCATGTGTGTCTCTTACTTTGCACAAAAAGTGCCAGAGATGACTTCATTTGCAATCACTTGAAAAGTAGGGATTCTCCAATAAATGGTAAATGGTTGAAACAAATCTGAAGAAATGCATGACATACCTGTGTGTGTGTGTGTACGCATGTATGTATATATAGGGAGAGAGAGAGCGTCAATATAAACAGACTTTATTTCAATCAAGCTGTCTTTTCTATCCTTCAGGAGCAGAATGTTCTGATCATCAGCGCTCCAGAATGTAGTGTTTTCTTGGCAAGCATCACATATTGTGATGTGTTAGCTAAAAGTTCCATATCCTAGAGACTGATATATTCCTCTGTACTTGTACCTTGGGGATTCATCAAAACCTGGCATCATAAGCAGCTTTCTACTGCCACAGACTGGACAGCGAAACAATTTAAAATATCCCAGAAAAAGAAAATAAGCATGCTTAATCAGAGCTTTCTGGACAGGAAGGACATTTGAGCAAGTGAGGAATAAGCACTGCTTTTGTTAATTTGCATAGGCAGAATAGAGACTTCTGGGAAAAGGCCGAAATTACAGTCACAGAAAATGGCTGCATCTATAGAGAACGCTAAGAAGTGTTGGCAGCTTTTCCTCTGACCCTGGCCACTTTTACAAGCAATCCTATGATAGTCAGCAGGACCCACCCTAAAAAGGAAGGGGCATCCACTTGGACCCTTTCCACCTTTTCTAAATCTCGCCTGATCGAGCACTGATTGAGCAGATAAGCACATGTAATTCTCATTTCAGAAAGGTATTGGTTAGCTTGCTGCTAGCAGCTCAGTTATGTTATGATGTTAGAGGCTATGCAAGGAATGCTTTAGTCCAGCGATATGCAGTTTTTATTGCGCCTTGCATTCAGCAGGAAGATCTTTAGCTTGAATCTGTGGCCTAGGTATTCACCTTGGTATTTCTTTTGGCACAAAGTGAAGGAGTATTTAAGAGAAAATGCACAATGTGTTTCTTATGTTGTTATGAACAACTTGTTACTCTTTCTCATTAAGCTTCAGCCACTGAAGAAATATATAAATAAGGGCTGACTTCCTGTAAGACGTGTCCAAAGCTGGGACGGAATAAAAGGAGACACTTGTAAATGATAGTGCTATCGTTTGAGAAAGGGTAAGTTGAGACTGACTTTCATGCGTATTCACAGACCAAGCATCATAAAGATACCAGCATGATCTTCATTGCGGGCTTAGAGTCGGTATTAGCTTTTGAGAGGTAAGAGGATTTTGAGGGCTCGTTGGTCTAGGGGTATGATTCTCGCTTTGGGTGCGAGAGGTCCCGGGTTCAAATCCCGGACGAGCCCTTTTCTTGGTACTCTTTTCAAGTTGTTTTGAAGTTTGCGTTTCAAAACCAACATCAATTTTTTCTTTGCAGTAGTGGATAATTCTTTGCTAGAGTCTCATGCTTCAGCCCTGCCCAGTCTGAGCTAATACCAAACATCTGGTCTTGCATGGCATGTACGAGCGTTCAGCTAGGGATGTCGGGCAGGTTGCATGAAAGAAATCTAAAGCCAGAGGCCCATGGAATAGCCAGTTCGGAGCAGTTTCATTACAGAAAAATCAACTGTAGGTATCTGTTTCTGTAGTGTAGTGGTTATCACGTTTGCCTCACACGCGAAAGGTCCCCGGTTCGAAACCGGGCAGAAACAGTTGTTATATTGTGTTGGCTACAATGTTGATAGGTGCTGTTTTGCCATGGAATTGTCCAAGCCCTGAAGATTATTTCATGCAATCTCGTTCCAAGAAAGGGAATGCTCTCAAAACACTAAAGTAATCGGCGTGTGGATGTATCTGTTGGTTCTCAGACCTTGCTTTCAAAAGAGCCCTGCAATCGGTTCACTGCTCACCTAGAACAAGCATTAACATGGAGAATTGTTGGCACCAACAGGAATCTTATTTTAGTGGAGTGTTTCTGGCTTTGAGTGCAGAGGCCCTCGGCTCAATTCCAAGATGATCCTTCTCAAGGTGATGATACAAATGCATTGTCACCTTTACGTTTAATGTCAGAATCATTTATTTCCAGTTGGTGGTGTAAGAATGTTTGCAACAGTATGGCGATTTTTCCTAGCCATGCATGAATGAAAGCATATCACTCGCCTTTAGGTGTTTTTCTAATACATTGATATTTGCATCTTCCTTCCTAGCCTGCATGTTTGACTATCTTACAGGCTGCATGTAATAAGTATCACATCAGGGCCCTTCTTCTACTCAATTCACAACTGTTCTATCACGACATAGATAAGAAAGCTGCATCTGCTTTTGTTGTGTAGTCTTAATCAGGTTTACCTGACGTGTGAAAGCCCCATGCTTTGAAAGTACACAGTAACAAAGAAACCGATGACTTTTATAAAAAGGTGTCATGTGTGTCTCTTACTTTGCACAAAAAGTGCCAGAGATGACTTCATTTGCAGTCACTTGAAAAGTAGGGATTCTCCAATAAATGGTAAATGGTTGAAACAAATCTGAAGAAATGCATGACATACCTGTGTGTGTGTGTGTACGCATGTATGTATATATAGGGAGAGAGAGAGCGTCAATATAAACAGACTTTATTTCAATCAAGCTGTCTTTTCTATCCTTCAGGAGCAGAATGTTCTGATCATCAGCGCTCCAGAATGTAGTGTTTTCTTGGCAAGCATCACATATTGTGATGTTTTAGCTAAAAGTTCCATATCCTAGAGACTGATATATTCCTCTGTACTTGTACCTTGGGGATTCATCAAAACCTGGCATCATAAGCAGCTTTCTACTGCCACAGACTGGACAGCGAAACAATTTAAAATATCCCAGAAAAAGAAAATAAGCATGCTTAATCAGAGCTTTCTGGACAGGAAGGACATTTGAGCAAGTGAGGAATAAGCACTGCTTTTGTTAATTTGCATAGGCAGAATAGAGACTTCTGGGAAAAGGCCGAAATTACAGTCACAGAAAATGGCTGCATCTATAGAGAACGCTAAGAAGTGTTGGCAGCTTTTCCTCTGACCCTGGCCACTTTTACAAGCAATCCTATGATAGTCAGCAGGACCCACCCTAAAAAGGAAGGGGCATCCACTTGGACCCTTTCCACCTTTTCTAAATCTCGCCTGGTCGAGCCCTGATCGAGCCGATAAGCACATGTAATTCTCATTTCAGAAAGGTATTGGTTAGCTTGCTGCTAGCAGCTCAGTTATGTTATGATGTTAGAGGCTATGCAAGGAATGCTTTAGTCCAGCGATATGCAGTTTTTATTGCGCCTTGCATTCAGCAGGAAGATCTTTAGCTTGAATCTGTGGCCTAGGTATTCACCTTGGTATTTTTTTTGGCACAAAGTGAAGGAGTATTTGAGAGAAAATGCACAATGTGTTTCTTATGTTGTTATGAACAACTTGTTACTCTTTCTCATTAAGCTTCAGCCACTGCAGAAATATATAAATAAGGGCTGACTTCCTGTAAGACGTGTCCAAAGCTGGGACGGAATAAAAGGAGACACTTGTAAATGATAGTGCTATCGTTTGAGAAAGGGTAAGTTGAGACTGACTTTCATGCGTATTCACAGACCAAGCATCATAAAGATACCAGCATGATCTTCATTGCGGGCTTAGAGCCGGTATTAGCTTTTGAGAGGTAAGAGGATTTTGAGGGCTCGTTGGTCTAGGGGTATGATTCTCGCTTTGGGTGCGAGAGGTCCCAGGTTCAAATCCCGGACGAGCCCTTTTCTTGGTACTCTTTTCAAGTTGTTTTGAAGTTTGCGTTTCAAAACCAACATCAATTTTTTCTTTGCAGTAGTGGATAATTCTTTGCTAGAGTCTCATGCTTCAGCCCTGCCCAGTCTGAGCTAATACCACACATCTGGTCTTGCATGGCATGTACGAGCGTTCAGCTAGGGATGTCGGGCAGGTTGCATGAAAGAAATCTAAAGCCAGAGGCCCATGGAATAGCCAGTTCGGAGCAGTTTCATTACAGAAAAATCAACTGTAGGTATCTGTTTCTGTAGTGTAGTGGTTATCACGTTCGCCTCACACGCGAAAGGTCCCCGGTTCGAAACCGGGCAGAAACAGTTGTTATATTGTGTTGGCTACAATGTTGATAGGTGCAGTTTTGCCATGGAATTGTCCAAGCCCTGAAGATTATTTCATGCAATCTCGTTCCAAGAAAGGGAATTCTCTCAAAACACTAAAGTAATCGGCGTGTGGATGTATCTGTTGGTTCTCAGACCTTGCTTTCAAAAGAGCCCTGCAATCGGTTCACTGCTCACCTTGAACAAGCATTAACATGGAGAATTGTTGGCACCAACAGGAATCTTATTTTAGTGGAGTGTTTCTGGCTTTGAGTGCAGAGGCCCTCGGCTCAATTCCAAGATGATCCTTCTCAGGGTGATGATACAAATGCATTGTCACCTTTACGTTTAATGTCAGAATCATTCGTTTCCAGTTGGTGGTGTAAGAATGTTTGCAACAGTATGGCGATTTTTCCTAGCCATGCATGAATGAAAGCATATCACTCGCCTTTAGGTGTTTTTCTAATACATTGATATTTGCATCTTCCTTCCTAGCCTGCATGTTTGACTATCTTACAGGCTGCATGTAATAAGTATCACATCAGGGCCCTTCTTCTACTCAATTCACAACTGTTCTATCACGACATAGATAAGAAAGCTGCATCTGCTTTTGTTGTGTAGTGGTAATCAGGTTTACCTGACGTGTGAAAGCCCCATGCTTTGAAAGTACACAGTAACAAAGAAACCGATGACTTTTATAAAAAGGTGTCATGTGTGTCTCTTACTTTGCACAAAAAGTGCCAGAGATGACTTCATTTGCAGTCACTTGAAAAGTAGGGATTCTCCAATAAATGGTAAATGGTTGAAACAAATCTGAAGAAATGCATGACATACCTGTGTGTGTGTGTGTATGCATGTATGTATATATAGGGAGAGAGAGAGCGTCAATATAAACAGACTTTATTTCAATCAAGCTGTCTTTTCTATCCTTCAGGAGCAGAATGTTCTGATCATCAGCGCTCCAGAATGTAGTGTTTTCTTGGCAAGCATCACATATTGTGATGTGTTAGCTAAAAGTTCCATATCCTAGAGACTGATATATTCCTCTGTACTTGTACCTTGGGTTTTCATCAAAACCTGGCATCATAAGCAGCTTTCTACTGCCACAGACTGGACAGCGAAACAATTTAAAATATCCCAGAAAAAGAAAATAAGCATGCTTAATCAGAGCTTTCTGGACAGGAAGGACATTTGAGCAAGTGAGGAATAAGCACTGCTTTTGTTAATTTGCATAGGCAGAATAGAGACTTCTGGGAAAAGGCCGAAATTACAGTCACAGAAAATGGCTGCATCTATAGAGAACGCTAAGAAGTGTTGGCAGCTTTTCCTCTGACCCTGGCCACTTTTACAAGCAATCCTATGATAGTCAGCAGGACCCACCCTAAAAAGGAAGGGGCATCCACTTGGACCCTTTCCACCTTTTCTAAATCTCGCCTGATCGAGCCTGATTGAGCACTGATTGAGCAGATAAGCACATGTCATTCTCATTTCAGAAAGGTATTGGTTAGCTTGCTGCTAGCAGCTCAGTTATGTTATGATGTTAGAGGCTATGCAAGGAATGCTTTAGTCCAGCGATATGCAGTTTTTATTGCGCCTTGCATTCAGCAGGAAGATCTTTAGCTTGAATCTGTGGCCTAGGTATTCACCTTGGTATTTCTTTTGGCACAAAGTGAAGGAGTATTTAAGAGAAAATGCACAATGTGTTTCTTATGTTGTTATGAACAACTTGTTACTCTTTCTCATTAGGCTTCAGCCACTGAAGAAATATATAAATAAGGGCTGACTTCCTGTAAGACGTGTCCAAAGCTGGGACGGAATAAAAGGAGACACTTGTAAATGATAGTGCTATCGTTTGAGAAAGGGTAAGTTGAGACTGACTTTCATGCGTATTCACAGACCAAGCATCATAAAGATACCAGCATGATCTTCATTGCGGGCTTAGAGCCGGTATTAGCTTTTGAGAGGTAAGAGGATTTTGAGGGCTCGTTGGTCTAGGGGTATGATTCTCGCTTTGGGTGCGAGAGGTCCCGGGTTCAAATCCCGGACGAGCCCTTTTCTTGGTACTCTTTTCAAGTTGTTTTGAAGTTTGCGTTTCAAAACCAACATCAATTTTTTCTTTGCAGTAGTGGATAATTCTTTGCTAGAGTCTCATGCTTCAGCCCTGCCCAGTCTGAGCTAATACCAAACATCTGGTCTTGCATGGCATGTACGAGCGTTCAGCTAGGGATGTCGGGCAGGTTGCATGAAAGAAATCTAAAGCCAGAGGCCCATGGAATAGCCAGTTCGGAGCAGTTTCATTACAGAAAAATCAACTGTAGGTATCTGTTTCTGTAGTGTAGTGGTTATCACGTTCGCCTCACACGCGAAAGGTCCCCGGTTCGAAACCGGGCAGAAACAGTTGTTATATTGTGTTGGCTACAATGTTGATAGGTGCCGTTTTGCCATGGAATTGTCCAAGCCCTGAAGATTATTTCATGCAATCTCGTTCCAAGAAAGGGAATTCTCTCAAAACACTAAAGTAATCGGCGTGTGGATGTATCTGTTGGTTCTCAGACCTTGCTTTCAAAAGAGCCATGCAATCGGTTCACTGCTCACCTAGAACAAGCATTAACATGGAGAATTGTTGGCACCAACAGGAATCTTATTTTAGTGGAGTGTTTCTGGCTTTGAGTGCAGAGGCCCTCGGCTCAATTCCAAGATGATCCTTCTCAAGGTGATGATACAAATGCATTGTCACCTTTACGTTTAATGTCAGAATCATTTATTTCCAGTTGGTGGTGTAAGAATGTTTGCAACAGTATGGCGATTTTTCCTAGCCATGCATGAATGAAAGCATATCACTCGCCTTTAGGTGTTTTTCTAATACATTGATATTTGCATCTTCCTTCTTAGCCTGCATGTTTGACTATCTTACAGGCTGCATGTAATAAGTATCACATCAGGGCCCTTCTTCTACTCAATTCACAACTGTTCTATCACGACATAGATAAGAAAGCTGCATCTGCTTTTGTTGTGTAGTGGTAATCAGGTTTACCTGACGTGTGAAAGCCCCATGCTTTGAAAGTACACAGTAACAAAGAAACCGATGACTTTTATAAAAAGGTGTCATGTGTGTCTCTTACTTTGCACAAAAAGTGCCAGAGATGACTTCATTTGCAATCACTTGAAAAGTAGGGATTCTCCAATAAATGGTAAATGGTTGAAACAAATCTGAAGAAATGCATGACATACCTGTGTGTGTGTGTGTACGCATGTATGTATATATAGGGAGAGAGAGAGCGTCAATATAAACAGACTTTATTTCAATCAAGCTGTCTTTTCTATCCTTCAGGAGCAGAATGTTCTGATCATCAGCGCTCCAGAATGTAGTGTTTTCTTGGCAAGCATCACATATTGTGATGTGTTAGCTAAAAGTTCCATATCCTAGAGACTGATATATTCCTCTGTACTTGTACCTTGGGGATTCATCAAAACCTGGCATCATAAGCAGCTTTCTACTGCCACAGACTGGACAGCGAAACAATTTAAAATATCCCAGAAAAAGAAAATAAGCATGCTTAATCAGAGCTTTCTGGACAGGAAGGACATTTGAGCAAGTGAGGAATAAGCACTGCTTTTGTTAATTTGCATAGGCAGAATAGAGACTTCTGGGAAAAGGCCGAAATTACAGTCACAGAAAATGGCTGCATCTATAGAGAACGCTAAGAAGTGTTGGCAGCTTTTCCTCTGACCCTGGCCACTTTTACAAGCAATCCTATGATAGTCAGCAGGACCCACCCTAAAAAGGAAGGGGCATCCACTTGGACCCTTTCCACCTTTTCTAAATCTCGCCTGATCGAGCACTGATTGAGCAGATAAGCACATGTAATTCTCATTTCAGAAAGGTATTGGTTAGCTTGCTGCTAGCAGCTCAGTTATGTTATGATGTTAGAGGCTATGCAAGGAATGCTTTAGTCCAGCGATATGCAGTTTTTATTGCGCCTTGCATTCAGCAGGAAGATCTTTAGCTTGAATCTGTGGCCTAGGTATTCACCTTGGTATTTCTTTTGGCACAAAGTGAAGGAGTATTTAAGAGAAAATGCACAATGTGTTTCTTATGTTGTTATGAACAACTTGTTACTCTTTCTCATTAAGCTTCAGCCACTGAAGAAATATATAAATAAGGGCTGACTTCCTGTAAGACGTGTCCAAAGCTGGGACGGAATAAAAGGAGACACTTGTAAATGATAGTGCTATCGTTTGAGAAAGGGTAAGTTGAGACTGACTTTCATGCGTATTCACAGACCAAGCATCATAAAGATACCAGCATGATCTTCATTGCGGGCTTAGAGCCGGTATTAGCTTTTGAGAGGTAAGAGGATTTTGAGGGCTCGTTGGTCTAGGGGTATGATTCTCGCTTTGGGTGCGAGAGGTCCCGGGTTCAAATCCCGGACGAGCCCTTTTCTTGGTACTCTTTTCAAGTTGTTTTGAAGTTTGCGTTTCAAAACCAACATCAATTTTTTCTTTGCAGTAGTGGATAATTCTTTGCTAGAGTCTCATGCTTCAGCCCTGCCCAGTCTGAGCTAATACCAAACATCTGGTCTTGCATGGCATGTACGAGCGTTCAGCTAGGGATGTCGGGCAGGTTGCATGAAAGAAC
The DNA here is from genome assembly GCF_964204655.1 of Triturus cristatus. Taxonomy (NCBI): domain Eukaryota; kingdom Metazoa; phylum Chordata; class Amphibia; order Caudata; family Salamandridae; genus Triturus; species Triturus cristatus. The sequence continues at coordinate 738,782,151 of NC_140591.1, read as the reverse complement.
TCTAAAGCCAGAGGCCCATGGAATAGCCAGTTCGGAGCAGTTTCATTACAGAAAAATCAACTGTAGGTATCTGTTTCTGTAGTGTAGTGGTTATCACGTTTGCCTCACACGCGAAAGGTCCCCGGTTCGAAACCGGGCAGAAACAGTTGTTATATTGTGTTGGCTACAATGTTGATAGGTGCCGTTTTGCCATGGAATTGTCCAAGCCCTGAAGATTATTTCATGCAATCTCGTTCCAAGAAAGGGAATGCTCTCAAAACACTAAAGTAATCGGCGTGTGGATGTATCTGTTGGTTCTCAGACCTTGCTTTCAAAAGAGCCCTGCAATCGGTTCACTGCTCACCTAGAACAAGCATTAACATGGAGAATTGTTGGCACCAACAGGAATCTTATTTTAGTGGAGTGTTTCTGGCTTTGAGTGCAGAGGCCCTCGGCTCAATTCCAAGATGATCCTTCTCAAGGTGATGATACAAATGCATTGTCACCTTTACGTTTAATGTCAGAATCATTTATTTCCAGTTGGTGGTGTAAGAATGTTTGCAACAGTATGGCGATTTTTCCTAGCCATGCATGAATGAAAGCATATCACTCGCCTTTAGGTGTTTTTCTAATACATTGATATTTGCATCTTCCTTCCTAGCCTGCATGTTTGACTATCTTACAGGCTGCATGTAATAAGTATCACATCAGGGCCCTTCTTCTACTCAATTCACAACTGTTCTATCACGACATAGATAAGAAAGCTGCATCTGCTTTTGTTGTGTAGTGGTAATCAGGTTTACCTGACGTGTGAAAGCCCCATGCTTTGAAAGTACACAGTAACAAAGAAACCGATGACTTTTATAAAAAGGTGTCATGTGTGTCTCTTACTTTGCACAAAAAGTGCCAGAGATGACTTCATTTGCAGTCACTTGAAAAGTAGGGATTCTCCAATAAATGGTAAATGGTTGAAACAAATCTGAAGAAATGCATGACATACCTGTGTGTGTGTGTGTACGCATGTATGTATATATAGGGAGAGAGAGAGCGTCAATATAAACAGACTTTATTTCAATCAAGCTGTCTTTTCTATCCTTCAGGAGCAGAATGTTCTGATCATCAGCGCTCCAGAATGTAGTGTTTTCTTGGCAAGCATCACATATTGTGATGTTTTAGCTAAAAGTTCCATATCCTAGAGACTGATATATTCCTCTGTACTTGTACCTTGGGGATTCATCAAAACCTGGCATCATAAGCAGCTTTCTACTGCCACAGACTGGACAGCGAAACAATTTAAAATATCCCAGAAAAAGAAAATAAGCATGCTTAATCAGAGCTTTCTGGACAGGAAGGACATTTGAGCAAGTGAGGAATAAGCACTGCTTTTGTTAATTTGCATAGGCAGAATAGAGACTTCTGGGAAAAGGCCGAAATTACAGTCACAGAAAATGGCTGCATCTATAGAGAACGCTAAGAAGTGTTGGCAGCTTTTCCTCTGACCCTGGCCACTTTTACAAGCAATCCTATGATAGTCAGCAGGACCCACCCTAAAAAGGAAGGGGCATCCACTTGGACCCTTTCCACCTTTTCTAAATCTCGCCTGATCGAGCACTGATTGAGCAGATAAGCACATGTAATTCTCATTTCAGAAAGGTATTGGTTAGCTTGCTGCTAGCAGCTCAGTTATGTTATGATGTTAGAGGCTATGCAAGGAATGCTTTAGTCCAGCGATATGCAGTTTTTATTGCGCCTTGCATTCAGCAGGAAGATCTTTAGCTTGAATCTGTGGCCTAGGTATTCACCTTGGTATTTCTTTTGGCACAAAGTGAAGGAGTATTTAAGAGAAAATGCACAATGTGTTTCTTATGTTGTTATGAACAACTTGTTACTCTTTCTCATTAAGCTTCAGCCACTGAAGAAATATATAAATAAGGGCTGACTTCCTGTAAGACGTGTCCAAAGCTGGGACGGAATAAAAGGAGACACTTGTAAATGATAGTGCTATCGTTTGAGAAAGGGTAAGTTGAGACTGACTTTCATGCGTATTCACAGACCAAGCATCATAAAGATACCAGCATGATCTTCATTGCGGGCTTAGAGCCGGTATTAGCTTTTGAGAGGTAAGAGGATTTTGAGGGCTCGTTGGTCTAGGGGTATGATTCTCGCTTTGGGTGCGAGAGGTCCCGGGTTCAAATCCCGGACGAGCCCTTTTCTTGGTACTCTTTTCAAGTTGTTTTGAAGTTTGCGTTTCAAAACCAACATCATTTTTTTCTTTGCAGTAGTGGATAATTCTTTGCTAGAGTCTCATGCTTCAGCCCTGCCCAGTCTGAGCTAATACCAAACATCTGGTCTTGCATGGCATGTACGAGCGTTCAGCTAGGGATGTCGGGCAGGTTGCATGAAAGAAATCTAAAGCCAGAGGCCCATGGAATAGCCAGTTCGGAGCAGTTTCATTACAGAAAAATCAACTGTAGGTATCTGTTTCTGTAGTGTAGTGGTTATCACGTTTGCCTCACACGCGAAAGGTCCCCGGTTCGAAACCGGGCAGAAACAGTTGTTATATTGTGTTGGCTACAATGTTGATAGGTGCCGTTTTGCCATGGAATTGTCCAAGCCCTGAAGATTATTTCATGCAATCTCGTTCCAAGAAAGGGAATGCTCTCAAAACACTAAAGTAATCGGCGTGTGGATGTATCTGTTGGTTCTCAGACCTTGCTTTCAAAAGAGCCCTGCAATCGGTTCACTGCTCACCTAGAACAAGCATTAACATGGAGAATTGTTGGCACCAACAGGAATCTTATTTTAGTGGAGTGTTTCTGGCTTTGAGTGCAGAGGCCCTCGGCTCAATTCCAAGATGATCCTTCTCAAGGTGATGATACAAATGCATTGTCACCTTTACGTTTAATGTCAGAATCATTTATTTCCAGTTGGTGGTGTAAGAATGTTTGCAACAGTATGGCGATTTTTCCTAGCCATGCATGAATGAAAGCATATCACTCGCCTTTAGGTGTTTTTCTAATACATTGATATTTGCATCTTCCTTCCTAGCCTGCATGTTTGACTATCTTACAGGCTGCATGTAATAAGTATCACATCAGGGCCCTTCTTCTACTCAATTCACAACTGTTCTATCACGACATAGATAAGAAAGCTGCATCTGCTTTTGTTGTGTAGTGGTAATCAGGTTTACCTGACGTGTGAAAGCCCCATGCTTTGAAAGTACACAGTAACAAAGAAACCGATGACTTTTATAAAAAGGTGTCATGTGTGTCTCTTACTTTGCACAAAAAGTGCCAGAGATGACTTCATTTGCAGTCACTTGAAAAGTAGGGATTCTCCAATAAATGGTAAATGGTTGAAACAAATCTGAAGAAATGCATGACATACCTGTGTGTGTGTGTGTACGCATGTATGTATATATAGGGAGAGAGAGAGCGTCAATATAAACAGACTTTATTTCAATCAAGCTGTCTTTTCTATCCTTCAGGAGCAGAATGTTCTGATCATCAGCGCTCCAGAATGTAGTGTTTTCTTGGCAAGCATCACATATTGTGATGTTTTAGCTAAAAGTTCCATATCCTAGAGACTGATATATTCCTCTGTACTTGTACCTTGGGGATTCATCAAAACCTGGCATCATAAGCAGCTTTCTACTGCCACAGACTGGACAGCGAAACAATTTAAAATATCCCAGAAAAAGAAAATAAGCATGCTTAATCAGAGCTTTCTGGACAGGAAGGACATTTGAGCAAGTGAGGAATAAGCACTGCTTTTGTTAATTTGCATAGGCAGAATAGAGACTTCTGGGAAAAGGCCGAAATTACAGTCACAGAAAATGGCTGCATCTATAGAGAACGCTAAGAAGTGTTGGCAGCTTTTCCTCTGACCCTGGCCACTTTTACAAGCAATCCTATGATAGTCAGCAGGACCCACCCTAAAAAGGAAGGGGCATCCACTTGGACCCTTTCCACCTTTTCTAAATCTCGCCTGATCGAGCCCTGATCGAGCCGATAAGCACATGTAATTCTCATTTCAGAAAGGTATTGGTTAGCTTGCTGCTAGCAGCTCAGTTATGTTATGATGTTAGAGGCTATGCAAGGAATGCTTTAGTCCAGCGATATGCAGTTTTTATTGCGCCTTGCATTCAGCAGGAAGATCTTTAGCTTGAATCTGTGGCCTAGGTATTCACCTTGGTATTTTTTTTGGCACAAAGTGAAGGAGTATTTGAGAGAAAATGCACAATGTGTTTCTTATGTTGTTATGAACAACTTGTTACTCTTTCTCATTAAGCTTCAGCCACTGCAGAAATATATAAATAAGGGCTGACTTCCTGTAAGACGTGTCCAAAGCTGGGACGGAATAAAAGGAGACACTTGTAAATGATAGTGCTATCGTTTGAGAAAGGGTAAGTTGAGACTGACTTTCATGCGTATTCACAGACCAAGCATCATAAAGATACCAGCATGATCTTCATTGCGGGCTTAGAGCCGGTATTAGCTTTTGAGAGGTAAGAGGATTTTGAGGGCTCGTTGGTCTAGGGGTATGATTCTCGCTTTGGGTGCGAGAGGTCCCAGGTTCAAATCCCGGACGAGCCCTTTTCTTGGTACTCTTTTCAAGTTGTTTTGAAGTTTGCGTTTCAAAACCAACATCAATTTTTTCTTTGCAGTAGTGGATAATTCTTTGCTAGAGTCTCATGCTTCAGCCCTGCCCAGTCTGAGCTAATACCACACATCTGGTCTTGCATGGCATGTACGAGCGTTCAGCTAGGGATGTCGGGCAGGTTGCATGAAAGAAATCTAAAGCCAGAGGCCCATGGAATAGCCAGTTCGGAGCAGTTTCATTACAGAAAAATCAACTGTAGGTATCTGTTTCTGTAGTGTAGTGGTTATCACGTTCGCCTCACACGCGAAAGGTCCCCGGTTCGAAACCGGGCAGAAACAGTTGTTATATTGTGTTGGCTACAATGTTGATAGGTGCCGTTTTGCCATGGAATTGTCCAAGCCCTGAAGATTATTTCATGCAATCTCGTTCCAAGAAAGGGAATTCTCTCAAAACACTAAAGTAATCGGCGTGTGGATGTATCTGTTGGTTCTCAGACCTTGCTTTCAAAAGAGCCCTGCAATCGGTTCACTGCTCACCTAGAACAAGCATTAACATGGAGAATTGTTGGCACCAACAGGAATCTTATTTTAGTGGAGTGTTTCTGGCTTTGAGTGCAGAGGCCCTCGGCTCAATTCCAAGATGATCCTTCTCAGGGTGATGATACAAATGCATTGTCACCTTTACGTTTAATGTCAGAATCATTCGTTTCCAGTTGGTGGTGTAAGAATGTTTGCAACAGTATGGCGATTTTTCCTAGCCATGCATGAATGAAAGCATATCACTCGCCTTTAGGTGTTTTTCTAATACATTGATATTTGCATCTTCCTTCCTAGCCTGCATGTTTGACTATCTTACAGGCTGCATGTAATAAGTATCACATCAGGGCCCTTCTTCTACTCAATTCACAACTGTTCTATCACGACATAGATAAGAAAGCTGCATCTGCTTTTGTTGTGTAGTGGTAATCAGGTTTACCTGACGTGTGAAAGCCCCATGCTTTGAAAGTACACAGTAACAAAGAAACCGATGACTTTTATAAAAAGGTGTCATGTGTGTCTCTTACTTTGCACAAAAAGTGCCAGAGATGACTTCATTTGCAGTCACTTGAAAAGTAGGGATTCTCCAATAAATGGTAAATGGTTGAAACAAATCTGAAGAAATGCATGACATACCTGTGTGTGTGTGTGTATGCATGTATGTATATATAGGGAGAGAGAGAGCGTCAATATAAACAGACTTTATTTCAATCAAGCTGTCTTTTCTATCCTTCAGGAGCAGAATGTTCTGATCATCAGCGCTCCAGAATGTAGTGTTTTCTTGGCAAGCATCACATATTGTGATGTGTTAGCTAAAAGTTCCATATCCTAGAGACTGATATATTCCTCTGTACTTGTACCTTGGGTTTTCATCAAAACCTGGCATCATAAGCAGCTTTCTACTGCCACAGACTGGACAGCGAAACAATTTAAAATATCCCAGAAAAAGAAAATAAGCATGCTTAATCAGAGCTTTCTGGACAGGAAGGACATTTGAGCAAGTGAGGAATAAGCACTGCTTTTGTTAATTTGCATAGGCAGAATAGAGACTTCTGGGAAAAGGCCGAAATTACAGTCACAGAAAATGGCTGCATCTATAGAGAACGCTAAGAAGTGTTGGCAGCTTTTCCTCTGACCCTGGCCACTTTTACAAGCAATCCTATGATAGTCAGCAGGACCCACCCTAAAAAGGAAGGGGCATCCACTTGGACCCTTTCCACCTTTTCTAAATCTCGCCTGATCGAGCCTGATTGAGCACTGATTGAGCAGATAAGCACATGTCATTCTCATTTCAGAAAGGTATTGGTTAGCTTGCTGCTAGCAGCTCAGTTATGTTATGATGTTAGAGGCTATGCAAGGAATGCTTTAGTCCAGCGATATGCAGTTTTTATTGCGCCTTGCATTCAGCAGGAAGATCTTTAGCTTGAATCTGTGGCCTAGGTATTCACCTTGGTATTTCTTTTGGCACAAAGTGAAGGAGTATTTAAGAGAAAATGCACAATGTGTTTCTTATGTTGTTATGAACAACTTGTTACTCTTTCTCATTAGGCTTCAGCCACTGAAGAAATATATAAATAAGGGCTGACTTCCTGTAAGACGTGTCCAAAGCTGGGACGGAATAAAAGGAGACACTTGTAAATGATAGTGCTATCGTTTGAGAAAGGGTAAGTTGAGACTGACTTTCATGCGTATTCACAGACCAAGCATCATAAAGATACCAGCATGATCTTCATTGCGGGCTTAGAGCCGGTATTAGCTTTTGAGAGGTAAGAGGATTTTGAGGGCTCGTTGGTCTAGGGGTATGATTCTCGCTTTGGGTGCGAGAGGTCCCGGGTTCAAATCCCGGACGAGCCCTTTTCTTGGTACTCTTTTCAAGTTGTTTTGAAGTTTGCGTTTCAAAACCAACATCAATTTTTTCTTTGCAGTAGTGGATAATTCTTTGCTAGAGTCTCATGCTTCAGCCCTGCCCAGTCTGAGCTAATACCAAACATCTGGTCTTGCATGGCATGTACGAGCGTTCAGCTAGGGATGTCGGGCAGGTTGCATGAAAGAAATCTAAAGCCAGAGGCCCATGGAATAGCCAGTTCGGAGCAGTTTCATTACAGAAAAATCAACTGTAGGTATCTGTTTCTGTAGTGTAGTGGTTATCACGTTCGCCTCACATGCGAAAGGTCCCCGGTTCGAAACCGGGCAGAAACAGTTGTTATATTGTGTTGGCTACAATGTTGATAGGTGCCGTTTTGCCATGGAATTGTCCAAGCCCTGAAGATTATTTCATGCAATCTCGTTCCAAGAAAGGGAATTCTCTCAAAACACTAAAGTAATCGGCGTGTGGATGTATCTGTTGGTTCTCAGACCTTGCTTTCAAAAGAGCCATGCAATCGGTTCACTGCTCACCTAGAACAAGCATTAACATGGAGAATTGTTGGCACCAACAGGAATCTTATTTTAGTGGAGTGTTTCTGGCTTTGAGTGCAGAGGCCCTCGGCTCAATTCCAAGATGATCCTTCTCAAGGTGATGATACAAATGCATTGTCACCTTTACGTTTAATGTCAGAATCATTTATTTCCAGTTGGTGGTGTAAGAATGTTTGCAACAGTATGGCGATTTTTCCTAGCCATGCATGAATGAAAGCATATCACTCGCCTTTAGGTGTTTTTCTAATACATTGATATTTGCATCTTCCTTCTTAGCCTGCATGTTTGACTATCTTACAGGCTGCATGTAATAAGTATCACATCAGGGCCCTTCTTCTACTCAATTCACAACTGTTCTATCACGACATAGATAAGAAAGCTGCATCTGCTTTTGTTGTGTAGTGGTAATCAGGTTTACCTGATGTGTGAAAGCCCCATGCTTTGAAAGTACACAGTAACAAAGAAACCGATGACTTTTATAAAAAGGTGTCATGTGTGTCTCTTACTTTGCACAAAAAGTGCCAGAGATGACTTCATTTGCAATCACTTGAAAAGTAGGGATTCTCCAATAAATGGTAAATGGTTGAAACAAATCTGAAGAAATGCATGACATACCTGTGTGTGTGTGTGTACGCATGTATGTATATATAGGGAGAGAGAGAGCGTCAATATAAACAGACTTTATTTCAATCAAGCTGTCTTTTCTATCCTTCAGGAGCAGAATGTTCTGATCATCAGCGCTCCAGAATGTAGTGTTTTCTTGGCAAGCATCACATATTGTGATGTGTTAGCTAAAAGTTCCATATCCTAGAGACTGATATATTCCTCTGTACTTGTACCTTGGGGATTCATCAAAACCTGGCATCATAAGCAGCTTTCTACTGCCACAGACTGGACAGCGAAACAATTTAAAATATCCCAGAAAAAGAAAATAAGCATGCTTAATCAGAGCTTTCTGGACAGGAAGGACATTTGAGCAAGTGAGGAATAAGCACTGCTTTTGTTAATTTGCATAGGCAGAATAGAGACTTCTGGGAAAAGGCCGAAATTACAGTCACAGAAAATGGCTGCATCTATAGAGAACGCTAAGAAGTGTTGGCAGCTTTTCCTCTGACCCTGGCCACTTTTACAAGCAATCCTATGATAGTCAGCAGGACCCACCCTAAAAAGGAAGGGGCATCCACTTGGACCCTTTCCACCTTTTCTAAATCTCGCCTGATCGAGCACTGATTGAGCAGATAAGCACATGTAATTCTCATTTCAGAAAGGTATTGGTTAGCTTGCTGCTAGCAGCTCAGTTATGTTATGATGTTAGAGGCTATGCAAGGAATGCTTTAGTCCAGCGATATGCAGTTTTTATTGCGCCTTGCATTCAGCAGGAAGATCTTTAGCTTGAATCTGTGGCCTAGGTATTCACCTTGGTATTTCTTTTGGCACAAAGTGAAGGAGTATTTAAGAGAAAATGCACAATGTGTTTCTTATGTTGTTATGAACAACTTGTTACTCTTTCTCATTAAGCTTCAGCCACTGAAGAAATATATAAATAAGGGCTGACTTCCTGTAAGACGTGTCCAAAGCTGGGACGGAATAAAAGGAGACACTTGTAAATGATAGTGCTATCGTTTGAGAAAGGGTAAGTTGAGACTGACTTTCATGCGTATTCACAGACCAAGCATCATAAAGATACCAGCATGATCTTCATTGCGGGCTTAGAGCCGGTATTAGCTTTTGAGAGGTAAGAGGATTTTGAGGGCTCGTTGGTCTAGGGGTATGATTCTCGCTTTGGGTGCGAGAGGTCCCGGGTTCAAATCCCGGACGAGCCCTTTTCTTGGTACTCTTTTCAAGTTGTTTTGAAGTTTGCGTTTCAAAACCAACATCAATTTTTTCTTTGCAGTAGTGGATAATTCTTTGCTAGAGTCTCATGCTTCAGCCCTGCCCAGTCTGAGCTAATACCAAACATCTGGTCTTGCATGGCATGTACGAGCGTTCAGCTAGGGATGTCGGGCAGGTTGCATGAAAGAAATCTAAAGCCAGAGGCCCATGGAATAGCCAGTTCGGAGCAGTTTCATTACAGAAAAATCAACTGTAGGTATCTGTTTCTGTAGTGTAGTGGTTATCACGTTTGCCTCACACGCGAAAGGTCCCCGGTTCGAAACCGGGCAGAAACAGTTGTTATATTGTGTTGGCTACAATGTTGATAGGTGCCGTTTTGCCATGGAATTGTCCAAGCCCTGAAGATTATTTCATGCAATCTCGTTCCAAGAAAGGGAATGCTCTCAAAACACTAAAGTAATCGGCGTGTGGATGTATCTGTTGGTTCTCAGACCTTGCTTTCAAAAGAGCCCTGCAATCGGTTCACTGCTCACCTAGAACAAGCATTAACATGGAGAATTGTTGGCACCAACAGGAATCTTATTTTAGTGGAGTGTTTCTGGCTTTGAGTGCAGAGGCCCTCGGCTCAATTCCAAGATGATCCTTCTCAAGGTGATGATACAAATGCATTGTCACCTTTACGTTTAATGTCAGAATCATTTATTTCCAGTTGGTGGTGTAAGAATGTTTGCAACAGTATGGCGATTTTTCCTAGCCATGCATGAATGAAAGCATATCACTCGCCTTTAGGTGTTTTTCTAATACATTGATATTTGCATCTTCCTTCCTAGCCTGCATGTTTGACTATCTTACAGGCTGCATGTAATAAGTATCACATCAGGGCCCTTCTTCTACTCAATTCACAACTGTTCTATCACGACATAGATAAGAAAGCTGCATCTGCTTTTGTTGTGTAGTGGTAATCAGGTTTACCTGACGTGTGAAAGCCCCATGCTTTGAAAGTACACAGTAACAAAGAAACCGATGACTTTTATAAAAAGGTGTCATGTGTGTCTCTTACTTTGCACAAAAAGTGCCAGAGATGACTTCATTTGCAGTCACTTGAAAAGTAGGGATTCTCCAATAAATGGTAAATGGTTGAAACAAATCTGAAGAAATGCATGACATACCTGTGTGTGTGTGTGTACGCATGTATGTATATATAGGGAGAGAGAGAGCGTCAATATAAACAGACTTTATTTCAATCAAGCTGTCTTTTCTATCCTTCAGGAGCAGAATGTTCTGATCATCAGCGCTCCAGAATGTAGTGTTTTCTTGGCAAGCATCACATATTGTGATGTTTTAGCTAAAAGTTCCATATCCTAGAGACTGATATATTCCTCTGTACTTGTACCTTGGGGATTCATCAAAACCTGGCATCATAAGCAGCTTTCTACTGCCACAGACTGGACAGCGAAACAATTTAAAATATCCCAGAAAAAGAAAATAAGCATGCTTAATCAGAGCTTTCTGGACAGGAAGGACATTTGAGCAAGTGAGGAATAAGCACTGCTTTTGTTAATTTGCATAGGCAGAATAGAGACTTCTGGGAAAAGGCCGAAATTACAGTCACAGAAAATGGCTGCATCTATAGAGAACGCTAAGAAGTGTTGGCAGCTTTTCCTCTGACCCTGGCCACTTTTACAAGCAATCCTATGATAGTCAGCAGGACCCACCCTAAAAAGGAAGGGGCATCCACTTGGACCCTTTCCACCTTTTCTAAATCTCGCCTGATCGAGCACTGATTGAGCAGATAAGCACATGTAATTCTCATTTCAGAAAGGTATTGGTTAGCTTGCTGCTAGCAGCTCAGTTATGTTATGATGTTAGAGGCTATGCAAGGAATGCTTTAGTCCAGCGATATGCAGTTTTTATTGCGCCTTGCATTCAGCAGGAAGATCTTTAGCTTGAATCTGTGGCCTAGGTATTCACCTTGGTATTTCTTTTGGCACAAAGTGAAGGAGTATTTAAGAGAAAATGCACAATGTGTTTCTTATGTTGTTATGAACAACTTGTTACTCTTTCTCATTAAGCTTCAGCCACTGAAGAAATATATAAATAAGGGCTGACTTCCTGTAAGACGTGTCCAAAGCTGGGACGGAATAAAAGGAGACACTTGTAAATGATAGTGCTATCGTTTGAGAAAGGGTAAGTTGAGACTGACTTTCTTGCGTATTCACAGACCAAGCATCATAAAGATACCAGCATGATCTTCATTGCGGGCTTAGAGCCGGTATTAGCTTTTGAGAGGTAAGAGGATTTTGAGGGCTCGTTGGTCTAGGGGTATGATTCTCGCTTTGGGTGCGAGAGGTCCCGGGTTCAAATCCCGGACGAGCCCTTTTCTTGGTACTCTTTTCAAGTTGTTTTGAAGTTTGCGTTTCAAAACCAACATCAATTTTTTCTTTGCAGTAGTGGATAATTCTTTGCTAGAGTCTCATGCTTCAGCCCTGCCCAGTCTGAGCTAATACCAAACATCTGGTCTTGCATGGCATGTACGAGCGTTCAGCTAGGGATGTCGGGCAGGTTGCATGAAAGAAATCTAAAGCCAGAGGCCCATGGAATAGCCAGTTCGGAGCAGTTTCATTACAGAAAAATCAACTGTAGGTATCTGTTTCTGTAGTGTAGTGGTTATCACGTTTGCCTCACACGCGAAAGGTCCCCGGTTCGAAACCGGGCAGAAACAGTTGTTATATTGTGTTGGCTACAATGTTGATAGGTGCCGTTTTGCCATGGAATTGTCCAAGCCCTGAAGATTATTTCATGCAATCTCGTTCCAAGAAAGGGAATGCTCTCAAAACACTAAAGTAATCGGCGTGTGGATGTATCTGTTGGTTCTCAGAACTTGCTTTCAAAAGAGCCCTGCAATCGGTTCACTGCTCACCTAGAACAAGCATTAACATGGAGAATTGTTGGCACCAACAGGAATCTTATTTTAGTGGAGTGTTTCTGGCTTTGAGTGCAGAGGCCCTCGGCTCAATTCCAAGATGATCCTTCTCAAGGTGATGATACAAATGCATTGTCACCTTTACGTTTAATGTCAGAATCATTTATTTCCAGTTGGTGGTGTAAGAATGTTTGCAACAGTATGGCGATTTTTCCTAGCCATGCATGAATGAAAGCATATCACTCGCCTTTAGGTGTTTTTCTAATACATTGATATTTGCATCTTCCTTCTTAGCCTGCATGTTTGACTATCTTACAGGCTGCATGTAATAAGTATCACATCAGGGCCCTTCTTCTACTCAATTCACAACTGTTCTATCACGACATAGATAAGAAAGCTGCATCTGCTTTTGTTGTGTAGTGGTAATCAGGTTTACCTGACGTGTGAAAGCCCCATGCTTTGAAAGTACACAGTAACAAAGAAACCGATGACTTTTATAAAAAGGTGTCATGTGTGTCTCTTACTTTGCACAAAAAGTGCCAGAGATGACTTCATTTGCAATCACTTGAAAAGTAGGGATTCTCCAATAAATGGTAAATGGTTGAAACAAATCTGAAGAAATGCATGACATACCTGTGTGTGTGTGTGTGTACGCATGTATGTATATATAGGGAGAGAGAGAGCGTCAATATAAACAGACTTTATTTCAATCAAGCTGTCTTTTCTATCCTTCAGGAGCAGAATGTTCTGATCATCAGCGCTCCAGAATGTAGTGTTTTCTTGGCAAGCATCACATATTGTGATGTGTTAGCTAAAAGTTCCATATCCTAGAGACTGATATATTCCTCTGTACTTGTACCTTGGGGATTCATCAAAACCTGGCATCATAAGCAGCTTTCTACTGCCACAGACTGGACAGCGAAACAATTTAAAATATCCCAGAAAAAGAAAATAAGCATGCTTAATCAGAGCTTTCTGGACAGGAAGGACATTTGAGCAAGTGAGGAATAAGCACTGCTTTTGTTAATTTGCATAGGCAGAATAGAGACTTCTGGGAAAAGGCCGAAATTACAGTCACAGAAAATGGCTGCATCTATAGAGAACGCTAAGAAGTGTTGGCAGCTTTTCCTCTGACCCTGGCCACTTTTACAAGCAATCCTATGATAGTCAGCAGGACCCACCCTAAAAAGGAAGGGGCATCCACTTGGACCCTTTCCACCTTTTCTAAATCTCGCCTGATCGAGCACTGATTGAGCAGATAAGCACATGTAATTCTCATTTCAGAAAGGTATTGGTTAGCTTGCTGCTAGCAGCTCAGTTATGTTATGATGTTAGAGGCTATGCAAGGAATGCTTTAGTCCAGCGATATGCAGTTTTTATTGCGCCTTGCATTCAGCAGGAAGATCTTTAGCTTGAATCTGTGGCCTAGGTATTCACCTTGGTATTTCTTTTGGCACAAAGTGAAGGAGTATTTGAGATAAAATGCACAATGTGTTTCTTATGCTGTTATGAACAACTTGTTACTCTTTCTCATTAAGCTTCAGCCACTGCAGAAATATATAAATAAGGGCTGACTTCCTGTAAGACGTGTCCAAAGCTGGGACGGAATAAAAGGAGACACTTGTAAATGATAGTGCTATCGTTTGAGAAAGGGTAAGTTGAGACTGACTTTCATGCGTATTCACAGACCAAGCATCATAAAGATACCAGCATGATCTTCATTGCGGGCTTAGAGCCGTTATTAGCTTTTGAGAGGTAAGAGGATTTTGAGGGCTCGTTGGTCTAGGGGTATGATTCTCGCTTTGGGTGCGAGAGGTCCCGGGTTCAAATCCCGGACGAGCCCTTTTCTTGGTACTCTTTTCAAGTTGTTTTGAAGATTGCGTTTCAAAACCAACATCAATTTTTTCTTTGCAGTAGTGGATAATTCTTTGCTAGAGTCTCATGCTTCAGCCCTGCCCAGTCTGAGCTAATACCAAACATCTGGTCTTGCATGGCATGTACGAGCGTTCAGCTAGGGATGTCGGGCAGGTTGCATGAAAGAAATCTAAAGCCAGAGGCCCATGGAATAGCCAGTTCGGAGCAGTTTCATTACAGAAAAATCAACTGTAGGTATCTGTTTCTGTAGTGTAGTGGTTATCACGTTCGCCTCACACGCGAAAGGTCCCCGGTTCGAAACCGGGCAGAAACAGTTGTTATATTGTGTTGGCTACAATGTTGATAGGTGCCGTTTTGCCATGGAATTGTCCAAGCCCTGAAGATTATTTCATGCAATCTCGTTCCAAGAAAGGGAATTCTCTCAAAACACTAAAGTAATCGGCGTGTGGATGTATCTGTTGGTTCTCAGACCTTGCTTTCAAAAGAGCCCTGCAATCGGTTCACTGCTCACCTAGAACAAGCATTAACATGGAGAATTGTTGGCACCAACAGGAATCTTATTTTAGTGGAGTGTTTCTGGCTTTGAGTGCAGAGGCCCTCGGCTCAATTCCAAGATGATCCTTCTCAAGGTGATGATACAAATGCATTGTCACCTTTACGTTTAATGTCAGAATCATTTATTTCCAGTTGGTGGTGTAAGAATGTTTGCAACAGTATGGCGATTTTTCCTAGCCATGCATGAATGAAAGCATATCACTCGCCTTTAGGTGTTTTTCTAATACATTGATATTTGCATCTTCCTTCCTAGCCTGCATGTTTGACTATCTTACAGGCTGCATGTAATAAGTATCACATCAGGGCCCTTCTTCTACTCAATTCACAACTGTTCTATCACGACATAGATAAGAAAGCTGCATCTGCTTTTGTTGTGTAGTGGTAATCAGGTTTACCTGACGTGTGAAAGCCCCATGCTTTGAAAGTACACAGTAACAAAGAAACCGATGACTTTTATAAAAAGGTGTCATGTGCGTCTCTTACTTTGCACAAAAAGTGCCAGAGATGACTTCATTTGCAGTCACTTGAAAAGTAGGGATTCTCCAATAAATGGTAAATGGTTGAAACAAATCTGAAGAAATGCATGACATACCTGTGTGTGTGTGTGTACGCATGTATGTATATATAGGGAGAGAGAGAGCGTCAATATAAACAGACTTTATTTCAATCAAGCTGTCTTTTCTATCCTTCAGGAGCAGAATGTTCTGATCATCAGCGCTCCAGAATGTAGTGTTTTCTTGGCAAGCATCACATATTGTGATGTGTTAGCTAAAAGTTCCATATCCTAGAGACTGATATATTCCTCTGTACTTGTACCTTGGGGATTCATCAAAACCTGGCATCATAAGCAGCTTTCTACTGCCACAGACTGGACAGCGAAACAATTTAAAATATCCCAGAAAAAGAAAATAAGCATGCTTAATCAGAGCTTTCTGGACAGGAAGGACCTTTGAGCAAGTGAGGAATAAGCACTGCTTTTGTTAATTTGCATAGGCAGAATAGAGACTTCTGGGAAAAGGCCGAAATTACAGTCACAGAAAATGGCTGCATCTATAGAGAACGCTAAGAAGTGTTGGCAGCTTTTCCTCTGACCCTGACCACTTTTACAAGCAATCCTATGATAGTCAGCAGGACCCACCCTAAAAAGGAAGGGGCATCCACTTGGACCCTTTCCACCTTTTCTAAATCTCGCCTGATTGAGCACTGATTGAGCAGATAAGCACATGTCATTCTCATTTCAGAAAGGTATTGGTTAGCTTGCTGCTAGCAGCTCAGTTATGTTATGATGTTAGAGGCTATGCAAGGAATGCTTTAGTCCAGCGATATGCAGTTTTTATTGCGCCTTGCCTTCACCAGGAAGATCTTTAGCTTGAATCTGTGGCCTAGGTATTCACCTTGGTATTTCTTTTGGCACAAAGTGAAGGAGTATTTGAGAGAAAATGCACAATGTGTTTCTTATGTTGTTATGAACAACTTGTTACTCTTTCTCATTAAGATTCAGCCACTGCAGAAATATATAAATAAGGGCTGACTTCCTGTAAGACGTGTCCAAAGCTGGGACGGAATAAAAGGAGACACTTGATAGTGCTATCGTTTGAGAAAGGGTAAGTTGAGACTGACTTTCATGCGTATTCACAGACCAAGCATCATAAAGATACCAGCATGATCTTCATTGAGGGCTTAGAGCCGGTATTAGCTTTTGAGAGGTAAGAGGATTTTGAGGGCTCGTTGGTCTAGGGGTATGATTCTCGCTTTGGGTGCGAGAGGTCCCGGGTTCAAATCCCGGACGAGCCCTTTTCTTGGTACTCTTTTCAAGTTGTTTTGAAGTTTGCGTTTCAAAACCAACATCAATTTTTTCTTTGCAGTAGTGGATAATTCTTTGCTAGAGTCTCATGCTTCAGCCCTGCCCAGTCTGAGCTAATACCAAACATCTGGTCTTGCATGGCATGTACGAGCGTTCAGCTAGGGATGTCGGGCAGGTTGCATGAAAGAAATCTAAAGCCAGAGGCCCATGGAATAGCCAGTTCGGAGCAGTTTCATTACAGAAAAATCAACTGTAGGTATCTGTTTCTGTAGTGTAGTGGTTATCACGTTTGCCTCACACGCGAAAGGTCTCCGGTTCGAAACCGGGCAGAAACAGTTGTTATATTGTGTTGGCTACAATGTTGATAGGTGCCGTTTTGCCATGGAATTGTCCAAGCCCTGAAGATTATTTCATGCAATCTCGTTCCAAGAAAGGGAATTCTCTCAAAACACTAAAGTAATCGGCGTGTGGATGTATCTGTTGGTTCTCAGACCTTGCTTTCAAAAGAGCCCTGCAATCGGTTCACTGCTCACCTAGAACAAGCATTAACATGGAGAATTGTTGGCACCAACAGGAATCTTATTTTAGTGGAGTGTTTCTGGCTTTGAGTGCAGAGGCCCTCGGCTCAATTCCAAGATGATCCTTCTCAAGGTGATGATACAAATGCATTGTCACCTTTACGTTTAATGTCAGAATCATTTATTTCCAGTTGGTGGTGTAAGAATGTTTGCAACAGTATGGCGATTTTTCCTAGCCATGCATGAATGAAAGCATATCACTCGCCTTTAGGTGTTTTTCTAATACATTGATATTTGCATCTTCCTTCCTAGCCTGCATGTTTGACTATCTTACAGGCTGCATGTAATAAGTATCACATCAGGGCCCTTCTTCTACTCAATTCACAACTGTTCTATCACGACATAGATAAGAAAGCTGCATCTGCTTTTGTTGTGTAGTGGTAATCAGGTTTACCTGACGTGTGAAAGCCCCATGCTTTGAAAGTACACAGTAACAAAGAAACCGATGACTTTTATAAAAAGGTGTCATGTGTGTCTCTTACTTTGCACAAAAAGTGCCAGAGATGACTTCATTTGCAGTCACTTGAAAAGTAGGGATTCTCCAATAAATGGTAAATGGTTGAAACAAATCTGAAGAAATGCATGACATACCTGTGTGTGTGTGTGTACGCATGTATGTATATATAGGGAGAGAGAGAGCGTCAATATAAACAGACTTTATTTCAATCAAGCTATCTTTTCTATCCTTCAGGAGCAGAATGTTCTGATCATCAGCGCTCCAGAATGTAGTGTTTTCTTGGCAAGCATCACATATTGTGATGTTTTAGCTAAAAGTTCCATATCCTAGAGACTGATATATTCCTCTGTACTTGTACCTTGGGGATTCATCAAAACCTGGCATCATAAGCAGCTTTCTACTGCCACAGACTGGACAGCGAAACAATTTAAAATATCCCAGAAAAAGAAAACAAGCATGCTTAATCAGAGCTTTCTGGACAGGAAGGACATTTGAGCAAGTGAGGAATAAGCACTGCTTTTGTTAATTTGCATAGGCAGAATAGAGACTTCTGGGAAAAGGCCGAAATTACAGTCACAGAAAATGGCTGCATCTATAGAGAACGCTAAGAAGTGTTGGCAGCTTTTCCTCTGACCCTGGCCACTTTTACAAGCAATCCTATGATAGTCAGCAGGACCCACCCTAAAAAGGAAGGGGCATCCACTTGGACCCTTTCCACCTTTTCTAAATCTCGCCTGATCGAGCACTGATTGAGCAGATAAGCACATGTAATTCTCATTTCAGAAAGGTATTGGTTAGCTTGCTGCTAGCAGCTCAGTTATGTTATGATGTTAGAGGCTATGCAAGGAATGCTTTAGTCCAGCGATATGCAGTTTTTATTGCGCCTTGCATTCAGCAGGAAGATCTTTAGCTTGAATCTGTGGCCTAGGTATTCACCTTGGTATTTCTTTTGGCACAAAGTGAAGGAGTATTTAAGAGAAAATGCACAATGTGTTTCTTATGTTGTTATGAACAACTTGTTACTCTTTCTCATTAAGCTTCAGCCACTGAAGAAATATATAAATAAGGGCTGACTTCCTGTAAGACGTGTCCAAAGCTGGGACGGAATAAAAGGAGACACTTGTAAATGATAGTGCTATCGTTTGAGAAAGGGTAAGTTGAGACTGACTTTCTTGCGTATTCACAGACCAAGCATCATAAAGATACCAGCATGATCTTCATTGCGGGCTTAGAGCCGGTATTAGCTTTTGAGAGGTAAGAGGATTTTGAGGGCTCGTTGGTCTAGGGGTATGATTCTCGCTTTGGGTGCGAGAGGTCCCGGGTTCAAATCCCGGACGAGCCCTTTTCTTGGTACTCTTTTCAAGTTGTTTTGAAGTTTGCGTTTCAAAACCAACATCAATTTTTTCTTTGCAGTAGTGGATAATTCTTTGCTAGAGTCTCATGCTTCAGCCCTGCCCAGTCTGAGCTAATACCAAACATCTGGTCTTGCATGGCATGTACGAGCGTTCAGCTAGGGATGTCGGGCAGGTTGCATGAAAGAAATCTAAAGCCAGAGGCCCATGGAATAGCCAGTTCGGAGCAGTTTCATTACAGAAAAATCAACTGTAGGTATCTGTTTCTGTAGTGTAGTGGTTATCACGTTTGCCTCACACGCGAAAGGTCCCCGGTTCGAAACCGGGCAGAAACAGTTGTTATATTGTGTTGGCTACAATGTTGATAGGTGCCGTTTTGCCATGGAATTGTCCAAGCCCTGAAGATTATTTCATGCAATCTCGTTCCAAGAAAGGGAATGCTCTCAAAACACTAAAGTAATCGGCGTGTGGATGTATCTGTTGGTTCTCAGAACTTGCTTTCAAAAGAGCCCTGCAATCGGTTCACTGCTCACCTAGAACAAGCATTAACATGGAGAATTGTTGGCACCAACAGGAATCTTATTTTAGTGGAGTGTTTCTGGCTTTGAGTGCAGAGGCCCTCGGCTCAATTCCAAGATGATCCTTCTCAAGGTGATGATACAAATGCATTGTCACCTTTACGTTTAATGTCAGAATCATTTATTTCCAGTTGGTGGTGTAAGAATGTTTGCAACAGTATGGCGATTTTTCCTAGCCATGCATGAATGAAAGCATATCACTCGCCTTTAGGTGTTTTTCTAATACATTGATATTTGCATCTTCCTTCTTAGCCTGCATGTTTGACTATCTTACAGGCTGCATGTAATAAGTATCACATCAGGGCCCTTCTTCTACTCAATTCACAACTGTTCTATCACGACATAGATAAGAAAGCTGCATCTGCTTTTGTTGTGTAGTGGTAATCAGGTTTACCTGACGTGTGAAAGCCCCATGCTTTGAAAGTACACAGTAACAAAGAAACCGATGACTTTTATAAAAAGGTGTCATGTGTGTCTCTTACTTTGCACAAAAAGTGCCAGAGATGACTTCATTTGCAATCACTTGAAAAGTAGGGATTCTCCAATAAATGGTAAATGGTTGAAACAAATCTGAAGAAATGCATGACATACCTGTGTGTGTGTGTGTGTACGCATGTATGTATATATAGGGAGAGAGAGAGCGTCAATATAAACAGACTTTATTTCAATCAAGCTGTCTTTTCTATCCTTCAGGAGCAGAATGTTCTGATCATCAGCGCTCCAGAATGTAGTGTTTTCTTGGCAAGCATCACATATTGTGATGTGTTAGCTAAAAGTTCCATATCCTAGAGACTGATATATTCCTCTGTACTTGTACCTTGGGGATTCATCAAAACCTGGCATCATAAGCAGCTTTCTACTGCCACAGACTGGACAGCGAAACAATTTAAAATATCCCAGAAAAAGAAAATAAGCATGCTTAATCAGAGCTTTCTGGACAGGAAGGACATTTGAGCAAGTGAGGAATAAGCACTGCTTTTGTTAATTTGCATAGGCAGAATAGAGACTTCTGGGAAAAGGCCGAAATTACAGTCACAGAAAATGGCTGCATCTATAGAGAACGCTAAGAAGTGTTGGCAGCTTTTCCTCTGACCCTGGCCACTTTTACAAGCAATCCTATGATAGTCAGCAGGACCCACCCTAAAAAGGAAGGGGCATCCACTTGGACCCTTTCCACCTTTTCTAAATCTCGCCTGATCGAGCACTGATTGAGCAGATAAGCACATGTAATTCTCATTTCAGAAAGGTATTGGTTAGCTTGCTGCTAGCAGCTCAGTTATGTTATGATGTTAGAGGCTATGCAAGGAATGCTTTAGTCCAGCGATATGCAGTTTTTATTGCGCCTTGCATTCAGCAGGAAGATCTTTAGCTTGAATCTGTGGCCTAGGTATTCACCTTGGTATTTCTTTTGGCACAAAGTGAAGGAGTATTTGAGATAAAATGCACAATGTGTTTCTTATGCTGTTATGAACAACTTGTTACTCTTTCTCATTAAGCTTCAGCCACTGCAGAAATATATAAATAAGGGCTGACTTCCTGTAAGACGTGTCCAAAGCTGGGACGGAATAAAAGGAGACACTTGTAAATGATAGTGCTATCGTTTGAGAAAGGGTAAGTTGAGACTGACTTTCATGCGTATTCACAGACCAAGCATCATAAAGATACCAGCATGATCTTCATTGCGGGCTTAGAGCCGTTATTAGCTTTTGAGAGGTAAGAGGATTTTGAGGGCTCGTTGGTCTAGGGGTATGATTCTCGCTTTGGGTGCGAGAGGTCCCGGGTTCAAATCCCGGACGAGCCCTTTTCTTGGTACTCTTTTCAAGTTGTTTTGAAGATTGCGTTTCAAAACCAACATCAATTTTTTCTTTGCAGTAGTGGATAATTCTTTGCTAGAGTCTCATGCTTCAGCCCTGCCCAGTCTGAGCTAATACCAAACATCTGGTCTTGCATGGCATGTACGAGCGTTCAGCTAGGGATGTCGGGCAGGTTGCATGAAAGAAATCTAAAGCCAGAGGCCCATGGAATAGCCAGTTCGGAGCAGTTTCATTACAGAAAAATCAACTGTAGGTATCTGTTTCTGTAGTGTAGTGGTTATCACGTTCGCCTCACACGCGAAAGGTCCCCGGTTCGAAACCGGGCAGAAACAGTTGTTATATTGTGTTGGCTACAATGTTGATAGGTGCCGTTTTGCCATGGAATTGTCCAAGCCCTGAAGATTATTTCATGCAATCTCGTTCCAAGAAAGGGAATTCTCTCAAAACACTAAAGTAATCGGCGTGTGGATGTATCTGTTGGTTCTCAGACCTTGCTTTCAAAAGAGCCCTGCAATCGGTTCACTGCTCACCTAGAACAAGCATTAACATGGAGAATTGTTGGCACCAACAGGAATCTTATTTTAGTGGAGTGTTTCTGGCTTTGAGTGCAGAGGCCCTCGGCTCAATTCCAAGATGATCCTTCTCAAGGTGATGATACAAATGCATTGTCACCTTTACGTTTAATGTCAGAATCATTTATTTCCAGTTGGTGGTGTAAGAATGTTTGCAACAGTATGGCGATTTTTCCTAGCCATGCATGAATGAAAGCATATCACTCGCCTTTAGGTGTTTTTCTAATACATTGATATTTGCATCTTCCTTCCTAGCCTGCATGTTTGACTATCTTACAGGCTGCATGTAATAAGTATCACATCAGGGCCCTTCTTCTACTCAATTCACAACTGTTCTATCACGACATAGATAAGAAAGCTGCATCTGCTTTTGTTGTGTAGTGGTAATCAGGTTTACCTGACGTGTGAAAGCCCCATGCTTTGAAAGTACACAGTAACAAAGAAACCGATGACTTTTATAAAAAGGTGTCATGTGCGTCTCTTACTTTGCACAAAAAGTGCCAGAGATGACTTCATTTGCAGTCACTTGAAAAGTAGGGATTCTCCAATAAATGGTAAATGGTTGAAACAAATCTGAAGAAATGCATGACATACCTGTGTGTGTGTGTGTACGCATGTATGTATATATAGGGAGAGAGAGAGCGTCAATATAAACAGACTTTATTTCAATCAAGCTGTCTTTTCTATCCTTCAGGAGCAGAATGTTCTGATCATCAGCGCTCCAGAATGTAGTGTTTTCTTGGCAAGCATCACATATTGTGATGTGTTAGCTAAAAGTTCCATATCCTAGAGACTGATATATTCCTCTGTACTTGTACCTTGGGGATTCATCAAAACCTGGCATCATAAGCAGCTTTCTACTGCCACAGACTGGACAGCGAAACAATTTAAAATATCCCAGAAAAAGAAAATAAGCATGCTTAATCAGAGCTTTCTGGACAGGAAGGACCTTTGAGCAAGTGAGGAATAAGCACTGCTTTTGTTAATTTGCATAGGCAGAATAGAGACTTCTGGGAAAAGGCCGAAATTACAGTCACAGAAAATGGCTGCATCTATAGAGAACGCTAAGAAGTGTTGGCAGCTTTTCCTCTGACCCTGACCACTTTTACAAGCAATCCTATGATAGTCAGCAGGACCCACCCTAAAAAGGAAGGGGCATCCACTTGGACCCTTTCCACCTTTTCTAAATCTCGCCTGATTGAGCACTGATTGAGCAGATAAGCACATGTCATTCTCATTTCAGAAAGGTATTGGTTAGCTTGCTGCTAGCAGCTCAGTTATGTTATGATGTTAGAGGCTATGCAAGGAATGCTTTAGTCCAGCGATATGCAGTTTTTATTGCGCCTTGCCTTCACCAGGAAGATCTTTAGCTTGAATCTGTGGCCTAGGTATTCACCTTGGTATTTCTTTTGGCACAAAGTGAAGGAGTATTTGAGAGAAAATGCACAATGTGTTTCTTATGTTGTTATGAACAACTTGTTACTCTTTCTCATTAAGATTCAGCCACTGCAGAAATATATAAATAAGGGCTGACTTCCTGTAAGACGTGTCCAAAGCTGGGACGGAATAAAAGGAGACACTTGATAGTGCTATCGTTTGAGAAAGGGTAAGTTGAGACTGACTTTCATGCGTATTCACAGACCAAGCATCATAAAGATACCAGCATGATCTTCATTGCGGGCTTAGAGCCGGTATTAGCTTTTGAGAGGTAAGAGGATTTTGAGGGCTCGTTGGTCTAGGGGTATGATTCTCGCTTTGGGTGCGAGAGGTCCCGGGTTCAAATCCCGGACGAGCCCTTTTCTTGGTACTCTTTTCAAGTTGTTTTGAAGTTTGCGTTTCAAAACCAACATCAATTTTTTCTTTGCAGTAGTGGATAATTCTTTGCTAGAGTCTCATGCTTCAGCCCTGCCCAGTCTGAGCTAATACCAAACATCTGGTCTTGCATGGCATGTACGAGCGTTCAGCTAGGGATGTCGGGCAGGTTGCATGAAAGAAATCTAAAGCCAGAGGCCCATGGAATAGCCAGTTCGGAGCAGTTTCATTACAGAAAAATCCACTGTAGGTATCTGTTTCTGTAGTGTAGTGGTTATCACGTTCGCCTCACACGCGAAAGGTCCCCGGTTCGAAACCGGGCAGAAACAGTTGTTATATTGTGTTGGCTACAATGTTGATAGGTGCCGTTTTGCCATGGAATTGTCCAAGCCCTGAAGATTATTTCATGCAATCTCGTTCCAAGAAAGGGAATTCTCTCAAAACACTAAAGTAATCGGCGTGTGGATGTATCTGTTGGTTCTCAGACCTTGCTTTCAAAAGAGCCCTGCAATCGGTTCACTGCTCACCTAGAACAAGCATTAACATGGAGAATTGTTGGCACCAACAGGAATCTTATTTTAGTGGAGTGTTTCTGGCTTTGAGTGCAGAGGCCCTCGGCTCAATTCCAAGATGATCCTTCTCAAGGTGATGATACAAATGCATTGTCACCTTTACGTTTAATGTCAGAATCATTTATTTCCAGTTGGTGGTGTAAGAATGTTTGCAACAGTATGGCGATTTTTCCTAGCCATGCATGAATGAAAGCATATCACTCGCCTTTAGGTGTTTTTCTAATACATTGATATTTGCATCTTCCTTCCTAGCCTGCATGTTTGACTATCTTACAGGCTGCATGTAATAAGTATCACATCAGGGCCCTTCTTCTACTCAATTCACAACTGTTCTATCACGACATAGATAAGAAAGCTGCATCTGCTTTTGTTGTGTAGTGGTAATCAGGTTTACCTGACGTGTGAAAGCCCCATGCTTTGAAAGTACACAGTAACAAAGAAACCGATGACTTTTATAAAAAGGTGTCATGTGTGTCTCTTACTTTGCACAAAAAGTGCCAGAGATGACTTCATTTGCAGTCACTTGAAAAGTAGGGATTCGCCAATAAATGGTAAATGGTTGAAACAAATCTGAAGAAATGCATGACATACCTGTGTGTGTGTGTGTATGCATGTATGTATATATAGGGAGAGAGAGAGCGTCAATATAAACAGACTTTATATCAATCAAGCTGTCTTTTCTATCCTTCAGGAGCAGAATGTTCTGATCATCAGCGCTCCAGAATGTAGTGTTTTCTTGGCAAGCATCACATATTGTGATGTGTTAGCTAAAAGTTCCATATCCTAGAGACTGATATATTCCTCTGTACTTGTACCTTGGGGATTCATCAAAACCTAGCATCATAAGCAGCTTTCTACTGCCACAGACTGGACAGCGAAACAATTTAAAATATCCCAGAAAAAGAAAATAAGCATGCTTAATCAGAGCTTTCTGGACAGGAAGGACATTTGAGCAAGTGAGGAATAAGCACTGCTTTTGTTAATTTGCATAGGCAGAATAGAGACTTCTGGGAAAAGGCCGAAATTACAGTCACAGAAAATGGCTGCATCTATAGAGAACGCTAAGAAGTGTTGGCAGCTTTTCCTCTGACCCTGGCCACTTTTACAAGCAATCCTATGATAGTCAGCAGGACCCACCCTAAAAAGGAAGGGGCATCCACTTGGACCCTTTCCACCTTTTCTAAATCTCGCCTGATTGAGCACTGATTGAGCAGATAAGCACATGTCATTCTCATTTCAGAAAGGTATTGGTTAGCTTGCTGCTAGCAGCTCAGTTATGTTATGATGTTAGAGGCTATGCAAGGAATGCTTTAGTCCAGCGATATGCAGTTTTTATTGCGCCTTGCATTCAGCAGGAAGATCTTTAGCTTGAATCTGTGGCCTAGGTATTCACCTTGGTATTTCTTTTGGCACAAAGTGAAGGAGTATTTAAGAGAAAATGCACAATGTGTTTCTTATGTTGTTATGAACAACTTGTTACTCTTTCTCATTAAGCTTCAGCCACTGAAGAAATATATAAATAAGGGCTGACTTCCTGTAAGACGTGTCCAAAGCTGGGACGGAATAAAAGGAGACACTTGTAAATGATAGTGCTATCGTTTGAGAAAGGGTAAGTTGAGACTGACTTTCATGCGTATTCACAGACCAAGCATCATAAAGATACCAGCATGATCTTCATTGCGGGCTTAGAGCCGGTATTAGCTTTTGAGAGGTAAGAGGATTTTGAGGGCTCGTTGGTCTAGGGGTATGATTCTCGCTTTGGGTGCGAGAGGTCCCGGGTTCAAATCCCGGACGAGCCCTTTTCTTGGTACTCTTTTCAAGTTGTTTTGAAGTTTGCGTTTCAAAACCAACATCAATTTTTTCTTTGCAGTAGTGGATAATTCTTTGCTAGAGTCTCATGCTTCAGCCCTGCCCAGTCTGAGCTAATACCAAACATCTGGTCTTGCATGGCATGTACGAGCGTTCAGCTAGGGATGTCGGGCAGGTTGCATGAAAGAAATCTAAAGCCAGAGGCCCATGGAATAGCCAGTTCGGAGCAGTTTCATTACAGAAAAATCAACTGTAGGTATCTGTTTCTGTAGTGTAGTGGTTATCACGTTTGCCTCACACGCGAAAGGTCTCCGGTTCGAAACCGGGCAGAAACAGTTGTTATATTGTGTTGGCTACAATGTTGATAGGTGCCGTTTTGCCATGGAATTGTCCAAGCCCTGAAGATTATTTCATGCAATCTCGTTCCAAGAAAGGGAATTCTCTCAAAACACTAAAGTAATCGGCGTGTGGATGTATCTGTTGGTTCTCAGACCTTGCTTTCAAAAGAGCCCTGCAATCGGTTCACTGCTCACCTAGAACAAGCATTAACATGGAGAATTGTTGGCACCAACAGGAATCTTATTTTAGTGGAGTGTTTCTGGCTTTGAGTGCAGAGGCCCTCGGCTCAATTCCAAGATGATCCTTCTCAAGGTGATGATACAAATGCATTGTCACCTTTACGTTTAATGTCAGAATCATTTATTTCCAGTTGGTGGTGTAAGAATGTTTGCAACAGTATGGCGATTTTTCCTAGCCATGCATGAATGAAAGCATATCACTCGCCTTTAGGTGTTTTTCTAATACATTGATATTTGCATCTTCCTTCCTAGCCTGCATGTTTGACTATCTTACAGGCTGCATGTAATAAGTATCACATCAGGGCCCTTCTTCTACTCAATTCACAACTGTTCTATCACGACATAGATAAGAAAGCTGCATCTGCTTTTGTTGTGTAGTGGTAATCAGGTTTACCTGACGTGTGAAAGCCCCATGCTTTGAAAGTACACAGTAACAAAGAAACCGATGACTTTTATAAAAAGGTGTCATGTGTGTCTCTTACTTTGCACAAAAAGTGCCAGAGATGACTTCATTTGCAGTCACTTGAAAAGTAGGGATTCTCCAATAAATGGTAAATGGTTGAAACAAATCTGAAGAAATGCATGACATACCTGTGTGTGTGTGTGTACGCATGTATGTATATATAGGGAGAGAGAGAGCGTCAATATAAACAGACTTTATTTCAATCAAGCTATCTTTTCTATCCTTCAGGAGCAGAATGTTCTGATCATCAGCGCTCCAGAATGTAGTGTTTTCTTGGCAAGCATCACATATTGTGATGTTTTAGCTAAAAGTTCCATATCCTAGAGACTGATATATTCCTCTGTACTTGTACCTTGGGGATTCATCAAAACCTGGCATCATAAGCAGCTTTCTACTGCCACAGACTGGACAGCGAAACAATTTAAAATATCCCAGAAAAAGAAAACAAGCATGCTTAATCAGAGCTTTCTGGACAGGAAGGACATTTGAGCAAGTGAGGAATAAGCACTGCTTTTGTTAATTTGCATAGGCAGAATAGAGACTTCTGGGAAAAGGCCGAAATTACAGTCACAGAAAATGGCTGCATCTATAGAGAACGCTAAGAAGTGTTGGCAGCTTTTCCTCTGACCCTGGCCACTTTTACAAGCAATCCTATGATAGTCAGCAGGACCCACCCTAAAAAGGAAGGGGCATCCACTTGGACCCTTTCCACCTTTTCTAAATCTCGCCTGATCGAGCACTGATTGAGCAGATAAGCACATGTAATTCTCATTTCAGAAAGGTATTGGTTAGCTTGCTGCTAGCAGCTCAGTTATGTTATGATGTTAGAGGCTATGCAAGGAATGCTTTAGTCCAGCGATATGCAGTTTTTATTGCGCCTTGCATTCAGCAGGAAGATCTTTAGCTTGAATCTGTGGCCTAGGTATTCACCTTGGTATTTCTTTTGGCACAAAGTGAAGGAGTATTTAAGAGAAAATGCACAATGTGTTTCTTATGTTGTTATGAACAACTTGTTACTCTTTCTCATTAAGCTTCAGCCACTGAAGAAATATATAAATAAGGGCTGACTTCCTGTAAGACGTGTCCAAAGCTGGGACGGAATAAAAGGAGACACTTGTAAATGATAGTGCTATCGTTTGAGAAAGGGTAAGTTGAGACTGACTTTCATGCGTATTCACAGACCAAGCATCATAAAGATACCAGCATGATCTTCATTGCGGGCTTAGAGCCGGTATTAGCTTTTGAGAGGTAAGAGGATTTTGAGGGCTCGTTGGTCTAGGGGTATGATTCTCGCTTTGGGTGCGAGAGGTCCCGGGTTCAAATCCCGGACGAGCCCTTTTCTTGGTACTCTTTTCAAGTTGTTTTGAAGTTTGCGTTTCAAAACCAACATCAATTTTTTCTTTGCAGTAGTGGATAATTCTTTGCTAGAGTCTCATGCTTCAGCCCTGCCCAGTCTGAGCTAATACCAAACATCTGGTCTTGCATGGCATGTACGAGCGTTCAGCTAGGGATGTCGGGCAGGTTGCATGAAAGAAATCTAAAGCCAGAGGCCCATGGAATAGCCAGTTCGGAGCAGTTTCATTACAGAAAAATCAACTGTAGGTATCTGTTTCTGTAGTGTAGTGGTTATCACGTTCGCCTCACACGCGAAAGGTCCCCGGTTCGAAACCGGGCAGAAACAGTTGTTATATTGTGTTGGCTACAATGTTGATAGGTGCCGTTTTGCCATGGAATTGTCCAAGCCCTGAAGATTATTTCATGCAATCTCGTTCCAAGAAAGGGAATTCTCTCAAAACACTAAAGTAATCGGCGTGTGGATGTATCTGTTGGTTCTCAGACCTTGCTTTCAAAAGAGCCCTGCAATCGGTTCACTGCTCACCTAGAACAAGCATTAACATGGAGAATTGTTGGCACCAACAGGAATCTTATTTTAGTGGAGTGTTTCTGGCTTTGAGTGCAGAGGCCCTCGGCTCAATTCCAAGATGATCCTTCTCAAGGTGATGATACAAATGCATTGTCACCTTTACGTTTAATGTCAGAATCATTTATTTCCAGTTGGTGGTGTAAGAATGTTTGCAACAGTATGGCGATTTTTCCTAGCCATGCATGAATGAAAGCATATCACTCGCCTTTAGGTGTTTTTCTAATACATTGATATTTGCATCTTCCTTCCTAGCCTGCATGTTTGACTATCTTACAGGCTGCATGTAATAAGTATCACATCAGGGCCCTTCTTCTACTCAATTCACAACTGTTCTATCACGACATAGATAAGAAAGCTGCATCTGCTTTTGTTGTGTAGTGGTAATCAGGTTTACCTGACGTGTGAAAGCCCCATGCTTTGAAAGTACACAGTAACAAAGAAACCGATGACTTTTATAAAAAGGTGTCATGTGTGTCTCTTACTTTGCACAAAAAGTGCCAGAGATGACTTCATTTGCAGTCACTTGAAAAGTAGGGATTCTCCAATAAATGGTAAATGGTTGAAACAAATCTGAAGAAATGCATGACATACCTGTGTGTGTGTGTGTATGCATGTATGTATATATAGGGAGAGAGAGAGCGTCAATATAAACAGACTTTATATCAATCAAGCTGTCTTTTCTATCCTTCAGGAGCAGAATGTTCTGATCATCAGCGCTCCAGAATGTAGTGTTTTCTTGGCAAGCATCACATATTGTGATGTGTTAGCTAAAAGTTCCATATCCTAGAGACTGATATATTCCTCTGTACTTGTACCTTGGGGATTCATCAAAACCTAGCATCATAAGCAGCTTTCTACTGCCACAGACTGGACAGCGAAACAATTTAAAATATCCCAGAAAAAGAAAATAAGCATGCTTAATCAGAGCTTTCTGGACAGGAAGGACATTTGAGCAAGTGAGGAATAAGCACTGCTTTTGTTAATTTGCATAGGCAGAATAGAGACTTCTGGGAAAAGGCCGAAATTACAGTCACAGAAAATGGCTGCATCTATAGAGAACGCTAAGAAGTGTTGGCAGCTTTTCCTCTGACCCTGGCCACTTTTACAAGCAATCCTATGATAGTCAGCAGGACCCACCCTAAAAAGGAAGGGGCATCCACTTGGACCCTTTCCACCTTTTCTAAATCTCGCCTGATTGAGCACTGATTGAGCAGATAAGCACATGTCATTCTCATTTCAGAAAGGTATTGGTTAGCTTGCTGCTAGCAGCTCAGTTATGTTATGATGTTAGAGGCTATGCAAGGAATGCTTTAGTCCAGCGATATGCAGTTTTTATTGCGCCTTGCATTCAGCAGGAAGATCTTTAGCTTGAATCTGTGGCCTAGGTATTCACCTTGGTATTTCTTTTGGCACAAAGTGAAGGAGTATTTAAGAGAAAATGCACAATGTGTTTCTTATGTTGTTATGAACAACTTGTTACTCTTTCTCATTAAGCTTCAGCCACTGAAGAAATATATAAATAAGGGCTGACTTCCTGTAAGACGTGTCCAAAGCTGGGACGGAATAAAAGGAGACACTTGTAAATGATAGTGCTATCGTTTGAGAAAGGGTAAGTTGAGACTGACTTTCATGCGTATTCACAGACCAAGCATCATAAAGATACCAGCATGATCTTCATTGCGGGCTTAGAGCCGGTATTAGCTTTTGAGAGGTAAGAGGATTTTGAGGGCTCGTTGGTCTAGGGGTATGATTCTCGCTTTGGGTGCGAGAGGTCCCGGGTTCAAATCCCGGACAAGCCCTTTTCTTGGTACTCTTTTCAAGTTGTTTTGAAGTTTGCGTTTCAAAACCAACATCAATTTTTTCTTTGCAGTAGTGGATAATTCTTTGCTAGAGTCTCATGCTTCAGCCCTGCCCAGTCTGAGCTAATACCAAACATCTGGTCTTGCATGGCATGTACGAGCGTTCAGCTAGGGATGTCGGGCAGGTTGCATGAAAGAAATCTAAAGCCAGAGGCCCATGGAATAGCCAGTTCGGAGCAGTTTCATTACAGAAAAATCAACTGTAGGTATCTGTTTCTGTAGTGTAGTGGTTATCACGTTTGCCTCACACGCGAAAGGTCCCCGGTTCGAAACCGGGCAGAAACAGTTGTTATATTGTGTTGGCTACAATGTTGATAGGTGCCGTTTTGCCATGGAATTGTCCAAGCCCTGAAGATTATTTCATGCAATCTCGTTCCAAGAAAGGGAATTCTCTCAAAACACTAAAGTAATCGGCGTGTGGATGTATCTGTTGGTTCTCAGACCTTGCTTTCAAAAGAGCCCTGCAATCGGTTCACTGCTCACCTAGAACAAGCATTAACATGGAGAATTGTTGGCACCAACAGGAATCTTATTTTAGTGGAGTGTTTCTGGCTTTGAGTGCAGAGGCCCTCGGCTCAATTCCAAGATGATCCTTCTCAAGGTGATGATACAAATGCATTGTCACCTTTACGTTTAATGTCAGAATCATTTATTTCCAGTTGGTGGTGTAAGAATGTTTGCAACAGTATGGCGATTTTTCCTAGCCATGCATGAATGAAAGCATATCACTCGCCTTTAGGTGTTTTTCTAATACATTGATATTTGCATCTTCCTTCCTAGCCTGCATGTTTGACTATCTTACAGGCTGCATGTAATAAGTATCACATCAGGGCCCTTCTTCTACTCAATTCACAACTGTTCTATCACGACATAGATAAGAAAGCTGCATCTGCTTTTGTTGTGTAGTGGTAATCAGGTTTACCTGACGTGTGAAAGCCCCATGCTTTGAAAGTACACAGTAACAAAGAAACCGATGACTTTTATAAAAAGGTGTCATGTGTGTCTCTTACTTTGCACAAAAAGTGCCAGAGATGACTTCATTTGCAGTCACTTGAAAAGTAGGGATTCTCCAATAAATGGTAAATGGTTGAAACAAATCTGAAGAAATGCATGACATACCTGTGTGTGTGTGTGTATGCATGTATGTATATATAGGGAGAGAGAGAGCGTCAATATAAACAGACTTTATTTCAATCAAGCTGTCTTTTCTATCCTTCAGGAGCAGAATGTTCTGATCATCAGCGCTCCAGAATGTAGTGTTTTCTTGGCAAGCATCACATATTGTGATGTTTTAGCTAAAAGTTCCATATCCTAGAGACTGATATATTCCTCTGTACTTGTACCTTGGGGATTCATCAAAACCTGGCATCATAAGCAGCTTTCTACTGCCACAGACTGGACAGCGAAACAATTTAAAATATCCCAGAAAAAGAAAACAAGCATGCTTAATCAGAGCTTTCTGGACAGGAAGGACATTTGAGCAAGTGAGGAATAAGCACTGCTTTTGTTAATTTGCATAGGCAGAATAGAGACTTCTGGGAAAAGGCCGAAATTACAGTCACAGAAAATGGCTGCATCTATAGAGAACGCTAAGAAGTGTTGGCAGCTTTTCCTCTGACCCTGGCCACTTTTACAAGCAATCCTATGATAGTCAGCAGGACCCACCCTAAAAAGGAAGGGGCATCCACTTGGACCCTTTCCACCTTTTCTAAATCTCGCCTGATCGAGCCTGATTGAGCAGATAAGCACATGTCATTCTCATTTCAGAAAGGTATTGGTTAGCTTGCTGCTAGCAGCTCAGTTATGTTATGATGTTAGAGGCTATGCAAGGAATGCTTTAGTCCAGCGATATGCAGTTTTTATTGCGCCTTGCATTCAGCAGGAAGATCTTTAGCTTGAATCTGTGGCCTAGGTATTCACCTTGGTATTTCTTTTGGCACAAAGTGAAGGAGTATTTAAGAGAAAATGCACAATGTGTTTCTTATGTTGTTATGAACAACTTGTTACTCTTTCTCATTAGGCTTCAGCCACTGAAGAAATATATAAATAAGGGCTGACTTCCTGTAAGACGTGTCCAAAGCTGGGACGGAATAAAAGGAGACACTTGTAAATGATAGTGCTATCGTTTGAGAAAGGGTAAGTTGAGACTGACTTTCATGCGTATTCACAGACCAAGCATCATAAAGATACCAGCATGATCTTCATTGCGGGCTTAGAGCCGGTATTAGCTTTTGAGAGGTAAGAGGATTTTGAGGGCTCGTTGGTCTAGGGGTATGATTCTCGCTTTGGGTGCGAGAGGTCCCGGGTTCAAATCCCGGACGAGCCCTTTTCTTGGTACTCTTTTCAAGTTGTTTTGAAGTTTGCGTTTCAAAACCAACATCAATTTTTTCTTTGCAGTAGTGGATAATTCTTTGCTAGAGTCTCATGCTTCAGCCCTGCCCAGTCTGAGCTAATACCAAACATCTGGTCTTGCATGGCATGTACGAGCGTTCAGCTAGGGATGTCGGGCAGGTTGCATGAAAGAAATCTAAAGCCAGAGGCCCATGGAATAGCCAGTTCGGAGCAGTTTCATTACAGAAAAATCAACTGTAGGTATCTGTTTCTGTAGTGTAGTGGTTATCACGTTCGCCTCACACGCGAAAGGTCCCCGGTTCGAAACCGGGCAGAAACAGTTGTTATATTGTGTTGGCTACAATGTTGATAGGTGCCGTTTTGCCATGGAATTGTCCAAGCCCTGAAGATTATTTCATGCAATCTCGTTCCAAGAAAGGGAATTCTCACAAAACACTAAAGTAATCGGCGTGTGGATGTATCTGTTGGTTCTCAGACCTTGCTTTCAAAAGAGCCATGCAATCGGTTCACTGCTCACCTAGAACAAGCATTAACATGGAGAATTGTTGGCACCAACAGGAATCTTATTTTAGTGGAGTGTTTCTGGCTTTGAGTGCAGAGGCCCTCGGCTCAATTCCAAGATGATCCTTCTCAAGGTGATGATACAAATGCATTGTCACCTTTACGTTTAATGTCAGAATCATTTATTTCCAGTTGGTGGTGTAAGAATGTTTGCAACAGTATGGCGATTTTTCCTAGCCATGCATGAATGAAAGCATACCACTCGCCTTTAGGTGTTTTTCTAATACATTGATATTTGCATCTTCCTTCTTAGCCTGCATGTTTGACTATCTTACAGGCTGCATGTAATAAGTATCACATCAGGGCCCTTCTTCTACTCAATTCACAACTGTTCTATCACGACATAGATAAGAAAGCTGCATCTGCTTTTGTTGTGTAGTGGTAATCAGGTTTACCTGACGTGTGAAAGCCCCATGCTTTGAAAGTACACAGTAACAAAGAAACCGATGACTTTTATAAAAAGGTGTCATGTGTGTCTCTTACTTTGCACAAAAAGTGCCAGAGATGACTTCATTTGCAATCACTTGAAAAGTAGGGATTCTCCAATAAATGGTAAATGGTTGAAACAAATCTGAAGAAATGCATGACATACCTGTGTGTGTGTGTGTGTGTACGCATGTATGTATATATAGGGAGAGAGAGAGCGTCAATATAAACAGACTTTATTTCAATCAAGCTGTCTTTTCTATCCTTCAGGAGCAGAATGTTCTGATCATCAGCGCTCCAGAATGTAGTGTTTTCTTGGCAAGCATCACATATTGTGATGTGTTAGCTAAAAGTTCCATATCCTAGAGACTGATATATTCCTCTGTACTTGTACCTTGGGGATTCATCAAAACCTGGCATCATAAGCAGCTTTCTACTGCCACAGACTGGACAGCGAAACAATTTAAAATATCCCAGAAAAAGAAAATAAGCATGCTTAATCAGAGCTTTCTGGACAGGAAGGACATTTGAGCAAGTGAGGAATAAGCACTGCTTTTGTTAATTTGCATAGGCAGAATAGAGACTTCTGGGAAAAGGCCGAAATTACAGTCACAGAAAATGGCTGCATCTATAGAGAACGCTAAGAAGTGTTGGCAGCTTTTCCTCTGACCCTGGCCACTTTTACAAGCAATCCTATGATAGTCAGCAGGACCCACCCTAAAAAGGAAGGGGCATCCACTTGGACCCTTTCCACCTTTTCTAAATCTCGCCTGATCGAGCACTGATTGAGCAGATAAGCACATGTAATTCTCATTTCAGAAAGGTATTGGTTAGCTTGCTGCTAGCAGCTCAGTTATGTTATGATGTTAGAGGCTATGCAAGGAATGCTTTAGTCCAGCGATATGCAGTTTTTATTGCGCCTTGCATTCAGCAGGAAGATCTTTAGCTTGAATCTGTGGCCTAGGTATTCACCTTGGTATTTCTTTTGGCACAAAGTGAAGGAGTATTTGAGATAAAATGCACAATGTGTTTCTTATGCTGTTATGAACAACTTGTTACTCTTTCTCATTAAGCTTCAGCCACTGCAGAAATATATAAATAAGGGCTGACTTCCTGTAAGACGTGTCCAAAGCTGGGACGGAATAAAAGGAGACACTTGTAAATGATAGTGCTATCGTTTGAGAAAGGGTAAGTTGAGACTGACTTTCATGCGTATTCACAGACCAAGCATCATAAAGATACCAGCATGATCTTCATTGCGGGCTTAGAGCCGTTATTAGCTTTTGAGAGGTAAGAGGATTTTGAGGGCTCGTTGGTCTAGGGGT
Organism: Triturus cristatus; assembly: GCF_964204655.1. NCBI lineage: Eukaryota > Metazoa > Chordata > Amphibia > Caudata > Salamandridae > Triturus > Triturus cristatus. Next base: position 738,746,594 of record NC_140591.1, on the reverse strand, counting down.
ATGATTCTCGCTTTGGGTGCGAGAGGTCCCGGGTTCAAATCCCGGACGAGCCCTTTTCTTGGTACTCTTTTCAAGTTGTTTTGAAGATTGCGTTTCAAAACCAACATCAATTTTTTCTTTGCAGTAGTGGATAATTCTTTGCTAGAGTCTCATGCTTCAGCCCTGCCCAGTCTGAGCTAATACCAAACATCTGGTCTTGCATGGCATGTACGAGCGTTCAGCTAGGGATGTCGGGCAGGTTGCATGAAAGAAATCTAAAGCCAGAGGCCCATGGAATAGCCAGTTCGGAGCAGTTTCATTACAGAAAAATCAACTGTAGGTATCTGTTTCTGTAGTGTAGTGGTTATCACGTTCGCCTCACACGCGAAAGGTCCCCGGTTCGAAACCGGGCAGAAACAGTTGTTATATTGTGTTGGCTACAATGTTGATAGGTGCCGTTTTGCCATGGAATTGTCCAAGCCCTGAAGATTATTTCATGCAATCTCGTTCCAAGAAAGGGAATTCTCTCAAAACACTAAAGTAATCGGCGTGTGGATGTATCTGTTGGTTCTCAGACCTTGCTTTCAAAAGAGCCCTGCAATCGGTTCACTGCTCACCTAGAACAAGCATTAACATGGAGAATTGTTGGCACCAACAGGAATCTTATTTTAGTGGAGTGTTTCTGGCTTTGAGTGCAGAGGCCCTCGGCTCAATTCCAAGATGATCCTTCTCAAGGTGATGATACAAATGCATTGTCACCTTTACGTTTAATGTCAGAATCATTTATTTCCAGTTGGTGGTGTAAGAATGTTTGCAACAGTATGGCGATTTTTCCTAGCCATGCATGAATGAAAGCATATCACTCGCCTTTAGGTGTTTTTCTAATACATTGATATTTGCATCTTCCTTCCTAGCCTGCATGTTTGACTATCTTACAGGCTGCATGTAATAAGTATCACATCAGGGCCCTTCTTCTACTCAATTCACAACTGTTCTATCACGACATAGATAAGAAAGCTGCATCTGCTTTTGTTGTGTAGTGGTAATCAGGTTTACCTGACGTGTGAAAGCCCCATGCTTTGAAAGTACACAGTAACAAAGAAACCGATGACTTTTATAAAAAGGTGTCATGTGCGTCTCTTACTTTGCACAAAAAGTGCCAGAGATGACTTCATTTGCAGTCACTTGAAAAGTAGGGATTCTCCAATAAATGGTAAATGGTTGAAACAAATCTGAAGAAATGCATGACATACCTGTGTGTGTGTGTGTACGCATGTATGTATATATAGGGAGAGAGAGAGCGTCAATATAAACAGACTTTATTTCAATCAAGCTGTCTTTTCTATCCTTCAGGAGCAGAATGTTCTGATCATCAGCGCTCCAGAATGTAGTGTTTTCTTGGCAAGCATCACATATTGTGATGTGTTAGCTAAAAGTTCCATATCCTAGAGACTGATATATTCCTCTGTACTTGTACCTTGGGGATTCATCAAAACCTGGCATCATAAGCAGCTTTCTACTGCCACAGACTGGACAGCGAAACAATTTAAAATATCCCAGAAAAAGAAAATAAGCATGCTTAATCAGAGCTTTCTGGACAGGAAGGACCTTTGAGCAAGTGAGGAATAAGCACTGCTTTTGTTAATTTGCATAGGCAGAATAGAGACTTCTGGGAAAAGGCCGAAATTACAGTCACAGAAAATGGCTGCATCTATAGAGAACGCTAAGAAGTGTTGGCAGCTTTTCCTCTGACCCTGACCACTTTTACAAGCAATCCTATGATAGTCAGCAGGACCCACCCTAAAAAGGAAGGGGCATCCACTTGGACCCTTTCCACCTTTTCTAAATCTCGCCTGATTGAGCACTGATTGAGCAGATAAGCACATGTCATTCTCATTTCAGAAAGGTATTGGTTAGCTTGCTGCTAGCAGCTCAGTTATGTTATGATGTTAGAGGCTATGCAAGGAATGCTTTAGTCCAGCGATATGCAGTTTTTATTGCGCCTTGCCTTCACCAGGAAGATCTTTAGCTTGAATCTGTGGCCTAGGTATTCACCTTGGTATTTCTTTTGGCACAAAGTGAAGGAGTATTTGAGAGAAAATGCACAATGTGTTTCTTATGTTGTTATGAACAACTTGTTACTCTTTCTCATTAAGCTTCAGCCACTGCAGAAATATATAAATAAGGGCTGACTTCCTGTAAGACGTGTCCAAAGCTGGGACGGAATAAAAGGAGACACTTGATAGTGCTATCGTTTGAGAAAGGGTAAGTTGAGACTGACTTTCATGCGTATTCACAGACCAAGCATCATAAAGATACCAGCATGATCTTCATTGCGGGCTTAGAGCCGGTATTAGCTTTTGAGAGGTAAGAGGATTTTGAGGGCTCGTTGGTCTAGGGGTATGATTCTCGCTTTGGGTGCGAGAGGTCCCGGGTTCAAATCCCGGACGAGCCCTTTTCTTGGTACTCTTTTCAAGTTGTTTTGAAGTTTGCGTTTCAAAACCAACATCAATTTTTTCTTTGCAGTAGTGGATAATTCTTTGCTAGAGTCTCATGCTTCAGCCCTGCCCAGTCTGAGCTAATACCAAACATCTGGTCTTGCATGGCATGTACGAGCGTTCAGCTAGGGATGTCGGGCAGGTTGCATGAAAGAAATCTAAAGCCAGAGGCCCATGGAATAGCCAGTTCGGAGCAGTTTCATTACAGAAAAATCAACTGTAGGTATCTGTTTCTGTAGTGTAGTGGTTATCACGTTCGCCTCACACGCGAAAGGTCCCCGGTTCGAAACCGGGCAGAAACAGTTGTTATATTGTGTTGGCTACAATGTTGATAGGTGCCGTTTTGCCATGGAATTGTCCAAGCCCTGAAGATTATTTCATGCAATCTCGTTCCAAGAAAGGGAATTCTCTCAAAACACTAAAGTAATCGGCGTGTGGATGTATCTGTTGGTTCTCAGACCTTGCTTTCAAAAGAGCCCTGCAATCGGTTCACTGCTCACCTAGAACAAGCATTAACATGGAGAATTGTTGGCACCAACAGGAATCTTATTTTAGTGGAGTGTTTCTGGCTTTGAGTGCAGAGGCCCTCGGCTCAATTCCAAGATGATCCTTCTCAAGGTGATGATACAAATGCATTGTCACCTTTACGTTTAATGTCAGAATCATTTATTTCCAGTTGGTGGTGTAAGAATGTTTGCAACAGTATGGCGATTTTTCCTAGCCATGCATGAATGAAAGCATATCACTCGCCTTTAGGTGTTTTTCTAATACATTGATATTTGCATCTTCCTTCCTAGCCTGCATGTTTGACTATCTTACAGGCTGCATGTAATAAGTATCACACCAGGGCCCTTCTTCTACTCAATTCACAACTGTTCTATCACGACATAGATAAGAAAGCTGCATCTGCTTTTGTTGTGTAGTGGTAATCAGGTTTACCTGACGTGTGAAAGCCCCATGCTTTGAAAGTACACAGTAACAAAGAAACCGATGACTTTTATAAAAAGGTGTCATGTGTGTCTCTTACTTTGCACAAAAAGTGCCAGAGATGACTTCATTTGCAGTCACTTGAAAAGTAGGGATTCTCCAATAAATGGTAAATGGTTGAAACAAATCTGAAGAAATGCATGACATACCTGTGTGTGTGTGTGTATGCATGTATGTATATATAGGGAGAGAGAGAGCGTCAATATAAACAGACTTTATATCAATCAAGCTGTCTTTTCTATCCTTCAGGAGCAGAATGTTCTGATCATCAGCGCTCCAGAATGTAGTGTTTTCTTGGCAAGCATCACATATTGTGATGTGTTAGCTAAAAGTTCCATATCCTAGAGACTGATATATTCCTCTGTACTTGTACCTTGGGGATTCATCAAAACCTAGCATCATAAGCAGCTTTCTACTGCCACAGACTGGACAGCGAAACAATTTAAAATATCCCAGAAAAAGAAAATAAGCATGCTTAATCAGAGCTTTCTGGACAGGAAGGACATTTGAGCAAGTGAGGAATAAGCACTGCTTTTGTTAATTTGCATAGGCAGAATAGAGACTTCTGGGAAAAGGCCGAAATTACAGTCACAGAAAATGGCTGCATCTATAGAGAACGCTAAGAAGTGTTGGCAGCTTTTCCTCTGACCCTGGCCACTTTTACAAGCAATCCTATGATAGTCAGCAGGACCCACCCTAAAAAGGAAGGGGCATCCACTTGGACCCTTTCCACCTTTTCTAAATCTCGCCTGATTGAGCACTGATTGAGCAGATAAGCACATGTCATTCTCATTTCAGAAAGGTATTGGTTAGCTTGCTGCTAGCAGCTCAGTTATGTTATGATGTTAGAGGCTATGCAAGGAATGCTTTAGTCCAGCGATATGCAGTTTTTATTGCGCCTTGCATTCAGCAGGAAGATCTTTAGCTTGAATCTGTGGCCTAGGTATTCACCTTGGTATTTCTTTTGGCACAAAGTGAAGGAGTATTTAAGAGAAAATGCACAATGTGTTTCTTATGTTGTTATGAACAACTTGTTACTCTTTCTCATTAAGCTTCAGCCACTGAAGAAATATATAAATAAGGGCTGACTTCCTGTAAGACGTGTCCAAAGCTGGGACGGAATAAAAGGAGACACTTGTAAATGATAGTGCTATCGTTTGAGAAAGGGTAAGTTGAGACTGACTTTCATGCGTATTCACAGACCAAGCATCATAAAGATACCAGCATGATCTTCATTGCGGGCTTAGAGCCGGTATTAGCTTTTGAGAGGTAAGAGGATTTTGAGGGCTCGTTGGTCTAGGGGTATGATTCTCGCTTTGGGTGCGAGAGGTCCCGGGTTCAAATCCCGGACGAGCCCTTTTCTTGGTACTCTTTTCAAGTTGTTTTGAAGTTTGCGTTTCAAAACCAACATCAATTTTTTCTTTGCAGTAGTGGATAATTCTTTGCTAGAGTCTCATGCTTCAGCCCTGCCCAGTCTGAGCTAATACCAAACATCTGGTCTTGCATGGCATGTACGAGCGTTCAGCTAGGGATGTCGGGCAGGTTGCATGAAAGAAATCTAAAGCCAGAGGCCCATGGAATAGCCAGTTCGGAGCAGTTTCATTACAGAAAAATCAACTGTAGGTATCTGTTTCTGTAGTGTAGTGGTTATCACGTTTGCCTCACACGCGAAAGGTCCCCGGTTCGAAACCGGGCAGAAACAGTTGTTATATTGTGTTGGCTACAATGTTGATAGGTGCCGTTTTGCCTTGGAATTGTCCAAGCCCTGAAGATTATTTCATGCAATCTCGTTCCAAGAAAGGGAATTCTCTCAAAACACTAAAGTAATCGGCGTGTGGATGTATCTGTTGGTTCTCAGACCTTGCTTTCAAAAGAGCCCTGCAATCGGTTCACTGCTCACCTAGAACAAGCATTAACATGGAGAATTGTTGGCACCAACAGGAATCTTATTTTAGTGGAGTGTTTCTGGCTTTGAGTGCAGAGGCCCTCGGCTCAATTCCAAGATGATCCTTCTCAAGGTGATGATACAAATGCATTGTCACCTTTACGTTTAATGTCAGAATCATTTATTTCCAGTTGGTGGTGTAAGAATGTTTGCAACAGTATGGCGATTTTTCCTAGCCATGCATGAATGAAAGCATATCACTCGCCTTTAGGTGTTTTTCTAATACATTGATATTTGCATCTTCCTTCCTAGCCTGCATGTTTGACTATCTTACAGGCTGCATGTAATAAGTATCACATCAGGGCCCTTCTTCTACTCAATTCACAACTGTTCTATCACGACATAGATAAGAAAGCTGCATCTGCTTTTGTTGTGTAGTGGTAATCAGGTTTACCTGACGTGTGAAAGCCCCATGCTTTGAAAGTACACAGTAACAAAGAAACCGATGACTTTTATAAAAAGGTGTCATGTGCGTCTCTTACTTTGCACAAAAAGTGCCAGAGATGACTTCATTTGCAGTCACTTGAAAAGTAGGGATTCTCCAATAAATGGTAAATGGTTGAAACAAATCTGAAGAAATGCATGACATACCTGTGTGTGTGTGTGTACGCATGTATGTATATATAGGGAGAGAGAGAGCGTCAATATAAACAGACTTTATTTCAATCAAGCTGTCTTTTCTATCCTTCAGGAGCAGAATGTTCTGATCATCAGCGCTCCAGAATGTAGTGTTTTCTTGGCAAGCATCACATATTGTGATGTTAGCTAAAAGTTCCATATCCTAGAGACTGATATATTCCTCTGTACTTGTACCTTGGGGATTCATCAAAACCTGGTATCATAAGCAGCTTTCTACTGCCACAGACTGGACAGCGAAACAATTTAAAATATCCCAGAAAAAGAAAATAAGCATGCTTAATCAGAGCTTTCTGGACAGGAAGGACCTTTGAGCAAGTGAGGAATAAGCACTGCTTTTGTTAATTTGCATAGGCAGAATAGAGACTTCTGGGAAAAGGCCGAAATTACAGTCACAGAAAATGGCTGCATCTATAGAGAACGCTAAGAAGTGTTGGCAGCTTTTCCTCTGACCCTGGCCACTTTTACAAGCAATCCTATGATAGTCAGCAGGACCCACCCTAAAAAGGAAGGGGCATCCACTTGGACCCTTTCCACCTTTTCTAAATCTCGCCTGATTGAGCACTGATTGAGCAGATAAGCACATGTCATTCTCATTTCAGAAAGGTATTGGTTAGCTTGCTGCTAGCAGCTCAGTTATGTTATGATGTTAGAGGCTATGCAAGGAATGCTTTAGTCCAGCGATATGCAGTTTTTATTGCGCCTTGCATTCAGCAGGAAGATCTTTAGCTTGAATCTGTGGCCTAGGTATTCACCTTGGTATTTCTTTTGGCACAAAGTGAAGGAGTATTTAAGAGAAAATGCACAATGTGTTTCTTATGTTGTTATGAACAACTTGTTACTCTTTCTCATTAGGCTTCAGCCACTGAAGAAATATATAAATAAGGGCTGACTTCCTGTAAGACGTGTCCAAAGCTGGGACGGAATAAAAGGAGACACTTGTAAATGATAGTGCTATCGTTTGAGAAAGGGTAAGTTGAGACTGACTTTCATGCGTATTCACAGACCAAGCATCATAAAGATACCAGCATGATCTTCATTGCGGGCTTAGAGCCGGTATTAGCTTTTGAGAGGTAAGAGGATTTTGAGGGCTCGTTGGTCTAGGGGTATGATTCTCGCTTTGGGTGCGAGAGGTCCCGGGTTCAAATCCCGGACGAGCCCTTTTCTTGGTACTCTTTTCAAGTTGTTTTGAAGTTTGCGTTTCAAAACCAACATCAATTTTTTCTTTGCAGTAGTGGATAATTCTTTGCTAGAGTCTCATGCTTCAGCCCTGCCCAGTCTGAGCTAATACCAAACATCTGGTCTTGCATGGCATGTACGAGCGTTCAGCTAGGGATGTCGGGCAGGTTGCATGAAAGAAATCTAAAGCCAGAGGCCCATGGAATAGCCAGTTCGGAGCAGTTTCATTACAGAAAAATCAACTGTAGGTATCTGTTTCTGTAGTGTAGTGGTTATCACGTTTGCCTCACACGCGAAAGGTCCCCGGTTCGAAACCGGGCAGAAACAGTTGTTATATTGTGTTGGCTACAATGTTGATAGGTGCCGTTTTGCCATGGAATTGTCCAAGCCCTGAAGATTATTTCATGCAATCTCGTTCCAAGAAAGGGAATTCTCTCAAAACACTAAAGTAATCGGCGTGTGGATGTATCTGTTGGTTCTCAGACCTTGCTTTCAAAAGAGCCCTGCAATCGGTTCACTGCTCACCTAGAACAAGCATTAACATGGAGAATTGTTGGCACCAACAGGAATCTTATTTTAGTGGAGTGTTTCTGGCTTTGAGTGCAGAGGCCCTCGGCTCAATTCCAAGATGATCCTTCTCAAGGTGATGATACAAATGCATTGTCACCTTTACGTTTAATGTCAGAATCATTTATTTCCAGTTGGTGGTGTAAGAATGTTTGCAACAGTATGGCGATTTTTCCTAGCCATGCATGAATGAAAGCATATCACTCGCCTTTAGGTGTTTTTTTAATACATTGATATTTGCATCTTCCTTCCTAGCCTGCATGTTTGACTATCTTACAGGCTGCATGTAATAAGTATCACATCAGGGCCCTTCTTCTACTCAATTCACAACTGTTCTATCACGACATAGATAAGAAAGCTGCATCTGCTTTTGTTGTGTAGTGGTAATCAGGTTTACCTGACGTGTGAAAGCCCCATGCTTTGAAAGTACACAGTAACAAAGAAACCGATGACTTTTATAAAAAGGTGTCATGTGTGTCTCTTACTTTGCACAAAAAGTGCCAGAGATGACTTCATTTGCAGTCACTTGAAAAGTAGGGATTCTCCAATAAATGGTAAATGGTTGAAACAAATCTGAAGAAATGCATGACATACCTGTGTGTGTGTGTGTATGCATGTATGTATATATAGGGAGAGAGAGAGCGTCAATATAAACAGACTTTATTTCAATCAAGCTGTCTTTTCTATCCTTCAGGAGCAGAATGTTCTGATCATCAGCGCTCCAGAATGTAGTGTTTTCTTGGCAAGCATCACATATTGTGATGTTTTAGCTAAAAGTTCCATATCCTAGAGACTGATATATTCCTCTGTACTTGTACCTTGGGGATTCATCAAAACCTGGCATCATAAGCAGCTTTCTACTGCCACAGACTGGACAGCGAAACAATTTAAAATATCCCAGAAAAAGAAAACAAGCATGCTTAATCAGAGCTTTCTGGACAGGAAGGACATTTGAGCAAGTGAGGAATAAGCACTGCTTTTGTTAATTTGCATAGGCAGAATAGAGACTTCTGGGAAAAGGCCGAAATTACAGTCACAGAAAATGGCTGCATCTATAGAGAACGCTAAGAAGTGTTGGCAGCTTTTCCTCTGACCCTGGCCACTTTTACAAGCAATCCTATGATAGTCAGCAGGACCCACCCTAAAAAGGAAGGGGCATCCACTTGGACCCTTTCCACCTTTTCTAAATCTCGCCTGATCGAGCCTGATTGAGCAGATAAGCACATGTCATTCTCATTTCAGAAAGGTATTGGTTAGCTTGCTGCTAGCAGCTCAGTTATGTTATGATGTTAGAGGCTATGCAAGGAATGCTTTAGTCCAGCGATATGCAGTTTTTATTGCGCCTTGCATTCAGCAGGAAGATCTTTAGCTTGAATCTGTGGCCTAGGTATTCACCTTGGTATTTCTTTTGGCACAAAGTGAAGGAGTATTTGAGAGAAAATGCACAATGTGTTTCTTATGTTGTTATGAACAACTTGTTACTCTTTCTCATTAGGCTTCAGCCACTGAAGAAATATATAAATAAGGGCTGACTTCCTGTAAGACGTGTCCAAAGCTGGGACGGAATAAAAGGAGACACTTGTAAATGATAGTGCTATCGTTTGAGAAAGGGTAAGTTGAGACTGACTTTCATGCGTATTCACAGACCAAGCATCATAAAGATACCAGCATGATCTTCATTGCGGGCTTAGAGCCGGTATTAGCTTTTGAGAGGTAAGAGGATTTTGAGGGCTCGTTGGTCTAGGGGTATGATTCTCGCTTTGGGTGCGAGAGGTCCCGGGTTCAAATCCCGGACGAGCCCTTTTCTTGGTACTCTTTTCAAGTTGTTTTGAAGTTTGCGTTTCAAAACCAACATCAATTTTTTCTTTGCAGTAGTGGATAATTCTTTGCTAGAGTCTCATGCTTCAGCCCTGCCCAGTCTGAGCTAATACCAAACATCTGGTCTTGCATGGCATGTACGAGCGTTCAGCTAGGGATGTCGGGCAGGTTGCATGAAAGAAATCTAAAGCCAGAGGCCCATGGAATAGCCAGTTCGGAGCAGTTTCATTACAGAAAAATCAACTGTAGGTATCTGTTTCTGTAGTGTAGTGGTTATCACGTTCGCCTCACACGCGAAAGGTCCCCGGTTCGAAACCGGGCAGAAACAGTTGTTATATTGTGTTGGCTACAATGTTGATAGGTGCCGTTTTGCCATGGAATTGTCCAAGCCCTGAAGATTATTTCATGCAATCTCGTTCCAAGAAAGGGAATTCTCACAAAACACTAAAGTAATCGGCGTGTGGATGTATCTGTTGGTTCTCAGACCTTGCTTTCAAAAGAGCCATGCAATCGGTTCACTGCTCACCTAGAACAAGCATTAACATGGAGAATTGTTGGCACCAACAGGAATCTTATTTTAGTGGAGTGTTTCTGGCTTTGAGTGCAGAGGCCCTCGGCTCAATTCCAAGATGATCCTTCTCAAGGTGATGATACAAATGAATTGTCACCTTTACGTTTAATGTCAGAATCATTTATTTCCAGTTGGTGGTGTAAGAATGTTTGCAACAGTATGGCGATTTTTCCTAGCCATGCATGAATGAAAGCATATCACTCGCCTTTAGGTGTTTTTCTAATACATTGATATTTGCATCTTCCTTCTTAGCCTGCATGTTTGACTATCTTACAGGCTGCATGTAATAAGTATCACATCAGGGCCCTTCTTCTACTCAATTCACAACTGTTCTATCACGACATAGATAAGAAAGCTGCATCTGCTTTTGTTGTGTAGTGGTAATCAGGTTTACCTGACGTGTGAAAGCCCCATGCTTTGAAAGTACACAGTAACAAAGAAACCGATGACTTTTATAAAAAGGTGTCATGTGTGTCTCTTACTTTGCACAAAAAGTGCCAGAGATGACTTCATTTGCAATCACTTGAAAAGTAGGGATTCTCCAATAAATGGTAAATGGTTGAAACAAATCTGAAGAAATGCATGACATACCTGTGTGTGTGTGTGTGTGTACGCATGTATGTATATATAGGGAGAGAGAGAGCGTCAATATAAACAGACTTTATTTCAATCAAGCTGTCTTTTCTATCCTTCAGGAGCAGAATGTTCTGATCATCAGCGCTCCAGAATGTAGTGTTTTCTTGGCAAGCATCACATATTGTGATGTGTTAGCTAAAAGTTCCATATCCTAGAGACTGATATATTCCTCTGTACTTGTACCTTGGGGATTCATCAAAACCTGGCATCATAAGCAGCTTTCTACTGCCACAGACTGGACAGCGAAACAATTTAAAATATCCCAGAAAAAGAAAATAAGCATGCTTAATCAGAGCTTTCTGGACAGGAAGGACATTTGAGCAAGTGAGGAATAAGCACTGCTTTTGTTAATTTGCATAGGCAGAATAGAGACTTCTGGGAAAAGGCCGAAATTACAGTCACAGAAAATGGCTGCATCTATAGAGAACGCTAAGAAGTGTTGGCAGCTTTTCCTCTGACCCTGGCCACTTTTACAAGCAATCCTATGATAGTCAGCAGGACCCACCCTAAAAAGGAAGGGGCATCCACTTGGACCCTTTCCACCTTTTCTAAATCTCGCCTGATCGAGCACTGATTGAGCAGATAAGCACATGTAATTCTCATTTCAGAAAGGTATTGGTTAGCTTGCTGCTAGCAGCTCAGTTATGTTATGATGTTAGAGGCTATGCAAGGAATGCTTTAGTCCAGCGATATGCAGTTTTTATTGCGCCTTGCATTCAGCAGGAAGATCTTTAGCTTGAATCTGTGGCCTAGGTATTCACCTTGGTATTTCTTTTGGCACAAAGTGAAGGAGTATTTGAGATAAAATGCACAATGTGTTTCTTATGCTGTTATGAACAACTTGTTACTCTTTCTCATTAAGCTTCAGCCACTGCAGAAATATATAAATAAGGGCTGACTTCCTGTAAGACGTGTCCAAAGCTGGGACGGAATAAAAGGAGACACTTGTAAATGATAGTGCTATCGTTTGAGAAAGGGTAAGTTGAGACTGACTTTCATGCGTATTCACAGACCAAGCATCATAAAGATACCAGCATGATCTTCATTGCGGGCTTAGAGCCGTTATTAGCTTTTGAGAGGTAAGAGGATTTTGAGGGCTCGTTGGTCTAGGGGTATGATTCTCGCTTTGGGTGCGAGAGGTCCCGGGTTCAAATCCCGGACGAGCCCTTTTCTTGGTACTCTTTTCAAGTTGTTTTGAAGATTGCGTTTCAAAACCAACATCAATTTTTTCTTTGCAGTAGTGGATAATTCTTTGCTAGAGTCTCATGCTTCAGCCCTGCCCAGTCTGAGCTAATACCAAACATCTGGTCTTGCATGGCATGTACGAGCGTTCAGCTAGGGATGTCGGGCAGGTTGCATGAAAGAAATCTAAAGCCAGAGGCCCATGGAATAGCCAGTTCGGAGCAGTTTCATTACAGAAAAATCAACTGTAGGTATCTGTTTCAGTAGTGTAGTGGTTATCACGTTCGCCTCACACGCGAAAGGTCCCCGGTTCGAAACCGGGCAGAAACAGTTGTTATATTGTGTTGGCTACAATGTTGATAGGTGCCGTTTTGCCATGGAATTGTCCAAGCCCTGAAGATTATTTCATGCAATCTCGTTCCAAGAAAGGGAATTCTCTCAAAACACTAAAGTAATCGGCGTGTGGATGTATCTGTTGGTTCTCAGACCTTGCTTTCAAAAGAGCCCTGCAATCGGTTCACTGCTCACCTAGAACAAGCATTAACATGGAGAATTGTTGGCACCAACAGGAATCTTATTTTAGTGGAGTGTTTCTGGCTTTGAGTGCAGAGGCCCTCGGCTCAATTCCAAGATGATCCTTCTCAAGGTGATGATACAAATGCATTGTCACCTTTACATTTAATGTCAGAATCATTTATTTCCAGTTGGTGGTGTAAGAATGTTTGCAACAGTATGGCGATTTTTCCTAGCCATGCATGAATGAAAGCATATCACTCGCCTTTAGGTGTTTTTCTAATACATTGATATTTGCATCTTCCTTCCTAGCCTGCATGTTTGACTATCTTACAGGCTGCATGTAATAAGTATCACATCAGGGCCCTTCTTCTACTCAATTCACAACTGTTCTATCACGACATAGATAAGAAAGCTGCATCTGCTTTTGTTGTGTAGTGGTAATCAGGTTTACCTGACGTGTGAAAGCCCCATGCTTTGAAAGTACACAGTAACAAAGAAACCGATGACTTTTATAAAAAGGTGTCATGTGCGTCTCTTACTTTGCACAAAAAGTGCCAGAGATGACTTCATTTGCAGTCACTTGAAAAGTAGGGATTCTCCAATAAATGGTAAATGGTTGAAACAAATCTGAAGAAATGCATGACATACCTGTGTGTGTGTGTGTACGCATGTATGTATATATAGGGAGAGAGAGAGCGTCAATATAAACAGACTTTATTTCAATCAAGCTGTCTTTTCTATCCTTCAGGAGCAGAATGTTCTGATCATCAGCGCTCCAGAATGTAGTGTTTTCTTGGCAAGCATCACATATTGTGATGTGTTAGCTAAAAGTTCCATATCCTAGAGACTGATATATTCCTCTGTACTTGTACCTTGGGGATTCATCAAAACCTGGCATCATAAGCAGCTTTCTACTGCCACAGACTGGACAGCGAAACAATTTAAAATATCCCAGAAAAAGAAAATAAGCATGCTTAATCAGAGCTTTCTGGACAGGAAGGACCTTTGAGCAAGTGAGGAATAAGCACTGCTTTTGTTAATTTGCATAGGCAGAATAGAGACTTCTGGGAAAAGGCCGAAATTACAGTCACAGAAAATGGCTGCATCTATAGAGAACGCTAAGAAGTGTTGGCAGCTTTTCCTCTGACCCTGACCACTTTTACAAGCAATCCTATGATAGTCAGCAGGACCCACCCTAAAAAGGAAGGGGCATCCACTTGGACCCTTTCCACCTTTTCTAAATCTCGCCTGATTGAGCACTGATTGAGCAGATAAGCACATGTCATTCTCATTTCAGAAAGGTATTGGTTAGCTTGCTGCTAGCAGCTCAGTTATGTTATGATGTTAGAGGCTATGCAAGGAATGCTTTAGTCCAGCGATATGCAGTTTTTATTGCGCCTTGCCTTCACCAGGAAGATCTTTAGCTTGAATCTGTGGCCTAGGTATTCACCTTGGTATTTCTTTTGGCACAAAGTGAAGGAGTATTTGAGAGAAAATGCACAATGTGTTTCTTATGTTGTTATGAACAACTTGTTACTCTTTCTCATTAAGCTTCAGCCACTGCAGAAATATATAAATAAGGGCTGACTTCCTGTAAGACGTGTCCAAAGCTGGGATGGAATAAAAGGAGACACTTGATAGTGCTATCGTTTGAGAAAGGGTAAGTTGAGACTGACTTTCATGCGTATTCACAGACCAAGCATCATAAAGATACCAGCATGATCTTCATTGCGGGCTTAGAGCCGGTATTAGCTTTTGAGAGGTAAGAGGATTTTGAGGGCTCGTTGGTCTAGGGGTATGATTCTCGCTTTGGGTGCGAGAGGTCCCGGGTTCAAATCCCGGACGAGCCCTTTTCTTGGTACTCTTTTCAAGTTGTTTTGAAGTTTGCGTTTCAAAACCAACATCAATTTTTTCTTTGCAGTAGTGGATAATTCTTTGCTAGAGTCTCATGCTTCAGCCCTGCCCAGTCTGAGCTAATACCAAACATCTGGTCTTGCATGGCATGTACGAGCGTTCAGCTAGGGATGTCGGGCAGGTTGCATGAAAGAAATCTAAAGCCAGAGGCCCATGGAATAGCCAGTTCGGAGCAGTTTCATTACAGAAAAATCAACTGTAGGTATCTGTTTCTGTAGTGTAGTGGTTATCACGTTCGCCTCACACGCGAAAGGTCCCCGGTTCGAAACCGGGCAGAAACAGTTGTTATATTGTGTTGGCTACAATGTTGATAGGTGCCGTTTTGCCATGGAATTGTCCAAGCCCTGAAGATTATTTCATGCAATCTCGTTCCAAGAAAGGGAATTCTCTCAAAACACTAAAGTAATCGGCGTGTGGATGTATCTGTTGGTTCTCAGACCTTGCTTTCAAAAGAGCCCTGCAATCGGTTCACTGCTCACCTAGAACAAGCATTAACATGGAGAATTGTTGGCACCAACAGGAATCTTATTTTAGTGGAGTGTTTCTGGCTTTGAGTGCAGAGGCCCTCGGCTCAATTCCAAGATGATCCTTCTCAAGGTGATGATACAAATGCATTGTCACCTTTACGTTTAATGTCAGAATCATTTATTTCCAGTTGGTGGTGTAAGAATGTTTGCAACAGTATGGCGATTTTTCCTAGCCATGCATGAATGAAAGCATATCACTCGCCTTTAGGTGTTTTTCTAATACATTGATATTTGCATCTTCCTTCCTAGCCTGCATGTTTGACTATCTTACAGGCTGCATGTAATAAGTATCACATCAGGGCCCTTCTTCTACTCAATTCACAACTGTTCTATCACGACATAGATAAGAAAGCTGCATCTGCTTTTGTTGTGTAGTGGTAATCAGGTTTACCTGACGTGTGAAAGCCCCATGCTTTGAAAGTACACAGTAACAAAGAAACCGATGACTTTTATAAAAAGGTGTCATGTGTGTCTCTTACTTTGCACAAAAAGTGCCAGAGATGACTTCATTTGCAGTCACTTGAAAAGTAGGGATTCTCCAATAAATGGTAAATGGTTGAAACAAATCTGAAGAAATGCATGACATACCTGTGTGTGTGTGTGTATGCATGTATGTATATATAGGGAGAGAGAGAGCGTCAATATAAACAGACTTTATATCAATCAAGCTGTCTTTTCTATCCTTCAGGAGCAGAATGTTCTGATCATCAGCGCTCCAGAATGTAGTGTTTTCTTGGCAAGCATCACATATTGTGATGTGTTAGCTAAAAGTTCCATATCCTAGAGACTGATATATTCCTCTGTACTTGTACCTTGGGGATTCATCAAAACCTAGCATCATAAGCAGCTTTCTACTGCCACAGACTGGACAGCGAAACAATTTAAAATATCCCAGAAAAAGAAAATAAGCATGCTTAATCAGAGCTTTCTGGACAGGAAGGACATTTGAGCAAGTGAGGAATAAGCACTGCTTTTGTTAATTTGCATAGGCAGAATAGAGACTTCTGGGAAAAGGCCGAAATTACAGTCACAGAAAATGGCTGCATCTATAGAGAACGCTAAGAAGTGTTGGCAGCTTTTCCTCTGACCCTGGCCACTTTTACAAGCAATCCTATGATAGTCAGCAGGACCCACCCTAAAAAGGAAGGGGCATCCACTTGGACCCTTTCCACCTTTTCTAAATCTCGCCTGATTGAGCACTGATTGAGCAGATAAGCACATGTCATTCTCATTTCAGAAAGGTATTGGTTAGCTTGCTGCTAGCAGCTCAGTTATGTTATGATGTTAGAGGCTATGCAAGGAATGCTTTAGTCCAGCGATATGCAGTTTTTATTGCGCCTTGCATTCAGCAGGAAGATCTTTAGCTTGAATCTGTGGCCTAGGTATTCACCTTGGTATTTCTTTTGGCACAAAGTGAAGGAGTATTTAAGAGAAAATGCACAATGTGTTTCTTATGTTGTTATGAACAACTTGTTACTCTTTCTCATTAAGCTTCAGCCACTGAAGAAATATATAAATAAGGGCTGACTTCCTGTAAGACGTGTCCAAAGCTGGGACGGAATAAAAGGAGACACTTGTAAATGATAGTGCTATCGTTTGAGAAAGGGTAAGTTGAGACTGACTTTCATGCGTATTCACAGACCAAGCATCATAAAGATACCAGCATGATCTTCATTGCGGGCTTAGAGCCTCTATTAGCTTTTGAGAGGTAAGAGGATTTTGAGGGCTCGTTGGTCTAGGGGTATGATTCTCGCTTTGGGTGCGAGAGGTCCCGGGTTCAAATCCCGGACGAGCCCTTTTCTTGGTACTCTTTTCAAGTTGTTTTGAAGTTTGCGTTTCAAAACCAACATCAATTTTTTCTTTGCAGTAGTGGATAATTCTTTGCTAGAGTCTCATGCTTCAGCCCTGCCCAGTCTGAGCTAATACCAAACATCTGGTCTTGCATGGCATGTACGAGCGTTCAGCTAGGGATGTCGGGCAGGTTGCATGAAAGAAATCTAAAGCCAGAGGCCCATGGAATAGCCAGTTCGGAGCAGTTTCATTACAGAAAAATCAACTGTAGGTATCTGTTTCTGTAGTGTAGTGGTTATCACGTTTGCCTCACACGCGAAAGGTCCCCGGTTCGAAACCGGGCAGAAACAGTTGTTATATTGTGTTGGCTACAATGTTGATAGGTGCCGTTTTGCCATGGAATTGTCCAAGCCCTGAAGATTATTTCATGCAATCTCGTTCCAAGAAAGGGAATTCTC
Source organism: Triturus cristatus (assembly GCF_964204655.1). NCBI lineage: Eukaryota > Metazoa > Chordata > Amphibia > Caudata > Salamandridae > Triturus > Triturus cristatus. The sequence goes on along the minus strand of NC_140591.1, from coordinate 738,729,390 downwards.
TCAAAACACTAAAGTAATCGGCGTGTGGATGTATCTGTTGGTTCTCAGACCTTGCTTTCAAAAGAGCCCTGCAATCGGTTCACTGCTCACCTAGAACAAGCATTAACATGGAGAATTGTTGGCACCAACAGGAATCTTATTTTAGTGGAGTGTTTCTGGCTTTGAGTGCAGAGGCCCTCGGCTCAATTCCAAGATGATCCTTCTCAAGGTGATGATACAAATGCATTGTCACCTTTACGTTTAATGTCAGAATCATTTATTTCCAGTTGGTGGTGTAAGAATGTTTGCAACAGTATGGCGATTTTTCCTAGCCATGCATGAATGAAAGCATATCACTCGCCTTTAGGTGTTTTTCTAATACATTGATATTTGCATCTTCCTTCCTAGCCTGCATGTTTGACTATCTTACAGGCTGCATGTAATAAGTATCACATCAGGGCCCTTCTTCTACTCAATTCACAACTGTTCTATCACGACATAGATAAGAAAGCTGCATCTGCTTTTGTTGTGTAGTGGTAATCAGGTTTACCTGACGTGTGAAAGCCCCATGCTTTGAAAGTACACAGTAACAAAGAAACCGATGACTTTTATAAAAAGGTGTCATGTGTGTCTCTTACTTTGCACAAAAAGTGCCAGAGATGACTTCATTTGCAGTCACTTGAAAAGTAGGGATTCTCCAATAAATGGTAAATGGTTGAAACAAATCTGAAGAAATGCATGACATACCTGTGTGTGTGTGTGTACGCATGTATGTATATATAGGGAGAGAGAGAGCGTCAATATAAACAGACTTTATTTCAATCAAGCTGTCTTTTCTATCCTTCAGGAGCAGAATGTTCTGATCATCAGCGCTCCAGAATGTAGTGTTTTCTTGGCAAGCATCACATATTGTGATGTTTTAGCTAAAAGTTCCATATCCTAGAGACTGATATATTCCTCTGTACTTGTACCTTGGGGATTCATCAAAACCTGGCATCATAAGCAGCTTTCTACTGCCACAGACTGGACAGCGAAACAATTTAAAATATCCCAGAAAAAGAAAACAAGCATGCTTAATCAGAGCTTTCTGGACAGGAAGGACATTTGAGCAAGTGAGGAATAAGCACTGCTTTTGTTAATTTGCATAGGCAGAATAGAGACTTCTGGGAAAAGGCCGAAATTACAGTCACAGAAAATGGCTGCATCTATAGAGAACGCTAAGAAGTGTTGGCAGCTTTTCCTCTGACCCTGGCCACTTTTACAAGCAATCCTATGATAGTCAGCAGGACCCACCCTAAAAAGGAAGGGGCATCCACTTGGACCCTTTCCACCTTTTCTAAATCTCGCCTGATCGAGCCTGATTGAGCACTGATTGAGCAGATAAGCACATGTCATTCTCATTTCAGAAAGGTATTGGTTAGCTTGCTGCTAGCAGCTCAGTTATGTTATGATGTTAGAGGCTATGCAAGGAATGCTTTAGTCCAGCGATATGCAGTTTTTATTGCGCCTTGCATTCTGCAGGAAGATCTTTAGCTTGAATCTGTGGCCTAGGTATTCACCTTGGTATTTCTTTTGGCACAAAGTGAAGGAGTATTTGAGAGAAAATGCACAATGTGTTTCTTATGTTGTTATGAACAACTTGTTACTCTTTCTCATTAAGCTTCAGCCACTGAAGAAATATATAAATAAGGGCTGACTTCCTGTAAGACGTGTCCAAAGCTGGGACGGAATAAAAGGAGACACTTGTAAATGATAGTGCTATCGTTTGAGAAAGGGTAAGTTGAGACTGACTTTCATGCGTATTCACAGACCAAGCATCATAAAGATACCAGCATGATCTTCATTGCGGGCTTAGAGCCGGTATTAGCTTTTGAGAGGTAAGAGGATTTTGAAGGCTCGTTGGTCTAGGGGTATGATTCTCGCTTTGGGTGCGAGAGGTCCCGGGTTCAAATCCCGGACGAGCCCTTTTCTTGGTACTCTTTTCAAGTTGTTTTGAAGTTTGCGTTTCAAAACCAACATCAATTTTTTCTTTGCAGTAGTGGATAATTCTTTGCTAGAGTCTCATGCTTCAGCCCTGCCCAGTCTGAGCTAATACCAAACATCTGGTCTTGCATGGCATGTACGAGCGTTCAGCTAGGGATGTCGGGCAGGTTGCATGAAAGAAATCTAAAGCCAGAGGCCCATGGAATAGCCAGTTCGGAGCAGTTTCATTACAGAAAAATCAACTGTAGGTATCTGTTTCTGTAGTGTAGTGGTTATCACGTTCGCCTCACACGCGAAAGGTCCCCGGTTCGAAACCGGGCAGAAACAGTTGTTATATTGTGTTGGCTACAATGTTGATAGGTGCCGTTTTGCCATGGAATTGTCCAAGCCCTGAAGATTATTTCATGCAATCTCGTTCCAAGAAAGGGAATTCTCTCAAAACACTAAAGTAATCGGCGTGTGGATGTATCTGTTGGTTCTCAGACCTTGCTTTCAAAAGAGCCCTGCAATCGGTTCACTGCTCACCTAGAACAAGCATTAACATGGAGAATTGTTGGCACCAACAGGAATCTTATTTTAGTGGAGTGTTTCTGGCTTTGAGTGCAGAGGCCCTCGGCTCAATTCCAAGATGATCCTTCTCAAGGTGATGATACAAATGCATTGTCACCTTTACGTTTAATGTCAGAATCATTTATTTCCAGTTGGTGGTGTAAGAATGTTTGCAACAGTATGGCGATTTTTCCTAGCCATGCATGAATGAAAGCATATCACTCGCCTTTAGGTGTTTTTCTAATACATTGATATTTGCATCTTCCTTCCTAGCCTGCATGTTTGACTATCTTACAGGCTGCATGTAATAAGTATCACATCAGGGCCCTTCTTCTACTCAATTCACAACTGTTCTATCACGACATAGATAAGAAAGCTGCATCTGCTTTTGTTGTGTAGTGGTAATCAGGTTTACCTGACGTGTGAAAGCCCCATGCTTTGAAAGTACACAGTAACAAAGAAACCGATGACTTTTATAAAAAGGTGTCATGTGTGTCTCTTACTTTGCACAAAAAGTGCCAGAGATGACTTCATTTGCAGTCACTTGAAAAGTAGGGATTCTCCAATAAATGGTAAATGGTTGAAACAAATCTGAAGAAATGCATGACATACCTGTGTGTGTGTGTGTACGCATGTATGTATATATAGGGAGAGAGAGAGCGTCAATATAAACAGACTTTATTTCAATCAAGCTGTCTTTTCTATCCTTCAGGAGCAGAATGTTCTGATCATCAGCGCTCCAGAATGTAGTGTTTTCTTGGCAAGCATCACATATTGTGATGTGTTAGCTAAAAGTTCCATATCCTAGAGACTGATATATTCCTCTGTACTTGTACCTTGGGGATTCATCAAAACCTGGCATCATAAGCAGCTTTCTACTGCCACAGACTGGACAGCGAAACAATTTAAAATATCCCAGAAAAAGAAAATAAGCATGCTTAATCAGAGCTTTCTGGACAGGAAGGACATTTGAGCAAGTGAGGAATAAGCACTGCTTTTGTTAATTTGCATAGGCAGAATAGAGACTTCTGGGAAAAGGCCGAAATTACAGTCACAGAAAATGGCTGCATCTATAGAGAACGCTAAGAAGTGTTGGCAGCTTTTCCTCTGACCCTGGCCACTTTTACAAGCAATCCTATGATAGTCAGCAGGACCCACCCTAAAAAGGAAGGGGCATCCACTTGGACCCTTTCCACCTTTTCTAAATCTCGCCTGATCGAGCACTGATTGAGCAGATAAGCACATGTAATTCTCATTTTAGAAAGGTATTGGTTAGCTTGCTGCTAGCAGCTCAGTTATGTTATGATGTTAGAGGCTATGCAAGGAATGCTTTAGTCCAGCGATATGCAGTTTTTATTGCGCCTTGCATTCAGCAGGAAGATCTTTAGCTTGAATCTGTGGCCTAGGTATTCACCTTGGTATTTCTTTTGGCACAAAGTGAAGGAGTATTTGAGATAAAATGCACAATGTGTTTCTTATGCTGTTATGAACAACTTGTTACTCTTTCTCATTAAGCTTCAGCCACTGCAGAAATATATAAATAAGGGCTGACTTCCTGTAAGACGTGTCCAAAGCTGGGACGGAATAAAAGGAGACACTTGTAAATGATAGTGCTATCGTTTGAGAAAGGGTAAGTTGAGACTGACTTTCATGCGTATTCACAGACCAAGCATCATAAAGATACCAGCATGATCTTCATTGCGGGCTTAGAGCCGTTATTAGCTTTTGAGAGGTAAGAGGATTTTGAGGGCTCGTTGGTCTAGGGGTATGATTCTCGCTTTGGGTGCGAGAGGTCCCGGGTTCAAATCCCGGACGAGCCCTTTTCTTGGTACTCTTTTCAAGTTGTTTTGAAGATTGCGTTTCAAAACCAACATCAATTTTTTCTTTGCAGTAGTGGATAATTCTTTGCTAGAGTCTCATGCTTCAGCCCTGCCCAGTCTGAGCTAATACCAAACATCTGGTCTTGCATGGCATGTACGAGCGTTCAGCTAGGGATGTCGGGCAGGTTGCATGAAAGAAATCTAAAGCCAGAGGCCCATGGAATAGCCAGTTCGGAGCAGTTTCATTACAGAAAAATCAACTGTAGGTATCTGTTTCTGTAGTGTAGTGGTTATCACGTTCGCCTCACACGCGAAAGGTCCCCGGTTCGAAACCGGGCAGAAACAGTTGTTATATTGTGTTGGCTACAATGTTGATAGGTGCCGTTTTGCCATGGAATTGTCCAAGCCCTGAAGATTATTTCATGCAATCTCGTTCCAAGAAAGGGAATTCTCTCAAAACACTAAAGTAATCGGCGTGTGGATGTATCTGTTGGTTCTCAGACCTTGCTTTCAAAAGAGCCCTGCAATCGGTTCACTGCTCACCTAGAACAAGCATTAACATGGAGAATTGTTGGCACCAACAGGAATCTTATTTTAGTGGAGTGTTTCTGGCTTTGAGTGCAGAGGCCCTCGGCTCAATTCCAAGATGATCCTTCTCAAGGTGATGATACAAATGCATTGTCACCTTTACGTTTAATGTCAGAATCATTTATTTCCAGTTGGTGGTGTAAGAATGTTTGCAACAGTATGGCGATTTTTCCTAGCCATGCATGAATGAAAGCATATCACTCGCCTTTAGGTGTTTTTCTAATACATTGATATTTGCATCTTCCTTCCTAGCCTGCATGTTTGACTATCTTACAGGCTGCATGTAATAAGTATCACATCAGGGCCCTTCTTCTACTCAATTCACAACTGTTCTATCACGACATAGATAAGAAAGCTGCATCTGCTTTTGTTGTGTAGTGGTAATCAGGTTTACCTGACGTGTGAAAGCCCCATGCTTTGAAAGTACACAGTAACAAAGAAACCGATGACTTTTATAAAAAGGTGTCATGTGCGTCTCTTACTTTGCACAAAAAGTGCCAGAGATGACTTCATTTGCAGTCACTTGAAAAGTAGGGATTCTCCAATAAATGGTAAATGGTTGAAACAAATCTGAAGAAATGCATGACATACCTGTGTGTGTGTGTGTACGCATGTATGTATATATAGGGAGAGAGAGAGCGTCAATATAAACAGACTTTATTTCAATCAAGCTGTCTTTTCTATCCTTCAGGAGCAGAATGTTCTCATCATCAGCGCTCCAGAATGTAGTGTTTTCTTGGCAAGCATCACATATTGTGATGTGTTAGCTAAAAGTTCCATATCCTAGAGACTGATATATTCCTCTGTACTTGTACCTTGGGGATTCATCAAAACCTGGCATCATAAGCAGCTTTCTACTGCCAGAGACTGGACAGCGAAACAATTTAAAATATCCCAGAAAAAGAAAATAAGCATGCTTAATCAGAGCTTTCTGGACAGGAAGGACCTTTGAGCAAGTGAGGAATAAGCACTGCTTTTGTTAATTTGCATAGGCAGAATAGAGACTTCTGGGAAAAGGCCGAAATTACAGTCACAGAAAATGGCTGCATCTATAGAGAACGCTAAGAAGTGTTGGCAGCTTTTCCTCTGACCCTGACCACTTTTACAAGCAATCCTATGATAGTCAGCAGGACCCACCCTAAAAAGGAAGGGGCATCCACTTGGACCCTTTCCACCTTTTCTAAATCTCGCCTGATTGAGCACTGATTGAGCAGATAAGCACATGTCATTCTCATTTCAGAAAGGTATTGGTTAGCTTGCTGCTAGCAGCTCAGTTATGTTATGATGTTAGAGGCTATGCAAGGAATGCTTTAGTCCAGCGATATGCAGTTTTTATTGCGCCTTGCCTTCACCAGGAAGATCTTTAGCTTGAATCTGTGGCCTAGGTATTCACCTTGGTATTTCTTTTGGCACAAAGTGAAGGAGTATTTGAGAGAAAATGCACAATGTGTTTCTTATGTTGTTATGAACAACTTGTTACTCTTTCTCATTAAGCTTCAGCCACTGCAGAAATATATAAATAAGGGCTGACTTCCTGTAAGACGTGTCCAAAGCTGGGACGGAATAAAAGGAGACACTTGATAGTGCTATCGTTTGAGAAAGGGTAAGTTGAGACTGACTTTCATGCGTATTCACAGACCAAGCATCATAAAGATACCAGCATGATCTTCATTGCGGGCTTAGAGCCGGTATTAGCTTTTGAGAGGTAAGAGGATTTTGAGGGCTCGTTGGTCTAGGGGTATGATTCTCGCTTTGGGTGCGAGAGGTCCCGGGTTCAAATCCCGGACGAGCCCTTTTCTTGGTACTCTTTTCAAGTTGTTTTGAAGTTTGCGTTTCAAAACCAACATCAATTTTTTCTTTGCAGTAGTGGATAATTCTTTGCTAGAGTCTCATGCTTCAGCCCTGCCCAGTCTGAGCTAATACCAAACATCTGGTCTTGCATGGCATGTACGAGCGTTCAGCTAGGGATGTCGGGCAGGTTGCATGAAAGAAATCTAAAGCCAGAGGCCCATGGAATAGCCAGTTCGGAGCAGTTTCATTACAGAAAAATCAACTGTAGGTATCTGTTTCTGTAGTGTAGTGGTTATCACGTTCGCCTCACACGCGAAAGGTCCCCGGTTCGAAACCGGGCAGAAACAGTTGTTATATTGTGTTGGCTACAATGTTGATAGGTGCCGTTTTGCCATGGAATTGTCCAAGCCCTGAAGATTATTTCATGCAATCTCGTTCCAAGAAAGGGAATTCTCTCAAAACACTAAAGTAATCGGCGTGTGGATGTATCTGTTGGTTCTCAGACCTTGCTTTCAAAAGAGCCCTGCAATCGGTTCACTGCTCACCTAGAACAAGCATTAACATGGAGAATTGTTGGCACCAACAGGAATCTTATTTTAGTGGAGTGTTTCTGGCTTTGAGTGCAGAGGCCCTCGGCTCAATTCCAAGATGATCCTTCTCAAGGTGATGATACAAATGCATTGTCACCTTTACGTTTAATGTCAGAATCATTTATTTCCAGTTGGTGGTGTAAGAATGTTTGCAACAGTATGGCGATTTTTCCTAGCCATGCATGAATGAAAGCATATCACTCGCCTTTAGGTGTTTTTCTAATACATTGATATTTGCATCTTCCTTCCTAGCCTGCATGTTTGACTATCTTACAGGCTGCATGTAATAAGTATCACATCAGGGCCCTTCTTCTACTCAATTCACAACTGTTCTATCACGACATAGATAAGAAAGCTGCATCTGCTTTTGTTGTGTAGTGGTAATCAGGTTTACCTGACGTGTGAAAGCCCCATGCTTTGAAAGTACACAGTAACAAAGAAACCGATGACTTTTATAAAAAGGTGTCATGTGTGTCTCTTACTTTGCACAAAAAGTGCCAGAGATGACTTCATTTGCAGTCACTTGAAAAGTAGGGATTCTCCAATAAATGGTAAATGGTTGAAACAAATCTGAAGAAATGCATGACATACCTGTGTGTGTGTGTGTATGCATGTATGTATATATAGGGAGAGAGAGAGCGTCAATATAAACAGACTTTATATCAATCAAGCTGTCTTTTCTATCCTTCAGGAGCAGAATGTTCTGATCATCAGCGCTCCAGAATGTAGTGTTTTCTTGGCAAGCATCACATATTGTGATGTGTTAGCTAAAAGTTCCATATCCTAGAGACTGATATATTCCTCTGTACTTGTACCTTGGGGATTCATCAAAACCTAGCATCATAAGCAGCTTTCTACTGCCACAGACTGGACAGCGAAACAATTTAAAATATCCCAGAAAAAGAAAATAAGCATGCTTAATCAGAGCTTTCTGGACAGGAAGGACATTTGAGCAAGTGAGGAATAAGCACTGCTTTTGTTAATTTGCATAGGCAGAATAGAGACTTCTGGGAAAAGGCCGAAATTACAGTCACAGAAAATGGCTGCATCTATAGAGAACGCTAAGAAGTGTTGGCAGCTTTTCCTCTGACCCTGGCCACTTTTACAAGCAATCCTATGATAGTCAGCAGGACCCACCCTAAAAAGGAAGGGGCATCCACTTGGACCCTTTCCACCTTTTCTAAATCTCGCCTGATTGAGCACTGATTGAGCAGATAAGCACATGTCATTCTCATTTCAGAAAGGTATTGGTTAGCTTGCTGCTAGCAGCTCAGTTATGTTATGATGTTAGAGGCTATGCAAGGAATGCTTTAGTCCAGCGATATGCAGTTTTTATTGCGCCTTGCATTCAGCAGGAAGATCTTTAGCTTGAATCTGTGGCCTAGGTATTCACCTTGGTATTTCTTTTGGCACAAAGTGAAGGAGTATTTAAGAGAAAATGCACAATGTGTTTCTTATGTTGTTATGAACAACTTGTTACTCTTTCTCATTAAGCTTCAGCCACTGAAGAAATATATAAATAAGGGCTGACTTCCTGTAAGACGTGTCCAAAGCTGGGACGGAATAAAAGGAGACACTTGTAAATGATAGTGCTATCGTTTGAGAAAGGGTAAGTTGAGACTGACTTTCATGCGTATTCACAGACCAAGCATCATAAAGATACCAGCATGATCTTCATTGCGGGCTTAGAGCCGGTATTAGCTTTTGAGAGGTAAGAGGATTTTGAGGGCTCGTTGGTCTAGGGGTATGATTCTCGCTTGGGGTGCGAGAGGTCCCGGGTTCAAATCCCGGACGAGCCCTTTTCTTGGTACTCTTTTCAAGTTGTTTTGAAGTTTGCGTTTCAAAACCAACATCAATTTTTTCTTTGCAGTAGTGGATAATTCTTTGCTAGAGTCTCATGCTTCAGCCCTGCCCAGTCTGAGCTAATACCAAACATCTGGTCTTGCATGGCATGTACGAGCGTTCAGCTAGGGATGTCGGGCAGGTTGCATGAAAGAAATCTAAAGCCAGAGGCCCATGGAATAGCCAGTTCGGAGCAGTTTCATTACAGAAAAATCAACTGTAGGTATCTGTTTCTGTAGTGTAGTGGTTATCACGTTTGCCTCACACGCGAAAGGTCCCCGGTTCGAAACCGGGCAGAAACAGTTGTTATATTGTGTTGGCTACAATGTTGATAGGTGCCGTTTTGCCATGGAATTGTCCAAGCCCTGAAGATTATTTCATGCAATCTCGTTCCAAGAAAGGGAATTCTCTCAAAACACTAAAGTAATCGGCGTGTGGATGTATCTGTTGGTTCTCAGACCTTGCTTTCAAAAGAGCCCTGCAATCGGTTCACTGCTCACCTAGAACAAGCATTAACATGGAGAATTGTTGGCACCAACAGGAATCTTATTTTAGTGGAGTGTTTCTGGCTTTGAGTGCAGAGGCCCTCGGCTCAATTCCAAGATGATCCTTCTCAAGGTGATGATACAAATGCATTGTCACCTTTACGTTTAATGTCAGAATCATTTATTTCCAGTTGGTGGTGTAAGAATGTTTGCAACAGTATGGCGATTTTTCCTAGCCATGCATGAATGAAAGCATATCACTCGCCTTTAGGTGTTTTTCTAATACATTGATATTTGCATCTTCCTTCCTAGCCTGCATGTTTGACTATCTTACAGGCTGCATGTAATAAGTATCACATCAGGGCCCTTCTTCTACTCAATTCACAACTGTTCTATCACGACATAGATAAGAAAGCTGCATATGCTTTTGTTGTGTAGTGGTAATCAGGTTTACCTGACGTGTGAAAGCCCCATGCTTTGAAAGTACACAGTAACAAAGAAACCGATGACTTTTATAAAAAGGTGTCATGTGTGTCTCTTACTTTGCACAAAAAGTGCCAGAGATGACTTCATTTGCAGTCACTTGAAAAGTAGGGATTCTCCAATAAATGGTAAATGGTTGAAACAAATCTGAAGAAATGCATGACATACCTGTGTGTGTGTGTGTATGCATGTATGTATATATAGGGAGAGAGAGAGCGTCAATATAAACAGACTTTATTTCAATCAAGCTGTCTTTTCTATCCTTCAGGAGCAGAATGTTCTGATCATCAGCGCTCCAGAATGTAGTGTTTTCTTGGCAAGCATCACATATTGTGATGTGTTAGCTAAAAGTTCCATATCCTAGAGACTGATATATTCCTCTGTACTTGTACCTTGGGGATTCATCAAAACCTGGCATCATAAGCAGCTTTCTACTGCCACAGACTGGACAGCGAAACAATTTAAAATATCCCAGAAAAAGAAAATAAGCATGCTTAATCAGAGCTTTCTGGACAGGAAGGACATTTGAGCAAGTGAGGAATAAGCACTGCTTTTGTTAATTTGCATAGGCAGAATAGAGACTTCTGGGAAAAGGCCGAAATTACAGTCACAGAAAATGGCTGCATCTATAGAGAACGCTAAGAAGTGTTGGCAGCTTTTCCTCTGACCCTGGCCACTTTTACAAGCAATCCTATGATAGTCAGCAGGACCCACCCTAAAAAGGAAGGGGCATCCACTTGGACCCTTTCCACCTTTTCTAAATCTCGCCTGATCGAGCAAATTGAGCACTGATTGAGCAGATAAGCACATGTCATTCTCATTTCAGAAAGGTATTGGTTAGCTTGCTGCTAGCAGCTCAGTTATGTTATGATGTTAGAGGCTATGCAAGGAATGCTTTAGTCCAGCGATATGCAGTTTTTATTGCGCCTTGCATTCAGCAGGAAGATCTTTAGCTTGAATCTGTGGCCTAGGTATTCACCTTGGTATTTCTTTTGGCACAAAGTGAAGGAGTATTTAAGAGAAAATGCACAATGTGTTTCTTATGTTGTTATGAACAACTTGTTACTCTTTCTCATTAAGCTTCAGCCACTGAAGAAATATATAAATAAGGGCTGACTTCCTGTAAGACGTGTCCAAAGCTGGGACGGAATAAAAGGAGACACTTGTAAATGATAGTGCTATCGTTTGAGAAAGGGTAAGTTGAGACTGACTTTCATGCGTATTCACAGACCAAGCATCATAAAGATACCAGCATGATCTTCATTGCGGGCTTAGAGCCGGTATTAGCTTTTGAGAGGTAAGAGGATTTTGAGGGCTTGTTGGTCTAGGGGTATGATTCTCGCTTTGGGTGCGAGAGGTCCCGGGTTCAAATCCCGGACGAGCCCTTTTCTTGGTACTCTTTTCAAGTTGTTTTGAAGTTTGCGTTTCAAAACCAACATCAATTTTTTCTTTGCAGTAGTGGATAATTCTTTGCTAGAGTCTCATGCTTCAGCCCTGCCCAGTCTGAGCTAATACCAAACATCTGGTCTTGCATGGCATGTACGAGCGTTCAGCTAGGGATGTCGGGCAGGTTGCATGAAAGAAATCTAAAGCCAGAGGCCCATGGAATAGCCAGTTCGGAGCAGTTTCATTACAGAAAAATCAACTGTAGGTATCTGTTTCTGTAGTGTAGTGGTTATCACGTTTGCCTCACACGCGAAAGGTCCCCGGTTCGAAACCGGGCAGAAACAGTTGTTATATTGTGTTGGCTACAATGTTGATAGGTGCCGTTTTGCCATGGAATTGTCCAAGCCCTGAAGATTATTTCATGCAATCTCGTTCCAAGAAAGGGAATTCTCTCAAAACACTAAAGTAATCGGCGTGTGGATGTATCTGTTGGTTCTCAGACCTTGCTTTCAAAAGAGCCCTGCAATCGGTTCACTGCTCACCTAGAACAAGCATTAACATGGAGAATTGTTGGCACCAACAGGAATCTTATTTTAGTGGAGTGTTTCTGGCTTTGAGTGCAGAGGCCCTCGGCTCAATTCCAAGATGATCCTTCTCAAGGTGATGATACAAATGCATTGTCACCTTTACGTTTAATGTCAGAATCATTTATTTCCAGTTGGTGGTGTAAGAATGTTTGCAACAGTATGGCGATTTTTCCTAGCCATGCATGAATGAAAGCATATCACTCGCCTTTAGGTGTTTTTCTAATACATTGATATTTGCATCTTCCTTCCTAGCCTGCATGTTTGACTATCTTACAGGCTGCATGTAATAAGTATCACATCAGGGCCCTTCTTCTACTCAATTCACAACTGTTCTATCACGACATAGATAAGAAAGCTGCATCTGCTTTTGTTGTGTAGTGGTAATCAGGTTTACCTGACGTGTGAAAGCCCCATGCTTTGAAAGTACACAGTAACAAAGAAACCGATGACTTTTATAAAAAGGTGTCATGTGTGTCTCTTACTTTGCACAAAAAGTGCCAGAGATGACTTCATTTGCAGTCACTTGAAAAGTAGGGATTCTCCAATAAATGGTAAATGGTTGAAACAAATCTGAAGAAATGCATGACATACCTGTGTGTGTGTGTGTACGCATGTATGTATATATAGGGAGAGAGAGAGCGTCAATATAAACAGACTTTATTTCAATCAAGCTGTCTTTTCTATCCTTCAGGAGCAGAATGTTCTGATCATCAGCGCTCCAGAATGTAGTGTTTTCTTGGCAAGCATCACATATTGTGATGTTTTAGCTAAAAGTTCCATATCCTAGAGACTGATATATTCCTCTGTACTTGTACCTTGGGGATTCATCAAAACCTGGCATCATAAGCAGCTTTCTACTGCCACAGACTGGACAGCGAAACAATTTAAAATATCCCAGAAAAAGAAAATAAGCATGCTTAATCAGAGCTTTCTGGACAGGAAGGACATTTGAGCAAGTGAGGAATAAGCACTGCTTTTGTTAATTTGCATAGGCAGAATAGAGACTTCTGGGAAAAGGCCGAAATTACAGTCACAGAAAATGGCTGCATCTATAGAGAACGCTAAGAAGTGTTGGCAGCTTTTCCTCTGACCCTGGCCACTTTTACAAGCAATCCTATGATAGTCAGCAGGACCCACCCTAAAAAGGAAGGGGCATCCACTTGGACCCTTTCCACCTTTTCTAAATCTCGCCTGATCGAGCCCTGATCGAGCCGATAAGCACATGTCATTCTCATTTCAGAAAGGTATTGGTTAGCTTGCTGCTAGCAGCTCAGTTATGTTATGATGTTAGAGGCTATGCAAGGAATGCTTTAGTCCAGCGATATGCAGTTTTTATTGCGCCTTGCATTCAGCAGGAAGATCTTTAGCTTGAATCTGTGGCCTAGGTATTCACCTTGGTATTTTTTTTGGCACAAAGTGAAGGAGTATTTGAGAGAAAATGCACAATGTGTTTCTTATGTTGTTATGAACAACTTGTTACTCTTTCTCATTAAGCTTCAGCCACTGCAGAAATATATAAATAAGGGCTGACTTCCTGTAAGACGTGTCCAAAGCTGGGACGGAATAAAAGGAGACACTTGTAAATGATAGTGCTATCGTTTGAGAAAGGGTAAGTTGAGACTGACTTTCATGCGTATTCACAGACCAAGCATCATAAAGATACCAGCATGATCTTCATTGCGGGCTTAGAGCCGGTATTAGCTTTTGAGAGGTAAGAGGATTTTGAGGGCTCGTTGGTCTAGGGGTATGATTCTCGCTTTGGGTGCGAGAGGTCCCGGGTTCAAATCCCGGACGAGCCCTTTTCTTGGTACTCTTTTCAAGTTGTTTTGAAGTTTGCGTTTCAAAACCAACATCAATTTTTTCTTTGCAGTAGTGGATAATTCTTTGCTAGAGTCTCATGCTTCAGCCCTGCCCAGTCTGAGCTAATACCAAACATCTGGTCTTGCATGGCATGTACGAGCGTTCAGCTAGGGATGTCGGGCAGGTTGCATGAAAGAAATCTAAAGCCAGAGGCCCATGGAATAGCCAGTTCGGAGCAGTTTCATTACAGAAAAATCAACTGTAGGTATCTGTTTCTGTAGTGTAGTGGTTATCACGTTTGCCTCACACGCGAAAGGTCCCCGGTTCGAAACCGGGCAGAAACAGTTGTTATATTGTGTTGGCTACAATGTTGATAGGTGCCGTTTTGCCATGGAATTGTCCAAGCCCTGAAGATTATTTCATGCAATCTTGTTCCAAGAAAGGGAATTCTCTCAAAACACTAAAGTAATCGGCGTGTGGATGTATCTGTTGGTTCTCAGACCTTGCTTTCAAAAGAGCCCTGCAATCGGTTCACTGCTCACCTAGAACAAGCATTAACATGGAGAATTGTTGGCACCAACAGGAATCTTATTTTAGTGGAGTGTTTCTGGCTTTGAGTGCAGAGGCCCTCGGCTCAATTCCAAGATGATCCTTCTCAAGGTGATGATACAAATGCATTGTCACCTTTACGTTTAATGTCAGAATCATTTATTTCCAGTTGGTGGTGTAAGAATGTTTGCAACAGTATGGCGATTTTTCCTAGCCATGCATGAATGAAAGCATATCACTCGCCTTTAGGTGTTTTTCTAATACATTGATATTTGCATCTTCCTTCCTAGCCTGCATGTTTGACTATCTTACAGGCTGCATGTAATAAGTATCACATCAGGGCCCTTCTTCTACTCAATTCACAACTGTTCTATCACGACATAGATAAGAAAGCTGCATCTGCTTTTGTTGTGTAGTGGTAATCAGGTTTACCTGACGTGTGAAAGCCCCATGCTTTGAAAGTACACAGTAACAAAGAAACCGATGACTTTTATAAAAAGGTGTCATGTGTGTCTCTTACTTTGCACAAAAAGTGCCAGAGATGACTTCATTTGCAGTCACTTGAAAAGTAGGGATTCTCCAATAAATGGTAAATGGTTGAAACAAATCTGAAGAAATGCATGACATACCTGTGTGTGTGTGTGTACGCATGTATGTATATATAGGGAGAGAGAGAGCGTCAATATAAACAGACTTTATTTCAATCAAGCTGTCTTTTCTATCCTTCAGGAGCAGAATGTTCTGATCATCAGCGCTCCAGAATGTAGTGTTTTCTTGGCAAGCATCACATATTGTGATGTTTTAGCTAAAAGTTCCATATCCTAGAGACTGATATATTCCTCTGTACTTGTACCTTGGGGATTCATCAAAACCTGGCATCATAAGCAGCTTTCTACTGCCACAGACTGGACAGCGAAACAATTTAAAATATCCCAGAAAAAGAAAATAAGCATGCTTAATCAGAGCTTTCTGGACAGGAAGGACATTTGAGCAAGTGAGGAATAAGCACTGCTTTTGTTAATTTGCATAGGCAGAATAGAGACTTCTGGGAAAAGGCCGAAATTACAGTCACAGAAAATGGCTGCATCTATAGAGAACGCTAAGAAGTGTTGGCAGCTTTTCCTCTGACCCTGGCCACTTTTACAAGCAATCCTATGATAGTCAGCAGGACCCACCCTAAAAAGGAAGGGGCATCCACTTGGACCCTTTCCACCTTTTCTAAATCTCACCTGATCGAGCCCTGATCGAGCCGATAAGCACATGTCATTCTCATTTCAGAAAGGTATTGGTTAGCTTGCTGCTAGCAGCTCAGTTATGTTATGATGTTAGAGGCTATGCAAGGAATGCTTTAGTCCAGCGATATGCAGTTTTTATTGCGCCTTGCATTCAGCAGGAAGATCTTTAGCTTGAATCTGTGGCCTAGGTATTCACCTTGGTATTTTTTTTGGCACAAAGTGAAGGAGTATTTGAGAGAAAATGCACAATGTGTTTCTTATGTTGTTATGGACAACTTGTTACTCTTTCTCATTAAGCTTCAGCCACTGCAGAAATATATAAATAAGGGCTGACTTCCTGTAAGACGTGTCCAAAGCTGGGACGGAATAAAAGGAGACACTTGTAAATGATAGTGCTATCGTTTGAGAAAGGGTAAGTTGAGACTGACTTTCATGCGTATTCACAGACCAAGCATCATAAAGATACCAGCATGATCTTCATTGCGGGCTTAGAGCCGGTATTAGCTTTTGAGAGGTAAGAGGATTTTGAGGGCTCGTTGGTCTAGGGGTATGATTCTCGCTTTGGGTGCGAGAGGTCCCAGGTTCAAATCCCGGACGAGCCCTTTTCTTGGTACTCTTTTCAAGTTGTTTTGAAGTTTGCGTTTCAAAACCAACATCAATTTTTTCTTTGCAGTAGTGGATAATTCTTTGCTAGAGTCTCATGCTTCAGCCCTGCCCAGTCTGAGCTAATACCAAACATCTGGTCTTGCATGGCATGTACGAGCGTTCAGCTAGGGATGTCGGGCAGGTTGCATGAAAGAAATCTAAAGCCAGAGGCCCATGGAATAGCCAGTTCGGAGCAGTTTCATTACAGAAAAATCAACTGTAGGTATCTGTTTCTGTAATGTAGTGGTTATCACGTTCGCCTCACACGTGAAAGGTCCCCGGTTCGAAACCGGGCAGAAACAGTTGTTATATTGTGTTGGCTACAATGTTGATAGGTGCCGTTTTGCCATGGAATTGTCCAAGCCCTGAAGATTATTTCATGCAATCTCGTTCCAAGAAAGGGAATTCTCTCAAAACACTAAAGTAATCGGCGTGTGGATGTATCTGTTGGTTCTCAGACCTTGCTTTCAAAAGAGCCCTGCAATCGGTTCACTGCTCACCTAGAACAAGCATTAACATGGAGAATTGTTGGCACCAACAGGAATCTTATTTTAGTGGAGTGTTTCTGGCTTTGAGTGCAGAGGCCCTCGGCTCAATTCCAAGATGATCCTTCTCAGGGTGATGATACAAATGCATTGTCACCTTTACGTTTAATGTCAGAATCATTTATTTCCAGTTGGTGGTGTAAGAATGTTTGCAACAGTATGGCGATTTTTCCTAGCCATGCATGAATGAAAGCATATCACTCGCCTTTAGGTGTTTTTCTAATACATTGATATTTGCATCTTCCTTCCTAGCCTGCATGTTTGACTATCTTACAGGCTGCATGTAATAAGTATCACATCAGGGCCCTTCTTCTACTCAATTCACAACTGTTCTATCACGACATAGATAAGAAAGCTGCATCTGCTTTTGTTGTGTAGTGGTAATCAGGTTTACCTGACGTGTGAAAGCCCCATGCTTTGAAAGTACACAGTAACAAAGAAACCGATGACTTTTATAAAAAGGTGTCATGTGTGTCTCTTACTTTGCACAAAAAGTGCCAGAGATGACTTCATTTGCAGTCACTTGAAAAGTAGGGATTCTCCAATAAATGGTAAATGGTTGAAACAAATCTGAAGAAATGCATGACATACCTGTGTGTGTGTGTGTATGCATGTATGTATATATAGGGAGAGAGAGAGCGTCAATATAAACAGACTTTATTTCAATCAAGCTGTCTTTTCTATCCTTCAGGAGCAGAATGTTCTGATCATCAGCGCTCCAGAATGTAGTGTTTTCTTGGCAAGCATCACATATTGTGATGTGTTAGCTAAAAGTTCCATATCCTAGAGACTGATATATTCCTCTGTACTTGTACCTTGGGGATTCATCAAAACCTGGCATCATAAGCAGCTTTCTACTGCCACAGACTGGACAGCGAAACAATTTAAAATATCCCAGAAAAAGAAAATAAGCATGCTTAATCAGAGCTTTCTGGACAGGAAGGACATTTGAGCAAGTGAGGAATAAGCACTGCTTTTGTTAATTTGCATAGGCAGAATAGAGACTTCTGGGAAAAGGCCGAAATTACAGTCACAGAAAATGGCTGCATCTATAGAGAACGCTAAGAAGTGTTGGCAGCTTTTCCTCTGACCCTGGCCACTTTTACAAGCAATCCTATGATAGTCAGCAGGACCCACCCTAAAAAGGAAGGGGCATCCACTTGGACCCTTTCCACCTTTTCTAAATCTCGCCTGATCGAGCGTGATTGAGCACTGATTGAGCAGATAAGCACATGTCATTCTCATTTCAGAAAGGTATTGGTTAGCTTGCTGCTAGCAGCTCAGTTATGTTATGATGTTAGAGGCTATGCAAGGAATGCTTTAGTCCAGCGATATGCAGTTTTTATTGCGCCTTGCATTCAGCAGGAAGATCTTTAGCTTGAATCTGTGGCCTAGGTATTCACCTTGGTATTTCTTTTGGCACAAAGTGAAGGAGTATTTAAGAGAAAATGCACAATGTGTTTCTTATGTTGTTATGAACAACTTGTTACTCTTTCTCATTAAGCTTCAGCCACTGAAGAAATATATAAATAAGGGCTCACTTCCTGTAAGACGTGTCCAAAGCTGGGACGGAATAAAAGGAGACACTTGTAAATGATAGTGCTATCGTTTGAGAAAGGGTAAGTTGAGACTGACTTTCATGCGTATTCACAGACCAAGCATCATAAAGATACCAGCATGATCTTCATTGCGGGCTTAGAGCCGGTATTAGCTTTTGAGAGGTAAGAGGATTTTGAGGGCTCGTTGGTCTAGGGGTATGATTCTCGCTTTGGGTGCGAGAGGTCCCGGGTTCAAATCCCGGACGAGCCCTTTTCTTGGTACTCTTTTCAAGTTGTTTTGAAGTTTGCGTTTCAAAACCAACATCAATTTTTTCTTTGCAGTAGTGGATAATTCTTTGCTAGAGTCTCATGCTTCAGCCCTGCCCAGTCTGAGCTAATACCAAACATCTGGTCTTGCATGGCATGTACGAGCGTTCAGCTAGGGATGTCGGGCAGGTTGCATGAAAGAAATCTAAAGCCAGAGGCCCATGGAATAGCCAGTTCGGAGCAGTTTCATTACAGAAAAATCAACTGTAGGTATCTGTTTCTGTAGTGTAGTGGTTATCACGTTTGCCTCACACGCGAAAGGTCCCCGGTTCGAAACCGGGCAGAAACAGTTGTTATATTGTGTTGGCTACAATGTTGATAGGTGCCGTTTTGCCATGGAATTGTCCAAGCCCTGAAGATTATTTCATGCAATCTCGTTCCAAGAAAGGGAATTCTCTCAAAACACTAAAGTAATCGGCGTGTGGATGTATCTGTTGGTTCTCAGACCTTGCTTTCAAAAGAGCCCTGCAATCGGTTCACTGCTCACCTAGAACAAGCATTAACATGGAGAATTGTTGGCACCAACAGGAATCTTATTTTAGTGGAGTGTTTCTGGCTTTGAGTGCAGAGGCCCTCGGCTCAATTCCAAGATGATCCTTCTCAAGGTGATGATACAAATGCATTGTCACCTTTACGTTTAATGTCAGAATCATTTATTTCCAGTTGGTGGTGTAAGAATGTTTGCAACAGTATGGCGATTTTTCCTAGCCATGCATGAATGAAAGCATATCACTCGCCTTTAGGTGTTTTTCTAATACATTGATATTTGCATCTTCCTTCTTAGCCTGCATGTTTGACTATCTTACAGGCTGCATGTAATAAGTATCACATCAGGGCCCTTCTTCTACTCAATTCACAACTGTTCTATCACGACATAGATAAGAAAGCTGCATCTGCTTTTGTTGTGTAGTGGTAATCAGGTTTACCTGACATGTGAAAGCCCCATGCTTTGAAAGTACACAGTAACAAAGAAACCGATGACTTTTATAAAAAGGTGTCATGTGTGTCTCTTACTTTGCACAAAAAGTGCCAGAGATGACTTCATTTGCAGTCACTTGAAAAGTAGGGATTCTCCAATAAATGGTAAATGGTTGAAACAAATCTGAAGAAATGCATGACATACCTGTGTGTGTGTGTGTATGCATGTATGTATATATAGGGAGAGAGAGAGCGTCAATATAAACAGACTTTATTTCAATCAAGCTGTCTTTTCTATCCTTCAGGAGCAGAATGTTCTGATCATCAGCGCTCCAGAATGTAGTGTTTTCTTGGCAAGCATCACATATTGTGATGTGTTAGCTAAAAGTTCCATATCCTAGAGACTGATATATTCCTCTGTACTTGTACCTTGGGGATTCATCAAAACCTGGCATCATAAGCAGCTTTCTACTGCCACAGACTGGACAGCGAAACAATTTAAAATATCCCAGAAAAAGAAAATAAGCATGCTTAATCAGAGCTTTCTGGACAGGAAGGACATTTGAGCAAGTGAGGAATAAGCACTGCTTTTGTTAATTTGCATAGGCAGAATAGAGACTTCTGGGAAAAGGCCGAAATTACAGTCACAGAAAATGGCTGCATCTATAGAGAACGCTAAGAAGTGTTGGCAGCTTTTCCTCTGACCCTGGCCACTTTTACAAGCAATCCTATGATAGTCAGCAGGACCCACCCTAAAAAGGAAGGGGCATCCACTTGGACCCTTTCCACCTTTTCTAAATCTCGCCTGATCGAGCACTGATTGAGCAGATAAGCACATGTAATTCTCATTTCAGAAAGGTATTGGTTAGCTTGCTGCTAGCAGCTCAGTTATGTTATGATGTTAGAGGCTATGCAAGGAATGCTTTAGTCCAGCGATATGCAGTTTTTATTGCGCCTTGCATTCAGCAGGAAGATCTTTAGCTTGAATCTGTGGCCTAGGTATTCACCTTGGTATTTCTTTTGGCACAAAGTGAAGGAGTATTTGAGATAAAATGCACAATGTGTTTCTTATGCTGTTATGAACAACTTGTTACTCTTTCTCATTAAGCTTCAGCCACTGCAGAAATATATAAATAAGGGCTGACTTCCTGTAAGACGTGTCCAAAGCTGGGACGGAATAAAAGGAGACACTTGTAAATGATAGTGCTATCGTTTGAGAAAGGGTAAGTTGAGACTGACTTTCATGCGTATTCACAGACCAAGCATCATAAAGATACCAGCATGATCTTCATTGCGGGCTTAGAGCCGTTATTAGCTTTTGAGAGGTAAGAGGATTTTGAGGGCTCGTTGGTCTAGGGGTATGATTCTCGCTTTGGGTGCGAGAGGTCCCGGGTTCAAATCCCGGACGAGCCCTTTTCTTGGTACTCTTTTCAAGTTGTTTTGAAGTTTGCGTTTCAAAACCAACATCAATTTTTTCTTTGCAGTAGTGGATAATTCTTTGCTAGAGTCTCATGCTTCAGCCCTGCCCAGTCGGAGCTAATACCAAACATCTGGTCTTGCATGGCATGTACGAGCGTTCAGCTAGGGATGTCGGGCAGGTTGCATGAAAGAAATCTAAAGCCAGAGGCCCATGGAATAGCCAGTTCGGAGCAGTTTCATTACAGAAAAATCAACTGTAGGTATCTGTTTCTGTAGTGTAGTGGTTATCACGTTCGCCTCACACGCGAAAGGTCCCCGGTTCGAAACCGGGCAGAAACAGTTGTTATATTGTGTTGGCTACAATGTTGATAGGTGCCGTTTTGCCATGGAATTGTCCAAGCCCTGAAGATTATTTCATGCAATCTCGTTCCAAGAAAGGGAATTCTCTCAAAACACTAAAGTAATCGGCGTGTGGATGTATCTGTGGTTTCTCAGACCTTGCTTTCAAAAGAGCCCTGCAATCGGTTCACTGCTCACCTAGAACAAGCATTAACATGGAGAATTGTTGGCACCAACAGGAATCTTATTTTAGTGGAGTGTTTCTGGCTTTGAGTGCAGAGGCCCTCGGCTCAATTCCAAGATGATCCTTCTCAGGGTGATGATACAAATGCATTGTCACCTTTACGTTTAATGTCAGAATCATTTATTTCCAGTTGGTGGTGTAAGAATGTTTGCAACAGTATGGCGATTTTTCCTAGCCATGCATGAATGAAAGCATATCACTCGCCTTTAGGTGTTTTTCTAATACATTGATATTTGCATCTTCCTTCCTAGCCTGCATGTTTGACTATCTTACAGGAAGCATGTAATAAGTATCACATCAGGGCCCTTCTTCTACTCAATTCACAACTGTTCTATCACGACATAGATAAGAAAGCTGCATCTGCTTTTGTTGTGTAGTGGTAATCAGGTTTACCTGACGTGTGAAAGCCCCATGCTTTGAAAGTACACAGTAACAAAGAAACCGATGACTTTTATAAAAAGGTGTCATGTGTGTCTCTTACTTTGCACAAAAAGTGCCAGAGATGACTTCATTTGCAGTCACTTGAAAAGTAGGGATTCTCCAATAAATGGTAAATGGTTGAAACAAATCTGAAGAAATGCATGACATACCTGTGTGTGTGTGTGTGTCTACGCATGTATGTATATATAGGGAGAGAGAGAGCGTCAATATAAACAGACTTTATTTCAATCAAGCTGTCTTTTCTATCCTTCAGGAGCAGAATGTTCTGATCATCAGCGCTCCAGAATGTAGTGTTTTCTTGGCAAGCATCACATATTGTGATGTTTTAGCTAAAAGTTCCATATCCTAGAGACTGATATATTCCTCTGTACTTGTACCTTGGGGATTCATCAAAACCTGGCATCATAAGCAGCTTTCTACTGCCACAGACTGGACAGCGAAACAATTTAAAATATCCCAGAAAAAGAAAATAAGCATGCTTAATCAGAGCTTTCTGGACAGGAAGGACATTTGAGCAAGTGAGGAATAAGCACTGCTTTTGTTAATTTGCATAGGCAGAATAGAGACTTCTGGGAAAAGGCCGAAATTACAGTCACAGAAAATGGCTGCATCTATAGAGAACGCTAAGAAGTGTTGGCAGCTTTTCCTCTGACCCTGGCCACTTTTACAAGCAATCCTATGATAGTCAGCAGGACCCACCCTAAAAAGGAAGGGGCATCCACTTGGACCCTTTCCACCTTTTCTAAATCTCGCCTGATCGAGCCCTGATCGAGCCGATAAGCACATGTCATTCTCATTTCAGAAAGGTATTGGTTAGCTTGCTGCTAGCAGCTCAGTTATGTTATGATGTTAGAGGCTATGCAAGGAATGCTTTAGTCCAGCGATATGCAGTTTTTATTGCGCCTTGCATTCAGCAGGAAGATCTTTAGCTTGAATCTGTGGCCTAGGTATTCACCTTGGTATTTTTTTTGGCACAAAGTGAAGCAGTATTTGAGAGAAAATGCACAATGTGTTTCTTATGTTGTTATGAACAACTTGTTACTCTTTCTCATTAAGCTTCAGCCACTGCAGAAATATATAAATAAGGGCTGACTTCCTGTAAGACGTGTCCAAAGCTGGGACGGAATAAAAGGAGACACTTGTAAATGATAGTGCTATCGTTTGAGAAAGGGTAAGTTGAGACTGACTTTCATGCGTATTCACAGACCAAGCATCATAAAGATACCAGCATGATCTTCATTGCGGGCTTAGAGCCGGTATTAGCTTTTGAGAGGTAAGAGGATTTTGAGGGCTCGTTGGTCTAGGGGTATGATTCTCGCTTTGGGTGCGAGAGGTCCCAGGTTCAAATCCCGGACGAGCCCTTTTCTTGGTACTCTTTTCAAGTTGTTTTGAAGTTTGCGTTTCAAAACCAACATCAATTTTTTCTTTGCAGTAGTGGATAATTCTTTGCTAGAGTCTCATGCTTCAGCCCTGCCCAGTCTGAGCTAATACCAAACATCTGGTCTTGCATGGCATGTACGAGCGTTCAGCTAGGGATGTCGGGCAGGTTGCATGAAAGAAATCTAAAGCCAGAGGCCCATGGAATAGCCAGTTCGGAGCAGTTTCATTACAGAAAAATCAACTGTAGGTATCTGTTTCTGTAGTGTAGTGGTTATCACGTTCGCCTCACACGCGAAAGGTCCCCGGTTCGAAACCGGGCAGAAACAGTTGTTATGTTGTGTTGGCTACAATGTTGATAGGTGCCGTTTTGCCATGGAATTGTCCAAGCCCTGAAGATTATTTCATGCAATCTCGTTCCAAGAAAGGGAATTCTCTCAAAACACTAAAGTAATCGGCGTGTGGATGTATCTGTTGGTTCTCAGACCTTGCTTTCAAAAGAGCCCTGCAATCGGTTCACTGCTCACCTAGAACAAGCATTAACATGGAGAATTGTTGGCACCAACAGGAATCTTATTTTAGTGGAGTGTTTCTGGCTTTGAGTGCAGAGGCCCTCGGCTCAATTCCAAGATGATCCTTCTCAGGGTGATGATACAAATGCATTGTCACCTTTACGTTTAATGTCAGAATCATTTATTTCCAGTTGGTGGTGTAAGAATGTTTGCAACAGTATGGCGATTTTTCCTAGCCATGCATGAATGAAAGCATATCACTCGCCTTTAGGTGTTTTTCTAATACATTGATATTTGCATCTTCCTTCCTAGCCTGCATGTTTGACTATCTTACAGGCTGCATGTAATAAGTATCACATCAGGGCCCTTCTTCTACTCAATTCACAACTGTTCTATCACGACATAGATAAGAAAGCTGCATCTGCTTTTGTTGTGTAGTGGTAATCAGGTTTACATGACGTGTGAAAGCCCCATGCTTTGAAAGTACACAGTAACAAAGAAACCGATGACTTTTATAAAAAGGTGTCATGTGTGTCTCTTACTTTGCACAAAAAGTGCCAGAGATGACTTCATTTGCAGTCACTTGAAAAGTAGGGATTCTCCAATAAATGGTAAATGGTTGAAACAAATCTGAAGAAATGCATGACATACCTGTGTGTGTGTGTGTATGCATGTATGTATATATAGGGAGAGAGAGAGCGTCAATATAAACAGACTTTATTTCAATCAAGCTGTCTTTTCTATCCTTCAGGAGCAGAATGTTCTGATCATCAGCGCTCCAGAATGTAGTGTTTTCTTGGCAAGCATCACATATTGTGATGTGTTAGCTAAAAGTTCCATATCCTAGAGACTGATATATTCCTCTGTACTTGTACCTTGGGGATTCATCAAAACCTGGCATCATAAGCAGCTTTCTACTGCCACAGACTGGACAGCGAAACAATTTAAAATATCCCAGAAAAAGAAAATAAGCATGCTTAATCAGAGCTTTCTGGACAGGAAGGACATTTGAGCAAGTGAGGAATAAGCACTGCTTTTGTTAATTTGCATAGGCAGAATAGAGACTTCTGGGAAAAGGCCGAAATTACAGTCACAGAAAATGGCTGCATCTATAGAGAACGCTAAGAAGTGTTGGCAGCTTTTCCTCTGACCCTGGCCACTTTTACAAGCAATCCTATGATAGTCAGCAGGACCCACCCTAAAAAGGAAGGGGCATCCACTTGGACCCTTTCCACCTTTTCTAAATCTCGCCTGATTGAGCACTGATTGAGCAGATAAGCACATGTCATTCTCATTTCAGAAAGGTATTGGTTAGCTTGCTGCTAGCAGCTCAGTTATGTTATGATGTTAGAGGCTATGCAAGGAATACTTTAGTCCAGCGATATGCAGTTTTTATTGCGCCTTGCATTCAGCAGGAAGATCTTTAGCTTGAATCTGTGGCCTAGGTATTCACCTTGGTATTTCTTTTGGCACAAAGTGAAGGAGTATTTAAGAGAAAATGCACAATGTGTTTCTTATGTTGTTATGAACAACTTGTTACTCTTTCTCATTAAGCTTCAGCCACTGAAGAAATATATAAATAAGGGCTGACTTCCTGTAAGACGTGTCCAAAGCTGGGACGGAATAAAAGGAGACACTTGTAAATGATAGTGCTATCGTTTGAGAAAGGGTAAGTTGAGACTGACTTTCATGCGTATTCACAGACCAAGCATCATAAAGATACCAGCATGATCTTCATTGCGGGCTTAGAGCCGGTATTAGCTTTTGAGAGGTAAGAGGATTTTGAGGGCTCGTTGGTCTAGGGGTATGATTCTTGCTTTGGGTGCGAGAGGTCCCGGGTTCAAATCCCGGACGAGCCCTTTTCTTGGTACTCTTTTCAAGTTGTTTTGAAGTTTGCGTTTCAAAACCAACATCAATTTTTTCTTTGCAGTAGTGGATAATTCTTTGCTAGAGTCTCATGCTTCAGCCCTGCCCAGTCTGAGCTAATACCAAACATCTGGTCTTGCATGGCATGTACGAGCGTTCAGCTAGGGATGTCGGGCAGGTTGCATGAAAGAAATCTAAAGCCAGAGGCCCATGGAATAGCCAGTTCGGAGCAGTTTCATTACAGAAAAATCAACTGTAGGTATCTGTTTCTGTAGTGTAGTGGTTATCACGTTCGCCTCACACGCGAAAGGTCCCCGGTTCGAAACCGGGCAGAAACAGTTGTTATATTGTGTTGGCTACAATGTTGATAGGTGCCGTTTTGCCATGGAATTGTCCAAGCCCTGAAGATTATTTCATGCAATCTCGTTCCAAGAAAGGGAATTCTCTCAAAACACTAAAGTAATCGGCGTGTGGATGTATCTGTTGGTTCTCAGACCTTGCTTTCAAAAGAGCCCTGCAATCGGTTCACTGCTCACCTAGAACAAGCATTAACATGGAGAATTGTTGGCACCAACAGGAATCTTATTTTAGTGGAGTGTTTCTGGCTTTGAGTGCAGAGGCCCTCGGCTCAATTCCAAGATGATCCTTCTCAAGGTGATGATACAAATGCATTGTCACCTTTACGTTTAATGTCAGAATCATTTATTTCCAGTTGGTGGTGTAAGAATGTTTGCAACAGTATGGCGATTTTTCCTAGCCATGCATGAATGAAAGCATATCACTCGCCTTTAGGTGTTTTTCTAATACATTGATATTTGCATCTTCCTTCTTAGCCTGCATGTTTGACTATCTTACAGGCTGCATGTAATAAGTATCACATCAGGGCCCTTCTTCTACTCAATTCACAACTGTTCTATCACGACATAGATAAGAAAGCTGCATCTGCTTTTGTTGTGTAGTGGTAATCAGGTTTACCTGACATGTGAAAGCCCCATGCTTTGAAAGTACACAGTAACAAAGAAACCGATGACTTTTATAAAAAGGTGTCATGTGTGTCTCTTACTTTGCACAAAAAGTGCCAGAGATGACTTCATTTGCAGTCACTTGAAAAGTAGGGATTCTCCAATAAATGGTAAATGGTTGAAACAAATCTGAAGAAATGCATGACATACCTGTGTGTGTGTGTGTATGCATGTATGTATATATAGGGAGAGAGAGAGCGTCAATATAAACAGACTTTATTTCAATCAAGCTGTCTTTTCTATCCTTCAGGAGCAGAATGTTCTGATCATCAGCGCTCCAGAATGTAGTGTTTTCTTGGCAAGCATCACATATTGTGATGTGTTAGCTAAAAGTTCCATATCCTAGAGACTGATATATTCCTCTGTACTTGTACCTTGGGGATTCATCAAAACCTGGCATCATAAGCAGCTTTCTACTGCCACAGACTGGACAGCGAAACAATTTAAAATATCCCAGAAAAAGAAAATAAGCATGCTTAATCAGAGCTTTCTGGACAGGAAGGACATTTGAGCAAGTGAGGAATAAGCACTGCTTTTGTTAATTTGCATAGGCAGAATAGAGACTTCTGGGAAAAGGCCGAAATTACAGTCACAGAAAATGGCTGCATCTATAGAGAACGCTAAGAAGTGTTGGCAGCTTTTCCTCTGACCCTGGCCACTTTTACAAGCAATCCTATGATAGTCAGCAGGACCCACCCTAAAAAGGAAGGGGCATCCACTTGGACCCTTTCCACCTTTTCTAAATCTCGCCTGATCGAGCACTGATTGAGCAGATAAGCACATGTAATTCTCATTTCAGAAAGGTATTGGTTAGCTTGCTGCTAGCAGCTCAGTTATGTTATGATGTTAGAGGCTAGGCAAGGAATGCTTTAGTCCAGCGATATGCAGTTTTTATTGCGCCTTGCATTCAGCAGGAAGATCTTTAGCTTGAATCTGTGGCCTAGGTATTCACCTTGGTATTTCTTTTGGCACAAAGTGAAGGAGTATTTGAGATAAAATGCACAATGTGTTTCTTATGCTGTTATGAACAACTTGTTACTCTTTCTCATTAAGCTTCAGCCACTGCAGAAATATATAAATAAGGGCTGACTTCCTGTAAGACGTGTCCAAAGCTGGGACGGAATAAAAGGAGACACTTGTAAATGATAGTGCTATCGTTTGAGAAAGGGTAAGTTGAGACTGACTTTCATGCGTATTCACAGACCAAGCATCATAAAGATACCAGCATGATCTTCATTGCGGGCTTAGAGCCGTTATTAGCTTTTGAGAGGTAAGAGGATTTTGAGGGCTCGTTGGTCTAGGGGTATGATTCTCGCTTTGGGTGCGAGAGGTCCCGGGTTCAAATCCCGGACGAGCCCTTTTCTTGGTACTCTTTTCAAGTTGTTTTGAAGTTTGCGTTTCAAAACCAACATCAATTTTTTCTTTGCAGTAGTGGATAATTCTTTGCTAGAGTCTCATGCTTCAGCCCTGCCCAGTCTGAGCTAATACCAAACATCTGGTCTTGCATGGCATGTACGAGCGTTCAGCTAGGGATGTCGGGCAGGTTGCATGAAAGAAATCTAAAGCCAGAGGCCCATGGAATAGCCAGTTCGGAGCAGTTTCATTACAGAAAAATCAACTGTAGGTATCTGTTTCTGTAGTGTAGTGGTTATCACGTTCGCCTCACACGCGAAAGGTCCCCGGTTCGAAACCGGGCAGAAACAGTTGTTATATTGTGTTGGCTACAATGTTGATAGGTGCCGTTTTGCCATGGAATTGTCCAAGCCCTGAAGATTATTTCATGCAATCTCGTTCCAAGAAAGGGAATTCTCTCAAAACACTAAAGTAATCGGCGTGTGGATGTATCTGTGGTTTCTCAGACCTTGCTTTCAAAAGAGCCCTGCAATCGGTTCACTGCTCACCTAGAACAAGCATTAACATGGAGAATTGTTGGCACCAACAGGAATCTTATTTTAGTGGAGTGTTTCTGGCTTTGAGTGCAGAGGCCCTCGGCTCAATTCCAAGATGATCCTTCTCAGGGTGATGATACAAATGCATTGTCACCTTTACGTTTAATGTCAGAATCATTTATTTCCAGTTGGTGGTGTAAGAATGTTTGCAACAGTATGGCGATTTTTCCTAGCCATGCATGAATGAAAGCATATCACTCGCCTTTAGGTGTTTTTCTAATACATTGATATTTGCATCTTCCTTCCTAGCCTGCATGTTTGACTATCTTACAGGAAGCATGTAATAAGTATCACATCAGGGCCCTTCTTCTACTCAATTCACAACTGTTCTATCACGACATAGATAAGAAAGCTGCATCTGCTTTTGTTGTGTAGTGGTAATCAGGTTTACCTGACGTGTGAAAGCCCCATGCTTTGAAAGTACACAGTAACAAAGAAACCGATGACTTTTATAAAAAGGTGTCATGTGTGTCTCTTACTTTGCACAAAAAGTGCCAGAGATGACTTCATTTGCAGTCACTTGAAAAGTAGGGATTCTCCAATAAATGGTAAATGGTTGAAACAAATCTGAAGAAATGCATGACATACCTGTGTGTGTGTGTGTGTCTACGCATGTATGTATATATAGGGAGAGAGAGAGCGTCAATATAAACAGACTTTATTTCAATCAAGCTGTCTTTTCTATCCTTCAGGAGCAGAATGTTCTGATCATCAGCGCTCCAGAATGTAGTGTTTTCTTGGCAAGCATCACATATTGTGATGTTTTAGCTAAAAGTTCCATATCCTAGAGACTGATATATTCCTCTGTACTTGTACCTTGGGGATTCATCAAAACCTGGCATCATAAGCAGCTTTCTACTGCCACAGACTGGACAGCGAAACAATTTAAAATATCCCAGAAAAAGAAAATAAGCATGCTTAATCAGAGCTTTCTGGACAGGAAGGACATTTGAGCAAGTGAGGAATAAGCACTGCTTTTGTTAATTTGCATAGGCAGAATAGAGACTTCTGGGAAAAGGCCGAAATTACAGTCACAGAAAATGGCTGCATCTATAGAGAACGCTAAGAAGTGTTGGCAGCTTTTCCTCTGACCCTGGCCACTTTTACAAGCAATCCTATGATAGTCAGCAGGACCCACCCTAAAAAGGAAGGGGCATCCACTTGGACCCTTTCCACCTTTTCTAAATCTCGCCTGATCGAGCCCTGATCGAGCCGATAAGCACATGTCATTCTCATTTCAGAAAGGTATTGGTTAGCTTGCTGCTAGCAGCTCAGTTATGTTATGATGTTAGAGGCTATGCAAGGAATGCTTTAGTCCAGCGATATGCAGTTTTTATTGCGCCTTGCATTCAGCAGGAAGATCTTTAGCTTGAATCTGTGGCCTAGGTATTCACCTTGGTATTTTTTTTGGCACAAAGTGAAGGAGTATTTGAGAGAAAATGCACAATGTGTTTCTTATGTTGTTATGAACAACTTGTTACTCTTTCTCATTAAGCTTCAGCCACTGCAGAAATATATAAATAAGGGCTGACTTCCTGTAAGACGTGTCCAAAGCTGGGACGGAATAAAAGGAGACACTTGTAAATGATAGTGCTATCGTTTGAGAAAGGGTAAGTTGAGACTGACTTTCATGCGTATTCACAGACCAAGCATCATAAAGATACCAGCATGATCTTCATTGCGGGCTTAGAGCCGGTATTAGCTTTTGAGAGGTAAGAGGATTTTGAGGGCTCGTTGGTCTAGGGGTATGATTCTCGCTTTGGGTGCGAGAGGTCCCAGGTTCAAATCCCGGACGAGCCCTTTTCTTGGTACTCTTTTCAAGTTGTTTTGAAGTTTGCGTTTCAAAACCAACATCAATTTTTTCTTTGCAGTAGTGGATAATTCTTTGCTAGAGTCTCATGCTTCAGCCCTGCCCAGTCTGAGCTAATACCAAACATCTGGTCTTGCATGGCATGTACGAGCGTTCAGCTAGGGATGTCGGGCAGGTTGCATGAAAGAAATCTAAAGCCAGAGGCCCATGGAATAGCCAGTTCGGAGCAGTTTCATTACAGAAAAATCAACTGTAGGTATCTGTTTCTGTAGTGTAGTGGTTATCACGTTCGCCTCACACGCGAAAGGTCCCCGGTTCGAAACCGGGCAGAAACAGTTGTTATGTTGTGTTGGCTACAATGTTGATAGGTGCCGTTTTGCCATGGAATTGTCCAAGCCCTGAAGATTATTTCATGCAATCTCGTTCCAAGAAAGGGAATTCTCTCAAAACACTAAAGTAATCGGCGTGTGGATGTATCTGTTGGTTCTCAGACCTTGCTTTCAAAAGAGCCCTGCAATCGGTTCACTGCTCACCTAGAACAAGCATTAACATGGAGAATTGTTGGCACCAACAGGAATCTTATTTTAGTGGAGTGTTTCTGGCTTTGAGTGCAGAGGCCCTCGGCTCAATTCCAAGATGATCCTTCTCAGGGTGATGATACAAATGCATTGTCACCTTTACGTTTAATGTCAGAATCATTTATTTCCAGTTGGTGGTGTAAGAATGTTTGCAACAGTATGGCGATTTTTCCTAGCCATGCATGAATGAAAGCATATCACTCGCCTTTAGGTGTTTTTCTAATACATTGATATTTGCATCTTCCTTCCTAGCCTGCATGTTTGACTATCTTACAGGCTGCATGTAATAAGTATCACATCAGGGCCCTTCTTCTACTCAATTCACAACTGTTCTATCACGACATAGATAAGAAAGCTGCATCTGCTTTTGTTGTGTAGTGGTAATCAGGTTTACCTGACGTGTGAAAGCCCCATGCTTTGAAAGTACACAGTAACAAAGAAACCGATGACTTTTATAAAAAGGTGTCATGTGTGTCTCTTACTTTGCACAAAAAGTGCCAGAGATGACTTCATTTGCAGTCACTTGAAAAGTAGGGATTCTCCAATAAATGGTAAATGGTTGAAACAAATCTGAAGAAATGCATGACATACCTGTGTGTGTGTGTGTATGCATGTATGTATATATAGGGAGAGAGAGAGCGTCAATATAAACAGACTTTATTTCAATCAAGCTGTCTTTTCTATCCTTCAGGAGC
Organism: Triturus cristatus; assembly: GCF_964204655.1. Taxonomy (NCBI): domain Eukaryota; kingdom Metazoa; phylum Chordata; class Amphibia; order Caudata; family Salamandridae; genus Triturus; species Triturus cristatus. The sequence continues at coordinate 738,697,498 of NC_140591.1, read as the reverse complement.
AGAATGTTCTGATCATCAGCGCTCCAGAATGTAGTGTTTTCTTGGCAAGCATCACATATTGTGATGTGTTAGCTAAAAGTTCCATATCCTAGAGACTGATATATTCCTCTGTACTTGTACCTTGGGGATTCATCAAAACCTGGCATCATAAGCAGCTTTCTACTGCCACAGACTGGACAGCGAAACAATTTAAAATATCCCAGAAAAAGAAAATAAGCATGCTTAATCAGAGCTTTCTGGACAGGAAGGACATTTGAGCAAGTGAGGAATAAGCACTGCTTTTGTTAATTTGCATAGGCAGAATAGAGACTTCTGGGAAAAGGCCGAAATTACAGTCACAGAAAATGGCTGCATCTATAGAGAACGCTAAGAAGTGTTGGCAGCTTTTCCTCTGACCCTGACCACTTTTACAAGCAATCCTATGATAGTCAGCAGGACCCACCCTAAAAAGGAAGGGGCATCCACTTGGACCCTTTCCACCTTTTCTAAATCTCGCCTGATTGAGCACTGATTGAGCAGATAAGCACATGTCATTCTCATTTCAGAAAGGTATTGGTTAGCTTGCTGCTAGCAGCTCAGTTATGTTATGATGTTAGAGGCTATGCAAGGAATGCTTTAGTCCAGCGATATGCAGTTTTTATTGCGCCTTGCCTTCACCAGGAAGATCTTTAGCTTGAATCTGTGGCCTAGGTATTCACCTTGGTATTTCTTTTGGCACAAAGTGAAGGAGTATTTGAGAGAAAATGCACAATGTGTTTCTTATGTTGTTATGAACAACTTGTTACTCTTTCTCATTAAGCTTCAGCCACTGCAGAAATATATAAATAAGGGCTGACTTCCTGTAAGACGTGTCCAAAGCTGGGACGGAATAAAAGGAGACACTTGATAGTGCTATCGTTTGAGAAAGGGTAAGTTGAGACTGACTTTCATGCGTATTCACAGACCAAGCATCATAAAGATACCAGCATGATCTTCATTGCGGGCTTAGAGCCGTTATTAGCTTTTGAGAGGTAAGAGGATTTTGAGGGCTCGTTGGTCTAGGGGTATGATTCTCGCTTTGGGTGCGAGAGGTCCCGGGTTCAAATCCCGGACGAGCCCTTTTCTTGGTACTCTTTTCAAGTTGTTTTGAAGTTTGCGTTTCAAAACCAACATCAATTTTTTCTTTGCAGTAGTGGATAATTCTTTGCTAGAGTCTCATGCTTCAGCCCTGCCCAGTCTGAGCTAATACCAAACATCTGGTCTTGCATGGCATGTACGAGCGTTCAGCTAGGGATGTCGGGCAGGTTGCATGAAAGAAATCTAAAGCCAGAGGCCCATGGAATAGCCAGTTCGGAGCAGTTTCATTACAGAAAAATCAACTGTAGGTATCTGTTTCTGTAGTGTAGTGGTTATCACGTTCGCCTCACACGCGAAAGGTCCCCGGTTCGAAACCGGGCAGAAACAGTTGTTATATTGTGTTGGCTACAATGTTGATAGGTGCCGTTTTGCCATGGAATTGTCCAAGCCCTGAAGATTATTTCATGCAATCTCGTTCCAAGAAAGGGAATTCTCTCAAAACACTAAAGTAATCGGCGTGTGGATGTATCTGTGGTTTCTCAGACCTTGCTTTCAAAAGAGCCCTGCAATCGGTTCACTGCTCACCTAGAACAAGCATTAACATGGAGAATTGTTGGCACCAACAGGAATCTTATTTTAGTGGAGTGTTTCTGGCTTTGAGTGCAGAGGCCCTCGGCTCAATTCCAAGATGATCCTTCTCAGGGTGATGATACAAATGCATTGTCACCTTTACGTTTAATGTCAGAATCATTTATTTCCAGTTGGTGGTGTAAGAATGTTTGCAACAGTATGGCGATTTTTCCTAGCCATGCATGAATGAAAGCATATCACTCGCCTTTAGGTGTTTTTCTAATACATTGATATTTGCATCTTCCTTCCTAGCCTGCATGTTTGACTATCTTACAGGAAGCATGTAATAAGTATCACATTAGGGCCCTTCTTCTACTCAATTCACAACTGTTCTATCACGACATAGATAAGAAAGCTGCATCTGCTTTTGTTGTGTAGTGGTAATCAGGTTTACCTGACGTGTGAAAGCCCCATGCTTTGAAAGTACACAGTAACAAAGAAACCGATGACTTTTATAAAAAGGTGTCATGTGTGTCTCTTACTTTGCACAAAAAGTGCCAGAGATGACTTCATTTGCAGTCACTTGAAAAGTAGGGATTCTCCAATAAATGGTAAATGGTTGAAACAAATCTGAAGAAATGCATGACATACCTGTGTGTGTGTGTGTGTGTATGCATGTATGTATATATAGGGAGAGAGAGAGCGTCAATATAAACAGACTTTATTTCAATCAAGCTGTCTTTTCTATCCTTCAGGAGCAGAATGTTCTGATCATCAGCGCTCCAGAATGTAGTGTTTTCTTGGCAAGCATCACATATTGTGATGTTTTAGCTAAAAGTTCCATATCCTAGAGACTGATATATTCCTCTGTACTTGTACCTTGGGGATTCATCAAAACCTGGCATCATAAGCAGCTTTCTACTGCCACAGACTGGACAGCGAAACAATTTAAAATATCCCAGAAAAAGAAAATAAGCATGCTTAATCAGAGCTTTCTGGACAGGAAGGACATTTGAGCAAGTGAGGAATAAGCACTGCTTTTGTTAATTTGCATAGGCAGAATAGAGACTTCTGGGAAAAGGCCGAAATTACAGTCACAGAAAATGGCTGCATCTATAGAGAACGCTAAGAAGTGTTGGCAGCTTTTCCTCTGACCCTGGCCACTTTTACAAGCAATCCTATGATAGTCAGCAGGACCCACCCTAAAAAGGAAGGGGCATCCACTTGGACCCTTTCCACCTTTTCTAAATCTCGCCTGATCGAGCACTGATTGAGCAGATAAGCACATGTCATTCTCATTTCAGAAAGGTATTGGTTAGCTTGCTGCTAGCAGCTCAGTTATGTTATGATGTTAGAGGCTATGCAAGGAATACTTTAGTCCAGCGATATGCAGTTTTTATTGCGCCTTGCATTCAGCAGGAAGATCTTTAGCTTGAATCTGTGGCCTAGGTATTCACCTTGGTATTTCTTTTGGCACAAAGTGAAGGAGTATTTAAGAGAAAATGCACAATGTGTTTCTTATGTTGTTATGAACAACTTGTTACTCTTTCTCATTAAGCTTCAGCCACTGAAGAAATATATAAATAAGGGCTGACTTCCTGTAAGACGTGTCCAAAGCTGGGACGGAATAAAAGGAGACACTTGTAAATGATAGTGCTATCGTTTGAGAAAGGGTAAGTTGAGACTGACTTTCATGCGTATTCACAGACCAAGCATCATAAAGATACCAGCATGATCTTCATTGCGGGCTTAGAGCCGGTATTAGCTTTTGAGAGGTAAGAGGATTTTGAGGGCTCGTTGGTCTAGGGGTATGATTCTTGCTTTGGGTGCGAGAGGTCCCGGGTTCAAATCCCGGACGAGCCCTTTTCTTGGTACTCTTTTCAAGTTGTTTTGAAGTTTGCGTTTCAAAACCAACATCAATTTTTTCTTTGCAGTAGTGGATAATTCTTTGCTAGAGTCTCATGCTTCAGCCCTGCCCAGTCTGAGCTAATACCAAACATCTGGTCTTGCATGGCATGTACGAGCGTTCAGCTAGGGATGTCGGGCAGGTTGCATGAAAGAAATCTAAAGCCAGAGGCCCATGGAATAGCCAGTTCGGAGCAGTTTCATTACAGAAAAATCAACTGTAGGTATCTGTTTCTGTAGTGTAGTGGTTATCACGTTCGCCTCACACGCGAAAGGTCCCCGGTTCGAAACCGGGCAGAAACAGTTGTTATATTGTGTTGGCTACAATGTTGATAGGTGCCGTTTTGCCATGGAATTGTCCAAGCCCTGAAGATTATTTCATGCAATCTCGTTCCAAGAAAGGGAATTCTCTCAAAACACTAAAGTAATCGGCGTGTGGATGTATCTGTTGGTTCTCAGACCTTGCTTTCAAAAGAGCCCTGCAATCGGTTCACTGCTCACCTAGAACAAGCATTAACATGGAGAATTGTTGGCACCAACAGGAATCTTATTTTAGTGGAGTGTTTCTGGCTTTGAGTGCAGAGGCCCTCGGCTCAATTCCAAGATGATCCTTCTCAAGGTGATGATACAAATGCATTGTCACCTTTACGTTTAATGTCAGAATCATTTATTTCCAGTTGGTGGTGTAAGAATGTTTGCAACAGTATGGCGATTTTTCCTAGCCATGCATGAATGAAAGCATATCACTCGCCTTTAGGTGTTTTTCTAATACATTGATATTTGCATCTTCCTTCTTAGCCTGCATGTTTGACTATCTTACAGGCTGCATGTAATAAGTATCACATCAGGGCCCTTCTTCTACTCAATTCACAACTGTTCTATCACGACATAGATAAGAAAGCTGCATCTGCTTTTGTTGTGTAGTGGTAATCAGGTTTACCTGACGTGTGAAAGCCCCATGCTTTGAAAGTACACAGTAACAAAGAAACCGATGACTTTTATAAAAAGGTGTCATGTGTGTCTCTTACTTTGCACAAAAAGTGCCAGAGATGACTTCATTTGCAGTCACTTGAAAAGTAGGGATTCTCCAATAAATGGTAAATGGTTGAAACAAATCTGAAGAAATGCATGACATACCTGTGTGTGTGTGTGTATGCATGTATGTATATATAGGGAGAGAGAGAGCGTCAATATAAACAGACTTTATTTCAATCAAGCTGTCTTTTCTATCCTTCAGGAGCAGAATGTTCTGATCATCAGCGCTCCAGAATGTAGTGTTTTCTTGGCAAGCATCACATATTGTGATGTGTTAGCTAAAAGTTCCATATCCTAGAGACTGATATATTCCTCTGTACTTGTACCTTGGGGATTCATCAAAACCTGGCATCATAAGCAGCTTTCTACTGCCACAGACTGGACAGCGAAACAATTTAAAATATCCCAGAAAAAGAAAATAAGCATGCTTAATCAGAGCTTTCTGGACAGGAAGGACATTTGAGCAAGTGAGGAATAAGCACTGCTTTTGTTAATTTGCATAGGCAGAATAGAGACTTCTGGGAAAAGGCCGAAATTACAGTCACAGAAAATGGCTGCATCTATAGAGAACGCTAAGAAGTGTTGGCAGCTTTTCCTCTGACTCTGGCCACTTTTACAAGCAATCCTATGATAGTCAGCAGGACCCACCCTAAAAAGGAAGGGGCATCCACTTGGACCCTTTCCACCTTTTCTAAATCTCGCCTGATCGAGCACTGATTGAGCAGATAAGCACATGTAATTCTCATTTCAGAAAGGTATTGGTTAGCTTGCTGCTAGCAGCTCAGTTATGTTATGATGTTAGAGGCTATGCAAGGAATGCTTTAGTCCAGCGATATGCAGTTTTTATTGCGCCTTGCATTCAGCAGGAAGATCTTTAGCTTGAATCTGTGGCCTAGGTATTCACCTTGGTATTTCTTTTGGCACAAAGTGAAGGAGTATTTAAGAGAAAATGCACAATGTGTTTCTTATGTTGTTATGAACAACTTGTTACTCTTTCTCATTAAGCTTCAGCCACTGAAGAAATATATAAATAAGGGCTGACTTCCTGTAAGACGTGTCCAAAGCTGGGACGGAATAAAAGGAGACACTTGTAAATGATAGTGCTATCGTTTGAGAAAGGGTAAGTTGAGACTGACTTTCATGCGTATTCACAGACCAAGCATCATAAAGATACCAGCATGATCTTCATTGCGGGCTTAGAGCCGGTATTAGCTTTTGAGAGGTAAGAGGATTTTGAGGGCTCGTTGGTCTAGGGGTATGATTCTCGCTTTGGGTGCGAGAGGTCCCGGGTTCAAATCCCAGACGAGCCCTTTTCTTGGTACTCTTTTCAAGTTGTTTTGAAGTTTGCGTTTCAAAACCAACATCAATTTTTTCTTTGCAGTAGTGGATAATTCTTTGCTAGAGTCTCATGCTTCAGCCCTGCCCAGTCTGAGCTAATACCAAACATCTGGTCTTGCATGGCATGTACGAGCGTTCAGCTAGGGATGTCGGGCAGGTTGCATGAAAGAAATCTAAAGCCAGAGGCCCATGGAATAGCCAGTTCGGAGCAGTTTCATTACAGAAAAATCAACTGTAGGTATCTGTTTCTGTAGTGTAGTGGTTATCACGTTCGCCTCACACGCGAAAGGTCCCCGGTTCGAAACCGGGCAGAAACAGTTGTTATATTGTGTTGGCTACAATGTTGATAGGTGCCGTTTTGCCATGGAATTGTCCAAGCCCTGAAGATTATTTCATGCAATCTCGTTCCAAGAAAGGGAATTCTCTCAAAACACTAAAGTAATCGGCGTGTGGATGTATCTGTTGGTTCTCAGACCTTGCTTTCAAAAGAGCCCTGCAATCGGTTCACTGCTCACCTAGAACAAGCATTAACATGGAGAATTGTTGGCACCAACAGGAATCTTATTTTAGTGGAGTGTTTCTGGCTTTGAGTGCAGAGGCCCTCGGCTCAATTCCAAGATGATCCTTCTCAAGGTGATGATACAAATGCATTGTCACCTTTACGTTTAATGTCAGAATCATTTATTTCCAGTTGGTGGTGTAAGAATGTTTGCAACAGTATGGCGATTTTTCCTAGCCATGCATGAATGAAAGCATATCACTCGCCTTTAGGTGTTTTTCTAATACATTGATATTTGCATCTTCCTTCCTAGCCTGCATGTTTGACTATCTTACAGGCTGCATGTAATAAGTATCACATCAGGGCCCTTCTTCTACTCAATTCACAACTGTTCTATCACGACATAGATAAGAAAGCTGCATCTGCTTTTGTTGTGTAGTGGTAATCAGGTTTACCTGACGTGTGAAAGCCCCATGCTTTGAAAGTACACAGTAACAAAGAAACCGATGACTTTTATAAAAAGGTGTCATGTGTGTCTCTTACTTTGCACAAAAAGTGCCAGAGATGACTTCATTTGCAGTCACTTGAAAAGTAGGGATTCTCCAATAAATGGTAAATGGTTGAAACAAATCTGAAGAAATGCATGACATACCTGTGTGTGTGTGTGTACGCATGTATGTATATATAGGGAGAGAGAGAGCGTCAATATAAACAGACTTTATTTCAATCAAGCTGTCTTTTCTATCCTTCAGGAGCAGAATGTTCTGATCATCAGCGCTCCAGAATGTAGTGTTTTCTTGGCAAGCATCACATATTGTGATGTTTTAGCTAAAAGTTCCATATCCTAGAGACTGATATATTCCTCTGTACTTGTACCTTGGGGATTCATCAAAACCTGGCATCATAAGCAGCTTTCTACTGCCACAGACTGGACAGCGAAACAATTTAAAATATCCCAGAAAAAGAAAATAAGCATGCTTAATCAGAGCTTTCTGGACAGGAAGGACATTTGAGCAAGTGAGGAATAAGCACTGCTTTTGTTAATTTGCATAGGCAGAATAGAGACTTCTGGGAAAAGGCCGAAATTACAGTCACAGAAAATGGCTGCATCTATAGAGAACGCTAAGAAGTGTTGGCAGCTTTTCCTCTGACCCTGGCCACTTTTACAAGCAATCCTATGATAGTCAGCAGGACCCACCCTAAAAAGGAAGGGGCATCCACTTGGACCCTTTCCACCTTTTCTAAATCTCGCCTGATCGAGCCCTGATCGAGCCGATAAGCACATGTCATTCTCATTTCAGAAAGGTATTGGTTAGCTTGCTGCTAGCAGCTCAGTTATGTTATGATGTTAGAGGCTATGCAAGGAATGCTTTAGTCCAGCGATATGCAGTTTTTATTGCGCCTTGCATTCAGCAGGAAGATCTTTAGCTTGAATCTGTGGCCTAGGTATTCACCTTGGTATTTTTTTGGGCACAAAGTGAAGGAGTATTTGAGAGAAAATGCACAATGTGTTTCTTATGTTGTTATGAACAACTTGTTACTCTTTCTCATTAAGCTTCAGCCACTGCAGAAATATATAAATAAGGGCTGACTTCCTGTAAGACGTGTCCAAAGCTGGGACGGAATAAAAGGAGACACTTGTAAATGATAGTGCTATCGTTTGAGAAAGGGTAAGTTGAGACTGACTTTCATGCGTATTCACAGACCAAGCATCATAAAGATACCAGCATGATCTTCATTGCGGGCTTAGAGCCGGTATTAGCTTTTGAGAGGTAAGAGGATTTTGAGGGCTCGTTGGTCTAGGGGTATGATTCTCGCTTTGGGTGCGAGAGGTCCCAGGTTCAAATCCCGGACGAGCCCTTTTCTTGGTACTCTTTTCAAGTTGTTTTGAAGTTTGCGTTTCAAAACCAACATCAATTTTTTCTTTGCAGTAGTGGATAATTCTTTGCTAGAGTCTCATGCTTCAGCCCTGCCCAGTCTGAGCTAATACCAAACATCTGGTCTTGCATGGCATGTACGAGCGTTCAGCTAGGGATGTCGGGCAGGTTGCATGAAAGAAATCTAAAGCCAGAGGCCCATGGAATAGCCAGTTCGGAGCAGTTTCATTACAGAAAAATCAACTGTAGGTATCTGTTTCTGTAATGTAGTGGTTATCACGTTCGCCTCACACGTGAAAGGTCCCCGGTTCGAAACCGGGCAGAAACAGTTGTTATATTGTGTTGGCTACAATGTTGATAGGTGCCGTTTTGCCATGGAATTGTCCAAGCCCTGAAGATTATTTCATGCAATCTCGTTCCAAGAAAGGGAATTCTCTCAAAACACTAAAGTAATCGGCGTGTGGATGTATCTGTTGGTTCTCAGACCTTGCTTTCAAAAGAGCCCTGCAATCGGTTCACTGCTCACCTAGAACAAGCATTAACATGGAGAATTGTTGGCACCAACAGGAATCTTATTTTAGTGGAGTGTTTCTGGCTTTGAGTGCAGAGGCCCTCGGCTCAATTCCAAGATGATCCTTCTCAAGGTGATGATACAAATGCATTGTCACCTTTACGTTTAATGTCAGAATCATTTATTTCCAGTTGGTGGTGTAAGAATGTTTGCAACAGTATGGCGATTTTTCCTAGCCATGCATGAATGAAAGCATATCACTCGCCTTTAGGTGTTTTTCTAATACATTGATATTTGCATCTTCCTTCTTAGCCTGCATGTTTGACTATCTTACAGGCTGCATGTAATAAGTATCACATCAGGGCCCTTCTTCTACTCAATTCACAACTGTTCTATCACGACATAGATAAGAAAGCTGCATCTGCTTTTGTTGTGTAGTGGTAATCAGGTTTACCTGACGTGTGAAAGCCCCATGCTTTGAAAGTACACAGTAACAAAGAAACCGATGACTTTTATAAAAAGGTGTCATGTGTGTCTCTTACTTTGCACAAAAAGTGCCAGAGATGACTTCATTTGCAGTCACTTGAAAAGTAGGGATTCTCCAATAAATGGTAAATGGTTGAAACAAATCTGAAGAAATGCATGACATACCTGTGTGTGTGTGTGTATGCATGTATGTATATATAGGGAGAGAGAGAGCGTCAATATAAACAGACTTTATTTCAATCAAGCTGTCTTTTCTATCCTTCAGGAGCAGAATGTTCTGATCATCAGCGCTCCAGAATGTAGTGTTTTCTTGGCAAGCATCACATATTGTGATGTGTTAGCTAAAAGTTCCATATCCTAGAGACTGATATATTCCTCTGTACTTGTACCTTGGGGATTCATCAAAACCTGGCATCATAAGCAGCTTTCTACTGCCACAGACTGGACAGCGAAACAATTTAAAATATCCCAGAAAAAGAAAATAAGCATGCTTAATCAGAGCTTTCTGGACAGGAAGGACATTTGAGCAAGTGAGGAATAAGCACTGCTTTTGTTAATTTGCATAGGCAGAATAGAGACTTCTGGGAAAAGGCCGAAATTACAGTCACAGAAAATGGCTGCATCTATAGAGAACGCTAAGAAGTGTTGGCAGCTTTTCCTCTGACTCTGGCCACTTTTACAAGCAATCCTATGATAGTCAGCAGGACCCACCCTAAAAAGGAAGGGGCATCCACTTGGACCCTTTCCACCTTTTCTAAATCTCGCCTGATCGAGCACTGATTGAGCAGATAAGCACATGTAATTCTCATTTCAGAAAGGTATTGGTTAGCTTGCTGCTAGCAGCTCAGTTATGTTATGATGTTAGAGGCTATGCAAGGAATGCTTTAGTCCAGCGATATGCAGTTTTTATTGCGCCTTGCATTCAGCAGGAAGATCTTTAGCTTGAATCTGTGGCCTAGGTATTCACCTTGGTATTTCTTTTGGCACAAAGTGAAGGAGTATTTAAGAGAAAATGCACAATGTGTTTCTTATGTTGTTATGAACAACTTGTTACTCTTTCTCATTAAGCTTCAGCCACTGAAGAAATATATAAATAAGGGCTGACTTCCTGTAAGACGTGTCCAAAGCTGGGACGGAATAAAAGGAGACACTTGTAAATGATAGTGCTATCGTTTGAGAAAGGGTAAGTTGAGACTGACTTTCATGCGTATTCACAGACCAAGCATCATAAAGATACCAGCATGATCTTCATTGCGGGCTTAGAGCCGGTATTAGCTTTTGAGAGGTAAGAGGATTTTGAGGGCTCGTTGGTCTAGGGGTATGATTCTCGCTTTGGGTGCGAGAGGTCCCGGCTTCAAATCCCGGACGAGCCCTTTTCTTAGTACTCTTTTCAAGTTGTTTTGAAGTTTGCGTTTCAAAACCAACATCAATTTTTTCTTTGCAGTAGTGGATAATTCTTTGCTAGAGTCTCATGCTTCAGCCCTGCCCAGTCTGAGCTAATACCAAACATCTGGTCTTGCATGGCATGTACGAGCGTTCAGCTAGGGATGTCGGGCAGGTTGCATGAAAGAAATCTAAAGCCAGAGGCCCATGGAATAGCCAGTTCGGAGCAGTTTCATTACAGAAAAATCAACTGTAGGTATCTGTTTCTGTAGTGTAGTGGTTATCACGTTCGCCTCACACGCGAAAGGTCCCCGGTTCGAAACCGGGCAGAAACAGTTGTTATATTGTGTTGGCTACAATGTTGATAGGTGCCGTTTTGCCATGGAATTGTCCAAGCCCTGAAGATTATTTCATGCAATCTCGTTCCAAGAAAGGGAATTCTCTCAAAACACTAAAGTAATCGGCGTGTGGATGTATCTGTTGGTTCTCAGACCTTGCTTTCAAAAGAGCCCTGCAATCGGTTCACTGCTCACCTAGAACAAGCATTAACATGGAGAATTGTTGGCACCAACAGGAATCTTATTTTAGTGGAGTGTTTCTGGCTTTGAGTGCAGAGGCCCTCGGCTCAATTCCAAGATGATCCTTCTCAAGGTGATGATACAAATGCATTGTCACCTTTACGTTTAATGTCAGAATCATTTATTTCCAGTTGGTGGTGTAAGAATGTTTGCAACAGTATGGCGATTTTTCCTAGCCATGCATGAATGAAAGCATATCACTCGCCTTTAGGTGTTTTTCTAATACATTGATATTTGCATCTTCCTTCCTAGCCTGCATGTTTGACTATCTTACAGGCTGCATGTAATAAGTATCACATCAGGGCCCTTCTTCTACTCAATTCACAACTGTTCTATCACGACATAGATAAGAAAGCTGCATCTGCTTTTGTTGTGTAGTGGTAATCAGGTTTACCTGACGTGTGAAAGCCCCATGCTTTGAAAGTACACAGTAACAAAGAAACCGATGACTTTTATAAAAAGGTGTCATGTGTGTCTCTTACTTTGCACAAAAAGTGCCAGAGATGACTTCATTTGCAGTCACTTGAAAAGTAGGGATTCTCCAATAAATGGTAAATGGTTGAAACAAATCTGAAGAAATGCATGACATACCTGTGTGTGTGTGTGTACGCATGTATGTATATATAGGGAGAGAGAGAGCGTCAATATAAACAGACTTTATTTCAATCAAGCTGTCTTTTCTATCCTTCAGGAGCAGAATGTTCTGATCATCAGCGCTCCAGAATGTAGTGTTTTCTTGGCAAGCATCACATATTGTGATGTTTTAGCTAAAAGTTCCATATCCTAGAGACTGATATATTCCTCTGTACTTGTACCTTGGGGATTCATCAAAACCTGGCATCATAAGCAGCTTTCTACTGCCACAGACTGGACAGCGAAACAATTTAAAATATCCCAGAAAAAGAAAATAAGCATGCTTAATCAGAGCTTTCTGGACAGGAAGGACATTTGAGCAAGTGAGGAATAAGCACTGCTTTTGTTAATTTGCATAGGCAGAATAGAGACTTCTGGGAAAAGGCCGAAATTACAGTCACAGAAAATGGCTGCATCTATAGAGAACGCTAAGAAGTGTTGGCAGCTTTTCCTCTGACCCTGGCCACTTTTACAAGCAATCCTATGATAGTCAGCAGGACCCACCCTAAAAAGGAAGGGGCATCCACTTGGACCCTTTCCACCTTTTCTAAATCTCGCCTGATCGAGCCCTGATCGAGCCGATAAGCACATGTCATTCTCATTTCAGAAAGGTATTGGTTAGCTTGCTGCTAGCAGCTCAGTTATGTTATGATGTTAGAGGCTATGCAAGGAATGCTTTAGTCCAGCGATATGCAGTTTTTATTGCGCCTTGCATTCAGCAGGAAGATCTTTAGCTTGAATCTGTGGCCTAGGTATTCACCTTGGTATTTTTTTTGGCACAAAGTGAAGGAGTATTTGAGAGAAAATGCACAATGTGTTTCTTATGTTGTTATGAACAACTTGTTACTCTTTCTCATTAAGCTTCAGCCACTGCAGAAATATATAAATAAGGGCTGACTTCCTGTAAGACGTGTCCAAAGCTGGGACGGAATAAAAGGAGACACTTGTAAATGATAGTGCTATCGTTTGAGAAAGGGTAAGTTGAGACTGACTTTCATGCGTATTCACAGACCAAGCATCATAAAGATACCAGCATGATCTTCATTGCGGGCTTAGAGCCGTTATTAGCTTTTGAGAGGTAAGAGGATTTTGAGGGCTCGTTAGTCTAGGGGTATGATTCTCGCTTTGGGTGCGAGAGGTCCCGGGTTCAAATCCCGGACGAGCCCTTTTCTTGGTACTCTTTTCAAGTTGTTTTGAAGTTTGCGTTTCAAAACCAACATCAATTTTTTCTTTGCAGTAGTGGATAATTCTTTGCTAGAGTCTCATGCTTCAGCCCTGCCCAGTCTGAGCTAATACCAAACATCTGGTCTTGCATGGCATGTACGAGCGTTCAGCTAGGGATGTCGGGCAGGTTGCATGAAAGAAATCTAAAGCCAGAGGCCCATGGAATAGCCAGTTCGGAGCAGTTTCATTACAGAAAAATCAACTGTAGGTATCTGTTTCTGTAGTGTAGTGGTTATCACGTTCGCCTCACATGCGAAAGGTCCCCGGTTCGAAACCGGGCAGAAACAGTTGTTATATTGTGTTGGCTACAATGTTGATAGGTGCCGTTTTGCCATGGAATTGTCCAAGCCCTGAAGATTATTTCATGCAATCTCGTTCCAAGAAAGGGAATTCTCTCAAAACACTAAAGTAATCGGCGTGTGGATGTATCTGTTGGTTCTCAGACCTTGCTTTCAAAAGAGCCCTGCAATCGGTTCACTGCTCACCTAGAACAAGCATTAACATGGAGAATTGTTGGCACCAACAGGAATCTTATTTTAGTGGAGTGTTTCTGGCTTTGAGTGCAGAGGCCCTCGGCTCAATTCCAAGATGATCCTTCTCAAGGTGATGATACAAATGCATTGTCACCTTTACGTTTAATGTCAGAATCATTTATTTCCAGTTGGTGGTGTAAGAATGTTTGCAACAGTATGGCGATTTTTCCTAGCCATGCATGAATGAAAGCATATCACTCGCCTTTAGGTGTTTTTCTAATACATTGATATTTGCATCTTCCTTCCTAGCCTGCATGTTTGACTATCTTACAGGCTGCATGTAATAAGTATCACATCAGGGCCCTTCTTCTACTCAATTCACAACTGTTCTATCACGACATAGATAAGAAAGCTGCATCTGCTTTTGTTGTGTAGTGGTAATCAGGTTTACCTGACGTGTGAAAGCCCCATGCTTTGAAAGTACACAGTAACAAAGAAACCGATGACTTTTATAAAAAGGTGTCATGTGTGTCTCTTACTTTGCACAAAAAGTGCCAGAGATGACTTCATTTGCAGTCACTTGAAAAGTAGGGATTCTCCAATAAATGGTAAATGGTTGAAACAAATCTGAAGAAATGCATGACATACCTGTGTGTGTGTGTGTGTGTACGCATGTATGTATATATAGGGAGAGAGAGAGCGTCAATATAAACAGACTTTATTTCAATCAAGCTGTCTTTTCTATCCTTCAGGAGCAGAATGTTCTGATCATCAGCGCTCCAGAATGTAGTGTTTTCTTGGCAAGCATCACATATTGTGATGTTTTAGCTAAAAGTTCCATATCCTAGAGACTGATATATTCCTCTGTACTTGTACCTTGGGGATTCATCAAAACCTGGCATCATAAGCAGCTTTCTACTGCCACAGACTGGACAGCGAAACAATTTAAAATATCCCAGAAAAAGAAAATAAGCATGCTTAATCAGAGCTTTCTGGACAGGAAGGACATTTGAGCAAGTGAGGAATAAGCACTGCTTTTGTTAATTTGCATAGGCAGAATAGAGACTTCTGGGAAAAGGCCGAAATTACAGTCACAGAAAATGGCTGCATCTATAGAGAACGCTAAGAAGTGTTGGCAGCTTTTCCTCTGACCCTGGCCACTTTTACAAGCAATCCTATGATAGTCAGCAGGACCCACCCTAAAAAGGAAGGGGCATCCACTTGGACCCTTTCCACCTTTTCTAAATCTCGCCTGATCGAGCCCTGATCGAGCCGATAAGCACGTCATTCTCATTTCAGAAAGGTATTGGTTAGCTTGCTGCTAGCAGCTCAGTTATGTTATGATGTTAGAGGCTATGCAAGGAATGCTTTAGTCCAGCGATATGCAGTTTTTATTGCGCCTTGCATTCAGCAGGAAGATCTTTAGCTTGAATCTGTGGCCTAGGTATTCACCTTGGTATTTTTTTTGGCACAAAGTGAAGGAGTATTTGAGAGAAAATGCACAATGTGTTTCTTATGTTGTTATGAACAACTTGTTACTCTTTCTCATTAAGCTTCAGCCACTGCAGAAATATATAAATAAGGGCTGACTTCCTGTAAGACGTGTCCAAAGCTGGGACGGAATAAAAGGAGACACTTGTAAATGATAGTGCTATCGTTTGAGAAAGGGTAAGTTGAGACTGACTTTCATGCGTATTCACAGACCAAGCATCATAAAGATACCAGCATGATCTTCATTGCGGGCTTAGAGCCGGTATTAGCTTTTGAGAGGTAAGAGGATTTTGAGGGCTCGTTGGTCTATGGGTATGATTCTCGCTTTGGGTGCGAGAGGTCCCAGGTTCAAATCCCGGACGAGCCCTTTTCTTGGTACTCTTTTCAAGTTGTTTTGAAGTTTGCGTTTCAAAACCAACATCAATTTTTTCTTTGCAGTAGTGGATAATTCTTTGCTAGAGTCTCATGCTTCAGCCCTGCCCAGTCTGAGCTAATACCAAACATCTGGTCTTGCATGGCATGTACGAGCGTTCAGCTAGGGATGTCGGGCAGGTTGCATGAAAGAAATCTAAAGCCAGAGGCCCATGGAATAGCCAGTTCGGAGCAGTTTCATTACAGAAAAATCAACTGTAGGTATCTGTTTCTGTAGTGTAGTGGTTATCACGTTCGCCTCACACGCGAAAGGTCCCCGGTTCGAAACCGGGCAGAAACAGTTGTTATATTGTGTTGGCTACAATGTTGATAGGTGCCGTTTTGCCATGGAATTGTCCAAGCCCTGAAGATTATTTCATGCAATCTCGTTCCAAGAAAGGGAATTCTCTCAAAACACTAAAGAAATCGGCGTGTGGATGTATCTGTTGGTTCTCAGACCTTGCTTTCAAAAGAGCCCTGCAATCGGTTCACTGCTCACCTAGAACAAGCATTAACATGGAGAATTGTTGGCACCAACAGGAATCTTATTTTAGTGGAGTGTTTCTGGCTTTGAGTGCAGAGGCCCTCGGCTCAATTCCAAGATGATCCTTCTCAGGGTGATGATACAAATGCATTGTCACCTTTACGTTTAATGTCAGAATCATTTATTTCCAGTTGGTGGTGTAAGAATGTTTGCAACAGTATGGCGATTTTTCCTAGCCATGCATGAATGAAAGCATATCACTCGCCTTTAGGTGTTTTTCTAATACATTGATATTTGCATCTGCCTTCCTAGCCTGCATGTTTGACTATCTTACAGGCTGCATGTAATAAGTATCACATCAGGGCCCTTCTTCTACTCAATTCACAACTGTTCTATCACGACATAGATAAGAAAGCTGCATCTGCTTTTGTTGTGTAGTGGTAATCAGGTTTACCTGACGTGTGAAAGCCCCATGCTTTGAAAGTACACAGTAACAAAGAAACCGATGACTTTTATAAAAAGGTGTCATGTGTGTCTCTTACTTTGCACAAAAAGTGCCAGAGATGACTTCATTTGCAGTCACTTGAAAAGTAGGGATTCTCCAATAAATGGTAAATGGTTGAAACAAATCTGAAGAAATGCATGACATACCTGTGTGTGTGTGTGTATGCATGTATGTATATATAGGGAGAGAGAGAGCGTCAATATAAACAGACTTTATTTCAATCAAGCTGTCTTTTCTATCCTTCAGGAGCAGAATGTTCTGATCATCAGCGCTCCAGAATGTAGTGTTTTCTTGGCAAGCATCACATATTGTGATGTGTTAGCTAAAAGTTCCATATCCTAGAGACTGATATATTCCTCTGTACTTGTACCTTGGGGATTCATCAAAACCTGGCATCATAAGCAGCTTTCTACTGCCACAGACTGGACAGCGAAACAATTTAAAATATCCCAGAAAAAGAAAATAAGCATGCTTAATCAGAGCTTTCTGGACAGGAAGGACATTTGAGCAAGTGAGGAATAAGCACTGCTTTTGTTAATTTGCATAGGCAGAATAGAGACTTCTGGGAAAAGGCCGAAATTACAGTCACAGAAAATGGCTGCATCTATAGAGAACGCTAAGAAGTGTTGGCAGCTTTTCCTCTGACCCTGGCCACTTTTACAAGCAATCCTATGATAGTCAGCAGGACCCACCCTAAAAAGGAAGGGGCATCCACTTGGACCCTTTCCACCTTTTCTAAATCTCGCCTGATCGAGCCCTGATCGAGCCGATAAGCACATGTCATTCTCATTTCAGAAAGGTATTGGTTAGCTTGCTGCTAGCAGCTCAGTTATGTTATGATGTTAGAGGCTATGCAAGGAATGCTTTAGTCCAGCGATATGCAGTTTTTATTGCGCCTTGCATTCAGCAGGAAGATCTTTAGCTTGAATCTGTGGCCTAGGTATTCACCTTGGTATTTTTTTTGGCACAAAGTGAAGGAGTATTTGAGAGAAAATGCACAATGTGTTTCTTATGTTGTTATGAACAACTTGTTACTCTTTCTCATTAAGCTTCAGCCACTGCAGAAATATATAAATAAGGGCTGACTTCCTGTAAGACGTGTCCAAAGCTGGGACGGAATAAAAGGAGACACTTGTAAATGATAGTGCTATCGTTTGAGAAAGGGTAAGTTGAGACTGACTTTCATGCGTATTCACAGACCAAGCATCATAAAGATACCAGCATGATCTTCATTGCGGGCTTAGAGCCGGTATTAGCTTTTGAGAGGTAAGAGGATTTTGAGGGCTTGTTGGTCTAGGGGTATGATTCTCGCTTTGGGTGCGAGAGGTCCCAGGTTCAAATCCCGGACGAGCCCTTTTCTTGGTACTCTTTTCAAGTTGTTTTGAAGTTTGCGTTTCAAAACCAACATCAATTTTTTCTTTGCAGTAGTGGATAATTCTTTGCTAGAGTCTCATGCTTCAGCCCTGCCCAGTCTGAGCTAATACCAAACATCTGGTCTTGCATGGCATGTACGAGCGTTCAGCTAGGGATGTCGGGCAGGTTGCATGAAAGAAATCTAAAGCCAGAGGCCCATGGAATAGCCAGTTCGGAGCAGTTTCATTACAGAAAAATCAACTGTAGGTATCTGTTTCTGTAATGTAGTGGTTATCACGTTCGCCTCACACGTGAAAGGTCCCCGGTTCGAAACCGGGCAGAAACAGTTGTTATATTGTGTTGGCTACAATGTTGATAGGTGCCGTTTTGCCATGGAATTGTCCAAGCCCTGAAGATTATTTCATGCAATCTCGTTCCAAGAAAGGGAATTCTCTCAAAACACTAAAGTAATCGGCGTGTGGATGTATCTGTTGGTTCTCAGACCTTGCTTTCAAAAGAGCCCTGCAATCGGTTCACTGCTCACCTAGAACAAGCATTAACATGGAGAATTGTTGGCACCAACAGGAATCTTATTTTAGTGGAGTGTTTCTGGCTTTGAGTGCAGAGGCCCTCGGCTCAATTCCAAGATGATCCTTCTCAGGGTGATGATACAAATGCATTGTCACCTTTACGTTTAATGTCAGAATCATTTATTTCCAGTTGGTGGTGTAAGAATGTTTGCAACAGTATGGCGATTTTTCCTAGCCATGCATGAATGAAAGCATATCACTCGCCTTTAGGTGTTTTTCTAATACATTGATATTTGCATCTTCCTTCCTAGCCTGCATGTTTGACTATCTTACAGGCTGCATGTAATAAGTATCACATCAGGGCCCTTCTTCTACTCAATTCACAACTGTTCTATCACGACATAGATAAGAAAGCTGCATCTGCTTTTGTTGTGTAGTGGTAATCAGGTTTACCTGACGTGTGAAAGCCCCATGCTTTGAAAGTACACAGTAACAAAGAAAGCGATGACTTTTATAAAAAGGTGTCATGTGTGTCTCTTACTTTGCACAAAAAGTGCCAGAGATGACTTCATTTGCAGTCACTTGAAAAGTAGGGATTCTCCAATAAATGGTAAATGGTTGAAACAAATCTGAAGAAATGCATGACATACCTGTGTGTGTGTGTGTATGCATGTATGTATATATAGGGAGAGAGAGAGCGTCAATATAAACAGACTTTATTTCAATCAAGCTGTCTTTTCTATCCTTCAGGAGCAGAATGTTCTGATCATCAGCGCTCCAGAATGTAGTGTTTTCTTGGCAAGCATCACATATTGTGATGTGTTAGCTAAAAGTTCCATATCCTAGAGACTGATATATTCCTCTGTACTTGTACCTTGGGGATTCATCAAAACCTGGCATCATAAGCAGCTTTCTACTGCCACAGACTGGACAGCGAAACAATTTAAAATATCCCAGAAAAAGAAAATAAGCATGCTTAATCAGAGCTTTCTGGACAGGAAGGACATTTGAGCAAGTGAGGAATAAGCACTGCTTTTGTTAATTTGCATAGGCAGAATAGAGACTTCTGGGAAAAGGCCGAAATTACAGTCACAGAAAATGGCTGCATCTATAGAGAACGCTAAGAAGTGTTGGCAGCTTTTCCTCTGACCCTGGCCACTTTTACAAGCAATCCTATGATAGTCAGCAGGACCCACCCTAAAAAGGAAGGGGCATCCACTTGGACCCTTTCCACCTTTTCTAAATCTCGCCTGATCGAGCACTGATTGAGCAGATAAGCACATGTAATTCTCATTTCAGAAAGTTATTGGTTAGCTTGCTGCTAGCAGCTCAGTTATGTTATGATGTTAGAGGCTATGCAAGGAATGCTTTAGTCCAGCGATATGCAGTTTTTATTGCGCCTTGCATTCAGCAGGAAGATCTTTAGCTTGAATCTGTGGCCTAGGTATTCACCTTGGTATTTCTTTTGGCACAAAGTGAAGGAGTATTTGAGATAAAATGCACAATGTGTTTCTTATGCTGTTATGAACAACTTGTTACTCTTTCTCATTAAGCTTCAGCCACTGCAGAAATATATAAATAAGGGCTGACTTCCTGTAAGACGTGTCCAAAGCTGGGACGGAATAAAAGGAGACACTTGTAAATGATAGTGCTATCGTTTGAGAAAGGGTAAGTTGAGACTGACTTTCATGCGTATTCACAGACCAAGCATCATAAAGATACCAGCATGATCTTCATTGCGGGCTTAGAGCCGTTATTAGCTTTTGAGAGGTAAGAGGATTTTGAGGGCTCGTTAGTCTAGGGGTATGATTCTCGCTTTGGGTGCGAGAGGTCCCGGGTTCAAATCCCGGACGAGCCCTTTTCTTGGTACTCTTTTCAAGTTGTTTTGAAGTTTGCGTTTCAAAACCAACATCAATTTTTTCTTTGCAGTAGTGGATAATTCTTTGCTAGAGTCTCATGCTTCAGCCCTGCCCAGTCTGAGCTAATACCAAACATCTGGTCTTGCATGGCATGTACGAGCGTTCAGCTAGGGATGTCGGGCAGGTTGCATGAAAGAAATCTAAAGCCAGAGGCCCATGGAATAGCCAGTTCGGAGCAGTTTCATTACAGAAAAATCAACTGTAGGTATCTGTTTCTGTAGTGTAGTGGTTATCACGTTCGCCTCACATGCGAAAGGTCCCCGGTTCGAAACCGGGCAGAAACAGTTGTTATATTGTGTTGGCTACAATGTTGATAGGTGCCGTTTTGCCATGGAATTGTCCAAGCCCTGAAGATTATTTCATGCAATCTCGTTCCAAGAAAGGGAATTCTCTCAAAACACTAAAGTAATCGGCGTGTGGATGTATCTGTTGGTTCTCAGACCTTGCTTTCAAAAGAGCCCTGCAATCGGTTCACTGCTCACCTAGAACAAGCATTAACATGGAGAATTGTTGGCACCAACAGGAATCTTATTTTAGTGGAGTGTTTCTGGCTTTGAGTGCAGAGGCCCTCGGCTCAATTCCAAGATGATCCTTCTCAAGGTGATGATACAAATGCATTGTCACCTTTACGTTTAATGTCAGAATCATTTATTTCCAGTTGGTGGTGTAAGAATGTTTGCAACAGTATGGCGATTTTTCCTAGCCATGCATGAATGAAAGCATATCATTCGCCTTTAGGTGTTTTTCTAATACATTGATATTTGCATCTTCCTTCCTAGCCTGCATGTTTGACTATCTTACAGGCTGCATGTAATAAGTATCACATCAGGGCCCTTCTTCTACTCAATTCACAACTGTTCTATCACGACATAGATAAGAAAGCTGCATCTGCTTTTGTTGTGTAGTGGTAATCAGGTTTACCTGACGTGTGAAAGCCCCATGCTTTGAAAGTACACAGTAACAAAGAAACCGATGACTTTTATAAAAAGGTGTCATGTGTGTCTCTTACTTTGCACAAAAAGTGCCAGAGATGACTTCATTTGCAGTCACTTGAAAAGTAGGGATTCTCCAATAAATGGTAAATGGTTGAAACAAATCTGAAGAAATGCATGACATACCTGTGTGTGTGTGTGTGTGTACGCATGTATGTATATATAGGGAGAGAGAGAGCGTCAATATAAACAGACTTTATTTCAATCAAGCTGTCTTTTCTATCCTTCAGGAGCAGAATGTTCTGATCATCAGCGCTCCAGAATGTAGTGTTTTCTTGGCAAGCATCACATATTGTGATGTTTTAGCTAAAAGTTCCATATCCTAGAGACTGATATATTCCTCTGTACTTGTACCTTGGGGATTCATCAAAACCTGGCATCATAAGCAGCTTTCTACTGCCACAGACTGGACAGCGAAACAATTTAAAATATCCCAGAAAAAGAAAATAAGCATGCTTAATCAGAGCTTTCTGGACAGGAAGGACATTTGAGCAAGTGAGGAATAAGCACTGCTTTTGTTAATTTGCATAGGCAGAATAGAGACTTCTGGGAAAAGGCCGAAATTACAGTCACAGAAAATGGCTGCATCTATAGAGAACGCTAAGAAGTGTTGGCAGCTTTTCCTCTGACCCTGGCCACTTTTACAAGCAATCCTATGATAGTCAGCAGGACCCACCCTAAAAAGGAAGGGGCATCCACTTGGACCCTTTCCACCTTTTCTAAATCTTGCCTGATCGAGCCCTGATCGAGCCGATAAGCACATGTCATTCTCATTTCAGAAAGGTATTGGTTAGCTTGCTGCTAGCAGCTCAGTTATGTTATGATGTTAGAGGCTATGCAAGGAATGCTTTAGTCCAGCGATATGCAGTTTTTATTGCGCCTTGCATTCAGCAGGAAGATCTTTAGCTTGAATCTGTGGCCTAGGTATTCACCTTGGTATTTTTTTTGGCACAAAGTGAAGGAGTATTTGAGAGAAAATGCACAATGTGTTTCTTATGTTGTTATGAACAACTTGTTACTCTTTCTCATTAAGCTTCAGCCACTGCAGAAATATATAAATAAGGGCTGACTTCCTGTAAGACGTGTCCAAAGCTGGGACGGAATAAAAGGAGACACTTGTAAATGATAGTGCTATCGTTTGAGAAAGGGTAAGTTGAGACTGACTTTCATGCGTATTCACAGACCAAGCATCATAAAGATACCAGCATGATCTTCATTGCGGGCTTAGAGCCGGTATTAGCTTTTGAGAGGTAAGAGGATTTTGAGGGCTCGTTGGTCTATGGGTATGATTCTCGCTTTGGGTGCGAGATGTCCCAGGTTCAAATCCCGGACGAGCCCTTTTCTTGGTACTCTTTTCAAGTTGTTTTGAAGTTTGCGTTTCAAAACCAACATCAATTTTTTCTTTGCAGTAGTGGATAATTCTTTGCTAGAGTCTCATGCTTCAGCCCTGCCCAGTCTGAGCTAATACCAAACATCTGGTCTTGCATGGCATGTACGAGCGTTCAGCTAGGGATGTCGGGCAGGTTGCATGAAAGAAATCTAAAGCCAGAGGCCCATGGAATAGCCAGTTCGGAGCAGTTTCATTACAGAAAAATCAACTGTAGGTATCTGTTTCTGTAGTGTAGTGGTTATCACGTTCGCCTCACACGCGAAAGGTCCCCGGTTCGAAACCGGGCAGAAACAGTTGTTATATTGTGTTGGCTACAATGTTGATAGGTGCCGTTTTGCCATGGAATTGTCCAAGCCCTGAAGATTATTTCATGCAATCTCGTTCCAAGAAAGGGAATTCTCTCAAAACACTAAAGAAATCGGCGTGTGGATGTATCTGTTGGTTCTCAGACCTTGCTTTCAAAAGAGCCCTGCAATCGGTTCACTGCTCACCTAGAACAAGCATTAACATGGAGAATTGTTGGCACCAACAGGAATCTTATTTTAGTGGAGTGTTTCTGGCTTTGAGTGCAGAGGCCCTCGGCTCAATTCCAAGATGATCCTTCTCAGGGTGATGATACAAATGCATTGTCACCTTTACGTTTAATGTCAGAATCATTTATTTCCAGTTGGTGGTGTAAGAATGTTTGCAACAGTATGGCGATTTTTCCTAGCCATGCATGAATGAAAGCATATCACTCGCCTTTAGGTGTTTTTCTAATACATTGATATTTGCATCTGCCTTCCTAGCCTGCATGTTTGACTATCTTACAGGCTGCATGTAATAAGTATCACATCAGGGCCCTTCTTCTACTCAATTCACAACTGTTCTATCACGACATAGATAAGAAAGCTGCATCTGCTTTTGTTGTGTAGTGGTAATCAGGTTTACCTGACGTGTGAAAGCCCCATGCTTTGAAAGTACACAGTAACAAAGAAACCGATGACTTTTATAAAAAGGTGTCATGTGTGTCTCTTACTTTGCACAAAAAGTGCCAGAGATGACTTCATTTGCAGTCACTTGAAAAGTAGGGATTCTCCAATAAATGGTAAATGGTTGAAACAAATCTGAAGAAATGCATGACATACCTGTGTGTGTGTGTGTATGCATGTATGTATATATAGGGAGAGAGAGAGCGTCAATATAAACAGACTTTATTTCAATCAAGCTGTCTTTTCTATCCTTCAGGAGCAGAATGTTCTGATCATCAGCGCTCCAGAATGTAGTGTTTTCTTGGCAAGCATCACATATTGTGATGTGTTAGCTAAAAGTTCCATATCCTAGAGACTGATATATTCCTCTGTACTTGTACCTTGGGGATTCATCAAAACCTGACATCATAAGCAGCTTTCTACTGCCACAGACTGGACAGCGAAACAATTTAAAATATCCCAGAAAAAGAAAATAAGCATGCTTAATCAGAGCTTTCTGGACAGGAAGGACATTTGAGCAAGTGAGGAATAAGCACTGCTTTTGTTAATTTGCATAGGCAGAATAGAGACTTCTGGGAAAAGGCCGAAATTACAGTCACAGAAAATGGCTGCATCTATAGAGAACGCTAAGAAGTGTTGGCAGCTTTTCCTCTGACCCTGGCCACTTTTACAAGCAATCCTATGATAGTCAGCAGGACCCACCCTAAAAAGGAAGGGGCATCCACTTGGACCCTTTCCACCTTTTCTAAATCTCGCCTGATCGAGCCTGATTGAGCACTGATTGAGCAGATAAGCACATGTCATTCTCATTTCAGAAAGGTATTGGTTAGCTTGCTGCTAGCAGCTCAGTTATGTTATGATGTTAGAGGCTATGCAAGGAATGCTTTAGTCCAGCGATATGCAGTTTTTATTGCGCCTTGCATTCAGCAGGAAGATCTTTAGCTTGAATCTGTGGCCTAGGTATTCACCTTGGTATTTCTTTTGGCACAAAGTGAAGGAGTATTTAAGAGAAAATGCACAATGTGTTTCTTATGTTGTTATGAACAACTTGTTACTCTTTCTCATTAAGCTTCAGCCACTGAAGAAATATATAAATAAGGGCTGACTTCCTGTAAGACGTGTCCAAAGCTGGGACGGAATAAAAGGAGACACTTGTAAATGATAGTGCTATCGTTTGAGAAAGGGTAAGTTGAGACTGACTTTCATGCGTATTCACAGACCAAGCATCATAAAGATACCAGCATGATCTTCATTGCGGGCTTAGAGCCGGTATTAGCTTTTGAGAGGTAAGAGGATTTTGAGGGCTCGTTGGTCTAGGGGTATGATTCTCGCTTTGGGTGCGAGAGGTCCCGGGTTCAAATCCCGGACGAGCCCTTTTCTTGGTACTCTTTTCAAGTTGTTTTGAAGTTTGCGTTTCAAAACCAACATCAATTTTTTCTTTGCAGTAGTGGATAATTCTTTGCTAGAGTCTCATGCTTCAGCCCTGCCCAGTCTGAGCTAATACCAAACATCTGGTCTTGCATGGCATGTACGAGCGTTCAGCTAGGGATGTCGGGCAGGTTGCATGAAAGAAATCTAAAGCCAGAGGCCCATGGAATAGCCAGTTCGGAGCAGTTTCATTACAGAAAAATCAACTGTAGGTATCTGTTTCTGTAGTGTAGTGGTTATCACGTTCGCCTCACACGCGAAAGGTCCCCGGTTCGAAACCGGGCAGAAACAGTTGTTATATTGTGTTGGCTACAATGTTGATAGGTGCCGTTTTGCCATGGAATTGTCCAAGCCCTGAAGATTATTTCATGCAATCTCGTTCCAAGAAAGGGAATTCTCTCAAAACACTAAAGTAATCGGCGTGTGGATGTATCTGTTGGTTCTCAGACCTTGCTTTCAAAAGAGCCCTGCAATCGGTTCACTGCTCACCTAGAACAAGCATTAACATGGAGAATTGTTGGCACCAACAGGAATCTTATTTTAGTGGAGTGTTTCTGGCTTTGAGTGCAGAGGCCCTCGGCTCAATTCCAAGATGATCCTTCTCAAGGTGATGATACAAATGCATTGTCACCTTTACGTTTAATGTCAGAATCATTTATTTCCAGTTGGTGGTGTAAGAATGTTTGCAACAGTATGGCGATTTTTCCTAGCCATGCATGAATGAAAGCATATCACTCGCCTTTAGGTGTTTTTCTAATACATTGATATTTGCATCTTCCTTCTTAGCCTGCATGTTTGACTATCTTACAGGCTGCATGTAATAAGTATCACATCAGGGCCCTTCTTCTACTCAATTCACAACTGTTCTATCACGACATAGATAAGAAAGCTGCATCTGCTTTTGTTGTGTAGTGGTAATCAGGTTTACCTGACGTGTGAAAGCCCCATGCTTTGAAAGTACACAGTAACAAAGAAAGCGATGACTTTTATAAAAAGGTGTCATGTGTGTCTCTTACTTTGCACAAAAAGTGCCAGAGATGACTTCATTTGCAGTCACTTGAAAAGTAGGGATTCTCCAATAAATGGTAAATGGTTGAAACAAATCTGAAGAAATGCATGACATACCTGTGTGTGTGTGTGTATGCATGTATGTATATATAGGGAGAGAGAGAGTGTCAATATAAACAGACTTTATTTCAATCAAGCTGTCTTTTCTATCCTTCAGGAGCAGAATGTTCTGATCATCAGCGCTCCAGAATGTAGTGTTTTCTTGGCAAGCATCACATATTGTGATGTGTTAGCTAAAAGTTCCATATCCTAGAGACTGATATATTCCTCTGTACTTGTACCTTGGGGATTCATCAAAACCTGGCATCATAAGCAGCTTTCTACTGCCACAGACTGGACAGCGAAACAATTTAAAATATCCCAGAAAAAGAAAATAAGCATGCTTAATCAGAGCTTTCTGGACAGGAAGGACATTTGAGCAAGTGAGGAATAAGCACTGCTTTTGTTAATTTGCATAGGCAGAATAGAGACTTCTGGGAAAAGGCCGAAATTACAGTCACAGAAAATGGCTGCATCTATAGAGAACGCTAAGAAGTGTTGGCAGCTTTTCCTCTGACCCTGGCCACTTTTACAAGCAATCCTATGATAGTCAGCAGGACCCACCCTAAAAAGGAAGGGGCATCCACTTGGACCCTTTCCACCTTTTCTAAATCTCGCCTGATCGAGCACTGATTGAGCAGATAAGCACATGTAATTCTCATTTCAGAAAGTTATTGGTTAGCTTGCTGCTAGCAGCTCAGTTATGTTATGATGTTAGAGGCTATGCAAGGAATGCTTTAGTCCAGCGATATGCAGTTTTTATTGCGCCTTGCATTCAGCAGGAAGATCTTTAGCTTGAATCTGTGGCCTAGGTATTCACCTTGGTATTTCTTTTGGCACAAAGTGAAGGAGTATTTGAGAGAAAATGCACAATGTGTTTCTTATGCTGTTATGAACAACTTGTTACTCTTTCTCATTAAGCTTCAGCCACTGCAGAAATATATAAATAAGGGCTGACTTCCTGTAAGACGTGTCCAAAGCTGGGACGGAATAAAAGGAGACACTTGTAAATGATAGTGCTATCGTTTGAGAAAGGGTAAGTTGAGACTGACTTTCATGCGTATTCACAGACCAAGCATCATAAAGATACCAGCATGATCTTCATTGCGGGCTTAGAGCCGTTATTAGCTTTTGAGAGGTAAGAGGATTTTGAGGGCTCGTTAGTCTAGGGGTATGATTCTCGCTTTGGGTGCGAGAGGTCCCGGGTTCAAATCCCGGACGAGCCCTTTTCTTGGTACTCTTTTCAAGTTGTTTTGAAGTTTGCGTTTCAAAACCAACATCAATTTTTTCTTTGCAGTAGTGGATAATTCTTTGCTAGAGTCTCATGCTTCAGCCCTGCCCAGTCTGAGCTAATACCAAACATCTGGTCTTGCATGGCATGTACGAGCGTTCAGCTAGGGATGTCGGGCAGGTTGCATGAAAGAAATCTAAAGCCAGAGGCCCATGGAATAGCCAGTTCGGAGCAGTTTCATTACAGAAAAATCAACTGTAGGTATCTGTTTCTGTAGTGTAGTGGTTATCACGTTCGCCTCACATGCGAAAGGTCCCCGGTTCGAAACCGGGCAGAAACAGTTGTTATATTGTGTTGGCTACAATGTTGATAGGTGCCGTTTTGCCATGGAATTGTCCAAGCCCTGAAGATTATTTCATGCAATCTCGTTCCAAGAAAGGGAATTCTCTCAAAACACTAAAGTAATCGGCGTGTGGATGTATCTGTTGGTTCTCAGACCTTGCTTTCAAAAGAGCCCTGCAATCGGTTCACTGCTCACCTAGAACAAGCATTAACATGGAGAATTGTTGGCACCAACAGGAATCTTATTTTAGTGGAGTGTTTCTGGCTTTGAGTGCAGAGGCCCTCGGCTCAATTCCAAGATGATCCTTCTCAAGGTGATGATACAAATGCATTGTCACCTTTACGTTTAATGTCAGAATCATTTATTTCCAGTTGGTGGTGTAAGAATGTTTGCAACAGTATGGCGATTTTTCCTAGCCATGCATGAATGAAAGCATATCACTCGCCTTTAGGTGTTTTTCTAATACATTGATATTTGCATCTTCCTTCCTAGCCTGCATGTTTGACTATCTTACAGGCTGCATGTAATAAGTATCACATCAGGGCCCTTCTTCTACTCAATTCACAACTGTTCTATCACGACATAGATAAGAAAGCTGCATCTGCTTTTGTTGTGTAGTGGTAATCAGGTTTACCTGACGTGTGAAAGCCCCATGCTTTGAAAGTACACAGTAACAAAGAAACCGATGACTTTTATAAAAAGGTGTCATGTGTGTCTCTTACTTTGCACAAAAAGTGCCAGAGATGACTTCATTTGCAGTCACTTGAAAAGTAGGGATTCTCCAATAAATGGTAAATGGTTGAAACAAATCTGAAGAAATGCATGACATACCTGTGTGTGTGTGTGTGTGTACGCATGTATGTATATATAGGGAGAGAGAGAGCGTCAATATAAACAGACTTTATTTCAATCAAGCTGTCTTTTCTATCCTTCAGGAGCAGAATGTTCTGATCATCAGCGCTCCAGAATGTAGTGTTTTCTTGGCAAGCATCACATATTGTGATGTTTTAGCTAAAAGTTCCATATCCTAGAGACTGATATATTCCTCTGTACTTGTACCTTGGGGATTCATCAAAACCTGGCATCATAAGCAGCTTTCTACTGCCACAGACTGGACAGCGAAACAATTTAAAATATCCCAGAAAAAGAAAATAAGCATGCTTAATCAGAGCTTTCTGGACAGGAAGGACATTTGAGCAAGTGAGGAATAAGCACTGCTTTTGTTAATTTGCATAGGCAGAATAGAGACTTCTGGGAAAAGGCCGAAATTACAGTCACAGAAAATGGCTGCATCTATAGAGAACGCTAAGAAGTGTTGGCAGCTTTTCCTCTGACCCTGGCCACTTTTACAAGCAATCCTATGATAGTCAGCAGGACCCACCCTAAAAAGGAAGGGGCATCCACTTGGACCCTTTCCACCTTTTCTAAATCTCGCCTGATCGAGCCCTGATCGAGCCGATAAGCACATGTCATTCTCATTTCAGAAAGGTATTGGTTAGCTTGCTGCTAGCAGCTCAGTTATGTTATGATGTTAGAGGCTATGCAAGGAATGCTTTAGTCCAGCGATATGCAGTTTTTATTGCGCCTTGCATTCAGCAGGAAGATCTTTAGCTTGAATCTGTGGCCTAGGTATTCACCTTGGTATTTTTTTTGGCACAAAGTGAAGGAGTATTTGAGAGAAAATGCACAATGTGTTTCTTATGTTGTTATGAACAACTTGTTACTCTTTCTCATTAAGCTTCAGCCACTGCAGAAATATATAAATAAGGGCTGACTTCCTGTAAGACGTGTCCAAAGCTGGGACGGAATAAAAGGAGACACTTGTAAATGATAGTGCTATCGTTTGAGAAAGGGTAAGTTGAGACTGACTTTCATGCGTATTCACAGACCAAGCATCATAAAGATACCAGCATGATCTTCATTGCGGGCTTAGAGCCGGTATTAGCTTTTGAGAGGTAAGAGGATTTTGAGGGCTCGTTGGTCTAGGGGTATGATTCTCGCTTTGGGTGCGAGAGGTCCCGGGTTCAAATCCCGGACGAGCCCTTTTCTTGGTACTCTTTTCAAGTTGTTTTGAAGTTTGCGTTTCAAAACCAACATCAATTTTTTCTTTGCAGTAGTGGATAATTCTTTGCTAGAGTCTCATGCTTCAGCCCTGCCCAGTCTGAGCTAATACCAAACATCTGGTCTTGCATGGCATGTACGAGCGTTCAGCTAGGGATGTCGGGCAGGTTGCATGAAAGAAATCTAAAGCCAGAGGCCCATGGAATAGCCAGTTCGGAGCAGTTTCATTACAGAAAAATCAACTGTAGGTATCTGTTTCTGTAGTGTAGTGGTTATCACGTTCGCCTCACACGCGAAAGGTCCCCGGTTCGAAACCGGGCAGAAACAGTTGTTATATTGTGTTGGCTACAATGTTGATAGGTGCCGTTTTGCCATGGAATTGTCCAAGCCCTGAAGATTATTTCATGCAATCTCGTTCCAAGAAAGGGAATTCTCTCAAAACACTAAAGTAATCGGCGTGTGGATGTATCTGTTGGTTCTCAGACCTTGCTTTCAAAAGAGCCCTGCAATCGGTTCACTGCTCACCTAGAACAAGCATTAACATGGAGAATTGTTGGCACCAACAGGAATCTTATTTTAGTGGAGTGTTTCTGGCTTTGAGTGCAGAGGCCCTCGGCTCAATTCCAAGATGATCCTTCTCAAGGTGATGATACAAATGCATTGTCACCTTTACGTTTAATGTCAGAATCATTTATTTCCAGTTGGTGGTGTAAGAATGTTTGCAACAGTATGGCGATTTTTCCTAGCCATGCATGAATGAAAGCATATCACTCGCCTTTAGGTGTTTTTCTAATACATTGATATTTGCATCTTCCTTCTTAGCCTGCATGTTTGACTATCTTACAGGCTGCATGTAATAAGTATCACATCAGGGCCCTTCTTCTACTCAATTCACAACTGTTCTATCACGACATAGATAAGAAAGCTGCATCTGCTTTTGTTGTGTAGTGGTAATCAGGTTTACCTGACGTGTGAAAGCCCCATGCTTTGAAAGTACACAGTAACAAAGAAAGCGATGACTTTTATAAAAAGGTGTCATGTGTGTCTCTTACTTTGCACAAAAAGTGCCAGAGATGACTTCATTTGCAGTCACTTGAAAAGTAGGGATTCTCCAATAAATGGTAAATGGTTGAAACAAATCTGAAGAAATGCATGACATACCTGTGTGTGTGTGTGTATGCATGTATGTATATATAGGGAGAGAGAGAGTGTCAATATAAACAGACTTTATTTCAATCAAGCTGTCTTTTCTATCCTTCAGGAGCAGAATGTTCTGATCATCAGCGCTCCAGAATGTAGTGTTTTCTTGGCAAGCATCACATATTGTGATGTGTTAGCTAAAAGTTCCATATCCTAGAGACTGATATATTCCTCTGTACTTGTACCTTGGGGATTCATCAAAACCTGGCATCATAAGCAGCTTTCTACTGCCACAGACTGGACAGCGAAACAATTTAAAATATCCCAGAAAAAGAAAATAAGCATGCTTAATCAGAGCTTTCTGGACAGGAAGGACATTTGAGCAAGTGAGGAATAAGCACTGCTTTTGTTAATTTGCATAGGCAGAATAGAGACTTCTGGGAAAAGGCCGAAATTACAGTCACAGAAAATGGCTGCATCTATAGAGAACGCTAAGAAGTGTTGGCAGCTTTTCCTCTGACCCTGGCCACTTTTACAAGCAATCCTATGATAGTCAGCAGGACCCACCCTAAAAAGGAAGGGGCATCCACTTGGACCCTTTCCACCTTTTCTAAATCTCGCCTGATCGAGCACTGATTGAGCAGATAAGCACATGTAATTCTCATTTCAGAAAGTTATTGGTTAGCTTGCTGCTAGCAGCTCAGTTATGTTATGATGTTAGAGGCTATGCAAGGAATGCTTTAGTCCAGCGATATGCAGTTTTTATTGCGCCTTGCATTCAGCAGGAAGATCTTTAGCTTGAATCTGTGGCCTAGGTATTCACCTTGGTATTTCTTTTGGCACAAAGTGAAGGAGTATTTGAGAGAAAATGCACAATGTGTTTCTTATGCTGTTATGAACAACTTGTTACTCTTTCTCATTAAGCTTCAGCCACTGCAGAAATATATAAATAAGGGCTGACTTCCTGTAAGACGTGTCCAAAGCTGGGACGGAATAAAAGGAGACACTTGTAAATGATAGTGCTATCGTTTGAGAAAGGGTAAGTTGAGACTGACTTTCATGCGTATTCACAGACCAAGCATCATAAAGATACCAGCATGATCTTCATTGCGGGCTTAGAGCCGTTATTAGCTTTTGAGAGGTAAGAGGATTTTGAGGGCTCGTTAGTCTAGGGGTATGATTCTCGCTTTGGGTGCGAGAGGTCCCGGGTTCAAATCCCGGACGAGCCCTTTTCTTGGTACTCTTTTCAAGTTGTTTTGAAGTTTGCGTTTCAAAACCAACATCAATTTTTTCTTTGCAGTAGTGGATAATTCTTTGCTAGAGTCTCATGCTTCAGCCCTGCCCAGTCTGAGCTAATACCAAACATCTGGTCTTGCATGGCATGTACGAGCGTTCAGCTAGGGATGTCGGGCAGGTTGCATGAAAGAAATCTAAAGCCAGAGGCCCATGGAATAGCCAGTTCGGAGCAGTTTCATTACAGAAAAATCAACTGTAGGTATCTGTTTCTGTAGTGTAGTGGTTATCACGTTCGCCTCACATGCGAAAGGTCCCCGGTTCGAAACCGGGCAGAAACAGTTGTTATATTGTGTTGGCTACAATGTTGATAGGTGCCGTTTTGCCATGGAATTGTCCAAGCCCTGAAGATTATTTCATGCAATCTCGTTCCAAGAAAGGGAATTCTCTCAAAACACTAAAGTAATCGGCGTGTGGATGTATCTGTTGGTTCTCAGACCTTGCTTTCAAAAGAGCCCTGCAATCGGTTCACTGCTCACCTAGAACAAGCATTAACATGGAGAATTGTTGGCACCAACAGGAATCTTATTTTAGTGGAGTGTTTCTGGCTTTGAGTGCAGAGGCCCTCGGCTCAATTCCAAGATGATCCTTCTCAAGGTGATGATACAAATGCATTGTCACCTTTACGTTTAATGTCAGAATCATTTATTTCCAGTTGGTGGTGTAAGAATGTTTGCAACAGTATGGCGATTTTTCCTAGCCATGCATGAATGAAAGCATATCACTCGCCTTTAGGTGTTTTTCTAATACATTGATATTTGCATCTTCCTTCCTAGCCTGCATGTTTGACTATCTTACAGGCTGCATGTAATAAGTATCACATCAGGGCCCTTCTTCTACTCAATTCACAACTGTTCTATCACGACATAGATAAGAAAGCTGCATCTGCTTTTGTTGTGTAGTGGTAATCAGGTTTACCTGACGTGTGAAAGCCCCATGCTTTGAAAGTACACAGTAACAAAGAAACCGATGACTTTTATAAAAAGGTGTCATGTGTGTCTCTTACTTTGCACAAAAAGTGCCAGAGATGACTTCATTTGCAGTCACTTGAAAAGTAGGGATTCTCCAATAAATGGTAAATGGTTGAAACAAATCTGAAGAAATGCATGACATACCTGTGTGTGTGTGTGTGTGTACGCATGTATGTATATATAGGGAGAGAGAGAGCGTCAATATAAACAGACTTTATTTCAATCAAGCTGTCTTTTCTATCCTTCAGGAGCAGAATGTTCTGATCATCAGCGCTCCAGAATGTAGTGTTTTCTTGGCAAGCATCACATATTGTGATGTTTTAGCTAAAAGTTCCATATCCTAGAGACTGATATATTCCTCTGTACTTGTACCTTGGGGATTCATCAAAACCTGGCATCATAAGCAGCTTTCTACTGCCACAGACTGGACAGCGAAACAATTTAAAATATCCCAGAAAAAGAAAATAAGCATGCTTAATCAGAGCTTTCTGGACAGGAAGGACATTTGAGCAAGTGAGGAATAAGCACTGCTTTTGTTAATTTGCATAGGCAGAATAGAGACTTCTGGGAAAAGGCCGAAATTACAGTCACAGAAAATGGCTGCATCTATAGAGAACGCTAAGAAGTGTTGGCAGCTTTTCCTCTGACCCTGGCCACTTTTACAAGCAATCCTATGATAGTCAGCAGGACCCACCCTAAAAAGGAAGGGGCATCCACTTGGACCCTTTCCACCTTTTCTAAATCTCGCCTGATCGAGCCCTGATCGAGCCGATAAGCACATGTCATTCTCATTTCAGAAAGGTATTGGTTAGCTTGCTGCTAGCAGCTCAGTTATGTTATGATGTTAGAGGCTATGCAAGGAATGCTTTAGTCCAGCGATATGCAGTTTTTATTGCGCCTTGCATTCAGCAGGAAGATCTTTAGCTTGAATCTGTGGCCTAGGTATTCACCTTGGTATTTTTTTTGGCACAAAGTGAAGGAGTATTTGAGAGAAAATGCACAATGTGTTTCTTATGTTGTTATGAACAACTTGTTACTCTTTCTCATTAAGCTTCAGCCACTGCAGAAATATATAAATAAGGGCTGACTTCCTGTAAGACGTGTCCAAAGCTGGGACGGAATAAAAGGAGACACTTGTAAATGATAGTGCTATCGTTTGAGAAAGGGTAAGTTGAGACTGACTTTCATGCGTATTCACAGACCAAGCATCATAAAGATACCAGCATGATCTTCATTGCGGGCTTAGAGCCGGTATTAGCTTTTGAGAGGTAAGAGGATTTTGAGGGCTCGTTGGTCTAGGGGTATGATTCTCGCTTTGGGTGCGAGAGGTCCCAGGTTCAAATCCCGGACGAGCCCTTTTCTTGGTACTCTTTTCAAGTTGTTTTGAAGTTTGCGTTTCAAAACCAACATCAATTTTTTCTTTGCAGTAGTGGATAATTCTTTGCTAGAGTCTCATGCTTCAGCCCTGCCCAGTCTGAGCTAATACCAAACATCTGGTCTTGCATGGCATGTACGAGCGTTCAGCTAGGGATGTCGGGCAGGTTGCATGAAAGAAATCTAAAGCCAGAGGCCCATGGAATAGCCAGTTCGGAGCAGTTTCATTACAGAAAAATCAACTGTAGGTATCTGTTTCTGTAATGTAGTGGTTATCACGTTCGCCTCACACGTGAAAGGTCCCCGGTTCGAAACCGGGCAGAAACAGTTGTTATATTGTGTTGGCTACAATGTTGATAGGTGCCGTTTTGCCATGGAATTGTCCAAGCCCTGAAGATTATTTCATGCAATCTCGTTCCAAGAAAGGGAATTCTCTCAAAACACTAAAGTAATCGGCGTGTGGATGTATCTGTTGGTTCTCAGACCTTGCTTTCAAAAGAGCCCTGCAATCGGTTCACTGCTCACCTAGAACAAGCATTAACATGGAGAATTGTTGGCACCAACAGGAATCTTATTTTAGTGGAGTGTTTCTGGCTTTGAGTGCAGAGGCCCTCGGCTCAATTCCAAGATGATCCTTCTCAAGGTGATGATACAAATGCATTGTCACCTTTACGTTTAATGTCAGAATCATTTATTTCCAGTTGGTGGTGTAAGAATGTTTGCAACAGTATGGCGATTTTTCCTAGCCATGCATGAATGAAAGCATATCACTCGCCTTTAGGTGTTTTTCTAATACATTGATATTTGCATCTTCCTTCTTAGCCTGCATGTTTGACTATCTTACAGGCTGCATGTAATAAGTATCACATCAGGGCCCTTCTTCTACTCAATTCACAACTGTTCTATCACGACATAGATAAGAAAGCTGCATCTGCTTTTGTTGTGTAGTGGTAATCAGGTTTACCTGACGTGTGAAAGCCCCATGCTTTGAAAGTACACAGTAACAAAGAAACCGATGACTTTTATAAAAAGGTGTCATGTGTGTCTCTTACTTTGCACAAAAAGTGCCAGAGATGACTTCATTTGCAGTCACTTGAAAAGTAGGGATTCTCCAATAAATGGTAAATGGTTGAAACAAATCTGAAGAAATGCATGACATACCTGTGTGTGTGTGTGTATGCATGTATGTATATATAGGGAGAGAGAGAGCGTCAATATAAACAGACTTTATTTCAATCAAGCTGTCTTTTCTATCCTTCAGGAGCAGAATGTTCTGATCATCAGCGCTCCAGAATGTAGTGTTTTCTTGGCAAGCATCACATATTGTGATGTGTTAGCTAAAAGTTCCATATCCTAGAGACTGATATATTCCTCTGTACTTGTACCTTGGGGATTCATCAAAACCTGGCATCATAAGCAGCTTTCTACTGCCACAGACTGGACAGCGAAACAATTTAAAATATCCCAGAAAAAGAAAATAAGCATGCTTAATCAGAGCTTTCTGGACAGGAAGGACATTTGAGCAAGTGAGGAATAAGCACTGCTTTTGTTAATTTGCATAGGCAGAATAGAGACTTCTGGGAAAAGGCCGAAATTACAGTCACAGAAAATGGCTGCATCTATAGAGAACGCTAAGAAGTGTTGGCAGCTTTTCCTCTGACTCTGGCCACTTTTACAAGCAATCCTATGATAGTCAGCAGGACCCACCCTAAAAAGGAAGGGGCATCCACTTGGACCCTTTCCACCTTTTCTAAATCTCGCCTGATCGAGCACTGATTGAGCAGATAAGCACATGTAATTCTCATTTCAGAAAGGTATTGGTTAGCTTGCTGCTAGCAGCTCAGTTATGTTATGATGTTAGAGGCTATGCAAGGAATGCTTTAGTCCAGCGATATGCAGTTTTTATTGCGCCTTGCATTCAGCAGGAAGATCTTTAGCTTGAATCTGTGGCCTAGGTATTCACCTTGGTATTTCTTTTGGCACAAAGTGAAGGAGTATTTAAGAGAAAATGCACAATGTGTTTCTTATGTTGTTATGAACAACTTGTTACTCTTTCTCATTAAGCTTCAGCCACTGAAGAAATATATAAATAAGGGCTGACTTCCTGTAAGACGTGTCCAAAGCTGGGACGGAATAAAAGGAGACACTTGTAAATGATAGTGCTATCGTTTGAGAAAGGGTAAGTTGAGACTGACTTTCATGCGTATTCACAGACCAAGCATCATAAAGATACCAGCATGATCTTCATTGCGGGCTTAGAGCCGGTATTAGCTTTTGAGAGGTAAGAGGATTTTGAGGGCTCGTTGGTCTAGGGGTATGATTCTCGCTTTGGGTGCGAGAGGTCCCGGCTTCAAATCCCGGACGAGCCCTTTTCTTGGTACTCTTTTCAAGTTGTTTTGAAGTTTGCGTTTCAAAACCAACATCAATTTTTTCTTTGCAGTAGTGGATAATTCTTTGCTAGAGTCTCATGCTTCAGCCCTGCCCAGTCTGAGCTAATACCAAACATCTGGTCTTGCATGGCATGTACGAGCGTTCAGCTAGGGATGTCGGGCAGGTTGCATGAAAGAAATCTAAAGCCAGAGGCCCATGGAATAGCCAGTTCGGAGCAGTTTCATTACAGAAAAATCAACTGTAGGTATCTGTTTCTGTAGTGTAGTGGTTATCACGTTCGCCTCACACGCGAAAGGTCCCCGGTTCGAAACCGGGCAGAAACAGTTGTTATATTGTGTTGGCTACAATGTTGATAGGTGCCGTTTTGCCATGGAATTGTCCATGCCCTGAAGATTATTTCATGCAATCTCGTTCCAAGAAAGGGAATTCTCTCAAAACACTAAAGTAATCGGCGTGTGGATGTATCTGTTGGTTCTCAGACCTTGCTTTCAAAAGAGCCCTGCAATCGGTTCACTGCTCACCTAGAACAAGCATTAACATGGAGAATTGTTGGCACCAACAGGAATCTTATTTTAGTGGAGTGTTTCTGGCTTTGAGTGCAGAGGCCCTCGGCTCAATTCCAAGATGATCCTTCTCAAGGTGATGATACAAATGCATTGTCACCTTTACGTTTAATGTCAGAATCATTTATTTCCAGTTGGTGGTGTAAGAATGTTTGCAACAGTATGGCGATTTTTCCTAGCCATGCATGAATGAAAGCATATCACTCGCCTTTAGGTGTTTTTCTAATACATTGATATTTGCATCTTCCTTCCTAGCCTGCATGTTTGACTATCTTACAGGCTGCATGTAATAAGTATCACATCAGGGCCCTTCTTCTACTCAATTCACAACTGTTCTATCACGACATAGATAAGAAAGCTGCATCTGCTTTTGTTGTGTAGTGGTAATCAGGTTTACCTGACGTGTGAAAGCCCCATGCTTTGAAAGTACACAGTAACAAAGAAACCGATGACTTTTATAAAAAGGTGTCATGTGTGTCTCTTACTTTGCACAAAAAGTGCCAGAGATGACTTCATTTGCAGTCACTTGAAAAGTAGGGATTCTCCAATAAATGGTAAATGGTTGAAACAAATCTGAAGAAATGCATGACATACCTGTGTGTGTGTGTGTACGCATGTATGTATATATAGGGAGAGAGAGAGCGTCAATATAAACAGACTTTATTTCAATCAAGCTGTCTTTTCTATCCTTCAGGAGCAGAATGTTCTGATCATCAGCGCTCCAGAATGTAGTGTTTTCTTGGCAAGCATCACATATTGTGATGTTTTAGCTAAAAGTTCCATATCCTAGAGACTGATATATTCCTCTGTACTTGTACCTTGGGGATTCATCAAAACCTGGCATCATAAGCAGCTTTCTACTGCCACAGACTGGACAGCGAAACAATTTAAAATATCCCAGAAAAAGAAAATAAGCATGCTTAATCAGAGCTTTCTGGACAGGAAGGACATTTGAGCAAGTGAGGAATAAGCACTGCTTTTGTTAATTTGCATAGGCAGAATAGAGACTTCTGGGAAAAGGCCGAAATTACAGTCACAGAAAATGGCTGCATCTATAGAGAACGCTAAGAAGTGTTGGCAGCTTTTCCTCTGACCCTGGCCACTTTTACAAGCAATCCTATGATAGTCAGCAGGACCCACCCTAAAAAGGAAGGGGCATCCACTTGGACCCTTTCCACCTTTTCTAAATCTCGCCTGATCGAGCCCTGATCGAGCCGATAAGCACATGTCATTCTCATTTCAGAAAGGTATTGGTTAGCTTGCTGCTAGCAGCTCAGTTATGTTATGATGTTAGAGGCTATGCAAGGAATGCTTTAGTCCAGCGATATGCAGTTTTTATTGCGCCTTGCATTCAGCAGGAAGATCTTTAGCTTGAATCTGTGGCCTAGGTATTCACCTTGGTATTTTTTTTGGCACAAAGTGAAGGAGTATTTGAGAGAAAATGCACAATGTGTTTCTTATGTTGTTATGAACAACTTGTTACTCTTTCTCATTAAGCTTCAGCCACTGCAGAAATATATAAATAAGGGCTGACTTCCTGTAAGACGTGTCCAAAGCTGGGACGGAATAAAAGGAGACACTTGTAAATGATAGTGCTATCGTTTGAGAAAGGGTAAGTTGAGACTGACTTTCATGCGTATTCACAGACCAAGCATCATAAAGATACCAGCATGATCTTCATTGCGGGCTTAGAGCCGTTATTAGCTTTTGAGAGGTAAGAGGATTTTGAGGGCTCGTTAGTCTAGGGGTATGATTCTCGCTTTGGGTGCGAGAGGTCCCGGGTTCAAATCCCGGACGAGCCCTTTTCTTGGTACTCTTTTCAAGTTGTTTTGAAGTTTGCGTTTCAAAACCAACATCAATTTTTTCTTTGCAGTAGTGGATAATTCTTTGCTAGAGTCTCATGCTTCAGCCCTGCCCAGTCTGAGCTAATACCAAACATCTGGTCTTGCATGGCATGTACGAGCGTTCAGCTAGGGATGTCGGGCAGGTTGCATGAAAGAAATCTAAAGCCAGAGGCCCATGGAATAGCCAGTTCGGAGCAGTTTCATTACAGAAAAATCAACTGTAGGTATCTGTTTCTGTAGTGTAGTGGTTATCACGTTCGCCTCACATGCGAAAGGTCCCCGGTTCGAAACCGGGCAGAAACAGTTGTTATATTGTGTTGGCTACAATGTTGATAGGTGCCGTTTTGCCATGGAATTGTCCAAGCCCTGAAGATTATTTCATGCAATCTCGTTCCAAGAAAGGGAATTCTCTCAAAACACTAAAGTAATCGGCGTGTGGATGTATCTGTTGGTTCTCAGACCTTGCTTTCAAAAGAGCCCTGCAATCGGTTCACTGCTCACCTAGAACAAGCATTAACATGGAGAATTGTTGGCACCAACAGGAATCTTATTTTAGTGGAGTGTTTCTGGCTTTGAGTGCAGAGGCCCTCGGCTCAATTCCAAGATGATCCTTCTCAAGGTGATGATACAAATGCATTGTCAGCTTTACGTTTAATGTCAGAATCATTTATTTCCAGTTGGTGGTGTAAGAATGTTTGCAACAGTATGGCGATTTTTCCTAGCCATGCATGAATGAAAGCATATCACTCGCCTTTAGGTGTTTTTCTAATACATTGATATTTGCATCTTCCTTCCTAGCCTGCATGTTTGACTATCTTACAGGCTGCATGTAATAAGTATCACATCAGGGCCCTTCTTCTACTCAATTCACAACTGTTCTATCACGACATAGATAAGAAAGCTGCATCTGCTTTTGTTGTGTAGTGGTAATCAGGTTTACCTGACGTGTGAAAGCCCCATGCTTTGAAAGTACACAGTAACAAAGAAACCGATGACTTTTATAAAAAGGTGTCATGTGTGTCTCTTACTTTGCACAAAAAGTGCCAGAGATGACTTCATTTGCAGTCACTTGAAAAGTAGGGATTCTCCAATAAATGGTAAATGGTTGAAACAAATCTGAAGAAATGCATGACATACCTGTGTGTGTGTGTGTGTGTACGCATGTATGTATATATAGGGAGAGAGAGAGCGTCAATATAAACAGACTTTATTTCAATCAAGCTGTCTTTTCTATCCTTCAGGAGCAGAATGTTCTGATCATCAGCGCTCCAGAATGTAGTGTTTTCTTGGCAAGCATCACATATTGTGATGTTTTAGCTAAAAGTTCCATATCCTAGAGACTGATATATTCCTCTGTACTTGTACCTTGGGGATTCATCAAAACCTGGCATCATAAGCAGCTTTCTACTGCCACAGACTGGACAGCGAAACAATTTAAAATATCCCAGAAAAAGAAAATAAGCATGCTTAATCAGAGCTTTCTGGACAGGAAGGACATTTGAGCAAGTGAGGAATAAGCACTGCTTTTGTTAATTTGCATAGGCAGAATAGAGACTTCTGGGAAAAGGCCGAAATTACAGTCACAGAAAATGGCTGCATCTATAGAGAACGCTAAGAAGTGTTGGCAGCTTTTCCTCTGACCCTGGCCACTTTTACAAGCAATCCTATGAAAGTCAGCAGGACCCACCCTAAAAAGGAAGGGGCATCCACTTGGACCCTTTCCACCTTTTCTAAATCTCGCCTGATCGAGCCCTGATCGAGCCGATAAGCACATGTCATTCTCATTTCAGAAAGGTATTGGTTAGCTTGCTGCTAGCAGCTCAGTTATGTTATGATGTTAGAGGCTATGCAAGGAATGCTTTAGTCCAGCGATATGCAGTTTTTATTGCGCCTTGCATTCAGCAGGAAGATCTTTAGCTTGAATCTGTGGCCTAGGTATTCACCTTGGTATTTTTTTTGGCACAAAGTGAAGGAGTATTTGAGAGAAAATGCACAATGTGTTTCTTATGTTGTTATGAACAACTTGTTACTCTTTCTCATTAAGCTTCAGCCACTGCAGAAATATATAAATAAGGGCTGACTTCCTGTAAGACGTGTCCAAAGCTGGGACGGAATAAAAGGAGACACTTGTAAATGATAGTGCTATCGTTTGAGAAAGGGTAAGTTGAGACTGACTTTCATGCGTATTCACAGACCAAGCATCATAAAGATACCAGCATGATCTTCATTGCGGGCTTAGAGCCGGTATTAGCTTTTGAGAGGTAAGAGGATTTTGAGGGCTCGTTGGTCTATGGGTATGATTCTCGCTTTGGGTGCGAGAGGTCCCAGGTTCAAATCCCGGACGAGCCCTTTTCTTGGTACTCTTTTCAAGTTGTTTTGAAGTTTGCGTTTCAAAACCAACATCAATTTTTTCTTTGCAGTAGTGGATAATTCTTTGCTAGAGTCTCATGCTTCAGCCCTGCCCAGTCTGAGCTAATACCAAACATCTGGTCTTGCATGGCATGTACGAGCGTTCAGCTAGGGATGTCGGGCAGGTTGCATGAAAGAAATCTAAAGCCAGAGGCCCATGGAATAGCCAGTTCGGAGCAGTTTCATTACAGAAAAATCAACTGTAGGTATCTGTTTCTGTAGTGTAGTGGTTATCACGTTCGCCTCACACGCGAAAGGTCCCCGGTTCGAAACCGGGCAGAAACAGTTGTTATATTGTGTTGGCTACAATGTTGATAGGTGCCGTTTTGCCATGGAATTGTCCAAGCCCTGAAGATTATTTCATGCAATCTCGTTCCAAGAAAGGGAATTCTCTCAAAACACTAAAGAAATCGGCGTGTGGATGTATCTGTTGGTTCTCAGACCTTGCTTTCAAAAGAGCCCTGCAATCGGTTCACTGCTCACCTAGAACAAGCATTAACATGGAGAATTGTTGGCACCAACAGGAATCTTATTTTAGTGGAGTGTTTCTGGCTTTGAGTGCAGAGGCCCTCGGCTCAATTCCAAGATGATCCTTCTCAGGGTGATGATACAAATGCATTGTCACCTTTACGTTTAATGTCAGAATCATTTATTTCCAGTTGGTGGTGTAAGAATGTTTGCAACAGTATGGCGATTTTTCCTAGCCATGCATGAATGAAAGCATATCACTCGCCTTTAGGTGTTTTTCTAATACATTGATATTTGCATCTGCCTTCCTAGCCTGCATGTTTGACTATCTTACAGGCTGCATGTAATAAGTATCACATCAGGGCCCTTCTTCTACTCAATTCACAACTGTTCTATCACGACATAGATAAGAAAGCTGCATCTGCTTTTGTTGTGTAGTGGTAATCAGGTTTACCTGACGTGTGAAAGCCCCATGCTTTGAAAGTACACAGTAACAAAGAAACCGATGACTTTTATAAAAAGGTGTCATGTGTGTCTCTTACTTTGCACAAAAAGTGCCAGAGATGACTTCATTTGCAGTCACTTGAAAAGTAGGGATTCTCCAATAAATGGTAAATGGTTGAAACAAATCTGAAGAAATGCATGACATACCTGTGTGTGTGTGTGTAT
This sequence comes from Triturus cristatus, assembly GCF_964204655.1. NCBI lineage: Eukaryota > Metazoa > Chordata > Amphibia > Caudata > Salamandridae > Triturus > Triturus cristatus. Next base: position 738,654,592 of record NC_140591.1, on the reverse strand, counting down.
GCATGTATGTATATATAGGGAGAGAGAGAGCGTCAATATAAACAGACTTTATTTCAATCAAGCTGTCTTTTCTATCCTTCAGGAGCAGAATGTTCTGATCATCAGCGCTCCAGAATGTAGTGTTTTCTTGGCAAGCATCACATATTGTGATGTGTTAGCTAAAAGTTCCATATCCTAGAGACTGATATATTCCTCTGTACTTGTACCTTGGGGATTCATCAAAACCTGGCATCATAAGCAGCTTTCTACTGCCACAGACTGGACAGCGAAACAATTTAAAATATCCCAGAAAAAGAAAATAAGCATGCTTAATCAGAGCTTTCTGGACAGGAAGGACATTTGAGCAAGTGAGGAATAAGCACTGCTTTTGTTAATTTGCATAGGCAGAATAGAGACTTCTGGGAAAAGGCCGAAATTACAGTCACAGAAAATGGCTGCATCTATAGAGAACGCTAAGAAGTGTTGGCAGCTTTTCCTCTGACCCTGGCCACTTTTACAAGCAATCCTATGATAGTCAGCAGGACCCACCCTAAAAAGGAAGGGGCATCCACTTGGACCCTTTCCACCTTTTCTAAATCTCGCCTGATCGAGCCCTGATCGAGCCGATAAGCACATGTCATTCTCATTTCAGAAAGGTATTGGTTAGCTTGCTGCTAGCAGCTCAGTTATGTTATGATGTTAGAGGCTATGCAAGGAATGCTTTAGTCCAGCGATATGCAGTTTTTATTGCGCCTTGCATTCAGCAGGAAGATCTTTAGCTTGAATCTGTGGCCTAGGTATTCACCTTGGTATTTTTTTTGGCACAAAGTGAAGGAGTATTTGAGAGAAAATGCACAATGTGTTTCTTATGTTGTTATGAACAACTTGTTACTCTTTCTCATTAAGCTTCAGCCACTGCAGAAATATATAAATAAGGGCTGACTTCCTGTAAGACGTGTCCAAAGCTGGGACGGAATAAAAGGAGACACTTGTAAATGATAGTGCTATCGTTTGAGAAAGGGTAAGTTGAGACTGACTTTCATGCGTATTCACAGACCAAGCATCATAAAGATACCAGCATGATCTTCATTGCGGGCTTAGAGCCGGTATTAGCTTTTGAGAGGTAAGAGGATTTTGAGGGCTTGTTGGTCTAGGGGTATGATTCTCGCTTTGGGTGCGAGAGGTCCCAGGTTCAAATCCCGGACGAGCCCTTTTCTTGGTACTCTTTTCAAGTTGTTTTGAAGTTTGCGTTTCAAAACCAACATCAATTTTTTCTTTGCAGTAGTGGATAATTCTTTGCTAGAGTCTCATGCTTCAGCCCTGCCCAGTCTGAGCTAATACCAAACATCTGGTCTTGCATGGCATGTACGAGCGTTCAGCTAGGGATGTCGGGCAGGTTGCATGAAAGAAATCTAAAGCCAGAGGCCCATGGAATAGCCAGTTCGGAGCAGTTTCATTACAGAAAAATCAACTGTAGGTATCTGTTTCTGTAATGTAGTGGTTATCACGTTCGCCTCACACGTGAAAGGTCCCCGGTTCGAAACCGGGCAGAAACAGTTTTTATATTGTGTTGGCTACAATGTTGATAGGTGCCGTTTTGCCATGGAATTGTCCAAGCCCTGAAGATTATTTCATGCAATCTCGTTCCAAGAAAGGGAATTCTCTCAAAACACTAAAGTAATCGGCGTGTGGATGTATCTGTTGGTTCTCAGACCTTGCTTTCAAAAGAGCCCTGCAATCGGTTCACTGCTCACCTAGAACAAGCATTAACATGGAGAATTGTTGGCACCAACAGGAATCTTATTTTAGTGGAGTGTTTCTGGCTTTGAGTGCAGAGGCCCTCGGCTCAATTCCAAGATGATCCTTCTCAGGGTGATGATACAAATGCATTGTCACCTTTACGTTTAATGTCAGAATCATTTATTTCCAGTTGGTGGTGTAAGAATGTTTGCAACAGTATGGCGATTTTTCCTAGCCATGCATGAATGAAAGCATATCACTCGCCTTTAGGTGTTTTTCTAATACATTGATATTTGCATCTTCCTTCCTAGCCTGCATGTTTGACTATCTTACAGGCTGCATGTAATAAGTATCACATCAGGGCCCTTCTTCTACTCAATTCACAACTGTTCTATCACGACATAGATAAGAAAGCTGCATCTGCTTTTGTTGTGTAGTGGTAATCAGGTTTACCTGACGTGTGAAAGCCCCATGCTTTGAAAGTACACAGTAACAAAGAAAGCGATGACTTTTATAAAAAGGTGTCATGTGTGTCTCTTACTTTGCACAAAAAGTGCCAGAGATGACTTCATTTGCAGTCACTTGAAAAGTAGGGATTCTCCAATAAATGGTAAATGGTTGAAACAAATCTGAAGAAATGCATGACATACCTGTGTGTGTGTGTGTATGCATGTATGTATATATAGGGAGAGAGAGAGCGTCAATATAAACAGACTTTATTTCAATCAAGCTGTCTTTTCTATCCTTCAGGAGCAGAATGTTCTGATCATCAGCGCTCCAGAATGTAGTGTTTTCTTGGCAAGCATCACATATTGTGATGTGTTAGCTAAAAGTTCCATATCCTAGAGACTGATATATTCCTCTGTACTTGTACCTTGGGGATTCATCAAAACCTGGCATCATAAGCAGCTTTCTACTGCCACAGACTGGACAGCGAAACAATTTAAAATATCCCAGAAAAAGAAAATAAGCATGCTTAATCAGAGCTTTCTGGACAGGAAGGACATTTGAGCAAGTGAGGAATAAGCACTGCTTTTGTTAATTTGCATAGGCAGAATAGAGACTTCTGGGAAAAGGCCGAAATTACAGTCACAGAAAATGGCTGCATCTATAGAGAACGCTAAGAAGTGTTGGCAGCTTTTCCTCTGACCCTGGCCACTTTTACAAGCAATCCTATGATAGTCAGCAGGACCCACCCTAAAAAGGAAGGGGCATCCACTTGGACCCTTTCCACCTTTTCTAAATCTCGCCTGATCGAGCACTGATTGAGCAGATAAGCACATGTAATTCTCATTTCAGAAAGTTATTGGTTAGCTTGCTGCTAGCAGCTCAGTTATGTTATGATGTTAGAGGCTATGCAAGGAATGCTTTAGTCCAGCGATATGCAGTTTTTATTGCGCCTTGCATTCAGCAGGAAGATCTTTAGCTTGAATCTGTGGCCTAGGTATTCACCTTGGTATTTCTTTTGGCACAAAGTGAAGGAGTATTTGAGATAAAATGCACAATGTGTTTCTTATGCTGTTATGAACAACTTGTTACTCTTTCTCATTAAGCTTCAGCCACTGCAGAAATATATAAATAAGGGCTGACTTCCTGTAAGACGTGTCCAAAGCTGGGACGGAATAAAAGGAGACACTTGTAAATGATAGTGCTATCGTTTGAGAAAGGGTAAGTTGAGACTGACTTTCATGCGTATTCACAGACCAAGCATCATAAAGATACCAGCATGATCTTCATTGCGGGCTTAGAGCCGTTATTAGCTTTTGAGAGGTAAGAGGATTTTGAGGGCTCGTTAGTCTAGGGGTATGATTCTCGCTTTGGGTGCGAGAGGTCCCGGGTTCAAATCCCGGACGAGCCCTTTTCTTGGTACTCTTTTCAAGTTGTTTTGAAGTTTGCGTTTCAAAACCAACATCAATTTTTTCTTTGCAGTAGTGGATAATTCTTTGCTAGAGTCTCATGCTTCAGCCCTGCCCAGTCTGAGCTAATACCAAACATCTGGTCTTGCATGGCATGTACGAGCGTTCAGCTAGGGATGTCGGGCAGGTTGCATGAAAGAAATCTAAAGCCAGAGGCCCATGGAATAGCCAGTTCGGAGCAGTTTCATTACAGAAAAATCAACTGTAGGTATCTGTTTCTGTAGTGTAGTGGTTATCACGTTCGCCTCACATGCGAAAGGTCCCCGGTTCGAAACCGGGCAGAAACAGTTGTTATATTGTGTTGGCTACAATGTTGATAGGTGCCGTTTTGCCATGGAATTGTCCAAGCCCTGAAGATTATTTCATGCAATCTCGTTCCAAGAAAGGGAATTCTCTCAAAACACTAAAGTAATCGGCGTGTGGATGTATCTGTTGGTTCTCAGACCTTGCTTTCAAAAGAGCCCTGCAATCGGTTCACTGCTCACCTAGAACAAGCATTAACATGGAGAATTGTTGGCACCAACAGGAATCTTATTTTAGTGGAGTGTTTCTGGCTTTGAGTGCAGAGGCCCTCGGCTCAATTCCAAGATGATCCTTCTCAAGGTGATGATACAAATGCATTGTCACCTTTACGTTTAATGTCAGAATCATTTATTTCCAGTTGGTGGTGTAAGAATGTTTGCAACAGTATGGCGATTTTTCCTAGCCATGCATGAATGAAAGCATATCATTCGCCTTTAGGTGTTTTTCTAATACATTGATATTTGCATCTTCCTTCCTAGCCTGCATGTTTGACTATCTTACAGGCTGCATGTAATAAGTATCACATCAGGGCCCTTCTTCTACTCAATTCACAACTGTTCTATCACGACATAGATAAGAAAGCTGCATCTGCTTTTGTTGTGTAGTGGTAATCAGGTTTACCTGACGTGTGAAAGCCCCATGCTTTGAAAGTACACAGTAACAAAGAAACCGATGACTTTTATAAAAAGGTGTCATGTGTGTCTCTTACTTTGCACAAAAAGTGCCAGAGATGACTTCATTTGCAGTCACTTGAAAAGTAGGGATTCTCCAATAAATGGTAAATGGTTGAAACAAATCTGAAGAAATGCATGACATACCTGTGTGTGTGTGTGTGTGTACGCATGTATGTATATATAGGGAGAGAGAGAGCGTCAATATAAACAGACTTTATTTCAATCAAGCTGTCTTTTCTATCCTTCAGGAGCAGAATGTTCTGATCATCAGCGCTCCAGAATGTAGTGTTTTCTTGGCAAGCATCACATATTGTGATGTTTTAGCTAAAAGTTCCATATCCTAGAGACTGATATATTCCTCTGTACTTGTACCTTGGGGATTCATCAAAACCTGGCATCATAAGCAGCTTTCTACTGCCACAGACTGGACAGCGAAACAATTTAAAATATCCCAGAAAAAGAAAATAAGCATGCTTAATCAGAGCTTTCTGGACAGGAAGGACATTTGAGCAAGTGAGGAATAAGCACTGCTTTTGTTAATTTGCATAGGCAGAATAGAGACTTCTGGGAAAAGGCCGAAATTACAGTCACAGAAAATGGCTGCATCTATAGAGAACGCTAAGAAGTGTTGGCAGCTTTTCCTCTGACCCTGGCCACTTTTACAAGCAATCCTATGATAGTCAGCAGGACCCACCCTAAAAAGGAAGGGGCATCCACTTGGACCCTTTCCACCTTTTCTAAATCTTGCCTGATCGAGCCCTGATCGAGCCGATAAGCACATGTCATTCTCATTTCAGAAAGGTATTGGTTAGCTTGCTGCTAGCAGCTCAGTTATGTTATGATGTTAGAGGCTATGCAAGGAATGCTTTAGTCCAGCGATATGCAGTTTTTATTGCGCCTTGCATTCAGCAGGAAGATCTTTAGCTTGAATCTGTGGCCTAGGTATTCACCTTGGTATTTTTTTTGGCACAAAGTGAAGGAGTATTTGAGAGAAAATGCACAATGTGTTTCTTATGTTGTTATGAACAACTTGTTACTCTTTCTCATTAAGCTTCAGCCACTGCAGAAATATATAAATAAGGGCTGACTTCCTGTAAGACGTGTCCAAAGCTGGGACGGAATAAAAGGAGACACTTGTAAATGATAGTGCTATCGTTTGAGAAAGGGTAAGTTGAGACTGACTTTCATGCGTATTCACAGACCAAGCATCATAAAGATACCAGCATGATCTTCATTGCGGGCTTAGAGCCGGTATTAGCTTTTGAGAGGTAAGAGGATTTTGAGGGCTCGTTGGTCTATGGGTATGATTCTCGCTTTGGGTGCGAGATGTCCCAGGTTCAAATCCCGGACGAGCCCTTTTCTTGGTACTCTTTTCAAGTTGTTTTGAAGTTTGCGTTTCAAAACCAACATCAATTTTTTCTTTGCAGTAGTGGATAATTCTTTGCTAGAGTCTCATGCTTCAGCCCTGCCCAGTCTGAGCTAATACCAAACATCTGGTCTTGCATGGCATGTACGAGCGTTCAGCTAGGGATGTCGGGCAGGTTGCATGAAAGAAATCTAAAGCCAGAGGCCCATGGAATAGCCAGTTCGGAGCAGTTTCATTACAGAAAAATCAACTGTAGGTATCTGTTTCTGTAGTGTAGTGGTTATCACGTTCGCCTCACACGCGAAAGGTCCCCGGTTCGAAACCGGGCAGAAACAGTTGTTATATTGTGTTGGCTACAATGTTGATAGGTGCCGTTTTGCCATGGAATTGTCCAAGCCCTGAAGATTATTTCATGCAATCTCGTTCCAAGAAAGGGAATTCTCTCAAAACACTAAAGAAATCGGCGTGTGGATGTATCTGTTGGTTCTCAGACCTTGCTTTCAAAAGAGCCCTGCAATCGGTTCACTGCTCACCTAGAACAAGCATTAACATGGAGAATTGTTGGCACCAACAGGAATCTTATTTTAGTGGAGTGTTTCTGGCTTTGAGTGCAGAGGCCCTCGGCTCAATTCCAAGATGATCCTTCTCAGGGTGATGATACAAATGCATTGTCACCTTTACGTTTAATGTCAGAATCATTTATTTCCAGTTGGTGGTGTAAGAATGTTTGCAACAGTATGGCGATTTTTCCTAGCCATGCATGAATGAAAGCATATCACTCGCCTTTAGGTGTTTTTCTAATACATTGATATTTGCATCTGCCTTCCTAGCCTGCATGTTTGACTATCTTACAGGCTGCATGTAATAAGTATCACATCAGGGCCCTTCTTCTACTCAATTCACAACTGTTCTATCACGACATAGATAAGAAAGCTGCATCTGCTTTTGTTGTGTAGTGGTAATCAGGTTTACCTGACGTGTGAAAGCCCCATGCTTTGAAAGTACACAGTAACAAAGAAACCGATGACTTTTATAAAAAGGTGTCATGTGTGTCTCTTACTTTGCACAAAAAGTGCCAGAGATGACTTCATTTGCAGTCACTTGAAAAGTAGGGATTCTCCAATAAATGGTAAATGGTTGAAACAAATCTGAAGAAATGCATGACATACCTGTGTGTGTGTGTGTATGCATGTATGTATATATAGGGAGAGAGAGAGCGTCAATATAAACAGACTTTATTTCAATCAAGCTGTCTTTTCTATCCTTCAGGAGCAGAATGTTCTGATCATCAGCGCTCCAGAATGTAGTGTTTTCTTGGCAAGCATCACATATTGTGATGTGTTAGCTAAAAGTTCCATATCCTAGAGACTGATATATTCCTCTGTACTTGTACCTTGGGGATTCATCAAAACCTGGCATCATAAGCAGCTTTCTACTGCCACAGACTGGACAGCGAAACAATTTAAAATATCCCAGAAAAAGAAAATAAGCATGCTTAATCAGAGCTTTCTGGACAGGAAGGACATTTGAGCAAGTGAGGAATAAGCACTGCTTTTGTTAATTTGCATAGGCAGAATAGAGACTTCTGGGAAAAGGCCGAAATTACAGTCACAGAAAATGGCTGCATCTATAGAGAACGCTAAGAAGTGTTGGCAGCTTTTCCTCTGACCCTGGCCACTTTTACAAGCAATCCTATGATAGTCAGCAGGACCCACCCTAAAAAGGAAGGGGCATCCACTTGGACCCTTTCCACCTTTTCTAAATCTCGCCTGATCGAGCCCTGATCGAGCCGATAAGCACATGTCATTCTCATTTCAGAAAGGTATTGGTTAGCTTGCTGCTAGCAGCTCAGTTATGTTATGATGTTAGAGGCTATGCAAGGAATGCTTTAGTCCAGCGATATGCAGTTTTTATTGCGCCTTGCATTCAGCAGGAAGATCTTTAGCTTGAATCTGTGGCCTAGGTATTCACCTTGGTATTTTTTTTGGCACAAAGTGAAGGAGTATTTGAGAGAAAATGCACAATGTGTTTCTTATGTTGTTATGAACAACTTGTTACTCTTTCTCATTAAGCTTCAGCCACTGCAGAAATATATAAATAAGGGCTGACTTCCTGTAAGACGTGTCCAAAGCTGGGACGGAATAAAAGGAGACACTTGTAAATGATAGTGCTATCGTTTGAGAAAGGGTAAGTTGAGACTGACTTTCATGCGTATTCACAGACCAAGCATCATAAAGATACCAGCATGATCTTCATTGCGGGCTTAGAGCCGGTATTAGCTTTTGAGAGGTAAGAGGATTTTGAGGGCTTGTTGGTCTAGGGGTATGATTCTCGCTTTGGGTGCGAGAGGTCCCAGGTTCAAATCCCGGACGAGCCCTTTTCTTGGTACTCTTTTCAAGTTGTTTTGAAGTTTGCGTTTCAAAACCAACATCAATTTTTTCTTTGCAGTAGTGGATAATTCTTTGCTAGAGTCTCATGCTTCAGCCCTGCCCAGTCTGAGCTAATACCAAACATCTGGTCTTGCATGGCATGTACGAGCGTTCAGCTAGGGATGTCGGGCAGGTTGCATGAAAGAAATCTAAAGCCAGAGGCCCATGGAATAGCCAGTTCGGAGCAGTTTCATTACAGAAAAATCAACTGTAGGTATCTGTTTCTGTAATGTAGTGGTTATCACGTTCGCCTCACACGTGAAAGGTCCCCGGTTCGAAACCGGGCAGAAACAGTTTTTATATTGTGTTGGCTACAATGTTGATAGGTGCCGTTTTGCCATGGAATTGTCCAAGCCCTGAAGATTATTTCATGCAATCTCGTTCCAAGAAAGGGAATTCTCTCAAAACACTAAAGTAATCGGCGTGTGGATGTATCTGTTGGTTCTCAGACCTTGCTTTCAAAAGAGCCCTGCAATCGGTTCACTGCTCACCTAGAACAAGCATTAACATGGAGAATTGTTGGCACCAACAGGAATCTTATTTTAGTGGAGTGTTTCTGGCTTTGAGTGCAGAGGCCCTCGGCTCAATTCCAAGATGATCCTTCTCAGGGTGATGATACAAATGCATTGTCACCTTTACGTTTAATGTCAGAATCATTTATTTCCAGTTGGTGGTGTAAGAATGTTTGCAACAGTATGGCGATTTTTCCTAGCCATGCATGAATGAAAGCATATCACTCGCCTTTAGGTGTTTTTCTAATACATTGATATTTGCATCTTCCTTCCTAGCCTGCATGTTTGACTATCTTACAGGCTGCATGTAATAAGTATCACATCAGGGCCCTTCTTCTACTCAATTCACAACTGTTCTATCACGACATAGATAAGAAAGCTGCATCTGCTTTTGTTGTGTAGTGGTAATCAGGTTTACCTGACGTGTGAAAGCCCCATGCTTTGAAAGTACACAGTAACAAAGAAAGCGATGACTTTTATAAAAAGGTGTCATGTGTGTCTCTTACTTTGCACAAAAAGTGCCAGAGATGACTTCATTTGCAGTCACTTGAAAAGTAGGGATTCTCCAATAAATGGTAAATGGTTGAAACAAATCTGAAGAAATGCATGACATACCTGTGTGTGTGTGTGTATGCATGTATGTATATATAGGGAGAGAGAGAGCGTCAATATAAACAGACTTTATTTCAATCAAGCTGTCTTTTCTATCCTTCAGGAGCAGAATGTTCTGATCATCAGCGCTCCAGAATGTAGTGTTTTCTTGGCAAGCATCACATATTGTGATGTGTTAGCTAAAAGTTCCATATCCTAGAGACTGATATATTCCTCTGTACTTGTACCTTGGGGATTCATCAAAACCTGGCATCATAAGCAGCTTTCTACTGCCACAGACTGGACAGCGAAACAATTTAAAATATCCCAGAAAAAGAAAATAAGCATGCTTAATCAGAGCTTTCTGGACAGGAAGGACATTTGAGCAAGTGAGGAATAAGCACTGCTTTTGTTAATTTGCATAGGCAGAATAGAGACTTCTGGGAAAAGGCCGAAATTACAGTCACAGAAAATGGCTGCATCTATAGAGAACGCTAAGAAGTGTTGGCAGCTTTTCCTCTGACCCTGGCCACTTTTACAAGCAATCCTATGATAGTCAGCAGGACCCACCCTAAAAAGGAAGGGGCATCCACTTGGACCCTTTCCACCTTTTCTAAATCTCGCCTGATCGAGCACTGATTGAGCAGATAAGCACATGTAATTCTCATTTCAGAAAGTTATTGGTTAGCTTGCTGCTAGCAGCTCAGTTATGTTATGATGTTAGAGGCTATGCAAGGAATGCTTTAGTCCAGCGATATGCAGTTTTTATTGCGCCTTGCATTCAGCAGGAAGATCTTTAGCTTGAATCTGTGGCCTAGGTATTCACCTTGGTATTTCTTTTGGCACAAAGTGAAGGAGTATTTGAGATAAAATGCACAATGTGTTTCTTATGCTGTTATGAACAACTTGTTACTCTTTCTCATTAAGCTTCAGCCACTGCAGAAATATATAAATAAGGGCTGACTTCCTGTAAGACGTGTCCAAAGCTGGGACGGAATAAAAGGAGACACTTGTAAATGATAGTGCTATCGTTTGAGAAAGGGTAAGTTGAGACTGACTTTCATGCGTATTCACAGACCAAGCATCATAAAGATACCAGCATGATCTTCATTGCGGGCTTAGAGCCGTTATTAGCTTTTGAGAGGTAAGAGGATTTTGAGGGCTCGTTAGTCTAGGGGTATGATTCTCGCTTTGGGTGCGAGAGGTCCCGGGTTCAAATCCCGGACGAGCCCTTTTCTTGGTACTCTTTTCAAGTTGTTTTGAAGTTTGCGTTTCAAAACCAACATCAATTTTTTCTTTGCAGTAGTGGATAATTCTTTGCTAGAGTCTCATGCTTCAGCCCTGCCCAGTCTGAGCTAATACCAAACATCTGGTCTTGCATGGCATGTACGAGCGTTCAGCTAGGGATGTCGGGCAGGTTGCATGAAAGAAATCTAAAGCCAGAGGCCCATGGAATAGCCAGTTCGGAGCAGTTTCATTACAGAAAAATCAACTGTAGGTATCTGTTTCTGTAGTGTAGTGGTTATCACGTTCGCCTCACATGCGAAAGGTCCCCGGTTCGAAACCGGGCAGAAACAGTTGTTATATTGTGTTGGCTACAATGTTGATAGGTGCCGTTTTGCCATGGAATTGTCCAAGCCCTGAAGATTATTTCATGCAATCTCGTTCCAAGAAAGGGAATTCTCTCAAAACACTAAAGTAATCGGCGTGTGGATGTATCTGTTGGTTCTCAGACCTTGCTTTCAAAAGAGCCCTGCAATCGGTTCACTGCTCACCTAGAACAAGCATTAACATGGAGAATTGTTGGCACCAACAGGAATCTTATTTTAGTGGAGTGTTTCTGGCTTTGAGTGCAGAGGCCCTCGGCTCAATTCCAAGATGATCCTTCTCAAGGTGATGATACAAATGCATTGTCACCTTTACGTTTAATGTCAGAATCATTTATTTCCAGTTGGTGGTGTAAGAATGTTTGCAACAGTATGGCGATTTTTCCTAGCCATGCATGAATGAAAGCATATCATTCGCCTTTAGGTGTTTTTCTAATACATTGATATTTGCATCTTCCTTCCTAGCCTGCATGTTTGACTATCTTACAGGCTGCATGTAATAAGTATCACATCAGGGCCCTTCTTCTACTCAATTCACAACTGTTCTATCACGACATAGATAAGAAAGCTGCATCTGCTTTTGTTGTGTAGTGGTAATCAGGTTTACCTGACGTGTGAAAGCCCCATGCTTTGAAAGTACACAGTAACAAAGAAACCGATGACTTTTATAAAAAGGTGTCATGTGTGTCTCTTACTTTGCACAAAAAGTGCCAGAGATGACTTCATTTGCAGTCACTTGAAAAGTAGGGATTCTCCAATAAATGGTAAATGGTTGAAACAAATCTGAAGAAATGCATGACATACCTGTGTGTGTGTGTGTGTGTACGCATGTATGTATATATAGGGAGAGAGAGAGCGTCAATATAAACAGACTTTATTTCAATCAAGCTGTCTTTTCTATCCTTCAGGAGCAGAATGTTCTGATCATCAGCGCTCCAGAATGTAGTGTTTTCTTGGCAAGCATCACATATTGTGATGTTTTAGCTAAAAGTTCCATATCCTAGAGACTGATATATTCCTCTGTACTTGTACCTTGGGGATTCATCAAAACCTGGCATCATAAGCAGCTTTCTACTGCCACAGACTGGACAGCGAAACAATTTAAAATATCCCAGAAAAAGAAAATAAGCATGCTTAATCAGAGCTTTCTGGACAGGAAGGACATTTGAGCAAGTGAGGAATAAGCACTGCTTTTGTTAATTTGCATAGGCAGAATAGAGACTTCTGGGAAAAGGCCGAAATTACAGTCACAGAAAATGGCTGCATCTATAGAGAACGCTAAGAAGTGTTGGCAGCTTTTCCTCTGACCCTGGCCACTTTTACAAGCAATCCTATGATAGTCAGCAGGACCCACCCTAAAAAGGAAGGGGCATCCACTTGGACCCTTTCCACCTTTTCTAAATCTTGCCTGATCGAGCCCTGATCGAGCCGATAAGCACATGTCATTCTCATTTCAGAAAGGTATTGGTTAGCTTGCTGCTAGCAGCTCAGTTATGTTATGATGTTAGAGGCTATGCAAGGAATGCTTTAGTCCAGCGATATGCAGTTTTTATTGCGCCTTGCATTCAGCAGGAAGATCTTTAGCTTGAATCTGTGGCCTAGGTATTCACCTTGGTATTTTTTTTGGCACAAAGTGAAGGAGTATTTGAGAGAAAATGCACAATGTGTTTCTTATGTTGTTATGAACAACTTGTTACTCTTTCTCATTAAGCTTCAGCCACTGCAGAAATATATAAATAAGGGCTGACTTCCTGTAAGACGTGTCCAAAGCTGGGACGGAATAAAAGGAGACACTTGTAAATGATAGTGCTATCGTTTGAGAAAGGGTAAGTTGAGACTGACTTTCATGCGTATTCACAGACCAAGCATCATAAAGATACCAGCATGATCTTCATTGCGGGCTTAGAGCCGGTATTAGCTTTTGAGAGGTAAGAGGATTTTGAGGGCTCGTTGGTCTATGGGTATGATTCTCGCTTTGGGTGCGAGATGTCCCAGGTTCAAATCCCGGACGAGCCCTTTTCTTGGTACTCTTTTCAAGTTGTTTTGAAGTTTGCGTTTCAAAACCAACATCAATTTTTTCTTTGCAGTAGTGGATAATTCTTTGCTAGAGTCTCATGCTTCAGCCCTGCCCAGTCTGAGCTAATACCAAACATCTGGTCTTGCATGGCATGTACGAGCGTTCAGCTAGGGATGTCGGGCAGGTTGCATGAAAGAAATCTAAAGCCAGAGGCCCATGGAATAGCCAGTTCGGAGCAGTTTCATTACAGAAAAATCAACTGTAGGTATCTGTTTCTGTAGTGTAGTGGTTATCACGTTCGCCTCACACGCGAAAGGTCCCCGGTTCGAAACCGGGCAGAAACAGTTGTTATATTGTGTTGGCTACAATGTTGATAGGTGCCGTTTTGCCATGGAATTGTCCAAGCCCTGAAGATTATTTCATGCAATCTCGTTCCAAGAAAGGGAATTCTCTCAAAACACTAAAGAAATCGGCGTGTGGATGTATCTGTTGGTTCTCAGACCTTGCTTTCAAAAGAGCCCTGCAATCGGTTCACTGCTCACCTAGAACAAGCATTAACATGGAGAATTGTTGGCACCAACAGGAATCTTATTTTAGTGGAGTGTTTCTGGCTTTGAGTGCAGAGGCCCTCGGCTCAATTCCAAGATGATCCTTCTCAGGGTGATGATACAAATGCATTGTCACCTTTACGTTTAATGTCAGAATCATTTATTTCCAGTTGGTGGTGTAAGAATGTTTGCAACAGTATGGCGATTTTTCCTAGCCATGCATGAATGAAAGCATATCACTCGCCTTTAGGTGTTTTTCTAATACATTGATATTTGCATCTGCCTTCCTAGCCTGCATGTTTGACTATCTTACAGGCTGCATGTAATAAGTATCACATCAGGGCCCTTCTTCTACTCAATTCACAACTGTTCTATCACGACATAGATAAGAAAGCTGCATCTGCTTTTGTTGTGTAGTGGTAATCAGGTTTACCTGACGTGTGAAAGCCCCATGCTTTGAAAGTACACAGTAACAAAGAAACCGATGACTTTTATAAAAAGGTGTCATGTGTGTCTCTTACTTTGCACAAAAAGTGCCAGAGATGACTTCATTTGCAGTCACTTGAAAAGTAGGGATTCTCCAATAAATGGTAAATGGTTGAAACAAATCTGAAGAAATGCATGACATACCTGTGTGTGTGTGTGTATGCATGTATGTATATATAGGGAGAGAGAGAGCGTCAATATAAACAGACTTTATTTCAATCAAGCTGTCTTTTCTATCCTTCAGGAGCAGAATGTTCTGATCATCAGCGCTCCAGAATGTAGTGTTTTCTTGGCAAGCATCACATATTGTGATGTGTTAGCTAAAAGTTCCATATCCTAGAGACTGATATATTCCTCTGTACTTGTACCTTGGGGATTCATCAAAACCTGGCATCATAAGCAGCTTTCTACTGCCACAGACTGGACAGCGAAACAATTTAAAATATCCCAGAAAAAGAAAATAAGCATGCTTAATCAGAGCTTTCTGGACAGGAAGGACATTTGAGCAAGTGAGGAATAAGCACTGCTTTTGTTAATTTGCATAGGCAGAATAGAGACTTCTGGGAAAAGGCCGAAATTACAGTCACAGAAAATGGCTGCATCTATAGAGAACGCTAAGAAGTGTTGGCAGCTTTTCCTCTGACCCTGGCCACTTTTACAAGCAATCCTATGATAGTCAGCAGGACCCACCCTAAAAAGGAAGGGGCATCCACTTGGACCCTTTCCACCTTTTCTAAATCTCGCCTGATCGAGCCCTGATCGAGCCGATAAGCACATGTCATTCTCATTTCAGAAAGGTATTGGTTAGCTTGCTGCTAGCAGCTCAGTTATGTTATGATGTTAGAGGCTATGCAAGGAATGCTTTAGTCCAGCGATATGCAGTTTTTATTGCGCCTTGCATTCAGCAGGAAGATCTTTAGCTTGAATCTGTGGCCTAGGTATTCACCTTGGTATTTTTTTTGGCACAAAGTGAAGGAGTATTTGAGAGAAAATGCACAATGTGTTTCTTATGTTGTTATGAACAACTTGTTACTCTTTCTCATTAAGCTTCAGCCACTGCAGAAATATATAAATAAGGGCTGACTTCCTGTAAGACGTGTCCAAAGCTGGGACGGAATAAAAGGAGACACTTGTAAATGATAGTGCTATCGTTTGAGAAAGGGTAAGTTGAGACTGACTTTCATGCGTATTCACAGACCAAGCATCATAAAGATACCAGCATGATCTTCATTGCGGGCTTAGAGCCGGTATTAGCTTTTGAGAGGTAAGAGGATTTTGAGGGCTTGTTGGTCTAGGGGTATGATTCTCGCTTTGGGTGCGAGAGGTCCCAGGTTCAAATCCCGGACGAGCCCTTTTCTTGGTACTCTTTTCAAGTTGTTTTGAAGTTTGCGTTTCAAAACCAACATCAATTTTTTCTTTGCAGTAGTGGATAATTCTTTGCTAGAGTCTCATGCTTCAGCCCTGCCCAGTCTGAGCTAATACCAAACATCTGGTCTTGCATGGCATGTACGAGCGTTCAGCTAGGGATGTCGGGCAGGTTGCATGAAAGAAATCTAAAGCCAGAGGCCCATGGAATAGCCAGTTCGGAGCAGTTTCATTACAGAAAAATCAACTGTAGGTATCTGTTTCTGTAATGTAGTGGTTATCACGTTCGCCTCACACGTGAAAGGTCCCCGGTTCGAAACCGGGCAGAAACAGTTTTTATATTGTGTTGGCTACAATGTTGATAGGTGCCGTTTTGCCATGGAATTGTCCAAGCCCTGAAGATTATTTCATGCAATCTCGTTCCAAGAAAGGGAATTCTCTCAAAACACTAAAGTAATCGGCGTGTGGATGTATCTGTTGGTTCTCAGACCTTGCTTTCAAAAGAGCCCTGCAATCGGTTCACTGCTCACCTAGAACAAGCATTAACATGGAGAATTGTTGGCACCAACAGGAATCTTATTTTAGTGGAGTGTTTCTGGCTTTGAGTGCAGAGGCCCTCGGCTCAATTCCAAGATGATCCTTCTCAGGGTGATGATACAAATGCATTGTCACCTTTACGTTTAATGTCAGAATCATTTATTTCCAGTTGGTGGTGTAAGAATGTTTGCAACAGTATGGCGATTTTTCCTAGCCATGCATGAATGAAAGCATATCACTCGCCTTTAGGTGTTTTTCTAATACATTGATATTTGCATCTTCCTTCCTAGCCTGCATGTTTGACTATCTTACAGGCTGCATGTAATAAGTATCACATCAGGGCCCTTCTTCTACTCAATTCACAACTGTTCTATCACGACATAGATAAGAAAGCTGCATCTGCTTTTGTTGTGTAGTGGTAATCAGGTTTACCTGACGTGTGAAAGCCCCATGCTTTGAAAGTACACAGTAACAAAGAAAGCGATGACTTTTATAAAAAGGTGTCATGTGTGTCTCTTACTTTGCACAAAAAGTGCCAGAGATGACTTCATTTGCAGTCACTTGAAAAGTAGGGATTCTCCAATAAATGGTAAATGGTTGAAACAAATCTGAAGAAATGCATGACATACCTGTGTGTGTGTGTGTATGCATGTATGTATATATAGGGAGAGAGAGAGCGTCAATATAAACAGACTTTATTTCAATCAAGCTGTCTTTTCTATCCTTCAGGAGCAGAATGTTCTGATCATCAGCGCTCCAGAATGTAGTGTTTTCTTGGCAAGCATCACATATTGTGATGTGTTAGCTAAAAGTTCCATATCCTAGAGACTGATATATTCCTCTGTACTTGTACCTTGGGGATTCATCAAAACCTGGCATCATAAGCAGCTTTCTACTGCCACAGACTGGACAGCGAAACAATTTAAAATATCCCAGAAAAAGAAAATAAGCATGCTTAATCAGAGCTTTCTGGACAGGAAGGACATTTGAGCAAGTGAGGAATAAGCACTGCTTTTGTTAATTTGCATAGGCAGAATAGAGACTTCTGGGAAAAGGCCGAAATTACAGTCACAGAAAATGGCTGCATCTATAGAGAACGCTAAGAAGTGTTGGCAGCTTTTCCTCTGACCCTGGCCACTTTTACAAGCAATCCTATGATAGTCAGCAGGACCCACCCTAAAAAGGAAGGGGCATCCACTTGGACCCTTTCCACCTTTTCTAAATCTCGCCTGATCGAGCACTGATTGAGCAGATAAGCACATGTAATTCTCATTTCAGAAAGTTATTGGTTAGCTTGCTGCTAGCAGCTCAGTTATGTTATGATGTTAGAGGCTATGCAAGGAATGCTTTAGTCCAGCGATATGCAGTTTTTATTGCGCCTTGCATTCAGCAGGAAGATCTTTAGCTTGAATCTGTGGCCTAGGTATTCACCTTGGTATTTCTTTTGGCACAAAGTGAAGGAGTATTTGAGATAAAATGCACAATGTGTTTCTTATGCTGTTATGAACAACTTGTTACTCTTTCTCATTAAGCTTCAGCCACTGCAGAAATATATAAATAAGGGCTGACTTCCTGTAAGACGTGTCCAAAGCTGGGACGGAATAAAAGGAGACACTTGTAAATGATAGTGCTATCGTTTGAGAAAGGGTAAGTTGAGACTGACTTTCATGCGTATTCACAGACCAAGCATCATAAAGATACCAGCATGATCTTCATTGCGGGCTTAGAGCCGTTATTAGCTTTTGAGAGGTAAGAGGATTTTGAGGGCTCGTTAGTCTAGGGGTATGATTCTCGCTTTGGGTGCGAGAGGTCCCGGGTTCAAATCCCGGACGAGCCCTTTTCTTGGTACTCTTTTCAAGTTGTTTTGAAGTTTGCGTTTCAAAACCAACATCAATTTTTTCTTTGCAGTAGTGGATAATTCTTTGCTAGAGTCTCATGCTTCAGCCCTGCCCAGTCTGAGCTAATACCAAACATCTGGTCTTGCATGGCATGTACGAGCGTTCAGCTAGGGATGTCGGGCAGGTTGCATGAAAGAAATCTAAAGCCAGAGGCCCATGGAATAGCCAGTTCGGAGCAGTTTCATTACAGAAAAATCAACTGTAGGTATCTGTTTCTGTAGTGTAGTGGTTATCACGTTCGCCTCACATGCGAAAGGTCCCCGGTTCGAAACCGGGCAGAAACAGTTGTTATATTGTGTTGGCTACAATGTTGATAGGTGCCGTTTTGCCATGGAATTGTCCAAGCCCTGAAGATTATTTCATGCAATCTCGTTCCAAGAAAGGGAATTCTCTCAAAACACTAAAGTAATCGGCGTGTGGATGTATCTGTTGGTTCTCAGACCTTGCTTTCAAAAGAGCCCTGCAATCGGTTCACTGCTCACCTAGAACAAGCATTAACATGGAGAATTGTTGGCACCAACAGGAATCTTATTTTAGTGGAGTGTTTCTGGCTTTGAGTGCAGAGGCCCTCGGCTCAATTCCAAGATGATCCTTCTCAAGGTGATGATACAAATGCATTGTCACCTTTACGTTTAATGTCAGAATCATTTATTTCCAGTTGGTGGTGTAAGAATGTTTGCAACAGTATGGCGATTTTTCCTAGCCATGCATGAATGAAAGCATATCATTCGCCTTTAGGTGTTTTTCTAATACATTGATATTTGCATCTTCCTTCCTAGCCTGCATGTTTGACTATCTTACAGGCTGCATGTAATAAGTATCACATCAGGGCCCTTCTTCTACTCAATTCACAACTGTTCTATCACGACATAGATAAGAAAGCTGCATCTGCTTTTGTTGTGTAGTGGTAATCAGGTTTACCTGACGTGTGAAAGCCCCATGCTTTGAAAGTACACAGTAACAAAGAAACCGATGACTTTTATAAAAAGGTGTCATGTGTGTCTCTTACTTTGCACAAAAAGTGCCAGAGATGACTTCATTTGCAGTCACTTGAAAAGTAGGGATTCTCCAATAAATGGTAAATGGTTGAAACAAATCTGAAGAAATGCATGACATACCTGTGTGTGTGTGTGTGTGTACGCATGTATGTATATATAGGGAGAGAGAGAGCGTCAATATAAACAGACTTTATTTCAATCAAGCTGTCTTTTCTATCCTTCAGGAGCAGAATGTTCTGATCATCAGCGCTCCAGAATGTAGTGTTTTCTTGGCAAGCATCACATATTGTGATGTTTTAGCTAAAAGTTCCATATCCTAGAGACTGATATATTCCTCTGTACTTGTACCTTGGGGATTCATCAAAACCTGGCATCATAAGCAGCTTTCTACTGCCACAGACTGGACAGCGAAACAATTTAAAATATCCCAGAAAAAGAAAATAAGCATGCTTAATCAGAGCTTTCTGGACAGGAAGGACATTTGAGCAAGTGAGGAATAAGCACTGCTTTTGTTAATTTGCATAGGCAGAATAGAGACTTCTGGGAAAAGGCCGAAATTACAGTCACAGAAAATGGCTGCATCTATAGAGAACGCTAAGAAGTGTTGGCAGCTTTTCCTCTGACCCTGGCCACTTTTACAAGCAATCCTATGATAGTCAGCAGGACCCACCCTAAAAAGGAAGGGGCATCCACTTGGACCCTTTCCACCTTTTCTAAATCTTGCCTGATCGAGCCCTGATCGAGCCGATAAGCACATGTCATTCTCATTTCAGAAAGGTATTGGTTAGCTTGCTGCTAGCAGCTCAGTTATGTTATGATGTTAGAGGCTATGCAAGGAATGCTTTAGTCCAGCGATATGCAGTTTTTATTGCGCCTTGCATTCAGCAGGAAGATCTTTAGCTTGAATCTGTGGCCTAGGTATTCACCTTGGTATTTTTTTTGGCACAAAGTGAAGGAGTATTTGAGAGAAAATGCACAATGTGTTTCTTATGTTGTTATGAACAACTTGTTACTCTTTCTCATTAAGCTTCAGCCACTGCAGAAATATATAAATAAGGGCTGACTTCCTGTAAGACGTGTCCAAAGCTGGGACGGAATAAAAGGAGACACTTGTAAATGATAGTGCTATCGTTTGAGAAAGGGTAAGTTGAGACTGACTTTCATGCGTATTCACAGACCAAGCATCATAAAGATACCAGCATGATCTTCATTGCGGGCTTAGAGCCGGTATTAGCTTTTGAGAGGTAAGAGGATTTTGAGGGCTCGTTGGTCTATGGGTATGATTCTCGCTTTGGGTGCGAGATGTCCCAGGTTCAAATCCCGGACGAGCCCTTTTCTTGGTACTCTTTTCAAGTTGTTTTGAAGTTTGCGTTTCAAAACCAACATCAATTTTTTCTTTGCAGTAGTGGATAATTCTTTGCTAGAGTCTCATGCTTCAGCCCTGCCCAGTCTGAGCTAATACCAAACATCTGGTCTTGCATGGCATGTACGAGCGTTCAGCTAGGGATGTCGGGCAGGTTGCATGAAAGAAATCTAAAGCCAGAGGCCCATGGAATAGCCAGTTCGGAGCAGTTTCATTACAGAAAAATCAACTGTAG
The DNA here is from genome assembly GCF_964204655.1 of Triturus cristatus. Classification (NCBI taxonomy): domain Eukaryota; kingdom Metazoa; phylum Chordata; class Amphibia; order Caudata; family Salamandridae; genus Triturus; species Triturus cristatus. The sequence goes on along the minus strand of NC_140591.1, from coordinate 738,634,028 downwards.
GTATCTGTTTCTGTAGTGTAGTGGTTATCACGTTCGCCTCACACGCGAAAGGTCCCCGGTTCGAAACCGGGCAGAAACAGTTGTTATATTGTGTTGGCTACAATGTTGATAGGTGCCGTTTTGCCATGGAATTGTCCAAGCCCTGAAGATTATTTCATGCAATCTCGTTCCAAGAAAGGGAATTCTCTCAAAACACTAAAGAAATCGGCGTGTGGATGTATCTGTTGGTTCTCAGACCTTGCTTTCAAAAGAGCCCTGCAATCGGTTCACTGCTCACCTAGAACAAGCATTAACATGGAGAATTGTTGGCACCAACAGGAATCTTATTTTAGTGGAGTGTTTCTGGCTTTGAGTGCAGAGGCCCTCGGCTCAATTCCAAGATGATCCTTCTCAGGGTGATGATACAAATGCATTGTCACCTTTACGTTTAATGTCAGAATCATTTATTTCCAGTTGGTGGTGTAAGAATGTTTGCAACAGTATGGCGATTTTTCCTAGCCATGCATGAATGAAAGCATATCACTCGCCTTTAGGTGTTTTTCTAATACATTGATATTTGCATCTGCCTTCCTAGCCTGCATGTTTGACTATCTTACAGGCTGCATGTAATAAGTATCACATCAGGGCCCTTCTTCTACTCAATTCACAACTGTTCTATCACGACATAGATAAGAAAGCTGCATCTGCTTTTGTTGTGTAGTGGTAATCAGGTTTACCTGACGTGTGAAAGCCCCATGCTTTGAAAGTACACAGTAACAAAGAAACCGATGACTTTTATAAAAAGGTGTCATGTGTGTCTCTTACTTTGCACAAAAAGTGCCAGAGATGACTTCATTTGCAGTCACTTGAAAAGTAGGGATTCTCCAATAAATGGTAAATGGTTGAAACAAATCTGAAGAAATGCATGACATACCTGTGTGTGTGTGTGTATGCATGTATGTATATATAGGGAGAGAGAGAGCGTCAATATAAACAGACTTTATTTCAATCAAGCTGTCTTTTCTATCCTTCAGGAGCAGAATGTTCTGATCATCAGCGCTCCAGAATGTAGTGTTTTCTTGGCAAGCATCACATATTGTGATGTGTTAGCTAAAAGTTCCATATCCTAGAGACTGATATATTCCTCTGTACTTGTACCTTGGGGATTCATCAAAACCTGACATCATAAGCAGCTTTCTACTGCCACAGACTGGACAGCGAAACAATTTAAAATATCCCAGAAAAAGAAAATAAGCATGCTTAATCAGAGCTTTCTGGACAGGAAGGACATTTGAGCAAGTGAGGAATAAGCACTGCTTTTGTTAATTTGCATAGGCAGAATAGAGACTTCTGGGAAAAGGCCGAAATTACAGTCACAGAAAATGGCTGCATCTATAGAGAACGCTAAGAAGTGTTGGCAGCTTTTCCTCTGACCCTGGCCACTTTTACAAGCAATCCTATGATAGTCAGCAGGACCCACCCTAAAAAGGAAGGGGCATCCACTTGGACCCTTTCCACCTTTTCTAAATCTCGCCTGATCGAGCCTGATTGAGCACTGATTGAGCAGATAAGCACATGTCATTCTCATTTCAGAAAGGTATTGGTTAGCTTGCTGCTAGCAGCTCAGTTATGTTATGATGTTAGAGGCTATGCAAGGAATGCTTTAGTCCAGCGATATGCAGTTTTTATTGCGCCTTGCATTCAGCAGGAAGATCTTTAGCTTGAATCTGTGGCCTAGGTATTCACCTTGGTATTTCTTTTGGCACAAAGTGAAGGAGTATTTAAGAGAAAATGCACAATGTGTTTCTTATGTTGTTATGAACAACTTGTTACTCTTTCTCATTAAGCTTCAGCCACTGAAGAAATATATAAATAAGGGCTGACTTCCTGTAAGACGTGTCCAAAGCTGGGACGGAATAAAAGGAGACACTTGTAAATGATAGTGCTATCGTTTGAGAAAGGGTAAGTTGAGACTGACTTTCATGCGTATTCACAGACCAAGCATCATAAAGATACCAGCATGATCTTCATTGCGGGCTTAGAGCCGGTATTAGCTTTTGAGAGGTAAGAGGATTTTGAGGGCTCGTTGGTCTAGGGGTATGATTCTCGCTTTGGGTGCGAGAGGTCCCGGGTTCAAATCCCGGACGAGCCCTTTTCTTGGTACTCTTTTCAAGTTGTTTTGAAGTTTGCGTTTCAAAACCAACATCAATTTTTTCTTTGCAGTAGTGGATAATTCTTTGCTAGAGTCTCATGCTTCAGCCCTGCCCAGTCTGAGCTAATACCAAACATCTGGTCTTGCATGGCATGTACGAGCGTTCAGCTAGGGATGTCGGGCAGGTTGCATGAAAGAAATCTAAAGCCAGAGGCCCATGGAATAGCCAGTTCGGAGCAGTTTCATTACAGAAAAATCAACTGTAGGTATCTGTTTCTGTAGTGTAGTGGTTATCACGTTCGCCTCACACGCGAAAGGTCCCCGGTTCGAAACCGGGCAGAAACAGTTGTTATATTGTGTTGGCTACAATGTTGATAGGTGCCGTTTTGCCATGGAATTGTCCAAGCCCTGAAGATTATTTCATGCAATCTCGTTCCAAGAAAGGGAATTCTCTCAAAACACTAAAGTAATCGGCGTGTGGATGTATCTGTTGGTTCTCAGACCTTGCTTTCAAAAGAGCCCTGCAATCGGTTCACTGCTCACCTAGAACAAGCATTAACATGGAGAATTGTTGGCACCAACAGGAATCTTATTTTAGTGGAGTGTTTCTGGCTTTGAGTGCAGAGGCCCTCGGCTCAATTCCAAGATGATCCTTCTCAAGGTGATGATACAAATGCATTGTCACCTTTACGTTTAATGTCAGAATCATTTATTTCCAGTTGGTGGTGTAAGAATGTTTGCAACAGTATGGCGATTTTTCCTAGCCATGCATGAATGAAAGCATATCACTCGCCTTTAGGTGTTTTTCTAATACATTGATATTTGCATCTTCCTTCTTAGCCTGCATGTTTGACTATCTTACAGGCTGCATGTAATAAGTATCACATCAGGGCCCTTCTTCTACTCAATTCACAACTGTTCTATCACGACATAGATAAGAAAGCTGCATCTGCTTTTGTTGTGTAGTGGTAATCAGGTTTACCTGACGTGTGAAAGCCCCATGCTTTGAAAGTACACAGTAACAAAGAAAGCGATGACTTTTATAAAAAGGTGTCATGTGTGTCTCTTACTTTGCACAAAAAGTGCCAGAGATGACTTCATTTGCAGTCACTTGAAAAGTAGGGATTCTCCAATAAATGGTAAATGGTTGAAACAAATCTGAAGAAATGCATGACATACCTGTGTGTGTGTGTGTATGCATGTATGTATATATAGGGAGAGAGAGAGTGTCAATATAAACAGACTTTATTTCAATCAAGCTGTCTTTTCTATCCTTCAGGAGCAGAATGTTCTGATCATCAGCGCTCCAGAATGTAGTGTTTTCTTGGCAAGCATCACATATTGTGATGTGTTAGCTAAAAGTTCCATATCCTAGAGACTGATATATTCCTCTGTACTTGTACCTTGGGGATTCATCAAAACCTGGCATCATAAGCAGCTTTCTACTGCCACAGACTGGACAGCGAAACAATTTAAAATATCCCAGAAAAAGAAAATAAGCATGCTTAATCAGAGCTTTCTGGACAGGAAGGACATTTGAGCAAGTGAGGAATAAGCACTGCTTTTGTTAATTTGCATAGGCAGAATAGAGACTTCTGGGAAAAGGCCGAAATTACAGTCACAGAAAATGGCTGCATCTATAGAGAACGCTAAGAAGTGTTGGCAGCTTTTCCTCTGACCCTGGCCACTTTTACAAGCAATCCTATGATAGTCAGCAGGACCCACCCTAAAAAGGAAGGGGCATCCACTTGGACCCTTTCCACCTTTTCTAAATCTTGCCTGATCGAGCCCTGATCGAGCCGATAAGCACATGTCATTCTCATTTCAGAAAGGTATTGGTTAGCTTGCTGCTAGCAGCTCAGTTATGTTATGATGTTAGAGGCTATGCAAGGAATGCTTTAGTCCAGCGATATGCAGTTTTTATTGCGCCTTGCATTCAGCAGGAAGATCTTTAGCTTGAATCTGTGGCCTAGGTATTCACCTTGGTATTTTTTTTGGCACAAAGTGAAGGAGTATTTGAGAGAAAATGCACAATGTGTTTCTTATGTTGTTATGAACAACTTGTTACTCTTTCTCATTAAGCTTCAGCCACTGCAGAAATATATAAATAAGGGCTGACTTCCTGTAAGACGTGTCCAAAGCTGGGACGGAATAAAAGGAGACACTTGTAAATGATAGTGCTATCGTTTGAGAAAGGGTAAGTTGAGACTGACTTTCATGCGTATTCACAGACCAAGCATCATAAAGATACCAGCATGATCTTCATTGCGGGCTTAGAGCCGGTATTAGCTTTTGAGAGGTAAGAGGATTTTGAGGGCTCGTTGGTCTATGGGTATGATTCTCGCTTTGGGTGCGAGATGTCCCAGGTTCAAATCCCGGACGAGCCCTTTTCTTGGTACTCTTTTCAAGTTGTTTTGAAGTTTGCGTTTCAAAACCAACATCAATTTTTTCTTTGCAGTAGTGGATAATTCTTTGCTAGAGTCTCATGCTTCAGCCCTGCCCAGTCTGAGCTAATACCAAACATCTGGTCTTGCATGGCATGTACGAGCGTTCAGCTAGGGATGTCGGGCAGGTTGCATGAAAGAAATCTAAAGCCAGAGGCCCATGGAATAGCCAGTTCGGAGCAGTTTCATTACAGAAAAATCAACTGTAGGTATCTGTTTCTGTAGTGTAGTGGTTATCACGTTCGCCTCACACGCGAAAGGTCCCCGGTTCGAAACCGGGCAGAAACAGTTGTTATATTGTGTTGGCTACAATGTTGATAGGTGCCGTTTTGCCATGGAATTGTCCAAGCCCTGAAGATTATTTCATGCAATCTCGTTCCAAGAAAGGGAATTCTCTCAAAACACTAAAGAAATCGGCGTGTGGATGTATCTGTTGGTTCTCAGACCTTGCTTTCAAAAGAGCCCTGCAATCGGTTCACTGCTCACCTAGAACAAGCATTAACATGGAGAATTGTTGGCACCAACAGGAATCTTATTTTAGTGGAGTGTTTCTGGCTTTGAGTGCAGAGGCCCTCGGCTCAATTCCAAGATGATCCTTCTCAGGGTGATGATACAAATGCATTGTCACCTTTACGTTTAATGTCAGAATCATTTATTTCCAGTTGGTGGTGTAAGAATGTTTGCAACAGTATGGCGATTTTTCCTAGCCATGCATGAATGAAAGCATATCACTCGCCTTTAGGTGTTTTTCTAATACATTGATATTTGCATCTGCCTTCCTAGCCTGCATGTTTGACTATCTTACAGGCTGCATGTAATAAGTATCACATCAGGGCCCTTCTTCTACTCAATTCACAACTGTTCTATCACGACATAGATAAGAAAGCTGCATCTGCTTTTGTTGTGTAGTGGTAATCAGGTTTACCTGACGTGTGAAAGCCCCATGCTTTGAAAGTACACAGTAACAAAGAAACCGATGACTTTTATAAAAAGGTGTCATGTGTGTCTCTTACTTTGCACAAAAAGTGCCAGAGATGACTTCATTTGCAGTCACTTGAAAAGTAGGGATTCTCCAATAAATGGTAAATGGTTGAAACAAATCTGAAGAAATGCATGACATACCTGTGTGTGTGTGTGTATGCATGTATGTATATATAGGGAGAGAGAGAGCGTCAATATAAACAGACTTTATTTCAATCAAGCTGTCTTTTCTATCCTTCAGGAGCAGAATGTTCTGATCATCAGCGCTCCAGAATGTAGTGTTTTCTTGGCAAGCATCACATATTGTGATGTGTTAGCTAAAAGTTCCATATCCTAGAGACTGATATATTCCTCTGTACTTGTACCTTGGGGATTCATCAAAACCTGACATCATAAGCAGCTTTCTACTGCCACAGACTGGACAGCGAAACAATTTAAAATATCCCAGAAAAAGAAAATAAGCATGCTTAATCAGAGCTTTCTGGACAGGAAGGACATTTGAGCAAGTGAGGAATAAGCACTGCTTTTGTTAATTTGCATAGGCAGAATAGAGACTTCTGGGAAAAGGCCGAAATTACAGTCACAGAAAATGGCTGCATCTATAGAGAACGCTAAGAAGTGTTGGCAGCTTTTCCTCTGACCCTGGCCACTTTTACAAGCAATCCTATGATAGTCAGCAGGACCCACCCTAAAAAGGAAGGGGCATCCACTTGGACCCTTTCCACCTTTTCTAAATCTCGCCTGATCGAGCCTGATTGAGCACTGATTGAGCAGATAAGCACATGTCATTCTCATTTCAGAAAGGTATTGGTTAGCTTGCTGCTAGCAGCTCAGTTATGTTATGATGTTAGAGGCTATGCAAGGAATGCTTTAGTCCAGCGATATGCAGTTTTTATTGCGCCTTGCATTCAGCAGGAAGATCTTTAGCTTGAATCTGTGGCCTAGGTATTCACCTTGGTATTTCTTTTGGCACAAAGTGAAGGAGTATTTAAGAGAAAATGCACAATGTGTTTCTTATGTTGTTATGAACAACTTGTTACTCTTTCTCATTAAGCTTCAGCCACTGAAGATATATATAAATAAGGGCTGACTTCCTGTAAGACGTGTCCAAAGCTGGGACGGAATAAAAGGAGACACTTGTAAATGATAGTGCTATCGTTTGAGAAAGGGTAAGTTGAGACTGACTTTCATGCGTATTCACAGACCAAGCATCATAAAGATACCAGCATGATCTTCATTGCGGGCTTAGAGCCGGTATTAGCTTTTGAGAGGTAAGAGGATTTTGAGGGCTCGTTGGTCTAGGGGTATGATTCTCGCTTTGGGTGCGAGAGGTCCCGGGTTCAAATCCCGGACGAGCCCTTTTCTTGGTACTCTTTTCAAGTTGTTTTGAAGTTTGCGTTTCAAAACCAACATCAATTTTTTCTTTGCAGTAGTGGATAATTCTTTGCTAGAGTCTCATGCTTCAGCCCTGCCCAGTCTGAGCTAATACCAAACATCTGGTCTTGCATGGCATGTACGAGCGTTCAGCTAGGGATGTCGGGCAGGTTGCATGAAAGAAATCTAAAGCCAGAGGCCCATGGAATAGCCAGTTCGGAGCAGTTTCATTACAGAAAAATCAACTGTAGGTATCTGTTTCTGTAGTGTAGTGGTTATCACGTTCGCCTCACACGCGAAAGGTCCCCGGTTCGAAACCGGGCAGAAACAGTTGTTATATTGTGTTGGCTACAATGTTGATAGGTGCCGTTTTGCCATGGAATTGTCCAAGCCCTGAAGATTATTTCATGCAATCTCGTTCCAAGAAAGGGAATTCTCTCAAAACACTAAAGTAATCGGCGTGTGGATGTATCTGTTGGTTCTCAGACCTTGCTTTCAAAAGAGCCCTGCAATCGGTTCACTGCTCACCTAGAACAAGCATTAACATGGAGAATTGTTGGCACCAACAGGAATCTTATTTTAGTGGAGTGTTTCTGGCTTTGAGTGCAGAGGCCCTCGGCTCAATTCCAAGATGATCCTTCTCAAGGTGATGATACAAATGCATTGTCACCTTTACGTTTAATGTCAGAATCATTTATTTCCAGTTGGTGGTGTAAGAATGTTTGCAACAGTATGGCGATTTTTCCTAGCCATGCATGAATGAAAGCATATCACTCGCCTTTAGGTGTTTTTCTAATACATTGATATTTGCATCTTCCTTCTTAGCCTGCATGTTTGACTATCTTACAGGCTGCATGTAATAAGTATCACATCAGGGCCCTTCTTCTACTCAATTCACAACTGTTCTATCACGACATAGATAAGAAAGCTGCATCTGCTTTTGTTGTGTAGTGGTAATCAGGTTTACCTGACGTGTGAAAGCCCCATGCTTTGAAAGTACACAGTAACAAAGAAAGCGATGACTTTTATAAAAAGGTGTCATGTGTGTCTCTTACTTTGCACAAAAAGTGCCAGAGATGACTTCATTTGCAGTCACTTGAAAAGTAGGGATTCTCCAATAAATGGTAAATGGTTGAAACAAATCTGAAGAAATGCATGACATACCTGTGTGTGTGTGTGTATGCATGTATGTATATATAGGGAGAGAGAGAGTGTCAATATAAACAGACTTTATTTCAATCAAGCTGTCTTTTCTATCCTTCAGGAGCAGAATGTTCTGATCATCAGCGCTCCAGAATGTAGTGTTTTCTTGGCAAGCATCACATATTGTGATGTGTTAGCTAAAAGTTCCATATCCTAGAGACTGATATATTCCTCTGTACTTGTACCTTGGGGATTCATCAAAACCTGGCATCATAAGCAGCTTTCTACTGCCACAGACTGGACAGCGAAACAATTTAAAATATCCCAGAAAAAGAAAATAAGCATGCTTAATCAGAGCTTTCTGGACAGGAAGGACATTTGAGCAAGTGAGGAATAAGCACTGCTTTTGTTAATTTGCATAGGCAGAATAGAGACTTCTGGGAAAAGGCCGAAATTACAGTCACAGAAAATGGCTGCATCTATAGAGAACGCTAAGAAGTGTTGGCAGCTTTTCCTCTGACCCTGGCCACTTTTACAAGCAATCCTATGATAGTCAGCAGGACCCACCCTAAAAAGGAAGGGGCATCCACTTGGACCCTTTCCACCTTTTCTAAATCTCGCCTGATCGAGCCTGATTGAGCACTGATTGAGCAGATAAGCACATGTCATTCTCATTTCAGAAAGGTATTGGTTAGCTTGCTGCTAGCAGCTCAGTTATGTTATGATGTTAGAGGCTATGCAAGGAATGCTTTAGTCCAGCGATATGCAGTTTTTATTGCGCCTTGCATTCAGCAGGAAGATCTTTAGCTTGAATCTGTGGCCTAGGTATTCACCTTGGTATTTCTTTTGGCACAAAGTGAAGGAGTATTTAAGAGAAAATGCACAATGTGTTTCTTATGTTGTTATGAACAACTTGTTACTCTTTCTCATTAAGCTTCAGCCACTGAAGAAATATATAAATAAGGGCTGACTTCCTGTAAGACGTGTCCAAAGCTGGGACGGAATAAAAGGAGACACTTGTAAATGATAGTGCTATCGTTTGAGAAAGGGTAAGTTGAGACTGACTTTCATGCGTATTCACAGACCAAGCATCATAAAGATACCAGCATGATCTTCATTGCGGGCTTAGAGCCGGTATTAGCTTTTGAGAGGTAAGAGGATTTTGAGGGCTCGTTGGTCTAGGGGTATGATTCTCGCTTTGGGTGCGAGAGGTCCCGGGTTCAAATCCCGGACGAGCCCTTTTCTTGGTACTCTTTTCAAGTTGTTTTGAAGTTTGCGTTTCAAAACCAACATCAATTTTTTCTTTGCAGTAGTGGATAATTCTTTGCTAGAGTCTCATGCTTCAGCCCTGCCCAGTCTGAGCTAATACCAAACATCTGGTCTTGCATGGCATGTACGAGCGTTCAGCTAGGGATGTCGGGCAGGTTGCATGAAAGAAATCTAAAGCCAGAGGCCCATGGAATAGCCAGTTCGGAGCAGTTTCATTACAGAAAAATCAACTGTAGGTATCTGTTTCTGTAGTGTAGTGGTTATCACGTTCGCCTCACACGCGAAAGGTCCCCGGTTCGAAACCGGGCAGAAACAGTTGTTATATTGTGTTGGCTACAATGTTGATAGGTGCCGTTTTGCCATGGAATTGTCCAAGCCCTGAAGATTATTTCATGCAATCTCGTTCCAAGAAAGGGAATTCTCTCAAAACACTAAAGTAATCGGCGTGTGGATGTATCTGTTGGTTCTCAGACCTTGCTTTCAAAAGAGCCCTGCAATCGGTTCACTGCTCACCTAGAATAAGCATTAACATGGAGAATTGTTGGCACCAACAGGAATCTTATTTTAGTGGAGTGTTTCTGGCTTTGAGTGCAGAGGCCCTCGGCTCAATTCCAAGATGATCCTTCTCAAGGTGATGATACAAATGCATTGTCACCTTTACGTTTAATGTCAGAATCATTTATTTCCAGTTGGTGGTGTAAGAATGTTTGCAACAGTATGGCGATTTTTCCTAGCCATGCATGAATGAAAGCATATCACTCGCCTTTAGGTGTTTTTCTAATACATTGATATTTGCATCTTCCTTCTTAGCCTGCATGTTTGACTATCTTACAGGCTGCATGTAATAAGTATCACATCAGGGCCCTTCTTCTACTCAATTCACAACTGTTCTATCACGACATAGATAAGAAAGCTGCATCTGCTTTTGTTGTGTAGTGGTAATCAGGTTTACCTGACGTGTGAAAGCCCCATGCTTTGAAAGTACACAGTAACAAAGAAAGCGATGACTTTTATAAAAAGGTGTCATGTGTGTCTCTTACTTTGCACAAAAAGTGCCAGAGATGACTTCATTTGCAGTCACTTGAAAAGTAGGGATTCTCCAATAAATGGTAAATGGTTGAAACAAATCTGAAGAAATGCATGACATACCTGTGTGTGTGTGTGTATGCATGTATGTATATATAGGGAGAGAGAGAGCGTCAATATAAACAGACTTTATTTCAATCAAGCTGTCTTTTCTATCCTTCAGGAGCAGAATGTTCTGATCATCAGCGCTCCAGAATGTAGTGTTTTCTTGGCAAGCATCACATATTGTGATGTGTTAGCTAAAAGTTCCATATCCTAGAGACTGATATATTCCTCTGTACTTGTACCTTGGGGATTCATCAAAACCTGGCATCATAAGCAGCTTTCTACTGCCACAGACTGGACAGCGAAACAATTTAAAATATCCCAGAAAAAGAAAATAAGCATGCTTAATCAGAGCTTTCTGGACAGGAAGGACATTTGAGCAAGTGAGGAATAAGCACTGCTTTTGTTAATTTGCATAGGCAGAATAGAGACTTCTGGGAAAAGGCCGAAATTACAGTCACAGAAAATGGCTGCATCTATAGAGAACGCTAAGAAGTGTTGGCAGCTTTTCCTCTGACCCTGGCCACTTTTACAAGCAATCCTATGATAGTCAGCAGGACCCACCCTAAAAAGGAAGGGGCATCCACTTGGACCCTTTCCACCTTTTCTAAATCTCGCCTGATCGAGCACTGATTGAGCAGATAAGCACATGTAATTCTCATTTCAGAAAGTTATTGGTTAGCTTGCTGCTAGCAGCTCAGTTATGTTATGATGTTAGAGGCTATGCAAGGAATGCTTTAGTCCAGCGATATGCAGTTTTTATTGCGCCTTGCATTCAGCAGGAAGATCTTTAGCTTGAATCTGTGGCCTAGGTATTCACCTTGGTATTTCTTTTGGCACAAAGTGAAGGAGTATTTGAGAGAAAATGCACAATGTGTTTCTTATGCTGTTATGAACAACTTGTTACTCTTTCTCATTAAGCTTCAGCCACTGCAGAAATATATAAATAAGGGCTGACTTCCTGTAAGACGTGTCCAAAGCTGGGACGGAATAAAAGGAGACACTTGTAAATGATAGTGCTATCGTTTGAGAAAGGGTAAGTTGAGACTGACTTTCATGCGTATTCACAGACCAAGCATCATAAAGATACCAGCATGATCTTCATTGCGGGCTTAGAGCCGTTATTAGCTTTTGAGAGGTAAGAGGATTTTGAGGGCTCGTTAGTCTAGGGGTATGATTCTCGCTTTGGGTGCGAGAGGTCCCGGGTTCAAATCCCGGACGAGCCCTTTTCTTGGTACTCTTTTCAAGTTGTTTTGAAGTTTGCGTTTCAAAACCAACATCAATTTTTTCTTTGCAGTAGTGGATAATTCTTTGCTAGAGTCTCATGCTTCAGCCCTGCCCAGTCTGAGCTAATACCAAACATCTGGTCTTGCATGGCATGTACGAGCGTTCAGCTAGGGATGTCGGGCAGGTTGCATGAAAGAAATCTAAAGCCAGAGGCCCATGGAATAGCCAGTTCGGAGCAGTTTCATTACAGAAAAATCAACTGTAGGTATCTGTTTCTGTAGTGTAGTGGTTATCACGTTCGCCTCACATGCGAAAGGTCCCCGGTTCGAAACCGGGCAGAAACAGTTGTTATATTGTGTTGGCTACAATGTTGATAGGTGCCGTTTTGCCATGGAATTGTCCAAGCCCTGAAGATTATTTCATGCAATCTCGTTCCAAGAAAGGGAATTCTCTCAAAACACTAAAGTAATCGGCGTGTGGATGTATCTGTTGGTTCTCAGACCTTGCTTTCAAAAGAGCCCTGCAATCGGTTCACTGCTCACCTAGAACAAGCATTAACATGGAGAATTGTTGGCACCAACAGGAATCTTATTTTAGTGGAGTGTTTCTGGCTTTGAGTGCAGAGGCCCTCGGCTCAATTCCAAGATGATCCTTCTCAAGGTGATGATACAAATGCATTGTCACCTTTACGTTTAATGTCAGAATCATTTATTTCCAGTTGGTGGTGTAAGAATGTTTGCAACAGTATGGCGATTTTTCCTAGCCATGCATGAATGAAAGCATATCACTCGCCTTTAGGTGTTTTTCTAATACATTGATATTTGCATCTTCCTTCCTAGCCTGCATGTTTGACTATCTTACAGGCTGCATGTAATAAGTATCACATCAGGGCCCTTCTTCTACTCAATTCACAACTGTTCTATCACGACATAGATAAGAAAGCTGCATCTGCTTTTGTTGTGTAGTGGTAATCAGGTTTACCTGACGTGTGAAAGCCCCATGCTTTGAAAGTACACAGTAACAAAGAAACCGATGACTTTTATAAAAAGGTGTCATGTGTGTCTCTTACTTTGCACAAAAAGTGCCAGAGATGACTTCATTTGCAGTCACTTGAAAAGTAGGGATTCTCCAATAAATGGTAAATGGTTGAAACAAATCTGAAGAAATGCATGACATACCTGTGTGTGTGTGTGTGTGTACGCATGTATGTATATATAGGGAGAGAGAGAGCGTCAATATAAACAGACTTTATTTCAATCAAGCTGTCTTTTCTATCCTTCAGGAGCAGAATGTTCTGATCATCAGCGCTCCAGAATGTAGTGTTTTCTTGGCAAGCATCACATATTGTGATGTTTTAGCTAAAAGTTCCATATCCTAGAGACTGATATATTCCTCTGTACTTGTACCTTGGGGATTCATCAAAACCTGGCATCATAAGCAGCTTTCTACTGCCACAGACTGGACAGCGAAACAATTTAAAATATCCCAGAAAAAGAAAATAAGCATGCTTAATCAGAGCTTTCTGGACAGGAAGGACATTTGAGCAAGTGAGGAATAAGCACTGCTTTTGTTAATTTGCATAGGCAGAATAGAGACTTCTGGGAAAAGGCCGAAATTACAGTCACAGAAAATGGCTGCATCTATAGAGAACGCTAAGAAGTGTTGGCAGCTTTTCCTCTGACCCTGGCCACTTTTACAAGCAATCCTATGATAGTCAGCAGGACCCACCCTAAAAAGGAAGGGGCATCCACTTGGACCCTTTCCACCTTTTCTAAATCTCGCCTGATCGAGCCTGATTGAGCACTGATTGAGCAGATAAGCACATGTCATTCTCATTTCAGAAAGGTATTGGTTAGCTTGCTGCTAGCAGCTCAGTTATGTTATGATGTTAGAGGCTATGCAAGGAATGCTTTAGTCCAGCGATATGCAGTTTTTATTGCGCCTTGCATTCAGCAGGAAGATCTTTAGCTTGAATCTGTGGCCTAGGTATTCACCTTGGTATTTCTTTTGGCACAAAGTGAAGGAGTATTTAAGAGAAAATGCACAATGTGTTTCTTATGTTGTTATGAACAACTTGTTACTCTTTCTCATTAAGCTTCAGCCACTGAAGAAATATATAAATAAGGGCTGACTTCCTGTAAGACGTGTCCAAAGCTGGGACGGAATAAAAGGAGACACTTGTAAATGATAGTGCTATCGTTTGAGAAAGGGTAAGTTGAGACTGACTTTCATGCGTATTCACAGACCAAGCATCATAAAGATACCAGCATGATCTTCATTGCGGGCTTAGAGCCGGTATTAGCTTTTGAGAGGTAAGAGGATTTTGAGGGCTCGTTGGTCTAGGGGTATGATTCTCGCTTTGGGTGCGAGAGGTCCCGGGTTCAAATCCCGGACGAGCCCTTTTCTTGGTACTCTTTTCAAGTTGTTTTGAAGTTTGCGTTTCAAAACCAACATCAATTTTTTCTTTGCAGTAGTGGATAATTCTTTGCTAGAGTCTCATGCTTCAGCCCTGCCCAGTCTGAGCTAATACCAAACATCTGGTCTTGCATGGCATGTACGAGCGTTCAGCTAGGGATGTCGGGCAGGTTGCATGAAAGAAATCTAAAGCCAGAGGCCCATGGAATAGCCAGTTCGGAGCAGTTTCATTACAGAAAAATCAACTGTAGGTATCTGTTTCTGTAGTGTAGTGGTTATCACGTTCGCCTCACACGCGAAAGGTCCCCGGTTCGAAACCGGGCAGAAACAGTTGTTATATTGTGTTGGCTACAATGTTGATAGGTGCCGTTTTGCCATGGAATTGTCCAAGCCCTGAAGATTATTTCATGCAATCTCGTTCCAAGAAAGGGAATTCTCTCAAAACACTAAAGTAATCGGCGTGTGGATGTATCTGTTGGTTCTCAGACCTTGCTTTCAAAAGAGCCCTGCAATCGGTTCACTGCTCACCTAGAATAAGCATTAACATGGAGAATTGTTGGCACCAACAGGAATCTTATTTTAGTGGAGTGTTTCTGGCTTTGAGTGCAGAGGCCCTCGGCTCAATTCCAAGATGATCCTTCTCAAGGTGATGATACAAATGCATTGTCACCTTTACGTTTAATGTCAGAATCATTTATTTCCAGTTGGTGGTGTAAGAATGTTTGCAACAGTATGGCGATTTTTCCTAGCCATGCATGAATGAAAGCATATCACTCGCCTTTAGGTGTTTTTCTAATACATTGATATTTGCATCTTCCTTCTTAGCCTGCATGTTTGACTATCTTACAGGCTGCATGTAATAAGTATCACATCAGGGCCCTTCTTCTACTCAATTCACAACTGTTCTATCACGACATAGATAAGAAAGCTGCATCTGCTTTTGTTGTGTAGTGGTAATCAGGTTTACCTGACGTGTGAAAGCCCCATGCTTTGAAAGTACACAGTAACAAAGAAACCGATGACTTTTATAAAAAGGTGTCATGTGTGTCTCTTACTTTGCACAAAAAGTGCCAGAGATGACTTCATTTGCAGTCACTTGAAAAGTAGGGATTCTCCAATAAATGGTAAATGGTTGAAACAAATCTGAAGAAATGCATGACATACCTGTGTGTGTGTGTGTATGCATGTATGTATATATAGGGAGAGAGAGAGCGTCAATATAAACAGACTTTATTTCAATCAAGCTGTCTTTTCTATCCTTCAGGAGCAGAATGTTCTGATCATCAGCGCTCCAGAATGTAGTGTTTTCTTGGCAAGCATCACATATTGTGATGTGTTAGCTAAAAGTTCCATATCCTAGAGACTGATATATTCCTCTGTACTTGTACCTTGGGGATTCATCAAAACCTGGCATCATAAGCAGCTTTCTACTGCCACAGACTGGACAGCGAAACAATTTAAAATATCCCAGAAAAAGAAAATAAGCATGCTTAATCAGAGCTTTCTGGACAGGAAGGACATTTGAGCAAGTGAGGAATAAGCACTGCTTTTGTTAATTTGCATAGGCAGAATAGAGACTTCTGGGAAAAGGCCGAAATTACAGTCACAGAAAATGGCTGCATCTATAGAGAACGCTAAGAAGTGTTGGCAGCTTTTCCTCTGACCCTGGCCACTTTTACAAGCAATCCTATGATAGTCAGCAGGACCCACCCTAAAAAGGAAGGGGCATCCACTTGGACCCTTTCCACCTTTTCTAAATCTCGCCTGATCGAGCACTGATTGAGCAGATAAGCACATGTAATTCTCATTTCAGAAAGTTATTGGTTAGCTTGCTGCTAGCAGCTCAGTTATGTTATGATGTTAGAGGCTATGCAAGGAATGCTTTAGTCCAGCGATATGCAGTTTTTATTGCGCCTTGCATTCAGCAGGAAGATCTTTAGCTTGAATCTGTGGCCTAGGTATTCACCTTGGTATTTCTTTTGGCACAAAGTGAAGGAGTATTTGAGAGAAAATGCACAATGTGTTTCTTATGCTGTTATGAACAACTTGTTACTCTTTCTCATTAAGCTTCAGCCACTGCAGAAATATATAAATAAGGGCTGACTTCCTGTAAGACGTGTCCAAAGCTGGGACGGAATAAAAGGAGACACTTGTAAATGATAGTGCTATCGTTTGAGAAAGGGTAAGTTGAGACTGACTTTCATGCGTATTCACAGACCAAGCATCATAAAGATACCAGCATGATCTTCATTGCGGGCTTAGAGCCGTTATTAGCTTTTGAGAGGTAAGAGGATTTTGAGGGCTCGTTAGTCTAGGGGTATGATTCTCGCTTTGGGTGCGAGAGGTCCCGGGTTCAAATCCCGGACGAGCCCTTTTCTTGGTACTCTTTTCAAGTTGTTTTGAAGTTTGCGTTTCAAAACCAACATCAATTTTTTCTTTGCAGTAGTGGATAATTCTTTGCTAGAGTCTCATGCTTCAGCCCTGCCCAGTCTGAGCTAATACCAAACATCTGGTCTTGCATGGCATGTACGAGCGTTCAGCTAGGGATGTCGGGCAGGTTGCATGAAAGAAATCTAAAGCCAGAGGCCCATGGAATAGCCAGTTCGGAGCAGTTTCATTACAGAAAAATCAACTGTAGGTATCTGTTTCTGTAGTGTAGTGGTTATCACGTTCGCCTCACATGCGAAAGGTCCCCGGTTCGAAACCGGGCAGAAACAGTTGTTATATTGTGTTGGCTACAATGTTGATAGGTGCCGTTTTGCCATGGAATTGTCCAAGCCCTGAAGATTATTTCATGCAATCTCGTTCCAAGAAAGGGAATTCTCTCAAAACACTAAAGTAATCGGCGTGTGGATGTATCTGTTGGTTCTCAGACCTTGCTTTCAAAAGAGCCCTGCAATCGGTTCACTGCTCACCTAGAACAAGCATTAACATGGAGAATTGTTGGCACCAACAGGAATCTTATTTTAGTGGAGTGTTTCTGGCTTTGAGTGCAGAGGCCCTCGGCTCAATTCCAAGATGATCCTTCTCAAGGTGATGATACAAATGCATTGTCACCTTTACGTTTAATGTCAGAATCATTTATTTCCAGTTGGTGGTGTAAGAATGTTTGCAACAGTATGGCGATTTTTCCTAGCCATGCATGAATGAAAGCATATCACTCGCCTTTAGGTGTTTTTCTAATACATTGATATTTGCATCTTCCTTCCTAGCCTGCATGTTTGACTATCTTACAGGCTGCATGTAATAAGTATCACATCAGGGCCCTTCTTCTACTCAATTCACAACTGTTCTATCACGACATAGATAAGAAAGCTGCATCTGCTTTTGTTGTGTAGTGGTAATCAGGTTTACCTGACGTGTGAAAGCCCCATGCTTTGAAAGTACACAGTAACAAAGAAACCGATGACTTTTATAAAAAGGTGTCATGTGTGTCTCTTACTTTGCACAAAAAGTGCCAGAGATGACTTCATTTGCAGTCACTTGAAAAGTAGGGATTCTCCAATAAATGGTAAATGGTTGAAACAAATCTGAAGAAATGCATGACATACCTGTGTGTGTGTGTGTGTGTACGCATGTATGTATATATAGGGAGAGAGAGAGCGTCAATATAAACAGACTTTATTTCAATCAAGCTGTCTTTTCTATCCTTCAGGAGCAGAATGTTCTGATCATCAGCGCTCCAGAATGTAGTGTTTTCTTGGCAAGCATCACATATTGTGATGTTTTAGCTAAAAGTTCCATATCCTAGAGACTGATATATTCCTCTGTACTTGTACCTTGGGGATTCATCAAAACCTGGCATCATAAGCAGCTTTCTACTGCCACAGACTGGACAGCGAAACAATTTAAAATATCCCAGAAAAAGAAAATAAGCATGCTTAATCAGAGCTTTCTGGACAGGAAGGACATTTGAGCAAGTGAGGAATAAGCACTGCTTTTGTTAATTTGCATAGGCAGAATAGAGACTTCTGGGAAAAGGCCGAAATTACAGTCACAGAAAATGGCTGCATCTATAGAGAACGCTAAGAAGTGTTGGCAGCTTTTCCTCTGACCCTGGCCACTTTTACAAGCAATCCTATGATAGTCAGCAGGACCCACCCTAAAAAGGAAGGGGCATCCACTTGGACCCTTTCCACCTTTTCTAAATCTCGCCTGATCGAGCCCTGATCGAGCCGATAAGCACATGTCATTCTCATTTCAGAAAGGTATTGGTTAGCTTGCTGCTGGCAGCTCAGTTATGTTATGATGTTAGAGGCTATGCAAGGAATGCTTTAGTCCAGCGATATGCAGTTTTTATTGCGCCTTGCATTCAGCAGGAAGATCTTTAGCTTGAATCTGTGGCCTAGGTATTCACCTTGGTATTTTTTTTGGCACAAAGTGAAGGAGTATTTGAGAGAAAATGCACAATGTGTTTCTTATGTTGTTATGAACAACTTGTTACTCTTTCTCATTAAGCTTCAGCCACTGCAGAAATATATAAATAAGGGCTGACTTCCTGTGAGACGTGTCCAAAGCTGGGACGGAATAAAAGGAGACACTTGTAAATGATAGTGCTATCGTTTGAGAAAGGGTAAGTTGAGACTGACTTTCATGCGTATTCACAGACCAAGCATCATAAAGATACCAGCATGATCTTCATTGCGGGCTTAGAGCCGGTATTAGCTTTTGAGAGGTAAGAGGATTTTGAGGGCTCGTTGGTCTAGGGGTATGATTCTCGCT
Organism: Triturus cristatus; assembly: GCF_964204655.1. Taxonomy (NCBI): domain Eukaryota; kingdom Metazoa; phylum Chordata; class Amphibia; order Caudata; family Salamandridae; genus Triturus; species Triturus cristatus. Next base: position 738,615,191 of record NC_140591.1, on the reverse strand, counting down.
TTGGGTGCGAGAGGTCCCAGGTTCAAATCCCGGACGAGCCCTTTTCTTGGTACTCTTTTCAAGTTGTTTTGAAGTTTGCGTTTCAAAACCAACATCAATTTTTTCTTTGCAGTAGTGGATAATTCTTTGCTAGAGTCTCATGCTTCAGCCCTGCCCAGTCTGAGCTAATACCAAACATCTGGTCTTGCATGGCATGTACGAGCGTTCAGCTAGGGATGTCGGGCAGGTTGCATGAAAGAAATCTAAAGCCAGAGGCCCATGGAATAGCCAGTTCGGAGCAGTTTCATTACAGAAAAATCAACTGTAGGTATCTGTTTCTGTAGTGTAGTGGTTATCACGTTCGCCTCACACGCGAAAGGTCCCCGGTTCGAAACCGGGCAGAAACAGTAGTTATATTGTGTTGGCTACAATGTTGATAGGTGCCGTTTTGCCATGGAATTGTCCAAGCCCTGAAGATTATTTCATGCAATCTCGTTCCAAGAAAGGGAATTCTCTCAAAACACTAAAGAAATCGGCGTGTGGATGTATCTGTTGGTTCTCAGACTTTGCTTTCAAAAGAGCCCTGCAATCGGTTCACTGCTCACCTAGAACAAGCATTAACATGGAGAATTGTTGGCACCAACAGGAATCTTATTTTAGTGGAGTGTTTCTGGCTTTGAGTGCAGAGGCCCTCGGCTCAATTCCAAGATGATCCTTCTCAGGGTGATGATACAAATGCATTGTCACCTTTACGTTTAATGTCAGAATCATTTATTTCCACTTGGTGGTGTAAGAATGTTTGCAACAGTATGGCGATTTTTCCTAGCCATGCATGAATGAAAGCATATCACTCGCCTTTAGGTGTTTTTCTAATACATTGATATTTGCATCTTCCTTCCTAGCCTGCATGTTTGACTATCTTACAGGCTGCATGTAATAAGTATCACATCAGGGCCCTTCTTCTACTCAATTCACAACTGTTCTATCACGACATAGATAAGAAAGCTGCATCTGCTTTTGTTGTGTAGTGGTAATCAGGTTTACCTGACGTGTGAAAGCCCCATGCTTTGAAAGTACACAGTAACAAAGAAACCGATGACTTTTATAAAAAGGTGTCATGTGTGTCTCTTACTTTGCACAAAAAGTGCCAGAGATGACTTCATTTGCAGTCACTTGAAAAGTAGGGATTCTCCAATAAATGGTAAATGGTTGAAACAAATCTGAAGAAATGCATGACATACCTGTGTGTGTGTGTGTGTGTACGCATGTATGTATATATAGGGAGAGAGAGAGCGTCAATATAAACAGACTTTATTTCAATCAAGCTGTCTTTTCTATCCTTCAGGAGCAGAATGTTCTGATCATCAGCGCTCCAGAATGTAGTGTTTTCTTGGCAAGCATCACATATTGTGATGTTTTAGCTAAAAGTTCCATATCCTAGAGACTGATATATTCCTCTGTACTTGTACCTTGGGGATTCATCAAAACCTGGCATCATAAGCAGCTTTCTACTGCCACAGACTGGACAGCGAAACAATTTAAAATATCCCAGAAAAAGAAAATAAGCATGCTTAATCAGAGCTTTCTGGACAGGAAGGACATTTGAGCAAGTGAGGAATAAGCACTGCTTTTGTTAATTTGCATAGGCAGAATAGAGACTTCTGGGAAAAGGCCGAAATTACAGTCACAGAAAATGGCTGCATCTATAGAGAACGCTAAGAAGTGTTGGCAGCTTTTCCTCTGACCCTGGCCACTTTTACAAGCAATCCTATGATAGTCAGCAGGACCCACCCTAAAAAGGAAGGGGCATCCACTTGGACCCTTTCCACCTTTTCTAAATCTCGCCTGATCGAGCACTGATTGAGCAGATAAGCACATGTAATTCTCATTTCAGAAAGTTATTGGTTAGCTTGCTGCTAGCAGCTCAGTTATGTTATGATGTTAGAGGCTATGCAAGGAATGCTTTAGTCCAGCGATATGCAGTTTTTATTGCGCCTTGCATTCAGCAGGAAGATCTTTAGCTTGAATCTGTGGCCTAGGTATTCACCTTGGTATTTCTTTTGGCACAAAGTGAAGGAGTATTTGAGAGAAAATGCACAATGTGTTTCTTATGCTGTTATGAACAACTTGTTACTCTTTCTCATTAAGCTTCAGCCACTGCAGAAATATATAAATAAGGGCTGACTTCCTGTAAGACGTGTCCAAAGCTGGGACGGAATAAAAGGAGACACTTGTAAATGATAGTGCTATCGTTTGAGAAAGGGTAAGTTGAGACTGACTTTCATGCGTATTCACAGACCAAGCATCATAAAGATACCAGCATGATCTTCATTGCGGGCTTAGAGCCGTTATTAGCTTTTGAGAGGTAAGAGGATTTTGAGGGCTCGTTAGTCTAGGGGTATGATTCTCGCTTTGGGTGCGAGAGGTCCCGGGTTCAAATCCCGGACGAGCCCTTTTCTTGGTACTCTTTTCAAGTTGTTTTGAAGTTTGCGTTTCAAAACCAACATCAATTTTTTCTTTGCAGTAGTGGATAATTCTTTGCTAGAGTCTCATGCTTCAGCCCTGCCCAGTCTGAGCTAATACCAAACATCTGGTCTTGCATGGCATGTACGAGCGTTCAGCTAGGGATGTCGGGCAGGTTGCATGAAAGAAATCTAAAGCCAGAGGCCCATGGAATAGCCAGTTCGGAGCAGTTTCATTACAGAAAAATCAACTGTAGGTATCTGTTTCTGTAGTGTAGTGGTTATCACGTTCGCCTCACATGCGAAAGGTCCCCGGTTCGAAACCGGGCAGAAACAGTTGTTATATTGTGTTGGCTACAATGTTGATAGGTGCCGTTTTGCCATGGAATTGTCCAAGCCCTGAAGATTATTTCATGCAATCTCGTTCCAAGAAAGGGAATTCTCTCAAAACACTAAAGTAATCGGCGTGTGGATGTATCTGTTGGTTCTCAGACCTTGCTTTCAAAAGAGCCCTGCAATCGGTTCACTGCTCACCTAGAACAAGCATTAACATGGAGAATTGTTGGCACCAACAGGAATCTTATTTTAGTGGAGTGTTTCTGGCTTTGAGTGCAGAGGCCCTCGGCTCAATTCCAAGATGATCCTTCTCAAGGTGATGATACAAATGCATTGTCACCTTTACGTTTAATGTCAGAATCATTTATTTCCAGTTGGTGGTGTAAGAATGTTTGCAACAGTATGGCGATTTTTCCTAGCCATGCATGAATGAAAGCATATCACTCGCCTTTAGGTGTTTTTCTAATACATTGATATTTGCATCTTCCTTCCTAGCCTGCATGTTTGACTATCTTACAGGCTGCATGTAATAAGTATCACATCAGGGCCCTTCTTCTACTCAATTCACAACTGTTCTATCACGACATAGATAAGAAAGCTGCATCTGCTTTTGTTGTGTAGTGGTAATCAGGTTTACCTGACGTGTGAAAGCCCCATGCTTTGAAAGTACACAGTAACAAAGAAACCGATGACTTTTATAAAAAGGTGTCATGTGTGTCTCTTACTTTGCACAAAAAGTGCCAGAGATGACTTCATTTGCAGTCACTTGAAAAGTAGGGATTCTCCAATAAATGGTAAATGGTTGAAACAAATCTGAAGAAATGCATGACATACCTGTGTGTGTGTGTGTGTGTACGCATGTATGTATATATAGGGAGAGAGAGAGCGTCAATATAAACAGACTTTATTTCAATCAAGCTGTCTTTTCTATCCTTCAGGAGCAGAATGTTCTGATCATCAGCGCTCCAGAATGTAGTGTTTTCTTGGCAAGCATCACATATTGTGATGTTTTAGCTAAAAGTTCCATATCCTAGAGACTGATATATTCCTCTGTACTTGTACCTTGGGGATTCATCAAAACCTGGCATCATAAGCAGCTTTCTACTGCCACAGACTGGACAGCGAAACAATTTAAAATATCCCAGAAAAAGAAAATAAGCATGCTTAATCAGAGCTTTCTGGACAGGAAGGACATTTGAGCAAGTGAGGAATAAGCACTGCTTTTGTTAATTTGCATAGGCAGAATAGAGACTTCTGGGAAAAGGCCGAAATTACAGTCACAGAAAATGGCTGCATCTATAGAGAACGCTAAGAAGTGTTGGCAGCTTTTCCTCTGACCCTGGCCACTTTTACAAGCAATCCTATGATAGTCAGCAGGACCCACCCTAAAAAGGAAGGGGCATCCACTTGGACCCTTTCCACCTTTTCTAAATCTCGCCTGATCGAGCCCTGATCGAGCCGATAAGCACATGTCATTCTCATTTCAGAAAGGTATTGGTTAGCTTGCTGCTAGCAGCTCAGTTATGTTATGATGTTAGAGGCTATGCAAGGAATGCTTTAGTCCAGCGATATGCAGTTTTTATTGCGCCTTGCATTCAGCAGGAAGATCTTTAGCTTGAATCTGTGGCCTAGGTATTCACCTTGGTATTTTTTTTGGCACAAAGTGAAGGAGTATTTGAGAGAAAATGCACAATGTGTTTCTTATGTTGTTATGAACAACTTGTTACTCTTTCTCATTAAGCTTCAGCCACTGCAGAAATATATAAATAAGGGCTGACTTCCTGTAAGACGTGTCCAAAGCTGGGACGGAATAAAAGGAGACACTTGTAAATGATAGTGCTATCGTTTGAGAAAGGGTAAGTTGAGACTGACTTTCATGCGTATTCACAGACCAAGCATCATAAAGATACCAGCATGATCTTCATTGCGGGCTTAGAGCCGGTATTAGCTTTTGAGAGGTAAGAGGATTTTGAGGGCTCGTTGGTCTAGGGGTATGATTCTCGCTTTGGGTGCGAGAGGTCCCAGGTTCAAATCCCGGACGAGCCCTTTTCTTGGTACTCTTTTCAAGTTGTTTTGAAGTTTGCGTTTCAAAACCAACATCAATTTTTTCTTTGCAGTAGTGGATAATTCTTTGCTAGAGTCTCATGCTTCAGCCCTGCCCAGTCTGAGCTAATACCAAACATCTGGTCTTGCATGGCATGTACGAGCGTTCAGCTAGGGATGTCGGGCAGGTTGCATGAAAGAAATCTAAAGCCAGAGGCCCATGGAATAGCCAGTTCGGAGCAGTTTCATTACAGAAAAATCAACTGTAGGTATCTGTTTCTGTAGTGTAGTGGTTATCACGTTCGCCTCACACGCGAAAGGTCCCCGGTTCGAAACCGGGCAGAAACAGTTGTTATATTGTGTTGGCTACAATGTTGATAGGTGCCGTTTTGCCATGGAATTGTCCAAGCCCTGAAGATTATTTCATGCAATCTCGTTCCAAGAAAGGGAATTCTCTCAAAACACTAAAGAAATCGGCGTGTGGACGTATCTGTTGGTTCTCAGACCTTGCTTTCAAAAGAGCCCTGCAATCGGTTCACTGCTCACCTAGAACAAGCATTAACATGGAGAATTGTTGGCACCAACAGGAATCTTATTTTAGTGGAGTGTTTCTGGCTTTGAGTGCAGAGGCCCTCGGCTCAATTCCAAGATGATCCTTCTCAGGGTGATGATACAAATGCATTGTCACCTTTACGTTTAATGTCAGAATCATTTATTTCCAGTTGGTGGTGTAAGAATGTTTGCAACAGTATGGCGATTTTTCCTAGCCATGCATGAATGAAAGCATATCACTCGCCTTTAGGTGTTTTTCTAATACATTGATATTTGCATCTTCCTTCCTAGCCTGCATGTTTGACTATCTTACAGGCTGCATGTAATAAGTATCACATCAGGGCCCTTCTTCTACTCAATTCACAACTGTTCTATCACGACATAGATAAGAAAGCTGCATCTGCTTTTGTTGTGTAGTGGTAATCAGGTTTACCTGACGTGTGAAAGCCCCATGCTTTGAAAGTACACAGTAACAAAGAAACCGATGACTTTTATAAAAAGGTGTCATGTGTGTCTCTTACTTTGCACAAAAAGTGCCAGAGATGACTTCATTTGCAGTCACTTGAAAAGTAGGGATTCTCCAATAAATGGTAAATGGTTGAAACAAATCTGAAGAAATGCATGACATACCTGTGTGTGTGTGTGTGTGTACGCATGTATGTATATATAGGGAGAGAGAGAGCGTCAATATAAACAGACTTTATTTCAATCAAGCTGTCTTTTCTATCCTTCAGGAGCAGAATGTTCTGATCATCAGCGCTCCAGAATGTAGTGTTTTCTTGGCAAGCATCACATATTGTGATGTTTTAGCTAAAAGTTCCATATCCTAGAGACTGATATATTCCTCTGTACTTGTACCTTGGGGATTCATCAAAACCTGGCATCATAAGCAGCTTTCTACTGCCACAGACTGGACAGCGAAACAATTTAAAATATCCCAGAAAAAGAAAATAAGCATGCTTAATCAGAGCTTTCTGGACAGGAAGGACATTTGAGCAAGTGAGGAATAAGCACTGCTTTTGTTAATTTGCATAGGCAGAATAGAGACTTCTGGGAAAAGGCCGAAATTACAGTCACAGAAAATGGCTGCATCTATAGAGAACGCTAAGAAGTGTTGGCAGCTTTTCCTCTGACCCTGGCCACTTTTACAAGCAATCCTATGATAGTCAGCAGGACCCACCCTAAAAAGGAAGGGGCATCCACTTGGACCCTTTCCACCTTTTCTAAATCTCGCCTGATCGAGCCTGATTGAGCACTGATTGAGCAGATAAGCACATGTCATTCTCATTTCAGAAAGGTATTGGTTAGCTTGCTGCTAGCAGCTCAGTTATGTTATGATGTTAGAGGCTATGCAAGGAATGCTTTAGTCCAGCGATATGCAGTTTTTATTGCGCCTTGCATTCAGCAGGAAGATCTTTAGCTTGAATCTGTGGCCTAGGTATTCACCTTGGTATTTCTTTTGGCACAAAGTGAAGGAGTATTTAAGAGAAAATGCACAATGTGTTTCTTATGTTGTTATGAACAACTTGTTACTCTTTCTCATTAAGCTTCAGCCACTGAAGAAATATATAAATAAGGGCTGACTTCCTGTAAGACGTGTCCAAAGCTGGGACGGAATAAAAGGAGACACTTGTAAATGATAGTGCTATCGTTTGAGAAAGGGTAAGTTGAGACTGACTTTCATGCGTATTCACAGACCAAGCATCATAAAGATACCAGCATGATCTTCATTGCGGGCTTAGAGCCGGTATTAGCTTTTGAGAGGTAAGAGGATTTTGAGGGCTCGTTGGTCTAGGGGTATGATTCTCGCTTTGGGTGCGAGAGGTCCCGGGTTCAAATCCCGGACGAGCCCTTTTCTTGGTACTCTTTTCAAGTTGTTTTGAAGTTTGCGTTTCAAAACCAACATCAATTTTTTCTTTGCAGTAGTGGATAATTCTTTGCTAGAGTCTCATGCTTCAGCCCTGCCCAGTCTGAGCTAATACCAAACATCTGGTCTTGCATGGCATGTACGAGCGTTCAGCTAGGGATGTCGGGCAGGTTGCATGAAAGAAATCTAAAGCCAGAGGCCCATGGAATAGCCAGTTCGGAGCAGTTTCATTACAGAAAAATCAACTGTAGGTATCTGTTTCTGTAGTGTAGTGGTTATCACGTTCGCCTCACACGCGAAAGGTCCCCGGTTCGAAACCGGGCAGAAACAGTTGTTATATTGTGTTGGCTACAATGTTGATAGGTGCCGTTTTGCCATGGAATTGTCCAAGCCCTGAAGATTATTTCATGCAATCTCGTTCCAAGAAAGGGAATTCTCTCAAAACACTAAAGAAATCGGCGTGTGGACGTATCTGTTGGTTCTCAGACCTTGCTTTCAAAAGAGCCCTGCAATCGGTTCACTGCTCACCTAGAACAAGCATTAACATGGAGAATTGTTGGCACCAACAGGAATCTTATTTTAGTGGAGTGTTTCTGGCTTTGAGTGCAGAGGCCCTCGGCTCAATTCCAAGATGATCCTTCTCAGGGTGATGATACAAATGCATTGTCACCTTTACGTTTAATGTCAGAATCATTTATTTCCAGTTGGTGGTGTAAGAATGTTTGCAACAGTATGGCGATTTTTCCTAGCCATGCATGAATGAAAGCATATCACTCGCCTTTAGGTGTTTTTCTAATACATTGATATTTGCATCTTCCTTCCTAGCCTGCATGTTTGACTATCTTACAGGCTGCATGTAATAAGTATCACATCAGGGCCCTTCTTCTACTCAATTCACAACTGTTCTATCACGACATAGATAAGAAAGCTGCATCTGCTTTTGTTGTGTAGTGGTAATCAGGTTTACCTGACGTGTGAAAGCCCCATGCTTTGAAAGTACACAGTAACAAAGAAACCGATGACTTTTATAAAAAGGTGTCATGTGTGTCTCTTACTTTGCACAAAAAGTGCCAGAGATGACTTCATTTGCAGTCACTTGAAAAGTAGGGATTCTCCAATAAATGGTAAATGGTTGAAACAAATCTGAAGAAATGCATGACATACCTGTGTGTGTGTGTGTGTGTACGCATGTATGTATATATAGGGAGAGAGAGAGCGTCAATATAAACAGACTTTATTTCAATCAAGCTGTCTTTTCTATCCTTCAGGAGCAGAATGTTCTGATCATCAGCGCTCCAGAATGTAGTGTTTTCTTGGCAAGCATCACATATTGTGATGTTTTAGCTAAAAGTTCCATATCCTAGAGACTGATATATTCCTCTGTACTTGTACCTTGGGGATTCATCAAAACCTGGCATCATAAGCAGCTTTCTACTGCCACAGACTGGACAGCGAAACAATTTAAAATATCCCAGAAAAAGAAAATAAGCATGCTTAATCAGAGCTTTCTGGACAGGAAGGACATTTGAGCAAGTGAGGAATAAGCACTGCTTTTGTTAATTTGCATAGGCAGAATAGAGACTTCTGGGAAAAGGCCGAAATTACAGTCACAGAAAATGGCTGCATCTATAGAGAACGCTAAGAAGTGTTGGCAGCTTTTCCTCTGACCCTGGCCACTTTTACAAGCAATCCTATGATAGTCAGCAGGACCCACCCTAAAAAGGAAGGGGCATCCACTTGGACCCTTTCCACCTTTTCTAAATCTCGCCTGATCGAGCCTGATTGAGCACTGATTGAGCAGATAAGCACATGTCATTCTCATTTCAGAAAGGTATTGGTTAGCTTGCTGCTAGCAGCTCAGTTATGTTATGATGTTAGAGGCTATGCAAGGAATGCTTTAGTCCAGCGATATGCAGTTTTTATTGCGCCTTGCATTCAGCAGGAAGATCTTTAGCTTGAATCTGTGGCCTAGGTATTCACCTTGGTATTTCTTTTGGCACAAAGTGAAGGAGTATTTAAGAGAAAATGCACAATGTGTTTCTTATGTTGTTATGAACAACTTGTTACTCTTTCTCATTAAGCTTCAGCCACTGAAGAAATATATAAATAAGGGCTGACTTCCTGTAAGACGTGTCCAAAGCTGGGACGGAATAAAAGGAGACACTTGTAAATGATAGTGCTATCGTTTGAGAAAGGGTAAGTTGAGACTGACTTTCATGCGTATTCACAGACCAAGCATCATAAAGATACCAGCATGATCTTCATTGCGGGCTTAGAGCCGGTATTAGCTTTTGAGAGGTAAGAGGATTTTGAGGGCTCGTTGGTCTAGGGGTATGATTCTCGCTTTGGGTGCGAGAGGTCCCGGGTTCAAATCCCGGCCGAGCCCTTTTCTTGGTACTCTTTTCAAGTTGTTTTGAAGTTTGCGTTTCAAAACCAACATCAATTTTTTCTTTGCAGTAGTGGATAATTCTTTGCTAGAGTCTCATGCTTCAGCCCTGCCCAGTCTGAGCTAATACCAAACATCTGGTCTTGCATGGCATGTACGAGCGTTCAGCTAGGGATGTCGGGCAGGTTGCATGAAAGAAATCTAAAGCCAGAGGCCCATGGAATAGCCAGTTCGGAGCAGTTTCATTACAGAAAAATCAACTGTAGGTATCTGTTTCTGTAGTGTAGTGGTTATCACGTTTGCCTCACACGCGAAAGGTCCCCGGTTCGAAACCGGGCAGAAACAGTTGTTATATTGTGTTGGCTACAATGTTGATAGGTGCCGTTTTGCCATGGAATTGTCCAAGCCCTGAAGATTATTTCATGCAATCTCGTTCCAAGAAAGGGAATTCTCTCAAAACACTAAAGTAATCGGCGTGTGGATGTATCTGTTGGTTCTCAGACCTTGCTTTCAAAAGAGCCCTGCAATCGGTTCACTGCTCACCTAGAACAAGCATTAACATGGAGAATTGTTGGCACCAACAGGAATCTTATTTTAGTGGAGTGTTTCTGGCTTTGAGTGCAGAGGCCCTCGGCTCAATTCCAAGATGATCCTTCTCAAGGTGATGATACAAATGCATTGTCACCTTTACGTTTAATGTCAGAATCATTTATTTCCAGTTGGTGGTGTAAGAATGTTTGCAACAGTATGGCGATTTTTCCTAGCCATGCATGAATGAAAGCATATCACTCGCCTTTAGGTGTTTTTCTAATACATTGATATTTGCATCTTCCTTCCTAGCCTGCATGTTTGACTATCTTACAGGCTGCATGTAATAAGTATCACATCAGGGCCCTTCTTCTACTCAATTCACAACTGTTCTATCACGACATAGATAAGAAAGCTGCATCTGCTTTTGTTGTGTAGTGGTAATCAGGTTTACCTGACGTGTGAAAGCCCCATGCTTTGAAAGTACACAGTAACAAAGAAACCGATGACTTTTATAAAAAGGTGTCATGTGTGTCTCTTACTTTGCACAAAAAGTGCCAGAGATGACTTCATTTGCAGTCACTTGAAAAGTAGGGATTCTCCAATAAATGGTAAATGGTTGAAATAAATCTGAAGAAATGCATGACATACCTGTGTGTGTGTGTGTGTGTACGCATGTATGTATATATAGGGAGAGAGAGAGCGTCAATATAAACAGACTTTATTTCAATCAAGCTGTCTTTTCTATCCTTCAGGAGCAGAATGTTCTGATCATCAGCGCTCCAGAATGTAGTGTTTTCTTGGCAAGCATCACATATTGTGATGTTTTAGCTAAAAGTTCCATATCCTAGAGACTGATATATTCCTCTGTACTTGTACCTTGGGGATTCATCAAAACCTGGCATCATAAGCAGCTTTCTACTGCCACAGACTGGACAGCGAAACAATTTAAAATATCCCAGAAAAAGAAAATAAGCATGCTTAATCAGAGCTTTCTGGACAGGAAGGACATTTGAGCAAGTGAGGAATAAGCACTGCTTTTGTTAATTTGCATAGGCAGAATAGAGACTTCTGGGAAAAGGCCGAAATTACAGTCACAGAAAATGGCTGCATCTATAGAGAACGCTAAGAAGTGTTGGCAGCTTTTCCTCTGACCCTGGCCACTTTTACAAGCAATCCTATGATAGTCAGCAGGACCCACCCTAAAAAGGAAGGGGCATCCACTTGGACCCTTTCCACCTTTTCTAAATCTCGCCTGATCGAGCCCTGATCGAGCCGATAAGCACATGTCATTCTCATTTCAGAAAGGTATTGGTTAGCTTGCTGCTAGCAGCTCAGTTATGTTATGATGTTAGAGGCTATGCAAGGAATGCTTTAGTCCAGCGATATGCAGTTTTTATTGCGCCTTACATTCAGCAGGAAGATCTTTAGCTTGAATCTGTGGCCTAGGTATTCACCTTGGTATTTTTTTTGGCACAAAGTGAAGGAGTATTTGAGAGAAAATGCACAATGTGTTTCTTATGTTGTTATGAACAACTTGTTACTCTTTCTCATTAAGCTTCAGCCACTGCAGAAATATATAAATAAGGGCTGACTTCCTGTAAGACGTGTCCAAAGCTGGGACGGAATAAAAGGAGACACTTGTAAATGATAGTGCTATCGTTTGAGAAAGGGTAAGTTGAGACTGACTTTCATGCGTATTCACAGACCAAGCATCATAAAGATACCAGCATGATCTTCATTGCGGGCTTAGAGCCGGTATTAGCTTTTGAGAGGTAAGAGGATTTTGAGGGCTCGTTGGTCTAGGGGTATGATTCTCGCTTTGGGTGCGAGAGGTCCCAGGTTCAAATCCCGGACGAGCCCTTTTCTTGGTACTCTTTTCAAGTTGTTTTGAAGTTTGCGTTTCAAAACCAACATCAATTTTTTCTTTGCAGTAGTGGATAATTCTTTGCTAGAGTCTCATGCTTCAGCCCTGCCCAGTCTGAGCTAATACCAAACATCTGGTCTTGCATGGCATGTACGAGCGTTCAGCTAGGGATGTCGGGCAGGTTGCATGAAAGAAATCTAAAGCCAGAGGCCCATGGAATAGCCAGTTCGGAGCAGTTTCATTACAGAAAAATCAACTGTAGGTATCTGTTTCTGTAGTGTAGTGGTTATCACGTTCGCCTCACACTCGAAAGGTCCCCGGTTCGAAACCGGGCAGAAACAGTTGTTATATTGTGTTGGCTACAATGTTGATAGGTGCCGTTTTGCCATGGAATTGTCCAAGCCCTGAAGATTATTTCATGCAATCTCGTTCCAAGAAAGGGAATTCTCTCAAAACACTAAAGAAATCGGCGTGTGGATGTATCTGTTGGTTCTCAGACCTTGCTTTCAAAAGAGCCCTGCAATCGGTTCACTGCTCACCTAGAACAAGCATTAACATGGAGAATTGTTGGCACCAACAGGAATCTTATTTTAGTGGAGTGTTTCTGGCTTTGAGTGCAGAGGCCCTCGGCTCAATTCCAAGATGATCCTTCTCAGGGTGATGATACAAATGCATTGTCACCTTTACGTTTAATGTCAGAATCATTTATTTCCAGTTGGTGGTGTAAGAATGTTTGCAACAGTATGGCGATTTTTCCTAGCCATGCATGAATGAAAGCATATCACTCGCCTTTAGGTGTTTTTCTAATACATTGATATTTGCATCTGCCTTCCTAGCCTGCATGTTTGACTATCTTACAGGCTGCATGTAATAAGTATCACATCAGGGCCCTTCTTCTACTCAATTCACAACTGTTCTATCACGACATAGATAAGAAAGCTGCATCTGCTTTTGTTGTGTAGTGGTAATCAGGTTTACCTGACGTGTGAAAGCCCCATGCTTTGAAAGTACACAGTAACAAAGAAACCGATGACTTTTATGAAAAGGTGTCATGTGTGTCTCTTACTTTGCACAAAAAGTGCCAGAGATGACTTCATTTGCAGTCACTTGAAAAGTAGGGATTCTCCAATAAATGGTAAATGGTTGAAACAAATCTGAAGAAATGCATGACATACCTGTGTGTGTGTGTGTATGCATGTATGTATATATAGGGAGAGAGAGAGCGTCAATATAAACAGACTTTATTTCAATCAAGCTGTCTTTTCTATCCTTCAGGAGCAGAATGTTCTGATCATCAGCGCTCCAGAATGTAGTGTTTTCTTGGCAAGCATCACATATTGTGATGTGTTAGCTAAAAGTTCCATATCCTACAGACCGATATATTCCTCTGTACTTGTACCTTGGGGATTCATCAAAACCTGGCATCATAAGCAGCTTTCTACTGCCACAGACTGGACAGCGAAACAATTTAAAATATCCCAGAAAAAGAAAATAAGCATGCTTAATCAGAGCTTTCTGGACAGGAAGGACATTTGAGCAAGTGAGGAATAAGCACTGCTTTTGTTAATTTGCATAGGCAGAATAGAGACTTCTGGGAAAAGGCCGAAATTACAGTCACAGAAAATGGCTGCATCTATAGAGAACGCTAAGAAGTGTTGGCAGCTTTTCCTCTGACCCTGGCCACTTTTACAAGCAATCCTATGATAGTCAGCAGGACCCACCCTAAAAAGGAAGGGGCATCCACTTGGACCCTTTCCACCTTTTCTAAATCGAGCCTGATTGAGCACTGATTGAGCAGATAAGCACATGTCATTCTCATTTCAGAAAGGTATTGGTTAGCTTGCTGCTAGCAGCTCAGTTATGTTATGATGTTAGAGGCTATGCAAGGAATGCTTTAGTCCAGCGATATGCAGTTTTTATTGCGCCTTGCATTCAGCAGGAAGATCTTTAGCTTGAATCTGTGGCCTAGGTATTCACCTTGGTATTTCTTTTGGCACAAAGTGAAGGAGTATTTAAGAGAAAATGCACAATGTGTTTCTTATGTTGTTATGAACAACTTGTTACTCTTTCTCATTAAGCTTCAGCCACTGAAGAAATATATAAATAAGGGCTGACTTCCTGTAAGACGTGTCCAAAGCTGGGACGGAATAAAAGGAGACACTTGTAAATGATAGTGCTATCGTTTGAGAAAGGGTAAGTTGAGACTGACTTTCATGCGTATTCACAGACCAAGCATCATAAAGATACCAGCATGATCTTCATTGCGGGCTTAGAGCCGGTATTAGCTTTTGAGAGGTAAGAGGATTTTGAGGGCTCGTTGGTCTAGGGGTATGATTCTCGCTTTGGGTGCGAGAGGTCCCGGGTTCAAATCCCGGACGAGCCCTTTTCTTGGTACTCTTTTCAAGTTGTTTTGAAGTTTGCGTTTCAAAACCAACATCAATTTTTTCTTTGCAGTAGTGGATAATTCTTTGCTAGAGTCTCATGCTTCAGCCCTGCCCAGTCTGAGCTAATACCAAACATCTGGTCTTGCATGGCATGTACGAGCGTTCAGCTAGGGATGTCGGGCAGGTTGCATGAAAGAAATCTAAAGCCAGAGGCCCATGGAATAGCCAGTTCGGAGCAGTTTCATTACAGAAAAATCAACTGTAGGTATCTGTTTCTGTAGTGTAGTGGTTATCACGTTTGCCTCACACGCGAAAGGTCCCCGGTTCGAAACCGGGCAGAAACAGTTGTTATATTGTGTTGGCTACAATGTTGATAGGTGCCGTTTTGCCATGGAATTGTCCAAGCCCTGAAGATTATTTCATGCAATCTCGTTCCAAGAAAGGGAATTCTCTCAAAACACTAAAGTAATCGGCGTGTGGATGTATCTGTTGGTTCTCAGACCTTGCTTTCAAAAGAGCCCTGCAATCGGTTCACTGCTCACCTAGAACAAGCATTAACATGGAGAATTGTTGGCACCAACAGGAATCTTATTTTAGTGGAGTGTTTCTGGCTTTGAGTGCAGAGGCCCTCGGCTCAATTCCAAGATGATCCTTCTCAAGGTGATGATACAAATGCATTGTCACCTTTACGTTTAATGTCAGAATCATTTATTTCCAGTTGGTGGTGTAAGAATGTTTGCAACAGTATGGCGATTTTTCCTAGCCATGCATGAATGAAAGCATATCACTCGCCTTTAGGTGTTTTTCTAATACATTGATATTTGCATCTTCCTTCCTAGCCTGCATGTTTGACTATCTTACAGGCTGCATGTAATAAGTATCACATCAGGGCCCTTCTTCTACTCAATTCACAACTGTTCTATCACGACATAGATAAGAAAGCTGCATCTGCTTTTGTTGTGTAGTGGTAATCAGGTTTACCTGACGTGTGAAAGCCCCATGCTTTGAAAGTACACAGTAACAAAGAAACCGATGACTTTTATAAAAAGGTGTCATGTGTGTCTCTTACTTTGCACAAAAAGTGCCAGAGATGACTTCATTTGCAGTCACTTGAAAAGTAGGGATTCTCCAATAAATGGTAAATGGTTGAAACAAATCTGAAGAAATGCATGACATACCTGTGTGTGTGTGTGTGTGTACGCATGTATGTATATATAGGGAGAGAGAGAGCGTCAATATAAACAGACTTTATTTCAATCAAGCTGTCTTTTCTATCCTTCAGGAGCAGAATGTTCTGATCATCAGCGCTCCAGAATGTAGTGTTTTCTTGGCAAGCATCACATATTGTGATGTTTTAGCTAAAAGTTCCATATCCTAGAGACTGATATATTCCTCTGTACTTGTACCTTGGGGATTCATCAAAACCTGGCATCATAAGCAGCTTTCTACTGCCACAGACTGGACAGCGAAACAATTTAAAATATCCCAGAAAAAGAAAATAAGCATGCTTAATCAGAGCTTTCTGGACAGGAAGGACATTTGAGCAAGTGAGGAATAAGCACTGCTTTTGTTAATTTGCATAGGCAGAATAGAGACTTCTGGGAAAAGGCCGAAATTACAGTCACAGAAAATGGCTGCATCTATAGAGAACGCTAAGAAGTGTTGGCAGCTTTTCCTCTTACCCTGGCCACTTTTACAAGCAATCCTATGATAGTCAGCAGGACCCACCCTAAAAAGGAAGGGGCATCCACTTGGACCCTTTCCACCTTTTCTAAATCTCGCCTGATCGAGCCCTGATCGAGCCGATAAGCACATGTCATTCTCATTTCAGAAAGGTATTGGTTAGCTTGCTGCTAGCAGCTCAGTTATGTTATGATGTTAGAGGCTATGCAAGGAATGCTTTAGTCCAGCGATATGCAGTTTTTATTGCGCCTTGCATTCAGCAGGAAGATCTTTAGCTTGAATCTATGGCCTAGGTATTCACCTTGGTATTTTTTTTGGCACAAAGTGAAGGAGTATTTGAGAGAAAATGCACAATGTGTTTCTTATGTTGTTATGAACAACTTGTTACTCTTTCTCATTAAGCTTCAGCCACTGCAGAAATATATAAATAAGGGCTGACTTCCTGTAAGACGTGTCCAAAGCTGGGACGGAATAAAAGGAGACACTTGTAAATGATAGTGCTATCGTTTGAGAAAGGGTAAGTTGAGACTGACTTTCATGCGTATTCACAGACCAAGCATCATAAAGATACCAGCATGATCTTCATTGCGGGCTTAGAGCCGGTATTAGCTTTTGAGAGGTAAGAGGATTTTGAGGGCTCGTTGGTCTAGGGGTATGATTCTCGCTTTGGGTGCGAGAGGTCCCAGGTTCAAATCCCGGACGAGCCCTTTTCTTGGTACTCTTTTCAAGTTGTTTTGAAGTTTGCGTTTCAAAACCAACATCAATTTTTTCTTTGCAGTAGTGGATAATTCTTTGCTAGAGTCTCATGCTTCAGCCCTGCCCAGTCTGAGCTAATACCAAACATCTGGTCTTGCATGGCATGTACGAGCGTTCAGCTAGGGATGTCGGGCAGGTTGCATGAAAGAAATCTAAAGCCAGAGGCCCATGGAATAGCCAGTTCGGAGCAGTTTCATTACAGAAAAATCAACTGTAGGTATCTGTTTCTGTAGTGTAGTGGTTATCACGTTCGCCTCACACTCGAAAGGTCCCCGGTTCGAAACCGGGCAGAAACAGTTGTTATATTGTGTTGGCTACAATGTTGATAGGTGCCGTTTTGCCATGGAATTGTCCAAGCCCTGAAGATTATTTCATGCAATCTCGTTCCAAGAAAGGGAATTCTCTCAAAACACTAAAGAAATCGGCGTGTGGATGTATCTGTTGGTTCTCAGACCTTGCTTTCAAAAGAGCCCTGCAATCGGTTCACTGCTCACCTAGAACAAGCATTAACATGGAGAATTGTTGGCACCAACAGGAATCTTATTTTAGTGGAGTGTTTCTGGCTTTGAGTGCAGAGGCCCTCGGCTCAATTCCAAGATGATCCTTCTCAGGGTGATGATACAAATGCATTGTCACCTTTACGTTTAATGTCAGAATCATTTATTTCCAGTTGGTGGTGTAAGAATGTTTGCAACAGTATGGCGATTTTTCCTAGCCATGCATGAATGAAAGCATATCACTCGCCTTTAGGTGTTTTTCTAATACATTGATATTTGCATCTGCCTTCCTAGCCTGCATGTTTGACTATCTTACAGGCTGCATGTAATAAGTATCACATCAGGGCCCTTCTTCTACTCAATTCACAACTGTTCTATCACGACATAGATAAGAAAGCTGCATCTGCTTTTGTTGTGTAGTGGTAATCAGGTTTACCTGACGTGTGAAAGCCCCATGCTTTGAAAGTACACAGTAACAAAGAAACCGATGACTTTTATAAAAAGGTGTCATGTGTGTCTCTTACTTTGCACAAAAAGTGCCAGAGATGACTTCATTTGCAGTCACTTGAAAAGTAGGGATTCTCCAATAAATGGTAAATGGTTGAAACAAATCTGAAGAAATGCATGACATACCTGTGTGTGTGTGTGTATGCATGTATGTATATATAGGGAGAGAGAGAGCGTCAATATAAACAGACTTTATTTCAATCAAGCTGTCTTTTCTATCCTTCAGGAGCAGAATGTTCTGATCATCAGCGCTCCAGAATGTAGTGTTTTCTTGGCAAGCATCACATATTGTGATGTGTTAGCTAAAAGTTCCATATCCTACAGACCGATATATTCCTCTGTACTTGTACCTTGGGGATTCATCAAAACCTGGCATCATAAGCAGCTTTCTACTGCCACAGACTGGACAGCGAAACAATTTAAAATATCCCAGAAAAAGAAAATAAGCATGCTTAATCAGAGCTTTCTGGACAGGAAGGACATTTGAGCAAGTGAGGAATAAGCACTGCTTTTGTTAATTTGCATAGGCAGAATAGAGACTTCTGGGAAAAGGCCGAAATTACAGTCACAGAAAATGGCTGCATCTATAGAGAACGCTAAGAAGTGTTGGCAGCTTTTCCTCTGACCCTGGCCACTTTTACAAGCAATCCTATGATAGTCAGCAGGACCCACCCTAAAAAGGAAGGGGCATCCACTTGGACCCTTTCCACCTTTTCTAAATCGAGCCTGATTGAGCACTGATTGAGCAGATAAGCACATGTCATTCTCATTTCAGAAAGGTATTGGTTAGCTTGCTGCTAGCAGCTCAGTTATGTTATGATGTTAGAGGCTATGCAAGGAATGCTTTAGTCCAGCGATATGCAGTTTTTATTGCGCCTTGCATTCAGCAGGAAGATCTTTAGCTTGAATCTGTGGCCTAGGTATTCACCTTGGTATTTCTTTTGGCACAAAGTGAAGGAGTATTTAAGAGAAAATGCACAATGTGTTTCTTATGTTGTTATGAACAACTTGTTACTCTTTCTCATTAAGCTTCAGCCACTGAAGAAATATATAAATAAGGGCTGACTTCCTGTAAGACGTGTCCAAAGCTGGGACGGAATAAAAGGAGACACTTGTAAATGATAGTGCTATCGTTTGAGAAAGGGTAAGTTGAGACTGACTTTCATGCGTATTCACAGACCAAGCATCATAAAGATACCAGCATGATCTTCATTGCGGGCTTAGAGCCGGTATTAGCTTTTGAGAGGTAAGAGGATTTTGAGGGCTCGTTGGTCTAGGGGTATGATTCTCGCTTTGGGTGCGAGAGGTCCCGGGTTCAAATCCCGGACGAGCCCTTTTCTTGGTACTCTTTTCAAGTTGTTTTGAAGTTTGCGTTTCAAAACCAACATCAATTTTTTCTTTGCAGTAGTGGATAATTCTTTGCTAGAGTCTCATGCTTCAGCCCTGCCCAGTCTGAGCTAATACCAAACATCTGGTCTTGCATGGCATGTACGAGCGTTCAGCTAGGGATGTCGGGCAGGTTGCATGAAAGAAATCTAAAGCCAGAGGCCCATGGAATAGCCAGTTCGGAGCAGTTTCATTACAGAAAAATCAACTGTAGGTATCTGTTTCTGTAGTGTAGTGGTTATCACGTTTGCCTCACACGCGAAAGGTCCCCGGTTCGAAACCGGGCAGAAACAGTTGTTATATTGTGTTGGCTACAATGTTGATAGGTGCCGTTTTGCCATGGAATTGTCCAAGCCCTGAAGATTATTTCATGCAATCTCGTTCCAAGAAAGGGAATTCTCTCAAAACACTAAAGTAATCGGCGTGTGGATGTATCTGTTGGTTCTCAGACCTTGCTTTCAAAAGAGCCCTGCAATCGGTTCACTGCTCACCTAGAACAAGCATTAACATGGAGAATTGTTGGCACCAACAGGAATCTTATTTTAGTGGAGTGTTTCTGGCTTTGAGTGCAGAGGCCCTCGGCTCAATTCCAAGATGATCCTTCTCAAGGTGATGATACAAATGCATTGTCACCTTTACGTTTAATGTCAGAATCATTTATTTCCAGTTGGTGGTGTAAGAATGTTTGCAACAGTATGGCGATTTTTCCTAGCCATGCATGAATGAAAGCATATCACTCGCCTTTAGGTGTTTTTCTAATACATTGATATTTGCATCTTCCTTCCTAGCCTGCATGTTTGACTATCTTACAGGCTGCATGTAATAAGTATCACATCAGGGCCCTTCTTCTACTCAATTCACAACTGTTCTATCACGACATAGATAAGAAAGCTGCATCTGCTTTTGTTGTGTAGTGGTAATCAGGTTTACCTGACGTGTGAAAGCCCCATGCTTTGAAAGTACACAGTAACAAAGAAACCGATGACTTTTATAAAAAGGTGTCATGTGTGTCTCTTACTTTGCACAAAAAGTGCCAGAGATGACTTCATTTGCAGTCACTTGAAAAGTAGGGATTCTCCAATAAATGGTAAATGGTTGAAACAAATCTGAAGAAATGCATGACATACCTGTGTGTGTGTGTGTGTGTACGCATGTATGTATATATAGGGAGAGAGAGAGCGTCAATATAAACAGACTTTATTTCAATCAAGCTGTCTTTTCTATCCTTCAGGAGCAGAATGTTCTGATCATCAGCGCTCCAGAATGTAGTGTTTTCTTGGCAAGCATCACATATTGTGATGTTTTAGCTAAAAGTTCCATATCCTAGAGACTGATATATTCCTCTGTACTTGTACCTTGGGGATTCATCAAAACCTGGCATCATAAGCAGCTTTCTACTGCCACAGACTGGACAGCGAAACAATTTAAAATATCCCAGAAAAAGAAAATAAGCATGCTTAATCAGAGCTTTCTGGACAGGAAGGACATTTGAGCAAGTGAGGAATAAGCACTGCTTTTGTTAATTTGCATAGGCAGAATAGAGACTTCTGGGAAAAGGCCGAAATTACAGTCACAGAAAATGGCTGCATCTATAGAGAACGCTAAGAAGTGTTGGCAGCTTTTCCTCTGACCCTGGCCACTTTTACAAGCAATCCTATGATAGTCAGCAGGACCCACCCTAAAAAGGAAGGGGCATCCACTTGGACCCTTTCCACCTTTTCTAAATCTCGCCTGATCGAGCCCTGATCGAGCCGATAAGCACATGTCATTCTCATTTCAGAAAGGTATTGGTTAGCTTGCTGCTAGCAGCTCAGTTATGTTATGATGTTAGAGGCTATGCAAGGAATGCTTTAGTCCAGCGATATGCAGTTTTTATTGCGCCTTGCATTCAGCAGGAAGATCTTTAGCTTGAATCTGTGGCCTAGGTATTCACCTTGGTATTTTTTTTGGCACAAAGTGAAGGAGTATTTGAGAGAAAATGCACAATGTGTTTCTTATGTTGTTATGAACAACTTGTTACTCTTTCTCATTAAGCTTCAGCCACTGCAGAAATATATAAATAAGGGCTGACTTCCTGT
Source organism: Triturus cristatus (assembly GCF_964204655.1). Taxonomy (NCBI): domain Eukaryota; kingdom Metazoa; phylum Chordata; class Amphibia; order Caudata; family Salamandridae; genus Triturus; species Triturus cristatus. Next base: position 738,593,880 of record NC_140591.1, on the reverse strand, counting down.
AAGACGTGTCCAAAGCTGGGACGGAATAAAAGGAGACACTTGTAAATGATAGTGCTATCGTTTGAGAAAGGGTAAGTTGAGACTGACTTTCATGCGTATTCACAGACCAAGCATCATAAAGATACCAGCATGATCTTCATTGCGGGCTTAGAGCCGGTATTAGCTTTTGAGAGGTAAGAGGATTTTGAGGGCTCGTTGGTCTAGGGGTATGATTCTCGCTTTGGGTGCGAGAGGTCCCAGGTTCAAATCCCGGACGAGCCCTTTTCTTGGTACTCTTTTCAAGTTGTTTTGAAGTTTGCGTTTCAAAACCAACATCAATTTTTTCTTTGCAGTAGTGGATAATTCTTTGCTAGAGTCTCATGCTTCAGCCCTGCCCAGTCTGAGCTAATACCAAACATCTGGTCTTGCATGGCATGTACGAGCGTTCAGCTAGGGATGTCGGGCAGGTTGCATGAAAGAAATCTAAAGCCAGAGGCCCATGGAATAGCCAGTTCGGAGCAGTTTCATTACAGAAAAATCAACTGTAGGTATCTGTTTCTGTAGTGTAGTGGTTATCACGTTCGCCTCACACTCGAAAGGTCCCCGGTTCGAAACCGGGCAGAAACAGTTGTTATATTGTGTTGGCTACAATGTTGATAGGTGCCGTTTTGCCATGGAATTGTCCAAGCCCTGAAGATTATTTCATGCAATCTCGTTCCAAGAAAGGGAATTCTCTCAAAACACTAAAGAAATCGGCGTGTGGATGTATCTGTTGGTTCTCAGACCTTGCTTTCAAAAGAGCCCTGCAATCGGTTCACTGCTCACCTAGAACAAGCATTAACATGGAGAATTGTTGGCACCAACAGGAATCTTATTTTAGTGGAGTGTTTCTGGCTTTGAGTGCAGAGGCCCTCGGCTCAATTCCAAGATGATCCTTCTCAGGGTGATGATACAAATGCATTGTCACCTTTACGTTTAATGTCAGAATCATTTATTTCCAGTTGGTGGTGTAAGAATGTTTGCAACAGTATGGCGATTTTTCCTAGCCATGCATGAATGAAAGCATATCACTCGCCTTTAGGTGTTTTTCTAATACATTGATATTTGCATCTGCCTTCCTAGCCTGCATGTTTGACTATCTTACAGGCTGCATGTAATAAGTATCACATCAGGGCCCTTCTTCTACTCAATTCACAACTGTTCTATCACGACATAGATAAGAAAGCTGCATCTGCTTTTGTTGTGTAGTGGTAATCAGGTTTACCTGACGTGTGAAAGCCCCATGCTTTGAAAGTACACAGTAACAAAGAAACCGATGACTTTTATAAAAAGGTGTCATGTGTGTCTCTTACTTTGCACAAAAAGTGCCAGAGATGACTTCATTTGCAGTCACTTGAAAAGTAGGGATTCTCCAATAAATGGTAAATGGTTGAAACAAATCTGAAGAAATGCATGACATACCTGTGTGTGTGTGTGCATGCATGTATGTATATATAGGGAGAGAGAGAGCGTCAATATAAACAGACTTTATTTCAATCAAGCTGTCTTTTCTATCCTTCAGGAGCAGAATGTTCTGATCATCAGCGCTCCAGAATGTAGTGTTTTCTTGGCAAGCATCACATATTGTGATGTGTTAGCTAAAAGTTCCATATCCTACAGACCGATATATTCCTCTGTACTTGTACCTTGGGGATTCATCAAAAGCTGGCATCATAAGCAGCTTTCTACTGCCACAGACTGGACAGCGAAACAATTTAAAATATCCCAGAAAAAGAAAATAAGCATGCTTAATCAGAGCTTTCTGGACAGGAAGGACATTTGAGCAAGTGAGGAATAAGCACTGCTTTTGTTAATTTGCATAGGCAGAATAGAGACTTCTGGGAAAAGGCCGAAATTACAGTCACAGAAAATGGCTGCATCTATAGAGAACGCTAAGAAGTGTTGGCAGCTTTTCCTCTGACCCTGGCCACTTTTACAAGCAATCCTATGATAGTCAGCAGGACCCACCCTAAAAAGGAAGGGGCATCCACTTGGACCCTTTCCACCTTTTCTAAATCGAGCCTGATTGAGCACTGATTGAGCAGATAAGCACATGTCATTCTCATTTCAGAAAGGTATTGGTTAGCTTGCTGCTAGCAGCTCAGTTATGTTATGATGTTAGAGGCTATGCAAGGAATGCTTTAGTCCAGCGATATGCAGTTTTTATTGCGCCTTGCATTCAGCAGGAAGATCTTTAGCTTGAATCTGTGGCCTAGGTATTCACCTTGGTATTTCTTTTGGCACAAAGTGAAGGAGTATTTAAGAGAAAATGCACAATGTGTTTCTTATGTTGTTATGAACAACTTGTTACTCTTTCTCATTAAGCTTCAGCCACTGAAGAAATATATAAATAAGGGCTGACTTCCTGTAAGACGTGTCCAAAGCTGGGACGGAATAAAAGGAGACACTTGTAAATGATAGTGCTATCGTTTGAGAAAGGGTAAGTTGAGACTGACTTTCATGCGTATTCACAGACCAAGCATCATAAAGATACCAGCATGATCTTCATTGCGGGCTTAGAGCCGGTATTAGCTTTTGAGAGGTAAGAGGATTTTGAGGGCTCGTTGGTCTAGGGGTATGATTCTCGCTTTGGGTGCGAGAGGTCCCGGGTTCAAATCCCGGACGAGCCCTTTTCTTGGTACTCTTTTCAAGTTGTTTTGAAGTTTGCGTTTCAAAACCAACATCAATTTTTTCTTTGCAGTAGTGGATAATTCTTTGCTAGAGTCTCATGCTTCAGCCCTGCCCAGTCTGAGCTAATACCAAACATCTGGTCTTGCATGGCATGTACGAGCGTTCAGCTAGGGATGTCGGGCAGGTTGCATGAAAGAAATCTAAAGCCAGAGGCCCATGGAATAGCCAGTTCGGAGCAGTTTCATTACAGAAAAATCAACTGTAGGTATCTGTTTCTGTAGTGTAGTGGTTATCACGTTTGCCTCACACGCGAAAGGTCCCCGGTTCGAAACCGGGCAGAAACAGTTGTTATATTGTGTTGGCTACAATGTTGATAGGTGCCGTTTTGCCATGGAATTGTCCAAGCCCTGAAGATTATTTCATGCAATCTCGTTCCAAGAAAGGGAATTCTCTCAAAACACTAAAGTAATCGGCGTGTGGATGTATCTGTTGGTTCTCAGACCTTGCTTTCAAAAGAGCCCTGCAATCGGTTCACTGCTCACCTAGAACAAGCATTAACATGGAGAATTGTTGGCACCAACAGGAATCTTATTTTAGTGGAGTGTTTCTGGCTTTGAGTGCAGAGGCCCTCGGCTCAATTCCAAGATGATCCTTCTCAAGGTGATGATACAAATGCATTGTCACCTTTACGTTTAATGTCAGAATCATTTATTTCCAGTTGGTGGTGTAAGAATGTTTGCAACAGTATGGCGATTTTTCCTAGCCATGCATGAATGAAAGCATATCACTCGCCTTTAGGTGTTTTTCTAATACATTGATATTTGCATCTTCCTTCCTAGCCTGCATGTTTGACTATCTTACAGGCTGCATGTAATAAGTATCACATCAGGGCCCTTCTTCTACTCAATTCACAACTGTTCTATCACGACATAGATAAGAAAGCTGCATCTGCTTTTGTTGTGTAGTGGTAATCAGGTTTACCTGACGTGTGAAAGCCCCATGCTTTGAAAGTACACAGTAACAAAGAAACCGATGACTTTTATAAAAAGGTGTCATGTGTGTCTCTTACTTTGCACAAAAAGTGCCAGAGATGACTTCATTTGCAGTCACTTGAAAAGTAGGGATTCTCCAATAAATGGTAAATGGTTGAAACAAATCTGAAGAAATGCATGACATACCTGTGTGTGTGTGTGTGTGTACGCATGTATGTATATATAGGGAGAGAGAGAGCGTCAATATAAACAGACTTTATTTCAATCAAGCTGTCTTTTCTATCCTTCAGGAGCAGAATGTTCTGATCATCAGCGCTCCAGAATGTAGTGTTTTCTTGGCAAGCATCACATATTGTGATGTTTTAGCTAAAAGTTCCATATCCTAGAGACTGATATATTCCTCTGTACTTGTACCTTGGGGATTCATCAAAACCTGGCATCATAAGCAGCTTTCTACTGCCACAGACTGGACAGCGAAACAATTTAAAATATCCCAGAAAAAGAAAATAAGCATGCTTAATCAGAGCTTTCTGGACAGGAAGGACATTTGAGCAAGTGAGGAATAAGCACTGCTTTTGTTAATTTGCATAGGCAGAATAGAGACTTCTGGGAAAAGGCCGAAATTACAGTCACAGAAAATGGCTGCATCTATAGAGAACGCTAAGAAGTGTTGGCAGCTTTTCCTCTTACCCTGGCCACTTTTACAAGCAATCCTATGATAGTCAGCAGGACCCACCCTAAAAAGGAAGGGGCATCCACTTGGACCCTTTCCACCTTTTCTAAATCTCGCCTGATCGAGCCCTGATCGAGCCGATAAGCACATGTCATTCTCATTTCAGAAAGGTATTGGTTAGCTTGCTGCTAGCAGCTCAGTTATGTTATGATGTTAGAGGCTATGCAAGGAATGCTTTAGTCCAGCGATATGCAGTTTTTATTGCGCCTTGCATTCAGCAGGAAGATCTTTAGCTTGAATCTATGGCCTAGGTATTCACCTTGGTATTTTTTTTGGCACAAAGTGAAGGAGTATTTGAGAGAAAATGCACAATGTGTTTCTTATGTTGTTATGAACAACTTGTTACTCTTTCTCATTAAGCTTCAGCCACTGCAGAAATATATAAATAAGGGCTGACTTCCTGTAAGACGTGTCCAAAGCTGGGACGGAATAAAAGGAGACACTTGTAAATGATAGTGCTATCGTTTGAGAAAGGGTAAGTTGAGACTGACTTTCATGCGTATTCACAGACCAAGCATCATAAAGATACCAGCATGATCTTCATTGCGGGCTTAGAGCCGGTATTAGCTTTTGAGAGGTAAGAGGATTTTGAGGGCTCGTTGGTCTAGGGGTATGATTCTCGCTTTGGGTGCGAGAGGTCCCAGGTTCAAATCCCGGACGAGCCCTTTTCTTGGTACTCTTTTCAAGTTGTTTTGAAGTTTGCGTTTCAAAACCAACATCAATTTTTTCTTTGCAGTAGTGGATAATTCTTTGCTAGAGTCTCATGCTTCAGCCCTGCCCAGTCTGAGCTAATACCAAACATCTGGTCTTGCATGGCATGTACGAGCGTTCAGCTAGGGATGTCGGGCAGGTTGCATGAAAGAAATCTAAAGCCAGAGGCCCATGGAATAGCCAGTTCGGAGCAGTTTCATTACAGAAAAATCAACTGTAGGTATCTGTTTCTGTAGTGTAGTGGTTATCACGTTCGCCTCACACTCGAAAGGTCCCCGGTTCGAAACCGGGCAGAAACAGTTGTTATATTGTGTTGGCTACAATGTTGATAGGTGCCGTTTTGCCATGGAATTGTCCAAGCCCTGAAGATTATTTCATGCAATCTCGTTCCAAGAAAGGGAATTCTCTCAAAACACTAAAGAAATCGGCGTGTGGATGTATCTGTTGGTTCTCAGACCTTGCTTTCAAAAGAGCCCTGCAATCGGTTCACTGCTCACCTAGAACAAGCATTAACATGGAGAATTGTTGGCACCAACAGGAATCTTATTTTAGTGGAGTGTTTCTGGCTTTGAGTGCAGAGGCCCTCGGCTCAATTCCAAGATGATCCTTCTCAGGGTGATGATACAAATGCATTGTCACCTTTACGTTTAATGTCAGAATCATTTATTTCCAGTTGGTGGTGTAAGAATGTTTGCAACAGTATGGCGATTTTTCCTAGCCATGCATGAATGAAAGCATATCACTCGCCTTTAGGTGTTTTTCTAATACATTGATATTTGCATCTGCCTTCCTAGCCTGCATGTTTGACTATCTTACAGGCTGCATGTAATAAGTATCACATCAGGGCCCTTCTTCTACTCAATTCACAACTGTTCTATCACGACATAGATAAGAAAGCTGCATCTGCTTTTGTTGTGTAGTGGTAATCAGGTTTACCTGACGTGTGAAAGCCCCATGCTTTGAAAGTACACAGTAACAAAGAAACCGATGACTTTTATAAAAAGGTGTCATGTGTGTCTCTTACTTTGCACAAAAAGTGCCAGAGATGACTTCATTTGCAGTCACTTGAAAAGTAGGGATTCTCCAATAAATGGTAAATGGTTGAAACAAATCTGAAGAAATGCATGACATACCTGTGTGTGTGTGTGTATGCATGTATGTATATATAGGGAGAGAGAGAGCGTCAATATAAACAGACTTTATTTCAATCAAGCTGTCTTTTCTATCCTTCAGGAGCAGAATGTTCTGATCATCAGCGCTCCAGAATGTAGTGTTTTCTTGGCAAGCATCACATATTGTGATGTGTTAGCTAAAAGTTCCATATCCTACAGACCGATATATTCCTCTGTACTTGTACCTTGGGGATTCATCAAAACCTGGCATCATAAGCAGCTTTCTACTGCCACAGACTGGACAGCGAAACAATTTAAAATATCCCAGAAAAAGAAAATAAGCATGCTTAATCAGAGCTTTCTGGACAGGAAGGACATTTGAGCAAGTGAGGAATAAGCACTGCTTTTGTTAATTTGCATAGGCAGAATAGAGACTTCTGGGAAAAGGCCGAAATTACAGTCACAGAAAATGGCTGCATCTATAGAGAACGCTAAGAAGTGTTGGCAGCTTTTCCTCTGACCCTGGCCACTTTTACAAGCAATCCTATGATAGTCAGCAGGACCCACCCTAAAAAGGAAGGGGCATCCACTTGGACCCTTTCCACCTTTTCTAAATCGAGCCTGATTGAGCACTGATTGAGCAGATAAGCACATGTCATTCTCATTTCAGAAAGGTATTGGTTAGCTTGCTGCTAGCAGCTCAGTTATGTTATGATGTTAGAGGCTATGCAAGGAATGCTTTAGTCCAGCGATATGCAGTTTTTATTGCGCCTTGCATTCAGCAGGAAGATCTTTAGCTTGAATCTGTGGCCTAGGTATTCACCTTGGTATTTCTTTTGGCACAAAGTGAAGGAGTATTTAAGAGAAAATGCACAATGTGTTTCTTATGTTGTTATGAACAACTTGTTACTCTTTCTCATTAAGCTTCAGCCACTGAAGAAATATATAAATAAGGGCTGACTTCCTGTAAGACGTGTCCAAAGCTGGGACGGAATAAAAGGAGACACTTGTAAATGATAGTGCTATCGTTTGAGAAAGGGTAAGTTGAGACTGACTTTCATGCGTATTCACAGACCAAGCATCATAAAGATACCAGCATGATCTTCATTGCGGGCTTAGAGCCGGTATTAGCTTTTGAGAGGTAAGAGGATTTTGAGGGCTCGTTGGTCTAGGGGTATGATTCTCGCTTTGGGTGCGAGAGGTCCCGGGTTCAAATCCCGGACGAGCCCTTTTCTTGGTACTCTTTTCAAGTTGTTTTGAAGTTTGCGTTTCAAAACCAACATCAATTTTTTCTTTGCAGTAGTGGATAATTCTTTGCTAGAGTCTCATGCTTCAGCCCTGCCCAGTCTGAGCTAATACCAAACATCTGGTCTTGCATGGCATGTACGAGCGTTCAGCTAGGGATGTCGGGCAGGTTGCATGAAAGAAATCTAAAGCCAGAGGCCCATGGAATAGCCAGTTCGGAGCAGTTTCATTACAGAAAAATCAACTGTAGGTATCTGTTTCTGTAGTGTAGTGGTTATCACGTTTGCCTCACACGCGAAAGGTCCCCGGTTCGAAACCGGGCAGAAACAGTTGTTATATTGTGTTGGCTACAATGTTGATAGGTGCCGTTTTGCCATGGAATTGTCCAAGCCCTGAAGATTATTTCATGCAATCTCGTTCCAAGAAAGGGAATTCTCTCAAAACACTAAAGTAATCGGCGTGTGGATGTATCTGTTGGTTCTCAGACCTTGCTTTCAAAAGAGCCCTGCAATCGGTTCACTGCTCACCTAGAACAAGCATTAACATGGAGAATTGTTGGCACCAACAGGAATCTTATTTTAGTGGAGTGTTTCTGGCTTTGAGTGCAGAGGCCCTCGGCTCAATTCCAAGATGATCCTTCTCAAGGTGATGATACAAATGCATTGTCACCTTTACGTTTAATGTCAGAATCATTTATTTCCAGTTGGTGGTGTAAGAATGTTTGCAACAGTATGGCGATTTTTCCTAGCCATGCATGAATGAAAGCATATCACTCGCCTTTAGGTGTTTTTCTAATACATTGATATTTGCATCTTCCTTCCTAGCCTGCATGTTTGACTATCTTACAGGCTGCATGTAATAAGTATCACATCAGGGCCCTTCTTCTACTCAATTCACAACTGTTCTATCACGACATAGATAAGAAAGCTGCATCTGCTTTTGTTGTGTAGTGGTAATCAGGTTTACCTGACGTGTGAAAGCCCCATGCTTTGAAAGTACACAGTAACAAAGAAACCGATGACTTTTATAAAAAGGTGTCATGTGTGTCTCTTACTTTGCACAAAAAGTGCCAGAGATGACTTCATTTGCAGTCACTTGAAAAGTAGGGATTCTCCAATAAATGGTAAATGGTTGAAACAAATCTGAAGAAATGCATGACATACCTGTGTGTGTGTGTGTGTGTACGCATGTATGTATATATAGGGAGAGAGAGAGCGTCAATATAAACAGACTTTATTTCAATCAAGCTGTCTTTTCTATCCTTCAGGAGCAGAATGTTCTGATCATCAGCGCTCCAGAATGTAGTGTTTTCTTGGCAAGCATCACATATTGTGATGTTTTAGCTAAAAGTTCCATATCCTAGAGACTGATATATTCCTCTGTACTTGTACCTTGGGGATTCATCAAAACCTGGCATCATAAGCAGCTTTCTACTGCCACAGACTGGACAGCGAAACAATTTAAAATATCCCAGAAAAAGAAAATAAGCATGCTTAATCAGAGCTTTCTGGACAGGAAGGACATTTGAGCAAGTGAGGAATAAGCACTGCTTTTGTTAATTTGCATAGGCAGAATAGAGACTTCTGGGAAAAGGCCGAAATTACAGTCACAGAAAATGGCTGCATCTATAGAGAACGCTAAGAAGTGTTGGCAGCTTTTCCTCTGACCCTGGCCACTTTTACAAGCAATCCTATGATAGTCAGCAGGACCCACCCTAAAAAGGAAGGGGCATCCACTTGGACCCTTTCCACCTTTTCTAAATCTCGCCTGATCGAGCCCTGATCGAGCCGATAAGCACATGTCATTCTCATTTCAGAAAGGTATTGGTTAGCTTGCTGCTAGCAGCTCAGTTATGTTATGATGTTAGAGGCTATGCAAGGAATGCTTTAGTCCAGCGATATGCAGTTTTTATTGCGCCTTGCATTCAGCAGGAAGATCTTTAGCTTGAATCTGTGGCCTAGGTATTCACCTTGGTATTTTTTTTGGCACAAAGTGAAGGAGTATTTGAGAGAAAATGCACAATGTGTTTCTTATGTTGTTATGAACAACTTGTTACTCTTTCTCATTAAGCTTCAGCCACTGCAGAAATATATAAATAAGGGCTGACTTCCTGTAAGACGTGTCCAAAGCTGGGACGGAATAAAAGGAGACACTTGTAAATGATAGTGCTATCGTTTGAGAAAGGGTAAGTTGAGACTGACTTTCATGCGTATTCACAGACCAAGCATCATAAAGATACCAGCATGATCTTCATTGCGGGCTTAGAGCCGGTATTAGCTTTTGAGAGGTAAGAGGATTTTGAGGGCTCGTTGGTCTAGGGGTATGATTCTCGCTTTGGGTGCGAGAGGTCCCAGGTTCAAATCCCGGACGAGCCCTTTTCTTGGTACTCTTTTCAAGTTGTTTTGAAGTTTGCGTTTCAAAACCAACATCAATTTTTTCTTTGCAGTAGTGGATAATTCTTTGCTAGAGTCTCATGCTTCAGCCCTGCCCAGTCTGAGCTAATACCAAACATCTGGTCTTGCATGGCATGTACGAGCGTTCAGCTAGGGATGTCGGGCAGGTTGCATGAAAGAAATCTAAAGCCAGAGGCCCATGGAATAGCCAGTTCGGAGCAGTTTCATTACAGAAAAATCAACTGTAGGTATCTGTTTCTGTAGTGTAGTGGTTATCACGTTCGCCTCACACTCGAAAGGTCCCCGGTTCGAAACCGGGCAGAAACAGTTGTTATATTGTGTTGGCTACAATGTTGATAGGTGCCGTTTTGCCATGGAATTGTCCAAGCCCTGAAGATTATTTCATGCAATCTCGTTCCAAGAAAGGGAATTCTCTCAAAACACTAAAGAAATCGGCGTGTGGATGTATCTGTTGGTTCTCAGACCTTGCTTTCAAAAGAGCCCTGCAATCGGTTCACTGCTCACCTAGAACAAGCATTAACATGGAGAATTGTTGGCACCAACAGGAATCTTATTTTAGTGGAGTGTTTCTGGCTTTGAGTGCAGAGGCCCTCGGCTCAATTCCAAGATGATCCTTCTCAGGGTGATGATACAAATGCATTGTCACCTTTACGTTTAATGTCAGAATCATTTATTTCCAGTTGGTGGTGTAAGAATGTTTGCAACAGTATGGCGATTTTTCCTAGCCATGCATGAATGAAAGCATATCACTCGCCTTTAGGTGTTTTTCTAATACATTGATATTTGCATCTGCCTTCCTAGCCTGCATGTTTGACTATCTTACAGGCTGCATGTAATAAGTATCACATCAGGGCCCTTCTTCTACTCAATTCACAACTGTTCTATCACGACATAGATAAGAAAGCTGCATCTGCTTTTGTTGTGTAGTGGTAATCAGGTTTACCTGACGTGTGAAAGCCCCATGCTTTGAAAGTACACAGTAACAAAGAAACCGATGACTTTTATAAAAAGGTGTCATGTGTGTCTCTTACTTTGCACAAAAAGTGCCAGAGATGACTTCATTTGCAGTCACTTGAAAAGTAGGGATTCTCCAATAAATGGTAAATGGTTGAAACAAATCTGAAGAAATGCATGACATACCTGTGTGTGTGTGTGCATGCATGTATGTATATATAGGGAGAGAGAGAGCGTCAATATAAACAGACTTTATTTCAATCAAGCTGTCTTTTCTATCCTTCAGGAGCAGAATGTTCTGATCATCAGCGCTCCAGAATGTAGTGTTTTCTTGGCAAGCATCACATATTGTGATGTGTTAGCTAAAAGTTCCATATCCTACAGACCGATATATTCCTCTGTACTTGTACCTTGGGGATTCATCAAAAGCTGGCATCATAAGCAGCTTTCTACTGCCACAGACTGGACAGCGAAACAATTTAAAATATCCCAGAAAAAGAAAATAAGCATGCTTAATCAGAGCTTTCTGGACAGGAAGGACATTTGAGCAAGTGAGGAATAAGCACTGCTTTTGTTAATTTGCATAGGCAGAATAGAGACTTCTGGGAAAAGGCCGAAATTACAGTCACAGAAAATGGCTGCATCTATAGAGAACGCTAAGAAGTGTTGGCAGCTTTTCCTCTGACCCTGGCCACTTTTACAAGCAATCCTATGATAGTCAGCAGGACCCACCCTAAAAAGGAAGGGGCATCCACTTGGACCCTTTCCACCTTTTCTAAATCGAGCCTGATTGAGCACTGATTGAGCAGATAAGCACATGTCATTCTCATTTCAGAAAGGTATTGGTTAGCTTGCTGCTAGCAGCTCAGTTATGTTATGATGTTAGAGGCTATGCAAGGAATGCTTTAGTCCAGCGATATGCAGTTTTTATTGCGCCTTGCATTCAGCAGGAAGATCTTTAGCTTGAATCTGTGGCCTAGGTATTCACCTTGGTATTTCTTTTGGCACAAAGTGAAGGAGTATTTAAGAGAAAATGCACAATGTGTTTCTTATGTTGTTATGAACAACTTGTTACTCTTTCTCATTAAGCTTCAGCCACTGAAGAAATATATAAATAAGGGCTGACTTCCTGTAAGACGTGTCCAAAGCTGGGACGGAATAAAAGGAGACACTTGTAAATGATAGTGCTATCGTTTGAGAAAGGGTAAGTTGAGACTGACTTTCATGCGTATTCACAGACCAAGCATCATAAAGATACCAGCATGATCTTCATTGCGGGCTTAGAGCCGGTATTAGCTTTTGAGAGGTAAGAGGATTTTGAGGGCTCGTTGGTCTAGGGGTATGATTCTCGCTTTGGGTGCGAGAGGTCCCGGGTTCAAATCCCGGACGAGCCCTTTTCTTGGTACTCTTTTCAAGTTGTTTTGAAGTTTGCGTTTCAAAACCAACATCAATTTTTTCTTTGCAGTAGTGGATAATTCTTTGCTAGAGTCTCATGCTTCAGCCCTGCCCAGTCTGAGCTAATACCAAACATCTGGTCTTGCATGGCATGTACGAGCGTTCAGCTAGGGATGTCGGGCAGGTTGCATGAAAGAAATCTAAAGCCAGAGGCCCATGGAATAGCCAGTTCGGAGCAGTTTCATTACAGAAAAATCAACTGTAGGTATCTGTTTCTGTAGTGTAGTGGTTATCACGTTTGCCTCACACGCGAAAGGTCCCCGGTTCGAAACCGGGCAGAAACAGTTGTTATATTGTGTTGGCTACAATGTTGATAGGTGCCGTTTTGCCATGGAATTGTCCAAGCCCTGAAGATTATTTCATGCAATCTCGTTCCAAGAAAGGGAATTCTCTCAAAACACTAAAGTAATCGGCGTGTGGATGTATCTGTTGGTTCTCAGACCTTGCTTTCAAAAGAGCCCTGCAATCGGTTCACTGCTCACCTAGAACAAGCATTAACATGGAGAATTGTTGGCACCAACAGGAATCTTATTTTAGTGGAGTGTTTCTGGCTTTGAGTGCAGAGGCCCTCGGCTCAATTCCAAGATGATCCTTCTCAAGGTGATGATACAAATGCATTGTCACCTTTACGTTTAATGTCAGAATCATTTATTTCCAGTTGGTGGTGTAAGAATGTTTGCAACAGTATGGCGATTTTTCCTAGCCATGCATGAATGAAAGCATATCACTCGCCTTTAGGTGTTTTTCTAATACATTGATATTTGCATCTTCCTTCCTAGCCTGCATGTTTGACTATCTTACAGGCTGCATGTAATAAGTATCACATCAGGGCCCTTCTTCTACTCAATTCACAACTGTTCTATCACGACATAGATAAGAAAGCTGCATCTGCTTTTGTTGTGTAGTGGTAATCAGGTTTACCTGACGTGTGAAAGCCCCATGCTTTGAAAGTACACAGTAACAAAGAAACCGATGACTTTTATAAAAAGGTGTCATGTGTGTCTCTTACTTTGCACAAAAAGTGCCAGAGATGACTTCATTTGCAGTCACTTGAAAAGTAGGGATTCTCCAATAAATGGTAAATGGTTGAAACAAATCTGAAGAAATGCATGACATACCTGTGTGTGTGTGTGTGTGTACGCATGTATGTATATATAGGGAGAGAGAGAGCGTCAATATAAACAGACTTTATTTCAATCAAGCTGTCTTTTCTATCCTTCAGGAGCAGAATGTTCTGATCATCAGCGCTCCAGAATGTAGTGTTTTCTTGGCAAGCATCACATATTGTGATGTTTTAGCTAAAAGTTCCATATCCTAGAGACTGATATATTCCTCTGTACTTGTACCTTGGGGATTCATCAAAACCTGGCATCATAAGCAGCTTTCTACTGCCACAGACTGGACAGCGAAACAATTTAAAATATCCCAGAAAAAGAAAATAAGCATGCTTAATCAGAGCTTTCTGGACAGGAAGGACATTTGAGCAAGTGAGGAATAAGCACTGCTTTTGTTAATTTGCATAGGCAGAATAGAGACTTCTGGGAAAAGGCCGAAATTACAGTCACAGAAAATGGCTGCATCTATAGAGAACGCTAAGAAGTGTTGGCAGCTTTTCCTCTGACCCTGGCCACTTTTACAAGCAATCCTATGATAGTCAGCAGGACCCACCCTAAAAAGGAAGGGGCATCCACTTGGACCCTTTCCACCTTTTCTAAATCTCGCCTGATCGAGCCTGATTGAGCACTGATTGAGCAGATAAGCACATGTCATTCTCATTTCAGAAAGGTATTGGTTAGCTTGCTGCTAGCAGCTCAGTTATGTTATGATGTTAGAGGCTATGCAAGGAATGCTTTAGTCCAGCGATATGCAGTTTTTATTGCGCCTTGCATTCAGCAGGAAGATCTTTAGCTTGAATCTGTGGCCTAGGTATTCACCTTGGTATTTCTTTTGGCACAAAGTGAAGGAGTATTTAAGAGAAAATGCACAATGTGTTTCTTATGTTGTTATGAACAACTTGTTACTCTTTCTCATTAAGCTTCAGCCACTGAAGAAATATATAAATAAGGGCTGACTTCCTGTAAGACGTGTCCAAAGCTGGGACGGAATAAAAGGAGACACTTGTAAATGATAGTGCTATCGTTTGAGAAAGGGTAAGTTGAGACTGACTTTCATGCGTATTCACAGACCAAGCATCATAAAGATACCAGCATGATCTTCATTGCGGGCTTAGAGCCGGTATTAGCTTTTGAGAGGTAAGAGGATTTTGAGGGCTCGTTGGTCTAGGGGTATGATTCTCGCTTTGGGTGCGAGAGGTCCCGGGTTCAAATCCCGGACGAGCCCTTTTCTTGGTACTCTTTTCAAGTTGTTTTGAAGTTTGCGTTTCAAAACCAACATCAATTTTTTCTTTGCAGTAGTGGATAATTCTTTGCTAGAGTCTCATGCTTCAGCCCTGCCCAGTCTGAGCTAATACCAAACATCTGGTCTTGCATGGCATGTACGAGCGTTCAGCTAGGGATGTCGGGCAGGTTGCATGAAAGAAATCTAAAGCCAGAGGCCCATGGAATAGCCAGTTCGGAGCAGTTTCATTACAGAAAAATCAACTGTAGGTATCTGTTTCTGTAGTGTAGTGGTTATCACGTTTGCCTCACACGCGAAAGGTCCCCGGTTCGAAACCGGGCAGAAACAGTTGTTATATTGTGTTGGCTACAATGTTGATAGGTGCCGTTTTGCCATGGAATTGTCCAAGCCCTGAAGATTATTTCATGCAATCTCGTTCCAAGAAAGGGAATTCTCTCAAAACACTAAAGTAATCGGCGTGTGGATGTATCTGTTGGTTCTCAGACCTTGCTTTCAAAAGAGCCCTGCAATCGGTTCACTGCTCACCTAGAACAAGCATTAACATGGAGAATTGTTGGCACCAACAGGAATCTTATTTTAGTGGAGTGTTTCTGGCTTTGAGTGCAGAGGCCCTCGGCTCAATTCCAAGATGATCCTTCTCAAGGTGATGATACAAATGCATTGTCACCTTTACGTTTAATGTCAGAATCATTTATTTCCAGTTGGTGGTGTAAGAATGTTTGCAACAGTATGGCGATTTTTCCTAGCCATGCATGAATGAAAGCATATCACTCGCCTTTAGGTGTTTTTCTAATACATTGATATTTGCATCTTCCTTCCTAGCCTGCATGTTTGACTATCTTACAGGCTGCATGTAATAAGTATCACATCAGGGCCCTTCTTCTACTCAATTCACAACTGTTCTATCACGACATAGATAAGAAAGCTGCATCTGCTTTTGTTGTGTAGTGGTAATCAGGTTTACCTGACGTGTGAAAGCCCCATGCTTTGAAAGTACACAGTAACAAAGAAACCGATGACTTTTATAAAAAGGTGTCATGTGTGTCTCTTACTTTGCACAAAAAGTGCCAGAGATGACTTCATTTGCAGTCACTTGAAAAGTAGGGATTCTCCAATAAATGGTAAATGGTTGAAACAAATCTGAAGAAATGCATGACATACCTGTGTGTGTGTGTGTGTGTACGCATGTATGTATATATAGGGAGAGAGAGAGCGTCAATATAAACAGACTTTATTTCAATCAAGCTGTCTTTTCTATCCTTCAGGAGCAGAATGTTCTGATCATCAGCGCTCCAGAATGTAGTGTTTTCTTGGCAAGCATCACATATTGTGATGTTTTAGCTAAAAGTTCCATATCCTAGAGACTGATATATTCCTCTGTACTTGTACCTTGGGGATTCATCAAAACCTGGCATCATAAGCAGCTTTCTACTGCCACAGACTGGACAGCGAAACAATTTAAAATATCCCAGAAAAAGAAAATAAGCATGCTTAATCAGAGCTTTCTGGACAGGAAGGACATTTGAGCAAGTGAGGAATAAGCACTGCTTTTGTTAATTTGCATAGGCAGAATAGAGACTTCTGGGAAAAGGCCGAAATTACAGTCACAGAAAATGGCTGCATCTATAGAGAACGCTAAGAAGTGTTGGCAGCTTTTCCTCTGACCCTGGCCACTTTTACAAGCAATCCTATGATAGTCAGCAGGACCCACCCTAAAAAGGAAGGGGCATCCACTTGGACCCTTTCCACCTTTTCTAAATCTCGCCTGATCGAGCCCTGATCGAGCCGATAAGCACATGTCATTCTCATTTCAGAAAGGTATTGGTTAGCTTGCTGCTAGCAGCTCAGTTATGTTATGATGTTAGAGGCTATGCAAGGAATGCTTTAGTCCAGCGATATGCAGTTTTTATTGCGCCTTACATTCAGCAGGAAGATCTTTAGCTTGAATCTGTGGCCTAGGTATTCACCTTGGTATTTTTTTTGGCACAAAGTGAAGGAGTATTTGAGAGAAAATGCACAATGTGTTTCTTATGTTGTTATGAACAACTTGTTACTCTTTCTCATTAAGCTTCAGCCACTGCAGAAATATATAAATAAGGGCTGACTTCCTGTAAGACGTGTCCAAAGCTGGGACGGAATAAAAGGAGACACTTGTAAATGATAGTGCTATCGTTTGAGAAAGGGTAAGTTGAGACTGACTTTCATGCGTATTCACAGACCAAGCATCATAAAGATACCAGCATGATCTTCATTGCGGGCTTAGAGCCGGTATTAGCTTTTGAGAGGTAAGAGGATTTTGAGGGCTCGTTGGTCTAGGGGTATGATTCTCGCTTTGGGTGCGAGAGGTCCCAGGTTCAAATCCCGGACGAGCCCTTTTCTTGGTACTCTTTTCAAGTTGTTTTGAAGTTTGCGTTTCAAAACCAACATCAATTTTTTCTTTGCAGTAGTGGATAATTCTTTGCTAGAGTCTCATGCTTCAGCCCTGCCCAGTCTGAGCTAATACCAAACATCTGGTCTTGCATGGCATGTACGAGCGTTCAGCTAGGGATGTCGGGCAGGTTGCATGAAAGAAATCTAAAGCCAGAGGCCCATGGAATAGCCAGTTCGGAGCAGTTTCATTACAGAAAAATCAACTGTAGGTATCTGTTTCTGTAGTGTAGTGGTTATCACGTTCGCCTCACACTCGAAAGGTCCCCGGTTCGAAACCGGGCAGAAACAGTTGTTATATTGTGTTGGCTACAATGTTGATAGGTGCCGTTTTGCCATGGAATTGTCCAAGCCCTGAAGATTATTTCATGCAATCTCGTTCCAAGAAAGGGAATTCTCTCAAAACACTAAAGAAATCGGCGTGTGGATGTATCTGTTGGTTCTCAGACCTTGCTTTCAAAAGAGCCCTGCAATCGGTTCACTGCTCACCTAGAACAAGCATTAACATGGAGAATTGTTGGCACCAACAGGAATCTTATTTTAGTGGAGTGTTTCTGGCTTTGAGTGCAGAGGCCCTCGGCTCAATTCCAAGATGATCCTTCTCAGGGTGATGATACAAATGCATTGTCACCTTTACGTTTAATGTCAGAATCATTTATTTCCAGTTGGTGGTGTAAGAATGTTTGCAACAGTATGGCGATTTTTCCTAGCCATGCATGAATGAAAGCATATCACTCGCCTTTAGGTGTTTTTCTAATACATTGATATTTGCATCTGCCTTCCTAGCCTGCATGTTTGACTATCTTACAGGCTGCATGTAATAAGTATCACATCAGGGCCCTTCTTCTACTCAATTCACAACTGTTCTATCACGACATAGATAAGAAAGCTGCATCTGCTTTTGTTGTGTAGTGGTAATCAGGTTTACCTGACGTGTGAAAGCCCCATGCTTTGAAAGTACACAGTAACAAAGAAACCGATGACTTTTATAAAAAGGTGTCATGTGCGTCTCTTACTTTGCACAAAAAGTGCCAGAGATGACTTCATTTGCAGTCACTTGAAAAGTAGGGATTCTCCAATAAATGGTAAATGGTTGAAACAAATCTGAAGAAATGCATGACATACCTGTGTGTGTGTGTGTACGCATGTATGTATATATAGGGAGAGAGAGAGCGTCAATATAAACAGACTTTATTTCAATCAAGCTGTCTTTTCTATCCTTCAGGAGCAGAATGTTCTGATCATCAGCGCTCCAGAATGTAGTGTTTTCTTGGCAAGCATCACATATTGTGATGTGTTAGCTAAAAGTTCCATATCCTAGAGACTGATATATTCCTCTGTACTTGTACCTTGGGGATTCATCAAAACCTGGCATCATAAGCAGCTTTCTACTGCCACAGACTGGACAGCGAAACAATTTAAAATATCCCAGAAAAAGAAAATAAGCATGCTTAATCAGAGCTTTCTGGACAGGAAGGACCTTTGAGCAAGTGAGGAATAAGCACTGCTTTTGTTAATTTGCATAGGCAGAATAGAGACTTCTGGGAAAAGGCCGAAATTACAGTCACAGAAAATGGCTGCATCTATAGAGAACGCTAAGAAGTGTTGGCAGCTTTTCCTCTGACCCTGGCCACTTTTACAAGCAATCCTATGATAGTCAGCAGGACCCACCCTAAAAAGGAAGGGGCATCCACTTGGACCCTTTCCACCTTTTCTAAATCTCGCCTGATCGAGCACTGATTGAGCAGATAAGCACATGTCATTCTCATTTCAGAAAGGTATTGGTTAGCTTGCTGCTAGCAGCTCAGTTATGTTATGATGTTAGAGGCTATGCAAGGAATGCTTTAGTCCAGCGATATGCAGTTTTTATTGCGCCTTGCATTCAGCAGGAAGATCTTTAGCTTGAATCTGTGGCCTAGGTATTCACCTTGGTATTTCTTTTGGCACAAAGTGAAGGAGTATTTAAGAGAAAATGCACAATGTGTTTCTTATGTTGTTATGAACAACTTGTTACTCTTTCTCATTAAGCTTCAGCCACTGAAGAAATATATAAATAAGGGCTGACTTCCTGTAAGACGTGTCCAAAGCTGGGACGGAATAAAAGGAGACACTTGTAAATGATAGTGCTATCGTTTGAGAAAGGGTAAGTTGAGACTGACTTTCATGCGTATTCACAGACCAAGCATCATAAAGATACCAGCATGATCTTCATTGCGGGCTTAGAGCCGGTATTAGCTTTTGAGAGGTAAGAGGATTTTGAGGGCTCGTTGGTCTAGGGGTATGATTCTCGCTTTGGGTGCGAGAGGTCCCGGGTTCAAATCCCGGACGAGCCCTTTTCTTGGTACTCTTTTCAAGTTGTTTTGAAGTTTGCGTTTCAAAACCAACATCAATTTTTTCTTTGCAGTAGTGGATAATTCTTTGCTAGAGTCTCATGCTTCAGCCCTGCCCAGTCTGAGCTAATACCAAACATCTGGTCTTGCATGGCATGTACGAGCGTTCAGCTAGGGATGTCGGGCAGGTTGCATGAAAGAAATCTAAAGCCAGAGGCCCATGGAATAGCCAGTTCGGAGCAGTTTCATTACAGAAAAATCAACTGTAGGTATCTGTTTCTGTAGTGTAGTGGTTATCACGTTTGCCTCACACGCGAAAGGTCCCCGGTTCGAAACCGGGCAGAAACAGTTGTTATATTGTGTTGGCTACAATGTTGATAGGTGCCGTTTTGCCATGGAATTGTCCAAGCCCTGAAGATTATTTCATGCAATCTCGTTCCAAGAAAGGGAATTCTCTCAAAACACTAAAGTAATCGGCGTGTGGATGTATCTGTTGGTTCTCAGACCTTGCTTTCAAAAGAGCCCTGCAATCGGTTCACTGCTCACCTAGAACAAGCATTAACATGGAGAATTGTTGGCACCAACAGGAATCTTATTTTAGTGGAGTGTTTCTGGCTTTGAGTGCAGAGGCCCTCGGCTCAATTCCAAGATGATCCTTCTCAAGGTGATGATACAAATGCATTGTCACCTTTACGTTTAATGTCAGAATCATTTATTTCCAGTTGGTGGTGTAAGAATGTTTGCAACAGTATGGCGATTTTTCCTAGCCATGCATGAATGAAAGCATATCACTCGCCTTTAGGTGTTTTTCTAATACATTGATATTTGCATCTTCCTTCCTAGCCTGCATGTTTGACTATCTTACAGGCTGCATGTAATAAGTATCACATCAGGGCCCTTCTTCTACTCAATTCACAACTGTTCTATCACGACATAGATAAGAAAGCTGCATCTGCTTTTGTTGTGTAGTGGTAATCAGGTTTACCTGACGTGTGAAAGCCCCATGCTTTGAAAGTACACAGTAACAAAGAAACCGATGACTTTTATAAAAAGGTGTCATGTGTGTCTCTTACTTTGCACAAAAAGTGCCAGAGATGACTTCATTTGCAGTCACTTGAAAAGTAGGGATTCTCCAATAAATGGTAAATGGTTGAAACAAATCTGAAGAAATGCATGACATACCTGTGTGTGTGTGTGTGTGTACGCATGTATGTATATATAGGGAGAGAGAGAGCGTCAATATAAACAGACTTTATTTCAATCAAGCTGTCTTTTCTATCCTTCAGGAGCAGAATGTTCTGATCATCAGCGCTCCAGAATGTAGTGTTTTCTTGGCAAGCATCACATATTGTGATGTTTTAGCTAAAAGTTCCATATCCTAGAGACTGATATATTCCTCTGTACTTGTACCTTGGGGATTCATCAAAACCTGGCATCATAAGCAGCTTTCTACTGCCACAGACTGGACAGCGAAACAATTTAAAATATCCCAGAAAAAGAAAATAAGCATGCTTAATCAGAGCTTTCTGGACAGGAAGGACATTTGAGCAAGTGAGGAATAAGCACTGCTTTTGTTAATTTGCATAGGCAGAATAGAGACTTCTGGGAAAAGGCCGAAATTACAGTCACAGAAAATGGCTGCATCTATAGAGAACGCTAAGAAGTGTTGGCAGCTTTTCCTCTGACCCTGGCCACTTTTACAAGCAATCCTATGATAGTCAGCAGGACCCACCCTAAAAAGGAAGGGGCATCCACTTGGACCCTTTCCACCTTTTCTAAATCTCGCCTGATCGAGCCCTGATCGAGCCGATAAGCACATGTCATTCTCATTTCAGAAAGGTATTGGTTAGCTTGCTGCTAGCAGCTCAGTTATGTTATGATGTTAGAGGCTATGCAAGGAATGCTTTAGTCCAGCGATATGCAGTTTTTATTGCGCCTTACATTCAGCAGGAAGATCTTTAGCTTGAATCTGTGGCCTAGGTATTCACCTTGGTATTTTTTTTGGCACAAAGTGAAGGAGTATTTGAGAGAAAATGCACAATGTGTTTCTTATGTTGTTATGAACAACTTGTTACTCTTTCTCATTAAGCTTCAGCCACTGCAGAAATATATAAATAAGGGCTGACTTCCTGTAAGACGTGTCCAAAGCTGGGACGGAATAAAAGGAGACACTTGTAAATGATAGTGCTATCGTTTGAGAAAGGGTAAGTTGAGACTGACTTTCATGCGTATTCACAGACCAAGCATCATAAAGATACCAGCATGATCTTCATTGCGGGCTTAGAGCCGGTATTAGCTTTTGAGAGGTAAGAGGATTTTGAGGGCTCGTTGGTCTAGGGGTATGATTCTCGCTTTGGGTGCGAGAGGTCCCAGGTTCAAATCCCGGACGAGCCCTTTTCTTGGTACTCTTTTCAAGTTGTTTTGAAGTTTGCGTTTCAAAACCAACATCAATTTTTTCTTTGCAGTAGTGGATAATTCTTTGCTAGAGTCTCATGCTTCAGCCCTGCCCAGTCTGAGCTAATACCAAACATCTGGTCTTGCATGGCATGTACGAGCGTTCAGCTAGGGATGTCGGGCAGGTTGCATGAAAGAAATCTAAAGCCAGAGGCCCATGGAATAGCCAGTTCGGAGCAGTTTCATTACAGAAAAATCAACTGTAGGTATCTGTTTCTGTAGTGTAGTGGTTATCACGTTCGCCTCACACTCGAAAGGTCCCCGGTTCGAAACCGGGCAGAAACAGTTGTTATATTGTGTTGGCTACAATGTTGATAGGTGCCGTTTTGCCATGGAATTGTCCAAGCCCTGAAGATTATTTCATGCAATCTCGTTCCAAGAAAGGGAATTCTCTCAAAACACTAAAGAAATCGGCGTGTGGATGTATCTGTTGGTTCTCAGACCTTGCTTTCAAAAGAGCCCTGCAATCGGTTCACTGCTCACCTAGAACAAGCATTAACATGGAGAATTGTTGGCACCAACAGGAATCTTATTTTAGTGGAGTGTTTCTGGCTTTGAGTGCAGAGGCCCTCGGCTCAATTCCAAGATGATCCTTCTCAGGGTGATGATACAAATGCATTGTCACCTTTACGTTTAATGTCAGAATCATTTATTTCCAGTTGGTGGTGTAAGAATGTTTGCAACAGTATGGCGATTTTTCCTAGCCATGCATGAATGAAAGCATATCACTCGCCTTTAGGTGTTTTTCTAATACATTGATATTTGCATCTGCCTTCCTAGCCTGCATGTTTGACTATCTTACAGGCTGCATGTAATAAGTATCACATCAGGGCCCTTCTTCTACTCAATTCACAACTGTTCTATCACGACATAGATAAGAAAGCTGCATCTGCTTTTGTTGTGTAGTGGTAATCAGGTTTACCTGACGTGTGAAAGCCCCATGCTTTGAAAGTACACAGTAACAAAGAAACCGATGACTTTTATGAAAAGGTGTCATGTGTGTCTCTTACTTTGCACAAAAAGTGCCAGAGATGACTTCATTTGCAGTCACTTGAAAAGTAGGGATTCTCCAATAAATGGTAAATGGTTGAAACAAATCTGAAGAAATGCATGACATACCTGTGTGTGTGTGTGTATGCATGTATGTATATATAGGGAGAGAGAGAGCGTCAATATAAACAGACTTTATTTCAATCAAGCTGTCTTTTCTATCCTTCAGGAGCAGAATGTTCTGATCATCAGCGCTCCAGAATGTAGTGTTTTCTTGGCAAGCATCACATATTGTGATGTGTTAGCTAAAAGTTCCATATCCTACAGACCGATATATTCCTCTGTACTTGTACCTTGGGGATTCATCAAAACCTGGCATCATAAGCAGCTTTCTACTGCCACAGACTGGACAGCGAAACAATTTAAAATATCCCAGAAAAAGAAAATAAGCATGCTTAATCAGAGCTTTCTGGACAGGAAGGACATTTGAGCAAGTGAGGAATAAGCACTGCTTTTGTTAATTTGCATAGGCAGAATAGAGACTTCTGGGAAAAGGCCGAAATTACAGTCACAGAAAATGGCTGCATCTATAGAGAACGCTAAGAAGTGTTGGCAGCTTTTCCTCTGACCCTGGCCACTTTTACAAGCAATCCTATGATAGTCAGCAGGACCCACCCTAAAAAGGAAGGGGCATCCACTTGGACCCTTTCCACCTTTTCTAAATCGAGCCTGATTGAGCACTGATTGAGCAGATAAGCACATGTCATTCTCATTTCAGAAAGGTATTGGTTAGCTTGCTGCTAGCAGCTCAGTTATGTTATGATGTTAGAGGCTATGCAAGGAATGCTTTAGTCCAGCGATATGCAGTTTTTATTGCGCCTTGCATTCAGCAGGAAGATCTTTAGCTTGAATCTGTGGCCTAGGTATTCACCTTGGTATTTCTTTTGGCACAAAGTGAAGGAGTATTTAAGAGAAAATGCACAATGTGTTTCTTATGTTGTTATGAACAACTTGTTACTCTTTCTCATTAAGCTTCAGCCACTGAAGAAATATATAAATAAGGGCTGACTTCCTGTAAGACGTGTCCAAAGCTGGGACGGAATAAAAGGAGACACTTGTAAATGATAGTGCTATCGTTTGAGAAAGGGTAAGTTGAGACTGACTTTCATGCGTATTCACAGACCAAGCATCATAAAGATACCAGCATGATCTTCATTGCGGGCTTAGAGCCGGTATTAGCTTTTGAGAGGTAAGAGGATTTTGAGGGCTCGTTGGTCTAGGGGTATGATTCTCGCTTTGGGTGCGAGAGGTCCCGGGTTCAAATCCCGGACGAGCCCTTTTCTTGGTACTCTTTTCAAGTTGTTTTGAAGTTTGCGTTTCAAAACCAACATCAATTTTTTCTTTGCAGTAGTGGATAATTCTTTGCTAGAGTCTCATGCTTCAGCCCTGCCCAGTCTGAGCTAATACCAAACATCTGGTCTTGCATGGCATGTACGAGCGTTCAGCTAGGGATGTCGGGCAGGTTGCATGAAAGAAATCTAAAGCCAGAGGCCCATGGAATA
Organism: Triturus cristatus; assembly: GCF_964204655.1. Taxonomy (NCBI): domain Eukaryota; kingdom Metazoa; phylum Chordata; class Amphibia; order Caudata; family Salamandridae; genus Triturus; species Triturus cristatus. The sequence continues at coordinate 738,569,494 of NC_140591.1, read as the reverse complement.
GCCAGTTCGGAGCAGTTTCATTACAGAAAAATCAACTGTAGGTATCTGTTTCTGTAGTGTAGTGGTTATCACGTTTGCCTCACACGCGAAAGGTCCCCGGTTCGAAACCGGGCAGAAACAGTTGTTATATTGTGTTGGCTACAATGTTGATAGGTGCCGTTTTGCCATGGAATTGTCCAAGCCCTGAAGATTATTTCATGCAATCTCGTTCCAAGAAAGGGAATTCTCTCAAAACACTAAAGTAATCGGCGTGTGGATGTATCTGTTGGTTCTCAGACCTTGCTTTCAAAAGAGCCCTGCAATCGGTTCACTGCTCACCTAGAACAAGCATTAACATGGAGAATTGTTGGCACCAACAGGAATCTTATTTTAGTGGAGTGTTTCTGGCTTTGAGTGCAGAGGCCCTCGGCTCAATTCCAAGATGATCCTTCTCAAGGTGATGATACAAATGCATTGTCACCTTTACGTTTAATGTCAGAATCATTTATTTCCAGTTGGTGGTGTAAGAATGTTTGCAACAGTATGGCGATTTTTCCTAGCCATGCATGAATGAAAGCATATCACTCGCCTTTAGGTGTTTTTCTAATACATTGATATTTGCATCTTCCTTCCTAGCCTGCATGTTTGACTATCTTACAGGCTGCATGTAATAAGTATCACATCAGGGCCCTTCTTCTACTCAATTCACAACTGTTCTATCACGACATAGATAAGAAAGCTGCATCTGCTTTTGTTGTGTAGTGGTAATCAGGTTTACCTGACGTGTGAAAGCCCCATGCTTTGAAAGTACACAGTAACAAAGAAACCGATGACTTTTATAAAAAGGTGTCATGTGTGTCTCTTACTTTGCACAAAAAGTGCCAGAGATGACTTCATTTGCAGTCACTTGAAAAGTAGGGATTCTCCAATAAATGGTAAATGGTTGAAACAAATCTGAAGAAATGCATGACATACCTGTGTGTGTGTGTGTGTGTACGCATGTATGTATATATAGGGAGAGAGAGAGCGTCAATATAAACAGACTTTATTTCAATCAAGCTGTCTTTTCTATCCTTCAGGAGCAGAATGTTCTGATCATCAGCGCTCCAGAATGTAGTGTTTTCTTGGCAAGCATCACATATTGTGATGTTTTAGCTAAAAGTTCCATATCCTAGAGACTGATATATTCCTCTGTACTTGTACCTTGGGGATTCATCAAAACCTGGCATCATAAGCAGCTTTCTACTGCCACAGACTGGACAGCGAAACAATTTAAAATATCCCAGAAAAAGAAAATAAGCATGCTTAATCAGAGCTTTCTGGACAGGAAGGACATTTGAGCAAGTGAGGAATAAGCACTGCTTTTGTTAATTTGCATAGGCAGAATAGAGACTTCTGGGAAAAGGCCGAAATTACAGTCACAGAAAATGGCTGCATCTATAGAGAACGCTAAGAAGTGTTGGCAGCTTTTCCTCTGACCCTGGCCACTTTTACAAGCAATCCTATGATAGTCAGCAGGACCCACCCTAAAAAGGAAGGGGCATCCACTTGGACCCTTTCCACCTTTTCTAAATCTCGCCTGATCGAGCCCTGATCGAGCCGATAAGCACATGTCATTCTCATTTCAGAAAGGTATTGGTTAGCTTGCTGCTAGCAGCTCAGTTATGTTATGATGTTAGAGGCTATGCAAGGAATGCTTTAGTCCAGCGATATGCAGTTTTTATTGCGCCTTGCATTCAGCAGGAAGATCTTTAGCTTGAATCTGTGGCCTAGGTATTCACCTTGGTATTTTTTTTGGCACAAAGTGAAGGAGTATTTGAGAGAAAATGCACAATGTGTTTCTTATGTTGTTATGAACAACTTGTTACTCTTTCTCATTAAGCTTCAGCCACTGCAGAAATATATAAATAAGGGCTGACTTCCTGTAAGACGTGTCCAAAGCTGGGACGGAATAAAAGGAGACACTTGTAAATGATAGTGCTATCGTTTGAGAAAGGGTAAGTTGAGACTGACTTTCATGCGTATTCACAGACCAAGCATCATAAAGATACCAGCATGATCTTCATTGCGGGCTTAGAGCCGGTATTAGCTTTTGAGAGGTAAGAGGATTTTGAGGGCTCGTTGGTCTAGGGGTATGATTCTCGCTTTGGGTGCGAGAGGTCCCAGGTTCAAATCCCGGACGAGCCCTTTTCTTGGTACTCTTTTCAAGTTGTTTTGAAGTTTGCGTTTCAAAACCAACATCAATTTTTTCTTTGCAGTAGTGGATAATTCTTTGCTAGAGTCTCATGCTTCAGCCCTGCCCAGTCTGAGCTAATACCAAACATCTGGTCTTGCATGGCATGTACGAGCGTTCAGCTAGGGATGTCGGGCAGGTTGCATGAAAGAAATCTAAAGCCAGAGGCCCATGGAATAGCCAGTTCGGAGCAGTTTCATTACAGAAAAATCAACTGTAGGTATCTGTTTCTGTAGTGTAGTGGTTATCACGTTCGCCTCACACTCGAAAGGTCCCCGGTTCGAAACCGGGCAGAAACAGTTGTTATATTGTGTTGGCTACAATGTTGATAGGTGCCGTTTTGCCATGGAATTGTCCAAGCCCTGAAGATTATTTCATGCAATCTCGTTCCAAGAAAGGGAATTCTCTCAAAACACTAAAGAAATCGGCGTGTGGATGTATCTGTTGGTTCTCAGACCTTGCTTTCAAAAGAGCCCTGCAATCGGTTCACTGCTCACCTAGAACAAGCATTAACATGGAGAATTGTTGGCACCAACAGGAATCTTATTTTAGTGGAGTGTTTCTGGCTTTGAGTGCAGAGGCCCTCGGCACAATTCCAAGATGATCCTTCTCAGGGTGATGATACAAATGCATTGTCACCTTTACGTTTAATGTCAGAATCATTTATTTCCAGTTGGTGGTGTAAGAATGTTTGCAACAGTATGGCGATTTTTCCTAGCCATGCATGAATGAAAGCATATCACTCGCCTTTAGGTGTTTTTCTAATACATTGATATTTGCATCTGCCTTCCTAGCCTGCATGTTTGACTATCTTACAGGCTGCATGTAATAAGTATCACATCAGGGCCCTTCTTCTACTCAATTCACAACTGTTCTATCACGACATAGATAAGAAAGCTGCATCTGCTTTTGTTGTGTAGTGGTAATCAGGTTTACCTGACGTGTGAAAGCCCCATGCTTTGAAAGTACACAGTAACAAAGAAACCGATGACTTTTATAAAAAGGTGTCATGTGTGTCTCTTACTTTGCACAAAAAGTGCCAGAGATGACTTCATTTGCAGTCACTTGAAAAGTAGGGATTCTCCAATAAATGGTAAATGGTTGAAACAAATCTGAAGAAATGCATGACATACCTGTGTGTGTGTGTGTATGCATGTATGTATATATAGGGAGAGAGAGAGCGTCAATATAAACAGACTTTATTTCAATCAAGCTGTCTTTTCTATCCTTCAGGAGCAGAATGTTCTGATCATCAGCGCTCCAGAATGTAGTGTTTTCTTGGCAAGCATCACATATTGTGATGTGTTAGCTAAAAGTTCCATATCCTACAGACCGATATATTCCTCTGTACTTGTACCTTGGGGATTCATCAAAACCTGGCATCATAAGCAGCTTTCTACTGCCACAGACTGGACAGCGAAACAATTTAAAATATCCCAGAAAAAGAAAATAAGCATGCTTAATCAGAGCTTTCTGGACAGGAAGGACATTTGAGCAAGTGAGGAATAAGCACTGCTTTTGTTAATTTGCATAGGCAGAATAGAGACTTCTGGGAAAAGGCCGAAATTACAGTCACAGAAAATGGCTGCATCTATAGAGAACGCTAAGAAGTGTTGGCAGCTTTTCCTCTGACCCTGGCCACTTTTACAAGCAATCCTATGATAGTCAGCAGGACCCACCCTAAAAAGGAAGGGGCATCCACTTGGACCCTTTCCACCTTTTCTAAATCGAGCCTGATTGAGCACTGATTGAGCAGATAAGCACATGTCATTCTCATTTCAGAAAGGTATTGGTTAGCTTGCTGCTAGCAGCTCAGTTATGTTATGATGTTAGAGGCTATGCAAGGAATGCTTTAGTCCAGCGATATGCAGTTTTTATTGCGCCTTGCATTCAGCAGGAAGATCTTTAGCTTGAATCTGTGGCCTAGGTATTCACCTTGGTATTTCTTTTGGCACAAAGTGAAGGAGTATTTAAGAGAAAATGCACAATGTGTTTCTTATGTTGTTATGAACAACTTGTTACTCTTTCTCATTAAGCTTCAGCCACTGAAGAAATATATAAATAAGGGCTGACTTCCTGTAAGACGTGTCCAAAGCTGGGACGGAATAAAAGGAGACACTTGTAAATGATAGTGCTATCGTTTGAGAAAGGGTAAGTTGAGACTGACTTTCATGCGTATTCACAGACCAAGCATCATAAAGATACCAGCATGATCTTCATTGCGGGCTTAGAGCCGGTATTAGCTTTTGAGAGGTAAGAGGATTTTGAGGGCTCGTTGGTCTAGGGGTATGATTCTCGCTTTGGGTGCGAGAGGTCCCGGGTTCAAATCCCGGACGAGCCCTTTTCTTGGTACTCTTTTCAAGTTGTTTTGAAGTTTGCGTTTCAAAACCAACATCAATTTTTTCTTTGCAGTAGTGGATAATTCTTTGCTAGAGTCTCATGCTTCAGCCCTGCCCAGTCTGAGCTAATACCAAACATCTGGTCTTGCATGGCATGTACGAGCGTTCAGCTAGGGATGTCGGGCAGGTTGCATGAAAGAAATCTAAAGCCAGAGGCCCATGGAATAGCCAGTTCGGAGCAGTTTCATTACAGAAAAATCAACTGTAGGTATCTGTTTCTGTAGTGTAGTGGTTATCACGTTTGCCTCACACGCGAAAGGTCCCCGGTTCGAAACCGGGCAGAAACAGTTGTTATATTGTGTTGGCTACAATGTTGATAGGTGCTGTTTTGCCATGGAATTGTCCAAGCCCTGAAGATTATTTCATGCAATCTCGTTCCAAGAAAGGGAATTCTCTCAAAACACTAAAGTAATCGGCGTGTGGATGTATCTGTTGGTTCTCAGACCTTGCTTTCAAAAGAGCCCTGCAATCGGTTCACTGCTCACCTAGAACAAGCATTAACATGGAGAATTGTTGGCACCAACAGGAATCTTATTTTAGTGGAGTGTTTCTGGCTTTGAGTGCAGAGGCCCTCGGCTCAATTCCAAGATGATCCTTCTCAAGGTGATGATACAAATGCATTGTCACCTTTACGTTTAATGTCAGAATCATTTATTTCCAGTTGGTGGTGTAAGAATGTTTGCAACAGTATGGCGATTTTTCCTAGCCATGCATGAATGAAAGCATATCACTCGCCTTTAGGTGTTTTTCTAATACATTGATATTTGCATCTTCCTTCCTAGCCTGCATGTTTGACTATCTTACAGGCTGCATGTAATAAGTATCACATCAGGGCCCTTCTTCTACTCAATTCACAACTGTTCTATCACGACATAGATAAGAAAGCTGCATCTGCTTTTGTTGTGTAGTGGTAATCAGGTTTACCTGACGTGTGAAAGCCCCATGCTTTGAAAGTACACAGTAACAAAGAAACCGATGACTTTTATAAAAAGGTGTCATGTGTGTCTCTTACTTTGCACAAAAAGTGCCAGAGATGACTTCATTTGCAGTCACTTGAAAAGTAGGGATTCTCCAATAAATGGTAAATGGTTGAAACAAATCTGAAGAAATGCATGACATACCTGTGTGTGTGTGTGTGTGTACGCATGTATGTATATATAGGGAGAGAGAGAGCGTCAATATAAACAGACTTTATTTCAATCAAGCTGTCTTTTCTATCCTTCAGGAGCAGAATGTTCTGATCATCAGCGCTCCAGAATGTAGTGTTTTCTTGGCAAGCATCACATATTGTGATGTTTTAGCTAAAAGTTCCATATCCTAGAGACTGATATATTCCTCTGTACTTGTACCTTGGGGATTCATCAAAACCTGGCATCATAAGCAGCTTTCTACTGCCACAGACTGGACAGCGAAACAATTTAAAATATCCCAGAAAAAGAAAATAAGCATGCTTAATCAGAGCTTTCTGGACAGGAAGGACATTTGAGCAAGTGAGGAATAAGCACTGCTTTTGTTAATTTGCATAGGCAGAATAGAGACTTCTGGGAAAAGGCCGAAATTACAGTCACAGAAAATGGCTGCATCTATAGAGAACGCTAAGAAGTGTTGGCAGCTTTTCCTCTGACCCTGGCCACTTTTACAAGCAATCCTATGATAGTCAGCAGGACCCACCCTAAAAAGGAAGGGGCATCCACTTGGACCCTTTCCACCTTTTCTAAATCTCGCCTGATCGAGCCCTGATCGAGCCGATAAGCACATGTCATTCTCATTTCAGAAAGGTATTGGTTAGCTTGCTGCTAGCAGCTCAGTTATGTTATGATGTTAGAGGCTATGCAAGGAATGCTTTAGTCCAGCGATATGCAGTTTTTATTGCGCCTTGCATTCAGCAGGAAGATCTTTAGCTTGAATCTGTGGCCTAGGTATTCACCTTGGTATTTTTTTTGGCACAAAGTGAAGGAGTATTTGAGAGAAAATGCACAATGTGTTTCTTATGTTGTTATGAACAACTTGTTACTCTTTCTCATTAAGCTTCAGCCACTGCAGAAATATATAAATAAGGGCTGACTTCCTGTAAGACGTGTCCAAAGCTGGGACGGAATAAAAGGAGACACTTGTAAATGATAGTGCTATCGTTTGAGAAAGGGTAAGTTGAGACTGACTTTCATGCGTATTCACAGACCAAGCATCATAAAGATACCAGCATGATCTTCATTGCGGGCTTAGAGCCGGTATTAGCTTTTGAGAGGTAAGAGGATTTTGAGGGCTCGTTGGTCTAGGGGTATGATTCTCGCTTTGGGTGCGAGAGGTCCCAGGTTCAAATCCCGGACGAGCCCTTTTCTTGGTACTCTTTTCAAGTTGTTTTGAAGTTTGCGTTTCAAAACCAACATCAATTTTTTCTTTGCAGTAGTGGATAATTCTTTGCTAGAGTCTCATGCTTCAGCCCTGCCCAGTCTGAGCTAATACCAAACATCTGGTCTTGCATGGCATGTACGAGCGTTCAGCTAGGGATGTCGGGCAGGTTGCATGAAAGAAATCTAAAGCCAGAGGCCCATGGAATAGCCAGTTCGGAGCAGTTTCATTACAGAAAAATCAACTGTAGGTATCTGTTTCTGTAGTGTAGTGGTTATCACGTTCGCCTCACACTCGAAAGGTCCCCGGTTCGAAACCGGGCAGAAACAGTTGTTATATTGTGTTGGCTACAATGTTGATAGGTGCCGTTTTGCCATGGAATTGTCCAAGCCCTGAAGATTATTTCATGCAATCTCGTTCCAAGAAAGGGAATTCTCTCAAAACACTAAAGAAATCGGCGTGTGGATGTATCTGTTGGTTCTCAGACCTTGCTTTCAAAAGAGCCCTGCAATCGGTTCACTGCTCACCTAGAACAAGCATTAACATGGAGAATTGTTGGCACCAACAGGAATCTTATTTTAGTGGAGTGTTTCTGGCTTTGAGTGCAGAGGCCCTCGGCTCAATTCCAAGATGATCCTTCTCAGGGTGATGATACAAATGCATTGTCACCTTTACGTTTAATGTCAGAATCATTTATTTCCAGTTGGTGGTGTAAGAATGTTTGCAACAGTATGGCGATTTTTCCTAGCCATGCATGAATGAAAGCATATCACTCGCCTTTAGGTGTTTTTCTAATACATTGATATTTGCATCTGCCTTCCTAGCCTGCATGTTTGACTATCTTACAGGCTGCATGTAATAAGTATCACATCAGGGCCCTTCTTCTACTCAATTCACAACTGTTCTATCACGACATAGATAAGAAAGCTGCATCTGCTTTTGTTGTGTAGTGGTAATCAGGTTTACCTGACGTGTGAAAGCCCCATGCTTTGAAAGTACACAGTAACAAAGAAACCGATGACTTTTATAAAAAGGTGTCATGTGTGTCTCTTACTTTGCACAAAAAGTGCCGGAGATGACTTCATTTGCAGTCACTTGAAAAGTAGGGATTCTCCAATAAATGGTAAATGGTTGAAACAAATCTGAAGAAATGCATGACATACCTGTGTGTGTGTGTGCATGCATGTATGTATATATAGGGAGAGAGAGAGCGTCAATATAAACAGACTTTATTTCAATCAAGCTGTCTTTTCTATCCTTCAGGAGCAGAATGTTCTGATCATCAGCGCTCCAGAATGTAGTGTTTTCTTGGCAAGCATCACATATTGTGATGTTTTAGCTAAAAGTTCCATATCCTACAGACCGATATATTCCTCTGTACTTGTACCTTGGGGATTCATCAAAAGCTGGCATCATAAGCAGCTTTCTACTGCCACAGACTGGACAGCGAAACAATTTAAAATATCCCAGAAAAAGAAAATAAGCATGCTTAATCAGAGCTTTCTGGACAGGAAGGACATTTGAGCAAGTGAGGAATAAGCACTGCTTTTGTTAATTTGCATAGGCAGAATAGAGACTTCTGGGAAAAGGCCGAAATTACAGTCACAGAAAATGGCTGCATCTATAGAGAACGCTAAGAAGTGTTGGCAGCTTTTCCTCTGACCCTGGCCACTTTTACAAGCAATCCTATGATAGTCAGCAGGACCCACCCTAAAAAGGAAGGGGCATCCACTTGGACCCTTTCCACCTTTTCTAAATCGAGCCTGATTGAGCACTGATTGAGCAGATAAGCACATGTCATTCTCATTTCAGAAAGGTATTGGTTAGCTTGCTGCTAGCAGCTCAGTTATGTTATGATGTTAGAGGCTATGCAAGGAATGCTTTAGTCCAGCGATATGCAGTTTTTATTGCGCCTTGCATTCAGCAGGAAGATCTTTAGCTTGAATCTGTGGCCTAGGTATTCACCTTGGTATTTCTTTTGGCACAAAGTGAAGGAGTATTTAAGAGAAAATGCACAATGTGTTTCTTATGTTGTTATGAACAACTTGTTACTCTTTCTCATTAAGCTTCAGCCACTGAAGAAATATATAAATAAGGGCTGACTTCCTGTAAGACGTGTCCAAAGCTGGGACGGAATAAAAGGAGACACTTGTAAATGATAGTGCTATCGTTTGAGAAAGGGTAAGTTGAGACTGACTTTCATGCGTATTCACAGACCAAGCATCATAAAGATACCAGCATGATCTTCATTGCGGGCTTAGAGCCGGTATTAGCTTTTGAGAGGTAAGAGGATTTTGAGGGCTCGTTGGTCTAGGGGTATGATTCTCGCTTTGGGTGCGAGAGGTCCCGGGTTCAAATCCCGGACGAGCCCTTTTCTTGGTACTCTTTTCAAGTTGTTTTGAAGTTTGCGTTTCAAAACCAACATCAATTTTTTCTTTGCAGTAGTGGATAATTCTTTGCTAGAGTCTCATGCTTCAGCCCTGCCCAGTCTGAGCTAATACCAAACATCTGGTCTTGCATGGCATGTACGAGCGTTCAGCTAGGGATGTCGGGCAGGTTGCATGAAAGAAATCTAAAGCCAGAGGCCCATGGAATAGCCAGTTCGGAGCAGTTTCATTACAGAAAAATCAACTGTAGGTATCTGTTTCTGTAGTGTAGTGGTTATCACGTTTGCCTCACACGCGAAAGGTCCCCGGTTCGAAACCGGGCAGAAACAGTTGTTATATTGTGTTGGCTACAATGTTGATAGGTGCCGTTTTGCCATGGAATTGTCCAAGCCCTGAAGATTATTTCATGCAATCTCGTTCCAAGAAAGGGAATTCTCTCAAAACACTAAAGTAATCGGCGTGTGGATGTATCTGTTGGTTCTCAGACCTTGCTTTCAAAAGAGCCCTGCAATCGGTTCACTGCTCACCTAGAACAAGCATTAACATGGAGAATTGTTGGCACCAACAGGAATCTTATTTTAGTGGAGTGTTTCTGGCTTTGAGTGCAGAGGCCCTCGGCTCAATTCCAAGATGATCCTTCTCAAGGTGATGATACAAATGCATTGTCACCTTTACGTTTAATGTCAGAATCATTTATTTCCAGTTGGTGGTGTAAGAATGTTTGCAACAGTATGGCGATTTTTCCTAGCCATGCATGAATGAAAGCATATCACTCGCCTTTAGGTGTTTTTCTAATACATTGATATTTGCATCTTCCTTCCTAGCCTGCATGTTTGACTATCTTACAGGCTGCATGTAATAAGTATCACATCAGGGCCCTTCTTCTACTCAATTCACAACTGTTCTATCACGACATAGATAAGAAAGCTGCATCTGCTTTTGTTGTGTAGTGGTAATCAGGTTTACCTGACGTGTGAAAGCCCCATGCTTTGAAAGTACACAGTAACAAAGAAACCGATGACTTTTATAAAAAGGTGTCATGTGTGTCTCTTACTTTGCACAAAAAGTGCCAGAGATGACTTCATTTGCAGTCACTTGAAAAGTAGGGATTCTCCAATAAATGGTAAATGGTTGAAACAAATCTGAAGAAATGCATGACATACCTGTGTGTGTGTGTGTGTGTACGCATGTATGTATATATAGGGAGAGAGAGAGCGTCAATATAAACAGACTTTATTTCAATCAAGCTGTCTTTTCTATCCTTCAGGAGCAGAATGTTCTGATCATCAGCGCTCCAGAATGTAGTGTTTTCTTGGCAAGCATCACATATTGTGATGTTTTAGCTAAAAGTTCCATATCCTAGAGACTGATATATTCCTCTGTACTTGTACCTTGGGGATTCATCAAAACCTGGCATCATAAGCAGCTTTCTACTGCCACAGACTGGACAGCGAAACAATTTAAAATATCCCAGAAAAAGAAAATAAGCATGCTTAATCAGAGCTTTCTGGACAGGAAGGACATTTGAGCAAGTGAGGAATAAGCACTGCTTTTGTTAATTTGCATAGGCAGAATAGAGACTTCTGGGAAAAGGCCGAAATTACAGTCACAGAAAATGGCTGCATCTATAGAGAACGCTAAGAAGTGTTGGCAGCTTTTCCTCTGACCCTGGCCACTTTTACAAGCAATCCTATGATAGTCAGCAGGACCCACCCTAAAAAGGAAGGGGCATCCACTTGGACCCTTTCCACCTTTTCTAAATCTCGCCTGATCGAGCCCTGATCGAGCCGATAAGCACATGTCATTCTCATTTCAGAAAGGTATTGGTTAGCTTGCTGCTAGCAGCTCAGTTATGTTATGATGTTAGAGGCTATGCAAGGAATGCTTTAGTCCAGCGATATGCAGTTTTTATTGCGCCTTGCATTCAGCAGGAAGATCTTTAGCTTGAATCTGTGGCCTAGGTATTCACCTTGGTATTTTTTTTGGCACAAAGTGAAGGAGTATTTGAGAGAAAATGCACAATGTGTTTCTTATGTTGTTATGAACAACTTGTTACTCTTTCTCATTAAGCTTCAGCCACTGCAGAAATATATAAATAAGGGCTGACTTCCTGTAAGACGTGTCCAAAGCTGGGACGGAATAAAAGGAGACACTTGTAAATGATAGTGCTATCGTTTGAGAAAGGGTAAGTTGAGACTGACTTTCATGCGTATTCACAGACCAAGCATCATAAAGATACCAGCATGATCTTCATTGCGGGCTTAGAGCCGGTATTAGCTTTTGAGAGGTAAGAGGATTTTGAGGGCTCGTTGGTCTAGGGGTATGATTCTCGCTTTGGGTGCGAGAGGTCCCAGGTTCAAATCCCGGACGAGCCCTTTTCTTGGTACTCTTTTCAAGTTGTTTTGAAGTTTGCGTTTCAAAACCAACATCAATTTTTTCTTTGCAGTAGTGGATAATTCTTTGCTAGAGTCTCATGCTTCAGCCCTGCCCAGTCTGAGCTAATACCAAACATCTGGTCTTGCATGGCATGTACGAGCGTTCAGCTAGGGATGTCGGGCAGGTTGCATGAAAGAAATCTAAAGCCAGAGGCCCATGGAATAGCCAGTTCGGAGCAGTTTCATTACAGAAAAATCAACTGTAGGTATCTGTTTCTGTAGTGTAGTGGTTATCACGTTCGCCTCACACTCGAAAGGTCCCCGGTTCGAAACCGGGCAGAAACAGTTGTTATATTGTGTTGGCTACAATGTTGATAGGTGCCGTTTTGCCATGGAATTGTCCAAGCCCTGAAGATTATTTCATGCAATCTCGTTCCAAGAAAGGGAATTCTCTCAAAACACTAAAGAAATCGGCGTGTGGATGTATCTGTTGGTTCTCAGACCTTGCTTTCAAAAGAGCCCTGCAATCGGTTCACTGCTCACCTAGAACAAGCATTAACATGGAGAATTGTTGGCACCAACAGGAATCTTATTTTAGTGGAGTGTTTCTGGCTTTGAGTGCAGAGGCCCTCGGCACAATTCCAAGATGATCCTTCTCAGGGTGATGATACAAATGCATTGTCACCTTTACGTTTAATGTCAGAATCATTTATTTCCAGTTGGTGGTGTAAGAATGTTTGCAACAGTATGGCGATTTTTCCTAGCCATGCATGAATGAAAGCATATCACTCGCCTTTAGGTGTTTTTCTAATACATTGATATTTGCATCTGCCTTCCTAGCCTGCATGTTTGACTATCTTACAGGCTGCATGTAATAAGTATCACATCAGGGCCCTTCTTCTACTCAATTCACAACTGTTCTATCACGACATAGATAAGAAAGCTGCATCTGCTTTTGTTGTGTAGTGGTAATCAGGTTTACCTGACGTGTGAAAGCCCCATGCTTTGAAAGTACACAGTAACAAAGAAACCGATGACTTTTATAAAAAGGTGTCATGTGTGTCTCTTACTTTGCACAAAAAGTGCCAGAGATGACTTCATTTGCAGTCACTTGAAAAGTAGGGATTCTCCAATAAATGGTAAATGGTTGAAACAAATCTGAAGAAATGCATGACATACCTGTGTGTGTGTGTGTATGCATGTATGTATATATAGGGAGAGAGAGAGCGTCAATATAAACAGACTTTATTTCAATCAAGCTGTCTTTTCTATCCTTCAGGAGCAGAATGTTCTGATCATCAGCGCTCCAGAATGTAGTGTTTTCTTGGCAAGCATCACATATTGTGATGTGTTAGCTAAAAGTTCCATATCCTACAGACCGATATATTCCTCTGTACTTGTACCTTGGGGATTCATCAAAACCTGGCATCATAAGCAGCTTTCTACTGCCACAGACTGGACAGCGAAACAATTTAAAATATCCCAGAAAAAGAAAATAAGCATGCTTAATCAGAGCTTTCTGGACAGGAAGGACATTTGAGCAAGTGAGGAATAAGCACTGCTTTTGTTAATTTGCATAGGCAGAATAGAGACTTCTGGGAAAAGGCCGAAATTACAGTCACAGAAAATGGCTGCATCTATAGAGAACGCTAAGAAGTGTTGGCAGCTTTTCCTCTGACCCTGGCCACTTTTACAAGCAATCCTATGATAGTCAGCAGGACCCACCCTAAAAAGGAAGGGGCATCCACTTGGACCCTTTCCACCTTTTCTAAATCGAGCCTGATTGAGCACTGATTGAGCAGATAAGCACATGTCATTCTCATTTCAGAAAGGTATTGGTTAGCTTGCTGCTAGCAGCTCAGTTATGTTATGATGTTAGAGGCTATGCAAGGAATGCTTTAGTCCAGCGATATGCAGTTTTTATTGCGCCTTGCATTCAGCAGGAAGATCTTTAGCTTGAATCTGTGGCCTAGGTATTCACCTTGGTATTTCTTTTGGCACAAAGTGAAGGAGTATTTAAGAGAAAATGCACAATGTGTTTCTTATGTTGTTATGAACAACTTGTTACTCTTTCTCATTAAGCTTCAGCCACTGAAGAAATATATAAATAAGGGCTGACTTCCTGTAAGACGTGTCCAAAGCTGGGACGGAATAAAAGGAGACACTTGTAAATGATAGTGCTATCGTTTGAGAAAGGGTAAGTTGAGACTGACTTTCATGCGTATTCACAGACCAAGCATCATAAAGATACCAGCATGATCTTCATTGCGGGCTTAGAGCCGGTATTAGCTTTTGAGAGGTAAGAGGATTTTGAGGGCTCGTTGGTCTAGGGGTATGATTCTCGCTTTGGGTGCGAGAGGTCCCGGGTTCAAATCCCGGACGAGCCCTTTTCTTGGTACTCTTTTCAAGTTGTTTTGAAGTTTGCGTTTCAAAACCAACATCAATTTTTTCTTTGCAGTAGTGGATAATTCTTTGCTAGAGTCTCATGCTTCAGCCCTGCCCAGTCTGAGCTAATACCAAACATCTGGTCTTGCATGGCATGTACGAGCGTTCAGCTAGGGATGTCGGGCAGGTTGCATGAAAGAAATCTAAAGCCAGAGGCCCATGGAATAGCCAGTTCGGAGCAGTTTCATTACAGAAAAATCAACTGTAGGTATCTGTTTCTGTAGTGTAGTGGTTATCACGTTTGCCTCACACGCGAAAGGTCCCCGGTTCGAAACCGGGCAGAAACAGTTGTTATATTGTGTTGGCTACAATGTTGATAGGTGCTGTTTTGCCATGGAATTGTCCAAGCCCTGAAGATTATTTCATGCAATCTCGTTCCAAGAAAGGGAATTCTCTCAAAACACTAAAGTAATCGGCGTGTGGATGTATCTGTTGGTTCTCAGACCTTGCTTTCAAAAGAGCCCTGCAATCGGTTCACTGCTCACCTAGAACAAGCATTAACATGGAGAATTGTTGGCACCAACAGGAATCTTATTTTAGTGGAGTGTTTCTGGCTTTGAGTGCAGAGGCCCTCGGCTCAATTCCAAGATGATCCTTCTCAAGGTGATGATACAAATGCATTGTCACCTTTACGTTTAATGTCAGAATCATTTATTTCCAGTTGGTGGTGTAAGAATGTTTGCAACAGTATGGCGATTTTTCCTAGCCATGCATGAATGAAAGCATATCACTCGCCTTTAGGTGTTTTTCTAATACATTGATATTTGCATCTTCCTTCCTAGCCTGCATGTTTGACTATCTTACAGGCTGCATGTAATAAGTATCACATCAGGGCCCTTCTTCTACTCAATTCACAACTGTTCTATCACGACATAGATAAGAAAGCTGCATCTGCTTTTGTTGTGTAGTGGTAATCAGGTTTACCTGACGTGTGAAAGCCCCATGCTTTGAAAGTACACAGTAACAAAGAAACCGATGACTTTTATAAAAAGGTGTCATGTGTGTCTCTTACTTTGCACAAAAAGTGCCAGAGATGACTTCATTTGCAGTCACTTGAAAAGTAGGGATTCTCCAATAAATGGTAAATGGTTGAAACAAATCTGAAGAAATGCATGACATACCTGTGTGTGTGTGTGTGTGTACGCATGTATGTATATATAGGGAGAGAGAGAGCGTCAATATAAACAGACTTTATTTCAATCAAGCTGTCTTTTCTATCCTTCAGGAGCAGAATGTTCTGATCATCAGCGCTCCAGAATGTAGTGTTTTCTTGGCAAGCATCACATATTGTGATGTTTTAGCTAAAAGTTCCATATCCTAGAGACTGATATATTCCTCTGTACTTGTACCTTGGGGATTCATCAAAACCTGGCATCATAAGCAGCTTTCTACTGCCACAGACTGGACAGCGAAACAATTTAAAATATCCCAGAAAAAGAAAATAAGCATGCTTAATCAGAGCTTTCTGGACAGGAAGGACATTTGAGCAAGTGAGGAATAAGCACTGCTTTTGTTAATTTGCATAGGCAGAATAGAGACTTCTGGGAAAAGGCCGAAATTACAGTCACAGAAAATGGCTGCATCTATAGAGAACGCTAAGAAGTGTTGGCAGCTTTTCCTCTGACCCTGGCCACTTTTACAAGCAATCCTATGATAGTCAGCAGGACCCACCCTAAAAAGGAAGGGGCATCCACTTGGACCCTTTCCACCTTTTCTAAATCTCGCCTGATCGAGCCCTGATCGAGCCGATAAGCACATGTCATTCTCATTTCAGAAAGGTATTGGTTAGCTTGCTGCTAGCAGCTCAGTTATGTTATGATGTTAGAGGCTATGCAAGGAATGCTTTAGTCCAGCGATATGCAGTTTTTATTGCGCCTTGCATTCAGCAGGAAGATCTTTAGCTTGAATCTGTGGCCTAGGTATTCACCTTGGTATTTTTTTTGGCACAAAGTGAAGGAGTATTTGAGAGAAAATGCACAATGTGTTTCTTATGTTGTTATGAACAACTTGTTACTCTTTCTCATTAAGCTTCAGCCACTGCAGAAATATATAAATAAGGGCTGACTTCCTGTAAGACGTGTCCAAAGCTGGGACGGAATAAAAGGAGACACTTGTAAATGATAGTGCTATCGTTTGAGAAAGGGTAAGTTGAGACTGACTTTCATGCGTATTCACAGACCAAGCATCATAAAGATACCAGCATGATCTTCATTGCGGGCTTAGAGCCGGTATTAGCTTTTGAGAGGTAAGAGGATTTTGAGGGCTCGTTGGTCTAGGGGTATGATTCTCGCTTTGGGTGCGAGAGGTCCCAGGTTCAAATCCCGGACGAGCCCTTTTCTTGGTACTCTTTTCAAGTTGTTTTGAAGTTTGCGTTTCAAAACCAACATCAATTTTTTCTTTGCAGTAGTGGATAATTCTTTGCTAGAGTCTCATGCTTCAGCCCTGCCCAGTCTGAGCTAATACCAAACATCTGGTCTTGCATGGCATGTACGAGCGTTCAGCTAGGGATGTCGGGCAGGTTGCATGAAAGAAATCTAAAGCCAGAGGCCCATGGAATAGCCAGTTCGGAGCAGTTTCATTACAGAAAAATCAACTGTAGGTATCTGTTTCTGTAGTGTAGTGGTTATCACGTTCGCCTCACACTCGAAAGGTCCCCGGTTCGAAACCGGGCAGAAACAGTTGTTATATTGTGTTGGCTACAATGTTGATAGGTGCCGTTTTGCCATGGAATTGTCCAAGCCCTGAAGATTATTTCATGCAATCTCGTTCCAAGAAAGGGAATTCTCTCAAAACACTAAAGAAATCGGCGTGTGGATGTATCTGTTGGTTCTCAGACCTTGCTTTCAAAAGAGCCCTGCAATCGGTTCACTGCTCACCTAGAACAAGCATTAACATGGAGAATTGTTGGCACCAACAGGAATCTTATTTTAGTGGAGTGTTTCTGGCTTTGAGTGCAGAGGCCCTCGGCTCAATTCCAAGATGATCCTTCTCAGGGTGATGATACAAATGCATTGTCACCTTTACGTTTAATGTCAGAATCATTTATTTCCAGTTGGTGGTGTAAGAATGTTTGCAACAGTATGGCGATTTTTCCTAGCCATGCATGAATGAAAGCATATCACTCGCCTTTAGGTGTTTTTCTAATACATTGATATTTGCATCTGCCTTCCTAGCCTGCATGTTTGACTATCTTACAGGCTGCATGTAATAAGTATCACATCAGGGCCCTTCTTCTACTCAATTCACAACTGTTCTATCACGACATAGATAAGAAAGCTGCATCTGCTTTTGTTGTGTAGTGGTAATCAGGTTTACCTGACGTGTGAAAGCCCCATGCTTTGAAAGTACACAGTAACAAAGAAACCGATGACTTTTATAAAAAGGTGTCATGTGTGTCTCTTACTTTGCACAAAAAGTGCCGGAGATGACTTCATTTGCAGTCACTTGAAAAGTAGGGATTCTCCAATAAATGGTAAATGGTTGAAACAAATCTGAAGAAATGCATGACATACCTGTGTGTGTGTGTGCATGCATGTATGTATATATAGGGAGAGAGAGAGCGTCAATATAAACAGACTTTATTTCAATCAAGCTGTCTTTTCTATCCTTCAGGAGCAGAATGTTCTGATCATCAGCGCTCCAGAATGTAGTGTTTTCTTGGCAAGCATCACATATTGTGATGTGTTAGCTAAAAGTTCCATATCCTACAGACCGATATATTCCTCTGTACTTGTACCTTGGGGATTCATCAAAAGCTGGCATCATAAGCAGCTTTCTACTGCCACAGACTGGACAGCGAAACAATTTAAAATATCCCAGAAAAAGAAAATAAGCATGCTTAATCAGAGCTTTCTGGACAGGAAGGACATTTGAGCAAGTGAGGAATAAGCACTGCTTTTGTTAATTTGCATAGGCAGAATAGAGACTTCTGGGAAAAGGCCGAAATTACAGTCACAGAAAATGGCTGCATCTATAGAGAACGCTAAGAAGTGTTGGCAGCTTTTCCTCTGACCCTGGCCACTTTTACAAGCAATCCTATGATAGTCAGCAGGACCCACCCTAAAAAGGAAGGGGCATCCACTTGGACCCTTTCCACCTTTTCTAAATCGAGCCTGATTGAGCACTGATTGAGCAGATAAGCACATGTCATTCTCATTTCAGAAAGGTATTGGTTAGCTTGCTGCTAGCAGCTCAGTTATGTTATGATGTTAGAGGCTATGCAAGGAATGCTTTAGTCCAGCGATATGCAGTTTTTATTGCGCCTTGCATTCAGCAGGAAGATCTTTAGCTTGAATCTGTGGCCTAGGTATTCACCTTGGTATTTCTTTTGGCACAAAGTGAAGGAGTATTTAAGAGAAAATGCACAATGTGTTTCTTATGTTGTTATGAACAACTTGTTACTCTTTCTCATTAAGCTTCAGCCACTGAAGAAATATATAAATAAGGGCTGACTTCCTGTAAGACGTGTCCAAAGCTGGGACGGAATAAAAGGAGACACTTGTAAATGATAGTGCTATCGTTTGAGAAAGGGTAAGTTGAGACTGACTTTCATGCGTATTCACAGACCAAGCATCATAAAGATACCAGCATGATCTTCATTGCGGGCTTAGAGCCGGTATTAGCTTTTGAGAGGTAAGAGGATTTTGAGGGCTCGTTGGTCTAGGGGTATGATTCTCGCTTTGGGTGCGAGAGGTCCCGGGTTCAAATCCCGGACGAGCCCTTTTCTTGGTACTCTTTTCAAGTTGTTTTGAAGTTTGCGTTTCAAAACCAACATCAATTTTTTCTTTGCAGTAGTGGATAATTCTTTGCTAGAGTCTCATGCTTCAGCCCTGCCCAGTCTGAGCTAATACCAAACATCTGGTCTTGCATGGCATGTACGAGCGTTCAGCTAGGGATGTCGGGCAGGTTGCATGAAAGAAATCTAAAGCCAGAGGCCCATGGAATAGCCAGTTCGGAGCAGTTTCATTACAGAAAAATCAACTGTAGGTATCTGTTTCTGTAGTGTAGTGGTTATCACGTTTGCCTCACACGCGAAAGGTCCCCGGTTCGAAACCGGGCAGAAACAGTTGTTATATTGTGTTGGCTACAATGTTGATAGGTGCCGTTTTGCCATGGAATTGTCCAAGCCCTGAAGATTATTTCATGCAATCTCGTTCCAAGAAAGGGAATTCTCTCAAAACACTAAAGTAATCGGCGTGTGGATGTATCTGTTGGTTCTCAGACCTTGCTTTCAAAAGAGCCCTGCAATCGGTTCACTGCTCACCTAGAACAAGCATTAACATGGAGAATTGTTGGCACCAACAGGAATCTTATTTTAGTGGAGTGTTTCTGGCTTTGAGTGCAGAGGCCCTCGGCTCAATTCCAAGATGATCCTTCTCAAGGTGATGATACAAATGCATTGTCACCTTTACGTTTAATGTCAGAATCATTTATTTCCAGTTGGTGGTGTAAGAATGTTTGCAACAGTATGGCGATTTTTCCTAGCCATGCATGAATGAAAGCATATCACTCGCCTTTAGGTGTTTTTCTAATACATTGATATTTGCATCTTCCTTCCTAGCCTGCATGTTTGACTATCTTACAGGCTGCATGTAATAAGTATCACATCAGGGCCCTTCTTCTACTCAATTCACAACTGTTCTATCACGACATAGATAAGAAAGCTGCATCTGCTTTTGTTGTGTAGTGGTAATCAGGTTTACCTGACGTGTGAAAGCCCCATGCTTTGAAAGTACACAGTAACAAAGAAACCGATGACTTTTATAAAAAGGTGTCATGTGTGTCTCTTACTTTGCACAAAAAGTGCCAGAGATGACTTCATTTGCAGTCACTTGAAAAGTAGGGATTCTCCAATAAATGGTAAATGGTTGAAACAAATCTGAAGAAATGCATGACATACCTGTGTGTGTGTGTGTGTGTACGCATGTATGTATATATAGGGAGAGAGAGAGCGTCAATATAAACAGACTTTATTTCAATCAAGCTGTCTTTTCTATCCTTCAGGAGCAGAATGTTCTGATCATCAGCGCTCCAGAATGTAGTGTTTTCTTGGCAAGCATCACATACTGTGATGTTTTAGCTAAAAGTTCCATATCCTAGAGACTGATATATTCCTCTGTACTTGTACCTTGGGGATTCATCAAAACCTGGCATCATAAGCAGCTTTCTACTGCCACAGACTGGACAGCGAAACAATTTAAAATATCCCAGAAAAAGAAAATAAGCATGCTTAATCAGAGCTTTCTGGACAGGAAGGACATTTGAGCAAGTGAGGAATAAGCACTGCTTTTGTTAATTTGCATAGGCAGAATAGAGACTTCTGGGAAAAGGCCGAAATTACAGTCACAGAAAATGGCTGCATCTATAGAGAACGCTAAGAAGTGTTGGCAGCTTTTCCTCTGACCCTGGCCACTTTTACAAGCAATCCTATGATAGTCAGCAGGACCCACCCTAAAAAGGAAGGGGCATCCACTTGGACCCTTTCCACCTTTTCTAAATCTCGCCTGATCGAGCCCTGATCGAGCCGATAAGCACATGTCATTCTCATTTCAGAAAGGTATTGGTTAGCTTGCTGCTAGCAGCTCAGTTATGTTATGATGTTAGAGGCTATGCAAGGAATGCTTTAGTCCAGCGATATGCAGTTTTTATTGCGCCTTGCATTCAGCAGGAAGATCTTTAGCTTGAATCTGTGGCCTAGGTATTCACCTTGGTATTTTTTTTGGCACAAAGTGAAGGAGTATTTGAGAGAAAATGCACAATGTGTTTCTTATGTTGTTATGAACAACTTGTTACTCTTTCTCATTAAGCTTCAGCCACTGCAGAAATATATAAATAAGGGCTGACTTCCTGTAAGACGTGTCCAAAGCTGGGACGGAATAAAAGGAGACACTTGTAAATGATAGTGCTATCGTTTGAGAAAGGGTAAGTTGAGACTGACTTTCATGCGTATTCACAGACCAAGCATCATAAAGATACCAGCATGATCTTCATTGCGGGCTTAGAGCCGGTATTAGCTTTTGAGAGGTAAGAGGATTTTGAGGGCTCGTTGGTCTAGGGGTATGATTCTCGCTTTGGGTGCGAGAGGTCCCAGGTTCAAATCCCGGACGAGCCCTTTTCTTGGTACTCTTTTCAAGTTGTTTTGAAGTTTGCGTTTCAAAACCAACATCAATTTTTTCTTTGCAGTAGTGGATAATTCTTTGCTAGAGTCTCATGCTTCAGCCCTGCCCAGTCTGAGCTAATACCAAACATCTGGTCTTGCATGGCATGTACGAGCGTTCAGCTAGGGATGTCGGGCAGGTTGCATGAAAGAAATCTAAAGCCAGAGGCCCATGGAATAGCCAGTTCGGAGCAGTTTCATTACAGAAAAATCAACTGTAGGTATCTGTTTCTGTAGTGTAGTGGTTATCACGTTCGCCTCACACTCGAAAGGTCCCCGGTTCGAAACCGGGCAGAAACAGTTGTTATATTGTGTTGGCTACAATGTTGATAGGTGCCGTTTTGCCATGGAATTGTCCAAGCCCTGAAGATTATTTCATGCAATCTCGTTCCAAGAAAGGGAATTCTCTCAAAACACTAAAGAAATCGGCGTGTGGATGTATCTGTTGGTTCTCAGACCTTGCTTTCAAAAGAGCCCTGCAATCGGTTCACTGCTCACCTAGAACAAGCATTAACATGGAGAATTGTTGGCACCAACAGGAATCTTATTTTAGTGGAGTGTTTCTGGCTTTGAGTGCAGAGGCCCTCGGCTCAATTCCAAGATGATCCTTCTCAGGGTGATGATACAAATGCATTGTCACCTTTACGTTTAATGTCAGAATCATTTATTTCCAGTTGGTGGTGTAAGAATGTTTGCAACAGTATGGCGATTTTTCCTAGCCATGCATGAATGAAAGCATATCACTCGCCTTTAGGTGTTTTTCTAATACATTGATATTTGCATCTGCCTTCCTAGCCTGCATGTTTGACTATCTTACAGGCTGCATGTAATAAGTATCACATCAGGGCCCTTCTTCTACTCAATTCACAACTGTTCTATCACGACATAGATAAGAAAGCTGCATCTGCTTTTGTTGTGTAGTGGTAATCAGGTTTACCTGACGTGTGAAAGCCCCATGCTTTGAAAGTACACAGTAACAAAGAAACCGATGACATTTATAAAAAGGTGTCATGTGTGTCTCTTACTTT
Organism: Triturus cristatus; assembly: GCF_964204655.1. Classification (NCBI taxonomy): domain Eukaryota; kingdom Metazoa; phylum Chordata; class Amphibia; order Caudata; family Salamandridae; genus Triturus; species Triturus cristatus. The sequence goes on along the minus strand of NC_140591.1, from coordinate 738,547,143 downwards.
GCACAAAAAGTGCCGGAGATGACTTCATTTGCAGTCACTTGAAAAGTAGGGATTCTCCAATAAATGGTAAATGGTTGAAACAAATCTGAAGAAATGCATGACATACCTGTGTGTGTGTGTGCATGCATGTATGTATATATAGGGAGAGAGAGAGCGTCAATATAAACAGACTTTATTTCAATCAAGCTGTCTTTTCTATCCTTCAGGAGCAGAATGTTCTGATCATCAGCGCTCCAGAATGTAGTGTTTTCTTGGCAAGCATCACATATTGTGATGTGTTAGCTAAAAGTTCCATATCCTACAGACCGATATATTCCTCTGTACTTGTACCTTGGGGATTCATCAAAAGCTGGCATCATAAGCAGCTTTCTACTGCCACAGACTGGACAGCGAAACAATTTAAAATATCCCAGAAAAAGAAAATAAGCATGCTTAATCAGAGCTTTCTGGACAGGAAGGACATTTGAGCAAGTGAGGAATAAGCACTGCTTTTGTTAATTTGCATAGGCAGAATAGAGACTTCTGGGAAAAGGCCGAAATTACAGTCACAGAAAATGGCTGCATCTATAGAGAACGCTAAGAAGTGTTGGCAGCTTTTCCTCTGACCCTGGCCACTTTTACAAGCAATCCTATGATAGTCAGCAGGACCCACCCTAAAAAGGAAGGGGCATCCACTTGGACCCTTTCCACCTTTTCTAAATCGAGCCTGATTGAGCACTGATTGAGCAGATAAGCACATGTCATTCTCATTTCAGAAAGGTATTGGTTAGCTTGCTGCTAGCAGCTCAGTTATGTTATGATGTTAGAGGCTATGCAAGGAATGCTTTAGTCCAGCGATATGCAGTTTTTATTGCGCCTTGCATTCAGCAGGAAGATCTTTAGCTTGAATCTGTGGCCTAGGTATTCACCTTGGTATTTCTTTTGGCACAAAGTGAAGGAGTATTTAAGAGAAAATGCACAATGTGTTTCTTATGTTGTTATGAACAACTTGTTACTCTTTCTCATTAAGCTTCAGCCACTGAAGAAATATATAAATAAGGGCTGACTTCCTGTAAGACGTGTCCAAAGCTGGGACGGAATAAAAGGAGACACTTGTAAATGATAGTGCTATCGTTTGAGAAAGGGTAAGTTGAGACTGACTTTCATGCGTATTCACAGACCAAGCATCATAAAGATACCAGCATGATCTTCATTGCGGGCTTAGAGCCGGTATTAGCTTTTGAGAGGTAAGAGGATTTTGAGGGCTCGTTGGTCTAGGGGTATGATTCTCGCTTTGGGTGCGAGAGGTCCCGGGTTCAAATCCCGGACGAGCTCTTTTCTTGGTACTCTTTTCAAGTTGTTTTGAAGTTTGCGTTTCAAAACCAACATCAATTTTTTCTTTGCAGTAGTGGATAATTCTTTGCTAGAGTCTCATGCTTCAGCCCTGCCCAGTCTGAGCTAATACCAAACATCTGGTCTTGCATGGCATGTACGAGCGTTCAGCTAGGGATGTCGGGCAGGTTGCATGAAAGAAATCTAAAGCCAGAGGCCCATGGAATAGCCAGTTCGGAGCAGTTTCATTACAGAAAAATCAACTGTAGGTATCTGTTTCTGTAGTGTAGTGGTTATCACGTTTGCCTCACACGCGAAAGGTCCCCGGTTCGAAACCGGGCAGAAACAGTTGTTATATTGTGTTGGCTACAATGTTGATAGGTGCCGTTTTGCCATGGAATTGTCCAAGCCCTGAAGATTATTTCATGCAATCTCGTTCCAAGAAAGGGAATTCTCTCAAAACACTAAAGTAATCGGCGTGTGGATGTATCTGTTGGTTCTCAGACCTTGCTTTCAAAAGAGCCCTGCAATCGGTTCACTGCTCACCTAGAACAAGCATTAACATGGAGAATTGTTGGCACCAACAGGAATCTTATTTTAGTGGAGTGTTTCTGGCTTTGAGTGCAGAGGCCCTCGGCTCAATTCCAAGATGATCCTTCTCAAGGTGATGATACAAATGCATTGTCACCTTTACGTTTAATGTCAGAATCATTTATTTCCAGTTGGTGGTGTAAGAATGTTTGCAACAGTATGGCGATTTTTCCTAGCCATGCATGAATGAAAGCATATCACTCGCCTTTAGGTGTTTTTCTAATACATTGATATTTGCATCTTCCTTCCTAGCCTGCATGTTTGACTATCTTACAGGCTGCATGTAATAAGTATCACATCAGGGCCCTTCTTCTACTCAATTCACAACTGTTCTATCACGACATAGATAAGAAAGCTGCATCTGCTTTTGTTGTGTAGTGGTAATCAGGTTTACCTGACGTGTGAAAGCCCCATGCTTTGAAAGTACACAGTAACAAAGAAACCGATGACTTTTATAAAAAGGTGTCATGTGTGTCTCTTACTTTGCACAAAAAGTGCCAGAGATGACTTCATTTGCAGTCACTTGAAAAGTAGGGATTCTCCAATAAATGGTAAATGGTTGAAACAAATCTGAAGAAATGCATGACATACCTGTGTGTGTGTGTGTGTGTACGCATGTATGTATATATAGGGAGAGAGAGAGCGTCAATATAAACAGACTTTATTTCAATCAAGCTGTCTTTTCTATCCTTCAGGAGCAGAATGTTCTGATCATCAGCGCTCCAGAATGTAGTGTTTTCTTGGCAAGCATCACATACTGTGATGTTTTAGCTAAAAGTTCCATATCCTAGAGACTGATATATTCCTCTGTACTTGTACCTTGGGGATTCATCAAAACCTGGCATCATAAGCAGCTTTCTACTGCCACAGACTGGACAGCGAAACAATTTAAAATATCCCAGAAAAAGAAAATAAGCATGCTTAATCAGAGCTTTCTGGACAGGAAGGACATTTGAGCAAGTGAGGAATAAGCACTGCTTTTGTTAATTTGCATAGGCAGAATAGAGACTTCTGGGAAAAGGCCGAAATTACAGTCACAGAAAATGGCTGCATCTATAGAGAACGCTAAGAAGTGTTGGCAGCTTTTCCTCTGACCCTGGCCACTTTTACAAGCAATCCTATGATAGTCAGCAGGACCCACCCTAAAAAGGAAGGGGCATCCACTTGGACCCTTTCCACCTTTTCTAAATCTCGCCTGATCGAGCCCTGATCGAGCCGATAAGCACATGTCATTCTCATTTCAGAAAGGTATTGGTTAGCTTGCTGCTAGCAGCTCAGTTATGTTATGATGTTAGAGGCTATGCAAGGAATGCTTTAGTCCAGCGATATGCAGTTTTTATTGCGCCTTGCATTCAGCAGGAAGATCTTTAGCTTGAATCTGTGGCCTAGGTATTCACCTTGGTATTTTTTTTGGCACAAAGTGAAGGAGTATTTGAGAGAAAATGCACAATGTGTTTCTTATGTTGTTATGAACAACTTGTTACTCTTTCTCATTAAGCTTCAGCCACTGCAGAAATATATAAATAAGGGCTGACTTCCTGTAAGACGTGTCCAAAGCTGGGACGGAATAAAAGGAGACACTTGTAAATGATAGTGCTATCGTTTGAGAAAGGGTAAGTTGAGACTGACTTTCATGCGTATTCACAGACCAAGCATCATAAAGATACCAGCATGATCTTCATTGCGGGCTTAGAGCCGGTATTAGCTTTTGAGAGGTAAGAGGATTTTGAGGGCTCGTTGGTCTAGGGGTATGATTCTCGCTTTGGGTGCGAGAGGTCCCAGGTTCAAATCCCGGACGAGCCCTTTTCTTGCTACTCTTTTCAAGTTGTTTTGAAGTTTGCGTTTCAAAACCAACATCAATTTTTTCTTTGCAGTAGTGGATAATTCTTTGCTAGAGTCTCATGCTTCAGCCCTGCCCAGTCTGAGCTAATACCAAACATCTGGTCTTGCATGGCATGTACGAGCGTTCAGCTAGGGATGTCGGGCAGGTTGCATGAAAGAAATCTAAAGCCAGAGGCCCATGGAATAGCCAGTTCGGAGCAGTTTCATTACAGAAAAATCAACTGTAGGTATCTGTTTCTGTAGTGTAGTGGTTATCACGTTCGCCTCACACTCGAAAGGTCCCCGGTTCGAAACCGGGCAGAAACAGTTGTTATATTGTGTTGGCTACAATGTTGATAGGTGCTGTTTTGCCATGGAATTGTCCAAGCCCTGAAGATTATTTCATGCAATCTCGTTCCAAGAAAGGGAATTCTCTCAAAACACTAAAGAAATCGGCGTGTGGATGTATCTGTTGGTTCTCAGACCTTGCTTTCAAAAGAGCCCTGCAATCGGTTCACTGCTCACCTAGAACAAGCATTAACATGGAGAATTGTTGGCACCAACAGGAATCTTATTTTAGTGGAGTGTTTCTGGCTTTGAGTGCAGAGGCCCTCGGCTCAATTCCAAGATGATCCTTCTCAGGGTGATGATACAAATGCATTGTCACCTTTACGTTTAATGTCAGAATCATTTATTTCCAGTTGGTGGTGTAAGAATGTTTGCAACAGTATGGCGATTTTTCCTAGCCATGCATGAATGAAAGCATATCACTCGCCTTTAGGTGTTTTTCTAATACATTGATATTTGCATCTGCCTTCCTAGCCTGCATGTTTGACTATCTTACAGGCTGCATGTAATAAGTATCACATCAGGGCCCTTCTTCTACTCAATTCACAACTGTTCTATCACGACATAGATAAGAAAGCTGCATCTGCTTTTGTTGTGTAGTGGTAATCAGGTTTACCTGACGTGTGAAAGCCCCATGCTTTGAAAGTACACAGTAACAAAGAAACCGATGACTTTTATAAAAAGGTGTCATGTGTGTCTCTTACTTTGCACAAAAAGTGCCAGAGATGACTTCATTTGCAGTCACTTGAAAAGTAGGGATTCTCCAATAAATGGTAAATGGTTGAAACAAATCTGAAGAAATGCATGACATACCTGTGTGTGTGTGTGTATGCATGTATGTATATATAGGGAGAGAGAGAGCGTCAATATAAACAGACTTTATTTCAATCAAGCTGTCTTTTCTATCCTTCAGGAGCAGAATGTTCTGATCATCAGCGCTCCAGAATGTAGTGTTTTCTTGGCAAGCATCACATATTGTGATGTGTTAGCTAAAAGTTCCATATCCTACAGACCGATATATTCCTCTGTACTTGTACCTTGGGGATTCATCAAAACCTGGCATCATAAGCAGCTTTCTACTGCCACAGACTGGACAGCGAAACAATTTAAAATATCCCAGAAAAAGAAAATAAGCATGCTTAATCAGAGCTTTCTGGACAGGAAGGACATTTGAGCAAGTGAGGAATAAGCACTGCTTTTGTTAATTTGCATAGGCAGAATAGAGACTTCTGGGAAAAGGCCGAAATTACAGTCACAGAAAATGGCTGCATCTATAGAGAACGCTAAGAAGTGTTGGCAGCTTTTCCTCTGACCCTGGCCACTTTTACAAGCAATCCTATGATAGTCAGCAGGACCCACCCTAAAAAGGAAGGGGCATCCACTTGGACCCTTTCCACCTTTTCTAAATCGAGCCTGATTGAGCACTGATTGAGCAGATAAGCACATGTCATTCTCATTTCAGAAAGGTATTGGTTAGCTTGCTGCTAGCAGCTCAGTTATGTTATGATGTTAGAGGCTATGCAAGGAATGCTTTAGTCCAGCGATATGCAGTTTTTATTGCGCCTTGCATTCAGCAGGAAGATCTTTAGCTTGAATCTGTGGCCTAGGTATTCACCTTGGTATTTCTTTTGGCACAAAGTGAAGGAGTATTTAAGAGAAAATGCACAATGTGTTTCTTATGTTGTTATGAACAACTTGTTACTCTTTCTCATTAAGCTTCAGCCACTGAAGAAATATATAAATAAGGGCTGACTTCCTGTAAGACGTGTCCAAAGCTGGGACGGAATAAAAGGAGACACTTGTAAATGATAGTGCTATCGTTTGAGAAAGGGTAAGTTGAGACTGACTTTCATGCGTATTCACAGACCAAGCATCATAAAGATACCAGCATGATCTTCATTGCGGGCTTAGAGCCGGTATTAGCTTTTGAGAGGTAAGAGGATTTTGAGGGCTCGTTGGTCTAGGGGTATGATTCTCGCTTTGGGTGCGAGAGGTCCCGGGTTCAAATCCCGGACGAGCCCTTTTCTTGGTACTCTTTTCAAGTTGTTTTGAAGTTTGCGTTTCAAAACCAACATCAATTTTTTCTTTGCAGTAGTGGATAATTCTTTGCTAGAGTCTCATGCTTCAGCCCTGCCCAGTCTGAGCTAATACCAAACATCTGGTCTTGCATGGCATGTACGAGCGTTCAGCTAGGGATGTCGGGCAGGTTGCATGAAAGAAATCTAAAGCCAGAGGCCCATGGAATAGCCAGTTCGGAGCAGTTTCATTACAGAAAAATCAACTGTAGGTATCTGTTTCTGTAGTGTAGTGGTTATCACGTTTGCCTCACACGCGAAAGGTCCCCGGTTCGAAACCGGGCAGAAACAGTTGTTATATTGTGTTGGCTACAATGTTGATAGGTGCCGTTTTGCCATGGAATTGTCCAAGCCCTGAAGATTATTTCATGCAATCTCGTTCCAAGAAAGGGAATTCTCTCAAAACACTAAAGTAATCGGCGTGTGGATGTATCTGTTGGTTCTCAGACCTTGCTTTCAAAAGAGCCCTGCAATCGGTTCACTGCTCACCTAGAACAAGCATTAACATGGAGAATTGTTGGCACCAACAGGAATCTTATTTTAGTGGAGTGTTTCTGGCTTTGAGTGCAGAGGCCCTCGGCTCAATTCCAAGATGATCCTTCTCAAGGTGATGATACAAATGCATTGTCACCTTTACGTTTAATGTCAGAATCATTTATTTCCAGTTGGTGGTGTAAGAATGTTTGCAACAGTATGGCGATTTTTCCTAGCCATGCATGAATGAAAGCATATCACTCGCCTTTAGGTGTTTTTCTAATACATTGATATTTGCATCTTCCTTCCTAGCCTGCATGTTTGACTATCTTACAGGCTGCATGTAATAAGTATCACATCAGGGCCCTTCTTCTACTCAATTCACAACTGTTCTATCACGACATAGATAAGAAAGCTGCATCTGCTTTTGTTGTGTAGTGGTAATCAGGTTTACCTGACGTGTGAAAGCCCCATGCTTTGAAAGTACACAGTAACAAAGAAACCGATGACTTTTATAAAAAGGTGTCATGTGTGTCTCTTACTTTGCACAAAAAGTGCCAGAGATGACTTCATTTGCAGTCACTTGAAAAGTAGGGATTCTCCAATAAATGGTAAATGGTTGAAACAAATCTGAAGAAATGCATGACATACCTGTGTGTGTGTGTGTGTGTACGCATGTATGTATATATAGGGAGAGAGAGAGCGTCAATATAAACAGACTTTATTTCAATCAAGCTGTCTTTTCTATCCTTCAGGAGCAGAATGTTCTGATCATCAGCGCTCCAGAATGTAGTGTTTTCTTGGCAAGCATCACATATTGTGATGTTTTAGCTAAAAGTTCCATATCCTAGAGACTGATATATTCCTCTGTACTTGTACCTTGGGGATTCATCAAAACCTGGCATCATAAGCAGCTTTCTACTGCCACAGACTGGACAGCGAAACAATTTAAAATATCCCAGAAAAAGAAAATAAGCATGCTTAATCAGAGCTTTCTGGACAGGAAGGACATTTGAGCAAGTGAGGAATAAGCACTGCTTTTGTTAATTTGCATAGGCAGAATAGAGACTTCTGGGAAAAGGCCGAAATTACAGTCACAGAAAATGGCTGCATCTATAGAGAACGCTAAGAAGTGTTGGCAGCTTTTCCTCTGACCCTGGCCACTTTTACAAGCAATCCTATGATAGTCAGCAGGACCCACCCTAAAAAGGAAGGGGCATCCACTTGGACCCTTTCCACCTTTTCTAAATCTCGCCTGATCGAGCCTGATTGAGCACTGATTGAGCAGATAAGCACATGTCATTCTCATTTCAGAAAGGTATTGGTTAGCTTGCTGCTAGCAGCTCAGTTATGTTATGATGTTAGAGGCTATGCAAGGAATGCTTTAGTCCAGCGATATGCAGTTTTTATTGCGCCTTGCATTCAGCAGGAGGATCTTTAGCTTGAATCTGTGGCCTAGGTATTCACCTTGGTATTTCTTTTGGCACAAAGTGAAGGAGTATTTAAGAGAAAATGCACAATGTGTTTCTTATGTTGTTATGAACAACTTGTTACTCTTTCTCATTAAGCTTCAGCCACTGAAGAAATATATAAATAAGGGCTGACTTCCTGTAAGACGTGTCCAAAGCTGGGACGGAATAAAAGGAGACACTTGTAAATGATAGTGCTATCGTTTGAGAAAGGGTAAGTTGAGACTGACTTTCATGCGTATTCACAGACCAAGCATCATAAAGATACCAGCATGATCTTCATTGCGGGCTTAGAGCCGGTATTAGCTTTTGAGAGGTAAGAGGATTTTGAGGGCTCGTTGGTCTAGGGGTATGATTCTCGCTTTGGGTGCGAGAGGTCCCGGGTTCAAATCCCGGACGAGCCCTTTTCTTGGTACTCTTTTCAAGTTGTTTTGAAGTTTGCGTTTCAAAACCAACATCAATTTTTTCTTTGCAGTAGTGGATAATTCTTTGCTAGAGTCTCATGCTTCAGCCCTGCCCAGTCTGAGCTAATACCAAACATCTGGTCTTGCATGGCATGTACGAGCGTTCAGCTAGGGATGTCGGGCAGGTTGCATGAAAGAAATCTAAAGCCAGAGGCCCATGGAATAGCCAGTTCGGAGCAGTTTCATTACAGAAAAATCAACTGTAGGTATCTGTTTCTGTAGTGTAGTGGTTATCACGTTCGCCTCACACGCGAAAGGTCCCCGGTTCGAAACCGGGCAGAAACAGTTGTTATATTGTGTTGGCTACAATGTTGATAGGTGCCGTTTTGCCATGGAATTGTCCAAGCCCTGAAGATTATTTCATGCAATCTCGTTCCAAGAAAGGGAATTCTCTCAAAACACTAAAGTAATCGGCGTGTGGATGTATCTGTTGGTTCTCAGACCTTGCTTTCAAAAGAGCCCTGCAATCGGTTCACTGCTCACCTAGAACAAGCATTAACATGGAGAATTGTTGGCACCAACAGGAATCTTATTTTAGTGGAGTGTTTCTGGCTTTGAGTGCAGAGGCCCTCGGCTCAATTCCAAGATGATCCTTCTCAAGGTGATGATACAAATGCATTGTCACCTTTACGTTTAATGTCAGAATCATTTATTTCCAGTTGGTGGTGTAAGAATGTTTGCAACAGTATGGCGATTTTTCCTAGCCATGCATGAATGAAAGCATATCACTCGCCTTTAGGTGTTTTTCTAATACATTGATATTTGCATCTTCCTTCTTAGCCTGCATGTTTGACTATCTTACAGGCTGCATGTAATAAGTATCACATCAGGGCCCTTCTTCTACTCAATTCACAACTGTTCTATCACGACATAGATAAGAAAGCTGCATCTGCTTTTGTTGTGTAGTGGTAATCAGGTTTACCTGACGTGTGAAAGCCCCATGCTTTGAAAGTACACAGTAACAAAGAAAGCGATGACTTTTATAAAAAGGTGTCATGTGTGTCTCTTACTTTGCACAAAAAGTGCCAGAGATGACTTCATTTGCAGTCACTTGAAAAGTAGGGATTCTCCAATAAATGGTAAATGGTTGAAACAAATCTGAAGAAATGCATGACATACCTGTGTGTGTGTGTGTATGCATGTATGTATATATAGGGAGAGAGAGAGCGTCAATATAAACAGACTTTATTTCAATCAAGCTGTCTTTTCTATCCTTCAGGAGCAGAATGTTCTGATCATCAGCGCTCCAGAATGTAGTGTTTTCTTGGCAAGCATCACATATTGTGATGTGTTAGCTAAAAGTTCCATATCCTAGAGACTGATATATTCCTCTGTACTTGTACCTTGGGGATTCATCAAAACCTGGCATCATAAGCAGCTTTCTACTGCCACAGACTGGACAGCGAAACAATTTAAAATATCCCAGAAAAAGAAAATAAGCATGCTTAATCAGAGCTTTCTGGACAGGAAGGACATTTGAGCAAGTGAGGAATAAGCACTGCTTTTGTTAATTTGCATAGGCAGAATAGAGACTTCTGGGAAAAGGCCGAAATTACAGTCACAGAAAATGGCTGCATCTATAGAGAACGCTAAGAAGTGTTGGCAGCTTTTCCTCTGACCCTGGCCACTTTTACAAGCAATCCTATGATAGTCAGCAGGACCCACCCTAAAAAGGAAGGGGCATCCACTTGGACCCTTTCCACCTTTTCTAAATCTCGCCTGATCGAGCACTGATTGAGCAGATAAGCACATGTAATTCTCATTTCAGAAAGTTATTGGTTAGCTTGCTGCTAGCAGCTCAGTTATGTTATGATGTTAGAGGCTATGCAAGGAATGCTTTAGTCCAGCGATATGCAGTTTTTATTGCGCCTTGCATTCAGCAGGAAGATCTTTAGCTTGAATCTGTGGCCTAGGTATTCACCTTGGTATTTCTTTTGGCACAAAGTGAAGGAGTATTTGAGATAAAATGCACAATGTGTTTCTTATGCTGTTATGAACAACTTGTTACTCTTTCTCATTAAGCTTCAGCCACTGCAGAAATATATAAATAAGGGCTGACTTCCTGTAAGACGTGTCCAAAGCTGGGACGGAATAAAAGGAGACACTTGTAAATGATAGTGCTATCGTTTGAGAAAGGGTAAGTTGAGACTGACTTTCATGCGTATTCACAGACCAAGCATCATAAAGATACCAGCATGATCTTCATTGCGGGCTTAGAGCCGTTATTAGCTTTTGAGAGGTAAGAGGATTTTGAGGGCTCGTTAGTCTAGGGGTATGATTCTCGCTTTGGGTGCGAGAGGTCCCGGGTTCAAATCCCGGACGAGCCCTTTTCTTGGTACTCTTTTCAAGTTGTTTTGAAGTTTGCGTTTCAAAACCAACATCAATTTTTTCTTTGCAGTAGTGGATAATTCTTTGCTAGAGTCTCATGCTTCAGCCCTGCCCAGTCTGAGCTAATACCAAACATCTGGTCTTGCATGGCATGTACGAGCGTTCAGCTAGGGATGTCGGGCAGGTTGCATGAAAGAAATCTAAAGCCAGAGGCCCATGGAATAGCCAGTTCGGAGCAGTTTCATTACAGAAAAATCAACTGTAGGTATCTGTTTCTGTAGTGTAGTGGTTATCACGTTCGCCTCACATGCGAAAGGTCCCCGGTTCGAAACCGGGCAGAAACAGTTGTTATATTGTGTTGGCTACAATGTTGATAGGTGCCGTTTTGCCATGGAATTGTCCAAGCCCTGAAGATTATTTCATGCAATCTCGTTCCAAGAAAGGGAATTCTCTCAAAACACTAAAGTAATCGGCGTGTGGATGTATCTGTTGGTTCTCAGACCTTGCTTTCAAAAGAGCCCTGCAATCGGTTCACTGCTCACCTAGAACAAGCATTAACATGGAGAATTGTTGGCACCAACAGGAATCTTATTTTAGTGGAGTGTTTCTGGCTTTGAGTGCAGAGGCCCTCGGCTCAATTCCAAGATGATCCTTCTCAAGGTGATGATACAAATGCATTGTCACCTTTACGTTTAATGTCAGAATCATTTATTTCCAGTTGGTGGTGTAAGAATGTTTGCAACAGTATGGCGATTTTTCCTAGCCATGCATGAATGAAAGCATATCACTCGCCTTTAGGTGTTTTTCTAATACATTGATATTTGCATCTTCCTTCCTAGCCTGCATGTTTGACTATCTTACAGGCTGCATGTAATAAGTATCACATCAGGGCCCTTCTTCTACTCAATTCACAACTGTTCTATCACGACATAGATAAGAAAGCTGCATCTGCTTTTGTTGTGTAGTGGTAATCAGGTTTACCTGACGTGTGAAAGCCCCATGCTTTGAAAGTACACAGTAACAAAGAAACCGATGACTTTTATAAAAAGGTGTCATGTGTGTCTCTTACTTTGCACAAAAAGTGCCAGAGATGACTTCATTTGCAGTCACTTGAAAAGTAGGGATTCTCCAATAAATGGTAAATGGTTGAAACAAATCTGAAGAAATGCATGACATACCTGTGTGTGTGTGTGTGTGTACGCATGTATGTATATATAGGGAGAGAGAGAGCGTCAATATAAACAGACTTTATTTCAATCAAGCTGTCTTTTCTATCCTTCAGGAGCAGAATGTTCTGATCATCAGCGCTCCAGAATGTAGTGTTTTCTTGGCAAGCATCACATATTGTGATGTTTTAGCTAAAAGTTCCATATCCTAGAGACTGATATATTCCTCTGTACTTGTACCTTGGGGATTCATCAAAACCTGGCATCATAAGCAGCTTTCTACTGCCACAGACTGGACAGCGAAACAATTTAAAATATCCCAGAAAAAGAAAATAAGCATGCTTAATCAGAGCTTTCTGGACAGGAAGGACATTTGAGCAAGTGAGGAATAAGCACTGCTTTTGTTAATTTGCATAGGCAGAATAGAGACTTCTGGGAAAAGGCCGAAATTACAGTCACAGAAAATGGCTGCATCTATAGAGAACGCTAAGAAGTGTTGGCAGCTTTTCCTCTGACCCTGGCCACTTTTACAAGCAATCCTATGATAGTCAGCAGGACCCACCCTAAAAAGGAAGGGGCATCCACTTGGACCCTTTCCACCTTTTCTAAATCTCACCTGATCGAGCCCTGATCGAGCCGATAAGCACATGTCATTCTCATTTCAGAAAGGTATTGGTTAGCTTGCTGCTAGCAGCTCAGTTATGTTATGATGTTAGAGGCTATGCAAGGAATGCTTTAGTCCAGCGATATGCAGTTTTTATTGCGCCTTGCATTCAGCAGGAAGATCTTTAGCTTGAATCTGTGGCCTAGGTATTCACCTTGGTATTTTTTTTGGCACAAAGTGAAGGAGTATTTGAGAGAAAATGCACAATGTGTTTCTTATGTTGTTATGAACAACTTGTTACTCTTTCTCATTAAGCTTCAGCCACTGCAGAAATATATAAATAAGGGCTGACTTCCTGTAAGACGTGTCCAAAGCTGGGACGGAATAAAAGGAGACACTTGTAAATGATAGTGCTATCGTTTGAGAAAGGGTAAGTTGAGACTGACTTTCATGCGTATTCACAGACCAAGCATCATAAAGATACCAGCATGATCTTCATTGCGGGCTTAGAGCCGGTATTAGCTTTTGAGAGGTAAGAGGATTTTGAGGGCTCGTTGGTCTAGGGGTATGATTCTCGCTTTGGGTGCGAGAGGTCCCAGGTTCAAATCCCGGACGAGCCCTTTTCTTGGTACTCTTTTCAAGTTGTTTTGAAGTTTGCGTTTCAAAACCAACATCAATTTTTTCTTTGCAGTAGTGGATAATTCTTTGCTAGAGTCTCATGCTTCAGCCCTGCCCAGTCTGAGCTAATACCAAACATCTGGTCTTGCATGGCATGTACGAGCGTTCAGCTAGGGATGTCGGGCAGGTTGCATGAAAGAAATCTAAAGCCAGAGGCCCATGGAATAGCCAGTTCGGAGCAGTTTCATTACAGAAAAATCAACTGTAGGTATCTGTTTCTGTAGTGTAGTGGTTATCACGTTCGCCTCACACGCGAAAGGTCCCCGGTTCGAAACCGGGCAGAAACAGTTGTTATATTGTGTTGGCTACAATGTTGATAGGTGCCGTTTTGCCATGGAATTGTCCAAGCCCTGAAGATTATTTCATGCAATCTCGTTCCAAGAAAGGGAATTCTCTCAAAACACTAAAGAAATCGGCGTGTGGATGTATCTGTTGGTTCTCAGACCTTGCTTTCAAAAGAGCCCTGCAATCGGTTCACTGCTCACCTAGAACAAGCATTAACATGGAGAATTGTTGGCACCAACAGGAATCTTATTTTAGTGGAGTGTTTCTGGCTTTGAGTGCAGAGGCCCTCGGCTCAATTCCAAGATGATCCTTCTCAGGGTGATGATACAAATGCATTGTCACCTTTACGTTTAATGTCAGAATCATTTATTTCCAGTTGGTGGTGTAAGAATGTTTGCAACAGTATGGCGATTTTTCCTAGCCATGCATGAATGAAAGCATATCACTCGCCTTTAGGTGTTTTTCTAATACATTGATATATGCATCTTCCTTCCTAGCCTGCATGTTTGACTATCTTACAGGCTGCATGTAATAAGTATCACATCAGGGCCCTTCTTCTACTCAATTCACAACTGTTCTATCACGACATAGATAAGAAAGCTGCATCTGCTTTTGTTGTGTAGTGGTAATCAGGTTTACCTGACGTGTGAAAGCCCCATGCTTTGAAAGTACACAGTAACAAAGAAACCGATGACTTTTATAAAAAGGTGTCATGTGTGTCTCTTACTTTGCACAAAAAGTGCCAGAGATGACTTCATTTGCAGTCACTTGAAAAGTAGGGATTCTCCAATAAATGGTAAATGGTTGAAACAAATCTGAAGAAATGCATGACATACCTGTGTGTGTGTGTGTGTGTACGCATGTATGTATATATAGGGAGAGAGAGAGCGTCAATATAAACAGACTTTATTTCAATCAAGCTGTCTTTTCTATCCTTCAGGAGCAGAATGTTCTGATCATCAGCGCTCCAGAATGTAGTGTTTTCTTGGCAAGCATCACATATTGTGATGTTTTAGCTAAAAGTTCCATATCCTAGAGACTGATATATTCCTCTGTACTTGTACCTTGGGGATTCATCAAAACCTGGCATCATAAGCAGCTTTCTACTGCCACAGACTGGACAGCGAAACAATTTAAAATATCCCAGAAAAAGAAAATAAGCATGCTTAATCAGAGCTTTCTGGACAGGAAGGACATTTGAGCAAGTGAGGAATAAGCACTGCTTTTGTTAATTTGCATAGGCAGAATAGAGACTTCTGGGAAAAGGCCGAAATTACAGTCACAGAAAATGGCTGCATCTATAGAGAACGCTAAGAAGTGTTGGCAGCTTTTCCTCTGACCCTGGCCACTTTTACAAGCAATCCTATGATAGTCAGCAGGACCCACCCTAAAAAGGAAGGGGCATCCACTTGGACCCTTTCCACCTTTTCTAAATCTCGCCTGATCGAGCCTCATTGAGCACTGATTGAGCAGATAAGCACATGTCATTCTCATTTCAGAAAGGTATTGGTTAGCTTGCTGCTAGCAGCTCAGTTATGTTATGATGTTAGAGGCTATGCAAGGAATGCTTTAGTCCAGCGATATGCAGTTTTTATTGCGCCTTGCATTCAGCAGGAAGATCTTTAGCTTGAATCTGTGGCCTAGGTATTCACCTTGGTATTTCTTTTGGCACAAAGTGAAGGAGTATTTAAGAGAAAATGCACAATGTGTTTCTTATGTTGTTATGAACAACTTGTTACTCTTTCTCATTAAGCTTCAGCCACTGAAGAAATATATAAATAAGGGCTGACTTCCTGTAAGACGTGTCCAAAGCTGGGACGGAATAAAAGGAGACACTTGTAAATGATAGTGCTATCGTTTGAGAAAGGGTAAGTTGAGACTGACTTTCATGCGTATTCACAGACCAAGCATCATAAAGATACCAGCATGATCTTCATTGCGGGCTTAGAGCCGGTATTAGCTTTTGAGAGGTAAGAGGATTTTGAGGGCTCGTTGGTCTAGGGGTATGATTCTCGCTTTGGGTGCGAGAGGTCCCGGGTTCAAATCCCGGACGAGCCCTTTTCTTGGTACTCTTTTCAAGTTGTTTTGAAGTTTGCGTTTCAAAACCAACATCAATTTTTTCTTTGCAGTAGTGGATAATTCTTTGCTAGAGTCTCATGCTTCAGCCCTGCCCAGTCTGAGCTAATACCAAACATCTGGTCTTGCATGGCATGTACGAGCGTTCAGCTAGGGATGTCGGGCAGGTTGCATGAAAGAAATCTAAAGCCAGAGGCCCATGGAATAGCCAGTTCGGAGCAGTTTCATTACAGAAAAATCAACTGTAGGTATCTGTTTCTGTAGTGTAGTGGTTATCACGTTTGCCTCACACGCGAAAGGTCCCCGGTTCGAAACCGGGCAGAAACAGTTGTTATATTGTGTTGGCTACAATGTTGATAGGTGCCGTTTTGCCATGGAATTGTCCAAGCCCTGAAGATTATTTCATGCAATCTCGTTCCAAGAAAGGGAATTCTCTCAAAACACTAAAGTAATCGGCGTGTGGATGTATCTGTTGGTTCTCAGACCTTGCTTTCAAAAGAGCCCTGCAATCGGTTCACTGCTCACCTAGAACAAGCATTAACATGGAGAATTGTTGGCACCAACAGGAATCTTATTTTAGTGGAGTGTTTCTGGCTTTGAGTGCAGAGGCCCTCGGCTCAATTCCAAGATGATCCTTCTCAAGGTGATGATACAAATGCATTGTCACCTTTACGTTTAATGTCAGAATCATTTATTTCCAGTTGGTGGTGTAAGAATGTTTGCAACAGTATGGCGATTTTTCCTAGCCATGCATGAATGAAAGCATATCACTCGCCTTTAGGTGTTTTTCTAATACATTGATATTTGCATCTTCCTTCCTAGCCTGCATGTTTGACTATCTTACAGGCTGCATGTAATAAGTATCACATCAGGGCCCTTCTTCTACTCAATTCACAACTGTTCTATCACGACATAGATAAGAAAGCTGCATCTGCTTTTGTTGT
Source organism: Triturus cristatus (assembly GCF_964204655.1). Classification (NCBI taxonomy): domain Eukaryota; kingdom Metazoa; phylum Chordata; class Amphibia; order Caudata; family Salamandridae; genus Triturus; species Triturus cristatus. The sequence goes on along the minus strand of NC_140591.1, from coordinate 738,530,509 downwards.
GTAGTGGTAATCAGGTTTACCTGACGTGTGAAAGCCCCATGCTTTGAAAGTACACAGTAACAAAGAAACCGATGACTTTTATAAAAAGGTGTCATGTGTGTCTCTTACTTTGCACAAAAAGTGCCAGAGATGACTTCATTTGCAGTCACTTGAAAAGTAGGGATTCTCCAATAAATGGTAAATGGTTGAAACAAATCTGAAGAAATGCATGACATACCTGTGTGTGTGTGTGTGTGTACGCATGTATGTATATATAGGGAGAGAGAGAGCGTCAATATAAACAGACTTTATTTCAATCAAGCTGTCTTTTCTATCCTTCAGGAGCAGAATGTTCTGATCATCAGCGCTCCAGAATGTAGTGTTTTCTTGGCAAGCATCACATATTGTGATGTTTTAGCTAAAAGTTCCATATCCTAGAGACTGATATATTCCTCTGTACTTGTACCTTGGGGATTCATCAAAACCTGGCATCATAAGCAGCTTTCTACTGCCACAGACTGGACAGCGAAACAATTTAAAATATCCCAGAAAAAGAAAATAAGCATGCTTAATCAGAGCTTTCTGGACAGGAAGGACATTTGAGCAAGTGAGGAATAAGCACTGCTTTTGTTAATTTGCATAGGCAGAATAGAGACTTCTGGGAAAAGGCCGAAATTACAGTCACAGAAAATGGCTGCATCTATAGAGAACGCTAAGAAGTGTTGGCAGCTTTTCCTCTGACCCTGGCCACTTTTACAAGCAATCCTATGATAGTCAGCAGGACCCACCCTAAAAAGGAAGGGGCATCCACTTGGACCCTTTCCACCTTTTCTAAATCTCGCCTGATCGAGCCCTGATCGAGCCGATAAGCACATGTCATTCTCATTTCAGAAAGGTATTGGTTAGCTTGCTGCTAGCAGCTCAGTTATGTTATGATGTTAGAGGCTATGCAAGGAATGCTTTAGTCCAGCGATATGCAGTTTTTATTGCGCCTTGCATTCAGCAGGAAGATCTTTAGCTTGAATCTGTGGCCTAGGTATTCACCTTGGTATTTTTTTTGGCACAAAGTGAAGGAGTATTTGAGAGAAAATGCACAATGTGTTTCTTATGTTGTTATGAACAACTTGTTACTCTTTCTCATTAAGCTTCAGCCACTGCAGAAATATATAAATAAGGGCTGACTTCCTGTAAGACGTGTCCAAAGCTGGGACGGAATAAAAGGAGACACTTGTAAATGATAGTGCTATCGTTTGAGAAAGGGTAAGTTGAGACTGACTTTCATGCGTATTCACAGACCAAGCATCATAAAGATACCAGCATGATCTTCATTGCGGGCTTAGAGCCGGTATTAGCTTTTGAGAGGTAAGAGGATTTTGAGGGCTCGTTGGTCTAGGGGTATGATTCTCGCTTTGGGTGCGAGAGGTCCCAGGTTCAAATCCCGGACGAGCCCTTTTCTTGGTACTCTTTTCAAGTTGTTTTGAAGTTTGCGTTTCAAAACCAACATCAATTTTTTCTTTGCAGTAGTGGATAATTCTTTGCTAGAGTCTCATGCTTCAGCCCTGCCCAGTCTGAGCTAATACCAAACATCTGGTCTTGCATGGCATGTACGAGCGTTCAGCTAGGGATGTCGGGCAGGTTGCATGAAAGAAATCTAAAGCCAGAGGCCCATGGAATAGCCAGTTCGGAGCAGTTTCATTACAGAAAAATCAACTGTAGGTATCTGTTTCTGTAGTGTAGTGGTTATCACGTTCGCCTCACACTCGAAAGGTCCCCGGTTCGAAACCGGGCAGAAACAGTTGTTATATTGTGTTGGCTACAATGTTGATAGGTGCCGTTTTGCCATGGAATTGTCCAAGCCCTGAAGATTATTTCATGCAATCTCGTTCCAAGAAAGGGAATTCTCTCAAAACACTAAAGAAATCGGCGTGTGGATGTATCTGTTGGTTCTCAGACCTTGCTTTCAAAAGAGCCCTGCAATCGGTTCACTGCTCACCTAGAACAAGCATTAACATGGAGAATTGTTGGCACCAACAGGAATCTTATTTTAGTGGAGTGTTTCTGGCTTTGAGTGCAGAGGCCCTCGGCTCAATTCCAAGATGATCCTTCTCAGGGTGATGATACAAATGCATTGTCACCTTTACGTTTAATGTCAGAATCATTTATTTCCAGTTGGTGGTGTAAGAATGTTTGCAACAGTATGGCGATTTTTCCTAGCCATGCATGAATGAAAGCATATCACTCGCCTTTAGGTGTTTTTCTAATACATTGATATTTGCATCTGCCTTCCTAGCCTGCATGTTTGACTATCTTACAGGCTGCATGTAATAAGTATCACATCAGGGCCCTTCTTCTACTCAATTCACAACTGTTCTATCACGACATAGATAAGAAAGCTGCATCTGCTTTTGTTGTGTAGTGGTAATCAGGTTTACCTGACGTGTGAAAGCCCCATGCTTTGAAAGTACACAGTAACACAGAAACCGATGACTTTTATAAAAAGGTGTCATGTGTGTCTCTTACTTTGCACAAAAAGTGCCAGAGATGACTTCATTTGCAGTCACTTGAAAAGTAGGGATTCTCCAATAAATGGTAAATGGTTGAAACAAATCTGAAGAAATGCATGACATACCTGTGTGTGTGTGTGTATGCATGTATGTATATATAGGGAGAGAGAGAGCGTCAATATAAACAGACTTTATTTCAATCAAGCTGTCTTTTCTATCCTTCAGGAGCAGAATGTTCTGATCATCAGCGCTCCAGAATGTAGTGTTTTCTTGGCAAGCATCACATATTGTGATGTGTTAGCTAAAAGTTCCATATCCTACAGACCGATATATTCCTCTGTACTTGTACCTTGGGGATTCATCAAAACCTGGCATCATAAGCAGCTTTCTACTGCCACAGACTGGACAGCGAAACAATTTAAAATATCCCAGAAAAAGAAAATAAGCATGCTTAATCAGAGCTTTCTGGACAGGAAGGACATTTGAGCAAGTGAGGAATAAGCACTGCTTTTGTTAATTTGCATAGGCAGAATAGAGACTTCTGGGAAAAGGCCGAAATTACAGTCACAGAAAATGGCTGCATCTATAGAGAACGCTAAGAAGTGTTGGCAGCTTTTCCTCTGACCCTGGCCACTTTTACAAGCAATCCTATGATAGTCAGCAGGACCCACCCTAAAAAGGAAGGGGCATCCACTTGGACCCTTTCCACCTTTTCTAAATCGAGCCTGATTGAGCACTGATTGAGCAGATAAGCACATGTCATTCTCATTTCAGAAAGGTATTGGTTAGCTTGCTGCTAGCAGCTCAGTTATGTTATGATGTTAGAGGCTATGCAAGGAATGCTTTAGTCCAGCGATATGCAGTTTTTATTGCGCCTTGCATTCAGCAGGAAGATCTTTAGCTTGAATCTGTGGCCTAGGTATTCACCTTGGTATTTCTTTTGGCACAAAGTGAAGGAGTATTTAAGAGAAAATGCACAATGTGTTTCTTATGTTGTTATGAACAACTTGTTACTCTTTCTCATTAAGCTTCAGCCACTGAAGAAATATATAAATAAGGGCTGACTTCCTGTAAGACGTGTCCAAAGCTGGGACGGAATAAAAGGAGACACTTGTAAATGATAGTGCTATCGTTTGAGAAAGGGTAAGTTGAGACTGACTTTCATGCGTATTCACAGACCAAGCATCATAAAGATACCAGCATGATCTTCATTGCGGGCTTAGAGCCGGTATTAGCTTTTGAGAGGTAAGAGGATTTTGAGGGCTTGTTGGTCTAGGGGTATGATTCTCGCTTTGGGTGCGGGAGGTCCCGGGTTCAAATCCCGGACGAGCCCTTTTCTTGGTACTCTTTTCAAGTTGTTTTGAAGTTTGCGTTTCAAAACCAACATCAATTTTTTCTTTGCAGTAGTGGATAATTCTTTGCTAGAGTCTCATGCTTCAGCCCTGCCCAGTCTGAGCTAATACCAAACATCTGGTCTTGCATGGCATGTACGAGCGTTCAGCTAGGGATGTCGGGCAGGTTGCATGAAAGAAATCTAAAGCCAGAGGCCCATGGAATAGCCAGTTCGGAGCAGTTTCATTACAGAAAAATCAACTGTAGGTATCTGTTTCTGTAGTGTAGTGGTTATCACGTTTGCCTCACACGCGAAAGGTCCCCGGTTCGAAACCGGGCAGAAACAGTTGTTATATTGTGTTGGCTACAATGTTGATAGGTGCCGTTTTGCCATGGAATTGTCCAAGCCCTGAAGATTATTTCATGCAATCTCGTTCCAAGAAAGGGAATTCTCTCAAAACACTAAAGTAATCGGCGTGTGGATGTATCTGTTGGTTCTCAGACCTTGCTTTCAAAAGAGCCCTGCAATCGGTTCACTGCTCACCTAGAACAAGCATTAACATGGAGAATTGTTGGCACCAACAGGAATCTTATTTTAGTGGAGTGTTTCTGGCTTTGAGTGCAGAGGCCCTCGGCTCAATTCCAAGATGATCCTTCTCAAGGTGATGATACAAATGCATTGTCACCTTTACGTTTAATGTCAGAATCATTTATTTCCAGTTGGTGGTGTAAGAATGTTTGCAACAGTATGGCGATTTTTCCTAGCCATGCATGAATGAAAGCATATCACTCGCCTTTAGGTGTTTTTCTAAAACATTGATATTTGCATCTTCCTTCCTAGCCTGCATGTTTGACTATCTTACAGGCTGCATGTAATAAGTATCACATCAGGGCCCTTCTTCTACTCAATTCACAACTGTTCTATCACGACATAGATAAGAAAGCTGCATCTGCTTTTGTTGTGTAGTGGTAATCAGGTTTACCTGACGTGTGAAAGCCCCATGCTTTGAAAGTACACAGTAACAAAGAAACCGATGACTTTTATAAAAAGGTGTCATGTGTGTCTCTTACTTTGCACAAAAAGTGCCAGAGATGACTTCATTTGCAGTCACTTGAAAAGTAGGGATTCTCCAATAAATGGTAAATGGTTGAAACAAATCTGAAGAAATGCATGACATACCTGTGTGTGTGTGTGTGTGTACGCATGTATGTATATATAGGGAGAGAGAGAGCGTCAATATAAACAGACTTTATTTCAATCAAGCTGTCTTTTCTATCCTTCAGGAGCAGAATGTTCTGATCATCAGCGCTCCAGAATGTAGTGTTTTCTTGGCAAGCATCACATATTGTGATGTTTTAGCTAAAAGTTCCATATCCTAGAGACTGATATATTCCTCTGTACTTGTACCTTGGGGATTCATCAAAACCTGGCATCATAAGCAGCTTTCTACTGCCACAGACTGGACAGCGAAACAATTTAAAATATCCCAGAAAAAGAAAATAAGCATGCTTAATCAGAGCTTTCTGGACAGGAAGGACATTTGAGCAAGTGAGGAATAAGCACTGCTTTTGTTAATTTGCATAGGCAGAATAGAGACTTCTGGGAAAAGGCCGAAATTACAGTCACAGAAAATGGCTGCATCTATAGAGAACGCTAAGAAGTGTTGGCAGCTTTTCCTCTGACCCTGGCCACTTTTACAAGCAATCCTATGATAGTCAGCAGGACCCACCCTAAAAAGGAAGGGGCATCCACTTGGACCCTTTCCACCTTTTCTAAATCTCGCCTGATCGAGCCGATAAGCACATGTCATTCTCATTTCAGAAAGGTATTGGTTAGCTTGCTGCTAGCAGCTCAGTTATGTTATGATGTTAGAGGCTATGCAAGGAATGCTTTAGTCCAGCGATATGCAGTTTTTATTGCGCCTTGCATTCAGCAGGAAGATCTTTAGCTTGAATCTGTGGCCTAGGTATTCACCTTGGTATTTTTTTTGGCACAAAGTGAAGGAGTATTTGAGAGAAAATGCACAATGTGTTTCTTATGTTGTTATGAACAACTTGTTACTCTTTCTCATTAAGCTTCAGCCACTGCAGAAATATATAAATAAGGGCTGACTTCCTGTAAGACGTGTCCAAAGCTGGGACGGAATAAAAGGAGACACTTGTAAATGATAGTGCTATCGTTTGAGAAAGGGTAAGTTGAGACTGACTTTCATGCGTATTCACAGACCAAGCATCATAAAGATACCAGCATGATCTTCATTGCGGGCTTAGAGCCGGTATTAGCTTTTGAGAGGTAAGAGGATTTTGAGGGCTCGTTGGTCTAGGGGTATGATTCTCGCTTTGGGTGCGAGAGGTCCCAGGTTCAAATCCCGGACGAGCCCTTTTCTTGGTACTCTTTTCAAGTTGTTTTGAAGTTTGCGTTTCAAAACCAACATCAATTTTTTCTTTGCAGTAGTGGATAATTCTTTGCTAGAGTCTCATGCTTCAGCCCTGCCCAGTCTGAGCTAATACCAAACATCTGGTCTTGCATGGCATGTACGAGCGTTCAGCTAGGGATGTCGGGCAGGTTGCATGAAAGAAATCTAAAGCCAGAGGCCCATGGAATAGCCAGTTCGGAGCAGTTTCATTACAGAAAAATCAACTGTAGGTATCTGTTTCTGTAGTGTAGTGGTTATCACGTTCGCCTCACACTCGAAAGGTCCCCGGTTCGAAACCGGGCAGAAACAGTTGTTATATTGTGTTGGCTACAATGTTGATATGTGCCGTTTTGCCATGGAATTGTCCAAGCCCTGAAGATTATTTCATGCAATCTCGTTCCAAGAAAGGGAATTCTCTCAAAACACTAAAGAAATCGGCGTGTGGATGTATCTGTTGGTTCTCAGACCTTGCTTTCAAAAGAGCCCTGCAATCGGTTCACTGCTCACCTAGAACAAGCATTAACATGGAGAATTGTTGGCACCAACAGGAATCTTATTTTAGTGGAGTGTTTCTGGCTTTGAGTGCAGAGGCCCTCGGCTCAATTCCAAGATGATCCTTCTCAGGGTGATGATACAAATGCATTGTCACCTTTACGTTTAATGTCAGAATCATTTATTTCCAGTTGGTGGTGTAAGAATGTTTGCAACAGTATGGCGATTTTTCCTAGCCATGCATGAATGAAAGCATATCACTCGCCTTTAGGTGTTTTTCTAATACATTGATATTTGCATCTGCCTTCCTAGCCTGCATGTTTGACTATCTTACAGGCTGCATGTAATAAGTATCACATCAGGGCCCTTCTTCTACTCAATTCACAACTGTTCTATCACGACATAGATAAGAAAGCTGCATCTGCTTTTGTTGTGTAGTGGTAATCAGGTTTACCTGACGTGTGAAAGCCCCATGCTTTGAAAGTACACAGTAACAAAGAAACCGATGACTTTTATAAAAAGGTGTCATGTGTGTCTCTTACTTTGCACAAAAAGTGCCAGAGATGACTTCATTTGCAGTCACTTGAAAAGTAGGGATTCTCCAATAAATGGTAAATGGTTGAAACAAATCTGAAGAAATGCATGACATACCTGTGTGTGTGTGTGTATGCATGTATGTATATATAGGGAGAGAGAGAGCGTCAATATAAACAGACTTTATTTCAATCAAGCTGTCTTTTCTATCCTTCAGGAGCAGAATGTTCTGATCATCAGCGCTCCAGAATGTAGTGTTTTCTTGGCAAGCATCACATATTGTGATGTGTTAGCTAAAAGTTCCATATCCTACAGACCGATATATTCCTCTGTACTTGTACCTTGGGGATTCATCAAAACCTGGCATCATAAGCAGCTTTCTACTGCCACAGACTGGACAGCGAAACAATTTAAAATATCCCAGAAAAAGAAAATAAGCATGCTTAATCAGAGCTTTCTGGACAGGAAGGACATTTGAGCAAGTGAGGAATAAGCACTGCTTTTGTTAATTTGCATAGGCAGAATAGAGACTTCTGGGAAAAGGCCGAAATTACAGTCACAGAAAATGGCTGCATCTATAGAGAACGCTAAGAAGTGTTGGCAGCTTTTCCTCTGACCCTGGCCACTTTTACAAGCAATCCTATGATAGTCAGCAGGACCCACCCTAAAAAGGAAGGGGCATCCACTTGGACCCTTTCCACCTTTTCTAAATCGAGCCTGATTGAGCACTGATTGAGCAGATAAGCACATGTCATTCTCATTTCAGAAAGGTATTGGTTAGCTTGCTGCTAGCAGCTCAGTTATGTTATGATGTTAGAGGCTATGCAAGGAATGCTTTAGTCCAGCGATATGCAGTTTTTATTGCGCCTTGCATTCAGCAGGAAGATCTTTAGCTTGAATCTGTGGCCTAGGTATTCACCTTGGTATTTCTTTTGGCACAAAGTGAAGGAGTATTTAAGAGAAAATGCACAATGTGTTTCTTATGTTGTTGTGAACAACTTGTTACTCTTTCTCATTAAGCTTCAGCCACTGAAGAAATATATAAATAAGGGCTGACTTCCTGTAAGACGTGTCCAAAGCTGGGACGGAATAAAAGGAGACACTTGTAAATGATAGTGCTATCGTTTGAGAAAGGGTAAGTTGAGACTGACTTTCATGCGTATTCACAGACCAAGCATCATAAAGATACCAGCATGATCTTCATTGCGGGCTTAGAGCCGGTATTAGCTTTTGAGAGGTAAGAGGATTTTGAGGGCTCGTTGGTCTAGGGGTATGATTCTCGCTTTGGGTGCGAGAGGTCCCGGGTTCAAATCCCGGACGAGCCCTTTTCTTGGTACTCTTTTCAAGTTGTTTTGAAGTTTGCGTTTCAAAACCAACATCAATTTTTTCTTTGCAGTAGTGGATAATTCTTTGCTAGAGTCTCATGCTTCAGCCCTGCCCAGTCTGAGCTAATACCAAACATCTGGTCTTGCATGGCATGTACGAGCGTTCAGCTAGGGATGTCGGGCAGGTTGCATGAAAGAAATCTAAAGCCAGAGGCCCATGGAATAGCCAGTTCGGAGCAGTTTCATTACAGAAAAATCAACTGTAGGTATCTGTTTCTGTAGTGTAGTGGTTATCACGTTTGCCTCACACGCGAAAGGTCCCCGGTTCGAAACCGGGCAGAAACAGTTGTTATATTGTGTTGGCTACAATGTTGATAGGTGCCGTTTTGCCATGGAATTGTCCAAGCCCTGAAGATTATTTCATGCAATCTCGTTCCAAGAAAGGGAATTCTCTCAAAACACTAAAGTAATCGGCGTGTGGATGTATCTGTTGGTTCTCAGACCTTGCTTTCAAAAGAGCCCTGCAATCGGTTCACTGCTCACCTAGAACAAGCATTAACATGGAGAATTGTTGGCACCAACAGGAATCTTATTTTAGTGGAGTGTTTCTGGCTTTGAGTGCAGAGGCCCTCGGCTCAATTCCAAGATGATCCTTCTCAAGGTGATGATACAAATGCATTGTCACCTTTACGTTTAATGTCAGAATCATTTATTTCCAGTTGGTGGTGTAAGAATGTTTGCAACAGTATGGCGATTTTTCCTAGCCATGCATGAATGAAAGCATATCACTCGCCTTTAGGTGTTTTTCTAATACATTGATATTTGCATCTTCCTTCCTAGCCTGCATGTTTGACTATCTTACAGGCTGCATGTAATAAGTATCACATCAGGGCCCTTCTTCTACTCAATTCACAACTGTTCTATCACGACATAGATAAGAAAGCTGCATCTGCTTTTGTTGTGTAGTGGTAATCAGGTTTACCTGACGTGTGAAAGCCCCATGCTTTGAAAGTACACAGTAACAAAGAAACCGATGACTTTTATAAAAAGGTGTCATGTGTGTCTCTTACTTTGCACAAAAAGTGCCAGAGATGACTTCATTTGCAGTCACTTGAAAAGTAGGGATTCTCCAATAAATGGTAAATGGTTGAAACAAATCTGAAGAAATGCATGACATACCTGTGTGTGTGTGTGTGTGTACGCATGTATGTATATATAGGGAGAGAGAGAGCGTCAATATAAACAGACTTTATTTCAATCAAGCTGTCTTTTCTATCCTTCAGGAGCAGAATGTTCTGATCATCAGCGCTCCAGAATGTAGTGTTTTCTTGGCAAGCATCACATATTGTGATGTTTTAGCTAAAAGTTCCATATCCTAGAGACTGATATATTCCTCTGTACTTGTACCTTGGGGATTCATCAAAACCTGGCATCATAAGCAGCTTTCTACTGCCACAGACTGGACAGCGAAACAATTTAAAATATCCCAGAAAAAGAAAATAAGCATGCTTAATCAGAGCTTTCTGGACAGGAAGGACATTTGAGCAAGTGAGGAATGAGCACTGCTTTTGTTAATTTGCATAGGCAGAATAGAGACTTCTGGGAAAAGGCCGAAATTACAGTCACAGAAAATGGCTGCATCTATAGAGAACGCTAAGAAGTGTTGGCAGCTTTTCCTCTGACCCTGGCCACTTTTACAAGCAATCCTATGATAGTCAGCAGGACCCACCCTAAAAAGGAAGGGGCATCCACTTGGACCCTTTCCACCTTTTCTAAATCTCGCCTGATCGAGCCTGATTGAGCACTGATTGAGCAGATAAGCACATGTCATTCTCATTTCAGAAAGGTATTGGTTAGCTTGCTGCTAGCAGCTCAGTTATGTTATGATATGATGTTAGAGGCTATGCAAGGAATGCTTTAGTCCAGCGATATGCAGTTTTTATTGCGCCTTGCATTCAGCAGGAAGATCTTTAGCTTGAATCTGTGGCCTAGGTATTCACCTTGGTATTTCTTTTGGCACAAAGTGAAGGAGTATTTAAGAGAAAATGCACAATGTGTTTCTTATGTTGTTATGAACAACTTGTTACTCTTTCTCATTAAGCTTCAGCCACTGAAGAAATATATAAATAAGGGCTGACTTCCTGTAAGACGTGTCCAAAGCTGGGACGGAATAAAAGGAGACACTTGTAAATGATAGTGCTATCGTTTGAGAAAGGGTAAGTTGAGACTGACTTTCATGCGTATTCACAGACCAAGCATCATAAAGATACCAGCATGATCTTCATTGCGGGCTTAGAGCCGGTATTAGCTTTTGAGAGGTAAGAGGATTTTGAGGGCTCGTTGGTCTAGGGGTATGATTCTCGCTTTGGGTGCGAGAGGTCCCGGGTTCAAATCCCGGACGAGCCCTTTTCTTGGTACTCTTTTCAAGTTGTTTTGAAGTTTGCGTTTCAAAACCAACATCAATTTTTTCTTTGCAGTAGTGGATAATTCTTTGCTAGAGTCTCATGCTTCAGCCCTGCCCAGTCTGAGCTAATACCAAACATCTGGTCTTGCATGGCATGTACGAGCGTTCAGCTAGGGATGTCGGGCAGGTTGCATGAAAGAAATCTAAAGCCAGAGGCCCATGGAATAGCCAGTTCGGAGCAGTTTCATTACAGAAAAATCAACTGTAGGTATCTGTTTCTGTAGTGTAGTGGTTATCACGTTTGCCTCACACGCGAAAGGTCCCCGGTTCGAAACCGGGCAGAAACAGTTGTTATATTGTGTTGGCTACAATGTTGATAGGTGCCGTTTTGCCATGGAATTGTCCAAGCCCTGAAGATTATTTCATGCAATCTCGTTCCAAGAAAGGGAATTCTCTCAAAACACTAAAGTAATCGGCGTGTGGATGTATCTGTTGGTTCTCAGACCTTGCTTTCAAAAGAGCCCTGCAATCGGTTCACTGCTCACCTAGAACAAGCATTAACATGGAGAATTGTTGGCACCAACAGGAATCTTATTTTAGTGGAGTGTTTCTGGCTTTGAGTGCAGAGGCCCTCGGCTCAATTCCAAGATGATCCTTCTCAAGGTGATGATACAAATGCATTGTCACCTTTACGTTTAATGTCAGAATCATTTATTTCCAGTTGGTGGTGTAAGAATGTTTGCAACAGTATGGCGATTTTTCCTAGCCATGCATGAATGAAAGCATATCACTCGCCTTTAGGTGTTTTTCTAATACATTGATATTTGCATCTTCCTTCCTAGCCTGCATGTTTGACTATCTTACAGGCTGCATGTAATAAGTATCACATCAGGGCCCTTCTTCTACTCAATTCACAACTGTTCTATCACGACATAGATAAGAAAGCTGCATCTGCTTTTGTTGTGTAGTGGTAATCAGGTTTACCTGACGTGTGAAAGCCCCATGCTTTGAAAGTACACAGTAACAAAGAAACCGATGACTTTTATAAAAAGGTGTCATGTGTGTCTCTTACTTTGCACAAAAAGTGCCAGAGATGACTTCATTTGCAGTCACTTGAAAAGTAGGGATTCTCCAATAAATGGTAAATGGTTGAAACAAATCTGAAGAAATGCATGACATACCTGTGTGTGTGTGTGTGTGTACGCATGTATGTATATATAGGGAGAGAGAGAGCGTCAATATAAACAGACTTTATTTCAATCAAGCTGTCTTTTCTATCCTTCAGGAGCAGAATGTTCTGATCATCAGCGCTCCAGAATGTAGTGTTTTCTTGGCAAGCATCACATATTGTGATGTTTTAGCTAAAAGTTCCATATCCTAGAGACTGATATATTCCTCTGTACTTGTACCTTGGGGATTCATCAAAACCTGGCATCATAAGCAGCTTTCTACTGCCACAGACTGGACAGCGAAACAATTTAAAATATCCCAGAAAAAGAAAATAAGCATGCTTAATCAGAGCTTTCTGGACAGGAAGGACATTTGAGCAAGTGAGGAATAAGCACTGCTTTTGTTAATTTGCATAGGCAGAATAGAGACTTCTGGGAAAAGGCCGAAATTACAGTCACAGAAAATGGCTGCATCTATAGAGAACGCTAAGAAGTGTTGGCAGCTTTTCCTCTGACCCTGGCCACTTTTACAAGCAATCCTATGATAGTCAGCAGGACCCACCCTAAAAAGGAAGGGGCATCCACTTGGACCCTTTCCACCTTTTCTAAATCTCGCCTGATCGAGCCCTGATCGAGCCGATAAGCACATGTCATTCTCATTTCAGAAAGGTATTGGTTAGCTTGCTGCTAGCAGCTCAGTTATGTTATGATGTTAGAGGCTATGCAAGGAATGCTTTAGTCCAGCGATATGCAGTTTTTATTGCGCCTTGCATTCAGCAGGAAGATCTTTAGCTTGAATCTGTGGCCTAGGTATTCACCTTGGTATTTTTTTTGGCACAAAGTGAAGGAGTATTTGAGAGAAAATGCACAATGTGTTTCTTATGTTGTTATGAACAACTTGTTACTCTTTCTCATTAAGCTTCAGCCACTGCAGAAATATATAAATAAGGGCTGACTTCCTGTAAGACGTGTCCAAAGCTGGGACGGAATAAAAGGAGACACTTGTAAATGATAGTGCTATCGTTTGAGAAAGGGTAAGTTGAGACTGACTTTCATGCGTATTCACAGACCAAGCATCATAAAGATACCAGCATGATCTTCATTGCGGGCTTAGAGCCGGTATTAGCTTTTGAGAGGTAAGAGGATTTTGAGGGCTCGTTGGTCTAGGGGTATGATTCTCGCTTTGGGTGCGAGAGGTCCCAGGTTCAAATCCCGGACGAGCCCTTTTCTTGGTACTCTTTTCAAGTTGTTTTGAAGTTTGCGTTTCAAAACCAACATCAATTTTTTCTTTGCAGTAGTGGATAATTCTTTGCTAGAGTCTCATGCTTCAGCCCTGCCCAGTCTGAGCTAATACCAAACATCTGGTCTTGCATGGCATGTACGAGCGTTCAGCTAGGGATGTCGGGCAGGTTGCATGAAAGAAATCTAAAGCCAGAGGCCCATGGAATAGCCAGTTCGGAGCAGTTTCATTACAGAAAAATCAACTGTAGGTATCTGTTTCTGTAGTGTAGTGGTTATCACGTTCGCCTCACACTCGAAAGGTCCCCGGTTCGAAACCGGGCAGAAACAGTTGTTATATTGTGTTGGCTACAATGTTGATAGGTGCCGTTTTGCCATGGAATTGTCCAAGCCCTGAAGATTATTTCATGCAATCTCGTTCCAAGAAAGGGAATTCTCTCAAAACACTAAAGAAATCGGCGTGTGGATGTATCTGTTGGTTCTCAGACCTTGCTTTCAAAAGAGCCCTGCAATCGGTTCACTGCTCACCTAGAACAAGCATTAACATGGAGAATTGTTGGCACCAACAGGAATCTTATTTTAGTGGAGTGTTTCTGGCTTTGAGTGCAGAGGCCCTCGGCTCAATTCCAAGATGATCCTTCTCAGGGTGATGATACAAATGCATTGTCACCTTTACGTTTAATGTCAGAATCATTTATTTCCAGTTGGTGGTGTAAGAATGTTTGCAACAGTATGGCGATTTTTCCTAGCCATGCATGAATGAAAGCATATCACTCGCCTTTAGGTGTTTTTCTAATACATTGATATTTGCATCTGCCTTCCTAGCCTGCATGTTTGACTATCTTACAGGCTGCATGTAATAAGTATCACATCAGGGCCCTTCTTCTACTCAATTCACAACTGTTCTATCACGACATAGATAAGAAAGCTGCATCTGCTTTTGTTGTGTAGTGGTAATCAGGTTTACCTGACGTGTGAAAGCCCCATGCTTTGAAAGTACACAGTAACACAGAAACCGATGACTTTTATAAAAAGGTGTCATGTGTGTCTCTTACTTTGCACAAAAAGTGCCAGAGATGACTTCATTTGCAGTCACTTGAAAAGTAGGGATTCTCCAATAAATGGTAAATGGTTGAAACAAATCTGAAGAAATGCATGACATACCTGTGTGTGTGTGTGTATGCATGTATGTATATATAGGGAGAGAGAGAGCGTCAATATAAACAGACTTTATTTCAATCAAGCTGTCTTTTCTATCCTTCAGGAGCAGAATGTTCTGATCATCAGCGCTCCAGAATGTAGTGTTTTCTTGGCAAGCATCACATATTGTGATGTGTTAGCTAAAAGTTCCATATCCTACAGACCGATATATTCCTCTGTACTTGTACCTTGGGGATTCATCAAAACCTGGCATCATAAGCAGCTTTCTACTGCCACAGACTGGACAGCGAAACAATTTAAAATATCCCAGAAAAAGAAAATAAGCATGCTTAATCAGAGCTTTCTGGACAGGAAGGACATTTGAGCAAGTGAGGAATAAGCACTGCTTTTGTTAATTTGCATAGGCAGAATAGAGACTTCTGGGAAAAGGCCGAAATTACAGTCACAGAAAATGGCTGCATCTATAGAGAACGCTAAGAAGTGTTGGCAGCTTTTCCTCTGACCCTGGCCACTTTTACAAGCAATCCTATGATAGTCAGCAGGACCCACCCTAAAAAGGAAGGGGCATCCACTTGGACCCTTTCCACCTTTTCTAAATCGAGCCTGATTGAGCACTGATTGAGCAGATAAGCACATGTCATTCTCATTTCAGAAAGGTATTGGTTAGCTTGCTGCTAGCAGCTCAGTTATGTTATGATGTTAGAGGCTATGCAAGGAATGCTTTAGTCCAGCGATATGCAGTTTTTATTGCGCCTTGCATTCAGCAGGAAGATCTTTAGCTTGAATCTGTGGCCTAGGTATTCACCTTGGTATTTCTTTTGGCACAAAGTGAAGGAGTATTTAAGAGAAAATGCACAATGTGTTTCTTATGTTGTTATGAACAACTTGTTACTCTTTCTCATTAAGCTTCAGCCACTGAAGAAATATATAAATAAGGGCTGACTTCCTGTAAGACGTGTCCAAAGCTGGGACGGAATAAAAGGAGACACTTGTAAATGATAGTGCTATCGTTTGAGAAAGGGTAAGTTGAGACTGACTTTCATGCGTATTCACAGACCAAGCATCATAAAGATACCAGCATGATCTTCATTGCGGGCTTAGAGCCGGTATTAGCTTTTGAGAGGTAAGAGGATTTTGAGGGCTTGTTGGTCTAGGGGTATGATTCTCGCTTTGGGTGCGGGAGGTCCCGGGTTCAAATCCCGGACGAGCCCTTTTCTTGGTACTCTTTTCAAGTTGTTTTGAAGTTTGCGTTTCAAAACCAACATCAATTTTTTCTTTGCAGTAGTGGATAATTCTTTGCTAGAGTCTCATGCTTCAGCCCTGCCCAGTCTGAGCTAATACCAAACATCTGGTCTTGCATGGCATGTACGAGCGTTCAGCTAGGGATGTCGGGCAGGTTGCATGAAAGAAATCTAAAGCCAGAGGCCCATGGAATAGCCAGTTCGGAGCAGTTTCATTACAGAAAAATCAACTGTAGGTATCTGTTTCTGTAGTGTAGTGGTTATCACGTTTGCCTCACACGCGAAAGGTCCCCGGTTCGAAACCGGGCAGAAACAGTTGTTATATTGTGTTGGCTACAATGTTGATAGGTGCCGTTTTGCCATGGAATTGTCCAAGCCCTGAAGATTATTTCATGCAATCTCGTTCCAAGAAAGGGAATTCTCTCAAAACACTAAAGTAATCGGCGTGTGGATGTATCTGTTGGTTCTCAGACCTTGCTTTCAAAAGAGCCCTGCAATCGGTTCACTGCTCACCTAGAACAAGCATTAACATGGAGAATTGTTGGCACCAACAGGAATCTTATTTTAGTGGAGTGTTTCTGGCTTTGAGTGCAGAGGCCCTCGGCTCAATTCCAAGATGATCCTTCTCAAGGTGATGATACAAATGCATTGTCACCTTTACGTTTAATGTCAGAATCATTTATTTCCAGTTGGTGGTGTAAGAATGTTTGCAACAGTATGGCGATTTTTCCTAGCCATGCATGAATGAAAGCATATCACTCGCCTTTAGGTGTTTTTCTAAAACATTGATATTTGCATCTTCCTTCCTAGCCTGCATGTTTGACTATCTTACAGGCTGCATGTAATAAGTATCACATCAGGGCCCTTCTTCTACTCAATTCACAACTGTTCTATCACGACATAGATAAGAAAGCTGCATCTGCTTTTGTTGTGTAGTGGTAATCAGGTTTACCTGACGTGTGAAAGCCCCATGCTTTGAAAGTACACAGTAACAAAGAAACCGATGACTTTTATAAAAAGGTGTCATGTGTGTCTCTTACTTTGCACAAAAAGTGCCAGAGATGACTTCATTTGCAGTCACTTGAAAAGTAGGGATTCTCCAATAAATGGTAAATGGTTGAAACAAATCTGAAGAAATGCATGACATACCTGTGTGTGTGTGTGTGTGTACGCATGTATGTATATATAGGGAGAGAGAGAGCGTCAATATAAACAGACTTTATTTCAATCAAGCTGTCTTTTCTATCCTTCAGGAGCAGAATGTTCTGATCATCAGCGCTCCAGAATGTAGTGTTTTCTTGGCAAGCATCACATATTGTGATGTTTTAGCTAAAAGTTCCATATCCTAGAGACTGATATATTCCTCTGTACTTGTACCTTGGGGATTCATCAAAACCTGGCATCATAAGCAGCTTTCTACTGCCACAGACTGGACAGCGAAACAATTTAAAATATCCCAGAAAAAGAAAATAAGCATGCTTAATCAGAGCTTTCTGGACAGGAAGGACATTTGAGCAAGTGAGGAATAAGCACTGCTTTTGTTAATTTGCATAGGCAGAATAGAGACTTCTGGGAAAAGGCCGAAATTACAGTCACAGAAAATGGCTGCATCTATAGAGAACGCTAAGAAGTGTTGGCAGCTTTTCCTCTGACCCTGGCCACTTTTACAAGCAATCCTATGATAGTCAGCAGGACCCACCCTAAAAAGGAAGGGGCATCCACTTGGACCCTTTCCACCTTTTCTAAATCTCGCCTGATCGAGCCGATAAGCACATGTCATTCTCATTTCAGAAAGGTATTGGTTAGCTTGCTGCTAGCAGCTCAGTTATGTTATGATGTTAGAGGCTATGCAAGGAATGCTTTAGTCCAGCGATATGCAGTTTTTATTGCGCCTTGCATTCAGCAGGAAGATCTTTAGCTTGAATCTGTGGCCTAGGTATTCACCTTGGTATTTTTTTTGGCACAAAGTGAAGGAGTATTTGAGAGAAAATGCACAATGTGTTTCTTATGTTGTTATGAACAACTTGTTACTCTTTCTCATTAAGCTTCAGCCACTGCAGAAATATATAAATAAGGGCTGACTTCCTGTAAGACGTGTCCAAAGCTGGGACGGAATAAAAGGAGACACTTGTAAATGATAGTGCTATCGTTTGAGAAAGGGTAAGTTGAGACTGACTTTCATGCGTATTCACAGACCAAGCATCATAAAGATACCAGCATGATCTTCATTGCGGGCTTAGAGCCGGTATTAGCTTTTGAGAGGTAAGAGGATTTTGAGGGCTCGTTGGTCTAGGGGTATGATTCTCGCTTTGGGTGCGAGAGGTCCCAGGTTCAAATCCCGGACGAGCCCTTTTCTTGGTACTCTTTTCAAGTTGTTTTGAAGTTTGCGTTTCAAAACCAACATCAATTTTTTCTTTGCAGTAGTGGATAATTCTTTGCTAGAGTCTCATGCTTCAGCCCTGCCCAGTCTGAGCTAATACCAAACATCTGGTCTTGCATGGCATGTACGAGCGTTCAGCTAGGGATGTCGGGCAGGTTGCATGAAAGAAATCTAAAGCCAGAGGCCCATGGAATAGCCAGTTCGGAGCAGTTTCATTACAGAAAAATCAACTGTAGGTATCTGTTTCTGTAGTGTAGTGGTTATCACGTTCGCCTCACACTCGAAAGGTCCCCGGTTCGAAACCGGGCAGAAACAGTTGTTATATTGTGTTGGCTACAATGTTGATATGTGCCGTTTTGCCATGGAATTGTCCAAGCCCTGAAGATTATTTCATGCAATCTCGTTCCAAGAAAGGGAATTCTCTCAAAACACTAAAGAAATCGGCGTGTGGATGTATCTGTTGGTTCTCAGACCTTGCTTTCAAAAGAGCCCTGCAATCGGTTCACTGCTCACCTAGAACAAGCATTAACATGGAGAATTGTTGGCACCAACAGGAATCTTATTTTAGTGGAGTGTTTCTGGCTTTGAGTGCAGAGGCCCTCGGCTCAATTCCAAGATGATCCTTCTCAGGGTGATGATACAAATGCATTGTCACCTTTACGTTTAATGTCAGAATCATTTATTTCCAGTTGGTGGTGTAAGAATGTTTGCAACAGTATGGCGATTTTTCCTAGCCATGCATGAATGAAAGCATATCACTCGCCTTTAGGTGTTTTTCTAATACATTGATATTTGCATCTGCCTTCCTAGCCTGCATGTTTGACTATCTTACAGGCTGCATGTAATAAGTATCACATCAGGGCCCTTCTTCTACTCAATTCACAACTGTTCTATCACGACATAGATAAGAAAGCTGCATCTGCTTTTGTTGTGTAGTGGTAATCAGGTTTACCTGACGTGTGAAAGCCCCATGCTTTGAAAGTACACAGTAACAAAGAAACCGATGACTTTTATAAAAAGGTGTCATGTGTGTCTCTTACTTTGCACAAAAAGTGCCAGAGATGACTTCATTTGCAGTCACTTGAAAAGTAGGGATTCTCCAATAAATGGTAAATGGTTGAAACAAATCTGAAGAAATGCATGACATACCTGTGTGTGTGTGTGTATGCATGTATGTATATATAGGGAGAGAGAGAGCGTCAATATAAACAGACTTTATTTCAATCAAGCTGTCTTTTCTATCCTTCAGGAGCAGAATGTTCTGATCATCAGCGCTCCAGAATGTAGTGTTTTCTTGGCAAGCATCACATATTGTGATGTGTTAGCTAAAAGTTCCATATCCTACAGACCGATATATTCCTCTGTACTTGTACCTTGGGGATTCATCAAAACCTGGCATCATAAGCAGCTTTCTACTGCCACAGACTGGACAGCGAAACAATTTAAAATATCCCAGAAAAAGAAAATAAGCATGCTTAATCAGAGCTTTCTGGACAGGAAGGACATTTGAGCAAGTGAGGAATAAGCACTGCTTTTGTTAATTTGCATAGGCAGAATAGAGACTTCTGGGAAAAGGCCGAAATTACAGTCACAGAAAATGGCTGCATCTATAGAGAACGCTAAGAAGTGTTGGCAGCTTTTCCTCTGACCCTGGCCACTTTTACAAGCAATCCTATGATAGTCAGCAGGACCCACCCTAAAAAGGAAGGGGCATCCACTTGGACCCTTTCCACCTTTTCTAAATCGAGCCTGATTGAGCACTGATTGAGCAGATAAGCACATGTCATTCTCATTTCAGAAAGGTATTGGTTAGCTTGCTGCTAGCAGCTCAGTTATGTTATGATGTTAGAGGCTATGCAAGGAATGCTTTAGTCCAGCGATATGCAGTTTTTATTGCGCCTTGCATTCAGCAGGAAGATCTTTAGCTTGAATCTGTGGCCTAGGTATTCACCTTGGTATTTCTTTTGGCACAAAGTGAAGGAGTATTTAAGAGAAAATGCACAATGTGTTTCTTATGTTGTTGTGAACAACTTGTTACTCTTTCTCATTAAGCTTCAGCCACTGAAGAAATATATAAATAAGGGCTGACTTCCTGTAAGACGTGTCCAAAGCTGGGACGGAATAAAAGGAGACACTTGTAAATGATAGTGCTATCGTTTGAGAAAGGGTAAGTTGAGACTGACTTTCATGCGTATTCACAGACCAAGCATCATAAAGATACCAGCATGATCTTCATTGCGGGCTTAGAGCCGGTATTAGCTTTTGAGAGGTAAGAGGATTTTGAGGGCTCGTTGGTCTAGGGGTATGATTCTCGCTTTGGGTGCGAGAGGTCCCGGGTTCAAATCCCGGACGAGCCCTTTTCTTGGTACTCTTTTCAAGTTGTTTTGAAGTTTGCGTTTCAAAACCAACATCAATTTTTTCTTTGCAGTAGTGGATAATTCTTTGCTAGAGTCTCATGCTTCAGCCCTGCCCAGTCTGAGCTAATACCAAACATCTGGTCTTGCATGGCATGTACGAGCGTTCAGCTAGGGATGTCGGGCAGGTTGCATGAAAGAAATCTAAAGCCAGAGGCCCATGGAATAGCCAGTTCGGAGCAGTTTCATTACAGAAAAATCAACTGTAGGTATCTGTTTCTGTAGTGTAGTGGTTATCACGTTTGCCTCACACGCGAAAGGTCCCCGGTTCGAAACCGGGCAGAAACAGTTGTTATATTGTGTTGGCTACAATGTTGATAGGTGCCGTTTTGCCATGGAATTGTCCAAGCCCTGAAGATTATTTCATGCAATCTCGTTCCAAGAAAGGGAATTCTCTCAAAACACTAAAGTAATCGGCGTGTGGATGTATCTGTTGGTTCTCAGACCTTGCTTTCAAAAGAGCCCTGCAATCGGTTCACTGCTCACCTAGAACAAGCATTAACATGGAGAATTGTTGGCACCAACAGGAATCTTATTTTAGTGGAGTGTTTCTGGCTTTGAGTGCAGAGGCCCTCGGCTCAATTCCAAGATGATCCTTCTCAAGGTGATGATACAAATGCATTGTCACCTTTACGTTTAATGTCAGAATCATTTATTTCCAGTTGGTGGTGTAAGAATGTTTGCAACAGTATGGCGATTTTTCCTAGCCATGCATGAATGAAAGCATATCACTCGCCTTTAGGTGTTTTTCTAATACATTGATATTTGCATCTTCCTTCCTAGCCTGCATGTTTGACTATCTTACAGGCTGCATGTAATAAGTATCACATCAGGGCCCTTCTTCTACTCAATTCACAACTGTTCTATCACGACATAGATAAGAAAGCTGCATCTGCTTTTGTTGTGTAGTGGTAATCAGGTTTACCTGACGTGTGAAAGCCCCATGCTTTGAAAGTACACAGTAACAAAGAAACCGATGACTTTTATAAAAAGGTGTCATGTGTGTCTCTTACTTTGCACAAAAAGTGCCAGAGATGACTTCATTTGCAGTCACTTGAAAAGTAGGGATTCTCCAATAAATGGTAAATGGTTGAAACAAATCTGAAGAAATGCATGACATACCTGTGTGTGTGTGTGTGTGTACGCATGTATGTATATATAGGGAGAGAGAGAGCGTCAATATAAACAGACTTTATTTCAATCAAGCTGTCTTTTCTATCCTTCAGGAGCAGAATGTTCTGATCATCAGCGCTCCAGAATGTAGTGTTTTCTTGGCAAGCATCACATATTGTGATGTTTTAGCTAAAAGTTCCATATCCTAGAGACTGATATATTCCTCTGTACTTGTACCTTGGGGATTCATCAAAACCTGGCATCATAAGCAGCTTTCTACTGCCACAGACTGGACAGCGAAACAATTTAAAATATCCCAGAAAAAGAAAATAAGCATGCTTAATCAGAGCTTTCTGGACAGGAAGGACATTTGAGCAAGTGAGGAATGAGCACTGCTTTTGTTAATTTGCATAGGCAGAATAGAGACTTCTGGGAAAAGGCCGAAATTACAGTCACAGAAAATGGCTGCATCTATAGAGAACGCTAAGAAGTGTTGGCAGCTTTTCCTCTGACCCTGGCCACTTTTACAAGCAATCCTATGATAGTCAGCAGGACCCACCCTAAAAAGGAAGGGGCATCCACTTGGACCCTTTCCACCTTTTCTAAATCTCGCCTGATCGAGCCTGATTGAGCACTGATTGAGCAGATAAGCACATGTCATTCTCATTTCAGAAAGGTATTGGTTAGCTTGCTGCTAGCAGCTCAGTTATGTTATGATGTTAGAGGCTATGCAAGGAATGCTTTAGTCCAGCGATATGCAGTTTTTATTGCGCCTTGCATTCAGCAGGAAGATCTTTAGCTTGAATCTGTGGCCTAGGTATTCACCTTGGTATTTCTTTTGGCACAAAGTGAAGGAGTATTTAAGAGAAAATGCACAATGTGTTTCTTATGTTGTTATGAACAACTTGTTACTCTTTCTCATTAAGCTTCAGCCACTGAAGAAATATATAAATAAGGGCTGACTTCCTGTAAGACGTGTCCAAAGCTGGGACGGAATAAAAGGAGACACTTGTAAATGATAGTGCTATCGTTTGAGAAAGGGTAAGTTGAGACTGACTTTCATGCGTATTCACAGACCAAGCATCATAAAGATACCAGCATGATCTTCATTGCGGGCTTAGAGCCGGTATTAGCTTTTGAGAGGTAAGAGGATTTTGAGGGCTCGTTGGTCTAGGGGTATGATTCTCGCTTTGGGTGCGAGAGGTCCCGGGTTCAAATCCCGGACGAGCCCTTTTCTTGGTACTCTTTTCAAGTTGTTTTGAAGTTTGCGTTTCAAAACCAACATCAATTTTTTCTTTGCAGTAGTGGATAATTCTTTGCTAGAGTCTCATGCTTCAGCCCTGCCCAGTCTGAGCTAATACCAAACATCTGGTCTTGCATGGCATGTACGAGCGTTCAGCTAGGGATGTCGGGCAGGTTGCATGAAAGAAATCTAAAGCCAGAGGCCCATGGAATAGCCAGTTCGGAGCAGTTTCATTACAGAAAAATCAACTGTAGGTATCTGTTTCTGTAGTGTAGTGGTTATCACGTTTGCCTCACACGCGAAAGGTCCCCGGTTCGAAACCGGGCAGAAACAGTTGTTATATTGTGTTGGCTACAATGTTGATAGGTGCCGTTTTGCCATGGAATTGTCCAAGCCCTGAAGATTATTTCATGCAATCTCGTTCCAAGAAAGGGAATTCTCTCAAAACACTAAAGTAATCGGCGTGTGGATGTATCTGTTGGTTCTCAGACCTTGCTTTCAAAAGAGCCCTGCAATCGGTTCACTGCTCACCTAGAACAAGCATTAACATGGAGAATTGTTGGCACCAACAGGAATCTTATTTTAGTGGAGTGTTTCTGGCTTTGAGTGCAGAGGCCCTCGGCTCAATTCCAAGATGATCCTTCTCAAGGTGATGATACAAATGCATTGTCACCTTTACGTTTAATGTCAGAATCATTTATTTCCAGTTGGTGGTGTAAGAATGTTTGCAACAGTATGGCGATTTTTCCTAGCCATGCATGAATGAAAGCATATCACTCGCCTTTAGGTGTTTTTCTAATACATTGATATTTGCATCTTCCTTCCTAGCCTGCATGTTTGACTATCTTACAGGCTGCATGTAATAAGTATCACATCAGGGCCCTTCTTCTACTCAATTCACAACTGTTCTATCACGACATAGATAAGAAAGCTGCATCTGCTTTTGTTGTGTAGTGGTAATCAGGTTTACCTGACGTGTGAAAGCCCCATGCTTTGAAAGTACACAGTAACAAAGAAACCGATGACTTTTATAAAAAGGTATCATGTGTGTCTCTTACTTTGCACAAAAAGTGCCAGAGATGACTTCATTTGCAGTCACTTGAAAAGTAGGGATTCTCCAATAAATGGTAAATGGTTGAAACAAATCTGAAGAAATGCATGACATACCTGTGTGTGTGTGTGTGTGTACGCATGTATGTATATATAGGGAGAGAGAGAGCGTCAATATAAACAGACTTTATTTCAATCAAGCTGTCTTTTCTATCCTTCAGGAGCAGAATGTTCTGATCATCAGCGCTCCAGAATGTAGTGTTTTCTTGGCAAGCATCACATATTGTGATGTTTTAGCTAAAAGTTCCATATCCTAGAGACTGATATATTCCTCTGTACTTGTACCTTGGGGATTCATCAAAACCTGGCATCATAAGCAGCTTTCTACTGCCACAGACTGGACAGCGAAACAATTTAAAATATCCCAGAAAAAGAAAATAAGCATGCTTAATCAGAGCTTTCTGGACAGGAAGGACATTTGAGCAAGTGAGGAATAAGCACTGCTTTTGTTAATTTGCATAGGCAGAATAGAGACTTCTGGGAAAAGGCCGAAATTACAGTCACAGAAAATGGCTGCATCTATAGAGAACGCTAAGAAGTGTTGGCAGCTTTTCCTCTGACCCTGGCCACTTTTACAAGCAATCCTATGATAGTCAGCAGGACCCACCCTAAAAAGGAAGGGGCATCCACTTGGACCCTTTCCACCTTTTCTAAATCTCGCCTGATCGAGCCCTGATCGAGCCGATAAGCACATGTCATTCTCATTTCAGAAAGGTATTGGTTAGCTTGCTGCTAGCAGCTCAGTTATGTTATGATGTTAGAGGCTATGCAAGGAATGCTTTAGTCCAGCGATATGCAGTTTTTATTGCGCCTTGCATTCAGCAGGAAGATCTTTAGCTTGAATCTGTGGCCTAGGTATTCACCTTGGTATTTTTTTTGGCACAAAGTGAAGGAGTATTTGAGAGAAAATGCACAATGTGTTTCTTATGTTGTTATGAACAACTTGTTACTCTTTCTCATTAAGCTTCAGCCACTGCAGAAATATATAAATAAGGGCTGACTTCCTGTAAGACGTGTCCAAAGCTGGGACGGAATAAAAGGAGACACTTGTAAATGATAGTGCTATCGTTTGAGAAAGGGTAAGTTGAGACTGACTTTCATGCGTATTCACAGACCAAGCATCATAAAGATACCAGCATGATCTTCATTGCGGGCTTAGAGCCGGTATTAGCTTTTGAGAGGTAAGAGGATTTTGAGGGCTCGTTGGTCTAGGGGTATGATTCTCGCTTTGGGTGCGAGAGGTCCGAGGTTCAAATCCCGGACGAGCCCTTTTCTTGGTACTCTTTTCAAGTTGTTTTGAAGTTTGCGTTTCAAAACCAACATCAATTTTTTCTTTGCAGTAGTGGATAATTCTTTGCTAGAGTCTCATGCTTCAGCCCTGCCCAGTCTGAGCTAATACCAAACATCTGGTCTTGCATGGCATGTACGAGCGTTCAGCTAGGGATGTCGGGCAGGTTGCATGAAAGAAATCTAAAGCCAGAGGCCCATGGAATAGCCAGTTCGGAGCAGTTTCATTACAGAAAAATCAACTGTAGGTATCTGTTTCTGTAGTGTAGTGGTTATCACGTTCGCCTCACACTCGAAAGGTCCCCGGTTCGAAACCGGGCAGAAACAGTTGTTATATTGTGTTGGCTACAATGTTGATAGGTGCCGTTTTGCCATGGAATTGTCCAAGCCCTGAAGATTATTTCATGCAATCTCGTTCCAAGAAAGGGAATTCTCTCAAAACACTAAAGAAATCGGCGTGTGGATGTATCTGTTGGTTCTCAGACCTTGCTTTCAAAAGAGCCCTGCAATCGGTTCACTGCTCACCTAGAACAAGCATTAACATGGAGAATTGTTGGCACCAACAGGAATCTTATTTTAGTGGAGTGTTTCTGGCTTTGAGTGCAGAGGCCCTCGGCTCAATTCCAAGATGATCCTTCTCAGGGTGATGATACAAATGCATTGTCACCTTTACGTTTAATGTCAGAATCATTTATTTCCAGTTGGTGGTGTAAGAATGTTTGCAACAGTATGGCGATTTTTCCTAGCCATGCATGAATGAAAGCATATCACTCGCCTTTAGGTGTTTTTCTAATACATTGATATTTGCATCTGCCTTCCTAGCCTGCATGTTTGACTATCTTACAGGCTGCATGTAATAAGTATCACATCAGGGCCCTTCTTCTACTCAATTCACAACTGTTCTATCACGACATAGATAAGAAAGCTGCATCTGCTTTTGTTGTGTAGTGGTAATCAGGTTTACCTGACGTGTGAAAGCCCCATGCTTTGAAAGTACACAGTAACACAGAAACCGATGACTTTTATAAAAAGGTGTCATGTGTGTCTCTTACTTTGCACAAAAAGTGCCAGAGATGACTTCATTTGCAGTCACTTGAAAAGTAGGGATTCTCCAATAAATGGTAAATGGTTGAAACAAATCTGAAGAAATGCATGACATACCTGTGTGTGTGTGTGTATGCATGTATGTATATATAGGGAGAGAGAGAGCGTCAATATAAACAGACTTTATTTCAATCAAGCTGTCTTTTCTATCCTTCAGGAGCAGAATGTTCTGATCATCAGCGCTCCAGAATGTAGTGTTTTCTTGGCAAGCATCACATATTGTGATGTGTTAGCTAAAAGTTCCATATCCTACAGACCGATATATTCCTCTGTACTTGTACCTTGGGGATTCATCAAAACCTGGCATCATAAGCAGCTTTCTACTGCCACAGACTGGACAGCGAAACAATTTAAAATATCCCAGAAAAAGAAAATAAGCATGCTTAATCAGAGCTTTCTGGACAGGAAGGACATTTGAGCAAGTGAGGAATAAGCACTGCTTTTGTTAATTTGCATAGGCAGAATAGAGACTTCTGGGAAAAGGCCGAAATTACAGTCACAGAAAATGGCTGCATCTATAGAGAACGCTAAGAAGTGTTGGCAGCTTTTCCTCTGACCCTGGCCACTTTTACAAGCAATCCTATGATAGTCAGCAGGACCCACCCTAAAAAGGAAGGGGCATCCACTTGGACCCTTTCCACCTTTTCTAAATCGAGCCTGATTGAGCACTGATTGAGCAGATAAGCACATGTCATTCTCATTTCAGAAAGGTATTGGTTAGCTTGCTGCTAGCAGCTCAGTTATGTTATGATGTTAGAGGCTATGCAAGGAATGCTTTAGTCCAGCGATATGCAGTTTTTATTGCGCCTTGCATTCAGCAGGAAGATCTTTAGCTTGAATCTGTGGCCTAGGTATTCACCTTGGTATTTCTTTTGGCACAAAGTGAAGGAGTATTTAAGAGAAAATGCACAATGTGTTTCTTATGTTGTTATGAACAACTTGTTACTCTTTCTCATTAAGCTTCAGCCACTGAAGAAATATATAAATAAGGGCTGACTTCCTGTAAGACGTGTCCAAAGCTGGGACGGAATAAAAGGAGACACTTGTAAATGATAGTGCTATCGTTTGAGAAAGGGTAAGTTGAGACTGACTTTCATGCGTATTCACAGACCAAGCATCATAAAGATACCAGCATGATCTTCATTGCGGGCTTAGAGCCGGTATTAGCTTTTGAGAGGTAAGAGGATTTTGAGGGCTCGTTGGTCTAGGGGTATGATTCTCGCTTTGGGTGCGGGAGGTCCCGGGTTCAAATCCCGGACGAGCCCTTTTCTTGGTACTCTTTTCAAGTTGTTTTGAAGTTTGCGTTTCAAAACCAACATCAATTTTTTCTTTGCAGTAGTGGATAATTCTTTGCTAGAGTCTCATGCTTCAGCCCTGCCCAGTCTGAGCTAATACCAAACATCTGGTCTTGCATGGCATGTACGAGCGTTCAGCTAGGGATGTCGGGCAGGTTGCATGAAAGAAATCTAAAGCCAGAGGCCCATGGAATAGCCAGTTCGGAGCAGTTTCATTACAGAAAAATCAACTGTAGGTATCTGTTTCTGTAGTGTAGTGGTTATCACGTTTGCCTCACACGCGAAAGGTCCCCGGTTCGAAACCGGGCAGAAACAGTTGTTATATTGTGTTGGCTACAATGTTGATAGGTGCCGTTTTGCCATGGAATTGTCCAAGCCCTGAAGATTATTTCATGCAATCTCGTTCCAAGAAAGGGAATTCTCTCAAAACACTAAAGTAATCGGCGTGTGGATGTATCTGTTGGTTCTCAGACCTTGCTTTCAAAAGAGCCCTGCAATCGGTTCACTGCTCACCTAGAACAAGCATTAACATGGAGAATTGTTGGCACCAACAGGAATCTTATTTTAGTGGAGTGTTTCTGGCTTTGAGTGCAGAGGCCCTCGGCTCAATTCCAAGATGATCCTTCTCAAGGTGATGATACAAATGCATTGTCACCTTTACGTTTAATGTCAGAATCATTTATTTCCAGTTGGTGGTGTAAGAATGTTTGCAACAGTATGGCGATTTTTCCTAGCCATGCATGAATGAAAGCATATCACTCGCCTTTAGGTGTTTTTCTAAAACATTGATATTTGCATCTTCCTTCCTAGCCTGCATGTTTGACTATCTTACAGGCTGCATGTAATAAGTATCACATCAGGGCCCTTCTTCTACTCAATTCACAACTGTTCTATCACGACATAGATAAGAAAGCTGCATCTGCTTTTGTTGTGTAGTGGTAATCAGGTTTACCTGATGTGTGAAAGCCCCATGCTTTGAAAGTACACAGTAACAAAGAAACCGATGACTTTTATAAAAAGGTGTCATGTGTGTCTCTTACTTTGCACAAAAAGTGCCAGAGATGACTTCATTTGCAGTCACTTGAAAAGTAGGGATTCTCCAATAAATGGTAAATGGTTGAAACAAATCTGAAGAAATGCATGACATACCTGTGTGTGTGTGTGTGTGTACGCATGTATGTATATATAGGGAGAGAGAGAGCGTCAATATAAACAGACTTTATTTCAATCAAGCTGTCTTTTCTATCCTTCAGGAGCAGAATGTTCTGATCATCAGCGCTCCAGAATGTAGTGTTTTCTTGGCAAGCATCACATATTGTGATGTTTTAGCTAAAAGTTCCATATCCTAGAGACTGATATATTCCTCTGTACTTGTACCTTGGGGATTCATCAAAACCTGGCATCATAAGCAGCTTTCTACTGCCACAGACTGGACAGCGAAACAATTTAAAATATCCCAGAAAAAGAAAATAAGCATGCTTAATCAGAGCTTTCTGGACAGGAAGGACATTTGAGCAAGTGAGGAATAAGCACTGCTTTTGTTAATTTGCATAGGCAGAATAGAGACTTCTGGGAAAAGGCCGAAATTACAGTCACAGAAAATGGCTGCATCTATAGAGAACGCTAAGAAGTGTTGGCAGCTTTTCCTCTGACCCTGGCCACTTTTACAAGCAATCCTATGATAGTCAGCAGGACCCACCCTAAAAAGGAAGGGGCATCCACTTGGACCCTTTCCACCTTTTCTAAATCTCGCCTGATCGAGCCGATAAGCACATGTCATTCTCATTTCAGAAAGGTATTGGTTAGCTTGCTGCTAGCAGCTCAGTTATGTTATGATGTTAGAGGCTATGCAAGGAATGCTTTAGTCCAGCGATATGCAGTTTTTATTGCGCCTTGCATTCAGCAGGAAGATCTTTAGCTTGAATCTGTGGCCTAGGTATTCACCTTGGTATTTTTTTTGGCACAAAGTGAAGGAGTATTTGAGAGAAAATGCACAATGTGTTTCTTATGTTGTTATGAACAACTTGTTACTCTTTCTCATTAAGCTTCAGCCACTGCAGAAATATATAAATAAGGGCTGACTTCCTGTAAGACGTGTCCAAAGCTGGGACGGAATAAAAGGAGACACTTGTAAATGATAGTGCTATCGTTTGAGAAAGGGTAAGTTGAGACTGACTTTCATGCGTATTCACAGACCAAGCATCATAAAGATACCAGCATGATCTTCATTGCGGGCTTAGAGCCGGTATTAGCTTTTGAGAGGTAAGAGGATTTTGAGGGCTCGTTGGTCTAGGGGTATGATTCTCGCTTTGGGTGCGAGAGGTCCCAGGTTCAAATCCCGGACGAGCCCTTTTCTTGGTACTCTTTTCAAGTTGTTTTGAAGTTTGCGTTTCAAAACCAACATCAATTTTTTCTTTGCAGTAGTGGATAATTCTTTGCTAGAGTCTCATGCTTCAGCCCTGCCCAGTCTGAGCTAATACCAAACATCTGGTCTTGCATGGCATGTACGAGCGTTCAGCTAGGGATGTCGGGCAGGTTGCATGAAAGAAATCTAAAGCCAGAGGCCCATGGAATAGCCAGTTCGGAGCAGTTTCATTACAGAAAAATCAACTGTAGGTATCTGTTTCTGTAGTGTAGTGGTTATCACGTTCGCCTCACACTCGAAAGGTCCCCGGTTCGAAACCGGGCAGAAACAGTTGTTATATTGTGTTGGCTACAATGTTGATATGTGCCGTTTTGCCATGGAATTGTCCAAGCCCTGAAGATTATTTCATGCAATCTCGTTCCAAGAAAGGGAATTCTCTCAAAACACTAAAGAAATCGGCGTGTGGATGTATCTGTTGGTTCTCAGACCTTGCTTTCAAAAGAGCCCTGCAATCGGTTCACTGCTCACCTAGAACAAGCATTAACATGGAGAATTGTTGGCACCAACAGGAATCTTATTTTAGTGGAGTGTTTCTGGCTTTGAGTGCAGAGGCCCTCGGCTCAATTCCAAGATGATCCTTCTCAGGGTGATGATACAAATGCATTGTCACCTTTACGTTTAATGTCAGAATCATTTATTTCCAGTTGGTGGTGTAAGAATGTTTGCAACAGTATGGCGATTTTTCCTAGCCATGCATGAATGAAAGCATATCACTCGCCTTTAGGTGTTTTTCTAATACATTGATATTTGCATCTGCCTTCCTAGCCTGCATGTTTGACTATCTTACAGGCTGCATGTAATAAGTATCACATCAGGGCCCTTCTTCTACTCAATTCACAACTGTTCTATCACGACATAGATAAGAAAGCTGCATCTGCTTTTGTTGTGTAGTGGTAATCAGGTTTACCTGACGTGTGAAAGCCCCATGCTTTGAAAGTACACAGTAACAAAGAAACCGATGACTTTTATAAAAAGGTGTCATGTGTGTCTCTTACTTTGCACAAAAAGTGCCAGAGATGACTTCATTTGCAGTCACTTGAAAAGTAGGGATTCTCCAATAAATGGTAAATGGTTGAAACAAATCTGAAGAAATGCATGACATACCTGTGTGTGTGTGTGTATGCATGTATGTATATATAGGGAGAGAGAGAGCGTCAATATAAACAGACTTTATTTCAATCAAGCTGTCTTTTCTATCCTTCAGGAGCAGAATGTTCTGATCATCAGCGCTCCAGAATGTAGTGTTTTCTTGGCAAGCATCACATATTGTGATGTGTTAGCTAAAAGTTCCATATCCTACAGACCGATATATTCCTCTGTACTTGTACCTTGGGGATTCATCAAAACCTGGCATCATAAGCAGCTTTCTACTGCCACAGACTGGACAGCGAAACAATTTAAAATATCCCAGAAAAAGAAAATAAGCATGCTTAATCAGAGCTTTCTGGACAGGAAGGACATTTGAGCAAGTGAGGAATAAGCACTGCTTTTGTTAATTTGCATAGGCAGAATAGAGACTTCTGGGAAAAGGCCGAAATTACAGTCACAGAAAATGGCTGCATCTATAGAGAACGCTAAGAAGTGTTGGCAGCTTTTCCTCTGACCCTGGCCACTTTTACAAGCAATCCTATGATAGTCAGCAGGACCCACCCTAAAAAGGAAGGGGCATCCACTTGGACCCTTTCCACCTTTTCTAAATCGAGCCTGATTGAGCACTGATTGAGCAGATAAGCACATGTCATTCTCATTTCAGAAAGGTATTGGTTAGCTTGCTGCTAGCAGCTCAGTTATGTTATGATGTTAGAGGCTATGCAAGGAATGCTTTAGTCCAGCGATATGCAGTTTTTATTGCGCCTTGCATTCAGCAGGAAGATCTTTAGCTTGAATCTGTGGCCTAGGTATTCACCTTGGTATTTCTTTTGGCACAAAGTGAAGGAGTATTTAAGAGAAAATGCACAATGTGTTTCTTATGTTGTTATGAACAACTTGTTACTCTTTCTCATTAAGCTTCAGCCACTGAAGAAATATATAAATAAGGGCTGACTTCCTGTAAGACGTGTCCAAAGCTGGGACGGAATAAAAGGAGACACTTGTAAATGATAGTGCTATCGTTTGAGAAAGGGTAAGTTGAGACTGACTTTCATGCGTATTCACAGACCAAGCATCATAAAGATACCAGCATGATCTTCATTGCGGGCTTAGAGCCGGTATTAGCTTTTGAGAGGTAAGAGGATTTTGAGGGCTCGTTGGTCTAGGGGTATGATTCTCGCTTTGGGTGCGAGAGGTCCCGGGTTCAAATCCCGGACGAGCCCTTTTCTTGGTACTCTTTTCAAGTTGTTTTGAAGTTTGCGTTTCAAAACCAACATCAATTTTTTCTTTGCAGTAGTGGATAATTCTTTGCTAGAGTCTCATGCTTCAGCCCTGCCCAGTCTGAGCTAATACCAAACATCTGGTCTTGCATGGCATGTACGAGCGTTCAGCTAGGGATGTCGGGCAGGTTGCATGAAAGAAATCTAAAGCCAGAGGCCCATGGAATAGCCAGTTCGGAGCAGTTTCATTACAGAAAAATCAACTGTAGGTATCTGTTTCTGTAGTGTAGTGGTTATCACGTTTGCCTCACACGCGAAAGGTCCCCGGTTCGAAACCGGGCAGAAACAGTTGTTATATTGTGTTGGCTACAATGTTGATAGGTGCCGTTTTGCCATGGAATTGTCCAAGCCCTGAAGATTATTTCATGCAATCTCGTTCCAAGAAAGGGAATTCTCTCAAAACACTAAAGTAATCGGCGTGTGGATGTATCTGTTGGTTCTCAGACCTTGCTTTCAAAAGAGCCCTGCAATCGGTTCACTGCTCACCTAGAACAAGCATTAACATGGAGAATTGTTGGCACCAACAGGAATCTTATTTTAGTGGAGTGTTTCTGGCTTTGAGTGCAGAGGCCCTCGGCTCAATTCCAAGATGATCCTTCTCAAGGTGATGATACAAATGCATTGTCACCTTTACGTTTAATGTCAGAATCATTTATTTCCAGTTGGTGGTGTAAGAATGTTTGCAACAGTATGGCGATTTTTCCTAGCCATGCATGAATGAAAGCATATCACTCGCCTTTAGGTGTTTTTCTAATACATTGATATTTGCATCTTCCTTCCTAGCCTGCATGTTTGACTATCTTACAGGCTGCATGTAATAAGTATCACATCAGGGCCCTTCTTCTACTCAATTCACAACTGTTCTATCACGACATAGATAAGAAAGCTGCATCTGCTTTTGTTGTGTAGTGGTAATCAGGTTTACCTGACGTGTGAAAGCCCCATGCTTTGAAAGTACACAGTAACAAAGAAACCGATGACTTTTATAAAAAGGTGTCATGTGTGTCTCTTACTTTGCACAAAAAGTGCCAGAGATGACTTCATTTGCAGTCACTTGAAAAGTAGGGATTCTCCAATAAATGGTAAATGGTTGAAACAAATCTGAAGAAATGCATGACATACCTGTGTGTGTGTGTGTATGCATGTATGTATATATAGGGAGAGAGAGAGCGTCAATATAAACAGACTTTATTTCAATCAAGCTGTCTTTTCTATCCTTCAGGAGCAGAATGTTCTGATCATCAGCGCTCCAGAATGTAGTGTTTTCTTGGCAAGCATCACATATTGTGATGTGTTAGCTAAAAGTTCCATATCCTACAGACCGATATATTCCTCTGTACTTGTACCTTGGGGATTCATCAAAACCTGGCATCATAAGCAGCTTTCTACTGCCACAGACTGGACAGCGAAACAATTTAAAATATCCCAGAAAAAGAAAATAAGCATGCTTAATCAGAGCTTTCTGGACAGGAAGGACATTTGAGCAAGTGAGGAATAAGCACTGCTTTTGTTAATTTGCATAGGCAGAATAGAGACTTCTGGGAAAAGGCCGAAATTACAGTCACAGAAAATGGCTGCATCTATAGAGAACGCTAAGAAGTGTTGGCAGCTTTTCCTCTGACCCTGGCCACTTTTACAAGCAATCCTATGATAGTCAGCAGGACCCACCCTAAAAAGGAAGGGGCATCCACTTGGACCCTTTCCACCTTTTCTAAATCGAGCCTGATCGAGCCGATAAGCACATGTCATTCTCATTTCAGAAAGGTATTGGTTAGCTTGCTGCTAGCAGCTCAGTTATGTTATGATGTTAGAGGCTATGCAAGGAATGCTTTAGTCCAGCGATATGCAGTTTTTATTGCGCCTTGCATTCAGCAGGAAGATCTTTAGCTTGAATCTGTGGCCTAGGTATTCACCTTGGTATTTTTTTTGGCACAAAGTGAAGGAGTATTTGAGAGAAAATGCACAATGTGTTTCTTATGTTGTTATGAACAACTTGTTACTCTTTCTCATTAAGCTTCAGCCACTGCAGAAATATATAAATAAGGGCTGACTTCCTGTAAGACGTGTCCAAAGCTGGGACGGAATAAAAGGAGACACTTGTAAATGATAGTGCTATCGTTTGAGAAAGGGTAAGTTGAGACTGACTTTCATGCGTATTCACAGACCAAGCATCATAAAGATACCAGCATGATCTTCATTGCGGGCTTAGAGCCGGTATTAGCTTTTGAGAGGTAAGAGGATTTTGAGGGCTCGTTGGTCTAGGGGTATGATTCTCGCTTTGGGTGCGAGAGGTCCCAGGTTCAAATCCCGGACGAGCCCTTTTCTTGGTACTCTTTTCAAGTTGTTTTGAAGTTTGCGTTTCAAAACCAACATCAATTTTTTCTTTGCAGTAGTGGATAATTCTTTGCTAGAGTCTCATGCTTCAGCCCTGCCCAGTCTGAGCTAATACCAAACATCTGGTCTTGCATGGCATGTACGAGCGTTCAGCTAGGGATGTCGGGCAGGTTGCATGAAAGAAATCTAAAGCCAGAGGCCCATGGAATAGCCAGTTCGGAGCAGTTTCATTACAGAAAAATCAACTGTAGGTATCTGTTTCTGTAGTGTAGTGGTTATCACGTTCGCCTCACACTCGAAAGGTCCCCGGTTCGAAACCGGGCAGAAACAGTTGTTATATTGTGTTGGCTACAATGTTGATATGTGCCGTTTTGCCATGGAATTGTCCAAGCCCTGAAGATTATTTCATGCAATCTCGTTCCAAGAAAGGGAATTCTCTCAAAACACTAAAGAAATCGGCGTGTGGATGTATCTGTTGGTTCTCAGACCTTGCTTTCAAAAGAGCCCTGCAATCGGTTCACTGCTCACCTAGAACAAGCATTAACATGGAGAATTGTTGGCACCAACAGGAATCTTATTTTAGTGGAGTGTTTCTGGCTTTGAGTGCAGAGGCCCTCGGCTCAATTCCAAGATGATCCTTCTCAGGGTGATGATACAAATGCATTGTCACCTTTACGTTTAATGTCAGAATCATTTATTTCCAGTTGGTGGTGTAAGAATGTTTGCAACAGTATGGCGATTTTTCCTAGCCATGCATGAATGAAAGCATATCACTCGCCTTTAGGTGTTTTTCTAATACATTGATATTTGCATCTGCCTTCCTAGCCTGCATGTTTGACTATCTTACAGGCTGCATGTAATAAGTATCACATCAGGGCCCTTCTTCTACTCAATTCACAACTGTTCTATCACGACATAGATAAGAAAGCTGCATCTGCTTTTGTTGTGTAGTGGTAATCAGGTTTACCTGACGTGTGAAAGCCCCATGCTTTGAAAGTACACAGTAACAAAGAAACCGATGACTTTTATAAAAAGGTGTCATGTGTGTCTCTTACTTTGCACAAAAAGTGCCAGAGATGACTTCATTTGCAGTCACTTGAAAAGTAGGGATTCTCCAATAAATGGTAAATGGTTGAAACAAATCTGAAGAAATGCATGACATACCTGTGTGTGTGTGTGTATGCATGTATGTATATATAGGGAGAGAGAGAGCGTCAATATAAACAGACTTTATTTCAATCAAGCTGTCTTTTCTATCCTTCAGGAGCAGAATGTTCTGATCATCAGCGCTCCAGAATGTAGTGTTTTCTTGGCAAGCATCACATATTGTGATGTGTTAGCTAAAAGTTCCATATCCTACAGACCGATATATTCCTCTGTACTTGTACCTTGGGGATTCATCAAAACCTGGCATCATAAGCAGCTTTCTACTGCCACAGACTGGACAGCGAAACAATTTAAAATATCCCAGAAAAAGAAAATAAGCATGCTTAATCAGAGCTTTCTGGACAGGAAGGACATTTGAGCAAGTGAGGAATAAGCACTGCTTTTGTTAATTTGCATAGGCAGAATAGAGACTTCTGGGAAAAGGCCGAAATTACAGTCACAGAAAATGGCTGCATCTATAGAGAACGCTAAGAAGTGTTGGCAGCTTTTCCTCTGACCCTGGCCACTTTTACAAGCAATCCTATGATAGTCAGCAGGACCCACCCTAAAAAGGAAGGGGCATCCACTTGGACCCTTTCCACCTTTTCTAAATCGAGCCTGATTGAGCACTGATTGAGCAGATAAGCACATGTCATTCTCATTTCAGAAAGGTATTGGTTAGCTTGCTGCTAGCAGCTCAGTTATGTTATGATGTTAGAGGCTATGCAAGGAATGCTTTAGTCCAGCGATATGCAGTTTTTATTGCGCCTTGCATTCAGCAGGAAGATCTTTAGCTTGAATCTGTGGCCTAGGTATTCACCTTGGTATTTCTTTTGGCACAAAGTGAAGGAGTATTTAAGAGAAAATGCACAATGTGTTTCTTATGTTGTTATGAACAACTTGTTACTCTTTCTCATTAAGCTTCAGCCACTGAAGAAATATATAAATAAGGGCTGACTTCCTGTAAGACGTGTCCAAAGCTGGGACGGAATAAAAGGAGACACTTGTAAATGATAGTGCTATCGTTTGAGAAAGGGTAAGTTGAGACTGACTTTCATGCGTATTCACAGACCAAGCATCATAAAGATACCAGCATGATCTTCATTGCGGGCTTAGAGCCGGTATTAGCTTTTGAGAGGTAAGAGGATTTTGAGGGCTCGTTGGTCTAGGGGTATGATTCTCGCTTTGGGTGCGAGAGGTCCCGGGTTCAAATCCCGGACGAGCCCTTTTCTTGGTACTCTTTTCAAGTTGTTTTGAAGTTTGCGTTTCAAAACCAACATCAATTTTTTCTTTGCAGTAGTGGATAATTCTTTGCTAGAGTCTCATGCTTCAGCCCTGCCCAGTCTGAGCTAATACCAAACATCTGGTCTTGCATGGCATGTACGAGCGTTCAGCTAGGGATGTCGGGCAGGTTGCATGAAAGAAATCTAAAGCCAGAGGCCCATGGAATAGCCAGTTCGGAGCAGTTTCATTACAGAAAAATCAACTGTAGGTATCTGTTTCTGTAGTGTAGTGGTTATCACGTTTGCCTCACACGCGAAAGGTCCCCGGTTCGAAACCGGGCAGAAACAGTTGTTATATTGTGTTGGCTACAATGTTGATAGGTGCCGTTTTGCCATGGAATTGTCCAAGCCCTGAAGATTATTTCATGCAATCTCGTTCCAAGAAAGGGAATTCTCTCAAAACACTAAAGTAATCGGCGTGTGGATGTATCTGTTGGTTCTCAGACCTTGCTTTCAAAAGAGCCCTGCAATCGGTTCACTGCTCACCTAGAACAAGCATTAACATGGAGAATTGTTGGCACCAACAGGAATCTTATTTTAGTGGAGTGTTTCTGGCTTTGAGTGCAGAGGCCCTCGGCTCAATTCCAAGATGATCCTTCTCAAGGTGATGATACAAATGCATTGTCACCTTTACGTTTAATGTCAGAATCATTTATTTCCAGTTGGTGGTGTAAGAATGTTTGCAACAGTATGGCGATTTTTCCTAGCCATGCATGAATGAAAGCATATCACTCGCCTTTAGGTGTTTTTCTAATACATTGATATTTGCATCTTCCTTCCTAGCCTGCATGTTTGACTATCTTACAGGCTGCATGTAATAAGTATCACATCAGGGCCCTTCTTCTACTCAATTCACAACTGTTCTATCACGACATAGATAAGAAAGCTGCATCTGCTTTTGTTGTGTAGTGGTAATCAGGTTTACCTGACGTGTGAAAGCCCCATGCTTTGAAAGTACACAGTAACAAAGAAACCGATGACTTTTATAAAAAGGTGTCATGTGTGTCTCTTACTTTGCACAAAAAGTGCCAGAGATGACTTCATTTGCAGTCACTTGAAAAGTAGGGATTCTCCAATAAATGGTAAATGGTTGAAATAAATCTGAAGAAATGCATGACATACCTGTGTGTGTGTGTGTGTGTACGCATGTATGTATATATAGGGAGAGAGAGAGCGTCAATATAAACAGACTTTATTTCAATCAAGCTGTCTTTTCTATCCTTCAGGAGCAGAATGTTCTGATCATCAGCGCTCCAGAATGTAGTGTTTTCTTGGCAAGCATCACATATTGTGATGTTTTAGCTAAAAGTTCCATATCCTAGAGACTGATATATTCCTCTGTACTTGTACCTTGGGGATTCATCAAAACCTGGCATCATAAGCAGCTTTCTACTGCCACAGACTGGACAGCGAAACAATTTAAAATATCCCAGAAAAAGAAAATAAGCATGCTTAATCAGAGCTTTCTGGACAGGAAGGACATTTGAGCAAGTGAGGAATGAGCACTGCTTTTGTTAATTTGCATAGGCAGAATAGAGACTTCTGGGAAAAGGCCGAAATTACAGTCACAGAAAATGGCTGCATCTATAGAGAACGCTAAGAAGTGTTGGCAGCTTTTCCTCTGACCCTGGCCACTTTTACAAGCAATCCTATGATAGTCAGCAGGACCCACCCTAAAAAGGAAGGGGCATCCACTTGGACCCTTTCCACCTTTTCTAAATCTCGCCTGATCGAGCCTGATTGAGCACTGATTGAGCAGATAAGCACATGTCATTCTCATTTCAGAAAGGTATTGGTTAGCTTGCTGCTAGCAGCTCAGTTATGTTATGATGTTAGAGGCTATGCAAGGAATGCTTTAGTCCAGCGATATGCAGTTTTTATTGCGCCTTGCATTCAGCAGGAAGATCTTTAGCTTGAATCTGTGGCCTAGGTATTCACCTTGGTATTTCTTTTGGCACAAAGTGAAGGAGTATTTAAGAGAAAATGCACAATGTGTTTCTTATGTTGTTATGAACAACTTGTTACTCTTTCTCATTAAGCTTCAGCCACTGAAGAAATATATAAATAAGGGCTGACTTCCTGTAAGACGTGTCCAAAGCTGGGACGGAATAAAAGGAGACACTTGTAAATGATAGTGCTATCGTTTGAGAAAGGGTAAGTTGAGACTGACTTTCATGCGTATTCACAGACCAAGCATCATAAAGATACCAGCATGATCTTCATTGCGGGCTTAGAGCCGGTATTAGCTTTTGAGAGGTAAGAGGATTTTGAGGGCTCGTTGGTCTAGGGGTATGATTCTCGCTTTGGGTGCGAGAGGTCCCGGGTTCAAATCCCGGACGAGCCCTTTTCTTGGTACTCTTTTCAAGTTGTTTTGAAGTTTGCGTTTCAAAACCAACATCAATTTTTTCTTTGCAGTAGTGGATAATTCTTTGCTAGAGTCTCATGCTTCAGCCCTGCCCAGTCTGAGCTAATACCAAACATCTGGTCTTGCATGGCATGTACGAGCGTTCAGCTAGGGATGTCGGGCAGGTTGCATGAAAGAAATCTAAAGCCAGAGGCCCATGGAATAGCCAGTTCGGAGCAGTTTCATTACAGAAAAATCAACTGTAGGTATCTGTTTCTGTAGTGTAGTGGTTATCACGTTTGCCTCACACGCGAAAGGTCCCCGGTTCGAAACCGGGCAGAAACAGTTGTTATATTGTGTTGGCTACAATGTTGATAGGTGCCGTTTTGCCATGGAATTGTCCAAGCCCTGAAGATTATTTCATGCAATCTCGTTCCAAGAAAGGGAATTCTCTCAAAACACTAAAGTAATCGGCGTGTGGATGTATCTGTTGGTTCTCAGACCTTGCTTTCAAAAGAGCCCTGCAATCGGTTCACTGCTCACCTAGAACAAGCATTAACATGGAGAATTGTTGGCACCAACAGGAATCTTATTTTAGTGGAGTGTTTCTGGCTTTGAGTGCAGAGGCCCTCGGCTCAATTCCAAGATGATCCTTCTCAAGGTGATGATACAAATGCATTGTCACCTTTACGTTTAATGTCAGAATCATTTATTTCCAGTTGGTGGTGTAAGAATGTTTGCAACAGTATGGCGATTTTTCCTAGCCATGCATGAATGAAAGCATATCACTCGCCTTTAGGTGTTTTTCTAATACATTGATATTTGCATCTGCCTTCCTAGCCTGCATGTTTGACTATCTTACAGGCTGCATGTAATAAGTATCACATCAGGGCCCTTCTTCTACTCAATTCACAACTGTTCTATCACGACATAGATAAGAAAGCTGCATCTGCTTTTGTTGTGTAGTGGTAATCAGGTTTACCTGACGTGTGAAAGCCCCATGCTTTGAAAGTACACAGTAACAAAGAAACCGATGACTTTTATAAAAAGGTGTCATGTGTGTCTCTTACTTTGCACAAAAAGTGCCAGAGATGACTTCATTTGCAGTCACTTGAAAAGTAGGGATTCTCCAATAAATGGTAAATGGTTGAAACAAATCTGAAGAAATGCATGACATACCTGTGTGTGTGTGTGTATGCATGTATGTATATATAGGGAGAGAGAGAGCGTCAATATAAACAGACTTTATTTCAATCAAGCTGTCTTTTCTATCCTTCAGGAGCAGAATGTTCTGATCATCAGCGCTCCAGAATGTAGTGTTTTCTTGGCAAGCATCACATATTGTGATGTGTTAGCTAAAAGTTCCATATCCTACAGACCGATATATTCCTCTGTACTTGTACCTTGGGGATTCATCAAAACCTGGCATCATAAGCAGCTTTCTACTGCCACAGACTGGACAGCGAAACAATTTAAAATATCCCAGAAAAAGAAAATAAGCATGCTTAATCAGAGCTTTCTGGACAGGAAGGACATTTGAGCAAGTGAGGAATAAGCACTGCTTTTGTTAATTTGCATAGGCAGAATAGAGACTTCTGGGAAAAGGCCGAAATTACAGTCACAGAAAATGGCTGCATCTATAGAGAACGCTAAGAAGTGTTGGCAGCTTTTCCTCTGACCCTGGCCACTTTTACAAGCAATCCTATGATAGTCAGCAGGACCCACCCTAAAAAGGAAGGGGCATCCACTTGGACCCTTTCCACCTTTTCTAAATCGAGCCTGATTGAGCACTGATTGAGCAGATAAGCACATGTCATTCTCATTTCAGAAAGGTATTGGTTAGCTTGCTGCTAGCAGCTCAGTTATGTTATGATGTTAGAGGCTATGCAAGGAATGCTTTAGTCCAGCGATATGCAGTTTTTATTGCGCCTTGCATTCAGCAGGAAGATCTTTAGCTTGAATCTGTGGCCTAGGTATTCACCTTGGTATTTCTTTTGGCACAAAGTGAAGGAGTATTTAAGAGAAAATGCACAATGTGTTTCTTATGTTGTTATGAACAACTTGTTACTCTTTCTCATTAAGCTTCAGCCACTGAAGAAATATATAAATAAGGGCTGACTTCCTG
This sequence comes from Triturus cristatus, assembly GCF_964204655.1. Classification (NCBI taxonomy): domain Eukaryota; kingdom Metazoa; phylum Chordata; class Amphibia; order Caudata; family Salamandridae; genus Triturus; species Triturus cristatus. Next base: position 738,488,740 of record NC_140591.1, on the reverse strand, counting down.
TAAGACGTGTCCAAAGCTGGGACGGAATAAAAGGAGACACTTGTAAATGATAGTGCTATCGTTTGAGAAAGGGTAAGTTGAGACTGACTTTCATGCGTATTCACAGACCAAGCATCATAAAGATACCAGCATGATCTTCATTGCGGGCTTAGAGCCGGTATTAGCTTTTGAGAGGTAAGAGGATTTTGAGGGCTCGTTGGTCTAGGGGTATGATTCTCGCTTTGGGTGCGAGAGGTCCCGGGTTCAAATCCCGGACGAGCCCTTTTCTTGGTACTCTTTTCAAGTTGTTTTGAAGTTTGCGTTTCAAAACCAACATCAATTTTTTCTTTGCAGTAGTGGATAATTCTTTGCTAGAGTCTCATGCTTCAGCCCTGCCCAGTCTGAGCTAATACCAAACATCTGGTCTTGCATGGCATGTACGAGCGTTCAGCTAGGGATGTCGGGCAGGTTGCATGAAAGAAATCTAAAGCCAGAGGCCCATGGAATAGCCAGTTCGGAGCAGTTTCATTACAGAAAAATCAACTGTAGGTATCTGTTTCTGTAGTGTAGTGGTTATCACGTTTGCCTCACACGCGAAAGGTCCCCGGTTCGAAACCGGGCAGAAACAGTTGTTATATTGTGTTGGCTACAATGTTGATAGGTGCCGTTTTGCCATGGAATTGTCCAAGCCCTGAAGATTATTTCATGCAATCTCGTTCCAAGAAAGGGAATTCTCTCAAAACACTAAAGTAATCGGCGTGTGGATGTATCTGTTGGTTCTCAGACCTTGCTTTCAAAAGAGCCCTGCAATCGGTTCACTGCTCACCTAGAACAAGCATTAACATGGAGAATTGTTGGCACCAACAGGAATCTTATTTTAGTGGAGTGTTTCTGGCTTTGAGTGCAGAGGCCCTCGGCTCAATTCCAAGATGATCCTTCTCAAGGTGATGATACAAATGCATTGTCACCTTTACGTTTAATGTCAGAATCATTTATTTCCAGTTGGTGGTGTAAGAATGTTTGCAACAGTATGGCGATTTTTCCTAGCCATGCATGAATGAAAGCATATCACTCGCCTTTAGGTGTTTTTCTAATACATTGATATTTGCATCTTCCTTCCTAGCCTGCATGTTTGACTATCTTACAGGCTGCATGTAATAAGTATCACATCAGGGCCCTTCTTCTACTCAATTCACAACTGTTCTATCACGACATAGATAAGAAAGCTGCATCTGCTTTTGTTGTGTAGTGGTAATCAGGTTTACCTGACGTGTGAAAGCCCCATGCTTTGAAAGTACACAGTAACAAAGAAACCGATGACTTTTATAAAAAGGTGTCATGTGTGTCTCTTACTTTGCACAAAAAGTGCCAGAGATGACTTCATTTGCAGTCACTTGAAAAGTAGGGATTCTCCAATAAATGGTAAATGGTTGAAATAAATCTGAAGAAATGCATGACATACCTGTGTGTGTGTGTGTGTGTACGCATGTATGTATATATAGGGAGAGAGAGAGCGTCAATATAAACAGACTTTATTTCAATCAAGCTGTCTTTTCTATCCTTCAGGAGCAGAATGTTCTGATCATCAGCGCTCCAGAATGTAGTGTTTTCTTGGCAAGCATCACATATTGTGATGTTTTAGCTAAAAGTTCCATATCCTATAGACTGATATATTCCTCTGTACTTGTACCTTGGGGATTCATCAAAACCTGGCATCATAAGCAGCTTTCTACTGCCACAGACTGGACAGCGAAACAATTTAAAATATCCCAGAAAAAGAAAATAAGCATGCTTAATCAGAGCTTTCTGGACAGGAAGGACATTTGAGCAAGTGAGGAATGAGCACTGCTTTTGTTAATTTGCATAGGCAGAATAGAGACTTCTGGGAAAAGGCCGAAATTACAGTCACAGAAAATGGCTGCATCTATAGAGAACGCTAAGAAGTGTTGGCAGCTTTTCCTCTGACCCTGGCCACTTTTACAAGCAATCCTATGATAGTCAGCAGGACCCACCCTAAAAAGGAAGGGGCATCCACTTGGACCCTTTCCACCTTTTCTAAATCTCGCCTGATCGAGCCTGATTGAGCACTGATTGAGCAGATAAGCACATGTCATTCTCATTTCAGAAAGGTATTGGTTAGCTTGCTGCTAGCAGCTCAGTTATGTTATGATGTTAGAGGCTATGCAAGGAATGCTTTAGTCCAGCGATATGCAGTTTTTATTGCGCCTTGCATTCAGCAGGAAGATCTTTAGCTTGAATCTGTGGCCTAGGTATTCACCTTGGTATTTCTTTTGGCACAAAGTGAAGGAGTATTTAAGAGAAAATGCACAATGTGTTTCTTATGTTGTTATGAACAACTTGTTACTCTTTCTCATTAAGCTTCAGCCACTGAAGAAATATATAAATAAGGGCTGACTTCCTGTAAGACGTGTCCAAAGCTGGGACGGAATAAAAGGAGACACTTGTAAATGATAGTGCTATCGTTTGAGAAAGGGTAAGTTGAGACTGACTTTCATGCGTATTCACAGACCAAGCATCATAAAGATACCAGCATGATCTTCATTGCGGGCTTAGAGCCGGTATTAGCTTTTGAGAGGTAAGAGGATTTTGAGGGCTCGTTGGTCTAGGGGTATGATTCTCGCTTTGGGTGCGAGAGGTCCCGGGTTCAAATCCCGGACGAGCCCTTTTCTTGGTACTCTTTTCAAGTTGTTTTGAAGTTTGCGTTTCAAAACCAACATCAATTTTTTCTTTGCAGTAGTGGATAATTCTTTGCTAGAGTCTCATGCTTCAGCCCTGCCCAGTCTGAGCTAATACCAAACATCTGGTCTTGCATGGCATGTACGAGCGTTCAGCTAGGGATGTCGGGCAGGTTGCATGAAAGAAATCTAAAGCCAGAGGCCCATGGAATAGCCAGTTCGGAGCAGTTTCATTACAGAAAAATCAACTGTAGGTATCTGTTTCTGTAGTGTAGTGGTTATCACGTTTGCCTCACACGCGAAAGGTCCCCGGTTCGAAACCGGGCAGAAACAGTTGTTATATTGTGTTGGCTACAATGTTGATAGGTGCCGTTTTGCCATGGAATTGTCCAAGCCCTGAAGATTATTTCATGCAATCTCGTTCCAAGAAAGGGAATTCTCTCAAAACACTAAAGTAATCGGCGTGTGGATGTATCTGTTGGTTCTCAGACCTTGCTTTCAAAAGAGCCCTGCAATCGGTTCACTGCTCACCTAGAACAAGCATTAACATGGAGAATTGTTGGCACCAACAGGAATCTTATTTTAGTGGAGTGTTTCTGGCTTTGAGTGCAGAGGCCCTCGGCTCAATTCCAAGATGATCCTTCTCAAGGTGATGATACAAATGCATTGTCACCTTTACGTTTAATGTCAGAATCATTTATTTCCAGTTGGTGGTGTAAGAATGTTTGCAACAGTATGGCGATTTTTCCTAGCCATGCATGAATGAAAGCATATCACTCGCCTTTAGGTGTTTTTCTAATACATTGATATTTGCATCTGCCTTCCTAGCCTGCATGTTTGACTATCTTACAGGCTGCATGTAATAAGTATCACATCAGGGCCCTTCTTCTACTCAATTCACAACTGTTCTATCACGACATAGATAAGAAAGCTGCATCTGCTTTTGTTGTGTAGTGGTAATCAGGTTTACCTGACGTGTGAAAGCCCCATGCTTTGAAAGTACACAGTAACAAAGAAACCGATGACTTTTATAAAAAGGTGTCATGTGTGTCTCTTACTTTGCACAAAAAGTGCCAGAGATGACTTCATTTGCAGTCACTTGAAAAGTAGGGATTCTCCAATAAATGGTAAATGGTTGAAACAAATCTGAAGAAATGCATGACATACCTGTGTGTGTGTGTGTATGCATGTATGTATATATAGGGAGAGAGAGAGCGTCAATATAAACAGACTTTATTTCAATCAAGCTGTCTTTTCTATCCTTCAGGAGCAGAATGTTCTGATCATCAGCGCTCCAGAATGTAGTGTTTTCTTGGCAAGCATCACATATTGTGATGTGTTAGCTAAAAGTTCCATATCCTACAGACCGATATATTCCTCTGTACTTGTACCTTGGGGATTCATCAAAACCTGGCATCATAAGCAGCTTTCTACTGCCACAGACTGGACAGCGAAACAATTTAAAATATCCCAGAAAAAGAAAATAAGCATGCTTAATCAGAGCTTTCTGGACAGGAAGGACATTTGAGCAAGTGAGGAATAAGCACTGCTTTTGTTAATTTGCATAGGCAGAATAGAGACTTCTGGGAAAAGGCCGAAATTACAGTCACAGAAAATGGCTGCATCTATAGAGAACGCTAAGAAGTGTTGGCAGCTTTTCCTCTGACCCTGGCCACTTTTACAAGCAATCCTATGATAGTCAGCAGGACCCACCCTAAAAAGGAAGGGGCATCCACTTGGACCCTTTCCACCTTTTCTAAATCGAGCCTGATTGAGCACTGATTGAGCAGATAAGCACATGTCATTCTCATTTCAGAAAGGTATTGGTTAGCTTGCTGCTAGCAGCTCAGTTATGTTATGATGTTAGAGGCTATGCAAGGAATGCTTTAGTCCAGCGATATGCAGTTTTTATTGCGCCTTGCATTCAGCAGGAAGATCTTTAGCTTGAATCTGTGGCCTAGGTATTCACCTTGGTATTTCTTTTGGCACAAAGTGAAGGAGTATTTAAGAGAAAATGCACAATGTGTTTCTTATGTTGTTATGAACAACTTGTTACTCTTTCTCATTAAGCTTCAGCCACTGAAGAAATATATAAATAAGGGCTGACTTCCTGTAAGACGTGTCCAAAGCTGGGACGGAATAAAAGGAGACACTTGTAAATGATAGTGCTATCGTTTGAGAAAGGGTAAGTTGAGACTGACTTTCATGCGTATTCACAGACCAAGCATCATAAAGATACCAGCATGATCTTCATTGCGGGCTTAGAGCCGGTATTAGCTTTTGAGAGGTAAGAGGATTTTGAGGGCTCGTTGGTCTAGGGGTATGATTCTCGCTTTGGGTGCGAGAGGTCCCGGGTTCAAATCCCGGACGAGCCCTTTTCTTGGTACTCTTTTCAAGTTGTTTTGAAGTTTGCGTTTCAAAACCAACATCAATTTTTTCTTTGCAGTAGTGGATAATTCTTTGCTAGAGTCTCATGCTTCAGCCCTGCCCAGTCTGAGCTAATACCAAACATCTGGTCTTGCATGGCATGTACGAGCGTTCAGCTAGGGATGTCGGGCAGGTTGCATGAAAGAAATCTAAAGCCAGAGGCCCATGGAATAGCCAGTTCGGAGCAGTTTCATTACAGAAAAATCAACTGTAGGTATCTGTTTCTGTAGTGTAGTGGTTATCACGTTTGCCTCACACGCGAAAGGTCCCCGGTTCGAAACCGGGCAGAAACAGTTGTTATATTGTGTTGGCTACAATGTTGATAGGTGCCGTTTTGCCATGGAATTGTCCAAGCCCTGAAGATTATTTCATGCAATCTCGTTCCAAGAAAGGGAATTCTCTCAAAACACTAAAGTAATCGGCGTGTGGATGTATCTGTTGGTTCTCAGACCTTGCTTTCAAAAGAGCCCTGCAATCGGTTCACTGCTCACCTAGAACAAGCATTAACATGGAGAATTGTTGGCACCAACAGGAATCTTATTTTAGTGGAGTGTTTCTGGCTTTGAGTGCAGAGGCCCTCGGCTCAATTCCAAGATGATCCTTCTCAAGGTGATGATACAAATGCATTGTCACCTTTACGTTTAATGTCAGAATCATTTATTTCCAGTTGGTGGTGTAAGAATGTTTGCAACAGTATGGCGATTTTTCCTAGCCATGCATGAATGAAAGCATATCACTCGCCTTTAGGTGTTTTTCTAATACATTGATATTTGCATCTTCCTTCCTAGCCTGCATGTTTGACTATCTTACAGGCTGCATGTAATAAGTATCACATCAGGGCCCTTCTTCTACTCAATTCACAACTGTTCTATCACGACATAGATAAGAAAGCTGCATCTGCTTTTGTTGTGTAGTGGTAATCAGGTTTACCTGACGTGTGAAAGCCCCATGCTTTGAAAGTACACAGTAACAAAGAAACCGATGACTTTTATAAAAAGGTGTCATGTGTGTCTCTTACTTTGCACAAAAAGTGCCAGAGATGACTTCATTTGCAGTCACTTGAAAAGTAGGGATTCTCCAATAAATGGTAAATGGTTGAAATAAATCTGAAGAAATGCATGACATACCTGTGTGTGTGTGTGTGTGTACGCATGTATGTATATATAGGGAGAGAGAGAGCGTCAATATAAACAGACTTTATTTCAATCAAGCTGTCTTTTCTATCCTTCAGGAGCAGAATGTTCTGATCATCAGCGCTCCAGAATGTAGTGTTTTCTTGGCAAGCATCACATATTGTGATGTTTTAGCTAAAAGTTCCATATCCTAGAGACTGATATATTCCTCTGTACTTGTACCTTGGGGATTCATCAAAACCTGGCATCATAAGCAGCTTTCTACTGCCACAGACTGGACAGCGAAACAATTTAAAATATCCCAGAAAAAGAAAATAAGCATGCTTAATCAGAGCTTTCTGGACAGGAAGGACATTTGAGCAAGTGAGGAATGAGCACTGCTTTTGTTAATTTGCATAGGCAGAATAGAGACTTCTGGGAAAAGGCCGAAATTACAGTCACAGAAAATGGCTGCATCTATAGAGAACGCTAAGAAGTGTTGGCAGCTTTTCCTCTGACCCTGGCCACTTTTACAAGCAATCCTATGATAGTCAGCAGGACCCACCCTAAAAAGGAAGGGGCATCCACTTGGACCCTTTCCACCTTTTCTAAATCTCGCCTGATCGAGCCTGATTGAGCACTGATTGAGCAGATAAGCACATGTCATTCTCATTTCAGAAAGGTATTGGTTAGCTTGCTGCTAGCAGCTCAGTTATGTTATGATGTTAGAGGCTATGCAAGGAATGCTTTAGTCCAGCGATATGCAGTTTTTATTGCGCCTTGCATTCAGCAGGAAGATCTTTAGCTTGAATCTGTGGCCTAGGTATTCACCTTGGTATTTCTTTTGGCACAAAGTGAAGGAGTATTTAAGAGAAAATGCACAATGTGTTTCTTATGTTGTTATGAACAACTTGTTACTCTTTCTCATTAAGCTTCAGCCACTGAAGAAATATATAAATAAGGGCTGACTTCCTGTAAGACGTGTCCAAAGCTGGGACGGAATAAAAGGAGACACTTGTAAATGATAGTGCTATCGTTTGAGAAAGGGTAAGTTGAGACTGACTTTCATGCGTATTCACAGACCAAGCATCATAAAGATACCAGCATGATCTTCATTGCGGGCTTAGAGCCGGTATTAGCTTTTGAGAGGTAAGAGGATTTTGAGGGCTCGTTGGTCTAGGGGTATGATTCTCGCTTTGGGTGCGAGAGGTCCCGGGTTCAAATCCCGGACGAGCCCTTTTCTTGGTACTCTTTTCAAGTTGTTTTGAAGTTTGCGTTTCAAAACCAACATCAATTTTTTCTTTGCAGTAGTGGATAATTCTTTGCTAGAGTCTCATGCTTCAGCCCTGCCCAGTCTGAGCTAATACCAAACATCTGGTCTTGCATGGCATGTACGAGCGTTCAGCTAGGGATGTCGGGCAGGTTGCATGAAAGAAATCTAAAGCCAGAGGCCCATGGAATAGCCAGTTCGGAGCAGTTTCATTACAGAAAAATCAACTGTAGGTATCTGTTTCTGTAGTGTAGTGGTTATCACGTTTGCCTCACACGCGAAAGGTCCCCGGTTCGAAACCGGGCAGAAACAGTTGTTATATTGTGTTGGCTACAATGTTGATAGGTGCCGTTTTGCCATGGAATTGTCCAAGCCCTGAAGATTATTTCATGCAATCTCGTTCCAAGAAAGGGAATTCTCTCAAAACACTAAAGTAATCGGCGTGTGGATGTATCTGTTGGTTCTCAGACCTTGCTTTCAAAAGAGCCCTGCAATCGGTTCACTGCTCACCTAGAACAAGCATTAACATGGAGAATTGTTGGCACCAACAGGAATCTTATTTTAGTGGAGTGTTTCTGGCTTTGAGTGCAGAGGCCCTCGGCTCAATTCCAAGATGATCCTTCTCAAGGTGATGATACAAATGCATTGTCACCTTTACGTTTAATGTCAGAATCATTTATTTCCAGTTGGTGGTGTAAGAATGTTTGCAACAGTATGGCGATTTTTCCTAGCCATGCATGAATGAAAGCATATCACTCGCCTTTAGGTGTTTTTCTAATACATTGATATTTGCATCTGCCTTCCTAGCCTGCATGTTTGACTATCTTACAGGCTGCATGTAATAAGTATCACATCAGGGCCCTTCTTCTACTCAATTCACAACTGTTCTATCACGACATAGATAAGAAAGCTGCATCTGCTTTTGTTGTGTAGTGGTAATCAGGTTTACCTGACGTGTGAAAGCCCCATGCTTTGAAAGTACACAGTAACAAAGAAACCGATGACTTTTATAAAAAGGTGTCATGTGTGTCTCTTACTTTGCACAAAAAGTGCCAGAGATGACTTCATTTGCAGTCACTTGAAAAGTAGGGATTCTCCAATAAATGGTAAATGGTTGAAACAAATCTGAAGAAATGCATGACATACCTGTGTGTGTGTGTGTATGCATGTATGTATATATAGGGAGAGAGAGAGCGTCAATATAAACAGACTTTATTTCAATCAAGCTGTCTTTTCTATCCTTCAGGAGCAGAATGTTCTGATCATCAGCGCTCCAGAATGTAGTGTTTTCTTGGCAAGCATCACATATTGTGATGTGTTAGCTAAAAGTTCCATATCCTACAGACCGATATATTCCTCTGTACTTGTACCTTGGGGATTCATCAAAACCTGGCATCATAAGCAGCTTTCTACTGCCACAGACTGGACAGCGAAACAATTTAAAATATCCCAGAAAAAGAAAATAAGCATGCTTAATCAGAGCTTTCTGGACAGGAAGGACATTTGAGCAAGTGAGGAATAAGCACTGCTTTTGTTAATTTGCATAGGCAGAATAGAGACTTCTGGGAAAAGGCCGAAATTACAGTCACAGAAAATGGCTGCATCTATAGAGAACGCTAAGAAGTGTTGGCAGCTTTTCCTCTGACCCTGGCCACTTTTACAAGCAATCCTATGATAGTCAGCAGGACCCACCCTAAAAAGGAAGGGGCATCCACTTGGACCCTTTCCACCTTTTCTAAATCGAGCCTGATTGAGCACTGATTGAGCAGATAAGCACATGTCATTCTCATTTCAGAAAGGTATTGGTTAGCTTGCTGCTAGCAGCTCAGTTATGTTATGATGTTAGAGGCTATGCAAGGAATGCTTTAGTCCAGCGATATGCAGTTTTTATTGCGCCTTGCATTCAGCAGGAAGATCTTTAGCTTGAATCTGTGGCCTAGGTATTCACCTTGGTATTTCTTTTGGCACAAAGTGAAGGAGTATTTAAGAGAAAATGCACAATGTGTTTCTTATGTTGTTATGAACAACTTGTTACTCTTTCTCATTAAGCTTCAGCCACTGAAGAAATATATAAATAAGGGCTGACTTCCTGTAAGACGTGTCCAAAGCTGGGACGGAATAAAAGGAGACACTTGTAAATGATAGTGCTATCGTTTGAGAAAGGGTAAGTTGAGACTGACTTTCATGCGTATTCACAGACCAAGCATCATAAAGATACCAGCATGATCTTCATTGCGGGCTTAGAGCCGGTATTAGCTTTTGAGAGGTAAGAGGATTTTGAGGGCTCGTTGGTCTAGGGGTATGATTCTCGCTTTGGGTGCGAGAGGTCCCGGGTTCAAATCCCGGACGAGCCCTTTTCTTGGTACTCTTTTCAAGTTGTTTTGAAGTTTGCGTTTCAAAACCAACATCAATTTTTTCTTTGCAGTAGTGGATAATTCTTTGCTAGAGTCTCATGCTTCAGCCCTGCCCAGTCTGAGCTAATACCAAACATCTGGTCTTGCATGGCATGTACGAGCGTTCAGCTAGGGATGTCGGGCAGGTTGCATGAAAGAAATCTAAAGCCAGAGGCCCATGGAATAGCCAGTTCGGAGCAGTTTCATTACAGAAAAATCAACTGTAGGTATCTGTTTCTGTAGTGTAGTGGTTATCACGTTTGCCTCACACGCGAAAGGTCCCCGGTTCGAAACCGGGCAGAAACAGTTGTTATATTGTGTTGGCTACAATGTTGATAGGTGCCGTTTTGCCATGGAATTGTCCAAGCCCTGAAGATTATTTCATGCAATCTCGTTCCAAGAAAGGGAATTCTCTCAAAACACTAAAGTAATCGGCGTGTGGATGTATCTGTTGGTTCTCAGACCTTGCTTTCAAAAGAGCCCTGCAATCGGTTCACTGCTCACCTAGAACAAGCATTAACATGGAGAATTGTTGGCACCAACAGGAATCTTATTTTAGTGGAGTGTTTCTGGCTTTGAGTGCAGAGGCCCTCGGCTCAATTCCAAGATGATCCTTCTCAAGGTGATGATACAAATGCATTGTCACCTTTACGTTTAATGTCAGAATCATTTATTTCCAGTTGGTGGTGTAAGAATGTTTGCAACAGTATGGCGATTTTTCCTAGCCATGCATGAATGAAAGCATATCACTCGCCTTTAGGTGTTTTTCTAATACATTGATATTTGCATCTTCCTTCCTAGCCTGCATGTTTGACTATCTTACAGGCTGCATGTAATAAGTATCACATCAGGGCCCTTCTTCTACTCAATTCACAACTGTTCTATCACGACATAGATAAGAAAGCTGCATCTGCTTTTGTTGTGTAGTGGTAATCAGGTTTACCTGACGTGTGAAAGCCCCATGCTTTGAAAGTACACAGTAACAAAGAAACCGATGACTTTTATAAAAAGGTGTCATGTGTGTCTCTTACTTTGCACAAAAAGTGCCAGAGATGACTTCATTTGCAGTCACTTGAAAAGTAGGGATTCTCCAATAAATGGTAAATGGTTGAAACAAATCTGAAGAAATGCATGACATACCTGTGTGTGTGTGTGTGTGTACGCATGTATGTATATATAGGGAGAGAGAGAGCGTCAATATAAACAGACTTTATTTCAATCAAGCTGTCTTTTCTATCCTTCAGGAGCAGAATGTTCTGATCATCAGCGCTCCAGAATGTAGTGTTTTCTTGGCAAGCATCACATATTGTGATGTTTTAGCTAAAAGTTCCATATCCTAGAGACTGATATATTCCTCTGTACTTGTACCTTGGGGATTCATCAAAACCTGGCATCATAAGCAGCTTTCTACTGCCACAGACTGGACAGCGAAACAATTTAAAATATCCCAGAAAAAGAAAATAAGCATGCTTAATCAGAGCTTTCTGGACAGGAAGGACATTTGAGCAAGTGAGGAATAAGCACTGCTTTTGTTAATTTGCATAGGCAGAATAGAGACTTCTGGGAAAAGGCCGAAATTACAGTCACAGAAAATGGCTGCATCTATAGAGAACGCTAAGAAGTGTTGGCAGCTTTTCCTCTGACCCTGGCCACTTTTACAAGCAATCCTATGATAGTCAGCAGGACCCACCCTAAAAAGGAAGGGGCATCCACTTGGACCCTTTCCACCTTTTCTAAATCTCGCCTGATCGAGCCTGATTGAGCACTGATTGAGCAGATAAGCACATGTCATTCTCATTTCAGAAAGGTATTGGTTAGCTTGCTGCTAGCAGCTCAGTTATGTTATGATGTTAGAGGCTATGCAAGGAATGCTTTAGTCCAGCGATATGCAGTTTTTATTGCGCCTTGCATTCAGCAGGAAGATCTTTAGCTTGAATCTGTGGCCTAGGTATTCACCTTGGTATTTCTTTTGGCACAAAGTGAAGGAGTATTTAAGAGAAAATGCACAATGTGTTTCTTATGTTGTTATGAACAACTTGTTACTCTTTCTCATTAAGCTTCAGCCACTGAAGAAATATATAAATAAGGGCTGACTTCCTGTAAGACGTGTCCAAAGCTGGGACGGAATAAAAGGAGACACTTGTAAATGATAGTGCTATCGTTTGAGAAAGGGTAAGTTGAGACTGACTTTCATGCGTATTCACAGACCAAGCATCATAAAGATACCAGCATGATCTTCATTGCGGGCTTAGAGCCGGTATTAGCTTTTGAGAGGTAAGAGGATTTTGAGGGCTCGTTGGTCTAGGGGTATGATTCTCGCTTTGGGTGCGAGAGGTCCCGGGTTCAAATCCCGGACGAGCCCTTTTCTTGGTACTCTTTTCAAGTTGTTTTGAAGTTTGCGTTTCAAAACCAACATCAATTTTTTCTTTGCAGTAGTGGATAATTCTTTGCTAGAGTCTCATGCTTCAGCCCTGCCCAGTCTGAGCTAATACCAAACATCTGGTCTTGCATGGCATGTACGAGCGTTCAGCTAGGGATGTCGGGCAGGTTGCATGAAAGAAATCTAAAGCCAGAGGCCCATGGAATAGCCAGTTCGGAGCAGTTTCATTACAGAAAAATCAACTGTAGGTATCTGTTTCTGTAGTGTAGTGGTTATCACGTTTGCCTCACACGCGAAAGGTCCCCGGTTCGAAACCGGGCAGAAACAGTTGTTATATTGTGTTGGCTACAATGTTGATAGGTGCCGTTTTGCCATGGAATTGTCCAAGCCCTGAAGATTATTTCATGCAATCTCGTTCCAAGAAAGGGAATTCTCTCAAAACACTAAAGTAATCGGCGTGTGGATGTATCTGTTGGTTCTCAGACCTTGCTTTCAAAAGAGCCCTGCAATCGGTTCACTGCTCACCTAGAACAAGCATTAACATGGAGAATTGTTGGCACCAACAGGAATCTTATTTTAGTGGAGTGTTTCTGGCTTTGAGTGCAGAGGCCCTCGGCTCAATTCCAAGATGATCCTTCTCAAGGTGATGATACAAATGCATTGTCACCTTTACGTTTAATGTCAGAATCATTTATTTCCAGTTGGTGGTGTAAGAATGTTTGCAACAGTATGGCGATTTTTCCTAGCCATGCATGAATGAAAGCATATCACTCGCCTTTAGGTGTTTTTCTAATACATTGATATTTGCATCTTCCTTCCTAGCCTGCATGTTTGACTATCTTACAGGCTGCATGTAATAAGTATCACATCAGGGCCCTTCTTCTACTCAATTCACAACTGTTCTATCACGACATAGATAAGAAAGCTGCATCTGCTTTTGTTGTGTAGTGGTAATCAGGTTTACCTGACGTGTGAAAGCCCCATGCTTTGAAAGTACACAGTAACAAAGAAACCGATGACTTTTATAAAAAGGTGTCATGTGTGTCTCTTACTTTGCACAAAAAGTGCCAGAGATGACTTCATTTGCAGTCACTTGAAAAGTAGGGATTCTCCAATAAATGGTAAATGGTTGAAACAAATCTGAAGAAATGCATGACATACCTGTGTGTGTGTGTGTGTGTACGCATGTATGTATATATAGGGAGAGAGAGAGCGTCAATATAAACAGACTTTATTTCAATCAAGCTGTCTTTTCTATCCTTCAGGAGCAGAATGTTCTGATCATCAGCGCTCCAGAATGTAGTGTTTTCTTGGCAAGCATCACATATTGTGATGTTTTAGCTAAAAGTTCCATATCCTAGAGACTGATATATTCCTCTGTACTTGTACCTTGGGGATTCATCAAAACCTGGCATCATAAGCAGCTTTCTACTGCCACAGACTGGACAGCGAAACAATTTAAAATATCCCAGAAAAAGAAAATAAGCATGCTTAATCAGAGCTTTCTGGACAGGAAGGACATTTGAGCAAGTGAGGAATAAGCACTGCTTTTGTTAATTTGCATAGGCAGAATAGAGACTTCTGGGAAAAGGCCGAAATTACAGTCACAGAAAATGGCTGCATCTATAGAGAACGCTAAGAAGTGTTGGCAGCTTTTCCTCTGACCCTGGCCACTTTTACAAGCAATCCTATGATAGTCAGCAGGACCCATCCTAAAAAGGAAGGGGCATCCACTTGGACCCTTTCCACCTTTTCTAAATCTCGCCTGATCGAGCCTGATTGAGCACTGATTGAGCAGATAAGCACATGTCATTCTCATTTCAGAAAGGTATTGGTTAGCTTGCTGCTAGCAGCTCAGTTATGTTATGATGTTAGAGGCTATGCAAGGAATGCTTTAGTCCAGCGATATGCAGTTTTTATTGCGCCTTGCATTCAGCAGGAAGATCTTTAGCTTGAATCTGTGGCCTAGGTATTCACCTTGGTATTTCTTTTGGCACAAAGTGAAGGAGTATTTAAGAGAAAATGCACAATGTGTTTCTTATGTTGTTATGAACAACTTGTTACTCTTTCTCATTAAGCTTCAGCCACTGAAGAAATATATAAATAAGGGCTGACTTCCTGTAAGACGTGTCCAAAGCTGGGACGGAATAAAAGGAGACACTTGTAAATGATAGTGCTATCGTTTGAGAAAGGGTAAGTTGAGACTGACTTTCATGCGTATTCACAGACCAAGCATCATAAAGATACCAGCATGATCTTCATTGCGGGCTTAGAGCCGGTATTAGCTTTTGAGAGGTAAGAGGATTTTGAGGGCTCGTTGGTCTAGGGGTATGATTCTCGCTTTGGGTGCGAGAGGTCCCGGGTTCAAATCCCGGACGAGCCCTTTTCTTGGTACTCTTTTCAAGTTGTTTTGAAGTTTGCGTTTCAAAACCAACATCAATTTTTTCTTTGCAGTAGTGGATAATTCTTTGCTAGAGTCTCATGCTTCAGCCCTGCCCAGTCTGAGCTAATACCAAACATCTGGTCTTGCATGGCATGTACGAGCGTTCAGCTAGGGATGTCGGGCAGGTTGCATGAAAGAAATCTAAAGCCAGAGGCCCATGGAATAGCCAGTTCGGAGCAGTTTCATTACAGAAAAATCAACTGTAGGTATCTGTTTCTGTAGTGTAGTGGTTATCACGTTTGCCTCACACGCGAAAGGTCCCCGGTTCGAAACCGGGCAGAAACAGTTGTTATATTGTGTTGGCTACAATGTTGATAGGTGCCGTTTTGCCATGGAATTGTCCAAGCCCTGAAGATTATTTCATGCAATCTCGTTCCAAGAAAGGGAATTCTCTCAAAACACTAAAGTAATCGGCGTGTGGATGTATCTGTTGGTTCTCAGACCTTGCTTTCAAAAGAGCCCTGCAATCGGTTCACTGCTCACCTAGAACAAGCATTAACATGGAGAATTGTTGGCACCAACAGGAATCTTATTTTAGTGGAGTGTTTCTGGCTTTGAGTGCAGAGGCCCTCGGCTCAATTCCAAGATGATCCTTCTCAAGGTGATGATACAAATGCATTGTCACCTTTACGTTTAATGTCAGAATCATTTATTTCCAGTTGGTGGTGTAAGAATGTTTGCAACAGTATGGCGATTTTTCCTAGCCATGCATGAATGAAAGCATATCACTCGCCTTTAGGTGTTTTTCTAATACATTGATATTTGCATCTTCCTTCCTAGCCTGCATGTTTGACTATCTTACAGGCTGCATGTAATAAGTATCACATCAGGGCCCTTCTTCTACTCAATTCACAACTGTTCTATCACGACATAGATAAGAAAGCTGCATCTGCTTTTGTTGTGTAGTGGTAATCAGGTTTACCTGACGTGTGAAAGCCCCATGCTTTGAAAGTACACAGTAACAAAGAAACCGATGACTTTTATAAAAAGGTGTCATGTGTGTCTCTTACTTTGCACAAAAAGTGCCAGAGATGACTTCATTTGCAGTCACTTGAAAAGTAGGGATTCTCCAATAAATGGTAAATGGTTGAAACAAATCTGAAGAAATGCATGACATACCTGTGTGTGTGTGTGTGTGTACGCATGTATGTATATATAGGGAGAGAGAGAGCGTCAATATAAACAGACTTTATTTCAATCAAGCTGTCTTTTCTATCCTTCAGGAGCAGAATGTTCTGATCATCAGCGCTCCAGAATGTAGTGTTTTCTTGGCAAGCATCACATATTGTGATGTTTTAGCTAAAAGTTCCATATCCTAGAGACTGATATATTCCTCTGTACTTGTACCTTGGGGATTCATCAAAACCTGGCATCATAAGCAGCTTTCTACTGCCACAGACTGGACAGCGAAACAATTTAAAATATCCCAGAAAAAGAAAATAAGCATGCTTAATCAGAGCTTTCTGGACAGGAAGGACATTTGAGCAAGTGAGGAATAAGCACTGCTTTTGTTAATTTGCATAGGCAGAATAGAGACTTCTGGGAAAAGGCCGAAATTACAGTCACAGAAAATGGCTGCATCTATAGAGAACGCTAAGAAGTGTTGGCAGCTTTTCCTCTGACCCTGGCCACTTTTACAAGCAATCCTATGATAGTCAGCAGGACCCATCCTAAAAAGGAAGGGGCATCCACTTGGACCCTTTCCACCTTTTCTAAATCTCGCCTGATCGAGCCCTGATCGAGCCGATAAGCACATGTCATTCTCATTTCAGAAAGGTATTGGTTAGCTTGCTGCTAGCAGCTCAGTTATGTTATGATGTTAGAGGCTATGCAAGGAATGCTTTAGTCCAGCGATATGCAGTTTTTATTGCGCCTTGCATTCAGCAGGAAGATCTTTAGCTTGAATCTGTGGCCTAGGTATTCACCTTGGTATTTTTTTTGGCACAAAGTGAAGGAGTATTTGAGAGAAAATGCACAATGTGTTTCTTATGTTGTTATGAACAACTTGTTACTCTTTCTCATTAAGCTTCAGCCACTGCAGAAATATATAAATAAGGGCTGACTTCCTGTAAGACGTGTCCAAAGCTGGGACGGAATAAAAGGAGACACTTGTAAATGATAGTGCTATCGTTTGAGAAAGGGTAAGTTGAGACTGACTTTCATGCGTATTCACAGACCAAGCATCATAAAGATACCAGCATGATCTTCATTGCGGGCTTAGAGCCGGTATTAGCTTTTGAGAGGTAAGAGGATTTTGAGGGCTCGTTGGTCTAGGGGTATGATTCTCGCTTTGGGTGCGAGAGGTCCCAGGTTCAAATCCCGGACGAGCCCTTTTCTTGGTACTCTTTTCAAGTTGTTTTGAAGTTTGCGTTTCAAAACCAACATCAATTTTTTCTTTGCAGTAGTGGATAATTCTTTGCTAGAGTCTCATGCTTCAGCCCTGCCCAGTCTGAGCTAATACCAAACATCTGGTCTTGCATGGCATGTACGAGCGTTCAGCTAGGGATGTCGGGCAGGTTGCATGAAAGAAATCTAAAGCCAGAGGCCCATGGAATAGCCAGTTCGGAGCAGTTTCATTACAGAAAAATCAACTGTAGGTATCTGTTTCTGTAGTGTAGTGGTTATCACGTTCGCCTCACACGCGAAAGGTCCCCGGTTCGAAACCGGGCAGAAACAGTTGTTATATTGTGTTGGCTACAATGTTGATAGGTGCCGTTTTGCCATGGAATTGTCCAAGCCCTGAAGATTATTTCATGCAATCTCGTTCCAAGAAAGGGAATTCTCTCAAAACACTAAAGTAATCGGCGTGTGGATGTATCTGTTGGTTCTCAGACCTTGCTTTCAAAAGAGCCCTGCAATCGGTTCACTGCTCACCTAGAACAAGCATTAACATGGAGAATTGTTGGCACCAACAGGAATCTTATTTTAGTGGAGTGTTTCTGGCTTTGAGTGCAGAGGCCCTCGGCTCAATTCCAAGATGATCCTTCTCAGGGTGATGATACAAATGCATTGTCACCTTTACGTTTAATGTCAGAATCATTTATTTCCAGTTGGTGGTGTAAGAATGTTTGCAACAGTATGGCGATTTTTCCTAGCCATGCATGAATGAAAGCATATCACTCGCCTTTAGGTGTTTTTCTAATACATTGATATTTGCATCTGCCTTCCTAGCCTGCATGTTTGACTATCTTACAGGCTGCATGTAATAAGTATCACATCAGGGCCCTTCTTCTACTCAATTCACAACTGTTCTATCACGACATAGATAAGAAAGCTGCATCTGCTTTTGTTGTGTAGTGGTAATCAGGTTTACCTGACGTGTGAAAGCCCCATGCTTTGAAAGTACACAGTAACAAAGAAACCGATGACTTTTATAAAAAGGTGTCATGTGTGTCTCTTACTTTGCACAAAAAGTGCCAGAGATGACTTCATTTGCAGTCACTTGAAAAGTAGGGATTCTCCAATAAATGGTAAATGGTTGAAACAAATCTGAAGAAATGCATGACATACCTGTGTGTGTGTGTGTATGCATGTATGTATATATAGGGAGAGAGAGAGCGTCAATATAAACAGACTTTATTTCAATCAAGCTGTCTTTTCTATCCTTCAGGAGCAGAATGTTCTGATCATCAGCGCTCCAGAATGTAGTGTTTTCTTGGCAAGCATCACATATTGTGATGTGTTAGCTAAAAGTTCCATATCCTACAGACCGATATATTCCTCTGTACTTGTACCTTGGGGATTCATCAAAACCTGGCATCATAAGCAGCTTTCTACTGCCACAGACTGGACAGCGAAACAATTTAAAATATCCCAGAAAAAGAAAATAAGCATGCTTAATCAGAGCTTTCTGGACAGGAAGGACATTTGAGCAAGTGAGGAATAAGCACTGCTTTTGTTAATTTGCATAGGCAGAATAGAGACTTCTGGGAAAAGGCCGAAATTACAGTCACAGAAAATGGCTGCATCTATAGAGAACGCTAAGAAGTGTTGGCAGCTTTTCCTCTGACCCTGGCCACTTTTACAAGCAATCCTATGATAGTCAGCAGGACCCACCCTAAAAAGGAAGGGGCATCCACTTGGACCCTTTCCACCTTTTCTAAATCGAGCCTGATTGAGCACTGATTGAGCAGATAAGCACATGTCATTCTCATTTCAGAAAGGTATTGGTTAGCTTGCTGCTAGCAGCTCAGTTATGTTATGATGTTAGAGGCTATGCAAGGAATGCTTTAGTCCAGCGATATGCAGTTTTTATTGCGCCTTGCATTCAGCAGGAAGATCTTTAGCTTGAATCTGTGGCCTAGGTATTCACCTTGGTATTTCTTTTGGCACAAAGTGAAGGAGTATTTAAGAGAAAATGCACAATGTGTTTCTTATGTTGTTATGAACAACTTGTTACTCTTTCTCATTAAGCTTCAGCCACTGAAGAAATATATAAATAAGGGCTGACTTCCTGTAAGACGTGTCCAAAGCTGGGACGGAATAAAAGGAGACACTTGTAAATGATAGTGCTATCGTTTGAGAAAGGGTAAGTTGAGACTGACTTTCATGCGTATTCACAGACCAAGCATCATAAAGATACCAGCATGATCTTCATTGCGGGCTTAGAGCCGGTATTAGCTTTTGAGAGGTAAGAGGATTTTGAGGGCTCGTTGGTCTAGGGGTATGATTCTCGCTTTGGGTGCGAGAGGTCCCGGGTTCAAATCCCGGACGAGCCCTTTTCTTGGTACTCTTTTCAAGTTGTTTTGAAGTTTGCGTTTCAAAACCAACATCAATTTTTTCTTTGCAGTAGTGGATAATTCTTTGCTAGAGTCTCATGCTTCAGCCCTGCCCAGTCTGAGCTAATACCAAACATCTGGTCTTGCATGGCATGTACGAGCGTTCAGCTAGGGATGTCGGGCAGGTTGCATGAAAGAAATCTAAAGCCAGAGGCCCATGGAATAGCCAGTTCGGAGCAGTTTCATTACAGAAAAATCAACTGTAGGTATCTGTTTCTGTAGTGTAGTGGTTATCACGTTTGCCTCACACGCGAAAGGTCCCCGGTTCGAAACCGGGCAGAAACAGTTGTTATATTGTGTTGGCTACAATGTTGATAGGTGCCGTTTTGCCATGGAATTGTCCAAGCCCTGAAGATTATTTCATGCAATCTCGTTCCAAGAAAGGGAATTCTCTCAAAACACTAAAGTAATCGGCGTGTGGATGTATCTGTTGGTTCTCAGACCTTGCTTTCAAAAGAGCCCTGCAATCGGTTCACTGCTCACCTAGAACAAGCATTAACATGGAGAATTGTTGGCACCAACAGGAATCTTATTTTAGTGGAGTGTTTCTGGCTTTGAGTGCAGAGGCCCTCGGCTCAATTCCAAGATGATCCTTCTCAAGGTGATGATACAAATGCATTGTCACCTTTACGTTTAATGTCAGAATCATTTATTTCCAGTTGGTGGTGTAAGAATGTTTGCAACAGTATGGCGATTTTTCCTAGCCATGCATGAATGAAAGCATATCACTCGCCTTTAGGTGTTTTTCTAATACATTGATATTTGCATCTTCCTTCCTAGCCTGCATGTTTGACTATCTTACAGGCTGCATGTAATAAGTATCACATCAGGGCCCTTCTTCTACTCAATTCACAACTGTTCTATCACGACATAGATAAGAAAGCTGCATCTGCTTTTGTTGTGTAGTGGTAATCAGGTTTACCTGACGTGTGAAAGCCCCATGCTTTGAAAGTACACAGTAACAAAGAAACCGATGACTTTTATAAAAAGGTGTCATGTGTGTCTCTTACTTTGCACAAAAAGTGCCAGAGATGACTTCATTTGCAGTCACTTGAAAAGTAGGGATTCTCCAATAAATGGTAAATGGTTGAAACAAATCTGAAGAAATGCATGACATACCTGTGTGTGTGTGTGTGTGTACGCATGTATGTATATATAGGGAGAGAGAGAGCGTCAATATAAACAGACTTTATTTCAATCAAGCTGTCTTTTCTATCCTTCAGGAGCAGAATGTTCTGATCATCAGCGCTCCAGAATGTAGTGTTTTCTTGGCAAGCATCACATATTGTGATGTTTTAGCTAAAAGTTCCATATCCTAGAGACTGATATATTCCTCTGTACTTGTACCTTGGGGATTCATCAAAACCTGGCATCATAAGCAGCTTTCTACTGCCACAGACTGGACAGCGAAACAATTTAAAATATCCCAGAAAAAGAAAATAAGCATGCTTAATCAGAGCTTTCTGGACAGGAAGGACATTTGAGCAAGTGAGGAATAAGCACTGCTTTTGTTAATTTGCATAGGCAGAATAGAGACTTCTGGGAAAAGGCCGAAATTACAGTCACAGAAAATGGCTGCATCTATAGAGAACGCTAAGAAGTGTTGGCAGCTTTTCCTCTGACCCTGGCCACTTTTACAAGCAATCCTATGATAGTCAGCAGGACCCACCCTAAAAAGGAAGGGGCATCCACTTGGACCCTTTCCACCTTTTCTAAATCTCGCCTGATCGAGCCTGATTGAGCACTGATTGAGCAGATAAGCACATGTCATTCTCATTTCAGAAAGGTATTGGTTAGCTTGCTGCTAGCAGCTCAGTTATGTTATGATGTTAGAGGCTATGCAAGGAATGCTTTAGTCCAGCGATATGCAGTTTTTATTGCGCCTTGCATTCAGCAGGAAGATCTTTAGCTTGAATCTGTGGCCTAGGTATTCACCTTGGTATTTCTTTTGGCACAAAGTGAAGGAGTATTTAAGAGAAAATGCACAATGTGTTTCTTATGTTGTTATGAACAACTTGTTACTCTTTCTCATTAAGCTTCAGCCACTGAAGAAATATATAAATAAGGGCTGACTTCCTGTAAGACGTGTCCAAAGCTGGGACGGAATAAAAGGAGACACTTGTAAATGATAGTGCTATCGTTTGAGAAAGGGTAAGTTGAGACTGACTTTCATGCGTATTCACAGACCAAGCATCATAAAGATACCAGCATGATCTTCATTGCGGGCTTAGAGCCGGTATTAGCTTTTGAGAGGTAAGAGGATTTTGAGGGCTCGTTGGTCTAGGGGTATGATTCTCGCTTTGGGTGCGAGAGGTCCCGGGTTCAAATCCCGGACGAGCCCTTTTCTTGGTACTCTTTTCAAGTTGTTTTGAAGTTTGCGTTTCAAAACCAACATCAATTTTTTCTTTGCAGTAGTGGATAATTCTTTGCTAGAGTCTCATGCTTCAGCCCTGCCCAGTCTGAGCTAATACCAAACATCTGGTCTTGCATGGCATGTACGAGCGTTCAGCTAGGGATGTCGGGCAGGTTGCATGAAAGAAATCTAAAGCCAGAGGCCCATGGAATAGCCAGTTCGGAGCAGTTTCATTACAGAAAAATCAACTGTAGGTATCTGTTTCTGTAGTGTAGTGGTTATCACGTTTGCCTCACACGCGAAAGGTCCCCGGTTCGAAACCGGGCAGAAACAGTTGTTATATTGTGTTGGCTACAATGTTGATAGGTGCCGTTTTGCCATGGAATTGTCCAAGCCCTGAAGATTATTTCATGCAATCTCGTTCCAAGAAAGGGAATTCTCTCAAAACACTAAAGTAATCGGCGTGTGGATGTATCTGTTGGTTCTCAGACCTTGCTTTCAAAAGAGCCCTGCAATCGGTTCACTGCTCACCTAGAACAAGCATTAACATGGAGAATTGTTGGCACCAACAGGAATCTTATTTTAGTGGAGTGTTTCTGGCTTTGAGTGCAGAGGCCCTCGGCTCAATTCCAAGATGATCCTTCTCAAGGTGATGATACAAATGCATTGTCACCTTTACGTTTAATGTCAGAATCATTTATTTCCAGTTGGTGGTGTAAGAATGTTTGCAACAGTATGGCGATTTTTCCTAGCCATGCATGAATGAAAGCATATCACTCGCCTTTAGGTGTTTTTCTAATACATTGATATTTGCATCTTCCTTCCTAGCCTGCATGTTTGACTATCTTACAGGCTGCATGTAATAAGTATCACATCAGGGCCCTTCTTCTACTCAATTCACAACTGTTCTATCACGACATAGATAAGAAAGCTGCATCTGCTTTTGTTGTGTAGTGGTAATCAGGTTTACCTGACGTGTGAAAGCCCCATGCTTTGAAAGTACACAGTAACAAAGAAACCGATGACTTTTATAAAAAGGTGTCATGTGTGTCTCTTACTTTGCACAAAAAGTGCCAGAGATGACTTCATTTGCAGTCACTTGAAAAGTAGGGATTCTCCAATAAATGGTAAATGGTTGAAACAAATCTGAAGAAATGCATGACATACCTGTGTGTGTGTGTGTGTGTACGCATGTATGTATATATAGGGAGAGAGAGAGCGTCAATATAAACAGACTTTATTTCAATCAAGCTGTCTTTTCTATCCTTCAGGAGCAGAATGTTCTGATCATCAGCGCTCCAGAATGTAGTGTTTTCTTGGCAAGCATCACATATTGTGATGTTTTAGCTAAAAGTTCCATATCCTAGAGACTGATATATTCCTCTGTACTTGTACCTTGGGGATTCATCAAAACCTGGCATCATAAGCAGCTTTCTACTGCCACAGACTGGACAGCGAAACAATTTAAAATATCCCAGAAAAAGAAAATAAGCATGCTTAATCAGAGCTTTCTGGACAGGAAGGACATTTGAGCAAGTGAGGAATAAGCACTGCTTTTGTTAATTTGCATAGGCAGAATAGAGACTTCTGGGAAAAGGCCGAAATTACAGTCACAGAAAATGGCTGCATCTATAGAGAACGCTAAGAAGTGTTGGCAGCTTTTCCTCTGACCCTGGCCACTTTTACAAGCAATCCTATGATAGTCAGCAGGACCCATCCTAAAAAGGAAGGGGCATCCACTTGGACCCTTTCCACCTTTTCTAAATCTCGCCTGATCGAGCCTGATTGAGCACTGATTGAGCAGATAAGCACATGTCATTCTCATTTCAGAAAGGTATTGGTTAGCTTGCTGCTAGCAGCTCAGTTATGTTATGATGTTAGAGGCTATGCAAGGAATGCTTTAGTCCAGCGATATGCAGTTTTTATTGCGCCTTGCATTCAGCAGGAAGATCTTTAGCTTGAATCTGTGGCCTAGGTATTCACCTTGGTATTTCTTTTGGCACAAAGTGAAGGAGTATTTAAGAGAAAATGCACAATGTGTTTCTTATGTTGTTATGAACAACTTGTTACTCTTTCTCATTAAGCTTCAGCCACTGAAGAAATATATAAATAAGGGCTGACTTCCTGTAAGACGTGTCCAAAGCTGGGACGGAATAAAAGGAGACACTTGTAAATGATAGTGCTATCGTTTGAGAAAGGGTAAGTTGAGACTGACTTTCATGCGTATTCACAGACCAAGCATCATAAAGATACCAGCATGATCTTCATTGCGGGCTTAGAGCCGGTATTAGCTTTTGAGAGGTAAGAGGATTTTGAGGGCTCGTTGGTCTAGGGGTATGATTCTCGCTTTGGGTGCGAGAGGTCCCGGGTTCAAATCCCGGACGAGCCCTTTTCTTGGTACTCTTTTCAAGTTGTTTTGAAGTTTGCGTTTCAAAACCAACATCAATTTTTTCTTTGCAGTAGTGGATAATTCTTTGCTAGAGTCTCATGCTTCAGCCCTGCCCAGTCTGAGCTAATACCAAACATCTGGTCTTGCATGGCATGTACGAGCGTTCAGCTAGGGATGTCGGGCAGGTTGCATGAAAGAAATCTAAAGCCAGAGGCCCATGGAATAGCCAGTTCGGAGCAGTTTCATTACAGAAAAATCAACTGTAGGTATCTGTTTCTGTAGTGTAGTGGTTATCACGTTTGCCTCACACGCGAAAGGTCCCCGGTTCGAAACCGGGCAGAAACAGTTGTTATATTGTGTTGGCTACAATGTTGATAGGTGCCGTTTTGCCATGGAATTGTCCAAGCCCTGAAGATTATTTCATGCAATCTCGTTCCAAGAAAGGGAATTCTCTCAAAACACTAAAGTAATCGGCGTGTGGATGTATCTGTTGGTTCTCAGACCTTGCTTTCAAAAGAGCCCTGCAATCGGTTCACTGCTCACCTAGAACAAGCATTAACATGGAGAATTGTTGGCACCAACAGGAATCTTATTTTAGTGGAGTGTTTCTGGCTTTGAGTGCAGAGGCCCTCGGCTCAATTCCAAGATGATCCTTCTCAAGGTGATGATACAAATGCATTGTCACCTTTACGTTTAATGTCAGAATCATTTATTTCCAGTTGGTGGTGTAAGAATGTTTGCAACAGTATGGCGATTTTTCCTAGCCATGCATGAATGAAAGCATATCACTCGCCTTTAGGTGTTTTTCTAATACATTGATATTTGCATCTTCCTTCCTAGCCTGCATGTTTGACTATCTTACAGGCTGCATGTAATAAGTATCACATCAGGGCCCTTCTTCTACTCAATTCACAACTGTTCTATCACGACATAGATAAGAAAGCTGCATCTGCTTTTGTTGTGTAGTGGTAATCAGGTTTACCTGACGTGTGAAAGCCCCATGCTTTGAAAGTACACAGTAACAAAGAAACCGATGACTTTTATAAAAAGGTGTCATGTGTGTCTCTTACTTTGCACAAAAAGTGCCAGAGATGACTTCATTTGCAGTCACTTGAAAAGTAGGGATTCTCCAATAAATGGTAAATGGTTGAAACAAATCTGAAGAAATGCATGACATACCTGTGTGTGTGTGTGTGTGTACGCATGTATGTATATATAGGGAGAGAGAGAGCGTCAATATAAACAGACTTTATTTCAATCAAGCTGTCTTTTCTATCCTTCAGGAGCAGAATGTTCTGATCATCAGCGCTCCAGAATGTAGTGTTTTCTTGGCAAGCATCACATATTGTGATGTTTTAGCTAAAAGTTCCATATCCTAGAGACTGATATATTCCTCTGTACTTGTACCTTGGGGATTCATCAAAACCTGGCATCATAAGCAGCTTTCTACTGCCACAGACTGGACAGCGAAACAATTTAAAATATCCCAGAAAAAGAAAATAAGCATGCTTAATCAGAGCTTTCTGGACAGGAAGGACATTTGAGCAAGTGAGGAATAAGCACTGCTTTTGTTAATTTGCATAGGCAGAATAGAGACTTCTGGGAAAAGGCCGAAATTACAGTCACAGAAAATGGCTGCATCTATAGAGAACGCTAAGAAGTGTTGGCAGCTTTTCCTCTGACCCTGGCCACTTTTACAAGCAATCCTATGATAGTCAGCAGGACCCATCCTAAAAAGGAAGGGGCATCCACTTGGACCCTTTCCACCTTTTCTAAATCTCGCCTGATCGAGCCCTGATCGAGCCGATAAGCACATGTCATTCTCATTTCAGAAAGGTATTGGTTAGCTTGCTGCTAGCAGCTCAGTTATGTTATGATGTTAGAGGCTATGCAAGGAATGCTTTAGTCCAGCGATATGCAGTTTTTATTGCGCCTTGCATTCAGCAGGAAGATCTTTAGCTTGAATCTGTGGCCTAGGTATTCACCTTGGTATTTTTTTTGGCACAAAGTGAAGGAGTATTTGAGAGAAAATGCACAATGTGTTTCTTATGTTGTTATGAACAACTTGTTACTCTTTCTCATTAAGCTTCAGCCACTGCAGAAATATATAAATAAGGGCTGACTTCCTGTAAGACGTGTCCAAAGCTGGGACGGAATAAAAGGAGACACTTGTAAATGATAGTGCTATCGTTTGAGAAAGGGTAAGTTGAGACTGACTTTCATGCGTATTCACAGACCAAGCATCATAAAGATACCAGCATGATCTTCATTGCGGGCTTAGAGCCGGTATTAGCTTTTGAGAGGTAAGAGGATTTTGAGGGCTCGTTGGTCTAGGGGTATGATTCTCGCTTTGGGTGCGAGAGGTCCCAGGTTCAAATCCCGGACGAGCCCTTTTCTTGGTACTCTTTTCAAGTTGTTTTGAAGTTTGCGTTTCAAAACCAACATCAATTTTTTCTTTGCAGTAGTGGATAATTCTTTGCTAGAGTCTCATGCTTCAGCCCTGCCCAGTCTGAGCTAATACCAAACATCTGGTCTTGCATGGCATGTACGAGCGTTCAGCTAGGGATGTCGGGCAGGTTGCATGAAAGAAATCTAAAGCCAGAGGCCCATGGAATAGCCAGTTCGGAGCAGTTTCATTACAGAAAAATCAACTGTAGGTATCTGTTTCTGTAGTGTAGTGGTTATCACGTTCGCCTCACACGCGAAAGGTCCCCGGTTCGAAACCGGGCAGAAACAGTTGTTATATTGTGTTGGCTACAATGTTGATAGGTGCCGTTTTGCCATGGAATTGTCCAAGCCCTGAAGATTATTTCATGCAATCTCGTTCCAAGAAAGGGAATTCTCTCAAAACACTAAAGTAATCGGCGTGTGGATGTATCTGTTGGTTCTCAGACCTTGCTTTCAAAAGAGCCCTGCAATCGGTTCACTGCTCACCTAGAACAAGCATTAACATGGAGAATTGTTGGCACCAACAGGAATCTTATTTTAGTGGAGTGTTTCTGGCTTTGAGTGCAGAGGCCCTCGGCTCAATTCCAAGATGATCCTTCTCAGGGTGATGATACAAATGCATTGTCACCTTTACGTTTAATGTCAGAATCATTTATTTCCAGTTGGTGGTGTAAGAATGTTTGCAACAGTATGGCGATTTTTCCTAGCCATGCATGAATGAAAGCATATCACTCGCCTTTAGGTGTTTTTCTAATACATTGATATTTGCATCTGCCTTCCTAGCCTGCATGTTTGACTATCTTACAGGCTGCATGTAATAAGTATCACATCAGGGCCCTTCTTCTACTCAATTCACAACTGTTCTATCACGACATAGATAAGAAAGCTGCATCTGCTTTTGTTGTGTAGTGGTAATCAGGTTTACCTGACGTGTGAAAGCCCCATGCTTTGAAAGTACACAGTAACAAAGAAACCGATGACTTTTATAAAAAGGTGTCATGTGTGTCTCTTACTTTGCACAAAAAGTGCCAGAGATGACTTCATTTGCAGTCACTTGAAAAGTAGGGATTCTCCAATAAATGGTAAATGGTTGAAACAAATCTGAAGAAATGCATGACATACCTGTGTGTGTGTGTGTATGCATGTATGTATATATAGGGAGAGAGAGAGCGTCAATATAAACAGACTTTATTTCAATCAAGCTGTCTTTTCTATCCTTCAGGAGCAGAATGTTCTGATCATCAGCGCTCCAGAATGTAGTGTTTTCTTGGCAAGCATCACATATTGTGATGTGTTAGCTAAAAGTTCCATATCCTACAGACCGATATATTCCTCTGTACTTGTACCTTGGGGATTCATCAAAACCTGGCATCATAAGCAGCTTTCTACTGCCACAGACTGGACAGCGAAACAATTTAAAATATCCCAGAAAAAGAAAATAAGCATGCTTAATCAGAGCTTTCTGGACAGGAAGGACATTTGAGCAAGTGAGGAATAAGCACTGCTTTTGTTAATTTGCATAGGCAGAATAGAGACTTCTGGGAAAAGGCCGAAATTACAGTCACAGAAAATGGCTGCATCTTTAGAGAACGCTAAGAAGTGTTGGCAGCTTTTCCTCTGACCCTGGCCACTTTTACAAGCAATCCTATGATAGTCAGCAGGACCCACCCTAAAAAGGAAGGGGCATCCACTTGGACCCTTTCCACCTTTTCTAAATCTCGCCTGATCGAGCCCTGATCGAGCCGATAAGCACATGTCATTCTCATTTCAGAAAGGTATTGGTTAGCTTGCTGCTAGCAGCTCAGTTATGTTATGATGTTAGAGGCTATGCAAGGAATGCTTTAGTCCAGCGATATGCAGTTTTTATTGCGCCTTGCATTCAGCAGGAAGATCTTTAGCTTGAATCTGTGGCCTAGGTATTCACCTTGGTATTTTTTTTGGCACAAAGTGAAGGAGTATTTGAGAGAAAATGCACAATGTGTTTCTTATGTTGTTATGAACAACTTGTTACTCTTTCTCATTAAGCTTCAGCCACTGCAGAAATATATAAATAAGGGCTGACTTCCTGTAAGACGTGTCCAAAGCTGGGACGGAATAAAAGGAGACACTTGTAAATGATAGTGCTATCGTTTGAGAAAGGGTAAGTTGAGACTGACTTTCATGCGTATTCACAGACCAAGCATCATAAAGATACCAGCATGATCTTCATTGCGGGCTTAGAGCCGGTATTAGCTTTTGAGAGGTAAGAGGATTTTGAGGGCTCGTTGGTCTAGGGGTATGATTCTCGCTTTGGGTGCGAGAGGTCCCAGGTTCAAATCCCGGACGAGCCCTTTTCTTGGTACTCTTTTCAAGTTGTTTTGAAGTTTGCGTTTCAAAACCAACATCAATTTTTTCTTTGCAGTAGTGGATAATTCTTTGCTAGAGTCTCATGCTTCAGCCCTGCCCAGTCTGAGCTAATACCAAACATCTGGTCTTGCATGGCATGTACGAGCGTTCAGCTAGGGATGTCGGGCAGGTTGCATGAAAGAAATCTAAAGCCAGAGGCCCATGGAATAGCCAGTTCGGAGCAGTTTCATTACAGAAAAATCAACTGTAGGTATCTGTTTCTGTAGTGTAGTGGTTATCACGTTCGCCTCACACGCGAAAGGTCCCCGGTTCGAAACCGGGCAGAAACAGTTGTTATATTGTGTTGGCTACAATGTTGATAGGTGCCGTTTTGCCATGGAATTGTCCAAGCCCTGAAGATTATTTCATGCAATCTCGTTCCAAGAAAGGGAATTCTCTCAAAACACTAAAGTAATCGGCGTGTGGATGTATCTGTTGGTTCTCAGACCTTGCTTTCAAAAGAGCCCTGCAATCGGTTCACTGCTCACCTAGAACAAGCATTAACATGGAGAATTGTTGGCACCAACAGGAATCTTATTTTAGTGGAGTGTTTCTGGCTTTGAGTGCAGAGGCCCTCGGCTCAATTCCAAGATGATCCTTCTCAAGGTGATGATACAAATGCATTGTCACCTTTACGTTTAATGTCAGAATCATTTATTTCCAGTTGGTGGTGTAAGAATGTTTGCAACAGTATGGCGATTTTTCCTAGCCATGCATGAATGAAAGCATATCACTCGCCTTTAGGTGTTTTTCTAATACATTGATATTTGCATCTTCCTTCCTAGCCTGCATGTTTGACTATCTTACAGGCTGCATGTAATAAGTATCACATCAGGGCCCTTCTTCTACTCAATTCACAACTGTTCTATCACGACATAGATAAGAAAGCTGCATCTGCTTTTGTTGTGTAGTGGTAATCAGGTTTACCTGACGTGTGAAAGCCCCATGCTTTGAAAGTACACAGTAACAAAGAAACCGATGACTTTTATAAAAAGGTGTCATGTGTGTCTCTTACTTTGCACAAAAAGTGCCAGAGATGACTTCATTTGCAGTCACTTGAAAAGTAGGGATTCTCCAATAAATGGTAAATGGTTGAAACAAATCTGAAGAAATGCATGACATACCTGTGTGTGTGTGTGTGTGTACGCATGTATGTATATATAGGGAGAGAGAGAGCGTCAATATAAACAGACTTTATTTCAATCAAGCTGTCTTTTCTATCCTTCAGGAGCAGAATGTTCTGATCATCAGCGCTCCAGAATGTAGTGTTTTCTTGGCAAGCATCACATATTGTGATGTTTTAGCTAAAAGTTCCATATCCTAGAGACTGATATATTCCTCTGTACTTGTACCTTGGGGATTCATCAAAACCTGGCATCATAAGCAGCTTTCTACTGCCACAGACTGGACAGCGAAACAATTTAAAATATCCCAGAAAAAGAAAATAAGCATGCTTAATCAGAGCTTTCTGGACAGGAAGGACATTTGAGCAAGTGAGGAATAAGCACTGCTTTTGTTAATTTGCATAGGCAGAATAGAGACTTCTGGGAAAAGGCCGAAATTACAGTCACAGAAAATGGCTGCATCTATAGAGAACGCTAAGAAGTGTTGGCAGCTTTTCCTCTGACCCTGGCCACTTTTACAAGCAATCCTATGATAGTCAGCAGGACCCATCCTAAAAAGGAAGGGGCATCCACTTGTACCCTTTCCACCTTTTCTAAATCTCGCCTGATCGAGCCCTGATCGAGCCGATAAGCACATGTCATTCTCATTTCAGAAAGGTATTGGTTAGCTTGCTGCTAGCAGCTCAGTTATGTTATGATGTTAGAGGCTATGCAAGGAATGCTTTAGTCCAGCGATATGCAGTTTTTATTGCGCCTTGCATTCAGCAGGAAGATCTTTAGCTTGAATCTGTGGCCTAGGTATTCACCTTGGTATTTTTTTTGGCACAAAGTGAAGGAGTATTTGAGAGAAAATGCACAATGTGTTTCTTATGTTGTTATGAACAACTTGTTACTCTTTCTCATTAAGCTTCAGCCACTGCAGAAATATATAAATAAGGGCTGACTTCCTGTAAGACGTGTCCAAAGCTGGGACGGAATAAAAGGAGACACTTGTAAATGATAGTGCTATCGTTTGAGAAAGGGTAAGTTGAGACTGACTTTCATGCGTATTCACAGACCAAGCATCATAAAGATACCAGCATGATCTTCATTGCGGGCTTAGAGCCGGTATTAGCTTTTGAGAGGTAAGAGGATTTTGAGGGCTCGTTGGTCTAGGGGTATGATTCTCGCTTTGGGTGCGAGAGGTCCCAGGTTCAAATCCCGGACGAGCCCTTTTCTTGGTACTCTTTTCAAGTTGTTTTGAAGTTTGCGTTTCAAAACC
This sequence comes from Triturus cristatus, assembly GCF_964204655.1. NCBI lineage: Eukaryota > Metazoa > Chordata > Amphibia > Caudata > Salamandridae > Triturus > Triturus cristatus. The sequence continues at coordinate 738,457,302 of NC_140591.1, read as the reverse complement.
AACATCAATTTTTTCTTTGCAGTAGTGGATAATTCTTTGCTAGAGTCTCATGCTTCAGCCCTGCCCAGTCTGAGCTAATACCAAACATCTGGTCTTGCATGGCATGTACGAGCGTTCAGCTAGGGATGTCGGGCAGGTTGCATGAAAGAAATCTAAAGCCAGAGGCCCATGGAATAGCCAGTTCGGAGCAGTTTCATTACAGAAAAATCAACTGTAGGTATCTGTTTCTGTAGTGTAGTGGTTATCACGTTCGCCTCACACGCGAAAGGTCCCCGGTTCGAAACCGGGCAGAAACAGTTGTTATATTGTGTTGGCTACAATGTTGATAGGTGCCGTTTTGCCATGGAATTGTCCAAGCCCTGAAGATTATTTCATGCAATCTCGTTCCAAGAAAGGGAATTCTCTCAAAACACTAAAGTAATCGGCGTGTGGATGTATCTGTTGGTTCTCAGACCTTGCTTTCAAAAGAGCCCTGCAATCGGTTCACTGCTCACCTAGAACAAGCATTAACATGGAGAATTGTTGGCACCAACAGGAATCTTATTTTAGTGGAGTGTTTCTGGCTTTGAGTGCAGAGGCCCTCGGCTCAATTCCAAGATGATCCTTCTCAGGGTGATGATACAAATGCATTGTCACCTTTACGTTTAATGTCAGAATCATTTATTTCCAGTTGGTGGTGTAAGAATGTTTGCAACAGTATGGCGATTTTTCCTAGCCATGCATGAATGAAAGCATATCACTCGCCTTTAGGTGTTTTTCTAATACATTGATATTTGCATCTGCCTTCCTAGCCTGCATGTTTGACTATCTTACAGGCTGCATGTAATAAGTATCACATCAGGGCCCTTCTTCTACTCAATTCACAACTGTTCTATCACGACATAGATAAGAAAGCTGCATCTGCTTTTGTTGTGTAGTGGTAATCAGGTTTACCTGACGTGTGAAAGCCCCATGCTTTGAAAGTACACAGTAACAAAGAAACCGATGACTTTTATAAAAAGGTGTCATGTGTGTCTCTTACTTTGCACAAAAAGTGCCAGAGATGACTTCATTTGCAGTCACTTGAAAAGTAGGGATTCTCCAATAAATGGTAAATGGTTGAAACAAATCTGAAGAAATGCATGACATACCTGTGTGTGTGTGTGTGTGTACGCATGTATGTATATATAGGGAGAGAGAGAGCGTCAATATAAACAGACTTTATTTCAATCAAGCTGTCTTTTCTATCCTTCAGGAGCAGAATGTTCTGATCATCAGCGCTCCAGAATGTAGTGTTTTCTTGGCAAGCATCACATATTGTGATGTTTTAGCTAAAAGTTCCATATCCTAGAGACTGATATATTCCTCTGTACTTGTACCTTGGGGATTCATCAAAACCTGGCATCATAAGCAGCTTTCTACTGCCACAGACTGGACAGCGAAACAATTTAAAATATCCCAGAAAAAGAAAATAAGCATGCTTAATCAGAGCTTTCTGGACAGGAAGGACATTTGAGCAAGTGAGGAATAAGCACTGCTTTTGTTAATTTGCATAGGCAGAATAGAGACTTCTGGGAAAAGGCCGAAATTACAGTCACAGAAAATGGCTGCATCTATAGAGAACGCTAAGAAGTGTTGGCAGCTTTTCCTCTGACCCTGGCCACTTTTACAAGCAATCCTATGATAGTCAGCAGGACCCATCCTAAAAAGGAAGGGGCATCCACTTGGACCCTTTCCACCTTTTCTAAATCTCGCCTGATCGAGCCCTGATCGAGCCGATAAGCACATGTCATTCTCATTTCAGAAAGGTATTGGTTAGCTTGCTGCTAGCAGCTCAGTTATGTTATGATGTTAGAGGCTATGCAAGGAATGCTTTAGTCCAGCGATATGCAGTTTTTATTGCGCCTTGCATTCAGCAGGAAGATCTTTAGCTTGAATCTGTGGCCTAGGTATTCACCTTGGTATTTTTTTTGGCACAAAGTGAAGGAGTATTTGAGAGAAAATGCACAATGTGTTTCTTATGTTGTTATGAACAACTTGTTACTCTTTCTCATTAAGCTTCAGCCACTGCAGAAATATATAAATAAGGGCTGACTTCCTGTAAGACGTGTCCAAAGCTGGGACGGAATAAAAGGAGACACTTGTAAATGATAGTGCTATCGTTTGAGAAAGGGTAAGTTGAGACTGACTTTCATGCGTATTCACAGACCAAGCATCATAAAGATACCAGCATGATCTTCATTGCGGGCTTAGAGCCGGTATTAGCTTTTGAGAGGTAAGAGGATTTTGAGGGCTCGTTGGTCTAGGGGTATGATTCTCGCTTTGGGTGCGAGAGGTCCCAGGTTCAAATCCCGGACGAGCCCTTTTCTTGGTACTCTTTTCAAGTTGTTTTGAAGTTTGCGTTTCAAAACCAACATCAATTTTTTCTTTGCAGTAGTGGATAATTCTTTGCTAGAGTCTCATGCTTCAGCCCTGCCCAGTCTGAGCTAATACCAAACATCTGGTCTTGCATGGCATGTACGAGCGTTCAGCTAGGGATGTCGGGCAGGTTGCATGAAAGAAATCTAAAGCCAGAGGCCCATGGAATAGCCAGTTCGGAGCAGTTTCATTACAGAAAAATCAACTGTAGGTATCTGTTTCTGTAGTGTAGTGGTTATCACGTTCGCCTCACACGCGAAAGGTCCCCGGTTCGAAACCGGGCAGAAACAGTTGTTATATTGTGTTGGCTACAATGTTGATAGGTGCCGTTTTGCCATGGAATTGTCCAAGCCCTGAAGATTATTTCATGCAATCTCGTTCCAAGAAAGGGAATTCTCTCAAAACACTAAAGTAATCGGCGTGTGGATGTATCTGTTGGTTCTCAGACCTTGCTTTCAAAAGAGCCCTGCAATCGGTTCACTGCTCACCTAGAACAAGCATTAACATGGAGAATTGTTGGCACCAACAGGAATCTTATTTTAGTGGAGTGTTTCTGGCTTTGAGTGCAGAGGCCCTCGGCTCAATTCCAAGATGATCCTTCTCAGGGTGATGATACAAATGCATTGTCACCTTTACGTTTAATGTCAGAATCATTTATTTCCAGTTGGTGGTGTAAGAATGTTTGCAACAGTATGGCGATTTTTCCTAGCCATGCATGAATGAAAGCATATCACTCGCCTTTAGGTGTTTTTCTAATACATTGATATTTGCATCTGCCTTCCTAGCCTGCATGTTTGACTATCTTACAGGCTGCATGTAATAAGTATCACATCAGGGCCCTTCTTCTACTCAATTCACAACTGTTCTATCACGACATAGATAAGAAAGCTGCATCTGCTTTTGTTGTGTAGTGGTAATCAGGTTTACCTGACGTGTGAAAGCCCCATGCTTTGAAAGTACACAGTAACAAAGAAACCGATGACTTTTATAAAAAGGTGTCATGTGTGTCTCTTACTTTGCACAAAAAGTGCCAGAGATGACTTCATTTGCAGTCACTTGAAAAGTAGGGATTCTCCAATAAATGGTAAATGGTTGAAACAAATCTGAAGAAATGCATGACATACCTGTGTGTGTGTGTGTATGCATGTATGTATATATAGGGAGAGAGAGAGCGTCAATATAAACAGACTTTATTTCAATCAAGCTGTCTTTTCTATCCTTCAGGAGCAGAATGTTCTGATCATCAGCGCTCCAGAATGTAGTGTTTTCTTGGCAAGCATCACATATTGTGATGTGTTAGCTAAAAGTTCCATATCCTACAGACCGATATATTCCTCTGTACTTGTACCTTGGGGATTCATCAAAACCTGGCATCATAAGCAGCTTTCTACTGCCACAGACTGGACAGCGAAACAATTTAAAATATCCCAGAAAAAGAAAATAAGCATGCTTAATCAGAGCTTTCTGGACAGGAAGGACATTTGAGCAAGTGAGGAATAAGCACTGCTTTTGTTAATTTGCATAGGCAGAATAGAGACTTCTGGGAAAAGGCCGAAATTACAGTCACAGAAAATGGCTGCATCTTTAGAGAACGCTAAGAAGTGTTGGCAGCTTTTCCTCTGACCCTGGCCACTTTTACAAGCAATCCTATGATAGTCAGCAGGACCCACCCTAAAAAGGAAGGGGCATCCACTTGGACCCTTTCCACCTTTTCTAAATCTCGCCTGATCGAGCCCTGATCGAGCCGATAAGCACATGTCATTCTCATTTCAGAAAGGTATTGGTTAGCTTGCTGCTAGCAGCTCAGTTATGTTATGATGTTAGAGGCTATGCAAGGAATGCTTTAGTCCAGCGATATGCAGTTTTTATTGCGCCTTGCATTCAGCAGGAAGATCTTTAGCTTGAATCTGTGGCCTAGGTATTCACCTTGGTATTTTTTTTGGCACAAAGTGAAGGAGTATTTGAGAGAAAATGCACAATGTGTTTCTTATGTTGTTATGAACAACTTGTTACTCTTTCTCATTAAGCTTCAGCCACTGCAGAAATATATAAATAAGGGCTGACTTCCTGTAAGACGTGTCCAAAGCTGGGACGGAATAAAAGGAGACACTTGTAAATGATAGTGCTATCGTTTGAGAAAGGGTAAGTTGAGACTGACTTTCATGCGTATTCACAGACCAAGCATCATAAAGATACCAGCATGATCTTCATTGCGGGCTTAGAGCCGGTATTAGCTTTTGAGAGGTAAGAGGATTTTGAGGGCTCGTTGGTCTAGGGGTATGATTCTCGCTTTGGGTGCGAGAGGTCCCAGGTTCAAATCCCGGACGAGCCCTTTTCTTGGTACTCTTTTCAAGTTGTTTTGAAGTTTGCGTTTCAAAACCAACATCAATTTTTTCTTTGCAGTAGTGGATAATTCTTTGCTAGAGTCTCATGCTTCAGCCCTGCCCAGTCTGAGCTAATACCAAACATCTGGTCTTGCATGGCATGTACGAGCGTTCAGCTAGGGATGTCGGGCAGGTTGCATGAAAGAAATCTAAAGCCAGAGGCCCATGGAATAGCCAGTTCGGAGCAGTTTCATTACAGAAAAATCAACTGTAGGTATCTGTTTCTGTAGTGTAGTGGTTATCACGTTCGCCTCACACGCGAAAGGTCCCCGGTTCGAAACCGGGCAGAAACAGTTGTTATATTGTGTTGGCTACAATGTTGATAGGTGCCGTTTTGCCATGGAATTGTCCAAGCCCTGAAGATTATTTCATGCAATCTCGTTCCAAGAAAGGGAATTCTCTCAAAACACTAAAGTAATCGGCGTGTGGATGTATCTGTTGGTTCTCAGACCTTGCTTTCAAAAGAGCCCTGCAATCGGTTCACTGCTCACCTAGAACAAGCATTAACATGGAGAATTGTTGGCACCAACAGGAATCTTATTTTAGTGGAGTGTTTCTGGCTTTGAGTGCAGAGGCCCTCGGCTCAATTCCAAGATGATCCTTCTCAGGGTGATGATACAAATGCATTGTCACCTTTACGTTTAATGTCAGAATCATTTATTTCCAGTTGGTGGTGTAAGAATGTTTGCAACAGTATGGCGATTTTTCCTAGCCATGCATGAATGAAAGCATATCACTCGCCTTTAGGTGTTTTTCTAATACATTGATATTTGCATCTGCCTTCCTAGCCTGCATGTTTGACTATCTTACAGGCTGCATGTAATAAGTATCACATCAGGGCCCTTCTTCTACTCAATTCACAACTGTTCTATCACGACATAGATAAGAAAGCTGCATCTGCTTTTGTTGTGTAGTGGTAATCAGGTTTACCTGACGTGTGAAAGCCCCATGCTTTGAAAGTACACAGTAACAAAGAAACCGATGACTTTTATAAAAAGGTGTCATGTGTGTCTCTTAATTTGCACAAAAAGTGCCAGAGATGACTTCATTTGCAGTCACTTGAAAAGTAGGGATTCTCCAATAAATGGTAAATGGTTGAAACAAATCTGAAGAAATGCATGACATACCTGTGTGTGTGTGTGTATGCATGTATGTATATATAGGGAGAGAGAGAGCGTCAATATAAACAGACTTTATTTCAATCAAGCTGTCTTTTCTATCCTTCAGGAGCAGAATGTTCTGATCATCAGCGCTCCAGAATGTAGTGTTTTCTTGGCAAGCATCACATATTGTGATGTGTTAGCTAAAAGTTCCATATCCTACAGACCGATATATTCCTCTGTACTTGTACCTTGGGGATTCCTCAAAACCTGGCATCATAAGCAGCTTTCTACTGCCACAGACTGGACAGCGAAACAATTTAAAATATCCCAGAAAAAGAAAATAAGCATGCTTAATCAGAGCTTTCTGGACAGGAAGGACATTTGAGCAAGTGAGGAATAAGCACTGCTTTTGTTAATTTGCATAGGCAGAATAGAGACTTCTGGGAAAAGGCCGAAATTACAGTCACAGAAAATGGCTGCATCTATAGAGAACGCTAAGAAGTGTTGGCAGCTTTTCCTCTGACCCTGGCCACTTTTACAAGCAATCCTATGATAGTCAGCAGGACCCACCCTAAAAAGGAAGGGGCATCCACTTGGACCCTTTCCACCTTTTCTAAATCTCGCCTGATCGAGCCTGATTGAGCACTGATTGAGCAGATAAGCACATGTCATTCTCATTTCAGAAAGGTATTGGTTAGCTTGCTGCTAGCAGCTCAGTTATGTTATGATGTTAGAGGCTATGCAAGGAATGCTTTAGTCCAGCGATATGCAGTTTTTATTGCGCCTTGCATTCAGCAGGAAGATCTTTAGCTTGAATCTGTGGCCTAGGTATTCACCTTGGTATTTCTTTTGGCACAAAGTGAAGGAGTATTTAAGAGAAAATGCACAATGTGTTTCTTATGTTGTTATGAACAACTTGTTACTCTTTCTCATTAAGCTTCAGCCACTGAAGAAATATATAAATAAGGGCTGACTTCCTGTAAGACGTGTCCAAAGCTGGGACGGAATAAAAGGAGACACTTGTAAATGATAGTGCTATCGTTTGAGAAAGGGTAAGTTGAGACTGACTTTCATGCGTATTCACAGACCAAGCATCATAAAGATACCAGCATGATCTTCATTGCGGGCTTAGAGCCGGTATTAGCTTTTGAGAGGTAAGAGGATTTTGAGGGCTCGTTGGTCTAGGGGTATGATTCTCGCTTTGGGTGCGAGAGGTCCCGGGTTCAAATCCCGGACGAGCCCTTTTCTTTTTACTCTTTTCAAGTTGTTTTGAAGTTTGCGTTTCAAAACCAACATCAATTTTTTCTTTGCAGTAGTGGATAATTCTTTGCTAGAGTCTCATGCTTCAGCCCTGCCCAGTCTGAGCTAATACCAAACATCTGGTCTTGCATGGCATGTACGAGCGTTCAGCTAGGGATGTCGGGCAGGTTGCATGAAAGAAATCTAAAGCCAGAGGCCCATGGAATAGCCAGTTCGGAGCAGTTTCATTACAGAAAAATCAACTGTAGGTATCTGTTTCTGTAGTGTAGTGGTTATCACGTTTGCCTCACACGCGAAAGGTCCCCGGTTCGAAACCGGGCAGAAACAGTTGTTATATTGTGTTGGCTACAATGTTGATAGGTGCAGTTTTGCCATGGAATTGTCCAAGCCCTGAAGATTATTTCATGCAATCTCGTTCCAAGAAAGGGAATTCTCTCAAAACACTAAAGTAATCGGCGTGTGGATGTATCTGTTGGTTCTCAGACCTTGCTTTCAAAAGAGCCCTGCAATCGGTTCACTGCTCACCTAGAACAAGCATTAACATGGAGAATTGTTGGCACCAACAGGAATCTTATTTTAGTGGAGTGTTTCTGGCTTTGAGTGCAGAGGCCCTCGGCTCAATTCCAAGATGATCCTTCTCAAGGTGATGATACAAATGCATTGTCACCTTTACGTTTAATGTCAGAATCATTTATTTCCAGTTGGTGGTGTAAGAATGTTTGCAACAGTATGGCGATTTTTCCTAGCCATGCATGAATGAAAGCATATCACTCGCCTTTAGGTGTTTTTCTAATACATTGATATTTGCATCTTCCTTCCTAGCCTGCATGTTTGACTATCTTACAGGCTGCATGTAATAAGTATCACATCAGGGCCCTTCTTCTACTCAATTCACAACTGTTCTATCACGACATAGATAAGAAAGCTGCATCTGCTTTTGTTGTGTAGTGGTAATCAGGTTTACCTGACGTGTGAAAGCCCCATGCTTTGAAAGTACACAGTAACAAAGAAACCGATGACTTTTATAAAAAGGTGTCATGTGTGTCTCTTACTTTGCACAAAAAGTGCCAGAGATGACTTCATTTGCAGTCACTTGAAAAGTAGGGATTCTCCAATAAATGGTAAATGGTTGAAACAAATCTGAAGAAATGCATGACATACCTGTGTGTGTGTGTGTGTGTACGCATGTATGTATATATAGGGAGAGAGAGAGCGTCAATATAAACAGACTTTATTTCAATCAAGCTGTCTTTTCTATCCTTCAGGAGCAGAATGTTCTGATCATCAGCGCTCCAGAATGTAGTGTTTTCTTGGCAAGCATCACATATTGTGATGTTTTAGCTAAAAGTTCCATATCCTAGAGACTGATATATTCCTCTGTACTTGTACCTTGGGGATTCATCAAAACCTGGCATCATAAGCAGCTTTCTACTGCCACAGACTGGACAGCGAAACAATTTAAAATATCCCAGAAAAAGAAAATAAGCATGCTTAATCAGAGCTTTCTGGACAGGAAGGACATTTGAGCAAGTGAGGAATAAGCACTGCTTTTGTTAATTTGCATAGGCAGAATAGAGACTTCTGGGAAAAGGCCGAAATTACAGTCACAGAAAATGGCTGCATCTATAGAGAACGCTAAGAAGTGTTGGCAGCTTTTCCTCTGACCCTGGCCACTTTTACAAGCAATCCTATGATAGTCAGCAGGACCCACCCTAAAAAGGAAGGGGCATCCACTTGGACCCTTTCCACCTTTTCTAAATCTCGCCTGATCGAGCCCTGATCGAGCCGATAAGCACATGTCATTCTCATTTCAGAAAGGTATTGGTTAGCTTGCTGCTAGCAGCTCAGTTATGTTATGATGTTAGAGGCTATGCAAGGAATGCTTTAGTCCAGCGATATGCAGTTTTTATTGCGCCTTGCATTCAGCAGGAAGATCTTTAGCTTGAATCTGTGGCCTAGGTATTCACCTTGGTATTTTTTTTGGCACAAAGTGAAGGAGTATTTGAGAGAAAATGCACAATGTGTTTCTTATGTTGTTATGAACAACTTGTTACTCTTTCTCATTAAGCTTCAGCCACTGCAGAAATATATAAATAAGGGCTGACTTCCTGTAAGACGTGTCCAAAGCTGGGACGGAATAAAAGGAGACACTTGTAAATGATAGTGCTATCGTTTGAGAAAGGGTAAGTTGAGACTGACTTTCATGCGTATTCACAGACCAAGCATCATAAAGATACCAGCATGATCTTCATTGCGGGCTTAGAGCCGGTATTAGCTTTTGAGAGGTAAGAGGATTTTGAGGGCTCGTTGGTCTAGGGGTATGATTCTCGCTTTGGGTGCGAGAGGTCCCAGGTTCAAATCCCGGACGAGCCCTTTTCTTGGTACTCTTTTCAAGTTGTTTTGAAGTTTGCGTTTCAAAACCAACATCAATTTTTTCTTTGCAGTAGTGGATAATTCTTTGCTAGAGTCTCATGCTTCAGCCCTGCCCAGTCTGAGCTAATACCAAACATCTGGTCTTGCATGGCATGTACGAGCGTTCAGCTAGGGATGTCGGGCAGGTTGCATGAAAGAAATCTAAAGCCAGAGGCCCATGGAATAGCCAGTTCGGAGCAGTTTCATTACAGAAAAATCAACTGTAGGTATCTGTTTCTGTAGTGTAGTGGTTATCACGTTCGCCTCACACGCGAAAGGTCCCCGGTTCGAAACCGGGCAGAAACAGTTGTTATATTGTGTTGGCTACAATGTTGATAGGTGCCGTTTTGCCATGGAATTGTCCAAGCCCTGAAGATTATTTCATGCAATCTCGTTCCAAGAAAGGGAATTCTCTCAAAACACTAAAGAAATCGGCGTGTGGATGTATCTGTTGGTTCTCAGACCTTGCTTTCAAAAGAGCCCTGCAATCGGTTCACTGCTCACCTAGAACAAGCATTAACATGGAGAATTGTTGGCACCAACAGGAATCTTATTTTAGTGGAGTGTTTCTGGCTTTGAGTGCAGAGGCCCTCGGCTCAATTCCAAGATGATCCTTCTCAGGGTGATGATACAAATGCATTGTCACCTTTACGTTTAATGTCAGAATCATTTATTTCCAGTTGGTGGTGTAAGAATGTTTGCAACAGTATGGCGATTTTTCCTAGCCATGCATGAATGAAAGCATATCACTCGCCTATAGGTGTTTTTCTAATACATTGATATTTGCATCTGCCTTCCTAGCCTGCATGTTTGACTATCTTACAGGCTGCATGTAATAAGTATCACATCAGGGCCCTTCTTCTACTCAATTCACAACTGTTCTATCACGACATAGATAAGAAAGCTGCATCTGCTTTTGTTGTGTAGTGGTAATCAGGTTTACCTGACGTGTGAAAGCCCCATGCTTTGAAAGTACACAGTAACAAAGAAACCGATGACTTTTATAAAAAGGTGTCATGTGTGTCTCTTACTTTGCACAAAAAGTGCCAGAGATGACTTCATTTGCAGTCACTTGAAAAGTAGGGATTCTCCAATAAATGGTAAATGGTTGAAACAAATCTGAAGAAATGCATGACATACCTGTGTGTGTGTGTGTATGCATGTATGTATATATAGGGAGAGAGAGAGCGTCAATATAAACAGACTTTATTTCAATCAAGCTGTCTTTTCTATCCTTCAGGAGCAGAATGTTCTGATCATCAGCGCTCCAGAATGTAGTGTTTTCTTGGCAAGCATCACATATTGTGATGTGTTAGCTAAAAGTTCCATATCCTACAGACCGATATATTCCTCTGTACTTGTACCTTGGGGATTCATCAAAACCTGGCATCATAAGCAGCTTTCTACTGCCACAGACTGGACAGCGAAACAATTTAAAATATCCCAGAAAAAGAAAATAAGCATGCTTAATCAGAGCTTTCTGGACAGGAAGGACATTTGAGCAAGTGAGGAATAAGCACTGCTTTTGTTAATTTGCATAGGCAGAATAGAGACTTCTGGGAAAAGGCCGAAATTACAGTCACAGAAAATGGCTGCATCTATAGAGAACGCTAAGAAGTGTTGGCAGCTTTTCCTCTGACCCTGGCCACTTTTACAAGCAATCCTATGATAGTCAGCAGGACCCACCCTAAAAAGGAAGGGGCATCCACTTGGACCCTTTCCACCTTTTCTAAATCTCGCCTGATCGAGCCCTGATCGAGCCGATAAGCACATGTCATTCTCATTTCAGAAAGGTATTGGTTAGCTTGCTGCTAGCAGCTCAGTTATGTTATGATGTTAGAGGCTATGCAAGGAATGCTTTAGTCCAGCGATATGCAGTTTTTATTGCGCCTTGCATTCAGCAGGAAGATCTTTAGCTTGAATCTGTGGCCTAGGTATTCACCTTGGTATTTCTTTTGGCACAAAGTGAAGGAGTATTTAAGAGAAAATGCACAATGTGTTTCTTATGTTGTTATGAACAACTTGTTACTCTTTCTCATTAAGCTTCAGCCACTGAAGAAATATATAAATAAGGGCTGACTTCCTGTAAGACGTGTCCAAAGCTGGGACGGAATAAAAGGAGACACTTGTAAATGATAGTGCTATCGTTTGAGAAAGGGTAAGTTGAGACTGACTTTCATGCGTATTCACAGACCAAGCATCATAAAGATACCAGCATGATCTTCATTGCGGGCTTAGAGCCGGTATTAGCTTTTGAGAGGTAAGAGGATTTTGAGGGCTCGTTGGTCTAGGGGTATGATTCTCGCTTTGGGTGCGAGAGGTCCCGGGTTCAAATCCCGGACGAGCCCTTTTCTTGGTACTCTTTTCAAGTTGTTTTGAAGTTTGCGTTTCAAAACCAACATCAATTTTTTCTTTGCAGTAGTGGATAATTCATTGCTAGAGTCTCATGCTTCAGCCCTGCCCAGTCTGAGCTAATACCAAACATCTGGTCTTGCATGGCATGTACGAGCGTTCAGCTAGGGATGTCGGGCAGGTTGCATGAAAGAAATCTAAAGCCAGAGGCCCATGGAATAGCCAGTTCGGAGCAGTTTCATTACAGAAAAATCAACTGTAGGTATCTGTTTCTGTAGTGTAGTGGTTATCACGTTTGCCTCACACGCGAAAGGTCCCCGGTTCGAAACCGGGCAGAAACAGTTGTTATATTGTGTTGGCTACAATGTTGATAGGTGCCGTTTTGCCATGGAATTGTCCAAGCCCTGAAGATTATTTCATGCAATCTCGTTCCAAGAAAGGGAATTCTCTCAAAACACTAAAGTAATCGGCGTGTGGATGTATCTGTTGGTTCTCAGACCTTGCTTTCAAAAGAGCCCTGCAATCGGTTCACTGCTCACCTAGAACAAGCATTAACATGGAGAATTGTTGGCACCAACAGGAATCTTATTTTAGTGGAGTGTTTCTGGCTTTGAGTGCAGAGGCCCTCGGCTCAATTCCAAGATGATCCTTCTCAAGGTGATGATACAAATGCATTGTCACCTTTACGTTTAATGTCAGAATCATTTATTTCCAGTTGGTGGTGTAAGAATGTTTGCAACAGTATGGCGATTTTTCCTAGCCATGCATGAATGAAAGCATATCACTCGCCTTTAGGTGTTTTTCTAATACATTGATATTTGCATCTTCCTTCCTAGCCTGCATGTTTGACTATCTTACAGGCTGCATGTAATAAGTATCACATCAGGGCCCTTCTTCTACTCAATTCACAACTGTTCTATCACGACATAGATAAGAAAGCTGCATCTGCTTTTGTTGTGTAGTGGTAATCAGGTTTACCTGACGTGTGAAAGCCCCATGCTTTGAAAGTACACAGTAACAAAGAAACCGATGACTTTTATAAAAAGGTGTCATGTGTGTCTCTTACTTTGCACAAAAAGTGCCAGAGATGACTTCATTTGCAGTCACTTGAAAAGTAGGGATTCTCCAATAAATGGTAAATGGTTGAAACAAATCTGAAGAAATGCATGACATACCTGTGTGTGTGTGTGTGTGTACGCATGTATGTATATATAGGGAGAGAGAGAGCGTCAATATAAACAGACTTTATTTCAATCAAGCTGTCTTTTCTATCCTTCAGGAGCAGAATGTTCTGATCATCAGCGCTCCAGAATGTAGTGTTTTCTTGGCAAGCATCACATATTGTGATGTTTTAGCTAAAAGTTCCATATCCTAGAGACTGATATATTCCTCTGTACTTGTACCTTGGGGATTCATCAAAACCTGGCATCATAAGCAGCTTTCTACTGCCACAGACTGGACAGCGAAACAATTTAAAATATCCCAGAAAAAGAAAATAAGCATGCTTAATCAGAGCTTTCTGGACAGGAAGGACATTTGAGCAAGTGAGGAATAAGCACTGCTTTTGTTAATTTGCATAGGCAGAATAGAGACTTCTGGGAAAAGGCCGAAATTACAGTCACAGAAAATGGCTGCATCTATAGAGAACGCTAAGAAGTGTTGGCAGCTTTTCCTCTGACCCTGGCCACTTTTACAAGCAATCCTATGATAGTCAGCAGGACCCACCCTAAAAAGGAAGGGGCATCCACTTGGACCCTTTCCACCTTTTCTAAATCTCGCCTGATCGAGCCCTGATCGAGCCGATAAGCACATGTCATTCTCATTTCAGAAAGGTATTGGTTAGCTTGCTGCTAGCAGCTCAGTTATGTTATGATGTTAGAGGCTATGCAAGGAATGCTTTAGTCCAGCGATATGCAGTTTTTATTGCGCCTTGCATTCAGCAGGAAGATCTTTAGCTTGAATCTGTGGCCTAGGTATTCACCTTGGTATTTTTTTTGGCACAAAGTGAAGGAGTATTTGAGAGAAAATGCACAATGTGTTTCTTATGTTGTTATGAACAACTTGTTACTCTTTCTCATTAAGCTTCAGCCACTGCAGAAATATATAAATAAGGGCTGACTTCCTGTAAGACGTGTCCAAAGCTGGGACGGAATAAAAGGAGACACTTGTAAATGATAGTGCTATCGTTTGAGAAAGGGTAAGTTGAGACTGACTTTCATGCGTATTCACAGACCAAGCATCATAAAGATACCAGCATGATCTTCATTGCGGGCTTAGAGCCGGTATTAGCTTTTGAGAGGTAAGAGGATTTTGAGGGCTCGTTGGTCTAGGGGTATGATTCTCGCTTTGGGTGCGAGAGGTCCCAGGTTCAAATCCCGGACGAGCCCTTTTCTTGGTACTCTTTTCAAGTTGTTTTGAAGTTTGCGTTTCAAAACCAACATCAATTTTTTCTTTGCAGTAGTGGATAATTCTTTGCTAGAGTCTCATGCTTCAGCCCTGCCCAGTCTGAGCTAATACCAAACATCTGGTCTTGCATGGCATGTACGAGCGTTCAGCTAGGGATGTCGGGCAGGTTGCATGAAAGAAATCTAAAGCCAGAGGCCCATGGAATAGCCAGTTCGGAGCAGTTTCATTACAGAAAAATCAACTGTAGGTATCTGTTTCTGTAGTGTAGTGGTTATCACGTTCGCCTCACACGCGAAAGGTCCCCGGTTCGAAACCGGGCAGAAACAGTTGTTATATTGTGTTGGCTACAATGTTGATAGGTGCCGTTTTGCCATGGAATTGTCCAAGCCCTGAAGATTATTTCATGCAATCTCGTTCCAAGAAAGGGAATTCTCTCAAAACACTAAAGAAATCGGCGTGTGGATGTATCTGTTGGTTCTCAGACCTTGCTTTCAAAAGAGCCCTGCAATCGGTTCACTGCTCACCTAGAACAAGCATTAACATGGAGAATTGTTGGCACCAACAGGAATCTTATTTTAGTGGAGTGTTTCTGGCTTTGAGTGCAGAGGCCCTCGGCTCAATTCCAAGATGATCCTTCTCAGGGTGATGATACAAATGCATTGTCACCTTTACGTTTAATGTCAGAATCATTTATTTCCAGTTGGTGGTGTAAGAATGTTTGCAACAGTATGGCGATTTTTCCTAGCCATGCATGAATGAAAGCATATCACTCGCCTTTAGGTGTTTTTCTAATACATTGATATTTGCATCTGCCTTCCTAGCCTGCATGTTTGACTATCTTACAGGCTGCATGTAATAAGTATCACATCAGGGCCCTTCTTCTACTCAATTCACAACTGTTCTATCACGACATAGATAAGAAAGCTGCATCTGCTTTTGTTGTGTAGTGGTAATCAGGTTTACCTGACGTGTGAAAGCCCCATGCTTTGAAAGTACACAGTAACAAAGAAACCGATGACTTTTATAAAAAGGTGTCATGTGTGTCTCTTACTTTGCACAAAAAGTGCCAGAGATGACTTCATTTGCAGTCACTTGAAAAGTAGGGATTCTCCAATAAATGGTAAATGGTTGAAACAAATCTGAAGAAATGCATGACATACCTGTGTGTGTGTGTGTATGCATGTATGTATATATAGGGAGAGAGAGAGCGTCAATATAAACAGACTTTATTTCAATCAAGCTGTGTTTTCTATCCTTCAGGAGCAGAATGTTCTGATCATCAGCGCTCCAGAATGTAGTGTTTTCTTGGCAAGCATCACATATTGTGATGTGTTAGCTAAAAGTTCCATATCCTACAGACCGATATATTCCTCTGTACTTGTACCTTGGGGATTCATCAAAACCTGGCATCATAAGCAGCTTTCTACTGCCACAGACTGGACAGCGAAACAATTTAAAATATCCCAGAAAAAGAAAATAAGCATGCTTAATCAGAGCTTTCTGGACAGGAAGGACATTTGAGCAAGTGAGGAATAAGCACTGCTTTTGTTAATTTGCATAGGCAGAATAGAGACTTCTGGGAAAAGGCCGAAATTACAGTCACAGAAAATGGCTGCATCTATAGAGAACGCTAAGAAGTGTTGGCAGCTTTTCCTCTGACCCTGGCCACTTTTACAAGCAATCCTATGATAGTCAGCAGGACCCACCCTAAAAAGGAAGGGGCATCCACTTGGACCCTTTCCACCTTTTCTAAATCTCGCCTGATCGAGCCTCATTGAGCACTGATTGAGCAGATAAGCACATGTCATTCTCATTTCAGAAAGGTATTGGTTAGCTTGCTGCTAGCAGCTCAGTTATGTTATGATGTTAGAGGCTATGCAAGGAATGCTTTAGTCCAGCGATATGCAGTTTTTATTGCGCCTTGCATTCAGCAGGAAGATCTTTAGCTTGAATCTGTGGCCTAGGTATTCACCTTGGTATTTCTTTTGGCACAAAGTGAAGGAGTATTTAAGAGAAAATGCACAATGTGTTTCTTATGTTGTTATGAACAACTTGTTACTCTTTCTCATTAAGCTTCAGCCACTGAAGAAATATATGAATAAGGGCTGACTTCCTGTAAGACGTGTCCAAAGCTGGGACGGAATAAAAGGAGACACTTGTAAATGATAGTGCTATCGTTTGAGAAAGGGTAAGTTGAGACTGACTTTCATGCGTATTCACAGACCAAGCATCATAAAGATACCAGCATGATCTTCATTGCGGGCTTAGAGCCGGTATTAGCTTTTGAGAGGTAAGAGGATTTTGAGGGCTCGTTGGTCTAGGGGTATGATTCTCGCTTTGGGTGCGAGAGGTCCCGGGTTCAAATCCCGGACGAGCCCTTTTCTTTTTACTCTTTTCAAGTTGTTTTGAAGTTTGCGTTTCAAAACCAACATCAATTTTTTCTTTGCAGTAGTGGATAATTCTTTGCTAGAGTCTCATGCTTCAGCCCTGCCCAGTCTGAGCTAATACCAAACATCTGGTCTTGCATGGCATGTACGAGCGTTCAGCTAGGGATGTCGGGCAGGTTGCATGAAAGAAATCTAAAGCCAGAGGCCCATGGAATAGCCAGTTCGGAGCAGTTTCATTACAGAAAAATCAACTGTAGGTATCTGTTTCTGTAGTGTAGTGGTTATCACGTTTGCCTCACACGCGAAAGGTCCCCGGTTCGAAACCGGGCAGAAACAGTTGTTATATTGTGTTGGCTACAATGTTGATAGGTGCCGTTTTGCCATGGAATTGTCCAAGCCCTGAAGATTATTTCATGCAATCTCGTTCCAAGAAAGGGAATTCTCTCAAAACACTAAAGTAATCGGCGTGTGGATGTATCTGTTGGTTCTCAGACCTTGCTTTCAAAAGAGCCCTGCAATCGGTTCACTGCTCACCTAGAACAAGCATTAACATGGAGAATTGTTGGCACCAACAGGAATCTTATTTTAGTGGAGTGTTTCTGGCTTTGAGTGCAGAGGCCCTCGGCTCAATTCCAAGATGATCCTTCTCAAGGTGATGATACAAATGCATTGTCACCTTTACGTTTAATGTCAGAATCATTTATTTCCAGTTGGTGGTGTAAGAATGTTTGCAACAGTATGGCGATTTTTCCTAGCCATGCATGAATGAAAGCATATCACTCGCCTTTAGGTGTTTTTCTAATACATTGATATTTGCATCTTCCTTCCTAGCCTGCATGTTTGACTATCTTACAGGCTGCATGTAATAAGTATCACATCAGGGCCCTTCTTCTACTCAATTCACAACTGTTCTATCACGACATAGATAAGAAAGCTGCATCTGCTTTTGTTGTGTAGTGGTAATCAGGTTTACCTGACGTGTGAAAGCCCCATGCTTTGAAAGTACACAGTAACAAAGAAACCGATGACTTTTATAAAAAGGTGTCATGTGTGTCTCTTACTTTGCACAAAAAGTGCCAGAGATGACTTCATTTGCAGTCACTTGAAAAGTAGGGATTCTCCAATAAATGGTAAATGGTTGAAACAAATCTGAAGAAATGCATGACATACCTGTGTGTGTGTGTGTGTGTACGCATGTATGTATATATAGGGAGAGAGAGAGCGTCAATATAAACAGACTTTATTTCAATCAAGCTGTCTTTTCTATCCTTCAGGAGCAGAATGTTCTGATCATCAGCGCTCCAGAATGTAGTGTTTTCTTGGCAAGCATCACATATTGTGATGTTTTAGCTAAAAGTTCCATATCCTAGAGACTGATATATTCCTCTGTACTTGTACCTTGGGGATTCATCAAAACCTGGCATCATAAGCAGCTTTCTACTGCCACAGACTGGACAGCGAAACAATTTAAAATATCCCAGAAAAAGAAAATAAGCATGCTTAATCAGAGCTTTCTGGACAGGAAGGACATTTGAGCAAGTGAGGAATAAGCACTGCTTTTGTTAATTTGCATAGGCAGAATAGAGACTTCTGGGAAAAGGCCGAAATTACAGTCACAGAAAATGGCTGCATCTATAGAGAACGCTAAGAAGTGTTGGCAGCTTTTCCTCTGACCCTGGCCACTTTTACAAGCAATCCTATGATAGTCAGCAGGACCCACCCTAAAAAGGAAGGGGCATCCACTTGGACCCTTTCCACCTTTTCTAAATCTCGCCTGATCGAGCCCTGATCGAGCCGATAAGCACATGTCATTCTCATTTCAGAAAGGTATTGGTTAGCTTGCTGCTAGCAGCTCAGTTATGTTATGATGTTAGAGGCTATGCAAGGAATGCTTTAGTCCAGCGATATGCAGTTTTTATTGCGCCTTGCATTCAGCAGGAAGATCTTTAGCTTGAATCTGTGGCCTAGGTATTCACCTTGGTATTTTTTTTGGCACAAAGTGAAGGAGTATTTGAGAGAAAATGCACAATGTGTTTCTTATGTTGTTATGAACAACTTGTTACTCTTTCTCATTAAGCTTCAGCCACTGCAGAAATATATAAATAAGGGCTGACTTCCTGTAAGACGTGTCCAAAGCTGGGACGGAATAAAAGGAGACACTTGTAAATGATAGTGCTATCGTTTGAGAAAGGGTAAGTTGAGACTGACTTTCATGCGTATTCACAGACCAAGCATCATAAAGATACCAGCATGATCTTCATTGCGGGCTTAGAGCCGGTATTAGCTTTTGAGAGGTAAGAGGATTTTGAGGGCTCGTTGGTCTAGGGGTATGATTCTCGCTTTGGGTGCGAGAGGTCCCAGGTTCAAATCCCGGACGAGCCCTTTTCTTGGTACTCTTTTCAAGTTGTTTTGAAGTTTGCGTTTCAAAACCAACATCAATTTTTTCTTTGCAGTAGTGGATAATTCTTTGCTAGAGTCTCATGCTTCAGCCCTGCCCAGTCTGAGCTAATACCAAACATCTGGTCTTGCATGGCATGTACGAGCGTTCAGCTAGGGATGTCGGGCAGGTTGCATGAAAGAAATCTAAAGCCAGAGGCCCATGGAATAGCCAGTTCGGAGCAGTTTCATTACAGAAAAATCAACTGTAGGTATCTGTTTCTGTAGTGTAGTGGTTATCACGTTCGCCTCACACGCGAAAGGTCCCCGGTTCGAAACCGGGCAGAAACAGTTGTTATATTGTGTTGGCTACAATGTTGATAGGTGCCGTTTTGCCATGGAATTGTCCAAGCCCTGAAGATTATTTCATGCAATCTCGTTCCAAGAAAGGGAATTCTCTCAAAACACTAAAGAAATCGGCGTGTGGATGTATCTGTTGGTTCTCAGACCTTGCTTTCAAAAGAGCCCTGCAATCGGTTCACTGCTCACCTAGAACAAGCATTAACATGGAGAATTGTTGGCACCAACAGGAATCTTATTTTAGTGGAGTGTTTCTGGCTTTGAGTGCAGAGGCCCTCGGCTCAATTCCAAGATGATCCTTCTCAGGGTGATGATACAAATGCATTGTCACCTTTACGTTTAATGTCAGAATCATTTATTTCCAGTTGGTGGTGTAAGAATGTTTGCAACAGTATGGCGATTTTTCCTAGCCATGCATGAATGAAAGCATATCACTCGCCTTTAGGTGTTTTTCTAATACATTGATATTTGCATCTGCCTTCCTAGCCTGCATGTTTGACTATCTTACAGGCTGCATGTAATAAGTATCACATCAGGGCCCTTCTTCTACTCAATTCACAACTGTTCTATCACGACATAGATAAGAAAGCTGCATCTGCTTTTGTTGTGTAGTGGTAATCAGGTTTACCTGACGTGTGAAAGCCCCATGCTTTGAAAGTACACAGTAACAAAGAAACCGATGACTTTTATAAAAAGGTGTCATGTGTGTCTCTTACTTTGCACAAAAAGTGCCAGAGATGACTTCATTTGCAGTCACTTGAAAAGTAGGGATTCTCCAATAAATGGTAAATGGTTGAAACAAATCTGAAGAAATGCATGACATACCTGTGTGTGTGTGTGTATGCATGTATGTATATATAGGGAGAGAGAGAGCGTCAATATAAACAGACTTTATTTCAATCAAGCTGTCTTTTCTATCCTTCAGGAGCAGAATGTTCTGATCATCAGCGCTCCAGAATGTAGTGTTTTCTTGGCAAGCATCACATATTGTGATGTGTTAGCTAAAAGTTCCATATCCTACAGACCGATATATTCCTCTGTACTTGTACCTTGGGGATTCATCAAAACCTGGCATCATAAGCAGCTTTCTACTGCCACAGACTGGACAGCGAAACAATTTAAAATATCCCAGAAAAAGAAAATAAGCATGCTTAATCAGAGCTTTCTGGACAGGAAGGACATTTGAGCAAGTGAGGAATAAGCACTGCTTTTGTTAATTTGCATAGGCAGAATAGAGACTTCTGGGAAAAGGCCGAAATTACAGTCACAGAAAATGGCTGCATCTATAGAGAACGCTAAGAAGTGTTGGCAGCTTTTCCTCTGACCCTGGCCACTTTTACAAGCAATCCTATGATAGTCAGCAGGACCCACCCTAAAAAGGAAGGGGCATCCACTTGGACCCTTTCCACCTTTTCTAAATCTCGCCTGATTGAGCACTGATTGAGCAGATAAGCACATGTCATTCTCATTTCAGAAAGGTATTGGTTAGCTTGCTGCTAGCAGCTCAGTTATGTTATGATGTTAGAGGCTATGCAAGGAATGCTTTAGTCCAGCGATATGCAGTTTTTATTGCGCCTTGCATTCAGCAGGAAGATCTTTAGCTTGAATCTGTGGCCTAGGTATTCACCTTGGTATTTCTTTTGGCACAAAGTGAAGGAGTATTTAAGAGAAAATGCACAATGTGTTTCTTATGTTGTTATGAACAACTTGTTACTCTTTCTCATTAAGCTTCAGCCACTGAAGAAATATATAAATAAGGGCTGACTTCCTGTAAGACGTGTCCAAAGCTGGGACGGAATAAAAGGAGACACTTGTAAATGATAGTGCTATCGTTTGAGAAAGGGTAAGTTGAGACTGACTTTCATGCGTATTCACAGACCAAGCATCATAAAGATACCAGCATGATCTTCATTGCGGGCTTAGAGCCGGTATTAGCTTTTGAGAGGTAAGAGGATTTTGAGGGCTCGTTGGTCTAGGGGTATGATTCTCGCTTTGCGTGCGAGAGGTCCCGGGTTCAAATCCCGGACGAGCCCTTTTCTTGGTACTCTTTTCAAGTTGTTTTGAAGTTTGCGTTTCAAAACCAACATCAATTTTTTCTTTGCAGTAGTGGATAATTCTTTGCTAGAGTCTCATGCTTCAGCCCTGCCCAGTCTGAGCTAATACCAAACATCTGGTCTTGCATGGCATGTACGAGCGTTCAGCTAGGGATGTCGGGCAGGTTGCATGAAAGAAATCTAAAGCCAGAGGCCCATGGAATAGCCAGTTCGGAGCAGTTTCATTACAGAAAAATCAACTGTAGGTATCTGTTTCTGTAGTGTAGTGGTTATCACGTTTGCCTCACACGCGAAAGGTCCCCGGTTCGAAACCGGGCAGAAACAGTTGTTATATTGTGTTGGCTACAATGTTGATAGGTGCCGTTTTGCCATGGAATTGTCCAAGCCCTGAAGATTATTTCATGCAATCTCGTTCCAAGAAAGGGAATTCTCTCAAAACACTAAAGTAATCGGCGTGTGGATGTATCTGTTGGTTCTCAGACCTTGCTTTCAAAAGAGCCCTGCAATCGGTTCACTGCTCACCTAGAACAAGCATTAACATGGAGAATTGTTGGCACCAACAGGAATCTTATTTTAGTGGAGTGTTTCTGGCTTTGAGTGCAGAGGCCCTCGGCTCAATTCCAAGATGATCCTTCTCAAGGTGATGATACAAATGCATTGTCACCTTTACGTTTAATGTCAGAATCATTTATTTCCAGTTGGTGGTGTAAGAATGTTTGCAACAGTATGGCGATTTTTCCTAGCCATGCATGAATGAAAGCATATCACTCGCCTTTAGGTGTTTTTCTAATACATTGATATTTGCATCTTCCTTCCTAGCCTGCATGTTTGACTATCTTACAGGCTGCATGTAATAAGTATCACATCAGGGCCCTTCTTCTACTCAATTCACAACTGTTCTATCACGACATAGATAAGAAAGCTGCATCTGCTTTTGTTGTGTAGTGGTAATCAGGTTTACCTGACGTGTGAAAGCCCCATGCTTTGAAAGTACACAGTAACAAAGAAACCGATGACTTTTATAAAAAGGTGTCATGTGTGTCTCTTACTTTGCACAAAAAGTGCCAGAGATGACTTCATTTGCAGTCACTTGAAAAGTAGGGATTCTCCAATAAATGGTAAATGGTTGAAACAAATCTGAAGAAATGCATGACATACCTGTGTGTGTGTGTGTGTGTACGCATGTATGTATATATAGGGAGAGAGAGAGCGTCAATATAAACAGACTTTATTTCAATCAAGCTGTCTTTTCTATCCTTCAGGAGCAGAATGTTCTGATCATCAGCGCTCCAGAATGTAGTGTTTTCTTGGCAAGCATCACATATTGTGATGTTTTAGCTAAAAGTTCCATATCCTAGAGACTGATATATTCCTCTGTACTTGTACCTTGGGGATTCATCAAAACCTGGCATCATAAGCAGCTTTCTACTGCCACAGACTGGACAGCGAAACAATTTAAAATATCCCAGAAAAAGAAAATAAGCATGCTTAATCAGAGCTTTCTGGACAGGAAGGACATTTGAGCAAGTGAGGAATAAGCACTGCTTTTGTTAATTTGCATAGGCAGAATAGAGACTTCTGGGAAAAGGCCGAAATTACAGTCACAGAAAATGGCTGCATCTATAGAGAACGCTAAGAAGTGTTGGCAGCTTTTCCTCTGACCCTGGCCACTTTTACAAGCAATCCTATGATAGTCAGCAGGACCCACCCTAAAAAGGAAGGGGCATCCACTTGGAGCCTTTCCACCTTTTCTAAATCTC
This sequence comes from Triturus cristatus, assembly GCF_964204655.1. Classification (NCBI taxonomy): domain Eukaryota; kingdom Metazoa; phylum Chordata; class Amphibia; order Caudata; family Salamandridae; genus Triturus; species Triturus cristatus. Next base: position 738,434,051 of record NC_140591.1, on the reverse strand, counting down.
GCCTGATCGAGCCCTGATCGAGCCGATAAGCACATGTCATTCTCATTTCAGAAAGGTATTGGTTAGCTTGCTGCTAGCAGCTCAGTTATGTTATGATGTTAGAGGCTATGCAAGGAATGCTTTAGTCCAGCGATATGCAGTTTTTATTGCGCCTTGCATTCAGCAGGAAGATCTTTAGCTTGAATCTGTGGCCTAGGTATTCACCTTGGTATTTTTTTTGGCACAAAGTGAAGGAGTATTTGAGAGAAAATGCACAATGTGTTTCTTATGTTGTTATGAACAACTTGTTACTCTTTCTCATTAAGCTTCAGCCACTGCAGAAATATATAAATAAGGGCTGACTTCCTGTAAGACGTGTCCAAAGCTGGGACGGAATAAAAGGAAACACTTGTAAATGATAGTGCTATCGTTTGAGAAAGGGTAAGTTGAGACTGACTTTCATGCGTATTCACAGACCAAGCATCATAAAGATACCAGCATGATCTTCATTGCGGGCTTAGAGCCGGTATTAGCTTTTGAGAGGTAAGAGGATTTTGAGGGCTCGTTGGTCTAGGGGTATGATTCTCGCTTTGGGTGCGAGAGGTCCCAGGTTCAAATCCCGGACGAGCCCTTTTCTTGGTACTCTTTTCAAGTTGTTTTGAAGTTTGTGTTTCAAAACCAACATCAATTTTTTCTTTGCAGTAGTGGATAATTCTTTGCTAGAGTCTCATGCTTCAGCCCTGCCCAGTCTGAGCTAATACCAAACATCTGGTCTTGCATGGCATGTACGAGCGTTCAGCTAGGGATGTCGGGCAGGTTGCATGAAAGAAATCTAAAGCCAGAGGCCCATGGAATAGCCAGTTCGGAGCAGTTTCATTACAGAAAAATCAACTGTAGGTATCTGTTTCTGTAGTGTAGTGGTTATCACGTTCGCCTCACACGCGAAAGGTCCCCGGTTCGAAACCGGGCAGAAACAGTTGTTATATTGTGTTGGCTACAATGTTGATAGGTGCCGTTTTGCCATGGAATTGTCCAAGCCCTGAAGATTATTTCATGCAATCTCGTTCCAAGAAAGGGAATTCTCTCAAAACACTAAAGAAATCGGCGTGTGGATGTATCTGTTGGTTCTCAGACCTTGCTTTCAAAAGAGCCCTGCAATCGGTTCACTGCTCACCTAGAACAAGCATTAACATGGAGAATTGTTGGCACCAACAGGAATCTTATTTTAGTGGAGTGTTTCTGGCTTTGAGTGCAGAGGCCCTCGGCTCAATTCCAAGATGATCCTTCTCAGGGTGATGATACAAATGCATTGTCACCTTTACGTTTAATGTCAGAATCATTTATTTCCAGTTGGTGGTGTAAGAATGTTTGCAACAGTATGGCGATTTTTCCTAGCCATGCATGAATGAAAGCATATCACTCGCCTTTAGGTGTTTTTCTAATACATTGATATTTGCATCTGCCTTCCTAGCCTGCATGTTTGACTATCTTACAGGCTGCATGTAATAAGTATCACATCAGGGCCCTTCTTCTACTCAATTCACAACTGTTCTATCACGACATAGATAAGAAAGCTGCATCTGCTTTTGTTGTGTAGTGGTAATCAGGTTTACCTGACGTGTGAAAGCCCCATGCTTTGAAAGTACACAGTAACAAAGAAACCGATGACTTTTATAAAAAGGTGTCATGTGTGTCTCTTACTTTGCACAAAAAGTGCCAGAGATGACTTCATTTGCAGTCACTTGAAAAGTAGGGATTCTCCAATAAATGGTAAATGGTTGAAACAAATCTGAAGAAATGCATGACATACCTGTGTGTGTGTGTGTATGCATGTATGTATATATAGGGAGAGAGAGAGCGTCAATATAAACAGACTTTATTTCAATCAAGCTGTCTTTTCTATCCTTCAGGAGCAGAATGTTCTGATCATCAGCGCTCCAGAATGTAGTGTTTTCTTGGCAAGCATCACATATTGTGATGTGTTAGCTAAAAGTTCCATATCCTACAGACCGATATATTCCTCTGTACTTGTACCTTGGGGATTCATCAAAACCTGGCATCATAAGCAGCTTTCTACTGCCACAGACTGGACAGCGAAACAATTTAAAATATCCCAGAAAAAGAAAATAAGCATGCTTAATCAGAGCTTTCTGGACAGGAAGGACATTTGAGCAAGTGAGGAATAAGCACTGCTTTTGTTAATTTGCATAGGCAGAATAGAGACTTCTGGGAAAAGGCCGAAATTACAGTCACAGAAAATGGCTGCATCTATAGAGAACGCTAAGAAGTGTTGGCAGCTTTTCCTCTGACCCTGGCCACTTTTACAAGCAATCCTATGATAGTCAGCAGGACCCACCCTAAAAAGGAAGGGGCATCCACTTGGACCCTTTCCACCTTTTCTAAATCGAGCCTGATCGAGCACTGATTGAGCAGATAAGCACATGTCATTCTCATTTCAGAAAGGTATTGGTTAGCTTGCTGCTAGCAGCTCAGTTATGTTATGATGTTAGAGGCTATGCAAGGAATGCTTTAGTCCAGCGATATGCAGTTTTTATTGCGCCTTGCATTCAGCAGGAAGATCTTTAGCTTGAATCTGTGGCCTAGGTATTCACCTTGGTATTTCTTTTGGCACAAAGTGAAGGAGTATTTAAGAGAAAATGCACAATGTGTTTCTTATGTTGTTATGAACAACTTGTTACTCTTTCTCATTAAGCTTCAGCCACTGAAGAAATATATAAATAAGGGCTGACTTCCTGTAAGACGTGTCCAAAGCTGGGACGGAATAAAAGGAGACACTTGTAAATGATAGTGCTATCGTTTGAGAAAGGGTAAGTTGAGACTGACTTTCATGCGTATTCACAGACCAAGCATCATAAAGATACCAGCATGATCTTCATTGCGGGCTTAGAGCCGGTATTAGCTTTTGAGAGGTAAGAGGATTTTGAGGGCTCGTTGGTCTAGGGGTATGATTCTCGCTTTGGGTGCGAGAGGTCCCGGGTTCAAATCCCGGACGAGCCCTTTTCTTGGTACTCTTTTCAAGTTGTTTTGAAGTTTGCGTTTCAAAACCAACATCAATTTTTTCTTTGCAGTAGTGGATAATTCTTTGCTAGAGTCTCATGCTTCAGCCCTGCCCAGTCTGAGCTAATACCAAACATCTGGTCTTGCATGGCATGTACGAGCGTTCAGCTAGGGATGTCGGGCAGGTTGCATGAAAGAAATCTAAAGCCAGAGGCCCATGGAATAGCCAGTTCGGAGCAGTTTCATTACAGAAAAATCAACTGTAGGTATCTGTTTCTGTAGTGTAGTGGTTATCACGTTTGCCTCACACGCGAAAGGTCCCCGGTTCGAAACCGGGCAGAAACAGTTGTTATATTGTGTTGGCTACAATGTTGATAGGTGCCGTTTTGCCATGGAATTGTCCAAGCCCTGAAGATTATTTCATGCAATCTCGTTCCAAGAAAGGGAATTCTCTCAAAACACTAAAGTAATCGGCGTGTGGATGTATCTGTTGGTTCTCAGACCTTGCTTTCAAAAGAGCCCTGCAATCGGTTCACTGCTCACCTAGAACAAGCATTAACATGGAGAATTGTTGGCACCAACAGGAATCTTATTTTAGTGGAGTGTTTCTGGCTTTGAGTGCAGAGGCCCTCGGCTCAATTCCAAGATGATCCTTCTCAAGGTGATGATACAAATGCATTGTCACCTTTACGTTTAATGTCAGAATCATTTATTTCCAGTTGGTGGTGTAAGAATGTTTGCAACAGTATGGCGATTTTTCCTAGCCATGCATGAATGAAAGCATATCACTCGCCTTTAGGTGTTTTTCTAATACATTGATATTTGCATCTTCCTTCCTAGCCTGCATGTTTGACTATCTTACAGGCTGCATGTAATAAGTATCACATCAGGGCCCTTCTTCTACTCAATTCACAACTGTTCTATCACGACATAGATAAGAAAGCTGCATCTGCTTTTGTTGTGTAGTGGTAATCAGGTTTACCTGACGTGTGAAAGCCCCATGCTTTGAAAGTACACAGTAACAAAGAAACCGATGACTTTTATAAAAAGGTGTCATGTGTGTCTCTTACTTTGCACAAAAAGTGCCAGAGATGACTTCATTTGCAGTCACTTGAAAAGTAGGGATTCTCCAATAAATGGTAAATGGTTGAAACAAATCTGAAGAAATGCATGACATACCTGTGTGTGTGTGTGTGTGTACGCATGTATGTATATATAGGGAGAGAGAGAGCGTCAATATAAACAGACTTTATTTCAATCAAGCTGTCTTTTCTATCCTTCAGGAGCAGAATGTTCTGATCATCAGCGCTCCAGAATGTAGTGTTTTCTTGGCAAGCATCACATATTGTGATGTTTTAGCTAAAAGTTCCATATCCTAGAGACTGATATATTCCTCTGTACTTGTACCTTGGGGATTCATCAAAACCTGGCATCATAAGCAGCTTTCTACTGCCACAGACTGGACAGCGAAACAATTTAAAATATCCCAGAAAAAGAAAATAAGCATGCTTAATCAGAGCTTTCTGGACAGGAAGGACATTTGAGCAAGTGAGGAATAAGCACTGCTTTTGTTAATTTGCATAGGCAGAATAGAGACTTCTGGGAAAAGGCCGAAATTACAGTCACAGAAAATGGCTGCATCTATAGAGAACGCTAAGAAGTGTTGGCAGCTTTTCCTCTGACCCTGGCCACTTTTACAAGCAATCCTATGATAGTCAGCAGGACCCACCCTAAAAAGGAAGGGGCATCCACTTGGACCCTTTCCACCTTTTCTAAATCTCGCCTGATCGAGCCCTGATCGAGCCGATAAGCACATGTCATTCTCATTTCAGAAAGGTATTGGTTAGCTTGCTGCTAGCAGCTCAGTTATGTTATGATGTTAGAGGCTATGCAAGGAATGCTTTAGTCCAGCGATATGCAGTTTTTATTGCGCCTTGCATTCAGCAGGAAGATCTTTAGCTTGAATCTGTGGCCTAGGTATTCACCTTGGTATTTTTTTTGGCACAAAGTGAAGGAGTATTTGAGAGAAAATGCACAATGTGTTTCTTATGTTGTTATGAACAACTTGTTACTCTTTCTCATTAAGCTTCAGCCACTGCAGAAATATATAAATAAGGGCTGACTTCCTGTAAGACGTGTCCAAAGCTGGGACGGAATAAAAGGAAACACTTGTAAATGATAGTGCTATCGTTTGAGAAAGGGTAAGTTGAGACTGACTTTCATGCGTATTCACAGACCAAGCATCATAAAGATACCAGCATGATCTTCATTGCGGGCTTAGAGCCGGTATTAGCTTTTGAGAGGTAAGAGGATTTTGAGGGCTCGTTGGTCTAGGGGTATGATTCTCGCTTTGGGTGCGAGAGGTCCCAGGTTCAAATCCCGGACGAGCCCTTTTCTTGGTACTCTTTTCAAGTTGTTTTGAAGTTTGTGTTTCAAAACCAACATCAATTTTTTCTTTGCAGTAGTGGATAATTCTTTGCTAGAGTCTCATGCTTCAGCCCTGCCCAGTCTGAGCTAATACCAAACATCTGGTCTTGCATGGCATGTACGAGCGTTCAGCTAGGGATGTCGGGCAGGTTGCATGAAAGAAATCTAAAGCCAGAGGCCCATGGAATAGCCAGTTCGGAGCAGTTTCATTACAGAAAAATCAACTGTAGGTATCTGTTTCTGTAGTGTAGTGGTTATCACGTTCGCCTCACACGCGAAAGGTCCCCGGTTCGAAACCGGGCAGAAACAGTTGTTATATTGTGTTGGCTACAATGTTGATAGGTGCCGTTTTGCCATGGAATTGTCCAAGCCCTGAAGATTATTTCATGCAATCTCGTTCCAAGAAAGGGAATTCTCTCAAAACACTAAAGAAATCGGCGTGTGGATGTATCTGTTGGTTCTCAGACCTTGCTTTCAAAAGAGCCCTGCAATCGGTTCACTGCTCACCTAGAACAAGCATTAACATGGAGAATTGTTGGCACCAACAGGAATCTTATTTTAGTGGAGTGTTTCTGGCTTTGAGTGCAGAGGCCCTCGGCTCAATTCCAAGATGATCCTTCTCAGGGTGATGATACAAATGCATTGTCACCTTTACGTTTAATGTCAGAATCATTTATTTCCAGTTGGTGGTGTAAGAATGTTTGCAACAGTATGGCGATTTTTCCTAGCCATGCATGAATGAAAGCATATCACTCGCCTTTAGGTGTTTTTCTAATACATTGATATTTGCATCTGCCTTCCTAGCCTGCATGTTTGACTATCTTACAGGCTGCATGTAATAAGTATCACATCAGGGCCCTTCTTCTACTCAATTCACAACTGTTCTATCACGACATAGATAAGAAAGCTGCATCTGCTTTTGTTGTGTAGTGGTAATCAGGTTTACCTGACGTGTGAAAGCCCCATGCTTTGAAAGTACACAGTAACAAAGAAACCGATGACTTTTATAAAAAGGTGTCATGTGTGTCTCTTACTTTGCACAAAAAGTGCCAGAGATGACTTCATTTGCAGTCACTTGAAAAGTAGGGATTCTCCAATAAATGGTAAATGGTTGAAACAAATCTGAAGAAATGCATGACATACCTGTGTGTGTGTGTGTATGCATGTATGTATATATAGGGAGAGAGAGAGCGTCAATATAAACAGACTTTATTTCAATCAAGCTGTCTTTTCTATCCTTCAGGAGCAGAATGTTCTGATCATCAGCGCTCCAGAATGTAGTGTTTTCTTGGCAAGCATCACATATTGTGATGTGTTAGCTAAAAGTTCCATATCCTACAGACCGATATATTCCTCTGTACTTGTACCTTGGGGATTCATCAAAACCTGGCATCATAAGCAGCTTTCTACTGCCACAGACTGGACAGCGAAACAATTTAAAATATCCCAGAAAAAGAAAATAAGCATGCTTAATCAGAGCTTTCTGGACAGGAAGGACATTTGAGCAAGTGAGGAATAAGCACTGCTTTTGTTAATTTGCATAGGCAGAATAGAGACTTCTGGGAAAAGGCCGAAATTACAGTCACAGAAAATGGCTGCATCTATAGAGAACGCTAAGAAGTGTTGGCAGCTTTTCCTCTGACCCTGGCCACTTTTACAAGCAATCCTATGATAGTCAGCAGGACCCACCCTAAAAAGGAAGGGGCATCCACTTGGACCCTTTCCACCTTTTCTAAATCGAGCCTGATCGAGCACTGATTGAGCAGATAAGCACATGTCATTCTCATTTCAGAAAGGATTTGGTTAGCTTGCTGCTAGCAGCTCAGTTATGTTATGATGTTAGAGGCTATGCAAGGAATGCTTTAGTCCAGCGATATGCAGTTTTTATTGCGCCTTGCATTCAGCAGGAAGATCTTTAGCTTGAATCTGTGGCCTAGGTATTCACCTTGGTATTTCTTTTGGCACAAAGTGAAGGAGTATTTAAGAGAAAATGCACAATGTGTTTCTTATGTTGTTATGAACAACTTGTTACTCTTTCTCATTAAGCTTCAGCCACTGAAGAAATATATAAATAAGGGCTGACTTCCTGTAAGACGTGTCCAAAGCTGGGACGGAATAAAAGGAGACACTTGTAAATGATAGTGCTATCGTTTGAGAAAGGGTAAGTTGAGACTGACTTTCATGCGTATTCACAGACCAAGCATCATAAAGATACCAGCATGATCTTCATTGCGGGCTTAGAGCCGGTATTAGCTTTTGAGAGGTAAGAGGATTTTGAGGGCTCGTTGGTCTAGGGGTATGATTCTCGCTTTGGGTGCGAGAGGTCCCGGGTTCAAATCCCGGACGAGCCCTTTTCTTGGTACTCTTTTCAAGTTGTTTTGAAGTTTGCGTTTCAAAACCAACATCAATTTTTTCTTTGCAGTAGTGGATAATTCTTTGCTAGAGTCTCATGCTTCAGCCCTGCCCAGTCTGAGCTAATACCAAACATCTGGTCTTGCATGGCATGTATGAGCGTTCAGCTAGGGATGTCGGGCAGGTTGCATGAAAGAAATCTAAAGCCAGAGGCCCATGGAATAGCCAGTTCGGAGCAGTTTCATTACAGAAAAATCAACTGTAGGTATCTGTTTCTGTAGTGTAGTGGTTATCACGTTTGCCTCACACGCGAAAGGTCCCCGGTTCGAAACCGTGCAGAAACAGTTGTTATATTGTGTTGGCTACAATGTTGATAGGTGCCGTTTTGCCATGGAATTGTCCAAGCCCTGAAGATTATTTCATGCAATCTCGTTCCAAGAAAGGGAATTCTCTCAAAACACTAAAGTAATCGGCGTGTGGATGTATCTGTTGGTTCTCAGACCTTGCTTTCAAAAGAGCCCTGCAATCGGTTCACTGCTCACCTAGAACAAGCATTAACATGGAGAATTGTTGGCACCAACAGGAATCTTATTTTAGTAGAGTGTTTCTGGCTTTGAGTGCAGAGGCCCTCGGCTCAATTCCAAGATGATCCTTCTCAAGGTGATGATACAAATGCATTGTCACCTTTACGTTTAATGTCAGAATCATTTATTTCCAGTTGGTGGTGTAAGAATGTTTGCAACAGTATGGCGATTTTTCCTAGCCATGCATGAATGAAAGCATATCACTCGCCTTTAGGTGTTTTTCTAATACATTGATATTTGCATCTTCCTTCCTAGCCTGCATGTTTGACTATCTTACAGGCTGCATGTAATAAGTATCACATCAGGGCCCTTCTTCTACTCAATTCACAACTGTTCTATCACGACATAGATAAGAAAGCTGCATCTGCTTTTGTTGTGTAGTGGTAATCAGGTTTACCTGACGTGTGAAAGCCCCATGCTTTGAAAGTACACAGTAACAAAGAAACCGATGACTTTTATAAAAAGGTGTCATGTGTGTCTCTTACTTTGCACAAAAAGTGCCAGAGATGACTTCATTTGCAGTCACTTGAAAAGTAGGGATTCTCCAATAAATGGTAAATGGTTGAAACAAATCTGAAGAAATGCATGACATACCTGTGTGTGTGTGTGTGTGTACGCATGTATGTATATATAGGGAGAGAGAGAGCGTCAATATAAACAGACTTTATTTCAATCAAGCTGTCTTTTCTATCCTTCAGGAGCAGAATGTTCTGATCATCAGCGCTCCAGAATGTAGTGTTTTCTTGGCAAGCATCACATATTGTGATGTTTTAGCTAAAAGTTCCATATCCTAGAGACTGATATATTCCTCTGTACTTGTACCTTGGGGATTCATCAAAACCTGGCATCATAAGCAGCTTTCTACTGCCACAGACTGGACAGCGAAACAATTTAAAATATCCCAGAAAAAGAAAATAAGCATGCTTAATCAGAGCTTTCTGGACAGGAAGGACATTTGAGCAAGTGAGGAATAAGCACTGCTTTTGTTAATTTGCATAGGCAGAATAGAGACTTCTGGGAAAAGGCCGAAATTACAGTCACAGAAAATGGCTGCATCTATAGAGAACGCTAAGAAGTGTTGGCAGCTTTTCCTCTGACCCTGGCCACTTTTACAAGCAATCCTATGATAGTCAGCAGGACCCACCCTAAAAAGGAAGGGGCATCCACTTGGACCCTTTCCACCTTTTCTAAATCTCGCCTGATCGAGCCCTGATCGAGCCGATAAGCACATGTCATTCTCATTTCAGAAAGGTATTGGTTAGCTTGCTGCTAGCAGCTCAGTTATGTTATGATGTTAGAGGCTATGCAAGGAATGCTTTAGTCCAGCGATATGCAGTTTTTATTGCGCCTTGCATTCAGCAGGAAGATCTTTAGCTTGAATCTGTGGCCTAGGTATTCACCTTGGTATTTTTTTTGGCACAAAGTGAAGGAGTATTTGAGAGAAAATGCACAATGTGTTTCTTATGTTGTTATGAACAACTTGTTACTCTTTCTCATTAAGCTTCAGCCACTGCAGAAATATATAAATAAGGGCTGACTTCCTGTAAGACGTGTCCAAAGCTGGGACGGAATAAAAGGAGACACTTGTAAATGATAGTGCTATCGTTTGAGAAAGGGTAAGTTGAGACTGACTTTCATGCGTATTCACAGACCAAGCATCATAAAGATACCAGCATGATCTTCATCGCGGGCTTAGAGCCGGTATTAGCTTTTGAGAGGTAAGAGGATTTTGAGGGCTCGTTGGTCTAGGGGTATGATTCTCGCTTTGGGTGCGAGAGGTCCCAGGTTCAAATCCCGGACGAGCCCTTTTCTTGGTACTCTTTTCAAGTTGTTTTGAAGTTTGCGTTTCAAAACCAACATCAATTTTTTCTTTGCAGTAGTGGATAATTCTTTGCTAGAGTCTCATGCTTCAGCCCTGCCCAGTCTGAGCTAATACCAAACATCTGGTCTTGCATGGCATGTACGAGCGTTCAGCTAGGGATGTCGGGCAGGTTGCATGAAAGAAATCTAAAGCCAGAGGCCCATGGAATAGCCAGTTCGGAGCAGTTTCATTACAGAAAAATCAACTGTAGGTATCTGTTTCTGTAGTGTAGTGGTTATCACGTTCGCCTCACACGCGAAAGGTCCCCGGTTCGAAACCGGGCAGAAACAGTTGTTATATTGTGTTGGCTACAATGTTGATAGGTGCCGTTTTGCCATGGAATTGTCCAAGCCCTGAAGATTATTTCATGCAATCTCGTTCCAAGAAAGGGAATTCTCTCAAAACACTAAAGAAATCGGCGTGTGGATGTATCTGTTGGTTCTCAGACCTTGCTTTCAAAAGAGCCCTGCAATCGGTTCACTGCTCACCTAGAACAAGCATTAACATGGAGAATTGTTGGCACCAACAGGAATCTTATTTTAGTGGAGTGTTTCTGGCTTTGAGTGCAGAGGCCCTCGGCTCAATTCCAAGATGATCCTTCTCAGGGTGATGATACAAATGCATTGTCACCTTTACGTTTAATGTCAGAATCATTTATTTCCAGTTGGTGGTGTAAGAATGTTTGCAACAGTATGGCGATTTTTCCTAGCCATGCATGAATGAAAGCATATCACTCGCCTTTAGGTGTTTTTCTAATACATTGATATTTGCATCTGCCTTCCTAGCCTGCATGTTTGACTATCTTACAGGCTGCATGTAATAAGTATCACATCAGGGCCCTTCTTCTACTCAATTCACAACTGTTCTATCACGACATAGATAAGAAAGCTGCATCTGCTTTTGTTGTGTAGTGGTAATCAGGTTTACCTGACGTGTGAAAGCCCCATGCTTTGAAAGTACACAGTAACAAAGAAACCGATGACTTTTATAAAAAGGTGTCATGTGTGTCTCTTACTTTGCACAAAAAGTGCCAGAGATGACTTCATTTGCAGTCACTTGAAAAGTAGGGATTCTCCAATAAATGGTAAATGGTTGAAACAAATCTGAAGAAATGCATGACATACCTGTGTGTGTGTGTGTATGCATGTATGTATATATAGGGAGAGAGAGAGCGTCAATATAAACAGACTTTATTTCAATCAAGCTGTCTTTTCTATCCTTCAGGAGCAGAATGTTCTGATCATCAGCGCTCCAGAATGTAGTGTTTTCTTGGCAAGCATCACATATTGTGATGTGTTAGCTAAAAGTTCCATATCCTACAGACCGATATATTCCTCTGTACTTGTACCTTGGGGATTCATCAAAACCTGGCATCATAAGCAGCTTTCTACTGCCACAGACTGGACAGCGAAACAATTTAAAATATCCCAGAAAAAGAAAATAAGCATGCTTAATCAGAGCTTTCTGGACAGGAAGGACATTTGAGCAAGTGAGGAATAAGCACTGCTTTTGTTAATTTGCATAGGCAGAATAGAGACTTCTGGGAAAAGGCCGAAATTACAGTCACAGAAAATGGCTGCATCTATAGAGAACGCTAAGAAGTGTTGGCAGCTTTTCCTCTGACCCTGGCCACTTTTACAAGCAATCCTATGATAGTCAGCAGGACCCACCCTAAAAAGGAAGGGGCATCCACTTGGACCCTTTCCACCTTTTCTAAATCGAGCCTGATCGAGCACTGATTGAGCAGATAAGCACATGTCATTCTCATTTCAGAAAGGTATTGGTTAGCTTGCTGCTAGCAGCTCAGTTATGTTATGATGTTAGAGGCTATGCAAGGAATGCTTTAGTCCAGCGATATGCAGTTTTTATTGCGCCTTGCATTCAGCAGGAAGATCTTTAGCTTGAATCTGTGGCCTAGGTATTCACCTTGGTATTTCTTTTGGCACAAAGTGAAGGAGTATTTAAGAGAAAATGCACAATGTGTTTCTTATGTTGTTATGAACAACTTGTTACTCTTTCTCATTAAGCTTCAGCCACTGAAGAAATATATAAATAAGGGCTGACTTCCTGTAAGACGTGTCCAAAGCTGGGACGGAATAAAAGGAGACACTTGTAAATGATAGTGCTATCGTTTGAGAAAGGGTAAGTTGAGACTGACTTTCATGCGTATTCACAGACCAAGCATCATAAAGATACCAGCATGATCTTCATTGCGGGCTTAGTGCCGGTATTAGCTTTTGAGAGGTAAGAGGATTTTGAGGGCTCGTTGGTCTAGGGGTATGATTCTCGCTTTGGGTGCGAGAGGTCCCGGGTTCAAATCCCGGACGAGCCCTTTTCTTGGTACTCTTTTCAAGTTGTTTTGAAGTTTGCGTTTCAAAACCAACATCAATTTTTTCTTTGCAGTAGTGGATAATTCTTTGCTAGAGTCTCATGCTTCAGCCCTGCCCAGTCTGAGCTAATACCAAACATCTGGTCTTGCATGGCATGTACGAGCGTTCAGCTAGGGATGTCGGGCAGGTTGCATGAAAGAAATCTAAAGCCAGAGGCCCATGGAATAGCCAGTTCGGAGCAGTTTCATTACAGAAAAATCAACTGTAAGTATCTGTTTCTGTAGTGTAGTGGTTATCACGTTTTCCTCACACGCGAAAGGTCCCCGGTTCGAAACCGGGCAGAAACAGTTGTTATATTGTGTTGGCTACAATGTTGATAGGTGCCGTTTTGCCATGGAATTGTCCAAGCCCTGAAGATTATTTCATGCAATCTCGTTCCAAGAAAGGGAATTCTCTCAAAACACTAAATAATCGGCGTGTGGATGTATCTGTTGGTTCTCAGACCTTGCTTTCAAAAGAGCCCTGCAATCGGTTCACTGCTCACCTAGAACAAGCATTAACATGGAGAATTGTTGGCACCAACAGGAATCTTATTTTAGTGGAGTGTTTCTGGCTTTGAGTGCAGAGGCCCTCGGCTCAATTCCAAGATGATCCTTCTCAAGGTGATGATACAAATGCATTGTCACCTTTACGTTTAATGTCAGAATCATTTATTTCCAGTTGGTGGTGTAAGAATGTTTGCAACAGTATGGCGATTTTTCCTAGCCATGCATGAATGAAAGCATATCACTCGCCTTTAGGTGTTTTTCTAATACATTGATATTTGCATCTTCCTTCCTAGCCTGCATGTTTGACTATCTTACAGGCTGCATGTAATAAGTATCACATCAGGGCCCTTCTTCTACTCAATTCACAACTGTTCTATCACGACATAGATAAGAAAGCTGCATCTGCTTTTGTTGTGTAGTGGTAATCAGGTTTACCTGACGTGTGAAAGCCCCATGCTTTGAAAGTACACAGTAACAAAGAAACCGATGACTTTTATAAAAAGGTGTCATGTGTGTCTCTTACTTTGCACAAAAAGTGCCAGAGATGACTTCATTTGCAGTCACTTGAAAAGTAGGGATTCTCCAATAAATGGTAAATGGTTGAAACAAATCTGAAGAAATGCATGACATACCTGTGTGTGTGTGTGTGTGTACGCATGTATGTATATATAGGGAGAGAGAGAGCGTCAATATAAACAGACTTTATTTCAATCAAGCTGTCTTTTCTATCCTTCAGGAGCAGAATGTTCTGATCATCAGCGCTCCAGAATGTAGTGTTTTCTTGGCAAGCATCACATATTGTGATGTTTTAGCTAAAAGTTCCATATCCTAGAGACTGATATATTCCTCTGTACTTGTACCTTGGGGATTCATCAAAACCTGGCATCATAAGCAGCTTTCTACTGCCACAGACTGGACAGCGAAACAATTTAAAATATCCCAGAAAAAGAAAATAAGCATGCTTAATCAGAGCTTTCTGGACAGGAAGGACATTTGAGCAAGTGAGGAATAAGCACTGCTTTTGTTAATTTGCATAGGCAGAATAGAGACTTCTGGGAAAAGGCCGAAATTACAGTCACAGAAAATGGCTGCATCTATAGAGAACGCTAAGAAGTGTTGGCAGCTTTTCCTCTGACCCTGGCCACTTTTACAAGCAATCCTATGATAGTCAGCAGGACCCACCCTAAAAAGGAAGGGGCATCCACTTGGACCCTTTCCACCTTTTCTAAATCTCGCCTGATCGAGCCCTGATCGAGCCGATAAGCACATGTCATTCTCATTTCAGAAAGGTATTGGTTAGCTTGCTGCTAGCAGCTCAGTTATGTTATGATGTTAGAGGCTATGCAAGGAATGCTTTAGTCCAGCGATATGCAGTTTTTATTGCGCCTTGCATTCAGCAGGAAGATCTTTAGCTTGAATCTGTGGCCTAGGTATTCACCTTGGTATTTTTTTTGGCACAAAGTGAAGGAGTATTTGAGAGAAAATGCACAATGTGTTTCTTATGTTGTTATGAACAACTTGTTACTCTTTCTCATTAAGCTTCAGCCACTGCAGAAATATATAAATAAGGGCTGACTTCCTGTAAGACGTGTCCAAAGCTGGGACGGAATAAAAGGAGACACTTGTAAATGATAGTGCTATCGTTTGAGAAAGGGTAAGTTGAGACTGACTTTCATGCGTATTCACAGACCAAGCATCATAAAGATACCAGCATGATCTTCATTGCGGGCTTAGAGCCGGTATTAGCTTTTGAGAGGTAAGAGGATTTTGAGGGCTCGTTGGTCTAGGGGTATGATTCTCGCTTTGGGTGCGAGAGGTCCCAGGTTCAAATCCCGGACGAGCCCTTTTCTTGGTACTCTTTTCAAGTTGTTTTGAAGTTTGCGTTTCAAAACCAACATCAATTTTTTCTTTGCAGTAGTGGATAATTCTTTGCTAGAGTCTCATGCTTCAGCCCTGCCCAGTCTGAGCTAATACCAAACATCTGGTCTTGCATGGCATGTACGAGCGTTCAGCTAGGGATGTCGGGCAGGTTGCATGAAAGAAATCTAAAGCCAGAGGCCCATGGAATAGCCAGTTCGGAGCAGTTTCATTACAGAAAAATCAACTGTAGGTATCTGTTTCTGTAGTGTAGTGGTTATCACGTTCGCCTCACACGCGAAAGGTCCCCGGTTCGAAACCGGGCAGAAACAGTTGTTATATTGTGTTGGCTACAATGTTGATAGGTGCCGTTTTGCCATGGAATTGTCCAAGCCCTGAAGATTATTTCATGCAATCTCGTTCTAAGAAAGGGAATTCTCTCAAAACACTAAAGAAATCGGCGTGTGGATGTATCTGTTGGTTCTCAGACCTTGCTTTCAAAAGAGCCCTGCAATCGGTTCACTGCTCACCTAGAACAAGCATTAACATGGAGAATTGTTGGCACCAACAGGAATCTTATTTTAGTGGAGTGTTTCTGGCTTTGAGTGCAGAGGCCCTCGGCTCAATTCCAAGATGATCCTTCTCAGGGTGATGATACAAATGCATTGTCACCTTTACGTTTAATGTCAGAATCATTTATTTCCAGTTGGTGGTGTAAGAATGTTTGCAACAGTATGGCGATTTTTCCTAGCCATGCATGAATGAAAGCATATCACTCGCCTTTAGGTGTTTTTCTAATACATTGATATTTGCATCTGCCTTCCTAGCCTGCATGTTTGACTATCTTACAGGCTGCATGTAATAAGTATCACATCAGGGCCCTTCTTCTACTCAATTCACAACTGTTCTATCACGACATAGATAAGAAAGCTGCATCTGCTTTTGTTGTGTAGTGGTAATCAGGTTTACCTGACGTGTGAAAGCCCCATGCTTTGAAAGTACACAGTAACAAAGAAACCGATGACTTTTATAAAAAGGTGTCATGTGTGTCTCTTACTTTGCACAAAAAGTGCCAGAGATGACTTCATTTGCAGTCACTTGAAAAGTAGGGATTCTCCAATAAATGGTAAATGGTTGAAACAAATCTGAAGAAATGCATGACATACCTGTGTGTGTGTGTGTGTGTACGCATGTATGTATATATAGGGAGAGAGAGAGCGTCAATATAAACAGACTTTATTTCAATCAAGCTGTCTTTTCTATCCTTCAGGAGCAGAATGTTCTGATCATCAGCGCTCCAGAATGTAGTGTTTTCTTGGCAAGCATCACATATTGTGATGTTTTAGCTAAAAGTTCCATATCCTAGAGACTGATATATTCCTCTGTACTTGTACCTTGGGGATTCATCAAAACCTGGCATCATAAGCAGCTTTCTACTGCCACAGACTGGACAGCGAAACAATTTAAAATATCCCAGAAAAAGAAAATAAGCATGCTTAATCAGAGCTTTCTGGACAGGAAGGACATTTGAGCAAGTGAGGAATAAGCACTGCTTTTGTTAATTTGCATAGGCAGAATAGAGACTTCTGGGAAAAGGCCGAAATTACAGTCACAGAAAATGGCTGCATCTATAGAGAACGCTAAGAAGTGTTGGCAGCTTTTCCTCTGACCCTGGCCACTTTTACAAGCAATCCTATGATAGTCAGCAGGACCCACCCTAAAAAGGAAGGGGCATCCACTTGGACCCTTTCCACCTTTTCTAAATCTCGCCTGATCGAGCCCTGATCGAGCCGATAAGCACATGTCATTCTCATTTCAGAAAGGTATTGGTTAGCTTGCTGCTAGCAGCTCAGTTATGTTATGATGTTAGAGGCTATGCAAGGAATGCTTTAGTCCAGCGATATGCAGTTTTTATTGCGCCTTGCATTCAGCAGGAAGATCTTTAGCTTGAATCTGTGGCCTAGGTATTCACCTTGGTATTTTTTTTGGCACAAAGTGAAGGAGTATTTGAGAGAAAATGCACAATGTGTTTCTTATGTTGTTATGAACAACTTGTTACTCTTTCTCATTAAGCTTCAGCCACTGCAGAAATATATAAATAAGGGCTGACTTCCTGTAAGACGTGTCCAAAGCTGGGACGGAATAAAAGGAGACACTTGTAAATGATAGTGCTATCGTTTGAGAAAGGGTAAGTTGAGACTGACTTTCATGCGTATTCACAGACCAAGCATCATAAAGATACCAGCATGATCTTCATTGCGGGCTTAGAGCCGGTATTAGCTTTTGAGAGGTAAGAGGATTTTGAGGGCTCGTTGGTCTAGGGGTATGATTCTCGCTTTGGGTGCGAGAGGTCCCAGGTTCAAATCCCGGACGAGCCCTTTTCTTGGTACTCTTTTCAAGTTGTTTTGAAGTTTGCGTTTCAAAACCAACATCAATTTTTTCTTTGCAGTAGTGGATAATTCTTTGCTAGAGTCTCATGCTTCAGCCCTGCCCAGTCTGAGCTAATACCAAACATCTGGTCTTGCATGGCATGTACGAGCGTTCAGCTAGGGATGTCGGGCAGGTTGCATGAAAGAAATCTAAAGCCAGAGGCCCATGGAATAGCCAGTTCGGAGCAGTTTCATTACAGAAAAATCAACTGTAGGTATCTGTTTCTGTAGTGTAGTGGTTATCACGTTCGCCTCACACGCGAAAGGTCCCCGGTTCGAAACCGGGCAGAAACAGTTGTTATATTGTGTTGGCTACAATGTTGATAGGTGCCGTTTTGCCATGGAATTGTCCAAGCCCTGAAGATTATTTCATGCAATCTCGTTCTAAGAAAGGGAATTCTCTCAAAACACTAAAGAAATCGGCGTGTGGATGTATCTGTTGGTTCTCAGACCTTGCTTTCAAAAGAGCCCTGCAATCGGTTCACTGCTCACCTAGAACAAGCATTAACATGGAGAATTGTTGGCACCAACAGGAATCTTATTTTAGTGGAGTGTTTCTGGCTTTGAGTGCAGAGGCCCTCGGCTCAATTCCAAGATGATCCTTCTCAGGGTGATGATACAAATGCATTGTCACCTTTACGTTTAATGTCAGAATCATTTATTTCCAGTTGGTGGTGTAAGAATGTTTGCAACAGTATGGCGATTTTTCCTAGCCATGCATGAATGAAAGCATATCACTCGCCTTTAGGTGTTTTTCTAATACATTGATATTTGCATCTGCCTTCCTAGCCTGCATGTTTGACTATCTTACAGGCTGCATGTAATAAGTATCACATCAGGGCCCTTCTTCTACTCAATTCACAACTGTTCTATCACGACATAGATAAGAAAGCTGCATCTGCTTTTGTTGTGTAGTGGTAATCAGGTTTACCTGACGTGTGAAAGCCCCATGCTTTGAAAGTACACAGTAACAAAGAAACCGATGACTTTTATAAAAAGGTGTCATGTGTGTCTCTTACTTTGCACAAAAAGTGCCAGAGATGACTTCATTTGCAGTCACTTGAAAAGTAGGGATTCTCCAATAAATGGTAAATGGTTGAAACAAATCTGAAGAAATGCATGACATACCTGTGTGTGTGTGTGTATGCATGTATGTATATATAGGGAGAGAGAGAGCGTCAATATAAACAGACTTTATTTCAATCAAGCTGTCTTTTCTATCCTTCAGGAGCAGAATGTTCTGATCATCAGCGCTCCAGAATGTAGTGTTTTCTTGGCAAGCATCACATATTGTGATGTGTTAGCTAAAAGTTCCATATCCTACAGACCGATATATTCCTCTGTACTTGTACCTTGGGGATTCATCAAAACCTGGCATCATAAGCAGCTTTCTACTGCCACAGACTGGACAGCGAAACAATTTAAAATATCCCAGAAAAAGAAAATAAGCATGCTTAATCAGAGCTTTCTGGACAGGAAGGACATTTGAGCAAGTGAGGAATAAGCACTGCTTTTGTTAATTTGCATAGGCAGAATAGAGACTTCTGGGAAAAGGCCGAAATTACAGTCACAGAAAATGGCTGCATCTATAGAGAACGCTAAGAAGTGTTGGCAGCTTTTCCTCTGACCCTGGCCACTTTTACAAGCAATCCTATGATAGTCAGCAGGACCCACCCTAAAAAGGAAGGGGCATCCACTTGGACCCTTTCCACCTTTTCTAAATCGAGCCTGATCGAGCACTGATTGAGCAGATAAGCACATGTCATTCTCATTTCAGAAAGGTATTGGTTAGCTTGCTGCTAGCAGCTCAGTTATGTTATGATGTTAGAGGCTATGCAAGGAATGCTTTAGTCCAGCGATATGCAGTTTTTATTGCGCCTTGCATTCAGCAGGAAGATCTTTAGCTTGAATCTGTGGCCTAGGTATTCACCTTGGTATTTCTTTTGGCACAAAGTGAAGGAGTATTTAAGAGAAAATGCACAATGTGTTTCTTATGTTGTTATGAACAACTTGTTACTCTTTCTCATTAAGCTTCAGCCACTGAAGAAATATATAAATAAGGGCTGACTTCCTGTAAGACGTGTCCAAAGCTGGGACGGAATAAAAGGAGACACTTGTAAATGATAGTGCTATCGTTTGAGAAAGGGTAAGTTGAGACTGACTTTCATGCGTATTCACAGACCAAGCATCATAAAGATACCAGCATGATCTTCATTGCGGGCTTAGAGCCGGTATTAGCTTTTGAGAGGTAAGAGGATTTTGAGGGCTCGTTGGTCTAGGGGTATGATTCTCGCTTTGGGTGCGAGAGGTCCCGGGTTCAAATCCCGGACGAGCCCTTTTCTTGGTACTCTTTTCAAGTTGTTTTGAAGTTTGCGTTTCAAAACCAACATCAATTTTTTCTTTGCAGTAGTGGATAATTCTTTGCTAGAGTCTCATGCTTCAGCCCTGCCCAGTCTGAGCTAATACCAAACATCTGGTCTTGCATGGCATGTACGAGCGTTCAGCTAGGGATGTCGGGCAGGTTGCATGAAAGAAATCTAAAGCCAGAGGCCCATGGAATAGCCAGTTCGGAGCAGTTTCATTACAGAAAAATCAACTGTAGGTATCTGTTTCTGTAGTGTAGTGGTTATCACGTTTGCCTCACACGCGAAAGGTCCCCGGTTCGAAACCGGGCAGAAACAGTTGTTATATTGTGTTGGCTACAATGTTGATAGGTGCCGTTTTGCCATGGAATTGTCCAAGCCCTGAAGATTATTTCATGCAATCTCGTTCCAAGAAAGGGAATTCTCTCAAAACACTAAAGTAATCGGCGTGTGGATGTATCTGTTGGTTCTCAGACCTTGCTTTCAAAAGAGCCCTGCAATCGGTTCACTGCTCACCTAGAACAAGCATTAACATGGAGAATTGTTGGCACCAACAGGAATCTTATTTTAGTGGAGTGTTTCTGGCTTTGAGTGCAGAGGCCCTCGGCTCAATTCCAAGATGATCCTTCTCAAGGTGATGATACAAATGCATTGTCACCTTTACGTTTAATGTCAGAATCATTTATTTCCAGTTGGTGGTGTAAGAATGTTTGCAACAGTATGGCGATTTTTCCTAGCCATGCATGAATGAAAGCATATCACTCGCCTTTAGGTGTTTTTCTAATACATTGATATTTGCATCTTCCTTCCTAGCCTGCATGTTTGACTATCTTACAGGCTGCATGTAATAAGTATCACATCAGGGCCCTTCTTCTACTCAATTCACAACTGTTCTATCACGACATAGATAAGAAAGCTGCATCTGCTTTTGTTGTGTAGTGGTAATCAGGTTTACCTGACGTGTGAAAGCCCCATGCTTTGAAAGTACACAGTAACAAAGAAACCGATGACTTTTATAAAAAGGTGTCATATGTGTCTCTTACTTTGCACAAAAAGTGCCAGAGATGACTTCATTTGCAGTCACTTGAAAAGTAGGGATTCTCCAATAAATGGTAAATGGTTGAAACAAATCTGAAGAAATGCATGACATACCTGTGTGTGTGTGTGTGTGTACGCATGTATGTATATATAGGGAGAGAGAGAGCGTCAATATAAACAGACTTTATTTCAATCAAGCTGTCTTTTCTATCCTTCAGGAGCAGAATGTTCTGATCATCAGCGCTCCAGAATGTAGTGTTTTCTTGGCAAGCATCACATATTGTGATGTTTTAGCTAAAAGTTCCATATCCTAGAGACTGATATATTCCTCTGTACTTGTACCTTGGGGATTCATCAAAACCTGGCATCATAAGCAGCTTTCTACTGCCACAGACTGGACAGCGAAACAATTTAAAATATCCCAGAAAAAGAAAATAAGCATGCTTAATCAGAGCTTTCTGGACAGGAAGGACATTTGAGCAAGTGAGGAATAAGCACTGCTTTTGTTAATTTGCATAGGCAGAATAGAGACTTCTGGGAAAAGGCCGAAATTACAGTCACAGAAAATGGCTGCATCTATAGAGAACGCTAAGAAGTGTTGGCAGCTTTTCCTCTGACCCTGGCCACTTTTACAAGCAATCCTATGATAGTCAGCAGGACCCACCCTAAAAAGGAAGGGGCATCCACTTGGACCCTTTCCACCTTTTCTAAATCTCGCCTGATCGAGCCCTGATCGAGCCGATAAGCACATGTCATTCTCATTTCAGAAAGGTATTGGTTAGCTTGCTGCTAGCAGCTCAGTTATGTTATGATGTTAGAGGCTATGCAAGGAATGCTTTAGTCCAGCGATATGCAGTTTTTATTGCGCCTTGCATTCAGCAGGAAGATCTTTAGCTTGAATCTGTGGCCTAGGTATTCACCTTGGTATTTTTTTTGGCACAAAGTGAAGGAGTATTTGAGAGAAAATGCACAATGTGTTTCTTATGTTGTTATGAACAACTTGTTACTCTTTCTCATTAAGCTTCAGCCACTGCAGAAATATATAAATAAGGGCTGACTTCCTGTAAGACGTGTCCAAAGCTGGGACGGAATAAAAGGAGACACTTGTAAATGATAGTGCTATCGTTTGAGAAAGGGTAAGTTGAGACTGACTTTCATGCGTATTCACAGACCAAGCATCATAAAGATACCAGCATGATCTTCATTGC
This sequence comes from Triturus cristatus, assembly GCF_964204655.1. Classification (NCBI taxonomy): domain Eukaryota; kingdom Metazoa; phylum Chordata; class Amphibia; order Caudata; family Salamandridae; genus Triturus; species Triturus cristatus. The sequence goes on along the minus strand of NC_140591.1, from coordinate 738,412,057 downwards.
GGGCTTAGAGCCGGTATTAGCTTTTGAGAGGTAAGAGGATTTTGAGGGCTCGTTGGTCTAGGGGTATGATTCTCGCTTTGGGTGCGAGAGGTCCCAGGTTCAAATCCCGGACGAGCCCTTTTCTTGGTACTCTTTTCAAGTTGTTTTGAAGTTTGCGTTTCAAAACCAACATCAATTTTTTCTTTGCAGTAGTGGATAATTCTTTGCTAGAGTCTCATGCTTCAGCCCTGCCCAGTCTGAGCTAATACCAAACATCTGGTCTTGCATGGCATGTACGAGCGTTCAGCTAGGGATGTCGGGCAGGTTGCATGAAAGAAATCTAAAGCCAGAGGCCCATGGAATAGCCAGTTCGGAGCAGTTTCATTACAGAAAAATCAACTGTAAGTATCTGTTTCTGTAGTGTAGTGGTTATCACGTTTTCCTCACACGCGAAAGGTCCCCGGTTCGAAACCGGGCAGAAACAGTTGTTATATTGTGTTGGCTACAATGTTGATAGGTGCCGTTTTGCCATGGAATTGTCCAAGCCCTGAAGATTATTTCATGCAATCTCGTTCCAAGAAAGGGAATTCTCTCAAAACACTAAATAATCGGCGTGTGGATGTATCTGTTGGTTCTCAGACCTTGCTTTCAAAAGAGCCCTGCAATCGGTTCACTGCTCACCTAGAACAAGCATTAACATGGAGAATTGTTGGCACCAACAGGAATCTTATTTTAGTGGAGTGTTTCTGGCTTTGAGTGCAGAGGCCCTCGGCTCAATTCCAAGATGATCCTTCTCAAGGTGATGATACAAATGCATTGTCACCTTTACGTTTAATGTCAGAATCATTTATTTCCAGTTGGTGGTGTAAGAATGTTTGCAACAGTATGGCGATTTTTCCTAGCCATGCATGAATGAAAGCATATCACTCGCCTTTAGGGGTTTTTCTAATACATTGATATTTGCATCTTCCTTCCTAGCCTGCATGTTTGACTATCTTACAGGCTGCATGTAATAAGTATCACATCAGGGCCCTTCTTCTACTCAATTCACAACTGTTCTATCACGACATAGATAAGAAAGCTGCATCTGCTTTTGTTGTGTAGTGGTAATCAGGTTTACCTGACGTGTGAAAGCCCCATGCTTTGAAAGTACACAGTAACAAAGAAACCGATGACTTTTATAAAAAGGTGTCATGTGTGTCTCTTACTTTGCACAAAAAGTGCCAGAGATGACTTCATTTGCAGTCACTTGAAAAGTAGGGATTCTCCAATAAATGGTAAATGGTTGAAACAAATCTGAAGAAATGCATGACATACCTGTGTGTGTGTGTGTGTGTACGCATGTATGTATATATAGGGAGAGAGAGAGCGTCAATATAAACAGACTTTATTTCAATCAAGCTGTCTTTTCTATCCTTCAGGAGCAGAATGTTCTGATCATCAGCGCTCCAGAATGTAGTGTTTTCTTGGCAAGCATCACATATTGTGATGTTTTAGCTAAAAGTTCCATATCCTAGAGACTGATATATTCCTCTGTACTTGTACCTTGGGGATTCATCAAAACCTGGCATCATAAGCAGCTTTCTACTGCCACAGACTGGACAGCGAAACAATTTAAAATATCCCAGAAAAAGAAAATAAGCATGCTTAATCAGAGCTTTCTGGACAGGAAGGACATTTGAGCAAGTGAGGAATAAGCACTGCTTTTGTTAATTTGCATAGGCAGAATAGAGACTTCTGGGAAAAGGCCGAAATTACAGTCACAGAAAATGGCTGCATCTATAGAGAACGCTAAGAAGTGTTGGCAGCTTTTCCTCTGACCCTGGCCACTTTTACAAGCAATCCTATGATAGTCAGCAGGACCCACCCTAAAAAGGAAGGGGCATCCACTTGGACCCTTTCCACCTTTTCTAAATCTCGCCTGATCGAGCCCTGATCGAGCCGATAAGCACATGTCATTCTCATTTCAGAAAGGTATTGGTTAGCTTGCTGCTAGCAGCTCAGTTATGTTATGATGTTAGAGGCTATGCAAGGAATGCTTTAGTCCAGCGATATGCAGTTTTTATTGCGCCTTGCATTCAGCAGGAAGATCTTTAGCTTGAATCTGTGGCCTAGGTATTCACCTTGGTATTTTTTTTGGCACAAAGTGAAGGAGTATTTGAGAGAAAATGCACAATGTGTTTCTTATGTTGTTATGAACAACTTGTTACTCTTTCTCATTAAGCTTCAGCCACTGCAGAAATATATAAATAAGGGCTGACTTCCTGTAAGACGTGTCCAAAGCTGGGACGGAATAAAAGGAGACACTTGTAAATGATAGTGCTATCGTTTGAGAAAGGGTAAGTTGAGACTGACTTTCATGCGTATTCACAGACCAAGCATCATAAAGATACCAGCATGATCTTCATTGCGGGCTTAGAGCCGGTATTAGCTTTTGAGAGGTAAGAGGATTTTGAGGGCTCGTTGGTCTAGGGGTATGATTCTCGCTTTGGGTGCGAGAGGTCCCAGGTTCAAATCCCGGACGAGCCCTTTTCTTGGTACTCTTTTCAAGTTGTTTTGAAGTTTGCGTTTCAAAACCAACATCAATTTTTTCTTTGCAGTAGTGGATAATTCTTTGCTAGAGTCTCATGCTTCAGCCCTGCCCAGTCTGAGCTAATACCAAACATCTGGTCTTGCATGGCATGTACGAGCGTTCAGCTAGGGATGTCGGGCAGGTTGCATGAAAGAAATCTAAAGCCAGAGGCCCATGGAATAGCCAGTTCGGAGCAGTTTCATTACAGAAAAATCAACTGTAGGTATCTGTTTCTGTAGTGTAGTGGTTATCACGTTCGCCTCACACGCGAAAGGTCCCCGGTTCGAAACCGGGCAGAAACAGTTGTTATATTGTGTTGGCCACAATGTTGATAGGTGCCGTTTTGCCATGGAATTGTCCAAGCCCTGAAGATTATTTCATGCAATCTCGTTCTAAGAAAGGGAATTCTCTCAAAACACTAAAGAAATCGGCGTGTGGATGTATCTGTTGGTTCTCAGACCTTGCTTTCAAAAGAGCCCTGCAATCGGTTCACTGCTCACCTAGAACAAGCATTAACATGGAGAATTGTTGGCACCAACAGGAATCTTATTTTAGTGGAGTGTTTCTGGCTTTGAGTGCAGAGGCCCTCGGCTCAATTCCAAGATGATCCTTCTCAGGGTGATGATACAAATGCATTGTCACCTTTACGTTTAATGTCAGAATCATTTATTTCCAGTTGGTGGTGTAAGAATGTTTGCAACAGTATGGCGATTTTTCCTAGCCATGCATGAATGAAAGCATATCACTCGCCTTTAGGTGTTTTTCTAATACATTGATATTTGCATCTGCCTTCCTAGCCTGCATGTTTGACTATCTTACAGGCTGCATGTAATAAGTATCACATCAGGGCCCTTCTTCTACTCAATTCACAACTGTTCTATCACGACATAGATAAGAAAGCTGCATCTGCTTTTGTTGTGTAGTGGTAATCAGGTTTACCTGACGTGTGAAAGCCCCATGCTTTGAAAGTACACAGTAACAAAGAAACCGATGACTTTTATAAAAAGGTGTCATGTGTGTCTCTTACTTTGCACAAAAAGTGCCAGAGATGACTTCATTTGCAGTCACTTGAAAAGTAGGGATTCTCCAATAAATGGTAAATGGTTGAAACAAATCTGAAGAAATGCATGACATACCTGTGTGTGTGTGTGTATGCATGTATGTATATATAGGGAGAGAGAGAGCGTCAATATAAACAGACTTTATTTCAATCAAGCTGTCTTTTCTATCCTTCAGGAGCAGAATGTTCTGATCATCAGCGCTCCAGAATGTAGTGTTTTCTTGGCAAGCATCACATATTGTGATGTGTTAGCTAAAAGTTCCATATCCTACAGACCGATATATTCCTCTGTACTTGTACCTTGGGGATTCATCAAAACCTGGCATCATAAGCAGCTTTCTACTGCCACAGACTGGACAGCGAAACAATTTAAAATATCCCAGAAAAAGAAAATAAGCATGCTTAATCAGAGCTTTCTGGACAGGAAGGACATTTGAGCAAGTGAGGAATAAGCACTGCTTTTGTTAATTTGCATAGGCAGAATAGAGACTTCTGGGAAAAGGCCGAAATTACAGTCACAGAAAATGGCTGCATCTATAGAGAACGCTAAGAAGTGTTGGCAGCTTTTCCTCTGACCCTGGCCACTTTTACAAGCAATCCTATGATAGTCAGCAGGACCCACCCTAAAAAGGAAGGGGCATCCACTTGGACCCTTTCCACCTTTTCTAAATCGAGCCTGATCGAGCACTGATTGAGCAGATAAGCACATGTCATTCTCATTTCAGAAAGGTATTGGTTAGCTTGCTGCTAGCAGCTCAGTTATGTTATGATGTTAGAGGCTATGCAAGGAATGCTTTAGTCCAGCGATATGCAGTTTTTATTGCGCCTTGCATTCAGCAGGAAGATCTTTAGCTTGAATCTGTGGCCTAGGTATTCACCTTGGTATTTCTTTTGGCACAAAGTGAAGGAGTATTTAAGAGAAAATGCACAATGTGTTTCTTATGTTGTTATGAACAACTTGTTACTCTTTCTCATTAAGCTTCAGCCACTGAAGAAATATATAAATAAGGGCTGACTTCCTGTAAGACGTGTCCAAAGCTGGGACGGAATAAAAGGAGACACTTGTAAATGATAGTGCTATCGTTTGAGAAAGGGTAAGTTGAGACTGACTTTCATGCGTATTCACAGACCAAGCATCATAAAGATACCAGCATGATCTTCATTGCGGGCTTAGAGCCGGTATTAGCTTTTGAGAGGTAAGAGGATTTTGAGGGCTCGTTGGTCTAGGGGTATGATTCTCGCTTTGGGTGCGAGAGGTCCCGGGTTCAAATCCCGGACGAGCCCTTTTCTTGGTACTCTTTTCAAGTTGTTTTGAAGTTTGCGTTTCAAAACCAACATCAATTTTTTCTTTGCAGTAGTGGATAATTCTTTGCTAGAGTCTCATGCTTCAGCCCTGCCCAGTCTGAGCTAATACCAAACATCTGGTCTTGCATGGCATGTACGAGCGTTCAGCTAGGGATGTCGGGCAGGTTGCATGAAAGAAATCTAAAGCCAGAGGCCCATGGAATAGCCAGTTCGGAGCAGTTTCATTACAGAAAAATCAACTGTAGGTATCTGTTTCTGTAGTGTAGTGGTTATCACGTTTGCCTCACACGCGAAAGGTCCCCGGTTCGAAACCGGGCAGAAACAGTTGTTATATTGTGTTGGCTACAATGTTGATAGGTGCCGTTTTGCCATGGAATTGTCCAAGCCCTGAAGATTATTTCATGCAATCTCGTTCCAAGAAAGGGAATTCTCTCAAAACACTAAAGTAATCGGCGTGTGGATGTATCTGTTGGTTCTCAGACCTTGCTTTCAAAAGAGCCCTGCAATCGGTTCACTGCTCACCTAGAACAAGCATTAACATGGAGAATTGTTGGCACCAACAGGAATCTTATTTTAGTGGAGTGTTTCTGGCTTTGAGTGCAGAGGCCCTCGGCTCAATTCCAAGATGATCCTTCTCAAGGTGATGATACAAATGCATTGTCACCTTTACGTTTAATGTCAGAATCATTTATTTCCAGTTGGTGGTGTAAGAATGTTTGCAACAGTATGGCGATTTTTCCTAGCCATGCATGAATGAAAGCATATCACTCGCCTTTAGGTGTTTTTCTAATACATTGATATTTGCATCTTCCTTCCTAGCCTGCATGTTTGACTATCTTACAGGCTGCATGTAATAAGTATCACATCAGGGCCCTTCTTCTACTCAATTCACAACTGTTCTATCACGACATAGATAAGAAAGCTGCATCTGCTTTTGTTGTGTAGTGGTAATCAGGTTTACCTGACGTGTGAAAGCCCCATGCTTTGAAAGTACACAGTAACAAAGAAACCGATGACTTTTATAAAAAGGTGTCATGTGTGTCTCTTACTTTGCACAAAAAGTGCCAGAGATGACTTCATTTGCAGTCACTTGAAAAGTAGGGATTCTCCAATAAATGGTAAATGGTTGAAACAAATCTGAAGAAATGCATGACATACCTGTGTGTGTGTGTGTGTGTACGCATGTATGTATATATAGGGAGAGAGAGAGCGTCAATATAAACAGACTTTATTTCAATCAAGCTGTCTTTTCTATCCTTCAGGAGCAGAATGTTCTGATCATCAGCGCTCCAGAATGTAGTGTTTTCTTGGCAAGCATCACATATTGTGATGTTTTAGCTAAAAGTTCCATATCCTAGAGACTGATATATTCCTCTGTACTTGTACCTTGGGGATTCATCAAAACCTGGCATCATAAGCAGCTTTCTACTGCCACAGACTGGACAGCGAAACAATTTAAAATATCCCAGAAAAAGAAAATAAGCATGCTTAATCAGAGCTTTCTGGACAGGAAGGACATTTGAGCAAGTGAGGAATAAGCACTGCTTTTGTTAATTTGCATAGGCAGAATAGAGACTTCTGGGAAAAGGCCGAAATTACAGTCACAGAAAATGGCTGCATCTATAGAGAACGCTAAGAAGTGTTGGCAGCTTTTCCTCTGACCCTGGCCACTTTTACAAGCAATCCTATGATAGTCAGCAGGACCCACCCTAAAAAGGAAGGGGCATCCACTTGGACCCTTTCCACCTTTTCTAAATCTCGCCTGATCGAGCCCTGATCGAGCCGATAAGCACATGTCATTCTCATTTCAGAAAGGTATTGGTTAGCTTGCTGCCAGCAGCTCAGTTATGTTATGATGTTAGAGGCTATGCAAGGAATGCTTTAGTCCAGCGATATGCAGTTTTTATTGCGCCTTGCATTCAGCAGGAAGATCTTTAGCTTGAATCTGTGGCCTAGGTATTCACCTTGGTACTTTTTTTGGCACAAAGTGAAGGAGTATTTGAGAGAAAATGCACAATGTGTTTCTTATGTTGTTATGAACAACTTGTTACTCTTTCTCATTAAGCTTCAGCCACTGCAGAAATATATAAATAAGGGCTGACTTCCTGTAAGACGTGTCCAAAGCTGGGACGGAATAAAAGGAGACACTTGTAAATGATAGTGCTATCGTTTGAGAAAGGGTAAGTTGAGACTGACTTTCATGCGTATTCACAGACCAAGCATCATAAAGATACCAGCATGATCTTCATTGCGGGCTTAGAGCCGGTATTAGCTTTTGAGAGGTAAGAGGATTTTGAGGGCTCGTTGGTCTAGGGGTATGATTCTCGCTTTGGGTGCGAGAGGTCCCAGGTTCAAATCCCGGACGAGCCCTTTTCTTGGTACTCTTTTCAAGTTGTTTTGAAGTTTGCGTTTCAAAACCAACATCAATTTTTTCTTTGCAGTAGTGGATAATTCTTTGCTAGAGTCTCATGCTTCAGCCCTGCCCAGTCTGAGCTAATACCAAACATCTGGTCTTGCATGGCATGTACGAGCGTTCAGCTAGGGATGTCGGGCAGGTTGCATGAAAGAAATCTAAAGCCAGAGGCCCATGGAATAGCCAGTTCGGAGCAGTTTCATTACAGAAAAATCAACTGTAGGTATCTGTTTCTGTAGTGTAGTGGTTATCACGTTCGCCTCACACGCGAAAGGTCCCCGGTTCGAAACCGGGCAGAAACAGTTGTTATATTGTGTTGGCTACAATGTTGATAGGTGCCGTTTTGCCATGGAATTGTCCAAGCCCTGAAGATTATTTCATGCAATCTCGTTCCAAGAAAGGGAATTCTCTCAAAACACTAAAGTAATCGGCGTGTGGATGTATCTGTTGGTTCTCAGACCTTGCTTTCAAAAGAGCCCTGCAATCGGTTCACTGCTCACCTAGAACAAGCATTAACATGGAGAATTGTTGGCACCAACAGGAATCTTATTTTAGTGGAGTGTTTCTGACTTTGAGTGCAGAGGCCCTCGGCTCAATTCCAAGATGATCCTTCTCAGGGTGATGATACAAATGCATTGTCACCTTTACGTTTAATGTCAGAATCATTTATTTCCAGTTGGTGGTGTAAGAATGTTTGCAACAGTATGGCGATTTTTCCTAGCCATGCATGAATGAAAGCATATCACTCGCCTTTAGGTGTTTTTCTAATACATTGATATTTGCATCTGCCTTCCTAGCCTGCATGTTTGACTATCTTACAGGCTGCATGTAATAAGTATCACATCAGGGCCCTTCTTCTACTCAATTCACAACTGTTCTATCACGACATAGATAAGAAAGCTGCATCTGCTTTTGTTGTGTAGTGGTAATCAGGTTTACCTGACGTGTGAAAGCCCCATGCTTTGAAAGTACACAGTAACAAAGAAACCGATGACTTTTATAAAAAGGTGTCATGTGTGTCTCTTACTTTGCACAAAAAGTGCCAGAGATGACTTCATTTGCAGTCACTTGAAAAGTAGGGATTCTCCAATAAATGGTAAATGGTTGAAACAAATCTGAAGAAATGCATGACATACCTGTGTGTGTGTGTGTGTATGCATGTATGTATATATAGGGAGAGAGAGAGCGTCAATATAAACAGACTTTATTTCAATCAAGCTGTCTTTTCTATCCTTCAGGAGCAGAATGTTCTGATCATCAGCGCTCCAGAATGTAGTGTTTTCTTGGCAAGCATCACATATTGTGATGTGTTAGCTAAAAGTTCCATATCCTACAGACCGATATATTCCTCTGTACTTGTACCTTGGGGATTCATCAAAACCTGGCATCATAAGCAGCTTTCTACTGCCACAGACTGGACAGCGAAACAATTTAAAATATCCCAGAAAAAGAAAATAAGCATGCTTAATCAGAGCTTTCTGGACAGGAAGGACATTTGAGCAAGTGAGGAATAAGCACTGCTTTTGTTAATTTGCATAGGCAGAATAGAGACTTCTGGGAAAAGGCCGAAATTACAGTCACAGAAAATGGCTGCATCTATAGAGAACGCTAAGAAGTGTTGGCAGCTTTTCCTCTGACCCTGGCCACTTTTACAAGCAATCCTATGATAGTCAGCAGGACCCACCCTAAAAAGGAAGGGGCATCCACTTGGACCCTTTCCACCTTTTCTAAATCTCGCCTGATCGAGCCTGATTGAGCACTGATTGAGCAGATAAGCACATGTCATTCTCATTTCAGAAAGGTATTGGTTAGCTTGCTGCTAGCAGCTCAGTTATGTTATGATGTTAGAGGCTATGCATGGAATGCTTTAGTCCAGCGATATGCAGTTTTTATTGCGCCTTGCATTCAGCAGGAAGATCTTTAGCTTGAATCTGTGGCCTAGGTATTCACCTTGGTATTTCTTTTGGCACAAAGTGAAGGAGTATTTAAGAGAAAATGCACAATGTGTTTCTTATGTTGTTATGAACAACTTGTTACTCTTTCTCATTAAGCTTCAGCCACTGAAGAAATATATAAATAAGGGCTGACTTCCTGTAAGACGTGTCCAAAGCTGGGACGGAATAAAAGGAGACACTTGTAAATGATAGTGCTATCGTTTGAGAAAGGGTAAGTTGAGACTGACTTTCATGCGTATTCACAGACCAAGCATCATAAAGATACCAGCATGATCTTCATTGCGGGCTTAGAGCCGGTATTAGCTTTTGAGAGGTAAGAGGATTTTGAGGGCTCGTTGGTCTAGGGGTATGATTCTCGCTTTGGGTGCGAGAGGTCCCGGGTTCAAATCCCGGACGAGCCCGTTTCTTTTTACTCTTTTCAAGTTGTTTTGAAGTTTGCGTTTCAAAACCAACATCAATTTTTTCTTTGCAGTAGTGGATAATTCTTTGCTAGAGTCTCATGCTTCAGCCCTGCCCAGTCTGAGCTAATACCAAACATCTGGTCTTGCATGGCATGTACGAGCGTTCAGCTAGGGATGTCGGGCAGGTTGCATGAAAGAAATCTAAAGCCAGAGGCCCATGGAATAGCCAGTTCGGAGCAGTTTCATTACAGAAAAATCAACTGTAGGTATCTGTTTCTGTAGTGTAGTGGTTATCACGTTTGCCTCACACGCGAAAGGTCCCCGGTTCGAAACCGGGCAGAAACAGTTGTTATATTGTGTTGGCTACAATGTTGATAGGTGCCGTTTTGCCATGGAATTGTCCAAGCCCTGAAGATTATTTCATGCAATCTCGTTCCAAGAAAGGGAATTCTCTCAAAACACTAAAGTAATCGGCGTGTGGATGTATCTGTTGGTTCTCAGACCTTGCTTTCAAAAGAGCCCTGCAATCGGTTCACTGCTCACCTAGAACAAGCATTAACATGGAGAATTGTTGGCACCAACAGGAATCTTATTTTAGTGGAGTGTTTCTGGCTTTGAGTGCAGAGGCCCTCGGCTCAATTCCAAGATGATCCTTCTCAAGGTGATGATACAAATGCATTGTCACCTTTACGTTTAATGTCAGAATCATTTATTTCCAGTTGGTGGTGTAAGAATGTTTGCAACAGTATGGCGATTTTTCCTAGCCATGCATGAATGAAAGCATATCACTCGCCTTTAGGTGTTTTTCTAATACATTGATATTTGCATCTTCCTTCCTAGCCTGCATGTTTGACTATCTTACAGGCTGAATGTAATAAGTATCACATCAGGGCCCTTCTTCTACTCAATTCACAACTGTTCTATCACGACATAGATAAGAAAGCTGCATCTGCTTTTGTTGTGTAGTGGTAATCAGGTTTACCTGACGTGTGAAAGCCCCATGCTTTGAAAGTACACAGTAACAAAGAAACCGATGACTTTTATAAAAAGGTGTCATGTGTGTCTCTTACTTTGCACAAAAAGTGCCAGAGATGACTTCATTTGCAGTCACTTGAAAAGTAGGGATTCTCCAATAAATGGTAAATGGTTGAAACAAATCTGAAGAAATGCATGACATACCTGTGTGTGTGTGTGTGTGTACGCATGTATGTATATATAGGGAGAGAGAGAGCGTCAATATAAACAGACTTTATTTCAATCAAGCTGTCTTTTCTATCCTTCAGGAGCAGAATGTTCTGATCATCAGCGCTCCAGAATGTAGTGTTTTCTTGGCAAGCATCACATATTGTGATGTTTTAGCTAAAAGTTCCATATCCTAGAGACTGATATATTCCTCTGTACTTGTACCTTGGGGATTCATCAAAACCTGGCATCATAAGCAGCTTTCTACTGCCACAGACTGGACAGCGAAACAATTTAAAATATCCCAGAAAAAGAAAATAAGCATGCTTAATCAGAGCTTTCTGGACAGGAAGGACATTTGAGCAAGTGAGGAATAAGCACTGCTTTTGTTAATTTGCATAGGCAGAATAGAGACTTCTGGGAAAAGGCCGAAATTACAGTCACAGAAAATGGCTGCATCTATAGAGAACGCTAAGAAGTGTTGGCAGCTTTTCCTCTGACCCTGGCCACTTTTACAAGCAATCCTATGATAGTCAGCAGGACCCACCCTAAAAAGGAAGGGGCATCCACTTGGACCCTTTCCACCTTTTCTAAATCTCGCCTGATCGAGCCCTGATCGAGCCGATAAGCACATGTCATTCTCATTTCAGAAAGGTATTGGTTAGCTTGCTGCTAGCAGCTCAGTTATGTTATGATGTTAGAGGCTATGCAAGGAATGCTTTAGTCCAGCGATATGCAGTTTTTATTGCGCCTTGCATTCAGCAGGAAGATCTTTAGCTTGAATCTGTGGCCTAGGTATTCACCTTGGTATTTTTTTTGGCACAAAGTGAAGGAGTATTTGAGAGAAAATGCACAATGTGTTTCTTATGTTGTTATGAACAACTTGTTACTCTTTCTCATTAAGCTTCAGCCACTGCAGAAATATATAAATAAGGGCTGACTTCCTGTAAGACGTGTCCAAAGCTGGGACGGAATAAAAGGAGACACTTGTAAATGATAGTGCTATCGTTTGAGAAAGGGTAAGTTGAGACTGACTTTCATGCGTATTCACAGACCAAGCATCATAAAGATACCAGCATGATCTTCATTGCGGGCTTAGAGCCGGTATTAGCTTTTGAGAGGTAAGAGGATTTTGAGGGCTCGTTGGTCTAGGGGTATGATTCTCGCTTTGGGTGCGAGAGGTCCCAGGTTCAAATCCCGGACGAGCCCTTTTCTTGGTACTCTTTTCAAGTTGTTTTGAAGTTTGCGTTTCAAAACCAACATCAATTTTTTCTTTGCAGTAGTGGATAATTCTTTGCTAGAGTCTCATGCTTCAGCCCTGCCCAGTCTGAGCTAATACCAAACATCTGGTCTTGCATGGCATGTACGAGCGTTCAGCTAGGGATGTCGGGCAGGTTGCATGAAAGAAATCTAAAGCCAGAGGCCCATGGAATAGCCAGTTCGGAGCAGTTTCATTACAGAAAAATCAACTGTAGGTATCTGTTTCTGTAGTGTAGTGGTTATCACGTTCGCCTCACACGCGAAAGGTCCCCGGTTCGAAACCGGGCAGAAACAGTTGTTATATTGTGTTGGCTACAATGTTGATAGGTGCCGTTTTGCCATGGAATTGTCCAAGCCCTGAAGATTATTTCATGCAATCTCGTTCCAAGAAAGGGAATTCTCTCAAAACACTAAAGAAATCGGCGTGTGGATGTATCTGTTGGTTCTCAGACCTTGCTTTCAAAAGAGCCCTGCAATCGGTTCACTGCTCACCTAGAACAAGCATTAACATGGAGAATTGTTGGCACCAACAGGAATCTTATTTTAGTGGAGTGTTTCTGGCTTTGAGTGCAGAGGCCCTCGGCTCAATTCCAAGATGATCCTTCTCAGGGTGATGATACAAATGCATTGTCACCTTTACGTTTAATGTCAGAATCATTTATTTCCAGTTGGTGGTGTAAGAATGTTTGCAACAGTATGGCGATTTTTCCTAGCCATGCATGAATGAAAGCATATCACTCGCCTTTAGGTGTTTTTCTAATACATTGATATTTGCATCTGCCTTCCTAGCCTGCATGTTTGACTATCTTACAGGCTGCATGTAATAAGTATCACATCAGGGCCCTTCTTCTACTCAATTCACAACTGTTCTATCACAGCATAGATAAGAAAGCTGCATCTGCTTTTGTTGTGTAGTGGTAATCAGGTTTACCTGACGTGTGAAAGCCCCATGCTTTGAAAGTACACAGTAACAAAGAAACCGATGACTTTTATAAAAAGGTGTCATGTGTGTCTCTTACTTTGCACAAAAAGTGCCAGAGATGACTTCATTTGCAGTCACTTGAAAAGTAGGGATTCTCCAATAAATGGTAAATGGTTGAAACAAATCTGAAGAAATGCATGACATACCTGTGTGTGTGTGTGTATGCATGTATGTATATATAGGGAGAGAGAGAGCGTCAATATAAACAGACTTTATTTCAATCAAGCTGTCTTTTCTATCCTTCAGGAGCAGAATGTTCTGATCATCAGCGCTCCAGAATGTAGTGTTTTCTTGGCAAGCATCACATATTGTGATGTGTTAGCTAAAAGTTCCATATCCTACAGACCGATATATTCCTCTGTACTTGTACCTTGGGGATTCATCAAAACCTGGCATCATAAGCAGCTTTCTACTGCCACAGACTGGACAGCGAAACAATTTAAAATATCCCAGAAAAAGAAAATAAGCATGCTTAATCAGAGCTTTCTGGACAGGAAGGACATTTGAGCAAGTGAGGAATAAGCACTGCTTTTGTTAATTTGCATAGGCAGAATAGAGACTTCTGGGAAAAGGCCGAAATTACAGTCACAGAAAATGGCTGCATCTATAGAGAACGCTAAGAAGTGTTGGCAGCTTTTCCTCTGACCCTGGCCACTTTTACAAGCAATCCTATGATAGTCAGCAGGACCCACCCTAAAAAGGAAGGGGCATCCACTTGGACCCTTTCCACCTTTTCTAAATCTCGCCTGATCGAGCCTGATTGAGCACTGATTGAGCAGATAAGCACATGTCATTCTCATTTCAGAAAGGTATTGGTTAGCTTGCTGCTAGCAGCTCAGTTATGTTATGATGTTAGAGGCTATGCAAGGAATGCTTTAGTCCAGCGATATGCAGTTTTTATTGCGCCTTGCATTCAGCAGGAAGATCTTTAGCTTGAATCTGTGGCCTAGGTATTCACCTTGGTATTTCTTTTGGCACAAAGTGAAGGAGTATTTAAGAGAAAATGCACAATGTGTTTCTTATGTTGTTATGAACAACTTGTTACTCTTTCTCATTAAGCTTCAGCCACTGAAGAAATATATAAATAAGGGCTGACTTCCTGTAAGACGTGTCCAAAGCTGGGACGGAATAAAAGGAGACACTTGTAAATGATAGTGCTATCGTTTGAGAAAGGGTAAGTTGAGACTGACTTTCATGCGTATTCACAGACCAAGCATCATAAAGATACCAGCATGATCTTCATTGCGGGCTTAGAGCCGGTATTAGCTTTTGAGAGGTAAGAGGATTTTGAGGGCTCGTTGGTCTAGGGGTATGATTCTCGCTTTGGGTGCGAGAGGTCCCGGGTTCAAATCCCGGACGAGCTCTTTTCAAGTTGTTTTGAAGTTTGCGTTTCAAAACCAACATCAATTTTTTCTTTGCAGTAGTGGATAATTCTTTGCTAGAGTCTCATGCTTCAGCCCTGCCCAGTCTGAGCTAATACCAAACATCTGGTCTTGCATGGCATGTACGAGCGTTCAGCTAGGGATGTCGGGCAGGTTGCATGAAAGAAATCTAAAGCCAGAGGCCCATGGAATAGCCAGTTCGGAGCAGTTTCATTACAGAAAAATCAACTGTAGGTATCTGTTTCTGTAGTGTAGTGGTTATCACGTTTGCCTCACACGCGAAAGGTCCCCGGTTCGAAACCGGGCAGAAACAGTTGTTATATTGTGTTGGCTACAATGTTGATAGGTGCCGTTTTGCCATGGAATTGTCCAAGCCCTGAAGATTATTTCATGCAATCTCGTTCCAAGAAAGGGAATTCTCTCAAAACACTAAAGTAATCGGCGTGTGGATGTATCTGTTGGTTCTCAGACCTTGCTTTCAAAAGAGCCCTGCAATCGGTTCACTGCTCACCTAGAACAAGCATTAACATGGAGAATTGTTGGCACCAACAGGAATCTTATTTTAGTGGAGTGTTTCTGGCTTTGAGTGCAGAGGCCCTCGGCTCAATTCCAAGATGATCCTTCTCAAGGTGATGATACAAATGCATTGTCACCTTTACGTTTAATGTCAGAATCATTTATTTCCAGTTGGTGGTGTAAGAATGTTTGCAACAGTATGGCGATTTTTCCTAGCCATGCATGAATGAAAGCATATCACTCGCCTTTAGGTGTTTTTCTAATACATTGATATTTGCATCTTCCTTCCTAGCCTGCATGTTTGACTATCTTACAGGCTGCATGTAATAAGTATCACATCAGGGCCCTTCTTCTACTCAATTCACAACTGTTCTATCACGACATAGATAAGAAAGCTGCATCTGCTTTTGTTGTGTAGTGGTAATCAGGTTTACCTGACGTGTGAAAGCCCCATGCTTTGAAAGTACACAGTAACAAAGAAACCGATGACTTTTATAAAAAGGTGTCATGTGTGTCTCTTACTTTGCACAAAAAGTGCCAGAGATGACTTCATTTGCAGTCACTTGAAAAGTAGGGATTCTCCAATAAATGGTAAATGGTTGAAACAAATCTGAAGAAATGCATGACATACCTGTGTGTGTGTGTGTACGCATGTATGTATATATAGGGAGAGAGAGAGCGTCAATATAAACAGACTTTATTTCAATCAAGCTGTCTTTTCTATCCTTCAGGAGCAGAATGTTCTGATCATCAGCGCTCCAGAATGTAGTGTTTTCTTGGCAAGCATCACATATTGTGATGTTTTAGCTAAAAGTTCCATATCCTAGAGACTGATATATTCCTCTGTACTTGTACCTTGGGGATTCATCAAAACCTGGCATCATAAGCAGCTTTCTACTGCCACAGACTGGACAGCGAAACAATTTAAAATATCCCAGAAAAAGAAAATAAGCATGCTTAATCAGAGCTTTCTGGACAGGAAGGACATTTGAGCAAGTGAGGAATAAGCACTGCTTTTGTTAATTTGCATAGGCAGAATAGAGACTTCTGGGAAAAGGCCGAAATTACAGTCACAGAAAATGGCTGCATCTATAGAGAACGCTAAGAAGTGTTGGCAGCTTTTCCTCTGACCCTGGCCACTTTTACAAGCAATCCTATGATAGTCAGCAGGACCCACCCTAAAAAGGAAGGGGCATCCACTTGGACCCTTTCCACCTTTTCTAAATCTCGCCTGATCGAGCCCTGATCGAGCCGATAAGCACATGTCATTCTCATTTCAGAAAGGTATTGGTTAGCTTGCTGCTAGCAGCTCAGTTATGTTATGATGTTAGAGGCTATGCAAGGAATGCTTTAGTCCAGCGATATGCAGTTTTTATTGCGCCTTGCATTCAGCAGGAAGATCTTTAGCTTGAATCTGTGGCCTAGGTATTCACCTTGGTATTTTTTTTGGCACAAAGTGAAGGAGTATTTGAGAGAAAATGCACAATGTGTTTCTTATGTTGTTATGAACAACTTGTTACTCTTTCTCATTAAGCTTCAGCCACTGCAGAAATATATAAATAAGGGCTGACTTCCTGTAAGACGTGTCCAAAGCTGGGACGGAATAAAAGGAGACACTTGTAAATGATAGTGCTATCGTTTGAGAAAGGGTAAGTTGAGACTGACTTTCATGCGTATTCACAGACCAAGCATCATAAAGATACCAGCATGATCTTCATTGCGGGCTTAGAGCCGGTATTAGCTTTTGAGAGGTAAGAGGATTTTGAGGGCTCGTTGGTCTAGGGGTATGATTCTCGCTTTGGGTGCGAGAGGTCCCAGGTTCAAATCCCGGACGAGCCCTTTCCTTGGTACTCTTTTCAAGTTGTTTTGAAGTTTGCGTTTCAAAACCAACATCAATTTTTTCTTTGCAGTAGTGGATAATTCTTTGCTAGAGTCTCATGCTTCAGCCCTGCCCAGTCTGAGCTAATACCAAACATCTGGTCTTGCATGGCATGTACGAGCGTTCAGCTAGGGATGTCGGGCAGGTTGCATGAAAGAAATCTAAAGCCAGAGGCCCATGGAATAGCCAGTTCGGAGCAGTTTCATTACAGAAAAATCAACTGTAGGTATCTGTTTCTGTAGTGTAGTGGTTATCACGTTCGCCTCACACGCGAAAGGTCCCCGGTTCGAAACCGGGCAGAAACAGTTGTTATATTGTGTTGGCTACAATGTTGATAGGTGCCGTTTTGCCATGGAATTGTCCAAGCCCTGAAGATTATTTCATGCAATCTCGTTCCAAGAAAGGGAATTCTCTCAAAACACTAAAGTAATCGGCGTGTGGATGTATCTGTTGGTTCTCAGACCTTGCTTTCAAAAGAGCCCTGCAATCGGTTCACTGCTCACCTAGAACAAGCATTAACATGGAGAATTGTTGGCACCAACAGGAATCTTATTTTAGTGGAGTGTTTCTGGCTTTGAGTGCAGAGGCCCTCGGCTCAATTCCAAGATGATCCTTCTCAGGGTGATGATACAAATGCATTGTCACCTTTACGTTTAATGTCAGAATCATTTATTTCCAGTTGGTGGTGTAAGAATGTTTGCAACAGTATGGCGATTTTTCCTAGCCATGCATGAATGAAAGCATATCACTCGCCTTTAGGTGTTTTTCTAATACATTGATATTTGCATCTTCCTTCCTAGCCTGCATGTTTGACTATCTTACAGGCTGCATGTAATAAGTATCACATCAGGGCCCTTCTTCTACTCAATTCACAACTGTTCTATCACAACATAGATAAGAAAGCTGCATCTGCTTTTGTTGTGTAGTGGTAATCAGGTTTACCTGACGTGTGAAAGCCCCATGCTTTGAAAGTACACAGTAACAAAGAAACCGATGACTTTTATAAAAAGGTGTCATGTGTGTCTCTTACTTTGCACAAAAAGTGCCAGAGATGACTTCATTTGCAGTCACTTGAAAAGTAGGGATTCTCCAATAAATGGTAAATGGTTGAAACAAATCTGAAGAAATGCATGACATACCTGTGTGTGTGTGTGTATGCATGTATGTATATATAGGGAGAGAGAGAGCGTCAATATAAACAGACTTTATTTCAATCAAGCTGTCTTTTCTATCCTTCAGGAGCAGAATGTTCTGATCATCAGCGCTCCAGAATGTAGTGTTTTCTTGGCAAGCATCACATATTGTGATGTGTTAGCTAAAAGTTCCATATCCTAGAGACTGATATATTCCTCTGTACTTGTACCTTGGGGATTCATCAAAACCTGGCATCATAAGCAGCTTTCTACTGCCACAGACTGGACAGCGAAACAATTTAAAATATCCCAGAAAAAGAAAATAAGCATGCTTAATCAGAGCTTTCTGGACAGGAAGGACATTTGAGCAAGTGAGGAATAAGCACTGCTTTTGTTAATTTGCATAGGCAGAATAGAGACTTCTGGGAAAAGGCCGAAATTACAGTCACAGAAAATGGCTGCATCTATAGAGAACGCTAAGAAGTGTTGGCAGCTTTTCCTCTGACCCTGGCCACTTTTACAAGCAATCCTATGATAGTCAGCAGGACCCACCCTAAAAAGGAAGGGGCATCCACTTGGACCCTTTCCACCTTTTCTAAATCTCGCCTGATTGAGCACTGATTGAGCAGATAAGCACATGTCATTCTCATTTCAGAAAGGTATTGGTTAGCTTGCTGCTAGCAGCTCAGTTATGTTATGATGTTAGAGGCTATGCAAGGAATGCTTTAGTCCAGCGATATGCAGTTTTTATTGCGCCTTGCATTCAGCAGGAAGATCTTTAGCTTGAATCTGTGGCCTAGGTATTCACCTTGGTATTTCTTTTGGCACAAAGTGAAGGAGTATTTGAGAGAAAATGCACAATGTGTTTCTTATGTTGTTATGAACAACTTGTTACTCTTTCTCATTAAGCTTCAGCCACTGCAGAAATATATAAATAAGGGCTGACTTCCTGTAAGACGTGTCCAAAGCTGGGACGGAATAAAAGGAGACACTTGTAAATGATAGTGCTATCGTTTGAGAAAGGGTAAGTTGAGACTGACTTTCATGCGTTTTCACAGACCAAGCATCATAAAGATACCAGCATGATCTTCATTGCGGGCTTAGAGCCGGTATTAGCTTTTGAGAGGTAAGAGGATTTTGAGGGCTCGTTGGTCTAGGGGTATGATTCTCGCTTTGGGTGCGAGAGGTCCCGGGTTCAAATCCCGGACGAGCCCTTTTCTTGGTACTCTTTTCAAGTTGTTTTGAAGTTTGCGTTTCAAAACCAACATCAATTTTTTCTTTGCAGTAGTGGATAATTCTTTGCTAGAGTCTCATGCTTCAGCCCTGCCCAGTCTGAGCTAATACCAAACATCTGGTCTTGCATGGCATGTACGAGCGTTCAGCTAGGGATGTCGGGCAGGTTGCATGAAAGAAATCTAAAGCCAGAGGCCCATGGAATAGCCAGTTCGGAGCAGTTTCATTACAGAAAAATCAACTGTAGGTATCTGTTTCTGTAGTGTAGTGGTTATCAAGTTCGCCTCACACGCGAAAGGTCCCCGGTTCGAAACCGGGCAGAAACAGTTGTTATATTGTGTTGGCTACAATGTTGATAGGTGCCGTTTTGCCATGGAATTGTCCAAGCCCTGAAGATTATTTCATGCAATCTCGTTCCAAGAAAGGGAATTCTCTCAAAACACTAAAGTAATCGGCGTGTGGATGTATCTGTTGGTTCTCAGACCTTGCTTTCAAAAGAGCCCTGCAATCGGTTCACTGCTCACCTAGAACAAGCATTAACATGGAGAATTGTTGGCACCAACAGGAATCTTATTTTAGTGGAGTGTTTCTGGCTTTGAGTGCAGAGGCCCTCGGCTCAATTCCAAGATGATCCTTCTCAAGGTGATGATACAAATGCATTGTCACCTTTACGTTTAATGTCAGAATCATTTATTTCCAGTTGGTGGTGTAAGAATGTTTGCAACAGTATGGCGATTTTTCCTAGCCATGCATGAATGAAAGCATATCACTCGCCTTTAGGTGTTTTTCTAATACATTGATATTTGCATCTTCCTTCCTAGCCTGCATGTTTGACTATCTTACAGGCTGCATGTAATAAGTATCACATCAGGGCCCTTCTTCTACTCAATTCACAACTGTTCTATCACGACATAGATAAGAAAGCTGCATCTGCTTTTGTTGTGTAGTGGTAATCAGGTTTACCTGACGTGTGAAAGCCCCATGCTTTGAAAGTACACAGTAACAAAGAAACCGATGACTTTTATAATAAGGTGTCATGTGTGTCTCTTACTTTGCACAAAAAGTGCCAGAGATGACTTCATTTGCAGTCACTTGAAAAGTAGGGATTCTCCAATAAATGGTAAATGGTTGAAACAAATCTGAAGAAATGCATGACATACCTGTGTGTGTGTGTGTATGCATGTATGTATATATAGGGAGAGAGAGAGCGTCAATATAAACAGACTTTATTTCAATCAAGCTGTCTTTTCTATCCTTCAGGAGCAGAATGTTCTGATCATCAGCGCTCCAGAATGTAGTGTTTTCTTGGCAAGCATCACATATTGTGATGTGTTAGCTAAAAGTTCCATATCCTAGAGACGGATATATTCCTCTGTACTTGTACCTTGGGGATTCATCAAAACCTGGCATCATAAGCAGCTTTCTACTGCCACTGACTGGACAGCGAAACAATTTAAAATATCCCAGAAAAAGAAAATAAGCATGCTTAATCAGAGCTTTCTGGACAGGAAGGACATTTGAGCAAGTGAGGAATAAGCACTGCTTTTGTTAATTTGCATAGGCAGAATAGAGACTTCTGGGAAAAGGCCGAAATTACAGTCACAGAAAATGGCTGCATCTATAGAGAACGCTAAGAAGTGTTGGCAGCTTTTCCTCTGACCCTGGCCACTTTTACAAGCAATCCTATGATAGTCAGCAGGACCCACCCTAAAAAGGAAGGGGCATCCACTTGGACCCTTTCCACCTTTTCTAAATCTCGCCTGATCGAGCCTGATTGAGCACTGATTGAGCAGATAAGCACATGTCATTCTCATTTCAGAAAGGTATTGGTTAGCTTGCTGCTAGCAGCTCAGTTATGTTATGATGTTAGAGGCTATGCAAGGAATGCTTTAGTCCAGCGATATGCAGTTTTTATTGCGCCTTGCATTCAGCAGGAAGATCTTTAGCTTGAATCTGTGGCCTAGGTATTCACCTTGGTATTTCTTTTGGCACAAAGTGAAGGAGTATTTAAGAGAAAATGCACAATGTGTTTCTTATGTTGTTATGAACAACTTGTTACTCTTTCTCATTAAGCTTCAGCCACTGAAGAAATATATAAATAAGGGCTGACTTCCTGTAAGACGTGTCCAAAGCTGGGACGGAATAAAAGGAGACACTTGTAAATGATAGTGCTATCGTTTGAGAAAGGGTAAGTTGAGACTGACTTTCATGCGTATTCACAGACCAAGCATCATAAAGATACCAGCATGATCTTCATTGCGGGCTTAGAGCCGGTATTAGCTTTTGAGAGGTAAGAGGATTTTGAGGGCTCGTTGGTCTAGGGGTATGATTCTCGCTTTGGGTGCGAGAGGTCCCGGGTTCAAATCCCGGACGAGCCCTTTTCTTGGTACTCTTTTCAAGTTGTTTTGAAGTTTGCGTTTCAAAACCAACATCAATTTTTTCTTTGCAGTAGTGGATAATTCTTTGCTAGAGTCTCATGCTTCAGCCCTGCCCAGTCTGAGCTAATACCAAACATCTGGTCTTGCATGGCATGTACGAGCGTTCAGCTAGGGATGTCGGGCAGGTTGCATGAAAGAAATCTAAAGCCAGAGGCCCATGGAATAGCCAGTTCGGAGCAGTTTCATTACAGAAAAATCAACTGTAGGTATCTGTTTCTGTAGTGTAGTGGTTATCACGTTCGCCTCACACGCGAAAGGTCCCCGGTTCGAAACCGGGCAGAAACAGTTGTTATATTGTGTTGGCTACAATGTTGATAGGTGCCGTTTTGCCATGGAATTGTCCAAGCCCTGAAGATTATTTCATGCAATCTCGTTCCAAGAAAGGGAATTCTCTCAAAACACTAAAGTAATCGGCGTGTGGATGTATCTGTTGGTTCTCAGACCTTGCTTTCAAAAGAGCCCTGCAATCGGTTCACTGCTCACCTAGAACAAGCATTAACATGGAGAATTGTTGGCACCAACAGGAATCTTATTTTAGTGGAGTGTTTCTGGCTTTGAGTGCAGAGGCCCTCGGCTCAATTCCAAGATGATCCTTCTCAAGGTGATGATACAAATGCATTGTCACCTTTACGTTTAATGTCAGAATCATTTATTTCCAGTTGGTGGTGTAAGAATGTTTGCAACAGTATGGCGATTTTTCCTAGCCATGCATGAATGAAAGCATATCACTCGCCTTTAGGTGTTTTTCTAATACATTGATATTTGCATCTTCCTTCTTAGCCTGCATGTTTGACTATCTTACAGGCTGCATGTAATAAGTATCACATCAGGGCCCTTCTTCTACTCAATTCACAACTGTTCTATCACGACATAGATAAGAAAGCTGCATCTGCTTTTGTTGTGTAGTGGTAATCAGGTTTACCTGACGTGTGAAAGCCCCATGCTTTGAAAGTACACAGTAACAAAGAAACCGATGACTTTTATAAAAAGGTGTCATGTGTGTCTCTTACTTTGCACAAAAAGTGCCAGAGATGGCTTCATTTGCAGTCACTTGAAAAGTAGGGATTCTCCAATAAATGGTAAATGGTTTAAACAAATCTGAAGAAATGCATGACATACCTGTGTGTGTGTGTGTACGCATGTATGTATATATAGGGAGAGAGAGAGCGTCAATATAAACAGACTTTATTTCAATCAAGCTGTCTTTTCTATCCTTCAGGAGCAGAATGTTCTGATCATCAGCGCTCCAGAATGTAGTGTTTTCTTGGCAAGCATCACATATTGTGATGTGTTAGCTAAAAGTTCCATATCCTAGAGACTGATATATTCCTCTGTACTTGTACCTTGGGGATTCATCAAAACCTGGCATCATAAGCAGCTTTCTACTGCCACAGACTGGACAGCGAAACAATTTAAAATATCCCAGAAAAAGAAAATAAGCATGCTTAATCAGAGCTTTCTGGACAGGAAGGACCTTTGAGCAAGTGAGGAATAAGCACTGCTTTTGTTAATTTGCATAGGCAGAATAGAGACTTCTGGGAAAAGGCCGAAATTACAGTCACAGAAAATGGCTGCATCTATAGAGAACGCTAAGAAGTGTTGGCAGCTTTTCCTCTGACCCTGGCCACTTTTACAAGCAATCCTATGATAGTCAGCAGGACCCACCCTAAAAAGGAAGGGGCATCCACTTGGACCCTTTCCACCTTTTCTAAATCTCGCCTGATCGAGCCTGATTGAGCACTGATTGAGCAGATAAGCACATATCATTCTCATTTCAGAAAGGTATTGGTTAGCTTGCTGCTAGCAGCTCAGTTATGTTATGATGTTAGAGGCTATGCAAGGAATGCTTTAGTCCAGCGATATGCAGTTTTTATTGCGCCTTGCATTCAGCAGGAAGATCTTTAGCTTGAATCTGTGGCCTAGGTATTCACCTTGGTATTTCTTTTGGCACAAAGTGAAGGAGTATTTAAGAGAAAATGCACAATGTGTTTTTTATGTTGTTATGAACAACTTGTTACTCTTTCTCATTAAGCTTCAGCCACTGAAGAAATATATAAATAAGGGCTGACTTCCTGTAAGACGTGTCCAAAGCTGGGACGGAATAAAAGGAGACACTTGTAAATGATAGTGCTATCGTTTGAGAAAGGGTAAGTTGAGACTGACTTTCATGCGTATTCACAGACCAAGCATCATAAAGATACCAGCATGATCTTCATTGCGGGCTTAGAGCCGGTATTAGCTTTTGAGAGGTAAGAGGATTTTGAGGGCTCGTTGGTCTAGGGGTATGATTCTCGCTTTGGGTGCGAGAGGTCCCGGGTTCAAATCCCGGACGAGCCCTTTTCTTGGTACTCTTTTCAAGTTGTTTTGAAGTTTGCGTTTCAAAACCAACATCAATTTTTTCTTTGCAGTAGTGGATAATTCTTTGCTAGAGTCTCATGCTTCAGCCCTGCCCAGTCTGAGCTAATACCAAACATCTGGTCTTGCATGGCATGTACGAGCGTTCAGCTAGGGATGTCGGGCAGGTTGCATGAAAGAAATCTAAAGCCAGAGGCCCATGGAATAGCCAGTTCGGAGCAGTTTCATTACAGAAAAATCAACTGTAGGTATCTGTTTCTGTAGTGTAGTGGTTATCACGTTCGCCTCACACGCGAAAGGTCCCCGGTTCGAAACCGGGCAGAAACAGTTGTTATATTGTGTTGGCTACAATGTTGATAGGTGCCGTTTTGCCATGGAATTGTCCAAGCCCTGAAGATTATTTCATGCAATCTCGTTCCAAGAAAGGGAATTCTCTCAAAACACTAAAGTAATCGGCGTGTGGATGTATCTGTTGGTTCTCAGACCTTGCTTTCAAAAGAGCCCTGCAATCGGTTCACTGCTCACCTAGAACAAGCATTAACATGGAGAATTGTTGGCACCAACAGGAATCTTATTTTAGTGGAGTGTTTCTGGCTTTGAGTGCAGAGGCCCTCGGCTCAATTCCAAGATGATCCTTCTCAAGGTGATGATACAAATGCATTGTCACCTTTACGTTTAATGTCAGAATCATTTATTTCCAGTTGGTGGTGTAAGAATGTTTGCAACAGTATGGCGATTTTTCCTAGCCATGCATGAATGAAAGCATATCACTCGCCTTTAGGTGTTTTTCTAATACATTGATATTTGCATCTTCCTTCTTAGCCTGCATGTTTGACTATCTTACAGGCTGCATGTAATAAGTATCACATCAGGGCCCTTCTTCTACTCAATTCACAACTGTTCTATCACGACATAGATAAGAAAGCTGCATCTGCTTTTGTTGTGTAGTGGTAATCAGGTTTACCTGACGTGTGAAAGCCCCATGCTTTGAAAGTACACAGTAACAAAGAAACCGATGACTTTTATAAAAAGGTGTCATGTGTGTCTCTTACTTTGCACAAAAAGTGCCAGAGATGGCTTCATTTGCAGTCACTTGAAAAGTAGGGATTCTCCAATAAATGGTAAATGGTTTAAACAAATCTGAAGAAATGCATGACATACCTGTGTGTGTGTGTGTACGCATGTATGTATATATAGGGAGAGAGAGAGCGTCAATATAAACAGACTTTATTTCAATCAAGCTGTCTTTTCTATCCTTCAGGAGCAGAATGTTCTGATCATCAGCGCTCCAGAATGTAGTGTTTTCTTGGCAAGCATCACATATTGTGATGTGTTAGCTAAAAGTTCCATATCCTAGAGACTGATATATTCCTCTGTACTTGTACCTTGGGGATTCATCAAAACCTGGCATCATAAGCAGCTTTCTACTGCCACAGACTGGACAGCGAAACAATTTAAAATATCCCAGAAAAAGAAAATAAGCATGCTTAATCAGAGCTTTCTGGACAGGAAGGACATTTGAGCAAGTGAGGAATAAGCACTGCTTTTGTTAATTTGCATAGGCAGAATAGAGACTTCTGGGAAAAGGCCGAAATTACAGTCACAGAAAATGGCTGCATCTATAGAGAACGCTAAGAAGTGTTGGCAGCTTTTCCTCTGACCCTGGCCACTTTTACAAGCAATCCTATGATAGTCAGCAGGACCCACCCTAAAAAGGAAGGGGCATCCACTTGGACCCTTTCCACCTTTTCTAAATCTCGCCTGATTGAGCACTGATTGAGCAGATAAGCACATGTCATTCTCATTTCAGAAAGGTATTGGTTAGCTTGCTGCTAGCAGCTCAGTTATGTTATGATGTTAGAGGCTATGCAAGGAATGCTTTAGTCCAGCGATATGCAGTTTTTATTGCGCCTTGCATTCAGCAGGAAGATCTTTAGCTTGAATCTGTGGCCTAGGTATTCACCTTGGTATTTCTTTTGGCACAAAGTGAAGGAGTATTTGAGAGAAAATGCACAATGTGTTTCTTATGTTGTTATGAACAACTTGTTACTCTTTCTCATTAAGCTTCAGCCACTGCAGAAATATATAAATAAGGGCTGACTTCCTGTAAGACGTGTCCAAAGCTGGGACGGAATAAAAGGAGACACTTGTAAATGATAGTGCTATCGTTTGAGAAAGGGTAAGTTGAGACTGACTTTCATGCGTTTTCACAGACCAAGCATCATAAAGATACCAGCATGATCTTCATTGCGGGCTTAGAGCCGGTATTAGCTTTTGAGAGGTAAGAGGATTTTGAGGGCTCGTTGGTCTAGGGGTATGATTCTCGCTTTGGGTGCGAGAGGTCCCGGGTTCAAATCCCGGACGAGCCCTTTTCTTGGTACTCTTTTCAAGTTGTTTTGAAGTTTGCGTTTCAAAACCAACATCAATTTTTTCTTTGCAGTAGTGGATAATTCTTTGCTAGAGTCTCATGCTTCAGCCCTGCCCAGTCTGAGCTAATACCAAACATCTGGTCTTGCATGGCATGTACGAGCGTTCAGCTAGGGATGTCGGGCAGGTTGCATGAAAGAAATCTAAAGCCAGAGGCCCATGGAATAGCCAGTTCGGAGCAGTTTCATTACAGAAAAATCAACTGTAGGTATCTGTTTCTGTAGTGTAGTGGTTATCACGTTCGCCTCACACGCGAAAGGTCCCCGGTTCGAAACCGGGCAGAAACAGTTGTTATATTGTGTTGGCTACAATGTTGATAGGTGCCGTTTTGCCATGGAATTGTCCAAGCCCTGAAGATTATTTCATGCAATCTCGTTCCAAGAAAGGGAATTCTCTCAAAACACTAAAGTAATCGGCGTGTGGATGTATCTGTTGGTTCTCAGACCTTGCTTTCAAAAGAGCCCTGCAATCGGTTCACTGCTCACCTAGAACAAGCATTAACATGGAGAATTGTTGGCACCAACAGGAATCTTATTTTAGTGGAGTGTTTCTGGCTTTGAGTGCAGAGGCCCTCGGCTCAATTCCAAGATGATCCTTCTCAAGGTGATGATACAAATGCATTGTCACCTTTACGTTTAATGTCAGAATCATTTATTTCCAGTTGGTGGTGTAAGAATGTTTGCAACAGTATGGCGATTTTTCCTAGCCATGCATGAATGAAAGCATATCACTCGCCTTTAGGTGTTTTTCTAATACATTGATATTTGCATCTTCCTTCTTAGCCTGCATGTTTGACTATCTTACAGGCTGCATGTAATAAGTATCACATCAGGGCCCTTCTTCTACTCAATTCACAACTGTTCTATCACGACATAGATAAGAAAGCTGCATCTGCTTTTGTTGTGTAGTGGTAATCAGGTTTACCTGACGTGTGAAAGCCCCATGCTTTGAAAGTACACAGTAACAAAGAAACCGATGACTTTTATAAAAAGGTGTCATGTGTGTCTCTTACTTTGCACAAAAAGTGCCAGAGATGGCTTCATTTGCAGTCACTTGAAAAGTAGGGATTCTCCAATAAATGGTAAATGGTTTAAACAAATCTGAAGAAATGCATGACATACCTGTGTGTGTGTGTGTACGCATGTATGTATATATAGGGAGAGAGAGAGCGTCAATATAAACAGACTTTATTTCAATCAAGCTGTCTTTTCTATCCTTCAGGAGCAGAATGTTCTGATCATCAGCGCTCCAGAATGTAGTGTTTTCTTGGCAAGCATCACATATTGTGATGTGTTAGCTAAAAGTTCCATATCCTAGAGACTGATATATTCCTCTGTACTTGTACCTTGGGGATTCATCAAAACCTGGCATCATAAGCAGCTTTCTACTGCCACAGACTGGACAGCGAAACAATTTAAAATATCCCAGAAAAAGAAAATAAGCATGCTTAATCAGAGCTTTCTGGACAGGAAGGACATTTGAGCAAGTGAGGAATAAGCACTGCTTTTGTTAATTTGCATAGGCAGAATAGAGACTTCTGGGAAAAGGCCGAAATTACAGTCACAGAAAATGGCTGCATCTATAGAGAACGCTAAGAAGTGTTGGCAGCTTTTCCTCTGACCCTGGCCACTTTTACAAGCAATCCTATGATAGTCAGCAGGACCCACCCTAAAAAGGAAGGGGCATCCACTTGGACCCTTTCCACCTTTTCTAAATCTCGCCTGATCGAGCCTGATTGAGCACTGATTGAGCAGATAAGCACATATCATTCTCATTTCAGAAAGGTATTGGTTAGCTTGCTGCTAGCAGCTCAGTTATGTTATGATGTTAGAGGCTATGCAAGGAATGCTTTAGTCCAGCGATATGCAGTTTTTATTGCGCCTTGCATTCAGCAGGAAGATCTTTAGCTTGAATCTGTGGCCTAGGTATTCACCTTGGTATTTCTTTTGGCACAAAGTGAAGGAGTATTTAAGAGAAAATGCACAATGTGTTTTTTATGTTGTTATGAACAACTTGTTACTCTTTCTCATTAAGCTTCAGCCACTGAAGAAATATATAAATAAGGGCTGACTTCCTGTAAGACGTGTCCAAAGCTGGGACGGAATAAAAGGAGACACTTGTAAATGATAGTGCTATCGTTTGAGAAAGGGTAAGTTGAGACTGACTTTCATGCGTATTCACAGACCAAGCATCATAAAGATACCAGCATGATCTTCATTGCGGGCTTAGAGCCGGTATTAGCTTTTGAGAGGTAAGAGGATTTTGAGGGCTCGTTGGTCTAGGGGTATGATTCTCGCTTTGGGTGCGAGAGGTCCCGGGTTCAAATCCCGGACGAGCCCTTTTCTTGGTACTCTTTTCAAGTTGTTTTGAAGTTTGCGTTTCAAAACCAACATCAATTTTTTCTTTGCAGTAGTGGATAATTCTTTGCTAGAGTCTCATGCTTCAGCCCTGCCCAGTCTGAGCTAATACCAAACATCTGGTCTTGCATGGCATGTACGAGCGTTCAGCTAGGGATGTCGGGCAGGTTGCATGAAAGAAATCTAAAGCCAGAGGCCCATGGAATAGCCAGTTCGGAGCAGTTTCATTACAGAAAAATCAACTGTAGGTATCTGTGTCTGTAGTGTAGTGGTTATCACGTTCGCCTCACACGCGAAAGGTCCCCGGTTCGAAACCGGGCAGAAACAGTTGTTATATTGTGTTGGCTACAATGTTGATAGGTGCCGTTTTGCCATGGAATTGTCCAAGCCCTGAAGATTATTTCATGCAATCTCGTTCCAAGAAAGGGAATTCTCTCAAAACACTAAAGTAATCGGCGTGTGGATGTATCTGTTGGTTCTCAGACCTTGCTTTCAAAAGAGCCCTGCAATCGGTTCACTGCTCACCTAGAACAAGCATTAACATGGAGAATTGTTGGCACCAACAGGAATCTTATTTTAGTGGAGTGTTTCTGGCTTTGAGTGCAGAGGCCCTCGGCTCAATTCCAAGATGATCCTTCTCAAGGTGATGATACAAATGCATTGTCACCTTTACGTTTAATGTCAGAATCATTTATTTCCAGTTGGTGGTGTAAGAATGTTTGCAACAGTATGGCGATTTTTCCTAGCCATGCATGAATGAAAGCATATCACTCGCCTTTAGGTGTTTTTCTAATACATTGATATTTGCATCTTCCTTCTTAGCCTGCATGTTTGACTATCTTACAGGCTGCATGTAATAAGTATCACATCAGGGCCCTTCTTCTACTCAATTCACAACTGTTCTATCACGACATAGATAAGAAAGCTGCATCTGCTTTTGTTGTGTAGTGGTAATCAGGTTTACCTGACGTGTGAAAGCCCCATGCTTTGAAAGTACACAGTAACAAAGAAACCGATGACTTTTATAAAAAGGTGTCATGTGTGTCTCTTACTTTGCACAAAAAGTGCCAGAGATGGCTTCATTTGCAGTCACTTGAAAAGTAGGGATTCTCCAATAAATGGTAAATGGTTTAAACAAATCTGAAGAAATGCATGACATACCTGTGTGTGTGTGTGTACGCATGTATGTATATATAGGGAGAGAGAGAGCGTCAATATAAACAGACTTTATTTCAATCAAGCTGTCTTTTCTATCCTTCAGGAGCAGAATGTTCTGATCATCAGCGCTCCAGAATGTAGTGTTTTCTTGGCAAGCATCACATATTGTGATGTGTTAGCTAAAAGTTCCATATCCTAGAGACTGATATATTCCTCTGTACTTGTACCTTGGGGATTCATCAAAACCTGGCATCATAAGCAGCTTTCTACTGCCACAGACTGGACAGCGAAACAATTTAAAATATCCCAGAAAAAGAAAATAAGCATGCTTAATCAGAGCTTTCTGGACAGGAAGGACATTTGAGCAAGTGAGGAATAAGCACTGCTTTTGTTAATTTGCATAGGCAGAATAGAGACTTCTGGGAAAAGGCCGAAATTACAGTCACAGAAAATGGCTGCATCTATAGAGAACGCTAAGAAGTGTTGGCAGCTTTTCCTCTGACCCTGACCACTTTTACAAGCAATCCTATGATAGTCAGCAGGACCCACCCTAAAAAGGAAGGGGCATCCACTTGGACCCTTTCCACCTTTTCTAAATCTCGCCTGATTGAGCACTGATTGAGCAGATAAGCACATGTCATTCTCATTTCAGAAAGGTATTGGTTAGCTTGCTGCTAGCAGCTCAGTTATGTTATGATGTTAGAGGCTATGCAAGGAATGCTTTAGTCCAGCGATATGCAGTTTTTATTGCGCCTTGCATTCAGCAGGAAGATCTTTAGCTTGAATCTGTGGCCTAGGTATTCACCTTGGTATTTCTTTTGGCACAAAGTGAAGGAGTATTTGAGAGAAAATGCACAATGTGTTTCTTATGTTGTTATGAACAACTTGTTACTCTTTCTCATTAAGCTTCAGCCACTGCAGAAATATATAAATAAGGGCTGACTTCCTGTAAGACGTGTCCAAAGCTGGGACGGAATAAAAGGAGACACTTGTAAATGATAGTGCTATCGTTTGAGAAAGGGTAAGTTGAGACTGACTTTCATGCGTTTTCACAGACCAAGCATCATAAAGATACCAGCATGATCTTCATTGCGGGCTTAGAGCCGGTATTAGCTTTTGAGAGGTAAGAGGATTTTGAGGGCTCGTTGGTCTAGGGGTATGATTCTCGCTTTGGGTGCGAGAGGTCCCGGGTTCAAATCCCGGACGAGCCCTTTTCTTGGTACTCTTTTCAAGTTGTTTTGAAGTTTGCGTTTCAAAACCAACATCAATTTTTTCTTTGCAGTAGTGGATAATTCTTTGCTAGAGTCTCATGCTTCAGCCCTGCCCAGTCTGAGCTAATACCAAACATCTGGTCTTGCATGGCATGTACGAGCGTTCAGCTAGGGATGTCGGGCAGGTTGCATGAAAGAAATCTAAAGCCAGAGGCCCATGGAATAGCCAGTTCGGAGCAGTTTCATTACAGAAAAATCAACTGTAGGTATCTGTTTCTGTAGTGTAGTGGTTATCAAGTTCGCCTCACACGCGAAAGGTCCCCGGTTCGAAACCGGGCAGAAACAGTTGTTATATTGTGTTGGCTACAATGTTGATAGGTGCCGTTTTGCCATGGAATTGTCCAAGCCCTGAAGATTATTTCATGCAATCTCGTTCCAAGAAAGGGAATTCTCTCAAAACACTAAAGTAATCGGCGTGTGGATGTATCTGTTGGTTCTCAGACCTTGCTTTCAAAAGAGCCCTGCAATCGGTTCACTGCTCACCTAGAACAAGCATTAACATGGAGAATTGTTGGCACCAACAGGAATCTTATTTTAGTGGAGTGTTTCTGGCTTTGAGTGCAGAGGCCCTCGGCTCAATTCCAAGATGATCCTTCTCAAGGTGATGATACAAATGCATTGTCACCTTTACGTTTAATGTCAGAATCATTTATTTCCAGTTGGTGGTGTAAGAATGTTTGCAACAGTATGGCGATTTTTCCTAGCCATGCATGAATGAAAGCATATCACTCGCCTTTAGGTGTTTTTCTAATACATTGATATTTGCATCTTCCTTCCTAGCCTGCATGTTTGACTATCTTACAGGCTGCATGTAATAAGTATCACATCAGGGCCCTTCTTCTACTCAATTCACAACTGTTCTATCACGACATAGATAAGAAAGCTGCATCTGCTTTTGTTGTGTAGTGGTAATCAGGTTTACCTGACGTGTGAAAGCCCCATGCTTTGAAAGTACACAGTAACAAAGAAACCGATGACTTTTATAATAAGGTGTCATGTGTGTCTCTTACTTTGCACAAAAAGTGCCAGAGATGACTTCATTTGCAGTCACTTGAAAAGTAGGGATTCTCCAATAAATGGTAAATGGTTGAAACAAATCTGAAGAAATGCATGACATACCTGTGTGTGTGTGTGTATGCATGTATGTATATATAGGGAGAGAGAGAGCGTCAATATAAACAGACTTTATTTCAATCAAGCTGTCTTTTCTATCCTTCAGGAGCAGAATGTTCTGATCATCAGCGCTCCAGAATGTAGTGTTTTCTTGGCAAGCATCACATATTGTGATGTGTTAGCTAAAAGTTCCATATCCTAGAGACTGATATATTCCTCTGTACTTGTACCTTGGGGATTCATCAAAACCTGGCATCATAAGCAGCTTTCTACTGCCACTGACTGGACAGCGAAACAATTTAAAATATCCCAGAAAAAGAAAATAAGCATGCTTAATCAGAGCTTTCTGGACAGGAAGGACATTTGAGCAAGTGAGGAATAAGCACTGCTTTTGTTAATTTGCATAGGCAGAATAGAGACTTCTGGGAAAAGGCCGAAATTACAGTCACAGAAAATGGCTGCATCTATAGAGAACGCTAAGAAGTGTTGGCAGCTTTTCCTCTGACCCTGGCCACTTTTACAAGCAATCCTATGATAGTCAGCAGGACCCACCCTAAAAAGGAAGGGGCATCCACTTGGACCCTTTCCACCTTTTCTAAATCTCGCCTGATCGAGCCTGATTGAGCACTGATTGAGCAGATAAGCACATATCATTCTCATTTCAGAAAGGTATTGGTTAGCTTGCTGCTAGCAGCTCAGTTATGTTATGATGTTAGAGGCTATGCAAGGAATGCTTTAGTCCAGCGATATGCAGTTTTTATTGCGCCTTGCATTCAGCAGGAAGATCTTTAGCTTGAATCTGTGGCCTAGGTATTCACCTTGGTATTTCTTTTGGCACAAAGTGAAGGAGTATTTAAGAGAAAATGCACAATGTGTTTCTTATGTTGTTATGAACAACTTGTTACTCTTTCTCATTAAGCTTCAGCCACTGAAGAAATATATAAATAAGGGCTGACTTCCTGTAAGACGTGTCCAAAGCTGGGACGGAATAAAAGGAGACACTTGTAAATGATAGTGCTATCGTTTGAGAAAGGGTAAGTTGAGACTGACTTTCATGCGTATTCACAGACCAAGCATCATAAAGATACCAGCATGATCTTCATTGCGGGCTTAGAGCCGGTATTAGCTTTTGAGAGGTAAGAGGATTTTGAGGGCTCGTTGGTCTAGGGGTATGATTCTCGCTTTGGGTGCGAGAGGTCCCGGGTTCAAATCCCGGACGAGCCCTTTTCTTGGTACTCTTTTCAAGTTGTTTTGAAGTTTGCGTTTCAAAACCAACATCAATTTTTTCTTTGCAGTAGTGGATAATTCTTTGCTAGAGTCTCATGCTTCAGCCCTGCCCAGTCTGAGCTAATACCAAACATCTGGTCTTGCATGGCATGTACGAGCGTTCAGCTAGGGATGTCGGGCAGGTTGCATGAAAGAAATCTAAAGCCAGAGGCCCATGGAATAGCCAGTTCGGAGCAGTTTCATTACAGAAAAATCAACTGTAGGTATCTGTTTCTGTAGTGTAGTGGTTATCACGTTCGCCTCACACGCGAAAGGTCCCCGGTTCGAAACCGGGCAGAAACAGTTGTTATATTGTGTTGGCTACAATGTTGATAGGTGCCGTTTTGCCATGGAATTGTCCAAGCCCTGAAGATTATTTCATGCAATCTCGTTCCAAGAAAGGGAATTCTCTCAAAACACTAAAGTAATCGGCGTGTGGATGTATCTGTTGGTTCTCAGACCTTGCTTTCAAAAGAGCCCTGCAATCGGTTCACTGCTCACCTAGAACAAGCATTAACATGGAGAATTGTTGGCACCAACAGGAATCTTATTTTAGTGGAGTGTTTCTGGCTTTGAGTGCAGAGGCCCTCGGCTCAATTCCAAGATGATCCTTCTCAAGGTGATGATACAAATGCATTGTCACCTTTACGTTTAATGTCAGAATCATTTATTTCCAGTTGGTGGTGTAAGAATGTTTGCAACAGTATGGCGATTTTTCCTAGCCATGCATGAATGAAAGCATATCACTCGCCTTTAGGTGTTTTTCTAATACATTGATATTTGCATCTTCCTTCTTAGCCTGCATGTTTGACTATCTTACAGGCTGCATGTAATAAGTATCACATCAGGGCCCTTCTTCTACTCAATTCACAACTGTTCTATCACGACATAGATAAGAAAGCTGCATCTGCTTTTGTTGTGTAGTGGTAATCAGGTTTACCTGACGTGTGAAAGCCCCATGCTTTGAAAGTACACAGTAACAAAGAAACCGATGACTTTTATAAAAAGGTGTCATGTGTGTCTCTTACTTTGCACAAAAAGTGCCAGAGATGGCTTCATTTGCAGTCACTTGAAAAGTAGGGATTCTCCAATAAATGGTAAATGGTTTAAACAAATCTGAAGAAATGCATGACATACCTGTGTGTGTGTGTGTACGCATGTATGTATATATAGGGAGAGAGAGAGCGTCAATATAAACAGACTTTATTTCAATCAAGCTGTCTTTTCTATCCTTCAGGAGCAGAATGTTCTGATCATCAGCGCTCCAGAATGTAGTGTTTTCTTGGCAAGCATCACATATTGTGATGTGTTAGCTAAAAGTTCCATATCCTAGAGACTGATATATTCCTCTGTACTTGTACCTTGGGGATTCATCAAAACCTGGCATCATAAGCAGCTTTCTACTGCCACAGACTGGACAGCGAAACAATTTAAAATATCCCAGAAAAAGAAAATAAGCATGCTTAATCAGAGCTTTCTGGACAGGAAGGACATTTGAGCAAGTGAGGAATAAGCACTGCTTTTGTTAATTTGCATAGGCAGAATAGAGACTTCTGGGAAAAGGCCGAAATTACAGTCACAGAAAATGGCTGCATCTATAGAGAACGCTAAGAAGTGTTGGCAGCTTTTCCTCTGACCCTGGCCACTTTTACAAGCAATCCTATGATAGTCAGCAGGACCCACCCTAAAAAGGAAGGGGCATCCACTTGGACCCTTTCCACCTTTTCTAAATCTCGCCTGATCGAGCCTGATTGAGCACTGATTGAGCAGATAAGCACATATCATTCTCATTTCAGAAAGGTATTGGTTAGCTTGCTGCTAGCAGCTCAGTTATGTTATGATGTTAGAGGCTATGCAAGGAATGCTTTAGTCCAGCGATATGCAGTTTTTATTGCGCCTTGCATTCAGCAGGAAGATCTTTAGCTTGAATCTGTGGCCTAGGTATTCACCTTGGTATTTCTTTTGGCACAAAGTGAAGGAGTATTTAAGAGAAAATGCACAATGTGTTTTTTATGTTGTTATGAACAACTTGTTACTCTTTCTCATTAAGCTTCAGCCACTGAAGAAATATATAAATAAGGGCTGACTTCCTGTAAGACGTGTCCAAAGCTGGGACGGAATAAAAGGAGACACTTGTAAATGATAGTGCTATCGTTTGAGAAAGGGTAAGTTGAGACTGACTTTCATGCGTATTCACAGACCAAGCATCATAAAGATACCAGCATGATCTTCATTGCGGGCTTAGAGCCGGTATTAGCTTTTGAGAGGTAAGAGGATTTTGAGGGCTCGTTGGTCTAGGGGTATGATTCTCGCTTTGGGTGCGAGAGGTCCCGGGTTCAAATCCCGGACGAGCCCTTTTCTTGGTACTCTTTTCAAGTTGTTTTGAAGTTTGCGTTTCAAAACCAACATCAATTTTTTCTTTGCAGTAGTGGATAATTCTTTGCTAGAGTCTCATGCTTCAGCCCTGCCCAGTCTGAGCTAATACCAAACATCTGGTCTTGCATGGCATGTACGAGCGTTCAGCTAGGGATGTCGGGCAGGTTGCATGAAAGAAATCTAAAGCCAGAGGCCCATGGAATAGCCAGTTCGGAGCAGTTTCATTACAGAAAAATCAACTGTAGGTATCTGTTTCTGTAGTGTAGTGGTTATCACGTTCGCCTCACACGCGAAAGGTCCCCGGTTCGAAACCGGGCAGAAACAGTTGTTATATTGTGTTGGCTACAATGTTGATAGGTGCCGTTTTGCCATGGAATTGTCCAAGCCCTGAAGATTATTTCATGCAATCTCGTTCCAAGAAAGGGAATTCTCTCAAAACACTAAAGTAATCGGCGTGTGGATGTATCTGTTGGTTCTCAGACCTTGCTTTCAAAAGAGCCCTGCAATCGGTTCACTGCTCACCTAGAACAAGCATTAACATGGAGAATTGTTGGCACCAACAGGAATCTTATTTTAGTGGAGTGTTTCTGGCTTTGAGTGCAGAGGCCCTCGGCTCAATTCCAAGATGATCCTTCTCAAGGTGATGATACAAATGCATTGTCACCTTTACGTTTAATGTCAGAATCATTTATTTCCAGTTGGTGGTGTAAGAATGTTTGCAACAGTATGGCGATTTTTCCTAGCCATGCATGAATGAAAGCATATCACTCGCCTTTAGGTGTTTTTCTAATACATTGATATTTGCATCTTCCTTCCTAGCCTGCATGTTTGACTATCTTACAGGCTGCATGTAATAAGTATCACATCAGGGCCCTTCTTCTACTCAATTCACAACTGTTCTATCACGACATAGATAAGAAAGCTGCATCTGCTTTTGTTGTGTAGTGGTAATCAGGTTTACCTGACGTGTGAAAGCCCCATGCTTTGAAAGTACACAGTAACAAAGAAACCGATGACTTTTATAAAAAGGTGTCATGTGCGTCTCTTACTTTGCACAAAAAGTGCCAGAGATGACTTCATTTGCAGTCACTTGAAAAGTAGGGATTCTCCAATAAATGGTAAATGGTTGAAACAAATCTGAAGAAATGCATGACATACCTGTGTGTGTGTGTGTACGCATGTATGTATATATAGGGAGAGAGAGAGCGTCAATATAAACAGACTTTATTTCAATCAAGCTGTCTTTTCTATCCTTCAGGAGCAGAATGTTCTGATCATCAGCGCTCCAGAATGTAGTGTTTTCTTGGCAAGCATCACATATTGTGATGTGTTAGCTAAAAGTTCCATATCCTAGAGACTGATATATTCCTCTGTACTTGTACCTTGGGGATTCATCAAAACCTGGCATCATAAGCAGCTTTCTACTGCCACAGACTGGACAGCGAAACAATTTAAAATATCCCAGAAAAAGAAAATAAGCATGCTTAATCAGAGCTTTCTGGACAGGAAGGACCTTTGAGCAAGTGAGGAATAAGCACTGCTTTTGTTAATTTGCATAGGCAGAATAGAGACTTCTGGGAAAAGGCCGAAATTACAGTCACAGAAAATGGCTGCATCTATAGAGAACGCTAAGAAGTGTTGGCAGCTTTTCCTCTGACCCTGACCACTTTTACAAGCAATCCTATGATAGTCAGCAGGACCCACCCTAAAAAGGAAGGGGCATCCACTTGGACCCTTTCCACCTTTTCTAAATCTCGCCTGATTGAGCACTGATTGAGCAGATAAGCACATGTCATTCTCATTTCAGAAAGGTATTGGTTAGCTTGCTGCTAGCAGCTCAGTTATGTTATGATGTTAGAGGCTATGCAAGGAATGCTTTAGTCCAGCGATATGCAGTTTTTATTGCGCCTTGCATTCAGCAGGAAGATCTTTAGCTTGAATCTGTGGCCTAGGTATTCACCTTGGTATTTCTTTTGGCACAAAGTGAAGGAGTATTTAAGAGAAAATGCACAATGTGTTTCTTATGTTGTTATGAACAACTTGTTACTCTTTCTCATTAAGCTTCAGCCACTGAAGAAATATATAAATAAGGGCTGACTTCCTGTAAGACGTGTCCAAAGCTGGGACGGAATAAAAGGAGACACTTGTAAATGATAGTGCTATCGTTTGAGAAAGGGTAAGTTGAGACTGACTTTCATGCGTATTCACAGACCAAGCATCATAAAGATACCAGCATGATCTTCATTGCGGGCTTAGAGCCGGTATTAGCTTTTGAGAGGTAAGAGGATTTTGAGGGCTCGTTGGTCTAGGGGTATGATTCTCGCTTTGGGTGCGAGAGGTCCCGGGTTCAAATCCCGGACGAGCCCTTTTCTTGGTACTCTTTTCAAGTTGTTTTGAAGTTTGCGTTTCAAAACCAACATCAATTTTTTCTTTGCAGTAGTGGATAATTCTTTGCTAGAGTCTCATGCTTCAGCCCTGCCCAGTCTGAGCTAATACCAAACATCTGGTCTTGCATGGCATGTACGAGCGTTCAGCTAGGGATGTCGGGCAGGTTGCATGAAAGAAATCTAAAGCCAGAGGCCCATGGAATAGCCAGTTCGGAGCAGTTTCATTACAGAAAAATCAACTGTAGGTATCTGTTTCTGTAGTGTAGTGGTTATCACGTTCGCCTCACACGCGAAAGGTCCCCGGTTCGAAACCGGGCAGAAACAGTTGTTATATTGTGTTGGCTACAATGTTGATAGGTGCCGTTTTGCCATGGAATTGTCCAAGCCCTGAAGATTATTTCATGCAATCTCGTTCCAAGAAAGGGAATTCTCTCAAAACACTAAAGTAATCGGCGTGTGGATGTATCTGTTGGTTCTCAGACCTTGCTTTCAAAAGAGCCCTGCAATCGGTTCACTGCTCACCTAGAACAAGCATTAACATGGAGAATTGTTGGCACCAACAGGAATCTTATTTTAGTGGAGTGTTTCTGGCTTTGAGTGCAGAGGCCCTCGGCTCAATTCCAAGATGATCCTTCTCAAGGTGATGATACAAATGCATTGTCACCTTTACGTTTAATGTCAGAATCATTTATTTCCAGTTGGTGGTGTAAGAATGTTTGCAACAGTATGGCGATTTTTCCTAGCCATGCATGAATGAAAGCATATCACTCGCCTTTAGGTGTTTTTCTAATACATTGATATTTGCATCTTCCTTCCTAGCCTGCATGTTTGACTATCTTACAGGCTGCATGTAATAAGTATCACATCAGGGCCCTTCTTCTACTCAATTCACAACTGTTCTATCACGACATAGATAAGAAAGCTGCATCTGCTTTTGTTGTGTAGTGGTAATCAGGTTTACCTGACGTGTGAAAGCCCCATGCTTTGAAAGTACACAGTAACAAAGAAACCGATGA
Source organism: Triturus cristatus (assembly GCF_964204655.1). NCBI lineage: Eukaryota > Metazoa > Chordata > Amphibia > Caudata > Salamandridae > Triturus > Triturus cristatus. The sequence goes on along the minus strand of NC_140591.1, from coordinate 738,372,641 downwards.
CTTTTATAAAAAGGTGTCATGTGCGTCTCTTACTTTGCACAAAAAGTGCCAGAGATGACTTCATTTGCAGTCACTTGAAAAGTAGGGATTCTCCAATAAATGGTAAATGGTTGAAACAAATCTGAAGAAATGCATGACATACCTGTGTGTGTGTGTGTACGCATGTATGTATATATAGGGAGAGAGAGAGCGTCAATATAAACAGACTTTATTTCAATCAAGCTGTCTTTTCTATCCTTCAGGAGCAGAATGTTCTGATCATCAGCGCTCCAGAATGTAGTGTTTTCTTGGCAAGCATCACATATTGTGATGTGTTAGCTAAAAGTTCCATATCCTAGAGACTGATATATTCCTCTGTACTTGTACCTTGGGGATTCATCAAAACCTGGCATCATAAGCAGCTTTCTACTGCCACAGACTGGACAGCGAAACAATTTAAAATATCCCAGAAAAAGAAAATAAGCATGCTTAATCAGAGCTTTCTGGACAGGAAGGACCTTTGAGCAAGTGAGGAATAAGCACTGCTTTTGTTAATTTGCATAGGCAGAATAGAGACTTCTGGGAAAAGGCCGAAATTACAGTCACAGAAAATGGCTGCATCTATAGAGAACGCTAAGAAGTGTTGGCAGCTTTTCCTCTGACCCTGACCACTTTTACAAGCAATCCTATGATAGTCAGCAGGACCCACCCTAAAAAGGAAGGGGCATCCACTTGGACCCTTTCCACCTTTTCTAAATCTCGCCTGATTGAGCACTGATTGAGCAGATAAGCACATGTCATTCTCATTTCAGAAAGGTATTGGTTAGCTTGCTGCTAGCAGCTCAGTTATGTTATGATGTTAGAGGCTATGCAAGGAATGCTTTAGTCCAGCGATATGCAGTTTTTATTGCGCCTTGCATTCAGCAGGAAGATCTTTAGCTTGAATCTGTGGCCTAGGTATTCACCTTGGTATTTCTTTTGGCACAAAGTGAAGGAGTATTTAAGAGAAAATGCACAATGTGTTTCTTATGTTGTTATGAACAACTTGTTACTCTTTCTCATTAAGCTTCAGCCACTGAAGAAATATATAAATAAGGGCTGACTTCCTGTAAGACGTGTCCAAAGCTGGGACGGAATAAAAGGAGACACTTGTAAATGATAGTGCTATCGTTTGAGAAAGGGTAAGTTGAGACTGACTTTCATGCGTATTCACAGACCAAGCATCATAAAGATACCAGCATGATCTTCATTGCGGGCTTAGAGCCGGTATTAGCTTTTGAGAGGTAAGAGGATTTTGAGGGCTCGTTGGTCTAGGGGTATGATTCTCGCTTTGGGTGCGAGAGGTCCCGGGTTCAAATCCCGGACGAGCCCTTTTCTTGGTACTCTTTTCAAGTTGTTTTGAAGTTTGCGTTTCAAAACCAACATCAATTTTTTCTTTGCAGTAGTGGATAATTCTTTGCTAGAGTCTCATGCTTCAGCCCTGCCCAGTCTGAGCTAATACCAAACATCTGGTCTTGCATGGCATGTACGAGCGTTCAGCTAGGGATGTCGGGCAGGTTGCATGAAAGAAATCTAAAGCCAGAGGCCCATGGAATAGCCAGTTCGGAGCAGTTTCATTACAGAAAAATCAACTGTAGGTATCTGTTTCTGTAGTGTAGTGGTTATCACGTTCGCCTCACACGCGAAAGGTCCCCGGTTCGAAACCGGGCAGAAACAGTTGTTATATTGTGTTGGCTACAATGTTGATAGGTGCCGTTTTGCCATGGAATTGTCCAAGCCCTGAAGATTATTTCATGCAATCTCGTTCCAAGAAAGGGAATTCTCTCAAAACACTAAAGTAATCGGCGTGTGGATGTATCTGTTGGTTCTCAGACCTTGCTTTCAAAAGAGCCCTGCAATCGGTTCACTGCTCACCTAGAACAAGCATTAACATGGAGAATTGTTGGCACCAACAGGAATCTTATTTTAGTGGAGTGTTTCTGGCTTTGAGTGCAGAGGCCCTCGGCTCAATTCCAAGATGATCCTTCTCAAGGTGATGATACAAATGCATTGTCACCTTTACGTTTAATGTCAGAATCATTTATTTCCAGTTGGTGGTGTAAGAATGTTTGCAACAGTATGGCGATTTTTCCTAGCCATGCATGAATGAAAGCATATCACTCGCCTTTAGGTGTTTTTCTAATACATTGATATTTGCATCTTCCTTCCTAGCCTGCATGTTTGACTATCTTACAGGCTGCATGTAATAAGTATCACATCAGGGCCCTTCTTCTACTCAATTCACAACTGTTCTATCACGACATAGATAAGAAAGCTGCATCTGCTTTTGTTGTGTAGTGGTAATCAGGTTTACCTGACGTGTGAAAGCCCCATGCTTTGAAAGTACACAGTAACAAAGAAACCGATGACTTTTATAAAAAGGTGTCATGTGCGTCTCTTACTTTGCACAAAAAGTGCCAGAGATGACTTCATTTGCAGTCACTTGAAAAGTAGGGATTCTCCAATAAATGGTAAATGGTTGAAACAAATCTGAAGAAATGCATGACATACCTGTGTGTGTGTGTGTACGCATGTATGTATATATAGGGAGAGAGAGAGCGTCAATATAAACAGACTTTATTTCAATCAAGCTGTCTTTTCTATCCTTCAGGAGCAGAATGTTCTGATCATCAGCGCTCCAGAATGTAGTGTTTTCTTGGCAAGCATCACATATTGTGATGTGTTAGCTAAAAGTTCCATATCCTAGAGACTGATATATTCCTCTGTACTTGTACCTTGGGGATTCATCAAAACCTGGCATCATAAGCAGCTTTCTACTGCCACAGACTGGACAGCGAAACAATTTAAAATATCCCAGAAAAAGAAAATAAGCATGCTTAATCAGAGCTTTCTGGACAGGAAGGACCTTTGAGCAAGTGAGGAATAAGCACTGCTTTTGTTAATTTGCATAGGCAGAATAGAGACTTCTGGGAAAAGGCCGAAATTACAGTCACAGAAAATGGCTGCATCTATAGAGAACGCTAAGAAGTGTTGGCAGCTTTTCCTCTGACCCTGACCACTTTTACAAGCAATCCTATGATAGTCAGCAGGACCCACCCTAAAAAGGAAGGGGCATCCACTTGGACCCTTTCACCTTTTCTAAATCTCGCCTGATTGAGCACTGATTGAGCAGATAAGCACATGTCATTCTCATTTCAGAAAGGTATTGGTTAGCTTGCTGCTAGCAGCTCAGTTATGTTATGATGTTAGAGGCTATGCAAGGAATGCTTTAGTCCAGCGATATGCAGTTTTTATTGCGCCTTGCATTCAGCAGGAAGATCTTTAGCTTGAATCTGTGGCCTAGGTATTCACCTTGGTATTTCTTTTGGCACAAAGTGAAGGAGTATTTAAGAGAAAATGCACAATGTGTTTCTTATGTTGTTATGAACAACTTGTTACTCTTTCTCATTAAGCTTCAGCCACTGAAGAAATATATAAATAAGGGCTGACTTCCTGTAAGACGTGTCCAAAGCTGGGACGGAATAAAAGGAGACACTTGTAAATGATAGTGCTATCGTTTGAGAAAGGGTAAGTTGAGACTGACTTTCATGCGTATTCACAGACCAAGCATCATAAAGATACCAGCATGATCTTCATTGCGGGCTTAGAGCCGGTATTAGCTTTTGAGAGGTAAGAGGATTTTGAGGGCTCGTTGGTCTAGGGGTATGATTCTCGCTTTGGGTGCGAGAGGTCCCGGGTTCAAATCCCGGACGAGCCCTTTTCTTGGTACTCTTTTCAAGTTGTTTTGAAGTTTGCGTTTCAAAACCAACATCAATTTTTTCTTTGCAGTAGTGGATAATTCTTTGCTAGAGTCTCATGCTTCAGCCCTGCCCAGTCTGAGCTAATACCAAACATCTGGTCTTGCATGGCATGTACGAGCGTTCAGCTAGGGATGTCGGGCAGGTTGCATGAAAGAAATCTAAAGCCAGAGGCCCATGGAATAGCCAGTTCGGAGCAGTTTCATTACAGAAAAATCAACTGTAGGTATCTGTTTCTGTAGTGTAGTGGTTATCACGTTCGCCTCACACGCGAAAGGTCCCCGGTTCGAAACCGGGCAGAAACAGTTGTTATATTGTGTTGGCTACAATGTTGATAGGTGCCGTTTTGCCATGGAATTGTCCAAGCCCTGAAGATTATTTCATGCAATCTCGTTCCAAGAAAGGGAATTCTCTCAAAACACTAAAGTAATCGGCGTGTGGATGTATCTGTTGGTTCTCAGACCTTGCTTTCAAAAGAGCCCTGCAATCGGTTCACTGCTCACCTAGAACAAGCATTAACATGGAGAATTGTTGGCACCAACAGGAATCTTATTTTAGTGGAGTGTTTCTGGCTTTGAGTGCAGAGGCCCTCGGCTCAATTCCAAGATGATCCTTCTCAAGGTGATGATACAAATGCATTGTCACCTTTACGTTTAATGTCAGAATCATTTATTTCCAGTTGGTGGTGTAAGAATGTTTGCAACAGTATGGCGATTTTTCCTAGCCATGCATGAATGAAAGCATATCACTCGCCTTTAGGTGTTTTTCTAATACATTGATATTTGCATCTTCCTTCCTAGCCTGCATGTTTGACTATCTTACAGGCTGCATGTAATAAGTATCACATCAGGGCCCTTCTTCTACTCAATTCACAACTGTTCTATCACGACATAGATAAGAAAGCTGCATCTGCTTTTGTTGTGTAGTGGTAATCAGGTTTACCTGACGTGTGAAAGCCCCATGCTTTGAAAGTACACAGTAACAAAGAAACCGATGACTTTTATAAAAAGGTGTCATGTGCGTCTCTTACTTTGCACAAAAAGTGCCAGAGATGACTTCATTTGCAGTCACTTGAAAAGTAGGGATTCTCCAATAAATGGTAAATGGTTGAAACAAATCTGAAGAAATGCATGACATACCTGTGTGTGTGTGTGTACGCATGTATGTATATATAGGGAGAGAGAGAGCGTCAATATAAACAGACTTTATTTCAATCAAGCTGTCTTTTCTATCCTTCAGGAGCAGAATGTTCTGATCATCAGCGCTCCAGAATGTAGTGTTTTCTTGGCAAGCATCACATATTGTGATGTGTTAGCTAAAAGTTCCATATCCTAGAGACTGATATATTCCTCTGTACTTGTACCTTGGGGATTCATCAAAACCTGGCATCATAAGCAGCTTTCTACTGCCACAGACTGGACAGCGAAACAATTTAAAATATCCCAGAAAAAGAAAATAAGCATGCTTAATCAGAGCTTTCTGGACAGGAAGGACCTTTGAGCAAGTGAGGAATAAGCACTGCTTTTGTTAATTTGCATAGGCAGAAAAGAGACTTCTGGGAAAAGGCCGAAATTACAGTCACAGAAAATGGCTGCATCTATAGAGAACGCTAAGAAGTGTTGGCAGCTTTTCCTCTGACCCTGACCACTTTTACAAGCAATCCTATGATAGTCAGCAGGACCCACCCTAAAAAGGAAGGGGCATCCACTTGGACCCTTTCCACCTTTTCTAAATCTCGCCTGATTGAGCACTGATTGAGCAGATAAGCACATGTCATTCTCATTTCAGAAAGGTATTGGTTAGCTTGCTGCTAGCAGCTCAGTTATGTTATGATGTTAGAGGCTATGCAAGGAATGCTTTAGTCCAGCGATATGCAGTTTTTATTGCGCCTTGCATTCAGCAGGAAGATCTTTAGCTTGAATCTGTGGCCTAGGTATTCACCTTGGTATTTCTTTTGGCACAAAGTGAAGGAGTATTTAAGAGAAAATGCACAATGTGTTTCTTATGTTGTTATGAACAACTTGTTACTCTTTCTCATTAAGCTTCAGCCACTGAAGAAATATATAAATAAGGGCTGACTTCCTGTAAGACGTGTCCAAAGCTGGGACGGAATAAAAGGAGACACTTGTAAATGATAGTGCTATCGTTTGAGAAAGGGTAAGTTGAGACTGACTTTCATGCGTATTCACAGACCAAGCATCATAAAGATACCAGCATGATCTTCATTGCGGGCTTAGAGCCGGTATTAGCTTTTGAGAGGTAAGAGGATTTTGAGGGCTCGTTGGTCTAGGGGTATGATTCTCGCTTTGGGTGCGAGAGGTCCCGGGTTCAAATCCCGGACGAGCCCTTTTCTTGGTACTCTTTTCAAGTTGTTTTGAAGTTTGCGTTTCAAAACCAACATCAATTTTTTCTTTGCAGTAGTGGATAATTCTTTGCTAGAGTCTCATGCTTCAGCCCTGCCCAGTCTGAGCTAATACCAAACATCTGGTCTTGCATGGCATGTACGAGCGTTCAGCTAGGGATGTCGGGCAGGTTGCATGAAAGAAATCTAAAGCCAGAGGCCCATGGAATAGCCAGTTCGGAGCAGTTTCATTACAGAAAAATCAACTGTAGGTATCTGTTTCTGTAGTGTAGTGGTTATCACGTTCGCCTCACACGCGAAAGGTCCCCGGTTCGAAACCGGGCAGAAACAGTTGTTATATTGTGTTGGCTACAATGTTGATAGGTGCCGTTTTGCCATGGAATTGTCCAAGCCCTGAAGATTATTTCATGCAATCTCGTTCCAAGAAAGGGAATTCTCTCAAAACACTTAAGTAATCGGCGTGTGGATGTATCTGTTGGTTCTCAGACCTTGCTTTCAAAAGAGCCCTGCAATCGGTTCACTGCTCACCTAGAACAAGCATTAACATGGAGAATTGTTGGCACCAACAGGAATCTTATTTTAGTGGAGTGTTTCTGGCTTTGAGTGCAGAGGCCCTCGGCTCAATTCCAAGATGATCCTTCTCAAGGTGATGATACAAATGCATTGTCACCTTTACGTTTAATGTCAGAATCATTTATTTCCAGTTGGTGGTGTAAGAATGTTTGCAACAGTATGGCGATTTTTCCTAGCCATGCATGAATGAAAGCATATCACTCGCCTTTAGGTGTTTTTCTAATACATTGATATTTGCATCTTCCTTCCTAGCCTGCATGTTTGACTATCTTACAGGCTGCATGTAATAAGTATCACATCAGGGCCCTTCTTCTACTCAATTCACAACTGTTCTATCACGACATAGATAAGAAAGCTGCATCTGCTTTTGTTGTGTAGTGGTAATCAGGTTTACCTGACGTGTGAAAGCCCCATGCTTTGAAAGTACACAGTAACAAAGAAACCGATGACTTTTATAAAAAGGTGTCATGTGCGTCTCTTACTTTGCACAAAAAGTGCCAGAGATGACTTCATTTGCAGTCACTTGAAAAGTAGGGATTCTCCAATAAATGGTAAATGGTTGAAACAAATCTGAAGAAATGCATGACATACCTGTGTGTGTGTGTGTACGCATGTATGTATATATAGGGAGAGAGAGAGCGTCAATATAAACAGACTTTATTTCAATCAAGCTGTCTTTTCTATCCTTCAGGAGCAGAATGTTCTGATCATCAGCGCTCCAGAATGTAGTGTTTTCTTGGCAAGCATCACATATTGTGATGTGTTAGCTAAAAGTTCCATATCCTAGAGACTGATATATTCCTCTGTACTTGTACCTTGGGGATTCATCAAAACCTGGCATCATAAGCAGCTTTCTACTGCCACAGACTGGACAGCGAAACAATTTAAAATATCCCAGAAAAAGAAAATAAGCATGCTTAATCAGAGCTTTCTGGACAGGAAGGACCTTTGAGCAAGTGAGGAATAAGCACTGCTTTTGTTAATTTGCATAGGCAGAATAGAGACTTCTGGGAAAAGGCCGAAATTACAGTCACAGAAAATGGCTGCATCTATAGAGAACGCTAAGAAGTGTTGGCAGCTTTTCCTCTGACCCTGACCACTTTTACAAGCAATCCTATGATAGTCAGCAGGACCCACCCTAAAAAGGAAGGGGCATCCACTTGGACCCTTTCCACCTTTTCTAAATCTCGCCTGATTGAGCACTGATTGAGCAGATAAGCACATGTCATTCTCATTTCAGAAAGGTATTGGTTAGCTTGCTGCTAGCAGCTCAGTTATGTTATGATGTTAGAGGCTATGCAAGGAATGCTTTAGTCCAGCGATATGCAGTTTTTATTGCGCCTTGCATTCAGCAGGAAGATCTTTAGCTTGAATCTGTGGCCTAGGTATTCACCTTGGTATTTCTTTTGGCACAAAGTGAAGGAGTATTTAAGAGAAAATGCACAATGTGTTTCTTATGTTGTTATGAACAACTTGTTACTCTTTCTCATTAAGCTTCAGCCACTGAAGAAATATATAAATAAGGGCTGACTTCCTGTAAGACGTGTCCAAAGCTGGGACGGAATAAAAGGAGACACTTGTAAATGATAGTGCTATCGTTTGAGAAAGGGTAAGTTGAGACTGACTTTCATGCGTATTCACAGACCAAGCATCATAAAGATACCAGCATGATCTTCATTGCGGGCTTAGAGCCGGTATTAGCTTTTGAGAGGTAAGAGGATTTTGAGGGCTCGTTGGTCTAGGGGTATGATTCTCGCTTTGGGTGCGAGAGGTCCCGGGTTCAAATCCCGGACGAGCCCTTTTCTTGGTACTCTTTTCAAGTTGTTTTGAAGTTTGCGTTTCAAAACCAACATCAATTTTTTCTTTGCAGTAGTGGATAATTCTTTGCTAGAGTCTCATGCTTCAGCCCTGCCCAGTCTGAGCTAATACCAAACATCTGGTCTTGCATGGCATGTACGAGCGTTCAGCTAGGGATGTCGGGCAGGTTGCATGAAAGAAATCTAAAGCCAGAGGCCCATGGAATAGCCAGTTCGGAGCAGTTTCATTACAGAAAAATCAACTGTAGGTATCTGTTTCTGTAGTGTAGTGGTTATCACGTTCGCCTCACACGCGAAAGGTCCCCGGTTCGAAACCGGGCAAAAACAGTTGTTATATTGTGTTGGCTACAATGTTGATAGGTGCCGTTTTGCCATGGAATTGTCCAAGCCCTGAAGATTATTTCATGCAATCTCGTTCCAAGAAAGGGAATTCTCTCAAAACACTAAAGTAATCGGCGTGTGGATGTATCTGTTGGTTCTCAGACCTTGCTTTCAAAAGAGCCCTGCAATCGGTTCACTGCTCACCTAGAACAAGCATTAACATGGAGAATTGTTGGCACCAACAGGAATCTTATTTTAGTGGAGTGTTTCTGGCTTTGAGTGCAGAGGCCCTCGGCTCAATTCCAAGATGATCCTTCTCAAGGTGATGATACAAATGCATTGTCACCTTTACGTTTAATGTCAGAATCATTTATTTCCAGTTGGTGGTGTAAGAATGTTTGCAACAGTATGGCGATTTTTCCTAGCCATGCATGAATGAAAGCATATCACTCGCCTTTAGGTGTTTTTCTAATACATTGATATTTGCATCTTCCTTCTTAGCCTGCATGTTTGACTATCTTACAGGCTGCATGTAATAAGTATCACATCAGGGCCCTTCTTCTACTCAATTCACAACTGTTCTATCACGACATAGATAAGAAAGCTGCATCTGCTTTTGTTGTGTAGTGGTAATCAGGTTTACCTGACGTGTGAAAGCCCCATGCTTTGAAAGTACACAGTAACAAAGAAACCGATGACTTTTATAAAAAGGTGTCATGTGCGTCTCTTACTTTGCACAAAAAGTGCCAGAGATGACTTCATTTGCAGTCACTTGAAAAGTAGGGATTCTCCAATAAATGGTAAATGGTTGAAACAAATCTGAAGAAATGCATGACATACCTGTGTGTGTGTGTGTACGCATGTATGTATATATAGGGAGAGAGAGAGCGTCAATATAAACAGACTTTATTTCAATCAAGCTGTCTTTTCTATCCTTCAGGAGCAGAATGTTCTGATCATCAGCGCTCCAGAATGTAGTGTTTTCTTGGCAAGCATCACATATTGTGATGTGTTAGCTAAAAGTTCCATATCCTAGAGACTGATATATTCCTCTGTACTTGTACCTTGGGGATTCATCAAAACCTGGCATCATAAGCAGCTTTCTACTGCCACAGACTGGACAGCGAAACAATTTAAAATATCCCAGAAAAAGAAAATAAGCATGCTTAATCAGAGCTTTCTGGACAGGAAGGACCTTTGAGCAAGTGAGGAATAAGCACTGCTTTTGTTAATTTGCATAGGCAGAATAGAGACTTCTGGGAAAAGGCCGAAATTACAGTCACAGAAAATGGCTGCATCTATAGAGAACGCTAAGAAGTGTTGGCAGCTTTTCCTCTGACCCTGACCACTTTTACAAGCAATCCTATGATAGTCAGCAGGACCCACCCTAAAAAGGAAGGGGCATCCACTTGGACCCTTTCCACCTTTTCTAAATCTCGCCTGATTGAGCACTGATTGAGCAGATAAGCACATGTCATTCTCATTTCAGAAAGGTATTGGTTAGCTTGCTGCTAGCAGCTCAGTTATGTTATGATGTTAGAGGCTATGCAAGGAATGCTTTAGTCCAGCGATATGCAGTTTTTATTGCGCCTTGCATTCAGCAGGAAGATCTTTAGCTTGAATCTGTGGCCTAGGTATTCACCTTGGTATTTCTTTTGGCACAAAGTGAAGGAGTATTTAAGAGAAAATGCACAATGTGTTTCTTATGTTGTTATGAACAACTTGTTACTCTTTCTCATTAAGCTTCAGCCACTGAAGAAATATATAAATAAGGGCTGACTTCCTGTAAGACGTGTCCAAAGCTGGGACGGAATAAAAGGAGACACTTGTAAATGATAGTGCTATCGTTTGAGAAAGGGTAAGTTGAGACTGACTTTCATGCGTATTCACAGACCAAGCATCATAAAGATACCAGCATGATCTTCATTGCGGGCTTAGAGCCGGTATTAGCTTTTGAGAGGTAAGAGGATTTTGAGGGCTCGTTGGTCTAGGGGTATGATTCTCGCTTTGGGTGCGAGAGGTCCCGGGTTCAAATCCCGGACGAGCCCTTTTCTTGGTACTCTTTTCAAGTTGTTTTGAAGTTTGCGTTTCAAAACCAACATCAATTTTTTCTTTGCAGTAGTGGATAATTCTTTGCTAGAGTCTCATGCTTCAGCCCTGCCCAGTCTGAGCTAATACCAAACATCTGGTCTTGCATGGCATGTACGAGCGTTCAGCTAGGGATGTCGGGCAGGTTGCATGAAAGAAATCTAAAGCCAGAGGCCCATGGAATAGCCAGTTCGGAGCAGTTTCATTACAGAAAAATCAACTGTAGGTATCTGTTTCTGTAGTGTAGTGGTTATCACGTTCGCCTCACACGCGAAAGGTCCCCGGTTCGAAACCGGGCAAAAACAGTTGTTATATTGTGTTGGCTACAATGTTGATAGGTGCCGTTTTGCCATGGAATTGTCCAAGCCCTGAAGATTATTTCATGCAATCTCGTTCCAAGAAAGGGAATTCTCTCAAAACACTAAAGTAATCGGCGTGTGGATGTATCTGTTGGTTCTCAGACCTTGCTTTCAAAAGAGCCCTGCAATCGGTTCACTGCTCACCTAGAACAAGCATTAACATGGAGAATTGTTGGCACCAACAGGAATCTTATTTTAGTGGAGTGTTTCTGGCTTTGAGTGCAGAGGCCCTCGGCTCAATTCCAAGATGATCCTTCTCAAGGTGATGATACAAATGCATTGTCACCTTTACGTTTAATGTCAGAATCATTTATTTCCAGTTGGTGGTGTAAGAATGTTTGCAACAGTATGGCGATTTTTCCTAGCCATGCATGAATGAAAGCATATCACTCGCCTTTAGGTGTTTTTCTAATACATTGATATTTGCATCTTCCTTCTTAGCCTGCATGTTTGACTATCTTACAGGCTGCATGTAATAAGTATCACATCAGGGCCCTTCTTCTACTCAATTCACAACTGTTCTATCACGACATAGATAAGAAAGCTGCATCTGCTTTTGTTGTGTAGTGGTAATCAGGTTTACCTGACGTGTGAAAGCCCCATGCTTTGAAAGTACACAGTAACAAAGAAACCGATGACTTTTATAAAAAGGTGTCATGTGTGTCTCTTACTTTGCACAAAAAGTGCCAGAGATGGCTTCATTTGCAGTCACTTGAAAAGTAGGGATTCTCCAATAAATGGTAAATGGTTTAAACAAATCTGAAGAAATGCATGACATACCTGTGTGTGTGTGTGTACGCATGTATGTATATATAGGGAGAGAGAGAGCGTCAATATAAACAGACTTTATTTCAATCAAGCTGTCTTTTCTATCCTTCAGGAGCAGAATGTTCTGATCATCAGCGCTCCAGAATGTAGTGTTTTCTTGGCAAGCATCACATATTGTGATGTGTTAGCTAAAAGTTCCATATCCTAGAGACTGATATATTCCTCTGTACTTGTACCTTGGGGATTCATCAAAACCTGGCATCATAAGCAGCTTTCTACTGCCACAGACTGGACAGCGAAACAATTTAAAATATCCCAGAAAAAGAAAATAAGCATGCTTAATCAGAGCTTTCTGGACAGGAAGGACATTTGAGCAAGTGAGGAATAAGCACTGCTTTTGTTAATTTGCATAGGCAGAATAGAGACTTCTGGGAAAAGGCCGAAATTACAGTCACAGAAAATGGCTGCATCTATAGAGAACGCTAAGAAGTGTTGGCAGCTTTTCCTCTGACCCTGGCCACTTTTACAAGCAATCCTATGATAGTCAGCAGGACCCACCCTAAAAAGGAAGGGGCATCCACTTGGACCCTTTCCACCTTTTCTAAATCTCGCCTGATCGAGCACTGATTGAGCAGATAAGCACATGTCATTCTCATTTCAGAAAGGTATTGGTTAGCTTGCTGCTAGCAGCTCAGTTATGTTATGATGTTAGAGGCTATGCAAGGAATGCTTTAGTCCAGCGATATGCAGTTTTTATTGCGCCTTGCATTCAGCAGGAAGATCTTTAGCTTGAATCTGTGGCCTAGGTATTCACCTTGGTATTTCTTTTGGCACAAAGTGAAGGAGTATTTAAGAGAAAATGCACAATGTGTTTCTTATGTTGTTATGAACAACTTGTTACTCTTTCTCATTAAGCTTCAGCCACTGAAGAAATATATAAATAAGGGCTGACTTCCTGTAAGACGTGTCCAAAGCTGGGACGGAATAAAAGGAGACACTTGTAAATGATAGTGCTATCGTTTGAGAAAGGGTAAGTTGAGACTGACTTTCATGCGTATTCACAGACCAAGCATCATAAAGATACCAGCATGATCTTCATTGCGGGCTTAGAGCCAGTATTAGCTTTTGAGAGGTAAGAGGATTTTGAGGGCTCGTTGGTCTAGGGGTATGATTCTCGCTTTGGGTGCGAGAGGTCCCGGGTTCAAATCCCGGACGAGCCCTTTTCTTGGTACTCTTTTCAAGTTGTTTTGAAGTTTGCGTTTCAAAACCAACATCAATTTTTTCTTTGCAGTAGTGGATAATTCTTTGCTAGAGTCTCATGCTTCAGCCCTGCCCAGTCTGAGCTAATACCAAACATCTGGTCTTGCATGGCATGTACGAGCGTTCAGCTAGGGATGTCGGGCAGGTTGCATGAAAGAAATCTAAAGCCAGAGGCCCATGGAATAGCCAGTTCGGAGCAGTTTCATTACAGAAAAATCAACTGTAGGTATCTGTTTCTGTAGTGTAGTGGTTATCACGTTCGCCTCACACGCGAAAGGTCCCCGGTTCGAAACCGGGCAGAAACAGTTGTTATATTGTGTTGGCTACAATGTTGATAGGTGCCGTTTTGCCATGGAATTGTCCAAGCCCTGAAGATTATTTCATGCAATCTCGTTCCAAGAAAGGGAATTCTCTCAAAACACTAAAGTAATCGGCGTGTGGATGTATCTGTTGGTTCTCAGACCTTGCTTTCAAAAGAGCCCTGCAATCGGTTCACTGCTCACCTAGAACAAGCATTAACATGGAGAATTGTTGGCACCAACAGGAATCTTATTTTAGTGGAGTGTTTCTGGCTTTGAGTGCAGAGGCCCTCGGCTCAATTCCAAGATGATCCTTCTCAAGGTGATGATACAAATGCATTGTCACCTTTACGTTTAATGTCAGAATCATTTATTTCCAGTTGGTGGTGTAAGAATGTTTGCAACAGTATGGCGATTTTTCCTAGCCATGCATGAATGAAAGCATATCACTCGCCTTTAGGTGTTTTTCTAATACATTGATATTTGCATCTTCCTTCCTAGCCTGCATGTTTGACTATCTTACAGGCTGCATGTAATAAGTATCACATCAGGGCCCTTCTTCTACTCAATTCACAACTGTTCTATCACGACATAGATAAGAAAGCTGCATCTGCTTTTGTTGTGTAGTGGTAATCAGGTTTACCTGACGTGTGAAAGCCCCATGCTTTGAAAGTACACAGTAACAAAGAAACCGATGACTTTTATAAAAAGGTGTCATGTGCGTCTCTTACTTTGTACAAAAAGTGCCAGAGATGACTTCATTTGCAGTCACTTGAAAAGTAGGGATTCTCCAATAAATGGTAAATGGTTGAAACAAATCTGAAGAAATGCATGACATACCTGTGTGTGTGTGTGTACGCATGTATGTATATATAGGGAGAGAGAGAGCGTCAATATAAACAGACTTTATTTCAATCAAGCTGTCTTTTCTATCCTTCAGGAGCAGAATGTTCTGATCATCAGCGCTCCAGAATGTAGTGTTTTCTTGGCAAGCATCACATATTGTGATGTGTTAGCTAAAAGTTCCATATCCTAGAGACTGATATATTCCTCTGTACTTGTACCTTGGGGATTCATCAAAACCTGGCATCATAAGCAGCTTTCTACTGCCACAGACTGGACAGCGAAACAATTTAAAATATCCCAGAAAAAGAAAATAAGCATGCTTAATCAGAGCTTTCTGGACAGGAAGGACCTTTGAGCAAGTGAGGAATAAGCACTGCTTTTGTTAATTTGCATAGGCAGAATAGAGACTTCTGGGAAAAGGCCGAAATTACAGTCACAGAAAATGGCTGCATCTATAGAGAACGCTAAGAAGTGTTGGCAGCTTTTCCTCTGACCCTGACCACTTTTACAAGCAATCCTATGATAGTCAGCAGGACCCACCCTAAAAAGGAAGGGGCATCCACTTGGACCCTTTCACCTTTTCTAAATCTCGCCTGATTGAGCACTGATTGAGCAGATAAGCACATGTCATTCTCATTTCAGAAAGGTATTGGTTAGCTTGCTGCTAGCAGCTCAGTTATGTTATGATGTTAGAGGCTATGCAAGGAATGCTTTAGTCCAGCGATATGCAGTTTTTATTGCGCCTTGCATTCAGCAGGAAGATCTTTAGCTTGAATCTGTGGCCTAGGTATTCACCTTGGTATTTCTTTTGGCACAAAGTGAAGGAGTATTTAAGAGAAAATGCACAATGTGTTTCTTATGTTGTTATGAACAACTTGTTACTCTTTCTCATTAAGCTTCAGCCACTGAAGAAATATATAAATAAGGGCTGACTTCCTGTAAGACGTGTCCAAAGCTGGGACGGAATAAAAGGAGACACTTGTAAATGATAGTGCTATCGTTTGAGAAAGGGTAAGTTGAGACTGACTTTCATGCGTATTCACAGACCAAGCATCATAAAGATACCAGCATGATCTTCATTGCGGGCTTAGAGCCGGTATTAGCTTTTGAGAGGTAAGAGGATTTTGAGGGCTCGTTGGTCTAGGGGTATGATTCTCGCTTTGGGTGCGAGAGGTCCCGGGTTCAAATCCCGGACGAGCCCTTTTCTTGGTACTCTTTTCAAGTTGTTTTGAAGTTTGCGTTTCAAAACCAACATCAATTTTTTCTTTGCAGTAGTGGATAATTCTTTGCTAGAGTCTCATGCTTCAGCCCTGCCCAGTCTGAGCTAATACCAAACATCTGGTCTTGCATGGCATGTACGAGCGTTCAGCTAGGGATGTCGGGCAGGTTGCATGAAAGAAATCTAAAGCCAGAGGCCCATGGAATAGCCAGTTCGGAGCAGTTTCATTACAGAAAAATCAACTGTAGGTATCTGTTTCTGTAGTGTAGTGGTTATCACGTTCGCCTCACACGCGAAAGGTCCCCGGTTCGAAACCGGGCAGAAACAGTTGTTATATTGTGTTGGCTACAATGTTGATAGGTGCCGTTTTGCCATGGAATTGTCCAAGCCCTGAAGATTATTTCATGCAATCTCGTTCCAAGAAAGGGAATTCTCTCAAAACACTAAAGTAATCGGCGTGTGGATGTATCTGTTGGTTCTCAGACCTTGCTTTCAAAAGAGCCCTGCAATCGGTTCACTGCTCACCTAGAACAAGCATTAACATGGAGAATTGTTGGCACCAACAGGAATCTTATTTTAGTGGAGTGTTTCTGGCTTTGAGTGCAGAGGCCCTCGGCTCAATTCCAAGATGATCCTTCTCAAGGTGATGATACAAATGCATTGTCACCTTTACGTTTAATGTCAGAATCATTTATTTCCAGTTGGTGGTGTAAGAATGTTTGCAACAGTATGGCGATTTTTCCTAGCCATGCATGAATGAAAGCATATCACTCGCCTTTAGGTGTTTTTCTAATACATTGATATTTGCATCTTCCTTCCTAGCCTGCATGTTTGACTATCTTACAGGCTGCATGTAATAAGTATCACATCAGGGCCCTTCTTCTACTCAATTCACAACTGTTCTATCACGACATAGATAAGAAAGCTGCATCTGCTTTTGTTGTGTAGTGGTAATCAGGTTTACCTGACGTGTGAAAGCCCCATGCTTTGAAAGTACACAGTAACAAAGAAACCGATGACTTTTATAAAAAGGTGTCATGTGCGTCTCTTACTTTGCACAAAAAGTGCCAGAGATGACTTCATTTGCAGTCACTTGAAAAGTAGGGATTCTCCAATAAATGGTAAATGGTTGAAACAAATCTGAAGAAATGCATGACATACCTGTGTGTGTGTGTGTACGCATGTATGTATATATAGGGAGAGAGAGAGCGTCAATATAAACAGACTTTATTTCAATCAAGCTGTCTTTTCTATCCTTCAGGAGCAGAATGTTCTGATCATCAGCGCTCCAGAATGTAGTGTTTTCTTGGCAAGCATCACATATTGTGATGTGTTAGCTAAAAGTTCCATATCCTAGAGACTGATATATTCCTCTGTACTTGTACCTTGGGGATTCATCAAAACCTGGCATCATAAGCAGCTTTCTACTGCCACAGACTGGACAGCGAAACAATTTAAAATATCCCAGAAAAAGAAAATAAGCATGCTTAATCAGAGCTTTCTGGACAGGAAGGACCTTTGAGCAAGTGAGGAATAAGCACTGCTTTTGTTAATTTGCATAGGCAGAATAGAGACTTCTGGGAAAAGGCCGAAATTACAGTCACAGAAAATGGCTGCATCTATAGAGAACGCTAAGAAGTGTTGGCAGCTTTTCCTCTGACCCTGACCACTTTTACAAGCAATCCTATGATAGTCAGCAGGACCCACCCTAAAAAGGAAGGGGCATCCACTTGGACCCTTTCCACCTTTTCTAAATCTCGCCTGATTGAGCACTGATTGAGCAGATAAGCACATGTCATTCTCATTTCAGAAAGGTATTGGTTAGCTTGCTGCTAGCAGCTCAGTTATGTTATGATGTTAGAGGCTATGCAAGGAATGCTTTAGTCCAGCGATATGCAGTTTTTATTGCGCCTTGCATTCAGCAGGAAGATCTTTAGCTTGAATCTGTGGCCTAGGTATTCACCTTGGTATTTCTTTTGGCACAAAGTGAAGGAGTATTTAAGAGAAAATGCACAATGTGTTTCTTATGTTGTTATGAACAACTTGTTACTCTTTCTCATTAAGCTTCAGCCACTGAAGAAATATATAAATAAGGGCTGACTTCCTGTAAGACGTGTCCAAAGCTGGGACGGAATAAAAGGAGACACTTGTAAATGATAGTGCTATCGTTTGAGAAAGGGTAAGTTGAGACTGACTTTCATGCGTATTCACAGACCAAGCATCATAAAGATACCAGCATGATCTTCATTGCGGGCTTAGAGCCGGTATTAGCTTTTGAGAGGTAAGAGGATTTTGAGGGCTCGTTGGTCTAGGGGTATGATTCTCGCTTTGGGTGCGAGAGGTCCCGGGTTCAAATCCCGGACGAGCCCTTTTCTTGGTACTCTTTTCAAGTTGTTTTGAAGTTTGCGTTTCAAAACCAACATCAATTTTTTCTTTGCAGTAGTGGATAATTCTTTGCTAGAGTCTCATGCTTCAGCCCTGCCCAGTCTGAGCTAATACCAAACATCTGGTCTTGCATGGCATGTACGAGCGTTCAGCTAGGGATGTCGGGCAGGTTGCATGAAAGAAATCTAAAGCCAGAGGCCCATGGAATAGCCAGTTCGGAGCAGTTTCATTACAGAAAAATCAACTGTAGGTATCTGTTTCTGTAGTGTAGTGGTTATCACGTTCGCCTCACACGCGAAAGGTCCCCGGTTCGAAACCGGGCAGAAACAGTTGTTATATTGTGTTGGCTACAATGTTGATAGGTGCCGTTTTGCCATGGAATTGTCCAAGCCCTGAAGATTATTTCATGCAATCTCGTTCCAAGAAAGGGAATTCTCTCAAAACACTTAAGTAATCGGCGTGTGGATGTATCTGTTGGTTCTCAGACCTTGCTTTCAAAAGAGCCCTGCAATCGGTTCACTGCTCACCTAGAACAAGCATTAACATGGAGAATTGTTGGCACCAACAGGAATCTTATTTTAGTGGAGTGTTTCTGGCTTTGAGTGCAGAGGCCCTCGGCTCAATTCCAAGATGATCCTTCTCAAGGTGATGATACAAATGCATTGTCACCTTTACGTTTAATGTCAGAATCATTTATTTCCAGTTGGTGGTGTAAGAATGTTTGCAACAGTATGGCGATTTTTCCTAGCCATGCATGAATGAAAGCATATCACTCGCCTTTAGGTGTTTTTCTAATACATTGATATTTGCATCTTCCTTCCTAGCCTGCATGTTTGACTATCTTACAGGCTGCATGTAATAAGTATCACATCAGGGCCCTTCTTCTACTCAATTCACAACTGTTCTATCACGACATAGATAAGAAAGCTGCATCTGCTTTTGTTGTGTAGTGGTAATCAGGTTTACCTGACGTGTGAAAGCCCCATGCTTTGAAAGTACACAGTAACAAAGAAACCGATGACTTTTATAAAAAGGTGTCATGTGCGTCTCTTACTTTGCACAAAAAGTGCCAGAGATGACTTCATTTGCAGTCACTTGAAAAGTAGGGATTCTCCAATAAATGGTAAATGGTTGAAACAAATCTGAAGAAATGCATGACATACCTGTGTGTGTGTGTGTACGCATGTATGTATATATAGGGAGAGAGAGAGCGTCAATATAAACAGACTTTATTTCAATCAAGCTGTCTTTTCTATCCTTCAGGAGCAGAATGTTCTGATCATCAGCGCTCCAGAATGTAGTGTTTTCTTGGCAAGCATCACATATTGTGATGTGTTAGCTAAAAGTTCCATATCCTAGAGACTGATATATTCCTCTGTACTTGTACCTTGGGGATTCATCAAAACCTGGCATCATAAGCAGCTTTCTACTGCCACAGACTGGACAGCGAAACAATTTAAAATATCCCAGAAAAAGAAAATAAGCATGCTTAATCAGAGCTTTCTGGACAGGAAGGACCTTTGAGCAAGTGAGGAATAAGCACTGCTTTTGTTAATTTGCATAGGCAGAATAGAGACTTCTGGGAAAAGGCCGAAATTACAGTCACAGAAAATGGCTGCATCTATAGAGAACGCTAAGAAGTGTTGGCAGCTTTTCCTCTGACCCTGACCACTTTTACAAGCAATCCTATGATAGTCAGCAGGACCCACCCTAAAAAGGAAGGGGCATCCACTTGGACCCTTTCCACCTTTTCTAAATCTCGCCTGATTGAGCACTGATTGAGCAGATAAGCACATGTCATTCTCATTTCAGAAAGGTATTGGTTAGCTTGCTGCTAGCAGCTCAGTTATGTTATGATGTTAGAGGCTATGCAAGGAATGCTTTAGTCCAGCGATATGCAGTTTTTATTGCGCCTTGCATTCAGCAGGAAGATCTTTAGCTTGAATCTGTGGCCTAGGTATTCACCTTGGTATTTCTTTTGGCACAAAGTGAAGGAGTATTTAAGAGAAAATGCACAATGTGTTTCTTATGTTGTTATGAACAACTTGTTACTCTTTCTCATTAAGCTTCAGCCACTGAAGAAATATATAAATAAGGGCTGACTTCCTGTAAGACGTGTCCAAAGCTGGGACGGAATAAAAGGAGACACTTGTAAATGATAGTGCTATCGTTTGAGAAAGGGTAAGTTGAGACTGACTTTCATGCGTATTCACAGACCAAGCATCATAAAGATACCAGCATGATCTTCATTGCGGGCTTAGAGCCGGTATTAGCTTTTGAGAGGTAAGAGGATTTTGAGGGCTCGTTGGTCTAGGGGTATGATTCTCGCTTTGGGTGCGAGAGGTCCCGGGTTCAAATCCCGGACGAGCCCTTTTCTTGGTACTCTTTTCAAGTTGTTTTGAAGTTTGCGTTTCAAAACCAACATCAATTTTTTCTTTGCAGTAGTGGATAATTCTTTGCTAGAGTCTCATGCTTCAGCCCTGCCCAGTCTGAGCTAATACCAAACATCTGGTCTTGCATGGCATGTACGAGCGTTCAGCTAGGGATGTCGGGCAGGTTGCATGAAAGAAATCTAAAGCCAGAGGCCCATGGAATAGCCAGTTCGGAGCAGTTTCATTACAGAAAAATCAACTGTAGGTATCTGTTTCTGTAGTGTAGTGGTTATCACGTTCGCCTCACACGCGAAAGGTCCCCGGTTCGAAACCGGGCAAAAACAGTTGTTATATTGTGTTGGCTACAATGTTGATAGGTGCCGTTTTGCCATGGAATTGTCCAAGCCCTGAAGATTATTTCATGCAATCTCGTTCCAAGAAAGGGAATTCTCTCAAAACACTAAAGTAATCGGCGTGTGGATGTATCTGTTGGTTCTCAGACCTTGCTTTCAAAAGAGCCCTGCAATCGGTTCACTGCTCACCTAGAACAAGCATTAACATGGAGAATTGTTGGCACCAACAGGAATCTTATTTTAGTGGAGTGTTTCTGGCTTTGAGTGCAGAGGCCCTCGGCTCAATTCCAAGATGATCCTTCTCAAGGTGATGATACAAATGCATTGTCACCTTTACGTTTAATGTCAGAATCATTTATTTCCAGTTGGTGGTGTAAGAATGTTTGCAACAGTATGGCGATTTTTCCTAGCCATGCATGAATGAAAGCATATCACTCGCCTTTAGGTGTTTTTCTAATACATTGATATTTGCATCTTCCTTCTTAGCCTGCATGTTTGACTATCTTACAGGCTGCATGTAATAAGTATCACATCAGGGCCCTTCTTCTACTCAATTCACAACTGTTCTATCACGACATAGATAAGAAAGCTGCATCTGCTTTTGTTGTGTAGTGGTAATCAGGTTTACCTGACGTGTGAAAGCCCCATGCTTTGAAAGTACACAGTAACAAAGAAACCGATGACTTTTATAAAAAGGTGTCATGTGTGTCTCTTACTTTGCACAAAAAGTGCCAGAGATGGCTTCATTTGCAGTCACTTGAAAAGTAGGGATTCTCCAATAAATGGTAAATGGTTTAAACAAATCTGAAGAAATGCATGACATACCTGTGTGTGTGTGTGTACGCATGTATGTATATATAGGGAGAGAGAGAGCGTCAATATAAACAGACTTTATTTCAATCAAGCTGTCTTTTCTATCCTTCAGGAGCAGAATGTTCTGATCATCAGCGCTCCAGAATGTAGTGTTTTCTTGGCAAGCATCACATATTGTGATGTGTTAGCTAAAAGTTCCATATCCTAGAGACTGATATATTCCTCTGTACTTGTACCTTGGGGATTCATCAAAACCTGGCATCATAAGCAGCTTTCTACTGCCACAGACTGGACAGCGAAACAATTTAAAATATCCCAGAAAAAGAAAATAAGCATGCTTAATCAGAGCTTTCTGGACAGGAAGGACATTTGAGCAAGTGAGGAATAAGCACTGCTTTTGTTAATTTGCATAGGCAGAATAGAGACTTCTGGGAAAAGGCCGAAATTACAGTCACAGAAAATGGCTGCATCTATAGAGAACGCTAAGAAGTGTTGGCAGCTTTTCCTCTGACCCTGGCCACTTTTACAAGCAATCCTATGATAGTCAGCAGGACCCACCCTAAAAAGGAAGGGGCATCCACTTGGACCCTTTCCACCTTTTCTAAATCTCGCCTGATCGAGCACTGATTGAGCAGATAAGCACATGTCATTCTCATTTCAGAAAGGTATTGGTTAGCTTGCTGCTAGCAGCTCAGTTATGTTATGATGTTAGAGGCTATGCAAGGAATGCTTTAGTCCAGCGATATGCAGTTTTTATTGCGCCTTGCATTCAGCAGGAAGATCTTTAGCTTGAATCTGTGGCCTAGGTATTCACCTTGGTATTTCTTTTGGCACAAAGTGAAGGAGTATTTAAGAGAAAATGCACAATGTGTTTCTTATGTTGTTATGAACAACTTGTTACTCTTTCTCATTAAGCTTCAGCCACTGAAGAAATATATAAATAAGGGCTGACTTCCTGTAAGACGTGTCCAAAGCTGGGACGGAATAAAAGGAGACACTTGTAAATGATAGTGCTATCGTTTGAGAAAGGGTAAGTTGAGACTGACTTTCATGCGTATTCACAGACCAAGCATCATAAAGATACCAGCATGATCTTCATTGCGGGCTTAGAGCCAGTATTAGCTTTTGAGAGGTAAGAGGATTTTGAGGGCTCGTTGGTCTAGGGGTATGATTCTCGCTTTGGGTGCGAGAGGTCCCGGGTTCAAATCCCGGACGAGCCCTTTTCTTGGTACTCTTTTCAAGTTGTTTTGAAGTTTGCGTTTCAAAACCAACATCAATTTTTTCTTTGCAGTAGTGGATAATTCTTTGCTAGAGTCTCATGCTTCAGCCCTGCCCAGTCTGAGCTAATACCAAACATCTGGTCTTGCATGGCATGTACGAGCGTTCAGCTAGGGATGTCGGGCAGGTTGCATGAAAGAAATCTAAAGCCAGAGGCCCATGGAATAGCCAGTTCGGAGCAGTTTCATTACAGAAAAATCAACTGTAGGTATCTGTTTCTGTAGTGTAGTGGTTATCACGTTCGCCTCACACGCGAAAGGTCCCCGGTTCGAAACCGGGCAGAAACAGTTGTTATATTGTGTTGGCTACAATGTTGATAGGTGCCGTTTTGCCATGGAATTGTCCAAGCCCTGAAGATTATTTCATGCAATCTCGTTCCAAGAAAGGGAATTCTCTCAAAACACTAAAGTAATCGGCGTGTGGATGTATCTGTTGGTTCTCAGACCTTGCTTTCAAAAGAGCCCTGCAATCGGTTCACTGCTCACCTAGAACAAGCATTAACATGGAGAATTGTTGGCACCAACAGGAATCTTATTTTAGTGGAGTGTTTCTGGCTTTGAGTGCAGAGGCCCTCGGCTCAATTCCAAGATGATCCTTCTCAAGGTGATGATACAAATGCATTGTCACCTTTACGTTTAATGTCAGAATCATTTATTTCCAGTTGGTGGTGTAAGAATGTTTGCAACAGTATGGCGATTTTTCCTAGCCATGCATGAATGAAAGCATATCACTCGCCTTTAGGTGTTTTTCTAATACATTGATATTTGCATCTTCCTTCCTAGCCTGCATGTTTGACTATCTTACAGGCTGCATGTAATAAGTATCACATCAGGGCCCTTCTTCTACTCAATTCACAACTGTTCTATCACGACATAGATAAGAAAGCTGCATCTGCTTTTGTTGTGTAGTGGTAATCAGGTTTACCTGACGTGTGAAAGCCCCATGCTTTGAAAGTACACAGTAACAAAGAAACCGATGACTTTTATAAAAAGGTGTCATGTGCGTCTCTTACTTTGCACAAAAAGTGCCAGAGATGACTTCATTTGCAGTCACTTGAAAAGTAGGGATTCTCCAATAAATGGTAAATGGTTGAAACAAATCTGAAGAAATGCATGACATACCTGTGTGTGTGTGTGTACGCATGTATGTATATATAGGGAGAGAGAGAGCGTCAATATAAACAGACTTTATTTCAATCAAGCTGTCTTTTCTATCCTTCAGGAGCAGAATGTTCTGATCATCAGCGCTCCAGAATGTAGTGTTTTCTTGGCAAGCATCACATATTGTGATGTGTTAGCTAAAAGTTCCATATCCTAGAGACTGATATATTCCTCTGTACTTGTACCTTGGGGATTCATCAAAACCTGGCATCATAAGCAGCTTTCTACTGCCACAGACTGGACAGCGAAACAATTTAAAATATCCCAGAAAAAGAAAATAAGCATGCTTAATCAGAGCTTTCTGGACAGGAAGGACCTTTGAGCAAGTGAGGAATAAGCACTGCTTTTGTTAATTTGCATAGGCAGAATAGAGACTTCTGGGAAAAGGCCGAAATTACAGTCACAGAAAATGGCTGCATCTATAGAGAACGCTAAGAAGTGTTGGCAGCTTTTCCTCTGACCCTGGCCACTTTTACAAGCAATCCTATGATAGTCAGCAGGACCCACCCTAAAAAGGAAGGGGCATCCACTTGGACCCTTTCCACCTTTTCTAAATCTCGCCTGATCGAGCCTGATTGAGCACTGATTGAGCAGATAAGCACATGTCATTCTCATTTCAGAAAGGTATTGGTTAGCTTGCTGCTAGCAGCTCAGTTATGTTATGATGTTAGAGGCTATGCAAGGAATGCTTTAGTCCAGCGATATGCAGTTTTTATTGCGCCTTGCATTCAGCAGGAAGATCTTTAGCTTGAATCTGTGGCCTAGGTATTCACCTTGGTATTTCTTTTGGCACAAAGTGAAGGAGTATTTAAGAGAAAATGCACAATGTGTTTCTTATGTTGTTATGAACAACTTGTTACTCTTTCTCATTAAGCTTCAGCCACTGAAGAAATATATAAATAAGGGCTGACTTCCTGTAAGACGTGTCCAAAGCTGGGACGGAATAAAAGGAGACACTTGTAAATGATAGTGCTATCGTTTGAGAAAGGGTAAGTTGAGACTGACTTTCATGCGTATTCACAGACCAAGCATCATAAAGATACCAGCATGATCTTCATTGCGGGCTTAGAGCCGGTATTAGCTTTTGAGAGGTAAGAGGATTTTGAGGGCTCGTTGGTCTAGGGGTATGATTCTCGCTTTGGGTGCGAGAGGTCCCGGGTTCAAATCCTGGACGAGCCCTTTTCTTGGTACTCTTTTCAAGTTGTTTTGAAGTTTGCGTTTCAAAACCAACATCAATTTTTTCTTTGCAGTAGTGGATAATTCTTTGCTAGAGTCTCATGCTTCAGCCCTGCCCAGTCTGAGCTAATACCAAACATCTGGTCTTGCATGGCATGTACGAGCGTTCAGCTAGGGATGTCGGGCAGGTTGCATGAAAGAAATCTAAAGCCAGAGGCCCATGGAATAGCCAGTTCGGAGCAGTTTCATTACAGAAAAATCAACTGTAGGTATCTGTTTCTGTAGTGTAGTGGTTATCACGTTCGCCTCACACGCGAAAGGTCCCCGGTTCGAAACCGGGCAGAAACAGTTGTTATATTGTGTTGGCTACAATGTTGATAGGTGCCGTTTTGCCATGGAATTGTCCAAGCCCTGAAGATTATTTCATGCAATCTCGTTCCAAGAAAGGGAATTCTCTCAAAACACTAAAGTAATCGGCGTGTGGATGTATCTGTTGGTTCTCAGACCTTGCTTTCAAAAGAGCCCTGCAATCGGTTCACTGCTCACCTAGAACAAGCATTAACATGGAGAATTGTTGGCACCAACAGGAATCTTATTTTAGTGGAGTGTTTCTGGCTTTGAGTGCAGAGGCCCTCGGCTCAATTCCAAGATGATCCTTCTCAAGGTGATGATACAAATGCATTGTCACCTTTACGTTTAATGTCAGAATCATTTATTTCCAGTTGGTGGTGTAAGAATGTTTGCAACAGTATGGCGATTTTTCCTAGCCATGCATGAATGAAAGCATATCACTCGCCTTTAGGTGTTTTTCTAATACATTGATATTTGCATCTTCCTTCTTAGCCTGCATGTTTGACTATCTTACAGGCTGCATGTAATAAGTATCACATCAGGGCCCTTCTTCTACTCAATTCACAACTGTTCTATCACGACATAGATAAGAAAGCTGCATCTGCTTTTGTTGTGTAGTGGTAATCAGGTTTACCTGACGTGTGAAAGCCCCATGCTTTGAAAGTACACAGTAACAAAGAAACCGATGACTTTTATAAAAAGGTGTCATGTGTGTCTCTTACTTTGCACAAAAAGTGCCAGAGATGGCTTCATTTGCAGTCACTTGAAAAGTAGGGATTCTCCAATAAATGGTAAATGGTTTAAACAAATCTGAAGAAATGCATGACATACCTGTGTGTGTGTGTGTACGCATGTATGTATATATAGGGAGAGAGAGAGCGTCAATATAAACAGACTTTATTTCAATCAAGCTGTCTTTTCTATCCTTCAGGAGCAGAATGTTCTGATCATCAGCGCTCCAGAATGTAGTGTTTTCTTGGCAAGCATCACATATTGTGATGTGTTAGCTAAAAGTTCCATATCCTAGAGACTGATATATTCCTCTGTACTTGTACCTTGGGGATTCATCAAAACCTGGCATCATAAGCAGCTTTCTACTGCCACAGACTGGACAGCGAAACAATTTAAAATATCCCAGAAAAAGAAAATAAGCATGCTTAATCAGAGCTTTCTGGACAGGAAGGACATTTGAGCAAGTGAGGAATAAGCACTGCTTTTGTTAATTTGCATAGGCAGAATAGAGACTTCTGGGAAAAGGCCGAAATTACAGTCACAGAAAATGGCTGCATCTATAGAGAACGCTAAGAAGTGTTGGCAGCTTTTCCTCTGACCCTGACCACTTTTACAAGCAATCCTATGATAGTCAGCAGGACCCACCCTAAAAAGGAAGGGGCATCCACTTGGACCCTTTCCACCTTTTCTAAATCTCGCCTGATTGAGCACTGATTGAGCAGATAAGCACATGTCATTCTCATTTCAGAAAGGTATTGGTTAGCTTGCTGCTAGCAGCTCAGTTATGTTATGATGTTAGAGGCTATGCAAGGAATGCTTTAGTCCAGCGATATGCAGTTTTTATTGCGCCTTGCATTCAGCAGGAAGATCTTTAGCTTGAATCTGTGGCCTAGGTATTCACCTTGGTATTTCTTTTGGCACAAAGTGAAGGAGTATTTGAGAGAAAATGCACAATGTGTTTCTTATGTTGTTATGAACAACTTGTTACTCTTTCTCATTAAGCTTCAGCCACTGCAGAAATATATAAATAAGGGCTGACTTCCTGTAAGACGTGTCCAAAGCTGGGACGGAATAAAAGGAGACACTTGTAAATGATAGTGCTATCGTTTGAGAAAGGGTAAGTTGAGACTGACTTTCATGCGTTTTCACAGACCAAGCATCATAAAGATACCAGCATGATCTTCATTGCGGGCTTAGAGCCGGTATTAGCTTTTGAGAGGTAAGAGGATTTTGAGGGCTCGTTGGTCTAGGGGTATGATTCTCGCTTTGGGTGTGAGAGGTCCCGGGTTCAAATCCCGGACGAGCCCTTTTCTTGGTACTCTTTTCAAGTTGTTTTGAAGTTTGCGTTTCAAAACCAACATCAATTTTTTCTTTGCAGTAGTGGATAATTCTTTGCTAGAGTCTCATGCTTCAGCCCTGCCCAGTCTGAGCTAATACCAAACATCTGGTCTTGCATGGCATGTACGAGCGTTCAGCTAGGGATGTCGGGCAGGTTGCATGAAAGAAATCTAAAGCCAGAGGCCCATGGAATAGCCAGTTCGGAGCAGTTTCATTACAGAAAAATCAACTGTAGGTATCTGTTTCTGTAGTGTAGTGGTTATCACGTTTGCCTCACACGCGAAAGGTCCCCGGTTCGAAACCGGGCAGAAACAGTTGTTATATTGTGTTGGCTACAATGTTGATAGGTGCCGTTTTGCCATGGAATTGTCCAAGCCCTGAAGATTATTTCATGCAATCTCGTTCCAAGAAAGGGAATTCTCTCAAAACACTAAAGTAATCGGCGTGTGGATGTATCTGTTGGTTCTCAGACCTTGCTTTCAAAAGAGCCCTGCAATCGGTTCACTGCTCACCTAGAACAAGCATTAACATGGAGAATTGTTGGCACCAACAGGAATCTTATTTTAGTGGAGTGTTTCTGGCTTTGAGTGCAGAGGCCCTCGGCTCAATTCCAAGATGATCCTTCTCAAGGTGATGATACAAATGCATTGTCACCTTTACGTTTAATGTCAGAATCATTTATTTCCAGTTGGTGGTGTAAGAATGTTTGCAACAGTATGGCGATTTTTCCTAGCCATGCATGAATGAAAGCATATCACTCGCCTTTAGGTGTTTTTCTAATACATTGATATTTGCATCTTCCTTCCTAGCCTGCATGTTTGACTATCTTACAGGCTGCATGTAATAAGTATCACATCAGGGCCCTTCTTCTACTCAATTCACAACTGTTCTATCACGACATAGATAAGAAAGCTGCATCTGCTTTTGTTGTGTAGTGGTAATCAGGTTTACCTGACGTGTGAAAGCCCCATGCTTTGAAAGTACACAGTAACAAAGAAACCGATGACATTTATAATAAGGTGTCATGTGTGTCTCTTACTTTGCACAAAAAGTGCCAGAGATGACTTCATTTGCAGTCACTTGAAAAGTAGGGATTCTCCAATAAATGGTAAATGGTTGAAACAAATCTGAAGAAATGCATGACATACCTGTGTGTGTGTGTGTATGCATGTATGTATATATAGGGAGAGAGAGAGCGTCAATATAAACAGACTTTATTTCAATCAAGCTGTCTTTTCTATCCTTCAGGAGCAGAATGTTCTGATCATCAGCGCTCCAGAATGTAGTGTTTTCTTGGCAAGCATCACATATTGTGATGTGTTAGCTAAAAGTTCCATATCCTAGAGACTGATATATTCCTCTGTACTTGTACCTTGGGGATTCATCAAAACCTGGCATCATAAGCAGCTTTCTACTGCCACAGACTGGACAGCGAAACAATTTAAAATATCCCAGAAAAAGAAAATAAGCATGCTTAATCAGAGCTTTCTGGACAGGAAGGACATTTGAGCAAGTGAGGAATAAGCACTGCTTTTGTTAATTTGCATAGGCAGAATAGAGACTTCTGAGAAAAGGCCGAAATTACAGTCACAGAAAATGGCTGCATCTATAGAGAACGCTAAGAAGTGTTGGCAGCTTTTCCTCTGACCCTGGCCACTTTTACAAGCAATCCTATGATAGTCAGCAGGACCCACCCTAAAAAGGAAGGGGCATCCACTTGGACCCTTTCCACCTTTTCTAAATCTCGCCTGATTGAGCACTGATTGAGCAGATAAGCACATGTCATTCTCATTTCAGAAAGGTATTGGTTAGCTTGCTGCTAGCAGCTCAGTTATGTTATGATGTTAGAGGCTATGCAAGGAATGCTTTAGTCCAGCGATATGCAGTTTTTATTGCGCCTTGCCTTCACCAGGAAGATCTTTAGCTTGAATCTGTGGCCTAGGTATTCACCTTGGTATTTCTTTTGGCACAAAGTGAAGGAGTATTTGAGAGAAAATGCACAATGTGTTTCTTATGTTGTTATGAACAACTTGTTACTCTTTCTCATTAAGCTTCAGCCACTGCAGAAATATATAAATAAGGGCTGACTTCCTGTAAGACGTGTCCAAAGCTGGGACGGAATAAAAGGAGACACTTGTAAATGATAGTGCTATCGTTTGAGAAAGGGTAAGTTGAGACTGACTTTCATGCGTATTCACAGACCAAGCATCATAAAGATACCAGCATGATCTTCATTGCGGGCTTAGAGCCGGTATTAGCTTTTGAGAGGTAAGAGGATTTTGAGGGCTCGTTGGTCTAGGGGTATGATTCTCGCTTTGGGTGTGAGAGGTCCCGGGTTCAAATCCCGGACGAGCCCTTTTCTTGGTACTCTTTTCAAGTTGTTTTGAAGTTTGCGTTTCAAAACCAACATCAATTTTTTCTTTGCAGTAGTGGATAATTCTTTGCTAGAGTCTCATGCTTCAGCCCTGCCCAGTCTGAGCTAATACCAAACATCTGGTCTTGCATGGCATGTACGAGCGTTCAGCTAGGGATGTCGGGCAGGTTGCATGAAAGAAATCTAAAGCCAGAGGCCCATGGAATAGCCAGTTCGGAGCAGTTTCATTACAGAAAAATCAACTGTAGGTATCTGTTTCTGTAGTGTAGTGGTTATCACGTTCGCCTCACACGCGAAAGGTCCCCGGTTCGAAACCGGGCAGAAACAGTTGTTATATTGTGTTGGCTACAATGTTGATAGGTGCCGTTTTGCCATGGAATTGTCCAAGCCCTGAAGATTATTTCATGCAATCTCGTTCCAAGAAAGGGAATTCTCTCAAAACACTAAAGTAATCGGCGTGTGGATGTATCTGTTGGTTCTCAGACCTTGCTTTCAAAAGAGCCCTGCAATCGGTTCACTGCTCACCTAGAACAAGCATTAACATGGAGAATTGTTGGCACCAACAGGAATCTTATTTTAGTGGAGTGTTTCTGGCTTTGAGTGCAGAGGCCCTCGGCTCAATTCCAAGATGATCCTTCTCAAGGTGATGATACAAATGCATTGTCACCTTTACGTTTAATGTCAGAATCATTTATTTCCAGTTGGTGGTGTAAGAATGTTTGCAACAGTATGGCGATTTTTCCTAGCCATGCATGAATGAAAGCATATCACTCGCCTTTAGGTGTTTTTCTAATACATTGATATTTGCATCTTCCTTCTTAGCCTGCATGTTTGACTATCTTACAGGCTGCATGTAATAAGTATCACATCAGGGCCCTTCTTCTACTCAATTCACAACTGTTCTATCACGACATAGATAAGAAAGCTGCATCTGCTTTTGTTGTGTAGTGGTAATCAGGTTTACCTGACGTGTGAAAGCCCCATGCTTTGAAAGTACACAGTAACAAAGAAACCGATGACTTTTATAAAAAGTTGTCATGTGTGTCTCTTACTTTGCACAAAAAGTGCCAGAGATGGCTTCATTTGCAGTCACTTGAAAAGTAGGGATTCTCCAATAAATGGTAAATGGTTTAAACAAATCTGAAGAAATGCATGACATACCTGTGTGTGTGTGTGTACGCATGTATGTATATATAGGGAGAGAGAGAGCGTCAATATAAACAGACTTTATTTCAATCAAGCTGTCTTTTCTATCCTTCAGGAGCAGAATGTTCTGATCATCAGCGCTCCAGAATGTAGTGTTTTCTTGGCAAGCATCACATATTGTGATGTGTTAGCTAAAAGTTCCATATCCTAGAGACTGATATATTCCTCTGTACTTGTACCTTGGGGATTCATCAAAACCTGGCATCATAAGCAGCTTTCTACTGCCACAGACTGGACAGCGAAACAATTTAAAATATCCCAGAAAAAGAAAATAAGCATGCTTAATCAGAGCTTTCTGGACAGGAAGGACATTTGAGCAAGTGAGGAATAAGCACTGCTTTTGTTAATTTGCATAGGCAGAATAGAGACTTCTGGGAAAAGGCCGAAATTACAGTCACAGAAAATGGCTGCATCTATAGAGAACGCTAAGAAGTGTTGGCAGCTTTTCCTCTGACCCTGGCCACTTTTACAAGCAATCCTATGATAGTCAGCAGGACCCACCCTAAAAAGGAAGGGGCATCCACTTGGACCCTTTCCACCTTTTCTAAATCTCGCCTGATTGAGCACTGATTGAGCAGATAAGCACATGTCATTCTCATTTCAGAAAGGTATTGGTTAGCTTGCTGCTAGCAGCTCAGTTATGTTATGATGTTAGAGGCTATGCAAGGAATGCTTTAGTCCAGCGATATGCAGTTTTTATTGCGCCTTGCCTTCACCAGGAAGATCTTTAGCTTGAATCTGTGGCCTAGGTATTCACCTTGGTATTTCTTTTGGCACAAAGTGAAGGAGTATTTGAGAGAAAATGCACAATGTGTTTCTTATGTTGTTATGAACAACTTGTTACTCTTTCTCATTAAGCTTCAGCCACTGCAGAAATATATAAATAAGGGCTGACTTCCTGTAAGACGTGTCCAAAGCTGGGACGGAATAAAAGGAGACACTTGTAAATGATAGTGCTATCGTTTGAGAAAGGGTAAGTTGAGACTGACTTTCATGCGTATTCACAGACCAAGCATCATAAAGATACCAGCATGATCTTCATTGCGGGCTTAGAGCCGGTATTAGCTTTTGAGAGGTAAGAGGATTTTGAGGGCTCGTTGGTCTAGGGGTATGATTCTCGCTTTGGGTGCGAGAGGTCCCGGGTTCAAATCCCGGACGAGCCCTTTTCTTGGTACTCTTTTCAAGTTGTTTTGAAGTTTGCGTTTCAAAACCAACATCAATTTTTTCTTTGCAGTAGTGGATAATTCTTTGCTAGAGTCTCATGCTTCAGCCCTGCCCAGTCTGAGCTAATACCAAACATCTGGTCTTGCATGGCATGTACGAGCGTTCAGCTAGGGATGTCGGGCAGGTTGCATGAAAGAAATCTAAAGCCAGAGGCCCATGGAATAGCCAGTTCGGAGCAGTTTCATTACAGAAAAATCAACTGTAGGTATCTGTTTCTGTAGTGTAGTGGTTATCACGTTCGCCTCACACGCGAAAGGTCCCCGGTTCGAAACCGGGCAGAAACAGTTGTTATATTGTGTTGGCTACAATGTTGATAGGTGCCGTTTTGCCATGGAATTGTCCAAGCCCTGAAGATTATTTCATGCAATCTCGTTCCAAGAAAGGGAATTCTCTCAAAACACTAAAGTAATCGGCGTGTGGATGTATCTGTTGGTTCTCAGACCTTGCTTTCAAAAGAGCCCTGCAATCGGTTCACTGCTCACCTAGAACAAGCATTAACATGGAGAATTGTTGGCACCAACAGGAATCTTATTTTAGTGGAGTGTTTCTGGCTTTGAGTGCAGAGGCCCTCGGCTCAATTCCAAGATGATCCTTCTCAAGGTGATGATACAAATGCATTGTCACCTTTACGTTTAATGTCAGAATCATTTATTTCCAGTTGGTGGTGTAAGAATGTTTGCAACAGTATGGCGATTTTTCCTAGCCATGCATGAATGAAAGCATATCACTCGCCTTTAGGTGTTTTTCTAATACATTGATATTTGCATCTTCCTTCTTAGCCTGCATGTTTGACTATCTTACAGGCTGCATGTAATAAGTATCACATCAGGGCCCTTCTTCTACTCAATTCACAACTGTTCTATCACGACATAGATAAGAAAGCTGCATCTGCTTTTGTTGTGTAGTGGTAATCAGGTTTACCTGACGTGTGAAAGCCCCATGCTTTGAAAGTACACAGTAACAAAGAAACCGATGACTTTTATAAAAAGGTGTCATGTGTGTCTCTTACTTTGCACAAAAAGTGCCAGAGATGGCTTCATTTGCAGTCACTTGAAAAGTAGGGATTCTCCAATAAATGGTAAATGGTTTAAACAAATCTGAAGAAATGCATGACATACCTGTGTGTGTGTGTGTACGCATGTATGTATATATAGGGAGAGAGAGAGCGTCAATATAAACAGACTTTATTTCAATCAAGCTGTCTTTTCTATCCTTCAGGAGCAGAATGTTCTGATCATCAGCGCTCCAGAATGTAGTGTTTTCTTGGCAAGCATCACATATTGTGATGTGTTAGCTAAAAGTTCCATATCCTAGAGACTGATATATTCCTCTGTACTTGTACCTTGGGGATTCATCAAAACCTGGCATCATAAGCAGCTTTCTACTGCCACAGACTGGACAGCGAAACAATTTAAAATATCCCAGAAAAAGAAAATAAGCATGCTTAATCAGAGCTTTCTGGACAGGAAGGACATTTGAGCAAGTGAGGAATAAGCACTGCTTTTGTTAATTTGCATAGGCAGAATAGAGACTTCTGGGAAAAGGCCGAAATTACAGTCACAGAAAATGGCTGCATCTATAGAGAACGCTAAGAAGTGTTGGCAGCTTTTCCTCTGACCCTGGCCACTTTTACAAGCAATCCTATGATAGTCAGCAGGACCCACCCTAAAAAGGAAGGGGCATCCACTTGGACCCTTTCCACCTTTTCTAAATCTCGCCTGATCGAGCCTGATTGAGCACTGATTGAGCAGATAAGCACATGTCATTCTCATTTCAGAAAGGTATTGGTTAGCTTGCTGCTAGCAGCTCAGTTATGTTATGATGTTAGAGGCTATGCAAGGAATGCTTTAGTCCAGCGATATGCAGTTTTTATTGCGCTCAGTTATGTTATGATGTTAGAGGCTATGCAAGGAATGCTTTAGTCCAGCGATATGCAGTTTTTATTGCGCCTTGCATTCAGCAGGAAGATCTTTAGCTTGAATCTGTGGCCTAGGTATTCACCTTGGTATTTCTTTTGGCACAAAGTGAAGGAGTATTTAAGAGAAAATGCACAATGTGTTTCTTATGTTGTTATGAACAACTTGTTACTCTTTCTCATTAAGCTTCAGCCACTGAAGAAATATATAAATAAGGGCTGACTTCCTGTAAGACGTGTCCAAAGCTGGGACGGAATAAAAGGAGACACTTGTAAATGATAGTGCTATCGTTTGAGAAAGGGTAAGTTGAGACTGACTTTCATGCGTATTCACAGACCAAGCATCATAAAGATACCAGCATGATCTTCATTGCGGGCTTAGAGCCGGTATTAGCTTTTGAGAGGTAAGAGGATTTTGAGGGCTCGTTGGTCTAGGGGTATGATTCTCGCTTTGGGTGCGAGAGGTCCCGGGTTCAAATCCCGGACGAGCCCTTTTCTTGGTACTCTTTTCAAGTTGTTTTGAAGTTTGCGTTTCAAAACCAACATCAATTTTTTCTTTGCAGTAGTGGATAATTCTTTGCTAGAGTCTCATGCTTCAGCCCTGCCCAGTCTGAGCTAATACCAAACATCTGGTCTTGCATGGCATGTACGAGCGTTCAGCTAGGGATGTCGGGCAGGTTGCATGAAAGAAATCTAAAGCCAGAGGCCCATGGAATAGCCAGTTCGGAGCAGTTTCATTACAGAAAAATCAACTGTAGGTATCTGTTTCTGTAGTGTAGTGGTTATCACGTTCGCCTCACACGCGAAAGGTCCCCGGTTCGAAACCGGGCAGAAACAGTTGTTATATTGTGTTGGCTACAATGTTGATAGGTGCCGTTTTGCCATGGAATTGTCCAAGCCCTGAAGATTATTTCATGCAATCTCGTTCCAAGAAAGGGAATTCTCTCAAAACACTAAAGTAATCGGCGTGTGGATGTATCTGTTGGTTCTCAGACCTTGCTTTCAAAAGAGCCCTGCAATCGGTTCACTGCTCACCTAGAACAAGCATTAACATGGAGAATTGTTGGCACCAACAGGAATCTTATTTTAGTGGAGTGTTTCTGGCTTTGAGTGCAGAGGCCCTCGGCTCAATTCCAAGATGATCCTTCTCAAAGTGATGATACAAATGCATTGTCACCTTTACGTTTAATGTCAGAATCATTTATTTCCAGTTGGTGGTGTAAGAATGTTTGCAACAGTATGGCGATTTTTCCTAGCCATGCATGAATGAAAGCATATCACTCGCCTTTAGGTGTTTTTCTAATACATTGATATTTGCATCTTCCTTCTTAGCCTGCATGTTTGACTATCTTACAGGCTGCATGTAATAAGTATCACATCAGGGCCCTTCTTCTACTCAATTCACAACTGTTCTATCACGACATAGATAAGAAAGCTGCATCTGCTTTTGTTGTGTAGTGGTAATCAGGTTTACCTGACGTGTGAAAGCCCCATGCTTTGAAAGTACACAGTAACAAAGAAACCGATGACTTTTATAAAAAGGTGTCATGTGTGTCTCTTACTTTGCACAAAAAGTGCCAGAGATGGCTTCATTTGCAGTCACTTGAAAAGTAGGGATTCTCCAATAAATGGTAAATGGTTTAAACAAATCTGAAGAAATGCATGACATACCTGTGTGTGTGTGTGTACGCATGTATGTATATATAGGGAGAGAGAGAGCGTCAATATAAACAGACTTTATTTCAATCAAGCTGTCTTTTCTATCCTTCAGGAGCAGAATGTTCTGATCATCAGCGCTCCAGAATGTAGTGTTTTCTTGGCAAGCATCACATATTGTGATGTGTTAGCTAAAAGTTCCATATCCTAGAGACTGATATATTCCTCTGTACTTGTACCTTGGGGATTCATCAAAACCTGGCATCATAAGCAGCTTTCTACTGCCACAGACTGGACAGCGAAACAATTTAAAATATCCCAGAAAAAGAAAATAAGCATGCTTAATCAGAGCTTTCTGGACAGGAAGGACATTTGAGCAAGTGAGGAATAAGCACTGCTTTTGTTAATTTGCATAGGCAGAATAGAGACTTCTGGGAAAAGGCCGAAATTACAGTCACAGAAAATGGCTGCATCTATAGAGAACGCTAAGAAGTGTTGGCAGCTTTTCCTCTGACCCTGACCACTTTTACAAGCAATCCTATGATAGTCAGCAGGACCCACCCTAAAAAGGAAGGGGCATCCACTTGGACCCTTTCCACCTTTTCTAAATCTCGCCTGATTGAGCACTGATTGAGCAGATAAGCACATGTCATTCTCATTTCAGAAAGGTATTGGTTAGCTTGCTGCTAGCAGCTCAGTTATGTTATGATGTTAGAGGCTATGCAAGGAATGCTTTAGTCCAGCGATATGCAGTTTTTATTGCGCCTTGCATTCAGCAGGAAGATCTTTAGCTTGAATCTGTGGCCTAGGTATTCACCTTGGTATTTCTTTTGGCACAAAGTGAAGGAGTAGTTGAGAGAAAATGCACAATGTGTTTCTTATGTTGTTATGAACAACTTGTTACTCTTTCTCATTAAGCTTCAGCCACTGAAGAAATATATAAATAAGGGCTGACTTCCTGTAAGACGTGTCCAAAGCTGGGACGGAATAAAAGGAGACACTTGTAAATGATAGTGCTATCGTTTGAGAAAGGGTAAGTTGAGACTGACTTTCATGCGTATTCACAGACCAAGCATCATAAAGATACCAGCATGATCTTCATTGCGGGCTTAGAGCCGGTATTAGCTTTTGAGAGGTAAGAGGATTTTGAGGGCTCGTTGGTCTAGGGGTATGATTCTCGCTTTGGGTGCGAGAGGTCCCGGGTTCAAATCCTGGACGAGCCCTTTTCTTGGTACTCTTTTCAAGTTGTTTTGAAGTTTGCGTTTCAAAACCAACATCAATTTTTTCTTTGCAGTAGTGGATAATTCTTTGCTAGAGTCTCATGCTTCAGCCCTGCCCAGTCTGAGCTAATACCAAACATCTGGTCTTGCATGGCATGTACGAGCGTTCAGCTAGGGATGTCGGGCAGGTTGCATGAAAGAAATCTAAAGCCAGAGGCCCATGGAATAGCCAGTTCGGAGCAGTTTCATTACAGAAAAATCAACTGTAGGTATCTGTTTCTGTAGTGTAGTGGTTATCACGTTCGCCTCACACGCGAAAGGTCCCCGGTTCGAAACCGGGCAGAAACAGTTGTTATATTGTGTTGGCTACAATGTTGATAGGTGCCGTTTTGCCATGGAATTGTCCAAGCCCTGAAGATTATTTCATGCAATCTCGTTCCAAGAAAGGGAATTCTCTCAAAACACTAAAGTAATCGGCGTGTGGATGTATCTGTTGGTTCTCAGACCTTGCTTTCAAAAGAGCCCTGCAATCGGTTCACTGCTCACCTAGAACAAGCATTAACATGGAGAATTGTTGGCACCAACAGGAATCTTATTTTAGTGGAGTGTTTCTGGCTTTGAGTGCAGAGGCCCTCGGCTCAATTCCAAGATGATCCTTCTCAAGGTGATGATACAAATGCATTGTCACCTTTACGTTTAATGTCAGAATCATTTATTTCCAGTTGGTGGTGTAAGAATGTTTGCAACAGTATGGCGATTTTTCCTAGCCATGCATGAATGAAAGCATATCACTCGCCTTTAGGTGTTTTTCTAATACATTGATATTTGCATCTTCCTTCTTAGCCTGCATGTTTGACTATCTTACAGGCTGCATGTAATAAGTATCACATCAGGGCCCTTCTTCTACTCAATTCACAACTGTTCTATCACGACATAGATAAGAAAGCTGCATCTGCTTTTGTTGTGTAGTGGTAATCAGGTTTACCTGACGTGTGAAAGCCCCATGCTTTGAAAGTACACAGTAACAAAGAAACCGATGACTTTTATAAAAAGGTGTCATGTGTGTCTCTTACTTTGCACAAAAAGTGCCAGAGATGGCTTCATTTGCAGTCACTTGAAAAGTAGGGATTCTCCAATAAATGGTAAATGGTTTAAACAAATCTGAAGAAATGCATGACATACCTGTGTGTGTGTGTGTACGCATGTATGTATATATAGGGAGAGAGAGAGCGTCAATATAAACAGACTTTATTTCAATCAAGCTGTCTTTTCTATCCTTCAGGAGCAGAATGTTCTGATCATCAGCGCTCCAGAATGTAGTGTTTTCTTGGCAAGCATCACATATTGTGATGTGTTAGCTAAAAGTTCCATATCCTAGAGACTGATATATTCCTCTGTACTTGTACCTTGGGGATTCATCAAAACCTGGCATCATAAGCAGCTTTCTACTGCCACAGACTGGACAGCGAAACAATTTAAAATATCCCAGAAAAAGAAAATAAGCATGCTTAATCAGAGCTTTCTGGACAGGAAGGACATTTGAGCAAGTGAGGAATAAGCACTGCTTTTGTTAATTTGCATAGGCAGAATAGAGACTTCTGGGAAAAGGCCGAAATTACAGTCACAGAAAATGGCTGCATCTATAGAGAACGCTAAGAAGTGTTGGCAGCTTTTCCTCTGACCCTGACCACTTTTACAAGCAATCCTATGATAGTCAGCAGGACCCACCCTAAAAAGGAAGGGGCATCCACTTGGACCCTTTCCACCTTTTCTAAATCTCGCCTGATTGAGCACTGATTGAGCAGATAAGCACATGTCATTCTCATTTCAGAAAGGTATTGGTTAGCTTGCTGCTAGCAGCTCAGTTATGTTATGATGTTAGAGGCTATGCAAGGAATGCTTTAGTCCAGCGATATGCAGTTTTTATTGCGCCTTGCATTCAGCAGGAAGATCTTTAGCTTGAATCTGTGGCCTAGGTATTCACCTTGGTATTTCTTTTGGCACAAAGTGAAGGAGTATTTGAGAGAAAATGCACAATGTGTTTCTTATGTTGTTATGAACAACTTGTTACTCTTTCTCATTAAGCTTCAGCCACTGCAGAAATATATAAATAAGGGCTGACTTCCTGTAAGACGTGTCCAAAGCTGGGACGGAATAAAAGGAGACACTTGTAAATGATAGTGCTATCGTTTGAGAAAGGGTAAGTTGAGACTGACTTTCATGCGTTTTCACAGACCAAGCATCATAAAGATACCAGCATGATCTTCATTGCGGGCTTAGAGCCGGTATTAGCTTTTGAGAGGTAAGAGGATTTTGAGGGCTCGTTGGTCTAGGGGTATGATTCTCGCTTTGGGTGTGAGAGGTCCCGGGTTCAAATCCCGGACGAGCCCTTTTCTTGGTACTCTTTTCAAGTTGTTTTGAAGTTTGCGTTTCAAAACCAACATCAATTTTTTCTTTGCAGTAGTGGATAATTCTTTGCTAGAGTCTCATGCTTCAGCCCTGCCCAGTCTGAGCTAATACCAAACATCTGGTCTTGCATGGCATGTACGAGCGTTCAGCTAGGGATGTCGGGCAGGTTGCATGAAAGAAATCTAAAGCCAGAGGCCCATGGAATAGCCAGTTCGGAGCAGTTTCATTACAGAAAAATCAACTGTAGGTATCTGTTTCTGTAGTGTAGTGGTTATCACGTTTGCCTCACACGCGAAAGGTCCCCGGTTCGAAACCGGGCAGAAACAGTTGTTATATTGTGTTGGCTACAATGTTGATAGGTGCCGTTTTGCCATGGAATTGTCCAAGCCCTGAAGATTATTTCATGCAATCTCGTTCCAAGAAAGGGAATTCTCTCAAAACACTAAAGTAATCGGCGTGTGGATGTATCTGTTGGTTCTCAGACCTTGCTTTCAAAAGAGCCCTGCAATCGGTTCACTGCTCACCTAGAACAAGCATTAACATGGAGAATTGTTGGCACCAACAGGAATCTTATTTTAGTGGAGTGTTTCTGGCTTTGAGTGCAGAGGCCCTCGGCTCAATTCCAAGATGATCCTTCTCAAGGTGATGATACAAATGCATTGTCACCTTTACGTTTAATGTCAGAATCATTTATTTCCAGTTGGTGGTGTAAGAATGTTTGCAACAGTATGGCGATTTTTCCTAGCCATGCATGAATGAAAGCATATCACTCGCCTTTAGGTGTTTTTCTAATACATTGATATTTGCATCTTCCTTCCTAGCCTGCATGTTTGACTATCTTACAGGCTGCATGTAATAAGTATCACATCAGGGCCCTTCTTCTACTCAATTCACAACTGTTCTATCACGACATAGATAAGAAAGCTGCATCTGCTTTTGTTGTGTAGTGGTAATCAGGTTTACCTGACGTGTGAAAGCCCCATGCTTTGAAAGTACACAGTAACAAAGAAACCGATGACATTTATAATAAGGTGTCATGTGTGTCTCTTACTTTGCACAAAAAGTGCCAGAGATGACTTCATTTGCAGTCACTTGAAAAGTAGGGATTCTCCAATAAATGGTAAATGGTTGAAACAAATCTGAAGAAATGCATGACATACCTGTGTGTGTGTGTGTATGCATGTATGTATATATAGGGAGAGAGAGAGCGTCAATATAAACAGACTTTATTTCAATCAAGCTGTCTTTTCTATCCTTCAGGAGCAGAATGTTCTGATCATCAGCGCTCCAGAATGTAGTGTTTTCTTGGCAAGCATCACATATTGTGATGTGTTAGCTAAAAGTTCCATATCCTAGAGACTGATATATTCCTCTGTACTTGTACCTTGGGGATTCATCAAAACCTGGCATCATAAGCAGCTTTCTACTGCCACAGACTGGACAGCGAAACAATTTAAAATATCCCAGAAAAAGAAAATAAGCATGCTTAATCAGAGCTTTCTGGACAGGAAGGACATTTGAGCAAGTGAGGAATAAGCACTGCTTTTGTTAATTTGCATAGGCAGAATAGAGACTTCTGAGAAAAGGCCGAAATTACA
Source organism: Triturus cristatus (assembly GCF_964204655.1). Classification (NCBI taxonomy): domain Eukaryota; kingdom Metazoa; phylum Chordata; class Amphibia; order Caudata; family Salamandridae; genus Triturus; species Triturus cristatus. The sequence goes on along the minus strand of NC_140591.1, from coordinate 738,331,393 downwards.
GTCACAGAAAATGGCTGCATCTATAGAGAACGCTAAGAAGTGTTGGCAGCTTTTCCTCTGACCCTGGCCACTTTTACAAGCAATCCTATGATAGTCAGCAGGACCCACCCTAAAAAGGAAGGGGCATCCACTTGGACCCTTTCCACCTTTTCTAAATCTCGCCTGATTGAGCACTGATTGAGCAGATAAGCACATGTCATTCTCATTTCAGAAAGGTATTGGTTAGCTTGCTGCTAGCAGCTCAGTTATGTTATGATGTTAGAGGCTATGCAAGGAATGCTTTAGTCCAGCGATATGCAGTTTTTATTGCGCCTTGCCTTCACCAGGAAGATCTTTAGCTTGAATCTGTGGCCTAGGTATTCACCTTGGTATTTCTTTTGGCACAAAGTGAAGGAGTATTTGAGAGAAAATGCACAATGTGTTTCTTATGTTGTTATGAACAACTTGTTACTCTTTCTCATTAAGCTTCAGCCACTGCAGAAATATATAAATAAGGGCTGACTTCCTGTAAGACGTGTCCAAAGCTGGGACGGAATAAAAGGAGACACTTGTAAATGATAGTGCTATCGTTTGAGAAAGGGTAAGTTGAGACTGACTTTCATGCGTATTCACAGACCAAGCATCATAAAGATACCAGCATGATCTTCATTGCGGGCTTAGAGCCGGTATTAGCTTTTGAGAGGTAAGAGGATTTTGAGGGCTCGTTGGTCTAGGGGTATGATTCTCGCTTTGGGTGTGAGAGGTCCCGGGTTCAAATCCCGGACGAGCCCTTTTCTTGGTACTCTTTTCAAGTTGTTTTGAAGTTTGCGTTTCAAAACCAACATCAATTTTTTCTTTGCAGTAGTGGATAATTCTTTGCTAGAGTCTCATGCTTCAGCCCTGCCCAGTCTGAGCTAATACCAAACATCTGGTCTTGCATGGCATGTACGAGCGTTCAGCTAGGGATGTCGGGCAGGTTGCATGAAAGAAATCTAAAGCCAGAGGCCCATGGAATAGCCAGTTCGGAGCAGTTTCATTACAGAAAAATCAACTGTAGGTATCTGTTTCTGTAGTGTAGTGGTTATCACGTTCGCCTCACACGCGAAAGGTCCCCGGTTCGAAACCGGGCAGAAACAGTTGTTATATTGTGTTGGCTACAATGTTGATAGGTGCCGTTTTGCCATGGAATTGTCCAAGCCCTGAAGATTATTTCATGCAATCTCGTTCCAAGAAAGGGAATTCTCTCAAAACACTAAAGTAATCGGCGTGTGGATGTATCTGTTGGTTCTCAGACCTTGCTTTCAAAAGAGCCCTGCAATCGGTTCACTGCTCACCTAGAACAAGCATTAACATGGAGAATTGTTGGCACCAACAGGAATCTTATTTTAGTGGAGTGTTTCTGGCTTTGAGTGCAGAGGCCCTCGGCTCAATTCCAAGATGATCCTTCTCAAGGTGATGATACAAATGCATTGTCACCTTTACGTTTAATGTCAGAATCATTTATTTCCAGTTGGTGGTGTAAGAATGTTTGCAACAGTATGGCGATTTTTCCTAGCCATGCATGAATGAAAGCATATCACTCGCCTTTAGGTGTTTTTCTAATACATTGATATTTGCATCTTCCTTCTTAGCCTGCATGTTTGACTATCTTACAGGCTGCATGTAATAAGTATCACATCAGGGCCCTTCTTCTACTCAATTCACAACTGTTCTATCACGACATAGATAAGAAAGCTGCATCTGCTTTTGTTGTGTAGTGGTAATCAGGTTTACCTGACGTGTGAAAGCCCCATGCTTTGAAAGTACACAGTAACAAAGAAACCGATGACTTTTATAAAAAGTTGTCATGTGTGTCTCTTACTTTGCACAAAAAGTGCCAGAGATGGCTTCATTTGCAGTCACTTGAAAAGTAGGGATTCTCCAATAAATGGTAAATGGTTTAAACAAATCTGAAGAAATGCATGACATACCTGTGTGTGTGTGTGTACGCATGTATGTATATATAGGGAGAGAGAGAGCGTCAATATAAACAGACTTTATTTCAATCAAGCTGTCTTTTCTATCCTTCAGGAGCAGAATGTTCTGATCATCAGCGCTCCAGAATGTAGTGTTTTCTTGGCAAGCATCACATATTGTGATGTGTTAGCTAAAAGTTCCATATCCTAGAGACTGATATATTCCTCTGTACTTGTACCTTGGGGATTCATCAAAACCTGGCATCATAAGCAGCTTTCTACTGCCACAGACTGGACAGCGAAACAATTTAAAATATCCCAGAAAAAGAAAATAAGCATGCTTAATCAGAGCTTTCTGGACAGGAAGGACATTTGAGCAAGTGAGGAATAAGCACTGCTTTTGTTAATTTGCATAGGCAGAATAGAGACTTCTGGGAAAAGGCCGAAATTACAGTCACAGAAAATGGCTGCATCTATAGAGAACGCTAAGAAGTGTTGGCAGCTTTTCCTCTGACCCTGGCCACTTTTACAAGCAATCCTATGATAGTCAGCAGGACCCACCCTAAAAAGGAAGGGGCATCCACTTGGACCCTTTCCACCTTTTCTAAATCTCGCCTGATTGAGCACTGATTGAGCAGATAAGCACATGTCATTCTCATTTCAGAAAGGTATTGGTTAGCTTGCTGCTAGCAGCTCAGTTATGTTATGATGTTAGAGGCTATGCAAGGAATGCTTTAGTCCAGCGATATGCAGTTTTTATTGCGCCTTGCCTTCACCAGGAAGATCTTTAGCTTGAATCTGTGGCCTAGGTATTCACCTTGGTATTTCTTTTGGCACAAAGTGAAGGAGTATTTGAGAGAAAATGCACAATGTGTTTCTTATGTTGTTATGAACAACTTGTTACTCTTTCTCATTAAGCTTCAGCCACTGCAGAAATATATAAATAAGGGCTGACTTCCTGTAAGACGTGTCCAAAGCTGGGACGGAATAAAAGGAGACACTTGTAAATGATAGTGCTATCGTTTGAGAAAGGGTAAGTTGAGACTGACTTTCATGCGTATTCACAGACCAAGCATCATAAAGATACCAGCATGATCTTCATTGCGGGCTTAGAGCCGGTATTAGCTTTTGAGAGGTAAGAGGATTTTGAGGGCTCGTTGGTCTAGGGGTATGATTCTCGCTTTGGGTGCGAGAGGTCCCGGGTTCAAATCCCGGACGAGCCCTTTTCTTGGTACTCTTTTCAAGTTGTTTTGAAGTTTGCGTTTCAAAACCAACATCAATTTTTTCTTTGCAGTAGTGGATAATTCTTTGCTAGAGTCTCATGCTTCAGCCCTGCCCAGTCTGAGCTAATACCAAACATCTGGTCTTGCATGGCATGTACGAGCGTTCAGCTAGGGATGTCGGGCAGGTTGCATGAAAGAAATCTAAAGCCAGAGGCCCATGGAATAGCCAGTTCGGAGCAGTTTCATTACAGAAAAATCAACTGTAGGTATCTGTTTCTGTAGTGTAGTGGTTATCACGTTCGCCTCACACGCGAAAGGTCCCCGGTTCGAAACCGGGCAGAAACAGTTGTTATATTGTGTTGGCTACAATGTTGATAGGTGCCGTTTTGCCATGGAATTGTCCAAGCCCTGAAGATTATTTCATGCAATCTCGTTCCAAGAAAGGGAATTCTCTCAAAACACTAAAGTAATCGGCGTGTGGATGTATCTGTTGGTTCTCAGACCTTGCTTTCAAAAGAGCCCTGCAATCGGTTCACTGCTCACCTAGAACAAGCATTAACATGGAGAATTGTTGGCACCAACAGGAATCTTATTTTAGTGGAGTGTTTCTGGCTTTGAGTGCAGAGGCCCTCGGCTCAATTCCAAGATGATCCTTCTCAAGGTGATGATACAAATGCATTGTCACCTTTACGTTTAATGTCAGAATCATTTATTTCCAGTTGGTGGTGTAAGAATGTTTGCAACAGTATGGCGATTTTTCCTAGCCATGCATGAATGAAAGCATATCACTCGCCTTTAGGTGTTTTTCTAATACATTGATATTTGCATCTTCCTTCTTAGCCTGCATGTTTGACTATCTTACAGGCTGCATGTAATAAGTATCACATCAGGGCCCTTCTTCTACTCAATTCACAACTGTTCTATCACGACATAGATAAGAAAGCTGCATCTGCTTTTGTTGTGTAGTGGTAATCAGGTTTACCTGACGTGTGAAAGCCCCATGCTTTGAAAGTACACAGTAACAAAGAAACCGATGACTTTTATAAAAAGGTGTCATGTGTGTCTCTTACTTTGCACAAAAAGTGCCAGAGATGGCTTCATTTGCAGTCACTTGAAAAGTAGGGATTCTCCAATAAATGGTAAATGGTTTAAACAAATCTGAAGAAATGCATGACATACCTGTGTGTGTGTGTGTACGCATGTATGTATATATAGGGAGAGAGAGAGCGTCAATATAAACAGACTTTATTTCAATCAAGCTGTCTTTTCTATCCTTCAGGAGCAGAATGTTCTGATCATCAGCGCTCCAGAATGTAGTGTTTTCTTGGCAAGCATCACATATTGTGATGTGTTAGCTAAAAGTTCCATATCCTAGAGACTGATATATTCCTCTGTACTTGTACCTTGGGGATTCATCAAAACCTGGCATCATAAGCAGCTTTCTACTGCCACAGACTGGACAGCGAAACAATTTAAAATATCCCAGAAAAAGAAAATAAGCATGCTTAATCAGAGCTTTCTGGACAGGAAGGACATTTGAGCAAGTGAGGAATAAGCACTGCTTTTGTTAATTTGCATAGGCAGAATAGAGACTTCTGGGAAAAGGCCGAAATTACAGTCACAGAAAATGGCTGCATCTATAGAGAACGCTAAGAAGTGTTGGCAGCTTTTCCTCTGACCCTGGCCACTTTTACAAGCAATCCTATGATAGTCAGCAGGACCCACCCTAAAAAGGAAGGGGCATCCACTTGGACCCTTTCCACCTTTTCTAAATCTCGCCTGATCGAGCCTGATTGAGCACTGATTGAGCAGATAAGCACATGTCATTCTCATTTCAGAAAGGTATTGGTTAGCTTGCTGCTAGCAGCTCAGTTATGTTATGATGTTAGAGGCTATGCAAGGAATGCTTTAGTCCAGCGATATGCAGTTTTTATTGCGCTCAGTTATGTTATGATGTTAGAGGCTATGCAAGGAATGCTTTAGTCCAGCGATATGCAGTTTTTATTGCGCCTTGCATTCAGCAGGAAGATCTTTAGCTTGAATCTGTGGCCTAGGTATTCACCTTGGTATTTCTTTTGGCACAAAGTGAAGGAGTATTTAAGAGAAAATGCACAATGTGTTTCTTATGTTGTTATGAACAACTTGTTACTCTTTCTCATTAAGCTTCAGCCACTGAAGAAATATATAAATAAGGGCTGACTTCCTGTAAGACGTGTCCAAAGCTGGGACGGAATAAAAGGAGACACTTGTAAATGATAGTGCTATCGTTTGAGAAAGGGTAAGTTGAGACTGACTTTCATGCGTATTCACAGACCAAGCATCATAAAGATACCAGCATGATCTTCATTGCGGGCTTAGAGCCGGTATTAGCTTTTGAGAGGTAAGAGGATTTTGAGGGCTCGTTGGTCTAGGGGTATGATTCTCGCTTTGGGTGCGAGAGGTCCCGGGTTCAAATCCCGGACGAGCCCTTTTCTTGGTACTCTTTTCAAGTTGTTTTGAAGTTTGCGTTTCAAAACCAACATCAATTTTTTCTTTGCAGTAGTGGATAATTCTTTGCTAGAGTCTCATGCTTCAGCCCTGCCCAGTCTGAGCTAATACCAAACATCTGGTCTTGCATGGCATGTACGAGCGTTCAGCTAGGGATGTCGGGCAGGTTGCATGAAAGAAATCTAAAGCCAGAGGCCCATGGAATAGCCAGTTCGGAGCAGTTTCATTACAGAAAAATCAACTGTAGGTATCTGTTTCTGTAGTGTAGTGGTTATCACGTTCGCCTCACACGCGAAAGGTCCCCGGTTCGAAACCGGGCAGAAACAGTTGTTATATTGTGTTGGCTACAATGTTGATAGGTGCCGTTTTGCCATGGAATTGTCCAAGCCCTGAAGATTATTTCATGCAATCTCGTTCCAAGAAAGGGAATTCTCTCAAAACACTAAAGTAATCGGCGTGTGGATGTATCTGTTGGTTCTCAGACCTTGCTTTCAAAAGAGCCCTGCAATCGGTTCACTGCTCACCTAGAACAAGCATTAACATGGAGAATTGTTGGCACCAACAGGAATCTTATTTTAGTGGAGTGTTTCTGGCTTTGAGTGCAGAGGCCCTCGGCTCAATTCCAAGATGATCCTTCTCAAAGTGATGATACAAATGCATTGTCACCTTTACGTTTAATGTCAGAATCATTTATTTCCAGTTGGTGGTGTAAGAATGTTTGCAACAGTATGGCGATTTTTCCTAGCCATGCATGAATGAAAGCATATCACTCGCCTTTAGGTGTTTTTCTAATACATTGATATTTGCATCTTCCTTCTTAGCCTGCATGTTTGACTATCTTACAGGCTGCATGTAATAAGTATCACATCAGGGCCCTTCTTCTACTCAATTCACAACTGTTCTATCACGACATAGATAAGAAAGCTGCATCTGCTTTTGTTGTGTAGTGGTAATCAGGTTTACCTGACGTGTGAAAGCCCCATGCTTTGAAAGTACACAGTAACAAAGAAACCGATGACTTTTATAAAAAGGTGTCATGTGTGTCTCTTACTTTGCACAAAAAGTGCCAGAGATGGCTTCATTTGCAGTCACTTGAAAAGTAGGGATTCTCCAATAAATGGTAAATGGTTTAAACAAATCTGAAGAAATGCATGACATACCTGTGTGTGTGTGTGTACGCATGTATGTATATATAGGGAGAGAGAGAGCGTCAATATAAACAGACTTTATTTCAATCAAGCTGTCTTTTCTATCCTTCAGGAGCAGAATGTTCTGATCATCAGCGCTCCAGAATGTAGTGTTTTCTTGGCAAGCATCACATATTGTGATGTGTTAGCTAAAAGTTCCATATCCTAGAGACTGATATATTCCTCTGTACTTGTACCTTGGGGATTCATCAAAACCTGGCATCATAAGCAGCTTTCTACTGCCACAGACTGGACAGCGAAACAATTTAAAATATCCCAGAAAAAGAAAATAAGCATGCTTAATCAGAGCTTTCTGGACAGGAAGGACATTTGAGCAAGTGAGGAATAAGCACTGCTTTTGTTAATTTGCATAGGCAGAATAGAGACTTCTGGGAAAAGGCCGAAATTACAGTCACAGAAAATGGCTGCATCTATAGAGAACGCTAAGAAGTGTTGGCAGCTTTTCCTCTGACCCTGACCACTTTTACAAGCAATCCTATGATAGTCAGCAGGACCCACCCTAAAAAGGAAGGGGCATCCACTTGGACCCTTTCCACCTTTTCTAAATCTCGCCTGATTGAGCACTGATTGAGCAGATAAGCACATGTCATTCTCATTTCAGAAAGGTATTGGTTAGCTTGCTGCTAGCAGCTCAGTTATGTTATGATGTTAGAGGCTATGCAAGGAATGCTTTAGTCCAGCGATATGCAGTTTTTATTGCGCCTTGCATTCAGCAGGAAGATCTTTAGCTTGAATCTGTGGCCTAGGTATTCACCTTGGTATTTCTTTTGGCACAAAGTGAAGGAGTAGTTGAGAGAAAATGCACAATGTGTTTCTTATGTTGTTATGAACAACTTGTTACTCTTTCTCATTAAGCTTCAGCCACTGCAGAAATATATAAATAAGGGCTGACTTCCTGTAAGACGTGTCCAAAGCTGGGACGGAATAAAAGGAGACACTTGTAAATGATAGTGCTATCGTTTGAGAAAGGGTAAGTTGAGACTGACTTTCATGCGTTTTCACAGACCAAGCATCATAAAGATACCAGCATGATCTTCATTGCGGGCTTAGAGCCGGTATTAGCTTTTGAGAGGTAAGAGGATTTTGAGGGCTCGTTGGTCTAGGGGTATGATTCTCGCTTTGGGTGCGAGAGGTCCCGGGTTCAAATCCCGGACGAGCCCTTTTCTTGGTACTCTTTTCAAGTTGTTTTGAAGTTTGCGTTTCAAAACCAACATCAATTTTTTCTTTGCAGTAGTGGATAATTCTTTGCTAGAGTCTCATGCTTCAGCCCTGCCCAGTCTGAGCTAATACCAAACATCTGGTCTTGCATGGCATGTACGAGCGTTCAGCTAGGGATGTCGGGCAGGTTGCATGAAAGAAATCTAAAGCCAGAGGCCCATGGAATAGCCAGTTCGGAGCAGTTTCATTACAGAAAAATCAACTGTAGGTATCTGTTTCTGTAGTGTAGTGGTTATCAAGTTCGCCTCACACGCGAAAGGTCCCCGGTTCGAAACCGGGCAGAAACAGTTGTTATATTGTGTTGGCTACAATGTTGATAGGTGCCGTTTTGCCATGGAATTGTCCAAGCCCTGAAGATTATTTCATGCAATCTCGTTCCAAGAAAGGGAATTCTCTCAAAACACTAAAGTAATCGGCGTGTGGATGTATCTGTTGGTTCTCAGACCTTGCTTTCAAAAGAGCCCTGCAATCGGTTCACTGCTCACCTAGAACATTGCTAGACCCGTTACCTTCTATCTCCTCCATCTTTGTTCTGTACTTGGTCAGTAGCGCTTTGAGACCTGTCGGTGAGTTGGCGCGATACAAAACCCAGATACAAATACAAATACAAATACAAACAAGCATTAACATGGAGAATTGTTGGCACCAACAGGAATCTTATTTTAGTGGAGTGTTTCTGGCTTTGAGTGCAGAGGCCCTCGGCTCAATTCCAAGATGATCCTTCTCAAGGTGATGATACAAATGCATTGTCACCTTTACGTTTAATGTCAGAATCATTTATTTCCAGTTGGTGGTGTAAGAATGTTTGCAACAGTATGGCGATTTTTCCTAGCCATGCATGAATGAAAGCATATCACTCGCCTTTAGGTGTTTTTCTAATACATTGATATTTGCATCTTCCTTCCTAGCCTGCATGTTTGACTATCTTACAGGCTGCATGTAATAAGTATCACATCAGGGCCCTTCTTCTACTCAATTCACAACTGTTCTATCACGACATAGATAAGAAAGCTGCATCTGCTTTTGTTGTGTAGTGGTAATCAGGTTTACCTGACGTGTGAAAGCCCCATGCTTTGAAAGTACACAGTAACAAAGAAACCGATGACTTTTATAATAAGGTGTCATGTGTGTCTCTTACTTTGCACAAAAAGTGCCAGAGATGACTTCATTTGCAGTCACTTGAAAAGTAGGGATTCTCCAATAAATGGTAAATGGTTGAAACAAATCTGAAGAAATGCATGACATACCTGTGTGTGTGTGTGTATGCATGTATGTATATATAGGGAGAGAGAGAGCGTCAATATAAACAGACTTTATTTCAATCAAGCTGTCTTTTCTATCCTTCAGGAGCAGAATGTTCTGATCATCAGCGCTCCAGAATGTAGTGTTTTCTTGGCAAGCATCACATATTGTGATGTGTTAGCTAAAAGTTCCATATCCTAGAGACTGATATATTCCTCTGTACTTGTACCTTGGGGATTCATCAAAACCTGGCATCATAAGCAGCTTTCTACTGCCACAGACTGGACAGCGAAACAATTTAAAATATCCCAGAAAAAGAAAATAAGCATGCTTAATCAGAGCTTTCTGGACAGGAAGGACATTTGAGCAAGTGAGGAATAAGCACTGCTTTTGTTAATTTGCATAGGCAGAATAGAGACTTCTGGGAAAAGGCCGAAATTACAGTCACAGAAAATGGCTGCATCTATAGAGAACGCTAAGAAGTGTTGGCAGCTTTTCCTCTGACCCTGGCCACTTTTACAAGCAATCCTATGATAGTCAGCAGGACCCACCCTAAAAAGGAAGGGGCATCCACTTGGACCCTTTCCACCTTTTCTAAATCTCGCCTGATCGAGCCTGATTGAGCACTGATTGAGCAGATAAGCACATGTCATTCTCATTTCAGAAAGGTATTGGTTAGCTTGCTGCTAGCAGCTCAGTTATGTTATGATGTTAGAGGCTATGCAAGGAATGCTTTAGTCCAGCGATATGCAGTTTTTATTGCGCCTTGCATTCAGCAGGAAGATCTTTAGCTTGAATCTGTGGCCTAGGTATTCACCTTGGTATTTCTTTTGGCACAAAGTGAAGGAGTATTTAAGAGAAAATGCACAATGTGTTTCTTATGTTGTTATGAACAACTTGTTACTCTTTCTCATTAAGCTTCAGCCACTGAAGAAATATATAAATAAGGGCTGACTTCCTGTAAGACGTGTCCAAAGCTGGGACGGAATAAAAGGAGACACTTGTAAATGATAGTGCTATCGTTTGAGAAAGGGTAAGTTGAGACTGACTTTCATGCGTATTCACAGACCAAGCATCATAAAGATACCAGCATGATCTTCATTGCGGGCTTAGAGCCGGTATTAGCTTTTGAGAGGTAAGAGGATTTTGAGGGCTCGTTGGTCTAGGGGTATGATTCTCGCTTTGGGTGCGAGAGGTCCCGGGTTCAAATCCCGGACGAGCCATTTTCTTGGTACTCTTTTCAAGTTGTTTTGAAGTTTGCGTTTCAAAACCAACATCAATTTTTTCTTTGCAGTAGTGGATAATTCTTTGCTAGAGTCTCATGCTTCAGCCCTGCCCAGTCTGAGCTAATACCAAACATCTGGTCTTGCATGGCATGTACGAGCGTTCAGCTAGGGATGTCGGGCAGGTTGCATGAAAGAAATCTAAAGCCAGAGGCCCATGGAATAGCCAGTTCGGAGCAGTTTCATTACAGAAAAATCAACTGTAGGTATCTGTTTCTGTAGTGTAGTGGTTATCACGTTCGCCTCACACGCGAAAGGTCCCCGGTTCGAAACCGGGCAGAAACAGTTGTTATATTGTGTTGGCTACAATGTTGATAGGTGCCGTTTTGCCATGGAATTGTCCAAGCCCTGAAGATTATTTCATGCAATCTCGTTCCAAGAAAGGGAATTCTCTCAAAACACTAAAGTAATCGGCGTGTGGATGTATCTGTTGGTTCTCAGACCTTGCTTTCAAAAGAGCCCTGCAATCGGTTCACTGCTCACCTAGAACAAGCATTAACATGGAGAATTGTTGGCACCAACAGGAATCTTATTTTAGTGGAGTGTTTCTGGCTTTGAGTGCAGAGGCCCTCGGCTCAATTCCAAGATGATCCTTCTCAAGGTGATGATACAAATGCATTGTCACCTTTACGTTTAATGTCAGAATCATTTATTTCCAGTTGGTGGTGTAAGAATGTTTGCAACAGTATGGCGATTTTTCCTAGCCATGCATGAATGAAAGCATATCACTCGCCTTTAGGTGTTTTTCTAATACATTGATATTTGCATCTTCCTTCCTAGCCTGCATGTTTGACTATCTTACAGGCTGCATGTAATAAGTATCACATCAGGGCCCTTCTTCTACTCAATTCACAACTGTTCTATCACGACATAGATAAGAAAGCTGCATCTGCTTTTGTTGTGTAGTGGTAATCAGGTTTACCTGACGTGTGAAAGCCCCATGCTTTGAAAGTACACAGTAACAAAGAAACCGATGACTTTTATAAAAAGGTGTCATGTGCGTCTCTTACTTTGCACAAAAAGTGCCAGAGATGACTTCATTTGCAGTCACTTGAAAAGTAGGGATTCTCCAATAAATGGTAAATGGTTGAAACAAATCTGAAGAAATGCATGACATACCTGTGTGTGTGTGTGTACGCATGTATGTATATATAGGGAGAGAGAGAGCGTCAATATAAACAGACTTTATTTCAATCAAGCTGTCTTTTCTATCCTTCAGGAGCAGAATGTTCTGATCATCAGCGCTCCAGAATGTAGTGTTTTCTTGGCAAGCATCACATATTGTGATGTGTTAGCTAAAAGTTCCATATCCTAGAGACTGATATATTCCTCTGTACTTGTACCTTGGGGATTCATCAAAACCTGGCATCATAAGCAGCTTTCTACTGCCACAGACTGGACAGCGAAACAATTTAAAATATCCCAGAAAAAGAAAATAAGCATGCTTAATCAGAGCTTTCTGGACAGGAAGGACCTTTGAGCAAGTGAGGAATAAGCACTGCTTTTGTTAATTTGCATAGGCAGAATAGAGACTTCTGGGAAAAGGCCGAAATTACAGTCACAGAAAATGGCTGCATCTATAGAGAACGCTAAGAAGTGTTGGCAGCTTTTCCTCTGACCCTGACCACTTTTACAAGCAATCCTATGATAGTCAGCAGGACCCACCCTAAAAAGGAAGGGGCATCCACTTGGACCCTTTCCACCTTTTCTAAATCTCGCCTGATTGAGCACTGATTGAGCAGATAAGCACATGTCATTCTCATTTCAGAAAGGTATTGGTTAGCTTGCTGCTAGCAGCTCAGTTATGTTATGATGTTAGAGGCTATGCAAGGAATGCTTTAGTCCAGCGATATGCAGTTTTTATTGCGCCTTGCATTCAGCAGGAAGATCTTTAGCTTGAATCTGTGGCCTAGGTATTCACCTTGGTATTTCTTTTGGCACAAAGTGAAGGAGTATTTAAGAGAAAATGCACAATGTGTTTCTTATGTTGTTATGAACAACTTGTTACTCTTTCTCATTAAGCTTCAGCCACTGAAGAAATATATAAATAAGGGCTGACTTCCTGTAAGACGTGTCCAAAGCTGGGACGGAATAAAAGGAGACACTTGTAAATGATAGTGCTATCGTTTGAGAAAGGGTAAGTTGAGACTGACTTTCATGCGTATTCACAGACCAAGCATCATAAAGATACCAGCATGATCTTCATTGCGGGCTTAGAGCCGGTATTAGCTTTTGAGAGGTAAGAGGATTTTGAGGGCTCGTTGGTCTAGGGGTATGATTCTCGCTTTGGGTGCGAGAGGTCCCGGGTTCAAATCCCGGACGAGCCCTTTTCTTGGTACTCTTTTCAAGTTGTTTTGAAGTTTGCGTTTCAAAACCAACATCAATTTTTTCTTTGCAGTAGTGGATAATTCTTTGCTAGAGTCTCATGCTTCAGCCCTGCCCAGTCTGAGCTAATACCAAACATCTGGTCTTGCATGGCATGTACGAGCGTTCAGCTAGGGATGTCGGGCAGGTTGCATGAAAGAAATCTAAAGCCAGAGGCCCATGGAATAGCCAGTTCGGAGCAGTTTCATTACAGAAAAATCAACTGTAGGTATCTGTTTCTGTAGTGTAGTGGTTATCACGTTCGCCTCACACGCGAAAGGTCCCCGGTTCGAAACCGGGCAGAAACAGTTGTTATATTGTGTTGGCTACAATGTTGATAGGTTCCGTTTTGCCATGGAATTGTCCAAGCCCTGAAGATTATTTCATGCAATCTCGTTCCAAGAAAGGGAATTCTCTCAAAACACTAAAGTAATCGGCGTGTGGATGTATCTGTTGGTTCTCAGACCTTGCTTTCAAAAGAGCCCTGCAATCGGTTCACTGCTCACCTAGAACAAGCATTAACATGGAGAATTGTTGGCACCAACAGGAATCTTATTTTAGTGGAGTGTTTCTGGCTTTGAGTGCAGAGGCCCTCGGCTCAATTCCAAGATGATCCTTCTCAAGGTGATGATACAAATGCATTGTCACCTTTACGTTTAATGTCAGAATCATTTATTTCCAGTTGGTGGTGTAAGAATGTTTGCAACAGTATGGCGATTTTTCCTAGCCATGCATGAATGAAAGCATATCACTCGCCTTTAGGTGTTTTTCTAATACATTGATATTTGCATCTTCCTTCTTAGCCTGCATGTTTGACTATCTTACAGGCTGCATGTAATAAGTATCACATCAGGGCCCTTCTTCTACTCAATTCACAACTGTTCTATCACGACATAGATAAGAAAGCTGCATCTGCTTTTGTTGTGTAGTGGTAATCAGGTTTACCTGACGTGTGAAAGCCCCATGCTTTGAAAGTACACAGTAACAAAGAAACCGATGACTTTTATAAAAAGGTGTCATGTGTGTCTCTTACTTTGCACAAAAAGTGCCAGAGATGGCTTCATTTGCAGTCACTTGAAAAGTAGGGATTCTCCAATAAATGGTAAATGGTTTAAACAAATCTGAAGAAATGCATGACATACCTGTGTGTGTGTGTGTACGCATGTATGTATATATAGGGAGAGAGAGAGCGTCAATATAAACAGACTTTATTTCAATCAAGCTGTCTTTTCTATCCTTCAGGAGCAGAATGTTCTGATCATCAGCGCTCCAGAATGTAGTGTTTTCTTGGCAAGCATCACATATTGTGATGTGTTAGCTAAAAGTTCCATATCCTAGAGACTGATATATTCCTCTGTACTTGTACCTTGGGGATTCATCAAAACCTGGCATCATAAGCAGCTTTCTACTGCCACAGACTGGACAGCGAAACAATTTAAAATATCCCAGAAAAAGAAAATAAGCATGCTTAATCAGAGCTTTCTGGACAGGAAGGACATTTGAGCAAGTGAGGAATAAGCACTGCTTTTGTTAATTTGCATAGGCAGAATAGAGACTTCTGGGAAAAGGCCGAAATTACAGTCACAGAAAATGGCTGCATCTATAGAGAACGCTAAGAAGTGTTGGCAGCTTTTCCTCTGACCCTGGCCACTTTTACAAGCAATCCTATGATAGTCAGCAGGACCCACCCTAAAAAGGAAGGGGCATCCACTTGGACCCTTTCCACCTTTTCTAAATCTCGCCTGATCGAGCACTGATTGAGCAGATAAGCACATGTCATTCTCATTTCAGAAAGGTATTGGTTAGCTTGCTGCTAGCAGCTCAGTTATGTTATGATGTTAGAGGCTATGCAAGGAATGCTTTAGTCCAGCGATATGCAGTTTTTATTGCGCCTTGCATTCAGCAGGAAGATCTTTAGCTTGAATCTGTGGCCTAGGTATTCACCTTGGTATTTCTTTTGGCACAAAGTGAAGGAGTATTTAAGAGAAAATGCACAATGTGTTTCTTATGTTGTTATGAACAACTTGTTACTCTTTCTCATTAAGCTTCAGCCACTGAAGAAATATATAAATAAGGGCTGACTTCCTGTAAGACGTGTCCAAAGCTGGGACGGAATAAAAGGAGACACTTGTAAATGATAGTGCTATCGTTTGAGAAAGGGTAAGTTGAGACTGACTTTCATGCGTATTCACAGACCAAGCATCATAAAGATACCAGCATGATCTTCATTGCGGGCTTAGAGCCAGTATTAGCTTTTGAGAGGTAAGAGGATTTTGAGGGCTCGTTGGTCTAGGGGTATGATTCTCGCTTTGGGTGCGAGAGGTCCCGGGTTCAAATCCCGGACGAGCCCTTTTCTTGGTACTCTTTTCAAGTTGTTTTGAAGTTTGCGTTTCAAAACCAACATCAATTTTTTCTTTGCAGTAGTGGATAATTCTTTGCTAGAGTCTCATGCTTCAGCCCTGCCCAGTCTGAGCTAATACCAAACATCTGGTCTTGCATGGCATGTACGAGCGTTCAGCTAGGGATGTCGGGCAGGTTGCATGAAAGAAATCTAAAGCCAGAGGCCCATGGAATAGCCAGTTCGGAGCAGTTTCATTACAGAAAAATCAACTGTAGGTATCTGTTTCTGTAGTGTAGTGGTTATCACGTTCGCCTCACACGCGAAAGGTCCCCGGTTCGAAACCGGGCAGAAACAGTTGTTATATTGTGTTGGCTACAATGTTGATAGGTGCCGTTTTGCCATGGAATTGTCCAAGCCCTGAAGATTATTTCATGCAATCTCGTTCCAAGAAAGGGAATTCTCTCAAAACACTAAAGTAATCGGCGTGTGGATGTATCTGTTGGTTCTCAGACCTTGCTTTCAAAAGAGCCCTGCAATCGGTTCACTGCTCACCTAGAACAAGCATTAACATGGAGAATTGTTGGCACCAACAGGAATCTTATTTTAGTGGAGTGTTTCTGGCTTTGAGTGCAGAGGCCCTCGGCTCAATTCCAAGATGATCCTTCTCAAGGTGATGATACAAATGCATTGTCACCTTTACGTTTAATGTCAGAATCATTTATTTCCAGTTGGTGGTGTAAGAATGTTTGCAACAGTATGGCGATTTTTCCTAGCCATGCATGAATGAAAGCATATCACTCGCCTTTAGGTGTTTTTCTAATACATTGATATTTGCATCTTCCTTCCTAGCCTGCATGTTTGACTATCTTACAGGCTGCATGTAATAAGTATCACATCAGGGCCCTTCTTCTACTCAATTCACAACTGTTCTATCACGACATAGATAAGAAAGCTGCATCTGCTTTTGTTGTGTAGTGGTAATCAGGTTTACCTGACGTGTGAAAGCCCCATGCTTTGAAAGTACACAGTAACAAAGAAACCGATGACTTTTATAAAAAGGTGTCATGTGCGTCTCTTACTTTGCACAAAAAGTGCCAGAGATGACTTCATTTGCAGTCACTTGAAAAGTAGGGATTCTCCAATAAATGGTAAATGGTTGAAACAAATCTGAAGAAATGCATGACATACCTGTGTGTGTGTGTGTACGCATGTATGTATATATAGGGAGAGAGAGAGCGTCAATATAAACAGACTTTATTTCAATCAAGCTGTCTTTTCTATCCTTCAGGAGCAGAATGTTCTGATCATCAGCGCTCCAGAATGTAGTGTTTTCTTGGCAAGCATCACATATTGTGATGTGTTAGCTAAAAGTTCCATATCCTAGAGACTGATATATTCCTCTGTACTTGTACCTTGGGGATTCATCAAAACCTGGCATCATAAGCAGCTTTCTACTGCCACAGACTGGACAGCGAAACAATTTAAAATATCCCAGAAAAAGAAAATAAGCATGCTTAATCAGAGCTTTCTGGACAGGAAGGACCTTTGAGCAAGTGAGGAATAAGCACTGCTTTTGTTAATTTGCATAGGCAGAATAGAGACTTCTGGGAAAAGGCCGAAATTACAGTCACAGAAAATGGCTGCATCTATAGAGAACGCTAAGAAGTGTTGGCAGCTTTTCCTCTTACCCTGGCCACTTTTACAAGCAATCCTATGATAGTCAGCAGGACCCACCCTAAAAAGGAAGGGGCATCCACTTGGACCCTTTCCACCTTTTCTAAATCTCGCCTGATTGAGCACTGATTGAGCAGATAAGCACATGTCATTCTCATTTCAGAAAGGTATTGGTTAGCTTGCTGCTAGCAGCTCAGTTATGTTATGATGTTAGAGGCTATGCAAGGAATGCTTTAGTCCAGCGATATGCAGTTTTTATTGCGCCTTGCATTCAGCAGGAAGATCTTTAGCTTGAATCTGTGGCCTAGGTATTCACCTTGGTATTTCTTTTGGCACAAAGTGAAGGAGTATTTGAGAGAAAATGCACAATGTGTTTCTTATGTTGTTATGAACAACTTGTTACTCTTTCTCATTAAGCTTCAGCCACTGCAGAAATATATAAATAAGGGCTGACTTCCTGTAAGACGTGTCCAAAGCTGGGACGGAATAAAAGGAGACACTTGTAAATGATAGTGCTATCGTTTGAGAAAGGGTAAGTTGAGACTGACTTTCATGCGTTTTCACAGACCAAGCATCATAAAGATACCAGCATGATCTTCATTGCGGGCTTAGAGCCGGTATTAGCTTTTGAGAGGTAAGAGGATTTTGAGGGCTCGTTGGTCTAGGGGTATGATTCTCGCTTTGGGTGCGAGAGGTCCCGGGTTCAAATCCCGGACGAGCCCTTTTCTTGGTACTCTTTTCAAGTTGTTTTGAAGTTTGCGTTTCAAAACCAACATCAATTTTTTCTTTGCAGTAGTGGATAATTCTTTGCTAGAGTCTCATGCTTCAGCCCTGCCCAGTCTGAGCTAATACCAAACATCTGGTCTTGCATGGCATGTACGAGCGTTCAGCTAGGGATGTCGGGCAGGTTGCATGAAAGAAATCTAAAGCCAGAGGCCCATGGAATAGCCAGTTCGGAGCAGTTTCATTACAGAAAAATCAACTGTAGGTATCTGTTTCTGTAGTGTAGTGGTTATCAAGTTCGCCTCACACGCGAAAGGTCCCCGGTTCGAAACCGGGCAGAAACAGTTGTTATATTGTGTTGGCTACAATGTTGATAGGTGCCGTTTTGCCATGGAATTGTCCAAGCCCTGAAGATTATTTCATGCAATCTCGTTCCAAGAAAGGGAATTCTCTCAAAACACTAAAGTAATCGGCGTGTGGATGTATCTGTTGGTTCTCAGACCTTGCTTTCAAAAGAGCCCTGCAATCGGTTCACTGCTCACCTAGAACAAGCATTAACATGGAGAATTGTTGGCACCAACAGGAATCTTATTTTAGTGGAGTGTTTCTGGCTTTGAGTGCAGAGGCCCTCGGCTCAATTCCAAGATGATCCTTCTCAAGGTGATGATACAAATGCATTGTCACCTTTACGTTTAATGTCAGAATCATTTATTTCCAGTTGGTGGTGTAAGAATGTTTGCAACAGTATGGCGATTTTTCCTAGCCATGCATGAATGAAAGCATATCACTCGCCTTTAGGTGTTTTTCTAATACATTGATATTTGCATCTTCCTTCCTAGCCTGCATGTTTGACTATCTTACAGGCTGCATGTAATAAGTATCACATCAGGGCCCTTCTTCTACTCAATTCACAACTGTTCTATCACGACATAGATAAGAAAGCTGCATCTGCTTTTGTTGTGTAGTGGTAATCAGGTTTACCTGACGTGTGAAAGCCCCATGCTTTGAAAGTACACAGTAACAAAGAAACCGATGACTTTTATAATAAGGTGTCATGTGTGTCTCTTACTTTGCACAAAAAGTGCCAGAGATGACTTCATTTGCAGTCACTTGAAAAGTAGGGATTCTCCAATAAATGGTAAATGGTTGAAACAAATCTGAAGAAATGCATGACATACCTGTGTGTGTGTGTGTATGCATGTATGTATATATAGGGAGAGAGAGAGCGTCAATATAAACAGACTTTATTTCAATCAAGCTGTCTTTTCTATCCTTCAGGAGCAGAATGTTCTGATCATCAGCGCTCCAGAATGTAGTGTTTTCTTGGCAAGCATCACATATTGTGATGTGTTAGCTAAAAGTTCCATATCCTAGAGACTGATATATTCCTCTGTACTTGTACCTTGGGGATTCATCAAAACCTGGCATCATAAGCAGCTTTCTACTGCCACAGACTGGACAGCGAAACAATTTAAAATATCCCAGAAAAAGAAAATAAGCATGCTTAATCAGAGCTTTCTGGACAGGAAGGACATTTGAGCAAGTGAGGAATAAGCACTGCTTTTGTTAATTTGCATAGGCAGAATAGAGACTTCTGGGAAAAGGCCGAAATTACAGTCACAGAAAATGGCTGCATCTATAGAGAACGCTAAGAAGTGTTGGCAGCTTTTCCTCTGACCCTGGCCACTTTTACAAGCAATCCTATGATAGTCAGCAGGACCCACCCTAAAAAGGAAGGGGCATCCACTTGGACCCTTTCCACCTTTTCTAAATCTCGCCTGATCGAGCCTGATTGAGCACTGATTGAGCAGATAAGCACATGTCATTCTCATTTCAGAAAGGTATTGGTTAGCTTGCTGCTAGCAGCTCAGTTATGTTATGATGTTAGAGGCTATGCAAGGAATGCTTTAGTCCAGCGATATGCAGTTTTTATTGCGCCTTGCATTCAGCAGGAAGATCTTTAGCTTGAATCTGTGGCCTAGGTATTCACCTTGGTATTTCTTTTGGCACAAAGTGAAGGAGTATTTAAGAGAAAATGCACAATGTGTTTCTTATGTTGTTATGAACAACTTGTTACTCTTTCTCATTAAGCTTCAGCCACTGAAGAAATATATAAATAAGGGCTGACTTCCTGTAAGACGTGTCCAAAGCTGGGACGGAATAAAAGGAGACACTTGTAAATGATAGTGCTATCGTTTGAGAAAGGGTAAGTTGAGACTGACTTTCATGCGTATTCACAGACCAAGCATCATAAAGATACCAGCATGATCTTCATTGCGGGCTTAGAGCCGGTATTAGCTTTTGAGAGGTAAGAGGATTTTGAGGGCTCGTTGGTCTAGGGGTATGATTCTCGCTTTGGGTGCGAGAGGTCCCGGGTTCAAATCCCGGACGAGCCCTTTTCTTGGTACTCTTTTCAAGTTGTTTTGAAGTTTGCGTTTCAAAACCAACATCAATTTTTTCTTTGCAGTAGTGGATAATTCTTTGCTAGAGTCTCATGCTTCAGCCCTGCCCAGTCTGAGCTAATACCAAACATCTGGTCTTGCATGGCATGTACGAGCGTTCAGCTAGGGATGTCGGGCAGGTTGCATGAAAGAAATCTAAAGCCAGAGGCCCATGGAATAGCCAGTTCGGAGCAGTTTCATTACAGAAAAATCAACTGTAGGTATCTGTTTCTGTAGTGTAGTGGTTATCACGTTCGCCTCACACGCGAAAGGTCCCCGGTTCGAAACCGGGCAGAAACAGTTGTTATATTGTGTTGGCTACAATGTTGATAGGTGCCGTTTTGCCATGGAATTGTCCAAGCCCTGAAGATTATTTCATGCAATCTCGTTCCAAGAAAGGGAATTCTCTCAAAACACTAAAGTAATCGGCGTGTGGATGTATCTGTTGGTTCTCAGACCTTGCTTTCAAAAGAGCCCTGCAATCGGTTCACTGCTCACCTAGAACAAGCATTAACATGGAGAATTGTTGGCACCAACAGGAATCTTATTTTAGTGGAGTGTTTCTGGCTTTGAGTGCAGAGGCCCTCGGCTCAATTCCAAGATGATCCTTCTCAAGGTGATGATACAAATGCATTGTCACCTTTACGTTTAATGTCAGAATCATTTATTTCCAGTTGGTGGTGTAAGAATGTTTGCAACAGTATGGCGATTTTTCCTAGCCATGCATGAATGAAAGCATATCACTCGCCTTTAGGTGTTTTTCTAATACATTGATATTTGCATCTTCCTTCCTAGCCTGCATGTTTGACTATCTTACAGGCTGCATGTAATAAGTATCACATCAGGGCCCTTCTTCTACTCAATTCACAACTGTTCTATCACGACATAGATAAGAAAGCTGCATCTGCTTTTGTTGTGTAGTGGTAATCAGGTTTACCTGACGTGTGAAAGCCCCATGCTTTGAAAGTACACAGTAACAAAGAAACCGATGACTTTTATAAAAAGGTGTCATGTGCGTCTCTTACTTTGCACAAAAAGTGCCAGAGATGACTTCATTTGCAGTCACTTGAAAAGTAGGGATTCTCCAATAAATGGTAAATGGTTGAAACAAATCTGAAGAAATGCATGACATACCTGTGTGTGTGTGTGTACGCATGTATGTATATATAGGGAGAGAGAGAGCGTCAATATAAACAGACTTTATTTCAATCAAGCTGTCTTTTCTATCCTTCAGGAGCAGAATGTTCTGATCATCAGCGCTCCAGAATGTAGTGTTTTCTTGGCAAGCATCACATATTGTGATGTGTTAGCTAAAAGTTCCATATCCTAGAGACTGATATATTCCTCTGTACTTGTACCTTGGGGATTCATCAAAACCTGGCATCATAAGC
Organism: Triturus cristatus; assembly: GCF_964204655.1. NCBI lineage: Eukaryota > Metazoa > Chordata > Amphibia > Caudata > Salamandridae > Triturus > Triturus cristatus. The sequence goes on along the minus strand of NC_140591.1, from coordinate 738,309,864 downwards.
AGCTTTCTACTGCCACAGACTGGACAGCGAAACAATTTAAAATATCCCAGAAAAAGAAAATAAGCATGCTTAATCAGAGCTTTCTGGACAGGAAGGACCTTTGAGCAAGTGAGGAATAAGCACTGCTTTTGTTAATTTGCATAGGCAGAATAGAGACTTCTGGGAAAAGGCCGAAATTACAGTCACAGAAAATGGCTGCATCTATAGAGAACGCTAAGAAGTGTTGGCAGCTTTTCCTCTTACCCTGGCCACTTTTACAAGCAATCCTATGATAGTCAGCAGGACCCACCCTAAAAAGGAAGGGGCATCCACTTGGACCCTTTCCACCTTTTCTAAATCTCGCCTGATTGAGCACTGATTGAGCAGATAAGCACATGTCATTCTCATTTCAGAAAGGTATTGGTTAGCTTGCTGCTAGCAGCTCAGTTATGTTATGATGTTAGAGGCTATGCAAGGAATGCTTTAGTCCAGCGATATGCAGTTTTTATTGCGCCTTGCATTCAGCAGGAAGATCTTTAGCTTGAATCTGTGGCCTAGGTATTCACCTTGGTATTTCTTTTGGCACAAAGTGAAGGAGTATTTGAGAGAAAATGCACAATGTGTTTCTTATGTTGTTATGAACAACTTGTTACTCTTTCTCATTAAGCTTCAGCCACTGCAGAAATATATAAATAAGGGCTGACTTCCTGTAAGACGTGTCCAAAGCTGGGACGGAATAAAAGGAGACACTTGTAAATGATAGTGCTATCGTTTGAGAAAGGGTAAGTTGAGACTGACTTTCATGCGTTTTCACAGACCAAGCATCATAAAGATACCAGCATGATCTTCATTGCGGGCTTAGAGCCGGTATTAGCTTTTGAGAGGTAAGAGGATTTTGAGGGCTCGTTGGTCTAGGGGTATGATTCTCGCTTTGGGTGCGAGAGGTCCCGGGTTCAAATCCCGGACGAGCCCTTTTCTTGGTACTCTTTTCAAGTTGTTTTGAAGTTTGCGTTTCAAAACCAACATCAATTTTTTCTTTGCAGTAGTGGATAATTCTTTGCTAGAGTCTCATGCTTCAGCCCTGCCCAGTCTGAGCTAATACCAAACATCTGGTCTTGCATGGCATGTACGAGCGTTCAGCTAGGGATGTCGGGCAGGTTGCATGAAAGAAATCTAAAGCCAGAGGCCCATGGAATAGCCAGTTCGGAGCAGTTTCATTACAGAAAAATCAACTGTAGGTATCTGTTTCTGTAGTGTAGTGGTTATCAAGTTCGCCTCACACGCGAAAGGTCCCCGGTTCGAAACCGGGCAGAAACAGTTGTTATATTGTGTTGGCTACAATGTTGATAGGTGCCGTTTTGCCATGGAATTGTCCAAGCCCTGAAGATTATTTCATGCAATCTCGTTCCAAGAAAGGGAATTCTCTCAAAACACTAAAGTAATCGGCGTGTGGATGTATCTGTTGGTTCTCAGACCTTGCTTTCAAAAGAGCCCTGCAATCGGTTCACTGCTCACCTAGAACAAGCATTAACATGGAGAATTGTTGGCACCAACAGGAATCTTATTTTAGTGGAGTGTTTCTGGCTTTGAGTGCAGAGGCCCTCGGCTCAATTCCAAGATGATCCTTCTCAAGGTGATGATACAAATGCATTGTCACCTTTACGTTTAATGTCAGAATCATTTATTTCCAGTTGGTGGTGTAAGAATGTTTGCAACAGTATGGCGATTTTTCCTAGCCATGCATGAATGAAAGCATATCACTCGCCTTTAGGTGTTTTTCTAATACATTGATATTTGCATCTTCCTTCCTAGCCTGCATGTTTGACTATCTTACAGGCTGCATGTAATAAGTATCACATCAGGGCCCTTCTTCTACTCAATTCACAACTGTTCTATCACGACATAGATAAGAAAGCTGCATCTGCTTTTGTTGTGTAGTGGTAATCAGGTTTACCTGACGTGTGAAAGCCCCATGCTTTGAAAATACACAGTAACAAAGAAACCGATGACTTTTATAATAAGGTGTCATGTGTGTCTCTTACTTTGCACAAAAAGTGCCAGAGATGACTTCATTTGCAGTCACTTGAAAAGTAGGGATTCTCCAATAAATGGTAAATGGTTGAAACAAATCTGAAGAAATGCATGACATACCTGTGTGTGTGTGTGTATGCATGTATGTATATATAGGGAGAGAGAGAGCGTCAATATAAACAGACTTTATTTCAATCAAGCTGTCTTTTCTATCCTTCAGGAGCAGAATGTTCTGATCATCAGCGCTCCAGAATGTAGTGTTTTCTTGGCAAGCATCACATATTGTGATGTGTTAGCTAAAAGTTCCATATCCTAGAGACTGATATATTCCTCTGTACTTGTACCTTGGGGATTCATCAAAACCTGGCATCATAAGCAGCTTTCTACTGCCACAGACTGGACAGCGAAACAATTTAAAATATCCCAGAAAAAGAAAATAAGCATGCTTAATCAGAGCTTTCTGGACAGGAAGGACATTTGAGCAAGTGAGGAATAAGCACTGCTTTTGTTAATTTGCATAGGCAGAATAGAGACTTCTGGGAAAAGGCCGAAATTACAGTCACAGAAAATGGCTGCATCTATAGAGAACGCTAAGAAGTGTTGGCAGCTTTTCCTCTGACCCTGGCCACTTTTACAAGCAATCCTATGATAGTCAGCAGGACCCACCCTAAAAAGGAAGGGGCATCCACTTGGACCCTTTCCACCTTTTCTAAATCTCGCCTGATCGAGCCTGATTGAGCACTGATTGAGCAGATAAGCACATGTCATTCTCATTTCAGAAAGGTATTGGTTAGCTTGCTGCTAGCAGCTCAGTTATGTTATGATGTTAGAGGCTATGCAAGGAATGCTTTAGTCCAGCGATATGCAGTTTTTATTGCGCCTTGCATTCAGCAGGAAGATCTTTAGCTTGAATCTGTGGCCTAGGTATTCACCTTGGTATTTCTTTTGGCACAAAGTGAAGGAGTATTTAAGAGAAAATGCACAATGTGTTTCTTATGTTGTTATGAACAACTTGTTACTCTTTCTCATTAAGCTTCAGCCACTGAAGAAATATATAAATAAGGGCTGACTTCCTGTAAGACGTGTCCAAAGCTGGGACGGAATAAAAGGAGACACTTGTAAATGATAGTGCTATCGTTTGAGAAAGGGTAAGTTGAGACTGACTTTCATGCGTATTCACAGACCAAGCATCATAAAGATACCAGCATGATCTTCATTGCGGGCTTAGAGCCGGTATTAGCTTTTGAGAGGTAAGAGGATTTTGAGGGCTCGTTGGTCTAGGGGTATGATTCTCGCTTTGGGTGCGAGAGGTCCCGGGTTCAAATCCCAGACGAGCCCTTTTCTTGGTACTCTTTTCAAGTTGTTTTGAAGTTTGCGTTTCAAAACCAACATCAATTTTTTCTTTGCAGTAGTGGATAATTCTTTGCTAGAGTCTCATGCTTCAGCCCTGCCCAGTCTGAGCTAATACCAAACATCTGGTCTTGCATGGCATGTACGAGCGTTCAGCTAGGGATGTCGGGCAGGTTGCATGAAAGAAATCTAAAGCCAGAGGCCCATGGAATAGCCAGTTCGGAGCAGTTTCATTACAGAAAAATCAACTGTAGGTATCTGTTTCTGTAGTGTAGTGGTTATCACGTTCGCCTCACACGCGAAAGGTCCCCGGTTCGAAACCGGGCAGAAACAGTTGTTATATTGTGTTGGCTACAATGTTGATAGGTGCCGTTTTGCCATGGAATTGTCCAAGCCCTGAAGATTATTTCATGCAATCTCGTTCCAAGAAAGGGAATTCTCTCAAAACACTAAAGTAATCGGCGTGTGGATGTATCTGTTGGTTCTCAGACCTTGCTTTCAAAAGAGCCCTGCAATCGGTTCACTGCTCACCTAGAACAAGCATTAACATGGAGAATTGTTGGCACCAACAGGAATCTTATTTTAGTGGAGTGTTTCTGGCTTTGAGTGCAGAGGCCCTCGGCTCAATTCCAAGATGATCCTTCTCAAGGTGATGATACAAATGCATTGTCACCTTTACGTTTAATGTCAGAATCATTTATTTCCAGTTGGTGGTGTAAGAATGTTTGCAACAGTATGGCGATTTTTCCTAGCCATGCATGAATGAAAGCATATCACTCGCCTTTAGGTGTTTTTCTAATACATTGATATTTGCATCTTCCTTCCTAGCCTGCATGTTTGACTATCTTACAGGCTGCATGTAATAAGTATCACATCAGGGCCCTTCTTCTACTCAATTCACAACTGTTCTATCACGACATAGATAAGAAAGCTGCATCTGCTTTTGTTGTGTAGTGGTAATCAGGTTTACCTGACGTGTGAAAGCCCCATGCTTTGAAAGTACACAGTAACAAAGAAACCGATGACTTTTATAAAAAGGTGTCATGTGCGTCTCTTACTTTGCACAAAAAGTGCCAGAGATGACTTCATTTGCAGTCACTTGAAAAGTAGGGATTCTCCAATAAATGGTAAATGGTTGAAACAAATCTGAAGAAATGCATGACATACCTGTGTGTGTGTGTGTACGCATGTATGTATATATAGGGAGAGAGAGAGCGTCAATATAAACAGACTTTATTTCAATCAAGCTGTCTTTTCTATCCTTCAGGAGCAGAATGTTCTGATCATCAGCGCTCCAGAATGTAGTGTTTTCTTGGCAAGCATCACATATTGTGATGTGTTAGCTAAAAGTTCCATATCCTAGAGACTGATATATTCCTCTGTACTTGTACCTTGGGGATTCATCAAAACCTGGCATCATAAGCAGCTTTCTACTGCCACAGACTGGACAGCGAAACAATTTAAAATATCCCAGAAAAAGAAAATAAGCATGCTTAATCAGAGCTTTCTGGACAGGAAGGACCTTTGAGCAAGTGAGGAATAAGCACTGCTTTTGTTAATTTGCATAGGCAGAATAGAGACTTCTGGGAAAAGGCCGAAATTACAGTCACAGAAAATGGCTGCATCTATAGAGAACGCTAAGAAGTGTTGGCAGCTTTTCCTCTGACCCTGACCACTTTTACAAGCAATCCTATGATAGTCAGCAGGACCCACCCTAAAAAGGAAGGGGCATCCACTTGGACCCTTTCCACCTTTTCTAAATCTCGCCTGATTGAGCACTGATTGAGCAGATAAGCACATGTCATTCTCATTTCAGAAAGGTATTGGTTAGCTTGCTGCTAGCAGCTCAGTTATGTTATGATGTTAGAGGCTATGCAAGGAATGCTTTAGTCCAGCGATATGCAGTTTTTATTGCGCCTTGCATTCAGCAGGAAGATCTTTAGCTTGAATCTGTGGCCTAGGTATTCACCTTGGTATTTCTTTTGGCACAAAGTGAAGGAGTATTTAAGAGAAAATGCACAATGTGTTTCTTATGTTGTTATGAACAACTTGTTACTCTTTCTCATTAAGCTTCAGCCACTGAAGAAATATATAAATAAGGGCTGACTTCCTGTAAGACGTGTCCAAAGCTGGGACGGAATAAAAGGAGACACTTGTAAATGATAGTGCTATCGTTTGAGAAAGGGTAAGTTGAGACTGACTTTCATGCGTATTCACAGACCAAGCATCATAAAGATACCAGCATGATCTTCATTGCGGGCTTAGAGCCGGTATTAGCTTTTGAGAGGTAAGAGGATTTTGAGGGCTCGTTGGTCTAGGGGTATGATTCTCGCTTTGGGTGCGAGAGGTCCCGGGTTCAAATCCCGGACGAGCCCTTTTCTTGGTACTCTTTTCAAGTTGTTTTGAAGTTTGCGTTTCAAAACCAACATCAATTTTTTCTTTGCAGTAGTGGATAATTCTTTGCTAGAGTCTCATGCTTCAGCCCTGCCCAGTCTGAGCTAATACCAAACATCTGGTCTTGCATGGCATGTACGAGCGTTCAGCTAGGGATGTCGGGCAGGTTGCATGAAAGAAATCTAAAGCCAGAGGCCCATGGAATAGCCAGTTCGGAGCAGTTTCATTACAGAAAAATCAACTGTAGGTATCTGTTTCTGTAGTGTAGTGGTTATCACGTTCGCCTCACACGCGAAAGGTCCCCGGTTCGAAACCGGGCAGAAACAGTTGTTATATTGTGTTGGCTACAATGTTGATAGGTTCCGTTTTGCCATGGAATTGTCCAAGCCCTGAAGATTATTTCATGCAATCTCGTTCCAAGAAAGGGAATTCTCTCAAAACACTAAAGTAATCGGCGTGTGGATGTATCTGTTGGTTCTCAGACCTTGCTTTCAAAAGAGCCCTGCAATCGGTTCACTGCTCACCTAGAACAAGCATTAACATGGAGAATTGTTGGCACCAACAGGAATCTTATTTTAGTGGAGTGTTTCTGGCTTTGAGTGCAGAGGCCCTCGGCTCAATTCCAAGATGATCCTTCTCAAGGTGATGATACAAATGCATTGTCACCTTTACGTTTAATGTCAGAATCATTTATTTCCAGTTGGTGGTGTAAGAATGTTTGCAACAGTATGGCGATTTTTCCTAGCCATGCATGAATGAAAGCATATCACTCGCCTTTAGGTGTTTTTCTAATACATTGATATTTGCATCTTCCTTCTTAGCCTGCATGTTTGACTATCTTACAGGCTGCATGTAATAAGTATCACATCAGGGCCCTTCTTCTACTCAATTCACAACTGTTCTATCACGACATAGATAAGAAAGCTGCATCTGCTTTTGTTGTGTAGTGGTAATCAGGTTTACCTGACGTGTGAAAGCCCCATGCTTTGAAAGTACACAGTAACAAAGAAACCGATGACTTTTATAAAAAGGTGTCATGTGTGTCTCTTACTTTGCACAAAAAGTGCCAGAGATGGCTTCATTTGCAGTCACTTGAAAAGTAGGGATTCTCCAATAAATGGTAAATGGTTTAAACAAATCTGAAGAAATGCATGACATACCTGTGTGTGTGTGTGTACGCATGTATGTATATATAGGGAGAGAGAGAGCGTCAATATAAACAGACTTTATTTCAATCAAGCTGTCTTTTCTATCCTTCAGGAGCAGAATGTTCTGATCATCAGCGCTCCAGAATGTAGTGTTTTCTTGGCAAGCATCACATATTGTGATGTGTTAGCTAAAAGTTCCATATCCTAGAGACTGATATATTCCTCTGTACTTGTACCTTGGGGATTCATCAAAACCTGGCATCATAAGCAGCTTTCTACTGCCACAGACTGGACAGCGAAACAATTTAAAATATCCCAGAAAAAGAAAATAAGCATGCTTAATCAGAGCTTTCTGGACAGGAAGGACATTTGAGCAAGTGAGGAATAAGCACTGCTTTTGTTAATTTGCATAGGCAGAATAGAGACTTCTGGGAAAAGGCCGAAATTACAGTCACAGAAAATGGCTGCATCTATAGAGAACGCTAAGAAGTGTTGGCAGCTTTTCCTCTGACCCTGGCCACTTTTACAAGCAATCCTATGATAGTCAGCAGGACCCACCCTAAAAAGGAAGGGGCATCCACTTGGACCCTTTCCACCTTTTCTAAATCTCGCCTGATCGAGCACTGATTGAGCAGATAAGCACATGTCATTCTCATTTCAGAAAGGTATTGGTTAGCTTGCTGCTAGCAGCTCAGTTATGTTATGATGTTAGAGGCTATGCAAGGAATGCTTTAGTCCAGCGATATGCAGTTTTTATTGCGCCTTGCATTCAGCAGGAAGATCTTTAGCTTGAATCTGTGGCCTAGGTATTCACCTTGGTATTTCTTTTGGCACAAAGTGAAGGAGTATTTAAGAGAAAATGCACAATGTGTTTCTTATGTTGTTATGAACAACTTGTTACTCTTTCTCATTAAGCTTCAGCCACTGAAGAAATATATAAATAAGGGCTGACTTCCTGTAAGACGTGTCCAAAGCTGGGACGGAATAAAAGGAGACACTTGTAAATGATAGTGCTATCGTTTGAGAAAGGGTAAGTTGAGACTGACTTTCATGCGTATTCACAGACCAAGCATCATAAAGATACCAGCATGATCTTCATTGCGGGCTTAGAGCCAGTATTAGCTTTTGAGAGGTAAGAGGATTTTGAGGGCTCGTTGGTCTAGGGGTATGATTCTCGCTTTGGGTGCGAGAGGTCCCGGGTTCAAATCCCGGACGAGCCCTTTTCTTGGTACTCTTTTCAAGTTGTTTTGAAGTTTGCGTTTCAAAACCAACATCAATTTTTTCTTTGCAGTAGTGGATAATTCTTTGCTAGAGTCTCATGCTTCAGCCCTGCCCAGTCTGAGCTAATACCAAACATCTGGTCTTGCATGGCATGTACGAGCGTTCAGCTAGGGATGTCGGGCAGGTTGCATGAAAGAAATCTAAAGCCAGAGGCCCATGGAATAGCCAGTTCGGAGCAGTTTCATTACAGAAAAATCAACTGTAGGTATCTGTTTCTGTAGTGTAGTGGTTATCACGTTCGCCTCACACGCGAAAGGTCCCCGGTTCGAAACCGGGCAGAAACAGTTGTTATATTGTGTTGGCTACAATGTTGATAGGTGCCGTTTTGCCATGGAATTGTCCAAGCCCTGAAGATTATTTCATGCAATCTCGTTCCAAGAAAGGGAATTCTCTCAAAACACTAAAGTAATCGGCGTGTGGATGTATCTGTTGGTTCTCAGACCTTGCTTTCAAAAGAGCCCTGCAATCGGTTCACTGCTCACCTAGAACAAGCATTAACATGGAGAATTGTTGGCACCAACAGGAATCTTATTTTAGTGGAGTGTTTCTGGCTTTGAGTGCAGAGGCCCTCGGCTCAATTCCAAGATGATCCTTCTCAAGGTGATGATACAAATGCATTGTCACCTTTACGTTTAATGTCAGAATCATTTATTTCCAGTTGGTGGTGTAAGAATGTTTGCAACAGTATGGCGATTTTTCCTAGCCATGCATGAATGAAAGCATATCACTCGCCTTTAGGTGTTTTTCTAATACATTGATATTTGCATCTTCCTTCCTAGCCTGCATGTTTGACTATCTTACAGGCTGCATGTAATAAGTATCACATCAGGGCCCTTCTTCTACTCAATTCACAACTGTTCTATCACGACATAGATAAGAAAGCTGCATCTGCTTTTGTTGTGTAGTGGTAATCAGGTTTACCTGACGTGTGAAAGCCCCATGCTTTGAAAGTACACAGTAACAAAGAAACCGATGACTTTTATAAAAAGGTGTCATGTGCGTCTCTTACTTTGCACAAAAAGTGCCAGAGATGACTTCATTTGCAGTCACTTGAAAAGTAGGGATTCTCCAATAAATGGTAAATGGTTGAAACAAATCTGAAGAAATGCATGACATACCTGTGTGTGTGTGTGTACGCATGTATGTATATATAGGGAGAGAGAGAGCGTCAATATAAACAGACTTTATTTCAATCAAGCTGTCTTTTCTATCCTTCAGGAGCAGAATGTTCTGATCATCAGCGCTCCAGAATGTAGTGTTTTCTTGGCAAGCATCACATATTGTGATGTGTTAGCTAAAAGTTCCATATCCTAGAGACTGATATATTCCTCTGTACTTGTACCTTGGGGATTCATCAAAACCTGGCATCATAAGCAGCTTTCTACTGCCACAGACTGGACAGCGAAACAATTTAAAATATCCCAGAAAAAGAAAATAAGCATGCTTAATCAGAGCTTTCTGGACAGGAAGGACCTTTGAGCAAGTGAGGAATAAGCACTGCTTTTGTTAATTTGCATAGGCAGAATAGAGACTTCTGGGAAAAGGCCGAAATTACAGTCACAGAAAATGGCTGCATCTATAGAGAACGCTAAGAAGTGTTGGCAGCTTTTCCTCTGACCCTGACCACTTTTACAAGCAATCCTATGATAGTCAGCAGGACCCACCCTAAAAAGGAAGGGGCATCCACTTGGACCCTTTCCACCTTTTCTAAATCTCGCCTGATTGAGCACTGATTGAGCAGATAAGCACATGTCATTCTCATTTCAGAAAGGTATTGGTTAGCTTGCTGCTAGCAGCTCAGTTATGTTATGATGTTAGAGGCTATGCAAGGAATGCTTTAGTCCAGCGATATGCAGTTTTTATTGCGCCTTGCATTCAGCAGGAAGATCTTTAGCTTGAATCTGTGGCCTAGGTATTCACCTTGGTATTTCTTTTGGCACAAAGTGAAGGAGTATTTGAGAGAAAATGCACAATGTGTTTCTTATGTTGTTATGAACAACTTGTTACTCTTTCTCATTAAGCTTCAGCCACTGCAGCAATATATAAATAAGGGCTGACTTCCTGTAAGACGTGTCCAAAGCTGGGACGGAATAAAAGGAGACACTTGTAAATGATAGTGCTATCGTTTGAGAAAGGGTAAGTTGAGACTGACTTTCATGCGTTTTCACAGACCAAGCATCATAAAGATACCAGCATGATCTTCATTGCGGGATTAGAGCCGGTATTAGCTTTTGAGAGGTAAGAGGATTTTGAGGGCTCGTTGGTCTAGGGGTATGATTCTCGCTTTGGGTGCGAGAGGTCCCGGGTTCAAATCCCGGACGAGCCCTTTTCTTGGTACTCTTTTCAAGTTGTTTTGAAGTTTGCGTTTCAAAACCAACATCAATTTTTTCTTTGCAGTAGTGGATAATTCTTTGCTAGAGTCTCATGCTTCAGCCCTGCCCAGTCTGAGCTAATACCAAACATCTGGTCTTGCATGGCATGTACGAGCGTTCAGCTAGGGATGTCGGGCAGGTTGCATGAAAGAAATCTAAAGCCAGAGGCCCATGGAATAGCCAGTTCGGAGCAGTTTCATTACAGAAAAATCAACTGTAGGTATCTGTTTCTGTAGTGTAGTGGTTATCACGTTTGCCTCACACGCGAAAGGTCCCCGGTTCGAAACCGGGCAGAAACAGTTGTTATATTGTGTTGGCTACAATGTTGATAGGTGCCGTTTTGCCATGGAATTGTCCAAGCCCTGAAGATTATTTCATGCAATCTCGTTCCAAGAAAGGGAATTCTCTCAAAACACTAAAGTAATCGGCGTGTGGATGTATCTGTTGGTTCTCAGACCTTGCTTTCAAAAGAGCCCTGCAATCGGTTCACTGCTCACCTAGAACAAGCATTAACATGGAGAATTGTTGGCACCAACAGGAATCTTATTTTAGTGGAGTGTTTCTGGCTTTGAGTGCAGAGGCCCTCGGCTCAATTCCAAGATGATCCTTCTCAAGGTGATGATACAAATGCATTGTCACCTTTACGTTTAATGTCAGAATCATTTATTTCCAGTTGGTGGTGTAAGAATGTTTGCAACAGTATGGCGATTTTTCCTAGCCATGCATGAATGAAAGCATATCACTCGCCTTTAGGTGTTTTTCTAATACATTGATATTTGCATCTTCCTTCCTAGCCTGCATGTTTGACTATCTTACAGGCTGCATGTAATAAGTATCACATCAGGGCCCTTCTTCTACTCAATTCACAACTGTTCTATCACGACATAGATAAGAAAGCTGCATCTGCTTTTGTTGTGTAGTGGTAATCAGGTTTACCTGACGTGTGAAAGCCCCATGCTTTGAAAGTACACAGTAACAAAGAAACCGATGACATTTATAATAAGGTGTCATGTGTGTCTCTTACTTTGCACAAAAAGTGCCAGAGATGACTTCATTTGCAGTCACTTGAAAAGTAGGGATTCTCCAATAAATGGTAAATGGTTGAAACAAATCTGAAGAAATGCATGACATACCTGTGTGTGTGTGTGTATGCATGTATGTATATATAGGGAGAGAGAGAGCGTCAATATAAACAGACTTTATTTCAATCAAGCTGTCTTTTCTATCCTTCAGGAGCAGAATGTTCTGATCATCAGCGCTCCAGAATGTAGTGTTTTCTTGGCAAGCATCACATATTGTGATGTGTTAGCTAAAAGTTCCATATCCTAGAGACTGATATATTCCTCTGTACTTGTACCTTGGGGATTCATCAAAACCTGGCATCATAAGCAGCTTTCTACTGCCACAGACTGGACAGCGAAACAATTTAAAATATCCCAGAAAAAGAAAATAAGCATGCTTAATCAGAGCTTTCTGGAAAGGAAGGACATTTGAGCAAGTGAGGAATAAGCACTGCTTTTGTTAATTTGCATAGGCAGAATAGAGACTTCTGGGAAAAGGCCGAAATTACAGTCACAGAAAATGGCTGCATCTATAGAGAACGCTAAGAAGTGTTGGCAGCTTTTCCTCTGACCCTGACCACTTTTACAAGCAATCCTATGATAGTCAGCAGGACCCACCCTAAAAAGGAAGGGGCATCCACTTGGACCCTTTCCACCTTTTCTAAATCTCGCCTGATTGAGCACTGATTGAGCAGATAAGCACATGTCATTCTCATTTCAGAAAGGTATTGGTTAGCTTGCTGCTAGCAGCTCAGTTATGTTATGATGTTAGAGGCTATGCAAGGAATGCTTTAGTCCAGCGATATGCAGTTTTTATTGCGCCTTGCATTCAGCAGGAAGATCTTTAGCTTGAATCTGTGGCCTAGGTATTCACCTTGGTATTTCTTTTGGCACAAAGTGAAGGAGTATTTGAGAGAAAATGCACAATGTGTTTCTTATGTTGTTATGAACAACTTGTTACTCTTTCTCATTAAGCTTCAGCCACTGCAGAAATATATAAATAAGGGCTGACTTCCTGTAAGACGTGTCCAAAGCTGGGACGGAATAAAAGGAGACACTTGTAAATGATAGTGCTATCGTTTGAGAAAGGGTAAGTTGAGACTGACTTTCATGCGTTTTCACAGACCAAGCATCATAAAGATACCAGCATGATCTTCATTGCGGGCTTAGAGCCGGTATTAGCTTTTGAGAGGTAAGAGGATTTTGAGGGCTCGTTGGTCTAGGGGTATGATTCTCGCTTTGGGTGCGAGAGGTCCCGGGTTCAAATCCCGGACGAGCCCTTTTCTTGGTACTCTTTTCAAGTTGTTTTGAAGTTTGCGTTTCAAAACCAACATCAATTTTTTCTTTGCAGTAGTGGATAATTCTTTGCTAGAGTCTCATGCTTCAGCCCTGCCCAGTCTGAGCTAATACCAAACATCTGGTCTTGCATGGCATGTACGAGCGTTCAGCTAGGGATGTCGGGCAGGTTGCATGAAAGAAATCTAAAGCCAGAGGCCCATGGAATAGCCAGTTCGGAGCAGTTTCATTACAGAAAAATCAACTGTAGGTATCTGTTTCTGTAGTGTAGTGGTTATCACGTTCGCCTCACACGCGAAAGGTCCCTGGTTCGAAACCGGGCAGAAACAGTTGTTATATTGTGTTGGCTACAATGTTGATAGGTGCCGTTTTGCCATGGAATTGTCCAAGCCCTGAAGATTATTTCATGCAATCTCGTTCCAAGAAAGGGAATTCTCTCAAAACACTAAAGTAATCGGCGTGTGGATGTATCTGTTGGTTCTCAGACCTTGCTTTCAAAAGAGCCCTGCAATCGGTTCACTGCTCACCTAGAACAAGCATTAACATGGAGAATTGTTGGCACCAACAGGAATCTTATTTTAGTGGAGTGTTTCTGGCTTTGAGTGCAGAGGCCCTCGGCTCAATTCCAAGATGATCCTTCTCAAGGTGATGATACAAATGCATTGTCACCTTTACGTTTAATGTCAGAATCATTTATTTCCAGTTGGTGGTGTAAGAATGTTTGCAACAGTATGGCGATTTTTCCTAGCCATGCATGAATGAAAGCATATCACTCGCCTTTAGGTGTTTTTCTAATACATTGATATTTGCATCTTCCTTCTTAGCCTGCATGTTTGACTATCTTACAGGCTGCATGTAATAAGTATCACATCAGGGCCCTTCTTCTACTCAATTCACAACTGTTCTATCACGACATAGATAAGAAAGCTGCATCTGCTTTTGTTGTGTAGTGGTAATCAGGTTTACCTGACGTGTGAAAGCCCCATGCTTTGAAAGTACACAGTAACAAAGAAACCGATGACTTTTATAAAAAGGTGTCATGTGTGTCTCTTACTTTGCACAAAAAGTGCCAGAGATGGCTTCATTTGCAGTCACTTGAAAAGTAGGGATTCTCCAATAAATGGTAAATGGTTTAAACAAATCTGAAGAAATGCATGACATACCTGTGTGTGTGTGTGTACGCATGTATGTATATATAGGGAGAGAGAGAGCGTCAATATAAACAGACTTTATTTCAATCAAGCTGTCTTTTCTATCCTTCAGGAGCAGAATGTTCTGATCATCAGCGCTCCAGAATGTAGTGTTTTCTTGGCAAGCATCACATATTGTGATGTGTTAGCTAAAAGTTCCATATCCTAGAGACTGATATATTCCTCTGTACTTGTACCTTGGGGATTCATCAAAACCTGGCATCATAAGCAGCTTTCTACTGCCACAGACTGGACAGCGAAACAATTTAAAATATCCCAGAAAAAGAAAATAAGCATGCTTAATCAGAGCTTTCTGGACAGGAAGGACATTTGAGCAAGTGAGGAATAAGCACTGCTTTTGTTAATTTGCATAGGCAGAATAGAGACTTCTGGGAAAAGGCCGAAATTACAGTCACAGAAAATGGCTGCATCTATAGAGAACGCTAAGAAGTGTTGGCAGCTTTTCCTCTGACCCTGACCACTTTTACAAGCAATCCTATGATAGTCAGCAGGACCCACCCTAAAAAGGAAGGGGCATCCACTTGGACCCTTTCCACCTTTTCTAAATCTCGCCTGATTGAGCACTGATTGAGCAGATAAGCACATGTCATTCTCATTTCAGAAAGGTATTGGTTAGCTTGCTGCTAGCAGCTCAGTTATGTTATGATGTTAGAGGCTATGCAAGGAATGCTTTAGTCCAGCGATATGCAGTTTTTATTGCGCCTTGCATTCAGCAGGAAGATCTTTAGCTTGAATCTGTGGCCTAGGTATTCACCTTGGTATTTCTTTTGGCACAAAGTGAAGGAGTATTTAAGAGAAAATGCACAATGTGTTTCTTATGTTGTTATGAACAACTTGTTACTCTTTCTCATTAAGCTTCAGCCACTGAAGAAATATATAAATAAGGGCTGACTTCCTGTAAGACGTGTCCAAAGCTGGGACGGAATAAAAGGAGACACTTGTAAATGATAGTGCTATCGTTTGAGAAAGGGTAAGTTGAGACTGACTTTCATGCGTATTCACAGACCAAGCATCATAAAGATACCAGCATGATCTTCATTGCGGGCTTAGAGCCGGTATTAGCTTTTGAGAGGTAAGAGGATTTTGAGGGCTCGTTGGTCTAGGGGTATGATTCTCGCTTTGGGTGCGAGAGGTCCCGGGTTCAAATCCCGGACGAGCCCTTTTCTTGGTACTCTTTTCAAGTTGTTTTGAAGTTTGCGTTTCAAAACCAACATCAATTTTTTCTTTGCAGTAGTGGATAATTCTTTGCTAGAGTCTCATGCTTCAGCCCTGCCCAGTCTGAGCTAATACCAAACATCTGGTCTTGCATGGCATGTACGAGCGTTCAGCTAGGGATGTCGGGCAGGTTGCATGAAAGAAATCTAAAGCCAGAGGCCCATGGAATAGCCAGTTCGGAGCAGTTTCATTACAGAAAAATCAACTGTAGGTATCTGTTTCTGTAGTGTAGTGGTTATCACGTTCGCCTCACACGCGAAAGGTCCCCGGTTCGAAACCGGGCAGAAACAGTTGTTATATTGTGTTGGCTACAATGTTGATAGGTGCCGTTTTGCCATGGAATTGTCCAAGCCCTGAAGATTATTTCATGCAATCTCGTTCCAAGAAAGGGAATTCTCTCAAAACACTAAAGTAATCGGCGTGTGGATGTATCTGTTGGTTCTCAGACCTTGCTTTCAAAAGAGCCCTGCAATCGGTTCACTGCTCACCTAGAACAAGCATTAACATGGAGAATTGTTGGCACCAACAGGAATCTTATTTTAGTGGAGTGTTTCTGGCTTTGAGTGCAGAGGCCCTCGGCTCAATTCCAAGATGATCCTTCTCAAGGTGATGATACAAATGCATTGTCACCTTTACGTTTAATGTCAGAATCATTTATTTCCAGTTGGTGGTGTAAGAATGTTTGCAACAGTATGGCGATTTTTCCTAGCCATGCATGAATGAAAGCATATCACTCGCCTTTAGGTGTTTTTCTAATACATTGATATTTGCATCTTCCTTCCTAGCCTGCATGTTTGACTATCTTACAGGCTGCATGTAATAAGTATCACATCAGGGCCCTTCTTCTACTCAATTCACAACTGTTCTATCACGACATAGATAAGAAAGCTGCATCTGCTTTTGTTGTGTAGTGGTAATCAGGTTTACCTGACGTGTGAAAGCCCCATGCTTTGAAAGTACACAGTAACAAAGAAACCGATGACTTTTATAAAAAGGTGTCATGTGCGTCTCTTACTTTGCACAAAAAGTGCCAGAGATGACTTCATTTGCAGTCACTTGAAAAGTAGGGATTCTCCAATAAATGGTAAATGGTTGAAACAAATCTGAAGAAATGCATGACATACCTGTGTGTGTGTGTGTACGCATGTATGTATATATAGGGAGAGAGAGAGCGTCAATATAAACAGACTTTATTTCAATCAAGCTGTCTTTTCTATCCTTCAGGAGCAGAATGTTCTGATCATCAGCGCTCCAGAATGTAGTGTTTTCTTGGCAAGCATCACATATTGTGATGTGTTAGCTAAAAGTTCCATATCCTAGAGACTGATATATTCCTCTGTACTTGTACCTTGGGGATTCATCAAAACCTGGCATCATAAGCAGCTTTCTACTGCCACAGACTGGACAGCGAAACAATTTAAAATATCCCAGAAAAAGAAAATAAGCATGCTTAATCAGAGCTTTCTGGAAAGGAAGGACATTTGAGCAAGTGAGGAATAAGCACTGCTTTTGTTAATTTGCATAGGCAGAATAGAGACTTCTGGGAAAAGGCCGAAATTACAGTCACAGAAAATGGCTGCATCTATAGAGAACGCTAAGAAGTGTTGGCAGCTTTTCCTCTGACCCTGACCACTTTTACAAGCAATCCTATGATAGTCAGCAGGACCCACCCTAAAAAGGAAGGGGCATCCACTTGGACCCTTTCCACCTTTTCTAAATCTCGCCTGATTGAGCACTGATTGAGCAGATAAGCACATGTCATTCTCATTTCAGAAAGGTATTGGTTAGCTTGCTGCTAGCAGCTCAGTTATGTTATGATGTTAGAGGCTATGCAAGGAATGCTTTAGTCCAGCGATATGCAGTTTTTATTGCGCCTTGCATTCAGCAGGAAGATCTTTAGCTTGAATCTGTGGCCTAGGTATTCACCTTGGTATTTCTTTTGGCACAAAGTGAAGGAGTATTTGAGAGAAAATGCACAATGTGTTTCTTATGTTGTTATGAACAACTTGTTACTCTTTCTCATTAAGCTTCAGCCACTGCAGAAATATATAAATAAGGGCTGACTTCCTGTAAGACGTGTCCAAAGCTGGGACGGAATAAAAGGAGACACTTGTAAATGATAGTGCTATCGTTTGAGAAAGGGTAAGTTGAGACTGACTTTCATGCGTTTTCACAGACCAAGCATCATAAAGATACCAGCATGATCTTCATTGCGGGCTTAGAGCCGGTATTAGCTTTTGAGAGGTAAGAGGATTTTGAGGGCTCGTTGGTCTAGGGGTATGATTCTCGCTTTGGGTGCGAGAGGTCCCGGGTTCAAATCCCGGACGAGCCCTTTTCTTGGTACTCTTTTCAAGTTGTTTTGAAGTTTGCGTTTCAAAACCAACATCAATTTTTTCTTTGCAGTAGTGGATAATTCTTTGCTAGAGTCTCATGCTTCAGCCCTGCCCAGTCTGAGCTAATACCAAACATCTGGTCTTGCATGGCATGTACGAGCGTTCAGCTAGGGATGTCGGGCAGGTTGCATGAAAGAAATCTAAAGCCAGAGGCCCATGGAATAGCCAGTTCGGAGCAGTTTCATTACAGAAAAATCAACTGTAGGTATCTGTTTCTGTAGTGTAGTGGTTATCACGTTCGCCTCACACGCGAAAGGTCCCTGGTTCGAAACCGGGCAGAAACAGTTGTTATATTGTGTTGGCTACAATGTTGATAGGTGCCGTTTTGCCATGGAATTGTCCAAGCCCTGAAGATTATTTCATGCAATCTCGTTCCAAGAAAGGGAATTCTCTCAAAACACTAAAGTAATCGGCGTGTGGATGTATCTGTTGGTTCTCAGACCTTGCTTTCAAAAGAGCCCTGCAATCGGTTCACTGCTCACCTAGAACAAGCATTAACATGGAGAATTGTTGGCACCAACAGGAATCTTATTTTAGTGGAGTGTTTCTGGCTTTGAGTGCAGAGGCCCTCGGCTCAATTCCAAGATGATCCTTCTCAAGGTGATGATACAAATGCATTGTCACCTTTACGTTTAATGTCAGAATCATTTATTTCCAGTTGGTGGTGTAAGAATGTTTGCAACAGTATGGCGATTTTTCCTAGCCATGCATGAATGAAAGCATATCACTCGCCTTTAGGTGTTTTTCTAATACATTGATATTTGCATCTTCCTTCTTAGCCTGCATGTTTGACTATCTTACAGGCTGCATGTAATAAGTATCACATCAGGGCCCTTCTTCTACTCAATTCACAACTGTTCTATCACGACATAGATAAGAAAGCTGCATCTGCTTTTGTTGTGTAGTGGTAATCAGGTTTACCTGACGTGTGAAAGCCCCATGCTTTGAAAGTACACAGTAACAAAGAAACCGATGACTTTTATAAAAAGGTGTCATGTGTGTCTCTTACTTTGCACAAAAAGTGCCAGAGATGGCTTCATTTGCAGTCACTTGAAAAGTAGGGATTCTCCAATAAATGGTAAATGGTTTAAACAAATCTGAAGAAATGCATGACATACCTGTGTGTGTGTGTGTACGCATGTATGTATATATAGGGAGAGAGAGAGCGTCAATATAAACAGACTTTATTTCAATCAAGCTGTCTTTTCTATCCTTCAGGAGCAGAATGTTCTGATCATCAGCGCTCCAGAATGTAGTGTTTTCTTGGCAAGCATCACATATTGTGATGTGTTAGCTAAAAGTTCCATATCCTAGAGACTGATATATTCCTCTGTACTTGTACCTTGGGGATTCATCAAAACCTGGCATCATAAGCAGCTTTCTACTGCCACAGACTGGACAGCGAAACAATTTAAAATATCCCAGAAAAAGAAAATAAGCATGCTTAATCAGAGCTTTCTGGACAGGAAGGACATTTGAGCAAGTGAGGAATAAGCACTGCTTTTGTTAATTTGCATAGGCAGAATAGAGACTTCTGGGAAAAGGCCGAAATTACAGTCACAGAAAATGGCTGCATCTATAGAGAACGCTAAGAAGTGTTGGCAGCTTTTCCTCTGACCCTGACCACTTTTACAAGCAATCCTATGATAGTCAGCAGGACCCACCCTAAAAAGGAAGGGGCATCCACTTGGACCCTTTCCACCTTTTCTAAATCTCGCCTGATTGAGCACTGATTGAGCAGATAAGCACATGTCATTCTCATTTCAGAAAGGTATTGGTTAGCTTGCTGCTAGCAGCTCAGTTATGTTATGATGTTAGAGGCTATGCAAGGAATGCTTTAGTCCAGCGATATGCAGTTTTTATTGCGCCTTGCATTCAGCAGGAAGATCTTTAGCTTGAATCTGTGGCCTAGGTATTCACCTTGGTATTTCTTTTGGCACAAAGTGAAGGAGTATTTAAGAGAAAATGCACAATGTGTTTCTTATGTTGTTATGAACAACTTGTTACTCTTTCTCATTAAGCTTCAGCCACTGAAGAAATATATAAATAAGGGCTGACTTCCTGTAAGACGTGTCCAAAGCTGGGACGGAATAAAAGGAGACACTTGTAAATGATAGTGCTATCGTTTGAGAAAGGGTAAGTTGAGACTGACTTTCATGCGTATTCACAGACCAAGCATCATAAAGATACCAGCATGATCTTCATTGCGGGCTTAGAGCCGGTATTAGCTTTTGAGAGGTAAGAGGATTTTGAGGGCTCGTTGGTCTAGGGGTATGATTCTCGCTTTGGGTGCGAGAGGTCCCGGGTTCAAATCCCGGACGAGCCCTTTTCTTGGTACTCTTTTCAAGTTGTTTTGAAGTTTGCGTTTCAAAACCAACATCAATTTTTTCTTTGCAGTAGTGGATAATTCTTTGCTAGAGTCTCATGCTTCAGCCCTGCCCAGTCTGAGCTAATACCAAACATCTGGTCTTGCATGGCATGTACGAGCGTTCAGCTAGGGATGTCGGGCAGGTTGCATGAAAGAAATCTAAAGCCAGAGGCCCATGGAATAGCCAGTTCGGAGCAGTTTCATTACAGAAAAATCAACTGTAGGTATCTGTTTCTGTAGTGTAGTGGTTATCACGTTCGCCTCACACGCGAAAGGTCCCCGGTTCGAAACCGGGCAGAAACAGTTGTTATATTGTGTTGGCTACAATGTTGATAGGTGCCGTTTTGCCATGGAATTGTCCAAGCCCTGAAGATTATTTCATGCAATCTCGTTCCAAGAAAGGGAATTCTCTCAAAACACTAAAGTAATCGGCGTGTGGATGTATCTGTTGGTTCTCAGACCTTGCTTTCAAAAGAGCCCTGCAATCGGTTCACTGCTCACCTAGAACAAGCATTAACATGGAGAATTGTTGGCACCAACAGGAATCTTATTTTAGTGGAGTGTTTCTGGCTTTGAGTGCAGAGGCCCTCGGCTCAATTCCAAGATGATCCTTCTCAAGGTGATGATACAAATGCATTGTCACCTTTACGTTTAATGTCAGAATCATTTATTTCCAGTTGGTGGTGTAAGAATGTTTGCAACAGTATGGCGATTTTTCCTAGCCATGCATGAATGAAAGCATATCACTCGCCTTTAGGTGTTTTTCTAATACATTGATATTTGCATCTTCCTTCCTAGCCTGCATGTTTGACTATCTTACAGGCTGCATGTAATAAGTATCACATCAGGGCCCTTCTTCTACTCAATTCACAACTGTTCTATCACGACATAGATAAGAAAGCTGCATCTGCTTTTGTTGTGTAGTGGTAATCAGGTTTACCTGACGTGTGAAAGCCCCATGCTTTGAAAGTACACAGTAACAAAGAAACCGATGACTTTTATAAAAAGGTGTCATGTGCGTCTCTTACTTTGCACAAAAAGTGCCAGAGATGACTTCATTTGCAGTCACTTGAAAAGTAGGGATTCTCCAATAAATGGTAAATGGTTGAAACAAATCTGAAGAAATGCATGACATACCTGTGTGTGTGTGTGTACGCATGTATGTATATATAGGGAGAGAGAGAGCGTCAATATAAACAGACTTTATTTCAATCAAGCTGTCTTTTCTATCCTTCAGGAGCAGAATGTTCTGATCATCAGCGCTCCAGAATGTAGTGTTTTCTTGGCAAGCATCACATATTGTGATGTGTTAGCTAAAAGTTCCATATCCTAGAGACTGATATATTCCTCTGTACTTGTACCTTGGGGATTCATCAAAACCTGGCATCATAAGCAGCTTTCTACTGCCACAGACTGGACAGCGAAACAATTTAAAATATCCCAGAAAAAGAAAATAAGCATGCTTAATCAGAGCTTTCTGGACAGGAAGGACCTTTGAGCAAGTGAGGAATAAGCACTGCTTTTGTTAATTTGCATAGGCAGAATAGAGACTTCTGGGAAAAGGCCGAAATTACAGTCACAGAAAATGGCTGCATCTATAGAGAACGCTAAGAAGTGTTGGCAGCTTTTCCTCTGACCCTGACCACTTTTACAAGCAATCCTATGATAGTCAGCAGGACCCACCCTAAAAAGGAAGGGGCATCCACTTGGACCCTTTCCACCTTTTCTAAATCTCGCCTGATTGAGCACTGATTGAGCAGATAAGCACATGTCATTCTCATTTCAGAAAGGTATTGGTTAGCTTGCTGCTAGCAGCTCAGTTATGTTATGATGTTAGAGGCTATGCAAGGAATGCTTTAGTCCAGCGATATGCAGTTTTTATTGCGCCTTGCATTCAGCAGGAAGATCTTTAGCTTGAATCTGTGGCCTAGGTATTCACCTTGGTATTTCTTTTGGCACAAAGTGAAGGAGTATTTAAGAGAAAATGCACAATGTGTTTCTTATGTTGTTATGAACAACTTGTTACTCTTTCTCATTAAGCTTCAGCCACTGAAGAAATATATAAATAAGGGCTGACTTCCTGTAAGACGTGTCCAAAGCTGGGACGGAATAAAAGGAGACACTTGTAAATGATAGTGCTATCGTTTGAGAAAGGGTAAGTTGAGACTGACTTTCATGCGTATTCACAGACCAAGCATCATAAAGATACCAGCATGATCTTCATTGCGGGCTTAGAGCCGGTATTAGCTTTTGAGAGGTAAGAGGATTTTGAGGGCTCGTTGGTCTAGGGGTATGATTCTCGCTTTGGGTGCGAGAGGTCCCGGGTTCAAATCCCGGACGAGCCCTTTTCTTGGTACTCTTTTCAAGTTGTTTTGAAGTTTGCGTTTCAAAACCAACATCAATTTTTTCTTTGCAGTAGTGGATAATTCTTTGCTAGAGTCTCATGCTTCAGCCCTGCCCAGTCTGAGCTAATACCAAACATCTGGTCTTGCATGGCATGTACGAGCGTTCAGCTAGGGATGTCGGGCAGGTTGCATGAAAGAAATCTAAAGCCAGAGGCCCATGGAATAGCCAGTTCGGAGCAGTTTCATTACAGAAAAATCAACTGTAGGTATCTGTTTCTGTAGTGTAGTGGTTATCACGTTCGCCTCACACGCGAAAGGTCCCCGGTTCGAAACCGGGCAGAAACAGTTGTTATATTGTGTTGGCTACAATGTTGATAGGTTCCGTTTTGCCATGGAATTGTCCAAGCCCTGAAGATTATTTCATGCAATCTCGTTCCAAGAAAGGGAATTCTCTCAAAACACTAAAGTAATCGGCGTGTGGATGTATCTGTTGGTTCTCAGACCTTGCTTTCAAAAGAGCCCTGCAATCGGTTCACTGCTCACCTAGAACAAGCATTAACATGGAGAATTGTTGGCACCAACAGGAATCTTATTTTAGTGGAGTGTTTCTGGCTTTGAGTGCAGAGGCCCTCGGCTCAATTCCAAGATGATCCTTCTCAAGGTGATGATACAAATGCATTGTCACCTTTACGTTTAATGTCAGAATCATTTATTTCCAGTTGGTGGTGTAAGAATGTTTGCAACAGTATGGCGATTTTTCCTAGCCATGCATGAATGAAAGCATATCACTCGCCTTTAGGTGTTTTTCTAATACATTGATATTTGCATCTTCCTTCTTAGCCTGCATGTTTGACTATCTTACAGGCTGCATGTAATAAGTATCACATCAGGGCCCTTCTTCTACTCAATTCACAACTGTTCTATCACGACATAGATAAGAAAGCTGCATCTGCTTTTGTTGTGTAGTGGTAATCAGGTTTACCTGACGTGTGAAAGCCCCATGCTTTGAAAGTACACAGTAACAAAGAAACCGATGACTTTTATAAAAAGGTGTCATGTGTGTCTCTTACTTTGCACAAAAAGTGCCAGAGATGGCTTCATTTGCAGTCACTTGAAAAGTAGGGATTCTCCAATAAATGGTAAATGGTTTAAACAAATCTGAAGAAATGCATGACATACCTGTGTGTGTGTGTGTACGCATGTATGTATATATAGGGAGAGAGAGAGCGTCAATATAAACAGACTTTATTTCAATCAAGCTGTCTTTTCTATCCTTCAGGAGCAGAATGTTCTGATCATCAGCGCTCCAGAATGTAGTGTTTTCTTGGCAAGCATCACATATTGTGATGTGTTAGCTAAAAGTTCCATATCCTAGAGACTGATATATTCCTCTGTACTTGTACCTTGGGGATTCATCAAAACCTGGCATCATAAGCAGCTTTCTACTGCCACAGACTGGACAGCGAAACAATTTAAAATATCCCAGAAAAAGAAAATAAGCATGCTTAATCAGAGCTTTCTGGACAGGAAGGACCTTTGAGCAAGTGAGGAATAAGCACTGCTTTTGTTAATTTGCATAGGCAGAATAGAGACTTCTGGGAAAAGGCCGAAATTACAGTCACAGAAAATGGCTGCATCTATAGAGAACGCTAAGAAGTGTTGGCAGCTTTTCCTCTGACCCTGACCACTTTTACAAGCAATCCTATGATAGTCAGCAGGACCCACCCTAAAAAGGAAGGGGCATCCACTTGGACCCTTTCCACCTTTTCTAAATCTCGCCTGATTGAGCACTGATTGAGCAGATAAGCACATGTCATTCTCATTTCAGAAAGGTATTGGTTAGCTTGCTGCTAGCAGCTCAGTTATGTTATGATGTTAGAGGCTATGCAAGGAATGCTTTAGTCCAGCGATATGCAGTTTTTATTGCGCCTTGCATTCAGCAGGAAGATCTTTAGCTTGAATCTGTGGCCTAGGTATTCACCTTGGTATTTCTTTTGGCACAAAGTGAAGGAGTATTTGAGAGAAAATGCACAATGTGTTTCTTATGTTGTTATGAACAACTTGTTACTCTTTCTCATTAAGCTTCAGCCACTGCAGCAATATATAAATAAGGGCTGACTTCCTGTAAGACGTGTCCAAAGCTGGGACGGAATAAAAGGAGACACTTGTAAATGATAGTGCTATCGTTTGAGAAAGGGTAAGTTGAGACTGACTTTCATGCGTTTTCACAGACCAAGCATCATAAAGATACCAGCATGATCTTCATTGCGGGATTAGAGCCGGTATTAGCTTTTGAGAGGTAAGAGGATTTTGAGGGCTCGTTGGTCTAGGGGTATGATTCTCGCTTTGGGTGCGAGAGGTCCCGGGTTCAAATCCCGGACGAGCCCTTTTCTTGGTACTCTTTTCAAGTTGTTTTGAAGTTTGCGTTTCAAAACCAACATCAATTTTTTCTTTGCAGTAGTGGATAATTCTTTGCTAGAGTCTCATGCTTCAGCCCTGCCCAGTCTGAGCTAATACCAAACATCTGGTCTTGCATGGCATGTACGAGCGTTCAGCTAGGGATGTCGGGCAGGTTGCATGAAAGAAATCTAAAGCCAGAGGCCCATGGAATAGCCAGTTCGGAGCAGTTTCATTACAGAAAAATCAACTGTAGGTATCTGTTTCTGTAGTGTAGTGGTTATCACGTTCGCCTCACACGCGAAAGGTCCCCGGTTCGAAACCGGGCAGAAACAGTTGTTATATTGTGTTGGCTACAATGTTGATAGGTGCCGTTTTGCCATGGAATTGTCCAAGCCCTGAAGATTATTTCATGCAATCTCGTTCCAAGAAAGGGAATTCTCTCAAAACACTAAAGTAATCGGCGTGTGGATGTATCTGTTGGTTCTCAGACCTTGCTTTCAAAAGAGCCCTGCAATCGGTTCACTGCTCACCTAGAACAAGCATTAACATGGAGAATTGTTGGCACCAACAGGAATCTTATTTTAGTGGAGTGTTTCTGGCTTTGAGTGCAGAGGCCCTCGGCTCAATTCCAAGATGATCCTTCTCAAGGTGATGATACAAATGCATTGTCACCTTTACGTTTAATGTCAGAATCATTTATTTCCAGTTGGTGGTGTAAGAATGTTTGCAACAGTATGGCGATTTTTCCTAGCCATGCATGAATGAAAGCATATCACTCGCCTTTAGGTGTTTTTCTAATACATTGATATTTGCATCTTCCTTCCTAGCCTGCATGTTTGACTATCTTACAGGCTGCATGTAATAAGTATCACATCAGGGCCCTTCTTCTACTCAATTCACAACTGTTCTATCACGACATAGATAAGAAAGCTGCATCTGCTTTTGTTGTGTAGTGGTAATCAGGTTTACCTGACGTGTGAAAGCCCCATGCTTTGAAAGTACACAGTAACAAAGAAACCGATGACATTTATAATAAGGTGTCATGTGTGTCTCTTACTTTGCACAAAAAGTGCCAGAGATGACTTCATTTGCAGTCACTTGAAAAGTAGGGATTCTCCAATAAATGGTAAATGGTTGAAACAAATCTGAAGAAATGCATGACATACCTGTGTGTGTGTGTGTATGCATGTATGTATATATAGGGAGAGAGAGAGCGTCAATATAAACAGACTTTATTTCAATCAAGCTGTCTTTTCTATCCTTCAGGAGCAGAATGTTCTGATCATCAGCGCTCCAGAATGTAGTGTTTTCTTGGCAAGCATCACATATTGTGATGTGTTAGCTAAAAGTTCCATATCCTAGAGACTGATATATTCCTCTGTACTTGTACCTTGGGGATTCATCAAAACCTGGCATCATAAGCAGCTTTCTACTGCCACAGACTGGACAGCGAAACAATTTAAAATATCCCAGAAAAAGAAAATAAGCATGCTTAATCAGAGCTTTCTGGAAAGGAAGGACATTTGAGCAAGTGAGGAATAAGCACTGCTTTTGTTAATTTGCATAGGCAGAATGGAGACTTCTGGGAAAAGGCCGAAATTACAGTCACAGAAAATGGCTGCATCTATAGAGAACGCTAAGAAGTGTTGGCAGCTTTTCCTCTGACCCTGACCACTTTTACAAGCAATCCTATGATAGTCAGCAGGACCCACCCTAAAAAGGAAGGGGCATCCACTTGGACCCTTTCCACCTTTTCTAAATCTCGCCTGATTGAGCACTGATTGAGCAGATAAGCACATGTCATTCTCATTTCAGAAAGGTATTGGTTAGCTTGCTGCTAGCAGCTCAGTTATGTTATGATGTTAGAGGCTATGCAAGGAATGCTTTAGTCCAGCGATATGCAGTTTTTATTGCGCCTTGCATTCAGCAGGAAGATCTTTAGCTTGAATCTGTGGCCTAGGTATTCACCTTGGTATTTCTTTTGGCACAAAGTGAAGGAGTATTTGAGAGAAAATGCACAATGTGTTTCTTATGTTGTTATGAACAACTTGTTACTCTTTCTCATTAAGCTTCTGCCACTGCAGAAATATATAAATAAGGGCTGACTTCCTGTAAGACGTGTCCAAAGCTGGGACGGAATAAAAGGAGACACTTGTAAATGATAGTGCTATCGTTTGAGAAAGGGTAAGTTGAGACTGACTTTCATGCGTTTTCACAGACCAAGCATCATAAAGATACCAGCATGATCTTCATTGCGGGCTTAGAGCCGGTATTAGCTTTTGAGAGGTAAGAGGATTTTGAGGGCTCGTTGGTCTAGGGGTATGATTCTCGCTTTGGGTGCGAGAGGTCCCGGGTTCAAATCCCGGACGAGCCCTTTTCTTGGTACTCTTTTCAAGTTGTTTTGAAGTTTGCGTTTCAAAACCAACATCAATTTTTTCTTTGCAGTAGTGGATAATTCTTTGCTAGAGTCTCATGCTTCAGCCCTGCCCAGTCTGAGCTAATACCAAACATCTGGTCTTGCATGGCATGTACGAGCGTTCAGCTAGGGATGTCGGGCAGGTTGCATGAAAGAAATCTAAAGCCAGAGGCCCATGGAATAGCCAGTTCGGAGCAGTTTCATTACAGAAAAATCAACTGTAGGTATCTGTTTCTGTAGTGTAGTGGTTATCACGTTCGCCTCACACGCGAAAGGTCCCTGGTTCGAAACCGGGCAGAAACAGTTGTTATATTGTGTTGGCTACAATGTTGATAGGTGCCGTTTTGCCATGGAATTGTCCAAGCCCTGAAGATTATTTCATGCAATCTCGTTCCAAGAAAGGGAATTCTCTCAAAACACTAAAGTAATCGGCGTGTGGATGTATCTGTTGGTTCTCAGACCTTGCTTTCAAAAGAGCCCTGCAATCGGTTCACTGCTCACCTAGAACAAGCATTAACATGGAGAATTGTTGGCACCAACAGGAATCTTATTTTAGTGGAGTGTTTCTGGCTTTGAGTGCAGAGGCCCTCGGCTCAATTCCAAGATGATCCTTCTCAAGGTGATGATACAAATGCATTGTCACCTTTACGTTTAATGTCAGAATCATTTATTTCCAGTTGGTGGTGTAAGAATGTTTGCAACAGTATGGCGATTTTTCCTAGCCATGCATGAATGAAAGCATATCACTCGCCTTTAGGTGTTTTTCTAATACATTGATATTTGCATCTTCCTTCTTAGCCTGCATGTTTGACTATCTTACAGGCTGCATGTAATAAGTATCACATCAGGGCCCTTCTTCTACTCAATTCACAACTGTTCTATCACGACATAGATAAGAAAGCTGCATCTGCTTTTGTTGTGTAGTGGTAATCAGGTTTACCTGACGTGTGAAAGCCCCATGCTTTGAAAGTACACAGTAACAAAGAAACCGATGACTTTTATAAAAAGGTGTCATGTGTGTCTCTTACTTTGCACAAAAAGTGCCAGAGATGGCTTCATTTGCAGTCACTTGAAAAGTAGGGATTCTCCAATAAATGGTAAATGGTTTAAACAAATCTGAAGAAATGCATGACATACCTGTGTGTGTGTGTGTACGCATGTATGTATATATAGGGAGAGAGAGAGCGTCAATATAAACAGACTTTATTTCAATCAAGCTGTCTTTTCTATCCTTCAGGAGCAGAATGTTCTGATCATCAGCGCTCCAGAATGTAGTGTTTTCTTGGCAAGCATCACATATTGTGATGTGTTAGCTAAAAGTTCCATATCCTAGAGACTGATATATTCCTCTGTACTTGTACCTTGGGGATTCATCAAAACCTGGCATCATAAGCAGCTTTCTACTGCCACAGACTGGACAGCGAAACAATTTAAAATATCCCAGAAAAAGAAAATAAGCATGCTTAATCAGAGCTTTCTGGACAGGAAGGACATTTGAGCAAGTGAGGAATAAGCACTGCTTTTGTTAATTTGCATAGGCAGAATAGAGACTTCTGGGAAAAGGCCGAAATTACAGTCACAGAAAATGGCTGCATCTATAGAGAACGCTAAGAAGTGTTGGCAGCTTTTCCTCTGACCCTGACCACTTTTACAAGCAATCCTATGATAGTCAGCAGGACCCACCCTAAAAAGGAAGGGGCATCCACTTGGACCCTTTCCACCTTTTCTAAATCTCGCCTGATTGAGCACTGATTGAGCAGATAAGCACATGTCATTCTCATTTCAGAAAGGTATTGGTTAGCTTGCTGCTAGCAGCTCAGTTATGTTATGATGTTAGAGGCTATGCAAGGAATGCTTTAGTCCAGCGATATGCATTTTTTATTGCGCCTTGCATTCAGCAGGAAGATCTTTAGCTTGAATCTGTGGCCTAGGTATTCACCTTGGTATTTCTTTTGGCACAAAGTGAAGGAGTATTTAAGAGAAAATGCACAATGTGTTTCTTATGTTGTTATGAACAACTTGTTACTCTTTCTCATTAAGCTTCAGCCACTGAAGAAATATATAAATAAGGGCTGACTTCCTGTAAGACGTGTCCAAAGCTGGGACGGAATAAAAGGAGACACTTGTAAATGATAGTGCTATCGTTTGAGAAAGGGTAAGTTGAGACTGACTTTCATGCGTATTCACAGACCAAGCATCATAAAGATACCAGCATGATCTTCATTGCGGGCTTAGAGCCGGTATTAGCTTTTGAGAGGTAAGAGGATTTTGAGGGCTCGTTGGTCTAGGGGTATGATTCTCGCTTTGGG
The DNA here is from genome assembly GCF_964204655.1 of Triturus cristatus. NCBI lineage: Eukaryota > Metazoa > Chordata > Amphibia > Caudata > Salamandridae > Triturus > Triturus cristatus. The sequence goes on along the minus strand of NC_140591.1, from coordinate 738,280,295 downwards.
TGCGAGAGGTCCCGGGTTCAAATCCCGGACGAGCCCTTTTCTTGGTACTCTTTTCAAGTTGTTTTGAAGTTTGCGTTTCAAAACCAACATCAATTTTTTCTTTGCAGTAGTGGATAATTCTTTGCTAGAGTCTCATGCTTCAGCCCTGCCCAGTCTGAGCTAATACCAAACATCTGGTCTTGCATGGCATGTACGAGCGTTCAGCTAGGGATGTCGGGCAGGTTGCATGAAAGAAATCTAAAGCCAGAGGCCCATGGAATAGCCAGTTCGGAGCAGTTTCATTACAGAAAAATCAACTGTAGGTATCTGTTTCTGTAGTGTAGTGGTTATCACGTTCGCCTCACACGCGAAAGGTCCCCGGTTCGAAACCGGGCAGAAACAGTTGTTATATTGTGTTGGCTACAATGTTGATAGGTGCCGTTTTGCCATGGAATTGTCCAAGCCCTGAAGATTATTTCATGCAATCTCGTTCCAAGAAAGGGAATTCTCTCAAAACACTAAAGTAATCGGCGTGTGGATGTATCTGTTGGTTCTCAGACCTTGCTTTCAAAAGAGCCCTGCAATCGGTTCACTGCTCACCTAGAACAAGCATTAACATGGAGAATTGTTGGCACCAACAGGAATCTTATTTTAGTGGAGTGTTTCTGGCTTTGAGTGCAGAGGCCCTCGGCTCAATTCCAAGATGATCCTTCTCAAGGTGATGATACAAATGCATTGTCACCTTTACGTTTAATGTCAGAATCATTTATTTCCAGTTGGTGGTGTAAGAATGTTTGCAACAGTATGGCGATTTTTCCTAGCCATGCATGAATGAAAGCATATCACTCGCCTTTAGGTGTTTTTCTAATACATTGATATTTGCATCTTCCTTCCTAGCCTGCATGTTTGACTATCTTACAGGCTGCATGTAATAAGTATCACATCAGGGCCCTTCTTCTACTCAATTCACAACTGTTCTATCACGACATAGATAAGAAAGCTGCATCTGCTTTTGTTGTGTAGTGGTAATCAGGTTTACCTGACGTGTGAAAGCCCCATGCTTTGAAAGTACACAGTAACAAAGAAACCGATGACTTTTATAAAAAGGTGTCATGTGCGTCTCTTACTTTGCACAAAAAGTGCCAGAGATGACTTCATTTGCAGTCACTTGAAAAGTAGGGATTCTCCAATAAATGGTAAATGGTTGAAACAAATCTGAAGAAATGCATGACATACCTGTGTGTGTGTGTGTACGCATGTATGTATATATAGGGAGAGAGAGAGCGTCAATATAAACAGACTTTATTTCAATCAAGCTGTCTTTTCTATCCTTCAGGAGCAGAATGTTCTGATCATCAGCGCTCCAGAATGTAGTGTTTTCTTGGCAAGCATCACATATTGTGATGTGTTAGCTAAAAGTTCCATATCCTAGAGACTGATATATTCCTCTGTACTTGTACCTTGGGGATTCATCAAAACCTGGCATCATAAGCAGCTTTCTACTGCCACAGACTGGACAGCGAAACAATTTAAAATATCCCAGAAAAAGAAAATAAGCATGCTTAATCAGAGCTTTCTGGACAGGAAGGACCTTTGAGCAAGTGAGGAATAAGCACTGCTTTTGTTAATTTGCATAGGCAGAATAGAGACTTCTGGGAAAAGGCCGAAATTACAGTCACAGAAAATGGCTGCATCTATAGAGAACGCTAAGAAGTGTTGGCAGCTTTTCCTCTGACCCTGACCACTTTTACAAGCAATCCTATGATAGTCAGCAGGACCCACCCTAAAAAGGAAGGGGCATCCACTTGGACCCTTTCCACCTTTTCTAAATCTCGCCTGATTGAGCACTGATTGAGCAGATAAGCACATGTCATTCTCATTTCAGAAAGGTATTGGTTAGCTTGCTGCTAGCAGCTCAGTTATGTTATGATGTTAGAGGCTATGCAAGGAATGCTTTAGTCCAGCGATATGCAGTTTTTATTGCGCCTTGCATTCAGCAGGAAGATCTTTAGCTTGAATCTGTGGCCTAGGTATTCACCTTGGTATTTCTTTTGGCACAAAGTGAAGGAGTATTTAAGAGAAAATGCACAATGTGTTTCTTATGTTGTTATGAACAACTTGTTACTCTTTCTCATTAAGCTTCAGCCACTGAAGAAATATATAAATAAGGGCTGACTTCCTGTAAGACGTGTCCAAAGCTGGGACGGAATAAAAGGAGACACTTGTAAATGATAGTGCTATCGTTTGAGAAAGGGTAAGTTGAGACTGACTTTCATGCGTATTCACAGACCAAGCATCATAAAGATACCAGCATGATCTTCATTGCGGGCTTAGAGCCGGTATTAGCTTTTGAGAGGTAAGAGGATTTTGAGGGCTCGTTGGTCTAGGGGTATGATTCTCGCTTTGGGTGCGAGAGGTCCCGGGTTCAAATCCCGGACGAGCCCTTTTCTTGGTACTCTTTTCAAGTTGTTTTGAAGTTTGCGTTTCAAAACCAACATCAATTTTTTCTTTGCAGTAGTGGATAATTCTTTGCTAGAGTCTCATGCTTCAGCCCTGCCCAGTCTGAGCTAATACCAAACATCTGGTCTTGCATGGCATGTACGAGCGTTCAGCTAGGGATGTCGGGCAGGTTGCATGAAAGAAATCTAAAGCCAGAGGCCCATGGAATAGCCAGTTCGGAGCAGTTTCATTACAGAAAAATCAACTGTAGGTATCTGTTTCTGTAGTGTAGTGGTTATCACGTTCGCCTCACACGCGAAAGGTCCCCGGTTCGAAACCGGGCAGAAACAGTTGTTATATTGTGTTGGCTACAATGTTGATAGGTTCCGTTTTGCCATGGAATTGTCCAAGCCCTGAAGATTATTTCATGCAATCTCGTTCCAAGAAAGGGAATTCTCTCAAAACACTAAAGTAATCGGCGTGTGGATGTATCTGTTGGTTCTCAGACCTTGCTTTCAAAAGAGCCCTGCAATCGGTTCACTGCTCACCTAGAACAAGCATTAACATGGAGAATTGTTGGCACCAACAGGAATCTTATTTTAGTGGAGTGTTTCTGGCTTTGAGTGCAGAGGCCCTCGGCTCAATTCCAAGATGATCCTTCTCAAGGTGATGATACAAATGCATTGTCACCTTTACGTTTAATGTCAGAATCATTTATTTCCAGTTGGTGGTGTAAGAATGTTTGCAACAGTATGGCGATTTTTCCTAGCCATGCATGAATGAAAGCATATCACTCGCCTTTAGGTGTTTTTCTAATACATTGATATTTGCATCTTCCTTCTTAGCCTGCATGTTTGACTATCTTACAGGCTGCATGTAATAAGTATCACATCAGGGCCCTTCTTCTACTCAATTCACAACTGTTCTATCACGACATAGATAAGAAAGCTGCATCTGCTTTTGTTGTGTAGTGGTAATCAGGTTTACCTGACGTGTGAAAGCCCCATGCTTTGAAAGTACACAGTAACAAAGAAACCGATGACTTTTATAAAAAGGTGTCATGTGTGTCTCTTACTTTGCACAAAAAGTGCCAGAGATGGCTTCATTTGCAGTCACTTGAAAAGTAGGGATTCTCCAATAAATGGTAAATGGTTTAAACAAATCTGAAGAAATGCATGACATACCTGTGTGTGTGTGTGTACGCATGTATGTATATATAGGGAGAGAGAGAGCGTCAATATAAACAGACTTTATTTCAATCAAGCTGTCTTTTCTATCCTTCAGGAGCAGAATGTTCTGATCATCAGCGCTCCAGAATGTAGTGTTTTCTTGGCAAGCATCACATATTGTGATGTGTTAGCTAAAAGTTCCATATCCTAGAGACTGATATATTCCTCTGTACTTGTACCTTGGGGATTCATCAAAACCTGGCATCATAAGCAGCTTTCTACTGCCACAGACTGGACAGCGAAACAATTTAAAATATCCCAGAAAAAGAAAATAAGCATGCTTAATCAGAGCTTTCTGGACAGGAAGGACATTTGAGCAAGTGAGGAATAAGCACTGCTTTTGTTAATTTGCATAGGCAGAATAGAGACTTCTGGGAAAAGGCCGAAATTACAGTCACAGAAAATGGCTGCATCTATAGAGAACGCTAAGAAGTGTTGGCAGCTTTTCCTCTGACCCTGGCCACTTTTACAAGCAATCCTATGATAGTCAGCAGGACCCACCCTAAAAAGGAAGGGGCATCCACTTGGACCCTTTCCACCTTTTCTAAATCTCGCCTGATCGAGCACTGATTGAGCAGATAAGCACATGTCATTCTCATTTCAGAAAGGTATTGGTTAGCTTGCTGCTAGCAGCTCAGTTATGTTATGATGTTAGAGGCTATGCAAGGAATGCTTTAGTCCAGCGATATGCAGTTTTTATTGCGCCTTGCATTCAGCAGGAAGATCTTTAGCTTGAATCTGTGGCCTAGGTATTCACCTTGGTATTTCTTTTGGCACAAAGTGAAGGAGTATTTAAGAGAAAATGCACAATGTGTTTCTTATGTTGTTATGAACAACTTGTTACTCTTTCTCATTAAGCTTCAGCCACTGAAGAAATATATAAATAAGGGCTGACTTCCTGTAAGACGTGTCCAAAGCTGGGACGGAATAAAAGGAGACACTTGTAAATGATAGTGCTATCGTTTGAGAAAGGGTAAGTTGAGACTGACTTTCATGCGTATTCACAGACCAAGCATCATAAAGATACCAGCATGATCTTCATTGCGGGCTTAGAGCCAGTATTAGCTTTTGAGAGGTAAGAGGATTTTGAGGGCTCGTTGGTCTAGGGGTATGATTCTCGCTTTGGGTGCGAGAGGTCCCGGGTTCAAATCCCGGACGAGCCCTTTTCTTGGTACTCTTTTCAAGTTGTTTTGAAGTTTGCGTTTCAAAACCAACATCAATTTTTTCTTTGCAGTAGTGGATAATTCTTTGCTAGAGTCTCATGCTTCAGCCCTGCCCAGTCTGAGCTAATACCAAACATCTGGTCTTGCATGGCATGTACGAGCGTTCAGCTAGGGATGTCGGGCAGGTTGCATGAAAGAAATCTAAAGCCAGAGGCCCATGGAATAGCCAGTTCGGAGCAGTTTCATTACAGAAAAATCAACTGTAGGTATCTGTTTCTGTAGTGTAGTGGTTATCACGTTCGCCTCACACGCGAAAGGTCCCCGGTTCGAAACCGGGCAGAAACAGTTGTTATATTGTGTTGGCTACAATGTTGATAGGTGCCGTTTTGCCATGGAATTGTCCAAGCCCTGAAGATTATTTCATGCAATCTCGTTCCAAGAAAGGGAATTCTCTCAAAACACTAAAGTAATCGGCGTGTGGATGTATCTGTTGGTTCTCAGACCTTGCTTTCAAAAGAGCCCTGCAATCGGTTCACTGCTCACCTAGAACAAGCATTAACATGGAGAATTGTTGGCACCAACAGGAATCTTATTTTAGTGGAGTGTTTCTGGCTTTGAGTGCAGAGGCCCTCGGCTCAATTCCAAGATGATCCTTCTCAAGGTGATGATACAAATGCATTGTCACCTTTACGTTTAATGTCAGAATCATTTATTTCCAGTTGGTGGTGTAAGAATGTTTGCAACAGTATGGCGATTTTTCCTAGCCATGCATGAATGAAAGCATATCACTCGCCTTTAGGTGTTTTTCTAATACATTGATATTTGCATCTTCCTTCCTAGCCTGCATGTTTGACTATCTTACAGGCTGCATGTAATAAGTATCACATCAGGGCCCTTCTTCTACTCAATTCACAACTGTTCTATCACGACATAGATAAGAAAGCTGCATCTGCTTTTGTTGTGTAGTGGTAATCAGGTTTACCTGACGTGTGAAAGCCCCATGCTTTGAAAGTACACAGTAACAAAGAAACCGATGACTTTTATAAAAAGGTGTCATGTGCGTCTCTTACTTTGCACAAAAAGTGCCAGAGATGACTTCATTTGCAGTCACTTGAAAAGTAGGGATTCTCCAATAAATGGTAAATGGTTGAAACAAATCTGAAGAAATGCATGACATACCTGTGTGTGTGTGTGTACGCATGTATGTATATATAGGGAGAGAGAGAGCGTCAATATAAACAGACTTTATTTCAATCAAGCTGTCTTTTCTATCCTTCAGGAGCAGAATGTTCTGATCATCAGCGCTCCAGAATGTAGTGTTTTCTTGGCAAGCATCACATATTGTGATGTGTTAGCTAAAAGTTCCATATCCTAGAGACTGATATATTCCTCTGTACTTGTACCTTGGGGATTCATCAAAACCTGGCATCATAAGCAGCTTTCTACTGCCACAGACTGGACAGCGAAACAATTTAAAATATCCCAGAAAAAGAAAATAAGCATGCTTAATCAGAGCTTTCTGGACAGGAAGGACCTTTGAGCAAGTGAGGAATAAGCACTGCTTTTGTTAATTTGCATAGGCAGAATAGAGACTTCTGGGAAAAGGCCGAAATTACAGTCACAGAAAATGGCTGCATCTATAGAGAACGCTAAGAAGTGTTGGCAGCTTTTCCTCTGACCCTGACCACTTTTACAAGCAATCCTATGATAGTCAGCAGGACCCACCCTAAAAAGGAAGGGGCATCCACTTGGACCCTTTCCACCTTTTCTAAATCTCGCCTGATTGAGCACTGATTGAGCAGATAAGCACATGTCATTCTCATTTCAGAAAGGTATTGGTTAGCTTGCTGCTAGCAGCTCAGTTATGTTATGATGTTAGAGGCTATGCAAGGAATGCTTTAGTCCAGCGATATGCAGTTTTTATTGCGCCTTGCATTCAGCAGGAAGATCTTTAGCTTGAATCTGTGGCCTAGGTATTCACCTTGGTATTTTTTTTGGCACAAAGTGAAGGAGTATTTGAGAGAAAATGCACAATGTGTTTCTTATGTTGTTATGAACAACTTGTTACTCTTTCTCATTAAGCTTCAGCCACTGCAGAAATATATAAATAAGGGCTGACTTCCTGTAAGACGTGTCCAAAGCTGGGACGGAATAAAAGGAGACACTTGTAAATGATAGTGCTATCGTTTGAGAAAGGGTAAGTTGAGACTGACTTTCATGCGTATTCACAGACCAAGCATCATAAAGATACCAGCATGATCTTCATTGCGGGCTTAGAGCCAGTATTAGCTTTTGAGAGGTAAGAGGATTTTGAGGGCTCGTTGGTCTAGGGGTATGATTCTCGCTTTGGGTGCGAGAGGTCCCGGGTTCAAATCCCGGACGAGCCCTTTTCTTGGTACTCTTTTCAAGTTGTTTTGAAGTTTGCGTTTCAAAACCAACATCAATTTTTTCTTTGCAGTAGTGGATAATTCTTTGCTAGAGTCTCATGCTTCAGCCCTGCCCAGTCTGAGCTAATACCAAACATCTGGTCTTGCATGGCATGTACGAGCGTTCAGCTAGGGATGTCGGGCAGGTTGCATGAAAGAAATCTAAAGCCAGAGGCCCATGGAATAGCCAGTTCGGAGCAGTTTCATTACAGAAAAATCAACTGTAGGTATCTGTTTCTGTAGTGTAGTGGTTATCACGTTCGCCTCACACGCGAAAGGTCCCCGGTTCGAAACCGGGCAGAAACAGTTGTTATATTGTGTTGGCTACAATGTTGATAGGTGCCGTTTTGCCATGGAATTGTCCAAGCCCTGAAGATTATTTCATGCAATCTCGTTCCAAGAAAGGGAATTCTCTCAAAACACTAAAGTAATCGGCGTGTGGATGTATCTGTTGGTTCTCAGACCTTGCTTTCAAAAGAGCCCTGCAATCGGTTCACTGCTCACCTAGAACAAGCATTAACATGGAGAATTGTTGGCACCAACAGGAATCTTATTTTAGTGGAGTGTTTCTGGCTTTGAGTGCAGAGGCCCTCGGCTCAATTCCAAGATGATCCTTCTCAAGGTGATGATACAAATGCATTGTCACCTTTACGTTTAATGTCAGAATCATTTATTTCCAGTTGGTGGTGTAAGAATGTTTGCAACAGTATGGCGATTTTTCCTAGCCATGCATGAATGAAAGCATATCACTCGCCTTTAGGTGTTTTTCTAATACATTGATATTTGCATCTTCCTTCCTAGCCTGCATGTTTGACTATCTTACAGGCTGCATGTAATAAGTATCACATCAGGGCCCTTCTTCTACTCAATTCACAACTGTTCTATCACGACATAGATAAGAAAGCTGCATCTGCTTTTGTTGTGTAGTGGTAATCAGGTTTACCTGACGTGTGAAAGCCCCATGCTTTGAAAGTACACAGTAACAAAGAAACCGATGACTTTTATAAAAAGGTGTCATGTGCGTCTCTTACTTTGCACAAAAAGTGCCAGAGATGACTTCATTTGCAGTCACTTGAAAAGTAGGGATTCTCCAATAAATGGTAAATGGTTGAAACAAATCTGAAGAAATGCATGACATACCTGTGTGTGTGTGTGTACGCATGTATGTATATATAGGGAGAGAGAGAGCGTCAATATAAACAGACTTTATTTCAATCAAGCTGTCTTTTCTATCCTTCAGGAGCAGAATGTTCTGATCATCAGCGCTCCAGAATGTAGTGTTTTCTTGGCAAGCATCACATATTGTGATGTGTTAGCTAAAAGTTCCATATCCTAGAGACTGATATATTCCTCTGTACTTGTACCTTGGGGATTCATCAAAACCTGGCATCATAAGCAGCTTTCTACTGCCACAGACTGGACAGCGAAACAATTTAAAATATCCCAGAAAAAGAAAATAAGCATGCTTAATCAGAGCTTTCTGGACAGGAAGGACCTTTGAGCAAGTGAGGAATAAGCACTGCTTTTGTTAATTTGCATAGGCAGAATAGAGACTTCTGGGAAAAGGCCGAAATTACAGTCACAGAAAATGGCTGCATCTATAGAGAACGCTAAGAAGTGTTGGCAGCTTTTCCTCTGACCCTGACCACTTTTACAAGCAATCCTATGATAGTCAGCAGGACCCACCCTAAAAAGGAAGGGGCATCCACTTGGACCCTTTCCACCTTTTCTAAATCTCGCCTGATTGAGCACTGATTGAGCAGATAAGCACATGTCATTCTCATTTCAGAAAGGTATTGGTTAGCTTGCTGCTAGCAGCTCAGTTATGTTATGATGTTAGAGGCTATGCAAGGAATGCTTTAGTCCAGCGATATGCAGTTTTTATTGCGCCTTGCATTCAGCAGGAAGATCTTTAGCTTGAATCTGTGGCCTAGGTATTCACCTTGGTATTTCTTTTGGCACAAAGTGAAGGAGTATTTGAGAGAAAATGCACAATGTGTTTCTTATGTTGTTATGAACAACTTGTTACTCTTTCTCATTAAGCTTCAGCCACTGCAGAAATATATAAATAAGGGCTGACTTCCTGTAAGACGTGTCCAAAGCTGGGACGGAATAAAAGGAGACACTTGTAAATGATAGTGCTATCGTTTGAGAAAGGGTAAGTTGAGACTGACTTTCATGCGTTTTCACAGACCAAGCATCATAAAGATACCAGCATGATCTTCATTGCGGGATTAGAGCCGGTATTAGCTTTTGAGAGGTAAGAGGATTTTGAGGGCTCGTTGGTCTAGGGGTATGATTCTCGCTTTGGGTGCGAGAGGTCCCGGGTTCAAATCCCGGACGAGCCCTTTTCTTGGTACTCTTTTCAAGTTGTTTTGAAGTTTGCGTTTCAAAACCAACATCAATTTTTTCTTTGCAGTAGTGGATAATTCTTTGCTAGAGTCTCATGCTTCAGCCCTGCCCAGTCTGAGCTAATACCAAACATCTGGTCTTGCATGGCATGTACGAGCGTTCAGCTAGGGATGTCGGGCAGGTTGCATGAAAGAAATCTAAAGCCAGAGGCCCATGGAATAGCCAGTTCGGAGCAGTTTCATTACAGAAAAATCAACTGTAGGTATCTGTTTCTGTAGTGTAGTGGTTATCACGTTTGCCTCACACGCGAAAGGTCCCCGGTTCGAAACCGGGCAGAAACAGTTGTTATATTGTGTTGGCTACAATGTTGATAGGTGCCGTTTTGCCATGGAATTGTCCAAGCCCTGAAGATTATTTCATGCAATCTCGTTCCAAGAAAGGGAATTCTCTCAAAACACTAAAGTAATCGGCGTGTGGATGTATCTGTTGGTTCTCAGACCTTGCTTTCAAAAGAGCCCTGCAATCGGTTCACTGCTCACCTAGAACAAGCATTAACATGGAGAATTGTTGGCACCAACAGGAATCTTATTTTAGTGGAGTGTTTCTGGCTTTGAGTGCAGAGGCCCTCGGCTCAATTCCAAGATGATCCTTCTCAAGGTGATGATACAAATGCATTGTCACCTTTACGTTTAATGTCAGAATCATTTATTTCCAGTTGGTGGTGTAAGAATGTTTGCAACAGTATGGCGATTTTTCCTAGCCATGCATGAATGAAAGCATATCACTCGCCTTTAGGTGTTTTTCTAATACATTGATATTTGCATCTTCCTTCCTAGCCTGCATGTTTGACTATCTTACAGGCTGCATGTAATAAGTATCACATCAGGGCCCTTCTTCTACTCAATTCACAACTGTTCTATCACGACATAGATAAGAAAGCTGCATCTGCTTTTGTTGTGTAGTGGTAATCAGGTTTACCTGACGTGTGAAAGCCCCATGCTTTGAAAGTACACAGTAACAAAGAAACCGATGACATTTATAATAAGGTGTCATGTGTGTCTCTTACTTTGCACAAAAAGTGCCAGAGATGACTTCATTTGCAGTCACTTGAAAAGTAGGGATTCTCCAATAAATGGTAAATGGTTGAAACAAATCTGAAGAAATGCATGACATACCTGTGTGTGTGTGTGTATGCATGTATGTATATATAGGGAGAGAGAGAGCGTCAATATAAACAGACTTTATTTCAATCAAGCTGTCTTTTCTATCCTTCAGGAGCAGAATGTTCTGATCATCAGCGCTCCAGAATGTAGTGTTTTCTTGGCAAGCATCACATATTGTGATGTGTTAGCTAAAAGTTCCATATCCTAGAGACTGATATATTCCTCTGTACTTGTACCTTGGGGATTCATCAAAACCTGGCATCATAAGCAGCGTTCTACTGCCACAGACTGGACAGCGAAACAATTTAAAATATCCCAGAAAAAGAAAATAAGCATGCTTAATCAGAGCTTTCTGGACAGGAAGGACATTTGAGCAAGTGAGGAATAAGCACTGCTTTTGTTAATTTGCATAGGCAGAATAGAGACTTCTGAGAAAAGGCCGAAATTACAGTCACAGAAAATGGCTGCATCTATAGAGAACGCTAAGAAGTGTTGGCAGCTTTTCCTCTGACCCTGGCCACTTTTACAAGCAATCCTATGATAGTCAGCAGGACCCACCCTAAAAAGGAAGGGGCATCCACTTGGACCCTTTCCACCTTTTCTAAATCTCGCCTGATTGAGCACTGATTGAGCAGATAAGCACATGTCATTCTCATTTCAGAAAGGTATTGGTTAGCTTGCTGCTAGCAGCTCAGTTATGTTATGATGTTAGAGGCTATGCAAGGAATGCTTTAGTCCAGCGATATGCAGTTTTTATTGCGCCTTGCCTTCACCAGGAAGATCTTTAGCTTGAATCTGTGGCCTAGGTATTCACCTTGGTATTTCTTTTGGCACAAAGTGAAGGAGTATTTGAGAGAAAATGCACAATGTGTTTCTTATGTTGTTATGAACAACTTGTTACTCTTTCTCATTAAGCTTCAGCCACTGCAGAAATATATAAATAAGGGCTGACTTCCTGTAAGACGTGTCCAAAGCTGGGACGGAATAAAAGGAGACACTTGTAAATGATAGTGCTATCGTTTGAGAAAGGGTAAGTTGAGACTGACTTTCATGCGTATTCACAGACCAAGCATCATAAAGATACCAGCATGATCTTCATTGCGGGCTTAGAGCCGGTATTAGCTTTTGAGAGGTAAGAGGATTTTGAGGGCTCGTTGGTCTAGGGGTATGATTCTCGCTTTGGGTGCGAGAGGTCCCGGGTTCAAATCCCGGACGAGCCCTTTTCTTGGTACTCTTTTCAAGTTGTTTTGAAGTTTGCGTTTCAAAACCAACATCAATTTTTTCTTTGCAGTAGTGGATAATTCTTTGCTAGAGTCTCATGCTTCAGCCCTGCCCAGTCTGAGCTAATACCAAACATCTGGTCTTGCATGGCATGTACGAGCGTTCAGCTAGGGATGTCGGGCAGGTTGCATGAAAGAAATCTAAAGCCAGAGGCCCATGGAATAGCCAGTTCGGAGCAGTTTCATTACAGAAAAATCAACTGTAGGTATCTGTTTCTGTAGTGTAGTGGTTATCACGTTCGCCTCACACGCGAAAGGTCCCCGGTTCGAAACCGGGCAGAAACAGTTGTTATATTGTGTTGGCTACAATGTTGATAGGTGCCGTTTTGCCATGGAATTGTCCAAGCCCTGAAGATTATTTCATGCAATCTCGTTCCAAGAAAGGGAATTCTCTCAAAACACTAAAGTAATCGGCGTGTGGATGTATCTGTTGGTTCTCAGACCTTGCTTTCAAAAGAGCCCTGCAATCGGTTCACTGCTCACCAGGAACAAGCATTAACATGGAGAATTGTTGGCACCAACAGGAATCTTATTTTAGTGGAGTGTTTCTGGCTTTGAGTGCAGAGGCCCTCGGCTCAATTCCAAGATGATCCTTCTCAAAGTGATGATACAAATGCATTGTCACCTTTACGTTTAATGTCAGAATCATTTATTTCCAGTTGGTGGTGTAAGAATGTTTGCAACAGTATGGCGATTTTTCCTAGCCATGCATGAATGAAAGCATATCACTCGCCTTTAGGTGTTTTTCTAATACATTGATATTTGCATCTTCCTTCTTAGCCTGCATGTTTGACTATCTTACAGGCTGCATGTAATAAGTATCACATCAGGGCCCTTCTTCTACTCAATTCACAACTGTTCTATCACGACATAGATAAGAAAGCTGCATCTGCTTTTGTTGTGTAGTGGTAATCAGGTTTACCTGACGTGTGAAAGCCCCATGCTTTGAAAGTACACAGTAACAAAGAAACCGATGACTTTTATAAAAAGGTGTCATGTGTGTCTCTTACTTTGCACAAAAAGTGCCAGAGATGGCTTCATTTGCAGTCACTTGAAAAGTAGGGATTCTCCAATAAATGGTAAATGGTTTAAACAAATCTGAAGAAATGCATGACATACCTGTGTGTGTGTGTGTACGCATGTATGTATATATAGGGAGAGAGAGAGCGTCAATATAAACAGACTTTATTTCAATCAAGCTGTCTTTTCTATCCTTCAGGAGCAGAATGTTCTGATCATCAGCGCTCCAGAATGTAGTGTTTTCTTGGCAAGCATCACATATTGTGATGTGTTAGCTAAAAGTTCCATATCCTAGAGACTGATATATTCCTCTGTACTTGTACCTTGGGGATTCATCAAAACCTGGCATCATAAGCAGCTTTCTACTGCCACAGACTGGACAGCGAAACAATTTAAAATATCCCAGAAAAAGAAAATAAGCATGCTTAATCAGAGCTTTCTGGACAGGAAGGACATTTGAGCAAGTGAGGAATAAGCACTGCTTTTGTTAATTTGCATAGGCAGAATAGAGACTTCTGGGAAAAGGCCGAAATTACAGTCACAGAAAATGGCTGCATCTATAGAGAACGCTAAGAAGTGTTGGCAGCTTTTCCTCTGACCCTGACCACTTTTACAAGCAATCCTATGATAGTCAGCAGGACCCACCCTAAAAAGGAAGGGGCATCCACTTGGACCCTTTCCACCTTTTCTAAATCTCGCCTGATTGAGCACTGATTGAGCAGATAAGCACATGTCATTCTCATTTCAGAAAGGTATTGGTTAGCTTGCTGCTAGCAGCTCAGTTATGTTATGATGTTAGAGGCTATGCAAGGAATGCTTTAGTCCAGCGATATGCAGTTTTTATTGCGCCTTGCATTCAGCAGGAAGATCTTTAGCTTGAATCTGTGGCCTAGGTATTCACCTTGGTATTTCTTTTGGCACAAAGTGAAGGAGTATTTGAGAGAAAATGCACAATGTGTTTCTTATGTTGTTATGAACAACTTGTTACTCTTTCTCATTAAGCTTCAGCCACTGCAGAAATATATAAATAAGGGCTGACTTCCTGTAAGACGTGTCCAAAGCTGGGACGGAATAAAAGGAGACACTTGTAAATGATAGTGCTATCGTTTGAGAAAGGGTAAGTTGAGACTGACTTTCATGCGTTTTCACAGACCAAGCATCATAAAGATACCAGCATGATCTTCATTGCGGGCTTAGAGCCGGTATTAGCTTTTGAGAGGTAAGAGGATTTTGAGGGCTCGTTGGTCTAGGGGTATGATTCTCGCTTTGGGTGCGAGAGGTCCCGGGTTCAAATCCCGGACGAGCCCTTTTCTTGGTACTCTTTTCAAGTTGTTTTGAAGTTTGCGTTTCAAAACCAACATCAATTTTTTCTTTGCAGTAGTGGATAATTCTTTGCTAGAGTCTCATGCTTCAGCCCTGCCCAGTCTGAGCTAATACCAAACATCTGGTCTTGCATGGCATGTACGAGCGTTCAGCTAGGGATGTCGGGCAGGTTGCATGAAAGAAATCTAAAGCCAGAGGCCCATGGAATAGCCAGTTCGGAGCAGTTTCATTACAGAAAAATCAACTGTAGGTATCTGTTTCTGTAGTGTAGTGGTTATCACGTTCGCCTCACACGCGAAAGGTCCCTGGTTCGAAACCGGGCAGAAACAGTTGTTATATTGTGTTGGCTACAATGTTGATAGGTGCCGTTTTGCCATGGAATTGTCTAAGCCCTGAAGATTATTTCATGCAATCTCGTTCCAAGAAAGGGAATTCTCTCAAAACACTAAAGTAATCGGCGTGTGGATGTATCTGTTGGTTCTCAGACCTTGCTTTCAAAAGAGCCCTGCAATCGGTTCACTGCTCACCTAGAACAAGCATTAACATGGAGAATTGTTGGCACCAACAGGAATCTTATTTTAGTGGAGTGTTTCTGGCTTTGAGTGCAGAGGCCCTCGGCTCAATTCCAAGATGATCCTTCTCAAGGTGATGATACAAATGCATTGTCACCTTTACGTTTAATGTCAGAATCATTTATTTCCAGTTGGTGGTGTAAGAATGTTTGCAACAGTATGGCGATTTTTCCTAGCCATGCATGAATGAAAGCATATCACTCGCCTTTAGGTGTTTTTCTAATACATTGATATTTGCATCTTCCTTCTTAGCCTGCATGTTTGACTATCTTACAGGCTGCATGTAATAAGTATCACATCAGGGCCCTTCTTCTACTCAATTCACAACTGTTCTATCACGACATAGATAAGAAAGCTGCATCTGCTTTTGTTGTGTAGTGGTAATCAGGTTTACCTGACGTGTGAAAGCCCCATGCTTTGAAAGTACACAGTAACAAAGAAACCGATGACTTTTATAAAAAGGTGTCATGTGTGTCTCTTACTTTGCACAAAAAGTGCCAGAGATGGCTTCATTTGCAGTCACTTGAAAAGTAGGGATTCTCCAATAAATGGTAAATGGTTTAAACAAATCTGAAGAAATGCATGACATACCTGTGTGTGTGTGTGTACGCATGTATGTATATATAGGGAGAGAGAGAGCGTCAATATAAACAGACTTTATTTCAATCAAGCTGTCTTTTCTATCCTTCAGGAGCAGAATGTTCTGATCATCAGCGCTCCAGAATGTAGTGTTTTCTTGGCAAGCATCACATATTGTGATGTGTTAGCTAAAAGTTCCATATCCTAGAGACTGATATATTCCTCTGTACTTGTACCTTGGGGATTCATCAAAACCTGGCATCATAAGCAGCTTTCTACTGCCACAGACTGGACAGCGAAACAATTTAAAATATCCCAGAAAAAGAAAATAAGCATGCTTAATCAGAGCTTTCTGGACAGGAAGGACATTTGAGCAAGTGAGGAATAAGCACTGCTTTTGTTAATTTGCATAGGCAGAATAGAGACTTCTGGGAAAAGGCCGAAATTACAGTCACAGAAAATGGCTGCATCTATAGAGAACGCTAAGAAGTGTTGGCAGCTTTTCCTCTGACCCTGACCACTTTTACAAGCAATCCTATGATAGTCAGCAGGACCCACCCTAAAAAGGAAGGGGCATCCACTTGGACCCTTTCCACCTTTTCTAAATCTCGCCTGATTGAGCACTGATTGAGCAGATAAGCACATGTCATTCTCATTTCAGAAAGGTATTGGTTAGCTTGCTGCTAGCAGCTCAGTTATGTTATGATGTTAGAGGCTATGCAAGGAATGCTTTAGTCCAGCGATATGCAGTTTTTATTGCGCCTTGCATTCAGCAGGAAGATCTTTAGCTTGAATCTGTGGCCTAGGTATTCACCTTGGTATTTCTTTTGGCACAAAGTGAAGGAGTATTTGAGAGAAAATGCACAATGTGTTTCTTATGTTGTTATGAACAACTTGTTACTCTTTCTCATTAAGCTTCAGCCACTGCAGAAATATATAAATAAGGGCTGACTTCCTGTAAGACGTGTCCAAAGCTGGGACGGAATAAAAGGAGACACTTGTAAATGATAGTGCTATCGTTTGAGAAAGGGTAAGTTGAGACTGACTTTCATGCGTTTTCACAGACCAAGCATCATAAAGATACCAGCATGATCTTCATTGCGGGATTAGAGCCGGTATTAGCTTTTGAGAGGTAAGAGGATTTTGAGGGCTCGTTGGTCTAGGGGTATGATTCTCGCTTTGGGTGCGAGAGGTCCCGGGTTCAAATCCCGGACGAGCCCTTTTCTTGGTACTCTTTTCAAGTTGTTTTGAAGTTTGCGTTTCAAAACCAACATCAATTTTTTCTTTGCAGTAGTGGATAATTCTTTGCTAGAGTCTCATGCTTCAGCCCTGCCCAGTCTGAGCTAATACCAAACATCTGGTCTTGCATGGCATGTACGAGCGTTCAGCTAGGGATGTCGGGCAGGTTGCATGAAAGAAATCTAAAGCCAGAGGCCCATGGAATAGCCAGTTCGGAGCAGTTTCATTACAGAAAAATCAACTGTAGGTATCTGTTTCTGTAGTGTAGTGGTTATCACGTTTGCCTCACACGCGAAAGGTCCCCGGTTCGAAACCGGGCAGAAACAGTTGTTATATTGTGTTGGCTACAATGTTGATAGGTGCCGTTTTGCCATGGAATTGTCCAAGCCCTGAAGATTATTTCATGCAATCTCGTTCCAAGAAAGGGAATTCTCTCAAAACACTAAAGTAATCGGCGTGTGGATGTATCTGTTGGTTCTCAGACCTTGCTTTCAAAAGAGCCCTGCAATCGGTTCACTGCTCACCTAGAACAAGCATTAACATGGAGAATTGTTGGCACCAACAGGAATCTTATTTTAGTGGAGTGTTTCTGGCTTTGAGTGCAGAGGCCCTCGGCTCAATTCCAAGATGATCCTTCTCAAGGTGATGATACAAATGCATTGTCACCTTTACGTTTAATGTCAGAATCATTTATTTCCAGTTGGTGGTGTAAGAATGTTTGCAACAGTATGGCGATTTTTCCTAGCCATGCTTGAATGAAAGCATATCACTCGCCTTTAGGTGTTTTTCTAATACATTGATATTTGCATCTTCCTTCCTAGCCTGCATGTTTGACTATCTTACAGGCTGCATGTAATAAGTATCACATCAGGGCCCTTCTTCTACTCAATTCACAACTGTTCTATCACGACATAGATAAGAAAGCTGCATCTGCTTTTGTTGTGTAGTGGTAATCAGGTTTACCTGACGTGTGAAAGCCCCATGCTTTGAAAGTACACAGTAACAAAGAAACCGATGACATTTATAATAAGGTGTCATGTGTGTCTCTTACTTTGCACAAAAAGTGCCAGAGATGACTTCATTTGCAGTCACTTGAAAAGTAGGGATTCTCCAATAAATGGTAAATGGTTGAAACAAATCTGAAGAAATGCATGACATACCTGTGTGTGTGTGTGTATGCATGTATGTATATATAGGGAGAGAGAGAGCGTCAATATAAACAGACTTTATTTCAATCAAGCTGTCTTTTCTATCCTTCAGGAGCAGAATGTTCTGATCATCAGCGCTCCAGAATGTAGTGTTTTCTTGGCAAGCATCACATATTGTGATGTGTTAGCTAAAAGTTCCATATCCTAGAGACTGATATATTCCTCTGTACTTGTACCTTGGGGATTCATCAAAACCTGGCATCATAAGCAGCTTTCTACTGCCACAGACTGGACAGCGAAACAATTTAAAATATCCCAGAAAAAGAAAATAAGCATGCTTAATCAGAGCTTTCTGGACAGGAAGGACATTTGAGCAAGTGAGGAATAAGCACTGCTTTTGTTAATTTGCATAGGCAGAATAGAGACTTCTGAGAAAAGGCCGAAATTACAGTCACAGAAAATGGCTGCATCTATAGAGAACGCTAAGAAGTGTTGGCAGCTTTTCCTCTGACCCTGGCCACTTTTACAAGCAATCCTATGATAGTCAGCAGGACCCACCCTAAAAAGGAAGGGGCATCCACTTGGACCCTTTCCACCTTTTCTAAATCTCGCCTGATTGAGCACTGATTGAGCAGATAAGCACATGTCATTCTCATTTCAGAAAGGTATTGGTTAGCTTGCTGCTAGCAGCTCAGTTATGTTATGATGTTAGAGGCTATGCAAGGAATGCTTTAGTCCAGCGATATGCAGTTTTTATTGCGCCTTGCCTTCACCAGGAAGATCTTTAGCTTGAATCTGTGGCCTAGGTATTCACCTTGGTATTTCTTTTGGCACAAAGTGAAGGAGTATTTGAGAGAAAATGCACAATGTGTTTCTTATGTTGTTATGAACAACTTGTTACTCTTTCTCATTAAGCTTCAGCCACTGCAGAAATATATAAATAAGGGCTGACTTCCTGTAAGACGTGTCCAAAGCTGGGACGGAATAAAAGGAGACACTTGTAAATGATAGTGCTATCGTTTGAGAAAGGGTAAGTTGAGACTGACTTTCATGCGTATTCACAGACCAAGCATCATAAAGATACCAGCATGATCTTCATTGCGGGCTTAGAGCCGGTATTAGCTTTTGAGAGGTAAGAGGATTTTGAGGGCTCGTTGGTCTAGGGGTATGATTCTCGCTTTGGGTGCGAGAGGTCCCGGGTTCAAATCCCGGACGAGCCCTTTTCTTGGTACTCTTTTCAAGTTGTTTTGAAGTTTGCGTTTCAAAACCAACATCAATTTTTTCTTTGCAGTAGTGGATAATTCTTTGCTAGAGTCTCATGCTTCAGCCCTGCCCAGTCTGAGCTAATACCAAACATCTGGTCTTGCATGGCATGTACGAGCGTTCAGCTAGGGATGTCGGGCAGGTTGCATGAAAGAAATCTAAAGCCAGAGGCCCATGGAATAGCCAGTTCGGAGCAGTTTCATTACAGAAAAATCAACTGTAGGTATCTGTTTCTGTAGTGTAGTGGTTATCACGTTCGCCTCACACGCGAAAGGTCCCCGGTTCGAAACCGGGCAGAAACAGTTGTTATATTGTGTTGGCTACAATGTTGATAGGTGCCGTTTTGCCATGGAATTGTCCAAGCCCTGAAGATTATTTCATGCAATCTCGTTCCAAGAAAGGGAATTCTCTCAAAACACTAAAGTAATCGGCGTGTGGATGTATCTGTTGGTTCTCAGACCTTGCTTTCAAAAGAGCCCTGCAATCGGTTCACTGCTCACCAGGAACAAGCATTAACATGGAGAATTGTTGGCACCAACAGGAATCTTATTTTAGTGGAGTGTTTCTGGCTTTGAGTGCAGAGGCCCTCGGCTCAATTCCAAGATGATCCTTCTCAAAGTGATGATACAAATGCATTGTCACCTTTACGTTTAATGTCAGAATCATTTATTTCCAGTTGGTGGTGTAAGAATGTTTGCAACAGTATGGCGATTTTTCCTAGCCATGCATGAATGAAAGCATATCACTCGCCTTTAGGTGTTTTTCTAATACATTGATATTTGCATCTTCCTTCTTAGCCTGCATGTTTGACTATCTTACAGGCTGCATGTAATAAGTATCACATCAGGGCCCTTCTTCTACTCAATTCACAACTGTTCTATCACGACATAGATAAGAAAGCTGCATCTGCTTTTGTTGTGTAGTGGTAATCAGGTTTACCTGACGTGTGAAAGCCCCATGCTTTGAAAGTACACAGTAACAAAGAAACCGATGACTTTTATAAAAAGGTGTCATGTGTGTCTCTTACTTTGCACAAAAAGTGCCAGAGATGGCTTCATTTGCAGTCACTTGAAAAGTAGGGATTCTCCAATAAATGGTAAATGGTTTAAACAAATCTGAAGAAATGCATGACATACCTGTGTGTGTGTGTGTACGCATGTATGTATATATAGGGAGAGAGAGAGCGTCAATATAAACAGACTTTATTTCAATCAAGCTGTCTTTTCTATCCTTCAGGAGCAGAATGTTCTGATCATCAGCGCTCCAGAATGTAGTGTTTTCTTGGCAAGCATCACATATTGTGATGTGTTAGCTAAAAGTTCCATATCCTAGAGACTGATATATTCCTCTGTACTTGTACCTTGGGGATTCATCAAAACCTGGCATCATAAGCAGCTTTCTACTGCCACAGACTGGACAGCGAAACAATTTAAAATATCCCAGAAAAAGAAAATAAGCATGCTTAATCAGAGCTTTCTGGACAGGAAGGACATTTGAGCAAGTGAGGAATAAGCACTGCTTTTGTTAATTTGCATAGGCAGAATAGAGACTTCTGGGAAAAGGCCGAAATTACAGTCACAGAAAATGGCTGCATCTATAGAGAACGCTAAGAAGTGTTGGCAGCTTTTCCTCTGACCCTGACCACTTTTACAAGCAATCCTATGATAGTCAGCAGGACCCACCCTAAAAAGGAAGGGGCATCCACTTGGACCCTTTCCACCTTTTCTAAATCTCGCCTGATTGAGCACTGATTGAGCAGATAAGCACATGTCATTCTCATTTCAGAAAGGTATTGGTTAGCTTGCTGCTAGCAGCTCAGTTATGTTATGATGTTAGAGGCTATGCAAGGAATGCTTTAGTCCAGCGATATGCAGTTTTTATTGCGCCTTGCATTCAGCAGGAAGATCTTTAGCTTGAATCTGTGGCCTAGGTATTCACCTTGGTATTTCTTTTGGCACAAAGTGAAGGAGTATTTGAGAGAAAATGCAC
Organism: Triturus cristatus; assembly: GCF_964204655.1. Taxonomy (NCBI): domain Eukaryota; kingdom Metazoa; phylum Chordata; class Amphibia; order Caudata; family Salamandridae; genus Triturus; species Triturus cristatus. The sequence goes on along the minus strand of NC_140591.1, from coordinate 738,259,131 downwards.
AATGTGTTTCTTATGTTGTTATGAACAACTTGTTACTCTTTCTCATTAAGCTTCAGCCACTGCAGAAATATATAAATAAGGGCTGACTTCCTGTAAGACGTGTCCAAAGCTGGGACGGAATAAAAGGAGACACTTGTAAATGATAGTGCTATCGTTTGAGAAAGGGTAAGTTGAGACTGACTTTCATGCGTTTTCACAGACCAAGCATCATAAAGATACCAGCATGATCTTCATTGCGGGCTTAGAGCCGGTATTAGCTTTTGAGAGGTAAGAGGATTTTGAGGGCTCGTTGGTCTAGGGGTATGATTCTCGCTTTGGGTGCGAGAGGTCCCGGGTTCAAATCCCGGACGAGCCCTTTTCTTGGTACTCTTTTCAAGTTGTTTTGAAGTTTGCGTTTCAAAACCAACATCAATTTTTTCTTTGCAGTAGTGGATAATTCTTTGCTAGAGTCTCATGCTTCAGCCCTGCCCAGTCTGAGCTAATACCAAACATCTGGTCTTGCATGGCATGTACGAGCGTTCAGCTAGGGATGTCGGGCAGGTTGCATGAAAGAAATCTAAAGCCAGAGGCCCATGGAATAGCCAGTTCGGAGCAGTTTCATTACAGAAAAATCAACTGTAGGTATCTGTTTCTGTAGTGTAGTGGTTATCAAGTTCGCCTCACACGCGAAAGGTCCCCGGTTCGAAACCGGGCAGAAACAGTTGTTATATTGTGTTGGCTACAATGTTGATAGGTGCCGTTTTGCCATGGAATTGTCCAAGCCCTGAAGATTATTTCATGCAATCTCGTTCCAAGAAAGGGAATTCTCTCAAAACACTAAAGTAATCGGCGTGTGGATGTATCTGTTGGTTCTCAGACCTTGCTTTCAAAAGAGCCCTGCAATCGGTTCACTGCTCACCTAGAACAAGCATTAACATGGAGAATTGTTGGCACCAACAGGAATCTTATTTTAGTGGAGTGTTTCTGGCTTTGAGTGCAGAGGCCCTCGGCTCAATTCCAAGATGATCCTTCTCAAGGTGATGATACAAATGCATTGTCACCTTTACGTTTAATGTCAGAATCATTTATTTCCAGTTGGTGGTGTAAGAATGTTTGCAACAGTATGGCGATTTTTCCTAGCCATGCATGAATGAAAGCATATCACTCGCCTTTAGGTGTTTTTCTAATACATTGATATTTGCATCTTCCTTCCTAGCCTGCATGTTTGACTATCTTACAGGCTGCATGTAATAAGTATCACATCAGGGCCCTTCTTCTACTCAATTCACAACTGTTCTATCACGACATAGATAAGAAAGCTGCATCTGCTTTTGTTGTGTAGTGGTAATCAGGTTTACCTGACGTGTGAAAGCCCCATGCTTTGAAAGTACACAGTAACAAAGAAACCGATGACTTTTATAATAAGGTGTCATGTGTGTCTCTTACTTTGCACAAAAAGTGCCAGAGATGACTTCATTTGCAGTCACTTGAAAAGTAGGGATTCTCCAATAAATGGTAAATGGTTGAAACAAATCTGAAGAAATGCATGACATACCTGTGTGTGTGTGTGTATGCATGTATGTATATATAGGGAGAGAGAGAGCGTCAATATAAACAGACTTTATTTCAATCAAGCTGTCTTTTCTATCCTTCAGGAGCAGAATGTTCTGATCATCAGCGCTCCAGAATGTAGTGTTTTCTTGGCAAGCATCACATATTGTGATGTGTTAGCTAAAAGTTCCATATCCTAGAGACTGATATATTCCTCTGTACTTGTACCTTGGGGATTCATCAAAACCTGGCATCATAAGCAGCTTTCTACTGCCACAGACTGGACAGCGAAACAATTTAAAATATCCCAGAAAAAGAAAATAAGCATGCTTAATCAGAGCTTTCTGGACAGGAAGGACATTTGAGCAAGTGAGGAATAAGCACTGCTTTTGTTAATTTGCATAGGCAGAATAGAGACTTCTGGGAAAAGGCCGAAATTACAGTCACAGAAAATGGCTGCATCTATAGAGAACGCTAAGAAGTGTTGGCAGCTTTTCCTCTGACCCTGGCCACTTTTACAAGCAATCCTATGATAGTCAGCAGGACCCACCCTAAAAAGGAAGGGGCATCCACTTGGACCCTTTCCACCTTTTCTAAATCTCGCCTGATCGAGCCTGATTGAGCACTGATTGAGCAGATAAGCACATGTCATTCTCATTTCAGAAAGGTATTGGTTAGCTTGCTGCTAGCAGCTCAGTTATGTTATGATGTTAGAGGCTATGCAAGGAATGCTTTAGTCCAGCGATATGCAGTTTTTATTGCGCCTTGCATTCAGCAGGAAGATCTTTAGCTTGAATCTGTGGCCTAGGTATTCACCTTGGTATTTCTTTTGGCACAAAGTGAAGGAGTATTTAAGAGAAAATGCACAATGTGTTTCTTATGTTGTTATGAACAACTTGTTACTCTTTCTCATTAAGCTTCAGCCACTGAAGAAATATATAAATAAGGGCTGACTTCCTGTAAGACGTGTCCAAAGCTGGGACGGAATAAAAGGAGACACTTGTAAATGATAGTGCTATCGTTTGAGAAAGGGTAAGTTGAGACTGACTTTCATGCGTATTCACAGACCAAGCATCATAAAGATACCAGCATGATCTTCATTGCGGGCTTAGAGCCAGTATTAGCTTTTGAGAGGTAAGAGGATTTTGAGGGCTCGTTGGTCTAGGGGTATGATTCTCGCTTTGGGTGCGAGAGGTCCCGGGTTCAAATCCCGGACGAGCCCTTTTCTTGGTACTCTTTTCAAGTTGTTTTGAAGTTTGCGTTTCAAAACCAACATCAATTTTTTCTTTGCAGTAGTGGATAATTCTTTGCTAGAGTCTCATGCTTCAGCCCTGCCCAGTCTGAGCTAATACCAAACATCTGGTCTTGCATGGCATGTACGAGCGTTCAGCTAGGGATGTCGGGCAGGTTGCATGAAAGAAATCTAAAGCCAGAGGCCCATGGAATAGCCAGTTCGGAGCAGTTTCATTACAGAAAAATCAACTGTAGGTATCTGTTTCTGTAGTGTAGTGGTTATCACGTTCGCCTCACACGCGAAAGGTCCCCGGTTCGAAACCGGGCAGAAACAGTTGTTATATTGTGTTGGCTACAATGTTGATAGGTGCCGTTTTGCCATGGAATTGTCCAAGCCCTGAAGATTATTTCATGCAATCTCGTTCCAAGAAAGGGAATTCTCTCAAAACACTAAAGTAATCGGCGTGTGGATGTATCTGTTGGTTCTCAGACCTTGCTTTCAAAAGAGCCCTGCAATCGGTTCACTGCTCACCTAGAACAAGCATTAACATGGAGAATTGTTGGCACCAACAGGAATCTTATTTTAGTGGAGTGTTTCTGGCTTTGAGTGCAGAGGCCCTCGGCTCAATTCCAAGATGATCCTTCTCAAGGTGATGATACAAATGCATTGTCACCTTTACGTTTAATGTCAGAATCATTTATTTCCAGTTGGTGGTGTAAGAATGTTTGCAACAGTATGGCGATTTTTCCTAGCCATGCATGAATGAAAGCATATCACTCGCCTTTAGGTGTTTTTCTAATACATTGATATTTGCATCTTCCTTCCTAGCCTGCATGTTTGACTATCTTACAGGCTGCATGTAATAAGTATCACATCAGGGCCCTTCTTCTACTCAATTCACAACTGTTCTATCACGACATAGATAAGAAAGCTGCATCTGCTTTTGTTGTGTAGTGGTAATCAGGTTTACCTGACGTGTGAAAGCCCCATGCTTTGAAAGTACACAGTAACAAAGAAACCGATGACTTTTATAAAAAGGTGTCATGTGCGTCTCTTACTTTGCACAAAAAGTGCCAGAGATGACTTCATTTGCAGTCACTTGAAAAGTAGGGATTCTCCAATAAATGGTAAATGGTTGAAACAAATCTGAAGAAATGCATGACATACCTGTGTGTGTGTGTGTACGCATGTATGTATATATAGGGAGAGAGAGAGCGTCAATATAAACAGACTTTATTTCAATCAAGCTGTCTTTTCTATCCTTCAGGAGCAGAATGTTCTGATCATCAGCGCTCCAGAATGTAGTGTTTTCTTGGCAAGCATCACATATTGTGATGTGTTAGCTAAAAGTTCCATATCCTAGAGACTGATATATTCCTCTGTACTTGTACCTTGGGGATTCATCAAAACCTGGCATCATAAGCAGCTTTCTACTGCCACAGACTGGACAGCGAAACAATTTAAAATATCCCAGAAAAAGAAAATAAGCATGCTTAATCAGAGCTTTCTGGACAGGAAGGACCTTTGAGCAAGTGAGGAATAAGCACTGCTTTTGTTAATTTGCATAGGCAGAATAGAGACTTCTGGGAAAAGGCCGAAATTACAGTCACAGAAAATGGCTGCATCTATAGAGAACGCTAAGAAGTGTTGGCAGCTTTTCCTCTGACCCTGGCCACTTTTACAAGCAATCCTATGATAGTCAGCAGGACCCACCCTAAAAAGGAAGGGGCATCCACTTGGACCCTTTCCACCTTTTCTAAATCTCGCCTGATCGAGCACTGATTGAGCAGATAAGCACATGTCATTCTCATTTCAGAAAGGTATTGGTTAGCTTGCTGCTAGCAGCTCAGTTATGTTATGATGTTAGAGGCTATGCAAGGAATGCTTTAGTCAGCGATATGCAGTTTTTATTGCGCCTTGCATTCAGCAGGAAGATCTTTAGCTTGAATCTGTGGCCTAGGTATTCACCTTGGTATTTCTTTTGGCACAAAGTGAAGGAGTATTTAAGAGAAAATGCACAATGTGTTTCTTATGTTGTTATGAACAACTTGTTACTCTTTCTCATTAAGCTTCAGCCACTGAAGAAATATATAAATAAGGGCTGACTTCCTGTAAGACGTGTCCAAAGCTGGGACGGAATAAAAGGAGACACTTGTAAATGATAGTGCTATCGTTTGAGAAAGGGTAAGTTGAGACTGACTTTCATGCGTATTCACAGACCAAGCATCATAAAGATACCAGCATGATCTTCATTGCGGGCTTAGAGCCGGTATTAGCTTTTGAGAGGTAAGAGGATTTTGAGGGCTCGTTGGTCTAGGGGTATGATTCTCGCTTTGGGTGCGAGAGGTCCCGGGTTCAAATCCCGGACGAGCCCTTTTCTTGGTACTCTTTTCAAGTTGTTTTGAAGTTTGCGTTTCAAAACCAACATCAATTTTTTCTTTGCAGTAGTGGATAATTCTTTGCTAGAGTCTCATGCTTCAGCCCTGCCCAGTCTGAGCTAATACCAAACATCTGGTCTTGCATGGCATGTACGAGCGTTCAGCTAGGGATGTCGGGCAGGTTGCATGAAAGAAATCTAAAGCCAGAGGCCCATGGAATAGCCAGTTCGGAGCAGTTTCATTACAGAAAAATCAACTGTAGGTATCTGTTTCTGTAGTGTAGTGGTTATCACGGTCGCCTCACACGCGAAAGGTCCCCGGTTCGAAACCGGGCAGAAACAGTTGTTATATTGTGTTGGCTACAATGTTGATAGGTGCCGTTTTGCCATGGAATTGTCCAAGCCCTGAAGATTATTTCATGCAATCTCGTTCCAAGAAAGGGAATTCTCTCAAAACACTAAAGTAATCGGCGTGTGGATGTATCTGTTGGTTCTCAGACCTTGCTTTCAAAAGAGCCCTGCAATCGGTTCACTGCTCACCTAGAACAAGCATTAACATGGAGAATTGTTGGCACCAACAGGAATCTTATTTTAGTGGAGTGTTTCTGGCTTTGAGTGCAGAGGCCCTCGGCTCAATTCCAAGATGATCCTTCTCAAGGTGATGATACAAATGCATTGTCACCTTTACGTTTAATGTCAGAATCATTTATTTCCAGTTGGTGGTGTAAGAATGTTTGCAACAGTATGGCGATTTTTCCTAGCCATGCATGAATGAAAGCATATCACTCGCCTTTAGGTGTTTTTCTAATACATTGATATTTGCATCTTCCTTCTTAGCCTGCATGTTTGACTATCTTACAGGCTGCATGTAATAAGTATCACATCAGGGCCCTTCTTCTACTCAATTCACAACTGTTCTATCACGACATAGATAAGAAAGCTGCATCTGCTTTTGTTGTGTAGTGGTAATCAGGTTTACCTGACGTGTGAAAGCCCCATGCTTTGAAAGTACACAGTAACAAAGAAACCGATGACTTTTATAAAAAGGTGTCATGTGTGTCTCTTACTTTGCACAAAAAGTGCCAGAGATGGCTTCATTTGCAGTCACTTGAAAAGTAGGGATTCTCCAATAAATGGTAAATGGTTTAAACAAATCTGAAGAAATGCATGACATACCTGTGTGTGTGTGTGTACGCATGTATGTATATATAGGGAGAGAGAGAGCGTCAATATAAACAGACTTTATTTCAATCAAGCTGTCTTTTCTATCCTTCAGGAGCAGAATGTTCTGATCATCAGCGCTCCAGAATGTAGTGTTTTCTTGGCAAGCATCACATATTGTGATGTGTTAGCTAAAAGTTCCATATCCTAGAGACTGATATATTCCTCTGTACTTGTACCTTGGGGATTCATCAAAACCTGGCATCATAAGCAGCTTTCTACTGCCACAGACTGGACAGCGAAACAATTTAAAATATCCCAGAAAAAGAAAATAAGCATGCTTAATCAGAGCTTTCTGGACCGGAAGGACATTTGAGCAAGTGAGGAATAAGCACTGCTTTTGTTAATTTGCATAGGCAGAATAGAGACTTCTGGGAAAAGGCCGAAATTACAGTCACAGAAAATGGCTGCATCTATAGAGAACGCTAAGAAGTGTTGGCAGCTTTTCCTCTGACCCTGGCCACTTTTACAAGCAATCCTATGATAGTCAGCAGGACCCACCCTAAAAAGGAAGGGGCATCCACTTGGACCCTTTCCACCTTTTCTAAATCTCGCCTGATCGAGCACTGATTGAGCAGATAAGCACATGTCATTCTCATTTCAGAAAGGTATTGGTTAGCTTGCTGCTAGCAGCTCAGTTATGTTATGATGTTAGAGGCTATGCAAGGAATGCTTTAGTCCAGCGATATGCAGTTTTTATTGCGCCTTGCATTCAGCAGGAAGATCTTTAGCTTGAATCTGTGGCCTAGGTATTCACCTTGGTATTTCTTTTGGCACAAAGTGAAGGAGTATTTAAGAGAAAATGCACAATGTGTTTCTTATGTTGTTATGAACAACTTGTTACTCTTTCTCATTAAGCTTCAGCCACTGAAGAAATATATAAATAAGGGCTGACTTCCTGTAAGACGTGTCCAAAGCTGGGACGGAATAAAAGGAGACACTTGTAAATGATAGTGCTATCGTTTGAGAAAGGGTAAGTTGAGACTGACTTTCATGCGTATTCACAGACCAAGCATCATAAAGATACCAGCATGATCTTCATTGCGGGCTTAGAGCCAGTATTAGCTTTTGAGAGGTAAGAGGATTTTGAGGGCTCGTTGGTCTAGGGGTATGATTCTCGCTTTGGGTGCGAGAGGTCCCGGGTTCAAATCCCGGACGAGCCCTTTTCTTGGTACTCTTTTCAAGTTGTTTTGAAGTTTGCGTTTCAAAACCAACATCAATTTTTTCTTTGCAGTAGTGGATAATTCTTTGCTAGAGTCTCATGCTTCAGCCCTGCCCAGTCTGAGCTAATACCAAACATCTGGTCTTGCATGGCATGTACGAGCGTTCAGCTAGGGATGTCGGGCAGGTTGCATGAAAGAAATCTAAAGCCAGAGGCCCATGGAATAGCCAGTTCGGAGCAGTTTCATTACAGAAAAATCAACTGTAGGTATCTGTTTCTGTAGTGTAGTGGTTATCACGTTCGCCTCACACGCGAAAGGTCCCCGGTTCGAAACCGGGCAGAAACAGTTGTTATATTGTGTTGGCTACAATGTTGATAGGTGCCGTTTTGCCATGGAATTGTCCAAGCCCTGAAGATTATTTCATGCAATCTCGTTCCAAGAAAGGGAATTCTCTCAAAACACTAAAGTAATCGGCGTGTGGATGTATCTGTTGGTTCTCAGACCTTGCTTTCAAAAGAGCCCTGCAATCGGTTCACTGCTCACCTAGAACAAGCATTAACATGGAGAATTGTTGGCACCAACAGGAATCTTATTTTAGTGGAGTGTTTCTGGCTTTGAGTGCAGAGGCCCTCGGCTCAATTCCAAGATGATCCTTCTCAAGGTGATGATACAAATGCATTGTCACCTTTACGTTTAATGTCAGAATCATTTATTTCCAGTTGGTGGTGTAAGAATGTTTGCAACAGTATGGCGATTTTTCCTAGCCATGCATGAATGAAAGCATATCACTCGCCTTTAGGTGTTTTTCTAATACATTGATATTTGCATCTTCCTTCCTAGCCTGCATGTTTGACTATCTTACAGGCTGCATGTAATAAGTATCACATCAGGGCCCTTCTTCTACTCAATTCACAACTGTTCTATCACGACATAGATAAGAAAGCTGCATCTGCTTTTGTTGTGTAGTGGTAATCAGGTTTACCTGACGTGTGAAAGCCCCATGCTTTGAAAGTACACAGTAACAAAGAAACCGATGACTTTTATAAAAAGGTGTCATGTGCGTCTCTTACTTTGCACAAAAAGTGCCAGAGATGACTTCATTTGCAGTCACTTGAAAAGTAGGGATTCTCCAATAAATGGTAAATGGTTGAAACAAATCTGAAGAAATGCATGACATACCTGTGTGTGTGTGTGTACGCATGTATGTATATATAGGGAGAGAGAGAGCGTCAATATAAACAGACTTTATTTCAATCAAGCTGTCTTTTCTATCCTTCAGGAGCAGAATGTTCTGATCATCAGCGCTCCAGAATGTAGTGTTTTCTTGGCAAGCATCACATATTGTGATGTGTTAGCTAAAAGTTCCATATCCTAGAGACTGATATATTCCTCTGTACTTGTACCTTGGGGATTCATCAAAACCTGGCATCATAAGCAGCTTTCTACTGCCACAGACTGGACAGCGAAACAATTTAAAATATCCCAGAAAAAGAAAATAAGCATGCTTAATCAGAGCTTTCTGGACAGGAAGGACCTTTGAGCAAGTGAGGAATAAGCACTGCTTTTGTTAATTTGCATAGGCAGAATAGAGACTTCTGGGAAAAGGCCGAAATTACAGTCACAGAAAATGGCTGCATCTATAGAGAACGCTAAGAAGTGTTGGCAGCTTTTCCTCTGACCCTGGCCACTTTTACAAGCAATCCTATGATAGTCAGCAGGACCCACCCTAAAAAGGAAGGGGCATCCACTTGGACCCTTTCCACCTTTTCTAAATCTCGCCTGATCGAGCACTGATTGAGCAGATAAGCACATGTCATTCTCATTTCAGAAAGGTATTGGTTAGCTTGCTGCTAGCAGCTCAGTTATGTTATGATGTTAGAGGCTATGCAAGGAATGCTTTAGTCAGCGATATGCAGTTTTTATTGCGCCTTGCATTCAGCAGGAAGATCTTTAGCTTGAATCTGTGGCCTAGGTATTCACCTTGGTATTTCTTTTGGCACAAAGTGAAGGAGTATTTAAGAGAAAATGCACAATGTGTTTCTTATGTTGTTATGAACAACTTGTTACTCTTTCTCATTAAGCTTCAGCCACTGAAGAAATATATAAATAAGGGCTGACTTCCTGTAAGACGTGTCCAAAGCTGGGACGGAATAAAAGGAGACACTTGTAAATGATAGTGCTATCGTTTGAGAAAGGGTAAGTTGAGACTGACTTTCATGCGTATTCACAGACCAAGCATCATAAAGATACCAGCATGATCTTCATTGCGGGCTTAGAGCCGGTATTAGCTTTTGAGAGGTAAGAGGATTTTGAGGGCTCGTTGGTCTAGGGGTATGATTCTCGCTTTGGGTGCGAGAGGTCCCGGGTTCAAATCCCGGACGAGCCCTTTTCTTGGTACTCTTTTCAAGTTGTTTTGAAGTTTGCGTTTCAAAACCAACATCAATTTTTTCTTTGCAGTAGTGGATAATTCTTTGCTAGAGTCTCATGCTTCAGCCCTGCCCAGTCTGAGCTAATACCAAACATCTGGTCTTGCATGGCATGTACGAGCGTTCAGCTAGGGATGTCGGGCAGGTTGCATGAAAGAAATCTAAAGCCAGAGGCCCATGGAATAGCCAGTTCGGAGCAGTTTCATTACAGAAAAATCAACTGTAGGTATCTGTTTCTGTAGTGTAGTGATTATCACGTTCGCCTCACACGCGAAAGGTCCCCGGTTCGAAACCGGGCAGAAACAGTTGTTATATTGTGTTGGCTACAATGTTGATAGGTGCCGTTTTGCCATGGAATTGTCCAAGCCCTGAAGATTATTTCATGCAATCTCGTTCCAAGAAAGGGAATTCTCTCAAAACACTAAAGTAATCGGCGTGTGGATGTATCTGTTGGTTCTCAGACCTTGCTTTCAAAAGAGCCCTGCAATCGGTTCACTGCTCACCTAGAACAAGCATTAACATGGAGAATTGTTGGCACCAACAGGAATCTTATTTTAGTGGAGTGTTTCTGGCTTTGAGTGCAGAGGCCCTCGGCTCAATTCCAAGATGATCCTTCTCAAGGTGATGATACAAATGCATTGTCACCTTTACGTTTAATGTCAGAATCATTTATTTCCAGTTGGTGGTGTAAGAATGTTTGCAACAGTATGGCGATTTTTCCTAGCCATGCATGAATGAAAGCATATCACTCGCCTTTAGGTGTTTTTCTAATACATTGATATTTGCATCTTCCTTCTTAGCCTGCATGTTTGACTATCTTACAGGCTGCATGTAATAAGTATCACATCAGGGCCCTTCTTCTACTCAATTCACAACTGTTCTATCACGACATAGATAAGAAAGCTGCATCTGCTTTTGTTGTGTAGTGGTAATCAGGTTTACCTGACGTGTGAAAGCCCCATGCTTTGAAAGTACACAGTAACAAAGAAACCGATGACTTTTATAAAAAGGTGTCATGTGTGTCTCTTACTTTGCACAAAAAGTGCCAGAGATGGCTTCATTTGCAGTCACTTGAAAAGTAGGGATTCTCCAATAAATGGTAAATGGTTTAAACAAATCTGAAGAAATGCATGACATACCTGTGTGTGTGTGTGTACGCATGTATGTATATATAGGGAGAGAGAGAGCGTCAATATAAACAGACTTTATTTCAATCAAGCTGTCTTTTCTATCCTTCAGGAGCAGAATGTTCTGATCATCAGCGCTCCAGAATGTAGTGTTTTCTTGGCAAGCATCACATATTGTGATGTGTTAGCTAAAAGTTCCATATCCTAGAGACTGATATATTCCTCTGTACTTGTACCTTGGGGATTCATCAAAACCTGGCATCATAAGCAGCTTTCTACTGCCACAGACTGGACAGCGAAACAATTTAAAATATCCCAGAAAAAGAAAATAAGCATGCTTAATCAGAGCTTTCTGGACCGGAAGGACATTTGAGCAAGTGAGGAATAAGCACTGCTTTTGTTAATTTGCATAGGCAGAATAGAGACTTCTGGGAAAAGGCCGAAATTACAGTCACAGAAAATGGCTGCATCTATAGAGAACGCTAAGAAGTGTTGGCAGCTTTTCCTCTGACCCTGGCCACTTTTACAAGCAATCCTATGATAGTCAGCAGGACCCACCCTAAAAAGGAAGGGGCATCCACTTGGACCCTTTCCACCTTTTCTAAATCTCGCCTGATCGAGCACTGATTGAGCAGATAAGCACATGTCATTCTCATTTCAGAAAGGTATTGGTTAGCTTGCTGCTAGCAGCTCAGTTATGTTATGATGTTAGAGGCTATGCAAGGAATGCTTTAGTCCAGCGATATGCAGTTTTTATTGCGCCTTGCATTCAGCAGGAAGATCTTTAGCTTGAATCTGTGGCCTAGGTATTCACCTTGGTATTTCTTTTGGCACAAAGTGAAAGAGTATTTAAGAGAAAATGCACAATGTGTTTCTTATGTTGTTATGAACAACTTGTTACTCTTTCTCATTAAGCTTCAGCCACTGAAGAAATATATAAATAAGGGCTGACTTCCTGTAAGACGTGTCCAAAGCTGGGACGGAATAAAAGGAGACACTTGTAAATGATAGTGCTATCGTTTGAGAAAGGGTAAGTTGAGACTGACTTTCATGCGTATTCACAGACCAAGCATCATAAAGATACCAGCATGATCTTCATTGCGGGCTTAGAGCCAGTATTAGCTTTTGAGAGGTAAGAGGATTTTGAGGGCTCGTTGGTCTAGGGGTATGATTCTCGCTTTGGGTGCGAGAGGTCCCGGGTTCAAATCCCGGACGAGCCCTTTTCTTGGTACTCTTTTCAAGTTGTTTTGAAGTTTGCGTTTCAAAACCAACATCAATTTTTTCTTTGCAGTAGTGGATAATTCTTTGCTAGAGTCTCATGCTTCAGCCCTGCCCAGTCTGAGCTAATACCAAACATCTGGTCTTGCATGGCATGTACGAGCGTTCAGCTAGGGATGTCGGGCAGGTTGCATGAAAGAAATCTAAAGCCAGAGGCCCATGGAATAGCCAGTTCGGAGCAGTTTCATTACAGAAAAATCAACTGTAGGTATCTGTTTCTGTAGTGTAGTGGTTATCACGTTCGCCTCACACGCGAAAGGTCCCCGGTTCGAAACCGGGCAGAAACAGTTGTTATATTGTGTTGGCTACAATGTTGATAGGTGCTGTTTTGCCATGGAATTGTCCAAGCCCTGAAGATTATTTCATGCAATCTCGTTCCAAGAAAGGGAATTCTCTCAAAACACTAAAGTAATCGGCGTGTGGATGTATCTGTTGGTTCTCAGACCTTGCTTTCAAAAGAGCCCTGCAATCGGTTCACTGCTCACCTAGAACAAGCATTAACATGGAGAATTGTTGGCACCAACAGGAATCTTATTTTAGTGGAGTGTTTCTGGCTTTGAGTGCAGAGGCCCTCGGCTCAATTCCAAGATGATCCTTCTCAAGGTGATGATACAAATGCATTGTCACCTTTACGTTTAATGTCAGAATCATTTATTTCCAGTTGGTGGTGTAAGAATGTTTGCAACAGTATGGCGATTTTTCCTAGCCATGCATGAATGAAAGCATATCACTCGCCTTTAGGTGTTTTTCTAATACATTGATATTTGCATCTTCCTTCCTAGCCTGCATGTTTGACTATCTTACAGGCTGCATGTAATAAGTATCACATCAGGGCCCTTCTTCTACTCAATTCACAACTGTTCTATCACGACATAGATAAGAAAGCTGCATCTGCTTTTGTTGTGTAGTGGTAATCAGGTTTACCTGACGTGTGAAAGCCCCATGCTTTGAAAGTACACAGTAACAAAGAAACCGATGACATTTATAATAAGGTGTCATGTGTGTCTCTTACTTTGCACAAAAAGTGCCAGAGATGACTTCATTTGCAGTCACTTGAAAAGTAGGGATTCTCCAATAAATGGTAAATGGTTGAAACAAATCTGAAGAAATGCATGACATACCTGTGTGTGTGTGTGTATGCATGTATGTATATATAGGGAGAGAGAGAGCGTCAATATAAACAGACTTTATTTCAATCAAGCTGTCTTTTCTATCCTTCAGGAGCAGAATGTTCTGATCATCAGCGCTCCAGAATGTAGTGTTTTCTTGGCAAGCATCACATATTGTGATGTGTTAGCTAAAAGTTCCATATCCTAGAGACTGATATATTCCTCTGTACTTGTACCTTGGGGATTCATCAAAACCTGGCATCATAAGCAGCTTTCTACTGCCACAGACTGGACAGCGAAACAATTTAAAATATCCCAGAAAAAGAAAATAAGCATGCTTAATCAGAGCTTTCTGGACAGGAAGGACATTTGAGCAAGTGAGGAATAAGCACTGCTTTTGTTAATTTGCATAGGCAGAATAGAGACTTCTGAGAAAAGGCCGAAATTACAGTCACAGAAAATGGCTGCATCTATAGAGAACGCTAAGAAGTGTTGGCAGCTTTTCCTCTGACCCTGGCCACTTTTACAAGCAATCCTATGATAGTCAGCAGGACCCACCCTAAAAAGGAAGGGGCATCCACTTGGACCCTTTCCACCTTTTCTAAATCTCGCCTGATCGAGCCTGATTGAGCACTGATTGAGCAGATAAGCACATATCATTCTCATTTCAGAAAGGTATTGGTTAGCTTGCTGCTAGCAGCTCAGTTATGTTATGATGTTAGAGGCTATGCAAGGAATGCTTTAGTCCAGCGATATGCAGTTTTTATTGCGCCTTGCATTCAGCAGGAAGATCTTTAGCTTGAATCTGTGGCCTAGGTATTCACCTTGGTATTTCTTTTGGCACAAAGTGAAGGAGTATTTAAGAGAAAATGCACAATGTGTTTCTTATGTTGTTATGAACAACTTGTTACTCTTTCTCATTAAGCTTCAGCCACTGAAGAAATATATAAATAAGGGCTGACTTCCTGTAAGACGTGTCCAAAGCTGGGACGGAATAAAAGGAGACACTTGTAAATGATAGTGCTATCGTTTGAGATAGGGTAAGTTGAGACTGACTTTCATGCGTATTCACAGACCAAGCATCATAAAGATACCAGCATGATCTTCATTGCGGGCTTAGAGCCGGTATTAGCTTTTGAGAGGTAAGAGGATTTTGAGGGCTCGTTGGTCTAGGGGTATGATTCTCGCTTTGGGTGCGAGAGGTCCCGGGTTCAAATCCCGGACGAGCCCTTTTCTTGGTACTCTTTTCAAGTTGTTTTGAAGTTTGCGTTTCAAAACCAACATCAATTTTTTCTTTGCAGTAGTGGATAATTCTTTGCTAGAGTCTCATGCTTCAGCCCTGCCCAGTCTGAGCTAATACCAAACATCTGGTCTTGCATGGCATGTACGAGCGTTCAGCTAGGGATGTCGGGCAGGTTGCATGAAAGAAATCTAAAGCCAGAGGCCCATGGAATAGCCAGTTCGGAGCAGTTTCATTACAGAAAAATCAACTGTAGGTATCTGTTTCTGTAGTGTAGTGGTTATCACGTTCGCCTCACACGCGAAAGGTCCCCGGTTCGAAACCGGGCAGAAACAGTTGTTATATTGTGTTGGCTACAATGTTGATAGGTGCCGTTTTGCCATGGAATTGTCCAAGCCCTGAAGATTATTTCATGCAATCTCGTTCCAAGAAAGGGAATTCTCTCAAAACACTAAAGTAATCGGCGTGTGGATGTATCTGTTGGTTCTCAGACCTTGCTTTCAAAAGAGCCCTGCAATCGGTTCACTGCTCACCTAGAACAAGCATTAACATGGAGAATTGTTGGCACCAACAGGAATCTTATTTTAGTGGAGTGTTTCTGGCTTTGAGTGCAGAGGCCCTCGGCTCAATTCCAAGATGATCCTTCTCAAGGTGATGATACAAATGCATTGTCACCTTTACGTTTAATGTCAGAATCATTTATTTCCAGTTGGTGGTGTAAGAATGTTTGCAACAGTATGGCGATTTTTCCTAGCCATGCATGAATGAAAGCATATCACTCGCCTTTAGGTGTTTTTCTAATACATTGATATTTGCATCTTCCTTCTTAGCCTGCATGTTTGACTATCTTACAGGCTGCATGTAAAAAGTATCACATCAGGGCCCTTCTTCTACTCAATTCACAACTGTTCTATCACGACATAGATAAGAAAGCTGCATCTGCTTTTGTTGTGTAGTGGTAATCAGGTTTACCTGACGTGTGAAAGCCCCATGCTTTGAAAGTACACAGTAACAAAGAAACCGATGACTTTTATAAAAAGGTGTCATGTGTGTCTCTTACTTTGCACAAAAAGTGCCAGAGATGGCTTCATTTGCAGTCACTTGAAAAGTAGGGATTCTCCAATAAATGGTAAATGGTTTAAACAAATCTGAAGAAATGCATGACATACCTGTGTGTGTGTGTGTACGCATGTATGTATATATAGGGAGAGAGAGAGCGTCAATATAAACAGACTTTATTTCAATCAAGCTGTCTTTTCTATCCTTCAGGAGCAGAATGTTCTGATCATCAGCGCTCCAGAATGTAGTGTTTTCTTGGCAAGCATCACATATTGTGATGTGTTAGCTAAAAGTTCCATATCCTAGAGACTGATATATTCCTCTGTACTTGTACCTTGGGGATTCATCAAAACCTGGCATCATAAGCAGCTTTCTACTGCCACAGACTGGACAGCGAAACAATTTAAAATATCCCAGAAAAAGAAAATAAGCATGCTTAATCAGAGCTTTCTGGACAGGAAGGACCTTTGAGCAAGTGAGGAATAAGCACTGCTTTTGTTAATTTGCATAGGCAGAATAGAGACTTCTGGGAAAAGGCCGAAATTACAGTCACAGAAAATGGCTGCATCTATAGAGAACGCTAAGAAGTGTTGGCAGCTTTTCCTCTGACCCTGACCACTTTTACAAGCAATCCTATGATAGTCAGCAGGACCCACCCTAAAAAGGAAGGGGCATCCACTTGGACCCTTTCCACCTTTTCTAAATCTCGCCTGATTGAGCACTGATTGAGCAGATAAGCACATGTCATTCTCATTTCAGAAAGGTATTGGTTAGCTTGCTGCTAGCAGCTCAGTTATGTTATGATGTTAGAGGCTATGCAAGGAATGCTTTAGTCCAGCGATATGCAGTTTTTATTGCGCCTTGCATTCAGCAGGAAGATCTTTAGCTTGAATCTGTGGCCTAGGTATTAACCTTGGTATTTCTTTTGGCACAAAGTGAAGGAGTATTTGAGAGAAAATGCACAATGTGTTTCTTATGTTGTTATGAACAACTTGTTACTCTTTCTCATTAAGCTTCAGCCACTGCAGAAATATATAAATAAGGGCTGACTTCCTGTAAGACGTGTCCAAAGCTGGGACGGAATAAAAGGAGACACTTGTAAATGATAGTGCTATCGTTTGAGAAAGGGTAAGTTGAGACTGACTTTCATGCGTTTTCACAGACCAAGCATCATAAAGATACCAGCATGATCTTCATTGCGGGCTTAGAGCCGGTATTAGCTTTTGAGAGGTAAGAGGATTTTGAGGGCTCGTTGGTCTAGGGGTATGATTCTCGCTTTGGGTGCGAGAGGTCCCGGGTTCAAATCCCGGACGAGCCCTTTTCTTGGTACTCTTTTCAAGTTGTTTTGAAGTTTGCGTTTCAAAACCAACATCAATTTTTTCTTTGCAGTAGTGGATAATTCTTTGCTAGAGTCTCATGCTTCAGCCCTGCCCAGTCTGAGCTAATACCAAACATCTGGTCTTGCATGGCATGTACGAGCGTTCAGCTAGGGATGTCGGGCAGGTTGCATGAAAGAAATCTAAAGCCAGAGGCCCATGGAATAGCCAGTTCGGAGCAGTTTCATTACAGAAAAATCAACTGTAGGTATCTGTTTCTGTAGTGTAGTGGTTATCACGTTCGCCTCACACGCGAAAGGTCCCCGGTTCGAAACCGGGCAGAAACAGTTGTTATATTGTGTTGGCTACAATGTTGATAGGTGCCGTTTTGCCATGGAATTGTCCAAGCCCTGAAGATTATTTCATGCAATCTCGTTCCAAGAAAGGGAATTCTCTCAAAACACTAAAGTAATCGGCGTGTGGATGTATCTGTTGGTTCTCAGACCTTGCTTTCAAAAGAGCCCTGCAATCGGTTCACTGCTCACCTAGAACAAGCATTAACATGGAGAATTGTTGGCACCAACAGGAATCTTATTTTAGTGGAGTGTTTCTGGCTTTGAGTGCAGAGGCCCTCGGCTCAATTCCAAGATGATCCTTCTCAAGGTGATGATACAAATGCATTGTCACCTTTACGTTTAATGTCAGAATCATTTATTTCCAGTTGGTGGTGTAAGAATGTTTGCAACAGTATGGCGATTTTTCCTAGCCATGCATGAATGAAAGCATATCACTCGCCTTTAGGTGTTTTTCTAATACATTGATATTTGCATCTTCCTTCCTAGCCTGCATGTTTGACTATCTTACAGGCTGCATGTAATAAGTATCACATCAGGGCCCTTCTTCTACTCAATTCACAACTGTTCTATCACGACATAGATAAGAAAGCTGCATCTGCTTTTGTTGTGTAGTGGTAATCAGGTTTACCTGACGTGTGAAAGCCCCATGCTTTGAAAGTACACAGTAACAAAGAAACCGATGACTTTTATAATAAGGTGTCATGTGTGTCTCTTACTTTGCACAAAAAGTGCCAGAGATGACTTCATTTGCAGTCACTTGAAAAGTAGGGATTCTCCAATAAATGGTAAATGGTTGAAACAAATCTGAAGAAATGCATGACATACCTGTGTGTGTGTGTGTATGCATGTATGTATATATAGGGAGAGAGAGAGCGTCAATATAAACAGACTTTATTTCAATCAAGCTGTCTTTTCTATCCTTCAGGAGCAGAATGTTCTGATCATCAGCGCTCCAGAATGTAGTGTTTTCTTGGCAAGCATCACATATTGTGATGTGTTAGCTAAAAGTTCCATATCCTAGAGACTGATATATTCCTCTGTACTTGTACCTTGGGGATTCATCAAAACCTGGCATCATAAGCAGCTTTCTACTGCCACAGACTGGACAGCGAAACAATTTAAAATATCCCAGAAAAAGAAAATAAGCATGCTTAATCAGAGCTTTCTGGACAGGAAGGACATTTGAGCAAGTGAGGAATAAGCACTGCTTTTGTTAATTTGCATAGGCAGAATAGAGACTTCTGGGAAAAGGCCGAAATTACAGTCACAGAAAATGGCTGCATCTATAGAGAACGCTAAGAAGTGTTGGCAGCTTTTCCTCTGACCCTGGCCACTTTTACAAGCAATCCTATGATAGTCAGCAGGACCCACCCTAAAAAGGAAGGGGCATCCACTTGGACCCTTTCCACCTTTTCTAAATCTCGCCTGATCGAGCCTGATTGAGCACTGATTGAGCAGATAAGCACATGTCATTCTCATTTCAGAAAGGTATTGGTTAGCTTGCTGCTAGCAGCTCAGTTATGTTATGATGTTAGAGGCTATGCAAGGAATGCTTTAGTCCAGCGATATGCAGTTTTTATTGCGCCTTGCATTCAGCAGGAAGATCTTTAGCTTGAATCTGTGGCCTAGGTATTCACCTTGGTATTTCTTTTGGCACAAAGTGAAGGAGTATTTAAGAGAAAATGCACAATGTGTTTCTTATGTTGTTATGAACAACTTGTTACTCTTTCTCATTAAGCTTCAGCCACTGAAGAAATATATAAATAAGGGCTGACTTCCTGTAAGACGTGTCCAAAGCTGGGACGGAATAAAAGGAGACACTTGTAAATGATAGTGCTATCGTTTGAGAAAGGGTAAGTTGAGACTGACTTTCATGCGTATTCACAGACCAAGCATCATAAAGATACCAGCATGATCTTCATTGCGGGCTTAGAGCCGGTATTAGCTTTTGAGAGGTAAGAGGATTTTGAGGGCTCGTTGGTCTAGGGGTATGATTCTCGCTTTGGGTACGAGAGGTCCCGGGTTCAAATCCCGGACGAGCCCTTTTCTTGGTACTCTTTTCAAGTTGTTTTGAAGTTTGCGTTTCAAAACCAACATCAATTTTTTCTTTGCAGTAGTGGATAATTCTTTGCTAGAGTCTCATGCTTCAGCCCTGCCCAGTCTGAGCTAATACCAAACATCTGGTCTTGCATGGCATGTACGAGCGTTCAGCTAGGGATGTCGGGCAGGTTGCATGAAAGAAATCTAAAGCCAGAGGCCCATGGAATAGCCAGTTCGGAGCAGTTTCATTACAGAAAAATCAACTGTAGGTATCTGTTTCTGTAGTGTAGTGGTTATCACGTTCGCCTCACACGCGAAAGGTCCCCGGTTCGAAACCGGGCAGAAACAGTTGTTATATTGTGTTGGCTACAATGTTGATAGGTGCCGTTTTGCCATGGAATTGTCCAAGCCCTGAAGATTATTTCATGCAATCTCGTTCCAAGAAAGGGAATTCTCTCAAAACACTAAAGTAATCGGCGTGTGGATGTATCTGTTGGTTCTCAGACCTTGCTTTCAAAAGAGCCCTGCAATCGGTTCACTGCTCACCTAGAACAAGCATTAACATGGAGAATTGTTGGCACCAACAGGAATCTTATTTTAGTGGAGTGTTTCTGGCTTTGAGTGCAGAGGCCCTCGGCTCAATTCCAAGATGATCCTTCTCAAGGTGATGATACAAATGCATTGTCACCTTTACGTTTAATGTCAGAATCATTTATTTCCAGTTGGTGGTGTAAGAATGTTTGCAACAGTATGGCGATTTTTCCTAGCCATGCATGAATGAAAGCATATCACTCGCCTTTAGGTGTTTTTCTAATACATTGATATTTGCATCTTCCTTCCTAGCCTGCATGTTTGACTATCTTACAGGCTGCATGTAATAAGTATCACATCAGGGCCCTTCTTCTACTCAATTCACAACTGTTCTATCACGACATAGATAAGAAAGCTGCATCTGCTTTTGTTGTGTAGTGGTAATCAGGTTTACCTGACGTGTGAAAGCCCCATGCTTTGAAAGTACACAGTAACAAAGAAACCGATGACTTTTATAAAAAGGTGTCATGTGCGTCTCTTACTTTGCACAAAAAGTGCCAGAGATGACTTCATTTGCAGTCACTTGAAAAGTAGGGATTCTCCAATAAATGGTAAATGGTTGAAACAAATCTGAAGAAATGCATGACATACCTGTGTGTGTGTGTGTACGCATGTATGTATATATAGGGAGAGAGAGAGCGTCAATATAAACAGACTTTATTTCAATCAAGCTGTCTTTTCTATCCTTCAGGAGCAGAATGTTCTGATCATCAGCGCTCCAGAATGTAGTGTTTTCTTGGCAAGCATCACATATTGTGATGTGTTAGCTAAAAGTTCCATATCCTAGAGACTGATATATTCCTCTGTACTTGTACCTTGGGGATTCATCAAAACCTGGCATCATAAGCAGCTTTCTACTGCCACAGACTGGACAGCGAAACAATTTAAAATATCCCAGAAAAAGAAAATAAGCATGCTTAATCAGAGCTTTCTGGACAGGAAGGACCTTTGAGCAAGTGAGGAATAAGCACTGCTTTTGTTAATTTGCATAGGCAGAATAGAGACTTCTGGGAAAAGGCCGAAATTACAGTCACAGAAAATGGCTGCATCTATAGAGAACGCTAAGAAGTGTTGGCAGCTTTTCCTCTGACCCTGACCACTTTTACAAGCAATCCTATGATAGTCAGCAGGACCCACCCTAAAAAGGAAGGGGCATCCACTTGGACCCTTTCCACCTTTTCTAAATCTCGCCTGATTGAGCACTGATTGAGCAGATAAGCACATGTCATTCTCATTTCAGAAAGGTATTGGTTAGCTTGCTGCTAGCAGCTCAGTTATGTTATGATGTTAGAGGCTATGCAAGGAATGCTTTAGTCCAGCGATATGCAGTTTTTATTGCGCCTTGCATTCAGCAGGAAGATCTTTAGCTTGAATCTGTGGCCTAGGTATTCACCTTGGTATTTCTTTTGGCACAAAGTGAAGGAGTATTTAAGAGAAAATGCACAATGTGTTTCTTATGTTGTTATGAACAACTTGTTACTCTTTCTCATTAAGCTTCAGCCACTGAAGAAATATATAAATAAGGGCTGACTTCCTGTAAGACGTGTCCAAAGCTGGGACGGAATAAAAGGAGACACTTGTAAATGATAGTGCTATCGTTTGAGAAAGGGTAAGTTGAGACTGACTTTCATGCGTATTCACAGACCAAGCATCATAAAGATACCAGCATGATCTTCATTGCGGGCTTAGAGCCGGTATTAGCTTTTGAGAGGTAAGAGGATTTTGAGGGCTCGTTGGTCTAGGGGTATGATTCTCGCTTTGGGTGCGAGAGGTCCCGGGTTCAAATCCCGGACGAGCCCTTTTCTTGGTACTCTTTTCAAGTTGTTTTGAAGTTTGCGTTTCAAAACCAACATCAATTTTTTCTTTGCAGTAGTGGATAATTCTTTGCTAGAGTCTCATGCTTCAGCCCTGCCCAGTCTGAGCTAATACCAAACATCTGGTCTTGCATGGCATGTACGAGCGTTCAGCTAGGGATGTCGGGCAGGTTGCATGAAAGAAATCTAAAGCCAGAGGCCCATGGAATAGCCAGTTCGGAGCAGTTTCATTACAGAAAAATCAACTGTAGGTATCTGTTTCTGTAGTGTAGTGGTTATCACGTTCGCCTCACACGCGAAAGGTCCCCGGTTCGAAACCGGGCAGAAACAGTTGTTATATTGTGTTGGCTACAATGTTGATAGGTGCCGTTTTGCCATGGAATTGTCCAAGCCCTGAAGATTATTTCATGCAATCTCGTTCCAAGAAAGGGAATTCTCTCAAAACACTAAAGTAATCGGCGTGTGGATGTATCTGTTGGTTCTCAGACCTTGCTTTCAAAAGAGCCCTGCAATCGGTTCACTGCTCACCTAGAACAAGCATTAACATGGAGAATTGTTGGCACCAACAGGAATCTTATTTTAGTGGAGTGTTTCTGGCTTTGAGTGCAGAGGCCCTCGGCTCAATTCCAAGATGATCCTTCTCAAGGTGATGATACAAATGCATTGTCACCTTTACGTTTAATGTCAGAATCATTTATTTCCAGTTGGTGGTGTAAGAATGTTTGCAACAGTATGGCGATTTTTCCTAGCCATGCATGAATGAAAGCATATCACTCGCCTTTAGGTGTTTTTCTAATACATTGATATTTGCATCTTCCTTCTTAGCCTGCATGTTTGACTATCTTACAGGCTGCATGTAATAAGTATCACATCAGGGCCCTTCTTCTACTCAATTCACAACTGTTCTATCACGACATAGATAAGAAAGCTGCATCTGCTTTTGTTGTGTAGTGGTAATCAGGTTTACCTGACGTGTGAAAGCCCCATGCTTTGAAAGTACACAGTAACAAAGAAACCGATGACTTTTATAAAAAGGTGTCATGTGTGTCTCTTACTTTGCACAAAAAGTGCCAGAGATGGCTTCATTTGCAGTCACTTGAAAAGTAGGGATTCTCCAATAAATGGTAAATGGTTTAAACAAATCTGAAGAAATGCATGACATACCTGTGTGTGTGTGTGTACGCATGTATGTATATATAGGGAGAGAGAGAGCGTCAATATAAACAGACTTTATTTCAATCAAGCTGTCTTTTCTATCCTTCAGGAGCAGAATGTTCTGATCATCAGCGCTCCAGAATGTAGTGTTTTCTTGGCAAGCATCACATATTGTGATGTGTTAGCTAAAAGTTCCATATCCTAGAGACTGATATATTCCTCTGTACTTGTACCTTGGGGATTCATCAAAACCTGGCATCATAAGCAGCTTTCTACTGCCACAGACTGGACAGCGAAACAATTTAAAATATCCCAGAAAAAGAAAATAAGCATGCTTAATCAGAGCTTTCTGGACAGGAAGGACATTTGAGCAAGTGAGGAATAAGCACTGCTTTTGTTAATTTGCATAGGCAGAATAGAGACTTCTGGGAAAAGGCCGAAATTACAGTCACAGAAAATGGCTGCATCTATAGAGAACGCTAAGAAGTGTTGGCAGCTTTTCCTCTGACCCTGGCCACTTTTACAAGCAATCCTATGATAGTCAGCAGGACCCACCCTAAAAAGGAAGGGGCAACCACTTGGACCCTTTCCACCTTTTCTAAATCTCGCCTGATCGAGCACTGATTGAGCAGATAAGCACATGTCATTCTCATTTCAGAAAGGTATTGGTTAGCTTGCTGCTAGCAGCTCAGTTATGTTATGATGTTAGAGGCTATGCAAGGAATGCTTTAGTCCAGCGATATGCAGTTTTTATTGCGCCTTGCATTCAGCAGGAAGATCTTTAGCTTGAATCTGTGGCCTAGGTATTCACCTTGGTATTTCTTTTGGCACAAAGTGAAGGAGTATTTAAGAGAAAATGCACAATGTGTTTCTTATGTTGTTATGAACAACTTGTTACTCTTTCTCATTAAGCTTCAGCCACTGAAGAAATATATAAATAAGGGCTGACTTCCTGTAAGACGTGTCCAAAGCTGGGACGGAATAAAAGGAGACACTTGTAAATGATAGTGCTATCGTTTGAGAAAGGGTAAGTTGAGACTGACTTTCATGCGTATTCACAGACCAAGCATCATAAAGATACCAGCATGATCTTCATTGCGGGCTTAGAGCCAGTATTAGCTTTTGAGAGGTAAGAGGATTTTGAGGGCTCGTTGGTCTAGGGGTATGATTCTCGCTTTGGGTGCGAGAGGTCCCGGGTTCAAATCCCGGACGAGCCCTTTTCTTGGTACTCTTTTCAAGTTGTTTTGAAGTTTGCGTTTCAAAACCAACATCAATTTTTTCTTTGCAGTAGTGGATAATTCTTTGCTAGAGTCTCATGCTTCAGCCCTGCCCAGTCTGAGCTAATACCAAACATCTGGTCTTGCATGGCATGTACGAGCGTTCAGCTAGGGATGTCGGGCAGGTTGCATGAAAGAAATCTAAAGCCAGAGGCCCATGGAATAGCCAGTTCGGAGCAGTTTCATTACAGAAAAATCAACTGTAGGTATCTGTTTCTGTAGTGTAGTGGTTATCACGTTCGCCTCACACGCGAAAGGTCCCCGGTTCGAAACCGGGCAGAAACAGTTGTTATATTGTGTTGGCTACAATGTTGATAGGTGCCGTTTTGCCATGGAATTGTCCAAGCCCTGAAGATTATTTCATGCAATCTCGTTCCAAGAAAGGGAATTCTCTCAAAACACTAAAGTAATCGGCGTGTGGATGTATCTGTTGGTTCTCAGACCTTGCTTTCAAAAGAGCCCTGCAATCGGTTCACTGCTCACCTAGAACAAGCATTAACATGGAGAATTGTTGGCACCAACAGGAATCTTATTTTAGTGGAGTGTTTCTGGCTTTGAGTGCAGAGGCCCTCGGCTCAATTCCAAGATGATCCTTCTCAAGGTGATGATACAAATGCATTGTCACCTTTACGTTTAATGTCAGAATCATTTATTTCCAGTTGGTGGTGTAAGAATGTTTGCAACAGTATGGCGATTTTTCCTAGCCATGCATGAATGAAAGCATATCACTCGCCTTTAGGTGTTTTTCTAATACATTGATATTTGCATCTTCCTTCCTAGCCTGCATGTTTGACTATCTTACAGGCTGCATGTAATAAGTATCACATCAGGGCCCTTCTTCTACTCAATTCACAACTGTTCTATCACGACATAGATAAGAAAGCTGCATCTGCTTTTGTTGTGTAGTGGTAATCAGGTTTACCTGACGTGTGAAAGCCCCATGCTTTGAAAGTACACAGTAACAAAGAAACCGATGACTTTTATAAAAAGGTGTCATGTGCGTCTCTTACTTTGCACAAAAAGTGCCAGAGATGACTTCATTTGCAGTCACTTGAAAAGTAGGGATTCTCCAATAAATGGTAAATGGTTGAAACAAATCTGAAGAAATGCATGACATACCTGTGTGTGTGTGTGTACGCATGTATGTATATATAGGGAGAGAGAGAGCGTCAATATAAACAGACTTTATTTCAATCAAGCTGTCTTTTCTATCCTTCAGGAGCAGAATGTTCTGATCATCAGCGCTCCAGAATGTAGTGTTTTCTTGGCAAGCATCACATATTGTGATGTGTTAGCTAAAAGTTCCATATCCTAGAGACTGATATATTCCTCTGTACTTGTACCTTGGGGATTCATCAAAACCTGGCATCATAAGCAGCTTTCTACTGCCACAGACTGGACAGCGAAACAATTTAAAATATCCCAGAAAAAGAAAATAAGCATGCTTAATCAGAGCTTTCTGGACAGGAAGGACCTTTGAGCAAGTGAGGAATAAGCACTGCTTTTGTTAATTTGCATAGGCAGAATAGAGACTTCTGGGAAAAGGCCGAAATTACAGTCACAGAAAATGGCTGCATCTATAGAGAACGCTAAGAAGTGTTGGCAGCTTTTCCTCTGACCCTGGCCACTTTTACAAGCAATCCTATGATAGTCAGCAGGACCCACCCTAAAAAGGAAGGGGCATCCACTTGGACCCTTTCCACCTTTTCTAAATCTCGCCTGATCGAGCCTGATTGAGCACTGATTGAGCAGATAAGCACATATCATTCTCATTTCAGAAAGGTATTGGTTAGCTTGCTGCTAGCAGCTCAGTTATGTTATGATGTTAGAGGCTATGCAAGGAATGCTTTAGTCCAGCGATATGCAGTTTTTATTGCGCCTTGCATTCAGCAGGAAGATCTTTAGCTTGAATCTGTGGCCTAGGTATTCACCTTGGTATTTCTTTTGGCACAAAGTGAAGGAGTATTTAAGAGAAAATGCACAATGTGTTTCTTATGTTGTTATGAACAACTTGTTACTCTTTCTCATTAAGCTTCAGCCACTGAAGAAATATATAAATAAGGGCTGACTTCCTGTAAGACGTGTCCAAAGCTGGGACGGAATAAAAGGAGACACTTGTAAATGATAGTGCTATCGTTTGAGAAAGGGTAAGTTGAGACTGACTTTCATGCGTATTCACAGACCAAGCATCATAAAGATACCAGCATGATCTTCATTGCGGGCTTAGAGCCGGTATTAGCTTTTGAGAGGTAAGAGGATTTTGAGGGCTCGTTGGTCTAGGGGTATGATTCTCGCTTTGGGTGCGAGAGGTCCCGGGTTCAAATCCCGGACGAGCCCTTTTCTTGGTACTCTTTTCAAGTTGTTTTGAAGTTTGCGTTTCAAAACCAACATCAATTTTTTCTTTGCAGTAGTGGATAATTCTTTGCTAGAGTCTCATGCTTCAGCCCTGCCCAGTCTGAGCTAATACCAAACATCTGGTCTTGCATGGCATGTACGAGCGTTCAGCTAGGGATGTCGGGCAGGTTGCATGAAAGAAATCTAAAGCCAGAGGCCCATGGAATAGCCAGTTCGGAGCAGTTTCATTACAGAAAAATCAACTGTAGGTATCTGTTTCTGTAGTGTAGTGGTTATCACGTTCGCCTCACACGCGAAAGGTCCCTGGTTCGAAACCGGGCAGAAACAGTTGTTATATTGTGTTGGCTACAATGTTGATAGGTGCCGTTTTGCCATGGAATTGTCCAAGCCCTGAAGATTATTTCATGCAATCTCGTTCCAAGAAAGGGAATTCTCTCAAAACACTAAAGTAATCGGCGTGTGGATGTATCTGTTGGTTCTCAGACCTTGCTTTCAAAAGAGCCCTGCAATCGGTTCACTGCTCACCTAGAACAAGCATTAACATGGAGAATTGTTGGCACCAACAGGAATCTTATTTTAGTGGAGTGTTTCTGGCTTTGAGTGCAGAGGCCCTCGGCTCAATTCCAAGATGATCCTTCTCAAGGTGATGATACAAATGCATTGTCACCTTTACGTTTAATGTCAGAATCATTTATTTCCAGTTGGTGGTGTAAGAATGTTTGCAACAGTATGGCGATTTTTCCTAGCCATGCATGAATGAAAGCATATCACTCGCCTTTAGGTGTTTTTCTAATACATTGATATTTGCATCTTCCTTCCTAGCCTGCATGTTTGACTATCTTACAGGCTGCATGTAATAAGTATCACATCAGGGCCCTTCTTCTACTCAATTCACAACTGTTCTATCACGACATAGATAAGAAAGCTGCATCTGCTTTTGTTGTGTAGTGGTAATCAGGTTTACCTGACGTGTGAAAGCCCCATGCTTTGAAAGTACACAGTAACAAAGAAACCGATGACTTTTATAAAAAGGTGTCATGTGCGTCTCTTACTTTGCACAAAAAGTGCCAGAGATGACTTCATTTGCAGTCACTTGAAAAGTAGGGATTCTCCAATAAATGGTAAATGGTTGAAACAAATCTGAAGAAATGCATGACATACCTGTGTGTGTGTGTACGCATGTATGTATATATAGGGAGAGAGAGAGCGTCAATATAAACAGACTTTATTTCAATCAAGCTGTCTTTTCTATCCTTCAGGAGCAGAATGTTCTGATCATCAGCGCTCCAGAATGTAGTGTTTTCTTGGCAAGCATCACATATTGTGATGTGTTAGCTAAAAGTTCCATATCCTAGAGACTGATATATTCCTCTGTACTTGTACCTTGGGGATTCATCAAAACCTGGCATCATAAGCAGCTTTCTACTGCCACAGACTGGACAGCGAAACAATTTAAAATATCCCAGAAAAAGAAAATAAGCATGCTTAATCAGAGCTTTCTGGACAGGAAGGACCTTTGAGCAAGTGAGGAATAAGCACTGCTTTTGTTAATTTGCATAGGCAGAATAGAGACTTCTGGGAAAAGGCCGAAATTACAGTCACAGAAAATGGCTGCATCTATAGAGAACGCTAAGAAGTGTTGGCAGCTTTTCCTCTGACCCTGACCACTTTTACAAGCAATCCTATGATAGTCAGCAGGACCCACCCTAAAAAGGAAGGGGCATCCACTTGGACCCTTTCCACCTTTTCTAAATCTCGCCTGATCGAGCCTGATTGAGCACTGATTGAGCAGATAAGCACATATCATTCTCATTTCAGAAAGGTATTGGTTAGCTTGCTGCTAGCAGCTCAGTTATGTTATGATGTTAGAGGCTATGCAAGGAATGCTTTAGTCCAGCGATATGCAGTTTTTATTGCGCCTTGCATTCAGCAGGAAGATCTTTAGCTTGAATCTGTGGCCTAGGTATTCACCTTGGTATTTCTTTTGGCACAAAGTGAAGGAGTATTTAAGAGAAAATGCACAATGTGTTTCTTATGTTGTTATGAACAACTTGTTACTCTTTCTCATTAAGCTTCAGCCACTGAAGAAATATATAAATAAGGGCTGACTTCCTGTAAGACGTGTCCAAAGCTGGGACGGAATAAAAGGAGACACTTGTAAATGATAGTGCTATCGTTTGAGAAAGGGTAAGTTGAGACTGACTTTCATGCGTATTCACAGACCAAGCATCATAAAGATACCAGCATGATCTTCATTGCGGGCTTAGAGCCGGTATTAGCTTTTGAGAGGTAAGAGGATTTTGAGGGCTCGTTGGTCTAGGGGTATGATTCTCGCTTTGGGTGCGAGAGGTCCCGGGTTCAAATCCCGGACGAGCCCTTTTCTTGGTACTCTTTTCAAGTTGTTTTGAAGTTTGCGTTTCAAAACCAACATCAATTTTTTCTTTGCAGTAGTGGATAATTCTTTGCTAGAGTCTCATGCTTCAGCCCTGCCCAGTCTGAGCTAATACCAAACATCTGGTCTTGCATGGCATGTACGAGCGTTCAGCTAGGGATGTCGGGCAGGTTGCATGAAAGAAATCTAAAGCCAGAGGCCCATGGAATAGCCAGTTCGGAGCAGTTTCATTACAGAAAAATCAACTGTAGGTATCTGTTTCTGTAGTGTAGTGGTTATCACGTTCGCCTCACACGCGAAAGGTCCCCGGTTCGAAACCGGGCAGAAACAGTTGTTATATTGTGTTGGCTACAATGTTGATAGGTGCCGTTTTGCCATGGAATTGTCCAAGCCCTGAAGATTATTTCATGCAATCTCGTTCCAAGAAAGGGAATTCTCTCAAAACACTAAAGTAATCGGCGTGTGGATGTATCTGTTGGTTCTCAGACCTTGCTTTCAAAAGAGCCCTGCAATCGGTTCACTGCTCACCTAGAACAAGCATTAACATGGAGAATTGTTGGCACCAACAGTAAACTTATTTTAGTGGAGTGTTTCTGGCTTTGAGTGCAGAGGCCCTCGGCTCAATTCCAAGATGATCCTTCTCAAGGTGATGATACAAATGCATTGTCACCTTTACGTTTAATGTCAGAATCATTTATTTCCAGTTGGTGGTGTAAGAATGTTTGCAACAGTATGGCGATTTTTCCTAGCCATGCATGAATGAAAGCATATCACTCGCCTTTAGGTGTTTTTCTAATACATTGATATTTGCATCTTCCTTCCTAGCCTGCATGTTTGACTATCTTACAGGCTGCATGTAATAAGTATCACATCAGGGCCCTTCTTCTACTCAATTCACAACTGTTCTATCACGACATAGATAAGAAAGCTGCATCTGCTTTTGTTGTGTAGTGGTAATCAGGTTTACCTGACGTGTGAAAGCCCCATGCTTTGAAAGTACACAGTAACAAAGAAACCGATGACTTTTATAAAAAGGTGTCATGTGCGTCTCTTACTTTGCACAAAAAGTGCCAGAGATGACTTCATTTGCAGTCACTTGAAAAGTAGGGATTCTCCAATAAATGGTAAATGGTTGAAACAAATCTGAAGAAATGCATGACATACCTGTGTGTGTGTGTGTACGCATGTATGTATATATAGGGAGAGAGAGAGCGTCAATATAAACAGACTTTATTTCAATCAAGCTGTCTTTTCTATCCTTCAGGAGCAGAATGTTCTGATCATCAGCGCTCCAGAATGTAGTGTTTTCTTGGCAAGCATCACATATTGTGATGTGTTAGCTAAAAGTTCCATATCCTAGAGACTGATATATTCCTCTGTACTTGTACCTTGGGGATTCATCAAAACCTGGCATCATAAGCAGCTTTCTACTGCCACAGACTGGACAGCGAAACAATTTAAAATATCCCAGAAAAAGAAAATAAGCATGCTTAATCAGAGCTTTCTGGACAGGAAGGACCTTTGAGCAAGTGAGGAATAAGCACTGCTTTTGTTAATTTGCATAGGCAGAATAGAGACTTCTGGGAAAAGGCCGAAATTACAGTCACAGAAAATGGCTGCATCTATAGAGAACGCTAAGAAGTGTTGGCAGCTTTTCCTCTGACCCTGACCACTTTTACAAGCAATCCTATGATAGTCAGCAGGACCCACCCTAAAAAGGAAGGGGCATCCACTTGGACCCTTTCCACCTTTTCTAAATCTCGCCTGATTGAGCACTGATTGAGCAGATAAGCACATGTCATTCTCATTTCAGAAAGGTATTGGTTAGCTTGCTGCTAGCAGCTCAGTTATGTTATGATGTTAGAGGCTATGCAAGGAATGCTTTAGTCCAGCGATATGCAGTTTTTATTGCGCCTTGCCTTCACCAGGAAGATCTTTAGCTTGAATCTGTGGCCTAGGTATTCACCTTGGTATTTCTTTTGGCACAAAGTGAAGGAGTATTTGAGAGAAAATGCACAATGTGTTTCTTATGTTGTTATGAACAACTTGTTACTCTTTCTCATTAAGCTTCAGCCACTGCAGAAATATATAAATAAGGGCTGACTTCCTGTAAGACGTGTCCAAAGCTGGGACGGAATAAAAGGAGACACTTGTAAATGATAGTGCTATCGTTTGAGAAAGGGTAAGTTGAGACTGACTTTCATGCGTATTCACAGACCAAGCATCATAAAGATACCAGCATGATCTTCATTGCGGGCTTAGAGCCGGTATTAGCTTTTGAGAGGTAAGAGGATTTTGAGGGCTCGTTGGTCTAGGGGTATGATTCTCGCTTTGGGTGCGAGAGGTCCCGGGTTCAAATCCCGGACGAGCCCTTTTCTTGGTACTCTTTTCAAGTTGTTTTGAAGTTTGCGTTTCAAAACCAACATCAATTTTTTCTTTGCAGTAGTGGATAATTCTTTGCTAGAGTCTCATGCTTCAGCCCTGCCCAGTCTGAGCTAATACCAAACATCTGGTCTTGCATGGCATGTACGAGCGTTCAGCTAGGGATGTCGGGCAGGTTGCATGAAAGAAATCTAAAGCCAGAGGCCCATGGAATAGCCAGTTCGGAGCAGTTTCATTACAGAAAAATCAACTGTAGGTATCTGTTTCTGTAGTGTAGTGGTTATCACGTTCGCCTCACACGCGAAAGGTCCCCGGTTCGAAACCGGGCAGAAACAGTTGTTATATTGTGTTGGCTACAATGTTGATAGGTGCCGTTTTGCCATGGAATTGTCCAAGCCCTGAAGATTATTTCATGCAATCTCGTTCCAAGAAAGGGAATTCTCTCAAAACACTAAAGTAATCGGCGTGTGGATGTATCTGTTGGTTCTCAGACCTTGCTTTCAAAAGAGCCCTGCAATCGGTTCACTGCTCACCTAGAACAAGCATTAACATGGAGAATTGTTGGCACCAACAGGAATCTTATTTTAGTGGAGTGTTTCTGGCTTTGAGTGCAGAGGCCCTCGGCTCAATTCCAAGATGATCCTTCTCAAGGTGATGATACAAATGCATTGTCACCTTTACGTTTAATGTCAGAATCATTTATTTCCAGTTGGTGGTGTAAGAATGTTTGCAACAGTATGGCGATTTTTCCTAGCCATGCATGAATGAAAGCATATCACTCGCCTTTAGGTGTTTTTCTAATACATTGATATTTGCATCTTCCTTCTTAGCCTGCATGTTTGACTATCTTACAGGCTGCATGTAATAAGTATCACATCAGGGCCCTTCTTCTACTCAATTCACAACTGTTCTATCACGACATAGATAAGAAAGCTGCATCTGCTTTTGTTGTGTAGTGGTAATCAGGTTTACCTGACGTGTGAAAGCCCCATGCTTTGAAAGTACACAGTAACAAAGAAACCGATGACTTTTATAAAAAGGTGTCATGTGTGTCTCTTACTTTGCACAAAAAGTGCCAGAGATGGCTTCATTTGCAGTCACTTGAAAAGTAGGGATTCTCCAATAAATGGTAAATGGTTTAAACAAATCTGAAGAAATGCATGACATACCTGTGTGTGTGTGTGTACGCATGTATGTATATATAGGGAGAGAGAGAGCGTCAATATAAACAGACTTTATTTCAATCAAGCTGTCTTTTCTATCCTTCAGGAGCAGAATGTTCTGATCATCAGCGCTCCAGAATGTAGTGTTTTCTTGGCAAGCATCACATATTGTGATGTGTTAGCTAAAAGTTCCATATCCTAGAGACTGATATATTCCTCTGTACTTGTACCTTGGGGATTCATCAAAACCTGGCATCATAAGCAGCTTTCTACTGCCACAGACTGGACAGCGAAACAATTTAAAATATCCCAGAAAAAGAAAATAAGCATGCTTAATCAGAGCTTTCTGGACAGGAAGGACATTTGAGCAAGTGAGGAATAAGCACTGCTTTTGTTAATTTGCATAGGCAGAATAGAGACTTCTGGGAAAAGGCCGAAATTACAGTCACAGAAAATGGCTGCATCTATAGAGAACGCTAAGAAGTGTTGGCAGCTTTTCCTCTGACCCTGGCCACTTTTACAAGCAATCCTATGATAGTCAGCAGGACCCACCCTAAAAAGGAAGGGGCATCCACTTGGACCCTTTCCACCTTTTCTAAATCTCGCCTGATCGAGCCTGATTGAGCACTGATTGAGCAGATAAGCACATATCATTCTCATTTCAGTAAGGTATTGGTTAGCTTGCTGCTAGCAGCTCAGTTATGTTATGATGTTAGAGGCTATGCAAGGAATGCTTTAGTCCAGCGATATGCAGTTTTTATTGCGCCTTGCATTCAGCAGGAAGATCTTTAGCTTGAATCTGTGGCCTAGGTATTCACCTTGGTATTTCTTTTGGCACAAAGTGAAGGAGTATTTAAGAGAAAATGCACAATGTGTTTCTTATGTTGTTATGAACAACTTGTTACTCTTTCTCATTAAGCTTCAGCCACTGAAGAAATATATAAATAAGGGCTGACTTCCTGTAAGACGTGTCCAAAGCTGGGACGGAATAAAAGGAGACACTTGTAAATGATAGTGCTATCGTTTGAGAAAGGGTAAGTTGAGACTGACTTTCATGCGTATTCACAGACCAAGCATCATAAAGATACCAGCATGATCTTCATTGCGGGCTTAGAGCCGGTATTAGCTTTTGAGAGGTAAGAGGATTTTGAGGGCTCGTTGGTCTAGGGGTATGATTCTCGCTTTGGGTGCGAGAGGTCCCGGGTTCAAATCCCGGACGAGCCCTTTTCTTGGTACTCTTTTCAAGTTGTTTTGAAGTTTGCGTTTCAAAACCAACATCAATTTTTTCTTTGCAGTAGTGGATAATTCTTTGCTAGAGTCTCATGCTTCAGCCCTGCCCAGTCTGAGCTAATACCAAACATCTGGTCTTGCATGGCATGTACGAGCGTTCAGCTAGGGATGTCGGGCAGGTTGCATGAAAGAAATCTAAAGCCAGAGGCCCATGGAATAGCCAGTTCGGAGCAGTTTCATTACAGAAAAATCAACTGTAGGTATCTGTTTCTGTAGTGTAGTGGTTATCACGTTTGCCTCACACGCGAAAGGTCCCCGGTTCGAAACCGGGCAGAAACAGTTGTTATATTGTGTTGGCTACAATGTTGATAGGTGCCGTTTTGCCATGGAATTGTCCAAGCCCTGAAGATTATTTCATGCAATCTCGTTCCAAGAAAGGGAATTCTCTCAAAACACTAAAGTAATCGGCGTGTGGATGTATCTGTTGGTTCTCAGACCTTGCTTTCAAAAGAGCCCTGCAATCGGTTCACTGCTCACCTAGAACAAGCATTAACATGGAGAATTGTTGGCACCAACAGGAATCTTATTTTAGTGGAGTGTTTCTGGCTTTGAGTGCAGAGGCCCTCGGCTCAATTCCAAGATGATCCTTCTCAAGGTGATGATACAAATGCATTGTCACCTTTACGTTTAATGTCAGAATCATTTATTTCCAGTTGGTGGTGTAAGAATGTTTGCAACAGTATGGCGATTTTTCCTAGCCATGCATGAATGAAAGCATATCACTCGCCTTTAGGTGTTTTTCTAATACATTGATATTTGCATCTTCCTTCCTAGCCTGCATGTTTGACTATCTTACAGGCTGCATGTAATAAGTATCACATCAGGGCCCTTCTTCTACTCAATTCACAACTGTTCTATCACGACATAGATAAGAAAGCTGCATCTGCTTTTGTTGTGTAGTGGTAATCAGGTTTACCTGACGTGTGAAAGCCCCATGCTTTGAAAGTACACAGTAACAAAGAAACCGATGACTTTTATAAAAAGGTGTCATGTGCGTCTCTTACTTTGCACAAAAAGTGCCAGAGATGACTTCATTTGCAGTCACTTGAAAAGTAGGGATTCTCCAATAAATGGTAAATGGTTGAAACAAATCTGAAGAAATGCATGACATACCTGTGTGTGTGTGTGTACGCATGTATGTATATATAGGGAGAGAGAGAGCGTCAATATAAACAGACTTTATTTCAATCAAGCTGTCTTTTCTATCCTTCAGGAGCAGAATGTTCTGATCATCAGCGCTCCAGAATGTAGTGTTTTCTTGGCAAGCATCACATATTGTGATGTGTTAGCTAAAAGTTCCATATCCTAGAGACTGATATATTCCTCTGTACTTGTACCTTGGGGATTCATCAAAACCTGGCATCATAAGCAGCTTTCTACTGCCACAGACTGGACAGCGAAACAATTTAAAATATCCCAGAAAAAGAAAATAAGCATGCTTAATCAGAGCTTTCTGGACAGGAAGGACCTTTGAGCAAGTGAGGAATAAGCACTGCTTTTGTTAATTTGCATAGGCAGAATAGAGACTTCTGGGAAAAGGCCGAAATTACAGTCACAGAAAATGGCTGCATCTATAGAGAACGCTAAGAAGTGTTGGCAGCTTTTCCTCTGACCCTGGCCACTTTTACAAGCAATCCTATGATAGTCAGCAGGACCCACCCTAAAAAGGAAGGGGCATCCACTTGGACCCTTTCCACCTTTTCTAAATCTCGCCTGATCGAGCCTGATTGAGCACTGATTGAGCAGATAAGCTCATGTCATTCTCATTTCAGAAAGGTATTGGTTAGCTTGCTGCTAGCAGCTCAGTTATGTTATGATGTTAGAGGCTATGCAAGGAATGCTTTAGTCCAGCGATATGCAGTTTTTATTGCGCCTTGCATTCAGCAGGAAGATCTTTAGCTTGAATCTGTGGCCTAGGTATTCACCTTGGTATTTCTTTTGGCACAAAGTGAAGGAGTATTTAAGAGAAAATGCACAATGTGTTTCTTATGTTGTTATGAACAACTTGTTACTCTTTCTCATTAAGCTTCAGCCACTGAAGAAATATATAAATAAGGGCTGACTTCCTGTAAGACGTGTCCAAAGCTGGGACGGAATAAAAGGAGACACTTGTAAATGATAGTGCTATCGTTTGAGAAAGGGTAAGTTGAGACTGACTTTCATGCGTATTCACAGACCAAGCATCATAAAGATACCAGCATGATCTTCATTGCGGGCTTAGAGCCGGTATTAGCTTTTGAGAGGTAAAAGGATTTTGAGGGCTCGTTGGTCTAGGGGTATGATTCTCGCTTTGGGTGCGAGAGGTCCCGGGTTCAAATCCCGGACGAGCCCTTTTCTTGGTACTCTTTTCAAGTTGTTTTGAAGTTTGCGTTTCAAAACCAACATCAATTTTTTCTTTGCAGTAGTGGATAATTCTTTGCTAGAGTCTCATGCTTCAGCCCTGCCCAGTCTGAGCTAATACCAAACATCTGGTCTTGCATGGCATGTACGAGCGTTCAGCTAGGGATGTCGGGCAGGTTGCATGAAAGAAATCTAAAGCCAGAGGCCCATGGAATAGCCAGTTCGGAGCAGTTTCATTACAGAAAAATCAACTGTAGGTATCTGTTTCTGTAGTGTAGTGGTTATCACGTTCGCCTCACACGCGAAAGGTCCCCGGTTCGAAACCGGGCAGAAACAGTTGTTATATTGTGTTGGCTACAATGTTGATAGGTGCCGTTTTGCCATGGAATTGTCCAAGCCCTGAAGATTATTTCATGCAATCTCGTTCCAAGAAAGGGAATTCTCTCAAAACACTAAAGTAATCGGCGTGTGGATGTATCTGTTGGTTCTCAGACCTTGCTTTCAAAAGAGCCCTGCAATCGGTTCACTGCTCACCTAGAACAAGCATTAACATGGAGAATTGTTGGCACCAACAGGAATCTTATTTTAGTGGAGTGTTTCTGGCTTTGAGTGCAGAGGCCCTCGGCTCAATTCCAAGATGATCCTTCTCAAGGTGATGATACAAATGCATTGTCACCTTTACGTTTAATGTCAGAATCATTTATTTCCAGTTGGTGGTGTAAGAATGTTTGCAACAGTATGGCGATTTTTCCTAGCCATGCATGAATGAAAGCATATCACTCGCCTTTAGGTGTTTTTCTAATACATTGATATTTGCATCTTCCTTCCTAGCCTGCATGTTTGACTATCTTACAGGCTGCATGTAATAAGTATCACATCAGGGCCCTTCTTCTACTCAATTCACAACTGTTCTATCACGACATAGATAAGAAAGCTGCATCTGCTTTTGTTGTGTAGTGGTAATCAGGTTTACCTGACGTGTGAAAGCCCCATGCTTTGAAAGTACACAGTAACAAAGAAACCGATGACTTTTATAAAAAGGTGTCATGTGCGTCTCTTACTTTGCACAAAAAGTGCCAGAGATGACTTCATTTGCAGTCACTTGAAAAGTAGGGATTCTCCAATAAATGGTAAATGGTTGAAACAAATCTGAAGAAATGCATGACATACCTGTGTGTGTGTGTGTACGCATGTATGTATATATAGGGAGAGAGAGAGCGTCAATATAAACAGACTTTATTTCAATCAAGCTGTCTTTTCTATCCTTCAGGAGCAGAATGTTCTGATCATCAGCGCTCCAGAATGTAGTGTTTTCTTGGCAAGCATCACATATTGTGATGTGTTAGCTAAAAGTTCCATATCCTAGAGACTGATATATTCCTCTGTACTTGTACCTTGGGGATTCATCAAAACCTGGCATCATAAGCAGCTTTCTACTGCCACAGACTGGACAGCGAAACAATTTAAAATATCCCAGAAAAAGAAAATAAGCATGCTTAATCAGAGCTTTCTGGACAGGAAGGACCTTTGAGCAAGTGAGGAATAAGCACTGCTTTTGTTAATTTGCATAGGCAGAATAGAGACTTCTGGGAAAAGGCCGAAATTACAGTCACAGAAAATGGCTGCATCTATAGAGAACGCTAAGAAGTGTTGGCAGCTTTTCCTCTGACCCTGACCACTTTTACAAGCAATCCTATGATAGTCAGCAGGACCCACCCTAAAAAGGAAGGGGCATCCACTTGGACCCTTTCCACCTTTTCTAAATCTCGCCTGATCGAGCCTGATTGAGCACTGATTGAGCAGATAAGCACATATCATTCTCATTTCAGAAAGGTATTGGTTAGCTTGCTGCTAGCAGCTCAGTTATGTTATGATGTTAGAGGCTATGCAAGGAATGCTTTAGTCCAGCGATATGCAGTTTTTATTGCGCCTTGCATTCAGCAGGAAGATCTTTAGCTTGAATCTGTGGCCTAGGTATTCACCTTGGTATTTCTTTTGGCACAAAGTGAAGGAGTATTTAAGAGAAAATGCACAATGTGTTTCTTATGTTGTTATGAACAACTTGTTACTCTTTCTCATTAAGCTTCAGCCACTGAAGAAATATATAAATAAGGGCTGACTTCCTGTAAGACGTGTCCAAAGCTGGGACGGAATAAAAGGAGACACTTGTAAATGATAGTGCTATCGTTTGAGAAAGGGTAAGTTGAGACTGACTTTCATGCGTATTCACAGACCAAGCATCATAAAGATACCAGCATGATCTTCATTGCGGGCTTAGAGCCGGTATTAGCTTTTGAGAGGTAAGAGGATTTTGAGGGCTCGTTGGTCTAGGGGTATGATTCTCGCTTTGGGTGCGAGAGGTCCCGGGTTCAAATCCCGGACGAGCCCTTTTCTTGGTACTCTTTTCAAGTTGTTTTGAAGTTTGCGTTTCAAAACCAACATCAATTTTTTCTTTGCAGTAGTGGATAATTCTTTGCTAGAGTCTCATGCTTCAGCCCTGCCCAGTCTGAGCTAATACCAAACATCTGGTCTTGCATGGCATGTACGAGCGTTCAGCTAGGGATGTCGGGCAGGTTGCATGAAAGAAATCTAAAGCCAGAGGCCCATGGAATAGCCAGTTCGGAGCAGTTTCATTACAGAAAAATCAACTGTAGGTATCTGTTTCTGTAGTGTAGTGGTTATCACGTTCGCCTCACACGCGAAAGGTCCCTGGTTCGAAACCGGGCAGAAACAGTTGTTATATTGTGTTGGCTACAATGTTGATAGGTGCCGTTTTGCCATGGAATTGTCCAAGCCCTGAAGATTATTTCATGCAATCTCGTTCCAAGAAAGGGAATTCTCTCAAAACACTAAAGTAATCGGCGTGTGGATGTATCTGTTGGTTCTCAGACCTTGCTTTCAAAAGAGCCCTGCAATCGGTTCACTGCTCACCTAGAACAAGCATTAACATGGAGAATTGTTGGCACCAACAGGAATCTTATTTTAGTGGAGTGTTTCTGGCTTTGAGTGCAGAGGCCCTCGGCTCAATTCCAAGATGATCCTTCTCAAGGTGATGATACAAATGCATTGTCACCTTTACGTTTAATGTCAGAATCATTTATTTCCAGTTGGTGGTGTAAGAATGTTTGCAACAGTATGGCGATTTTTCCTAGCCATGCATGAATGAAAGCATATCACTCGCCTTTAGGTGTTTTTCTAATACATTGATATTTGCATCTTCCTTCCTAGCCTGCATGTTTGACTATCTTACAGGCTGCATGTAATAAGTATCACATCAGGGCCCTTCTTCTACTCAATTCACAACTGTTCTATCACGACATAGATAAGAAAGCTGCATCTGCTTTTGTTGTGTAGTGGTAATCAGGTTTACCTGACGTGTGAAAGCCCCATGCTTTGAAAGTACACAGTAACAAAGAAACCGATGACTTTTATAAAAAGGTGTCATGTGTGTCTCTTACTTTGCACAAAAAGTGCCAGAGATGGCTTCATTTGCAGTCACTTGAAAAGTAGGGATTCTCCAATAAATGGTAAATGGTTTAAACAAATCTGAAGAAATGCATGACATACCTGTGTGTGTGTGTGTACGCATGTATGTATATATAGGGAGAGAGAGAGCGTCAATATAAACAGACTTTATTTCAATCAAGCTGTCTTTTCTATCCTTCAGGAGCAGAATGTTCTGATCATCAGCGCTCCAGAATGTAGTGTTTTCTTGGCAAGCATCACATATTGTGATGTGTTAGCTAAAAGTTCCATATCCTAGAGACTGATATATTCCTCTGTACTTGTACCTTGGGGATTCATCAAAACCTGGCATCATAAGCAGCTTTCTACTGCCACAGACTGGACAGCGAAACAATTTAAAATATCCCAGAAAAAGAAAATAAGCATGCTTAATCAGAGCTTTCTGGACAGGAAGGACATTTGAGCAAGTGAGGAATAAGCACTGCTTTTGTTAATTTGCATAGGCAGAATAGAGACTTCTGGGAAAAGGCCGAAATTACAGTCACAGAAAATGGCTGCATCTATAGAGAACGCTAAGAAGTGTTGGCAGCTTTTCCTCTGACCCTGACCACTTTTACAAGCAATCCTATGATAGTCAGCAGGACCCACCCTAAAAAGGAAGGGGCATCCACTTGGACCCTTTCCACCTTTTCTAAATCTCGCCTGATTGAGCACTGATTGAGCAGATAAGCACATGTCATTCTCATTTCAGAAAGGTATTGGTTAGCTTGCTGCTAGCAGCTCAGTTATGTTATGATGTTAGAGGCTATGCAAGGAATGCTTTAGTCCAGCGATATGCAGTTTTTATTGCGCCTTGCATTCAGCAGGAAGATCTTTAGCTTGAATCTGTGGCCTAGGTATTCACCTTGGTATTTCTTTTGGCACAAAGTGAAGGAGTATTTGAGAGAAAATGCACAATGTGTTTCTTATGTTGTTATGAACAACTTGTTACTCTTTCTCATTAAGCTTCAGCCACTGCAGAAATATATAAATAAGGGCTGACTTCCTGTAAGACGTGTCCAAAGCTGGGACGGAATAAAAGGAGACACTTGTAAATGATAGTGCTATCGTTTGAGAAAGGGTAAGTTGAGACTGACTTTCATGCGTTTTCACAGACCAAGCATCATAAAGATACCAGCATGATCTTCATTGCGGGCTTAGAGCCGGTATTAGCTTTTGAGAGGTAAGAGGATTTTGAGGGCTCGTTGGTCTAGGGGTATGATTCTCGCTTTGGGTGCGTGAGGTCCCGGGTTCAAATCCCGGACGAGCCCTTTTCTTGGTACTCTTTTCAAGTTGTTTTGAAGTTTGCGTTTCAAAACCAACATCAATTTTTTCTTTGCAGTAGTGGATAATTCTTTGCTAGAGTCTCATGCTTCAGCCCTGCCCAGTCTGAGCTAATACCAAACATCTGGTCTTGCATGGCATGTACGAGCGTTCAGCTAGGGATGTCGGGCAGGTTGCATGAAAGAAATCTAAAGCCAGAGGCCCATGGAATAGCCAGTTCGGAGCAGTTTCATTACAGAAAAATCAACTGTAGGTATCTGTTTCTGTAGTGTAGTGGTTATCAAGTTCGCCTCACACGCGAAAGGTCCCCGGTTCGAAACCGGGCAGAAACAGTTGTTATATTGTGTTGGCTACAATGTTGATAGGTGCCGTTTTGCCATGGAATTGTCCAAGCCCTGAAGATTATTTCATGCAATCTCGTTCCAAGAAAGGGAATTCTCTCAAAACACTAAAGTAATCGGCGTGTGGATGTATCTGTTGGTTCTCAGACCTTGCTTTCAAAAGAGCCCTGCAATCGGTTCACTGCTCACCTAGAACAAGCATTAACATGGAGAATTGTTGGCACCAACAGGAATCTTATTTTAGTGGAGTGTTTCTGGCTTTGAGTGCAGAGGCCCTCGGCTCAATTCCAAGATGATCCTTCTCAAGGTGATGATACAAATGCATTGTCACCTTTACGTTTAATGTCAGAATCATTTATTTCCAGTTGGTGGTGTAAGAATGTTTGCAACAGTATGGCGATTTTTCCTAGCCAT
Organism: Triturus cristatus; assembly: GCF_964204655.1. Classification (NCBI taxonomy): domain Eukaryota; kingdom Metazoa; phylum Chordata; class Amphibia; order Caudata; family Salamandridae; genus Triturus; species Triturus cristatus. The sequence goes on along the minus strand of NC_140591.1, from coordinate 738,217,353 downwards.
GCATGAATGAAAGCATATCACTCGCCTTTAGGTGTTTTTCTAATACATTGATATTTGCATCTTCCTTCCTAGCCTGCATGTTTGACTATCTTACAGGCTGCATGTAATAAGTATCACATCAGGGCCCTTCTTCTACTCAATTCACAACTGTTCTATCACGACATAGATAAGAAAGCTGCATCTGCTTTTGTTGTGTAGTGGTAATCAGGTTTACCTGACGTGTGAAAGCCCCATGCTTTGAAAGTACACAGTAACAAAGAAACCGATGACTTTTATAATAAGGTGTCATGTGTGTCTCTTACTTTGCACAAAAAGTGCCAGAGATGACTTCATTTGCAGTCACTTGAAAAGTAGGGATTCTCCAATAAATGGTAAATGGTTGAAACAAATCTGAAGAAATGCATGACATACCTGTGTGTGTGTGTGTATGCATGTATGTATATATAGGGAGAGAGAGAGCGTCAATATAAACAGACTTTATTTCAATCAAGCTGTCTTTTCTATCCTTCAGGAGCAGAATGTTCTGATCATCAGCGCTCCAGAATGTAGTGTTTTCTTGGCAAGCATCACATATTGTGATGTGTTAGCTAAAAGTTCCATATCCTAGAGACTGATATATTCCTCTGTACTTGTACCTTGGGGATTCATCAAAACCTGGCATCATAAGCAGCTTTCTACTGCCACAGACTGGACAGCGAAACAATTTAAAATATCCCAGAAAAAGAAAATAAGCATGCTTAATCAGAGCTTTCTGGACAGGAAGGACATTTGAGCAAGTGAGGAATAAGCACTGCTTTTGTTAATTTGCATAGGCAGAATAGAGACTTCTGGGAAAAGGCCGAAATTACAGTCACAGAAAATGGCTGCATCTATAGAGAACGCTAAGAAGTGTTGGCAGCTTTTCCTCTGACCCTGGCCACTTTTACAAGCAATCCTATGATAGTCAGCAGGACCCACCCTAAAAAGGAAGGGGCATCCACTTGGACCCTTTCCACCTTTTCTAAATCTCGCCTGATCGAGCCTGATTGAGCACTGATTGAGCAGATAAGCACATATCATTCTCATTTCAGAAAGGTATTGGTTAGCTTGCTGCTAGCAGCTCAGTTATGTTATGATGTTAGAGGCTATGCAAGGAATGCTTTAGTCCAGCGATATGCAGTTTTTATTGCGCCTTGCATTCAGCAGGAAGATCTTTAGCTTGAATCTGTGGCCTAGGTATTCACCTTGGTATTTCTTTTGGCACAAAGTGAAGGAGTATTTAAGAGAAAATGCACAATGTGTTTCTTATGTTGTTATGAACAACTTGTTACTCTTTCTCATTAAGCTTCAGCCACTGAAGAAATATATAAATAAGGGCTGACTTCCTGTAAGACGTGTCCAAAGCTGGGACGGAATAAAAGGAGACACTTGTAAATGATAGTGCTATCGTTTGAGAAAGGGTAAGTTGAGACTGACTTTCATGCGTATTCACAGACCAAGCATCATAAAGATACCAGCATGATCTTCATTGCGGGCTTAGAGCCAGTATTAGCTTTTGAGAGGTAAGAGGATTTTGAGGGCTCGTTGGTCTAGGGGTATGATTCTCGCTTTGGGTGCGAGAGGTCCCGGGTTCAAATCCCGGACGAGCCCTTTTCTTGGTACTCTTTTCAAGTTGTTTTGAAGTTTGCGTTTCAAAACCAACATCAATTTTTTCTTTGCAGTAGTGGATAATTCTTTGCTAGAGTCTCATGCTTCAGCCCTGCCCAGTCTGAGCTAATACCAAACATCTGGTCTTGCATGGCATGTACGAGCGTTCAGCTAGGGATGTCGGGCAGGTTGCATGAAAGAAATCTAAAGCCAGAGGCCCATGGAATAGCCAGTTCGGAGCAGTTTCATTACAGAAAAATCAACTGTAGGTATCTGTTTCTGTAGTGTAGTGGTTATCACGTTTGCCTCACACGCGAAAGGTCCCCGGTTCGAAACCGGGCAGAAACAGTTGTTATATTGTGTTGGCTACAATGTTGATAGGTGCCGTTTTGCCATGGAATTGTCCAAGCCCTGAAGATTATTTCATGCAATCTCGTTCCAAGAAAGGGAATTCTCTCAAAACACTAAAGTAATCGGCGTGTGGATGTATCTGTTGGTTCTCAGACCTTGCTTTCAAAAGAGCCCTGCAATCGGTTCACTGCTCACCTAGAACAAGCATTAACATGGAGAATTGTTGGCACCAACAGGAATCTTATTTTAGTGGAGTGTTTCTGGCTTTGAGTGCAGAGGCCCTCGGCTCAATTCCAAGATGATCCTTCTCAAGGTGATGATACAAATGCATTGTCACCTTTACGTTTAATGTCAGAATCATTTATTTCCAGTTGGTGGTGTAAGAATGTTTGCAACAGTATGGCGATTTTTCCTAGCCATGCATGAATGAAAGCATATCACTCGCCTTTAGGTGTTTTTCTAATACATTGATATTTGCATCTTCCTTCCTAGCCTGCATGTTTGACTATCTTACAGGCTGCATGTAATAAGTATCACATCAGGGCCCTTCTTCTACTCAATTCACAACTGTTCTATCACGACATAGATAAGAAAGCTGCATCTGCTTTTGTTGTGTAGTGGTAATCAGGTTTACCTGACGTGTGAAAGCCCCATGCTTTGAAAGTACACAGTAACAAAGAAACCGATGACTTTTATAAAAAGGTGTCATGTGCGTCTCTTACTTTGCACAAAAAGTGCCAGAGATGACTTCATTTGCAGTCACTTGAAAAGTAGGGATTCTCCAATAAATGGTAAATGGTTGAAACAAATCTGAAGAAATGCATGACATACCTGTGTGTGTGTGTGTACGCATGTATGTATATATAGGGAGAGAGAGAGCGTCAATATAAACAGACTTTATTTCAATCAAGCTGTCTTTTCTATCCTTCAGGAGCAGAATGTTCTGATCATCAGCGCTCCAGAATGTAGTGTTTTCTTGGCAAGCATCACATATTGTGATGTGTTAGCTAAAAGTTCCATATCCTAGAGACTGATATATTCCTCTGTACTTGTACCTTGGGGATTCATCAAAACCTGGCATCATAAGCAGCTTTCTACTGCCACAGACTGGACAGCGAAACAATTTAAAATATCCCAGAAAAAGAAAATAAGCATGCTTAATCAGAGCTTTCTGGACAGGAAGGACCTTTGAGCAAGTGAGGAATAAGCACTGCTTTTGTTAATTTGCATAGGCAGAATAGAGACTTCTGGGAAAAGGCCGAAATTACAGTCACAGAAAATGGCTGCATCTATAGAGAACGCTAAGAAGTGTTGGCAGCTTTTCCTCTGACCCTGGCCACTTTTACAAGCAATCCTATGATAGTCAGCAGGACCCACCCTAAAAAGGAAGGGGCATCCACTTGGACCCTTTCCACCTTTTCTAAATCTCGCCTGATCGAGCCTGATTGAGCACTGATTGAGCAGATAAGCTCATGTCATTCTCATTTCAGAAAGGTATTGGTTAGCTTGCTGCTAGCAGCTCAGTTATGTTATGATGTTAGAGGCTATGCAAGGAATGCTTTAGTCCAGCGATATGCAGTTTTTATTGCGCCTTGCATTCAGCAGGAAGATCTTTAGCTTGAATCTGTGGCCTAGGTATTCACCTTGGTATTTCTTTTGGCACAAAGTGAAGGAGTATTTAAGAGAAAATGCACAATGTGTTTCTTATGTTGTTATGAACAACTTGTTACTCTTTCTCATTAAGCTTCAGCCACTGAAGAAATATATAAATAAGGGCTGACTTCCTGTAAGACGTGTCCAAAGCTGGGACGGAATAAAAGGAGACACTTGTAAATGATAGTGCTATCGTTTGAGAAAGGGTAAGTTGAGACTGACTTTCATGCGTATTCACAGACCAAGCATCATAAAGATACCAGCATGATCTTCATTGCGGGCTTAGAGCCGGTATTAGCTTTTGAGAGGTAAAAGGATTTTGAGGGCTCGTTGGTCTAGGGGTATGATTCTCGCTTTGGGTGCGAGAGGTCCCGGGTTCAAATCCCGGACGAGCCCTTTTCTTGGTACTCTTTTCAAGTTGTTTTGAAGTTTGCGTTTCAAAACCAACATCAATTTTTTCTTTGCAGTAGTGGATAATTCTTTGCTAGAGTCTCATGCTTCAGCCCTGCCCAGTCTGAGCTAATACCAAACATCTGGTCTTGCATGGCATGTACGAGCGTTCAGCTAGGGATGTCGGGCAGGTTGCATGAAAGAAATCTAAAGCCAGAGGCCCATGGAATAGCCAGTTCGGAGCAGTTTCATTACAGAAAAATCAACTGTAGGTATCTGTTTCTGTAGTGTAGTGGTTATCACGTTCGCCTCACACGCGAAAGGTCCCCGGTTCGAAACCGGGCAGAAACAGTTGTTATATTGTGTTGGCTACAATGTTGATAGGTGCCGTTTTGCCATGGAATTGTCCAAGCCCTGAAGATTATTTCATGCAATCTCGTTCCAAGAAAGGGAATTCTCTCAAAACACTAAAGTAATCGGCGTGTGGATGTATCTGTTGGTTCTCAGACCTTGCTTTCAAAAGAGCCCTGCAATCGGTTCACTGCTCACCTAGAACAAGCATTAACATGGAGAATTGTTGGCACCAACAGGAATCTTATTTTAGTGGAGTGTTTCTGGCTTTGAGTGCAGAGGCCCTCGGCTCAATTCCAAGATGATCCTTCTCAAGGTGATGATACAAATGCATTGTCACCTTTACGTTTAATGTCAGAATCATTTATTTCCAGTTGGTGGTGTAAGAATGTTTGCAACAGTATGGCGATTTTTCCTAGCCATGCATGAATGAAAGCATATCACTCGCCTTTAGGTGTTTTTCTAATACATTGATATTTGCATCTTCCTTCCTAGCCTGCATGTTTGACTATCTTACAGGCTGCATGTAATAAGTATCACATCAGGGCCCTTCTTCTACTCAATTCACAACTGTTCTATCACGACATAGATAAGAAAGCTGCATCTGCTTTTGTTGTGTAGTGGTAATCAGGTTTACCTGACGTGTGAAAGCCCCATGCTTTGAAAGTACACAGTAACAAAGAAACCGATGACTTTTATAAAAAGGTGTCATGTGCGTCTCTTACTTTGCACAAAAAGTGCCAGAGATGACTTCATTTGCAGTCACTTGAAAAGTAGGGATTCTCCAATAAATGGTAAATGGTTGAAACAAATCTGAAGAAATGCATGACATACCTGTGTGTGTGTGTGTACGCATGTATGTATATATAGGGAGAGAGAGAGCGTCAATATAAACAGACTTTATTTCAATCAAGCTGTCTTTTCTATCCTTCAGGAGCAGAATGTTCTGATCATCAGCGCTCCAGAATGTAGTGTTTTCTTGGCAAGCATCACATATTGTGATGTGTTAGCTAAAAGTTCCATATCCTAGAGACTGATATATTCCTCTGTACTTGTACCTTGGGGATTCATCAAAACCTGGCATCATAAGCAGCTTTCTACTGCCACAGACTGGACAGCGAAACAATTTAAAATATCCCAGAAAAAGAAAATAAGCATGCTTAATCAGAGCTTTCTGGACAGGAAGGACCTTTGAGCAAGTGAGGAATAAGCACTGCTTTTGTTAATTTGCATAGGCAGAATAGAGACTTCTGGGAAAAGGCCGAAATTACAGTCACAGAAAATGGCTGCATCTATAGAGAACGCTAAGAAGTGTTGGCAGCTTTTCCTCTGACCCTGACCACTTTTACAAGCAATCCTATGATAGTCAGCAGGACCCACCCTAAAAAGGAAGGGGCATCCACTTGGACCCTTTCCACCTTTTCTAAATCTCGCCTGATCGAGCCTGATTGAGCACTGATTGAGCAGATAAGCACATATCATTCTCATTTCAGAAAGGTATTGGTTAGCTTGCTGCTAGCAGCTCAGTTATGTTATGATGTTAGAGGCTATGCAAGGAATGCTTTAGTCCAGCGATATGCAGTTTTTATTGCGCCTTGCATTCAGCAGGAAGATCTTTAGCTTGAATCTGTGGCCTAGGTATTCACCTTGGTATTTCTTTTGGCACAAAGTGAAGGAGTATTTAAGAGAAAATGCACAATGTGTTTCTTATGTTGTTATGAACAACTTGTTACTCTTTCTCATTAAGCTTCAGCCACTGAAGAAATATATAAATAAGGGCTGACTTCCTGTAAGACGTGTCCAAAGCTGGGACGGAATAAAAGGAGACACTTGTAAATGATAGTGCTATCGTTTGAGAAAGGGTAAGTTGAGACTGACTTTCATGCGTATTCACAGACCAAGCATCATAAAGATACCAGCATGATCTTCATTGCGGGCTTAGAGCCGGTATTAGCTTTTGAGAGGTAAGAGGATTTTGAGGGCTCGTTGGTCTAGGGGTATGATTCTCGCTTTGGGTGCGAGAGGTCCCGGGTTCAAATCCCGGACGAGCCCTTTTCTTGGTACTCTTTTCAAGTTGTTTTGAAGTTTGCGTTTCAAAACCAACATCAATTTTTTCTTTGCAGTAGTGGATAATTCTTTGCTAGAGTCTCATGCTTCAGCCCTGCCCAGTCTGAGCTAATACCAAACATCTGGTCTTGCATGGCATGTACGAGCGTTCAGCTAGGGATGTCGGGCAGGTTGCATGAAAGAAATCTAAAGCCAGAGGCCCATGGAATAGCCAGTTCGGAGCAGTTTCATTACAGAAAAATCAACTGTAGGTATCTGTTTCTGTAGTGTAGTGGTTATCACGTTCGCCTCACACGCGAAAGGTCCCTGGTTCGAAACCGGGCAGAAACAGTTGTTATATTGTGTTGGCTACAATGTTGATAGGTGCCGTTTTGCCATGGAATTGTCCAAGCCCTGAAGATTATTTCATGCAATCTCGTTCCAAGAAAGGGAATTCTCTCAAAACACTAAAGTAATCGGCGTGTGGATGTATCTGTTGGTTCTCAGACCTTGCTTTCAAAAGAGCCCTGCAATCGGTTCACTGCTCACCTAGAACAAGCATTAACATGGAGAATTGTTGGCACCAACAGGAATCTTATTTTAGTGGAGTGTTTCTGGCTTTGAGTGCAGAGGCCCTCGGCTCAATTCCAAGATGATCCTTCTCAAGGTGATGATACAAATGCATTGTCACCTTTACGTTTAATGTCAGAATCATTTATTTCCAGTTGGTGGTGTAAGAATGTTTGCAACAGTATGGCGATTTTTCCTAGCCATGCATGAATGAAAGCATATCACTCGCCTTTAGGTGTTTTTCTAATACATTGATATTTGCATCTTCCTTCTTAGCCTGCATGTTTGACTATCTTACAGGCTGCATGTAATAAGTATCACATCAGGGCCCTTCTTCTACTCAATTCACAACTGTTCTATCACGACATAGATAAGAAAGCTGCATCTGCTTTTGTTGTGTAGTGGTAATCAGGTTTACCTGACGTGTGAAAGCCCCATGCTTTGAAAGTACACAGTAACAAAGAAACCGATGACTTTTATAAAAAGGTGTCATGTGTGTCTCTTACTTTGCACAAAAAGTGCCAGAGATGGCTTCATTTGCAGTCACTTGAAAAGTAGGGATTCTCCAATAAATGGTAAATGGTTTAAACAAATCTGAAGAAATGCATGACATACCTGTGTGTGTGTGTGTACGCATGTATGTATATATAGGGAGAGAGAGAGCGTCAATATAAACAGACTTTATTTCAATCAAGCTGTCTTTTCTATCCTTCAGGAGCAGAATGTTCTGATCATCAGCGCTCCAGAATGTAGTGTTTTCTTGGCAAGCATCACATATTGTGATGTGTTAGCTAAAAGTTCCATATCCTAGAGACTGATATATTCCTCTGTACTTGTACCTTGGGGATTCATCAAAACCTGGCATCATAAGCAGCTTTCTACTGCCACAGACTGGACAGCGAAACAATTTAAAATATCCCAGAAAAAGAAAATAAGCATGCTTAATCAGAGCTTTCTGGACAGGAAGGACATTTGAGCAAGTGAGGAATAAGCACTGCTTTTGTTAATTTGCATAGGCAGAATAGAGACTTCTGGGAAAAGGCCGAAATTACAGTCACAGAAAATGGCTGCATCTATAGAGAACGCTAAGAAGTGTTGGCAGCTTTTCCTCTGACCCTGACCACTTTTACAAGCAATCCTATGATAGTCAGCAGGACCCACCCTAAAAAGGAAGGGGCATCCACTTGGACCCTTTCCACCTTTTCTAAATCTCGCCTGATTGAGCACTGATTGAGCAGATAAGCACATGTCATTCTCATTTCAGAAAGGTATTGGTTAGCTTGCTGCTAGCAGCTCAGTTATGTTATGATGTTAGAGGCTATGCAAGGAATGCTTTAGTCCAGCGATATGCAGTTTTTATTGCGCCTTGCATTCAGCAGGAAGATCTTTAGCTTGAATCTGTGGCCTAGGTATTCACCTTGGTATTTCTTTTGGCACAAAGTGAAGGAGTATTTGAGAGAAAATGCACAATGTGTTTCTTATGTTGTTATGAACAACTTGTTACTCTTTCTCATTAAGCTTCAGCCACTGCAGAAATATATAAATAAGGGCTGACTTCCTGTAAGACGTGTCCAAAGCTGGGACGGAATAAAAGGAGACACTTGTAAATGATAGTGCTATCGTTTGAGAAAGGGTAAGTTGAGACTGACTTTCATGCGTTTTCACAGACCAAGCATCATAAAGATACCAGCATGATCTTCATTGCGGGCTTAGAGCCGGTATTAGCTTTTGAGAGGTAAGAGGATTTTGAGGGCTCGTTGGTCTAGGGGTATGATTCTCGCTTTGGGTGCGTGAGGTCCCGGGTTCAAATCCCGGACGAGCCCTTTTCTTGGTACTCTTTTCAAGTTGTTTTGAAGTTTGCGTTTCAAAACCAACATCAATTTTTTCTTTGCAGTAGTGGATAATTCTTTGCTAGAGTCTCATGCTTCAGCCCTGCCCAGTCTGAGCTAATACCAAACATCTGGTCTTGCATGGCATGTACGAGCGTTCAGCTAGGGATGTCGGGCAGGTTGCATGAAAGAAATCTAAAGCCAGAGGCCCATGGAATAGCCAGTTCGGAGCAGTTTCATTACAGAAAAATCAACTGTAGGTATCTGTTTCTGTAGTGTAGTGGTTATCAAGTTCGCCTCACACGCGAAAGGTCCCCGGTTCGAAACCGGGCAGAAACAGTTGTTATATTGTGTTGGCTACAATGTTGATAGGTGCCGTTTTGCCATGGAATTGTCCAAGCCCTGAAGATTATTTCATGCAATCTCGTTCCAAGAAAGGGAATTCTCTCAAAACACTAAAGTAATCGGCGTGTGGATGTATCTGTTGGTTCTCAGACCTTGCTTTCAAAAGAGCCCTGCAATCGGTTCACTGCTCACCTAGAACAAGCATTAACATGGAGAATTGTTGGCACCAACAGGAATCTTATTTTAGTGGAGTGTTTCTGGCTTTGAGTGCAGAGGCCCTCGGCTCAATTCCAAGATGATCCTTCTCAAGGTGATGATACAAATGCATTGTCACCTTTACGTTTAATGTCAGAATCATTTATTTCCAGTTGGTGGTGTAAGAATGTTTGCAACAGTATGGCGATTTTTCCTAGCCATGCATGAATGAAAGCATATCACTCGCCTTTAGGTGTTTTTCTAATACATTGATATTTGCATCTTCCTTCCTAGCCTGCATGTTTGACTATCTTACAGGCTGCATGTAATAAGTATCACATCAGGGCCCTTCTTCTACTCAATTCACAACTGTTCTATCACGACATAGATAAGAAAGCTGCATCTGCTTTTGTTGTGTAGTGGTAATCAGGTTTACCTGACGTGTGAAAGCCCCATGCTTTGAAAGTACACAGTAACAAAGAAACCGATGACTTTTATAATAAGGTGTCATGTGTGTCTCTTACTTTGCACAAAAAGTGCCAGAGATGACTTCATTTGCAGTCACTTGAAAAGTAGGGATTCTCCAATAAATGGTAAATGGTTGAAACAAATCTGAAGAAATGCATGACATACCTGTGTGTGTGTGTGTATGCATGTATGTATATATAGGGAGAGAGAGAGCGTCAATATAAACAGACTTTATTTCAATCAAGCTGTCTTTTCTATCCTTCAGGAGCAGAATGTTCTGATCATCAGCGCTCCAGAATGTAGTGTTTTCTTGGCAAGCATCACATATTGTGATGTGTTAGCTAAAAGTTCCATATCCTAGAGACTGATATATTCCTCTGTACTTGTACCTTGGGGATTCATCAAAACCTGGCATCATAAGCAGCTTTCTACTGCCACAGACTGGACAGCGAAACAATTTAAAATATCCCAGAAAAAGAAAATAAGCATGCTTAATCAGAGCTTTCTGGACAGGAAGGACATTTGAGCAAGTGAGGAATAAGCACTGCTTTTGTTAATTTGCATAGGCAGAATAGAGACTTCTGGGAAAAGGCCGAAATTACAGTCACAGAAAATGGCTGCATCTATAGAGAACGCTAAGAAGTGTTGGCAGCTTTTCCTCTGACCCTGGCCACTTTTACAAGCAATCCTATGATAGTCAGCAGGACCCACCCTAAAAAGGAAGGGGCATCCACTTGGACCCTTTCCACCTTTTCTAAATCTCGCCTGATCGAGCCTGATTGAGCACTGATTGAGCAGATAAGCACATATCATTCTCATTTCAGAAAGGTATTGGTTAGCTTGCTGCTAGCAGCTCAGTTATGTTATGATGTTAGAGGCTATGCAAGGAATGCTTTAGTCCAGCGATATGCAGTTTTTATTGCGCCTTGCATTCAGCAGGAAGATCTTTAGCTTGAATCTGTGGCCTAGGTATTCACCTTGGTATTTCTTTTGGCACAAAGTGAAGGAGTATTTAAGAGAAAATGCACAATGTGTTTCTTATGTTGTTATGAACAACTTGTTACTCTTTCTCATTAAGCTTCAGCCACTGAAGAAATATATAAATAAGGGCTGACTTCCTGTAAGACGTGTCCAAAGCTGGGACGGAATAAAAGGAGACACTTGTAAATGATAGTGCTATCGTTTGAGAAAGGGTAAGTTGAGACTGACTTTCATGCGTATTCACAGACCAAGCATCATAAAGATACCAGCATGATCTTCATTGCGGGCTTAGAGCCAGTATTAGCTTTTGAGAGGTAAGAGGATTTTGAGGGCTCGTTGGTCTAGGGGTATGATTCTCGCTTTGGGTGCGAGAGGTCCCGGGTTCAAATCCCGGACGAGCCCTTTTCTTGGTACTCTTTTCAAGTTGTTTTGAAGTTTGCGTTTCAAAACCAACATCAATTTTTTCTTTGCAGTAGTGGATAATTCTTTGCTAGAGTCTCATGCTTCAGCCCTGCCCAGTCTGAGCTAATACCAAACATCTGGTCTTGCATGGCATGTACGAGCGTTCAGCTAGGGATGTCGGGCAGGTTGCATGAAAGAAATCTAAAGCCAGAGGCCCATGGAATAGCCAGTTCGGAGCAGTTTCATTACAGAAAAATCAACTGTAGGTATCTGTTTCTGTAGTGTAGTGGTTATCACGTTTGCCTCACACGCGAAAGGTCCCCGGTTCGAAACCGGGCAGAAACAGTTGTTATATTGTGTTGGCTACAATGTTGATAGGTGCCGTTTTGCCATGGAATTGTCCAAGCCCTGAAGATTATTTCATGCAATCTCGTTCCAAGAAAGGGAATTCTCTCAAAACACTAAAGTAATCGGCGTGTGGATGTATCTGTTGGTTCTCAGACCTTGCTTTCAAAAGAGCCCTGCAATCGGTTCACTGCTCACCTAGAACAAGCATTAACATGGAGAATTGTTGGCACCAACAGGAATCTTATTTTAGTGGAGTGTTTCTGGCTTTGAGTGCAGAGGCCCTCGGCTCAATTCCAAGATGATCCTTCTCAAGGTGATGATACAAATGCATTGTCACCTTTACGTTTAATGTCAGAATCATTTATTTCCAGTTGGTGGTGTAAGAATGTTTGCAACAGTATGGCGATTTTTCCTAGCCATGCATGAATGAAAGCATATCACTCGCCTTTAGGTGTTTTTCTAATACATTGATATTTGCATCTTCCTTCCTAGCCTGCATGTTTGACTATCTTACAGGCTGCATGTAATAAGTATCACATCAGGGCCCTTCTTCTACTCAATTCACAACTGTTCTATCACGACATAGATAAGAAAGCTGCATCTGCTTTTGTTGTGTAGTGGTAATCAGGTTTACCTGACGTGTGAAAGCCCCATGCTTTGAAAGTACACAGTAACAAAGAAACCGATGACTTTTATAAAAAGGTGTCATGTGCGTCTCTTACTTTGCACAAAAAGTGCCAGAGATGACTTCATTTGCAGTCACTTGAAAAGTAGGGATTCTCCAATAAATGGTAAATGGTTGAAACAAATCTGAAGAAATGCATGACATACCTGTGTGTGTGTGTGTACGCATGTATGTATATATAGGGAGAGAGAGAGCGTCAATATAAACAGACTTTATTTCAATCAAGCTGTCTTTTCTATCCTTCAGGAGCAGAATGTTCTGATCATCAGCGCTCCAGAATGTAGTGTTTTCTTGGCAAGCATCACATATTGTGATGTGTTAGCTAAAAGTTCCATATCCTAGAGACTGATATATTCCTCTGTACTTGTACCTTGGGGATTCATCAAAACCTGGCATCATAAGCAGCTTTCTACTGCCACAGACTGGACAGCGAAACAATTTAAAATATCCCAGAAAAAGAAAATAAGCATGCTTAATCAGAGCTTTCTGGACAGGAAGGACCTTTGAGCAAGTGAGGAATAAGCACTGCTTTTGTTAATTTGCATAGGCAGAATAGAGACTTCTGGGAAAAGGCCGAAATTACAGTCACAGAAAATGGCTGCATCTATAGAGAACGCTAAGAAGTGTTGGCAGCTTTTCCTCTGACCCTGGCCACTTTTACAAGCAATCCTATGATAGTCAGCAGGACCCACCCTAAAAAGGAAGGGGCATCCACTTGGACCCTTTCCACCTTTTCTAAATCTCGCCTGATCGAGCCTGATTGAGCACTGATTGAGCAGATAAGCTCATGTCATTCTCATTTCAGAAAGGTATTGGTTAGCTTGCTGCTAGCAGCTCAGTTATGTTATGATGTTAGAGGCTATGCAAGGAATGCTTTAGTCCAGCGATATGCAGTTTTTATTGCGCCTTGCATTCAGCAGGAAGATCTTTAGCTTGAATCTGTGGCCTAGGTATTCACCTTGGTATTTCTTTTGGCACAAAGTGAAGGAGTATTTAAGAGAAAATGCACAATGTGTTTCTTATGTTGTTATGAACAACTTGTTACTCTTTCTCATTAAGCTTCAGCCACTGAAGAAATATATAAATAAGGGCTGACTTCCTGTAAGACGTGTCCAAAGCTGGGACGGAATAAAAGGAGACACTTGTAAATGATAGTGCTATCGTTTGAGAAAGGGTAAGTTGAGACTGACTTTCATGCGTATTCACAGACCAAGCATCATAAAGATACCAGCATGATCTTCATTGCGGGCTTAGAGCCGGTATTAGCTTTTGAGAGGTAAGAGGATTTTGAGGGCTCGTTGGTCTAGGGGTATGATTCTCGCTTTGGGTGCGAGAGGTCCCGGGTTCAAATCCCGGACGAGCCCTTTTCTTGGTACTCTTTTCAAGTTGTTTTGAAGTTTGCGTTTCAAAACCAACATCAATTTTTTCTTTGCAGTAGTGGATAATTCTTTGCTAGAGTCTCATGCTTCAGCCCTGCCCAGTCTGAGCTAATACCAAACATCTGGTCTTGCATGGCATGTACGAGCGTTCAGCTAGGGATGTCGGGCAGGTTGCATGAAAGAAATCTAAAGCCAGAGGCCCATGGAATAGCCAGTTCGGAGCAGTTTCATTACAGAAAAATCAACTGTAGGTATCTGTTTCTGTAGTGTAGTGGTTATCACGTTCGCCTCACACGCGAAAGGTCCCCGGTTCGAAACCGGGCAGAAACAGTTGTTATATTGTGTTGGCTACAATGTTGATAGGTGCCGTTTTGCCATGGAATTGTCCAAGCCCTGAAGATTATTTCATGCAATCTCGTTCCAAGAAAGGGAATTCTCTCAAAACACTAAAGTAATCGGCGTGTGGATGTATCTGTTGGTTCTCAGACCTTGCTTTCAAAAGAGCCCTGCAATCGGTTCACTGCTCACCTAGAACAAGCATTAACATGGAGAATTGTTGGCACCAACAGTAAACTTATTTTAGTGGAGTGTTTCTGGCTTTGAGTGCAGAGGCCCTCGGCTCAATTCCAAGATGATCCTTCTCAAGGTGATGATACAAATGCATTGTCACCTTTACGTTTAATGTCAGAATCATTTATTTCCAGTTGGTGGTGTAAGAATGTTTGCAACAGTATGGCGATTTTTCCTAGCCATGCATGAATGAAAGCATATCACTCGCCTTTAGGTGTTTTTCTAATACATTGATATTTGCATCTTCCTTCCTAGCCTGCATGTTTGACTATCTTACAGGCTGCATGTAATAAGTATCACATCAGGGCCCTTCTTCTACTCAATTCACAACTGTTCTATCACGACATAGATAAGAAAGCTGCATCTGCTTTTGTTGTGTAGTGGTAATCAGGTTTACCTGACGTGTGAAAGCCCCATGCTTTGAAAGTACACAGTAACAAAGAAACCGATGACTTTTATAAAAAGGTGTCATGTGCGTCTCTTACTTTGCACAAAAAGTGCCAGAGATGACTTCATTTGCAGTCACTTGAAAAGTAGGGATTCTCCAATAAATGGTAAATGGTTGAAACAAATCTGAAGAAATGCATGACATACCTGTGTGTGTGTGTGTACGCATGTATGTATATATAGGGAGAGAGAGAGCGTCAATATAAACAGACTTTATTTCAATCAAGCTGTCTTTTCTATCCTTCAGGAGCAGAATGTTCTGATCATCAGCGCTCCAGAATGTAGTGTTTTCTTGGCAAGCATCACATATTGTGATGTGTTAGCTAAAAGTTCCATATCCTAGAGACTGATATATTCCTCTGTACTTGTACCTTGGGGATTCATCAAAACCTGGCATCATAAGCAGCTTTCTACTGCCACAGACTGGACAGCGAAACAATTTAAAATATCCCAGAAAAAGAAAATAAGCATGCTTAATCAGAGCTTTCTGGACAGGAAGGACCTTTGAGCAAGTTAGGAATAAGCACTGCTTTTGTTAATTTGCATAGGCAGAATAGAGACTTCTGGGAAAAGGCCGAAATTACAGTCACAGAAAATGGCTGCATCTATAGAGAACGCTAAGAAGTGTTGGCAGCTTTTCCTCTGACCCTGACCACTTTTACAAGCAATCCTATGATAGTCAGCAGGACCCACCCTAAAAAGGAAGGGGCATCCACTTGGACCCTTTCCACCTTTTCTAAATCTCGCCTGATCGAGCCTGATTGAGCACTGATTGAGCAGATAAGCACATATCATTCTCATTTCAGAAAGGTATTGGTTAGCTTGCTGCTAGCAGCTCAGTTATGTTATGATGTTAGAGGCTATGCAAGGAATGCTTTAGTCCAGCGATATGCAGTTTTTATTGCGCCTTGCATTCAGCAGGAAGATCTTTAGCTTGAATCTGTGGCCTAGGTATTCACCTTGGTATTTCTTTTGGCACAAAGTGAAGGAGTATTTAAGAGAAAATGCACAATGTGTTTCTTATGTTGTTATGAACAACTTGTTACTCTTTCTCATTAAGCTTCAGCCACTGAAGAAATATATAAATAAGGGCTGACTTCCTGTAAGACGTGTCCAAAGCTGGGACGGAATAAAAGGAGACACTTGTAAATGATAGTGCTATCGTTTGAGAAAGGGTAAGTTGAGACTGACTTTCATGCGTATTCACAGACCAAGCATCATAAAGATACCAGCATGATCTTCATTGCGGGCTTAGAGCCGGTATTAGCTTTTGAGAGGTAAGAGGATTTTGAGGGCTCGTTGGTCTAGGGGTATGATTCTCGCTTTGGGTGCGAGAGGTCCCGGGTTCAAATCCCGGACGAGCCCTTTTCTTGGTACTCTTTTCAAGTTGTTTTGAAGTTTGCGTTTCAAAACCAACATCAATTTTTTCTTTGCAGTAGTGGATAATTCTTTGCTAGAGTCTCATGCTTCAGCCCTGCCCAGTCTGAGCTAATACCAAACATCTGGTCTTGCATGGCATGTACGAGCGTTCAGCTAGGGATGTCGGGCAGGTTGCATGAAAGAAATCTAAAGCCAGAGGCCCATGGAATAGCCAGTTCGGAGCAGTTTCATTACAGAAAAATCAACTGTAGGTATCTGTTTCTGTAGTGTAGTGGTTATCACGTTCGCCTCACACGCGAAAGGTCCCTGGTTCGAAACCGGGCAGAAACAGTTGTTATATTGTGTTGGCTACAATGTTGATAGGTGCCGTTTTGCCATGGAATTGTCCAAGCCCTGAAGATTATTTCATGCAATCTCGTTCCAAGAAAGGGAATTCTCTCAAAACACTAAAGTAATCGGCGTGTGGATGTATCTGTTGGTTCTCAGACCTTGCTTTCAAAAGAGCCCTGCAATCGGTTCACTGCTCACCTAGAACAAGCATTAACATGGAGAATTGTTGGCACCAACAGGAATCTTATTTTAGTGGAGTGTTTCTGGCTTTGAGTGCAGAGGCCCTCGGCTCAATTCCAAGATGATCCTTCTCAAGGTGATGATACAAATGCATTGTCACCTTTACGTTTAATGTCAGAATCATTTATTTCCAGTTGGTGGTGTAAGAATGTTTGCAACAGTATGGCGATTTTTCCTAGCCATGCATGAATGAAAGCATATCACTCGCCTTTAGGTGTTTTTCTAATACATTGATATTTGCATCTTCCTTCTTAGCCTGCATGTTTGACTATCTTACAGGCTGCATGTAATAAGTATCACATCAGGGCCCTTCTTCTACTCAATTCACAACTGTTCTATCACGACATAGATAAGAAAGCTGCATCTGCTTTTGTTGTGTAGTGGTAATCAGGTTTACCTGACGTGTGAAAGCCCCATGCTTTGAAAGTACACAGTAACAAAGAAACCGATGACTTTTATAAAAAGGTGTCATGTGTGTCTCTTACTTTGCACAAAAAGTGCCAGAGATGGCTTCATTTGCAGTCACTTGAAAAGTAGGGATTCTCCAATAAATGGTAAATGGTTTAAACAAATCTGAAGAAATGCATGACATACCTGTGTGTGTGTGTGTACGCATGTATGTATATATAGGGAGAGAGAGAGCGTCAATATAAACAGACTTTATTTCAATCAAGCTGTCTTTTCTATCCTTCAGGAGCAGAATGTTCTGATCATCAGCGCTCCAGAATGTAGTGTTTTCTTGGCAAGCATCACATATTGTGATGTGTTAGCTAAAAGTTCCATATCCTAGAGACTGATATATTCCTCTGTACTTGTACCTTGGGGATTCATCAAAACCTGGCATCATAAGCAGCTTTCTACTGCCACAGACTGGACAGCGAAACAATTTAAAATATCCCAGAAAAAGAAAATAAGCATGCTTAATCAGAGCTTTCTGGACAGGAAGGACATTTGAGCAAGTGAGGAATAAGCACTGCTTTTGTTAATTTGCATAGGCAGAATAGAGACTTCTGGGAAAAGGCCGAAATTACAGTCACAGAAAATGGCTGCATCTATAGAGAACGCTAAGAAGTGTTGGCAGCTTTTCCTCTGACCCTGACCACTTTTACAAGCAATCCTATGATAGTCAGCAGGACCCACCCTAAAAAGGAAGGGGCATCCACTTGGACCCTTTCCACCTTTTCTAAATCTCGCCTGATTGAGCACTGATTGAGCAGATAAGCACATGTCATTCTCATTTCAGAAAGGTATTGGTTAGCTTGCTGCTAGCAGCTCAGTTATGTTATGATGTTAGAGGCTATGCAAGGAATGCTTTAGTCCAGCGATATGCAGTTTTTATTGCGCCTTGCATTCAGCAGGAAGATCTTTAGCTTGAATCTGTGGCCTAGGTATTCACCTTGGTATTTCTTTTGGCACAAAGTGAAGGAGTATTTGAGAGAAAATGCACAATGTGTTTCTTATGTTGTTATGAACAACTTGTTACTCTTTCTCATTAAGCTTCAGCCACTGCAGAAATATATAAATAAGGGCTGACTTCCTGTAAGACGTGTCCAAAGCTGGGACGGAATAAAAGGAGACACTTGTAAATGATAGTGCTATCGTTTGAGAAAGGGTAAGTTGAGACTGACTTTCATGCGTTTTCACAGACCAAGCATCATAAAGATACCAGCATGATCTTCATTGCGGGCTTAGAGCCGGTATTAGCTTTTGAGAGGTAAGAGGATTTTGAGGGCTCGTTGGTCTAGGGGTATGATTCTCGCTTTGGGTGCGTGAGGTCCCGGGTTCAAATCCCGGACGAGCCCTTTTCTTGGTACTCTTTTCAAGTTGTTTTGAAGTTTGCGTTTCAAAACCAACATCAATTTTTTCTTTGCAGTAGTGGATAATTCTTTGCTAGAGTCTCATGCTTCAGCCCTGCCCAGTCTGAGCTAATACCAAACATCTGGTCTTGCATGGCATGTACGAGCGTTCAGCTAGGGATGTCGGGCAGGTTGCATGAAAGAAATCTAAAGCCAGAGGCCCATGGAATAGCCAGTTCGGAGCAGTTTCATTACAGAAAAATCAACTGTAGGTATCTGTTTCTGTAGTGTAGTGGTTATCAAGTTCGCCTCACACGCGAAAGGTCCCCGGTTCGAAACCGGGCAGAAACAGTTGTTATATTGTGTTGGCTACAATGTTGATAGGTGCCGTTTTGCCATGGAATTGTCCAAGCCCTGAAGATTATTTCATGCAATCTCGTTCCAAGAAAGGGAATTCTCTCAAAACACTAAAGTAATCGGCGTGTGGATGTATCTGTTGGTTCTCAGACCTTGCTTTCAAAAGAGCCCTGCAATCGGTTCACTGCTCACCTAGAACAAGCATTAACATGGAGAATTGTTGGCACCAACAGGAATCTTATTTTAGTGGAGTGTTTCTGGCTTTGAGTGCAGAGGCCCTCGGCTCAATTCCAAGATGATCCTTCTCAAGGTGATGATACAAATGCATTGTCACCTTTACGTTTAATGTCAGAATCATTTATTTCCAGTTGGTGGTGTAAGAATGTTTGCAACAGTATGGCGATTTTTCCTAGCCATGCATGAATGAAAGCATATCACTCGCCTTTAGGTGTTTTTCTAATACATTGATATTTGCATCTTCCTTCCTAGCCTGCATGTTTGACTATCTTACAGGCTGCATGTAATAAGTATCACATCAGGGCCCTTCTTCTACTCAATTCACAACTGTTCTATCACGACATAGATAAGAAAGCTGCATCTGCTTTTGTTGTGTAGTGGTAATCAGGTTTACCTGACGTGTGAAAGCCCCATGCTTTGAAAGTACACAGTAACAAAGAAACCGATGACTTTTATAATAAGGTGTCATGTGTGTCTCTTACTTTGCACAAAAAGTGCCAGAGATGACTTCATTTGCAGTCACTTGAAAAGTAGGGATTCTCCAATAAATGGTAAATGGTTGAAACAAATCTGAAGAAATGCATGACATACCTGTGTGTGTGTGTGTATGCATGTATGTATATATAGGGAGAGAGAGAGCGTCAATATAAACAGACTTTATTTCAATCAAGCTGTCTTTTCTATCCTTCAGGAGCAGAATGTTCTGATCATCAGCGCTCCAGAATGTAGTGTTTTCTTGGCAAGCATCACATATTGTGATGTGTTAGCTAAAAGTTCCATATCCTAGAGACTGATATATTCCTCTGTACTTGTACCTTGGGGATTCATCAAAACCTGGCATCATAAGCAGCTTTCTACTGCCACAGACTGGACAGCGAAACAATTTAAAATATCCCAGAAAAAGAAAATAAGCATGCTTAATCAGAGCTTTCTGGACAGGAAGGACATTTGAGCAAGTGAGGAATAAGCACTGCTTTTGTTAATTTGCATAGGCAGAATAGAGACTTCTGGGAAAAGGCCGAAATTACAGTCACAGAAAATGGCTGCATCTATAGAGAACGCTAAGAAGTGTTGGCAGCTTTTCCTCTGACCCTGGCCACTTTTACAAGCAATCCTATGATAGTCAGCAGGACCCACCCTAAAAAGGAAGGGGCATCCACTTGGACCCTTTCCACCTTTTCTAAATCTCGCCTGATCGAGCCTGATTGAGCACTGATTGAGCAGATAAGCACATATCATTCTCATTTCAGAAAGGTATTGGTTAGCTTGCTGCTAGCAGCTCAGTTATGTTATGATGTTAGAGGCTATGCAAGGAATGCTTTAGTCCAGCGATATGCAGTTTTTATTGCGCCTTGCATTCAGCAGGAAGATCTTTAGCTTGAATCTGTGGCCTAGGTATTCACCTTGGTATTTCTTTTGGCACAAAGTGAAGGAGTATTTAAGAGAAAATGCACAATGTGTTTCTTATGTTGTTATGAACAACTTGTTACTCTTTCTCATTAAGCTTCAGCCACTGAAGAAATATATAAATAAGGGCTGACTTCCTGTAAGACGTGTCCAAAGCTGGGACGGAATAAAAGGAGACACTTGTAAATGATAGTGCTATCGTTTGAGAAAGGGTAAGTTGAGACTGACTTTCATGCGTATTCACAGACCAAGCATCATAAAGATACCAGCATGATCTTCATTGCGGGCTTAGAGCCAGTATTAGCTTTTGAGAGGTAAGAGGATTTTGAGGGCTCGTTGGTCTAGGGGTATGATTCTCGCTTTGGGTGCGAGAGGTCCCGGGTTCAAATCCCGGACGAGCCCTTTTCTTGGTACTCTTTTCAAGTTGTTTTGAAGTTTGCGTTTCAAAACCAACATCAATTTTTTCTTTGCAGTAGTGGATAATTCTTTGCTAGAGTCTCATGCTTCAGCCCTGCCCAGTCTGAGCTAATACCAAACATCTGGTCTTGCATGGCATGTACGAGCGTTCAGCTAGGGATGTCGGGCAGGTTGCATGAAAGAAATCTAAAGCCAGAGGCCCATGGAATAGCCAGTTCGGAGCAGTTTCATTACAGAAAAATCAACTGTAGGTATCTGTTTCTGTAGTGTAGTGGTTATCACGTTTGCCTCACACGCGAAAGGTCCCCGGTTCGAAACCGGGCAGAAACAGTTGTTATATTGTGTTGGCTACAATGTTGATAGGTGCCGTTTTGCCATGGAATTGTCCAAGCCCTGAAGATTATTTCATGCAATCTCGTTCCAAGAAAGGGAATTCTCTCAAAACACTAAAGTAATCGGCGTGTGGATGTATCTGTTGGTTCTCAGACCTTGCTTTCAAAAGAGCCCTGCAATCGGTTCACTGCTCACCTAGAACAAGCATTAACATGGAGAATTGTTGGCACCAACAGGAATCTTATTTTAGTGGAGTGTTTCTGGCTTTGAGTGCAGAGGCCCTCGGCTCAATTCCAAGATGATCCTTCTCAAGGTGATGATACAAATGCATTGTCACCTTTACGTTTAATGTCAGAATCATTTATTTCCAGTTGGTGGTGTAAGAATGTTTGCAACAGTATGGCGATTTTTCCTAGCCATGCATGAATGAAAGCATATCACTCGCCTTTAGGTGTTTTTCTAATACATTGATATTTGCATCTTCCTTCCTAGCCTGCATGTTTGACTATCTTACAGGCTGCATGTAATAAGTATCACATCAGGGCCCTTCTTCTACTCAATTCACAACTGTTCTATCACGACATAGATAAGAAAGCTGCATCTGCTTTTGTTGTGTAGTGGTAATCAGGTTTACCTGACGTGTGAAAGCCCCATGCTTTGAAAGTACACAGTAACAAAGAAACCGATGACTTTTATAAAAAGGTGTCATGTGCGTCTCTTACTTTGCACAAAAAGTGCCAGAGATGACTTCATTTGCAGTCACTTGAAAAGTAGGGATTCTCCAATAAATGGTAAATGGTTGAAACAAATCTGAAGAAATGCATGACATACCTGTGTGTGTGTGTGTACGCATGTATGTATATATAGGGAGAGAGAGAGCGTCAATATAAACAGACTTTATTTCAATCAAGCTGTCTTTTCTATCCTTCAGGAGCAGAATGTTCTGATCATCAGCGCTCCAGAATGTAGTGTTTTCTTGGCAAGCATCACATATTGTGATGTGTTAGCTAAAAGTTCCATATCCTAGAGACTGATATATTCCTCTGTACTTGTACCTTGGGGATTCATCAAAACCTGGCATCATAAGCAGCTTTCTACTGCCACAGACTGGACAGCGAAACAATTTAAAATATCCCAGAAAAAGAAAATAAGCATGCTTAATCAGAGCTTTCTGGACAGGAAGGACCTTTGAGCAAGTGAGGAATAAGCACTGCTTTTGTTAATTTGCATAGGCAGAATAGAGACTTCTGGGAAAAGGCCGAAATTACAGTCACAGAAAATGGCTGCATCTATAGAGAACGCTAAGAAGTGTTGGCAGCTTTTCCTCTGACCCTGGCCACTTTTACAAGCAATCCTATGATAGTCAGCAGGACCCACCCTAAAAAGGAAGGGGCATCCACTTGGACCCTTTCCACCTTTTCTAAATCTCGCCTGATCGAGCCTGATTGAGCACTGATTGAGCAGATAAGCTCATGTCATTCTCATTTCAGAAAGGTATTGGTTAGCTTGCTGCTAGCAGCTCAGTTATGTTATGATGTTAGAGGCTATGCAAGGAATGCTTTAGTCCAGCGATATGCAGTTTTTATTGCGCCTTGCATTCAGCAGGAAGATCTTTAGCTTGAATCTGTGGCCTAGGTATTCACCTTGGTATTTCTTTTGGCACAAAGTGAAGGAGTATTTAAGAGAAAATGCACAATGTGTTTCTTATGTTGTTATGAACAACTTGTTACTCTTTCTCATTAAGCTTCAGCCACTGAAGAAATATATAAATAAGGGCTGACTTCCTGTAAGACGTGTCCAAAGCTGGGACGGAATAAAAGGAGACACTTGTAAATGATAGTGCTATCGTTTGAGAAAGGGTAAGTTGAGACTGACTTTCATGCGTATTCACAGACCAAGCATCATAAAGATACCAGCATGATCTTCATTGCGGGCTTAGAGCCGGTATTAGCTTTTGAGAGGTAAGAGGATTTTGAGGGCTCGTTGGTCTAGGGGTATGATTCTCGCTTTGGGTGCGAGAGGTCCCGGGTTCAAATCCCGGACGAGCCCTTTTCTTGGTACTCTTTTCAAGTTGTTTTGAAGTTTGCGTTTCAAAACCAACATCAATTTTTTCTTTGCAGTAGTGGATAATTCTTTGCTAGAGTCTCATGCTTCAGCCCTGCCCAGTCTGAGCTAATACCAAACATCTGGTCTTGCATGGCATGTACGAGCGTTCAGCTAGGGATGTCGGGCAGGTTGTATGAAAGAAATCTAAAGCCAGAGGCCCATGGAATAGCCAGTTCGGAGCAGTTTCATTACAGAAAAATCAACTGTAGGTATCTGTTTCTGTAGTGTAGTGGTTATCACGTTCGCCTCACACGCGAAAGGTCCCCGGTTCGAAACCGGGCAGAAACAGTTGTTATATTGTGTTGGCTACAATGTTGATAGGTGCCGTTTTGCCATGGAATTGTCCAAGCCCTGAAGATTATTTCATGCAATCTCGTTCCAAGAAAGGGAATTCTCTCAAAACACTAAAGTAATCGGCGTGTGGATGTATCTGTTGGTTCTCAGACCTTGCTTTCAAAAGAGCCCTGCAATCGGTTCACTGCTCACCTAGAACAAGCATTAACATGGAGAATTGTTGGCACCAACAGTAAACTTATTTTAGTGGAGTGTTTCTGGCTTTGAGTGCAGAGGCCCTCGGCTCAATTCCAAGATGATCCTTCTCAAGGTGATGATACAAATGCATTGTCACCTTTACGTTTAATGTCAGAATCATTTATTTCCAGTTGGTGGTGTAAGAATGTTTGCAACAGTATGGCGATTTTTCCTAGCCATGCATGAATGAAAGCATATCACTCGCCTTTAGGTGTTTTTCTAATACATTGATATTTGCATCTTCCTTCCTAGCCTGCATGTTTGACTATCTTACAGGCTGCATGTAATAAGTATCACATCAGGGCCCTTCTTCTACTCAATTCACAACTGTTCTATCACGACATAGATAAGAAAGCTGCATCTGCTTTTGTTGTGTAGTGGTAATCAGGTTTACCTGACGTGTGAAAGCCCCATGCTTTGAAAGTACACAGTAACAAAGAAACCGATGACTTTTATAAAAAGGTGTCATGTGCGTCTCTTACTTTGCACAAAAAGTGCCAGAGATGACTTCATTTGCAGTCACTTGAAAAGTAGGGATTCTCCAATAAATGGTAAATGGTTGAAACAAATCTGAAGAAATGCATGACATACCTGTGTGTGTGTGTGTACGCATGTATGTATATATAGGGAGAGAGAGAGCGTCAATATAAACAGACTTTATTTCAATCAAGCTGTCTTTTCTATCCTTCAGGAGCAGAATGTTCTGATCATCAGCGCTCCAGAATGTAGTGTTTTCTTGGCAAGCATCACATATTGTGATGTGTTAGCTAAAAGTTCCATATCCTAGAGACTGATATATTCCTCTGTACTTGTACCTTGGGGATTCATCAAAACCTGGCATCATAAGCAGCTTTCTACTGCCACAGACTGGACAGCGAAACAATTTAAAATATCCCAGAAAAAGAAAATAAGCATGCTTAATCAGAGCTTTCTGGACAGGAAGGACCTTTGAGCAAGTTAGGAATAAGCACTGCTTTTGTTAATTTGCATAGGCAGAATAGAGACTTCTGGGAAAAGGCCGAAATTACAGTCACAGAAAATGGCTGCATCTATAGAGAACGCTAAGAAGTGTTGGCAGCTTTTCCTCTGACCCTGACCACTTTTACAAGCAATCCTATGATAGTCAGCAGGACCCACCCTAAAAAGGAAGGGGCATCCACTTGGACCCTTTCCACCTTTTCTAAATCTCGCCTGATTGAGCACTGATTGAGCAGATAAGCACATGTCATTCTCATTTCAGAAAGGTATTGGTTAGCTTGCTGCTAGCAGCTCAGTTATGTTATGATGTTAGAGGCTATGCAAGGAATGCTTTAGTCCAGCGATATGCAGTTTTTATTGCGCCTTGCCTTCACCAGGAAGATCTTTAGCTTGAATCTGTGGCCTAGGTATTCACCTTGGTATTTCTTTTGGCACAAAGTGAAGGAGTATTTGAGAGAAAATGCACAATGTGTTTCTTATGTTGTTATGAACAACTTGTTACTCTTTCTCATTAAGCTTCAGCCACTGCAGAAATATATAAATAAGGGCTGACTTCCTGTAAGACGTGTCCAAAGCTGGGACGGAATAAAAGGAGACACTTGTAAATGATAGTGCTATCGTTTGAGAAAGGGTAAGTTGAGACTGACTTTCATGC
This sequence comes from Triturus cristatus, assembly GCF_964204655.1. Classification (NCBI taxonomy): domain Eukaryota; kingdom Metazoa; phylum Chordata; class Amphibia; order Caudata; family Salamandridae; genus Triturus; species Triturus cristatus. The sequence continues at coordinate 738,191,950 of NC_140591.1, read as the reverse complement.
GTATTCACAGACCAAGCATCATAAAGATACCAGCATGATCTTCATTGCGGGCTTAGAGCCGGTATTAGCTTTTGAGAGGTAAGAGGATTTTGAGGGCTCGTTGGTCTAGGGGTATGATTCTCGCTTTGGGTGCGAGAGGTCCCGGGTTCAAATCCCGGACGAGCCCTTTTCTTGGTACTCTTTTCAAGTTGTTTTGAAGTTTGCGTTTCAAAACCAACATCAATTTTTTCTTTGCAGTAGTGGATAATTCTTTGCTAGAGTCTCATGCTTCAGCCCTGCCCAGTCTGAGCTAATACCAAACATCTGGTCTTGCATGGCATGTACGAGCGTTCAGCTAGGGATGTCGGGCAGGTTGCATGAAAGAAATCTAAAGCCAGAGGCCCATGGAATAGCCAGTTCGGAGCAGTTTCATTACAGAAAAATCAACTGTAGGTATCTGTTTCTGTAGTGTAGTGGTTATCACGTTCGCCTCACACGCGAAAGGTCCCCGGTTCGAAACCGGGCAGAAACAGTTGTTATATTGTGTTGGCTACAATGTTGATAGGTGCCGTTTTGCCATGGAATTGTCCAAGCCCTGAAGATTATTTCATGCAATCTCGTTCCAAGAAAGGGAATTCTCTCAAAACACTAAAGTAATCGGCGTGTGGATGTATCTGTTGGTTCTCAGACCTTGCTTTCAAAAGAGCCCTGCAATCGGTTCACTGCTCACCTAGAACAAGCATTAACATGGAGAATTGTTGGCACCAACAGGAATCTTATTTTAGTGGAGTGTTTCTGGCTTTGAGTGCAGAGGCCCTCGGCTCAATTCCAAGATGATCCTTCTCAAGGTGATGATACAAATGCATTGTCACCTTTACGTTTAATGTCAGAATCATTTATTTCCAGTTGGTGGTGTAAGAATGTTTGCAACAGTATGGCGATTTTTCCTAGCCATGCATGAATGAAAGCATATCACTCGCCTTTAGGTGTTTTTCTAATACATTGATATTTGCATCTTCCTTCCTAGCCTGCATGTTTGACTATCTTACAGGCTGCATGTAATAAGTATCACATCAGGGCCCTTCTTCTACTCAATTCACAACTGTTCTATCACGACATAGATAAGAAAGCTGCATCTGCTTTTGTTGTGTAGTGGTAATCAGGTTTACCTGACGTGTGAAAGCCCCATGCTTTGAAAGTACACAGTAACAAAGAAACCGATGACTTTTATAAAAAGGTGTCATGTGTGTCTCTTACTTTGCACAAAAAGTGCCAGAGATGGCTTCATTTGCAGTCACTTGAAAAGTAGGGATTCTCCAATAAATGGTAAATGGTTTAAACAAATCTGAAGAAATGCATGACATACCTGTGTGTGTGTGTGTACGCATGTATGTATATATAGGGAGAGAGAGAGCGTCAATATAAACAGACTTTATTTCAATCAAGCTGTCTTTTCTATCCTTCAGGAGCAGAATGTTCTGATCATCAGCGCTCCAGAATGTAGTGTTTTCTTGGCAAGCATCACATATTGTGATGTGTTAGCTAAAAGTTCCATATCCTAGAGACTGATATATTCCTCTGTACTTGTACCTTGGGGATTCATCAAAACCTGGCATCATAAGCAGCTTTCTACTGCCACAGACTGGACAGCGAAACAATTTAAAATATCCCAGAAAAAGAAAATAAGCATGCTTAATCAGAGCTTTCTGGACAGGAAGGACATTTGAGCAAGTGAGGAATAAGCACTGCTTTTGTTAATTTGCATAGGCAGAATAGAGACTTCTGGGAAAAGGCCGAAATTACAGTCACAGAAAATGGCTGCATCTATAGAGAACGCTAAGAAGTGTTGGCAGCTTTTCCTCTGACCCTGACCACTTTTACAAGCAATCCTATGATAGTCAGCAGGACCCACCCTAAAAAGGAAGGGGCATCCACTTGGACCCTTTCCACCTTTTCTAAATCTCGCCTGATTGAGCACTGATTGAGCAGATAAGCACATGTCATTCTCATTTCAGAAAGGTATTGGTTAGCTTGCTGCTAGCAGCTCAGTTATGTTATGATGTTAGAGGCTATGCAAGGAATGCTTTAGTCCAGCGATATGCAGTTTTTATTGCGCCTTGCATTCAGCAGGAAGATCTTTAGCTTGAATCTGTGGCCTAGGTATTCACCTTGGTATTTCTTTTGGCACAAAGTGAAGGAGTATTTGAGAGAAAATGCACAATGTGTTTCTTATGTTGTTATGAACAACTTGTTACTCTTTCTCATTAAGCTTCAGCCACTGCAGAAATATATAAATAAGGGCTGACTTCCTGTAAGACGTGTCCAAAGCTGGGACGGAATAAAAGGAGACACTTGTAAATGATAGTGCTATCGTTTGAGAAAGGGTAAGTTGAGACTGACTTTCATGCGTTTTCACAGACCAAGCATCATAAAGATACCAGCATGATCTTCATTGCGGGCTTAGAGCCGGTATTAGCTTTTGAGAGGTAAGAGGATTTTGAGGGCTCGTTGGTCTAGGGGTATGATTCTCGCTTTGGGTGCGTGAGGTCCCGGGTTCAAATCCCGGACGAGCCCTTTTCTTGGTACTCTTTTCAAGTTGTTTTGAAGTTTGCGTTTCAAAACCAACATCAATTTTTTCTTTGCAGTAGTGGATAATTCTTTGCTAGAGTCTCATGCTTCAGCCCTGCCCAGTCTGAGCTAATACCAAACATCTGGTCTTGCATGGCATGTACGAGCGTTCAGCTAGGGATGTCGGGCAGGTTGCATGAAAGAAATCTAAAGCCAGAGGCCCATGGAATAGCCAGTTCGGAGCAGTTTCATTACAGAAAAATCAACTGTAGGTATCTGTTTCTGTAGTGTAGTGGTTATCAAGTTCGCCTCACACGCGAAAGGTCCCCGGTTCGAAACCGGGCAGAAACAGTTGTTATATTGTGTTGGCTACAATGTTGATAGGTGCCGTTTTGCCATGGAATTGTCCAAGCCCTGAAGATTATTTCATGCAATCTCGTTCCAAGAAAGGGAATTCTCTCAAAACACTAAAGTAATCGGCGTGTGGATGTATCTGTTGGTTCTCAGACCTTGCTTTCAAAAGAGCCCTGCAATCGGTTCACTGCTCACCTAGAACAAGCATTAACATGGAGAATTGTTGGCACCAACAGGAATCTTATTTTAGTGGAGTGTTTCTGGCTTTGAGTGCAGAGGCCCTCGGCTCAATTCCAAGATGATCCTTCTCAAGGTGATGATACAAATGCATTGTCACCTTTACGTTTAATGTCAGAATCATTTATTTCCAGTTGGTGGTGTAAGAATGTTTGCAACAGTATGGCGATTTTTCCTAGCCATGCATGAATGAAAGCATATCACTCGCCTTTAGGTGTTTTTCTAATACATTGATATTTGCATCTTCCTTCCTAGCCTGCATGTTTGACTATCTTACAGGCTGCATGTAATAAGTATCACATCAGGGCCCTTCTTCTACTCAATTCACAACTGTTCTATCACGACATAGATAAGAAAGCTGCATCTGCTTTTGTTGTGTAGTGGTAATCAGGTTTACCTGACGTGTGAAAGCCCCATGCTTTGAAAGTACACAGTAACAAAGAAACCGATGACTTTTATAATAAGGTGTCATGTGTGTCTCTTACTTTGCACAAAAAGTGCCAGAGATGACTTCATTTGCAGTCACTTGAAAAGTAGGGATTCTCCAATAAATGGTAAATGGTTGAAACAAATCTGAAGAAATGCATGACATACCTGTGTGTGTGTGTGTATGCATGTATGTATATATAGGGAGAGAGAGAGCGTCAATATAAACAGACTTTATTTCAATCAAGCTGTCTTTTCTATCCTTCAGGAGCAGAATGTTCTGATCATCAGCGCTCCAGAATGTAGTGTTTTCTTGGCAAGCATCACATATTGTGATGTGTTAGCTAAAAGTTCCATATCCTAGAGACTGATATATTCCTCTGTACTTGTACCTTGGGGATTCATCAAAACCTGGCATCATAAGCAGCTTTCTACTGCCACAGACTGGACAGCGAAACAATTTAAAATATCCCAGAAAAAGAAAATAAGCATGCTTAATCAGAGCTTTCTGGACAGGAAGGACATTTGAGCAAGTGAGGAATAAGCACTGCTTTTGTTAATTTGCATAGGCAGAATAGAGACTTCTGGGAAAAGGCCGAAATTACAGTCACAGAAAATGGCTGCATCTATAGAGAACGCTAAGAAGTGTTGGCAGCTTTTCCTCTGACCCTGGCCACTTTTACAAGCAATCCTATGATAGTCAGCAGGACCCACCCTAAAAAGGAAGGGGCATCCACTTGGACCCTTTCCACCTTTTCTAAATCTCGCCTGATCGAGCCTGATTGAGCACTGATTGAGCAGATAAGCACATATCATTCTCATTTCAGAAAGGTATTGGTTAGCTTGCTGCTAGCAGCTCAGTTATGTTATGATGTTAGAGGCTATGCAAGGAATGCTTTAGTCCAGCGATATGCAGTTTTTATTGCGCCTTGCATTCAGCAGGAAGATCTTTAGCTTGAATCTGTGGCCTAGGTATTCACCTTGGTATTTCTTTTGGCACAAAGTGAAGGAGTATTTAAGAGAAAATGCACAATGTGTTTCTTATGTTGTTATGAACAACTTGTTACTCTTTCTCATTAAGCTTCAGCCACTGAAGAAATATATAAATAAGGGCTGACTTCCTGTAAGACGTGTCCAAAGCTGGGACGGAATAAAAGGAGACACTTGTAAATGATAGTGCTATCGTTTGAGAAAGGGTAAGTTGAGACTGACTTTCATGCGTATTCACAGACCAAGCATCATAAAGATACCAGCATGATCTTCATTGCGGGCTTAGAGCCAGTATTAGCTTTTGAGAGGTAAGAGGATTTTGAGGGCTCGTTGGTCTAGGGGTATGATTCTCGCTTTGGGTGCGAGAGGTCCCGGGTTCAAATCCCGGACGAGCCCTTTTCTTGGTACTCTTTTCAAGTTGTTTTGAAGTTTGCGTTTCAAAACCAACATCAATTTTTTCTTTGCAGTAGTGGATAATTCTTTGCTAGAGTCTCATGCTTCAGCCCTGCCCAGTCTGAGCTAATACCAAACATCTGGTCTTGCATGGCATGTACGAGCGTTCAGCTAGGGATGTCGGGCAGGTTGCATGAAAGAAATCTAAAGCCAGAGGCCCATGGAATAGCCAGTTCGGAGCAGTTTCATTACAGAAAAATCAACTGTAGGTATCTGTTTCTGTAGTGTAGTGGTTATCACGTTTGCCTCACACGCGAAAGGTCCCCGGTTCGAAACCGGGCAGAAACAGTTGTTATATTGTGTTGGCTACAATGTTGATAGGTGCCGTTTTGCCATGGAATTGTCCAAGCCCTGAAGATTATTTCATGCAATCTCGTTCCAAGAAAGGGAATTCTCTCAAAACACTAAAGTAATCGGCGTGTGGATGTATCTGTTGGTTCTCAGACCTTGCTTTCAAAAGAGCCCTGCAATCGGTTCACTGCTCACCTAGAACAAGCATTAACATGGAGAATTGTTGGCACCAACAGGAATCTTATTTTAGTGGAGTGTTTCTGGCTTTGAGTGCAGAGGCCCTCGGCTCAATTCCAAGATGATCCTTCTCAAGGTGATGATACAAATGCATTGTCACCTTTACGTTTAATGTCAGAATCATTTATTTCCAGTTGGTGGTGTAAGAATGTTTGCAACAGTATGGCGATTTTTCCTAGCCATGCATGAATGAAAGCATATCACTCGCCTTTAGGTGTTTTTCTAATACATTGATATTTGCATCTTCCTTCCTAGCCTGCATGTTTGACTATCTTACAGGCTGCATGTAATAAGTATCACATCAGGGCCCTTCTTCTACTCAATTCACAACTGTTCTATCACGACATAGATAAGAAAGCTGCATCTGCTTTTGTTGTGTAGTGGTAATCAGGTTTACCTGACGTGTGAAAGCCCCATGCTTTGAAAGTACACAGTAACAAAGAAACCGATGACTTTTATAAAAAGGTGTCATGTGCGTCTCTTACTTTGCACAAAAAGTGCCAGAGATGACTTCATTTGCAGTCACTTGAAAAGTAGGGATTCTCCAATAAATGGTAAATGGTTGAAACAAATCTGAAGAAATGCATGACATACCTGTGTGTGTGTGTGTACGCATGTATGTATATATAGGGAGAGAGAGAGCGTCAATATAAACAGACTTTATTTCAATCAAGCTGTCTTTTCTATCCTTCAGGAGCAGAATGTTCTGATCATCAGCGCTCCAGAATGTAGTGTTTTCTTGGCAAGCATCACATATTGTGATGTGTTAGCTAAAAGTTCCATATCCTAGAGACTGATATATTCCTCTGTACTTGTACCTTGGGGATTCATCAAAACCTGGCATCATAAGCAGCTTTCTACTGCCACAGACTGGACAGCGAAACAATTTAAAATATCCCAGAAAAAGAAAATAAGCATGCTTAATCAGAGCTTTCTGGACAGGAAGGACCTTTGAGCAAGTGAGGAATAAGCACTGCTTTTGTTAATTTGCATAGGCAGAATAGAGACTTCTGGGAAAAGGCCGAAATTACAGTCACAGAAAATGGCTGCATCTATAGAGAACGCTAAGAAGTGTTGGCAGCTTTTCCTCTGACCCTGACCACTTTTACAAGCAATCCTATGATAGTCAGCAGGACCCACCCTAAAAAGGAAGGGGCATCCACTTGGACCCTTTCCACCTTTTCTAAATCTCGCCTGATCGAGCCTGATTGAGCACTGATTGAGCAGATAAGCACATATCATTCTCATTTCAGAAAGGTATTGGTTAGCTTGCTGCTAGCAGCTCAGTTATGTTATGATGTTAGAGGCTATGCAAGGAATGCTTTAGTCCAGCGATATGCAGTTTTTATTGCGCCTTGCATTCAGCAGGAAGATCTTTAGCTTGAATCTGTGGCCTAGGTATTCACCTTGGTATTTCTTTTGGCACAAAGTGAAGGAGTATTTAAGAGAAAATGCACAATGTGTTTCTTATGTTGTTATGAACAACTTGTTACTCTTTCTCATTAAGCTTCAGCCACTGAAGAAATATATAAATAAGGGCTGACTTCCTGTAAGACGTGTCCAAAGCTGGGACGGAATAAAAGGAGACACTTGTAAATGATAGTGCTATCGTTTGAGAAAGGGTAAGTTGAGACTGACTTTCATGCGTATTCACAGACCAAGCATCATAAAGATACCAGCATGATCTTCATTGCGGGCTTAGAGCCGGTATTAGCTTTTGAGAGGTAAGAGGATTTTGAGGGCTCGTTGGTCTAGGGGTATGATTCTCGCTTTGGGTGCGAGAGGTCCCGGGTTCAAATCCCGGACGAGCCCTTTTCTTGGTACTCTTTTCAAGTTGTTTTGAAGTTTGCGTTTCAAAACCAACATCAATTTTTTCTTTGCAGTAGTGGATAATTCTTTGCTAGAGTCTCATGCTTCAGCCCTGCCCAGTCTGAGCTAATACCAAACATCTGGTCTTGCATGGCATGTACGAGCGTTCAGCTAGGGATGTCGGGCAGGTTGCATGAAAGAAATCTAAAGCCAGAGGCCCATGGAATAGCCAGTTCGGAGCAGTTTCATTACAGAAAAATCAACTGTAGGTATCTGTTTCTGTAGTGTAGTGGTTATCACGTTCGCCTCACACGCGAAAGGTCCCTGGTTCGAAACCGGGCAGAAACAGTTGTTATATTGTGTTGGCTACAATGTTGATAGGTGCCGTTTTGCCATGGAATTGTCCAAGCCCTGAAGATTATTTCATGCAATCTCGTTCCAAGAAAGGGAATTCTCTCAAAACACTAAAGTAATCGGCGTGTGGATGTATCTGTTGGTTCTCAGACCTTGCTTTCAAAAGAGCCCTGCAATCGGTTCACTGCTCACCTAGAACAAGCATTAACATGGAGAATTGTTGGCACCAACAGGAATCTTATTTTAGTGGAGTGTTTCTGGCTTTGAGTGCAGAGGCCCTCGGCTCAATTCCAAGATGATCCTTCTCAAGGTGATGATACAAATGCATTGTCACCTTTACGTTTAATGTCAGAATCATTTATTTCCAGTTGGTGGTGTAAGAATGTTTGCAACAGTATGGCGATTTTTCCTAGCCATGCATGAATGAAAGCATATCACTCGCCTTTAGGTGTTTTTCTAATACATTGATATTTGCATCTTCCTTCTTAGCCTGCATGTTTGACTATCTTACAGGCTGCATGTAATAAGTATCACATCAGGGCCCTTCTTCTACTCAATTCACAACTGTTCTATCACGACATAGATAAGAAAGCTGCATCTGCTTTTGTTGTGTAGTGGTAATCAGGTTTACCTGACGTGTGAAAGCCCCATGCTTTGAAAGTACACAGTAACAAAGAAACCGATGACTTTTATAAAAAGGTGTCATGTGTGTCTCTTACTTTGCACAAAAAGTGCCAGAGATGGCTTCATTTGCAGTCACTTGAAAAGTAGGGATTCTCCAATAAATGGTAAATGGTTTAAACAAATCTGAAGAAATGCATGACATACCTGTGTGTGTGTGTGTACGCATGTATGTATATATAGGGAGAGAGAGAGCGTCAATATAAACAGACTTTATTTCAATCAAGCTGTCTTTTCTATCCTTCAGGAGCAGAATGTTCTGATCATCAGCGCTCCAGAATGTAGTGTTTTCTTGGCAAGCATCACATATTGTGATGTGTTAGCTAAAAGTTCCATATCCTAGAGACTGATATATTCCTCTGTACTTGTACCTTGGGGATTCATCAAAACCTGGCATCATAAGCAGCTTTCTACTGCCACAGACTGGACAGCGAAACAATTTAAAATATCCCAGAAAAAGAAAATAAGCATGCTTAATCAGAGCTTTCTGGACAGGAAGGACATTTGAGCAAGTGAGGAATAAGCACTGCTTTTGTTAATTTGCATAGGCAGAATAGAGACTTCTGGGAAAAGGCCGAAATTACAGTCACAGAAAATGGCTGCATCTATAGAGAACGCTAAGAAGTGTTGGCAGCTTTTCCTCTGACCCTGACCACTTTTACAAGCAATCCTATGATAGTCAGCAGGACCCACCCTAAAAAGGAAGGGGCATCCACTTGGACCCTTTCCACCTTTTCTAAATCTCGCCTGATTGAGCACTGATTGAGCAGATAAGCACATGTCATTCTCATTTCAGAAAGGTATTGGTTAGCTTGCTGCTAGCAGCTCAGTTATGTTATGATGTTAGAGGCTATGCAAGGAATGCTTTAGTCCAGCGATATGCAGTTTTTATTGCGCCTTGCATTCAGCAGGAAGATCTTTAGCTTGAATCTGTGGCCTAGGTATTCACCTTGGTATTTCTTTTGGCACAAAGTGAAGGAGTATTTGAGAGAAAATGCACAATGTGTTTCTTATGTTGTTATGAACAACTTGTTACTCTTTCTCATTAAGCTTCAGCCACTGCAGAAATATATAAATAAGGGCTGACTTCCTGTAAGACGTGTCCAAAGCTGGGACGGAATAAAAGGAGACACTTGTAAATGATAGTGCTATCGTTTGAGAAAGGGTAAGTTGAGACTGACTTTCATGCGTTTTCACAGACCAAGCATCATAAAGATACCAGCATGATCTTCATTGCGGGCTTAGAGCCGGTATTAGCTTTTGAGAGGTAAGAGGATTTTGAGGGCTCGTTGGTCTAGGGGTATGATTCTCGCTTTGGGTGCGTGAGGTCCCGGGTTCAAATCCCGGACGAGCCCTTTTCTTGGTACTCTTTTCAAGTTGTTTTGAAGTTTGCGTTTCAAAACCAACATCAATTTTTTCTTTGCAGTAGTGGATAATTCTTTGCTAGAGTCTCATGCTTCAGCCCTGCCCAGTCTGAGCTAATACCAAACATCTGGTCTTGCATGGCATGTACGAGCGTTCAGCTAGGGATGTCGGGCAGGTTGCATGAAAGAAATCTAAAGCCAGAGGCCCATGGAATAGCCAGTTCGGAGCAGTTTCATTACAGAAAAATCAACTGTAGGTATCTGTTTCTGTAGTGTAGTGGTTATCAAGTTCGCCTCACACGCGAAAGGTCCCCGGTTCGAAACCGGGCAGAAACAGTTGTTATATTGTGTTGGCTACAATGTTGATAGGTGCCGTTTTGCCATGGAATTGTCCAAGCCCTGAAGATTATTTCATGCAATCTCGTTCCAAGAAAGGGAATTCTCTCAAAACACTAAAGTAATCGGCGTGTGGATGTATCTGTTGGTTCTCAGACCTTGCTTTCAAAAGAGCCCTGCAATCGGTTCACTGCTCACCTAGAACAAGCATTAACATGGAGAATTGTTGGCACCAACAGGAATCTTATTTTAGTGGAGTGTTTCTGGCTTTGAGTGCAGAGGCCCTCGGCTCAATTCCAAGATGATCCTTCTCAAGGTGATGATACAAATGCATTGTCACCTTTACGTTTAATGTCAGAATCATTTATTTCCAGTTGGTGGTGTAAGAATGTTTGCAACAGTATGGCGATTTTTCCTAGCCATGCATGAATGAAAGCATATCACTCGCCTTTAGGTGTTTTTCTAATACATTGATATTTGCATCTTCCTTCCTAGCCTGCATGTTTGACTATCTTACAGGCTGCATGTAATAAGTATCACATCAGGGCCCTTCTTCTACTCAATTCACAACTGTTCTATCACGACATAGATAAGAAAGCTGCATCTGCTTTTGTTGTGTAGTGGTAATCAGGTTTACCTGACGTGTGAAAGCCCCATGCTTTGAAAGTACACAGTAACAAAGAAACCGATGACTTTTATAATAAGGTGTCATGTGTGTCTCTTACTTTGCACAAAAAGTGCCAGAGATGACTTCATTTGCAGTCACTTGAAAAGTAGGGATTCTCCAATAAATGGTAAATGGTTGAAACAAATCTGAAGAAATGCATGACATACCTGTGTGTGTGTGTGTATGCATGTATGTATATATAGGGAGAGAGAGAGCGTCAATATAAACAGACTTTATTTCAATCAAGCTGTCTTTTCTATCCTTCAGGAGCAGAATGTTCTGATCATCAGCGCTCCAGAATGTAGTGTTTTCTTGGCAAGCATCACATATTGTGATGTGTTAGCTAAAAGTTCCATATCCTAGAGACTGATATATTCCTCTGTACTTGTACCTTGGGGATTCATCAAAACCTGGCATCATAAGCAGCTTTCTACTGCCACAGACTGGACAGCAAAACAATTTAAAATATCCCAGAAAAAGAAAATAAGCATGCTTAATCAGAGCTTTCTGGACAGGAAGGACATTTGAGCAAGTGAGGAATAAGCACTGCTTTTGTTAATTTGCATAGGCAGAATAGAGACTTCTGGGAAAAGGCCGAAATTACAGTCACAGAAAATGGCTGCATCTATAGAGAACGCTAAGAAGTGTTGGCAGCTTTTCCTCTGACCCTGGCCACTTTTACAAGCAATCCTATGATAGTCAGCAGGACCCACCCTAAAAAGGAAGGGGCATCCACTTGGACCCTTTCCACCTTTTCTAAATCTCGCCTGATCGAGCCTGATTGAGCACTGATTGAGCAGATAAGCACATATCATTCTCATTTCAGAAAGGTATTGGTTAGCTTGCTGCTAGCAGCTCAGTTATGTTATGATGTTAGAGGCTATGCAAGGAATGCTTTAGTCCAGCGATATGCAGTTTTTATTGCGCCTTGCATTCAGCAGGAAGATCTTTAGCTTGAATCTGTGGCCTAGGTATTCACCTTGGTATTTCTTTTGGCACAAAGTGAAGGAGTATTTAAGAGAAAATGCACAATGTGTTTCTTATGTTGTTATGAACAACTTGTTACTCTTTCTCATTAAGCTTCAGCCACTGAAGAAATATATAAATAAGGGCTGACTTCCTGTAAGACGTGTCCAAAGCTGGGACGGAATAAAAGGAGACACTTGTAAATGATAGTGCTATCGTTTGAGAAAGGGTAAGTTGAGACTGACTTTCATGCGTATTCACAGACCAAGCATCATAAAGATACCAGCATGATCTTCATTGCGGGCTTAGAGCCAGTATTAGCTTTTGAGAGGTAAGAGGATTTTGAGGGCTCGTTGGTCTAGGGGTATGATTCTCGCTTTGGGTGCGAGAGGTCCCGGGTTCAAATCCCGGACGAGCCCTTTTCTTGGTACTCTTTTCAAGTTGTTTTGAAGTTTGCGTTTCAAAACCAACATCAATTTTTTCTTTGCAGTAGTGGATAATTCTTTGCTAGAGTCTCATGCTTCAGCCCTGCCCAGTCTGAGCTAATACCAAACATCTGGTCTTGCATGGCATGTACGAGCGTTCAGCTAGGGATGTCGGGCAGGTTGCATGAAAGAAATCTAAAGCCAGAGGCCCATGGAATAGCCAGTTCGGAGCAGTTTCATTACAGAAAAATCAACTGTAGGTATCTGTTTCTGTAGTGTAGTGGTTATCACGTTTGCCTCACACGCGAAAGGTCCCCGGTTCGAAACCGGGCAGAAACAGTTGTTATATTGTGTTGGCTACAATGTTGATAGGTGCCGTTTTGCCATGGAATTGTCCAAGCCCTGAAGATTATTTCATGCAATCTCGTTCCAAGAAAGGGAATTCTCTCAAAACACTAAAGTAATCGGCGTGTGGATGTATCTGTTGGTTCTCAGACCTTGCTTTCAAAAGAGCCCTGCAATCGGTTCACTGCTCACCTAGAACAAGCATTAACATGGAGAATTGTTGGCACCAACAGGAATCTTATTTTAGTGGAGTGTTTCTGGCTTTGAGTGCAGAGGCCCTCGGCTCAATTCCAAGATGATCCTTCTCAAGGTGATGATACAAATGCATTGTCACCTTTACGTTTAATGTCAGAATCATTTATTTCCAGTTGGTGGTGTAAGAATGTTTGCAACAGTATGGCGATTTTTCCTAGCCATGCATGAATGAAAGCATATCACTCGCCTTTAGGTGTTTTTCTAATACATTGATATTTGCATCTTCCTTCCTAGCCTGCATGTTTGACTATCTTACAGGCTGCATGTAATAAGTATCACATCAGGGCCCTTCTTCTACTCAATTCACAACTGTTCTATCACGACATAGATAAGAAAGCTGCATCTGCTTTTGTTGTGTAGTGGTAATCAGGTTTACCTGACGTGTGAAAGCCCCATGCTTTGAAAGTACACAGTAACAAAGAAACCGATGACTTTTATAAAAAGGTGTCATGTGCGTCTCTTACTTTGCACAAAAAGTGCCAGAGATGACTTCATTTGCAGTCACTTGAAAAGTAGGGATTCTCCAATAAATGGTAAATGGTTGAAACAAATCTGAAGAAATGCATGACATACCTGTGTGTGTGTGTGTACGCATGTATGTATATATAGGGAGAGAGAGAGCGTCAATATAAACAGACTTTATTTCAATCAAGCTGTCTTTTCTATCCTTCAGGAGCAGAATGTTCTGATCATCAGCGCTCCAGAATGTAGTGTTTTCTTGGCAAGCATCACATATTGTGATGTGTTAGCTAAAAGTTCCATATCCTAGAGACTGATATATTCCTCTGTACTTGTACCTTGGGGATTCATCAAAACCTGGCATCATAAGCAGCTTTCTACTGCCACAGACTGGACAGCGAAACAATTTAAAATATCCCAGAAAAAGAAAATAAGCATGCTTAATCAGAGCTTTCTGGACAGGAAGGACCTTTGAGCAAGTTAGGAATAAGCACTGCTTTTGTTAATTTGCATAGGCAGAATAGAGACTTCTGGGAAAAGGCCGAAATTACAGTCACAGAAAATGGCTGCATCTATAGAGAACGCTAAGAAGTGTTGGCAGCTTTTCCTCTGACCCTGACCACTTTTACAAGCAATCCTATGATAGTCAGCAGGACCCACCCTAAAAAGGAAGGGGCATCCACTTGGACCCTTTCCACCTTTTCTAAATCTCGCCTGATCGAGCCTGATTGAGCACTGATTGAGCAGATAAGCACATATCATTCTCATTTCAGAAAGGTATTGGTTAGCTTGCTGCTAGCAGCTCAGTTATGTTATGATGTTAGAGGCTATGCAAGGAATGCTTTAGTCCAGCGATATGCAGTTTTTATTGCGCCTTGCATTCAGCAGGAAGATCTTTAGCTTGAATCTGTGGCCTAGGTATTCACCTTGGTATTTCTTTTGGCACAAAGTGAAGGAGTATTTAAGAGAAAATGCACAATGTGTTTCTTATGTTGTTATGAACAACTTGTTACTCTTTCTCATTAAGCTTCAGCCACTGAAGAAATATATAAATAAGGGCTGACTTCCTGTAAGACGTGTCCAAAGCTGGGACGGAATAAAAGGAGACACTTGTAAATGATAGTGCTATCGTTTGAGAAAGGGTAAGTTGAGACTGACTTTCATGCGTATTCACAGACCAAGCATCATAAAGATACCAGCATGATCTTCATTGCGGGCTTAGAGCCGGTATTAGCTTTTGAGAGGTAAGAGGATTTTGAGGGCTCGTTGGTCTAGGGGTATGATTCTCGCTTTGGGTGCGAGAGGTCCCGGGTTCAAATCCCGGACGAGCCCTTTTCTTGGTACTCTTTTCAAGTTGTTTTGAAGTTTGCGTTTCAAAACCAACATCAATTTTTTCTTTGCAGTAGTGGATAATTCTTTGCTAGAGTCTCATGCTTCAGCCCTGCCCAGTCTGAGCTAATACCAAACATCTGGTCTTGCATGGCATGTACGAGCGTTCAGCTAGGGATGTCGGGCAGGTTGCATGAAAGAAATCTAAAGCCAGAGGCCCATGGAATAGCCAGTTCGGAGCAGTTTCATTACAGAAAAATCAACTGTAGGTATCTGTTTCTGTAGTGTAGTGGTTATCACGTTCGCCTCACACGCGAAAGGTCCCTGGTTCGAAACCGGGCAGAAACAGTTGTTATATTGTGTTGGCTACAATGTTGATAGGTGCCGTTTTGCCATGGAATTGTCCAAGCCCTGAAGATTATTTCATGCAATCTCGTTCCAAGAAAGGGAATTCTCTCAAAACACTAAAGTAATCGGCGTGTGGATGTATCTGTTGGTTCTCAGACCTTGCTTTCAAAAGAGCCCTGCAATCGGTTCACTGCTCACCTAGAACAAGCATTAACATGGAGAATTGTTGGCACCAACAGGAATCTTATTTTAGTGGAGTGTTTCTGGCTTTGAGTGCAGAGGCCCTCGGCTCAATTCCAAGATGATCCTTCTCAAGGTGATGATACAAATGCATTGTCACCTTTACGTTTAATGTCAGAATCATTTATTTCCAGTTGGTGGTGTAAGAATGTTTGCAACAGTATGGCGATTTTTCCTAGCCATGCATGAATGAAAGCATATCACTCGCCTTTAGGTGTTTTTCTAATACATTGATATTTGCATCTTCCTTCTTAGCCTGCATGTTTGACTATCTTACAGGCTGCATGTAATAAGTATCACATCAGGGCCCTTCTTCTACTCAATTCACAACTGTTCTATCACGACATAGATAAGAAAGCTGCATCTGCTTTTGTTGTGTAGTGGTAATCAGGTTTACCTGACGTGTGAAAGCCCCATGCTTTGAAAGTACACAGTAACAAAGAAACCGATGACTTTTATAAAAAGGTGTCATGTGTGTCTCTTACTTTGCACAAAAAGTGCCAGAGATGGCTTCATTTGCAGTCACTTGAAAAGTAGGGATTCTCCAATAAATGGTAAATGGTTTAAACAAATCTGAAGAAATGCATGACATACCTGTGTGTGTGTACGCATGTATGTATATATAGGGAGAGAGAGAGCGTCAATATAAACAGACTTTATTTCAATCAAGCTGTCTTTTCTATCCTTCAGGAGCAGAATGTTCTGATCATCAGCGCTCCAGAATGTAGTGTTTTCTTGGCAAGCATCACATATTGTGATGTGTTAGCTAAAAGTTCCATATCCTAGAGACTGATATATTCCTCTGTACTTGTACCTTGGGGATTCATCAAAACCTGGCATCATAAGCAGCTTTCTACTGCCACAGACTGGACAGCGAAACAATTTAAAATATCCCAGAAAAAGAAAATAAGCATGCTTAATCAGAGCTTTCTGGACAGGAAGGACATTTGAGCAAGTGAGGAATAAGCACTGCTTTTGTTAATTTGCATAGGCAGAATAGAGACTTCTGGGAAAAGGCCGAAATTACAGTCACAGAAAATGGCTGCATCTATAGAGAACGCTAAGAAGTGTTGGCAGCTTTTCCTCTGACCCTGACCACTTTTACAAGCAATCCTATGATAGTCAGCAGGACCCACCCTAAAAAGGAAGGGGCATCCACTTGGACCCTTTCCACCTTTTCTAAATCTCGCCTGATTGAGCACTGATTGAGCAGATAAGCACATGTCATTCTCATTTCAGAAAGGTATTGGTTAGCTTGCTGCTAGCAGCTCAGTTATGTTATGATGTTAGAGGCTATGCAAGGAATGCTTTAGTCCAGCGATATGCAGTTTTTATTGCGCCTTGCATTCAGCAGGAAGATCTTTAGCTTGAATCTGTGGCCTAGGTATTCACCTTGGTATTTCTTTTGGCACAAAGTGAAGGAGTATTTGAGAGAAAATGCACAATGTGTTTCTTATGTTGTTATGAACAACTTGTTACTCTTTCTCATTAAGCTTCAGCCACTGCAGAAATATATAAATAAGGGCTGACTTCCTGTAAGACGTGTCCAAAGCTGGGACGGAATAAAAGGAGACACTTGTAAATGATAGTGCTATCGTTTGAGAAAGGGTAAGTTGAGACTGACTTTCATGCGTTTTCACAGACCAAGCATCATAAAGATACCAGCATGATCTTCATTGCGGGCTTAGAGCCGGTATTAGCTTTTGAGAGGTAAGAGGATTTTGAGGGCTCGTTGGTCTAGGGGTATGATTCTCGCTTTGGGTGCGTGAGGTCCCGGGTTCAAATCCCGGACGAGCCCTTTTCTTGGTACTCTTTTCAAGTTGTTTTGAAGTTTGCGTTTCAAAACCAACATCAATTTTTTCTTTGCAGTAGTGGATAATTCTTTGCTAGAGTCTCATGCTTCAGCCCTGCCCAGTCTGAGCTAATACCAAACATCTGGTCTTGCATGGCATGTACGAGCGTTCAGCTAGGGATGTCGGGCAGGTTGCATGAAAGAAATCTAAAGCCAGAGGCCCATGGAATAGCCAGTTCGGAGCAGTTTCATTACAGAAAAATCAACTGTAGGTATCTGTTTCTGTAGTGTAGTGGTTATCAAGTTCGCCTCACACGCGAAAGGTCCCCGGTTCGAAACCGGGCAGAAACAGTTGTTATATTGTGTTGGCTACAATGTTGATAGGTGCCGTTTTGCCATGGAATTGTCCAAGCCCTGAAGATTATTTCATGCAATCTCGTTCCAAGAAAGGGAATTCTCTCAAAACACTAAAGTAATCGGCGTGTGGATGTATCTGTTGGTTCTCAGACCTTGCTTTCAAAAGAGCCCTGCAATCGGTTCACTGCTCACCTAGAACAAGCATTAACATGGAGAATTGTTGGCACCAACAGGAATCTTATTTTAGTGGAGTGTTTCTGGCTTTGAGTGCAGAGGCCCTCGGCTCAATTCCAAGATGATCCTTCTCAAGGTGATGATACAAATGCATTGTCACCTTTACGTTTAATGTCAGAATCATTTATTTCCAGTTGGTGGTGTAAGAATGTTTGCAACAGTATGGCGATTTTTCCTAGCCATGCATGAATGAAAGCATATCACTCGCCTTTAGGTGTTTTTCTAATACATTGATATTTGCATCTTCCTTCCTAGCCTGCATGTTTGACTATCTTACAGGCTGCATGTAATAAGTATCACATCAGGGCCCTTCTTCTACTCAATTCACAACTGTTCTATCACGACATAGATAAGAAAGCTGCATCTGCTTTTGTTGTGTAGTGGTAATCAGGTTTACCTGACGTGTGAAAGCCCCATGCTTTGAAAGTACACAGTAACAAAGAAACCGATGACTTTTATAATAAGGTGTCATGTGTGTCTCTTACTTTGCACAAAAAGTGCCAGAGATGACTTCATTTGCAGTCACTTGAAAAGTAGGGATTCTCCAATAAATGGTAAATGGTTGAAACAAATCTGAAGAAATGCATGACATACCTGTGTGTGTGTGTGTATGCATGTATGTATATATAGGGAGAGAGAGAGCGTCAATATAAACAGACTTTATTTCAATCAAGCTGTCTTTTCTATCCTTCAGGAGCAGAATGTTCTGATCATCAGCGCTCCAGAATGTAGTGTTTTCTTGGCAAGCATCACATATTGTGATGTGTTAGCTAAAAGTTCCATATCCTAGAGACTGATATATTCCTCTGTACTTGTACCTTGGGGATTCATCAAAACCTGGCATCATAAGCAGCTTTCTACTGCCACAGACTGGACAGCGAAACAATTTAAAATATCCCAGAAAAAGAAAATAAGCATGCTTAATCAGAGCTTTCTGGACAGGAAGGACATTTGAGCAAGTGAGGAATAAGCACTGCTTTTGTTAATTTGCATAGGCAGAATAGAGACTTCTGGGAAAAGGCCGAAATTACAGTCACAGAAAATGGCTGCATCTATAGAGAACGCTAAGAAGTGTTGGCAGCTTTTCCTCTGACCCTGGCCACTTTTACAAGCAATCCTATGATAGTCAGCAGGACCCACCCTAAAAAGGAAGGGGCATCCACTTGGACCCTTTCCACCTTTTCTAAATCTCGCCTGATCGAGCCTGATTGAGCACTGATTGAGCAGATAAGCACATATCATTCTCATTTCAGAAAGGTATTGGTTAGCTTGCTGCTAGCAGCTCAGTTATGTTATGATGTTAGAGGCTATGCAAGGAATGCTTTAGTCCAGCGATATGCAGTTTTTATTGCGCCTTGCATTCAGCAGGAAGATCTTTAGCTTGAATCTGTGGCCTAGGTATTCACCTTGGTATTTCTTTTGGCACAAAGTGAAGGAGTATTTAAGAGAAAATGCACAATGTGTTTCTTATGTTGTTATGAACAACTTGTTACT
Source organism: Triturus cristatus (assembly GCF_964204655.1). Taxonomy (NCBI): domain Eukaryota; kingdom Metazoa; phylum Chordata; class Amphibia; order Caudata; family Salamandridae; genus Triturus; species Triturus cristatus. Next base: position 738,172,960 of record NC_140591.1, on the reverse strand, counting down.
CTTTCTCATTAAGCTTCAGCCACTGAAGAAATATATAAATAAGGGCTGACTTCCTGTAAGACGTGTCCAAAGCTGGGACGGAATAAAAGGAGACACTTGTAAATGATAGTGCTATCGTTTGAGAAAGGGTAAGTTGAGACTGACTTTCATGCGTATTCACAGACCAAGCATCATAAAGATACCAGCATGATCTTCATTGCGGGCTTAGAGCCAGTATTAGCTTTTGAGAGGTAAGAGGATTTTGAGGGCTCGTTGGTCTAGGGGTATGATTCTCGCTTTGGGTGCGAGAGGTCCCGGGTTCAAATCCCGGACGAGCCCTTTTCTTGGTACTCTTTTCAAGTTGTTTTGAAGTTTGCGTTTCAAAACCAACATCAATTTTTTCTTTGCAGTAGTGGATAATTCTTTGCTAGAGTCTCATGCTTCAGCCCTGCCCAGTCTGAGCTAATACCAAACATCTGGTCTTGCATGGCATGTACGAGCGTTCAGCTAGGGATGTCGGGCAGGTTGCATGAAAGAAATCTAAAGCCAGAGGCCCATGGAATAGCCAGTTCGGAGCAGTTTCATTACAGAAAAATCAACTGTAGGTATCTGTTTCTGTAGTGTAGTGGTTATCACGTTTGCCTCACACGCGAAAGGTCCCCGGTTCGAAACCGGGCAGAAACAGTTGTTATATTGTGTTGGCTACAATGTTGATAGGTGCCGTTTTGCCATGGAATTGTCCAAGCCCTGAAGATTATTTCATGCAATCTCGTTCCAAGAAAGGGAATTCTCTCAAAACACTAAAGTAATCGGCGTGTGGATGTATCTGTTGGTTCTCAGACCTTGCTTTCAAAAGAGCCCTGCAATCGGTTCACTGCTCACCTAGAACAAGCATTAACATGGAGAATTGTTGGCACCAACAGGAATCTTATTTTAGTGGAGTGTTTCTGGCTTTGAGTGCAGAGGCCCTCGGCTCAATTCCAAGATGATCCTTCTCAAGGTGATGATACAAATGCATTGTCACCTTTACGTTTAATGTCAGAATCATTTATTTCCAGTTGGTGGTGTAAGAATGTTTGCAACAGTATGGCGATTTTTCCTAGCCATGCATGAATGAAAGCATATCACTCGCCTTTAGGTGTTTTTCTAATACATTGATATTTGCATCTTCCTTCCTAGCCTGCATGTTTGACTATCTTACAGGCTGCATGTAATAAGTATCACATCAGGGCCCTTCTTCTACTCAATTCACAACTGTTCTATCACGACATAGATAAGAAAGCTGCATCTGCTTTTGTTGTGTAGTGGTAATCAGGTTTACCTGACGTGTGAAAGCCCCATGCTTTGAAAGTACACAGTAACAAAGAAACCGATGACTTTTATAAAAAGGTGTCATGTGCGTCTCTTACTTTGCACAAAAAGTGCCAGAGATGACTTCATTTGCAGTCACTTGAAAAGTAGGGATTCTCCAATAAATGGTAAATGGTTGAAACAAATCTGAAGAAATGCATGACATACCTGTGTGTGTGTGTGTACGCATGTATGTATATATAGGGAGAGAGAGAGCGTCAATATAAACAGACTTTATTTCAATCAAGCTGTCTTTTCTATCCTTCAGGAGCAGAATGTTCTGATCATCAGCGCTCCAGAATGTAGTGTTTTCTTGGCAAGCATCACATATTGTGATGTGTTAGCTAAAAGTTCCATATCCTAGAGACTGATATATTCCTCTGTACTTGTACCTTGGGGATTCATCAAAACCTGGCATCATAAGCAGCTTTCTACTGCCACAGACTGGACAGCGAAACAATTTAAAATATCCCAGAAAAAGAAAATAAGCATGCTTAATCAGAGCTTTCTGGACAGGAAGGACATTTGAGCAAGTGAGGAATAAGCACTGCTTTTGTTAATTTGCATAGGCAGAATAGAGACTTCTGGGAAAAGGCCGAAATTACAGTCACAGAAAATGGCTGCATCTATAGAGAACGCTAAGAAGTGTTGGCAGCTTTTCCTCTGACCCTGGCCACTTTTACAAGCAATCCTATGATAGTCAGCAGGACCCACCCTAAAAAGGAAGGGGCATCCACTTGGACCCTTTCCACCTTTTCTAAATCTCGCCTGATCGAGCCTGATTGAGCACTGATTGAGCAGATAAGCACATATCATTCTCATTTCAGAAAGGTATTGGTTAGCTTGCTGCTAGCAGCTCAGTTATGTTATGATGTTAGAGGCTATGCAAGGAATGCTTTAGTCCAGCGATATGCAGTTTTTATTGCGCCTTGCATTCAGCAGGAAGATCTTTAGCTTGAATCTGTGGCCTAGGTATTCACCTTGGTATTTCTTTTGGCACAAAGTGAAGGAGTATTTAAGAGAAAATGCACAATGTGTTTCTTATGTTGTTATGAACAACTTGTTACTCTTTCTCATTAAGCTTCAGCCACTGAAGAAATATATAAATAAGGGCTGACTTCCTGTAAGACGTGTCCAAAGCTGGGACGGAATAAAAGGAGACACTTGTAAATGATAGTGCTATCGTTTGAGAAAGGGTAAGTTGAGACTGACTTTCATGCGTATTCACAGACCAAGCATCATAAAGATACCAGCATGATCTTCATTGCGGGCTTAGAGCCAGTATTAGCTTTTGAGAGGTAAGAGGATTTTGAGGGCTCGTTGGTCTAGGGGTATGATTCTCGCTTTGGGTGCGAGAGGTCCCGGGTTCAAATCCCGGACGAGCCCTTTTCTTGGTACTCTTTTCAAGTTGTTTTGAAGTTTGCGTTTCAAAACCAACATCAATTTTTTCTTTGCAGTAGTGGATAATTCTTTGCTAGAGTCTCATGCTTCAGCCCTGCCCAGTCTGAGCTAATACCAAACATCTGGTCTTGCATGGCATGTACGAGCGTTCAGCTAGGGATGTCGGGCAGGTTGCATGAAAGAAATCTAAAGCCAGAGGCCCATGGAATAGCCAGTTCGGAGCAGTTTCATTACAGAAAAATCAACTGTAGGTATCTGTTTCTGTAGTGTAGTGGTTATCACGTTTGCCTCACACGCGAAAGGTCCCCGGTTCGAAACCGGGCAGAAACAGTTGTTATATTGTGTTGGCTACAATGTTGATAGGTGCCGTTTTGCCATGGAATTGTCCAAGCCCTGAAGATTATTTCATGCAATCTCGTTCCAAGAAAGGGAATTCTCTCAAAACACTAAAGTAATCGGCGTGTGGATGTATCTGTTGGTTCTCAGACCTTGCTTTCAAAAGAGCCCTGCAATCGGTTCACTGCTCACCTAGAACAAGCATTAACATGGAGAATTGTTGGCACCAACAGGAATCTTATTTTAGTGGAGTGTTTCTGGCTTTGAGTGCAGAGGCCCTCGGCTCAATTCCAAGATGATCCTTCTCAAGGTGATGATACAAATGCATTGTCACCTTTACGTTTAATGTCAGAATCATTTATTTCCAGTTGGTGGTGTAAGAATGTTTGCAACAGTATGGCGATTTTTCCTAGCCATGCATGAATGAAAGCATATCACTCGCCTTTAGGTGTTTTTCTAATACATTGATATTTGCATCTTCCTTCCTAGCCTGCATGTTTGACTATCTTACAGGCTGCATGTAATAAGTATCACATCAGGGCCCTTCTTCTACTCAATTCACAACTGTTCTATCACGACATAGATAAGAAAGCTGCATCTGCTTTTGTTGTGTAGTGGTAATCAGGTTTACCTGACGTGTGAAAGCCCCATGCTTTGAAAGTACACAGTAACAAAGAAACCGATGACTTTTATAAAAAGGTGTCATGTGCGTCTCTTACTTTGCACAAAAAGTGCCAGAGATGACTTCATTTGCAGTCACTTGAAAAGTAGGGATTCTCCAATAAATGGTAAATGGTTGAAACAAATCTGAAGAAATGCATGACATACCTGTGTGTGTGTGTGTACGCATGTATGTATATATAGGGAGAGAGAGAGCGTCAATATAAACAGACTTTATTTCAATCAAGCTGTCTTTTCTATCCTTCAGGAGCAGAATGTTCTGATCATCAGCGCTCCAGAATGTAGTGTTTTCTTGGCAAGCATCACATATTGTGATGTGTTAGCTAAAAGTTCCATATCCTAGAGACTGATATATTCCTCTGTACTTGTACCTTGGGGATTCATCAAAACCTGGCATCATAAGCAGCTTTCTACTGCCACAGACTGGACAGCGAAACAATTTAAAATATCCCAGAAAAAGAAAATAAGCATGCTTAATCAGAGCTTTCTGGACAGGAAGGACCTTTGAGCAAGTGAGGAATAAGCACTGCTTTTGTTAATTTGCATAGGCAGAATAGAGACTTCTGGGAAAAGGCCGAAATTACAGTCACAGAAAATGGCTGCATCTATAGAGAACGCTAAGAAGTGTTGGCAGCTTTTCCTCTGACCCTGGCCACTTTTACAAGCAATCCTATGATAGTCAGCAGGACCCACCCTAAAAAGGAAGGGGCATCCACTTGGACCCTTTCCACCTTTTCTAAATCTCGCCTGATCGAGCCTGATTGAGCACTGATTGAGCAGATAAGCTCATGTCATTCTCATTTCAGAAAGGTATTGGTTAGCTTGCTGCTAGCAGCTCAGTTATGTTATGATGTTAGAGGCTATGCAAGGAATGCTTTAGTCCAGCGATATGCAGTTTTTATTGCGCCTTGCATTCAGCAGGAAGATCTTTAGCTTGAATCTGTGGCCTAGGTATTCACCTTGGTATTTCTTTTGGCACAAAGTGAAGGAGTATTTAAGAGAAAATGCACAATGTGTTTCTTATGTTGTTATGAACAACTTGTTACTCTTTCTCATTAAGCTTCAGCCACTGAAGAAATATATAAATAAGGGCTGACTTCCTGTAAGACGTGTCCAAAGCTGGGACGGAATAAAAGGAGACACTTGTAAATGATAGTGCTATCGTTTGAGAAAGGGTAAGTTGAGACTGACTTTCATGCGTATTCACAGACCAAGCATCATAAAGATACCAGCATGATCTTCATTGCGGGCTTAGAGCCGGTATTAGCTTTTGAGAGGTAAGAGGATTTTGAGGGCTCGTTGGTCTAGGGGTATGATTCTCGCTTTGGGTGCGAGAGGTCCCGGGTTCAAATCCCGGACGAGCCCTTTTCTTGGTACTCTTTTCAAGTTGTTTTGAAGTTTGCGTTTCAAAACCAACATCAATTTTTTCTTTGCAGTAGTGGATAATTCTTTGCTAGAGTCTCATGCTTCAGCCCTGCCCAGTCTGAGCTAATACCAAACATCTGGTCTTGCATGGCATGTACGAGCGTTCAGCTAGGGATGTCGGGCAGGTTGCATGAAAGAAATCTAAAGCCAGAGGCCCATGGAATAGCCAGTTCGGAGCAGTTTCATTACAGAAAAATCAACTGTAGGTATCTGTTTCTGTAGTGTAGTGGTTATCACGTTCGCCTCACACGCGAAAGGTCCCCGGTTCGAAACCGGGCAGAAACAGTTGTTATATTGTGTTGGCTACAATGTTGATAGGTGCCGTTTTGCCATGGAATTGTCCAAGCCCTGAAGATTATTTCATGCAATCTCGTTCCAAGAAAGGGAATTCTCTCAAAACACTAAAGTAATCGGCGTGTGGATGTATCTGTTGGTTCTCAGACCTTGCTTTCAAAAGAGCCCTGCAATCGGTTCACTGCTCACCTAGAACAAGCATTAACATGGAGAATTGTTGGCACCAACAGTAAACTTATTTTAGTGGAGTGTTTCTGGCTTTGAGTGCAGAGGCCCTCGGCTCAATTCCAAGATGATCCTTCTCAAGGTGATGATACAAATGCATTGTCACCTTTACGTTTAATGTCAGAATCATTTATTTCCAGTTGGTGGTGTAAGAATGTTTGCAACAGTATGGCGATTTTTCCTAGCCATGCATGAATGAAAGCATATCACTCGCCTTTAGGTGTTTTTCTAATACATTGATATTTGCATCTTCCTTCCTAGCCTGCATGTTTGACTATCTTACAGGCTGCATGTAATAAGTATCACATCAGGGCCCTTCTTCTACTCAATTCACAACTGTTCTATCACGACATAGATAAGAAAGCTGCATCTGCTTTTGTTGTGTAGTGGTAATCAGGTTTACCTGACGTGTGAAAGCCCCATGCTTTGAAAGTACACAGTAACAAAGAAACCGATGACTTTTATAAAAAGGTGTCATGTGCGTCTCTTACTTTGCACAAAAAGTGCCAGAGATGACTTCATTTGCAGTCACTTGAAAAGTAGGGATTCTCCAATAAATGGTAAATGGTTGAAACAAATCTGAAGAAATGCATGACATACCTGTGTGTGTGTGTGTACGCATGTATGTATATATAGGGAGAGAGAGAGCGTCAATATAAACAGACTTTATTTCAATCAAGCTGTCTTTTCTATCCTTCAGGAGCAGAATGTTCTGATCATCAGCGCTCCAGAATGTAGTGTTTTCTTGGCAAGCATCACATATTGTGATGTGTTAGCTAAAAGTTCCATATCCTAGAGACTGATATATTCCTCTGTACTTGTACCTTGGGGATTCATCAAAACCTGGCATCATAAGCAGCTTTCTACTGCCACAGACTGGACAGCGAAACAATTTAAAATATCCCAGAAAAAGAAAATAAGCATGCTTAATCAGAGCTTTCTGGACAGGAAGGACCTTTGAGCAAGTTAGGAATAAGCACTGCTTTTGTTAATTTGCATAGGCAGAATAGAGACTTCTGGGAAAAGGCCGAAATTACAGTCACAGAAAATGGCTGCATCTATAGAGAACGCTAAGAAGTGTTGGCAGCTTTTCCTCTGACCCTGACCACTTTTACAAGCAATCCTATGATAGTCAGCAGGACCCACCCTAAAAAGGAAGGGGCATCCACTTGGACCCTTTCCACCTTTTCTAAATCTCGCCTGATTGAGCACTGATTGAGCAGATAAGCACATGTCATTCTCATTTCAGAAAGGTATTGGTTAGCTTGCTGCTAGCAGCTCAGTTATGTTATGATGTTAGAGGCTATGCAAGGAATGCTTTAGTCCAGCGATATGCAGTTTTTATTGCGCCTTGCCTTCACCAGGAAGATCTTTAGCTTGAATCTGTGGCCTAGGTATTCACCTTGGTATTTCTTTTGGCACAAAGTGAAGGAGTATTTGAGAGAAAATGCACAATGTGTTTCTTATGTTGTTATGAACAACTTGTTACTCTTTCTCATTAAGCTTCAGCCACTGCAGAAATATATAAATAAGGGCTGACTTCCTGTAAGACGTGTCCAAAGCTGGGACGGAATAAAAGGAGACACTTGTAAATGATAGTGCTATCGTTTGAGAAAGGGTAAGTTGAGACTGACTTTCATGCGTATTCACAGACCAAGCATCATAAAGATACCAGCATGATCTTCATTGCGGGCTTAGAGCCGGTATTAGCTTTTGAGAGGTAAGAGGATTTTGAGGGCTCGTTGGTCTAGGGGTATGATTCTCGCTTTGGGTGCGAGAGGTCCCGGGTTCAAATCCCGGACGAGCCCTTTTCTTGGTACTCTTTTCAAGTTGTTTTGAAGTTTGCGTTTCAAAACCAACATCAATTTTTTCTTTGCAGTAGTGGATAATTCTTTGCTAGAGTCTCATGCTTCAGCCCTGCCCAGTCTGAGCTAATACCAAACATCTGGTCTTGCATGGCATGTACGAGCGTTCAGCTAGGGATGTCGGGCAGGTTGCATGAAAGAAATCTAAAGCCAGAGGCCCATGGAATAGCCAGTTCGGAGCAGTTTCATTACAGAAAAATCAACTGTAGGTATCTGTTTCTGTAGTGTAGTGGTTATCACGTTCGCCTCACACGCGAAAGGTCCCCGGTTCGAAACCGGGCAGAAACAGTTGTTATATTGTGTTGGCTACAATGTTGATAGGTGCCGTTTTGCCATGGAATTGTCCAAGCCCTGAAGATTATTTCATGCAATCTCGTTCCAAGAAAGGGAATTCTCTCAAAACACTAAAGTAATCGGCGTGTGGATGTATCTGTTGGTTCTCAGACCTTGCTTTCAAAAGAGCCCTGCAATCGGTTCACTGCTCACCTAGAACAAGCATTAACATGGAGAATTGTTGGCACCAACAGGAATCTTATTTTAGTGGAGTGTTTCTGGCTTTGAGTGCAGAGGCCCTCGGCTCAATTCCAAGATGATCCTTCTCAAGGTGATGATACAAATGCATTGTCACCTTTACGTTTAATGTCAGAATCATTTATTTCCAGTTGGTGGTGTAAGAATGTTTGCAACAGTATGGCGATTTTTCCTAGCCATGCATGAATGAAAGCATATCACTCGCCTTTAGGTGTTTTTCTAATACATTGATATTTGCATCTTCCTTCTTAGCCTGCATGTTTGACTATCTTACAGGCTGCATGTAATAAGTATCACATCAGGGCCCTTCTTCTACTCAATTCACAACTGTTCTATCACGACATAGATAAGAAAGCTGCATCTGCTTTTGTTGTGTAGTGGTAATCAGGTTTACCTGACGTGTGAAAGCCCCATGCTTTGAAAGTACACAGTAACAAAGAAACCGATGACTTTTATAAAAAGGTGTCATGTGTGTCTCTTACTTTGCACAAAAAGTGCCAGAGATGGCTTCATTTGCAGTCACTTGAAAAGTAGGGATTCTCCAATAAATGGTAAATGGTTTAAACAAATCTGAAGAAATGCATGACATACCTGTGTGTGTGTGTGTACGCATGTATGTATATATAGGGAGAGAGAGAGCGTCAATATAAACAGACTTTATTTCAATCAAGCTGTCTTTTCTATCCTTCAGGAGCAGAATGTTCTGATCATCAGCGCTCCAGAATGTAGTGTTTTCTTGGCAAGCATCACATATTGTGATGTGTTAGCTAAAAGTTCCATATCCTAGAGACTGATATATTCCTCTGTACTTGTACCTTGGGGATTCATCAAAACCTGGCATCATAAGCAGCTTTCTACTGCCACAGACTGGACAGCGAAACAATTTAAAATATCCCAGAAAAAGAAAATAAGCATGCTTAATCAGAGCTTTCTGGACAGGAAGGACATTTGAGCAAGTGAGGAATAAGCACTGCTTTTGTTAATTTGCATAGGCAGAATAGAGACTTCTGGGAAAAGGCCGAAATTACAGTCACAGAAAATGGCTGCATCTATAGAGAACGCTAAGAAGTGTTGGCAGCTTTTCCTCTGACCCTGACCACTTTTACAAGCAATCCTATGATAGTCAGCAGGACCCACCCTAAAAAGGAAGGGGCATCCACTTGGACCCTTTCCACCTTTTCTAAATCTCGCCTGATTGAGCACTGATTGAGCAGATAAGCACATGTCATTCTCATTTCAGAAAGGTATTGGTTAGCTTGCTGCTAGCAGCTCAGTTATGTTATGATGTTAGAGGCTATGCAAGGAATGCTTTAGTCCAGCGATATGCAGTTTTTATTGCGCCTTGCATTCAGCAGGAAGATCTTTAGCTTGAATCTGTGGCCTAGGTATTCACCTTGGTATTTCTTTTGGCACAAAGTGAAGGAGTATTTGAGAGAAAATGCACAATGTGTTTCTTATGTTGTTATGAACAACTTGTTACTCTTTCTCATTAAGCTTCAGCCACTGCAGAAATATATAAATAAGGGCTGACTTCCTGTAAGACGTGTCCAAAGCTGGGACGGAATAAAAGGAGACACTTGTAAATGATAGTGCTATCGTTTGAGAAAGGGTAAGTTGAGACTGACTTTCATGCGTTTTCACAGACCAAGCATCATAAAGATACCAGCATGATCTTCATTGCGGGCTTAGAGCCGGTATTAGCTTTTGAGAGGTAAGAGGATTTTGAGGGCTCGTTGGTCTAGGGGTATGATTCTCGCTTTGGGTGCGTGAGGTCCCGGGTTCAAATCCCGGACGAGCCCTTTTCTTGGTACTCTTTTCAAGTTGTTTTGAAGTTTGCGTTTCAAAACCAACATCAATTTTTTCTTTGCAGTAGTGGATAATTCTTTGCTAGAGTCTCATGCTTCAGCCCTGCCCAGTCTGAGCTAATACCAAACATCTGGTCTTGCATGGCATGTACGAGCGTTCAGCTAGGGATGTCGGGCAGGTTGCATGAAAGAAATCTAAAGCCAGAGGCCCATGGAATAGCCAGTTCGGAGCAGTTTCATTACAGAAAAATCAACTGTAGGTATCTGTTTCTGTAGTGTAGTGGTTATCAAGTTCGCCTCACACGCGAAAGGTCCCCGGTTCGAAACCGGGCAGAAACAGTTGTTATATTGTGTTGGCTACAATGTTGATAGGTGCCGTTTTGCCATGGAATTGTCCAAGCCCTGAAGATTATTTCATGCAATCTCGTTCCAAGAAAGGGAATTCTCTCAAAACACTAAAGTAATCGGCGTGTGGATGTATCTGTTGGTTCTCAGACCTTGCTTTCAAAAGAGCCCTGCAATCGGTTCACTGCTCACCTAGAACAAGCATTAACATGGAGAATTGTTGGCACCAACAGGAATCTTATTTTAGTGGAGTGTTTCTGGCTTTGAGTGCAGAGGCCCTCGGCTCAATTCCAAGATGATCCTTCTCAAGGTGATGATACAAATGCATTGTCACCTTTACGTTTAATGTCAGAATCATTTATTTCCAGTTGGTGGTGTAAGAATGTTTGCAACAGTATGGCGATTTTTCCTAGCCATGCATGAATGAAAGCATATCACTCGCCTTTAGGTGTTTTTCTAATACATTGATATTTGCATCTTCCTTCCTAGCCTGCATGTTTGACTATCTTACAGGCTGCATGTAATAAGTATCACATCAGGGCCCTTCTTCTACTCAATTCACAACTGTTCTATCACGACATAGATAAGAAAGCTGCATCTGCTTTTGTTGTGTAGTGGTAATCAGGTTTACCTGACGTGTGAAAGCCCCATGCTTTGAAAGTACACAGTAACAAAGAAACCGATGACTTTTATAATAAGGTGTCATGTGTGTCTCTTACTTTGCACAAAAAGTGCCAGAGATGACTTCATTTGCAGTCACTTGAAAAGTAGGGATTCTCCAATAAATGGTAAATGGTTGAAACAAATCTGAAGAAATGCATGACATACCTGTGTGTGTGTGTGTATGCATGTATGTATATATAGGGAGAGAGAGAGCGTCAATATAAACAGACTTTATTTCAATCAAGCTGTCTTTTCTATCCTTCAGGAGCAGAATGTTCTGATCATCAGCGCTCCAGAATGTAGTGTTTTCTTGGCAAGCATCACATATTGTGATGTGTTAGCTAAAAGTTCCATATCCTAGAGACTGATATATTCCTCTGTACTTGTACCTTGGGGATTCATCAAAACCTGGCATCATAAGCAGCTTTCTACTGCCACAGACTGGACAGCGAAACAATTTAAAATATCCCAGAAAAAGAAAATAAGCATGCTTAATCAGAGCTTTCTGGACAGGAAGGACATTTGAGCAAGTGAGGAATAAGCACTGCTTTTGTTAATTTGCATAGGCAGAATAGAGACTTCTGGGAAAAGGCCGAAATTACAGTCACAGAAAATGGCTGCATCTATAGAGAACGCTAAGAAGTGTTGGCAGCTTTTCCTCTGACCCTGGCCACTTTTACAAGCAATCCTATGATAGTCAGCAGGACCCACCCTAAAAAGGAAGGGGCATCCACTTGGACCCTTTCCACCTTTTCTAAATCTCGCCTGATCGAGCCTGATTGAGCACTGATTGAGCAGATAAGCACATATCATTCTCATTTCAGAAAGGTATTGGTTAGCTTGCTGCTAGCAGCTCAGTTATGTTATGATGTTAGAGGCTATGCAAGGAATGCTTTAGTCCAGCGATATGCAGTTTTTATTGCGCCTTGCATTCAGCAGGAAGATCTTTAGCTTGAATCTGTGGCCTAGGTATTCACCTTGGTATTTCTTTTGGCACAAAGTGAAGGAGTATTTAAGAGAAAATGCACAATGTGTTTCTTATGTTGTTATGAACAACTTGTTACTCTTTCTCATTAAGCTTCAGCCACTGAAGAAATATATAAATAAGGGCTGACTTCCTGTAAGACGTGTCCAAAGCTGGGACGGAATAAAAGGAGACACTTGTAAATGATAGTGCTATCGTTTGAGAAAGGGTAAGTTGAGACTGACTTTCATGCGTATTCACAGACCAAGCATCATAAAGATACCAGCATGATCTTCATTGCGGGCTTAGAGCCAGTATTAGCTTTTGAGAGGTAAGAGGATTTTGAGGGCTCGTTGGTCTAGGGGTATGATTCTCGCTTTGGGTGCGAGAGGTCCCGGGTTCAAATCCCGGACGAGCCCTTTTCTTGGTACTCTTTTCAAGTTGTTTTGAAGTTTGCGTTTCAAAACCAACATCAATTTTTTCTTTGCAGTAGTGGATAATTCTTTGCTAGAGTCTCATGCTTCAGCCCTGCCCAGTCTGAGCTAATACCAAACATCTGGTCTTGCATGGCATGTACGAGCGTTCAGCTAGGGATGTCGGGCAGGTTGCATGAAAGAAATCTAAAGCCAGAGGCCCATGGAATAGCCAGTTCGGAGCAGTTTCATTACAGAAAAATCAACTGTAGGTATCTGTTTCTGTAGTGTAGTGGTTATCACGTTTGCCTCACACGCGAAAGGTCCCCGGTTCGAAACCGGGCAGAAACAGTTGTTATATTGTGTTGGCTACAATGTTGATAGGTGCCGTTTTGCCATGGAATTGTCCAAGCCCTGAAGATTATTTCATGCAATCTCGTTCCAAGAAAGGGAATTCTCTCAAAACACTAAAGTAATCGGCGTGTGGATGTATCTGTTGGTTCTCAGACCTTGCTTTCAAAAGAGCCCTGCAATCGGTTCACTGCTCACCTAGAACAAGCATTAACATGGAGAATTGTTGGCACCAACAGGAATCTTATTTTAGTGGAGTGTTTCTGGCTTTGAGTGCAGAGGCCCTCGGCTCAATTCCAAGATGATCCTTCTCAAGGTGATGATACAAATGCATTGTCACCTTTACGTTTAATGTCAGAATCATTTATTTCCAGTTGGTGGTGTAAGAATGTTTGCAACAGTATGGCGATTTTTCCTAGCCATGCATGAATGAAAGCATATCACTCGCCTTTAGGTGTTTTTCTAATACATTGATATTTGCATCTTCCTTCCTAGCCTGCATGTTTGACTATCTTACAGGCTGCATGTAATAAGTATCACATCAGGGCCCTTCTTCTACTCAATTCACAACTGTTCTATCACGACATAGATAAGAAAGCTGCATCTGCTTTTGTTGTGTAGTGGTAATCAGGTTTACCTGACGTGTGAAAGCCCCATGCTTTGAAAGTACACAGTAACAAAGAAACCGATGACTTTTATAAAAAGGTGTCATGTGCGTCTCTTACTTTGCACAAAAAGTGCCAGAGATGACTTCATTTGCAGTCACTTGAAAAGTAGGGATTCTCCAATAAATGGTAAATGGTTGAAACAAATCTGAAGAAATGCATGACATACCTGTGTGTGTGTGTGTACGCATGTATGTATATATAGGGAGAGAGAGAGCGTCAATATAAACAGACTTTATTTCAATCAAGCTGTCTTTTCTATCCTTCAGGAGCAGAATGTTCTGATCATCAGCGCTCCAGAATGTAGTGTTTTCTTGGCAAGCATCACATATTGTGATGTGTTAGCTAAAAGTTCCATATCCTAGAGACTGATATATTCCTCTGTACTTGTACCTTGGGGATTCATCAAAACCTGGCATCATAAGCAGCTTTCTACTGCCACAGACTGGACAGCGAAACAATTTAAAATATCCCAGAAAAAGAAAATAAGCATGCTTAATCAGAGCTTTCTGGACAGGAAGGACCTTTGAGCAAGTGAGGAATAAGCACTGCTTTTGTTAATTTGCATAGGCAGAATAGAGACTTCTGGGAAAAGGCCGAAATTACAGTCACAGAAAATGGCTGCATCTATAGAGAACGCTAAGAAGTGTTGGCAGCTTTTCCTCTGACCCTGACCACTTTTACAAGCAATCCTATGATAGTCAGCAGGACCCACCCTAAAAAGGAAGGGGCATCCACTTGGACCCTTTCCACCTTTTCTAAATCTCGCCTGATCGAGCCTGATTGAGCACTGATTGAGCAGATAAGCACATATCATTCTCATTTCAGAAAGGTATTGGTTAGCTTGCTGCTAGCAGCTCAGTTATGTTATGATGTTAGAGGCTATGCAAGGAATGCTTTAGTCCAGCGATATGCAGTTTTTATTGCGCCTTGCATTCAGCAGGAAGATCTTTAGCTTGAATCTGTGGCCTAGGTATTCACCTTGGTATTTCTTTTGGCACAAAGTGAAGGAGTATTTAAGAGAAAATGCACAATGTGTTTCTTATGTTGTTATGAACAACTTGTTACTCTTTCTCATTAAGCTTCAGCCACTGAAGAAATATATAAATAAGGGCTGACTTCCTGTAAGACGTGTCCAAAGCTGGGACGGAATAAAAGGAGACACTTGTAAATGATAGTGCTATCGTTTGAGAAAGGGTAAGTTGAGACTGACTTTCATGCGTATTCACAGACCAAGCATCATAAAGATACCAGCATGATCTTCATTGCGGGCTTAGAGCCGGTATTAGCTTTTGAGAGGTAAGAGGATTTTGAGGGCTCGTTGGTCTAGGGGTATGATTCTCGCTTTGGGTGCGAGAGGTCCCGGGTTCAAATCCCGGACGAGCCCTTTTCTTGGTACTCTTTTCAAGTTGTTTTGAAGTTTGCGTTTCAAAACCAACATCAATTTTTTCTTTGCAGTAGTGGATAATTCTTTGCTAGAGTCTCATGCTTCAGCCCTGCCCAGTCTGAGCTAATACCAAACATCTGGTCTTGCATGGCATGTACGAGCGTTCAGCTAGGGATGTCGGGCAGGTTGCATGAAAGAAATCTAAAGCCAGAGGCCCATGGAATAGCCAGTTCGGAGCAGTTTCATTACAGAAAAATCAACTGTAGGTATCTGTTTCTGTAGTGTAGTGGTTATCACGTTCGCCTCACACGCGAAAGGTCCCTGGTTCGAAACCGGGCAGAAACAGTTGTTATATTGTGTTGGCTACAATGTTGATAGGTGCCGTTTTGCCATGGAATTGTCCAAGCCCTGAAGATTATTTCATGCAATCTCGTTCCAAGAAAGGGAATTCTCTCAAAACACTAAAGTAATCGGCGTGTGGATGTATCTGTTGGTTCTCAGACCTTGCTTTCAAAAGAGCCCTGCAATCGGTTCACTGCTCACCTAGAACAAGCATTAACATGGAGAATTGTTGGCACCAACAGGAATCTTATTTTAGTGGAGTGTTTCTGGCTTTGAGTGCAGAGGCCCTCGGCTCAATTCCAAGATGATCCTTCTCAAGGTGATGATACAAATGCATTGTCACCTTTACGTTTAATGTCAGAATCATTTATTTCCAGTTGGTGGTGTAAGAATGTTTGCAACAGTATGGCGATTTTTCCTAGCCATGCATGAATGAAAGCATATCACTCGCCTTTAGGTGTTTTTCTAATACATTGATATTTGCATCTTCCTTCTTAGCCTGCATGTTTGACTATCTTACAGGCTGCATGTAATAAGTATCACATCAGGGCCCTTCTTCTACTCAATTCACAACTGTTCTATCACGACATAGATAAGAAAGCTGCATCTGCTTTTGTTGTGTAGTGGTAATCAGGTTTACCTGACGTGTGAAAGCCCCATGCTTTGAAAGTACACAGTAACAAAGAAACCGATGACTTTTATAAAAAGGTGTCATGTGTGTCTCTTACTTTGCACAAAAAGTGCCAGAGATGGCTTCATTTGCAGTCACTTGAAAAGTAGGGATTCTCCAATAAATGGTAAATGGTTTAAACAAATCTGAAGAAATGCATGACATACCTGTGTGTGTGTGTGTACGCATGTATGTATATATAGGGAGAGAGAGAGCGTCAATATAAACAGACTTTATTTCAATCAAGCTGTCTTTTCTATCCTTCAGGAGCAGAATGTTCTGATCATCAGCGCTCCAGAATGTAGTGTTTTCTTGGCAAGCATCACATATTGTGATGTGTTAGCTAAAAGTTCCATATCCTAGAGACTGATATATTCCTCTGTACTTGTACCTTGGGGATTCATCAAAACCTGGCATCATAAGCAGCTTTCTACTGCCACAGACTGGACAGCGAAACAATTTAAAATATCCCAGAAAAAGAAAATAAGCATGCTTAATCAGAGCTTTCTGGACAGGAAGGACATTTGAGCAAGTGAGGAATAAGCACTGCTTTTGTTAATTTGCATAGGCAGAATAGAGACTTCTGGGAAAAGGCCGAAATTACAGTCACAGAAAATGGCTGCATCTATAGAGAACGCTAAGAAGTGTTGGCAGCTTTTCCTCTGACCCTGACCACTTTTACAAGCAATCCTATGATAGTCAGCAGGACCCACCCTAAAAAGGAAGGGGCATCCACTTGGACCCTTTCCACCTTTTCTAAATCTCGCCTGATTGAGCACTGATTGAGCAGATAAGCACATGTCATTCTCATTTCAGAAAGGTATTGGTTAGCTTGCTGCTAGCAGCTCAGTTATGTTATGATGTTAGAGGCTATGCAAGGAATGCTTTAGTCCAGCGATATGCAGTTTTTATTGCGCCTTGCATTCAGCAGGAAGATCTTTAGCTTGAATCTGTGGCCTAGGTATTCACCTTGGTATTTCTTTTGGCACAAAGTGAAGGAGTATTTGAGAGAAAATGCACAATGTGTTTCTTATGTTGTTATGAACAACTTGTTACTCTTTCTCATTAAGCTTCAGCCACTGCAGAAATATATAAATAAGGGCTGACTTCCTGTAAGACGTGTCCAAAGCTGGGACGGAATAAAAGGAGACACTTGTAAATGATAGTGCTATCGTTTGAGAAAGGGTAAGTTGAGACTGACTTTCATGCGTTTTCACAGACCAAGCATCATAAAGATACCAGCATGATCTTCATTGCGGGCTTAGAGCCGGTATTAGCTTTTGAGAGGTAAGAGGATTTTGAGGGCTCGTTGGTCTAGGGGTATGATTCTCGCTTTGGGTGCGTGAGGTCCCGGGTTCAAATCCCGGACGAGCCCTTTTCTTGGTACTCTTTTCAAGTTGTTTTGAAGTTTGCGTTTCAAAACCAACATCAATTTTTTCTTTGCAGTAGTGGATAATTCTTTGCTAGAGTCTCATGCTTCAGCCCTGCCCAGTCTGAGCTAATACCAAACATCTGGTCTTGCATGGCATGTACGAGCGTTCAGCTAGGGATGTCGGGCAGGTTGCATGAAAGAAATCTAAAGCCAGAGGCCCATGGAATAGCCAGTTCGGAGCAGTTTCATTACAGAAAAATCAACTGTAGGTATCTGTTTCTGTAGTGTAGTGGTTATCACGTTCGCCTCACACGCGAAAGGTCCCCGGTTCGAAACCGGGCAGAAACAGTTGTTATATTGTGTTGGCTACAATGTTGATAGGTGCCGTTTTGCCATGGAATTGTCCAAGCCCTGAAGATTATTTCATGCAATCTCGTTCCAAGAAAGGGAATTCTCTCAAAACACTAAAGTAATCGGCGTGTGGATGTATCTGTTGGTTCTCAGACCTTGCTTTCAAAAGAGCCCTGCAATCGGTTCACTGCTCACCTAGAACAAGCATTAACATGGAGAATTGTTGGCACCAACAGGAATCTTATTTTAGTGGAGTGTTTCTGGCTTTGAGTGCAGAGGCCCTCGGCTCAATTCCAAGATGATCCTTCTCAAGGTGATGATACAAATGCATTGTCACCTTTACGTTTAATGTCAGAATCATTTATTTCCAGTTGGTGGTGTAAGAATGTTTGCAACAGTATGGCGATTTTTCCTAGCCATGCATGAATGAAAGCATATCACTCGCCTTTAGGTGTTTTTCTAATACATTGATATTTGCATCTTCCTTCCTAGCCTGCATGTTTGACTATCTTACAGGCTGCATGTAATAAGTATCACATCAGGGCCCTTCTTCTACTCAATTCACAACTGTTCTATCACGACATAGATAAGAAAGCTGCATCTGCTTTTGTTGTGTAGTGGTAATCAGGTTTACCTGACGTGTGAAAGCCCCATGCTTTGAAAGTACACAGTAACAAAGAAACCGATGACTTTTATAAAAAGGTGTCATGTGCGTCTCTTACTTTGCACAAAAAGTGCCAGAGATGACTTCATTTGCAGTCACTTGAAAAGTAGGGATTCTCCAATAAATGGTAAATGGTTGAAACAAATCTGAAGAAATGCATGACATACCTGTGTGTGTGTGTGTACGCATGTATGTATATATAGGGAGAGAGAGAGCGTCAATATAAACAGACTTTATTTCAATCAAGCTGTCTTTTCTATCCTTCAGGAGCAGAATGTTCTGATCATCAGCGCTCCAGAATGTAGTGTTTTCTTGGCAAGCATCACATATTGTGATGTGTTAGCTAAAAGTTCCATATCCTAGAGACTGATATATTCCTCTGTACTTGTACCTTGGGGATTCATCAAAACCTGGCATCATAAGCAGCTTTCTACTGCCACAGACTGGACAGCGAAACAATTTAAAATATCCCAGAAAAAGAAAATAAGCATGCTTAATCAGAGCTTTCTGGACAGGAAGGACCTTTGAGCAAGTGAGGAATAAGCACTGCTTTTGTTAATTTGCATAGGCAGAATAGAGACTTCTGGGAAAAGGCCGAAATTACAGTCACAGAAAATGGCTGCATCTATAGAGAACGCTAAGAAGTGTTGGCAGCTTTTCCTCTGACCCTGACCACTTTTACAAGCAATCCTATGATAGTCAGCAGGACCCACCCTAAAAAGGAAGGGGCATCCACTTGGACCCTTTCCACCTTTTCTAAATCTCGCCTGATCGAGCCTGATTGAGCACTGATTGAGCAGATAAGCACATATCATTCTCATTTCAGAAAGGTATTGGTTAGCTTGCTGCTAGCAGCTCAGTTATGTTATGATGTTAGAGGCTATGCAAGGAATGCTTTAGTCCAGCGATATGCAGTTTTTATTGCGCCTTGCATTCAGCAGGAAGATCTTTAGCTTGAATCTGTGGCCTAGGTATTCACCTTGGTATTTCTTTTGGCACAAAGTGAAGGAGTATTTAAGAGAAAATGCACAATGTGTTTCTTATGTTGTTATGAACAACTTGTTACTCTTTCTCATTAAGCTTCAGCCACTGAAGAAATATATAAATAAGGGCTGACTTCCTGTAAGACGTGTCCAAAGCTGGGACGGAATAAAAGGAGACACTTGTAAATGATAGTGCTATGGTTTGAGAAAGGGTAAGTTGAGACTGACTTTCATGCGTATTCACAGACCAAGCATCATAAAGATACCAGCATGATCTTCATTGCGGGCTTAGAGCCGGTATTAGCTTTTGAGAGGTAAGAGGATTTTGAGGGCTCGTTGGTCTAGGGGTATGATTCTCGCTTTGGGTGCGAGAGGTCCCGGGTTCAAATCCCGGACGAGCCCTTTTCTTGGTACTCTTTTCAAGTTGTTTTGAAGTTTGCGTTTCAAAACCAACATCAATTTTTTCTTTGCAGTAGTGGATAATTCTTTGCTAGAGTCTCATGCTTCAGCCCTGCCCAGTCTGAGCTAATACCAAACATCTGGTCTTGCATGGCATGTACGAGCGTTCAGCTAGGGATGTCGGGCAGGTTGCATGAAAGAAATCTAAAGCCAGAGGCCCATGGAATAGCCAGTTCGGAGCAGTTTCATTACAGAAAAATCAACTGTAGGTATCTGTTTCTGTAGTGTAGTGGTTATCACGTTCGCCTCACACGCGAAAGGTCCCTGGTTCGAAACCGGGCAGAAACAGTTGTTATATTGTGTTGGCTACAATGTTGATAGGTGCCGTTTTGCCATGGAATTGTCCAAGCCCTGAAGATTATTTCATGCAATCTCGTTCCAAGAAAGGGAATTCTCTCAAAACACTAAAGTAATCGGCGTGTGGATGTATCTGTTGGTTCTCAGACCTTGCTTTCAAAAGAGCCCTGCAATCGGTTCACTGCTCACCTAGAACAAGCATTAACATGGAGAATTGTTGGCACCAACAGGAATCTTATTTTAGTGGAGTGTTTCTGGCTTTGAGTGCAGAGGCCCTCGGCTCAATTCCAAGATGATCCTTCTCAAGGTGATGATACAAATGCATTGTCACCTTTACGTTTAATGTCAGAATCATTTATTTCCAGTTGGTGGTGTAAGAATGTTTGCAACAGTATGGCGATTTTTCCTAGCCATGCATGAATGAAAGCATATCACTCGCCTTTAGGTGTTTTTCTAATACATTGATATTTGCATCTTCCTTCTTAGCCTGCATGTTTGACTATCTTACAGGCTGCATGTAATAAGTATCACATCAGGGCCCTTCTTCTACTCAATTCACAACTGTTCTATCACGACATAGATAAGAAAGCTGCATCTGCTTTTGTTGTGTAGTGGTAATCAGGTTTACCTGACGTGTGAAAGCCCCATGCTTTGAAAGTACACAGTAACAAAGAAACCGATGACTTTTATAAAAAGGTGTCATGTGTGTCTCTTACTTTGCACAAAAAGTGCCAGAGATGGCTTCATTTGCAGTCACTTGAAAAGTAGGGATTCTCCAATAAATGGTAAATGGTTTAAACAAATCTGAAGAAATGCATGACATACCTGTGTGTGTGTGTGTACGCATGTATGTATATATAGGGAGAGAGAGAGCATCAATATAAACAGACTTTATTTCAATCAAGCTGTCTTTTCTATCCTTCAGGAGCAGAATGTTCTGATCATCAGCGCTCCAGAATGTAGTGTTTTCTTGGCAAGCATCACATATTGTGATGTGTTAGCTAAAAGTTCCATATCCTAGAGACTGATATATTCCTCTGTACTTGTACCTTGGGGATTCATCAAAACCTGGCATCATAAGCAGCTTTCTACTGCCACAGACTGGACAGCGAAACAATTTAAAATATCCCAGAAAAAGAAAATAAGCATGCTTAATCAGAGCTTTCTGGACAGGAAGGACATTTGAGCAAGTGAGGAATAAGCACTGCTTTTGTTAATTTGCATAGGCAGAATAGAGACTTCTGGGAAAAGGCCGAAATTACAGTCACAGAAAATGGCTGCATCTATAGAGAACGCTAAGAAGTGTTGGCAGCTTTTCCTCTGACCCTGACCACTTTTACAAGCAATCCTATGATAGTCAGCAGGACCCACCCTAAAAAGGAAGGGGCATCCACTTGGACCCTTTCCACCTTTTCTAAATCTCGCCTGATTGAGCACTGATTGAGCAGATAAGCACATGTCATTCTCATTTCAGAAAGGTATTGGTTAGCTTGCTGCTAGCAGCTCAGTTATGTTATGATGTTAGAGGCTATGCAAGGAATGCTTTAGTCCAGCGATATGCAGTTTTTATTGCGCCTTGCATTCAGCAGGAAGATCTTTAGCTTGAATCTGTGGCCTAGGTATTCACCTTGGTATTTCTTTTGGCACAAAGTGAAGGAGTATTTGAGAGAAAATGCACAATGTGTTTCTTATGTTGTTATGAACAACTTGTTACTCTTTCTCATTAAGCTTCAGCCACTGCAGAAATATATAAATAAGGGCTGACTTCCTGTAAGACGTGTCCAAAGCTGGGACGGAATAAAAGGAGACACTTGTAAATGATAGTGCTATCGTTTGAGAAAGGGTAAGTTGAGACTGACTTTCATGCGTTTTCACAGACCAAGCATCATAAAGATACCAGCATGATCTTCATTGCGGGCTTAGAGCCGGTATTAGCTTTTGAGAGGTAAGAGGATTTTGAGGGCTCGTTGGTCTAGGGGTATGATTCTCGCTTTGGGTGCGTGAGGTCCCGGGTTCAAATCCCGGACGAGCCCTTTTCTTGGTACTCTTTTCAAGTTGTTTTGAAGTTTGCGTTTCAAAACCAACATCAATTTTTTCTTTGCAGTAGTGGATAATTCTTTGCTAGAGTCTCATGCTTCAGCCCTGCCCAGTCTGAGCTAATACCAAACATCTGGTCTTGCATGGCATGTACGAGCGTTCAGCTAGGGATGTCGGGCAGGTTGCATGAAAGAAATCTAAAGCCAGAGGCCCATGGAATAGCCAGTTCGGAGCAGTTTCATTACAGAAAAATCAACTGTAGGTATCTGTTTCTGTAGTGTAGTGGTTATCAAGTTCGCCTCACACGCGAAAGGTCCCCGGTTCGAAACCGGGCAGAAACAGTTGTTATATTGTGTTGGCTACAATGTTGATTGGTGCCGTTTTGCCATGGAATTGTCCAAGCCCTGAAGATTATTTCATGCAATCTCGTTCCAAGAAAGGGAATTCTCTCAAAACACTAAAGTAATCGGCGTGTGGATGTATCTGTTGGTTCTCAGACCTTGCTTTCAAAAGAGCCCTGCAATCGGTTCACTGCTCACCTAGAACAAGCATTAACATGGAGAATTGTTGGCACCAACAGGAATCTTATTTTAGTGGAGTGTTTCTGGCTTTGAGTGCAGAGGCCCTCGGCTCAATTCCAAGATGATCCTTCTCAAGGTGATGATACAAATGCATTGTCACCTTTACGTTTAATGTCAGAATCATTTATTTCCAGTTGGTGGTGTAAGAATGTTTGCAACAGTATGGCGATTTTTCCTAGCCATGCATGAATGAAAGCATATCACTCGCCTTTAGGTGTTTTTCTAATACATTGATATTTGCATCTTCCTTCCTAGCCTGCATGTTTGACTATCTTACAGGCTGCATGTAATAAGTATCACATCAGGGCCCTTCTTCTACTCAATTCACAACTGTTCTATCACGACATAGATAAGAAAGCTGCATCTGCTTTTGTTGTGTAGTGGTAATCAGGTTTACCTGACGTGTGAAAGCCCCATGCTTTGAAAGTACACAGTAACAAAGAAACCGATGACTTTTATAATAAGGTGTCATGTGTGTCTCTTACTTTGCACAAAAAGTGCCAGAGATGACTTCATTTGCAGTCACTTGAAAAGTAGGGATTCTCCAATAAATGGTAAATGGTTGAAACAAATCTGAAGAAATGCATGACATACCTGTGTGTGTGTGTGTATGCATGTATGTATATATAGGGAGAGAGAGAGCGTCAATATAAACAGACTTTATTTCAATCAAGCTGTCTTTTCTATCCTTCAGGAGTAGAATGTTCTGATCATCAGCGCTCCAGAATGTAGTGTTTTCTTGGCAAGCATCACATATTGTGATGTGTTAGCTAAAAGTTCCATATCCTAGAGACTGATATATTCCTCTGTACTTGTACCTTGGGGATTCATCAAAACCTGGCATCATAAGCAGCTTTCTACTGCCACAGACTGGACAGCGAAACAATTTAAAATATCCCAGAAAAAGAAAATAAGCATGCTTAATCAGAGCTTTCTGGACAGGAAGGACATTTGAGCAAGTGAGGAATAAGCACTGCTTTTGTTAATTTGCATAGGCAGAATAGAGACTTCTGGGAAAAGGCCGAAATTACAGTCACAGAAAATGGCTGCATCTATAGAGAACGCTAAGAAGTGTTGGCAGCTTTTCCTCTGACCCTGGCCACTTTTACAAGCAATCCTATGATAGTCAGCAGGACCCACCCTAAAAAGGAAGGGGCATCCACTTGGACCCTTTCCACCTTTTCTAAATCTCGCCTGATCGAGCCTGATTGAGCACTGATTGAGCAGATAAGCACATATCATTCTCATTTCAGAAAGGTATTGGTTAGCTTGCTGCTAGCAGCTCAGTTATGTTATGATGTTAGAGGCTATGCAAGGAATGCTTTAGTCCAGCGATATGCAGTTTTTATTGTGCCTTGCATTCAGCAGGAAGATCTTTAGCTTGAATCTGTGGCCTAGGTATTCACCTTGGTATTTCTTTTGGCACAAAGTGAAGGAGTATTTAAGAGAAAATGCACAATGTGTTTCTTATGTTGTTATGAACAACTTGTTACTCTTTCTCATTAAGCTTCAGCCACTGAAGAAATATATAAATAAGGGCTGACTTCCTGTAAGACGTGTCCAAAGCTGGGACGGAATAAAAGGAGACACTTGTAAATGATAGTGCTATCGTTTGAGAAAGGGTAAGTTGAGACTGACTTTCATGCGTATTCACAGACCAAGCATCATAAAGATACCAGCATGATCTTCATTGCGGGCTTAGAGCCGGTATTAGCTTTTGAGAGGTAAGAGGATTTTGAGGGCTCGTTGGTCTAGGGGTATGATTCTCGCTTTGGGTGCGAGAGGTCCCGGGTTCAAATCCCGGACGAGCCCTTTTCTTGGTACTCTTTTCAAGTTGTTTTGAAGTTTGCGTTTCAAAACCAACATCAATTTTTTCTTTGCAGTAGTGGATAATTCTTTGCTAGAGTCTCATGCTTCAGCCCTGCCCAGTCTGAGCTAATACCAAACATCTGGTCTTGCATGGCATGTACGAGCGTTCAGCTAGGGATGTCGGGCAGGTTGCATGAAAGAAATCTAAAGCCAGAGGCCCATGGAATAGCCAGTTCGGAGCAGTTTCATTACAGAAAAATCAACTGTAGGTATCTGTTTCTGTAGTGTAGTGGTTATCACGTTCGCCTCACACGCGAAAGGTCCCCGGTTCGAAACCGGGCAGAAACAGTTGTTATATTGTGTTGGCTACAATGTTGATAGGTGCCGTTTTGCCATGGAATTGTCCAAGCCCTGAAGATTATTTCATGCAATCTCGTTCCAAGAAAGGGAATTCTCTCAAAACACTAAAGTAATCGGCGTGTGGATGTATCTGTTGGTTCTCAGACCTTGCTTTCAAAAGAGCCCTGCAATCGGTTCACTGCTCACCTAGAACAAGCATTAACATGGAGAATTGTTGGCACCAACAGGAATCTTATTTTAGTGGAGTGTTTCTGGCTTTGAGTGCAGAGGCCCTCGGCTCAATTCCAAGATGATCCTTCTCAAGGTGATGATACAAATGCATTGTCACCTTTACGTTTAATGTCAGAATCATTTATTTCCAGTTGGTGGTGTAAGAATGTTTGCAACAGTATGGCGATTTTTCCTAGCCATGCATGAATGAAAGCATATCACTCGCCTTTAGGTGTTTTTCTAATACATTGATATTTGCATCTTCCTTCTTAGCCTGCATGTTTGACTATCTTACAGGCTGCATGTAATAAGTATCACATCAGGGCCCTTCTTCTACTCAATTCACAACTGTTCTATCACGACATAGATAAGAAAGCTGCATCTGCTTTTGTTGTGTAGTGGTAATCAGGTTTACCTGACGTGTGAAAGCCCCATGCTTTGAAAGTACACAGTAACAAAGAAACCGATGACTTTTATAAAAAGGTGTCATGTGTGTCTCTTACTTTGCACAAAAAGTGCCAGAGATGGCTTCATTTGCAGTCACTTGAAAAGTAGGGATTCTCCAATAAATGGTAAATGGTTTAAACAAATCTGAAGAAATGCATGACATACCTGTGTGTGTGTGTGTACGCATGTATGTATATATAGGGAGAGAGAGAGCGTCAATATAAACAGACTTTATTTCAATCAAGCTGTCTTTTCTATCCTTCAGGAGCAGAATGTTCTGATCATCAGCGCTCCAGAATGTAGTGTTTTCTTGGCAAGCATCACATATTGTGATGTGTTAGCTAAAAGTTCCATATCCTAGAGACTGATATATTCCTCTGTACTTGTACCTTGGGGATTCATCAAAACCTGGCATCATAAGCAGCTTTCTACTGCCACAGACTGGACAGCGAAACAATTTAAAATATCCCAGAAAAAGAAAATAAGCATGCTTAATCAGAGCTTTCTGGACAGGAAGGACATTTGAGCAAGTGAGGAATAAGCACTGCTTTTGTTAATTTGCATAGGCAGAATAGAGACTTCTGGGAAAAGGCCGAAATTACAGTCACAGA
Source organism: Triturus cristatus (assembly GCF_964204655.1). Lineage (NCBI taxonomy): Eukaryota > Metazoa > Chordata > Amphibia > Caudata > Salamandridae > Triturus > Triturus cristatus. The sequence continues at coordinate 738,147,087 of NC_140591.1, read as the reverse complement.
AAATGGCTGCATCTATAGAGAACGCTAAGAAGTGTTGGCAGCTTTTCCTCTGACCCTGACCACTTTTACAAGCAATCCTATGATAGTCAGCAGGACCCACCCTAAAAAGGAAGGGGCATCCACTTGGACCCTTTCCACCTTTTCTAAATCTCGCCTGATTGAGCACTGATTGAGCAGATAAGCACATGTCATTCTCATTTCAGAAAGGTATTGGTTAGCTTGCTGCTAGCAGCTCAGTTATGTTATGATGTTAGAGGCTATGCAAGGAATGCTTTAGTCCAGCGATATGCAGTTTTTATTGCGCCTTGCATTCAGCAGGAAGATCTTTAGCTTGAATCTGTGGCCTAGGTATTCACCTTGGTATTTCTTTTGGCACAAAGTGAAGGAGTATTTGAGAGAAAATGCACAATGTGTTTCTTATGTTGTTATGAACAACTTGTTACTCTTTCTCATTAAGCTTCAGCCACTGCAGAAATATATAAATAAGGGCTGACTTCCTGTAAGACGTGTCCAAAGCTGGGACGGAATAAAAGGAGACACTTGTAAATGATAGTGCTATCGTTTGAGAAAGGGTAAGTTGAGACTGACTTTCATGCGTTTTCACAGACCAAGCATCATAAAGATACCAGCATGATCTTCATTGCGGGCTTAGAGCCGGTATTAGCTTTTGAGAGGTAAGAGGATTTTGAGGGCTCGTTGGTCTAGGGGTATGATTCTCGCTTTGGGTGCGTGAGGTCCCGGGTTCAAATCCCGGACGAGCCCTTTTCTTGGTACTCTTTTCAAGTTGTTTTGAAGTTTGCGTTTCAAAACCAACATCAATTTTTTCTTTGCAGTAGTGGATAATTCTTTGCTAGAGTCTCATGCTTCAGCCCTGCCCAGTCTGAGCTAATACCAAACATCTGGTCTTGCATGGCATGTACGAGCGTTCAGCTAGGGATGTCGGGCAGGTTGCATGAAAGAAATCTAAAGCCAGAGGCCCATGGAATAGCCAGTTCGGAGCAGTTTCATTACAGAAAAATCAACTGTAGGTATCTGTTTCTGTAGTGTAGTGGTTATCAAGTTCGCCTCACACGCGAAAGGTCCCCGGTTCGAAACCGGGCAGAAACAGTTGTTATATTGTGTTGGCTACAATGTTGATAGGTGCCGTTTTGCCATGGAATTGTCCAAGCCCTGAAGATTATTTCATGCAATCTCGTTCCAAGAAAGGGAATTCTCTCAAAACACTAAAGTAATCGGCGTGTGGATGTATCTGTTGGTTCTCAGACCTTGCTTTCAAAAGAGCCCTGCAATCGGTTCACTGCTCACCTAGAACAAGCATTAACATGGAGAATTGTTGGCACCAACAGGAATCTTATTTTAGTGGAGTGTTTCTGGCTTTGAGTGCAGAGGCCCTCGGCTCAATTCCAAGATGATCCTTCTCAAGGTGATGATACAAATGCATTGTCACCTTTACGTTTAATGTCAGAATCATTTATTTCCAGTTGGTGGTGTAAGAATGTTTGCAACAGTATGGCGATTTTTCCTAGCCATGCATGAATGAAAGCATATCACTCGCCTTTAGGTGTTTTTCTAATACATTGATATTTGCATCTTCCTTCCTAGCCTGCATGTTTGACTATCTTACAGGCTGCATGTAATAAGTATCACATCAGGGCCCTTCTTCTACTCAATTCACAACTGTTCTATCACGACATAGATAAGAAAGCTGCATCTGCTTTTGTTGTGTAGTGGTAATCAGGTTTACCTGACGTGTGAAAGCCCCATGCTTTGAAAGTACACAGTAACAAAGAAACCGATGACTTTTATAATAAGGTGTCATGTGTGTCTCTTACTTTGCACAAAAAGTGCCAGAGATGACTTCATTTGCAGTCACTTGAAAAGTAGGGATTCTCCAATAAATGGTAAATGGTTGAAACAAATCTGAAGAAATGCATGACATACCTGTGTGTGTGTGTGTATGCATGTATGTATATATAGGGAGAGAGAGAGCGTCAATATAAACAGACTTTATTTCAATCAAGCTGTCTTTTCTATCCTTCAGGAGTAGAATGTTCTGATCATCAGCGCTCCAGAATGTAGTGTTTTCTTGGCAAGCATCACATATTGTGATGTGTTAGCTAAAAGTTCCATATCCTAGAGACTGATATATTCCTCTGTACTTGTACCTTGGGGATTCATCAAAACCTGGCATCATAAGCAGCTTTCTACTGCCACAGACTGGACAGCGAAACAATTTAAAATATCCCAGAAAAAGAAAATAAGCATGCTTAATCAGAGCTTTCTGGACAGGAAGGACATTTGAGCAAGTGAGGAATAAGCACTGCTTTTGTTAATTTGCATAGGCAGAATAGAGACTTCTGGGAAAAGGCCGAAATTACAGTCACAGAAAATGGCTGCATCTATAGAGAACGCTAAGAAGTGTTGGCAGCTTTTCCTCTGACCCTGGCCACTTTTACAAGCAATCCTATGATAGTCAGCAGGACCCACCCTAAAAAGGAAGGGGCATCCACTTGGACCCTTTCCACCTTTTCTAAATCTCGCCTGATCGAGCCTGATTGAGCACTGATTGAGCAGATAAGCACATATCATTCTCATTTCAGAAAGGTATTGGTTAGCTTGCTGCTAGCAGCTCAGTTATGTTATGATGTTAGAGGCTATGCAAGGAATGCTTTAGTCCAGCGATATGCAGTTTTTATTGCGCCTTGCATTCAGCAGGAAGATCTTTAGCTTGAATCTGTGGCCTAGGTATTCACCTTGGTATTTCTTTTGGCACAAAGTGAAGGAGTATTTAAGAGAAAATGCACAATGTGTTTCTTATGTTGTTATGAACAACTTGTTACTCTTTCTCATTAAGCTTCAGCCACTGAAGAAATATATAAATAAGGGCTGACTTCCTGTAAGACGTGTCCAAAGCTGGGACGGAATAAAAGGAGACACTTGTAAATGATAGTGCTATCGTTTGAGAAAGGGTAAGTTGAGACTGACTTTCATGCGTATTCACAGACCAAGCATCATAAAGATACCAGCATGATCTTCATTGCGGGCTTAGAGCCGGTATTAGCTTTTGAGAGGTAAGAGGATTTTGAGGGCTCGTTGGTCTAGGGGTATGATTCTCGCTTTGGGTGCGAGAGGTCCCGGGTTCAAATCCCGGACGAGCCCTTTTCTTGGTACTCTTTTCAAGTTGTTTTGAAGTTTGCGTTTCAAAACCAACATCAATTTTTTCTTTGCAGTAGTGGATAATTCTTTGCTAGAGTCTCATGCTTCAGCCCTGCCCAGTCTGAGCTAATACCAAACATCTGGTCTTGCATGGCATGTACGAGCGTTCAGCTAGGGATGTCGGGCAGGTTGCATGAAAGAAATCTAAAGCCAGAGGCCCATGGAATAGCCAGTTCGGAGCAGTTTCATTACAGAAAAATCAACTGTAGGTATCTGTTTCTGTAGTGTAGTGGTTATCACGTTCGCCTCACACGCGAAAGGTCCCTGGTTCGAAACCGGGCAGAAACAGTTGTTATATTGTGTTGGCTACAATGTTGATAGGTGCCGTTTTGCCATGGAATTGTCCAAGCCCTGAAGATTATTTCATGCAATCTCGTTCCAAGAAAGGGAATTCTCTCAAAACACTAAAGTAATCGGCGTGTGGATGTATCTGTTGGTTCTCAGACCTTGCTTTCAAAAGAGCCCTGCAATCGGTTCACTGCTCACCTAGAACAAGCATTAACATGGAGAATTGTTGGCACCAACAGGAATCTTATTTTAGTGGAGTGTTTCTGGCTTTGAGTGCAGAGGCCCTCGGCTCAATTCCAAGATGATCCTTCTCAAGGTGATGATACAAATGCATTGTCACCTTTACGTTTAATGTCAGAATCATTTATTTCCAGTTGGTGGTGTAAGAATGTTTGCAACAGTATGGCGATTTTTCCTAGCCATGCATGAATGAAAGCATATCACTCGCCTTTAGGTGTTTTTCTAATACATTGATATTTGCATCTTCCTTCTTAGCCTGCATGTTTGACTATCTTACAGGCTGCATGTAATAAGTATCACATCAGGGCCCTTCTTCTACTCAATTCACAACTGTTCTATCACGACATAGATAAGAAAGCTGCATCTGCTTTTGTTGTGTAGTGGTAATCAGGTTTACCTGACGTGTGAAAGCCCCATGCTTTGAAAGTACACAGTAACAAAGAAACCGATGACTTTTATAAAAAGGTGTCATGTGTGTCTCTTACTTTGCACAAAAAGTGCCAGAGATGGCTTCATTTGCAGTCACTTGAAAAGTAGGGATTCTCCAATAAATGGTAAATGGTTTAAACAAATCTGAAGAAATGCATGACATACCTGTGTGTGTGTGTGTACGCATGTATGTATATATAGGGAGAGAGAGAGCGTCAATATAAACAGACTTTATTTCAATCAAGCTGTCTTTTCTATCCTTCAGGAGCAGAATGTTCTGATCATCAGCGCTCCAGAATGTAGTGTTTTCTTGGCAAGCATCACATATTGTGATGTGTTAGCTAAAAGTTCCATATCCTAGAGACTGATATATTCCTCTGTACTTGTACCTTGGGGATTCATCAAAACCTGGCATCATAAGCAGCTTTCTACTGCCACAGACTGGACAGCGAAACAATTTAAAATATCCCAGAAAAAGAAAATAAGCATGCTTAATCAGAGCTTTCTGGACAGGAAGGACATTTGAGCAAGTGAGGAATAAGCACTGCTTTTGTTAATTTGCATAGGCAGAATAGAGACTTCTGGGAAAAGGCCGAAATTACAGTCACAGAAAATGGCTGCATCTATAGAGAACGCTAAGAAGTGTTGGCAGCTTTTCCTCTGACCCTGACCACTTTTACAAGCAATCCTATGATAGTCAGCAGGACCCACCCTAAAAAGGAAGGGGCATCCACTTGGACCCTTTCCACCTTTTCTAAATCTCGCCTGATTGAGCACTGATTGAGCAGATAAGCACATGTCATTCTCATTTCAGAAAGGTATTGGTTAGCTTGCTGCTAGCAGCTCAGTTATGTTATGATGTTAGAGGCTATGCAAGGAATGCTTTAGTCCAGCGATATGCAGTTTTTATTGCGCCTTGCATTCAGCAGGAAGATCTTTAGCTTGAATCTGTGGCCTAGGTATTCACCTTGGTATTTCTTTTGGCACAAAGTGAAGGAGTATTTGAGAGAAAATGCACAATGTGTTTCTTATGTTGTTATGAACAACTTGTTACTCTTTCTCATTAAGCTTCAGCCACTGCAGAAATATATAAATAAGGGCTGACTTCCTGTAAGACGTGTCCAAAGCTGGGACGGAATAAAAGGAGACACTTGTAAATGATAGTGCTATCGTTTGAGAAAGGGTAAGTTGAGACTGACTTTCATGCGTTTTCACAGACCAAGCATCATAAAGATACCAGCATGATCTTCATTGCGGGCTTAGAGCCGGTATTAGCTTTTGAGAGGTAAGAGGATTTTGAGGGCTCGTTGGTCTAGGGGTATGATTCTCGCTTTGGGTGCGTGAGGTCCCGGGTTCAAATCCCGGACGAGCCCTTTTCTTGGTACTCTTTTCAAGTTGTTTTGAAGTTTGCGTTTCAAAACCAACATCAATTTTTTCTTTGCAGTAGTGGATAATTCTTTGCTAGAGTCTCATGCTTCAGCCCTGCCCAGTCTGAGCTAATACCAAACATCTGGTCTTGCATGGCATGTACGAGCGTTCAGCTAGGGATGTCGGGCAGGTTGCATGAAAGAAATCTAAAGCCAGAGGCCCATGGAATAGCCAGTTCGGAGCAGTTTCATTACAGAAAAATCAACTGTAGGTATCTGTTTCTGTAGTGTAGTGGTTATCAAGTTCGCCTCACACGCGAAAGGTCCCCGGTTCGAAACCGGGCAGAAACAGTTGTTATATTGTGTTGGCTACAATGTTGATAGGTGCCGTTTTGCCATGGAATTGTCCAAGCCCTGAAGATTATTTCATGCAATCTCGTTCCAAGAAAGGGAATTCTCTCAAAACACTAAAGTAATCGGCGTGTGGATGTATCTGTTGGTTCTCAGACCTTGCTTTCAAAAGAGCCCTGCAATCGGTTCACTGCTCACCTAGAACAAGCATTAACATGGAGAATTGTTGGCACCAACAGGAATCTTATTTTAGTGGAGTGTTTCTGGCTTTGAGTGCAGAGGCCCTCGGCTCAATTCCAAGATGATCCTTCTCAAGGTGATGATACAAATGCATTGTCACCTTTACGTTTAATGTCAGAATCATTTATTTCCAGTTGGTGGTGTAAGAATGTTTGCAACAGTATGGCGATTTTTCCTAGCCATGCATGAATGAAAGCATATCACTCGCCTTTAGGTGTTTTTCTAATACATTGATATTTGCATCTTCCTTCCTAGCCTGCATGTTTGACTATCTTACAGGCTGCATGTAATAAGTATCACATCAGGGCCCTTCTTCTACTCAATTCACAACTGTTCTATCACGACATAGATAAGAAAGCTGCATCTGCTTTTGTTGTGTAGTGGTAATCAGGTTTACCTGACGTGTGAAAGCCCCATGCTTTGAAAGTACACAGTAACAAAGAAACCGATGACTTTTATAATAAGGTGTCATGTGTGTCTCTTACTTTGCACAAAAAGTGCCAGAGATGACTTCATTTGCAGTCACTTGAAAAGTAGGGATTCTCCAATAAATGGTAAATGGTTGAAACAAATCTGAAGAAATGCATGACATACCTGTGTGTGTGTGTGTATGCATGTATGTATATATAGGGAGAGAGAGAGCGTCAATATAAACAGACTTTATTTCAATCAAGCTGTCTTTTCTATCCTTCAGGAGTAGAATGTTCTGATCATCAGCGCTCCAGAATGTAGTGTTTTCTTGGCAAGCATCACATATTGTGATGTGTTAGCTAAAAGTTCCATATCCTAGAGACTGATATATTCCTCTGTACTTGTACCTTGGGGATTCATCAAAACCTGGCATCATAAGCAGCTTTCTACTGCCACAGACTGGACAGCGAAACAATTTAAAATATCCCAGAAAAAGAAAATAAGCATGCTTAATCAGAGCTTTCTGGACAGGAAGGACATTTGAGCAAGTGAGGAATAAGCACTGCTTTTGTTAATTTGCATAGGCAGAATAGAGACTTCTGGGAAAAGGCCGAAATTACAGTCACAGAAAATGGCTGCATCTATAGAGAACGCTAAGAAGTGTTGGCAGCTTTTCCTCTGACCCTGGCCACTTTTACAAGCAATCCTATGATAGTCAGCAGGACCCACCCTAAAAAGGAAGGGGCATCCACTTGGACCCTTTCCACCTTTTCTAAATCTCGCCTGATCGAGCCTGATTGAGCACTGATTGAGCAGATAAGCACATATCATTCTCATTTCAGAAAGGTATTGGTTAGCTTGCTGCTAGCAGCTCAGTTATGTTATGATGTTAGAGGCTATGCAAGGAATGCTTTAGTCCAGCGATATGCAGTTTTTATTGCGCCTTGCATTCAGCAGGAAGATCTTTAGCTTGAATCTGTGGCCTAGGTATTCACCTTGGTATTTCTTTTGGCACAAAGTGAAGGAGTATTTAAGAGAAAATGCACAATGTGTTTCTTATGTTGTTATGAACAACTTGTTACTCTTTCTCATTAAGCTTCAGCCACTGAAGAAATATATAAATAAGGGCTGACTTCCTGTAAGACGTGTCCAAAGCTGGGACGGAATAAAAGGAGACACTTGTAAATGATAGTGCTATCGTTTGAGAAAGGGTAAGTTGAGACTGACTTTCATGCGTATTCACAGACCAAGCATCATAAAGATACCAGCATGATCTTCATTGCGGGCTTAGAGCCGGTATTAGCTTTTGAGAGGTAAGAGGATTTTGAGGGCTCGTTGGTCTAGGGGTATGATTCTCGCTTTGGGTGCGAGAGGTCCCGGGTTCAAATCCCGGACGAGCCCTTTTCTTGGTACTCTTTTCAAGTTGTTTTGAAGTTTGCGTTTCAAAACCAACATCAATTTTTTCTTTGCAGTAGTGGATAATTCTTTGCTAGAGTCTCATGCTTCAGCCCTGCCCAGTCTGAGCTAATACCAAACATCTGGTCTTGCATGGCATGTACGAGCGTTCAGCTAGGGATGTCGGGCAGGTTGCATGAAAGAAATCTAAAGCCAGAGGCCCATGGAATAGCCAGTTCGGAGCAGTTTCATTACAGAAAAATCAACTGTAGGTATCTGTTTCTGTAGTGTAGTGGTTATCACGTTCGCCTCACACGCGAAAGGTCCCTGGTTCGAAACCGGGCAGAAACAGTTGTTATATTGTGTTGGCTACAATGTTGATAGGTGCCGTTTTGCCATGGAATTGTCCAAGCCCTGAAGATTATTTCATGCAATCTCGTTCCAAGAAAGGGAATTCTCTCAAAACACTAAAGTAATCGGCGTGTGGATGTATCTGTTGGTTCTCAGACCTTGCTTTCAAAAGAGCCCTGCAATCGGTTCACTGCTCACCTAGAACAAGCATTAACATGGAGAATTGTTGGCACCAACAGGAATCTTATTTTAGTGGAGTGTTTCTGGCTTTGAGTGCAGAGGCCCTCGGCTCAATTCCAAGATGATCCTTCTCAAGGTGATGATACAAATGCATTGTCACCTTTACGTTTAATGTCAGAATCATTTATTTCCAGTTGGTGGTGTAAGAATGTTTGCAACAGTATGGCGATTTTTCCTAGCCATGCATGAATGAAAGCATATCACTCGCCTTTAGGTGTTTTTCTAATACATTGATATTTGCATCTTCCTTCTTAGCCTGCATGTTTGACTATCTTACAGGCTGCATGTAATAAGTATCACATCAGGGCCCTTCTTCTACTCAATTCACAACTGTTCTATCACGACATAGATAAGAAAGCTGCATCTGCTTTTGTTGTGTAGTGGTAATCAGGTTTACCTGACGTGTGAAAGCCCCATGCTTTGAAAGTACACAGTAACAAAGAAACCGATGACTTTTATAAAAAGGTGTCATGTGTGTCTCTTACTTTGCACAAAAAGTGCCAGAGATGGCTTCATTTGCAGTCACTTGAAAAGTAGGGATTCTCCAATAAATGGTAAATGGTTTAAACAAATCTGAAGAAATGCATGACATACCTGTGTGTGTGTGTGTACGCATGTATGTATATATAGGGAGAGAGAGAGCGTCAATATAAACAGACTTTATTTCAATCAAGCTGTCTTTTCTATCCTTCAGGAGCAGAATGTTCTGATCATCAGCGCTCCAGAATGTAGTGTTTTCTTGGCAAGCATCACATATTGTGATGTGTTAGCTAAAAGTTCCATATCCTAGAGACTGATATATTCCTCTGTACTTGTACCTTGGGGATTCATCAAAACCTGGCATCATAAGCAGCTTTCTACTGCCACAGACTGGACAGCGAAACAATTTAAAATATCCCAGAAAAAGAAAATAAGCATGCTTAATCAGAGCTTTCTGGACAGGAAGGACATTTGAGCAAGTGAGGAATAAGCACTGCTTTTGTTAATTTGCATAGGCAGAATAGAGACTTCTGGGAAAAGGCCGAAATTACAGTCACAGAAAATGGCTGCATCTATAGAGAACGCTAAGAAGTGTTGGCAGCTTTTCCTCTGACCCTGACCACTTTTACAAGCAATCCTATGATAGTCAGCAGGACCCACCCTAAAAAGGAAGGGGCATCCACTTGGACCCTTTCCACCTTTTCTAAATCTCGCCTGATTGAGCACTGATTGAGCAGATAAGCACATGTCATTCTCATTTCAGAAAGGTATTGGTTAGCTTGCTGCTAGCAGCTCAGTTATGTTATGATGTTAGAGGCTATGCAAGGAATGCTTTAGTCCAGCGATATGCAGTTTTTATTGCGCCTTGCATTCAGCAGGAAGATCTTTAGCTTGAATCTGTGGCCTAGGTATTCACCTTGGTATTTCTTTTGGCACAAAGTGAAGGAGTATTTGAGAGAAAATGCACAATGTGTTTCTTATGTTGTTATGAACAACTTGTTACTCTTTCTCATTAAGCTTCAGCCACTGCAGAAATATATAAATAAGGGCTGACTTCCTGTAAGACGTGTCCAAAGCTGGGACGGAATAAAAGGAGACACTTGTAAATGATAGTGCTATCGTTTGAGAAAGGGTAAGTTGAGACTGACTTTCATGCGTTTTCACAGACCAAGCATCATAAAGATACCAGCATGATCTTCATTGCGGGCTTAGAGCCGGTATTAGCTTTTGAGAGGTAAGAGGATTTTGAGGGCTCGTTGGTCTAGGGGTATGATTCTCGCTTTGGGTGCGTGAGGTCCCGGGTTCAAATCCCGGACGAGCCCTTTTCTTGGTACTCTTTTCAAGTTGTTTTGAAGTTTGCGTTTCAAAACCAACATCAATTTTTTCTTTGCAGTAGTGGATAATTCTTTGCTAGAGTCTCATGCTTCAGCCCTGCCCAGTCTGAGCTAATACCAAACATCTGGTCTTGCATGGCATGTACGAGCGTTCAGCTAGGGATGTCGGGCAGGTTGCATGAAAGAAATCTAAAGCCAGAGGCCCATGGAATAGCCAGTTCGGAGCAGTTTCATTACAGAAAAATCAACTGTAGGTATCTGTTTCTGTAGTGTAGTGGTTATCAAGTTCGCCTCACACGCGAAAGGTCCCCGGTTCGAAACCGGGCAGAAACAGTTGTTATATTGTGTTGGCTACAATGTTGATAGGTGCCGTTTTGCCATGGAATTGTCCAAGCCCTGAAGATTATTTCATGCAATCTCGTTCCAAGAAAGGGAATTCTCTCAAAACACTAAAGTAATCGGCGTGTGGATGTATCTGTTGGTTCTCAGACCTTGCTTTCAAAAGAGCCCTGCAATCGGTTCACTGCTCACCTAGAACAAGCATTAACATGGAGAATTGTTGGCACCAACAGGAATCTTATTTTAGTGGAGTGTTTCTGGCTTTGAGTGCAGAGGCCCTCGGCTCAATTCCAAGATGATCCTTCTCAAGGTGATGATACAAATGCATTGTCACCTTTACGTTTAATGTCAGAATCATTTATTTCCAGTTGGTGGTGTAAGAATGTTTGCAACAGTATGGCGATTTTTCCTAGCCATGCATGAATGAAAGCATATCACTCGCCTTTAGGTGTTTTTCTAATACATTGATATTTGCATCTTCCTTCCTAGCCTGCATGTTTGACTATCTTACAGGCTGCATGTAATAAGTATCACATCAGGGCCCTTCTTCTACTCAATTCACAACTGTTCTATCACGACATAGATAAGAAAGCTGCATCTGCTTTTGTTGTGTAGTGGTAATCAGGTTTACCTGACGTGTGAAAGCCCCATACTTTGAAAGTACACAGTAACAAAGAAACCGATGACTTTTATAATAAGGTGTCATGTGTGTCTCTTACTTTGCACAAAAAGTGCCAGAGATGACTTCATTTGCAGTCACTTGAAAAGTAGGGATTCTCCAATAAATGGTAAATGGTTGAAACAAATCTGAAGAAATGCATGACATACCTGTGTGTGTGTGTGTATGCATGTATGTATATATAGGGAGAGAGAGAGCGTCAATATAAACAGACTTTATTTCAATCAAGCTGTCTTTTCTATCCTTCAGGAGTAGAATGTTCTGATCATCAGCGCTCCAGAATGTAGTGTTTTCTTGGCAAGCATCACATATTGTGATGTGTTAGCTAAAAGTTCCATATCCTAGAGACTGATATATTCCTCTGTACTTGTACCTTGGGGATTCATCAAAACCTGGCATCATAAGCAGCTTTCTACTGCCACAGACTGGACAGCGAAACAATTTAAAATATCCCAGAAAAAGAAAATAAGCATGCTTAATCAGAGCTTTCTGGACAGGAAGGACATTTGAGCAAGTGAGGAATAAGCACTGCTTTTGTTAATTTGCATAGGCAGAATAGAGACTTCTGGGAAAAGGCCGAAATTACAGTCACAGAAAATGGCTGCATCTATAGAGAACGCTAAGAAGTGTTGGCAGCTTTTCCTCTGACCCTGGCCACTTTTACAAGCAATCCTATGATAGTCAGCAGGACCCACCCTAAAAAGGAAGGGGCATCCACTTGGACCCTTTCCACCTTTTCTAAATCTCGCCTGATCGAGCCTGATTGAGCACTGATTGAGCAGATAAGCACATGTCATTCTCATTTCAGAAAGGTATTGGTTAGCTTGCTGCTAGCAGCTCAGTTATGTTATGATGTTAGAGGCTATGCAAGGAATGCTTTAGTCCAGCGATATGCAGTTTTTATTGCGCCTTGCATTCAGCAGGAAGATCTTTAGCTTGAATCTGTGGCCTAGGTATTCACCTTGGTATTTCTTTTGGCACAAAGTGAAGGAGTATTTAAGAGAAAATGCACAATGTGTTTCTTATGTTGTTATGAACAACTTGTTACTCTTTCTCATTAAGCTTCAGCCACTGAAGAAATATATAAATAAGGGCTGACTTCCTGTAAGACGTGTCCAAAGCTGGGACGGAATAAAAGGAGACACTTGTAAATGATAGTGCTATCGTTTGAGAAAGGGTAAGTTGAGACTGACTTTCATGCGTATTCACAGACCAAGCATCATAAAGATACCAGCATGATCTTCATTGCGGGCTTAGAGCCGGTATTAGCTTTTGAGAGGTAAGAGGATTTTGAGGGCTCGTTGGTCTAGGGGTATGATTCTCGCTTTGGGTGCGAGAGGTCCCGGGTTCAAATCCCGGACGAGCCCTTTTCTTGGTACTCTTTTCAAGTTGTTTTGAAGTTTGCGTTTCAAAACCAACATCAATTTTTTCTTTGCAGTAGTGGATAATTCTTTGCTAGAGTCTCATGCTTCAGCCCTGCCCAGTCTGAGCTAATACCAAACATCTGGTCTTGCATGGCATGTACGAGCGTTCAGCTAGGGATGTCGGGCAGGTTGCATGAAAGAAATCTAAAGCCAGAGGCCCATGGAATAGCCAGTTCGGAGCAGTTTCATTACAGAAAAATCAACTGTAGGTATCTGTTTCTGTAGTGTAGTGGTTATCACGTTCGCCTCACACGCGAAAGGTCCCCGGTTCGAAACCGGGCAGAAACAGTTGTTATATTGTGTTGGCTACAATGTTGATAGGTGCCGTTTTGCCATGGAATTGTCCAAGCCCTGAAGATTATTTCATGCAATCTCGTTCCAAGAAAGGGAATTCTCTCAAAACACTAAAGTAATCGGCGTGTGGATGTATCTGTTGGTTCTCAGACCTTGCTTTCAAAAGAGCCCTGCAATCGGTTCACTGCTCACCTAGAACAAGCATTAACATGGAGAATTGTTGGCACCAACAGGAATCTTATTTTAGTGGAGTGTTTCTGGCTTTGAGTGCAGAGGCCCTCGGCTCAATTCCAAGATGATCCTTCTCAAGGTGATGATACAAATGCATTGTCACCTTTACGTTTAATGTCAGAATCATTTATTTCCAGTTGGTGGTGTAAGAATGTTTGCAACAGTATGGCGATTTTTCCTAGCCATGCATGAATGAAAGCATATCACTCGCCTTTAGGTGTTTTTCTAATACATTGATATTTGCATCTTCCTTCCTAGCCTGCATGTTTGACTATCTTACAGGCTGCATGTAATAAGTATCACATCAGGGCCCTTCTTCTACTCAATTCACAACTGTTCTATCACGACATAGATAAGAAAGCTGCATCTGCTTTTGTTGTGTAGTGGTAATCAGGTTTACCTGACGTGTGAAAGCCCCATGCTTTGAAAGTACACAGTAACAAAGAAACCGATGACTTTTATAAAAAGGTGTCATGTGCGTCTCTTACTTTGCACAAAAAGTGCCAGAGATGACTTCATTTGCAGTCACTTGAAAAGTAGGGATTCTCCAATAAATGGTAAATGGTTGAAACAAATCTGAAGAAATGCATGACATACCTGTGTGTGTGTGTGTACGCATGTATGTATATATAGGGAGAGAGAGAGCGTCAATATAAACAGACTTTATTTCAATCAAGCTGTCTTTTCTATCCTTCAGGAGCAGAATGTTCTGATCATCAGCGCTCCAGAATGTAGTGTTTTCTTGGCAAGCATCACATATTGTGATGTGTTAGCTAAAAGTTCCATATCCTAGAGACTGATATATTCCTCTGTACTTGTACCTTGGGGATTCATCAAAACCTGGCATCATAAGCAGCTTTCTACTGCCACAGACTGGACAGCGAAACAATTTAAAATATCCCAGAAAAAGAAAATAAGCATGCTTAATCAGAGCTTTCTGGACAGGAAGGACCTTTGAGCAAGTGAGGAATAAGCACTGCTTTTGTTAATTTGCATAGGCAGAATAGAGACTTCTGGGAAAAGGCCGAAATTACAGTCACAGAAAATGGCTGCATCTATAGAGAACGCTAAGAAGTGTTGGCAGCTTTTCCTCTGACCCTGACCACTTTTACAAGCAATCCTATGATAGTCAGCAGGACCCACCCTAAAAAGGAAGGGGCATCCACTTGGACCCTTTCCACCTTTTCTAAATCTCGCCTGATTGAGCACTGATTGAGCAGATAAGCACATGTCATTCTCATTTCAGAAAGGTATTGGTTAGCTTGCTGCTAGCAGCTCAGTTATGTTATGATGTTAGAGGCTATGCAAGGAATGCTTTAGTCCAGCGATATGCAGTTTTTATTGCGCCTTGCCTTCACCAGGAAGATCTTTAGCTTGAATCTGTGGCCTAGGTATTCACCTTGGTATTTCTTTTGGCACAAAGTGAAGGAGTATTTGAGAGAAAATGCACAATGTGTTTCTTATGTTGTTATGAACAACTTGTTACTCTTTCTCATTAAGCTTCAGCCACTGCAGAAATATATAAATAAGGGCTGACTTCCTGTAAGACGTGTCCAAAGCTGGGACGGAATAAAAGGAGACACTTGTAAATGATAGTGCTATCGTTTGAGAAAGGGTAAGTTGAGACTGACTTTCATGCGTATTCACAGACCAAGCATCATAAAGATACCAGCATGATCTTCATTGCGGGCTTAGAGCCGGTATTAGCTTTTGAGAGGTAAGAGGATTTTGAGGGCTCGTTGGTCTAGGGGTATGATTCTCGCTTTGGGTGCGAGAGGTCCCGGGTTCAAATCCCGGACGAGCCCTTTTCTTGGTACTCTTTTCAAGTTGTTTTGAAGTTTGCGTTTCAAAACCAACATCAATTTTTTCTTTGCAGTAGTGGATAATTCTTTGCTAGAGTCTCATGCTTCAGCCCTGCCCAGTCTGAGCTAATACCAAACATCTGGTCTTGCATGGCATGTACGAGCGTTCAGCTAGGGATGTCGGGCAGGTTGCATGAAAGAAATCTAAAGCCAGAGGCCCATGGAATAGCCAGTTCGGAGCAGTTTCATTACAGAAAAATCAACTGTAGGTATCTGTTTCTGTAGTGTAGTGGTTATCAAGTTCGCCTCACACGCGAAAGGTCCCCGGTTCGAAACCGGGCAGAAACAGTTGTTATATTGTGTTGGCTACAATGTTGATAGGTGCCGTTTTGCCATGGAATTGTCCAAGCCCTGAAGATTATTTCATGCAATCTCGTTCCAAGAAAGGGAATTCTCTCAAAACACTAAAGTAATCGGCGTGTGGATGTATCTGTTGGTTCTCAGACCTTGCTTTCAAAAGAGCCCTGCAATCGGTTCACTGCTCACCTAGAACAAGCATTAACATGGAGAATTGTTGGCACCAACAGGAATCTTATTTTAGTGGAGTGTTTCTGGCTTTGAGTGCAGAGGCCCTCGGCTCAATTCCAAGATGATCCTTCTCAAGGTGATGATACAAATGCATTGTCACCTTTACGTTTAATGTCAGAATCATTTATTTCCAGTTGGTGGTGTAAGAATGTTTGCAACAGTATGGCGATTTTTCCTAGCCATGCATGAATGAAAGCATATCACTCGCCTTTAGGTGTTTTTCTAATACATTGATATTTGCATCTTCCTTCCTAGCCTGCATGTTTGACTATCTTACAGGCTGCATGTAATAAGTATCACATCAGGGCCCTTCTTCTACTCAATTCACAACTGTTCTATCACGACATAGATAAGAAAGCTGCATCTGCTTTTGTTGTGTAGTGGTAATCAGGTTTACCTGACGTGTGAAAGCCCCATGCTTTGAAAGTACACAGTAACAAAGAAACCGATGACTTTTATAATAAGGTGTCATGTGTGTCTCTTACTTTGCACAAAAAGTGCCAGAGATGACTTCATTTGCAGTCACTTGAAAAGTAGGGATTCTCCAATAAATGGTAAATGGTTGAAACAAATCTGAAGAAATGCATGACATACCTGTGTGTGTGTGTGTATGCATGTATGTATATATAGGGAGAGAGAGAGCGTCAATATAAACAGACTTTATTTCAATCAAGCTGTCTTTTCTATCCTTCAGTAGCAGAATGTTCTGATCATCAGCGCTCCAGAATGTAGTGTTTTCTTGGCAAGCATCACATATTGTGATGTGTTAGCTAAAAGTTCCATATCCTAGAGACTGATATATTCCTCTGTACTTGTACCTTGGGGATTCATCAAAACCTGGCATCATAAGCAGCTTTCTACTGCCACAGACTGGACAGCGAAACAATTTAAAATATCCCAGAAAAAGAAAATAAGCATGCTTAATCAGAGCTTTCTGGACAGGAAGGACATTTGAGCAAGTGAGGAATAAGCACTGCTTTTGTTAATTTGCATAGGCAGAATAGAGACTTCTGGGAAAAGGCCGAAATTACAGTCACAGAAAATGGCTGCATCTATAGAGAACGCTAAGAAGTGTTGGCAGCTTTTCCTCTGACCCTGACCACTTTTACAAGCAATCCTATGATAGTCAGCAGGACCCACCCTAAAAAGGAAGGGGCATCCACTTGGACCCTTTCCACCTTTTCTAAATCTCGCCTGATTGAGCACTGATTGAGCAGATAAGCACATGTCATTCTCATTTCAGAAAGGTATTGGTTAGCTTGCTGCTAGCAGCTCAGTTATGTTATGATGTTAGAGGCTATGCAA
This sequence comes from Triturus cristatus, assembly GCF_964204655.1. Taxonomy (NCBI): domain Eukaryota; kingdom Metazoa; phylum Chordata; class Amphibia; order Caudata; family Salamandridae; genus Triturus; species Triturus cristatus. Next base: position 738,130,083 of record NC_140591.1, on the reverse strand, counting down.
GGAATGCTTTAGTCCAGCGATATGCAGTTTTTATTGCGCCTTGCATTCAGCAGGAAGATCTTTAGCTTGAATCTGTGGCCTAGGTATTCACCTTGGTATTTCTTTTGGCACAAAGTGAAGGAGTATTTAAGAGAAAATGCACAATGTGTTTCTTATGTTGTTATGAACAACTTGTTACTCTTTCTCATTAAGCTTCAGCCACTGAAGAAATATATAAATAAGGGCTGACTTCCTGTAAGACGTGTCCAAAGCTGGGACGGAATAAAAGGAGACACTTGTAAATGATAGTGCTATCGTTTGAGAAAGGGTAAGTTGAGACTGACTTTCATGCGTATTCACAGACCAAGCATCATAAAGATACCAGCATGATCTTCATTGCGGGCTTAGAGCCGGTATTAGCTTTTGAGAGGTAAGAGGATTTTGAGGGCTCGTTGGTCTAGGGGTATGATTCTCGCTTTGGGTGCGAGAGGTCCCGGGTTCAAATCCCGGACGAACTCTTTTCTTGGTACTCTTTTCAAGTTGTTTTGAAGTTTGCGTTTCAAAACCAACATCAATTTTTTCTTTGCAGTAGTGGATAATTCTTTGCTAGAGTCTCATGCTTCAGCCCTGCCCAGTCTGAGCTAATACCAAACATCTGGTCTTGCATGGCATGTACGAGCGTTCAGCTAGGGATGTCGGGCAGGTTGCATGAAAGAAATCTAAAGCCAGAGGCCCATGGAATAGCCAGTTCGGAGCAGTTTCATTACAGAAAAATCAACTGTAGGTATCTGTTTCTGTAGTGTAGTGGTTATCACGTTCGCCTCACACGCGAAAGGTCCCTGGTTCGAAACCGGGCAGAAACAGTTGTTATATTGTGTTGGCTACAATGTTGATAGGTGCCGTTTTGCCATGGAATTGTCCAAGCCCTGAAGATTATTTCATGCAATCTCGTTCCAAGAAAGGGAATTCTCTCAAAACACTAAAGTAATCGGCGTGTGGATGTATCTGTTGGTTCTCAGACCTTGCTTTCAAAAGAGCCCTGCAATCGGTTCACTGCTCACCTAGAACAAGCATTAACATGGAGAATTGTTGGCACCAACAGGAATCTTATTTTAGTGGAGTGTTTCTGGCTTTGAGTGCAGAGGCCCTCGGCTCAATTCCAAGATGATCCTTCTCAAGGTGATGATACAAATGCATTGTCACCTTTACGTTTAATGTCAGAATCATTTATTTCCAGTTGGTGGTGTAAGAATGTTTGCAACAGTATGGCGATTTTTCCTAGCCATGCATGAATGAAAGCATATCACTCGCCTTTAGGTGTTTTTCTAATACATTGATATTTGCATCTTCCTTCTTAGCCTGCATGTTTGACTATCTTACAGGCTGCATGTAATAAGTATCACATCAGGGCCCTTCTTCTACTCAATTCACAACTGTTCTATCACGACATAGATAAGAAAGCTGCATCTGCTTTTGTTGTGTAGTGGTAATCAGGTTTACCTGACGTGTGAAAGCCCCATGCTTTGAAAGTACACAGTAACAAAGAAACCGATGACTTTTATAAAAAGGTGTCATGTGTGTCTCTTACTTTGCACAAAAAGTGCCAGAGATGGCTTCATTTGCAGTCACTTGAAAAGTAGGGATTCTCCAATAAATGGTAAATGGTTTAAACAAATCTGAAGAAATGCATGACATACCTGTGTGTGTGTGTGTACGCATGTATGTATATATAGGGAGAGAGAGAGCGTCAATATAAACAGACTTTATTTCAATCAAGCTGTCTTTTCTATCCTTCAGGAGCAGAATGTTCTGATCATCAGCGCTCCAGAATGTAGTGTTTTCTTGGCAAGCATCACATATTGTGATGTGTTAGCTAAAAGTTCCATATCCTAGAGACTGATATATTCCTCTGTACTTGTACCTTGGGGATTCATCAAAACCTGGCATCATAAGCAGCTTTCTACTGCCACAGACTGGACAGCGAAACAATTTAAAATATCCCAGAAAAAGAAAATAAGCATGCTTAATCAGAGCTTTCTGGACAGGAAGGACATTTGAGCAAGTGAGGAATAAGCACTGCTTTTGTTAATTTGCATAGGCAGAATAGAGACTTCTGGGAAAAGGCCGAAATTACAGTCACAGAAAATGGCTGCATCTATAGAGAACGCTAAGAAGTGTTGGCAGCTTTTCCTCTGACCCTGACCACTTTTACAAGCAATCCTATGATAGTCAGCAGGACCCACCCTAAAAAGGAAGGGGCATCCACTTGGACCCTTTCCACCTTTTCTAAATCTCGCCTGATTGAGCACTGATTGAGCAGATAAGCACATGTCATTCTCATTTCAGAAAGGTATTGGTTAGCTTGCTGCTAGCAGCTCAGTTATGTTATGATGTTAGAGGCTATGCAAGGAATGCTTTAGTCCAGCGATATGCAGTTTTTATTGCGCCTTGCATTCAGCAGGAAGATCTTTAGCTTGAATCTGTGGCCTAGGTATTCACCTTGGTATTTCTTTTGGCACAAAGTGAAGGAGTATTTGAGAGAAAATGCACAATGTGTTTCTTATGTTGTTATGAACAACTTGTTACTCTTTCTCATTAAGCTTCAGCCACTGCAGAAATATATAAATAAGGGCTGACTTCCTGTAAGACGTGTCCAAAGCTGGGACGGAATAAAAGGAGACACTTGTAAATGATAGTGCTATCGTTTGAGAAAGGGTAAGTTGAGACTGACTTTCATGCGTTTTCACAGACCAAGCATCATAAAGATACCAGCATGATCTTCATTGCGGGCTTAGAGCCGGTATTAGCTTTTGAGAGGTAAGAGGATTTTGAGGGCTCGTTGGTCTAGGGGTATGATTCTCGCTTTGGGTGCGTGAGGTCCCGGGTTCAAATCCCGGACGAGCCCTTTTCTTGGTACTCTTTTCAAGTTGTTTTGAAGTTTGCGTTTCAAAACCAACATCAATTTTTTCTTTGCAGTAGTGGATAATTCTTTGCTAGAGTCTCATGCTTCAGCCCTGCCCAGTCTGAGCTAATACCAAACATCTGGTCTTGCATGGCATGTACGAGCGTTCAGCTAGGGATGTCGGGCAGGTTGCATGAAAGAAATCTAAAGCCAGAGGCCCATGGAATAGCCAGTTCGGAGCAGTTTCATTACAGAAAAATCAACTGTAGGTATCTGTTTCTGTAGTGTAGTGGTTATCAAGTTCGCCTCACACGCGAAAGGTCCCCGGTTCGAAACCGGGCAGAAACAGTTGTTATATTGTGTTGGCTACAATGTTGATAGGTGCCGTTTTGCCATGGAATTGTCCAAGCCCTGAAGATTATTTCATGCAATCTCGTTCCAAGAAAGGGAATTCTCTCAAAACACTAAAGTAATCGGCGTGTGGATGTATCTGTTGGTTCTCAGACCTTGCTTTCAAAAGAGCCCTGCAATCGGTTCACTGCTCACCTAGAACAAGCATTAACATGGAGAATTGTTGGCACCAACAGGAATCTTATTTTAGTGGAGTGTTTCTGGCTTTGAGTGCAGAGGCCCTCGGCTCAATTCCAAGATGATCCTTCTCAAGGTGATGATACAAATGCATTGTCACCTTTACGTTTAATGTCAGAATCATTTATTTCCAGTTGGTGGTGTAAGAATGTTTGCAACAGTATGGCGATTTTTCCTAGCCATGCATGAATGAAAGCATATCACTCGCCTTTAGGTGTTTTTCTAATACATTGATATTTGCATCTTCCTTCCTAGCCTGCATGTTTGACTATCTTACAGGCTGCATGTAATAAGTATCACATCAGGGCCCTTCTTCTACTCAATTCACAACTGTTCTATCACGACATAGATAAGAAAGCTGCATCTGCTTTTGTTGTGTAGTGGTAATCAGGTTTACCTGACGTGTGAAAGCCCCATGCTTTGAAAGTACACAGTAACAAAGAAACCGATGACTTTTATAATAAGGTGTCATGTGTGTCTCTTACTTTGCACAAAAAGTGCCAGAGATGACTTCATTTGCAGTCACTTGAAAAGTAGGGATTCTCCAATAAATGGTAAATGGTTGAAACAAATCTGAAGAAATGCATGACATACCTGTGTGTGTGTGTGTATGCATGTATGTATATATAGGGAGAGAGAGAGCGTCAATATAAACAGACTTTATTTCAATCAAGCTGTCTTTTCTATCCTTCAGGAGTAGAATGTTCTGATCATCAGCGCTCCAGAATGTAGTGTTTTCTTGGCAAGCATCACATATTGTGATGTGTTAGCTAAAAGTTCCATATCCTAGAGACTGATATATTCCTCTGTACTTGTACCTTGGGGATTCATCAAAACCTGGCATCATAAGCAGCTTTCTACTGCCACAGACTGGACAGCGAAACAATTTAAAATATCCCAGAAAAAGAAAATAAGCATGCTTAATCAGAGCTTTCTGGACAGGAAGGACATTTGAGCAAGTGAGGAATAAGCACTGCTTTTGTTAATTTGCATAGGCAGAATAGAGACTTCTGGGAAAAGGCCGAAATTACAGTCACAGAAAATGGCTGCATCTATAGAGAACGCTAAGAAGTGTTGGCAGCTTTTCCTCTGACCCTGGCCACTTTTACAAGCAATCCTATGATAGTCAGCAGGACCCACCCTAAAAAGGAAGGGGCATCCACTTGGACCCTTTCCACCTTTTCTAAATCTCGCCTGATCGAGCCTGATTGAGCACTGATTGAGCAGATAAGCACATATCATTCTCATTTCAGAAAGGTATTGGTTAGCTTGCTGCTAGCAGCTCAGTTATGTTATGATGTTAGAGGCTATGCAAGGAATGCTTTAGTCCAGCGATATGCAGTTTTTATTGCGCCTTGCATTCAGCAGGAAGATCTTTAGCTTGAATCTGTGGCCTAGGTATTCACCTTGGTATTTCTTTTGGCACAAAGTGAAGGAGTATTTAAGAGAAAATGCACAATGTGTTTCTTATGTTGTTATGAACAACTTGTTACTCTTTCTCATTAAGCTTCAGCCACTGAAGAAATATATAAATAAGGGCTGACTTCCTGTAAGACGTGTCCAAAGCTGGGACGGAATAAAAGGAGACACTTGTAAATGATAGTGCTATCGTTTGAGAAAGGGTAAGTTGAGACTGACTTTCATGCGTATTCACAGACCAAGCATCATAAAGATACCAGCATGATCTTCATTGCGGGCTTAGAGCCGGTATTAGCTTTTGAGAGGTAAGAGGATTTTGAGGGCTCGTTGGTCTAGGGGTATGATTCTCGCTTTGGGTGCGAGAGGTCCCGGGTTCAAATCCCGGACGAGCCCTTTTCTTGGTACTCTTTTCAAGTTGTTTTGAAGTTTGCGTTTCAAAACCAACATCAATTTTTTCTTTGCAGTAGTGGATAATTCTTTGCTAGAGTCTCATGCTTCAGCCCTGCCCAGTCTGAGCTAATACCAAACATCTGGTCTTGCATGGCATGTACGAGCGTTCAGCTAGGGATGTCGGGCAGGTTGCATGAAAGAAATCTAAAGCCAGAGGCCCATGGAATAGCCAGTTCGGAGCAGTTTCATTACAGAAAAATCAACTGTAGGTATCTGTTTCTGTAGTGTAGTGGTTATCACGTTCGCCTCACACGCGAAAGGTCCCTGGTTCGAAACCGGGCAGAAACAGTTGTTATATTGTGTTGGCTACAATGTTGATAGGTGCCGTTTTGCCATGGAATTGTCCAAGCCCTGAAGATTATTTCATGCAATCTCGTTCCAAGAAAGGGAATTCTCTCAAAACACTAAAGTAATCGGCGTGTGGATGTATCTGTTGGTTCTCAGACCTTGCTTTCAAAAGAGCCCTGCAATCGGTTCACTGCTCACCTAGAACAAGCATTAACATGGAGAATTGTTGGCACCAACAGGAATCTTATTTTAGTGGAGTGTTTCTGGCTTTGAGTGCAGAGGCCCTCGGCTCAATTCCAAGATGATCCTTCTCAAGGTGATGATACAAATGCATTGTCACCTTTACGTTTAATGTCAGAATCATTTATTTCCAGTTGGTGGTGTAAGAATGTTTGCAACAGTATGGCGATTTTTCCTAGCCATGCATGAATGAAAGCATATCACTCGCCTTTAGGTGTTTTTCTAATACATTGATATTTGCATCTTCCTTCTTAGCCTGCATGTTTGACTATCTTACAGGCTGCATGTAATAAGTATCACATCAGGGCCCTTCTTCTACTCAATTCACAACTGTTCTATCACGACATAGATAAGAAAGCTGCATCTGCTTTTGTTGTGTAGTGGTAATCAGGTTTACCTGACGTGTGAAAGCCCCATGCTTTGAAAGTACACAGTAACAAAGAAACCGATGACTTTTATAAAAAGGTGTCATGTGTGTCTCTTACTTTGCACAAAAAGTGCCAGAGATGGCTTCATTTGCAGTCACTTGAAAAGTAGGGATTCTCCAATAAATGGTAAATGGTTTAAACAAATCTGAAGAAATGCATGACATACCTGTGTGTGTGTGTGTACGCATGTATGTATATATAGGGAGAGAGAGAGCGTCAATATAAACAGACTTTATTTCAATCAAGCTGTCTTTTCTATCCTTCAGGAGCAGAATGTTCTGATCATCAGCGCTCCAGAATGTAGTGTTTTCTTGGCAAGCATCACATATTGTGATGTGTTAGCTAAAAGTTCCATATCCTAGAGACTGATATATTCCTCTGTACTTGTACCTTGGGGATTCATCAAAACCTGGCATCATAAGCAGCTTTCTACTGCCACAGACTGGACAGCGAAACAATTTAAAATATCCCAGAAAAAGAAAATAAGCATGCTTAATCAGAGCTTTCTGGACAGGAAGGACATTTGAGCAAGTGAGGAATAAGCACTGCTTTTGTTAATTTGCATAGGCAGAATAGAGACTTCTGGGAAAAGGCCGAAATTACAGTCACAGAAAATGGCTGCATCTATAGAGAACGCTAAGAAGTGTTGGCAGCTTTTCCTCTGACCCTGACCACTTTTACAAGCAATCCTATGATAGTCAGCAGGACCCACCCTAAAAAGGAAGGGGCATCCACTTGGACCCTTTCCACCTTTTCTAAATCTCGCCTGATTGAGCACTGATTGAGCAGATAAGCACATGTCATTCTCATTTCAGAAAGGTATTGGTTAGCTTGCTGCTAGCAGCTCAGTTATGTTATGATGTTAGAGGCTATGCAAGGAATGCTTTAGTCCAGCGATATGCAGTTTTTATTGCGCCTTGCATTCAGCAGGAAGATCTTTAGCTTGAATCTGTGGCCTAGGTATTCACCTTGGTATTTCTTTTGGCACAAAGTGAAGGAGTATTTGAGAGAAAATGCACAATGTGTTTCTTATGTTGTTATGAACAACTTGTTACTCTTTCTCATTAAGCTTCAGCCACTGCAGAAATATATAAATAAGGGCTGACTTCCTGTAAGACGTGTCCAAAGCTGGGACGGAATAAAAGGAGACACTTGTAAATGATAGTGCTATCGTTTGAGAAAGGGTAAGTTGAGACTGACTTTCATGCGTTTTCACAGACCAAGCATCATAAAGATACCAGCATGATCTTCATTGCGGGCTTAGAGCCGGTATTAGCTTTTGAGAGGTAAGAGGATTTTGAGGGCTCGTTGGTCTAGGGGTATGATTCTCGCTTTGGGTGCGTGAGGTCCCGGGTTCAAATCCCGGACGAGCCCTTTTCTTGGTACTCTTTTCAAGTTGTTTTGAAGTTTGCGTTTCAAAACCAACATCAATTTTTTCTTTGCAGTAGTGGATAATTCTTTGCTAGAGTCTCATGCTTCAGCCCTGCCCAGTCTGAGCTAATACCAAACATCTGGTCTTGCATGGCATGTACGAGCGTTCAGCTAGGGATGTCGGGCAGGTTGCATGAAAGAAATCTAAAGCCAGAGGCCCATGGAATAGCCAGTTCGGAGCAGTTTCATTACAGAAAAATCAACTGTAGGTATCTGTTTCTGTAGTGTAGTGGTTATCAAGTTCGCCTCACACGCGAAAGGTCCCCGGTTCGAAACCGGGCAGAAACAGTTGTTATATTGTGTTGGCTACAATGTTGATAGGTGCCGTTTTGCCATGGAATTGTCCAAGCCCTGAAGATTATTTCATGCAATCTCGTTCCAAGAAAGGGAATTCTCTCAAAACACTAAAGTAATCGGCGTGTGGATGTATCTGTTGGTTCTCAGACCTTGCTTTCAAAAGAGCCCTGCAATCGGTTCACTGCTCACCTAGAACAAGCATTAACATGGAGAATTGTTGGCACCAACAGGAATCTTATTTTAGTGGAGTGTTTCTGGCTTTGAGTGCAGAGGCCCTCGGCTCAATTCCAAGATGATCCTTCTCAAGGTGATGATACAAATGCATTGTCACCTTTACGTTTAATGTCAGAATCATTTATTTCCAGTTGGTGGTGTAAGAATGTTTGCAACAGTATGGCGATTTTTCCTAGCCATGCATGAATGAAAGCATATCACTCGCCTTTAGGTGTTTTTCTAATACATTGATATTTGCATCTTCCTTCCTAGCCTGCATGTTTGACTATCTTACAGGCTGCATGTAATAAGTATCACATCAGGGCCCTTCTTCTACTCAATTCACAACTGTTCTATCACGACATAGATAAGAAAGCTGCATCTGCTTTTGTTGTGTAGTGGTAATCAGGTTTACCTGACGTGTGAAAGCCCCATACTTTGAAAGTACACAGTAACAAAGAAACCGATGACTTTTATAATAAGGTGTCATGTGTGTCTCTTACTTTGCACAAAAAGTGCCAGAGATGACTTCATTTGCAGTCACTTGAAAAGTAGGGATTCTCCAATAAATGGTAAATGGTTGAAACAAATCTGAAGAAATGCATGACATACCTGTGTGTGTGTGTGTATGCATGTATCTATATATAGGGAGAGAGAGAGCGTCAATATAAACAGACTTTATTTCAATCAAGCTGTCTTTTCTATCCTTCAGGAGTAGAATGTTCTGATCATCAGCGCTCCAGAATGTAGTGTTTTCTTGGCAAGCATCACATATTGTGATGTGTTAGCTAAAAGTTCCATATCCTAGAGACTGATATATTCCTCTGTACTTGTACCTTGGGGATTCATCAAAACCTGGCATCATAAGCAGCTTTCTACTGCCACAGACTGGACAGCGAAACAATTTAAAATATCCCAGAAAAAGAAAATAAGCATGCTTAATCAGAGCTTTCTGGACAGGAAGGACATTTGAGCAAGTGAGGAATAAGCACTGCTTTTGTTAATTTGCATAGGCAGAATAGAGACTTCTGGGAAAAGGCCGAAATTACAGTCACAGAAAATGGCTGCATCTATAGAGAACGCTAAGAAGTGTTGGCAGCTTTTCCTCTGACCCTGGCCACTTTTACAAGCAATCCTATGATAGTCAGCAGGACCCACCCTAAAAAGGAAGGGGCATCCACTTGGACCCTTTCCACCTTTTCTAAATCTCGCCTGATCGAGCCTGATTGAGCACTGATTGAGCAGATAAGCACATGTCATTCTCATTTCAGAAAGGTATTGGTTAGCTTGCTGCTAGCAGCTCAGTTATGTTATGATGTTAGAGGCTATGCAAGGAATGCTTTAGTCCAGCGATATGCAGTTTTTATTGCGCCTTGCATTCAGCAGGAAGATCTTTAGCTTGAATCTGTGGCCTAGGTATTCACCTTGGTATTTCTTTTGGCACAAAGTGAAGGAGTATTTAAGAGAAAATGCACAATGTGTTTCTTATGTTGTTATGAACAACTTGTTACTCTTTCTCATTAAGCTTCAGCCACTGAAGAAATATATAAATAAGGGCTGACTTCCTGTAAGACGTGTCCAAAGCTGGGACGGAATAAAAGGAGACACTTGTAAATGATAGTGCTATCGTTTGAGAAAGGGTAAGTTGAGACTGACTTTCATGCGTATTCACAGACCAAGCATCATAAAGATACCAGCATGATCTTCATTGCGGGCTTAGAGCCGGTATTAGCTTTTGAGAGGTAAGAGGATTTTGAGGGCTCGTTGGTCTAGGGGTATGATTCTCGCTTTGGGTGCGAGAGGTCCCGGGTTCAAATCCCGGACGAGCCCTTTTCTTGGTACTCTTTTCAAGTTGTTTTGAAGTTTGCGTTTCAAAACCAACATCAATTTTTTCTTTGCAGTAGTGGATAATTCTTTGCTAGAGTCTCATGCTTCAGCCCTGCCCAGTCTGAGCTAATACCAAACATCTGGTCTTGCATGGCATGTACGAGCGTTCAGCTAGGGATGTCGGGCAGGTTGCATGAAAGAAATCTAAAGCCAGAGGCCCATGGAATAGCCAGTTCGGAGCAGTTTCATTACAGAAAAATCAACTGTAGGTATCTGTTTCTGTAGTGTAGTGGTTATCACGTTCGCCTCACACGCGAAAGGTCCCCGGTTCGAAACCGGGCAGAAACAGTTGTTATATTGTGTTGGCTACAATGTTGATAGGTGCCGTTTTGCCATGGAATTGTCCAAGCCCTGAAGATTATTTCATGCAATCTCGTTCCAAGAAAGGGAATTCTCTCAAAACACTAAAGTAATCGGCGTGTGGATGTATCTGTTGGTTCTCAGACCTTGCTTTCAAAAGAGCCCTGCAATCGGTTCACTGCTCACCTAGAACAAGCATTAACATGGAGAATTGTTGGCACCAACAGGAATCTTATTTTAGTGGAGTGTTTCTGGCTTTGAGTGCAGAGGCCCTCGGCTCAATTCCAAGATGATCCTTCTCAAGGTGATGATACAAATGCATTGTCACCTTTACGTTTAATGTCAGAATCATTTATTTCCAGTTGGTGGTGTAAGAATGTTTGCAACAGTATGGCGATTTTTCCTAGCCATGCATGAATGAAAGCATATCACTCGCCTTTAGGTGTTTTTCTAATACATTGATATTTGCATCTTCCTTCCTAGCCTGCATGTTTGACTATCTTACAGGCTGCATGTAATAAGTATCACATCAGGGCCCTTCTTCTACTCAATTCACAACTGTTCTATCACGACATAGATAAGAAAGCTGCATCTGCTTTTGTTGTGTAGTGGTAATCAGGTTTACCTGACGTGTGAAAGCCCCATGCTTTGAAAGTACACAGTAACAAAGAAACCGATGACTTTTATAAAAAGGTGTCATGTGCGTCTCTTACTTTGCACAAAAAGTGCCAGAGATGACTTCATTTGCAGTCACTTGAAAAGTAGGGATTCTCCAATAAATGGTAAATGGTTGAAACAAATCTGAAGAAATGCATGACATACCTGTGTGTGTGTGTGTACGCATGTATGTATATATAGGGAGAGAGAGAGCGTCAATATAAACAGACTTTATTTCAATCAAGCTGTCTTTTCTATCCTTCAGGAGCAGAATGTTCTGATCATCAGCGCTCCAGAATGTAGTGTTTTCTTGGCAAGCATCACATATTGTGATGTGTTAGCTAAAAGTTCCATATCCTAGAGACTGATATATTCCTCTGTACTTGTACCTTGGGGATTCATCAAAACCTGGCATCATAAGCAGCTTTCTACTGCCACAGACTGGACAGCGAAACAATTTAAAATATCCCAGAAAAAGAAAATAAGCATGCTTAATCAGAGCTTTCTGGACAGGAAGGACCTTTGAGCAAGTGAGGAATAAGCACTGCTTTTGTTAATTTGCATAGGCAGAATAGAGACTTCTGGGAAAAGGCCGAAATTACAGTCACAGAAAATGGCTGCATCTATAGAGAACGCTAAGAAGTGTTGGCAGCTTTTCCTCTGACCCTGACCACTTTTACAAGCAATCCTATGATAGTCAGCAGGACCCACCCTAAAAAGGAAGGGGCATCCACTTGGACCCTTTCCACCTTTTCTAAATCTCGCCTGATTGAGCACTGATTGAGCAGATAAGCACATGTCATTCTCATTTCAGAAAGGTATTGGTTAGCTTGCTGCTAGCAGCTCAGTTATGTTATGATGTTAGAGGCTATGCAAGGAATGCTTTAGTCCAGCGATATGCAGTTTTTATTGCGCCTTGCCTTCACCAGGAAGATCTTTAGCTTGAATCTGTGGCCTAGGTATTCACCTTGGTATTTCTTTTGGCACAAAGTGAAGGAGTATTTGAGAGAAAATGCACAATGTGTTTCTTATGTTGTTATGAACAACTTGTTACTCTTTCTCATTAAGCTTCAGCCACTGCAGAAATATATAAATAAGGGCTGACTTCCTGTAAGACGTGTCCAAAGCTGGGACGGAATAAAAGGAGACACTTGTAAATGATAGTGCTATCGTTTGAGAAAGGGTAAGTTGAGACTGACTTTCATGCGTATTCACAGACCAAGCATCATAAAGATACCAGCATGATCTTCATTGCGGGCTTAGAGCCGGTATTAGCTTTTGAGAGGTAAGAGGATTTTGAGGGCTCGTTGGTCTAGGGGTATGATTCTCGCTTTGGGTGCGAGAGGTCCCGGGTTCAAATCCCGGACGAGCCCTTTTCTTGGTACTCTTTTCAAGTTGTTTTGAAGTTTGCGTTTCAAAACCAACATCAATTTTTTCTTTGCAGTAGTGGATAATTCTTTGCTAGAGTCTCATGCTTCAGCCCTGCCCAGTCTGAGCTAATACCAAACATCTGGTCTTGCATGGCATGTACGAGCGTTCAGCTAGGGATGTCGGGCAGGTTGCATGAAAGAAATCTAAAGCCAGAGGCCCATGGAATAGCCAGTTCGGAGCAGTTTCATTACAGAAAAATCAACTGTAGGTATCTGTTTCTGTAGTGTAGTGGTTATCAAGTTCGCCTCACACGCGAAAGGTCCCCGGTTCGAAACCGGGCAGAAACAGTTGTTATATTGTGTTGGCTACAATGTTGATAGGTGCCGTTTTGCCATGGAATTGTCCAAGCCCTGAAGATTATTTCATGCAATCTCGTTCCAAGAAAGGGAATTCTCTCAAAACACTAAAGTAATCGGCGTGTGGATGTATCTGTTGGTTCTCAGACCTTGCTTTCAAAAGAGCCCTGCAATCGGTTCACTGCTCACCTAGAACAAGCATTAACATGGAGAATTGTTGGCACCAACAGGAATCTTATTTTAGTGGAGTGTTTCTGGCTTTGAGTGCAGAGGCCCTCGGCTCAATTCCAAGATGATCCTTCTCAAGGTGATGATACAAATGCATTGTCACCTTTACGTTTAATGTCAGAATCATTTATTTCCAGTTGGTGGTGTAAGAATGTTTGCAACAGTATGGCGATTTTTCCTAGCCATGCATGAATGAAAGCATATCACTCGCCTTTAGGTGTTTTTCTAATACATTGATATTTGCATCTTCCTTCCTAGCCTGCATGTTTGACTATCTTACAGGCTGCATGTAATAAGTATCACATCAGGGCCCTTCTTCTACTCAATTCACAACTGTTCTATCACGACATAGATAAGAAAGCTGCATCTGCTTTTGTTGTGTAGTGGTAATCAGGTTTACCTGACGTGTGAAAGCCCCATGCTTTGAAAGTACACAGTAACAAAGAAACCGATGACTTTTATAATAAGGTGTCATGTGTGTCTCTTACTTTGCACAAAAAGTGCCAGAGATGACTTCATTTGCAGTCACTTGAAAAGTAGGGATTCTCCAATAAATGGTAAATGGTTGAAACAAATCTGAAGAAATGCATGACATACCTGTGTGTGTGTGTGTATGCATGTATGTATATATAGGGAGAGAGAGAGCGTCAATATAAACAGACTTTATTTCAATCAAGCTGTCTTTTCTATCCTTCAGTAGCAGAATGTTCTGATCATCAGCGCTCCAGAATGTAGTGTTTTCTTGGCAAGCATCACATATTGTGATGTGTTAGCTAAAAGTTCCATATCCTAGAGACTGATATATTCCTCTGTACTTGTACCTTGGGGATTCATCAAAACCTGGCATCATAAGCAGCTTTCTACTGCCACAGACTGGACAGCGAAACAATTTAAAATATCCCAGAAAAAGAAAATAAGCATGCTTAATCAGAGCTTTCTGGACAGGAAGGACATTTGAGCAAGTGAGGAATAAGCACTGCTTTTGTTAATTTGCATAGGCAGAATAGAGACTTCTGGGAAAAGGCCGAAATTACAGTCACAGAAAATGGCTGCATCTATAGAGAACGCTAAGAAGTGTTGGCAGCTTTTCCTCTGACCCTGACCACTTTTACAAGCAATCCTATGATAGTCAGCAGGACCCACCCTAAAAAGGAAGGGGCATCCACTTGGACCCTTTCCACCTTTTCTAAATCTCGCCTGATTGAGCACTGATTGAGCAGATAAGCACATGTCATTCTCATTTCAGAAAGGTATTGGTTAGCTTGCTGCTAGCAGCTCAGTTATGTTATGATGTTAGAGGCTATGCAAGGAATGCTTTAGTCCAGCGATATGCAGTTTTTATTGCGCCTTGCATTCAGCAGGAAGATCTTTAGCTTGAATCTGTGGCCTAGGTATTCACCTTGGTATTTCTTTTGGCACAAAGTGAAGGAGTATTTAAGAGAAAATGCACAATGTGTTTCTTATGTTGTTATGAACAACTTGTTACTCTTTCTCATTAAGCTTCAGCCACTGAAGAAATATATAAATAAGGGCTGACTTCCTGTAAGACGTGTCCAAAGCTGGGACGGAATAAAAGGAGACACTTGTAAATGATAGTGCTATCGTTTGAGAAAGGGTAAGTTGAGACTGACTTTCATGCGTATTCACAGACCAAGCATCATAAAGATACCAGCATGATCTTCATTGCGGGCTTAGAGCCGGTATTAGCTTTTGAGAGGTAAGAGGATTTTGAGGGCTCGTTGGTCTAGGGGTATGATTCTCGCTTTGGGTGCGAGAGGTCCCGGGTTCAAATCCCGGACGAGCCCTTTTCTTGGTACTCTTTTCAAGTTGTTTTGAAGTTTGCGTTTCAAAACCAACATCAATTTTTTCTTTGCAGTAGTGGATAATTCTTTGCTAGAGTCTCATGCTTCAGCCCTGCCCAGTCTGAGCTAATACCAAACATCTGGTCTTGCATGGCATGTACGAGCGTTCAGCTAGGGATGTCGGGCAGGTTGCATGAAAGAAATCTAAAGCCAGAGGCCCATGGAATAGCCAGTTCGGAGCAGTTTCATTACAGAAAAATCAACTGTAGGTATCTGTTTCTGTAGTGTAGTGGTTATCAAGTTCGCCTCACA
The DNA here is from genome assembly GCF_964204655.1 of Triturus cristatus. NCBI lineage: Eukaryota > Metazoa > Chordata > Amphibia > Caudata > Salamandridae > Triturus > Triturus cristatus. The sequence goes on along the minus strand of NC_140591.1, from coordinate 738,114,935 downwards.
CGCGAAAGGTCCCCGGTTCGAAACCGGGCAGAAACAGTTGTTATATTGTGTTGGCTACAATGTTGATAGGTGCCGTTTTGCCATGGAATTGTCCAAGCCCTGAAGATTATTTCATGCAATCTCGTTCCAAGAAAGGGAATTCTCTCAAAACACTAAAGTAATCGGCGTGTGGATGTATCTGTTGGTTCTCAGACCTTGCTTTCAAAAGAGCCCTGCAATCGGTTCACTGCTCACCTAGAACAAGCATTAACATGGAGAATTGTTGGCACCAACAGGAATCTTATTTTAGTGGAGTGTTTCTGGCTTTGAGTGCAGAGGCCCTCGGCTCAATTCCAAGATGATCCTTCTCAAGGTGATGATACAAATGCATTGTCACCTTTACGTTTAATGTCAGAATCATTTATTTCCAGTTGGTGGTGTAAGAATGTTTGCAACAGTATGGCGATTTTTCCTAGCCATGCATGAATGAAAGCATATCACTCGCCTTTAGGTGTTTTTCTAATACATTGATATTTGCATCTTCCTTCCTAGCCTGCATGTTTGACTATCTTACAGGCTGCATGTAATAAGTATCACATCAGGGCCCTTCTTCTACTCAATTCACAACTGTTCTATCACGACATAGATAAGAAAGCTGCATCTGCTTTTGTTGTGTAGTGGTAATCAGGTTTACCTGACGTGTGAAAGCCCCATGCTTTGAAAGTACACAGTAACAAAGAAACCGATGACTTTTATAATAAGGTGTCATGTGTGTCTCTTACTTTGCACAAAAAGTGCCAGAGATGACTTCATTTGCAGTCACTTGAAAAGTAGGGATTCTCCAATAAATGGTAAATGGTTGAAACAAATCTGAAGAAATGCATGACATACCTGTGTGTGTGTGTGTATGCATGTATGTATATATAGGGAGAGAGAGAGCGTCAATATAAACAGACTTTATTTCAATCAAGCTGTCTTTTCTATCCTTCAGTAGCAGAATGTTCTGATCATCAGCGCTCCAGAATGTAGTGTTTTCTTGGCAAGCATCACATATTGTGATGTGTTAGCTAAAAGTTCCATATCCTAGAGACTGATATATTCCTCTGTACTTGTACCTTGGGGATTCATCAAAACCTGGCATCATAAGCAGCTTTCTACTGCCACAGACTGGACAGCGAAACAATTTAAAATATCCCAGAAAAAGAAAATAAGCATGCTTAATCAGAGCTTTCTGGACAGGAAGGACATTTGAGCAAGTGAGGAATAAGCACTGCTTTTGTTAATTTGCATAGGCAGAATAGAGACTTCTGGGAAAAGGCCGAAATTACAGTCACAGAAAATGGCTGCATCTATAGAGAACGCTAAGAAGTGTTGGCAGCTTTTCCTCTGACCCTGACCACTTTTACAAGCAATCCTATGATAGTCAGCAGGACCCACCCTAAAAAGGAAGGGGCATCCACTTGGACCCTTTCCACCTTTTCTAAATCTCGCCTGATTGAGCACTGATTGAGCAGATAAGCACATGTCATTCTCATTTCAGAAAGGTATTGGTTAGCTTGCTGCTAGCAGCTCAGTTATGTTATGATGTTAGAGGCTATGCAAGGAATGCTTTAGTCCAGCGATATGCAGTTTTTATTGCGCCTTGCATTCAGCAGGAAGATCTTTAGCTTGAATCTGTGGCCTAGGTATTCACCTTGGTATTTCTTTTGGCACAAAGTGAAGGAGTATTTAAGAGAAAATGCACAATGTGTTTCTTATGTTGTTATGAACAACTTGTTACTCTTTCTCATTAAGCTTCAGCCACTGAAGAAATATATAAATAAGGGCTGACTTCCTGTAAGACGTGTCCAAAGCTGGGACGGAATAAAAGGAGACACTTGTAAATGATAGTGCTATCGTTTGAGAAAGGGTAAGTTGAGACTGACTTTCATGCGTATTCACAGACCAAGCATCATAAAGATACCAGCATGATCTTCATTGCGGGCTTAGAGCCGGTATTAGCTTTTGAGAGGTAAGAGGATTTTGAGGGCTCGTTGGTCTAGGGGTATGATTCTCGCTTTGGGTGCGAGAGGTCCCGGGTTCAAATCCCGGACGAGCCCTTTTCTTGGTACTCTTTTCAAGTTGTTTTGAAGTTTGCGTTTCAAAACCAACATCAATTTTTTCTTTGCAGTAGTGGATAATTCTTTGCTAGAGTCTCATGCTTCAGCCCTGCCCAGTCTGAGCTAATACCAAACATCTGGTCTTGCATGGCATGTACGAGCGTTCAGCTAGGGATGTCGGGCAGGTTGCATGAAAGAAATCTAAAGCCAGAGGCCCATGGAATAGCCAGTTCGGAGCAGTTTCATTACAGAAAAATCAACTGTAGGTATCTGTTTCTGTAGTGTAGTGGTTATCAAGTTCGCCTCACACGCGAAAGGTCCCCGGTTCGAAACCGGGCAGAAACAGTTGTTATATTGTGTTGGCTACAATGTTGATAGGTGCCGTTTTGCCATGGAATTGTCCAAGCCCTGAAGATTATTTCATGCAATCTCGTTCCAAGAAAGGGAATTCTCTCAAAACACTAAAGTAATCGGCGTGTGGATGTATCTGTTGGTTCTCAGACCTTGCTTTCAAAAGAGCCCTGCAATCGGTTCACTGCTCACCTAGAACAAGCATTAACATGGAGAATTGTTGGCACCAACAGGAATCTTATTTTAGTGGAGTGTTTCTGGCTTTGAGTGCAGAGGCCCTCGGCTCAATTCCAAGATGATCCTTCTCAAGGTGATGATACAAATGCATTGTCACCTTTACGTTTAATGTCAGAATCATTTATTTCCAGTTGGTGGTGTAAGAATGTTTGCAACAGTATGGCGATTTTTCCTAGCCATGCATGAATGAAAGCATATCACTCGCCTTTAGGTGTTTTTCTAATACATTGATATTTGCATCTTCCTTCCTAGCCTGCATGTTTGACTATCTTACAGGCTGCATGTAATAAGTATCACATCAGGGCCCTTCTTCTACTCAATTCACAACTGTTCTATCACGACATAGATAAGAAAGCTGCATCTGCTTTTGTTGTGTAGTGGTAATCAGGTTTACCTGACGTGTGAAAGCCCCATGCTTTGAAAGTACACAGTAACAAAGAAACCGATGACTTTTATAAAAAGGTGTCATGTGCGTCTCTTACTTTGCACAAAAAGTGCCAGAGATGACTTCATTTGCAGTCACTTGAAAAGTAGGGATTCTCCAATAAATGGTAAATGGTTGAAACAAATCTGAAGAAATGCATGACATACCTGTGTGTGTGTGTGTACGCATGTATGTATATATAGGGAGAGAGAGAGCGTCAATATAAACAGACTTTATTTCAATCAAGCTGTCTTTTCTATCCTTCAGGAGCAGAATGTTCTGATCATCAGCGCTCCAGAATGTAGTGTTTTCTTGGCAAGCATCACATATTGTGATGTGTTAGCTAAAAGTTCCATATCCTAGAGACTGATATATTCCTCTGTACTTGTACCTTGGGGATTCATCAAAACCTGGCATCATAAGCAGCTTTCTACTGCCACAGACTGGACAGCGAAACAATTTAAAATATCCCAGAAAAAGAAAATAAGCATGCTTAATCAGAGCTTTCTGGACAGGAAGGACCTTTGAGCAAGTGAGGAATAAGCACTGCTTTTGTTAATTTGCATAGGCAGAATAGAGACTTCTGGGAAAAGGCCGAAATTACAGTCACAGAAAATGGCTGCATCTATAGAGAACGCTAAGAAGTGTTGGCAGCTTTTCCTCTGACCCTGGCCACTTTTACAAGCAATCCTATGATAGTCAGCAGGACCCACCCTAAAAAGGAAGGGGCATCCACTTGGACCCTTTCCACCTTTTCTAAATCTCGCCTGATCGAGCACTGATTGAGCAGATAAGCACATGTCATTCTCATTTCAGAAAGGTATTGGTTAGCTTGCTGCTAGCAGCTCAGTTATGTTATGATGTTAGAGGCTATGCAAGGAATGCTTTAGTCCAGCGATATGCAGTTTTTATTGCGCCTTGCATTCAGCAGGAAGATCTTTAGCTTGAATCTGTGGCCTAGGTATTCACCTTGGTATTTCTTTTGGCACAAAGTGAAGGAGTATTTAAGAGAAAATGCACAATGTGTTTCTTATGTTGTTATGAACAACTTGTTACTCTTTCTCATTAAGCTTCAGCCACTGAAGAAATATATAAATAAGGGCTGACTTCCTGTAAGACGTGTCCAAAGCTGGGACGGAATAAAAGGAGACACTTGTAAATGATAGTGCTATCGTTTGAGAAAGGGTAAGTTGAGACTGACTTTCATGCGTATTCACAGACCAAGCATCATAAAGATACCAGCATGATCTTCATTGCGGGCTTAGAGCCGGTATTAGCTTTTGAGAGGTAAGAGGATTTTGAGGGCTCGTTGGTCTAGGGGTATGATTCTCGCTTTGGGTGCGAGAGGTCCCGGGTTCAAATCCCGGACGAGCCCTTTTCTTGGTACTCTTTTCAAGTTGTTTTGAAGTTTGCGTTTCAAAACCAACATCAATTTTTTCTTTGCAGTAGTGGATAATTCTTTGCTAGAGTCTCATGCTTCAGCCCTGCCCAGTCTGAGCTAATACCAAACATCTGGTCTTGCATGGCATGTACGAGCGTTCAGCTAGGGATGTCGGGCAGGTTGCATGAAAGAAATCTAAAGCCAGAGGCCCATGGAATAGCCAGTTCGGAGCAGTTTCATTACAGAAAAATCAACTGTAGGTATCTGTTTCTGTAGTGTAGTGGTTATCACGTTCGCCTCACACGCGAAAGGTCCCCGGTTCGAAACCGGGCAGAAACAGTTGTTATATTGTGTTGGCTACAATGTTGATAGGTGCCGTTTTGCCATGGAATTGTCCAAGCCCTGAAGATTATTTCATGCAATCTCGTTCCAAGAAAGGGAATTCTCTCAAAACACTAAAGTAATCGGCGTGTGGATGTATCTGTTGGTTCTCAGACCTTGCTTTCAAAAGAGCCCTGCAATCGGTTCACTGCTCACCTAGAACAAGCATTAACATGGAGAATTGTTGGCACCAACAGGAATCTTATTTTAGTGGAGTGTTTCTGGCTTTGAGTGCAGAGGCCCTCGGCTCAATTCCAAGATGATCCTTCTCAAGGTGATGATACAAATGCATTGTCACCTTTACGTTTAATGTCAGAATCATTTATTTCCAGTTGGTGGTGTAAGAATGTTTGCAACAGTATGGCGATTTTTCCTAGCCATGCATGAATGAAAGCATATCACTCGCCTTTAGGTGTTTTTCTAATACATTGATATTTGCATCTTCCTTCCTAGCCTGCATGTTTGACTATCTTACAGGCTGCATGTAATAAGTATCACATCAGGGCCCTTCTTCTACTCAATTCACAACTGTTCTATCACGACATAGATAAGAAAGCTGCATCTGCTTTTGTTGTGTAGTGGTAATCAGGTTTACCTGACGTGTGAAAGCCCCATGCTTTGAAAGTACACAGTAACAAAGAAACCGATGACTTTTATAATAAGGTGTCATGTGTGTCTCTTACTTTGCACAAAAAGTGCCAGAGATGACTTCATTTGCAGTCACTTGAAAAGTAGGGATTCTCCAATAAATGGTAAATGGTTGAAACAAATCTGAAGAAATGCATGACATACCTGTGTGTGTGTGTGTATGCATGTATGTATATATAGGGAGAGAGAGAGCGTCAATATAAACAGACTTTATTTCAATCAAGCTGTCTTTTCTATCCTTCAGGAGTAGAATGTTCTGATCATCAGCGCTCCAGAATGTAGTGTTTTCTTGGCAAGCATCACATATTGTGATGTGTTAGCTAAAAGTTCCATATCCTAGAGACTGATATATTCCTCTGTACTTGTACCTTGGGGATTCATCAAAACCTGGCATCATAAGCAGCTTTCTACTGCCACAGACTGGACAGCGAAACAATTTAAAATATCCCAGAAAAAGAAAATAAGCATGCTTAATCAGAGCTTTCTGGACAGGAAGGACATTTGAGCAAGTGAGGAATAAGCACTGCTTTTGTTAATTTGCATAGGCAGAATAGAGACTTCTGGGAAAAGGCCGAAATTACAGTCACAGAAAATGGCTGCATCTATAGAGAACGCTAAGAAGTGTTGGCAGCTTTTCCTCTGACCCTGGCCACTTTTACAAGCAATCCTATGATAGTCAGCAGGACCCACCCTAAAAAGGAAGGGGCATCCACTTGGACCCTTTCCACCTTTTCTAAATCTCGCCTGATCGAGCCTGATTGAGCACTGATTGAGCAGATAAGCACATGTCATTCTCATTTCAGAAAGGTATTGGTTAGCTTGCTGCTAGCAGCTCAGTTATGTTATGATGTTAGAGGCTATGCAAGGAATGCTTTAGTCCAGCGATATGCAGTTTTTATTGCGCCTTGCATTCAGCAGGAAGATCTTTAGCTTGAATCTGTGGCCTAGGTATTCACCTTGGTATTTCTTTTGGCACAAAGTGAAGGAGTATTTAAGAGAAAATGCACAATGTGTTTCTTATGTTGTTATGAACAACTTGTTACTCTTTCTCATTAAGCTTCAGCCACTGAAGAAATATATAAATAAGGGCTGACTTCCTGTAAGACGTGTCCAAAGCTGGGACGGAATAAAAGGAGACACTTGTAAATGATAGTGCTATCGTTTGAGAAAGGGTAAGTTGAGACTGACTTTCATGCGTATTCACAGACCAAGCATCATAAAGATACCAGCATGATCTTCATTGCGGGCTTAGAGCCGGTATTAGCTTTTGAGAGGTAAGAGGATTTTGAGGGCTCGTTGGTCTAGGGGTATGATTCTCGCTTTGGGTGCGAGAGGTCCCGGGTTCAAATCCCGGACGAGCCCTTTTCTTGGTACTCTTTTCAAGTTGTTTTGAAGTTTGCGTTTCAAAACCAACATCAATTTTTTCTTTGCAGTAGTGGATAATTCTTTGCTAGAGTCTCATGCTTCAGCCCTGCCCAGTCTGAGCTAATACCAAACATCTGGTCTTGCATGGCATGTACGAGCGTTCAGCTAGGGATGTCGGGCAGGTTGCATGAAAGAAATCTAAAGCCAGAGGCCCATGGAATAGCCAGTTCGGAGCAGTTTCATTACAGAAAAATCAACTGTAGGTATCTGTTTCTGTAGTGTAGTGGTTATCACGTTCGCCTCACACGCGAAAGGTCCCCGGTTCGAAACCGGGCAGAAACAGTTGTTATATTGTGTTGGCTACAATGTTGATAGGTGCCGTTTTGCCATGGAATTGTCCAAGCCCTGAAGATTATTTCATGCAATCTCGTTCCAAGAAAGGGAATTCTCTCAAAACACTAAAGTAATCGGCGTGTGGATGTATCTGTTGGTTCTCAGACCTTGCTTTCAAAAGAGCCCTGCAATCGGTTCACTGCTCACCTAGAACAAGCATTAACATGGAGAATTGTTGGCACCAACAGGAATCTTATTTTAGTGGAGTGTTTCTGGCTTTGAGTGCAGAGGCCCTCGGCTCAATTCCAAGATGATCCTTCTCAAGGTGATGATACAAATGCATTGTCACCTTTACGTTTAATGTCAGAATCATTTATTTCCAGTTGGTGGTGTAAGAATGTTTGCAACAGTATGGCGATTTTTCCTAGCCATGCATGAATGAAAGCATATCACTCGCCTTTAGGTGTTTTTCTAATACATTGATATTTGCATCTTCCTTCTTAGCCTGCATGTTTGACTATCTTACAGGCTGCATGTAATAAGTATCACATCAGGGCCCTTCTTCTACTCAATTCACAACTGTTCTATCACGACATAGATAAGAAAGCTGCATCTGCTTTTGTTGTGTAGTGGTAATCAGGTTTACCTGACGTGTGAAAGCCCCATGCTTTGAAAGTACACAGTAACAAAGAAACCGATGACTTTTATAAAAAGGTGTCATGTGTGTCTCTTACTTTGCACAAAAAGTGCCAGAGATGGCTTCATTTGCAGTCACTTGAAAAGTAGGGATTCTCCAATAAATGGTAAATGGTTTAAACAAATCTGAAGAAATGCATGACATACCTGTGTGTGTGTGTGTACGCATGTATGTATATATAGGGAGAGAGAGAGCGTCAATATAAACAGACTTTATTTCAATCAAGCTGTCTTTTCTATCCTTCAGGAGCAGAATGTTCTGATCATCAGCGCTCCAGAATGTAGTGTTTTCTTGGCAAGCATCACATATTGTGATGTGTTAGCTAAAAGTTCCATATCCTAGAGACTGATATATTCCTCTGTACTTGTACCTTGGGGATTCATCAAAACCTGGCATCATAAGCAGCTTTCTACTGCCACAGACTGGACAGCGAAACAATTTAAAATATCCCAGAAAAAGAAAATAAGCATGCTTAATCAGAGCTTTCTGGACAGGAAGGACATTTGAGCAAGTGAGGAATAAGCACTGCTTTTGTTAATTTGCATAGGCAGAATAGAGACTTCTGGGAAAAGGCCGAAATTACAGTCACAGAAAATGGCTGCATCTATAGAGAACGCTAAGAAGTGTTGGCAGCTTTTCCTCTGACCCTGACCACTTTTACAAGCAATCCTATGATAGTCAGCAGGACCCACCCTAAAAAGGAAGGGGCATCCACTTGGACCCTTTCCACCTTTTCTAAATCTCGCCTGATTGAGCACTGATTGAGCAGATAAGCACATGTCATTCTCATTTCAGAAAGGTATTGGTTAGCTTGCTGCTAGCAGCTCAGTTATGTTATGATGTTAGAGGCTATGCAAGGAATGCTTTAGTCCAGCGATATGCAGTTTTTATTGCGCCTTGCATTCAGCAGGAAGATCTTTAGCTTGAATCTGTGGCCTAGGTATTCACCTTGGTATTTCTTTTGGCACAAAGTGAAGGAGTATTTAAGAGAAAATGCACAATGTGTTTCTTATGTTGTTATGAACAACTTGTTACTCTTTCTCATTAAGCTTCAGCCACTGAAGAAATATATAAATAAGGGCTGACTTCCTGTAAGACGTGTCCAAAGCTGGGACGGAATAAAAGGAGACACTTGTAAATGATAGTGCTATCGTTTGAGAAAGGGTAAGTTGAGACTGACTTTCATGCGTATTCACAGACCAAGCATCATAAAGATACCAGCATGATCTTCATTGCGGGCTTAGAGCCGGTATTAGCTTTTGAGAGGTAAGAGGATTTTGAGGGCTCGTTGGTCTAGGGGTATGATTCTCGCTTTGGGTGCGAGAGGTCCCGGGTTCAAATCCCGGACGAGCCCTTTTCTTGGTACTCTTTTCAAGTTGTTTTGAAGTTTGCGTTTCAAAACCAACATCAATTTTTTCTTTGCAGTAGTGGATAATTCTTTGCTAGAGTCTCATGCTTCAGCCCTGCCCAGTCTGAGCTAATACCAAACATCTGGTCTTGCATGGCATGTACGAGCGTTCAGCTAGGGATGTCGGGCAGGTTGCATGAAAGAAATCTAAAGCCAGAGGCCCATGGAATAGCCAGTTCGGAGCAGTTTCATTACAGAAAAATCAACTGTAGGTATCTGTTTCTGTAGTGTAGTGGTTATCACGTTCGCCTCACACGCGAAAGGTCCCCGGTTCGAAACCGGGCAGAAACAGTTGTTATATTGTGTTGGCTACAATGTTGATAGGTGCCGTTTTGCCATGGAATTGTCCAAGCCCTGAAGATTATTTCATGCAATCTCGTTCCAAGAAAGGGAATTCTCTCAAAACACTAAAGTAATCGGCGTGTGGATGTATCTGTTGGTTCTCAGACCTTGCTTTCAAAAGAGCCCTGCAATCGGTTCACTGCTCACCTAGAACAAGCATTAACATGGAGAATTGTTGGCACCAACAGGAATCTTATTTTAGTGGAGTGTTTCTGGCTTTGAGTGCAGAGGCCCTCGGCTCAATTCCAAGATGATCCTTCTCAAGGTGATGATACAAATGCATTGTCACCTTTACGTTTAATGTCAGAATCATTTATTTCCAGTTGGTGGTGTAAGAATGTTTGCAACAGTATGGCGATTTTTCCTAGCCATGCATGAATGAAAGCATATCACTCGCCTTTAGGTGTTTTTCTAATACATTGATATTTGCATCTTCCTTCCTAGCCTGCATGTTTGACTATCTTACAGGCTGCATGTAATAAGTATCACATCAGGGCCCTTCTTCTACTCAATTCACAACTGTTCTATCACGACATAGATAAGAAAGCTGCATCTGCTTTTGTTGTGTAGTGGTAATCAGGTTTACCTGACGTGTGAAAGCCCCATGCTTTGAAAGTACACAGTAACAAAGAAACCGATGACTTTTATAAAAAGGTGTCATGTGCGTCTCTTACTTTGCACAAAAAGTGCCAGAGATGACTTCATTTGCAGTCACTTGAAAAGTAGGGATTCTCCAATAAATGGTAAATGGTTGAAACAAATCTGAAGAAATGCATGACATACCTGTGTGTGTGTGTGTACGCATGTATGTATATATAGGGAGAGAGAGAGCGTCAATATAAACAGACTTTATTTCAATCAAGCTGTCTTTTCTATCCTTCAGGAGCAGAATGTTCTGATCATCAGCGCTCCAGAATGTAGTGTTTTCTTGGCAAGCATCACATATTGTGATGTGTTAGCTAAAAGTTCCATATCCTAGAGACTGATATATTCCTCTGTACTTGTACCTTGGGGATTCATCAAAACCTGGCATCATAAGCAGCTTTCTACTGCCACAGACTGGACAGCGAAACAATTTAAAATATCCCAGAAAAAGAAAATAAGCATGCTTAATCAGAGCTTTCTGGACAGGAAGGACCTTTGAGCAAGTGAGGAATAAGCACTGCTTTTGTTAATTTGCATAGGCAGAATAGAGACTTCTGGGAAAAGGCCGAAATTACAGTCACAGAAAATGGCTGCATCTATAGAGAACGCTAAGAAGTGTTGGCAGCTTTTCCTCTGACCCTGACCACTTTTACAAGCAATCCTATGATAGTCAGCAGGACCCACCCTAAAAAGGAAGGGGCATCCACTTGGACCCTTTCCACCTTTTCTAAATCTCGCCTGATTGAGCACTGATTGAGCAGATAAGCACATGTCATTCTCATTTCAGAAAGGTATTGGTTAGCTTGCTGCTAGCAGCTCAGTTATGTTATGATGTTAGAGGCTATGCAAGGAATGCTTTAGTCCAGCGATATGCAGTTTTTATTGCGCCTTGCCTTCACCAGGAAGATCTTTAGCTTGAATCTGTGGCCTAGGTATTCACCTTGGTATTTCTTTTGGCACAAAGTGAAGGAGTATTTGAGAGAAAATGCACAATGTGTTTCTTATGTTGTTATGAACAACTTGTTACTCTTTCTCATTAAGCTTCAGCCACTGAAGAAATATATAAATAAGGGCTGACTTCCTGTAAGACGTGTCCAAAGCTGGGACGGAATAAAAGGAGACACTTGTAAATGATAGTGCTATCGTTTGAGAAAGGGTAAGTTGAGACTGACTTTCATGCGTATTCACAGACCAAGCATCATAAAGATACCAGCATGATCTTCATTGCGGGCTTAGAGCCGGTATTAGCTTTTGAGAGGTAAGAGGATTTTGAGGGCTCGTTGGTCTAGGGGCATGATTCTCGCTTTGGGTGCGAGAGGTCCCGGGTTCAAATCCCGGACGAGCCCTTTTCTTGGTACTCTTTTCAAGTTGTTTTGAAGTTTGCGTTTCAAAACCAACATCAATTTTTTCTTTGCAGTAGTGGATAATTCTTTGCTAGAGTCTCATGCTTCAGCCCTGCCCAGTCTGAGCTAATACCAAACATCTGGTCTTGCATGGCATGTACGAGCGTTCAGCTAGGGATGTCGGGCAGGTTGCATGAAAGAAATCTAAAGCCAGAGGCCCATGGAATAGCCAGTTCGGAGCAGTTTCATTACAGAAAAATCAACTGTAGGTATCTGTTTCTGTAGTGTAGTGGTTATCACGTTCGCCTCACACGCGAAAGGTCCCCGGTTCGAAACCGGGCAGAAACAGTTGTTATATTGTGTTGGCTACAATGTTGATAGGTGCCGTTTTGCCATGGAATTGTCCAAGCCCTGAAGATTATTTCATGCAATCTCGTTCCAAGAAAGGGAATTCTCTCAAAACACTAAAGTAATCGGCGTGTGGATGTATCTGTTGGTTCTCAGACCTTGCTTTCAAAAGAGCCCTGCAATCGGTTCACTGCTCACCTAGAACAAGCATTAACATGGAGAATTGTTGGCACCAACAGGAATCTTATTTTAGTGGAGTGTTTCTGGCTTTGAGTGCAGAGGCCCTCGGCTCAATTCCAAGATGATCCTTCTCAAGGTGATGATACAAATGCATTGTCACCTTTACGTTTAATGTCAGAATCATTTATTTCCAGTTGGTGGTGTAAGAATGTTTGCAACAGTATGGCGATTTTTCCTAGCCATGCATGAATGAAAGCATATCACTCGCCTTTAGGTGTTTTTCTAATACATTGATATTTGCATCTTCCTTCTTAGCCTGCATGTTTGACTATCTTACAGGCTGCATGTAATAAGTATCACATCAGGGCCCTTCTTCTACTCAATTCACAACTGTTCTATCACGACATAGATAAGAAAGCTGCATCTGCTTTTGTTGTGTAGTGGTAATCAGGTTTACCTGACGTGTGAAAGCCCCATGCTTTGAAAGTACACAGTAACAAAGAAACCGATGACTTTTATAAAAAGGTGTCATGTGTGTCTCTTACTTTGCACAAAAAGTGCCAGAGATGGCTTCATTTGCAGTCACTTGAAAAGTAGGGATTCTCCAATAAATGGTAAATGGTTTAAACAAATCTGAAGAAATGCATGACATACCTGTGTGTGTGTGTGTACGCATGTATGTATATATAGGGAGAGAGAGAGCGTCAATATAAACAGACTTTATTTCAATCAAGCTGTCTTTTCTATCCTTCAGGAGCAGAATGTTCTGATCATCAGCGCTCCAGAATGTAGTGTTTTCTTGGCAAGCATCACATATTGTGATGTGTTAGCTAAAAGTTCCATATCCTAGAGACTGATATATTCCTCTGTACTTGTACCTTGGGGATTCATCAAAACCTGGCATCATAAGCAGCTTTCTACTGCCACAGACTGGACAGCGAAACAATTTAAAATATCCCAGAAAAAGAAAATAAGCATGCTTAATCAGAGCTTTCTGGACAGGAAGGACATTTGAGCAAGTGAGGAATAAGCACTGCTTTTGTTAATTTGCATAGGCAGAATAGAGACTTCTGGGAAAAGGCCGAAATTACAGTCACAGAAAATGGCTGCATCTATAGAGAACGCTAAGAAGTGTTGGCAGCTTTTCCTCTGACCCTGACCACTTTTACAAGCAATCCTATGATAGTCAGCAGGACCCACCCTAAAAAGGAAGGGGCATCCACTTGGACCCTTTCCACCTTTTCTAAATCTCGCCTGATTGAGCACTGATTGAGCAGATAAGCACATGTCATTCTCATTTCAGAAAGGTATTGGTTAGCTTGCTGCTAGCAGCTCAGTTATGTTATGATGTTAGAGGCTATGCAAGGAATGCTTTAGTCCAGCGATATGCAGTTTTTATTGCGCCTTGCATTCAGCAGGAAGATCTTTAGCTTGAATCTGTGGCCTAGGTATTCACCTTGGTATTTCTTTTGGCACAAAGTGAAGGAGTATTTGAGAGAAAATGCACAATGTGTTTCTTATGTTGTTATGAACAACTTGTTACTCTTTCTCATTAAGCTTCAGCCACTGCAGAAAAATATAAATAAGGGCTGACTTCCTGTAAGACGTGTCCAAAGCTGGGACGGAATAAAAGGAGACACTTGTAAATGATAGTGCTATCGTTTGAGAAAGGGTAAGTTGAGACTGACTTTCATGCGTTTTCACAGACCAAGCATCATAAAGATACCAGCATGATCTTCATTGCGGGCTTAGAGCCGGTATTAGCTTTTGAGAGGTAAGAGGATTTTGAGGGCTCGTTGGTCTAGGGGTATGATTCTCGCTTTGGGTGCGTGAGGTCCCGGGTTCAAATCCCGGACGAGCCCTTTTCTTGGTACTCTTTTCAAGTTGTTTTGAAGTTTGCGTTTCAAAACCAACATCAATTTTTTCTTTGCAGTAGTGGATAATTCTTTGCTAGAGTCTCATGCTTCAGCCCTGCCCAGTCTGAGCTAATACCAAACATCTGGTCTTGCATGGCATGTACGAGCGTTCAGCTAGGGATGTCGGGCAGGTTGCATGAAAGAAATCTAAAGCCAGAGGCCCATGGAATAGCCAGTTCGGAGCAGTTTCATTACAGAAAAATCAACTGTAGGTATCTGTTTCTGTAGTGTAGTGGTTATCAAGTTCGCCTCACACGCGAAAGGTCCCCGGTTCGAAACCGGGCAGAAACAGTTGTTATATTGTGTTGGCTACAATGTTGATAGGTGCCGTTTTGCCATGGAATTGTCCAAGCCCTGAAGATTATTTCATGCAATCTCGTTCCAAGAAAGGGAATTCTCTCAAAACACTAAAGTAATCGGCGTGTGGATGTATCTGTTGGTTCTCAGACCTTGCTTTCAAAAGAGCCCTGCAATCGGTTCACTGCTCACCTAGAACAAGCATTAACATGGAGAATTGTTGGCACCAACAGGAATCTTATTTTAGTGGAGTGTTTCTGGCTTTGAGTGCAGAGGCCCTCGGCTCAATTCCAAGATGATCCTTCTCAAGGTGATGATACAAATGCATTGTCACCTTTACGTTTAATGTCAGAATCATTTATTTCCAGTTGGTGGTGTAAGAATGTTTGCAACAGTATGGCGATTTTTCCTAGCCATGCATGAATGAAAGCATATCACTCGCCTTTAGGTGTTTTTCTAATACATTGATATTTGCATCTTCCTTCCTAGCCTGCATGTTTGACTATCTTACAGGCTGCATGTAATAAGTATCACATCAGGGCCCTTCTTCTACTCAATTCACAACTGTTCTATCACGACATAGATAAGAAAGCTGCATCTGCTTTTGTTGTGTAGTGGTAATCAGGTTTACCTGACGTGTGAAAGCCCCATACTTTGAAAGTACACAGTAACAAAGAAACCGATGACTTTTATAATAAGGTGTCATGTGTGTCTCTTACTTTGCACAAAAAGTGCCAGAGATGACTTCATTTGCAGTCACTTGAAAAGTAGGGATTCTCCAATAAATGGTAAATGGTTGAAACAAATCTGAAGAAATGCATGACATACCTGTGTGTGTGTGTGTATGCATGTATGTATATATAGGGAGAGAGAGAGCGTCAATATAAACAGACTTTATTTCAATCAAGCTGTCTTTTCTATCCTTCAGGAGTAGAATGTTCTGATCATCAGCGCTCCAGAATGTAGTGTTTTCTTGGCAAGCATCACATATTGTGATGTGTTAGCTAAAAGTTCCATATCCTAGAGACTGATATATTCCTCTGTACTTGTACCTTGGGGATTCATCAAAACCTGGCATCATAAGCAGCTTTCTACTGCCACAGACTGGACAGCGAAACAATTTAAAATATCCCAGAAAAAGAAAATAAGCATGCTTAATCAGAGCTTTCTGGACAGGAAGGACATTTGAGCAAGTGAGGAATAAGCACTGCTTTTGTTAATTTGCATAGGCAGAATAGAGACTTCTGGGAAAAGGCCGAAATTACAGTCACAGAAAATGGCTGCATCTATAGAGAACGCTAAGAAGTGTTGGCAGCTTTTCCTCTGACCCTGGCCACTTTTACAAGCAATCCTATGATAGTCAGCAGGACCCACCCTAAAAAGGAAGGGGCATCCACTTGGACCCTTTCCACCTTTTCTAAATCTCGCCTGATTGAGCACTGATTGAGCAGATAAGCACATGTCATTCTCATTTCAGAAAGGTATTGGTTAGCTTGCTGCTAGCAGCTCAGTTATGTTATGATGTTAGAGGCTATGCAAGGAATGCTTTAGTCCAGCGATATGCAGTTTTTATTGCGCCTTGCATTCAGCAGGAAGATCTTTAGCTTGAATCTGTGGCCTAGGTATTCACCTTGGTATTTCTTTTGGCACAAAGTGAAGGAGTATTTAAGAGAAAATGCACAATGTGTTTCTTATGTTGTTATGAACAACTTGTTACTCTTTCTCATTAAGCTTCAGCCACTGAAGAAATATATAAATAAGGGCTGACTTCCTGTAAGACGTGTCCAAAGCTGGGACGGAATAAAAGGAGACACTTGTAAATGATAGTGCTATCGTTTGAGAAAGGGTAAGTTGAGACTGACTTTCATGCGTATTCACAGACCAAGCATCATAAAGATACCAGCATGATCTTCATTGCGGGCTTAGAGCCGGTATTAGCTTTTGAGAGGTAAGAGGATTTTGAGGGCTCGTTGGTCTAGGGGTATGATTCTCGCTTTGGGTGCGAGAGGTCCCGGGTTCAAATCCCGGACGAGCCCTTTTCTTGGTACTCTTTTCAAGTTGTTTTGAAGTTTGCGTTTCAAAACCAACATCAATTTTTTCTTTGCAGTAGTGGATAATTCTTTGCTAGAGTCTCATGCTTCAGCCCTGCCCAGTCTGAGCTAATACCAAACATCTGGTCTTGCATGGCATGTACGAGCGTTCAGCTAGGGATGTCGGGCAGGTTGCATGAAAGAAATCTAAAGCCAGAGGCCCATGGAATAGCCAGTTCGGAGCAGTTTCATTACAGAAAAATCAACTGTAGGTATCTGTTTCTGTAGTGTAGTGGTTATCACGTTCGCCTCACACGCGAAAGGTCCCCGGTTCGAAACCGGGCAGAAACAGTTGTTATATTGTGTTGGCTACAATGTTGATAGGTGCCGTTTTGCCATGGAATTGTCCAAGCCCTGAAGATTATTTCATGCAATCTCGTTCCAAGAAAGGGAATTCTCTCAAAACACTAAAGTAATCGGCGTGTGGATGTATCTGTTGGTTCTCAGACCTTGCTTTCAAAAGAGCCCTGCAATCGGTTCACTGCTCACCTAGAACAAGCATTAACATGGAGAATTGTTGGCACCAACAGGAATCTTATTTTAGTGGAGTGTTTCTGGCTTTGAGTGCAGAGGCCCTCGGCTCAATTCCAAGATGATCCTTCTCAAGGTGATGATACAAATGCATTGTCACCTTTACGTTTAATGTCAGAATCATTTATTTCCAGTTGGTGGTGTAAGAATGTTTGCAACAGTATGGCGATTTTTCCTAGCCATGCATGAATGAAAGCATATCACTCGCCTTTAGGTGTTTTTCTAATACATTGATATTTGCATCTTCCTTCCTAGCCTGCATGTTTGACTATCTTACAGGCTGCATGTAATAAGTATCACATCAGGGCCCTTCTTCTACTCAATTCACAACTGTTCTATCACGACATAGATAAGAAAGCTGCATCTGCTTTTGTTGTGTAGTGGTAATCAGGTTTACCTGACGTGTGAAAGCCCCATGCTTTGAAAGTACACAGTAACAAAGAAACCGATGACTTTTATAAAAAGGTGTCATGTGCGTCTCTTACTTTGCACAAAAAGTGCCAGAGATGACTTCATTTGCAGTCACTTGAAAAGTAGGGATTCTCCAATAAATGGTAAATGGTTGAAACAAATCTGAAGAAATGCATGACATACCTGTGTGTGTGTGTGTACGCATGTATGTATATATAGGGAGAGAGAGAGCGTCAATATAAACAGACTTTATTTCAATCAAGCTGTCTTTTCTATCCTTCAGGAGCAGAATGTTCTGATCATCAGCGCTCCAGAATGTAGTGTTTTCTTGGCAAGCATCACATATTGTGATGTGTTAGCTAAAAGTTCCATATCCTAGAGACTGATATATTCCTCTGTACTTGTACCTTGGGGATTCATCAAAACCTGGCATCATAAGCAGCTTTCTACTGCCACAGACTGGACAGCGAAACAATTTAAAATATCCCAGAAAAAGAAAATAAGCATGCTTAATCAGAGCTTTCTGGACAGGAAGGACCTTTGAGCAAGTGAGGAATAAGCACTGCTTTTGTTAATTTGCATAGGCAGAATAGAGACTTCTGGGAAAAGGCCGAAATTACAGTCACAGAAAATGGCTGCATCTATAGAGAACGCTAAGAAGTGTTGGCAGCTTTTCCTCTGACCCTGACCACTTTTACAAGCAATCCTATGATAGTCAGCAGGACCCACCCTAAAAAGGAAGGGGCATCCACTTGGACCCTTTCCACCTTTTCTAAATCTCGCCTGATTGAGCACTGATTGAGCAGATAAGCACATGTCATTCTCATTTCAGAAAGGTATTGGTTAGCTTGCTGCTAGCAGCTCAGTTATGTTATGATGTTAGAGGCTATGCAAGGAATGCTTTAGTCCAGCGATATGCAGTTTTTATTGCGCCTTGCCTTCACCAGGAAGATCTTTAGCTTGAATCTGTGGCCTAGGTATTCACCTTGGTATTTCTTTTGGCACAAAGTGAAGGAGTATTTGAGAGAAAATGCACAATGTGTTTCTTATGTTGTTATGAACAACTTGTTACTCTTTCTCATTAAGCTTCAGCCACTGCAGAAATATATAAATAAGGGCTGACTTCCTGTAAGACGTGTCCAAAGCTGGGACGGAATAAAAGGAGACACTTGTAAATGATAGTGCTATCGTTTGAGAAAGGGTAAGTTGAGACTGACTTTCATGCGTATTCACAGACCAAGCATCATAAAGATACCAGCATGATCTTCATTGCGGGCTTAGAGCCGGTATTAGCTTTTGAGAGGTAAGAGGATTTTGAGGGCTCGTTGGTCTAGGGGTATGATTCTCGCTTTGGGTGCGAGAGGTCCCGGGTTCAAATCCCGGACGAGCCCTTTTCTTGGTACTCTTTTCAAGTTGTTTTGAAGTTTGCGTTTCAAAACCAACATCAATTTTTTCTTTGCAGTAGTGGATAATTCTTTGCTAGAGTCTCATGCTTCAGCCCTGCCCAGTCTGAGCTAATACCAAACATCTGGTCTTGCATGGCATGTACGAGCGTTCAGCTAGGGATGTCGGGCAGGTTGCATGAAAGAAATCTAAAGCCAGAGGCCCATGGAATAGCCAGTTCGGAGCAGTTTCATTACAGAAAAATCAACTGTAGGTATCTGTTTCTGTAGTGTAGTGGTTATCAAGTTCGCCTCACACGCGAAAGGTCCCCGGTTCGAAACCGGGCAGAAACAGTTGTTATATTGTGTTGGCTACAATGTTGATAGGTGCCGTTTTGCCATGGAATTGTCCAAGCCCTGAAGATTATTTCATGCAATCTCGTTCCAAGAAAGGGAATTCTCTCAAAACACTAAAGTAATCGGCGTGTGGATGTATCTGTTGGTTCTCAGACCTTGCTTTCAAAAGAGCCCTGCAATCGGTTCACTGCTCACCTAGAACAAGCATTAACATGGAGAATTGTTGGCACCAACAGGAATCTTATTTTAGTGGAGTGTTTCTGGCTTTGAGTGCAGAGGCCCTCGGCTCAATTCCAAGATGATCCTTCTCAAGGTGATGATACAAATGCATTGTCACCTTTACGTTTAATGTCAGAATCATTTATTTCCAGTTGGTGGTGTAAGAATGTTTGCAACAGTATGGCGATTTTTCCTAGCCATGCATGAATGAAAGCATATCACTCGCCTTTAGGTGTTTTTCTAATACATTGATATTTGCATCTTCCTTCCTAGCCTGCATGTTTGACTATCTTACAGGCTGCATGTAATAAGTATCACATCAGGGCCCTTCTTCTACTCAATTCACAACTGTTCTATCACGACATAGATAAGAAAGCTGCATCTGCTTTTGTTGTGTAGTGGTAATCAGGTTTACCTGACGTGTGAAAGCCCCATGCTTTGAAAGTACACAGTAACAAAGAAACCGATGACTTTTATAATAAGGTGTCATGTGTGTCTCTTACTTTGCACAAAAAGTGCCAGAGATGACTTCATTTGCAGTCACTTGAAAAGTAGGGATTCTCCAATAAATGGTAAATGGTTGAAACAAATCTGAAGAAATGCATGACATACCTGTGTGTGTGTGTGTATGCATGTATGTATATATAGGGAGAGAGAGAGCGTCAATATAAACAGACTTTATTTCAATCAAGCTGTCTTTTCTATCCTTCAGTAGCAGAATGTTCTGATCATCAGCGCTCCAGAATGTAGTGTTTTCTTGGCAAGCATCACATATTGTGATGTGTTAGCTAAAAGTTCCATATCCTAGAGACTGATATATTCCTCTGTACTTGTACCTTGGGGATTCATCAAAACCTGGCATCATAAGCAGCTTTCTACTGCCACAGACTGGACAGCGAAACAATTTAAAATATCCCAGAAAAAGAAAATAAGCATGCTTAATCAGAGCTTTCTGGACAGGAAGGACATTTGAGCAAGTGAGGAATAAGCACTGCTTTTGTTAATTTGCATAGGCAGAATAGAGACTTCTGGGAAAAGGCCGAAATTACAGTCACAGAAAATGGCTGCATCTATAGAGAACGCTAAGAAGTGTTGGCAGCTTTTCCTCTGACCCTGACCACTTTTACAAGCAATCCTATGATAGTCAGCAGGACCCACCCTAAAAAGGAAGGGGCATCCACTTGGACCCTTTCCACCTTTTCTAAATCTCGCCTGATTGAGCACTGATTGAGCAGATAAGCACATGTCATTCTCATTTCAGAAAGGTATTGGTTAGCTTGCTGCTAGCAGCTCAGTTATGTTATGATGTTAGAGGCTATGCAAGGAATGCTTTAGTCCAGCGATATGCAGTTTTTATTGCGCCTTGCATTCAGCAGGAAGATCTTTAGCTTGAATCTGTGGCCTAGGTATTCACCTTGGTATTTCTTTTGGCACAAAGTGAAGGAGTATTTAAGAGAAAATGCACAATGTGTTTCTTATGTTGTTATGAACAACTTGTTACTCTTTCTCATTAAGCTTCAGCCACTGAAGAAATATATAAATAAGGGCTGACTTCCTGTAAGACGTGTCCAAAGCTGGGACGGAATAAAAGGAGACACTTGTAAATGATAGTGCTATCGTTTGAGAAAGGGTAAGTTGAGACTGACTTTCATGCGTATTCACAGACCAAGCATCATAAAGATACCAGCATGATCTTCATTGCGGGCTTAGAGCCGGTATTAGCTTTTGAGAGGTAAGAGGATTTTGAGGGCTCGTTGGTCTAGGGGTATGATTCTCGCTTTGGGTGCGAGAGGTCCCGGGTTCAAATCCCGGACGAGCCCTTTTCTTGGTACTCTTTTCAAGTTGTTTTGAAGTTTGCGTTTCAAAACCAACATCAATTTTTTCTTTGCAGTAGTGGATAATTCTTTGCTAGAGTCTCATGCTTCAGCCCTGCCCAGTCTGAGCTAATACCAAACATCTGGTCTTGCATGGCATGTACGAGCGTTCAGCTAGGGATGTCGGGCAGGTTGCATGAAAGAAATCTAAAGCCAGAGGCCCATGGAATAGCCAGTTCGGAGCAGTTTCATTACAGAAAAATCAACTGTAGGTATCTGTTTCTGTAGTGTAGTGGTTATCAAGTTCGCCTCACACGCGAAAGGTCCCCGGTTCGAAACCGGGCAGAAACAGTTGTTATATTGTGTTGGCTACAATGTTGATAGGTGCCGTTTTGCCATGGAATTGTCCAAGCCCTGAAGATTATTTCATGCAATCTCGTTCCAAGAAAGGGAATTCTCTCAAAACACTAAAGTAATCGGCGTGTGGATGTATCTGTTGGTTCTCAGACCTTGCTTTCAAAAGAGCCCTGCAATCGGTTCACTGCTCACCTAGAACAAGCATTAACATGGAGAATTGTTGGCACCAACAGGAATCTTATTTTAGTGGAGTGTTTCTGGCTTTGAGTGCAGAGGCCCTCGGCTCAATTCCAAGATGATCCTTCTCAAGGTGATGATACAAATGCATTGTCACCTTTACGTTTAATGTCAGAATCATTTATTTCCAGTTGGTGGTGTAAGAATGTTTGCAACAGTATGGCGATTTTTCCTAGCCATGCATGAATGAAAGCATATCACTCGCCTTTAGGTGTTTTTCTAATACATTGATATTTGCATCTTCCTTCCTAGCCTGCATGTTTGACTATCTTACAGGCTGCATGTAATAAGTATCACATCAGGGCCCTTCTTCTACTCAATTCACAACTGTTCTATCACGACATAGATAAGAAAGCTGCATCTGCTTTTGTTGTGTAGTGGTAATCAGGTTTACCTGACGTGTGAAAGCCCCATGCTTTGAAAGTACACAGTAACAAAGAAACCGATGACTTTTATAAAAAGGTGTCATGTGCGTCTCTTACTTTGCACAAAAAGTGCCAGAGATGACTTCATTTGCAGTCACTTGAAAAGTAGGGATTCTCCAATAAATGGTAAATGGTTGAAACAAATCTGAAGAAATGCATGACATACCTGTGTGTGTGTGTGTACGCATGTATGTATATATAGGGAGAGAGAGAGCGTCAATATAAACAGACTTTATTTCAATCAAGCTGTCTTTTCTATCCTTCAGGAGCAGAATGTTCTGATCATCAGCGCTCCAGAATGTAGTGTTTTCTTGGCAAGCATCACATATTGTGATGTGTTAGCTAAAAGTTCCATATCCTAGAGACTGATATATTCCTCTGTACTTGTACCTTGGGGATTCATCAAAACCTGGCATCATAAGCAGCTTTCTACTGCCACAGACTGGACAGCGAAACAATTTAAAATATCCCAGAAAAAGAAAATAAGCATGCTTAATCAGAGCTTTCTGGACAGGAAGGACCTTTGAGCAAGTGAGGAATAAGCACTGCTTTTGTTAATTTGCATAGGCAGAATAGAGACTTCTGGGAAAAGGCCGAAATTACAGTCACAGAAAATGGCTGCATCTATAGAGAACGCTAAGAAGTGTTGGCAGCTTTTCCTCTGACCCTGACCACTTTTACAAGCAATCCTATGATAGTCAGCAGGACCCACCCTAAAAAGGAAGGGGCATCCACTTGGACCCTTTCCACCTTTTCTAAATCTCGCCTGATTGAGCACTGATTGAGCAGATAAGCACATGTCATTCTCATTTCAGAAAGGTATTGGTTAGCTTGCTGCTAGCAGCTCAGTTATGTTATGATGTTAGAGGCTATGCAAGGAATGCTTTAGTCCAGCGATATGCAGTTTTTATTGCGCCTTGCATTCAGCAGGAAGATCTTTAGCTTGAATCTGTGGCCTAGGTATTCACCTTGGTATTTCTTTTGGCACAAAGTGAAGGAGTATTTGAGAGAAAATGCACAATGTGTTTCTTATGTTGTTATGAACAACTTGTTACTCTTTCTCATTAAGCTTCAGCCACTGAAGAAATATATAAATAAGGGCTGACTTCCTGTAAGACGTGTCCAAAGCTGGGACGGAATAAAAGGAGACACTTGTAAATGATAGTGCTATCGTTTGAGAAAGGGTAAGTTGAGACTGACTTTCATGCGTATTCACAGACCAAGCATCATAAAGATACCAGCATGATCTTCATTGCGGGCTTAGAGCCGGTATTAGCTTTTGAGAGGTAAGAGGATTTTGAGGGCTCGTTGGTCTAGGGGTATGATTCTCGCTTTGGGTGCGAGAGGTCCCGGGTTCAAATCCCGGACGAGCCCTTTTCTTGGTACTCTTTTCAAGTTGTTTTGAAGTTTGCGTTTCAAAACCAACATCAATTTTTTCTTTGCAGTAGTGGATAATTCTTTGCTAGAGTCTCATGCTTCAGCCCTGCCCAGTCTGAGCTAATACCAAACATCTGGTCTTGCATGGCATGTACGAGCGTTCAGCTAGGGATGTCGGGCAGGTTGCATGAAAGAAATCTAAAGCCAGAGGCCCATGGAATAGCCAGTTCGGAGCAGTTTCATTACAGAAAAATCAACTGTAGGTATCTGTTTCTGTAGTGTAGTGGTTATCAAGTTCGCCTCACACGCGAAAGGTCCCCGGTTCGAAACCGGGCAGAAACAGTTGTTATATTGTGTTGGCTACAATGTTGATAGGTGCCGTTTTGCCATGGAATTGTCCAAGCCCTGAAGATTATTTCATGCAATCTCGTTCCAAGAAAGGGAATTCTCTCAAAACACTAAAGTAATCGGCGTGTGGATGTATCTGTTGGTTCTCAGACCTTGCTTTCAAAAGAGCCCTGCAATCGGTTCACTGCTCACCTAGAACAAGCATTAACATGGAGAATTGTTGGCACCAACAGGAATCTTATTTTAGTGGAGTGTTTCTGGCTTTGAGTGCAGAGGCCCTCGGCTCAATTCCAAGATGATCCTTCTCAAGGTGATGATACAAATGCATTGTCACCTTTACGTTTAATGTCAGAATCATTTATTTCCAGTTGGTGGTGTAAGAATGTTTGCAACAGTATGGCGATTTTTCCTAGCCATGCATGAATGAAAGCATATCACTCGCCTTTAGGTGTTTTTCTAATACATTGATATTTGCATCTTCCTTCCTAGCCTGCATGTTTGACTATCTTACAGGCTGCATGTAATAAGTATCACATCAGGGCCCTTCTTCTACTCAATTCACAACTGTTCTATCACGACATAGATAAGAAAGCTGCATCTGCTTTTGTTGTGTAGTGGTAATCAGGTTTACCTGACGTGTGAAAGCCCCATGCTTTGAAAGTACACAGTAACAAAGAAACCGATGACTTTTATAAAAAGGTGTCATGTGCGTCTCTTACTTTGCACAAAAAGTGCCAGAGATGACTTCATTTGCAGTCACTTGAAAAGTAGGGATTCTCCAATAAATGGTAAATGGTTGAAACAAATCTGAAGAAATGCATGACATACCTGTGTGTGTGTGTGTACGCATGTATGTATATATAGGGAGAGAGAGAGCGTCAATATAAACAGACTTTATTTCAATCAAGCTGTCTTTTCTATCCTTCAGGAGCAGAATGTTCTGATCATCAGCGCTCCAGAATGTAGTGTTTTCTTGGCAAGCATCACATATTGTGATGTGTTAGCTAAAAGTTCCATATCCTAGAGACTGATATATTCCTCTGTACTTGTACCTTGGGGATTCATCAAAACCTGGCATCATAAGCAGCTTTCTACTGCCACAGACTGGACAGCGAAACAATTTAAAATATCCCAGAAAAAGAAAATAAGCATGCTTAATCAGAGCTTTCTGGACAGGAAGGACCTTTGAGCAAGTGAGGAATAAGCACTGCTTTTGTTAATTTGCATAGGCAGAATAGAGACTTCTGGGAAAAGGCCGAAATTACAGTCACAGAAAATGGCTGCATCTATAGAGAACGCTAAGAAGTGTTGGCAGCTTTTCCTCTGACCCTGGCCACTTTTACAAGCAATCCTATGATAGTCAGCAGGACCCACCCTAAAAAGGAAGGGGCATCCACTTGGACCCTTTCCACCTTTTCTAAATCTCGCCTGATCGAGCACTGATTGAGCAGATAAGCACATGTCATTCTCATTTCAGAAAGGTATTGGTTAGCTTGCTGCTAGCAGCTCAGTTATGTTATGATGTTAGAGGCTATGCAAGGAATGCTTTAGTCCAGCGATATGCAGTTTTTATTGCGCCTTGCATTCAGCAGGAAGATCTTTAGCTTGAATCTGTGGCCTAGGTATTCACCTTGGTATTTCTTTTGGCACAAAGTGAAGGAGTATTTAAGAGAAAATGCACAATGTGTTTCTTATGTTGTTATGAACAACTTGTTACTCTTTCTCATTAAGCTTCAGCCACTGAAGAAATATATAAATAAGGGCTGACTTCCTGTAAGACGTGTCCAAAGCTGGGACGGAATAAAAGGAGACACTTGTAAATGATAGTGCTATCGTTTGAGAAAGGGTAAGTTGAGACTGACTTTCATGCGTATTCACAGACCAAGCATCATAAAGATACCAGCATGATCTTCATTGCGGGCTTAGAGCCGGTATTAGCTTTTGAGAGGTAAGAGGATTTTGAGGGCTCGTTGGTCTAGGGGTATGATTCTCGCTTTGGGTGCGAGAGGTCCCGGGTTCAAATCCCGGACGAGCCCTTTTCTTGGTACTCTTTTCAAGTTGTTTTGAAGTTTGCGTTTCAAAACCAACATCAATTTTTTCTTTGCAGTAGTGGATAATTCTTTGCTAGAGTCTCATGCTTCAGCCCTGCCCAGTCTGAGCTAATACCAAACATCTGGTCTTGCATGGCATGTACGAGCGTTCAGCTAGGGATGTCGGGCAGGTTGCATGAAAGAAATCTAAAGCCAGAGGCCCATGGAATAGCCAGTTCGGAGCAGTTTCATTACAGAAAAATCAACTGTAGGTATCTGTTTCTGTAGTGTAGTGGTTATCACGTTCGCCTCACACGCGAAAGGTCCCCGGTTCGAAACCGGGCAGAAACAGTTGTTATATTGTGTTGGCTACAATGTTGATAGGTGCCGTTTTGCCATGGAATTGTCCAAGCCCTGAAGATTATTTCATGCAATCTCGTTCCAAGAAAGGGAATTCTCTCAAAACACTAAAGTAATCGGCGTGTGGATGTATCTGTTGGTTCTCAGACCTTGCTTTCAAAAGAGCCCTGCAATCGGTTCACTGCTCACCTAGAACAAGCATTAACATGGAGAATTGTTGGCACCAACAGGAATCTTATTTTAGTGGAGTGTTTCTGGCTTTGAGTGCAGAGGCCCTCGGCTCAATTCCAAGATGATCCTTCTCAAGGTGATGATACAAATGCATTGTCACCTTTACGTTTAATGTCAGAATCATTTATTTCCAGTTGGTGGTGTAAGAATGTTTGCAACAGTATGGCGATTTTTCCTAGCCATGCATGAATGAAAGCATATCACTCGCCTTTAGGTGTTTTTCTAATACATTGATATTTGCATCTTCCTTCCTAGCCTGCATGTTTGACTATCTTACAGGCTGCATGTAATAAGTATCACATCAGGGCCCTTCTTCTACTCAATTCACAACTGTTCTATCACGACATAGATAAGAAAGCTGCATCTGCTTTTGTTGTGTAGTGGTAATCAGGTTTACCTGACGTGTGAAAGCCCCATGCTTTGAAAGTACACAGTAACAAAGAAACCGATGACTTTTATAAAAAGGTGTCATGTGCGTCTCTTACTTTGCACAAAAAGTGCCAGAGATGACTTCATTTGCAGTCACTTGAAAAGTAGGGATTCTCCAATAAATGGTAAATGGTTGAAACAAATCTGAAGAAATGCATGACATACCTGTGTGTGTGTGTGTACGCATGTATGTATATATAGGGAGAGAGAGAGCGTCAATATAAACAGACTTTATTTCAATCAAGCTGTCTTTTCTATCCTTCAGGAGCAGAATGTTCTGATCATCAGCGCTCCAGAATGTAGTGTTTTCTTGGCAAGCATCACATATTGTGATGTGTTAGCTAAAAGTTCCATATCCTAGAGACTGATATATTCCTCTGTACTTGTACCTTGGGGATTCATCAAAACCTGGCATCATAAGCAGCTTTCTACTGCCACAGACTGGACAGCGAAACAATTTAAAATATCCCAGAAAAAGAAAATAAGCATGCTTAATCAGAGCTTTCTGGACAGGAAGGACCTTTGAGCAAGTGAGGAATAAGCACTGCTTTTGTTAATTTGCATAGGCAGAATAGAGACTTCTGGGAAAAGGCCGAAATTACAGTCACAGAAAATGGCTGCATCTATAGAGAACGCTAAGAAGTGTTGGCAGCTTTTCCTCTGACCCTGACCACTTTTACAAGCAATCCTATGATAGTCAGCAGGACCCACCCTAAAAAGGAAGGGGCATCCACTTGGACCCTTTCCACCTTTTCTAAATCTCGCCTGATTGAGCACTGATTGAGCAGATAAGCACATGTCATTCTCATTTCAGAAAGGTATTGGTTAGCTTGCTGCTAGCAGCTCAGTTATGTTATGATGTTAGAGGCTATGCAAGGAATGCTTTAGTCCAGCGATATGCAGTTTTTATTGCGCCTTGCCTTCACCAGGAAGATCTTTAGCTTGAATCTGTGGCCTAGGTATTCACCTTGGTATTTCTTTTGGCACAAAGTGAAGGAGTATTTGAGAGAAAATGCACAATGTGTTTCTTATGTTGTTATGAACAACTTGTTACTCTTTCTCATTAAGCTTCAGCCACTGCAGAAATATATAAATAAGGGCTGACTTCCTGTAAGACGTGTCCAAAGCTGGGACGGAATAAAAGGAGACACTTGTAAATGATAGTGCTATCGTTTGAGAAAGGGTAAGTTGAGACTGACTTTCATGCGTATTCACAGACCAAGCATCATAAAGATACCAGCATGATCTTCATTGCGGGCTTAGAGCCGGTATTAGCTTTTGAGAGGTAAGAGGATTTTGAGGGCTCGTTGGTCTAGGGGTATGATTCTCGCTTTGGGTGCGAGAGGTCCCGGGTTCAAATCCCGGACGAGCCCTTTTCTTGGTACTCTTTTCAAGTTGTTTTGAAGTTTGCGTTTCAAAACCAACATCAATTTTTTCTTTGCAGTAGTGGATAATTCTTTGCTAGAGTCTCATGCTTCAGCCCTGCCCAGTCTGAGCTAATACCAAACATCTGGTCTTGCATGGCATGTACGAGCGTTCAGCTAGGGATGTCGGGCAGGTTGCATGAAAGAAATCTAAAGCCAGAGGCCCATGGAATAGCCAGTTCGGAGCAGTTTCATTACAGAAAAATCAACTGTAGGTATCTGTTTCTGTAGTGTAGTGGTTATCAAGTTCGCCTCACACGCGAAAGGTCCCCGGTTCGAAACCGGGCAGAAACAGTTGTTATATTGTGTTGGCTACAATGTTGATAGGTGCCGTTTTGCCATGGAATTGTCCAAGCCCTGAAGATTATTTCATGCAATCTCGTTCCAAGAAAGGGAATTCTCTCAAAACACTAAAGTAATCGGCGTGTGGATGTATCTGTTGGTTCTCAGACCTTGCTTTCAAAAGAGCCCTGCAATCGGTTCACTGCTCACCTAGAACAAGCATTAACATGGAGAATTGTTGGCACCAACAGGAATCTTATTTTAGTGGAGTGTTTCTGGCTTTGAGTGCAGAGGCCCTCGGCTCAATTCCAAGATGATCCTTCTCAAGGTGATGATACAAATGCATTGTCACCTTTACGTTTAATGTCAGAATCATTTATTTCCAGTTGGTGGTGTAAGAATGTTTGCAACAGTATGGCGATTTTTCCTAGCCATGCATGAATGAAAGCATATCACTCGCCTTTAGGTGTTTTTCTAATACATTGATATTTGCATCTTCCTTCCTAGCCTGCATGTTTGACTATCTTACAGGCTGCATGTAATAAGTATCACATCAGGGCCCTTTTTCTACTCAATTCACAACTGTTCTATCACGACATAGATAAGAAAGCTGCATCTGCTTTTGTTGTGTAGTGGTAATCAGGTTTACCTGACGTGTGAAAGCCCCATGCTTTGAAAGTACACAGTAACAAAGAAACCGATGACTTTTATAAAAAGGTGTCATGTGCGTCTCTTACTTTGCACAAAAAGTGCCAGAGATGACTTCATTTGCAGTCACTTGAAAAGTAGGGATTCTCCAATAAATGGTAAATGGTTGAAACAAATCTGAAGAAATGCATGACATACCTGTGTGTGTGTGTGTGTATGCATGTATGTATATATAGGGAGAGAGAGAGCGTCAATATAAACAGACTTTATTTCAATCAAGCTGTCTTTTCTATCCTTCAGGAGCAGAATGTTCTGATCATCAGCGCTCCAGAATGTAGTGTTTTCTTGGCAAGCATCACATATTGTGATGTGTTAGCTAAAAGTTCCATATCCTAGAGACTGATATATTCCTCTGTACTTGTACCTTGGGGATTCATCAAAACCGGGCATCATAAGCAGCTTTCTACTGCCACAGACTGGACAGCGAAACAATTTAAAATATCCCAGAAAAAGAAAATAAGCATGCTTAATCAGAGCTTTCTGGACAGGAAGGACATTTGAGCAAGTGAGGAATAAGCACTGCTTTTGTTAATTTGCATAGGCAGAATAG
Organism: Triturus cristatus; assembly: GCF_964204655.1. Classification (NCBI taxonomy): domain Eukaryota; kingdom Metazoa; phylum Chordata; class Amphibia; order Caudata; family Salamandridae; genus Triturus; species Triturus cristatus. Next base: position 738,084,999 of record NC_140591.1, on the reverse strand, counting down.
AGACTTCTGGGAAAAGGCCGAAATTACAGTCACAGAAAATGGCTGCATCTATAGAGAACGCTAAGAAGTGTTGGCAGCTTTTCCTCTGACCCTGGCCACTTTTACAAGCAATCCTATGATAGTCAGCAGGACCCACCCTAAAAAGGAAGGGGCATCCACTTGGACCCTTTCCACCTTTTCTAAATCTCGCCTGATCGAGCCTGATTGAGCACTGATTGAGCAGATAAGCACATGTCATTCTCATTTCAGAAAGGTATTGGTTAGCTTGCTGCTAGCAGCTCAGTTATGTTATGATGTTAGAGGCTATGCAAGGAATGCTTTAGTCCAGCGATATGCAGTTTTTATTGCGCCTTGCATTCAGCAGGAAGATCTTTAGCTTGAATCTGTGGCCTAGGTATTCACCTTGGTATTTCTTTTGGCACAAAGTGAAGGAGTATTTAAGAGAAAATGCACAATGTGTTTCTTATGTTGTTATGAACAACTTGTTACTCTTTCTCATTAAGCTTCAGCCACTGAAGAAATATATAAATAAGGGCTGACTTCCTGTAAGACGTGTCCAAAGCTGGGACGGAATAAAAGGAGACACTTGTAAATGATAGTGCTATCGTTTGAGAAAGGGTAAGTTGAGACTGACTTTCATGCGTATTCACAGACCAAGCATCATAAAGATACCAGCATGATCTTCATTGCGGGCTTAGAGCCGGTATTAGCTTTTGAGAGGTAAGAGGATTTTGAGGGCTCGTTGGTCTAGGGGTATGATTCTCGCTTTGGGTGCGAGAGGTCCCGGGTTCAAATCCCGGACGAGCCCTTTTCTTGGTACTCTTTTCAAGTTGTTTTGAAGTTTGCGTTTCAAAACCAACATCAATTTTTTCTTTGCAGTAGTGGATAATTCTTTGCTAGAGTCTCATGCTTCAGCCCTGCCCAGTCTGAGCTAATACCAAACATCTGGTCTTGCATGGCATGTACGAGCGTTCAGCTAGGGATGTCGGGCAGGTTGCATGAAAGAAATCTAAAGCCAGAGGCCCATGGAATAGCCAGTTCGGAGCAGTTTCATTACAGAAAAATCAACTGTAGGTATCTGTTTCTGTAGTGTAGTGGTTATCACGTTCGCCTCACACGCGAAAGGTCCCCGGTTCGAAACCGGGCAGAAACAGTTGTTATATTGTGTTGGCTACAATGTTGATAGGTGCCGTTTTGCCATGGAATTGTCCAAGCCCTGAAGATTATTTCATGCAATCTCGTTCCAAGAAAGGGAATTCTCTCAAAACACTAAAGTAATCGGCGTGTGGATGTATCTGTTGGTTCTCAGACCTTGCTTTCAAAAGAGCCCTGCAATCGGTTCACTGCTCACCTAGAACAAGCATTAACATGGAGAATTGTTGGCACCAACAGGAATCTTATTTTAGTGGAGTGTTTCTGGCTTTGAGTGCAGAGGCCCTCGGCTCAATTCCAAGATGATCCTTCTCAAGGTGATGATACAAATGCATTGTCACCTTTACGTTTAATGTCAGAATCATTTATTTCCAGTTGGTGGTGTAAGAATGTTTGCAACAGTATGGCGATTTTTCCTAGCCATGCATGAATGAAAGCATATCACTCGCCTTTAGGTGTTTTTCTAATACATTGATATTTGCATCTTCCTTCCTAGCCTGCATGTTTGACTATCTTACAGGCTGCATGTAATAAGTATCACATCAGGGCCCTTCTTCTACTCAATTCACAACTGTTCTATCACGACATAGATAAGAAAGCTGCATCTGCTTTTGTTGTGTAGTGGTAATCAGGTTTACCTGACGTGTGAAAGCCCCATGCTTTGAAAGTACACAGTAACAAAGAAACCGATGACTTTTATAAAAAGGTGTCATGTGCGTCTCTTACTTTGCACAAAAAGTGCCAGAGATGACTTCATTTGCAGTCACTTGAAAAGTAGGGATTCTCCAATAAATGGTAAATGGTTGAAACAAATCTGAAGAAATGCATGACATACCTGTGTGTGTGTGTGTACGCATGTATGTATATATAGGGAGAGAGAGAGCGTCAATATAAACAGACTTTATTTCAATCAAGCTGTCTTTTCTATCCTTCAGGAGCAGAATGTTCTGATCATCAGCGCTCCAGAATGTAGTGTTTTCTTGGCAAGCATCACATATTGTGATGTGTTAGCTAAAAGTTCCATATCCTACAGACTGATATATTCCTCTGTACTTGTACCTTGGGGATTCATCAAAACCTGGCATCATAAGCAGCTTTCTACTGCCACAGACTGGACAGCGAAACAATTTAAAATATCCCAGAAAAAGAAAATAAGCATGCTTAATCAGAGCTTTCTGGACAGGAAGGACCTTTGAGCAAGTGAGGAATAAGCACTGCTTTTGTTAATTTGCATAGGCAGAATAGAGACTTCTGGGAAAAGGCCGAAATTACAGTCACAGAAAATGGCTGCATCTATAGAGAACGCTAAGAAGTGTTGGCAGCTTTTCCTCTGACCCTGACCACTTTTACAAGCAATCCTATGATAGTCAGCAGGACCCACCCTAAAAAGGAAGGGGCATCCACTTGGACCCTTTCCACCTTTTCTAAATCTCGCCTGATTGAGCACTGATTGAGCAGATAAGCACATGTCATTCTCATTTCAGAAAGGTATTGGTTAGCTTGCTGCTAGCAGCTCAGTTATGTTATGATGTTAGAGGCTATGCAAGGAATGCTTTAGTCCAGCGATATGCAGTTTTTATTGCGCCTTGCCTTCACCAGGAAGATCTTTAGCTTGAATCTGTGGCCTAGGTATTCACCTTGGTATTTCTTTTGGCACAAAGTGAAGGAGTATTTGAGAGAAAATGCACAATGTGTTTCTTATGTTGTTATGAACAACTTGTTACTCTTTCTCATTAAGCTTCAGCCACTGCAGAAATATATAAATAAGGGCTGACTTCCTGTAAGACGTGTCCAAAGCTGGGACGGAATAAAAGGAGACACTTGTAAATGATAGTGCTATCGTTTGAGAAAGGGTAAGTTGAGACTGACTTTCATGCGTATTCACAGACCAAGCATCATAAAGATACCAGCATGATCTTCATTGCGGGCTTAGAGCCGGTATTAGCTTTTGAGAGGTAAGAGGATTTTGAGGGCTCGTTGGTCTAGGGGTATGATTCTCGCTTTGGGTGCGAGAGGTCCCGGGTTCAAATCCCGGACGAGCCCTTTTCTTGGTACTCTTTTCAAGTTGTTTTGAAGTTTGCGTTTCAAAACCAACATCAATTTTTTCTTTGCAGTAGTGGATAATTCTTTGCTAGAGTCTCATGCTTCAGCCCTGCCCAGTCTGAGCTAATACCAAACATCTGGTCTTGCATGGCATGTACGAGCGTTCAGCTAGGGATGTCGGGCAGGTTGCATGAAAGAAATCTAAAGCCAGAGGCCCATGGAATAGCCAGTTCGGAGCAGTTTCATTACAGAAAAATCAACTGTAGGTATCTGTTTCTGTAGTGTAGTGGTTATCAAGTTCGCCTCACACGCGAAAGGTCCCCGGTTCGAAACCGGGCAGAAACAGTTGTTATATTGTGTTGGCTACAATGTTGATAGGTGCCGTTTTGCCATGGAATTGTCCAAGCCCTGAAGATTATTTCATGCAATCTCGTTCCAAGAAAGGGAATTCTCTCAAAACACTAAAGTAATCGGCGTGTGGATGTATCTGTTGGTTCTCAGACCTTGCTTTCAAAAGAGCCCTGCAATCGGTTCACTGCTCACCTAGAACAAGCATTAACATGGAGAATTGTTGGCACCAACAGGAATCTTATTTTAGTGGAGTGTTTCTGGCTTTGAGTGCAGAGGCCCTCGGCTCAATTCCAAGATGATCCTTCTCAAGGTGATGATACAAATGCATTGTCACCTTTACGTTTAATGTCAGAATCATTTATTTCCAGTTGGTGGTGTAAGAATGTTTGCAACAGTATGGCGATTTTTCCTAGCCATGCATGAATGAAAGCATATCACTCGCCTTTAGGTGTTTTTCTAATACATTGATATTTGCATCTTCCTTCCTAGCCTGCATGTTTGACTATCTTACAGGCTGCATGTAATAAGTATCACATCAGGGCCCTTCTTCTACTCAATTCACAACTGTTCTATCACGACATAGATAAGAAAGCTGCATCTGCTTTTGTTGTGTAGTGGTAATCAGGTTTACCTGACGTGTGAAAGCCCCATGCTTTGAAAGTACACAGTAACAAAGAAACCGATGACTTTTATAATAAGGTGTCATGTGTGTCTCTTACTTTGCACAAAAAGTGCCAGAGATGACTTCATTTGCAGTCACTTGAAAAGTAGGGATTCTCCAATAAATGGTAAATGGTTGAAACAAATCTGAAGAAATGCATGACATACCTGTGTGTGTGTGTGTATGCATGTATGTATATATAGGGAGAGAGAGAGCGTCAATATAAACAGACTTTATTTCAATCAAGCTGTCTTTTCTATCCTTCAGGAGCAGAATGTTCTGATCATCAGCGCTCCAGAATGTAGTGTTTTCTTGGCAAGCATCACATATTGTGATGTGTTAGCTAAAAGTTCCATATCCTAGAGACTGATATATTCCTCTGTACTTGTACCTTGGGGATTCATCAAAACCGGGCATCATAAGCAGCTTTCTACTGCCACAGACTGGACAGCGAAACAATTTAAAATATCCCAGAAAAAGAAAATAAGCATGCTTAATCAGAGCTTTCTGGACAGGAAGGACATTTGAGCAAGTGAGGAATAAGCACTGCTTTTGTTAATTTGCATAGGCAGAATAGAGACTTCTGGGAAAAGGCCGAAATTACAGTCACAGAAAATGGCTGCATCTATAGAGAACGCTAAGAAGTGTTGGCAGCTTTTCCTCTGACCCTGGCCACTTTTACAAGCAATCCTATGATAGTCAGCAGGACCCACCCTAAAAAGGAAGGGGCATCCACTTGGACCCTTTCCACCTTTTCTAAATCTCGCCTGATCGAGCCTGATTGAGCACTGATTGAGCAGATAAGCACATATCATTCTCATTTCAGAAAGGTATTGGTTAGCTTGCTGCTAGCAGCTCAGTTATGTTATGATGTTAGAGGCTATGCAAGGAATGCTTTAGTCCAGCGATATGCAGTTTTTATTGCGCCTTGCATTCAGCAGGAAGATCTTTAGCTTGAATCTGTGGCCTAGGTATTCACCTTGGTATTTCTTTTGGCACAAAGTGAAGGAGTATTTAAGAGAAAATGCACAATGTGTTTCTTATGTTGTTATGAACAACTTGTTACTCTTTCTCATTAAGCTTCAGCCACTGAAGAAATATATAAATAAGGGCTGACTTCCTGTAAGACGTGTCCAAAGCTGGGACGGAATAAAAGGAGACACTTGTAAATGATAGTGCTATCGTTTGAGAAAGGGTAAGTTGAGACTGACTTTCATGCGTATTCACAGACCAAGCATCATAAAGATACCAGCATGATCTTCATTGCGGGCTTAGAGCCGGTATTAGCTTTTGAGAGGTAAGAGGATTTTGAGGGCTCGTTGGTCTAGGGGTATGATTCTCGCTTTGGGTGCGAGAGGTCCCGGGTTCAAATCCCGGACGAGCCCTTTTCTTGGTACTCTTTTCAAGTTGTTTTGAAGTTTGCGTTTCAAAACCAACATCAATTTTTTCTTTGCAGTAGTGGATAATTCTTTGCTAGAGTCTCATGCTTCAGCCCTGCCCAGTCTGAGCTAATACCAAACATCTGGTCTTGCATGGCATGTACGAGCGTTCAGCTAGGGATGTCGGGCAGGTTGCATGAAAGAAATCTAAAGCCAGAGGCCCATGGAATAGCCAGTTCGGAGCAGTTTCATTACAGAAAAATCAACTGTAGGTATCTGTTTCTGTAGTGTAGTGGTTATCAAGTTCGCCTCACACGCGAAAGGTCCCCGGTTCGAAACCGGGCAGAAACAGTTGTTATATTGTGTTGGCTACAATGTTGATAGGTGCCGTTTTGCCATGGAATTGTCCAAGCCCTGAAGATTATTTCATGCAATCTCGTTCCAAGAAAGGGAATTCTCTCAAAACACTAAAGTAATCGGCGTGTGGATGTATCTGTTGGTTCTCAGACCTTGCTTTCAAAAGAGCCCTGCAATCGGTTCACTGCTCACCTAGAACAAGCATTAACATGGAGAATTGTTGGCACCAACAGGAATCTTATTTTAGTGGAGTGTTTCTGGCTTTGAGTGCAGAGGCCCTCGGCTCAATTCCAAGATGATCCTTCTCAAGGTGATGATACAAATGCATTGTCACCTTTACGTTTAATGTCAGAATCATTTATTTCCAGTTGGTGGTGTAAGAATGTTTGCAACAGTATGGCGATTTTTCCTAGCCATGCATGAATGAAAGCATATCACTCGCCTTTAGGTGTTTTTCTAATACATTGATATTTGCATCTTCCTTCCTAGCCTGCATGTTTGACTATCTTACAGGCTGCATGTAATAAGTATCACATCAGGGCCCTTCTTCTACTCAATTCACAACTGTTCTATCACGACATAGATAAGAAAGCTGCATCTGCTTTTGTTGTGTAGTGGTAATCAGGTTTACCTGACGTGTGAAAGCCCCATGCTTTGAAAGTACACAGTAACAAAGAAACCGATGACTTTTATAAAAAGGTGTCATGTGCGTCTCTTACTTTGCACAAAAAGTGCCAGAGATGACTTCATTTGCAGTCACTTGAAAAGTAGGGATTCTCCAATAAATGGTAAATGGTTGAAACAAATCTGAAGAAATGCATGACATACCTGTGTGTGTGTGTGTACGCATGTATGTATATATAGGGAGAGAGAGAGCGTCAATATAAACAGACTTTATTTCAATCAAGCTGTCTTTTCTATCCTTCAGGAGCAGAATGTTCTGATCATCAGCGCTCCAGAATGTAGTGTTTTCTTGGCAAGCATCACATATTGTGATGTGTTAGCTAAAAGTTCCATATCCTAGAGACTGATATATTCCTCTGTACTTGTACCTTGGGGATTCATCAAAACCTGGCATCATAAGCAGCTTTCTACTGCCACAGACTGGACAGCGAAACAATTTAAAATATCCCAGAAAAAGAAAATAAGCATGCTTAATCAGAGCTTTCTGGACAGGAAGGACCTTTGAGCAAGTGAGGAATAAGCACTGCTTTTGTTAATTTGCATAGGCAGAATAGAGACTTCTGGGAAAAGGCCGAAATTACAGTCACAGAAAATGGCTGCATCTATAGAGAACGCTAAGAAGTGTTGGCAGCTTTTCCTCTGACCCTGGCCACTTTTACAAGCAATCCTATGATAGTCAGCAGGACCCACCCTAAAAAGGAAGGGGCATCCACTTGGACCCTTTCCACCTTTTCTAAATCTCGCCTGATCGAGCACTGATTGAGCAGATAAGCACATGTCATTCTCATTTCAGAAAGGTATTGGTTAGCTTGCTGCTAGCAGCTCAGTTATGTTATGATGTTAGAGGCTATGCAAGGAATGCTTTAGTCCAGCGATATGCAGTTTTTATTGCGCCTTGCATTCAGCAGGAAGATCTTTAGCTTGAATCTGTGGCCTAGGTATTCACCTTGGTATTTCTTTTGGCACAAAGTGAAGGAGTATTTAAGAGAAAATGCACAATGTGTTTCTTATGTTGTTATGAACAACTTGTTACTCTTTCTCATTAAGCTTCAGCCACTGAAGAAATATATAAATAAGGGCTGACTTCCTGTAAGACGTGTCCAAAGCTGGGACGGAATAAAAGGAGACACTTGTAAATGATAGTGCTATCGTTTGAGAAAGGGTAAGTTGAGACTGACTTTCATGCGTATTCACAGACCAAGCATCATAAAGATACCAGCATGATCTTCATTGCGGGCTTAGAGCCGGTATTAGCTTTTGAGAGGTAAGAGGATTTTGAGGGCTCGTTGGTCTAGGGGTATGATTCTCGCTTTGGGTGCGAGAGGTCCCGGGTTCAAATCCCGGACGAGCCCTTTTCTTGGTACTCTTTTCAAGTTGTTTTGAAGTTTGCGTTTCAAAACCAACATCAATTTTTTCTTTGCAGTAGTGGATAATTCTTTGCTAGAGTCTCATGCTTCAGCCCTGCCCAGTCTGAGCTAATACCAAACATCTGGTCTTGCATGGCATGTACGAGCGTTCAGCTAGGGATGTCGGGCAGGTTGCATGAAAGAAATCTAAAGCCAGAGGCCCATGGAATAGCCAGTTCGGAGCAGTTTCATTACAGAAAAATCAACTGTAGGTATCTGTTTCTGTAGTGTAGTGGTTATCACGTTCGCCTCACACGCGAAAGGTCCCCGGTTCGAAACCGGGCAGAAACAGTTGTTATATTGTGTTGGCTACAATGTTGATAGGTGCCGTTTTGCCATGGAATTGTCCAAGCCCTGAAGATTATTTCATGCAATCTCGTTCCAAGAAAGGGAATTCTCTCAAAACACTAAAGTAATCGGCGTGTGGATGTATCTGTTGGTTCTCAGACCTTGCTTTCAAAAGAGCCCTGCAATCGGTTCACTGCTCACCTAGAACAAGCATTAACATGGAGAATTGTTGGCACCAACAGGAATCTTATTTTAGTGGAGTGTTTCTGGCTTTGAGTGCAGAGGCCCTCGGCTCAATTCCAAGATGATCCTTCTCAAGGTGATGATACAAATGCATTGTCACCTTTACGTTTAATGTCAGAATCATTTATTTCCAGTTGGTGGTGTAAGAATGTTTGCAACAGTATGGCGATTTTTCCTAGCCATGCATGAATGAAAGCATATCACTCGCCTTTAGGTGTTTTTCTAATACATTGATATTTGCATCTTCCTTCCTAGCCTGCATGTTTGACTATCTTACAGGCTGCATGTAATAAGTATCACATCAGGGCCCTTCTTCTACTCAATTCACAACTGTTCTATCACGACATAGATAAGAAAGCTGCATCTGCTTTTGTTGTGTAGTGGTAATCAGGTTTACCTGACGTGTGAAAGCCCCATGCTTTGAAAGTACACAGTAACAAAGAAACCGATGACTTTTATAAAAAGGTGTCATGTGCGTCTCTTACTTTGCACAAAAAGTGCCAGAGATGACTTCATTTGCAGTCACTTGAAAAGTAGGGATTCTCCAATAAATGGTAAATGGTTGAAACAAATCTGAAGAAATGCATGACATACCTGTGTGTGTGTGTGTACGCATGTATGTATATATAGGGAGAGAGAGAGCGTCAATATAAACAGACTTTATTTCAATCAAGCTGTCTTTTCTATCCTTCAGGAGCAGAATGTTCTGATCATCAGCGCTCCAGAATGTAGTGTTTTCTTGGCAAGCATCACATATTGTGATGTGTTAGCTAAAAGTTCCATATCCTAGAGACTGATATATTCCTCTGTACTTGTACCTTGGGGATTCATCAAAACCTGGCATCATAAGCAGCTTTCTACTGCCACAGACTGGACAGCGAAACAATTTAAAATATCCCAGAAAAAGAAAATAAGCATGCTTAATCAGAGCTTTCTGGACAGGAAGGACCTTTGAGCAAGTGAGGAATAAGCACTGCTTTTGTTAATTTGCATAGGCAGAATAGAGACTTCTGGGAAAAGGCCGAAATTACAGTCACAGAAAATGGCTGCATCTATAGAGAACGCTAAGAAGTGTTGGCAGCTTTTCCTCTGACCCTGACCACTTTTACAAGCAATCCTATGATAGTCAGCAGGACCCACCCTAAAAAGGAAGGGGCATCCACTTGGACCCTTTCCACCTTTTCTAAATCTCGCCTGATTGAGCACTGATTGAGCAGATAAGCACATGTCATTCTCATTTCAGAAAGGTATTGGTTAGCTTGCTGCTAGCAGCTCAGTTATGTTATGATGTTAGAGGCTATGCAAGGAATGCTTTAGTCCAGCGATATGCAGTTTTTATTGCGCCTTGCCTTCACCAGGAAGATCTTTAGCTTGAATCTGTGGCCTAGGTATTCACCTTGGTATTTCTTTTGGCACAAAGTGAAGGAGTATTTGAGAGAAAATGCACAATGTGTTTCTTATGTTGTTATGAACAACTTGTTACTCTTTCTCATTAAGCTTCAGCCACTGCAGAAATATATAAATAAGGGCTGACTTCCTGTAAGACGTGTCCAAAGCTGGGACGGAATAAAAGGAGACACTTGTAAATGATAGTGCTATCGTTTGAGAAAGGGTAAGTTGAGACTGACTTTCATGCGTATTCACAGACCAAGCATCATAAAGATACCAGCATGATCTTCATTGCGGGCTTAGAGCCGGTATTAGCTTTTGAGAGGTAAGAGGATTTTGAGGGCTCGTTGGTCTAGGGGTATGATTCTCGCTTTGGGTGCGAGAGGTCCCGGGTTCAAATCCCGGACGAGCCCTTTTCTTGGTACTCTTTTCAAGTTGTTTTGAAGTTTGCGTTTCAAAACCAACATCAATTTTTTCTTTGCAGTAGTGGATAATTCTTTGCTAGAGTCTCATGCTTCAGCCCTGCCCAGTCTGAGCTAATACCAAACATCTGGTCTTGCATGGCATGTACGAGCGTTCAGCTAGGGATGTCGGGCAGGTTGCATGAAAGAAATCTAAAGCCAGAGGCCCATGGAATAGCCAGTTCGGAGCAGTTTCATTACAGAAAAATCAACTGTAGGTATCTGTTTCTGTAGTGTAGTGGTTATCAAGTTCGCCTCACACGCGAAAGGTCCCCGGTTCGAAACCGGGCAGAAACAGTTGTTATATTGTGTTGGCTACAATGTTGATAGGTGCCGTTTTGCCATGGAATTGTCCAAGCCCTGAAGATTATTTCATGCAATCTCGTTCCAAGAAAGGGAATTCTCTCAAAACACTAAAGTAATCGGCGTGTGGATGTATCTGTTGGTTCTCAGACCTTGCTTTCAAAAGAGCCCTGCAATCGGTTCACTGCTCACCTAGAACAAGCATTAACATGGAGAATTGTTGGCACCAACAGGAATCTTATTTTAGTGGAGTGTTTCTGGCTTTGAGTGCAGAGGCCCTCGGCTCATTTCCAAGATGATCCTTCTCAAGGTGATGATACAAATGCATTGTCACCTTTACGTTTAATGTCAGAATCATTTATTTCCAGTTGGTGGTGTAAGAATGTTTGCAACAGTATGGCGATTTTTCCTAGCCATGCATGAATGAAAGCATATCACTCGCCTTTAGGTGTTTTTCTAATACATTGATATTTGCATCTTCCTTCCTAGCCTGCATGTTTGACTATCTTACAGGCTGCATGTAATAAGTATCACATCAGGGCCCTTTTTCTACTCAATTCACAACTGTTCTATCACGACATAGATAAGAAAGCTGCATCTGCTTTTGTTGTGTAGTGGTAATCAGGTTTACCTGACGTGTGAAAGCCCCATGCTTTGAAAGTACACAGTAACAAAGAAACCGATGACTTTTATAAAAAGGTGTCATGTGCGTCTCTTACTTTGCACAAAAAGTGCCAGAGATGACTTCATTTGCAGTCACTTGAAAAGTAGGGATTCTCCAATAAATGGTAAATGGTTGAAACAAATCTGAAGAAATGCATGACATACCTGTGTGTGTGTGTGTGTATGCATGTATGTATATATAGGGAGAGAGAGAGCGTCAATATAAACAGACTTTATTTCAATCAAGCTGTCTTTTCTATCCTTCAGGAGCAGAATGTTCTGATCATCAGCGCTCCAGAATGTAGTGTTTTCTTGGCAAGCATCACATATTGTGATGCGTTAGCTAAAAGTTCCATATCCTAGAGACTGATATATTCCTCTGTACTTGTACCTTGGGGATTCATCAAAACCGGGCATCATAAGCAGCTTTCTACTGCCACAGACTGGACAGCGAAACAATTTAAAATATCCCAGAAAAAGAAAATAAGCATGCTTAATCAGAGCTTTCTGGACAGGAAGGACATTTGAGCAAGTGAGGAATAAGCACTGCTTTTGTTAATTTGCATAGGCAGAATAGAGACTTCTGGGAAAAGGCCGAAATTACAGTCACAGAAAATGGCTGCATCTATAGAGAACGCTAAGAAGTGTTGGCAGCTTTTCCTCTGACCCTGGCCACTTTTACAAGCAATCCTATGATAGTCAGCAGGACCCACCCTAAAAAGGAAGGGGCATCCACTTGGACCCTTTCCACCTTTTCTAAATCTCGCCTGATCGAGCCTGATTGAGCACTGATTGAGCAGATAAGCACATGTCATTCTCATTTCAGAAAGGTATTGGTTAGCTTGCTGCTAGCAGCTCAGTTATGTTATGATGTTAGAGGCTATGCAAGGAATGCTTTAGTCCAGCGATATGCAGTTTTTATTGCGCCTTGCATTCAGCAGGAAGATCTTTAGCTTGAATCTGTGGCCTAGGTATTCACCTTGGTATTTCTTTTGGCACAAAGTGAAGGAGTATTTAAGAGAAAATGCACAATGTGTTTCTTATGTTGTTATGAACAACTTGTTACTCTTTCTCATTAAGCTTCAGCCACTGAAGAAATATATAAATAAGGGCTGACTTCCTGTAAGACGTGTCCAAAGCTGGGACGGAATAAAAGGAGACACTTGTAAATGATAGTGCTATCGTTTGAGAAAGGGTAAGTTGAGACTGACTTTCATGCATATTCACAGACCAAGCATCATAAAGATACCAGCATGATCTTCATTGCGGGCTTAGAGCCGGTATTAGCTTTTGAGAGGTAAGAGGATTTTGAGGGCTCGTTGGTCTAGGGGTATGATTCTCGCTTTGGGTGCGAGAGGTCCCGGGTTCAAATCCCGGACGAGCCCTTTTCTTGGTACTCTTTTCAAGTTGTTTTGAAGTTTGCGTTTCAAAACCAACATCAATTTTTTCTTTGCAGTAGTGGATAATTCTTTGCTAGAGTCTCATGCTTCAGCCCTGCCCAGTCTGAGCTAATACCAAACATCTGGTCTTGCATGGCATGTACGAGCGTTCAGCTAGGGATGTCGGGCAGGTTGCATGAAAGAAATCTAAAGCCAGAGGCCCATGGAATAGCCAGTTCGGAGCAGTTTCATTACAGAAAAATCAACTGTAGGTATCTGTTTCTGTAGTGTAGTGGTTATCACGTTCGCCTCACACGCGAAAGGTCCCCGGTTCGAAACCGGGCAGAAACAGTTGTTATATTGTGTTGGCTACAATGTTGATAGGTGCCGTTTTGCCATGGAATTGTCCAAGCCCTGAAGATTATTTCATGCAATCTCGTTCCAAGAAAGGGAATTCTCTCAAAACACTAAAGTAATCGGCGTGTGGATGTATCTGTTGGTTCTCAGACCTTGCTTTCAAAAGAGCCCTGCAATCGGTTCACTGCTCACCTAGAACAAGCATTAACATGGAGAATTGTTGGCACCAACAGGAATCTTATTTTAGTGGAGTGTTTCTGGCTTTGAGTGCAGAGGCCCTCGGCTCAATTCCAAGATGATCCTTCTCAAGGTGATGATACAAATGCATTGTCACCTTTACGTTTAATGTCAGAATCATTTATTTCCAGTTGGTGGTGTAAGAATGTTTGCAACAGTATGGCGATTTTTCCTAGCCATGCATGAATGAAAGCATATCACTCGCCTTTAGGTGTTTTTCTAATACATTGATATTTGCATCTTCCTTCCTAGCCTGCATGTTTGACTATCTTACAGGCTGCATGTAATAAGTATCACATCAGGGCCCTTCTTCTACTCAATTCACAACTGTTCTATCACGACATAGATAAGAAAGCTGCATCTGCTTTTGTTGTGTAGTGGTAATCAGGTTTACCTGACGTGTGAAAGCCCCATGCTTTGAAAGTACACAGTAACAAAGAAACCGATGACTTTTATAAAAAGGTGTCATGTGCGTCTCTTACTTTGCACAAAAAGTGCCAGAGATGACTTCATTTGCAGTCACTTGAAAAGTAGGGATTCTCCAATAAATGGTAAATGGTTGAAACAAATCTGAAGAAATGCATGACATACCTGTGTGTGTGTGTGTACGCATGTATGTATATATAGGGAGAGAGAGAGCGTCAATATAAACAGACTTTATTTCAATCAAGCTGTCTTTTCTATCCTTCAGGAGCAGAATGTTCTGATCATCAGCGCTCCAGAATGTAGTGTTTTCTTGGCAAGCATCACATATTGTGATGTGTTAGCTAAAAGTTCCATATCCTACAGACTGATATATTCCTCTGTACTTGTACCTTGGGGATTCATCAAAACCTGGCATCATAAGCAGCTTTCTACTGCCACAGACTGGACAGCGAAACAATTTAAAATATCCCAGAAAAAGAAAATAAGCATGCTTAATCAGAGCTTTCTGGACAGGAAGGACCTTTGAGCAAGTGAGGAATAAGCACTGCTTTTGTTAATTTGCATAGGCAGAATAGAGACTTCTGGGAAAAGGCCGAAATTACAGTCACAGAAAATGGCTGCATCTATAGAGAACGCTAAGAAGTGTTGGCAGCTTTTCCTCTGACCCTGACCACTTTTACAAGCAATCCTATGATAGTCAGCAGGACCCACCCTAAAAAGGAAGGGGCATCCACTTGGACCCTTTCCACCTTTTCTAAATCTCGCCTGATTGAGCACTGATTGAGCAGATAAGCACATGTCATTCTCATTTCAGAAAGGTATTGGTTAGCTTGCTGCTAGCAGCTCAGTTATGTTATGATGTTAGAGGCTATGCAAGGAATGCTTTAGTCCAGCGATATGCAGTTTTTATTGCGCCTTGCCTTCACCAGGAAGATCTTTAGCTTGAATCTGTGGCCTAGGTATTCACCTTGGTATTTCTTTTGGCACAAAGTGAAGGAGTATTTGAGAGAAAATGCACAATGTGTTTCTTATGTTGTTATGAACAACTTGTTACTCTTTCTCATTAAGCTTCAGCCACTGCAGAAATATATAAATAAGGGCTGACTTCCTGTAAGACGTGTCCAAAGCTGGGACGGAATAAAAGGAGACACTTGTAAATGATAGTGCTATCGTTTGAGAAAGGGTAAGTTGAGACTGACTTTCATGCGTATTCACAGACCAAGCATCATAAAGATACCAGCATGATCTTCATTGCGGGCTTAGAGCCGGTATTAGCTTTTGAGAGGTAAGAGGATTTTGAGGGCTCGTTGGTCTAGGGGTATGATTCTCGCTTTGGGTGCGAGAGGTCCCGGGTTCAAATCCCGGACGAGCCCTTTTCTTGGTACTCTTTTCAAGTTGTTTTGAAGTTTGCGTTTCAAAACCAACATCAATTTTTTCTTTGCAGTAGTGGATAATTCTTTGCTAGAGTCTCATGCTTCAGCCCTGCCCAGTCTGAGCTAATACCAAACATCTGGTCTTGCATGGCATGTACGAGCGTTCAGCTAGGGATGTCGGGCAGGTTGCATGAAAGAAATCTAAAGCCAGAGGCCCATGGAATAGCCAGTTCGGAGCAGTTTCATTACAGAAAAATCAACTGTAGGTATCTGTTTCTGTAGTGTAGTGGTTATCAAGTTCGCCTCACACGCGAAAGGTCCCCGGTTCGAAACCGGGCAGAAACAGTTGTTATATTGTGTTGGCTACAATGTTGATAGGTGCCGTTTTGCCATGGAATTGTCCAAGCCCTGAAGATTATTTCATGCAATCTCGTTCCAAGAAAGGGAATTCTCTCAAAACACTAAAGTAATCGGCGTGTGGATGTATCTGTTGGTTCTCAGACCTTGCTTTCAAAAGAGCCCTGCAATCGGTTCACTGCTCACCTAGAACAAGCATTAACATGGAGAATTGTTGGCACCAACAGGAATCTTATTTTAGTGGAGTGTTTCTGGCTTTGAGTGCAGAGGCCCTCGGCTCAATTCCAAGATGATCCTTCTCAAGGTGATGATACAAATGCATTGTCACCTTTACGTTTAATGTCAGAATCATTTATTTCCAGTTGGTGGTGTAAGAATGTTTGCAACAGTATGGCGATTTTTCCTAGCCATGCATGAATGAAAGCATATCACTCGCCTTTAGGTGTTTTTCTAATACATTGATATTTGCATCTTCCTTCCTAGCCTGCATGTTTGACTATCTTACAGGCTGCATGTAATAAGTATCACATCAGGGCCCTTCTTCTACTCAATTCACAACTGTTCTATCACGACATAGATAAGAAAGCTGCATCTGCTTTTGTTGTGTAGTGGTAATCAGGTTTACCTGACGTGTGAAAGCCCCATGCTTTGAAAGTACACAGTAACAAAGAAACCGATGACTTTTATAATAAGGTGTCATGTGTGTCTCTTACTTTGCACAAAAAGTGCCAGAGATGACTTCATTTGCAGTCACTTGAAAAGTAGGGATTCTCCAATAAATGGTAAATGGTTGAAACAAATCTGAAGAAATGCATGACATACCTGTGTGTGTGTGTGTATGCATGTATGTATATATAGGGAGAGAGAGAGCGTCAATATAAACAGACTTTATTTCAATCAAGCTGTCTTTTCTATCCTTCAGGAGCAGAATGTTCTGATCATCAGCGCTCCAGAATGTAGTGTTTTCTTGGCAAGCATCACATATTGTGATGTGTTAGCTAAAAGTTCCATATCCTAGAGACTGATATATTCCTCTGTACTTGTACCTTGGGGATTCATCAAAACCGGGCATCATAAGCAGCTTTCTACTGCCACAGACTGGACAGCGAAACAATTTAAAATATCCCAGAAAAAGAAAATAAGCATGCTTAATCAGAGCTTTCTGGACAGGAAGGACATTTGAGCAAGTGAGGAATAAGCACTGCTTTTGTTAATTTGCATAGGCAGAATAGAGACTTCTGGGAAAAGGCCGAAATTACAGTCACAGAAAATGGCTGCATCTATAGAGAACGCTAAGAAGTGTTGGCAGCTTTTCCTCTGACCCTGGCCACTTTTACAAGCAATCCTATGATAGTCAGCAGGACCCACCCTAAAAAGGAAGGGGCATCCACTTGGACCCTTTCCACCTTTTCTAAATCTCGCCTGATCGAGCCTGATTGAGCACTGATTGAGCAGATAAGCACATATCATTCTCATTTCAGAAAGGTATTGGTTAGCTTGCTGCTAGCAGCTCAGTTATGTTATGATGTTAGAGGCTATGCAAGGAATGCTTTAGTCCAGCGATATGCAGTTTTTATTGCGCCTTGCATTCAGCAGGAAGATCTTTAGCTTGAATCTGTGGCCTAGGTATTCACCTTGGTATTTCTTTTGGCACAAAGTGAAGGAGTATTTAAGAGAAAATGCACAATGTGTTTCTTATGTTGTTATGAACAACTTGTTACTCTTTCTCATTAAGCTTCAGCCACTGAAGAAATATATAAATAAGGGCTGACTTCCTGTAAGACGTGTCCAAAGCTGGGACGGAATAAAAGGAGACACTTGTAAATGATAGTGCTATCGTTTGAGAAAGGGTAAGTTGAGACTGACTTTCATGCGTATTCACAGACCAAGCATCATAAAGATACCAGCATGATCTTCATTGCGGGCTTAGAGCCGGTATTAGCTTTTGAGAGGTAAGAGGATTTTGAGGGCTCGTTGGTCTAGGGGTATGATTCTCGCTTTGGGTGCGAGAGGTCCCGGGTTCAAATCCCGGACGAGCCCTTTTCTTGGTACTCTTTTCAAGTTGTTTTGAAGTTTGCGTTTCAAAACCAACATCAATTTTTTCTTTGCAGTAGTGGATAATTCTTTGCTAGAGTCTCATGCTTCAGCCCTGCCCAGTCTGAGCTAATACCAAACATCTGGTCTTGCATGGCATGTACGAGCGTTCAGCTAGGGATGTCGGGCAGGTTGCATGAAAGAAATCTAAAGCCAGAGGCCCATGGAATAGCCAGTTCGGAGCAGTTTCATTACAGAAAAATCAACTGTAGGTATCTGTTTCTGTAGTGTAGTGGTTATCACGTTCGCCTCACACGCGAAAGGTCCCCGGTTCGAAACCGGGCAGAAACAGTTGTTATATTGTGTTGGCTACAATGTTGATAGGTGCCGTTTTGCCATGGAATTGTCCAAGCCCTGAAGATTATTTCATGCAATCTCGTTCCAAGAAAGGGAATTCTCTCAAAACACTAAAGTAATCGGCGTGTGGATGTATCTGTTGGTTCTCAGACCTTGCTTTCAAAAGAGCCCTGCAATCGGTTCACTGCTCACCTAGAACAAGCATTAACATGGAGAATTGTTGGCACCAACAGGAATCTTATTTTAGTGGAGTGTTTCTGGCTTTGAGTGCAGAGGCCCTCGGCTCAATTCCAAGATGATCCTTCTCAAGGTGATGATACAAATGCATTGTCACCTTTACGTTTAATGTCAGAATCATTTATTTCCAGTTGGTGGTGTAAGAATGTTTGCAACAGTATGGCGATTTTTCCTAGCCATGCATGAATGAAAGCATATCACTCGCCTTTAGGTGTTTTTCTAATACATTGATATTTGCATCTTCCTTCTTAGCCTGCATGTTTGACTATCTTACAGGCTGCATGTAATAAGTATCACATCAGGGCCCTTCTTCTACTCAATTCACAACTGTTCTATCACGACATAGATAAGAAAGCTGCATCTGCTTTTGTTGTGTAGTGGTAATCAGGTTTACCTGACGTGTGAAAGCCCCATGCTTTGAAAGTACACAGTAACAAAGAAACCGATGACTTTTATAATAAGGTGTCATGTGTGTCTCTTACTTTGCACAAAAAGTGCCAGAGATGACTTCATTTGCAGTCACTTGAAAAGTAGGGATTCTCCAATAAATGGTAAATGGTTGAAACAAATCTGAAGAAATGCATGACATACCTGTGTGTGTGTGTGTATGCATGTATGTATATATAGGGAGAGAGAGAGCGTCAATATAAACAGACTTTATTTCAATCAAGCTGTCTTTTCTATCCTTCAGGAGCAGAATGTTCTGATCATCAGCGCTCCAGAATGTAGTGTTTTCTTGGCAAGCATCACATATTGTGATGTGTTAGCTAAAAGTTCCATATCCTAGAGACTGATATATTCCTCTGTACTTGTACCTTGGGGATTCATCAAAACCGGGCATCATAAGCAGCTTTCTACTGCCACAGACTGGACAGCGAAACAATTTAAAATATCCCAGAAAAAGAAAATAAGCATGCTTAATCAGAGCTTTCTGGACAGGAAGGACATTTGAGCAAGTGAGGAATAAGCACTGCTTTTGTTAATTTGCATAGGCAGAATAGAGACTTCTGGGAAAAGGCCGAAATTACAGTCACAGAAAATGGCTGCATCTATAGAGAACGCTAAGAAGTGTTGGCAGCTTTTCCTCTGACCCTGGCCACTTTTACAAGCAATCCTATGATAGTCAGCAGGACCCACCCTAAAAAGGAAGGGGCATTCACTTGGACCCTTTCCACCTTTTCTAAATCTCGCCTGATTGAGCACTGATTGAGCAGATAAGCACATGTCATTCTCATTTCAGAAAGGTATTGGTTAGCTTGCTGCTAGCAGCTCAGTTATGTTATGATGTTAGAGGCTATGCAAGGAATGCTTTAGTACAGCGATATGCAGTTTTTATTGCGCCTTGCATTCAGCAGGAAGATCTTTAGCTTGAATCTGTGGCCTAGGTATTCACCTTGGTATTTCTTTTGGCACAAAGTGAAGGAGTATTTAAGAGAAAATGCACAATGTGTTTCTTATGTTGTTATGAACAACTTGTTACTCTTTCTCATTAAGCTTCAGCCACTGAAGAAATATATAAATAAGGGCTGACTTCCTGTAAGACGTGTCCAAAGCTGGGACGGAATAAAAGGAGACACTTGTAAATGATAGTGCTATCGTTTGAGAAAGGGTAAGTTGAGACTGACTTTCATGCGTTTTCACAGACCAAGCATCATAAAGATACCAGCATGATCTTCATTGCGGGCTTAGAGCCGGTATTAGCTTTTGAGAGGTAAGAGGATTTTGAGGGCTCGTTGGTCTAGGGGTATGATTCTCGCTTTGGGTGCGAGAGGTCCCGGGTTCAAATCCCGGACGAGCCCTTTTCTTGGTACTCTTTTCAAGTTGTTTTGAAGTTTGCGTTTCAAAACCAACATCAATTTTTTCTTTGCAGTAGTGGATAATTCTTTGCTAGAGTCTCATGCTTCAGCCCTGCCCAGTCTGAGCTAATACCAAACATCTGGTCTTGCATGGCATGTACGAGCGTTCAGCTAGGGATGTCGGGCAGGTTGCATGAAAGAAATCTAAAGCCAGAGGCCCATGGAATAGCCAGTTCGGAGCAGTTTCATTACAGAAAAATCAACTGTAGGTATCTGTTTCTGTAGTGTAGTGGTTATCAAGTTCGCCTCACACGCGAAAGGTCCCCGGTTCGAAACCGGGCAGGAACAGTTGTTATATTGTGTTGGCTACAATGTTGATAGGTGCCGTTTTGCCATGGAATTGTCCAAGCCCTGAAGATTATTTCATGCAATCTCGTTCCAAGAAAGGGAATTCTCTCAAAACACTAAAGTAATCGGCGTGTGGATGTATCTGTTGGTTCTCAGACCTTGCTTTCAAAAGAGCCCTGCAATCGGTTCACTGCTCACCTAGAACAAGCATTAACATGGAGAATTGTTGGCACCAACAGGAATCTTATTTTAGTGGAGTGTTTCTGGCTTTGAGTGCAGAGGCCCTCGGCTCAATTCCAAGATGATCCTTCTCAAGGTGATGATACAAATGCATTGTCACCTTTACGTTTAATGTCAGAATCATTTATTTCCAGTTGGTGGTGTAAGAATGTTTGCAACAGTATGGCGATTTTTCCTAGCCATGCATGAATGAAAGCATATCACTCGCCTTTAGGTGTTTTTCTAATACATTGATATTTGCATCTTCCTTCCTAGCCTGCATGTTTGACTATCTTACAGGCTGCATGTAATAAGTATCACATCAGGGCCCTTCTTCTACTCAATTCACAACTGTTCTATCACGACATAGATAAGAAAGCTGCATCTGCTTTTGTTGTGTAGTGGTAATCAGGTTTACCTGACGTGTGAAAGCCCCATGCTTTGAAAGTACACAGTAACAAAGAAACCGATGACTTTTATAAAAAGGTGTCATGTGCGTCTCTTACTTTGCACAAAAAGTGCCAGAGATGACTTCATTTGCAGTCACTTGAAAAGTAGGGATTCTCCAATAAATGGTAAATGGTTGAAACAAATCTGAAGAAATGCATGACATACCTGTGTGTGTGTGTGTACGCATGTATGTATATATAGGGAGAGAGAGAGCGTCAATATAAACAGACTTTATTTCAATCAAGCTGTCTTTTCTATCCTTCAGGAGCAGAATGTTCTGATCATCAGCGCTCCAGAATGTAGTGTTTTCTTGGCAAGCATCACATATTGTGATGTGTTAGCTAAAAGTTCCATATCCTAGAGACTGATATATTCCTCTGTACTTGTACCTTGGGGATTCATCAAAACCTGGCATCATAAGCAGCTTTCTACTGCCACAGACTGGACAGCGAAACAATTTAAAATATCCCAGAAAAAGAAAATAAGCATGCTTAATCAGAGCTTTCTGGACAGGAAGGACCTTTGAGCAAGTGAGGAATAAGCACTGCTTTTGTTAATTTGCATAGGCAGAATAGAGACTTCTGGGAAAAGGCCGAAATTACAGTCACAGAAAATGGCTGCATCTATAGAGAACGCTAAGAAGTGTTGGCAGCTTTTCCTCTGACCCTGGCCACTTTTACAAGCAATCCTATGATAGTCAGCAGGACCCACCCTAAAAAGGAAGGGGCATCCACTTGGACCCTTTCCACCTTTTCTAAATCTCGCCTGATCGAGCCTGATTGAGCACTGATTGAGCAGATAAGCACATGTCATTCTCATTTCAGAAAGGTATTGGTTAGCTTGCTGCTAGCAGCTCAGTTATGTTATGATGTTAGAGGCTATGCAAGGAATGCTTTAGTCCAGCGATATGCAGTTTTTATTGCGCCTTGCATTCAGCAGGAAGATCTTTAGCTTGAATCTGTGGCCTAGGTATTCACCTTGGTATTTCTTTTGGCACAAAGTGAAGGAGTATTTAAGAGAAAATGCACAATGTGTTTCTTATGTTGTTATGAACAACTTGTTACTCTTTCTCATTAAGCTTCAGCCACTGAAGAAATATATAAATAAGGGCTGACTTCCTGTAAGACGTGTCCAAAGCTGGGACGGAATAAAAGGAGACACTTGTAAATGATAGTGCTATCGTTTGAGAAAGGGTAAGTTGAGACTGACTTTCATGCGTATTCACAGACCAAGCATCATAAAGATACCAGCATGATCTTCATTGCGGGCTTAGAGCCGGTATTAGCTTTTGAGAGGTAAGAGGATTTTGAGGGCTCGTTGGTCTAGGGGTATGATTCTCGCTTTGGGTGCGAGAGGTCCCGGGTTCAAATCCCGGACGAGCCCTTTTCTTGGTACTCTTTTCAAGTTGTTTTGAAGTTTGCGTTTCAAAACCAACATCAATTTTTTCTTTGCAGTAGTGGATAATTCTTTGCTAGAGTCTCATGCTTCAGCCCTGCCCAGTCTGAGCTAATACCAAACATCTGGTCTTGCATGGCATGTACGAGCGTTCAGCTAGGGATGTCGGGCAGGTTGCATGAAAGAAATCTAAAGCCAGAGGCCCATGGAATAGCCAGTTCGGAGCAGTTTCATTACAGAAAAATCAACTGTAGGTATCTGTTTCTGTAGTGTAGTGGTTATCACGTTCGCCTCACACGCGAAAGGTCCCCGGTTCGAAACCGGGCAGAAACAGTTGTTATATTGTGTTGGCTACAATGTTGATAGGTGCCGTTTTGCCATGGAATTGTCCAAGCCCTGAAGATTATTTCATGCAATCTCGTTCCAAGAAAGGGAATTCTCTCAAAACACTAAAGTAATCGGCGTGTGGATGTATCTGTTGGTTCTCAGACCTTGCTTTCAAAAGAGCCCTGCAATCGGTTCACTGCTCACCTAGAACAAGCATTAACATGGAGAATTGTTGGCACCAACAGGAATCTTATTTTAGTGGAGTGTTTCTGGCTTTGAGTGCAGAGGCCCTCGGCTCAATTCCAAGATGATCCTTCTCAAGGTGATGATACAAATGCATTGTCACCTTTACGTTTAATGTCAGAATCATTTATTTCCAGTTGGTGGTGTAAGAATGTTTGCAACAGTATGGCGATTTTTCCTAGCCATGCATGAATGAAAGCATATCACTCGCCTTTAGGTGTTTTTCTAATACATTGATATTTGCATCTTCCTTCTTAGCCTGCATGTTTGACTATCTTACAGGCTGCATGTAATAAGTATCACATCAGGGCCCTTCTTCTACTCAATTCACAACTGTTCTATCACGACATAGATAAGAAAGCTGCATCTGCTTTTGTTGTGTAGTGGTAATCAGGTTTACCTGACGTGTGAAAGCCCCATGCTTTGAAAGTACACAGTAACAAAGAAACCGATGACTTTTATAATAAGGTGTCATGTGTGTCTCTTACTTTGCACAAAAAGTGCCAGAGATGACTTCATTTGCAGTCACTTGAAAAGTAGGGATTCTCCAATAAATGGTAAATGGTTGAAACAAATCTGAAGAAATGCATGACATACCTGTGTGTGTGTGTGTATGCATGTATGTATATATAGGGAGAGAGAGAGCGTCAATATAAACAGACTTTATTTCAATCAAGCTGTCTTTTCTATCCTTCAGGAGCAGAATGTTCTGATCATCAGCGCTCCAGAATGTAGTGTTTTCTTGGCAAGCATCACATATTGTGATGTGTTAGCTAAAAGTTCCATATCCTAGAGACTGATATATTCCTCTGTACTTGTACCTTGGGGATTCATCAAAACCGGGCATCATAAGCAGCTTTCTACTGCCACAGACTGGACAGCGAAACAATTTAAAATATCCCAGAAAAAGAAAATAAGCATGCTTAATCAGAGCTTTCTGGACAGGAAGGACATTTGAGCAAGTGAGGAATAAGCACTGCTTTTGTTAATTTGCATAGGCAGAATAGAGACTTCTGGGAAAAGGCCGAAATTACAGTCACAGAAAATGGCTGCATCTATAGAGAACGCTAAGAAGTGTTGGCAGCTTTTCCTCTGACCCTGGCCACTTTTACAAGCAATCCTATGATAGTCAGCAGGACCCACCCTAAAAAGGAAGGGGCATTCACTTGGACCCTTTCCACCTTTTCTAAATCTCGCCTGATTGAGCACTGATTGAGCAGATAAGCACATGTCATTCTCATTTCAGAAAGGTATTGGTTAGCTTGCTGCTAGCAGCTCAGTTATGTTATGATGTTAGAGGCTATGCAAGGAATGCTTTAGTACAGCGATATGCAGTTTTTATTGCGCCTTGCATTCAGCAGGAAGATCTTTAGCTTGAATCTGTGGCCTAGGTATTCACCTTGGTATTTCTTTTGGCACAAAGTGAAGGAGTATTTAAGAGAAAATGCACAATGTGTTTCTTATGTTGTTATGAACAACTTGTTACTCTTTCTCATTAAGCTTCAGCCACTGAAGAAATATATAAATAAGGGCTGACTTCCTGTAAGACGTGTCCAAAGCTGGGACGGAATAAAAGGAGACACTTGTAAATGATAGTGCTATCGTTTGAGAAAGGGTAAGTTGAGACTGACTTTCATGCGTTTTCACAGACCAAGCATCATAAAGATACCAGCATGATCTTCATTGCGGGCTTAGAGCCGGTATTAGCTTTTGAGAGGTAAGAGGATTTTGAGGGCTCGTTGGTCTAGGGGTATGATTCTCGCTTTGGGTGCGAGAGGTCCCGGGTTCAAATCCCGGACGAGCCCTTTTCTTGGTACTCTTTTCAAGTTGTTTTGAAGTTTGCGTTTCAAAACCAACATCAATTTTTTCTTTGCAGTAGTGGATAATTCTTTGCTAGAGTCTCATGCTTCAGCCCTGCCCAGTCTGAGCTAATACCAAACATCTGGTCTTGCATGGCATGTACGAGCGTTCAGCTAGGGATGTCGGGCAGGTTGCATGAAAGAAATCTAAAGCCAGAGGCCCATGGAATAGCCAGTTCGGAGCAGTTTCATTACAGAAAAATCAACTGTAGGTATCTGTTTCTGTAGTGTAGTGGTTATCAAGTTCGCCTCACACGCGAAAGGTCCCCGGTTCGAAACCGGGCAGGAACAGTTGTTATATTGTGTTGGCTACAATGTTGATAGGTGCCGTTTTGCCATGGAATTGTCCAAGCCCTGAAGATTATTTCATGCAATCTCGTTCCAAGAAAGGGAATTCTCTCAAAACACTAAAGTAATCGGCGTGTGGATGTATCTGTTGGTTCTCAGACCTTGCTTTCAAAAGAGCCCTGCAATCGGTTCACTGCTCACCTAGAACAAGCATTAACATGGAGAATTGTTGGCACCAACAGGAATCTTATTTTAGTGGAGTGTTTCTGGCTTTGAGTGCAGAGGCCCTCGGCTCAATTCCAAGATGATCCTTCTCAAGGTGATGATACAAATGCATTGTCACCTTTACGTTTAATGTCAGAATCATTTATTTCCAGTTGGTGGTGTAAGAATGTTTGCAACAGTATGGCGATTTTTCCTAGCCATGCATGAATGAAAGCATATCACTCGCCTTTAGGTGTTTTTCTAATACATTGATATTTGCATCTTCCTTCCTAGCCTGCATGTTTGACTATCTTACAGGCTGCATGTAATAAGTATCACATCAGGGCCCTTCTTCTACTCAATTCACAACTGTTCTATCACGACATAGATAAGAAAGCTGCATCTGCTTTTGTTGTGTAGTGGTAATCAGGTTTACCTGACGTGTGAAAGCCCCATGCTTTGAAAGTACACAGTAACAAAGAAACCGATGACTTTTATAAAAAGGTGTCATGTGCGTCTCTTACTTTGCACAAAAAGTGCCAGAGATGACTTCATTTGCAGTCACTTGAAAAGTAGGGATTCTCCAATAAATGGTAAATGGTTGAAACAAATCTGAAGAAATGCATGACATACCTGTGTGTGTGTGTGTACGCATGTATGTATATATAGGGAGAGAGAGAGCGTCAATATAAACAGACTTTATTTCAATCAAGCTGTCTTTTCTATCCTTCAGGAGCAGAATGTTCTGATCATCAGCGCTCCAGAATGTAGTGTTTTCTTGGCAAGCATCACATATTGTGATGTGTTAGCTAAAAGTTCCATATCCTAGAGACTGATATATTCCTCTGTACTTGTACCTTGGGGATTCATCAAAACCTGGCATCATAAGCAGCTTTCTACTGCCACAGACTGGACAGCGAAACAATTTAAAATATCCCAGAAAAAGAAAATAAGCATGCTTAATCAGAGCTTTCTGGACAGGAAGGACCTTTGAGCAAGTGAGGAATAAGCACTGCTTTTGTTAATTTGCATAGGCAGAATAGAGACTTCTGGGAAAAGGCCGAAATTACAGTCACAGAAAATGGCTGCATCTATAGAGAACGCTAAGAAGTGTTGGCAGCTTTTCCTCTGACCCTGGCCACTTTTACAAGCAATCCTATGATAGTCAGCAGGACCCACCCTAAAAAGGAAGGGGCATCCACTTGGACCCTTTCCACCTTTTCTAAATCTCGCCTGATCGAGCCTGATTGAGCACTGATTGAGCAGATAAGCACATGTCATTCTCATTTCAGAAAGGTATTGGTTAGCTTGCTGCTAGCAGCTCAGTTATGTTATGATGTTAGAGGCTATGCAAGGAATGCTTTAGTCCAGCGATATGCAGTTTTTATTGCGCCTTGCATTCAGCAGGAAGATCTTTAGCTTGAATCTGTGGCCTAGGTATTCACCTTGGTATTTCTTTTGGCACAAAGTGAAGGAGTATTTAAGAGAAAATGCACAATGTGTTTCTTATGTTGTTATGAACAACTTGTTACTCTTTCTCATTAAGCTTCAGCCACTGAAGAAATATATAAATAAGGGCTGACTTCCTGTAAGACGTGTCCAAAGCTGGGACGGAATAAAAGGAGACACTTGTAAATGATAGTGCTATCGTTTGAGAAAGGGTAAGTTGAGACTGACTTTCATGCGTATTCACAGACCAAGCATCATAAAGATACCAGCATGATCTTCATTGCGGGCTTAGAGCCGGTATTAGCTTTTGAGAGGTAAGAGGATTTTGAGGGCTCGTTGGTCTAGGGGTATGATTCTCGCTTTGGGTGCGAGAGGTCCCGGGTTCAAATCCCGGACGAGCCCTTTTCTTGGTACTCTTTTCAAGTTGTTTTGAAGTTTGCGTTTCAAAACCAACATCAATTTTTTCTTTGCAGTAGTGGATAATTCTTTGCTAGAGTCTCATGCTTCAGCCCTGCCCAGTCTGAGCTAATACCAAACATCTGGTCTTGCATGGCATGTACGAGCGTTCAGCTAGGGATGTCGGGCAGGTTGCATGAAAGAAATCTAAAGCCAGAGGCCCATGGAATAGCCAGTTCGGAGCAGTTTCATTACAGAAAAATCAACTGTAGGTATCTGTTTCTGTAGTGTAGTGGTTATCACGTTCGCCTCACACGCGAAAGGTCCCCGGTTCGAAACCGGGCAGAAACAGTTGTTATATTGTGTTGGCTACAATGTTGATAGGTGCCGTTTTGCCATGGAATTGTCCAAGCCCTGAAGATTATTTCATGCAATCTCGTTCCAAGAAAGGGAATTCTCTCAAAACACTAAAGTAATCGGCGTGTGGATGTATCTGTTGGTTCTCAGACCTTGCTTTCAAAAGAGCCCTGCAATCGGTTCACTGCTCACCTAGAACAAGCATTAACATGGAGAATTGTTGGCACCAACAGGAATCTTATTTTAGTGGAGTGTTTCTGGCTTTGAGTGCAGAGGCCCTCGGCTCAATTCCAAGATGATCCTTCTCAAGGTGATGATACAAATGCATTGTCACCTTTACGTTTAATGTCAGAATCATTTATTTCCAGTTGGTGGTGTAAGAATGTTTGCAACAGTATGGCGATTTTTCCTAGCCATGCATGAATGAAAGCATATCACTCGCCTTTAGGTGTTTTTCTAATACATTGATATTTGCATCTTCCTTCCTAGCCTGCATGTTTGACTATCTTACAGGCTGCATGTAATAAGTATCACATCAGGGCCCTTCTTCTACTCAATTCACAACTGTTCTATCACGACATAGATAAGAAAGCTGCATCTGCTTTTGTTGTGTAGTGGTAATCAGGTTTACCTGACGTGTGAAAGCCCCATGCTTTGAAAGTACACAGTAACAAAGAAACCGATGACTTTTATAAAAAGGTGTCATGTGCGTCTCTTACTTTGCACAAAAAGTGCCAGAGATGACTTCATTTGCAGTCACTTGAAAAGTAGGGATTCTCCAATAAATGGTAAATGGTTGAAACAAATCTGAAGAAATGCATGACATACCTGTGTGTGTGTGTGTACGCATGTATGTATATATAGGGAGAGAGAGAGCGTCAATATAAACAGACTTTATTTCAATCAAGCTGTCTTTTCTATCCTTCAGGAGCAGAATGTTCTGATCATCAGCGCTCCAGAATGTAGTGTTTTCTTGGCAAGCATCACATATTGTGATGTGTTAGCTAAAAGTTCCATATCCTAGAGACTGATATATTCCTCTGTACTTGTACCTTGGGGATTCATCAAAACCTGGCATCATAAGCAGCTTTCTACTGCCACAGACTGGACAGCGAAACAATTTAAAATATCCCAGAAAAAGAAAATAAGCATGCTTAATCAGAGCTTTCTGGACAGGAAGGACCTTTGAGCAAGTGAGGAATAAGCACTGCTTTTGTTAATTTGCATAGGCAGAATAGAGACTTCTGGGAAAAGGCCGAAATTACAGTCACAGAAAATGGCTGCATCTATAGAGAACGCTAAGAAGTGTTGGCAGCTTTTCCTCTGACCCTGACCACTTTTACAAGCAATCCTATGATAGTCAGCAGGACCCACCCTAAAAAGGAAGGGGCATCCACTTGGACCCTTTCCACCTTTTCTAAATCTCGCCTGATTGAGCACTGATTGAGCAGATAAGCACATGTCATTCTCATTTCAGAAAGGTATTGGTTAGCTTGCTGCTAGCAGCTCAGTTATGTTATGATGTTAGAGGCTATGCAAGGAATGCTTTAGTCCAGCGATATGCAGTTTTTATTGCGCCTTGCCTTCACCAGGAAGATCTTTAGCTTGAATCTGTGGCCTAGGTATTCACCTTGGTATTTCTTTTGGCACAAAGTGAAGGAGTATTTGAGAGAAAATGCACAATGTGTTTCTTATGTTGTTATGAACAACTTGTTACTCTTTCTCATTAAGCTTCAGCCACTGCAGAAATATATAAATAAGGGCTGACTTCCTGTAAGACGTGTCCAAAGCTGGGACGGAATAAAAGGAGACACTTGTAAATGATAGTGCTATCGTTTGAGAAAGGGTAAGTTGAGACTGACTTTCATGCGTATTCACAGACCAAGCATCATAAAGATACCAGCATGATCTTCATTGCGGGCTTAGAGCCGGTATTAGCTTTTGAGAGGTAAGAGGATTTTGAGGGCTCGTTGGTCTAGGGGTATGATTCTCGCTTTGGGTGCGAGAGGTCCCGGGTTCAAATCCCGGACGAGCCCTTTTCTTGGTACTCTTTTCAAGTTGTTTTGAAGTTTGCGTTTCAAAACCAACATCAATTTTTTCTTTGCAGTAGTGGATAATTCTTTGCTAGAGTCTCATGCTTCAGCCCTGCCCAGTCTGAGCTAATACCAAACATCTGGTCTTGCATGGCATGTACGAGCGTTCAGCTAGGGATGTCGGGCAGGTTGCATGAAAGAAATCTAAAGCCAGAGGCCCATGGAATAGCCAGTTCGGAGCAGTTTCATTACAGAAAAATCAACTGTAGGTATCTTTTTCTGTAGTGTAGTGGTTATCAAGTTCGCCTCACACGCGAAAGGTCCCCGGTTCGAAACCGGGCAGAAACAGTTGTTATATTGTGTTGGCTACAATGTTGATAGGTGCCGTTTTGCCATGGAATTGTCCAAGCCCTGAAGATTATTTCATGCAATCTCGTTCCAAGAAAGGGAATTCTCTCAAAACACTAAAGTAATCGGCGTGTGGATGTATCTGTTGGTTCTCAGACCTTGCTTTCAAAAGAGCCCTGCAATCGGTTCACTGCTCACCTAGAACAAGCATTAACATGGAGAATTGTTGGCACCAACAGGAATCTTATTTTAGTGGAGTGTTTCTGGCTTTGAGTGCAGAGGCCCTCGGCTCAATTCCAAGATGATCCTTCTCAAGGTGATGATACAAATGCATTGTCACCTTTACGTTTAATGTCAGAATCATTTATTTCCAGTTGGTGGTGTAAGAATGTTTGCAACAGTATGGCGATTTTTCCTAGCCATGCATGAATGAAAGCATATCACTCGCCTTTAGGTGTTTTTCTAATACATTGATATTTGCATCTTCCTTCCTAGCCTGCATGTTTGACTATCTTACAGGCTGCATGTAATAAGTATCACATCAGGGCCCTTCTTCTACTCAATTCACAACTGTTCTATCACGACATAGATAAGAAAGCTGCATCTGCTTTTGTTGTGTAGTGGTAATCAGGTTTACCTGATGTGTGAAAGCCCCATGCTTTGAAAGTACACAGTAACAAAGAAACCGATGACTTTTATAATAAGGTGTCATGTGTGTCTCTTACTTTGCACAAAAAGTGCCAGAGATGACTTCATTTGCAGTCACTTGAAAAGTAGGGATTCTCCAATAAATGGTAAATGGTTGAAACAAATCTGAAGAAATGCATGACATACCTGTGTGTGTGTGTGTATGCATGTATGTATATATAGGGAGAGAGAGAGCGTCAATATAAACAGACTTTATTTCAATCAAGCTGTCTTTTCTATCCTTCAGGAGCAGAATGTTCTGATCATCAGCGCTCCAGAATGTAGTGTTTTCTTGGCAAGCATCACATATTGTGATGTGTTAGCTAAAAGTTCCATATCCTAGAGACTGATATATTCCTCTGTACTTGTACCTTGGGGATTCATCAAAACCGGGCATCATAAGCAGCTTTCTACTGCCACAGACTGGACAGCGAAACAATTTAAAATATCCCAGAAAAAGAAAATAAGCATGCTTAATCAGAGCTTTCTGGACAGGAAGGACATTTGAGCAAGTGAGGAATAAGCACTGCTTTTGTTAATTTGCATAGGCAGAATAGAGACTTCTGGGAAAAGGCCGAAATTACAGTCACAGAAAATGGCTGCATCTATAGAGAACGCTAAGAAGTGTTGGCAGCTTTTCCTCTGACCCTGACCACTTTTACAAGCAATCCTATGATAGTCAGCAGGACCCACCCTAAAAAGGAAGGGGCATCCACTTGGACCCTTTCCACCTTTTCTAAATCTCGCCTGATTGAGCACTGATTGAGCAGATAAGCACATGTCATTCTCATTTCAGAAAGGTATTGGTTAGCTTGCTGCTAGCAGCTCAGTTATGTTATGATGTTAGAGGCTATGCAAGGAATGCTTTAGTCCAGCGATATGCAGTTTTTATTGCGCCTTGCCTTCACCAGGAAGATCTTTAGCTTGAATCTGTGGCCTAGGTATTCACCTTGGTATTTCTTTTGGCACAAAGTGAAGGAGTATTTGAGAGAAAATGCACAATGTGTTTCTTATGTTGTTATGAACAACTTGTTACTCTTTCTCATTAAGCTTCAGCCACTGCAGAAATATATAAATAAGGGCTGACTTCCTGTAAGACGTGTCCAAAGCTGGGACGGAATAAAAGGAGACACTTGTAAATGATAGTGCTATCGTTTGAGAAAGGGTAAGTTGAGACTGACTTTCATGCGTATTCACAGACCAAGCATCATAAAGATACCAGCATGATCTTCATTGCGGGCTTAGAGCCGGTATTAGCTTTTGAGAGGTAAGAGGATTTTGAGGGCTCGTTGGTCTAGGGGTATGATTCTCGCTTTGGGTGCGAGAGGTCCCGGGTTCAAATCCCGGACGAGCCCTTTTCTTGGTACTCTTTTCAAGTTGTTTTGAAGTTTGCGTTTCAAAACCAACATCAATTTTTTCTTTGCAGTAGTGGATAATTCTTTGCTAGAGTCTCATGCTTCAGCCCTGCCCAGTCTGAGCTAATACCAAACATCTGGTCTTGCATGGCATGTACGAGCGTTCAGCTAGGGATGTCGGGCAGGTTGCATGAAAGAAATCTAAAGCCAGAGGCCCATGGAATAGCCAGTTCGGAGCAGTTTCATTACAGAAAAATCAACTGTAGGTATCTGTTTCTGTAATGTAGTGGTTATCAAGTTCGCCTCACACGCGAAAGGTCCCCGGTTCGAAACCGGGCAGAAACAGTTGTTATATTGTGTTGGCTACAATGTTGATAGGTGCCGTTTTGCCATGGAATTGTCCAAGCCCTGAAGATTATTTCATGCAATCTCGTTCCAAGAAAGGGAATTCTCTCAAAACACTAAAGTAATCGGCGTGTGGATGTATCTGTTGGTTCTCAGACCTTGCTTTCAAAAGAGCCCTGCAATCGGTTCACTGCTCACCTAGAACAAGCATTAACATGGAGAATTGTTGGCACCAACAGGAATCTTATTTTAGTGGAGTGTTTCTGGCTTTGAGTGCAGAGGCCCTCGGCTCAATTCCAAGATGATCCTTCTCAAGGTGATGATACAAATGTATTGTCACCTTTACGTTTAATGTCAGAATCATTTATTTCCAGTTGGTGGTGTAAGAATGTTTGCAACAGTATGGCGATTTTTCCTAGCCATGCATGAATGAAAGCATATCACTCGCCTTTAGGTGTTTTTCTAATACATTGATATTTGCATCTTCCTTCCTAGCCTGCATGTTTGACTATCTTACAGGCTGCATGTAATAAGTATCACATCAGGGCCCTTCTTCTACTCAATTCACAACTGTTCTATCACGACATAGATAAGAAAGCTGCATCTGCTTTTGTTGTGTAGTGGTAATCAGGTTTACCTGATGTGTGAAAGCCCCATGCTTTGAAAGTACACAGTAACAAAGAAACCGATGACTTTTATAATAAGGTGTCATGTGTGTCTCTTACTTTGCACAAAAAGTGCCAGAGATGACTTCATTTGCAGTCACTTGAAAAGTAGGGATTCTCCAATAAATGGTAAATGGTTGAAACAAATCTGAAGAAATGCATGACATACCTGTGTGTGTGTGTGTATGCATGTATGTATATATAGGGAGAGAGAGAGCGTCAATATAAACAGACTTTATTTCAATCAAGCTGTCTTTTCTATCCTTCAGGAGCAGAATGTTCTGATCATCAGCGCTCCAGAATGTAGTGTTTTCTTGGCAAGCATCACATATTGTGATGTGTTAGCTAAAAGTTCCATATCCTAGAGACTGATATATTCCTCTGTACTTGTACCTTGGGGATTCATCAAAACCGGGCATCATAAGCAGCTTTCTACTGCCACAGACTGGACAGCGAAACAATTTAAAATATCCCAGAAAAAGAAAATAAGCATGCTTAATCAGAGCTTTCTGGACAGGAAGGACATTTGAGCAAGTGAGGAATAAGCACTGCTTTTGTTAATTTGCATAGGCAGAATAGAGACTTCTGGGAAAAGGCCGAAATTACAGTCACAGAAAATGGCTGCATCTATAGAGAACGCTAAGAAGTGTTGGCAGCTTTTCCTCTGACCCTGGCCACTTTTACAAGCAATCCTATGATAGTCAGCAGGACCCACCCTAAAAAGGAAGGGGCATCCACTTGGACCCTTTCCACCTTTTCTAAATCTCGCCTGATCGAGCCTGATTGAGCACTGATTGAGCAGATAAGCACATATCAATCTCATTTCAGAAAGGTATTGGTTAGCTTGCTGCTAGCAGCTCAGTTATGTTATGATGTTAGAGGCTATGCAAGGAATGCTTTAGTCCAGCGATATGCAGTTTTTATTGCGCCTTGCATTCAGCAGGAAGATCTTTAGCTTGAATCTGTGGCCTAGGTATTCACCTTGGTATTTCTTTTGGCACAAAGTGAAGGAGTATTTAAGAGAAAATGCACAATGTGTTTCTTATGTTGTTATGAACAACTTGTTACTCTTTCTCATTAAGCTTCAGCCACTGAAGAAATATATAAATAAGGGCTGACTTCCTGTAAGACGTGTCCAAAGCTGGGACGGAATAAAAGGAGACACTTGTAAATGATAGTGCTATCGTTTGAGAAAGGGTAAGTTGAGACTGACTTTCATGCGTATTCACAGACCAAGCATCATAAAGATACCAGCATGATCTTCATTGCGGGCTTAGAGCCGGTATTAGCTTTTGAGAGGTAAGAGGATTTTGAGGGCTCGTTGGTCTAGGGGTATGATTCTCGCTTTGGGTGCGAGAGGTCCCGGGTTCAAATCCCGGACGAGCCCTTTTCTTGGTACTCTTTTCAAGTTGTTTTGAAGTTTGCGTTTCAAAACCAACATCAATTTTTTCTTTGCAGTAGTGGATAATTCTTTGCTAGAGTCTCATGCTTCAGCCCTGCCCAGTCTGAGCTAATACCAAACATCTGGTCTTGCATGGCATGTACGAGCGTTCAGCTAGGGATGTCGGGCAGGTTGCATGAAAGAAATCTAAAGCCAGAGGCCCATGGAATAGCCAGTTCGGAGCAGTTTCATTACAGAAAAATCAACTGTAGGTATCTGTTTCTGTAGTGTAGTGGTTATCACGTTCGCCTCACACGCGAAAGGTCCCCGGTTCGAAACCGGGCAGAAACAGTTGTTATATTGTGTTGTTTACAATGTTGATAGGTGCCGTTTTGCCATGGAATTGTCCAAGCCCTGAAGATTATTTCATGCAATCTCGTTCCAAGAAAGGGAATTCTCTCAAAACACTAAAGTAATCGGCGTGTGGATGTATCTGTTGGTTCTCAGACCTTGCTTTCAAAAGAGCCCTGCAATCGGTTCACTGCTCACCTAGAACAAGCATTAACATGGAGAATTGTTGGCACCAACAGGAATCTTATTTTAGTGGAGTGTTTCTGGCTTTGAGTGCAGAGGCCCTCGGCTCAATTCCAAGATGATCCTTCTCAAGGTGATGATACAAATGCATTGTCACCTTTACGTTTAATGTCAGAATCATTTATTTCCAGTTGGTGGTGTAAGAATGTTTGCAACAGTATGGCGATTTTTCCTAGCCATGCATGAATGAAAGCATATCACTCGCCTTTAGGTGTTTTTCTAATACATTGATATTTGCATCTTCCTTCCTAGCCTGCATGTTTGACTATCTTACAGGCTGCATGTAATAAGTATCACATCAGGGCCCTTCTTCTACTCAATTCACAACTGTTCTATCACGACATAGATAAGAAAGCTGCATCTGCTTTTGTTGTGTAGTGGTAATCAGGTTTACCTGACGTGTGAAAGCCCCATGCTTTGAAAGTACACAGTAACAAAGAAACCGATGACTTTTATAATAAGGTGTCATGTGTGTCTCTTACTTTGCACAAAAAGTGCCAGAGATGACTTCATTTGCAGTCACTTGAAAAGTAGGGATTCTCCAATAAATGGTAAATGGTTGAAACAAATCTGAAGAAATGCATGACATACCTGTGTGTGTGTGTGTATGCATGTATGTATATATAGGGAGAGAGAGAGCGTCAATATAAACAGACTTTATTTCAATCAAGCTGTCTTTTCTATCCTTCAGGAGCAGAATGTTCTGATCATCAGCGCTCCAGAATGTAGTGTTTTCTTGGCAAGCATCACATATTGTGATGTGTTAGCTAAAAGTTCCATATCCTAGAGACTGATATATTCCTCTGTACTTGTACCTTGGGGATTCATCAAAACCGGGCATCATAAGCAGCTTTCTACTGCCACAGACTGGACAGCGAAACAATTTAAAATATCCCAGAAAAAGAAAATAAGCATGCTTAATCAGAGCTTTCTGGACAGGAAGGACATTTGAGCAAGTGAGGAATAAGCACTGCTTTTGTTAATTTGCATAGGCAGAATAGAGACTTCTGGGAAAAGGCCGAAATTACAGTCACAGAAAATGGCTGCATCTATAGAGAACGCTAAGAAGTGTTGGCAGCTTTTCCTCTGACCCTGACCACTTTTACAAGCAATCCTATGATAGTCAGCAGGACCCACCCTAAAAAGGAAGGGGCATCCACTTGGACCCTTTCCACCTTTTCTAAATCTCGCCTGATTGAGCACTGATTGAGCAGATAAGCACATGTCATTCTCATTTCAGAAAGGTATTGGTTAGCTTGCTGCTAGCAGCTCAGTTATGTTATGATGTTAGAGGCTATGCAAGGAATGCTTTAGTCCAGCGATATGCAGTTTTTATTGCGCCTTGCCTTCACCAGGAAGATCTTTAGCTTGAATCTGTGGCCTAGGTATTCACCTTGGTATTTCTTTTGGCACAAAGTGAAGGAGTATTTGAGAGAAAATGCACAATGTGTTTCTTATGTTGTTATGAACAACTTGTTACTCTTTCTCATTAAGCTTCAGCCACTGCAGAAATATATAAATAAGGGCTGACTTCCTGTAAGACGTGTCCAAAGCTGGGACGGAATAAAAGGAGACACTTGTAAATGATAGTGCTATCGTTTGAGAAAGGGTAAGTTGAGACTGACTTTCATGCGTATTCACAGACCAAGCATCATAAAGATACCAGCATGATCTTCATTGCGGGCTTAGAGCCGGTATTAGCTTTTGAGAGGTAAGAGGATTTTGAGGGCTCGTTGGTCTAGGGGTATGATTCTCGCTTTGGGTGCGAGAGGTCCCGGGTTCAAATCCCGGACGAGCCCTTTTCTTGGTACTCTTTTCAAGTTGTTTTGAAGTTTGCGTTTCAAAACCAACATCAATTTTTTCTTTGCAGTAGTGGATAATTCTTTGCTAGAGTCTCATGCTTCAGCCCTGCCCAGTCTGAGCTAATACCAAACATCTGGTCTTGCATGGCATGTACGAGCGTTCAGCTAGGGATGTCGGGCAGGTTGCATGAAAGAAATCTAAAGCCAGAGGCCCATGGAATAGCCAGTTCGGAGCAGTTTCATTACAGAAAAATCAACTGTAGGTATCTGTTTCTGTAATGTAGTGGTTATCAAGTTCGCCTCACACGCGAAAGGTCCCCGGTTCGAAACCGGGCAGAAACAGTTGTTATATTGTGTTGGCTACAATGTTGATAGGTGCCGTTTTGCCATGGAATTGTCCAAGCCCTGAAGATTATTTCATGCAATCTCGTTCCAAGAAAGGGAATTCTCTCAAAACACTAAAGTAATCGGCGTGTGGATGTATCTGTTGGTTCTCAGACCTTGCTTTCAAAAGAGCCCTGCAATCGGTTCACTGCTCACCTAGAACAAGCATTAACATGGAGAATTGTTGGCACCAACAGGAATCTTATTTTAGTGGAGTGTTTCTGGCTTTGAGTGCAGAGGCCCTCGGCTCAATTCCAAGATGATCCTTCTCAAGGTGATGATACAAATGCATTGTCACCTTTACGTTTAATGTCAGAATCATTTATTTCCAGTTGGTGGTGTAAGAATGTTTGCAACAGTATGGCGATTTTTCCTAGCCATGCATGAATGAAAGCATATCACTCGCCTTTAGGTGTTTTTCTAATACATTGATATTTGCATCTTCCTTCCTAGCCTGCATGTTTGACTATCTTACAGGCTGCATGTAATAAGTATCACATCAGGGCCCTTCTTCTACTCAATTCACAACTGTTCTATCACGACATAGATAAGAAAGCTGCATCTGCTTTTGTTGTGTAGTGGTAATCAGGTTTACCTGATGTGTGAAAGCCCCATGCTTTGAAAGTACACAGTAACAAAGAAACCGATGACTTTTATAATAAGGTGTCATGTGTGTCTCTTACTTTGCACAAAAAGTGCCAGAGATGACTTCATTTGCAGTCACTTGAAAAGTAGGGATTCTCCAATAAATGGTAAATGGTTGAAACAAATCTGAAGAAATGCATGACATACCTGTGTGTGTGTGTGTATGCATGTATGTATATATAGGGAGAGAGAGAGCGTCAATATAAACAGACTTTATTTCAATCAAGCTGTCTTTTCTATCCTTCAGGAGCAGAATGTTCTGATCATCAGCGCTCCAGAATGTAGTGTTTTCTTGGCAAGCATCACATATTGTGATGTGTTAGCTAAAAGTTCCATATCCTAGAGACTGATATATTCCTCTGTACTTGTACCTTGGGGATTCATCAAAACCGGGCATCATAAGCAGCTTTCTACTGCCACAGACTGGACAGCGAAACAATTTAAAATATCCCAGAAAAAGAAAATAAGCATGCTTAATCAGAGCTTTCTGGACAGGAAGGACATTTGAGCAAGTGAGGAATAAGCACTGCTTTTGTTAATTTGCATAGGCAGAATAGAGACTTCTGGGAAAAGGCCGAAATTACAGTCACAGAAAATGGCTGCATCTATAGAGAACGCTAAGAAGTGTTGGCAGCTTTTCCTCTGACCCTGGCCACTTTTACAAGCAATCCTATGATAGTCAGCAGGACCCACCCTAAAAAGGAAGGGGCATCCACTTGGACCCTTTCCACCTTTTCTAAATCTCGCCTGATCGAGCCTGATTGAGCACTGATTGAGCAGATAAGCACATATCAATCTCATTTCAGAAAGGTATTGGTTAGCTTGCTGCTAGCAGCTCAGTTATGTTATGATGTTAGAGGCTATGCAAGGAATGCTTTAGTCCAGCGATATGCAGTTTTTATTGCGCCTTGCATTCAGCAGGAAGATCTTTAGCTTGAATCTGTGGCCTAGGTATTCACCTTGGTATTTCTTTTGGCACAAAGTGAAGGAGTATTTAAGAGAAAATGCACAATGTGTTTCTTATGTTGTTATGAACAACTTGTTACTCTTTCTCATTAAGCTTCAGCCACTGAAGAAATATATAAATAAGGGCTGACTTCCTGTAAGACGTGTCCAAAGCTGGGACGGAATAAAAGGAGACACTTGTAAATGATAGTGCTATCGTTTGAGAAAGGGTAAGTTGAGACTGACTTTCATGCGTATTCACAGACCAAGCATCATAAAGATACCAGCATGATCTTCATTGCGGGCTTAGAGCCGGTATTAGCTTTTGAGAGGTAAGAGGATTTTGAGGGCTCGTTGGTCTAGGGGTATGATTCTCGCTTTGGGTGCGAGAGGTCCCGGGTTCAAATCCCGGACGAGCCCTTTTCTTGGTACTCTTTTCAAGTTGTTTTGAAGTTTGCGTTTCAAAACCAACATCAATTTTTTCTTTGCAGTAGTGGATAATTCTTTGCTAGAGTCTCATGCTTCAGCCCTGCCCAGTCTGAGCTAATACCAAACATCTGGTCTTGCATGGCATGTACGAGCGTTCAGCTAGGGATGTCGGGCAGGTTGCATGAAAGAAATCTAAAGCCAGAGGCCCATGGAATAGCCAGTTCGGAGCAGTTTCATTACAGAAAAATCAACTGTAGGTATCTGTTTCTGTAGTGTAGTGGTTATCACGTTCGCCTCACACGCGAAAGGTCCCCGGTTCGAAACCGGGCAGAAACAGTTGTTATATTGTGTTGTTTACAATGTTGATAGGTGCCGTTTTGCCATGGAATTGTCCAAGCCCTGAAGATTATTTCATGCAATCTCGTTCCAAGAAAGGGAATTCTCTCAAAACACTAAAGTAATCGGCGTGTGGATGTATCTGTTGGTTCTCAGACCTTGCTTTCAAAAGAGCCCTGCAATCGGTTCACTGCTCACCTAGAACAAGCATTAACATGGAGAATTGTTGGCACCAACAGGAATCTTATTTTAGTGGAGTGTTTCTGGCTTTGAGTGCAGAGGCCCTCGGCTCAATTCCAAGATGATCCTTCTCAAGGTGATGATACAAATGCATTGTCACCTTTACGTTTAATGTCAGAATCATTTATTTCCAGTTGGTGGTGTAAGAATGTTTGCAACAGTATGGCGATTTTTCCTAGCCATGCATGAATGAAAGCATATCACTCGCCTTTAGGTGTTTTTCTAATACATTGATATTTGCATCTTCCTTCCTAGCCTGCATGTTTGACTATCTTACAGGCTGCATGTAATAAGTATCACATCAGGGCCCTTCTTCTACTCAATTCACAACTGTTCTATCACGACATAGATAAGAAAGCTGCATCTGCTTTTGTTGTGTAGTGGTAATCAGGTTTACCTGACGTGTGAAAGCCCCATGCTTTGAAAGTACACAGTAACAAAGAAACCGATGACTTTTATAATAAGGTGTCATGTGTGTCTCTTACTTTGCACAAAAAGTGCCAGAGATGACTTCATTTGCAGTCACTTGAAAAGTAGGGATTCTCCAATAAATGGTAAATGGTTGAAACAAATCTGAAGAAATGCATGACATACCTGTGTGTGTGTGTGTATGCATGTATGTATATATAGGGAGAGAGAGAGCGTCAATATAAACAGACTTTATTTCAATCAAGCTGTCTTTTCTATCCTTCAGGAGCAGAATGTTCTGATCATCAGCGCTCCAGAATGTAGTGTTTTCTTGGCAAGCATCACATATTGTGATGTGTTAGCTAAAAGTTCCATATCCTAGAGACTGATATATTCCTCTGTACTTGTACCTTGGGGATTCATCAAAACCGGGCATCATAAGCAGCTTTCTACTGCCACAGACTGGACAGCGAAACAATTTAAAATATCCCAGAAAAAGAAAATAAGCATGCTTAATCAGAGCTTTCTGGACAGGAAGGACATTTGAGCAAGTGAGGAATAAGCACTGCTTTTGTTAATTTGCATAGGCAGAATAGAGACTTCTGGGAAAAGGCCGAAATTACAGTCACAGAAAATGGCTGCATCTATAGAGAACGCTAAGAAGTGTTGGCAGCTTTTCCTCTGACCCTGGCCACTTTTACAAGCAATCCTATGATAGTCAGCAGGACCCACCCTAAAAAGGAAGGGGCATCCACTTGGACCCTTTCCACCTTTTCTAAATCTCGCCTGATCGAGCCTGATTGAGCACTGATTGAGCAGATAAGCACATGTCATTCTCATTTCAGAAAGGTATTGGTTAGCTTGCTGCTAGCAGCTCAGTTATGTTATGATGTTAGAGGCTATGCAAGGAATGCTTTAGTCCAGCGATATGCAGTTTTTATTGCGCCTTGCATTCAGCAGGAAGATCTTTAGCTTGAATCTGTGGCCTAGGTATTCACCTTGGTATTTCTTTTGGCACAAAGTGAAGGAGTATTTAAGAGAAAATGCACAATGTGTTTCTTATGTTGTTATGAACAACTTGTTACTCTTTCTCATTAAGCTTCAGCCACTGAAGAAATATATAAATAAGGGCTGACTTCCTGTAAGACGTGTCCAAAGCTGGGACGGAATAAAAGGAGACACTTGTAAATGATAGTGCTATCGTTTGAGAAAGGGTAAGTTGAGACTGACTTTCATGCGTATTCACAGACCAAGCATCATAAAGATACCAGCATGATCTTCATTGCGGGCTTAGAGCCGGTATTAGCTTTTGAGAGGTAAGAGGATTTTGAGGGCTCGTTGGTCTAGGGGTATGATTCTCGCTTTGGGTGCGAGAGGTCCCGGGTTCAAATCCCGGACGAGCCCTTTTCTTGGTACTCTTTTCAAGTTGTTTTGAAGTTTGCGTTTCAAAACCAACATCAATTTTTTCTTTGCAGTAGTGGATAATTCTTTGCTAGAGTCTCATGCTTCAGCCCTGCCCAGTCTGAGCTAATACCAAACATCTGGTCTTGCATGGCATGTACGAGCGTTCAGCTAGGGATGTCGGGCAGGTTGCATGAAAGAAATCTAAAGCCAGAGGCCCATGGAATAGCCAGTTCGGAGCAGTTTCATTACAGAAAAATCAACTGTAGGTATCTGTTTCTGTAGTGTAGTGGTTATCACGTTCGCCTCACACGCGAAAGGTCCCCGGTTCTAAACCGGGCAGAAACAGTTGTTATATTGTGTTGGCTACAATGTTGATAGGTGCCGTTTTGCCATGGAATTGTCCAAGCCCTGAAGATTATTTCATGCAATCTCGTTCCAAGAAAGGGAATTCTCTCAAAACACTAAAGTAATCGGCGTGTGGATGTATCTGTTGGTTCTCAGACCTTGCTTTCAAAAGAGCCCTGCAATCGGTTCACTGCTCACCTAGAACAAGCATTAACATGGAGAATTGTTGGCACCAACAGGAATCTTATTTTAGTGGAGTGTTTCTGGCTTTGAGTGCAGAGGCCCTCGGCTCAATTCCAAGATGATCCTTCTCAAGGTGATGATACAAATGCATTGTCACCTTTACGTTTAATGTCAGAATCATTTATTTCCAGTTGGTGGTGTAAGAATGTTTGCAACAGTATGGCGATTTTTCCTAGCCATGCATGAATGAAAGCATATCACTCGCCTTTAGGTGTTTTTCTAATACATTGATATTTGCATCTTCCTTCCTAGCCTGCATGTTTGACTATCTTACAGGCTGCATGTAATAAGTATCACATCAGGGCCCTTCTTCTACTCAATTCACAACTGTTCTATCACGACATAGATAAGAAAGCTGCATCTGCTTTTGTTGTGTAGTGGTAATCAGGTTTACCTGACGTGTGAAAGCCCCATGCTTTGAAAGTACACAGTAACAAAGAAACCGATGACTTTTATAAAAAGGTGTCATGTGCGTCTCTTACTTTGCACAAAAAGTGCCAGAGATGACTTCATTTGCAGTCACTTGAAAAGTAGGGATTCTCCAATAAATGGTAAATGGTTGAAACAAATCTGAAGAAATGCATGACATACCTGTGTGTGTGTGTGTACGCATGTATGTATATATAGGGAGAGAGAGAGCGTCAATATAAACAGACTTTATTTCAATCAAGCTGTCTTTTCTATCCTTCAGGAGCAGAATGTTCTGATCATCAGCGCTCCAGAATGTAGTGTTTTCTTGGCAAGCATCACATATTGTGATGTGTTAGCTAAAAGTTCCATATCCTAGAGACTGATATATTCCTCTGTACTTGTACCTTGGGGATTCATCAAAACCTGGCATCATAAGCAGCTTTCTACTGCCACAGACTGGACAGCGAAACAATTTAAAATATCCCAGAAAAAGAAAATAAGCATGCTTAATCAGAGCTTTCTGGACAGGAAGGACCTTTGAGCAAGTGAGGAATAAGCACTGCTTTTGTTAATTTGCATAGGCAGAATAGAGACTTCTGGGAAAAGGCCGAAATTACAGTCACAGAAAATGGCTGCATCTATAGAGAACGCTAAGAAGTGTTGGCAGCTTTTCCTCTGACCCTGACCACTTTTACAAGCAATCCTATGATAGTCAGCAGGACCCACCCTAAAAAGGAAGGGGCATCCACTTGGACCCTTTCCACCTTTTCTAAATCTCGCCTGATTGAGCACTGATTGAGCAGATAAGCACATGTCATTCTCATTTCAGAAAGGTATTGGTTAGCTTGCTGCTAGCAGCTCAGTTATGTTATGATGTTAGAGGCTATGCAAGGAATGCTTTAGTCCAGCGATATGCAGTTTTTATTGCGCCTTGCCTTCACCAGGAAGATCTTTAGCTTGAATCTGTGGCCTAGGTATTCACCTTGGTATTTCTTTTGGCACAAAGTGAAGGAGTATTTGAGAGAAAATGCACAATGTGTTTCTTATGTTGTTATGAACAACTTGTTACTCTTTCTCATTAAGCTTCAGCCACTGCAGAAATATATAAATAAGGGCTGACTTCCTGTAAGACGTGTCCAAAGCTGGGACGGAATAAAAGGAGACACTTGTAAATGATAGTGCTATCGTTTGAGAAAGGGTAAGTTGAGACTGACTTTCATGCGTTTTCACAGACCAAGCATCATAAAGATACCAGCATGATCTTCATTGCGGGCTTAGAGCCGGTATTAGCTTTTGAGAGGTAAGAGGATTTTGAGGGCTCGTTGGTCTAGGGGTATGATTCTCGCTTTGGGTGCGAGAGGTCCCGGGTTCAAATCCCGGACGAGCCCTTTTCTTGGTACTCTTTTCAAGTTGTTTTGAAGTTTGCGTTTCAAAACCAACATCAATTTTTTCTTTGCAGTAGTGGATAATTCTTTGCTAGAGTCTCATGCTTCAGCCCTGCCCAGTCTGAGCTAATACCAAACATCTGGTCTTGCATGGCATGTACGAGCGTTCAGCTAGGGATGTCGGGCAGGTTGCATGAAAGAAATCTAAAGCCAGAGGCCCATGGAATAGCCAGTTCGGAGCAGTTTCATTACAGAAAAATCAACTGTAGGTATCTGTTTCTGTAGTGTAGTGGTTATCACGTTCGCCTCACACGCGAAAGGTCCCCGGTTCGAAACCGGGCAGAAACAGTTGTTATATTGTGTTGGCTACAATGTTGATAGGTGCCGTTTTGCCATGGAATTGTCCAAGCCCTGAAGATTATTTCATGCAATCTCGTTCCAAGAAAGGGAATTCTCTCAAAACACTAAAGTAATCGGCGTGTGGATGTATCTGTTGGTTCTCAGACCTTGCTTT
This sequence comes from Triturus cristatus, assembly GCF_964204655.1. NCBI lineage: Eukaryota > Metazoa > Chordata > Amphibia > Caudata > Salamandridae > Triturus > Triturus cristatus. The sequence goes on along the minus strand of NC_140591.1, from coordinate 738,040,632 downwards.
CAAAAGAGCCCTGCAATCGGTTCACTGCTCACCTAGAACAAGCATTAACATGGAGAATTGTTGGCACCAACAGGAATCTTATTTTAGTGGAGTGTTTCTGGCTTTGAGTGCAGAGGCCCTCGGCTCAATTCCAAGATGATCCTTCTCAAGGTGATGATACAAATGCATTGTCACCTTTACGTTTAATGTCAGAATCATTTATTTCCAGTTGGTGGTGTAAGAATGTTTGCAACAGTATGGCGATTTTTCCTAGCCATGCATGAATGAAAGCATATCACTCGCCTTTAGGTGTTTTTCTAATACATTGATATTTGCATCTTCCTTCCTAGCCTGCATGTTTGACTATCTTACAGGCTGCATGTAATAAGTATCACATCAGGGCCCTTCTTCTACTCAATTCACAACTGTTCTATCACGACATAGATAAGAAAGCTGCATCTGCTTTTGTTGTGTAGTGGTAATCAGGTTTACCTGACGTGTGAAAGCCCCATGCTTTGAAAGTACACAGTAACAAAGAAACCGATGACTTTTATAAAAAGGTGTCATGTGTGTCTCTTACTTTGCACAAAAAGTGCCAGAGATGACTTCATTTGCAGTCACTTGAAAAGTAGGGATTCTCCAATAAATGGTAAATGGTTGAAACAAATCTGAAGAAATGCATGACATACCTGTGTGTGTGTGTGTACGCATGTATGTATATATAGGGAGAGAGAGAGCGTCAATATAAACAGACTTTATTTCAATCAAGCTGTCTTTTCTATCCTTCAGGAGCAGAATGTTCTGATCATCAGCGCTCCAGAATGTAGTGTTTTCTTGGCAAGCATCACATATTGTGATGTGTTAGCTAAAAGTTCCATATCCTAGAGACTGATATATTCCTCTGTACTTGTACCTTGGGGATTCATCAAAACCTGGCATCATAAGCAGCTTTCTACTGCCACAGACTGGACAGCGAAACAATTTAAAATATCCCAGAAAAAGAAAATAAGCATGCTTAATCAGAGCTTTCTGGACAGGAAGGACCTTTGAGCAAGTGAGGAATAAGCACTGCTTTTGTTAATTTGCATAGGCAGAATAGAGACTTCTGGGAAAAGGCCGAAATTACAGTCACAGAAAATGGCTGCATCTATAGAGAACGCTAAGAAGTGTTGGCAGCTTTTCCTCTGACCCTGACCACTTTTACAAGCAATCCTATGATAGTCAGCAGGACCCACCCTAAAAAGGAAGGGGCATCCACTTGGACCCTTTCCACCTTTTCTAAATCTCGCCTGATTGAGCACTGATTGAGCAGATAAGCACATGTCATTCTCATTTCAGAAAGGTATTGGTTAGCTTGCTGCTAGCAGCTCAGTTATGTTATGATGTTAGAGGCTATGCAAGGAATGCTTTAGTCCAGCGATATGCAGTTTTTATTGCGCCTTGCCTTCACCAGGAAGATCTTTAGCTTGAATCTGTGGCCTAGGTATTCACCTTGGTATTTCTTTTGGCACAAAGTGAAGGAGTATTTGAGAGAAAATGCACAATGTGTTTCTTATGTTGTTATGAACAACTTGTTACTCTTTCTCATTAAGCTTCAGCCACTGCAGAAATATATAAATAAGGGCTGACTTCCTGTAAGACGTGTCCAAAGCTGGGACGGAATAAAAGGAGACACTTGTAAATGATAGTGCTATCGTTTGAGAAAGGGTAAGTTGAGACTGACTTTCATGCGTATTCACAGACCAAGCATCATAAAGATACCAGCATGATCTTCATTGCGGGCTTAGAGCCGGTATTAGCTTTTGAGAGGTAAGAGGATTTTGAGGGCTCGTTGGTCTAGGGGTATGATTCTCGCTTTGGGTGCGAGAGGTCCCGGGTTCAAATCCCGGACGAGCCCTTTTCTTGGTACTCTTTTCAAGTTGTTTTGAAGTTTGCGTTTCAAAACCAACATCAATTTTTTCTTTGCAGTAGTGGATAATTCTTTGCTAGAGTCTCATGCTTCAGCCCTGCCCAGTCTGAGCTAATACCAAACATCTGGTCTTGCATGGCATGTACGAGCGTTCAGCTAGGGATGTCGGGCAGGTTGCATGAAAGAAATCTAAAGCCAGAGGCCCATGGAATAGCCAGTTCGGAGCAGTTTCATTACAGAAAAATCAACTGTAGGTATCTGTTTCTGTAGTGTAGTGGTTATCAAGTTCGCCTCACACGCGAAAGGTCCCCGGTTCGAAACCGGGCAGAAACAGTTGTTATATTGTGTTGGCTACAATGTTGATAGGTGCCGTTTTGCCATGGAATTGTCCAAGCCCTGAAGATTATTTCATGCAATCTCGTTCCAAGAAAGGGAATTCTCTCAAAACACTAAAGTAATCGGCGTGTGGATGTATCTGTTGGTTCTCAGACCTTGCTTTCAAAAGAGCCCTGCAATCGGTTCACTGCTCACCTAGAACAAGCATTAACATGGAGAATTGTTGGCACCAACAGGAATCTTATTTTAGTGGAGTGTTTCTGGCTTTGAGTGCAGAGGCCCTCGGCTCAATTCCAAGATGATCCTTCTCAAGGTGATGATACAAATGCATTGTCACCTTTACGTTTAATGTCAGAATCATTTATTTCCAGTTGGTGGTGTAAGAATGTTTGCAACAGTATGGCGATTTTTCCTAGCCATGCATGAATGAAAGCATATCACTCGCCTTTAGGTGTTTTTCTAATACATTGATATTTGCATCTTCCTTCCTAGCCTGCATGTTTGACTATCTTACAGGCTGCATGTAATAAGTATCACATCAGGGCCCTTCTTCTACTCAATTCACAACTGTTCTATCACGACATAGATAAGAAAGCTGCATCTGCTTTTGTTGTGTAGTGGTAATCAGGTTTACCTGACGTGTGAAAGCCCCATGCTTTGAAAGTACACAGTAACAAAGAAACCGATGACTTTTATAATAAGGTGTCATGTGTGTCTCTTACTTTGCACAAAAAGTGCCAGAGATGACTTCATTTGCAGTCACTTGAAAAGTAGGGATTCTCCAATAAATGGTAAATGGTTGAAACAAATCTGAAGAAATGCATGACATACCTGTGTGTGTGTGTGTATGCATGTATGTATATATAGGGAGAGAGAGAGCGTCAATATAAACAGACTTTATTTCAATCAAGCTGTCTTTTCTATCCTTCAGGAGCAGAATGTTCTGATCATCAGCGCTCCAGAATGTAGTGTTTTCTTGGCAAGCATCACATATTGTGATGTGTTAGCTAAAAGTTCCATATCCTAGAGACTGATATATTCCTCTGTACTTGTACCTTGGGGATTCATCAAAACCTGGCATCATAAGCAGCTTTCTACTGCCACAGACTGGACAGCGAAACAATTTAAAATATCCCAGAAAAAGAAAATAAGCATGCTTAATCAGAGCTTTCTGGACAGGAAGGACCTTTGAGCAAGTGAGGAATAAGCACTGCTTTTGTTAATTTGCATAGGCAGAATAGAGACTTCTGGGAAAAGGCCGAAATTACAGTCACAGAAAATGGCTGCATCTATAGAGAACGCTAAGAAGTGTTGGCAGCTTTTCCTCTGACCCTGACCACTTTTACAAGCAATCCTATGATAGTCAGCAGGACCCACCCTAAAAAGGAAGGGGCATCCACTTGGACCCTTTCCACCTTTTCTAAATCTCGCCTGATTGAGCACTGATTGAGCAGATAAGCACATGTCATTCTCATTTCAGAAAGGTATTGGTTAGCTTGCTGCTAGCAGCTCAGTTATGTTATGATGTTAGAGGCTATGCAAGGAATGCTTTAGTCCAGCGATATGCAGTTTTTATTGCGCCTTGCCTTCACCAGGAAGATCTTTAGCTTGAATCTGTGGCCTAGGTATTCACCTTGGTATTTCTTTTGGCACAAAGTGAAGGAGTATTTGAGAGAAAATGCACAATGTGTTTCTTATGTTGTTATGAACAACTTGTTACTCTTTCTCATTAAGCTTCAGCCACTGCAGAAATATATAAATAAGGGCTGACTTCCTGTAAGACGTGTCCAAAGCTGGGACGGAATAAAAGGAGACACTTGTAAATGATAGTGCTATCGTTTGAGAAAGGGTAAGTTGAGACTGACTTTCATGCGTATTCACAGACCAAGCATCATAAAGATACCAGCATGATCTTCATTGCGGGCTTAGAGCTGGTATTAGCTTTTGAGAGGTAAGAGGATTTTGAGGGCTCGTTGGTCTAGGGGTATGATTCTCGCTTTGGGTGCGAGAGGTCCCGGGTTCAAATCCCGGACGAGCCCTTTTCTTGGTACTCTTTTCAAGTTGTTTTGAAGTTTGCGTTTCAAAACCAACATCAATTTTTTCTTTGCAGTAGTGGATAATTCTTTGCTAGAGTCTCATGCTTCAGCCCTGCCCAGTCTGAGCTAATACCAAACATCTGGTCTTGCATGGCATGTACGAGCGTTCAGCTAGGGATGTCGGGCAGGTTGCATGAAAGAAATCTAAAGCCAGAGGCCCATGGAATAGCCAGTTCGGAGCAGTTTCATTACAGAAAAATCAACTGTAGGTATCTGTTTCTGTAGTGTAGTGGTTATCAAGTTCGCCTCACACGCGAAAGGTCCCCGGTTCGAAACCGGGCAGAAACAGTTGTTATATTGTGTTGGCTACAATGTTGATAGGTGCCGTTTTGCCATGGAATTGTCCAAGCCCTGAAGATTATTTCATGCAATCTCGTTCCAAGAAAGGGAATTCTCTCAAAACACTAAAGTAATCGGCGTGTGGATGTATCTGTTGGTTCTCAGACCTTGCTTTCAAAAGAGCCCTGCAATCGGTTCACTGCTCACCTAGAACAAGCATTAACATGGAGAATTGTTGGCACCAACAGGAATCTTATTTTAGTGGAGTGTTTCTGGCTTTGAGTGCAGAGGCCCTCGGCTCAATTCCAAGATGATCCTTCTCAAGGTGATGATACAAATGCATTGTCACCTTTACGTTTAATGTCAGAATCATTTATTTCCAGTTGGTGGTGTAAGAATGTTTGCAACAGTATGGCGATTTTTCCTAGCCATGCATGAATGAAAGCATATCACTCGCCTTTAGGTGTTTTTCTAATACATTGATATTTGCATCTTCCTTCCTAGCCTGCATGTTTGACTATCTTACAGGCTGCATGTAATAAGTATCACATCAGGGCCCTTCTTCTACTCAATTCACAACTGTTCTATCACGACATAGATAAGAAAGCTGCATCTGCTTTTGTTGTGTAGTGGTAATCAGGTTTACCTGACGTGTGAAAGCCCCATGCTTTGAAAGTACACAGTAACAAAGAAACCGATGACTTTTATAAAAAGGTGTCATGTGCGTCTCTTACTTTGCACAAAAAGTGCCAGAGATGACTTCATTTGCAGTCACTTGAAAAGTAGGGATTCTCCAATAAATGGTAAATGGTTGAAACAAATCTGAAGAAATGCATGACATACCTGTGTGTGTGTGTGTACGCATGTATGTATATATAGGGAGAGAGAGAGCGTCAATATAAACAGACTTTATTTCAATCAAGCTGTCTTTTCTATCCTTCAGGAGCAGAATGTTCTGATCATCAGCGCTCCAGAATGTAGTGTTTTCTTGGCAAGCATCACATATTGTGATGTGTTAGCTAAAAGTTCCATATCCTAGAGACTGATATATTCCTCTGTACTTGTACCTTGGGGATTCATCAAAACCTGGCATCATAAGCAGCTTTCTACTGCCACAGACTGGACAGCGAAACAATTTAAAATATCCCAGAAAAAGAAAATAAGCATGCTTAATCAGAGCTTTCTGGACAGGAAGGACCTTTGAGCAAGTGAGGAATAAGCACTGCTTTTGTTAATTTGCATAGGCAGAATAGAGACTTCTGGGAAAAGGCCGAAATTACAGTCACAGAAAATGGCTGCATCTATAGAGAACGCTAAGAAGTGTTGGCAGCTTTTCCTCTGACCCTGACCACTTTTACAAGCAATCCTATGATAGTCAGCAGGACCCACCCTAAAAAGGAAGGGGCATCCACTTGGACCCTTTCCACCTTTTCTAAATCTCGCCTGATTGAGCACTGATTGAGCAGATAAGCACATGTCATTCTCATTTCAGAAAGGTATTGGTTAGCTTGCTGCTAGCAGCTCAGTTATGTTATGATGTTAGAGGCTATGCAAGGAATGCTTTAGTCCAGCGATATGCAGTTTTTATTGCGCCTTGCCTTCACCAGGAAGATCTTTAGCTTGAATCTGTGGCCTAGGTATTCACCTTGGTATTTCTTTTGGCACAAAGTGAAGGAGTATTTGAGAGAAAATGCACAATGTGTTTCTTATGTTGTTATGAACAACTTGTTACTCTTTCTCATTAAGCTTCAGCCACTGCAGAAATATATAAATAAGGGCTGACTTCCTGTAAGACGTGTCCAAAGCTGGGACGGAATAAAAGGAGACACTTGTAAATGATAGTGCTATCGTTTGAGAAAGGGTAAGTTGAGACTGACTTTCATGCGTATTCACAGACCAAGCATCATAAAGATACCAGCATGATCTTCATTGCGGGCTTAGAGCCGGTATTAGCTTTTGAGAGGTAAGAGGATTTTGAGGGCTCGTTGGTCTAGGGGTATGATTCTCGCTTTGGGTGCGAGAGGTCCCGGGTTCAAATCCCGGACGAGCCCTTTTCTTGGTACTCTTTTCAAGTTGTTTTGAAGTTTGCGTTTCAAAACCAACATCAATTTTTTCTTTGCAGTAGTGGATAATTCTTTGCTAGAGTCTCATGCTTCAGCCCTGCCCAGTCTGAGCTAATACCAAACATCTGGTCTTGCATGGCATGTACGAGCGTTCAGCTAGGGATGTCGGGCAGGTTGCATGAAAGAAATCTAAAGCCAGAGGCCCATGGAATAGCCAGTTCGGAGCAGTTTCATTACAGAAAAATCAACTGTAGGTATCTGTTTCTGTAGTGTAGTGGTTATCAAGTTCGCCTCACACGCGAAAGGTCCCCGGTTCGAAACCGGGCAGAAACAGTTGTTATATTGTGTTGGCTACAATGTTGATAGGTGCCGTTTTGCCATGGAATTGTCCAAGCCCTGAAGATTATTTCATGCAATCTCGTTCCAAGAAAGGGAATTCTCTCAAAACACTAAAGTAATCGGCGTGTGGATGTATCTGTTGGTTCTCAGACCTTGCTTTCAAAAGAGCCCTGCAATCGGTTCACTGCTCACCTAGAACAAGCATTAACATGGAGAATTGTTGGCACCAACAGGAATCTTATTTTAGTGGAGTGTTTCTGGCTTTGAGTGCAGAGGCCCTCGGCTCAATTCCAAGATGATCCTTCTCAAGGTGATGATACAAATGCATTGTCACCTTTACGTTTAATGTCAGAATCATTTATTTCCAGTTGGTGGTGTAAGAATGTTTGCAACAGTATGGCGATTTTTCCTAGCCATGCATGAATGAAAGCATATCACTCGCCTTTAGGTGTTTTTCTAATACATTGATATTTGCATCTTCCTTCCTAGCCTGCATGTTTGACTATCTTACAGGCTGCATGTAATAAGTATCACATCAGGGCCCTTCTTCTACTCAATTCACAACTGTTCTATCACGACATAGATAAGAAAGCTGCATCTGCTTTTGTTGTGTAGTGGTAATCAGGTTTACCTGACGTGTGAAAGCCCCATGCTTTGAAAGTACACAGTAACAAAGAAACCGATGACTTTTATAATAAGGTGTCATGTGTGTCTCTTACTTTGCACAAAAAGTGCCAGAGATGACTTCATTTGCAGTCACTTGAAAAGTAGGGATTCTCCAATAAATGGTAAATGGTTGAAACAAATCTGAAGAAATGCATGACATACCTGTGTGTGTGTGTGTATGCATGTATGTATATATAGGGAGAGAGAGAGCGTCAATATAAACAGACTTTATTTCAATCAAGCTGTCTTTTCTATCCTTCAGGAGCAGAATGTTCTGATCATCAGCGCTCCAGAATGTAGTGTTTTCTTGGCAAGCATCACATATTGTGATGTGTTAGCTAAAAGTTCCATATCCTAGAGACTGATATATTCCTCTGTACTTGTACCTTGGGGATTCATCAAAACCTGGCATCATAAGCAGCTTTCTACTGCCACAGACTGGACAGCGAAACAATTTAAAATATCCCAGAAAAAGAAAATAAGCATGCTTAATCAGAGCTTTCTGGACAGGAAGGACCTTTGAGCAAGTGAGGAATAAGCACTGCTTTTGTTAATTTGCATAGGCAGAATAGAGACTTCTGGGAAAAGGCCGAAATTACAGTCACAGAAAATGGCTGCATCTATAGAGAACGCTAAGAAGTGTTGGCAGCTTTTCCTCTGACCCTGACCACTTTTACAAGCAATCCTATGATAGTCAGCAGGACCCACCCTAAAAAGGAAGGGGCATCCACTTGGACCCTTTCCACCTTTTCTAAATCTCGCCTGATTGAGCACTGATTGAGCAGATAAGCACATGTCATTCTCATTTCAGAAAGGTATTGGTTAGCTTGCTGCTAGCAGCTCAGTTATGTTATGATGTTAGAGGCTATGCAAGGAATGCTTTAGTCCAGCGATATGCAGTTTTTATTGCGCCTTGCATTCAGCAGGAAGATCTTTAGCTTGAATCTGTGGCCTAGGTATTCACCTTGGTATTTCTTTTGGCACAAAGTGAAGGAGTATTTGAGAGAAAATGCACAATGTGTTTCTTATGTTGTTATGAACAACTTGTTACTCTTTCTCATTAAGCTTCAGCCACTGAAGAAATATATAAATAAGGGCTGACTTCCTGTAAGACGTGTCCAAAGCTGGGACGGAATAAAAGGAGACACTTGTAAATGATAGTGCTATCGTTTGAGAAAGGGTAAGTTGAGACTGACTTTCATGCGTATTCACAGACCAAGCATCATAAAGATACCAGCATGATCTTCATTGCGGGCTTAGAGCCGGTATTAGCTTTTGAGAGGTAAGAGGATTTTGAGGGCTCGTTGGTCTAGGGGTATGATTCTCGCTTTGGGTGCGAGAGGTCCCGGGTTCAAATCCCGGACGAGCCCTTTTCTTGGTACTCTTTTCAAGTTGTTTTGAAGTTTGCGTTTCAAAACCAACATCAATTTTTTCTTTGCAGTAGTGGATAATTCTTTGCTAGAGTCTCATGCTTCAGCCCTGCCCAGTCTGAGCTAATACCAAACATCTGGTCTTGCATGGCATGTACGAGCGTTCAGCTAGGGATGTCGGGCAGGTTGCATGAAAGAAATCTAAAGCCAGAGGCCCATGGAATAGCCAGTTCGGAGCAGTTTCATTACAGAAAAATCAACTGTAGGTATCTGTTTCTGTAGTGTAGTGGTTATCACGTTCGCCTCACACGCGAAAGGTCCCCGGTTCGAAACCGGGCAGAAACAGTTGTTATATTGTGTTGGCTACAATGTTGATAGGTGCCGTTTTGCCATGGAATTGTCCAAGCCCTGAAGATTATTTCATGCAATCTCGTTCCAAGAAAGGGAATTCTCTCAAAACACTAAAGTAATCGGCGTGTGGATGTATCTGTTGGTTCTCAGACCTTGCTTTCAAAAGAGCCCTGCAATCGGTTCACTGCTCACCTAGAACAAGCATTAACATGGAGAATTGTTGGCACCAACAGGAATCTTATTTTAGTGGAGTGTTTCTGGCTTTGAGTGCAGAGGCCCTCGGCTCAATTCCAAGATGATCCTTCTCAAGGTGATGATACAAATGCATTGTCACCTTTACGTTTAATGTCAGAATCATTTATTTCCAGTTGGTGGTGTAAGAATGTTTGCAACAGTATGGCGATTTTTCCTAGCCATGCATGAATGAAAGCATATCACTCGCCTTTAGGTGTTTTTCTAATACATTGATATTTGCATCTTCCTTCCTAGCCTGCATGTTTGACTATCTTACAGGCTGCATGTAATAAGTATCACATCAGGGCCCTTCTTCTACTCAATTCACAACTGTTCTATCACGACATAGATAAGAAAGCTGCATCTGCTTTTGTTGTGTAGTGGTAATCAGGTTTACCTGACGTGTGAAAGCCCCATGCTTTGAAAGTACACAGTAACAAAGAAACCGATGACTTTTATAAAAAGGTGTCATGTGCGTCTCTTACTTTGCACAAAAAGTGCCAGAGATGACTTCATTTGCAGTCACTTGAAAAGTAGGGATTCTCCAATAAATGGTAAATGGTTGAAACAAATCTGAAGAAATGCATGACATACCTGTGTGTGTGTGTGTACGCATGTATGTATATATAGGGAGAGAGAGAGCGTCAATATAAACAGACTTTATTTCAATCAAGCTGTCTTTTCTATCCTTCAGGAGCAGAATGTTCTGATCATCAGCGCTCCAGAATGTAGTGTTTTCTTGGCAAGCATCACATATTGTGATGTGTTAGCTAAAAGTTCCATATCCTAGAGACTGATATATTCCTCTGTACTTGTACCTTGGGGATTCATCAAAACCTGGCATCATAAGCAGCTTTCTACTGCCACAGACTGGACAGCGAAACAATTTAAAATATCCCAGAAAAAGAAAATAAGCATGCTTAATCAGAGCTTTCTGGACAGGAAGGACCTTTGAGCAAGTGAGGAATAAGCACTGCTTTTGTTAATTTGCATAGGCAGAATAGAGACTTCTGGGAAAAGGCCGAAATTACAGTCACAGAAAATGGCTGCATCTATAGAGAACGCTAAGAAGTGTTGGCAGCTTTTCCTCTGACCCTGACCACTTTTACAAGCAATCCTATGATAGTCAGCAGGACCCACCCTAAAAAGGAAGGGGCATCCACTTGGACCCTTTCCACCTTTTCTAAATCTCGCCTGATTGAGCACTGATTGAGCAGATAAGCACATGTCATTCTCATTTCAGAAAGGTATTGGTTAGCTTGCTGCTAGCAGCTCAGTTATGTTATGATGTTAGAGGCTATGCAAGGAATGCTTTAGTCCAGCGATATGCAGTTTTTATTGCGCCTTGCCTTCACCAGGAAGATCTTTAGCTTGAATCTGTGGCCTAGGTATTCACCTTGGTATTTCTTTTGGCACAAAGTGAAGGAGTATTTGAGAGAAAATGCACAATGTGTTTCTTATGTTGTTATGAACAACTTGTTACTCTTTCTCATTAAGCTTCAGCCACTGCAGAAATATATAAATAAGGGCTGACTTCCTGTAAGACGTGTCCAAAGCTGGGACGGAATAAAAGGAGACACTTGTAAATGATAGTGCTATCGTTTGAGAAAGGGTAAGTTGAGACTGACTTTCATGCGTTTTCACAGACCAAGCATCATAAAGATACCAGCATGATCTTCATTGCGGGCTTAGAGCCGGTATTAGCTTTTGAGAGGTAAGAGGATTTTGAGGGCTCGTTGGTCTAGGGGTATGATTCTCGCTTTGGGTGCGAGAGGTCCCGGGTTCAAATCCCGGACGAGCCCTTTTCTTGGTACTCTTTTCAAGTTGTTTTGAAGTTTGCGTTTCAAAACCAACATCAATTTTTTCTTTGCAGTAGTGGATAATTCTTTGCTAGAGTCTCATGCTTCAGCCCTGCCCAGTCTGAGCTAATACCAAACATCTGGTCTTGCATGGCATGTACGAGCGTTCAGCTAGGGATGTCGGGCAGGTTGCATGAAAGAAATCTAAAGCCAGAGGCCCATGGAATAGCCAGTTCGGAGCAGTTTCATTACAGAAAAATCAACTGTAGGTATCTGTTTCTGTAGTGTAGTGGTTATCACGTTCGCCTCACACGCGAAAGGTCCCCGGTTCGAAACCGGGCAGAAACAGTTGTTATATTGTGTTGGCTACAATGTTGATAGGTGCCGTTTTGCCATGGAATTGTCCAAGCCCTGAAGATTATTTCATGCAATCTCGTTCCAAGAAAGGGAATTCTCTCAAAACACTAAAGTAATCGGCGTGTGGATGTATCTGTTGGTTCTCAGACCTTGCTTTCAAAAGAGCCCTGCAATCGGTTCACTGCTCACCTAGAACAAGCATTAACATGGAGAATTGTTGGCACCAACAGGAATCTTATTTTAGTGGAGTGTTTCTGGCTTTGAGTGCAGAGGCCCTCGGCTCAATTCCAAGATGATCCTTCTCAAGGTGATGATACAAATGCATTGTCACCTTTACGTTTAATGTCAGAATCATTTATTTCCAGTTGGTGGTGTAAGAATGTTTGCAACAGTATGGCGATTTTTCCTAGCCATGCATGAATGAAAGCATATCACTCGCCTTTAGGTGTTTTTCTAATACATTGATATTTGCATCTTCCTTCCTAGCCTGCATGTTTGACTATCTTACAGGCTGCATGTAATAAGTATCACATCAGGGCCCTTCTTCTACTCAATTCACAACTGTTCTATCACGACATAGATAAGAAAGCTGCATCTGCTTTTGTTGTGTAGTGGTAATCAGGTTTACCTGACGTGTGAAAGCCCCATGCTTTGAAAGTACACAGTAACAAAGAAACCGATGACTTTTATAAAAAGGTGTCATGTGCGTCTCTTACTTTGCACAAAAAGTGCCAGAGATGACTTCATTTGCAGTCACTTGAAAAGTAGGGATTCTCCAATAAATGGTAAATGGTTGAAACAAATCTGAAGAAATGCATGACATACCTGTGTGTGTGTGTGTACGCATGTATGTATATATAGGGAGAGAGAGAGCGTCAATATAAACAGACTTTATTTCAATCAAGCTGTCTTTTCTATCCTTCAGGAGCAGAATGTTCTGATCATCAGCGCTCCAGAATGTAGTGTTTTCTTGGCAAGCATCACATATTGTGATGTGTTAGCTAAAAGTTCCATATCCTAGAGACTGATATATTCCTCTGTACTTGTACCTTGGGGATTCATCAAAACCTGGCATCATAAGCAGCTTTCTACTGCCACAGACTGGACAGCGAAACAATTTAAAATATCCCAGAAAAAGAAAATAAGCATGCTTAATCAGAGCTTTCTGGACAGGAAGGACCTTTGAGCAAGTGAGGAATAAGCACTGCTTTTGTTAATTTGCATAGGCAGAATAGAGACTTCTGGGAAAAGGCCGAAATTACAGTCACAGAAAATGGCTGCATCTATAGAGAACGCTAAGAAGTGTTGGCAGCTTTTCCTCTGACCCTGACCACTTTTACAAGCAATCCTATGATAGTCAGCAGGACCCACCCTAAAAAGGAAGGGGCATCCACTTGGACCCTTTCCACCTTTTCTAAATCTCGCCTGATTGAGCACTGATTGAGCAGATAAGCACATGTCATTCTCATTTCAGAAAGGTATTGGTTAGCTTGCTGCTAGCAGCTCAGTTATGTTATGATGTTAGAGGCTATGCAAGGAATGCTTTAGTCCAGCGATATGCAGTTTTTATTGCGCCTTGCCTTCACCAGGAAGATCTTTAGCTTGAATCTGTGGCCTAGGTATTCACCTTGGTATTTCTTTTGGCACAAAGTGAAGGAGTATTTGAGAGAAAATGCACAATGTGTTTCTTATGTTGTTATGAACAACTTGTTACTCTTTCTCATTAAGCTTCAGCCACTGCAGAAATATATAAATAAGGGCTGACTTCCTGTAAGACGTGTCCAAAGCTGGGACGGAATAAAAGGAGACACTTGTAAATGATAGTGCTATAGTTTGAGAAAGGGTAAGTTGAGACTGACTTTCATGCGTATTCACAGACCAAGCATCATAAAGATACCAGCATGATCTTCATTGCGGGCTTAGAGCCGGTATTAGCTTTTGAGAGGTAAGAGGATTTTGAGGGCTCGTTGGTCTAGGGGTATGATTCTCGCTTTGGGTGCGAGAGGTCCCGGGTTCAAATCCCGGACGAGCCCTTTTCTTGGTACTCTTTTCAAGTTGTTTTGAAGTTTGCGTTTCAAAACCAACATCAATTTTTTCTTTGCAGTAGTGGATAATTCTTTGCTAGAGTCTCATGCTTCAGCCCTGCCCAGTCTGAGCTAATACCAAACATCTGGTCTTGCATGGCATGTACGAGCGTTCAGCTAGGGATGTCGGGCAGGTTGCATGAAAGAAATCTAAAGCCAGAGGCCCATGGAATAGCCAGTTCGGAGCAGTTTCATTACAGAAAAATCAACTGTAGGTATCTGTTTCTGTAGTGTAGTGGTTATCAAGTTCGCCTCACACGCGAAAGGTCCCCGGTTCGAAACCGGGCAGAAACAGTTGTTATATTGTGTTGGCTACAATGTTGATAGGTGCCGTTTTGCCATGGAATTGTCCAAGCCCTGAAGATTATTTCATGCAATCTCGTTCCAAGAAAGGGAATTCTCTCAAAACACTAAAGTAATCGGCGTGTGGATGTATCTGTTGGTTCTCAGACCTTGCTTTCAAAAGAGCCCTGCAATCGGTTCACTGCTCACCTAGAACAAGCATTAACATGGAGAATTGTTGGCACCAACAGGAATCTTATTTTAGTGGAGTGTTTCTGGCTTTGAGTGCAGAGGCCCTCGGCTCAATTCCAAGATGATCCTTCTCAAGGTGATGATACAAATGCATTGTCACCTTTACGTTTAATGTCAGAATCATTTATTTCCAGTTGGTGGTGTAAGAATGTTTGCAACAGTATGGCGATTTTTCCTAGCCATGCATGAATGAAAGCATATCACTCGCCTTTAGGTGTTTTTCTAATACATTGATATTTGCATCTTCCTTCCTAGCCTGCATGTTTGACTATCTTACAGGCTGCATGTAATAAGTATCACATCAGGGCCCTTCTTCTACTCAATTCACAACTGTTCTATCACGACATAGATAAGAAAGCTGCATCTGCTTTTGTTGTGTAGTGGTAATCAGGTTTACCTGACGTGTGAAAGCCCCATGCTTTGAAAGTACACAGTAACAAAGAAACCGATGACTTTTATAATAAGGTGTCATGTGTGTCTCTTACTTTGCACAAAAAGTGCCAGAGATGACTTCATTTGCAGTCACTTGAAAAGTAGGGATTCTCCAATAAATGGTAAATGGTTGAAACAAATCTGAAGAAATGCATGACATACCTGTGTGTGTGTGTGTATGCATGTATGTATATATAGGGAGAGAGAGAGCGTCAATATAAACAGACTTTATTTCAATCAAGCTGTCTTTTCTATCCTTCAGGAGCAGAATGTTCTGATCATCAGCGCTCCAGAATGTAGTGTTTTCTTGGCAAGCATCACATATTGTGATGTGTTAGCTAAAAGTTCCATATCCTAGAGACTGATATATTCCTCTGTACTTGTACCTTGGGGATTCATCAAAACCTGGCATCATAAGCAGCTTTCTACTGCCACAGACTGGACAGCGAAACAATTTAAAATATCCCAGAAAAAGAAAATAAGCATGCTTAATCAGAGCTTTCTGGACAGGAAGGACCTTTGAGCAAGTGAGGAATAAGCACTGCTTTTGTTAATTTGCATAGGCAGAATAGAGACTTCTGGGAAAAGGCCGAAATTACAGTCACAGAAAATGGCTGCATCTATAGAGAACGCTAAGAAGTGTTGGCAGCTTTTCCTCTGACCCTGACCACTTTTACAAGCAATCCTATGATAGTCAGCAGGACCCACCCTAAAAAGGAAGGGGCATCCACTTGGACCCTTTCCACCTTTTCTAAATCTCGCCTGATTGAGCACTGATTGAGCAGATAAGCACATGTCATTCTCATTTCAGAAAGGTATTGGTTAGCTTGCTGCTAGCAGCTCAGCTCAGTTATGTTATGATGTTAGAGGCTATGCAAGGAATGCTTTAGTCCAGCGATATGCAGTTTTTATTGCGCCTTGCCTTCACCAGGAAGATCTTTAGCTTGAATCTGTGGCCTAGGTATTCACCTTGGTATTTCTTTTGGCACAAAGTGAAGGAGTATTTGAGAGAAAATGCACAATGTGTTTCTTATGTTGTTATGAACAACTTGTTACTCTTTCTCATTAAGCTTCAGCCACTGCAGAAATATATAAATAAGGGCTGACTTCCTGTAAGACGTGTCCAAAGCTGGGACGGAATAAAAGGAGACACTTGTAAATGATAGTGCTATCGTTTGAGAAAGGGTAAGTTGAGACTGACTTTCATGCGTATTCACAGACCAAGCATCATAAAGATACCAGCATGATCTTCATTGCGGGCTTAGAGCCGGTATTAGCTTTTGAGAGGTAAGAGGATTTTGAGGGCTCGTTGGTCTAGGGGTATGATTCTCGCTTTGGGTGCGAGAGGTCCCGGGTTCAAATCCCGGACGAGCCCTTTTCTTGGTACTCTTTTCAAGTTGTTTTGAAGTTTGCGTTTCAAAACCAACATCAATTTTTTCTTTGCAGTAGTGGATAATTCTTTGCTAGAGTCTCATGCTTCAGCCCTGCCCAGTCTGAGCTAATACCAAACATCTGGTCTTGCATGGCATGTACGAGCGTTCAGCTAGGGATGTCGGGCAGGTTGCATGAAAGAAATCTAAAGCCAGAGGCCCATGGAATAGCCAGTTCGGAGCAGTTTCATTACAGAAAAATCAACTGTAGGTATCTGTTTCTGTAGTGTAGTGGTTATCACGTTCGCCTCACACGCGAAAGGTCCCCGGTTCGAAACCGGGCAGAAACAGTTGTTATATTGTGTTGGCTACAATGTTGATAGGTGCCGTTTTGCCATGGAATTGTCCAAGCCCTGAAGATTATTTCATGCAATCTCGTTCCAAGAAAGGGAATTCTCTCAAAACACTAAAGTAATCGGCGTGTGGATGTATCTGTTGGTTCTCAGACCTTGCTTTCAAAAGAGCCCTGCAATCGGTTCACTGCTCACCTAGAACAAGCATTAACATGGAGAATTGTTGGCACCAACAGGAATCTTATTTTAGTGGAGTGTTTCTGGCTTTGAGTGCAGAGGCCCTCGGCTCAATTCCAAGATGATCCTTCTCAAGGTGATGATACAAATGCATTGTCACCTTTACGTTTAATGTCAGAATCATTTATTTCCAGTTGGTGGTGTAAGAATGTTTGCAACAGTATGGCGATTTTTCCTAGCCATGCATGAATGAAAGCATATCACTCGCCTTTAGGTGTTTTTCTAATACATTGATATTTGCATCTTCCTTCCTAGCCTGCATGTTTGACTATCTTACAGGCTGCATGTAATAAGTATCACATCAGGGCCCTTCTTCTACTCAATTCACAACTGTTCTATCACGACATAGATAAGAAAGCTGCATCTGCTTTTGTTGTGTAGTGGTAATCAGGTTTACCTGACGTGTGAAAGCCCCATGCTTTGAAAGTACACAGTAACAAAGAAACCGATGACTTTTATAAAAAGGTGTCATGTGCGTCTCTTACTTTGCACAAAAAGTGCCAGAGATGACTTCATTTGCAGTCACTTGAAAAGTAGGGATTCTCCAATAAATGGTAAATGGTTGAAACAAATCTGAAGAAATGCATGACATACCTGTGTGTGTGTGTGTACGCATGTATGTATATATAGGGAGAGAGAGAGCGTCAATATAAACAGACTTTATTTCAATCAAGCTGTCTTTTCTATCCTTCAGGAGCAGAATGTTCTGATCATCAGCGCTCCAGAATGTAGTGTTTTCTTGGCAAGCATCACATATTGTGATGTGTTAGCTAAAAGTTCCATATCCTAGAGACTGATATATTCCTCTGTACTTGTACCTTGGGGATTCATCAAAACCTGGCATCATAAGCAGCTTTCTACTGCCACAGACTGGACAGCGAAACAATTTAAAATATCCCAGAAAAAGAAAATAAGCATGCTTAATCAGAGCTTTCTGGACAGGAAGGACCTTTGAGCAAGTGAGGAATAAGCACTGCTTTTGTTAATTTGCATAGGCAGAATAGAGACTTCTGGGAAAAGGCCGAAATTACAGTCACAGAAAATGGCTGCATCTATAGAGAACGCTAAGAAGTGTTGGCAGCTTTTCCTCTGACCCTGACCACTTTTACAAGCAATCCTATGATAGTCAGCAGGACCCACCCTAAAAAGGAAGGGGCATCCACTTGGACCCTTTCCACCTTTTCTAAATCTCGCCTGATTGAGCACTGATTGAGCAGATAAGCACATGTCATTCTCATTTCAGAAAGGTATTGGTTAGCTTGCTGCTAGCAGCTCAGTTATGTTATGATGTTAGAGGCTATGCAAGGAATGCTTTAGTCCAGCGATATGCAGTTTTTATTGCGCCTTGCATTCAGCAGGAAGATCTTTAGCTTGAATCTGTGGCCTAGGTATTCACCTTGGTATTTCTTTTGGCACAAAGTGAAGGAGTATTTGAGAGAAAATGCACAATGTGTTTCTTATGTTGTTATGAACAACTTGTTACTCTTTCTCATTAAGCTTCAGCCACTGCAGAAATATATAAATAAGGGCTGACTTCCTGTAAGACGTGTCCAAAGCTGGGACGGAATAAAAGGAGACACTTGTAAATGATAGTGCTATCGTTTGAGAAAGGGTAAGTTGAGACTGACTTTCATGCGTTTTCACAGACCAAGCATCATAAAGATACCAGCATGATCTTCATTGCGGGCTTAGAGCCGGTATTAGCTTTTGAGAGGTAAGAGGATTTTGAGGGCTCGTTGGTCTAGGGGTATGATTCTCGCTTTGGGTGCGAGAGGTCCCGGGTTCAAATCCCGGACGAGCCCTTTTCTTGGTACTCTTTTCAAGTTGTTTTGAAGTTTGCGTTTCAAAACCAACATCAATTTTTTCTTTGCAGTAGTGGATAATTCTTTGCTAGAGTCTCATGCTTCAGCCCTGCCCAGTCTGAGCTAATACCAAACATCTGGTCTTGCATGGCATGTACGAGCGTTCAGCTAGGGATGTCGGGCAGGTTGCATGAAAGAAATCTAAAGCCAGAGGCCCATGGAATAGCCAGTTCGGAGCAGTTTCATTACAGAAAAATCAACTGTAGGTATCTGTTTCTGTAGTGTAGTGGTTATCAAGTTCCCCTCACACGCGAAAGGTCCCCGGTTCGAAACCGGGCAGAAACAGTTGTTATATTGTGTTGGCTACAATGTTGATAGGTGCCGTTTTGCCATGGAATTGTCCAAGCCCTGAAGATTATTTCATGCAATCTCGTTCCAAGAAAGGGAATTCTCTCAAAACACTAAAGTAATCGGCGTGTGGATGTATCTGTTGGTTCTCAGACCTTGCTTTCAAAAGAGCCCTGCAATCGGTTCACTGCTCACCTAGAACAAGCATTAACATGGAGAATTGTTGGCACCAACAGGAATCTTATTTTAGTGGAGTGTTTCTGGCTTTGAGTGCAGAGGCCCTCGGCTCAATTCCAAGATGATCCTTCTCAAGGTGATGATACAAATGCATTGTCACCTTTACGTTTAATGTCAGAATCATTTATTTCCAGTTGGTGGTGTAAGAATGTTTGCAACAGTATGGCGATTTTTCCTAGCCATGCATGAATGAAAGCATATCACTCGCCTTTAGGTGTTTTTCTAATACATTGATATTTGCATCTTCCTTCCTAGCCTGCATGTTTGACTATCTTACAGGCTGCATGTAATAAGTATCACATCAGGGCCCTTCTTCTACTCAATTCACAACTGTTCTATCACGACATAGATAAGAAAGCTGCATCTGCTTTTGTTGTGTAGTGGTAATCAGGTTTACCTGACGTGTGAAAGCCCCATGCTTTGAAAGTACACAGTAACAAAGAAACCGATGACTTTTATAATAAGGTGTCATGTGTGTCTCTTACTTTGCACAAAAAGTGCCAGAGATGACTTCATTTGCAGTCACTTGAAAAGTAGGGATTCTCCAATAAATGGTAAATGGTTGAAACAAATCTGAAGAAATGCATGACATACCTGTGTGTGTGTGTGTATGCATGTATGTATATATAGGGAGAGAGAGAGCGTCAATATAAACAGACTTTATTTCAATCAAGCTGTCTTTTCTATCCTTCAGGAGCAGAATGTTCTGATCATCAGCGCTCCAGAATGTAGTGTTTTCTTGGCAAGCATCACATATTGTGATGTGTTAGCTAAAAGTTCCATATCCTAGAGACTGATATATTCCTCTGTACTTGTACCTTGGGGATTCATCAAAACCTGGCATCATAAGCAGCTTTCTACTGCCACAGACTGGACAGCGAAACAATTTAAAATATCCCAGAAAAAGAAAATAAGCATGCTTAATCAGAGCTTTCTGGACAGGAAGGACATTTGAGCAAGTGAGGAATAAGCACTGCTTTTGTTAATTTGCATAGGCAGAATAGAGACTTCTGGGAAAAGGCCGAAATTACAGTCACAGAAAATGGCTGCATCTATAGAGAACGCTAAGAAGTGTTGGCAGCTTTTCCTCTGACCCTGACCACTTTTACAAGCAATCCTATGATAGTCAGCAGGACCCACCCTAAAAAGGAAGGGGCATCCACTTGGACCCTTTCCACCTTTTCTAAATCTCGCCTGATTGAGCACTGATTGAGCAGATAAGCACATGTCATTCTCATTTCAGAAAGGTATTGGTTAGCTTGCTGCTAGCAGCTCAGTTATGTTATGATGTTAGAGGCTATGCAAGGAATGCTTTAGTCCAGCGATATGCAGTTTTTATTGCGCCTTGCATTCAGCAGGAAGATCTTTAGCTTGAATCTGTGGCCTAGGTATTCACCTTGGTATTTCTTTTGGCACAAAGTGAAGGAGTATTTGAGAGAAAATGCACAATGTGTTTCTTATGTTGTTATGAACAACTTGTTACTCTTTCTCATTAAGCTTCAGCCACTGCAGAAATATATAAATAAGGGCTGACTTCCTGTAAGACGTGTCCAAAGCTGGGACGGAATAAAAGGAGACACTTGTAAATGATAGTGCTATCGTTTGAGAAAGGGTAAGTTGAGACTGACTTTCATGCGTTTTCACAGACCAAGCATCATAAAGATACCAGCATGATCTTCATTGCGGGCTTAGAGCCGGTATTAGCTTTTGAGAGGTAAGAGGATTTTGAGGGCTCGTTGGTCTAGGGGTATGATTCTCGCTTTGGGTGCGAGAGGTCCCGGGTTCAAATCCCGGACGAGCCCTTTTCTTGGTACTCTTTTCAAGTTGTTTTGAAGTTTGCGTTTCAAAACCAACATCAATTTTTTCTTTGCAGTAGTGGATAATTCTTTGCTAGAGTCTCATGCTTCAGCCCTGCCCAGTCTGAGCTAATACCAAACATCTGGTCTTGCATGGCATGTACGAGCGTTCAGCTAGGGATGTCGGGCAGGTTGCATGAAAGAAATCTAAAGCCAGAGGCCCATGGAATAGCCAGTTCGGAGCAGTTTCATTACAGAAAAATCAACTGTAGGTATCTGTTTCTGTAGTGTAGTGGTTATCAAGTTCGCCTCACACGCGAAAGGTCCCCGGTTCGAAACCGGGCAGAAACAGTTGTTATATTGTGTTGGCTACAATGTTGATAGGTGCCGTTTTGCCATGGAATTGTCCAAGCCCTGAAGATTATTTCATGCAATCTCGTTCCAAGAAAGGGAATTCTCTCAAAACACTAAAGTAATCGGCGTGTGGATGTATCTGTTGGTTCTCAGACCTTGCTTTCAAAAGAGCCCTGCAATCGGTTCACTGCTCACCTAGAACAAGCATTAACATGGAGAATTGTTGGCACCAACAGGAATCTTATTTTAGTGGAGTGTTTCTGGCTTTGAGTGCAGAGGCCCTCGGCTCAATTCCAAGATGATCCTTCTCAAGGTGATGATACAAATGCATTGTCACCTTTACGTTTAATGTCAGAATCATTTATTTCCAGTTGGTGGTGTAAGAATGTTTGCAACAGTATGGCGATTTTTCCTAGCCATGCATGAATGAAAGCATATCACTCGCCTTTAGGTGTTTTTCTAATACATTGATATTTGCATCTTCCTTCCTAGCCTGCATGTTTGACTATCTTACAGGCTGCATGTAATAAGTATCACATCAGGGCCCTTCTTCTACTCAATTCACAACTGTTCTATCACGACATAGATAAGAAAGCTGCATCTGCTTTTGTTGTGTAGTGGTAATCAGGTTTACCTGACGTGTGAAAGCCCCATGCTTTGAAAGTACACAGTAACAAAGAAACCGATGACTTTTATAAAAAGGTGTCATGTGTGTCTCTTACTTTGCACAAAAAGTGCCAGAGATGGCTTCATTTGCAGTCACTTGAAAAGTAGGGATTCTCCAATAAATGGTAAATGGTTTAAACAAATCTGAAGAAATGCATGACATACCTGTGTGTGTGTGTGTACGCATGTATGTATATATAGGGAGAGAGAGAGCGTCAATATAAACAGACTTTATTTCAATCAAGCTGTCTTTTCTATCCTTCAGGAGCAGAATGTTCTGATCATCAGCGCTCCAGAATGTAGTGTTTTCTTGGCAAGCATCACATATTGTGATGTGTTAGCTAAAAGTTCCATATCCTAGAGACTGATATATTCCTCTGTACTTGTACCTTGGGGATTCATCAAAACCTGGCATCATAAGCAGCTTTCTACTGCCACAGACTGGACAGCGAAACAATTTAAAATATCCCAGAAAAAGAAAATAAGCATGCTTAATCAGAGCTTTCTGGACAGGAAGGACCTTTGAGCAAGTGAGGAATAAGCACTGCTTTTGTTAATTTGCATAGGCAGAATAGAGACTTCTGGGAAAAGGCCGAAATTACAGTCACAGAAAATGGCTGCATCTATAGAGAACGCTAAGAAGTGTTGGCAGCTTTTCCTCTGACCCTGACCACTTTTACAAGCAATCCTATGATAGTCAGCAGGACCCACCCTAAAAAGGAAGGGGCATCCACTTGGACCCTTTCCACCTTTTCTAAATCTCGCCTGATTGAGCACTGATTGAGCAGATAAGCACATGTCATTCTCATTTCAGAAAGGTATTGGTTAGCTTGCTGCTAGCAGCTCAGTTATGTTATGATGTTAGAGGCTATGCAAGGAATGCTTTAGTCCAGCGATATGCAGTTTTTATTGCGCCTTGCATTCAGCAGGAAGATCTTTAGCTTGAATCTGTGGCCTAGGTATTCACCTTGGTATTTCTTTTGGCACAAAGTGAAGGAGTATTTGAGAGAAAATGCACAATGTGTTTCTTATGTTGTTATGAACAACTTGTTACTCTTTCTCATTAAGCTTCAGCCACTGCAGAAATATATAAATAAGGGCTGACTTCCTGTAAGACGTGTCCAAAGCTGGGACGGAATAAAAGGAGACACTTGTAAATGATAGTGCTATCGTTTGAGAAAGGGTAAGTTGAGACTGACTTTCATGCGTTTTCACAGACCAAGCATCATAAAGATACCAGCATGATCTTCATTGCGGGCTTAGAGCCGGTATTAGCTTTTGAGAGGTAAGAGGATTTTGAGGGCTCGTTGGTCTAGGGGTATGATTCTCGCTTTGGGTGCGTGAGGTCCCGGGTTCAAATCCCGGACGAGCCCTTTTCTTGGTACTCTTTTCAAGTTGTTTTGAAGTTTGCGTTTCAAAACCAACATCAATTTTTTCTTTGCAGTAGTGGATAATTCTTTGCTAGAGTCTCATGCTTCAGCCCTGCCCAGTCTGAGCTAATACCAAACATCTGGTCTTGCATGGCATGTACGAGCGTTCAGCTAGGGATGTCAGGCAGGTTGCATGAAAGAAATCTAAAGCCAGAGGCCCATGGAATAGCCAGTTCGGAGCAGTTTCATTACAGAAAAATCAACTGTAGGTATCTGTTTCTGTAGTGTAGTGGTTATCAAGTTCGCCTCACACGCGAAAGGTCCCCGGTTCGAAACCGGGCAGAAACAGTTGTTATATTGTGTTGGCTACAATGTTGATAGGTGCCGTTTTGCCATGGAATTGTCCAAGCCCTGAAGATTATTTCATGCAATCTCGTTCCAAGAAAGGGAATTCTCTCAAAACACTAAAGTAATCGGCGTGTGGATGTATCTGTTGGTTCTCAGACCTTGCTTTCAAAAGAGCCCTGCAATCGGTTCACTGCTCACCTAGAACAAGCATTAACATGGAGAATTGTTGGCACCAACAGGAATCTTATTTTAGTGGAGTGTTTCTGGCTTTGAGTGCAGAGGCCCTCGGCTCAATTCCAAGATGATCCTTCTCAAGGTGATGATACAAATGCATTGTCACCTTTACGTTTAATGACAGAATCATTTATTTCCAGTTGGTGGTGTAAGAATGTTTGCAACAGTATGGCGATTTTTCCTAGCCATGCATGAATGAAAGCATATCACTCGCCTTTAGGTGTTTTTCTAATACATTGATATTTGCATCTTCCTTCCTAGCCTGCATGTTTGACTATCTTACAGGCTGCATGTAATAAGTATCACATCAGGGCCCTTCTTCTACTCAATTCACAACTGTTCTATCACGACATAGATAAGAAAGCTGCATCTGCTTTTGTTGTGTAGTGGTAATCAGGTTTACCTGACGTGTGAAAGCCCCATGCTTTGAAAGTACACAGTAACAAAGAAACCGATGACTTTTATAATAAGGTGTCATGTGTGTCTCTTACTTTGCACAAAAAGTGCCAGAGATGACTTCATTTGCAGTCACTTGAAAAGTAGGGATTCTCCAATAAATGGTAAATGGTTGAAACAAATCTGAAGAAATGCATGACATACCTGTGTGTGTGTGTGTATGCATGTATGTATATATAGGGAGAGAGAGAGCGTCAATATAAACAGACTTTATTTCAATCAAGCTGTCTTTTCTATCCTTCAGGAGCAGAATGTTCTGATCATCAGCGCTCCAGAATGTAGTGTTTTCTTGGCAAGCATCACATATTGTGATGTGTTAGCTAAAAGTTCCATATCCTAGAGACTGATATATTCCTCTGTACTTGTACCTTGGGGATTCATCAAAACCTGGCATCATAAGCAGCTTTCTACTGCCACAGACTGGACAGCGAAACAATTTAAAATATCCCAGAAAAAGAAAATAAGCATGCTTAATCAGAGCTTTCTGGACAGGAAGGACATTTGAGCAAGTGAGGAATAAGCACTGCTTTTGTTAATTTGCATAGGCAGAATAGAGACTTCTGGGAAAAGGCCGAAATTACAGTCACAGAAAATGGCTGCATCTATAGAGAACGCTAAGAAGTGTTGGCAGCTTTTCCTCTGACCCTGACCACTTTTACAAGCAATCCTATGATAGTCAGCAGGACCCACCCTAAAAAGGAAGGGGCATCCACTTGGACCCTTTCCACCTTTTCTAAATC
Source organism: Triturus cristatus (assembly GCF_964204655.1). Taxonomy (NCBI): domain Eukaryota; kingdom Metazoa; phylum Chordata; class Amphibia; order Caudata; family Salamandridae; genus Triturus; species Triturus cristatus. The sequence continues at coordinate 738,015,493 of NC_140591.1, read as the reverse complement.
TCGCCTGATTGAGCACTGATTGAGCAGATAAGCACATGTCATTCTCATTTCAGAAAGGTATTGGTTAGCTTGCTGCTAGCAGCTCAGTTATGTTATGATGTTAGAGGCTATGCAAGGAATGCTTTAGTCCAGCGATATGCAGTTTTTATTGCGCCTTGCATTCAGCAGGAAGATCTTTAGCTTGAATCTGTGGCCTAGGTATTCACCTTGGTATTTCTTTTGGCACAAAGTGAAGGAGTATTTGAGAGAAAATGCACAATGTGTTTCTTATGTTGTTATGAACAACTTGTTACTCTTTCTCATTAAGCTTCAGCCACTGCAGAAATATATAAATAAGGGCTGACTTCCTGTAAGACGTGTCCAAAGCTGGGACGGAATAAAAGGAGACACTTGTAAATGATAGTGCTATCGTTTGAGAAAGGGTAAGTTGAGACTGACTTTCATGCGTTTTCACAGACCAAGCATCATAAAGATACCAGCATGATCTTCATTGCGGGCTTAGAGCCGGTATTAGCTTTTGAGAGGTAAGAGGATTTTGAGGGCTCGTTGGTCTAGGGGTATGATTCTCGCTTTGGGTGCGAGAGGTCCCGGGTTCAAATCCCGGACGAGCCCTTTTCTTGGTACTCTTTTCAAGTTGTTTTGAAGTTTGCGTTTCAAAACCAACATCAATTTTTTCTTTGCAGTAGTGGATAATTCTTTGCTAGAGTCTCATGCTTCAGCCCTGCCCAGTCTGAGCTAATACCAAACATCTGGTCTTGCATGGCATGTACGAGCGTTCAGCTAGGGATGTCGGGCAGGTTGCATGAAAGAAATCTAAAGCCAGAGGCCCATGGAATAGCCAGTTCGGAGCAGTTTCATTACAGAAAAATCAACTGTAGGTATCTGTTTCTGTAGTGTAGTGGTTATCAAGTTCGCCTCACACGCGAAAGGTCCCCGGTTCGAAACCGGGCAGAAACAGTTGTTATATTGTGTTGGCTACAATGTTGATAGGTGCCGTTTTGCCATGGAATTGTCCAAGCCCTGAAGATTATTTCATGCAATCTCGTTCCAAGAAAGGGAATTCTCTCAAAACACTAAAGTAATCGGCGTGTGGATGTATCTGTTGGTTCTCAGACCTTGCTTTCAAAAGAGCCCTGCAATCGGTTCACTGCTCACCTAGAACAAGCATTAACATGGAGAATTGTTGGCACCAACAGGAATCTTATTTTAGTGGAGTGTTTCTGGCTTTGAGTGCAGAGGCCCTCGGCTCAATTCCAAGATGATCCTTCTCAAGGTGATGATACAAATGCATTGTCACCTTTACGTTTAATGTCAGAATCATTTATTTCCAGTTGGTGGTGTAAGAATGTTTGCAACAGTATGGCGATTTTTCCTAGCCATGCATGAATGAAAGCATATCACTCGCCTTTAGGTGTTTTTCTAATACATTGATATTTGCATCTTCCTTCCTAGCCTGCATGTTTGACTATCTTACAGGCTGCATGTAATAAGTATCACATCAGGGCCCTTCTTCTACTCAATTCACAACTGTTCTATCACGACATAGATAAGAAAGCTGCATCTGCTTTTGTTGTGTAGTGGTAATCAGGTTTACCTGACGTGTGAAAGCCCCATGCTTTGAAAGTACACAGTAACAAAGAAACCGATGACTTTTATAAAAAGGTGTCATGTGTGTCTCTTACTTTGCACAAAAAGTGCCAGAGATGGCTTCATTTGCAGTCACTTGAAAAGTAGGGATTCTCCAATAAATGGTAAATGGTTTAAACAAATCTGAAGAAATGCATGACATACCTGTGTGTGTGTGTGTACGCATGTATGTATATATAGGGAGAGAGAGAGCGTCAATATAAACAGACTTTATTTCAATCAAGCTGTCTTTTCTATCCTTCAGGAGCAGAATGTTCTGATCATCAGCGCTCCAGAATGTAGTGTTTTCTTGGCAAGCATCACATATTGTGATGTGTTAGCTAAAAGTTCCATATCCTAGAGACTGATATATTCCTCTGTACTTGTACCTTGGGGATTCATCAAAACCTGGCATCATAAGCAGCTTTCTACTGCCACAGACTGGACAGCGAAACAATTTAAAATATCCCAGAAAAAGAAAATAAGCATGCTTAATCAGAGCTTTCTGGACAGGAAGGACATTTGAGCAAGTGAGGAATAAGCACTGCTTTTGTTAATTTGCATAGGCAGAATAGAGACTTCTGGGAAAAGGCCGAAATTACAGTCACAGAAAATGGCTGCATCTATAGAGAACGCTAAGAAGTGTTGGCAGCTTTTCCTCTGACCCTGACCACTTTTACAAGCAATCCTATGATAGTCAGCAGGACCCACCCTAAAAAGGAAGGGGCATCCACTTGGACCCTTTCCACCTTTTCTAAATCTCGCCTGATTGAGCACTGATTGAGCAGATAAGCACATGTCATTCTCATTTCAGAAAGGTATTGGTTAGCTTGCTGCTAGCAGCTCAGTTATGTTATGATGTTAGAGGCTATGCAAGGAATGCTTTAGTCCAGCGATATGCAGTTTTTATTGCGCCTTGCATTCAGCAGGAAGATCTTTAGCTTGAATCTGTGGCCTAGGTATTCACCTTGGTATTTCTTTTGGCACAAAGTGAAGGAGTATTTGAGAGAAAATGCACAATGTGTTTCTTATGTTGTTATGAACAACTTGTTACTCTTTCTCATTAAGCTTCAGCCACTGCAGAAATATATAAATAAGGGCTGACTTCCTGTAAGACGTGTCCAAAGCTGGGACGGAATAAAAGGAGACACTTGTAAATGATAGTGCTATCGTTTGAGAAAGGGTAAGTTGAGACTGACTTTCATGCGTTTTCACAGACCAAGCATCATAAAGATACCAGCATGATCTTCATTGCGGGCTTAGAGCCGGTATTAGCTTTTGAGAGGTAAGAGGATTTTGAGGGCTCGTTGGTCTAGGGGTATGATTCTCGCTTTGGGTGCGTGAGGTCCCGGGTTCAAATCCCGGACGAGCCCTTTTCTTGGTACTCTTTTCAAGTTGTTTTGAAGTTTGCGTTTCAAAACCAACATCAATTTTTTCTTTGCAGTAGTGGATAATTCTTTGCTAGAGTCTCATGCTTCAGCCCTGCCCAGTCTGAGCTAATACCAAACATCTGGTCTTGCATGGCATGTACGAGCGTTCAGCTAGGGATGTCAGGCAGGTTGCATGAAAGAAATCTAAAGCCAGAGGCCCATGGAATAGCCAGTTCGGAGCAGTTTCATTACAGAAAAATCAACTGTAGGTATCTGTTTCTGTAGTGTAGTGGTTATCAAGTTCGCCTCACACGCGAAAGGTCCCCGGTTCGAAACCGGGCAGAAACAGTTGTTATATTGTGTTGGCTACAATGTTGATAGGTGCCGTTTTGCCATGGAATTGTCCAAGCCCTGAAGATTATTTCATGCAATCTCGTTCCAAGAAAGGGAATTCTCTCAAAACACTAAAGTAATCGGCGTGTGGATGTATCTGTTGGTTCTCAGACCTTGCTTTCAAAAGAGCCCTGCAATCGGTTCACTGCTCACCTAGAACAAGCATTAACATGGAGAATTGTTGGCACCAACAGGAATCTTATTTTAGTGGAGTGTTTCTGGCTTTGAGTGCAGAGGCCCTCGGCTCAATTCCAAGATGATCCTTCTCAAGGTGATGATACAAATGCATTGTCACCTTTACGTTTAATGACAGAATCATTTATTTCCAGTTGGTGGTGTAAGAATGTTTGCAACAGTATGGCGATTTTTCCTAGCCATGCATGAATGAAAGCATATCACTCGCCTTTAGGTGTTTTTCTAATACATTGATATTTGCATCTTCCTTCCTAGCCTGCATGTTTGACTATCTTACAGGCTGCATGTAATAAGTATCACATCAGGGCCCTTCTTCTACTCAATTCACAACTGTTCTATCACGACATAGATAAGAAAGCTGCATCTGCTTTTGTTGTGTAGTGGTAATCAGGTTTACCTGACGTGTGAAAGCCCCATGCTTTGAAAGTACACAGTAACAAAGAAACCGATGACTTTTATAATAAGGTGTCATGTGTGTCTCTTACTTTGCACAAAAAGTGCCAGAGATGACTTCATTTGCAGTCACTTGAAAAGTAGGGATTCTCCAATAAATGGTAAATGGTTGAAACAAATCTGAAGAAATGCATGACATACCTGTGTGTGTGTGTGTATGCATGTATGTATATATAGGGAGAGAGAGAGCGTCAATATAAACAGACTTTATTTCAATCAAGCTGTCTTTTCTATCCTTCAGGAGCAGAATGTTCTGATCATCAGCGCTCCAGAATGTAGTGTTTTCTTGGCAAGCATCACATATTGTGATGTGTTAGCTAAAAGTTCCATATCCTAGAGACTGATATATTCCTCTGTACTTGTACCTTGGGGATTCATCAAAACCTGGCATCATAAGCAGCTTTCTACTGCCACAGACTGGACAGCGAAACAATTTAAAATATCCCAGAAAAAGAAAATAAGCATGCTTAATCAGAGCTTTCTGGACAGGAAGGACATTTGAGCAAGTGAGGAATAAGCACTGCTTTTGTTAATTTGCATAGGCAGAATAGAGACTTCTGGGAAAAGGCCGAAATTACAGTCACAGAAAATGGCTGCATCTATAGAGAACGCTAAGAAGTGTTGGCAGCTTTTCCTCTGACCCTGGCCACTTTTACAAGCAATCCTATGATAGTCAGCAGGACCCACCCTAAAAAGGAAGGGGCATCCACTTGGACCCTTTCCACCTTTTCTAAATCTCGCCTGATCGAGCCTGATTGAGCACTGATTGAGCAGATAAGCACATGTCATTCTCATTTCAGAAAGGTATTGGTTAGCTTGCTGCTAGCAGCTCAGTTATGTTATGATGTTAGAGGCTATGCAAGGAATGCTTTAGTCCAGCGATATGCAGTTTTTATTGCGCCTTGCATTCAGAAGGAAGATCTTTAGCTTGAATCTGTGGCCTAGGTATTCACCTTGGTATTTCTTTTGGCACAAAGTGAAGGAGTATTTAAGAGAAAATGCACAATGTGTTTCTTATGTTGTTATGAACAACTTGTTACTCTTTCTCATTAAGCTTCAGCCACTGAAGAAATATATAAATAAGGGCTGACTTCCTGTAAGACGTGTCCAAAGCTGGGACGGAATAAAAGGAGACACTTGTAAATGATAGTGCTATCGTTTGAGAAAGGGTAAGTTGAGACTGACTTTCATGCGTATTCACAGACCAAGCATCATAAAGATACCAGCATGATCTTCATTGCGGGCTTAGAGCCGGTATTAGCTTTTGAGAGGTAAGAGGATTTTGAGGGCTCGTTGGTCTAGGGGTATGATTCTCGCTTTGGGTGCGAGAGGTCCCGGGTTCAAATCCCGGACGAGCCCTTTTCTTGGTACTCTTTTCAAGTTGTTTTGAAGTTTGCGTTTCAAAACCAACATCAATTTTTTCTTTGCAGTAGTGGATAATTCTTTGCTAGAGTCTCATGCTTCAGCCCTGCCCAGTCTGAGCTAATACCAAACATCTGGTCTTGCATGGCATGTACGAGCGTTCAGCTAGGGATGTCGGGCAGGTTGCATGAAAGAAATCTAAAGCCAGAGGCCCATGGAATAGCCAGTTCGGAGCAGTTTCATTACAGAAAAATCAACTGTAGGTATCTGTTTCTGTAGTGTAGTGGTTATCACGTTCGCCTCACACGCGAAAGGTCCCCGGTTCGAAACCGGGCAGAAACAGTTGTTATATTGTGTTGGCTACAATGTTGATAGGTGCCGTTTTGCCATGGAATTGTCCAAGCCCTGAAGATTATTTCATGCAATCTCATTCCAAGAAAGGGAATTCTCTCAAAACACTAAAGTAATCGGCGTGTGGATGTATCTGTTGGTTCTCAGACCTTGCTTTCAAAAGAGCCCTGCAATCGGTTCACTGCTCACCTAGAACAAGCATTAACATGGAGAATTGTTGGCACCAACAGGAATCTTATTTTAGTGGAGTGTTTCTGGCTTTGAGTGCAGAGGCCCTCGGCTCAATTCCAAGATGATCCTTCTCAAGGTGATGATACAAATGCATTGTCACCTTTACGTTTAATGTCAGAATCATTTATTTCCAGTTGGTGGTGTAAGAATGTTTGCAACAGTATGGCGATTTTTCCTAGCCATGCATGAATGAAAGCATATCACTCGCCTTTAGGTGTTTTTCTAATACATTGATATTTGCATCTTCCTTCCTAGCCTGCATGTTTGACTATCTTACAGGCTGCATGTAATAAGTATCACATCAGGGCCCTTCTTCTACTCAATTCACAACTGTTCTATCACGACATAGATAAGAAAGCTGCATCTGCTTTTGTTGTGTAGTGGTAATCAGGTTTACCTGACGTGTGAAAGCCCCATGCTTTGAAAGTACACAGTAACAAAGAAACCGATGACTTTTATAAAAAGGTGTCATGTGCGTCTCTTACTTTGCACAAAAAGTGCCAGAGATGACTTCATTTGCAGTCACTTGAAAAGTAGGGATTCTCCAATAAATGGTAAATGGTTGAAACAAATCTGAAGAAATGCATGACATACCTGTGTGTGTGTGTGTACGCATGTATGTATATATAGGGAGAGAGAGAGCGTCAATATAAACAGACTTTATTTCAATCAAGCTGTCTTTTCTATCCTTCAGGAGCAGAATGTTCTGATCATCAGCGCTCCAGAATGTAGTGTTTTCTTGGCAAGCATCACATATTGTGATGTGTTAGCTAAAAGTTCCATATCCTAGAGACTGATATATTCCTCTGTACTTGTACCTTGGGGATTCATCAAAACCTGGCATCATAAGCAGCTTTCTACTGCCACAGACTGGACAGCGAAACAATTTAAAATATCCCAGAAAAAGAAAATAAGCATGCTTAATCAGAGCTTTCTGGACAGGAAGGACCTTTGAGCAAGTGAGGAATAAGCACTGCTTTTGTTAATTTGCATAGGCAGAATAGAGACTTCTGGGAAAAGGCCGAAATTACAGTCACAGAAAATGGCTGCATCTATAGAGAACGCTAAGAAGTGTTGGCAGCTTTTCCTCTGACCCTGACCACTTTTACAAGCAATCCTATGATAGTCAGCAGGACCCACCCTAAAAAGGAAGGGGCATCCACTTGGACCCTTTCCACCTTTTCTAAATCTCGCCTGATTGAGCACTGATTGAGCAGATAAGCACATGTCATTCTCATTTCAGAAAGGTATTGGTTAGCTTGCTGCTAGCAGCTCAGTTATGTTATGATGTTAGAGGCTATGCAAGGAATGCTTTAGTCCAGCGATATGCAGTTTTTATTGCGCCTTGCCTTCACCAGGAAGATCTTTAGCTTGAATCTGTGGCCTAGGTATTCACCTTGGTATTTCTTTTGGCACAAAGTGAAGGAGTATTTGAGAGAAAATGCACAATGTGTTTCTTATGTTGTTATGAACAACTTGTTACTCTTTCTCATTAAGCTTCAGCCACTGCAGAAATATATAAATAAGGGCTGACTTCCTGTAAGACGTGTCCAAAGCTGGGACGGAATAAAAGGAGACACTTGTAAATGATAGTGCTATCGTTTGAGAAAGGGTAAGTTGAGACTGACTTTCATGCGTTTTCACAGACCAAGCATCATAAAGATACCAGCATGATCTTCATTGCGGGCTTAGAGCCGGTATTAGCTTTTGAGAGGTAAGAGGATTTTGAGGGCTCGTTGGTCTAGGGGTATGATTCTCGCTTTGGGTGCGAGAGGTCCCGGGTTCAAATCCCGGACGAGCCCTTTTCTTGGTACTCTTTTCAAGTTGTTTTGAAGTTTGCGTTTCAAAACCAACATCAATTTTTTCTTTGCAGTAGTGGATAATTCTTTGCTAGAGTCTCATGCTTCAGCCCTGCCCAGTCTGAGCTAATACCAAACATCTGGTCTTGCATGGCATGTACGAGCGTTCAGCTAGGGATGTCGGGCAGGTTGCATGAAAGAAATCTAAAGCCAGAGGCCCATGGAATAGCCAGTTCGGAGCAGTTTCATTACAGAAAAATCAACTGTAGGTATCTGTTTCTGTAGTGTAGTGGTTATCACGTTCGCCTCACACGCGAAAGGTCCCCGGTTCGAAACCGGGCAGAAACAGTTGTTATATTGTGTTGGCTACAATGTTGATAGGTGCCGTTTTGCCATGGAATTGTCCAAGCCCTGAAGATTATTTCATGCAATCTCGTTCCAAGAAAGGGAATTCTCTCAAAACACTAAAGTAATCGGCGTGTGGATGTATCTGTTGGTTCTCAGACCTTGCTTTCAAAAGAGCCCTGCAATCGGTTCACTGCTCACCTAGAACAAGCATTAACATGGAGAATTGTTGGCACCAACAGGAATCTTATTTTAGTGGAGTGTTTCTGGCTTTGAGTGCAGAGGCCCTCGGCTCAATTCCAAGATGATCCTTCTCAAGGTGATGATACAAATGCATTGTCACCTTTACGTTTAATGTCAGAATCATTTATTTCCAGTTGGTGGTGTAAGAATGTTTGCAACAGTATGGCGATTTTTCCTAGCCATGCATGAATGAAAGCATATCACTCGCCTTTAGGTGTTTTTCTAATACATTGATATTTGCATCTTCCTTCCTAGCCTGCATGTTTGACTATCTTACAGGCTGCATGTAATAAGTATCACATCAGGGCCCTTCTTCTACTCAATTCACAACTGTTCTATCACGACATAGATAAGAAAGCTGCATCTGCTTTTGTTGTGTAGTGGTAATCAGGTTTACCTGACGTGTGAAAGCCCCATGCTTTGAAAGTACACAGTAACAAAGAAACCGATGACTTTTATAAAAAGGTGTCATGTGCGTCTCTTACTTTGCACAAAAAGTGCCAGAGATGACTTCATTTGCAGTCACTTGAAAAGTAGGGATTCTCCAATAAATGGTAAATGGTTGAAACAAATCTGAAGAAATGCATGACATACCTGTGTGTGTGTGTGTACGCATGTATGTATATATAGGGAGAGAGAGAGCGTCAATATAAACAGACTTTATTTCAATCAAGCTGTCTTTTCTATCCTTCAGGAGCAGAATGTTCTGATCATCAGCGCTCCAGAATGTAGTGTTTTCTTGGCAAGCATCACATATTGTGATGTGTTAGCTAAAAGTTCCATATCCTAGAGACTGATATATTCCTCTGTACTTGTACCTTGGGGATTCATCAAAACCTGGCATCATAAGCAGCTTTCTACTGCCACAGACTGGACAGCGAAACAATTTAAAATATCCCAGAAAAAGAAAATAAGCATGCTTAATCAGAGCTTTCTGGACAGGAAGGACCTTTGAGCAAGTGAGGAATAAGCACTGCTTTTGTTAATTTGCATAGGCAGAATAGAGACTTCTGGGAAAAGGCCGAAATTACAGTCACAGAAAATGGCTGCATCTATAGAGAACGCTAAGAAGTGTTGGCAGCTTTTCCTCTGACCCTGACCACTTTTACAAGCAATCCTATGATAGTCAGCAGGACCCACCCTAAAAAGGAAGGGGCATCCACTTGGACCCTTTCCACCTTTTCTAAATCTCGCCTGATTGAGCACTGATTGAGCAGATAAGCACATGTCATTCTCATTTCAGAAAGGTATTGGTTAGCTTGCTGCTAGCAGCTCAGTTATGTTATGATGTTAGAGGCTATGCAAGGAATGCTTTAGTCCAGCGATATGCAGTTTTTATTGCGCCTTGCCTTCACCAGGAAGATCTTTAGCTTGAATCTGTGGCCTAGGTATTCACCTTGGTATTTCTTTTGGCACAAAGTGAAGGAGTATTTGAGAGAAAATGCACAATGTGTTTCTTATGTTGTTATGAACAACTTGTTACTCTTTCTCATTAAGCTTCAGCCACTGCAGAAATATATAAATAAGGGCTGACTTCCTGTAAGACGTGTCCAAAGCTGGGACGGAATAAAAGGAGACACTTGTAAATGATAGTGCTATCGTTTGAGAAAGGGTAAGTTGAGACTGACTTTCATGCGTATTCACAGACCAAGCATCATAAAGATACCAGCATGATCTTCATTGCGGGCTTAGAGCCGGTATTAGCTTTTGAGAGGTAAGAGGATTTTGAGGGCTCGTTGGTCTAGGGGTATGATTCTCGCTTTGGGTGCGAGAGGTCCCGGGTTCAAATCCCGGACGAGCCCTTTTCTTGGTACTCTTTTCAAGTTGTTTTGAAGTTTGCGTTTCAAAACCAACATCAATTTTTTCTTTGCAGTAGTGGATAATTCTTTGCTAGAGTCTCATGCTTCAGCCCTGCCCAGTCTGAGCTAATACCAAACATCTGGTCTTGCATGGCATGTACGAGCGTTCAGCTAGGGATGTCGGGCAGGTTGCATGAAAGAAATCTAAAGCCAGAGGCCCATGGAATAGCCAGTTCGGAGCAGTTTCATTACAGAAAAATCAACTGTAGGTATCTGTTTCTGTAGTGTAGTGGTTATCAAGTTCGCCTCACACGCGAAAGGTCCCCGGTTCGAAACCGGGCAGAAACAGTTGTTATATTGTGTTGGCTACAATGTTGATAGGTGCCGTTTTGCCATGGAATTGTCCAAGCCCTGAAGATTATTTCATGCAATCTCGTTCCAAGAAAGGGAATTCTCTCAAAACACTAAAGTAATCGGCGTGTGGATGTATCTGTTGGTTCTCAGACCTTGCTTTCAAAAGAGCCCTGCAATCGGTTCACTGCTCACCTAGAACAAGCATTAACATGGAGAATTGTTGGCACCAACAGGAATCTTATTTTAGTGGAGTGTTTCTGGCTTTGAGTGCAGAGGCCCTCGGCTCAATTCCAAGATGATCCTTCTCAAGGTGATGATACAAATGCATTGTCACCTTTACGTTTAATGTCAGAATCATTTATTTCCAGTTGGTGGTGTAAGAATGTTTGCAACAGTATGGCGATTTTTCCTAGCCATGCATGAATGAAAGCATATCACTCGCCTTTAGGTGTTTTTCTAATACATTGATATTTGCATCTTCCTTCCTAGCCTGCATGTTTGACTATCTTACAGGCTGCATGTAATAAGTATCACATCAGGGCCCTTCTTCTACTCAATTCACAACTGTTCTATCACGACATAGATAAGAAAGCTGCATCTGCTTTTGTTGTGTAGTGGTAATCAGGTTTACCTGACGTGTGAAAGCCCCATGCTTTGAAAGTACACAGTAACAAAGAAACCGATGACTTTTATAAAAAGGTGTCATGTGTGTCTCTTACTTTGCACAAAAAGTGCCAGAGATGGCTTCATTTGCAGTCACTTGAAAAGTAGGGATTCTCCAATAAATGGTAAATGGTTTAAACAAATCTGAAGAAATGCATGACATACCTGTGTGTGTGTGTGTACGCATGTATGTATATATAGGGAGAGAGAGAGCGTCAATATAAACAGACTTTATTTCAATCAAGCTGTCTTTTCTATCCTTCAGGAGCAGAATGTTCTGATCATCAGCGCTCCAGAATGTAGTGTTTTCTTGGCAAGCATCACATATTGTGATGTGTTAGCTAAAAGTTCCATATCCTAGAGACTGATATATTCCTCTGTACTTGTACCTTGGGGATTCATCAAAACCTGGCATCATAAGCAGCTTTCTACTGCCACAGACTGGACAGCGAAACAATTTAAAATATCCCAGAAAAAGAAAATAAGCATGCTTAATCAGAGCTTTCTGGACAGGAAGGACATTTGAGCAAGTGAGGAATAAGCACTGCTTTTGTTAATTTGCATAGGCAGAATAGAGACTTCTGGGAAAAGGCCGAAATTACAGTCACAGAAAATGGCTGCATCTATAGAGAACGCTAAGAAGTGTTGGCAGCTTTTCCTCTGACCCTGACCACTTTTACAAGCAATCCTATGATAGTCAGCAGGACCCACCCTAAAAAGGAAGGGGCATCCACTTGGACCCTTTCCACCTTTTCTAAATCTCGCCTGATTGAGCACTGATTGAGCAGATAAGCACATGTCATTCTCATTTCAGAAAGGTATTGGTTAGCTTGCTGCTAGCAGCTCAGTTATGTTATGATGTTAGAGGCTATGCAAGGAATGCTTTAGTCCAGCGATATGCAGTTTTTATTGCGCCTTGCATTCAGCAGGAAGATCTTTAGCTTGAATCTGTGGCCTAGGTATTCACCTTGGTATTTCTTTTGGCACAAAGTGAAGGAGTATTTGAGAGAAAATGCACAATGTGTTTCTTATGTTGTTATGAACAACTTGTTACTCTTTCTCATTAAGCTTCAGCCACTGCAGAAATATATAAATAAGGGCTGACTTCCTGTAAGACGTGTCCAAAGCTGGGACGGAATAAAAGGAGACACTTGTAAATGATAGTGCTATCGTTTGAGAAAGGGTAAGTTGAGACTGACTTTCATGCGTTTTCACAGACCAAGCATCATAAAGATACCAGCATGATCTTCATTGCGGGCTTAGAGCCGGTATTAGCTTTTGAGAGGTAAGAGGATTTTGAGGGCTCGTTGGTCTAGGGGTATGATTCTCGCTTTGGGTGCGTGAGGTCCCGGGTTCAAATCCCGGACGAGCCCTTTTCTTGGTACTCTTTTCAAGTTGTTTTGAAGTTTGCGTTTCAAAACCAACATCAATTTTTTCTTTGCAGTAGTGGATAATTCTTTGCTAGAGTCTCATGCTTCAGCCCTGCCCAGTCTGAGCTAATACCAAACATCTGGTCTTGCATGGCATGTACGAGCGTTCAGCTAGGGATGTCAGGCAGGTTGCATGAAAGAAATCTAAAGCCAGAGGCCCATGGAATAGCCAGTTCGGAGCAGTTTCATTACAGAAAAATCAACTGTAGGTATCTGTTTCTGTAGTGTAGTGGTTATCAAGTTCGCCTCACACGCGAAAGGTCCCCGGTTCGAAACCGGGCAGAAACAGTTGTTATATTGTGTTGGCTACAATGTTGATAGGTGCCGTTTTGCCATGGAATTGTCCAAGCCCTGAAGATTATTTCATGCAATCTCGTTCCAAGAAAGGGAATTCTCTCAAAACACTAAAGTAATCGGCGTGTGGATGTATCTGTTGGTTCTCAGACCTTGCTTTCAAAAGAGCCCTGCAATCGGTTCACTGCTCACCTAGAACAAGCATTAACATGGAGAATTGTTGGCACCAACAGGAATCTTATTTTAGTGGAGTGTTTCTGGCTTTGAGTGCAGAGGCCCTCGGCTCAATTCCAAGATGATCCTTCTCAAGGTGATGATACAAATGCATTGTCACCTTTACGTTTAATGTCAGAATCATTTATTTCCAGTTGGTGGTGTAAGAATGTTTGCAACAGTATGGCGATTTTTCCTAGCCATGCATGAATGAAAGCATATCACTCGCCTTTAGGTGTTTTTCTAATACATTGATATTTGCATCTTCCTTCCTAGCCTGCATGTTTGACTATCTTACAGGCTGCATGTAATAAGTATCACATCAGGGCCCTTCTTCTACTCAATTCACAACTGTTCTATCACGACATAGATAAGAAAGCTGCATCTGCTTTTGTTGTGTAGTGGTAATCAGGTTTACCTGACGTGTGAAAGCCCCATGCTTTGAAAGTACACAGTAACAAAGAAACCGATGACTTTTATAATAAGGTGTCATGTGTGTCTCTTACTTTGCACAAAAAGTGCCAGAGATGACTTCATTTGCAGTCACTTGAAAAGTAGGGATTCTCCAATAAATGGTAAATGGTTGAAACAAATCTGAAGAAATGCATGACATACCTGTGTGTGTGTGTGTATGCATGTATGTATATATAGGGAGAGAGAGAGCGTCAATATAAACAGACTTTATTTCAATCAAGCTGTCTTTTCTATCCTTCAGGAGCAGAATGTTCTGATCATCAGCGCTCCAGAATGTAGTGTTTTCTTGGCAAGCATCACATATTGTGATGTGTTAGCTAAAAGTTCCATATCCTAGAGACTGATATATTCCTCTGTACTTGTACCTTGGGGATTCATCAAAACCTGGCATCATAAGCAGCTTTCTACTGCCACAGACTGGACAGCGAAACAATTTAAAATATCCCAGAAAAAGAAAATAAGCATGCTTAATCAGAGCTTTCTGGACAGGAAGGACATTTGAGCAAGTGAGGAATAAGCACTGCTTTTGTTAATTTGCATAGGCAGAATAGAGACTTCTGGGAAAAGGCCGAAATTACAGTCACAGAAAATGGCTGCATCTATAGAGAACGCTAAGAAGTGTTGGCAGCTTTTCCTCTGACCCTGGCCACTTTTACAAGCAATCCTATGATAGTCAGCAGGACCCACCCTAAAAAGGAAGGGGCATCCACTTGGACCCTTTCCACCTTTTCTAAATCTCGCCTGATCGAGCCTGATTGAGCACTGATTGAGCAGATAAGCACATGTCATTCTCATTTCAGAAAGGTATTGGTTAGCTTGCTGCTAGCAGCTCAGTTATGTTATGATGTTAGAGGCTATGCAAGGAATGCTTTAGTCCAGCGATATGCAGTTTTTATTGCGCCTTGCATTCAGAAGGAAGATCTTTAGCTTGAATCTGTGGCCTAGGTATTCACCTTGGTATTTCTTTTGGCACAAAGTGAAGGAGTATTTAAGAGAAAATGCACAATGTGTTTCTTATGTTGTTATGAACAACTTGTTACTCTTTCTCATTAAGCTTCAGCCACTGAAGAAATATATAAATAAGGGCTGACTTCCTGTAAGACGTGTCCAAAGCTGGGACGGAATAAAAGGAGACACTTGTAAATGATAGTGCTATCGTTTGAGAAAGGGTAAGTTGAGACTGACTTTCATGCGTATTCACAGACCAAGCATCATAAAGATACCAGCATGATCTTCATTGCGGGCTTAGAGCTGGTATTAGCTTTTGAGAGGTAAGAGGATTTTGAGGGCTCGTTGGTCTAGGGGTATGATTCTCGCTTTGGGTGCGAGAGGTCCCGGGTTCAAATCCCGGACGAGCCCTTTTCTTGGTACTCTTTTCAAGTTGTTTTGAAGTTTGCGTTTCAAAACCAACATCAATTTTTTCTTTGCAGTAGTGGATAATTCTTTGCTAGAGTCTCATGCTTCAGCCCTGCCCAGTCTGAGCTAATACCAAACATCTGGTCTTGCATGGCATGTACGAGCGTTCAGCTAGGGATGTCGGGCAGGTTGCATGAAAGAAATCTAAAGCCAGAGGCCCATGGAATAGCCAGTTCGGAGCAGTTTCATTACAGAAAAATCAACTGTAGGTATCTGTTTCTGTAGTGTAGTGGTTATCACGTTCGCCTCACACGCGAAAGGTCCCCGGTTCGAAACCGGGCAGAAACAGTTGTTATATTGTGTTGGCTACAATGTTGATAGGTGCCGTTTTGCCATGGAATTGTCCAAGCCCTGAAGATTATTTCATGCAATCTCGTTCCAAGAAAGGGAATTCTCTCAAAACACTAAAGTAATCGGCGTGTGGATGTATCTGTTGGTTCTCAGACCTTGCTTTCAAAAGAGCCCTGCAATCGGTTCACTGCTCACCTAGAACAAGCATTAACATGGAGAATTGTTGGCACCAACAGGAATCTTATTTTAGTGGAGTGTTTCTGGCTTTGAGTGCAGAGGCCCTCGGCTCAATTCCAAGATGATCCTTCTCAAGGTGATGATACAAATGCATTGTCACCTTTACGTTTAATGTCAGAATCATTTATTTCCAGTTGGTGGTGTAAGAATGTTTGCAACAGTATGGCGATTTTTCCTAGCCATGCATGAATGAAAGCATATCACTCGCCTTTAGGTGTTTTTCTAATACATTGATATTTGCATCTTCCTTCCTAGCCTGCATGTTTGACTATCTTACAGGCTGCATGTAATAAGTAACACATCAGGGCCCTTCTTCTACTCAATTCACAACTGTTCTATCACGACATAGATAAGAAAGCTGCATCTGCTTTTGTTGTGTAGTGGTAATCAGGTTTACCTGACGTGTGAAAGCCCCATGCTTTGAAAGTACACAGTAACAAAGAAACCGATGACTTTTATAAAAAGGTGTCATGTGCGTCTCTTACTTTGCACAAAAAGTGCCAGAGATGACTTCATTTGCAGTCACTTGAAAAGTAGGGATTCTCCAATAAATGGTAAATGGTTGAAACAAATCTGAAGAAATGCATGACATACCTGTGTGTGTGTGTGTACGCATGTATGTATATATAGGGAGAGAGAGAGCGTCAATATAAACAGACTTTATTTCAATCAAGCTGTCTTTTCTATCCTTCAGGAGCAGAATGTTCTGATCATCAGCGCTCCAGAATGTAGTGTTTTCTTGGCAAGCATCACATATTGTGATGTGTTAGCTAAAAGTTCCATATCCTAGAGACTGATATATTCCTCTGTACTTGTACCTTGGGGATTCATCAAAACCTGGCATCATAAGCAGCTTTCTACTGCCACAGACTGGACAGCGAAACAATTTAAAATATCCCAGAAAAAGAAAATAAGCATGCTTAATCAGAGCTTTCTGGACAGGAAGGACCTTTGAGCAAGTGAGGAATAAGCACTGCTTTTGTTAATTTGCATAGGCAGAATAGAGACTTCTGGGAAAAGGCCGAAATTACAGTCACAGAAAATGGCTGCATCTATAGAGAACGCTAAGAAGTGTTGGCAGCTTTTCCTCTGACCCTGACCACTTTTACAAGCAATCCTATGATAGTCAGCAGGACCCACCCTAAAAAGGAAGGGGCATCCACTTGGACCCTTTCCACCTTTTCTAAATCTCGCCTGATTGAGCACTGATTGAGCAGATAAGCACATGTCATTCTCATTTCAGAAAGGTATTGGTTAGCTTGCTGCTAGCAGCTCAGTTATGTTATGATGTTAGAGGCTATGCAAGGAATGCTTTAGTCCAGCGATATGCAGTTTTTATTGCGCCTTGCCTTCACCAGGAAGATCTTTAGCTTGAATCTGTGGCCTAGGTATTCACCTTGGTATTTCTTTTGGCACAAAGTGAAGGAGTATTTGAGAGAAAATGCACAATGTGTTTCTTATGTTGTTATGAACAACTTGTTACTCTTTCTCATTAAGCTTCAGCCACTGCAGAAATATATAAATAAGGGCTGACTTCCTGTAAGACGTGTCCAAAGCTGGGACGGAATAAAAGGAGACACTTGTAAATGATAGTGCTATCGTTTGAGAAAGGGTAAGTTGAGACTGACTTTCATGCGTTTTCACAGACCAAGCATCATAAAGATACCAGCATGATCTTCATTGCGGGCTTAGAGCCGGTATTAGCTTTTGAGAGGTAAGAGGATTTTGAGGGCTCGTTGGTCTAGGGGTATGATTCTCGCTTTGGGTGCGAGAGGTCCCGGGTTCAAATCCCGGACGAGCCCTTTTCTTGGTACTCTTTTCAAGTTGTTTTGAAGTTTGCGTTTCAAAACCAACATCAATTTTTTCTTTGCAGTAGTGGATAATTCTTTGCTAGAGTCTCATGCTTCAGCCCTGCCCAGTCTGAGCTAATACCAAACATCTGGTCTTGCATGGCATGTACGAGCGTTCAGCTAGGGATGTCGGGCAGGTTGCATGAAAGAAATCTAAAGCCAGAGGCCCATGGAATAGCCAGTTCGGAGCAGTTTCATTACAGAAAAATCAACTGTAGGTATCTGTTTCTGTAGTGTAGTGGTTATCACGTTCGCCTCACACGCGAAAGGTCCCCGGTTCGAAACCGGGCAGAAACAGTTGTTATATTGTGTTGGCTACAATGTTGATAGGTGCCGTTTTGCCATGGAATTGTCCAAGCCCTGAAGATTATTTCATGCAATCTCGTTCCAAGAAAGGGAATTCTCTCAAAACACTAAAGTAATCGGCGTGTGGATGTATCTGTTGGTTCTCAGACCTTGCTTTCAAAAGAGCCCTGCAATCGGTTCACTGCTCACCTAGAACAAGCATTAACATGGAGAATTGTTGGCACCAACAGGAATCTTATTTTAGTGGAGTGTTTCTGGCTTTGAGTGCAGAGGCCCTCGGCTCAATTCCAAGATGATCCTTCTCAAGGTGATGATACAAATGCATTGTCACCTTTACGTTTAATGTCAGAATCATTTATTTCCAGTTGGTGGTGTAAGAATGTTTGCAACAGTATGGCGATTTTTCCTAGCCATGCATGAATGAAAGCATATCACTCGCCTTTAGGTGTTTTTCTAATACATTGATATTTGCATCTTCCTTCCTAGCCTGCATGTTTGACTATCTTACAGGCTGCATGTAATAAGTATCACATCAGGGCCCTTCTTCTACTCAATTCACAACTGTTCTATCACGACATAGATAAGAAAGCTGCATCTGCTTTTGTTGTGTAGTGGTAATCAGGTTTACCTGACGTGTGAAAGCCCCATGCTTTGAAAGTACACAGTAACAAAGAAACCGATGACTTTTATAAAAAGGTGTCATGTGCGTCTCTTACTTTGCACAAAAAGTGCCAGAGATGACTTCATTTGCAGTCACTTGAAAAGTAGGGATTCTCCAATAAATGGTAAATGGTTGAAACAAATCTGAAGAAATGCATGACATACCTGTGTGTGTGTGTGTACGCATGTATGTATATATAGGGAGAGAGAGAGCGTCAATATAAACAGACTTTATTTCAATCAAGCTGTCTTTTCTATCCTTCAGGAGCAGAATGTTCTGATCATCAGCGCTCCAGAATGTAGTGTTTTCTTGGCAAGCATCACATATTGTGATGTGTTAGCTAAAAGTTCCATATCCTAGAGACTGATATATTCCTCTGTACTTGTACCTTGGGGATTCATCAAAACCTGGCATCATAAGCAGCTTTCTACTGCCACAGACTGGACAGCGAAACAATTTAAAATATCCCAGAAAAAGAAAATAAGCATGCTTAATCAGAGCTTTCTGGACAGGAAGGACCTTTGAGCAAGTGAGGAATAAGCACTGCTTTTGTTAATTTGCATAGGCAGAATAGAGACTTCTGGGAAAAGGCCGAAATTACAGTCACAGAAAATGGCTGCATCTATAGAGAACGCTAAGAAGTGTTGGCAGCTTTTCCTCTGACCCTGACCACTTTTACAAGCAATCCTATGATAGTCAGCAGGACCCACCCTAAAAAGGAAGGGGCATCCACTTGGACCCTTTCCACCTTTTCTAAATCTCGCCTGATTGAGCACTGATTGAGCAGATAAGCACATGTCATTCTCATTTCAGAAAGGTATTGGTTAGCTTGCTGCTAGCAGCTCAGTTATGTTATGATGTTAGAGGCTATGCAAGGAATGCTTTAGTCCAGCGATATGCAGTTTTTATTGCGCCTTGCCTTCACCAGGAAGATCTTTAGCTTGAATCTGTGGCCTAGGTATTCACCTTGGTATTTCTTTTGGCACAAAGTGAAGGAGTATTTGAGAGAAAATGCACAATGTGTTTCTTATGTTGTTATGAACAACTTGTTACTCTTTCTCATTAAGCTTCAGCCACTGCAGAAATATATAAATAAGGGCTGACTTCCTGTAAGACGTGTCCAAAGCTGGGACGGAATAAAAGGAGACACTTGTAAATGATAGTGCTATCGTTTGAGAAAGGGTAAGTTGAGACTGACTTTCATGCGTTTTCACAGACCAAGCATCATAAAGATACCAGCATGATCTTCATTGCGGGCTTAGAGCCGGTATTAGCTTTTGAGAGGTAAGAGGATTTTGAGGGCTCGTTGGTCTAGGGGTATGATTCTCGCTTTGGGTGCGAGAGGTCCCGGGTTCAAATCCCGGACGAGCCCTTTTCTTGGTACTCTTTTCAAGTTGTTTTGAAGTTTGCGTTTCAAAACCAACATCAATTTTTTCTTTGCAGTAGTGGATAATTCTTTGCTAGAGTCTCATGCTTCAGCCCTGCCCAGTCTGAGCTAATACCAAACATCTGGTCTTGCATGGCATGTACGAGCGTTCAGCTAGGGATGTCGGGCAGGTTGCATGAAAGAAATCTAAAGCCAGAGGCCCATGGAATAGCCAGTTCGGAGCAGTTTCATTACAGAAAAATCAACTGTAGGTATCTGTTTCTGTAGTGTAGTGGTTATCACGTTCGCCTCACACGCGAAAGGTCCCCGGTTCGAAACCGGGCAGAAACAGTTGTTATATTGTGTTGGCTACAATGTTGATAGGTGCCGTTTTGCCATGGAATTGTCCAAGCCCTGAAGATTATTTCATGCAATCTCGTTCCAAGAAAGGGAATTCTCTCAAAACACTAAAGTAATCGGCGTGTGGATGTATCTGTTGGTTCTCAGACCTTGCTTTCAAAAGAGCCCTGCAATCGGTTCACTGCTCACCTAGAACAAGCATTAACATGGAGAATTGTTGGCACCAACAGGAATCTTATTTTAGTGGAGTGTTTCTGGCTTTGAGTGCAGAGGCCCTCGGCTCAATTCCAAGATGATCCTTCTCAAGGTGATGATACAAATGCATTGTCACCTTTACGTTTAATGTCAGAATCATTTATTTCCAGTTGGTGGTGTAAGAATGTTTGCAACAGTATGGCGATTTTTCCTAGCCATGCATGAATGAAAGCATATCACTCGCCTTTAGGTGTTTTTCTAATACATTGATATTTGCATCTTCCTTCCTAGCCTGCATGTTTGACTATCTTACAGGCTGCATGTAATAAGTATCACATCAGGGCCCTTCTTCTACTCAATTCACAACTGTTCTATCACGACATAGATAAGAAAGCTGCATCTGCTTTTGTTGTGTAGTGGTAATCAGGTTTACCTGACGTGTGAAAGCCCCATGCTTTGAAAGTACACAGTAACAAAGAAACCGATGACTTTTATAAAAAGGTGTCATGTGCGTCTCTTACTTTGCACAAAAAGTGCCAGAGATGACTTCATTTGCAGTCACTTGAAAAGTAGGGATTCTCCAATAAATGGTAAATGGTTGAAACAAATCTGAAGAAATGCATGACATACCTGTGTGTGTGTGTGTACGCATGTATGTATATATAGGGAGAGAGAGAGCGTCAATATAAACAGACTTTATTTCAATCAAGCTGTCTTTTCTATCCTTCAGGAGCAGAATGTTCTGATCATCAGCGCTCCAGAATGTAGTGTTTTCTTGGCAAGCATCACATATTGTGATGTGTTAGCTAAAAGTTCCATATCCTAGAGACTGATATATTCCTCTGTACTTGTACCTTGGGGATTCATCAAAACCTGGCATCATAAGCAGCTTTCTACTGCCACAGACTGGACAGCGAAACAATTTAAAATATCCCAGAAAAAGAAAATAAGCATGCTTAATCAGAGCTTTCTGGACAGGAAGGACCTTTGAGCAAGTGAGGAATAAGCACTGCTTTTGTTAATTTGCATAGGCAGAATAGAGACTTCTGGGAAAAGGCCGAAATTACAGTCACAGAAAATGGCTGCATCTATAGAGAACGCTAAGAAGTGTTGGCAGCTTTTCCTCTGACCCTGACCACTTTTACAAGCAATCCTATGATAGTCAGCAGGACCCACCCTAAAAAGGAAGGGGCATCCACTTGGACCCTTTCCACCTTTTCTAAATCTCGCCTGATTGAGCACTGATTGAGCAGATAAGCACATGTCATTCTCATTTCAGAAAGGTATTGGTTAGCTTGCTGCTAGCAGCTCAGTTATGTTATGATGTTAGAGGCTATGCAAGGAATGCTTTAGTCCAGCGATATGCAGTTTTTATTGCGCCTTGCCTTCACCAGGAAGATCTTTAGCTTGAATCTGTGGCCTAGGTATTCACCTTGGTATTTCTTTTGGCACAAAGTGAAGGAGTATTTGAGAGAAAATGCACAATGTGTTTCTTATGTTGTTATGAACAACTTGTTACTCTTTCTCATTAAGCTTCAGCCACTGCAGAAATATATAAATAAGGGCTGACTTCCTGTAAGACGTGTCCAAAGCTGGGACGGAATAAAAGGAGACACTTGTAAATGATAGTGCTATCGTTTGAGAAAGGGTAAGTTGAGACTGACTTTCATGCGTTTTCACAGACCAAGCATCATAAAGATACCAGCATGATCTTCATTGCGGGCTTAGAGCCGGTATTAGCTTTTGAGAGGTAAGAGGATTTTGAGGGCTCGTTGGTCTAGGGGTATGATTCTCGCTTTGGGTGCGAGAGGTCCCGGGTTCAAATCCCGGACGAGCCCTTTTCTTGGTACTCTTTTCAAGTTGTTTTGAAGTTTGCGTTTCAAAACCAACATCAATTTTTTCTTTGCAGTAGTGGATAATTCTTTGCTAGAGTCTCATGCTTCAGCCCTGCCCAGTCTGAGCTAATACCAAACATCTGGTCTTGCATGGCATGTACGAGCGTTCAGCTAGGGATGTCGGGCAGGTTGCATGAAAGAAATCTAAAGCCAGAGGCCCATGGAATAGCCAGTTCGGAGCAGTTTCATTACAGAAAAATCAACTGTAGGTATCTGTTTCTGTAGTGTAGTGGTTATCACGTTCGCCTCACACGCGAAAGGTCCCCGGTTCGAAACCGGGCAGAAACAGTTGTTATATTGTGTTGGCTACAATGTTGATAGGTGCCGTTTTGCCATGGAATTGTCCAAGCCCTGAAGATTATTTCATGCAATCTCGTTCCAAGAAAGGGAATTCTCTCAAAACACTAAAGTAATCGGCGTGTGGATGTATCTGTTGGTTCTCAGACCTTGCTTTCAAAAGAGCCCTGCAATCGGTTCACTGCTCACCTAGAACAAGCATTAACATGGAGAATTGTTGGCACCAACAGGAATCTTATTTTAGTGGAGTGTTTCTGGCTTTGAGTGCAGAGGCCCTCGGCTCAATTCCAAGATGATCCTTCTCAAGGTGATGATACAAATGCATTGTCACCTTTACGTTTAATGTCAGAATCATTTATTTCCAGTTGGTGGTGTAAGAATGTTTGCAACAGTATGGCGATTTTTCCTAGCCATGCATGAATGAAAGCATATCACTCGCCTTTAGGTGTTTTTCTAATACATTGATATTTGCATCTTCCTTCCTAGCCTGCATGTTTGACTATCTTACAGGCTGCATGTAATAAGTATCACATCAGGGCCCTTCTTCTACTCAATTCACAACTGTTCTATCACGACATAGATAAGAAAGCTGCATCTGCTTTTGTTGTGTAGTGGTAATCAGGTTTACCTGACGTGTGAAAGCCCCATGCTTTGAAAGTACACAGTAACAAAGAAACCGATGACTTTTATAAAAAGGTGTCATGTGCGTCTCTTACTTTGCACAAAAAGTGCCAGAGATGACTTCATTTGCAGTCACTTGAAAAGTAGGGATTCTCCAATAAATGGTAAATGGTTGAAACAAATCTGAAGAAATGCATGACATACCTGTGTGTGTGTGTGTACGCATGTATGTATATATAGGGAGAGAGAGAGCGTCAATATAAACAGACTTTATTTCAATCAAGCTGTCTTTTCTATCCTTCAGGAGCAGAATGTTCTGATCATCAGCGCTCCAGAATGTAGTGTTTTCTTGGCAAGCATCACATATTGTGATGTGTTAGCTAAAAGTTCCATATCCTAGAGACTGATATATTCCTCTGTACTTGTACCTTGGGGATTCATCAAAACCTGGCATCATAAGCAGCTTTCTACTGCCACAGACTGGACAGCGAAACAATTTAAAATATCCCAGAAAAAGAAAATAAGCATGCTTAATCAGAGCTTTCTGGACAGGAAGGACCTTTGAGCAAGTGAGGAATAAGCACTGCTTTTGTTAATTTGCATAGGCAGAATAGAGACTTCTGGGAAAAGAACGAAATTACAGTCACAGAAAATGGCTGCATCTATAGAGAACGCTAAGAAGTGTTGGCAGCTTTTCCTCTGACCCTGACCACTTTTACAAGCAATCCTATGATAGTCAGCAGGACCCACCCTAAAAAGGAAGGGGCATCCACTTGGACCCTTTCCACCTTTTCTAAATCTCGCCTGATTGAGCACTGATTGAGCAGATAAGCACATGTCATTCTCATTTCAGAAAGGTATTGGTTAGCTTGCTGCTAGCAGCTCAGTTATGTTATGATGTTAGAGGCTATGCAAGGAATGCTTTAGTCCAGCGATATGCAGTTTTTATTGCGCCTTGCCTTCACCAGGAAGATCTTTAGCTTGAATCTGTGGCCTAGGTATTCACCTTGGTATTTCTTTTGGCACAAAGTGAAGGAGTATTTGAGAGAAAATGCACAATGTGTTTCTTATGTTGTTATGAACAACTTGTTACTCTTTCTCATTAAGCTTCAGCCACTGCAGAAATATATAAATAAGGGCTGACTTCCTGTAAGACGTGTCCAAAGCTGGGACGGAATAAAAGGAGACACTTGTAAATGATAGTGCTATCGTTTGAGAAAGGGTAAGTTGAGACTGACTTTCATGCGTTTTCACAGACCAAGCATCATAAAGATACCAGCATGATCTTCATTGCGGGCTTAGAGCCGGTATTAGCTTTTGAGAGGTAAGAGGATTTTGAGGGCTCGTTGGTCTAGGGGTATGATTCTCGCTTTGGGTGCGAGAGGTCCCGGGTTCAAATCCCGGACGAGCCCTTTTCTTGGTACTCTTTTCAAGTTGTTTTGAAGTTTGCGTTTCAAAACCAACATCAATTTTTTCTTTGCAGTAGTGGATAATTCTTTGCTAGAGTCTCATGCTTCAGCCCTGCCCAGTCTGAGCTAATACCAAACATCTGGTCTTGCATGGCATGTACGAGCGTTCAGCTAGGGATGTCGGGCAGGTTGCATGAAAGAAATCTAAAGCCAGAGGCCCATGGAATAGCCAGTTCGGAGCAGTTTCATTACAGAAAAATCAACTGTAGGTATCTGTTTCTGTAGTGTAGTGGTTATCACGTTCGCCTCACACGCGAAAGGTCCCCGGTTCGAAACCGGGCAGAAACAGTTGTTATATTGTGTTGGCTACAATGTTGATAGGTGCCGTTTTGCCATGGAATTGTCCAAGCCCTGAAGATTATTTCATGCAATCTCGTTCCAAGAAAGGGAATTCTCTCAAAACACTAAAGTAATCGGCGTGTGGATGTATCTGTTGGTTCTCAGACCTTGCTTTCAAAAGAGCCCTGCAATCGGTTCACTGCTCACCTAGAACAAGCATTAACATGGAGAATTGTTGGCACCAACAGGAATCTTATTTTAGTGGAGTGTTTCTGGCTTTGAGTGCAGAGGCCCTCGGCTCAATTCCAAGATGATCCTTCTCAAGGTGATGATACAAATGCATTGTCACCTTTACGTTTAATGTCAGAATCATTTATTTCCAGTTGGTGGTGTAAGAATGTTTGCAACAGTATGGCGATTTTTCCTAGCCATGCATGAATGAAAGCATATCACTCGCCTTTAGGTGTTTTTCTAATACATTGATATTTGCATCTTCCTTCCTAGCCTGCATGTTTGACTATCTTACAGGCTGCATGTAATAAGTATCACATCAGGGCCCTTCTTCTACTCAATTCACAACTGTTCTATCACGACATAGATAAGAAAGCTGCATCTGCTTTTGTTGTGTAGTGGTAATCAGGTTTACCTGACGTGTGAAAGCCCCATGCTTTGAAAGTACACAGTAACAAAGAAACCGATGACTTTTATAAAAAGGTGTCATGTGCGTCTCTTACTTTGCACAAAAAGTGCCAGAGATGACTTCATTTGCAGTCACTTGAAAAGTAGGGATTCTCCAATAAATGGTAAATGGTTGAAACAAATCTGAAGAAATGCATGACATACCTGTGTGTGTGTGTGTACGCATGTATGTATATATAGGGAGAGAGAGAGCGTCAATATAAACAGACTTTATTTCAATCAAGCTGTCTTTTCTATCCTTCAGGAGCAGAATGTTCTGATCATCAGCGCTCCAGAATGTAGTGTTTTCTTGGCAAGCATCACATATTGTGATGTGTTAGCTAAAAGTTCCATATCCTAGAGACTGATATATTCCTCTGTACTTGTACCTTGGGGATTCATCAAAACCTGGCATCATAAGCAGCTTTCTACTGCCACAGACTGGACAGCGAAACAATTTAAAATATCCCAGAAAAAGAAAATAAGCATGCTTAATCAGAGCTTTCTGGACAGGAAGGACCTTTGAGCAAGTGAGGAATAAGCACTGCTTTTGTTAATTTGCATAGGCAGAATAGAGACTTCTGGGAAAAGGCCGAAATTACAGTCACAGAAAATGGCTGCATCTATAGAGAACGCTAAGAAGTGTTGGCAGCTTTTCCTCTGACCCTGACCACTTTTACAAGCAATCCTATGATAGTCAGCAGGACCCACCCTAAAAAGGAAGGGGCATCCACTTGGACCCTTTCCACCTTTTCTAAATCTCGCCTGATTGAGCACTGATTGAGCAGATAAGCACATGTCATTCTCATTTCAGAAAGGTATTGGTTAGCTTGCTGCTAGCAGCTCAGTTATGTTATGATGTTAGAGGCTATGCAAGGAATGCTTTAGTCCAGCGATATGCAGTTTTTATTGCGCCTTGCATTCAGAAGGAAGATCTTTAGCTTGAATCTGTGGCCTAGGTATTCACCTTGGTATTTCTTTTGGCACAAAGTGAAGGAGTATTTAAGAGAAAATGCACAATGTGTTTCTTATGTTGTTATGAACAACTTGTTACTCTTTCTCATTAAGCTTCAGCCACTGAAGAAATATATAAATAAGGGCTGACTTCCTGTAAGACGTGTCCAAAGCTGGGACGGAATAAAAGGAGACACTTGTAAATGATAGTGCTATCGTTTGAGAAAGGGTAAGTTGAGACTGACTTTCATGCGTATTCACAGACCAAGCATCATAAAGATACCAGCATGATCTTCATTGCGGGCTTAGAGCCGGTATTAGCTTTTGAGAGGTAAGAGGATTTTGAGGGCTCGTTGGTCTAGGGGTATGATTCTCGCTTTGGGTGCGAGAGGTCCCGGGTTCAAATCCCGGACGAGCCCTTTTCTTGGTACTCTTTTCAAGTTGTTTTGAAGTTTGCGTTTCAAAACCAACATCAATTTTTTCTTTGCAGTAGTGGATAATTCTTTGCTAGAGTCTCATGCTTCAGCCCTGCCCAGTCTGAGCTAATACCAAACATCTGGTCTTGCATGGCATGTACGAGCGTTCAGCTAGGGATGTCGGGCAGGTTGCATGAAAGAAATCTAAAGCCAGAGGCCCATGGAATAGCCAGTTCGGAGCAGTTTCATTACAGAAAAATCAACTGTAGGTATCTGTTTCTGTAGTGTAGTGGTTATCACGTTCGCCTCACACGCGAAAGGTCCCCGGTTCGAAACCGGGCAGAAACAGTTGTTATATTGTGTTGGCTACAATGTTGATAGGTGCCGTTTTGCCATGGAATTGTCCAAGCCCTGAAGATTATTTCATGCAATCTCGTTCCAAGAAAGGGAATTCTCTCAAAACACTAAAGTAATCGGCGTGTGGATGTATCTGTTGGTTCTCAGACCTTGCTTTCAAAAGAGCCCTGCAATCGGTTCACTGCTCACCTAGAACAAGCATTAACATGGAGAATTGTTGGCACCAACAGGAATCTTATTTTAGTGGAGTGTTTCTGGCTTTGAGTGCAGAGGCCCTCGGCTCAATTCCAAGATGATCCTTCTCAAGGTGATGATACAAATGCATTGTCACCTTTACGTTTAATGTCAGAATCATTTATTTCCAGTTGGTGGTGTAAGAATGTTTGCAACAGTATGGCGATTTTTCCTAGCCATGCATGAATGAAAGCATATCACTCGCCTTTAGGTGTTTTTCTAATACATTGATATTTGCATCTTCCTTCCTAGCCTGCATGTTTGACTATCTTACAGGCTGCATGTAATAAGTATCACATCAGGGCCCTTCTTCTACTCAATTCACAACTGTTCTATCACGACATAGATAAGAAAGCTGCATCTGCTTTTGTTGTGTAGTGGTAATCAGGTTTACCTGACGTGTGAAAGCCCCATGCTTTGAAAGTACACAGTAACAAAGAAACCGATGACTTTTATAAAAAGGTGTCATGTGCGTCTCTTACTTTGCACAAAAAGTGCCAGAGATGACTTCATTTGCAGTCACTTGAAAAGTAGGGATTCTCCAATAAATGGTAAATGGTTGAAACAAATCTGAAGAAATGCATGACATACCTGTGTGTGTGTGTGTACGCATGTATGTATATATAGGGAGAGAGAGAGCGTCAATATAAACAGACTTTATTTCAATCAAGCTGTCTTTTCTATCCTTCAGGAGCAGAATGTTCTGATCATCAGCGCTCCAGAATGTAGTGTTTTCTTGGCAAGCATCACATATTGTGATGTGTTAGCTAAAAGTTCCATATCCTAGAGACTGATATATTCCTCTGTACTTGTACCTTGGGGATTCATCAAAACCTGGCATCATAAGCAGCTTTCTACTGCCACAGACTGGACAGCGAAACAATTTAAAATATCCCAGAAAAAGAAAATAAGCATGCTTAATCAGAGCTTTCTGGACAGGAAGGACCTTTGAGCAAGTGAGGAATAAGCACTGCTTTTGTTAATTTGCATAGGCAGAATAGAGACTTCTGGGAAAAGGCCGAAATTACAGTCACAGAAAATGGCTGCATCTATAGAGAACGCTAAGAAGTGTTGGCAGCTTTTCCTCTGACCCTGACCACTTTTACAAGCAATCCTATGATAGTCAGCAGGACCCACCCTAAAAAGGAAGGGGCATCCACTTGGACCCTTTCCACCTTTTCTAAATCTCGCCTGATTGAGCACTGATTGAGCAGATAAGCACATGTCATTCTCATTTCAGAAAGGTATTGGTTAGCTTGCTGCTAGCAGCTCAGTTATGTTATGATGTTAGAGGCTATGCAAGGAATGCTTTAGTCCAGCGATATGCAGTTTTTATTGCGCCTTGCCTTCCCCAGGAAGATCTTTAGCTTGAATCTGTGGCCTAGGTATTCACCTTGGTATTTCTTTTGGCACAAAGTGAAGGAGTATTTGAGAGAAAATGCACAATGTGTTTCTTATGTTGTTATGAACAACTTGTTACTCTTTCTCATTAAGCTTCAGCCACTGCAGAAATATATAAATAAGGGCTGACTTCCTGTAAGACGTGTCCAAAGCTGGGACGGAATAAAAGGAGACACTTGTAAATGATAGTGCTATCGTTTGAGAAAGGGTAAGTTGAGACTGACTTTCATGCGTTTTCACAGACCAAGCATCATAAAGATACCAGCATGATCTTCATTGCGGGCTTAGAGCCGGTATTAGCTTTTGAGAGGTAAGAGGATTTTGAGGGCTCGTTGGTCTAGGGGTATGATTCTCGCTTTGGGTGCGAGAGGTCCCGGGTTCAAATCCCGGACGAGCCCTTTTCTTGGTACTCTTTTCAAGTTGTTTTGAAGTTTGCGTTTCAAAACCAACATCAATTTTTTCTTTGCAGTAGTGGATAATTCTTTGCTAGAGTCTCATGCTTCAGCCCTGCCCAGTCTGAGCTAATACCAAACATCTGGTCTTGCATGGCATGTACGAGCGTTCAGCTAGGGATGTCGGGCAGGTTGCATGAAAGAAATCTAAAGCCAGAGGCCCATGGAATAGCCAGTTCGGAGCAGTTTCATTACAGAAAAATCAACTGTAGGTATCTGTTTCTGTAGTGTAGTGGTTATCACGTTCGCCTCACACGCGAAAGGTCCCCGGTTCGAAACCGGGCAGAAACAGTTGTTATATTGTGTTGGCTACAATGTTGATAGGTGCCGTTTTGCCATGGAATTGTCCAAGCCCTGAAGATTATTTCATGCAATCTCGTTCCAAGAAAGGGAATTCTCTCAAAACACTAAAGTAATCGGCGTGTGGATGTATCTGTTGGTTCTCAGACCTTGCTTTCAAAAGAGCCCTGCAATCGGTTCACTGCTCACCTAGAACAAGCATTAACATGGAGAATTGTTGGCACCAACAGGAATCTTATTTTAGTGGAGTGTTTCTGGCTTTGAGTGCAGAGGCCCTCGGCTCAATTCCAAGATGATCCTTCTCAAGGTGATGATACAAATGCATTGTCACCTTTACGTTTAATGTCAGAATCATTTATTTCCAGTTGGTGGTGTAAGAATGTTTGCAACAGTATGGCGATTTTTCCTAGCCATGCATGAATGAAAGCATATCACTCGCCTTTAGGTGTTTTTCTAATACATTGATATTTGCATCTTCCTTCCTAGCCTGCATGTTTGACTATCTTACAGGCTGCATGTAATAAGTATCACATCAGGGCCCTTCTTCTACTCAATTCACAACTGTTCTATCACGACATAGATAAGAAAGCTGCATCTGCTTTTGTTGTGTAGTGGTAATCAGGTTTACCTGACGTGTGAAAGCCCCATGCTTTGAAAGTACACAGTAACAAAGAAACCGATGACTTTTATAAAAAGGTGTCATGTGCGTCTCTTACTTTGCACAAAAAGTGCCAGAGATGACTTCATTTGCAGTCACTTGAAAAGTAGGGATTCTCCAATAAATGGTAAATGGTTGAAACAAATCTGAAGAAATGCATGACATACCTGTGTGTGTGTGTGTACGCATGTATGTATATATAGGGAGAGAGAGAGCGTCAATATAAACAGACTTTATTTCAATCAAGCTGTCTTTTCTATCCTTCAGGAGCAGAATGTTCTGATCATCAGCGCTCCAGAATGTAGTGTTTTCTTGGCAAGCATCACATATTGTGATGTGTTAGCTAAAAGTTCCATATCCTAGAGACTGATATATTCCTCTGTACTTGTACCTTGGGGATTCATCAAAACCTGGCATCATAAGCAGCTTTCTACTGCCACAGACTGGACAGCGAAACAATTTAAAATATCCCAGAAAAAGAAAATAAGCATGCTTAATCAGAGCTTTCTGGACAGGAAGGACCTTTGAGCAAGTGAGGAATAAGCACTGCTTTTGTTAATTTGCATAGGCAGAATAGAGACTTCTGGGAAAAGGCCGAAATTACAGTCACAGAAAATGGCTGCATCTATAGAGAACGCTAAGAAGTGTTGGCAGCTTTTCCTCTGACCCTGACCACTTTTACAAGCAATCCTATGATAGTCAGCAGGACCCACCCTAAAAAGGAAGGGGCATCCACTTGGACCCTTTCCACCTTTTCTAAATCTCGCCTGATTGAGCACTGATTGAGCAGATAAGCACATGTCATTCTCATTTCAGAAAGGTATTGGTTAGCTTGCTGCTAGCAGCTCAGTTATGTTATGATGTTAGAGGCTATGCAAGGAATGCTTTAGTCCAGCGATATGCAGTTTTTATTGCGCCTTGCATTCAGAAGGAAGATCTTTAGCTTGAATCTGTGGCCTAGGTATTCACCTTGGTATTTCTTTTGGCACAAAGTGAAGGAGTATTTAAGAGAAAATGCACAATGTGTTTCTTATGTTGTTATGAACAACTTGTTACTCTTTCTCATTAAGCTTCAGCCACTGAAGAAATATATAAATAAGGGCTGACTTCCTGTAAGACGTGTCCAAAGCTGGGACGGAATAAAAGGAGACACTTGTAAATGATAGTGCTATCGTTTGAGAAAGGGTAAGTTGAGACTGACTTTCATGCGTATTCACAGACCAAGCATCATAAAGATACCAGCATGATCTTCATTGCGGGCTTAGAGCCGGTATTAGCTTTTGAGAGGTAAGAGGATTTTGAGGGCTCGTTGGTCTAGGGGTATGATTCTCGCTTTGGGTGCGAGAGGTCCCGGGTTCAAATCCCGGACGAGCCCTTTTCTTGGTACTCTTTTCAAGTTGTTTTGAAGTTTGCGTTTCAAAACCAACATCAATTTTTTCTTTGCAGTAGTGGATAATTCTTTGCTAGAGTCTCATGCTTCAGCCCTGCCCAGTCTGAGCTAATACCAAACATCTGGTCTTGCATGGCATGTACGAGCGTTCAGCTAGGGATGTCGGGCAGGTTGCATGAAAGAAATCTAAAGCCAGAGGCCCATGGAATAGCCAGTTCGGAGCAGTTTCATTACAGAAAAATCAACTGTAGGTATCTGTTTCTGTAGTGTAGTGGTTATCACGTTCGCCTCACACGCGAAAGGTCCCCGGTTCGAAACCGGGCAGAAACAGTTGTTATATTGTGTTGGCTACAATGTTGATAGGTGCCGTTTTGCCATGGAATTGTCCAAGCCCTGAAGATTATTTCATGCAATCTCGTTCCAAGAAAGGGAATTCTCTCAAAACACTAAAGTAATCGGCGTGTGGATGTATCTGTTGGTTCTCAGACCTTGCTTTCAAAAGAGCCCTGCAATCGGTTCACTGCTCACCTAGAACAAGCATTAACATGGAGAATTGTTGGCACCAACAGGAATCTTATTTTAGTGGAGTGTTTCTGGCTTTGAGTGCAGAGGCCCTCGGCTCAATTCCAAGATGATCCTTCTCAAGGTGATGATACAAATGCATTGTCACCTTTACGTTTAATGTCAGAATCATTTATTTCCAGTTGGTGGTGTAAGAATGTTTGCAACAGTATGGCGATTTTTCCTAGCCATGCATGAATGAAAGCATATCACTCGCCTTTAGGTGTTTTTCTAATACATTGATATTTGCATCTTCCTTCCTAGCCTGCATGTTTGACTATCTTACAGGCTGCATGTAATAAGTATCACATCAGGGCCCTTCTTCTACTCAATTCACAACTGTTCTATCACGACATAGATAAGAAAGCTGCATCTGCTTTTGTTGTGTAGTGGTAATCAGGTTTACCTGACGTGTGAAAGCCCCATGCTTTGAAAGT
Source organism: Triturus cristatus (assembly GCF_964204655.1). Taxonomy (NCBI): domain Eukaryota; kingdom Metazoa; phylum Chordata; class Amphibia; order Caudata; family Salamandridae; genus Triturus; species Triturus cristatus. The sequence continues at coordinate 737,982,817 of NC_140591.1, read as the reverse complement.
ACACAGTAACAAAGAAACCGATGACTTTTATAAAAAGGTGTCATGTGCGTCTCTTACTTTGCACAAAAAGTGCCAGAGATGACTTCATTTGCAGTCACTTGAAAAGTAGGGATTCTCCAATAAATGGTAAATGGTTGAAACAAATCTGAAGAAATGCATGACATACCTGTGTGTGTGTGTGTACGCATGTATGTATATATAGGGAGAGAGAGAGCGTCAATATAAACAGACTTTATTTCAATCAAGCTGTCTTTTCTATCCTTCAGGAGCAGAATGTTCTGATCATCAGCGCTCCAGAATGTAGTGTTTTCTTGGCAAGCATCACATATTGTGATGTGTTAGCTAAAAGTTCCATATCCTAGAGACTGATATATTCCTCTGTACTTGTACCTTGGGGATTCATCAAAACCTGGCATCATAAGCAGCTTTCTACTGCCACAGACTGGACAGCGAAACAATTTAAAATATCCCAGAAAAAGAAAATAAGCATGCTTAATCAGAGCTTTCTGGACAGGAAGGACCTTTGAGCAAGTGAGGAATAAGCACTGCTTTTGTTAATTTGCATAGGCAGAATAGAGACTTCTGGGAAAAGGCCGAAATTACAGTCACAGAAAATGGCTGCATCTATAGAGAACGCTAAGAAGTGTTGGCAGCTTTTCCTCTGACCCTGACCACTTTTACAAGCAATCCTATGATAGTCAGCAGGACCCACCCTAAAAAGGAAGGGGCATCCACTTGGACCCTTTCCACCTTTTCTAAATCTCGCCTGATTGAGCACTGATTGAGCAGATAAGCACATGTCATTCTCATTTCAGAAAGGTATTGGTTAGCTTGCTGCTAGCAGCTCAGTTATGTTATGATGTTAGAGGCTATGCAAGGAATGCTTTAGTCCAGCGATATGCAGTTTTTATTGCGCCTTGCCTTCACCAGGAAGATCTTTAGCTTGAATCTGTGGCCTAGGTATTCACCTTGGTATTTCTTTTGGCACAAAGTGAAGGAGTATTTGAGAGAAAATGCACAATGTGTTTCTTATGTTGTTATGAACAACTTGTTACTCTTTCTCATTAAGCTTCAGCCACTGCAGAAATATATAAATAAGGGCTGACTTCCTGTAAGACGTGTCCAAAGCTGGGACGGAATAAAAGGAGACACTTGTAAATGATAGTGCTATCGTTTGAGAAAGGGTAAGTTGAGACTGACTTTCATGCGTTTTCACAGACCAAGCATCATAAAGATACCAGCATGATCTTCATTGCGGGCTTAGAGCCGGTATTAGCTTTTGAGAGGTAAGAGGATTTTGAGGGCTCGTTGGTCTAGGGGTATGATTCTCGCTTTGGGTGCGAGAGGTCCCGGGTTCAAATCCCGGACGAGCCCTTTTCTTGGTACTCTTTTCAAGTTGTTTTGAAGTTTGCGTTTCAAAACCAACATCAATTTTTTCTTTGCAGTAGTGGATAATTCTTTGCTAGAGTCTCATGCTTCAGCCCTGCCCAGTCTGAGCTAATACCAAACATCTGGTCTTGCATGGCATGTACGAGCGTTCAGCTAGGGATGTCGGGCAGGTTGCATGAAAGAAATCTAAAGCCAGAGGCCCATGGAATAGCCAGTTCGGAGCAGTTTCATTACAGAAAAATCAACTGTAGGTATCTGTTTCTGTAGTGTAGTGGTTATCACGTTCGCCTCACACGCGAAAGGTCCCCGGTTCGAAACCGGGCAGAAACAGTTGTTATATTGTGTTGGCTACAATGTTGATAGGTGCCGTTTTGCCATGGAATTGTCCAAGCCCTGAAGATTATTTCATGCAATCTCGTTCCAAGAAAGGGAATTCTCTCAAAACACTAAAGTAATCGGCGTGTGGATGTATCTGTTGGTTCTCAGACCTTGCTTTCAAAAGAGCCCTGCAATCGGTTCACTGCTCACCTAGAACAAGCATTAACATGGAGAATTGTTGGCACCAACAGGAATCTTATTTTAGTGGAGTGTTTCTGGCTTTGAGTGCAGAGGCCCTCGGCTCAATTCCAAGATGATCCTTCTCAAGGTGATGATACAAATGCATTGTCACCTTTACGTTTAATGTCAGAATCATTTATTTCCAGTTGGTGGTGTAAGAATGTTTGCAACAGTATGGCGATTTTTCCTAGCCATGCATGAATGAAAGCATATCACTCGCCTTTAGGTGTTTTTCTAATACATTGATATTTGCATCTTCCTTCCTAGCCTGCATGTTTGACTATCTTACAGGCTGCATGTAATAAGTATCACATCAGGGCCCTTCTTCTACTCAATTCACAACTGTTCTATCACGACATAGATAAGAAAGCTGCATCTGCTTTTGTTGTGTAGTGGTAATCAGGTTTACCTGACGTGTGAAAGCCCCATGCTTTGAAAGTACACAGTAACAAAGAAACCGATGACTTTTATAAAAAGGTGTCATGTGCGTCTCTTACTTTGCACAAAAAGTGCCAGAGATGACTTCATTTGCAGTCACTTGAAAAGTAGGGATTCTCCAATAAATGGTAAATGGTTGAAACAAATCTGAAGAAATGCATGACATACCTGTGTGTGTGTGTGTACGCATGTATGTATATATAGGGAGAGAGAGAGCGTCAATATAAACAGACTTTATTTCAATCAAGCTGTCTTTTCTATCCTTCAGGAGCAGAATGTTCTGATCATCAGCGCTCCAGAATGTAGTGTTTTCTTGGCAAGCATCACATATTGTGATGTGTTAGCTAAAAGTTCCATATCCTAGAGACTGATATATTCCTCTGTACTTGTACCTTGGGGATTCATCAAAACCTGGCATCATAAGCAGCTTTCTACTGCCACAGACTGGACAGCGAAACAATTTAAAATATCCCAGAAAAAGAAAATAAGCATGCTTAATCAGAGCTTTCTGGACAGGAAGGACCTTTGAGCAAGTGAGGAATAAGCACTGCTTTTGTTAATTTGCATAGGCAGAATAGAGACTTCTGGGAAAAGGCCGAAATTACAGTCACAGAAAATGGCTGCATCTATAGAGAACGCTAAGAAGTGTTGGCAGCTTTTCCTCTGACCCTGACCACTTTTACAAGCAATCCTATGATAGTCAGCAGGACCCACCCTAAAAAGGAAGGGGCATCCACTTGGACCCTTTCCACCTTTTCTAAATCTCGCCTGATTGAGCACTGATTGAGCAGATAAGCACATGTCATTCTCATTTCAGAAAGGTATTGGTTAGCTTGCTGCTAGCAGCTCAGTTATGTTATGATGTTAGAGGCTATGCAAGGAATGCTTTAGTCCAGCGATATGCAGTTTTTATTGCGCCTTGCATTCAGAAGGAAGATCTTTAGCTTGAATCTGTGGCCTAGGTATTCACCTTGGTATTTCTTTTGGCACAAAGTGAAGGAGTATTTAAGAGAAAATGCACAATGTGTTTCTTATGTTGTTATGAACAACTTGTTACTCTTTCTCATTAAGCTTCAGCCACTGAAGAAATATATAAATAAGGGCTGACTTCCTGTAAGACGTGTCCAAAGCTGGGACGGAATAAAAGGAGACACTTGTAAATGATAGTGCTATCGTTTGAGAAAGGGTAAGTTGAGACTGACTTTCATGCGTATTCACAGACCAAGCATCATAAAGATACCAGCATGATCTTCATTGCGGGCTTAGAGCCGGTATTAGCTTTTGAGAGGTAAGAGGATTTTGAGGGCTCGTTGGTCTAGGGGTATGATTCTCGCTTTGGGTGCGAGAGGTCCCGGGTTCAAATCCCGGACGAGCCCTTTTCTTGGTACTCTTTTCAAGTTGTTTTGAAGTTTGCGTTTCAAAACCAACATCAATTTTTTCTTTGCAGTAGTGGATAATTCTTTGCTAGAGTCTCATGCTTCAGCCCTGCCCAGTCTGAGCTAATACCAAACATCTGGTCTTGCATGGCATGTACGAGCGTTCAGCTAGGGATGTCGGGCAGGTTGCATGAAAGAAATCTAAAGCCAGAGGCCCATGGAATAGCCAGTTCGGAGCAGTTTCATTACAGAAAAATCAACTGTAGGTATCTGTTTCTGTAGTGTAGTGGTTATCACGTTCGCCTCACACGCGAAAGGTCCCCGGTTCGAAACCGGGCAGAAACAGTTGTTATATTGTGTTGGCTACAATGTTGATAGGTGCCGTTTTGCCATGGAATTGTCCAAGCCCTGAAGATTATTTCATGCAATCTCGTTCCAAGAAAGGGAATTCTCTCAAAACACTAAAGTAATCGGCGTGTGGATGTATCTGTTGGTTCTCAGACCTTGCTTTCAAAAGAGCCCTGCAATCGGTTCACTGCTCACCTAGAACAAGCATTAACATGGAGAATTGTTGGCACCAACAGGAATCTTATTTTAGTGGAGTGTTTCTGGCTTTGAGTGCAGAGGCCCTCGGCTCAATTCCAAGATGATCCTTCTCAAGGTGATGATACAAATGCATTGTCACCTTTACGTTTAATGTCAGAATCATTTATTTCCAGTTGGTGGTGTAAGAATGTTTGCAACAGTATGGCGATTTTTCCTAGCCATGCATGAATGAAAGCATATCACTCGCCTTTAGGTGTTTTTCTAATACATTGATATTTGCATCTTCCTTCCTAGCCTGCATGTTTGACTATCTTACAGGCTGCATGTAATAAGTATCACATCAGGGCCCTTCTTCTACTCAATTCACAACTGTTCTATCACGACATAGATAAGAAAGCTGCATCTGCTTTTGTTGTGTAGTGGTAATCAGGTTTACCTGACGTGTGAAAGCCCCATGCTTTGAAAGTACACAGTAACAAAGAAACCGATGACTTTTATAAAAAGGTGTCATGTGCGTCTCTTACTTTGCACAAAAAGTGCCAGAGATGACTTCATTTGCAGTCACTTGAAAAGTAGGGATTCTCCAATAAATGGTAAATGGTTGAAACAAATCTGAAGAAATGCATGACATACCTGTGTGTGTGTGTGTACGCATGTATGTATATATAGGGAGAGAGAGAGCGTCAATATAAACAGACTTTATTTCAATCAAGCTGTCTTTTCTATCCTTCAGGAGCAGAATGTTCTGATCATCAGCGCTCCAGAATGTAGTGTTTTCTTGGCAAGCATCACATATTGTGATGTGTTAGCTAAAAGTTCCATATCCTAGAGACTGATATATTCCTCTGTACTTGTACCTTGGGGATTCATCAAAACCTGGCATCATAAGCAGCTTTCTACTGCCACAGACTGGACAGCGAAACAATTTAAAATATCCCAGAAAAAGAAAATAAGCATGCTTAATCAGAGCTTTCTGGACAGGAAGGACCTTTGAGCAAGTGAGGAATAAGCACTGCTTTTGTTAATTTGCATAGGCAGAATAGAGACTTCTGGGAAAAGGCCGAAATTACAGTCACAGAAAATGGCTGCATCTATAGAGAACGCTAAGAAGTGTTGGCAGCTTTTCCTCTGACCCTGACCACTTTTACAAGCAATCCTATGATAGTCAGCAGGACCCACCCTAAAAAGGAAGGGGCATCCACTTGGACCCTTTCCACCTTTTCTAAATCTCGCCTGATTGAGCACTGATTGAGCAGATAAGCACATGTCATTCTCATTTCAGAAAGGTATTGGTTAGCTTGCTGCTAGCAGCTCAGTTATGTTATGATGTTAGAGGCTATGCAAGGAATGCTTTAGTCCAGCGATATGCAGTTTTTATTGCGCCTTGCCTTCACCAGGAAGATCTTTAGCTTGAATCTGTGGCCTAGGTATTCACCTTGGTATTTCTTTTGGCACAAAGTGAAGGAGTATTTGAGAGAAAATGCACAATGTGTTTCTTATGTTGTTATGAACAACTTGTTACTCTTTCTCATTAAGCTTCAGCCACTGCAGAAATATATAAATAAGGGCTGACTTCCTGTAAGACGTGTCCAAAGCTGGGACGGAATAAAAGGAGACACTTGTAAATGATAGTGCTATCGTTTGAGAAAGGGTAAGTTGAGACTGACTTTCATGCGTTTTCACAGACCAAGCATCATAAAGATACCAGCATGATCTTCATTGCGGGCTTAGAGCCGGTATTAGCTTTTGAGAGGTAAGAGGATTTTGAGGGCTCGTTGGTCTAGGGGTATGATTCTCGCTTTGGGTGCGAGAGGTCCCGGGTTCAAATCCCGGACGAGCCCTTTTCTTGGTACTCTTTTCAAGTTGTTTTGAAGTTTGCGTTTCAAAACCAACATCAATTTTTTCTTTGCAGTAGTGGATAATTCTTTGCTAGAGTCTCATGCTTCAGCCCTGCCCAGTCTGAGCTAATACCAAACATCTGGTCTTGCATGGCATGTACGAGCGTTCAGCTAGGGATGTCGGGCAGGTTGCATGAAAGAAATCTAAAGCCAGAGGCCCATGGAATAGCCAGTTCGGAGCAGTTTCATTACAGAAAAATCAACTGTAGGTATCTGTTTCTGTAGTGTAGTGGTTATCACGTTCGCCTCACACGCGAAAGGTCCCCGGTTCGAAACCGGGCAGAAACAGTTGTTATATTGTGTTGGCTACAATGTTGATAGGTGCCGTTTTGCCATGGAATTGTCCAAGCCCTGAAGATTATTTCATGCAATCTCGTTCCAAGAAAGGGAATTCTCTCAAAACACTAAAGTAATCGGCGTGTGGATGTATCTGTTGGTTCTCAGACCTTGCTTTCAAAAGAGCCCTGCAATCGGTTCACTGCTCACCTAGAACAAGCATTAACATGGAGAATTGTTGGCACCAACAGGAATCTTATTTTAGTGGAGTGTTTCTGGCTTTGAGTGCAGAGGCCCTCGGCTCAATTCCAAGATGATCCTTCTCAAGGTGATGATACAAATGCATTGTCACCTTTACGTTTAATGTCAGAATCATTTATTTCCAGTTGGTGGTGTAAGAATGTTTGCAACAGTATGGCGATTTTTCCTAGCCATGCATGAATGAAAGCATATCACTCGCCTTTAGGTGTTTTTCTAATACATTGATATTTGCATCTTCCTTCCTAGCCTGCATGTTTGACTATCTTACAGGCTGCATGTAATAAGTATCACATCAGGGCCCTTCTTCTACTCAATTCACAACTGTTCTATCACGACATAGATAAGAAAGCTGCATCTGCTTTTGTTGTGTAGTGGTAATCAGGTTTACCTGACGTGTGAAAGCCCCATGCTTTGAAAGTACACAGTAACAAAGAAACCGATGACTTTTATAAAAAGGTGTCATGTGCGTCTCTTACTTTGCACAAAAAGTGCCAGAGATGACTTCATTTGCAGTCACTTGAAAAGTAGGGATTCTCCAATAAATGGTAAATGGTTGAAACAAATCTGAAGAAATGCATGACATACCTGTGTGTGTGTGTGTACGCATGTATGTATATATAGGGAGAGAGAGAGCGTCAATATAAACAGACTTTATTTCAATCAAGCTGTCTTTTCTATCCTTCAGGAGCAGAATGTTCTGATCATCAGCGCTCCAGAATGTAGTGTTTTCTTGGCAAGCATCACATATTGTGATGTGTTAGCTAAAAGTTCCATATCCTAGAGACTGATATATTCCTCTGTACTTGTACCTTGGGGATTCATCAAAACCTGGCATCATAAGCAGCTTTCTACTGCCACAGACTGGACAGCGAAACAATTTAAAATATCCCAGAAAAAGAAAATAAGCATGCTTAATCAGAGCTTTCTGGACAGGAAGGACCTTTGAGCAAGTGAGGAATAAGCACTGCTTTTGTTAATTTGCATAGGCAGAATAGAGACTTCTGGGAAAAGGCCGAAATTACAGTCACAGAAAATGGCTGCATCTATAGAGAACGCTAAGAAGTGTTGGCAGCTTTTCCTCTGACCCTGACCACTTTTACAAGCAATCCTATGATAGTCAGCAGGACCCACCCTAAAAAGGAAGGGGCATCCACTTGGACCCTTTCCACCTTTTCTAAATCTCGCCTGATTGAGCACTGATTGAGCAGATAAGCACATGTCATTCTCATTTCAGAAAGGTATTGGTTAGCTTGCTGCTAGCAGCTCAGTTATGTTATGATGTTAGAGGCTATGCAAGGAATGCTTTAGTCCAGCGATATGCAGTTTTTATTGCGCCTTGCCTTCACCAGGAAGATCTTTAGCTTGAATCTGTGGCCTAGGTATTCACCTTGGTATTTCTTTTGGCACAAAGTGAAGGAGTATTTGAGAGAAAATGCACAATGTGTTTCTTATGTTGTTATGAACAACTTGTTACTCTTTCTCATTAAGCTTCAGCCACTGCAGAAATATATAAATAAGGGCTGACTTCCTGTAAGACGTGTCCAAAGCTGGGACGGAATAAAAGGAGACACTTGTAAATGATAGTGCTATCGTTTGAGAAAGGGTAAGTTGAGACTGACTTTCATGCGTTTTCACAGACCAAGCATCATAAAGATACCAGCATGATCTTCATTGCGGGCTTAGAGCCGGTATTAGCTTTTGAGAGGTAAGAGGATTTTGAGGGCTCGTTGGTCTAGGGGTATGATTCTCGCTTTGGGTGCGAGAGGTCCCAGGTTCAAATCCCGGACGAGCCCTTTTCTTGGTACTCTTTTCAAGTTGTTTTGAAGTTTGCGTTTCAAAACCAACATCAATTTTTTCTTTGCAGTAGTGGATAATTCTTTGCTAGAGTCTCATGCTTCAGCCCTGCCCAGTCTGAGCTAATACCAAACATCTGGTCTTGCATGGCATGTACGAGCGTTCAGCTAGGGATGTCGGGCAGGTTGCATGAAAGAAATCTAAAGCCAGAGGCCCATGGAATAGCCAGTTCGGAGCAGTTTCATTACAGAAAAATCAACTGTAGGTATCTGTTTCTGTAGTGTAGTGGTTATCACGTTCGCCTCACACGCGAAAGGTCCCCGGTTCGAAACCGGGCAGAAACAGTTGTTATATTGTGTTGGCTACAATGTTGATAGGTGCCGTTTTGCCATGGAATTGTCCAAGCCCTGAAGATTATTTCATGCAATCTCGTTCCAAGAAAGGGAATTCTCTCAAAACACTAAAGTAATCGGCGTGTGGATGTATCTGTTGGTTCTCAGACCTTGCTTTCAAAAGAGCCCTGCAATCGGTTCACTGCTCACCTAGAACAAGCATTAACATGGAGAATTGTTGGCACCAACAGGAATCTTATTTTAGTGGAGTGTTTCTGGCTTTGAGTGCAGAGGCCCTCGGCTCAATTCCAAGATGATCCTTCTCAAGGTGATGATACAAATGCATTGTCACCTTTACGTTTAATGTCAGAATCATTTATTTCCAGTTGGTGGTGTAAGAATGTTTGCAACAGTATGGCGATTTTTCCTAGCCATGCATGAATGAAAGCATATCACTCGCCTTTAGGTGTTTTTCTAATACATTGATATTTGCATCTTCCTTCCTAGCCTGCATGTTTGACTATCTTACAGGCTGCATGTAATAAGTATCACATCAGGGCCCTTCTTCTACTCAATTCACAACTGTTCTATCACGACATAGATAAGAAAGCTGCATCTGCTTTTGTTGTGTAGTGGTAATCAGGTTTACCTGACGTGTGAAAGCCCCATGCTTTGAAAGTACACAGTAACAAAGAAACCGATGACTTTTATAAAAAGGTGTCATGTGCGTCTCTTACTTTGCACAAAAAGTGCCAGAGATGACTTCATTTGCAGTCACTTGAAAAGTAGGGATTCTCCAATAAATGGTAAATGGTTGAAACAAATCTGAAGAAATGCATGACATACCTGTGTGTGTGTGTGTACGCATGTATGTATATATAGGGAGAGAGAGAGCGTCAATATAAACAGACTTTATTTCAATCAAGCTGTCTTTTCTATCCTTCAGGAGCAGAATGTTCTGATCATCAGCGCTCCAGAATGTAGTGTTTTCTTGGCAAGCATCACATATTGTGATGTGTTAGCTAAAAGTTCCATATCCTAGAGACTGATATATTCCTCTGTACTTGTACCTTGGGGATTCATCAAAACCTGGCATCATAAGCAGCTTTCTACTGCCACAGACTGGACAGCGAAACAATTTAAAATATCCCAGAAAAAGAAAATAAGCATGCTTAATCAGAGCTTTCTGGACAGGAAGGACCTTTGAGCAAGTGAGGAATAAGCACTGCTTTTGTTAATTTGCATAGGCAGAATAGAGACTTCTGGGAAAAGGCCGAAATTACAGTCACAGAAAATGGCTGCATCTATAGAGAACGCTAAGAAGTGTTGGCAGCTTTTCCTCTGACCCTGACCACTTTTACAAGCAATCCTATGATAGTCAGCAGGACCCACCCTAAAAAGGAAGGGGCATCCACTTGGACCCTTTCCACCTTTTCTAAATCTCGCCTGATTGAGCACTGATTGAGCAGATAAGCACATGTCATTCTCATTTCAGAAAGGTATTGGTTAGCTTGCTGCTAGCAGCTCAGTTATGTTATGATGTTAGAGGCTATGCAAGGAATGCTTTAGTCCAGCGATATGCAGTTTTTATTGCGCCTTGCATTCAGAAGGAAGATCTTTAGCTTGAATCTGTGGCCTAGGTATTCACCTTGGTATTTCTTTTGGCACAAAGTGAAGGAGTATTTAAGAGAAAATGCACAATGTGTTTCTTATGTTGTTATGAACAACTTGTTACTCTTTCTCATTAAGCTTCAGCCACTGAAGAAATATATAAATAAGGGCTGACTTCCTGTAAGACGTGTCCAAAGCTGGGACGGAATAAAAGGAGACACTTGTAAATGATAGTGCTATCGTTTGAGAAAGGGTAAGTTGAGACTGACTTTCATGCGTATTCACAGACCAAGCATCATAAAGATACCAGCATGATCTTCATTGCGGGCTTAGAGCCGGTATTAGCTTTTGAGAGGTAAGAGGATTTTGAGGGCTCGTTGGTCTAGGGGTATGATTCTCGCTTTGGGTGCGAGAGGTCCCGGGTTCAAATCCCGGACGAGCCCTTTTCTTGGTACTCTTTTCAAGTTGTTTTGAAGTTTGCGTTTCAAAACCAACATCAATTTTTTCTTTGCAGTAGTGGATAATTCTTTGCTAGAGTCTCATGCTTCAGCCCTGCCCAGTCTGAGCTAATACCAAACATCTGGTCTTGCATGGCATGTACGAGCGTTCAGCTAGGGATGTCGGGCAGGTTGCATGAAAGAAATCTAAAGCCAGAGGCCCATGGAATAGCCAGTTCGGAGCAGTTTCATTACAGAAAAATCAACTGTAGGTATCTGTTTCTGTAGTGTAGTGGTTATCACGTTCGCCTCACACGCGAAAGGTCCCCGGTTCGAAACCGGGCAGAAACAGTTGTTATATTGTGTTGGCTACAATGTTGATAGGTGCCGTTTTGCCATGGAATTGTCCAAGCCCTGAAGATTATTTCATGCAATCTCGTTCCAAGAAAGGGAATTCTCTCAAAACACTAAAGTAATCGGCGTGTGGATGTATCTGTTGGTTCTCAGACCTTGCTTTCAAAAGAGCCCTGCAATCGGTTCACTGCTCACCTAGAACAAGCATTAACATGGAGAATTGTTGGCACCAACAGGAATCTTATTTTAGTGGAGTGTTTCTGGCTTTGAGTGCAGAGGCCCTCGGCTCAATTCCAAGATGATCCTTCTCAAGGTGATGATACAAATGCATTGTCACCTTTACGTTTAATGTCAGAATCATTTATTTCCAGTTGGTGGTGTAAGAATGTTTGCAACAGTATGGCGATTTTTCCTAGCCATGCATGAATGAAAGCATATCACTCGCCTTTAGGTGTTTTTCTAATACATTGATATTTGCATCTTCCTTCCTAGCCTGCATGTTTGACTATCTTACAGGCTGCATGTAATAAGTATCACATCAGGGCCCTTCTTCTACTCAATTCACAACTGTTCTATCACGACATAGATAAGAAAGCTGCATCTGCTTTTGTTGTGTAGTGGTAATCAGGTTTACCTGACGTGTGAAAGCCCCATGCTTTGAAAGTACACAGTAACAAAGAAACCGATGACTTTTATAAAAAGGTGTCATGTGCGTCTCTTACTTTGCACAAAAAGTGCCAGAGATGACTTCATTTGCAGTCACTTGAAAAGTAGGGATTCTCCAATAAATGGTAAATGGTTGAAACAAATCTGAAGAAATGCATGACATACCTGTGTGTGTGTGTGTACGCATGTATGTATATATAGGGAGAGAGAGAGCGTCAATATAAACAGACTTTATTTCAATCAAGCTGTCTTTTCTATCCTTCAGGAGCAGAATGTTCTGATCATCAGCGCTCCAGAATGTAGTGTTTTCTTGGCAAGCATCACATATTGTGATGTGTTAGCTAAAAGTTCCATATCCTAGAGACTGATATATTCCTCTGTACTTGTACCTTGGGGATTCATCAAAACCTGGCATCATAAGCAGCTTTCTACTGCCACAGACTGGACAGCGAAACAATTTAAAATATCCCAGAAAAAGAAAATAAGCATGCTTAATCAGAGCTTTCTGGACAGGAAGGACCTTTGAGCAAGTGAGGAATAAGCACTGCTTTTGTTAATTTGCATAGGCAGAATAGAGACTTCTGGGAAAAGGCCGAAATTACAGTCACAGAAAATGGCTGCATCTATAGAGAACGCTAAGAAGTGTTGGCAGCTTTTCCTCTGACCCTGACCACTTTTACAAGCAATCCTATGATAGTCAGCAGGACCCACCCTAAAAAGGAAGGGGCATCCACTTGGACCCTTTCCACCTTTTCTAAATCTCGCCTGATTGAGCACTGATTGAGCAGATAAGCACATGTCATTCTCATTTCAGAAAGGTATTGGTTAGCTTGCTGCTAGCAGCTCAGTTATGTTATGATGTTAGAGGCTATGCAAGGAATGCTTTAGTCCAGCGATATGCAGTTTTTATTGCGCCTTGCCTTCACCAGGAAGATCTTTAGCTTGAATCTGTGGCCTAGGTATTCACCTTGGTATTTCTTTTGGCACAAAGTGAAGGAGTATTTGAGAGAAAATGCACAATGTGTTTCTTATGTTGTTATGAACAACTTGTTACTCTTTCTCATTAAGCTTCAGCCACTGCAGAAATATATAAATAAGGGCTGACTTCCTGTAAGACGTGTCCAAAGCTGGGACGGAATAAAAGGAGACACTTGTAAATGATAGTGCTATCGTTTGAGAAAGGGTAAGTTGAGACTGACTTTCATGCGTTTTCACAGACCAAGCATCATAAAGATACCAGCATGATCTTCATTGCGGGCTTAGAGCCGGTATTAGCTTTTGAGAGGTAAGAGGATTTTGAGGGCTCGTTGGTCTAGGGGTATGATTCTCGCTTTGGGTGCGAGAGGTCCCGGGTTCAAATCCCGGACGAGCCCTTTTCTTGGTACTCTTTTCAAGTTGTTTTGAAGTTTGCGTTTCAAAACCAACATCAATTTTTTCTTTGCAGTAGTGGATAATTCTTTGCTAGAGTCTCATGCTTCAGCCCTGCCCAGTCTGAGCTAATACCAAACATCTGGTCTTGCATGGCATGTACGAGCGTTCAGCTAGGGATGTCGGGCAGGTTGCATGAAAGAAATCTAAAGCCAGAGGCCCATGGAATAGCCAGTTCGGAGCAGTTTCATTACAGAAAAATCAACTGTAGGTATCTGTTTCTGTAGTGTAGTGGTTATCACGTTCGCCTCACACGCGAAAGGTCCCCGGTTCGAAACCGGGCAGAAACAGTTGTTATATTGTGTTGGCTACAATGTTGATAGGTGCCGTTTTGCCATGGAATTGTCCAAGCCCTGAAGATTATTTCATGCAATCTCGTTCCAAGAAAGGGAATTCTCTCAAAACACTAAAGTAATCGGCGTGTGGATGTATCTGTTGGTTCTCAGACCTTGCTTTCAAAAGAGCCCTGCAATCGGTTCACTGCTCACCTAGAACAAGCATTAACATGGAGAATTGTTGGCACCAACAGGAATCTTATTTTAGTGGAGTGTTTCTGGCTTTGAGTGCAGAGGCCCTCGGCTCAATTCCAAGATGATCCTTCTCAAGGTGATGATACAAATGCATTGTCACCTTTACGTTTAATGTCAGAATCATTTATTTCCAGTTGGTGGTGTAAGAATGTTTGCAACAGTATGGCGATTTTTCCTAGCCATGCATGAATGAAAGCATATCACTCGCCTTTAGGTGTTTTTCTAATACATTGATATTTGCATCTTCCTTCCTAGCCTGCATGTTTGACTATCTTACAGGCTGCATGTAATAAGTATCACATCAGGGCCCTTCTTCTACTCAATTCACAACTGTTCTATCACGACATAGATAAGAAAGCTGCATCTGCTTTTGTTGTGTAGTGGTAATCAGGTTTACCTGACGTGTGAAAGCCCCATGCTTTGAAAGTACACAGTAACAAAGAAACCGATGACTTTTATAAAAAGGTGTCATGTGCGTCTCTTACTTTGCACAAAAAGTGCCAGAGATGACTTCATTTGCAGTCACTTGAAAAGTAGGGATTCTCCAATAAATGGTAAATGGTTGAAACAAATCTGAAGAAATGCATGACATACCTGTGTGTGTGTGTGTACGCATGTATGTATATATAGGGAGAGAGAGAGCGTCAATATAAACAGACTTTATTTCAATCAAGCTGTCTTTTCTATCCTTCAGGAGCAGAATGTTCTGATCATCAGCGCTCCAGAATGTAGTGTTTTCTTGGCAAGCATCACATATTGTGATGTGTTAGCTAAAAGTTCCATATCCTAGAGACTGATATATTCCTCTGTACTTGTACCTTGGGGATTCATCAAAACCTGGCATCATAAGCAGCTTTCTACTGCCACAGACTGGACAGCGAAACAATTTAAAATATCCCAGAAAAAGAAAATAAGCATGCTTAATCAGAGCTTTCTGGACAGGAAGGACCTTTGAGCAAGTGAGGAATAAGCACTGCTTTTGTTAATTTGCATAGGCAGAATAGAGACTTCTGGGAAAAGGCCGAAATTACAGTCACAGAAAATGGCTGCATCTATAGAGAACGCTAAGAAGTGTTGGCAGCTTTTCCTCTGACCCTGACCACTTTTACAAGCAATCCTATGATAGTCAGCAGGACCCACCCTAAAAAGGAAGGGGCATCCACTTGGACCCTTTCCACCTTTTCTAAATCTCGCCTGATTGAGCACTGATTGAGCAGATAAGCACATGTCATTCTCATTTCAGAAAGGTATTGGTTAGCTTGCTGCTAGCAGCTCAGTTATGTTATGATGTTAGAGGCTATGCAAGGAATGCTTTAGTCCAGCGATATGCAGTTTTTATTGCGCCTTGCCTTCACCAGGAAGATCTTTAGCTTGAATCTGTGGCCTAGGTATTCACCTTGGTATTTCTTTTGGCACAAAGTGAAGGAGTATTTGAGAGAAAATGCACAATGTGTTTCTTATGTTGTTATGAACAACTTGTTACTCTTTCTCATTAAGCTTCAGCCACTGCAGAAATATATAAATAAGGGCTGACTTCCTGTAAGACGTGTCCAAAGCTGGGACGGAATAAAAGGAGACACTTGTAAATGATAGTGCTATCGTTTGAGAAAGGGTAAGTTGAGACTGACTTTCATGCGTTTTCACAGACCAAGCATCATAAAGATACCAGCATGATCTTCATTGCGGGCTTAGAGCCGGTATTAGCTTTTGAGAGGTAAGAGGATTTTGAGGGCTCGTTGGTCTAGGGGTATGATTCTCGCTTTGGGTGCGAGAGGTCCCGGGTTCAAATCCCGGACGAGCCCTTTTCTTGGTACTCTTTTCAAGTTGTTTTGAAGTTTGCGTTTCAAAACCAACATCAATTTTTTCTTTGCAGTAGTGGATAATTCTTTGCTAGAGTCTCATGCTTCAGCCCTGCCCAGTCTGAGCTAATACCAAACATCTGGTCTTGCATGGCATGTACGAGCGTTCAGCTAGGGATGTCGGGCAGGTTGCATGAAAGAAATCTAAAGCCAGAGGCCCATGGAATAGCCAGTTCGGAGCAGTTTCATTACAGAAAAATCAACTGTAGGTATCTGTTTCTGTAGTGTAGTGGTTATCACGTTCGCCTCACACGCGAAAGGTCCCCGGTTCGAAACCGGGCAGAAACAGTTGTTATATTGTGTTGGCTACAATGTTGATAGGTGCCGTTTTGCCATGGAATTGTCCAAGCCCTGAAGATTATTTCATGCAATCTCGTTCCAAGAAAGGGAATTCTCTCAAAACACTAAAGTAATCGGCGTGTGGATGTATCTGTTGGTTCTCAGACCTTGCTTTCAAAAGAGCCCTGCAATCGGTTCACTGCTCACCTAGAACAAGCATTAACATGGAGAATTGTTGGCACCAACAGGAATCTTATTTTAGTGGAGTGTTTCTGGCTTTGAGTGCAGAGGCCCTCGGCTCAATTCCAAGATGATCCTTCTCAAGGTGATGATACAAATGCATTGTCACCTTTACGTTTAATGTCAGAATCATTTATTTCCAGTTGGTGGTGTAAGAATGTTTGCAACAGTATGGCGATTTTTCCTAGCCATGCATGAATGAAAGCATATCACTCGCCTTTAGGTGTTTTTCTAATACATTGATATTTGCATCTTCCTTCCTAGCCTGCATGTTTGACTATCTTACAGGCTGCATGTAATAAGTATCACATCAGGGCCCTTCTTCTACTCAATTCACAACTGTTCTATCACGACATAGATAAGAAAGCTGCATCTGCTTTTGTTGTGTAGTGGTAATCAGGTTTACCTGACGTGTGAAAGCCCCATGCTTTGAAAGTACACAGTAACAAAGAAACCGATGACTTTTATAAAAAGGTGTCATGTGCGTCTCTTACTTTGCACAAAAAGTGCCAGAGATGACTTCATTTGCAGTCACTTGAAAAGTAGGGATTCTCCAATAAATGGTAAATGGTTGAAACAAATCTGAAGAAATGCATGACATACCTGTGTGTGTGTGTGTACGCATGTATGTATATATAGGGAGAGAGAGAGCGTCAATATAAACAGACTTTATTTCAATCAAGCTGTCTTTTCTATCCTTCAGGAGCAGAATGTTCTGATCATCAGCGCTCCAGAATGTAGTGTTTTCTTGGCAAGCATCACATATTGTGATGTGTTAGCTAAAAGTTCCATATCCTAGAGACTGATATATTCCTCTGTACTTGTACCTTGGGGATTCATCAAAACCTGGCATCATAAGCAGCTTTCTACTGCCACAGACTGGACAGCGAAACAATTTAAAATATCCCAGAAAAAGAAAATAAGCATGCTTAATCAGAGCTTTCTGGACAGGAAGGACCTTTGAGCAAGTGAGGAATAAGCACTGCTTTTGTTAATTTGCATAGGCAGAATAGAGACTTCTGGGAAAAGGCCGAAATTACAGTCACAGAAAATGGCTGCATCTATAGAGAACGCTAAGAAGTGTTGGCAGCTTTTCCTCTGACCCTGACCACTTTTACAAGCAATCCTATGATAGTCAGCAGGACCCACCCTAAAAAGGAAGGGGCATCCACTTGGACCCTTTCCACCTTTTCTAAATCTCGCCTGATTGAGCACTGATTGAGCAGATAAGCACATGTCATTCTCATTTCAGAAAGGTATTGGTTAGCTTGCTGCTAGCAGCTCAGTTATGTTATGATGTTAGAGGCTATGCAAGGAATGCTTTAGTCCAGCGATATGCAGTTTTTATTGCGCCTTGCATTCAGAAGGAAGATCTTTAGCTTGAATCTGTGGCCTAGGTATTCACCTTGGTATTTCTTTTGGCACAAAGTGAAGGAGTATTTAAGAGAAAATGCACAATGTGTTTCTTATGTTGTTATGAACAACTTGTTACTCTTTCTCATTAAGCTTCAGCCACTGAAGAAATATATAAATAAGGGCTGACTTCCTGTAAGACGTGTCCAAAGCTGGGACGGAATAAAAGGAGACACTTGTAAATGATAGTGCTATCGTTTGAGAAAGGGTAAGTTGAGACTGACTTTCATGCGTATTCACAGACCAAGCATCATAAAGATACCAGCATGATCTTCATTGCGGGCTTAGAGCCGGTATTAGCTTTTGAGAGGTAAGAGGATTTTGAGGGCTCGTTGGTCTAGGGGTATGATTCTCGCTTTGGGTGCGAGAGGTCCCGGGTTCAAATCCCGGACGAGCCCTTTTCTTGGTACTCTTTTCAAGTTGTTTTGAAGTTTGCGTTTCAAAACCAACATCAATTTTTTCTTTGCAGTAGTGGATAATTCTTTGCTAGAGTCTCATGCTTCAGCCCTGCCCAGTCTGAGCTAATACCAAACATCTGGTCTTGCATGGCATGTACGAGCGTTCAGCTAGGGATGTCGGGCAGGTTGCATGAAAGAAATCTAAAGCCAGAGGCCCATGGAATAGCCAGTTCGGAGCAGTTTCATTACAGAAAAATCAACTGTAGGTATCTGTTTCTGTAGTGTAGTGGTTATCACGTTCGCCTCACACGCGAAAGGTCCCCGGTTCGAAACCGGGCAGAAACAGTTGTTATATTGTGTTGGCTACAATGTTGATAGGTGCCGTTTTGCCATGGAATTGTCCAAGCCCTGAAGATTATTTCATGCAATCTCGTTCCAAGAAAGGGAATTCTCTCAAAACACTAAAGTAATCGGCGTGTGGATGTATCTGTTGGTTCTCAGACCTTGCTTTCAAAAGAGCCCTGCAATCGGTTCACTGCTCACCTAGAACAAGCATTAACATGGAGAATTGTTGGCACCAACAGGAATCTTATTTTAGTGGAGTGTTTCTGGCTTTGAGTGCAGAGGCCCTCGGCTCAATTCCAAGATGATCCTTCTCAAGGTGATGATACAAATGCATTGTCACCTTTACGTTTAATGTCAGAATCATTTATTTCCAGTTGGTGGTGTAAGAATGTTTGCAACAGTATGGCGATTTTTCCTAGCCATGCATGAATGAAAGCATATCACTCGCCTTTAGGTGTTTTTCTAATACATTGATATTTGCATCTTCCTTCCTAGCCTGCATGTTTGACTATCTTACAGGCTGCATGTAATAAGTATCACATCAGGGCCCTTCTTCTACTCAATTCACAACTGTTCTATCACGACATAGATAAGAAAGCTGCATCTGCTTTTGTTGTGTAGTGGTAATCAGGTTTACCTGACGTGTGAAAGCCCCATGCTTTGAAAGTACACAGTAACAAAGAAACCGATGACTTTTATAAAAAGGTGTCATGTGCGTCTCTTACTTTGCACAAAAAGTGCCAGAGATGACTTCATTTGCAGTCACTTGAAAAGTAGGGATTCTCCAATAAATGGTAAATGGTTGAAACAAATCTGAAGAAATGCATGACATACCTGTGTGTGTGTGTGTACGCATGTATGTATATATAGGGAGAGAGAGAGCGTCAATATAAACAGACTTTATTTCAATCAAGCTGTCTTTTCTATCCTTCAGGAGCAGAATGTTCTGATCATCAGCGCTCCAGAATGTAGTGTTTTCTTGGCAAGCATCACATATTGTGATGTGTTAGCTAAAAGTTCCATATCCTAGAGACTGATATATTCCTCTGTACTTGTACCTTGGGGATTCATCAAAACCTGGCATCATAAGCAGCTTTCTACTGCCACAGACTGGACAGCGAAACAATTTAAAATATCCCAGAAAAAGAAAATAAGCATGCTTAATCAGAGCTTTCTGGACAGGAAGGACCTTTGAGCAAGTGAGGAATAAGCACTGCTTTTGTTAATTTGCATAGGCAGAATAGAGACTTCTGGGAAAAGGCCGAAATTACAGTCACAGAAAATGGCTGCATCTATAGAGAACGCTAAGAAGTGTTGGCAGCTTTTCCTCTGACCCTGACCACTTTTACAAGCAATCCTATGATAGTCAGCAGGACCCACCCTAAAAAGGAAGGGGCATCCACTTGGACCCTTTCCACCTTTTCTAAATCTCGCCTGATTGAGCACTGATTGAGCAGATAAGCACATGTCATTCTCATTTCAGAAAGGTATTGGTTAGCTTGCTGCTAGCAGCTCAGTTATGTTATGATGTTAGAGGCTATGCAAGGAATGCTTTAGTCCAGCGATATGCAGTTTTTATTGCGCCTTGCCTTCACCAGGAAGATCTTTAGCTTGAATCTGTGGCCTAGGTATTCACCTTGGTATTTCTTTTGGCACAAAGTGAAGGAGTATTTGAGAGAAAATGCACAATGTGTTTCTTATGTTGTTATGAACAACTTGTTACTCTTTCTCATTAAGCTTCAGCCACTGCAGAAATATATAAATAAGGGCTGACTTCCTGTAAGACGTGTCCAAAGCTGGGACGGAATAAAAGGAGACACTTGTAAATGATAGTGCTATCGTTTGAGAAAGGGTAAGTTGAGACTGACTTTCATGCGTTTTCACAGACCAAGCATCATAAAGATACCAGCATGATCTTCATTGCGGGCTTAGAGCCGGTATTAGCTTTTGAGAGGTAAGAGGATTTTGAGGGCTCGTTGGTCTAGGGGTATGATTCTCGCTTTGGGTGCGAGAGGTCCCGGGTTCAAATCCCGGACGAGCCCTTTTCTTGGTACTCTTTTCAAGTTGTTTTGAAGTTTGCGTTTCAAAACCAACATCAATTTTTTCTTTGCAGTAGTGGATAATTCTTTGCTAGAGTCTCATGCTTCAGCCCTGCCCAGTCTGAGCTAATACCAAACATCTGGTCTTGCATGGCATGTACGAGCGTTCAGCTAGGGATGTCGGGCAGGTTGCATGAAAGAAATCTAAAGCCAGAGGCCCATGGAATAGCCAGTTCGGAGCAGTTTCATTACAGAAAAATCAACTGTAGGTATCTGTTTCTGTAGTGTAGTGGTTATCACGTTCGCCTCACACGCGAAAGGTCCCCGGTTCGAAACCGGGCAGAAACAGTTGTTATATTGTGTTGGCTACAATGTTGATAGGTGCCGTTTTGCCATGGAATTGTCCAAGCCCTGAAGATTATTTCATGCAATCTCGTTCCAAGAAAGGGAATTCTCTCAAAACACTAAAGTAATCGGCGTGTGGATGTATCTGTTGGTTCTCAGACCTTGCTTTCAAAAGAGCCCTGCAATCGGTTCACTGCTCACCTAGAACAAGCATTAACATGGAGAATTGTTGGCACCAACAGGAATCTTATTTTAGTGGAGTGTTTCTGGCTTTGAGTGCAGAGGCCCTCGGCTCAATTCCAAGATGATCCTTCTCAAGGTGATGATACAAATGCATTGTCACCTTTACGTTTAATGTCAGAATCATTTATTTCCAGTTGGTGGTGTAAGAATGTTTGCAACAGTATGGCGATTTTTCCTAGCCATGCATGAATGAAAGCATATCACTCGCCTTTAGGTGTTTTTCTAATACATTGATATTTGCATCTTCCTTCCTAGCCTGCATGTTTGACTATCTTACAGGCTGCATGTAATAAGTATCACATCAGGGCCCTTCTTCTACTCAATTCACAACTGTTCTATCACGACATAGATAAGAAAGCTGCATCTGCTTTTGTTGTGTAGTGGTAATCAGGTTTACCTGACGTGTGAAAGCCCCATGCTTTGAAAGTACACAGTAACAAAGAAACCGATGACTTTTATAAAAAGGTGTCATGTGCGTCTCTTACTTTGCACAAAAAGTGCCAGAGATGACTTCATTTGCAGTCACTTGAAAAGTAGGGATTCTCCAATAAATGGTAAATGGTTGAAACAAATCTGAAGAAATGCATGACATACCTGTGTGTGTGTGTGTACGCATGTATGTATATATAGGGAGAGAGAGAGCGTCAATATAAACAGACTTTATTTCAATCAAGCTGTCTTTTCTATCCTTCAGGAGCAGAATGTTCTGATCATCAGCGCTCCAGAATGTAGTGTTTTCTTGGCAAGCATCACATATTGTGATGTGTTAGCTAAAAGTTCCATATCCTAGAGACTGATATATTCCTCTGTACTTGTACCTTGGGGATTCATCAAAACCTGGCATCATAAGCAGCTTTCTACTGCCACAGACTGGACAGCGAAACAATTTAAAATATCCCAGAAAAAGAAAATAAGCATGCTTAATCAGAGCTTTCTGGACAGGAAGGACCTTTGAGCAAGTGAGGAATAAGCACTGCTTTTGTTAATTTGCATAGGCAGAATAGAGACTTCTGGGAAAAGGCCGAAATTACAGTCACAGAAAATGGCTGCATCTATAGAGAACGCTAAGAAGTGTTGGCAGCTTTTCCTCTGACCCTGACCACTTTTACAAGCAATCCTATGATAGTCAGCAGGACCCACCCTAAAAAGGAAGGGGCATCCACTTGGACCCTTTCCACCTTTTCTAAATCTCGCCTGATTGAGCACTGATTGAGCAGATAAGCACATGTCATTCTCATTTCAGAAAGGTATTGGTTAGCTTGCTGCTAGCAGCTCAGTTATGTTATGATGTTAGAGGCTATGCAAGGAATGCTTTAGTCCAGCGATATGCAGTTTTTATTGCGCCTTGCCTTCACCAGGAAGATCTTTAGCTTGAATCTGTGGCCTAGGTATTCACCTTGGTATTTCTTTTGGCACAAAGTGAAGGAGTATTTGAGAGAAAATGCACAATGTGTTTCTTATGTTGTTATGAACAACTTGTTACTCTTTCTCATTAAGCTTCAGCCACTGCAGAAATATATAAATAAGGGCTGACTTCCTGTAAGACGTGTCCAAAGCTGGGACGGAATAAAAGGAGACACTTGTAAATGATAGTGCTATCGTTTGAGAAAGGGTAAGTTGAGACTGACTTTCATGCGTTTTCACAGACCAAGCATCATAAAGATACCAGCATGATCTTCATTGCGGGCTTAGAGCCGGTATTAGCTTTTGAGAGGTAAGAGGATTTTGAGGGCTCGTTGGTCTAGGGGTATGATTCTCGCTTTGGGTGCGAGAGGTCCCGGGTTCAAATCCCGGACGAGCCCTTTTCTTGGTACTCTTTTCAAGTTGTTTTGAAGTTTGCGTTTCAAAACCAACATCAATTTTTTCTTTGCAGTAGTGGATAATTCTTTGCTAGAGTCTCATGCTTCAGCCCTGCCCAGTCTGAGCTAATACCAAACATCTGGTCTTGCATGGCATGTACGAGCGTTCAGCTAGGGATGTCGGGCAGGTTGCATGAAAGAAATCTAAAGCCAGAGGCCCATGGAATAGCCAGTTCGGAGCAGTTTCATTACAGAAAAATCAACTGTAGGTATCTGTTTCTGTAGTGTAGTGGTTATCACGTTCGCCTCACACGCGAAAGGTCCCCGGTTCGAAACCGGGCAGAAACAGTTGTTATATTGTGTTGGCTACAATGTTGATAGGTGCCGTTTTGCCATGGAATTGTCCAAGCCCTGAAGATTATTTCATGCAATCTCGTTCCAAGAAAGGGAATTCTCTCAAAACACTAAAGTAATCGGCGTGTGGATGTATCTGTTGGTTCTCAGACCTTGCTTTCAAAAGAGCCCTGCAATCGGTTCACTGCTCACCTAGAACAAGCATTAACATGGAGAATTGTTGGCACCAACAGGAATCTTATTTTAGTGGAGTGTTTCTGGCTTTGAGTGCAGAGGCCCTCGGCTCAATTCCAAGATGATCCTTCTCAAGGTGATGATACAAATGCATTGTCACCTTTACGTTTAATGTCAGAATCATTTATTTCCAGTTGGTGGTGTAAGAATGTTTGCAACAGTATGGCGATTTTTCCTAGCCATGCATGAATGAAAGCATATCACTCGCCTTTAGGTGTTTTTCTAATACATTGATATTTGCATCTTCCTTCCTAGCCTGCATGTTTGACTATCTTACAGGCTGCATGTAATAAGTATCACATCAGGGCCCTTCTTCTACTCAATTCACAACTGTTCTATCACGACATAGATAAGAAAGCTGCATCTGCTTTTGTTGTGTAGTGGTAATCAGGTTTACCTGACGTGTGAAAGCCCCATGCTTTGAAAGTACACAGTAACAAAGAAACCGATGACTTTTATAAAAAGGTGTCATGTGCGTCTCTTACTTTGCACAAAAAGTGCCAGAGATGACTTCATTTGCAGTCACTTGAAAAGTAGGGATTCTCCAATAAATGGTAAATGGTTGAAACAAATCTGAAGAAATGCATGACATACCTGTGTGTGTGTGTGTACGCATGTATGTATATATAGGGAGAGAGAGAGCGTCAATATAAACAGACTTTATTTCAATCAAGCTGTCTTTTCTATCCTTCAGGAGCAGAATGTTCTGATCATCAGCGCTCCAGAATGTAGTGTTTTCTTGGCAAGCATCACATATTGTGATGTGTTAGCTAAAAGTTCCATATCCTAGAGACTGATATATTCCTCTGTACTTGTACCTTGGGGATTCATCAAAACCTGGCATCATAAGCAGCTTTCTACTGCCACAGACTGGACAGCGAAACAATTTAAAATATCCCAGAAAAAGAAAATAAGCATGCTTAATCAGAGCTTTCTGGACAGGAAGGACCTTTGAGCAAGTGAGGAATAAGCACTGCTTTTGTTAATTTGCATAGGCAGAATAGAGACTTCTGGGAAAAGGCCGAAATTACAGTCACAGAAAATGGCTGCATCTATAGAGAACGCTAAGAAGTGTTGGCAGCTTTTCCTCTGACCCTGACCACTTTTACAAGCAATCCTATGATAGTCAGCAGGACCCACCCTAAAAAGGAAGGGGCATCCACTTGGACCCTTTCCACCTTTTCTAAATCTCGCCTGATTGAGCACTGATTGAGCAGATAAGCACATGTCATTCTCATTTCAGAAAGGTATTGGTTAGCTTGCTGCTAGCAGCTCAGTTATGTTATGATGTTAGAGGCTATGCAAGGAATGCTTTAGTCCAGCGATATGCAGTTTTTATTGCGCCTTGCCTTCACCAGGAAGATCTTTAGCTTGAATCTGTGGCCTAGGTATTCACCTTGGTATTTCTTTTGGCACAAAGTGAAGGAGTATTTGAGAGAAAATGCACAATGTGTTTCTTATGTTGTTATGAACAACTTGTTACTCTTTCTCATTAAGCTTCAGCCACTGCAGAAATATATAAATAAGGGCTGACTTCCTGTAAGACGTGTCCAAAGCTGGGACGGAATAAAAGGAGACACTTGTAAATGATAGTGCTATCGTTTGAGAAAGGGTAAGTTGAGACTGACTTTCATGCGTATTCACAGACCAAGCATCATAAAGATACCAGCATGATCTTCATTGCGGGCTTAGAGCCGGTATTAGCTTTTGAGAGGTAAGAGGATTTTGAGGGCTCGTTGGTCTAGGGGTATGATTCTCGCTTTGGGTGCGAGAGGTCCCGGGTTCAAATCCCGGACGAGCCCTTTTCTTGGTACTCTTTTCAAGTTGTTTTGAAGTTTGCGTTTCAAAACCAACATCAATTTTTTCTTTGCAGTAGTGGATAATTCTTTGCTAGAGTCTCATGCTTCAGCCCTGCCCAGTCTGAGCTAATACCAAACATCTGGTCTTGCATGGCATGTACGAGCGTTCAGCTAGGGATGTCGGGCAGGTTGCATGAAAGAAATCTAAAGCCAGAGGCCCATGGAATAGCCAGTTCGGAGCAGTTTCATTACAGAAAAATCAACTGTAGGTATATGTTTCTGTAGTGTAGTGGTTATCAAGTTCGCCTCACACGCGAAAGGTCCCCGGTTCGAAACCGGGCAGAAACAGTTGTTATATTGTGTTGGCTACAATGTTGATAGGTGCCGTTTTGCCATGGAATTGTCCAAGCCCTGAAGATTATTTCATGCAATCTCGTTCCAAGAAAGGGAATTCTCTCAAAACACTAAAGTAATCGGCGTGTGGATGTATCTGTTGGTTCTCAGACCTTGCTTTCAAAAGAGCCCTGCAATCGGTTCACTGCTCACCTAGAACAAGCATTAACATGGAGAATTGTTGGCACCAACAGGAATCTTATTTTAGTGGAGTGTTTCTGGCTTTGAGTGCAGAGGCCCTCGGCTCAATTCCAAGATGATCCTTCTCAAGGTGATGATACAAATGCATTGTCACCTTTACGTTTAATGTCAGAATCATTTATTTCCAGTTGGTGGTGTAAGAATGTTTGCAACAGTATGGCGATTTTTCCTAGCCATGCATGAATGAAAGCATATCACTCGCCTTTAGGTGTTTTTCTAATACATTGATATTTGCATCTTCCTTCCTAGCCTGCATGTTTGACTATCTTACAGGCTGCATGTAATAAGTATCACATCAGGGCCCTTCTTCTACTCAATTCACAACTGTTCTATCACGACATAGATAAGAAAGCTGCATCTGCTTTTGTTGTGTAGTGGTAATCAGGTTTACCTGACGTGTGAAAGCCCCATGCTTTGAAAGTACACAGTAACAAAGAAACCGATGACTTTTATAATAAGGTGTCATGTGTGTCTCTTACTTTGCACAAAAAGTGCCAGAGATGACTTCATTTGCAGTCACTTGAAAAGTAGGGATTCTCCAATAAATGGTAAATGGTTGAAACAAATCTGAAGAAATGCATGACATACCTGTGTGTGTGTGTGTATGCATGTATGTATATATAGGGAGAGAGAGAGCGTCAATATAAACAGACTTTATTTCAATCAAGCTGTCTTTTCTATCCTTCAGGAGCAGAATGTTCTGATCATCAGCGCTCCAGAATGTAGTGTTTTCTTGGCAAGCATCACATATTGTGATGTGTTAGCTAAAAGTTCCATATCCTAGAGACTGATATATTCCTCTGTACTTGTACCTTGGGGATTCATCAAAACCTGGCATCATAAGCAGCTTTCTACTGCCACAGACTGGACAGCGAAACAATTTAAAATATCCCAGAAAAAGAAAATAAGCATGCTTAATCAGAGCTTTCTGGACAGGAAGGACCTTTGAGCAAGTGAGGAATAAGCACTGCTTTTGTTAATTTGCATAGGCAGAATAGAGACTTCTGGGAAAAGGCCGAAATTACAGTCACAGAAAATGGCTGCATCTATAGAGAACGCTAAGAAGTGTTGGCAGCTTTTCCTCTGACCCTGACCACTTTTACAAGCAATCCTATGATAGTCAGCAGGACCCACCCTAAAAAGGAAGGGGCATCCACTTGGACCCTTTCCACCTTTTCTAAATCTCGCCTGATTGAGCACTGATTGAGCAGATAAGCACATGTCATTCTCATTTCAGAAAGGTATTGGTTAGCTTGCTGCTAGCAGCTCAGCTCAGTTATGTTATGATGTTAGAGGCTATGCAAGGAATGCTTTAGTCCAGCGATATGCAGTTTTTATTGCGCCTTGCCTTCACCAGGAAGATCTTTAGCTTGAATCTGTGGCCTAGGTATTCACCTTGGTATTTCTTTTGGCACAAAGTGAAGGAGTATTTGAGAGAAAATGCACAATGTGTTTCTTATGTTGTTATGAACAACTTGTTACTCTTTCTCATTAAGCTTCAGCCACTGCAGAAATATATAAATAAGGGCTGACTTCCTGTAAGACGTGTCCAAAGCTGGGACGGAATAAAAGGAGACACTTGTAAATGATAGTGCTATCGTTTGAGAAAGGGTAAGTTGAGACTGACTTTCATGCGTATTCACAGACCAAGCATCATAAAGATACCAGCATGATCTTCATTGCGGGCTTAGAGCCGGTATTAGCTTTTGAGAGGTAAGAGGATTTTGAGGGCTCGTTGGTCTAGGGGTATGATTCTCGCTTTGGGTGCGAGAGGTCCCGGGTTCAAATCCCGGACGAGCCCTTTTCTTGGTACTCTTTTCAAGTTGTTTTGAAGTTTGCGTTTCAAAACCAACATCAATTTTTTCTTTGCAGTAGTGGATAATTCTTTGCTAGAGTCTCATGCTTCAGCCCTGCCCAGTCTGAGCTAATACCAAACATCTGGTCTTGCATGGCATGTACGAGCGTTCAGCTAGGGATGTCGGGCAGGTTGCATGAAAGAAATCTAAAGCCAGAGGCCCATGGAATAGCCAGTTCGGAGCAGTTTCATTACAGAAAAATCAACTGTAGGTATCTGTTTCTGTAGTGTAGTGGTTATCACGTTCGCCTCACACGCGAAAGGTCCCCGGTTCGAAACCGGGCAGAAACAGTTGTTATATTGTGTTGGCTACAATGTTGATAGGTGCCGTTTTGCCATGGAATTGTCCAAGCCCTGAAGATTATTTCATGCAATCTCGTTCCAAGAAAGGGAATTCTCTCAAAACACTAAAGTAATCGGCGTGTGGATGTATCTGTTGGTTCTCAGACCTTGCTTTCAAAAGAGCCCTGCAATCGGTTCACTGCTCACCTAGAACAAGCATTAACATGGAGAATTGTTGGCACCAACAGGAATCTTATTTTAGTGGAGTGTTTCTGGCTTTGAGTGCAGAGGCCCTCGGCTCAATTCCAAGATGATCCTTCTCAAGGTGATGATACAAATGCATTGTCACCTTTACGTTTAATGTCAGAATCATTTATTTCCAGTTGGTGGTGTAAGAATGTTTGCAACAGTATGGCGATTTTTCCTAGCCATGCATGAATGAAAGCATATCACTCGCCTTTAGGTGTTTTTCTAATACATTGATATTTGCATCTTCCTTCCTAGCCTGCATGTTTGACTATCTTACAGGCTGCATGTAATAAGTATCACATCAGGGCCCTTCTTCTACTCAATTCACAACTGTTCTATCACGACATAGATAAGAAAGCTGCATCTGCTTTTGTTGTGTAGTGGTAATCAGGTTTACCTGACGTGTGAAAGCCCCATGCTTTGAAAGTACACAGTAACAAAGAAACCGATGACTTTTATAAAAAGGTGTCATGTGCGTCTCTTACTTTGCACAAAAAGTGCCAGAGATGACTTCATTTGCAGTCACTTGAAAAGTAGGGATTCTCCAATAAATGGTAAATGGTTGAAACAAATCTGAAGAAATGCATGACATACCTGTGTGTGTGTGTGTACGCATGTATGTATATATAGGGAGAGAGAGAGCGTCAATATAAACAGACTTTATTTCAATCAAGCTGTCTTTTCTATCCTTCAGGAGCAGAATGTTCTGATCATCAGCGCTCCAGAATGTAGTGTTTTCTTGGCAAGCATCACATATTGCGATGTGTTAGCTAAAAGTTCCATATCCTAGAGACTGATATATTCCTCTGTACTTGTACCTTGGGGATTCATCAAAACCTGGCATCATAAGCAGCTTTCTACTGCCACAGACTGGACAGCGAAACAATTTAAAATATCCCAGAAAAAGAAAATAAGCATGCTTAATCAGAGCTTTCTGGACAGGAAGGACCTTTGAGCAAGTGAGGAATAAGCACTGCTTTTGTTAATTTGCATAGGCAGAATAGAGACTTCTGGGAAAAGGCCGAAATTACAGTCACAGAAAATGGCTGCATCTATAGAGAACGCTAAGAAGTGTTGGCAGCTTTTCCTCTGACCCTGACCACTTTTACAAGCAATCCTATGATAGTCAGCAGGACCCACCCTAAAAAGGAAGGGGCATCCACTTGGACCCTTTCCACCTTTTCTAAATCTCGCCTGATTGAGCACTGATTGAGCAGATAAGCACATGTCATTCTCATTTCAGAAAGGTATTGGTTAGCTTGCTGCTAGCAGCTCAGTTATGTTATGATGTTAGAGGCTATGCAAGGAATGCTTTAGTCCAGCGATATGCAGTTTTTATTGCGCCTTGCATTCAGCAGGAAGATCTTTAGCTTGAATCTGTGGCCTAGGTATTCACCTTGGTATTTCTTTTGGCACAAAGTGAAGGAGTATTTGAGAGAAAATGCACAATGTGTTTCTTATGTTGTTATGAACAACTTGTTACTCTTTCTCATTAAGCTTCAGCCACTGCAGAAATATATAAATAAGGGCTGACTTCCTGTAAGACGTGTCCAAAGCTGGGACGGAATAAAAGGAGACACTTGTAAATGATAGTGCTATCGTTTGAGAAAGGGTAAGTTGAGACTGACTTTCATGCGTTTTCACAGACCAAGCATCATAAAGATACCAGCATGATCTTCATTGCGGGCTTAGAGCCGGTATTAGCTTTTGAGAGGTAAGAGGATTTTGAGGGCTCGTTGGTCTAGGGGTATGATTCTCGCTTTGGGTGCGAGAGGTCCCGGGTTCAAATCCCGGACGAGCCCTTTTCTTGGTACTCTTTTCAAGTTGTTTTGAAGTTTGCGTTTCAAAACCAACATCAATTTTTTCTTTGCAGTAGTGGATAATTCTTTGCTAGAGTCTCATGCTTCAGCCCTGCCCAGTCTGAGCTAATACCAAACATCTGGTCTTGCATGGCATGTACGAGCGTTCAGCTAGGGATGTCGGGCAGGTTGCATGAAAGAAATCTAAAGCCAGAGGCCCATGGAATAGCCAGTTCGGAGCAGTTTCATTACAGAAAAATCAACTGTAGGTATCTGTTTCTGTAGTGTAGTGGTTATCAAGTTCGCCTCACACGCGAAAGGTCCCCGGTTCGAAACCGGGCAGAAACAGTTGTTATATTGTGTTGGCTACAATGTTGATAGGTGCCGTTTTGCCATGGAATTGTCCAAGCCCTGAAGATTATTTCATGCAATCTCGTTCCAAGAAAGGGAATTCTCTCAAAACACTAAAGTAATCGGCGTGTGGATGTATCTGTTGGTTCTCAGACCTTGCTTTCAAAAGAGCCCTGCAATCGGTTCACTGCTCACCTAGAACAAGCATTAACATGGAGAATTGTTGGCACCAACAGGAATCTTATTTTAGTGGAGTGTTTCTGGCTTTGAGTGCAGAGGCCCTCGGCTCAATTCCAAGATGATCCTTCTCAAGGTGATGATACAAATGCATTGTCACCTTTACGTTTAATGTCAGAATCATTTATTTCCAGTTGGTGGTGTAAGAATGTTTGCAACAGTATGGCGATTTTTCCTAGCCATGCATGAATGAAAGCATATCACTCGCCTTTAGGTGTTTTTCTAATACATTGATATTTGCATCTTCCTTCCTAGCCTGCATGTTTGACTATCTTACAGGCTGCATGTAATAAGTATCACATCAGGGCCCTTCTTCTACTCAATTCACAACTGTTCTATCACGACATAGATAAGAAAGCTGCATCTGCTTTTGTTGTGTAGTGGTAATCAGGTTTACCTGACGTGTGAAAGCCCCATGCTTTGAAAGTACACAGTAACAAAGAAACCGATGACTTTTATAAAAAGGTGTCATGTGCGTCTCTTACTTTGCACAAAAAGTGCCAGAGATGACTTCATTTGCAGTCACTTGAAAAGTAGGGATTCTCCAATAAATGGTAAATGGTTGAAACAAATCTGAAGAAATGCATGACATACCTGTGTGTGTGTGTGTACGCATGTATGTATATATAGGGAGAGAGAGAGCGTCAATATAAACAGACTTTATTTCAATCAAGCTGTCTTTTCTATCCTTCAGGAGCAGAATGTTCTGATCATCAGCGCTCCAGAATGTAGTGTTTTCTTGGCAAGCATCACATATTGTGATGTGTTAGCTAAAAGTTCCATATCCTAGAGACTGATATATTCCTCTGTACTTGTACCTTGGGGATTCATCAAAACCTGGCATCATAAGCAGCTTTCTACTGCCACAGACTGGACAGCGAAACAATTTAAAATATCCCAGAAAAAGAAAATAAGCATGCTTAATCAGAGCTTTCTGGACAGGAAGGACCTTTGAGCAAGTGAGGAATAAGCACTGCTTTTGTTAATTTGCATAGGCAGAATAGAGACTTCTGGGAAAAGGCCGAAATTACAGTCACAGAAAATGGCTGCATCTATAGAGAACGCTAAGAAGTGTTGGCAGCTTTTCCTCTGACCCTGACCACTTTTACAAGCAATCCTATGATAGTCAGCAGGACCCACCCTAAAAAGGAAGGGGCATCCACTTGGACCCTTTCCACCTTTTCTAAATCTCGCCTGATTGAGCACTGATTGAGCAGATAAGCACATGTCATTCTCATTTCAGAAAGGTATTGGTTAGCTTGCTGCTAGCAGCTCAGCTCAGTTATGTTATGATGTTAGAGGCTATGCAAGGAATGCTTTAGTCCAGCGATATGCAGTTTTTATTGCGCCTTGCCTTCACCAGGAAGATCTTTAGCTTGAATCTGTGGCCTAGGTATTCACCTTGGTATTTCTTTTGGCACAAAGTGAAGGAGTATTTGAGAGAAAATGCACAATGTGTTTCTTATGTTGTTATGAACAACTTGTTACTCTTTCTCATTAAGCTTCAGCCACTGCAGAAATATATAAATAAGGGCTGACTTCCTGTAAGACGTGTCCAAAGCTGGGACGGAATAAAAGGAGACACTTGTAAATGATAGTGCTATCGTTTGAGAAAGGGTAAGTTGAGACTGACTTTCATGCGTATTCACAGACCAAGCATCATAAAGATACCAGCATGATCTTCATTGCGGGCTTAGAGCCGGTATTAGCTTTTGAGAGGTAAGAGGATTTTGAGGGCTCGTTGGTCTAGGGGTATGATTCTCGCTTTGGGTGCGAGAGGTCCCGGGTTCAAATCCCGGACGAGCCCTTTTCTTGGTACTCTTTTCAAGTTGTTTTGAAGTTTGCGTTTCAAAACCAACATCAATTTTTTCTTTGCAGTAGTGGATAATTCTTTGCTAGAGTCTCATGCTTCAGCCCTGCCCAGTCTGAGCTAATACCAAACATCTGGTCTTGCATGGCATGTACGAGCGTTCAGCTAGGGATGTCGGGCAGGTTGCATGAAAGAAATCTAAAGCCAGAGGCCCATGGAATAGCCAGTTCGGAGCAGTTTCATTACAGAAAAATCAACTGTAGGTATCTGTTTCTGTAGTGTAGTGGTTATCACGTTCGCCTCACACGCGAAAGGTCCCCGGTTCGAAACCGGGCAGAAACAGTTGTTATATTGTGTTGGCTACAATGTTGATAGGTGCCGTTTTGCCATGGAATTGTCCAAGCCCTGAAGATTATTTCATGCAATCTCGTTCCAAGAAAGGGAATTCTCTCAAAACACTAAAGTAATCGGCGTGTGGATGTATCTGTTGGTTCTCAGACCTTGCTTTCAAAAGAGCCCTGCAATCGGTTCACTGCTCACCTAGAACAAGCATTAACATGGAGAATTGTTGGCACCAACAGGAATCTTATTTTAGTGGAGTGTTTCTGGCTTTGAGTGCAGAGGCCCTCGGCTCAATTCCAAGATGATCCTTCTCAAGGTGATGATACAAATGCATTGTCACCTTTACGTTTAATGTCAGAATCATTTATTTCCAGTTGGTGGTGTAAGAATGTTTGCAACAGTATGGCGATTTTTCCTAGCCATGCATGAATGAAAGCATATCACTCGCCTTTAGGTGTTTTTCTAATACATTGATATTTGCATCTTCCTTCCTAGCCTGCATGTTTGACTATCTTACAGGCTGCATGTAATAAGTATCACATCAGGGCCCTTCTTCTACTCAATTCACAACTGTTCTATCACGACATAGATAAGAAAGCTGCATCTGCTTTTGTTGTGTAGTGGTAATCAGGTTTACCTGACGTGTGAAAGCCCCATGCTTTGAAAGTACACAGTAACAAAGAAACCGATGACTTTTATAAAAAGGTGTCATGTGCGTCTCTTACTTTGCACAAAAAGTGCCAGAGATGACTTCATTTGCAGTCACTTGAAAAGTAGGGATTCTCCAATAAATGGTAAATGGTTGAAACAAATCTGAAGAAATGCATGACATACCTGTGTGTGTGTGTGTACGCATGTATGTATATATAGGGAGAGAGAGAGCGTCAATATAAACAGACTTTATTTCAATCAAGCTGTCTTTTCTATCCTTCAGGAGCAGAATGTTCTGATCATCAGCGCTCCAGAATGTAGTGTTTTCTTGGCAAGCATCACATATTGCGATGTGTTAGCTAAAAGTTCCATATCCTAGAGACTGATATATTCCTCTGTACTTGTACCTTGGGGATTCATCAAAACCTGGCATCATAAGCAGCTTTCTACTGCCACAGACTGGACAGCGAAACAATTTAAAATATCCCAGAAAAAGAAAATAAGCATGCTTAATCAGAGCTTTCTGGACAGGAAGGACCTTTGAGCAAGTGAGGAATAAGCACTGCTTTTGTTAATTTGCATAGGCAGAATAGAGACTTCTGGGAAAAGGCCGAAATTACAGTCACAGAAAATGGCTGCATCTATAGAGAACGCTAAGAAGTGTTGGCAGCTTTTCCTCTGACCCTGACCACTTTTACAAGCAATCCTATGATAGTCAGCAGGACCCACCCTAAAAAGGAAGGGGCATCCACTTGGACCCTTTCCACCTTTTCTAAATCTCGCCTGATTGAGCACTGATTGAGCAGATAAGCACATGTCATTCTCATTTCAGAAAGGTATTGGTTAGCTTGCTGCTAGCAGCTCAGTTATGTTATGATGTTAGAGGCTATGCAAGGAATGCTTTAGTCCAGCGATATGCAGTTTTTATTGCGCCTTGCATTCAGCAGGAAGATCTTTAGCTTGAATCTGTGGCCTAGGTATTCACCTTGGTATTTCTTTTGGCACAAAGTGAAGGAGTATTTGAGAGAAAATGCACAATGTGTTTCTTATGTTGTTATGAACAACTTGTTACTCTTTCTCATTAAGCTTCAGCCACTGCAGAAATATATAAATAAGGGCTGACTTCCTGTAAGACGTGTCCAAAGCTGGGACGGAATAAAAGGAGACACTTGTAAATGATAGTGCTATCGTTTGAGAAAGGGTAAGTTGAGACTGACTTTCATGCGTTTTCACAGACCAAGCATCATAAAGATACCAGCATGATCTTCATTGCGGGCTTAGAGCCGGTATTAGCTTTTGAGAGGTAAGAGGATTTTGAGGGCTCGTTGGTCTAGGGGTATGATTCTCGCTTTGGGTGCGAGAGGTCCCGGGTTCAAATCCCGGACGAGCCCTTTTCTTGGTACTCTTTTCAAGTTGTTTTGAAGTTTGCGTTTCAAAACCAACATCAATTTTTTCTTTGCAGTAGTGGATAATTCTTTGCTAGAGTCTCATGCTTCAGCCCTGCCCAGTCTGAGCTAATACCAAACATCTGGTCTTGCATGGCATGTACGAGCGTTCAGCTAGGGATGTCGGGCAGGTTGCATGAAAGAAATCTAAAGCCAGAGGCCCATGGAATAGCCAGTTCGGAGCAGTTTCATTACAGAAAAATCAACTGTAGGTATCTGTTTCTGTAGTGTAGTGGTTATCAAGTTCGCCTCACACGCGAAAGGTCCCCGGTTCGAAACCGGGCAGAAACAGTTGTTATATTGTGTTGGCTACAATGTTGATAGGTGCCGTTTTGCCATGGAATTGTCCAAGCCCTGAAGATTATTTCATGCAATCTCGTTCCAAGAAAGGGAATTCTCTCAAAACACTAAAGTAATCGGCGTGTGGATGTATCTGTTGGTTCTCAGACCTTGCTTTCAAAAGAGCCCTGCAATCGGTTCACTGCTCACCTAGAACAAGCATTAACATGGAGAATTGTTGGCACCAACAGGAATCTTATTTTAGTGGAGTGTTTCTGGCTTTGAGTGCAGAGGCCCTCGGCTCAATTCCAAGATGATCCTTCTCAAGGTGATGATACAAATGCATTGTCACCTTTACGTTTAATGTCAGAATCATTTATTTCCAGTTGGTGGTGTAAGAATGTTTGCAACAGTATGGCGATTTTTCCTAGCCATGCATGAATGAAAGCATATCACTCGCCTTTAGGTGTTTTTCTAATACATTGATATTTGCATCTTCCTTCCTAGCCTGCATGTTTGACTATCTTACAGGCTGCATGTAATAAGTATCACATCAGGGCCCTTCTTCTACTCAATTCACAACTGTTCTATCACGACATAGATAAGAAAGCTGCATCTGCTTTTGTTGTGTAGTGGTAATCAGGTTTACCTGACGTGTGAAAGCCCCATGCTTTGAAAGTACACAGTAACAAAGAAACCGATGACTTTTATAATAAGGTGTCATGTGTGTCTCTTACTTTGCACAAAAAGTGCCAGAGATGACTTCATTTGCAGTCACTTGAAAAGTAGGGATTCTCCAATAAATGGTAAATGGTTGAAACAAATCTGAAGAAATGCATGACATACCTGTGTGTGTGTGTGTATGCATGTATGTATATATAGGGAGAGAGAGAGCGTCAATATAAACAGACTTTATTTCAATCAAGCTGTCTTTTCTATCCTTCAGGAGCAGAATGTTCTGATCATCAGCGCTCCAGAATGTAGTGTTTTCTTGGCAAGCATCACATATTGTGATGTGTTAGCTAAAAGTTCCATATCCTAGAGACTGATATATTCCTCTGTACTTGTACCTTGGGGATTCATCAAAACCTGGCATCATAAGCAGCTTTCTACTGCCACAGACTGGACAGCGAAACAATTTAAAATATCCCAGAAAAAGAAAATAAGCATGCTTAATCAGAGCTTTCTGGACAGGAAGGACATTTGAGCAAGTGAGGAATAAGCACTGCTTTTGTTAATTTGCATAGGCAGAATAGAGACTTCTGGGAAAAGGCCGAAATTATAGTCACAGAAAATGGCTGCATCTATAGAGAACGCTAAGAAGTGTTGGCAGCTTTTCCTCTGACCCTGACCACTTTTACAAGCAATCCTATGATAGTCAGCAGGACCCACCCTAAAAAGGAAGGGGCATCCACTTGGACCCTTTCCACCTTTTCTAAATCTCGCCTGATTGAGCACTGATTGAGCAGATAAGCACATGTCATTCTCATTTCAGAAAGGTATTGGTTAGCTTGCTGCTAGCAGCTCAGTTATGTTATGATGTTAGAGGCTATGCAAGGAATGCTTTAGTCCAGCGATATGCAGTTTTTATTGCGCCTTGCATTCAGCAGGAAGATCTTTAGCTTGAATCTGTGGCCTAGGTATTCACCTTGGTATTTCTTTTGGCACAAAGTGAAGGAGTATTTGAGAGAAAATGCACAATGTGTTTCTTATGTTGTTATGAACAACTTGTTACTCTTTCTCATTAAGCTTCAGCCACTGCAGAAATATATAAATAAGGGCTGACTTCCTGTAAGACGTGTCCAAAGCTGGGACGGAATAAAAGGAGACACTTGTAAATGATAGTGCTATCGTTTGAGAAAGGGTAAGTTGAGACTGACTTTCATGCGTTTTCACAGACCAAGCATCATAAAGATACCAGCATGATCTTCATTGCGGGCTTAGAGCCGGTATTAGCTTTTGAGAGGTAAGAGGATTTTGAGGGCTCGTTGGTCTAGGGGTATGATTCTCGCTTTGGGTGCGAGAGGTCCCAGGTTCAAATCCCGGACGAGCCCTTTTCTTGGTACTCTTTTCAAGTTGTTTTGAAGTTTGCGTTTCAAAACCAACATCAATTTTTTCTTTGCAGTAGTGGATAATTCTTTGCTAGAGTCTCATGCTTCAGCCCTGCCCAGTCTGAGCTAATACCAAACATCTGGTCTTGCATGGCATGTACGAGCGTTCAGCTAGGGATGTCGGGCAGGTTGCATGAAAGAAATCTAAAGCCAGAGGCCCATGGAATAGCCAGTTCGGAGCAGTTTCATTACAGAAAAATCAACTGTAGGTATCTGTTTCTGTAGTGTAGTGGTTATCAAGTTCGCCTCACACGCGAAAGGTCCCCGGTTCGAAACCGGGCAGAAACAGTTGTTATATTGTGTTGGCTACAATGTTGATAGGTGCCGTTTTGCCATGGAATTGTCCAAGCCCTGAAGATTATTTCATGCAATCTCGTTCCAAGAAAGGGAATTCTCTCAAAACACTAAAGTAATCGGCGTGTGGATGTATCTGTTGGTTCTCAGACCTTGCTTTCAAAAGAGCCCTGCAATCGGTTCACTGCTCACCTAGAACAAGCATTAACATGGAGAATTGTTGGCACCAACAGGAATCTTATTTTAGTGGAGTGTTTCTGGCTTTGAGTGCAGAGGCCCTCGGCTCAATTCCAAGATGATCCTTCTCAAGGTGATGATACAAATGCATT
The DNA here is from genome assembly GCF_964204655.1 of Triturus cristatus. Lineage (NCBI taxonomy): Eukaryota > Metazoa > Chordata > Amphibia > Caudata > Salamandridae > Triturus > Triturus cristatus. The sequence continues at coordinate 737,944,948 of NC_140591.1, read as the reverse complement.
GTCACCTTTACGTTTAATGTCAGAATCATTTATTTCCAGTTGGTGGTGTAAGAATGTTTGCAACAGTATGGCGATTTTTCCTAGCCATGCATGAATGAAAGCATATCACTCGCCTTTAGGTGTTTTTCTAATACATTGATATTTGCATCTTCCTTCCTAGCCTGCATGTTTGACTATCTTACAGGCTGCATGTAATAAGTATCACATCAGGGCCCTTCTTCTACTCAATTCGCAACTGTTCTATCACGACATAGATAAGAAAGCTGCATCTGCTTTTGTTGTGTAGTGGTAATCAGGTTTACCTGACGTGTGAAAGCCCCATGCTTTGAAAGTACACAGTAACAAAGAAACCGATGACTTTTATAATAAGGTGTCATGTGTGTCTCTTACTTTGCACAAAAAGTGCCAGAGATGACTTCATTTGCAGTCACTTGAAAAGTAGGGATTCTCCAATAAATGGTAAATGGTTGAAACAAATCTGAAGAAATGCATGACATACCTGTGTGTGTGTGTGTATGCATGTATGTATATATAGGGAGAGAGAGAGCGTCAATATAAACAGACTTTATTTCAATCAAGCTGTCTTTTCTATCCTTCAGGAGCAGAATGTTCTGATCATCAGCGCTCCAGAATGTAGTGTTTTCTTGGCAAGCATCACATATTGTGATGTGTTAGCTAAAAGTTCCATATCCTAGAGACTGATATATTCCTCTGTACTTGTACCTTGGGGATTCATCAAAACCTGGCATCATAAGCAGCTTTCTACTGCCACAGACTGGACAGCGAAACAATTTAAAATATCCCAGAAAAAGAAAATAAGCATGCTTAATCAGAGCTTTCTGGACAGGAAGGACCTTTGAGCAAGTGAGGAATAAGCACTGCTTTTGTTAATTTGCATAGGCAGAATAGAGACTTCTGGGAAAAGGCCGAAATTACAGTCACAGAAAATGGCTGCATCTATAGAGAACGCTAAGAAGTGTTGGCAGCTTTTCCTCTGACCCTGACCACTTTTACAAGCAATCCTATGATAGTCAGCAGGACCCACCCTAAAAAGGAAGGGGCATCCACTTGGACCCTTTCCACCTTTTCTAAATCTCGCCTGATTGAGCACTGATTGAGCAGATAAGCACATGTCATTCTCATTTCAGAAAGGTATTGGTTAGCTTGCTGCTAGCAGCTCAGCTCAGTTATGTTATGATGTTCGAGGCTATGCAAGGAATGCTTTAGTCCAGCGATATGCAGTTTTTATTGCGCCTTGCCTTCACCAGGAAGATCTTTAGCTTGAATCTGTGGCCTAGGTATTCACCTTGGTATTTCTTTTGGCACAAAGTGAAGGAGTATTTGAGAGAAAATGCACAATGTGTTTCTTATGTTGTTATGAACAACTTGTTACTCTTTCTCATTAAGCTTCAGCCACTGCAGAAATATATAAATAAGGGCTGACTTCCTGTAAGACGTGTCCAAAGCTGGGACGGAATAAAAGGAGACACTTGTAAATGATAGTGCTATCGTTTGAGAAAGGGTAAGTTGAGACTGACTTTCATGCGTATTCACAGACCAAGCATCATAAAGATACCAGCATGATCTTCATTGCGGGCTTAGAGCCGGTATTAGCTTTTGAGAGGTAAGAGGATTTTGAGGGCTCGTTGGTCTAGGGGTATGATTCTCGCTTTGGGTGCGAGAGGTCCCGGGTTCAAATCCCGGACGAGCCCTTTTCTTGGTACTCTTTTCAAGTTGTTTTGAAGTTTGCGTTTCAAAACCAACATCAATTTTTTCTTTGCAGTAGTGGATAATTCTTTGCTAGAGTCTCATGCTTCAGCCCTGCCCAGTCTGAGCTAATACCAAACATCTGGTCTTGCATGGCATGTACGAGCGTTCAGCTAGGGATGTCGGGCAGGTTGCATGAAAGAAATCTAAAGCCAGAGGCCCATGGAATAGCCAGTTCGGAGCAGTTTCATTACAGAAAAATCAACTGTAGGTATCTGTTTCTGTAGTGTAGTGGTTATCACGTTCGCCTCACACGCGAAAGGTCCCCGGTTCGAAACCGGGCAGAAACAGTTGTTATATTGTGTTGGCTACAATGTTGATAGGTGCCGTTTTGCCATGGAATTGTCCAAGCCCTGAAGATTATTTCATGCAATCTCGTTCCAAGAAAGGGAATTCTCTCAAAACACTAAAGTAATCGGCGTGTGGATGTATCTGTTGGTTCTCAGACCTTGCTTTCAAAAGAGCCCTGCAATCGGTTCACTGCTCACCTAGAACAAGCATTAACATGGAGAATTGTTGGCACCAACAGGAATCTTATTTTAGTGGAGTGTTTCTGGCTTTGAGTGCAGAGGCCCTCGGCTCAATTCCAAGATGATCCTTCTCAAGGTGATGATACAAATGCATTGTCACCTTTACGTTTAATGTCAGAATCATTTATTTCCAGTTGGTGGTGTAAGAATGTTTGCAACAGTATGGCGATTTTTCCTAGCCATGCATGAATGAAAGCATATCACTCGCCTTTAGGTGTTTTTCTAATACATTGATATTTGCATCTTCCTTCCTAGCCTGCATGTTTGACTATCTTACAGGCTGCATGTAATAAGTATCACATCAGGGCCCTTCTTCTACTCAATTCACAACTGTTCTATCACGACATAAATAAGAAAGCTGCATCTGCTTTTGTTGTGTAGTGGTAATCAGGTTTACCTGACGTGTGAAAGCCCCATGCTTTGAAAGTACACAGTAACAAAGAAACCGATGACTTTTATAAAAAGGTGTCATGTGCGTCTCTTACTTTGCACAAAAAGTGCCAGAGATGACTTCATTTGCAGTCACTTGAAAAGTAGGGATTCTCCAATAAATGGTAAATGGTTGAAACAAATCTGAAGAAATGCATGACATACCTGTGTGTGTGTGTGTACGCATGTATGTATATATAGGGAGAGAGAGAGCGTCAATATAAACAGACTTTATTTCAATCAAGCTGTCTTTTCTATCCTTCAGGAGCAGAATGTTCTGATCATCAGCGCTCCAGAATGTAGTGTTTTCTTGGCAAGCATCACATATTGCGATGTGTTAGCTAAAAGTTCCATATCCTAGAGACTGATATATTCCTCTGTACTTGTACCTTGGGGATTCATCAAAACCTGGCATCATAAGCAGCTTTCTACTGCCACAGACTGGACAGCGAAACAATTTAAAATATCCCAGAAAAAGAAAATAAGCATGCTTAATCAGAGCTTTCTGGACAGGAAGGACCTTTGAGCAAGTGAGGAATAAGCACTGCTTTTGTTAATTTGCATAGGCAGAATAGAGACTTCTGGGAAAAGGCCGAAATTACAGTCACAGAAAATGGCTGCATCTATAGAGAACGCTAAGAAGTGTTGGCAGCTTTTCCTCTGACCCTGACCACTTTTACAAGCAATCCTATGATAGTCAGCAGGACCCACCCTAAAAAGGAAGGGGCATCCACTTGGACCCTTTCCACCTTTTCTAAATCTCGCCTGATTGAGCACTGATTGAGCAGATAAGCACATGTCATTCTCATTTCAGAAAGGTATTGGTTAGCTTGCTGCTAGCAGCTCAGTTATGTTATGATGTTAGAGGCTATGCAAGGAATGCTTTAGTCCAGCGATATGCAGTTTTTATTGCGCCTTGCATTCAGCAGGAAGATCTTTAGCTTGAATCTGTGGCCTAGGTATTCACCTTGGTATTTCTTTTGGCACAAAGTGAAGGAGTATTTGAGAGAAAATGCACAATGTGTTTCTTATGTTGTTATGAACAACTTGTTACTCTTTCTCATTAAGCTTCAGCCACTGCAGAAATATATAAATAAGGGCTGACTTCCTGTAAGACGTGTCCAAAGCTGGGACGGAATAAAAGGAGACACTTGTAAATGATAGTGCTATCGTTTGAGAAAGGGTAAGTTGAGACTGACTTTCATGCGTATTCACAGACCAAGCATCATAAAGATACCAGCATGATCTTCATTGCGGGCTTAGAGCCGGTATTAGCTTTTGAGAGGTAAGAGGATTTTGAGGGCTCGTTGGTCTAGGGGTATGATTCTCGCTTTGGGTGCGAGAGGTCCCGGGTTCAAATCCCGGACGAGCCCTTTTCTTGGTACTCTTTTCAAGTTGTTTTGAAGTTTGCGTTTCAAAACCAACATCAATTTTTTCTTTGCAGTAGTGGATAATTCTTTGCTAGAGTCTCATGCTTCAGCCCTGCCCAGTCTGAGCTAATACCAAACATCTGGTCTTGCATGGCATGTACGAGCGTTCAGCTAGGGATGTCGGGCAGGTTGCATGAAAGAAATCTAAAGCCAGAGGCCCATGGAATAGCCAGTTCGGAGCAGTTTCATTACAGAAAAATCAACTGTAGGTATCTGTTTCTGTAGTGTAGTGGTTATCACGTTCGCCTCACACGCGAAAGGTCCCCGGTTCGAAACCGGGCAGAAACAGTTGTTATATTGTGTTGGCTACAATGTTGATAGGTGCCGTTTTGCCATGGAATTGTCCAAGCCCTGAAGATTATTTCATGCAATCTCGTTCCAAGAAAGGGAATTCTCTCAAAACACTAAAGTAATCGGCGTGTGGATGTATCTGTTGGTTCTCAGACCTTGCTTTCAAAAGAGCCCTGCAATCGGTTCACTGCTCACCTAGAACAAGCATTAACATGGAGAATTGTTGGCACCAACAGGAATCTTATTTTAGTGGAGTGTTTCTGGCTTTGAGTGCAGAGGCCCTCGGCTCAATTCCAAGATGATCCTTCTCAAGGTGATGATACAAATGCATTGTCACCTTTACGTTTAATGTCAGAATCATTTATTTCCAGTTGGTGGTGTAAGAATGTTTGCAACAGTATGGCGATTTTTCCTAGCCATGCATGAATGAAAGCATATCACTCGCCTTTAGGTGTTTTTCTAATACATTGATATTTGCATCTTCCTTCCTAGCCTGCATGTTTGACTATCTTACAGGCTGCATGTAATAAGTATCACATCAGGGCCCTTCTTCTACTCAATTCACAACTGTTCTATCACGACATAGATAAGAAAGCTGCATCTGCTTTTGTTGTGTAGTGGTAATCAGGTTTACCTGACGTGTGAAAGCCCCATGCTTTGAAAGTACACAGTAACAAAGAAACCGATGACTTTTATAAAAAGGTGTCATGTGCGTCTCTTACTTTGCACAAAAAGTGCCAGAGATGACTTCATTTGCAGTCACTTGAAAAGTAGGGATTCTCCAATAAATGGTAAATGGTTGAAACAAATCTGAAGAAATGCATGACATACCTGTGTGTGTGTGTGTACGCATGTATGTATATATAGGGAGAGAGAGAGCGTCAATATAAACAGACTTTATTTCAATCAAGCTGTCTTTTCTATCCTTCAGGAGCAGAATGTTCTGATCATCAGCGCTCCAGAATGTAGTGTTTTCTTGGCAAGCATCACATATTGCGATGTGTTAGCTAAAAGTTCCATATCCTAGAGACTGATATATTCCTCTGTACTTGTACCTTGGGGATTCATCAAAACCTGGCATCATAAGCAGCTTTCTACTGCCACAGACTGGACAGCGAAACAATTTAAAATATCCCAGAAAAAGAAAATAAGCATGCTTAATCAGAGCTTTCTGGACAGGAAGGACCTTTGAGCAAGTGAGGAATAAGCACTGCTTTTGTTAATTTGCATAGGCAGAATAGAGACTTCTGGGAAAAGGCCGAAATTACAGTCACAGAAAATGGCTGCATCTATAGAGAACGCTAAGAAGTGTTGGCAGCTTTTCCTCTGACCCTGACCACTTTTACAAGCAATCCTATGATAGTCAGCAGGACCCACCCTAAAAAGGAAGGGGCATCCACTTGGACCCTTTCCACCTTTTCTAAATCTCGCCTGATTGAGCACTGATTGAGCAGATAAGCACATGTCATTCTCATTTCAGAAAGGTATTGGTTAGCTTGCTGCTAGCAGCTCAGTTATGTTATGATGTTAGAGGCTATGCAAGGAATGCTTTAGTCCAGCGATATGCAGTTTTTATTGCGCCTTGCATTCAGCAGGAAGATCTTTAGCTTGAATCTGTGGCCTAGGTATTCACCTTGGTATTTCTTTTGGCACAAAGTGAAGGAGTATTTGAGAGAAAATGCACAATGTGTTTCTTATGTTGTTATGAACAACTTGTTACTCTTTCTCATTAAGCTTCAGCCACTGCAGAAATATATAAATAAGGGCTGACTTCCTGTAAGACGTGTCCAAAGCTGGGACGGAATAAAAGGAGACACTTGTAAATGATAGTGCTATCGTTTGAGAAAGGGTAAGTTGAGACTGACTTTCATGCGTTTTCACAGACCAAGCATCATAAAGATACCAGCATGATCTTCATTGCGGGCTTAGAGCCGGTATTAGCTTTTGAGAGGTAAGAGGATTTTGAGGGCTCGTTGGTCTAGGGGTATGATTCTCGCTTTGGGTGCGAGAGGTCCCGGGTTCAAATCCCGGACGAGCCCTTTTCTTGGTACTCTTTTCAAGTTGTTTTGAAGTTTGCGTTTCAAAACCAACATCAATTTTTTCTTTGCAGTAGTGGATAATTCTTTGCTAGAGTCTCATGCTTCAGCCCTGCCCAGTCTGAGCTAATACCAAACATCTGGTCTTGCATGGCATGTACGAGCGTTCAGCTAGGGATGTCGGGCAGGTTGCATGAAAGAAATCTAAAGCCAGAGGCCCATGGAATAGCCAGTTCGGAGCAGTTTCATTACAGAAAAATCAACTGTAGGTATCTGTTTCTGTAGTGTAGTGGTTATCAAGTTCGCCTCACACGCGAAAGGTCCCCGGTTCGAAACCGGGCAGAAACAGTTGTTATATTGTGTTGGCTACAATGTTGATAGGTGCCGTTTTGCCATGGAATTGTCCAAGCCCTGAAGATTATTTCATGCAATCTCGTTCCAAGAAAGGGAATTCTCTCAAAACACTAAAGTAATCGGCGTGTGGATGTATCTGTTGGTTCTCAGACCTTGCTTTCAAAAGAGCCCTGCAATCGGTTCACTGCTCACCTAGAACAAGCATTAACATGGAGAATTGTTGGCACCAACAGGAATCTTATTTTAGTGGAGTGTTTCTGGCTTTGAGTGCAGAGGCCCTCGGCTCAATTCCAAGATGATCCTTCTCAAGGTGATGATACAAATGCATTGTCACCTTTACGTTTAATGTCAGAATCATTTATTTCCAGTTGGTGGTGTAAGAATGTTTGCAACAGTATGGCGATTTTTCCTAGCCATGCATGAATGAAAGCATATCACTCGCCTTTAGGTGTTTTTCTAATACATTGATATTTGCATCTTCCTTCCTAGCCTGCATGTTTGACTATCTTACAGGCTGCATGTAATAAGTATCACATCAGGGCCCTTCTTCTACTCAATTCACAACTGTTCTATCACGACATAGATAAGAAAGCTGCATCTGCTTTTGTTGTGTAGTGGTAATCAGGTTTACCTGACGTGTGAAAGCCCCATGCTTTGAAAGTACACAGTAACAAAGAAACCGATGACTTTTATAAAAAGGTGTCATGTGCGTCTCTTACTTTGCACAAAAAGTGCCAGAGATGACTTCATTTGCAGTCACTTGAAAAGTAGGGATTCTCCAATAAATGGTAAATGGTTGAAACAAATCTGAAGAAATGCATGACATACCTGTGTGTGTGTGTGTACGCATGTATGTATATATAGGGAGAGAGAGAGCGTCAATATAAACAGACTTTATTTCAATCAAGCTGTCTTTTCTATCCTTCAGGAGCAGAATGTTCTGATCATCAGCGCTCCAGAATGTAGTGTTTTCTTGGCAAGCATCACATATTGTGATGTGTTAGCTAAAAGTTCCATATCCTAGAGACTGATATATTCCTCTGTACTTGTACCTTGGGGATTCATCAAAACCTGGCATCATAAGCAGCTTTCTACTGCCACAGACTGGACAGCGAAACAATTTAAAATATCCCAGAAAAAGAAAATAAGCATGCTTAATCAGAGCTTTCTGGACAGGAAGGACCTTTGAGCAAGTGAGGAATAAGCACTGCTTTTGTTAATTTGCATAGGCAGAATAGAGACTTCTGGGAAAAGGCCGAAATTACAGTCACAGAAAATGGCTGCATCTATAGAGAACGCTAAGAAGTGTTGGCAGCTTTTCCTCTGACCCTGACCACTTTTACAAGCAATCCTATGATAGTCAGCAGGACCCACCCTAAAAAGGAAGGGGCATCCACTTGGACCCTTTCCACCTTTTCTAAATCTCGCCTGATTGAGCACTGATTGAGCAGATAAGCACATGTCATTCTCATTTCAGAAAGGTATTGGTTAGCTTGCTGCTAGCAGCTCAGCTCAGTTATGTTATGATGTTAGAGGCTATGCAAGGAATGCTTTAGTCCAGCGATATGCAGTTTTTATTGCGCCTTGCCTTCACCAGGAAGATCTTTAGCTTGAATCTGTGGCCTAGGTATTCACCTTGGTATTTCTTTTGGCACAAAGTGAAGGAGTATTTGAGAGAAAATGCACAATGTGTTTCTTATGTTGTTATGAACAACTTGTTACTCTTTCTCATTAAGCTTCAGCCACTGCAGAAATATATAAATAAGGGCTGACTTCCTGTAAGACGTGTCCAAAGCTGGGACGGAATAAAAGGAGACACTTGTAAATGATAGTGCTATCGTTTGAGAAAGGGTAAGTTGAGACTGACTTTCATGCGTATTCACAGACCAAGCATCATAAAGATACCAGCATGATCTTCATTGCGGGCTTAGAGCCGGTATTAGCTTTTGAGAGGTAAGAGGATTTTGAGGGCTCGTTGGTCTAGGGGTATGATTCTCGCTTTGGGTGCGAGAGGTCCCGGGTTCAAATCCCGGACGAGCCCTTTTCTTGGTACTCTTTTCAAGTTGTTTTGAAGTTTGCGTTTCAAAACCAACATCAATTTTTTCTTTGCAGTAGTGGATAATTCTTTGCTAGAGTCTCATGCTTCAGCCCTGCCCAGTCTGAGCTAATACCAAACATCTGGTCTTGCATGGCATGTACGAGCGTTCAGCTAGGGATGTCGGGCAGGTTGCATGAAAGAAATCTAAAGCCAGAGGCCCATGGAATAGCCAGTTCGGAGCAGTTTCATTACAGAAAAATCAACTGTAGGTATCTGTTTCTGTAGTGTAGTGGTTATCACGTTCGCCTCACACGCGAAAGGTCCCCGGTTCGAAACCGGGCAGAAACAGTTGTTATATTGTGTTGGCTACAATGTTGATAGGTGCCGTTTTGCCATGGAATTGTCCAAGCCCTGAAGATTATTTCATGCAATCTCGTTCCAAGAAAGGGAATTCTCTCAAAACACTAAAGTAATCGGCGTGTGGATGTATCTGTTGGTTCTCAGACCTTGCTTTCAAAAGAGCCCTGCAATCGGTTCACTGCTCACCTAGAACAAGCATTAACATGGAGAATTGTTGGCACCAACAGGAATCTTATTTTAGTGGAGTGTTTCTGGCTTTGAGTGCAGAGGCCCTCGGCTCAATTCCAAGATGATCCTTCTCAAGGTGATGATACAAATGCATTGTCACCTTTACGTTTAATGTCAGAATCATTTATTTCCAGTTGGTGGTGTAAGAATGTTTGCAACAGTATGGCGATTTTTCCTAGCCATGCATGAATGAAAGCATATCACTCGCCTTTAGGTGTTTTTCTAATACATTGATATTTGCATCTTCCTTCCTAGCCTGCATGTTTGACTATCTTACAGGCTGCATGTAATAAGTATCACATCAGGGCCCTTCTTCTACTCAATTCACAACTGTTCTATCACGACATAGATAAGAAAGCTGCATCTGCTTTTGTTGTGTAGTGGTAATCAGGTTTACCTGACGTGTGAAAGCCCCATGCTTTGAAAGTACACAGTAACAAAGAAACCGATGACTTTTATAAAAAGGTGTCATGTGCGTCTCTTACTTTGCACAAAAAGTGCCAGAGATGACTTCATTTGCAGTCACTTGAAAAGTAGGGATTCTCCAATAAATGGTAAATGGTTGAAACAAATCTGAAGAAATGCATGACATACCTGTGTGTGTGTGTGTACGCATGTATGTATATATAGGGAGAGAGAGAGCGTCAATATAAACAGACTTTATTTCAATCAAGCTGTCTTTTCTATCCTTCAGGAGCAGAATGTTCTGATCATCAGCGCTCCAGAATGTAGTGTTTTCTTGGCAAGCATCACATATTGCGATGTGTTAGCTAAAAGTTCCATATCCTAGAGACTGATATATTCCTCTGTACTTGTACCTTGGGGATTCATCAAAACCTGGCATCATAAGCAGCTTTCTACTGCCACAGACTGGACAGCGAAACAATTTAAAATATCCCAGAAAAAGAAAATAAGCATGCTTAATCAGAGCTTTCTGGACAGGAAGGACCTTTGAGCAAGTGAGGAATAAGCACTGCTTTTGTTAATTTGCATAGGCAGAATAGAGACTTCTGGGAAAAGGCCGAAATTACAGTCACAGAAAATGGCTGCATCTATAGAGAACGCTAAGAAGTGTTGGCAGCTTTTCCTCTGACCCTGACCACTTTTACAAGCAATCCTATGATAGTCAGCAGGACCCACCCTAAAAAGGAAGGGGCATCCACTTGGACCCTTTCCACCTTTTCTAAATCTCGCCTGATTGAGCACTGATTGAGCAGATAAGCACATGTCATTCTCATTTCAGAAAGGTATTGGTTAGCTTGCTGCTAGCAGCTCAGTTATGTTATGATGTTAGAGGCTATGCAAGGAATGCTTTAGTCCAGCGATATGCAGTTTTTATTGCGCCTTGCATTCAGCAGGAAGATCTTTAGCTTGAATCTGTGGCCTAGGTATTCACCTTGGTATTTCTTTTGGCACAAAGTGAAGGAGTATTTGAGAGAAAATGCACAATGTGTTTCTTATGTTGTTATGAACAACTTGTTACTCTTTCTCATTAAGCTTCAGCCACTGCAGAAATATATAAATAAGGGCTGACTTCCTGTAAGACGTGTCCAAAGCTGGGACGGAATAAAAGGAGACACTTGTAAATGATAGTGCTATCGTTTGAGAAAGGGTAAGTTGAGACTGACTTTCATGCGTTTTCACAGACCAAGCATCATAAAGATACCAGCATGATCTTCATTGCGGGCTTAGAGCCGGTATTAGCTTTTGAGAGGTAAGAGGATTTTGAGGGCTCGTTGGTCTAGGGGTATGATTCTCGCTTTGGGTGCGAGAGGTCCCGGGTTCAAATCCCGGACGAGCCCTTTTCTTGGTACTCTTTTCAAGTTGTTTTGAAGTTTGCGTTTCAAAACCAACATCAATTTTTTCTTTGCAGTAGTGGATAATTCTTTGCTAGAGTCTCATGCTTCAGCCCTGCCCAGTCTGAGCTAATACCAAACATCTGGTCTTGCATGGCATGTACGAGCGTTCAGCTAGGGATGTCGGGCAGGTTGCATGAAAGAAATCTAAAGCCAGAGGCCCATGGAATAGCCAGTTCGGAGCAGTTTCATTACAGAAAAATCAACTGTAGGTATCTGTTTCTGTAGTGTAGTGGTTATCAAGTTCGCCTCACACGCGAAAGGTCCCCGGTTCGAAACCGGGCAGAAACAGTTGTTATATTGTGTTGGCTACAATGTTGATAGGTGCCGTTTTGCCATGGAATTGTCCAAGCCCTGAAGATTATTTCATGCAATCTCGTTCCAAGAAAGGGAATTATCTCAAAACACTAAAGTAATCGGCGTGTGGATGTATCTGTTGGTTCTCAGACCTTGCTTTCAAAAGAGCCCTGCAATCGGTTCACTGCTCACCTAGAACAAGCATTAACATGGAGAATTGTTGGCACCAACAGGAATCTTATTTTAGTGGAGTGTTTCTGGCTTTGAGTGCAGAGGCCCTCGGCTCAATTCCAAGATGATCCTTCTCAAGGTGATGATACAAATGCATTGTCACCTTTACGTTTAATGTCAGAATCATTTATTTCCAGTTGGTGGTGTAAGAATGTTTGCAACAGTATGGCGATTTTTCCTAGCCATGCATGAATGAAAGCATATCACTCGCCTTTAGGTGTTTTTCTAATACATTGATATTTGCATCTTCCTTCCTAGCCTGCATGTTTGACTATCTTACAGGCTGCATGTAATAAGTATCACATCAGGGCCCTTCTTCTACTCAATTCACAACTGTTCTATCACGACATAGATAAGAAAGCTGCATCTGCTTTTGTTGTGTAGTGGTAATCAGGTTTACCTGACGTGTGAAAGCCCCATGCTTTGAAAGTACACAGTAACAAAGAAACCGATGACTTTTATAATAAGGTGTCATGTGTGTCTCTTACTTTGCACAAAAAGTGCCAGAGATGACTTCATTTGCAGTCACTTGAAAAGTAGGGATTCTCCAATAAATGGTAAATGGTTGAAACAAATCTGAAGAAATGCATGACATACCTGTGTGTGTGTGTGTATGCATGTATGTATATATAGGGAGAGAGAGAGCGTCAATATAAACAGACTTTATTTCAATCAAGCTGTCTTTTCTATCCTTCAGGAGCAGAATGTTCTGATCATCAGCGCTCCAGAATGTAGTGTTTTCTTGGCAAGCATCACATATTGTGATGTGTTAGCTAAAAGTTCCATATCCTAGAGACTGATATATTCCTCTGTACTTGTACCTTGGGGATTCATCAAAACCTGGCATCATAAGCAGCTTTCTACTGCCACAGACTGGACAGCGAAACAATTTAAAATATCCCAGAAAAAGAAAATAAGCATGCTTAATCAGAGCTTTCTGGACAGGAAGGACATTTGAGCAAGTGAGGAATAAGCACTGCTTTTGTTAATTTGCATAGGCAGAATAGAGACTTCTGGGAAAAGGCCGAAATTATAGTCACAGAAAATGGCTGCATCTATAGAGAACGCTAAGAAGTGTTGGCAGCTTTTCCTCTGACCCTGACCACTTTTACAAGCAATCCTATGATAGTCAGCAGGACCCACCCTAAAAAGGAAGGGGCATCCACTTGGACCCTTTCCACCTTTTCTAAATCTCGCCTGATTGAGCACTGATTGAGCAGATAAGCACATGTCATTCTCATTTCAGAAAGGTATTGGTTAGCTTGCTGCTAGCAGCTCAGTTATGTTATGATGTTAGAGGCTATGCAAGGAATGCTTTAGTCCAGCGATATGCAGTTTTTATTGCGCCTTGCATTCAGCAGGAAGATCTTTAGCTTGAATCTGTGGCCTAGGTATTCACCTTGGTATTTCTTTTGGCACAAAGTGAAGGAGTATTTGAGAGAAAATGCACAATGTGTTTCTTATGTTGTTATGAACAACTTGTTACTCTTTCTCATTAAGCTTCAGCCACTGCAGAAATATATAAATAAGGGCTGACTTCCTGTAAGACGTGTCCAAAGCTGGGACGGAATAAAAGGAGACACTTGTAAATGATAGTGCTATCGTTTGAGAAAGGGTAAGTTGAGACTGACTTTCATGCGTTTTCACAGACCAAGCATCATAAAGATACCAGCATGATCTTCATTGCGGGCTTAGAGCCGGTATTAGCTTTTGAGAGGTAAGAGGATTTTGAGGGCTCGTTGGTCTAGGGGTATGATTCTCGCTTTGGGTGCGAGAGGTCCCAGGTTCAAATCCCGGACGAGCCCTTTTCTTGGTACTCTTTTCAAGTTGTTTTGAAGTTTGCGTTTCAAAACCAACATCAATTTTTTCTTTGCAGTAGTGGATAATTCTTTGCTAGAGTCTCATGCTTCAGCCCTGCCCAGTCTGAGCTAATACCAAACATCTGGTCTTGCATGGCATGTACGAGCGTTCAGCTAGGGATGTCGGGCAGGTTGCATGAAAGAAATCTAAAGCCAGAGGCCCATGGAATAGCCAGTTCGGAGCAGTTTCATTACAGAAAAATCAACTGTAGGTATCTGTTTCTGTAGTGTAGTGGTTATCAAGTTCGCCTCACACGCGAAAGGTCCCCGGTTCGAAACCGGGCAGAAACAGTTGTTATATTGTGTTGGCTACAATGTTGATAGGTGCCGTTTTGCCATGGAATTGTCCAAGCCCTGAAGATTATTTCATGCAATCTCGTTCCAAGAAAGGGAATTCTCTCAAAACACTAAAGTAATCGGCGTGTGGATGTATCTGTTGGTTCTCAGACCTTGCTTTCAAAAGAGCCCTGCAATCGGTTCACTGCTCACCTAGAACAAGCATTAACATGGAGAATTGTTGGCACCAACAGGAATCTTATTTTAGTGGAGTGTTTCTGGCTTTGAGTGCAGAGGCCCTCGGCTCAATTCCAAGATGATCCTTCTCAAGGTGATGATACAAATGCATTGTCACCTTTACGTTTAATGTCAGAATCATTTATTTCCAGTTGGTGGTGTAAGAATGTTTGCAACAGTATGGCGATTTTTCCTAGCCATGCATGAATGAAAGCATATCACTCGCCTTTAGGTGTTTTTCTAATACATTGATATTTGCATCTTCCTTCCTAGCCTGCATGTTTGACTATCTTACAGGCTGCATGTAATAAGTATCACATCAGGGCCCTTCTTCTACTCAATTCGCAACTGTTCTATCACGACATAGATAAGAAAGCTGCATCTGCTTTTGTTGTGTAGTGGTAATCAGGTTTACCTGACGTGTGAAAGCCCCATGCTTTGAAAGTACACAGTAACAAAGAAACCGATGACTTTTATAATAAGGTGTCATGTGTGTCTCTTACTTTGCACAAAAAGTGCCAGAGATGACTTCATTTGCAGTCACTTGAAAAGTAGGGATTCTCCAATAAATGGTAAATGGTTGAAACAAATCTGAAGAAATGCATGACATACCTGTGTGTGTGTGTGTATGCATGTATGTATATATAGGGAGAGAGAGAGCGTCAATATAAACAGACTTTATTTCAATCAAGCTGTCTTTTCTATCCTTCAGGAGCAGAATGTTCTGATCATCAGCGCTCCAGAATGTAGTGTTTTCTTGGCAAGCATCACATATTGTGATGTGTTAGCTAAAAGTTCCATATCCTAGAGACTGATATATTCCTCTGTACTTGTACCTTGGGGATTCATCAAAACCTGGCATCATAAGCAGCTTTCTACTGCCACAGACTGGACAGCGAAACAATTTAAAATATCCCAGAAAAAGAAAATAAGCATGCTTAATCAGAGCTTTCTGGACAGGAAGGACCTTTGAGCAAGTGAGGAATAAGCACTGCTTTTGTTAATTTGCATAGGCAGAATAGAGACTTCTGGGAAAAGGCCGAAATTACAGTCACAGAAAATGGCTGCATCTATAGAGAACGCTAAGAAGTGTTGGCAGCTTTTCCTCTGACCCTGACCACTTTTACAAGCAATCCTATGATAGTCAGCAGGACCCACCCTAAAAAGGAAGGGGCATCCACTTGGACCCTTTCCACCTTTTCTAAATCTCGCCTGATTGAGCACTGATTGAGCAGATAAGCACATGTCATTCTCATTTCAGAAAGGTATTGGTTAGCTTGCTGCTAGCAGCTCAGCTCAGTTATGTTATGATGTTCGAGGCTATGCAAGGAATGCTTTAGTCCAGCGATATGCAGTTTTTATTGCGCCTTGCCTTCACCAGGAAGATCTTTAGCTTGAATCTGTGGCCTAGGTATTCACCTTGGTATTTCTTTTGGCACAAAGTGAAGGAGTATTTGAGAGAAAATGCACAATGTGTTTCTTATGTTGTTATGAACAACTTGTTACTCTTTCTCATTAAGCTTCAGCCACTGCAGAAATATATAAATAAGGGCTGACTTCCTGTAAGACGTGTCCAAAGCTGGGACGGAATAAAAGGAGACACTTGTAAATGATAGTGCTATCGTTTGAGAAAGGGTAAGTTGAGACTGACTTTCATGCGTATTCACAGACCAAGCATCATAAAGATACCAGCATGATCTTCATTGCGGGCTTAGAGCCGGTATTAGCTTTTGAGAGGTAAGAGGATTTTGAGGGCTCGTTGGTCTAGGGGTATGATTCTCGCTTTGGGTGCGAGAGGTCCCGGGTTCAAATCCCGGACGAGCCCTTTTCTTGGTACTCTTTTCAAGTTGTTTTGAAGTTTGCGTTTCAAAACCAACATCAATTTTTTCTTTGCAGTAGTGGATAATTCTTTGCTAGAGTCTCATGCTTCAGCCCTGCCCAGTCTGAGCTAATACCAAACATCTGGTCTTGCATGGCATGTACGAGCGTTCAGCTAGGGATGTCGGGCAGGTTGCATGAAAGAAATCTAAAGCCAGAGGCCCATGGAATAGCCAGTTCGGAGCAGTTTCATTACAGAAAAATCAACTGTAGGTATCTGTTTCTGTAGTGTAGTGGTTATCACGTTCGCCTCACACGCGAAAGGTCCCCGGTTCGAAACCGGGCAGAAACAGTTGTTATATTGTGTTGGCTACAATGTTGATAGGTGCCGTTTTGCCATGGAATTGTCCAAGCCCTGAAGATTATTTCATGCAATCTCGTTCCAAGAAAGGGAATTCTCTCAAAACACTAAAGTAATCGGCGTGTGGATGTATCTGTTGGTTCTCAGACCTTGCTTTCAAAAGAGCCCTGCAATCGGTTCACTGCTCACCTAGAACAAGCATTAACATGGAGAATTGTTGGCACCAACAGGAATCTTATTTTAGTGGAGTGTTTCTGGCTTTGAGTGCAGAGGCCCTCGGCTCAATTCCAAGATGATCCTTCTCAAGGTGATGATACAAATGCATTGTCACCTTTACGTTTAATGTCAGAATCATTTATTTCCAGTTGGTGGTGTAAGAATGTTTGCAACAGTATGGCGATTTTTCCTAGCCATGCATGAATGAAAGCATATCACTCGCCTTTAGGTGTTTTTCTAATACATTGATATTTGCATCTTCCTTCCTAGCCTGCATGTTTGACTATCTTACAGGCTGCATGTAATAAGTATCACATCAGGGCCCTTCTTCTACTCAATTCACAACTGTTCTATCACGACATAAATAAGAAAGCTGCATCTGCTTTTGTTGTGTAGTGGTAATCAGGTTTACCTGACGTGTGAAAGCCCCATGCTTTGAAAGTACACAGTAACAAAGAAACCGATGACTTTTATAAAAAGGTGTCATGTGCGTCTCTTACTTTGCACAAAAAGTGCCAGAGATGACTTCATTTGCAGTCACTTGAAAAGTAGGGATTCTCCAATAAATGGTAAATGGTTGAAACAAATCTGAAGAAATGCATGACATACCTGTGTGTGTGTGTGTACGCATGTATGTATATATAGGGAGAGAGAGAGCGTCAATATAAACAGACTTTATTTCAATCAAGCTGTCTTTTCTATCCTTCAGGAGCAGAATGTTCTGATCATCAGCGCTCCAGAATGTAGTGTTTTCTTGGCAAGCATCACATATTGCGATGTGTTAGCTAAAAGTTCCATATCCTAGAGACTGATATATTCCTCTGTACTTGTACCTTGGGGATTCATCAAAACCTGGCATCATAAGCAGCTTTCTACTGCCACAGACTGGACAGCGAAACAATTTAAAATATCCCAGAAAAAGAAAATAAGCATGCTTAATCAGAGCTTTCTGGACAGGAAGGACCTTTGAGCAAGTGAGGAATAAGCACTGCTTTTGTTAATTTGCATAGGCAGAATAGAGACTTCTGGGAAAAGGCCGAAATTACAGTCACAGAAAATGGCTGCATCTATAGAGAACGCTAAGAAGTGTTGGCAGCTTTTCCTCTGACCCTGACCACTTTTACAAGCAATCCTATGATAGTCAGCAGGACCCACCCTAAAAAGGAAGGGGCATCCACTTGGACCCTTTCCACCTTTTCTAAATCTCGCCTGATTGAGCACTGATTGAGCAGATAAGCACATGTCATTCTCATTTCAGAAAGGTATTGGTTAGCTTGCTGCTAGCAGCTCAGTTATGTTATGATGTTAGAGGCTATGCAAGGAATGCTTTAGTCCAGCGATATGCAGTTTTTATTGCGCCTTGCATTCAGCAGGAAGATCTTTAGCTTGAATCTGTGGCCTAGGTATTCACCTTGGTATTTCTTTTGGCACAAAGTGAAGGAGTATTTGAGAGAAAATGCACAATGTGTTTCTTATGTTGTTATGAACAACTTGTTACTCTTTCTCATTAAGCTTCAGCCACTGCAGAAATATATAAATAAGGGCTGACTTCCTGTAAGACGTGTCCAAAGCTGGGACGGAATAAAAGGAGACACTTGTAAATGATAGTGCTATCGTTTGAGAAAGGGTAAGTTGAGACTGACTTTCATGCGTTTTCACAGACCAAGCATCATAAAGATACCAGCATGATCTTCATTGCGGGCTTAGAGCCGGTATTAGCTTTTGAGAGGTAAGAGGATTTTGAGGGCTTGTTGGTCTAGGGGTATGATTCTCGCTTTGGGTGCGAGAGGTCCCGGGTTCAAATCCCGGACGAGCCCTTTTCTTGGTACTCTTTTCAAGTTGTTTTGAAGTTTGCGTTTCAAAACCAACATCAATTTTTTCTTTGCAGTAGTGGATAATTCTTTGCTAGAGTCTCATGCTTCAGCCCTGCCCAGTCTGAGCTAATACCAAACATCTGGTCTTGCATGGCATGTACGAGCGTTCAGCTAGGGATGTCGGGCAGGTTGCATGACAGAAATCTAAAGCCAGAGGCCCATGGAATAGCCAGTTCGGAGCAGTTTCATTACAGAAAAATCAACTGTAGGTATCTGTTTCTGTAGTGTAGTGGTTATCAAGTTCGCCTCACACGCGAAAGGTCCCCGGTTCGAAACCGGGCAGAAACAGTTGTTATATTGTGTTGGCTACAATGTTGATAGGTGCCGTTTTGCCATGGAATTGTCCAAGCCCTGAAGATTATTTCATGCAATCTCGTTCCAAGAAAGGGAATTCTCTCAAAACACTAAAGTAATCGGCGTGTGGATGTATCTGTTGGTTCTCAGACCTTGCTTTCAAAAGAGCCCTGCAATCGGTTCACTGCTCACCTAGAACAAGCATTAACATGGAGAATTGTTGGCACCAACAGGAATCTTATTTTAGTGGAGTGTTTCTGGCTTTGAGTGCAGAGGCCCTCGGCTCAATTCCAAGATGATCCTTCTCAAGGTGATGATACAAATGCATTGTCACCTTTACGTTTAATGTCAGAATCATTTATTTCCAGTTGGTGGTGTAAGAATGTTTGCAACAGTATGGCGATTTTTCCTAGCCATGCATGAATGAAAGCATATCACTCGCCTTTAGGTGTTTTTCTAATACATTGATATTTGCATCTTCCTTCCTAGCCTGCATGTTTGACTATCTTACAGGCTGCATGTAATAAGTATCACATCAGGGCCCTTCTTCTACTCAATTCACAACTGTTCTATCACGACATAGATAAGAAAGCTGCATCTGCTTTTGTTGTGTAGTGGTAATCAGGTTTACCTGACGTGTGAAAGCCCCATGCTTTGAAAGTACACAGTAACAAAGAAACCGATGACTTTTATAAAAAGGTGTCATGTGCGTCTCTTACTTTGCACAAAAAGTGCCAGAGATGACTTCATTTGCAGTCACTTGAAAAGTAGGGATTCTCCAATAAATGGTAAATGGTTGAAACAAATCTGAAGAAATGCATGACATACCTGTGTGTGTGTGTGTACGCATGTATGTATATATAGGGAGAGAGAGAGCGTCAATATAAACAGACTTTATTTCAATCAAGCTGTCTTTTCTATCCTTCAGGAGCAGAATGTTCTGATCATCAGCGCTCCAGAATGTAGTGTTTTCTTGGCAAGCATCACATATTGTGATGTGTTAGCTAAAAGTTCCATATCCTAGAGACTGATATATTCCTCTGTACTTGTACCTTGGGGATTCATCAAAACCTGGCATCATAAGCAGCTTTCTACTGCCACAGACTGGACAGCGAAACAATTTAAAATATCCCAGAAAAAGAAAATAAGCATGCTTAATCAGAGCTTTCTGGACAGGAAGGACCTTTGAGCAAGTGAGGAATAAGCACTGCTTTTGTTAATTTGCATAGGCAGAATAGAGACTTCTGGGAAAAGGCCGAAATTACAGTCACAGAAAATGGCTGCATCTATAGAGAACGCTAAGAAGTGTTGGCAGCTTTTCCTCTGACCCTGACCACTTTTACAAGCAATCCTATGATAGTCAGCAGGACCCACCCTAAAAAGGAAGGGGCATCCACTTGGACCCTTTCCACCTTTTCTAAATCTCGCCTGATTGAGCACTGATTGAGCAGATAAGCACATGTCATTCTCATTTCAGAAAGGTATTGGTTAGCTTGCTGCTAGCAGCTCAGTTATGTTATGATGTTAGAGGCTATGCAAGGAATGCTTTAGTCCAGCGATATGCAGTTTTTATTGCGCCTTGCCTTCACCAGGAAGATCTTTAGCTTGAATCTGTGGCCTAGGTATTCACCTTGGTATTTCTTTTGGCACAAAGTGAAGGAGTATTTGAGAGAAAATGCACAATGTGTTTCTTATGTTGTTATGAACAACTTGTTACTCTTTCTCATTAAGCTTCAGCCACTGCAGAAATATATAAATAAGGGCTGACTTCCTGTAAGACGTGTCCAAAGCTGGGACGGAATAAAAGGAGACACTTGTAAATGATAGTGCTATCGTTTGAGAAAGGGTAAGTTGAGACTGACTTTCATGCGTATTCACAGACCAAGCATCATAAAGATACCAGCATGATCTTCATTGCGGGCTTAGAGCCGGTATTAGCTTTTGAGAGGTAAGAGGATTTTGAGGGCTCGTTGGTCTAGGGGTATGATTCTCGCTTTGGGTGCGAGAGGTCCCGGGTTCAAATCCCGGACGAGCCCTTTTCTTGGTACTCTTTTCAAGTTGTTTTGAAGTTTGCGTTTCAAAACCAACATCAATTTTTTCTTTGCAGTAGTGGATAATTCTTTGCTAGAGTCTCATGCTTCAGCCCTGCCCAGTCTGAGCTAATACCAAACATCTGGTCTTGCATGGCATGTACGAGCGTTCAGCTAGGGATGTCGGGCAGGTTGCATGAAAGAAATCTAAAGCCAGAGGCCCATGGAATAGCCAGTTCGGAGCAGTTTCATTACAGAAAAATCAACTGTAGGTATATGTTTCTGTAGTGTAGTGGTTATCAAGTTCGCCTCACACGCGAAAGGTCCCCGGTTCGAAACCGGGCAGAAACAGTTGTTATATTGTGTTGGCTACAATGTTGATAGGTGCCGTTTTGCCATGGAATTGTCCAAGCCCTGAAGATTATTTCATGCAATCTCGTTCCAAGAAAGGGAATTCTCTCAAAACACTAAAGTAATCGGCGTGTGGATGTATCTGTTGGTTCTCAGACCTTGCTTTCAAAAGAGCCCTGCAATCGGTTCACTGCTCACCTAGAACAAGCATTAACATGGAGAATTGTTGGCACCAACAGGAACCTTATTTTAGTGGAGTGTTTCTGGCTTTGAGTGCAGAGGCCCTCGGCTCAATTCCAAGATGATCCTTCTCAAGGTGATGATACAAATGCATTGTCACCTTTACGTTTAATGTCAGAATCATTTATTTCCAGTTGGTGGTGTAAGAATGTTTGCAACAGTATGGCGATTTTTCCTAGCCATGCATGAATGAAAGCATATCACTCGCCTTTAGGTGTTTTTCTAATACATTGATATTTGCATCTTCCTTCCTAGCCTGCATGTTTGACTATCTTACAGGCTGCATGTAATAAGTATCACATCAGGGCCCTTCTTCTACTCAATTCACAACTGTTCTATCACGACATAGATAAGAAAGCTGCATCTGCTTTTGTTGTGTAGTGGTAATCAGGTTTACCTGACGTGTGAAAGCCCCATGCTTTGAAAGTACACAGTAACAAAGAAACCGATGACTTTTATAATAAGGTGTCATGTGTGTCTCTTACTTTGCACAAAAAGTGCCAGAGATGACTTCATTTGCAGTCACTTGAAAAGTAGGGATTCTCCAATAAATGGTAAATGGTTGAAACAAATCTGAAGAAATGCATGACATACCTGTGTGTGTGTGTGTATGCATGTATGTATATATAGGGAGAGAGAGAGCGTCAATATAAACAGACTTTATTTCAATCAAGCTGTCTTTTCTATCCTTCAGGAGCAGAATGTTCTGATCATCAGCGCTCCAGAATGTAGTGTTTTCTTGGCAAGCATCACATATTGTGATGTGTTAGCTAAAAGTTCCATATCCTAGAGACTGATATATTCCTCTGTACTTGTACCTTGGGGATTCATCAAAACCTGGCATCATAAGCAGCTTTCTACTGCCACAGACTGGACAGCGAAACAATTTAAAATATCCCAGAAAAAGAAAATAAGCATGCTTAATCAGAGCTTTCTGGACAGGAAGGACCTTTGAGCAAGTGAGGAATAAGCACTGCTTTTGTTAATTTGCATAGGCAGAATAGAGACTTCTGGGAAAAGGCCGAAATTACAGTCACAGAAAATGGCTGCATCTATAGAGAACGCTAAGAAGTGTTGGCAGCTTTTCCTCTGACCCTGACCACTTTTACAAGCAATCCTATGATAGTCAGCAGGACCCACCCTAAAAAGGAAGGGGCATCCACTTGGACCCTTTCCACCTTTTCTAAATCTCGCCTGATTGAGCACTGATTGAGCAGATAAGCACATGTCATTCTCATTTCAGAAAGGTATTGGTTAGCTTGCTGCTAGCAGCTCAGCTCAGTTATGTTATGATGTTAGAGGCTATGCAAGGAATGCTTTAGTCCAGCGATATGCAGTTTTTATTGCGCCTTGCCTTCACCAGGAAGATCTTTAGCTTGAATCTGTGGCCTAGGTATTCACCTTGGTATTTCTTTTGGCACAAAGTGAAGGAGTATTTGAGAGAAAATGCACAATGTGTTTCTTATGTTGTTATGAACAACTTGTTACTCTTTCTCATTAAGCTTCAGCCACTGCAGAAATATATAAATAAGGGCTGACTTCCTGTAAGACGTGTCCAAAGCTGGGACGGAATAAAAGGAGACACTTGTAAATGATAGTGCTATCGTTTGAGAAAGGGTAAGTTGAGACTGACTTTCATGCGTATTCACAGACCAAGCATCATAAAGATACCAGCATGATCTTCATTGCGGGCTTAGAGCCGGTATTAGCTTTTGAGAGGTAAGAGGATTTTGAGGGCTCGTTGGTCTAGGGGTATGATTCTCGCTTTGGGTGCGAGAGGTCCCGGTTTCAAATCCCGGACGAGCCCTTTTCTTGGTACTCTTTTCAAGTTGTTTTGAAGTTTGCGTTTCAAAACCAACATCAATTTTTTCTTTGCAGTAGTGGATAATTCTTTGCTAGAGTCTCATGCTTCAGCCCTGCCCAGTCTGAGCTAATACCAAACATCTGGTCTTGCATGGCATGTACGAGCGTTCAGCTAGGGATGTCGGGCAGGTTGCATGAAAGAAATCTAAAGCCAGAGGCCCATGGAATAGCCAGTTCGGAGCAGTTTCATTACAGAAAAATCAACTGTAGGTATCTGTTTCTGTAGTGTAGTGGTTATCACGTTCGCCTCACACGCGAAAGGTCCCCGGTTCGAAACCGGGCAGAAACAGTTGTTATATTGTGTTGGCTACAATGTTGATAGGTGCCGTTTTGCCATGGAATTGTCCAAGCCCTGAAGATTATTTCATGCAATCTCGTTCCAAGAAAGGGAATTCTCTCAAAACACTAAAGTAATCGGCGTGTGGATGTATCTGTTGGTTCTCAGACCTTGCTTTCAAAAGAGCCCTGCAATCGGTTCACTGCTCACCTAGAACAAGCATTAACATGGAGAATTGTTGGCACCAACAGGAATCTTATTTTAGTGGAGTGTTTCTGGCTTTGAGTGCAGAGGCCCTCGGCTCAATTCCAAGATGATCCTTCTCAAGGTGATGATACAAATGCATTGTCACCTTTACGTTTAATGTCAGAATCATTTATTTCCAGTTGGTGGTGTAAGAATGTTTGCAACAGTATGGCGATTTTTCCTAGCCATGCATGAATGAAAGCATATCACTCGCCTTTAGGTGTTTTTCTAATACATTGATATTTGCATCTTCCTTCCTAGCCTGCATGTTTGACTATCTTACAGGCTGCATGTAATAAGTATCACATCAGGGCCCTTCTTCTACTCAATTCACAACTGTTCTATCACGACATAGATAAGAAAGCTGCATCTGCTTTTGTTGTGTAGTGGTAATCAGGTTTACCTGACGTGTGAAAGCCCCATGCTTTGAAAGTACACAGTAACAAAGAAACCGATGACTTTTATAAAAAGGTGTCATGTGCGTCTCTTACTTTGCACAAAAAGTGCCAGAGATGACTTCATTTGCAGTCACTTGAAAAGTAGGGATTCTCCAATAAATGGTAAATGGTTGAAACAAATCTGAAGAAATGCATGACATACCTGTGTGTGTGTGTGTACGCATGTATGTATATATAGGGAGAGAGAGAGCGTCAATATAAACAGACTTTATTTCAATCAAGCTGTCTTTTCTATCCTTCAGGAGCAGAATGTTCTGATCATCAGCGCTCCAGAATGTAGTGTTTTCTTGGCAAGCATCACATATTGCGATGTGTTAGCTAAAAGTTCCATATCCTAGAGACTGATATATTCCTCTGTACTTGTACCTTGGGGATTCATCAAAACCTGGCATCATAAGCAGCTTTCTACTGCCACAGACTGGACAGCGAAACAATTTAAAATATCCCAGAAAAAGAAAATAAGCATGCTTAATCAGAGCTTTCTGGACAGGAAGGACCTTTGAGCAAGTGAGGAATAAGCACTGCTTTTGTTAATTTGCATAGGCAGAATAGAGACTTCTGGGAAAAGGCCGAAATTACAGTCACAGAAAATGGCTGCATCTATAGAGAACGCTAAGAAGTGTTGGCAGCTTTTCCTCTGACCCTGACCACTTTTACAAGCAATCCTATGATAGTCAGCAGGACCCACCCTAAAAAGGAAGGGGCATCCACTTGGACCCTTTCCACCTTTTCTAAATCTCGCCTGATTGAGCACTGATTGAGCAGATAAGCACATGTCATTCTCATTTCAGAAAGGTATTGGTTAGCTTGCTGCTAGCAGCTCAGTTATGTTATGATGTTAGAGGCTATGCAAGGAATGCTTTAGTCCAGCGATATGCAGTTTTTATTGCGCCTTGCATTCAGCAGGAAGATCTTTAGCTTGAATCTGTGGCCTAGGTATTCACCTTGGTATTTCTTTTGGCACAAAGTGAAGGAGTATTTGAGAGAAAATGCACAATGTGTTTCTTATGTTGTTATGAACAACTTGTTACTCTTTCTCATTAAGCTTCAGCCACTGCAGAAATATATAAATAAGGGCTGACTTCCTGTAAGACGTGTCCAAAGCTGGGACGGAATAAAAGGAGACACTTGTAAATGATAGTGCTATCGTTTGAGAAAGGGTAAGTTGAGACTGACTTTCATGCGTTTTCACAGCCCAAGCATCATAAAGATACCAGCATGATCTTCATTGCGGGCTTAGAGCCGGTATTAGCTTTTGAGAGGTAAGAGGATTTTGAGGGCTCGTTGGTCTAGGGGTATGATTCTCGCTTTGGGTGCGAGAGGTCCCGGGTTCAAATCCCGGACGAGCCCTTTTCTTGGTACTCTTTTCAAGTTGTTTTGAAGTTTGCGTTTCAAAACCAACATCAATTTTTTCTTTGCAGTAGTGGATAATTCTTTGCTAGAGTCTCATGCTTCAGCCCTGCCCAGTCTGAGCTAATACCAAACATCTGGTCTTGCATGGCATGTACGAGCGTTCAGCTAGGGATGTCGGGCAGGTTGCATGAAAGAAATCTAAAGCCAGAGGCCCATGGAATAGCCAGTTCGGAGCAGTTTCATTACAGAAAAATCAACTGTAGGTATCTGTTTCTGTAGTGTAGTGGTTATCAAGTTCGCCTCACACGCGAAAGGTCCCCGGTTCGAAACCGGGCAGAAACAGTTGTTATATTGTGTTGGCTACAATGTTGATAGGTGCCGTTTTGCCATGGAATTGTCCAAGCCCTGAAGATTATTTCATGCAATCTCGTTCCAAGGAAGGGAATTCTCTCAAAACACT
Organism: Triturus cristatus; assembly: GCF_964204655.1. Taxonomy (NCBI): domain Eukaryota; kingdom Metazoa; phylum Chordata; class Amphibia; order Caudata; family Salamandridae; genus Triturus; species Triturus cristatus. Next base: position 737,918,888 of record NC_140591.1, on the reverse strand, counting down.
AAAGTAATCGGCGTGTGGATGTATCTGTTGGTTCTCAGACCTTGCTTTCAAAAGAGCCCTGCAATCGGTTCACTGCTCACCTAGAACAAGCATTAACATGGAGAATTGTTGGCACCAACAGGAATCTTATTTTAGTGGAGTGTTTCTGGCTTTGAGTGCAGAGGCCCTCGGCTCAATTCCAAGATGATCCTTCTCAAGGTGATGATACAAATGCATTGTCACCTTTACGTTTAATGTCAGAATCATTTATTTCCAGTTGGTGGTGTAAGAATGTTTGCAACAGTATGGCGATTTTTCCTAGCCATGCATGAATGAAAGCATATCACTCGCCTTTAGGTGTTTTTCTAATACATTGATATTTGCATCTTCCTTCCTAGCCTGCATGTTTGACTATCTTACAGGCTGCATGTAATAAGTATCACATCAGGGCCCTTCTTCTACTCAATTCACAACTGTTCTATCACGACATAGATAAGAAAGCTGCATCTGCTTTTGTTGTGTAGTGGTAATCAGGTTTACCTGACGTGTGAAAGCCCCATGCTTTGAAAGTACACAGTAACAAAGAAACCGATGACTTTTATAAAAAGGTGTCATGTGCGTCTCTTACTTTGCACAAAAAGTGCCAGAGATGACTTCATTTGCAGTCACTTGAAAAGTAGGGATTCTCCAATAAATGGTAAATGGTTGAAACAAATCTGAAGAAATGCATGACATACCTGTGTGTGTGTGTGTACGCATGTATGTATATATAGGGAGAGAGAGAGCGTCAATATAAACAGACTTTATTTCAATCAAGCTGTCTTTTCTATCCTTCAGGAGCAGAATGTTCTGATCATCAGCGCTCCAGAATGTAGTGTTTTCTTGGCAAGCATCACATATTGTGATGTGTTAGCTAAAAGTTCCATATCCTAGAGACTGATATATTCCTCTGTACTTGTACCTTGGGGATTCATCAAAACCTGGCATCATAAGCAGCTTTCTACTGCCACAGACTGGACAGCGAAACAATTTAAAATATCCCAGAAAAAGAAAATAAGCATGCTTAATCAGAGCTTTCTGGACAGGAAGGACCTTTGAGCAAGTGAGGAATAAGCACTGCTTTTGTTAATTTGCATAGGCAGAATAGAGACTTCTGGGAAAAGGCCGAAATTACAGTCACAGAAAATGGCTGCATCTATAGAGAACGCTAAGAAGTGTTGGCAGCTTTTCCTCTGACCCTGACCACTTTTACAAGCAATCCTATGATAGTCAGCAGGACCCACCCTAAAAAGGAAGGGGCATCCACTTGGACCCTTTCCACCTTTTCTAAATCTCGCCTGATTGAGCACTGATTGAGCAGATAAGCACATGTCATTCTCATTTCAGAAAGGTATTGGTTAGCTTGCTGCTAGCAGCTCAGTTATGTTATGATGTTAGAGGCTATGCAAGGAATGCTTTAGTCCAGCGATATGCAGTTTTTATTGCGCCTTGCCTTCACCAGGAAGATCTTTAGCTTGAATCTGTGGCCTAGGTATTCACCTTGGTATTTCTTTTGGCACAAAGTGAAGGAGTATTTGAGAGAAAATGCACAATGTGTTTCTTATGTTGTTATGAACAACTTGTTACTCTTTCTCATTAAGCTTCAGCCACTGCAGAAATATATAAATAAGGGCTGACTTCCTGTAAGACGTGTCCAAAGCTGGGACGGAATAAAAGGAGACACTTGTAAATGATAGTGCTATCGTTTGAGAAAGGGTAAGTTGAGACTGACTTTCATGCGTATTCACAGACCAAGCATCATAAAGATACCAGCATGATCTTCATTGCGGGCTTAGAGCCGGTATTAGCTTTTGAGAGGTAAGAGGATTTTGAGGGCTCGTTGGTCTAGGGGTATGATTCTCGCTTTGGGTGCGAGAGGTCCCGGGTTCAAATCCCGGACGAGCCCTTTTCTTGGTACTCTTTTCAAGTTGTTTTGAAGTTTGCGTTTCAAAACCAACATCAATTTTTTCTTTGCAGTAGTGGATAATTCTTTGCTAGAGTCTCATGCTTCAGCCCTGCCCAGTCTGAGCTAATACCAAACATCTGGTCTTGCATGGCATGTACGAGCGTTCAGCTAGGGATGTCGGGCAGGTTGCATGAAAGAAATCTAAAGCCAGAGGCCCATGGAATAGCCAGTTCGGAGCAGTTTCATTACAGAAAAATCAACTGTAGGTATATGTTTCTGTAGTGTAGTGGTTATCAAGTTCGCCTCACACGCGAAAGGTCCCCGGTTCGAAACCGGGCAGAAACAGTTGTTATATTGTGTTGGCTACAATGTTGATAGGTGCCGTTTTGCCATGGAATTGTCCAAGCCCTGAAGATTATTTCATGCAATCTCGTTCCAAGAAAGGGAATTCTCTCAAAACACTAAAGTAATCGGCGTGTGGATGTATCTGTTGGTTCTCAGACCTTGCTTTCAAAAGAGCCCTGCAATCGGTTCACTGCTCACCTAGAACAAGCATTAACATGGAGAATTGTTGGCACCAACAGGAATCTTATTTTAGTGGAGTGTTTCTGGCTTTGAGTGCAGAGGCCCTCGGCTCAATTCCAAGATGATCCTTCTCAAGGTGATGATACAAATGCATTGTCACCTTTACGTTTAATGTCAGAATCATTTATTTCCAGTTGGTGGTGTAAGAATGTTTGCAACAGTATGGCGATTTTTCCTAGCCATGCATGAATGAAAGCATATCACTCGCCTTTAGGTGTTTTTCTAATACATTGATATTTGCATCTTCCTTCCTAGCCTGCATGTTTGACTATCTTACAGGCTGCATGTAATAAGTATCACATCAGGGCCCTTCTTCTACTCAATTCACAACTGTTCTATCACGACATAGATAAGAAAGCTGCATCTGCTTTTGTTGTGTAGTGGTAATCAGGTTTACCTGACGTGTGAAAGCCCCATGCTTTGAAAGTACACAGTAACAAAGAAACCGATGACTTTTATAATAAGGTGTCATGTGTGTCTCTTACTTTGCACAAAAAGTGCCAGAGATGACTTCATTTGCAGTCACTTGAAAAGTAGGGATTCTCCAATAAATGGTAAATGGTTGAAACAAATCTGAAGAAATGCATGACATACCTGTGTGTGTGTGTGTATGCATGTATGTATATATAGGGAGAGAGAGAGCGTCAATATAAACAGACTTTATTTCAATCAAGCTGTCTTTTCTATCCTTCAGGAGCAGAATGTTCTGATCATCAGCGCTCCAGAATGTAGTGTTTTCTTGGCAAGCATCACATATTGTGATGTGTTAGCTAAAAGTTCCATATCCTAGAGACTGATATATTCCTCTGTACTTGTACCTTGGGGATTCATCAAAACCTGGCATCATAAGCAGCTTTCTACTGCCACAGACTGGACAGCGAAACAATTTAAAATATCCCAGAAAAAGAAAATAAGCATGCTTAATCAGAGCTTTCTGGACAGGAAGGACCTTTGAGCAAGTGAGGAATAAGCACTGCTTTTGTTAATTTGCATAGGCAGAATAGAGACTTCTGGGAAAAGGCCGAAATTACAGTCACAGAAAATGGCTGCATCTATAGAGAACGCTAAGAAGTGTTGGCAGCTTTTCCTCTGACCCTGACCACTTTTACAAGCAATCCTATGATAGTCAGCAGGACCCACCCTAAAAAGGAAGGGGCATCCACTTGGACCCTTTCCACCTTTTCTAAATCTCGCCTGATTGAGCACTGATTGAGCAGATAAGCACATGTCATTCTCATTTCAGAAAGGTATTGGTTAGCTTGCTGCTAGCAGCTCAGCTCAGTTATGTTATGATGTTAGAGGCTATGCAAGGAATGCTTTAGTCCAGCGATATGCAGTTTTTATTGCGCCTTGCCTTCACCAGGAAGATCTTTAGCTTGAATCTGTGGCCTAGGTATTCACCTTGGTATTTCTTTTGGCACAAAGTGAAGGAGTATTTGAGAGAAAATGCACAATGTGTTTCTTATGTTGTTATGAACAACTTGTTACTCTTTCTCATTAAGCTTCAGCCACTGCAGAAATATATAAATAAGGGCTGACTTCCTGTAAGACGTGTCCAAAGCTGGGACGGAATAAAAGGAGACACTTGTAAATGATAGTGCTATCGTTTGAGAAAGGGTAAGTTGAGACTGACTTTCATGCGTATTCACAGACCAAGCATCATAAAGATACCAGCATGATCTTCATTGCGGGCTTAGAGCCGGTATTAGCTTTTGAGAGGTAAGAGGATTTTGAGGGCTCGTTGGTCTAGGGGTATGATTCTCGCTTTGGGTGCGAGAGGTCCCGGTTTCAAATCCCGGACGAGCCCTTTTCTTGGTACTCTTTTCAAGTTGTTTTGAAGTTTGCGTTTCAAAACCAACATCAATTTTTTCTTTGCAGTAGTGGATAATTCTTTGCTAGAGTCTCATGCTTCAGCCCTGCCCAGTCTGAGCTAATACCAAACATCTGGTCTTGCATGGCATGTACGAGCGTTCAGCTAGGGATGTCGGGCAGGTTGCATGAAAGAAATCTAAAGCCAGAGGCCCATGGAATAGCCAGTTCGGAGCAGTTTCATTACAGAAAAATCAACTGTAGGTATCTGTTTCTGTAGTGTAGTGGTTATCACGTTCGCCTCACACGCGAAAGGTCCCCGGTTCGAAACCGGGCAGAAACAGTTGTTATATTGTGTTGGCTACAATGTTGATAGGTGCCGTTTTGCCATGGAATTGTCCAAGCCCTGAAGATTATTTCATGCAATCTCGTTCCAAGAAAGGGAATTCTCTCAAAACACTAAAGTAATCGGCGTGTGGATGTATCTGTTGGTTCTCAGACCTTGCTTTCAAAAGAGCCCTGCAATCGGTTCACTGCTCACCTAGAACAAGCATTAACATGGAGAATTGTTGGCACCAACAGGAATCTTATTTTAGTGGAGTGTTTCTGGCTTTGAGTGCAGAGGCCCTCGGCTCAATTCCAAGATGATCCTTCTCAAGGTGATGATACAAATGCATTGTCACCTTTACGTTTAATGTCAGAATCATTTATTTCCAGTTGGTGGTGTAAGAATGTTTGCAACAGTATGGCGATTTTTCCTAGCCATGCATGAATGAAAGCATATCACTCGCCTTTAGGTGTTTTTCTAATACATTGATATTTGCATCTTCCTTCCTAGCCTGCATGTTTGACTATCTTACAGGCTGCATGTAATAAGTATCACATCAGGGCCCTTCTTCTACTCAATTCACAACTGTTCTATCACGACATAGATAAGAAAGCTGCATCTGCTTTTGTTGTGTAGTGGTAATCAGGTTTACCTGACGTGTGAAAGCCCCATGCTTTGAAAGTACACAGTAACAAAGAAACCGATGACTTTTATAAAAAGGTGTCATGTGCGTCTCTTACTTTGCACAAAAAGTGCCAGAGATGACTTCATTTGCAGTCACTTGAAAAGTAGGGATTCTCCAATAAATGGTAAATGGTTGAAACAAATCTGAAGAAATGCATGACATACCTGTGTGTGTGTGTGTACGCATGTATGTATATATAGGGAGAGAGAGAGCGTCAATATAAACAGACTTTATTTCAATCAAGCTGTCTTTTCTATCCTTCAGGAGCAGAATGTTCTGATCATCAGCGCTCCAGAATGTAGTGTTTTCTTGGCAAGCATCACATATTGCGATGTGTTAGCTAAAAGTTCCATATCCTAGAGACTGATATATTCCTCTGTACTTGTACCTTGGGGATTCATCAAAACCTGGCATCATAAGCAGCTTTCTACTGCCACAGACTGGACAGCGAAACAATTTAAAATATCCCAGAAAAAGAAAATAAGCATGCTTAATCAGAGCTTTCTGGACAGGAAGGACCTTTGAGCAAGTGAGGAATAAGCACTGCTTTTGTTAATTTGCATAGGCAGAATAGAGACTTCTGGGAAAAGGCCGAAATTACAGTCACAGAAAATGGCTGCATCTATAGAGAACGCTAAGAAGTGTTGGCAGCTTTTCCTCTGACCCTGACCACTTTTACAAGCAATCCTATGATAGTCAGCAGGACCCACCCTAAAAAGGAAGGGGCATCCACTTGGACCCTTTCCACCTTTTCTAAATCTCGCCTGATTGAGCACTGATTGAGCAGATAAGCACATGTCATTCTCATTTCAGAAAGGTATTGGTTAGCTTGCTGCTAGCAGCTCAGTTATGTTATGATGTTAGAGGCTATGCAAGGAATGCTTTAGTCCAGCGATATGCAGTTTTTATTGCGCCTTGCATTCAGCAGGAAGATCTTTAGCTTGAATCTGTGGCCTAGGTATTCACCTTGGTATTTCTTTTGGCACAAAGTGAAGGAGTATTTGAGAGAAAATGCACAATGTGTTTCTTATGTTGTTATGAACAACTTGTTACTCTTTCTCATTAAGCTTCAGCCACTGCAGAAATATATAAATAAGGGCTGACTTCCTGTAAGACGTGTCCAAAGCTGGGACGGAATAAAAGGAGACACTTGTAAATGATAGTGCTATCGTTTGAGAAAGGGTAAGTTGAGACTGACTTTCATGCGTTTTCACAGACCAAGCATCATAAAGATACCAGCATGATCTTCATTGCGGGCTTAGAGCCGGTATTAGCTTTTGAGAGGTAAGAGGATTTTGAGGGCTCGTTGGTCTAGGGGTATGATTCTCGCTTTGGGTGCGAGAGGTCCCGGGTTCAAATCCCGGACGAGCCCTTTTCTTGGTACTCTTTTCAAGTTGTTTTGAAGTTTGCGTTTCAAAACCAACATCAATTTTTTCTTTGCAGTAGTGGATAATTCTTTGCTAGAGTCTCATGCTTCAGCCCTGCCCAGTCTGAGCTAATACCAAACATCTGGTCTTGCATGGCATGTACGAGCGTTCAGCTAGGGATGTCGGGCAGGTTGCATGAAAGAAATCTAAAGCCAGAGGCCCATGGAATAGCCAGTTCGGAGCAGTTTCATTACAGAAAAATCAACTGTAGGTATCTGTTTCTGTAGTGTAGTGGTTATCAAGTTCGCCTCACACGCGAAAGGTCCCCGGTTCGAAACCGGGCAGAAACAGTTGTTATATTGTGTTGGCTACAATGTTGATAGGTGCCGTTTTGCCATGGAATTGTCCAAGCCCTGAAGATTATTTCATGCAATCTCGTTCCAAGAAAGGGAATTCTCTCAAAACACTAAAGTAATCGGCGTGTGGATGTATCTGTTGGTTCTCAGACCTTGCTTTCAAAAGAGCCCTGCAATCGGTTCACTGCTCACCTAGAACAAGCATTAACATGGAGAATTGTTGGCACCAACAGGAATCTTATTTTAGTGGAGTGTTTCTGGCTTTGAGTGCAGAGGCCCTCGGCTCAATTCCAAGATGATCCTTCTCAAGGTGATGATACAAATGCATTGTCACCTTTACGTTTAATGTCAGAATCATTTATTTCCAGTTGGTGGTGTAAGAATGTTTGCAACAGTATGGCGATTTTTCCTAGCCATGCATGAATGAAAGCATATCACTCGCCTTTAGGTGTTTTTCTAATACATTGATATTTGCATCTTCCTTCCTAGCCTGCATGTTTGACTATCTTACAGGCTGCATGTAATAAGTATCACATCAGGGCCCTTCTTCTACTCAATTCACAACTGTTCTATCACGACATAGATAAGAAAGCTGCATCTGCTTTTGTTGTGTAGTGGTAATCAGGTTTACCTGACGTGTGAAAGCCCCATGCTTTGAAAGTACACAGTAACAAAGAAACCGATGACTTTTATAATAAGGTGTCATGTGTGTCTCTTACTTTGCACAAAAAGTGCCAGAGATGACTTCATTTGCAGTCACTTGAAAAGTAGGGATTCTCCAATAAATGGTAAATGGTTGAAACAAATCTGAAGAAATGCATGACATACCTGTGTGTGTGTGTGTATGCATGTATGTATATATAGGGAGAGAGAGAGCGTCAATATAAACAGACTTTATTTCAATCAAGCTGTCTTTTCTATCCTTCAGGAGCAGAATGTTCTGATCATCAGCGCTCCAGAATGTAGTGTTTTCTTGGCAAGCATCACATATTGTGATGTGTTAGCTAAAAGTTCCATATCCTAGAGACTGATATATTCCTCTGTACTTGTACCTTGGGGATTCATCAAAACCTGGCATCATAAGCAGCTTTCTACTGCCACAGACTGGACAGCGAAACAATTTAAAATATCCCAGAAAAAGAAAATAAGCATGCTTAATCAGAGCTTTCTGGACAGGAAGGACATTTGAGCAAGTGAGGAATAAGCACTGCTTTTGTTAATTTGCATAGGCAGAATAGAGACTTCTGGGAAAAGGCCGAAATTACAGTCACAGAAAATGGCTGCATCTATAGAGAACGCTAAGAAGTGTTGGCAGCTTTTCCTCTGACCCTGACCACTTTTACAAGCAATCCTATGATAGTCAGCAGGACCCACCCTAAAAAGGAAGGGGCATCCACTTGGACCCTTTCCACCTTTTCTAAATCTCGCCTGATTGAGCACTGATTGAGCAGATAAGCACATGTCATTCTCATTTCAGAAAGGTATTGGTTAGCTTGCTGCTAGCAGCTCAGTTATGTTATGATGTTAGAGGCTATGCAAGGAATGCTTTAGTCCAGCGATATGCAGTTTTTATTGCGCCTTGCATTCAGCAGGAAGATCTTTAGCTTGAATCTGTGGCCTAGGTATTCACCTTGGTATTTCTTTTGGCACAAAGTGAAGGAGTATTTGAGAGAAAATGCACAATGTGTTTCTTATGTTGTTATGAACAACTTGTTACTCTTTCTCATTAAGCTTCAGCCACTGCAGAAATATATAAATAAGGGCTGACTTCCTGTAAGACGTGTCCAAAGCTGGGACGGAATAAAAGGAGACACTTGTAAATGATAGTGCTATCGTTTGAGAAAGGGTAAGTTGAGACTGACTTTCATGCGTTTTCACAGACCAAGCATCATAAAGATACCAGCATGATCTTCATTGCGGGCTTAGAGCCGGTATTAGCTTTTGAGAGGTAAGAGGATTTTGAGGGCTCGTTGGTCTAGGGGTATGATTCTCGCTTTGGGTGCGAGAGGTCCCGGGTTCAAATCCCGGACGAGCCCTTTTCTTGGTACTCTTTTCAAGTTGTTTTGAAGTTTGCGTTTCAAAACCAACATCAATTTTTTCTTTGCAGTAGTGGATAATTCTTTGCTAGAGTCTCATGCTTCAGCCCTGCCCAGTCTGAGCTAATACCAAACATCTGGTCTTGCATGGCATGTACGAGCGTTCAGCTAGGGATGTCGGGCAGGTTGCATGAAAGAAATCTAAAGTCAGAGGCCCATGGAATAGCCAGTTCGGAGCAGTTTCATTACAGAAAAATCAACTGTAGGTATCTGTTTCTGTAGTGTAGTGGTTATCAAGTTCGCCTCACACGCGAAAGGTCCCCGGTTCGAAACCGGGCAGAAACAGTTGTTATATTGTGTTGGCTACAATGTTGATAGGTGCCGTTTTGCCATGGAATTGTCCAAGCCCTGAAGATTATTTCATGCAATCTCGTTCCAAGAAAGGGAATTCTCTCAAAACACTAAAGTAATCGGCGTGTGGATGTATCTGTTGGTTCTCAGACCTTGCTTTCAAAAGAGCCCTGCAATCGGTTCACTGCTCACCTAGAACAAGCATTAACATGGAGAATTGTTGGCACCAACAGGAATCTTATTTTAGTGGAGTGTTTCTGGCTTTGAGTGCAGAGGCCCTCGGCTCAATTCCAAGATGATCCTTCTCAAGGTGATGATACAAATGCATTGTCACCTTTACGTTTAATGTCAGAATCATTTATTTCCAGTTGGTGGTGTAAGAATGTTTGCAACAGTATGGCGATTTTTCCTAGCCATGCATGAATGAAAGCATATCACTCGCCTTTAGGTGTTTTTCTAATACATTGATATTTGCATCTTCCTTCCTAGCCTGCATGTTTGACTATCTTACAGGCTGCATGTAATAAGTATCACATCAGGGCCCTTCTTCTACTCAATTCGCAACTGTTCTATCACGACATAGATAAGAAAGCTGCATCTGCTTTTGTTGTGTAGTGGTAATCAGGTTTACCTGACGTGTGAAAGCCCCATGCTTTGAAAGTACACAGTAACAAAGAAACCGATGACTTTTATAATAAGGTGTCATGTGTGTCTCTTACTTTGCACAAAAAGTGCCAGAGATGACTTCATTTGCAGTCACTTGAAAAGTAGGGATTCTCCAATAAATGGTAAATGGTTGAAACAAATCTGAAGAAATGCATGACATACCTGTGTGTGTGTGTGTATGCATGTATGTATATATAGGGAGAGAGAGAGCGTCAATATAAACAGACTTTATTTCAATCAAGCTGTCTTTTCTATCCTTCAGGAGCAGAATGTTCTGATCATCAGCGCTCCAGAATGTAGTGTTTTCTTGGCAAGCATCACATATTGTGATGTGTTAGCTAAAAGTTCCATATCCTAGAGACTGATATATTCCTCTGTACTTGTACCTTGGGGATTCATCAAAACCTGGCATCATAAGCAGCTTTCTACTGCCACAGACTGGACAGCGAAACAATTTAAAATATCCCAGAAAAAGAAAATAAGCATGCTTAATCAGAGCTTTCTGGACAGGAAGGACCTTTGAGCAAGTGAGGAATAAGCACTGCTTTTGTTAATTTGCATAGGCAGAATAGAGACTTCTGGGAAAAGGCCGAAATTACAGTCACAGAAAATGGCTGCATCTATAGAGAACGCTAAGAAGTGTTGGCAGCTTTTCCTCTGACCCTGACCACTTTTACAAGCAATCCTATGATAGTCAGCAGGACCCACCCTAAAAAGGAAGGGGCATCCACTTGGACCCTTTCCACCTTTTCTAAATCTCGCCTGATTGAGCACTGATTGAGCAGATAAGCACATGTCATTCTCATTTCAGAAAGGTATTGGTTAGCTTGCTGCTAGCAGCTCAGCTCAGTTATGTTATGATGTTAGAGGCTATGCAAGGAATGCTTTAGTCCAGCGATATGCAGTTTTTATTGCGCCTTGCCTTCACCAGGAAGATCTTTAGCTTGAATCTGTGGCCTAGGTATTCACCTTGGTATTTCTTTTGGCACAAAGTGAAGGAGTATTTGAGAGAAAATGCACAATGTGTTTCTTATGTTGTTATGAACAACTTGTTACTCTTTCTCATTAAGCTTCAGCCACTGCAGAAATATATAAATAAGGGCTGACTTCCTGTAAGACGTGTCCAAAGCTGGGACGGAATAAAAGGAGACACTTGTAAATGATAGTGCTATCGTTTGAGAAAGGGTAAGTTGAGACTGACTTTCATGCGTATTCACAGACCAAGCATCATAAAGATACCAGCATGATCTTCATTGCGGGCTTAGAGCCGGTATTAGCTTTTGAGAGGTAAGAGGATTTTGAGGGCTCGTTGGTCTAGGGGTATGATTCTCGCTTTGGGTGCGAGAGGTCCCGGGTTCAAATCCCGGACGAGCCCTTTTCTTGGTACTCTTTTCAAGTTGTTTTGAAGTTTGCGTTTCAAAACCAACATCAATTTTTTCTTTGCAGTAGTGGATAATTCTTTGCTAGAGTCTCATGCTTCAGCCCTGCCCAGTCTGAGCTAATACCAAACATCTGGTCTTGCATGGCATGTACGAGCGTTCAGCTAGGGATGTCGGGCAGGTTGCATGAAAGAAATCTAAAGCCAGAGGCCCATGGAATAGCCAGTTCGGAGCAGTTTCATTACAGAAAAATCAACTGTAGGTATCTGTTTCTGTAGTGTAGTGGTTATCACGTTCGCCTCACACGCGAAAGATCCCCGGTTCGAAACCGGGCAGAAACAGTTGTTATATTGTGTTGGCTACAATGTTGATAGGTGCCGTTTTGCCATGGAATTGTCCAAGCCCTGAAGATTATTTCATGCAATCTCGTTCCAAGAAAGGGAATTCTCTCAAAACACTAAAGTAATCGGCGTGTGGATGTATCTGTTGGTTCTCAGACCTTGCTTTCAAAAGAGCCCTGCAATCGGTTCACTGCTCACCTAGAACAAGCATTAACATGGAGAATTGTTGGCACCAACAGGAATCTTATTTTAGTGGAGTGTTTCTGGCTTTGAGTGCAGAGGCCCTCGGCTCAATTCCAAGATGATCCTTCTCAAGGTGATGATACAAATGCATTGTCACCTTTACGTTTAATGTCAGAATCATTTATTTCCAGTTGGTGGTGTAAGAATGTTTGCAACAGTATGGCGATTTTTCCTAGCCATGCATGAATGAAAGCATATCACTCGCCTTTAGGTGTTTTTCTAATACATTGATATTTGCATCTTCCTTCCTAGCCTGCATGTTTGACTATCTTACAGGCTGCATGTAATAAGTATCACATCAGGGCCCTTCTTCTACTCAATTCACAACTGTTCTATCACGACATAGATAAGAAAGCTGCATCTGCTTTTGTTGTGTAGTGGTAATCAGGTTTACCTGACGTGTGAAAGCCCCATGCTTTGAAAGTACACAGTAACAAAGAAACCGATGACTTTTATAAAAAGGTGTCATGTGCGTCTCTTACTTTGCACAAAAAGTGCCAGAGATGACTTCATTTGCAGTCACTTGAAAAGTAGGGATTCTCCAATAAATGGTAAATGGTTGAAACAAATCTGAAGAAATGCATGACATACCTGTGTGTGTGTGTGTACGCATGTATGTATATATAGGGAGAGAGAGAGCGTCAATATAAACAGACTTTATTTCAATCAAGCTGTCTTTTCTATCCTTCAGGAGCAGAATGTTCTGATCATCAGCGCTCCAGAATGTAGTGTTTTCTTGGCAAGCATCACATATTGCGATGTGTTAGCTAAAAGTTCCATATCCTAGAGACTGATATATTCCTCTGTACTTGTACCTTGGGGATTCATCAAAACCTGGCATCATAAGCAGCTTTCTACTGCCACAGACTGGACAGCGAAACAATTTAAAATATCCCAGAAAAAGAAAATAAGCATGCTTAATCAGAGCTTTCTGGACAGGAAGGACCTTTGAGCAAGTGAGGAATAAGCACTGCTTTTGTTAATTTGCATAGGCAGAATAGAGACTTCTGGGAAAAGGCCGAAATTACAGTCACAGAAAATGGCTGCATCTATAGAGAACGCTAAGAAGTGTTGGCAGCTTTTCCTCTGACCCTGACCACTTTTACAAGCAATCCTATGATAGTCAGCAGGACCCACCCTAAAAAGGAAGGGGCATCCACTTGGACCCTTTCCACCTTTTCTAAATCTCGCCTGATTGAGCACTGATTGAGCAGATAAGCACATGTCATTCTCATTTCAGAAAGGTATTGGTTAGCTTGCTGCTAGCAGCTCAGTTATGTTATGATGTTAGAGGCTATGCAAGGAATGCTTTAGTCCAGCGATATGCAGTTTTTATTGCGCCTTGCATTCAGCAGGAAGATCTTTAGCTTGAATCTGTGGCCTAGGTATTCACCTTGGTATTTCTTTTGGCACAAAGTGAAGGAGTATTTGAGAGAAAATGCACAATGTGTTTCTTATGTTGTTATGAACAACTTGTTACTCTTTCTCATTAAGCTTCAGCCACTGCAGAAATATATAAATAAGGGCTGACTTCCTGTAAGACGTGTCCAAAGCTGGGACGGAATAAAAGGAGACACTTGTAAATGATAGTGCTATCGTTTGAGAAAGGGTAAGTTGAGACTGACTTTCATGCGTTTTCACAGACCAAGCATCATAAAGATACCAGCATGATCTTCATTGCGGGCTTAGAGCCGGTATTAGCTTTTGAGAGGTAAGAGGATTTTGAGGGCTCGTTGGTCTAGGGGTATGATTCTCGCTTTGGGTGCGAGAGGTCCCGGGTTCAAATCCCGGACGAGCCCTTTTCTTGGTACTCTTTTCAAGTTGTTTTGAAGTTTGCGTTTCAAAACCAACATCAATTTTTTCTTTGCAGTAGTGGATAATTCTTTGCTAGAGTCTCATGCTTCAGCCCTGCCCAGTCTGAGCTAATACCAAACATCTGGTCTTGCATGGCATGTACGAGCGTTCAGCTAGGGATGTCGGGCAGGTTGCATGAAAGAAATCTAAAGCCAGAGGCCCATGGAATAGCCAGTTCGGAGCAGTTTCATTACAGAAAAATCAACTGTAGGTATCTGTTTCTGTAGTGTAGTGGTTATCAAGTTCGCCTCACACGCGAAAGGTCCCCGGTTCGAAACCGGGCAGAAACAGTTGTTATATTGTGTTGGCTACAATGTTGATAGGTGCCGTTTTGCCATGGAATTGTCCAAGCCCTGAAGATTATTTCATGCAATCTCGTTCCAAGAAAGGGAATTCTCTCAAAACACTAAAGTAATCGGCGTGTGGATGTATCTGTTGGTTCTCAGACCTTGCTTTCAAAAGAGCCCTGCAATCGGTTCACTGCTCACCTAGAACAAGCATTAACATGGAGAATTGTTGGCACCAACAGGAATCTTATTTTAGTGGAGTGTTTCTGGCTTTGAGTGCAGAGGCCCTCGGCTCAATTCCAAGATGATCCTTCTCAAGGTGATGATACAAATGCATTGTCACCTTTACGTTTAATGTCAGAATCATTTATTTCCAGTTGGTGGTGTAAGAATGTTTGCAACAGTATGGCGATTTTTCCTAGCCATGCATGAATGAAAGCATATCACTCGCCTTTAGGTGTTTTTCTAATACATTGATATTTGCATCTTCCTTCCTAGCCTGCATGTTTGACTATCTTACAGGCTGCATGTAATAAGTATCACATCAGGGCCCTTCTTCTACTCAATTCACAACTGTTCTATCACGACATAGATAAGAAAGCTGCATCTGCTTTTGTTGTGTAGTGGTAATCAGGTTTACCTGACGTGTGAAAGCCCCATGCTTTGAAAGTACACAGTAACAAAGAAACCGATGACTTTTATAATAAGGTGTCATGTGTGTCTCTTACTTTGCACAAAAAGTGCCAGAGATGACTTCATTTGCAGTCACTTGAAAAGTAGGGATTCTCCAATAAATGGTAAATGGTTGAAACAAATCTGAAGAAATGCATGACATACCTGTGTGTGTGTGTGTATGCATGTATGTATATATAGGGAGAGAGAGAGCGTCAATATAAACAGACTTTATTTCAATCAAGCTGTCTTTTCTATCCTTCAGGAGCAGAATGTTCTGATCATCAGCGCTCCAGAATGTAGTGTTTTCTTGGCAAGCATCACATATTGTGATGTGTTAGCTAAAAGTTCCATATCCTAGAGACTGATATATTCCTCTGTACTTGTACCTTGGGGATTCATCAAAACCTGGCATCATAAGCAGCTTTCTACTGCCACAGACTGGACAGCGAAACAATTTAAAATATCCCAGAAAAAGAAAATAAGCATGCTTAATCAGAGCTTTCTGGACAGGAAGGACCTTTGAGCAAGTGAGGAATAAGCACTGCTTTTGTTAATTTGCATAGGCAGAATAGAGACTTCTGGGAAAAGGCCGAAATTACAGTCACAGAAAATGGCTGCATCTATAGAGAACGCTAAGAAGTGTTGGCAGCTTTTCCTCTGACCCTGGCCACTTTTACAAGCAATCCTATGATAGTCAGCAGGACCCACCCTAAAAAGGAAGGGGCATCCACTTGGACCCTTTCCACCTTTTCTAAATCTCGCCTGATTGAGCACTGATTGAGCAGATAAGCACATGTCATTCTCATTTCAGAAAGGTATTGGTTAGCTTGCTGCTAGCAGCTCAGCTCAGTTATGTTATGATGTTAGAGGCTATGCAAGGAATGCTTTAGTCCAGCGATATGCAGTTTTTATTGCGCCTTGCCTTCACCAGGAAGATCTTTAGCTTGAATCTGTGGCCTAGGTATTCACCTTGGTATTTCTTTTGGCACAAAGTGAAGGAGTATTTGAGAGAAAATGCACAATGTGTTTCTTATGTTGTTATGAACAACTTGTTACTCTTTCTCATTAAGCTTCAGCCACTGCAGAAATATATAAATAAGGGCTGACTTCCTGTAAGACGTGTCCAAAGCTGGGACGGAATAAAAGGAGACACTTGTAAATGATAGTGCTATCGTTTGAGAAAGGGTAAGTTGAGACTGACTTTCATGCGTA
The DNA here is from genome assembly GCF_964204655.1 of Triturus cristatus. Lineage (NCBI taxonomy): Eukaryota > Metazoa > Chordata > Amphibia > Caudata > Salamandridae > Triturus > Triturus cristatus. The sequence goes on along the minus strand of NC_140591.1, from coordinate 737,902,790 downwards.
TTCACAGACCAAGCATCATAAAGATACCAGCATGATCTTCATTGCGGGCTTAGAGCCGGTATTAGCTTTTGAGAGGTAAGAGGATTTTGAGGGCTCGTTGGTCTAGGGGTATGATTCTCGCTTTGGGTGCGAGAGGTCCCGGGTTCAAATCCCGGACGAGCCCTTTTCTTGGTACTCTTTTCAAGTTGTTTTGAAGTTTGCGTTTCAAAACCAACATCAATTTTTTCTTTGCAGTAGTGGATAATTCTTTGCTAGAGTCTCATGCTTCAGCCCTGCCCAGTCTGAGCTAATACCAAACATCTGGTCTTGCATGGCATGTACGAGCGTTCAGCTAGGGATGTCGGGCAGGTTGCATGAAAGAAATCTAAAGCCAGAGGCCCATGGAATAGCCAGTTCGGAGCAGTTTCATTACAGAAAAATCAACTGTAGGTATCTGTTTCTGTAGTGTAGTGGTTATCACGTTCGCCTCACACGCGAAAGATCCCCGGTTCGAAACTGGGCAGAAACAGTTGTTATATTGTGTTGGCTACAATGTTGATAGGTGCCGTTTTGCCATGGAATTGTCCAAGCCCTGAAGATTATTTCATGCAATCTCGTTCCAAGAAAGGGAATTCTCTCAAAACACTAAAGTAATCGGCGTGTGGATGTATCTGTTGGTTCTCAGACCTTGCTTTCAAAAGAGCCCTGCAATCGGTTCACTGCTCACCTAGAACAAGCATTAACATGGAGAATTGTTGGCACCAACAGGAATCTTATTTTAGTGGAGTGTTTCTGGCTTTGAGTGCAGAGGCCCTCGGCTCAATTCCAAGATGATCCTTCTCAAGGTGATGATACAAATGCATTGTCACCTTTACGTTTAATGTCAGAATCATTTATTTCCAGTTGGTGGTGTAAGAATGTTTGCAACAGTATGGCGATTTTTCCTAGCCATGCATGAATGAAAGCATATCACTCGCCTTTAGGTGTTTTTCTAATACATTGATATTTGCATCTTCCTTCCTAGCCTGCATGTTTGACTATCTTACAGGCTGCATGTAATAAGTATCACATCAGGGCCCTTCTTCTACTCAATTCACAACTGTTCTATCACGACATAGATAAGAAAGCTGCATCTGCTTTTGTTGTGTAGTGGTAATCAGGTTTACCTGACGTGTGAAAGCCCCATGCTTTGAAAGTACACAGTAACAAAGAAACCGATGACTTTTATAAAAAGGTGTCATGTGCGTCTCTTACTTTGCACAAAAAGTGCCAGAGATGACTTCATTTGCAGTCACTTGAAAAGTAGGGATTCTCCAATAAATGGTAAATGGTTGAAACAAATCTGAAGAAATGCATGACATACCTGTGTGTGTGTGTGTACGCATGTATGTATATATAGGGAGAGAGAGAGCGTCAATATAAACAGACTTTATTTCAATCAAGCTGTCTTTTCTATCCTTCAGGAGCAGAATGTTCTGATCATCAGCGCTCCAGAATGTAGTGTTTTCTTGGCAAGCATCACATATTGCGATGTGTTAGCTAAAAGTTCCATATCCTAGAGACTGATATATTCCTCTGTACTTGTACCTTGGGGATTCATCAAAACCTGGCATCATAAGCAGCTTTCTACTGCCACAGACTGGACAGCGAAACAATTTAAAATATCCCAGAAAAAGAAAATAAGCATGCTTAATCAGAGCTTTCTGGACAGGAAGGACCTTTGAGCAAGTGAGGAATAAGCACTGCTTTTGTTAATTTGCATAGGCAGAATAGAGACTTCTGGGAAAAGGCCGAAATTACAGTCACAGAAAATGGCTGCATCTATAGAGAACGCTAAGAAGTGTTGGCAGCTTTTCCTCTGACCCTGACCACTTTTACAAGCAATCCTATGATAGTCAGCAGGACCCACCCTAAAAAGGAAGGGGCATCCACTTGGACCCTTTCCACCTTTTCTAAATCTCGCCTGATTGAGCACTGATTGAGCAGATAAGCACATGTCATTCTCATTTCAGAAAGGTATTGGTTAGCTTGCTGCTAGCAGCTCAGTTATGTTATGATGTTAGAGGCTATGCAAGGAATGCTTTAGTCCAGCGATATGCAGTTTTTATTGCGCCTTGCATTCAGCAGGAAGATCTTTAGCTTGAATCTGTGGCCTAGGTATTCACCTTGGTATTTCTTTTGGCACAAAGTGAAGGAGTATTTGAGAGAAAATGCACAATGTGTTTCTTATGTTGTTATGAACAACTTGTTACTCTTTCTCATTAAGCTTCAGCCACTGCAGAAATATATAAATAAGGGCTGACTTCCTGTAAGACGTGTCCAAAGCTGGGACGGAATAAAAGGAGACACTTGTAAATGATAGTGCTATCGTTTGAGAAAGGGTAAGTTGAGACTGACTTTCATGCGTTTTCACAGACCAAGCATCATAAAGATACCAGCATGATCTTCATTGCGGGCTTAGAGCCGGTATTAGCTTTTGAGAGGTAAGAGGATTTTGAGGGCTCGTTGGTCTAGGGGTATGATTCTCGCTTTGGGTGCGAGAGGTCCCGGGTTCAAATCCCGGACGAGCCCTTTTCTTGGTACTCTTTTCAAGTTGTTTTGAAGTTTGCGTTTCAAAACCAACATCAATTTTTTCTTTGCAGTAGTGGATAATTCTTTGCTAGAGTCTCATGCTTCAGCCCTGCCCAGTCTGAGCTAATACCAAACATCTGGTCTTGCATGGCATGTACGAGCGTTCAGCTAGGGATGTCGGGCAGGTTGCATGAAAGAAATCTAAAGCCAGAGGCCCATGGAATAGCCAGTTCGGAGCAGTTTCATTACAGAAAAATCAACTGTAGGTATCTGTTTCTGTAGTGTAGTGGTTATCAAGTTCGCCTCACACGCGAAAGGTCCCCGGTTCGAAACCGGGCAGAAACAGTTGTTATATTGTGTTGGCTACAATGTTGATAGGTGCCGTTTTGCCATGGAATTGTCCAAGCCCTGAAGATTATTTCATGCAATCTCGTTCCAAGAAAGGGAATTCTCTCAAAACACTAAAGTAATCGGCGTGTGGATGTATCTGTTGGTTCTCAGACCTTGCTTTCAAAAGAGCCCTGCAATCGGTTCACTGCTCACCTAGAACAAGCATTAACATGGAGAATTGTTGGCACCAACAGGAATCTTATTTTAGTGGAGTGTTTCTGGCTTTGAGTGCAGAGGCCCTCGGCTCAATTCCAAGATGATCCTTCTCAAGGTGATGATACAAATGCATTGTCACCTTTACGTTTAATGTCAGAATCATTTATTTCCAGTTGGTGGTGTAAGAATGTTTGCAACAGTATGGCGATTTTTCCTAGCCATGCATGAATGAAAGCATATCACTCGCCTTTAGGTGTTTTTCTAATACATTGATATTTGCATCTTCCTTCCTAGCCTGCATGTTTGACTATCTTACAGGCTGCATGTAATAAGTATCACATCAGGGCCCTTCTTCTACTCAATTCACAACTGTTCTATCACGACATAGATAAGAAAGCTGCATCTGCTTTTGTTGTGTAGTGGTAATCAGGTTTACCTGACGTGTGAAAGCCCCATGCTTTGAAAGTACACAGTAACAAAGAAACCGATGACTTTTATAATAAGGTGTCATGTGTGTCTCTTACTTTGCACAAAAAGTGCCAGAGATGACTTCATTTGCAGTCACTTGAAAAGTAGGGATTCTCCAATAAATGGTAAATGGTTGAAACAAATCTGAAGAAATGCATGACATACCTGTGTGTGTGTGTGTATGCATGTATGTATATATAGGGAGAGAGAGAGCGTCAATATAAACAGACTTTATTTCAATCAAGCTGTCTTTTCTATCCTTCAGGAGCAGAATGTTCTGATCATCAGCGCTCCAGAATGTAGTGTTTTCTTGGCAAGCATCACATATTGTGATGTGTTAGCTAAAAGTTCCATATCCTAGAGACTGATATATTCCTCTGTACTTGTACCTTGGGGATTCATCAAAACCTGGCATCATAAGCAGCTTTCTACTGCCACAGACTGGACAGCGAAACAATTTAAAATATCCCAGAAAAAGAAAATAAGCATGCTTAATCAGAGCTTTCTGGACAGGAAGGACATTTGAGCAAGTGAGGAATAAGCACTGCTTTTGTTAATTTGCATAGGCAGAATAGAGACTTCTGGGAAAAGGCCGAAATTACAGTCACAGAAAATGGCTGCATCTATAGAGAACGCTAAGAAGTGTTGGCAGCTTTTCCTCTGACCCTGGCCACTTTTACAAGCAATCCTATGATAGTCAGCAGGACCCACCCTAAAAAGGAAGGGGCATCCACTTGGACCCTTTCCACCTTTTCTAAATCTCGCCTGATCGAGCCTGATTGAGCACTGATTGAGCAGATAAGCACATGTCATTCTCATTTCAGAAAGGTATTGGTTAGCTTGCTGCTAGCAGCTCAGTTATGTTATGATGTTAGAGGCTATGCAAGGAATGCTTTAGTCCAGCGATATGCAGTTTTTATTGCGCCTTGCATTCAGCAGGAAGATCTTTAGCTTGAATCTGTGGCCTAGGTATTCACCTTGGTATTTCTTTTGGCACAAAGTGAAGGAGTATTTAAGAGAAAATGCACAATGTGTTTCTTATGTTGTTATGAACAACTTGTTACTCTTTCTCATTAAGCTTCAGCCACTGAAGAAATATATAAATAAGGGCTGACTTCCTGTAAGACGTGTCCAAAGCTGGGACGGAATAAAAGGAGACACTTGTAAATGATAGTGCTATCGTTTGAGAAAGGGTAAGTTGAGACTGACTTTCATGCGTATTCACAGACCAAGCATCATAAAGATACCAGCATGATCTTCATTGCGGGCTTAGAGCCGGTATTAGCTTTTGAGAGGTAAGAGGATTTTGAGGGCTCGTTGGTCTAGGGGTATGATTCTCGCTTTGGGTGCGAGAGGTCCCGGGTTCAAATCCCGGACGAGCCCTTTTCTTGGTACTCTTTTCAAGTTGTTTTGAAGTTTGCGTTTCAAAACCAACATCAATTTTTTCTTTGCAGTAGTGGATAATTCTTTGCTAGAGTCTCATGCTTCAGCCCTGCCCAGTCTGAGCTAATACCAAACATCTGGTCTTGCATGGCATGTACGAGCGTTCAGCTAGGGATGTCGGGCAGGTTGCATGAAAGAAATCTAAAGCCAGAGGCCCATGGAATAGCCAGTTCGGAGCAGTTTCATTACAGAAAAATCAACTGTAGGTATCTGTTTCTGTAGTGTAGTGGTTATCACGTTCGCCTCACACGCGAAAGGTCCCCGGTTCGAAACCGGGCAGAAACAGTTGTTATATTGTGTTGGCTACAATGTTGATAGGTGCCGTTTTGCCATGGAATTGTCCAAGCCCTGAAGATTATTTCATGCAATCTCGTTCCAAGAAAGGGAATTCTCTCAAAACACTAAAGTAATCGGCGTGTGGATGTATCTGTTGGTTCTCAGACCTTGCTTTCAAAAGAGCCCTGCAATCGGTTCACTGCTCACCTAGAACAAGCATTAACATGGAGAATTGTTGGCACCAACAGGAATCTTATTTTAGTGGAGTGTTTCTGGCTTTGAGTGCAGAGGCCCTCGGCTCAATTCCAAGATGATCCTTCTCAAGGTGATGATACAAATGCATTGTCACCTTTACGTTTAATGTCAGAATCATTTATTTCCAGTTGGTGGTGTAAGAATGTTTGCAACAGTATGGCGATTTTTCCTAGCCATGCATGAATGAAAGCATATCACTCGCCTTTAGGTGTTTTTCTAATACATTGATATTTGCATCTTCCTTCCTAGCCTGCATGTTTGACTATCTTACAGGCTGCATGTAATAAGTATCACATCAGGGCCCTTCTTCTACTCAATTCACAACTGTTCTATCACGACATAGATAAGAAAGCTGCATCTGCTTTTGTTGTGTAGTGGTAATCAGGTTTACCTGACGTGTGAAAGCCCCATGCTTTGAAAGTACACAGTAACAAAGAAACCGATGACTTTTATAAAAAGGTGTCATGTGCGTCTCTTACTTTGCACAAAAAGTGCCAGAGATGACTTCATTTGCAGTCACTTGAAAAGTAGGGATTCTCCAATAAATGGTAAATGGTTGAAACAAATCTGAAGAAATGCATGACATACCTGTGTGTGTGTGTGTACGCATGTATGTATATATAGGGAGAGAGAGAGCGTCAATATAAACAGACTTTATTTCAATCAAGCTGTCTTTTCTATCCTTCAGGAGCAGAATGTTCTGATCATCAGCGCTCCAGAATGTAGTGTTTTCTTGGCAAGCATCACATATTGTGATGTGTTAGCTAAAAGTTCCATATCCTAGAGACTGATATATTCCTCTGTACTTGTACCTTGGGGATTCATCAAAACCTGGCATCATAAGCAGCTTTCTACTGCCACAGACTGGACAGCGAAACAATTTAAAATATCCCAGAAAAAGAAAATAAGCATGCTTAATCAGAGCTTTCTGGACAGGAAGGACCTTTGAGCAAGTGAGGAATAAGCACTGCTTTTGTTAATTTGCATAGGCAGAATAGAGACTTCTGGGAAAAGGCCGAAATTACAGTCACAGAAAATGGCTGCATCTATAGAGAACGCTAAGAAGTGTTGGCAGCTTTTCCTCTGACCCTGACCACTTTTACAAGCAATCCTATGATAGTCAGCAGGACCCACCCTAAAAAGGAAGGGGCATCCACTTGGACCCTTTCCACCTTTTCTAAATCTCGCCTGATTGAGCACTGATTGAGCAGATAAGCACATGTCATTCTCATTTCAGAAAGGTATTGGTTAGCTTGCTGCTAGCAGCTCAGTTATGTTATGATGTTAGAGGCTATGCAAGGAATGCTTTAGTCCAGCGATATGCAGTTTTTATTGCGCCTTGCCTTCACCAGGAAGATCTTTAGCTTGAATCTGTGGCCTAGGTATTCACCTTGGTATTTCTTTTGGCACAAAGTGAAGGAGTATTTGAGAGAAAATGCACAATGTGTTTCTTATGTTGTTATGAACAACTTGTTACTCTTTCTCATTAAGCTTCAGCCACTGCAGAAATATATAAATAAGGGCTGACTTCCTGTAAGACGTGTCCAAAGCTGGGACGGAATAAAAGGAGACACTTGTAAATGATAGTGCTATCGTTTGAGAAAGGGTAAGTTGAGACTGACTTTCATGCGTTTTCACAGACCAAGCATCATAAAGATACCAGCATGATCTTCATTGCGGGCTTAGAGCCGGTATTAGCTTTTGAGAGGTAAGCGGATTTTGAGGGCTCGTTGGTCTAGGGGTATGATTCTCGCTTTGGGTGCGAGAGGTCCCGGGTTCAAATCCCGGACGAGCCCTTTTCTTGGTACTCTTTTCAAGTTGTTTTGAAGTTTGCGTTTCAAAACCAACATCAATTTTTTCTTTGCAGTAGTGGATAATTCTTTGCTAGAGTCTCATGCTTCAGCCCTGCCCAGTCTGAGCTAATACCAAACATCTGGTCTTGCATGGCATGTACGAGCGTTCAGCTAGGGATGTCGGGCAGGTTGCATGAAAGAAATCTAAAGCCAGAGGCCCATGGAATAGCCAGTTCGGAGCAGTTTCATTACAGAAAAATCAACTGTAGGTATCTGTTTCTGTAGTGTAGTGGTTATCACGTTCGCCTCACACGCGAAAGGTCCCCGGTTCGAAACCGGGCAGAAACAGTTGTTATATTGTGTTGGCTACAATGTTGATAGGTGCCGTTTTGCCATGGAATTGTCCAAGCCCTGAAGATTATTTCATGCAATCTCGTTCCAAGAAAGGGAATTCTCTCAAAACACTAAAGTAATCGGCGTGTGGATGTATCTGTTGGTTCTCAGACCTTGCTTTCAAAAGAGCCCTGCAATCGGTTCACTGCTCACCTAGAACAAGCATTAACATGGAGAATTGTTGGCACCAACAGGAATCTTATTTTAGTGGAGTGTTTCTGGCTTTGAGTGCAGAGGCCCTCGGCTCAATTCCAAGATGATCCTTCTCAAGGTGATGATACAAATGCATTGTCACCTTTACGTTTAATGTCAGAATCATTTATTTCCAGTTGGTGGTGTAAGAATGTTTGCAACAGTATGGCGATTTTTCCTAGCCATGCATGAATGAAAGCATATCACTCGCCTTTAGGTGTTTTTCTAATACATTGATATTTGCATCTTCCTTCCTAGCCTGCATGTTTGACTATCTTACAGGCTGCATGTAATAAGTATCACATCAGGGCCCTTCTTCTACTCAATTCACAACTGTTCTATCACGACATAGATAAGAAAGCTGCATCTGCTTTTGTTGTGTAGTGGTAATCAGGTTTACCTGACGTGTGAAAGCCCCATGCTTTGAAAGTACACAGTAACAAAGAAACCGATGACTTTTATAAAAAGGTGTCATGTGCGTCTCTTACTTTGCACAAAAAGTGCCAGAGATGACTTCATTTGCAGTCACTTGAAAAGTAGGGATTCTCCAATAAATGGTAAATGGTTGAAACAAATCTGAAGAAATGCATGACATACCTGTGTGTGTGTGTGTACGCATGTATGTATATATAGGGAGAGAGAGAGCGTCAATATAAACAGACTTTATTTCAATCAAGCTGTCTTTTCTATCCTTCAGGAGCAGAATGTTCTGATCATCAGCGCTCCAGAATGTAGTGTTTTCTTGGCAAGCATCACATATTGTGATGTGTTAGCTAAAAGTTCCATATCCTAGAGACTGATATATTCCTCTGTACTTGTACCTTGGGGATTCATCAAAACCTGGCATCATAAGCAGCTTTCTACTGCCACAGACTGGACAGCGAAACAATTTAAAATATCCCAGAAAAAGAAAATAAGCATGCTTAATCAGAGCTTTCTGGACAGGAAGGACCTTTGAGCAAGTGAGGAATAAGCACTGCTTTTGTTAATTTGCATAGGCAGAATAGAGACTTCTGGGAAAAGGCCGAAATTACAGTCACAGAAAATGGCTGCATCTATAGAGAACGCTAAGAAGTGTTGGCAGCTTTTCCTCTGACCCTGACCACTTTTACAAGCAATCCTATGATAGTCAGCAGGACCCACCCTAAAAAGGAAGGGGCATCCACTTGGACCCTTTCCACCTTTTCTAAATCTCGCCTGATTGAGCACTGATTGAGCAGATAAGCACATGTCATTCTCATTTCAGAAAGGTATTGGTTAGCTTGCTGCTAGCAGCTCAGTTATGTTATGATGTTAGAGGCTATGCAAGGAATGCTTTAGTCCAGCGATATGCAGTTTTTATTGCGCCTTGCCTTCACCAGGAAGATCTTTAGCTTGAATCTGTGGCCTAGGTATTCACCTTGGTATTTCTTTTGGCACAAAGTGAAGGAGTATTTGAGAGAAAATGCACAATGTGTTTCTTATGTTGTTATGAACAACTTGTTACTCTTTCTCATTAAGCTTCAGCCACTGCAGAAATATATAAATAAGGGCTGACTTCCTGTAAGACGTGTCCAAAGCTGGGACGGAATAAAAGGAGACACTTGTAAATGATAGTGCTATCGTTTGAGAAAGGGTAAGTTGAGACTGACTTTCATGCGTATTCACAGACCAAGCATCATAAAGATACCAGCATGATCTTCATTGCGGGCTTAGAGCCGGTATTAGCTTTTGAGAGGTAAGAGGATTTTGAGGGCTCGTTGGTCTAGGGGTATGATTCTCGCTTTGGGTGCGAGAGGTCCCGGGTTCAAATCCCGGACGAGCCCTTTTCTTGGTACTCTTTTCAAGTTGTTTTGAAGTTTGCGTTTCAAAACCAACATCAATTTTTTCTTTGCAGTAGTGGATAATTCTTTGCTAGAGTCTCATGCTTCAGCCCTGCCCAGTCTGAGCTAATACCAAACATCTGGTCTTGCATGGCATGTACGAGCGTTCAGCTAGGGATGTCGGGCAGGTTGCATGAAAGAAATCTAAAGCCAGAGGCCCATGGAATAGCCAGTTCGGAGCAGTTTCATTACAGAAAAATCAACTGTAGGTATCTGTTTCTGTAGTGTAGTGGTTATCAAGTTCGCCTCACACGCGAAAGGTCCCCGGTTCGAAACCGGGCAGAAACAGTTGTTATATTGTGTTGGCTACAATGTTGATAGGTGCCGTTTTGCCATGGAATTGTCCAAGCCCTGAAGATTATTTCATGCAATCTCGTTCCAAGAAAGGGAATTCTCTCAAAACACTAAAGTAATCGGCGTGTGGATGTATCTGTTGGTTCTCAGACCTTGCTTTCAAAAGAGCCCTGCAATCGGTTCACTGCTCACCTAGAACAAGCATTAACATGGAGAATTGTTGGCACCAACAGGAATCTTATTTTAGTGGAGTGTTTCTGGCTTTGAGTGCAGAGGCCCTCGGCTCAATTCCAAGATGATCCTTCTCAAGGTGATGATACAAATGCATTGTCACCTTTACGTTTAATGTCAGAATCATTTATTTCCAGTTGGTGGTGTAAGAATGTTTGCAACAGTATGGCGATTTTTCCTAGCCATGCATGAATGAAAGCATATCACTCGCCTTTAGGTGTTTTTCTAATACATTGATATTTGCATCTTCCTTCCTAGCCTGCATGTTTGACTATCTTACAGGCTGCATGTAATAAGTATCACATCAGGGCCCTTCTTCTACTCAATTCACAACTGTTCTATCACGACATAGATAAGAAAGCTGCATCTGCTTTTGTTGTGTAGTGGTAATCAGGTTTACCTGACGTGTGAAAGCCCCATGCTTTGAAAGTACACAGTAACAAAGAAACCGATGACTTTTATAATAAGGTGTCATGTGTGTCTCTTACTTTGCACAAAAAGTGCCAGAGATGACTTCATTTGCAGTCACTTGAAAAGTAGGGATTCTCCAATAAATGGTAAATGGTTGAAACAAATCTGAAGAAATGCATGACATACCTGTGTGTGTGTGTGTATGCATGTATGTATATATAGGGAGAGAGAGAGCGTCAATATAAACAGACTTTATTTCAATCAAGCTGTCTTTTCTATCCTTCAGGAGCAGAATGTTCTGATCATCAGCGCTCCAGAATGTAGTGTTTTCTTGGCAAGCATCACATATTGTGATGTGTTAGCTAAAAGTTCCATATCCTAGAGACTGATATATTCCTCTGTACTTGTACCTTGGGGATTCATCAAAACCTGGCATCATAAGCAGCTTTCTACTGCCACAGACTGGACAGCGAAACAATTTAAAATATCCCAGAAAAAGAAAATAAGCATGCTTAATCAGAGCTTTCTGGACAGGAAGGACCTTTGAGCAAGTGAGGAATAAGCACTGCTTTTGTTAATTTGCATAGGCAGAATAGAGACTTCTGGGAAAAGGCCGAAATTACAGTCACAGAAAATGGCTGCATCTATAGAGAACGCTAAGAAGTGTTGGCAGCTTTTCCTCTGACCCTGACCACTTTTACAAGCAATCCTATGATAGTCAGCAGGACCCACCCTAAAAAGGAAGGGGCATCCACTTGGACCCTTTCCACCTTTTCTAAATCTCGCCTGATTGAGCACTGATTGAGCAGATAAGCACATGTCATTCTCATTTCAGAAAGGTATTGGTTAGCTTGCTGCTAGCAGCTCAGCTCAGTTATGTTATGATGTTAGAGGCTATGCAAGGAATGCTTTAGTCCAGCGATATGCAGTTTTTATTGCGCCTTGCCTTCACCAGGAAGATCTTTAGCTTGAATCTGTGGCCTAGGTATTCACCTTGGTATTTCTTTTGGCACAAAGTGAAGGAGTATTTGAGAGAAAATGCACAATGTGTTTCTTATGTTGTTATGAACAACTTGTTACTCTTTCTCATTAAGCTTCAGCCACTGCAGAAATATATAAATAAGGGCTGACTTCCTGTAAGACGTGTCCAAAGCTGGGACGGAATAAAAGGAGACACTTGTAAATGATAGTGCTATCGTTTGAGAAAGGGTAAGTTGAGACTGACTTTCATGCGTATTCACAGACCAAGCATCATAAAGATACCAGCATGATCTTCATTGCGGGCTTAGAGCCGGTATTAGCTTTTGAGAGGTAAGAGGATTTTGAGGGCTCGTTGGTCTAGGGGTATGATTCTCGCTTTGGGTGCGAGAGGTCCCGGGTTCAAATCCCGGACGAGCCCTTTTCTTGGTACTCTTTTCAAGTTGTTTTGAAGTTTGCGTTTCAAAACCAACATCAATTTTTTCTTTGCAGTAGTGGATAATTCTTTGCTAGAGTCTCATGCTTCAGCCCTGCCCAGTCTGAGCTAATACCAAACATCTGGTCTTGCATGGCATGTACGAGCGTTCAGCTAGGGATGTCGGGCAGGTTGCATGAAAGAAATCTAAAGCCAGAGGCCCATGGAATAGCCAGTTCGGAGCAGTTTCATTACAGAAAAATCAACTGTAGGTATCTGTTTCTGTAGTGTAGTGGTTATCACGTTCGCCTCACACGCGAAAGGTCCCCGGTTCGAAACCGGGCAGAAACAGTTGTTATATTGTGTTGGCTACAATGTTGATAGGTGCCGTTTTGCCATGGAATTGTCCAAGCCCTGAAGATTATTTCATGCAATCTCGTTCCAAGAAAGGGAATTCTCTCAAAACACTAAAGTAATCGGCGTGTGGATGTATCTGTTGGTTCTCAGACCTTGCTTTCAAAAGAGCCCTGCAATCGGTTCACTGCTCACCTAGAACAAGCATTAACATGGAGAATTGTTGGCACCAACAGGAATCTTATTTTAGTGGAGTGTTTCTGGCTTTGAGTGCAGAGGCCCTCGGCTCAATTCCAAGATGATCCTTCTCAAGGTGATGATACAAATGCATTGTCACCTTTACGTTTAATGTCAGAATCATTTATTTCCAGTTGGTGGTGTAAGAATGTTTGCAACAGTATGGCGATTTTTCCTAGCCATGCATGAATGAAAGCATATCACTCGCCTTTAGGTGTTTTTCTAATACATTGATATTTGCATCTTCCTTCCTAGCCTGCATGTTTGACTATCTTACAGGCTGCATGTAATAAGTATCACATCAGGGCCCTTCTTCTACTCAATTCACAACTGTTCTATCACGACATAGATAAGAAAGCTGCATCTGCTTTTGTTGTGTAGTGGTAATCAGGTTTACCTGACGTGTGAAAGCCCCATGCTTTGAAAGTACACAGTAACAAAGAAACCGATGACTTTTATAAAAAGGTGTCATGTGCGTCTCTTACTTTGCACAAAAAGTGCCAGAGATGACTTCATTTGCAGTCACTTGAAAAGTAGGGATTCTCCAATAAATGGTAAATGGTTGAAACAAATCTGAAGAAATGCATGACATACCTGTGTGTGTGTGTGTACGCATGTATGTATATATAGGGAGAGAGAGAGCGTCAATATAAACAGACTTTATTTCAATCAAGCTGTCTTTTCTATCCTTCAGGAGCAGAATGTTCTGATCATCAGCGCTCCAGAATGTAGTGTTTTCTTGGCAAGCATCACATATTGTGATGTGTTAGCTAAAAGTTCCATATCCTAGAGACTGATATATTCCTCTGTACTTGTACCTTGGGGATTCATCAAAACCTGGCATCATAAGCAGCTTTCTACTGCCACAGACTGGACAGCGAAACAATTTAAAATATCCCAGAAAAAGAAAATAAGCATGCTTAATCAGAGCTTTCTGGACAGGAAGGACCTTTGAGCAAGTGAGGAATAAGCACTGCTTTTGTTAATTTGCATAGGCAGAATAGAGACTTCTGGGAAAAGGCCGAAATTACAGTCACAGAAAATGGCTGCATCTATAGAGAACGCTAAGAAGTGTTGGCAGCTTTTCCTCTGACCCTGACCACTTTTACAAGCAATCCTATGATAGTCAGCAGGACCCACCCTAAAAAGGAAGGGGCATCCACTTGGACCCTTTCCACCTTTTCTAAATCTCGCCTGATTGAGCACTGATTGAGCAGATAAGCACATGTCATTCTCATTTCAGAAAGGTATTGGTTAGCTTGCTGCTAGCAGCTCAGTTATGTTATGATGTTAGAGGCTATGCAAGGAATGCTTTAGTCCAGCGATATGCAGTTTTTATTGCGCCTTGCCTTCACCAGGAAGATCTTTAGCTTGAATCTGTGGCCTAGGTATTCACCTTGGTATTTCTTTTGGCACAAAGTGAAGGAGTATTTGAGAGAAAATGCACAATGTGTTTCTTATGTTGTTATGAACAACTTGTTACTCTTTCTCATTAAGCTTCAGCCACTGCAGAAATATATAAATAAGGGCTGACTTCCTGTAAGACGTGTCCAAAGCTGGGACGGAATAAAAGGAGACACTTGTAAATGATAGTGCTATCGTTTGAGAAAGGGTAAGTTGAGACTGACTTTCATGCGTATTCACAGACCAAGCATCATAAAGATACCAGCATGATCTTCATTGCGGGCTTAGAGCCGGTATTAGCTTTTGAGAGGTAAGAGGATTTTGAGGGCTCGTTGGTCTAGGGGTATGATTCTCGCTTTGGGTGCGAGAGGTCCCGGGTTCAAATCCCGGACGAGCCCTTTTCTTGGTACTCTTTTCAAGTTGTTTTGAAGTTTGCGTTTCAAAACCAACATCAATTTTTTCTTTGCAGTAGTGGATAATTCTTTGCTAGAGTCTCATGCTTCAGCCCTGCCCAGTCTGAGCTAATACCAAACATCTGGTCTTGCATGGCATGTACGAGCGTTCAGCTAGGGATGTCGGGCAGGTTGCATGAAAGAAATCTAAAGCCAGAGGCCCATGGAATAGCCAGTTCGGAGCAGTTTCATTACAGAAAAATCAACTGTAGGTATCTGTTTCTGTAGTGTAGTGGTTATCAAGTTCGCCTCACACGCGAAAGGTCCCCGGTTCGAAACCGGGCAGAAACAGTTGTTATATTGTGTTGGCTACAATGTTGATAGGTGCCGTTTTGCCATGGAATTGTCCAAGCCCTGAAGATTATTTCATGCAATCTCGTTCCAAGAAAGGGAATTCTCTCAAAACACTAAAGTAATCGGCGTGTGGATGTATCTGTTGGTTCTCAGACCTTGCTTTCAAAAGAGCCCTGCAATCGGTTCACTGCTCACCTAGAACAAGCATTAACATGGAGAATTGTTGGCACCAACAGGAATCTTATTTTAGTGGAGTGTTTCTGGCTTTGAGTGCAGAGGCCCTCGGCTCAATTCCAAGATGATCCTTCTCAAGGTGATGATACAAATGCATTGTCACCTTTACGTTTAATGTCAGAATCATTTATTTCCAGTTGGTGGTGTAAGAATGTTTGCAACAGTATGGCGATTTTTCCTAGCCATGCATGAATGAAAGCATATCACTCGCCTTTAGGTGTTTTTCTAATACATTGATATTTGCATCTTCCTTCCTAGCCTGCATGTTTGACTATCTTACAGGCTGCATGTAATAAGTATCACATCAGGGCCCTTCTTCTACTCAATTCACAACTGTTCTATCACGACATAGATAAGAAAGCTGCATCTGCTTTTGTTGTGTAGTGGTAATCAGGTTTACCTGACGTGTGAAAGCCCCATGCTTTGAAAGTACACAGTAACAAAGAAACCGATGACTTTTATAATAAGGTGTCATGTGTGTCTCTTACTTTGCACAAAAAGTGCCAGAGATGACTTCATTTGCAGTCACTTGAAAAGTAGGGATTCTCCAATAAATGGTAAATGGTTGAAACAAATCTGAAGAAATGCATGACATACCTGTGTGTGTGTGTGTATGCATGTATGTATATATAGGGAGAGAGAGAGCGTCAATATAAACAGACTTTATTTCAATCAAGCTGTCTTTTCTATCCTTCAGGAGCAGAATGTTCTGATCATCAGCGCTCCAGAATGTAGTGTTTTCTTGGCAAGCATCACATATTGTGATGTGTTAGCTAAAAGTTCCATATCCTAGAGACTGATATATTCCTCTGTACTTGTACCTTGGGGATTCATCAAAACCTGGCATCATAAGCAGCTTTCTACTGCCACAGACTGGACAGCGAAACAATTTAAAATATCCCAGAAAAAGAAAATAAGCATGCTTAATCAGAGCTTTCTGGACAGGAAGGACCTTTGAGCAAGTGAGGAATAAGCACTGCTTTTGTTAATTTGCATAGGCAGAATAGAGACTTCTGGGAAAAGGCCGAAATTACAGTCACAGAAAATGGCTGCATCTATAGAGAACGCTAAGAAGTGTTGGCAGCTTTTCCTCTGACCCTGACCACTTTTACAAGCAATCCTATGATAGTCAGCAGGACCCACCCTAAAAAGGAAGGGGCATCCACTTGGACCCTTTCCACCTTTTCTAAATCTCGCCTGATTGAGCACTGATTGAGCAGATAAGCACATGTCATTCTCATTTCAGAAAGGTATTGGTTAGCTTGCTGCTAGCAGCTCAGCTCAGTTATGTTATGATGTTAGAGGCTATGCAAGGAATGCTTTAGTCCAGCGATATGCAGTTTTTATTGCGCCTTGCCTTCACCAGGAAGATCTTTAGCTTGAATCTGTGGCCTAGGTATTCACCTTGGTATTTCTTTTGGCACAAAGTGAAGGAGTATTTGAGAGAAAATGCACAATGTGTTTCTTATGTTGTTATGAACAACTTGTTACTCTTTCTCATTAAGCTTCAGCCACTGCAGAAATATATAAATAAGGGCTGACTTCCTGTAAGACGTGTCCAAAGCTGGGACGGAATAAAAGGAGACACTTGTAAATGATAGTGCTATCGTTTGAGAAAGGGTAAGTTGAGACTGACTTTCATGCGTATTCACAGACCAAGCATCATAAAGATACCAGCATGATCTTCATTGCGGGCTTAGAGCCGGTATTAGCTTTTGAGAGGTAAGAGGATTTTGAGGGCTCGTTGGTCTAGGGGTATGATTCTCGCTTTGGGTGCGAGAGGTCCCGGGTTCAAATCCCGGACGAGCCCTTTTCTTGGTACTCTTTTCAAGTTGTTTTGAAGTTTGCGTTTCAAAACCAACATCAATTTTTTCTTTGCAGTAGTGGATAATTCTTTGCTAGAGTCTCATGCTTCAGCCCTGCCCAGTCTGAGCTAATACCAAACATCTGGTCTTGCATGGCATGTACGAGCGTTCAGCTAGGGATGTCGGGCAGGTTGCATGAAAGAAATCTAAAGCCAGAGGCCCATGGAATAGCCAGTTCGGAGCAGTTTCATTACAGAAAAATCAACTGTAGGTATCTGTTTCTGTAGTGTAGTGGTTATCACGTTCGCCTCACACGCGAAAGGTCCCCGGTTCGAAACCGGGCAGAAACAGTTGTTATATTGTGTTGGCTACAATGTTGATAGGTGCCGTTTTGCCATGGAATTGTCCAAGCCCTGAAGATTATTTCATGCAATCTCGTTCCAAGAAAGGGAATTCTCTCAAAACACTAAAGTAATCGGCGTGTGGATGTATCTGTTGGTTCTCAGACCTTGCTTTCAAAAGAGCCCTGCAATCGGTTCACTGCTCACCTAGAACAAGCATTAACATGGAGAATTGTTGGCACCAACAGGAATCTTATTTTAGTGGAGTGTTTCTGGCTTTGAGTGCAGAGGCCCTCGGCTCAATTCCAAGATGATCCTTCTCAAGGTGATGATACAAATGCATTGTCACCTTTACGTTTAATGTCAGAATCATTTATTTCCAGTTGGTGGTGTAAGAATGTTTGCAACAGTATGGCGATTTTTCCTAGCCATGCATGAATGAAAGCATATCACTCGCCTTTAGGTGTTTTTCTAATACATTGATATTTGCATCTTCCTTCCTAGCCTGCATGTTTGACTATCTTACAGGCTGCATGTAATAAGTATCACATCAGGGCCCTTCTTCTACTCAATTCACAACTGTTCTATCACGACATAGATAAGAAAGCTGCATCTGCTTTTGTTGTGTAGTGGTAATCAGGTTTACCTGACGTGTGAAAGCCCCATGCTTTGAAAGTACACAGTAACAAAGAAACCGATGACTTTTATAAAAAGGTGTCATGTGCGTCTCTTACTTTGCACAAAAAGTGCCAGAGATGACTTCATTTGCAGTCACTTGAAAAGTAGGGATTCTCCAATAAATGGTAAATGGTTGAAACAAATCTGAAGAAATGCATGACATACCTGTGTGTGTGTGTGTACGCATGTATGTATATATAGGGAGAGAGAGAGCGTCAATATAAACAGACTTTATTTCAATCAAGCTGTCTTTTCTATCCTTCAGGAGCAGAATGTTCTGATCATCAGCGCTCCAGAATGTAGTGTTTTCTTGGCAAGCATCACATATTGTGATGTGTTAGCTAAAAGTTCCATATCCTAGAGACTGATATATTCCTCTGTACTTGTACCTTGGGGATTCATCAAAACCTGGCATCATAAGCAGCTTTCTACTGCCACAGACTGGACAGCGAAACAATTTAAAATATCCCAGAAAAAGAAAATAAGCATGCTTAATCAGAGCTTTCTGGACAGGAAGGACCTTTGAGCAAGTGAGGAATAAGCACTGCTTTTGTTAATTTGCATAGGCAGAATAGAGACTTCTGGGAAAAGGCCGAAATTACAGTCACAGAAAATGGCTGCATCTATAGAGAACGCTAAGAAGTGTTGGCAGCTTTTCCTCTGACCCTGACCACTTTTACAAGCAATCCTATGATAGTCAGCAGGACCCACCCTAAAAAGGAAGGGGCATCCACTTGGACCCTTTCCACCTTTTCTAAATCTCGCCTGATTGAGCACTGATTGAGCAGATAAGCACATGTCATTCTCATTTCAGAAAGGTATTGGTTAGCTTGCTGCTAGCAGCTCAGTTATGTTATGATGTTAGAGGCTATGCAAGGAATGCTTTAGTCCAGCGATATGCAGTTTTTATTGCGCCTTGCATTCAGCAGGAA
The DNA here is from genome assembly GCF_964204655.1 of Triturus cristatus. Classification (NCBI taxonomy): domain Eukaryota; kingdom Metazoa; phylum Chordata; class Amphibia; order Caudata; family Salamandridae; genus Triturus; species Triturus cristatus. Next base: position 737,883,952 of record NC_140591.1, on the reverse strand, counting down.
GATCTTTAGCTTGAATCTGTGGCCTAGGTATTCACCTTGGTATTTCTTTTGGCACAAAGTGAAGGAGTATTTGAGAGAAAATGCACAATGTGTTTCTTATGTTGTTATGAACAACTTGTTACTCTTTCTCATTAAGCTTCAGCCACTGCAGAATTATATAAATAAGGGCTGACTTCCTGTAAGACGTGTCCAAAGCTGGGACGGAATAAAAGGAGACACTTGTAAATGATAGTGCTATCGTTTGAGAAAGGGTAAGTTGAGACTGACTTTCATGCGTTTTCACAGACCAAGCATCATAAAGATACCAGCATGATCTTCATTGCGGGCTTAGAGCCGGTATTAGCTTTTGAGAGGTAAGAGGATTTTGAGGGCTCGTTGGTCTAGGGGTATGATTCTCGCTTTGGGTGCGAGAGGTCCCGGGTTCAAATCCCGGACGAGCCCTTTTCTTGGTACTCTTTTCAAGTTGTTTTGAAGTTTGCGTTTCAAAACCAACATCAATTTTTTCTTTGCAGTAGTGGATAATTCTTTGCTAGAGTCTCATGCTTCAGCCCTGCCCAGTCTGAGCTAATACCAAACATCTGGTCTTGCATGGCATGTACGAGCGTTCAGCTAGGGATGTCGGGCAGGTTGCATGAAAGAAATCTAAAGCCAGAGGCCCATGGAATAGCCAGTTCGGAGCAGTTTCATTACAGAAAAATCAACTGTAGGTATCTGTTTCTGTAGTGTAGTGGTTATCACGTTCGCCTCACACGCGAAAGGTCCCCGGTTCGAAACCGGGCAGAAACAGTTGTTATATTGTGTTGGCTACAATGTTGATAGGTGCCGTTTTGCCATGGAATTGTCCAAGCCCTGAAGATTATTTCATGCAATCTCGTTCCAAGAAAGGGAATTCTCTCAAAACACTAAAGTAATCGGCGTGTGGATGTATCTGTTGGTTCTCAGACCTTGCTTTCAAAAGAGCCCTGCAATCGGTTCACTGCTCACCTAGAACAAGCATTAACATGGAGAATTGTTGGCACCAACAGGAATCTTATTTTAGTGGAGTGTTTCTGGCTTTGAGTGCAGAGGCCCTCGGCTCAATTCCAAGATGATCCTTCTCAAGGTGATGATACAAATGCATTGTCACCTTTACGTTTAATGTCAGAATCATTTATTTCCAGTTGGTGGTGTAAGAATGTTTGCAACAGTATGGCGATTTTTCCTAGCCATGCATGAATGAAAGCATATCACTCGCCTTTAGGTGTTTTTCTAATACATTGATATTTGCATCTTCCTTCCTAGCCTGCATGTTTGACTATCTTACAGGCTGCATGTAATAAGTATCACATCAGGGCCCTTCTTCTACTCAATTCACAACTGTTCTATCACGACATAGATAAGAAAGCTGCATCTGCTTTTGTTGTGTAGTGGTAATCAGGTTTACCTGACGTGTGAAAGCCCCATGCTTTGAAAGTACACAGTAACAAAGAAACCGATGACTTTTATAATAAGGTGTCATGTGTGTCTCTTACTTTGCACAAAAAGTGCCAGAGATGACTTCATTTGCAGTCACTTGAAAAGTAGGGATTCTCCAATAAATGGTAAATGGTTGAAACAAATCTGAAGAAATGCATGACATACCTGTGTGTGTGTGTGTATGCATGTATGTATATATAGGGAGAGAGAGAGCGTCAATATAAACAGACTTTATTTCAATCAAGCTGTCTTTTCTATCCTTCAGGAGCAGAATGTTCTGATCATCAGCGCTCCAGAATGTAGTGTTTTCTTGGCAAGCATCACATATTGTGATGTGTTAGCTAAAAGTTCCATATCCTAGAGACTGATATATTCCTCTGTACTTGTACCTTGGGGATTCATCAAAACCTGGCATCATAAGCAGCTTTCTACTGCCACAGACTGGACAGCGAAACAATTTAAAATATCCCAGAAAAAGAAAATAAGCATGCTTAATCAGAGCTTTCTGGACAGGAAGGACCTTTGAGCAAGTGAGGAATAAGCACTGCTTTTGTTAATTTGCATAGGCAGAATAGAGACTTCTGGGAAAAGGCCGAAATTACAGTCACAGAAAATGGCTGCATCTATAGAGAACGCTAAGAAGTGTTGGCAGCTTTTCCTCTGACCCTGACCACTTTTACAAGCAATCCTATGATAGTCAGCAGGACCCACCCTAAAAAGGAAGGGGCATCCACTTGGACCCTTTCCACCTTTTCTAAATCTCGCCTGATTGAGCACTGATTGAGCAGATAAGCACATGTCATTCTCATTTCAGAAAGGTATTGGTTAGCTTGCTGCTAGCAGCTCAGCTCAGTTATGTTATGATGTTAGAGGCTATGCAAGGAATGCTTTAGTCCAGCGATATGCAGTTTTTATTGCGCCTTGCCTTCACCAGGAAGATCTTTAGCTTGAATCTGTGGCCTAGGTATTCACCTTGGTATTTCTTTTGGCACAAAGTGAAGGAGTATTTGAGAGAAAATGCACAATGTGTTTCTTATGTTGTTATGAACAACTTGTTACTCTTTCTCATTAAGCTTCAGCCACTGCAGAAATATATAAATAAGGGCTGACTTCCTGTAAGACGTGTCCAAAGCTGGGACGGAATAAAAGGAGACACTTGTAAATGATAGTGCTATCGTTTGAGAAAGGGTAAGTTGAGACTGACTTTCATGCGTATTCACAGACCAAGCATCATAAAGATACCAGCATGATCTTCATTGCGGGCTTAGAGCCGGTATTAGCTTTTGAGAGGTAAGAGGATTTTGAGGGCTCGTTGGTCTAGGGGTATGATTCTCGCTTTGGGTGCGAGAGGTCCCGGGTTCAAATCCCGGACGAGCCCTTTTCTTGGTACTCTTTTCAAGTTGTTTTGAAGTTTGCGTTTCAAAACCAACATCAATTTTTTCTTTGCAGTAGTGGATAATTCTTTGCTAGAGTCTCATGCTTCAGCCCTGCCCAGTCTGAGCTAATACCAAACATCTGGTCTTGCATGGCATGTACGAGCGTTCAGCTAGGGATGTCGGGCAGGTTGCATGAAAGAAATCTAAAGCCAGAGGCCCATGGAATAGCCAGTTCGGAGCAGTTTCATTACAGAAAAATCAACTGTAGGTATCTGTTTCTGTAGTGTAGTGGTTATCACGTTCGCCTCACACGCGAAAGGTCCCCGGTTCGAAACCGGGCAGAAACAGTTGTTATATTGTGTTGGCTACAATGTTGATAGGTGCCGTTTTGCCATGGAATTGTCCAAGCCCTGAAGATTATTTCATGCAATCTCGTTCCAAGAAAGGGAATTCTCTCAAAACACTAAAGTAATCGGCGTGTGGATGTATCTGTTGGTTCTCAGACCTTGCTTTCAAAAGAGCCCTGCAATCGGTTCACTGCTCACCTAGAACAAGCATTAACATGGAGAATTGTTGGCACCAACAGGAATCTTATTTTAGTGGAGTGTTTCTGGCTTTGAGTGCAGAGGCCCTCGGCTCAATTCCAAGATGATCCTTCTCAAGGTGATGATACAAATGCATTGTCACCTTTACGTTTAATGTCAGAATCATTTATTTCCAGTTGGTGGTGTAAGAATGTTTGCAACAGTATGGCGATTTTTCCTAGCCATGCATGAATGAAAGCATATCACTCGCCTTTAGGTGTTTTTCTAATACATTGATATTTGCATCTTCCTTCCTAGCCTGCATGTTTGACTATCTTACAGGCTGCATGTAATAAGTATCACATCAGGGCCCTTCTTCTACTCAATTCACAACTGTTCTATCACGACATAGATAAGAAAGCTGCATCTGCTTTTGTTGTGTAGTGGTAATCAGGTTTACCTGACGTGTGAAAGCCCCATGCTTTGAAAGTACACAGTAACAAAGAAACCGATGACTTTTATAAAAAGGTGTCATGTGCGTCTCTTACTTTGCACAAAAAGTGCCAGAGATGACTTCATTTGCAGTCACTTGAAAAGTAGGGATTCTCCAATAAATGGTAAATGGTTGAAACAAATCTGAAGAAATGCATGACATACCTGTGTGTGTGTGTGTACGCATGTATGTATATATAGGGAGAGAGAGAGCGTCAATATAAACAGACTTTATTTCAATCAAGCTGTCTTTTCTATCCTTCAGGAGCAGAATGTTCTGATCATCAGCGCTCCAGAATGTAGTGTTTTCTTGGCAAGCATCACATATTGTGATGTGTTAGCTAAAAGTTCCATATCCTAGAGACTGATATATTCCTCTGTACTTGTACCTTGGGGATTCATCAAAACCTGGCATCATAAGCAGCTTTCTACTGCCACAGACTGGACAGCGAAACAATTTAAAATATCCCAGAAAAAGAAAATAAGCATGCTTAATCAGAGCTTTCTGGACAGGAAGGACCTTTGAGCAAGTGAGGAATAAGCACTGCTTTTGTTAATTTGCATAGGCAGAATAGAGACTTCTGGGAAAAGGCCGAAATTACAGTCACAGAAAATGGCTGCATCTATAGAGAACGCTAAGAAGTGTTGGCAGCTTTTCCTCTGACCCTGACCACTTTTACAAGCAATCCTATGATAGTCAGCAGGACCCACCCTAAAAAGGAAGGGGCATCCACTTGGACCCTTTCCACCTTTTCTAAATCTCGCCTGATTGAGCACTGATTGAGCAGATAAGCACATGTCATTCTCATTTCAGAAAGGTATTGGTTAGCTTGCTGCTAGCAGCTCAGTTATGTTATGATGTTAGAGGCTATGCAAGGAATGCTTTAGTCCAGCGATATGCAGTTTTTATTGCGCCTTGCATTCAGCAGGAAGATCTTTAGCTTGAATCTGTGGCCTAGGTATTCACCTTGGTATTTCTTTTGGCACAAAGTGAAGGAGTATTTGAGAGAAAATGCACAATGTGTTTCTTATGTTGTTATGAACAACTTGTTACTCTTTCTCATTAAGCTTCAGCCACTGCAGAATTATATAAATAAGGGCTGACTTCCTGTAAGACGTGTCCAAAGCTGGGACGGAATAAAAGGAGACACTTGTAAATGATAGTGCTATCGTTTGAGAAAGGGTAAGTTGAGACTGACTTTCATGCGTTTTCACAGACCAAGCATCATAAAGATACCAGCATGATCTTCATTGCGGGCTTAGAGCCGGTATTAGCTTTTGAGAGGTAAGAGGATTTTGAGGGCTCGTTGGTCTAGGGGTATGATTCTCGCTTTGGGTGCGAGAGGTCCCGGGTTCAAATCCCGGACGAGCCCTTTTCTTGGTACTCTTTTCAAGTTGTTTTGAAGTTTGCGTTTCAAAACCAACATCAATTTTTTCTTTGCAGTAGTGGATAATTCTTTGCTAGAGTCTCATGCTTCAGCCCTGCCCAGTCTGAGCTAATACCAAACATCTGGTCTTGCATGGCATGTACGAGCGTTCAGCTAGGGATGTCGGGCAGGTTGCATGAAAGAAATCTAAAGCCAGAGGCCCATGGAATAGCCAGTTCGGAGCAGTTTCATTACAGAAAAATCAACTGTAGGTATCTGTTTCTGTAGTGTAGTGGTTATCACGTTCGCCTCACACGCGAAAGGTCCCCGGTTCGAAACCGGGCAGAAACAGTTGTTATATTGTGTTGGCTACAATGTTGATAGGTGCCGTTTTGCCATGGAATTGTCCAAGCCCTGAAGATTATTTCATGCAATCTCGTTCCAAGAAAGGGAATTCTCTCAAAACACTAAAGTAATCGGCGTGTGGATGTATCTGTTGGTTCTCAGACCTTGCTTTCAAAAGAGCCCTGCAATCGGTTCACTGCTCACCTAGAACAAGCATTAACATGGAGAATTGTTGGCACCAACAGGAATCTTATTTTAGTGGAGTGTTTCTGGCTTTGAGTGCAGAGGCCCTCGGCTCAATTCCAAGATGATCCTTCTCAAGGTGATGATACAAATGCATTGTCACCTTTACGTTTAATGTCAGAATCATTTATTTCCAGTTGGTGGTGTAAGAATGTTTGCAACAGTATGGCGATTTTTCCTAGCCATGCATGAATGAAAGCATATCACTCGCCTTTAGGTGTTTTTCTAATACATTGATATTTGCATCTTCCTTCCTAGCCTGCATGTTTGACTATCTTACAGGCTGCATGTAATAAGTATCACATCAGGGCCCTTCTTCTACTCAATTCACAACTGTTCTATCACGACATAGATAAGAAAGCTGCATCTGCTTTTGTTGTGTAGTGGTAATCAGGTTTACCTGACGTGTGAAAGCCCCATGCTTTGAAAGTACACAGTAACAAAGAAACCGATGACTTTTATAAAAAGGTGTCATGTGCGTCTCTTACTTTGCACAAAAAGTGCCAGAGATGACTTCATTTGCAGTCACTTGAAAAGTAGGGATTCTCCAATAAATGGTAAATGGTTGAAACAAATCTGAAGAAATGCATGACATACCTGTGTGTGTGTGTGTACGCATGTATGTATATATAGGGAGAGAGAGAGCGTCAATATAAACAGACTTTATTTCAATCAAGCTGTCTTTTCTATCCTTCAGGAGCAGAATGTTCTGATCATCAGCGCTCCAGAATGTAGTGTTTTCTTGGCAAGCATCACATATTGTGATGTGTTAGCTAAAAGTTCCATATCCTAGAGACTGATATATTCCTCTGTACTTGTACCTTGGGGATTCATCAAAACCTGGCATCATAAGCAGCTTTCTACTGCCACAGACTGGACAGCGAAACAATTTAAAATATCCCAGAAAAAGAAAATAAGCATGCTTAATCAGAGCTTTCTGGACAGGAAGGACCTTTGAGCAAGTGAGGAATAAGCACTGCTTTTGTTAATTTGCATAGGCAGAATAGAGACTTCTGGGAAAAGGCCGAAATTACAGTCACAGAAAATGGCTGCATCTATAGAGAACGCTAAGAAGTGTTGGCAGCTTTTCCTCTGACCCTGACCACTTTTACAAGCAATCCTATGATAGTCAGCAGGACCCACCCTAAAAAGGAAGGGGCATCCACTTGGACCCTTTCCACCTTTTCTAAATCTCGCCTGATTGAGCACTGATTGAGCAGATAAGCACATGTCATTCTCATTTCAGAAAGGTATTGGTTAGCTTGCTGCTAGCAGCTCAGTTATGTTATGATGTTAGAGGCTATGCAAGGAATGCTTTAGTCCAGCGATATGCAGTTTTTATTGCGCCTTGCCTTCACCAGGAAGATCTTTAGCTTGAATCTGTGGCCTAGGTATTCACCTTGGTATTTCTTTTGGCACAAAGTGAAGGAGTATTTGAGAGAAAATGCACAATGTGTTTCTTATGTTGTTATGAACAACTTGTTACTCTTTCTCATTAAGCTTCAGCCACTGCAGAAATATATAAATAAGGGCTGACTTCCTGTAAGACGTGTCCAAAGCTGGGACGGAATAAAAGGAGACACTTGTAAATGATAGTGCTATCGTTTGAGAAAGGGTAAGTTGAGACTGACTTTCATGCGTATTCACAGACCAAGCATCATAAAGATACCAGCATGATCTTCATTGCGGGCTTAGAGCCGGTATTAGCTTTTGAGAGGTAAGAGGATTTTGAGGGCTCGTTGGTCTAGGGGTATGATTCTCGCTTTGGGTGCGAGAGGTCCCGGGTTCAAATCCCGGACGAGCCCTTTTCTTGGTACTCTTTTCAAGTTGTTTTGAAGTTTGCGTTTCAAAACCAACATCAATTTTTTCTTTGCAGTAGTGGATAATTCTTTGCTAGAGTCTCATGCTTCAGCCCTGCCCAGTCTGAGCTAATACCAAACATCTGGTCTTGCATGGCATGTACGAGCGTTCAGCTAGGGATGTCGGGCAGGTTGCATGAAAGAAATCTAAAGCCAGAGGCCCATGGAATAGCCAGTTCGGAGCAGTTTCATTACAGAAAAATCAACTGTAGGTATCTGTTTCTGTAGTGTAGTGGTTATCTAGTTCGCCTCACACGCGAAAGGTCCCCGGTTCGAAACCGGGCAGAAACAGTTGTTATATTGTGTTGGCTACAATGTTGATAGGTGCCGTTTTGCCATGGAATTGTCCAAGCCCTGAAGATTATTTCATGCAATCTCGTTCCAAGAAAGGGAATTCTCTCAAAACACTAAAGTAATCGGCGTGTGGATGTATCTGTTGGTTCTCAGACCTTGCTTTCAAAAGAGCCCTGCAATCGGTTCACTGCTCACCTAGAACAAGCATTAACATGGAGAATTGTTGGCACCAACAGGAATCTTATTTTAGTGGAGTGTTTCTGGCTTTGAGTGCAGAGTCCCTCGGCTCAATTCCAAGATGATCCTTCTCAAGGTGATGATACAAATGCATTGTCACCTTTACGTTTAATGTCAGAATCATTTATTTCCAGTTGGTGGTGTAAGAATGTTTGCAACAGTATGGCGATTTTTCCTAGCCATGCATGAATGAAAGCATATCACTCGCCTTTAGGTGTTTTTCTAATACATTGATATTTGCATCTTCCTTCCTAGCCTGCATGTTTGACTATCTTACAGGCTGCATGTAATAAGTATCACATCAGGGCCCTTCTTCTACTCAATTCACAACTGTTCTATCACGACATAGATAAGAAAGCTGCATCTGCTTTTGTTGTGTAGTGGTAATCAGGTTTACCTGACGTGTGAAAGCCCCATGCTTTGAAAGTACACAGTAACAAAGAAACCGATGACTTTTATAATAAGGTGTCATGTGTGTCTCTTACTTTGCACAAAAAGTGCCAGAGATGACTTCATTTGCAGTCACTTGAAAAGTAGGGATTCTCCAATAAATGGTAAATGGTTGAAACAAATCTGAAGAAATGCATGACATACCTGTGTGTGTGTGTGTATGCATGTATGTATATATAGGGAGAGAGAGAGCGTCAATATAAACAGACTTTATTTCAATCAAGCTGTCTTTTCTATCCTTCAGGAGCAGAATGTTCTGATCATCAGCGCTCCAGAATGTAGTGTTTTCTTGGCAAGCATCACATATTGTGATGTGTTAGCTAAAAGTTCCATATCCTAGAGACTGATATATTCCTCTGTACTTGTACCTTGGGGATTCATCAAAACCTGGCATCATAAGCAGCTTTCTACTGCCACAGACTGGACAGCGAAACAATTTAAAATATCCCAGAAAAAGAAAATAAGCATGCTTAATCAGAGCTTTCTGGACAGGAAGGACCTTTGAGCAAGTGAGGAATAAGCACTGCTTTTGTTAATTTGCATAGGCAGAATAGAGACTTCTGGGAAAAGGCCGAAATTACAGTCACAGAAAATGGCTGCATCTATAGAGAACGCTAAGAAGTGTTGGCAGCTTTTCCTCTGACCCTGACCACTTTTACAAGCAATCCTATGATAGTCAGCAGGACCCACCCTAAAAAGGAAGGGGCATCCACTTGGACCCTTTCCACCTTTTCTAAATCTCGCCTGATTGAGCACTGATTGAGCAGATAAGCACATGTCATTCTCATTTCAGAAAGGTATTGGTTAGCTTGCTGCTAGCAGCTCAGCTCAGCTCAGTTATGTTATGATGTTAGAGGCTATGCAAGGAATGCTTTAGTCCAGCGATATGCAGTTTTTATTGCGCCTTGCCTTCACCAGGAAGATCTTTAGCTTGAATCTGTGGCCTAGGTATTCACCTTGGTATTTCTTTTGGCACAAAGTGAAGGAGTATTTGAGAGAAAATGCACAATGTGTTTCTTATGTTGTTATGAACAACTTGTTACTCTTTCTCATTAAGCTTCAGCCACTGCAGAAATATATAAATAAGGGCTGACTTCCTGTAAGACGTGTCCAAAGCTGGGACGGAATAAAAGGAGACACTTGTAAATGATAGTGCTATCGTTTGAGAAAGGGTAAGTTGAGACTGACTTTCATGCGTATTCACAGACCAAGCATCATAAAGATACCAGCATGATCTTCATTGCGGGCTTAGAGCCGGTATTAGCTTTTGAGAGGTAAGAGGATTTTGAGGGCTCGTTGGTCTAGGGGTATGATTCTCGCTTTGGGTGCGAGAGGTCCCGGGTTCAAATCCCGGACGAGCCCTTTTCTTGGTACTCTTTTCAAGTTGTTTTGAAGTTTGCGTTTCAAAACCAACATCAATTTTTTCTTTGCAGTAGTGGATAATTCTTTGCTAGAGTCTCATGCTTCAGCCCTGCCCAGTCTGAGCTAATACCAAACATCTGGTCTTGCATGGCATGTACGAGCGTTCAGCTAGGGATGTCGGGCAGGTTGCATGAAAGAAATCTAAAGCCAGAGGCCCATGGAATAGCCAGTTCGGAGCAGTTTCATTACAGAAAAATCAACTGTAGGTATCTGTTTCTGTAGTGTAGTGGTTATCACGTTCGCCTCACACGCGAAAGGTCCCCGGTTCGAAACCGGGCAGAAACAGTTGTTATATTGTGTTGGCTACAATGTTGATAGGTGCCGTTTTGCCATGGAATTGTCCAAGCCCTGAAGATTATTTCATGCAATCTCGTTCCAAGAAAGGGAATTCTCTCAAAACACTAAAGTAATCGGCGTGTGGATGTATCTGTTGGTTCTCAGACCTTGCTTTCAAAAGAGCCCTGCAATCGGTTCACTGCTCACCTAGAACAAGCATTAACATGGAGAATTGTTGGCACCAACAGGAATCTTATTTTAGTGGAGTGTTTCTGGCTTTGAGTGCAGAGGCCCTCGGCTCAATTCCAAGATGATCCTTCTCAAGGTGATGATACAAATGCATTGTCACCTTTACGTTTAATGTCAGAATCATTTATTTCCAGTTGGTGGTGTAAGAATGTTTGCAACAGTATGGCGATTTTTCCTAGCCATGCATGAATGAAAGCATATCACTCGCCTTTAGGTGTTTTTCTAATACATTGATATTTGCATCTTCCTTCCTAGCCTGCATGTTTGACTATCTTACAGGCTGCATGTAATAAGTATCACATCAGGGCCCTTCTTCTACTCAATTCACAACTGTTCTATCACGACATAGATAAGAAAGCTGCATCTGCTTTTGTTGTGTAGTGGTAATCAGGTTTACCTGACGTGTGAAAGCCCCATGCTTTGAAAGTACACAGTAACAAAGAAACCGATGACTTTTATAAAAAGGTGTCATGTGCGTCTCTTACTTTGCACAAAAAGTGCCAGAGATGACTTCATTTGCAGTCACTTGAAAAGTAGGGATTCTCCAATAAATGGTAAATGGTTGAAACAAATCTGAAGAAATGCATGACATACCTGTGTGTGTGTGTGTACGCATGTATGTATATATAGGGAGAGAGAGAGCGTCAATATAAACAGACTTTATTTCAATCAAGCTGTCTTTTCTATCCTTCAGGAGCAGAATGTTCTGATCATCAGCGCTCCAGAATGTAGTGTTTTCTTGGCAAGCATCACATATTGTGATGTGTTAGCTAAAAGTTCCATATCCTAGAGACTGATATATTCCTCTGTACTTGTACCTTGGGGATTCATCAAAACCTGGCATCATAAGCAGCTTTCTACTGCCACAGACTGGACAGCGAAACAATTTAAAATATCCCAGAAAAAGAAAATAAGCATGCTTAATCAGAGCTTTCTGGACAGGAAGGACCTTTGAGCAAGTGAGGAATAAGCACTGCTTTTGTTAATTTGCATAGGCAGAATAGAGACTTCTGGGAAAAGGCCGAAATTACAGTCACAGAAAATGGCTGCATCTATAGAGAACGCTAAGAAGTGTTGGCAGCTTTTCCTCTGACCCTGACCACTTTTACAAGCAATCCTATGATAGTCAGCAGGACCCACCCTAAAAAGGAAGGGGCATCCACTTGGACCCTTTCCACCTTTTCTAAATCTCGCCTGATTGAGCACTGATTGAGCAGATAAGCACATGTCATTCTCATTTCAGAAAGGTATTGGTTAGCTTGCTGCTAGCAGCTCAGTTATGTTATGATGTTAGAGGCTATGCAAGGAATGCTTTAGTCCAGCGATATGCAGTTTTTATTGCGCCTTGCATTCAGCAGGAAGATCTTTAGCTTGAATCTGTGGCCTAGGTATTCACCTTGGTATTTCTTTTGGCACAAAGTGAAGGAGTATTTGAGAGAAAATGCACAATGTGTTTCTTATGTTGTTATGAACAACTTGTTACTCTTTCTCATTAAGCTTCAGCCACTGCAGAAATATATAAATAAGGGCTGACTTCCTGTAAGACGTGTCCAAAGCTGGGACGGAATAAAAGGAGACACTTGTAAATGATAGTGCTATCGTTTGAGAAAGGGTAAGTTGAGACTGACTTTCATGCGTTTTCACAGACCAAGCATCATAAAGATACCAGCATGATCTTCATTGCGGGCTTAGAGCCGGTATTAGCTTTTGAGAGGTAAGAGGATTTTGAGGGCTCGTTGGTCTAGGGGTATGATTCTCGCTTTGGGTGCGAGAGGTCCCGGGTTCAAATCCCGGACGAGCCCTTTTCTTGGTACTCTTTTCAAGTTGTTTTGAAGTTTGCGTTTCAAAACCAACATCAATTTTTTCTTTGCAGTAGTGGATAATTCTTTGCTAGAGTCTCATGCTTCAGCCCTGCCCAGTCTGAGCTAATACCAAACATCTGGTCTTGCATGGCATGTACGAGCGTTCAGCTAGGGATGTCGGGCAGGTTGCATGAAAGAAATCTAAAGCCAGAGGCCCATGGAATAGCCAGTTCGGAGCAGTTTCATTACAGAAAAATCAACTGTAGGTATCTGTTTCTGTAGTGTAGTGGTTATCAAGTTCGCCTCACACGCGAAAGGTCCCCGGTTCGAAACCGGGCAGAAACAGTTGTTATATTGTGTTGGCTACAATGTTGATAGGTGCCGTTTTGCCATGGAATTGTCCAAGCCCTGAAGATTATTTCATGCAATCTCGTTCCAAGAAAGGGAATTCTCTCAAAACACTAAAGTAATCGGCGTGTGGATGTATCTGTTGGTTCTCAGACCTTGCTTTCAAAAGAGCCCTGCAATCGGTTCACTGCTCACCTAGAACAAGCATTAACATGGAGAATTGTTGGCACCAACAGGAATCTTATTTTAGTGGAGTGTTTCTGGCTTTGAGTGCAGAGGCCCTCGGCTCAATTCCAAGATGATCCTTCTCAAGGTGATGATACAAATGCATTGTCACCTTTACGTTTAATGTCAGAATCATTTATTTCCAGTTGGTGGTGTAAGAATGTTTGCAACAGTATGGCGATTTTTCCTAGCCATGCATGAATGAAAGCATATCACTCGCCTTTAGGTGTTTTTCTAATACATTGATATTTGCATCTTCCTTCCTAGCCTGCATGTTTGACTATCTTACAGGCTGCATGTAATAAGTATCACATCAGGGCCCTTCTTCTACTCAATTCACAACTGTTCTATCACGACATAGATAAGAAAGCTGCATCTGCTTTTGTTGTGTAGTGGTAATCAGGTTTACCTGACGTGTGAAAGCCCCATGCTTTGAAAGTACACAGTAACAAAGAAACCGATGACTTTTATAAAAAGGTGTCATGTGCGTCTCTTACTTTGCACAAAAAGTGCCAGAGATGACTTCATTTGCAGTCACTTGAAAAGTAGGGATTCTCCAATAAATGGTAAATGGTTGAAACAAATCTGAAGAAATGCATGACATACCTGTGTGTGTGTGTGTACGCATGTATGTATATATAGGGAGAGAGAGAGCGTCAATATAAACAGACTTTATTTCAATCAAGCTGTCTTTTCTATCCTTCAGGAGCAGAATGTTCTGATCATCAGCGCTCCAGAATGTAGTGTTTTCTTGGCAAGCATCACATATTGTGATGTGTTAGCTAAAAGTTCCATATCCTAGAGACTGATATATTCCTCTGTACTTGTACCTTGGGGATTCATCAAAACCTGGCATCATAAGCAGCTTTCTACTGCCACAGACTGGACAGCGAAACAATTTAAAATATCCCAGAAAAAGAAAATAAGCATGCTTAATCAGAGCTTTCTGGACAGGAAGGACCTTTGAGCAAGTGAGGAATAAGCACTGCTTTTGTTAATTTGCATAGGCAGAATAGAGACTTCTGGGAAAAGGCCGAAATTACAGTCACAGAAAATGGCTGCATCTATAGAGAACGCTAAGAAGTGTTGGCAGCTTTTCCTCTGACCCTGACCACTTTTACAAGCAATCCTATGATAGTCAGCAGGACCCACCCTAAAAAGGAAGGGGCATCCACTTGGACCCTTTCCACCTTTTCTAAATCTCGCCTGATTGAGCACTGATTGAGCAGATAAGCACATGTCATTCTCATTTCAGAAAGGTATTGGTTAGCTTGCTGCTAGCAGCTCAGTTATGTTATGATGTTAGAGGCTATGCAAGGAATGCTTTAGTCCAGCGATATGCAGTTTTTATTGCGCCTTGCCTTCACCAGGAAGATCTTTAGCTTGAATCTGTGGCCTAGGTATTCACCTTGGTATTTCTTTTGGCACAAAGTGAAGGAGTATTTGAGAGAAAATGCACAATGTGTTTCTTATGTTGTTATGAACAACTTGTTACTCTTTCTCATTAAGCTTCAGCCACTGCAGAAATATATAAATAAGGGCTGACTTCCTGTAAGACGTGTCCAAAGCTGGGACGGAATAAAAGGAGACACTTGTAAATGATAGTGCTATCGTTTGAGAAAGGGTAAGTTGAGACTGACTTTCATGCGTTTTCACAGACCAAGCATCATAAAGATACCAGCATGATCTTCATTGCGGGCTTAGAGCCGGTATTAGCTTTTGAGAGGTAAGAGGATTTTGAGGGCTCGTTGGTCTAGGGGTATGATTCTCGCTTTGGGTGCGAGAGGTCCCGGGTTCAAATCCCGGACGAGCCCTTTTCTTGGTACTCTTTTCAAGTTGTTTTGAAGTTTGCGTTTCAAAACCAACATCAATTTTTTCTTTGCAGTAGTGGATAATTCTTTGCTAGAGTCTCATGCTTCAGCCCTGCCCAGTCTGAGCTAATACCAAACATCTGGTCTTGCATGGCATGTACGAGCGTTCAGCTAGGGATGTCGGGCAGGTTGCATGAAAGAAATCTAAAGCCAGAGGCCCATGGAATAGCCAGTTCGGAGCAGTTTCATTACAGAAAAATCAACTGTAGGTATCTGTTTCTGTAGTGTAGTGGTTATCACGTTCGCCTCACACGCGAAAGGTCCCCGGTTCGAAACCGGGCAGAAACAGTTGTTATATTGTGTTGGCTACAATGTTGATAGGTGCCGTTTTGCCATGGAATTGTCCAAGCCCTGAAGATTATTTCATGCAATCTCGTTCCAAGAAAGGGAATTCTCTCAAAACACTAAAGTAATCGGCGTGTGGATGTATCTGTTGGTTCTCAGACCTTGCTTTCAAAAGAGCCCTGCAATCGGTTCACTGCTCACCTAGAACAAGCATTAACATGGAGAATTGTTGGCACCAACAGGAATCTTATTTTAGTGGAGTGTTTCTGGCTTTGAGTGCAGAGGCCCTCGGCTCAATTCCAAGATGATCCTTCTCAAGGTGATGATACAAATGCATTGTCACCTTTACGTTTAATGTCAGAATCATTTATTTCCAGTTGGTGGTGTAAGAATGTTTGCAACAGTATGGCGATTTTTCCTAGCCATGCATGAATGAAAGCATATCACTCGCCTTTAGGTGTTTTTCTAATACATTGATATTTGCATCTTCCTTCCTAGCCTGCATGTTTGACTATCTTACAGGCTGCATGTAATAAGTATCACATCAGGGCCCTTCTTCTACTCAATTCACAACTGTTCTATCACGACATAGATAAGAAAGCTGCATCTGCTTTTGTTGTGTAGTGGTAATCAGGTTTACCTGACGTGTGAAAGCCCCATGCTTTGAAAGTACACAGTAACAAAGAAACCGATGACTTTTATAAAAAGGTGTCATGTGCGTCTCTTACTTTGCACAAAAAGTGCCAGAGATGACTTCATTTGCAGTCACTTGAAAAGTAGGGATTCTCCAATAAATGGTAAATGGTTGAAACAAATCTGAAGAAATGCATGACATACCTGTGTGTGTGTGTGTACGCATGTATGTATATATAGGGAGAGAGAGAGCGTCAATATAAACAGACTTTATTTCAATCAAGCTGTCTTTTCTATCCTTCAGGAGCAGAATGTTCTGATCATCAGCGCTCCAGAATGTAGTGTTTTCTTGGCAAGCATCACATATTGTGATGTGTTAGCTAAAAGTTCCATATCCTAGAGACTGATATATTCCTCTGTACTTGTACCTTGGGGATTCATCAAAACCTGGCATCATAAGCAGCTTTCTACTGCCACAGACTGGACAGCGAAACAATTTAAAATATCCCAGAAAAAGAAAATAAGCATGCTTAATCAGAGCTTTCTGGACAGGAAGGACCTTTGAGCAAGTGAGGAATAAGCACTGCTTTTGTTAATTTGCATAGGCAGAATAGAGACTTCTGGGAAAAGGCCGAAATTACAGTCACAGAAAATGGCTGCATCTATAGAGAACGCTAAGAAGTGTTGGCAGCTTTTCCTCTGACCCTGACCACTTTTACAAGCAATCCTATGATAGTCAGCAGGACCCACCCTAAAAAGGAAGGGGCATCCACTTGGACCCTTTCCACCTTTTCTAAATCTCGCCTGATTGAGCACTGATTGAGCAGATAAGCACATGTCATTCTCATTTCAGAAAGGTATTGGTTAGCTTGCTGCTAGCAGCTCAGTTATGTTATGATGTTAGAGGCTATGCAAGGAATGCTTTAGTCCAGCGATATGCAGTTTTTATTGCGCCTTGCCTTCACCAGGAAGATCTTTAGCTTGAATCTGTGGCCTAGGTATTCACCTTGGTATTTCTTTTGGCACAAAGTGAAGGAGTATTTGAGAGAAAATGCACAATGTGTTTCTTATGTTGTTATGAACAACTTGTTACTCTTTCTCATTAAGCTTCAGCCACTGCAGAAATATATAAATAAGGGCTGACTTCCTGTAAGACGTGTCCAAAGCTGGGACGGAATAAAAGGAGACACTTGTAAATGATAGTGCTATCGTTTGAGAAAGGGTAAGTTGAGACTGACTTTCATGCGTATTCACAGACCAAGCATCATAAAGATACCAGCATGATCTTCATTGCGGGCTTAGAGCCGGTATTAGCTTTTGAGAGGTAAGAGGATTTTGAGGGCTCGTTGGTCTAGGGGTATGATTCTCGCTTTGGGTGCGAGAGGTCCCGGGTTCAAATCCCGGACGAGCCCTTTTCTTGGTACTCTTTTCAAGTTGTTTTGAAGTTTGCGTTTCAAAACCAACATCAATTTTTTCTTTGCAGTAGTGGATAATTCTTTGCTAGAGTCTCATGCTTCAGCCCTGCCCAGTCTGAGCTAATACCAAACATCTGGTCTTGCATGGCATGTACGAGCGTTCAGCTAGGGATGTCGGGCAGGTTGCATGAAAGAAATCTAAAGCCAGAGGCCCATGGAATAGCCAGTTCGGAGCAGTTTCATTACAGAAAAATCAACTGTAGGTATCTGTTTCTGTAGTGTAGTGGTTATCAAGTTCGCCTCACACGCGAAAGGTCCCCGGTTCGAAACCGGGCAGAAACAGTTGTTATATTGTGTTGGCTACAATGTTGATAGGTGCCGTTTTGCCATGGAATTGTCCAAGCCCTGAAGATTATTTCATGCAATCTCGTTCCAAGAAAGGGAATTCTCTCAAAACACTAAAGTAATCGGCGTGTGGATGTATCTGTTGGTTCTCAGACCTTGCTTTCAAAAGAGCCCTGCAATCGGTTCACTGCTCACCTAGAACAAGCATTAACATGGAGAATTGTTGGCACCAACAGGAATCTTATTTTAGTGGAGTGTTTCTGGCTTTGAGTGCAGAGGCCCTCGGCTCAATTCCAAGATGATCCTTCTCAAGGTGATGATACAAATGCATTGTCACCTTTACGTTTAATGTCAGAATCATTTATTTCCAGTTGGTGGTGTAAGAATGTTTGCAACAGTATGGCGATTTTTCCTAGCCATGCATGAATGAAAGCATATCACTCGCCTTTAGGTGTTTTTCTAATACATTGATATTTGCATCTTCCTTCCTAGCCTGCATGTTTGACTATCTTACAGGCTGCATGTAATAAGTATCACATCAGGGCCCTTCTTCTACTCAATTCACAACTGTTCTATCACGACATAGATAAGAAAGCTGCATCTGCTTTTGTTGTGTAGTGGTAATCAGGTTTACCTGACGTGTGAAAGCCCCATGCTTTGAAAGTACACAGTAACAAAGAAACCGATGACTTTTATAATAAGGTGTCATGTGTGTCTCTTACTTTGCACAAAAAGTGCCAGAGATGACTTCATTTGCAGTCACTTGAAAAGTAGGGATTCTCCAATAAATGGTAAATGGTTGAAACAAATCTGAAGAAATGCATGACATACCTGTGTGTGTGTGTGTATGCATGTATGTATATATAGGGAGAGAGAGAGCGTCAATATAAACAGACTTTATTTCAATCAAGCTGTCTTTTCTATCCTTCAGGAGCAGAATGTTCTGATCATCAGCGCTCCAGAATGTAGTGTTTTCTTGGCAAGCATCACATATTGTGATGTGTTAGCTAAAAGTTCCATATCCTAGAGACTGATATATTCCTCTGTACTTGTACCTTGGGGATTCATCAAAACCTGGCATCATAAGCAGCTTTCTACTGCCACAGACTGGACAGCGAAACAATTTAAAATATCCCAGAAAAAGAAAATAAGCATGCTTAATCAGAGCTTTCTGGACAGGAAGGACCTTTGAGCAAGTGAGGAATAAGCACTGCTTTTGTTAATTTGCATAGGCAGAATAGAGACTTCTGGGAAAAGGCCGAAATTACAGTCACAGAAAATGGCTGCATCTATAGAGAACGCTAAGAAGTGTTGGCAGCTTTTCCTCTGACCCTGACCACTTTTACAAGCAATCCTATGATAGTCAGCAGGACCCACCCTAAAAAGGAAGGGGCATCCACTTGGACCCTTTCCACCTTTTCTAAATCTCGCCTGATTGAGCACTGATTGAGCAGATAAGCACATGTCATTCTCATTTCAGAAAGGTATTGGTTAGCTTGCTGCTAGCAGCTCAGCTCAGTTATGTTATGATGTTAGAGGCTATGCAAGGAATGCTTTAGTCCAGCGATATGCAGTTTTTATTGCGCCTTGCCTTCACCAGGAAGATCTTTAGCTTGAATCTGTGGCCTAGGTATTCACCTTGGTATTTCTTTTGGCACAAAGTGAAGGAGTATTTGAGAGAAAATGCACAATGTGTTTCTTATGTTGTTATGAACAACTTGTTACTCTTTCTCATTAAGCTTCAGCCACTGCAGAAATATATAAATAAGGGCTGACTTCCTGTAAGACGTGTCCAAAGCTGGGACGGAATAAAAGGAGACACTTGTAAATGATAGTGCTATCGTTTGAGAAAGGGTAAGTTGAGACTGACTTTCATGCGTATTCACAGACCAAGCATCATAAAGATACCAGCATGATCTTCATTGCGGGCTTAGAGCCGGTATTAGCTTTTGAGAGGTAAGAGGATTTTGAGGGCTCGTTGGTCTAGGGGTATGATTCTCGCTTTGGGTGCGAGAGGTCCCGGGTTCAAATCCCGGACGAGCCCTTTTCTTGGTACTCTTTTCAAGTTGTTTTGAAGTTTGCGTTTCAAAACCAACATCAATTTTTTCTTTGCAGTAGTGGATAATTCTTTGCTAGAGTCTCATGCTTCAGCCCTGCCCAGTCTGAGCTAATACCAAACATCTGGTCTTGCATGGCATGTACGAGCGTTCAGCTAGGGATGTCGGGCAGGTTGCATGAAAGAAATCTAAAGCCAGAGGCCCATGGAATAGCCAGTTCGGAGCAGTTTCATTACAGAAAAATCAACTGTAGGTATCTGTTTCTGTAGTGTAGTGGTTATCACGTTCGCCTCACACGCGAAAGGTCCCCGGTTCGAAACCGGGCAGAAACAGTTGTTATATTGTGTTGGCTACAATGTTGATAGGTGCCGTTTTGCCATGGAATTGTCCAAGCCCTGAAGATTATTTCATGCAATCTCGTTCCAAGAAAGGGAATTCTCTCAAAACACTAAAGTAATCGGCGTGTGGATGTATCTGTTGGTTCTCAGACCTTGCTTTCAAAAGAGCCCTGCAATCGGTTCACTGCTCACCTAGAACAAGCATTAACATGGAGAATTGTTGGCACCAACAGGAATCTTATTTTAGTGGAGTGTTTCTGGCTTTGAGTGCAGAGGCCCTCGGCTCAATTCCAAGATGATCCTTCTCAAGGTGATGATACAAATGCATTGTCACCTTTACGTTTAATGTCAGAATCATTTATTTCCAGTTGGTGGTGTAAGAATGTTTGCAACAGTATGGCGATTTTTCCTAGCCATGCATGAATGAAAGCATATCACTCGCCTTTAGGTGTTTTTCTAATACATTGATATTTGCATCTTCCTTCCTAGCCTGCATGTTTGACTATCTTACAGGCTGCATGTAATAAGTATCACATCAGGGCCCTTCTTCTACTCAATTCACAACTGTTCTATCACGACATAGATAAGAAAGCTGCATCTGCTTTTGTTGTGTAGTGGTAATCAGGTTTACCTGACGTGTGAAAGCCCCATGCTTTGAAAGTACACAGTAACAAAGAAACCGATGACTTTTATAAAAAGGTGTCATGTGCGTCTCTTACTTTGCACAAAAAGTGCCAGAGATGACTTCATTTGCAGTCACTTGAAAAGTAGGGATTCTCCAATAAATGGTAAATGGTTGAAACAAATCTGAAGAAATGCATGACATACCTGTGTGTGTGTGTGTACGCATGTATGTATATATAGGGAGAGAGAGAGCGTCAATATAAACAGACTTTATTTCAATCAAGCTGTCTTTTCTATCCTTCAGGAGCAGAATGTTCTGATCATCAGCGCTCCAGAATGTAGTGTTTTCTTGGCAAGCATCACATATTGTGATGTGTTAGCTAAAAGTTCCATATCCTAGAGACTGATATATTCCTCTGTACTTGTACCTTGGGGATTCATCAAAACCTGGCATCATAAGCAGCTTTCTACTGCCACAGACTGGACAGCGAAACAATTTAAAATATCCCAGAAAAAGAAAATAAGCATGCTTAATCAGAGCTTTCTGGACAGGAAGGACCTTTGAGCAAGTGAGGAATAAGCACTGCTTTTGTTAATTTGCATAGGCAGAATAGAGACTTCTGGGAAAAGGCCGAAATTACAGTCACAGAAAATGGCTGCATCTATAGAGAACGCTAAGAAGTGTTGGCAGCTTTTCCTCTGACCCTGACCACTTTTACAAGCAATCCTATGATAGTCAGCAGGACCCACCCTAAAAAGGAAGGGGCATCCACTTGGACCCTTTCCACCTTTTCTAAATCTCGCCTGATTGAGCACTGATTGAGCAGATAAGCACATGTCATTCTCATTTCAGAAAGGTATTGGTTAGCTTGCTGCTAGCAGCTCAGTTATGTTATGATGTTAGAGGCTATGCAAGGAATGCTTTAGTCCAGCGATATGCAGTTTTTATTGCGCCTTGCATTCAGCAGGAAGATCTTTAGCTTGAATCTGTGGCCTAGGTATTCACCTTGGTATTTCTTTTGGCACAAAGTGAAGGAGTATTTGAGAGAAAATGCACAATGTGTTTCTTATGTTGTTATGAACAACTTGTTACTCTTTCTCATTAAGCTTCAGCCACTGCAGAATTATATAAATAAGGGCTGACTTCCTGTAAGACGTGTCCAAAGCTGGGACGGAATAAAAGGAGACACTTGTAAATGATAGTGCTATCGTTTGAGAAAGGGTAAGTTGAGACTGACTTTCATGCGTTTTCACAGACCAAGCATCATAAAGATACCAGCATGATCTTCATTGCGGGCTTAGAGCCGGTATTAGCTTTTGAGAGGTAAGAGGATTTTGAGGGCTCGTTGGTCTAGGGGTATGATTCTCGCTTTGGGTGCGAGAGGTCCCGGGTTCAAATCCCGGACGAGCCCTTTTCTTGGTACTCTTTTCAAGTTGTTTTGAAGTTTGCGTTTCAAAACCAACATCAATTTTTTCTTTGCAGTAGTGGATAATTCTTTGCTAGAGTCTCATGCTTCAGCCCTGCCCAGTCTGAGCTAATACCAAACATCTGGTCTTGCATGGCATGTACGAGCGTTCAGCTAGGGATGTCGGGCAGGTTGCATGAAAGAAATCTAAAGCCAGAGGCCCATGGAATAGCCAGTTCGGAGCAGTTTCATTACAGAAAAATCAACTGTAGGTATCTGTTTCTGTAGTGTAGTGGTTATCACGTTCGCCTCACACGCGAAAGGTCCCCGGTTCGAAACCGGGCAGAAACAGTTGTTATATTGTGTTGGCTACAATGTTGATAGGTGCCGTTTTGCCATGGAATTGTCCAAGCCCTGAAGATTATTTCATGCAATCTCGTTCCAAGAAAGGGAATTCTCTCAAAACACTAAAGTAATCGGCGTGTGGATGTATCTGTTGGTTCTCAGACCTTGCTTTCAAAAGAGCCCTGCAATCGGTTCACTGCTCACCTAGAACAAGCATTAACATGGAGAATTGTTGGCACCAACAGGAATCTTATTTTAGTGGAGTGTTTCTGGCTTTGAGTGCAGAGGCCCTCGGCTCAATTCCAAGATGATCCTTCTCAAGGTGATGATACAAATGCATTGTCACCTTTACGTTTAATGTCAGAATCATTTATTTCCAGTTGGTGGTGTAAGAATGTTTGCAACAGTATGGCGATTTTTCCTAGCCATGCATGAATGAAAGCATATCACTCGCCTTTAGGTGTTTTTCTAATACATTGATATTTGCATCTTCCTTCCTAGCCTGCATGTTTGACTATCTTACAGGCTGCATGTAATAAGTATCACATCAGGGCCCTTCTTCTACTCAATTCACAACTGTTCTATCACGACATAGATAAGAAAGCTGCATCTGCTTTTGTTGTGTAGTGGTAATCAGGTTTACCTGACGTGTGAAAGCCCCATGCTTTGAAAGTACACAGTAACAAAGAAACCGATGACTTTTATAAAAAGGTGTCATGTGCGTCTCTTACTTTGCACAAAAAGTGCCAGAGATGACTTCATTTGCAGTCACTTGAAAAGTAGGGATTCTCCAATAAATGGTAAATGGTTGAAACAAATCTGAAGAAATGCATGACATACCTGTGTGTGTGTGTGTACGCATGTATGTATATATAGGGAGAGAGAGAGCGTCAATATAAACAGACTTTATTTCAATCAAGCTGTCTTTTCTATCCTTCAGGAGCAGAATGTTCTGATCATCAGCGCTCCAGAATGTAGTGTTTTCTTGGCAAGCATCACATATTGTGATGTGTTAGCTAAAAGTTCCATATCCTAGAGACTGATATATTCCTCTGTACTTGTACCTTGGGGATTCATCAAAACCTGGCATCATAAGCAGCTTTCTACTGCCACAGACTGGACAGCGAAACAATTTAAAATATCCCAGAAAAAGAAAATAAGCATGCTTAATCAGAGCTTTCTGGACAGGAAGGACCTTTGAGCAAGTGAGGAATAAGCACTGCTTTTGTTAATTTGCATAGGCAGAATAGAGACTTCTGGGAAAAGGCCGAAATTACAGTCACAGAAAATGGCTGCATCTATAGAGAACGCTAAGAAGTGTTGGCAGCTTTTCCTCTGACCCTGACCACTTTTACAAGCAATCCTATGATAGTCAGCAGGACCCACCCTAAAAAGGAAGGGGCATCCACTTGGACCCTTTCCACCTTTTCTAAATCTCGCCTGATTGAGCACTGATTGAGCAGATAAGCA
Organism: Triturus cristatus; assembly: GCF_964204655.1. Classification (NCBI taxonomy): domain Eukaryota; kingdom Metazoa; phylum Chordata; class Amphibia; order Caudata; family Salamandridae; genus Triturus; species Triturus cristatus. Next base: position 737,860,199 of record NC_140591.1, on the reverse strand, counting down.
CATGTCATTCTCATTTCAGAAAGGTATTGGTTAGCTTGCTGCTAGCAGCTCAGTTATGTTATGATGTTAGAGGCTATGCAAGGAATGCTTTAGTCCAGCGATATGCAGTTTTTATTGCGCCTTGCCTTCACCAGGAAGATCTTTAGCTTGAATCTGTGGCCTAGGTATTCACCTTGGTATTTCTTTTGGCACAAAGTGAAGGAGTATTTGAGAGAAAATGCACAATGTGTTTCTTATGTTGTTATGAACAACTTGTTACTCTTTCTCATTAAGCTTCAGCCACTGCAGAAATATATAAATAAGGGCTGACTTCCTGTAAGACGTGTCCAAAGCTGGGACGGAATAAAAGGAGACACTTGTAAATGATAGTGCTATCGTTTGAGAAAGGGTAAGTTGAGACTGACTTTCATGCGTATTCACAGACCAAGCATCATAAAGATACCAGCATGATCTTCATTGCGGGCTTAGAGCCGGTATTAGCTTTTGAGAGGTAAGAGGATTTTGAGGGCTCGTTGGTCTAGGGGTATGATTCTCGCTTTGGGTGCGAGAGGTCCCGGGTTCAAATCCCGGACGAGCCCTTTTCTTGGTACTCTTTTCAAGTTGTTTTGAAGTTTGCGTTTCAAAACCAACATCAATTTTTTCTTTGCAGTAGTGGATAATTCTTTGCTAGAGTCTCATGCTTCAGCCCTGCCCAGTCTGAGCTAATACCAAACATCTGGTCTTGCATGGCATGTACGAGCGTTCAGCTAGGGATGTCGGGCAGGTTGCATGAAAGAAATCTAAAGCCAGAGGCCCATGGAATAGCCAGTTCGGAGCAGTTTCATTACAGAAAAATCAACTGTAGGTATCTGTTTCTGTAGTGTAGTGGTTATCTAGTTCGCCTCACACGCGAAAGGTCCCCGGTTCGAAACCGGGCAGAAACAGTTGTTATATTGTGTTGGCTACAATGTTGATAGGTGCCGTTTTGCCATGGAATTGTCCAAGCCCTGAAGATTATTTCATGCAATCTCGTTCCAAGAAAGGGAATTCTCTCAAAACACTAAAGTAATCGGCGTGTGGATGTATCTGTTGGTTCTCAGACCTTGCTTTCAAAAGAGCCCTGCAATCGGTTCACTGCTCACCTAGAACAAGCATTAACATGGAGAATTGTTGGCACCAACAGGAATCTTATTTTAGTGGAGTGTTTCTGGCTTTGAGTGCAGAGGCCCTCGGCTCAATTCCAAGATGATCCTTCTCAAGGTGATGATACAAATGCATTGTCACCTTTACGTTTAATGTCAGAATCATTTATTTCCAGTTGGTGGTGTAAGAATGTTTGCAACAGTATGGCGATTTTTCCTAGCCATGCATGAATGAAAGCATATCACTCGCCTTTAGGTGTTTTTCTAATACATTGATATTTGCATCTTCCTTCCTAGCCTGCATGTTTGACTATCTTACAGGCTGCATGTAATAAGTATCACATCAGGGCCCTTCTTCTACTCAATTCACAACTGTTCTATCACGACATAGATAAGAAAGCTGCATCTGCTTTTGTTGTGTAGTGGTAATCAGGTTTACCTGACGTGTGAAAGCCCCATGCTTTGAAAGTACACAGTAACAAAGAAACCGATGACTTTTATAATAAGGTGTCATGTGTGTCTCTTACTTTGCACAAAAAGTGCCAGAGATGACTTCATTTGCAGTCACTTGAAAAGTAGGGATTCTCCAATAAATGGTAAATGGTTGAAACAAATCTGAAGAAATGCATGACATACCTGTGTGTGTGTGTGTATGCATGTATGTATATATAGGGAGAGAGAGAGCGTCAATATAAACAGACTTTATTTCAATCAAGCTGTCTTTTCTATCCTTCAGGAGCAGAATGTTCTGATCATCAGCGCTCCAGAATGTAGTGTTTTCTTGGCAAGCATCACATATTGTGATGTGTTAGCTAAAAGTTCCATATCCTAGAGACTGATATATTCCTCTGTACTTGTACCTTGGGGATTCATCAAAACCTGGCATCATAAGCAGCTTTCTACTGCCACAGACTGGACAGCGAAACAATTTAAAATATCCCAGAAAAAGAAAATAAGCATGCTTAATCAGAGCTTTCTGGACAGGAAGGACCTTTGAGCAAGTGAGGAATAAGCACTGCTTTTGTTAATTTGCATAGGCAGAATAGAGACTTCTGGGAAAAGGCCGAAATTACAGTCACAGAAAATGGCTGCATCTATAGAGAACGCTAAGAAGTGTTGGCAGCTTTTCCTCTGACCCTGACCACTTTTACAAGCAATCCTATGATAGTCAGCAGGACCCACCCTAAAAAGGAAGGGGCATCCACTTGGACCCTTTCCACCTTTTCTAAATCTCGCCTGATTGAGCACTGATTGAGCAGATAAGCACATGTCATTCTCATTTCAGAAAGGTATTGGTTAGCTTGCTGCTAGCAGCTCAGCTCAGCTCAGTTATGTTATGATGTTAGAGGCTATGCAAGGAATGCTTTAGTCCAGCGATATGCAGTTTTTATTGCGCCTTGCCTTCACCAGGAAGATCTTTAGCTTGAATCTGTGGCCTAGGTATTCACCTTGGTATTTCTTTTGGCACAAAGTGAAGGAGTATTTGAGAGAAAATGCACAATGTGTTTCTTATGTTGTTATGAACAACTTGTTACTCTTTCTCATTAAGCTTCAGCCACTGCAGAAATATATAAATAAGGGCTGACTTCCTGTAAGACGTGTCCAAAGCTGGGACGGAATAAAAGGAGACACTTGTAAATGATAGTGCTATCGTTTGAGAAAGGGTAAGTTGAGACTGACTTTCATGCGTATTCACAGACCAAGCATCATAAAGATACCAGCATGATCTTCATTGCGGGCTTAGAGCCGGTATTAGCTTTTGAGAGGTAAGAGGATTTTGAGGGCTCGTTGGTCTAGGGGTATGATTCTCGCTTTGGGTGCGAGAGGTCCCGGGTTCAAATCCCGGACGAGCCCTTTTCTTGGTACTCTTTTCAAGTTGTTTTGAAGTTTGCGTTTCAAAACCAACATCAATTTTTTCTTTGCAGTAGTGGATAATTCTTTGCTAGAGTCTCATGCTTCAGCCCTGCCCAGTCTGAGCTAATACCAAACATCTGGTCTTGCATGGCATGTACGAGCGTTCAGCTAGGGATGTCGGGCAGGTTGCATGAAAGAAATCTAAAGCCAGAGGCCCATGGAATAGCCAGTTCGGAGCAGTTTCATTACAGAAAAATCAACTGTAGGTATCTGTTTCTGTAGTGTAGTGGTTATCACGTTCGCCTCACACGCGAAAGGTCCCCGGTTCGAAACCGGGCAGAAACAGTTGTTATATTGTGTTGGCTACAATGTTGATAGGTGCCGTTTTGCCATGGAATTGTCCAAGCCCTGAAGATTATTTCATGCAATCTCGTTCCAAGAAAGGGAATTCTCTCAAAACACTAAAGTAATCGGCGTGTGGATGTATCTGTTGGTTCTCAGACCTTGCTTTCAAAAGAGCCCTGCAATCGGTTCACTGCTCACCTAGAACAAGCATTAACATGGAGAATTGTTGGCACCAACAGGAATCTTATTTTAGTGGAGTGTTTCTGGCTTTGAGTGCAGAGGCCCTCGGCTCAATTCCAAGATGATCCTTCTCAAGGTGATGATACAAATGCATTGTCACCTTTACGTTTAATGTCAGAATCATTTATTTCCAGTTGGTGGTGTAAGAATGTTTGCAACAGTATGGCGATTTTTCCTAGCCATGCATGAATGAAAGCATATCACTCGCCTTTAGGTGTTTTTCTAATACATTGATATTTGCATCTTCCTTCCTAGCCTGCATGTTTGACTATCTTACAGGCTGCATGTAATAAGTATCACATCAGGGCCCTTCTTCTACTCAATTCACAACTGTTCTATCACGACATAGATAAGAAAGCTGCATCTGCTTTTGTTGTGTAGTGGTAATCAGGTTTACCTGACGTGTGAAAGCCCCATGCTTTGAAAGTACACAGTAACAAAGAAACCGATGACTTTTATAAAAAGGTGTCATGTGCGTCTCTTACTTTGCACAAAAAGTGCCAGAGATGACTTCATTTGCAGTCACTTGAAAAGTAGGGATTCTCCAATAAATGGTAAATGGTTGAAACAAATCTGAAGAAATGCATGACATACCTGTGTGTGTGTGTGTACGCATGTATGTATATATAGGGAGAGAGAGAGCGTCAATATAAACAGACTTTATTTCAATCAAGCTGTCTTTTCTATCCTTCAGGAGCAGAATGTTCTGATCATCAGCGCTCCAGAATGTAGTGTTTTCTTGGCAAGCATCACATATTGTGATGTGTTAGCTAAAAGTTCCATATCCTAGAGACTGATATATTCCTCTGTACTTGTACCTTGGGGATTCATCAAAACCTGGCATCATAAGCAGCTTTCTACTGCCACAGACTGGACAGCGAAACAATTTAAAATATCCCAGAAAAAGAAAATAAGCATGCTTAATCAGAGCTTTCTGGACAGGAAGGACCTTTGAGCAAGTGAGGAATAAGCACTGCTTTTGTTAATTTGCATAGGCAGAATAGAGACTTCTGGGAAAAGGCCGAAATTACAGTCACAGAAAATGGCTGCATCTATAGAGAACGCTAAGAAGTGTTGGCAGCTTTTCCTCTGACCCTGACCACTTTTACAAGCAATCCTATGATAGTCAGCAGGACCCACCCTAAAAAGGAAGGGGCATCCACTTGGACCCTTTCCACCTTTTCTAAATCTCGCCTGATTGAGCACTGATTGAGCAGATAAGCACATGTCATTCTCATTTCAGAAAGGTATTGGTTAGCTTGCTGCTAGCAGCTCAGTTATGTTATGATGTTAGAGGCTATGCAAGGAATGCTTTAGTCCAGCGATATGCAGTTTTTATTGCGCCTTGCATTCAGCAGGAAGATCTTTAGCTTGAATCTGTGGCCTAGGTATTCACCTTGGTATTTCTTTTGGCACAAAGTGAAGGAGTATTTGAGAGAAAATGCACAATGTGTTTCTTATGTTGTTATGAACAACTTGTTACTCTTTCTCATTAAGCTTCAGCCACTGCAGAAATATATAAATAAGGGCTGACTTCCTGTAAGACGTGTCCAAAGCTGGGACGGAATAAAAGGAGACACTTGTAAATGATAGTGCTATCGTTTGAGAAAGGGTAAGTTGAGACTGACTTTCATGCGTTTTCACAGACCAAGCATCATAAAGATACCAGCATGATCTTCATTGCGGGCTTAGAGCCGGTATTAGCTTTTGAGAGGTAAGAGGATTTTGAGGGCTAGTTGGTCTAGGGGTATGATTCTCGCTTTGGGTGCGAGAGGTCCCGGGTTCAAATCCCGGACGAGCCCTTTTCTTGGTACTCTTTTCAAGTTGTTTTGAAGTTTGCGTTTCAAAACCAACATCAATTTTTTCTTTGCAGTAGTGGATAATTCTTTGCTAGAGTCTCATGCTTCAGCCCTGCCCAGTCTGAGCTAATACCAAACATCTGGTCTTGCATGGCATGTACGAGCGTTCAGCTAGGGATGTCGGGCAGGTTGCATGAAAGAAATCTAAAGCCAGAGGCCCATGGAATAGCCAGTTCGGAGCAGTTTCATTACAGAAAAATCAACTGTAGGTATCTGTTTCTGTAGTGTAGTGGTTATCAAGTTCGCCTCACACGCGAAAGGTCCCCGGTTCGAAACCGGGCAGAAACAGTTGTTATATTGTGTTGGCTACAATGTTGATAGGTGCCGTTTTGCCATGGAATTGTCCAAGCCCTGAAGATTATTTCATGCAATCTCGTTCCAAGAAAGGGAATTCTCTCAAAACACTAAAGTAATCGGCGTGTGGATGTATCTGTTGGTTCTCAGACCTTGCTTTCAAAAGAGCCCTGCAATCGGTTCACTGCTCACCTAGAACAAGCATTAACATGGAGAATTGTTGGCACCAACAGGAATCTTATTTTAGTGGAGTGTTTCTGGCTTTGAGTGCAGAGGCCCTCGGCTCAATTCCAAGATGATCCTTCTCAAGGTGATGATACAAATGCATTGTCACCTTTACGTTTAATGTCAGAATCATTTATTTCCAGTTGGTGGTGTAAGAATGTTTGCAACAGTATGGCGATTTTTCCTAGCCATGCATGAATGAAAGCATATCACTCGCCTTTAGGTGTTTTTCTAATACATTGATATTTGCATCTTCCTTCCTAGCCTGCATGTTTGACTATCTTACAGGCTGCATGTAATAAGTATCACATCAGGGCCCTTCTTCTACTCAATTCACAACTGTTCTATCACGACATAGATAAGAAAGCTGCATCTGCTTTTGTTGTGTAGTGGTAATCAGGTTTACCTGACGTGTGAAAGCCCCATGCTTTGAAAGTACACAGTAACAAAGAAACCGATGACTTTTATAATAAGGTGTCATGTGTGTCTCTTACTTTGCACAAAAAGTGCCAGAGATGACTTCATTTGCAGTCACTTGAAAAGTAGGGATTCTCCAATAAATGGTAAATGGTTGAAACAAATCTGAAGAAATGCATGACATACCTGTGTGTGTGTGTGTATGCATGTATGTATATATAGGGAGAGAGAGAGCGTCAATATAAACAGACTTTATTTCAATCAAGCTGTCTTTTCTATCCTTCAGGAGCAGAATGTTCTGATCATCAGCGCTCCAGAATGTAGTGTTTTCTTGGCAAGCATCACATATTGTGATGTGTTAGCTAAAAGTTCCATATCCTAGAGACTGATATATTCCTCTGTACTTGTACCTTGGGGATTCATCAAAACCGGGCATCATAAGCAGCTTTCTACTGCCACAGACTGGACAGCGAAACAATTTAAAATATCCCAGAAAAAGAAAATAAGCATGCTTAATCAGAGCTTTCTGGACAGGAAGGACATTTGAGCAAGTGAGGAATAAGCACTGCTTTTGTTAATTTGCATAGGCAGAATAGAGACTTCTGGGAAAAGGCCGAAATTACAGTCACAGAAAATGGCTGCATCTATAGAGAACGCTAAGAAGTGTTGGCAGCTTTTCCTCTGACCCTGGCCACTTTTACAAGCAATCCTATGATAGTCAGCAGGACCCACCCTAAAAAGGAAGGGGCATCCACTTGGACCCTTTCCACCTTTTCTAAATCTCACCTGATTGAGCACTGATTGAGCAGATAAGCACATGTCATTCTCATTTCAGAAAGGTATTGGTTAGCTTGCTGCTAGCAGCTCAGTTATGTTATGATGTTAGAGGCTATGCAAGGAATGCTTTAGTCCAGCGATATGCAGTTTTTATTGCGCCTTGCATTCAGCAGGAAGATCTTTAGCTTGAATCTGTGGCCTAGGTATTCACCTTGGTATTTCTTTTGGCACAAAGTGAAGGAGTATTTAAGAGAAAATGCACAATGTGTTTCTTATGTTGTTATGAACAACTTGTTACTCTTTCTCATTAAGCTTCAGCCACTGAAGAAATATATAAATAAGGGCTGACTTCCTGTAAGACGTGTCCAAAGCTGGGACGGAATAAAAGGAGACACTTGTAAATGATAGTGCTATCGTTTGAGAAAGGGTAAGTTGAGACTGACTTTCATGCGTATTCACAGACCAAGCATCATAAAGATACCAGCATGATCTTCATTGCGGGCTTAGAGCCGGTATTAGCTTTTGAGAGGTAAGAGGATTTTGAGGGCTCGTTGGTCTAGGGGTATGATTCTCGCTTTGGGTGCGAGAGGTCCCGGGTTCAAATCCCGGACGAGCCCTTTTCTTGGTACTCTTTTCAAGTTGTTTTGAAGTTTGCGTTTCAAAACCAACATCAATTTTTTCTTTGCAGTAGTGGATAATTCTTTGCTAGAGTCTCATGCTTCAGCCCTGCCCAGTCTGAGCTAATACCAAACATCTGGTCTTGCATGGCATGTACGAGCGTTCAGCTAGGGATGTCGGGCAGGTTGCATGAAAGAAATCTAAAGCCAGAGGCCCATGGAATAGCCAGTTCGGAGCAGTTTCATTACAGAAAAATCAACTGTCGGTATCTGTTTCTGTAGTGTAGTGGTTATCACGTTCGCCTCACACGCGAAAGGTCCCCGGTTCGAAACCGGGCAGAAACAGTTGTTATATTGTGTTGGCTACAATGTTGATAGGTGCCGTTTTGCCATGGAATTGTCCAAGCCCTGAAGATTATTTCATGCAATCTCGTTCCAAGAAAGGGAATTCTCTCAAAACACTAAAGTAATCGGCGTGTGGATGTAACTGTTGGTTCTCAGACCTTGCTTTCAAAAGAGCCCTGCAATCGGTTCACTGCTCACCTAGAACAAGCATTAACATGGAGAATTGTTGGCACCAACAGGAATCTTATTTTAGTGGAGTGTTTCTGGCTTTGAGTGCAGAGGCCCTCGGCTCAATTCCAAGATGATCCTTCTCAAGGTGATGATACAAATGCATTGTCACCTTTACGTTTAATGTCAGAATCATTTATTTCCAGTTGGTGGTGTAAGAATGTTTGCAACAGTATGGCGATTTTTCCTAGCCATGCATGAATGAAAGCATATCACTCGCCTTTAGGTGTTTTTCTAATACATTGATATTTGCATCTTCCTTCCTAGCCTGCATGTTTGACTATCTTACAGGCTGCATGTAATAAGTATCACATCAGGGCCCTTCTTCTACTCAATTCACAACTGTTCTATCACGACATAGATAAGAAAGCTGCATCTGCTTTTGTTGTGTAGTGGTAATCAGGTTTACCTGACGTGTGAAAGCCCCATGCTTTGAAAGTACACAGTAACAAAGAAACCGATGACTTTTATAAAAAGGTGTCATGTGCGTCTCTTACTTTGCACAAAAAGTGCCAGAGATGACTTCATTTGCAGTCACTTGAAAAGTAGGGATTCTCCAATAAATGGTAAATGGTTGAAACAAATCTGAAGAAATGCATGACATACCTGTGTGTGTGTGTGTACGCATGTATGTATATATAGGGAGAGAGAGAGCGTCAATATAAACAGACTTTATTTCAATCAAGCTGTCTTTTCTATCCTTCAGGAGCAGAATGTTCTGATCATCAGCGCTCCAGAATGTAGTGTTTTCTTGGCAAGCATCACATATTGTGATGTGTTAGCTAAAAGTTCCATATCCTAGAGACTGATATATTCCTCTGTACTTGTACCTTGGGGATTCATCAAAACCTGGCATCATAAGCAGCTTTCTACTGCCACAGACTGGACAGCGAAACAATTTAAAATATCCCAGAAAAAGAAAACAAGCATGCTTAATCAGAGCTTTCTGGACAGGAAGGACCTTTGAGCAAGTGAGGAATAAGCACTGCTTTTGTTAATTTGCATAGGCAGAATAGAGACTTCTGGGAAAAGGCCGAAATTACAGTCACAGAAAATGGCTGCATCTATAGAGAACGCTAAGAAGTGTTGGCAGCTTTTCCTCTGACCCTGACCACTTTTACAAGCAATCCTATGATAGTCAGCAGGACCCACCCTAAAAAGGAAGGGGCATCCACTTGGACCCTTTCCACCTTTTCTAAATCTCGCCTGATTGAGCACTGATTGAGCAGATAAGCACATGTCATTCTCATTTCAGAAAGGTATTGGTTAGCTTGCTGCTAGCAGCTCAGTTATGTTATGATGTTAGAGGCTATGCAAGGAATGCTTTAGTCCAGCGATATGCAGTTTTTATTGCGCCTTGCCTTCACCAGGAAGATCTTTAGCTTGAATCTGTGGCCTAGGTATTCACCTTGGTATTCCTTTTGGCACAAAGTGAAGGAGTATTTGAGAGAAAATGCACAATGTGTTTCTTATGTTGTTATGAACAACTTGTTACTCTTTCTCATTAAGCTTCAGCCACTGCAGAAATATATAAATAAGGGCTGACTTCCTGTAAGACGTGTCCAAAGCTGGGACGGAATAAAAGGAGACACTTGTAAATGATAGTGCTATCGTTTGAGAAAGGGTAAGTTGAGACTGACTTTCATGCGTATTCACAGACCAAGCATCATAAAGATACCAGCATGATCTTCATTGCGGGCTTAGAGCCGGTATTAGCTTTTGAAAGGTAAGAGGATTTTGAGGGCTCGTTGGTCTAGGGGTATGATTCTCGCTTTGGGTGCGAGAGGTCCCGGGTTCAAATCCCGGACGAGCCCTTTTCTTGGTACTCTTTTCAAGTTGTTTTGAAGTTTGCGTTTCAAAACCAACATCAATTTTTTCTTTGCAGTAGTGGATAATTCTTTGCTAGAGTCTCATGCTTCAGCCCTGCCCAGTCTGAGCTAATACCAAACATCTGGTCTTGCATGGCATGTACGAGCGTTCAGCTAGGGATGTCGGGCAGGTTGCATGAAAGAAATCTAAAGCCAGAGGCCCATGGAATAGCCAGTTCGGAGCAGTTTCATTACAGAAAAATCAACTGTAGGTATCTGTTTCTGTAGTGTAGTGGTTATCAAGTTCGCCTCACACGCGAAAGGTCCCCGGTTCGAAACCGGGCAGAAACAGTTGTTATATTGTGTTGGCTACAATGTTGATAGGTGCCGTTTTGCCATGGAATTGTCCAAGCCCTGAAGATTATTTCATGCAATCTCGTTCCAAGAAAGGGAATTCTCTCAAAACACTAAAGTAATCGGCGTGTGGATGTATCTGTTGGTTCTCAGACCTTGCTTTCAAAAGAGCCCTGCAATCGGTTCACTGCTCACCTAGAACAAGCATTAACATGGAGAATTGTTGGCACCAACAGGAATCTTATTTTAGTGGAGTGTTTCTGGCTTTGAGTGCAGAGGCCCTCGGCTCAATTCCAAGATGATCCTTCTCAAGGTGATGATACAAATGCATTGTCACCTTTACGTTTAATGTCAGAATCATTTATTTCCAGTTGGTGGTGTAAGAATGTTTGCAACAGTATGGCGATTTTTCCTAGCCATGCATGAATGAAAGCATATCACTCGCCTTTAGGTGTTTTTCTAATACATTGATATTTGCATCTTCCTTCCTAGCCTGCATGTTTGACTATCTTACAGGCTGCATGTAATAAGTATCACATCAGGGCCCTTCTTCTACTCAATTCACAACTGTTCTATCACGACATAGATAAGAAAGCTGCATCTGCTTTTGTTGTGTAGTGGTAATCAGGTTTACCTGACGTGTGAAAGCCCCATGCTTTGAAAGTACACAGTAACAAAGAAACCGATGACTTTTATAATAAGGTGTCATGTGTGTCTCTTACTTTGCACAAAAAGTGCCAGAGATGACTTCATTTGCAGTCACTTGAAAAGTAGGGATTCTCCAATAAATGGTAAATGGTTGAAACAAATCTGAAGAAATGCATGACATACCTGTGTGTGTGTGTGTATGCATGTATGTATATATAGGGAGAGAGAGAGCGTCAATATAAACAGACTTTATTTCAATCAAGCTGTCTTTTCTATCCTTCAGGAGCAGAATGTTCTGATCATCAGCGCTCCAGAATGTAGTGTTTTCTTGGCAAGCATCACATATTGTGATGTGTTAGCTAAAAGTTCCATATCCTAGAGACTGATATATTCCTCTGTACTTGTACCTTGGGGATTCATCAAAACCGGGCATCATAAGCAGCTTTCTACTGCCACAGACTGGACAGCGAAACAATTTAAAATATCCCAGAAAAAGAAAATAAGCATGCTTAATCAGAGCTTTCTGGACAGGAAGGACATTTGAGCAAGTGAGGAATAAGCACTGCTTTTGTTAATTTGCATAGGCAGAATAGAGACTTCTGGGAAAAGGCCGAAATTACAGTCACAGAAAATGGCTGCATCTATAGAGAACGCTAAGAAGTGTTGGCAGCTTTTCCTCTGACCCTGGCCACTTTTACAAGCAATCCTATGATAGTCAGCAGGACCCACCCTAAAAAGGAAGGGGCATCCACTTGGACCCTTTCCACCTTTTCTAAATCTCGCCTGATCGAGCACTGATTGAGCAGATAAGCACATGTCATTCTCATTTCAGAAAGGTATTGGTTAGCTTGCTGCTAGCAGCTCAGTTATGTTATGATGTTAGAGGCTATGCAAGGAATGCTTTAGTCCAGCGATATGCAGTTTTTATTGCGCCTTGCATTCAGCAGGAAGATCTTTAGCTTGAATCTGTGGCCTAGGTATTCACCTTGGTATTTCTTTTGGCACAAAGTGAAGGAGTATTTAAGAGAAAATGCACAATGTGGTTGTTATGAACAACTTGTTACTCTTTCTCATTAAGCTTCAGCCACTGAAGAAATATATAAATAAGGGCTGACTTCCTGTAAGACGTGTCCAAAGCTGGGACGGAATAAAAGGAGACACTTGTAAATGATAGTGCTATCGTTTGAGAAAGGGTAAGTTGAGACTGACTTTCATGCGTATTCACAGACCAAGCATCATAAAGATACCAGCATGATCTTCATTGCGGGCTTAGAGCCGGTATTAGCTTTTGAGAGGTAAGAGGATTTTGAGGGCTCGTTGGTCTAGGGGTATGATTCTCGCTTTGGGTGCGAGAGGTCCCGGGTTCAAATCCCGGACGAGCCCTTTTCTTGGTACTCTTTTCAAGTTGTTTTGAAGTTTGCGTTTCAAAACCAACATCAATTTTTTCTTTGCAGTAGTGGATAATTCTTTGCTAGAGTCTCATGCTTCAGCCCTGCCCAGTCTGAGCTAATACCAAACATCTGGTCTTGCATGGCATGTACGAGCGTTCAGCTAGGGATGTCGGGCAGGTTGCATGAAAGAAATCTAAAGCCAGAGGCCCATGGAATAGCCAGTTCGGAGCAGTTTCATTACAGAAAAATCAACTGTAGGTATCTGTTTCTGTAGTGTAGTGGTTATCACGTTCGCCTCACACGCGAAAGGTCCCCGGTTCGAAACCGGGCAGAAACAGTTGTTATATTGTGTTGGCTACAATGTTGATAGGTGCCGTTTTGCCATGGAATTGTCCAAGCCCTGAAGATTATTTCATGCAATCTCGTTCCAAGAAAGGGAATTCTCTCAAAACACTAAAGTAATCGGCGTGTGGATGTATCTGTTGGTTCTCAGACCTTGCTTTCAAAAGAGCCCTGCAATCGGTTCACTGCTCACCTAGAACAAGCATTAACATGGAGAATTGTTGGCACCAACAGGAATCTTATTTTAGTGGAGTGTTTCTGGCTTTGAGTGCAGAGGCCCTCGGCTCAATTCCAAGATGATCCTTCTCAAGGTGATGATACAAATGCATTGTCACCTTTACGTTTAATGTCAGAATCATTTATTTCCAGTTGGTGGTGTAAGAATGTTTGCAACAGTATGGCGATTTTTCCTAGCCATGCATGAATGAAAGCATATCACTCGCCTTTAGGTGTTTTTCTAATACATTGATATTTGCATCTTCCTTCCTAGCCTGCATGTTTGACTATCTTACAGGCTGCATGTAATAAGTATCACATCAGGGCCCTTCTTCTACTCAATTCACAACTGTTCTATCACGACATAGATAAGAAAGCTGCATCTGCTTTTGTTGTGTAGTGGTAATCAGGTTTACCTGACGTGTGAAAGCCCCATGCTTTGAAAGTACACAGTAACAAAGAAACCGATGACTTTTATAAAAAGGTGTCATGTGCGTCTCTTACTTTGCACAAAAAGTGCCAGAGATGACTTCATTTGCAGTCACTTGAAAAGTAGGGATTCTCCAATAAATGGTAAATGGTTGAAACAAATCTGAAGAAATGCATGACATACCTGTGTGTGTGTGTGTACGCATGTATGTATATATAGGGAGAGAGAGAGCGTCAATATAAACAGACTTTATTTCAATCAAGCTGTCTTTTCTATCCTTCAGGAGCAGAATGTTCTGATCATCAGCGCTCCAGAATGTAGTGTTTTCTTGGCAAGCATCACATATTGTGATGTGTTAGCTAAAAGTTCCATATCCTAGAGACTGATATATTCCTCTGTACTTGTACCTTGGGGATTCATCAAAACCTGGCATCATAAGCAGCTTTCTACTGCCACAGACTGGACAGCGAAACAATTTAAAATATCCCAGAAAAAGAAAATAAGCATGCTTAATCAGAGCTTTCTGGACAGGAAGGACCTTTGAGCAAGTGAGGAATAAGCACTGCTTTTGTTAATTTGCATAGGCAGAATAGAGACTTCTGGGAAAAGGCCGAAATTACAGTCACAGAAAATGGCTGCATCTATAGAGAACGCTAAGAAGTGTTGGCAGCTTTTCCTCTGACCCTGACCACTTTTACAAGCAATCCTATGATAGTCAGCAGGACCCACCCTAAAAAGGAAGGGGCATCCACTTGGACCCTTTCCACCTTTTCTAAATCTCGCCTGATTGAGCACTGATTGAGCAGATAAGCACATGTCATTCTCATTTCAGAAAGGTATTGGTTAGCTTGCTGCTAGCAGCTCAGTTATGTTATGATGTTAGAGGCTATGCAAGGAATGCTTTAGTCCAGCGATATGCAGTTTTTATTGCGCCTTGCATTCAGCAGGAAGATCTTTAGCTTGAATCTGTGGCCTAGGTATTCACCTTGGTATTTCTTTTGGCACAAAGTGAAGGAGTATTTAAGAGAAAATGCACAATGTGTTTCTTATGTTGTTATGAACAACTTGTTACTCTTTCTCATTAAGCTTCAGCCACTGAAGAAATATATAAATAAGGGCTGACTTCCTGTAAGACGTGTCCAAAGCTGGGACGGAATAAAAGGAGACACTTGTAAATGATAGTGCTATCGTTTGAGAAAGGGTAAGTTGAGACTGACTTTCATGCGTATTCACAGACCAAGCATCATAAAGATACCAGCATGATCTTCATTGCGGGCTTAGAGCCGGTATTAGCTTTTGAGAGGTAAGAGGATTTTGAGGGCTCGTTGGTCTAGGGGTATGATTCTCGCTTTGGGTGCGAGAGGTCCCGGGTTCAAATCCCGGACGAGCCCTTTTCTTGGTACTCTTTTCAAGTTGTTTTGAAGTTTGCGTTTCAAAACCAACATCAATTTTTTCTTTGCAGTAGTGGATAATTCTTTGCTAGAGTCTCATGCTTCAGCCCTGCCCAGTCTGAGCTAATACCAAACATCTGGTCTTGCATGGCATGTACGAGCGTTCAGCTAGGGATGTCGGGCAGGTTGCATGAAAGAAATCTAAAGCCAGAGGCCCATGGAATAGCCAGTTCGGAGCAGTTTCATTACAGAAAAATCAACTGTAGGTATCTGTTTCTGTAGTGTAGTGGTTATCACGTTCGCCTCACACGCGAAAGGTCCCCGGTTCGAAACCGGGCAGAAACAGTTGTTATATTGTGTTGGCTACAATGTTGATAGGTGCCGTTTTGCCATGGAATTGTCCAAGCCCTGAAGATTATTTCATGCAATCTCGTTCCAAGAAAGGGAATTCTCTCAAAACACTAAAGTAATCGGCGTGTGGATGTATCTGTTGGTTCTCAGACCTTGCTTTCAAAAGAGCCCTGCAATCGGTTCACTGCTCACCTAGAACAAGCATTAACATGGAGAATTGTTGGCACCAACAGGAATCTTATTTTAGTGGAGTGTTTCTGGCTTTGAGTGCAGAGGCCCTCGGCTCAATTCCAAGATGATCCTTCTCAAGGTGATGATACAAATGCATTGTCACCTTTACGTTTAATGTCAGAATCATTTATTTCCAGTTGGTGGTGTAAGAATGTTTGCAACAGTATGGCGATTTTTCCTAGCCATGCATGAATGAAAGCATATCACTCGCCTTTAGGTGTTTTTCTAATACATTGATATTTGCATCTTCCTTCCTAGCCTGCATGTTTGACTATCTTACAGGCTGCATGTAATAAGTATCACATCAGGGCCCTTCTTCTACTCAATTCACAACTGTTCTATCACGACATAGATAAGAAAGCTGCATCTGCTTTTGTTGTGTAGTGGTAATCAGGTTTACCTGACGTGTGAAAGCCCCATGCTTTGAAAGTACACAGTAACAAAGAAACCGATGACTTTTATAAAAAGGTGTCATGTGCGTCTCTTACTTTGCACAAAAAGTGCCAGAGATGACTTCATTTGCAGTCACTTGAAAAGTAGGGATTCTCCAATAAATGGTAAATGGTTGAAACAAATCTGAAGAAATGCATGACATACCTGTGTGTGTGTGTGTACGCATGTATGTATATATAGGGAGAGAGAGAGCGTCAATATAAACAGACTTTATTTCAATCAAGCTGTCTTTTCTATCCTTCAGGAGCAGAATGTTCTGATCATCAGCGCTCCAGAATGTAGTGTTTTCTTGGCAAGCATCACATATTGTGATGTGTTAGCTAAAAGTTCCATATCCTAGAGACTGATATATTCCTCTGTACTTGTACCTTGGGGATTCATCAAAACCTGGCATCATAAGCAGCTTTCTACTGCCACAGACTGGACAGCGAAACAATTTAAAATATCCCAGAAAAAGAAAATAAGCATGCTTAATCAGAGCTTTCTGGACAGGAAGGACCTTTGAGCAAGTGAGGAATAAGCACTGCTTTTGTTAATTTGCATAGGCAGAATAGAGACTTCTGGGAAAAGGCCGAAATTACAGTCACAGAAAATGGCTGCATCTATAGAGAACGCTAAGAAGTGTTGGCAGCTTTTCCTCTGACCCTGACCACTTTTACAAGCAATCCTATGATAGTCAGCAGGACCCACCCTAAAAAGGAAGGGGCATCCACTTGGACCCTTTCCACCTTTTCTAAATCTCGCCTGATTGAGCACTGATTGAGCAGATAAGCACATGTCATTCTCATTTCAGAAAGGTATTGGTTAGCTTGCTGCTAGCAGCTCAGTTATGTTATGATGTTAGAGGCTATGCAAGGAATGCTTTAGTCCAGCGATATGCAGTTTTTATTGCGCCTTGCATTCAGCAGGAAGATCTTTAGCTTGAATCTGTGGCCTAGGTATTCACCTTGGTATTTCTTTTGGCACAAAGTGAAGGAGTATTTAAGAGAAAATGCACAATGTGTTTCTTATGTTGTTATGAACAACTTGTTACTCTTTCTCATTAAGCTTCAGCCACTGAAGAAATATATAAATAAGGGCTGACTTCCTGTAAGACGTGTCCAAAGCTGGGACGGAATAAAAGGAGACACTTGTAAATGATAGTGCTATCGTTTGAGAAAGGGTAAGTTGAGACTGACTTTCATGCGTATTCACAGACCAAGCATCATAAAGATACCAGCATGATCTTCATTGCGGGCTTAGAGCCGGTATTAGCTTTTGAGAGGTAAGAGGATTTTGAGGGCTCGTTGGTCTAGGGGTATGATTCTCGCTTTGGGTGCGAGAGGTCCCGGGTTCAAATCCCGGACGAGCCCTTTTCTTGGTACTCTTTTCAAGTTGTTTTGAAGTTTGCGTTTCAAAACCAACATCAATTTTTTCTTTGCAGTAGTGGATAATTCTTTGCTAGAGTCTCATGCTTCAGCCCTGCCCAGTCTGAGCTAATACCAAACATCTGGTCTTGCATGGCATGTACGAGCGTTCAGCTAGGGATGTCGGGCAGGTTGCATGAAAGAAATCTAAAGCCAGAGGCCCATGGAATAGCCAGTTCGGAGCAGTTTCATTACAGAAAAATCAACTGTCGGTATCTGTTTCTGTAGTGTAGTGGTTATCACGTTCGCCTCACACGCGAAAGGTCCCCGGTTCGAAACCGGGCAGAAACAGTTGTTATATTGTGTTGGCTACAATGTTGATAGGTGCCGTTTTGCCATGGAATTGTCCAAGCCCTGAAGATTATTTCATGCAATCTCGTTCCAAGAAAGGGAATTCTCTCAAAACACTAAAGTAATCGGCGTGTGGATGTATCTGTTGGTTCTCAGACCTTGCTTTCAAAAGAGCCCTGCAATCGGTTCACTGCTCACCTAGAACAAGCATTAACATGGAGAATTGTTGGCACCAACAGGAATCTTATTTTAGTGGAGTGTTTCTGGCTTTGAGTGCAGAGGCCCTCGGCTCAATTCCAAGATGATCCTTCTCAAGGTGATGATACAAATGCATTGTCACCTTTACGTTTAATGTCAGAATCATTTATTTCCAGTTGGTGGTGTAAGAATGTTTGCAACAGTATGGCGATTTTTCCTAGCCATGCATGAATGAAAGCATATCACTCGCCTTTAGGTGTTTTTCTAATACATTGATATTTGCATCTTCCTTCCTAGCCTGCATGTTTGACTATCTTACAGGCTGCATGTAATAAGTATCACATCAGGGCCCTTCTTCTACTCAATTCACAACTGTTCTATCACGACATAGATAAGAAAGCTGCATCTGCTTTTGTTGTGTAGTGGTAATCAGGTTTACCTGACGTGTGAAAGCCCCATGCTTTGAAAGTACACAGTAACAAAGAAACCGATGACTTTTATAAAAAGGTGTCATGTGCGTCTCTTACTTTGCACAAAAAGTGCCAGAGATGACTTCATTTGCAGTCACTTGAAAAGTAGGGATTCTCCAATAAATGGTAAATGGTTGAAACAAATCTGAAGAAATGCATGACATACCTGTGTGTGTGTGTGTACGCATGTATGTATATATAGGGAGAGAGAGAGCGTCAATATAAACAGACTTTATTTCAATCAAGCTGTCTTTTCTATCCTTCAGGAGCAGAATGTTCTGATCATCAGCGCTCCAGAATGTAGTGTTTTCTTGGCAAGCATCACATATTGTGATGTGTTAGCTAAAAGTTCCATATCCTAGAGACTGATATATTCCTCTGTACTTGTACCTTGGGGATTCATCAAAACCTGGCATCATAAGCAGCTTTCTACTGCCACAGACTGGACAGCGAAACAATTTAAAATATCCCAGAAAAAGAAAATAAGCATGCTTAATCAGAGCTTTCTGGACAGGAAGGACCTTTGAGCAAGTGAGGAATAAGCACTGCTTTTGTTAATTTGCATAGGCAGAATAGAGACTTCTGGGAAAAGGCCGAAATTACAGTCACAGAAAATGGCTGCATCTATAGAGAACGCTAAGAAGTGTTGGCAGCTTTTCCTCTGACCCTGACCACTTTTACAAGCAATCCTATGATAGTCAGCAGGACCCACCCTAAAAAGGAAGGGGCATCCACTTGGACCCTTTCCACCTTTTCTAAATCTCGCCTGATTGAGCACTGATTGAGCAGATGAGCACATGTCATTCTCATTTCAGAAAGGTATTGGTTAGCTTGCTGCTAGCAGCTCAGTTATGTTATGATGTTAGAGGCTATGCAAGGAATGCTTTAGTCCAGCGATATGCAGTTTTTATTGCGCCTTGCATTCAGCAGGAAGATCTTTAGCTTGAATCTGTGGCCTAGGTATTCACCTTGGTATTTCTTTTGGCACAAAGTGAAGGAGTAGTTAAGAGAAAATGCACAATGTGTTTCTTATGTTGTTATGAACAACTTGTTACTCTTTCTCATTAAGCTTCAGCCACTGAAGAAATATATAAATAAGGGCTGACTTCCTGTAAGACGTGTCCAAAGCTGGGACGGAATAAAAGGAGACACTTGTAAATGATAGTGCTATCGTTTGAGAAAGGGTAAGTTGAGACTGACTTTCATGCGTATTCACAGACCAAGCATCATAAAGATACCAGCATGATCTTCATTGCGGGCTTAGAGCCGGTATTAGCTTTTGAGAGGTAAGAGGATTTTGAGGGCTCGTTGGTCTAGGGGTATGATTCTCGCTTTGGGTGCGAGAGGTCCCGGGTTCAAATCCCGGACGAGCCCTTTTCTTGGTACTCTTTTCAAGTTGTTTTGAAGTTTGCGTTTCAAAACCAACATCAATTTTTTCTTTGCAGTAGTGGATAATTCTTTGCTAGAGTCTCATGCTTCAGCCCTGCCCAGTCTGAGCTAATACCAAACATCTGGTCTTGCATGGCATGTACGAGCGTTCAGCTAGGGATGTCGGGCAGGTTGCATGAAAGAAATCTAAAGCCAGAGGCCCATGGAATAGCCAGTTCGGAGCAGTTTCATTACAGAAAAATCAACTGTAGGTATCTGTTTCTGTAGTGTAGTGGTTATCACGTTCGCCTCACACGCGAAAGGTCCCCGGTTCGAAACCGGGCAGAAACAGTTGTTATATTGTGTTGGCTACAATGTTGATAGGTGCCGTTTTGCCATGGAATTGTCCAAGCCCTGAAGATTATTTCATGCAATCACGTTCCAAGAAAGGGAATTCTCTCAAAACACTAAAGTAATCGGCGTGTGGATGTATCTGTTGGTTCTCAGACCTTGCTTTCAAAAGAGCCCTGCAATCGGTTCACTGCTCACCTAGAACAAGCATTAACATGGAGAATTGTTGGCACCAACAGGAATCTTATTTTAGTGGAGTGTTTCTGGCTTTGAGTGCAGAGGCCCTCGGCTCAATTCCAAGATGATCCTTCTCAAGGTGATGATACAAATGCATTGTCACCTTTACGTTTAATGTCAGAATCATTTATTTCCAGTTGGTGGTGTAAGAATGTTTGCAACAGTATGGCGATTTTTCCTAGCCATGCATGAATGAAAGCATATCACTCGCCTTTAGGTGTTTTTCTAATACATTGATATTTGCATCTTCCTTCCTAGCCTGCATGTTTGACTATCTTACAGGCTGCATGTAATAAGTATCACATCAGGGCCCTTCTTCTACTCAATTCACAACTGTTCTATCACGACATAGATAAGAAAGCTGCATCTGCTTTTGTTGTGTAGTGGTAATCAGGTTTACCTGACATGTGAAAGCCCCATGCTTTGAAAGTACACAGTAACAAAGAAACCGATGACTTTTATAAAAAGGTGTCATGTGCGTCTCTTACTTTGCACAAAAAGTGCCAGAGATGACTTCATTTGCAGTCACTTGAAAAGTAGGGATTCTCCAATAAATGGTAAATGGTTGAAACAAATCTGAAGAAATGCATGACATACCTGTGTGTGTGTGTGTACGCATGTATGTATATATAGGGAGAGAGAGAGCGTCAATATAAACAGACTTTATTTCAATCAAGCTGTCTTTTCTATCCTTCAGGAGCAGAATGTTCTGATCATCAGCGCTCCAGAATGTAGTGTTTTCTTGGCAAGCATCACATATTGTGATGTGTTAGCTAAAAGTTCCATATCCTAGAGACTGATATATTCCTCTGTACTTGTACCTTGGGGATTCATCAAAACCTGGCATCATAAGCAGCTTTCTACTGCCACAGACTGGACAGCGAAACAATTTAAAATATCCCAGAAAAAGAAAATAAGCATGCTTAATCAGAGCTTTCTGGACAGGAAGGACCTTTGAGCAAGTGAGGAATAAGCACTGCTTTTGTTAATTTGCATAGGCAGAATAGAGACTTCTGGGAAAAGGCCGAAATTACAGTCACAGAAAATGGCTGCATCTATAGAGAACGCTAAGAAGTGTTGGCAGCTTTTCCTCTGACCCTGACCACTTTTACAAGCAATCCTATGATAGTCAGCAGGACCCACCCTAAAAAGGAAGGGGCATCCACTTGGACCCTTTCCACCTTTTCTAAATCTCGCCTGATTGAGCACTGATTGAGCAGATAAGCACATGTCATTCTCATTTCAGAAAGGTATTGGTTAGCTTGCTGCTAGCAGCTCAGTTATGTTATGATGTTAGAGGCTATGCAAGGAATGCTTTAGTCCAGCGATATGCAGTTTTTATTGCGCCTTGCCTTCACCAGGAAGATCTTTAGCTTGAATCTGTGGCCTAGGTATTCACCTTGGTATTTCTTTTGGCACAAAGTGAAGGAGTATTTGAGAGAAAATGCACAATGTGTTTCTTATGTTGTTATGAACAACTTGTTACTCTTTCTCATTAAGCTTCAGCCACTGCAGAAATATATAAATAAGGGCTGACTTCCTGTAAGACGTGTCCAAAGCTGGGACGGAATAAAAGGAGACACTTGTAAATGATAGTGCTATCGTTTGAGAAAGGGTAAGTTGAGACTGACTTTCATGCGTATTCACAGACCAAGCATCATAAAGATACCAGCATGATCTTCATTGCGGGCTTAGAGCCGGTATTAGCTTTTGAGAGGTAAGAGGATTTTGAGGGCTAGTTGGTCTAGGGGTATGATTCTCGCTTTGGGTGCGAGAGGTCCCGGGTTCAAATCCCGGACGAGCCCTTTTCTTGGTACTCTTTTCAAGTTGTTTTGAAGTTTGCGTTTCAAAACCAACATCAATTTTTTCTTTGCAGTAGTGGATAATTCTTTGCTAGAGTCTCATGCTTCAGCCCTGCCCAGTCTGAGCTAATACCAAACATCTGGTCTTGCATGGCATGTACGAGCGTTCAGCTAGGGATGTCGGGCAGGTTGCATGAAAGAAATCTAAAGCCAGAGGCCCATGGAATAGCCAGTTCGGAGCAGTTTCATTACAGAAAAATCAACTGTAGGTATCTGTTTCTGTAGTGTAGTGGTTATCAAGTTCGCCTCACACGCGAAAGGTCCCCGGTTCGAAACCGGGCAGAAACAGTTGTTATATTGTGTTGGCTACAATGTTGATAGGTGCCGTTTTGCCATGGAATTGTCCAAGCCCTGAAGATTATTTCATGCAATCTCGTTCCAAGAAAGGGAATTCTCTCAAAACACTAAAGTAATCGGCGTGTGGATGTATCTGTTGGTTCTCAGACCTTGCTTTCAAAAGAGCCCTGCAATCGGTTCACTGCTCACCTAGAACAAGCATTAACATGGAGAATTGTTGGCACCAACAGGAATCTTATTTTAGTGGAGTGTTTCTGGCTTTGAGTGCAGAGGCCCTCGGCTCAATTCCAAGATGATCCTTCTCAAGGTGATGATACAAATGCATTGTCACCTTTACGTTTAATGTCAGAATCATTTATTTCCAGTTGGTGGTGTAAGAATGTTTGCAACAGTATGGCGATTTTTCCTAGCCATGCATGAATGAAAGCATATCACTCGCCTTTAGGTGTTTTTCTAATACATTGATATTTGCATCTTCCTTCCTAGCCTGCATGTTTGACTATCTTACAGGCTGCATGTAATAAGTATCACATCAGGGCCCTTCTTCTACTCAATTCACAACTGTTCTATCACGACATAGATAAGAAAGCTGCATCTGCTTTTGTTGTGTAGTGGTAATCAGGTTTACCTGACGTGTGAAAGCCCCATGCTTTGAAAGTACACAGTAACAAAGAAACCGATGACTTTTATAATAAGGTGTCATGTGTGTCTCTTACTTTGCACAAAAAGTGCCAGAGATGACTTCATTTGCAGTCACTTGAAAAGTAGGGATTCTCCAATAAATGGTAAATGGTTGAAACAAATCTGAAGAAATGCATGACATACCTGTGTGTGTGTGTGTATGCATGTATGTATATATAGGGAGAGAGAGAGCGTCAATATAAACAGACTTTATTTCAATCAAGCTGTCTTTTCTATCCTTCAGGAGCAGAATGTTCTGATCATCAGCGCTCCAGAATGTAGTGTTTTCTTGGCAAGCATCACATATTGTGATGTGTTAGCTAAAAGTTCCATATCCTAGAGACTGATATATTCCTCTGTACTTGTACCTTGGGGATTCATCAAAACCGGGCATCATAAGCAGCTTTCTACTGCCACAGACTGGACAGCGAAACAATTTAAAATATCCCAGAAAAAGAAAATAAGCATGCTTAATCAGAGCTTTCTGGACAGGAAGGACATTTGAGCAAGTGAGGAATAAGCACTGCTTTTGTTAATTTGCATAGGCAGAATAGAGACTTCTGGGAAAAGGCCGAAATTACAGTCACAGAAAATGGCTGCATCTATAGAGAACGCTAAGAAGTGTTGGCAGCTTTTCCTCTGACCCTGGCCACTTTTACAAGCAATCCTATGATAGTCAGCAGGACCCACCCTAAAAAGGAAGGGGCATCCACTTGGA
Organism: Triturus cristatus; assembly: GCF_964204655.1. Classification (NCBI taxonomy): domain Eukaryota; kingdom Metazoa; phylum Chordata; class Amphibia; order Caudata; family Salamandridae; genus Triturus; species Triturus cristatus. The sequence continues at coordinate 737,836,383 of NC_140591.1, read as the reverse complement.
CCCTTTCCACCTTTTCTAAATCTCGCCTGATTGAGCACTGATTGAGCAGATAAGCACATGTCATTCTCATTTCAGAAAGGTATTGGTTAGCTTGCTGCTAGCAGCTCAGTTATGTTATGATGTTAGAGGCTATGCAAGGAATGCTTTAGTCCAGCGATATGCAGTTTTTATTGCGCCTTGCATTCAGCAGGAAGATCTTTAGCTTGAATCTGTGGCCTAGGTATTCACCTTGGTATTTCTTTTGGCACAAAGTGAAGGAGTATTTAAGAGAAAATGCACAATGTGTTTCTTATGTTGTTATGAACAACTTGTTACTCTTTCTCATTAAGCTTCAGCCACTGAAGAAATATATAAATAAGGGCTGACTTCCTGTAAGACGTGTCCAAAGCTGGGACGGAATAAAAGGAGACACTTGTAAATGATAGTGCTATCGTTTGAGAAAGGGTAAGTTGAGACTGACTTTCATGCGTATTCACAGACCAAGCATCATAAAGATACCAGCATGATCTTCATTGCGGGCTTAGAGCCGGTATTAGCTTTTGAGAGGTAAGAGGATTTTGAGGGCTCGTTGGTCTAGGGGTATGATTCTCGCTTTGGGTGCGAGAGGTCCCGGGTTCAAATCCCGGACGAGCCCTTTTCTTGGTACTCTTTTCAAGTTGTTTTGAAGTTTGCGTTTCAAAACCAACATCAATTTTTTCTTTGCAGTAGTGGATAATTCTTTGCTAGAGTCTCATGCTTCAGCCCTGCCCAGTCTGAGCTAATACCAAACATCTGGTCTTGCATGGCATGTACGAGCGTTCAGCTAGGGATGTCGGGCAGGTTGCATGAAAGAAATCTAAAGCCAGAGGCCCATGGAATAGCCAGTTCGGAGCAGTTTCATTACAGAAAAATCAACTGTCGGTATCTGTTTCTGTAGTGTAGTGGTTATCACGTTCGCCTCACACGCGAAAGGTCCCCGGTTCGAAACCGGGCAGAAACAGTTGTTATATTGTGTTGGCTACAATGTTGATAGGTGCCGTTTTGCCATGGAATTGTCCAAGCCCTGAAGATTATTTCATGCAATCTCGTTCCAAGAAAGGGAATTCTCTCAAAACACTAAAGTAATCGGCGTGTGGATGTATCTGTTGGTTCTCAGACCTTGCTTTCAAAAGAGCCCTGCAATCGGTTCACTGCTCACCTAGAACAAGCATTAACATGGAGAATTGTTGGCACCAACAGGAATCTTATTTTAGTGGAGTGTTTCTGGCTTTGAGTGCAGAGGCCCTCGGCTCAATTCCAAGATGATCCTTCTCAAGGTGATGATACAAATGCATTGTCACCTTTACGTTTAATGTCAGAATCATTTATTTCCAGTTGGTGGTGTAAGAATGTTTGCAACAGTATGGCGATTTTTCCTAGCCATGCATGAATGAAAGCATATCACTCGCCTTTAGGTGTTTTTCTAATACATTGATATTTGCATCTTCCTTCCTAGCCTGCATGTTTGACTATCTTACAGGCTGCATGTAATAAGTATCACATCAGGGCCCTTCTTCTACTCAATTCACAACTGTTCTATCACGACATAGATAAGAAAGCTGCATCTGCTTTTGTTGTGTAGTGGTAATCAGGTTTACCTGACGTGTGAAAGCCCCATGCTTTGAAAGTACACAGTAACAAAGAAACCGATGACTTTTATAAAAAGGTGTCATGTGCGTCTCTTACTTTGCACAAAAAGTGCCAGAGATGACTTCATTTGCAGTCACTTGAAAAGTAGGGATTCTCCAATAAATGGTAAATGGTTGAAACAAATCTGAAGAAATGCATGACATACCTGTGTGTGTGTGTGTACGCATGTATGTATATATAGGGAGAGAGAGAGCGTCAATATAAACAGACTTTATTTCAATCAAGCTGTCTTTTCTATCCTTCAGGAGCAGAATGTTCTGATCATCAGCGCTCCAGAATGTAGTGTTTTCTTGGCAAGCATCACATATTGTGATGTGTTAGCTAAAAGTTCCATATCCTAGAGACTGATATATTCCTCTGTACTTGTACCTTGGGGATTCATCAAAACCTGGCATCATAAGCAGCTTTCTACTGCCACAGACTGGACAGCGAAACAATTTAAAATATCCCAGAAAAAGAAAACAAGCATGCTTAATCAGAGCTTTCTGGACAGGAAGGACCTTTGAGCAAGTGAGGAATAAGCACTGCTTTTGTTAATTTGCATAGGCAGAATAGAGACTTCTGGGAAAAGGCCGAAATTACAGTCACAGAAAATGGCTGCATCTATAGAGAACGCTAAGAAGTGTTGGCAGCTTTTCCTCTGACCCTGACCACTTTTACAAGCAATCCTATGATAGTCAGCAGGACCCACCCTAAAAAGGAAGGGGCATCCACTTGGACCCTTTCCACCTTTTCTAAATCTCGCCTGATTGAGCACTGATTGAGCAGATAAGCACATGTCATTCTCATTTCAGAAAGGTATTGGTTAGCTTGCTGCTAGCAGCTCAGTTATGTTATGATGTTAGAGGCTATGCAAGGAATGCTTTAGTCCAGCGATATGCAGTTTTTATTGCGCCTTGCCTTCACCAGGAAGATCTTTAGCTTGAATCTGTGGCCTAGGTATTCACCTTGGTATTTCTTTTGGCACAAAGTGAAGGAGTATTTGAGAGAAAATGCACAATGTGTTTCTTATGTTGTTATGAACAACTTGTTACTCTTTCTCATTAAGCTTCAGCCACTGCAGAAATATATAAATAAGGGCTGACTTCCTGTAAGACGTGTCCAAAGCTGGGACGGAATAAAAGGAGACACTTGTAAATGATAGTGCTATCGTTTGAGAAAGGGTAAGTTGAGACTGACTTTCATGCGTATTCACAGACCAAGCATCATAAAGATACCAGCATGATCTTCATTGCGGGCTTAGAGCCGGTATTAGCTTTTGAGAGGTAAGAGGATTTTGAGGGCTCGTTGGTCTAGGGGTATGATTCTCGCTTTGGGTGCGAGAGGTCCCGGGTTCAAATCCCGGACGAGCCCTTTTCTTGGTACTCTTTTCAAGTTGTTTTGAAGTTTGCGTTTCAAAACCAACATCAATTTTTTCTTTGCAGTAGTGGATAATTCTTTGCTAGAGTCTCATGCTTCAGCCGTGCCCAGTCTGAGCTAATACCAAACATCTGGTCTTGCATGGCATGTACGAGCGTTCAGCTAGGGATGTCGGGCAGGTTGCATGAAAGAAATCTAAAGCCAGAGGCCCATGGAATAGCCAGTTCGGAGCAGTTTCATTACAGAAAAATCAACTGTAGGTATCTGTTTCTGTAGTGTAGTGGTTATCAAGTTCGCCTCACACGCGAAAGGTCCCCGGTTCGAAACCGGGCAGAAACAGTTGTTATATTGTGTTGGCTACAATGTTGATAGGTGCCGTTTTGCCATGGAATTGTCCAAGCCCTGAAGATTATTTCATGCAATCTCGTTCCAAGAAAGGGAATTCTCTCAAAACACTAAAGTAATCGGCGTGTGGATGTATCTGTTGGTTCTCAGACCTTGCTTTCAAAAGAGCCCTGCAATCGGTTCACTGCTCACCTAGAACAAGCATTAACATGGAGAATTGTTGGCACCAACAGGAATCTTATTTTAGTGGAGTGTTTCTGGCTTTGAGTGCAGAGGCCCTCGGCTCAATTCCAAGATGATCCTTCTCAAGGTGATGATACAAATGCATTGTCACCTTTACGTTTAATGTCAGAATCATTTATTTCCAGTTGGTGGTGTAAGAATGTTTGCAACAGTATGGCGATTTTTCCTAGCCATGCATGAATGAAAGCATATCACTCGCCTTTAGGTGTTTTTCTAATACATTGATATTTGCATCTTCCTTCCTAGCCTGCATGTTTGACTATCTTACAGGCTGCATGTAATAAGTATCACATCAGGGCCCTTCTTCTACTCAATTCACAACTGTTCTATCACGACATAGATAAGAAAGCTGCATCTGCTTTTGTTGTGTAGTGGTAATCAGGTTTACCTGACGTGTGAAAGCCCCATGCTTTGAAAGTACACAGTAACAAAGAAACCGATGACTTTTATAATAAGGTGTCATGTGTGTCTCTTACTTTGCACAAAAAGTGCCAGAGATGACTTCATTTGCAGTCACTTGAAAAGTAGGGATTCTCCAATAAATGGTAAATGGTTGAAACAAATCTGAAGAAATGCATGACATACCTGTGTGTGTGTGTGTGTATGCATGTATGTATATATAGGGAGAGAGAGAGCGTCAATATAAACAGACTTTATTTCAATCAAGCTGTCTTTTCTATCCTTCAGGAGCAGAATGTTCTGATCATCAGCGCTCCAGAATGTAGTGTTTTCTTGGCAAGCATCACATATTGTGATGTGTTAGCTAAAAGTTCCATATCCTAGAGACTGATATATTCCTCTGTACTTGTACCTTGGGGATTCATCAAAACCGGGCATCATAAGCAGCTTTCTACTGCCACAGACTGGACAGCGAAACAATTTAAAATATCCCAGAAAAAGAAAATAAGCATGCTTAATCAGAGCTTTCTGGACAGGAAGGACATTTGAGCAAGTGAGGAATAAGCACTGCTTTTGTTAATTTGCATAGGCAGAATAGAGACTTCTGGGAAAAGGCCGAAATTACAGTCACAGAAAATGGCTGCATCTATAGAGAACGCTAAGAAGTGTTGGCAGCTTTTCCTCTGACCCTGGCCACTTTTACAAGCAATCCTATGATAGTCAGCAGGACCCACCCTAAAAAGGAAGGGGCATCCACTTGGACCCTTTCCACCTTTTCTAAATCTCGCCTGATCGAGCATGATTGAGCACTGATTGAGCAGATAAGCACATGTCATTCTCATTTCAGAAAGGTATTGGTTAGCTTGCTGCTAGCAGCTCAGTTATGTTATGATGTTAGAGGCTATGCAAGGAATGCTTTAGTCCAGCGATATGCAGTTTTTATTGCGCCTTGCATTCAGCAGGAAGATCTTTAGCTTGAATCTGTGGCCTAGGTATTCACCTTGGTATTTCTTTTGGCACAAAGTGAAGGAGTATTTAAGAGAAAATGCACAATGTGGTTGTTATGAACAACTTGTTACTCTTTCTCATTAAGCTTCAGCCACTGAAGAAATATATAAATAAGGGCTGACTTCCTGTAAGACGTGTCCAAAGCTGGGACGGAATAAAAGGAGACACTTGTAAATGATAGTGCTATCGTTTGAGAAAGGGTAAGTTGAGACTGACTTTCATGCGTATTCACAGACCAAGCATCATAAAGATACCAGCATGATCTTCATTGCGGGCTTAGAGCCGGTATTAGCTTTTGAGAGGTAAGAGGATTTTGAGGGCTCGTTGGTCTAGGGGTATGATTCTCGCTTTGGGTGCGAGAGGTCCCGGGTTCAAATCCCGGACGAGCCCTTTTCTTGGTACTCTTTTCAAGTTGTTTTGAAGTTTGCGTTTCAAAACCAACATCAATTTTTTCTTTGCAGTAGTGGATAATTCTTTGCTAGAGTCTCATGCTTCAGCCCTGCCCAGTCTGAGCTAATACCAAACATCTGGTCTTGCATGGCATGTACGAGCGTTCAGCTAGGGATGTCGGGCAGGTTGCATGAAAGAAATCTAAAGCCAGAGGCCCATGGAATAGCCAGTTCGGAGCAGTTTCATTACAGAAAAATCAACTGTAGGTATCTGTTTCTGTAGTGTAGTGGTTATCACTTTCGCCTCACACGCGAAAGGTCCCCGGTTCGAAACCGGGCAGAAACAGTTGTTATATTGTGTTGGCTACAATGTTGATAGGTGCCGTTTTGCCATGGAATTGTCCAAGCCCTGAAGATTATTTCATGCAATCTCGTTCCAAGAAAGGGAATTCTCTCAAAACACTAAAGTAATCGGCGTGTGGATGTATCTGTTGGTTCTCAGACCTTGCTTTCAAAAGAGCCCTGCAATCGGTTCACTGCTCACCTAGAACAAGCATTAACATGGAGAATTTTTGGCACCAACAGGAATCTTATTTTAGTGGAGTGTTTCTGGCTTTGAGTGCAGAGGCCCTCGGCTCAATTCCAAGATGATCCTTCTCAAGGTGATGATACAAATGCATTGTCACCTTTACGTTTAATGTCAGAATCATTTATTTCCAGTTGGTGGTGTAAGAATGTTTGCAACAGTATGGCGATTTTTCCTAGCCATGCATGAATGAAAGCATATCACTCGCCTTTAGGTGTTTTTCTAATACATTGATATTTGCATCTTCCTTCCTAGCCTGCATGTTTGACTATCTTACAGGCTGCATGTAATAAGTATCACATCAGGGCCCTTCTTCTACTCAATTCACAACTGTTCTATCACGACATAGATAAGAAAGCTGCATCTGCTTTTGTTGTGTAGTGGTAATCAGGTTTACCTGACGTGTGAAAGCCCCATGCTTTGAAAGTACACAGTAACAAAGAAACCGATGACTTTTATAAAAAGGTGTCATGTGCGTCTCTTACTTTGCACAAAAAGTGCCAGAGATGACTTCATTTGCAGTCACTTGAAAAGTAGGGATTCTCCAATAAATGGTAAATGGTTGAAACAAATCTGAAGAAATGCATGACATACCTGTGTGTGTGTGTGTACGCATGTATGTATATATAGGGAGAGAGAGAGCGTCAATATAAACAGACTTTATTTCAATCAAGCTGTCTTTTCTATCCTTCAGGAGCAGAATGTTCTGATCATCAGCGCTCCAGAATGTAGTGTTTTCTTGGCAAGCATCACATATTGTGATGTGTTAGCTAAAAGTTCCATATCCTAGAGACTGATATATTCCTCTGTACTTGTACCTTGGGGATTCATCAAAACCTGGCATCATAAGCAGCTTTCTACTGCCACAGACTGGACAGCGAAACAATGTAAAATATCCCAGAAAAAGAAAATAAGCATGCTTAATCAGAGCTTTCTGGACAGGAAGGACCTTTGAGCAAGTGAGGAATAAGCACTGCTTTTGTTAATTTGCATAGGCAGAATAGAGACTTCTGGGAAAAGGCCGAAATTACAGTCACAGAAAATGGCTGCATCTATAGAGAACGCTAAGAAGTGTTGGCAGCTTTTCCTCTGACCCTGACCACTTTTACAAGCAATCCTATGATAGTCAGCAGGACCCACCCTAAAAAGGAAGGGGCATCCACTTGGACCCTTTCCACCTTTTCTAAATCTCGCCTGATTGAGCACTGATTGAGCAGATAAGCACATGTCATTCTCATTTCAGAAAGGTATTGGTTAGCTTGCTGCTAGCAGCTCAGTTATGTTATGATGTTAGAGGCTATGCAAGGAATGCTTTAGTCCAGCGATATGCAGTTTTTATTGCGCCTTGCATTCAGCAGGAAGATCTTTAGCTTGAATCTGTGGCCTAGGTATTCACCTTGGTATTTCTTTTGGCACAAAGTGAAGGAGTATTTAAGAGAAAATGCACAATGTGTTTCTTATGTTGTTATGAACAACTTGTTACTCTTTCTCATTAAGCTTCAGCCACTGAAGAAATATATAAATAAGGGCTGACTTCCTGTAAGACGTGTCCAAAGCTGGGACGGAATAAAAGGAGACACTTGTAAATGATAGTGCTATCGTTTGAGAAAGGGTAAGTTGAGACTGACTTTCATGCGTATTCACAGACCAAGCATCATAAAGATACCAGCATGATCTTCATTGCGGGCTTAGAGCCGGTATTAGCTTTTGAGAGGTAAGAGGATTTTGAGGGCTCGTTGGTCTAGGGGTATGATTCTCGCTTTGGGTGCGAGAGGTCCCGGGTTCAAATCCCGGACGAGCCCTTTTCTTGGTACTCTTTTCAAGTTGTTTTGAAGTTTGCGTTTCAAAACCAACATCAATTTTTTCTTTGCAGTAGTGGATAATTCTTTGCTAGAGTCTCATGCTTCAGCCCTGCCCAGTCTGAGCTAATACCAAACATCTGGTCTTGCATGGCATGTACGAGCGTTCAGCTAGGGATGTCGGGCAGGTTGCATGAAAGAAATCTAAAGCCAGAGGCCCATGGAATAGCCAGTTCGGAGCAGTTTCATTACAGAAAAATCAACTGTAGGTATCTGTTTCTGTAGTGTAGTGGTTATCACGTTCGCCTCACACGCGAAAGGTCCCCGGTTCGAAACCGGGCAGAAACAGTTGTTATATTGTGTTGGCTACAATGTTGATAGGTGCCGTTTTGCCATGGAATTGTCCAAGCCCTGAAGATTATTTCATGCAATCTCGTTCCAAGAAAGGGAATTCTCTCAAAACACTAAAGTAATCGGCGTGTGGATGTATCTGTTGGTTCTCAGACCTTGCTTTCAAAAGAGCCCTGCAATCGGTTCACTGCTCACCTAGAACAAGCATTAACATGGAGAATTGTTGGCACCAACAGGAATCTTATTTTAGTGGAGTGTTTCTGGCTTTGAGTGCAGAGGCCCTCGGCTCAATTCCAAGATGATCCTTCTCAAGGTGATGATACAAATGCATTGTCACCTTTACGTTTAATGTCAGAATCATTTATTTCCAGTTGGTGGTGTAAGAATGTTTGCAACAGTATGGCGATTTTTCCTAGCCATGCATGAATGAAAGCATATCACTCGCCTTTAGGTGTTTTTCTAATACATTGATATTTGCATCTTCCTTCCTAGCCTGCATGTTTGACTATCTTACAGGCTGCATGTAATAAGTATCACATCAGGGCCCTTCTTCTACTCAATTCACAACTGTTCTATCACGACATAGATAAGAAAGCTGCATCTGCTTTTGTTGTGTAGTGGTAATCAGGTTTACCTGACGTGTGAAAGCCCCATGCTTTGAAAGTACACAGTAACAAAGAAACCGATGACTTTTATAAAAAGGTGTCATGTGCGTCTCTTACTTTGCACAAAAAGTGCCAGAGATGACTTCATTTGCAGTCACTTGAAAAGTAGGGATTCTCCAATAAATGGTAAATGGTTGAAACAAATCTGAAGAAATGCATGACATACCTGTGTGTGTGTGTGTACGCATGTATGTATATATAGGGAGAGAGAGAGCGTCAATATAAACAGACTTTATTTCAATCAAGCTGTCTTTTCTATCCTTCAGGAGCAGAATGTTCTGATCATCAGCGCTCCAGAATGTAGTGTTTTCTTGGCAAGCATCACATATTGTGATGTGTTAGCTAAAAGTTCCATATCCTAGAGACTGATATATTCCTCTGTACTTGTACCTTGGGGATTCATCAAAACCTGGCATCATAAGCAGCTTTCTACTGCCACAGACTGGACAGCGAAACAATTTAAAATATCCCAGAAAAAGAAAATAAGCATGCTTAATCAGAGCTTTCTGGACAGGAAGGACCTTTGAGCAAGTGAGGAATAAGCACTGCTTTTGTTAATTTGCATAGGCAGAATAGAGACTTCTGGGAAAAGGCCGAAATTACAGTCACAGAAAATGGCTGCATCTATAGAGAACGCTAAGAAGTGTTGGCAGCTTTTCCTCTGACCCTGACCACTTTTACAAGCAATCCTATGATAGTCAGCAGGACCCACCCTAAAAAGGAAGGGGCATCCACTTGGACCCTTTCCACCTTTTCTAAATCTCGCCTGATTGAGCACTGATTGAGCAGATAAGCACATGTCATTCTCATTTCAGAAAGGTATTGGTTAGCTTGCTGCTAGCAGCTCAGTTATGTTATGATGTTAGAGGCTATGCAAGGAATGCTTTAGTCCAGCGATATGCAGTTTTTATTGCGCCTTGCATTCAGCAGGAAGATCTTTAGCTTGAATCTGTGGCCTAGGTATTCACCTTGGTATTTCTTTTGGCACAAATAGAAGGAGTATTTAAGAGAAAATGCACAATGTGTTTCTTATGTTGTTATGAACAACTTGTTACTCTTTCTCATTAAGCTTCAGCCACTGAAGAAATATATAAATAAGGGCTGACTTCCTGTAAGACGTGTCCAAAGCTGGGACGGAATAAAAGGAGACACTTGTAAATGATAGTGCTATCGTTTGAGAAAGGGTAAGTTGAGACTGACTTTCATGCGTATTCACAGACCAAGCATCATAAAGATACCAGCATGATCTTCATTGCGGGCTTAGAGCCGGTATTAGCTTTTGAGAGGTAAGAGGATTTTGAGGGCTCGTTGGTCTAGGGGTATGATTCTCGCTTTGGGTGCGAGAGGTCCCGGGTTCAAATCCCGGACGAGCCCTTTTCTTGGTACTCTTTTCAAGTTGTTTTGAAGTTTGCGTTTCAAAACCAACATCAATTTTTTCTTTGCAGTAGTGGATAATTCTTTGCTAGAGTCTCATGCTTCAGCCCTGCCCAGTCTGAGCTAATACCAAACATCTGGTCTTGCATGGCATGTACGAGCGTTCAGCTAGGGATGTCGGGCAGGTTGCATGAAAGAAATCTAAAGCCAGAGGCCCATGGAATAGCCAGTTCGGAGCAGTTTCATTACAGAAAAATCAACTGTAGGTATCTGTTTCTGTAGTGTAGTGGTTATCACGTTCGCCTCACACGCGAAAGGTCCCCGGTTCGAAACCGGGCAGAAACAGTTGTTATATTGTGTTGGCTACAATGTTGATAGGTGCCGTTTTGCCATGGAATTGTCCAAGCCCTGAAGATTATTTCATGCAATCTCGTTCCAAGAAAGGGAATTCTCTCAAAACACTAAAGTAATCGGCGTGTGGATGTATCTGTTGGTTCTCAGACCTTGCTTTCAAAAGAGCCCTGCAATCGGTTCACTGCTCACCTAGAACAAGCATTAACATGGAGAATTGTTGGCACCAACAGGAATCTTATTTTAGTGGAGTGTTTCTGGCTTTGAGTGCAGAGGCCCTCGGCTCAATTCCAAGATGATCCTTCTCAAGGTGATGATACAAATGCATTGTCACCTTTACGTTTAATGTCAGAATCATTTATTTCCAGTTGGTGGTGTAAGAATGTTTGCAACAGTATGGCGATTTTTCCTAGCCATGCATGAATGAAAGCATATCACTCGCCTTTAGGTGTTTTTCTAATACATTGATATTTGCATCTTCCTTCCTAGCCTGCATGTTTGACTATCTTACAGGCTGCATGTAATAAGTATCACATCAGGGCCCTTCTTCTACTCAATTCACAACTGTTCTATCACGACATAGATAAGAAAGCTGCATCTGCTTTTGTTGTGTAGTGGTAATCAGGTTTACCTGACGTGTGAAAGCCCCATGCTTTGAAAGTACACAGTAACAAAGAAACCGATGACTTTTATAAAAAGGTGTCATGTGCGTCTCTTACTTTGCACAAAAAGTGCCAGAGATGACTTCATTTGCAGTCACTTGAAAAGTAGGGATTCTCCAATAAATGGTAAATGGTTGAAACAAATCTGAAGAAATGCATGACATACCTGTGTGTGTGTGTGTACGCATGTATGTATTTATAGGGAGAGAGAGAGCGTCAATATAAACAGACTTTATTTCAATCAAGCTGTCTTTTCTATCCTTCAGGAGCAGAATGTTCTGATCATCAGCGCTCCAGAATGTAGTGTTTTCTTGGCAAGCATCACATATTGTGATGTGTTAGCTAAAAGTTCCATATCCTAGAGACTGATATATTCCTCTGTACTTGTACCTTGGGGATTCATCAAAACCTGGCATCATAAGCAGCTTTCTACTGCCACAGACTGGACAGCGAAACAATTTAAAATATCCCAGAAAAAGAAAATAAGCATGCTTAATCAGAGCTTTCTGGACAGGAAGGACCTTTGAGCAAGTGAGGAATAAGCACTGCTTTTGTTAATTTGCATAGGCAGAATAGAGACTTCTGGGAAAAGGCCGAAATTACAGTCACAGAAAATGGCTGCATCTATAGAGAACGCTAAGAAGTGTTGGCAGCTTTTCCTCTGACCCTGACCACTTTTACAAGCAATCCTATGATAGTCAGCAGGACCCACCCTAAAAAGGAAGGGGCATCCACTTGGACCCTTTCCACCTTTTCTAAATCTCGCCTGATTGAGCACTGATTGAGCAGATAAGCACATGTCATTCTCATTTCAGAAAGGTATTGGTTAGCTTGCTGCTAGCAGCTCAGTTATGTTATGATGTTAGAGGCTATGCAAGGAATGCTTTAGTCCAGCGATATGCAGTTTTTATTGCGCCTTGCATTCAGCAGGAAGATCTTTAGCTTGAATCTGTGGCCTAGGTATTCACCTTGGTATTTCTTTTGGCACAAAGTGAAGGAGTATTTAAGAGAAAATGCACAATGTGTTTCTTATGTTGTTATGAACAACTTGTTACTCTTTCTCATTAAGCTTCAGCCACTGAAGAAATATATAAATAAGGGCTGACTTCCTGTAAGACGTGTCCAAAGCTGGGACGGAATAAAAGGAGACACTTGTAAATGATAGTGCTATCGTTTGAGAAAGGGTAAGTTGAGACTGACTTTCATGCGTATTCACAGACCAAGCATCATAAAGATACCAGCATGATCTTCATTGCGGGCTTAGAGCCGGTATTAGCTTTTGAGAGGTAAGAGGATTTTGAGGGCTCGTTGGTCTAGGGGTATGATTCTCGCTTTGGGTGCGAGAGGTCCCGGGTTCAAATCCCGGACGAGCCCTTTTCTTGGTACTCTTTTCAAGTTGTTTTGAAGTTTGCGTTTCAAAACCAACATCAATTTTTTCTTTGCAGTAGTGGATAATTCTTTGCTAGAGTCTCATGCTTCAGCCCTGCCCAGTCTGAGCTAATACCAAACATCTGGTCTTGCATGGCATGTACGAGCGTTCAGCTAGGGATGTCGGGCAGGTTGCATGAAAGAAATCTAAAGCCAGAGGCCCATGGAATAGCCAGTTCGGAGCAGTTTCATTACAGAAAAATCAACTGTAGGTATCTGTTTCTGTAGTGTAGTGGTTATCATGTTCGCCTCACACGCGAAAGGTCCCCGGTTCGAAACCGGGCAGAAACAGTTGTTATATTGTGTTGGCTACAATGTTGATAGGTGCCGTTTTGCCATGGAATTGTCCAAGCCCTGAAGATTATTTCATGCAATCTCGTTCCAAGAAAGGGAATTCTCTCAAAACACTAAAGTAATCGGCGTGTGGATGTATCTGTTGGTTCTCAGACCTTGCTTTCAAAAGAGCCCTGCAATCGGTTCACTGCTCACCTAGAACAAGCATTAACATGGAGAATTGTTGGCACCAACAGGAATCTTATTTTAGTGGAGTGTTTCTGGCTTTGAGTGCAGAGGCCCTCGGCTCAATTCCAAGATGATCCTTCTCAAGGTGATGATACAAATGCATTGTCACCTTTACGTTTAATGTCAGAATCATTTATTTCCAGTTGGCGGTGTAAGAATGTTTGCAACAGTATGGCGATTTTTCCTAGCCATGCATGAATGAAAGCATATCACTCGCCTTTAGGTGTTTTTCTAATACATTGATATTTGCATCTTCCTTCCTAGCCTGCATGTTTGACTATCTTACAGGCTGCATGTAATAAGTATCACATCAGGGCCCTTCTTCTACTCAATTCACAACTGTTCTATCACGACATAGATAAGAAAGCTGCATCTGCTTTTGTTGTGTAGTGGTAATCAGGTTTACCTGACGTGTGAAAGCCCCATGCTTTGAAAGTACACAGTAACAAAGAAACCGATGACTTTTATAAAAAGGTGTCATGTGCGTCTCTTACTTTGCACAAAAAGTGCCAGAGATGACTTCATTTGCAGTCACTTGAAAAGTAGGGATTCTCCAATAAATGGTAAATGGTTGAAACAAATCTGAAGAAATGCATGACATACCTGTGTGTGTGTGTGTACGCATGTATGTATATATAGGGAGAGAGAGAGCGTCAATATAAACAGACTTTATTTCAATCAAGCTGTCTTTTCTATCCTTCAGGAGCAGAATGTTCTGATCATCAGCGCTCCAGAATGTAGTGTTTTCTTGGCAAGCATCACATATTGTGATGTGTTAGCTAAAAGTTCCATATCCTAGAGACTGATATATTCCTCTGTACTTGTACCTTGGGGATTCATCAAAACCTGGCATCATAAGCAGCTTTCTACTGCCACAGACTGGACAGCAAAACAATTTAAAATATCCCAGAAAAAGAAAATAAGCATGCTTAATCAGAGCTTTCTGGACAGGAAGGACCTTTGAGCAAGTGAGGAATAAGCACTGCTTTTGTTAATTTGCATAGGCAGAATAGAGACTTCTGGGAAAAGGCCGAAATTACAGTCACAGAAAATGGCTGCATCTATAGAGAACGCTAAGAAGTGTTGGCAGCTTTTCCTCTGACCCTGACCACTTTTACAAGCAATCCTATGATAGTCAGCAGGACCCACCCTAAAAAGGAAGGGGCATCCACTTGGACCCTTTCCACCTTTTCTAAATCTCGCCTGATTGAGCACTGATTGAGCAGATAAGCACATGTCATTCTCATTTCAGAAAGGTATTGGTTAGCTTGCTGCTAGCAGCTCAGTTATGTTATGATGTTAGAGGCTATGCAAGGAATGCTTTAGTCCAGCGATATGCAGTTTTTATTGCGCCTTGCATTCAGCAGGAAGATCTTTAGCTTGAATCTGTGGCCTAGGTATTCACCTTGGTATTTCTTTTGGCACAAAGTGAAGGAGTATTTGAGAGAAAATGCACAATGTGTTTCTTATGTTGTTATGAACAACTTGTTACTCTTTCTCATTAAGCTTCAGCCACTGCAGAAATATATAAATAAGGGCTGACTTCCTGTAAGACGTGTCCAAAGCTGGGACGGAATAAAAGGAGACACTTGTAAATGATAGTGCTATCGTTTGAGAAAGGGTAAGTTGAGACTGACTTTCATGCGTATTCACAGACCAAGCATCATAAAGATACCAGCATGATCTTCATTGCGGGCTTAGAGCCGGTATTAGCTTTTGAGAGGTAAGAGGATTTTGAGGGCTCGTTGGTCTAGGGGTATGATTCTCGCTTTGGGTGCGAGAGGTCCCGGGTTCAAATCCCGGACGAGCCCTTTTCTTGGTACTCTTTTCAAGTTGTTTTGAAGTTTGCGTTTCAAAACCAACATCAATTTTTTCTTTGCAGTAGTGGATAATTCTTTGCTAGAGTCTCATGCTTCAGCCCTGCCCAGTCTGAGCTAATACCAAACATCTGGTCTTGCATGGCATGTACGAGCGTTCAGCTAGGGATGTCGGGCAGGTTGCATGAAAGAAATCTAAAGCCAGAGGCCCATGGAATAGCCAGTTCGGAGCAGTTTCATTACAGAAAAATCAACTGTCGGTATCTGTTTCTGTAGTGTAGTGGTTATCACGTTCGCCTCACACGCGAAAGGTCCCCGGTTCGAAACCGGGCAGAAACAGTTGTTATATTGTGTTGGCTACAATGTTGATAGGTGCCGTTTTGCCATGGAATTGTCCAAGCCCTGAAGATTATTTCATGCAATCTCGTTCCAAGAAAGGGAATTCTCTCAAAACACTAAAGTAATCGGCGTGTGGATGTATCTGTTGGTTCTCAGACCTTGCTTTCAAAAGAGCCCTGCAATCGGTTCACTGCTCACCTAGAACAAGCATTAACATGGAGAATTGTTGGCACCAACAGGAATCTTATTTTAGTGGAGTGTTTCTGGCTTTGAGTGCAGAGGCCCTCGGCTCAATTCCAAGATGATCCTTCTCAAGGTGATGATACAAATGCATTGTCACCTTTACGTTTAATGTCAGAATCATTTATTTCCAGTTGGTGGTGTAAGAATGTTTGCAACAGTATGGCGATTTTTCCTAGCCATGCATGAATGAAAGCATATCACTCGCCTTTAGGTGTTTTTCTAATACATTGATATTTGCATCTTCCTTCCTAGCCTGCATGTTTGACTATCTTACAGGCTGCATGTAATAAGTATCACATCAGGGCCCTTCTTCTACTCAATTCACAACTGTTCTATCACGACATAGATAAGAAAGCTGCATCTGCTTTTGTTGTGTAGTGGTAATCAGGTTTACCTGACGTGTGAAAGCCCCATGCTTTGAAAGTACACAGTAACAAAGAAACCGATGACTTTTATAAAAAGGTGTCATGTGCGTCTCTTACTTTGCACAAAAAGTGCCAGAGATGACTTCATTTGCAGTCACTTGAAAAGTAGGGATTCTCCAATAAATGGTAAATGGTTGAAACAAATCTGAAGAAATGCATGACATACCTGTGTGTGTGTGTGTACGCATGTATGTATATATAGGGAGAGAGAGAGCGTCAATATAAACAGACTTTATTTCAATCAAGCTGTCTTTTCTATCCTTCAGGAGCAGAATGTTCTGATCATCAGCGCTCCAGAATGTAGTGTTTTCTTGGCAAGCATCACATATTGTGATGTGTTAGCTAAAAGTTCCATATCCTAGAGACTGATATATTCCTCTGTACTTGTACCTTGGGGATTCATCAAAACCTGGCATCATAAGCAGCTTTCTACTGCCACAGACTGGACAGCGAAACAATTTAAAATATCCCAGAAAAAGAAAATAAGCATGCTTAATCAGAGCTTTCTGGACAGGAAGGACCTTTGAGCAAGTGAGGAATAAGCACTGCTTTTGTTAATTTGCATAGGCAGAATAGAGACTTCTGGGAAAAGGCCGAAATTACAGTCACAGAAAATGGCTGCATCTATAGAGAACGCTAAGAAGTGTTGGCAGCTTTTCCTCTGACCCTGACCACTTTTACAAGCAATCCTATGATAGTCAGCAGGACCCACCCTAAAAAGGAAGGGGCATCCACTTGGACCCTTTCCACCTTTTCTAAATCTCGCCTGATTGAGCACTGATTGAGCAGATAAGCACATGTCATTCTCATTTCAGAAAGGTATTGGTTAGCTTGCTGCTAGCAGCTCAGTTATGTTATGATGTTAGAGGCTATGCAAGGAATGCTTTAGTCCAGCGATATGCAGTTTTTATTGCGCCTTGCATTCAGCAGGAAGATCTTTAGCTTGAATCTGTGGCCTAGGTATTCACCTTGGTATTTCTTTTGGCACAAAGTGAAGGAGTATTTGAGAGAAAATGCACAATGTGTTTCTTATGTTGTTATGAACAACTTGTTACTCTTTCTCATTAAGCTTCAGCCACTGCAGAAATATATAAATAAGGGCTGACTTCCTGTAAGACGTGTCCAAAGCTGGGACGGAATAAAAGGAGACACTTGTAAATGATAGTGCTATCGTTTGAGAAAGGGTAAGTTGAGACTGACTTTCATGCGTATTCACAGACCAAGCATCATAAAGATACCAGCATGATCTTCATTGCGGGCTTAGAGCCGGTATTAGCTTTTGAGAGGTAAGAGGATTTTGAGGGCTCGTTGGTCTAGGGGTATGATTCTCGCTTTGGGTGCGAGAGGTCCCGGGTTCAAATCCCGGACGAGCCCTTTTCTTGGTACTCTTTTCAAGTTGTTTTGAAGTTTGCGTTTCAAAACCAACATCAATTTTTTCTTTGCAGTAGTGGATAATTCTTTGCTAGAGTCTCATGCTTCAGCCCTGCCCAGTCTGAGCTAATACCAAACATCTGGTCTTGCATGGCATGTACGAGCGTTCAGCTAGGGATGTCGGGCAGGTTGCATGAAAGAAATCTAAAGCCAGAGGCCCATGGAATAGCCAGTTCGGAGCAGTTTCATTACAGAAAAATCAACTGTCGGTATCTGTTTCTGTAGTGTAGTGGTTATCACGTTCGCCTCACACGCGAAAGGTCCCCGGTTCGAAACCGGGCAGAAACAGTTGTTATATTGTGTTGGCTACAATGTTGATAGGTGCCGTTTTGCCATGGAATTGTCCAAGCCCTGAAGATTATTTCATGCAATCTCGTTCCAAGAAAGGGAATTCTCTCAAAACACTAAAGTAATCGGCGTGTGGATGTATCTGTTGGTTCTCAGACCTTGCTTTCAAAAGAGCCCTGCAATCGGTTCACTGCTCACCTAGAACAAGCATTAACATGGAGAATTGTTGGCACCAACAGGAATCTTATTTTAGTGGAGTGTTTCTGGCTTTGAGTGCAGAGGCCCTCGGCTCAATTCCAAGATGATCCTTCTCAAGGTGATGATACAAATGCATTGTCACCTTTACGTTTAATGTCAGAATCATTTATTTCCAGTTGGTGGTGTAAGAATGTTTGCAACAGTATGGCGATTTTTCCTAGCCATGCATGAATGAAAGCATATCACTCGCCTTTAGGTGTTTTTCTAATACATTGATATTTGCATCTTCCTTCCTAGCCTGCATGTTTGACTATCTTACAGGCTGCATGTAATAAGTATCACATCAGGGCCCTTCTTCTACTCAATTCACAACTGTTCTATCACGACATAGATAAGAAAGCTGCATCTGCTTTTGTTGTGTAGTGGTAATCAGGTTTACCTGACGTGTGAAAGCCCCATGCTTTGAAAGTACACAGTAACAAAGAAACCGATGACTTTTATAAAAAGGTGTCATGTGCGTCTCTTACTTTGCACAAAAAGTGCCAGAGATGACTTCATTTGCAGTCACTTGAAAAGTAGGGATTCTCCAATAAATGGTAAATGGTTGAAACAAATCTGAAGAAATGCATGACATACCTGTGTGTGTGTGTGTACGCATGTATGTATATATAGGGAGAGAGAGAGCGTCAATATAAACAGACTTTATTTCAATCAAGCTGTCTTTTCTATCCTTCAGGAGCAGAATGTTCTGATCATCAGCGCTCCAGAATGTAGTGTTTTCTTGGCAAGCATCACATATTGTGATGTGTTAGCTAAAAGTTCCATATCCTAGAGACTGATATATTCCTCTGTACTTGTACCTTGGGGATTCATCAAAACCTGGCATCATAAGCAGCTTTCTACTGCCACAGACTGGACAGCGAAACAATTTAAAATATCCCAGAAAAAGAAAACAAGCATGCTTAATCAGAGCTTTCTGGACAGGAAGGACCTTTGAGCAAGTGAGGAATAAGCACTGCTTTTGTTAATTTGCATAGGCAGAATAGAGACTTCTGGGAAAAGGCCGAAATTACAGTCACAGAAAATGGCTGCATCTATAGAGAACGCTAAGAAGTGTTGGCAGCTTTTCCTCTGACCCTGACCACTTTTACAAGCAATCCTATGATAGTCAGCAGGACCCACCCTAAAAAGGAAGGGGCATCCACTTGGACCCTTTCCACCTTTTCTAAATCTCGCCTGATTGAGCACTGATTGAGCAGATAAGCACATGTCATTCTCATTTCAGAAAGGTATTGGTTAGCTTGCTGCTAGCAGCTCAGTTATGTTATGATGTTAGAGGCTATGCAAGGAATGCTTTAGTCCAGCGATATGCAGTTTTTATTGCGCCTTGCCTTCACCAGGAAGATCTTTAGCTTGAATCTGTGGCCTAGGTATTCACCTTGGTATTTCTTTTGGCACAAAGTGAAGGAGTATTTGAGAGAAAATGCACAATGTGTTTCTTATGTTGTTATGAACAACTTGTTACTCTTTCTCATTAAGCTTCAGCCACTGCAGAAATATATAAATAAGGGCTGACTTCCTGTAAGACGTGTCCAAAGCTGGGACGGAATAAAAGGAGACACTTGTAAATGATAGTGCTATCGTTTGAGAAAGGGTAAGTTGAGACTGACTTTCATGCGTATTCACAGACCAAGCATCATAAAGATACCAGCATGATCTTCATTGCGGGCTTAGAGCCGGTATTAGCTTTTGAGAGGTAAGAGGATTTTGAGGGCTCGTTGGTCTAGGGGTATGATTCTCGCTTTGGGTGCGAGAGGTCCCGGGTTCAAATCCCGGACGAGCCCTTTTCTTGGTACTCTTTTCAAGTTGTTTTGAAGTTTGCGTTTCAAAACCAACATCAATTTTTTCTTTGCAGTAGTGGATAATTCTTTGCTAGAGTCTCATGCTTCAGCCGTGCCCAGTCTGAGCTAATACCAAACATCTGGTCTTGCATGGCATGTACGAGCGTTCAGCTAGGGATGTCGGGCAGGTTGCATGAAAGAAATCTAAAGCCAGAGGCCCATGGAATAGCCAGTTCGGAGCAGTTTCATTACAGAAAAATCAACTGTAGGTATCTGTTTCTGTAGAGTAGTGGTTATCAAGTTCGCCTCACACGCGAAAGGTCCCCGGTTCGAAACCGGGCAGAAACAGTTGTTATATTGTGTTGGCTACAATGTTGATAGGTGCCGTTTTGCCATGGAATTGTCCAAGCCCTGAAGATTATTTCATGCAATCTCGTTCCAAGAAAGGGAATTCTCTCAAAACACTAAAGTAATCGGCGTGTGGATGTATCTGTTGGTTCTCAGACCTTGCTTTCAAAAGAGCCCTGCAATCGGTTCACTGCTCACCTAGAACAAGCATTAACATGGAGAATTGTTGGCACCAACAGGAATCTTATTTTAGTGGAGTGTTTCTGGCTTTGAGTGCAGAGGCCCTCGGCTCAATTCCAAGATGATCCTTCTCAAGGTGATGATACAAATGCATTGTCACCTTTACGTTTAATGTCAGAATCATTTATTTCCAGTTGGTGGTGTAAGAATGTTTGCAACAGTATGGCGATTTTTCCTAGCCATGCATGAATGAAAGCATATCACTCGCCTTTAGGTGTTTTTCTAATACATTGATATTTGCATCTTCCTTCCTAGCCTGCATGTTTGACTATCTTACAGGCTGCATGTAATAAGTATCACATCAGGGCCCTTCTTCTACTCAATTCACAACTGTTCTATCACGACATAGATAAGAAAGCTGCATCTGCTTTTGTTGTGTAGTGGTAATCAGGTTTACCTGACGTGTGAAAGCCCCATGCTTTGAAAGTACACAGTAACAAAGAAACCGATGACTTTTATAAAAAGGTGTCATGTGCGTCTCTTACTTTGCACAAAAAGTGCCAGAGATGACTTCATTTGCAGTCACTTGAAAAGTAGGGATTCTCCAATAAATGGTAAATGGTTGAAACAAATCTGAAGAAATGCATGACATACCTGTGTGTGTGTGTGTACGCATGTATGTATATATAGGGAGAGAGAGAGCGTCAATATAAACAGACTTTATTTCAATCAAGCTGTCTTTTCTATCCTTCAGGAGCAGAATGTTCTGATCATCAGCGCTCCAGAATGTAGTGTTTTCTTGGCAAGCATCACATATTGTGATGTGTTAGCTAAAAGTTCCATATCCTAGAGACTGATATATTCCTCTGTACTTGTACCTTGGGGATTCATCAAAACCTGGCATCATAAGCAGCTTTCTACTGCCACAGACTGGACAGCGAAACAATTTAAAATATCCCAGAAAAAGAAAACAAGCATGCTTAATCAGAGCTTTCTGGACAGGAAGGACCTTTGAGCAAGTGAGGAATAAGCACTGCTTTTGTTAATTTGCATAGGCAGAATAGAGACTTCTGGGAAAAGGCCGAAATTACAGTCACAGAAAATGGCTGCATCTATAGAGAACGCTAAGAAGTGTTGGCAGCTTTTCCTCTGACCCTGACCACTTTTACAAGCAATCCTATGATAGTCAGCAGGACCCACCCTAAAAAGGAAGGGGCATCCACTTGGACCCTTTCCACCTTTTCTAAATCTCGCCTGATTGAGCACTGATTGAGCAGATAAGCACATGTCATTCTCATTTCAGAAAGGTATTGGTTAGCTTGCTGCTAGCAGCTCAGTTATGTTATGATGTTAGAGGCTATGCAAGGAATGCTTTAGTCCAGCGATATGCAGTTTTTATTGCGCCTTGCCTTCACCAGGAAGATCTTTAGCTTGAATCTGTGGCCTAGGTATTCACCTTGGTATTTCTTTTGGCACAAAGTGAAGGAGTATTTGAGAGAAAATGCACAATGTGTTTCTTATGTTGTTATGAACAACTTGTTACTCTTTCTCATTAAGCTTCAGCCACTGCAGAAATATATAAATAAGGGCTGACTTCCTGTAAGACGTGTCCAAAGCTGGGACGGAATAAAAGGAGACACTTGTAAATGATAGTGCTATCGTTTGAGAAAGGGTAAGTTGAGACTGACTTTCATGCGTATTCACAGACCAAGCATCATAAAGATACCAGCATGATCTTCATTGCGGGCTTAGAGCCGGTATTAGCTTTTGAGAGGTAAGAGGATTTTGAGGGCTCGTTGGTCTAGGGGTATGATTCTCGCTTTGGGTGCGAGAGGTCCCGGGTTCAAATCCCGGACGAGCCCTTTTCTTGGTACTCTTTTCAAGTTGTTTTGAAGTTTGCGTTTCAAAACCAACATCAATTTTTTCTTTGCAGTAGTGGATAATTCTTTGCTAGAGTCTCATGCTTCAGCCGTGCCCAGTCTGAGCTAATACCAAACATCTGGTCTTGCATGGCATGTACGAGCGTTCAGCTAGGGATGTCGGGCAGGTTGCATGAAAGAAATCTAAAGCCAGAGGCCCATGGAATAGCCAGTTCGGAGCAGTTTCATTACAGAAAAATCAACTGTAGGTATCTGTTTCTGTAGTGTAGTGGTTATCAAGTTCGCCTCACACGCGAAAGGTCCCCGGTTCGAAACCGGGCAGAAACAGTTGTTATATTGTGTTGGCTACAATGTTGATAGGTGCCGTTTTGCCATGGAATTGTCCAAGCCCTGAAGATTATTTCATGCAATCTGGTTCCAAGAAAGGGAATTCTCTCAAAACACTAAAGTAATCGGCGTGTGGATGTATCTGTTGGTTCTCAGACCTTGCTTTCAAAAGAGCCCTGCAATCGGTTCACTGCTCACCTAGAACAAGCATTAACATGGAGAATTGTTGGCACCAACAGGAATCTTATTTTAGTGGAGTGTTTCTGGCTTTGAGTGCAGAGGCCCTCGGCTCAATTCCAAGATGATCCTTCTCAAGGTGATGATACAAATGCATTGTCACCTTTACGTTTAATGTCAGAATCATTTATTTCCAGTTGGTGGTGTAAGAATGTTTGCAACAGTATGGCGATTTTTCCTAGCCATGCATGAATGAAAGCATATCACTCGCCTTTAGGTGTTTTTCTAATACATTGATATTTGCATCTTCCTTCCTAGCCTGCATGTTTGACTATCTTACAGGCTGCATGTAATAAGTATCACATCAGGGCCCTTCTTCTACTCAATTCACAACTGTTCTATCACGACATAGATAAGAAAGCTGCATCTGCTTTTGTTGTGTAGTGGTAATCAGGTTTACCTGACGTGTGAAAGCCCCATGCTTTGAAAGTACACAGTAACAAAGAAACCGATGACTTTTATAATAAGGTGTCATGTGTGTCTCTTACTTTGCACAAAAAGTGCCAGAGATGACTTCATTTGCAGTCACTTGAAAAGTAGGGATTCTCCAATAAATGGTAAATGGTTGAAACAAATCTGAAGAAATGCATGACATACCTGTGTGTGTGTGTGTATGCATGTATGTATATATAGGGAGAGAGAGAGCGTCAATATAAACAGACTTTATTTCAATCAAGCTGTCTTTTCTATCCTTCAGGAGCAGAATGTTCTGATCATCAGCGCTCCAGAATGTAGTGTTTTCTTGGCAAGCATCACATATTGTGATGTGTTAGCTAAAAGTTCCATATCCTAGAGACTGATATATTCCTCTGTACTTGTACCTTGGGGATTCATCAAAACCGGGCATCATAAGCAGCTTTCTACTGCCACAGACTGGACAGCGAAACAATTTAAAATATCCCAGAAAAAGAAAATAAGCATGCTTAATCAGAGCTTTCTGGACAGGAAGGACATTTGAGCAAGTGAGGAATAAGCACTGCTTTTGTTAATTTGCATAGGCAGAATAGAGACTTCTGGGAAAAGGCCGAAATTACAGTCACAGAAAATGGCTGCATCTATAGAGAACGCTAAGAAGTGTTGGCAGCTTTTCCTCTGACCCTGGCCACTTTTACAAGCAATCCTATGATAGTCAGCAGGACCCACCCTAAAAAGGAAGGGGCATCCACTTGGACCCTTTCCACCTTTTCTAAATCTCGCCTGATCGAGCCTGATTGAGCACTGATTGAGCAGATAAGCACATGTCATTCTCATTTCAGAAAGGTATTGGTTAGCTTGCTGCTAGCAGCTCAGTTATGTTATGATGTTAGAGGCTATGCAAGGAATGCTTTAGTCCAGCGATATGCAGTTTTTATTGCGCCTTGCATTCAGCAGGAAGATCTTTAGCTTGAATCTGTGGCCTAGGTATTCACCTTGGTATTTCTTTTGGCACAAAGTGAAGGAGTATTTAAGAGAAAATGCACAATGTGGTTGTTATGAACAACTTGTTACTCTTTCTCATTAAGCTTCAGCCACTGAAGAAATATATAAATAAGGGCTGACTTCCTGTAAGACGTGTCCAAAGCTGGGACGGAATAAAAGGAGACACTTGTAAATGATAGTGCTATCGTTTGAGAAAGGGTAAGTTGAGACTGACTTTCATGCGTATTCACAGACCAAGCATCATAAAGATACCAGCATGATCTTCATTGCGGGCTTAGAGCCGGTATTAGCTTTTGAGAGGTAAGAGGATTTTGAGGGCTCGTTGGTCTAGGGGTATGATTCTCGCTTTGGGTGCGAGAGGTCCCGGGTTCAAATCCCGGACGAGCCCTTTTCTTGGTACTCTTTTCAAGTTGTTTTGAAGTTTGCGTTTCAAAACCAACATCAATTTTTTCTTTGCAGTAGTGGATAATTCTTTGCTAGAGTCTCATGCTTCAGCCCTGCCCAGTCTGAGCTAATACCAAACATCTGGTCTTGCATGGCATGTACGAGCGTTCAGCTAGGGATGTCGGGCAGGTTGCATGAAAGAAATCTAAAGCCAGAGGCCCATGGAATAGCCAGTTCGGAGCAGTTTCATTACAGAAAAATCAACTGTAGGTATCTGTTTCTGTAGTGTAGTGGTTATCAAGTTCGCCTCACACGCGAAAGGTCCCCGGTTCGAAACCGGGCAGAAACAGTTGTTATATTGTGTTGGCTACAATGTTGATAGGTGCCGTTTTGCCATGGAATTGTCCAAGCCCTGAAGATTATTTCATGCAATCTCGTTCCAAGAAAGGGAATTCTCTCAAAACACTAAAGTAATCGGCGTGTGGATGTATCTGTTGGTTCTCAGACCTTGCTTTCAAAAGAGCCCTGCAATCGGTTCACTGCTCACCTAGAACAAGCATTAACATGGAGAATTTTTGGCACCAACAGGAATCTTATTTTAGTGGAGTGTTTCTGGCTTTGAGTGCAGAGGCCCTCGGCTCAATTCCAAGATGATCCTTCTCAAGGTGATGATACAAATGCATTGTCACCTTTACGTTTAATGTCAGAATCATTTATTTCCAGTTGGTGGTGTAAGAATGTTTGCAACAGTATGGCGATTTTTCCTAGCCATGCATGAATGAAAGCATATCACTCGCCTTTAGGTGTTTTTCTAATACATTGATATTTGCATCTTCCTTCCTAGCCTGCATGTTTGACTATCTTACAGGCTGCATGTAATAAGTATCACATCAGGGCCCTTCTTCTACTCAATTCACAACTGTTCTATCACGACATAGATAAGAAAGCTGCATCTGCTTTTGTTGTGTAGTGGTAATCAGGTTTACCTGACGTGTGAAAGCCCCATGCTTTGAAAGTACACAGTAACAAAGAAACCGATGACTTTTATAAAAAGGTGTCATGTGCGTCTCTTACTTTGCACAAAAAGTGCCAGAGATGACTTCATTTGCAGTCACTTGAAAAGTAGGGATTCTCCAATAAATGGTAAATGGTTGAAACAAATCTGAAGAAATGCATGACATACCTGTGTGTGTGTGTGTACGCATGTATGTATATATAGGGAGAGAGAGAGCGTCAATATAAACAGACTTTATTTCAATCAAGCTGTCTTTTCTATCCTTCAGGAGCAGAATGTTCTGATCATCAGCGCTCCAGAATGTAGTGTTTTCTTGGCAAGCATCACATATTGTGATGTGTTAGCTAAAAGTTCCATATCCTAGAGACTGATATATTCCTCTGTACTTGTACCTTGGGGATTCATCAAAACCTGGCATCATAAGCAGCTTTCTACTGCCACAGACTGGACAGCGAAACAATGTAAAATATCCCAGAAAAAGAAAATAAGCATGCTTAATCAGAGCTTTCTGGACAGGAAGGACCTTTGAGCAAGTGAGGAATAAGCACTGCTTTTGTTAATTTGCATAGGCAGAATAGAGACTTCTGGGAAAAGGCCGAAATTACAGTCACAGAAAATGGCTGCATCTATAGAGAACGCTAAGAAGTGTTGGCAGCTTTTCCTCTGACCCTGACCACTTTTACAAGCAATCCTATGATAGTCAGCAGGACCCACCCTAAAAAGGAAGGGGCATCCACTTGGACCCTTTCCACCTTTTCTAAATCTCGCCTGATTGAGCACTGATTGAGCAGATAAGCACATGTCATTCTCATTTCAGAAAGGTATTGGTTAGCTTGCTGCTAGCAGCTCAGTTATGTTATGATGTTAGAGGCTATGCAAGGAATGCTTTAGTCCAGCGATATGCAGTTTTTATTGCGCCTTGCATTCAGCAGGAAGATCTTTAGCTTGAATCTGTGGCCTAGGTATTCACCTTGGTATTTCTTTTGGCACAAAGTGAAGGAGTATTTAAGAGAAAATGCACAATGTGTTTCTTATGTTGTTATGAACAACTTGTTACTCTTTCTCATTAAGCTTCAGCCACTGAAGAAATATATAAATAAGGGCTGACTTCCTGTAAGACGTGTCCAAAGCTGGGACGGAATAAAAGGAGACACTTGTAAATGATAGTGCTATCGTTTGAGAAAGGGTAAGTTGAGACTGACTTTCATGCGTATTCACAGACCAAGCATCATAAAGATACCAGCATGATCTTCATTGCGGGCTTAGAGCCGGTATTAGCTTTTGAGAGGTAAGAGGATTTTGAGGGCTCGTTGGTCTAGGGGTATGATTCTCGCTTTGGGTGCGAGAGGTCCCGGGTTCAAATCCCGGACGAGCCCTTTTCTTGGTACTCTTTTCAAGTTGTTTTGAAGTTTGCGTTTCAAAACCAACATCAATTTTTTCTTTGCAGTAGTGGATAATTCTTTGCTAGAGTCTCATGCTTCAGCCCTGCCCAGTCTGAGCTAATACCAAACATCTGGTCTTGCATGGCATGTACGAGCGTTCAGCTAGGGATGTCGGGCAGGTTGCATGAAAGAAATCTAAAGCCAGAGGCCCATGGAATAGCCAGTTCGGAGCAGTTTCATTACAGAAAAATCAACTGTAGGTATCTGTTTCTGTAGTGTAGTGGTTATCACGTTCGCCTCACACGCGAAAGGTCCCCGGTTCGAAACCGGGCAGAAACAGTTGTTATATTGTGTTGGCTACAATGTTGATAGGTGCCGTTTTGCCATGGAATTGTCCAAGCCCTGAAGATTATTTCATGCAATCTCGTTCCAAGAAAGGGAATTCTCTCAAAACACTAAAGTAATCGGCGTGTGGATGTATCTGTTGGTTCTCAGACCTTGCTTTCAAAAGAGCCCTGCAATCGGTTCACTGCTCACCTAGAACAAGCATTAACATGGAGAATTGTTGGCACCAACAGGAATCTTATTTTAGTGGAGTGTTTCTGGCTTTGAGTGCAGAGGCCCTCGGCTCAATTCCAAGATGATCCTTCTCAAGGTGATGATACAAATGCATTGTCACCTTTACGTTTAATGTCAGAATCATTTATTTCCAGTTGGTGGTGTAAGAATGTTTGCAACAGTATGGCGATTTTTCCTAGCCATGCATGAATGAAAGCATATCACTCGCCTTTAGGTGTTTTTCTAATACATTGATATTTGCATCTTCCTTCCTAGCCTGCATGTTTGACTATCTTACAGGCTGCATGTAATAAGTATCACATCAGGGCCCTTCTTCTACTCAATTCACAACTGTTCTATCACGACATAGATAAGAAAGCTGCATCTGCTTTTGTTGTGTAGTGGTAATCAGGTTTACCTGACGTGTGAAAGCCCCATGCTTTGAAAGTACACAGTAACAAAGAAACCGATGACTTTTATAAAAAGGTGTCATGTGCGTCTCTTACTTTGCACAAAAAGTGCCAGAGATGACTTCATTTGCAGTCACTTGAAAAGTAGGGATTCTCCAATAAATGGTAAATGGTTGAAACAAATCTGAAGAAATGCATGACATACCTGTGTGTGTGTGTGTACGCATGTATGTATATATAGGGAGAGAGAGAGCGTCAATATAAACAGACTTTATTTCAATCAAGCTGTCTTTTCTATCCTTCAGGAGCAGAATGTTCTGATCATCAGCGCTCCAGAATGTAGTGTTTTCTTGGCAAGCATCCCATATTGTGATGTGTTAGCTAAAAGTTCCATATCCTAGAGACTGATATATTCCTCTGTACTTGTACCTTGGGGATTCATCAAAACCTGGCATCATAAGCAGCTTTCTACTGCCACAGACTGGACAGCGAAACAATTTAAAATATCCCAGAAAAAGAAAATAAGCATGCTTAATCAGAGCTTTCTGGACAGGAAGGACCTTTGAGCAAGTGAGGAATAAGCACTGCTTTTGTTAATTTGCATAGGCAGAATAGAGACTTCTGGGAAAAGGCCGAAATTACAGTCACAGAAAATGGCTGCATCTATAGAGAACGCTAAGAAGTGTTGGCAGCTTTTCCTCTGACCCTGACCACTTTTACAAGCAATCCTATGATAGTCAGCAGGACCCACCCTAAAAAGGAAGGGGCATCCACTTGGACCCTTTCCACCTTTTCTAAATCTCGCCTGATTGAGCACTGATTGAGCAGATAAGCACATGTCATTCTCATTTCAGAAAGGTATTGGTTAGCTTGCTGCTAGCAGCTCAGTTATGTTATGATGTTAGAGGCTATGCAAGGAATGCTTTAGTCCAGCGATATGCAGTTTTTATTGCGCCTTGCATTCAGCAGGAAGATCTTTAGCTTGAATCTGTGGCCTAGGTATTCACCTTGGTATTTCTTTTGGCACAAATAGAAGGAGTATTTAAGAGAAAATGCACAATGTGTTTCTTATGTTGTTATGAACAACTTGTTACTCTTTCTCATTAAGCTTCAGCCACTGAAGAAATATATAAATAAGGGCTGACTTCCTGTAAGACGTGTCCAAAGCTGGGACGGAATAAAAGGAGACACTTGTAAATGATAGTGCTATCGTTTGAGAAAGGGTAAGTTGAGACTGACTTTCATGCGTATTCACAGACCAAGCATCATAAAGATACCAGCATGATCTTCATTGCGGGCTTAGAGCCGGTATTAGCTTTTGAGAGGTAAGAGGATTTTGAGGGCTCGTTGGTCTAGGGGTATGATTCTCGCTTTGGGTGCGAGAGGTCCCGGGTTCAAATCCCGGACGAGCCCTTTTCTTGGTACTCTTTTCAAGTTGTTTTGAAGTTTGCGTTTCAAAACCAACATCAATTTTTTCTTTGCAGTAGTGGATAATTCTTTGCTAGAGTCTCATGCTTCAGCCCTGCCCAGTCTGAGCTAATACCAAACATCTGGTCTTGCATGGCATGTACGAGCGTTCAGCTAGGGATGTCGGGCAGGTTGCATGAAAGAAATCTAAAGCCAGAGGCCCATGGAATAGCCAGTTCGGAGCAGTTTCATTACAGAAAAATCAACTGTAGGTATCTGTTTCTGTAGTGTAGTGGTTATCACGTTCGCCTCACACGCGAAAGGTCCCCGGTTCGAAACCGGGCAGAAACAGTTGTTATATTGTGTTGGCTACAATGTTGATAGGTGCCGTTTTGCCATGGAATTGTCCAAGCCCTGAAGATTATTTCATGCAATCTCGTTCCAAGAAAGGGAATTCTCTCAAAACACTAAAGTAATCGGCGTGTGGATGTATCTGTTGGTTCTCAGACCTTGCTTTCAAAAGAGCCCTGCAATCGGTTCACTGCTCACCTAGAACAAGCATTAACATGGAGAATTGTTGGCACCAACAGGAATCTTATTTTAGTGGAGTGTTTCTGGCTTTGAGTGCAGAGGCCCTCGGCTCAATTCCAAGATGATCCTTCTCAAGGTGATGATACAAATGCATTGTCACCTTTACGTTTAATGTCAGAATCATTTATTTCCAGTTGGTGGTGTAAGAATGTTTGCAACAGTATGGCGATTTTTCCTAGCCATGCATGAATGAAAGCATATCACTCGCCTTTAGGTGTTTTTCTAATACATTGATATTTGCATCTTCCTTCCTAGCCTGCATGTTTGACTATCTTACAGGCTGCATGTAATAAGTATCACATCAGGGCCCTTCTTCTACTCAATTCACAACTGTTCTATCACGACATAGATAAGAAAGCTGCATCTGCTTTTGTTGTGTAGTGGTAATCAGGTTTACCTGACGTGTGAAAGCCCCATGCTTTGAAAGTACACAGTAACAAAGAAACCGATGACTTTTATAAAAAGGTGTCATGTGCGTCTCTTACTTTGCACAAAAAGTGCCAGAGATGACTTCATTTGCAGTCACTTGAAAAGTAGGGATTCTCCAATAAATGGTAAATGGTTGAAACAAATCTGAAGAAATGCATGACATACCTGTGTGTGTGTGTGTACGCATGTATGTATTTATAGGGAGAGAGAGAGCGTCAATATAAACAGACTTTATTTCAATCAAGCTGTCTTTTCTATCCTTCAGGAGCAGAATGTTCTGATCATCAGCGCTCCAGAATGTAGTGTTTTCTTGGCAAGCATCACATATTGTGATGTGTTAGCTAAAAGTTCCATATCCTAGAGACTGATATATTCCTCTGTACTTGTACCTTGGGGATTCATCAAAACCTGGCATCATAAGCAGCTTTCTACTGCCACAGACTGGACAGCGAAACAATTTAAAATATCCCAGAAAAAGAAAATAAGCATGCTTAATCAGAGCTTTCTGGACAGGAAGGACCTTTGAGCAAGTGAGGAATAAGCACTGCTTTTGTTAATTTGCATAGGCAGAATAGAGACTTCTGGGAAAAGGCCGAAATTACAGTCACAGAAAATGGCTGCATCTATAGAGAACGCTAAGAAGTGTTGGCAGCTTTTCCTCTGACCCTGACCACTTTTACAAGCAATCCTATGATAGTCAGCAGGACCCACCCTAAAAAGGAAGGGGCATCCACTTGGACCCTTTCCACCTTTTCTAAATCTCGCCTGATTGAGCACTGATTGAGCAGATAAGCACATGTCATTCTCATTTCAGAAAGGTATTGGTTAGCTTGCTGCTAGCAGCTCAGTTATGTTATGATGTTAGAGGCTATGCAAGGAATGCTTTAGTCCAGCGATATGCAGTTTTTATTGCGCCTTGCATTCAGCAGGAAGATCTTTAGCTTGAATCTGTGGCCTAGGTATTCACCTTGGTATTTCTTTTGGCACAAAGTGAAGGAGTATTTAAGAGAAAATGCACAATGTGTTTCTTATGTTGTTATGAACAACTTGTTACTCTTTCTCATTAAGCTTCAGCCACTGAAGAAATATATAAATAAGGGCTGACTTCCTGTAAGACGTGTCCAAAGCTGGGACGGAATAAAAGGAGACACTTGTAAATGATAGTGCTATCGTTTGAGAAAGGGTAAGTTGAGACTGACTTTCATGCGTATTCACAGACCAAGCATCATAAAGATACCAGCATGATCTTCATTGCGGGCTTAGAGCCGGTATTAGCTTTTGAGAGGTAAGAGGATTTTGAGGGCTCGTTGGTCTAGGGGTATGATTCTCGCTTTGGGTGCGAGAGGTCCCGGGTTCAAATCCCGGACGAGCCCTTTTCTTGGTACTCTTTTCAAGTTGTTTTGAAGTTTGCGTTTCAAAACCAACATCAATTTTTTCTTTGCAGTAGTGGATAATTCTTTGCTAGAGTCTCATGCTTCAGCCCTGCCCAGTCTGAGCTAATACCAAACATCTGGTCTTGCATGGCATGTACGAGCGTTCAGCTAGGGATGTCGGGCAGGTTGCATGAAAGAAATCTAAAGCCAGAGGCCCATGGAATAGCCAGTTCGGAGCAGTTTCATTACAGAAAAATCAACTGTAGGTATCTGTTTCTGTAGTGTAGTGGTTATCATGTTCGCCTCACACGCGAAAGGTCCCCGGTTCGAAACCGGGCAGAAACAGTTGTTATATTGTGTTGGCTACAATGTTGATAGGTGCCGTTTTGCCATGGAATTGTCCAAGCCCTGAAGATTATTTCATGCAATCTCGTTCCAAGAAAGGGAATTCTCTCAAAACACTAAAGTAATCGGCGTGTGGATGTATCTGTTGGTTCTCAGACCTTGCTTTCAAAAGAGCCCTGCAATCGGTTCACTGCTCACCTAGAACAAGCATTAACATGGAGAATTGTTGGCACCAACAGGAATCTTATTTTAGTGGAGTGTTTCTGGCTTTGAGTGCAGAGGCCCTCGGCTCAATTCCAAGATGATCCTTCTCAAGGTGATGATACAAATGCATTGTCACCTTTACGTTTAATGTCAGAATCATTTATTTCCAGTTGGTGGTGTAAGAATGTTTGCAACAGTATGGCGATTTTTCCTAGCCATGCATGAATGAAAGCATATCACTCGCCTTTAGGTGTTTTTCTAATACATTGATATTTGCATCTTCCTTCCTAGCCTGCATGTTTGACTATCTTACAGGCTGCATGTAATAAGTATCACATCAGGGCCCTTCTTCTACTCAATTCACAACTGTTCTATCACGACATAGATAAGAAAGCTGCATCTGCTTTTGTTGTGTAGTGGTAATCAGGTTTACCTGACGTGTGAAAGCCCCATGCTTTGAAAGTACACAGTAACAAAGAAACCGATGACTTTTATAAAAAGGTGTCATGTGCGTCTCTTACTTTGCACAAAAAGTGCCAGAGATGACTTCATTTGCAGTCACTTGAAAAGTAGGGATTCTCCAATAAATGGTAAATGGTTGAAACAAATCTGAAGAAATGCATGACATACCTGTGTGTGTGTGTGTACGCATGTATGTATATATAGGGAGAGAGAGAGCGTCAATATAAACAGACTTTATTTCAATCAAGCTGTCTTTTCTATCCTTCAGGAGCAGAATGTTCTGATCATCAGCGCTCCAGAATGTAGTGTTTTCTTGGCAAGCATCACATATTGTGATGTGTTAGCTAAAAGTTCCATATCCTAGAGACTGATATATTCCTCTGTACTTGTACCTTGGGGATTCATCAAAACCTGGCATCATAAGCAGCTTTCTACTGCCACAGACTGGACAGCGAAACAATTTAAAATATCCCAGAAAAAGAAAATAAGCATGCTTAATCAGAGCTTTCTGGACAGGAAGGACCTTTGAGCAAGTGAGGAATAAGCACTGCTTTTGTTAATTTGCATAGGCAGAATAGAGACTTCTGGGAAAAGGCCGAAATTACAGTCACAGAAAATGGCTGCATCTATAGAGAACGCTAAGAAGTGTTGGCAGCTTTTCCTCTGACCCTGACCACTTTTACAAGCAATCCTATGATAGTCAGCAGGACCCACCCTAAAAAGGAAGGGGCATCCACTTGGACCCTTTCCACCTTTTCTAAATCTCGCCTGATTGAGCACTGATTGAGCAGATAAGCACATGTCATTCTCATTTCAGAAAGGTATTGGTTAGCTTGCTGCTAGCAGCTCAGTTATGTTATGATGTTAGAGGCTATGCAAGGAATGCTTTAGTCCAGCGATATGCAGTTTTTATTGCGCCTTGCATTCAGCAGGAAGATCTTTAGCTTGAATCTGTGGCCTAGGTATTCACCTTGGTATTTCTTTTGGCACAAATAGAAGGAGTATTTAAGAGAAAATGCACAATGTGTTTCTTATGTTGTTATGAACAACTTGTTACTCTTTCTCATTAAGCTTCAGCCACTGAAGAAATATATAAATAAGGGCTGACTTCCTGTAAGACGTGTCCAAAGCTGGGACGGAATAAAAGGAGACACTTGTAAATGATAGTGCTATCGTTTGAGAAAGGGTAAGTTGAGACTGACTTTCATGCGTATTCACAGACCAAGCATCATAAAGATACCAGCATGATCTTCATTGCGGGCTTAGAGCCGGTATTAGCTTTTGAGAGGTAAGAGGATTTTGAGGGCTCGTTGGTCTAGGGGTATGATTCTCGCTTTGGGTGCGAGAGGTCCCGGGTTCAAATCCCGGACGAGCCCTTTTCTTGGTACTCTTTTCAAGTTGTTTTGAAGTTTGCGTTTCAAAACCAACATCAATTTTTTCTTTGCAGTAGTGGATAATTCTTTGCTAGAGTCTCATGCTTCAGCCCTGCCCAGTCTGAGCTAATACCAAACATCTGGTCTTGCATGGCATGTACGAGCGTTCAGCTAGGGATGTCGGGCAGGTTGCATGAAAGAAATCTAAAGCCAGAGGCCCATGGAATAGCCAGTTCGGAGCAGTTTCATTACAGAAAAATCAACTGTAGGTATCTGTTTCTGTAGTGTAGTGGTTATCACGTTCGCCTCACACGCGAAAGGTCCCCGGTTCGAAACCGGGCAGAAACAGTTGTTATATTGTGTTGGCTACAATGTTGATAGGTGCCGTTTTGCCATGGAATTGTCCAAGCCCTGAAGATTATTTCATGCAATCTCGTTCCAAGAAAGGGAATTCTCTCAAAACACTAAAGTAATCGGCGTGTGGATGTATCTGTTGGTTCTCAGACCTTGCTTTCAAAAGAGCCCTGCAATCGGTTCACTGCTCACCTAGAACAAGCATTAACATGGAGAATTGTTGGCACCAACAGGAATCTTATTTTAGTGGAGTGTTTCTGGCTTTGAGTGCAGAGGCCCTCGGCTCAATTCCAAGATGATCCTTCTCAAGGTGATGATACAAATGCATTGTCACCTTTACGTTTAATGTCAGAATCATTTATTTCCAGTTGGTGGTGTAAGAATGTTTGCAACAGTATGGCGATTTTTCCTAGCCATGCATGAATGAAAGCATATCACTCGCCTTTAGGTGTTTTTCTAATACATTGATATTTGCATCTTCCTTCCTAGCCTGCATGTTTGACTATCTTACAGGCTGCATGTAATAAGTATCACATCAGGGCCCTTCTTCTACTCAATTCACAACTGTTCTATCACGACATAGATAAGAAAGCTGCATCTGCTTTTGTTGTGTAGTGGTAATCAGGTTTACCTGACGTGTGAAAGCCCCATGCTTTGAAAGTACACAGTAACAAAGAAACCGATGACTTTTATAAAAAGGTGTCATGTGCGTCTCTTACTTTGCACAAAAAGTGCCAGAGATGACTTCATTTGCAGTCACTTGAAAAGTAGGGATTCTCCAATAAATGGTAAATGGTTGAAACAAATCTGAAGAAATGCATGACATACCTGTGTGTGTGTGTGTACGCATGTATGTATTTATAGGGAGAGAGAGAGCGTCAATATAAACAGACTTTATTTCAATCAAGCTGTCTTTTCTATCCTTCAGGAGCAGAATGTTCTGATCATCAGCGCTCCAGAATGTAGTGTTTTCTTGGCAAGCATCACATATTGTGATGTGTTAGCTAAAAGTTCCATATCCTAGAGACTGATATATTCCTCTGTACTTGTACCTTGGGGATTCATCAAAACCTGGCATCATAAGCAGCTTTCTACTGCCACAGACTGGACAGCGAAACAATTTAAAATATCCCAGAAAAAGAAAATAAGCATGCTTAATCAGAGCTTTCTGGACAGGAAGGACCTTTGAGCAAGTGAGGAATAAGCACTGCTTTTGTTAATTTGCATAGGCAGAATAGAGACTTCTGGGAAAAGGCCGAAATTACAGTCACAGAAAATGGCTGCATCTATAGAGAACGCTAAGAAGTGTTGGCAGCTTTTCCTCTGACCCTGACCACTTTTACAAGCAATCCTATGATAGTCAGCAGGACCCACCCTAAAAAGGAAGGGGCATCCACTTGGACCCTTTCCACCTTTTCTAAATCTCGCCTGATTGAGCACTGATTGAGCAGATAAGCACATGTCATTCTCATTTCAGAAAGGTATTGGTTAGCTTGCTGCTAGCAGCTCAGTTATGTTATGATGTTAGAGGCTATGCAAGGAATGCTTTAGTCCAGCGATATGCAGTTTTTATTGCGCCTTGCATTCAGCAGGAAGATCTTTAGCTTGAATCTGTGGCCTAGGTATTCACCTTGGTATTTCTTTTGGCACAAAGTGAAGGAGTATTTAAGAGAAAATGCACAATGTGTTTCTTATGTTGTTATGAACAACTTGTTACTCTTTCTCATTAAGCTTCAGCCACTGAAGAAATATATAAATAAGGGCTGACTTCCTGTAAGACGTGTCCAAAGCTGGGACGGAATAAAAGGAGACACTTGTAAATGATAGTGCTATCGTTTGAGAAAGGGTAAGTTGAGACTGACTTTCATGCGTATTCACAGACCAAGCATCATAAAGATACCAGCATGATCTTCATTGCGGGCTTAGAGCCGGTATTAGCTTTTGAGAGGTAAGAGGATTTTGAGGGCTCGTTGGTCTAGGGGTATGATTCTCGCTTTGGGTGCGAGAGGTCCCGGGTTCAAATCCCGGACGAGCCCTTTTCTTGGTACTCTTTTCAAGTTGTTTTGAAGTTTGCGTTTCAAAACCAACATCAATTTTTTCTTTGCAGTAGTGGATAATTCTTTGCTAGAGTCTCATGCTTCAGCCCTGCCCAGTCTGAGCTAATACCAAACATCTGGTCTTGCATGGCATGTACGAGCGTTCAGCTAGGGATGTCGGGCAGGTTGCATGAAAGAAATCTAAAGCCAGAGGCCCATGGAATAGCCAGTTCGGAGCAGTTTCATTACAGAAAAATCAACTGTAGGTATCTGTTTCTGTAGTGTAGTGGTTATCATGTTCGCCTCACACGCGAAAGGTCCCCGGTTCGAAACCGGGCAGAAACAGTTGTTATATTGTGTTGGCTACAATGTTGATAGGTGCCGTTTTGCCATGGAATTGTCCAAGCCCTGAAGATTATTTCATGCAATCTCGTTCCAAGAAAGGGAATTCTCTCAAAACACTAAAGTAATCGGCGTGTGGATGTATCTGTTGGTTCTCAGACCTTGCTTTCAAAAGAGCCCTGCAATCGGTTCACTGCTCACCTAGAACAAGCATTAACATGGAGAATTGTTGGCACCAACAGGAATCTTATTTTAGTGGAGTGTTTCTGGCTTTGA
This sequence comes from Triturus cristatus, assembly GCF_964204655.1. Lineage (NCBI taxonomy): Eukaryota > Metazoa > Chordata > Amphibia > Caudata > Salamandridae > Triturus > Triturus cristatus. The sequence continues at coordinate 737,799,320 of NC_140591.1, read as the reverse complement.
GTGCAGAGGCCCTCGGCTCAATTCCAAGATGATCCTTCTCAAGGTGATGATACAAATGCATTGTCACCTTTACGTTTAATGTCAGAATCATTTATTTCCAGTTGGTGGTGTAAGAATGTTTGCAACAGTATGGCGATTTTTCCTAGCCATGCATGAATGAAAGCATATCACTCGCCTTTAGGTGTTTTTCTAATACATTGATATTTGCATCTTCCTTCCTAGCCTGCATGTTTGACTATCTTACAGGCTGCATGTAATAAGTATCACATCAGGGCCCTTCTTCTACTCAATTCACAACTGTTCTATCACGACATAGATAAGAAAGCTGCATCTGCTTTTGTTGTGTAGTGGTAATCAGGTTTACCTGACGTGTGAAAGCCCCATGCTTTGAAAGTACACAGTAACAAAGAAACCGATGACTTTTATAAAAAGGTGTCATGTGCGTCTCTTACTTTGCACAAAAAGTGCCAGAGATGACTTCATTTGCAGTCACTTGAAAAGTAGGGATTCTCCAATAAATGGTAAATGGTTGAAACAAATCTGAAGAAATGCATGACATACCTGTGTGTGTGTGTGTACGCATGTATGTATATATAGGGAGAGAGAGAGCGTCAATATAAACAGACTTTATTTCAATCAAGCTGTCTTTTCTATCCTTCAGGAGCAGAATGTTCTGATCATCAGCGCTCCAGAATGTAGTGTTTTCTTGGCAAGCATCACATATTGTGATGTGTTAGCTAAAAGTTCCATATCCTAGAGACTGATATATTCCTCTGTACTTGTACCTTGGGGATTCATCAAAACCTGGCATCATAAGCAGCTTTCTACTGCCACAGACTGGACAGCGAAACAATTTAAAATATCCCAGAAAAAGAAAATAAGCATGCTTAATCAGAGCTTTCTGGACAGGAAGGACCTTTGAGCAAGTGAGGAATAAGCACTGCTTTTGTTAATTTGCATAGGCAGAATAGAGACTTCTGGGAAAAGGCCGAAATTACAGTCACAGAAAATGGCTGCATCTATAGAGAACGCTAAGAAGTGTTGGCAGCTTTTCCTCTGACCCTGACCACTTTTACAAGCAATCCTATGATAGTCAGCAGGACCCACCCTAAAAAGGAAGGGGCATCCACTTGGACCCTTTCCACCTTTTCTAAATCTCGCCTGATTGAGCACTGATTGAGCAGATAAGCACATGTCATTCTCATTTCAGAAAGGTATTGGTTAGCTTGCTGCTAGCAGCTCAGTTATGTTATGATGTTAGAGGCTATGCAAGGAATGCTTTAGTCCAGCGATATGCAGTTTTTATTGCGCCTTGCATTCAGCAGGAAGATCTTTAGCTTGAATCTGTGGCCTAGGTATTCACCTTGGTATTTCTTTTGGCACAAAGTGAAGGAGTATTTGAGAGAAAATGCACAATGTGTTTCTTATGTTGTTATGAACAACTTGTTACTCTTTCTCATTAAGCTTCAGCCACTGCAGAAATATATAAATAAGGGCTGACTTCCTATAAGACGTGTCCAAAGCTGGGACGGAATAAAAGGAGACACTTGTAAATGATAGTGCTATCGTTTGAGAAAGGGTAAGTTGAGACTGACTTTCATGCGTTTTCACAGACCAAGCATCATAAAGATACCAGCATGATCTTCATTGCGGGCTTAGAGCCGGTATTAGCTTTTGAGAGGTAAGAGGATTTTGAGGGCTCGTTGGTCTAGGGGTATGATTCTCGCTTTGGGTGCGAGAGGTCCCGGGTTCAAATCCCGGACGAGCCCTTTTCTTGGTACTCTTTTCAAGTTGTTTTGAAGTTTGCGTTTCAAAACCAACATCAATTTTTTCTTTGCAGTAGTGGATAATTCTTTGCTAGAGTCTCATGCTTCAGCCCTGCCCAGTCTGAGCTAATACCAAACATCTGGTCTTGCATGGCATGTACGAGCGTTCAGCTAGGGATGTCGGGCAGGTTGCATGAAAGAAATCTAAAGCCAGAGGCCCATGGAATAGCCAGTTCGGAGCAGTTTCATTACAGAAAAATCAACTGTAGGTATCTGTTTCTGTAGTGTAGTGGTTATCAAGTTCGCCTCACACGCGAAAGGTCCCCGGTTCGAAACCGGGCAGAAACAGTTGTTATATTGTGTTGGCTACAATGTTGATAGGTGCCGTTTTGCCATGGAATTGTCCAAGCCCTGAAGATTATTTCATGCAATCTCGTTCCAAGAAAGGGAATTCTCTCAAAACACTAAAGTAATCGGCGTGTGGATGTATCTGTTGGTTCTCAGACCTTGCTTTCAAAAGAGCCCTGCAATCGGTTCACTGCTCACCTAGAACAAGCATTAACATGGAGAATTGTTGGCACCAACAGGAATCTTATTTTAGTGGAGTGTTTCTGGCTTTGAGTGCAGAGGCCCTCGGCTCAATTCCAAGATGATCCTTCTCAAGGTGATGATACAAATGCATTGTCACCTTTACGTTTAATGTCAGAATCATTTATTTCCAGTTGGTGGTGTAAGAATGTTTGCAACAGTATGGCGATTTTTCCTAGCCATGCATGAATGAAAGCATATCACTCGCCTTTAGGTGTTTTTCTAATACATTGATATTTGCATCTTCCTTCCTAGCCTGCATGTTTGACTATCTTACAGGCTGCATGTAATAAGTATCACATCAGGGCCCTTCTTCTACTCAATTCACAACTGTTCTATCACGACATAGATAAGAAAGCTGCATCTGCTTTTGTTGTGTAGTGGTAATCAGGTTTACCTGACGTGTGAAAGCCCCATGCTTTGAAAGTACACAGTAACAAAGAAACCGATGACTTTTATAAAAAGGTGTCATGTGCGTCTCTTACTTTGCACAAAAAGTGCCAGAGATGACTTCATTTGCAGTCACTTGAAAAGTAGGGATTCTCCAATAAATGGTAAATGGTTGAAACAAATCTGAAGAAATGCATGACATACCTGTGTGTGTGTGTGTACGCATGTATGTATATATAGGGAGAGAGAGAGCGTCAATATAAACAGACTTTATTTCAATCAAGCTGTCTTTTCTATCCTTCAGGAGCAGAATGTTCTGATCATCAGCGCTCCAGAATGTAGTGTTTTCTTGGCAAGCATCACATATTGTGATGTGTTAGCTAAAAGTTCCATATCCTAGAGACTGATATATTCCTCTGTACTTGTACCTTGGGGATTCATCAAAACCTGGCATCATAAGCAGCTTTCTACTGCCACAGACTGGACAGCGAAACAATTTAAAATATCCCAGAAAAAGAAAATAAGCATGCTTAATCAGAGCTTTCTGGACAGGAAGGACCTTTGAGCAAGTGAGGAATAAGCACTGCTTTTGTTAATTTGCATAGGCAGAATAGAGACTTCTGGGAAAAGGCCGAAATTACAGTCACAGAAAATGGCTGCATCTATAGAGAACGCTAAGAAGTGTTGGCAGCTTTTCCTCTGACCCTGACCACTTTTACAAGCAATCCTATGATAGTCAGCAGGACCCACCCTAAAAAGGAAGGGGCATCCACTTGGACCCTTTCCACCTTTTCTAAATCTCGCCTGATTGAGCACTGATTGAGCAGATAAGCACATGTCATTCTCATTTCAGAAAGGTATTGGTTAGCTTGCTGCTAGCAGCTCAGTTATGTTATGATGTTAGAGGCTATGCAAGGAATGCTTTAGTCCAGCGATATGCAGTTTTTATTGCGCCTTGCCTTCACCAGGAAGATCTTTAGCTTGAATCTGTGGCCTAGGTATTCACCTTGGTATTTCTTTTGGCACAAAGTGAAGGAGTATTTGAGAGAAAATGCACAATGTGTTTCTTATGTTGTTATGAACAACTTGTTACTCTTTCTCATTAAGCTTCAGCCACTGCAGAAATATATAAATAAGGGCTGACTTCCTGTAAGACGTGTCCAAAGCTGGGACGGAATAAAAGGAGACACTTGTAAATGATAGTGCTATCGTTTGAGAAAGGGTAAGTTGAGACTGACTTTCATGCGTATTCACAGACCAAGCATCATAAAGATACCAGCATGATCTTCATTGCGGGCTTAGAGCCGGTATTAGCTTTTGAGAGGTAAGAGGATTTTGAGGGCTCGTTGGTCTAGGGGTATGATTCTCGCTTTGGGTGCGAGAGGTCCCGGGTTCAAATCCCGGACGAGCCCTTTTCTTGGTACTCTTTTCAAGTTGTTTTGAAGTTTGCGTTTCAAAACCAACATCAATTTTTTCTTTGCAGTAGTGGATAATTCTTTGCTAGAGTCTCATGCTTCAGCCCTGCCCAGTCTGAGCTAATACCAAACATCTGGTCTTGCATGGCATGTACGAGCGTTCAGCTAGGGATGTCGGGCAGGTTGCATGAAAGAAATCTAAAGCCAGAGGCCCATGGAATAGCCAGTTCGGAGCAGTTTCATTACAGAAAAATCAACTGTAGGTATCTGTTTCTGTAGTGTAGTGGTTATCAAGTTCGCCTCACACGCGAAAGGTCCCCGGTTCGAAACCGGGCAGAAACAGTTGTTATATTGTGTTGGCTACAATGTTGATAGGTGCCGTTTTGCCATGGAATTGTCCAAGCCCTGAAGATTATTTCATGCAATCTCGTTCCAAGAAAGGGAATTCTCTCAAAACACTAAAGTAATCGGCGTGTGGATGTATCTGTTGGTTCTCAGACCTTGCTTTCAAAAGAGCCCTGCAATCGGTTCACTGCTCACCTAGAACAAGCATTAACATGGAGAATTGTTGGCACCAACAGGAATCTTATTTTAGTGGAGTGTTTCTGGCTTTGAGTGCAGAGGCCCTCGGCTCAATTCCAAGATGATCCTTCTCAAGGTGATGATACAAATGCATTGTCACCTTTACGTTTAATGTCAGAATCATTTATTTCCAGTTGGTGGTGTAAGAATGTTTGCAACAGTATGGCGATTTTTCCTAGCCATGCATGAATGAAAGCATATCACTCGCCTTTAGGTGTTTTTCTAATACATTGATATTTGCATCTTCCTTCCTAGCCTGCATGTTTGACTATCTTACAGGCTGCATGTAATAAGTATCACATCAGGGCCCTTCTTCTACTCAATTCACAACTGTTCTATCACGACATAGATAAGAAAGCTGCATCTGCTTTTGTTGTGTAGTGGTAATCAGGTTTACCTGACGTGTGAAAGCCCCATGCTTTGAAAGTACACAGTAACAAAGAAACCGATGACTTTTATAATAAGGTGTCATGTGTGTCTCTTACTTTGCACAAAAAGTGCCAGAGATGACTTCATTTGCAGTCACTTGAAAAGTAGGGATTCTCCAATAAATGGTAAATGGTTGAAACAAATCTGAAGAAATGCATGACATACCTGTGTGTGTGTGTGTATGCATGTATGTATATATAGGGAGAGAGAGAGCGTCAATATAAACAGACTTTATTTCAATCAAGCTGTCTTTTCTATCCTTCAGGAGCAGAATGTTCTGATCATCAGCGCTCCAGAATGTAGTGTTTTCTTGGCAAGCATCACATATTGTGATGTGTTAGCTAAAAGTTCCATATCCTAGAGACTGATATATTCCTCTGTACTTGTACCTTGGGGATTCATCAAAACCGGGCATCATAAGCAGCTTTCTACTGCCACAGACTGGACAGCGAAACAATTTAAAATATCCCAGAAAAAGAAAATAAGCATGCTTAATCAGAGCTTTCTGGACAGGAGGGACATTGGAGCAAGTGAGGAATAAGCACTGCTTTTGTTAATTTGCATAGGCAGAATAGAGACTTCTGGGAAAAGGCCGAAATTACAGTCACAGAAAATGGCTGCATCTATAGAGAACGCTAAGAAGTGTTGGCAGCTTTTCCTCTGACCCTGGCCACTTTTACAAGCAATCCTATGATAGTCAGCAGGACCCACCCTAAAAAGGAAGGGGCATCCACTTGGACCCTTTCCACCTTTTCTAAATCTCGCCTGATCGAGCCTGATCGAGCCTGATTGATTGAGCACTGATTGAGCAGATAAGCACATGTCATTCTCATTTCAGAAAGGTATTGGTTAGCTTGCTGCTAGCAGCTCAGTTATGTTATGATGTTAGAGGCTATGCAAGGAATGCTTTAGTCCAGCGATATGCAGTTTTTATTGCGCCTTGCATTCAGCAGGAAGATCTTTAGCTTGAATCTGTGGCCTAGGTATTCACCTTGGTATTTCTTTTGGCACAAAGTGAAGGAGTATTTAAGAGAAAATGCACAATGTGGTTGTTATGAACAACTTGTTACTCTTTCTCATTAAGCTTCAGCCACTGAAGAAATATATAAATAAGGGCTGACTTCCTGTAAGACGTGTCCAAAGCTGGGACGGAATAAAAGGAGACACTTGTAAATGATAGTGCTATCGTTTGAGAAAGGGTAAGTTGAGACTGACTTTCATGCGTATTCACAGACCAAGCATCATAAAGATACCAGCATGATCTTCATTGCGGGCTTAGAGCCGGTATTAGCTTTTGAGAGGTAAGAGGATTTTGAGGGCTCGTTGGTCTAGGGGTATGATTCTCGCTTTGGGTGCGAGAGGTCCCGGGTTCAAATCCCGGACGAGCCCTTTTCTTGGTACTCTTTTCAAGTTGTTTTGAAGTTTGCGTTTCAAAACCAACATCAATTTTTTCTTTGCAGTAGTGGATAATTCTTTGCTAGAGTCTCATGCTTCAGCCCTGCCCAGTCTGAGCTAATACCAAACATCTGGTCTTGCATGGCATGTACGAGCGTTCAGCTAGGGATGTCGGGCAGGTTGCATGAAAGAAATCTAAAGCCAGAGGCCCATGGAATAGCCAGTTCGGAGCAGTTTCATTACAGAAAAATCAACTGTAGGTATCTGTTTCTGTAGTGTAGTGGTTATCACGTTCGCCTCACACGCGAAAGGTCCCCGGTTCGAAACCGGGCAGAAACAGTTGTTATATTGTGTTGGCTACAATGTTGATAGGTGCTGTTTTGCCATGGAATTGTCCAAGCCCTGAAGATTATTTCATGCAATCTCGTTCCAAGAAAGGGAATTCTCTCAAAACACTAAAGTAATCGGCGTGTGGATGTATCTGTTGGTTCTCAGACCTTGCTTTCAAAAGAGCCCTGCAATCGGTTCACTGCTCACCTAGAACAAGCATTAACATGGAGAATTGTTGGCACCAACAGGAATCTTATTTTAGTGGAGTGTTTCTGGCTTTGAGTGCAGAGGCCCTCGGCTCAATTCCAAGATGATCCTTCTCAAGGTGATGATACAAATGCATTGTCACCTTTACGTTTAATGTCAGAATCATTTATTTCCAGTTGGTGGTGTAAGAATGTTTGCAACAGTATGGCGATTTTTCCTAGCCATGCATGAATGAAAGCATATCACTCGCCTTTAGGTGTTTTTCTAATACATTGATATTTGCATCTTCCTTCCTAGCCTGCATGTTTGACTATCTTACAGGCTGCATGTAATAAGTATCACATCAGGGCCCTTCTTCTACTCAATTCACAACTGTTCTATCACGACATAGATAAGAAAGCTGCATCTGCTTTTGTTGTGTAGTGGTAATCAGGTTTACCTGACGTGTGAAAGCCCCATGCTTTGAAAGTACACAGTAACAAAGAAACCGATGACTTTTATAAAAAGGTGTCATGTGCGTCTCTTACTTTGCACAAAAAGTGCCAGAGATGACTTCATTTGCAGTCACTTGAAAAGTAGGGATTCTCCAATAAATGGTAAATGGTTGAAACAAATCTGAAGAAATGCATGACATACCTGTGTGTGTGTGTGTACGCATGTATGTATATATAGGGAGAGAGAGAGCGTCAATATAAACAGACTTTATTTCAATCAAGCTGTCTTTTCTATCCTTCAGGAGCAGAATGTTCTGATCATCAGCGCTCCAGAATGTAGTGTTTTCTTGGCAAGCATCACATATTGTGATGTGTTAGCTAAAAGTTCCATATCCTAGAGACTGATATATTCCTCTGTACTTGTACCTTGGGGATTCATCAAAACCTGGCATCATAAGCAGCTTTCTACTGCCACAGACTGGACAGCGAAACAATTTAAAATATCCCAGAAAAAGAAAATAAGCATGCTTAATCAGAGCTTTCTGGACAGGAAGGACCTTTGAGCAAGTGAGGAATAAGCACTGCTTTTGTTAATTTGCATAGGCAGAATAGAGACTTCTGGGAAAAGGCCGAAATTACAGTCACAGAAAATGGCTGCATCTATAGAGAACGCTAAGAAGTGTTGGCAGCTTTTCCTCTGACCCTGACCACTTTTACAAGCAATCCTATGATAGTCAGCAGGACCCACCCTAAAAAGGAAGGGGCATCCACTTGGACCCTTTCCACCTTTTCTAAATCTCGCCTGATTGAGCACTGATTGAGCAGATAAGCACATGTCATTCTCATTTCAGAAAGGTATTGGTTAGCTTGCTGCTAGCAGCTCAGTTATGTTATGATGTTAGAGGCTATGCAAGGAATGCTTTAGTCCAGCGATATGCAGTTTTTATTGCGCCTTGCATTCAGCAGGAAGATCTTTAGCTTGAATCTGTGGCCTAGGTATTCACCTTGGTATTTCTTTTGGCACAAAGTGAAGGAGTATTTAAGAGAAAATGCACAATGTGTTTCTTATGTTGTTATGAACAACTTGTTACTCTTTCTCATTAAGCTTCAGCCACTGAAGAAATATATAAATAAGGGCTGACTTCCTGTAAGACGTGTCCAAAGCTGGGACGGAATAAAAGGAGACACTTGTAAATGATAGTGCTATCGTTTGAGAAAGGGTAAGTTGAGACTGACTTTCATGCGTATTCACAGACCAAGCATCATAAAGATACCAGCATGAACTTCATTGCGGGCTTAGAGCCGGTATTAGCTTTTGAGAGGTAAGAGGATTTTGAGGGCTCGTTGGTCTAGGGGTATGATTCTCGCTTTGGGTGCGAGAGGTCCCGGGTTCAAATCCCGGACGAGCCCTTTTCTTGGTACTCTTTTCAAGTTGTTTTGAAGTTTGCGTTTCAAAACCAACATCAATTTTTTCTTTGCAGTAGTGGATAATTCTTTGCTAGAGTCTCATGCTTCAGCCCTGCCCAGTCTGAGCTAATACCAAACATCTGGTCTTGCATGGCATGTACGAGCGTTCAGCTAGGGATGTCGGGCAGGTTGCATGAAAGAAATCTAAAGCCAGAGGCCCATGGAATAGCCAGTTCGGAGCAGTTTCATTACAGAAAAATCAACTGTAGGTATCTGTTTCTGTAGTGTAGTGGTTATCACGTTCGCCTCACACGCGAAAGGTCCCCGGTTCGAAACCGGGCAGAAACAGTTGTTATATTGTGTTGGCTACAATGTTGATAGGTGCCGTTTTGCCATGGAATTGTCCAAGCCCTGAAGATTATTTCATGCAATCTCGTTCCAAGAAAGGGAATTCTCTCAAAACACTAAAGTAATCGGCGTGTGGATGTATCTGTTGGTTCTCAGACCTTGCTTTCAAAAGAGCCCTGCAATCGGTTCACTGCTCACCTAGAACAAGCATTAACATGGAGAATTGTTGGCACCAACAGGAATCTTATTTTAGTGGAGTGTTTCTGGCTTTGAGTGCAGAGGCCCTCGGCTCAATTCCAAGATGATCCTTCTCAAGGTGATGATACAAATGCATTGTCACCTTTACGTTTAATGTCAGAATCATTTATTTCCAGTTGGTGGTGTAAGAATGTTTGCAACAGTATGGCGATTTTTCCTAGCCATGCATGAATGAAAGCATATCACTCGCCTTTAGGTGTTTTTCTAATACATTGATATTTGCATCTTCCTTCCTAGCCTGCATGTTTGACTATCTTACAGGCTGCATGTAATAAGTATCACATCAGGGCCCTTCTTCTACTCAATTCACAACTGTTCTATCACGACATAGATAAGAAAGCTGCATCTGCTTTTGTTGTGTAGTGGTAATCAGGTTTACCTGACGTGTGAAAGCCCCATGCTTTGAAAGTACACAGTAACAAAGAAACCGATGACTTTTATAAAAAGGTGTCATGTGCGTCTCTTACTTTGCACAAAAAGTGCCAGAGATGACTTCATTTGCAGTCACTTGAAAAGTAGGGATTCTCCAATAAATGGTAAATGGTTGAAACAAATCTGAAGAAATGCATGACATACCTGTGTGTGTGTGTGTACGCATGTATGTATATATAGGGAGAGAGAGAGCGTCAATATAAACAGACTTTATTTCAATCAAGCTGTCTTTTCTATCCTTCAGGAGCAGAATGTTCTGATCATCAGCGCTCCAGAATGTAGTGTTTTCTTGGCAAGCATCACATATTGTGATGTGTTAGCTAAAAGTTCCATATCCTAGAGACTGATATATTCCTCTGTACTTGTACCTTGGGGATTCATCAAAACCTGGCATCATAAGCAGCTTTCTACTGCCACAGACTGGACAGCGAAACAATTTAAAATATCCCAGAAAAAGAAAATAAGCATGCTTAATCAGAGCTTTCTGGACAGGAAGGACCTTTGAGCAAGTGAGGAATAAGCACTGCTTTTGTTAATTTGCATAGGCAGAATAGAGACTTCTGGGAAAAGGCCGAAATTACAGTCACAGAAAATGGCTGCATCTATAGAGAACGCTAAGAAGTGTTGGCAGCTTTTCCTCTGACCCTGACCACTTTTACAAGCAATCCTATGATAGTCAGCAGGACCCACCCTAAAAAGGAAGGGGCATCCACTTGGACCCTTTCCACCTTTTCTAAATCTCGCCTGATTGAGCACTGATTGAGCAGATAAGCACATGTCATTCTCATTTCAGAAAGGTATTGGTTAGCTTGCTGCTAGCAGCTCAGTTATGTTATGATGTTAGAGGCTATGCAAGGAATGCTTTAGTCCAGCGATATGCAGTTTTTATTGCGCCTTGCATTCAGCAGGAAGATCTTTAGCTTGAATCTGTGGCCTAGGTATTCACCTTGGTATTTCTTTTGGCACAAAGTGAAGGAGTATTTAAGAGAAAATGCACAATGTGTTTCTTATGTTGTTATGAACAACTTGTTACTCTTTCTCATTAAGCTTCAGCCACTGAAGAAATATATAAATAAGGGCTGACTTCCTGTAAGACGTGTCCAAAGCTGGGACGGAATAAAAGGAGACACTTGTAAATGATAGTGCTATCGTTTGAGAAAGGGTAAGTTGAGACTGACTTTCATGCGTATTCACAGACCAAGCATCATAAAGATACCAGCATGATCTTCATTGCGGGCTTAGAGCCGGTATTAGCTTTTGAGAGGTAAGAGGATTTTGAGGGCTCGTTGGTCTAGGGGTATGATTCTCGCTTTGGGTGCGAGAGGTCCCGGGTTCAAATCCCGGACGAGCCCTTTTCTTGGTACTCTTTTCAAGTTGTTTTGAAGTTTGCGTTTCAAAACCAACATCAATTTTTTCTTTGCAGTAGTGGATAATTCTTTGCTAGAGTCTCATGCTTCAGCCCTGCCCAGTCTGAGCTAATACCAAACATCTGGTCTTGCATGGCATGTACGAGCGTTCAGCTAGGGATGTCGGGCAGGTTGCATGAAAGAAATCTAAAGCCAGAGGCCCATGGAATAGCCAGTTCGGAGCAGTTTCATTACAGAAAAATCAACTGTAGGTATCTGTTTCTGTAGTGTAGTGGTTATCACGTTCGCCTCACACGCGAAAGGTCCCCGGTTCGAAACCGGGCAGAAACAGTTGTTATATTGTGTTGGCTACAATGTTGATAGGTGCCGTTTTGCCATGGAATTGTCCAAGCCCTGAAGATTATTTCATGCAATCTCGTTCCAAGAAAGGGAATTCTCTCAAAACACTAAAGTAATCGGCGTGTGGATGTATCTGTTGGTTCTCAGACCTTGCTTTCAAAAGAGCCCTGCAATCGGTTCACTGCTCACCTAGAACAAGCATTAACATGGAGAATTGTTGGCACCAACAGGAATCTTATTTTAGTGGAGTGTTTCTGGCTTTGAGTGCAGAGGCCCTCGGCTCAATTCCAAGATGATCCTTCTCAAGGTGATGATACAAATGCATTGTCACCTTTACGTTTAATGTCAGAATCATTTATTTCCAGTTGGTGGTGTAAGAATGTTTGCAACAGTATGGCGATTTTTCCTAGCCATGCATGAATGAAAGCATATCACTCGCCTTTAGGTGTTTTTCTAATACATTGATATTTGCATCTTCCTTCCTAGCCTGCATGTTTGACTATCTTACAGGCTGCATGTAATAAGTATCACATCAGGGCCCTTCTTCTACTCAATTCACAACTGTTCTATCACGACATAGATAAGAAAGCTGCATCTGCTTTTGTTGTGTAGTGGTAATCAGGTTTACCTGACGTGTGAAAGCCCCATGCTTTGAAAGTACACAGTAACAAAGAAACCGATGACTTTTATAAAAAGGTGTCATGTGCGTCTCTTACTTTGCACAAAAAGTGCCAGAGATGACTTCATTTGCAGTCACTTGAAAAGTAGGGATTCTCCAATAAATGGTAAATGGTTGAAACAAATCTGAAGAAATGCATGACATACCTGTGTGTGTGTGTGTACGCATGTATGTATATATAGGGAGAGAGAGAGCGTCAATATAAACAGACTTTATTTCAATCAAGCTGTCTTTTCTATCCTTCAGGAGCAGAATGTTCTGATCATCAGCGCTCCAGAATGTAGTGTTTTCTTGGCAAGCATCACATATTGTGATGTGTTAGCTAAAAGTTCCATATCCTAGAGACTGATATATTCCTCTGTACTTGTACCTTGGGGATTCATCAAAACCTGGCATCATAAGCAGCTTTCTACTGCCACAGACTGGACAGCGAAACAATTTAAAATATCCCAGAAAAAGAAAATAAGCATGCTTAATCAGAGCTTTCTGGACAGGAAGGACCTTTGAGCAAGTGAGGAATAAGCACTGCTTTTGTTAATTTGCATAGGCAGAATAGAGACTTCTGGGAAAAGGCCGAAATTACAGTCACAGAAAATGGCTGCATCTATAGAGAACGCTAAGAAGTGTTGGCAGCTTTTCCTCTGACCCTGACCACTTTTACAAGCAATCCTATGATAGTCAGCAGGACCCACCCTAAAAAGGAAGGGGCATCCACTTGGACCCTTTCCACCTTTTCTAAATCTCGCCTGATTGAGCACTGATTGAGCAGATAAGCACATGTCATTCTCATTTCAGAAAGGTATTGGTTAGCTTGCTGCTAGCAGCTCAGTTATGTTATGATGTTAGAGGCTATGCAAGGAATGCTTTAGTCCAGCGATATGCAGTTTTTATTGCGCCTTGCATTCAGCAGGAAGATCTTTAGCTTGAATCTGTGGCCTAGGTATTCACCTTGGTATTTCTTTTGGCACAAAGTGAAGGAGTATTTAAGGGAAAATGCACAATGTGTTTCTTATGTTGTTATGAACAACTTGTTACTCTTTCTCATTAAGCTTCAGCCACTGAAGAAATATATAAATAAGGGCTGACTTCCTGTAAGACGTGTCCAAAGCTGGGACGGAATAAAAGGAGACACTTGTAAATGATAGTGCTATCGTTTGAGAAAGGGTAAGTTGAGACTGACTTTCATGCGTATTCACAGACCAAGCATCATAAAGATACCAGCATGATCTTCATTGCGGGCTTAGAGCCGGTATTAGCTTTTGAGAGGTAAGAGGATTTTGAGGGCTCGTTGGTCTAGGGGTATGATTCTCGCTTTGGGTGCGAGAGGTCCCGGGTTCAAATCCCGGACGAGCCCTTTTTTTGGTACTCTTTTCAAGTTGTTTTGAAGTTTGCGTTTCAAAACCAACATCAATTTTTTCTTTGCAGTAGTGGATAATTCTTTGCTAGAGTCTCATGCTTCAGCCCTGCCCAGTCTGAGCTAATACCAAACATCTGGTCTTGCATGGCATGTACGAGCGTTCAGCTAGGGATGTCGGGCAGGTTGCATGAAAGAAATCTAAAGCCAGAGGCCCATGGAATAGCCAGTTCGGAGCAGTTTCATTACAGAAAAATCAACTGTAGGTATCTGTTTCTGTAGTGTAGTGGTTATCACGTTCGCCTCACACGCGAAAGGTCCCCGGTTCGAAACCGGGCAGAAACAGTTGTTATATTGTGTTGGCTACAATGTTGATAGGTGCCGTTTTGCCATGGAATTGTCCAAGCCCTGAAGATTATTTCATGCAATCTCGTTCCAAGAAAGGGAATTCTCTCAAAACACTAAAGTAATCGGCGTGTGGATGTATCTGTTGGTTCTCAGACCTTGCTTTCAAAAGAGCCCTGCAATCGGTTCACTGCTCACCTAGAACAAGCATTAACATGGAGAATTGTTGGCACCAACAGGAATCTTATTTTAGTGGAGTGTTTCTGGCTTTGAGTGCAGAGGCCCTCGGCTCAATTCCAAGATGATCCTTCTCAAGGTGATGATACAAATGCATTGTCACCTTTACGTTTAATGTCAGAATCATTTATTTCCAGTTGGTGGTGTAAGAATGTTTGCAACAGTATGGCGATTTTTCCTAGCCATGCATGAATGAAAGCATATCACTCGCCTTTAGGTGTTTTTCTAATACATTGATATTTGCATCTTCCTTCCTAGCCTGCATGTTTGACTATCTTACAGGCTGCATGTAATAAGTATCACATCAGGGCCCTTCTTCTACTCAATTCACAGCTGTTCTATCACGACATAGATAAGAAAGCTGCATCTGCTTTTGTTGTGTAGTGGTAATCAGGTTTACCTGACGTGTGAAAGCCCCATGCTTTGAAAGTACACAGTAACAAAGAAACCGATGACTTTTATAAAAAGGTGTCATGTGCGTCTCTTACTTTGCACAAAAAGTGCCAGAGATGACTTCATTTGCAGTCACTTGAAAAGTAGGGATTCTCCAATAAATGGTAAATGGTTGAAACAAATCTGAAGAAATGCATGACATACCTGTGTGTGTGTGTGTACGCATGTATGTATATATAGGGAGAGAGAGAGCGTCAATATAAACAGACTTTATTTCAATCAAGCTGTCTTTTCTATCCTTCAGGAGCAGAATGTTCTGATCATCAGCGCTCCAGAATGTAGTGTTTTCTTGGCAAGCATCACATATTGTGATGTGTTAGCTAAAAGTTCCATATCCTAGAGACTGATATATTCCTCTGTACTTGTACCTTGGGGATTCATCAAAACCTGGCATCATAAGCAGCTTTCTACTGCCACAGACTGGACAGCGAAACAATTTAAAATATCCCAGAAAAAGAAAATAAGCATGCTTAATCAGAGCTTTCTGGACAGGAAGGACCTTTGAGCAAGTGAGGAATAAGCACTGCTTTTGTTAATTTGCATAGGCAGAATAGAGACTTCTGGGAAAAGGCCGAAATTACAGTCACAGAAAATGGCTGCATCTATAGAGAACGCTAAGAAGTGTTGGCAGCTTTTCCTCTGACCCTGACCACTTTTACAAGCAATCCTATGATAGTCAGCAGGACCCACCCTAAAAAGGAAGGGGCATCCACTTGGACCCTTTCCACCTTTTCTAAATCTCGCCTGATTGAGCACTGATTGAGCAGATAAGCACATGTCATTCTCATTTCAGAAAGGTATTGGTTAGCTTGCTGCTAGCAGCTCAGTTATGTTATGATGTTAGAGGCTATGCAAGGAATGCTTTAGTCCAGCGATATGCAGTTTTTATTGCGCCTTGCATTCAGCAGGAAGATCTTTAGCTTGAATCTGTGGCCTAGGTATTCACCTTGGTATTTCTTTTGGCACAAAGTGAAGGAGTATTTGAGAGAAAATGCACAATGTGTTTCTTATGTTGTTATGAACAACTTGTTACTCTTTCTCATTAAGCTTCAGCCACTGCAGAAATATATAAATAAGGGCTGACTTCCTGTAAGACGTGTCCAAAGCTGGGACGGAATAAAAGGAGACACTTGTAAATGATAGTGCTATCGTTTGAGAAAGGGTAAGTTGAGACTGACTTTCATGCGTTTTCACAGACCAAGCATCATAAAGATACCAGCATGATCTTCATTGCGGGCTTAGAGCCGGTATTAGCTTTTGAGAGGTAAGAGGATTTTGAGGGCTCGTTGGTCTAGGGGTATGATTCTCGCTTTGGGTGCGAGAGGTCCCGGGTTCAAATCCCGGACGAGCCCTTTTCTTGGTACTCTTTTCAAGTTGTTTTGAAGTTTGCGTTTCAAAACCAACATCAGTTTTTTCTTTGCAGTAGTGGATAATTCTTTGCTAGAGTCTCATGCTTCAGCCCTGCCCAGTCTGAGCTAATACCAAACATCTGGTCTTGCATGGCATGTACGAGCGTTCAGCTAGGGATGTCGGGCAGGTTGCATGAAAGAAATCTAAAGCCAGAGGCCCATGGAATAGCCAGTTCGGAGCAGTTTCATTACAGAAAAATCAACTGTAGGTATCTGTTTCTGTAGTGTAGTGGTTATCAAGTTCGCCTCACACGCGAAAGGTCCCCGGTTCGAAACCGGGCAGAAACAGTTGTTATATTGTGTTGGCTACAATGTTGATAGGTGCCGTTTTGCCATGGAATTGTCCAAGCCCTGAAGATTATTTCATGCAATCTCGTTCCAAGAAAGGGAATTCTCTCAAAACACTAAAGTAATCGGCGTGTGGATGTATCTGTTGGTTCTCAGACCTTGCTTTCAAAAGAGCCCTGCAATCGGTTCACTGCTCACCTAGAACAAGCATTAACATGGAGAATTGTTGGCACCAACAGGAATCTTATTTTAGTGGAGTGTTTCTGGCTTTGAGTGCAGAGGCCCTCGGCTCAATTCCAAGATGATCCTTCTCAAGGTGATGATACAAATGCATTGTCACCTTTACGTTTAATGTCAGAATCATTTATTTCCAGTTGGTGGTGTAAGAATGTTTGCAACAGTATGGCGATTTTTCCTAGCCATGCATGAATGAAAGCATATCACTCGCCTTTAGGTGTTTTTCTAGTACATTGATATTTGCATCTTCCTTCCTAGCCTGCATGTTTGACTATCTTACAGGCTGCATGTAATAAGTATCACATCAGGGCCCTTCTTCTACTCAATTCACAACTGTTCTATCACGACATAGATAAGAAAGCTGCATCTGCTTTTGTTGTGTAGTGGTAATCAGGTTTACCTGACGTGTGAAAGCCCCATGCTTTGAAAGTACACAGTAACAAAGAAACCGATGACCTTTATAATAAGGTGTCATGTGTGTC
This sequence comes from Triturus cristatus, assembly GCF_964204655.1. NCBI lineage: Eukaryota > Metazoa > Chordata > Amphibia > Caudata > Salamandridae > Triturus > Triturus cristatus. The sequence goes on along the minus strand of NC_140591.1, from coordinate 737,782,149 downwards.
TCTTACTTTGCACAAAAAGTGCCAGAGATGACTTCATTTGCAGTCACTTGAAAAGTAGGGATTCTCCAATAAATGGTAAATGGTTGAAACAAATCTGAAGAAATGCATGACATACCTGTGTGTGTGTGTGTATGCATGTATGTATATATAGGGAGAGAGAGAGCGTCAATATAAACAGACTTTATTTCAATCAAGCTGTCTTTTCTATCCTTCAGGAGCAGAATGTTCTGATCATCAGCGCTCCAGAATGTAGTGTTTTCTTGGCAAGCATCACATATTGTGATGTGTTAGCTAAAAGTTCCATATCCTAGAGACTGATATATTCCTCTGTACTTGTACCTTGGGGATTCATCAAAACCTGGCATCATAAGCAGCTTTCTACTGCCACAGACTGGACAGCGAAACAATTTAAAATATCCCAGAAAAAGAAAATAAGCATGCTTAATCAGAGCTTTCTGGACAGGAAGGACATTTGAGCAAGTGAGGAATAAGCACTGCTTTTGTTAATTTGCATAGGCAGAATAGAGACTTCTGGGAAAAGGCCGAAATTACAGTCACAGAAAATGGCTGCATCTATAGAGAACGCTAAGAAGTGTTGGCAGCTTTTCCTCTGACCCTGGCCACTTTTACAAGCAATCCTATGATAGTCAGCAGGACCCACCCTAAAAAGGAAGGGGCATCCACTTGGACCCTTTCCACCTTTTCTAAATCTCGCCTGATCGAGCCTGATTGAGCACTGATTGAGCAGATAAGCACATGTCATTCTCATTTCAGAAAGGTATTGGTTAGCTTGCTGCTAGCAGCTCAGTTATGTTATGATGTTAGAGGCTATGCAAGGAATGCTTTAGTCCAGCGATATGCAGTTTTTATTGCGCCTTGCCTTCACCAGGAAGATCTTTAGCTTGAATCTGTGGCCTAGGTATTCACCTTGGTATTTCTTTTGGCACAAAGTGAAGGAGTATTTGAGAGAAAATGCACAATGTGTTTCTTATGTTGTTATGAACAACTTGTTACTCTTTCTCATTAAGCTTCAGCCACTGCAGAAATATATAAATAAGGGCTGACTTCCTGTAAGACGTGTCCAAAGCTGGGACGGAATAAAAGGAGACACTTGTAAATGATAGTGCTATCGTTTGAGAAAGGGTAAGTTGAGACTGACTTTCATGCGTATTCACAGACCAAGCATCATAAAGATACCAGCATGATCTTCATTGCGGGCTTAGAGCCGGTATTAGCTTTTGAGAGGTAAGAGGATTTTGAGGGCTCGTTGGTCTAGGGGTATGATTCTCGCTTTGGGTGCGAGAGGTCCCGGGTTCAAATCCCGGACGAGCCCTTTTCTTGGTACTCTTTTCAAGTTGTTTTGAAGTTTGCGTTTCAAAACCAACATCAATTTTTTCTTTGCAGTAGTGGATAATTCTTTGCTAGAGTCTCATGCTTCAGCCCTGCCCAGTCTGAGCTAATACCAAACATCTGGTCTTGCATGGCATGTACGAGCGTTCAGCTAGGGATGTCGGGCAGGTTGCATGAAAGAAATCTAAAGCCAGAGGCCCATGGAATAGCCAGTTCGGAGCAGTTTCATTACAGAAAAATCAACTGTAGGTATCTGTTTCTGTAGTGTAGTGGTTATCAAGTTCGCCTCACACGCGAAAGGTCCCCGGTTCGAAACCGGGCAGAAACAGTTGTTATATTGTGTTGGCTACAATGTTGATAGGTGCCGTTTTGCCATGGAATTGTCCAAGCCCTGAAGATTATTTCATGCAATCTCGTTCCAAGAAAGGGAATTCTCTCAAAACACTAAAGTAATCGGCGTGTGGATGTATCTGTTGGTTCTCAGACCTTGCTTTCAAAAGAGCCCTGCAATCGGTTCACTGCTCACCTAGAACAAGCATTAACATGGAGAATTGTTGGCACCAACAGGAATCTTATTTTAGTGGAGTGTTTCTGGCTTTGAGTGCAGAGGCCCTCGGCTCAATTCCAAGATGATCCTTCTCAAGGTGATGATACAAATGCATTGTCACCTTTACGTTTAATGTCAGAATCATTTATTTCCAGTTGGTGGTGTAAGAATGTTTGCAACAGTATGGCGATTTTTCCTAGCCATGCATGAATGAAAGCATATCACTCGCCTTTAGGTGTTTTTCTAATACATTGATATTTGCATCTTCCTTCCTAGCCTGCATGTTTGACTATCTTACAGGCTGCATGTAATAAGTATCACATCAGGGCCCTTCTTCTACTCAATTCACAACTGTTCTATCACGACATAGATAAGAAAGCTGCATCTGCTTTTGTTGTGTAGTGGTAATCAGGTTTACCTGACGTGTGAAAGCCCCATGCTTTGAAAGTACACAGTAACAAAGAAACCGATGACTTTTATAATAAGGTGTCATGTGTGTCTCTTACTTTGCACAAAAAGTGCCAGAGATGACTTCATTTGCAGTCACTTGAAAAGTAGGGATTCTCCAATAAATGGTAAATGGTTGAAACAAATCTGAAGAAATGCATGACATACCTGTGTGTGTGTGTATGCATGTATGTATATATAGGGAGAGAGAGAGCGTCAATATAAACAGACTTTATTTCAATCAAGCTGTCTTTTCTATCCTTCAGGAGCAGAATGTTCTGATCATCAGCGCTCCAGAATGTAGTGTTTTCTTGGCAAGCATCACATATTGTGATGTGTTAGCTAAAAGTTCCATATCCTAGAGACTGATATATTCCTCTGTACTTGTACCTTGGGGATTCATCAAAACCGGGCATCATAAGCAGCTTTCTACTGCCACAGACTGGACAGCGAAACAATTTAAAATATCCCAGAAAAAGAAAATAAGCATGCTTAATCAGAGCTTTCTGGACAGGAAGGACATTTGAGCAAGTGAGGAATAAGCACTGCTTTTGTTAATTTGCATAGGCAGAATAGAGACTTCTGGGAAAAGGCCGAAATTACAGTCACAGAAAATGGCTGCATCTATAGAGAACGCTAAGAAGTGTTGGCAGCTTTTCCTCTGACCCTGGCCACTTTTACAAGCAATCCTATGATAGTCAGCAGGACCCACCCTAAAAAGGAAGGGGCATCCACTTGGACCCTTTCCACCTTTTCTAAATCTCGCCTGATCGAGCACTGATTGAGCAGATAAGCACATGTCATTCTCATTTCAGAAAGGTATTGGTTAGCTTGCTGCTAGCAGCTCAGTTATGTTATGATGTTAGAGGCTATGCAAGGAATGCTTTAGTCCAGCGATATGCAGTTTTTATTGCGCCTTGCATTCAGCAGGAAGATCTTTAGCTTGAATCTGTGGCCTAGGTATTCACCTTGGTATTTCTTTTGGCACAAAGTGAAGGAGTATTTAAGAGAAAATGCACAATGTGTTTCTTATGTTGTTATGAACAACTTGTTACTCTTTCTCATTAAGCTTCAGCCACTGAAGAAATATATAAATAAGGGCTGACTTCCTGTAAGACGTGTCCAAAGCTGGGACGGAATAAAAGGAGACACTTGTAAATGATAGTGCTATCGTTTGAGAAAGGGTAAGTTGAGACTGACTTTCATGCGTATTCACAGACCAAGCATCATAAAGATACCAGCATGATCTTCATTGCGGGCTTAGAGCCGGTATTAGCTTTTGAGAGGTAAGAGGATTTTGAGGGCTCGTTGGTCTAGGGGTATGATTCTCGCTTTGGGTGCGAGAGGTCCCGGGTTCAAATCCCGGACGAGCCCTTTTCTTGGTACTCTTTTCAAGTTGTTTTGAAGTTTGCGTTTCAAAACCAACATCAATTTTTTCTTTGCAGTAGTGGATAATTCTTTGCTAGAGTCTCATGCTTCAGCCCTGCCCAGTCTGAGCTAATACCAAACATCTGGTCTTGCATGGCATGTACGAGCGTTCAGCTAGGGATGTCGGGCAGGTTGCATGAAAGAAATCTAAAGCCAGAGGCCCATGGAATAGCCAGTTCGGAGCAGTTTCATTACAGAAAAATCAACTGTAGGTATCTGTTTCTGTAGTGTAGTGGTTATCACGTTCGCCTCACACGCGAAAGGTCCCCGGTTCGAAACCGGGCAGAAACAGTTGTTATATTGTGTTGGCTACAATGTTGATAGGTGCCGTTTTGCCATGGAATTGTCCAAGCCCTGAAGATTATTTCATGCAATCTCGTTCCAAGAAAGGGAATTCTCTCAAAACTCTAAAGTAATCGGCGTGTGGATGTATCTGTTGGTTCTCAGACCTTGCTTTCAAAAGAGCCCTGCAATCGGTTCACTGCTCACCTAGAACAAGCATTAACATGGAGAATTGTTGGCACCAACAGGAATCTTATTTTAGTGGAGTGTTTCTGGCTTTGAGTGCAGAGGCCCTCGGCTCAATTCCAAGATGATCCTTCTCAAGGTGATGATACAAATGCATTGTCACCTTTACGTTTAATGTCAGAATCATTTATTTCCAGTTGGTGGTGTAAGAATGTTTGCAACAGTATGGCGATTTTTCCTAGCCATGCATGAATGAAAGCATATCACTCGCCTTTAGGTGTTTTTCTAATACATTGATATTTGCATCTTCCTTCCTAGCCTGCATGTTTGACTATCTTACAGGCTGCATGTAATAAGTATCACATCAGGGCCCTTCTTCTACTCAATTCACAACTGTTCTATCACGACATAGATAAGAAAGCTGCATCTGCTTTTGTTGTGTAGTGGTAATCAGGTTTACCTGACGTGTGAAAGCCCCATGCTTTGAAAGTACACAGTAACAAAGAAACCGATGACTTTTATAAAAAGGTGTCATGTGCGTCTCTTACTTTGCACAAAAAGTGCCAGAGATGACTTCATTTGCAGTCACTTGAAAAGTAGGGATTCTCCAATAAATGGTAAATGGTTGAAACAAATCTGAAGAAATGCATGACATACCTGTGTGTGTGTGTGTACGCATGTATGTATATATAGGGAGAGAGAGAGCGTCAATATAAACAGACTTTATTTCAATCAAGCTGTCTTTTCTATCCTTCAGGAGCAGAATGTTCTGATCATCAGCGCTCCAGAATGTAGTGTTTTCTTGGCAAGCATCACATATTGTGATGTGTTAGCTAAAAGTTCCATATCCTAGAGACTGATATATTCCTCTGTACTTGTACCTTGGGGATTCATCAAAACCTGGCATCATAAGCAGCTTTCTACTGCCACAGACTGGACAGCGAAACAATTTAAAATATCCCAGAAAAAGAAAATAAGCATGCTTAATCAGAGCTTTCTGGACAGGAAGGACCTTTGAGCAAGTGAGGAATAAGCACTGCTTTTGTTAATTTGCATAGGCAGAATAGAGACTTCTGGGAAAAGGCTGAAATTACAGTCACAGAAAATGGCTGCATCTATAGAGAACGCTAAGAAGTGTTGGCAGCTTTTCCTCTGACCCTGACCACTTTTACAAGCAATCCTATGATAGTCAGCAGGACCCACCCTAAAAAGGAAGGGGCATCCACTTGGACCCTTTCCACCTTTTCTAAATCTCGCCTGATTGAGCACTGATTGAGCAGATAAGCACATGTCATTCTCATTTCAGAAAGGTATTGGTTAGCTTGCTGCTAGCAGCTCAGTTATGTTATGATGTTAGAGGCTATGCAAGGAATGCTTTAGTCCAGCGATATGCAGTTTTTATTGCGCCTTGCCTTCACCAGGAAGATCTTTAGCTTGAATCTGTGGCCTAGGTATTCACCTTGGTATTTCTTTTGGCACAAAGTGAAGGAGTATTTGAGAGAAAATGCACAATGTGTTTCTTATGTTGTTATGAACAACTTGTTACTCTTTCTCATTAAGCTTCAGCCACTGCAGAAATATATAAATAAGGGCTGACTTCCTGTAAGACGTGTCCAAAGCTGGGACGGAATAAAAGGAGACACTTGTAAATGATAGTGCTATCGTTTGAGAAAGGGTAAGTTGAGACTGACTTTCATGCGTATTCACAGACCAAGCATCATAAAGATACCAGCATGATCTTCATTGCGGGCTTAGAGCCGGTATTAGCTTTTGAGAGGTAAGAGGATTTTGAGGGCTCGTTGGTCTAGGGGTATGATTCTCGCTTTGGGTGCGAGAGGTCCCGGGTTCAAATCCCGGACGAGCCCTTTTCTTGGTACTCTTTTCAAGTTGTTTTGAAGTTTGCGTTTCAAAACCAACATCAATTTTTTCTTTGCAGTAGTGGATAATTCTTTGCTAGAGTCTCATGCTTCAGCCCTGCCCAGTCTGAGCTAATACCAAACATCTGGTCTTGCATGGCATGTACGAGCGTTCAGCTAGGGATGTCGGGCAGGTTGCATGAAAGAAATCTAAAGCCAGAGGCCCATGGAATAGCCAGTTCGGAGCAGTTTCATTACAGAAAAATCAACTGTAGGTATCTGTTTCTGTAGTGTAGTGGTTATCAAGTTCGCCTCACACGCGAAAGGTCCCCGGTTCGAAACCGGGCAGAAACAGTTGTTATATTGTGTTGGCTACAATGTTGATAGGTGCCGTTTTGCCATGGAATTGTCCAAGCCCTGAAGATTATTTCATGCAATCTCGTTCCAAGAAAGGGAATTCTCTCAAAACACTAAAGTAATCGGCGTGTGGATGTATCTGTTGGTTCTCAGACCTTGCTTTCAAAAGAGCCCTGCAATCGGTTCACTGCTCACCTAGAACAAGCATTAACATGGAGAATTGTTGGCACCAACAGGAATCTTATTTTAGTGGAGTGTTTCTGGCTTTGAGTGCAGAGGCCCTCGGCTCAATTCCAAGATGATCCTTCTCAAGGTGATGATACAAATGCATTGTCACCTTTACGTTTAATGTCAGAATCATTTATTTCCAGTTGGTGGTGTAAGAATGTTTGCAACAGTATGGCGATTTTTCCTAGCCATGCATGAATGAAAGCATATCACTCGCCTTTAGGTGTTTTTCTAATACATTGATATTTGCATCTTCCTTCCTAGCCTGCATGTTTGACTATCTTACAGGCTGCATGTAATAAGTATCACATCAGGGCCCTTCTTCTACTCAATTCACAACTGTTCTATCACGACATAGATAAGAAAGCTGCATCTGCTTTTGTTGTGTAGTGGTAATCAGGTTTACCTGACGTGTGAAAGCCCCATGCTTTGAAAGTACACAGTAACAAAGAAACCGATGACTTTTATAATAAGGTGTCATGTGTGTCTCTTACTTTGCACAAAAAGTGCCAGAGATGACTTCATTTGCAGTCACTTGAAAAGTAGGGATTCTCCAATAAATGGTAAATGGTTGAAACAAATCTGAAGAAATGCATGACATACCTGTGTGTGTGTGTGTATGCATGTATGTATATATAGGGAGAGAGAGAGCGTCAATATAAACAGACTTTATTTCAATCAAGCTGTCTTTTCTATCCTTCAGGAGCAGAATGTTCTGATCATCAGCGCTCCAGAATGTAGTGTTTTCTTGGCAAGCATCACATATTGTGATGTGTTAGCTAAAAGTTCCATATCCTAGAGACTGATATATTCCTCTGTACTTGTACCTTGGGGATTCATCAAAACCGGGCATCATAAGCAGCTTTCTACTGCCACAGACTGGACAGCGAAACAATTTAAAATATCCCAGAAAAAGAAAATAAGCATGCTTAATCAGAGCTTTCTGGACAGGAAGGACATTTGAGCAAGTGAGGAATAAGCACTGCTTTTGTTAATTTGCATAGGCAGAATAGAGACTTCTGGGAAAAGGCCGAAATTACAGTCACAGAAAATGGCTGCATCTATAGAGAACGCTAAGAAGTGTTGGCAGCTTTTCCTCTGACCCTGGCCACTTTTACAAGCAATCCTATGATAGTCAGCAGGACCCACCCTAAAAAGGAAGGGGCATCCACTTGGACCCTTTCCACCTTTTCTAAATCTCGCCTGATCGAGCACTGATTGAGCAGATAAGCACATGTCATTCTCATTTCAGAAAGGTATTGGTTAGCTTGCTGCTAGCAGCTCAGTTATGTTATGATGTTAGAGGCTATGCAAGGAATGCTTTAGTCCAGCGATATGCAGTTTTTATTGCGCCTTGCATTCAGCAGGAAGATCTTTAGCTTGAATCTGTGGCCTAGGTATTCACCTTGGTATTTCTTTTGGCACAAAGTGAAGGAGTATTTAAGAGAAAATGCACAATGTGTTTCTTATGTTGTTATGAACAACTTGTTACTCTTTCTCATTAAGCTTCAGCCACTGAAGAAATATATAAATAAGGGCTGACTTCCTGTAAGACGTGTCCAAAGCTGGGACGGAATAAAAGGAGACACTTGTAAATGATAGTGCTATCGTTTGAGAAAGGGTAAGTTGAGACTGACTTTCATGCGTATTCACAGACCAAGCATCATAAAGATACCAGCATGATCTTCATTGCGGGCTTAGAGCCGGTATTAGCTTTTGAGAGGTAAGAGGATTTTGAGGGCTCGTTGGTCTAGGGGTATGATTCTCGCTTTGGGTGCGAGAGGTCCCGGGTTCAAATCCCGGACGAGCCCTTTTCTTGGTACTCTTTTCAAGTTGTTTTGAAGTTTGCGTTTCAAAACCAACATCAATTTTTTCTTTGCAGTAGTGGATAATTCTTTGCTAGAGTCTCATGCTTCAGCCCTGCCCAGTCTGAGCTAATACCAAACATCTGGTCTTGCATGGCATGTACGAGCGTTCAGCTAGGGATGTCGGGCAGGTTGCATGAAAGAAATCTAAAGCCAGAGGCCCATGGAATAGCCAGTTCGGAGCAGTTTCATTACAGAAAAATCAACTGTAGGTATCTGTTTCTGTAGTGTAGTGGTTATCACGTTCGCCTCACACGCGAAAGGTCCCCGGTTCGAAACCGGGCAGAAACAGTTGTTATATTGTGTTGGCTACAATGTTGATAGGTGCCGTTTTGCCATGGAATTGTCCAAGCCCTGAAGATTATTTCATGCAATCTCGTTCCAAGAAAGGGAATTCTCTCAAAACTCTAAAGTAATCGGCGTGTGGATGTATCTGTTGGTTCTCAGACCTTGCTTTCAAAAGAGCCCTGCAATCGGTTCACTGCTCACCTAGAACAAGCATTAACATGGAGAATTGTTGGCACCAACAGGAATCTTATTTTAGTGGAGTGTTTCTGGCTTTGAGTGCAGAGGCCCTCGGCTCAATTCCAAGATGATCCTTCTCAAGGTGATGATACAAATGCATTGTCACCTTTACGTTTAATGTCAGAATCATTTATTTCCAGTTGGTGGTGTAAGAATGTTTGCAACAGTATGGCGATTTTTCCTAGCCATGCATGAATGAAAGCATATCACTCGCCTTTAGGTGTTTTTCTAATACATTGATATTTGCATCTTCCTTCCTAGCCTGCATGTTTGACTATCTTACAGGCTGCATGTAATAAGTATCACATCAGGGCCCTTCTTCTACTCAATTCACAACTGTTCTATCACGACATAGATAAGAAAGCTGCATCTGCTTTTGTTGTGTAGTGGTAATCAGGTTTACCTGACGTGTGAAAGCCCCATGCTTTGAAAGTACACAGTAACAAAGAAACCGATGACTTTTATAAAAAGGTGTCATGTGCGTCTCTTACTTTGCACAAAAAGTGCCAGAGATGACTTCATTTGCAGTCACTTGAAAAGTAGGGATTCTCCAATAAATGGTAAATGGTTGAAACAAATCTGAAGAAATGCATGACATACCTGTGTGTGTGTGTGTACGCATGTATGTATATATAGGGAGAGAGAGAGCGTCAATATAAACAGACTTTATTTCAATCAAGCTGTCTTTTCTATCCTTCAGGAGCAGAATGTTCTGATCATCAGCGCTCCAGAATGTAGTGTTTTCTTGGCAAGCATCACATATTGTGATGTGTTAGCTAAAAGTTCCATATCCTAGAGACTGATATATTCCTCTGTACTTGTACCTTGGGGATTCATCAAAACCTGGCATCATAAGCAGCTTTCTACTGCCACAGACTGGACAGCGAAACAATTTAAAATATCCCAGAAAAAGAAAATAAGCATGCTTAATCAGAGCTTTCTGGACAGGAAGGACCTTTGAGCAAGTGAGGAATAAGCACTGCTTTTGTTAATTTGCATAGGCAGAATAGAGACTTCTGGGAAAAGGCTGAAATTACAGTCACAGAAAATGGCTGCATCTATAGAGAACGCTAAGAAGTGTTGGCAGCTTTTCCTCTGACCCTGACCACTTTTACAAGCAATCCTATGATAGTCAGCAGGACCCACCCTAAAAAGGAAGGGGCATCCACTTGGACCCTTTCCACCTTTTCTAAATCTCGCCTGATTGAGCACTGATTGAGCAGATAAGCACATGTCATTCTCATTTCAGAAAGGTATTGGTTAGCTTGCTGCTAGCAGCTCAGTTATGTTATGATGTTAGAGGCTATGCAAGGAATGCTTTAGTCCAGCGATATGCAGTTTTTATTGCGCCTTGCCTTCACCAGGAAGATCTTTAGCTTGAATCTGTGGCCTAGGTATTCACCTTGGTATTTCTTTTGGCACAAAGTGAAGGAGTATTTGAGAGAAAATGCACAATGTGTTTCTTATGTTGTTATGAACAACTTGTTACTCTTTCTCATTAAGCTTCAGCCACTGCAGAAATATATAAATAAGGGCTGACTTCCTGTAAGACGTGTCCAAAGCTGGGACGGAATAAAAGGAGACACTTGTAAATGATAGTGCTATCGTTTGAGAAAGGGTAAGTTGAGACTGACTTTCATGCGTATTCACAGACCAAGCATCATAAAGATACCAGCATGATCTTCATTGCGGGCTTAGAGCCGGTATTAGCTTTTGAGAGGTAAGAGGATTTTGAGGGCTCGTTGGTCTAGGGGTATGATTCTCGCTTTGGGTGCGAGAGGTCCCGGGTTCAAATCCCGGACGAGCCCTTTTCTTGGTACTCTTTTCAAGTTGTTTTGAAGTTTGCGTTTCAAAACCAACATCAATTTTTTCTTTGCAGTAGTGGATAATTCATTGCTAGAGTCTCATGCTTCAGCCCTGCCCAGTCTGAGCTAATACCAAACATCTGGTCTTGCATGGCATGTACGAGCGTTCAGCTAGGGATGTCGGGCAGGTTGCATGAAAGAAATCTAAAGCCAGAGGCCCATGGAATAGCCAGTTCGGAGCAGTTTCATTACAGAAAAATCAACTGTAGGTATCTGTTTCTGTAGTGTAGTGGTTATCAAGTTCGCCTCACACGCGAAAGGTCCCCGGTTCGAAACCGGGCAGAAACAGTTGTTATATTGTGTTGGCTACAATGTTGATAGGTGCCGTTTTGCCATGGAATTGTCCAAGCCCTGAAGATTATTTCATGCAATCTCGTTCCAAGAAAGGGAATTCTCTCAAAACACTAAAGTAATCGGCGTGTGGAGGTATCTGTTGGTTCTCAGACCTTGCTTTCAAAAGAGCCCTGCAATCGGTTCACTGCTCACCTAGAACAAGCATTAACATGGAGAATTGTTGGCACCAACAGGAATCTTATTTTAGTGGAGTGTTTCTGGCTTTGAGTGCAGAGGCCCTCGGCTCAATTCCAAGATGATCCTTCTCAAGGTGATGATACAAATGCATTGTCACCTTTACGTTTAATGTCAGAATCATTTATTTCCAGTTGGTGGTGTAAGAATGTTTGCAACAGTATGGCGATTTTTCCTAGCCATGCATGAATGAAAGCATATCACTCGCCTTTAGGTGTTTTTCTAATACATTGATATTTGCATCTTCCTTCCTAGCCTGCATGTTTGACTATCTTACAGGCTGCATGTAATAAGTATCACATCAGGGCCCTTCTTCTACTCAATTCACAACTGTTCTATCACGACATAGATAAGAAAGCTGCATCTGCTTTTGTTGTGTAGTGGTAATCAGGTTTACCTGACGTGTGAAAGCCCCATGCTTTGAAAGTACACAGTAACAAAGAAACCGATGACTTTTATAATAAGGTGTCATGTGTGTCTCTTACTTTGCACAAAAAGTGCCAGAGATGACTTCATTTGCAGTCACTTGAAAAGTAGGGATTCTCCAATAAATGGTAAATGGTTGAAACAAATCTGAAGAAATGCATGACATACCTGTGTGTGTGTGTGTATGCATGTATGTATATATAGGGAGAGAGAGAGCGTCAATATAAACAGACTTTATTTCAATCAAGCTGTCTTTTCTATCCTTCAGGAGCAGAATGTTCTGATCATCAGCGCTCCAGAATGTAGTGTTTTCTTGGCAAGCATCACATATTGTGATGTGTTAGCTAAAAGTTCCATATCCTAGAGACTGATATATTCCTCTGTACTTGTACCTTGGGGATTCATCAAAACCGGGCATCATAAGCAGCTTTCTACTGCCACAGACTGGACAGCGAAACAATTTAAAATATCCCAGAAAAAGAAAATAAGCATGCTTAATCAGAGCTTTCTGGACAGGAAGGACATTTGAGCAAGTGAGGAATAAGCACTGCTTTTGTTAATTTGCATAGGCAGAATAGAGACTTCTGGGAAAAGGCCGAAATTACAGTCACAGAAAATGGCTGCATCTATAGAGAACGCTAAGAAGTGTTGGCAGCTTTTCCTCTGACCCTGGCCACTTTTACAAGCAATCCTATGATAGTCAGCAGGACCCACCCTAAAAAGGAAGGGGCATCCACTTGGACCCTTTCCACCTTTTCTAAATCTCGCCTGATCGAGCCTGATTGAGCACTGATTGAGCAGATAAGCACATGTCATTCTCATTTCAGAAAGGTATTGGTTAGCTTGCTGCTAGCAGCTCAGTTATGTTATGATGTTAGAGGCTATGCAAGGAATGCTTTAGTCCAGCGATATGCAGTTTTTATTGCGCCTTGCATTCAGCAGGAAGATCTTTAGCTTGAATCTGTGGCCTAGGTATTCACCTTGGTATTTCTTTTGGCACAAAGTTAAGGAGTATTTAAGAGAAAATGCACAATGTGTTTCTTATGTTGTTATGAACAACTTGTTACTCTTTCTCATTAAGCTTCAGCCACTGAAGAAATATATAAATAAGGGCTGACTTCCTGTAAGACGTGTCCAAAGCTGGGACGGAATAAAAGGAGACACTTGTAAATGATAGTGCTATCGTTTGAGAAAGGGTAAGTTGAGACTGACTTTCATGCGTATTCACAGACCAAGCATCATAAAGATACCAGCATGATCTTCATTGCGGGCTTAGAGCCGGTATTAGCTTTTGAGAGGTAAGAGGATTTTGAGGGCTCGTTGGTCTAGGGGTATGATTCTCGCTTTGGGTGCGAGAGGTCCCGGGTTCAAATCCCGGACGAGCCCTTTTCTTGGTACTCTTTTCAAGTTGTTTTGAAGTTTGCGTTTCAAAACCAACATCAATTTTTTCTTTGCAGTAGTGGATAATTCTTTGCTAGAGTCTCATGCTTCAGCCCTGCCCAGTCTGAGCTAATACCAAACATCTGGTCTTGCATGGCATGTACGAGCGTTCAGCTAGGGATGTCGGGCAGGTTGCATGAAAGAAATCTAAAGCCAGAGGCCCATGGAATAGCCAGTTCGGAGCAGTTTCATTACAGAAAAATCAACTGTAGGTATCTGTTTCTGTAGTGTAGTGGTTATCACGTTCGCCTCACACGCGAAAGGTCCCCGGTTCGAAACCGGGCAGAAACAGTTGTTATATTGTGTTGGCTACAATGTTGATAGGTGCCGTTTTGCCATGGAATTGTCCAAGCCCTGAAGATTATTTCATGCAATCTCGTTCCAAGAAAGGGAATTCTCTCAAAACACTAAAGTAATCGGCGTGTGGATGTATCTGTTGGTTCTCAGACCTTGCTTTCAAAAGAGCCCTGCAATCGGTTCACTGCTCACCTAGAACAAGCATTAACATGGAGAATTGTTGGCACCAACAGGAATCTTATTTTAGTGGAGTGTTTCTGGCTTTGAGTGCAGAGGCCCTCGGCTCAATTCCAAGATGATCCTTCTCAAGGTGATGATACAAATGCATTGTCACCTTTACGTTTAATGTCAGAATCATTTATTTCCAGTTGGTGGTGTAAGAATGTTTGCAACAGTATGGCGATTTTTCCTAGCCATGCATGAATGAAAGCATATCACTCGCCTTTAGGTGTTTTTCTAATACATTGATATTTGCATCTTCCTTCCTAGCCTGCATGTTTGACTATCTTACAGGCTGCATGTAATAAGTATCACATCAGGGCCCTTCTTCTACTCAATTCACAACTGTTCTATCACGACATAGATAAGAAAGCTGCATCTGCTTTTGTTGTGTAGTGGTAATCAGGTTTACCTGACGTGTGAAAGCCCCATGCTTTGAAAGTACACAGTAACAAAGAAACCGATGACTTTTATAAAAAGGTGTCATGTGCGTCTCTTACTTTGCACAAAAAGTGCCAGAGATGACTTCATTTGCAGTCACTTGAAAAGTAGGGATTCTCCAATAAATGGTAAATGGTTGAAACAAATCTGAAGAAATGCATGACATACCTGTGTGTGTGTGTGTACGCATGTATGTATATATAGGGAGAGAGAGAGCGTCAATATAAACAGACTTTATTTCAATCAAGCTGTCTTTTCTATCCTTCAGGAGCAGAATGTTCTGATCATCAGCGCTCCAGAATGTAGTGTTTTCTTGGCAAGCATCACATATTGTGATGTGTTAGCTAAAAGTTCCATATCCTAGAGACTGATATATTCCTCTGTACTTGTACCTTGGGGATTCATCAAAACCTGGCATCATAAGCAGCTTTCTACTGCCACAGACTGGACAGCGAAACAATTTAAAATATCCCAGAAAAAGAAAATAAGCATGCTTAATCAGAGCTTTCTGGACAGGAAGGACCTTTGAGCAAGTGAGGAATAAGCACTGCTTTTGTTAATTTGCATAGGCAGAATAGAGACTTCTGGGAAAAGGCCGAAATTACAGTCACAGAAAATGGCTGCATCTATAGAGAACGCTAAGAAGTGTTGGCAGCTTTTCCTCTGACCCTGACCACTTTTACAAGCAATCCTATGATAGTCAGCAGGACCCACCCTAAAAAGGAAGGGGCATCCACTTGGACCCTTTCCACCTTTTCTAAATCTCGCCTGATTGAGCACTGATTGAGCAGATAAGCACATGTCATTCTCATTTCAGAAAGGTATTGGTTAGCTTGCTGCTAGCAGCTCAGTTATGTTATGATGTTAGAGGCTATGCAAGGAATGCTTTAGTCCAGCGATATGCAGTTTTTATTGCGCCTTGCATTCAGCAGGAAGATCTTTAGCTTGAATCTGTGGCCTAGGTATTCACCTTGGTATTTCTTTTGGCACAAAGTGAAGGAGTATTTAAGAGAAAATGCACAATGTGTTTCTTATGTTGTTATGAACAACTTGTTACTCTTTCTCATTAAGCTTCAGCCACTGAAGAAATATATAAATAAGGGCTGACTTCCTGTAAGACGTGTCCAAAGCTGGGACGGAATAAAAGGAGACACTTGTAAATGATAGTGCTATCGTTTGAGAAAGGGTAAGTTGAGACTGACTTTCATGCGTATTCACAGACCAAGCATCATAAAGATACCAGCATGATCTTCATTGCGGGCTTAGAGCCGGTATTAGCTTTTGAGAGGTAAGAGGATTTTGAGGGCTCGTTGGTCTAGGGGTATGATTCTCGCTTTGGGTGCGAGAGGTCCCGGGTTCAAATCCCGGACGAGCCCTTTTCTTGGTACTCTTTTCAAGTTGTTTTGAAGTTTGCGTTTCAAAACCAACATCAATTTTTTCTTTGCAGTAGTGGATAATTCTTTGCTAGAGTCTCATGCTTCAGCCCTGCCCAGTCTGAGCTAATACCAAACATCTGGTCTTGCATGGCATGTACGAGCGTTCAGCTAGGGATGTCGGGCAGGTTGCATGAAAGAAATCTAAAGCCAGAGGCCCATGGAATAGCCAGTTCGGAGCAGTTTCATTACAGAAAAATCAACTGTAGGTATCTGTTTCTGTAGTGTAGTGGTTATCACGTTCGCCTCACACGCGAAAGGTCCCCGGTTCGAAACCGGGCAGAAACAGTTGTTATATTGTGTTGGCTACAATGTTGATAGGTGCCGTTTTGCCATGGAATTGTCCAAGCCCTGAAGATTATTTCATGCAATCTCGTTCCAAGAAAGGGAATTCTCTCAAAACACTAAAGTAATCGGCGTGTGGATGTATCTGTTGGTTCTCAGACCTTGCTTTCAAAAGAGCCCTGCAATCGGTTCACTGCTCACCTAGAACAAGCATTAACATGGAGAATTGTTGGCACCAACAGGAATCTTATTTTAGTGGAGTGTTTCTGGCTTTGAGTGCAGAGGCCCTCGGCTCAATTCCAAGATGATCCTTCTCAAGGTGATGATACAAATGCATTGTCACCTTTACGTTTAATGTCAGAATCATTTATTTCCAGTTGGTGGTGTAAGAATGTTTGCAACAGTATGGCGATTTTTCCTAGCCATGCATGAATGAAAGCATATCACTCGCCTTTAGGTGTTTTTCTAATACATTGATATTTGCATCTTCCTTCCTAGCCTGCATGTTTGACTATCTTACAGGCTGCATGTAATAAGTATCACATCAGGGCCCTTCTTCTACTCAATTCACAACTGTTCTATCACGACATAGATAAGAAAGCTGCATCTGCTTTTGTTGTGTAGTGGTAATCAGGTTTACCTGACGTGTGAAAGCCCCATGCTTTGAAAGTACACAGTAACAAAGAAACCGATGACTTTTATAAAAAGGTGTCATGTGCGTCTCTTACTTTGCACAAAAAGTGCCAGAGATGACTTCATTTGCAGTCACTTGAAAAGTAGGGATTCTCCAATAAATGGTAAATGGTTGAAACAAATCTGAAGAAATGCATGACATACCTGTGTGTGTGTGTGTACGCATGTATGTATATATAGGGAGAGAGAGAGCGTCAATATAAACAGACTTTATTTCAATCAAGCTGTCTTTTCTATCCTTCAGGAGCAGAATGTTCTGATCATCAGCGCTCCAGAATGTAGTGTTTTCTTGGCAAGCATCACATATTGTGATGTGTTAGCTAAAAGTTCCATATCCTAGAGACTGATATATTCCTCTGTACTTGTACCTTGGGGATTCATCAAAACCTGGCATCATAAGCAGCTTTCTACTGCCACAGACTGGACAGCGAAACAATTTAAAATATCCCAGAAAAAGAAAATAAGCATGCTTAATCAGAGCTTTCTGGACAGGAAGGACCTTTGAGCAAGTGAGGAATAAGCACTGCTTTTGTTAATTTGCATAGGCAGAATAGAGACTTCTGGGAAAAGGCCGAAATTACAGTCACAGAAAATGGCTGCATCTATAGAGAACGCTAAGAAGTGTTGGCAGCTTTTCCTCTGACCCTGACCACTTTTACAAGCAATCCTATGATAGTCAGCAGGACCCACCCTAAAAAGGAAGGGGCATCCACTTGGACCCTTTCCACCTTTTCTAAATCTCGCCTGATTGAGCACTGATTGAGCAGATAAGCACATGTCATTCTCATTTCAGAAAGTCATTGGTTAGCTTGCTGCTAGCAGCTCAGTTATGTTATGATGTTAGAGGCTATGCAAGGAATGCTTTAGTCCAGCGATATGCAGTTTTTATTGCGCCTTGCATTCAGCAGGAAGATCTTTAGCTTGAATCTGTGGCCTAGGTATTCACCTTGGTATTTCTTTTGGCACAAAGTGAAGGAGTATTTAAGAGAAAATGCACAATGTGTTTCTTATGTTGTTATGAACAACTTGTTACTCTTTCTCATTAAGCTTCAGCCACTGAAGAAATATATAAATAAGGGCTGACTTCCTGTAAGACGTGTCCAAAGCTGGGACGGAATAAAAGGAGACACTTGTAAATGATAGTGCTATCGTTTGAGAAAGGGTAAGTTGAGACTGACTTTCATGCGTATTCACAGACCAAGCATCATAAAGATACCAGCATGATCTTCATTGCGGGCTTAGAGCCGGTATTAGCTTTTGAGAGGTAAGAGGATTTTGAGGGCTCGTTGGTCTAGGGGTATGATTCTCGCTTTGGGTGCGAGAGGTCCCGGGTTCAAATCCCGGACGAGCCCTTTTCTTGGTACTCTTTTCAAGTTGTTTTGAAGTTTGCGTTTCAAAACCAACATCAATTTTTTCTTTGCAGTAGTGGATAATTCTTTGCTAGAGTCTTATGCTTCAGCCCTGCCCAGTCTGAGCTAATACCAAACATCTGGTCTTGCATGGCATGTACGAGCGTTCAGCTAGGGATGTCGGGCAGGTTGCATGAAAGAAATCTAAAGCCAGAGGCCCATGGAATAGCCAGTTCGGAGCAGTTTCATTACAGAAAAATCAACTGTAGGAATCTGTTTCTGTAGTGTAGTGGTTATCACGTTCGCCTCACACGCGAAAGGTCCCCGGTTCGAAACCGGGCAGAAACAGTTGTTATATTGTGTTGGCTACAATGTTGATAGGTGCCGTTTTGCCATGGAATTGTCCAAGCCCTGAAGATTATTTCATGCAATCTCGTTCCAAGAAAGGGAATTCTCTCAAAACACTAAAGTAATCGGCGTGTGGATGTATCTGTTGGTTCTCAGACCTTGCTTTCAAAAGAGCCCTGCAATCGGTTCACTGCTCACCTAGAACAAGCATTAACATGGAGAATTGTTGGCACCAACAGGAATCTTATTTTAGTGGAGTGTTTCTGGCTTTGAGTGCAGAGGCCCTCGGCTCAATTCCAAGATGATCCTTCTCAAGGTGATGATACAAATGCATTGTCACCTTTACGTTTAATGTCAGAATCATTTATTTCCAGTTGGTGGTGTAAGAATGTTTGCAACAGTATGGCGATTTTTCCTAGCCATGCATGAATGAAAGCATATCACTCGCCTTTAGGTGTTTTTCTAATACATTGATATTTGCATCTTCCTTCCTAGCCTGCATGTTTGACTATCTTACAGGCTGCATGTAATAAGTATCACATCAGGGCCCTTCTTCTACTCAATTCACAACTGTTCTATCACGACATAGATAAGAAAGCTGCATCTGCTTTTGTTGTGTAGTGGTAATCAGGTTTACCTGACGTGTGAAAGCCCCATGCTTTGAAAGTACACAGTAACAAAGAAACCGATGACTTTTATAAAAAGGTGTCATGTGCGTCTCTTACTTTGCACAAAAAGTGCCAGAGATGACTTCATTTGCAGTCACTTGAAAAGTAGGGATTCTCCAATAAATGGTAAATGGTTGAAACAAATCTGAAGAAATGCATGACATACCTGTATGTGTGTGTGTACGCATGTATGTATATATAGGGAGAGAGAGAGCGTCAATATAAACAGACTTTATTTCAATCAAGCTGTCTTTTCTATCCTTCAGGAGCAGAATGTTCTGATCATCAGCGCTCCAGAATGTAGTGTTTTCTTGGCAAGCATCACATATTGTGATGTGTTAGCTAAAAGTTCCATATCCTAGAGACTGATATATTCCTCTGTACTTGTACCTTGGGGATTCATCAAAACCTGGCATCATAAGCAGCTTTCTACTGCCACAGACTGGACAGCGAAACAATTTAAAATATCCCAGAAAAAGAAAATAAGCATGCTTAATCAGAGCTTTCTGGACAGGAAGGACCTTTGAGCAAGTGAGGAATAAGCACTGCTTTTGTTAATTTGCATAGGCAGAATAGAGACTTCTGGGAAAAGGCCGAAATTACAGTCACAGAAAATGGCTGCATCTATAGAGAACGCTAAGAAGTGTTGGCAGCTTTTCCTCTGACCCTGACCACTTTTACAAGCAATCCTATGATAGTCAGCAGGACCCACCCTAAAAAGGAAGGGGCATCCACTTGGACCCTTTCCACCTTTTCTAAATCTCGCCTGATTGAGCACTGATTGAGCAGATAAGCACATGTCATTCTCATTTCAGAAAGGTATTGGTTAGCTTGCTGCTAGCAGCTCAGTTATGTTATGATGTTAGAGGCTATGCAAGGAATGCTTTAGTCCAGCGATATGCAGTTTTTATTGCGCCTTGCATTCAGCAGGAAGATCTTTAGCTTGAATCTGTGGCCTAGGTATTCACCTTGGTATTTCTTTTGGCACAAAGTGAAGGAGTATTTAAGAGAAAATGCACAATGTGTTTCTTATGTTGTTATGAACAACTTGTTACTCTTTCTCATTAAGCTTCAGCCACTGAAGAAATATATAAATAAGGGCTGACTTCCTGTAAGACGTGTCCAAAGCTGGGACGGAATAAAAGGAGACACTTGTAAATGATAGTGCTATCGTTTGAGAAAGGGTAAGTTGAGACTGACTTTCATGCGTATTCACAGACCAAGCATCATAAAGATACCAGCATGATCTTCATTGCGGGCTTAGAGCCGGTATTAGCTTTTGAGAGGTAAGAGGATTTTGAGGGCTCGTTGGTCTAGGGGTATGATTCTCGCTTTGGGTGCGAGAGGTCCCGGGTTCAAATCCCGGCCGAGCCCTTTTCTTGGTACTCTTTTCAAGTTGTTTTGAAGTTTGCGTTTCAAAACCAACATCAATTTTTTCTTTGCAGTAGTGGATAATTCTTTGCTAGAGTCTCATGCTTCAGCCCTGCCCAGTCTGAGCTAATACCAAACATCTGGTCTTGCATGGCATGTACGAGCGTTCAGCTAGGGATGTCGGGCAGGTTGCATGAAAGAAATCTAAAGCCAGAGGCCCATGGAATAGCCAGTTCGGAGCAGTTTCATTACAGAAAAATCAACTGTAGGTATCTGTTTCTGTAGTGTAGTGGTTATCACGTTCGCCTCACACGCGAAAGGTCCCCGGTTCGAAACCGGGCAGAAACAGTTGTTATATTGTGTTGGCTACAATGTTGATAGGTGCCGTTTTGCCATGGAATTGTCCAAGCCCTGAAGATTATTTCATGCAATCTCGTTCCAAGAAAGGGAATTCTCTCAAAACACTAAAGTAATCGGCGTGTGGATGTATCTGTTGGTTCTCAGACCTTGCTTTCAAAAGAGCCCTGCAATCGGTTCACTGCTCACCTAGAACAAGCATTAACATGGAGAATTGTTGGCACCAACAGGAATCTTATTTTAGTGGAGTGTTTCTGGCTTTGAGTGCAGAGGCCCTCGGCTCAATTCCAAGATGATCCTTCTCAAGGTGATGATACAAATGCATTGTCACCTTTACGTTTAATGTCAGAATCATTTATTTCCAGTTGGTGGTGTAAGAATGTTTGCAACAGTATGGCGATTTTTCCTAGCCATGCATGAATGAAAGCATATCACTCGCCTTTAGGTGTTTTTCTAATACATTGATATTTGCATCTTCCTTCCTAGCCTGCATGTTTGACTATCTTACAGGCTGCATGTAATAAGTATCACATCAGGGCCCTTCTTCTACTCAATTCACAACTGTTCTATCACGACATAGATAAGAAAGCTGCATCTGCTTTTGTTGTGTAGTGGTAATCAGGTTTACCTGACGTGTGAAAGCCCCATGCTTTGAAAGTACACAGTAACAAAGAAACCGATGACTTTTATAAAAAGGTGTCATGTGCGTCTCTTACTTTGCACAAAAAGTGCCAGAGATGACTTCATTTGCAGTCACTTGAAAAGTAGGGATTCTCCAATAAATGGTAAATGGTTGAAACAAATCTGAAGAAATGCATGACATACCTGTGTGTGTGTGTGTACGCATGTATGTATATATAGGGAGAGAGAGAGCGTCAATATAAACAGACTTTATTTCAATCAAGCTGTCTTTTCTATCCTTCAGGAGCAGAATGTTCTGATCATCAGCGCTCCAGAATGTAGTGTTTTCTTGGCAAGCATCACATATTGTGATGTGTTAGCTAAAAGTTCCATATCCTAGAGACTGATATATTCCTCTGTACTTGTACCTTGGGGATTCATCAAAACCTGGCATCATAAGCAGCTTTCTACTGCCACAGACTGGACAGCGAAACAATTTAAAATATCCCAGAAAAAGAAAATAAGCATGCTTAATCAGAGCTTTCTGGACAGGAAGGACCTTTGAGCAAGTGAGGAATAAGCACTGCTTTTGTTAATTTGCATAGGCAGAATAGAGACTTCTGGGAAAAGGCCGAAATTACAGTCACAGAAAATGGCTGCATCTATAGAGAACGCTAAGAAGTGTTGGCAGCTTTTCCTCTGACCCTGACCACTTTTACAAGCAATCCTATGATAGTCAGCAGGACCCACCCTAAAAAGGAAGGGGCATCCACTTGGACCCTTTCCACCTTTTCTAAATCTCGCCTGATTGAGCACTGATTGAGCAGATAAGCACATGTCATTCTCATTTCAGAAAGGTATTGGTTAGCTTGCTGCTAGCAGCTCAGTTATGTTATGATGTTAGAGGCTATGCAAGGAATGCTTTAGTCCAGCGATATGCAGTTTTTATTGCGCCTTGCATTCAGCAGGAAGATCTTTAGCTTGAATCTGTGGCCTAGGTATTCACCTTGGTATTTCTTTTGGCACAAAGTGAAGGAGTATTTAAGAGAAAATGCACAATGTGTTTCTTATGTTGTTATGAACAACTTGTTACTCTTTCTCATTAAGCTTCAGCCACTGAAGAAATATATAAATAAGGGCTGACTTCCTGTAAGACGTGTCCAAAGCTGGGACGGAATAAAAGGAGACACTTGTAAATGATAGTGCTATCGTTTGAGAAAGGGTTAGTTGAGACTGACTTTCATGCGTATTCACAGACCAAGCATCATAAAGATACCAGCATGATCTTCATTGCGGGCTTAGAGCCGGTATTAGCTTTTGAGAGGTAAGAGGATTTTGAGGGCTCGTTGGTCTAGGGGTATGATTCTCGCTTTGGGTGCGAGAGGTCCCGGGTTCAAATCCCGGACGAGCCCTTTTCTTGGTACTCTTTTCAAGTTGTTTTGAAGTTTGCGTTTCAAAACCAACATCAATTTTTTCTTTGCAGTAGTGGATAATTCTTTGCTAGAGTCTCATGCTTCAGCCCTGCCCAGTCTGAGCTAATACCAAACATCTGGTCTTGCATGGCATGTACGAGCGTTCAGCTAGGGATGTCGGGCAGGTTGCATGAAAGAAATCTAAAGCCAGAGGCCCATGGAATAGCCAGTTCGGAGCAGTTTCATTACAGAAAAATCAACTGTAGGTATCTGTTTCTGTAGTGTAGTGGTTATCACGTTCGCCTCACACGCGAAAGGTCCCCGGTTCGAAACCGGGCAGAAACAGTTGTTATAGTGTGTTGGCTACAATGTTGATAGGTGCCGTTTTGCCATGGAATTGTCCAAGCCCTGAAGATTATTTCATGCAATCTCGTTCCAAGAAAGGGAATTCTCTCAAAACACTAAAGTAATCGGCGTGTGGATGTATCTGTTGGTTCTCAGACCTTGCTTTCAAAAGAGCCCTGCAATCGGTTCACTGCTCACCTAGAACAAGCATTAACATGGAGAATTGTTGGCACCAACAGGAATCTTATTTTAGTGGAGTGTTTCTGGCTTTGAGTGCAGAGGCCCTCGGCTCAATTCCAAGATGATCCTTCTCAAGGTGATGATACAAATGCATTGTCACCTTTACGTTTAATGTCAGAATCATTTATTTCCAGTTGGTGGTGTAAGAATGTTTGCAACAGTATGGCGATTTTTCCTAGCCATGCATGAATGAAAGCATATCACTCGCCTTTAGGTGTTTTTCTAATACATTGATATTTGCATCTTCCTTCCTAGCCTGCATGTTTGACTATCTTACAGGCTGCATGTAATAAGTATCACATCAGGGCCCTTCTTCTACTCAATTCACAACTGTTCTATCACGACATAGATAAGAAAGCTGCATCTGCTTTTGTTGTGTAGTGGTAATCAGGTTTACCTGACGTGTGAAAGCCCCATGCTTTGAAAGTACACAGTAACAAAGAAACCGATGACTTTTATAAAAAGGTGTCATGTGCGTCTCTTACTTTGCACAAAAAGTGCCAGAGATGACTTCATTTGCAGTCACTTGAAAAGTAGGGATTCTCCAATAAATGGTAAATGGTTGAAACAAATCTGAAGAAATGCATGACATACCTGTGTGTGTGTGTGTACGCATGTATGTATATATAGGGAGAGAGAGAGCGTCAATATAAACAGACTTTATTTCAATCAAGCTGTCTTTTCTATCCTTCAGGAGCAGAATGTTCTGATCATCAGCGCTCCAGAATGTAGTGTTTTCTTGGCAAGCATCACATATTGTGATGTGTTAGCTAAAAGTTCCATATCCTAGAGACTGATATATTCCTCTGTACTTGTACCTTGGGGATTCATCAAAACCTGGCATCATAAGCAGCTTTCTACTGCCACAGACTGGACAGCGAAACAATTTAAAATATCCCAGAAAAAGAAAATAAGCATGCTTAATCAGAGCTTTCTGGACAGGAAGGACCTTTGAGCAAGTGAGGAATAAGCACTGCTTTTGTTAATTTGCATAGGCAGAATAGAGACTTCTGGGAAAAGGCCGAAATTACAGTCACAGAAAATGGCTGCATCTATAGAGAACGCTAAGAAGTGTTGGCAGCTTTTCCTCTGACCCTGACCACTTTTACAAGCAATCCTATGATAGTCAGCAGGACCCACCCTAAAAAGGAAGGGGCATCCACTTGGACCCTTTCCACCTTTTCTAAATCTCGCCTGATTGAGCACTGATTGAGCAGATAAGCACATGTCATTCTCATTTCAGAAAGGTATTGGTTAGCTTGCTGCTAGCAGCTCAGTTATGTTATGATGTTAGAGGCTATGCAAGGAATGCTTTAGTCCAGCGATATGCAGTTTTTATTGCGCCTTGCATTCAGCAGGAAGATCTTTAGCTTGAATCTGTGGCCTAGGTATTCACCTTGGTATTTCTTTTGGCACAAAGTGAAGGAGTATTTGAGAGAAAATGCACAATGTGTTTCTTATGTTGTTATGAACAACTTGTTACTCTTTCTCATTAAGCTTCAGCCACTGCAGAAATATATAAATAAGGGCTGACTTCCTGTAAGACGTGTCCAAAGCTGGGACGGAATAAAAGGAGACACTTGTAAATGATAGTGCTATCGTTTGAGAAAGGGTAAGTTGAGACTGACTTTCATGCGTTTTCACAGACCAAGCATCATAAAGATACCAGCATGATCTTCATTGCGGGCTTAGAGCCGGTATTAGCTTTTGAGAGGTAAGAGGATTTTGAGGGCTCGTTGGTCTAGGGGTATGATTCTCGCTTTGGGTGCGAGAGGTCCCGGGTTCAAATCCCGGACGAGCCCTTTTCTTGGTACTCTTTTCAAGTTGTTTTGAAGTTTGCGTTTCAAAACCAACATCAATTTTTTCTTTGCAGTAGTGGATAATTCTTTGCTAGAGTCTCATGCTTCAGCCCTGCCCAGTCTGAGCTAATACCAAACATCTGGTCTTGCATGGCATGTACGAGCGTTCAGCTAGGGATGTCGGGCAGGTTGCATGAAAGAAATCTAAAGCCAGAGGCCCATGGAATAGCCAGTTCGGAGCAGTTTCATTACAGAAAAATCAACTGTAGGTATCTGTTTCTGTAGTGTAGTGGTTATCAAGTTCGCCTCACACGCGAAAGGTCCCCGGTTCGAAACCGGGCAGAAACAGTTGTTATATTGTGTTGGCTACAATGTTGATAGGTGCCGTTTTGCCATGGAATTGTCCAAGCCCTGAAGATTATTTCATGCAATCTCGTTCCAAGAAAGGGAATTCTCTCAAAACACTAAAGTAATCGGCGTGTGGATGTATCTGTTGGTTCTCAGACCTTGCTTTCAAAAGAGCCCTGCAATCGGTTCACTGCTCACCTAGAACAAGCATTAACATGGAGAATTGTTGGCACCAACAGGAATCTTATTTTAGTGGAGTGTTTCTGGCTTTGAGTGCAGAGGCCCTCGGCTCAATTCCAAGATGATCCTTCTCAAGGTGATGATACAAATGCATTGTCACCTTTACGTTTAATGTCAGAATCATTTATTTCCAGTTGGTGGTGTAAGAATGTTTGCAACAGTATGGCGATTTTTCCTAGCCATGCATGAATGAAAGCATATCACTCGCCTTTAGGTGTTTTTCTAATACATTGATATTTGCATCTTCCTTCCTAGCCTGCATGTTTGACTATCTTACAGGCTGCATGTAATAAGTATCACATCAGGGCCCTTCTTCTACTCAATTCACAACTGTTCTATCACGACATAGATAAGAAAGCTGCATCTGCTTTTGTTGTGTAGTGGTAATCAGGTTTACCTGACGTGTGAAAGCCCCATGCTTTGAAAGTACACAGTAACAAAGAAACCGATGACTTTTATAATAAGGTGTCATGTGTGTCTCTTACTTTGCACAAAAAGTGCCAGAGATGACTTCATTTGCAGTCACTTGAAAAGTAGGGATTCTCCAATAAATGGTAAATGGTTGAAACAAATCTGAAGAAATGCATGACATACCTGTGTGTGTGTGTGTATGCATGTATGTATATATAGGGAGAGAGAGAGCGTCAATATAAACAGACTTTATTTCAATCAAGCTGTCTTTTCTATCCTTCAGGAGCAGAATGTTCTGATCATCAGCGCTCCAGAATGTAGTGTTTTCTTGGCAAGCATCACATATTGTGATGTGTTAGCTAAAAGTTCCATATCCTAGAGACTGATATATTCCTCTGTACTTGTACCTTGGGGATTCATCAAAACCTGGCATCATAAGCAGCTTTCTACTGCCACAGACTGGACAGCGAAACAATTTAAAATATCCCAGAAAAAGAAAATAAGCATGCTTAATCAGAGCTTTCTGGACAGGAAGGACATTTGAGCAAGTGAGGAATAAGCACTGCTTTTGTTAATTTGCATAGGCAGAATAGAGACTTCTGGGAAAAGGCCGAAATTACAGTCACAGAAAATGGCTGCATCTATAGAGAACGCTAAGAAGTGTTGGCAGCTTTTCCTCTGACCCTGGCCACTTTTACAAGCAATCCTATGATAGTCAGCAGGACCCACCCTAAAAAGGAAGGGGCATCCACTTGGACCCTTTCCACCTTTTCTAAATCTCGCCTGATTGAGCACTGATTGAGCAGATAAGCACATGTCATTCTCATTTCAGAAAGGTATTGGTTAGCTTGCTGCTAGCAGCTCAGTTATGTTATGATGTTAGAGGCTATGCAAGGAATGCTTTAGTCCAGCGATATGCAGTTTTTATTGCGCCTTGCCTTCACCAGGAAGATCTTTAGCTTGAATCTGTGGCCTAGGTATTCACCTTGGTATTTCTTTTGGCACAAAGTGAAGGAGTATTTGAGAGAAAATGCACAATGTGTTTCTTATGTTGTTATGAACAACTTGTTACTCTTTCTCATTAAGCTTCAGCCACTGCAGAAATATATAAATAAGGGCTGACTTCCTGTAAGACGTGTCCAAAGCTGGGACGGAATAAAAGGAGACACTTGTAAATGATAGTGCTATCGTTTGAGAAAGGGTAAGTTGAGACTGACTTTCATGCGTATTCACAGACCAAGCATCATAAAGATACCAGCATGATCTTCATTGCGGGCTTAGAGCCGGTATTAGCTTTTGAGAGGTAAGAGGATTTTGAGGGCTCGTTGGTCTAGGGGTATGATTCTCGCTTTGGGTGCGAGAGGTCCCGGGTTCAAATCCCGGTCGAGCCCTTTTCTTGGTACTCTTTTCAAGTTGTTTTGAAGTTTGCGTTTCAAAACCAACATCAATTTTTTCTTTGCAGTAGTGGATAATTCTTTGCTAGAGTCTCAAGCTTCAGCCCTGCCCAGTCTGAGCTAATACCAAACATCTGGTCTTGCATGGCATGTACGAGCGTTCAGCTAGGGATGTCGGGCAGGTTGCATGAAAGAAATCTAAAGCCAGAGGCCCATGGAATAGCCAGTTCGGAGCAGTTTCATTACAGAAAAATCAACTGTAGGTATCTGTTTCTGTAGTGTAGTGGTTATCAAGTTCGCCTCACACGCGAAAGGTCCCCGGTTCGAAACCGGGCAGAAACAGTTGTTATATTGTGTTGGCTACAATGTTGATAGGTGCCGTTTTGCCATGGAATTGTCCAAGCCCTGAAGATTATTTCATGCAATCTCGTTCCAAGAAAGGGAATTCTCTCAAAACACTAAAGTAATCGGCGTGTGGATGTATCTGTTGGTTCTCAGACCTTGCTTTCAAAAGAGCCCTGCAATCGGTTCACTGCTCACCTAGAACAAGCATTAACATGGAGAATTGTTGGCACCAACAGGAATCTTATTTTAGTGGAGTGTTTCTGGCTTTGAGTGCAGAGGCCCTCGGCTCAATTCCAAGATGATCCTTCTCAAGGTGATGATACAAATGCATTGTCACCTTTACGTTTAATGTCAGAATCATTTATTTCCAGTTGGTGGTGTAAGAATGTTTGCAACAGTATGGCGATTTTTCCTAGCCATGCATGAATGAAAGCATATCACTCGCCTTTAGGTGTTTTTCTAATACATTGATATTTGCATCTTCCTTCCTAGCCTGCATGTTTGACTATCTTACAGGCTGCATGTAATAAGTATCACATCAGGGCCCTTCTTCTACTCAATTCACAACTGTTCTATCACGACATAGATAAGAAAGCTGCATCTGCTTTTGTTGTGTAGTGGTAATCAGGTTTACCTGACGTGTGAAAGCCCCATGCTTTGAAAGTACACAGTAACAAAGAAACCGATGACTTTTATAATAAGGTGTCATGTGTGTCTCTTACTTTGCACAAAAAGTGCCAGAGATGACTTCATTTGCAGTCACTTGAAAAGTAGGGATTCTCCAATAAATGGTAAATGGTTGAAACAAATCTGAAGAAATGCATGACATACCTGTGTGTGTGTGTGTATGCATGTATGTATATATAGGGAGAGAGAGAGCGTCAATATAAACAGACTTTATTTCAATCAAGCTGTCTTTTCTATCCTTCAGGAGCAGAATGTTCTGATCATCAGCGCTCCAGAATGTAGTGTTTTCTTGGCAAGCATCACATATTGTGATGTGTTAGCTAAAAGTTCCATATCCTAGAGACTGATATATGCCTCTGTACTTGTACCTTGGGGATTCATCAAAACCGGGCATCATAAGCAGCTTTCTACTGCCACAGACTGGACAGCGAAACAATTTAAAATATCCCAGAAAAAGAAAATAAGCATGCTTAATCAGAGCTTTCTGGACAGGAAGGACATTTGAGCAAGTGAGGAATAAGCACTGCTTTTGTTAATTTGCATAGGCAGAATAGAGACTTCTGGGAAAAGGCCGAAATTACAGTCACAGAAAATGGCTGCATCTATAGAGAACGCTAAGAAGTGTTGGCAGCTTTTCCTCTGACCCTGGCCACTTTTACAAGCAATCCTATGATAGTCAGCAGGACCCACCCTAAAAAGGAAGGGGCATCCACTTGGACCCTTTCCACCTTTTCTAAATCTCGCCTGATCGAGCACTGATTGAGCAGATAAGCACATGTCATTCTCATTTCAGAAAGGTATTGGTTAGCTTGCTGCTAGCAGCTCAGTTATGTTATGATGTTAGAGGCTATGCAAGGAATGCTTTAGTCCAGCGATATGCAGTTTTTATTGCGCCTTGCATTCAGCAGGAAGATCTTTAGCTTGAATCTGTGGCCTAGGTATTCACCTTGGTATTTCTTTTGGCACAAAGTGAAGGAGTATTTAAGAGAAAATGCACAATGTGTTTCTTATGTTGTTATGAACAACTTGTTACTCTTTCTCATTAAGCTTCAGCCACTGAAGAAATATATAAATAAGGGCTGACTTCCTGTAAGACGTGTCCAAAGCTGGGACGGAATAAAAGGAGACACTTGTAAATGATAGTGCTATCGTTTGAGAAAGGGTAAGTTGAGACTGACTTTCATGCGTATTCACAGACCAAGCATCATAAAGATACCAGCATGATCTTCATTGCGGGCTTAGAGCCGGTATTAGCTTTTGAGAGGTAAGAGGATTTTGAGGGCTCGTTGGTCTAGGGGTATGATTCTCGCTTTGGGTGCGAGAGGTCCCGGGTTCAAATCCCGGACGAGCCCTTTTCTTGGTACTCTTTTCAAGTTGTTTTGAAGTTTGCGTTTCAAAACCAACATCAATTTTTTCTTTGCAGTAGTGGATAATTCTTTGCTAGAGTCTCATGCTTCAGCCCTGCCCAGTCTGAGCTAATACCAAACATCTGGTCTTGCATGGCATGTACGAGCGTTCAGCTAGGGATGTCGGGCAGGTTGCATGAAAGAAATCTAAAGCCAGAGGCCCATGGAATAGCCAGTTCGGAGCAGTTTCATTACAGAAAAATCAACTGTAGGTATCTGTTTCTGTAGTGTAGTGGTTATCACGTTCGCCTCACACGCGAAAGGTCCCCGGTTCGAAACCGGGCAGAAACAGTTGTTATATTGTGTTGGCTACAATGTTGATAGGTGCCGTTTTGCCATGGAATTGTCCAAGCCCTGAAGATTATTTCATGCAATCTCGTTCCAAGAAAGGGAATTCTCTCAAAACTCTAAAGTAATCGGCGTGTGGATGTATCTGTTGGTTCTCAGACCTTGCTTTCAAAAGAGCCCTGCAATCGGTTCACTGCTCACCTAGAACAAGCATTAACATGGAGAATTGTTGGCACCAACAGGAATCTTATTTTAGTGGAGTGTTTCTGGCTTTGAGTGCAGAGGCCCTCGGCTCAATTCCAAGATGATCCTTCTCAAGGTGATGATACAAATGCATTATCACCTTTACGTTTAATGTCAGAATCATTTATTTCCAGTTGGTGGTGTAAGAATGTTTGCAACAGTATGGCGATTTTTCCTAGCCATGCATGAATGAAAGCATATCACTCGCCTTTAGGTGTTTTTCTAATACATTGATATTTGCATCTTCCTTCCTAGCCTGCATGTTTGACTATCTTACAGGCTGCATGTAATAAGTATCACATCAGGGCCCTTCTTCTACTCAATTCACAACTGTTCTATCACGACATAGATAAGAAAGCTGCATCTGCTTTTGTTGTGTAGTGGTAATCAGGTTTACCTGACGTGTGAAAGCCCCATGCTTTGAAAGTACACAGTAACAAAGAAACCGATGACTTTTATAAAAAGGTGTCATGTGCGTCTCTTACTTTGCACAAAAAGTGCCAGAGATGACTTCATTTGCAGTCACTTGAAAAGTAGGGATTCTCCAATAAATGGTAAATGGTTGAAACAATTCTGAAGAAATGCATGACATACCTGTGTGTGTGTGTGTACGCATGTATGTATATATAGGGAGAGAGAGAGCGTCAATATAAACAGACTTTATTTCAATCAAGCTGTCTTTTCTATCCTTCAGGAGCAGAATGTTCTGATCATCAGCGCTCCAGAATGTAGTGTTTTCTTGGCAAGCATCACATATTGTGATGTGTTAGCTAAAAGTTCCATATCCTAGAGACTGATATATTCCTCTGTACTTGTACCTTGGGGATTCATCAAAACCTGGCATCATAAGCAGCTTTCTACTGCCACAGACTGGACAGCGAAACAATTTAAAATATCCCAGAAAAAGAAAATAAGCATGCTTAATCAGAGCTTTCTGGACAGGAAGGACCTTTGAGCAAGTGAGGAATAAGCACTGCTTTTGTTAATTTGCATAGGCAGAATAGAGACTTCTGGGAAAAGGCCGAAATTACAGTCACAGAAAATGGCTGCATCTATAGAGAACGCTAAGAAGTGTTGGCAGCTTTTCCTCTGACCCTGACCACTTTTACAAGCAATCCTATGATAGTCAGCAGGACCCACCCTAAAAAGGAAGGGGCATCCACTTGGACCCTTTCCACCTTTTCTAAATCTCGCCTGATTGAGCACTGATTGAGCAGATAAGCACATGTCATTCTCATTTCAGAAAGGTATTGGTTAGCTTGCTGCTAGCAGCTCAGTTATGTTATGATGTTAGAGGCTATGCAAGGAATGCTTTAGTCCAGCGATATGCAGTTTTTATTGCGCCTTGCCTTCACCAGGAAGATCTTTAGCTTGAATCTGTGGCCTAGGTATTCACCT
Source organism: Triturus cristatus (assembly GCF_964204655.1). Taxonomy (NCBI): domain Eukaryota; kingdom Metazoa; phylum Chordata; class Amphibia; order Caudata; family Salamandridae; genus Triturus; species Triturus cristatus. Next base: position 737,750,181 of record NC_140591.1, on the reverse strand, counting down.
TGGTATTTCTTTTGGCACAAAGTGAAGGAGTATTTGAGAGAAAATGCACAATGTGTTTCTTATGTTGTTATGAACAACTTGTTACTCTTTCTCATTAAGCTTCAGCCACTGCAGAAATATATAAATAAGGGCTGACTTCCTGTAAGACGTGTCCAAAGCTGGGACGGAATAAAAGGAGACACTTGTAAATGATAGTGCTATCGTTTGAGAAAGGGTAAGTTGAGACTGACTTTCATGCGTATTCACAGACCAAGCATCATAAAGATACCAGCATGATCTTCATTGCGGGCTTAGAGCCGGTATTAGCTTTTGAGAGGTAAGAGGATTTTGAGGGCTCGTTGGTCTAGGGGTATGATTCTCGCTTTGGGTGCGAGAGGTCCCGGGTTCAAATCCCGGACGAGCCCTTTTCTTGGTACTCTTTTCAAGTTGTTTTGAAGTTTGCGTTTCAAAACCAACATCAATTTTTTCTTTGCAGTAGTGGATAATTCTTTGCTAGAGTCTCATGCTTCAGCCCTGCCCAGTCTGAGCTAATACCAAACATCTGGTCTTGCATGGCATGTACGAGCGTTCAGCTAGGGATGTCGGGCAGGTTGCATGAAAGAAATCTAAAGCCAGAGGCCCATGGAATAGCCAGTTCGGAGCAGTTTCATTACAGAAAAATCAACTGTAGGTATCTGTTTCTGTAGTGTAGTGGTTATCAAGTTCGCCTCACACGCGAAAGGTCCCCGGTTCGAAACCGGGCAGAAACAGTTGTTATATTGTGTTGGCTACAATGTTGATAGGTGCCGTTTTGCCATGGAATTGTCCAAGCCCTGAAGATTATTTCATGCAATCTCGTTCCAAGAAAGGGAATTCTCTCAAAACACTAAAGTAATCGGCGTGTGGATGTATCTGTTGGTTCTCAGACCTTGCTTTCAAAAGAGCCCTGCAATCGGTTCACTGCTCACCTAGAACAAGCATTAACATGGAGAATTGTTGGCACCAACAGGAATCTTATTTTAGTGGAGTGTTTCTGGCTTTGAGTGCAGAGGCCCTCGGCTCAATTCCAAGATGATCCTTCTCAAGGTGATGATACAAATGCATTGTCACCTTTACGTTTAATGTCAGAATCATTTATTTCCAGTTGGTGGTGTAAGAATGTTTGCAACAGTATGGCGATTTTTCCTAGCCATGCATGAATGAAAGCATATCACTCGCCTTTAGGTGTTTTTCTAATACATTGATATTTGCATCTTCCTTCCTAGCCTGCATGTTTGACTATCTTACAGGCTGCATGTAATAAGTATCACATCAGGGCCCTTCTTCTACTCAATTCACAACTGTTCTATCACGACATAGATAAGAAAGCTGCATCTGCTTTTGTTGTGTAGTGGTAATCAGGTTTACCTGACGTGTGAAAGCCCCATGCTTTGAAAGTACACAGTAACAAAGAAACCGATGACTTTTATAATAAGGTGTCATGTGTGTCTCTTACTTTGCACAAAAAGTGCCAGAGATGACTTCATTTGCAGTCACTTGAAAAGTAGGGATTCTCCAATAAATGGTAAATGGTTGAAACAAATCTGAAGAAATGCATGACATACCTGTGTGTGTGTGTGTATGCATGTATGTATATATAGGGAGAGAGAGAGCGTCAATATAAACAGACTTTATTTCAATCAAGCTGTCTTTTCTATCCTTCAGGAGCAGAATGTTCTGATCATCAGCGCTCCAGAATGTAGTGTTTTCTTGGCAAGCATCACATATTGTGATGTGTTAGCTAAAAGTTCCATATCCTAGAGACTGATATATTCCTCTGTACTTGTACCTTGGGGATTCATCAAAACCGGGCATCATAAGCAGCTTTCTACTGCCACAGACTGGACAGCGAAACAATTTAAAATATCCCAGAAAAAGAAAATAAGCATGCTTAATCAGAGCTTTCTGGACAGGAAGGACATTTGAGCAAGTGAGGAATAAGCACTGCTTTTGTTAATTTGCATAGGCAGAATAGAGACTTCTGGGAAAAGGCCGAAATTACAGTCACAGAAAATGGCTGCATCTATAGAGAACGCTAAGAAGTGTTGGCAGCTTTTCCTCTGACCCTGGCCACTTTTACAAGCAATCCTATGATAGTCAGCAGGACCCACCCTAAAAAGGAAGGGGCATCCACTTGGACCCTTTCCACCTTTTCTAAATCTCGCCTGATCGAGCACTGATTGAGCAGATAAGCACATGTCATTCTCATTTCAGAAAGGTATTGGTTAGCTTGCTGCTAGCAGCTCAGTTATGTTATGATGTTAGAGGCTATGCAAGGAATGCTTTAGTCCAGCGATATGCAGTTTTTATTGCGCCTTGCATTCAGCAGGAAGATCTTTAGCTTGAATCTGTGGCCTAGGTATTCACCTTGGTATTTCTTTTGGCACAAAGTGAAGGAGTATTTAAGAGAAAATGCACAATGTGTTTCTTATGTTGTTATGAACAACTTGTTACTCTTTCTCATTAAGCTTCAGCCACTGAAGAAATATATAAATAAGGGCTGACTTCCTGTAAGACGTGTCCAAAGCTGGGACGGAATAAAAGGAGACACTTGTAAATGATAGTGCTATCGTTTGAGAAAGGGTAAGTTGAGACTGACTTTCATGCGTATTCACAGACCAAGCATCATAAAGATACCAGCATGATCTTCATTGCGGGCTTAGAGCCGGTATTAGCTTTTGAGAGGTAAGAGGATTTTGAGGGCTCGTTGGTCTAGGGGTATGATTCTCGCTTTGGGTGCGAGAGGTCCCGGGTTCAAATCCCGGACGAGCCCTTTTCTTGGTACTCTTTTCAAGTTGTTTTGAAGTTTGCGTTTCAAAACCAACATCAATTTTTTCTTTGCAGTAGTGGATAATTCTTTGCTAGAGTCTCATGCTTCAGCCCTGCCCAGTCTGAGCTAATACCAAACATCTGGTCTTGCATGGCATGTACGAGCGTTCAGCTAGGGATGTCGGGCAGGTTGCATGAAAGAAATCTAAAGCCAGAGGCCCATGGAATAGCCAGTTCGGAGCAGTTTCATTACAGAAAAATCAACTGTAGGTATCTGTTTCTGTAGTGTAGTGGTTATCACGTTCGCCTCACACGCGAAAGGTCCCCGGTTCGAAACCGGGCAGAAACAGTTGTTATATTGTGTTGGCTACAATGTTGATAGGTGCCGTTTTGCCATGGAATTGTCCAAGCCCTGAAGATTATTTCATGCAATCTCGTTCCAAGAAAGGGAATTCTCTCAAAACTCTAAAGTAATCGGCGTGTGGATGTATCTGTTGGTTCTCAGACCTTGCTTTCAAAAGAGCCCTGCAATCGGTTCACTGCTCACCTAGAACAAGCATTAACATGGAGAATTGTTGGCACCAACAGGAATCTTATTTTAGTGGAGTGTTTCTGGCTTTGAGTGCAGAGGCCCTCGGCTCAATTCCAAGATGATCCTTCTCAAGGTGATGATACAAATGCATTATCACCTTTACGTTTAATGTCAGAATCATTTATTTCCAGTTGGTGGTGTAAGAATGTTTGCAACAGTATGGCGATTTTTCCTAGCCATGCATGAATGAAAGCATATCACTCGCCTTTAGGTGTTTTTCTAATACATTGATATTTGCATCTTCCTTCCTAGCCTGCATGTTTGACTATCTTACAGGCTGCATGTAATAAGTATCACATCAGGGCCCTTCTTCTACTCAATTCACAACTGTTCTATCACGACATAGATAAGAAAGCTGCATCTGCTTTTGTTGTGTAGTGGTAATCAGGTTTACCTGACGTGTGAAAGCCCCATGCTTTGAAAGTACACAGTAACAAAGAAACCGATGACTTTTATAAAAAGGTGTCATGTGCGTCTCTTACTTTGCACAAAAAGTGCCAGAGATGACTTCATTTGCAGTCACTTGAAAAGTAGGGATTCTCCAATAAATGGTAAATGGTTGAAACAATTCTGAAGAAATGCATGACATACCTGTGTGTGTGTGTGTACGCATGTATGTATATATAGGGAGAGAGAGAGCGTCAATATAAACAGACTTTATTTCAATCAAGCTGTCTTTTCTATCCTTCAGGAGCAGAATGTTCTGATCATCAGCGCTCCAGAATGTAGTGTTTTCTTGGCAAGCATCACATATTGTGATGTGTTAGCTAAAAGTTCCATATCCTAGAGACTGATATATTCCTCTGTACTTGTACCTTGGGGATTCATCAAAACCTGGCATCATAAGCAGCTTTCTACTGCCACAGACTGGACAGCGAAACAATTTAAAATATCCCAGAAAAAGAAAATAAGCATGCTTAATCAGAGCTTTCTGGACAGGAAGGACCTTTGAGCAAGTGAGGAATAAGCACTGCTTTTGTTAATTTGCATAGGCAGAATAGAGACTTCTGGGAAAAGGCCGAAATTACAGTCACAGAAAATGGCTGCATCTATAGAGAACGCTAAGAAGTGTTGGCAGCTTTTCCTCTGACCCTGACCACTTTTACAAGCAATCCTATGATAGTCAGCAGGACCCACCCTAAAAAGGAAGGGGCATCCACTTGGACCCTTTCCACCTTTTCTAAATCTCGCCTGATTGAGCACTGATTGAGCAGATAAGCACATGTCATTCTCATTTCAGAAAGGTATTGGTTAGCTTGCTGCTAGCAGCTCAGTTATGTTATGATGTTAGAGGCTATGCAAGGAATGCTTTAGTCCAGCGATATGCAGTTTTTATTGCGCCTTGCCTTCACCAGGAAGATCTTTAGCTTGAATCTGTGGCCTAGGTATTCACCTTGGTATTTCTTTTGGCACAAAGTGAAGGAGTATTTGAGAGAAAATGCACAATGTGTTTCTTATGTTGTTATGAACAACTTGTTACTCTTTCTCATTAAGCTTCAGCCACTGCAGAAATATATAAATAAGGGCTGACTTCCTGTAAGACGTGTCCAAAGCTGGGACGGAATAAAAGGAGACACTTGTAAATGATAGTGCTATCGTTTGAGAAAGGGTAAGTTGAGACTGACTTTCATGCGTATTCACAGACCAAGCATCATAAAGATACCAGCATGATCTTCATTGCGGGCTTAGAGCCGGTATTAGCTTTTGAGAGGTAAGAGGATTTTGAGGGCTCGTTGGTCTAGGGGTATGATTCTCGCTTTGGGTGCGAGAGGTCCCGGGTTCAAATCCCGGACGAGCCCTTTTCTTGGTACTCTTTTCAAGTTGTTTTGAAGTTTGCGTTTCAAAACCAACATCAATTTTTTCTTTGCAGTAGTGGATAATTCTTTGCTAGAGTCTCATGCTTCAGCCCTGCCCAGTCTGAGCTAATACCAAACATCTGGTCTTGCATGGCATGTACGAGCGTTCAGCTAGGGATGTCGGGCAGGTTGCATGAAAGAAATCTAAAGCCAGAGGCCCATGGAATAGCCAGTTCGGAGCAGTTTCATTACAGAAAAATCAACTGTAGGTATCTGTTTCTGTAGTGTAGTGGTTATCAAGTTCGCCTCACACGCGAAAGGTCCCCGGTTCGAAACCGGGCAGAAACAGTTGTTATATTGTGTTGGCTACAATGTTGATAGGTGCCGTTTTGCCATGGAATTGTCCAAGCCCTGAAGATTATTTCATGCAATCTCGTTCCAAGAAAGGGAATTCTCTCAAAACACTAAAGTAATCGGCGTGTGGATGTATCTGTTGGTTCTCAGACCTTGCTTTCAAAAGAGCCCTGCAATCGGTTCACTGCTCACCTAGAACAAGCATTAACATGGAGAATTGTTGGCACCAACAGGAATCTTATTTTAGTGGAGTGTTTCTGGCTTTGAGTGCAGAGGCCCTCGGCTCAATTCCAAGATGATCCTTCTCAAGGTGATGATACAAATGCATTGTCACCTTTACGTTTAATGTCAGAATCATTTATTTCCAGTTGGTGGTGTAAGAATGTTTGCAACAGTATGGCGATTTTTCCTAGCCATGCATGAATGAAAGCATATCACTCGCCTTTAGGTGTTTTTCTAATACATTGATATTTGCATCTTCCTTCCTAGCCTGCATGTTTGACTATCTTACAGGCTGCATGTAATAAGTATCACATCAGGGCCCTTCTTCTACTCAATTCACAACTGTTCTATCACGACATAGATAAGAAAGCTGCATCTGCTTTTGTTGTGTAGTGGTAATCAGGTTTACCTGACGTGTGAAAGCCCCATGCTTTGAAAGTACACAGTAACAAAGAAACCGATGACTTTTATAATAAGGTGTCATGTGTGTCTCTTACTTTGCACAAAAAGTGCCAGAGATGACTTCATTTGCAGTCACTTGAAAAGTAGGGATTCTCCAATAAATGGTAAATGGTTGAAACAAATCTGAAGAAATGCATGACATACCTGTGTGTGTGTGTGTATGCATGTATGTATATATAGGGAGAGAGAGAGCGTCAATATAAACAGACTTTATTTCAATCAAGCTGTCTTTTCTATCCTTCAGGAGCAGAATGTTCTGATCATCAGCGCTCCAGAATGTAGTGTTTTCTTGGCAAGCATCACATATTGTGATGTGTTAGCTAAAAGTTCCATATCCTAGAGACTGATATATTCCTCTGTACTTGTACCTTGGGGATTCATCAAAACCGGGCATCATAAGCAGCTTTCTACTGCCACAGACTGGACAGCGAAACAATTTAAAATATCCCAGAAAAAGAAAATAAGCATGCTTAATCAGAGCTTTCTGGACAGGAAGGACATTTGAGCAAGTGAGGAATAAGCACTGCTTTTGTTAATTTGCATAGGCAGAATAGAGACTTCTGGGAAAAGGCCGAAATTACAGTCACAGAAAATGGCTGCATCTATAGAGAACGCTAAGAAGTGTTGGCAGCTTTTCCTCTGACCCTGGCCACTTTTACAAGCAATCCTATGATAGTCAGCAGGACCCACCCTAAAAAGGAAGGGGCATCCACTTGGACCCTTTCCACCTTTTCTAAATCTCGCCTGATCGAGCCTGATTGAGCACTGATTGAGCAGATAAGCACATGTCATTCTCATTTCAGAAAGGTATTGGTTAGCTTGCTGCTAGCAGCTCAGTTATGTTATGATGTTAGAGGCTATGCAAGGAATGCTTTAGTCCAGCGATATGCAGTTTTTATTGCGCCTTGCATTCAGCAGGAAGATCTTTAGCTTGAATCTGTGGCCTAGGTATTCACCTTGGTATTTCTTTTGGCACAAAGTGAAGGAGTATTTAAGAGAAAATGCACAATGTGTTTCTTATGTTGTTATGAACAACTTGTTACTCTTTCTCATTAAGCTTCAGCCACTGAAGAAATATATAAATAAGGGCTGACTTCCTGTAAGACGTGTCCAAAGCTGGGACGGAATAAAAGGAGACACTTGTAAATGATAGTGCTATCGTTTGAGAAAGGGTAAGTTGAGACTGACTTTCATGCGTATTCACAGACCAAGCATCATAAAGATACCAGCATGATCTTCATTGCGGGCTTAGAGCCGGTATTAGCTTTTGAGAGGTAAGAGGATTTTGAGTGCTCGTTGGTCTAGGGGTATGATTCTCGCTTTGGGTGCGAGAGGTCCCGGGTTCAAATCCCGGACGAGCCCTTTTCTTGGTACTCTTTTCAAGTTGTTTTGAAGTTTGCGTTTCAAAACCAACATCAATTTTTTCTTTGCAGTAGTGGATAATTCTTTGCTAGAGTCTCATGCTTCAGCCCTGCCCAGTCTGAGCTAATACCAAACATCTGGTCTTGCATGGCATGTACGAGCGTTCAGCTAGGGATGTCGGGCAGGTTGCATGAAAGAAATCTAAAGCCAGAGGCCCATGGAATAGCCAGTTCGGAGCAGTTTCATTACAGAAAAATCAACTGTAGGTATCTGTTTCTGTAGTGTAGTGGTTATCACGTTCGCCTCACACGCGAAAGGTCCCCGGTTCGAAACCGGGCAGAAACAGTTGTTATATTGTGTTGGCTACAATGTTGATAGGTGCCGTTTTGCCATGGAATTGTCCAAGCCCTGAAGATTATTTCATGCAATCTCGTTCCAAGAAAGGGAATTCTCTCAAAACTCTAAAGTAATCGGCGTGTGGATGTATCTGTTGGTTCTCAGACCTTGCTTTCAAAAGAGCCCTGCAATCGGTTCACTGCTCACCTAGAACAAGCATTAACATGGAGAATTGTTGGCACCAACAGGAATCTTATTTTAGTGGAGTGTTTCTGGCTTTGAGTGCAGAGGCCCTCGGCTCAATTCCAAGATGATCCTTCTCAAGGTGATGATACAAATGCATTGTCACCTTTACGTTTAATGTCAGAATCATTTATTTCCAGTTGGTGGTGTAAGAATGTTTGCAACAGTATGGCGATTTTTCCTAGCCATGCATGAATGAAAGCATATCACTCGCCTTTAGGTGTTTTTCTAATACATTGATATTTGCATCTTCCTTCCTAGCCTGCATGTTTGACTATCTTACAGGCTGCATGTAATAAGTATCACATCAGGGCCCTTCTTCTACTCAATTCACAACTGTTCTATCACGACATAGATAAGAAAGCTGCATCTGCTTTTGTTGTGTAGTGGTAATCAGGTTTACCTGACGTGTGAAAGCCCCATGCTTTGAAAGTACACAGTAACAAAGAAACCGATGACTTTTATAAAAAGGTGTCATGTGCGTCTCTTACTTTGCACAAAAAGTGCCAGAGATGACTTCATTTGCAGTCACTTGAAAAGTAGGGATTCTCCAATAAATGGTAAATGGTTGAAACAAATCTGAAGAAATGCATGACATACCTGTGTGTGTGTACGCATGTATGTATATATAGGGAGAGAGAGAGCGTCAATATAAACAGACTTTATTTCAATCAAGCTGTCTTTTCTATCCTTCAGGAGCAGAATGTTCTGATCATCAGCGCTCCAGAATGTAGTGTTTTCTTGGCAAGCATCACATATTGTGATGTGTTAGCTAAAAGTTCCATATCCTAGAGACTGATATATTCCTCTGTACTTGTACCTTGGGGATTCATCAAAACCTGGCATCATAAGCAGCTTTCTACTGCCACAGACTGGACAGCGAAACAATTTAAAATATCCCAGAAAAAGAAAATAAGCATGCTTAATCAGAGCTTTCTGGACAGGAAGGACCTTTGAGCAAGTGAGGAATAAGCACTGCTTTTGTTAATTTGCATAGGCAGAATAGAGACTTCTGGGAAAAGGCCGAAATTACAGTCACAGAAAATGGCTGCATCTATAGAGAACGCTAAGAAGTGTTGGCAGCTTTTCCTCTGACCCTGACCACTTTTACAAGCAATCCTATGATAGTCAGCAGGACCCACCCTAAAAAGGAAGGGGCATCCACTTGGACCCTTTCCACCTTTTCTAAATCTCGCCTGATTGAGCACTGATTGAGCAGATAAGCACATGTCATTCTCATTTCAGAAAGGTATTGGTTAGCTTGCTGCTAGCAGCTCAGTTATGTTATGATGTTAGAGGCTATGCAAGGAATGCTTTAGTCCAGCGATATGCAGTTTTTATTGCGCCTTGCCTTCACCAGGAAGATCTTTAGCTTGAATCTGTGGCCTAGGTATTCACCTTGGTATTTCTTTTGGCACAAAGTGAAGGAGTATTTGAGAGAAAATGCACAATGTGTTTCTTATGTTGTTATGAACAACTTGTTACTCTTTCTCATTAAGCTTCAGCCACTGCAGAAATATATAAATAAGGGCTGACTTCCTGTAAGACGTGTCCAAAGCTGGGACGGAATAAAAGGAGACACTTGTAAATGATAGTGCTATCGTTTGAGAAAGGGTAAGTTGAGACTGACTTTCATGCGTATTCACAGACCAAGCATCATAAAGATACCAGCATGATCTTCATTGCGGGCTTAGAGCCGGTATTAGCTTTTGAGAGGTAAGAGGATTTTGAGGGCTCGTTGGTCTAGGGGTATGATTCTCGCTTTGGGTGCGAGAGGTCCCGGGTTCAAATCCCGGTCGAGCCCTTTTCTTGGTACTCTTTTCAAGTTGTTTTGAAGTTTGCGTTTCAAAACCAACATCAATTTTTTCTTTGCAGTAGTGGATAATTCTTTGCTAGAGTCTCAAGCTTCAGCCCTGCCCAGTCTGAGCTAATACCAAACATCTGGTCTTGCATGGCATGTACGAGCGTTCAGCTAGGGATGTCGGGCAGGTTGCATGAAAGAAATCTAAAGCCAGAGGCCCATGGAATAGCCAGTTCGGAGCAGTTTCATTACAGAAAAATCAACTGTAGGTATCTGTTTCTGTAGTGTAGTGGTTATCAAGTTCGCCTCACACGCGAAAGGTCCCCGGTTCGAAACCGGGCAGAAACAGTTGTTATATTGTGTTGGCTACAATGTTGATAGGTGCCGTTTTGCCATGGAATTGTCCAAGCCCTGAAGATTATTTCATGCAATCTCGTTCCAAGAAAGGGAATTCTCTCAAAACACTAAAGTAATCGGCGTGTGGATGTATCTGTTGGTTCTCAGACCTTGCTTTCAAAAGAGCCCTGCAATCGGTTCACTGCTCACCTAGAACAAGCATTAACATGGAGAATTGTTGGCACCAACAGGAATCTTATTTTAGTGGAGTGTTTCTGGCTTTGAGTGCAGAGGCCCTCGGCTCAATTCCAAGATGATCCTTCTCAAGGTGATGATACAAATGCATTGTCACCTTTACGTTTAATGTCAGAATCATTTATTTCCAGTTGGTGGTGTAAGAATGTTTGCAACAGTATGGCGATTTTTCCTAGCCATGCATGAATGAAAGCATATCACTCGCCTTTAGGTGTTTTTCTAATACATTGATATTTGCATCTTCCTTCCTAGCCTGCATGTTTGACTATCTTACAGGCTGCATGTAATAAGTATCACATCAGGGCCCTTCTTCTACTCAATTCACAACTGTTCTATCACGACATAGATAAGAAAGCTGCATCTGCTTTTGTTGTGTAGTGGTAATCAGGTTTACCTGACGTGTGAAAGCCCCATGCTTTGAAAGTACACAGTAACAAAGAAACCGATGACTTTTATAATAAGGTGTCATGTGTGTCTCTTACTTTGCACAAAAAGTGCCAGAGATGACTTCATTTGCAGTCACTTGAAAAGTAGGGATTCTCCAATAAATGGTAAATGGTTGAAACAAATCTGAAGAAATGCATGACATACCTGTGTGTGTGTGTGTATGCATGTATGTATATATAGGGAGAGAGAGAGCGTCAATATAAACAGACTTTATTTCAATCAAGCTGTCTTTTCTATCCTTCAGGAGCAGAATGTTCTGATCATCAGCGCTCCAGAATGTAGTGTTTTCTTGGCAAGCATCACATATTGTGATGTGTTAGCTAAAAGTTCCATATCCTAGAGACTGATATATGCCTCTGTACTTGTACCTTGGGGATTCATCAAAACCGGGCATCATAAGCAGCTTTCTACTGCCACAGACTGGACAGCGAAACAATTTAAAATATCCCAGAAAAAGAAAATAAGCATGCTTAATCAGAGCTTTCTGGACAGGAAGGACATTTGAGCAAGTGAGGAATAAGCACTGCTTTTGTTAATTTGCATAGGCAGAATAGAGACTTCTGGGAAAAGGCCGAAATTACAGTCACAGAAAATGGCTGCATCTATAGAGAACGCTAAGAAGTGTTGGCAGCTTTTCCTCTGACCCTGGCCACTTTTACAAGCAATCCTATGATAGTCAGCAGGACCCACCCTAAAAAGGAAGGGGCATCCACTTGGACCCTTTCCACCTTTTCTAAATCTCGCCTGATCGAGCACTGATTGAGCAGATAAGCACATGTCATTCTCATTTCAGAAAGGTATTGGTTAGCTTGCTGCTAGCAGCTCAGTTATGTTATGATGTTAGAGGCTATGCAAGGAATGCTTTAGTCCAGCGATATGCAGTTTTTATTGCGCCTTGCATTCAGCAGGAAGATCTTTAGCTTGAATCTGTGGCCTAGGTATTCACCTTGGTATTTCTTTTGGCACAAAGTGAAGGAGTATTTAAGAGAAAATGCACAATGTGTTTCTTATGTTGTTATGAACAACTTGTTACTCTTTCTCATTAAGCTTCAGCCACTGAAGAAATATATAAATAAGGGCTGACTTCCTGTAAGACGTGTCCAAAGCTGGGACGGAATAAAAGGAGACACTTGTAAATGATAGTGCTATCGTTTGAGAAAGGGTAAGTTGAGACTGACTTTCATGCGTATTCACAGACCAAGCATCATAAAGATACCAGCATGATCTTCATTGCGGGCTTAGAGCCGGTATTAGCTTTTGAGAGGTAAGAGGATTTTGAGGGCTCGTTGGTCTAGGGGTATGATTCTCGCTTTGGGTGCGAGAGGTCCCGGGTTCAAATCCCGGACGAGCCCTTTTCTTGGTACTCTTTTCAAGTTGTTTTGAAGTTTGCGTTTCAAAACCAACATCAATTTTTTCTTTGCAGTAGTGGATAATTCTTTGCTAGAGTCTCATGCTTCAGCCCTGCCCAGTCTGAGCTAATACCAAACATCTGGTCTTGCATGGCATGTACGAGCGTTCAGCTAGGGATGTCGGGCAGGTTGCATGAAAGAAATCTAAAGCCAGAGGCCCATGGAATAGCCAGTTCGGAGCAGTTTCATTACAGAAAAATCAACTGTAGGTATCTGTTTCTGTAGTGTAGTGGTTATCACGTTCGCCTCACACGCGAAAGGTCCCCGGTTCGAAACCGGGCAGAAACAGTTGTTATATTGTGTTGGCTACAATGTTGATAGGTGCCGTTTTGCCATGGAATTGTCCAAGCCCTGAAGATTATTTCATGCAATCTCGTTCCAAGAAAGGGAATTCTCTCAAAACTCTAAAGTAATCGGCGTGTGGATGTATCTGTTGGTTCTCAGACCTTGCTTTCAAAAGAGCCCTGCAATCGGTTCACTGCTCACCTAGAACAAGCATTAACATGGAGAATTGTTGGCACCAACAGGAATCTTATTTTAGTGGAGTGTTTCTGGCTTTGAGTGCAGAGGCCCTCGGCTCAATTCCAAGATGATCCTTCTCAAGGTGATGATACAAATGCATTATCACCTTTACGTTTAATGTCAGAATCATTTATTTCCAGTTGGTGGTGTAAGAATGTTTGCAACAGTATGGCGATTTTTCCTAGCCATGCATGAATGAAAGCATATCACTCGCCTTTAGGTGTTTTTCTAATACATTGATATTTGCATCTTCCTTCCTAGCCTGCATGTTTGACTATCTTACAGGCTGCATGTAATAAGTATCACATCAGGGCCCTTCTTCTACTCAATTCACAACTGTTCTATCACGACATAGATAAGAAAGCTGCATCTGCTTTTGTTGTGTAGTGGTAATCAGGTTTACCTGACGTGTGAAAGCCCCATGCTTTGAAAGTACACAGTAACAAAGAAACCGATGACTTTTATAAAAAGGTGTCATGTGCGTCTCTTACTTTGCACAAAAAGTGCCAGAGATGACTTCATTTGCAGTCACTTGAAAAGTAGGGATTCTCCAATAAATGGTAAATGGTTGAAACAAATCTGAAGAAATGCATGACATACCTGTGTGTGTGTGTGTACGCATGTATGTATATATAGGGAGAGAGAGAGCGTCAATATAAACAGACTTTATTTCAATCAAGCTGTCTTTTCTATCCTTCAGGAGCAGAATGTTCTGATCATCAGCGCTCCAGAATGTAGTGTTTTCTTGGCAAGCATCACATATTGTGATGTGTTAGCTAAAAGTTCCATATCCTAGAGACTGATATATTCCTCTGTACTTGTACCTTGGGGATTCATCAAAACCTGGCATCATAAGCAGCTTTCTACTGCCACAGACTGGACAGCGAAACAATTTAAAATATCCCAGAAAAAGAAAATAAGCATGCTTAATCAGAGCTTTCTGGACAGGAAGGACCTTTGAGCAAGTGAGGAATAAGCACTGCTTTTGTTAATTTGCATAGGCAGAATAGAGACTTCTGGGAAAAGGCCGAAATTACAGTCACAGAAAATGGCTGCATCTATAGAGAACGCTAAGAAGTGTTGGCAGCTTTTCCTCTGACCCTGACCACTTTTACAAGCAATCCTATGATAGTCAGCAGGACCCACCCTAAAAAGGAAGGGGCATCCACTTGGACCCTTTCCACCTTTTCTAAATCTCGCCTGATTGAGCACTGATTGAGCAGATAAGCACATGTCATTTTCATTTCAGAAAGGTATTGGTTAGCTTGCTGCTAGCAGCTCAGTTATGTTATGATGTTAGAGGCTATGCAAGGAATGCTTTAGTCCAGCGATATGCAGTTTTTATTGCGCCTTGCCTTCACCAGGAAGATCTTTAGCTTGAATCTGTGGCCTAGGTATTCACCTTGGTATTTCTTTTGGCACAAAGTGAAGGAGTATTTGAGAGAAAATGCACAATGTGTTTCTTATGTTGTTATGAACAACTTGTTACTCTTTCTCATTAAGCTTCAGCCACTGCAGAAATATATAAATAAGGGCTGACTTCCTGTAAGACGTGTCCAAAGCTGGGACGGAATAAAAGGAGACACTTGTAAATGATAGTGCTATCGTTGTAGAAAGGGTAAGTTGAGACTGACTTTCATGCGTATTCACAGACCAAGCATCATAAAGATACCAGCATGATCTTCATTGCGGGCTTAGAGCCGGTATTAGCTTTTGAGAGGTAAGAGGATTTTGAGGGCTCGTTGGTCTAGGGGTATGATTCTCGCTTTGGGTGCGAGAGGTCCCGGGTTCAAATCCCGGACGAGCCCTTTTCTTGGTACTCTTTTCAAGTTGTTTTGAAGTTTGCGTTTCAAAACCAACATCAATTTTTTCTTTGCAGTAGTGGATAATTCTTTGCTAGAGTCTCATGCTTCAGCCCTGCCCAGTCTGAGCTAATACCAAACATCTGGTCTTGCATGGCATGTACGAGCGTTCAGCTAGGGATGTCGGGCAGGTTGCATGAAAGAAATCTAAAGCCAGAGGCCCATGGAATAGCCAGTTCGGAGCAGTTTCATTACAGAAAAATCAACTGTAGGTATCTGTTTCTGTAGTGTAGTGGTTATCAAGTTCGCCTCACACGCGAAAGGTCCCCGGTTCGAAACCGGGCAGAAACAGTTGTTATATTGTGTTGGCTACAATGTTGATAGGTGCCGTTTTGCCATGGAATTGTCCAAGCCCTGAAGATTATTTCATGCAATCTCGTTCCAAGAAAGGGAATTCTCTCAAAACACTAAAGTAATCGGCGTGTGGATGTATCTGTTGGTTCTCAGACCTTGCTTTCAAAAGAGCCCTGCAATCGGTTCACTGCTCACCTAGAACAAGCATTAACATGGAGAATTGTTGGCACCAACAGGAATCTTATTTTAGTGGAGTGTTTCTGGCTTTGAGTGCAGAGGCCCTCGGCTCAATTCCAAGATGATCCTTCTCAAGGTGATGATACAAATGCATTGTCACCTTTACGTTTAATGTCAGAATCATTTATTTCCAGTTGGTGGTGTAAGAATGTTTGCAACAGTATGGCGATTTTTCCTAGCCATGCATGAATGAAAGCATATCACTCGCCTTTAGGTGTTTTTCTAATACATTGATATTTGCATCTTCCTTCCTAGCCTGCATGTTTGACTATCTTACAGGCTGCATGTAATAAGTATCACATCAGGGCCCTTCTTCTACTCAATTCACAACTGTTCTATCACGACATAGATAAGAAAGCTGCATCTGCTTTTGTTGTGTAGTGGTAATCAGGTTTACCTGACGTGTGAAAGCCCCATGCTTTGAAAGTACACAGTAACAAAGAAACCGATGACTTTTATAATAAGGTGTCATGTGTGTCTCTTACTTTGCACAAAAAGTGCCAGAGATGACTTCATTTGCAGTCACTTGAAAAGTAGGGATTCTCCAATAAATGGTAAATGGTTGAAACAAATCTGAAGAAATGCATGACATACCTGTGTGTGTGTGTGTATGCATGTATGTATATATAGGGAGAGAGAGAGCGTCAATATAAACAGACTTTATTTCAATCAAGCTGTCTTTTCTATCCTTCAGGAGCAGAATGTTCTGATCATCAGCGCTCCAGAATGTAGTGTTTTCTTGGCAAGCATCACATATTGTGATGTGTTAGCTAAAAGTTCCATATCCTAGAGACTGATATATTCCTCTGTACTTGTACCTTGGGGATTCATCAAAACCGGGCATCATAAGCAGCTTTCTACTGCCACAGACTGGACAGCGAAACAATTTAAAATATCCCAGAAAAAGAAAATAAGCATGCTTAATCAGAGCTTTCTGGACAGGAAGGACATTTGAGCAAGTGAGGAATAAGCACTGCTTTTGTTAATTTGCATAGGCAGAATAGAGACTTCTGGGAAAAGGCCGAAATTACAGTCACAGAAAATGGCTGCATCTATAGAGAACGCTAAGAAGTGTTGGCAGCTTTTCCTCTGACCCTGGCCACTTTTACAAGCAATCCTATGATAGTCAGCAGGACCCACCCTAAAAAGGAAGGGGCATCCACTTGGACCCTTTCCACCTTTTCTAAATCTCGCCTGATCGAGCCTGATTGAGCACTGATTGAGCAGATAAGCACATGTCATTCTCATTTCAGAAAGGTATTGGTTAGCTTGCTGCTAGCAGCTCAGTTATGTTATGATGTTAGAGGCTATGCAAGGAATGCTTTAGTCCAGCGATATGCAGTTTTTATTGCGCCTTGCATTCAGCAGGAAGATCTTTAGCTTGAATCTGTGGCCTAGGTATTCACCTTGGTATTTCTTTTGGCACAAAGTGAAGGAGTATTTAAGAGAAAATGCACAATGTGTTTCTTATGTTGTTATGAACAACTTGTTACTCTTTCTCATTAAGCTTCAGCCACTGAAGAAATATATAAATAAGGGCTGACTTCCTTTAAGACGTGTCCAAAGCTGGGACGGAATAAAAGGAGACACTTGTAAATGATAGTGCTATCGTTTGAGAAAGGGTAAGTTGAGACTGACTTTCATGCGTATTCACAGACCAAGCATCATAAAGATACCAGCATGATCTTCATTGCGGGCTTAGAGCCGGTATTAGCTTTTGAGAGGTAAGAGGATTTTGAGGGCTCGTTGGTCTAGGGGTATGATTCTCGCTTTGGGTGCGAGAGGTCCCGGGTTCAAATCCCGGACGAGCCCTTTTCTTGGTACTCTTTTCAAGTTGTTTTGAAGTTTGCGTTTCAAAACCAACATCAATTTTTTCTTTGCAGTAGTGGATAATTCTTTGCTAGAGTCTCATGCTTCAGCCCTGCCCAGTCTGAGCTAATACCAAACATCTGGTCTTGCATGGCATGTACGAGCGTTCAGCTAGGGATGTCGGGCAGGTTGCATGAAAGAAATCTAAAGCCAGAGGCCCATGGAATAGCCAGTTCGGAGCAGTTTCATTACAGAAAAATCAACTGTAGGTATCTGTTTCTGTAGTGTAGTGGTTATCACGTTCGCCTCACACGCGAAAGGTCCCCGGTTCGAAACCGGGCAGAAACAGTTGTTATATTGTGTTGGCTACAATGTTGATAGGTGCCGTTTTGCCATGGAATTGTCCAAGCCCTGAAGATTATTTCATGCAATCTCGTTCCAAGAAAGGGAATTCTCTCAAAACACTAAAGTAATCGGCGTGTGGATGTATCTGTTGGTTCTCAGACCTTGCTTTCAAAAGAGCCCTGCAATCAGTTCACTGCTCACCTAGAACAAGCATTAACATGGAGAATTGTTGGCACCAACAGGAATCTTATTTTAGTGGAGTGTTTCTGGCTTTGAGTGCAGAGGCCCTCGGCTCAATTCCAAGATGATCCTTCTCAAGGTGATGATACAAATGCATTGTCACCTTTACGTTTAATGTCAGAATCATTTATTTCCAGTTGGTGGTGTAAGAATGTTTGCAACAGTATGGCGATTTTTCCTAGCCATGCATGAATGAAAGCATATCACTCGCCTTTAGGTGTTTTTCTAATACATTGATATTTGCATCTTCCTTCCTAGCCTGCATGTTTGACTATCTTACAGGCTGCATGTAATAAGTATCACATCAGGGCCCTTCTTCTACTCAATTCACAACTGTTCTATCACGACATAGATAAGAAAGCTGCATCTGCTTTTGTTGTGTAGTGGTAATCAGGTTTACCTGACGTGTGAAAGCCCCATGCTTTGAAAGTACACAGTAACAAAGAAACCGATGACTTTTATAAAAAGGTGTCATGTGCGTCTCTTACTTTGCACAAAAAGTGCCAGAGATGACTTCATTTGCAGTCACTTGAAAAGTAGGGATTCTCCAATAAATGGTAAATGGTTGAAACAAATCTGAAGAAATGCATGACATACCTGTGTGTGTGTGTGTACGCATGTATGTATATATAGGGAGAGAGAGAGCGTCAATATAAACAGACTTTATTTCAATCAAGCTGTCTTTTCTATCCTTCAGGAGCAGAATGTTCTGATCATCAGCGCTCCAGAATGTAGTGTTTTCTTGGCAAGCATCACATATTGTGATGTGTTAGCTAAAAGTTCCATATCCTAGAGACTGATATATTCCTCTGTACTTGTACCTTGGGGATTCATCAAAACCTGGCATCATAAGCAGCTTTCTACTGCCACAGACTGGACAGCGAAACAATTTAAAATATCCCAGAAAAAGAAAATAAGCATGCTTAATCAGAGCTTTCTGGACAGGAAGGACCTTTGAGCAAGTGAGGAATAAGCACTGCTTTTGTTAATTTGCATAGGCAGAATAGAGACTTCTGGGAAAAGGCCGAAATTACAGTCACAGAAAATGGCTGCATCTATAGAGAACGCTAAGAAGTGTTGGCAGCTTTTCCTCTGACCCTGACCACTTTTACAAGCAATCCTATGATAGTCAGCAGGACCCACCCTAAAAAGGAAGGGGCATCCACTTGGACCCTTTCCACCTTTTCTAAATCTCGCCTGATTGAGCACTGATTGAGCAGATAAGCACATGTCATTCTCATTTCAGAAAGGTATTGGTTAGCTTGCTGCTAGCAGCTCAGTTATGTTATGATGTTAGAGGCTATGCAAGGAATGCTTTAGTCCAGCGATATGCAGTTTTTATTGCGCCTTGCATTCAGCAGGAAGATCTTTAGCTTGAATCTGTGGCCTAGGTATTCACCTTGGTATTTCTTTTGGCACAAAGTGAAGGAGTATTTGAGAGAAAATGCACAATGTGTTTCTTATGTTGTTATGAACAACTTGTTACTCTTTCTCATTAAGCTTCAGCCACTGCAGAAATATATAAATAAGGGCTGACTTCCTGTAAGACGTGTCCAAAGCTGGGACGGAATAAAAGGAGACACTTGTAAATGATAGTGCTATCGTTTGAGAAAGGGTAAGTTGAGACTGACTTTCATGCGTTTTCACAGACCAAGCATCATAAAGATACCAGCATGATCTTCATTGCGGGCTTAGAGCCGGTATTAGCTTTTGAGAGGTAAGAGGATTTTGAGGGCTCGTTGGTCTAGGGGTATGATTCTCGCTTTGGGTGCGAGAGGTCCCGGGTTCAAATCCCGGACGAGCCCTTTTCTTGGTACTCTTTTCAAGTTGTTTTGAAGTTTGCATTTCAAAACCAACATCAATTTTTTCTTTGCAGTAGTGGATAATTCTTTGCTAGAGTCTCATGCTTCAGCCCTGCCCAGTCTGAGCTAATACCAAACATCTGGTCTTGCATGGCATGTACGAGCGTTCAGCTAGGGATGTCGGGCAGGTTGCATGAAAGAAATCTAAAGCCAGAGGCCCATGGAATAGCCAGTTCGGAGCAGTTTCATTACAGAAAAATCAACTGTAGGTATCTGTTTCTGTAGTGTAGTGGTTATCAAGTTCGCCTCACACGCGAAAGGTCCCCGGTTCGAAACCGGGCAGAAACAGTTGTTATATTGTGTTGGCTACAATGTTGATAGGTGCCGTTTTGCCATGGAATTGTCCAAGCCCTGAAGATTATTTCATGCAATCTCGTTCCAAGAAAGGGAATTCTCTCAAAACACTAAAGTAATCGGCGTGTGGATGTATCTGTTGGTTCTCAGACCTTGCTTTCAAAAGAGCCCTGCAATCGGTTCACTGCTCACCTAGAACAAGCATTAACATGGAGAATTGTTGGCACCAACAGGAATCTTATTTTAGTGGAGTGTTTCTGGCTTTGAGTGCAGAGGCCCTCGGCTCAATTCCAAGATGATCCTTCTCAAGGTGATGATACAAATGCATTGTCACCTTTACGTTTAATGTCAGAATCATTTATTTCCAGTTGGTGGTGTAAGAATGTTTGCAACAGTATGGCGATTTTTCCTAGCCATGCATGAATGAAAGCATATCACTCGCCTTTAGGTGTTTTTCTAATACATTGATATTTGCATCTTCCTTCCTAGCCTGCATGTTTGACTATCTTACAGGCTGCATGTAATAAGTATCACATCAGGGCCCTTCTTCTACTCAATTCACAACTGTTCTATCACGACATAGATAAGAAAGCTGCATCTGCTTTTGTTGTGTAGTGGTAATCAGGTTTACCTGACGTGTGAAAGCCCCATGCTTTGAAAGTACACAGTAACAAAGAAACCGATGACTTTTATAATAAGGTGTCATGTGTGTCTCTTACTTTGCACAAAAAGTGCCAGAGATGACTTCATTTGCAGTCACTTGAAAAGTAGGGATTCTCCAATAAATGGTAAATGGTTGAAACAAATCTGAAGAAATGCATGACATACCTGTGTGTGTGTGTGTATGCATGTATGTATATATAGGGAGAGAGAGAGCGTCAATATAAACAGACTTTATTTCAATCAAGCTGTCTTTTCTATCCTTCAGGAGCAGAATGTTCTGATCATCAGCGCTCCAGAATGTAGTGTTTTCTTGGCAAGCATCACATATTGTGATGTGTTAGCTAAAAGTTCCATATCCTAGAGACTGATATATTCCTCTGTACTTGTACCTTGGGGATTCATCAAAACCTGGCATCATAAGCAGCTTTCTACTGCCACAGACTGGACAGCGAAACAATTTAAAATATCCCAGAAAAAGAAAATAAGCATGCTTAATCAGAGCTTTCTGGACAGGAAGGACATTTGAGCAAGTGAGGAATAAGCACTGCTTTTGTTAATTTGCATAGGCAGAATAGAGACTTCTGGGAAAAGGCCGAAATTACAGTCACAGAAAATGGCTGCATCTATAGAGAACGCTAAGAAGTGTTGGCAGCTTTTCCTCTGACCCTGGCCACTTTTACAAGCAATCCTATGATAGTCAGCAGGACCCACCCTAAAAAGGAAGGGGCATCCACTTGGACCCTTTCCACCTTTTCTAAATCTCGCCTGATCGAGCCTGATTGAGCACTGATTGAGCAGATAAGCACATGTCATTCTCATTTCAGAAAGGTATTGGTTAGCTTGCTGCTAGCAGCTCAGTTATGTTATGATGTTAGAGGCTATGCAAGGAATGCTTTAGTCCAGCGATATGCAGTTTTTATTGCGCCTTGCATTCAGCAGGAAGATCTTTAGCTTGAATCTGTGGCCTAGGTATTCACCTTGGTATTTCTTTTGGCACAAAGTGAAGGAGTATTTAAGAGAAAATGCACAATGTGTTTCTTATGTTGTTATGAACAACTTGTTACTCTTTCTCATTAAGCTTCAGCCACTGAAGAAATATATAAATAAGGGCTGACTTCCTGTAAGACGTGTCCAAAGCTGGGACGGAATAAAAGGAGACACTTGTAAATGATAGTGCTATCGTTTGAGAAAGGGTAAGTTGAGACTGACTTTCATGCGTATTCACAGACCAAGCATCATAAAGATACCAGCATGATCTTCATTGCGGGCTTAGAGCCGGTATTAGCTTTTGAGAGGTAAGAGGATTTTGAGGGCTCGTTGGTCTAGGGGTATGATTCTCGCTTTGGGTGCGAGAGGTCCCGGGTTCAAATCCCGGACGAGCCCTTTTCTTGGTACTCTTTTCAAGTTGTTTTGAAGTTTGCGTTTCAAAACCAACATCAATTTTTTCTTTGCAGTAGTGGATAATTCTTTGCTAGAGTCTCATGCTTCAGCCCTGCCCAGTCTGAGCTAATACCAAACATCTGGTCTTGCATGGCATGTACGAGCGTTCAGCTAGGGATGTCGGGCAGGTTGCATGAAAGAAATCTAAAGCCAGAGGCCCATGGAATAGCCAGTTCGGAGCAGTTTCATTACAGAAAAATCAACTGTAGGTATCTGTTTCTGTAGTGTAGTGGTTATCACGTTCGCCTCACACGCGAAAGGTCCCCGGTTCGAAACCGGGCAGAAACAGTTGTTATATTGTGTTGGCTACAATGTTGATAGGTGCCGTTTTGCCATGGAATTGTCCAAGCCCTGAAGATTATTTCATGCAATCTCGTTCCAAGAAAGGGAATTCTCTCAAAACACTAAAGTAATCGGCGTGTGGATGTATCTGTTGGTTCTCAGACCTTGCTTTCAAAAGAGCCCTGCAATCGGTTCACTGCTCACCTAGAACAAGCATTAACATGGAGAATTGTTGGCACCAACAGGAATCTTATTTTAGTGGAGTGTTTCTGGCTTTGAGTGCAGAGGCCCTCGGCTCAATTCCAAGATGATCCTTCTCAAGGTGATGATACAAATGCATTGTCACCTTTACGTTTAATGTCAGAATCATTTATTTCCAGTTGGTGGTGTAAGAATGTTTGCAACAGTATGGCGATTTTTCCTAGCCATGCATGAATGAAAGCATATCACTCGCCTTTAGGTGTTTTTCTAATACATTGATATTTGCATCTTCCTTCCTAGCCTGCATGTTTGACTATCTTACAGGCTGCATGTAATAAGTATCACATCAGGGCCCTTCTTCTACTCAATTCACAACTGTTCTATCACGACATAGATAAGAAAGCTGCATCTGCTTTTGTTGTGTAGTGGTAATCAGGTTTACCTGACGTGTGAAAGCCCCATGCTTTGAAAGTACACAGTAACAAAGAAACCGATGACTTTTATAAAAAGGTGTCATGTGCGTCTCTTACTTTGCACAAAAAGTGCCAGAGATGACTTCATTTGCAGTCACTTGAAAAGTAGGGATTCTCCAATAAATGGTAAATGGTTGAAACAAATCTGAAGAAATGCATGACATACCTGTGTGTGTGTGTGTACGCATGTATGTATATATAGGGAGAGAGAGAGCGTCAATATAAACAGACTTTATTTCAATCAAGCTGTCTTTTCTATCCTTCAGGAGCAGAATGTTCTGATCATCAGCGCTCCAGAATGTAGTGTTTTCTTGGCAAGCATCACATATTGTGATGTGTTAGCTAAAAGTTCCATATCCTAGAGACTGATATATTCCTCTGTACTTGTACCTTGGGGATTCATCAAAACCTGGCATCATAAGCAGCTTTCTACTGCCACAGACTGGACAGCGAAACAATTTAAAATATCCCAGAAAAAGAAAATAAGCATGCTTAATCAGAGCTTTCTGGACAGGAAGGACCTTTGAGCAAGTGAGGAATAAGCACTGCTTTTGTTAATTTGCATAGGCAGAATAGAGACTTCTGGGAAAAGGCCGAAATTACAGTCACAGAAAATGGCTGCATCTATAGAGAACGCTAAGAAGTGTTGGCAGCTTTTCCTCTGACCCTGACCACTTTTACAAGCAATCCTATGATAGTCAGCAGGACCCACCCTAAAAAGGAAGGGGCATCCACTTGGACCCTTTCCACCTTTTCTAAATCTCGCCTGATTGAGCACTGATTGAGCAGATAAGCACATGTCATTCTCATTTCAGAAAGGTATTGGTTAGCTTGCTGCTAGCAGCTCAGTTATGTTATGATGTTAGAGGCTATGCAAGGAATGCTTTAGTCCAGCGATATGCAGTTTTTATTGCGCCTTGCATTCAGCAGGAAGATCTTTAGCTTGAATCTGTGGCCTAGGTATTCACCTTGGTATTTCTTTTGGCACAAAGTGAAGGAGTATTTGAGAGAAAATGCACAATGTGTTTCTTATGTTGTTATGAACAACTTGTTACTCTTTCTCATTAAGCTTCAGCCACTGCAGAAATATATAAATAAGGGCTGACTTCCTGTAAGACGTGTCCAAAGCTGGGACGGAATAAAAGGAGACACTTGTAAATGATAGTGCTATCGTTTGAGAAAGGGTAAGTTGAGACTGACTTTCATGCGTTTTCACAGACCAAGCATCATAAAGATACCAGCATGATCTTCATTGCGGGCTTAGAGCCGGTATTAGCTTTTGAGAGGTAAGAGGATTTTGAGGGCTCGTTGGTCTAGGGGTATGATTCTCGCTTTGGGTGCGAGAGGTCCCGGGTTCAAATCCCGGACGAGCCCTTTTCTTGGTACTCTTTTCAAGTTGTTTTGAAGTTTGCGTTTCAAAACCAACATCAATTTTTTCTTTGCAGTAGTGGATAATTCTTTGCTAGAGTCTCATGCTTCAGCCCTGCCCAGTCTGAGCTAATACCAAACATCTGGTCTTGCATGGCATGTACGAGCGTTCAGCTAGGGATGTCGGGCAGGTTGCATGAAAGAAATCTAAAGCCAGAGACCCATGGAATAGCCAGTTCGGAGCAGTTTCATTACAGAAAAATCAACTGTAGGTATCTGTTTCTGTAGTGTAGTGGTTATCAAGTTCGCCTCACACGCGAAAGGTCCCCGGTTCGAAACCGGGCAGAAACAGTTGTTATATTGTGTTGGCTACAATGTTGATAGGTGCCGTTTTGCCATGGAATTGTCCAAGCCCTGAAGATTATTTCATGCAATCTCGTTCCAAGAAAGGGAATTCTCTCAAAACACTAAAGTAATCGGCGTGTGGATGTATCTGTTGGTTCTCAGACCTTGCTTTCAAAAGAGCCCTGCAATCGGTTCACTGCTCACCTAGAACAAGCATTAACATGGAGAATTGTTGGCACCAACAGGAATCTTATTTTAGTGGAGTGTTTCTGGCTTTGAGTGCAGAGGCCCTCGGCTCAATTCCAAGATGATCCTTCTCAAGGTGATGATACAAATGCATTGTCACCTTTACGTTTAATGTCAGAATCATTTATTTCCAGTTGGTGGTGTAAGAATGTTTGCAACAGTATGGCGATTTTTCCTAGCCATGCATGAATGAAAGCATATCACTCGCCTTTAGGTGTTTTTCTAATACATTGATATTTGCATCTTCCTTCCTAGCCTGCATGTTTGACTATCTTACAGGCTGCATGTAATAAGTATCACATCAGGGCCCTTCTTCTACTCAATTCACAACTGTTCTATCACGACATAGATAAGAAAGCTGCATCTGCTTTTGTTGTGTAGTGGTAATCAGGTTTACCTGACGTGTGAAAGCCCCATGCTTTGAAAGTACACAGTAACAAAGAAACCGATGACTTTTATAATAAGGTGTCATGTGTGTCTCTTACTTTGCACAAAAAGTGCCAGAGATGACTTCATTTGCAGTCACTTGAAAAGTAGGGATTCTCCAATAAATGGTAAATGGTTGAAACAAATCTGAAGAAATGCATGACATACCTGTGTGTGTGTGTGTATGCATGTATGTATATATAGGGAGAGAGAGAGCGTCAATATAAACAGACTTTATTTCAATCAAGCTGTCTTTTCTATCCTTCAGGAGCAGAATGTTCTGATCATCAGCGCTCCAGAATGTAGTGTTTTCTTGGCAAGCATCACATATTGTGATGTGTTAGCTAAAAGTTCCATATCCTAGAGACTGATATATTCCTCTGTACTTGTACCTTGGGGATTCATCAAAACCTGGCATCATAAGCAGCTTTCTACTGCCACAGACTGGACAGCGAAACAATTTAAAATATCCCAGAAAAAGAAAATAAGCATGCTTAATCAGAGCTTTCTGGACAGGAAGGACATTTGAGCAAGTGAGGAATAAGCACTGCTTTTGTTAATTTGCATAGGCAGAATAGAGACTTCTGGGAAAAGGCCGAAATTACAGTCACAGAAAATGGCTGCATCTATAGAGAACGCTAAGAAGTGTTGGCAGCTTTTCCTCTGACCCTGGCCACTTTTACAAGCAATCCTATGATAGTCAGCAGGACCCACCCTAAAAAGGAAGGGGCATCCACTTGGACCCTTTCCACCTTTTCTAAATCTCGCCTGATCGAGCCTGATTGAGCACTGATTGAGCAGATAAGCACATGTCATTCTCATTTCAGAAAGGTATTGGTTAGCTTGCTGCTAGCAGCTCAGTTATGTTATGATGTTAGAGGCTATGCAAGGAATGCTTTAGTCCAGCGATATGCAGTTTTTATTGCGCCTTGCATTCAGCAGGAAGATCTTTAGCTTGAATCTGTGGCCTAGGTATTCACCTTGGTATTTCTTTTGACACAAAGTGAAGGAGTATTTAAGAGAAAATGCACAATGTGTTTCTTATGTTGTTATGAACAACTTGTTACTCTTTCTCATTAAGCTTCAGCCACTGAAGAAATATATAAATAAGGGCTGACTTCCTGTAAGACGTGTCCAAAGCTGGGACGGAATAAAAGGAGACACTTGTAAATGATAGTGCTATCGTTTGAGAAAGGGTAAGTTGAGACTGACTTTCATGCGTATTCACAGACCAAGCATCATAAAGATACCAGCATGATCTTCATTGCGGGCTTAGAGCCGGTATTAGCTTTTGAGAGGTAAGAGGATTTTGAGGGCTCGTTGGTCTAGGGGTATGATACTCGCTTTGGGTGCGAGAGGTCCCGGGTTCAAATCCCGGACGAGCCCTTTTCTTGGTACTCTTTTCAAGTTGTTTTGAAGTTTGCGTTTCAAAACCAACATCAATTTTTTCTTTGCAGTAGTGGATAATTCTTTGCTAGAGTCTCATGCTTCAGCCCTGCCCAGTCTGAGCTAATACCAAACATCTGGTCTTGCATGGCATGTACGAGCGTTCAGCTAGGGATGTCGGGCAGGTTGCATGAAAGAAATCTAAAGCCAGAGGCCCATGGAATAGCCAGTTCGGAGCAGTTTCATTACAGAAAAATCAACTGTAGGTATCTGTTTCTGTAGTGTAGTGGTTATCACGTTCGCCTCACACGCGAAAGGTCCCCGGTTCGAAACCGGGCAGAAACAGTTGTTATATTGTGTTGGCTACAATGTTGATAGGTGCCGTTTTGCCATGGAATTGTCCAAGCCCTGAAGATTATTTCATGCAATCTCGTTCCAAGAAAGGGAATTCTCTCAAAACTCTAAAGTAATCGGCGTGTGGATGTATCTGTTGGTTCTCAGACCTTGCTTTCAAAAGAGCCCTGCAATCGGTTCACTGCTCACCTAGAACAAGCATTAACATGGAGAATTGTTGGCACCAACAGGAATCTTATTTTAGTGGAGTGTTTCTGGCTTTGAGTGCAGAGGCCCTCGGCTCAATTCCAAGATGATCCTTCTCAAGGTGATGATACAAATGCATTGTCACCTTTACGTTTAATGTCAGAATCATTTATTTCCAGTTGGTGGTGTAAGAATGTTTGCAACAGTATGGCGATTTTTCCTAGCCATGCATGAATGAAAGCATATCACTCGCCTTTAGGTGTTTTTCTAATACATTGATATTTGCATCTTCCTTCCTAGCCTGCATGTTTGACTATCTTACAGGCTGCATGTAATAAGTATCACATCAGGGCCCTTCTTCTACTCAATTCACAACTGTTCTATCACGACATAGATAAGAAAGCTGCATCTGCTTTTGTTGTGTAGTGGTAATCAGGTTTACCTGACGTGTGAAAGCCCCATGCTTTGAAAGTACACAGTAACAAAGAAACCGATGACTTTTATAAAAAGGTGTCATGTGCGTCTCTTACTTTGCACAAAAAGTGCCAGAGATGACTTCATTTGCAGTCACTTGAAAAGTAGGGATTCTCCAATAAATGGTAAATGGTTGAAACAAATCTGAAGAAATGCATGACATACCTGTGTGTGTGTGTGTACGCATTTATGTATATATAGGGAGAGAGAGAGCGTCAATATAAACAGACTTTATTTCAATCAAGCTGTCTTTTCTATCCTTCAGGAGCAGAATGTTCTGATAATCAGCGCTCCAGAATGTAGTGTTTTCTTGGCAAGCATCACATATTGTGATGTGTTAGCTAAAAGTTCCATATCCTAGAGACTGATATATTCCTCTGTACTTGTACCTTGGGGATTCATCAAAACCTGGCATCATAAGCAGCTTTCTACTGCCACAGACTGGACAGCGAAACAATTTAAAATATCCCAGAAAAAGAAAATAAGCATGCTTAATCAGAGCTTTCTGGACAGGAAGGACCTTTGAGCAAGTGAGGAATAAGCACTGCTTTTGTTAATTTGCATAGGCAGAATAGAGACTTCTGGGAAAAGGCCGAAATTACAGTCACAGAAAATGGCTGCATCTATAGAGAACGCTAAGAAGTGTTGGCAGCTTTTCCTCTGACCCTGACCACTTTTACAAGCAATCCTATGATAGTCAGCAGGACCCACCCTAAAAAGGAAGGGGCATCCACTTGGACCCTTTCCACCTTTTCTAAATCTCGCCTGATTGAGCACTGATTGAGCAGATAAGCACATGTCATTCTCATTTCAGAAAGGTATTGGTTAGCTTGCTGCTAGCAGCTCAGTTATGTTATGATGTTAGAGGCTATGCAAGGAATGCTTTAGTCCAGCGATATGCAGTTTTTATTGCGCCTTGCCTTCACCAGGAAGATCTTTAGCTTGAATCTGTGGCCTAGGTATTCACCTTGGTATTTCTTTTGGCACAAAGTGAAGGAGTATTTGAGAGAAAATGCACAATGTGTTTCTTATGTTGTTATGAACAACTTGTTACTCTTTCTCATTAAGCTTCAGCCACTGCAGAAATATATAAATAAGGGCTGACTTCCTGTAAGACGTGTCCAAAGCTGGGACGGAATAAAAGGAGACACTTGTAAATGATAGTGCTATCGTTTGAGAAAGGGTAAGTTGAGACTGACTTTCATGCGTTTTCACAGACCAAGCATCATAAAGATACCAGCATGATCTTCATTGCGGGCTTAGAGCCGGTATTAGCTTTTGAGAGGTAAGAGGATTTTGAGGGCTCGTTGGTCTAGGGGTATGATTCTCGCTTTGGGTGCGAGAGGTCCCGGGTTCAAATCCCGGACGAGCCCTTTTCTTGGTACTCTTTTCAAGTTGTTTTGAAGTTTGCGTTTCAAAACCAACATCAATTTTTTCTTTGCAGTAGTGGATAATTCTTTGCTAGAGTCTCATGCTTCAGCCCTGCCCAGTCTGAGCTAATACCAAACATCTGGTCTTGCATGGCATGTACGAGCGTTCAGCTAGGGATGTCGGGCAGGTTGCATGAAAGAAATCTAAAGCCAGAGGCCCATGGAATAGCCAGTTCGGAGCAGTTTCATTACAGAAAAATCAACTGTAGGTATCTGTTTCTGTAGTGTAGTGGTTATCAAGTTCGCCTCACACGCGAAAGGTCCCCGGTTCGAAACCGGGCAGAAACAGTTGTTATATTGTGTTGGCTACAATGTTGATAGGTGCCGTTTTGCCATGGAATTGTCCAAGCCCTGAAGATTATTTCATGCAATCTCGTTCCTAGAAAGGGAATTCTCTCAAAACACTAAAGTAATCGGCGTGTGGATGTATCTGTTGGTTCTCAGACCTTGCTTTCAAAAGAGCCCTGCAATCGGTTCACTGCTCACCTAGAACAAGCATTAACATGGAGAATTGTTGGCACCAACAGGAATCTTATTTTAGTGGAGTGTTTCTGGCTTTGAGTGCAGAGGCCCTCGGCTCAATTCCAAGATGATCCTTCTCAAGGTGATGATACAAATGCATTGTCACCTTTACGTTTAATGTCAGAATCATTTATTTCCAGTTGGTGGTGTAAGAATGTTTGCAACAGTATGGCGATTTTTCCTAGCCATGCATGAATGAAAGCATATCACTCGCCTTTAGGTGTTTTTCTAATACATTGATATTTGCATCTTCCTTCCTAGCCTGCATGTTTGACTATCTTACAGGCTGCATGTAATAAGTATCACATCAGGGCCCTTCTTCTACTCAATTCACAACTGTTCTATCACGACATAGATAAGAAAGCTGCATCTGCTTTTGTTGTGTAGTGGTAATCAGGTTTACCTGACGTGTGAAAGCCCCATGCTTTGAAAGTACACAGTAACAAAGAAACCGATGACTTTTATAATAAGGTGTCATGTGTGTCTCTTACTTTGCACAAAAAGTGCCAGAGATGACTTCATTTGCAGTCACTTGAAAAGTAGGGATTCTCCAATAAATGGTAAATGGTTGAAACAAATCTGAAGAAATGCATGACATACCTGTGTGTGTGTGTGTATGCATGTATGTATATATAGGGAGAGAGAGAGCGTCAATATAAACAGACTTTATTTCAATCAAGCTGTCTTTTCTATCCTTCAGGAGCAGAATGTTCTGATCATCAGCGCTCCAGAATGTAGTGTTTTCTTGGCAAGCATCACATATTGTGATGTGTTAGCTAAAAGTTCCATATCCTAGAGACTGATATATTCCTCTGTACTTGTACCTTGGGGATTCATCAAAACCGGGCATCATAAGCAGCTTTCTACTGCCACAGACTGGACAGCGAAACAATTTAAAATATCCCAGAAAAAGAAAATAAGCATGCTTAATCAGAGCTTTCTGGACAGGAAGGACATTTGAGCAAGTGAGGAATAAGCACTGCTTTTGTTAATTTGCATAGGCAGAATAGAGACTTGTGGGAAAAGGCCGAAATTACAGTCACAGAAAATGGCTGCATCTATAGAGAACGCTAAGAAGTGTTGGCAGCTTTTCCTCTGACCCTGACCACTTTTACAAGCAATCCTATGATAGTCAGCAGGACCCACCCTAAAAAGGAAGGGGCATCCACTTGGACCCTTTCCACCTTTTCTAAATCTCGCCTGATCGAGCCTGATTGAGCACTGATTGAGCAGATAAGCACATGTCATTCTCATTTCAGAAAGGTATTGGTTAGCTTGCTGCTAGCAGCTCAGTTATGTTATGATGTTAGAGGCTATGCAAGGAATGCTTTAGTCCAGCGATATGCAGTTTTTATTGCGCCTTGCATTCAGCAGGAAGATCTTTAGCTTGAATCTGTGGCCTAGGTATTCACCTTGGTATTTCTTTTGGCACAAAGTGAAGGAGTATTTAAGAGAAAATGCACAATGTGTTTCTTATGTTGTTATGAACAACTTGTTACTCTTTCTCATTAAGCTTCAGCCACTGAAGAAATATATAAATAAGGGCTGACTTCCTGTAAGACGTGTCCAAAGCTGGGACGGAATAAAAGGAGACACTTGTAAATGATAGTGCTATCGTTTGAGAAAGGGTAAGTTGAGACTGACTTTCATGCGTATTCACAGACCAAGCATCATAAAGATACCAGCATGATCTTCATTGCGGGCTTAGAGCCGGTATTAGCTTTTGAGAGGTAAGAGGATTTTGAGGGCTCGTTGGTCTAGGGGTATGATTCTCGCTTTGGGTGCGAGAGGTCCCGGGTTCAAATCCCGGACGAGCCCTTTTCTTGGTACTCTTTTCAAGTTGTTTTGAAGTTTGCGTTTCAAAACCAACATCAATTTTTTCTTTGCAGTAGTGGATAATTCTTTGCTAGAGTCTCATGCTTCAGCCCTGCCCAGTCTGAGCTAATACCAAACATCTGGTCTTGCATGGCATGTACGAGCGTTCAGCTAGGGATGTCGGGCAGGTTGCATGAAAGAAATCTAAAGCCAGAGGCCCATGGAATAGCCAGTTCGGAGCAGTTTCATTACAGAAAAATCAACTGTAGGTATCTGTTTCTGTAGTGTAGTGGTTATCACGTTCGCCTCACACGCGAAAGGTCCCCGGTTCGAAACCGGGCAGAAACAGTTGTTATATTGTGTTGGCTACAATGTTGATAGGTGCCGTTTTGCCATGGAATTGTCCAAGCCCTGAAGATTATTTCATGCAATCTCGTTCCAAGAAAGGGAATTCTCTCAAAACACTAAAGTAATCGGCGTGTGGATGTATCTGTTGGTTCTCAGACCTTGCTTTCAAAAGAGCCCTGCAATCGGTTCACTGCTCACCTAGAACAAGCATTAACATGGAGAATTGTTGGCACCAACAGGAATCTTATTTTAGTGGAGTGTTTCTGGCTTTGAGTGCAGAGGCCCTCGGCTCAATTCCAAGATGATCCTTCTCAAGGTGATGATACAAATGCATTGTCACCTTTACGTTTAATGTCAGAATCATTTATTTCCAGTTGGTGGTGTAAGAATGTTTGCAACAGTATGGCGATTTTTCCTAGCCATGCATGAATGAAAGCATATCACTCGCCTTTAGGTGTTTTTCTAATACATTGATATTTGCATCTTCCTTCCTAGCCTGCATGTTTGACTATCTTACAGGCTGCATGTAATAAGTATCACATCAGGGCCCTTCTTCTACTCAATTCACAACTGTTCTATCACGACATAGATAAGAAAGCTGCATCTGCTTTTGTTGTGTAGTGGTAATCAGGTTTACCTGACGTGTGAAAGCCCCATGCTTTGAAAGTACACAGTAACAAAGAAACCGATGACTTTTATAAAAAGGTGTCATGTGCGTCTCTTACTTTGCACAAAAAGTGCCAGAGATGACTTCATTTGCAGTCACTTGAAAAGTAGGGATTCTCCAATAAATGGTAAATGGTTGAAACAAATCTGAAGAAATGCATGACATACCTGTGTGTGTGTGTGTACGCATGTATGTATATATAGGGAGAGAGAGAGCGTCAATATAAACAGACTTTATTTCAATCAAGCTGTCTTTTCTATCCTTCAGGAGCAGAATGTTCTGATCATCAGCGCTCCAGAATGTAGTGTTTTCTTGGCAAGCATCACATATTGTGATGTGTTAGCTAAAAGTTCCATATCCTAGAGACTGATATATTCCTCTGTACTTGTACCTTGGGGATTCATCAAAACCTGGCATCATAAGCAGCTTTCTACTGCCACAGACTGGACAGCGAAACAATTTAAAATATCCCAGAAAAAGAAAATAAGCATGCTTAATCAGAGCTTTCTGGACAGGAAGGACCTTTGAGCAAGTGAGGAATAAGCACTGCTTTTGTTAATTTGCATAGGCAGAATAGAGACTTCTGGGAAAAGGCCGAAATTACAGTCACAGAAAATGGCTGCATCTATAGAGAACGCTAAGAAGTGTTGGCAGCTTTTCCTCTGACCCTGACCACTTTTACAAGCAATCCTATGATAGTCAGCAGGACCCACCCTAAAAAGGAAGGGGCATCCACTTGGACCCTTTCCACCTTTTCTAAATCTCGCCTGATTGAGCACTGATTGAGCAGATAAGCACATGTCATTCTCATTTCAGAAAGGTATTGGTTAGCTTGCTGCTAGCAGCTCAGTTATGTTATGATGTTAGAGGCTATGCAAGGAATGCTTTAGTCCAGCGATATGCAGTTTTTATTGCGCCTTGCATTCAGCAGGAAGATCTTTAGCTTGAATCTGTGGCCTAGGTATTCACCTTGGTATTTCTTTTGGCACAAAGTGAAGGAGTATTTGAGAGAAAATGCACAATGTGTTTCTTATGTTGTTATGAACAACTTGTTACTCTTTCTCATTAAGCTTCAGCCACTGCAGAAATATATAAATAAGGGCTGACTTCCTGTAAGACGTGTCCAAAGCTGGGACGGAATAAAAGGAGACACTTGTAAATGATAGTGCTATCGTTTGAGAAAGGGTAAGTTGAGACTGACTTTCATGCGTTTTCACAGACCAAGCATCATAAAGATACCAGCATGATCTTCATTGCGGGCTTAGAGCCGGTATTAGCTTTTGAGAGGTAAGAGGATTTTGAGGGCTCGTTGGTCTAGGGGTATGATTCTCGCTTTGGGTGCGAGAGGTCCCGGGTTCAAATCCCGGACGAGCCCTTTTCTTGGTACTCTTTTCAAGTTGTTTTGAAGTTTGCGTTTCAAAACCAACATCAATTTTTTCTTTGCAGTAGTGGATAATTCTTTGCTAGAGTCTCATGCTTCAGCCCTGCCCAGTCTGAGCTAATACCAAACATCTGGTCTTGCATGGCATGTACGAGCGTTCAGCTAGGGATGTCGGGCAGGTTGCATGAAAGAAATCTAAAGCCAGAGGCCCATGGAATAGCCAGTTCGGAGCAGTTTCATTACAGAAAAATCAACTGTAGGTATCTGTTTCTGTAGTGTAGTGGTTATCAAGTTCGCCTCACACGCGAAAGGTCCCCGGTTCGAAACCGGGCAGAAACAGTTGTTATATTGTGTTGGCTACAATGTTGATAGGTGCCGTTTTGCCATGGAATTGTCCAAGCCCTGAAGATTATTTCATGCAATCTCGTTCCAAGAAAGGGAATTCTCTCAAAACACTAAAGTTATCGGCGTGTGGATGTATCTGTTGGTTTTCAGACCTTGCTTTCAAAAGAGCCCTGCAATCGGTTCACTGCTCACCTAGAACAAGCATTAACATGGAGAATTGTTGGCACCAACAGGAATCTTATTTTAGTGGAGTGTTTCTGGCTTTGAGTGCAGAGGCCCTCGGCTCAATTCCAAGATGATCCTTCTCAAGGTGATGATACAAATGCATTGTCACCTTTACGTTTAATGTCAGAATCATTTATTTCCAGTTGGTGGTGTAAGAATGTTTGCAACAGTATGGCGATTTTTCCTAGCCATGCATGAATGAAAGCATATCACTCGCCTTTAGGTGTTTTTCTAATACATTGATATTTGCATCTTCCTTCCTAGCCTGCATGTTTGACTATCTTACAGGCTGCATGTAATAAGTATCACATCAGGGCCCTTCTTCTACTCAATTCACAACTGTTCTATCACGACATAGATAAGAAAGCTGCATCTGCTTTTGTTGTGTAGTGGTAATCAGGTTTACCTGACGTGTGAAAGCCCCATGCTTTGAAAGTACACAGTAACAAAGAAACCGATGACTTTTATAATAAGGTGTCATGTGTGTCTCTTACTTTGCACAAAAAGTGCCAGAGATGACTTCATTTGCAGTCACTTGAAAAGTAGGGATTCTCCAATAAATGGTAAATGGTTGAAACAAATCTGAAGAAATGCATGACATACCTGTGTGTGTGTGTGTATGCATGTATGTATATATAGGGAGAGAGAGAGCGTCAATATAAACAGACTTTATTTCAATCAAGCTGTCTTTTCTATCCTTCAGGAGCAGAATGTTCTGATCATCAGCGCTCCAGAATGTAGTGTTTTCTTGGCAAGCATCACATATTGTGATGTGTTAGCTAAAAGTTCCATATCCTAGAGACTGATATATTCCTCTGTACTTGTACCTTGGGGATTCATCAAAACCGGGCATCATAAGCAGCTTTCTACTGCCACAGACTGGACAGCGAAACAATTTAAAATATCCCAGAAAAAGAAAATAAGCATGCTTAATCAGAGCTTTCTGGACAGGAAGGACATTTGAGCAAGTGAGGAATAAGCACTGCTTTTGTTAATTTGCATAGGCAGAATAGAGACTTCTGGGAAAAGGCCGAAATTACAGTCACAGAAAATGGCTGCATCTATAGAGAACGCTAAGAAGTGTTGGCAGCTTTTCCTCTGACCCTGGCCACTTTTACAAGCAATCCTATGATAGTCAGCAGGACCCACCCTAAAAAGGAAGGGGCATCCACTTGGACCCTTTCCACCTTTTCTAAATCTCGCCTGATCGAGCCTGATTGAGCACTGATTGAGCAGATAAGCACATGTCATTCTCATTTCAGAAAGGTATTGGTTAGCTTGCTGCTAGCAGCTCAGTTATGTTATGATGTTAGAGGCTATGCAAGGAATGCTTTAGTCCAGCGATATGCAGTTTTTATTGCGCCTTGCCTTCACCAGGAAGATCTTTAGCTTGAATCTGTGGCCTAGGTATTCACCTTGGTATTTCTTTTGGCACAAAGTGAAGGAGTATTTGAGAGAAAATGCACAATGTGTTTCTTATGTTGTTATGAACAACTTGTTACTCTTTCTCATTAAGCTTCAGCCACTGCAGAAATATATAAATAAGGGCTGACTTCCTGTAAGACGTGTCCAAAGCTGGGACGGAATAAAAGGAGACACTTGTAAATGATAGTGCTATCGTTTGAGAAAGGGTAAGTTGAGACTGACTTTCATGCGTATTCACAGACCAAGCATCATAAAGATACCAGCATGATCTTCATTGCGGGCTTAGAGCCGGTATTAGCTTTTGAGAGGTAAGAGGATTTTGAGGGCTCGTTGGTCTAGGGGTATGATTCTCGCTTTGGGTGCGAGAGGTCCCGGGTTCAAATCCCGGACGAGCCCTTTTCTTGGTACTCTTTTCAAGTTGTTTTGAAGTTTGCGTTTCAAAACCAACATCAATTTTTTCTTTGCAGTAGTGGATAATTCTTTGCTAGAGTCTCATGCTTCAGCCCTGCCCAGTCTGAGCTAATACCAAACATCTGGTCTTGCATGGCATGTACGAGCGTTCAGCTAGGGATGTCGGGCAGGTTGCATGAAAGAAATCTAAAGCCAGAGGCCCATGGAATAGCCAGTTCGGAGCAGTTTCATTACAGAAAAATCAACTGTAGGTATCTGTTTCTGTAGTGTAGTGGTTATCACGTTCGCCTCACACGCGAAAGGTCCCCGGTTCGAAACCGGGCAGAAACAGTTGTTATATTGTGTTGGCTACAATGTTGATAGGTGCCGTTTTGCCATGGAATTGTCCAAGCCCTGAAGATTATTTCATGCAATCTCGTTCCAAGAAAGGGAATTCTCTCAAAACACTAAAGTAATCGGCGTGTGGATGTATCTGTTGGTTCTCAGACCTTGCTTTCAAAAGAGCCCTGCAATCGGTTCACTGCTCACCTAGAACAAGCATTAACATGGAGAATTGTTGGCACCAACAGGAATCTTATTTTAGTGGAGTGTTTCTGGCTTTGAGTGCAGAGGCCCTCGGCTCAATTCCAAGATGATCCTTCTCAAGGTGATGATACAAATGCATTGTCACCTTTACGTTTAATGTCAGAATCATTTATTTCCAGTTGGTGGTGTAAGAATGTTTGCAACAGTATGGCGATTTTTCCTAGCCATGCATGAATGAAAGCATATCACTCGCCTTTAGGTGTTTTTCTAATACATTGATATTTGCATCTTCCTTCCTAGCCTGCATGTTTGACTATCTTACAGGCTGCATGTAATAAGTATCACATCAGGGCCCTTCTTCTACTCAATTCACAACTGTTCTATCACGACATAGATAAGAAAGCTGCATCTGCTTTTGTTGTGTAGTGGTAATCAGGTTTACCTGACGTGTGAAAGCCCCATGCTTTGAAAGTACACAGTAACAAAGAAACCGATGACTTTTATAAAAAGGTGTCATGTGCGTCTCTTACTTTGCACAAAAAGTGCCAGAGATGACTTCATTTGCAGTCACTTGAAAAGTAGGGATTCTCCAATAAATGGTAAATGGTTGAAACAAATCTGAAGAAATGCATGACATACCTGTGTGTGTGTGTGTACGCATGTATGTATATATAGGGAGAGAGAGAGCGTCAATATAAACAGACTTTATTTCAATCAAGCTGTCTTTTCTATCCTTCAGGAGCAGAATGTTCTGATCATCAGCGCTCCAGAATGTAGTGTTTTCTTGGCAAGCATCACATATTGTGATGTGTTAGCTAAAAGTTCCATATCCTAGAGACTGATATATTCCTCTGTACTTGTACCTTGGGGATTCATCAAAACCTGGCATCATAAGCAGCTTTCTACTGCCACAGACTGGACAGCGAAACAATTTAAAATATCCCAGAAAAAGAAAATAAGCATGCTTAATCAGAGCTTTCTGGACAGGAAGGACCTTTGAGCAAGTGAGGAATAAGCACTGCTTTTGTTAATTTGCATAGGCAGAATAGAGACTTCTGGGAAAAGGCCGA
Organism: Triturus cristatus; assembly: GCF_964204655.1. NCBI lineage: Eukaryota > Metazoa > Chordata > Amphibia > Caudata > Salamandridae > Triturus > Triturus cristatus. The sequence continues at coordinate 737,712,306 of NC_140591.1, read as the reverse complement.
AATTACAGTCACAGAAAATGGCTGCATCTATAGAGAACGCTAAGAAGTGTTGGCAGCTTTTCCTCTGACCCTGACCACTTTTACAAGCAATCCTATGATAGTCAGCAGGACCCACCCTAAAAAGGAAGGGGCATCCACTTGGACCCTTTCCACCTTTTCTAAATCTCGCCTGATTGAGCACTGATTGAGCAGATAAGCACATGTCATTCTCATTTCAGAAAGGTATTGGTTAGCTTGCTGCTAGCAGCTCAGTTATGTTATGATGTTAGAGGCTATGCAAGGAATGCTTTAGTCCAGCGATATGCAGTTTTTATTGCGCCTTGCATTCAGCAGGAAGATCTTTAGCTTGAATCTGTGGCCTAGGTATTCACCTTGGTATTTCTTTTGGCACAAAGTGAAGGAGTATTTGAGAGAAAATGCACAATGTGTTTCTTATGTTGTTATGAACAACTTGTTACTCTTTCTCATTAAGCTTCAGCCACTGCAGAAATATATAAATAAGGGCTGACTTCCTGTAAGACGTGTCCAAAGCTGGGACGGAATAAAAGGAGACACTTGTAAATGATAGTGCTATCGTTTGAGAAAGGGTAAGTTGAGACTGACTTTCATGCGTTTTCACAGACCAAGCATCATAAAGATACCAGCATGATCTTCATTGCGGGCTTAGAGCCGGTATTAGCTTTTGAGAGGTAAGAGGATTTTGAGGGCTCGTTGGTCTAGGGGTATGATTCTCGCTTTGGGTGCGAGAGGTCCCGGGTTCAAATCCCGGACGAGCCCTTTTCTTGGTACTCTTTTCAAGTTGTTTTGAAGTTTGCGTTTCAAAACCAACATCAATTTTTTCTTTGCAGTAGTGGATAATTCTTTGCTAGAGTCTCATGCTTCAGCCCTGCCCAGTCTGAGCTAATACCAAACATCTGGTCTTGCATGGCATGTACGAGCGTTCAGCTAGGGATGTCGGGCAGGTTGCATGAAAGAAATCTAAAGCCAGAGGCCCATGGAATAGCCAGTTCGGAGCAGTTTCATTACAGAAAAATCAACTGTAGGTATCTGTTTCTGTAGTGTAGTGGTTATCAAGTTCGCCTCACACGCGAAAGGTCCCCGGTTCGAAACCGGGCAGAAACAGTTGTTATATTGTGTTGGCTACAATGTTGATAGGTGCCGTTTTGCCATGGAATTGTCCAAGCCCTGAAGATTATTTCATGCAATCTCGTTCCAAGAAAGGGAATTCTCTCAAAACACTAAAGTAATCGGCGTGTGGATGTATCTGTTGGTTCTCAGACCTTGCTTTCAAAAGAGCCCTGCAATCGGTTCACTGCTCACCTAGAACAAGCATTAACATGGAGAATTGTTGGCACCAACAGGAATCTTATTTTAGTGGAGTGTTTCTGGCTTTGAGTGCAGAGGCCCTCGGCTCAATTCCAAGATGATCCTTCTCAAGGTGATGATACAAATGCATTGTCACCTTTACGTTTAATGTCAGAATCATTTATTTCCAGTTGGTGGTGTAAGAATGTTTGCAACAGTATGGCGATTTTTCCTAGCCATGCATGAATGAAAGCATATCACTCGCCTTTAGGTGTTTTTCTAATACATTGATATTTGCATCTTCCTTCCTAGCCTGCATGTTTGACTATCTTACAGGCTGCATGTAATAAGTATCACATCAGGGCCCTTCTTCTACTCAATTCACAACTGTTCTATCACGACATAGATAAGAAAGCTGCATCTGCTTTTGTTGTGTAGTGGTAATCAGGTTTACCTGACGTGTGAAAGCCCCATGCTTTGAAAGTACACAGTAACAAAGAAACCGATGACTTTTATAATAAGGTGTCATGTGTGTCTCTTACTTTGCACAAAAAGTGCCAGAGATGACTTCATTTGCAGTCACTTGAAAAGTAGGGATTCTCCAATAAATGGTAAATGGTTGAAACAAATCTGAAGAAATGCATGACATACCTGTGTGTGTGTGTGTATGCATGTATGTATATATAGGGAGAGAGAGAGCGTCAATATAAACAGACTTTATTTCAATCAAGCTGTCTTTTCTATCCTTCAGGAGCAGAATGTTCTGATCATCAGCGCTCCAGAATGTAGTGTTTTCTTGGCAAGCATCACATATTGTGATGTGTTAGCTAAAAGTTCCATATCCTAGAGACTGATATATTCCTCTGTACTTGTACCTTGGGGATTCATCAAAACCTGGCATCATAAGCAGCTTTCTACTGCCACAGACTGGACAGCGAAACAATTTAAAATATCCCAGAAAAAGAAAATAAGCATGCTTAATCAGAGCTTTCTGGACAGGAAGGACATTTGAGCAAGTGAGGAATAAGCACTGCTTTTGTTAATTTGCATAGGCAGAATAGAGACTTCTGGGAAAAGGCCGAAATTACAGTCACAGAAAATGGCTGCATCTATAGAGAACGCTAAGAAGTGTTGGCAGCTTTTCCTCTGACCCTGGCCACTTTTACAAGCAATCCTATGATAGTCAGCAGGACCCACCCTAAAAAGGAAGGGGCATCCACTTGGACCCTTTCCACCTTTTCTAAATCTCGCCTGATCGAGCCTGATTGAGCACTGATTGAGCAGATAAGCACATGTCATTCTCATTTCAGAAAGGTATTGGTTAGCTTGCTGCTAGCAGCTCAGTTATGTTATGATGTTAGAGGCTATGCAAGGAATGCTTTAGTCCAGCGATATGCAGTTTTTATTGCGCCTTGCATTCAGCAGGAAGATCTTTAGCTTGAATCTGTGGCCTAGGTATTCACCTTGGTATTTCTTTTGACACAAAGTGAAGGAGTATTTAAGAGAAAATGCACAATGTGTTTCTTATGTTGTTATGAACAACTTGTTACTCTTTCTCATTAAGCTTCAGTCACTGAAGAAATATATAAATAAGGGCTGACTTCCTGTAAGACGTGTCCAAAGCTGGGACGGAATAAAAGGAGACACTTGTAAATGATAGTGCTATCGTTTGAGAAAGGGTAAGTTGAGACTGACTTTCATGCGTATTCACAGACCAAGCATCATAAAGATACCAGCATGATCTTCATTGCGGGCTTAGAGCCGGTATTAGCTTTTGAGAGGTAAGAGGATTTTGAGGGCTCGTTGGTCTAGGGGTATGATTCTCGCTTTGGGTGCGAGAGGTCCCGGGTTCAAATCCCGGACGAGCCCTTTTCTTGGTACTCTTTTCAAGTTGTTTTGAAGTTTGCGTTTCAAAACCAACATCAATTTTTTCTTTGCAGTAGTGGATAATTCTTTGCTAGAGTCTCATGCTTCAGCCCTGCCCAGTCTGAGCTAATACCAAACATCTGGTCTTGCATGGCATGTACGAGCGTTCAGCTAGGGATGTCGGGCAGGTTGCATGAAAGAAATCTAAAGCCAGAGGCCCATGGAATAGCCAGTTCGGAGCAGTTTCATTACAGAAAAATCAACTGTAGGTATCTGTTTCTGTAGTGTAGTGGTTATCACGTTCGCCTCACACGCGAAAGGTCCCCGGTTCGAAACCGGGCAGAAACAGTTGTTATATTGTGTTGGCTACAATGTTGATAGGTGCCGTTTTGCCATGGAATTGTCCAAGCCCTGAAGATTATTTCATGCAATCTCGTTCCAAGAAAGGGAATTCTCTCAAAACTCTAAAGTAATCGGCGTGTGGATGTATCTGTTGGTTCTCAGACCTTGCTTTCAAAAGAGCCCTGCAATCGGTTCACTGCTCACCTAGAACAAGCATTAACATGGAGAATTGTTGGCACCAACAGGAATCTTATTTTAGTGGAGTGTTTCTGGCTTTGAGTGCAGAGGCCCTCGGCTCAATTCCAAGATGATCCTTCTCAAGGTGATGATACAAATGCATTGTCACCTTTACGTTTAATGTCAGAATCATTTATTTCCAGTTGGTGGTGTAAGAATGTTTGCAACAGTATGGCGATTTTTCCTAGCCATGCATGAATGAAAGCATATCACTCGCCTTTAGGTGTTTTTCTAATACATTGATATTTGCATCTTCCTTCCTAGCCTGCATGTTTGACTATCTTACAGGCTGCATGTAATAAGTATCACATCAGGGCCCTTCTTCTACTCAATTCACAACTGTTCTATCACGACATAGATAAGAAAGCTGCATCTGCTTTTGTTGTGTAGTGGTAATCAGGTTTACCTGACGTGTGAAAGCCCCATGCTTTGAAAGTACACAGTAACAAAGAAACCGATGACTTTTATAAAAAGGTGTCATGTGCGTCTCTTACTTTGCACAAAAAGTGCCAGAGATGACTTCATTTGCAGTCACTTGAAAAGTAGGGATTCTCCAATAAATGGTAAATGGTTGAAACAAATCTGAAGAAATGCATGACATACCTGTGTGTGTGTGTGTACGCATGTATGTATATATAGGGAGAGAGAGAGCGTCAATATAAACAGACTTTATTTCAATCAAGCTGTCTTTTCTATCCTTCAGGAGCAGAATGTTCTGATAATCAGCGCTCCAGAATGTAGTGTTTTCTTGGCAAGCATCACATATTGTGATGTGTTAGCTAAAAGTTCCATATCCTAGAGACTGATATATTCCTCTGTACTTGTACCTTGGGGATTCATCAAAACCTGGCATCATAAGCAGCTTTCTACTGCCACAGACTGGACAGCGAAACAATTTAAAATATCCCAGAAAAAGAAAATAAGCATGCTTAATCAGAGCTTTCTGGACAGGAAGGACCTTTGAGCAAGTGAGGAATAAGCACTGCTTTTGTTAATTTGCATAGGCAGAATAGAGACTTCTGGGAAAAGGCCGAAATTACAGTCACAGAAAATGGCTGCATCTATAGAGAACGCTAAGAAGTGTTGGCAGCTTTTCCTCTGACCCTGACCACTTTTACAAGCAATCCTATGATAGTCAGCAGGACCCACCCTAAAAAGGAAGGGGCATCCACTTGGACCCTTTCCACCTTTTCTAAATCTCGCCTGATTGAGCACTGATTGAGCAGATAAGCACATGTCATTCTCATTTCAGAAAGGTATTGGTTAGCTTGCTGCTAGCAGCTCAGTTATGTTATGATGTTAGAGGCTATGCAAGGAATGCTTTAGTCCAGCGATATGCAGTTTTTATTGCGCCTTGCCTTCACCAGGAAGATCTTTAGCTTGAATCTGTGGCCTAGGTATTCACCTTGGTATTTCTTTTGGCACAAAGTGAAGGAGTATTTGAGAGAAAATGCACAATGTGTTTCTTATGTTGTTATGAACAACTTGTTACTCTTTCTCATTAAGCTTCAGCCACTGCAGAAATATATAAATAAGGGCTGACTTCCTGTAAGACGTGTCCAAAGCTGGGACGGAATAAAAGGAGACACTTGTAAATGATAGTGCTATCGTTTGAGAAAGGGTAAGTTGAGACTGACTTTCATGCGTTTTCACAGACCAAGCATCATAAAGATACCAGCATGATCTTCATTGCGGGCTTAGAGCCGGTATTAGCTTTTGAGAGGTAAGAGGATTTTGAGGGCTCGTTGGTCTAGGGGTATGATTCTCGCTTTGGGTGCGAGAGGTCCCGGGTTCAAATCCCGGACGAGCCCTTTTCTTGGTACTCTTTTCAAGTTGTTTTGAAGTTTGCGTTTCAAAACCAACATCAATTTTTTCTTTGCAGTAGTGGATAATTCTTTGCTAGAGTCTCATGCTTCAGCCCTGCCCAGTCTGAGCTAATACCAAACATCTGGTCTTGCATGGCATGTACGAGCGTTCAGCTAGGGATGTCGGGCAGGTTGCATGAAAGAAATCTAAAGCCAGAGGCCCATGGAATAGCCAGTTCGGAGCAGTTTCATTACAGAAAAATCAACTGTAGGTATCTGTTTCTGTAGTGTAGTGGTTATCAAGTTCGCCTCACACGCGAAAGGTCCCCGGTTCGAAACCGGGCAGAAACAGTTGTTATATTGTGTTGGCTACAATGTTGATAGGTGCCGTTTTGCCATGGAATTGTCCAAGCCCTGAAGATTATTTCATGCAATCTCGTTCCTAGAAAGGGAATTCTCTCAAAACACTAAAGTAATCGGCGTGTGGATGTATCTGTTGGTTCTCAGACCTTGCTTTCAAAAGAGCCCTGCAATCGGTTCACTGCTCACCTAGAACAAGCATTAACATGGAGAATTGTTGGCACCAACAGGAATCTTATTTTAGTGGAGTGTTTCTGGCTTTGAGTGCAGAGGCCCTCGGCTCAATTCCAAGATGATCCTTCTCAAGGTGATGATACAAATGCATTGTCACCTTTACGTTTAATGTCAGAATCATTTATTTCCAGTTGGTGGTGTAAGAATGTTTGCAACAGTATGGCGATTTTTCCTAGCCATGCATGAATGAAAGCATATCACTCGCCTTTAGGTGTTTTTCTAATACATTGATATTTGCATCTTCCTTCCTAGCCTGCATGTTTGACTATCTTACAGGCTGCATGTAATAAGTATCACATCAGGGCCCTTCTTCTACTCAATTCACAACTGTTCTATCACGACATAGATAAGAAAGCTGCATCTGCTTTTGTTGTGTAGTGGTAATCAGGTTTACCTGACGTGTGAAAGCCCCATGCTTTGAAAGTACACAGTAACAAAGAAACCGATGACTTTTATAATAAGGTGTCATGTGTGTCTCTTACTTTGCACAAAAAGTGCCAGAGATGACTTCATTTGCAGTCACTTGAAAAGTAGGGATTCTCCAATAAATGGTAAATGGTTGAAACAAATCTGAAGAAATGCATGACATACCTGTGTGTGTGTGTGTATGCATGTATGTATATATAGGGAGAGAGAGAGCGTCAATATAAACAGACTTTATTTCAATCAAGCTGTCTTTTCTATCCTTCAGGAGCAGAATGTTCTGATCATCAGCGCTCCAGAATGTAGTGTTTTCTTGGCAAGCATCACATATTGTGATGTGTTAGCTAAAAGTTCCATATCCTAGAGACTGATATATTCCTCTGTACTTGTACCTTGGGGATTCATCAAAACCGGGCATCATAAGCAGCTTTCTACTGCCACAGACTGGACAGCGAAACAATTTAAAATATCCCAGAAAAAGAAAATAAGCATGCTTAATCAGAGCTTTCTGGACAGGAAGGACATTTGAGCAAGTGAGGAATAAGCACTGCTTTTGTTAATTTGCATAGGCAGAATAGAGACTTGTGGGAAAAGGCCGAAATTACAGTCACAGAAAATGGCTGCATCTATAGAGAACGCTAAGAAGTGTTGGCAGCTTTTCCTCTGACCCTGACCACTTTTACAAGCAATCCTATGATAGTCAGCAGGACCCACCCTAAAAAGGAAGGGGCATCCACTTGGACCCTTTCCACCTTTTCTAAATCTCGCCTGATCGAGCCTGATTGAGCACTGATTGAGCAGATAAGCACATGTCATTCTCATTTCAGAAAGGTATTGGTTAGCTTGCTGCTAGCAGCTCAGTTATGTTATGATGTTAGAGGCTATGCAAGGAATGCTTTAGTCCAGCGATATGCAGTTTTTATTGCGCCTTGCATTCAGCAGGAAGATCTTTAGCTTGAATCTGTGGCCTAGGTATTCACCTTGGTATTTCTTTTGGCACAAAGTGAAGGAGTATTTAAGAGAAAATGCACAATGTGTTTCTTATGTTGTTATGAACAACTTGTTACTCTTTCTCATTAAGCTTCAGCCACTGAAGAAATATATAAATAAGGGCTGACTTCCTGTAAGACGTGTCCAAAGCTGGGACGGAATAAAAGGAGACACTTGTAAATGATAGTGCTATCGTTTGAGAAAGGGTAAGTTGAGACTGACTTTCATGCGTATTCACAGACCAAGCATCATAAAGATACCAGCATGATCTTCATTGCGGGCTTAGAGCCGGTATTAGCTTTTGAGAGGTAAGAGGATTTTGAGGGCTCGTTGGTCTAGGGGTATGATTCTCGCTTTGGGTGCGAGAGGTCCCGGGTTCAAATCCCGGACGAGCCCTTTTCTTGGTACTCTTTTCAAGTTGTTTTGAAGTTTGCGTTTCAAAACCAACATCAATTTTTTCTTTGCAGTAGTGGATAATTCTTTGCTAGAGTCTCATGCTTCAGCCCTGCCCAGTCTGAGCTAATACCAAACATCTGGTCTTGCATGGCATGTACGAGCGTTCAGCTAGGGATGTCGGGCAGGTTGCATGAAAGAAATCTAAAGCCAGAGGCCCATGGAATAGCCAGTTCGGAGCAGTTTCATTACAGAAAAATCAACTGTAGGTATCTGTTTCTGTAGTGTAGTGGTTATCACGTTCGCCTCACACGCGAAAGGTCCCCGGTTCGAAACCGGGCAGAAACAGTTGTTATATTGTGTTGGCTACAATGTTGATAGGTGCCGTTTTGCCATGGAATTGTCCAAGCCCTGAAGATTATTTCATGCAATCTCGTTCCAAGAAAGGGAATTCTCTCAAAACACTAAAGTAATCGGCGTGTGGATGTATCTGTTGGTTCTCAGACCTTGCTTTCAAAAGAGCCCTGCAATCGGTTCACTGCTCACCTAGAACAAGCATTAACATGGAGAATTGTTGGCACCAACAGGAATCTTATTTTAGTGGAGTGTTTCTGGCTTTGAGTGCAGAGGCCCTCGGCTCAATTCCAAGATGATCCTTCTCAAGGTGATGATACAAATGCATTGTCACCTTTACGTTTAATGTCAGAATCATTTATTTCCAGTTGGTGGTGTAAGAATGTTTGCAACAGTATGGCGATTTTTCCTAGCCATGCATGAATGAAAGCATATCACTCGCCTTTAGGTGTTTTTCTAATACATTGATATTTGCATCTTCCTTCCTAGCCTGCATGTTTGACTATCTTACAGGCTGCATGTAATAAGTATCACATCAGGGCCCTTCTTCTACTCAATTCACAACTGTTCTATCACGACATAGATAAGAAAGCTGCATCTGCTTTTGTTGTGTAGTGGTAATCAGGTTTACCTGACGTGTGAAAGCCCCATGCTTTGAAAGTACACAGTAACAAAGAAACCGATGACTTTTATAAAAAGGTGTCATGTGCGTCTCTTACTTTGCACAAAAAGTGCCAGAGATGACTTCATTTGCAGTCACTTGAAAAGTAGGGATTCTCCAATAAATGGTAAATGGTTGAAACAAATCTGAAGAAATGCATGACATACCTGTGTGTGTGTGTGTACGCATGTATGTATATATAGGGAGAGAGAGAGCGTCAATATAAACAGACTTTATTTCAATCAAGCTGTCTTTTCTATCCTTCAGGAGCAGAATGTTCTGATCATCAGCGCTCCAGAATGTAGTGTTTTCTTGGCAAGCATCACATATTGTGATGTGTTAGCTAAAAGTTCCATATCCTAGAGACTGATATATTCCTCTGTACTTGTACCTTGGGGATTCATCAAAACCTGGCATCATAAGCAGCTTTCTACTGCCACAGACTGGACAGCGAAACAATTTAAAATATCCCAGAAAAAGAAAATAAGCATGCTTAATCAGAGCTTTCTGGACAGGAAGGACCTTTGAGCAAGTGAGGAATAAGCACTGCTTTTGTTAATTTGCATAGGCAGAATAGAGACTTCTGGGAAAAGGCCGAAATTACAGTCACAGAAAATGGCTGCATCTATAGAGAACGCTAAGAAGTGTTGGCAGCTTTTCCTCTGACCCTGACCACTTTTACAAGCAATCCTATGATAGTCAGCAGGACCCACCCTAAAAAGGAAGGGGCATCCACTTGGACCCTTTCCACCTTTTCTAAATCTCGCCTGATTGAGCACTGATTGAGCAGATAAGCACATGTCATTCTCATTTCAGAAAGGTATTGGTTAGCTTGCTGCTAGCAGCTCAGTTATGTTATGATGTTAGAGGCTATGCAAGGAATGCTTTAGTCCAGCGATATGCAGTTTTTATTGCGCCTTGCATTCAGCAGGAAGATCTTTAGCTTGAATCTGTGGCCTAGGTATTCACCTTGGTATTTCTTTTGGCACAAAGTGAAGGAGTATTTGAGAGAAAATGCACAATGTGTTTCTTATGTTGTTATGAACAACTTGTTACTCTTTCTCATTAAGCTTCAGCCACTGCAGAAATATATAAATAAGGGCTGACTTCCTGTAAGACGTGTCCAAAGCTGGGACGGAATAAAAGGAGACACTTGTAAATGATAGTGCTATCGTTTGAGAAAGGGTAAGTTGAGACTGACTTTCATGCGTTTTCACAGACCAAGCATCATAAAGATACCAGCATGATCTTCATTGCGGGCTTAGAGCCGGTATTAGCTTTTGAGAGGTAAGAGGATTTTGAGGGCTCGTTGGTCTAGGGGTATGATTCTCGCTTTGGGTGCGAGAGGTCCCGGGTTCAAATCCCGGACGAGCCCTTTTCTTGGTACTCTTTTCAAGTTGTTTTGAAGTTTGCGTTTCAAAACCAACATCAATTTTTTCTTTGCAGTAGTGGATAATTCTTTGCTAGAGTCTCATGCTTCAGCCCTGCCCAGTCTGAGCTAATACCAAACATCTGGTCTTGCATGGCATGTACGAGCGTTCAGCTAGGGATGTCGGGCAGGTTGCATGAAAGAAATCTAAAGCCAGAGGCCCATGGAATAGCCAGTTCGGAGCAGTTTCATTACAGAAAAATCAACTGTAGGTATCTGTTTCTGTAGTGTAGTGGTTATCAAGTTCGCCTCACACGCGAAAGGTCCCCGGTTCGAAACCGGGCAGAAACAGTTGTTATATTGTGTTGGCTACAATGTTGATAGGTGCCGTTTTGCCATGGAATTGTCCAAGCCCTGAAGATTATTTCATGCAATCTCGTTCCAAGAAAGGGAATTCTCTCAAAACACTAAAGTTATCGGCGTGTGGATGTATCTGTTGGTTTTCAGACCTTGCTTTCAAAAGAGCCCTGCAATCGGTTCACTGCTCACCTAGAACAAGCATTAACATGGAGAATTGTTGGCACCAACAGGAATCTTATTTTAGTGGAGTGTTTCTGGCTTTGAGTGCAGAGGCCCTCGGCTCAATTCCAAGATGATCCTTCTCAAGGTGATGATACAAATGCATTGTCACCTTTACGTTTAATGTCAGAATCATTTATTTCCAGTTGGTGGTGTAAGAATGTTTGCAACAGTATGGCGATTTTTCCTAGCCATGCATGAATGAAAGCATATCACTCGCCTTTAGGTGTTTTTCTAATACATTGATATTTGCATCTTCCTTCCTAGCCTGCATGTTTGACTATCTTACAGGCTGCATGTAATAAGTATCACATCAGGGCCCTTCTTCTACTCAATTCACAACTGTTCTATCACGACATAGATAAGAAAGCTGCATCTGCTTTTGTTGTGTAGTGGTAATCAGGTTTACCTGACGTGTGAAAGCCCCATGCTTTGAAAGTACACAGTAACAAAGAAACCGATGACTTTTATAATAAGGTGTCATGTGTGTCTCTTACTTTGCACAAAAAGTGCCAGAGATGACTTCATTTGCAGTCACTTGAAAAGTAGGGATTCTCCAATAAATGGTAAATGGTTGAAACAAATCTGAAGAAATGCATGACATACCTGTGTGTGTGTGTGTATGCATGTATGTATATATAGGGAGAGAGAGAGCGTCAATATAAACAGACTTTATTTCAATCAAGCTGTCTTTTCTATCCTTCAGGAGCAGAATGTTCTGATCATCAGCGCTCCAGAATGTAGTGTTTTCTTGGCAAGCATCACATATTGTGATGTGTTAGCTAAAAGTTCCATATCCTAGAGACTGATATATTCCTCTGTACTTGTACCTTGGGGATTCATCAAAACCGGGCATCATAAGCAGCTTTCTACTGCCACAGACTGGACAGCGAAACAATTTAAAATATCCCAGAAAAAGAAAATAAGCATGCTTAATCAGAGCTTTCTGGACAGGAAGGACATTTGAGCAAGTGAGGAATAAGCACTGCTTTTGTTAATTTGCATAGGCAGAATAGAGACTTCTGGGAAAAGGCCGAAATTACAGTCACAGAAAATGGCTGCATCTATAGAGAACGCTAAGAAGTGTTGGCAGCTTTTCCTCTGACCCTGGCCACTTTTACAAGCAATCCTATGATAGTCAGCAGGACCCACCCTAAAAAGGAAGGGGCATCCACTTGGACCCTTTCCACCTTTTCTAAATCTCGCCTGATCGAGCCTGATTGAGCACTGATTGAGCAGATAAGCACATGTCATTCTCATTTCAGAAAGGTATTGGTTAGCTTGCTGCTAGCAGCTCAGTTATGTTATGATGTTAGAGGCTATGCAAGGAATGCTTTAGTCCAGCGATATGCAGTTTTTATTGCGCCTTGCATTCAGCAGGAAGATCTTTAGCTTGAATCTGTGGCCTAGGTATTCACCTTGGTATTTCTTTTGGCACAAAGTGAAGGAGTATTTAAGAGAAAATGCACAATGTGTTTCTTATGTTGTTATGAACAACTTGTTACTCTTTCTCATTAAGCTTCAGCCACTGAAGAAATATATAAATAAGGGCTGACTTCCTGTAAGACGTGTCCAAAGCTGGGACGGAATAAAAGGAGACACTTGTAAATGATAGTGCTATCGTTTGAGAAAGGGTAAGTTGAGACTGACTTTCATGCGTATTCACAGACCAAGCATCATAAAGATACCAGCATGATCTTCATTGCGGGCTTAGAGCCGGTATTAGCTTTTGAGAGGTAAGAGGATTTTGAGGGCTCGTTGGTCTAGGGGTATGATTCTCGCTTTGGGTGCGAGAGGTCCCGGGTTCAAATCCCGGACGAGCCCTTTTCTTGGTACTCTTTTCAAGTTGTTTTGAAGTTTGCGTTTCAAAACCAACATCAATTTTTTCTTTGCAGTAGTGGATAATTCTTTGCTAGAGTCTCATGCTTCAGCCCTGCCCAGTCTGAGCTAATACCAAACATCTGGTCTTGCATGGCATGTACGAGCGTTCAGCTAGGGATGTCGGGCAGGTTGCATGAAAGAAATCTAAAGCCAGAGGCCCATGGAATAGCCAGTTCGGAGCAGTTTCATTACAGAAAAATCAACTGTAGGTATCTGTTTCTGTAGTGTAGTGGTTATCACGTTCGCCTCACACGCGAAAGGTCCCCGGTTCGAAACCGGGCAGAAACAGTTGTTATATTGTGTTGGCTACAATGTTGATAGGTGCCGTTTTGCCATGGAATTGTCCAAGCCCTGAAGATTATTTCATGCAATCTCGTTCCAAGAAAGGGAATTCTCTCAAAACACTAAAGTAATCGGCGTGTGGATGTATCTGTTGGTTCTCAGACCTTGCTTTCAAAAGAGCCCTGCAATCGGTTCACTGCTCACCTAGAACAAGCATTAACATGGAGAATTGTTGGCACCAACAGGAATCTTATTTTAGTGGAGTGTTTCTGGCTTTGAGTGCAGAGGCCCTCGGCTCAATTCCAAGATGATCCTTCTCAAGGTGATGATACAAATGCATTGTCACCTTTACGTTTAATGTCAGAATCATTTATTTCCAGTTGGTGGTGTAAGAATGTTTGCAACAGTATGGCGATTTTTCCTAGCCATGCATGAATGAAAGCATATCACTCGCCTTTAGGTGTTTTTCTAATACATTGATATTTGCATCTTCCTTCCTAGCCTGCATGTTTGACTATCTTACAGGCTGCATGTAATAAGTATCACATCAGGGCCCTTCTTCTACTCAATTCACAACTGTTCTATCACGACATAGATAAGAAAGCTGCATCTGCTTTTGTTGTGTAGTGGTAATCAGGTTTACCTGACGTGTGAAAGCCCCATGCTTTGAAAGTACACAGTAACAAAGAAACCGATGACTTTTATAAAAAGGTGTCATGTGCGTCTCTTACTTTGCACAAAAAGTGCCAGAGATGACTTCATTTGCAGTCACTTGAAAAGTAGGGATTCTCCAATAAATGGTAAATGGTTGAAACAAATCTGAAGAAATGCATGACATACCTGTGTGTGTGTGTGTACGCATGTATGTATATATAGGGAGAGAGAGAGCGTCAATATAAACAGACTTTATTTCAATCAAGCTGTCTTTTCTATCCTTCAGGAGCAGAATGTTCTGATCATCAGCGCTCCAGAATGTAGTGTTTTCTTGGCAAGCATCACATATTGTGATGTGTTAGCTAAAAGTTCCATATCCTAGAGACTGATATATTCCTCTGTACTTGTACCTTGGGGATTCATCAAAACCTGGCATCATAAGCAGCTTTCTACTGCCACAGACTGGACAGCGAAACAATTTAAAATATCCCAGAAAAAGAAAATAAGCATGCTTAATCAGAGCTTTCTGGACAGGAAGGACCTTTGAGCAAGTGAGGAATAAGCACTGCTTTTGTTAATTTGCATAGGCAGAATAGAGACTTCTGGGAAAAGGCCGAAATTACAGTCACAGAAAATGGCTGCATCTATAGAGAACGCTAAGAAGTGTTGGCAGCTTTTCCTCTGACCCTGACCACTTTTACAAGCAATCCTATGATAGTCAGCAGGACCCACCCTAAAAAGGAAGGGGCATCCACTTGGACCCTTTCCACCTTTTCTAAATCTCGCCTGATTGAGCACTGATTGAGCAGATAAGCACATGTCATTCTCATTTCAGAAAGGTATTGGTTAGCTTGCTGCTAGCAGCTCAGTTATGTTATGATGTTAGAGGCTATGCAAGGAATGCTTTAGTCCAGCGATATGCAGTTTTTATTGCGCCTTGCATTCAGCAGGAAGATCTTTAGCTTGAATCTGTGGCCTAGGTATTCACCTTGGTATTTCTTTTGGCACAAAGTGAAGGAGTATTTGAGAGAAAATGCACAATGTGTTTCTTATGTTGTTATGAACAACTTGTTACTCTTTCTCATTAAGCTTCAGCCACTGCAGAAATATATAAATAAGGGCTGACTTCCTGTAAGACGTGTCCAAAGCTGGGACGGAATAAAAGGAGACACTTGTAAATGATAGTGCTATCGTTTGAGAAAGGGTAAGTTGAGACTGACTTTCATGCGTTTTCACAGACCAAGCATCATAAAGATACCAGCATGATCTTCATTGCGGGCTTAGAGCCGGTATTAGCTTTTGAGAGGTAAGAGGATTTTGAGGGCTCGTTGGTCTAGGGGTATGATTCTCGCTTTGGGTGCGAGAGGTCCCGGGTTCAAATCCCGGACGAGCCCTTTTCTTGGTACTCTTTTCAAGTTGTTTTGAAGTTTGCGTTTCAAAACCAACATCAATTTTTTCTTTGCAGTAGTGGATAATTCTTTGCTAGAGTCTCATGCTTCAGCCCTGCCCAGTCTGAGCTAATACCAAACATCTGGTCTTGCATGGCATGTACGAGCGTTCAGCTAGGGATGTCGGGCAGGTTGCATGAAAGAAATCTAAAGCCAGAGGCCCATGGAATAGCCAGTTCGGAGCAGTTTCATTACAGAAAAATCAACTGTAGGTATCTGTTTCTGTAGTGTAGTGGTTATCAAGTTCGCCTCACACGCGAAAGGTCCCCGGTTCGAAACCGGGCAGAAACAGTTGTTATATTGTGTTGGCTACAATGTTGATAGGTGCCGTTTTGCCATGGAATTGTCCAAGCCCTGAAGATTATTTCATGCAATCTCGTTCCAAGAAAGGGAATTCTCTCAAAACACTAAAGTTATCGGCGTGTGGATGTATCTGTTGGTTTTCAGACCTTGCTTTCAAAAGAGCCCTGCAATCGGTTCACTGCTCACCTAGAACAAGCATTAACATGGAGAATTGTTGGCACCAACAGGAATCTTATTTTAGTGGAGTGTTTCTGGCTTTGAGTGCAGAGGCCCTCGGCTCAATTCCAAGATGATCCTTCTCAAGGTGATGATACAAATGCATTGTCACCTTTACGTTTAATGTCAGAATCATTTATTTCCAGTTGGTGGTGTAAGAATGTTTGCAACAGTATGGCGATTTTTCCTAGCCATGCATGAATGAAAGCATATCACTCGCCTTTAGGTGTTTTTCTAATACATTGATATTTGCATCTTCCTTCCTAGCCTGCATGTTTGACTATCTTACAGGCTGCATGTAATAAGTATCACATCAGGGCCCTTCTTCTACTCAATTCACAACTGTTCTATCACGACATAGATAAGAAAGCTGCATCTGCTTTTGTTGTGTAGTGGTAATCAGGTTTACCTGACGTGTGAAAGCCCCATGCTTTGAAAGTACACAGTAACAAAGAAACCGATGACTTTTATAATAAGGTGTCATGTGTGTCTCTTACTTTGCACAAAAAGTGCCAGAGATGACTTCATTTGCAGTCACTTGAAAAGTAGGGATTCTCCAATAAATGGTAAATGGTTGAAACAAATCTGAAGAAATGCATGACATACCTGTGTGTGTGTGTGTATGCATGTATGTATATATAGGGAGAGAGAGAGCGTCAATATAAACAGACTTTATTTCAATCAAGCTGTCTTTTCTATCCTTCAGGAGCAGAATGTTCTGATCATCAGCGCTCCAGAATGTAGTGTTTTCTTGGCAAGCATCACATATTGTGATGTGTTAGCTAAAAGTTCCATATCCTAGAGACTGATATATTCCTCTGTACTTGTACCTTGGGGATTCATCAAAACCGGGCATCATAAGCAGCTTTCTACTGCCACAGACTGGACAGCGAAACAATTTAAAATATCCCAGAAAAAGAAAATAAGCATGCTTAATCAGAGCTTTCTGGACAGGAAGGACATTTGAGCAAGTGAGGAATAAGCACTGCTTTTGTTAATTTGCATAGGCAGAATAGAGACTTCTGGGAAAAGGCCGAAATTACAGTCACAGAAAATGGCTGCATCTATAGAGAACGCTAAGAAGTGTTGGCAGCTTTTCCTCTGACCCTGGCCACTTTTACAAGCAATCCTATGATAGTCAGCAGGACCCACCCTAAAAAGGAAGGGGCATCCACTTGGACCCTTTCCACCTTTTCTAAATCTCGCCTGATCGAGCCTGATTGAGCACTGATTGAGCAGATAAGCACATGTCATTCTCATTTCAGAAAGGTATTGGTTAGCTTGCTGCTAGCAGCTCAGTTATGTTATGATGTTAGAGGCTATGCAAGGAATGCTTTAGTCCAGCGATATGCAGTTTTTATTGCGCCTTGCCTTCACCAGGAAGATCTTTAGCTTGAATCTGTGGCCTAGGTATTCACCTTGGTATTTCTTTTGGCACAAAGTGAAGGAGTATTTGAGAGAAAATGCACAATGTGTTTCTTATGTTGTTATGAACAACTTGTTACTCTTTCTCATTAAGCTTCAGCCACTGCAGAAATATATAAATAAGGGCTGACTTCCTGTAAGACGTGTCCAAAGCTGGGACGGAATAAAAGGAGACACTTGTAAATGATAGTGCTATCGTTTGAGAAAGGGTAAGTTGAGACTGACTTTCATGCGTATTCACAGACCAAGCATCATAAAGATACCAGCATGATCTTCATTGCGGGCTTAGAGCCGGTATTAGCTTTTGAGAGGTAAGAGGATTTTGAGGGCTCGTTGGTCTAGGGGTATGATTCTCGCTTTGGGTGCGAGAGGTCCCGGGTTCAAATCCCGGACGAGCCCTTTTCTTGGTACTCTTTTCAAGTTGTTTTGAAGTTTGCGTTTCAAAACCAACATCAATTTTTTCTTTGCAGTAGTGGATAATTCTTTGCTAGAGTCTCATGCTTCAGCCCTGCCCAGTCTGAGCTAATACCAAACATCTGGTCTTGCATGGCATGTACGAGCGTTCAGCTAGGGATGTCGGGCAGGTTGCATGAAAGAAATCTAAAGCCAGAGGCCCATGGAATAGCCAGTTCGGAGCAGTTTCATTACAGAAAAATCAACTGTAGGTATCTGTTTCTGTAGTGTAGTGGTTATCAAGTTCGCCTCACACGCGAAAGGTCCCCGGTTCGAAACCGGGCAGAAACAGTTGTTATATTGTGTTGGCTACAATGTTGATAGGTGCCGTTTTGCCATGGAATTGTCCAAGCCCTGAAGATTATTTCATGCAATCTCGTTCCAAGAAAGGGAATTCTCTCAAAACACTAAAGTAATCGGCGTGTGGATGTATCTGTTGGTTCTCAGACCTTGCTTTCAAAAGAGCCCTGCAATCGGTTCACTGCTCACCTAGAACAAGCATTAACATGGAGAATTGTTGGCACCAGCAGGAATCTTATTTTAGTGGAGTGTTTCTGGCTTTGAGTGCAGAGGCCCTCGGCTCAATTCCAAGATGATCCTTCTCAAGGTGATGATACAAATGCATTGTCACCTTTACGTTTAATGTCAGAATCATTTATTTCCAGTTGGTGGTGTAAGAATGTTTGCAACAGTATGGCGATTTTTCCTAGCCATGCATGAATGAAAGCATATCACTCGCCTTTAGGTGTTTTTCTAATACATTGATATTTGCATCTTCCTTCCTAGCCTGCATGTTTGACTATCTTACAGGCTGCATGTAATAAGTATCACATCAGGGCCCTTCTTCTACTCAATTCACAACTGTTCTATCACGACATAGATAAGAAAGCTGCATCTGCTTTTGTTGTGTAGTGGTAATCAGGTTTACCTGACGTGTGAAAGCCCCATGCTTTGAAAGTACACAGTAACAAAGAAACCGATGACTTTTATAATAAGGTGTCATGTGTGTCTCTTACTTTGCACAAAAAGTGCCAGAGATGACTTCATTTGCAGTCACTTGAAAAGTAGGGATTCTCCAATAAATGGTAAATGGTTGAAACAAATCTGAAGAAATGCATGACATACCTGTGTGTGTGTGTGTATGCATGTATGTATATATAGGGAGAGAGAGAGCGTCAATATAAACAGACTTTATTTCAATCAAGCTGTCTTTTCTATCCTTCAGGAGCAGAATGTTCTGATCATCAGCGCTCCAGAATGTAGTGTTTTCTTGGCAAGCATCACATATTGTGATGTGTTAGCTAAAAGTTCCATATCCTAGAGACTGATATATTCCTCTGTACTTGTACCTTGGGGATTCATCAAAACCGGGCATCATAAGCAGCTTTCTACTGCCACAGACTGGACAGCGAAACAATTTAAAATATCCCAGAAAAAGAAAATAAGCATGCTTAATCAGAGCTTTCTGGACAGGAAGGACATTTGAGCAAGTGAGGAATAAGCACTGCTTTTGTTAATTTGCATAGGCAGAATAGAGACTTCTGGGAAAAGGCCGAAATTACAGTCACAGAAAATGGCTGCATCTATAGAGAACGCTAAGAAGTGTTGGCAGCTTTTCCTCTGACCCTGGCCACTTTTACAAGCAATCCTATGATAGTCAGCAGGACCCACCCTAAAAAGGAAGGGGCATCCACTTGGACCCTTTCCACCTTTTCTAAATCTCGCCTGATCGAGCCTCATTGAGCACTGATTGAGCAGATAAGCACATGTCATTCTCATTTCAGAAAGGTATTGGTTAGCTTGCTGCTAGCAGCTCAGTTATGTTATGATGTTAGAGGCTATGCAAGGAATGCTTTAGTCCAGCGATATGCAGTTTTTATTGCGCCTTGCATTCAGCAGGAAGATCTTTAGCTTGAATCTGTGGCCTAGGTATTCACCTTGGTATTTCTTTTGGCACAAAGTGAAGTAGTATTTAAGAGAAAATGCACAATGTGTTTCTTATGTTGTTATGAACAACTTGTTACTCTTTCTCATTAAGCTTCAGCCACTGAAGAAATATATAAATAAGGGCTGACTTCCTGTAAGACGTGTCCAAAGCTGGGACGGAATAAAAGGAGACACTTGTAAATGATAGTGCTATCGTTTGAGAAAGGGTAAGTTGAGACTGACTTTCATGCGTATTCACAGACCAAGCATCATAAAGATACCAGCATGATCTTCATTGCGGGCTTAGAGCCGGTATTAGCTTTTGAGAGGTGTGGTAAATAAAATAAATATTACCGGACTGAATTTCATGCGGAATCTTAAATTGAAGTAAATAGCTCAAAATAACAAGAGGCAGAATCCGTGGTATAAGAGGTTTTCTAATGGGCTTTATTCCATTCAAAATGGCCGACTCGAGTCGCGGCCCTCAGGTTCCGTCACCACGAAGGTTCAGGAAGTGAAGTACAATAATTTATTAACAGACATGTATTTTTATAATAAGTACATTACAATGAAACGAATGTAGAAGGCGTAACATTTGATAAGAAAAGTGACAAAACAGTGACATAATCGAAACTAGGCGTATTAAGGAATAAAAGAAACATGATTGGTTAGAATTATCAGACATAGGTGGATCTATAAGATAATACTTGTCATAGATGCGCGCGCGGCAGCATGACGTGTAATTGACGTGCAACTAGGGGGTGAAGGGGACTTGACATTTAGCTCTACATGTGGAGACGAGAAGTCTGGGGTTAAGTCATCCTAATCCCAAATCATATCTAACATCCTATGTTTAAAGAACTATGTTATCCACAAGGAAGAACTCTCGGACAGAATCTATTCTATACTGACTGTGTGCGTGTACAAGCGTCTAAGTGTCTATATGAGATGCGAGGGGCAGAAAACTTTCCATGGCAACAGGGCTATGAATCACTTGCAGGAGGACGGAAAGGCTGAGTCCTTTGCTTGTGAGCTAAAGGAAATGTTTACCTAAATCACTGGACAGGAATGCATCGGCTGAAGAGCAAAATAGATAATTCGAAGGTGAAATACAACTTCTTGGCAGACAGGCGAAAACTAGCCGAGGCAGGCACCGTTAGCTGCACAGGGAGTAGGACAAAGTTCATGGATACAGATGCGAGCTCAAGCTGAAGCTGTCAGAGACAGAGAGCAGGGAAAGGCTTTGAGGACAGAATCGGGCCTACTCGCCTGAACTGTAAAGATGAAGTAACTTAGCCATATAAAGTCGGTGGCCTTTTATACTTAGGAATCGAATATCCAGCCCATTGATGGCGGATCCGACAGAGAACATGTTGACGGTAGACACACATATGTTTGCGTCTTAGAAACTGGAACTGGAGGGAACATACATGTACTTGTAACATGCATATAGAACCGTTGGGGTCCAAGATAGGGGACATAACTGATCAGGAAAATCCACATTTCCACATTCCCTCCTTGTCCCCTTCTTGCCCTTCACGAGACATCAATCTTCATCATTCCATTGATTTGCTCATGGAGCATCATTTCTTCTTCTTTCTTCTTCCGGGATCTTGAGCGAAAACCTTGATGTGGGATACACGATGTGGCACACAGACCATAAATCGCTGGTCCACATTGTAGGCATAGACAACAACTGAAGAGCATAAGAAGGCCAATACCTAGGAAGGATAGAACTCTCCATCCCCAGGCTGATATCACACTCCAAAACCACCCGGACCACGTCCAAGTGCCTGGATTCTCGTGTATCTGGCTTACAATCTTATGAAGGCGTGTTATAGCTTTATATACAGATGGCGAATTTTCTGGTATGAATATGCAGCAGCTGGATCCGATGACCCTGCAAGCTCCGCCCCTATCGGCCAGGATGACGTCAAGGACAAGACGATTCTGGAGAACAACAATTCTCATCACTGATTGTTCCTCTGTCAGATTGCCTAGGGCGGCTATAGTCTCGTTTACTACAGCTTCAAGAGTCTTGGTAAGTCTGCGTATCAGCTTACTATTTGATATAGTACCTATATAGGGAAAGATACCTTTATTGAAATCTACATACTTGTCCCATGATGTCTCAGTATAATCGACAACTGGGAGATCTCTTTGCTCTCTATTGTGTACTAAATGAACATTTCGATAATAATCAGGGGGAGCTAGGAAAACAGGTGGCAAAAGGAATGCTATGTAACAGGTACCATCCCAATCTAGAGGCAGACGCATATATGCAGTCTGACCACATATGAAGTAGGAATGGCGAGAAGCTCTAAATGAAGATTTACCTTGATCACTATATTCTACTGTAGTAACGCATTGGCTATGGCCCATGTGTTTGGAACCAACTTTTCTAACACATAATTCACCCTTAACTGGAAATACTGACATAGTGGGCAGAATTAGTTCAACTTCGGATTTGACATTCAAAATCATAAGATTAGGTGTAAAATTACCTAATTGATACACTTCATTTTCTAAATCAGTTCCTGTTCTACTGAGGTGACCCTCCTTATTAGGGTGACAGACTTTGAATAAAACTAGATTCAGATTTCCCCATATCCAATGTTGTTGATAAACTGCTGTGTCTGGGTCTATGGAATTTAATAAACTAAACCATGCTCCACAGGAGCCATTGTGTGTGAACGGATGTGGAAAGAAAGGCAGAACTCCTTTGTTATTCTGATAGGGAGGGAGTCGGCCACACACCCAACAATTGGTCGCATTACTAGTCTGATGGGAATGATGTAACATACTAATGAATGTGTTATTGCGCAGCGCAAGTCTATAGGATAATTCATGTGGCGGTAGGTCACTAAAAGAATGTTCATCAGTTATATTGAAAACACGTTTAGAAACAGGATAATACATATGCAACAATATACTTGCAGTAACTATTAAAAAACTCAATAAAAACAAAATTAATAATGTCACAATACAGTGGTTACGCAGTAATTTACAATAAGCATGTCGTTTCATTATGATTCTGGACTCTACATGATTCAGACCTAAGGGGTACATGTCGGGACAGATTCAACCGCTTCACCTTGGAGAGGACTTAAACAATCAAATCGTCCGACAGTTTAGATCTGGACCTGAGTTTCTGTTTATAGAGTTCGGTGCTACTGGCCTCAGCCAAAGGTAGCTTTGAGTCTATGGGGGAAGACACACGGGCAGTACTGTCTGTGTCAGGAGGAAGTCCATGAAATTTTTTTACGTGACTGGAATGAATCCACCCTTTACGTCCCTCGATCTTCACGGCTGTTCTTGTGGTCAACAGGACCAACTTCGGTGCTTTCCACCTGGGCTCCAATTGACTTTTCCTGTCGAAATTTCTCACAAAGACAAGATTACCCGGAACAATGTCATGGGGTTTCGCCTCAGTGTTGTCGGGAAAGGCTGCAGCTACCTGTGAACGAGAAGATTGTAGTGCAGACATCAAGGAAGCCAGGTAATCTGTCAGCATATTACAGTCAACATCAGTTATTTTACGTGGTATAGGCGTCCCCCACATATTCGGCGGTCTACCAAAGATCACCTCATACGGGGATAGCCCTGTTCTAGAGTGTGCTACCATTCTCATGTAAAAGAGTGCAACTGGTAATGCTACTATCCAGTCGACACCTTTCTCTCTACATATTTTGGACAGTCTGATTTTCAGTGTCTGGTTATGTCTTTCTACGAGACCTGCTGCTTCGGGGTGTCGGACACAGTGGAATTTCCACTGATATCCCAACAGGAGTGAGACATGTTTCATTAATTCGGATGAAAAAGGCTGACCGTTATCTGAATATACAACACGTGGTAAACCGTACCGTGGGAAGAATTCTCGAACTAGCTGCTTGGCAGTAGTCGAGGCAGTGTAATCTGATACGGGATACGCCTCTGTCCAACGGGAGAGAGCGCAGACAACTACGAGGACATATTTGAATCCTCGACAACGTTCCATCTGAATATAATCCATCTGGAGGACTTCAAAAGGATGGTCAGGAGGCTGAAATCCACCCTGCTCTACGGGAACACTCTTTCCTGGATTAAACTGACAACATATCATACAGGTACGAACCTTTTGTTTAGCTGCTGCTCGTAAATGTTTGTTGAACCAAATGTGCTGAATGCTGTCTAGCATAGCCTTCTCTCCTAAATGTGCTGGACTGTGAACTGTAGCTATAATGGCTTGAACCATGGAATCGGGGAGAAACCATACAGATTTCTCCTTCGTCATCCATCCTTGATCTGTCTGGATCCCTCCTAGTTCAGTCCATTTCTTTATTTCTTCTGCTGTGGCATGTGTCTGTATGTCAATTACGTCAAGTGTGGGATCCTTAATTGTCATACACTGTGTTGGTGTCTGAACTATTGGCTTTGTCATGTCTAATGTGCGATTCTGAGCAGTCTGTTTAGCTGTTCTGTCAGCTAAATCATTGCCTTGAGAAATGGTATCAGTAACCTTCGTGTGTGCTTTACATTTCATAATCGATATAGCAGTGGGTAGATGTATTGCGTCTAACAAGGCATGAATGAGGGGTCCGTGCTGAATGTGGGCACCATGGGACGTTAGATAACCTCTCTCTCGCCACAGCACACCGAAGTCGTGTACAACTCCGAATGCATAACGTGAGTCAGTGTATACATTAACTTTCTTATTTGTGGCTTGAATACAGGCTTGCGTTAGAGCAATGAGTTCTGCTGCTTGGGCTGACAAAGTATCTATACAATTTGTTTCAATAACTTCAGTGTCTGTTGTGACTGCATACGCGGCCACTAAATCTCCTGTACTTGCTCTCATGCATGATCCGTCTACATACAACGTCAGGTCTGGATCTAACAATGGAACGTCTGTCAAGTCTTGTCTAGGTTTCGTCTTTATTTCAATGATTTCAACACAATCATGAGCTAGTGGGTCTGTTCCAATTACAGGTAATAGTGTAGCAGGATTCAATGTATTACACCGTCGGATCTCTATGTGTGGTTGAAACAATGTCAGTTCATAACCGGTAAGTCTTGCTATGGTCAAGTGTTGTGTTTGTGTTCGGTTCACAAGAACCTCTACTGCATGTGGTACTTGAACTGTCAATGGGTGTCCCAATACTATGGCATCGCTTTGTCTGATTGCTAAAGCTGTCGCTGCCACTGATTTCAGGCATGCAGGCAAAGCCTGAGCTACGGGATCTAATGTACTGGAAAAATAAGCACATGGCTTGCGTGATCCTGCTTGATCCTGAGTGAGTACTGACAAGGCAGTACCTTCGCGTTCTGTAACAAAGAGTGTAAAAGGTTTGCTATAACATGGTGTTGCTAAAACAGGTGCTTGACATAAAGCTTCCTTTAGGCTTTCAAAAGCTTGTGTATGTTCCTGAGTCCAAGGGAGAACAGTCGATGTGGCTGCCTCCTGTGTGGTTAACTGAATAAGTGGTTTTGCTAGAAATGCGTACTGAGGGATCCACTGCCTACAATATGAAGTGAGGCCTATGAAAGCTCGCACCTCCTTTTGTGTCTGGGGTATTGACATGTTAGCAATTAACTGAATGCGATCTGGTGTAAGCTGCCTTCCCTCCTTGGACAGCGAGTGACCAAGATAAATAACTCGCTGAACACAGAATTGCAGCTTAGAAGGGGACACCTTGTGCCCCTTGTCGGCTAGGAAATGTAAAACTGTCAGAGAAGCTTTTTCACATTCTGACTCGCTTCTTGCGGTGATCAGCAGATCATCGACATATTGAAGCAGTGCAGTATTGACTGGCATGTGGATACTGTCAAGTTCTCTTTTCAGTGCTTGGCTGTAGATGCTGGGGCTTTCTGTAAATCCTTGGGGAGCGCGTGAGAATTTAAAGCTGCGCCCATTTAAACTGAATCCGAACAAGTATTGGCTTTCCGGATCTATTGGGACGCTGAAAAAGGCATTCTTGAGATCAATTACAGTAAAGAATGTTGCTTCGGAATCAATTGCTGTCAACAATGATGATATATCAGGGACCACAGGGAATTGTGGTACAATACACTTGTTTAGTTCACGCAAATCAATAACCAATCGGTATACTGGCGGAGCAGTAGGATCAGTTCGTTTAAGAATCGGAATTATCGGTGAATTACATACATTGGAGTCTGTTTCTACAACTACTCCCTGGGCAATTAGTTCATCAATGATTTTCAACAAAGCCACTACAGCATCATGCGGTAACTTGTATTGTCGCATTCGTGGTAGTACCACTCCTGCTTTCAATGTAACTCGATAGGGTGTAATGTTCATGCAGCCAACATCCGTAGGGCCTTGTGCCCATAGATGTGCTGGTAAAATCTGTAGTCGGGGATCCATGTCTCTAGACACATAGTGACCTTTAAAATCACGCAAAAACAACCTTACTCCTTCCGGAGAACAACATATTATGGCTCCTAGTGCTTTCAGAGTTTTAATTCCTAACAAATTTTCTGGGCATGATTTAGTAAGCAATAAATCTGTAATTCGTGTCAAAGGTCCTATCGTAAGTGGTAGAGGCTGTGATACTTCATTAACAATAGGTTTTCCTGAAAAACCAAGGGAAACATTTTGAGAGCCTGAGAGGGGTGCCCCTGGAACTTCACTACGTTTTATGGTTGTTCGACTTGCCCCTGTATCGAGTAAGAATTTTCTATCTTGACCTAATAATTCACTATGTACATAAGGTCCTTCTTGATCTACCGGAATCTCGATAAGCGGTAAGTCAACTTCCCTCTCTAGGCTGGTTCATGTGTAACGCTGATACTCAGGGTATTCATACTGTGCAGTCTGATACATTTGTTGTGTTGTGGTTTGTGTGGCAGTAGCAGGCAACGGTGGTGCAGCTGGCACAAACTGTATGGGTTGCTGTGAGGCTGGCATAGACTGTTGCTGAACTGGCACGGACTGTCCATGCTGCATAGCTCCTTTTTCATCCTGATCTTGTCTAACTAATCGTGGTCTCTCTTTTGCAATACCTATAGCTATATTTCGTTTCAGGACTTGACAATCATGTACATAATGGCCTAGTTGTTTACAGTAATTGCAGGTTCCTTTTACAGGAACTGCAGAATCACCAGAATGTGTCACACCCTTTTTGTGACCATCTGCTGGTACTGTCTGAGAAACTAGCATTTTCATTTTTGTATCCTTCATGCGTCTATGCTCGTGTTCTTGTTCATCCCTAATTCTATTGTGATGATACTGTAACATTTGTAGCATTTGCGACGGAGTGTTACTTTGCCAGGTACTCTCGAATTTCAATATTCTATTCTTCACTGGAGGCAATGCATTTTCCACTAATTTTGTCACAAATAAATGTGGATATGAGTCACTACTTGCTTTTATACCACTATTTATACCAAAACATTTTTCAAATCGAGCATAATAATCGCTTGTGTCTTCATCTTGCTTTTGTTTACAGGCTGTGATTGCACCCCAATCTTCCTTTTTTGTAGTTAATAAACGTGGCAGTACCTGTACTAGTAAACCTGGTAATAGTTTAACTTTATCTCCGAGCCCTGAACCTGCGGCTCGGCCCCTTTCTTCCTCTGCTAATGCTGTCCAGTCTATCTTTTGGTCTCCCACTTCCCACTCTTTTTCTTTCAGTTTTTCATATATGCCAGCAGGTAAAAGCACTTTTAAAATCGTCATAATATCAGGAAAGGTGTACTCTCCCATCAGTAACATGTCTTTAATTTCTCGGTGGAAACCCGCTGGGTCTTTGTCATGACTAGGTACTACTTTCTTCATTTCTAATAATTCCATTTTTGATATGGGTGTGTAAACAAATACACGGTGAAACTCATTGTCTTCGCCTTTTATTGGGTGCACTTCCCGTAAAGGATTTTGTCTATCCATGTAGTACGGTGCTCTTTCTCTGGGGGGCAGGGAGAGAGAATCTGGATTTACAAAAAGGACGTACTGCTTACGTGACACTAATATCTCTTTAATTAGCTTATTACTAGAACCTCTCCATCTGTACGTAAGTAGTTCCGTTAATATATCAGGTAAAGGACCAGGGTCAGCATGTTGGCTCTTATATAATATGAGGAGTTGCTGAATCATATAGATTCCAGCTAAACGTTGTTCATCTGTACTGAGGTTGAGAAACGTGTGTGCTACGGTCTCATCACCGTATTTTTCAGGACTAACAATCCAGTGAACGGCTGATCTGGCTAATTCTTGCTCATCCATGGAATCGAGGAGGTGATAACCCCTTCGTTCTCGTAGTATTTTATCTGCGGCTTGAAACGAATGTTCAGGAGATTTCAGATTTATTACAGGCGTCGGATACGTTCTGCTATTATTTGGACATACAGAGTGTATTGGATCAGAAAAACATCTAGTATTTTCACAAGATCTTCCTCTGCCTACATAGGCTATGGTCTCTGACTGTCTTGCAGAGTCCCCTGATTCGGACACTTCATCTTGCTCAAACTCGTCTGTTCCCAATCTCTCTTCATGAATACGCTCTATTTCTTTACGTATTTTTCGGCACATGGCTATTATACAATTTTGCTTATCGTGTCTCCCTTCTGATATATTCTGACTCCATCTTGTAAGAATAAGCATTGCATTCGGGTCTACCCCCGGACGATCTTGATTTCTGATTACACAGTTTATGAGGAAACGTAACAGTTCCCCCTGTATCTCTACTTTCTGGAATTCCATAGCTCTGTTAATACATCCTGGATCTCGTCCTGTTTGAACAAAATGATATATGTTATCTAGATGCGTAGTCATCCCTGGTAACCTTGCTAAATATTCTGCGGCTCGCCTGATACGTAATGATGCCAGGACCATTTCGTCCTCTTTACCAACCACTGGGTCATATCTACAATTTACAAGGAGTTCTTTAAGCGTACGTTCACTTACGAATTTAGGTGTACGTGAATGCGCTGACTCTTGAAAGACAAGTTTATTTATTCTAGGTGGTGTAAAAGTACTGCTAGCACCTCCCGTGGCCCTATCTGGGGCGTCGGGTGTGAAAGGGTTCGTCGAACGTGATACAGCAACTATGGGCGTCGATACCCCTGTAGAGTCGACTGCGGAGACAGATGCGGAAACAGATGTGCTTGCCGAAGCTTGCGTCGGGACTTGCTGTTGCACGGGGACAGATACCTGATCCTGACGTTGGACCCCTCCGTCAGGCGGTCTATGTGGTGTGGCGTTAGCATACTCGGGAGCTGCATCGTCTAGATATGAGGAAAGAAAAACATCTTCTGCGGTTCTGGGATGCCCCTTTGGATGTACCTTAATTGGAAATAATGGGGGTGGCAAGTCTTTTGGTATCTCTGGAGCAGCCTTAGGTAGTCCTTCGGCTAGAAGGGGATACATACCATTCATAAGAGCATTTCTTTGTCTATTCACTTGTTCTGATTTCACTCGGATACCTTCCTCAATTAATAGATTTTCTTGAACTTTATTTGAACTTTCTTTACTCCTCTCTTCTTGTCTACGTGCTTTTTCTGTTCGTCTATGAGATTCTTTACGCCATAACTCAACAGCGTCTTTCTGTGACTGTCTGACCTTTCTTTTCCATAACTCTTCCTCCACTTTCATGATGCACTCTGCATCCCAGGTTCCCGCTATGGGCCACCTTTGACTTTCCGGTAATCCTTTGGTATAATCTACCCATAGATCAAGAAACAATATGGCATCTAAGCCATGTTTATGGTACATGAAATGTCCTGGAGTGTCTCTAGGAGGAATAGGAACTGCTTCTTCAAGCACCCCTTTTCTGGTAGTAATCTGTCTTAACTTCGAGAAGAGCGGCATATTGACAACTGACCTGATACTTACTCTTGAACTTGCTTAATACGAGAAACACAATAATGAACAGTGAACAATGAACAGTCATTCATACCACAATATGCAAGACATTTTCTGAATACTTTAAACATTAAACATTAAACATTATAACAATGGTCGACAATGATGACAGTCTGCCTAACTAATCACCACGCTGAATTCTTGACAATAACTGAATACTTCGGAATACTTGATATACTGCTAAACAGTACATATACACTGCTAAACAGTGCAGACCGGATTTGTGTACCCAAATCCGTCTTGACCGGCACAACCTATGTGCGCGTCAACACGCCTCCCCGGCGATGGTACTCACCGAGTAGCTCCTTGAAACGGAAGGCCTCAGAGAATGGACAGGACTCGATAACTGCGGACATCGGACCCTCTGGACGTCGGAATTTCGGAAAACCTGGTGGGCCTCTGTATACCTCGGATCTTGCTCTCTCAGCTAGGCTCTGGTCGGGATACTTCGCACTTCTCACCGCCTCGTCTGGGTTGATCGCAGCCTCAGTCGCCCCCGCTTGACCGGAGGGAGCTTACAGGAAATCCTGCTGGTACGCGTTTATGGTCCGTCCAGCTGTGGCAGGAGACCGGGCCTGCAACGCACCGCCGGCGCGTGAGATGAGAAAGTGTCCCTGTTCGGGCGCCATTATGTGGTAAATAAAATAAATATTACCGGACTGAATTTCATGCGGAATCTTAAATTGAAGTAAATAGCTCAAAATAACAAGAGGCAGAATCCGTGGTATAAGAGGTTTTCTAATGGGCTTTATTCCATTCAAAATGGCCGACTCGAGTCGCGGCCCTCAGGTTCCGTCACCACGAAGGTTCAGGAAGTGAAGTACAATAATTTATTAACAGACATGTATTTTTATAATAAGTACATTACAATGAAACGAATGTAGAAGGCGTAACATTTGATAAGAAAAGTGACAAAACAGTGACATAATCGAAACTAGGCGTATTAAGGAATAAAAGAAACATGATTGGTTAGAATTATCAGACATAGGTGGATCTATAAGATAATACTTGTCATAGATGCGCGCGCGGCAGCATGACGTGTAATTGACGTGCAACTAGGGGGTGAAGGGGACTTGACATTTAGCTCTACATGTGGAGACGAGAAGTCTGGGGTCAAGTCATCCTAATCCCAAATCATATCTAACATCCTATGTTTAAAGAACTATGTTATCCACAAGGAAGAACTCTCGGACAGAATCTATTCTATACTGACTGTGTGCGTGTACAAGCGTCTAAGTGTCTATATGAGATGCGAGGGGCAGAAAACTTTCCATGGCAACAGGGCTATGAATCACTTGCAGGAGGACGGAAAGGCTGAGTCCTTTGCTTGTGAGCTAAAGGAAATGTTTACCTAAATCACTGGACAGGAATGCATCGGCTGAAGAGCAAAATAGATAATTCGAAGGTGAAATACAACTTCTTGGCAGACAGGCGAAAACTAGCCGAGGCAGGCACCGTTAGCTGCACAGGGAGTAGGACAAAGTTCATGGATACAGATGCGAGCTCAAGCTGAAGCTGTCAGAGACAGAGAGCAGGGAAAGGCTTTGAGGACAGAATCGGGCCTACTCGCCTGAACTGTAAAGATGAAGTAACTTAGCCATATAAAGTCGGTGGCCTTTTATACTTAGGAATCGAATATCCAGCCCATTGATGGCGGATCCGACAGAGAACATGTTGACGGTAGACACACATATGTTTGCGTCTTAGAAACTGGAACTGGAGGGAACATACATGTACTTGTAACATGCATATAGAACCGTTGGGGTCCAAGATAGGGGACATAACTGATCAGGAAAATCCACATTTCCACAGAGGTAAGAGGATTTTGAGGGCTCGTTGGTCTAGGGGTATGATTCTCGCTTTGGGTGCGAGAGGTCCCGGGTTCAAATCCCGGACGAGCCCTTTTCTTGGTACTCTTTTCAAGTTGTTTTGAAGTTTGCGTTTCAAAACCAACATCAATTTTTTCTTTGCAGTAGTGGATAATTCTTTGCTAGAGTCTCATGCTTCAGCCCTGCCCAGTCTGAGCTAATACCAAACATCTGGTCTTGCATGGCATGTACGAGCGTTCAGCTAGGGATGTCGGGCAGGTTGCATGAAAGAAATCTAAAGCCAGAGGCCCATGGAATAGCCAGTTCGGAGCAGTTTCATTACAGAAAAATCAACTGTAGGTATCTGTTTCTGTAGTGTAGTGGTTATCACGTTCGCCTCACACGCGAAAGGTCCCCGGTTCGAAACCGGGCAGAAACAGTTGTTATATTGTGTTGGCTACAATGTTGATAGGTGCCGTTTTGCCATGGAATTGTCCAAGCCCTGAAGATTATTTCATGCAATCTCGTTCCAAGAAAGGGAATTCTCTCAAAACTCTAAAGTAATCGGCGTGTGGATGTATCTGTTGGTTCTCAGACCTTGCTTTCAAAAGAGCCCTGCAATCGGTTCACTGCTCACCTAGAACAAGCATTAACATGGAGAATTGTTGGCACCAACAGGAATCTTATTTTAGTGGAGTGTTTCTGGCTTTGAGTGCAGAGGCCCTCGGCTCAATTCCAAGATGATCCTTCTCAAGGTGATGATACAAATGCATTGTCACCTTTACGTTTAATGTCAGAATCATTTATTTCCAGTTGGTGGTGTAAGAATGTTTGCAACAGTATGGCGATTTTTCCTAGCCATGCATGAATGAAAGCATATCACTCGCCTTTAGGTGTTTTTCTAATACATTGATATTTGCATCTTCCTTCCTAGCCTGCATGTTTGACTATCTTACAGGCTGCATGTAATAAGTATCACATCAGGGCCCTTCTTCTACTCAATTCACAACTGTTCTATCACGACATAGATAAGAAAGCTGCATCTGCTTTTGTTGTGTAGTGGTAATCAGGTTTACCTGACGTGTGAAAGCCCCATGCTTTGAAAGTACACAGTAACAAAGAAACCGATGACTTTTATAAAAAGGTGTCATGTGCGTCTCTTACTTTGCACAAAAAGTGCCAGAGATGACTTCATTTGCAGTCACTTGAAAAGTAGGGATTCTCCAATAAATGGTAAATGGTTGAAACAAATCTGAAGAAATGCATGACATACCTGTGTGTGTGTGTGTACGCATGTATGTATATATAGGGAGAGAGAGAGCGTCAATATAAACAGACTTTATTTCAATCAAGCTGTCTTTTCTATCCTTCAGGAGCAGAATGTTCTGATCATCAGCGCTCCAGAATGTAGTGTTTTCTTGGCAAGCATCACATATTGTGATGTGTTAGCTAAAAGTTCCATATCCTAGAGACTGATATATTCCTCTGTACTTGTACCTTGGGGATTCATCAAAACCTGGCATCATAAGCAGCTTTCTACTGCCACAGACTGGACAGCGAAACAATTTAAAATATCCCAGAAAAAGAAAATAAGCATGCTTAATCAGAGCTTTCTGGACAGGAAGGACCTTTGAGCAAGTGAGGAATAAGCACTGCTTTTGTTAATTTGCATAGGCAGAATAGAGACTTCTGGGAAAAGGCCGAAATTACAGTCACAGAAAATGGCTGCATCTATAGAGAACGCTAAGAAGTGTTGGCAGCTTTTCCTCTGACCCTGACCACTTTTACAAGCAATCCTATGATAGTCAGCAGGACCCACCCTAAAAAGGAAGGGGCATCCACTTGGACCCTTTCCACCTTTTCTAAATCTCGCCTGATTGAGCACTGATTGAGCAGATAAGCACATGTCATTCTCATTTCAGAAAGGTATTGGTTAGCTTGCTGCTAGCAGCTCAGTTATGTTATGATGTTAGAGGCTATGCAAGGAATGCTTTAGTCCAGCGATATGCAGTTTTTATTGCGCCTTGCCTTCACCAGGAAGATCTTTAGCTTGAATCTGTGGCCTAGGTATTCACCTTGGTATTTCTTTTGGCACAAAGTGAAGGAGTATTTGAGAGAAAATGCACAATGTGTTTCTTATGTTGTTATGAACAACTTGTTACTCTTTCTCATTAAGCTTCAGCCACTGCAGAAATATATAAATAAGGGCTGACTTCCTGTAAGACGTGTCCAAAGCTGGGACGGAATAAAAGGAGACACTTGTAAATGATAGTGCTATCGTTTGAGAAAGGGTAAGTTGAGACTGACTTTCATGCGTATTCACAGACCAAGCATCATAAAGATACCAGCATGATCTTCATTGCGGGCTTAGAGCCGGTATTAGCTTTTGAGAGGTAAGAGGATTTTGAGGGCTCGTTGGTCTAGGGGTATGATTCTCGCTTTGGGTGCGAGAGGTCCCGGGTTCAAATCCCGGACGAGCCCTTTTCTTGGTACTCTTTTCAAGTTGTTTTGAAGTTTGCGTTTCAAAACCAACATCAATTTTTTCTTTGCAGTAGTGGATAATTCTTTGCTAGAGTCTCATGCTTCAGCCCTGCCCAGTCTGAGCTAATACCAAACATCTGGTCTTGCATGGCATGTACGAGCGTTCAGCTAGGGATGTCGGGCAGGTTGCATGAAAGAAATCTAAAGCCAGAGGCCCATGGAATAGCCAGTTCGGAGCAGTTTCATTACAGAAAAATCAACTGTAGGTATCTGTTTCTGTAGTGTAGTGGTTATCAAGTTCGCCTCACACGCGAAAGGTCCCCGGTTCGAAACCGGGCAGAAACAGTTGTTATATTGTGTTGGCTACAATGTTGATAGGTGCCGTTTTGCCATGGAATTGTCCAAGCCCTGAAGATTATTTCATGCAATCTCGTTCCAAGAAAGGGAATTCTCTCAAAACACTAAAGTTATCGGCGTGTGGATGTATCTGTTGGTTCTCAGACCTTGCTTTCAAAAGAGCCCTGCAATCGGTTCACTGCTCACCTAGAACAAGCATTAACATGGAGAATTGTTGGCACCAACAGGAATCTTATTTTAGTGGAGTGTTTCTGGCTTTGAGTGCAGAGGCCCTCGGCTCAATTCCAAGATGATCCTTCTCAAGGTGATGATACAAATGCATTGTCACCTTTACGTTTAATGTCAGAATCATTTATTTCCAGTTGGTGGTGTAAGAATGTTTGCAACAGTATGGCGATTTTTCCTAGCCATGCATGAATGAAAGCATATCACTCGCCTTTAGGTGTTTTTCTAATACATTGATATTTGCATCTTCCTTCCTAGCCTGCATGTTTGACTATCTTACAGGCTGCATGTAATAAGTATCACATCAGGGCCCTTCTTCTACTCAATTCACAACTGTTCTATCACGACATAGATAAGAAAGCTGCATCTGCTTTTGTTGTGTAGTGGTAATCAGGTTTACCTGACGTGTGAAAGCCCCATGCTTTGAAAGTACACAGTAACAAAGAAACCGATGACTTTTATAATAAGGTGTCATGTGTGTCTCTTACTTTGCACAAAAAGTGCCAGAGATGACTTCATTTGCAGTCACTTGAAAAGTAGGGATTCTCCAATAAATGGTAAATGGTTGAAACAAATCTGAAGAAATGCATGACATACCTGTGTGTGTGTGTGTATGCATGTATGTATATATAGGGAGAGAGAGAGCGTCAATATAAACAGACTTTATTTCAATCAAGCTGTCTTTTCTATCCTTCAGGAGCAGAATGTTCTGATCATCAGCGCTCCAGAATGTAGTGTTTTCTTGGCAAGCATCACATATTGTGATGTGTTAGCTAAAAGTTCCATATCCTAGAGACTGATATATTCCTCTGTACTTGTACCTTGGGGATTCATCAAAACCGGGCATCATAAGCAGCTTTCTACTGCCACAGACTGGACAGCGAAACAATTTAAAATATCCCAGAAAAAGAAAATAAGCATGCTTAATCAGAGCTTTCTGGACAGGAAGGACATTTGAGCAAGTGAGGAATAAGCACTGCTTTTGTTAATTTGCATAGGCAGAATAGAGACTTCTGGGAAAAGGCCGAAATTACAGTCACAGAAAATGGCTGCATCTATAGAGAACGCTAAGAAGTGTTGGCAGCTTTTCCTCTGACCCTGGCCACTTTTACAAGCCATCCTATGATAGTCAGCAGGACCCACCCTAAAAAGGAAGGGGCATCCACTTGGACCCTTTCCACCTTTTCTAAATCTCGCCTGATCGAGCCTCATTGAGCACTGATTGAGCAGATAAGCACATGTCATTCTCATTTCAGAAAGGTATTGGTTAGCTTGCTGCTAGCAGCTCAGTTATGTTATGATGTTAGAGGCTATGCAAGGAATGCTTTAGTCCAGCGATATGCAGTTTTTATTGCGCCTTGCATTCAGCAGGAAGATCTTTAGCTTGAATCTGTGGCCTAGGTATTCACCTTGGTATTTCTTTTGGCACAAAGTGAAGGAGTATTTAAGAGAAAATGCACAATGTGTTTCTTATGTTGTTATGAACAACTTGTTACTCTTTCTCATTAAGCTTCAGCCACTGAAGAAATATATAAATAAGGGCTGACTTCCTGTAAGACGTGTCCAAAGCTGGGACGGAATAAAAGGAGACACTTGTAAATGATAGTGCTATCGTTTGAGAAAGGGTAAGTTGAGACTGACTTTCATGCGTATTCACAGACCAAGCATCATAAAGATACCAGCATGATCTTCATTGCGGGCTTAGAGCCGGTATTAGCTTTTGAGAGGTAAGAGGATTTTGAGGGCTCGTTGGTCTAGGGGTATGATTCTCGCTTTGGGTGCGAGAGGTCCCGGGTTCAAATCCCGGACGAGCCCTTTTCTTGGTACTCTTTTCAAGTTGTTTTGAAGTTTGCGTTTCAAAACCAACATCAATTTTTTCTTTGCAGTAGTGGATAATTCTTTGCTAGAGTCTCATGCTTCAGCCCTGCCCAGTCTGAGCTAATACCAAACATCTGGTCTTGCATGGCATGTACGAGCGTTCAGCTAGGGATGTCGGGCAGGTTGCATGAAAGAAATCTAAAGCCAGAGGCCCATGGAATAGCCAGTTCGGAGCAGTTTCATTACAGAAAAATCAACTGTAGGTATCTGTTTCTGTAGTGTAGTGGTTATCACGTTCGCCTCACACGCGAAAGGTCCCCGGTTCGAAACCGGGCAGAAACAGTTGTTATATTGTGTTGGCTACAATGTTGATAGGTGCCGTTTTGCCATGGAATTGTCCAAGCCCTGAAGATTATTTCATGCAATCTCGTTCCAAGAAAGGGAATTCTCTCAAAACTCTAAAGTAATCGGCGTGTGGATGTATCTGTTGGTTCTCAGACCTTGCTTTCAATAGAGCCCTGCAATCGGTTCACTGCTCACCTAGAACAAGCATTAACATGGAGAATTGTTGGCACCAACAGGAATCTTAT
This sequence comes from Triturus cristatus, assembly GCF_964204655.1. Taxonomy (NCBI): domain Eukaryota; kingdom Metazoa; phylum Chordata; class Amphibia; order Caudata; family Salamandridae; genus Triturus; species Triturus cristatus. Next base: position 737,675,662 of record NC_140591.1, on the reverse strand, counting down.
TTTAGTGGAGTGTTTCTGGCTTTGAGTGCAGAGGCCCTCGGCTCAATTCCAAGATGATCCTTCTCAAGGTGATGATACAAATGCATTGTCACCTTTACGTTTAATGTCAGAATCATTTATTTCCAGTTGGTGGTGTAAGAATGTTTGCAACAGTATGGCGATTTTTCCTAGCCATGCATGAATGAAAGCATATCACTCGCCTTTAGGTGTTTTTCTAATACATTGATATTTGCATCTTCCTTCCTAGCCTGCATGTTTGACTATCTTACAGGCTGCATGTAATAAGTATCACATCAGGGCCCTTCTTCTACTCAATTCACAACTGTTCTATCACGACATAGATAAGAAAGCTGCATCTGCTTTTGTTGTGTAGTGGTAATCAGGTTTACCTGACGTGTGAAAGCCCCATGCTTTGAAAGTACACAGTAACAAAGAAACCGATGACTTTTATAAAAAGGTGTCATGTGCGTCTCTTACTTTGCACAAAAAGTGCCAGAGATGACTTCATTTGCAGTCACTTGAAAAGTAGGGATTCTCCAATAAATGGTAAATGGTTGAAACAAATCTGAAGAAATGCATGACATACCTGTGTGTGTGTGTGTACGCATGTATGTATATATAGGGAGAGAGAGAGCGTCAATATAAACAGACTTTATTTCAATCAAGCTGTCTTTTCTATCCTTCAGGAGCAGAATGTTCTGATCATCAGCGCTCCAGAATGTAGTGTTTTCTTGGCAAGCATCACATATTGTGATGTGTTAGCTAAAAGTTCCATATCCTAGAGACTGATATATTCCTCTGTACTTGTACCTTGGGGATTCATCAAAACCTGGCATCATAAGCAGCTTTCTACTGCCACAGACTGGACAGCGAAACAATTTAAAATATCCCAGAAAAAGAAAATAAGCATGCTTAATCAGAGCTTTCTGGACAGGAAGGACCTTTGAGCAAGTGAGGAATAAGCACTGCTTTTGTTAATTTGCATAGGCAGAATAGAGACTTCTGGGAAAAGGCCGAAATTACAGTCACAGAAAATGGCTGCATCTATAGAGAACGCTAAGAAGTGTTGGCAGCTTTTCCTCTGACCCTGACCACTTTTACAAGCAATCCTATGATAGTCAGCAGGACCCACCCTAAAAAGGAAGGGGCATCCACTTGGACCCTTTCCACCTTTTCTAAATCTCGCCTGATTGAGCACTGATTGAGCAGATAAGCACATGTCATTCTCATTTCAGAAAGGTATTGGTTAGCTTGCTGCTAGCAGCTCAGTTATGTTATGATGTTAGAGGCTATGCAAGGAATGCTTTTGTCCAGCGATATGCAGTTTTTATTGCGCCTTGCCTTCACCAGGAAGATCTTTAGCTTGAATCTGTGGCCTAGGTATTCACCTTGGTATTTCTTTTGGCACAAAGTGAAGGAGTATTTGAGAGAAAATGCACAATGTGTTTCTTATGTTGTTATGAACAACTTGTTACTCTTTCTCATTAAGCTTCAGCCACTGCAGAAATATATAAATAAGGGCTGACTTCCTGTAAGACGTGTCCAAAGCTGGGACGGAATAAAAGGAGACACTTGTAAATGATAGTGCTATCGTTTGAGAAAGGGTAAGTTGAGACTGACTTTCATGCGTATTCACAGACCAAGCATCATAAAGATACCAGCATGATCTTCATTGCGGGCTTAGAGCCGGTATTAGCTTTTGAGAGGTAAGAGGATTTTGAGGGCTCGTTGGTCTAGGGGTATGATTCTCGCTTTGTGTGCGAGAGGTCCCGGGTTCAAATCCCGGACGAGCCCTTTTCTTGGTACTCTTTTCAAGTTGTTTTGAAGTTTGCGTTTCAAAACCAACATCAATTTTTTCTTTGCAGTAGTGGATAATTCTTTGCTAGAGTCTCATGCTTCAGCCCTGCCCAGTCTGAGCTAATACCAAACATCTGGTCTTGCATGGCATGTACGAGCGTTCAGCTAGGGATGTCGGGCAGGTTGCATGAAAGAAATCTAAAGCCAGAGGCCCATGGAATAGCCAGTTCGGAGCAGTTTCATTACAGAAAAATCAACTGTAGGTATCTGTTTCTGTAGTGTAGTGGTTATCAAGTTCGCCTCACACGCGAAAGGTCCCCGGTTCGAAACCGGGCAGAAACAGTTGTTATATTGTGTTGGCTACAATGTTGATAGGTGCCGTTTTGCCATGGAATTGTCCAAGCCCTGAAGATTATTTCATGCAATCTCGTTCCAAGAAAGGGAATTCTCTCAAAACACTAAAGTAATCGGCGTGTGGATGTATCTGTTGGTTCTCAGACCTTGCTTTCAAAAGAGCCCTGCAATCGGTTCACTGCTCACCTAGAACAAGCATTAACATGGAGAATTGTTGGCACCAACAGGAATCTTATTTTAGTGGAGTGTTTCTGGCTTTGAGTGCAGAGGCCCTCGGCTCAATTCCAAGATGATCCTTCTCAAGGTGATGATACAAATGCATTGTCACCTTTACGTTTAATGTCAGAATCATTTATTTCCAGTTGGTGGTGTAAGAATGTTTGCAACAGTATGGCGATTTTTCCTAGCCATGCATGAATGAAAGCATATCACTCGCCTTTAGGTGTTTTTCTAATACATTGATATTTGCATCTTCCTTCCTAGCCTGCATGTTTGACTATCTTACAGGCTGCATGTAATAAGTATCACATCAGGGCCCTTCTTCTACTCAATTCACAACTGTTCTATCACGACATAGATAAGAAAGCTGCATCTGCTTTTGTTGTGTAGTGGTAATCAGGTTTACCTGACGTGTGAAAGCCCCATGCTTTGAAAGTACACAGTAACAAAGAAACCGATGACTTTTATAATAAGGTGTCATGTGTGTCTCTTACTTTGCACAAAAAGTGCCAGAGATGACTTCATTTGCAGTCACTTGAAAAGTAGGGATTCTCCAATAAATGGTAAATGGTTGAAACAAATCTGAAGAAATGCATGACATACCTGTGTGTGTGTGTGTATGCATGTATGTATATATAGGGAGAGAGAGAGCGTCAATATAAACAGACTTTATTTCAATCAAGCTGTCTTTTCTATCCTTCAGGAGCAGAATGTTCTGATCATCAGCGCTCCAGAATGTAGTGTTTTCTTGGCAAGCATCACATATTGTGATGTGTTAGCTAAAAGTTCCATATCCTAGAGACTGATATATTCCTCTGTACTTGTACCTTGGGGATTCATCAAAACCGGGCATCATAAGCAGCTTTCTACTGCCACAGACTGGACAGCGAAACAATTTAAAATATCCCAGAAAAAGAAAATAAGCATGCTTAATCAGAGCTTTCTGGACAGGAAGGACATTTGAGCAAGTGAGGAATAAGCACTGCTTTTGTTAATTTGCATAGGCAGAATAGAGACTTCTGGGAAAAGGCCGAAATTACAGTCACAGAAAATGGCTGCATCTATAGAGAACGCTAAGAAGTGTTGGCAGCTTTTCCTCTGACCCTGGCCACTTTTACAAGCAATCCTATGATAGTCAGCAGGACCCACCCTAAAAAGGAAGGGGCATCCACTTGGACCCTTTCCACCTTTTCTAAATCTCGCCTGATCGAGCCTGATTGAGCACTGATTGAGCAGATAAGCACATGTCATTCTCATTTCAGAAAGGTATTGGTTAGCTTGCTGCTAGCAGCTCAGTTATGTTATGATGTTAGAGGCTATGCAAGGAATGCTTTAGTCCAGCGATATGCAGTTTTTATTGCGCCTTGCATTCAGCAGGAAGATCTTTAGCTTGAATCTGTGGCCTAGGTATTCACCTTGGTATTTCTTTTGGCACAAAGTGAAGGAGTATTTAAGAGAAAATGCACAATGTGTTTCTTATGTTGTTATGAACAACTTGTTACTCTTTCTCATTAAGCTTCAGCCACTGAAGAAATATATAAATAAGGGCTGACTTCCTGTAAGACGTGTCCAAAGCTGGGACGGAATAAAAGGAGACACTTGTAAATGATAGTGCTATCGTTTGAGAAAGGGTAAGTTGAGACTGACTTTCATGCGTATTCACAGACCAAGCATCATAAAGATACCAGCATGATCTTCATTGCGGGCTTAGAGCCGGTATTAGCTTTTGAGAGGTAAGAGGATTTTGAGGGCTCGTTGGTCTAGGGGTATGATTCTCGCTTTGGGTGCGAGAGGTCCCGGGTTCAAATCCCGGACGAGCCCTTTTCTTGGTACTCTTTTCAAGTTGTTTTGAAGTTTGCGTTTCAAAACCAACATCAATTTTTTCTTTGCAGTAGTGGATAATTCTTTGCTAGAGTCTCATGCTTCAGCCCTGCCCAGTCTGAGCTAATACCAAACATCTGGTCTTGCATGGCATGTACGAGCGTTCAGCTAGGGATGTCGGGCAGGTTGCATGAAAGAAATCTAAAGCCAGAGGCCCATGGAATAGCCAGTTCGGAGCAGTTTCATTACAGAAAAATCAACTGTAGGTATCTGTTTCTGTAGTTTAGTGGTTATCACGTTCGCCTCACACGCGAAAGGTCCCCGGTTCGAAACCGGGCAGAAACAGTTGTTATATTGTGTTGGCTACAATGTTGATAGGTGCAGTTTTGCCATGGAATTGTCCAAGCCCTGAAGATTATTTCATGCAATCTCGTTCCAAGAAAGGGAATTCTCTCAAAACACTAAAGTAATCGGCGTGTGGATGTATCTGTTGGTTCTCAGACCTTGCTTTCAAAAGAGCCCTGCAATCGGTTCACTGCTCACCTAGAACAAGCATTAACATGGAGAATTGTTGGCACCAACAGGAATCTTATTTTAGTGGAGTGTTTCTGGCTTTGAGTGCAGAGGCCCTCGGCTCAATTCCAAGATGATCCTTCTCAAGGTGATGATACAAATGCATTGTCACCTTTACGTTTAATGTCAGAATCATTTATTTCCAGTTGGTGGTGTAAGAATGTTTGCAACAGTATGGCGATTTTTCCTAGCCATGCATGAATGAAAGCATATCACTCGCCTTTAGGTGTTTTTCTAATACATTAATATTTGCATCTTCCTTCCTAGCCTGCATGTTTGACTATCTTACAGGCTGCATGTAATAAGTATCACATCAGGGCCCTTCTTCTACTCAATTCACAACTGTTCTATCACGACATAGATAAGAAAGCTGCATCTGCTTTTGTTGTGTAGTGGTAATCAGGTTTACCTGACGTGTGAAAGCCCCATGCTTTGAAAGTACACAGTAACAAAGAAACCGATGACTTTTATAAAAAGGTGTCATGTGCGTCTCTTACTTTGCACAAAAAGTGCCAGAGATGACTTCATTTGCAGTCACTTGAAAAGTAGGGATTCTCCAATAAATGGTAAATGGTTGAAACAAATCTGAAGAAATGCATGACATACCTGTGTGTGTGTGTGTACGCATGTATGTATATATAGGGAGAGAGAGAGCGTCAATATAAACAGACTTTATTTCAATCAAGCTGTCTTTTCTATCCTTCAGGAGCAGAATGTTCTGATCATCAGCGCTCCAGAATGTAGTGTTTTCTTGGCAAGCATCACATATTGTGATGTGTTAGCTAAAAGTTCCATATCCTAGAGACTGATATATTCCTCTGTACTTGTACCTTGGGGATTCATCAAAACCTGGCATCATAAGCAGCTTTCTACTGCCACAGACTGGACAGCGAAACAATTTAAAATATCCCAGAAAAAGAAAATAAGCATGCTTAATCAGAGCTTTCTGGACAGGAAGGACCTTTGAGCAAGTGAGGAATAAGCACTGCTTTTGTTAATTTGCATAGGCAGAATAGAGACTTCTGGGAAAAGGCCGAAATTACAGTCACAGAAAATGGCTGCATCTATAGAGAACGCTAAGAAGTGTTGGCAGCTTTTCCTCTGACCCTGACCACTTTTACAAGCAATCCTATGATAGTCAGCAGGACCCACCCTAAAAAGGAAGGGGCATCCACTTGGACCCTTTCCACCTTTTCTAAATCTCGCCTGATTGAGCACTGATTGAGCAGATAAGCACATGTCATTCTCATTTCAGAAAGGTATTGGTTAGCTTGCTGCTAGCAGCTCAGTTATGTTATGATGTTAGAAGCTATGCAAGGAATGCTTTAGTCCAGCGATATGCAGTTTTTATTGCGCCTTGCCTTCACCAGGAAGATCTTTAGCTTGAATCTGTGGCCTAGGTATTCACCTTGGTATTTCTTTTGGCACAAAGTGAAGGAGTATTTGAGAGAAAATGCACAATGTGTTTCTTATGTTGTTATGAACAACTTGTTACTCTTTCTCATTAAGCTTCAGCCACTGCAGAAATATATAAATAAGGGCTGACTTCCTGTAAGACGTGTCCAAAGCTGGGACGGAATAAAAGGAGACACTTGTAAATGATAGTGCTATCGTTTGAGAAAGGGTAAGTTGAGACTGACTTTCATGCGTATTCACAGACCAAGCATCATAAAGATACCAGCATGATCTTCATTGCGGGCTTAGAGCCGGTATTAGCTTTTGAGAGGTAAGAGGATTTTGAGGGCTCGTTGGTCTAGGGGTATGATTCTCGCTTTGGGTGCGAGAGGTCCCGGGTTCAAATCCCGGACGAGCCCTTTTCTTGGTACTCTTTTCAAGTTGTTTTGAAGTTTGCGTTTCAAAACCAACATCAATTTTTTCTTTGCAGTAGTGGATAATTCTTTGCTAGAGTCTCATGCTTCAGCCCTGCCCAGTCTGAGCTAATACCAAACATCTGGTCTTGCATGGCATGTACGAGCGTTCAGCTAGGGATGTCGGGCAGGTTGCATGAAAGAAATCTAAAGCCAGAGGCCCATGGAATAGCCAGTTCGGAGCAGTTTCATTACAGAAAAATCAACTGTAGGTATCTGTTTCTGTAGTGTAGTGGTTATCACGTTCGCCTCACACGCGAAAGGTCCCCGGTTCGAAACCGGGCAGAAACAGTTGTTATATTGTGTTGGCTACAATGTTGATAGGTGCCGTTTTGCCATGGAATTGTCCAAGCCCTGAAGATTATTTCATGCAATCTCGTTCCAAGAAAGGGAATTCTCTCAAAACACTAAAGTAATCGGCGTGTGGATGTATCTGTTGGTTCTCAGACCTTGCTTTCAAAAGAGCCCTGCAATCGGTTCACTGCTCACCTAGAACAAGCATTAACATGGAGAATTGTTGGCACCAACAGGAATCTTATTTTAGTGGAGTGTTTCTGGCTTTGAGTGCAGAGGCCCTCGGCTCAATTCCAAGATGATCCTTCTCAAGGTGATGATACAAATGCATTGTCACCTTTACGTTTAATGTCAGAATCATTTATTTCCAGTTGGGGGTGTAAGAATGTTTGCAACAGTATGGCGATTTTTCCTAGCCATGCATGAATGAAAGCATATCACTCGCCTTTAGGTGTTTTTCTAATACATTGATATTTGCATCTTCCTTCCTAGCCTGCATGTTTGACTATCTTACAGGCTGCATGTAATAAGTATCACATCAGGGCCCTTCTTCTACTCAATTCACAACTGTTCTATCACGACATAGATAAGAAAGCTGCATCTGCTTTTGTTGTGTAGTGGTAATCAGGTTTACCTGACGTGTGAAAGCCCCATGCTTTGAAAGTACACAGTAACAAAGAAACCGATGACTTTTATAAAAAGGTGTCATGTGCGTCTCTTACTTTGCACAAAAAGTGCCAGAGATGACTTCATTTGCAGTCACTTGAAAAGTAGGGATTCTCCAATAAATGGTAAATGGTTGAAACAAATCTGAAGAAATGCATGACATACCTGTGTGTGTGTGTGTACGCATGTATGTATATATAGGGAGAGAGAGAGCGTCAATATAAACAGACTTTATTTCAATCAAGCTGTCTTTTCTATCCTTCAGGAGCAGAATGTTCTGATCATCAGCGCTCCAGAATGTAGTGTTTTCTTGGCAAGCATCACATATTGTGATGTGTTAGCTAAAAGTTCCATATCCTAGAGACTGATATATTCCTCTGTACTTGTACCTTGGGGATTCATCAAAACCTGGCATCATAAGCAGCTTTCTACTGCCACAGACTGGACAGCGAAACAATTTAAAATATCCCAGAAAAAGAAAATAAGCATGCTTAATCAGAGCTTTCTGGACAGGAAGGACCTTTGAGCAAGTGAGGAATAAGCACTGCTTTTGTTAATTTGCATAGGCAGAATAGAGACTTCTGGGAAAAGGCCGAAATTACAGTCACAGAAAATGGCTGCATCTATAGAGAACGCTAAGAAGTGTTGGCAGCTTTTCCTCTGACCCTGACCACTTTTACAAGCAATCCTATGATAGTCAGCAGGACCCACCCTAAAAAGGAAGGGGCATCCACTTGGACCCTTTCCACCTTTTCTAAATCTCGCCTGATTGAGCACTGATTGAGCAGATAAGCACATGTCATTCTCATTTCAGAAAGGTATTGGTTAGCTTGCTGCTAGCAGCTCAGTTATGTTATGATGTTAGAGGCTATGCAAGGAATGCTTTAGTCCAGCGATATGCAGTTTTTATTGCGCCTTGCATTCAGCAGGAAGATCTTTAGCTTGAATCTGTGGCCTAGGTATTCACCTTGGTATTTCTTTTGGCACAAAGTGAAGGAGTATTTGAGAGAAAATGCACAATGTGTTTCTTATGTTGTTATGAACAACTTGTTACTCTTTCTCATTAAGCTTCAGCCACTGCAGAAATATATAAATAAGGGCTGACTTCCTGTAAGACGTGTCCAAAGCTGGGACGGAATAAAAGGAGACACTTGTAAATGATAGTGCTATCGTTTGAGAAAGGGTAAGTTGAGACTGACTTTCATGCGTTTTCACAGACCAAGCATCATAAAGATACCAGCATGATCTTCATTGCGGGCTTAGAGCCGGTATTAGCTTTTGAGAGGTAAGAGGATTTTGAGGGCTCGTTGGTCTAGGGGTATGATTCTCGCTTTGGGTGCGAGAGGTCCCGGGTTCAAATCCCGGACGAGCCCTTTTCTTGGTACTCTTTTCAAGTTGTTTTGAAGTTTGCGTTTCAAAACCAACATCAATTTTTTCTTTGCAGTAGTGGATAATTCTTTGCTAGAGTCTCATGCTTCAGCCCTGCCCAGTCTGAGCTAATACCAAACATCTGGTCTTGCATGGCATGTACGAGCGTTCAGCTAGGGATGTCGGGCAGGTTGCATGAAAGAAATCTAAAGCCAGAGGCCCATGGAATAGCCAGTTCGGAGCAGTTTCATTACAGAAAAATCAACTGTAGGTATCTGTTTCTGTAGTGTAGTGGTTATCAAGTTCGCCTCACACGCGAAAGGTCCCCGGTTCGAAACCGGGCAGAAACAGTTGTTATATTGTGTTGGCTACAATGTTGATAGGTGCCGTTTTGCCATGGAATTGTCCAAGCCCTGAAGATTATTTCATGCAATCTCGTTCCAAGAAAGGGAATTCTCTCAAAACACTAAAGTAATCGGCGTGTGGATGTATCTGTTGGTTCTCAGACCTTGCTTTCAAAAGAGCCCTGCAATCGGTTCACTGCTCACCTAGAACAAGCATTAACATGGAGAATTGTTGGCACCAACAGGAATCTTATTTTAGTGGAGTGTTTCTGGCTTTGAGTGCAGAGGCCCTCGGCTCAATTCCAAGATGATCCTTCTCAAGGTGATGATACAAATGCATTGTCACCTTTACGTTTAATGTCAGAATCATTTATTTCCAGTTGGTGGTGTAAGAATGTTTGCAACAGTATGGCGATTTTTCCTAGCCATGCATGAATGAAAGCATATCACTCGCCTTTAGGTGTTTTTCTAATACATTGATATTTGCATCTTCCTTCCTAGCCTGCATGTTTGACTATCTTACAGGCTGCATGTAATAAGTATCACATCAGGGCCCTTCTTCTACTCAATTCACAACTGTTCTATCACGACATAGATAAGAAAGCTGCATCTGCTTTTGTTGTGTAGTGGTAATCAGGTTTACCTGACGTGTGAAAGCCCCATGCTTTGAAAGTACACAGTAACAAAGAAACCGATGACTTTTATAATAAGGTGTCATGTGTGTCTCTTACTTTGCACAAAAAGTGCCAGAGATGACTTCATTTGCAGTCACTTGAAAAGTAGGGATTCTCCAATAAATGGTAAATGGTTGAAACAAATCTGAAGAAATGCATGACATACCTGTGTGTGTGTGTGTATGCATGTATGTATATATAGGGAGAGAGAGAGCGTCAATATAAACAGACTTTATTTCAATCAAGCTGTCTTTTCTATCCTTCAGGAGCAGAATGTTCTGATCATCAGCGCTCCAGAATGTAGTGTTTTCTTGGCAAGCATCACATATTGTGATGTGTTAGCTAAAAGTTCCATATCCTAGAGACTGATATATTCCTCTGTACTTGTACCTTGGGGATTCATCAAAACCGGGCATCATAAGCAGCTTTCTACTGCCACAGACTGGACAGCGAAACAATTTAAAATATCCCAGAAAAAGAAAATAAGCATGCTTAATCAGAGCTTTCTGGACAGGAAGGACATTTGAGCAAGTGAGGAATAAGCACTGCTTTTGTTAATTTGCATAGGCAGAATAGAGACTTGTGGGAAAAGGCCGAAATTACAGTCACAGAAAATGGCTGCATCTATAGAGAACGCTAAGAAGTGTTGGCAGCTTTTCCTCTGACCCTGGCCACTTTTACAAGCAATCCTATGATAGTCAGCAGGACCCACGCTAAAAAGGAAGGGGCATCCACTTGGACCCTTTCCACCTTTTCTAAATCTCGCCTGATCGAGCCAATTGAGCACTGATTGAGCAGATAAGCACATGTCATTCTCATTTCAGAAAGGTATTGGTTAGCTTGCTGCTAGCAGCTCAGTTATGTTATGATGTTAGAGGCTATGCAAGGAATGCTTTAGTCCAGCGATATGCAGTTTTTATTGCGCCTTGCATTCAGCAGGAAGATCTTTAGCTTGAATCTGTGGCCTAGGTATTCACCTTGGTATTTCTTTTGGCACAAAGTGAAGGAGTATTTAAGAGAAAATGCACAATGTGTTTCTTATGTTGTTATGAACAACTTGTTACTCTTTCTCATTAAGCTTCAGCCACTGAAGAAATATATAAATAAGGGCTGACTTCCTGTAAGACGTGTCCAAAGCTGGGACGGAATAAAAGGAGACACTTGTAAATGATAGTGCTATCGTTTGAGAAAGGGTAAGTTGAGACTGACTTTCATGCGTATTCACAGACCAAGCATCATAAAGATACCAGCATGATCTTCATTGCGGGCTTAGAGCCGGTATTAGCTTTTGAGAGGTAAGAGGATTTTGAGGGCTCGTTGGTCTAGGGGTATGATTCTCGCTTTGGGTGCGAGAGGTCCCGGGTTCAAATCCCGGACGAGCCCTTTTCTTGGTACTCTTTTCAAGTTGTTTTGAAGTTTGCGTTTCAAAACCAACATCAATTTTTTCTTTGCAGTAGTGGATAATTCTTTGCTAGAGTCTCATGCTTCAGCCCTGCCCAGTCTGAGCTAATACCAAACATCTGGTCTTGCATGGCATGTACGAGCGTTCAGCTAGGGATGTCGGGCAGGTTGCATGAAAGAAATCTAAAGCCAGAGGCCCATGGAATAGCCAGTTCGGAGCAGTTTCATTACAGAAAAATCAACTGTAGGTATCTGTTTCTGTAGTGTAGTGGTTATCACGTTCGCCTCACACGCGAAAGGTCCCCGGTTCGAAACCGGGCAGAAACAGTTGTTATATTGTGTTGGCTACAATGTTGATAGGTGCCGTTTTGCCATGGAATTGTCCAAGCCCTGAAGATTATTTCATGCAATCTCGTTCCAAGAAAGGGAATTCTCTCAAAACACTAAAGTAATCGGCGTGTGGATGTATCTGTTGGTTCTCAGACCTTGCTTTCAAAAGAGCCCTGCAATCGGTTCACTGCTCACCTAGAACAAGCATTAACATGGAGAATTGTTGGCACCAACAGGAATCTTATTTTAGTGGAGTGTTTCTGGCTTTGAGTGCAGAGGCCCTCGGCTCAATTCCAAGATGATCCTTCTCAAGGTGATGATACAAATGCATTGTCACCTTTACGTTTAATGTCAGAATCATTTATTTCCAGTTGGTGGTGTAAGAATGTTTGCAACAGTATGGCGATTTTTCCTAGCCATGCATGAATGAAAGCATATCACTCGCCTTTAGGTGTTTTTCTAATACATTGATATTTGCATCTTCCTTCCTAGCCTGCATGTTTGACTATCTTACAGGCTGCATGTAATAAGTATCACATCAGGGCCCTTCTTCTACTCAATTCACAACTGTTCTATCACGACATAGATAAGAAAGCTGCATCTGCTTTTGTTGTGTAGTGGTAATCAGGTTTACCTGACGTGTGAAAGCCCCATGCTTTGAAAGTACACAGTAACAAAGAAACCGATGACTTTTATAAAAAGGTGTCATGTGCGTCTCTTACTTTGCACAAAAAGTGCCAGAGATGACTTCATTTGCAGTCACTTGAAAAGTAGGGATTCTCCAATAAATGGTAAATGGTTGAAACAAATCTGAAGAAATGCATGACATACCTGTGTGTGTGTGTGTACGCATGTATGTATATATAGGGAGAGAGAGAGCGTCAATATAAACAGACTTTATTTCAATCAAGCTGTCTTTTCTATCCTTCAGGAGCAGAATGTTCTGATCATCAGCGCTCCAGAATGTAGTGTTTTCTTGGCAAGCATCACATATTGTGATGTGTTAGCTAAAAGTTCCATATCCTAGAGACTGATATATTCCTCTGTACTTGTACCTTGGGGATTCATCAAAACCTGGCATCATAAGCAGCTTTCTACTGCCACAGACTGGACAGCGAAACAATTTAAAATATCCCAGAAAAAGAAAATAAGTATGCTTAATCAGAGCTTTCTGGACAGGAAGGACCTTTGAGCAAGTGAGGAATAAGCACTGCTTTTGTTAATTTGCATAGGCAGAATAGAGACTTCTGGGAAAAGGCCGAAATTACAGTCACAGAAAATGGCTGCATCTATAGAGAACGCTAAGAAGTGTTGGCAGCTTTTCCTCTGACCCTGACCACTTTTACAAGCAATCCTATGATAGTCAGCAGGACCCACCCTAAAAAGGAAGGGGCATCCACTTGGACCCTTTCCACCTTTTCTAAATCTCGCCTGATTGAGCACTGATTGAGCAGATAAGCACATGTCATTCTCATTTCAGAAAGGTATTGGTTAGCTTGCTGCTAGCAGCTCAGTTATGTTATGATGTTAGAGGCTATGCAAGGAATGCTTTAGTCCAGCGATATGCAGTTTTTATTGCGCCTTGCATTCAGCAGGAAGATCTTTAGCTTGAATCTGTGGCCTAGGTATTCACCTTGGTATTTCTTTTGGCACAAAGTGAAGGAGTATTTGAGAGAAAATGCACAATGTGTTTCTTATGTTGTTATGAACAACTTGTTACTCTTTCTCATTAAGCTTCAGCCACTGCAGAAATATATAAATAAGGGCTGACTTCCTGTAAGACGTGTCCAAAGCTGGGACGGAATAAAAGGAGACACTTGTAAATGATAGTGCTATCGTTTGAGAAAGGGTAAGTTGAGACTGACTTTCATGCGTTTTCACAGACCAAGCATCATAAAGATACCAGCATGATCTTCATTGCGGGCTTAGAGCCGGTATTAGCTTTTGAGAGGTAAGAGGATTTTGAGGGCTCGTTGGTCTAGGGGTATGATTCTCGCTTTGGGTGCGAGAGGTCCCGGGTTCAAATCCCGGACGAGCCCTTTTCTTGGTACTCTTTTCAAGTTGTTTTGAAGTTTGCGTTTCAAAACCAACATCAATTTTTTCTTTGCAGTAGTGGATAATTCTTTGCTAGAGTCTCATGCTTCAGCCCTGCCCAGTCTGAGCTAATACCAAACATCTGGTCTTGCATGGCATGTACGAGCGTTCAGCTAGGGATGTCGGGCAGGTTGCATGAAAGAAATCTAAAGCCAGAGGCCCATGGAATAGCCAGTTCGGAGCAGTTTCATTACAGAAAAATCAACTGTAGGTATCTGTTTCTGTAGTGTAGTGGTTATCAAGTTCGCCTCACACGCGAAAGGTCCCCGGTTCGAAACCGGGCAGAAACAGTTGTTATATTGTGTTGGCTACAATGTTGATAGGTGCCGTTTTGCCATGGAATTGTCCAAGCCCTGAAGATTATTTCATGCAATCTCGTTCCAAGAAAGGGAATTCTCTCAAAACACTAAAGTAATCGGCGTGTGGATGTATCTGTTGGTTCTCAGACCTTGCTTTCAAAAGAGCCCTGCAATCGGTTCACTGCTCACCTAGAACAAGCATTAACATGGAGAATTGTTGGCACCAACAGGAATCTTATTTTAGTGGAGTGTTTCTGGCTTTGAGTGCAGAGGCCCTCGGCTCAATTCCAAGATGATCCTTCTCAAGGTGATGATACAAATGCATTGTCACCTTTACGTTTAATGTCAGAATCATTTATTTCCAGTTGGTGGTGTAAGAATGTTTGCAACAGTATGGCGATTTTTCCTAGCCATGCATGAATGAAAGCATATCACTCGCCTTTAGGTGTTTTTCTAATACATTGATATTTGCATCTTCCTTCCTAGCCTGCATGTTTGACTATCTTACAGGCTGCATGTAATAAGTATCACATCAGGGCCCTTCTTCTACTCAATTCACAACTGTTCTATCACGACATAGATAAGAAAGCTGCATCTGCTTTTGTTGTGTAGTGGTAATCAGGTTTACCTGACGTGTGAAAGCCCCATGCTTTGAAAGTACACAGTAACAAAGAAACCGATGACTTTTATAAAAAGGTGTCATGTGCGTCTCTTACTTTGCACAAAAAGTGCCAGAGATGACTTCATTTGCAGTCACTTGAAAAGTAGGGATTCTCCAATAAATGGTAAATGGTTGAAACAAATCTGAAGAAATGCATGACATACCTGTGTGTGTGTGTGTACGCATGTATGTATATATAGGGAGAGAGAGAGCGTCAATATAAACAGACTTTATTTCAATCAAGCTGTCTTTTCTATCCTTCAGGAGCAGAATGTTCTGATCATCAGCGCTCCAGAATGTAGTGTTTTCTTGGCAAGCATCACATATTGTGATGTGTTAGCTAAAAGTTCCATATCCTAGAGACTGATATATTCCTCTGTACTTGTACCTTGGGGATTCATCAAAACCTGGCATCATAAGCAGCTTTCTACTGCCACAGACTGGACAGCGAAACAATTTAAAATATCCCAGAAAAAGAAAATAAGCATGCTTAATCAGAGCTTTCTGGACAGGAAGGACCTTTGAGCAAGTGAGGAATAAGCACTGCTTTTGTTAATTTGCATAGGCAGAATAGAGACTTCTGGGAAAAGGCCGAAATTACAGTCACAGAAAATGGCTGCATCTATAGAGAACGCTAAGAAGTGTTGGCAGCTTTTCCTCTGACCCTGACCACTTTTACAAGCAATCCTATGATAGTCAGCAGGACCCACCCTAAAAAGGAAGGGGCATCCACTTGGACCCTTTCCACCTTTTCTAAATCTCGCCTGATTGAGCACTGATTGAGCAGATAAGCACATGTCATTCTCATTTCAGAAAGGTATTGGTTAGCTTGCTGCTAGCAGCTCAGTTATGTTATGATGTTAGAGGCTATGCAAGGAATGCTTTAGTCCAGCGATATGCAGTTTTTATTGCGCCTTGCATTCAGCAGGAAGATCTTTAGCTTGAATCTGTGGCCTAGGTATTCACCTTGGTATTTCTTTTGGCACAAAGTGAAGGAGTATTTGAGAGAAAATGCACAATGTGTTTCTTATGTTGTTATGAACAACTTGTTACTCTTTCTCATTAAGCTTCAGCCACTGCAGAAATATATAAATAAGGGCTGACTTCCTGTAAGACGTGTCCAAAGCTGGGACGGAATAAAAGGAGACACTTGTAAATGATAGTGCTATCGTTTGAGAAAGGGTAAGTTGAGACTGACTTTCATGCGTTTTCACAGACCAAGCATCATAAAGATACCAGCATGATCTTCATTGCGGGCTTAGAGCCGGTATTAGCTTTTGAGAGGTAAGAGGATTTTGAGGGCTCGTTGGTCTAGGGGTATGATTCTCGCTTTGGGTGCGAGAGGTCCCGGGTTCAAATCCCGGACGAGCCCTTTTCTTGGTACTCTTTTCAAGTTGTTTTGAAGTTTGCGTTTCAAAACCAACATCAATTTTTTCTTTGCAGTAGTGGATAATTCTTTGCTAGAGTCTCATGCTTCAGCCCTGCCCAGTCTGAGCTAATACCAAACATCTGGTCTTGCATGGCATGTACGAGCGTTCAGCTAGGGATGTCGGGCAGGTTGCATGAAAGAAATCTAAAGCCAGAGGCCCATGGAATAGCCAGTTCGGAGCAGTTTCATTACAGAAAAATCAACTGTAGGTATCTGTTTCTGTAGTGTAGTGGTTATCAAGTTCGCCTCACACGCGAAAGGTCCCCGGTTCGAAACCGGGCAGAAACAGTTGTTATATTGTGTTGGCTACAATGTTGATAGGTGCCGTTTTGCCATGGAATTGTCCAAGCCCTGAAGATTATTTCATGCAATCTCGTTCCAAGAAAGGGAATTCTCTCAAAACACTAAAGTAATCGGCGTGTGGATGTATCTGTTGGTTCTCAGACCTTGCTTTCAAAAGAGCCCTGCAATCGGTTCACTGCTCACCTAGAACAAGCATTAACATGGAGAATTGTTGGCACCAACAGGAATCTTATTTTAGTGGAGTGTTTCTGGCTTTGAGTGCAGAGGCCCTCGGCTCAATTCCAAGATGATCCTTCTCAAGGTGATGATACAAATGCATTGTCACCTTTACGTTTAATGTCAGAATCATTTATTTCCAGTTGGTGGTGTAAGAATGTTTGCAACAGTATGGCGATTTTTCCTAGCCATGCATGAATGAAAGCATATCACTCGCCTTTAGGTGTTTTTCTAATACATTGATATTTGCATCTTCCTTCCTAGCCTGCATGTTTGACTATCTTACAGGCTGCATGTAATAAGTATCACATCAGGGCCCTTCTTCTACTCAATTCACAACTGTTCTATCACGACATAGATAAGAAAGCTGCATCTGCTTTTGTTGTGTAGTGGTAATCAGGTTTACCTGACGTGTGAAAGCCCCATGCTTTGAAAGTACACAGTAACAAAGAAACCGATGACTTTTATAATAAGGTGTCATGTGTGTCTCTTACTTTGCACAAAAAGTGCCAGAGATGACTTCATTTGCAGTCACTTGAAAAGTAGGGATTCTCCAATAAATGGTAAATGGTTGAAACAAATCTGAAGAAATGCATGACATACCTGTGTGTGTGTGTGTATGCATGTATGTATATATAGGGAGAGAGAGAGCGTCAATATAAACAGACTTTATTTCAATCAAGCTGTCTTTTCTATCCTTCAGGAGCAGAATGTTCTGATCATCAGCGCTCCAGAATGTAGTGTTTTCTTGGCAAGCATCACATATTGTGATGTGTTAGCTAAAAGTTCCATATCCTAGAGACTGATATATTCCTCTGTACTTGTACCTTGGGGATTCATCAAAACCGGGCATCATAAGCAGCTTTCTACTGCCACAGACTGGACAGCGAAACAATTTAAAATATCCCAGAAAAAGAAAATAAGCATGCTTAATCAGAGCTTTCTGGACAGGAAGGACATTTGAGCAAGTGAGGAATAAGCACTGCTTTTGTTAATTTGCATAGGCAGAATAGAGACTTGTGGGAAAAGGCCGAAATTACAGTCACAGAAAATGGCTGCATCTATAGAGAACGCTAAGAAGTGTTGGCAGCTTTTCCTCTGACCCTGGCCACTTTTACAAGCAATCCTATGATAGTCAGCAGGACCCACGCTAAAAAGGAAGGGGCATCCACTTGGACCCTTTCCACCTTTTCTAAATCTCGCCTGATCGAGCCAATTGAGCACTGATTGAGCAGATAAGCACATGTCATTCTCATTTCAGAAAGGTATTGGTTAGCTTGCTGCTAGCAGCTCAGTTATGTTATGATGTTAGAGGCTATGCAAGGAATGCTTTAGTCCAGCGATATGCAGTTTTTATTGCGCCTTGCATTCAGCAGGAAGATCTTTAGCTTGAATCTGTGGCCTAGGTATTCACCTTGGTATTTCTTTTGGCACAAAGTGAAGGAGTATTTAAGAGAAAATGCACAATGTGTTTCTTATGTTGTTATGAACAACTTGTTACTCTTTCTCATTAAGCTTCAGCCACTGAAGAAATATATAAATAAGGGCTGACTTCCTGTAAGACGTGTCCAAAGCTGGGACGGAATAAAAGGAGACACTTGTAAATGATAGTGCTATCGTTTGAGAAAGGGTAAGTTGAGACTGACTTTCATGCGTATTCACAGACCAAGCATCATAAAGATACCAGCATGATCTTCATTGCGGGCTTAGAGCCGGTATTAGCTTTTGAGAGGTAAGAGGATTTTGAGGGCTCGTTGGTCTAGGGGTATGATTCTCGCTTTGGGTGCGAGAGGTCCCGGGTTCAAATCCCGGACGAGCCCTTTTCTTGGTACTCTTTTCAAGTTGTTTTGAAGTTTGCGTTTCAAAACCAACATCAATTTTTTCTTTGCAGTAGTGGATAATTCTTTGCTAGAGTCTCATGCTTCAGCCCTGCCCAGTCTGAGCTAATACCAAACATCTGGTCTTGCATGGCATGTACGAGCGTTCAGCTAGGGATGTCGGGCAGGTTGCATGAAAGAAATCTAAAGCCAGAGGCCCATGGAATAGCCAGTTCGGAGCAGTTTCATTACAGAAAAATCAACTGTAGGTATCTGTTTCTGTAGTGTAGTGGTTATCAAGTTCGCCTCACACGCGAAAGGTCCCCGGTTCGAAACCGGGCAGAAACAGTTGTTATATTGTGTTGGCTACAATGTTGATAGGTGCCGTTTTGCCATGGAATTGTCCAAGCCCTGAAGATTATTTCATGCAATCTCGTTCCAAGAAAGGGAATTCTCTCAAAACACTAAAGTAATCGGCGTGTGGATGTATCTGTTGGTTCTCAGACCTTGCTTTCAAAAGAGCCCTGCAATCGGTTCACTGCTCACCTAGAACAAGCATTAACATGGAGAATTGTTGGCACCAACAGGAATCTTATTTTAGTGGAGTGTTTCTGGCTTTGAGTGCAGAGGCCCTCGGCTCAATTCCAAGATGATCCTTCTCAAGGTGATGATACAAATGCATTGTCACCTTTACGTTTAATGTCAGAATCATTTATTTCCAGTTGGTGGTGTAAGAATGTTTGCAACAGTATGGCGATTTTTCCTAGCCATGCATGAATGAAAGCATATCACTCGCCTTTAGGTGTTTTTCTAATACATTGATATTTGCATCTTCCTTCCTAGCCTGCATGTTTGACTATCTTACAGGCTGCATGTAATAAGTATCACATCAGGGCCCTTCTTCTACTCAATTCACAACTGTTCTATCACGACATAGATAAGAAAGCTGCATCTGCTTTTGTTGTGTAGTGGTAATCAGGTTTACCTGACGTGTGAAAGCCCCATGCTTTGAAAGTACACAGTAACAAAGAAACCGATGACTTTTATAAAAAGGTGTCATGTGCGTCTCTTACTTTGCACAAAAAGTGCCAGAGATGACTTCATTTGCAGTCACTTGAAAAGTAGGGATTCTCCAATAAATGGTAAATGGTTGAAACAAATCTGAAGAAATGCATGACATACCTGTGTGTGTGTGTGTACGCATGTATGTATATATAGGGAGAGAGAGAGCGTCAATATAAACAGACTTTATTTCAATCAAGCTGTCTTTTCTATCCTTCAGGAGCAGAATGTTCTGATCATCAGCGCTCCAGAATGTAGTGTTTTCTTGGCAAGCATCACATATTGTGATGTGTTAGCTAAAAGTTCCATATCCTAGAGACTGATATATTCCTCTGTACTTGTACCTTGGGGATTCATCAAAACCTGGCATCATAAGCAGCTTTCTACTGCCACAGACTGGACAGCGAAACAATTTAAAATATCCCAGAAAAAGAAAATAAGTATGCTTAATCAGAGCTTTCTGGACAGGAAGGACCTTTGAGCAAGTGAGGAATAAGCACTGCTTTTGTTAATTTGCATAGGCAGAATAGAGACTTCTGGGAAAAGGCCGAAATTACAGTCACAGAAAATGGCTGCATCTATAGAGAACGCTAAGAAGTGTTGGCAGCTTTTCCTCTGACCCTGACCACTTTTACAAGCAATCCTATGATAGTCAGCAGGACCCACCCTAAAAAGGAAGGGGCATCCACTTGGACCCTTTCCACCTTTTCTAAATCTCGCCTGATTGAGCACTGATTGAGCAGATAAGCACATGTCATTCTCATTTCAGAAAGGTATTGGTTAGCTTGCTGCTAGCAGCTCAGTTATGTTATGATGTTAGAGGCTATGCAAGGAATGCTTTAGTCCAGCGATATGCAGTTTTTATTGCGCCTTGCATTCAGCAGGAAGATCTTTAGCTTGAATCTGTGGCCTAGGTATTCACCTTGGTATTTCTTTTGGCACAAAGTGAAGGAGTATTTGAGAGAAAATGCACAATGTGTTTCTTATGTTGTTATGAACAACTTGTTACTCTTTCTCATTAAGCTTCAGCCACTGCAGAAATATATAAATAAGGGCTGACTTCCTGTAAGACGTGTCCAAAGCTGGGACGGAATAAAAGGAGACACTTGTAAATGATAGTGCTATCGTTTGAGAAAGGGTAAGTTGAGACTGACTTTCATGCGTTTTCACAGACCAAGCATCATAAAGATACCAGCATGATCTTCATTGCGGGCTTAGAGCCGGTATTAGCTTTTGAGAGGTAAGAGGATTTTGAGGGCTCGTTGGTCTAGGGGTATGATTCTCGCTTTGGGTGCGAGAGGTCCCGGGTTCAAATCCCGGACGAGCCCTTTTCTTGGTACTCTTTTCAAGTTGTTTTGAAGTTTGCGTTTCAAAACCAACATCAATTTTTTCTTTGCAGTAGTGGATAATTCTTTGCTAGAGTCTCATGCTTCAGCCCTGCCCAGTCTGAGCTAATACCAAACATCTGGTCGTGCATGGCATGTACGAGCGTTCAGCTAGGGATGTCGGGCAGGTTGCATGAAAGAAATCTAAAGCCAGAGGCCCATGGAATAGCCAGTTCGGAGCAGTTTCATTACAGAAAAATCAACTGTAGGTATCTGTTTCTGTAGTGTAGTGGTTATCAAGTTCGCCTCACACGCGAAAGGTCCCCGGTTCGAAACCGGGCAGAAACAGTTGTTATATTGTGTTGGCTACAATGTTGATAGGTGCCGTTTTGCCATGGAATTGTCCAAGCCCTGAAGATTATTTCATGCAATCTCGTTCCAAGAAAGGGAATTCTCTCAAAACACTAAAGTAATCGGCGTGTGGATGTATCTGTTGGTTCTCAGACCTTGCTTTCAAAAGAGCCCTGCAATCGGTTCACTGCTCACCTAGAACAAGCATTAACATGGAGAATTGTTGGCACCAACAGGAATCTTATTTTAGTGGAGTGTTTCTGGCTTTGAGTGCAGAGGCCCTCGGCTCAATTCCAAGATGATCCTTCTCAAGGTGATGATACAAATGCATTGTCACCTTTACGTTTAATGTCAGAATCATTTATTTCCAGTTGGTGGTGTAAGAATGTTTGCAACAGTATGGCGATTTTTCCTAGCCATGCATGAATGAAAGCATATCACTCGCCTTTAGGTGTTTTTCTAATACATTGATATTTGCATCTTCCTTCCTAGCCTGCATGTTTGACTATCTTACAGGCTGCATGTAATAAGTATCACATCAGGGCCCTTCTTCTACTCAATTCACAACTGTTCTATCACGACATAGATAAGAAAGCTGCATCTGCTTTTGTTGTGTAGTGGTAATCAGGTTTACCTGACGTGTGAAAGCCCCATGCTTTGAAAGTACACAGTAACAAAGAAACCGATGACTTTTATAATAAGGTGTCATGTGTGTCTCTTACTTTGCACAAAAAGTGCCAGAGATGACTTCATTTGCAGTCACTTGAAAAGTAGGGATTCTCCAATAAATGGTAAATGGTTGAAACAAATCTGAAGAAATGCATGACATACCTGTGTGTGTGTGTGTATGCATGTATGTATATATAGGGAGAGAGAGAGCGTCAATATAAACAGACTTTATTTCAATCAAGCTGTCTTTTCTATCCTTCAGGAGCAGAATGTTCTGATCATCAGCGCTCCAGAATGTAGTGTTTTCTTGGCAAGCATCACATATTGTGATGTGTTAGCTAAAAGTTCCATATCCTAGAGACTGATATATTCCTCTGTACTTGTACCTTGGGGATTCATCAAAACCTGGCATCATAAGCAGCTTTCTACTGCCACAGACTGGACAGCGAAACAATTTAAAATATCCCAGAAAAAGAAAATAAGCATGCTTAATCAGAGCTTTCTGGACAGGAAGGACATTTGAGCAAGTGAGGAATAAGCACTGCTTTTGTTAATTTGCATAGGCAGAATAGAGACTTCTGGGAAAAGGCCGAAATTACAGTCACAGAAAATGGCTGCATCTATAGAGAACGCTAAGAAGTGTTGGCAGCTTTTCCTCTGACCCTGGCCACTTTTACAAGCAATCCTATGATAGTCAGCAGGACCCACCCTAAAAAGGAAGGGGCATCCACTTGGACCCTTTCCACCTTTTCTAAATCTCGCCTGATCGAGCCTGATTGAGCACTGATTGAGCAGATAAGCACATGTCATTCTCATTTCAGAAAGGTATTGGTTAGCTTGCTGCTAGCAGCTCAGTTTTGTTATGATGTTAGAGGCTATGCAAGGAATGCTTTAGTCCAGCGATATGCAGTTTTTATTGCGCCTTGCATTCAGCAGGAAGATCTTTAGCTTGAATCTGTGGCCTAGGTATTCACCTTGGTATTTCTTTTGGCACAAAGTGAAGGAGTATTTAAGAGAAAATGCACAATGTGTTTCTTATGTTGTTATGAACAACTTGTTACTCTTTCTCATTAAGCTTCAGCCACTGAAGAAATATATAAATAAGGGCTGACTTCCTGTAAGACGTGTCCAAAGCTGGGACGGAATAAAAGGAGACACTTGTAAATGATAGTGCTATCGTTTGAGAAAGGGTAAGTTGAGACTGACTTTCATGCGTATTCACAGACCAAGCATCATAAAGATACCAGCATGATCTTCATTGCGGGCTTAGAGCCGGTATTAGCTTTTGAGAGGTAAGAGGATTTTGAGGGCTCGTTGGTCTAGGGGTATGATTCTCGCTTTGGGTGCGAGAGGTCCCGGGTTCAAATCCCGGACGAGCCCTTTTCTTGGTACTCTTTTCAAGTTGTTTTGAAGTTTGCGTTTCAAAACCAACATCAATTTTTTCTTTGCAGTAGTGGATAATTCTTTGCTAGAGTCTCATGCTTCAGCCCTGCCCAGTCTGAGCTAATACCAAACATCTGGTCTTGCATGGCATGTACGAGCGTTCAGCTAGGGATGTCGGGCAGGTTGCATGAAAGAAATCTAAAGCCAGAGGCCCATGGAATAGCCAGTTCGGAGCAGTTTCATTACAGAAAAATCAACTGTAGGTATCTGTTTCTGTAGTGTAGTGGTTATCACGTTCGCCTCACACGCGAAAGGTCCCCGGTTCGAAACCGGGCAGAAACAGTTGTTATATTGTGTTGGCTACAATGTTGATAGGTGCCGTTTTGCCATGGAATTGTCCAAGCCCTGAAGATTATTTCATGCAATCTCGTTCCAAGAAAGGGAATTCTCTCAAAACTCTAAAGTAATCGGCGTGTGGATGTATCTGTTGGTTCTCAGACCTTGCTTTCAAAAGAGCCCTGCAATCGGTTCACTGCTCACCTAGAACAAGCATTAACATGGAGAATTGTTGGCACCAACAGGAATCTTATTTTAGTGGAGTGTTTCTGGCTTTGAGTGCAGAGGCCCTCGGCTCAATTCCAAGATGATCCTTCTCAAGGTGATGATACAAATGCATTGTCACCTTTACGTTTAATGTCAGAATCATTTATTTCCAGTTGGTGGTGTAAGAATGTTTGCAACAGTATGGCGATTTTTCCTAGCCATGCATGAATGAAAGCATATCACTCGCCTTTAGGTGTTTTTCTAATACATTGATATTTGCATCTTCCTTCCTAGCCTGCATGTTTGACTATCTTACAGGCTGCATGTAATAAGTATCACATCAGGGCCCTTCTTCTACTCAATTCACAACTGTTCTATCACGACATAGATAAGAAAGCTGCATCTGCTTTTGTTGTGTAGTGGTAATCAGGTTTACCTGACGTGTGAAAGCCCCATGCTTTGAAAGTACACAGTAACAAAGAAACCGATGACTTTTATAAAAAGGTGTCATGTGCGTCTCTTACTTTGCACAAAAAGTGCCAGAGATGACTTCATTTGCAGTCACTTGAAAAGTAGGGATTCTCCAATAAATGGTAAATGGTTGAAACAAATCTGAAGAAATGCATGACATACCTGTGTGTGTGTGTGTACGCATGTATGTATATATAGGGAGAGAGAGAGCGTCAATATAAACAGACTTTATTTCAATCAAGCTGTCTTTTCTATCCTTCAGGAGCAGAATGTTCTGATCATCAGCGCTCCAGAATGTAGTGTTTTCTTGGCAAGCATCACATATTGTGATGTGTTAGCTAAAAGTTCCATATCCTAGAGACTGATATATTCCTCTGTACTTGTACCTTGGGGATTCATCAAAACCTGGCATCATAAGCAGCTTTCTACTGCCACAGACTGGACAGCGAAACAATTTAAAATATCCCAGAAAAAGAAAATAAGCATGCTTAATCAGAGCTTTCTGGACAGGAAGGACCTTTGAGCAAGTGAGGAATAAGCACTGCTTTTGTTAATTTGCATAGGCAGAATAGAGACTTCTGGGAAAAGGCCGAAATTACAGTCACAGAAAATGGCTGCATCTATAGAGAACGCTAAGAAGTGTTGGCAGCTTTTCCTCTGACCCTGACCACTTTTACAAGCAATCCTATGATAGTCAGCAGGACCCACCCTAAAAAGGAAGGGGCATCCACTTGGACCCTTTCCACCTTTTCTAAATCTCGCCTGATTGAGCACTGATTGAGCAGATAAGCACATGTCATTCTCATTTCAGAAAGGTATCTGTTAGCTTGCTGCTAGCAGCTCAGTTATGTTATGATGTTAGAGGCTATGCAAGGAATGCTTTAGTCCAGCGATATGCAGTTTTTATTGCGCCTTGCCTTCACCAGGAAGATCTTTAGCTTGAATCTGTGGCCTAGGTATTCACCTTGGTATTTCTTTTGGCACAAAGTGAAGGAGTATTTGAGAGAAAATGCACAATGTGTTTCTTATGTTGTTATGAACAACTTGTTACTCTTTCTCATTAAGCTTCAGCCACTGCAGAAATATATAAATAAGGGCTGACTTCCTGTAAGACGTGTCCAAAGCTGGGACGGAATAAAAGGAGACACTTGTAAATGATAGTGCTATCGTTTGAGAAAGGGTAAGTTGAGACTGACTTTCATGCGTATTCACAGACCAATCATCATAAAGATACCAGCATGATCTTCATTGCGGGCTTAGAGCCGGTATTAGCTTTTGAGAGGTAAGAGGATTTTGAGGGCTCGTTGGTCTAGGGGTATGATTCTCGCTTTGGGTGCGAGAGGTCCCGGGTTCAAATCCCGGACGAGCCCTTTTCTTGGTACTCTTTTCAAGTTGTTTTGAAGTTTGCGTTTCAAAACCAACATCAATTTTTTCTTTGCAGTAGTGGATAATTCTTTGCTAGAGTCTCATGCTTCAGCCCTGCCCAGTCTGAGCTAATACCAAACATCTGGTCTTGCATGGCATGTACGAGCGTTCAGCTAGGGATGTCGGGCAGGTTGCATGAAAGAAATCTAAAGCCAGAGGCCCATGGAATAGCCAGTTCGGAGCAGTTTCATTACAGAAAAATCAACTGTAGGTATCTGTTTCTGTAGTGTAGTGGTTATCAAGTTCGCCTCACACGCGAAAGGTCCCCGGTTCGAAACCGGGCAGAAACAGTTGTTATATTGTGTTGGCTACAATGTTGATAGGTGCCGTTTTGCCATGGAATTGTCCAAGCCCTGAAGATTATTTCATGCAATCTCGTTCCAAGAAAGGGAATTCTCTCAAAACACTAAAGTAATCGGCGTGTGGATGTATCTGTTGGTTCTCAGACCTTGCTTTCAAAAGAGCCCTGCAATCGGTTCACTGCTCACCTAGAACAAGCATTAACATGGAGAATTGTTGGCACCAACAGGAATCTTATTTTAGTGGAGTGTTTCTGGCTTTGAGTGCAGAGGCCCTCGGCTCAATTCCAAGATGATCCTTCTCAAGGTGATGATACAAATGCATTGTCACCTTTACGTTTAATGTCAGAATCATTTATTTCCAGTTGGTGGTGTAAGAATGTTTGCAACAGTATGGCGATTTTTCCTAGCCATGCATGAATGAAAGCATATCACTCGCCTTTAGGTGTTTTTCTAATACATTGATATTTGCATCTTCCTTCCTAGCCTGCATGTTTGACTATCTTACAGGCTGCATGTAATAAGTATCACATCAGGGCCCTTCTTCTACTCAATTCACAACTGTTCTATCACGACATAGATAAGAAAGCTGCATCTGCTTTTGTTGTGTAGTGGTAATCAGGTTTACCTGACGTGTGAAAGCCCCATGCTTTGAAAGTACACAGTAACAAAGAAACCGATGACTTTTATAATAAGGTGTCATGTGTGTCTCTTACTTTGCACAAAAAGTGCCAGAGATGACTTCATTTGCAGTCACTTGAAAAGTAGGGATTCTCCAATAAATGGTAAATGGTTGAAACAAATCTGAAGAAATGCATGACATACCTGTGTGTGTGTGTGTATGCATGTATGTATATATAGGGAGAGAGAGAGCGTCAATATAAACAGACTTTATTTCAATCAAGCTGTCTTTTCTATCCTTCAGGAGCAGAATGTTCTGATCATCAGCGCTCCAGAATGTAGTGTTTTCTTGGCAAGCATCACATATTGTGATGTGTTAGCTAAAAGTTCCATATCCTAGAGACTGATATATTCCTCTGTACTTGTACCTTGGGGATTCATCAAAACCGGGCATCATAAGCAGCTTTCTACTGCCACAGACTGGACAGCGAAACAATTTAAAATATCCCAGAAAAAGAAAATAAGCATGCTTAATCAGAGCTTTCTGGACAGGAAGGACATTTGAGCAAGTGAGGAATAAGCACTGCTTTTGTTAATTTGCATAGGCAGAATAGAGACTTCTGGGAAAAGGCCGAAATTACAGTCACAGAAAATGGCTGCATCTATAGAGAACGCTAAGAAGTGTTGGCAGCTTTTCCTCTGACCCTGGCCACTTTTACAAGCAATCCTATGATAGTCAGCAGGACCCACCCTAAAAAGGAAGGGGCATCCACTTGGACCCTTTCCACCTTTTCTAAATCTCGCCTGATTGAGCACTGATTGAGCAGATAAGCACATGTCATTCTCATTTCAGAAAGGTATTGGTTAGCTTGCTGCTAGCAGCTCAGTTATGTTATGATGTTAGAGGCTATGCAAGGAATGCTTTAGTCCAGCGATATGCAGTTTTTATTGCGCCTTGCATTCAGCAGGAAGATCTTTAGCTTGAATCTGTGGCCTAGGTATTCACCTTGGTATTTCTTTTGGCACAAAGTGAAGGAGTATTTAAGAGAAAATGCACAATGTGTTTCTTATGTTGTTATGAACAACTTGTTACTCTTTCTCATTAAGCTTCAGCCACTGAAGAAATATATAAATAAGGGCTGACTTCCTGTAAGACGTGTCCAAAGCTGGGACGGAATAAAAGGAGACACTTGTAAATGATAGTGCTATCGTTTGAGAAAGGGTAAGTTGAGACTGACTTTCATGCGTATTCACAGACCAAGCATCATAAAGATACCAGCATGATCTTCATTGCGGGCTTAGAGCCGGTATTAGCTTTTGAGAGGTAAGAGGGTTTTGAGGG
Source organism: Triturus cristatus (assembly GCF_964204655.1). NCBI lineage: Eukaryota > Metazoa > Chordata > Amphibia > Caudata > Salamandridae > Triturus > Triturus cristatus. The sequence continues at coordinate 737,647,643 of NC_140591.1, read as the reverse complement.
CTCGTTGGTCTAGGGGTATGATTCTCGCTTTGGGTGCGAGAGGTCCCGGGTTCAAATCCCGGACGAGCCCTTTTCTTGGTACTCTTTTCAAGTTGTTTTGAAGTTTGCGTTTCAAAACCAACATCAATTTTTTCTTTGCAGTAGTGGATAATTCTTTGCTAGAGTCTCATGCTTCAGCCCTGCCCAGTCTGAGCTAATACCAAACATCTGGTCTTGCATGGCATGTACGAGCGTTCAGCTAGGGATGTCGGGCAGGTTGCATGAAAGAAATCTAAAGCCAGAGGCCCATGGAATAGCCAGTTCGGAGCAGTTTCATTACAGAAAAATCAACTGTAGGTATCTGTTTCTGTAGTGTAGTGGTTATCACGTTCGCCTCACACGCGAAAGGTCCCCGGTTCGAAACCGGGCAGAAACAGTTGTTATATTGTGTTGGCTACAATGTTGATAGGTGCCGTTTTGCCATGGAATTGTCCAAGCCCTGAAGATTATTTCATGCAATCTCGTTCCAAGAAAGGGAATTCTCTCAAAACTCTAAAGTAATCGGCTTGTGGATGTATCTGTTGGTTCTCAGACCTTGCTTTCAAAAGAGCCCTGCAATCGGTTCACTGCTCACCTAGAACAAGCATTAACATGGAGAATTGTTGGCACCAACAGGAATCTTATTTTAGTGGAGTGTTTCTGGCTTTGAGTGCAGAGGCCCTCGGCTCAATTCCAAGATGATCCTTCTCAAGGTGATGATACAAATGCATTGTCACCTTTACGTTTAATGTCAGAATCATTTATTTCCAGTTGGTGGTGTAAGAATGTTTGCAACAGTATGGCGATTTTTCCTAGCCATGCATGAATGAAAGCATATCACTCGCCTTTAGGTGTTTTTCTAATACATTGATATTTGCATCTTCCTTCCTAGCCTGCATGTTTGACTATCTTACAGGCTGCATGTAATAAGTATCACATCAGGGCCCTTCTTCTACTCAATTCACAACTGTTCTATCACGACATAGATAAGAAAGCTGCATCTGCTTTTGTTGTGTAGTGGTAATCAGGTTTACCTGACGTGTGAAAGCCCCATGCTTTGAAAGTACACAGTAACAAAGAAACCGATGACTTTTATAAAAAGGTGTCATGTGCGTCTCTTACTTTGCACAAAAAGTGCCAGAGATGACTTCATTTGCAGTCACTTGAAAAGTAGGGATTCTCCAATAAATGGTAAATGGTTGAAACAAATCTGAAGAAATGCATGACATACCTGTGTGTGTGTGTGTACGCATGTATGTATATATAGGGAGAGAGAGAGCGTCAATATAAACAGACTTTATTTCAATCAAGCTGTCTTTTCTATCCTTCAGGAGCAGAATGTTCTGATCATCAGCGCTCCAGAATGTAGTGTTTTCTTGGCAAGCATCACATATTGTGATGTGTTAGCTAAAAGTTCCATATCCTAGAGACTGATATATTCCTCTGTACTTGTACCTTGGGGATTCATCAAAACCTGGCATCATAAGCAGCTTTCTACTGCCACAGACTGGACAGCGAAACAATTTAAAATATCCCAGAAAAAGAAAATAAGCATGCTTAATCAGAGCTTTCTGGACAGGAAGGACCTTTGAGCAAGTGAGGAATAAGCACTGCTTTTGTTAATTTGCATAGGCAGAATAGAGACTTCTGGGAAAAGGCCGAAATTACAGTCACAGAAAATGGCTGCATCTATAGAGAACGCTAAGAAGTGTTGGCAGCTTTTCCTCTGACCCTGACCACTTTTACAAGCAATCCTATGATAGTCAGCAGGACCCACCCTAAAAAGGAAGGGGCATCCACTTGGACCCTTTCCACCTTTTCTAAATCTCGCCTGATTGAGCACTGATTGAGCAGATAAGCACATGTCATTCTCATTTCAGAAAGGTATTGGTTAGCTTGCTGCTAGCAGCTCAGTTATGTTATGATGTTAGAGGCTATGCAAGGAATGCTTTAGTCCAGCGATATGCAGTTTTTATTGCGCCTTGCCTTCACCAGGAAGATCTTTAGCTTGAATCTGTGGCCTAGGTATTCACCTTGGTATTTCTTTTGGCACAAAGTGAAGGAGTATTTGAGAGAAAATGCACAATGTGTTTCTTATGTTGTTATGAACAACTTGTTACTCTTTCTCATTAAGCTTCAGCCACTGCAGAAATATATAAATAAGGGCTGACTTCCTGTAAGACGTGTCCAAAGCTGGGACGGAATAAAAGGAGACACTTGTAAATGATAGTGCTATCGTTTGAGAAAGGGTAAGTTGAGACTGACTTTCATGCGTATTCACAGACCAAGCATCATAAAGATACCAGCATGATCTTCATTGCGGGCTTAGAGCCGGTATTAGCTTTTGAGAGGTAAGAGGATTTTGAGGGCTCGTTGGTCTAGGGGTATGATTCTCGCTTTGGGTGCGAGAGGTCCCGGGTTCAAATCCCGGACGAGCCCTTTTCTTGGTACTCTTTTCAAGTTGTTTTGAAGTTTGCGTTTCAAAACCAACATCAATTTTTTCTTTGCAGTAGTGGATAATTCTTTGCTAGAGTCTCATGCTTCAGCCCTGCCCAGTCTGAGCTAATACCAAACATCTGGTCTTGCATGGCATGTACGAGCGTTCAGCTAGGGATGTCGGGCAGGTTGCATGAAAGAAATCTAAAGCCAGAGGCCCATGGAATAGCCAGTTCGGAGCAGTTTCATTACAGAAAAATCAACTGTAGGTATCTGTTTCTGTAGTGTAGTGGTTATCAAGTTCGCCTCACACGCGAAAGGTCCCCGGTTCGAAACCGGGCAGAAACAGTTGTTATATTGTGTTGGCTACAATGTTGATAGGTGCCGTTTTGCCATGGAATTGTCCAAGCCCTGAAGATTATTTCATGCAATCTCGTTCCAAGAAAGGGAATTCTCTCAAAACACTAAAGTAATCGGCGTGTGGATGTATCTGTTGGTTCTCAGACCTTGCTTTCAAAAGAGCCCTGCAATCGGTTCACTGCTCACCTAGAACAAGCATTAACATGGAGAATTGTTGGCACCAACAGCAATCTTATTTTAGTGGAGTGTTTCTGGCTTTGAGTGCAGAGGCCCTCGGCTCAATTCCAAGATGATCCTTCTCAAGGTGATGATACAAATGCATTGTCACCTTTACGTTTAATGTCAGAATCATTTATTTCCAGTTGGTGGTGTAAGAATGTTTGCAACAGTATGGCGATTTTTCCTAGCCATGCATGAATGAAAGCATATCACTCGCCTTTAGGTGTTTTTCTAATACATTGATATTTGCATCTTCCTTCCTAGCCTGCATGTTTGACTATCTTACAGGCTGCATGTAATAAGTATCACATCAGGGCCCTTCTTCTACTCAATTCACAACTGTTCTATCACGACATAGATAAGAAAGCTGCATCTGCTTTTGTTGTGTAGTGGTAATCAGGTTTACCTGACGTGTGAAAGCCCCATGCTTTGAAAGTACACAGTAACAAAGAAACCGATGACTTTTATAATAAGGTGTCATGTGTGTCTCTTACTTTGCACAAAAAGTGCCAGAGATGACTTCATTTGCAGTCACTTGAAAAGTAGGGATTCTCCAATAAATGGTAAATGGTTGAAACAAATCTGAAGAAATGCATGACATACCTGTGTGTGTGTGTGTATGCATGTATGTATATATAGGGAGAGAGAGAGCGTCAATATAAACAGACTTTATTTCAATCAAGCTGTCTTTTCTATCCTTCAGGAGCAGAATGTTCTGATCATCAGCGCTCCAGAATGTAGTGTTTTCTTGGCAAGCATCACATATTGTGATGTGTTAGCTAAAAGTTCCATATCCTAGAGACTGATATATTCCTCTGTACTTGTACCTTGGGGATTCATCAAAACCGGGCATCATAAGCAGCTTTCTACTGCCACAGACTGGACAGCGAAACAATTTAAAATATCCCAGAAAAAGAAAATAAGCATGCTTAATCAGAGCTTTCTGGACAGGAAGGACATTTGAGCAAGTGAGGAATAAGCACTGCTTTTGTTAATTTGCATAGGCAGAATAGAGACTTCTGGGAAAAGGCCGAAATTACAGTCACAGAAAATGGCTGCATCTATAGAGAACGCTAAGAAGTGTTGGCAGCTTTTCCTCTGACCCTGGCCACTTTTACAAGCAATCCTATGATAGTCAGCAGGACCCACCCTAAAAAGGAAGGGGCATCCACTTGGACCCTTTCCACCTTTTCTAAATCTCGCCTGATCGAGCCTGATTGAGCACTGATTGAGCAGATAAGCACATGTCATTCTCATTTCAGAAAGGTATTGGTTAGCTTGCTGCTAGCAGCTCAGTTTTGTTATGATGTTAGAGGCTATGCAAGGAATGCTTTAGTCCAGCGATATGCAGTTTTTATTGCGCCTTGCATTCAGCAGGAAGATCTTTAGCTTGAATCTGTGGCCTAGGTATTCACCTTGGTATTTCTTTTGGCACAAAGTGAAGGAGTATTTAAGAGAAAATGCACAATGTGTTTCTTATGTTGTTATGAACAACTTGTTACTCTTTCTCATTAAGCTTCAGCCACTGAAGAAATATATAAATAAGGGCTGACTTCCTGTAAGACGTGTCCAAAGCTGGGACGGAATAAAAGGAGACACTTGTAAATGATAGTGCTATCGTTTGAGAAAGGGTAAGTTGAGACTGACTTTCATGCGTATTCACAGACCAAGCATCATAAAGATACCAGCATGATCTTCATTGCGGGCTTAGAGCCGGTATTAGCTTTTGAGAGGTAAGAGGATTTTGAGGGCTCGTTGGTCTAGGGGTATGATTCTCGCTTTGGGTGCGAGAGGTCCCGGGTTCAAATCCCGGACGAGCCCTTTTCTTGGTACTCTTTTCAAGTTGTTTTGAAGTTTGCGTTTCAAAACCAACATCAATTTTTTCTTTGCAGTAGTGGATAATTCTTTGCTAGAGTCTCATGCTTCAGCCCTGCCCAGTCTGAGCTAATACCAAACATCTGGTCTTGCATGGCATGTACGAGCGTTCAGCTAGGGATGTCGGGCAGGTTGCATGAAAGAAATCTAAAGCCAGAGGCCCATGGAATAGCCAGTTCGGAGCAGTTTCATTACAGAAAAATCAACTGTAGGTATCTGTTTCTGTAGTGTAGTGGTTATCACGTTCGCCTCACACGCGAAAGGTCCCCGGTTCGAAACCGGGCAGAAACAGTTGTTATATTGTGTTGGCTACAATGTTGATAGGTGCCGTTTTGCCATGGAATTGTCCAAGCCCTGAAGATTATTTCATGCAATCTCGTTCCAAGAAAGGGAATTCTCTCAAAACTCTAAAGTAATCGGCGTGTGGATGTATCTGTTGGTTCTCAGACCTTGCTTTCAAAAGAGCCCTGCAATCGGTTCACTGCTCACCTAGAACAAGCATTAACATGGAGAATTGTTGGCACCAACAGGAATCTTATTTTAGTGGAGTGTTTCTGGCTTTGAGTGCAGAGGCCCTCGGCTCAATTCCAAGATGATCCTTCTCAAGGTGATGATACAAATGCATTGTCACCTTTACGTTTAATGTCAGAATCATTTATTTCCAGTTGGTGGTGTAAGAATGTTTGCAACAGTATGGCGATTTTTCCTAGCCATGCATGAATGAAAGCATATCACTCGCCTTTAGGTGTTTTTCTAATACATTGATATTTGCATCTTCCTTCCTAGCCTGCATGTTTGACTATCTTACAGGCTGCATGTAATAAGTATCACATCAGGGCCCTTCTTCTACTCAATTCACAACTGTTCTATCACGACATAGATAAGAAAGCTGCATCTGCTTTTGTTGTGTAGTGGTAATCAGGTTTACCTGACGTGTGAAAGCCCCATGCTTTGAAAGTACACAGTAACAAAGAAACCGATGACTTTTATAAAAAGGTGTCATGTGCGTCTCTTACTTTGCACAAAAAGTGCCAGAGATGACTTCATTTGCAGTCACTTGAAAAGTAGGGATTCTCCAATAAATGGTAAATGGTTGAAACAAATCTGAAGAAATGCATGACATACCTGTGTGTGTGTGTGTACGCATGTATGTATATATAGGGAGAGAGAGAGCGTCAATATAAACAGACTTTATTTCAATCAAGCTGTCTTTTCTATCCTTCAGGAGCAGAATGTTCTGATCATCAGCGCTCCAGAATGTAGTGTTTTCTTGGCAAGCATCACATATTGTGATGTGTTAGCTAAAAGTTCCATATCCTAGAGACTGATATATTCCTCTGTACTTGTACCTTGGGGATTCATCAAAACCTGGCATCATAAGCAGCTTTCTACTGCCACAGACTGGACAGCGAAACAATTTAAAATATCCCAGAAAAAGAAAATAAGCATGCTTAATCAGAGCTTTCTGGACAGGAAGGACCTTTGAGCAAGTGAGGAATAAGCACTGCTTTTGTTAATTTGCATAGGCAGAATAGAGACTTCTGGGAAAAGGCCGAAATTACAGTCACAGAAAATGGCTGCATCTATAGAGAACGCTAAGAAGTGTTGGCAGCTTTTCCTCTGACCCTGACCACTTTTACAAGCAATCCTATGATAGTCAGCAGGACCCACCCTAAAAAGGAAGGGGCATCCACTTGGACCCTTTCCACCTTTTCTAAATCTCGCCTGATTGAGCACTGATTGAGCAGATAAGCACATGTCATTCTCATTTCAGAAAGGTATTGGTTAGCTTGCTGCTAGCAGCTCAGTTATGTTATGATGTTAGAGGCTATGCAAGGAATGCTTTAGTCCAGCGATATGCAGTTTTTATTGCGCCTTGCCTTCACCAGGAAGATCTTTAGCTTGAATCTGTGGCCTAGGTATTCACCTTGGTATTTCTTTTGGCACAAAGTGAAGGAGTATTTGAGAGAAAATGCACAATGTGTTTCTTATGTTGTTATGAACAACTTGTTACTCTTTCTCATTAAGCTTCAGCCACTGCAGAAATATATAAATAAGGGCTGACTTCCTGTAAGACGTGTCCAAAGCTGGGACGGAATAAAAGGAGACACTTGTAAATGATAGTGCTATCGTTTGAGAAAGGGTAAGTTGAGACTGACTTTCATGCGTATTCACAGACCAATCATCATAAAGATACCAGCATGATCTTCATTGCGGGCTTAGAGCCGGTATTAGCTTTTGAGAGGTAAGAGGATTTTGAGGGCTCGTTGGTCTAGGGGTATGATTCTCGCTTTGGGTGCGAGAGGTCCCGGGTTCAAATCCCGGACGAGCCCTTTTCTTGGTACTCTTTTCAAGTTGTTTTGAAGTTTGCGTTTCAAAACCAACATCAATTTTTTCTTTGCAGTAGTGGATAATTCTTTGCTAGAGTCTCATGCTTCAGCCCTGCCCAGTCTGAGCTAATACCAAACATCTGGTCTTGCATGGCATGTACGAGCGTTCAGCTAGGGATGTCGGGCAGGTTGCATGAAAGAAATCTAAAGCCAGAGGCCCATGGAATAGCCAGTTCGGAGCAGTTTCATTACAGAAAAATCAACTGTAGGTATCTGTTTCTGTAGTGTAGTGGTTATCAAGTTCGCCTCACACGCGAAAGGTCCCCGGTTCGAAACCGGGCAGAAACAGTTGTTATATTGTGTTGGCTACAATGTTGATAGGTGCCGTTTTGCCATGGAATTGTCCAAGCCCTGAAGATTATTTCATGCAATCTCGTTCCAAGAAAGGGAATTCTCTCAAAACACTAAAGTAATCGGCGTGTGGATGTATCTGTTGGTTCTCAGACCTTGCTTTCAAAAGAGCCCTGCAATCGGTTCACTGCTCACCTAGAACAAGCATTAACATGGAGAATTGTTGGCACCAACAGGAATCTTATTTTAGTGGAGTGTTTCTGGCTTTGAGTGCAGAGGCCCTCGGCTCAATTCCAAGATGATCCTTCTCAAGGTGATGATACAAATGCATTGTCACCTTTACGTTTAATGTCAGAATCATTTATTTCCAGTTGGTGGTGTAAGAATGTTTGCAACAGTATGGCGATTTTTCCTAGCCATGCATGAATGAAAGCATATCACTCGCCTTTAGGTGTTTTTCTAATACATTGATATTTGCATCTTCCTTCCTAGCCTGCATGTTTGACTATCTTACAGGCTGCATGTAATAAGTATCACATCAGGGCCCTTCTTCTACTCAATTCACAACTGTTCTATCACGACATAGATAAGAAAGCTGCATCTGCTTTTGTTGTGTAGTGGTAATCAGGTTTACCTGACGTGTGAAAGCCCCATGCTTTGAAAGTACACAGTAACAAAGAAACCGATGACTTTTATAATAAGGTGTCATGTGTGTCTCTTACTTTGCACAAAAAGTGCCAGAGATGACTTCATTTGCAGTCACTTGAAAAGTAGGGATTCTCCAATAAATGGTAAATGGTTGAAACAAATCTGAAGAAATGCATGACATACCTGTGTGTGTGTGTGTATGCATGTATGTATATATAGGGAGAGAGAGAGCGTCAATATAAACAGACTTTATTTCAATCAAGCTGTCTTTTCTATCCTTCAGGAGCAGAATGTTCTGATCATCAGCGCTCCAGAATGTAGTGTTTTCTTGGCAAGCATCACATATTGTGATGTGTTAGCTAAAAGTTCCATATCCTAGAGACTGATATATTCCTCTGTACTTGTACCTTGGGGATTCATCAAAACCGGGCATCATAAGCAGCTTTCTACTGCCACAGACTGGACAGCGAAACAATTTAAAATATCCCAGAAAAAGAAAATAAGCATGCTTAATCAGAGCTTTCTGGACAGGAAGGACATTTGAGCAAGTGAGGAATAAGCACTGCTTTTGTTAATTTGCATAGGCAGAATAGAGACTTCTGGGAAAAGGCCGAAATTACAGTCACAGAAAATGGCTGCATCTATAGAGAACGCTAAGAAGTGTTGGCAGCTTTTCCTCTGACCCTAGCCACTTTTACAAGCAATCCTATGATAGTCAGCAGGACCCACCCTAAAAAGGAAGGGGCATCCACTTGGACCCTTTCCACCTTTTCTAAATCTCGCCTGATTGAGCACTGATTGAGCAGATAAGCACATGTCATTCTCATTTCAGAAAGGTATTGGTTAGCTTGCTGCTAGCAGCTCAGTTATGTTATGATGTTAGAGGCTATGCAAGGAATGCTTTAGTCCAGCGATATGCAGTTTTTATTGCGCCTTGCATTCAGCAGGAAGATCTTTAGCTTGAATCTGTGGCCTAGGTATTCACCTTGGTATTTCTTTTGGCACAAAGTGAAGGAGTATTTAAGAGAAAATGCACAATGTGTTTCTTATGTTGTTATGAACAACTTGTTACTCTTTCTCATTAAGCTTCAGCCACTGAAGAAATATATAAATAAGGGCTGACTTCCTGTAAGACGTGTCCAAAGCTGGGACGGAATAAAAGGAGACACTTGTAAATGATAGTGCTATCGTTTGAGAAAGGGTAAGTTGAGACTGACTTTCATGCGTATTCACAGACCAAGCATCATAAAGATACCAGCATGATCTTCATTGCGGGCTTAGAGCCGGTATTAGCTTTTGAGAGGTAAGAGGATTTTGAGGGCTCGTTGGTCTAGGGGTATGATTCTCGCTTTGGGTGCGAGAGGTCCCGGGTTCAAATCCCGGACGAGCCCTTTTCTTGGTACTCTTTTCAAGTTGTTTTGAAGTTTGCGTTTCAAAACCAACATCAATTTTTTCTTTGCAGTAGTGGATAATTCTTTGCTAGAGTCTCATGCTTCAGCCCTGCCCAGTCTGAGCTAATACCAAACATCTGGTCTTGCATGGCATGTACGAGCGTTCAGCTAGGGATGTCGGGCAGGTTGCATGAAAGAAATCTAAAGCCAGAGGCCCATGGAATAGCCAGTTCGGAGCAGTTTCATTACAGAAAAATCAACTGTAGGTATCTGTTTCTGTAGTGTAGTGGTTATCACGTTCGCCTCACACGCGAAAGGTCCCCGGTTCGAAACCGGGCAGAAACAGTTGTTATATTGTGTTGGCTACAATGTTGATAGGTGCCGTTTTGCCATGGAATTGTCCAAGCCCTGAAGATTATTTCATGCAATCTCGTTCCAAGAAAGGGAATTCTCTCAAAACTCTAAAGTAATCGGCTTGTGGATGTATCTGTTGGTTCTCAGACCTTGCTTTCAAAAGAGCCCTGCAATCGGTTCACTGCTCACCTAGAACAAGCATTAACATGGAGAATTGTTGGCACCAACAGGAATCTTATTTTAGTGGAGTGTTTCTGGCTTTGAGTGCAGAGGCCCTCGGCTCAATTCCAAGATGATCCTTCTCAAGGTGATGATACAAATGCATTGTCACCTTTACGTTTAATGTCAGAATCATTTATTTCCAGTTGGTGGTGTAAGAATGTTTGCAACAGTATGGCGATTTTTCCTAGCCATGCATGAATGAAAGCATATCACTCGCCTTTAGGTGTTTTTCTAATACATTGATATTTGCATCTTCCTTCCTAGCCTGCATGTTTGACTATCTTACAGGCTGCATGTAATAAGTATCACATCAGGGCCCTTCTTCTACTCAATTCACAACTGTTCTATCACGACATAGATAAGAAAGCTGCATCTGCTTTTGTTGTGTAGTGGTAATCAGGTTTACCTGACGTGTGAAAGCCCCATGCTTTGAAAGTACACAGTAACAAAGAAACCGATGACTTTTATAAAAAGGTGTCATGTGCGTCTCTTACTTTGCACAAAAAGTGCCAGAGATGACTTCATTTGCAGTCACTTGAAAAGTAGGGATTCTCCAATAAATGGTAAATGGTTGAAACAAATCTGAAGAAATGCATGACATACCTGTGTGTGTGTGTGTACGCATGTATGTATATATAGGGAGAGAGAGAGCGTCAATATAAACAGACTTTATTTCAATCAAGCTGTCTTTTCTATCCTTCAGGAGCAGAATGTTCTGATCATCAGCGCTCCAGAATGTAGTGTTTTCTTGGCAAGCATCACATATTGTGATGTGTTAGCTAAAAGTTCCATATCCTAGAGACTGATATATTCCTCTGTACTTGTACCTTGGGGATTCATCAAAACCTGGCATCATAAGCAGCTTTCTACTGCCACAGACTGGACAGCGAAACAATTTAAAATATCCCAGAAAAAGAAAATAAGCATGCTTAATCAGAGCTTTCTGGACAGGAAGGACCTTTGAGCAAGTGAGGAATAAGCACTGCTTTTGTTAATTTGCATAGGCAGAATAGAGACTTCTGGGAAAAGGCCGAAATTACAGTCACAGAAAATGGCTGCATCTATAGAGAACGCTAAGAAGTGTTGGCAGCTTTTCCTCTGACCCTGACCACTTTTACAAGCAATCCTATGATAGTCAGCAGGACCCACCCTAAAAAGGAAGGGGCATCCACTTGGACCCTTTCCACCTTTTCTAAATCTCGCCTGATTGAGCACTGATTGAGCAGATAAGCACATGTCATTCTCATTTCAGAAAGGTATTGGTTAGCTTGCTGCTAGCAGCTCAGTTATGTTATGATGTTAGAGGCTATGCAAGGAATGCTTTAGTCCAGCGATATGCAGTTTTTATTGCGCCTTGCCTTCACCAGGAAGATCTTTAGCTTGAATCTGTGGCCTAGGTATTCACCTTGGTATTTCTTTTGGCACAAAGTGAAGGAGTATTTGAGAGAAAATGCACAATGTGTTTCTTATGTTGTTATGAACAACTTGTTACTCTTTCTCATTAAGCTTCAGCCACTGCAGAAATATATAAATAAGGGCTGACTTCCTGTAAGACGTGTCCAAAGCTGGGACGGAATAAAAGGAGACACTTGTAAATGATAGTGCTATCGTTTGAGAAAGGGTAAGTTGAGACTGACTTTCATGCGTATTCACAGACCAAGCATCATAAAGATACCAGCATGATCTTCATTGCGGGCTTAGAGCCGGTATTAGCTTTTGAGAGGTAAGAGGATTTTGAGGGCTCGTTGGTCTAGGGGTATGATTCTCGCTTTGGGTGCGAGAGGTCCCGGGTTCAAATCCCGGACGAGCCCTTTTCTTGGTACTCTTTTCAAGTTGTTTTGAAGTTTGCGTTTCAAAACCAACATCAATTTTTTCTTTGCAGTAGTGGATAATTCTTTGCTAGAGTCTCATGCTTCAGCCCTGCCCAGTCTGAGCTAATACCAAACATCTGGTCTTGCATGGCATGTACGAGCGTTCAGCTAGGGATGTCGGGCAGGTTGCATGAAAGAAATCTAAAGCCAGAGGCCCATGGAATAGCCAGTTCGGAGCAGTTTCATTACAGAAAAATCAACTGTAGGTATCTGTTTCTGTAGTGTAGTGGTTATCAAGTTCGCCTCACACGCGAAAGGTCCCCGGTTCGAAACCGGGCAGAAACAGTTGTTATATTGTGTTGGCTACAATGTTGATAGGTGCCGTTTTGCCATGGAATTGTCCAAGCCCTGAAGATTATTTCATGCAATCTCGTTCCAAGAAAGGGAATTCTCTCAAAACACTAAAGTAATCGGCGTGTGGATGTATCTGTTGGTTCTCAGACCTTGCTTTCAAAAGAGCCCTGCAATCGGTTCACTGCTCACCTAGAACAAGCATTAACATGGAGAATTGTTGGCACCAACAGCAATCTTATTTTAGTGGAGTGTTTCTGGCTTTGAGTGCAGAGGCCCTCGGCTCAATTCCAAGATGATCCTTCTCAAGGTGATGATACAAATGCATTGTCACCTTTACGTTTAATGTCAGAATCATTTATTTCCAGTTGGTGGTGTAAGAATGTTTGCAACAGTATGGCGATTTTTCCTAGCCATGCATGAATGAAAGCATATCACTCGCCTTTAGGTGTTTTTCTAATACATTGATATTTGCATCTTCCTTCCTAGCCTGCATGTTTGACTATCTTACAGGCTGCATGTAATAAGTATCACATCAGGGCCCTTCTTCTACTCAATTCACAACTGTTCTATCACGACATAGATAAGAAAGCTGCATCTGCTTTTGTTGTGTAGTGGTAATCAGGTTTACCTGACGTGTGAAAGCCCCATGCTTTGAAAGTACACAGTAACAAAGAAACCGATGACTTTTATAATAAGGTGTCATGTGTGTCTCTTACTTTGCACAAAAAGTGCCAGAGATGACTTCATTTGCAGTCACTTGAAAAGTAGGGATTCTCCAATAAATGGTAAATGGTTGAAACAAATCTGAAGAAATGCATGACATACCTGTGTGTGTGTGTGTATGCATGTATGTATATATAGGGAGAGAGAGAGCGTCAATATAAACAGACTTTATTTCAATCAAGCTGTCTTTTCTATCCTTCAGGAGCAGAATGTTCTGATCATCAGCGCTCCAGAATGTAGTGTTTTCTTGGCAAGCATCACATATTGTGATGTGTTAGCTAAAAGTTCCATATCCTAGAGACTGATATATTCCTCTGTACTTGTACCTTGGGGATTCATCAAAACCGGGCATCATAAGCAGCTTTCTACTGCCACAGACTGGACAGCGAAACAATTTAAAATATCCCAGAAAAAGAAAATAAGCATGCTTAATCAGAGCTTTCTGGACAGGAAGGACATTTGAGCAAGTGAGGAATAAGCACTGCTTTTGTTAATTTGCATAGGCAGAATAGAGACTTCTGGGAAAAGGCCGAAATTACAGTCACAGAAAATGGCTGCATCTATAGAGAACGCTAAGAAGTGTTGGCAGCTTTTCCTCTGACCCTGGCCACTTTTACAAGCAATCCTATGATAGTCAGCAGGACCCACCCTAAAAAGGAAGGGGCATCCACTTGGACCCTTTCCACCTTTTCTAAATCTCGCCTGATCGAGCCTGATTGAGCAGATAAGCACATGTCATTCTCATTTCAGAAAGGTATTGGTTAGCTTGCTGCTAGCAGCTCAGTTATGTTATGATGTTAGAGGCTATGCAAGGAATGCTTTAGTCCAGCGATATGCAGTTTTTATTGCGCCTTGCATTCAGCAGGAAGATCTTTAGCTTGAATCTGTGGCCTAGGTATTCACCTTGGTATTTCTTTTGGCACAAAGTGAAGGAGTATTTAAGAGAAAATGCACAATGTGTTTCTTATGTTGTTATGAACAACTTGTTACTCTTTCTCATTAAGCTTCAGCCACTGAAGAAATATATAAATAAGGGCTGACTTCCTGTAAGACGTGTCCAAAGCTGGGACGGAATAAAAGGAGACACTTGTAAATGATAGTGCTATCGTTTGAGAAAGGGTAAGTTGAGACTGACTTTCATGCGTATTCACAGACCAAGCATCATAAAGATACCAGCATGATCTTCATTGCGGGCTTAGAGCCGGTATTAGCTTTTGAGATGTAAGAGGATTTTGAGGGCTCGTTGGTCTAGGGGTATGATTCTCGCTTTGGGTGCGAGAGGTCCCGGGTTCAAATCCCGGACGAGCCCTTTTCTTGGTACTCTTTTCAAGTTGTTTTGAAGTTTGCGTTTCAAAACCAACATCAATTTTTTCTTTGCAGTAGTGGATAATTCTTTGCTAGAGTCTCATGCTTCAGCCCTGCCCAGTCTGAGCTAATACCAAACATCTGGTCTTGCATGGCATGTACGAGCGTTCAGCTAGGGATGTCGGGCAGGTTGCATGAAAGAAATCTAAAGCCAGAGGCCCATGGAATAGCCAGTTCGGAGCAGTTTCATTACAGAAAAATCAACTGTAGGTATCTGTTTCTGTAGTGTAGTGGTTATCACGTTCGCCTCACACGCGAAAGGTCCCCGGTTCGAAACCGGGCAGAAACAGTTGTTATATTGTGTTGGCTACAATGTTGATAGGTGCCGTTTTGCCATGGAATTGTCCAAGCCCTGAAGATTATTTCATGCAATCTCGTTCCAAGAAAGGGAATTCTCTCAAAACACTAAAGTAATCGGCGTGTGGATGTATCTGTTGGTTCTCAGACCTTGCTTTCAAAAGAGCCCTGCAATCGGTTCACTGCTCACCTAGAACAAGCATTAACATGGAGAATTGTTGGCACCAACAGGAATCTTATTTTAGTGGAGTGTTTCTGGCTTTGAGTGCAGAGGCCCTCGGCTCAATTCCAAGATGATCCTTCTCAAGGTGATGATACAAATGCATTGTCACCTTTACGTTTAATGTCAGAATCATTTATTTCCAGTTGGTGGTGTAAGAATGTTTGCAACAGTATGGCGATTTTTCCTAGCCATGCATGAATGAAAGCATATCACTCGCCTTTAGGTGTTTTTCTAATACATTGATATTTGCATCTTCCTTCCTAGCCTGCATGTTTGACTATCTTACAGGCTGCATGTAATAAGTATCACATCAGGGCCCTTCTTCTACTCAATTCACAACTGTTCTATCACGACATAGATAAGAAAGCTGCATCTGCTTTTGTTGTGTAGTGGTAATCAGGTTTACCTGACGTGTGAAAGCCCCATGCTTTGAAAGTACACAGTAACAAAGAAACCGATGACTTTTATAAAAAGGTGTCATGTGCGTCTCTTACTTTGCACAAAAAGTGCCAGAGATGACTTCATTTGCAGTCACTTGAAAAGTAGGGATTCTCCAATAAATGGTAAATGGTTGAAACAAATCTGAAGAAATGCATGACATACCTGTGTGTGTGTGTGTACGCATGTATGTATATATAGGGAGAGAGAGAGCGTCAATATAAACAGACTTTATTTCAATCAAGCTGTCTTTTCTATCCTTCAGGAGCAGAATGTTCTGATCATCAGCGCTCCAGAATGTAGTGTTTTCTTGGCAAGCATCACATATTGTGATGTGTTAGCTAAAAGTTCCATATCCTAGAGACTGATATATTCCTCTGTACTTGTACCTTGGGGATTCATCAAAACCTGGCATCATAAGCAGCTTTCTACTGCCACAGACTGGACAGCGAAACAATTTAAAATATCCCAGAAAAAGAAAATAAGCATGCTTAATCAGAGCTTTCTGGACAGGAAGGACCTTTGAGCAAGTGAGGAATAAGCACTGCTTTTGTTAATTTGCATAGGCAGAATAGAGACTTCTGGGAAAAGGCCGAAATTACAGTCACAGAAAATGGCTGCATCTATAGAGAACGCTAAGAAGTGTTGGCAGCTTTTCCTCTGACCCTGACCACTTTTACAAGCAATCCTATGATAGTCAGCAGGACCCACCCTAAAAAGGAAGGGGCATCCACTTGGACCCTTTCCACCTTTTCTAAATCTCGCCTGATTGAGCACTGATTGAGCAGATAAGCACATGTCA
Source organism: Triturus cristatus (assembly GCF_964204655.1). NCBI lineage: Eukaryota > Metazoa > Chordata > Amphibia > Caudata > Salamandridae > Triturus > Triturus cristatus. The sequence goes on along the minus strand of NC_140591.1, from coordinate 737,631,426 downwards.
TTCTCATTTCAGAAAGGTATTGGTTAGCTTGCTGCTAGCAGCTCAGTTATGTTATGATGTTAGAGGCTATGCAAGGAATGCTTTAGTCCAGCGATATGCAGTTTTTATTGCGCCTTGCCTTCACCAGGAAGATCTTTAGCTTGAATCTGTGGCCTAGGTATTCACCTTGGTATTTCTTTTGGCACAAAGTGAAGGAGTATTTGAGAGAAAATGCACAATGTGTTTCTTATGTTGTTATGAACAACTTGTTACTCTTTCTCATTAAGCTTCAGCCACTGCAGAAATATATAAATAAGGGCTGACTTCCTGTAAGACGTGTCCAAAGCTGGGACGGAATAAAAGGAGACACTTGTAAATGATAGTGCTATCGTTTGAGAAAGGGTAAGTTGAGACTGACTTTCATGCGTATTCACAGACCAAGCATCATAAAGATACCAGCATGATCTTCATTGCGGGCTTAGAGCCGGTATTAGCTTTTGAGAGGTAAGAGGATTTTGAGGGCTCGTTGGTCTAGGGGTATGATTCTCGCTTTGGGTGCGAGAGGTCCCGGGTTCAAATCCCGGACGAGCCCTTTTCTTGGTACTCTTTTCAAGTTGTTTTGAAGTTTGCGTTTCAAAACCAACATCAATTTTTTCTTTGCAGTAGTGGATAATTCTTTGCTAGAGTCTCATGCTTCAGCCCTGCCCAGTCTGAGCTAATACCAAACATCTGGTCTTGCATGGCATGTACGAGCGTTCAGCTAGGGATGTCGGGCAGGTTGCATGAAAGAAATCTAAAGCCAGAGGCCCATGGAATAGCCAGTTCGGAGCAGTTTCATTACAGAAAAATCAACTGTAGGTATCTGTTTCTGTAGTGTAGTGGTTATCAAGTTCGCCTCACACGCGAAAGGTCCCCGGTTCGAAACCGGGCAGAAACAGTTGTTATATTGTGTTGGCTACAATGTTGATAGGTGCCGTTTTGCCATGGAATTGTCCAAGCCCTGAAGATTATTTCATGCAATCTCGTTCCAAGAAAGGGAATTCTCTCAAAACACTAAAGTAATCGGCGTGTGGATGTATCTGTTGGTTCTCAGACCTTGCTTTCAAAAGAGCCCTGCAATCGGTTCACTGCTCACCTAGAACAAGCATTAACATGGAGAATTGTTGGCACCAACAGGAATCTTATTTTAGTGGAGTGTTTCTGGCTTTGAGTGCAGAGGCCCTCGGCTCAATTCCAAGATGATCCTTCTCAAGGTGATGATACAAATGCATTGTCACCTTTACGTTTAATGTCAGAATCATTTATTTCCAGTTGGTGGTGTAAGAATGTTTGCAACAGTATGGCGATTTTTCCTAGCCATGCATGAATGAAAGCATATCACTCGCCTTTAGGTGTTTTTCTAATACATTGATATTTGCATCTTCCTTCCTAGCCTGCATGTTTGACTATCTTACAGGCTGCATGTAATAAGTATCACATCAGGGCCCTTCTTCTACTCAATTCACAACTGTTCTATCACGACATAGATAAGAAAGCTGCATCTGCTTTTGTTGTGTAGTGGTAATCAGGTTTACCTGACGTGTGAAAGCCCCATGCTTTGAAAGTACACAGTAACAAAGAAACCGATGACTTTTATAATAAGGTGTCATGTGTGTCTCTTACTTTGCACAAAAAGTGCCAGAGATGACTTCATTTGCAGTCACTTGAAAAGTAGGGATTCTCCAATAAATGGTAAATGGTTGAAACAAATCTGAAGAAATGCATGACATACCTGTGTGTGTGTGTGTATGCATGTATGTATATATAGGGAGAGAGAGAGCGTCAATATAAACAGACTTTATTTCAATCAAGCTGTCTTTTCTATCCTTCAGGAGCAGAATGTTCTGATCATCAGCGCTCCAGAATGTAGTGTTTTCTTGGCAAGCATCACATATTGTGATGTGTTAGCTAAAAGTTCCATATCCTAGAGACTGATATATTCCTCTGTACTTGTACCTTGGGGATTCATCAAAACCTGGCATCATAAGCAGCTTTCTACTGCCACAGACTGGACAGCGAAACAATTTAAAATATCCCAGAAAAAGAAAATAAGCATGCTTAATCAGAGCTTTCTGGACAGGAAGGACATTTGAGCAAGTGAGGAATAAGCACTGCTTTTGTTAATTTGCATAGGCAGAATAGAGACTTCTGGGAAAAGGCCGAAATTACAGTCACAGAAAATGGCTGCATCTATAGAGAACGCTAAGAAGTGTTGGCAGCTTTTCCTCTGACCCTGGCCACTTTTACAAGCAATCCTATGATAGTCAGCAGGACCCACCCTAAAAAGGAAGGGGCATCCACTTGGACCCTTTCCACCTTTTCTAAATCTCGCCTGATCGAGCCTGATTGAGCAGATAAGCACATGTCATTCTCATTTCAGAAAGGTATTGGTTAGCTTGCTGCTAGCAGCTCAGTTATGTTATGATGTTAGAGGCTATGCAAGGAATGCTTTAGTCCAGCGATATGCAGTTTTTATTGCGCCTTGCATTCAGCAGGAAGATCTTTAGCTTGAATCTGTGGCCTAGGTATTCACCTTGGTATTTCTTTTGGCACAAAGTGAAGGAGTATTTAAGAGAAAATGCACAATGTGTTTCTTATGTTGTTATGAACAACTTGTTACTCTTTCTCATTAAGCTTCAGCCACTGAAGAAATATATAAATAAGGGCTGACTTCCTGTAAGACGTGTCCAAAGCTGGGACGGAATAAAAGGAGACACTTGTAAATGATAGTGCTATCGTTTGAGAAAGGGTAAGTTGAGACTGACTTTCATGCGTATTCACAGACCAAGCATCATAAAGATACCAGCATGATCTTCATTGCGGGCTTAGAGCCGGTATTAGCTTTTGAGAGGTAAGAGGATTTTGAGGGCTCGTTGGTCTAGGGGTATGATTCTCGCTTTGGGTGCGAGAGGTCCCGGGTTCAAATCCCGGACGAGCCCTTTTCTTGGTACTCTTTTCAAGTTGTTTTGAAGTTTGCGTTTCAAAACCAACATCAATTTTTTCTTTGCAGTAGTGGATAATTCTTTGCTAGAGTCTCATGCTTCAGCCCTGCCCAGTCTGAGCTAATACCAAACATCTGGTCTTGCATGGCATGTACGAGCGTTCAGCTAGGGATGTCGGGCAGGTTGCATGAAAGAAATCTAAAGCCAGAGGCCCATGGAATAGCCAGTTCGGAGCAGTTTCATTACAGAAAAATCAACTGTAGGTATCTGTTTCTGTAGTGTAGTGGTTATTACGTTCGCCTCACACGCGAAAGGTCCCCGGTTCGAAACCGGGCAGAAACAGTTGTTATATTGTGTTGGCTACAATGTTGATAGGTGCCGTTTTGCCATGGAATTGTCCAAGCCCTGAAGATTATTTCATGCAATCTCGTTCCAAGAAAGGGAATTCTCTCAAAACACTAAAGTAATCGGCGTGTGGATGTATCTGTTGGTTCTCAGACCTTGCTTTCAAAAGAGCCCTGCAATCGGTTCACTGCTCACCTAGAACAAGCATTAACATGGAGAATTGTTGGCACCAACAGGAATCTTATTTTAGTGGAGTGTTTCTGGCTTTGAGTGCAGAGGCCCTCGGCTCAATTCCAAGATGATCCTTCTCAAGGTGATGATACAAATGCATTGTCACCTTTACGTTTAATGTCAGAATCATTTATTTCCAGTTGGTGGTGTAAGAATGTTTGCAACAGTATGGCGATTTTTCCTAGCCATGCATGAATGAAAGCATATCACTCGCCTTTAGGTGTTTTTCTAATACATTGATATTTGCATCTTCCTTCCTAGCCTGCATGTTTGACTATCTTACAGGCTGCATGTAATAAGTATCACATCAGGGCCCTTCTTCTACTCAATTCACAACTGTTCTATCACGACATAGATAAGAAAGCTGCATCTGCTTTTGTTGTGTAGTGGTAATCAGGTTTACCTGACGTGTGAAAGCCCCATGCTTTGAAAGTACACAGTAACAAAGAAACCGATGACTTTTATAAAAAGGTGTCATGTGCGTCTCTTACTTTGCACAAAAAGTGCCAGAGATGACTTCATTTGCAGTCACTTGAAAAGTAGGGATTCTCCAATAAATGGTAAATGGTTGAAACAAATCTGAAGAAATGCATGACATACCTGTGTGTGTGTGTGTACGCATGTATGTATATATAGGGAGAGAGAGAGCGTCAATATAAACAGACTTTATTTCAATCAAGCTGTCTTTTCTATCCTTCAGGAGCAGAATGTTCTGATCATCAGCGCTCCAGAATGTAGTGTTTTCTTGGCAAGCATCACATATTGTGATGTGTTAGCTAAAAGTTCCATATCCTAGAGACTGATATATTCCTCTGTACTTGTACCTTGGGGATTCATCAAAACCTGGCATCATAAGCAGCTTTCTACTGCCACAGACTGGACAGCGAAACAATTTAAAATATCCCAGAAAAAGAAAATAAGCATGCTTAATCAGAGCTTTCTGGACAGGAAGGACCTTTGAGCAAGTGAGGAATAAGCACTGCTTTTGTTAATTTGCATAGGCAGAATAGAGACTTCTGGGAAAAGGCCGAAATTACAGTCACAGAAAATGGCTGCATCTATAGAGAACGCTAAGAAGTGTTGGCAGCTTTTCCTCTGACCCTGACCACTTTTACAAGCAATCCTATGATAGTCAGCAGGACCCACCCTAAAAAGGAAGGGGCATCCACTTGGACCCTTTCCACCTTTTCTAAATCTCGCCTGATTGAGCACTGATTGAGCAGATAAGCACATGTCATTCTCATTTCAGAAAGGTATTGGTTAGCTTGCTGCTAGCAGCTCAGTTATGTTATGATGTTAGAGGCTATGCAAGGAATGCTTTAGTCCAGCGATATGCAGTTTTTATTGCGCCTTGCATTCAGCAGGAAGATCTTTAGCTTGAATCTGTGGCCTAGGTATTCACCTTGGTATTTCTTTTGGCACAAAGTGAAGGAGTATTTAAGAGAAAATGCACAATGTGTTTCTTATGTTGTTATGAACAACTTGTTACTCTTTCTCATTAAGCTTCAGCCACTGCAGAAATATATAAATAAGGGCTGACTTCCTGTAAGACGTGTCCAAAGCTGGGACGGAATAAAAGGAGACACTTGTAAATGATAGTGCTATCGTTTGAGAAAGGGTAAGTTGAGACTGACTTTCATGCGTTTTCACAGACCAAGCATCATAAAGATACCAGCATGATCTTCATTGCGGGCTTAGAGCCGGTATTAGCTTTTGAGAGGTAAGAGGATTTTGAGGGCTCGTTGGTCTAGGGGTATGATTCTCGCTTTGGGTGCGAGAGGTCCCGGGTTCAAATCCCGGACGAGCCCTTTTCTTGGTACTCTTTTCAAGTTGTTTTGAAGTTTGCGTTTCAAAACCAACATCAATTTTTTCTTTGCAGTAGTGGATAATTCTTTGCTAGAGTCTCATGCTTCAGCCCTGCCCAGTCTGAGCTAATACCAAACATCTGGTCTTGCATGGCATGTACGAGCGTTCAGCTAGGGATGTCGGGCAGGTTGCATGAAAGAAATCTAAAGCCAGAGGCCCATGGAATAGCCAGTTCGGAGCAGTTTCATTACAGAAAAATCAACTGTAGGTATCTGTTTCTGTAGTGTAGTGGTTATCAAGTTCGCCTCACACGCGAAAGGTCCCCGGTTCGAAACCGGGCAGAAACAGTTGTTATATTGTGTTGGCTACAATGTTGATAGGTGCCGTTTTGCCATGGAATTGTCCAAGCCCTGAAGATTATTTCATGCAATCTCGTTCCAAGAAAGGGAATTCTCTCAAAACACTAAAGTAATCGGCGTGTGGATGTATCTGTTGGTTCTCAGACCTTGCTTTCAAAAGAGCCCTGCAATCGGTTCACTGCTCACCTAGAACAAGCATTAACATGGAGAATTGTTGGCACCAACAGGAATGTTATTTTAGTGGAGTGTTTCTGGCTTTGAGTGCAGAGGCCCTCGGCTCAATTCCAAGATGATCCTTCTCAAGGTGATGATACAAATGCATTGTCACCTTTACGTTTAATGTCAGAATCATTTATTTCCAGTTGGTGGTGTAAGAATGTTTGCAACAGTATGGCGATTTTTCCTAGCCATGCATGAATGAAAGCATATCACTCGCCTTTAGGTGTTTTTCTAATACATTGATATTTGCATCTTCCTTCCTAGCCTGCATGTTTGACTATCTTACAGGCTGCATGTAATAAGTATCACATCAGGGCCCTTCTTCTACTCAATTCACAACTGTTCTATCACGACATAGATAAGAAAGCTGCATCTGCTTTTGTTGTGTAGTGGTAATCAGGTTTACCTGACGTGTGAAAGCCCCATGCTTTGAAAGTACACAGTAACAAAGAAACCGATGACTTTTATAATAAGGTGTCATGTGTGTCTCTTACTTTGCACAAAAAGTGCCAGAGATGACTTCATTTGCAGTCACTTGAAAAGTAGGGATTCTCCAATAAATGGTAAATGGTTGAAACAAATCTGAAGAAATGCATGACATACCTGTGTGTGTGTGTGTATGCATGTATGTATATATAGGGAGAGAGAGAGCGTCAATATAAACAGACTTTATTTCAATCAAGCTGTCTTTTCTATCCTTCAGGAGCAGAATGTTCTGATCATCAGCGCTCCAGAATGTAGTGTTTTCTTGGCAAGCATCACATATTGTGATGTGTTAGCTAAAAGTTCCATATCCTAGAGACTGATATATTCCTCTGTACTTGTACCTTGGGGATTCATCAAAACCTGGCATCATAAGCAGCTTTCTACTGCCACAGACTGGACAGCGAAACAATTTAAAATATCCCAGAAAAAGAAAATAAGCATGCTTAATCAGAGCTTTCTGGACAGGAAGGACCTTTGAGCAAGTGAGGAATAAGCACTGCTTTTGTTAATTTGCATAGGCAGAATAGAGACTTCTGGGAAAAGGCCGAAATTACAGTCACAGAAAATGGCTGCATCTATAGAGAACGCTAAGAAGTGTTGGCAGCTTTTCCTCTGACCCTGACCACTTTTACAAGCAATCCTATGATAGTCAGCAGGACCCACCCTAAAAAGGAAGGGGCATCCACTTGGACCCTTTCCACCTTTTCTAAATCTCGCCTGATTGAGCACTGATTGAGCAGATAAGCACATGTCATTCTCATTTCAGAAAGGTATTGGTTAGCTTGCTGCTAGCAGCTCAGTTATGTTATGATGTTAGAGGCTATGCAAGGAATGCTTTAGTCCAGCGATATGCAGTTTTTATTGCGCCTTGCCTTCACCAGGAAGATCTTTAGCTTGAATCTGTGGCCTAGGTATTCACCTTGGTATTTCTTTTGGCACAAAGTGAAGGAGTATTTGAGAGAAAATGCACAATGTGTTTCTTATGTTGTTATGAACAACTTGTTACTCTTTCTCATTAAGCTTCAGCCACTGCAGAAATATATAAATAAGGGCTGACTTCCTGTAAGACGTGTCCAAAGCTGGGACGGAATAAAAGGAGACACTTGTAAATGATAGTGCTATCGTTTGAGAAAGGGTAAGTTGAGACTGACTTTCATGCGTATTCACAGACCAAGCATCATAAAGATACCAGCATGATCTTCATTGCGGGCTTAGAGCCGGTATTAGCTTTTGAGAGGTAAGAGGATTTTGAGGGCTCGTTGGTCTAGGGGTATGATTCTCGCTTTGGGTGCGAGAGGTCCCGGGTTCAAATCCCGGACGAGCCCTTTTCTTGGTACTCTTTTCAAGTTGTTTTGAAGTTTGCGTTTCAAAACCAACATCAATTTTTTCTTTGCAGTAGTGGATAATTCTTTGCTAGAGTCTCATGCTTCAGCCCTGCCCAGTCTGAGCTAATACCAAACATCTGGTCTTGCATGGCATGTACGAGCGTTCAGCTAGGGATGTCGGGCAGGTTGCATGAAAGAAATCTAAAGCCAGAGGCCCATGGAATAGCCAGTTCGGAGCAGTTTCATTACAGAAAAATCAACTGTAGGTATCTGTTTCTGTAGTGTAGTGGTTATCAAGTTCGCCTCACACGCGAAAGGTCCCCGGTTCGAAACCGGGCAGAAACAGTTGTTATATTGTGTTGGCTACAATGTTGATAGGTGCCGTTTTGCCATGGAATTGTCCAAGCCCTGAAGATTATTTCATGCAATCTCGTTCCAAGAAAGGGAATTCTCTCAAAACACTAAAGTTATCGGCGTGTGGATGTATCTGTTGGTTCTCAGACCTTGCTTTCAAAAGAGCCCTGCAATCGGTTCACTGCTCACCTAGAACAAGCATTAACATGGAGAATTGTTGGCACCAACAGGAATCTTATTTTAGTGGAGTGTTTCTGGCTTTGAGTGCAGAGGCCCTCGGCTCAATTCCAAGATGATCCTTCTCAAGGTGATGATACAAATGCATTGTCACCTTTACGTTTAATGTCAGAATCATTTATTTCCAGTTGGTGGTGTAAGAATGTTTGCAACAGTATGGCGATTTTTCCTAGCCATGCATGAATGAAAGCATATCACTCGCCTTTAGGTGTTTTTCTAATACATTGATATTTGCATCTTCCTTCCTAGCCTGCATGTTTGACTATCTTACAGGCTGCATGTAATAAGTATCACATCAGGGCCCTTCTTCTACTCAATTCACAACTGTTCTATCACGACATAGATAAGAAAGCTGCATCTGCTTTTGTTGTGTAGTGGTAATCAGGTTTACCTGACGTGTGAAAGCCCCATGCTTTGAAAGTACACAGTAACAAAGAAACCGATGACTTTTATAATAAGGTGTCATGTGTGTCTCTTACTTTGCACAAAAAGTGCCAGAGATGACTTCATTTGCAGTCACTTGAAAAGTAGGGATTCTCCAATAAATGGTAAATGGTTGAAACAAATCTGAAGAAATGCATGACATACCTGTGTGTGTGTGTGTATGCATGTATGTATATATAGGGAGAGAGAGAGCGTCAATATAAACAGACTTTATTTCAATCAAGCTGTCTTTTCTATCCTTCAGGAGCAGAATGTTCTGATCATCAGCGCTCCAGAATGTAGTGTTTTCTTGGCAAGCATCACCTATTGTGATGTGTTAGCTAAAAGTTCCATATCCTAGAGACTGATATATTCCTCTGTACTTGTACCTTGGGGATTCATCAAAACCGGGCATCATAAGCAGCTTTCTACTGCCACAGACTGGACAGCGAAACAATTTAAAATATCCCAGAAAAAGAAAATAAGCATGCTTAATCAGAGCTTTCTGGACAGGAAGGACATTTGAGCAAGTGAGGAATAAGCACTGCTTTTGTTAATTTGCATAGGCAGAATAGAGACTTCTGGGAAAAGGCCGAAATTACAGTCACAGAAAATGGCTGCATCTATAGAGAACGCTAAGAAGTGTTGGCAGCTTTTCCTCTGACCCTGGCCACTTTTTCAAGCAATCCTATGATAGTCAGCAGGACCCACCCTAAAAAGGAAGGGGCATCCACTTGGACCCTTTCCACCTTTTCTAAATCTCGCCTGATTGAGCCTGATTGAGCACTGATTGAGCAGATAAGCACATGTCATTCTCATTTCAGAAAGGTATTGGTTAGCTTGCTGCTAGCAGCTCAGTTATGTTATGATGTTAGAGGCTATGCAAGGAATGCTTTAGTCCAGCGATATGCAGTTTTTATTGCGCCTTGCATTCAGCAGGAAGATCTTTAGCTTGAATCTGTGGCCTAGGTATTCACCTTGGTATTTCTTTTGGCACAAAGTGAAGGAGTATTTAAGAGAAAATGCACAATGTGTTTCTTATGTTGTTATGAACAACTTGTTACTCTTTCTCATTAAGCTTCAGCCACTGAAGAAATATATAAATAAGGGCTGACTTCCTGTAAGACGTGTCCAAAGCTGGGACGGAATAAAAGGAGACACTTGTAAATGATAGTGCTATCGTTTGAGAAAGGGTAAGTTGAGACTGACTTTCATGCGTATTCACAGACCAAGCATCATAAAGATACCAGCATGATCTTCATTGCGGGCTTAGAGCCGGTATTAGCTTTTGAGAGGTAAGAGGATTTTGAGGGCTCGTTGGTCTAGGGGTATGATTCTCGCTTTGGGTGCGAGAGGTCCCGGGTTCAAATCCCGGACGAGCCCTTTTCTTGGTACTCTTTTCAAGTTGTTTTGAAGTTTGCGTTTCAAAACCAACATCAATTTTTTCTTTGCAGTAGTGGATAATTCTTTGCTAGAGTCTCATGCTTCAGCCCTGCCCAGTCTGAGCTAATACCAAACATCTGGTCTTGCATGGCATGTACGAGCGTTCAGCTAGGGATGTCGGGCAGGTTGCATGAAAGAAATCTAAAGCCAGAGGCCCATGGAATAGCCAGTTCGGAGCAGTTTCATTACAGAAAAATCAACTGTAGGTATCTGTTTCTGTAGTGTAGTGGTTATCACGTTCGCCTCACACGCGAAAGGTCCCCGGTTCGAAACCGGGCAGAAACAGTTGTTATATTGTGTTGGCTACAATGTTGATAGGTGCCGTTTTGCCATGGAATTGTCCAAGCCCTGAAGATTATTTCATGCAATCTCGTTCCAAGAAAGGGAATTCTCTCAAAACTCTAAAGTAATCGGCGTGTGGATGTATCTGTTGGTTCTCAGACCTTGCTTTCAAAAGAGCCCTGCAATCGGTTCACTGCTCACCTAGAACAAGCATTAACATGGAGAATTGTTGGCACCAACAGGAATCTTATTTTAGTGGAGTGTTTCTGGCTTTGAGTGCAGAGGCCCTCGGCTCAATTCCAAGATGATCCTTCTCAAGGTGATGATACAAATGCATTGTCACCTTTACGTTTAATGTCAGAATCATTTATTTCCAGTTGGTGGTGTAAGAATGTTTGCAACAGTATGGCGATTTTTCCTAGCCATGCATGAATGAAAGCATATCACTCGCCTTTAGGTGTTTTTCTAATACATTGATATTTGCATCTTCCTTCCTAGCCTGCATGTTTGACTATCTTACAGGCTGCATGTAATAAGTATCACATCAGGGCCCTTCTTCTACTCAATTCACAACTGTTCTATCACGACATAGATAAGAAAGCTGCATCTGCTTTTGTTGTGTAGTGGTAATCAGGTTTACCTGACGTGTGAAAGCCCCATGCTTTGAAAGTACACAGTAACAAAGAAACCGATGACTTTTATAAAAAGGTGTCATGTGCGTCTCTTACTTTGCACAAAAAGTGCCAGAGATGACTTCATTTGCAGTCACTTGAAAAGTAGGGATTCTCCAATAAATGGTAAATGGTTGAAACAAATCTGAAGAAATGCATGACATACCTGTGTGTGTGTGTGTACGCATGTATGTATATATAGGGAGAGAGAGAGCGTCAATATAAACAGACTTTATTTCAATCAAGCTGTCTTTTCTATCCTTCAGGAGCAGAATGTTCTGATCATCAGCGCTCCAGAATGTAGTGTTTTCTTGGCAAGCATCACATATTGTGATGTGTTAGCTAAAAGTTCCATATCCTAGAGACTGATATATTCCTCTGTACTTGTACCTTGGGGATTCATCAAAACCTGGCATCATAAGCAGCTTTCTACTGCCACAGACTGGACAGCGAAACAATTTAAAATATCCCAGAAAAAGAAAATAAGCATGCTTAATCAGAGCTTTCTGGACAGGAAGGACCTTTGAGCAAGTGAGGAATAAGCACTGCTTTTGTTAATTTGCATAGGCAGAATAGAGACTTCTGGGAAAAGGCCGAAATTACAGTCACAGAAAATGGCTGCATCTATAGAGAACGCTAAGAAGTGTTGGCAGCTTTTCCTCTGACCCTGACCACTTTTACAAGCAATCCTATGATAGTCAGCAGGACCCACCCTAAAAAGGAAGGGGCATCCACTTGGACCCTTTCCACCTTTTCTAAATCTCGCCTGATTGAGCACTGATTGAGCAGATAAGCACATGTCATTCTCATTTCAGAAAGGTATTGGTTAGCTTGCTGCTAGCAGCTCAGTTATGTTATGATGTTAGAGGCTATGCAAGGAATGCTTTAGTCCAGCGATATGCAGTTTTTATTGCGCCTTGCATTCAGCAGGAAGATCTTTAGCTTGAATCTGTGGCCTAGGTATTCACCTTGGTATTTCTTTTGGCACAAAGTGAAGGAGTATTTAAGAGAAAATGCACAATGTGTTTCTTATGTTGTTATGAACAACTTGTTACTCTTTCTCATTAAGCTTCAGCCACTGCAGAAATATATAAATAAGGGCTGACTTCCTGTAAGACGTGTCCAAAGCTGGGACGGAATAAAAGGAGACACTTGTAAATGATAGTGCTATCGTTTGAGAAAGGGTAAGTTGAGACTGACTTTCATGCGTTTTCACAGACCAAGCATCATAAAGATACCAGCATGATCTTCATTGCGGGCTTAGAGCCGGTATTAGCTTTTGAGAGGTAAGAGGATTTTGAGGGCTCGTTGGTCTAGGGGTATGATTCTCGCTTTGGGTGCGAGAGGTCCCGGGTTCAAATCCCGGACGAGCCCTTTTCTTGGTACTCTTTTCAAGTTGTTTTGAAGTTTGCGTTTCAAAACCAACATCAATTTTTTCTTTGCAGTAGTGGATAATTCTTTGCTAGAGTCTCATGCTTCAGCCCTGCCCAGTCTGAGCTAATACCAAACATCTGGTCTTGCATGGCATGTACGAGCGTTCAGCTAGGGATGTCGGGCAGGTTGCATGAAAGAAATCTAAAGCCAGAGGCCCATGGAATAGCCAGTTCGGAGCAGTTTCATTACAGAAAAATCAACTGTAGGTATCTGTTTCTGTAGTGTAGTGGTTATCAAGTTCGCCTCACACGCGAAAGGTCCCCGGTTCGAAACCGGGCAGAAACAGTTGTTATATTGTGTTGGCTACAATGTTGATAGGTGCCGTTTTGCCATGGAATTGTCCAAGCCCTGAAGATTATTTCATGCAATCTCGTTCCAAGAAAGGGAATTCTCTCAAAACACTAAAGTAATCGGCGTGTGGATGTATCTGTTGGTTCTCAGACCTTGCTTTCAAAAGAGCCCTGCAATCGGTTCACTGCTCACCTAGAACAAGCATTAACATGGAGAATTGTTGGCACCAACAGGAATGTTATTTTAGTGGAGTGTTTCTGGCTTTGAGTGCAGAGGCCCTCGGCTCAATTCCAAGATGATCCTTCTCAAGGTGATGATACAAATGCATTGTCACCTTTACGTTTAATGTCAGAATCATTTATTTCCAGTTGGTGGTGTAAGAATGTTTGCAACAGTATGGCGATTTTTCCTAGCCATGCATGAATGAAAGCATATCACTCGCCTTTAGGTGTTTTTCTAATACATTGATATTTGCATCTTCCTTCCTAGCCTGCATGTTTGACTATCTTACAGGCTGCATGTAATAAGTATCACATCAGGGCCCTTCTTCTACTCAATTCACAACTGTTCTATCACGACATAGATAAGAAAGCTGCATCTGCTTTTGTTGTGTAGTGGTAATCAGGTTTACCTGACGTGTGAAAGCCCCATGCTTTGAAAGTACACAGTAACAAAGAAACCGATGACTTTTATAATAAGGTGTCATGTGTGTCTCTTACTTTGCACAAAAAGTGCCAGAGATGACTTCATTTGCAGTCACTTGAAAAGTAGGGATTCTCCAATAAATGGTAAATGGTTGAAACAAATCTGAAGAAATGCATGACATACCTGTGTGTGTGTGTGTATGCATGTATGTATATATAGGGAGAGAGAGAGCGTCAATATAAACAGACTTTATTTCAATCAAGCTGTCTTTTCTATCCTTCAGGAGCAGAATGTTCTGATCATCAGCGCTCCAGAATGTAGTGTTTTCTTGGCAAGCATCACATATTGTGATGTGTTAGCTAAAAGTTCCATATCCTAGAGACTGATATATTCCTCTGTACTTGTACCTTGGGGATTCATCAAAACCTGGCATCATAAGCAGCTTTCTACTGCCACAGACTGGACAGCGAAACAATTTAAAATATCCCAGAAAAAGAAAATAAGCATGCTTAATCAGAGCTTTCTGGACAGGAAGGACCTTTGAGCAAGTGAGGAATAAGCACTGCTTTTGTTAATTTGCATAGGCAGAATAGAGACTTCTGGGAAAAGGCCGAAATTACAGTCACAGAAAATGGCTGCATCTATAGAGAACGCTAAGAAGTGTTGGCAGCTTTTCCTCTGACCCTGACCACTTTTACAAGCAATCCTATGATAGTCAGCAGGACCCACCCTAAAAAGGAAGGGGCATCCACTTGGACCCTTTCCACCTTTTCTAAATCTCGCCTGATTGAGCACTGATTGAGCAGATAAGCACATGTCATTCTCATTTCAGAAAGGTATTGGTTAGCTTGCTGCTAGCAGCTCAGTTATGTTATGATGTTAGAGGCTATGCAAGGAATGCTTTAGTCCAGCGATATGCAGTTTTTATTGCGCCTTGCCTTCACCAGGAAGATCTTTAGCTTGAATCTGTGGCCTAGGTATTCACCTTGGTATTTCTTTTGGCACAAAGTGAAGGAGTATTTGAGAGAAAATGCACAATGTGTTTCTTATGTTGTTATGAACAACTTGTTACTCTTTCTCATTAAGCTTCAGCCACTGCAGAAATATATAAATAAGGGCTGACTTCCTGTAAGACGTGTCCAAAGCTGGGACGGAATAAAAGGAGACACTTGTAAATGATAGTGCTATCGTTTGAGAAAGGGTAAGTTGAGACTGACTTTCATGCGTATTCACAGACCAAGCATCATAAAGATACCAGCATGATCTTCATTGCGGGCTTAGAGCCGGTATTAGCTTTTGAGAGGTAAGAGGATTTTGAGGGCTCGTTGGTCTAGGGGTATGATTCTCGCTTTGGGTGCGAGAGGTCCCGGGTTCAAATCCCGGACGAGCCCTTTTCTTGGTACTCTTTTCAAGTTGTTTTGAAGTTTGCGTTTCAAAACCAACATCAATTTTTTCTTTGCAGTAGTGGATAATTCTTTGCTAGAGTCTCATGCTTCAGCCCTGCCCAGTCTGAGCTAATACCAAACATCTGGTCTTGCATGGCATGTACGAGCGTTCAGCTAGGGATGTCGGGCAGGTTGCATGAAAGAAATCTAAAGCCAGAGGCCCATGGAATAGCCAGTTCGGAGCAGTTTCATTACAGAAAAATCAACTGTAGGTATCTGTTTCTGTAGTGTAGTGGTTATCAAGTTCGCCTCACACGCGAAAGGTCCCCGGTTCGAAACCGGGCAGAAACAGTTGTTATATTGTGTTGGCTACAATGTTGATAGGTGCCGTTTTGCCATGGAATTGTCCAAGCCCTGAAGATTATTTCATGCAATCTCGTTCCAAGAAAGGGAATTCTCTCAAAACACTAAAGTTATCGGCGTGTGGATGTATCTGTTGGTTCTCAGACCTTGCTTTCAAAAGAGCCCTGCAATCGGTTCACTGCTCACCTAGAACAAGCATTAACATGGAGAATTGTTGGCACCAACAGGAATCTTATTTTAGTGGAGTGTTTCTGGCTTTGAGTGCAGAGGCCCTCGGCTCAATTCCAAGATGATCCTTCTCAAGGTGATGATACAAATGCATTGTCACCTTTACGTTTAATGTCAGAATCATTTATTTCCAGTTGGTGGTGTAAGAATGTTTGCAACAGTATGGCGATTTTTCCTAGCCATGCATGAATGAAAGCATATCACTCGCCTTTAGGTGTTTTTCTAATACATTGATATTTGCATCTTCCTTCCTAGCCTGCATGTTTGACTATCTTACAGGCTGCATGTAATAAGTATCACATCAGGGCCCTTCTTCTACTCAATTCACAACTGTTCTATCACGACATAGATAAGAAAGCTGCATCTGCTTTTGTTGTGTAGTGGTAATCAGGTTTACCTGACGTGTGAAAGCCCCATGCTTTGAAAGTACACAGTAACAAAGAAACCGATGACTTTTATAATAAGGTGTCATGTGTGTCTCTTACTTTGCACAAAAAGTGCCAGAGATGACTTCATTTGCAGTCACTTGAAAAGTAGGGATTCTCCAATAAATGGTAAATGGTTGAAACAAATCTGAAGAAATGCATGACATACCTGTGTGTGTGTGTGTATGCATGTATGTATATATAGGGAGAGAGAGAGCGTCAATATAAACAGACTTTATTTCAATCAAGCTGTCTTTTCTATCCTTCAGGAGCAGAATGTTCTGATCATCAGCGCTCCAGAATGTAGTGTTTTCTTGGCAAGCATCACCTATTGTGATGTGTTAGCTAAAAGTTCCATATCCTAGAGACTGATATATTCCTCTGTACTTGTACCTTGGGGATTCATCAAAACCGGGCATCATAAGCAGCTTTCTACTGCCACAGACTGGACAGCGAAACAATTTAAAATATCCCAGAAAAAGAAAATAAGCATGCTTAATCAGAGCTTTCTGGACAGGAAGGACATTTGAGCAAGTGAGGAATAAGCACTGCTTTTGTTAATTTGCATAGGCAGAATAGAGACTTCTGGGAAAAGGCCGAAATTACAGTCACAGAAAATGGCTGCATCTATAGAGAACGCTAAGAAGTGTTGGCAGCTTTTCCTCTGACCCTGGCCACTTTTTCAAGCAATCCTATGATAGTCAGCAGGACCCACCCTAAAAAGGAAGGGGCATCCACTTGGACCCTTTCCACCTTTTCTAAATCTCGCCTGATTGAGCCTGATTGAGCACTGATTGAGCAGATAAGCACATGTCATTCTCATTTCAGAAAGGTATTGGTTAGCTTGCTGCTAGCAGCTCAGTTATGTTATGATGTTAGAGGCTATGCAAGGAATGCTTTAGTCCAGCGATATGCAGTTTTTATTGCGCCTTGCATTCAGCAGGAAGATCTTTAGCTTGAATCTGTGGCCTAGGTATTCACCTTGGTATTTCTTTTGGCACAAAGTGAAGGAGTATTTAAGAGAAAATGCACAATGTGTTTCTTATGTTGTTATGAACAACTTGTTACTCTTTCTCATTAAGCTTCAGCCACTGAAGAAATATATAAATAAGGGCTGACTTCCTGTAAGACGTGTCCAAAGCTGGGACGGAATAAAAGGAGACACTTGTAAATGATAGTGCTATCGTTTGAGAAAGGGTAAGTTGAGACTGACTTTCATGCGTATTCACAGACCAAGCATCATAAAGATACCAGCATGATCTTCATTGCGGGCTTAGAGCCGGTATTAGCTTTTGAGAGGTAAGAGGATTTTGAGGGCTCGTTGGTCTAGGGGTATGATTCTCGCTTTGGGTGCGAGAGGTCCCGGGTTCAAATCCCGGACGAGCCCTTTTCTTGGTACTCTTTTCAAGTTGTTTTGAAGTTTGCGTTTCAAAACCAACATCAATTTTTTCTTTGCAGTAGTGGATAATTCTTTGCTAGAGTCTCATGCTTCAGCCCTGCCCAGTCTGAGCTAATACCAAACATCTGGTCTTGCATGGCATGTACGAGCGTTCAGCTAGGGATGTCGGGCAGGTTGCATGAAAGAAATCTAAAGCCAGAGGCCCATGGAATAGCCAGTTCGGAGCAGTTTCATTACAGAAAAATCAACTGTAGGTATCTGTTTCTGTAGTGTAGTGGTTATCACGTTCGCCTCACACGCGAAAGGTCCCCGGTTCGAAACCGGGCAGAAACAGTTGTTATATTGTGTTGGCTACAATGTTGATAGGTGCCGTTTTGCCATGGAATTGTCCAAGCCCTGAAGATTATTTCATGCAATCTCGTTCCAAGAAAGGGAATTCTCTCAAAACTCTAAAGTAATCGGCGTGTGGATGTATCTGTTGGTTCTCAGACCTTGCTTTCAAAAGAGCCCTGCAATCGGTTCACTGCTCACCTAGAACAAGCATTAACATGGAGAATTGTTGGCACCAACAGGAATCTTATTTTAGTGGAGTGTTTCTGGCTTTGAGTGCAGAGGCCCTCGGCTCAATTCCAAGATGATCCTTCTCAAGGTGATGATACAAATGCATTGTCACCTTTACGTTTAATGTCAGAATCATTTATTTCCAGTTGGTGGTGTAAGAATGTTTGCAACAGTATGGCGATTTTTCCTAGCCATGCATGAATGAAAGCATATCACTCGCCTTTAGGTGTTTTTCTAATACATTGATATTTGCATCTTCCTTCCTAGCCTGCATGTTTGACTATCTT
This sequence comes from Triturus cristatus, assembly GCF_964204655.1. Classification (NCBI taxonomy): domain Eukaryota; kingdom Metazoa; phylum Chordata; class Amphibia; order Caudata; family Salamandridae; genus Triturus; species Triturus cristatus. Next base: position 737,613,267 of record NC_140591.1, on the reverse strand, counting down.
ACAGGCTGCATGTAATAAGTATCACATCAGGGCCCTTCTTCTACTCAATTCACAACTGTTCTATCACGACATAGATAAGAAAGCTGCATCTGCTTTTGTTGTGTAGTGGTAATCAGGTTTACCTGACGTGTGAAAGCCCCATGCTTTGAAAGTACACAGTAACAAAGAAACCGATGACTTTTATAAAAAGGTGTCATGTGCGTCTCTTACTTTGCACAAAAAGTGCCAGAGATGACTTCATTTGCACTCACTTGAAAAGTAGGGATTCTCCAATAAATGGTAAATGGTTGAAACAAATCTGAAGAAATGCATGACATACCTGTGTGTGTGTGTGTACGCATGTATGTATATATAGGGAGAGAGAGAGCGTCAATATAAACAGACTTTATTTCAATCAAGCTGTCTTTTCTATCCTTCAGGAGCAGAATGTTCTGATCATCAGCGCTCCAGAATGTAGTGTTTTCTTGGCAAGCATCACATATTGTGATGTGTTAGCTAAAAGTTCCATATCCTAGAGACTGATATATTCCTCTGTACTTGTACCTTGGGGATTCATCAAAACCTGGCATCATAAGCAGCTTTCTACTGCCACAGACTGGACAGCGAAACAATTTAAAATATCCCAGAAAAAGAAAATAAGCATGCTTAATCAGAGCTTTCTGGACAGGAAGGACCTTTGAGCAAGTGAGGAATAAGCACTGCTTTTGTTAATTTGCATAGGCAGAATAGAGACTTCTGGGAAAAGGCCGAAATTACAGTCACAGAAAATGGCTGCATCTATAGAGAACGCTAAGAAGTGTTGGCAGCTTTTCCTCTGACCCTGACCACTTTTACAAGCAATCCTATGATAGTCAGCAGGACCCACCCTAAAAAGGAAGGGGCATCCACTTGGACCCTTTCCACCTTTTCTAAATCTCGCCTGATTGAGCACTGATTGAGCAGATAAGCACATGTCATTCTCATTTCAGAAAGGTATTGGTTAGCTTGCTGCTAGCAGCTCAGTTATGTTATGATGTTAGAGGCTATGCAAGGAATGCTTTAGTCCAGCGATATGCAGTTTTTATTGCGCCTTGCCTTCACCAGGAAGATCTTTAGCTTGAATCTGTGGCCTAGGTATTCACCTTGGTATTTCTTTTGGCACAAAGTGAAGGAGTATTTGAGAGAAAATGCACAATGTGTTTCTTATGTTGTTATGAACAACTTGTTACTCTTTCTCATTAAGCTTCAGCCACTGCAGAAATATATAAATAAGGGCTGACTTCCTGTAAGACGTGTCCAAAGCTGGGACGGAATAAAAGGAGACACTTGTAAATGATAGTGCTATCGTTTGAGAAAGGGTAAGTTGAGACTGACTTTCATGCGTATTCACAGACCAAGCATCATAAAGATACCAGCATGATCTTCATTGCGGGCTTAGAGCCGGTATTAGCTTTTGAGAGGTAAGAGGATTTTGAGGGCTCGTTGGTCTAGGGGTATGATTCTCGCTTTGTGTGCGAGAGGTCCCGGGTTCAAATCCCGGACGAGCCCTTTTCTTGGTACTCTTTTCAAGTTGTTTTGAAGTTTGCGTTTCAAAACCAACATCAATTTTTTCTTTGCAGTAGTGGATAATTCTTTGCTAGAGTCTCATGCTTCAGCCCTGCCCAGTCTGAGCTAATACCAAACATCTGGTCTTGCATGGCATGTACGAGCGTTCAGCTAGGGATGTCGGGCAGGTTGCATGAAAGAAATCTAAAGCCAGAGGCCCATGGAATAGCCAGTTCGGAGCAGTTTCATTACAGAAAAATCAACTGTAGGTATCTGTTTCTGTAGTGTAGTGGTTATCAAGTTCGCCTCACACGCGAAAGGTCCCCGGTTCGAAACCGGGCAGAAACAGTTGTTATATTGTGTTGGCTACAATGTTGATAGGTGCCGTTTTGCCATGGAATTGTCCAAGCCCTGAAGATTATTTCATGCAATCTCGTTCCAAGAAAGGGAATTCTCTCAAAACACTAAAGTAATCGGCGTGTGGATGTATCTGTTGGTTCTCAGACCTTGCTTTCAAAAGAGCCCTGCAATCAGTTCACTGCTCACCTAGAACAAGCATTAACATGGAGAATTGTTGGCACCAACAGGAATCTTATTTTAGTGGAGTGTTTCTGGCTTTGAGTGCAGAGGCCCTCGGCTCAATTCCAAGATGATCCTTCTCAAGGTGATGATACAAATGCATTGTCACCTTTACGTTTAATGTCAGAATCATTTATTTCCAGTTGGTGGTGTAAGAATGTTTGCAACAGTATGGCGATTTTTCCTAGCCATGCATGAATGAAAGCATATCACTCGCCTTTAGGTGTTTTTCTAATACATTGATATTTGCATCTTCCTTCCTAGCCTGCATGTTTGACTATCTTACAGGCTGCATGTAATAAGTATCACATCAGGGCCCTTCTTCTACTCAATTCACAACTGTTCTATCACGACATAGATAAGAAAGCTGCATCTGCTTTTGTTGTGTAGTGGTAATCAGGTTTACCTGACGTGTGAAAGCCCCATGCTTTGAAAGTACACAGTAACAAAGAAACCGATGACTTTTATAATAAGGTGTCATGTGTGTCTCTTACTTTGCACAAAAAGTGCCAGAGATGACTTCATTTGCAGTCACTTGAAAAGTAGGGATTCTCCAATAAATGGTAAATGGTTGAAACAAATCTGAAGAAATGCATGACATACCTGTGTGTGTGTGTGTATGCATGTATGTATATATAGGGAGAGAGAGAGCGTCAATATAAACAGACTTTATTTCAATCAAGCTGTCTTTTCTATCCTTCAGGAGCAGAATGTTCTGATCATCAGCGCTCCAGAATGTAGTGTTTTCTTGGCAAGCATCACATATTGTGATGTGTTAGCTAAAAGTTCCATATCCTAGAGACTGATATATTCCTCTGTACTTGTACCTTGGGGATTCATCAAAACCGGGCATCATAAGCAGCTTTCTACTGCCACAGACTGGACAGCGAAACAATTTAAAATATCCCAGAAAAAGAAAATAAGCATGCTTAATCAGAGCTTTCTGGACAGGACGGACATTTGAGCAAGTGAGGAATAAGCACTGCTTTTGTTAATTTGCATAGGCAGAATAGAGACTTCTGGGAAAAGGCCGAAATTACAGTCACAGAAAATGGCTGCATCTATAGAGAACGCTAAGAAGTGTTGGCAGCTTTTCCTCTGACCCTGGCCACTTTTACAAGCAATCCTATGATAGTCAGCAGGACCCACCCTAAAAAGGAAGGGGCATCCACTTGGACCCTTTCCACCTTTTCTAAATCTCGCCTGATCGAGCCTGATTGAGCACTGATTGAGCAGATAAGCACATGTCATTCTCATTTCAGAAAGGTATTGGTTAGCTTGCTGCTAGCAGCTCAGTTATGTTATGATGTTAGAGGCTATGCAAGGAATGCTTTAGTCCAGCGATATGCAGTTTTTATTGCGCCTTGCATTCAGCAGGAAGATCTTTAGCTTGAATCTGTGGCCTAGGTATTCACCTTGGTATTTCTTTTGGCACAAAGTGAAGGAGTATTTAAGAGAAAATGCACAATGTGTTTCTTATGTTGTTATGAACAACTTGTTACTCTTTCTCATTAAGCTTCAGCCACTGAAGAAATATATAAATAAGGGCTGACTTCCTGTAAGACGTGTCCAAAGCTGGGACGGAATAAAAGGAGACACTTGTAAATGATAGTGCTATCGTTTGAGAAAGGGTAAGTTGAGACTGACTTTCATGCGTATTCACAGACCAAGCATCATAAAGATACCAGCATGATCTTCATTGCGGGCTTAGAGCCGGTATTAGCTTTTGAGAGGTAAGAGGATTTTGAGGGCTCGTTGGTCTAGGGGTATGATTCTCGCTTTGGGTGCGAGAGGTCCCGGGTTCAAATCCCGGACGAGCCCTTTTCTTGGTACTCTTTTCAAGTTGTTTTGAAGTTTGCGTTTCAAAACCAACATCAATTTTTTCTTTGCAGTAGTGGATAATTCTTTGCTAGAGTCTCATGCTTCAGCCCTGCCCAGTCTGAGCTAATACCAAACATCTGGTCTTGCATGGCATGTACGAGCGTTCAGCTAGGGATGTCGGGCAGGTTGCATGAAAGAAATCTAAAGCCAGAGGCCCATGGAATAGCCAGTTCGGAGCAGTTTCATTACAGAAAAATCAACTGTAGGTATCTGTTTCTGTAGTGTAGTGGTTATCACGTTCGCCTCACACGCGAAAGGTCCCCGGTTCGAAACCGGGCAGAAACAGTTGTTATATTGTGTTGGCTACAATGTTGATAGGTGCAGTTTTGCCATGGAATTGTCCAAGCCCTGAAGATTATTTCATGCAATCTCGTTCCAAGAAAGAGAATTCTCTCAAAACACTAAAGTAATCGGCGTGTGGATGTATCTGTTGGTTCTCAGACCTTGCTTTCAAAAGAGCCCTGCAATCGGTTCACTGCTCACCTAGAACAAGCATTAACATGGAGAATTGTTGGCACCAACAGGAATCTTATTTTAGTGGAGTGTTTCTGGCTTTGAGTGCAGAGGCCCTCGGCTCAATTCCAAGATGATCCTTCTCAAGGTGATGATACAAATGCATTGTCACCTTTACGTTTAATGTCAGAATCATTTATTTCCAGTTGGTGGTGTAAGAATGTTTGCAACAGTATGGCGATTTTTCCTAGCCATGCATGAATGAAAGCATATCACTCGCCTTTAGGTGTTTTTCTAATACATTGATATTTGCATCTTCCTTCCTAGCCTGCATGTTTGACTATCTTACAGGCTGCATGTAATAAGTATCACATCAGGGCCCTTCTTCTACTCAATTCACAACTGTTCTATCACGACATAGATAAGAAAGCTGCATCTGCTTTTGTTGTGTAGTGGTAATCAGGTTTACCTGACGTGTGAAAGCCCCATGCTTTGAAAGTACACAGTAACAAAGAAACCGATGACTTTTATAAAAAGGTGTCATGTGCGTCTCTTACTTTGCACAAAAAGTGCCAGAGATGACTTCATTTGCAGTCACTTGAAAAGTAGGGATTCTCCAATAAATGGTAAATGGTTGAAACAAATCTGAAGAAATGCATGACATACCTGTGTGTGTGTGTGTACGCATGTATGTATATATAGGGAGAGAGAGAGCGTCAATATAAACAGACTTTATTTCAATCAAGCTGTCTTTTCTATCCTTCAGGAGCAGAATGTTCTGATCATCAGCGCTCCAGAATGTAGTGTTTTCTTGGCAAGCATCACATATTGTGATGTGTTAGCTAAAAGTTCCATATCCTAGAGACTGATATATTCCTCTGTACTTGTACCTTGGGGATTCATCAAAACCTGGCATCATAAGCAGCTTTCTACTGCCACAGACTGGACAGCGAAACAATTTAAAATATCCCAGAAAAAGAAAATAAGCATGCTTAATCAGAGCTTTCTGGACAGGAAGGACCTTTGAGCAAGTGAGGAATAAGCACTGCTTTTGTTAATTTGCATAGGCAGAATAGAGACTTCTGGGAAAAGGCCGAAATTACAGTCACAGAAAATGGCTGCATCTATAGAGAACGCTAAGAAGTGTTGGCAGCTTTTCCTCTGACCCTGACCACTTTTACAAGCAATCCTATGATAGTCAGCAGGACCCACCCTAAAAAGGAAGGGGCATCCACTTGGACCCTTTCCACCTTTTCTAAATCTCGCCTGATTGAGCACTGATTGAGCAGATAAGCACATGTCATTCTCATTTCAGAAAGGTATTGGTTAGCTTGCTGCTAGCAGCTCAGTTATGTTATGATGTTAGAGGCTATGCAAGGAATGCTTTAGTCCAGCGATATGCAGTTTTTATTGCGCCTTGCCTTCACCAGGAAGATCTTTAGCTTGAATCTGTGGCCTAGGTATTCACCTTGGTATTTCTTTTGGCACAAAGTGAAGGAGTATTTGAGAGAAAATGCACAATGTGTTTCTTATGTTGTTATGAACAACTTGTTACTCTTTCTCATTAAGCTTCAGCCACTGCAGAAATATATAAATAAGGGCTGACTTCCTGTAAGACGTGTCCAAAGCTGGGACGGAATAAAAGGAGACACTTGTAAATGATAGTGCTATCGTTTGAGAAAGGGTAAGTTGAGACTGACTTTCATGCGTATTCACAGACCAAGCATCATAAAGATACCAGCATGATCTTCATTGCGGGCTTAGAGCCGGTATTAGCTTTTGAGAGGTAAGAGGATTTTGAGGGCTCGTTGGTCTAGGGGTATGATTCTCGCTTTGGGTGCGAGAGGTCCCGGGTTCAAATCCCGGACGAGCCCTTTTCTTGGTACTCTTTTCAAGTTGTTTTGAAGTTTGCGTTTCAAAACCAACATCAATTTTTTCTTTGCAGTAGTGGATAATTCTTTGCTAGAGTCTCATGCTTCAGCCCTGCCCAGTCTGAGCTAATACCAAACATCTGGTCTTGCATGGCATGTACGAGCGTTCAGCTAGGGATGTCGGGCAGGTTGCATGAAAGAAATCTAAAGCCAGAGGCCCATGGAATAGCCAGTTCGGAGCAGTTTCATTACAGAAAAATCAACTGTAGGTATCTGTTTCTGTAGTGTAGTGGTTATCACGTTCGCCTCACACGCGAAAGGTCCCCGGTTCGAAACCGGGCAGAAACAGTTGTTATATTGTGTTGGCTACAATGTTGATAGGTGCCGTTTTGCCATGGAATTGTCCAAGCCCTGAAGATTATTTCATGCAATCTCGTTCCAAGAAAGGGAATTCTCTCAAAACACTAAAGTAATCGGCGTGTGGATGTATCTGTTGGTTCTCAGACCTTGCTTTCAAAAGAGCCCTGCAATCGGTTCACTGCTCACCTAGAACAAGCATTAACATGGAGAATTGTTGGCACCAACAGGAATCTTATTTTAGTGGAGTGTTTCTGGCTTTGAGTGCAGAGGCCCTCGGCTCAATTCCAAGATGATCCTTCTCAAGGTGATGATACAAATGCATTGTCACCTTTACGTTTAATGTCAGAATCATTTATTTCCAGTTGGTGGTGTAAGAATGTTTGCAACAGTATGGCGATTTTTCCTAGCCATGCATGAATGAAAGCATATCACTCGCCTTTAGGTGTTTTTCTAATACATTGATATTTGCATCTTCCTTCCTAGCCTGCATGTTTGACTATCTTACAGGCTGCATGTAATAAGTATCACATCAGGGCCCTTCTTCTACTCAATTCACAACTGTTCTATCACGACATAGATAAGAAAGCTGCATCTGCTTTTGTTGTGTAGTGGTAATCAGGTTTACCTGACGTGTGAAAGCCCCATGCTTTGAAAGTACACAGTAACAAAGAAACCGATGACTTTTATAAAAAGGTGTCATGTGCGTCTCTTACTTTGCACAAAAAGTGCCAGAGATGACTTCATTTGCAGTCACTTGAAAAGTAGGGATTCTCCAATAAATGGTAAATGGTTGAAACAAATCTGAAGAAATGCATGACATACCTGTGTGTGTGTGTGTACGCATGTATGTATATATAGGGAGAGAGAGAGCGTCAATATAAACAGACTTTATTTCAATCAAGCTGTCTTTTCTATCCTTCAGGAGCAGAATGTTCTGATCATCAGCGCTCCAGAATGTAGTGTTTTCTTGGCAAGCATCACATATTGTGATGTGTTAGCTAAAAGTTCCATATCCTAGAGACTGATATATTCCTCTGTACTTGTACCTTGGGGATTCATCAAAACCTGGCATCATAAGCAGCTTTCTACTGCCACAGACTGGACAGCGAAACAATTTAAAATATCCCAGAAAAAGAAAATAAGCATGCTTAATCAGAGCTTTCTGGACGGAAGGACCTTTGAGCAAGTGAGGAATAAGCACTGCTTTTGTTAATTTGCATAGGCAGAATAGAGACTTCTGGGAAAAGGCCGAAATTACAGTCACAGAAAATGGCTGCATCTATAGAGAACGCTAAGAAGTGTTGGCAGCTTTTCCTCTGACCCTGACCACTTTTACAAGCAATCCTATGATAGTCAGCAGGACCCACCCTAAAAAGGAAGGGGCATCCACTTGGACCCTTTCCACCTTTTCTAAATCTCGCCTGATTGAGCACTGATTGAGCAGATAAGCACATGTCATTCTCATTTCAGAAAGGTATTGGTTAGCTTGCTGCTAGCAGCTCAGTTATGTTATGATGTTAGAGGCTATGCAAGGAATGCTTTAGTCCAGCGATATGCAGTTTTTATTGCGCCTTGCCTTCACCAGGAAGATCTTTAGCTTGAATCTGTGGCCTAGGTATTCACCTTGGTATTTCTTTTGGCACAAAGTGAAGGAGTATTTGAGAGAAAATGCACAATGTGTTTCTTATGTTGTTATGAACAACTTGTTACTCTTTCTCATTAAGCTTCAGCCACTGCAGAAATATATAAATAAGGGCTGACTTCCTGTAAGACGTGTCCAAAGCTGGGACGGAATAAAAGGAGACACTTGTAAATGATAGTGCTATCGTTTGAGAAAGGGTAAGTTGAGACTGACTTTCATGCGTATTCACAGACCAAGCATCATAAAGATACCAGCATGATCTTCATTGCGGGCTTAGAGCCGGTATTAGCTTTTGAGAGGTAAGAGGATTTTGAGGGCTCGTTGGTCTAGGGGTATGATTCTCGCTTTGGGTGCGAGAGGTCCCAGGTTCAAATCCCGGACGAGCCCTTTTCTTGGTACTCTTTTCAAGTTGTTTTGAAGTTTGCGTTTCAAAACCAACATCAATTTTTTCTTTGCAGTAGTGGATAATTCTTTGCTAGAGTCTCATGCTTCAGCCCTGCCCAGTCTGAGCTAATACCAAACATCTGGTCTTGCATGGCATGTACGAGCGTTCAGCTAGGGATGTCGGGCAGGTTGCATGAAAGAAATCTAAAGCCAGAGGCCCATGGAATAGCCAGTTCGGAGCAGTTTCATTACAGAAAAATCAACTGTAGGTATCTGTTTCTGTAGTGTAGTGGTTATCACGTTCGCCTCACACGCGAAAGGTCCCCGGTTCGAAACCGGGCAGAAACAGTTGTTATATTGTGTTGGCTACAATGTTGATAGGTGCCGTTTTGCCATGGAATTGTCCAAGCCCTGAAGATTATTTCATGCAATCTCGTTCCAAGAAAGGGAATTCTCTCAAAACACTAAAGTAATCGGCGTGTGGATGTATCTGTTGGTTCTCAGACCTTGCTTTCAAAAGAGCCCTGCAATCGGTTCACTGCTCACCTAGAACAAGCATTAACATGGAGAATTGTTGGCACCAACAGGAATCTTATTTTAGTGGAGTGTTTCTGGCTTTGAGTGCAGAGGCCCTCGGCTCAATTCCAAGATGATCCTTCTCAGGGTGATGATACAAATGCATTGTCACCTTTACGTTTAATGTCAGAATCATTTATTTCCAGTTGGTGGTGTAAGAATGTTTGCAACAGTATGGCGATTTTTCCTAGCCATGCATGAATGAAAGCATATCACTCGCCTTTAGGTGTTTTTCTAATACATTGATATTTGCATCTTCCTTCCTAGCCTGCATGTTTGACTATCTTACAGGCTGCATGTAATAAGTATCACATCAGGGCCCTTCTTCTACTCAATTCACAACTGTTCTATCACGACATAGATAAGAAAGCTGCATCTGCTTTTGTTGTGTAGTGGTAATCAGGTTTACCTGACGTGTGAAAGCCCCATGCTTTGAAAGTACACAGTAACAAAGAAACCGATGACTTTTATAAAAAGGTGTCATGTGCGTCTCTTACTTTGCACAAAAAGTGCCAGAGATGACTTCATTTGCAGTCACTTGAAAAGTAGGGATTCTCCAATAAATGGTAAATGGTTGAAACAAATCTGAAGAAATGCATGACATACCTGTGTGTGTGTGTGTACGCATGTATGTATATATAGGGAGAGAGAGAGCGTCAATATAAACAGACTTTATTTCAATCAAGCTGTCTTTTCTATCCTTCAGGAGCAGAATGTTCTGATCATCAGCGCTCCAGAATGTAGTGTTTTCTTGGCAAGCATCACATATTGTGATGTGTTAGCTAAAAGTTCCATATCCTAGAGACTGATATATTCCTCTGTACTTGTACCTTGGGGATTCATCAAAACCTGGCATCATAAGCAGCTTTCTACTGCCACAGACTGGACAGCGAAACAATTTAAAATATCCCAGAAAAAGAAAATAAGCATGCTTAATCAGAGCTTTCTGGACAGGAAGGACCTTTGAGCAAGTGAGGAATAAGCACTGCTTTTGTTAATTTGCATAGGCAGAATAGAGACTTCTGGGAAAAGGCCGAAATTACAGTCACAGAAAATGGCTGCATCTATAGAGAACGCTAAGAAGTGTTGGCAGCTTTTCCTCTGACCCTGACCACTTTTACAAGCAATCCTATGATAGTCAGCAGGACCCACCCTAAAAAGGAAGGGGCATCCACTTGGACCCTTTCCACCTTTTCTAAATCTCGCCTGATTGAGCACTGATTGAGCAGATAAGCACATGTCATTCTCATTTCAGAAAGGTATTGGTTAGCTTGCTGCTAGCAGCTCAGTTATGTTATGATGTTAGAGGCTATGCAAGGAATGCTTTAGTCCAGCGATATGCAGTTTTTATTGCGCCTTGCCTTCACCAGGAAGATCTTTAGCTTGAATCTGTGGCCTAGGTATTCACCTTGGTATTTCTTTTGGCACAAAGTGAAGGAGTATTTGAGAGAAAATGCACAATGTGTTTCTTATGTTGTTATGAACAACTTGTTACTCTTTCTCATTAAGCTTCAGCCACTGCAGAAATATATAAATAAGGGCTGACTTCCTGTAAGACGTGTCCAAAGCTGGGACGGAATAAAAGGAGACACTTGTAAATGATAGTGCTATCGTTTGAGAAAGGGTAAGTTGAGACTGACTTTCATGCGTATTCACAGACCAAGCATCATAAAGATACCAGCATGATCTTCATTGCGGGCTTAGAGCCGGTATTAGCTTTTGAGAGGTAAGAGGATTTTGAGGGCTCGTTGGTCTAGGGGTATGATTCTCGCTTTGGGTGCGAGAGGTCCCAGGTTCAAATCCCGGACGAGCCCTTTTCTTGGTACTCTTTTCAAGTTGTTTTGAAGTTTGCGTTTCAAAACCAACATCAATTTTTTCTTTGCAGTAGTGGATAATTCTTTGCTAGAGTCTCATGCTTCAGCCCTGCCCAGTCTGAGCTAATACCAAACATCTGGTCTTGCATGGCATGTACGAGCGTTCAGCTAGGGATGTCGGGCAGGTTGCATGAAAGAAATCTAAAGCCAGAGGCCCATGGAATAGCCAGTTCGGAGCAGTTTCATTACAGAAAAATCAACTGTAGGTATCTGTTTCTGTAGTGTAGTGGTTATCACGTTCGCCTCACACGCGAAAGGTCCCAGGTTCGAAACCGGGCAGAAACAGTTGTTATATTGTGTTGGCTACAATGTTGATAGGTGCCGTTTTGCCATGGAATTGTCCAAGCCCTGAAGATTATTTCATGCAATCTCGTTCCAAGAAAGGGAATTCTCTCAAAACACTAAAGTAATCGGCGTGTGGATGTATCTGTTGGTTCTCAGACCTTGCTTTCAAAAGAGCCCTGCAATCGGTTCACTGCTCACCTAGAACAAGCATTAACATGGAGAATTGTTGGCACCAACAGGAATCTTATTTTAGTGGAGTGTTTCTGGCTTTGAGTGCAGAGGCCCTCGGCTCAATTCCAAGATGATCCTTCTCAGGGTGATGATACAAATGCATTGTCACCTTTACGTTTAATGTCAGAATCATTTATTTCCAGTTGGTGGTGTAAGAATGTTTGCAACAGTATGGCGATTTTTCCTAGCCATGCATGAATGAAAGCATATCACTCGCCTTTAGGTGTTTTTCTAATACATTGATATTTGCATCTTCCTTCCTAGCCTGCATGTTTGACTATCTTACAGGCTGCATGTAATAAGTATCACATCAGGGCCCTTCTTCTACTCAATTCACAACTGTTCTATCACGACATAGATAAGAAAGCTGCATCTGCTTTTGTTGTGTAGTGGTAATCAGGTTTACCTGACGTGTGAAAGCCCCATGCTTTGAAAGTACACAGTAACAAAGAAACCGATGACTTTTATAAAAAGGTGTCATGTGTGTCTCTTACTTTGCACAAAAAGTGCCAGAGATGGCTTCATTTGCAGTCACTTGAAAAGTAGGGATTCTCCAATAAATGGTAAATGGTTTAAACAAATCTGAAGAAATGCATGACATACCTGTGTGTGTGTGTGTACGCATGTATGTATATATAGGGAGAGAGAGAGCGTCAATATAAACAGACTTTATTTCAATCAAGCTGTCTTTTCTATCCTTCAGGAGCAGAATGTTCTGATCATCAGCGCTCCAGAATGTAGTGTTTTCTTGGCAAGCATCACATATTGTGATGTGTTAGCTAAAAGTTCCATATCCTAGAGACTGATATATTCCTCTGTACTTGTACCTTGGGGATTCATCAAAACCTGGCATCATAAGCAGCTTTCTACTGCCACAGACTGGACAGCGAAACAATTTAAAATATCCCAGAAAAAGAAAATAAGCATGCTTAATCAGAGCTTTCTGGACAGGAAGGACATTTGAGCAAGTGAGGAATAAGCACTGCTTTTGTTAATTTGCATAGGCAGAATAGAGACTTCTGGGAAAAGGCCGAAATTACAGTCACAGAAAATGGCTGCATCTATAGAGAACGCTAAGAAGTGTTGGCAGCTTTTCCTCTGACCCTGGCCACTTTTACAAGCAATCCTATGATAGTCAGCAGGACCCACCCTAAAAAGGAAGGGGCATCCACTTGGACCCTTTCCACCTTTTCTAAATCTCGCCTGATCGAGCCTGATTGAGCACTGATTGAGCAGATAAGCACATGTCATTCTCATTTCAGAAAGGTATTGGTTAGCTTGCTGCTAGCAGCTCAGTTATGTTATGATGTTAGAGGCTATGCAAGGAATGCTTTAGTCCAGCGATATGCAGTTTTTATTGCGCCTTGCCTTCACCAGGAAGATCTTTAGCTTGAATCTGTGGCCTAGGTATTCACCTTGGTATTTCTTTTGGCACAAAGTGAAGGAGTATTTGAGAGAAAATGCACAATGTGTTTCTTATGTTGTTATGAACAACTTGTTACTCTTTCTCATTAAGCTTCAGCCACTGCAGAAATATATAAATAAGGGCTGACTTCCTGTAAGACGTGTCCAAAGCTGGGACGGAATAAAAGGAGACACTTGTAAATGATAGTGCTATCGTTTGAGAAAGGGTAAGTTGAGACTGACTTTCATGCGTATTCACAGACCAAGCATCATAAAGATACCAGCATGATCTTCATTGCGGGCTTAGAGCCGGTATTAGCTTTTGAGAGGTAAGAGGATTTTGAGGGCTCGTTGGTCTAGGGGTATGATTCTCGCTTTGGGTGCGAGAGGTCCCAGGTTCAAATCCCGGACGAGCCCTTTTCTTGGTACTCTTTTCAAGTTGTTTTGAAGTTTGCGTTTCAAAACCAACATCAATTTTTTCTTTGCAGTAGTGGATAATTCTTTGCTAGAGTCTCATGCTTCAGCCCTGCCCAGTCTGAGCTAATACCAAACATCTGGTCTTGCATGGCATGTACGAGCGTTCAGCTAGGGATGTCGGGCAGGTTGCATGAAAGAAATCTAAAGCCAGAGGCCCATGGAATAGCCAGTTCGGAGCAGTTTCATTACAGAAAAATCAACTGTAGGTATCTGTTTCTGTAGTGTAGTGGTTATCACGTTCGCCTCACACGCGAAAGGTCCCAGGTTCGAAACCGGGCAGAAACAGTTGTTATATTGTGTTGGCTACAATGTTGATAGGTGCCGTTTTGCCATGGAATTGTCCAAGCCCTGAAGATTATTTCATGCAATCTCGTTCCAAGAAAGGGAATTCTCTCAAAACACTAAAGTAATCGGCGTGTGGATGTATCTGTTGGTTCTCAGACCTTGCTTTCAAAAGAGCCCTGCAATCGGTTCACTGCTCACCTAGAACAAGCATTAACATGGAGAATTGTTGGCACCAACAGGAATCTTATTTTAGTGGAGTGTTTCTGGCTTTGAGTGCAGAGGCCCTCGGCTCAATTCCAAGATGATCCTTCTCAGGGTGATGATACAAATGCATTGTCACCTTTACGTTTAATGTCAGAATCATTTATTTCCAGTTGGTGGTGTAAGAATGTTTGCAACAGTATGGCGATTTTTCCTAGCCATGCATGAATGAAAGCATATCACTCGCCTTTAGGTGTTTTTCTAATACATTGATATTTGCATCTTCCTTCCTAGCCTGCATGTTTGACTATCTTACAGGCTGCATGTAATAAGTATCACATCAGGGCCCTTCTTCTACTCAATTCACAACTGTTCTATCACGACATAGATAAGAAAGCTGCATCTGCTTTTGTTGTGTAGTGGTAATCAGGTTTACCTGACGTGTGAAAGCCCCATGCTTTGAAAGTACACAGTAACAAAGAAACCGATGACTTTTATAAAAAGGTGTCATGTGTGTCTCTTACTTTGCACAAAAAGTGCCAGAGATGGCTTCATTTGCAGTCACTTGAAAAGTAGGGATTCTCCAATAAATGGTAAATGGTTTAAACAAATCTGAAGAAATGCATGACATACCTGTGTGTGTGTGTGTACGCATGTATGTATATATAGGGAGAGAGAGAGCGTCAATATAAACAGACTTTATTTCAATCAAGCTGTCTTTTCTATCCTTCAGGAGCAGAATGTTCTGATCATCAGCGCTCCAGAATGTAGTGTTTTCTTGGCAAGCATCACATATTGTGATGTGTTAGCTAAAAGTTCCATATCCTAGAGACTGATATATTCCTCTGTACTTGTACCTTGGGGATTCATCAAAACCTGGCATCATAAGCAGCTTTCTACTGCCACAGACTGGACAGCGAAACAATTTAAAATATCCCAGAAAAAGAAAATAAGCATGCTTAATCAGAGCTTTCTGGACAGGAAGGACATTTGAGCAAGTGAGGAATAAGCACTGCTTTTGTTAATTTGCATAGGCAGAATAGAGACTTCTGGGAAAAGGCCGAAATTACAGTCACAGAAAATGGCTGCATCTATAGAGAACGCTAAGAAGTGTTGGCAGCTTTTCCTCTGACCCTGGCCACTTTTACAAGCAATCCTATGATAGTCAGCAGGACCCACCCTAAAAAGGAAGGGGCATCCACTTGGACCCTTTCCACCTTTTCTAAATCTCGCCTGATCGAGCCTGATTGAGCACTGATTGAGCAGATAAGCACATGTCATTCTCATTTCAGAAAGGTATTGGTTAGCTTGCTGCTAGCAGCTCAGTTATGTTATGATGTTAGAGGCTATGCAAGGAATGCTTTAGTCCAGCGATATGCAGTTTTTATTGCGCCTTGCATTCAGCAGGAAGATCTTTAGCTTGAATCTGTGGCCTAGGTATTCACCTTGGTATTTCTTTTGGCACAAAGTGAAGGAGTATTTAAGAGAAAATGCACAATGTGTTTCTTATGTTGTTATGAACAACTTGTTACTCTTTCTCATTAAGCTTCAGCCACTGAAGAAATATATAAATAAGGGCTGACTTCCTGTAAGACGTGTCCAAAGCTGGGACGGAATAAAAGGAGACACTTGTAAATGATAGTGCTATCGTTTGAGAAAGGGTAAGTTGAGACTGACTTTCATGCGTATTCACAGACCAAGCATCATAAAGATACCAGCATGATCTTCATTGCGGGCTTAGAGCCGGTATTAGCTTTTGAGAGGTAAGAGGATTTTGAGGGCTCGTTGGTCTAGGGGTATGATTCTCGCTTTGGGTGCGAGAGGTCCCGGGTTCAAATCCCGGACGAGCCCTTTTCTTGGTACTCTTTTCAAGTTGTTTTGAAGTTTGCGTTTCAAAACCAACATCAATTTTTTCTTTGCAGTAGTGGATAATTCTTTGCTAGAGTCTCATGCTTCAGCCCTGCCCAGTCTGAGCTAATACCAAACATCTGGTCTTGCATGGCATGTACGAGCGTTCAGCTAGGGATGTCGGGCAGGTTGCATGAAAGAAATCTAAAGCCAGAGGCCCATGGAATAGCCAGTTCGGAGCAGTTTCATTACAGAAAAATCAACTGTAGGTATCTGTTTCTGTAGTGTAGTGGTTATCACGTTCGCCTCACACGCGAAAGGTCCCCGGTTCGAAACCGGGCAGAAACAGTTGTTATATTGTGTTGGCTACAATGTAGATAGATGCCGTTTTGCCATGGAATTGTCCAAGCCCTGAAGATTATTTCATGCAATCTCGTTCCAAGAAAGGGAATTCTCTCAAAACACTAAAGTAATCGGCGTGTGGATGTATCTGTTGGTTCTCAGACCTTGCTTTCAAAAGAGCCCTGCAATCGGTTCACTGCTCACCTAGAACAAGCATTAACATGGAGAATTGTTGGCACCAACAGGAATCTTATTTTAGTGGAGTGTTTCTGGCTTTGAGTGCAGAGGCCCTCGGCTCAATTCCAAGATGATCCTTCTCAAGGTGATGATACAAATGCATTGTCACCTTTACGTTTAATGTCAGAATCATTTATTTCCAGTTGGTGGTGTAAGAATGTTTGCAACAGTATGGCGATTTTTCCTAGCCATGCATGAATGAAAGCATATCACTCGCCTTTAGGTGTTTTTCTAATACATTGATATTTGCATCTTCCTTCCTAGCCTGCATGTTTGACTATCTTACAGGCTGCATGTAATAAGTATCACATCAGGGCCCTTCTTCTACTCAATTCACAACTGTTCTATCACGACATAGATAAGAAAGCTGCATCTGCTTTTGTTGTGTAGTGGTAATCAGGTTTACCTGACGTGTGAAAGCCCCATGCTTTGAAAGTACACAGTAACAAAGAAACCGATGACTTTTATAAAAAGGTGTCATGTGTGTCTCTTACTTTGCACAAAAAGTGCCAGAGATGACTTCATTTGCAGTCACTTGAAAAGTAGGGATTCTCCAATAAATGGTAAATGGTTGAAACAAATCTGAAGAAATGCATGACATACCTGTGTGTGTGTGTGTACGCATGTATGTATATATAGGGAGAGAGAGAGCGTCAATATAAACAGACTTTATTTCAATCAAGCTGTCTTTTCTATCCTTCAGGAGCAGAATGTTCTGATCATCAGCGCTCCAGAATGTAGTGTTTTCTTGGCAAGCATCACATATTGTGATGTGTTAGCTAAAAGTTCCATATCCTAGAGACTGATATATTCCTCTGTACTTGTACCTTGGGGATTCATCAAAACCTGGCATCATAAGCAGCTTTCTACTGCCACAGACTGGACAGCGAAACAATTTAAAATATCCCAGAAAAAGAAAATAAGCATGCTTAATCAGAGCTTTCTGGACAGGAAGGACATTTGAGCAAGTGAGGAATAAGCACTGCTTTTGTTAATTTGCATAGGCAGAATAGAGACTTCTGGGAAAAGGCCGAAATTACAGTCACAGAAAATGGCTGCATCTATAGAGAACGCTAAGAAGTGTTGGCAGCTTTTCCTCTGACCCTGGCCACTTTTACAAGCAATCCTATGATAGTCAGCAGGACCCACCCTAAAAAGGAAGGGGCATCCACTTGGACCCTTTCCACCTTTTCTAAATCTCGCCTGATCGAGCCTGATTGAGCACTGATTGAGCAGATAAGCACATGTCATTCTCATTTCAGAAAGGTATTGGTTAGCTTGCTGCTAGCAGCTCAGTTATGTTATGATGTTAGAGGCTATGCAAGGAATGCTTTAGTCCAGCGATATGCAGTTTTTATTGCGCCTTGCATTCAGCAGGAAGATCTTTAGCTTGAATCTGTGGCCTAGGTATTCACCTTGGTATTTCTTTTGGCACAAAGTGAAGGAGTATTTAAGAGAAAATGCACAATGTGTTTCTTATGTTGTTATGAACAACTTGTTACTCTTTCTCATTAAGCTTCAGCCACTGAAGAAATATATAAATAAGGGCTGACTTCCTGTAAGACGTGTCCAAAGCTGGGACGGAATAAAAGGAGACACTTGTAAATGATAGTGCTATCGTTTGAGAAAGGGTAAGTTGAGACTGACTTTCATGCGTATTCACAGACCAAGCATCATAAAGATACCAGCATGATCTTCATTGCGGGCTTAGAGCCGGTATTAGCTTTTGAGAGGTAAGAGGATTTTGAGGGCTCGTTGGTCTAGGGGTATGATTCTCGCTTTGGGTGCGAGAGGTCCCGGGTTCAAATCCCGGATGAGCCCTTTTCTTGGTACTCTTTTCAAGTTGTTTTGAAGTTTGCGTTTCAAAACCAACATCAATATATTCTTTGCAGTAGTGGATAATTCTTTGCTAGAGTCTCATGCTTCAGCCCTGCCCAGTCTGAGCTAATACCAAACATCTGGTCTTGCATGGCATGTACGAGCGTTCAGCTAGGGATGTCGGGCAGGTTGCATGAAAGAAATCTAAAGCCAGAGGCCCATGGAATAGCCAGTTCGGAGCAGTTTCATTACACAAAAATCAACTGTAGGTATCTGTTTCTGTAGTGTAGTGGTTATCACGTTCGCCTCACACGCGAAAGGTCCCCGGTTCGAAACCGGGCAGAAACAGTTGTTATATTGTGTTGGCTACAATGTTGATAGGTGCCGTTTTGCCATGGAATTGTCCAAGCCCTGAAGATTATTTCATGCAATCTCGTTCCAAGAAAGGGAATTCTCTCAAAACACTAAAGTAATCGGCGTGTGGATGTATCTGTTGGTTCTCAGACCTTGCTTTCAAAAGAGCCCTGCAATCGGTTCACTGCTCACCTAGAACAAGCATTAACATGGAGAATTGTTGGCACCAACAGGAATCTTATTTTAGTGGAGTGTTTCTGGCTTTGAGTGCAGAGGCCCTCGGCTCAATTCCAAGATGATCCTTCTCAAGGTGATGATACAAATGCATTGTCCCCTTTACGTTTAATGTCAGAATCATTTATTTCCAGTTGGTGGTGTAAGAATGTTTGCAACAGTATGGCGATTTTTCCTAGCCATGCATGAATGAAAGCATATCACTCGCCTTTAGGTGTTTTTCTAATACATTGATATTTGCATCTTCCTTCTTAGCCTGCATGTTTGACTATCTTACAGGCTGCATGTAATAAGTATCACATCAGGGCCCTTCTTCTACTCAATTCACAACTGTTCTATCACGACATAGATAAGAAAGCTGCATCTGCTTTTGTTGTGTAGTGGTAATCAGGTTTACCTGACGTGTGAAAGCCCCATGCTTTGAAAGTACACAGTAACAAAGAAACCGATGACTTTTATAAAAAGGTGTCATGTGTGTCTCTTACTTTGCACAAAAAGTGCCAGAGATGGCTTCATTTGCAGTCACTTGAAAAGTAGGGATTCTCCAATAAATGGTAAATGGTTTAAACAAATCTGAAGAAATGCATGACATACCTGTGTGTGTGTGTGTACGCATGTATGTATATATAGGGAGAGAGAGAGCGTCAATATAAACAGACTTTATTTCAATCAAGCTGTCTTTTCTATCCTTCAGGAGCAGAATGTTCTGATCATCAGCGCTCCAGAATGTAGTGTTTTCTTGGCAAGCATCACATATTGTGATGTGTTAGCTAAAAGTTCCATATCCTAGAGACTGATATATTCCTCTGTACTTGTACCTTGGGGATTCATCAAAACCTGGCATCATAAGCAGCTTTCTACTGCCACAGACTGGACAGCAAAACAATTTAAAATATCCCAGAAAAAGAAAATAAGCATGCTTAATCAGAGCTTTCTGGACAGGAAGGACATTTGAGCAAGTGAGGAATAAGCACTGCTTTTGTTAATTTGCATAGGCAGAATAGAGACTTCTGGGAAAAGGCCGAAATTACAGTCACAGAAAATGGCTGCATCTATAGAGAACGCTAAGAAGTGTTGGCAGCTTTTCCTCTGACCCTGGCCACTTTTACAAGCAATCCTATGATAGTCAGCAGGACCCACCCTAAAAAGGAAGGGGCATCCACTTGGACCCTTTCCACCTTTTCTAAATCTCGCCTGATCGAGCACTGATTGAGCAGATAAGCACATGTAATTCTCATTTCAGAAAGGTATTGGTTAGCTTGCTGCTAGCAGCTCAGTTATGTTATGATGTTAGAGGCTATGCAAGGAATGCTTTAGTCCAGCGATATGCAGTTTTTATTGCGCCTTGCATTCAGCAGGAAGATCTTTAGCTTGAATCTGTGGCCTAGGTATTCACCTTGGTATTTCTTTTGGCACAAAGTGAAGGAGTATTTGAGAGAAAATGCACAATGTGTTTCTTATGCTGTTATGAACAACTTGTTACTCTTTCTCATTAAGCTTCAGCCACTGCAGAAATATATAAATAAGGGCTGACTTCCTGTAAGACGTGTCCAAAGCTGGGACGGAATAAAAGGAGACACTTGTAAATGATAGTGCTATCGTTTGAGAAAGGGTAAGTTGAGACTGACTTTCATGCGTATTCACAGACCAAGCATCATAAAGATACCAGCATGATCTTCATTGCGGGCTTAGAGCCGTTATTAGCTTTTGAGAGGTAAGAGGATTTTGAGGGCTCGTTGGTCTAGGGGTATGATTCTCGCTTTGGGTGCGAGAGGTCCTGGGTTCAAATCCCGGACGAGCCCTTTTCTTGGTACTCTTTTCAAGTTGTTTTGAAGTTTGCGTTTCAAAACCAACATCAATTTTTTCTTTGCAGTAGTGGATAATTCTTTGCTAGAGTCTCATGCTTCAGCCCTGCCCAGTCTGAGCTAATACCAAACATCTGGTCTTGCATGGCATGTACGAGCGTTCAGCTAGGGATGTCGGGCAGGTTGCATGAAAGAAATCTAAAGCCAGAGGCCCATGGAATAGCCAGTTCGGAGCAGTTTCATTACAGAAAAATCAACTGTAGGTATCTGTTTCTGTAGTGTAGTGGTTATCACGTTCGCCTCACACGCGAAAGGTCCCCGGTTCGAAACCGGGCAGAAACAGTTGTTATATTGTGTTGGCTACAATGTTGATAGGTGCCGTTTTGCCATGGAATTGTCCAAGCCCTGAAGATTATTTCATGCAATCTCGTTCCAAGAAAGGGAATTCTCTCAAAACACTAAAGTAATCGGCGTGTGGATGTATCTGTTGGTTCTCAGACCTTGCTTTCAAAAGAGCCCTGCAATCGGTTCACTGCTCACCTAGAACAAGCATTAACATGGAGAATTGTTGGCACCAACGGGAATCTTATTTTAGTGGAGTGTTTCTGGCTTTGAGTGCAGAGGCCCTCGGCTCAATTCCAAGATGATCCTTCTCAAGGTGATGATACAAATGCATTGTCACCTTTACGTTTAATGTCAGAATCATTTATTTCCAGTTGGTGGTGTAAGAATGTTTGCAACAGTATGGCGATTTTTCCTAGCCATGCATGAATGAAAGCATATCACTCGCCTTTAGGTGTTTTTCTAATACATTGATATTTGCATCTTCCTTCCTAGCCTGCATGTTTGACTATCTTACAGGCTGCATGTAATAAGTATCACATCAGGGCCCTTCTTCTACTCAATTCACAACTGTTCTATCACGACATAGATAAGAAAGCTGCATCTGCTTTTGTTGTGTAGTGGTAATCAGGTTTACCTGACGTGTGAAAGCCCCATGCTTTGAAAGTACACAGTAACAAAGAAACCGATGACTTTTATAAAAAGGTGTCATGTGCGTCTCTTACTTTGCACAAAAAGTGCCAGAGATGACTTCATTTGCAGTCACTTGAAAAGTAGGGATTCTCCAATAAATGGTAAATGGTTGAAACAAATCTGAAGAAATGCATGACATACCTGTGTGTGTGTGTGTACGCATGTATGTATATATAGGGAGAGAGAGAGCGTCAATATAAACAGACTTTATTTCAATCAAGCTGTCTTTTCTATCCTTCAGGAGCAGAATGTTCTGATCATCAGCGCTCCAGAATGTAGTGTTTTCTTGGCAAGCATCACATATTGTGATGTGTTAGCTAAAAGTTCCATATCCTAGAGACTGATATATTCCTCTGTACTTGTACCTTGGGGATTCATCAAAACCTGGCATCATAAGCAGCTTTCTACTGCCACAGACTGGACAGCGAAACAATTTAAAATATCCCAGAAAAAGAAAATAAGCATGCTTAATCAGAGCTTTCTGGACAGGAAGGACCTTTGAGCAAGTGAGGAATAAGCACTGCTTTTGTTAATTTGCATAGGCAGAATAGAGACTTCTGGGAAAAGGCCGAAATTACAGTCACAGAAAATGGCTGCATCTATAGAGAACGCTAAGAAGTGTTGGCAGCTTTTCCTCTGACCCTGACCACTTTTACAAGCAATCCTATGATAGTCAGCAGGACCCACCCTAAAAAGGAAGGGGCATCCACTTGGACCCTTTCCACCTTTTCTAAATCTCGCCTGATTGAGCACTGATTGAGCAGATAAGCACATGTCATTCTCATTTCAGAAAGGTATTGGTTAGCTTGCTGCTAGCAGCTCAGTTATGTTATGATGTTAGAGGCTATGCAAGGAATGCTTTAGTCCAGCGATATGCAGTTTTTATTGCGCCTTGCCTTCACCAGGAAGATCTTTAGCTTGAATCTGTGGCCTAGGTATTCACCTTGGTATTTCTTTTGGCACAAAGTGAAGGAGTATTTGAGAGAAAATGCACAATGTGTTTCTTATGTTGTTATGAACAACTTGTTACTCTTTCTCATTAAGCTTCAGCCACTGCAGAAATATATAAATAAGGGCTGACTTCCTGTAAGACGTGTCCAAAGCTGGGACGGAATAAAAGGAGACACTTGTAAATGATAGTGCTATCGTTTGAGAAAGGGTAAGTTGAGACTGACTTTCATGCGTATTCACAGACCAAGCATCATAAAGATACCAGCATGATCTTCATTGCGGGCTTAGAGCCGGTATTAGCTTTTGAGAGGTAAGAGGATTTTGAGGGCTCGTTGGTCTAGGGGTATGATTCTCGCTTTGGGTGCGAGAGGTCCCGGGTTCAAATCCCGGACGAGCCCTTTTCTTGGTACTCTTTTCAAGTTGGTTTGAAGTTTGCGTTTCAAAACCAACATCAATTTTTTCTTTGCAGTAGTGGATAATTCTTTGCTAGAGTCTCATGCTTCAGCCCTGCCCAGTCTGAGCTAATACCAAACATCTGGTCTTGCATGGCATGTACGAGCGTTCAGCTAGGGATGTCGGGCAGGTTGCATGAAAGAAATCTAAAGCCAGAGGCCCATGGAATAGCCAGTTCGGAGCAGTTTCATTACAGAAAAATCAACTGTAGGTATCTGTTTCTGTAGTGTAGTGGTTATCAAGTTCGCCTCACACGCGAAAGGTCCCCGGTTCGAAACCGGGCAGAAACAGTTGTTATATTGTGTTGGCTACAATGTTGATAGGTGCCGTTTTGCCATGGAATTGTCCAAGCCCTGAAGATTATTTCATACAATCTCGTTCCAAGAAAGGGAATTCTCTCAAAACACTAAAGTAATCGGCGTGTGGATGTATCTGTTGGTTCTCAGACCTTGCTTTCAAAAGAGCCCTGCAATCGGTTCACTGCTCACCTAGAACAAGCATTAACATGGAGAATTGTTGGCACCAACAGGAATCTTATTTTAGTGGAGTGTTTCTGGCTTTGAGTGCAGAGGCCCTCGGCTCAATTCCAAGATGATCCTTCTCAAGGTGATGATACAAATGCATTCTCACCTTTACGTTTAATGTCAGAATCATTTATTTCCAGTTGGTGGTGTAAGAATGTTTGCAACAGTATGGCGATTTTTCCTAGCCATGCATGAATGAAAGCATATCACTCGCCTTTAGGTGTTTTTCTAATACATTGATATTTGCATCTTCCTTCCTAGCCTGCATGTTTGACTATCTTACAGGCTGCATGTAATAAGTATCACATCAGGGCCCTTCTTCTATTCAATTCACAACTGTTCTATCACGACATAGATAAGAAAGCTGCATCTGCTTTTGTTGTGTAGTGGTAATCAGGTTTACCTGACGTGTGAAAGCCCCATGCTTTGAAAGTACACAGTAACAAAGAAACCGATGACTTTTATAATAAGGTGTCATGTGTGTCTCTTACTTTGCACAAAAAGTGCCAGAGATGACTTCATTTGCAGTCACTTGAAAAGTAGGGATTCTCCAATAAATGGTAAATGGTTGAAACAAATCTGAAGAAATGCATGACATACCTGTGTGTGTGTGTGTATGCATGTATGTATATATAGGGAGAGAGAGAGCGTCAATATAAACAGACTTTATTTCAATCAAGCTGTCTTTTCTATCCTTCAGGAGCAGAATGTTCTGATCATCAGCGCTCCAGAATGTAGTGTTTTCTTGGCAAGCATCACATATTGTGATGTGTTAGCTAAAAGTTCCATATCCTAGAGACTGATATATTCCTCTGTACTTGTACCTTGGGGATTCATCAAAACCTGGCATCATAAGCAGCTTTCTACTGCCACAGACTGGACAGCGAAACAATTTAAAATATCCCAGAAAAAGAAAATAAGCATGCTTAATCAGAGCTTTCTGGACAGGAAGGACCTTTGAGCAAGTGAGGAATAAGCACTGCTTTTGTTAATTTGCATAGGCAGAATAGAGACTTCTGGGAAAAGGCCGAAATTACAGTCACAGAAAATGGCTGCATCTATAGAGAACGCTAAGAAGTGTTGGCAGCTTTTCCTCTGACCCTGGCCACTTTTACAAGCAATCCTATGATAGTCAGCAGGACCCACCCTAAAAAGGAAGGGGCATCCACTTGGACCCTTTCCACCTTTTCTAAATCTCGCCTGATCGAGCCTAATTGAGCACTGATTGAGCAGATAAGCACATGTCATTCTCATTTCAGAAAGGTATTGGTTAGCTTGCTGCTAGCAGCTCAGTTATGTTATGATGTTAGAGGCTATGCAAGGAATGCTTTAGTCCAGCGATATGCAGTTTTTATTGCGCCTTGCATTCAGCAGGAAGATCTTTAGCTTGAATCTGTGGCCTAGGTATTCACCTTGGTATTTCTTTTGGCACAAAGTGAAGGAGTATTTAAGAGAAAATGCACAATGTGTTTCTTATGTTGTTATGAACAACTTGTTACTCTTTCTCATTAAGCTTCAGCCACTGAAGAAATATATAAATAAGGGCTGACTTCCTGTAAGACGTGTCCAAAGCTGGGACGGAATAAAAGGAGACACTTGTAAATGATAGTGCTATCGTTTGAGAAAGGGTAAGTTGAGACTGACTTTCATGCGTATTCACAGACCAAGCATCATAAAGATACCAGCATGATCTTCATTGCGGGCTTAGAGCCGGTATTAGCTTTTGAGAGGTAAGAGGATTTTGAGGGCTCGTTGGTCTAGGGGTATGATTCTCGCTTTGGGTGCGAGAGGTCCCGGGTTCAAATCCCGGACGAGCCCTTTTCTTGGTACTCTTTTCAAGTTGTTTTGAAGTTTGCGTTTCAAAACCAACATCAATTTTTTCTTTGCAGTAGTGGATAATTCTTTGCTAGAGTCTCATGCTTCAGCCCTGCCCAGTCTGAGCTAATACCAAACATCTGGTCTTGCATGGCATGTACGAGCGTTCAGCTAGGGATGTCGGGCAGGTTGCATGAAAGAAATCTAAAGCCAGAGGCCCATGGAATAGCCAGTTCAGAGCAGTTTCATTACAGAAAAATCAACTGTAGGTATCTGTTTCTGTAGTGTAGTGGTTATCACGTTTGCCTCACACGCGAAAGGTCCCCGGTTCGAAACCGGGCAGAAACAGTTGTTATATTGTGTTGGCTACAATGTTGATAGGTGCCGTTTTGCCATGGAATTGTCCAAGCCCTGAAGATTATTTCATGCAATCTCGTTCCAAGAAAGGGAATTCTCTCAAAACACTAAAGTAATCGGCGTGTGGATGTATCTGTTGGTTCTCAGACCTTGCTTTCAAAAGAGCCCTGCAATCGGTTCACTGCTCACCTAGAACAAGCATTAACATGGAGAATTGTTGGCACCAACAGGAATCTTATTTTAGTGGAGTGTTTCTGGCTTTGAGTGCAGAGGCCCTCGGCTCAATTCCAAGATGATCCTTCTCAAGGTGATGATACAAATGCATTGTCACCTTTACGTTTAATGTCAGAATCATTTATTTCCAGTTGGTGGTGTAAGAATGTTTGCAACAGTATGGCGATTTTTCCTAGCCATGCATGAATGAAAGCATATCACTCGCCTTTAGGTGTTTTTCTAATACATTGATATTTGCATCTTCCTTCCTAGCCTGCATGTTTGACTATCTTACAGGCTGCATGTAATAAGTATCACATCAGGGCCCTTCTTCTACTCAATTCACAACTGTTCTATCACGACATAGATAAGAAAGCTGCATCTGCTTTTGTTGTGTAGTGGTAATCAGGTTTACCTGACGTGTGAAAGCCCCATGCTTTGAAAGTACCAAGTAACAAAGAAACCGATGACTTTTATAAAAAGGTGTCATGTGTGTCTCTTACTTTGCACAAAAAGTGCCAGAGATGACTTCATTTGCAGTCACTTGAAAAGTAGGGATTCTCCAATAAATGGTAAATGGTTGAAACAAATCTGAAGAAATGCATGACATACCTGTGTGTGTGTGTGTACGCATGTATGTATATATAGGGAGAGAGAGAGCGTCAATATAAACAGACTTTATTTCAATCAAGCTGTCTTTTCTATCCTTCAGGAGCAGAATGTTCTGATCATCAGCGCTCCAGAATGTAGTGTTTTCTTGGCAAGCATCACATATTGTGATGTTTTAGCTAAAAGTTCCATATCCTAGAGACTGATATATTCCTCTGTACTTGTACCTTGGGGATTCATCAAAACCTGGCATCATAAGCAGCTTTCTACTGCCACAGACTGGACAGCGAAACAATTTAAAATATCCCAGAAAAAGAAAATAAGCATGCTTAATCAGAGCTTTCTGGACAGGAAGGACATTTGAGCAAGTGAGGAATAAGCACTGCTTTTGTTAATTTGCATAGGCAGAATAGAGACTTCTGGGAAAAGGCCGAAATTACAGTCACAGAAAATGGCTGCATCTATAGAGAACGCTAAGAAGTGTTGGCAGCTTTTCCTCTGACCCTGGCCACTTTTACAAGCAATCCTATGATAGTCAGCAGGACCCACCCTAAAAAGGAAGGGGCATCCACTTGGACCCTTTCCACCTTTTCTAAATCTCGCCTGATCGAGCCCTGATCGAGCCGATAAGCACATGTCATTCTCATTTCAGAAAGGTATTGGTTAGCTTGCTGCTAGCAGCTCAGTTATGTTATGATGTTAGAGGCTATGCAAGGAATGCTTTAGTCCAGCGATATGCAGTTTTTATTGCGCCTTGCATTCAGCAGGAAGATCTTTAGCTTGAATCTGTGGCCTAGGTATTCACCTTGGTATTTTTTTTGGCACAAAGTGAAGGAGTATTTGAGAGAAAATGCACAATGTGTTTCTTATGTTGTTATGAACAACTTGTTACTCTTTCTCATTAAGCTTCAGCCACTGCAGAAATATATAAATAAGGGCTGACTTCCTGTAAGACGTGTCCAAAGCTGGGACGGAATAAAAGGAGACACTTGTAAATGATAGTGCTATCGTTTGAGAAAGGGTAAGTTGAGACTGACTTTCATGCGTATTCACAGACCAAGCATCATAAAGATACCAGCATGATCTTCATTGCGGGCTTAGAGCCGGTATTAGCTTTTGAGAGGTAAGAAGATTTTGAGGGCTCGTTGGTCTAGGGGTATGATTCTCGCTTTGGGTGCGAGAGGTCCCAGGTTCAAATCCCGGACGAGCCCTTTTCTTGGTACTCTTTTCAAGTTGTTTTGAAGTTTGCGTTTCAAAACCAACATCAATTTTTTCTTTGCAGTAGTGGATAATTCTTTGCTAGAGTCTCATGCTTCAGCCCTGCCCAGTCTGAGCTAATACCAAACATCTGGTCTTGCATGGCATGTACGAGCGTTCAGCTAGGGATGTCGGGCAGGTTGCATGAAAGAAATCTAAAGCCAGAGGCCCATGGAATAGCCAGTTCGGAGCAGTTTCATTACAGAAAAATCAACTGTAGGTATCTGTTTCTGTAGTGTAGTGGTTATCACGTTCGCCTCACACGCGAAAGGTCCCCAGTTCGAAACCGGGCAGAAACAGTTGTTATATTGTGTTGGCTACAATGTTGATAGGTGCCGTTTTGCCATGGAATTGTCCAAGCCCTGAAGATTATTTCATGCAATCTCGTTCCAAGAAAGGGAATTCTCTCAAAACACTAAAGTAATCGGCGTGTGGATGTATCTGTTGGTTCTCAGACCTTGCTTTCAAAAGAGCCCTGCAATCGGTTCACTGCTCACCTAGAACAAGCATTAACATGGAGAATTGTTGGCACCAACAGGAATCTTATTTTAGTGGAGTGTTTCTGGCTTTGAGTGCAGAGGCCCTCGGCTCAATTCCAAGATGATCCTTCTCAGGGTGATGATACAAATGCATTGTCACCTTTACGTTTAATGTCAGAATCATTTATTTCCAGTTGGTGGTGTAAGAATGTTTGCAACAGTATGGCGATTTTTCCTAGCCATGCATGAATGAAAGCATATCACTCGCCTTTGGGTGTTTTTCTAATACATTGATATTTGCATCTTCCTTCCTAGCCTGCATGTTTGACTATCTTACAGGCTGCATGTAATAAGTATCACATCAGGGCCCTTCTTCTACTCAATTCACAACTGTTCTATCACGACATAGATAAGAAAGCTGCATCTGCTTTTGTTGTGTAGTGGTAATCAGGTTTACCTGACGTGTGAAAGCCCCATGCTTTGAAAGTACACAGTAACAAAGAAACCGATGACTTTTATAAAAAGGTGTCATGTGTGTCTCTTACTTTGCACAAAAAGTGCCAGAGATGACTTCATTTGCAGTCACTTGAAAAGTAGGGATTCTCCAATAAATGGTAAATGGTTGAAACAAATCTGAAGAAATGCATGACATACCTGTGTGTGTGTGTGTATGCATGTATGTATATATAGGGAGAGAGAGAGCGTCAATATAAACAGACTTTATTTCAATCAAGCTGTCTTTTCTATCCTTCAGGAGCAGAATGTTCTGATCATCAGCGCTCCAGAATGTAGTGTTTTCTTGGCAAGCATCACATATTGTGATGTGTTAGCTAAAAGTTCCATATCCTAGAGACTGATATATTCCTCTGTACTTGTACCTTGGGGATTCATCAAAACCTGGCATCATAAGCAGCTTTCTACTGCCACAGACTGGACAGCGAAACAATTTAAAATATCCCAGAAAAAGAAAATAAGCATGCTTAATCAGAGCTTTCTGGACAGGAAGGACATTTGAGCAAGTGAGGAATAAGCACTGCTTTTGTTAATTTGCATAGGCAGAATAGAGACTTCTGGGAAAAGGCCGAAATTACAGTCACAGAAAATGGCTGCATCTATAGAGAACGCTAAGAAGTGTTGGCAGCTTTTCCTCTGACCCTGGCCACTTTTACAAGCAATCCTATGATAGTCAGCAGGACCCACCCTAAAAAGGAAGGGGCATCCACTTGGACCCTTTCCACCTTTTCTAAATCTCGCCTGATCGAGCCCTGATCGAGCCGATAAGCACATGTCATTCTCATTTCAGAAAGGTATTGGTTAGCTTGCTGCTAGCAGCTCAGTTATGTTATGATGTTAGAGGCTATGCAAGGAATGCTTTAGTCCAGCGATATGCAGTTTTTATTGCGCCTTGCATTCAGCAGGAAGATCTTTAGCTTGAATCTGTGGCCTAGGTATTCACCTTGGTATTTTTTTTGGCACAAAGTGAAGGAGTATTTGAGAGAAAATGCACAATGTGTTTCTTATGTTGTTATGAACAACTTGTTACTCTTTCTCATTAAGCTTCAGCCACTGCAGAAATATATAAATAAGGGCTGACTTCCTGTAAGACGTGTCCAAAGCTGGGACGGAATAAAAGGAGACACTTGTAAATGATAGTGCTATCGTTTGAGAAAGGGTAAGTTGAGACTGACTTTCATGCGTATTCACAGACCAAGCATCATAAAGATACCAGCATGATCTTCATTGCGGGCTTAGAGCCGGTATTAGCTTTTGAGAGGTAAGAGGATTTTGAGGGCTCGTTGGTCTAGGGGTATGATTCTCGCTTTGGGTGCGAGAGGTCCCAGGTTCAAATCCCGGACGAGCCCTTTTCTTGGTACTCTTTTCAAGTTGTTTTGAAGTTTGCGTTTCAAAACCAACATCAATTTTTTCTTTGCAGTAGTGGATAATTCTTTGCTAGAGTCTCATGCTTCAGCCCTGCCCAGTCTGAGCTAATACCAAACATCTGGTCTTGCATGGCATGTACGAGCGTTCAGCTAGGGATGTCGGGCAGGTTGCATGAAAGAAATCTAAAGCCAGAGGCCCATGGAATAGCCAGTTCGGAGCAGTTTCATTACAGAAAAATCAACTGTAGGTATCTGTTTCTGTAGTGTAGTGGTTATCACGTTCGCCTCACACGCGAAAGGTCCCCGGTTCGAAACCGGGCAGAAACAGTTGTTATATTGTGTTGGCTACAATGTTGATAGGTGCCGTTTTGCCATGGAATTGTCCAAGCCCTGAAGATTATTTCATGCAATCTCGTTCCAAGAAAGGGAATTCTCTCAAAACACTAAAGTAATCGGCGTGTGGATGTATCTGTTGGTTCTCAGACCTTGCTTTCAAAAGAGCCCTGCAATCGGTTCACTGCTCACCTAGAACAAGCATTAACATGGAGAATTGTTGGCACCAACAGGAATCTTATTTTAGTGGAGTGTTTCTGGCTTTGAGTGCAGAGGCCCTCGGCTCAATTCCAAGATGATCCTTCTCAGGGTGATGATACAAATGCATTGTCACCTTTACGTTTAATGTCAGAATCATTCATTTCCAGTTGGTGGTGTAAGAATGTTTGCAACAGTATGGCGATTTTTCCTAGCCATGCATGAATGAAAGCATATCACTCGCCTTTAGGTGTTTTTCTAATACATTGATATTTGCATCTTCCTTCCTAGCCTGCATGTTTGACTATCTTACAGGCTGCATGTAATAAGTATCACATCAGGGCCCTTCTTCTACTCAATTCACAACTGTTCTATCACGACATAGATAAGAAAGCTGCATCTGCTTTTGTTGTGTAGTGGTAATCAGGTTTACCTGACGTGTGAAAGCCCCATGCTTTGAAAGTACACAGTAACAAAGAAACCGATGACTTTTATAAAAAGGTGTCATGTGTGTCTCTTACTTTGCACAAAAAGTGCCAGAGATGACTTCATTTGCAGTCACTTGAAAAGTAGGGATTCTCCAATAAATGGTAAATGGTTGAAACAAATCTGAAGAAATGCATGACATACCTGTGTGTGTGTGTGTATGCATGTATGTATATATAGGGAGAGAGAGAGCGTCAATATAAACAGACTTTATTTCAATCAAGCTGTCTTTTCTATCCTTCAGGAGCAGAATGTTCTGATCATCAGCGCTCCAGAATGTAGTGTTTTCTTGGCAAGCATCACATATTGTGATGTGTTAGCTAAAAGTTCCATATCCTAGAGACTGATATATTCCTCTGTACTTGTACCTTGGGGATTCATCAAAACCTGGCATCATAAGCAGCTTTCTACTGCCACAGACTGGACAGCGAAACAATTTAAAATATCCCAGAAAAAGAAAATAAGCATGCTTAATCAGAGCTTTCTGGACAGGAAGGACATTTGAGCAAGTGAGGAATAAGCACTGCTTTTGTTAATTTGCATAGGCAGAATAGAGACTTCTGGGAAAAGGCCGAAATTACAGTCACAGAAAATGGCTGCATCTATAGAGAACGCTAAGAAGTGTTGGCAGCTTTTCCTCTGACCCTGGCCACTTTTACAAGCAATCCTATGATAGTCAGCAGGACCCACCCTAAAAAGGAAGGGGCATCCACTTGGACCCTTTCCACCTTTTCTAAATCTCGCCTGATCGAGCCCTGATCGAGCCGATAAGCACATGTCATTCTCATTTCAGAAAGGTATTGGTTAGCTTGCTGCTAGCAGCTCAGTTATGTTATGATGTTAGAGGCTATGCAAGGAATGCTTTAGTCCAGCGATATGCAGTTTTTATTGCGCCTTGCATTCAGCAGGAAGATCTTTAGCTTGAATCTGTGGCCTAGGTATTCACCTTGGTATTTTTTTTGGCACAAAGTGAAGGAGTATTTGAGAGAAAATGCACAATGTGTTTCTTATGTTGTTATGAACAACTTGTTACTCTTTCTCATTAAGCTTCAGCCACTGCAGAAATATATAAATAAGGGCTGACTTCCTGTAAGACGTGTCCAAAGCTGGGACGGAATAAAAGGAGACACTTGTAAATGATAGTGCTATCGTTTGAGAAAGGGTAAGTTGAGACTGACTTTCATGCGTATTCACAGACCAAGCATCATAAAGATACCAGCATGATCTTCATTGCGGGCTTAGAGCCGGTATTAGCTTTTGAGAGGTAAGAGGATTTTGAGGGCTCGTTGGTCTAGGGGTATGATTCTCGCTTTGGGTGCGAGAGGTCCCAGGTTCAAATCCCAGACGAGCCCTTTTCTTGGTACTCTTTTCAAGTTGTTTTGAAGTTTGCGTTTCAAAACCAACATCAATTTTTTCTTTGCAGTAGTGGATAATTCTTTGCTAGAGTCTCATGCTTCAGCCCTGCCCAGTCTGAGCTAATACCAAACATCTGGTCTTGCATGGCATGTACGAGCGTTCAGCTAGGGATGTCGGGCAGGTTGCATGAAAGAAATCTAAAGCCAGAGGCCCATGGAATAGCCAGTTCGGAGCAGTTTCATTACAGAAAAATCAACTGTAGGTATCTGTTTCTGTAGTGTAGTGGTTATCACGTTCGCCTCACACGCGAAAGGTCCCCGGTTCGAAACCGGGCAGAAACAGTTGTTATATTGTGTTGGCTACAATGTTGATAGGTGCCGTTTTGCCATGGAATTGTCCAAGCCCTGAAGATTATTTCATGCAATCTCGTTCCAAGAAAGGGAATTCTCTCAAAACACTAAAGTAATCGGCGTGTGGATGTATCTGTTGGTTCTCAGACCTTGCTTTCAAAAGAGCCCTGCAATCGGTTCACTGCTCACCTAGAACAAGCATTAACATGGAGAATTGTTGGCACCAACAGGAATCTTATTTTAGTGGAGTGTTTCTGGCTTTGAGTGCAGAGGCCCTCGGCTCAATTCCAAGATGATCCTTCTCAGGGTGATGATACAAATGCATTGTCACCTTTACGTTTAATGTCAGAATCATTTATTTCCAGTTGGTGGTGTAAGAATGTTTGCAACAGTATGGCGATTTTTCCTAGCCATGCATGAATGAAAGCATATCACACGCCTTTAGGTGTTTTTCTAATACATTGATATTTGCATCTTCCTTCCTAGCCTGCATGTTTGACTATCTTACAGGCTGCATGTAATAAGTATCACATCAGGGCCCTTCTTCTACTCAATTCACAACTGTTCTATCACGACATAGATAAGAAAGCTGCATCTGCTTTTGTTGTGTAGTGGTAATCAGGTTTACCTGACGTGTGAAAGCCCCATGCTTTGAAAGTACACAGTAACAAAGAAACCGATGACTTTTATAAAAAGGTGTCATGTGCGTCTCTTACTTTGCACAAAAAGTGCCAGAGATGACTTCATTTGCAGTCACTTGAAAAGTAGGGATTCTCCAATAAATGGTAAATGGTTGAAACAAATCTGAAGAAATGCATGACATACCTGTGTGTGTGTGTGTACGCATGTATGTATATATAGGGAGAGAGAGAGCGTCAATATAAACAGACTTTATTTCAATCAAGCTGTCTTTTCTATCCTTCAGGAGCAGAATGTTCTGATCATCAGCGCTCCAGAATGTAGTGTTTTCTTGGCAAGCATCACATATTGTGATGTGTTAGCTAAAAGTTCCATATCCTAGAGACTGATATATTCCTCTGTACTTGTACCTTGGGGATTCATCAAAACCTGGCATCATAAGCAGCTTTCTACTGCCACAGACTGGACAGCGAAACAATTTAAAATATCCCAGAAAAAGAAAATAAGCATGCTTAATCAGAGCTTTCTGGACAGGAAGGACCTTTGAGCAAGTGAGGAATAAGCACTGCTTTTGTTAATTTGCATAGGCAGAATAGAGACTTCTGGGAAAAGGCCGAAATTACAGTCACAGAAAATGGCTGCATCTATAGAGAACGCTAAGAAGTGTTGGCAGCTTTTCCTCTGACCCTGACCACTTTTACAAGCAATCCTATGATAGTCAGCAGGACCCACCCTAAAAAGGAAGGGGCATCCACTTGGACCCTTTCCACCTTTTCTAAATCTCGCCTGATTGAGCACTGATTGAGCAGATAAGCACATGTCATTCTCATTTCAGAAAGGTATTGGTTAGCTTGCTGCTAGCAGCTCAGTTATGTTATGATGTTAGAGGCTATGCAAGGAATGCTTTAGTCCAGCGATATGCAGTTTTTATTGCGCCTTGCCTTCACCAGGAAGATCTTTAGCTTGAATCTGTGGCCTAGGTATTCACCTTGGTATTTCTTTTGGCACAAAGTGAAGGAGTATTTGAGAGAAAATGCACAATGTGTTTCTTATGTTGTTATGAACAACTTGTTACTCTTTCTCATTAAGCTTCAGCCACTGCAGAAATATATAAATAAGGGCTGACTTCCTGTAAGACGTGTCCAAAGCTGGGACGGAATAAAAGGAGACACTTGTAAATGATAGTGCTATCGTTTGAGAAAGGGTAAGTTGAGACTGACTTTCATGCGTATTCACAGACCAAGCATCATAAAGATACCAGCATGATCTTCATTGCGGGCTTAGAGCCGGTATTAGCTTTTGAGAGGTAAGAGGATTTTGAGGGCTCGTTGGTCTAGGGGTATGATTCTCGCTTTGGGTGCGAGAGGTCCCGGGTTCAAATCCCGGACGAGCCTTTTTCTTGGTACTCTTTTCAAGTTGGTTTGAAGTTTGCGTTTCAAAACCAACATCAATTTTTTCTTTGCAGTAGTGGATAATTCTTTGCTAGAGTCTCATGCTTCAGCCCTGCCCAGTCTGAGCTAATACCAAACATCTGGTCTTGCATGGCATGTACGAGCGTTCAGCTAGGGATGTCGGGCAGGTTGCATGAAAGAAATCTAAAGCCAGAGGCCCATGGAATAGCCAGTTCGGAGCAGTTTCATTACAGAAAAATCAACTGTAGGTATCTGTTTCTGTAGTGTAGTGGTTATCAAGTTCGCCTCACACGCGAAAGGTCCCCGGTTCGAAACCGGGCAGAAACAGTTGTTATATTGTGTTGGCTACAATGTTGATAGGTGCCGTTTTGCCATGGAATTGTCCAAGCCCTGAAGATTATTTCATACAATCTCGTTCCAAGAAAGGGAATTCTCTCAAAACACTAAAGTAATCGGCGTGTGGATGTATCTGTTGGTTCTCAGACCTTGCTTTCAAAAGAGCCCTGCAATCGGTTCACTGCTCACCTAGAACAAGCATTAACATGGAGAATTGTTGGCACCAACAGGAATCTTATTTTAGTGGAGTGTTTCTGGCTTTGAGTGCAGAGGCCCTCGGCTCAATTCCAAGATGATCCTTCTCAAGGTGATGATACAAATGCATTCTCACCTTTACGTTTAATGTCAGAATCATTTATTTCCAGTTGGTGGTGTAAGAATGTTTGCAACAGTATGGCGATTTTTCCTAGCCATGCATGAATGAAAGCATATCACTCGCCTTTAGGTGTTTTTCTAATACATTGATATTTGCATCTTCCTTCCTAGCCTGCATGTTTGACTATCTTACAGGCTGCATGTAATAAGTATCACATCAGGGCCCTTCTTCTATTCAATTCACAACTGTTCTATCACGACATAGATAAGAAAGCTGCATCTGCTTTTGTTGTGTAGTGGTAATCAGGTTTACCTGACGTGTGAAAGCCCCATGCTTTGAAAGTACACAGTAACAAAGAAACCGATGACTTTTATAATAAGGTGTCATGTGTGTCTCTTACTTTGCACAAAAAGTGCCAGAGATGACTTCATTTGCAGTCACTTGAAAAGTAGGGATTCTCCAATAAATGGTAAATGGTTGAAACAAATCTGAAGAAATGCATGACATACCTGTGTGTGTGTGTGTATGCATGTATGTATATATAGGGAGAGAGAGAGCGTCAATATAAACAGACTTTATTTCAATCAAGCTGTCTTTTCTATCCTTCAGGAGCAGAATGTTCTGATCATCAGCGCTCCAGAATGTAGTGTTTTCTTGGCAAGCATCACATATTGTGATGTGTTAGCTAAAAGTTCCATATCCTAGAGACTGATATATTCCTCTGTACTTGTACCTTGGGGATTCATCAAAACCTGGCATCATAAGCAGCTTTCTACTGCCACAGACTGGACAGCGAAACAATTTAAAATATCCCAGAAAAAGAAAATAAGCATGCTTAATCAGAGCTTTCTGGACAGGAAGGACCTTTGAGCAAGTGAGGAATAAGCACTGCTTTTGTTAATTTGCATAGGCAGAATAGAGACTTCTGGGAAAAGGCCGAAATTACAGTCACAGAAAATGGCTGCATCTATAGAGAACGCTAAGAAGTGTTGGCAGCTTTTCCTCTGACCCTGGCCACTTTTACAAGCAATCCTATGATAGTCAGCAGGACCCACCCTAAAAAGGAAGGGGCATCCACTTGGACCCTTTCCACCTTTTCTAAATCTCGCCTGATCGAGCCTAATTGAGCACTGATTGAGCAGATAAGCACATGTCATTCTCATTTCAGAAAGGTATTGGTTAGCTTGCTGCTAGCAGCTCAGTTATGTTATGATGTTAGAGGCTATGCAAGGAATGCTTTAGTCCAGCGATATGCAGTTTTTATTGCGCCTTGCATTCAGCAGGAAGATCTTTAGCTTGAATCTGTGGCCTAGGTATTCACCTTGGTATTTCTTTTGGCACAAAGTGAAGGAGTATTTAAGAGAAAATGCACAATGTGTTTCTTATGTTGTTATGAACAACTTGTTACTCTTTCTCATTAAGCTTCAGCCACTGAAGAAATATATAAATAAGGGCTGACTTCCTGTAAGACGTGTCCAAAGCTGGGACGGAATAAAAGGAGACACTTGTAAATGATAGTGCTATCGTTTGAGAAAGGGTAAGTTGAGACTGACTTTCATGCGTATTCACAGACCAAGCATCATAAAGATACCAGCATGATCTTCATTGCGGGCTTAGAGCCGGTATTAGCTTTTGAGAGGTAAGAGGATTTTGAGGGCTCGTTGGTCTAGGGGTATGATTCTCGCTTTGGGTGCGAGAGGTCCCGGGTTCAAATCCCGGACGAGCCCTTTTCTTGGTACTCTTTTCAAGTTGTTTTGAAGTTTGCGTTTCAAAACCAACATCAATTTTTTCTTTGCAGTAGTGGATAATTCTTTGCTAGAGTCTCATGCTTCAGCCCTGCCCAGTCTGAGCTAATACCAAACATCTGGTCTTGCATGGCATGTACGAGCGTTCAGCTAGGGATGTCGGGCAGGTTGCATGAAAGAAATCTAAAGCCAGAGGCCCATGGAATAGCCAGTTCAGAGCAGTTTCATTACAGAAAAATCAACTGTAGGTATCTGTTTCTGTAGTGTAGTGGTTATCACGTTTGCCTCACACGCGAAAGGTCCCCGGTTCGAAACCGGGCAGAAACAGTTGTTATATTGTGTTGGCTACAATGTTGATAGGTGCCGTTTTGCCATGGAATTGTCCAAGCCCTGAAGATTATTTCATGCAATCTCGTTCCAAGAAAGGGAATTCTCTCAAAACACTAAAGTAATCGGCGTGTGGATGTATCTGTTGGTTCTCAGACCTTGCTTTCAAAAGAGCCCTGCAATCGGTTCACTGCTCACCTAGAACAAGCATTAACATGGAGAATTGTTGGCACCAACAGGAATCTTATTTTAGTGGAGTGTTTCTGGCTTTGAGTGCAGAGGCCCTCGGCTCAATTCCAAGATGATCCTTCTCAAGGTGATGATACAAATGCATTGTCACCTTTACGTTTAATGTCAGAATCATTTATTTCCAGTTGGTGGTGTAAGAATGTTTGCAACAGTATGGCGATTTTTCCTAGCCATGCATGAATGAAAGCATATCACTCGCCTTTAGGTGTTTTTCTAATACATTGATATTTG
This sequence comes from Triturus cristatus, assembly GCF_964204655.1. Lineage (NCBI taxonomy): Eukaryota > Metazoa > Chordata > Amphibia > Caudata > Salamandridae > Triturus > Triturus cristatus. The sequence continues at coordinate 737,575,051 of NC_140591.1, read as the reverse complement.
CATCTTCCTTCCTAGCCTGCATGTTTGACTATCTTACAGGCTGCATGTAATAAGTATCACATCAGGGCCCTTCTTCTACTCAATTCACAACTGTTCTATCACGACATAGATAAGAAAGCTGCATCTGCTTTTGTTGTGTAGTGGTAATCAGGTTTACCTGACGTGTGAAAGCCCCATGCTTTGAAAGTACCAAGTAACAAAGAAACCGATGACTTTTATAAAAAGGTGTCATGTGTGTCTCTTACTTTGCACAAAAAGTGCCAGAGATGACTTCATTTGCAGTCACTTGAAAAGTAGGGATTCTCCAATAAATGGTAAATGGTTGAAACAAATCTGAAGAAATGCATGACATACCTGTGTGTGTGTGTGTACGCATGTATGTATATATAGGGAGAGAGAGAGCGTCAATATAAACAGACTTTATTTCAATCAAGCTGTCTTTTCTATCCTTCAGGAGCAGAATGTTCTGATCATCAGCGCTCCAGAATGTAGTGTTTTCTTGGCAAGCATCACATATTGTGATGTTTTAGCTAAAAGTTCCATATCCTAGAGACTGATATATTCCTCTGTACTTGTACCTTGGGGATTCATCAAAACCTGGCATCATAAGCAGCTTTCTACTGCCACAGACTGGACAGCGAAACAATTTAAAATATCCCAGAAAAAGAAAATAAGCATGCTTAATCAGAGCTTTCTGGACAGGAAGGACATTTGAGCAAGTGAGGAATAAGCACTGCTTTTGTTAATTTGCATAGGCAGAATAGAGACTTCTGGGAAAAGGCCGAAATTACAGTCACAGAAAATGGCTGCATCTATAGAGAACGCTAAGAAGTGTTGGCAGCTTTTCCTCTGACCCTGGCCACTTTTACAAGCAATCCTATGATAGTCAGCAGGACCCACCCTAAAAAGGAAGGGGCATCCACTTGGACCCTTTCCACCTTTTCTAAATCTCGCCTGATCGAGCCCTGATCGAGCCGATAAGCACATGTCATTCTCATTTCAGAAAGGTATTGGTTAGCTTGCTGCTAGCAGCTCAGTTATGTTATGATGTTAGAGGCTATGCAAGGAATGCTTTAGTCCAGCGATATGCAGTTTTTATTGCGCCTTGCATTCAGCAGGAAGATCTTTAGCTTGAATCTGTGGCCTAGGTATTCACCTTGGTATTTTTTTTGGCACAAAGTGAAGGAGTATTTGAGAGAAAATGCACAATGTGTTTCTTATGTTGTTATGAACAACTTGTTACTCTTTCTCATTAAGCTTCAGCCACTGCAGAAATATATAAATAAGGGCTGACTTCCTGTAAGACGTGTCCAAAGCTGGGACGGAATAAAAGGAGACACTTGTAAATGATAGTGCTATCGTTTGAGAAAGGGTAAGTTGAGACTGACTTTCATGCGTATTCACAGACCAAGCATCATAAAGATACCAGCATGATCTTCATTGCGGGCTTAGAGCCGGTATTAGCTTTTGAGAGGTAAGAGGATTTTGAGGGCTCGTTGGTCTAGGGGTATGATTCTCGCTTTGGGTGCGAGAGGTCCCAGGTTCAAATCCCGGACGAGCCCTTTTCTTGGTACTCTTTTCAAGTTGTTTTGAAGTTTGCGTTTCAAAACCAACATCAATTTTTTCTTTGCAGTAGTGGATAATTCTTTGCTAGAGTCTCATGCTTCAGCCCTGCCCAGTCTGAGCTAATACCAAACATCTGGTCTTGCATGGCATGTACGAGCGTTCAGCTAGGGATGTCGGGCAGGTTGCATGAAAGAAATCTAAAGCCAGAGGCCCATGGAATAGCCAGTTCGGAGCAGTTTCATTACAGAAAAATCAACTGTAGGTATCTGTTTCTGTAGTGTAGTGGTTATCACGTTCGCCTCACACGCGAAAGGTCCCCAGTTCGAAACCGGGCAGAAACAGTTGTTATATTGTGTTGGCTACAATGTTGATAGGTGCCGTTTTGCCATGGAATTGTCCAAGCCCTGAAGATTATTTCATGCAATCTCGTTCCAAGAAAGGGAATTCTCTCAAAACACTAAAGTAATCGGCGTGTGGATGTATCTGTTGGTTCTCAGACCTTGCTTTCAAAAGAGCCCTGCAATCGGTTCACTGCTCACCTAGAACAAGCATTAACATGGAGAATTGTTGGCACCAACAGGAATCTTATTTTAGTGGAGTGTTTCTGGCTTTGAGTGCAGAGGCCCTCGGCTCAATTCCAAGATGATCCTTCTCAGGGTGATGATACAAATGCATTGTCACCTTTACGTTTAATGTCAGAATCATTTATTTCCAGTTGGTGGTGTAAGAATGTTTGCAACAGTATGGCGATTTTTCCTAGCCATGCATGAATGAAAGCATATCACTCGCCTTTAGGTGTTTTTCTAATACATTGATATTTGCATCTTCCTTCCTAGCCTGCATGTTTGACTATCTTACAGGCTGCATGTAATAAGTATCACATCAGGGCCCTTCTTCTACTCAATTCACAACTGTTCTATCACGACATAGATAAGAAAGCTGCATCTGCTTTTGTTGTGTAGTGGTAATCAGGTTTACCTGACGTGTGAAAGCCCCATGCTTTGAAAGTACACAGTAACAAAGAAACCGATGACTTTTATAAAAAGGTGTCATGTGTGTCTCTTACTTTGCACAAAAAGTGCCAGAGATGACTTCATTTGCAGTCACTTGAAAAGTAGGGATTCTCCAATAAATGGTAAATGGTTGAAACAAATCTGAAGAAATGCATGACATACCTGTGTGTGTGTGTGTATGCATGTATGTATATATAGGGAGAGAGAGAGCGTCAATATAAACAGACTTTATTTCAATCAAGCTGTCTTTTCTATCCTTCAGGAGCAGAATGTTCTGATCATCAGCGCTCCAGAATGTAGTGTTTTCTTGGCAAGCATCACATATTGTGATGTGTTAGCTAAAAGTTCCATATCCTAGAGACTGATATATTCCTCTGTACTTGTACCTTGGGGATTCATCAAAACCTGGCATCATAAGCAGCTTTCTACTGCCACAGACTGGACAGCGAAACAATTTAAAATATCCCAGAAAAAGAAAATAAGCATGCTTAATCAGAGCTTTCTGGACAGGAAGGACATTTGAGCAAGTGAGGAATAAGCACTGCTTTTGTTAATTTGCATAGGCAGAATAGAGACTTCTGGGAAAAGGCCGAAATTACAGTCACAGAAAATGGCTGCATCTATAGAGAACGCTAAGAAGTGTTGGCAGCTTTTCCTCTGACCCTGGCCACTTTTACAAGCAATCCTATGATAGTCAGCAGGACCCACCCTAAAAAGGAAGGGGCATCCACTTGGACCCTTTCCACCTTTTCTAAATCTCGCCTGATCGAGCCCTGATCGAGCCGATAAGCACATGTCATTCTCATTTCAGAAAGGTATTGGTTAGCTTGCTGCTAGCAGCTCAGTTATGTTATGATGTTAGAGGCTATGCAAGGAATGCTTTAGTCCAGCGATATGCAGTTTTTATTGCGCCTTGCATTCAGCAGGAAGATCTTTAGCTTGAATCTGTGGCCTAGGTATTCACCTTGGTATTTTTTTTGGCACAAAGTGAAGGAGTATTTGAGAGAAAATGCACAATGTGTTTCTTATGTTGTTATGAACAACTTGTTACTCTTTCTCATTAAGCTTCAGCCACTGCAGAAATATATAAATAAGGGCTGACTTCCTGTAAGACGTGTCCAAAGCTGGGACGGAATAAAAGGAGACACTTGTAAATGATAGTGCTATCGTTTGAGAAAGGGTAAGTTGAGACTGACTTTCATGCGTATTCACAGACCAAGCATCATAAAGATACCAGCATGATCTTCATTGCGGGCTTAGAGCCGGTATTAGCTTTTGAGAGGTAAGAGGATTTTGAGGGCTCGTTGGTCTAGGGGTATGATTCTCGCTTTGGGTGCGAGAGGTCCCAGGTTCAAATCCCGGACGAGCCCTTTTCTTGGTACTCTTTTCAAGTTGTTTTGAAGTTTGCGTTTCAAAACCAACATCAATTTTTTCTTTGCAGTAGTGGATAATTCTTTGCTAGAGTCTCATGCTTCAGCCCTGCCCAGTCTGAGCTAATACCAAACATCTGGTCTTGCATGGCATGTACGAGCGTTCAGCTAGGGATGTCGGGCAGGTTGCATGAAAGAAATCTAAAGCCAGAGGCCCATGGAATAGCCAGTTCGGAGCAGTTTCATTACAGAAAAATCAACTGTAGGTATCTGTTTCTGTAGTGTAGTGGTTATCACGTTCGCCTCACACGCGAAAGGTCCCCGGTTCGAAACCGGGCAGAAACAGTTGTTATATTGTGTTGGCTACAATGTTGATAGGTGCCGTTTTGCCATGGAATTGTCCAAGCCCTGAAGATTATTTCATGCAATCTCGTTCCAAGAAAGGGAATTCTCTCTAAACACTAAAGTAATCGGCGTGTGGATGTATCTGTTGGTTCTCAGACCTTGCTTTCAAAAGAGCCCTGCAATCGGTTCACTGCTCACCTAGAACAAGCATTAACATGGAGAATTGTTGGCACCAACAGGAATCTTATTTTAGTGGAGTGTTTCTGGCTTTGAGTGCAGAGGCCCTCGGCTCAATTCCAAGATGATCCTTCTCAGGGTGATGATACAAATGCATTGTCACCTTTACGTTTAATGTCAGAATCATTCATTTCCAGTTGGTGGTGTAAGAATGTTTGCAACAGTATGGCGATTTTTCCTAGCCATGCATGAATGAAAGCATATCACTCGCCTTTAGGTGTTTTTCTAATACATTGATATTTGCATCTTCCTTCCTAGCCTGCATGTTTGACTATCTTACAGGCTGCATGTAATAAGTATCACATCAGGGCCCTTCTTCTACTCAATTCACAACTGTTCTATCACGACATAGATAAGAAAGCTGCATCTGCTTTTGTTGTGTAGTGGTAATCAGGTTTACCTGACGTGTGAAAGCCCCATGCTTTGAAAGTACACAGTAACAAAGAAACCGATGACTTTTATAAAAAGGTGTCATGTGTGTCTCTTACTTTGCACAAAAAGTGCCAGAGATGACTTCATTTGCAGTCACTTGAAAAGTAGGGATTCTCCAATAAATGGTAAATGGTTGAAACAAATCTGAAGAAATGCATGACATACCTGTGTGTGTGTGTGTATGCATGTATGTATATATAGGGAGAGAGAGAGCGTCAATATAAACAGACTTTATTTCAATCAAGCTGTCTTTTCTATCCTTCAGGAGCAGAATGTTCTGATCATCAGCGCTCCAGAATGTAGTGTTTTCTTGGCAAGCATCACATATTGTGATGTGTTAGCTAAAAGTTCCATATCCTAGAGACTGATATATTCCTCTGTACTTGTACCTTGGGGATTCATCAAAACCTGGCATCATAAGCAGCTTTCTACTGCCACAGACTGGACAGCGAAACAATTTAAAATATCCCAGAAAAAGAAAATAAGCATGCTTAATCAGAGCTTTCTGGACAGGAAGGACATTTGAGCAAGTGAGGAATAAGCACTGCTTTTGTTAATTTGCATAGGCAGAATAGAGACTTCTGGGAAAAGGCCGAAATTACAGTCACAGAAAATGGCTGCATCTATAGAGAACGCTAAGAAGTGTTGGCAGCTTTTCCTCTGACCCTGGCCACTTTTACAAGCAATCCTATGATAGTCAGCAGGACCCACCCTAAAAAGGAAGGGGCATCCACTTGGACCCTTTCCACCTTTTCTAAATCTCGCCTGATCGAGCCCTGATCGAGCCGATAAGCACATGTCATTCTCATTTCAGAAAGGTATTGGTTAGCTTGCTGCTAGCAGCTCAGTTATGTTATGATGTTAGAGGCTATGCAAGGAATGCTTTAGTCCAGCGATATGCAGTTTTTATTGCGCCTTGCATTCAGCAGGAAGATCTTTAGCTTGAATCTGTGGCCTAGGTATTCACCTTGGTATTTTTTTTGGCACAAAGTGAAGGAGTATTTGAGAGAAAATGCACAATGTGTTTCTTATGTTGTTATGAACAACTTGTTACTCTTTCTCATTAAGCTTCAGCCACTGCAGAAATATATAAATAAGGGCTGACTTCCTGTAAGACGTGTCCAAAGCTGGGACGGAATAAAAGGAGACACTTGTAAATGATAGTGCTATCGTTTGAGAAAGGGTAAGTTGAGACTGACTTTCATGCGTATTCACAGACCAAGCATCATAAAGATACCAGCATGATCTTCATTGCGGGCTTAGAGCCGGTATTAGCTTTTGAGAGGTAAGAGGATTTTGAGGGCTCGTTGGTCTAGGGGTATGATTCTCGCTTTGGGTGCGAGAGGTCCCAGGTTCAAATCCCAGACGAGCCCTTTTCTTGGTACTCTTTTCAAGTTGTTTTGAAGTTTGCGTTTCAAAACCAACATCAATTTTTTCTTTGCAGTAGTGGATAATTCTTTGCTAGAGTCTCATGCTTCAGCCCTGCCCAGTCTGAGCTAATACCAAACATCTGGTCTTGCATGGCATGTACGAGCGTTCAGCTAGGGATGTCGGGCAGGTTGCATGAAAGAAATCTAAAGCCAGAGGCCCATGGAATAGCCAGTTCGGAGCAGTTTCATTACAGAAAAATCAACTGTAGGTATCTGTTTCTGTAGTGTAGTGGTTATCACGTTCGCCTCACACGCGAAAGGTCCCCGGTTCGAAACCGGGCAGAAACAGTTGTTATATTGTGTTGGCTACAATGTTGATAGGTGCCGTTTTGCCATGGAATTGTCCAAGCCCTGAAGATTATTTCATGCAATCTCGTTCCAAGAAAGGGAATTCTCTCAAAACACTAAAGTAATCGGCGTGTGGATGTATCTGTTGGTTCTCAGACCTTGCTTTCAAAAGAGCCCTGCAATCGGTTCACTGCTCACCTAGAACAAGCATTAACATGGAGAATTGTTGGCACCAACAGGAATCTTATTTTAGTGGAGTGTTTCTGGCTTTGAGTGCAGAGGCCCTCGGCTCAATTCCAAGATGATCCTTCTCAGGGTGATGATACAAATGCATTGTCACCTTTACGTTTAATGTCAGAATCATTTATTTCCAGTTGGTGGTGTAAGAATGTTTGCAACAGTATGGCGATTTTTCCTAGCCATGCATGAATGAAAGCATATCACACGCCTTTAGGTGTTTTTCTAATACATTGATATTTGCATCTTCCTTCCTAGCCTGCATGTTTGACTATCTTACAGGCTGCATGTAATAAGTATCACATCAGGGCCCTTCTTCTACTCAATTCACAACTGTTCTATCACGACATAGATAAGAAAGCTGCATCTGCTTTTGTTGTGTAGTGGTAATCAGGTTTACCTGACGTGTGAAAGCCCCATGCTTTGAAAGTACACAGTAACAAAGAAACCGATGACTTTTATAAAAAGGTGTCATGTGTGTCTCTTACTTTGCACAAAAAGTGCCAGAGATGACTTCATTTGCAGTCACTTGAAAAGTAGGGATTCTCCAATAAATGGTAAATGGTTGAAACAAATCTGAAGAAATGCATGACATACCTGTGTGTGTGTGTGTATGCATGTATGTATATATAGGGAGAGAGAGAGCGTCAATATAAACAGACTTTATTTCAATCAAGCTGTCTTTTCTATCCTTCAGGAGCAGAATGTTCTGATCATCAGCGCTCCAGAATGTAGTGTTTTCTTGGCAAGCATCACATATTGTGATGTGTTAGCTAAAAGTTCCATATCCTAGAGACTGATATATTCCTCTGTACTTGTACCTTGGGGATTCATCAAAACCTGGCATCATAAGCAGCTTTCTACTGCCACAGACTGGACAGCGAAACAATTTAAAATATCCCAGAAAAAGAAAATAAGCATGCTTAATCAGAGCTTTCTGGACAGGAAGGACATTTGAGCAAGTGAGGAATAAGCACTGCTTTTGTTAATTTGCATAGGCAGAATAGAGACTTCTGGGAAAAGGCCGAAATTACAGTCACAGAAAATGGCTGCATCTATAGAGAATGCTAAGAAGTGTTGGCAGCTTTTCCTCTGACCCTGGCCACTTTTACAAGCAATCCTATGATAGTCAGCAGGACCCACCCTAAAAAGGAAGGGGCATCCACTTGGACCCTTTCCACCTTTTCTAAATCTCGCCTGATCGAGCCTGATTGAGCACTGATTGAGCAGATAAGCACATGTCATTCTCATTTCAGAAAGGTATTGGTTAGCTTGCTGCTAGCAGCTCAGTTATGTTATGATGTTAGAGGCTATGCAAGGAATGCTTTAGTCCAGCGATATGCAGTTTTTATTGCGCCTTGCATTCAGCAGGAAGATCTTTAGCTTGAATCTGTGGCCTAGGTATTCACCTTGGTATTTCTTTTGGCACAAAGTGAAGGAGTATTTGAGAGAAAATGCACAATGTGTTTCTTATGTTGTTATGAACAACTTGTTACTCTTTCTCATTAAGCTTCAGCCACTGAAGAAATATATAAATAAGGGCTGACTTCCTGTAAGACGTGTCCAAAGCTGGGACGGAATAAAAGGAGACACTTGTAAATGATAGTGCTATCGTTTGAGAAAGGGTAAGTTGAGACTGACTTTCATGCGTATTCACAGACCAAGCATCATAAAGATACCAGCATGATCTTCATTGCGGGCTTAGAGCCGGTATTAGCTTTTGAGAGGTAAGAGGATTTTGAGGGCTCGTTGGTCTAGGGGTATGATTCTCGCTTTGGGTGCGAGAGGTTCCAGGTTCAAATCCCGGACGAGCCCTTTTCTTGGTACTCTTTTCAAGTTGTTTTGAAGTTTGCGTTTCAAAACCAACATCAATTTTTTCTTTGCAGTAGTGGATAATTCTTTGCTAGAGTCTCATGCTTCAGCCCTGCCCAGTCTGAGCTAATACCAAACATCTGGTCTTGCATGGCATGTACGAGCGTTCAGCTAGGGATGTCGGGCAGGTTGCATGAAAGAAATCTAAAGCCAGAGGCCCATGGAATAGCCAGTTCGGAGCAGTTTCATTACAGAAAAATCAACTGTAGGTATCTGTTTCTGTAGTGTAGTGGTTATCAAGTTCGCCTCACACGCGAAAGGTCCCCGGTTCGAAACCGGGCAGAAACAGTTGTTATATTGTGTTGGCTACAATGTTGATAGGTGCCGTTTTGCCATGGAATTGTCCAAGCCCTGAAGATTATTTCATGCAATCTCGTTCCAAGAAAGGGAATTCTCTCAAAACACTAAAGTAATCGGCGTGTGGATGTATCTGTTGGTTCTCAGACCTTGCTTTCAAAAGAGCCCTGCAATCGGTTCACTGCTCACCTAGAACAAGCATTAACATGGAGAATTGTTGGCACCAACAGGAATCTTATTTTAGTGGAGTGTTTCTGGCTTTGAGTGCAGAGGCCCTCGGCTCAATTCCAAGATGATCCTTCTCAGGGTGATGATACAAATGCATTGTCACCTTTACGTTTAATGTCAGAATCATTTATTTCCAGTTGGTGGTGTAAGAATGTTTGCAACAGTATGGCGATTTTTCCTAGCCATGCATGAATGAAAGCATATCACTCGCCTTTAGGTGTTTTTCTAATACATTGATATTTGCATCTTCCTTCCTAGCCTGCATGTTTGACTATCTTACAGGCTGCATGTAATAAGTATCACATCAGGGCCCTTCTTCTACTCAATTCACAACTGTTCTATCACGACATAGATAAGAAAGCTGCATCTGCTTTTGTTGTGTAGTGGTAATCAGGTTTACCTGACGTGTGAAAGCCCCATGCTTTGAAAGTACACAGTAACAAAGAAACCGATGACTTTTATAAAAAGGTGTCATGTGCGTCTCTTACTTTGCACAAAAAGTGCCAGAGATGACTTCATTTGCAGTCACTTGAAAAGTAGGGATTCTCCAATAAATGGTAAATGGTTGAAACAAATCTGAAGAAATGCATGACATACCTGTGTGTGTGTGTGTACGCATGTATGTATATATAGGGAGAGAGAGAGCGTCAATATAAACAGACTTTATTTCAATCAAGCTGTCTTTTCTATCCTTCAGGAGCAGAATGTTCTGATCATCAGCGCTCCAGAATGTAGTGTTTTCTTGGCAAGCATCACATATTGTGATGTGTTAGCTAAAAGTTCCATATCCTAGAGACTGATATATTCCTCTGTACTTGTACCTTGGGGATTCATCAAAACCTGGCATCATAAGCAGCTTTCTACTGCCACAGACTGGACAGCGAAACAATTTAAAATATCCCAGAAAAAGAAAATAAGCATGCTTAATCAGAGCTTTCTGGACAGGAAGGACCTTTGAGCAAGTGAGGAATAAGCACTGCTTTTGTTAATTTGCATAGGCAGAATAGAGACTTCTGGGAAAAGGCCGAAATTACAGTCACAGAAAATGGCTGCATCTATAGAGAACGCTAAGAAGTGTTGGCAGCTTTTCCTCTGACCCTGACCACTTTTACAAGCAATCCTATGATAGTCAGCAGGACCCACCCTAAAAAGGAAGGGGCATCCACTTGGACCCTTTCCACCTTTTCTAAATCTCGCCTGATTGAGCACTGATTGAGCAGATAAGCACATGTCATTCTCATTTCAGAAAGGTATTGGTTAGCTTGCTGCTAGCAGCTCAGTTATGTTATGATGTTAGAGGCTATGCAAGGAATGCTTTAGTCCAGCGATATGCAGTTTTTATTGCGCCTTGCCTTCACCAGGAAGATCTTTAGCTTGAATCTGTGGCCTAGGTATTCACCTTGGTATTTCTTTTGGCACAAAGTGAAGGAGTATTTGAGAGAAAATGCACAATGTGTTTCTTATGTTGTTATGAACAACTTGTTACTCTTTCTCATTAAGCTTCAGCCACTGCAGAAATATATAAATAAGGGCTGACTTCCTGTAAGACGTGTCCAAAGCTGGGACGGAATAAAAGGAGACACTTGTAAATGATAGTGCTATCGTTTGAGAAAGGGTAAGTTGAGACTGACTTTCATGCGTATTCACAGACCAAGCATCATAAAGATACCAGCATGATCTTCATTGCGGGCTTAGAGCCGGTATTAGCTTTTGAGAGGTAAGAGGATTTTGAGGGCTCGTTGGTCTAGGGGTATGATTCTCGCTTTGTGTGCGAGAGGTCCCGGGTTCAAATCCCGGACGAGCCCTTTTCTTGGTACTCTTTTCAAGTTGTTTTGAAGTTTGCGTTTCAAAACCAACATCAATTTTTTCTTTGCAGTAGTGGATAATTCTTTGCTAGAGTCTCATGCTTCAGCCCTGCCCAGTCTGAGCTAATACCAAACATCTGGTCTTGCATGGCATGTACGAGCGTTCAGCTAGGGATGTCGGGCAGGTTGCATGAAAGAAATCTAAAGCCAGAGGCCCATGGAATAGCCAGTTCGGAGCAGTTTCATTACAGAAAAATCAACTGTAGGTATCTGTTTCTGTAGTGTAGTGGTTATCACGTTCGCCTCACACGCGAAAGGTCCCCGGTTCGAAACCGGGCAGAAACAGTTGTTATATTGTGTTGGCTACAATGTTGATAGGTGCCGTTTTGCCATGGAATTGTCCAAGCCCTGAAGATTATTTCATGCAATCTCGTTCCAAGAAAGGGAATTCTCTCAAAACACTAAAGTAATCGGCGTGTGGATGTATCTGTTGGTTCTCAGACCTTGCTTTCAAAAGAGCCCTGCAATCGGTTCACTGCTCACCTAGAACAAGCATTAACATGGAGAATTGTTGGCACCAACAGGAATCTTATTTTAGTGGAGTGTTTCTGGCTTTGAGTGCAGAGGCCCTCGGCTCAATTCCAAGATGATCCTTCTCAGGGTGATGATACAAATGCATTGTCACCTTTACGTTTAATGTCAGAATCATTTATTTCCAGTTGGTGGTGTAAGAATGTTTGCAACAGTATGGCGATTTTTCCTAGCCATGCATGAATGAAAGCATATCACACGCCTTTAGGTGTTTTTCTAATACATTGATATTTGCATCTTCCTTCCTAGCCTGCATGTTTGACTATCTTACAGGCTGCATGTAATAAGTATCACATCAGGGCCCTTCTTCTACTCAATTCACAACTGTTCTATCACGACATAGATAAGAAAGCTGCATCTGCTTTTGTTGTGTAGTGGTAATCAGGTTTACCTGACGTGTGAAAGCCCCATGCTTTGAAAGTACACAGTAACAAAGAAACCGATGACTTTTATAAAAAGGTGTCATGTGTGTCTCTTACTTTGCACAAAAAGTGCCAGAGATGACTTCATTTGCAGTCACTTGAAAAGTAGGGATTCTCCAATAAATGGTAAATGGTTGAAACAAATCTGAAGAAATGCATGACATACCTGTGTGTGTGTGTGCATGCATGTATGTATATATAGGGAGAGAGAGAGCGTCAATATAAACAGACTTTATTTCAATCAAGCTGTCTTTTCTATCCTTCAGGAGCAGAATGTTCTGATCATCAGCGCTCCAGAATGTAGTGTTTTCTTGGCAAGCATCACATATTGTGATGTGTTAGCTAAAAGTTCCATATCCTAGAGACTGATATATTCCTCTGTACTTGTACCTTGGGGATTCATCAAAACCTGGCATCATAAGCAGCTTTCTACTGCCACAGACTGGACAGCGAAACAATTTAAAATATCCCAGAAAAAGAAAATAAGCATGCTTAATCAGAGCTTTCTGGACAGGAAGGACATTTGAGCAAGTGAGGAATAAGCACTGCTTTTGTTAATTTGCATAGGCAGAATAGAGACTTCTGGGAAAAGGCCGAAATTACAGTCACAGAAAATGGCTGCATCTATAGAGAATGCTAAGAAGTGTTGGCAGCTTTTCCTCTGACCCTGGCCACTTTTACAAGCAATCCTATGATAGTCAGCAGGACCCACCCTAAAAAGGAAGGGGCATCCACTTGGACCCTTTCCACCTTTTCTAAATCTCGCCTGATCGAGCCTGATTGAGCACTGATTGAGCAGATAAGCACATGTCATTCTCATTTCAGAAAGGTATTGGTTAGCTTGCTGCTAGCAGCTCAGTTATGTTATGATGTTAGAGGCTATGCAAGGAATGCTTTAGTCCAGCGATATGCAGTTTTTATTGCGCCTTGCATTCAGCAGGAAGATCTTTAGCTTGAATCTGTGGCCTAGGTATTCACCTTGGTATTTCTTTTGGCACAAAGTGAAGGAGTATTTGAGAGAAAATGCACAATGTGTTTCTTATGTTGTTATGAACAACTTGTTACTCTTTCTCATTAAGCTTCAGCCACTGAAGAAATATATAAATAAGGGCTGACTTCCTGTAAGACGTGTCCAAAGCTGGGACGGAATAAAAGGAGACACTTGTAAATGATAGTGCTATCGTTTGAGAAAGGGTAAGTTGAGACTGACTTTCATGCGTATTCACAGACCAAGCATCATAAAGATACCAGCATGATCTTCATTGCGGGCTTAGAGCCGGTATTAGCTTTTGAGAGGTAAGAGGATTTTGAGGGCTCGTTGGTCTAGGGGTATGATTCTCGCTTTGGGTGCGAGAGGTTCCAGGTTCAAATCCCGGACGAGCCCTTTTCTTGGTACTCTTTTCAAGTTGTTTTGAAGTTTGCGTTTCAAAACCAACATCAATTTTTTCTTTGCAGTAGTGGATAATTCTTTGCTAGAGTCTCATGCTTCAGCCCTGCCCAGTCTGAGCTAATACCAAACATCTGGTCTTGCATGGCATGTACGAGCGTTCAGCTAGGGATGTCGGGCAGGTTGCATGAAAGAAATCTAAAGCCAGAGGCCCATGGAATAGCCAGTTCGGAGCAGTTTCATTACAGAAAAATCAACTGTAGGTATCTGTTTCTGTAGTGTAGTGGTTATCAAGTTCGCCTCACACGCGAAAGGTCCCCGGTTCGAAACCGGGCAGAAACAGTTGTTATATTGTGTTGGCTACAATGTTGATAGGTGCCGTTTTGCCATGGAATTGTCCAAGCCCTGAAGATTATTTCATGCAATCTCGTTCCAAGAAAGGGAATTCTCTCAAAACACTAAAGTAATCGGCGTGTGGATGTATCTGTTGGTTCTCAGACCTTGCTTTCAAAAGAGCCCTGCAATCGGTTCACTGCTCACCTAGAACAAGCATTAACATGGAGAATTGTTGGCACCAACAGGAATCTTATTTTAGTGGAGTGTTTCTGGCTTTGAGTGCAGAGGCCCTCGGCTCAATTCCAAGATGATCCTTCTCAGGGTGATGATACAAATGCATTGTCACCTTTACGTTTAATGTCAGAATCATTTATTTCCAGTTGGTGGTGTAAGAATGTTTGCAACAGTATGGCGATTTTTCCTAGCCATGCATGAATGAAAGCATATCACTCGCCTTTAGGTGTTTTTCTAATACATTGATATTTGCATCTTCCTTCCTAGCCTGCATGTTTGACTATCTTACAGGCTGCATGTAATAAGTATCACATCAGGGCCCTTCTTCTACTCAATTCACAACTGTTCTATCACGACATAGATAAGAAAGCTGCATCTGCTTTTGTTGTGTAGTGGTAATCAGGTTTACCTGACGTGTGAAAGCCCCATGCTTTGAAAGTACACAGTAACAAAGAAACCGATGACTTTTATAAAAAGGTGTCATGTGCGTCTCTTACTTTGCACAAAAAGTGCCAGAGATGACTTCATTTGCAGTCACTTGAAAAGTAGGGATTCTCCAATAAATGGTAAATGGTTGAAACAAATCTGAAGAAATGCATGACATACCTGTGTGTGTGTGTGTACGCATGTATGTATATATAGGGAGAGAGAGAGCGTCAATATAAACAGACTTTATTTCAATCAAGCTGTCTTTTCTATCCTTCAGGAGCAGAATGTTCTGATCATCAGCGCTCCAGAATGTAGTGTTTTCTTGGCAAGCATCACATATTGTGATGTGTTAGCTAAAAGTTCCATATCCTAGAGACTGATATATTCCTCTGTACTTGTACCTTGGGGATTCATCAAAACCTGGCATCATAAGCAGCTTTCTACTGCCACAGACTGGACAGCGAAACAATTTAAAATATCCCAGAAAAAGAAAATAAGCATGCTTAATCAGAGCTTTCTGGACAGGAAGGACCTTTGAGCAAGTGAGGAATAAGCACTGCTTTTGTTAATTTGCATAGGCAGAATAGAGACTTCTGGGAAAAGGCCGAAATTACAGTCACAGAAAATGGCTGCATCTATAGAGAACGCTAAGAAGTGTTGGCAGCTTTTCCTCTGACCCTGACCACTTTTACAAGCAATCCTATGATAGTCAGCAGGACCCACCCTAAAAAGGAAGGGGCATCCACTTGGACCCTTTCCACCTTTTCTAAATCTCGCCTGATTGAGCACTGATTGAGCAGATAAGCACATGTCATTCTCATTTCAGAAAGGTATTGGTTAGCTTGCTGCTAGCAGCTCAGTTATGTTATGATGTTAGAGGCTATGCAAGGAATGCTTTAGTCCAGCGATATGCAGTTTTTATTGCGCCTTGCCTTCACCAGGAAGATCTTTAGCTTGAATCTGTGGCCTAGGTATTCACCTTGGTATTTCTTTTGGCACAAAGTGAAGGAGTATTTGAGAGAAAATGCACAATGTGTTTCTTATGTTGTTATGAACAACTTGTTACTCTTTCTCATTAAGCTTCAGCCACTGCAGAAATATATAAATAAGGGCTGACTTCCTGTAAGACGTGTCCAAAGCTGGGACGGAATAAAAGGAGACACTTGTAAATGATAGTGCTATCGTTTGAGAAAGGGTAAGTTGAGACTGACTTTCATGCGTATTCACAGACCAAGCATCATAAAGATACCAGCATGATCTTCATTGCGGGCTTAGAGCCGGTATTAGCTTTTGAGAGGTAAGAGGATTTTGAGGGCTCGTTGGTCTAGGGGTATGATTCTCGCTTTGTGTGCGAGAGGTCCCGGGTTCAAATCCCGGACGAGCCCTTTTCTTGGTACTCTTTTCAAGTTGTTTTGAAGTTTGCGTTTCAAAACCAACATCAATTTTTTCTTTGCAGTAGTGGATAATTCTTTGCTAGAGTCTCATGCTTCAGCCCTGCCCAGTCTGAGCTAATACCAAACATCTGGTCTTGCATGGCATGTACGAGCGTTCAGCTAGGGATGTCGGGCAGGTTGCATGAAAGAAATCTAAAGCCAGAGGCCCATGGAATAGCCAGTTCGGAGCAGTTTCATTACAGAAAAATCAACTGTAGGTATCTGTTTCTGTAGTGTAGTGGTTATCAAGTTCGCCTCACACGCGAAAGGTCCCCGGTTCGAAACCGGGCAGAAACAGTTGTTATATTGTGTTGGCTACAATGTTGATAGGTGCCGTTTTGCCATGGAATTGTCCAAGCCCTGAAGATTATTTCATGCAATCTCGTTCCAAGAAAGGGAATTCTCTCAAAACACTAAAGTAATCGGCGTGTGGATGTATCTGTTGGTTCTCAGACCTTGCTTTCAAAAGAGCCCTGCAATCAGTTCACTGCTCACCTAGAACAAGCATTAACATGGAGAATTGTTGGCACCAACAGGAATCTTATTTTAGTGGAGTGTTTCTGGCTTTGAGTGCAGAGGCCCTCGGCTCAATTCCAAGATGATCCTTCTCAAGGTGATGATACAAATGCATTGTCACCTTTACGTTTAATGTCAGAATCATTTATTTCCAGTTGGTGGTGTAAGAATGTTTGCAACAGTATGGCGATTTTTCCTAGCCATGCATGAATGAAAGCATATCACTCGCCTTTAGGTGTTTTTCTAATACATTGATATTTGCATCTTCCTTCCTAGCCTGCATGTTTGACTATCTTACAGGCTGCATGTAATAAGTATCACATCAGGGCCCTTCTTCTACTCAATTCACAACTGTTCTATCACGACATAGATAAGAAAGCTGCATCTGCTTTTGTTGTGTAGTGGTAATCAGGTTTACCTGACGTGTGAAAGCCCCATGCTTTGAAAGTACACAGTAACAAAGAAACCGATGACTTTTATAATAAGGTGTCATGTGTGTCTCTTACTTTGCACAAAAAGTGCCAGAGATGACTTCATTTGCAGTCACTTGAAAAGTAGGGATTCTCCAATAAATGGTAAATGGTTGAAACAAATCTGAAGAAATGCATGACATACCTGTGTGTGTGTGTGTATGCATGTATGTATATATAGGGAGAGAGAGAGCGTCAATATAAACAGACTTTATTTCAATCAAGCTGTCTTTTCTATCCTTCAGGAGCAGAATGTTCTGATCATCAGCGCTCCAGAATGTAGTGTTTTCTTGGCAAGCATCACATATTGTGATGTGTTAGCTAAAAGTTCCATATCCTAGAGACTGATATATTCCTCTGTACTTGTACCTTGGGGATTCATCAAAACCGGGCATCATAAGCAGCTTTCTACTGCCACAGACTGGACAGCGAAACAATTTAAAATATCCCAGAAAAAGAAAATAAGCATGCTTAATCAGAGCTTTCTGGACAGGAAGGACATTTGAGCAAGTGAGGAATAAGCACTGCTTTTGTTAATTTGCATAGGCAGAATAGAGACTTCTGGGAAAAGGCCGAAATTACAGTCACAGAAAATGGCTGCATCTATAGAGAATGCTAAGAAGTGTTGGCAGCTTTTCCTCTGACCCTGGCCACTTTTACAAGCAATCCTATGATAGTCAGCAGGACCCACCCTAAAAAGGAAGGGGCATCCACTTGGACCCTTTCCACCTTTTCTAAATCTCGCCTGATCGAGCCTGATTGAGCACTGATTGAGCAGATAAGCACATGTCATTCTCATTTCAGAAAGGTATTGGTTAGCTTGCTGCTAGCAGCTCAGTTATGTTATGATGTTAGAGGCTATGCAAGGAATGCTTTAGTCCAGCGATATGCAGTTTTTATTGCGCCTTGCATTCAGCAGGAAGATCTTTAGCTTGAATCTGTGGCCTAGGTATTCACCTTGGTATTTCTTTTGGCACAAAGTGAAGGAGTATTTAAGAGAAAATGCACAATGTGTTTCTTATGTTGTTATGAACAACTTGTTACTCTTTCTCATTAAGCTTCAGCCACTGAAGAAATATATAAATAAGGGCTGACTTCCTGTAAGACGTGTCCAAAGCTGGGACGGAATAAAAGGAGACACTTGTAAATGATAGTGCTATCGTTTGAGAAAGGGTAAGTTGAGACTGACTTTCATGCGTATTCACAGACCAAGCATCATAAAGATACCAGCATGATCTTCATTGCGGGCTTAGAGCCGGTATTAGCTTTTGAGAGGTAAGAGGATTTTGAGGGCTCGTTGGTCTAGGGGTATGATTCTTGCTTTGGGTGCGAGAGGTCCCGGGTTCAAATCCCGGACGAGCCCTTTTCTTGGTACTCTTTTCAAGTTGTTTTGAAGTTTGCGTTTCAAAACCAACATCAATTTTTTCTTTGCAGTAGTGGATAATTCTTTGCTAGAGTCTCATGCTTCAGCCCTGCCCAGTCTGAGCTAATACCAAACATCTGGTCTTGCATGGCATGTACGAGCGTTCAGCTAGGGATGTCGGGCAGGTTGCATGAAAGAAATCTAAAGCCAGAGGCCCATGGAATAGCCAGTTCGGAGCAGTTTCATTACAGAAAAATCAACTGTAGGTATCTGTTTCTGTAGTGTAGTGGTTATCACGTTCGCCTCACACGCGAAAGGTCCCCGGTTCGAAACCGGGCAGAAACAGTTGTTATATTGTGTTGGCTACAATGTTGATAGGTGCAGTTTTGCCATGGAATTGTCCAAGCCCTGAAGATTATTTCATGCAATCTCGTTCCAAGAAAGGGAATTCTCTCAAAACACTAAAGTAATCGGCGTGTGGATGTATCTGTTGGTTCTCAGACCTTGCTTTCAAAAGAGCCCTGCAATCGGTTCACTGCTCACCTAGAACAAGCATTAACATGGAGAATTGTTGGCACCAACAGGAATCTTATTTTAGTGGAGTGTTTCTGGCTTTGAGTGCAGAGGCCCTCGGCTCAATTCCAAGATGATCCTTCTCAAGGTGATGATACAAATGCATTGTCACCTTTACGTTTAATGTCAGAATCATTTATTTCCAGTTGGTGGTGTAAGAATGTTTGCAACAGTATGGCGATTTTTCCTAGCCATGCATGAATGAAAGCATATCACTCGCCTTTAGGTGTTTTTCTAATACATTGATATTTGCATCTTCCTTCCTAGCCTGCATGTTTGACTATCTTACAGGCTGCATGTAATAAGTATCACATCAGGGCCCTTCTTCTACTCAATTCACAACTGTTCTATCACGACATAGATAAGAAAGCTGCATCTGCTTTTGTTGTGTAGTGGTAATCAGGTTTACCTGACGTGTGAAAGCCCCATGCTTTGAAAGTACACAGTAACAAAGAAACCGATGACTTTTATAAAAAGGTGTCATGTGCGTCTCTTACTTTGCACAAAAAGTGCCAGAGATGACTTCATTTGCAGTCACTTGAAAAGTAGGGATTCTCCAATAAATGGTAAATGGTTGAAACAAATCTGAAGAAATGCATGACATACCTGTGTGTGTGTGTGTACGCATGTATGTATATATAGGGAGAGAGAGAGCGTCAATATAAACAGACTTTATTTCAATCAAGCTGTCTTTTCTATCCTTCAGGAGCAGAATGTTCTGATCATCAGCGCTCCAGAATGTAGTGTTTTCTTGGCAAGCATCACATATTGTGATGTGTTAGCTAAAAGTTCCATATCCTAGAGACTGATATATTCCTCTGTACTTGTACCTTGGGGATTCATCAAAACCTGGCATCATAAGCAGCTTTCTACTGCCACAGACTGGACAGCGAAACAATTTAAAATATCCCAGAAAAAGAAAATAAGCATGCTTAATCAGAGCTTTCTGGACAGGAAGGACCTTTGAGCAAGTGAGGAATAAGCACTGCTTTTGTTAATTTGCATAGGCAGAATAGAGACTTCTGGGAAAAGGCCGAAATTACAGTCACAGAAAATGGCTGCATCTATAGAGAACGCTAAGAAGTGTTGGCAGCTTTTCCTCTGACCCTGACCACTTTTACAAGCAATCCTATGATAGTCAGCAGGACCCACCCTAAAAAGGAAGGGGCATCCACTTGGACCCTTTCCACCTTTTCTAAATCTCGCCTGATTGAGCACTGATTGAGCAGATAAGCACATGTCATTCTCATTTCAGAAAGGTATTGGTTAGCTTGCTGCTAGCAGCTCAGTTATGTTATGATGTTAGAGGCTATGCAAGGAATGCTTTAGTCCAGCGATATGCAGTTTTTATTGCGCCTTGCCTTCACCAGGAAGATCTTTAGCTTGAATCTGTGGCCTAGGTATTCACCTTGGTATTTCTTTTGGCACAAAGTGAAGGAGTATTTGAGAGAAAATGCACAATGTGTTTCTTATGTTGTTATGAACAACTTGTTACTCTTTCTCATTAAGCTTCAGCCACTGCAGAAATATATAAATAAGGGCTGACTTCCTGTAAGACGTGTCCAAAGCTGGGACGGAATAAAAGGAGACACTTGTAAATGATAGTGCTATCGTTTGAGAAAGGGTAAGTTGAGACTGACTTTCATGCGTATTCACAGACCAAGCATCATAAAGATACCAGCATGATCTTCATTGCGGGCTTAGAGCCGGTATTAGCTTTTGAGAGGTAAGAGGATTTTGAGGGCTCGTTGGTCTAGGGGTATGATTCTCGCTTTAGGTGCGAGATGTCCCGGGTTCAAATCCCGGACGAGCCCTTTTCTTGGTACTCTTTTCAAGTTGTTTTGAAGTTTGCGTTTCAAAACCAACATCAATTTTTTCTTTGCAGTAGTGGATAATTCTTTGCTAGAGTCTCATGCTTCAGCCCTGCCCAGTCTGAGCTAATACCAAACATCTGGTCTTGCATGGCATGTACGAGCGTTCAGCTAGGGATGTCGGGCAGGTTGCATGAAAGAAATCTAAAGCCAGAGGCCCATGGAATAGCCAGTTCGGAGCAGTTTCATTACAGAAAAATCAACTGTAGGTATCTGTTTCTGTAGTGTAGTGGTTATCACGTTCGCCTCACACGCGAAAGGTCCCCGGTTCGAAACCGGGCAGAAACAGTTGTTATATTGTGTTGGCTACAATGTTGATAGGTGCCGTTTTGCCATGGAATTGTCCAAGCCCTGAAGATTATTTCATGCAATCTCGTTCCAAGAAAGGGAATTCTCTCAAAACACTAAAGTAATCGGCGTGTGGATGTATCTGTTGGTTCTCAGACCTTGCTTTCAAAAGAGCCCTGCAATCGGTTCACTGCTCACCTAGAACAAGCATTAACATGGAGAATTGTTGGCACCAACAGGAATCTTATTTTAGTGGAGTGTTTCTGGCTTTGAGTGCAGAGGCCCTCGGCTCAATTCCAAGATGATCCTTCTCAAGGTGATGATACAAATGCATTGTCACCTTTACGTTTAATGTCAGAATCATTTATTTCCAGTTGGTGGTGTAAGAATGTTTGCAACAGTATGGCGATTTTTCCTAGCCATGCATGAATGAAAGCATATCACTCGCCTTTAGGTGTTTTTCTAATACATTGATATTTGCATCTTCCTTCCTAGCCTGCATGTTTGACTATCTTACAGGCTGCATGTAATAAGTATCACATCAGGGCCCTTCTTCTACTCAATTCACAACTGTTCTATCACGACATAGATAAGAAAGCTGCATCTGCTTTTGTTGTGTAGTGGTAATCAGGTTTACCTGACGTGTGAAAGCCCCATGCTTTGAAAGTACACAGTAACAAAGAAACCGATGACTTTTATAAAAAGGTGTCATGTGCGTCTCTTACTTTGCACAAAAAGTGCCAGAGATGACTTCATTTGCAGTCACTTGAAAAGTAGGGATTCTCCAATAAATGGTAAATGGTTGAAACAAATCTGAAGAAATGCATGACATACCTGTGTGTGTGTGTGTACGCATGTATGTAT
Source organism: Triturus cristatus (assembly GCF_964204655.1). Taxonomy (NCBI): domain Eukaryota; kingdom Metazoa; phylum Chordata; class Amphibia; order Caudata; family Salamandridae; genus Triturus; species Triturus cristatus. Next base: position 737,553,154 of record NC_140591.1, on the reverse strand, counting down.
ATATAGGGAGAGAGAGAGCGTCAATATAAACAGACTTTATTTCAATCAAGCTGTCTTTTCTATCCTTCAGGAGCAGAATGTTCTGATCATCAGCGCTCCAGAATGTAGTGTTTTCTTGGCAAGCATCACATATTGTGATGTGTTAGCTAAAAGTTCCATATCCTAGAGACTGATATATTCCTCTGTACTTGTACCTTGGGGATTCATCAAAACCTGGCATCATAAGCAGCTTTCTACTGCCACAGACTGGACAGCGAAACAATTTAAAATATCCCAGAAAAAGAAAATAAGCATGCTTAATCAGAGCTTTCTGGACAGGAAGGACCTTTGAGCAAGTGAGGAATAAGCACTGCTTTTGTTAATTTGCATAGGCAGAATAGAGACTTCTGGGAAAAGGCCGAAATTACAGTCACAGAAAATGGCTGCATCTATAGAGAACGCTAAGAAGTGTTGGCAGCTTTTCCTCTGACCCTGACCACTTTTACAAGCAATCCTATGATAGTCAGCAGGACCCACCCTAAAAAGGAAGGGGCATCCACTTGGACCCTTTCCACCTTTTCTAAATCTCGCCTGATTGAGCACTGATTGAGCAGATAAGCACATGTCATTCTCATTTCAGAAAGGTATTGGTTAGCTTGCTGCTAGCAGCTCAGTTATGTTATGATGTTAGAGGCTATGCAAGGAATGCTTTAGTCCAGCGATATGCAGTTTTTATTGCGCCTTGCCTTCACCAGGAAGATCTTTAGCTTGAATCTGTGGCCTAGGTATTCACCTTGGTATTTCTTTTGGCACAAAGTGAAGGAGTATTTGAGAGAAAATGCACAATGTGTTTCTTATGTTGTTATGAACAACTTGTTACTCTTTCTCATTAAGCTTCAGCCACTGCAGAAATATATAAATAAGGGCTGACTTCCTGTAAGACGTGTCCAAAGCTGGGACGGAATAAAAGGAGACACTTGTAAATGATAGTGCTATCGTTTGAGAAAGGGTAAGTTGAGACTGACTTTCATGCGTATTCACAGACCAAGCATCATAAAGATACCAGCATGATCTTCATTGCGGGCTTAGAGCCGGTATTAGCTTTTGAGAGGTAAGAGGATTTTGAGGGCTCGTTGGTCTAGGGGTATGATTCTCGCTTTGGGTGCGAGAGGTCCCAGGTTCAAATCCCGGACGAGCCCTTTTCTTGGTACTCTTTTCAAGTTGTTTTGAAGTTTGCGTTTCAAAACCAACATCAATTTTTTCTTTGCAGTAGTGGATAATTCTTTGCTAGAGTCTCATGCTTCAGCCCTGCCCAGTCTGAGCTAATACCAAACATCTGGTCTTGCATGGCATGTACGAGCGTTCAGCTAGGGATGTCGGGCAGGTTGCATGAAAGAAATCTAAAGCCAGAGGCCCATGGAATAGCCAGTTCGGAGCAGTTTCATTACAGAAAAATCAACTGTAGGTATCTGTTTCTGTAGTGTAGTGGTTATCACGTTCGCCTCACACGCGAAAGGTCCCCGGTTCGAAACCGGGCAGAAACAGTTGTTATATTGTGTTGGCTACAATGTTGATAGGTGCCGTTTTGCCATGGAATTGTCCAAGCCCTGAAGATTATTTCATGCAATCTCGTTCCAAGAAAGGGAATTCTCTCAAAACACTAAAGTAATCGGCGTGTGGATGTATCTGTTGGTTCTCAGACCTTGCTTTCAAAAGAGCCCTGCAATCGGTTCACTGCTCACCTAGAACAAGCATTAACATGGAGAATTGTTGGCACCAACAGGAATCTTATTTTAGTGGAGTGTTTCTGGCTTTGAGTGCAGAGGCCCTCGGCTCAATTCCAAGATGATCCTTCTCAAGGTGATGATACAAATGCATTGTCACCTTTACGTTTAATGTCAGAATCATTTATTTCCAGTTGGTGGTGTAAGAATGTTTGCAACAGTATGGCGATTTTTCCTAGCCATGCATGAATGAAAGCATATCACTCGCCTTTAGGTGTTTTTCTAATACATTGATATTTGCATCTTCCTTCCTAGCCTGCATGTTTGACTATCTTACAGGCTGCATGTAATAAGTATCACATCAGGGCCCTTCTTCTACTCAATTCACAACTGTTCTATCACGACATAGATAAGAAAGCTGCATCTGCTTTTGTTGTGTAGTGGTAATCAGGTTTACCTGACGTGTGAAAGCCCCATGCTTTGAAAGTACACAGTAACAAAGAAACCGATGACTTTTATAAAAAGGTGTCATGTGCGTCTCTTACTTTGCACAAAAAGTGCCAGAGATGACTTCATTTGCAGTCACTTGAAAAGTAGGGATTCTCCAATAAATGGTAAATGGTTGAAACAAATCTGAAGAAATGCATGACATACCTGTGTGTGTGTGTGTACGCATGTATGTATATATAGGGAGAGAGAGAGCGTCAATATAAACAGACTTTATTTCAATCAAGCTGTCTTTTCTATCCTTCAGGAGCAGAATGTTCTGATCATCAGCGCTCCAGAATGTAGTGTTTTCTTGGCAAGCATCACATATTGTGATGTGTTAGCTAAAAGTTCCATATCCTAGAGACTGATATATTCCTCTGTACTTGTACCTTGGGGATTCATCAAAACCTGGCATCATAAGCAGCTTTCTACTGCCACAGACTGGACAGCGAAACAATTTAAAATATCCCAGAAAAAGAAAATAAGCATGCTTAATCAGAGCTTTCTGGACAGGAAGGACCTTTGAGCAAGTGAGGAATAAGCACTGCTTTTGTTAATTTGCATAGGCAGAATAGAGACTTCTGGGAAAAGGCCGAAATTACAGTCACAGAAAATGGCTGCATCTATAGAGAACGCTAAGAAGTGTTGGCAGCTTTTCCTCTGACCCTGACCACTTTTACAAGCAATCCTATGATAGTCAGCAGGACCCACCCTAAAAAGGAAGGGGCATCCACTTGGACCCTTTCCACCTTTTCTAAATCTCGCCTGATTGAGCACTGATTGAGCAGATAAGCACATGTCATTCTCATTTCAGAAAGGTATTGGTTAGCTTGCTGCTAGCAGCTCAGTTATGTTATGATGTTAGAGGCTATGCAAGGAATGCTTTAGTCCAGCGATATGCAGTTTTTATTGCGCCTTGCCTTCACCAGGAAGATCTTTAGCTTGAATCTGTGGCCTAGGTATTCACCTTGGTATTTCTTTTGGCACAAAGTGAAGGAGTATTTGAGAGAAAATGCACAATGTGTTTCTTATGTTGTTATGAACAACTTGTTACTCTTTCTCATTAAGCTTCAGCCACTGCAGAAATATATAAATAAGGGCTGACTTCCTGTAAGACGTGTCCAAAGCTGGGACGGAATAAAAGGAGACACTTGTAAATGATAGTGCTATCGTTTGAGAAAGGGTAAGTTGAGACTGACTTTCATGCGTATTCACAGACCAAGCATCATAAAGATACCAGCATGATCTTCATTGCGGGCTTAGAGCCGGTATTAGCTTTTGAGAGGTAAGAGGATTTTGAGGGCTCGTTGGTCTAGGGGTATGATTCTCGCTTTGGGTGCGAGAGGTCCCAGGTTCAAATCCCGGACGAGCCCTTTTCTTGGTACTCTTTTCAAGTTGTTTTGAAGTTTGCGTTTCAAAACCAACATCAATTTTTTCTTTGCAGTAGTGGATAATTCTTTGCTAGAGTCTCATGCTTCAGCCCTGCCCAGTCTGAGCTAATACCAAACATCTGGTCTTGCATGGCATGTACGAGCGTTCAGCTAGGGATGTCGGGCAGGTTGCATGAAAGAAATCTAAAGCCAGAGGCCCATGGAATAGCCAGTTCGGAGCAGTTTCATTACAGAAAAATCAACTGTAGGTATCTGTTTCAGTAGTGTAGTGGTTATCACGTTCGCCTCACACGCGAAAGGTCCCCGGTTCGAAACCGGGCAGAAACAGTTGTTATATTGTGTTGGCTACAATGTTGATAGGTGCCGTTTTGCCATGGAATTGTCCAAGCCCTGAAGATTATTTCATGCAATCTCGTTCCAAGAAAGGGAATTCTCTCAAAACACTAAAGTAATCGGCGTGTGGATGTATCTGTTGGTTCTCAGACCTTGCTTTCAAAAGAGCCCTGCAATCGGTTCACTGCTCACCTAGAACAAGCATTAACATGGAGAATTGTTGGCACCAACAGGAATCTTATTTTAGTGGAGTGTTTCTGGCTTTGAGTGCAGAGGCCCTCGGCTCAATTCCAAGATGATCCTTCTCAGGGTGATGATACAAATGCATTGTCACCTTTACGTTTAATGTCAGAATCATTTATTTCCAGTTGGTGGTGTAAGAATGTTTGCAACAGTATGGCGATTTTTCCTAGCCATGCATGAATGAAAGCATATCACTCGCCTTTAGGTGTTTTTCTAATACATTGATATCTGCATCTTCCTTCCTAGCCTGCATGTTTGACTATCTTACAGGCTGCATGTAATAAGTATCACATCAGGGCCCTTCTTCTACTCAATTCACAACTGTTCTATCACGACATAGATAAGAAAGCTGCATCTGCTTTTGTTGTGTAGTGGTAATCAGGTTTACCTGACGTGTGAAAGCCCCATGCTTTGAAAGTACACAGTAACAAAGAAACCGATGACTTTTATAAAAAGGTGTCATGTGTGTCTCTTACTTTGCACAAAAAGTGCCAGAGATGGCTTCATTTGCAGTCACTTGAAAAGTAGGGATTCTCCAATAAATGGTAAATGGTTTAAACAAATCTGAAGAAATGCATGACATACCTGTGTGTGTGTGTGTACGCATGTATGTATATATAGGGAGAGAGAGAGCGTCAATATAAACAGACTTTATTTCAATCAAGCTGTCTTTTCTATCCTTCAGGAGCAGAATGTTCTGATCATCAGCGCTCCAGAATGTAGTGTTTTCTTGGCAAGCATCACATATTGTGATGTGTTAGCTAAAAGTTCCATATCCTAGAGACTGATATATTCCTCTGTACTTGTACCTTGGGGATTCATCAAAACCTGGCATCATAAGCAGCTTTCTACTGCCACAGACTGGACAGCGAAACAATTTAAAATATCCCAGAAAAAGAAAATAAGCATGCTTAATCAGAGCTTTCTGGACAGGAAGGACATTTGAGCAAGTGAGGAATAAGCACTGCTTTTGTTAATTTGCATAGGCAGAATAGAGACTTCTGGGAAAAGGCCGAAATTACAGTCACAGAAAATGGCTGCATCTATAGAGAACGCTAAGAAGTGTTGGCAGCTTTTCCTCTGACCCTGGCCACTTTTACAAGCAATCCTATGATAGTCAGCAGGACCCACCCTAAAAAGGAAGGGGCATCCACTTGGACCCTTTCCACCTTTTCTAAATCTCGCCTGATCGAGCCTCATTGAGCACTGATTGAGCAGATAAGCACATGTCATTCTCATTTCAGAAAGGTATTGGTTAGCTTGCTGCTAGCAGCTCAGTTATGTTATGATGTTAGAGGCTATGCAAGGAATGCTTTAGTCCAGCGATATGCAGTTTTTATTGCGCCTTGCATTCAGCAGGAAGATCTTTAGCTTGAATCTGTGGCCTAGGTATTCACCTTGGTATTTCTTTTGGCACAAAGTGAAGGAGTATTTAAGAGAAAATGCACAATGTGTTTCTTATGTTGTTATGAACAACTTGTTACTCTTTCTCATTAAGCTTCAGCCACTGAAGAAATATATAAATAAGGGCTGACTTCCTGTAAGACGTGTCCAAAGCTGGGACGGAATAAAAGGAGACACTTGTAAATGATAGTGCTATCGTTTGAGAAAGGGTAAGTTGAGACTGACTTTCATGCGTATTCACAGACCAAGCATCATAAAGATACCAGCATGATCTTCATTGCGGGCTTAGAGCCGGTATTAGCTTTTGAGAGGTAAGAGGATTTTGAGGGCTCGTTGGTCTAGGGGTATGATTCTCGCTTTGTGTGCGAGAGGTCCCGGGTTCAAATCCCGGACGAGCCCTTTTCTTGGTACTCTTTTCAAGTTGTTTTGAAGTTTGCGTTTCAAAACCAACATCAATTTTTTCTTTGCAGTAGTGGATAATTCTTTGCTAGAGTCTCATGCTTCAGCCCTGCCCAGTCTGAGCTAATACCAAACATCTGGTCTTGCATGGCATGTACGAGCGTTCAGCTAGGGATGTCGGGCAGGTTGCATGAAAGAAATCTAAAGCCAGAGGCCCATGGAATAGCCAGTTCGGAGCAGTTTCATTACAGAAAAATCAACTGTAGGTATCTGTTTCTGTAGTGTAGTGGTTATCACGTTCGCCTCACACGCGAAAGGTCCCCGGTTCGAAACCGGGCAGAAACAGTTGTTATATTGTGTTGGCTACAATGTAGATAGATGCCGTTTTGCCATGGAATTGTCCAAGCCCTGAAGATTATTTCATGCAATCTCGTTCCAAGAAAGGGAATTCTCTCAAAACACTAAAGTAATCGGCGTGTGGATGTATCTGTTGGTTCTCAGACCTTGCTTTCAAAAGAGCCCTGCAATCGGTTCACTGCTCACCTAGAACAAGCATTAACATGGAGAATTGTTGGCACCAACAGGAATCTTATTTTAGTGGAGTGTTTCTGGCTTTGAGTGCAGAGGCCCTCGGCTCAATTCCAAGATGATCCTTCTCAAGGTGATGATACAAATGCATTGTCACCTTTACGTTTAATGTCAGAATCATTTATTTCCAGTTGGTGGTGTAAGAATGTTTGCAACAGTATGGCGATTTTTCCTAGCCATGCATGAATGAAAGCATATCACTCGCCTTTAGGTGTTTTTCTAATACATTGATATTTGCATCTTCCTTCCTAGCCTGCATGTTTGACTATCTTACAGGCTGCATGTAATAAGTATCACATCAGGGCCCTTCTTCTACTCAATTCACAACTGTTCTATCACGACATAGATAAGAAAGCTGCATCTGCTTTTGTTGTGTAGTGGTAATCAGGTTTACCTGACGTGTGAAAGCCCCATGCTTTGAAAGTACACAGTAACAAAGAAACCGATGACTTTTATAAAAAGGTGTCATGTGTGTCTCTTACTTTGCACAAAAAGTGCCAGAGATGACTTCATTTGCAGTCACTTGAAAAGTAGGGATTCTCCAATAAATGGTAAATGGTTGAAACAAATCTGAAGAAATGCATGACATACCTGTGTGTGTGTGTGTACGCATGTATGTATATATAGGGAGAGAGAGAGCGTCAATATAAACAGACTTTATTTCAATCAAGCTGTCTTTTCTATCCTTCAGGAGCAGAATGTTCTGATCATCAGCGCTCCAGAATGTAGTGTTTTCTTGGCAAGCATCACATATTGTGATGTGTTAGCTAAAAGTTCCATATCCTAGAGACTGATATATTCCTCTGTACTTGTACCTTGGGGATTCATCAAAACCTGGCATCATAAGCAGCTTTCTACTGCCACAGACTGGACAGCGAAACAATTTAAAATATCCCAGAAAAAGAAAATAAGCATGCTTAATCAGAGCTTTCTGGACAGGAAGGACATTTGAGCAAGTGAGGAATAAGCACTGCTTTTGTTAATTTGCATAGGCAGAATAGAGACTTCTGGGAAAAGGCCGAAATTACAGTCACAGAAAATGGCTGCATCTATAGAGAACGCTAAGAAGTGTTGGCAGCTTTTCCTCTGACCCTGACCACTTTTACAAGCAATCCTATGATAGTCAGCAGGACCCACCCTAAAAAGGAAGGGGCATCCACTTGGACCCTTTCCACCTTTTCTAAATCTCGCCTGATTGAGCACTGATTGAGCAGATAAGCACATGTCATTCTCATTTCAGAAAGGTATTGGTTAGCTTGCTGCTAGCAGCTCAGTTATGTTATGATGTTAGAGGCTATGCAAGGAATGCTTTAGTCCAGCGATATGCAGTTTTTATTGCGCCTTGCCTTCACCAGGAAGATCTTTAGCTTGAATCTGTGGCCTAGGTATTCACCTTGGTATTTCTTTTGGCACAAAGTGAAGGAGTATTTGAGAGAAAATGCACAATGTGTTTCTTATGTTGTTATGAACAACTTGTTACTCTTTCTCATTAAGCTTCAGCCACTGCAGAAATATATAAATAAGGGCTGACTTCCTGTAAGACGTGTCCAAAGCTGGGACGGAATAAAAGGAGACACTTGTAAATGATAGTGCTATCGTTTGAGAAAGGGTAAGTTGAGACTGACTTTCATGCGTATTCACAGACCAAGCATCATAAAGATACCAGCATGATCTTCATTGCGGGCTTAGAGCCGGTATTAGCTTTTGAGAGGTAAGAGGATTTTGAGGGCTCGTTGGTCTAGGGGTATGATTCTCGCTTTGGGTGCGAGAGGTCCCAGGTTCAAATCCCGGACGAGCCCTTTTCTTGGTACTCTTTTCAAGTTGTTTTGAAGTTTGCGTTTCAAAACCAACATCAATTTTTTCTTTGCAGTAGTGGATAATTCTTTGCTAGAGTCTCATGCTTCAGCCCTGCCCAGTCTGAGCTAATACCAAACATCTGGTCTTGCATGGCATGTACGAGCGTTCAGCTAGGGATGTCGGGCAGGTTGCATGAAAGAAATCTAAAGCCAGAGGCCCATGGAATAGCCAGTTCGGAGCAGTTTCATTACAGAAAAATCAACTGTAGGTATCTGTTTCAGTAGTGTAGTGGTTATCACGTTCGCCTCACACGCGAAAGGTCCCCGGTTCGAAACCGGGCAGAAACAGTTGTTATATTGTGTTGGCTACAATGTTGATAGGTGCCGTTTTGCCATGGAATTGTCCAAGCCCTGAAGATTATTTCATGCAATCTCGTTCCAAGAAAGGGAATTCTCTCAAAACACTAAAGTAATCGGCGTGTGGATGTATCTGTTGGTTCTCAGACCTTGCTTTCAAAAGAGCCCTGCAATCGGTTCACTGCTCACCTAGAACAAGCATTAACATGGAGAATTGTTGGCACCAACAGGAATCTTATTTTAGTGGAGTGTTTCTGGCTTTGAGTGCAGAGGCCCTCGGCTCAATTCCAAGATGATCCTTCTCAGGGTGATGATACAAATGCATTGTCACCTTTACGTTTAATGTCAGAATCATTTATTTCCAGTTGGTGGTGTAAGAATGTTTGCAACAGTATGGCGATTTTTCCTAGCCATGCATGAATGAAAGCATATCACTCGCCTTTAGGTGTTTTTCTAATACATTGATATCTGCATCTTCCTTCCTAGCCTGCATGTTTGACTATCTTACAGGCTGCATGTAATAAGTATCACATCAGGGCCCTTCTTCTACTCAATTCACAACTGTTCTATCACGACATAGATAAGAAAGCTGCATCTGCTTTTGTTGTGTAGTGGTAATCAGGTTTACCTGACGTGTGAAAGCCCCATGCTTTGAAAGTACACAGTAACAAAGAAACCGATGACTTTTATAAAAAGGTGTCATGTGTGTCTCTTACTTTGCACAAAAAGTGCCAGAGATGGCTTCATTTGCAGTCACTTGAAAAGTAGGGATTCTCCAATAAATGGTAAATGGTTTAAACAAATCTGAAGAAATGCATGACATACCTGTGTGTGTGTGTGTACGCATGTATGTATATATAGGGAGAGAGAGAGCGTCAATATAAACAGACTTTATTTCAATCAAGCTGTCTTTTCTATCCTTCAGGAGCAGAATGTTCTGATCATCAGCGCTCCAGAATGTAGTGTTTTCTTGGCAAGCATCACATATTGTGATGTGTTAGCTAAAAGTTCCATATCCTAGAGACTGATATATTCCTCTGTACTTGTACCTTGGGGATTCATCAAAACCTGGCATCATAAGCAGCTTTCTACTGCCACAGACTGGACAGCGAAACAATTTAAAATATCCCAGAAAAAGAAAATAAGCATGCTTAATCAGAGCTTTCTGGACAGGAAGGACATTTGAGCAAGTGAGGAATAAGCACTGCTTTTGTTAATTTGCATAGGCAGAATAGAGACTTCTGGGAAAAGGCCGAAATTACAGTCACAGAAAATGGCTGCATCTATAGAGAACGCTAAGAAGTGTTGGCAGCTTTTCCTCTGACCCTGGCCACTTTTACAAGCAATCCTATGATAGTCAGCAGGACCCACCCTAAAAAGGAAGGGGCATCCACTTGGACCCTTTCCACCTTTTCTAAATCTCGCCTGATCGAGCCTCATTGAGCACTGATTGAGCAGATAAGCACATGTCATTCTCATTTCAGAAAGGTATTGGTTAGCTTGCTGCTAGCAGCTCAGTTATGTTATGATGTTAGAGGCTATGCAAGGAATGCTTTAGTCCAGCGATATGCAGTTTTTATTGCGCCTTGCATTCAGCAGGAAGATCTTTAGCTTGAATCTGTGGCCTAGGTATTCACCTTGGTATTTCTTTTGGCACAAAGTGAAGGAGTATTTAAGAGAAAATGCACAATGTGTTTCTTATGTTGTTATGAACAACTTGTTACTCTTTCTCATTAAGCTTCAGCCACTGAAGAAATATATAAATAAGGGCTGACTTCCTGTAAGACGTGTCCAAAGCTGGGACGGAATAAAAGGAGACACTTGTAAATGATAGTGCTATCGTTTGAGAAAGGGTAAGTTGAGACTGACTTTCATGCGTATTCACAGACCAAGCATCATAAAGATACCAGCATGATCTTCATTGCGGGCTTAGAGCCGGTATTAGCTTTTGAGAGGTAAGAGGATTTTGAGGGCTCGTTGGTCTAGGGGTATGATTCTCGCTTTGTGTGCGAGAGGTCCCGGGTTCAAATCCCGGACGAGCCCTTTTCTTGGTACTCTTTTCAAGTTGTTTTGAAGTTTGCGTTTCAAAACCAACATCAATTTTTTCTTTGCAGTAGTGGATAATTCTTTGCTAGAGTCTCATGCTTCAGCCCTGCCCAGTCTGAGCTAATACCAAACATCTGGTCTTGCATGGCATGTACGAGCGTTCAGCTAGGGATGTCGGGCAGGTTGCATGAAAGAAATCTAAAGCCAGAGGCCCATGGAATAGCCAGTTCGGAGCAGTTTCATTACAGAAAAATCAACTGTAGGTATCTGTTTCTGTAGTGTAGTGGTTATCACGTTCGCCTCACACGCGAAAGGTCCCCGGTTCGAAACCGGGCAGAAACAGTTGTTATATTGTGTTGGCTACAATGTAGATAGATGCCGTTTTGCCATGGAATTGTCCAAGCCCTGAAGATTATTTCATGCAATCTCGTTCCAAGAAAGGGAATTCTCTCAAAACACTAAAGTAATCGGCGTGTGGATGTATCTGTTGGTTCTCAGACCTTGCTTTCAAAAGAGCCCTGCAATCGGTTCACTGCTCACCTAGAACAAGCATTAACATGGAGAATTGTTGGCACCAACAGGAATCTTATTTTAGTGGAGTGTTTCTGGCTTTGAGTGCAGAGGCCCTCGGCTCAATTCCAAGATGATCCTTCTCAAGGTGATGATACAAATGCATTGTCACCTTTACGTTTAATGTCAGAATCATTTATTTCCAGTTGGTGGTGTAAGAATGTTTGCAACAGTATGGCGATTTTTCCTAGCCATGCATGAATGAAAGCATATCACTCGCCTTTAGGTGTTTTTCTAATACATTGATATTTGCATCTTCCTTCCTAGCCTGCATGTTTGACTATCTTACAGGCTGCATGTAATAAGTATCACATCAGGGCCCTTCTTCTACTCAATTCACAACTGTTCTATCACGACATAGATAAGAAAGCTGCATCTGCTTTTGTTGTGTAGTGGTAATCAGGTTTACCTGACGTGTGAAAGCCCCATGCTTTGAAAGTACACAGTAACAAAGAAACCGATGACTTTTATAAAAAGGTGTCATGTGTGTCTCTTACTTTGCACAAAAAGTGCCAGAGATGACTTCATTTGCAGTCACTTGAAAAGTAGGGATTCTCCAATAAATGGTAAATGGTTGAAACAAATCTGAAGAAATGCATGACATACCTGTGTGTGTGTGTGTACGCATGTATGTATATATAGGGAGAGAGAGAGCGTCAATATAAACAGACTTTATTTCAATCAAGCTGTCTTTTCTATCCTTCAGGAGCAGAATGTTCTGATCATCAGCGCTCCAGAATGTAGTGTTTTCTTGGCAAGCATCACATATTGTGATGTGTTAGCTAAAAGTTCCATATCCTAGAGACTGATATATTCCTCTGTACTTGTACCTTGGGGATTCATCAAAACCTGGCATCATAAGCAGCTTTCTACTGCCACAGACTGGACAGCGAAACAATTTAAAATATCCCAGAAAAAGAAAATAAGCATGCTTAATCAGAGCTTTCTGGACAGGAAGGACATTTGAGCAAGTGAGGAATAAGCACTGCTTTTGTTAATTTGCATAGGCAGAATAGAGACTTCTGGGAAAAGGCCGAAATTACAGTCACAGAAAATGGCTGCATCTATAGAGAACGCTAAGAAGTGTTGGCAGCTTTTCCTCTGACCCTGGCCACTTTTACAAGCAATCCTATGATAGTCAGCAGGACCCACCCTAAAAAGGAAGGGGCATCCACTTGGACCCTTTCCACCTTTTCTAAATCTCGCCTGATCGAGCCTGATTGAGCACTGATTGAGCAGATAAGCACATGTCATTCTCATTTCAGAAAGGTATTGGTTAGCTTGCTGCTAGCAGCTCAGTTATGTTATGATGTTAGAGGCTATGCAAGGAATGCTTTAGTCCAGCGATATGCAGTTTTTATTGCGCCTTGCATTCAGCAGGAAGATCTTTAGCTTGAATCTGTGGCCTAGGTATTCACCTTGGTATTTCTTTTGGCACAAAGTGAAGGAGTATTTAAGAGAAAATGCACAATGTGTTTCTTATGTTGTTATGAACAACTTGTTACTCTTTCTCATTAAGCTTCAGCCACTGAAGAAATATATAAATAAGGGCTGACTTCCTGTAAGACGTGTCCAAAGCTGGGACGGAATAAAAGGAGACACTTGTAAATGATAGTGCTATCGTTTGAGAAAGGGTAAGTTGAGACTGACTTTCATGCGTATTCACAGACCAAGCATCATAAAGATACCAGCATGATCTTCATTGCGGGCTTAGAGCCGGTATTAGCTTTTGAGAGGTAAGAGGATTTTGAGGGCTCGTTGGTCTAGGGGTATGATTCTCGCTTTGGGTGCGAGAGGTCCCGGGTTCAAATCCCGGATGAGCCCTTTTCTTGGTACTCTTTTCAAGTTGTTTTGAAGTTTGCGTTTCAAAACCAACATCAATTTATTCTTTGCAGTAGTGGATAATTCTTTGCTAGAGTCTCATGCTTCAGCCCTGCCCAGTCTGAGCTAATACCAAACATCTGGTCTTGCATGGCATGTACGAGCGTTCAGCTAGGGATGTCGGGCAGGTTGCATGAAAGAAATCTAAAGCCAGAGGCCCATGGAATAGCCAGTTCGGAGCAGTTTCATTACAGAAAAATCAACTGTAGGTATCTGTTTCTGTAGTGTAGTGGTTATCACGTTCGCCTCACACGCGAAAGGTCCCCGGTTCGAAACCGGGCAGAAACAGTTGTTATATTGTGTTGGCTACAATGTTGATAGGTGCCGTTTTGCCATGGAATTGTCCAAGCCCTGAAGATTATTTCATGCAATCTCGTTCCAAGAAAGGGAATTCTCTCAAAACACTAAAGTAATCGGCGTGTGGATGTATCTGTTGGTTCTCAGACCTTGCTTTCAAAAGAGCCCTGCAATCGGTTCACTGCTCACCTAGAACAAGCATTAACATGGAGAATTGTTGGCACCAACAGGAATCTTATTTTAGTGGAGTGTTTCTGGCTTTGAGTGCAGAGGCCCTCGGCTCAATTCCAAGATGATCCTTCTCAAGGTGATGATACAAATGCATTGTCACCTTTACGTTTAATGTCAGAATCATTTATTTCCAGTTGGTGGTGTAAGAATGTTTGCAACAGTATGGCGATTTTTCCTAGCCATGCATGAATGAAAGCATATCACTCGCCTTTAGGTGTTTTTCTAATACATTGATATTTGCATCTTCCTTCTTAGCCTGCATGTTTGACTATCTTACAGGCTGCATGTAATAAGTATCACATCAGGGCCCTTCTTCTACTCAATTCACAACTGTTCTATCACGACATAGATAAGAAAGCTGCATCTGCTTTTGTTGTGTAGTGGTAATCAGGTTTACCTGACGTGTGAAAGCCCCATGCTTTGAAAGTACACAGTAACAAAGAAACCGATGACTTTTATAAAAAGGTGTCATGTGTGTCTCTTACTTTGCACAAAAAGTGCCAGAGATGGCTTCATTTGCAGTCACTTGAAAAGTAGGGATTCTCCAATAAATGGTAAATGGTTTAAACAAATCTGAAGAAATGCATGACATACCTGTGTGTGTGTGTGTACGCATGTATGTATATATAGGGAGAGAGAGAGCGTCAATATAAACAGACTTTATTTCAATCAAGCTGTCTTTTCTATCCTTCAGGAGCAGAATGTTCTGATCATCAGCGCTCCAGAATGTAGTGTTTTCTTGGCAAGCATCACATATTGTGATGTGTTAGCTAAAAGTTCCATATCCTAGAGACTGATATATTCCTCTGTACTTGTACCTTGGGGATTCATCAAAACCTGGCATCATAAGCAGCTTTCTACTGCCACAGACTGGACAGCAAAACAATTTAAAATATCCCAGAAAAAGAAAATAAGCATGCTTAATCAGAGCTTTCTGGACAGGAAGGACATTTGAGCAAGTGAGGAATAAGCACTGCTTTTGTTAATTTGCATAGGCAGAATAGAGACTTCTGGGAAAAGGCCGAAATTACAGTCACAGAAAATGGCTGCATCTATAGAGAACGCTAAGAAGTGTTGGCAGCTTTTCCTCTGACCCTGGCCACTTTTACAAGCAATCCTATGATAGTCAGCAGGACCCACCCTAAAAAGGAAGGGGCATCCACTTGGACCCTTTCCACCTTTTCTAAATCTCGCCTGATCGAGCACTGATTGAGCAGATAAGCACATGTAATTCTCATTTCAGAAAGGTATTGGTTAGCTTGCTGCTAGCAGCTCAGTTATGTTATGATGTTAGAGGCTATGCAAGGAATGCTTTAGTCCAGCGATATGCAGTTTTTATTGCGCCTTGCCTTCAGCAGGAAGATCTTTAGCTTGAATCTGTGGCCTAGGTATTCACCTTGGTATTTCTTTTGGCACAAAGTGAAGGAGTATTTGAGAGAAAATGCACAATGTGTTTCTTATGCTGTTATGAACAACTTGTTACTCTTTCTCATTAAGCTTCAGCCACTGCAGAAATATATAAATAAGGGCTGACTTCCTGTAAGACGTGTCCAAAGCTGGGACGGAATAAAAGGAGACACTTGTAAATGATAGTGCTATCGTTTGAGAAAGGGTAAGTTGAGACTGACTTTCATGCGTATTCACAGACCAAGCATCATAAAGATACCAGCATGATCTTCATTGCGGGCTTAGAGCCGTTATTAGCTTTTGAGAGGTAAGAGGATTTTGAGGGCTCGTTGGTCTAGGGGTATGATTCTCGCTTTGGGTGCGAGAGGTCCTGGGTTCAAATCCCGGACGAGCCCTTTTCTTGGTACTCTTTTCAAGTTGTTTTGAAGTTTGCGTTTCAAAACCAACATCAATTTTTTCTTTGCAGTAGTGGATAATTCTTTGCTAGAGTCTCATGCTTCAGCCCTGCCCAGTCTGAGCTAATACCAAACATCTGGTCTTGCATGGCATGTACGAGCGTTCAGCTAGGGATGTCGGGCAGGTTGCATGAAAGAAATCTAAAGCCAGAGGCCCATGGAATAGCCAGTTCGGAGCAGTTTCATTACAGAAAAATCAACTGTAGGTATCTGTTTCTGTAGTGTAGTGGTTATCACGTTCGCCTCACACGCGAAAGGTCCCCGGTTCGAAACCGGGCAGAAACAGTTGTTATATTGTGTTGGCTACAATGTTGATAGGTGCCGTTTTGCCATGGAATTGTCCAAGCCCTGAAGATTATTTCATGCAATCTCGTTCCAAGAAAGGGAATTCTCTCAAAACACTAAAGTAATCGGCGTGTGGATGTATCTGTTGGTTCTCAGACCTTGCTTTCTAAAGAGCCCTGCAATCGGTTCACTGCTCACCTAGAACAAGCATTAACATGGAGAATTGTTGGCACCAACGGGAATCTTATTTTAGTGGAGTGTTTCTGGCTTTGAGTGCAGAGGCCCTCGGCTCAATTCCAAGATGATCCTTCTCAAGGTGATGATACAAATGCATTGTCACCTTTACGTTTAATGTCAGAATCATTTATTTCCAGTTGGTGGTGTAAGAATGTTTGCAACAGTATGGCGATTTTTCCTAGCCATGCATGAATGAAAGCATATCACTCGCCTTTAGGTGTTTTTCTAATACATTGATATTTGCATCTTCCTTCCTAGCCTGCATGTTTGACTATCTTACAGGCTGCATGTAATAAGTATCACATCAGGGCCCTTCTTCTACTCAATTCACAACTGTTCTATCACGACATAGATAAGAAAGCTGCATCTGCTTTTGTTGTGTAGTGGTAATCAGGTTTACCTGACGTGTGAAAGCCCCATGCTTTGAAAGTACACAGTAACAAAGAAACCGATGACTTTTATAAAAAGGTGTCATGTGCGTCTCTTACTTTGCACAAAAAGTGCCAGAGATGACTTCATTTGCAGTCACTTGAAAAGTAGGGATTCTCCAATAAATGGTAAATGGTTGAAACAAATCTGAAGAAATGCATGACATACCTGTGTGTGTGTGTGTACGCATGTATGTATATATAGGGAGAGAGAGAGCGTCAATATAAACAGACTTTATTTCAATCAAGCTGTCTTTTCTATCCTTCAGGAGCAGAATGTTCTGATCATCAGCGCTCCAGAATGTAGTGTTTTCTTGGCAAGCATCACATATTGTGATGTGTTAGCTAAAAGTTCCATATCCTAGAGACTGATATATTCCTCTGTACTTGTACCTTGGGGATTCATCAAAACCTGGCATCATAAGCAGCTTTCTACTGCCACAGACTGGACAGCGAAACAATTTAAAATATCCCAGAAAAAGAAAATAAGCATGCTTAATCAGAGCTTTCTGGACAGGAAGGACCTTTGAGCAAGTGAGGAATAAGCACTGCTTTTGTTAATTTGCATAGGCAGAATAGAGACTTCTGGGAAAAGGCCGAAATTACAGTCACAGAAAATGGCTGCATCTATAGAGAACGCTAAGAAGTGTTGGCAGCTTTTCCTCTGACCCTGACCACTTTTACAAGCAATCCTATGATAGTCAGCAGGACCCACCCTAAAAAGGAAGGGGCATCCACTTGGACCCTTTCCACCTTTTCTAAATCTCGCCTGATTGAGCACTGATTGAGCAGATAAGCACATGTCATTCTCATTTCAGAAAGGTATTGGTTAGCTTGCTGCTAGCAGCTCAGTTATGTTATGATGTTAGAGGCTATGCAAGGAATGCTTTAGTCCAGCGATATGCAGTTTTTATTGCGCCTTGCCTTCACCAGGAAGATCTTTAGCTTGAATCTGTGGCCTAGGTATTCACCTTGGTATTTCTTTTGGCACAAAGTGAAGGAGTATTTGAGAGAAAATGCACAATGTGTTTCTTATGTTGTTATGAACAACTTGTTACTCTTTCTCATTAAGCTTCAGCCACTGCAGAAATATATAAATAAGGGCTGACTTCCTGTAAGACGTGTCCAAAGCTGGGACGGAATAAAAGGAGACACTTGTAAATGATAGTGCTATCGTTTGAGAAAGGGTAAGTTGAGACTGACTTTCATGCGTATTCACAGACCAAGCATCATAAAGATACCAGCATGATCTTCATTGCGGGCTTAGAGCCGGTATTAGCTTTTGAGAGGTAAGAGGATTTTGAGGGCTCGTTGGTCTAGGGGTATGATTCTCGCTTTGGGTGCGAGAGGTCCCGGGTTCAAATCCCGGACGAGCCCTTTTCTTGGTACTCTTTTCAAGTTGGTTTGAAGTTTGCGTTTCAAAACCAACATCAATTTTTTCTTTGCAGTAGTGGATAATTCTTTGCTAGAGTCTCATGCTTCAGCCCTGCCCAGTCTGAGCTAATACCAAACATCTGGTCTTGCATGGCATGTACGAGCGTTCAGCTAGGGATGTCGGGCAGGTTGCATGAAAGAAATCTAAAGCCAGAGGCCCATGGAATAGCCAGTTCGGAGCAGTTTCATTACAGAAAAATCAACTGTAGGTATCTGTTTCTGTAGTGTAGTGGTTATCAAGTTCGCCTCACACGCGAAAGGTCCTTGGTTCGAAACCGGGCAGAAACAGTTGTTATATTGTGTTGGCTACAATGTTGATAGGTGCCGTTTTGCCATGGAATTGTCCAAGCCCTGAAGATTATTTCATACAATCTCGTTCCAAGAAAGGGAATTCTCTCAAAACACTAAAGTAATCGGCGTGTGGATGTATCTGTTGGTTCTCAGACCTTGCTTTCAAAAGAGCCCTGCAATCGGTTCACTGCTCACCTAGAACAAGCATTAACATGGAGAATTGTTGGCACCAACAGGAATCTTATTTTAGTGGAGTGTTTCTGGCTTTGAGTGCAGAGGCCCTCGGCTCAATTCCAAGATGATCCTTCTCAAGGTGATGATACAAATGCATTCTCACCTTTACGTTTAATGTCAGAATCATTTATTTCCAGTTGGTGGTGTAAGAATGTTTGCAACAGTATGGCGATTTTTCCTAGCCATGCATGAATGAAAGCATATCACTCGCCTTTAGGTGTTTTTCTAATACATTGATATTTGCATCTTCCTTCCTAGCCTGCATGTTTGACTATCTTACAGGCTGCATGTAATAAGTATCACATCAGGGCCCTTCTTCTATTCAATTCACAACTGTTCTATCACGACATAGATAAGAAAGCTGCATCTGCTTTTGTTGTGTAGTGGTAATCAGGTTTACCTGACGTGTGAAAGCCCCATGCTTTGAAAGTACACAGTAACAAAGAAACCGATGACTTTTATAATAAGGTGTCATGTGTGTCTCTTACTTTGCACAAAAAGTGCCAGAGATGACTTCATTTGCAGTCACTTGAAAAGTAGGGATTCTCCAATAAATGGTAAATGGTTGAAACAAATCTGAAGAAATGCATGACATACCTGTGTGTGTGTGTGTATGCATGTATGTATATATAGGGAGAGAGAGAGCGTCAATATAAACAGACTTTATTTCAATCAAGCTGTCTTTTCTATCCTTCAGGAGCAGAATGTTCTGATCATCAGCGCTCCAGAATGTAGTGTTTTCTTGGCAAGCATCACATATTGTGATGTGTTAGCTAAAAGTTCCATATCCTAGAGACTGATATATTCCTCTGTACTTGTACCTTGGGGATTCATCAAAACCTGGCATCATAAGCAGCTTTCTACTGCCACAGACTGGACAGCGAAACAATTTAAAATATCCCAGAAAAAGAAAATAAGCATGCTTAATCAGAGCTTTCTGGACAGGAAGGACCTTTGAGCAAGTGAGGAATAAGCACTGCTTTTGTTAATTTGCATAGGCAGAATAGAGACTTCTGGGAAAAGGCCGAAATTACAGTCACAGAAAATGGCTGCATCTATAGAGAACGCTAAGAAGTGTTGGCAGCTTTTCCTCTGACCCTGGCCACTTTTACAAGCAATCCTATGATAGTCAGCAGGACCCACCCTAAAAAGGAAGGGGCATCCACTTGGACCCTTTCCACCTTTTCTAAATCTCGCCTGATCGAGCCTAATTGAGCACTGATTGAGCAGATAAGCACATGTCATTCTCATTTCAGAAAGGTATTGGTTAGCTTGCTGCTAGCAGCTCAGTTATGTTATGATGTTAGAGGCTATGCAAGGAATGCTTTAGTCCAGCGATATGCAGTTTTTATTGCGCCTTGCATTCAGCAGGAAGATCTTTAGCTTGAATCTGTGGCCTAGGTATTCACCTTGGTATTTCTTTTGGCACAAAGTGAAGGAGTATTTAAGAGAAAATGCACAATGTGTTTCTTATGTTGTTATGAACAACTTGTTACTCTTTCTCATTAAGCTTCAGCCACTGAAGAAATATATAAATAAGGGCTGACTTCCTGTAAGACGTGTCCAAAGCTGGGACGGAATAAAAGGAGACACTTGTAAATGATAGTGCTATCGTTTGAGAAAGGGTAAGTTGAGACTGACTTTCATGCGTATTCACAGACCAAGCATCATAAAGATACCAGCATGATCTTCATTGCGGGCTTAGAGCCGGTATTAGCTTTTGAGAGGTAAGAGGATTTTGAGGGCTCGTTGGTCTAGGGGTATGATTCTCGCTTTGGGTGCGAGAGGTCCCGGGTTCAAATCCCGGACGAGCCCTTTTCTTGGTACTCTTTTCAAGTTGTTTTGAAGTTTGCGTTTCAAAACCAACATCAATTTTTTCTTTGCAGTAGTGGATAATTCTTTGCTAGAGTCTCATGCTTCAGCCCTGCCCAGTCTGAGCTAATACCAAACATCTGGTCTTGCATGGCATGTACGAGCGTTCAGCTAGGGATGTCGGGCAGGTTGCATGAAAGAAATCTAAAGCCAGAGGCCCATGGAATAGCCAGTTCAGAGCAGTTTCATTACAGAAAAATCAACTGTAGGTATCTGTTTCTGTAGTGTAGTGGTTATCACGTTTGCCTCACACGCGAAAGGTCCCCGGTTCGAAACCGGGCAGAAACAGTTGTTATATTGTGTTGGCTACAATGTTGATAGGTGCCGTTTTGCCATGGAATTGTCCAAGCCCTGAAGATTATTTCATGCAATCTCGTTCCAAGAAAGGGAATTCTCTCAAAACACTAAAGTAATCGGCGTGTGGATGTATCTGTTGGTTCTCAGACCTTGCTTTCAAAAGAGCCCTGCAATCGGTTCACTGCTCACCTAGAACAAGCATTAACATGGAGAATTGTTGGCACCAACAGGAATCTTATTTTAGTGGAGTGTTTCTGGCTTTGAGTGCAGAGGCCCTCGGCTCAATTCCAAGATGATCCTTCTCAAGGTGATGATACAAATGCATTGTCACCTTTACGTTTAATGTCAGAATCATTTATTTCCAGTTGGTGGTGTAAGAATGTTTGCAACAGTATGGCGATTTTTCCTAGCCATGCATGAATGAAAGCATATCACTCGCCTTTAGGTGTTTTTCTAATACATTGATATTTGCATCTTCCTTCCTAGCCTGCATGTTTGACTATCTTACAGGCTGCATGTAATAAGTATCACATCAGGGCCCTTCTTCTACTCAATTCACAACTGTTCTATCACGACATAGATAAGAAAGCTGCATCTGCTTTTGTTGTGTAGTGGTAATCAGGTTTACCTGACGTGTGAAAGCCCCATGCTTTGAAAGTACCAAGTAA
Organism: Triturus cristatus; assembly: GCF_964204655.1. NCBI lineage: Eukaryota > Metazoa > Chordata > Amphibia > Caudata > Salamandridae > Triturus > Triturus cristatus. The sequence goes on along the minus strand of NC_140591.1, from coordinate 737,531,818 downwards.
CAAAGAAACCGATGACTTTTATAAAAAGGTGTCATGTGTGTCTCTTACTTTGCACAAAAAGTGCCAGAGATGACTTCATTTGCAGTCACTTGAAAAGTAGGGATTCTCCAATAAATGGTAAATGGTTGAAACAAATCTGAAGAAATGCATGACATACCTGTGTGTGTGTGTGTACGCATGTATGTATATATAGGGAGAGAGAGAGCGTCAATATAAACAGACTTTATTTCAATCAAGCTGTCTTTTCTATCCTTCAGGAGCAGAATGTTCTGATCATCAGCGCTCCAGAATGTAGTGTTTTCTTGGCAAGCATCACATATTGTGATGTTTTAGCTAAAAGTTCCATATCCTAGAGACTGATATATTCCTCTGTACTTGTACCTTGGGGATTCATCAAAACCTGGCATCATAAGCAGCTTTCTACTGCCACAGACTGGACAGCGAAACAATTTAAAATATCCCAGAAAAAGAAAATAAGCATGCTTAATCAGAGCTTTCTGGACAGGAAGGACATTTGAGCAAGTGAGGAATAAGCACTGCTTTTGTTAATTTGCATAGGCAGAATAGAGACTTCTGGGAAAAGGCCGAAATTACAGTCACAGAAAATGGCTGCATCTATAGAGAACGCTAAGAAGTGTTGGCAGCTTTTCCTCTGACCCTGGCCACTTTTACAAGCAATCCTATGATAGTCAGCAGGACCCACCCTAAAAAGGAAGGGGCATCCACTTGGACCCTTTCCACCTTTTCTAAATCTCGCCTGATCGAGCCCTGATCGAGCCGATAAGCACATGTCATTCTCATTTCAGAAAGGTATTGGTTAGCTTGCTGCTAGCAGCTCAGTTATGTTATGATGTTAGAGGCTATGCAAGGAATGCTTTAGTCCAGCGATATGCAGTTTTTATTGCGCCTTGCATTCAGCAGGAAGATCTTTAGCTTGAATCTGTGGCCTAGGTATTCACCTTGGTATTTTTTTTGGCACAAAGTGAAGGAGTATTTGAGAGAAAATGCACAATGTGTTTCTTATGTTGTTATGAACAACTTGTTACTCTTTCTCATTAAGCTTCAGCCACTGCAGAAATATATAAATAAGGGCTGACTTCCTGTAAGACGTGTCCAAAGCTGGGACGGAATAAAAGGAGACACTTGTAAATGATAGTGCTATCGTTTGAGAAAGGGTAAGTTGAGACTGACTTTCATGCGTATTCACAGACCAAGCATCATAAAGATACCAGCATGATCTTCATTGCGGGCTTAGAGCCGGTATTAGCTTTTGAGAGGTAAGAGGATTTTGAGGGCTCGTTGGTCTAGGGGTATGATTCTCGCTTTGGGTGCGAGAGGTCCCAGGTTCAAATCCCGGACGAGCCCTTTTCTTGGTACTCTTTTCAAGTTGTTTTGAAGTTTGCGTTTCAAAACCAACATCAATTTTTTCTTTGCAGTAGTGGATAATTCTTTGCTAGAGTCTCATGCTTCAGCCCTGCCCAGTCTGAGCTAATACCAAACATCTGGTCTTGCATGGCATGTACGAGCGTTCAGCTAGGGATGTCGGGCAGGTTGCATGAAAGAAATCTAAAGCCAGAGGCCCATGGAATAGCCAGTTCGGAGCAGTTTCATTACAGAAAAATCAACTGTAGGTATCTGTTTCTGTAGTGTAGTGGTTATCACGTTCGCCTCACACGCGAAAGGTCCCCGGTTCGAAACCGGGCAGAAACAGTTGTTATATTGTGTTGGCTACAATGTTGATAGGTGCCGTTTTGCCATGGAATTGTCCAAGCCCTGAAGATTATTTCATGCAATCTCGTTCCAAGAAAGGGAATTCTCTCAAAACACTAAAGTAATCGGCGTGTGGATGTATCTGTTGGTTCTCAGACCTTGCTTTCAAAAGAGCCCTGCAATCGGTTCACTGCTCACCTAGAACAAGCATTAACATGGAGAATTGTTGGCACCAACAGGAATCTTATTTTAGTGGAGTGTTTCTGGCTTTGAGTGCAGAGGCCCTCGGCTCAATTCCAAGATGATCCTTCTCAAGGTGATGATACAAATGCATTGTCACCTTTACGTTTAATGTCAGAATCATTTATTTCCAGTTGGTGGTGTAAGAATGTTTGCAACAGTATGGCGATTTTTCCTAGCCATGCATGAATGAAAGCATATCACTCGCCTTTAGGTGTTTTTCTAATACATTGATATTTGCATCTTCCTTCCTAGCCTGCATGTTTGACTATCTTACAGGCTGCATGTAATAAGTATCACATCAGGGCCCTTCTTCTACTCAATTCACAACTGTTCTATCACGACATAGATAAGAAAGCTGCATCTGCTTTTGTTGTGTAGTGGTAATCAGGTTTACCTGACGTGTGAAAGCCCCATGCTTTGAAAGTACCAAGTAACAAAGAAACCGATGACTTTTATAAAAAGGTGTCATGTGTGTCTCTTACTTTGCACAAAAAGTGCCAGAGATGACTTCATTTGCAGTCACTTGAAAAGTAGGGATTCTCCAATAAATGGTAAATGGTTGAAACAAATCTGAAGAAATGCATGACATACCTGTGTGTGTGTGTGTACGCATGTATGTATATATAGGGAGAGAGAGAGCGTCAATATAAACAGACTTTATTTCAATCAAGCTGTCTTTTCTATCCTTCAGGAGCAGAATGTTCTGATCATCAGCGCTCCAGAATGTAGTGTTTTCTTGGCAAGCATCACATATTGTGATGTTTTAGCTAAAAGTTCCATATCCTAGAGACTGATATATTCCTCTGTACTTGTACCTTGGGGATTCATCAAAACCTGGCATCATAAGCAGCTTTCTACTGCCACAGACTGGACAGCGAAACAATTTAAAATATCCCAGAAAAAGAAAATAAGCATGCTTAATCAGAGCTTTCTGGACAGGAAGGACATTTGAGCAAGTGAGGAATAAGCACTGCTTTTGTTAATTTGCATAGGCAGAATAGAGACTTCTGGGAAAAGGCCGAAATTACAGTCACAGAAAATGGCTGCATCTATAGAGAACGCTAAGAAGTGTTGGCAGCTTTTCCTCTGACCCTGGCCACTTTTACAAGCAATCCTATGATAGTCAGCAGGACCCACCCTAAAAAGGAAGGGGCATCCACTTGGACCCTTTCCACCTTTTCTAAATCTCGCCTGATCGAGCCCTGATCGAGCCGATAAGCACATGTCATTCTCATTTCAGAAAGGTATTGGTTAGCTTGCTGCTAGCAGCTCAGTTATGTTATGATGTTAGAGGCTATGCAAGGAATGCTTTAGTCCAGCGATATGCAGTTTTTATTGCGCCTTGCATTCAGCAGGAAGATCTTTAGCTTGAATCTGTGGCCTAGGTATTCACCTTGGTATTTTTTTTGGCACAAAGTGAAGGAGTATTTGAGAGAAAATGCACAATGTGTTTCTTATGTTGTTATGAACAACTTGTTACTCTTTCTCATTAAGCTTCAGCCACTGCAGAAATATATAAATAAGGGCTGACTTCCTGTAAGACGTGTCCAAAGCTGGGACGGAATAAAAGGAGACACTTGTAAATGATAGTGCTATCGTTTGAGAAAGGGTAAGTTGAGACTGACTTTCATGCGTATTCACAGACCAAGCATCATAAAGATACCAGCATGATCTTCATTGCGGGCTTAGAGCCGGTATTAGCTTTTGAGAGGTAAGAGGATTTTGAGGGCTCGTTGGTCTAGGGGTATGATTCTCGCTTTGGGTGCGAGAGGTCCCAGGTTCAAATCCCGGACGAGCCCTTTTCTTGGTACTCTTTTCAAGTTGTTTTGAAGTTTGCGTTTCAAAACCAACATCAATTTTTTCTTTGCAGTAGTGGATAATTCTTTGCTAGAGTCTCATGCTTCAGCCCTGCCCAGTCTGAGCTAATACCAAACATCTGGTCTTGCATGGCATGTACGAGCGTTCAGCTAGGGATGTCGGGCAGGTTGCATGAAAGAAATCTAAAGCCAGAGGCCCATGGAATAGCCAGTTCGGAGCAGTTTCATTACAGAAAAATCAACTGTAGGTATCTGTTTCTGTAGTGTAGTGGTTATCACGTTCGCCTCACACGCGAAAGGTCCCCGGTTCGAAACCGGGCAGAAACAGTTGTTATATTGTGTTGGCTACAATGTTGATAGGTGCCGTTTTGCCATGGAATTGTCCAAGCCCTGAAGATTATTTCATGCAATCTCGTTCCAAGAAAGGGAATTCTCTCAAAACACTAAAGTAATCGGCGTGTGGATGTATCTGTTGGTTCTCAGACCTTGCTTTCAAAAGAGCCCTGCAATCGGTTCACTGCTCACCTAGAACAAGCATTAACATGGAGAATTGTTGGCACCAACAGGAATCTTATTTTAGTGGAGTGTTTCTGGCTTTGAGTGCAGAGGCCCTCGGCTCAATTCCAAGATGATCCTTCTCAGGGTGATGATACAAATGCATTGTCACCTTTACGTTTAATGTCAGAATCATTTATTTCCAGTTGGTGGTGTAAGAATGTTTGCAACAGTATGGCGATTTTTCCTAGCCATGCATGAATGAAAGCATATCACTCGCCTTTAGGTGTTTTTCTAATACATTGATATTTGCATCTTCCTTCCTAGCCTGCATGTTTGACTATCTTACAGGCTGCATGTAATAAGTATCACATCAGGGCCCTTCTTCTACTCAATTCACAACTGTTCTATCACGACATAGATAAGAAAGCTGCATCTGCTTTTGTTGTGTAGTGGTAATCAGGTTTACCTGACGTGTGAAAGCCCCATGCTTTGAAAGTACACAGTAACAAAGAAACCGATGACTTTTATAAAAAGGTGTCATGTGTGTCTCTTACTTTGCACAAAAAGTGCCAGAGATGACTTCATTTGCAGTCACTTGAAAAGTAGGGATTCTCCAATAAATGGTAAATGGTTGAAACAAATCTGAAGAAATGCATGACATACCTGTGTGTGTGTGTGTATGCATGTATGTATATATAGGGAGAGAGAGAGCGTCAATATAAACAGACTTTATTTCAATCAAGCTGTCTTTTCTATCCTTCAGGAGCAGAATGTTCTGATCATCAGCGCTCCAGAATGTAGTGTTTTCTTGGCAAGCATCACATATTGTGATGTGTTAGCTAAAAGTTCCATATCCTAGAGACTGATATATTCCTCTGTACTTGTACCTTGGGGATTCATCAAAACCTGGCATCATAAGCAGCTTTCTACTGCCACAGACTGGACAGCGAAACAATTTAAAATATCCCAGAAAAAGAAAATAAGCATGCTTAATCAGAGCTTTCTGGACAGGAAGGACATTTGAGCAAGTGAGGAATAAGCACTGCTTTTGTTAATTTGCATAGGCAGAATAGAGACTTCTGGGAAAAGGCCGAAATTACAGTCACAGAAAATGGCTGCATCTATAGAGAACGCTAAGAAGTGTTGGCAGCTTTTCCTCTGACCCTGGCCACTTTTACAAGCAATCCTATGATAGTCAGCAGGACCCACCCTAAAAAGGAAGGGGCATCCACTTGGACCCTTTCCACCTTTTCTAAATCTCGCCTGATCGAGCCCTGATCGAGCCGATAAGCACATGTCATTCTCATTTCAGAAAGGTATTGGTTAGCTTGCTGCTAGCAGCTCAGTTATGTTATGATGTTAGAGGCTATGCAAGGAATGCTTTAGTCCAGCGATATGCAGTTTTTATTGCGCCTTGCATTCAGCAGGAAGATCTTTAGCTTGAATCTGTGGCCTAGGTATTCACCTTGGTATTTTTTTTGGCACAAAGTGAAGGAGTATTTGAGAGAAAATGCACAATGTGTTTCTTATGTTGTTATGAACAACTTGTTACTCTTTCTCATTAAGCTTCAGCCACTGCAGAAATATATAAATAAGGGCTGACTTCCTGTAAGACGTGTCCAAAGCTGGGACGGAATAAAAGGAGACACTTGTAAATGATAGTGCTATCGTTTGAGAAAGGGTAAGTTGAGACTGACTTTCATGCGTATTCACAGACCAAGCATCATAAAGATACCAGCATGATCTTCATTGCGGGCTTAGAGCCGGTATTAGCTTTTGAGAGGTAAGAGGATTTTGAGGGCTCGTTGGTCTAGGGGTATGATTCTCGCTTTGGGTGCGAGAGGTCCCAGGTTCAAATCCCGGACGAGCCCTTTTCTTGGTACTCTTTTCAAGTTGTTTGGAAGTTTGCGTTTCAAAACCAACATCAATTTTTTCTTTGCAGTAGTGGATAATTCTTTGCTAGAGTCTCATGCTTCAGCCCTGCCCAGTCTGAGCTAATACCAAACATCTGGTCTTGCATGGCATGTACGAGCGTTCAGCTAGGGATGTCGGGCAGGTTGCATGAAAGAAATCTAAAGCCAGAGGCCCATGGAATAGCCAGTTCGGAGCAGTTTCATTACAGAAAAATCAACTGTAGGTATCTGTTTCTGTAGTGTAGTGGTTATCACGTTCGCCTCACACGCGAAAGGTCCCCGGTTCGAAACCGGGCAGAAACAGTTGTTATATTGTGTTGGCTACAATGTTGATAGGTGCCGTTTTGCCATGGAATTGTCCAAGCCCTGAAGATTATTTCATGCAATCTCGTTCCAAGAAAGGGAATTCTCTCAAAACACTAAAGTAATCGGCGTGTGGATGTATCTGTTGGTTCTCAGACCTTGCTTTCAAAAGAGCCCTGCAATCGGTTCACTGCTCACCTAGTACAAGCATTAACATGGAGAATTGTTGGCACCAACAGGAATCTTATTTTAGTGGAGTGTTTCTGGCTTTGAGTGCAGAGGCCCTCGGCTCAATTCCAAGATGATCCTTCTCAGGGTGATGATACAAATGCATTGTCACCTTTACGTTTAATGTCAGAATCATTTATTTCCAGTTGGTGGTGTAAGAATGTTTGCAACAGTATGGCGATTTTTCCTAGCCATGCATGAATGAAAGCATATCACTCGCCTTTAGGTGTTTTTCTAATACATTGATATTTGCATCTTCCTTCCTAGCCTGCATGTTTGACTATCTTACAGGCTGCATGTAATAAGTATCACATCAGGGCCCTTCTTCTACTCAATTCACAACTGTTCTATCACGACATAGATAAGAAAGCTGCATCTGCTTTTGTTGTGTAGTGGTAATCAGGTTTACCTGACGTGTGAAAGCCCCATGCTTTGAAAGTACACAGTAACAAAGAAACCGATGACTTTTATAAAAAGGTGTCATGTGTGTCTCTTACTTTGCACAAAAAGTGCCAGAGATGACTTCATTTGCAGTCACTTGAAAAGTAGGGATTCTCCAATAAATGGTAAATGGTTGAAACAAATCTGAAGAAATGCATGACATACCTGTGTGTGTGTGTGTATGCATGTATGTATATATAGGGAGAGAGAGAGCGTCAATATAAACAGACTTTATTTCAATCAAGCTGTCTTTTCTATCCTTCAGGAGCAGAATGTTCTGATCATCAGCGCTCCAGAATGTAGTGTTTTCTTGGCAAGCATCACATATTGTGATGTGTTAGCTAAAAGTTCCATATCCTAGAGACTGATATATTCCTCTGTACTTGTACCTTGGGGATTCATCAAAACCTGGCATCATAAGCAGCTTTCTACTGCCACAGACTGGACAGCGAAACAATTTAAAATATCCCAGAAAAAGAAAATAAGCATGCTTAATCAGAGCTTTCTGGACAGGAAGGACATTTGAGCAAGTGAGGAATAAGCACTGCTTTTGTTAATTTGCATAGGCAGAATAGAGACTTCTGGGAAAAGGCCGAAATTACAGTCACAGAAAATGGCTGCATCTATAGAGAACGCTAAGAAGTGTTGGCAGCTTTTCCTCTGACCCTGGCCACTTTTACAAGCAATCCTATGATAGTCAGCAGGACCCACCCTAAAAAGGAAGGGGCATCCACTTGGACCCTTTCCACCTTTTCTAAATCTCGCCTGATCGAGCCCTGATCGAGCCGATAAGCACATGTCATTCTCATTTCAGAAAGGTATTGGTTAGCTTGCTGCTAGCAGCTCAGTTATGTTATGATGTTAGAGGCTATGCAAGGAATGCTTTAGTCCAGCGATATGCAGTTTTTATTGCGCCTTGCATTCAGCAGGAAGATCTTTAGCTTGAATCTGTGGCCTAGGTATTCACCTTGGTATTTCTTTTGGCACAAAGTGAAGGAGTATTTAAGAGAAAATGCACAATGTGTTTCTTATGTTGTTATGAACAACTTGTTACTCTTTCTCATTAAGCTTCAGCCACTGAAGAAATATATAAATAAGGGCTGACTTCCTGTAAGACGTGTCCAAAGCTGGGACGGAATAAAAGGAGACACTTGTAAATGATAGTGCTATCGTTTGAGAAAGGGTAAGTTGAGACTGACTTTCATGCGTATTCACAGACCAAGCATCATAAAGATACCAGCATGATCTTCATTGCGGGCTTAGAGCCGGTATTAGCTTTTGAGAGGTAAGAGGATTTTGAGGGCTCGTTGGTCTAGGGGTATGATTCTCGCTTTGTGTGCGAGAGGTCCCGGGTTCAAATCCCGGACGAGCCCTTTTCTTGGTACTCTTTTCAAGTTGTTTTGAAGTTTGCGTTTCAAAACCAACATCAATTTTTTCTTTGCAGTAGTGGATAATTCTTTGCTAGAGTCTCATGCTTCAGCCCTGCCCAGTCTGAGCTAATACCAAACATCTGGTCTTGCATGGCATGTACGAGCGTTCAGCTAGGGATGTCGGGCAGGTTGCATGAAAGAAATCTAAAGCCAGAGGCCCATGGAATAGCCAGTTCGGAGCAGTTTCATTACAGAAAAATCAACTGTAGGTATCTGTTTCTGTAGTGTAGTGGTTATCACGTTCGCCTCACACGCGAAAGGTCCCCGGTTCGAAACCGGGCAGAAACAGTTGTTATATTGTGTTGGCTACAATGTAGATAGATGCCGTTTTGCCATGGAATTGTCCAAGCCCTGAAGATTATTTCATGCAATCTCGTTCCAAGAAAGGGAATTCTCTCAAAACACTAAAGTAATCGGCGTGTGGATGTATCTGTTGGTTCTCAGACCTTGCTTTCAAAAGAGCCCTGCAATCGGTTCACTGCTCACCTAGAACAAGCATTAACATGGAGAATTGTTGGCACCAACAGGAATCTTATTTTAGTGGAGTGTTTCTGGCTTTGAGTGCAGAGGCCCTCGGCTCAATTCCAAGATGATCCTTCTCAAGGTGATGATACAAATGCATTGTCACCTTTACGTTTAATGTCAGAATCATTTATTTCCAGTTGGTGGTGTAAGAATGTTTGCAACAGTATGGCGATTTTTCCTAGCCATGCATGAATGAAAGCATATCACTCGCCTTTAGGTGTTTTTCTAATACATTGATATTTGCATCTTCCTTCCTAGCCTGCATGTTTGACTATCTTACAGGCTGCATGTAATAAGTATCACATCAGGGCCCTTCTTCTACTCAATTCACAACTGTTCTATCACGACATAGATAAGAAAGCTGCATCTGCTTTTGTTGTGTAGTGGTAATCAGGTTTACCTGACGTGTGAAAGCCCCATGCTTTGAAAGTACACAGTAACAAAGAAACCGATGACTTTTATAAAAAGGTGTCATGTGTGTCTCTTACTTTGCACAAAAAGTGCCAGAGATGACTTCATTTGCAGTCACTTGAAAAGTAGGGATTCTCCAATAAATGGTAAATGGTTGAAACAAATCTGAAGAAATGCATGACATACCTGTGTGTGTGTGTGTACGCATGTATGTATATATAGGGAGAGAGAGAGCGTCAATATAAACAGACTTTATTTCAATCAAGCTGTCTTTTCTATCCTTCAGGAGCAGAATGTTCTGATCATCAGCGCTCCAGAATGTAGTGTTTTCTTGGCAAGCATCACATATTGTGATGTGTTAGCTAAAAGTTCCATATCCTAGAGACTGATATATTCCTCTGTACTTGTACCTTGGGGATTCATCAAAACCTGGCATCATAAGCAGCTTTCTACTGCCACAGACTGGACAGCGAAACAATTTAAAATATCCCAGAAAAAGAAAATAAGCATGCTTAATCAGAGCTTTCTGGACAGGAAGGACATTTGAGCAAGTGAGGAATAAGCACTGCTTTTGTTAATTTGCATAGGCAGAATAGAGACTTCTGGGAAAAGGCCGAAATTACAGTCACAGAAAATGGCTGCATCTATAGAGAACGCTAAGAAGTGTTGGCAGCTTTTCCTCTGACCCTGGCCACTTTTACAAGCAATCCTATGATAGTCAGCAGGACCCACCCTAAAAAGGAAGGGGCATCCACTTGGACCCTTTCCACCTTTTCTAAATCTCGCCTGATCGAGCCTGATTGAGCACTGATTGAGCAGATAAGCACATGTCATTCTCATTTCAGAAAGGTATTGGTTAGCTTGCTGCTAGCAGCTCAGTTATGTTATGATGTTAGAGGCTATGCAAGGAATGCTTTAGTCCAGCGATATGCAGTTTTTATTGCGCCTTGCATTCAGCAGGAAGATCTTTAGCTTGAATCTGTGGCCTAGGTATTCACCTTGGTATTTCTTTTGGCACAAAGTGAAGGAGTATTTAAGAGAAAATGCACAATGTGTTTCTTATGTTGTTATGAACAACTTGTTACTCTTTCTCATTAAGCTTCAGCCACTGAAGAAATATATAAATAAGGGCTGACTTCCTGTAAGACGTGTCCAAAGCTGGGACGGAATAAAAGGAGACACTTGTAAATGATAGTGCTATCGTTTGAGAAAGGGTAAGTTGAGACTGACTTTCATGCGTATTCACAGACCAAGCATCATAAAGATACCAGCATGATCTTCATTGCGGGCTTAGAGCCGGTATTAGCTTTTGAGAGGTAAGAGGATTTTGAGGGCTCGTTGGTCTAGGGGTATGATTCTCGCTTTGGGTGCGAGAGGTCCCGGGTTCAAATCCCGGATGAGCCCTTTTCTTGGTACTCTTTTCAAGTTGTTTTGAAGTTTGCGTTTCAAAACCAACATCAATTTATTCTTTGCAGTAGTGGATAATTCTTTGCTAGAGTCTCATGCTTCAGCCCTGCCCAGTCTGAGCTAATACCAAACATCTGGTCTTGCATGGCATGTACGAGCGTTCAGCTAGGGATGTCGGGCAGGTTGCATGAAAGAAATCTAAAGCCAGAGGCCCATGGAATAGCCAGTTCGGAGCAGTTTCATTACAGAAAAATCAACTGTAGGTATCTGTTTCTGTAGTGTAGTGGTTATCACGTTCGCCTCACACGCGAAAGGTCCCCGGTTCGAAACCGGGCAGAAACAGTTGTTATATTGTGTTGGCTACAATGTTGATAGGTGCCGTTTTGCCATGGAATTGTCCAAGCCCTGAAGATTATTTCATGCAATCTCGTTCCAAGAAAGGGAATTCTCTCAAAACACTAAAGTAATCGGCGTGTGGATGTATCTGTTGGTTCTCAGACCTTGCTTTCAAAAGAGCCCTGCAATCGGTTCACTGCTCACCTAGAACAAGCATTAACATGGAGAATTGTTGGCACCAACAGGAATCTTATTTTAGTGGAGTGTTTCTGGCTTTGAGTGCAGAGGCCCTCGGCTCAATTCCAAGATGATCCTTCTCAAGGTGATGATACAAATGCATTGTCACCTTTACGTTTAATGTCAGAATCATTTATTTCCAGTTGGTGGTGTAAGAATGTTTGCAACAGTATGGCGATTTTTCCTAGCCATGCATGAATGAAAGCATATCACTCGCCTTTAGGTGTTTTTCTAATACATTGATATTTGCATCTTCCTTCCTAGCCTGCATGTTTGACTATCTTACAGGCTGCATGTAATAAGTATCACATCAGGGCCCTTCTTCTACTCAATTCACAACTGTTCTATCACGACATAGATAAGAAAGCTGCATCTGCTTTTGTTGTGTAGTGGTAATCAGGTTTACCTGACGTGTGAAAGCCCCATGCTTTGAAAGTACCAAGTAACAAAGAAACCGATGACTTTTATAAAAAGGTGTCATGTGTGTCTCTTACTTTGCACAAAAAGTGCCAGAGATGACTTCATTTGCAGTCACTTGAAAAGTAGGGATTCTCCAATAAATGGTAAATGGTTGAAACAAATCTGAAGAAATGCATGACATACCTGTGTGTGTGTGTGTACGCATGTATGTATATATAGGGAGAGAGAGAGCGTCAATATAAACAGACTTTATTTCAATCAAGCTGTCTTTTCTATCCTTCAGGAGCAGAATGTTCTGATCATCAGCGCTCCAGAATGTAGTGTTTTCTTGGCAAGCATCACATATTGTGATGTTTTAGCTAAAAGTTCCATATCCTAGAGACTGATATATTCCTCTGTACTTGTACCTTGGGGATTCATCAAAACCTGGCATCATAAGCAGCTTTCTACTGCCACAGACTGGACAGCGAAACAATTTAAAATATCCCAGAAAAAGAAAATAAGCATGCTTAATCAGAGCTTTCTGGACAGGAAGGACATTTGAGCAAGTGAGGAATAAGCACTGCTTTTGTTAATTTGCATAGGCAGAATAGAGACTTCTGGGAAAAGGCCGAAATTACAGTCACAGAAAATGGCTGCATCTATAGAGAACGCTAAGAAGTGTTGGCAGCTTTTCCTCTGACCCTGGCCACTTTTACAAGCAATCCTATGATAGTCAGCAGGACCCACCCTAAAAAGGAAGGGGCATCCACTTGGACCCTTTCCACCTTTTCTAAATCTCGCCTGATCGAGCCCTGATCGAGCCGATAAGCACATGTCATTCTCATTTCAGAAAGGTATTGGTTAGCTTGCTGCTAGCAGCTCAGTTATGTTATGATGTTAGAGGCTATGCAAGGAATGCTTTAGTCCAGCGATATGCAGTTTTTATTGCGCCTTGCATTCAGCAGGAAGATCTTTAGCTTGAATCTGTGGCCTAGGTATTCACCTTGGTATTTTTTTTGGCACAAAGTGAAGGAGTATTTGAGAGAAAATGCACAATGTGTTTCTTATGTTGTTATGAACAACTTGTTACTCTTTCTCATTAAGCTTCAGCCACTGCAGAAATATATAAATAAGGGCTGACTTCCTGTAAGACGTGTCCAAAGCTGGGACGGAATAAAAGGAGACACTTGTAAATGATAGTGCTATCGTTTGAGAAAGGGTAAGTTGAGACTGACTTTCATGCGTATTCACAGACCAAGCATCATAAAGATACCAGCATGATCTTCATTGCGGGCTTAGAGCCGGTATTAGCTTTTGAGAGGTAAGAGGATTTTGAGGGCTCGTTGGTCTAGGGGTATGATTCTCGCTTTGGGTGCGAGAGGTCCCAGGTTCAAATCCCGGACGAGCCCTTTTCTTGGTACTCTTTTCAAGTTGTTTTGAAGTTTGCGTTTCAAAACCAACATCAATTTTTTCTTTGCAGTAGTGGATAATTCTTTGCTAGAGTCTCATGCTTCAGCCCTGCCCAGTCTGAGCTAATACCAAACATCTGGTCTTGCATGGCATGTACGAGCGTTCAGCTAGGGATGTCGGGCAGGTTGCATGAAAGAAATCTAAAGCCAGAGGCCCATGGAATAGCCAGTTCGGAGCAGTTTCATTACAGAAAAATCAACTGTAGGTATCTGTTTCTGTAGTGTAGTGGTTATCACGTTCGCCTCACACGCGAAAGGTCCCCGGTTCGAAACCGGGCAGAAACAGTTGTTATATTGTGTTGGCTACAATGTTGATAGGTGCCGTTTTGCCATGGAATTGTCCAAGCCCTGAAGATTATTTCATGCAATCTCGTTCCAAGAAAGGGAATTCTCTCAAAACACTAAAGTAATCGGCGTGTGGATGTATCTGTTGGTTCTCAGACCTTGCTTTCAAAAGAGCCCTGCAATCGGTTCACTGCTCACCTAGAACAAGCATTAACATGGAGAATTGTTGGCACCAACAGGAATCTTATTTTAGTGGAGTGTTTCTGGCTTTGAGTGCAGAGGCCCTCGGCTCAATTCCAAGATGATCCTTCTCAGGGTGATGATACAAATGCATTGTCACCTTTACGTTTAATGTCAGAATCATTTATTTCCAGTTGGTGGTGTAAGAATGTTTGCAACAGTATGGCGATTTTTCCTAGCCATGCATGAATGAAAGCATATCACTCGCCTTTAGGTGTTTTTCTAATACATTGATATTTGCATCTTCCTTCCTAGCCTGCATGTTTGACTATCTTACAGGCTGCATGTAATAAGTATCACATCAGGGCCCTTCTTCTACTCAATTCACAACTGTTCTATCACGACATAGATAAGAAAGCTGCATCTGCTTTTGTTGTGTAGTGGTAATCAGGTTTACCTGACGTGTGAAAGCCCCATGCTTTGAAAGTACACAGTAACAAAGAAACCGATGACTTTTATAAAAAGGTGTCATGTGTGTCTCTTACTTTGCACAAAAAGTGCCAGAGATGACTTCATTTGCAGTCACTTGAAAAGTAGGGATTCTCCAATAAATGGTAAATGGTTGAAACAAATCTGAAGAAATGCATGACATACCTGTGTGTGTGTGTGTATGCATGTATGTATATATAGGGAGAGAGAGAGCGTCAATATAAACAGACTTTATTTCAATCAAGCTGTCTTTTCTATCCTTCAGGAGCAGAATGTTCTGATCATCAGCGCTCCAGAATGTAGTGTTTTCTTGGCAAGCATCACATATTGTGATGTGTTAGCTAAAAGTTCCATATCCTAGAGACTGATATATTCCTCTGTACTTGTACCTTGGGGATTCATCAAAACCTGGCATCATAAGCAGCTTTCTACTGCCACAGACTGGACAGCGAAACAATTTAAAATATCCCAGAAAAAGAAAATAAGCATGCTTAATCAGAGCTTTCTGGACAGGAAGGACATTTGAGCAAGTGAGGAATAAGCACTGCTTTTGTTAATTTGCATAGGCAGAATAGAGACTTCTGGGAAAAGGCCGAAATTACAGTCACAGAAAATGGCTGCATCTATAGAGAACGCTAAGAAGTGTTGGCAGCTTTTCCTCTGACCCTGGCCACTTTTACAAGCAATCCTATGATAGTCAGCAGGACCCACCCTAAAAAGGAAGGGGCATCCACTTGGACCCTTTCCACCTTTTCTAAATCTCGCCTGATCGAGCCCTGATCGAGCCGATAAGCACATGTCATTCTCATTTCAGAAAGGTATTGGTTAGCTTGCTGCTAGCAGCTCAGTTATGTTATGATGTTAGAGGCTATGCAAGGAATGCTTTAGTCCAGCGATATGCAGTTTTTATTGCGCCTTGCATTCAGCAGGAAGATCTTTAGCTTGAATCTGTGGCCTAGGTATTCACCTTGGTATTTTTTTTGGCACAAAGTGAAGGAGTATTTGAGAGAAAATGCACAATGTGTTTCTTATGTTGTTATGAACAACTTGTTACTCTTTCTCATTAAGCTTCAGCCACTGCAGAAATATATAAATAAGGGCTGACTTCCTGTAAGACGTGTCCAAAGCTGGGACGGAATAAAAGGAGACACTTGTAAATGATAGTGCTATCGTTTGAGAAAGGGTAAGTTGAGACTGACTTTCATGCGTATTCACAGACCAAGCATCATAAAGATACCAGCATGATCTTCATTGCGGGCTTAGAGCCGGTATTAGCTTTTGAGAGGTAAGAGGATTTTGAGGGCTCGTTGGTCTAGGGGTATGATTCTCGCTTTGGGTGCGAGAGGTCCCAGGTTCAAATCCCGGACGAGCCCTTTTCTTGGTACTCTTTTCAAGTTGTTTGGAAGTTTGCGTTTCAAAACCAACATCAATTTTTTCTTTGCAGTAGTGGATAATTCTTTGCTAGAGTCTCATGCTTCAGCCCTGCCCAGTCTGAGCTAATACCAAACATCTGGTCTTGCATGGCATGTACGAGCGTTCAGCTAGGGATGTCGGGCAGGTTGCATGAAAGAAATCTAAAGCCAGAGGCCCATGGAATAGCCAGTTCGGAGCAGTTTCATTACAGAAAAATCAACTGTAGGTATCTGTTTCTGTAGTGTAGTGGTTATCACGTTCGCCTCACACGCGAAAGGTCCCCGGTTCGAAACCGGGCAGAAACAGTTGTTATATTGTGTTGGCTACAATGTTGATAGGTGCCGTTTTGCCATGGAATTGTCCAAGCCCTGAAGATTATTTCATGCAATCTCGTTCCAAGAAAGGGAATTCTCTCAAAACACTAAAGTAATCGGCGTGTGGATGTATCTGTTGGTTCTCAGACCTTGCTTTCAAAAGAGCCCTGCAATCGGTTCACTGCTCACCTAGTACAAGCATTAACATGGAGAATTGTTGGCACCAACAGGAATCTTATTTTAGTGGAGTGTTTCTGGCTTTGAGTGCAGAGGCCCTCGGCTCAATTCCAAGATGATCCTTCTCAGGGTGATGATACAAATGCATTGTCACCTTTACGTTTAATGTCAGAATCATTTATTTCCAGTTGGTGGTGTAAGAATGTTTGCAACAGTATGGCGATTTTTCCTAGCCATGCATGAATGAAAGCATATCACTCGCCTTTAGGTGTTTTTCTAATACATTGATATTTGCATCTTCCTTCCTAGCCTGCATGTTTGACTATCTTACAGGCTGCATGTAATAAGTATCACATCAGGGCCCTTCTTCTACTCAATTCACAACTGTTCTATCACGACATAGATAAGAAAGCTGCATCTGCTTTTGTTGTGTAGTGGTAATCAGGTTTACCTGACGTGTGAAAGCCCCATGCTTTGAAAGTACACAGTAACAAAGAAACCGATGACTTTTATAAAAAGGTGTCATGTGTGTCTCTTACTTTGCACAAAAAGTGCCAGAGATGACTTCATTTGCAGTCACTTGAAAAGTAGGGATTCTCCAATAAATGGTAAATGGTTGAAACAAATCTGAAGAAATGCATGACATACCTGTGTGTGTGTGTGTATGCATGTATGTATATATAGGGAGAGAGAGAGCGTCAATATAAACAGACTTTATTTCAATCAAGCTGTCTTTTCTATCCTTCAGGAGCAGAATGTTCTGATCATCAGCGCTCCAGAATGTAGTGTTTTCTTGGCAAGCATCACATATTGTGATGTGTTAGCTAAAAGTTCCATATCCTAGAGACTGATATATTCCTCTGTACTTGTACCTTGGGGATTCATCAAAACCTGGCATCATAAGCAGCTTTCTACTGCCACAGACTGGACAGCGAAACAATTTAAAATATCCCAGAAAAAGAAAATAAGCATGCTTAATCAGAGCTTTCTGGACAGGAAGGACATTTGAGCAAGTGAGGAATAAGCACTGCTTTTGTTAATTTGCATAGGCAGAATAGAGACTTCTGGGAAAAGGCCGAAATTACAGTCACAGAAAATGGCTGCATCTATAGAGAACGCTAAGAAGTGTTGGCAGCTTTTCCTCTGACCCTGGCCACTTTTACAAGCAATCCTATGATAGTCAGCAGGACCCACCCTAAAAAGGAAGGGGCATCCACTTGGACCCTTTCCACCTTTTCTAAATCTCGCCTGATCGAGCCCTGATCGAGCCGATAAGCACATGTCATTCTCATTTCAGAAAGGTATTGGTTAGCTTGCTGCTAGCAGCTCAGTTATGTTATGATGTTAGAGGCTATGCAAGGAATGCTTTAGTCCAGCGATATGCAGTTTTTATTGCGCCTTGCATTCAGCAGGAAGATCTTTAGCTTGAATCTGTGGCCTAGGTATTCACCTTGGTATTTCTTTTGGCACAAAGTGAAGGAGTATTTAAGAGAAAATGCACAATGTGTTTCTTATGTTGTTATGAACAACTTGTTACTCTTTCTCATTAAGCTTCAGCCACTGAAGAAATATATAAATAAGGGCTGACTTCCTGTAAGACGTGTCCAAAGCTGGGACGGAATAAAAGGAGACACTTGTAAATGATAGTGCTATCGTTTGAGAAAGGGTAAGTTGAGACTGACTTTCATGCGTATTCACAGACCAAGCATCATAAAGAT
The DNA here is from genome assembly GCF_964204655.1 of Triturus cristatus. Classification (NCBI taxonomy): domain Eukaryota; kingdom Metazoa; phylum Chordata; class Amphibia; order Caudata; family Salamandridae; genus Triturus; species Triturus cristatus. Next base: position 737,513,872 of record NC_140591.1, on the reverse strand, counting down.
ACCAGCATGATCTTCATTGCGGGCTTAGAGCCGGTATTAGCTTTTGAGAGGTAAGAGGATTTTGAGGGCTCGTTGGTCTAGGGGTATGATTCTCGCTTTGTGTGCGAGAGGTCCCGGGTTCAAATCCCGGACGAGCCCTTTTCTTGGTACTCTTTTCAAGTTGTTTTGAAGTTTGCGTTTCAAAACCAACATCAATTTTTTCTTTGCAGTAGTGGATAATTCTTTGCTAGAGTCTCATGCTTCAGCCCTGCCCAGTCTGAGCTAATTCCAAACATCTGGTCTTGCATGGCATGTACGAGCGTTCAGCTAGGGATGTCGGGCAGGTTGCATGAAAGAAATCTAAAGCCAGAGGCCCATGGAATAGCCAGTTCGGAGCAGTTTCATTACAGAAAAATCAACTGTAGGTATCTGTTTCTGTAGTGTAGTGGTTATCACGTTCGCCTCACACGCGAAAGGTCCCCGGTTCGAAACCGGGCAGAAACAGTTGTTATATTGTGTTGGCTACAATGTAGATAGATGCCGTTTTGCCATGGAATTGTCCAAGCCCTGAAGATTATTTCATGCAATCTCGTTCCAAGAAAGGGAATTCTCTCAAAACACTAAAGTAATCGGCGTGTGGATGTATCTGTTGGTTCTCAGACCTTGCTTTCAAAAGAGCCCTGCAATCGGTTCACTGCTCACCTAGAACAAGCATTAACATGGAGAATTGTTGGCACCAACAGGAATCTTATTTTAGTGGAGTGTTTCTGGCTTTGAGTGCAGAGGCCCTCGGCTCAATTCCAAGATGATCCTTCTCAAGGTGATGATACAAATGCATTGTCACCTTTACGTTTAATGTCAGAATCATTTATTTCCAGTTGGTGGTGTAAGAATGTTTGCAACAGTATGGCGATTTTTCCTAGCCATGCATGAATGAAAGCATATCACTCGCCTTTAGGTGTTTTTCTAATACATTGATATTTGCATCTTCCTTCCTAGCCTGCATGTTTGACTATCTTACAGGCTGCATGTAATAAGTATCACATCAGGGCCCTTCTTCTACTCAATTCACAACTGTTCTATCACGACATAGATAAGAAAGCTGCATCTGCTTTTGTTGTGTAGTGGTAATCAGGTTTACCTGACGTGTGAAAGCCCCATGCTTTGAAAGTACACAGTAACAAAGAAACCGATGACTTTTATAAAAAGGTGTCATGTGTGTCTCTTACTTTGCACAAAAAGTGCCAGAGATGACTTCATTTGCAGTCACTTGAAAAGTAGGGATTCTCCAATAAATGGTAAATGGTTGAAACAAATCTGAAGAAATGCATGACATACCTGTGTGTGTGTGTGTACGCATGTATGTATATATAGGGAGAGAGAGAGCGTCAATATAAACAGACTTTATTTCAATCAAGCTGTCTTTTCTATCCTTCAGGAGCAGAATGTTCTGATCATCAGCGCTCCAGAATGTAGTGTTTTCTTGGCAAGCATCACATATTGTGATGTGTTAGCTAAAAGTTCCATATCCTAGAGACTGATATATTCCTCTGTACTTGTACCTTGGGGATTCATCAAAACCTGGCATCATAAGCAGCTTTCTACTGCCACAGACTGGACAGCGAAACAATTTAAAATATCCCAGAAAAAGAAAATAAGCATGCTTAATCAGAGCTTTCTGGACAGGAAGGACATTTGAGCAAGTGAGGAATAAGCACTGCTTTTGTTAATTTGCATAGGCAGAATAGAGACTTCTGGGAAAAGGCCGAAATTACAGTCACAGAAAATGGCTGCATCTATAGAGAACGCTAAGAAGTGTTGGCAGCTTTTCCTCTGACCCTGGCCACTTTTACAAGCAATCCTATGATAGTCAGCAGGACCCACCCTAAAAAGGAAGGGGCATCCACTTGGACCCTTTCCACCTTTTCTAAATCTCGCCTGATCGAGCCAATTGAGCACTGATTGAGCAGATAAGCACATGTCATTCTCATTTCAGAAAGGTATTGGTTAGCTTGCTGCTAGCAGCTCAGTTATGTTATGATGTTAGAGGCTATGCAAGGAATGCTTTAGTCCAGCGATATGCAGTTTTTATTGCGCCTTGCATTCAGCAGGAAGATCTTTAGCTTGAATCTGTGGCCTAGGTATTCACCTTGGTATTTCTTTTGGCACAAAGTGAAGGAGTATTTAAGAGAAAATGCACAATGTGTTTCTTATGTTGTTATGAACAACTTGTTACTCTTTCTCATTAAGCTTCAGCCACTGAAGAAATATATAAATAAGGGCTGACTTCCTGTAAGACGTGTCCAAAGCTGGGACGGAATAAAAGGAGACACTTGTAAATGATAGTGCTATCGTTTGAGAAAGGGTAAGTTGAGACTGACTTTCATGCGTATTCACAGACCAAGCATCATAAAGATACCAGCATGATCTTCATTGCGGGCTTAGAGCCGGTATTAGCTTTTGAGAGGTAAGAGGATTTTGAGGGCTCGTTGGTCTAGGGGTATGATTCTCGCTTTGGGTGCGAGAGGTCCCGGGTTCAAATCCCGGATGAGCCCTTTTCTTGGTACTCTTTTCAAGTTGTTTTGAAGTTTGCGTTTCAAAACCAACATCAATTTATTCTTTGCAGTAGTGGATAATTCTTTGCTAGAGTCTCATGCTTCAGCCCTGCCCAGTCTGAGCTAATACCAAACATCTGGTCTTGCATGGCATGTACGAGCGTTCAGCTAGGGATGTCGGGCAGGTTGCATGAAAGAAATCTAAAGCCAGAGGCCCATGGAATAGCCAGTTCGGAGCAGTTTCATTACAGAAAAATCAACTGTAGGTATCTGTTTCTGTAGTGTAGTGGTTATCACGTTCGCCTCACACGCGAAAGGTCCCCGGTTCGAAACCGGGCAGAAACAGTTGTTATATTGTGTTGGCTACAATGTTGATAGGTGCCGTTTTGCCATGGAATTGTCCAAGCCCTGAAGATTATTTCATGCAATCTCGTTCCAAGAAAGGGAATTCTCTCAAAACACTAAAGTAATCGGCGTGTGGATGTATCTGTTGGTTCTCAGACCTTGCTTTCAAAAGAGCCCTGCAATCGGTTCACTGCTCACCTAGAACAAGCATTAACATGGAGAATTGTTGGCACCAACAGGAATCTTATTTTAGTGGAGTGTTTCTGGCTTTGAGTGCAGAGGCCCTCGGCTCAATTCCAAGATGATCCTTCTCAAGGTGATGATACAAATGCATTGTCACCTTTACGTTTAATGTCAGAATCATTTATTTCCAGTTGGTGGTGTAAGAATGTTTGCAACAGTATGGCGATTTTTCCTAGCCATGCATGAATGAAAGCATATCACTCGCCTTGAGGTGTTTTTCTAATACATTGATATTTGCATCTTCCTTCTTAGCCTGCATGTTTGACTATCTTACAGGCTGCATGTAATAAGTATCACATCAGGGCCCTTCTTCTACTCAATTCACAACTGTTCTATCACGACATAGATAAGAAAGCTGCATCTGCTTTTGTTGTGTAGTGGTAATCAGGTTTACCTGACGTGTGAAAGCCCCATGCTTTGAAAGTACACAGTAACAAAGAAACCGATGACTTTTATAAAAAGGTGTCATGTGTGTCTCTTACTTTGCACAAAAAGTGCCAGAGATGGCTTCATTTGCAGTCACTTGAAAAGTAGGGATTCTCCAATAAATGGTAAATGGTTTAAACAAATCTGAAGAAATGCATGACATACCTGTGTGTGTGTGTGTACGCATGTATGTATATATAGGGAGAGAGAGAGCGTCAATATAAACAGACTTTATTTCAATCAAGCTGTCTTTTCTATCCTTCAGGAGCAGAATGTTCTGATCATCAGCGCTCCAGAATGTAGTGTTTTCTTGGCAAGCATCACATATTGTGATGTGTTAGCTAAAAGTTCCATATCCTAGAGACTGATATATTCCTCTGTACTTGTACCTTGGGGATTCATCAAAACCTGGCATCATAAGCAGCTTTCTACTGCCACAGACTGGACAGCGAAACAATTTAAAATATCCCAGAAAAAGAAAATAAGCATGCTTAATCAGAGCTTTCTGGACAGGAATTACATTTGAGCAAGTGAGGAATAAGCACTGCTTTTGTTAATTTGCATAGGCAGAATAGAGACTTCTGGGAAAAGGCCGAAATTACAGTCACAGAAAATGGCTGCATCTATAGAGAACGCTAAGAAGTGTTGGCAGCTTTTCCTCTGACCCTGGCCACTTTTACAAGCAATCCTATGATAGTCAGCAGGACCCACCCTAAAAAGGAAGGGGCATCCACTTGGACCCTTTCCACCTTTTCTAAATCTCGCCTGATCGAGCACTGATTGAGCAGATAAGCACATGTAATTCTCATTTCAGAAAGGTATTGGTTAGCTTGCTGCTAGCAGCTCAGTTATGTTATGATGTTAGAGGCTATGCAAGGAATGCTTTAGTCCAGCGATATGCAGTTTTTATTGCGCCTTGCATTCAGCAGGAAGATCTTTAGCTTGAATCTGTGGCCTAGGTATTCACCTTGGTATTTCTTTTGGCACAAAGTGAAGGAGTATTTGAGAGAAAATGCACAATGTGTTTCTTATGCTGTTATGAACAACTTGTTACTCTTTCTCATTAAGCTTCAGCCACTGCAGAAATATATAAATAAGGGCTGACTTCCTGTAAGACGTGTCCAAAGCTGGGACGGAATAAAAGGAGACACTTGTAAATGATAGTGCTATCGTTTGAGAAAGGGTAAGTTGAGACTGACTTTCATGCGTATTCACAGACCAAGCATCATAAAGATACCAGCATGATCTTCATTGCGGGCTTAGAGCCGGTATTAGCTTTTGAGAGGTAAGAGGATTTTGAGGGCTCGTTGGTCTAGGGGTATGATTCTCGCTTTGGGTGCGAGAGGTCCCAGGTTCAAATCCCGGACGAGCCCTTTTCTTGGTACTCTTTTCAAGTTGTTTGGAAGTTTGCGTTTCAAAACCAACATCAATTTTTTCTTTGCAGTAGTGGATAATTCTTTGCTAGAGTCTCATGCTTCAGCCCTGCCCAGTCTGAGCTAATACCAAACATCTGGTCTTGCATGGCATGTACGAGCGTTCAGCTAGGGATGTCGGGCAGGTTGCATGAAAGAAATCTAAAGCCAGAGGCCCATGGAATAGCCAGTTCGGAGCAGTTTCATTACAGAAAAATCAACTGTAGGTATCTGTTTCTGTAGTGTAGTGGTTATCACGTTCGCCTCACACGCGAAAGGTCCCCGGTTCGAAACCGGGCAGAAACAGTTGTTATATTGTGTTGGCTACAATGTTGATAGGTGCCGTTTTGCCATGGAATTGTCCAAGCCCTGAAGATTATTTCATGCAATCTCGTTCCAAGAAAGGGAATTCTCTCAAAACACTAAAGTAATCGGCGTGTGGATGTATCTGTTGGTTCTCAGACCTTGCTTTCAAAAGAGCCCTGCAATCGGTTCACTGCTCACCTAGTACAAGCATTAACATGGAGAATTGTTGGCACCAACAGGAATCTTATTTTAGTGGAGTGTTTCTGGCTTTGAGTGCAGAGGCCCTCGGCTCAATTCCAAGATGATCCTTCTCAGGGTGATGATACAAATGCATTGTCACCTTTACGTTTAATGTCAGAATCATTTATTTCCAGTTGGTGGTGTAAGAATGTTTGCAACAGTATGGCGATTTTTCCTAGCCATGCATGAATGAAAGCATATCACTCGCCTTTAGGTGTTTTTCTAATACATTGATATTTGCATCTTCCTTCCTAGCCTGCATGTTTGACTATCTTACAGGCTGCATGTAATAAGTATCACATCAGGGCCCTTCTTCTACTCAATTCACAACTGTTCTATCACGACATAGATAAGAAAGCTGCATCTGCTTTTGTTGTGTAGTGGTAATCAGGTTTACCTGACGTGTGAAAGCCCCATGCTTTGAAAGTACACAGTAACAAAGAAACCGATGACTTTTATAAAAAGGTGTCATGTGTGTCTCTTACTTTGCACAAAAAGTGCCAGAGATGACTTCATTTGCAGTCACTTGAAAAGTAGGGATTCTCCAATAAATGGTAAATGGTTGAAACAAATCTGAAGAAATGCATGACATACCTGTGTGTGTGTGTGTATGCATGTATGTATATATAGGGAGAGAGAGAGCGTCAATATAAACAGACTTTATTTCAATCAAGCTGTCTTTTCTATCCTTCAGGAGCAGAATGTTCTGATCATCAGCGCTCCAGAATGTAGTGTTTTCTTGGCAAGCATCACATATTGTGATGTGTTAGCTAAAAGTTCCATATCCTAGAGACTGATATATTCCTCTGTACTTGTACCTTGGGGATTCATCAAAACCTGGCATCATAAGCAGCTTTCTACTGCCACAGAGTGGACAGCGAAACAATTTAAAATATCCCAGAAAAAGAAAATAAGCATGCTTAATCAGAGCTTTCTGGACAGGAAGGACATTTGAGCAAGTGAGGAATAAGCACTGCTTTTGTTAATTTGCATAGGCAGAATAGAGACTTCTGGGAAAAGGCCGAAATTACAGTCACAGAAAATGGCTGCATCTATAGAGAACGCTAAGAAGTGTTGGCAGCTTTTCCTCTGACCCTGGCCACTTTTACAAGCAATCCTATGATAGTCAGCAGGACCCACCCTAAAAAGGAAGGGGCATCCACTTGGACCCTTTCCACCTTTTCTAAATCTCGCCTGATCGAGCCCTGATCGAGCCGATAAGCACATGTCATTCTCATTTCAGAAAGGTATTGGTTAGCTTGCTGCTAGCAGCTCAGTTATGTTATGATGTTAGAGGCTATGCAAGGAATGCTTTAGTCCAGCGATATGCAGTTTTTATTGCGCCTTGCATTCAGCAGGAAGATCTTTAGCTTGAATCTGTGGCCTAGGTATTCACCTTGGTATTTCTTTTGGCACAAAGTGAAGGAGTATTTAAGAGAAAATGCACAATGTGTTTCTTATGTTGTTATGAACAACTTGTTACTCTTTCTCATTAAGCTTCAGCCACTGAAGAAATATATAAATAAGGGCTGACTTCCTGTAAGACGTGTCCAAAGCTGGGACGGAATAAAAGGAGACACTTGTAAATGATAGTGCTATCGTTTGAGAAAGGGTAAGTTGAGACTGACTTTCATGCGTATTCACAGACCAAGCATCATAAAGATACCAGCATGATCTTCATTGCGGGCTTAGAGCCGGTATTAGCTTTTGAGAGGTAAGAGGATTTTGAGGGCTCGTTGGTCTAGGGGTATGATTCTCGCTTTGTGTGCGAGAGGTCCCGGGTTCAAATCCCGGACGAGCCCTTTTCTTGGTACTCTTTTCAAGTTGTTTTGAAGTTTGCGTTTCAAAACCAACATCAATTTTTTCTTTGCAGTAGTGGATAATTCTTTGCTAGAGTCTCATGCTTCAGCCCTGCCCAGTCTGAGCTAATACCAAACATCTGGTCTTGCATGGCATGTACGAGCGTTCAGCTAGGGATGTCGGGCAGGTTGCATGAAAGAAATCTAAAGCCAGAGGCCCATGGAATAGCCAGTTCGGAGCAGTTTCATTACAGAAAAATCAACTGTAGGTATCTGTTTCTGTAGTGTAGTGGTTATCACGTTCGCCTCACACGCGAAAGGTCCCCGGTTCGAAACCGGGCAGAAACAGTTGTTATATTGTGTTGGCTACAATGTAGATAGATGCCGTTTTGCCATGGAATTGTCCAAGCCCTGAAGATTATTTCATGCAATCTCGTTCCAAGAAAGGGAATTCTCTCAAAACACTAAAGTAATCGGCGTGTGGATGTATCTGTTGGTTCTCAGACCTTGCTTTCAAAAGAGCCCTGCAATCGGTTCACTGCTCACCTAGAACAAGCATTAACATGGAGAATTGTTGGCACCAACAGGAATCTTATTTTAGTGGAGTGTTTCTGGCTTTGAGTGCAGAGGCCCTCGGCTCAATTCCAAGATGATCCTTCTCAAGGTGATGATACAAATGCATTGTCACCTTTACGTTTAATGTCAGAATCATTTATTTCCAGTTGGTGGTGTAAGAATGTTTGCAACAGTATGGCGATTTTTCCTAGCCATGCATGAATGAAAGCATATCACTCGCCTTTAGGTGTTTTTCTAATACATTGATATTTGCATCTTCCTTCCTAGCCTGCATGTTTGACTATCTTACAGGCTGCATGTAATAAGTATCACATCAGGGCCCTTCTTCTACTCAATTCACAACTGTTCTATCACGACATAGATAAGAAAGCTGCATCTGCTTTTGTTGTGTAGTGGTAATCAGGTTTACCTGACGTGTGAAAGCCCCATGCTTTGAAAGTACACAGTAACAAAGAAACCGATGACTTTTATAAAAAGGTGTCATGTGTGTCTCTTACTTTGCACAAAAAGTGCCAGAGATGACTTCATTTGCAGTCACTTGAAAAGTAGGGATTCTCCAATAAATGGTAAATGGTTGAAACAAATCTGAAGAAATGCATGACATACCTGTGTGTGTGTGTGTACGCATGTATGTATATATAGGGAGAGAGAGAGCGTCAATATAAACAGACTTTATTTCAATCAAGCTGTCTTTTCTATCCTTCAGGAGCAGAATGTTCTGATCATCAGCGCTCCAGAATGTAGTGTTTTCTTGGCAAGCATCACATATTGTGATGTGTTAGCTAAAAGTTCCATATCCTAGAGACTGATATATTCCTCTGTACTTGTACCTTGGGGATTCATCAAAACCTGGCATCATAAGCAGCTTTCTACTGCCACAGACTGGACAGCGAAACAATTTAAAATATCCCAGAAAAAGAAAATAAGCATGCTTAATCAGAGCTTTCTGGACAGGAAGGACATTTGAGCAAGTGAGTAATAAGCACTGCTTTTGTTAATTTGCATAGGCAGAATAGAGACTTCTGGGAAAAGGCCGAAATTACAGTCACAGAAAATGGCTGCATCTATAGAGAACGCTAAGAAGTGTTGGCAGCTTTTCCTCTGACCCTGGCCACTTTTACAAGCAATCCTATGATAGTCAGCAGGACCCACCCTAAAAAGGAAGGGGCATCCACTTGGACCCTTTCCACCTTTTCTAAATCTCGCCTGATCGAGCCTGATTGAGCACTGATTGAGCAGATAAGCACATGTCATTCTCATTTCAGAAAGGTATTGGTTAGCTTGCTGCTAGCAGCTCAGTTATGTTATGATGTTAGAGGCTATGCAAGGAATGCTTTAGTCCAGCGATATGCAGTTTTTATTGCGCCTTGCATTCAGCAGGAAGATCTTTAGCTTGAATCTGTGGCCTAGGTATTCACCTTGGTATTTCTTTTGGCACAAAGTGAAGGAGTATTTAAGAGAAAATGCACAATGTGTTTCTTATGTTGTTATGAACAACTTGTTACTCTTTCTCATTAAGCTTCAGCCACTGAAGAAATATATAAATAAGGGCTGACTTCCTGTAAGACGTGTCCAAAGCTGGGACGGAATAAAAGGAGACACTTGTAAATGATAGTGCTATCGTTTGAGAAAGGGTAAGTTGAGACTGACTTTCATGCGTATTCACAGACCAAGCATCATAAAGATACCAGCATGATCTTCATTGCGGGCTTAGAGCCGGTATTAGCTTTTGAGAGGTAAGAGGATTTTGAGGGCTCGTTGGTCTAGGGGTATGATTCTCGCTTTGGGTGCGAGAGGTCCCGGGTTCAAATCCCGGATGAGCCCTTTTCTTGGTACTCTTTTCAAGTTGTTTTGAAGTTTGCGTTTCAAAACCAACATCAATTTATTCTTTGCAGTAGTGGATAATTCTTTGCTAGAGTCTCATGCTTCAGCCCTGCCCAGTCTGAGCTAATACCAAACATCTGGTCTTGCATGGCATGTACGAGCGTTCAGCTAGGGATGTCGGGCAGGTTGCATGAAAGAAATCTAAAGCCAGAGGCCCATGGAATAGCCAGTTCGGAGCAGTTTCATTACAGAAAAATCAACTGTAGGTATCTGTTTCTGTAGTGTAGTGGTTATCACGTTCGCCTCACACGCGAAAGGTCCCCGGTTCGAAACCGGGCAGAAACAGTTGTTATATTGTGTTGGCTACAATGTTGATAGGTGCCGTTTTGCCATGGAATTGTCCAAGCCCTGAAGATTATTTCATGCAATCTCGTTCCAAGAAAGGGAATTCTCTCAAAACACTAAAGTAATCGGCGTGTGGATGTATCTGTTGGTTCTCAGACCTTGCTTTCAAAAGAGCCCTGCAATCGGTTCACTGCTCACCTAGAACAAGCATTAACATGGAGAATTGTTGGCACCAACAGGAATCTTATTTTAGTGGAGTGTTTCTGGCTTTGAGTGCAGAGGCCCTCGGCTCAATTCCAAGATGATCCTTCTCAAGGTGATGATACAAATGCATTGTCACCTTTACGTTTAATGTCAGAATCATTTATTTCCAGTTGGTGGTGTAAGAATGTTTGCAACAGTATGGCGATTTTTCCTAGCCATGCATGAATGAAAGCATATCACTCGCCTTTAGGTGTTTTTCTAATACATTGATATTTGCATCTTCCTTCTTAGCCTGCATGTTTGACTATCTTACAGGCTGCATGTAATAAGTATCACATCAGGGCCCTTCTTCTACTCAATTCACAACTGTTCTATCACGACATAGATAAGAAAGCTGCATCTGCTTTTGTTGTGTAGTGGTAATCAGGTTTACCTGACGTGTGAAAGCCCCATGCTTTGAAAGTACACAGTAACAAAGAAACCGATGACTTTTATAAAAAGGTGTCATGTGTGTCTCTTACTTTGCACAAAAAGTGCCAGAGATGGCTTCATTTGCAGTCACTTGAAAAGTAGGGATTCTCCAATAAATGGTAAATGGTTTAAACAAATCTGAAGAAATGCATGACATACCTGTGTGTGTGTGTGTACGCATGTATGTATATATAGGGAGAGAGAGAGCGTCAATATAAACAGACTTTATTTCAATCAAGCTGTCTTTTCTATCCTTCAGGAGCAGAATGTTCTGATCATCAGCGCTCCAGAATGTAGTGTTTTCTTGGCAAGCATCACATATTGTGATGTGTTAGCTAAAAGTTCCATATCCTAGAGACTGATATATTCCTCTGTACTTGTACCTTGGGGATTCATCAAAACCTGGCATCATAAGCAGCTTTCTACTGCCACAGACTGGACAGCAAAACAATTTAAAATATCCCAGAAAAAGAAAATAAGCATGCTTAATCAGAGCTTTCTGGACAGGAATTACATTTGAGCAAGTGAGGAATAAGCACTGCTTTTGTTAATTTGCATAGGCAGAATAGAGACTTCTGGGAAAAGGCCGAAATTACAGTCACAGAAAATGGCTGCATCTATAGAGAACGCTAAGAAGTGTTGGCAGCTTTTCCTCTGACCCTGGCCACTTTTACAAGCAATCCTATGATAGTCAGCAGGACCCACCCTAAAAAGGAAGGGGCATCCACTTGGACCCTTTCCACCTTTTCTAAATCTCGCCTGATCGAGCACTGATTGAGCAGATAAGCACATGTAATTCTCATTTCAGAAAGGTATTGGTTAGCTTGCTGCTAGCAGCTCAGTTATGTTATGATGTTAGAGGCTATGCAAGGAATGCTTTAGTCCAGCGATATGCAGTTTTTATTGCGCCTTGCATTCAGCAGGAAGATCTTTAGCTTGAATCTGTGGCCTAGGTATTCACCTTGGTATTTCTTTTGGCACAAAGTGAAGGAGTATTTGAGAGAAAATGCACAATGTGTTTCTTATGCTGTTATGAACAACTTGTTACTCTTTCTCATTAAGCTTCAGCCACTGCAGAAATATATAAATAAGGGCTGACTTCCTGTAAGACGTGTCCAAAGCTGGGACGGAATAAAAGGAGACACTTGTAAATGATAGTGCTATCGTTTGAGAAAGGGTAAGTTGAGACTGACTTTCATGCGTATTCACAGACCAAGCATCATAAAGATACCAGCATGATCTTCATTGCGGGCTTAGAGCCGTTATTAGCTTTTGAGAGGTAAGAGGATTTTGAGGGCTCGTTGGTCTAGGGGTATGATTCTCGCTTTGGGTGCGAGAGGTCCTGGGTTCAAATCCCGGACGAGCCCTTTTCTTGGTACTCTTTTCAAGTTGTTTTGAAGTTTGCGTTTCAAAACCAACATCAATTTTTTCTTTGCAGTAGTGGATAATTCTTTGCTAGAGTCTCATGCTTCAGCCCTGCCCAGTCTGAGCTAATACCAAACATCTGGTCTTGCATGGCATGTACGAGCGTTCAGCTAGGGATGTCGGGCAGGTTGCATGAAAGAAATCTAAAGCCAGAGGCCCATGGAATAGCCAGTTCGGAGCAGTTTCATTACAGAAAAATCAACTGTAGGTATCTGTTTCTGTAGTGTAGTGGTTATCACGTTCGCCTCACACGCGAAAGGTCCCCGGTTCGAAACCGGGCAGAAACAGTTGTTATATTGTGTTGGCTACAATGTTGATAGGTGCCGTTTTGCCATGGAATTGTCCAAGCCCTGAAGATTATTTCATGCAATCTCGTTCCAAGAAAGGGAATTCTCTCAAAACACTAAAGTAATCGGCGTGTGGATGTATCTGTTGGTTCTCAGACCTTGCTTTCTAAAGAGCCCTGCAATCGGTTCACTGCTCACCTAGAACAAGCATTAACATGGAGAATTGTTGGCACCAACGGGAATCTTATTTTAGTGGAGTGTTTCTGGCTTTGAGTGCAGAGGCCCTCGGCTCAATTCCAAGATGATCCTTCTCAAGGTGATGATACAAATGCATTGTCACCTTTACGTTTAATGTCAGAATCATTTATTTCCAGTTGGTGGTGTAAGAATGTTTGCAACAGTATGGCGATTTTTCCTAGCCATGCATGAATGAAAGCATATCACTCGCCTTTAGGTGTTTTTCTAATACATTGATATTTGCATCTTCCTTCCTAGCCTGCATGTTTGACTATCTTACAGGCTGCATGTAATAAGTATCACATCAGGGCCCTTCTTCTACTCAATTCACAACTGTTCTATCACGACATAGATAAGAAAGCTGCATCTGCTTTTGTTGTGTAGTGGTAATCAGGTTTACCTGACGTGTGAAAGCCCCATGCTTTGAAAGTACACAGTAACAAAGAAACCGATGACTTTTATAAAAAGGTGTCATGTGCGTCTCTTACTTTGCACAAAAAGTGCCAGAGATGACTTCATTTGCAGTCACTTGAAAAGTAGGGATTCTCCAATAAATGGTAAATGGTTGAAACAAATCTGAAGAAATGCATGACATACCTGTGTGTGTGTGTGTACGCATGTATGTATATATAGGGAGAGAGAGAGCGTCAATATAAACAGACTTTATTTCAATCAAGCTGTCTTTTCTATCCTTCAGGAGCAGAATGTTCTGATCATCAGCGCTCCAGAATGTAGTGTTTTCTTGGCAAGCATCACATATTGTGATGTGTTAGCTAAAAGTTCCATATCCTAGAGACTGATATATTCCTCTGTACTTGTACCTTGGGGATTCATCAAAACCTGGCATCATAAGCAGCTTTCTACTGCCACAGACTGGACAGCGAAACAATTTAAAATATCCCAGAAAAAGAAAATAAGCATGCTTAATCAGAGCTTTCTGGACAGGAAGGACCTTTGAGCAAGTGAGGAATAAGCACTGCTTTTGTTAATTTGCATAGGCAGAATAGAGACTTCTGGGAAAAGGCCGAAATTACAGTCACAGAAAATGGCTGCATCTATAGAGAACGCTAAGAAGTGTTGGCAGCTTTTCCTCTGACCCTGACCACTTTTACAAGCAATCCTATGATAGTCAGCAGGACCCACCCTAAAAAGGAAGGGGCATCCACTTGGACCCTTTCCACCTTTTCTAAATCTCGCCTGATTGAGCACTGATTGAGCAGATAAGCACATGTCATTCTCATTTCAGAAAGGTATTGGTTAGCTTGCTGCTAGCAGCTCAGTTATGTTATGATGTTAGAGGCTATGCAAGGAATGCTTTAGTCCAGCGATATGCAGTTTTTATTGCGCCTTGCCTTCACCAGGAAGATCTTTAGCTTGAATCTGTGGCCTAGGTATTCACCTTGGTATTTCTTTTGGCACAAAGTGAAGGAGTATTTGAGAGAAAATGCACAATGTGTTTCTTATGTTGTTATGAACAACTTGTTACTCTTTCTCATTAAGCTTCAGCCACTGCAGAAATATATAAATAAGGGCTGACTTCCTGTAAGACGTGTCCAAAGCTGGGACGGAATAAAAGGAGACACTTGTAAATGATAGTGCTATCGTTTGAGAAAGGGTAAGTTGAGACTGACTTTCATGCGTATTCACAGACCAAGCATCATAAAGATACCAGCATGATCTTCATTGCGGGCTTAGAGCCGGTATTAGCTTTTGAGAGGTAAGAGGATTTTGAGGGCTCGTTGGTCTAGGGGTATGATTCTCGCTTTGGGTGCGAGAGGTCCCGGGTTCAAATCCCGGACGAGCCCTTTTCTTGGTACTCTTTTCAAGTTGGTTTGAAGTTTGCGTTTCAAAACCAACATCAATTTTTTCTTTGCAGTAGTGGATAATTCTTTGCTAGAGTCTCATGCTTCAGCCCTGCCCAGTCTGAGCTAATACCAAACATCTGGTCTTGCATGGCATGTACGAGCGTTCAGCTAGGGATGTCGGGCAGGTTGCATGAAAGAAATCTAAAGCCAGAGGCCCATGGAATAGCCAGTTCGGAGCAGTTTCATTACAGAAAAATCAACTGTAGGTATCTGTTTCTGTAGTGTAGTGGTTATCAAGTTCGCCTCACACGCGAAAGGTCCTTGGTTCGAAACCGGGCAGAAACAGTTGTTATATTGTGTTGGCTACAATGTTGATAGGTGCCGTTTTGCCATGGAATTGTCCAAGCCCTGAAGATTATTTCATACAATCTCGTTCCAAGAAAGGGAATTCTCTCAAAACACTAAAGTAATCGGCGTGTGGATGTATCTGTTGGTTCTCAGACCTTGCTTTCAAAAGAGCCCTGCAATCGGTTCACTGCTCACCTAGAACAAGCATTAACATGGAGAATTGTTGGCACCAACAGGAATCTTATTTTAGTGGAGTGTTTCTGGCTTTGAGTGCAGAGGCCCTCGGCTCAATTCCAAGATGATCCTTCTCAAGGTGATGATACAAATGCATTCTCACCTTTACGTTTAATGTCAGAATCATTTATTTCCAGTTGGTGGTGTAAGAATGTTTGCAACAGTATGGCGATTTTTCCTAGCCATGCATGAATGAAAGCATATCACTCGCCTTTAGGTGTTTTTCTAATACATTGATATTTGCATCTTCCTTCCTAGCCTGCATGTTTGACTATCTTACAGGCTGCATGTAATAAGTATCACATCAGGGCCCTTCTTCTATTCAATTCACAACTGTTCTATCACGACATAGATAAGAAAGCTGCATCTGCTTTTGTTGTGTAGTGGTAATCAGGTTTACCTGACGTGTGAAAGCCCCATGCTTTGAAAGTACACAGTAACAAAGAAACCGATGACTTTTATAATAAGGTGTCATGTGTGTCTCTTACTTTGCACAAAAAGTGCCAGAGATGACTTCATTTGCAGTCACTTGAAAAGTAGGGATTCTCCAATAAATGGTAAATGGTTGAAACAAATCTGAAGAAATGCATGACATACCTGTGTGTGTGTGTGTATGCATGTATGTATATATAGGGAGAGAGAGAGCGTCAATATAAACAGACTTTATTTCAATCAAGCTGTCTTTTCTATCCTTCAGGAGCAGAATGTTCTGATCATCAGCGCTCCAGAATGTAGTGTTTTCTTGGCAAGCATCACATATTGTGATGTGTTAGCTAAAAGTTCCATATCCTAGAGACTGATATATTCCTCTGTACTTGTACCTTGGGGATTCATCAAAACCTGGCATCATAAGCAGCTTTCTACTGCCACAGACTGGACAGCGAAACAATTTAAAATATCCCAGAAAAAGAAAATAAGCATGCTTAATCAGAGCTTTCTGGACAGGAAGGACCTTTGAGCAAGTGAGGAATAAGCACTGCTTTTGTTAATTTGCATAGGCAGAATAGAGACTTCTGGGAAAAGGCCGAAATTACAGTCACAGAAAATGGCTGCATCTATAGAGAACGCTAAGAAGTGTTGGCAGCTTTTCCTCTGACCCTGGCCACTTTTACAAGCAATCCTATGATAGTCAGCAGGACCCACCCTAAAAAGGAAGGGGCATCCACTTGGACCCTTTCCACCTTTTCTAAATCTCGCCTGATCGAGCCTAATTGAGCACTGATTGAGCAGATAAGCACATGTCATTCTCATTTCAGAAAGGTATTGGTTAGCTTGCTGCTAGCAGCTCAGTTATGTTATGATGTTAGAGGCTATGCAAGGAATGCTTTAGTCCAGCGATATGCAGTTTTTATTGCGCCTTGCATTCAGCAGGAAGATCTTTAGCTTGAATCTGTGGCCTAGGTATTCACCTTGGTATTTCTTTTGGCACAAAGTGAAGGAGTATTTAAGAGAAAATGCACAATGTGTTTCTTATGTTGTTATGAACAACTTGTTACTCTTTCTCATTAAGCTTCAGCCACTGAAGAAATATATAAATAAGGGCTGACTTCCTGTAAGACGTGTCCAAAGCTGGGACGGAATAAAAGGAGACACTTGTAAATGATAGTGCTATCGTTTGAGAAAGGGTAAGTTGAGACTGACTTTCATGCGTATTCACAGACCAAGCATCATAAAGATACCAGCATGATCTTCATTGCGGGCTTAGAGCCGGTATTAGCTTTTGAGAGGTAAGAGGATTTTGAGGGCTCGTTGGTCTAGGGGTATGATTCTCGCTTTGGGTGCGAGAGGTCCCGGGTTCAAATCCCGGACGAGCCCTTTTCTTGGTACTCTTTTCAAGTTGTTTTGAAGTTTGCGTTTCAAAACCAACATCAATTTTTTCTTTGCAGTAGTGGATAATTCTTTGCTAGAGTCTCATGCTTCAGCCCTGCCCAGTCTGAGCTAATACCAAACATCTGGTCTTGCATGGCATGTACGAGCGTTCAGCTAGGGATGTCGGGCAGGTTGCATGAAAGAAATCTAAAGCCAGAGGCCCATGGAATAGCCAGTTCAGAGCAGTTTCATTACAGAAAAATCAACTGTAGGTATCTGTTTCTGTAGTGTAGTGGTTATCACGTTTGCCTCACACGCGAAAGGTCCCCGGTTCGAAACCGGGCAGAAACAGTTGTTATATTGTGTTGGCTACAATGTTGATAGGTGCCGTTTTGCCATGGAATTGTCCAAGCCCTGAAGATTATTTCATGCAATCTCGTTCCAAGAAAGGGAATTCTCTCAAAACACTAAAGTAATCGGCGTGTGGATGTATCTGTTGGTTCTCAGACCTTGCTTTCAAAAGAGCCCTGCAATCGGTTCACTGCTCACCTAGAACAAGCATTAACATGGAGAATTGTTGGCACCAACAGGAATCTTATTTTAGTGGAGTGTTTCTGGCTTTGAGTGCAGAGGCCCTCGGCTCAATTCCAAGATGATCCTTCTCAAGGTGATGATACAAATGCATTGTCACCTTTACGTTTAATGTCAGAATCATTTATTTCCAGTTGGTGGTGTAAGAATGTTTGCAACAGTATGGCGATTTTTCCTAGCCATGCATGAATGAAAGCATATCACTCGCCTTTAGGTGTTTTTCTAATACATTGATATTTGCATCTTCCTTCCTAGCCTGCATGTTTGACTATCTTACAGGCTGCATGTAATAAGTATCACATCAGGGCCCTTCTTCTACTCAATTCACAACTGTTCTATCACGACATAGATAAGAAAGCTGCATCTGCTTTTGTTGTGTAGTGGTAATCAGGTTTACCTGACGTGTGAAAGCCCCATGCTTTGAAAGTACACAGTAACAAAGAAACCGATGACTTTTATAAAAAGGTGTCATGTGTGTCTCTTACTTTGCACAAAAAGTGCCAGAGATGGCTTCATTTGCAGTCACTTGAAAAGTAGGGATTCTCCAATAAATGGTAAATGGTTTAAACAAATCTGAAGAAATGCATGACATACCTGTGTGTGTGTGTGTACGCATGTATGTATATATAGGGAGAGAGAGAGCGTCAATATAAACAGACTTTATTTCAATCAAGCTGTCTTTTCTATCCTTCAGGAGCAGAATGTTCTGATCATCAGCGCTCCAGAATGTAGTGTTTTCTTGGCAAGCATCACATATTGTGATGTGTTAGCTAAAAGTTCCATATCCTAGAGACTGATATATTCCTCTGTACTTGTACCTTGGGGATTCATCAAAACCTGGCATCATAAGCAGCTTTCTACTGCCACAGACTGGACAGCAAAACAATTTAAAATATCCCAGAAAAAGAAAATAAGCATGCTTAATCAGAGCTTTCTGGACAGGAATTACATTTGAGCAAGTGAGGAATAAGCAATGCTTTTGTTAATTTGCATAGGCAGAATAGAGACTTCTGGGAAAAGGCCGAAATTACAGTCACAGAAAATGGCTGCATCTATAGAGAACGCTAAGAAGTGTTGGCAGCTTTTCCTCTGACCCTGGCCACTTTTACAAGCAATCCTATGATAGTCAGCAGGACCCACCCTAAAAAGGAAGGGGCATCCACTTGGACCCTTTCCACCTTTTCTAAATCTCGCCTGATCGAGCACTGATTGAGCAGATAAGCACATGTAATTCTCATTTCAGAAAGGTATTGGTTAGCTTGCTGCTAGCAGCTCAGTTATGTTATGATGTTAGAGGCTATGCAAGGAATGCTTTAGTCCAGCGATATGCAGTTTTTATTGCGCCTTGCATTCAGCAGGAAGATCTTTAGCTTGAATCTGTGGCCTAGGTATTCACCTTGGTATTTCTTTTGGCACAAAGTGAAGGAGTATTTGAGAGAAAATGCACAATGTGTTTCTTATGCTGTTATGAACAACTTGTTACTCTTTCTCATTAAGCTTCAGCCACTGCAGAAATATATAAATAAGGGCTGACTTCCTGTAAGACGTGTCCAAAGCTGGGACGGAATAAAAGGAGACACTTGTAAATGATAGTGCTATCGTTTGAGAAAGGGTAAGTTGAGACTGACTTTCATGCGTATTCACAGACCAAGCATCATAAAGATACCAGCATGATCTTCATTGCGGGCTTAGAGCCGTTATTAGCTTTTGAGAGGTAAGAGGATTTTGAGGGCTCGTTGGTCTAGGGGTATGATTCTCGCTTTGGGTGCGAGAGGTCCTGGGTTCAAATCCCGGACGAGCCCTTTTCTTGGTACTCTTTTCAAGTTGTTTTGAAGTTTGCGTTTCAAAACCAACATCAATTTTTTCTTTGCAGTAGTGGATAATTCTTTGCTAGAGTCTCATGCTTCAGCCCTGCCCAGTCTGAGCTAATACCAAACATCTGGTCTTGCATGGCATGTACGAGCGTTCAGCTAGGGATGTCGGGCAGGTTGCATGAAAGAAATCTAAAGCCAGAGGCCCATGGAATAGCCAGTTCGGAGCAGTTTCATTACAGAAAAATCAACTGTAGGTATCTGTTTCTGTAGTGTAGTGGTTATCACGTTCGCCTCACACGCGAAAGGTCCCCGGTTCGAAACCGGGCAGAAACAGTTGTTATATTGTGTTGGCTACAATGTTGATAGGTGCCGTTTTGCCATGGAATTGTCCAAGCCCTGAAGATTATTTCATGCAATCTCGTTCCAAGAAAGGGAATTCTCTCAAAACACTAAAGTAATCGGCGTGTGGATGTATCTGTTGGTTCTCAGACCTTGCTTTCTAAAGAGCCCTGCAATCGGTTCACTGCTCACCTAGAACAAGCATTAACATGGAGAATTGTTGGCACCAACGGGAATCTTATTTTAGTGGAGTGTTTCTGGCTTTGAGTGCAGAGGCCCTCGGCTCAATTCCAAGATGATCCTTCTCAAGGTGATGATACAAATGCATTGTCACCTTTACGTTTAATGTCAGAATCATTTATTTCCAGTTGGTGGTGTAAGAATGTTTGCAACAGTATGGCGATTTTTCCTAGCCATGCATGAATGAAAGCATATCACTCGCCTTTAGGTGTTTTTCTAATACATTGATATTTGCATCTTCCTTCCTAGCCTGCATGTTTGACTATCTTACAGGCTGCATGTAATAAGTATCACATCAGGGCCCTTCTTCTACTCAATTCACAACTGTTCTATCACGACATAGATAAGAAAGCTGCATCTGCTTTTGTTGTGTAGTGGTAATCAGGTTTACCTGACGTGTGAAAGCCCCATGCTTTGAAAGTACACAGTAACAAAGAAACCGATGACTTTTATAAAAAGGTGTCATGTGCGTCTCTTACTTTGCACAAAAAGTGCCAGAGATGACTTCATTTGCAGTCACTTGAAAAGTAGGGATTCTCCAATAAATGGTAAATGGTTGAAACAAATCTGAAGAAATGCATGACATACCTGTGTGTGTGTGTGTACGCATGTATGTATATATAGGGAGAGAGAGAGCGTCAATATAAACAGACTTTATTTCAATCAAGCTGTCTTTTCTATCCTTCAGGAGCAGAATGTTCTGATCATCAGCGCTCCAGAATGTAGTGTTTTCTTGGCAAGCATCACATATTGTGATGTGTTAGCTAAAAGTTCCATATCCTAGAGACTGATATATTCCTCTGTACTTGTACCTTGGGGATTCATCAAAACCTGGCATCATAAGCAGCTTTCTACTGCCACAGACTGGACAGCGAAACAATTTAAAATATCCCAGAAAAAGAAAATAAGCATGCTTAATCAGAGCTTTCTGGACAGGAAGGACCTTTGAGCAAGTGAGGAATAAGCACTGCTTTTGTTAATTTGCATAGGCAGAATAGAGACTTCTGGGAAAAGGCCGAAATTACAGTCACAGAAAATGGCTGCATCTATAGAGAACGCTAAGAAGTGTTGGCAGCTTTTCCTCTGACCCTGACCACTTTTACAAGCAATCCTATGATAGTCAGCAGGACCCACCCTAAAAAGGAAGGGGCATCCACTTGGACCCTTTCCACCTTTTCTAAATCTCGCCTGATTGAGCACTGATTGAGCAGATAAGCACATGTCATTCTCATTTCAGAAAGGTATTGGTTAGCTTGCTGCTAGCAGCTCAGTTATGTTATGATGTTAGAGGCTATGCAAGGAATGCTTTAGTCCAGCGATATGCAGTTTTTATTGCGCCTTGCCTTCACCAGGAAGATCTTTAGCTTGAATCTGTGGCCTAGGTATTCACCTTGGTATTTCTTTTGGCACAAAGTGAAGGAGTATTTGAGAGAAAATGCACAATGTGTTTCTTATGTTGTTATGAACAACTTGTTACTCTTTCTCATTAAGCTTCAGCCACTGCAGAAATATATAAATAAGGGCTGACTTCCTGTAAGACGTGTCCAAAGCTGGGACGGAATAAAAGGAGACACTTGTAAATGATAGTGCTATCGTTTGAGAAAGGGTAAGTTGAGACTGACTTTCATGCGTATTCACAGACCAAGCATCATAAAGATACCAGCATGATCTTCATTGCGGGCTTAGAGCCGGTATTAGCTTTTGAGAGGTAAGAGGATTTTGAGGGCTCGTTGGTCTAGGGGTATGATTCTCGCTTTGGGTGCGAGAGGTCCCGGGTTCAAATCCCGGACGAGCCCTTTTCTTGGTACTCTTTTCAAGTTGGTTTGAAGTTTGCGTTTCAAAACCAACATCAATTTTTTCTTTGCAGTAGTGGATAATTCTTTGCTAGAGTCTCATGCTTCAGCCCTGCCCAGTCTGAGCTAATACCAAACATCTGGTCTTGCATGGCATGTACGAGCGTTCAGCTAGGGATGTCGGGCAGGTTGCATGAAAGAAATCTAAAGCCAGAGGCCCATGGAATAGCCAGTTCGGAGCAGTTTCATTACAGAAAAATCAACTGTAGGTATCTGTTTCTGTAGTGTAGTGGTTATCAAGTTCGCCTCACACGCGAAAGGTCCTTGGTTCGAAACCGGGCAGAAACAGTTGTTATATTGTGTTGGCTACAATGTTGATAGGTGCCGTTTTGCCATGGAATTGTCCAAGCCCTGAAGATTATTTCATACAATCTCGTTCCAAGAAAGGGAATTCTCTCAAAACACTAAAGTAATCGGCGTGTGGATGTATCTGTTGGTTCTCAGACCTTGCTTTCAAAAGAGCCCTGCAATCGGTTCACTGCTCACCTAGAACAAGCATTAACATGGAGAATTGTTGGCACCAACAGGAATCTTATTTTAGTGGAGTGTTTCTGGCTTTGAGTGCAGAGGCCCTCGGCTCAATTCCAAGATGATCCTTCTCAAGGTGATGATACAAATGCATTCTCACCTTTACGTTTAATGTCAGAATCATTTATTTCCAGTTGGTGGTGTAAGAATGTTTGCAACAGTATGGCGATTTTTCCTAGCCATGCATGAATGAAAGCATATCACTCGCCTTTAGGTGTTTTTCTAATACATTGATATTTGCATCTTCCTTCCTAGCCTGCATGTTTGACTATCTTACAGGCTGCATGTAATAAGTATCACATCAGGGCCCTTCTTCTATTCAATTCACAACTGTTCTATCACGACATAGATAAGAAAGCTGCATCTGCTTTTGTTGTGTAGTGGTAATCAGGTTTACCTGACGTGTGAAAGCCCCATGCTTTGAAAGTACACAGTAACAAAGAAACCGATGACTTTTATAATAAGGTGTCATGTGTGTCTCTTACTTTGCACAAAAAGTGCCAGAGATGACTTCATTTGCAGTCACTTGAAAAGTAGGGATTCTCCAATAAATGGTAAATGGTTGAAACAAATCTGAAGAAATGCATGACATACCTGTGTGTGTGTGTGTATGCATGTATGTATATATAGGGAGAGAGAGAGCGTCAATATAAACAGACTTTATTTCAATCAAGCTGTCTTTTCTATCCTTCAGGAGCAGAATGTTCTGATCATCAGCGCTCCAGAATGTAGTGTTTTCTTGGCAAGCATCACATATTGTGATGTGTTAGCTAAAAGTTCCATATCCTAGAGACTGATATATTCCTCTGTACTTGTACCTTGGGGATTCATCAAAACCTGGCATCATAAGCAGCTTTCTACTGCCACAGACTGGACAGCGAAACAATTTAAAATATCCCAGAAAAAGAAAATAAGCATGCTTAATCAGAGCTTTCTGGACAGGAAGGACCTTTGAGCAAGTGAGGAATAAGCACTGCTTTTGTTAATTTGCATAGGCAGAATAGAGACTTCTGGGAAAAGGCCGAAATTACAGTCACAGAAAATGGCTG
The DNA here is from genome assembly GCF_964204655.1 of Triturus cristatus. Taxonomy (NCBI): domain Eukaryota; kingdom Metazoa; phylum Chordata; class Amphibia; order Caudata; family Salamandridae; genus Triturus; species Triturus cristatus. The sequence goes on along the minus strand of NC_140591.1, from coordinate 737,490,588 downwards.
CATCTATAGAGAACGCTAAGAAGTGTTGGCAGCTTTTCCTCTGACCCTGGCCACTTTTACAAGCAATCCTATGATAGTCAGCAGGACCCACCCTAAAAAGGAAGGGGCATCCACTTGGACCCTTTCCACCTTTTCTAAATCTCGCCTGATCGAGCCTAATTGAGCACTGATTGAGCAGATAAGCACATGTCATTCTCATTTCAGAAAGGTATTGGTTAGCTTGCTGCTAGCAGCTCAGTTATGTTATGATGTTAGAGGCTATGCAAGGAATGCTTTAGTCCAGCGATATGCAGTTTTTATTGCGCCTTGCATTCAGCAGGAAGATCTTTAGCTTGAATCTGTGGCCTAGGTATTCACCTTGGTATTTCTTTTGGCACAAAGTGAAGGAGTATTTAAGAGAAAATGCACAATGTGTTTCTTATGTTGTTATGAACAACTTGTTACTCTTTCTCATTAAGCTTCAGCCACTGAAGAAATATATAAATAAGGGCTGACTTCCTGTAAGACGTGTCCAAAGCTGGGACGGAATAAAAGGAGACACTTGTAAATGATAGTGCTATCGTTTGAGAAAGGGTAAGTTGAGACTGACTTTCATGCGTATTCACAGACCAAGCATCATAAAGATACCAGCATGATCTTCATTGCGGGCTTAGAGCCGGTATTAGCTTTTGAGAGGTAAGAGGATTTTGAGGGCTCGTTGGTCTAGGGGTATGATTCTCGCTTTGGGTGCGAGAGGTCCCGGGTTCAAATCCCGGACGAGCCCTTTTCTTGGTACTCTTTTCAAGTTGTTTTGAAGTTTGCGTTTCAAAACCAACATCAATTTTTTCTTTGCAGTAGTGGATAATTCTTTGCTAGAGTCTCATGCTTCAGCCCTGCCCAGTCTGAGCTAATACCAAACATCTGGTCTTGCATGGCATGTACGAGCGTTCAGCTAGGGATGTCGGGCAGGTTGCATGAAAGAAATCTAAAGCCAGAGGCCCATGGAATAGCCAGTTCAGAGCAGTTTCATTACAGAAAAATCAACTGTAGGTATCTGTTTCTGTAGTGTAGTGGTTATCACGTTTGCCTCACACGCGAAAGGTCCCCGGTTCGAAACCGGGCAGAAACAGTTGTTATATTGTGTTGGCTACAATGTTGATAGGTGCCGTTTTGCCATGGAATTGTCCAAGCCCTGAAGATTATTTCATGCAATCTCGTTCCAAGAAAGGGAATTCTCTCAAAACACTAAAGTAATCGGCGTGTGGATGTATCTGTTGGTTCTCAGACCTTGCTTTCAAAAGAGCCCTGCAATCGGTTCACTGCTCACCTAGAACAAGCATTAACATGGAGAATTGTTGGCACCAACAGGAATCTTATTTTAGTGGAGTGTTTCTGGCTTTGAGTGCAGAGGCCCTCGGCTCAATTCCAAGATGATCCTTCTCAAGGTGATGATACAAATGCATTGTCACCTTTACGTTTAATGTCAGAATCATTTATTTCCAGTTGGTGGTGTAAGAATGTTTGCAACAGTATGGCGATTTTTCCTAGCCATGCATGAATGAAAGCATATCACTCGCCTTTAGGTGTTTTTCTAATACATTGATATTTGCATCTTCCTTCCTAGCCTGCATGTTTGACTATCTTACAGGCTGCATGTAATAAGTATCACATCAGGGCCCTTCTTCTACTCAATTCACAACTGTTCTATCACGACATAGATAAGAAAGCTGCATCTGCTTTTGTTGTGTAGTGGTAATCAGGTTTACCTGACGTGTGAAAGCCCCATGCTTTGAAAGTACCAAGTAACAAAGAAACCGATGACTTTTATAAAAAGGTGTCATGTGTGTCTCTTACTTTGCACAAAAAGTGCCAGAGATGACTTCATTTGCAGTCACTTGAAAAGTAGGGATTCTCCAATAAATGGTAAATGGTTGAAACAAATCTGAAGAAATGCATGACATACCTGTGTGTGTGTGTGTACGCATGTATGTATATATAGGGAGAGAGAGAGCGTCAATATAAACAGACTTTATTTCAATCAAGCTGTCTTTTCTATCCTTCAGGAGCAGAATGTTCTGATCATCAGCGCTCCAGAATGTAGTGTTTTCTTGGCAAGCATCACATATTGTGATGTTTTAGCTAAAAGTTCCATATCCTAGAGACTGATATATTCCTCTGTACTTGTACCTTGGGGATTCATCAAAACCTGGCATCATAAGCAGCTTTCTACTGCCACAGACTGGACAGCGAAACAATTTAAAATATCCCAGAAAAAGAAAATAAGCATGCTTAATCAGAGCTTTCTGGACAGGAAGGACATTTGAGCAAGTGAGGAATAAGCACTGCTTTTGTTAATTTGCATAGGCAGAATAGAGACTTCTGGGAAAAGGCCGAAATTACAGTCACAGAAAATGGCTGCATCTATAGAGAACGCTAAGAAGTGTTGGCAGCTTTTCCTCTGACCCTGGCCACTTTTACAAGCAATCCTATGATAGTCAGCAGGACCCACCCTAAAAAGGAAGGGGCATCCACTTGGACCCTTTCCACCTTTTCTAAATCTCGCCTGATCGAGCCCTGATCGAGCCGATAAGCACATGTCATTCTCATTTCAGAAAGGTATTGGTTAGCTTGCTGCTAGCAGCTCAGTTATGTTATGATGTTAGAGGCTATGCAAGGAATGCTTTAGTCCAGCGATATGCAGTTTTTATTGCGCCTTGCATTCAGCAGGAAGATCTTTAGCTTGAATCTGTGGCCTAGGTATTCACCTTGGTATTTTTTTTGGCACAAAGTGAAGGAGTATTTGAGAGAAAATGCACAATGTGTTTCTTATGTTGTTATGAACAACTTGTTACTCTTTCTCATTAAGCTTCAGCCACTGCAGAAATATATAAATAAGGGCTGACTTCCTGTAAGACGTGTCCAAAGCTGGGACGGAATAAAAGGAGACACTTGTAAATGATAGTGCTATCGTTTGAGAAAGGGTAAGTTGAGACTGACTTTCATGCGTATTCACAGACCAAGCATCATAAAGATACCAGCATGATCTTCATTGCGGGCTTAGAGCCGGTATTAGCTTTTGAGAGGTAAGAGGATTTTGAGGGCTCGTTGGTCTAGGGGTATGATTCTCGCTTTGGGTGCGAGAGGTCCCAGGTTCAAATCCCGGACGAGCCCTTTTCTTGGTACTCTTTTCAAGTTGTTTTGAAGTTTGCGTTTCAAAACCAACATCAATTTTTTCTTTGCAGTAGTGGATAATTCTTTGCTAGAGTCTCATGCTTCAGCCCTGCCCAGTCTGAGCTAATACCAAACATCTGGTCTTGCATGGCATGTACGAGCGTTCAGCTAGGGATGTCGGGCAGGTTGCATGAAAGAAATCTAAAGCCAGAGGCCCATGGAATAGCCAGTTCGGAGCAGTTTCATTACAGAAAAATCAACTGTAGGTATCTGTTTCTGTAGTGTAGTGGTTATCACGTTCGCCTCACACGCGAAAGGTCCCCGGTTCGAAACCGGGCAGAAACAGTTGTTATATTGTGTTGGCTACAATGTTGATAGGTGCCGTTTTGCCATGGAATTGTCCAAGCCCTGAAGATTATTTCATGCAATCTCGTTCCAAGAAAGGGAATTCTCTCAAAACACTAAAGTAATCGGCGTGTGGATGTATCTGTTGGTTCTCAGACCTTGCTTTCAAAAGAGCCCTGCAATCGGTTCACTGCTCACCTAGAACAAGCATTAACATGGAGAATTGTTGGCACCAACAGGAATCTTATTTTAGTGGAGTGTTTCTGGCTTTGAGTGCAGAGGCCCTCGGCTCAATTCCAAGATGATCCTTCTCAGGGTGATGATACAAATGCATTGTCACCTTTACGTTTAATGTCAGAATCATTTATTTCCAGTTGGTGGTGTAAGAATGTTTGCAACAGTATGGCGATTTTTCCTAGCCATGCATGAATGAAAGCATATCACTCGCCTTTAGGTGTTTTTCTAATACATTGATATTTGCATCTTCCTTCCTAGCCTGCATGTTTGACTATCTTACAGGCTGCATGTAATAAGTATCACATCAGGGCCCTTCTTCTACTCAATTCACAACTGTTCTATCACGACATAGATAAGAAAGCTGCATCTGCTTTTGTTGTGTAGTGGTAATCAGGTTTACCTGACGTGTGAAAGCCCCATGCTTTGAAAGTACACAGTAACAAAGAAACCGATGACTTTTATAAAAAGGTGTCATGTGTGTCTCTTACTTTGCACAAAAAGTGCCAGAGATGACTTCATTTGCAGTCACTTGAAAAGTAGGGATTCTCCAATAAATGGTAAATGGTTGAAACAAATCTGAAGAAATGCATGACATACCTGTGTGTGTGTGTGTATGCATGTATGTATATATAGGGAGAGAGAGAGCGTCAATATAAACAGACTTTATTTCAATCAAGCTGTCTTTTCTATCCTTCAGGAGCAGAATGTTCTGATCATCAGCGCTCCAGAATGTAGTGTTTTCTTGGCAAGCATCACATATTGTGATGTGTTAGCTAAAAGTTCCATATCCTAGAGACTGATATATTCCTCTGTACTTGTACCTTGGGGATTCATCAAAACCTGGCATCATAAGCAGCTTTCTACTGCCACAGACTGGACAGCGAAACAATTTAAAATATCCCAGAAAAAGAAAATAAGCATGCTTAATCAGAGCTTTCTGGACAGGAAGGACATTTGAGCAAGTGAGGAATAAGCACTGCTTTTGTTAATTTGCATAGGCAGAATAGAGACTTCTGGGAAAAGGCCGAAATTACAGTCACAGAAAATGGCTGCATCTATAGAGAACGCTAAGAAGTGTTGGCAGCTTTTCCTCTGACCCTGGCCACTTTTACAAGCAATCCTATGATAGTCAGCAGGACCCACCCTAAAAAGGAAGGGGCATCCACTTGGACCCTTTCCACCTTTTCTAAATCTCGCCTGATCGAGCCCTGATCGAGCCGATAAGCACATGTCATTCTCATTTCAGAAAGGTATTGGTTAGCTTGCTGCTAGCAGCTCAGTTATGTTATGATGTTAGAGGCTATGCAAGGAATGCTTTAGTCCAGCGATATGCAGTTTTTATTGCGCCTTGCATTCAGCAGGAAGATCTTTAGCTTGAATCTGTGGCCTAGGTATTCACCTTGGTATTTTTTTTGGCACAAAGTGAAGGAGTATTTGAGAGAAAATGCACAATGTGTTTCTTATGTTGTTATGAACAACTTGTTACTCTTTCTCATTAAGCTTCAGCCACTGCAGAAATATATAAATAAGGGCTGACTTCCTGTAAGACGTGTCCAAAGCTGGGACGGAATAAAAGGAGACACTTGTAAATGATAGTGCTATCGTTTGAGAAAGGGTAAGTTGAGACTGACTTTCATGCGTATTCACAGACCAAGCATCATAAAGATACCAGCATGATCTTCATTGCGGGCTTAGAGCCGGTATTAGCTTTTGAGAGGTAAGAGGATTTTGAGGGCTCGTTGGTCTAGGGGTATGATTCTCGCTTTGGGTGCGAGAGGTCCCAGGTTCAAATCCCGGACGAGCCCTTTTCTTGGTACTCTTTTCAAGTTGTTTGGAAGTTTGCGTTTCAAAACCAACATCAATTTTTTCTTTGCAGTAGTGGATAATTCTTTGCTAGAGTCTCATGCTTCAGCCCTGCCCAGTCTGAGCTAATACCAAACATCTGGTCTTGCATGGCATGTACGAGCGTTCAGCTAGGGATGTCGGGCAGGTTGCATGAAAGAAATCTAAAGCCAGAGGCCCATGGAATAGCCAGTTCGGAGCAGTTTCATTACAGAAAAATCAACTGTAGGTATCTGTTTCTGTAGTGTAGTGGTTATCACGTTCGCCTCACACGCGAAAGGTCCCCGGTTCGAAACCGGGCAGAAACAGTTGTTATATTGTGTTGGCTACAATGTTGATAGGTGCCGTTTTGCCATGGAATTGTCCAAGCCCTGAAGATTATTTCATGCAATCTCGTTCCAAGAAAGGGAATTCTCTCAAAACACTAAAGTAATCGGCGTGTGGATGTATCTGTTGGTTCTCAGACCTTGCTTTCAAAAGAGCCCTGCAATCGGTTCACTGCTCACCTAGTACAAGCATTAACATGGAGAATTGTTGGCACCAACAGGAATCTTATTTTAGTGGAGTGTTTCTGGCTTTGAGTGCAGAGGCCCTCGGCTCAATTCCAAGATGATCCTTCTCAGGGTGATGATACAAATGCATTGTCACCTTTACGTTTAATGTCAGAATCATTTATTTCCAGTTGGTGGTGTAAGAATGTTTGCAACAGTATGGCGATTTTTCCTAGCCATGCATGAATGAAAGCATATCACTCGCCTTTAGGTGTTTTTCTAATACATTGATATTTGCATCTTCCTTCCTAGCCTGCATGTTTGACTATCTTACAGGCTGCATGTAATAAGTATCACATCAGGGCCCTTCTTCTACTCAATTCACAACTGTTCTATCACGACATAGATAAGAAAGCTGCATCTGCTTTTGTTGTGTAGTGGTAATCAGGTTTACCTGACGTGTGAAAGCCCCATGCTTTGAAAGTACACAGTAACAAAGAAACCGATGACTTTTATAAAAAGGTGTCATGTGTGTCTCTTACTTTGCACAAAAAGTGCCAGAGATGACTTCATTTGCAGTCACTTGAAAAGTAGGGATTCTCCAATAAATGGTAAATGGTTGAAACAAATCTGAAGAAATGCATGACATACCTGTGTGTGTGTGTGTATGCATGTATGTATATATAGGGAGAGAGAGAGCGTCAATATAAACAGACTTTATTTCAATCAAGCTGTCTTTTCTATCCTTCAGGAGCAGAATGTTCTGATCATCAGCGCTCCAGAATGTAGTGTTTTCTTGGCAAGCATCACATATTGTGATGTGTTAGCTAAAAGTTCCATAGCCTAGAGACTGATATATTCCTCTGTACTTGTACCTTGGGGATTCATCAAAACCTGGCATCATAAGCAGCTTTCTACTGCCACAGACTGGACAGCGAAACAATTTAAAATATCCCAGAAAAAGAAAATAAGCATGCTTAATCAGAGCTTTCTGGACAGGAAGGACATTTGAGCAAGTGAGGAATAAGCACTGCTTTTGTTAATTTGCATAGGCAGAATAGAGACTTCTGGGAAAAGGCCGAAATTACAGTCACAGAAAATGGCTGCATCTATAGAGAACGCTAAGAAGTGTTGGCAGCTTTTCCTCTGACCCTGGCCACTTTTACAAGCAATCCTATGATAGTCAGCAGGACCCACCCTAAAAAGGAAGGGGCATCCACTTGGACCCTTTCCACCTTTTCTAAATCTCGCCTGATCGAGCCCTGATCGAGCCGATAAGCACATGTCATTCTCATTTCAGAAAGGTATTGGTTAGCTTGCTGCTAGCAGCTCAGTTATGTTATGATGTTAGAGGCTATGCAAGGAATGCTTTAGTCCAGCGATATGCAGTTTTTATTGCGCCTTGCATTCAGCAGGAAGATCTTTAGCTTGAATCTGTGGCCTAGGTATTCACCTTGGTATTTTTTTTGGCACAAAGTGAAGGAGTATTTGAGAGAAAATGCACAATGTGTTTCTTATGTTGTTATGAACAACTTGTTACTCTTTCTCATTAAGCTTCAGCCACTGCAGAAATATATAAATAAGGGCTGACTTCCTGTAAGACGTGTCCAAAGCTGGGACGGAATAAAAGGAGACACTTGTAAATGATAGTGCTATCGTTTGAGAAAGGGTAAGTTGAGACTGACTTTCATGCGTATTCACAGACCAAGCATCATAAAGATACCAGCATGATCTTCATTGCGGGCTTAGAGCCGGTATTAGCTTTTGAGAGGTAAGAGGATTTTGAGGGCTCGTTGGTCTAGGGGTATGATTCTCGCTTTGGGTGCGAGAGGTCCCAGGTTCAAATCCCAGACGAGCCCTTTTCTTGGTACTCTTTTCAAGTTGTTTTGAAGTTTGCGTTTCAAAACCAACATCAATTTTTTCTTTGCAGTAGTGGATAATTCTTTGCTAGAGTCTCATGCTTCAGCCCTGCCCAGTCTGAGCTAATACCAAACATCTGGTCTTGCATGGCATGTACGAGCGTTCAGCTAGGGATGTCGGGCAGGTTGCATGAAAGAAATCTAAAGCCAGAGGCCCATGGAATAGCCAGTTCGGAGCAGTTTCATTACAGAAAAATCAACTGTAGGTATCTGTTTCTGTAGTGTAGTGGTTATCACGTTCGCCTCACACGCGAAAGGTCCCCGGTTCGAAACCGGGCAGAAACAGTTGTTATATTGTGTTGGCTACAATGTTGATAGGTGCCGTTTTGCCATGGAATTGTCCAAGCCCTGAAGATTATTTCATGCAATCTCGTTCCAAGAAAGGGAATTCTCTCAAAACACTAAAGTAATCGGCGTGTGGATGTATCTGTTGGTTCTCAGACCTTGCTTTCAAAAGAGCCCTGCAATCGGTTCACTGCTCACCTAGAACAAGCATTAACATGGAGAATTGTTGGCACCAACAGGAATCTTATTTTAGTGGAGTGTTTCTGGCTTTGAGTGCAGAGGCCCTCGGCTCAATTCCAAGATGATCCTTCTCAGGGTGATGATACAAATGCATTGTCACCTTTACGTTTAATGTCAGAATCATTTATTTCCAGTTGGTGGTGTAAGAATGTTTGCAACAGTATGGCGATTTTTCCTAGCCATGCATGAATGAAAGCATATCACTCGCCTTTAGGTGTTTTTCTAATACATTGATATTTGCATCTTCCTTCCTAGCCTGCATGTTTGACTATCTTACAGGCTGCATGTAATAAGTATCACATCAGGGCCCTTCTTCTACTCAATTCACAACTGTTCTATCACGACATAGATAAGAAAGCTGCATCTGCTTTTGTTGTGTAGTGGTAATCAGGTTTACCTGACGTGTGAAAGCCCCATGCTTTGAAAGTACACAGTAACAAAGAAACCGATGACTTTTATAAAAAGGTGTCATGTGTGTCTCTTACTTTGCACAAAAAGTGCCAGAGATGACTTCATTTGCAGTCACTTGAAAAGTAGGGATTCTCCAATAAATGGTAAATGGTTGAAACAAATCTGAAGAAATGCATGACATACCTGTGTGTGTGTGTGTATGCATGTATGTATATATAGGGAGAGAGAGAGCGTCAATATAAACAGACTTTATTTCAATCAAGCTGTCTTTTCTATCCTTCAGGAGCAGAATGTTCTGATCATCAGCGCTCCAGAATGTAGTGTTTTCTTGGCAAGCATCACATATTGTGATGTGTTAGCTAAAAGTTCCATATCCTAGAGACTGATATATTCCTCTGTACTTGTACCTTGGGGATTCATCAAAACCTGGCATCATAAGCAGCTTTCTACTGCCACAGACTGGACAGCGAAACAATTTAAAATATCCCAGAAAAAGAAAATAAGCATGCTTAATCAGAGCTTTCTGGACAGGAAGGACATTTGAGCAAGTGAGGAATAAGCACTGCTTTTGTTAATTTGCATAGGCAGAATAGAGACTTCTGGGAAAAGGCCGAAATTACAGTCACAGAAAATGGCTGCATCTATAGAGAATGCTAAGAAGTGTTGGCAGCTTTTCCTCTGACCCTGGCCACTTTTACAAGCAATCCTATGATAGTCAGCAGGACCCACCCTAAAAAGGAAGGGGCATCCACTTGGACCCTTTCCACCTTTTCTAAATCTCGCCTGATCGAGCCTGATTGAGCACTGATTGAGCAGATAAGCACATGTCATTCTCATTTCAGAAAGGTATTGGTTAGCTTGCTGCTAGCAGCTCAGTTATGTTATGATGTTAGAGGCTATGCAAGGAATGCTTTAGTCCAGCGATATGCAGTTTTTATTGCGCCTTGCATTCAGCAGGAAGATCTTTAGCTTGAATCTGTGGCCTAGGTATTCACCTTGGTATTTCTTTTGGCACAAAGTGAAGGAGTATTTGAGAGAAAATGCACAATGTGTTTCTTATGTTGTTATGAACAACTTGTTACTCTTTCTCATTAAGCTTCAGCCACTGAAGAAATATATAAATAAGGGCTGACTTCCTGTAAGACGTGTCCAAAGCTGGGACGGAATAAAAGGAGACACTTGTAAATGATAGTGCTATCGTTTGAGAAAGGGTAAGTTGAGACTGACTTTCATGCGTATTCACAGACCAAGCATCATAAAGATACCAGCATGATCTTCATTGCGGGCTTAGAGCCGGTATTAGCTTTTGAGAGGTAAGAGGATTTTGAGGGCTCGTTGGTCTAGGGGTATGATTCTCGCTTTGGGTGCGAGAGGTTCCAGGTTCAAATCCCCGACGAGCCCTTTTCTTGGTACTCTTTTCAAGTTGTTTTGAAGTTTGCGTTTCAAAACCAACATCAATTTTTTCTTTGCAGTAGTGGATAATTCTTTGCTAGAGTCTCATGCTTCAGCCCTGCCCAGTCTGAGCTAATACCAAACATCTGGTCTTGCATGGCATGTACGAGCGTTCAGCTAGGGATGTCGGGCAGGTTGCATGAAAGAAATCTAAAGCCAGAGGCCCATGGAATAGCCAGTTCGGAGCAGTTTCATTACAGAAAAATCAACTGTAGGTATCTGTTTCTGTAGTGTAGTGGTTATCAAGTTCGCCTCACACGCGAAAGGTCCCCGGTTCGAAACCGGGCAGAAACAGTTGTTATATTGTGTTGGCTACAATGTTGATAGGTGCCGTTTTGCCATGGAATTGTCCAAGCCCTGAAGATTATTTCATGCAATCTCGTTCCAAGAAAGGGAATTCTCTCAAAACACTAAAGTAATCGGCGTGTGGATGTATCTGTTGGTTCTCAGACCTTGCTTTCAAAAGAGCCCTGCAATCGGTTCACTGCTCACCTAGAACAAGCATTAACATGGAGAATTGTTGGCACCAACAGGAATCTTATTTTAGTGGAGTGTTTCTGGCTTTGAGTGCAGAGGCCCTCGGCTCAATTCCAAGATGATCCTTCTCAGGGTGATGATACAAATGCATTGTCACCTTTACGTTTAATGTCAGAATCATTTATTTCCAGTTGGTGGTGTAAGAATGTTTGCAACAGTATGGCGATTTTTCCTAGCCATGCATGAATGAAAGCATATCACTCGCCTTTAGGTGTTTTTCTAATACATTGATATTTGCATCTTCCTTCCTAGCCTGCATGTTTGACTATCTTACAGGCTGCATGTAATAAGTATCACATCAGGGCCCTTCTTCTACTCAATTCACAACTGTTCTATCACGACATAGATAAGAAAGCTGCATCTGCTTTTGTTGTGTAGTGGTAATCAGGTTTACCTGACGTGTGAAAGCCCCATGCTTTGAAAGTACACAGTAACAAAGAAACCGATGACTTTTATAAAAAGGTGTCATGTGTGTCTCTTACTTTGCACAAAAAGTGCCAGAGATGACTTCATTTGCAGTCACTTGAAAAGTAGGGATTCTCCAATAAATGGTAAATGGTTGAAACAAATCTGAAGAAATGCATGACATACCTGTGTGTGTGTGTGTATGCATGTATGTATATATAGGGAGAGAGAGAGCGTCAATATAAACAGACTTTATTTCAATCAAGCTGTCTTTTCTATCCTTCAGGAGCAGAATGTTCTGATCATCAGCGCTCCAGAATGTAGTGTTTTCTTGGCAAGCATCACATATTGTGATGTGTTAGCTAAAAGTTCCATATCCTAGAGACTGATATATTCCTCTGTACTTGTACCTTGGGGATTCATCAAAACCTGGCATCATAAGCAGCTTTCTACTGCCACAGACTGGACAGCGAAACAATTTAAAATATCCCAGAAAAAGAAAATAAGCATGCTTAATCAGAGCTTTCTGGACAGGAAGGACATTTGAGCAAGTGAGGAATAAGCACTGCTTTTGTTAATTTGCATAGGCAGAATAGAGACTTCTGGGAAAAGGCCGAAATTACAGTCACAGAAAATGGCTGCATCTATAGAGAACGCTAAGAAGTGTTGGCAGCTTTTCCTCTGACCCTGGCCACTTTTACAAGCAATCCTATGATAGTCAGCAGGACCCACCCTAAAAAGGAAGGGGCATCCACTTGGACCCTTTCCACCTTTTCTAAATCTCGCCTGATCGAGCACTGATTGAGCAGATAAGCACATGTAATTCTCATTTCAGAAAGGTATTGGTTAGCTTGCTGCTAGCAGCTCAGTTATGTTATGATGTTAGAGGCTATGCAAGGAATGCTTTAGTCCAGCGATATGCAGTTTTTATTGCGCCTTGCATTCAGCAGGAAGATCTTTAGCTTGAATCTGTGGCCTAGGTATTCACCTTGGTATTTCTTTTGGCACAAAGTGAAGGAGTATTTGAGAGAAAATGCACAATGTGTTTCTTATGCTGTTATGAACAACTTGTTACTCTTTCTCATTAAGCTTCAGCCACTGCAGAAATATATAAATAAGGGCTGACTTCCTGTAAGACGTGTCCAAAGCTGGGACGGAATAAAAGGAGACACTTGTAAATGATAGTGCTATCGTTTGAGAAAGGGTAAGTTGAGACTGACTTTCATGCGTATTCACAGACCAAGCATCATAAAGATACCAGCATGATCTTCATTGCGGGCTTAGAGCCGTTATTAGCTTTTGAGAGGTAAGAGGATTTTGAGGGCTCGTTGGTCTAGGGGTATGATTCTCGCTTTGGGTGCGAGAGGTCCTGGGTTCAAATCCCGGACGAGCCCTTTTCTTGGTACTCTTTTCAAGTTGTTTTGAAGTTTGCGTTTCAAAACCAACATCAATTTTTTCTTTGCAGTAGTGGATAATTCTTTGCTAGAGTCTCATGCTTCAGCCCTGCCCAGTCTGAGCTAATACCAAACATCTGGTCTTGCATGGCATGTACGAGCGTTCAGCTAGGGATGTCGGGCAGGTTGCATGAAAGAAATCTAAAGCCAGAGGCCCATGGAATAGCCAGTTCGGAGCAGTTTCATTACAGAAAAATCAACTGTAGGTATCTGTTTCTGTAGTGTAGTGGTTATCACGTTCGCCTCACACGCGAAAGGTCCCCGGTTCGAAACCGGGCAGAAACAGTTGTTATATTGTGTTGGCTACAATGTTGATAGGTGCCGTTTTGCCATGGAATTGTCCAAGCCCTGAAGATTATTTCATGCAATCTCGTTCCAAGAAAGGGAATTCTCTCAAAACACTAAAGTAATCGGCGTGTGGATGTATCTGTTGGTTCTCAGACCTTGCTTTCAAAAGAGCCCTGCAATCGGTTCACTGCTCACCTAGAACAAGCATTAACATGGAGAATTGTTGGCACCAACAGGAATCTTATTTTAGTGGAGTGTTTCTGGCTTTGAGTGCAGAGGCCCTCGGCTCAATTCCAAGATGATCCTTCTCAAGGTGATGATACAAATGCATTGTCACCTTTACGTTTAATGTCAGAATCATTTATTTCCAGTTGGTGGTGTAAGAATGTTTGCAACAGTATGGCGATTTTTCCTAGCCATGCATGAATGAAAGCATATCACTCGCCTTTAGGTGTTTTTCTAATACATTGATATTTGCATCTTCCTTCCTAGCCTGCATGTTTGACTATCTTACAGGCTGCATGTAATAAGTATCACATCAGGGCCCTTCTTCTACTCAATTCACAACTGTTCTATCACGACATAGATAAGAAAGCTGCATCTGCTTTTGTTGTGTAGTGGTAATCAGGTTTACCTGACGTGTGAAAGCCCCATGCTTTGAAAGTACACAGTAACAAAGAAACCGATGACTTTTATAAAAAGGTGTCATGTGCGTCTCTTACTTTGCACAAAAAGTGCCAGAGATGACTTCATTTGCAGTCACTTGAAAAGTAGGGATTCTCCAATAAATGGTAAATGGTTGAAACAAATCTGAAGAAATGCATGACATACCTGTGTGTGTGTGTGTACGCATGTATGTATATATAGGGAGAGAGAGAGCGTCAATATAAACAGACTTTATTTCAATCAAGCTGTCTTTTCTATCCTTCAGGAGCAGAATGTTCTGATCATCAGCGCTCCAGAATGTAGTGTTTTCTTGGCAAGCATCACATATTGTGATGTGTTAGCTAAAAGTTCCATATCCTAGAGACTGATATATTCCTCTGTACTTGTACCTTGGGGATTCATCAAAACCTGGCATCATAAGCAGCTTTCTACTGCCACAGACTGGACAGCGAAACAATTTAAAATATCCCAGAAAAAGAAAATAAGCATGCTTAATCAGAGCTTTCTGGACAGGAAGGACCTTTGAGCAAGTGAGGAATAAGCACTGCTTTTGTTAATTTGCATAGGCAGAATAGAGACTTCTGGGAAAAGGCCGAAATTACAGTCACAGAAAATGGCTGCATCTATAGAGAACGCTAAGAAGTGTTGGCAGCTTTTCCTCTGACCCTGACCACTTTTACAAGCAATCCTATGATAGTCAGCAGGACCCACCCTAAAAAGGAAGGGGCATCCACTTGGACCCTTTCCACCTTTTCTAAATCTCGCCTGATTGAGCACTGATTGAGCAGATAAGCACATGTCATTCTCATTTCAGAAAGGTATTGGTTAGCTTGCTGCTAGCAGCTCAGTTATGTTATGATGTTAGAGGCTATGCAAGGAATGCTTTAGTCCAGCGATATGCAGTTTTTATTGCGCCTTGCCTTCACCAGGAAGATCTTTAGCTTGAATCTGTGGCCTAGGTATTCACCTTGGTATTTCTTTTGGCACAAAGTGAAGGAGTATTTGAGAGAAAATGCACAATGTGTTTCTTATGTTGTTATGAACAACTTGTTACTCTTTCTCATTAAGCTTCAGCCACTGCAGAAATATATAAATAAGGGCTGACTTCCTGTAAGACGTGTCCAAAGCTGGGACGGAATAAAAGGAGACACTTGTAAATGATAGTGCTATCGTTTGAGAAAGGGTAAGTTGAGACTGACTTTCATGCGTATTCACAGACCAAGCATCATAAAGATACCAGCATGATCTTCATTGCGGGCTTAGAGCCGGTATTAGCTTTTGAGAGGTAAGAGGATTTTGAGGGCTCGTTGGTCTAGGGGTATGATTCTCGCTTTGGGTGCGAGAGGTTCCAGGTTCAAATCCCAGACGAGCCCTTTTCTTGGTACTCTTTTCAAGTTGTTTTGAAGTTTGCGTTTCAAAACCAACATCAATTTTTTCTTTGCAGTAGTGGATAATTCTTTGCTAGAGTCTCATGCTTCAGCCCTGCCCAGTCTGAGCTAATACCAAACATCTGGTCTTGCATGGCATGTACGAGCGTTCAGCTAGGGATGTCGGGCAGGTTGCATGAAAGAAATCTAAAGCCAGAGGCCCATGGAATAGCCAGTTCGGAGCAGTTTCATTACAGAAAAATCAACTGTAGGTATCTGTTTCTGTAGTGTAGTGGTTATCAAGTTCGCCTCACACGCGAAAGGTCCCCGGTTCGAAACCGGGCAGAAACAGTTGTTATATTGTGTTGGCTACAATGTTGATAGGTGCCGTTTTGCCATGGAATTGTCCAAGCCCTGAAGATTATTTCATGCAATCTCGTTCCAAGAAAGGGAATTCTCTCAAAACACTAAAGTAATCGGCGTGTGGATGTATCTGTTGGTTCTCAGACCTTGCTTTCAAAAGAGCCCTGCAATCGGTTCACTGCTCACCTAGAACAAGCATTAACATGGAGAATTGTTGGCACCAACAGGAATCTTATTTTAGTGGAGTGTTTCTGGCTTTGAGTGCAGAGGCCCTCGGCTCAATTCCAAGATGATCCTTCTCAGGGTGATGATACAAATGCATTGTCACCTTTACGTTTAATGTCAGAATCATTTATTTCCAGTTGGTGGTGTAAGAATGTTTGCAACAGTATGGCGATTTTTCCTAGCCATGCATGAATGAAAGCATATCACTCGCCTTTAGGTGTTTTTCTAATACATTGATATTTGCATCTTCCTTCCTAGCCTGCATGTTTGACTATCTTACAGGCTGCATGTAATAAGTATCACATCAGGGCCCTTCTTCTACTCAATTCACAACTGTTCTATCACGACATAGATAAGAAAGCTGCATCTGCTTTTGTTGTGTAGTGGTAATCAGGTTTACCTGACGTGTGAAAGCCCCATGCTTTGAAAGTACACAGTAACAAAGAAACCGATGACTTTTATAAAAAGGTGTCATGTGTGTCTCTTACTTTGCACAAAAAGTGCCAGAGATGGCTTCATTTGCAGTCACTTGAAAAGTAGGGATTCTCCAATAAATGGTAAATGGTTTAAACAAATCTGAAGAAATGCATGACATACCTGTGTGTGTGTGTGTACGCATGTATGTATATATAGGGAGAGAGAGAGCGTCAATATAAACAGACTTTATTTCAATCAAGCTGTCTTTTCTATCCTTCAGGAGCAGAATGTTCTGATCATCAGCGCTCCAGAATGTAGTGTTTTCTTGGCAAGCATCACATATTGTGATGTGTTAGCTAAAAGTTCCATATCCTAGAGACTGATATATTCCTCTGTACTTGTACCTTGGGGATTCATCAAAACCTGGCATCATAAGCAGCTTTCTACTGCCACAGACTGGACAGCAAAACAATTTAAAATATCCCAGAAAAAGAAAATAAGCATGCTTAATCAGAGCTTTCTGGACAGGAAGGACATTTGAGCAAGTGAGGAATAAGCACTGCTTTTGTTAATTTGCATAGGCAGAATAGAGACTTCTGGGAAAAGGCCGAAATTACAGTCACAGAAAATGGCTGCATCTATAGAGAACGCTAAGAAGTGTTGGCAGCTTTTCCTCTGACCCTGGCCACTTTTACAAGCAATCCTATGATAGTCAGCAGGACCCACCCTAAAAAGGAAGGGGCATCCACTTGGACCCTTTCCACCTTTTCTAAATCTCGCCTGATCGAGCACTGATTGAGCAGATAAGCACATGTAATTCTCATTTCAGAAAGGTATTGGTTAGCTTGCTGCTAGCAGCTCAGTTATGTTATGATGTTAGAGGCTATGCAAGGAATGCTTTAGTCCAGCGATATGCAGTTTTTATTGCGCCTTGCATTCAGCAGGAAGATCTTTAGCTTGAATCTGTGGCCTAGGTATTCACCTTGGTATTTCTTTTGGCACAAAGTGAAGGAGTATTTGAGAGAAAATGCACAATGTGTTTCTTATGCTGTTATGAACAACTTGTTACTCTTTCTCATTAAGCTTCAGCCACTGCAGAAATATATAAATAAGGGCTGACTTCCTGTAAGACGTGTCCAAAGCTGGGACGGAATAAAAGGAGACACTTGTAAATGATAGTGCTATCGTTTGAGAAAGGGTAAGTTGAGACTGACTTTCATGCGTATTCACAGACCAAGCATCATAAAGATACCAGCATGATCTTCATTGCGGGCTTAGAGCCGTTATTAGCTTTTGAGAGGTAAGAGGATTTTGAGGGCTCGTTGGTCTAGGGGTATGATTCTCGCTTTGGGTGCGAGAGGTCCTGGGTTCAAATCCCGGACGAGCCCTTTTCTTGGTACTCTTTTCAAGTTGTTTTGAAGTTTGCGTTTCAAAACCAACATCAATTTTTTCTTTGCAGTAGTGGATAATTCTTTGCTAGAGTCTCATGCTTCAGCCCTGCCCAGTCTGAGCTAATACCAAACATCTGGTCTTGCATGGCATGTACGAGCGTTCAGCTAGGGATGTCGGGCAGGTTGCATGAAAGAAATCTAAAGCCAGAGGCCCATGGAATAGCCAGTTCGGAGCAGTTTCATTACAGAAAAATCAACTGTAGGTATCTGTTTCTGTAGTGTAGTGGTTATCACGTTCGCCTCACACGCGAAAGGTCCCCGGTTCGAAACCGGGCAGAAACAGTTGTTATATTGTGTTGGCTACAATGTTGATAGGTGCCGTTTTGCCATGGAATTGTCCAAGCCCTGAAGATTATTTCATGCAATCTCGTTCCAAGAAAGGGAATTCTCTCAAAACACTAAAGTAATCGGCGTGTGGATGTATCTGTTGGTTCTCAGACCTTGCTTTCTAAAGAGCCCTGCAATCGGTTCACTGCTCACCTAGAACAAGCATTAACATGGAGAATTGTTGGCACCAACGGGAATCTTATTTTAGTGGAGTGTTTCTGGCTTTGAGTGCAGAGGCCCTCGGCTCAATTCCAAGATGATCCTTCTCAAGGTGATGATACAAATGCATTGTCACCTTTACGTTTAATGTCAGAATCATTTATTTCCAGTTGGTGGTGTAAGAATGTTTGCAACAGTATGGCGATTTTTCCTAGCCATGCATGAATGAAAGCATATCACTCGCCTTTAGGTGTTTTTCTAATACATTGATATTTGCATCTTCCTTCCTAGCCTGCATGTTTGACTATCTTACAGGCTGCATGTAATAAGTATCACATCAGGGCCCTTCTTCTACTCAATTCACAACTGTTCTATCACGACATAGATAAGAAAGCTGCATCTGCTTTTGTTGTGTAGTGGTAATCAGGTTTACCTGACGTGTGAAAGCCCCATGCTTTGAAAGTACACAGTAACAAAGAAACCGATGACTTTTATAAAAAGGTGTCATGTGCGTCTCTTACTTTGCACAAAAAGTGCCAGAGATGACTTCATTTGCAGTCACTTGAAAAGTAGGGATTCTCCAATAAATGGTAAATGGTTGAAACAAATCTGAAGAAATGCATGACATACCTGTGTGTGTGTGTGTACGCATGTATGTATATATAGGGAGAGAGAGAGCGTCAATATAAACAGACTTTATTTCAATCAAGCTGTCTTTTCTATCCTTCAGGAGCAGAATGTTCTGATCATCAGCGCTCCAGAATGTAGTGTTTTCTTGGCAAGCATCACATATTGTGATGTGTTAGCTAAAAGTTCCATATCCTAGAGACTGATATATTCCTCTGTACTTGTACCTTGGGGATTCATCAAAACCTGGCATCATAAGCAGCTTTCTACTGCCACAGACTGGACAGCGAAACAATTTAAAATATCCCAGAAAAAGAAAATAAGCATGCTTAATCAGAGCTTTCTGGACAGGAAGGACCTTTGAGCAAGTGAGGAATAAGCACTGCTTTTGTTAATTTGCATAGGCAGAATAGAGACTTCTGGGAAAAGGCCGAAATTACAGTCACAGAAAATGGCTGCATCTATAGAGAACGCTAAGAAGTGTTGGCAGCTTTTCCTCTGACCCTGACCACTTTTACAAGCAATCCTATGATAGTCAGCAGGACCCACCCTAAAAAGGAAGGGGCATCCACTTGGACCCTTTCCACCTTTTCTAAATCTCGCCTGATTGAGCACTGATTGAGCAGATAAGCACATGTCATTCTCATTTCAGAAAGGTATTGGTTAGCTTGCTGCTAGCAGCTCAGTTATGTTATGATGTTAGAGGCTATGCAAGGAATGCTTTAGTCCAGCGATATGCAGTTTTTATTGCGCCTTGCCTTCACCAGGAAGATCTTTAGCTTGAATCTGTGGCCTAGGTATTCACCTTGGTATTTCTTTTGGCACAAAGTGAAGGAGTATTTGAGAGAAAATGCACAATGTGTTTCTTATGTTGTTATGAACAACTTGTTACTCTTTCTCATTAAGCTTCAGCCACTGCAGAAATATATAAATAAGGGCTGACTTCCTGTAAGACGTGTCCAAAGCTGGGACGGAATAAAAGGAGACACTTGTAAATGATAGTGCTATCGTTTGAGAAAGGGTAAGTTGAGACTGACTTTCATGCGTATTCACAGACCAAGCATCATAAAGATACCAGCATGATCTTCATTGGGGGCTTAGAGCCGGTATTAGCTTTTGAGAGGTAAGAGGATTTTGAGGGCTCGTTGGTCTAGGGGTATGATTCTCGCTTTGGGTGCGAGAGGTCCCGGTTTCAAATCCCGGACGAGCCCTTTTCTTGGTACTCTTTTCAAGTTGGTTTGAAGTTTGCGTTTCAAAACCAACATCAATTTTTTCTTTGCAGTAGTGGATAATTCTTTGCTAGAGTCTCATGCTTCAGCCCTGCCCAGTCTGAGCTAATACCAAACATCTGGTCTTGCATGGCATGTACGAGCGTTCAGCTAGGGATGTCGGGCAGGTTGCATGAAAGAAATCTAAAGCCAGAGGCCCATGGAATAGCCAGTTCGGAGCAGTTTCATTACAGAAAAATCAACTGTAGGTATCTGTTTCTGTAGTGTAGTGGTTATCAAGTTCGCCTCACACGCGAAAGGTCCTTGGTTCGAAACCGGGCAGAAACAGTTGTTATATTGTGTTGGCTACAATGTTGATAGGTGCCGTTTTGCCATGGAATTGTCCAAGCCCTGAAGATTATTTCATACAATCTCGTTCCAAGAAAGGGAATTCTCTCAAAACACTAAAGTAATCGGCGTGTGGATGTATCTGTTGGTTCTCAGACCTTGCTTTCAAAAGAGCCCTGCAATCGGTTCACTGCTCACCTAGAACAAGCATTAACATGGAGAATTGTTGGCACCAACAGGAATCTTATTTTAGTGGAGTGTTTCTGGCTTTGAGTGCAGAGGCCCTCGGCTCAATTCCAAGATGATCCTTCTCAAGGTGATGATACAAATGCATTCTCACCTTTACGTTTAATGTCAGAATCATTTATTTCCAGTTGGTGGTGTAAGAATGTTTGCAACAGTATGGCGATTTTTCCTAGCCATGCATGAATGAAAGCATATCACTCGCCTTTAGGTGTTTTTCTAATACATTGATATTTGCATCTTCCTTCCTAGCCTGCATGTTTGACTATCTTACAGGCTGCATGTAATAAGTATCACATCAGGGCCCTTCTTCTATTCAATTCACAACTGTTCTATCACGACATAGATAAGAAAGCTGCATCTGCTTTTGTTGTGTAGTGGTAATCAGGTTTACCTGACGTGTGAAAGCCCCATGCTTTGAAAGTACACAGTAACAAAGAAACCGATGACTTTTATAATAAGGTGTCATGTGTGTCTCTTACTTTGCACAAAAAGTGCCAGAGATGACTTCATTTGCAGTCACTTGAAAAGTAGGGATTCTCCAATAAATGGTAAATGGTTGAAACAAATCTGAAGAAATGCATGACATACCTGTGTGTGTGTGTGTATGCATGTATGTATATATAGGGAGAGAGAGAGCGTCAATATAAACAGACTTTATTTCAATCAAGCTGTCTTTTCTATCCTTCAGGAGCAGAATGTTCTGATCATCAGCGCTCCAGAATGTAGTGTTTTCTTGGCAAGCATCACATATTGTGATGTGTTAGCTAAAAGTTCCATATCCTAGAGACTGATATATTCCTCTGTACTTGTACCTTGGGGATTCATCAAAACCTGGCATCATAAGCAGCTTTCTACTGCCACAGACTGGACAGCGAAACAATTTAAAATATCCCAGAAAAAGAAAATAAGCATGCTTAATCAGAGCTTTCTGGACAGGAAGGACCTTTGAGCAAGTGAGGAATAAGCACTGCTTTTGTTAATTTGCATAGGCAGAATAGAGACTTCTGGGAAAAGGCCGAAATTACAGTCACAGAAAATGGCTGCATCTATAGAGAACGCTAAGAAGTGTTGGCAGCTTTTCCTCTGACCCTGGCCACTTTTACAAGCAATCCTATGATAGTCAGCAGGACCCACCCTAAAAAGGAAGGGGCATCCACTTGGACCCTTTCCACCTTTTCTAAATCTCGCCTGATCGAGCCTAATTGAGCACTGATTGAGCAGATAAGCACATGTCATTCTCATTTCAGAAAGGTATTGGTTAGCTTGCTGCTAGCAGCTCAGTTATGTTATGATGTTAGAGGCTATGCAAGGAATGCTTTAGTCCAGCGATATGCAGTTTTTATTGCGCCTTGCATTCAGCAGGAAGATCTTTAGCTTGAATCTGTGGCCTAGGTATTCACCTTGGTATTTCTTTTGGCACAAAGTGAAGGAGTATTTAAGAGAAAATGCACAATGTGTTTCTTATGTTGTTATGAACAACTTGTTACTCTTTCTCATTAAGCTTCAGCCACTGAAGAAATATATAAATAAGGGCTGACTTCCTGTAAGACGTGTCCAAGCTGGGACGGAATAAAAGGAGACACTTGTAAATGATAGTGCTATCGTTTGAGAAAGGGTAAGTTGAGACTGACTTTCATGCGTATTCACAGACCAAGCATCATAAAGATACCAGCATGATCTTCATTGCGGGCTTAGAGCCGGTATTAGCTTTTGAGAGGTAAGAGGATTTTGAGGGCTCGTTGGTCTAGGGGTATGATTCTCGCTTTGGGTGCGAGAGGTCCCGGGTTCAAATCCCGGACGAGCCCTTTTCTTGGTACTCTTTTCAAGTTGTTTTGAAGTTTGCGTTTCAAAACCAACATCAATTTTTTCTTTGCAGTAGTGGATAATTCTTTGCTAGAGTCTCATGCTTCAGCCCTGCCCAGTCTGAGCTAATACCAAACATCTGGTCTTGCATGGCATGTACGAGCGTTCAGCTAGGGATGTCGGGCAGGTTGCATGAAAGAAATCTAAAGCCAGAGGCCCATGGAATAGCCAGTTCAGAGCAGTTTCATTACAGAAAAATCAACTGTAGGTATCTGTTTCTGTAGTGTAGTGGTTATCACGTTTGCCTCACACGCGAAAGGTCCCCGGTTCGAAACCGGGCAGAAACAGTTGTTATATTGTGTTGGCTACAATGTTGATAGGTGCCGTTTTGCCATGGAATTGTCCAAGCCCTGAAGATTATTTCATGCAATCTCGTTCCAAGAAAGGGAATTCTCTCAAAACACTAAAGTAATCGGCGTGTGGATGTATCTGTTGGTTCTCAGACCTTGCTTTCAAAAGAGCCCTGCAATCGGTTCACTGCTCACCTAGAACAAGCATTAACATGGAGAATTGTTGGCACCAACAGGAATCTTATTTTAGTGGAGTGTTTCTGGCTTTGAGTGCAGAGGCCCTCGGCTCAATTCCAAGATGATCCTTCTCAAGGTGATGATACAAATGCATTGTCACCTTTACGTTTAATGTCAGAATCATTTATTTCCAGTTGGTGGTGTAAGAATGTTTGCAACAGTATGGCGATTTTTCCTAGCCATGCATGAATGAAAGCATATCACTCGCCTTTAGGTGTTTTTCTAATACATTGATATTTGCATCTTCCTTCCTAGCCTGCATGTTTGACTATCTTACAGGCTGCATGTAATAAGTATCACATCAGGGCCCTTCTTCTACTCAATTCACAACTGTTCTATCACGACATAGATAAGAAAGCTGCATCTGCTTTTGTTGTGTAGTGGTAATCAGGTTTACCTGACGTGTGAAAGCCCCATGCTTTGAAAGTACCAAGTAACAAAGAAACCGATGACTTTTATAAAAAGGTGTCATGTGTGTCTCTTACTTTGCACAAAAAGTGCCAGAGATGACTTCATTTGCAGTCACTTGAAAAGTAGGGATTCTCCAATAAATGGTAAATGGTTGAAACAAATCTGAAGAAATGCATGACATACCTGTGTGTGTGTGTGTACGCATGTATGTATATATAGGGAGAGAGAGAGCGTCAATATAAACAGACTTTATTTCAATCAAGCTGTCTTTTCTATCCTTCAGGAGCAGAATGTTCTGATCATCAGCGCTCCAGAATGTAGTGTTTTCTTGGCAAGCATCACATATTGTGATGTTTTAGCTAAAAGTTCCATATCCTAGAGACTGATATATTCCTCTGTACTTGTACCTTGGGGATTCATCAAAACCTGGCATCATAAGCAGCTTTCTACTGCCACAGACTGGACAGCGAAACAATTTAAAATATCCCAGAAAAAGAAAATAAGCATGCTTAATCAGAGCTTTCTGGACAGGAAGGACATTTGAGCAAGTGAGGAATAAGCACTGCTTTTGTTAATTTGCATAGGCAGAATAGAGACTTCTGGGAAAAGGCCGAAATTACAGTCACAGAAAATGGCTGCATCTATAGAGAACGCTAAGAAGTGTTGGCAGCTTTTCCTCTGACCCTGGCCACTTTTACAAGCAATCCTATGATAGTCAGCAGGACCCACCCTAAAAAGGAAGGGGCATCCACTTGGACCCTTTCCACCTTTTCTAAATCTCGCCTGATCGAGCCCTGATCGAGCCGATAAGCACATGTCATTCTCATTTCAGAAAGGTATTGGTTAGCTTGCTGCTAGCAGCTCAGTTATGTTATGATGTTAGAGGCTATGCAAGGAATGCTTTAGTCCAGCGATATGCAGTTTTTATTGCGCCTTGCATTCAGCAGGAAGATCTTTAGCTTGAATCTGTGGCCTAGGTATTCACCTTGGTATTTTTTTTGGCACAAAGTGAAGGAGTATTTGAGAGAAAATGCACAATGTGTTTCTTATGTTGTTATGAACAACTTGTTACTCTTTCTCATTAAGCTTCAGCCACTGCAGAAATATATAAATAAGGGCTGACTTCCTGTAAGACGTGTCCAAAGCTGGGACGGAATAAAAGGAGACACTTGTAAATGATAGTGCTATCGTTTGAGAAAGGGTAAGTTGAGACTGACTTTCATGCGTATTCACAGACCAAGCATCATAAAGATACCAGCATGATCTTCATTGCGGGCTTAGAGCCGGTATTAGCTTTTGAGAGGTAAGAGGATTTTGAGGGCTCGTTGGTCTAGGGGTATGATTCTCGCTTTGGGTGCGAGAGGTCCCAGGTTCAAATCCCGGACGAGCCCTTTTCTTGGTACTCTTTTCAAGTTGTTTTGAAGTTTGCGTTTCAAAACCAACATCAATTTTTTCTTTGCAGTAGTGGATAATTCTTTGCTAGAGTCTCATGCTTCAGCCCTGCCCAGTCTGAGCTAATACCAAACATCTGGTCTTGCATGGCATGTACGAGCGTTCAGCTAGGGATGTCGGGCAGGTTGCATGAAAGAAATCTAAAGCCAGAGGCCCATGGAATAGCCAGTTCGGAGCAGTTTCATTACAGAAAAATCAACTGTAGGTATCTGTTTCTGTAGTGTAGTGGTTATCAAGTTCGCCTCACACGCGAAAGGTCCCCGGTTCGAAACCGGGCAGAAACAGTTGTTATATTGTGTTGGCTACAATGTTGATAGGTGCCGTTTTGCCATGGAATTGTCCAAGCCCTGAAGATTATTTCATGCAATCTCGTTCCAAGAAAGGGAATTCTCTCAAAACACTAAAGTAATCGGCGTGTGGATGTATCTGTTGGTTCTCAGACCTTGCTTTCAAAAGAGCCCTGCAATCGGTTCACTGCTCACCTAGAACAAGCATTAACATGGAGAATTGTTGGCACCAACAGGAATCTTATTTTAGTGGAGTGTTTCTGGCTTTGAGTGCAGAGGCCCTCGGCTCAATTCCAAGATGATCCTTCTCAGGGTGATGATACAAATGCATTGTCACCTTTACGTTTAATGTCAGAATCATTTATTTCCAGTTGGTGGTGTAAGAATGTTTGCAACAGTATGGCGATTTTTCCTAGCCATGCATGAATGAAAGCATATCACTCGCCTTTAGGTGTTTTTCTAATACATTGATATTTGCATCTTCCTTCCTAGCCTGCATGTTTGACTATCTTACAGGCTGCATGTAATAAGTATCACATCAGGGCCCTTCTTCTACTCAATTCACAACTGTTCTATCACGACATAGATAAGAAAGCTGCATCTGCTTTTGTTGTGTAGTGGTAATCAGGTTTACCTGACGTGTGAAAGCCCCATGCTTTGAAAGTACACAGTAACAAAGAAACCGATGACTTTTATAAAAAGGTGTCATGTGTGTCTCTTACTTTGCACAAAAAGTGCCAGAGATGACTTCATTTGCAGTCACTTGAAAAGTAGGGATTCTCCAATAAATGGTAAATGGTTGAAACAAATCTGAAGAAATGCATGACATACCTGTGTGTGTGTGTGTATGCATGTATGTATATATAGGGAGAGAGAGAGCGTCAATATAAACAGACTTTATTTCAATCAAGCTGTCTTTTCTATCCTTCAGGAGCAGAATGTTCTGATCATCAGCGCTCCAGAATGTAGTGTTTTCTTGGCAAGCATCACATATTGTGATGTGTTAGCTAAAAGTTCCATATCCTAGAGACTGATATATTCCTCTGTACTTGTACCTTGGGGATTCATCAAAACCTGGCATCATAAGCAGCTTTCTACTGCCACAGACTGGACAGCGAAACAATTTAAAATATCCCAGAAAAAGAAAATAAGCATGCTTAATCAGAGCTTTCTGGACAGGAAGGACATTTGAGCAAGTGAGGAATAAGCACTGCTTTTGTTAATTTGCATAGGCAGAATAGAGACTTCTGGGAAAAGGCCGAAATTACAGTCACAGAAAATGGCTGCATCTATAGAGAACGCTAAGAAGTGTTGGCAGCTTTTCCTCTGACCCTGGCCACTTTTACAAGCAATCCTATGATAGTCAGCAGGACCCACCCTAAAAAGGAAGGGGCATCCACTTGGACCCTTTCCACCTTTTCTAAATCTCGCCTGATCGAGCACTGATTGAGCAGATAAGCACATGTAATTCTCATTTCAGAAAGGTATTGGTTAGCTTGCTGCTAGCAGCTCAGTTATGTTATGATGTTAGAGGCTATGCAAGGAATGCTTTAGTCCAGCGATATGCAGTTTTTATTGCGCCTTGCATTCAGCAGGAAGATCTTTAGCTTGAATCTGTGGCCTAGGTATTCACCTTGGTATTTCTTTTGGCACAAAGTGAAGGAGTATTTGAGAGAAAATGCACAATGTGTTTCTTATGCTGTTATGAACAACTTGTTACTCTTTCTCATTAAGCTTCAGCCACTGCAGAAATATATAAATAAGGGCTGACTTCCTGTAAGACGTGTCCAAAGCTGGGACGGAATAAAAGGAGACACTTGTAAATGATAGTGCTATCGTTTGAGAAAGGGTAAGTTGAGACTGACTTTCATGCGTATTCACAGACCAAGCATCATAAAGATACCAGCATGATCTTCATTGCGGGCTTAGAGCCGTTATTAGCTTTTGAGAGGTAAGAGGATTTTGAGGGCTCGTTGGTCTAGGGGTATGATTCTCGCTTTGGGTGCGAGAGGTCCTGGGTTCAAATCCCGGACGAGCCCTTTTCTTGGTACTCTTTTCAAGTTGTTTTGAAGTTTGCGTTTCAAAACCAACATCAATTTTTTCTTTGCAGTAGTGGATAATTCTTTGCTAGAGTCTCATGCTTCAGCCCTGCCCAGTCTGAGCTAATACCAAACATCTGGTCTTGCATGGCATGTACGAGCGTTCAGCTAGGGATGTCGGGCAGGTTGCATGAAAGAAATCTAAAGCCAGAGGCCCATGGAATAGCCAGTTCGGAGCAGTTTCATTACAGAAAAATCAACTGTAGGTATCTGTTTCTGTAGTGTAGTGGTTATCACGTTCGCCTCACACGCGAAAGGTCCCCGGTTCGAAACCGGGCAGAAACAGTTGTTATATTGTGTTGGCTACAATGTTGATAGGTGCCGTTTTGCCATGGAATTGTCCAAGCCCTGAAGATTATTTCATGCAATCTCGTTCCAAGAAAGGGAATTCTCTCAAAACACTAAAGTAATCGGCGTGTGGATGTATCTGTTGGTTCTCAGACCTTGCTTTCAAAAGAGCCCTGCAATCGGTTCACTGCTCACCTAGAACAAGCATTAACATGGAGAATTGTTGGCACCAACAGGAATCTTATTTTAGTGGAGTGTTTCTGGCTTTGAGTGCAGAGGCCCTCGGCTCAATTCCAAGATGATCCTTCTCAAGGTGATGATACAAATGCATTGTCACCTTTACGTTTAATGTCAGAATCATTTATTTCCAGTTGGTGGTGTAAGAATGTTTGCAACAGTATGGCGATTTTTCCTAGCCATGCATGAATGAAAGCATATCACTCGCCTTTAGGTGTTTTTCTAATACATTGATATTTGCATCTTCCTTCCTAGCCTGCATGTTTGACTATCTTACAGGCTGCATGTAATAAGTATCACATCAGGGCCCTTCTTCTACTCAATTCACAACTGTTCTATCACGACATAGATAAGAAAGCTGCATCTGCTTTTGTTGTGTAGTGGTAATCAGGTTTACCTGACGTGTGAAAGCCCCATGCTTTGAAAGTACACAGTAACAAAGAAACCGATGACTTTTATAAAAAGGTGTCATGTGCGTCTCTTACTTTGCACAAAAAGTGCCAGAGATGACTTCATTTGCAGTCACTTGAAAAGTAGGGATTCTCCAATAAATGGTAAATGGTTGAAACAAATCTGAAGAAATGCATGACATACCTGTGTGTGTGTGTGTACGCATGTATGTATATATAGGGAGAGAGAGAGCGTCAATATAAACAGACTTTATTTCAATCAAGCTGTCTTTTCTATCCTTCAGGAGCAGAATGTTCTGATCATCAGCGCTCCAGAATGTAGTGTTTTCTTGGCAAGCATCACATATTGTGATGTGTTAGCTAAAAGTTCCATATCCTAGAGACTGATATATTCCTCTGTACTTGTACCTTGGGGATTCATCAAAACCTGGCATCATAAGCAGCTTTCTACTGCCACAGACTGGACAGCGAAACAATTTAAAATATCCCAGAAAAAGAAAATAAGCATGCTTAATCAGAGCTTTCTGGACAGGAAGGACCTTTGAGCAAGTGAGGAATAAGCACTGCTTTTGTTAATTTGCATAGGCAGAATAGAGACTTCTGGGAAAAGGCCGAAATTACAGTCACAGAAAATGGCTGCATCTATAGAGAACGCTAAGAAGTGTTGGCAGCTTTTCCTCTGACCCTGACCACTTTTACAAGCAATCCTATGATAGTCAGCAGGACCCACCCTAAAAAGGAAGGGGCATCCACTTGGACCCTTTCCACCTTTTCTAAATCTCGCCTGATTGAGCACTGATTGAGCAGATAAGCACATGTCATTCTCATTTCAGAAAGGTATTGGTTAGCTTGCTGCTAGCAGCTCAGTTATGTTATGATGTTAGAGGCTATGCAAGGAATGCTTTAGTCCAGCGATATGCAGTTTTTATTGCGCCTTGCCTTCACCAGGAAGATCTTTAGCTTGAATCTGTGGCCTAGGTATTCACCTTGGTATTTCTTTTGGCACAAAGTGAAGGAGTATTTGAGAGAAAATGCACAATGTGTTTCTTATGTTGTTATGAACAACTTGTTACTCTTTCTCATTAAGCTTCAGCCACTGCAGAAATATATAAATAAGGGCTGACTTCCTGTAAGACGTGTCCAAAGCTGGGACGGAATAAAAGGAGACACTTGTAAATGATAGTGCTATCGTTTGAGAAAGGGTAAGTTGAGACTGACTTTCATGCGTATTCACAGACCAAGCATCATAAAGATACCAGCATGATCTTCATTGCGGGCTTAGAGCCGGTATTAGCTTTTGAGAGGTAAGAGGATTTTGAGGGCTCGTTGGTCTAGGGGTATGATTCTCGCTTTGGGTGCGAGAGGTTCCAGGTTCAAATCCCGGACGAGCCCTTTTCTTGGTACTCTTTTCAAGTTGTTTTGAAGTTTGCGTTTCAAAACCAACATCAATTTTTTCTTTGCAGTAGTGGATAATTCTTTGCTAGAGTCTCATGCTTCAGCCCTGCCCAGTCTGAGCTAATACCAAACATCTGGTCTTGCATGGCATGTACGAGCGTTCAGCTAGGGATGTCGGGCAGGTTGCATGAAAGAAATCTAAAGCCAGAGGCCCATGGAATAGCCAGTTCGGAGCAGTTTCATTACAGAAAAATCAACTGTAGGTATCTGTTTCTGTAGTGTAGTGGTTATCAAGTTCGCCTCACACGCGAAAGGTCCCCGGTTCGAAACCGGGCAGAAACAGTTGTTATATTGTGTTGGCTACAATGTTGATAGGTGCCGTTTTGCCATGGAATTGTCCAAGCCCTGAAGATTATTTCATGCAATCTCGTTCCAAGAAAGGGAATTCTCTCAAAACACTAAAGTAATCGGCGTGTGGATGTATCTGTTGGTTCTCAAACCTTGCTTTCAAAAGAGCCCTGCAATCGGTTCACTGCTCACCTAGAACAAGCATTAACATGGAGAATTGTTGGCACCAACAGGAATCTTATTTTAGTGGAGTGTTTCTGGCTTTGAGTGCAGAGGCCCTCGGCTCAATTCCAAGATGATCCTTCTCAGGGTGATGATACAAATGCATTGTCACCTTTACGTTTAATGTCAGAATCATTTATTTCCAGTTGGTGGTGTAAGAATGTTTGCAACAGTATGGCGATTTTTCCTAGCCATGCATGAATGAAAGCATATCACTCGCCTTTAGGTGTTTTTCTAATACATTGATATTTGCATCTTCCTTCCTAGCCTGCATGTTTGACTATCTTACAGGCTGCATGTAATAAGTATCACATCAGGGCCCTTCTTCTACTCAATTCACAACTGTTCTATCACGACATAGATAAGAAAGCTGCATCTGCTTTTGTTGTGTAGTGGTAATCAGGTTTACCTGACGTGTGAAAGCCCCATGCTTTGAAAGTACACAGTAACAAAGAAACCGATGACTTTTATAAAAAGGTGTCATGTGTGTCTCTTACTTTGCACAAAAAGTGCCAGAGATGACTTCATTTGCAGTCACTTGAAAAGTAGGGATTCTCCAATAAATGGTAAATGGTTGAAACAAATCTGAAGAAATGCATGACATACCTGTGTGTGTGTGTGTACGCATGTATGTATATATAGGGAGAGAGAGAGCGTCAATATAAACAGACTTTATTTCAATCAAGCTGTCTTTTCTATCCTTCAGGAGCAGAATGTTCTGATCATCAGCGCTCCAGAATGTAGTGTTTTCTTGGCAAGCATCACATATTGTGATGTGTTAGCTAAAAGTTCCATATCCTAGAGACTGATATATTCCTCTGTACTTGTACCTTGGGGATTCATCAAAACCTGGCATCATAAGCAGCTTTCTACTGCCACAGACTGGACAGCGAAACAATTTAAAATATCCCAGAAAAAGAAAATAAGCATGCTTAATCAGAGCTTTCTGGACAGGAAGGACCTTTGAGCAAGTGAGGAATAAGCACTGCTTTTGTTAATTTGCATAGGCAGAATAGAGACTTCTGGGAAAAGGCCGAAATTACAGTCACAGAAAATGGCTGCATCTATAGAGAACGCTAAGAAGTGTTGGCAGCTTTTCCTCTGACCCTGACCACTTTTACAAGCAATCCTATGATAGTCAGCAGGACCCACCCTAAAAAGGAAGGGGCATCCACTTGGACCCTTTCCACCTTTTCTAAATCTCGCCTGATTGAGCACTGATTGAGCAGATAAGCACATGTCATTCTCATTTCAGAAAGGTATTGGTTAGCTTGCTGCTAGCAGCTCAGTTATGTTATGATGTTAGAGGCTATGCAAGGAATGCTTTAGTCCAGCGATATGCAGTTTTTATTGCGCCTTGCCTTCACCAGGAAGATCTTTAGCTTGAATCTGTGGCCTAGGTATTCACCTTGGTATTTCTTTTGGCACAAAGTGAAGGAGTATTTGAGAGAAAATGCACAATGTGTTTCTTATGTTGTTATGAACAACTTGTTACTCTTTCTCATTAAGCTTCAGCCACTGCAGAAATATATAAATAAGGGCTGACTTCCTGTAAGACGTGTCCAAAGCTGGGACGGAATAAAAGGAGACACTTGTAAATGATAGTGCTATCGTTTGAGAAAGGGTAAGTTGAGACTGACTTTCATGCGTATTCACAGACCAAGCATCATAAAGATACCAGCATGATCTTCATTGCGGGCTTAGAGCCGGTATTAGCTTTTGAGAGGTAAGAGGATTTTGAGGGCTCGTTGGTCTAGGGGTATGATTCTCGCTTTGGGTGCGAGAGGTCCCGGGTTCAAATCCCGGACGAGCCCTTTTCTTGGTACTCTTTTCAAGTTGGTTTGAAGTTTGCGTTTCAAAACCAACATCAATTTTTTCTTTGCAGTAGTGGATAATTCTTTGCTAGAGTCTCATGCTTCAGCCCTGCCCAGTCTGAGCTAATACCAAACATCTGGTCTTGCATGGCATGTACGAGCGTTCAGCTAGGGATGTCGGGCAGGTTGCATGAAAGAAATCTAAAGCCAGAGGCCCATGGAATAGCCAGTTCGGAGCAGTTTCATTACAGAAAAATCAACTGTAGGTATCTGTTTCTGTAGTGTAGTGGTTATCAAGTTCGCCTCACACGCGAAAGGTCCCCGGTTCGAAACCGGGCTGAAACAGTTGTTATATTGTGTTGGCTACAATGTTGATAGGTGCCGTTTTGCCATGGAATTGTCCAAGCCCTGAAGATTATTTCATACAATCTCGTTCCAAGAAAGGGAATTCTCTCAAAACACTAAAGTAATCGGCGTGTGGATGTATCTGTTGGTTCTCAGACCTTGCTTTCAAAAGAGCCCTGCAATCGGTTCACTGCTCACCTAGAACAAGCATTAACATGGAGAATTGTTGGCACCAACAGGAATCTTATTTTAGTGGAGTGTTTCTGGCTTTGAGTGCAGAGGCCCTCGGCTCAATTCCAAGATGATCCTTCTCAAGGTGATGATACAAATGCATTCTCACCTTTACGTTTAATGTCAGAATCATTTATTTCCAGTTGGTGGTGTAAGAATGTTTGCAACAGTATGGCGATTTTTCCTAGCCATGCATGAATGAAAGCATATCACTCGCCTTTAGGTGTTTTTCTAATACATTGATATTTGCATCTTCCTTCCTAGCCTGCATGTTTGACTATCTTACAGGCTGCATGTAATAAGTATCACATCAGGGCCCTTCTTCTACTCAATTCACAACTGTTCTATCACGACATAGATAAGAAAGCTGCATCTGCTTTTGTTGTGTAGTGGTAATCAGGTTTACCTGACGTGTGAAAGCCCCATGCTTTGAAAGTACACAGTAACAAAGAAACCGATGACTTTTATAATAAGGTGTCATGTGTGTCTCTTACTTTGCACAAAAAGTGCCAGAGATGACTTCATTTGTAGTCACTTGAAAAGTAGGGATTCTCCAATAAATGGTAAATGGTTGAAACAAATCTGAAGAAATGCATGACATACCTGTGTGTGTGTGTGTATGCATGTATGTATATATAGGGAGAGAGAGAGCGTCAATATAAACAGACTTTATTTCAATCAAGCTGTCTTTTCTATCCTTCAGGAGCAGAATGTTCTGATCATCAGCGCTCCAGAATGTAGTGTTTTCTTGGCAAGCATCACATATTGTGATGTGTTAGCTAAAAGTTCCATATCCTAGAGACTGATATATTCCTCTGTACTTGTACCTTGGGGATTCATCAAAACCTGGCATCATAAGCAGCTTTCTACTGCCACAGACTGGACAGCGAAACAATTTAAAATATCCCAGAAAAAGAAAATAAGCATGCTTAATCAGAGCTTTCTGGACAGGAAGGACCTTTGAGCAAGTGAGGAATAAGCACTGCTTTTGTTAATTTGCATAGGCAGAATAGAGACTTCTGGGAAAAGGCCGAAATTACAGTCACAGAAAATGGCTGCATCTATAGAGAACGCTAAGAAGTGTTGGCAGCTTTTCCTCTGACCCTGGCCACTTTTACAAGCAATCCTATGATAGTCAGCAGGACCCACCCTAAAAAGGAAGGGGCATCCACTTGGACCCTTTCCACCTTTTCTAAATCTCGCCTGATCGAGCCCTGATCGAGCCGATAAGCACATGTCATTCTCATTTCAGAAAGGTATTGGTTAGCTTGCTGCTAGCAGCTCAGTTATGTTATGATGTTAGAGGCTATGCAAGGAATGCTTTAGTCCAGCGATATGCAGTTTTTATTGCGCCTTGCATTCAGCAGGAAGATCTTTAGCTTGAATCTGTGGCCTAGGTATTCACCTTGGTATTTTTTTTGGCACAAAGTGAAGGAGTATTTGAGAGAAAATGCACAATGTGTTTCTTATGTTGTTATGAACAACTTGTTACTCTTTCTCATTAAGCTTCAGCCACTGCAGAAATATATAAATAAGGGCTGACTTCCTGTAAGACGTGTCCAAAGCTGGGACGGAATAAAAGGAGACACTTGTAAATGATAGTGCTATCGTTTGAGAAAGGGTAAGTTGAGACTGACTTTCATGCGTATTCACAGACCAAGCATCATAAAGATACCAGCATGATCTTCATTGCGGGCTTAGAGCCGGTATTAGCTTTTGAGAGGTAAGAGGATTTTGAGGGCTCGTTGGTCTAGGGGTATGATTCTCGCTTTGGGTGCGAGAGGTCCCAGGTTCAAATCCCGGACGAGCCCTTTTCTTGGTACTCTTTTCAAGTTGTTTTGAAGTTTGCGTTTCAAAACCAACATCAATTTTTTCTTTGCAGTAGTGGATAATTCTTTGCTAGAGTCTCATGCTTCAGCCCTGCCCAGTCTGAGCTAATACCAAACATCTGGTCTTGCATGGCATGTACGAGCGTTCAGCTAGGGATGTCGGGCAGGTTGCATGAAAGAAATCTAAAGCCAGAGGCCCATGGAATAGCCAGTTCGGAGCAGTTTCATTACAGAAAAATCAACTGTAGGTATCTGTTTCTGTAGTGTAGTGGTTATCACGTTCGCCTCACACGCGAAAGGTCCCCGGTTCGAAACCGGGCAGAAACAGTTGTTATATTGTGTTGGCTACAATGTTGATAGGTGCAGTTTTGCCATGGAATTGTCCAAGCCCTGAAGATTATTTCATGCAATCTCGTTCCAAGAAAGGGAATTCTCTCAAAACACTAAAGTAATCGGCGTGTGGATGTATCTGTTGGTTCTCAGACCTTGCTTTCAAAAGAGCCCTGCAATCGGTTCACTGCTCACCTAGAACAAGCATTAACATGGAGAATTGTTGGCACCAACAGGAATCTTATTTTAGTGGAGTGTTTCTGGCTTTGAGTGCAGAGGCCCTCGGCTCAATTCCAAGATGATCCTTCTCAGGGTGATGATACAAATGCATTGTCACCTTTACGTTTAATGTCAGAATCATTTATTTCCAGTTGGTGGTGTAAGAATGTTTGCAACAGTATGGCGATTTTTCCTAGCCATGCATGAATGAAAGCATATCACTCGCCTTTAGGTGTTTTTCTAATACATTGATATTTGCATCTTCCTTCCTAGCCTGCATGTTTGACTATCTTACAGGCTGCATGTAATAAGTATCACATCAGGGCCCTTCTTCTACTCAATTCACAACTGTTCTATCACGACATAGATAAGAAAGCTGCATCTGCTTTTGTTGTGTAGTGGTAATCAGGTTTACCTGACGTGTGAAAGCCC
Source organism: Triturus cristatus (assembly GCF_964204655.1). NCBI lineage: Eukaryota > Metazoa > Chordata > Amphibia > Caudata > Salamandridae > Triturus > Triturus cristatus. The sequence continues at coordinate 737,455,389 of NC_140591.1, read as the reverse complement.
CATGCTTTGAAAGTACACAGTAACAAAGAAACCGATGACTTTTATAAAAAGGTGTCATGTGTGTCTCTTACTTTGCACAAAAAGTGCCAGAGATGACTTCATTTGCAGTCACTTGAAAAGTAGGGATTCTCCAATAAATGGTAAATAGTTGAAACAAATCTGAAGAAATGCATGACATACCTGTGTGTGTGTGTGTATGCATGTATGTATATATAGGGAGAGAGAGAGCGTCAATATAAACAGACTTTATTTCAATCAAGCTGTCTTTTCTATCCTTCAGGAGCAGAATGTTCTGATCATCAGCGCTCCAGAATGTAGTGTTTTCTTGGCAAGCATCACATATTGTGATGTGTTAGCTAAAAGTTCCATATCCTAGAGACTGATATATTCCTCTGTACTTGTACCTTGGGGATTCATCAAAACCTGGCATCATAAGCAGCTTTCTACTGCCACAGACTGGACAGCGAAACAATTTAAAATATCCCAGAAAAAGAAAATAAGCATGCTTAATCAGAGCTTTCTGGACAGGAAGGACATTTGAGCAAGTGAGGAATAAGCACTGCTTTTGTTAATTTGCATAGGCAGAATAGAGACTTCTGGGAAAAGGCCGAAATTACAGTCACAGAAAATGGCTGCATCTATAGAGAACGCTAAGAAGTGTTGGCAGCTTTTCCTCTGACCCTGGCCACTTTTACAAGCAATCCTATGATAGTCAGCAGGACCCACCCTAAAAAGGAAGGGGCATCCACTTGGACCCTTTCCACCTTTTCTAAATCTCGCCTGATCGAGCCCTGATCGAGCCGATAAGCACATGTCATTCTCATTTCAGAAAGGTATTGGTTAGCTTGCTGCTAGCAGCTCAGTTATGTTATGATGTTAGAGGCTATGCAAGGAATGCTTTAGTCCAGCGATATGCAGTTTTTATTGCGCCTTGCATTCAGCAGGAAGATCTTTAGCTTGAATCTGTGGCCTAGGTATTCACCTTGGTATTTTTTTTGGCACAAAGTGAAGGAGTATTTGAGAGAAAATGCACAATGTGTTTCTTATGTTGTTATGAACAACTTGTTACTCTTTCTCATTAAGCTTCAGCCACTGCAGAAATATATAAATAAGGGCTGACTTCCTGTAAGACGTGTCCAAAGCTGGGACGGAATAAAAGGAGACACTTGTAAATGATAGTGCTATCGTTTGAGAAAGGGTAAGTTGAGACTGACTTTCATGCGTATTCACAGACCAAGCATCATAAAGATACCAGCATGATCTTCATTGCGGGCTTAGAGCCGGTATTAGCTTTTGAGAGGTAAGAGGATTTTGAGGGCTCGTTGGTCTAGGGGTATGATTCTCGCTTTGGGTGCGAGAGGTCCCAGGTTCAAATCCCGGACGAGCCCTTTTCTTGGTACTCTTTTCAAGTTGTTTTGAAGTTTGCGTTTCAAAACCAACATCAATTTTTTCTTTGCAGTAGTGGATAATTCTTTGCTAGAGTCTCATGCTTCAGCCCTGCCCAGTCTGAGCTAATACCAAACATCTGGTCTTGCATGGCATGTACGAGCGTTCAGCTAGGGATGTCGGGCAGGTTGCATGAAAGAAATCTAAAGCCAGAGGCCCATGGAATAGCCAGTTCGGAGCAGTTTCATTACAGAAAAATCAACTGTAGGTATCTGTTTCTGTAGTGTAGTGGTTATCACGTTCGCCTCACACGCGAAAGGTCCCCGGTTCGAAACCGGGCAGAAACAGTTGTTATATTGTGTTGGCTACAATGTTGATAGGTGCCGTTTTGCCATGGAATTGTCCAAGCCCTGAAGATTATTTCATGCAATCTCGTTCCAAGAAAGGGAATTCTCTCAAAACACTAAAGTAATCGGCGTGTGGATGTATCTGTTGGTTCTCAGACCTTGCTTTCAAAAGAGCCCTGCAATCGGTTCACTGCTCACCTAGAACAAGCATTAACATGGAGAATTGTTGGCACCAACAGGAATCTTATTTTAGTGGAGTGTTTCTGGCTTTGAGTGCAGAGGCCCTCGGCTCAATTCCAAGATGATCCTTCTCAGGGTGATGATACAAATGCATTGTCACCTTTACGTTTAATGTCAGAATCATTTATTTCCAGTTGGTGGTGTAAGAATGTTTGCAACAGTATGGCGATTTTTCCTAGCCATGCATGAATGAAAGCATATCACACGCCTTTAGGTGTTTTTCTAATACATTGATATTTGCATCTTCCTTCCTAGCCTGCATGTTTGACTATCTTACAGGCTGCATGTAATAAGTATCACATCAGGGCCCTTCTTCTACTCAATTCACAACTGTTCTATCACGACATAGATAAGAAAGCTGCATCTGCTTTTGTTGTGTAGTGGTAATCAGGTTTACCTGACGTGTGAAAGCCCCATGCTTTGAAAGTACACAGTAACAAAGAAACCGATGACTTTTATAAAAAGGTGTCATGTGTGTCTCTTACTTTGCACAAAAAGTGCCAGAGATGACTTCATTTGCAGTCACTTGAAAAGTAGGGATTCTCCAATAAATGGTAAATGGTTGAAACAAATCTGAAGAAATGCATGACATACCTGTGTGTGTGTGTGTATGCATGTATGTATATATAGGGAGAGAGAGAGCGTCAATATAAACAGACTTTATTTCAATCAAGCTGTCTTTTCTATCCTTCAGGAGCAGAATGTTCTGATCATCAGCGCTCCAGAATGTAGTGTTTTCTTGGCAAGCATCACATATTGTGATGTGTTAGCTAAAAGTTCCATATCCTAGAGACTGATATATTCCTCTGTACTTGTACCTTGGGGATTCATCAAAACCTGGCATCATAAGCAGCTTTCTACTGCCACAGACTGGACAGCGAAACAATTTAAAATATCCCAGAAAAAGAAAATAAGCATGCTTAATCAGAGCTTTCTGGACAGGAAGGACATTTGAGCAAGTGAGGAATAAGCACTGCTTTTGTTAATTTGCATAGGCAGAATAGAGACTTCTGGGAAAAGGCCGAAATTACAGTCACAGAAAATGGCTGCATCTATAGAGAATGCTAAGAAGTGTTGGCAGCTTTTCCTCTGACCCTGGCCACTTTTACAAGCAATCCTATGATAGTCAGCAGGACCCACCCTAAAAAGGAAGGGGCATCCACTTGGACCCTTTCCACCTTTTCTAAATCTCGCCTGATCGAGCCTGATTGAGCAGATAAGCACATGTCATTCTCATTTCAGAAAGGTATTGGTTAGCTTGCTGCTAGCAGCTCAGTTATGTTATGATGTTAGAGGCTATGCAAGGAATGCTTTAGTCCAGCGATATGCAGTTTTTATTGCGCCTTGCATTCAGCAGGAAGATCTTTAGCTTGAATCTGTGGCCTAGGTATTCACCTTGGTATTTCTTTTGGCACAAAGTGAAGGAGTATTTGAGAGAAAATGCACAATGTGTTTCTTATGTTGTTATGAACAACTTGTTACTCTTTCTCATTAAGCTTCAGCCACTGAAGAAATATATAAATAAGGGCTGACTTCCTGTAAGACGTGTCCAAAGCTGGGACGGAATAAAAGGAGACACTTGTAAATGATAGTGCTATCGTTTGAGAAAGGGTAAGTTGAGACTGACTTTCATGCGTATTCACAGACCAAGCATCATAAAGATACCAGCATGATCTTCATTGCGGGCTTAGAGCCGGTATTAGCTTTTGAGAGGTAAGAGGATTTTGAGGGCTCGTTGGTCTAGGGGTATGATTCTCGCTTTGGGTGCGAGAGGTTCCAGGTTCAAATCCCGGACGAGCCCTTTTCTTGGTACTCTTTTCAAGTTGTTTTGAAGTTTGCGTTTCAAAACCAACATCAATTTTTTCTTTGCAGTAGTGGATAATTCTTTGCTAGAGTCTCATGCTTCAGCCCTGCCCAGTCTGAGCTAATACCAAACATCTGGTCTTGCATGGCATGTACGAGCGTTCAGCTAGGGATGTCGGGCAGGTTGCATGAAAGAAATCTAAAGCCAGAGGCCCATGGAATAGCCAGTTCGGAGCAGTTTCATTACAGAAAAATCAACTGTAGGTATCTGTTTCTGTAGTGTAGTGGTTATCAAGTTCGCCTCACACGCGAAAGGTCCCCGGTTCGAAACCGGGCAGAAACAGTTGTTATATTGTGTTGGCTACAATGTTGATAGGTGCCGTTTTGCCATGGAATTGTCCAAGCCCTGAAGATTATTTCATGCAATCTCGTTCCAAGAAAGGGAATTCTCTCAAAACACTAAAGTAATCGGCGTGTGGATGTATCTGTTGGTTCTCAGACCTTGCTTTCAAAAGAGCCCTGCAATCGGTTCACTGCTCACCTAGAACAAGCATTAACATGGAGAATTGTTGGCACCAACAGGAATCTTATTTTAGTGGAGTGTTTCTGGCTTTGAGTGCAGAGGCCCTCGGCTCAATTCCAAGATGATCCTTCTCAGGGTGATGATACAAATGCATTGTCACCTTTACGTTTAATGTCAGAATCATTTATTTCCAGTTGGTGGTGTAAGAATGTTTGCAACAGTATGGCGATTTTTCCTAGCCATGCATGAATGAAAGCATATCACTCGCCTTTAGGTGTTTTTCTAATACATTGATATTTGCATCTTCCTTCCTAGCCTGCATGTCTGACTATCTTACAGGCTGCATGTAATAAGTATCACATCAGGGCCCTTCTTCTACTCAATTCACAACTGTTCTATCACGACATAGATAAGAAAGCTGCATCTGCTTTTGTTGTGTAGTGGTAATCAGGTTTACCTGACGTGTGAAAGCCCCATGCTTTGAAAGTACACAGTAACAAAGAAACCGATGACTTTTATAAAAAGGTGTCATGTGTGTCTCTTACTTTGCACAAAAAGTGCCAGAGATGACTTCATTTGCAGTCACTTGAAAAGTAGGGATTCTCCAATAAATGGTAAATGGTTGAAACAAATCTGAAGAAATGCATGACATACCTGTGTGTGTGTGTGTATGCATGTATGTATATATAGGGAGAGAGAGAGCGTCAATATAAACAGACTTTATTTCAATCAAGCTGTCTTTTCTATCCTTCAGGAGCAGAATGTTCTGATCATCAGCGCTCCAGAATGTAGTGTTTTCTTGGCAAGCATCACATATTGTGATGTGTTAGCTAAAAGTTCCATATCCTAGAGACTGATATATTCCTCTGTACTTGTACCTTGGGGATTCATCAAAACCTGGCATCATAAGCAGCTTTCTACTGCCACAGACTGGACAGCGAAACAATTTAAAATATCCCAGAAAAAGAAAATAAGCATGCTTAATCAGAGCTTTCTGGACAGGAAGGACATTTGAGCAAGTGAGGAATAAGCACTGCTTTTGTTAATTTGCATAGGCAGAATAGAGACTTCTGGGAAAAGGCCGAAATTACAGTCACAGAAAATGGCTGCATCTATAGAGAACGCTAAGAAGTGTTGGCAGCTTTTCCTCTGACCCTGGCCACTTTTACAAGCAATCCTATGATAGTCAGCAGGACCCACCCTAAAAAGGAAGGGGCATCCACTTGGACCCTTTCCACCTTTTCTAAATCTCGCCTGATCGAGCACTGATTGAGCAGATAAGCACATGTAATTCTCATTTCAGAAAGGTATTGGTTAGCTTGCTGCTAGCAGCTCAGTTATGTTATGATGTTAGAGGCTATGCAAGGAATGCTTTAGTCCAGCGATATGCAGTTTTTATTGCGCCTTGCATTCAGCAGGAAGATCTTTAGCTTGAATCTGTGGCCTAGGTATTCACCGTGGTATTTCTTTTGGCACAAAGTGAAGGAGTATTTGAGAGAAAATGCACAATGTGTTTCTTATGCTGTTATGAACAACTTGTTACTCTTTCTCATTAAGCTTCAGCCACTGCAGAAATATATAAATAAGGGCTGACTTCCTGTAAGACGTGTCCAAAGCTGGGACGGAATAAAAGGAGACACTTGTAAATGATAGTGCTATCGTTTGAGAAAGGGTAAGTTGAGACTGACTTTCATGCGTATTCACAGACCAAGCATCATAAAGATACCAGCATGATCTTCATTGCGGGCTTAGAGCCGTTATTAGCTTTTGAGAGGTAAGAGGATTTTGAGGGCTCGTTGGTCTAGGGGTATGATTCTCGCTTTGGGTGCGAGAGGTCCTGGGTTCAAATCCCGGACGAGCCCTTTTCTTGGTACTCTTTTCAAGTTGTTTTGAAGTTTGCGTTTCAAAACCAACATCAATTTTTTCTTTGCAGTAGTGGATAATTCTTTGCTAGAGTCTCATGCTTCAGCCCTGCCCAGTCTGAGCTAATACCAAACATCTGGTCTTGCATGGCATGTACGAGCGTTCAGCTAGGGATGTCGGGCAGGTTGCATGAAAGAAATCTAAAGCCAGAGGCCCATGGAATAGCCAGTTCGGAGCAGTTTCATTACAGAAAAATCAACTGTAGGTATCTGTTTCTGTAGTGTAGTGGTTATCACGTTCGCCTCACACGCGAAAGGTCCCCGGTTCGAAACCGGGCAGAAACAGTTGTTATATTGTGTTGGCTACAATGTTGATAGGTGCCGTTTTGCCATGGAATTGTCCAAGCCCTGAAGATTATTTCATGCAATCTCGTTCCAAGAAAGGGAATTCTCTCAAAACACTAAAGTAATCGGCGTGTGGATGTATCTGTTGGTTCTCAGACCTTGCTTTCAAAAGAGCCCTGCAATCGGTTCACTGCTCACCTAGAACAAGCATTAAGATGGAGAATTGTTGGCACCAACGGGAATCTTATTTTAGTGGAGTGTTTCTGGCTTTGAGTGCAGAGGCCCTCGGCTCAATTCCAAGATGATCCTTCTCAAGGTGATGATACAAATGCATTGTCACCTTTACGTTTAATGTCAGAATCATTTATTTCCAGTTGGTGGTGTAAGAATGTTTGCAACAGTATGGCGATTTTTCCTAGCCATGCATGAATGAAAGCATATCACTCGCCTTTAGGTGTTTTTCTAATACATTGATATTTGCATCTTCCTTCCTAGCCTGCATGTTTGACTATCTTACAGGCTGCATGTAATAAGTATCACATCAGGGCCCTTCTTCTACTCAATTCACAACTGTTCTATCACGACATAGATAAGAAAGCTGCATCTGCTTTTGTTGTGTAGTGGTAATCAGGTTTACCTGACGTGTGAAAGCCCCATGCTTTGAAAGTACACAGTAACAAAGAAACCGATGACTTTTATAAAAAGGTGTCATGTGCGTCTCTTACTTTGCACAAAAAGTGCCAGAGATGACTTCATTTGCAGTCACTTGAAAAGTAGGGATTCTCCAATAAATGGTAAATGGTTGAAACAAATCTGAAGAAATGCATGACATACCTGTGTGTGTGTGTGTACGCATGTATGTATATATAGGGAGAGAGAGAGCGTCAATATAAACAGACTTTATTTCAATCAAGCTGTCTTTTCTATCCTTCAGGAGCAGAATGTTCTGATCATCAGCGCTCCAGAATGTAGTGTTTTCTTGGCAAGCATCACATATTGTGATGTGTTAGCTAAAAGTTCCATATCCTAGAGACTGATATATTCCTCTGTACTTGTACCTTGGGGATTCATCAAAACCTGGCATCATAAGCAGCTTTCTACTGCCACAGACTGGACAGCGAAACAATTTAAAATATCCCAGAAAAAGAAAATAAGCATGCTTAATCAGAGCTTTCTGGACAGGAAGGACCTTTGAGCAAGTGAGGAATAAGCACTGCTTTTGTTAATTTGCATAGGCAGAATAGAGACTTCTGGGAAAAGGCCGAAATTACAGTCACAGAAAATGGCTGCATCTATAGAGAACGCTAAGAAGTGTTGGCAGCTTTTCCTCTGACCCTGACCACTTTTACAAGCAATCCTATGATAGTCAGCAGGACCCACCCTAAAAAGGAAGGGGCATCCACTTGGACCCTTTCCACCTTTTCTAAATCTCGCCTGATTGAGCACTGATTGAGCAGATAAGCACATGTCATTCTCATTTCAGAAAGGTATTGGTTAGCTTGCTGCTAGCAGCTCAGTTATGTTATGATGTTAGAGGCTATGCAAGGAATGCTTTAGTCCAGCGATATGCAGTTTTTATTGCGCCTTGCCTTCACCAGGAAGATCTTTAGCTTGAATCTGTGGCCTAGGTATTCACCTTGGTATTTCTTTTGGCACAAAGTGAAGGAGTATTTGAGAGAAAATGCACAATGTGTTTCTTATGTTGTTATGAACAACTTGTTACTCTTTCTCATTAAGCTTCAGCCACTGCAGAAATATATAAATAAGGGCTGACTTCCTGTAAGACGTGTCCAAAGCTGGGACGGAATAAAAGGAGACACTTGTAAATGATAGTGCTATCGTTTGAGAAAGGGTAAGTTGAGACTGACTTTCATGCGTATTCACAGACCAAGCATCATAAAGATACCAGCATGATCTTCATTGCGGGCTTAGAGCCGGTATTAGCTTTTGAGAGGTAAGAGGATTTTGAGGGCTCGTTGGTCTAGGGGTATGATTCTCGCTTTGGGTGCGAGAGGTCCCGGGTTCAAATCCCGGACGAGCCCTTTTCTTGGTACTCTTTTCAAGTTGGTTTGAAGTTTGCGTTTCAAAACCAACATCAATTTTTTCTTTGCAGTAGTGGATAATTCTTTGCTAGAGTCTCATGCTTCAGCCCTGCCCAGTCTGAGCTAATACCAAACATCTGGTCTTGCATGGCATGTACGAGCGTTCAGCTAGGGATGTCGGGCAGGTTGCATGAAAGAAATCTAAAGCCAGAGGCCCATGGAATAGCCAGTTCGGAGCAGTTTCATTACAGAAAAATCAACTGTAGGTATCTGTTTCTGTAGTGTAGTGGTTATCAAGTTCGCCTCACACGCGAAAGGTCCCCGGTTCGAAACCGGGCAGAAACAGTTGTTATATTGTGTTGGCTACAATGTTGATAGGTGCCGTTTTGCCATGGAATTGTCCAAGCCCTGAAGATTATTTCATACAATCTCGTTCCAAGAAAGGGAATTCTCTCAAAACACTAAAGTAATCGGCGTGTGGATGTATCTGTTGGTTCTCAGACCTTGCTTTCAAAAGAGCCCTGCAATCGGTTCACTGCTCACCTAGAACAAGCATTAACATGGAGAATTGTTGGCACCAACAGGAATCTTATTTTAGTGGAGTGTTTCTGGCTTTGAGTGCAGAGGCCCTCGGCTCAATTCCAAGATGATCCTTCTCAAGGTGATGATACAAATGCATTCTCACCTTTACGTTTAATGTCAGAATCATTTATTTCCAGTTGGTGGTGTAAGAATGTTTGCAACAGTATGGCGATTTTTCCTAGCCATGCATGAATGAAAGCATATCACTCGCCTTTAGGTGTTTTTCTAATACATTGATATTTGCATCTTCCTTCCTAGCCTGCATGTTTGACTATCTTACAGGCTGCATGTAATAAGTATCACATCAGGGCCCTTCTTCTATTCAATTCACAACTGTTCTATCACGACATAGATAAGAAAGCTGCATCTGCTTTTGTTGTGTAGTGGTAATCAGGTTTACCTGACGTGTGAAAGCCCCATGCTTTGAAAGTACACAGTAACAAAGAAACCGATGACTTTTATAATAAGGTGTCATGTGTGTCTCTTACTTTGCACAAAAAGTGCCAGAGATGACTTCATTTGCAGTCACTTGAAAAGTAGGGATTCTCCAATAAATGGTAAATGGTTGAAACAAATCTGAAGAAATGCATGACATACCTGTGTGTGTGTGTGTATGCATGTATGTATATATAGGGAGAGAGAGAGCGTCAATATAAACAGACTTTATTTCAATCAAGCTGTCTTTTCTATCCTTCAGGAGCAGAATGTTCTGATCATCAGCGCTCCAGAATGTAGTGTTTTCTTGGCAAGCATCACATATTGTGATGTGTTAGCTAAAAGTTCCATATCCTAGAGACTGATATATTCCTCTGTACTTGTACCTTGGGGATTCATCAAAACCTGGCATCATAAGCAGCTTTCTACTGCCACAGACTGGACAGCGAAACAATTTAAAATATCCCAGAAAAAGAAAATAAGCATGCTTAATCAGAGCTTTCTGGACAGGAAGGACCTTTGAGCAAGTGAGGAATAAGCACTGCTTTTGTTAATTTGCATAGGCAGAATAGAGACTTCTGGGAAAAGGCCGAAATTACAGTCACAGAAAAAGGCTGCATCTATAGAGAACGCTAAGAAGTGTTGGCAGCTTTTCCTCTGACCCTGGCCACTTTTACAAGCAATCCTATGATAGTCAGCAGGACCCACCCTAAAAAGGAAGGGGCATCCACTTGGACCCTTTCCACCTTTTCTAAATCTCGCCTGATCGAGCCTAATTGAGCACTGATTGAGCAGATAAGCACATGTCATTCTCATTTCAGAAAGGTATTGGTTAGCCTGCTGCTAGCAGCTCAGTTATGTTATGATGTTAGAGGCTATGCAAGGAATGCTTTAGTCCAGCGATATGCAGTTTTTATTGCGCCTTGCATTCAGCAGGAAGATCTTTAGCTTGAATCTGTGGCCTAGGTATTCACCTTGGTATTTCTTTTGGCACAAAGTGAAGGAGTATTTAAGAGAAAATGCACAATGTGTTTCTTATGTTGTTATGAACAACTTGTTACTCTTTCTCATTAAGCTTCAGCCACTGAAGAAATATATAAATAAGGGCTGACTTCCTGTAAGACGTGTCCAAAGCTGGGACGGAATAAAAGGAGACACTTGTAAATGATAGTGCTATCGTTTGAGAAAGGGTAAGTTGAGACTGACTTTCATGCGTATTCACAGACCAAGCATCATAAAGATACCAGCATGATCTTCATTGCGGGCTTAGAGCCGGTATTAGCTTTTGAGAGGTAAGAGGATTTTGAGGGCTCGTTGGTCTAGGGGTATGATTCTCGCTTTGGGTGCGAGAGGTCCCGGGTTCAAATCCCGGACGAGCCCTTTTCTTGGTACTCTTTTCAAGTTGTTTTGAAGTTTGCGTTTCAAAACCAACATCAATTTTTTCTTTGCAGTAGTGGATAATTCTTTGCTAGAGTCTCATGCTTCAGCCCTGCCCAGTCTGAGCTAATACCAAACATCTGGTCTTGCATGGCATGTACGAGCGTTCAGCTAGGGATGTCGGGCAGGTTGCATGAAAGAAATCTAAAGCCAGAGGCCCATGGAATAGCCAGTTCAGAGCAGTTTCATTACAGAAAAATCAACTGTAGGTATCTGTTTCTGTAGTGTAGTGGTTATCACGTTTGCCTCACACGCGAAAGGTCCCCGGTTCGAAACCGGGCAGAAACAGTTGTTATATTGTGTTGGCTACAATGTTGATAGGTGCCGTTTTGCCATGGAATTGACCAAGCCCTGAAGATTATTTCATGCAATCTCGTTCCAAGAAAGGGAATTCTCTCAAAACACTAAAGTAATCGGCGTGTGGATGTATCTGTTGGTTCTCAGACCTTGCTTTCAAAAGAGCCCTGCAATCGGTTCACTGCTCACCTAGAACAAGCATTAACATGGAGAATTGTTGGCACCAACAGGAATCTTATTTTAGTGGAGTGTTTCTGGCTTTGAGTGCAGAGGCCCTCGGCTCAATTCCAAGATGATCCTTCTCAAGGTGATGATACAAATGCATTGTCACCTTTACGTTTAATGTCAGAATCATTTATTTCCAGTTGGTGGTGTAAGAATGTTTGCAACAGTATGGCGATTTTTCCTAGCCATGCATGAATGAAAGCATATCACTCGCCTTTAGGTGTTTTTCTAATACATTGATATTTGCATCTTCCTTCCTAGCCTGCATGTTTGACTATCTTACAGGCTGCATGTAATAAGTATCACATCAGGGCCCTTCTTCTACTCAATTCACAACTGTTCTATCACGACATAGATAAGAAAGCTGCATCTGCTTTTGTTGTGTAGTGGTAATCAGGTTTACCTGACGTGTGAAAGCCCCATGCTTTGAAAGTACCAAGTAACAAAGAAACCGATGACTTTTATAAAAAGGTGTCATGTGTGTCTCTTACTTTGCACAAAAAGTGCCAGAGATGACTTCATTTGCAGTCACTTGAAAAGTAGGGATTCTCCAATAAATGGTAAATGGTTGAAACAAATCTGAAGAAATGCATGACATTCCTGTGTGTGTGTGTGTACGCATGTATGTATATATAGGGAGAGAGAGAGCGTCAATATAAACAGACTTTATTTCAATCAAGCTGTCTTTTCTATCCTTCAGGAGCAGAATGTTCTGATCATCAGCGCTCCAGAATGTAGTGTTTTCTTGGCAAGCATCACATATTGTGATGTTTTAGCTAAAAGTTCCATATCCTAGAGACTGATATATTCCTCTGTACTTGTACCTTGGGGATTCATCAAAACCTGGCATCATAAGCAGCTTTCTACTGCCACAGACTGGACAGCGAAACAATTTAAAATATCCCAGAAAAAGAAAATAAGCATGCTTAATCAGAGCTTTCTGGACAGGAAGGACATTTGAGCAAGTGAGGAATAAGCACTGCTTTTGTTAATTTGCATAGGCAGAATAGAGACTTCTGGGAAAAGGCCGAAATTACAGTCACAGAAAATGGCTGCATCTATAGAGAACGCTAAGAAGTGTTGGCAGCTTTTCCTCTGACCCTGGCCACTTTTACAAGCAATCCTATGATAGTCAGCAGGACCCACCCTAAAAAGGAAGGGGCATCCACTTGGACCCTTTCCACCTTTTCTAAATCTCGCCTGATCGAGCCCTGATCGAGCCGATAAGCACATGTCATTCTCATTTCAGAAAGGTATTGGTTAGCTTGCTGCTAGCAGCTCAGTTATGTTATGATGTTAGAGGCTATGCAAGGAATGCTTTAGTCCAGCGATATGCAGTTTTTATTGCGCCTTGCATTCAGCAGGAAGATCTTTAGCTTGAATCTGTGGCCTAGGTATTCACCTTGGTATTTTTTTTGGCACAAAGTGAAGGAGTATTTGAGAGAAAATGCACAATGTGTTTCTTATGTTGTTATGAACAACTTGTTACTCTTTCTCATTAAGCTTCAGCCACTGCAGAAATATATAAATAAGGGCTGACTTCCTGTAAGACGTGTCCAAAGCTGGGACGGAATAAAAGGAGACACTTGTAAATGATAGTGCTATCGTTTGAGAAAGGGTAAGTTGAGACTGACTTTCATGCGTATTCACAGACCAAGCATCATAAAGATACCAGCATGATCTTCATTGCGGGCTTAGAGCCGGTATTAGCTTTTGAGAGGTAAGAGGATTTTGAGGGCTCGTTGGTCTAGGGGTATGATTCTCGCTTTGGGTGCGAGAGGTCCCAGGTTCAAATCCCGGACGAGCCCTTTTCTTGGTACTCTTTTCAAGTTGTTTTGAAGTTTGCGTTTCAAAACCAACATCAATTTTTTCTTTGCAGTAGTGGATAATTCTTTGCTAGAGTCTCATGCTTCAGCCCTGCCCAGTCTGAGCTAATACCAAACATCTGGTCTTGCATGGCATGTACGAGCGTTCAGCTAGGGATGTCGGGCAGGTTGCATGAAAGAAATCTAAAGCCAGAGGCCCATGGAATAGCCAGTTCGGAGCAGTTTCATTACAGAAAAATCAACTGTAGGTATCTGTTTCTGTAGTGTAGTGGTTATCACGTTCGCCTCACACGCGAAAGGTCCCCGGTTCGAAACCGGGCAGAAACAGTTGTTATATTGTGTTGGCTACAATGTTGATAGGTGCCGTTTTGCCATGGAATTGTCCAAGCCCTGAAGATTATTTCATGCAATCTCGTTCCAAGAAAGGGAATTCTCTCAAAACACTAAAGTAATCGGCGTGTGGATGTATCTGTTGGTTCTCAGACCTTGCTTTCAAAAGAGCCCTGCAATCGGTTCACTGCTCACCTAGAACAAGCATTAACATGGAGAATTGTTGGCACCAACAGGAATCTTATTTTAGTGGAGTGTTTCTGGCTTTGAGTGCAGAGGCCCTCGGCTCAATTCCAAGATGATCCTTCTCAGGGTGATGATACAAATGCATTGTCACCTTTACGTTTAATGTCAGAATCATTTATTTCCAGTTGGTGGTGTAAGAATGTTTGCAACAGTATGGCGATTTTTCCTAGCCATGCATGAATGAAAGCATATCACTCGCCTTTAGGTGTTTTTCTAATACATTGATATTTGCATCTTCCTTCCTAGCCTGCATGTTTGACTATCTTACAGGCTGCATGTAATAAGTATCACATCAGGGCCCTTCTTCTACTCAATTCACAACTGTTCTATCACGACATAGATAAGAAAGCTGCATCTGCTTTTGTTGTGTAGTGGTAATCAGGTTTACCTGACGTGTGAAAGCCCCATGCTTTGAAAGTACCAAGTAACAAAGAAACCGATGACTTTTATAAAAAGGTGTCATGTGTGTCTCTTACTTTGCACAAAAAGTGCCAGAGATGACTTCATTTGCAGTCACTTGAAAAGTAGGGATTCTCCAATAAATGGTAAATGGTTGAAACAAATCTGAAGAAATGCATGACATACCTGTGTGTGTGTGTGTACGCATGTATGTATATATAGGGAGAGAGAGAGCGTCAATATAAACAGACTTTATTTCAATCAAGCTGTCTTTTCTATCCTTCAGGAGCAGAATGTTCTGATCATCAGCGCTCCAGAATGTAGTGTTTTCTTGGCAAGCATCACATATTGTGATGTTTTAGCTAAAAGTTCCATATCCTAGAGACTGATATATTCCTCTGTACTTGTACCTTGGGGATTCATCAAAACCTGGCATCATAAGCAGCTTTCTACTGCCACAGACTGGACAGCGAAACAATTTAAAATATCCCAGAAAAAGAAAATAAGCATGCTTAATCAGAGCTTTCTGGACAGGAAGGACATTTGAGCAAGTGAGGAATAAGCACTGCTTTTGTTAATTTGCATAGGCAGAATAGAGACTTCTGGGAAAAGGCCGAAATTACAGTCACAGAAAATGGCTGCATCTATAGAGAACGCTAAGAAGTGTTGGCAGCTTTTCCTCTGACCCTGGCCACTTTTACAAGCAATCCTATGATAGTCAGCAGGACCCACCCTAAAAAGGAAGGGGCATCCACTTGGACCCTTTCCACCTTTTCTAAATCTCGCCTGATCGAGCCCTGATCGAGCCGATAAGCACATGTCATTCTCATTTCAGAAAGGTATTGGTTAGCTTGCTGCTAGCAGCTCAGTTATGTTATGATGTTAGAGGCTATGCAAGGAATGCTTTAGTCCAGCGATATGCAGTTTTTATTGCGCCTTGCATTCAGCAGGAAGATCTTTAGCTTGAATCTGTGGCCTAGGTATTCACCTTGGTATTTCTTTTGGCACAAAGTGAAGGAGTATTTGAGAGAAAATGCACAATGTGTTTCTTATGTTGTTATGAACAACTTGTTACTCTTTCTCATTAAGCTTCAGCCACTGAAGAAATATATAAATAAGGGCTGACTTCCTGTAAGACGTGTCCAAAGCTGGGACGGAATAAAAGGAGACACTTGTAAATGATAGTGCTATCGTTTGAGAAAGGGTAAGTTGAGACTGACTTTCATGCGTATTCACAGACCAAGCATCATAAAGATACCAGCATGATCTTCATTGCGGGCTTAGAGCCGGTATTAGCTTTTGAGAGGTAAGAGGATTTTGAGGGCTCGTTGGTCTAGGGGTATGATTCTCGCTTTGGGTGCGAGAGGTTCCAGGTTCAAATCCCGGACGAGCCCTTTTCTTGGTACTCTTTTCAAGTTGTTTTGAAGTTTGCGTTTCAAAACCAACATCAATTTTTTCTTTGCAGTAGTGGATAATTCTTTGCTAGAGTCTCATGCTTCAGCCCTGCCCAGTCTGAGCTAATACCAAACATCTGGTCTTGCATGGCATGTACGAGCGTTCAGCTAGGGATGTCGGGCAGGTTGCATGAAAGAAATCTAAAGCCAGAGGCCCATGGAATAGCCAGTTCGGAGCAGTTTCATTACAGAAAAATCAACTGTAGGTATCTGTTTCTGTAGTGTAGTGGTTATCAAGTTCGCCTCACACGCGAAAGGTCCCCGGTTCGAAACCGGGCAGAAACAGTTGTTATATTGTGTTGGCTACAATGTTGATAGGTGCCGTTTTGCCATGGAATTGTCCAAGCCCTGAAGATTATTTCATGCAATCTCGTTCCAAGAAAGGGAATTCTCTCAAAACACTAAAGTAATCGGCGTGTGGATGTATCTGTTGGTTCTCAGACCTTGCTTTCAAAAGAGCCCTGCAATCGGTTCACTGGTCACCTAGAACAAGCATTAACATGGAGAATTGTTGGCACCAACAGGAATCTTATTTTAGTGGAGTGTTTCTGGCTTTGAGTGCAGAGGCCCTCGGCTCAATTCCAAGATGATCCTTCTCAGGGTGATGATACAAATGCATTGTCACCTTTACGTTTAATGTCAGAATCATTTATTTCCAGTTGGTGGTGTAAGAATGTTTGCAACAGTATGGCGATTTTTCCTAGCCATGCATGAATGAAAGCATATCACTCGCCTTTAGGTGTTTTTCTAATACATTGATATTTGCATCTTCCTTCCTAGCCTGCATGTTTGACTATCTTACAGGCTGCATGTAATAAGTATCACATCAGGGCCCTTCTTCTACTCAATTCACAACTGTTCTATCACGACATAGATAAGAAAGCTGCATCTGCTTTTGTTGTGTAGTGGTAATCAGGTTTACCTGACGTGTGAAAGCCCCATGCTTTGAAAGTACACAGTAACAAAGAAACCGATGACTTTTATAAAAAGGTGTCATGTGTGTCTCTTACTTTGCACAAAAAGTGCCAGAGATGACTTCATTTGCAGTCACTTGAAAAGTAGGGATTCTCCAATAAATGGTAAATGGTTGAAACAAATCTGAAGAAATGCATGACATACCTGTGTGTGTGTGTGTATGCATGTATGTATATATAGGGAGAGAGAGAGCGTCAATATAAACAGACTTTATTTCAATCAAGCTGTCTTTTCTATCCTTCAGGAGCAGAATGTTCTGATCATCAGCGCTCCAGAATGTAGTGTTTTCTTGGCAAGCATCACATATTGTGATGTGTTAGCTAAAAGTTCCATATCCTAGAGACTGATATATTCCTCTGTACTTGTACCTTGGGGATTCATCAAAACCTGGCATCATAAGCAGCTTTCTACTGCCACAGACTGGACAGCGAAACAATTTAAAATATCCCAGAAAAAGAAAATAAGCATGCTTAATCAGAGCTTTCTGGACAGGAAGGACATTTGAGCAAGTGAGGAATAAGCACTGCTTTTGTTAATTTGCATAGGCAGAATAGAGACTTCTGGGAAAAGGCCGAAATTACAGTCACAGAAAATGGCTGCATCTATAGAGAACGCTAAGAAGTGTTGGCAGCTTTTCCTCTGACCCTGGCCACTTTTACAAGCAATCCTATGATAGTCAGCAGGACCCACCCTAAAAAGGAAGGGGCATCCACTTGGACCCTTTCCACCTTTTCTAAATCTCGCCTGATCGAGCACTGATTGAGCAGATAAGCACATGTAATTCTCATTTCAGAAAGGTATTGGTTAGCTTGCTGCTAGCAGCTCAGTTATGTTATGATGTTAGAGGCTATGCAAGGAATGCTTTAGTCCAGCGATATGCAGTTTTTATTGCGCCTTGCATTCAGCAGGAAGATCTTTAGCTTGAATCTGTGGCCTAGGTATTCACCTTGGTATTTCTTTTGGCACAAAGTGAAGGAGTATTTGAGAGAAAATGCACAATGTGTTTCTTATGCTGTTATGAACAACTTGTTACTCTTTCTCATTAAGCTTCAGCCACTGCAGAAATATATAAATAAGGGCTGACTTCCTGTAAGACGTGTCCAAAGCTGGGACGGAATAAAAGGAGACACTTGTAAATGATAGTGCTATCGTTTGAGAAAGGGTAAGTTGAGACTGACTTTCATGCGTATTCACAGACCAAGCATCATAAAGATACCAGCATGATCTTCATTGCGGGCTTAGAGCCGTTATTAGCTTTTGAGAGGTAAGAGGATTTTGAGGGCTCGTTGGTCTAGGGGTATGATTCTCGCTTTGGGTGCGAGAGGTCCTGGGTTCAAATCCCGGACGAGCCTTTTTCTTGGTACTCTTTTCAAGTTGTTTTGAAGTTTGCGTTTCAAAACCAACATCAATTTTTTCTTTGCAGTAGTGGATAATTCTTTGCTAGAGTCTCATGCTTCAGCCCTGCCCAGTCTGAGCTAATACCAAACATCTGGTCTTGCATGGCATGTACGAGCGTTCAGCTAGGGATGTCGGGCAGGTTGCATGAAAGAAATCTAAAGCCAGAGGCCCATGGAATAGCCAGTTCGGAGCAGTTTCATTACAGAAAAATCAACTGTAGGTATCTGTTTCTGTAGTGTAGTGGTTATCACGTTCGCCTCACACGCGAAAGGTCCCCGGTTCGAAACCGGGCAGAAACAGTTGTTATATTGTGTTGGCTACAATGTTGATAGGTGCCGTTTTGCCATGGAATTGTCCAAGCCCTGAAGATTATTTCATGCAATCTCGTTCCAAGAAAGGGAATTCTCTCAAAACACTAAAGTAATCGGCGTGTGGATGTATCTGTTGGTTCTCAGACCTTGCTTTCAAAAGAGCCCTGCAATCGGTTCACTGCTCACCTAGAACAAGCATTAACATGGAGAATTGTTGGCACCAACAGGAATCTTATTTTAGTGGAGTGTTTCTGGCTTTGAGTGCAGAGGCCCTCGGCTCAATTCCAAGATGATCCTTCTCAAGGTGATGATACAAATGCATTGTCACCTTTACGTTTAATGTCAGAATCATTTATTTCCAGTTGGTGGTGTAAGAATGTTTGCAACAGTATGGCGATTTTTCCTAGCCATGCATGAATGAAAGCATATCACTCGCCTTTAGGTGTTTTTCTAATACATTGATATTTGCATCTTCCTTCCTAGCCTGCATGTTTGACTATCTTACAGGCTGCATGTAATAAGTATCACATCAGGGCCCTTCTTCTACTCAATTCACAACTGTTCTATCACGACATAGATAAGAAAGCTGCATCTGCTTTTGTTGTGTAGTGGTAATCAGGTTTACCTGACGTGTGAAAGCCCCATGCTTTGAAAGTACACAGTAACAAAGAAACCGATGACTTTTATAAAAAGGTGTCATGTGCGTCTCTTACTTTGCACAAAAAGTGCCAGAGATGACTTCATTTGCAGTCACTTGAAAAGTAGGGATTCTCCAATAAATGGTAAATGGTTGAAACAAATCTGAAGAAATGCATGACATACCTGTGTGTGTGTGTGTACGCATGTATGTATATATAGGGAGAGAGAGAGCGTCAATATAAACAGACTTTATTTCAATCAAGCTGTCTTTTCTATCCTTCAGGAGCAGAATGTTCTGATCATCAGCGCTCCATAATGTAGTGTTTTCTTGGCAAGCATCACATATTGTGATGTGTTAGCTAAAAGTTCCATATCCTAGAGACTGATATATTCCTCTGTACTTGTACCTTGGGGATTCATCAAAACCTGGCATCATAAGCAGCTTTCTACTGCCACAGACTGGACAGCGAAACAATTTAAAATATCCCAGAAAAAGAAAATAAGCATGCTTAATCAGAGCTTTCTGGACAGGAAGGACCTTTGAGCAAGTGAGGAATAAGCACTGCTTTTGTTAATTTGCATAGGCAGAATAGAGACTTCTGGGAAAAGGCCGAAATTACAGTCACAGAAAATGGCTGCATCTATAGAGAACGCTAAGAAGTGTTGGCAGCTTTTCCTCTGACCCTGACCACTTTTACAAGCAATCCTATGATAGTCAGCAGGACCCACCCTAAAAAGGAAGGGGCATCCACTTGGACCCTTTCCACCTTTTCTAAATCTCGCCTGATTGAGCACTGATTGAGCAGATAAGCACATGTCATTCTCATTTCAGAAAGGTATTGGTTAGCTTGCTGCTAGCAGCTCAGTTATGTTATGATGTTAGAGGCTATGCAAGGAATGCTTTAGTCCAGCGATATGCAGTTTTTATTGCGCCTTGCCTTCACCAGGAAGATCTTTAGCTTGAATCTGTGGCCTAGGTATTCACCTTGGTATTTCTTTTGGCACAAAGTGAAGGAGTATTTGAGAGAAAATGCACAATGTGTTTCTTATGTTGTTATGAACAACTTGTTACTCTTTCTCATTAAGCTTCAGCCACTGCAGAAATATATAAATAAGGGCTGACTTCCTGTAAGACGTGTCCAAAGCTGGGACGGAATAAAAGGAGACACTTGTAAATGATAGTGCTATCGTTTGAGAAAGGGTAAGTTGAGACTGACTTTCATGCGTATTCACAGACCAAGCATCATAAAGATACCAGCATGATCTTCATTGCGGGCTTAGAGCCGGTATTAGCTTTTGAGAGGTAAGAGGATTTTGAGGGCTCGTTGGTCTAGGGGTATGATTCTCGCTTTGGGTGCGAGAGGTCCCGGGTTCAAATCCCGGACGAGCCCTTTTCTTGGTACTCTTTTCAAGTTGGTTTGAAGTTTGCGTTTCAAAACCAACATCAATTTTTTCTTTGCAGTAGTGGATAATTCTTTGCTAGAGTCTCATGCTTCAGCCCTGCCCAGTCTGAGCTAATACCAAACATCTGGTCTTGCATGGCATGTACGAGCGTTCAGCTAGGGATGTCGGGCAGGTTGCATGAAAGAAATCTAAAGCCAGAGGCCCATGGAATAGCCAGTTCGGAGCAGTTTCATTACAGAAAAATCAACTGCAGGTATCTGTTTCTGTAGTGTAGTGGTTATCAAGTTCGCCTCACACGCGAAAGGTCCCCGGTTCGAAACCGGGCTGAAACAGTTGTTATATTGTGTTGGCTACAATGTTGATAGGTGCCGTTTTGCCATGGAATTGTCCAAGCCCTGAAGATTATTTCATACAATCTCGTTCCAAGAAAGGGAATTCTCTCAAAACACTAAAGTAATCGGCGTGTGGATGTATCTGTTGGTTCTCAGACCTTGCTTTCAAAAGAGCCCTGCAATCGGTTCACTGCTCACCTAGAACAAGCATTAACATGGAGAATTGTTGGCACCAACAGGAATCTTATTTTAGTGGAGTGTTTCTGGCTTTGAGTGCAGAGGCCCTCGGCTCAATTCCAAGATGATCCTTCTCAAGGTGATGATACAAATGCATTCTCACCTTTACGTTTAATGTCAGAATCATTTATTTCCAGTTGGTGGTGTAAGAATGTTTGCAACAGTATGGCGATTTTTCCTAGCCATGCATGAATGAAAGCATATCACTCGCCTTTAGGTGTTTTTCTAATACATTGATATTTGCATCTTCCTTCCTAGCCTGCATGTTTGACTATCTTACAGGCTGCATGTAATAAGTATCACATCAGGGCCCTTCTTCTACTCAATTCACAACTGTTCTATCACGACATAGATAAGAAAGCTGCATCTGCTTTTGTTGTGTAGTGGTAATCAGGTTTACCTGACGTGTGAAAGCCCCATGCTTTGAAAGTACACAGTAACAAAGAAACCGATGACTTTTATAATAAGGTGTCATGTGTGTCTCTTACTTTGCACAAAAAGTGCCAGAGATGACTTCATTTGCAGTCACTTGAAAAGTAGGGATTCTCCAATAAATGGTAAATGGTTGAAACAAATCTGAAGAAATGCATGACATACCTGTGTGTGTGTGTGTATGCATGTATGTATATATAGGGAGAGAGAGAGCGTCAATATAAACAGACTTTATTTCAATCAAGCTGTCTTTTCTATCCTTCAGGAGCAGAATGTTCTGATCATCAGCGCTCCAGAATGTAGTGTTTTCTTGGCAAGCATCACATATTGTGATGTGTTAGCTAAAAGTTCCATATCCTAGAGACTGATATATTCCTCTGTACTTGTACCTTGGGGATTCATCAAAACCTGGCATCATAAGCAGCTTTCTACTGCCACAGACTGGACAGCGAAACAATTTAAAATATCCCAGAAAAAGAAAATAAGCATGCTTAATCAGAGCTTTCTGGACAGGAAGGACCTTTGAGCAAGTGAGGAATAAGCACTGCTTTTGTTAATTTGCATAGGCAGAATAGAGACTTCTGGGAAAAGGCCGAAATTACAGTCACAGAAAATGGCTGCATCTATAGAGAACGGTAAGAAGTGTTGGCAGCTTTTCCTCTGACCCTGGCCACTTTTACAAGCAATCCTATGATAGTCAGCAGGACCCACCCTAAAAAGGAAGGGGCATCCACTTGGACCCTTTCCACCTTTTCTAAATCTCGCCTGATCGAGCCCTGATCGAGCCGATAAGCACATGTCATTCTCATTTCAGAAAGGTATTGGTTAGCTTGCTGCTAGCAGCTCAGTTATGTTATGATGTTAGAGGCTATGCAAGGAATGCTTTAGTCCAGCGATATGCAGTTTTTATTGCGCCTTGCATTCAGCAGGAAGATCTTTAGCTTGAATCTGTGGCCTAGGTATTCACCTTGGTATTTTTTTTGGCACAAAGTGAAGGAGTATTTGAGAGAAAATGCACAATGTGTTTCTTATGTTGTTATGAACAACTTGTTACTCTTTCTCATTAAGCTTCAGCCACTGCAGAAATATATAAATAAGGGCTGACTTCCTGTAAGACGTGTCCAAAGCTGGGACGGAATAAAAGGAGACACTTGTAAATGATAGTGCTATCGTTTGAGAAAGGGTAAGTTGAGACTGACTTTCATGCGTATTCACAGACCAAGCATCATAAAGATACCAGCATGATCTTCATTGCGGGCTTGGAGCCGGTATTAGCTTTTGAGAGGTAAGAGGATTTTGAGGGCTCGTTGGTCTAGGGGTATGATTCTCGCTTTGGGTGCGAGAGGTCCCAGGTTCAAATCCCGGACGAGCCCTTTTCTTGGTACTCTTTTCAAGTTGTTTTGAAGTTTGCGTTTCAAAACCAACATCAATTTTTTCTTTGCAGTAGTGGATAATTCTTTGCTAGAGTCTCATGCTTCAGCCCTGCCCAGTCTGAGCTAATACCAAACATCTGGTCTTGCATGGCATGTACGAGCGTTCAGCTAGGGATGTCGGGCAGGTTGCATGAAAGAAATCTAAAGCCAGAGGCCCATGGAATAGCCAGTTCGGAGCAGTTTCATTACAGAAAAATCAACTGTAGGTATCTGTTTCTGTAGTGTAGTGGTTATCACGTTCGCCTCACACGCGAAAGGTCCCCGGTTCGAAACCGGGCAGAAACAGTTGTTATATTGTGTTGGCTACAATGTTGATAGGTGCCGTTTTGCCATGGAATTGTCCAAGCCCTGAAGATTATTTCATGCAATCTCGTTCCAAGAAAGGGAATTCTCTCAAAACACTAAAGTAATCGGCGTGTGGATGTATCTGTTGGTTCTCAGACCTTGCTTTCAAAAGAGCCCTGCAATCGGTTCACTGCTCACCTAGAACAAGCATTAACATGGAGAATTGTTGGCACCAACAGGAATCTTATTTTAGTGGAGTGTTTCTGGCTTTGAGTGCAGAGGCCCTCGGCTCAATTCCAAGATGATCCTTCTCAGGGTGATGATACAAATGCATTGTCACCTTTACGTTTAATGTCAGAATCATTTATTTCCAGTTGGTGGTGTAAGAATGTTTGCAACAGTATGGCGATTTTTCCTAGCCATGCATGAATGAAAGCATATCACACGCCTTTAGGTGTTTTTCTAATACATTGATATTTGCATCTTCCTTCCTAGCCTGCATGTTTGACTATCTTACAGGCTGCATGTAATAAGTATCACATCAGGGCCCTTCTTCTACTCAATTCACAACTGTTCTATCACGACATAGATAAGAAAGCTGCATCTGCTTTTGTTGTGTAGTGGTAATCAGGTTTACCTGACGTGTGAAAGCCCCATGCTTTGAAAGTACACAGTAACAAAGAAACCGATGACTTTTATAAAAAGGTGTCATGTGTGTCTCTTACTTTGCACAAAAAGTGCCAGAGATGACTTCATTTGCAGTCACTTGAAAAGTAGGGATTCTCCAATAAATGGTAAATGGTTGAAACAAATCTGAAGAAATGCATGACATACCTGTGTGTGTGTGTGTATGCATGTATGTATATATAGGGAGAGAGAGAGCGTCAATATAAACAGACTTTATTTCAATCAAGCTGTCTTTTCTATCCTTCAGGAGCAGAATGTTCTGATCATCAGCGCTCCAGAATGTAGTGTTTTCTTGGCAAGCATCACATATTGTGATGTGTTAGCTAAAAGTTCCATATCCTAGAGACTGATATATTCCTCTGTACTTGTACCTTGGGGATTCATCAAAACCTGGCATCATAAGCAGCTTTCTACTGCCACAGACTGGACAGCGAAACAATTTAAAATATCCCAGAAAAAGAAAATAAGCATGCTTAATCAGAGCTTTCTGGACAGGAAGGACATTTGAGCAAGTGAGGAATAAGCACTGCTTTTGTTAATTTGCATAGGCAGAATAGAGACTTCTGGGAAAAGGCCGAAATTACAGTCACAGAAAATGGCTGCATCTATAGAGAATGCTAAGAAGTGTTGGCAGCTTTTCCTCTGACCCTGGCCACTTTTACAAGCAATCCTATGATAGTCAGCAGGACCCACCCTAAAAAGGAAGGGGCATCCACTTGGACCCTTTCCACCTTTTCTAAATCTCGCCTGATCGAGCCTGATTGAGCACTGATTGAGCAGATAAGCACATGTCATTCTCATTTCAGAAAGGTATTGGTTAGCTTGCTGCTAGCAGCTCAGTTATGTTATGATGTTAGAGGCTATGCAAGGAATGCTTTAGTCCAGCGATATGCAGTTTTTATTGCGCCTTGCATTCAGCAGGAAGATCTTTAGCTTGAATCTGTGGCCTAGGTATTCACCTTGGTATTTCTTTTGGCACAAAGTGAAGGAGTATTTGAGAGAAAATGCACAATGTGTTTCTTATGTTGTTATGAACAACTTGTTACTCTTTCTCATTAAGCTTCAGCCACTGAAGAAATATATAAATAAGGGCTGACTTCCTGTAAGACGTGTCCAAAGCTGGGACGGAATAAAAGGAGACACTTGTAAATGATAGTGCTATCGTTTGAGAAAGGGTAAGTTGAGACTGACTTTCATGCGTATTCACAGACCAAGCATCATAAAGATACCAGCATGATCTTCATTGCGGGCTTAGAGCCGGTATTAGCTTTTGAGAGGTAAGAGGATTTTGAGGGCTCGTTGGTCTAGGGGTATGATTCTCGCTTTGGGTGCGAGAGGTTCCAGGTTCAAATCCCGGACGAGCCCTTTTCTTGGTACTCTTTTCAAGTTGTTTTGAAGTTTGCGTTTCAAAACCAACATCAATTTTTTCTTTGCAGTAGTGGATAATTCTTTGCTAGAGTCTCATGCTTCAGCCCTGCCCAGTCTGAGCTAATACCAAACATCTGGTCTTGCATGGCATGTACGAGCGTTCAGCTAGGGATGTCGGGCAGGTTGCATGAAAGAAATCTAAAGCCAGAGGCCCATGGAATAGCCAGTTCGGAGCAGTTTCATTACAGAAAAATCAACTGTAGGTATCTGTTTCTGTAGTGTAGTGGTTATCAAGTTCGCCTCACACGCGAAAGGTCCCCGGTTCGAAACCGGGCAGAAACAGTTGTTATATTGTGTTGGCTACAATGTTGATAGGTGCCGTTTTGCCATGGAATTGTCCAAGCCCTGAAGATTATTTCATGCAATCTCGTTCCAAGAAAGGGAATTCTCTCAAAACACTAAAGTAATCGGCGTGTGGATGTATCTGTTGGTTCTCAGACCTTGCTTTCAAAAGAGCCCTGCAATCGGTTCACTGCTCACCTAGAACAAGCATTAACATGGAGAATTGTTGGCACCAACAGGAATCTTATTTTAGTGGAGTGTTTCTGGCTTTGAGTGCAGAGGCCCTCGGCTCAATTCCAAGATGATCCTTCTCAGGGTGATGATACAAATGCATTGTCACCTTTACGTTTAATGTCAGAATCATTTATTTCCAGTTGGTGGTGTAAGAATGTTTGCAACAGTATGGCGATTTTTCCTAGCCATGCATGAATGAAAGCATATCACTCGCCTTTAGGTGTTTTTCTAATACATTGATATTTGCATCTTCCTTCCTAGCCTGCATGTTTGACTATCTTACAGGCTGCATGTAATAAGTATCACATCAGGGCCCTTCTTCTACTCAATTCACAACTGTTCTATCACGACATAGATAAGAAAGCTGCATCTGCTTTTGTTGTGTAGTGGTAATCAGGTTTACCTGACGTGTGAAAGCCCCATGCTTTGAAAGTACACAGTAACAAAGAAACCGATGACTTTTATAAAAAGGTGTCATGTGTGTCTCTTACTTTGCACAAAAAGTGCCAGAGATGACTTCATTTGCAGTCACTTGAAAAGTAGGGATTCTCCAATAAATGGTAAATGGTTGAAACAAATCTGAAGAAATGCATGACATACCTGTGTGTGTGTGTGTATGCATGTATGTATATATAGGGAGAGAGAGAGCGTCAATATAAACAGACTTTATTTCAATCAAGCTGTCTTTTCTATCCTTCAGGAGCAGAATGTTCTGATCATCAGCGCTCCAGAATGTAGTGTTTTCTTGGCAAGCATCACATATTGTGATGTGTTAGCTAAAAGTTCCATATCCTAGAGACTGATATATTCCTCTGTACTTGTACCTTGGGGATTCATCAAAACCTGGCATCATAAGCAGCTTTCTACTGCCACAGACTGGACAGCGAAACAATTTAAAATATCCCAGAAAAAGAAAATAAGCATGCTTAATCAGAGCTTTCTGGACAGGAAGGACATTTGAGCAAGTGAGGAATAAGCACTGCTTTTGTTAATTTGCATAGGCAGAATAGAGACTTCTGGGAAAAGGCCGAAATTACAGTCACAGAAAATGGCTGCATCTATAGAGAACGCTAAGAAGTGTTGGCAGCTTTTCCTCTGACCCTGGCCACTTTTACAAGCAATCCTATGATAGTCAGCAGGACCCACCCTAAAAAGGAAGGGGCATCCACTTGGACCCTTTCCACCTTTTCTAAATCTCGCCTGATCGAGCACTGATTGAGCAGATAAGCACATGTAATTCTCATTTCAGAAAGGTATTGGTTAGCTTGCTGCTAGCAGCTCAGTTATGTTATGATGTTAGAGGCTATGCAAGGAATGCTTTAGTCCAGCGATATGCAGTTTTTATTGCGCCTTGCATTCAGCAGGAAGATCTTTAGCTTGAATCTGTGGCCTAGGTATTCACCTTGGTATTTCTTTTGGCACAAAGTGAAGGAGTATTTGAGAGAAAATGCACAATGTGTTTCTTATGCTGTTATGAACAACTTGTTACTCTTTCTCATTAAGCTTCAGCCACTGCAGAAATATATAAATAAGGGCTGACTTCCTGTAAGACGTGTCCAAAGCTGGGACGGAATAAAAGGAGACACTTGTAAATGATAGTGCTATCGTTTGAGAAAGGGTAAGTTGAGACTGACTTTCATGCGTATTCACAGACCAAGCATCATAAAGATACCAGCATGATCTTCATTGCGGGCTTAGAGCCGTTATTAGCTTTTGAGAGCTAAGAGGATTTTGAGGGCTCGTTGGTCTAGGGGTATGATTCTCGCTTTGGGTGCGAGAGGTCCTGGGTTCAAATCCCGGACGAGCCCTTTTCTTGGTACTCTTTTCAAGTTGTTTTGAAGTTTGCGTTTCAAAACCAACATCAATTTTTTCTTTGCAGTAGTGGATAATTCTTTGCTAGAGTCTCATGCTTCAGCCCTGCCCAGTCTGAGCTAATACCAAACATCTGGTCTTGCATGGCATGTACGAGCGTTCAGCTAGGGATGTCGGGCAGGTTGCATGAAAGAAATCTAAAGCCAGAGGCCCATGGAATAGCCAGTTCGG
Organism: Triturus cristatus; assembly: GCF_964204655.1. Lineage (NCBI taxonomy): Eukaryota > Metazoa > Chordata > Amphibia > Caudata > Salamandridae > Triturus > Triturus cristatus. Next base: position 737,427,490 of record NC_140591.1, on the reverse strand, counting down.
AGCAGTTTCATTACAGAAAAATCAACTGTAGGTATCTGTTTCTGTAGTGTAGTGGTTATCACGTTCGCCTCACACGCGAAAGGTCCCCGGTTCGAAACCGGGCAGAAACAGTTGTTATATTGTGTTGGCTACAATGTTGATAGGTGCCGTTTTGCCATGGAATTGTCCAAGCCCTGAAGATTATTTCATGCAATCTCGTTCCAAGAAAGGGAATTCTCTCAAAACACTAAAGTAATCGGCGTGTGGATGTATCTGTTGGTTCTCAGACCTTGCTTTCAAAAGAGCCCTGCAATCGGTTCACTGCTCACCTAGAACAAGCATTAACATGGAGAATTGTTGGCACCAACAGGAATCTTATTTTAGTGGAGTGTTTCTGGCTTTGAGTGCAGAGGCCCTCGGCTCAATTCCAAGATGATCCTTCTCAAGGTGATGATACAAATGCATTGTCACCTTTACGTTTAATGTCAGAATCATTTATTTCCAGTTGGTGGTGTAAGAATGTTTGCAACAGTATGGCGATTTTTCCTAGCCATGCATGAATGAAAGCATATCACTCGCCTTTAGGTGTTTTTCTAATACATTGATATTTGCATCTTCCTTCCTAGCCTGCATGTTTGACTATCTTACAGGCTGCATGTAATAAGTATCACATCAGGGCCCTTCTTCTACTCAATTCACAACTGTTCTATCACGACATAGATAAGAAAGCTGCATCTGCTTTTGTTGTGTAGTGGTAATCAGGTTTACCTGACGTGTGAAAGCCCCATGCTTTGAAAGTACACAGTAACAAAGAAACCGATGACTTTTATAAAAAGGTGTCATGTGCGTCTCTTACTTTGCACAAAAAGTGCCAGAGATGACTTCATTTGCAGTCACTTGAAAAGTAGGGATTCTCCAATAAATGGTAAATGGTTGAAACAAATCTGAAGAAATGCATGACATACCTGTGTGTGTGTGTGTACGCATGTATGTATATATAGGGAGAGAGAGAGCGTCAATATAAACAGACTTTATTTCAATCAAGCTGTCTTTTCTATCCTTCAGGAGCAGAATGTTCTGATCATCAGCGCTCCATAATGTAGTGTTTTCTTGGCAAGCATCACATATTGTGATGTGTTAGCTAAAAGTTCCATATCCTAGAGACTGATATATTCCTCTGTACTTGTACCTTGGGGATTCATCAAAACCTGGCATCATAAGCAGCTTTCTACTGCCACAGACTGGACAGCGAAACAATTTAAAATATCCCAGAAAAAGAAAATAAGCATGCTTAATCAGAGCTTTCTGGACAGGAAGGACCTTTGAGCAAGTGAGGAATAAGCACTGCTTTTGTTAATTTGCATAGGCAGAATAGAGACTTCTGGGAAAAGGCCGAAATTACAGTCACAGAAAATGGCTGCATCTATAGAGAACGCTAAGAAGTGTTGGCAGCTTTTCCTCTGACCCTGACGACTTTTACAAGCAATCCTATGATAGTCAGCTGGACCCACCCTAAAAAGGAAGGGGCATCCACTTGGACCCTTTCCACCTTTTCTAAATCTCGCCTGATTGAGCACTGATTGAGCAGATAAGCACATGTCATTCTCATTTCAGAAAGGTATTGGTTAGCTTGCTGCTAGCAGCTCAGTTATGTTATGATGTTAGAGGCTATGCAAGGAATGCTTTAGTCCAGCGATATGCAGTTTTTATTGCGCCTTGCCTTCACCAGGAAGATCTTTAGCTTGAATCTGTGGCCTAGGTATTCACCTTGGTATTTCTTTTGGCACAAAGTGAAGGAGTATTTGAGAGAAAATGCACAATGTGTTTCTTATGTTGTTATGAACAACTTGTTACTCTTTCTCATTAAGCTTCAGCCACTGCAGAAATATATAAATAAGGGCTGACTTCCTGTAAGACGTGTCCAAAGCTGGGACGGAATAAAAGGAGACACTTGTAAATGATAGTGCTATCGTTTGAGAAAGGGTAAGTTGAGACTGACTTTCATGCGTATTCACAGACCAAGCATCATAAAGATACCAGCATGATCTTCATTGCGGGCTTAGAGCCGGTATTAGCTTTTGAGAGGTAAGAGAATTTTGAGGGCTCGTTGGTCTAGGGGTATGATTCTCGCTTTGGGTGCGAGAGGTCCCGGGTTCAAATCCCGGACGAGCCCTTTTCTTGGTACTCTTTTCAAGTTGGTTTGAAGTTTGCGTTTCAAAACCAACATCAATTTTTTCTTTGCAGTAGTGGATAATTCTTTGCTAGAGTCTCATGCTTCAGCCCTGCCCAGTCTGAGCTAATACCAAACATCTGGTCTTGCATGGCATGTACGAGCGTTCAGCTAGGGATGTCGGGCAGGTTGCATGAAAGAAATCTAAAGCCAGAGGCCCATGGAATAGCCAGTTCGGAGCAGTTTCATTACAGAAAAATCAACTGCAGGTATCTGTTTCTGTAGTGTAGTGGTTATCAAGTTCGCCTCACACGTGAAAGGTCCCCGGTTCGAAACCGGGCTGAAACAGTTGTTATATTGTGTTGGCTACAATGTTGATAGGTGCCGTTTTGCCATGGAATTGTCCAAGCCCTGAAGATTATTTCATACAATCTCGTTCCAAGAAAGGGAATTCTCTCAAAACACTAAAGTAATCGGCGTGTGGATGTATCTGTTGGTTCTCAGACCTTGCTTTCAAAAGAGCCCTGCAATCGGTTCACTGCTCACCTAGAACAAGCATTAACATGGAGAATTGTTGGCACCAACAGGAATCTTATTTTAGTGGAGTGTTTCTGGCTTTGAGTGCAGAGGCCCTCGGCTCAATTCCAAGATGATCCTTCTCAAGGTGATGATACAAATGCATTCTCACCTTTACGTTTAATGTCAGAATCATTTATTTCCAGTTGGTGGTGTAAGAATGTTTGCAACAGTATGGCGATTTTTCCTAGCCATGCATGAATGAAAGCATATCACTCGCCTTTAGGTGTTTTTCTAATACATTGATATTTGCATCTTCCTTCCTAGCCTGCATGTTTGACTATCTTACAGGCTGCATGTAATAAGTATCACATCAGGGCCCTTCTTCTACTCAATTCACAACTGTTCTATCACGACATAGATAAGAAAGCTGCATCTGCTTTTGTTGTGTAGTGGTAATCAGGTTTACCTGACGTGTGAAAGCCCCATGCTTTGAAAGTACACAGTAACAAAGAAACCGATGACTTTTATAATAAGGTGTCATGTGTGTCTCTTACTTTGCACAAAAAGTGCCAGAGATGACTTCATTTGCAGTCACTTGAAAAGTAGGGATTCTCCAATAAATGGTAAATGGTTGAAACAAATCTGAAGAAATGCATGACATACCTGTGTGTGTGTGTGTATGCATGTATGTATATATAGGGAGAGAGAGAGCGTCAATATAAACAGACTTTATTTCAATCAAGCTGTCTTTTCTATCCTTCAGGAGCAGAATGTTCTGATCATCAGCGCTCCAGAATGTAGTGTTTTCTTGGCAAGCATCACATATTGTGATGTGTTAGCTAAAAGTTCCATATCCTAGAGACTGATATATTCCTCTGTACTTGTACCTTGGGGATTCATCAAAACCTGGCATCATAAGCAGCTTTCTACTGCCACAGACTGGACAGCGAAACAATTTAAAATATCCCAGAAAAAGAAAATAAGCATGCTTAATCAGAGCTTTCTGGACAGGAAGGACCTTTGAGCAAGTGAGGAATAAGCACTGCTTTTGTTAATTTGCATAGGCAGAATAGAGACTTCTGGGAAAAGGCCGAAATTACAGTCACAGAAAATGGCTGCATCTATAGAGAACGCTAAGAAGTGTTGGCAGCTTTTCCTCTGACCCTGGCCACTTTTACAAGCAATCCTATGATAGTCAGCAGGACCCACCCTAAAAAGGAAGGGGCATCCACTTGGACCCTTTCCACCTTTTCTAAATCTCGCCTGATCGAGCCCTGATCGAGCCGATAAGCACATGTCATTCTCATTTCAGAAAGGTATTGGTTAGCTTGCTGCTAGCAGCTCAGTTATGTTATGATGTTAGAGGCTATGCAAGGAATGCTTTAGTCCAGCGATATGCAGTTTTTATTGCGCCTTGCATTCAGCAGGAAGATCTTTAGCTTGAATCTGTGGCCTAGGTATTCACCTTGGTATTTTTTTTGGCACAAAGTGAAGGAGTATTTGAGAGAAAATGCACAATGTGTTTCTTATGTTGTTATGAACAACTTGTTACTCTTTCTCATTAAGCTTCAGCCACTGCAGAAATATATAAATAAGGGCTGACTTCCTGTAAGACGTGTCCAAAGCTGGGACGGAATAAAAGGAGACACTTGTAAATGATAGTGCTATCGTTTGAGAAAGGGTAAGTTGAGACTGACTTTCATGCGTATTCACAGACCAAGCATCATAAAGATACCAGCATGATCTTCATTGCGGGCTTAGAGCCGGTATTAGCTTTTGAGAGGTAAGAGGATTTTGAGGGCTCGTTGGTCTAGGGGTATGATTCTCGCTTTGGGTGCGAGAGGTCCCAGGTTCAAATCCCGGACGAGCCCTTTTCTTGGTACTCTTTTCAAGTTGTTTTGAAGTTTGCGTTTCAAAACCAACATCAATTTTTTCTTTGCAGTAGTGGATAATTCTTTGCTAGAGTCTCATGCTTCAGCCCTGCCCAGTCTGAGCTAATACCAAACATCTGGTCTTGCATGGCATGTACGAGCGTTCAGCTAGGGATGTCGGGCAGGTTGCATGAAAGAAATCTAAAGCCAGAGGCCCATGGAATAGCCAGTTCGGAGCAGTTTCATTACAGAAAAATCAACTGTAGGTATCTGTTTCTGTAGTGTAGTGGTTATCACGTTCGCCTCACACGCGAAAGGTCCCCGGTTCGAAACCGGGCAGAAACAGTTGTTATATTGTGTTGGCTACAATGTTGATAGGTGCCGTTTTGCCATGGAATTGTCCAAGCCCTGAAGATTATTTCATGCAATCTCGTTCCAAGAAAGGGAATTCTCTCAAAACACTAAAGTAATCGGCGTGTGGATGTATCTGTTGGTTCTCAGACCTTGCTTTCAAAAGAGCCCTGCAATCGGTTCACTGCTCACCTAGAACAAGCATTAACATGGAGAATTGTTGGCACCAACAGGAATCTTATTTTAGTGGAGTGTTTCTGGCTTTGAGTGCAGAGGCCCTCGGCTCAATTCCAAGATGATCCTTCTCAGGGTGATGATACAAATGCATTGTCACCTTTACGTTTAATGTCAGAATCATTTATTTCCAGTTGGTGGTGTAAGAATGTTTGCAACAGTATGGCGATTTTTCCTAGCCATGCATGAATGAAAGCATATCACACGCCTTTAGGTGTTTTTCTAATACATTGATATTTGCATCTTCCTTCCTAGCCTGCATGTTTGACTATCTTACAGGCTGCATGTAATAAGTATCACATCAGGGCCCTTCTTCTACTCAATTCACAACTGTTCTATCACGACATAGATAAGAAAGCTGCATCTGCTTTTGTTGTGTAGTGGTAATCAGGTTTACCTGACGTGTGAAAGCCCCATGCTTTGAAAGTACACAGTAACAAAGAAACCGATGACTTTTATAAAAAGGTGTCATGTGTGTCTCTTACTTTGCACAAAAAGTGCCAGAGATGACTTCATTTGCAGTCACTTGAAAAGTAGGGATTCTCCAATAAATGGTAAATGGTTGAAACAAATCTGAAGAAATGCATGACATACCTGTGTGTGTGTGTGTATGCATGTATGTATATATAGGGAGAGAGAGAGCGTCAATATAAACAGACTTTATTTCAATCAAGCTGTCTTTTCTATCCTTCAGGAGCAGAATGTTCTGATCATCAGCGCTCCAGAATGTAGTGTTTTCTTGGCAAGCATCACATATTGTGATGTGTTAGCTAAAAGTTCCATATCCTAGAGACTGATATATTCCTCTGTACTTGTACCTTGGGGATTCATCAAAACCTGGCATCATAAGCAGCTTTCTACTGCCACAGACTGGACAGCGAAACAATTTAAAATATCCCAGAAAAAGAAAATAAGCATGCTTAATCAGAGCTTTCTGGACAGGAAGGACATTTGAGCAAGTGAGGAATAAGCACTGCTTTTGTTAATTTGCATAGGCAGAATAGAGACTTCTGGGAAAAGGCCGAAATTACAGTCACAGAAAATGGCTGCATCTATAGAGAATGCTAAGAAGTGTTGGCAGCTTTTCCTCTGACCCTGGCCACTTTTACAAGCAATCCTATGATAGTCAGCAGGACCCACCCTAAAAAGGAAGGGGCATCCACTTGGACCCTTTCCACCTTTTCTAAATCTCGCCTGATCGAGCCTGATTGAGCACTGATTGAGCAGATAAGCACATGTCATTCTCATTTCAGAAAGGTATTGGTTAGCTTGCTGCTAGCAGCTCAGTTATGTTATGATGTTAGAGGCTATGCAAGGAATGCTTTAGTCCAGCGATATGCAGTTTTTATTGCGCCTTGCATTCAGCAGGAAGATCTTTAGCTTGAATCTGTGGCCTAGGTATTCACCTTGGTATTTCTTTTGGCACAAAGTGAAGGAGTATTTGAGAGAAAATGCACAATGTGTTTCTTATGTTGTTATGAACAACTTGTTACTCTTTCTCATTAAGCTTCAGCCACTGAAGAAATATATAAATAAGGGCTGACTTCCTGTAAGACGTGTCCAAAGCTGGGACGGAATAAAAGGAGACACTTGTAAATGATAGTGCTATCGTTTGAGAAAGGGTAAGTTGAGACTGACTTTCATGCGTATTCACAGACCAAGCATCATAAAGATACCAGCATGATCTTCATTGCGGGCTTAGAGCCGGTATTAGCTTTTGAGAGGTAAGAGGATTTTGAGGGCTCGTTGGTCTAGGGGTATGATTCTCGCTTTGGGTGCGAGAGGTTCCAGGTTCAAATCCCGGACGAGCCCTTTTCTTGGTACTCTTTTCAAGTTGTTTTGAAGTTTGCGTTTCAAAACCAACATCAATTTTTTCTTTGCAGTAGTGGATAATTCTTTGCTAGAGTCTCATGCTTCAGCCCTGCCCAGTCTGAGCTAATACCAAACATCTGGTCTTGCATGGCATGTACGAGCGTTCAGCTAGGGATGTCGGGCAGGTTGCATGAAAGAAATCTAAAGCCAGAGGCCCATGGAATAGCCAGTTCGGAGCAGTTTCATTACAGAAAAATCAACTGTAGGTATCTGTTTCTGTAGTGTAGTGGTTATCAAGTTCGCCTCACACGTGAAAGGTCCCCGGTTCGAAACCGGGCAGAAACAGTTGTTATATTGTGTTGGCTACAATGTTGATAGGTGCCGTTTTGCCATGGAATTGTCCAAGCCCTGAAGATTATTTCATGCAATCTCGTTCCAAGAAAGGGAATTCTCTCAAAACACTAAAGTAATCGGCGTGTGGATGTATCTGTTGGTTCTCAGACCTTGCTTTCAAAAGAGCCCTGCAATCGGTTCACTGCTCACCTAGAACAAGCATTAACATGGAGAATTGTTGGCACCAACAGGAATCTTATTTTAGTGGAGTGTTTCTGGCTTTGAGTGCAGAGGCCCTCGGCTCAATTCCAAGATGATCCTTCTCAGGGTGATGATACAAATGCATTGTCACCTTTACGTTTAATGTCAGAATCATTTATTTCCAGTTGGTGGTGTAAGAATGTTTGCAACAGTATGGCGATTTTTCCTAGCCATGCATGAATGAAAGCATATCACTCGCCTTTAGGTGTTTTTCTAATACATTGATATTTGCATCTTCCTTCCTAGCCTGCATGTTTGACTATCTTACAGGCTGCATGTAATAAGTATCACATCAGGGCCCTTCTTCTACTCAATTCACAACTGTTCTATCACGACATAGATAAGAAAGCTGCATCTGCTTTTGTTGTGTAGTGGTAATCAGGTTTACCTGACGTGTGAAAGCCCCATGCTTTGAAAGTACACAGTAACAAAGAAACCGATGACTTTTATAAAAAGGTGTCATGTGTGTCTCTTACTTTGCACAAAAAGTGCCAGAGATGACTTCATTTGCAGGCACTTGAAAAGTAGGGATTCTCCAATAAATGGTAAATGGTTGAAACAAATCTGAAGAAATGCATGACATACCTGTGTGTGTGTGTGTATGCATGTATGTATATATAGGGAGAGAGAGAGCGTCAATATAAACAGACTTTATTTCAATCAAGCTGTCTTTTCTATCCTTCAGGAGCAGAATGTTCTGATCATCAGCGCTCCAGAATGTAGTGTTTTCTTGGCAAGCATCACATATTGTGATGTGTTAGCTAAAAGTTCCATATCCTAGAGACTGATATATTCCTCTGTACTTGTACCTTGGGGATTCATCAAAACCTGGCATCATAAGCAGCTTTCTACTGCCACAGACTGGACAGCGAAACAATTTAAAATATCCCAGAAAAAGAAAATAAGCATGCTTAATCAGAGCTTTCTGGACAGGAAGGACATTTGAGCAAGTGAGGAATAAGCACTGCTTTTGTTAATTTGCATAGGCAGAATAGAGACTTCTGGGAAAAGGCCGAAATTACAGTCACAGAAAATGGCTGCATCTATAGAGAACGCTAAGAAGTGTTGGCAGCTTTTCCTCTGACCCTGGCCACTTTTACAAGCAATCCTATGATAGTCAGCAGGACCCACCCTAAAAAGGAAGGGGCATCCACTTGGACCCTTTCCACCTTTTCTAAATCTCGCCTGATCGAGCACTGATTGAGCAGATAAGCACATGTAATTCTCATTTCAGAAAGGTATTGGTTAGTTTGCTGCTAGCAGCTCAGTTATGTTATGATGTTAGAGGCTATGCAAGGAATGCTTTAGTCCAGCGATATGCAGTTTTTATTGCGCCTTGCATTCAGCAGGAAGATCTTTAGCTTGAATCTGTGGCCTAGGTATTCACCTTGGTATTTCTTTTGGCACAAAGTGAAGGAGTATTTGAGAGAAAATGCACAATGTGTTTCTTATGCTGTTATGAACAACTTGTTACTCTTTCTCATTAAGCTTCAGCCACTGCAGAAATATATAAATAAGGGCTGACTTCCTGTAAGACGTGTCCAAAGCTGGGACGGAATAAAAGGAGACACTTGTAAATGATAGTGCTATCGTTTGAGAAAGGGTAAGTTGAGACTGACTTTCATGCGTATTCACAGACCAAGCATCATAAAGATACCAGCATGATCTTCATTGCGGGCTTAGAGCCGTTATTAGCTTTTGAGAGGTAAGAGGATTTTGAGGGCTCGTTGGTCTAGGGGTATGATTCTCGCTTTGGGTGCGAGAGGTCCTGGGTTCAAATCCCGGACGAGCCCTTTTCTTGGTACTCTTTTCAAGTTGTTTTGAAGTTTGCGTTTCAAAACCAACATCAATTTTTTCTTTGCAGTAGTGGATAATTCTTTGCTAGAGTCTCATGCTTCAGCCCTGCCCAGTCTGAGCTAATACCAAACATCTGGTCTTGCATGGCATGTACGAGCGTTCAGCTAGGGATGTCGGGCAGGTTGCATGAAAGAAATCTAAAGCCAGAGGCCCATGGAATAGCCAGTTCGGAGCAGTTTCATTACAGAAAAATCAACTGTAGGTATCTGTTTCTGTAGTGTAGTGGTTATCACGTTCGCCTCACACGCGAAAGGTCCCCGGTTCGAAACCGGGCAGAAACAGTTGTTATATTGTGTTGGCTACAATGTTGATAGGTGCCGTTTTGCCATGGAATTGTCCAAGCCCTGAAGATTATTTCATGCAATCTCGTTCCAAGAAAGGGAATTCTCTCAAAACACTAAAGTAATCGGCGTGTGGATGTATCTGTTGGTTCTCAGACCTTGCTTTCAAAAGAGCCCTGCAATCGGTTCACTGCTCACCTAGAACAAGCATTAACATGGAGAATTGTTGGCACCAACAGGAATCTTATTTTAGTGGAGTGTTTCTGGCTTTGAGTGCAGAGGCCCTCGGCTCAATTCCAAGATGATCCTTCTCAGGGTGATGATACAAATGCATTGTCACCTTTACGTTTAATGTCAGAATCATTTATTTCCAGTTGGTGGTGTAAGAATGTTTGCAACAGTATGGCGATTTTTCCTAGCCATGCATGAATGAAAGCATATCACTCGCCTTTAGGTGTTTTTCTAATACATTGATATTTGCATCTTCCTTCCTAGCCTGCATGTTTGACTATCTTACAGGCTGCATGTAATAAGTATCACATCAGGGCCCTTCTTCTACTCAATTCACAACTGTTCTATCACGACATAGATAAGAAAGCTGCATCTGCTTTTGTTGTGTAGTGGTAATCAGGTTTACCTGACGTGTGAAAGCCCCATGCTTTGAAAGTACACAGTAACAAAGAAACCGATGACTTTTATAAAAAGGTGTCATGTGTGTCTCTTACTTTGCACAAAAAGTGCCAGAGATGACTTCATTTGCAGTCACTTGAAAAGTAGGGATTCTCCAATAAATGGTAAATGGTTGAAACAAATCTGAAGAAATGCATGACATACCTGTGTGTGTGTGTGTATGCATGTATGTATATATAGGGAGAGAGAGAGCGTCAATATAAACAGACTTTATTTCAATCAAGCTGTCTTTTCTATCCTTCAGGAGCAGAATGTTCTGATCATCAGCGCTCCAGAATGTAGTGTTTTCTTGGCAAGCATCACATATTGTGATGTGTTAGCTAAAAGTTCCATATCCTAGAGACTGATATATTCCTCTGTACTTGTACCTTGGGGATTCATCAAAACCTGGCATCATAAGCAGCTTTCTACTGCCACAGACTGGACAGCGAAACAATTTAAAATATCCCAGAAAAAGAAAATAAGCATGCTTAATCAGAGCTTTCTGGACAGGAAGGACATTTGAGCAAGTGAGGAATAAGCACTGCTTTTGTTAATTTGCATAGGCAGAATAGAGACTTCTGGGAAAAGGCCGAAATTACAGTCACAGAAAATGGCTGCATCTATAGAGAACGCTAAGAAGTGTTGGCAGCTTTTCCTCTGACCCTGGCCACTTTTACAAGCAATCCTATGATAGTCAGCAGGACCCACCCTAAAAAGGAAGGGGCATCCACTTGGACCCTTTCCACCTTTTCTAAATCTCGCCTGATCGAGCACTGATTGAGCAGATAAGCACATGTAATTCTCATTTCAGAAAGGTATTGGTTAGCTTGCTGCTAGCAGCTCAGTTATGTTATGATGTTAGAGGCTATGCAAGGAATGCTTTAGTCCAGCGATATGCAGTTTTTATTGCGCCTTGCATTCAGCAGGAAGATCTTTAGCTTGAATCTGTGGCCTAGGTATTCACCTTGGTATTTCTTTTGGCACAAAGTGAAGGAGTATTTGAGAGAAAATGCACAATGTGTTTCTTATGCTGTTATGAACAACTTGTTACTCTTTCTCATTAAGCTTCAGCCACTGCAGAAATATATAAATAAGGGCTGACTTCCTGTAAGACGTGTCCAAAGCTGGGACGGAATAAAAGGAGACACTTGTAAATGATAGTGCTATCGTTTGAGAAAGGGTAAGTTGAGACTGACTTTCATGCGTATTCACAGACCAAGCATCATAAAGATACCAGCATGATCTTCATTGCGGGCTTAGAGCCGTTATTAGCTTTTGAGAGGTAAGAGGATTTTGAGGGCTCGTTGGTCTAGGGGTATGATTCTCGCTTTGGGTGCGAGAGGTCCTGGGTTCAAATCCCGGACGAGCCCTTTTCTTGGTACTCTTTTCAAGTTGTTTTGAAGTTTGCGTTTCAAAACCAACATCAATTTTTTCTTTGCAGTAGTGGATAATTCTTTGCTAGAGTCTCATGCTTCAGCCCTGCCCAGTCTGAGCTAATACCAAACATCTGGTCTTGCATGGCATGTACGAGCGTTCAGCTAGGGATGTCGGGCAGGTTGCATGAAAGAAATCTAAAGCCAGAGGCCCATGGAATAGCCAGTTCGGAGCAGTTTCATTACAGAAAAATGAACTGTAGGTATCTGTTTCTGTAGTGTAGTGGTTATCACGTTCGCCTCACACGCGAAAGGTCCCCGGTTCGAAACCGGGCAGAAACAGTTGTTATATTGTGTTGGCTACAATGTTGATAGGTGCCGTTTTGCCATGGAATTGTCCAAGCCCTGAAGATTATTTCATGCAATCTCGTTCCAAGAAAGGGAATTCTCTCAAAACACTAAAGTAATCGGCGTGTGGATGTATCTGTTGGTTCTCAGACCTTGCTTTCAAAAGAGCCCTGCAATCGGTTCACTGCTCACCTAGAACAAGCATTAACATGGAGAATTGTTGGCACCAACAGGAATCTTATTTTAGTGGAGTGTTTCTGGCTTTGAGTGCAGAGGCCCTCGGCTCAATTCCAAGATGATCCTTCTCAAGGTGATGATACAAATGCATTGTCACCTTTACGTTTAATGTCAGAATCATTTATTTCCAGTTGGTGGTGTAAGAATGTTTGCAACAGTATGGCGATTTTTCCTAGCCATGCATGAATGAAAGCATATCACTCGCCTTTAGGTGTTTTTCTAATACATTGATATTTGCATCTTCCTTCCTAGCCTGCATGTTTGACTATCTTACAGGCTGCATGTAATAAGTATCACATCAGGGCCCTTCTTCTACTCAATTCACAACTGTTCTATCACGACATAGATAAGAAAGCTGCATCTGCTTTTGTTGTGTAGTGGTAATCAGGTTTACCTGACGTGTGAAAGCCCCATGCTTTGAAAGTACACAGTAACAAAGAAACCGATGACTTTTATAAAAAGGTGTCATGTGCGTCTCTTACTTTGCACAAAAAGTGCCAGAGATGACTTCATTTGCAGTCACTTGAAAAGTAGGGATTCTCCAATAAATGGTAAATGGTTGAAACAAATCTGAAGAAATGCATGACATACCTGTGTGTGTGTGTGTACGCATGTATGTATATATAGGGAGAGAGAGAGCGTCAATATAAACAGACTTTATTTCAATCAAGCTGTCTTTTCTATCCTTCAGGAGCAGAATGTTCTGATCATCAGCGCTCCATAATGTAGTGTTTTCTTGGCAAGCATCACATATTGTGATGTGTTAGCTAAAAGTTCCATATCCTAGAGACTGATATATTCCTCTGTACTTGTACCTTGGGGATTCATCAAAACCTGGCATCATAAGCAGCTTTCTACTGCCACAGACTGGACAGCGAAACAATTTAAAATATCCCAGAAAAAGAAAATAAGCATGCTTAATCAGAGCTTTCTGGACAGGAAGGACCTTTGAGCAAGTGAGGAATAAGCACTGCTTTTGTTAATTTGCATAGGCAGAATAGAGACTTCTGGGAAAAGGCCGAAATTACAGTCACAGAAAATGGCTGCATCTATAGAGAACGCTAAGAAGTGTTGGCAGCTTTTCCTCTGACCCTGACCACTTTTACAAGCAATCCTATGATAGTCAGCAGGACCCACCCTAAAAAGGAAGGGGCATCCACTTGGACCCTTTCCACCTTTTCTAAATCTCGCCTGATTGAGCACTGATTGAGCAGATAAGCACATGTCATTCTCATTTCAGAAAGGTATTGGTTAGCTTGCTGCTAGCAGCTCAGTTATGTTATGATGTTAGAGGCTATGCAAGGAATGCTTTAGTCCAGCGATATGCAGTTTTTATTGCGCCTTGCCTTCACCAGGAAGATCTTTAGCTTGAATCTGTGGCCTAGGTATTCACCTTGGTATTTCTTTTGGCACAAAGTGAAGGAGTATTTGAGAGAAAATGCACAATGTGTTTCTTATGTTGTTATGAACAACTTGTTACTCTTTCTCATTAAGCTTCAGCCACTGCAGAAATATATAAATAAGGGCTGACTTCCTGTAAGACGTGTCCAAAGCTGGGACGGAATAAAAGGAGACACTTGTAAATGATAGTGCTATCGTTTGAGAAAGGGTAAGTTGAGACTGACTTTCATGCGTATTCACAGACCAAGCATCATAAAGATACCAGCATGATCTTCATTGCGGGCTTAGAGCCGGTATTAGCTTTTGAGAGGTAAGAGGATTTTGAGGGCTCGTTGGTCTAGGGGTATGATTCTCGCTTTGGGTGCGAGAGGTCCCGGGTTCAAATCCCGGACGAGCCCTTTTCTTGGTACTCTTTTCAAGTTGGTTTGAAGTTTGCGTTTCAAAACCAACATCAATTTTTTCTTTGCAGTAGTGGATAATTCTTTGCTAGAGTCTCATGCTTCAGCCCTGCCCAGTCTGAGCTAATACCAAACATCTGGTCTTGCATGGCATGTACGAGCGTTCAGCTAGGGATGTCGGGCAGGTTGCATGAAAGAAATCTAAAGCCAGAGGCCCATGGAATAGCCAGTTCGGAGCAGTTTCATTACAGAAAAATCAACTGCAGGTATCTGTTTCTGTAGTGTAGTGGTTATCAAGTTCGCCTCACACGCGAAAGGTCCCCGGTTCGAAACCGGGCTGAAACAGTTGTTATATTGTGTTGGCTACAATGTTGATAGGTGCCGTTTTGCCATGGAATTGTCCAAGCCCTGAAGATTATTTCATACAATCTCGTTCCAAGAAAGGGAATTCTCTCAAAACACTAAAGTAATCGGCGTGTGGATGTATCTGTTGGTTCTCAGACCTTGCTTTCAAAAGAGCCCTGCAATCGGTTCACTGCTCACCTAGAACAAGCATTAACATGGAGAATTGTTGGCACCAACAGGAATCTTATTTTAGTGGAGTGTTTCTGGCTTTGAGTGCAGAGGCCCTCGGCTCAATTCCAAGATGATCCTTCTCAAGGTGATGATACAAATGCATTCTCACCTTTACGTTTAATGTCAGAATCATTTATTTCCAGTTGGTGGTGTAAGAATGTTTGCAACAGTATGGCGATTTTTCCTAGCCATGCATGAATGAAAGCATATCACTCGCCTTTAGGTGTTTTTCTAATACATTGATATTTGCATCTTCCTTCCTAGCCTGCATGTTTGACTATCTTACAGGCTGCATGTAATAAGTATCACATCAGGGCCCTTCTTCTACTCAATTCACAACTGTTCTATCACGACATAGATAAGAAAGCTGCATCTGCTTTTGTTGTGTAGTGGTAATCAGGTTTACCTGACGTGTGAAAGCCCCATGCTTTGAAAGTACACAGTAACAAAGAAACCGATGACTTTTATAATAAGGTGTCATGTGTGTCTCTTACTTTGCACAAAAAGTGCCAGAGATGACTTCATTTGCAGTCACTTGAAAAGTAGGGATTCTCCAATAAATGGTAAATGGTTGAAACAAATCTGAAGAAATGCATGACATACCTGTGTGTGTGTGTGTATGCATGTATGTATATATAGGGAGAGAGAGAGCGTCAATATAAACAGACTTTATTTCAATCAAGCTGTCTTTTCTATCCTTCAGGAGCAGAATGTTCTGATCATCAGCGCTCCAGAATGTAGTGTTTTCTTGGCAAGCATCACATATTGTGATGTGTTAGCTAAAAGTTCCATATCCTAGAGACTGATATATTCCTCTGTACTTGTACCTTGGGGATTCATCAAAACCTGGCATCATAAGCAGCTTTCTACTGCCACAGACTGGACAGCGAAACAATTTAAAATATCCCAGAAAAAGAAAATAAGCATGCTTAATCAGAGCTTTCTGGACAGGAAGGACCTTTGAGCAAGTGAGGAATAAGCACTGCTTTTGTTAATTTGCATAGGCAGAATAGAGACTTCTGGGAAAAGGCCGAAATTACAGTCACAGAAAATGGCTGCATCTATAGAGAACGCTAAGAAGTGTTGGCAGCTTTTCCTCTGACCCTGGCCACTTTTACAAGCAATCCTATGATAGTCAGCAGGACCCACCCTAAAAAGGAAGGGGCATCCACTTGGACCCTTTCCACCTTTTCTAAATCTCGCCTGATCGAGCCCTGATCGAGCCGATAAGCACATGTCATTCTCATTTCAGAAAGGTATTGGTTAGCTTGCTGCTAGCAGCTCAGTTATGTTATGATGTTAGAGGCTATGCAAGGAATGCTTTAGTCCAGCGATATGCAGTTTTTATTGCGCCTTGCATTCAGCAGGAAGATCTTTAGCTTGAATCTGTGGCCTAGGTATTCACCTTGGTATTTTTTTTGGCACAAAGTGAAGGAGTATTTGAGAGAAAATGCACAATGTGTTTCTTATGTTGTTATGAACAACTTGTTACTCTTTCTCATTAAGCTTCAGCCACTGCAGAAATATATAAATAAGGGCTGACTTCCTGTAAGACGTGTCCAAAGCTGGGACGGAATAAAAGGAGACACTTGTAAATGATAGTGCTATCGTTTGAGAAAGGGTAAGTTGAGACTGACTTTCATGCGTATTCACAGACCAAGCATCATAAAGATACCAGCATGATCTTCATTGCGGGCTTAGAGCCGGTATTAGCTTTTGAGAGGTAAGAGGATTTTGAGGGCTCGTTGGTCTAGGGGTATGATTCTCGCTTTGGGTGCGAGAGGTCCCAGGTTCAAATCCCGGACGAGCCCTTTTCTTGGTACTCTTTTCAAGTTGTTTTGAAGTTTGCGTTTCAAAACCAACATCAATTTTTTCTTTGCAGTAGTGGATAATTCTTTGCTAGAGTCTCATGCTTCAGCCCTGCCCAGTCTGAGCTAATACCAAACATCTGGTCTTGCATGGCATGTACGAGCGTTCAGCTAGGGATGTCGGGCAGGTTGCATGAAAGAAATCTAAAGCCAGAGGCCCATGGAATAGCCAGTTCGGAGCAGTTTCATTACAGAAAAATCAACTGTAGGTATCTGTTTCTGTAGTGTAGTGGTTATCACGTTCGCCTCACACGCGAAAGGTCCCCGGTTCGAAACCGGGCAGAAACAGTTGTTATATTGTGTTGGCTACAATGTTGATAGGTGCCGTTTTGCCATGGAATTGTCCAAGCCCTGAAGATTATTTCATGCAATCTCGTTCCAAGAAAGGGAATTCTCTCAAAACACTAAAGTAATCGGCGTGTGGATGTATCTGTTGGTTCTCAGACCTTGCTTTCAAAAGAGCCCTGCAATCGGTTCACTGCTCACCTAGAACAAGCATTAACATGGAGAATTGTTGGCACCAACAGGAATCTTATTTTAGTGGAGTGTTTCTGGCTTTGAGTGCAGAGGCCCTCGGCTCAATTCCAAGATGATCCTTCTCAGGGTGATGATACAAATGCATTGTCACCTTTACGTTTAATGTCAGAATCATTTATTTCCAGTTGGTGGTGTAAGAATGTTTGCAACAGTATGGCGATTTTTCCTAGCCATGCATGAATGAAAGCATATCACACGCCTTTAGGTGTTTTTCTAATACATTGATATTTGCATCTTCCTTCCTAGCCTGCATGTTTGACTATCTTACAGGCTGCATGTAATAAGTATCACATCAGGGCCCTTCTTCTACTCAATTCACAACTGTTCTATCACGACATAGATAAGAAAGCTGCATCTGCTTTTGTTGTGTAGTGGTAATCAGGTTTACCTGACGTGTGAAAGCCCCATGCTTTGAAAGTACACAGTAACAAAGAAACCGATGACTTTTATAAAAAGGTGTCATGTGTGTCTCTTACTTTGCACAAAAAGTGCCAGAGATGACTTCATTTGCAGTCACTTGAAAAGTAGGGATTCTCCAATAAATGGTAAATGGTTGAAACAAATCTGAAGAAATGCATGACATACCTGTGTGTGTGTGTGTATGCATGTATGTATATATAGGGAGAGAGAGAGCGTCAATATAAACAGACTTTATTTCAATCAAGCTGTCTTTTCTATCCTTCAGGAGCAGAATGTTCTGATCATCAGCGCTCCAGAATGTAGTGTTTTCTTGGCAAGCATCACATATTGTGATGTGTTAGCTAAAAGTTCCATATCCTAGAGACTGATATATTCCTCTGTACTTGTACCTTGGGGATTCATCAAAACCTGGCATCATAAGCAGCTTTCTACTGCCACAGACTGGACAGCGAAACAATTTAAAATATCCCAGAAAAAGAAAATAAGCATGCTTAATCAGAGCTTTCTGGACAGGAAGGACATTTGAGCAAGTGAGGAATAAGCACTGCTTTTGTTAATTTGCATAGGCAGAATAGAGACTTCTGGGAAAAGGCCGAAATTACAGTCACAGAAAATGGCTGCATCTATAGAGAATGCTAAGAAGTGTTGGCAGCTTTTCCTCTGACCCTGGCCACTTTTACAAGCAATCCTATGATAGTCAGCAGGACCCACCCTAAAAAGGAAGGGGCATCCACTTGGACCCTTTCCACCTTTTCTAAATCTCGCCTGATCGAGCCTGATTGAGCACTGATTGAGCAGATAAGCACATGTCATTCTCATTTCAGAAAGGTATTGGTTAGCTTGCTGCTAGCAGCTCAGTTATGTTATGATGTTAGAGGCTATGCAAGGAATGCTTTAGTCCAGCGATATGCAGTTTTTATTGCGCCTTGCATTCAGCAGGAAGATCTTTAGCTTGAATCTGTGGCCTAGGTATTCACCTTGGTATTTCTTTTGGCACAAAGTGAAGGAGTATTTGAGAGAAAATGCACAATGTGTTTCTTATGTTGTTATGAACAACTTGTTACTCTTTCTCATTAAGCTTCAGCCACTGAAGAAATATATAAATAAGGGCTGACTTCCTGTAAGACGTGTCCAAAGCTGGGACGGAATAAAAGGAGACACTTGTAAATGATAGTGCTATCGTTTGAGAAAGGGTAAGTTGAGACTGACTTTCATGCGTATTCACAGACCAAGCATCATAAAGATACCAGCATGATCTTCATTGCGGGCTTAGAGCCGGTATTAGCTTTTGAGAGGTAAGAGGATTTTGAGGGCTCGTTGGTCTAGGGGTTTGATTCTCGCTTTGGGTGCGAGAGGTTCCAGGTTCAAATCCCGGACGAGCCCTTTTCTTGGTACTCTTTTCAAGTTGTTTTGAAGTTTGCGTTTCAAAACCAACATCAATTTTTTCTTTGCAGTAGTGGATAATTCTTTGCTAGAGTCTCATGCTTCAGCCCTGCCCAGTCTGAGCTAATACCAAACATCTGGTCTTGCATGGCATGTACGAGCGTTCAGCTAGGGATGTCGGGCAGGTTGCATGAAAGAAATCTAAAGCCAGAGGCCCATGGAATAGCCAGTTCGGAGCAGTTTCATTACAGAAAAATCAACTGTAGGTATCTGTTTCTGTAGTGTAGTGGTTATCAAGTTCGCCTCACACGTGAAAGGTCCCCGGTTCGAAACCGGGCAGAAACAGTTGTTATATTGTGTTGGCTACAATGTTGATAGGTGCCGTTTTGCCATGGAATTGTCCAAGCCCTGAAGATTATTTCATGCAATCTCGTTCCAAGAAAGGGAATTCTCTCAAAACACTAAAGTAATCGGCGTGTGGATGTATCTGTTGGTTCTCAGACCTTGCTTTCAAAAGAGCCCTGCAATCGGTTCACTGCTCACCTAGAACAAGCATTAACATGGAGAATTGTTGGCACCAACAGGAATCTTATTTTAGTGGAGTGTTTCTGGCTTTGAGTGCAGAGGCCCTCGGCTCAATTCCAAGATGATCCTTCTCAGGGTGATGATACAAATGCATTGTCACCTTTACGTTTAATGTCAGAATCATTTATTTCCAGTTGGTGGTGTAAGAATGTTTGCAACAGTATGGCGATTTTTCCTAGCCATGCATGAATGAAAGCATATCACTCGCCTTTAGGTGTTTTTCTAATACATTGATATTTGCATCTTCCTTCCTAGCCTGCATGTTTGACTATCTTACAGGCTGCATGTAATAAGTATCACATCAGGGCCCTTCTTCTACTCAATTCACAACTGTTCTATCACGACATAGATAAGAAAGCTGCATCTGCTTTTGTTGTGTAGTGGTAATCAGGTTTACCTGACGTGTGAAAGCCCCATGCTTTGAAAGTACACAGTAACAAAGAAACCGATGACTTTTATAAAAAGGTGTCATGTGTGTCTCTTACTTTGCACAAAAAGTGCCAGAGATGACTTCATTTGCAGTCACTTGAAAAGTAGGGATTCTCCAATAAATGGTAAATGGTTGAAACAAATCTGAAGAAATGCATGACATACCTGTGTGTGTGTGTGTATGCATGTATGTATATATAGGGAGAGAGAGAGCGTCAATATAAACAGACTTTATTTCAATCAAGCTGTCTTTTCTATCCTTCAGGAGCAGAATGTTCTGATCATCAGCGCTCCAGAATGTAGTGTTTTCTTGGCAAGCATCACATATTGTGATGTGTTAGCTAAAAGTTCCATATCCTAGAGACTGATATATTCCTCTGTACTTGTACCTTGGGGATTCATCAAAACCTGGCATCATAAGCAGCTTTCTACTGCCACAGACTGGACAGCGAAACAATTTAAAATATCCCAGAAAAAGAAAATAAGCATGCTTAATCAGAGCTTTCTGGACAGGAAGGACATTTGAGCAAGTGAGGAATAAGCACTGCTTTTGTTAATTTGCATAGGCAGAATAGAGACTTCTGGGAAAAGGCCGAAATTACAGTCACAGAAAATGGCTGCATCTATAGAGAACGCTAAGAAGTGTTGGCAGCTTTTCCTCTGACCCTGGCCACTTTTACAAGCAATCCTATGATAGTCAGCAGGACCCACCCTAAAAAGGAAGGGGCATCCACTTGGACCCTTTCCACCTTTTCTAAATCTCGCCTGATCGAGCACTGATTGAGCAGATAAGCACATGTAATTCTCATTTCAGAAAGGTATTGGTTAGTTTGCTGCTAGCAGCTCAGTTATGTTATGATGTTAGAGGCTATGCAAGGAATGCTTTAGTCCAGCGATATGCAGTTTTTATTGCGCCTTGCATTCAGCAGGAAGATCTTTAGCTTGAATCTGTGGCCTAGGTATTCACCTTGGTATTTCTTTTGGCACAAAGTGAAGGAGTATTTGAGAGAAAATGCACAATGTGTTTCTTATGCTGTTATGAACAACTTGTTACTCTTTCTCATTAAGCTTCAGCCACTGCAGAAATATATAAATAAGGGCTGACTTCCTGTAAGACGTGTCCAAAGCTGGGACGGAATAAAAGGAGACACTTGTAAATGATAGTGCTATCGTTTGAGAAAGGGTAAGTTGAGACTGACTTTCATGCGTATTCACAGACCAAGCATCATAAAGATACCAGCATGATCTTCATTGCGGGCTTAGAGCCGTTATTAGCTTTTGAGAGGTAAGAGGATTTTGAGGGCTCGTTGGTCTAGGGGTATGATTCTCGCTTTGGGTGCGAGAGGTCCTGGGTTCAAATCCCGGACGAGCCCTTTTCTTGGTACTCTTTTCAAGTTGTTTTGAAGTTTGCGTTTCAAAACCAACATCAATTTTTTCTTTGCAGTAGTGGATAATTCTTTGCTAGAGTCTCATGCTTCAGCCCTGCCCAGTCTGAGCTAATACCAAACATCTGGTCTTGCATGGCATGTACGAGCGTTCAGCTAGGGATGTCGGGCAGGTTGCATGAAAGAAATCTAAAGCCAGAGGCCCATGGAATAGCCAGTTCGGAGCAGTTTCATTACAGAAAAATCAACTGTAGGTATCTGTTTCTGTAGTGTAGTGGTTATCACGTTCGCCTCACACGCGAAAGGTCCCCGGTTCGAAACCGGGCAGAAACAGTTGTTATATTGTGTTGGCTACAATGTTGATAGGTGCCGTTTTGCCATGGAATTGTCCAAGCCCTGAAGATTATTTCATGCAATCTCGTTCCAAGAAAGGGAATTCTCTCAAAACACTAAAGTAATCGGCGTGTGGATGTATCTGTTGGTTCTCAGACCTTGCTTTCAAAAGAGCCCTGCAATCGGTTCACTGCTCACCTAGAACAAGCATTAACATGGAGAATTGTTGGCACCAACAGGAATCTTATTTTAGTGGAGTGTTTCTGGCTTTGAGTGCAGAGGCCCTCGGCTCAATTCCAAGATGATCCTTTTCAGGGTGATGATACAAATGCATTGTCACCTTTACGTTTAATGTCAGAATCATTTATTTCCAGTTGGTGGTGTAAGAATGTTTGCAACAGTATGGCGATTTTTCCTAGCCATGCATGAATGAAAGCATATCACTCGCCTTTAGGTGTTTTTCTAATACATTGATATTTGCATCTTCCTTCCTAGCCTGCATGTTTGACTATCTTACAGGCTGCATGTAATAAGTATCACATCAGGGCCCTTCTTCTACTCAATTCACAACTGTTCTATCACGACATAGATAAGAAAGCTGCATCTGCTTTTGTTGTGTAGTGGTAATCAGGTTTACCTGACGTGTGAAAGCCCCATGCTTTGAAAGTACACAGTAACAAAGAAACCGATGACTTTTATAAAAAGGTGTCATGTGTGTCTCTTACTTTGCACAAAAAGTGCCAGAGATGACTTCATTTGCAGTCACTTGAAAAGTAGGGATTCTCCAATAAATGGTAAATGGTTGAAACAAATCTGAAGAAATGCATGACATACCTGTGTGTGTGTGTGTATGCATGTATGTATATATAGGGAGAGAGAGAGCGTCAATATAAACAGACTTTATTTCAATCAAGCTGTCTTTTCTATCCTTCAGGAGCAGAATGTTCTGATCATCAGCGCTCCAGAATGTAGTGTTTTCTTGGCAAGCATCACATATTGTGATGTGTTAGCTAAAAGTTCCATATCCTAGAGACTGATATATTCCTCTGTACTTGTACCTTGGGGATTCATCAAAACCTGGCATCATAAGCAGCTTTCTACTGCCACAGACTGGACAGCGAAACAATTTAAAATATCCCAGAAAAAGAAAATAAGCATGCTTAATCAGAGCTTTCTGGACAGGAAGGACATTTGAGCAAGTGAGGAATAAGCACTGCTTTTGTTAATTTGCATAGGCAGAATAGAGACTTCTGGGAAAAGGCCGAAATTACAGTCACAGAAAATGGCTGCATCTATAGAGAACGCTAAGAAGTGTTGGCAGCTTTTCCTCTGACCCTGGCCACTTTTACAAGCAATCCTATGATAGTCAGCAGGACCCACCCTAAAAAGGAAGGGGCATCCACTTGGACCCTTTCCACCTTTTCTAAATCTCGCCTGATCGAGCACTGATTGAGCAGATAAGCACATGTAATTCTCATTTCAGAAAGGTATTGGTTAGCTTGCTGCTAGCAGCTCAGTTATGTTATGATGTTAGAGGCTATGCAAGGAATGCTTTAGTCCAGCGATATGCAGTTTTTATTGCGCCTTGCATTCAGCAGGAAGATCTTTAGCTTGAATCTGTGGCCTAGGTATTCACCTTGGTATTTCTTTTGGCACAAAGTGAAGGAGTATTTGAGAGAAAATGCACAATGTGTTTCTTATGCTGTTATGAACAACTTGTTACTCTTTCTCATTAAGCTTCAGCCACTGCAGAAATATATAAATAAGGGCTGACTTCCTGTAAGACGTGTCCAAAGCTGGGACGGAATAAAAGGAGACACTTGTAAATGATAGTGCTATCGTTTGAGAAAGGGTAAGTTGAGACTGACTTTCATGCGTATTCACAGACCAAGCATCATAAAGATACCAGCATGATCTTCATTGCGGGCTTAGAGCCGTTATTAGCTTTTGAGAGGTAAGAGGATTTTGAGGGCTCGTTGGTCTAGGGGTATGATTCTCGCTTTGGGTGCGAGAGGTCCTGGGTTCAAATCCCGGACGAGCCCTTTTCTTGGTACTCTTTTCAAGTTGTTTTGAAGTTTGCGTTTCAAAACCAACATCAATTTTTTCTTTGCAGTAGTGGATAATTCTTTGCTAGAGTCTCATGCTTCAGCCCTGCCCAGTCTGAGCTAATACCAAACATCTGGTCTTGCATGGCATGTACGAGCGTTCAGCTAGGGATGTCGGGCAGGTTGCATGAAAGAAATCTAAAGCCAGAGGCCCATGGAATAGCCAGTTCGGAGCAGTTTCATTACAGAAAAATCAACTGTAGGTATCTGTTTCTGTAGTGTAGTGGTTATCACGTTCGCCTCACACGCGAAAGGTCCCCGGTTCGAAACCGGGCAGAAACAGTTGTTATATTGTGTTGGCTACAATGTTGATAGGTGCCGTTTTGCCATGGAATTGTCCAAGCCCTGAAGATTATTTCATGCAATCTCGTTCCAAGAAAGGGAATTCTCTCAAAACACTAAAGTAATCGGCGTGTGGATGTATCTGTTGGTTCTCAGACCTTGCTTTCAAAAGAGCCCTGCAATCGGTTCACTGCTCACCTAGAACAAGCATTAACATGGAGAATTGTTGGCACCAACAGGAATCTTATTTTAGTGGAGTGTTTCTGGCTTTGAGTGCAGAGGCCCTCGGCTCAATTCCAAGATGATCCTTCTCAAGGTGATGATACAAATGCATTGTCACCTTTACGTTTAATGTCAGAATCATTTATTTCCAGTTGGTGGTGTAAGAATGTTTGCAACAGTATGGCGATTTTTCCTAGCCATGCATGAATGAAAGCATATCACTCGCCTTTAGGTGTTTTTCTAATACATTGATATTTGCATCTTCCTTCCTAGCCTGCATGTTTGACTATCTTACAGGCTGCATGTAATAAGTATCACATCAGGGCCCTTCTTCTACTCAATTCACAACTGTTCTATCACGACATAGATAAGAAAGCTGCATCTGCTTTTGTTGTGTAGTGGTAATCAGGTTTACCTGACGTGTGAAAGCCCCATGCTTTGAAAGTACACAGTAACAAAGAAACCGATGACTTTTATAAAAAGGTGTCATGTGCGTCTCTTACTTTGCACAAAAAGTGCCAGAGATGACTTCATTTGCAGTCACTTGAAAAGTAGGGATTCTCCAATAAATGGTAAATGGTTGAAACAAATCTGAAGAAATGCATGACATACCTGTGTGTGTGTGTGTACGCATGTATGTATATATAGGGAGAGAGAGAGCGTCAATATAAACAGACTTTATTTCAATCAAGCTGTCTTTTCTATCCTTCAGGAGCAGAATGTTCTGATCATCAGCGCTCCATAATGTAGTGTTTTCTTGGCAAGCATCACATATTGTGATGTGTTAGCTAAAAGTTCCATATCCTAGAGACTGATATATTCCTCTGTACTTGTACCTTGGGGATTCATCAAAACCTGGCATCATAAGCAGCTTTCTACTGCCACAGACTGGACAGCGAAACAATTTAAAATATCCCAGAAAAAGAAAATAAGCATGCTTAATCAGAGCTTTCTGGACAGGAAGGACCTTTGAGCAAGTGAGGAATAAGCACTGCTTTTGTTAATTTGCATAGGCAGAATAGAGACTTCTGGGAAAAGGCCGAAATTACAGTCACAGAAAATGGCTGCATCTATAGAGAACGCTAAGAAGTGTTGGCAGCTTTTCCTCTGACCCTGACCACTTTTACAAGCAATCCTATGATAGTCAGCAGGACCCACCCTAAAAAGGAAGGGGCATCCACTTGGACCCTTTCCACCTTTTCTAAATCTCGCCTGATTGAGCACTGATTGAGCAGATAAGCACATGTCATTCTCATTTCAGAAAGGTATTGGTTAGCTTGCTGCTAGCAGCTCAGTTATGTTATGATGTTAGAGGCTATGCAAGGAATGCTTTAGTCCAGCGATATGCAGTTTTTATTGCGCCTTGCCTTCACCAGGAAGATCTTTAGCTTGAATCTGTGGCCTAGGTATTCACCTTGGTATTTCTTTTGGCACAAAGTGAAGGAGTATTTGAGAGAAAATGCACAATGTGTTTCTTATGTTGTTATGAACAACTTGTTACTCTTTCTCATTAAGCTTCAGCCACTGCAGAAATATATAAATAAGGGCTGACTTCCTGTAAGACGTGTCCAAAGCTGGGACGGAATAAAAGGAGACACTTGTAAATGATAGTGCTATCGTTTGAGAAAGGGTAAGTTGAGACTGACTTTCATGCGTATTCACAGACCAAGCATCATAAAGATACCAGCATGATCTTCATTGCGGGCTTAGAGCCGGTATTAGCTTTTGAGAGGTAAGAGGATTTTGAGGGCTCGTTGGTCTAGGGGTATGATTCTCGCTTTGGGTGCGAGAGGTCCCGGGTTCAAATCCCGGACGAGCCCTTTTCTTGGTACTCTTTTCAAGTTGGTTTGAAGTTTGCGTTTCAAAACCAACATCAATTTTTTCTTTGCAGTAGTGGATAATTCTTTGCTAGAGTCTCATGCTTCAGCCCTGCCCAGTCTGAGCTAATACCAAACATCTGGTCTTGCATGGCATGTACGAGCGTTCAGCTAGGGATGTCGGGCAGGTTGCATGAAAGAAATCTAAAGCCAGAGGCCCATGGAATAGCCAGTTCGGAGCAGTTTCATTACAGAAAAATCAACTGCAGGTATCTGTTTCTGTAGTGTAGTGGTTATCAAGTTCGCCTCACACGCGAAAGGTCCCCGGTTCGAAACCGGGCTGAAACAGTTGTTATATTGTGTTGGCTACAATGTTGATAGGTGCCGTTTTGCCATGGAATTGTCCAAGCCCTGAAGATTATTTCATACAATCTCGTTCCAAGAAAGGGAATTCTCTCAAAACACTAAAGTAATCGGCGTGTGGATGTATCTGTTGGTTCTCAGACCTTGCTTTCAAAAGAGCCCTGCAATCGGTTCACTGCTCACCTAGAACAAGCATTAACATGGAGAATTGTTGGCACCAACAGGAATCTTATTTTAGTGGAGTGTTTCTGGCTTTGAGTGCAGAGGCCCTCGGCTCAATTCCAAGATGATCCTTCTCAAGGTGATGATACAAATGCATTCTCACCTTTACGTTTAATGTCAGAATCATTTATTTCCAGTTGGTGGTGTAAGAATGTTTGCAACAGTATGGCGATTTTTCCTAGCCATGCATGAATGAAAGCATATCACTCGCCTTTAGGTGTTTTTCTAATACATTGATATTTGCATCTTCCTTCCTAGCCTGCATGTTTGACTATCTTACAGGCTGCATGTAATAAGTATCACATCAGGGCCCTTCTTCTACTCAATTCACAACTGTTCTATCACGACATAGATAAGAAAGCTGCATCTGCTTTTGTTGTGTAGTGGTAATCAGGTTTACCTGACGTGTGAAAGCCCCATGCTTTGAAAGTACACAGTAACAAAGAAACCGATGACTTTTATAATAAGGTGTCATGTGTGTCTCTTACTTTGCACAAAAAGTGCCAGAGATGACTTCATTTGCAGTCACTTGAAAAGTAGGGATTCTCCAATAAATGGTAAATGGTTGAAACAAATCTGAAGAAATGCATGACATACCTGTGTGTGTGTGTGTATGCATGTATGTATATATAGGGAGAGAGAGAGCGTCAATATAAACAGACTTTATTTCAATCAAGCTGTCTTTTCTATCCTTCAGGAGCAGAATGTTCTGATCATCAGCGCTCCAGAATGTAGTGTTTTCTTGGCAAGCATCACATATTGTGATGTGTTAGCTAAAAGTTCCATATCCTAGAGACTGATATATTCCTCTGTACTTGTACCTTGGGGATTCATCAAAACCTGGCATCATAAGCAGCTTTCTACTGCCACAGACTGGACAGCGAAACAATTTAAAATATCCCAGAAAAAGAAAATAAGCATGCTTAATCAGAGCTTTCTGGACAGGAAGGACCTTTGAGCAAGTGAGGAATAAGCACTGCTTTTGTTAATTTGCATAGGCAGAATAGAGACTTCTGGGAAAAGGCCGAAATTACAGTCACAGAAAATGGCTGCATCTATAGAGAACGCTAAGAAGTGTTGGCAGCTTTTCCTCTGACCCTGGCCACTTTTACAAGCAATCCTATGATAGTCAGCAGGACCCACCCTAAAAAGGAAGGGGCATCCACTTGGACCCTTTCCACCTTTTCTAAATCTCGCCTGATCGAGCCCTGATCGAGCCGATAAGCACATGTCATTCTCATTTCAGAAAGGTATTGGTTAGCTTGCTGCTAGCAGCTCAGTTATGTTATGATGTTAGAGGCTATGCAAGGAATGCTTTAGTCCAGCGATATGCAGTTTTTATTGCGCCTTGCATTCAGCAGGAAGATCTTTAGCTTGAATCTGTGGCCTAGGTATTCACCTTGGTATTTTTTTTGGCACAAAGTGAAGGAGTATTTGAGAGAAAATGCACAATGTGTTTCTTATGTTGTTATGAACAACTTGTTACTCTTTCTCATTAAGCTTCAGCCACTGCAGAAATATATAAATAAGGGCTGACTTCCTGTAAGACGTGTCCAAAGCTGGGACGGAATAAAAGGAGACACTTGTAAATGATAGTGCTATCGTTTGAGAAAGGGTAAGTTGAGACTGACTTTCATGCGTATTCACAGACCAAGCATCATAAAGATACCAGCATGATCTTCATTGCGGGCTTAGAGCCGGTATTAGCTTTTGAGAGGTAAGAGGATTTTGAGGGCTCGTTGGTCTAGGGGTATGATTCTCGCTTTGGGTGCGAGAGGTCCCAGGTTCAAATCCCGGACGAGCCCTTTTCTTGGTACTCTTTTCAAGTTGTTTTGAAGTTTGCGTTTCAAAACCAACATCAATTTTTTCTTTGCAGTAGTGGATAATTCTTTGCTAGAGTCTCATGCTTCAGCCCTGCCCAGTCTGAGCTAATACCAAACATCTGGTCTTGCATGGCATGTACGAGCGTTCAGCTAGGGATGTCGGGCAGGTTGCATGAAAGAAATCTAAAGCCAGAGGCCCATGGAATAGCCAGTTCGGAGCAGTTTCATTACAGAAAAATCAACTGTAGGTATCTGTTTCTGTAGTGTAGTGGTTATCACGTTCGCCTCACACGCGAAAGGTCCCCGGTTCGAAACCGGGCAGAAACAGTTGTTATATTGTGTTGGCTACAATGTTGATAGGTGCCGTTTTGCCATGGAATTGTCCAAGCCCTGAAGATTATTTCATGCAATCTCGTTCCAAGAAAGGGAATTCTCTCAAAACACTAAAGTAATCGGCGTGTGGATGTATCTGTTGGTTCTCAGACCTTGCTTTCAAAAGAGCCCTGCAATCGGTTCACTGCTCACCTAGAACAAGCATTAACATGGAGAATTGTTGGCACCAATAGGAATCTTATTTTAGTGGAGTGTTTCTGGCTTTGAGTGCAGAGGCCCTCGGCTCAATTCCAAGATGATCCTTCTCAGGGTGATGATACAAATGCATTGTCACCTTTACGTTTAATGTCAGAATCATTTATTTCCAGTTGGTGGTGTAAGAATGTTTGCAACAGTATGGCGATTTTTCCTAGCCATGCATGAATGAAAGCATATCACACGCCTTTAGGTGTTTTTCTAATACATTGATATTTGCATCTTCCTTCCTAGCCTGCATGTTTGACTATCTTACAGGCTGCATGTAATAAGTATCACATCAGGGCCCTTCTTCTACTCAATTCACAACTGTTCTATCACGACATAGATAAGAAAGCTGCATCTGCTTTTGTTGTGTAGTGGTAATCAGGTTTACCTGACGTGTGAAAGCCCCATGCTTTGAAAGTACACAGTAACAAAGAAACCGATGACTTTTATAAAAAGGTGTCATGTGTGTCTCTTACTTTGCACAAAAAGTGCCAGAGATGACTTCATTTGCAGTCACTTGAAAAGTAGGGATTCTCCAATAAATGGTAAATGGTTGAAACAAATCTGAAGAAATGCATGACATACCTGTGTGTGTGTGTGTATGCATGTATGTATATATAGGGAGAGAGAGAGCGTCAATATAAACAGACTTTATTTCAATCAAGCTGTCTTTTCTATCCTTCAGGAGCAGAATGTTCTGATCATCAGCGCTCCAGAATGTAGTGTTTTCTTGGCAAGCATCACATATTGTGATGTGTTAGCTAAAAGTTCCATATCCTAGAGACTGATATATTCCTCTGTACTTGTACCTTGGGGATTCATCAAAACCTGGCATCATAAGCAGCTTTCTACTGCCACAGACTGGACAGCGAAACAATTTAAAATATCCCAGAAAAAGAAAATAAGCATGCTTAATCAGAGCTTTCTGGACAGGAAGGACATTTGAGCAAGTGAGGAATAAGCACTGCTTTTGTTAATTTGCATAGGCAGAATAGAGACTTCTGGGAAAAGGCCGAAATTACAGTCACAGAAAATGGCTGCATCTATAGAGAATGCTAAGAAGTGTTGGCAGCTTTTCCTCTGACCCTGGCCACTTTTACAAGCAATCCTATGATAGTCAGCAGGACCCACCCTAAAAAGGAAGGGGCATCCACTTGGACCCTTTCCACCTTTTCTAAATCTCGCCTGATCGAGCCTGATTGAGCACTGATTGAGCAGATAAGCACATGTCATTCTCATTTCAGAAAGGTATTGGTTAGCTTGCTGCTAGCAGCTCAGTTATGTTATGATGTTAGAGGCTATGCAAGGAATGCTTTAGTCCAGCGATATGCAGTTTTTATTGCGCCTTGCATTCAGCAGGAAGATCTTTAGCTTGAATCTGTGGCCTAGGTATTCACCTTGGTATTTCTTTTGGCACAAAGTGAAGGAGTATTTGAGAGAAAATGCACAATGTGTTTCTTATGTTGTTATGAACAACTTGTTACTCTTTCTCATTAAGCTTCAGCCACTGAAGAAATATATAAATAAGGGCTGACTTCCTGTAAGACGTGTCCAAAGCTGGGACGGAATAAAAGGAGACACTTGTAAATGATAGTGCTATCGTTTGAGAAAGGGTAAGTTGAGACTGACTTTCATGCGTATTCACAGACCAAGCATCATAAAGATACCAGCATGATCTTCATTGCGGGCTTAGAGCCGGTATTAGCTTTTGAGAGGTAAGAGGATTTTGAGGGCTCGTTGGTCTAGGGGTTTGATTCTCGCTTTGGGTGCGAGAGGTTCCAGGTTCAAATCCCGGACGAGCCCTTTTCTTGGTACTCTTTTCAAGTTGTTTTGAAGTTTGCGTTTCAAAACCAACATCAATTTTTTCTTTGCAGTAGTGGATAATTCTTTGCTAGAGTCTCATGCTTCAGCCCTGCCCAGTCTGAGCTAATACCAAACATCTGGTCTTGCATGGCATGTACGAGCGTTCAGCTAGGGATGTCGGGCAGGTTGCATGAAAGAAATCTAAAGCCAGAGGCCCATGGAATAGCCAGTTCGGAGCAGTTTCATTACAGAAAAATCAACTGTAGGTATCTGTTTCTGTAGTGTAGTGGTTATCAAGTTCGCCTCACACGTGAAAGGTCCCCGGTTCGAAACCGGGCAGAAACAGTTGTTATATTGTGTTGGCTACAATGTTGATAGGTGCCGTTTTGCCATGGAATTGTCCAAGCCCTGAAGATTATTTCATGCAATCTCGTTCCAAGAAAGGGAATTCTCTCAAAACACTAAAGTAATCGGCGTGTGGATGTATCTGTTGGTTCTCAGACCTTGCTTTCAAAAGAGCCCTGCAATCGGTTCACTGCTCACCTAGAACAAGCATTAACATGGAGAATTGTTGGCACCAACAGGAATCTTATTTTAGTGGAGTGTTTCTGGCTTTGAGTGCAGAGGCCCTCGGCTCAATTCCAAGATGATCCTTCTCAGGGTGATGATACAAATGCATTGTCACCTTTACGTTTAATGTCAGAATCATTTATTTCCAGTTGGTGGTGTAAGAATGTTTGCAACAGTATGGCGATTTTTCCTAGCCATGCATGAATGAAAGCATATCACTCGCCTTTAGGTGTTTTTCTAATACATTGATATTTGCATCTTCCTTCCTAGCCTGCATGTTTGACTATCTTACAGGCTGCATGTAATAAGTATCACATCAGGGCCCTTCTTCTACTCAATTCACAACTGTTCTATCACGACATAGATAAGAAAGCTGCATCTGCTTTTGTTGTGTAGTGGTAATCAGGTTTACCTGACGTGTGAAAGCCCCATGCTTTGAAAGTACACAGTAACAAAGAAACCGATGACTTTTATAAAAAGGTGTCATGTGTGTCTCTTACTTTGCACAAAAAGTGCCAGAGATGACTTCATTTGCAGTCACTTGAAAAGTAGGGATTCTCCAATAAATGGTAAATGGTTGAAACAAATCTGAAGAAATGCATGACATACCTGTGTGTGTGTGTGTATGCATGTATGTATATATAGGGAGAGAGAGAGCGTCAATATAAACAGACTTTATTTCAATCAAGCTGTCTTTTCTATCCTTCAGGAGCAGAATGTTCTGATCATCAGCGCTCCAGAATGTAGTGTTTTCTTGGCAAGCATCACATATTGTGATGTGTTAGCTAAAAGTTCCATATCCTAGAGACTGATATATTCCTCTGTACTTGTACCTTGGGGATTCATCAAAACCTGGCATCATAAGCAGCTTTCTACTGCCACAGACTGGACAGCGAAACAATTTAAAATATCCCAGAAAAAGAAAATAAGCATGCTTAATCAGAGCTTTCTGGACAGGAAGGACATTTGAGCAAGTGAGGAATAAGCACCGCTTTTGTTAATTTGCATAGGCAGAATAGAGACTTCTGGGAAAAGGCCGAAATTACAGTCACAGAAAATGGCTGCATCTATAGAGAACGCTAAGAAGTGTTGGCAGCTTTTCCTCTGACCCTGGCCACTTTTACAAGCAATCCTATGATAGTCAGCAGGACCCACCCTAAAAAGGAAGGGGCATCCACTTGGACCCTTTCCACCTTTTCTAAATCTCGCCTGATCGAGCACTGATTGAGCAGATAAGCACATGTAATTCTCATTTCAGAAAGGTATTGGTTAGCTTGCTGCTAGCAGCTCAGTTATGTTATGATGTTAGAGGCTATGCAAGGAATGCTTTAGTCCAGCGATATGCAGTTTTTATTGCGCCTTGCATTCAGCAGGAAGATCTTTAGCTTGAATCTGTGGCCTAGGTATTCACCTTGGTATTTCTTTTGGCACAAAGTGAAGGAGTATTTGAGAGAAAATGCACAATGTGTTTCTTATGCTGTTATGAACAACTTGTTACTCTTTCTCATTAAGCTTCAGCCACTGCAGAAATATATAAATAAGGGCTGACTTCCTGTAAGACGTGTCCAAAGCTGGGACGGAATAAAAGGAGACACTTGTAAATGATAGTGCTATCGTTTGAGAAAGGGTAAGTTGAGACTGACTTTCATGCGTATTCACAGACCAAGCATCATAAAGATACCAGCATGATCTTCATTGCGGGCTTAGAGCCGTTATTAGCTTTTGAGAGGTAAGAGGATTTTGAGGGCTCGTTGGTCTAGGGGTATGATTCTCGCTTTGGGTGCGAGAGGTCCTGGGTTCAAATCCCGGACGAGCCCTTTTCTTGGTACTCTTTTCAAGTTGTTTTGAAGTTTGCGTTTCAAAACCAACATCAATTTTTTCTTTGCAGTAGTGGATAATTCT
The DNA here is from genome assembly GCF_964204655.1 of Triturus cristatus. Lineage (NCBI taxonomy): Eukaryota > Metazoa > Chordata > Amphibia > Caudata > Salamandridae > Triturus > Triturus cristatus. Next base: position 737,394,192 of record NC_140591.1, on the reverse strand, counting down.
TTGCTAGAGTCTCATGCTTCAGCCCTGCCCAGTCTGAGCTAATACCAAACATCTGGTCTTGCATGGCATGTACGAGCGTTCAGCTAGGGATGTCGGGCAGGTTGCATGAAAGAAATCTAAAGCCAGAGGCCCATGGAATAGCCAGTTCGGAGCAGTTTCATTACAGAAAAATCAACTGTAGGTATCTGTTTCTGTAGTGTAGTGGTTATCACGTTCGCCTCACACGCGAAAGGTCCCCGGTTCGAAACCGGGCAGAAACAGTTGTTATATTGTGTTGGCTACAATGTTGATAGGTGCCGTTTTGCCATGGAATTGTCCAAGCCCTGAAGATTATTTCATGCAATCTCGTTCCAAGAAAGGGAATTCTCTCAAAACACTAAAGTAATCGGCGTGTGGATGTATCTGTTGGTTCTCAGACCTTGCTTTCAAAAGAGCCCTGCAATCGGTTCACTGCTCACCTAGAACAAGCATTAACATGGAGAATTGTTGGCACCAACAGGAATCTTATTTTAGTGGAGTGTTTCTGGCTTTGAGTGCAGAGGCCCTCGGCTCAATTCCAAGATGATCCTTCTCAAGGTGATGATACAAATGCATTGTCACCTTTACGTTTAATGTCAGAATCATTTATTTCCAGTTGGTGGTGTAAGAATGTTTGCAACAGTATGGCGATTTTTCCTAGCCATGCATGAATGAAAGCATATCACTCGCCTTTAGGTGTTTTTCTAATACATTGATATTTGCATCTTCCTTCCTAGCCTGCATGTTTGACTATCTTACAGGCTGCATGTAATAAGTATCACATCAGGGCCCTTCTTCTACTCAATTCACAACTGTTCTATCACGACATAGATAAGAAAGCTGCATCTGCTTTTGTTGTGTAGTGGTAATCAGGTTTACCTGACGTGTGAAAGCCCCATGCTTTGAAAGTACACAGTAACAAAGAAACCGATGACTTTTATAAAAAGGTGTCATGTGCGTCTCTTACTTTGCACAAAAAGTGCCAGAGATGACTTCATTTGCAGTCACTTGAAAAGTAGGGATTCTCCAATAAATGGTAAATGGTTGAAACAAATCTGAAGAAATGCATGACATACCTGTGTGTGTGTGTGTACGCATGTATGTATATATAGGGAGAGAGAGAGCGTCAATATAAACAGACTTTATTTCAATCAAGCTGTCTTTTCTATCCTTCAGGAGCAGAATGTTCTGATCATCAGCGCTCCATAATGTAGTGTTTTCTTGGCAAGCATCACATATTGTGATGTGTTAGCTAAAAGTTCCATATCCTAGAGACTGATATATTCCTCTGTACTTGTACCTTGGGGATTCATCAAAACCTGGCATCATAAGCAGCTTTCTACTGCCACAGACTGGACAGCGAAACAATTTAAAATATCCCAGAAAAAGAAAATAAGCATGCTTAATCAGAGCTTTCTGGACAGGAAGGACCTTTGAGCAAGTGAGGAATAAGCACTGCTTTTGTTAATTTGCATAGGCAGAATAGAGACTTCTGGGAAAAGGCCGAAATTACAGTCACAGAAAATGGCTGCATCTATAGAGAACGCTAAGAAGTGTTGGCAGCTTTTCCTCTGACCCTGACCACTTTTACAAGCAATCCTATGATAGTCAGCAGGACCCACCCTAAAAAGGAAGGGGCATCCACTTGGACCCTTTCCACCTTTTCTAAATCTCGCCTGATTGAGCACTGATTGAGCAGATAAGCACATGTCATTCTCATTTCAGAAAGGTATTGGTTAGCTTGCTGCTAGCAGCTCAGTTATGTTATGATGTTAGAGGCTATGCAAGGAATGCTTTAGTCCAGCGATATGCAGTTTTTATTGCGCCTTGCCTTCACCAGGAAGATCTTTAGCTTGAATCTGTGGCCTAGGTATTCACCTTGGTATTTCTTTTGGCACAAAGTGAAGGAGTATTTGAGAGAAAATGCACAATGTGTTTCTTATGTTGTTATGAACAACTTGTTACTCTTTCTCATTAAGCTTCAGCCACTGCAGAAATATATAAATAAGGGCTGACTTCCTGTAAGACGTGTCCAAAGCTGGGACGGAATAAAAGGAGACACTTGTAAATGATAGTGCTATCGTTTGAGAAAGGGTAAGTTGAGACTGACTTTCATGCGTATTCACAGACCAAGCATCATAAAGATACCAGCATGATCTTCATTGCGGGCTTAGAGCCGGTATTAGCTTTTGAGAGGTAAGAGGATTTTGAGGGCTCGTTGGTCTAGGGGTATGATTCTCGCTTTGGGTGCGAGAGGTCCCGGGTTCAAATCCCGGACGAGCCCTTTTCTTGGTACTCTTTTCAAGTTGGTTTGAAGTTTGCGTTTCAAAACCAACATCAATTTTTTCTTTGCAGTAGTGGATAATTCTTTGCTAGAGTCTCATGCTTCAGCCCTGCCCAGTCTGAGCTAATACCAAACATCTGGTCTTGCATGGCATGTACGAGCGTTCAGCTAGGGATGTCGGGCAGGTTGCATGAAAGAAATCTAAAGCCAGAGGCCCATGGAATAGCCAGTTCGGAGCAGTTTCATTACAGAAAAATCAACTGCAGGTATCTGTTTCTGTAGTGTAGTGGTTATCAAGTTCGCCTCACACGCGAAAGGTCCCCGGTTCGAAACCGGGCTGAAACAGTTGTTATATTGTGTTGGCTACAATGTTGATAGGTGCCGTTTTGCCATGGAATTGTCCAAGCCCTGAAGATTATTTCATACAATCTCGTTCCAAGAAAGGGAATTCTCTCAAAACACTAAAGTAATCGGCGTGTGGATGTATCTGTTGGTTCTCAGACCTTGCTTTCAAAAGAGCCCTGCAATCGGTTCACTGCTCACCTAGAACAAGCATTAACATGGAGAATTGTTGGCACCAACAGGAATCTTATTTTAGTGGAGTGTTTCTGGCTTTGAGTGCAGAGGCCCTCGGCTCAATTCCAAGATGATCCTTCTCAAGGTGATGATACAAATGCATTCTCACCTTTACGTTTAATGTCAGAATCATTTATTTCCAGTTGGTGGTGTAAGAATGTTTGCAACAGTATGGCGATTTTTCCTAGCCATGCATGAATGAAAGCATATCACTCGCCTTTAGGTGTTTTTCTAATACATTGATATTTGCATCTTCCTTCCTAGCCTGCATGTTTGACTATCTTACAGGCTGCATGTAATAAGTATCACATCAGGGCCCTTCTTCTACTCAATTCACAACTGTTCTATCACGACATAGATAAGAAAGCTGCATCTGCTTTTGTTGTGTAGTGGTAATCAGGTTTACCTGACGTGTGAAAGCCCCATGCTTTGAAAGTACACAGTAACAAAGAAACCGATGACTTTTATAATAAGGTGTCATGTGTGTCTCTTACTTTGCACAAAAAGTGCCAGAGATGACTTCATTTGCAGTCACTTGAAAAGTAGGGATTCTCCAATAAATGGTAAATGGTTGAAACAAATCTGAAGAAATGCATGACATACCTGTGTGTGTGTGTGTATGCATGTATGTATATATAGGGAGAGAGAGAGCGTCAATATAAACAGACTTTATTTCAATCAAGCTGTCTTTTCTATCCTTCAGGAGCAGAATGTTCTGATCATCAGCGCTCCAGAATGTAGTGTTTTCTTGGCAAGCATCACATATTGTGATGTGTTAGCTAAAAGTTCCATATCCTAGAGACTGATATATTCCTCTGTACTTGTACCTTGGGGATTCATCAAAACCTGGCATCATAAGCAGCTTTCTACTGCCACAGACTGGACAGCGAAACAATTTAAAATATCCCAGAAAAAGAAAATAAGCATGCTTAATCAGAGCTTTCTGGACAGGAAGGACCTTTGAGCAAGTGAGGAATAAGCACTGCTTTTGTTAATTTGCATAGGCAGAATAGAGACTTCTGGGAAAAGGCCGAAATTACAGTCACAGAAAATGGCTGCATCTATAGAGAACGCTAAGAAGTGTTGGCAGCTTTTCCTCTGACCCTGGCCACTTTTACAAGCAATCCTATGATAGTCAGCAGGACCCACCCTAAAAAGGAAGGGGCATCCACTTGGACCCTTTCCACCTTTTCTAAATCTCGCCTGATCGAGCCCTGATCGAGCCGATAAGCACATGTCATTCTCATTTCAGAAAGGTATTGGTTAGCTTGCTGCTAGCAGCTCAGTTATGTTATGATGTTAGAGGCTATGCAAGGAATGCTTTAGTCCAGCGATATGCAGTTTTTATTGCGCCTTGCATTCAGCAGGAAGATCTTTAGCTTGAATCTGTGGCCTAGGTATTCACCTTGGTATTTTTTTTGGCACAAAGTGAAGGAGTATTTGAGAGAAAATGCACAATGTGTTTCTTATGTTGTTATGAACAACTTGTTACTCTTTCTCATTAAGCTTCAGCCACTGCAGAAATATATAAATAAGGGCTGACTTCCTGTAAGACGTGTCCAAAGCTGGGACGGAATAAAAGGAGACACTTGTAAATGATAGTGCTATCGTTTGAGAAAGGGTAAGTTGAGACTGACTTTCATGCGTATTCACAGACCAAGCATCATAAAGATACCAGCATGATCTTCATTGCGGGCTTAGAGCCGGTATTAGCTTTTGAGAGGTAAGAGGATTTTGAGGGCTCGTTGGTCTAGGGGTATGATTCTCGCTTTGGGTGCGAGAGGTCCCAGGTTCAAATCCCGGACGAGCCCTTTTCTTGGTACTCTTTTCAAGTTGTTTTGAAGTTTGCGTTTCAAAACCAACATCAATTTTTTCTTTGCAGTAGTGGATAATTCTTTGCTAGAGTCTCATGCTTCAGCCCTGCCCAGTCTGAGCTAATACCAAACATCTGGTCTTGCATGGCATGTACGAGCGTTCAGCTAGGGATGTCGGGCAGGTTGCATGAAAGAAATCTAAAGCCAGAGGCCCATGGAATAGCCAGTTCGGAGCAGTTTCATTACAGAAAAATCAACTGTAGGTATCTGTTTCTGTAGTGTAGTGGTTATCACGTTCGCCTCACACGCGAAAGGTCCCCGGTTCGAAACCGGGCAGAAACAGTTGTTATATTGTGTTGGCTACAATGTTGATAGGTGCCGTTTTGCCATGGAATTGTCCAAGCCCTGAAGATTATTTCATGCAATCTCGTTCCAAGAAAGGGAATTCTCTCAAAACACTAAAGTAATCGGCGTGTGGATGTATCTGTTGGTTCTCAGACCTTGCTTTCAAAAGAGCCCTGCAATCGGTTCACTGCTCACCTAGAACAAGCATTAACATGGAGAATTGTTGGCACCAACAGGAATCTTATTTTAGTGGAGTGTTTCTGGCTTTGAGTGCAGAGGCCCTCGGCTCAATTCCAAGATGATCCTTCTCAGGGTGATGATACAAATGCATTGTCACCTTTACGTTTAATGTCAGAATCATTTATTTCCAGTTGGTGGTGTAAGAATGTTTGCAACAGTATGGCGATTTTTCCTAGCCATGCATGAATGAAAGCATATCACACGCCTTTAGGTGTTTTTCTAATACATTGATATTTGCATCTTCCTTCCTAGCCTGCATGTTTGACTATCTTACAGGCTGCATGTAATAAGTATCACATCAGGGCCCTTCTTCTACTCAATTCACAACTGTTCTATCACGACATAGATAAGAAAGCTGCATCTGCTTTTGTTGTGTAGTGGTAATCAGGTTTACCTGACGTGTGAAAGCCCCATGCTTTGAAAGTACACAGTAACAAAGAAACCGATGACTTTTATAAAAAGGTGTCATGTGTGTCTCTTACTTTGCACAAAAAGTGCCAGAGATGACTTCATTTGCAGTCACTTGAAAAGTAGGGATTCTCCAATAAATGGTAAATGGTTGAAACAAATCTGAAGAAATGCATGACATACCTGTGTGTGTGTGTGTATGCATGTATGTATATATAGGGAGAGAGAGAGCGTCAATATAAACAGACTTTATTTCAATCAAGCTGTCTTTTCTATCCTTCAGGAGCAGAATGTTCTGATCATCAGCGCTCCAGAATGTAGTGTTTTCTTGGCAAGCATCACATATTGTGATGTGTTAGCTAAAAGTTCCATATCCTAGAGACTGATATATTCCTCTGTACTTGTACCTTGGGGATTCATCAAAACCTGGCATCATAAGCAGCTTTCTACTGCCACAGACTGGACAGCGAAACAATTTAAAATATCCCAGAAAAAGAAAATAAGCATGCTTAATCAGAGCTTTCTGGACAGGAAGGACATTTGAGCAAGTGAGGAATAAGCACTGCTTTTGTTAATTTGCATAGGCAGAATAGAGACTTCTGGGAAAAGGCCGAAATTACAGTCACAGAAAATGGCTGCATCTATAGAGAATGCTAAGAAGTGTTGGCAGCTTTTCCTCTGACCCTGGCCACTTTTACAAGCAATCCTATGATAGTCAGCAGGACCCACCCTAAAAAGGAAGGGGCATCCACTTGGACCCTTTCCACCTTTTCTAAATCTCGCCTGATCGAGCCTGATTGAGCACTGATTGAGCAGATAAGCACATGTCATTCTCATTTCAGAAAGGTATTGGTTAGCTTGCTGCTAGCAGCTCAGTTATGTTATGATGTTAGAGGCTATGCAAGGAATGCTTTAGTCCAGCGATATGCAGTTTTTATTGCGCCTTGCATTCAGCAGGAAGATCTTTAGCTTGAATCTGTGGCCTAGGTATTCACCTTGGTATTTCTTTTGGCACAAAGTGAAGGAGTATTTGAGAGAAAATGCACAATGTGTTTCTTATGTTGTTATGAACAACTTGTTACTCTTTCTCATTAAGCTTCAGCCACTGAAGAAATATATAAATAAGGGCTGACTTCCTGTAAGACGTGTCCAAAGCTGGGACGGAATAAAAGGAGACACTTGTAAATGATAGTGCTATCGTTTGAGAAAGGGTAAGTTGAGACTGACTTTCATGCGTATTCACAGACCAAGCATCATAAAGATACCAGCATGATCTTCATTGCGGGCTTAGAGCCGGTATTAGCTTTTGAGAGGTAAGAGGATTTTGAGGGCTCGTTGGTCTAGGGGTATGATTCTCGCTTTGGGTGCGAGAGGTTCCAGGTTCAAATCCCGGACGAGCCCTTTTCTTGGTACTCTTTTCAAGTTGTTTTGAAGTTTGCGTTTCAAAACCAACATCAATTTTTTCTTTGCAGTAGTGGATAATTCTTTGCTAGAGTCTCATGCTTCAGCCCTGCCCAGTCTGAGCTAATACCAAACATCTGGTCTTGCATGGCATGTACGAGCGTTCAGCTAGGGATGTCGGGCAGGTTGCATGAAAGAAATCTAAAGCCAGAGGCCCATGGAATAGCCAGTTCGGAGCAGTTTCATTACAGAAAAATCAACTGTAGGTATCTGTTTCTGTAGTGTAGTGGTTATCAAGTTCGCCTCACACGCGAAAGGTCCCCGGTTCGAAACCGGGCAGAAACAGTTGTTATATTGTGTTGGCTACAATGTTGATAGGTGCCGTTTTGCCGTGGAATTGTCCAAGCCCTGAAGATTATTTCATGCAATCTCGTTCCAAGAAAGGGAATTCTCTCAAAATACTAAAGTAATCGGCGTGTGGATGTATCTGTTGGTTCTCAGACCTTGCTTTCAAAAGAGCCCTGCAATCGGTTCACTGCTCACCTAGAACAAGCATTAACATGGAGAATTGTTGGCACCAACAGGAATCTTATTTTAGTGGAGTGTTTCTGGCTTTGAGTGCAGAGGCCCTCGGCTCAATTCCAAGATGATCCTTCTCAGGGTGATGATACAAATGCATTGTCACCTTTACGTTTAATGTCAGAATCATTTATTTCCAGTTGGTGGTGTAAGAATGTTTGCAACAGTATGGCGATTTTTCCTAGCCATGCATGAATGAAAGCATATCACTCGCCTTTAGGTGTTTTTCTAATACATTGATATTTGCATCTTCCTTCCTAGCCTGCATGTTTGACTATCTTACAGGCTGCATGTAATAAGTATCACATCAGGGCCCTTCTTCTACTCAATTCACAACTGTTCTATCACGACATAGATAAGAAAGCTGCATCTGCTTTTGTTGTGTAGTGGTAATCAGGTTTACCTGACGTGTGAAAGCCCCATGCTTTGAAAGTACACAGTAACAAAGAAACCGATGACTTTTATAAAAAGGTGTCATGTGTGTCTCTTACTTTGCACAAAAAGTGCCAGAGATGACTTCATTTGCAGTCACTTGAAAAGTAGGGATTCTCCAATAAATGGTAAATGGTTGAAACAAATCTGAAGAAATGCATGACATACCTGTGTGTGTGTGTGTATGCATGTATGTATATATAGGGAGAGAGAGAGCGTCAATATAAACAGACTTTATTTCAATCAAGCTGTCTTTTCTATCCTTCAGGAGCAGAATGTTCTGATCATCAGCGCTCCAGAATGTAGTGTTTTCTTGGCAAGCATCACATATTGTGATGTGTTAGCTAAAAGTTCCATATCCTAGAGACTGATATATTCCTCTGTACTTGTACCTTGGGGATTCATCAAAACCTGGCATCATAAGCAGCTTTCTACTGCCACAGACTGGACAGCGAAACAATTTAAAATATCCCAGAAAAAGAAAATAAGCATGCTTAATCAGAGCTTTCTGGACAGGAAGGACATTTGAGCAAGTGAGGAATAAGCACTGCTTTTGTTAATTTGCATAGGCAGAATAGAGACTTCTGGGAAAAGGCCGAAATTACAGTCACAGAAAATGGCTGCATCTATAGAGAACGCTAAGAAGTGTTGGCAGCTTTTCCTCTGACCCTGGCCACTTTTACAAGCAATCCTATGATAGTCAGCAGGACCCACCCTAAAAAGGAAGGGGCATCCACTTGGACCCTTTCCACCTTTTCTAAATCTCGCCTGATCGAGCACTGATTGAGCAGATAAGCACATGTAATTCTCATTTCAGAAAGGTATTGGTTAGCTTGCTGCTAGCAGCTCAGTTATGTTATGATGTTAGAGGCTATGCAAGGAATGCTTTAGTCCAGCGATATGCAGTTTTTATTGCGCCTTGCATTCAGCAGGAAGATCTTTAGCTTGAATCTGTGGCCTAGGTATTCACCTTGGTATTTCTTTTGGCACAAAGTGAAGGAGTATTTGAGAGAAAATGCACAATGTGTTTCTTATGCTGTTATGAACAACTTGTTACTCTTTCTCATTAAGCTTCAGCCACTGCAGAAATATATAAATAAGGGCTGACTTCCTGTAAGACGTGTCCAAAGCTGGGACGGAATAAAAGGAGACACTTGTAAATGATAGTGCTATCGTTTGAGAAAGGGTAAGTTGAGACTGACTTTCATGCGTATTCACAGACCAAGCATCATAAAGATACCAGCATGATCTTCATTGCGGGCTTAGAGCCGTTATTAGCTTTTGAGAGGTAAGAGGATTTTGAGGGCTCGTTGGTCTAGGGGTATGATTCTCGCTTTGGGTGCGAGAGGTCCTGGGTTCAAATCCCGGACGAGCCCTTTTCTTGGTACTCTTTTCAAGTTGTTTTGAAGTTTGCGTTTCAAAACCAACATCAATTTTTTCTTTGCAGTAGTGGATAATTCTTTGCTAGAGTCTCATGCTTCAGCCCTGCCCAGTCTGAGCTAATACCAAACATCTGGTCTTGCATGGCATGTACGAGCGTTCAGCTAGGGATGTCGGGCAGGTTGCATGAAAGAAATCTAAAGCCAGAGGCCCATGGAATAGCCAGTTCGGAGCAGTTTCATTACAGAAAAATCAACTGTAGGTATCTGTTTCTGTAGTGTAGTGGTTATCACGTTCGCCTCACACGCGAAAGGTCCCCGGTTCGAAACCGGGCAGAAACAGTTGTTATATTGTGTTGGCTACAATGTTGATAGGTGCCGTTTTGCCATGGAATTGTCCAAGCCCTGAAGATTATTTCATGCAATCTCGTTCCAAGAAAGGGAATTCTCTCAAAACACTAAAGTAATCGGCGTGTGGATGTATCTGTTGGTTCTCAGACCTTGCTTTCAAAAGAGCCCTGCAATCGGTTCACTGCTCACCTAGAACAAGCATTAACATGGAGAATTGTTGGCACCAACAGGAATCTTATTTTAGTGGAGTGTTTCTGGCTTTGAGTGCAGAGGCCCTCGGCTCAATTCCAAGATGATCCTTCTCAAGGTGATGATACAAATGCATTGTCACCTTTACGTTTAATGTCAGAATCATTTATTTCCAGTTGGTGGTGTAAGAATGTTTGCAACAGTATGGCGATTTTTCCTAGCCATGCATGAATGAAAGCATATCACTCGCCTTTAGGTGTTTTTCTAATACATTGATATTTGCATCTTCCTTCCTAGCCTGCATGTTTGACTATCTTACAGGCTGCATGTAATAAGTATCACATCAGGGCCCTTCTTCTACTCAATTCACAACTGTTCTATCACGACATAGATAAGAAAGCTGCATCTGCTTTTGTTGTGTAGTGGTAATCAGGTTTACCTGACGTGTGAAAGCCCCATGCTTTGAAAGTACACAGTAACAAAGAAACCGATGACTTTTATAAAAAGGTGTCATGTGCGTCTCTTACTTTGCACAAAAAGTGCCAGAGATGACTTCATTTGCAGTCACTTGAAAAGTAGGGATTCTCCAATAAATGGTAAATGGTTGAAACAAATCTGAAGAAATGCATGACATACCTGTGTGTGTGTGTGTACGCATGTATGTATATATAGGGAGAGAGAGAGCGTCAATATAAACAGACTTTATTTCAATCAAGCTGTCTTTTCTATCCTTCAGGAGCAGAATGTTCTGATCATCAGCGCTCCAGAATGTAGTGTTTTCTTGGCAAGCATCACATATTGTGATGTGTTAGCTAAAAGTTCCATATCCTAGAGACTGATATATTCCTCTGTACTTGTACCTTGGGGATTCATCAAAACCTGGCATCATAAGCAGCTTTCTACTGCCACAGACTGGACAGCGAAACAATTTAAAATATCCCAGAAAAAGAAAATAAGCATGCTTAATCAGAGCTTTCTGGACAGGAAGGACCTTTGAGCAAGTGAGGAATAAGCACTGCTTTTGTTAATTTGCATAGGCAGAATAGAGACTTCTGGGAAAAGGCCGAAATTACAGTCACAGAAAATGGCTGCATCTATAGAGAACGCTAAGAAGTGTTGGCAGGTTTTCCTCTGACCCTGACCACTTTTACAAGCAATCCTATGATAGTCAGCAGGACCCACCCTAAAAAGGAAGGGGCATCCACTTGGACCCTTTCCACCTTTTCTAAATCTCGCCTGATTGAGCACTGATTGAGCAGATAAGCACATGTCATTCTCATTTCAGAAAGGTATTGGTTAGCTTGCTGCTAGCAGCTCAGTTATGTTATGATGTTAGAGGCTATGCAAGGAATGCTTTAGTCCAGCGATATGCAGTTTTTATTGCGCCTTGCCTTCACCAGGAAGATCTTTAGCTTGAATCTGTGGCCTAGGTATTCACCTTGGTATTTCTTTTGGCACAAAGTGAAGGAGTATTTGAGAGAAAATGCACAATGTGTTTCTTATGTTGTTATGAACAACTTGTTACTCTTTCTCATTAAGCTTCAGCCACTGCAGAAATATATAAATAAGGGCTGACTTCCTGTAAGACGTGTCCAAAGCTGGGACGGAATAAAAGGAGACACTTGTAAATGATAGTGCTATCGTTTGAGAAAGGGTAAGTTGAGACTGACTTTCATGCGTATTCACAGACCAAGCATCATAAAGATACCAGCATGATCTTCATTGCGGGCTTAGAGCCGGTATTAGCTTTTGAGAGGTAAGAGGATTTTGAGGGCTCGTTGGTCTAGGGGTATGATTCTCGCTTTGGGTGCGAGAGGTCCCGGGTTCAAATCCCGGACGAGCCCTTTTCTTGGTACTCTTTTCAAGTTGGTTTGAAGTTTGCGTTTCAAAACCAACATCAATTTTTTCTTTGCAGTAGTGGATAATTCTTTGCTAGAGTCTCATGCTTCAGCCCTGCCCAGTCTGAGCTAATACCAAACATCTGGTCTTGCATGGCATGTACGAGCGTTCAGCTAGGGATGTCGGGCAGGTTGCATGAAAGAAATCTAAAGCCAGAGGCCCATGGAATAGCCAGTTAGGAGCAGTTTCATTACAGAAAAATCAACTGCAGGTATCTGTTTCTGTAGTGTAGTGGTTATCAAGTTCGCCTCACACGCGAAAGGTCCCCGGTTCGAAACCGGGCTGAAACAGTTGTTATATTGTGTTGGCTACAATGTTGATAGGTGCCGTTTTGCCATGGAATTGTCCAAGCCCTGAAGATTATTTCATACAATCTCGTTCCAAGAAAGGGAATTCTCTCAAAACACTAAAGTAATCGGCGTGTGGATGTATCTGTTGGTTCTCAGACCTTGCTTTCAAAAGAGCCCTGCAATCGGTTCACTGCTCACCTAGAACAAGCATTAACATGGAGAATTGTTGGCACCAACAGGAATCTTATTTTAGTGGAGTGTTTCTGGCTTTGAGTGCAGAGGCCCTCGGCTCAATTCCAAGATGATCCTTCTCAAGGTGATGATACAAATGCATTCTCACCTTTACGTTTAATGTCAGAATCATTTATTTCCAGTTGGTGGTGTAAGAATGTTTGCAACAGTATGGCGATTTTTCCTAGCCATGCATGAATGAAAGCATATCACTCGCCTTTAGGTGTTTTTCTAATACATTGATATTTGCATCTTCCTTCCTAGCCTGCATGTTTGACTATCTTACAGGCTGCATGTAATAAGTATCACATCAGGGCCCTTCTTCTACTCAATTCACAACTGTTCTATCACGACATAGATAAGAAAGCTGCATCTGCTTTTGTTGTGTAGTGGTAATCAGGTTTACCTGACGTGTGAAAGCCCCATGCTTTGAAAGTACACAGTAACAAAGAAACCGATGACTTTTATAATAAGGTGTCATGTGTGTCTCTTACTTTGCACAAAAAGTGCCAGAGATGACTTCATTTGCAGTCACTTGAAAAGTAGGGATTCTCCAATAAATGGTAAATAGTTGAAACAAATCTGAAGAAATGCATGACATACCTGTGTGTGTGTGTGTGTATGCATGTATGTATATATAGGGAGAGAGAGAGCGTCAATATAAACAGACTTTATTTCAATCAAGCTGTCTTTTCTATCCTTCAGGAGCAGAATGTTCTGATCATCAGCGCTCCAGAATGTAGTGTTTTCTTGGCAAGCATCACATATTGTGATGTGTTAGCTAAAAGTTCCATATCCTAGAGACTGATATATTCCTCTGTACTTGTACCTTGGGGATTCATCAAAACCTGGCATCATAAGCAGCTTTCTACTGCCACAGACTGGACAGCGAAACAATTTAAAATATCCCAGAAAAAGAAAATAAGCATGCTTAATCAGAGCTTTCTGGACAGGAAGGACATTTGAGCAAGTGAGGAATAAGCACTGCTTTTGTTAATTTGCATAGGCAGAATAGAGACTTCTGGGAAAAGGCCGAAATTACAGTCACAGAAAATGGCTGCATCTATAGAGAACGCTAAGAAGTGTTGGCAGCTTTTCCTCTGACCCTGGCCACTTTTACAAGCAATCCTATGATAGTCAGCAGGACCCACCCTAAAAAGGAAGGGGCATCCACTTGGACCCTTTCCACCTTTTCTAAATCTCGCCTGATCGAGCCCTGATCGAGCCGATAAGCACATGTCATTCTCATTTCAGAAAGGTATTGGTTAGCTTGCTGCTAGCAGCTCAGTTATGTTATGATGTTAGAGGCTATGCAAGGAATGCTTTAGTCCAGCGATATGCAGTTTTTATTGCGCCTTGCATTCAGCAGGAAGATCTTTAGCTTGAATCTGTGGCCTAGGTATTCACCTTGGTATTTCTTTTGGCACAAAGTGAAGGAGTATTTGAGAGAAAATGCACAATGTGTTTCTTATGTTGTTATGAACAACTTGTTACTCTTTCTCATTAAGCTTCAGCCACTGAAGAAATATATAAATAAGGGCTGACTTCCTGTAAGACGTGTCCAAAGCTGGGACGGAATAAAAGGAGACACTTGTAAATGATAGTGCTATCGTTTGAGAAAGGGTAAGTTGAGACTGACTTTCATGCGTATTCACAGACCAAGCATCATAAAGATACCAGCATGATCTTCATTGCGGGCTTAGAGCCGGTATTAGCTTTTGAGAGGTAAGAGGATTTTGAGGGCTCGTTGGTCTAGGGGTATGATTCTCGCTTTGGGTGCGAGAGGTTCCAGGTTCAAATCCCGGACGAGCCCTTTTCTTGGTACTCTTTTCAAGTTGTTTTGAAGTTTGCGTTTCAAAACCAACATCAATTTTTTCTTTGCAGTAGTGGATAATTCTTTGCTAGAGTCTCATGCTTCAGCCCTGCCCAGTCTGAGCTAATACCAAACATCTGGTCTTGCATGGCATGTACGAGCGTTCAGCTAGGGATGTCGGGCAGGTTGCATGAAAGAAATCTAAAGCCAGAGGCCCATGGAATAGCCAGTTCGGAGCAGTTTCATTACAGAAAAATCAACTGTAGGTATCTGTTTCTGTAGTGTAGTGGTTATCAAGTTCGCCTCACACGCGAAAGGTCCCCGGTTCGAAACCGGGCAGAAACAGTTGTTATATTGTGTTGGCTACAATGTTGATAGGTGCCGTTTTGCCATGGAATTGTCCAAGCCCTGAAGATTATTTCATGCAATCTCGTTCCAAGAAAGGGAATTCTCTCAAAATACTAAAGTAATCGGCGTGTGGATGTATCTGTTGGTTCTCAGACCTTGCTTTCAAAAGAGCCCTGCAATCGGTTCACTGCTCACCTAGAACAAGCATTAACATGGAGAATTGTTGGCACCAACAGGAATCTTATTTTAGTGGAGTGTTTCTGGCTTTGAGTGCAGAGGCCCTCGGCTCAATTCCAAGATGATCCTTCTCAGGGTGATGATACAAATGCATTGTCACCTTTACGTTTAATGTCAGAATCATTTATTTCCAGTTGGTGGTGTAAGAATGTTTGCAACAGTATGGCGATTTTTCCTAGCCATGCATGAATGAAAGCATATCACTCGCCTTTAGGTGTTTTTCTAATACATTGATATTTGCATCTTCCTTCCTAGCCTGCATGTTTGACTATCTTACAGGCTGCATGTAATAAGTATCACATCAGGGCCCTTCTTCTACTCAATTCACAACTGTTCTATCACGACATAGATAAGAAAGCTGCATCTGCTTTTGTTGTGTAGTGGTAATCAGGTTTACCTGACGTGTGAAAGCCCCATGCTTTGAAAGTACACAGTAACAAAGAAACCGATGACTTTTATAAAAAGGTGTCATGTGTGTCTCTTACTTTGCACAAAAAGTGCCAGAGATGACTTCATTTGCAGTCACTTGAAAAGTAGGGATTCTCCAATAAATGGTAAATGGTTGAAACAAATCTGAAGAAATGCATGACATACCTGTGTGTGTGTGTGTATGCATGTATGTATATATAGGGAGAGAGAGAGCGTCAATATAAACAGACTTTATTTCAATCAAGCTGTCTTTTCTATCCTTCAGGAGCAGAATGTTCTGATCATCAGCGCTCCAGAATGTAGTGTTTTCTTGGCAAGCATCACATATTGTGATGTGTTAGCTAAAAGTTCCATATCCTAGAGACTGATATATTCCTCTGTACTTGTACCTTGGGGATTCATCAAAACCTGGCATCATAAGCAGCTTTCTACTGCCACAGACTGGACAGCGAAACAATTTAAAATATCCCAGAAAAAGAAAATAAGCATGCTTAATCAGAGCTTTCTGGACAGGAAGGACATTTGAGCAAGTGAGGAATAAGCACTGCTTTTGTTAATTTGCATAGGCAGAATAGAGACTTCTGGGAAAAGGCCGAAATTACAGTCACAGAAAATGGCTGCATCTATAGAGAACGCTAAGAAGTGTTGGCAGCTTTTCCTCTGACCCTGGCCACTTTTACAAGCAATCCTATGATAGTCAGCAGGACCCACCCTAAAAAGGAAGGGGCATCCACTTGGACCCTTTCCACCTTTTCTAAATCTCGCCTGATCGAGCACTGATTGAGCAGATAAGCACATGTAATTCTCATTTCAGAAAGGTATTGGTTAGCTTGCTGCTAGCAGCTCAGTTATGTTATGATGTTAGAGGCTATGCAAGGAATGCTTTAGTCCAGCGATATGCAGTTTTTATTGCGCCTTGCATTCAGCAGGAAGATCTTTAGCTTGAATCTGTGGCCTAGGTATTCACCTTGGTATTTCTTTTGGCACAAAGTGAAGGAGTATTTGAGAGAAAATGCACAATGTGTTTCTTATGCTGTTATGAACAACTTGTTACTCTTTCTCATTAAGCTTCAGCCACTGCAGAAATATATAAATAAGGGCTGACTTCCTGTAAGACGTGTCCAAAGCTGGGACGGAATAAAAGGAGACACTTGTAAATGATAGTGCTATCGTTTGAGAAAGGGTAAGTTGAGACTGACTTTCATGCGTATTCACAGACCAAGCATCATAAAGATACCAGCATGATCTTCATTGCGGGCTTAGAGCCGTTATTAGCTTTTGAGAGGTAAGAGGATTTTGAGGGCTCGTTGGTCTAGGGGTATGATTCTCGCTTTGGGTGCGAGAGGTCCTGGGTTCAAATCCCGGACGAGCCCTTTTCTTGGTACTCTTTTCAAGTTGTTTTGAAGTTTGCGTTTCAAAACCAACATCAATTTTTTCTTTGCAGTAGTGGATAATTCTTTGCTAGAGTCTCATGCTTCAGCCCTGCCCAGTCTGAGCTAATACCAAACATCTGGTCTTGCATGGCATGTACGAGCGTTCAGCTAGGGATGTCGGGCAGGTTGCATGAAAGAAATCTAAAGCCAGAGGCCCATGGAATAGCCAGTTCGGAGCAGTTTCATTACAGAAAAATCAACTGTAGGTATCTGTTTCTGTAGTGTAGTGGTTATCACGTTCGCCTCACACGCGAAAGGTCCCCGGTTCGAAACCGGGCAGAAACAGTTGTTATATTGTGTTGGCTACAATGTTGATAGGTGCCGTTTTGCCATGGAATTGTCCAAGCCCTGAAGATTATTTCATGCAATCTCGTTCCAAGAAAGGGAATTCTCTCAAAACACTAAAGTAATCGGCGTGTGGATGTATCTGTTGGTTCTCAGACCTTGCTTTCAAAAGAGCCCTGCAATCGGTTCACTGCTCACCTAGAACAAGCATTAACATGGAGAATTGTTGGCACCAACAGGAATCTTATTTTAGTGGAGTGTTTCTGGCTTTGAGTGCAGAGGCCCTCGGCTCAATTCCAAGATGATCCTTCTCAAGGTGATGATACAAATGCATTGTCACCTTTACGTTTAATGTCAGAATCATTTATTTCCAGTTGGTGGTGTAAGAATGTTTGCAACAGTATGGCGATTTTTCCTAGCCATGCATGAATGAAAGCATATCACTCGCCTTTAGGTGTTTTTCTAATACATTGATATTTGCATCTTCCTTCTTAGCCTGCATGTTTGACTATCTTACAGGCTGCATGTAATAAGTATCACATCAGGGCCCTTCTTCTACTCAATTCACAACTGTTCTGTCACGACATAGATAAGAAAGCTGCATCTGCTTTTGTTGTGTAGTGGTAATCAGGTTTACCTGACGTGTGAAAGCCCCATGCTTTGAAAGTACACAGTAACAAAGAAACCGATGACTTTTATAAAAAGGTGTCATGTGCGTCTCTTACTTTGCACAAAAAGTGCCAGAGATGACTTCATTTGCAGTCACTTGAAAAGTAGGGATTCTCCAATAAATGGTAAATGGTTGAAACAAATCTGAAGAAATGCATGACATACCTGTGTGTGTGTGTGTACGCATGTATGTATATATAGGGAGAGAGAGAGCGTCAATATAAACAGACTTTATTTCAATCAAGCTGTCTTTTCTATCCTTCAGGAGCAGAATGTTCTGATCATCAGCGCTCCAGAATGTAGTGTTTTCTTGGCAAGCATCACATATTGTGATGTGTTAGCTAAAAGTTCCATATCCTAGAGACTGATATATTCCTCTGTACTTGTACCTTGGGGATTCATCAAAACCTGGCATCATAAGCAGCTTTCTACTGCCACAGACTGGACAGCGAAACAATTTAAAATATCCCAGAAAAAGAAAATAAGCATGCTTAATCAGAGCTTTCTGGACAGGAAGGACCTTTGAGCAAGTGAGGAATAAGCACTGCTTTTGTTAATTTGCATAGGCAGAATAGAGACTTCTGGGAAAAGGCCGAAATTACAGTCACAGAAAATGGCTGCATCTATAGAGAACGCTAAGAAGTGTTGGCAGCTTTTCCTCTGACCCTGACCACTTTTACAAGCAATCCTATGATAGTCAGCAGGACCCACCCTAAAAAGGAAGGGGCATCCACTTGGACCCTTTCCACCTTTTCTAAATCTCGCCTGATTGAGCACTGATTGAGCAGATAAGCACATGTCATTCTCATTTCAGAAAGGTATTGGTTAGCTTGCTGCTAGCAGCTCAGTTATGTTATGATGTTAGAGGCTATGCAAGGAATGCTTTAGTCCAGCGATATGCAGTTTTTATTGCGCCTTGCCTTCACCAGGAAGATCTTTAGCTTGAATCTGTGGCCTAGGTATTCACCTTGGTATTTCTTTTGGCACAAAGTGAAGGAGTATTTGAGAGAAAATGCACAATGTGTTTCTTATGTTGTTATGAACAACTTGTTACTCTTTCTCATTAAGCTTCAGCCACTGCAGAAATATATAAATAAGGGCTGACTTCCTGTAAGACGTGTCCAAAGCTGGGACGGAATAAAAGGAGACACTTGTAAATGATAGTGCTATCGTTTGAGAAAGGGTAAGTTGAGACTGACTTTCATGCGTATTCACAGACCAAGCATCATAAAGATACCAGCATGATCTTCATTGCGGGCTTAGAGCCGGTATTAGCTTTTGAGAGGTAAGAGGATTTTGAGGGCTCGTTGGTCTAGGGGTATGATTCTCGCTTTGGGTGCGAGAGGTCCCGGGTTCAAATCCCGGACGAGCCCTTTTCTTGGTACTCTTTTCAAGTTGGTTTGAAGTTTGCGTTTCAAAACCAACATCAATTTTTTCTTTGCAGTAGTGGATAATTCTTTGCTAGAGTCTCATGCTTCAGCCCTGCCCAGTCTGAGCTAATACCAAACATCTGGTCTTGCATGGCATGTACGAGCGTTCAGCTAGGGATGTCGGGCAGGTTGCATGAAAGAAATCTAAAGCCAGAGGCCCATGGAATAGCCAGTTAGGAGCAGTTTCATTACAGAAAAATCAACTGCAGGTATCTGTTTCTGTAGTGTAGTGGTTATCAAGTTCGCCTCACACGCGAAAGGTCCCCGGTTCGAAACCGGGCTGAAACAGTTGTTATATTGTGTTGGCTACAATGTTGATAGGTGCTGTTTTGCCATGGAATTGTCCAAGCCCTGAAGATTATTTCATACAATCTCGTTCCAAGAAAGGGAATTCTCTCAAAACACTAAAGTAATCGGCGTGTGGATGTATCTGTTGGTTCTCAGACCTTGCTTTCAAAAGAGCCCTGCAATCGGTTCACTGCTCACCTAGAACAAGCATTAACATGGAGAATTGTTGGCACCAACAGGAATCTTATTTTAGTGGAGTGTTTCTGGCTTTGAGTGCAGAGGCCCTCGGCTCAATTCCAAGATGATCCTTCTCAAGGTGATGATACAAATGCATTCTCACCTTTACGTTTAATGTCAGAATCATTTATTTCCAGTTGGTGGTGTAAGAATGTTTGCAACAGTATGGCGATTTTTCCTAGCCATGCATGAATGAAAGCATATCACTCGCCTTTAGGTGTTTTTCTAATACATTGATATTTGCATCTTCCTTCCTAGCCTGCATGTTTGACTATCTTACAGGCTGCATGTAATAAGTATCACATCAGGGCCCTTCTTCTACTCAATTCACAACTGTTCTATCACGACATAGATAAGAAAGCTGCATCTGCTTTTGTTGTGTAGTGGTAATCAGGTTTACCTGACGTGTGAAAGCCCCATGCTTTGAAAGTACACAGTAACAAAGAAACCGATGACTTTTATAATAAGGTGTCATGTGTGTCTCTTACTTTGCACAAAAAGTGCCAGAGATGACTTCATTTGCAGTCACTTGAAAAGTAGGGATTCTCCAATAAATGGTAAATGGTTGAAACAAATCTGAAGAAATGCATGACATACCTGTGTGTGTGTGTGTATGCATGTATGTATATATAGGGAGAGAGAGAGCGTCAATATAAACAGACTTTATTTCAATCAAGCTGTCTTTTCTATCCTTCAGGAGCAGAATGTTCTGATCATCAGCGCTCCAGAATGTAGTGTTTTCTTGGCAAGCATCACATATTGTGATGTGTTAGCTAAAAGTTCCATATCCTAGAGACTGATATATTCCTCTGTACTTGTACCTTGGGGATTCATCAAAACCTGGCATCATAAGCAGCTTTCTACTGCCACAGACTGGACAGCGAAACAATTTAAAATATCCCAGAAAAAGAAAATAAGCATGCTTAATCAGAGCTTTCTGGACAGGAAGGACCTTTGAGCAAGTGAGGAATAAGCACTGCTTTTGTTAATTTGCATAGGCAGAATAGAGACTTCTGGGAAAAGGCCGAAATTACAGTCACAGAAAATGGCTGCATCTATAGAGAACGCTAAGAAGTGTTGGCAGCTTTTCCTCTGACCCTGGCCACTTTTACAAGCAATCCTATGATAGTCAGCAGGACCCACCCTAAAAAGGAAGGGGCATCCACTTGGACCCTTTCCACCTTTTCTAAATCTCGCCTGATCGAGCCCTGATCGAGCCGATAAGCACATGTCATTCTCATTTCAGAAAGGTATTGGTTAGCTTGCTGCTAGCAGCTCAGTTATGTTATGATGTTAGAGGCTATGCAAGGAATGCTTTAGTCCAGCGATATGCAGTTTTTATTGCGCCTTGCATTCAGCAGGAAGATCTTTAGCTTGAATCTGTGGCCTAGGTATTCACCTTGGTATTTTTTTGGGCACAAAGTGAAGGAGTATTTGAGAGAAAATGCACAATGTGTTTCTTATGTTGTTATGAACAACTTGTTACTCTTTCTCATTAAGCTTCAGCCACTGCAGAAATATATAAATAAGGGCTGACTTCCTGTAAGACGTGTCCAAAGCTGGGACGGAATAAAAGGAGACACTTGTAAATGATAGTGCTATCGTTTGAGAAAGGGTAAGTTGAGACTGACTTTCATGCGTATTCACAGACCAAGCATCATAAAGATACCAGCATGATCTTCATTGCGGGCTTAGAGCCGGTATTAGCTTTTGAGAGGTAAGAGGATTTTGAGGGCTCGTTGGTCTAGGGGTATGATTCTCGCTTTGGGTGCGAGAGGTCCCAGGTTCAAATCCCGGACGAGCCCTTTTCTTGGTACTCTTTTCAAGTTGTTTTGAAGTTTGCGTTTCAAAACCAACATCAATTTTTTCTTTGCAGTAGTGGATAATTCTTTGCTAGAGTCTCATGCTTCAGCCCTGCCCAGTCTGAGCTAATACCAAACATCTGGTCTTGCATGGCATGTACGAGCGTTCAGCTAGGGATGTCGGGCAGGTTGCATGAAAGAAATCTAAAGCCAGAGGCCCATGGAATAGCCAGTTCGGAGCAGTTTCATTACAGAAAAATCAACTGTAGGTATCTGTTTCTGTAGTGTAGTGGTTATCACGTTCGCCTCACACGCGAAAGGTCCCCGGTTCGAAACCGGGCAGAAACAGTTGTTATATTGTGTTGGCTACAATGTTGATAGGTGCCGTTTTGCCATGGAATTGTCCAAGCCCTGAAGATTATTTCATGCAATCTCGTTCCAAGAAAGGGAATTCTCTCAAAACACTAAAGTAATCGGCGTGTGGATGTATCTGTTGGTTCTCAGACCTTGCTTTCAAAAGAGCCCTGCAATCGGTTCACTGCTCACCTAGAACAAGCATTAACATGGAGAATTGTTGGCACCAACAGGAATCTTATTTTAGTGGAGTGTTTCTGGCTTTGAGTGCAGAGGCCCTCGGCTCAATTCCAAGATGATCCTTCTCAGGGTGATGATACAAATGCATTGTCACCTTTACGTTTAATGTCAGAATCATTTATTTCCAGTTGGTGGTGTAAGAATGTTTGCAACAGTATGGCGATTTTTCCTAGCCATGCATGAATGAAAGCATATCACTCGCCTTTAGGTGTTTTTCTAATACATTGATATTTGCATCTTCCTTCCTAGCCTGCATGTTTGACTATCTTACAGGCTGCATGTAATAAGTATCACATCAGGGCCCTTCTTCTACTCAATTCACAACTGTTCTATCACGACATAGATAAGAAAGCTGCATCTGCTTTTGTTGTGTAGTGGTAATCAGGTTTACCTGACGTGTGAAAGCCCCATGCTTTGAAAGTACACAGTAACAAAGAAACCGATGACTTTTATAAAAAGGTGTCATGTGTGTCTCTTACTTTGCACAAAAAGTGCCAGAGATGACTTCATTTGCAGTCACTTGAAAAGTAGGGATTCTCCAATAAATGGTAAATAGTTGAAACAAATCTGAAGAAATGCATGACATACCTGTGTGTGTGTGTGTGTATGCATGTATGTATATATAGGGAGAGAGAGAGCGTCAATATAAACAGACTTTATTTCAATCAAGCTGTCTTTTCTATCCTTCAGGAGCAGAATGTTCTGATCATCAGCGCTCCAGAATGTAGTGTTTTCTTGGCAAGCATCACATATTGTGATGTGTTAGCTAAAAGTTCCATATCCTAGAGACTGATATATTCCTCTGTACTTGTACCTTGGGGATTCATCAAAACCTGGCATCATAAGCAGCTTTCTACTGCCACAGACTGGACAGCGAAACAATTTAAAATATCCCAGAAAAAGAAAATAAGCATGCTTAATCAGAGCTTTCTGGACAGGAAGGACATTTGAGCAAGTGAGGAATAAGCACTGCTTTTGTTAATTTGCATAGGCAGAATAGAGACTTCTGGGAAAAGGCCGAAATTACAGTCACAGAAAATGGCTGCATCTATAGAGAACGCTAAGAAGTGTTGGCAGCTTTTCCTCTGACCCTGGCCACTTTTACAAGCAATCCTATGATAGTCAGCAGGACCCACCCTAAAAAGGAAGGGGCATCCACTTGGACCCTTTCCACCTTTTCTAAATCTCGCCTGATCGAGCCCTGATCGAGCCGATAAGCACATGTCATTCTCATTTCAGAAAGGTATTGGTTAGCTTGCTGCTAGCAGCTCAGTTATGTTATGATGTTAGAGGCTATGCAAGGAATGCTTTAGTCCAGCGATATGCAGTTTTTATTGCGCCTTGCATTCAGCAGGAAGATCTTTAGCTTGAATCTGTGGCCTAGGTATTCACCTTGGTATTTTTTTTGGCACAAAGTGAAGGAGTATTTGAGAGAAAATGCACAATGTGTTTCTTATGTTGTTATGAACAACTTGTTACTCTTTCTCATTAAGCTTCAGCCACTGCAGAAATATCTAAATAAGGGCTGACTTCCTGTAAGACGTGTCCAAAGCTGGGACGGAATAAAAGGAGACACTTGTAAATGATAGTGCTATCGTTTGAGAAAGGGTAAGTTGAGACTGACTTTCATGCGTATTCACAGACCAAGCATCATAAAGATACCAGCATGATCTTCATTGCGGGCTTAGAGCCGGTATTAGCTTTTGAGAGGTAAGAGGATTTTGAGGGCTCGTTGGTCTAGGGGTATGATTCTCGCTTTGGGTGCGAGAGGTCCCAGGTTCAAATCCCGGACGAGCCCTTTTCTTGGTACTCTTTTCAAGTTGTTTTGAAGTTTGCGTTTCAAAACCAACATCAATTTTTTCTTTGCAGTAGTGGATAATTCTTTGCTAGAGTCTCATGCTTCAGCCCTGCCCAGTCTGAGCTAATACCAAACATCTGGTCTTGCATGGCATGTACGAGCGTTCAGCTAGGGATGTCGGGCAGGTTGCATGAAAGAAATCTAAAGCCAGAGGCCCATGGAATAGCCAGTTCGGAGCAGTTTCATTACAGAAAAATCAACTGTAGGTATCTGTTTCTGTAGTGTAGTGGTTATCACGTTCGCCTCACACGCGAAAGGTCCCCGGTTCGAAACCGGGCAGAAACAGTTGTTATATTGTGTTGGCTACAATGTTGATAGATGCCGTTTTGCCATGGAATTGTCCAAGCCCTGAAGATTATTTCATGCAATCTCGTTCCAAGAAAGGGAATTCTCTCAAAACACTAAAGTAATCGGCGTGTGGATGTATCTGTTGGTTCTCAGACCTTGCTTTCAAAAGAGCCCTGCAATCGGTTCACTGCTCACCTAGAACAAGCATTAACATGGAGAATTGTTGGCACCAACAGGAATCTTATTTTAGTGGAGTGTTTCTGGCTTTGAGTGCAGAGGCCCTCGGCTCAATTCCAAGATGATCCTTCTCAGGGTGATGATACAAATGCATTGTCACCTTTACGTTTAATGTCAGAATCATTTATTTCCAGTTGGTGGTGTAAGAATGTTTGCAACAGTATGGCGATTTTTCCTAGCCATGCATGAATGAAAGCATATCACACGCCTTTAGGTGTTTTTCTAATACATTGATATTTGCATCTTCCTTCCTAGCCTGCATGTTTGACTATCTTACAGGCTGCATGTAATAAGTATCACATCAGGGCCCTTCTTCTACTCAATTCACAACTGTTCTATCACGACATAGATAAGAAAGCTGCATCTGCTTTTGTTGTGTAGTGGTAATCAGGTTTACCTGACGTGTGAAAGCCCCATGCTTTGAAAGTACACAGTAACAAAGAAACCGATGACTTTTATAAAAAGGTGTCATGTGTGTCTCTTACTTTGCACAAAAAGTGCCAGAGATGACTTCATTTGCAGTCACTTGAAAAGTAGGGATTCTCCAATAAATGGTAAATGGTTGAAACAAATCTGAAGAAATGCATGACATACCTGTGTGTGTGTGTGTATGCATGTATGTATATATAGGGAGAGAGAGAGCGTCAATATAAACAGACTTTATTTCAATCAAGCTGTCTTTTCTATCCTTCAGGAGCAGAATGTTCTGATCATCAGCGCTCCAGAATGTAGTGTTTTCTTGGCAAGCATCACATATTGTGATGTGTTAGCTAAAAGTTCCATATCCTAGAGACTGATATATTCCTCTGTACTTGTACCTTGGGGATTCATCAAAACCTGGCATCATAAGCAGCTTTCTACTGCCACAGACTGGACAGCGAAACAATTTAAAATATCCCAGAAAAAGAAAATAAGCATGCTTAATCAGAGCTTTCTGGACAGGAAGGACATTTGAGCAAGTGAGGAATAAGCACTGCTTTTGTTAATTTGCATAGGCAGAATAGAGACTTCTGGGAAAAGGCCGAAATTACAGTCACAGAAAATGGCTGCATCTATAGAGAACGCTAAGAAGTGTTGGCAGCTTTTCCTCTGACCCTGGCCACTTTTACAAGCAATCCTATGATAGTCAGCAGGACCCACCCTAAAAAGGAAGGGGCATCCACTTGGACCCTTTCCACCTTTTCTAAATCTCGCCTGATCGAGCACTGATTGAGCAGATAAGCACATGTAATTCTCATTTCAGAAAGGTATTGGTTAGCTTGCTGCTAGCAGCTCAGTTATGTTATGATGTTAGAGGCTATGCAAGGAATGCTTTAGTCCAGCGATATGCAGTTTTTATTGCGCCTTGCCTTCACCAGGAAGATCTTTAGCTTGAATCTGTGGCCTAGGTATTCACCTTGGTATTTCTTTTGGCACAAAGTGAAGGAGTATTTGAGAGAAAATGCACAATGTGTTTCTTATGTTGTTATGAACAACTTGTTACTCTTTCTCATTAAGCTTCAGCCACTGCAGAAATATATAAATAAGGGCTGACTTCCTGTAAGACGTGTCCAAAGCTGGGACGGAATAAAAGGAGACACTTGTAAATGATAGTGCTATCGTTTGAGAAAGGGTAAGTTGAGACTGACTTTCATGCGTATTCACAGACCAAGCATCATAAAGATACCAGCATGATCTTCATTGCGGGCTTAGAGCCGGTATTAGCTTTTGAGAGGTAAGAGGATTTTGAGGGCTCGTTGGTCTAGGGGTATGATTCTCGCTTTGGGTGCGAGAGGTCCCGGGTTCAAATCCCGGACGAGCCCTTTTCTTGGTACTCTTTTCAAGTTGGTTTGAAGTTTGCGTTTCAAAACCAACATCAATTTTTTCTTTGCAGTAGTGGATAATTCTTTGCTAGAGTCTCATGCTTCAGCCCTGCCCAGTCTGAGCTAATACCAAACATCTGGTCTTGCATGGCATGTACGAGCGTTCAGCTAGGGATGTCGGGCAGGTTGCATGAAAGAAATCTAAAGCCAGAGGCCCATGGAATAGCCAGTTCGGAGCAGTTTCATTACAGAAAAATCAACTGCAGGTATCTGTTTCTGTAGTGTAGTGGTTATCAAGTTCGCCTCACACGCGAAAGGTCCCCGGTTCGAAACCGGGCTGAAACAGTTGTTATATTGTGTTGGCTACAATGTTGATAGGTGCCGTTTTGCCATGGAATTGTCCAAGCCCTGAAGATTATTTCATACAATCTCGTTCCAAGAAAGGGAATTCTCTCAAAACACTAAAGTAATCGGCGTGTGGATGTATCTGTTGGTTCTCAGACCTTGCTTTCAAAAGAGCCCTGCAATCGGTTCACTGCTCACCTAGAACAAGCATTAACATGGAGAATTGTTGGCACCAACAGGAATCTTATTTTAGTGGAGTGTTTCTGGCTTTGAGTGCAGAGGCCCTCGGCTCAATTCCAAGATGATCCTTCTCAGGGTGATGATACAAATGCATTGTCACCTTTACGTTTAATGTCAGAATCATTTATTTCCAGTTGGTGGTGTAAGAATGTTTGCAACAGTATGGCGATTTTTCCTAGCCATGCATGAATGAAAGCATATCACACGCCTTTAGGTGTTTTTCTAATACATTGATATTTGCATCTTCCTTCCTAGCCTGCATGTTTGACTATCTTACAGGCTGCATGTAATAAGTATCACATCAGGGCCCTTCTTCTACTCAATTCACAACTGTTCTATCACGACATAGATAAGAAAGCTGCATCTGCTTTTGTTGTGTAGTGGTAATCAGGTTTACCTGACGTGTGAAAGCCCCATGCTTTGAAAGTACACAGTAACAAAGAAACCGATGACTTTTATAAAAAGGTGTCATGTGTGTCTCTTACTTTGCACAAAAAGTGCCAGAGATGACTTCATTTGCAGTCACTTGAAAAGTAGGGATTCTCCAATAAATGGTAAATGGTTGAAACAAATCTGAAGAAATGCATGACATACCTGTGTGTGTGTGTGTATGCATGTATGTATATATAGGGAGAGAGAGAGCGTCAATATAAACAGACTTTATTTCAATCAAGCTGTCTTTTCTATCCTTCAGGAGCAGAATGTTCTGATCATCAGCGCTCCAGAATGTAGTGTTTTCTTGGCAAGCATCACATATTGTGATGTGTTAGCTAAAAGTTCCATATCCTAGAGACTGATATATTCCTCTGTACTTGTACCTTGGGGATTCATCAAAACCTGGCATCATAAGCAGCTTTCTACTGCCACAGACTGGACAGCGAAACAATTTAAAATATCCCAGAAAAAGAAAATAAGCATGCTTAATCAGAGCTTTCTGGACAGGAAGGACATTTGAGCAAGTGAGGAATAAGCACTGCTTTTGTTAATTTGCATAGGCAGAATAGAGACTTCTGGGAAAAGGCCGAAATTACAGTCACAGAAAATGGCTGCATCTATAGAGAATGCTAAGAAGTGTTGGCAGCTTTTCCTCTGACCCTGGCCACTTTTACAAGCAATCCTATGATAGTCAGCAGGACCCACCCTAAAAAGGAAGGGGCATCCACTTGGACCCTTTCCACCTTTTCTAAATCTCGCCTGATCGAGCCTGATTGAGCACTGATTGAGCAGATAAGCACATGTCATTCTCATTTCAGAAAGGTATTGGTTAGCTTGCTGCTAGCAGCTCAGTTATGTTATGATGTTAGAGGCTATGCAAGGAATGCTTTAGTCCAGCGATATGCAGTTTTTATTGCGCCTTGCATTCAGCAGGAAGATCTTTAGCTTGAATCTGTGGCCTAGGTATTCACCTTGGTATTTCTTTTGGCACAAAGTGAAGGAGTATTTGAGAGAAAATGCACAATGTGTTTCTTATGTTGTTATGAACAACTTGTTACTCTTTCTCATTAAGCTTCAGCCACTGAAGAAATATATAAATAAGGGCTGACTTCCTGTAAGACGTGTCCAAAGCTGGGACGGAATAAAAGGAGACACTTGTAAATGATAGTGCTATCGTTTGAGAAAGGGTAAGTTGAGACTGACTTTCATGCGTATTCACAGACCAAGCATCATAAAGATACCAGCATGATCTTCATTGCGGGCTTAGAGCCGGTATTAGCTTTTGAGAGGTAAGAGGATTTTGAGGGCTCGTTGGTCTAGGGGTATGATTCTCGCTTTGGGTGCGAGAGGTTCCAGGTTCAAATCCCGGACGAGCCCTTTTCTTGGTACTCTTTTCAAGTTGTTTTGAAGTTTGCGTTTCAAAACCAACATCAATTTTTTCTTTGCAGTAGTGGATAATTCTTTGCTAGAGTCTCATGCTTCAGCCCTGCCCAGTCTGAGCTAATACCAAACATCTGGTCTTGCATGGCATGTACGAGCGTTCAGCTAGGGATGTCGGGCAGGTTGCATGAAAGAAATCTAAAGCCAGAGGCCCATGGAATAGCCAGTTCGGAGCAGTTTCATTACAGAAAAATCAACTGTAGGTATCTGTTTCTGTAGTGTAGTGGTTATCAAGTTCGCCTCACACGCGAAAGGTCCCCGGTTCGAAACCGGGCAGAAACAGTTGTTATATTGTGTTGGCTACAATGTTGATAGGTGCCGTTTTGCCGTGGAATTGTCCAAGCCCTGAAGATTATTTCATGCAATCTCGTTCCAAGAAAGGGAATTCTCTCAAAATACTAAAGTAATCGGCGTGTGGATGTATCTGTTGGTTCTCAGACCTTGCTTTCAAAAGAGCCCTGCAATCGGTTCACTGCTCACCTAGAACAAGCATTAACATGGAGAATTGTTGGCACCAACAGGAATCTTATTTTAGTGGAGTGTTTCTGGCTTTGAGTGCAGAGGCCCTCGGCTCAATTCCAAGATGATCCTTCTCAGGGTGATGATACAAATGCATTGTCACCTTTACGTTTAATGTCAGAATCATTTATTTCCAGTTGGTGGTGTAAGAATGTTTGCAACAGTATGGCGATTTTTCCTAGCCATGCATGAATGAAAGCATATCACTCGCCTTTAGGTGTTTTTCTAATACATTGATATTTGCATCTTCCTTCCTAGCCTGCATGTTTGACTATCTTACAGGCTGCATGTAATAAGTATCACATCAGGGCCCTTCTTCTACTCAATTCACAACTGTTCTATCACGACATAGATAAGAAAGCTGCATCTGCTTTTGTTGTGTAGTGGTAATCAGGTTTACCTGACGTGTGAAAGCCCCATGCTTTGAAAGTACACAGTAACAAAGAAACCGATGACTTTTATAAAAAGGTGTCATGTGTGTCTCTTACTTTGCACAAAAAGTGCCAGAGATGACTTCATTTGCAGTCACTTGAAAAGTAGGGATTCTCCAATAAATGGTAAATGGTTGAAACAAATCTGAAGAAATGCATGACATACCTGTGTGTGTGTGTGTATGCATGTATGTATATATAGGGAGAGAGAGAGCGTCAATATAAACAGACTTTATTTCAATCAAGCTGTCTTTTCTATCCTTCAGGAGCAGAATGTTCTGATCATCAGCGCTCCAGAATGTAGTGTTTTCTTGGCAAGCATCACATATTGTGATGTGTTAGCTAAAAGTTCCATATCCTAGAGACTGATATATTCCTCTGTACTTGTACCTTGGGGATTCATCAAAACCTGGCATCATAAGCAGCTTTCTACTGCCACAGACTGGACAGCGAAACAATTTAAAATATCCCAGAAAAAGAAAATAAGCATGCTTAATCAGAGCTTTCTGGACAGGAAGGACATTTGAGCAAGTGAGGAATAAGCACTGCTTTTGTTAATTTGCATAGGCAGAATAGAGACTTCTGGGAAAAGGCCGAAATTACAGTCACAGAAAATGGCTGCATCTATAGAGAACGCTAAGAAGTGTTGGCAGCTTTTCCTCTGACCCTGGCCACTTTTACAAGCAATCCTATGATAGTCAGCAGGACCCACCCTAAAAAGGAAGGGGCATCCACTTGGACCCTTTCCACCTTTTCTAAATCTCGCCTGATCGAGCACTGATTGAGCAGATAAGCACATGTAATTCTCATTTCAGAAAGGTATTGGTTAGCTTGCTGCTAGCAGCTCAGTTATGTTATGATGTTAGAGGCTATGCAAGGAATGCTTTAGTCCAGCGATATGCAGTTTTTATTGCGCCTTGCATTCAGCAGGAAGATCTTTAGCTTGAATCTGTGGCCTAGGTATTCACCTTGGTATTTCTTTTGGCACAAAGTGAAGGAGTATTTGAGAGAAAATGCACAATGTGTTTCTTATGCTGTTATGAACAACTTGTTACTCTTTCTCATTAAGCTTCAGCCACTGCAGAAATATATAAATAAGGGCTGACTTCCTGTAAGACGTGTCCAAAGCTGGGACGGAATAAAAGGAGACACTTGTAAATGATAGTGCTATCGTTTGAGAAAGGGTAAGTTGAGACTGACTTTCATGCGTATTCACAGACCAAGCATCATAAAGATACCAGCATGATCTTCATTGCGGGCTTAGAGCCGTTATTAGCTTTTGAGAGGTAAGAGGATTTTGAGGGCTCGTTGGTCTAGGGGTATGATTCTCGCTTTGGGTGCGAGAGGTCCTGGGTTCAAATCCCGGACGAGCCCTTTTCTTGGTACTCTTTTCAAGTTGTTTTGAAGTTTGCGTTTCAAAACCAACATCAATTTTTTCTTTGCAGTAGTGGATAATTCTTTGCTAGAGTCTCATGCTTCAGCCCTGCCCAGTCTGAGCTAATACCAAACATCTGGTCTTGCATGGCATGTACGAGCGTTCAGCTAGGGATGTCGGGCAGGTTGCATGAAAGAAATCTAAAGCCAGAGGCCCATGGAATAGCCAGTTCGGAGCAGTTTCATTACAGAAAAATCAACTGTAGGTATCTGTTTCTGTAATGTAGTGGTTATCACGTTCGCCTCACACGCGAAAGGTCCCCGGTTCGAAACCGGGCAGAAACAGTTGTTATATTGTGTTGGCTACAATGTTGATAGGTGCCGTTTTGCCATGGAATTGTCCAAGCCCTGAAGATTATTTCATGCAATCTCGTTCCAAGAAAGGGAATTCTCTCAAAACACTAAAGTAATCGGCGTGTGGATGTATCTGTTGGTTCTCAGACCTTGCTTTCAAAAGAGCCCTGCAATCGGTTCACTGCTCACCTAGAACAAGCATTAACATGGAGAATTGTTGGCACCAACAGGAATCTTATTTTAGTGGAGTGTTTCTGGCTTTGAGTGCAGAGGCCCTCGGCTCAATTCCAAGATGATCCTTCTCAAGGTGATGATACAAATGCATTGTCACCTTTACGTTTAATGTCAGAATCATTTATTTCCAGTTGGTGGTGTAAGAATGTTTGCAACAGTATGGCGATTTTTCCTAGCCATGCATGAATGAAAGCATATCACTCGCCTTTAGGTGTTTTTCTAATACATTGATATTTGCATCTTCCTTCCTAGCCTGCATGTTTGACTATCTTACAGGCTGCATGTAATAAGTATCACATCAGGGCCCTTCTTCTACTCAATTCACAACTGTTCTATCACGACATAGATAAGAAAGCTGCATCTGCTTTTGTTGTGTAGTGGTAATCAGGTTTACCTGACGTGTGAAAGCCCCATGCTTTGAAAGTACACAGTAACAAAGAAACCGATGACTTTTATAAAAAGGTGTCATGTGCGTCTCTTACTTTGCACAAAAAGTGCCAGAGATGACTTCATTTGCAGTCACTTGAAAAGTAGGGATTCTCCAATAAATGGTAAATGGTTGAAACAAATCTGAAGAAATGCATGACATACCTGTGTGTGTGTGTGTACGCATGTATGTATATATAGGGAGAGAGAGAGCGTCAATATAAACAGACTTTATTTCAATCAAGCTGTCTTTTCTATCCTTCAGGAGCAGAATGTTCTGATCATCAGCGCTCCAGAATGTAGTGTTTTCTTGGCAAGCATCACATATTGTGATGTGTTAGCTAAAAGTTCCATATCCTAGAGACTGATATATTCCTCTGTACTTGTACCTTGGGGATTCATCAAAACCTGGCATCATAAGCAGCTTTCTACTGCCACAGACTGGACAGCGAAACAATTTAAAATATCCCAGAAAAAGAAAATAAGCATGCTTAATCAGAGCTTTCTGGACAGGAAGGACCTTTGAGCAAGTGAGGAATAAGCACTGCTTTTGTTAATTTGCATAGGCAGAATAGAGACTTCTGGGAAAAGGCCGAAATTACAGTCACAGAAAATGGCTGCATCTATAGAGAACGCTAAGAAGTGTTGGCAGCTTTTCCTCTGACCCTGACCACTTTTACAAGCAATCCTATGATAGTCAGCAGGACCCACCCTAAAAAGGAAGGGGCATCCACTTGGACCCTTTCCACCTTTTCTAAATCTCGCCTGATTGAGCACTGATTGAGCAGATAAGCACATGTCATTCTCATTTCAGAAAGGTATTGGTTAGCTTGCTGCTAGCAGCTCAGTTATGTTATGATGTTAGAGGCTATGCAAGGAATGCTTTAGTCCAGCGATATGCAGTTTTTATTGCGCCTTGCCTTCACCAGGAAGATCTTTAGCTTGAATCTGTGGCCTAGGTATTCACCTTGGTATTTCTTTTGGCACAAAGTGAAGGAGTATTTGAGAGAAAATGCACAATGTGTTTCTTATGTTGTTATGAACAACTTGTTACTCTTTCTCATTAAGCTTCAGCCACTGCAGAAATATATAAATAAGGGCTGACTTCCTGTAAGACGTGTCCAAAGCTGGGACGGAATAAAAGGAGACACTTGTAAATGATAGTGCTATCGTTTGAGAAAGGGTAAGTTGAGACTGACTTTCATGCGTATTCACAGACCAAGCATCATAAAGATACCAGCATGATCTTCATTGCGGGCTTAGAGCCGGTATTAGCTTTTGAGAGGTAAGAGGATTTTGAGGGCTCGTTGGTCTAGGGGTATGATTCTCGCTTTGGGTGCGAGAGGTCCCGGGTTCAAATCCCGGACGAGCCCTTTTCTTGGTACTCTTTTCAAGTTGGTTTGAAGTTTGCGTTTCAAAACCAACATCAATTTTTTCTTTGCAGTAGTGGATAATTCTTTGCTAGAGTCTCATGCTTCAGCCCTGCCCAGTCTGAGCTAATACCAAACATCTGGTCTTGCATGGCATGTACGAGCGTTCAGCTAGGGATGTCGGGCAGGTTGCATGAAAGAAATCTAAAGCCAGAGGCCCATGGAATAGCCAGTTAGGAGCAGTTTCATTACAGAAAAATCAACTGCAGGTATCTGTTTCTGTAGTGTAGTGGTTATCAAGTTCGCCTCACACGCGAAAGGTCCCCGGTTCGAAACCGGGCTGAAACAGTTGTTATATTGTGTTGGCTACAATGTTGATAGGTGCTGTTTTGCCATGGAATTGTCCAAGCCCTGAAGATTATTTCATACAATCTCGTTCCAAGAAAGGGAATTCTCTCAAAACACTAAAGTAATCGGCGTGTGGATGTATCTGTTGGTTCTCAGACCTTGCTTTCAAAAGAGCCCTGCAATCGGTTCACTGCTCACCTAGAACAAGCATTAACATGGAGAATTGTTGGCACCAACAGGAATCTTATTTTAGTGGAGTGTTTCTGGCTTTGAGTGCAGAGGCCCTCGGCTCAATTCCAAGATGATCCTTCTCAAGGTGATGATACAAATGCATTCTCACCTTTACGTTTAATGTCAGAATCATTTATTTCCAGTTGGTGGTGTAAGAATGTTTGCAACAGTATGGCGATTTTTCCTAGCCATGCATGAATGAAAGCATATCACTCGCCTTTAGGTGTTTTTCTAATACATTGATATTTGCATCTTCCTTCCTAGCCTGCATGTTTGACTATCTTACAGGCTGCATGTAATAAGTATCACATCAGGGCCCTTCTTCTACTCAATTCACAACTGTTCTATCACGACATAGATAAGAAAGCTGCATCTGCTTTTGTTGTGTAGTGGTAATCAGGTTTACCTGACGTGTGAAAGCCCCATGCTTTGAAAGTACACAGTAACAAAGAAACCGATGACTTTTATAATAAGGTGTCATGTGTGTCTCTTACTTTGCACAAAAAGTGCCAGAGATGACTTCATTTGCAGTCACTTGAAAAGTAGGGATTCTCCAATAAATGGTAAATGGTTGAAACAAATCTGAAGAAATGCATGACATACCTGTGTGTGTGTGTGTATGCATGTATGTATATATAGGGAGAGAGAGAGCGTCAATATAAACAGACTTTATTTCAATCAAGCTGTCTTTTCTATCCTTCAGGAGCAGAATGTTCTGATCATCAGCGCTCCAGAATGTAGTGTTTTCTTGGCAAGCATCACATATTGTGATGTGTTAGCTAAAAGTTCCATATCCTAGAGACTGATATATTCCTCTGTACTTGTACCTTGGGGATTCATCAAAACCTGGCATCATAAGCAGCTTTCTACTGCCACAGACTGGACAGCGAAACAATTTAAAATATCCCAGAAAAAGAAAATAAGCATGCTTAATCAGAGCTTTCTGGACAGGAAGGACCTTTGAGCAAGTGAGGAATAAGCACTGCTTTTGTTAATTTGCATAGGCAGAATAGAGACTTCTGGGAAAAGGCCGAAATTACAGTCACAGAAAATGGCTGCATCTATAGAGAACGCTAAGAAGTGTTGGCAGCTTTTCCTCTGACCCTGGCCACTTTTACAAGCAATCCTATGATAGTCAGCAGGACCCACCCTAAAAAGGAAGGGGCATCCACTTGGACCCTTTCCACCTTTTCTAAATCTCGCCTGATCGAGCCCTGATCGAGCCGATAAGCACATGTCATTCTCATTTCAGAAAGGTATTGGTTAGCTTGCTGCTAGCAGCTCAGTTATGTTATGATGTTAGAGGCTATGCAAGGAATGCTTTAGTCCAGCGATATGCAGTTTTTATTGCGCCTTGCATTCAGCAGGAAGATCTTTAGCTTGAATCTGTGGCCTAGGTATTCACCTTGGTATTTTTTTTGGCACAAAGTGAAGGAGTATTTGAGAGAAAATGCACAATGTGTTTCTTATGTTGTTATGAACAACTTGTTACTCTTTCTCATTAAGCTTCAGCCACTGCAGAAATATATAAATAAGGGCTGACTTCCTGTAAGACGTGTCCAAAGCTGGGACGGAATAAAAGGAGACACTTGTAAATGATAGTGCTATCGTTTGAGAAAGGGTAAGTTGAGACTGACTTTCATGCGTATTCACAGACCAAGCATCATAAAGATACCAGCATGATCTTCATTGCGGGCTTAGAGCCGGTATTAGCTTTTGAGAGGTAAGAGGATTTTGAGGGCTCGTTGGTCTAGGGGTATGATTCTCGCTTTGGGTGCGAGAGGTCCCAGGTTCAAATCCCGGACGAGCCCTTTTCTTGGTACTCTTTTCAAGTTGTTTTGAAGTTTGCGTTTCAAAACCAACATCAATTTTTTCTTTGCAGTAGTGGATAATTCTTTGCTAGAGTCTCATGCTTCAGCCCTGCCCAGTCTGAGCTAATACCAAACATCTGGTCTTGCATGGCATGTACGAGCGTTCAGCTAGGGATGTCGGGCAGGTTGCATGAAAGAAATCTAAAGCCAGAGGCCCATGGAATAGCCAGTTCGGAGCAGTTTCATTACAGAAAAATCAACTGTAGGTATCTGTTTCTGTAGTGTAGTGGTTATCACGTTCGCCTCACACGCGAAAGGTCCCCGGTTCGAAACCGGGCAGAAACAGTTGTTATATTGTGTTGGCTACAATGTTGATAGGTGCCGTTTTGCCATGGAATTGTCCAAGCCCTGAAGATTATTTCATGCAATCTCGTTCCAAGAAAGGGAATTCTCTCAAAACACTAAAGTAATCGGCGTGTGGATGTATCTGTTGGTTCTCAGACCTTGCTTTCAAAAGAGCCCTGCAATCGGTTCACTGCTCACCTAGAACAAGCATTAACATGGAGAATTGTTGGCACCAACAGGAATCTTATTTTAGTGGAGTGTTTCTGGCTTTGAGTGCAGAGGCCCTCGGCTCAATTCCAAGATGATCCTTCTCAGGGTGATGATACAAATGCATTGTCACCTTTACGTTTAATGTCAGAATCATTTATTTCCAGTTGGTGGTGTAAGAATGTTTGCAACAGTATGGCGATTTTTCCTAGCCATGCATGAATGAAAGCATATCACTCGCCTTTAGGTGTTTTTCTAATACATTGATATTTGCATCTTCCTTCCTAGCCTGCATGTTTGACTATCTTACAGGCTGCATGTAATAAGTATCACATCAGGGCCCTTCTTCTACTCAATTCACAACTGTTCTATCACGACATAGATAAGAAAGCTGCATCTGCTTTTGTTGTGTAGTGGTAATCAGGTTTACCTGACGTGTGAAAGCCCCATGCTTTGAAAGTACACAGTAACAAAGAAACCGATGACTTTTATAAAAAGGTGTCATGTGTGTCTCTTACTTTGCACAAAAAGTGCCAGAGATGACTTCATTTGCAGTCACTTGAAAAGTAGGGATTCTCCAATAAATGGTAAATAGTTGAAACAAATCTGAAGAAATGCATGACATACCTGTGTGTGTGTGTGTGTATGCATGTATGTATATATAGGGAGAGAGAGAGCGTCAATATAAACAGACTTTATTTCAATCAAGCTGTCTTTTCTATCCTTCAGGAGCAGAATGTTCTGATCATCAGCGCTCCAGAATGTAGTGTTTTCTTGGCAAGCATCACATATTGTGATGTGTTAGCTAAAAGTTCCATATCCTAGAGACTGATATATTCCTCTGTACTTGTACCTTGGGGATTCATCAAAACCTGGCATCATAAGCAGCTTTCTACTGCCACAGACTGGACAGCGAAACAATTTAAAATATCCCAGAAAAAGAAAATAAGCATGCTTAATCAGAGCTTTCTGGACAGGAAGGACATTTGAGCAAGTGAGGAATAAGCACTGCTTTTGTTAATTTGCATAGGCAGAATAGAGACTTCTGGGAAAAGGCCGAAATTACAGTCACAGAAAATGGCTGCATCTATAGAGAACGCTAAGAAGTGTTGGCAGCTTTTCCTCTGACCCTGGCCACTTTTACAAGCAATCCTATGATAGTCAGCAGGACCCACCCTAAAAAGGAAGGGGCATCCACTTGGACCCTTTCCACCTTTTCTAAATCTCGCCTGATCGAGCCCTGATCGAGCCGATAAGCACATGTCATTCTCATTTCAGAAAGGTATTGGTTAGCTTGCTGCTAGCAGCTCAGTTATGTTATGATGTTAGAGGCTATGCAAGGAATGCTTTAGTCCAGCGATATGCAGTTTTTATTGCGCCTTGCATTCAGCAGGAAGATCTTTAGCTTGAATCTGTGGCCTAGGTATTCACCTTGGTATTTTTTTTGGCACAAAGTGAAGGAGTATTTGAGAGAAAATGCACAATGTGTTTCTTATGTTGTTATGAACAACTTGTTACTCTTTCTCATTAAGCTTCAGCCACTGCAGAAATATATAAATAAGGGCTGACTTCCTGTAAGACGTGTCCAAAGCTGGGACGGAATAAAAGGAGACACTTGTAAATGATAGTGCTATCGTTTGAGAAAGGGTAAGTTGAGACTGACTTTCATGCGTATTCACAGACCAAGCATCATAAAGATACCAGCATGATCTTCATTGCGGGCTTAGAGCCGGTATTAGCTTTTGAGAGGTAAGAGGATTTTGAGGGCTCGTTGGTCTAGGGGTATGATTCTCGCTTTGGGTGCGAGAGGTCCCAGGTTCAAATCCCGGACGAGCCCTTTTCTTGGTACTCTTTTCAAGTTGTTTTGAAGTTTGCGTTTCAAAACCAACATCAATTTTTTCTTTGCAGTAGTGGATAATTCTTTGCTAGAGTCTCATGCTTCAGCCCTGCCCAGTCTGAGCTAATACCAAACATCTGGTCTTGCATGGCATGTACGAGCGTTCAGCTAGGGATGTCGGGCAGGTTGCATGAAAGAAATCTAAAGCCAGAGGCCCATGGAATAGCCAGTTCGGAGCAGTTTCATTACAGAAAAATCAACTGTAGGTATCTGTTTCTGTAGTGTAGTGGTTATCACGTTCGCCTCACACGCGAAAGGTCCCCGGTTCGAAACCGGGCAGAAACAGTTGTTATATTGTGTTGGCTACAATGTTGATAGATGCCGTTTTGCCATGGAATTGTCCAAGCCCTGAAGATTATTTCATGCAATCTCGTTCCAAGAAAGGGAATTCTCTCAAAACACTAAAGTAATCGGCGTGTGGATGTATCTGTTGGTTCTCAGACCTTGCTTTCAAAAGAGCCCTGCAATCGGTTCACTGCTCACCTAGAACAAGCATTAACATGGAGAATTGTTGGCACCAACAGGAATCTTATTTTAGTGGAGTGTTTCTGGCTTTGAGTGCAGAGGCCCTCGGCTCAATTCCAAGATGATCCTTCTCAGGGTGATGATACAAATGCATTGTCACCTTTACGTTTAATGTCAGAATCATTTATTTCCAGTTGGTGGTGTAAGAATGTTTGCAACAGTATGGCGATTTTTCCTAGCCATGCATGAATGAAAGCATATCACACGCCTTTAGGTGTTTTTCTAATACATTGATATTTGCATCTTCCTTCCTAGCCTGCATGTTTGACTATCTTACAGGCTGCATGTAATAAGTATCACATCAGGGCCCTTCTTCTACTCAATTCACAACTGTTCTATCACGACATAGATAAGAAAGCTGCATCTGCTTTTGTTGTGTAGTGGTAATCAGGTTTACCTGACGTGTGAAAGCCCCATGCTTTGAAAGTACACAGTAACAAAGAAACCGATGACTTTTATAAAAAGGTGTCATGTGTGTCTCTTACTTTGCACAAAAAGTGCCAGAGATGACTTCATTTGCAGTCACTTGAAAAGTAGGGATTCTCCAATAAATGGTAAATGGTTGAAACAAATCTGAAGAAATGCATGACATACCTGTGTGTGTGTGTGTATGCATGTATGTATATATAGGGAGAGAGAGAGCGTCAATATAAACAGACTTTATTTCAATCAAGCTGTCTTTTCTATCCTTCAGGAGCAGAATGTTCTGATCATCAGCGCTCCAGAATGTAGTGTTTTCTTGGCAAGCATCACATATTGTGATGTGTTAGCTAAAAGTTCCATATCCTAGAGACTGATATATTCCTCTGTACTTGTACCTTGGGGATTCATCAAAACCTGGCATCATAAGCAGCTTTCTACTGCCACAGACTGGACAGCGAAACAATTTAAAATATCCCAGAAAAAGAAAATAAGCATGCTTAATCAGAGCTTTCTGGACAGGAAGGACATTTGAGCAAGTGAGGAATAAGCACTGCTTTTGTTAATTTGCATAGGCAGAATAGAGACTTCTGGGAAAAGGCCGAAATTACAGTCACAGAAAATGGCTGCATCTATAGAGAATGCTAAGAAGTGTTGGCAGCTTTTCCTCTGACCCTGGCCACTTTTACAAGCAATCCTATGATAGTCAGCAGGACCCACCCTAAAAAGGAAGGGGCATCCACTTGGACCCTTTCCACCTTTTCTAAATCTCGCCTGATCGAGCCTGATTGAGCAGATAAGCACATGTCATTCTCATTTCAGAAAGGTATTGGTTAGCTTGCTGCTAGCAGCTCAGTTATGTTATGATGTTAGAGGCTATGCAAGGAATGCTTTAGTCCAGCGATATGCAGTTTTTATTGCGCCTTGCATTCAGCAGGAAGATCTTTAGCTTGAATCTGTGGCCTAGGTATTCACCTTGGTATTTCTTTTGGCACAAAGTGAAGGAGTATTTGAGAGAAAATGCACAATGTGTTTCTTATGTTGTTATGAACAACTTGTTACTCTTTCTCATTAAGCTTCAGCCACTGAAGAAATATATAAATAAGGGCTGACTTCCTGTAAGACGTGTCCAAAGCTGGGACGGAATAAAAGGAGACACTTGTAAATGATAGTGCTATCGTTTGAGAAAGGGTAAGTTGAGACTGACTTTCATGCGTATTCACAGACCAAGCATCATAAAGATACCAGCATGATCTTCATTGCGGGCTTAGAGCCGGTATTAGCTTTTGAGAGGTAAGAGGATTTTGAGGGCTCGTTGGTCTAGGGGTATGATTCTCGCTTTGGGTGCGAGAGGTTCCAGGTTCAAATCCCGGACGAGCCCTTTTCTTGGTACTCTTTTCAAGTTGTTTTGAAGTTTGCGTTTCAAAACCAACATCAATTTTTTCTTTGCAGTAGTGGATAATTCTTTGCTAGAGTCTCATGCTTCAGCCCTGCCCAGTCTGAGCTAATACCAAACATCTGGTCTTGCATGGCATGTACGAGCGTTCAGCTAGGGATGTCGGGCAGGTTGCATGAAAGAAATCTAAAGCCAGAGGCCCATGGAATAGCCAGTTCGGAGCAGTTTCATTACAGAAAAATCAACTGTAGGTATCTGTTTCTGTAGTGTAGTGGTTATCAAGTTCGCCTCACACGCGAAAGGTCCCCGGTTCGAAACCGGGCAGAAACAGTTGTTATATTGTGTTGGCTACAATGTTGATAGGTGCCGTTTTGCCATGGAATTGTCCAAGCCCTGAAGATTATTTCATGCAATCT
Organism: Triturus cristatus; assembly: GCF_964204655.1. Taxonomy (NCBI): domain Eukaryota; kingdom Metazoa; phylum Chordata; class Amphibia; order Caudata; family Salamandridae; genus Triturus; species Triturus cristatus. The sequence goes on along the minus strand of NC_140591.1, from coordinate 737,353,242 downwards.
CGTTCCAAGAAAGGGAATTCTCTCAAAACACTAAAGTAATCGGCGTGTGGATGTATCTGTTGGTTCTCAGACCTTGCTTTCAAAAGAGCCCTGCAATCGGTTCACTGCTCACCTAGAACAAGCATTAACATGGAGAATTGTTGGCACCAACAGGAATCTTATTTTAGTGGAGTGTTTCTGGCTTTGAGTGCAGAGGCCCTCGGCTCAATTCCAAGATGATCCTTCTCAGGGTGATGATACAAATGCATTGTCACCTTTACGTTTAATGTCAGAATCATTTATTTCCAGTTGGTGGTGTAAGAATGTTTGCAACAGTATGGCGATTTTTCCTAGCCATGCATGAATGAAAGCATATCACTCGCCTTTAGGTGTTTTTCTAATACATTGATATTTGCATCTTCCTTCCTAGCCTGCATGTTTGACTATCTTACAGGCTGCATGTAATAAGTATCACATCAGGGCCCTTCTTCTACTCAATTCACAACTGTTCTATCACGACATAGATAAGAAAGCTGCATCTGCTTTTGTTGTGTAGTGGTAATCAGGTTTACCTGACGTGTGAAAGCCCCATGCTTTGAAAGTACACAGTAACAAAGAAACCGATGACTTTTATAAAAAGGTGTCATGTGTGTCTCTTACTTTGCACAAAAAGTGCCAGAGATGACTTCATTTGCAGTCACTTGAAAAGTAGGGATTCTCCAATAAATGGTAAATGGTTGAAACAAATCTGAAGAAATGCATGACATACCTGTGTGTGTGTGTGTATGCATGTATGTATATATAGGGAGAGAGAGAGCGTCAATATAAACAGACTTTATTTCAATCAAGCTGTCTTTTCTATCCTTCAGGAGCAGAATGTTCTGATCATCAGCGCTCCAGAATGTAGTGTTTTCTTGGCAAGCATCACATATTGTGATGTGTTAGCTAAAAGTTCCATATCCTAGAGACTGATATATTCCTCTGTACTTGTACCTTGGGGATTCATCAAAACCTGGCATCATAAGCAGCTTTCTACTGCCACAGACTGGACAGCGAAACAATTTAAAATATCCCAGAAAAAGAAAATAAGCATGCTTAATCAGAGCTTTCTGGACAGGAAGGACATTTGAGCAAGTGAGGAATAAGCACTGCTTTTGTTAATTTGCATAGGCAGAATAGAGACTTCTGGGAAAAGGCCGAAATTACAGTCACAGAAAATGGCTGCATCTATAGAGAACGCTAAGAAGTGTTGGCAGCTTTTCCTCTGACCCTGGCCACTTTTACAAGCAATCCTATGATAGTCAGCAGGACCCACCCTAAAAAGGAAGGGGCATCCACTTGGACCCTTTCCACCTTTTCTAAATCTCGCCTGATCGAGCCTGATTGAGCACTGATTGAGCAGATAAGCACATGTCATTCTCATTTCAGAAAGGTATTGGTTAGCTTGCTGCTAGCAGCTCAGTTATGTTATGATGTTAGAGGCTATGCAAGGAATGCTTTAGTCCAGCGATATGCAGTTTTTATTGCACCTTGCATTCAGCAGGAAGATCTTTAGCTTGAATCTGTGGCCTAGGTATTCACCTTGGTATTTCTTTTGGCACAAAGTGAAGGAGTATTTAAGAGAAAATGCACAATGTGTTTCTTATGTTGTTATGAACAACTTGTTACTCTTTCTCATTAAGCTTCAGCCACTGAAGAAATATATAAATAAGGGCTGACTTCCTGTAAGACGTGTCCAAAGCTGGGACGGAATAAAAGGAGACACTTGTAAATGATAGTGCTATCGTTTGAGAAAGGGTAAGTTGAGACTGACTTTCATGCGTATTCACAGACCAAGCATCATAAAGATACCAGCATGATCTTCATTGCGGGCTTAGAGCCGTTATTAGCTTTTGAGAGGTAAGAGGATTTTGAGGGCTCGTTGGTCTAGGGGTATGATTCTCGCTTTGGGTGCGAGAGGTCCCGGGTTCAAATCCCGGACGAGCCCTTTTCTTGGTACTCTTTTCAAGTTGTTTTGAAGTTTGCGTTTCAAAACCAACATCAATTTTTTCTTTGCAGTAGTGGATAATTCTTTGCTAGAGTCTCATGCTTCAGCCCTGCCCAGTCTGAGCTAATACCAAACATCTGGTCTTGCATGGCATGTACGAGCGTTCAGCTAGGGATGTCGGGCAGGTTGCATGAAAGAAATCTAAAGCCAGAGGCCCATGGAATAGCCAGTTCGGAGCAGTTTCATTACAGAAAAATCAACTGTAGGTATCTGTTTCTGTAGTGTAGTGGTTATCACGTTCGCCTCACACGCGAAAGGTCCCCGGTTCGAAACCGGGCAGAAACAGTTGTTATATTGTGTTGGCTACAATGTTGATAGGTGCCGTTTTGCCATGGAATTGTCCAAGCCCTGAAGATTATTTCATGCAATCTCGTTCCAAGAAAGGGAATTCTCTCAAAACACTAAAGTAATCGGCGTGTGGATGTATCTGTTGGTTCTCAGACCTTGCTTTCAAAAGAGCCCTGCAATCGGTTCACTGCTCACCTAGAACAAGCATTAACATGGAGAATTGTTGGCACCAACAGGAATCTTATTTTAGTGGAGTGTTTCTGGCTTTGAGTGCAGAGGCCCTCGGCTCAATTCCAAGATGATCCTTCTCAAGGTGATGATACAAATGCATTGTCACCTTTACGTTTAATGTCAGAATCATTTATTTCCAGTTGGTGGTGTAAGAATGTTTGCAACAGTATGGCGATTTTTCCTAGCCATGCATGAATGAAAGCATATCACTCGCCTTTAGGTGTTTTTCTAATACATTGATATTTGCATCTTCCTTCCTAGCCTGCATGTTTGACTATCTTACAGGCTGCATGTAATAAGTATCACATCAGGGCCCTTCTTCTACTCAATTCACAACTGTTCTATCACGACATAGATAAGAAAGCTGCATCTGCTTTTGTTGTGTAGTGGTAATCAGGTTTACCTGACGTGTGAAAGCCCCATGCTTTGAAAGTACACAGTAACAAAGAAACCGATGACTTTTATAAAAAGGTGTCATGTGCGTCTCTTACTTTGCACAAAAAGTGCCAGAGATGACTTCATTTGCAGTCACTTGAAAAGTAGGGATTCTCCAATAAATGGTAAATGGTTGAAACAAATCTGAAGAAATGCATGACATACCTGTGTGTGTGTGTGTACGCATGTATGTATATATAGGGAGAGAGAGAGCGTCAATATAAACAGACTTTATTTCAATCAAGCTGTCTTTTCTATCCTTCAGGAGCAGAATGTTCTGATCATCAGCGCTCCAGAATGTAGTGTTTTCTTGGCAAGCATCACATATTGTGATGTGTTAGCTAAAAGTTCCATATCCTAGAGACTGATATATTCCTCTGTACTTGTACCTTGGGGATTCATCAAAACCTGGCATCATAAGCAGCTTTCTACTGCCACAGACTGGACAGCGAAACAATTTAAAATATCCCAGAAAAAGAAAATAAGCATGCTTAATCAGAGCTTTCTGGACAGGAAGGACCTTTGAGCAAGTGAGGAATAAGCACTGCTTTTGTTAATTTGCATAGGCAGAATAGAGACTTCTGGGAAAAGGCCGAAATTACAGTCACAGAAAATGGCTGCATCTATAGAGAACGCTAAGAAGTGTTGGCAGCTTTTCCTCTGACCCTGACCACTTTTACAAGCAATCCTATGATAGTCAGCAGGACCCACCCTAAAAAGGAAGGGGCATCCACTTGGACCCTTTCCACCTTTTCTAAATCTCGCCTGATTGAGCACTGATTGAGCAGATAAGCACATGTCATTCTCATTTCAGAAAGGTATTGGTTAGCTTGCTGCTAGCAGCTCAGTTATGTTATGATGTTAGAGGCTATGCAAGGAATGCTTTAGTCCAGCGATATGCAGTTTTTATTGCGCCTTGCCTTCACCAGGAAGATCTTTAGCTTGAATCTGTGGCCTAGGTATTCACCTTGGTATTTCTTTTGGCACAAAGTGAAGGAGTATTTGAGAGAAAATGCACAATGTGTTTCTTATGTTGTTATGAACAACTTGTTACTCTTTCTCATTAAGCTTCAGCCACTGCAGAAATATATAAATAAGGGCTGACTTCCTGTAAGACGTGTCCAAAGCTGGGACGGAATAAAAGGAGACACTTGTAAATGATAGTGCTATCGTTTGAGAAAGGGTAAGTTGAGACTGACTTTCATGCGTATTCACAGACCAAGCATCATAAAGATACCAGCATGATCTTCATTGCGGGCTTAGAGCCGGTATTAGCTTTTGAGAGGTAAGAGGATTTTGAGGGCTCGTTGGTCTAGGGGTATGATTCTCGCTTTGGGTGCGAGAGGTCCCGGGTTCAAATCCCGGACGAGCCCTTTTCTTGGTACTCTTTTCAAGTTGGTTTGAAGTTTGCGTTTCAAAACCAACATCAATTTTTTCTTTGCAGTAGTGGATAATTCTTTGCTAGAGTCTCATGCTTCAGCCCTGCCCAGTCTGAGCTAATACCAAACATCTGGTCTTGCATGGCATGTACGAGCGTTCAGCTAGGGATGTCGGGCAGGTTGCATGAAAGAAATCTAAAGCCAGAGGCCCATGGAATAGCCAGTTCGGAGCAGTTTCATTACAGAAAAATCAACTGTAGGTATCTGTTTCTGTAGTGTAGTGGTTATCAAGTTCGCCTCACACGCGAAAGGTCCCCGGTTCGAAACCGGGCTGAAACAGTTGTTATATTGTGTTGGCTACAATGTTGATAGGTGCCGTTTTGCCATGGAATTGTCCAAGCCCTGAAGATTATTTCATACAATCTCGTTCCAAGAAAGGGAATTCTCTCAAAACACTAAAGTAATCGGCGTGTGGATGTATCTGTTGGTTCTCAGACCTTGCTTTCAAAAGAGCCCTGCAATCGGTTCACTGCTCACCTAGAACAAGCATTAACATGGAGAATTGTTGGCACCAACAGGAATCTTATTTTAGTGGAGTGTTTCTGGCTTTGAGTGCAGAGGCCCTCGGCTCAATTCCAAGATGATCCTTCTCAAGGTGATGATACAAATGCATTCTCACCTTTACGTTTAATGTCAGAATCATTTATTTCCAGTTGGTGGTGTAAGAATGTTTGCAACAGTATGGCGATTTTTCCTAGCCATGCATGAATGAAAGCATATCACTCGCCTTTAGGTGTTTTTCTAATACATTGATATTTGCATCTTCCTTCCTAGCCTGCATGTTTGACTATCTTACAGGCTGCATGTAATAAGTATCACATCAGGGCCCTTCTTCTACTCAATTCACAACTGTTCTATCACGACATAGATAAGAAAGCTGCATCTGCTTTTGTTGTGTAGTGGTAATCAGGTTTACCTGACGTGTGAAAGCCCCATGCTTTGAAAGTACACAGTAACAAAGAAACCGATGACTTTTATAATAAGGTGTCATGTGTGTCTCTTACTTTGCACAAAAAGTGCCAGAGATGACTTCATTTGCAGTCACTTGAAAAGTAGGGATTCTCCAATAAATGGTAAATGGTTGAAACAAATCTGAAGAAATGCATGACATACCTGTGTGTGTGTGTGTATGCATGTATGTATATATAGGGAGAGAGAGAGCGTCAATATAAACAGACTTTATTTCAATCAAGCTGTCTTTTCTATCCTTCAGGAGCAGAATGTTCTGATCATCAGCGCTCCAGAATGTAGTGTTTTCTTGGCAAGCATCACATATTGTGATGTGTTAGCTAAAAGTTCCATATCCTAGAGACTGATATATTCCTCTGTACTTGTACCTTGGGGATTCATCAAAACCTGGCATCATAAGCAGCTTTCTACTGCCACAGACTGGACAGCGAAACAATTTAAAATATCCCAGAAAAAGAAAATAAGCATGCTTAATCAGAGCTTTCTGGACAGGAAGGACCTTTGAGCAAGTGAGGAATAAGCACTGCTTTTGTTAATTTGCATAGGCAGAATAGAGACTTCTGGGAAAAGGCCGAAATTACAGTCACAGAAAATGGCTGCATCTATAGAGAACGCTAAGAAGTGTTGGCAGCTTTTCCTCTGACCCTGGCCACTTTTACAAGCAATCCTATGATAGTCAGCAGGACCCACCCTAAAAAGGAAGGGGCATCCACTTGGACCCTTTCCACCTTTTCTAAATCTCGCCTGATCGAGCCTAATTGAGCACTGATTGAGCAGATAAGCACATGTCATTCTCATTTCAGAAAGGTATTGGTTAGCTTGCTGCTAGCAGCTCAGTTATGTTATGATGTTAGAGGCTATGCAAGGAATGCTTTAGTCCAGCGATATGCAGTTTTTATTGCGCCTTGCATTCAGCAGGAAGATCTTTAGCTTGAATCTGTGGCCTAGGTATTCACCTTGGTATTTCTTTTGGCACAAAGTGAAGGAGTATTTAAGAGAAAATGCACAATGTGTTTCTTATGTTGTTATGAACAACTTGTTACTCTTTCTCATTAAGCTTCAGCCACTGAAGAAATATATAAATAAGGGCTGACTTCCTGTAAGACGTGTCCAAAGCTGGGACGGAATAAAAGGAGACACTTGTAAATGATAGTGCTATCGTTTGAGAAAGGGTAAGTTGAGACTGACTTTCATGCGTATTCACAGACCAAGCATCATAAAGATACCAGCATGATCTTCATTGCGGGCTTAGAGCCGGTATTAGCTTTTGAGAGGTAAGAGGATTTTCAGGGCTCGTTGGTCTAGGGGTATGATTCTCGCTTTGGGTGCGAGAGGTCCCGGGTTCAAATCCCGGACGAGCCCTTTTCTTGGTACTCTTTTCGAGTTGTTTTGAAGTTTGCGTTTCAAAACCAACATCAATTTTTTCTTTGCAGTAGTGGATAATTCTTTGCTAGAGTCTCATGCTTCAGCCCTGCCCAGTCTGAGCTAATACCAAACATCTGGTCTTGCATGGCATGTACGAGCGTTCAGCTAGGGATGTCGGGCAGGTTGCATGAAAGAAATCTAAAGCCAGAGGCCCATGGAATAGCCAGTTCAGAGCAGTTTCATTACAGAAAAATCAACTGTAGGTATCTGTTTCTGTAGTGTAGTGGTTATCACGTTTGCCTCACACGCGAAAGGTCCCCGGTTCGAAACCGGGCAGAAACAGTTGTTATATTGTGTTGGCTACAATGTTGATAGGTGCCGTTTTGCCATGGAATTGTCCAAGCCCTGAAGATTATTTCATGCAATCTCGTTCCAAGAAAGGGAATTCTCTCAAAACACTAAAGTAATCGGCGTGTGGATGTATCTGTTGGTTCTCAGACCTTGCTTTCAAAAGAGCCCTGCAATCGGTTCACTGCTCACCTAGAACAAGCATTAACATGGAGAATTGTTGGCACCAACAGGAATCTTATTTTAGTGGAGTGTTTCTGGCTTTGAGTGCAGAGGCCCTCGGCTCAATTCCAAGATGATCCTTCTCAGGGTGATGATACAAATGCATTGTCACCTTTACGTTTAATGTCAGAATCATTTATTTCCAGTTGGTGGTGTAAGAATGTTTGCAACAGTATGGCGATTTTTCCTAGCCATGCATGAATGAAAGCATATCACTCGCCTTTAGGTGTTTTTCTAATACATTGATATTTGCATCTTCCTTCCTAGCCTGCATGTTTGACTATCTTACAGGCTGCATGTAATAAGTATCACATCAGGGCCCTTCTTCTACTCAATTCACAACTGTTCTATCACGACATAGATAAGAAAGCTGCATCTGCTTTTGTTGTGTAGTGGTAATCAGGTTTACCTGACGTGTGAAAGCCCCATGCTTTGAAAGTACACAGTAACAAAGAAACCGATGACTTTTATAAAAAGGTGTCATGTGTGTCTCTTACTTTGCACAAAAAGTGCCAGAGATGACTTCATTTGCAGTCACTTGAAAAGTAGGGATTCTCCAATAAATGGTAAATAGTTGAAACAAATCTGAAGAAATGCATGACATACCTGTGTGTGTGTGTGTGTATGCATGTATGTATATATAGGGAGAGAGAGAGCGTCAATATAAACAGACTTTATTTCAATCAAGCTGTCTTTTCTATCCTTCAGGAGCAGAATGTTCTGATCATCAGCGCTCCAGAATGTAGTGTTTTCTTGGCAAGCATCACATATTGTGATGTGTTAGCTAAAAGTTCCATATCCTAGAGACTGATATATTCCTCTGTACTTGTACCTTGGGGATTCATCAAAACCTGGCATCATAAGCAGCTTTCTACTGCCACAGACTGGACAGCGAAACAATTTAAAATATCCCAGAAAAAGAAAATAAGCATGCTTAATCAGAGCTTTCTGGACAGGAAGGACATTTGAGCAAGTGAGGAATAAGCACTGCTTTTGTTAATTTGCATAGGCAGAATAGAGACTTCTGGGAAAAGGCCGAAATTACAGTCACAGAAAATGGCTGCATCTATAGAGAACGCTAAGAAGTGTTGGCAGCTTTTCCTCTGACCCTGGCCACTTTTACAAGCAATCCTATGATAGTCAGCAGGACCCACCCTAAAAAGGAAGGGGCATCCACTTGGACCCTTTCCACCTTTTCTAAATCTCGCCTGATCGAGCCCTGATCGAGCCGATAAGCACATGTCATTCTCATTTCAGAAAGGTATTGGTTAGCTTGCTGCTAGCAGCTCAGTTATGTTATGATGTTAGAGGCTATGCAAGGAATGCTTTAGTCCAGCGATATGCAGTTTTTATTGCGCCTTGCATTCAGCAGGAAGATCTTTAGCTTGAATCTGTGGCCTAGGTATTCACCTTGGTATTTTTTTTGGCACAAAGTGAAGGAGTATTTGAGAGAAAATGCACAATGTGTTTCTTATGTTGTTATGAACAACTTGTTACTCTTTCTCATTAAGCTTCAGCCACTGCAGAAATATATAAATAAGGGCTGACTTCCTGTAAGACGTGTCCAAAGCTGGGACGGAATAAAAGGAGACACTTGTAAATGATAGTGCTATCGTTTGAGAAAGGGTAAGTTGAGACTGACTTTCATGCGTATTCACAGACCAAGCATCATAAAGATACCAGCATGATCTTCATTGCGGGCTTAGAGCCGGTATTAGCTTTTGAGAGGTAAGAGGATTTTGAGGGCTCGTTGGTCTAGGGGTATGATTCTCGCTTTGGGTGCGAGAGGTCCCAGGTTCAAATCCCGGACGAGCCCTTTTCTTGGTACTCTTTTCAAGTTGTTTTGAAGTTTGCGTTTCAAAACCAACATCAATTTTTTCTTTGCAGTAGTGGATAATTCTTTGCTAGAGTCTCATGCTTCAGCCCTGCCCAGTCTGAGCTAATACCAAACATCTGGTCTTGCATGGCATGTACGAGCGTTCAGCTAGGGATGTCGGGCAGGTTGCATGAAAGAAATCTAAAGCCAGAGGCCCATGGAATAGCCAGTTCGGAGCAGTTTCATTACAGAAAAATCAACTGTAGGTATCTGTTTCTGTAGTGTAGTGGTTATCACGTTCGCCTCACACGCGAAAGGTCCCCGGTTCGAAACCGGGCAGAAACAGTTGTTATATTGTGTTGGCTACAATGTTGATAGATGCCGTTTTGCCATGGAATTGTCCAAGCCCTGAAGATTATTTCATGCAATCTCGTTCCAAGAAAGGGAATTCTCTCAAAACACTAAAGTAATCGGCGTGTGGATGTATCTGTTGGTTCTCAGACCTTGCTTTCAAAAGAGCCCTGCAATCGGTTCACTGCTCACCTAGAACAAGCATTAACATGGAGAATTGTTGGCACCAACAGGAATCTTATTTTAGTGGAGTGTTTCTGGCTTTGAGTGCAGAGGCCCTCGGCTCAATTCCAAGATGATCCTTCTCAGGGTGATGATACAAATGCATTGTCACCTTTACGTTTAATGTCAGAATCATTTATTTCCAGTTGGTGGTGTAAGAATGTTTGCAACAGTATGGCGATTTTTCCTAGCCATGCATGAATGAAAGCATATCACACGCCTTTAGGTGTTTTTCTAATACATTGATATTTGCATCTTCCTTCCTAGCCTGCATGTTTGACTATCTTACAGGCTGCATGTAATAAGTATCACATCAGGGCCCTTCTTCTACTCAATTCACAACTGTTCTATCACGACATAGATAAGAAAGCTGCATCTGCTTTTGTTGTGTAGTGGTAATCAGGTTTACCTGACGTGTGAAAGCCCCATGCTTTGAAAGTACACAGTAACAAAGAAACCGATGACTTTTATAAAAAGGTGTCATGTGTGTCTCTTACTTTGCACAAAAAGTGCCAGAGATGACTTCATTTGCAGTCACTTGAAAAGTAGGGATTCTCCAATAAATGGTAAATGGTTGAAACAAATCTGAAGAAATGCATGACATACCTGTGTGTGTGTGTGTATGCATGTATGTATATATAGGGAGAGAGAGAGCGTCAATATAAACAGACTTTATTTCAATCAAGCTGTCTTTTCTATCCTTCAGGAGCAGAATGTTCTGATCATCAGCGCTCCAGAATGTAGTGTTTTCTTGGCAAGCATCACATATTGTGATGTGTTAGCTAAAAGTTCCATATCCTAGAGACTGATATATTCCTCTGTACTTGTACCTTGGGGATTCATCAAAACCTGGCATCATAAGCAGCTTTCTACTGCCACAGACTGGACAGCGAAACAATTTAAAATATCCCAGAAAAAGAAAATAAGCATGCTTAATCAGAGCTTTCTGGACAGGAAGGACATTTGAGCAAGTGAGGAATAAGCACTGCTTTTGTTAATTTGCATAGGCAGAATAGAGACTTCTGGGAAAAGGCCGAAATTACAGTCACAGAAAATGGCTGCATCTATAGAGAATGCTAAGAAGTGTTGGCAGCTTTTCCTCTGACCCTGGCCACTTTTACAAGCAATCCTATGATAGTCAGCAGGACCCACCCTAAAAAGGAAGGGGCATCCACTTGGACCCTTTCCACCTTTTCTAAATCTCGCCTGATCGAGCCTGATTGAGCAGATAAGCACATGTCATTCTCATTTCAGAAAGGTATTGGTTAGCTTGCTGCTAGCAGCTCAGTTATGTTATGATGTTAGAGGCTATGCAAGGAATGCTTTAGTCCAGCGATATGCAGTTTTTATTGCGCCTTGCCTTCACCAGGAAGATCTTTAGCTTGAATCTGTGGCCTAGGTATTCACCTTGGTATTTCTTTTGGCACAAAGTGAAGGAGTATTTGAGAGAAAATGCACAATGTGTTTCTTATGTTGTTATGAACAACTTGTTACTCTTTCTCATTAAGCTTCAGCCACTGCAGAAATATATAAATAAGGGCTGACTTCCTGTAAGACGTGTCCAAAGCTGGGACGGAATAAAAGGAGACACTTGTAAATGATAGTGCTATCGTTTGAGAAAGGGTAAGTTGAGACTGACTTTCATGCGTATTCACAGACCAAGCATCATAAAGATACCAGCATGATCTTCATTGCGGGCTTAGAGCCGGTATTAGCTTTTGAGAGGTAAGAGGATTTTGAGGGCTCGTTGGTCTAGGGGTATGATTCTCGCTTTGGGTGCGAGAGGTCCCGGGTTCAAATCCCGGACGAGCCCTTTTCTTGGTACTCTTTTCAAGTTGGTTTGAAGTTTGCGTTTCAAAACCAACATCAATTTTTTCTTTGCAGTAGTGGATAATTCTTTGCTAGAGTCTCATGCTTCAGCCCTGCCCAGTCTGAGCTAATACCAAACATCTGGTCTTGCATGGCATGTACGAGCGTTCAGCTAGGGATGTCGGGCAGGTTGCATGAAAGAAATCTAAAGCCAGAGGCCCATGGAATAGCCAGTTCGGAGCAGTTTCATTACAGAAAAATCAACTGTAGGTATCTGTTTCTGTAGTGTAGTGGTTATCAAGTTCGCCTCACACGCGAAAGGTCCCCGGTTCGAAACCGGGCTGAAACAGTTGTTATATTGTGTTGGCTACAATGTTGATAGGTGCCGTTTTGCCATGGAATTGTCCAAGCCCTGAAGATTATTTCATACAATCTCGTTCCAAGAAAGGGAATTCTCTCAAAACACTAAAGTAATCGGCGTGTGGATGTATCTGTTGGTTCTCAGACCTTGCTTTCAAAAGAGCCCTGCAATCGGTTCACTGCTCACCTAGAACAAGCATTAACATGGAGAATTGTTGGCACCAACAGGAATCTTATTTTAGTGGAGTGTTTCTGGCTTTGAGTGCAGAGGCCCTCGGCTCAATTCCAAGATGATCCTTCTCAAGGTGATGATACAAATGCATTCTCACCTTTACGTTTAATGTCAGAATCATTTATTTCCAGTTGGTGGTGTAAGAATGTTTGCAACAGTATGGCGATTTTTCCTAGCCATGCATGAATGAAAGCATATCACTCGCCTTTAGGTGTTTTTCTAATACATTGATATTTGCATCTTCCTTCCTAGCCTGCATGTTTGACTATCTTACAGGCTGCATGTAATAAGTATCACATCAGGGCCCTTCTTCTACTCAATTCACAACTGTTCTATCACGACATAGATAAGAAAGCTGCATCTGCTTTTGTTGTGTAGTGGTAATCAGGTTTACCTGACGTGTGAAAGCCCCATGCTTTGAAAGTACACAGTAACAAAGAAACCGATGACTTTTATAATAAGGTGTCATGTGTGTCTCTTACTTTGCACAAAAAGTGCCAGAGATGACTTCATTTGCAGTCACTTGAAAAGTAGGGATTCTCCAATAAATGGTAAATGGTTGAAACAAATCTGAAGAAATGCATGACATACCTGTGTGTGTGTGTGTATGCATGTATGTATATATAGGGAGAGAGAGAGCGTCAATATAAACAGACTTTATTTCAATCAAGCTGTCTTTTCTATCCTTCAGGAGCAGAATGTTCTGATCATCAGCGCTCCAGAATGTAGTGTTTTCTTGGCAAGCATCACATATTGTGATGTGTTAGCTAAAAGTTCCATATCCTAGAGACTGATATATTCCTCTGTACTTGTACCTTGGGGATTCATCAAAACCTGGCATCATAAGCAGCTTTCTACTGCCACAGACTGGACAGCGAAACAATTTAAAATATCCCAGAAAAAGAAAATAAGCATGCTTAATCAGAGCTTTCTGGACAGGAAGGACCTTTGAGCAAGTGAGGAATAAGCACTGCTTTTGTTAATTTGCATAGGCAGAATAGAGACTTCTGGGAAAAGGCCGAAATTACAGTCACAGAAAATGGCTGCATCTATAGAGAACGCTAAGAAGTGTTGGCAGCTTTTCCTCTGACCCTGGCCACTTTTACAAGCAATCCTATGATAGTCAGCAGGACCCACCCTAAAAAGGAAGGGGCATCCACTTGGACCCTTTCCACCTTTTCTAAATCTCGCCTGATCGAGCCTAATTGAGCACTGATTGAGCAGATAAGCACATGTCATTCTCATTTCAGAAAGGTATTGGTTAGCTTGCTGCTAGCAGCTCAGTTATGTTATGATGTTAGAGGCTATGCAAGGAATGCTTTAGTCCAGCGATATGCAGTTTTTATTGCGCCTTGCATTCAGCAGGAAGATCTTTAGCTTGAATCTGTGGCCTAGGTATTCACCTTGGTATTTCTTTTGGCACAAAGTGAAGGAGTATTTAAGAGAAAATGCACAATGTGTTTCTTATGTTGTTATGAACAACTTGTTACTCTTTCTCATTAAGCTTCAGCCACTGAAGAAATATATAAATAAGGGCTGACTTCCTGTAAGACGTGTCCAAAGCTGGGACGGAATAAAAGGAGACACTTGTAAATGATAGTGCTATCGTTTGAGAAAGGGTAAGTTGAGACTGACTTTCATGCGTATTCACAGACCAAGCATCATAAAGATACCAGCATGATCTTCATTGCGGGCTTAGAGCCGGTATTAGCTTTTGAGAGGTAAGAGGATTTTCAGGGCTCGTTGGTCTAGGGGTATGATTCTCGCTTTGGGTGCGAGAGGTCCCGGGTTCAAATCCCGGACGAGCCCTTTTCTTGGTACTCTTTTCGAGTTGTTTTGAAGTTTGCGTTTCAAAACCAACATCAATTTTTTCTTTGCAGTAGTGGATAATTCTTTGCTAGAGTCTCATGCTTCAGCCCTGCCCAGTCTGAGCTAATACCAAACATCTGGTCTTGCATGGCATGTACGAGCGTTCAGCTAGGGATGTCGGGCAGGTTGCATGAAAGAAATCTAAAGCCAGAGGCCCATGGAATAGCCAGTTCAGAGCAGTTTCATTACAGAAAAATCAACTGTAGGTATCTGTTTCTGTAGTGTAGTGGTTATCACGTTTGCCTCACACGCGAAAGGTCCCCGGTTCGAAACCGGGCAGAAACAGTTGTTATATTGTGTTGGCTACAATGTTGATAGGTGCCGTTTTGCCATGGAATTGTCCAAGCCCTGAAGATTATTTCATGCAATCTCGTTCCAAGAAAGGGAATTCTCTCAAAACACTAAAGTAATCGGCGTGTGGATGTATCTGTTGGTTCTCAGACCTTGCTTTCAAAAGAGCCCTGCAATCGGTTCACTGCTCACCTAGAACAAGCATTAACATGGAGAATTGTTGGCACCAACAGGAATCTTATTTTAGTGGAGTGTTTCTGGCTTTGAGTGCAGAGGCCCTCGGCTCAATTCCAAGATGATCCTTCTCAGGGTGATGATACAAATGCATTGTCACCTTTACGTTTAATGTCAGAATCATTTATTTCCAGTTGGTGGTGTAAGAATGTTTGCAACAGTATGGCGATTTTTCCTAGCCATGCATGAATGAAAGCATATCACTCGCCTTTAGGTGTTTTTCTAATACATTGATATTTGCATCTTCCTTCCTAGCCTGCATGTTTGACTATCTTACAGGCTGCATGTAATAAGTATCACATCAGGGCCCTTCTTCTACTCAATTCACAACTGTTCTATCACGACATAGATAAGAAAGCTGCATCTGCTTTTGTTGTGTAGTGGTAATCAGGTTTACCTGACGTGTGAAAGCCCCATGCTTTGAAAGTACACAGTAACAAAGAAACCGATGACTTTTATAAAAAGGTGTCATGTGTGTCTCTTACTTTGCACAAAAAGTGCCAGAGATGACTTCATTTGCAGTCACTTGAAAAGTAGGGATTCTCCAATAAATGGTAAATAGTTGAAACAAATCTGAAGAAATGCATGACATACCTGTGTGTGTGTGTGTATGCATGTATGTATATATAGGGAGAGAGAGAGCGTCAATATAAACAGACTTTATTTCAATCAAGCTGTCTTTTCTATCCTTCAGGAGCAGAATGTTCTGATCATCAGCGCTCCAGAATGTAGTGTTTTCTTGGCAAGCATCACATATTGTGATGTGTTAGCTAAAAGTTCCATATCCTAGAGACTGATATATTCCTCTGTACTTGTACCTTGGGGATTCATCAAAACCTGGCATCATAAGCAGCTTTCTACTGCCACAGACTGGACAGCGAAACAATTTAAAATATCCCAGAAAAAGAAAATAAGCATGCTTAATCAGAGCTTTCTGGACAGGAAGGACATTTGAGCAAGTGAGGAATAAGCACTGCTTTTGTTAATTTGCATAGGCAGAATAGAGACTTCTGGGAAAAGGCCGAAATTACAGTCACAGAAAATGGCTGCATCTATAGAGAACGCTAAGAAGTGTTGGCAGCTTTTCCTCTGACCCTGGCCACTTTTACAAGCAATCCTATGATAGTCAGCAGGACCCACCCTAAAAAGGAAGGGGCATCCACTTGGACCCTTTCCACCTTTTCTAAATCTCGCCTGATCGAGCCCTGATCGAGCCGATAAGCACATGTCATTCTCATTTCAGAAAGGTATTGGTTAGCTTGCTGCTAGCAGCTCAGTTATGTTATGATGTTAGAGGCTATGCAAGGAATGCTTTAGTCCAGCGATATGCAGTTTTTATTGCGCCTTGCATTCAGCAGGAAGATCTTTAGCTTGAATCTGTGGCCTAGGTATTCACCTTGGTATTTTTTTTGGCACAAAGTGAAGGAGTATTTGAGAGAAAATGCACAATGTGTTTCTTATGTTGTTATGAACAACTTGTTACTCTTTCTCATTAAGCTTCAGCCACTGCAGAAATATATAAATAAGGGCTGACTTCCTGTAAGACGTGTCCAAAGCTGGGACGGAATAAAAGGAGACACTTGTAAATGATAGTGCTATCGTTTGAGAAAGGGTAAGTTGAGACTGACTTTCATGCGTATTCACAGACCAAGCATCATAAAGATACCAGCATGATCTTCATTGCGGGCTTAGAGCCGGTATTAGCTTTTGAGAGGTAAGAGGATTTTGAGGGCTCGTTGGTCTAGGGGTATGATTCTCGCTTTGGGTGCGAGAGGTCCCAGGTTCAAATCCAGGACGAGCCCTTTTCTTGGTACTCTTTTCAAGTTGTTTTGAAGTTTGCGTTTCAAAACCAACATCAATTTTTTCTTTGCAGTAGTGGATAATTCTTTGCTAGAGTCTCATGCTTCAGCCCTGCCCAGTCTGAGCTAATACCAAACATCTGGTCTTGCATGGCATGTACGAGCGTTCAGCTAGGGATGTCGGGCAGGTTGCATGAAAGAAATCTAAAGCCAGAGGCCCATGGAATAGCCAGTTCGGAGCAGTTTCATTACAGAAAAATCAACTGTAGGTATCTGTTTCTGTAGTGTAGTGGTTATCACGTTCGCCTCACACGCGAAAGGTCCCCGGTTCGAAACCGGGCAGAAACAGTTGTTATATTGTGTTGGCTACAATGTTGATAGGTGCCATTTTGCCATGGAATTGTCCAAGCCCTGAAGATTATTTCATGCAATCTCGTTCCAAGAAAGGGAATTCTCTCAAAACACTAAAGTAATCGGCGTGTGGATGTATCTGTTGGTTTTTCAGACCTTGCTTTCAAAAGAGCCCTGCAATCGGTTCACTGCTCACCTAGAACAAGCATTAACATGGAGAATTGTTGGCACCAACAGGAATCTTATTTTAGTGGAGTGTTTCTGGCTTTGAGTGCAGAGGCCCTCGGCTCAATTCCAAGATGATCCTTCTCAGGGTGATGATACAAATGCATTGTCACCTTTACGTTTAATGTCAGAATCATTTATTTCCAGTTGGTGGTGTAAGAATGTTTGCAACAGTATGGCGATTTTTCCTAGCCATGCATGAATGAAAGCATATCACTCGCCTTTAGGTGTTTTTCTAATACATTGATATTTGCATCTTCCTTCCTAGCCTGCATGTTTGACTATCTTACAGGCTGCATGTAATAAGTATCACATCAGGGCCCTTCTTCTACTCAATTCACAACTGTTCTATCACGACATAGATAAGAAAGCTGCATCTGCTTTTGTTGTGTAGTGGTAATCAGGTTTACCTGACGTGTGAAAGCCCCATGCTTTGAAAGTACACAGTAACAAAGAAACCGATGACTTTTATAAAAAGGTGTCATGTGTGTCTCTTACTTTGCACAAAAAGTGCCAGAGATGACTTCATTTGCAGTCACTTGAAAAGTAGGGATTCTCCAATAAATGGTAAATGGTTGAAACAAATCTGAAGAAATGCATGACATACCTGTGTGTGTGTGTGTATGCATGTATGTATATATAGGGAGAGAGAGAGCGTCAATATAAACAGACTTTATTTCAATCAAGCTGTCTTTTCTATCCTTCAGGAGCAGAATGTTCTGATCATCAGCGCTCCAGAATGTAGTGTTTTCTTGGCAAGCATCACATATTGTGATGTGTTAGCTAAAAGTTCCATATCCTAGAGACTGATATATTCCTCTGTACTTGTACCTTGGGGATTCATCAAAACCTGGCATCATAAGCAGCTTTCTACTGCCACAGACTGGACAGCGAAACAATTTAAAATATCCCAGAAAAAGAAAATAAGCATGCTTAATCAGAGCTTTCTGGACAGGAAGGACATTTGAGCAAGTGAGGAATAAGCACTGCTTTTGTTAATTTGCATAGGCAGAATAGAGACTTCTGGGAAAAGGCCGAAATTACAGTCACAGAAAATGGCTGCATCTATAGAGAACGCTAAGAAGTGTTGGCAGCTTTTCCTCTGACCCTGGCCACTTTTACAAGCAATCCTATGATAGTCAGCAGGACCCACCCTAAAAAGGAAGGGGCATCCACTTGGACCCTTTCCACCTTTTCTAAATCTCGCCTGATCGAGCCTGATTGAGCACTGATTGAGCAGATAAGCACATGTCATTCTCATTTCAGAAAGGTATTGGTTAGCTTGCTGCTAGCAGCTCAGTTATGTTATGATGTTAGAGGCTATGCAAGGAATGCTTTAGTCCAGCGATATGCAGTTTTTATTGCACCTTGCATTCAGCAGGAAGATCTTTAGCTTGAATCTGTGGCCTAGGTATTCACCTTGGTATTTCTTTTGGCACAAAGTGAAGGAGTATTTAAGAGAAAATGCACAATGTGTTTCTTATGTTGTTATGAACAACTTGTTACTCTTTCTCATTAAGCTTCAGCCACTGAAGAAATATATAAATAAGGGCTGACTTCCTGTAAGACGTGTCCAAAGCTGGGACGGAATAAAAGGAGACACTTGTAAATGATAGTGCTATCGTTTGAGAAAGGGTAAGTTGAGACTGACTTTCATGCGTATTCACAGACCAAGCATCATAAAGATACCAGCATGATCTTCATTGCGGGCTTAGAGCCGGTATTAGCTTTTGAGAGGTAAGAGGATTTTGAGGGCTCGTTGGTCTAGGGGTATGATTCTCGCTTTGGGTGCGAGAGGTCCCGGGTTCAAATCCCGGACGAGCCCTTTTCTTGGTACTCTTTTCAAGTTGTTTTGAAGTTTGCGTTTCAAAACCAACATCAATTTTTTCTTTGCAGTAGTGGATAATTCTTTGCTAGAGTCTCATGCTTCAGCCCTGCCCAGTCTGAGCTAATACCAAACATCTGGTCTTGCATGGCATGTACGAGCGTTCAGCTAGGGATGTCGGGCAGGTTGCATGAAAGAAATCTAAAGCCAGAGGCCCATGGAATAGCCAGTTCGGAGCAGTTTCATTACAGAAAAATCAACTGTAGGTATCTGTTTCTGTAGTGTAGTGGTTATCACGTTCGCCTCACACGCGAAAGGTCCCCGGTTCGAAACCGGGCAGAAACAGTTGTTATATTGTGTTGGCTACAATGTTGATAGGTGCCGTTTTGCCATGGAATTGTCCAAGCCCTGAAGATTATTTCATGCAATCTCGTTCCAAGAAAGGGAATTCTCTCAAAACACTAAAGTAATCGGCGTGTGGATGTATCTGTTGGTTCTCAGACCTTGCTTTCAAAAGAGCCCTGCAATCGGTTCACTGCTCACCTAGAACAAGCATTAACATGGAGAATTGTTGGCACCAACAGGAATCTTATTTTAGTGGAGTGTTTCTGGCTTTGAGTGCAGAGGCCCTCGGCTCAATTCCAAGATGATCCTTCTCAAGGTGATGATACAAATGCATTGTCACCTTTACGTTTAATGTCAGAATCATTTATTTCCAGTTGGTGGTGTAAGAATGTTTGCAACAGTATGGCGATTTTTCCTAGCCATGCATGAATGAAAGCATATCACTCGCCTTTAGGTGTTTTTCTAATACATTGATATTTGCATCTTCCTTCCTAGCCTGCATGTTTGACTATCTTACAGGCTGCATGTAATAAGTATCACATCAGGGCCCTTCTTCTACTCAATTCACAACTGTTCTATCACGACATAGATAAGAAAGCTGCATCTGCTTTTGTTGTGTAGTGGTAATCAGGTTTACCTGACGTGTGAAAGCCCCATGCTTTGAAAGTACACAGTAACAAAGAAACCGATGACTTTTATAAAAAGGTGTCATGTGCGTCTCTTACTTTGCACAAAAAGTGCCAGAGATGACTTCATTTGCAGTCACTTGAAAAGTAGGGATTCTCCAATAAATGGTAAATGGTTGAAACAAATCTGAAGAAATGCATGACATACCTGTGTGTGTGTGTGTACGCATGTATGTATATATAGGGAGAGAGAGAGCGTCAATATAAACAGACTTTATTTCAATCAAGCTGTCTTTTCTATCCTTCAGGAGCAGAATGTTCTGATCATCAGCGCTCCAGAATGTAGTGTTTTCTTGGCAAGCATCACATATTGTGATGTGTTAGCTAAAAGTTCCATATCCTAGAGACTGATATATTCCTCTGTACTTGTACCTTGGGGATTCATCAAAACCTGGCATCATAAGCAGCTTTCTACTGCCACAGACTGGACAGCGAAACAATTTAAAATATCCCAGAAAAAGAAAATAAGCATGCTTAATCAGAGCTTTCTGGACAGGAAGGACCTTTGAGCAAGTGAGGAATAAGCACTGCTTTTGTTAATTTGCATAGGCAGAATAGAGACTTCTGGGAAAAGGCCGAAATTACAGTCACAGAAAATGGCTGCATCTATAGAGAACGCTAAGAAGTGTTGGCAGCTTTTCCTCTGACCCTGACCACTTTTACAAGCAATCCTATGATAGTCAGCAGGACCCACCCTAAAAAGGAAGGGGCATCCACTTGGACCCTTTCCACCTTTTCTAAATCTCGCCTGATTGAGCACTGATTGAGCAGATAAGCACATGTCATTCTCATTTCAGAAAGGTATTGGTTAGCTTGCTGCTAGCAGCTCAGTTATGTTATGATGTTAGAGGCTATGCAAGGAATGCTTTAGTCCAGCGATATGCAGTTTTTATTGCGCCTTGCCTTCACCAGGAAGATCTTTAGCTTGAATCTGTGGCCTAGGTATTCACCTTGGTATTTCTTTTGGCACAAAGTGAAGGAGTATTTGAGAGAAAATGCACAATGTGTTTCTTATGTTGTTATGAACAACTTGTTACTCTTTCTCATTAAGCTTCAGCCACTGCAGAAATATATAAATAAGGGCTGACTTCCTGTAAGACGTGTCCAAAGCTGGGACGGAATAAAAGGAGACACTTGTAAATGATAGTGCTATCGTTTGAGAAAGGGTAAGTTGAGACTGACTTTCATGCGTATTCACAGACCAAGCATCATAAAGATACCAGCATGATCTTCATTGCGGGCTTAGAGCCGGTATTAGCTTTTGAGAGGTAAGAGGATTTTGAGGGCTCGTTGGTCTAGGGGTATGATTCTCGCTTTGGGTGCGAGAGGTCCCGGGTTCAAATCCCGGACGAGCCCTTTTCTTGGTACTCTTTTCAAGTTGGTTTGAAGTTTGCGTTTCAAAACCAACATCAATTTTTTCTTTGCAGTAGTGGATAATTCTTTGCTAGAGTCTCATGCTTCAGCCCTGCCCAGTCTGAGCTAATACCAAACATCTGGTCTTGCATGGCATGTACGAGCGTTCAGCTAGGGATGTCGGGCAGGTTGCATGAAAGAAATCTAAAGCCAGAGGCCCATGGAATAGCCAGTTCGGAGCAGTTTCATTACAGAAAAATCAACTGTAGGTATCTGTTTCTGTAGTGTAGTGGTTATCAAGTTCGCCTCACACGCGAAAGGTCCCCGGTTCGAAACCGGGCTGAAACAGTTGTTATATTGTGTTGGCTACAATGTTGATAGGTGCCGTTTTGCCATGGAATTGTCCAAGCCCTGAAGATTATTTCATACAATCTCGTTCCAAGAAAGGGAATTCTCTCAAAACACTAAAGTAATCGGCGTGTGGATGTATCTGTTGGTTCTCAGACCTTGCTTTCAAAAGAGCCCTGCAATCGGTTCACTGCTCACCTAGAACAAGCATTAACATGGAGAATTGTTGGCACCAACAGGAATCTTATTTTAGTGGAGTGTTTCTGGCTTTGAGTGCAGAGGCCCTCGGCTCAATTCCAAGATGATCCTTCTCAAGGTGATGATACAAATGCATTCTCACCTTTACGTTTAATGTCAGAATCATTTATTTCCAGTTGGTGGTGTAAGAATGTTTGCAACAGTATGGCGATTTTTCCTAGCCATGCATGAATGAAAGCATATCACTCGCCTTTAGGTGTTTTTCTAATACATTGATATTTGCATCTTCCTTCCTAGCCTGCATGTTTGACTATCTTACAGGCTGCATGTAATAAGTATCACATCAGGGCCCTTCTTCTACTCAATTCACAACTGTTCTATCACGACATAGATAAGAAAGCTGCATCTGCTTTTGTTGTGTAGTGGTAATCAGGTTTACCTGACGTGTGAAAGCCCCATGCTTTGAAAGTACACAGTAACAAAGAAACCGATGACTTTTATAATAAGGTGTCATGTGTGTCTCTTACTTTGCACAAAAAGTGCCAGAGATGACTTCATTTGCAGTCACTTGAAAAGTAGGGATTCTCCAATAAATGGTAAATGGTTGAAACAAATCTGAAGAAATGCATGACATACCTGTGTGTGTGTGTGTATGCATGTATGTATATATAGGGAGAGAGAGAGCGTCAATATAAACAGACTTTATTTCAATCAAGCTGTCTTTTCTATCCTTCAGGAGCAGAATGTTCTGATCATCAGCGCTCCAGAATGTAGTGTTTTCTTGGCAAGCATCACATATTGTGATGTGTTAGCTAAAAGTTCCATATCCTAGAGACTGATATATTCCTCTGTACTTGTACCTTGGGGATTCATCAAAACCTGGCATCATAAGCAGCTTTCTACTGCCACAGACTGGACAGCGAAACAATTTAAAATATCCCAGAAAAAGAAAATAAGCATGCTTAATCAGAGCTTTCTGGACAGGAAGGACCTTTGAGCAAGTGAGGAATAAGCACTGCTTTTGTTAATTTGCATAGGCAGAATAGAGACTTCTGGGAAAAGGCCGAAATAACAGTCACAGAAAATGGCTGCATCTATAGAGAACGCTAAGAAGTGTTGGCAGCTTTTCCTCTGACCCTGGCCACTTTTACAAGCAATCCTATGATAGTCAGCAGGACCCACCCTAAAAAGGAAGGGGCATCCACTTGGACCCTTTCCACCTTTTCTAAATCTCGCCTGATCGAGCCTAATTGAGCACTGATTGAGCAGATAAGCACATGTCATTCTCATTTCAGAAAGGTATTGGTTAGCTTGCTGCTAGCAGCTCAGTTATGTTATGATGTTAGAGGCTATGCAAGGAATGCTTTAGTCCAGCGATATGCAGTTTTTATTGCGCCTTGCATTCAGCAGGAAGATCTTTAGCTTGAATCTGTGGCCTAGGTATTCACCTTGGTATTTCTTTTGGCACAAAGTGAAGGAGTATTTAAGAGAAAATGCACAATGTGTTTCTTATGTTGTTATGAACAACTTGTTACTCTTTCTCATTAAGCTTCAGCCACTGAAGAAATATATAAATAAGGGCTGACTTCCTGTAAGACGTGTCCAAAGCTGGGACGGAATAAAAGGAGACACTTGTAAATGATAGTGCTATCGTTTGAGAAAGGGTAAGTTGAGACTGACTTTCATGCGTATTCACAGACCAAGCATCATAAAGATACCAGCATGATCTTCATTGCGGGCTTAGAGCCGGTATTAGCTTTTGAGAGGTAAGAGGATTTTCAGGGCTCGTTGGTCTAGGGGTATGATTCTCGCTTTGGGTGCGAGAGGTCCCGGGTTCAAATCCCGGACGAGCCCTTTTCTTGGTACTCTTTTCGAGTTGTTTTGAAGTTTGCGTTTCAAAACCAACATCAATTTTTTCTTTGCAGTAGTGGATAATTCTTTGCTAGAGTCTCATGCTTCAGCCCTGCCCAGTCTGAGCTAATACCAAACATCTGGTCTTGCATGGCATGTACGAGCGTTCAGCTAGGGATGTCGGGCAGGTTGCATGAAAGAAATCTAAAGCCAGAGGCCCATGGAATAGCCAGTTCAGAGCAGTTTCATTACAGAAAAATCAACTGTAGGTATCTGTTTCTGTAGTGTAGTGGTTATCACGTTTGCCTCACACGCGAAAGGTCCCCGGTTCGAAACCGGGCAGAAACAGTTGTTATATTGTGTTGGCTACAATGTTGATAGGTGCCGTTTTGCCATGGAATTGTCCAAGCCCTGAAGATTATTTCATGCAATCTCGTTCCAAGAAAGGGAATTCTCTCAAAACACTAAAGTAATCGGCGTGTGGATGTATCTGTTGGTTCTCAGACCTTGCTTTCAAAAGAGCCCTGCAATCGGTTCACTGCTCACCTAGAACAAGCATTAACATGGAGAATTGTTGGCACCAACAGGAATCTTATTTTAGTGGAGTGTTTCTGGCTTTGAGTGCAGAGGCCCTCGGCTCAATTCCAAGATGATCCTTCTCAGGGTGATGATACAAATGCATTGTCACCTTTACGTTTAATGTCAGAATCATTTATTTCCAGTTGGTGGTGTAAGAATGTTTGCAACAGTATGGCGATTTTTCCTAGCCATGCATGAATGAAAGCATATCACTCGCCTTTAGGTGTTTTTCTAATACATTGATATTTGCATCTTCCTTCCTAGCCTGCATGTTTGACTATCTTACAGGCTGCATGTAATAAGTATCACATCAGGGCCCTTCTTCTACTCAATTCACAACTGTTCTATCACGACATAGATAAGAAAGCTGCATCTGCTTTTGTTGTGTAGTGGTAATCAGGTTTACCTGACGTGTGAAAGCCCCATGCTTTGAAAGTACACAGTAACAAAGAAACCGATGACTTTTATAAAAAGGTGTCATGTGTGTCTCTTACTTTGCACAAAAAGTGCCAGAGATGACTTCATTTGCAGTCACTTGAAAAGTAGGGATTCTCCAATAAATGGTAAATAGTTGAAACAAATCTGAAGAAATGCATGACATACCTGTGTGTGTGTGTGTATGCATGTATGTATATATAGGGAGAGAGAGAGCGTCAATATAAACAGACTTTATTTCAATCAAGCTGTCTTTTCTATCCTTCAGGAGCAGAATGTTCTGATCATCAGCGCTCCAGAATGTAGTGTTTTCTTGGCAAGCATCACATATTGTGATGTGTTAGCTAAAAGTTCCATATCCTAGAGACTGATATATTCCTCTGTACTTGTACCTTGGGGATTCATCAAAACCTGGCATCATAAGCAGCTTTCTACTGCCACAGACTGGACAGCGAAACAATTTAAAATATCCCAGAAAAAGAAAATAAGCATGCTTAATCAGAGCTTTCTGGACAGGAAGGACATTTGAGCAAGTGAGGAATAAGCACTGCTTTTGTTAATTTGCATAGGCAGAATAGAGACTTCTGGGAAAAGGCCGAAATTACAGTCACAGAAAATGGCTGCATCTATAGAGAACGCTAAGAAGTGTTGGCAGCTTTTCCTCTGACCCTGGCCACTTTTACAAGCAATCCTATGATAGTCAGCAGGACCCACCCTAAAAAGGAAGGGGCATCCACTTGGACCCTTTCCACCTTTTCTAAATCTCGCCTGATCGAGCCCTGATCGAGCCGATAAGCACATGTCATTCTCATTTCAGAAAGGTATTGGTTAGCTTGCTGCTAGCAGCTCAGTTATGTTATGATGTTAGAGGCTATGCAAGGAATGCTTTAGTCCAGCGATATGCAGTTTTTATTGCGCCTTGCATTCAGCAGGAAGATCTTTAGCTTGAATCTGTGGCCTAGGTATTCACCTTGGTATTTTTTTTGGCACAAAGTGAAGGAGTATTTGAGAGAAAATGCACAATGTGTTTCTTATGTTGTTATGAACAACTTGTTACTCTTTCTCATTAAGCTTCAGCCACTGCAGAAATATATAAATAAGGGCTGACTTCCTGTAAGACGTGTCCAAAGCTGGGACGGAATAAAAGGAGACACTTGTAAATGATAGTGCTATCGTTTGAGAAAGGGTAAGTTGAGACTGACTTTCATGCGTATTCACAGACCAAGCATCATAAAGATACCAGCATGATCTTCATTGCGGGCTTAGAGCCGGTATTAGCTTTTGAGAGGTAAGAGGATTTTGAGGGCTCGTTGGTCTAGGGGTATGATTCTCGCTTTGGGTGCGAGAGGTCCCAGGTTCAAATCCCGGACGAGCCCTTTTCTTGGTACTCTTTTCAAGTTGTTTTGAAGTTTGCGTTTCAAAACCAACATCAATTTTTTCTTTGCAGTAGTGGATAATTCTTTGCTAGAGTCTCATGCTTCAGCCCTGCCCAGTCTGAGCTAATACCAAACATCTGGTCTTGCATGGCATGTACGAGCGTTCAGCTAGGGATGTCGGGCAGGTTGCATGAAAGAAATCTAAAGCCAGAGGCCCATGGAATAGCCAGTTCGGAGCAGTTTCATTACAGAAAAATCAACTGTAGGTATCTGTTTCTGTAGTGTAGTGGTTATCACGTTCGCCTCACACGCGAAAGGTCCCCGGTTCGAAACCGGGCAGAAACAGTTGTTATATTGTGTTGGCTACAATGTTGATAGGTGCCATTTTGCCATGGAATTGTCCAAGCCCTGAAGATTATTTCATGCAATCTCGTTCCAAGAAAGGGAATTCTCTCAAAACACTAAAGTAATCGGCGTGTGGATGTATCTGTTGGTTTTTCAGACCTTGCTTTCAAAAGAGCCCTGCAATCGGTTCACTGCTCACCTAGAACAAGCATTAACATGGAGAATTGTTGGCACCAACAGGAATCTTATTTTAGTGGAGTGTTTCTGGCTTTGAGTGCAGAGGCCCTCGGCTCAATTCCAAGATGATCCTTCTCAGGGTGATGATACAAATGCATTGTCACCTTTACGTTTAATGTCAGAATCATTTATTTCCAGTTGGTGGTGTAAGAATGTTTGCAACAGTATGGCGATTTTTCCTAGCCATGCATGAATGAAAGCATATCACTCGCCTTTAGGTGTTTTTCTAATACATTGATATTTGCATCTTCCTTCCTAGCCTGCATGTTTGACTATCTTACAGGCTGCATGTAATAAGTATCACATCAGGGCCCTTCTTCTACTCAATTCACAACTGTTCTATCACGACATAGATAAGAAAGCTGCATCTGCTTTTGTTGTGTAGTGGTAATCAGGTTTACCTGACGTGTGAAAGCCCCATGCTTTGAAAGTACACAGTAACAAAGAAACCGATGACTTTTATAAAAAGGTGTCATGTGCGTCTCTTACTTTGCACAAAAAGTGCCAGAGATGACTTCATTTGCAGTCACTTGAAAAGTAGGGATTCTCCAATAAATGGTAAATGGTTGAAACAAATCTGAAGAAATGCATGACATACCTGTGTGTGTGTGTGTACGCATGTATGTATATATAGGGAGAGAGAGAGCGTCAATATAAACAGACTTTATTTCAATCAAGCTGTCTTTTCTATCCTTCAGGAGCAGAATGTTCTGATCATCAGCGCTCCAGAATGTAGTGTTTTCTTGGCAAGCATCACATATTGTGATGTGTTAGCTAAAAGTTCCATATCCTAGAGACTGATATATTCCTCTGTACTTGTACCTTGGGGATTCATCAAAACCTGGCATCATAAGCAGCTTTCTACTGCCACAGACTGGACAGCGAAACAATTTAAAATATCCCAGAAAAAGAAAATAAGCATGCTTAATCAGAGCTTTCTGGACAGGAAGGACCTTTGAGCAAGTGAGGAATAAGCACTGCTTTTGTTAATTTGCATAGGCAGAATAGAGACTTCTGGGAAAAGGCCGAAATTACAGTCACAGAAAATGGCTGCATCTATAGAGAACGCTAAGAAGTGTTGGCAGCTTTTCCTCTGACCCTGACCACTTTTACAAGCAATCCTATGATAGTCAGCAGGACCCACCCTAAAAAGGAAGGGGCATCCACTTGGACCCTTTCCACCTTTTCTAAATCTCGCCTGATTGAGCACTGATTGAGCAGATAAGCACATGTCATTCTCATTTCAGAAAGGTATTGGTTAGCTTGCTGCTAGCAGCTCAGTTATGTTATGATGTTAGAGGCTATGCAAGGAATGCTTTAGTCCAGCGATATGCAGTTTTTATTGCGCCTTGCCTTCACCAGGAAGATCTTTAGCTTGAATCTGTGGCCTAGGTATTCACCTTGGTATTTCTTTTGGCACAAAGTGAAGGAGTATTTGAGAGAAAATGCACAATGTGTTTCTTATGTTGTTATGAACAACTTGTTACTCTTTCTCATTAAGCTTCAGCCACTGCAGAAATATATAAATAAGGGCTGACTTCCTGTAAGACGTGTCCAAAGCTGGGACGGAATAAAAGGAGACACTTGTAAATGATAGTGCTATCGTTTGAGAAAGGGTAAGTTGAGACTGACTTTCATGCGTATTCACAGACCAAGCATCATAAAGATACCAGCATGATCTTCATTGCGGGCTTAGAGCCGGTATTAGCTTTTGAGAGGTAAGAGGATTTTGAGGGCTCGTTGGTCTAGGGGTATGATTCTCGCTTTGGGTGCGAGAGGTCCCGGGTTCAAATCCCGGACGAGCCCTTTTCTTGGTACTCTTTTCAAGTTGGTTTGAAGTTTGCGTTTCAAAACCAACATCAATTTTTTCTTTGCAGTAGTGGATAATTCTTTGCTAGAGTCTCATGCTTCAGCCCTGCCCAGTCTGAGCTAATACCAAACATCTGGTCTTGCATGGCATGTACGAGCGTTCAGCTAGGGATGTCGGGCAGGTTGCATGAAAGAAATCTAAAGCCAGAGGCCCATGGAATAGCCAGTTCGGAGCAGTTTCATTACAGAAAAATCAACTGTAGGTATCTGTTTCTGTAGTGTAGTGGTTATCAAGTTCGCCTCACACGCGAAAGGTCCCCGGTTCGAAACCGGGCTGAAACAGTTGTTATATTGTGTTGGCTACAATGTTGATAGGTGCCGTTTTGCCATGGAATTGTCCAAGCCCTGAAGATTATTTCATACAATCTCGTTCCAAGAAAGGGAATTCTCTCAAAACACTAAAGTAATCGGCGTGTGGATGTATCTGTTGGTTCTCAGACCTTGCTTTCAAAAGAGCCCTGCAATCGGTTCACTGCTCACCTAGAACAAGCATTAACATGGAGAATTGTTGGCACCAACAGGAATCTTATTTTAGTGGAGTGTTTCTGGCTTTGAGTGCAGAGGCCCTCGGCTCAATTCCAAGATGATCCTTCTCAAGGTGATGATACAAATGCATTCTCACCTTTACGTTTAATGTCAGAATCATTTATTTCCAGTTGGTGGTGTAAGAATGTTTGCAACAGTATGGCGATTTTTCCTAGCCATGCATGAATGAAAGCATATCACTCGCCTTTAGGTGTTTTTCTAATACATTGATATTTGCATCTTCCTTCCTAGCCTGCATGTTTGACTATCTTACAGGCTGCATGTAATAAGTATCACATCAGGGCCCTTCTTCTACTCAATTCACAACTGTTCTATCACGACATAGATAAGAAAGCTGCATCTGCTTTTGTTGTGTAGTGGTAATCAGGTTTACCTGACGTGTGAAAGCCCCATGCTTTGAAAGTACACAGTAACAAAGAAACCGATGACTTTTATAATAAGGTGTCATGTGTGTCTCTTACTTTGCACAAAAAGTGCCAGAGATGACTTCATTTGCAGTCACTTGAAAAGTAGGGATTCTCCAATAAATGGTAAATGGTTGAAACAAATCTGAAGAAATGCATGACATACCTGTGTGTGTGTGTGTATGCATGTATGTATATATAGGGAGAGAGAGAGCGTCAATATAAACAGACTTTATTTCAATCAAGCTGTCTTTTCTATCCTTCAGGAGCAGAATGTTCTGATCATCAGCGCTCCAGAATGTAGTGTTTTCTTGGCAAGCATCACATATTGTGATGTGTTAGCTAAAAGTTCCATATCCTAGAGACTGATATATTCCTCTGTACTTGTACCTTGGGGATTCATCAAAACCTGGCATCATAAGCAGCTTTCTACTGCCACAGACTGGACAGCGAAACAATTTAAAATATCCCAGAAAAAGAAAATAAGCATGCTTAATCAGAGCTTTCTGGACAGGAAGGACCTTTGAGCAAGTGAGGAATAAGCACTGCTTTTGTTAATTTGCATAGGCAGAATAGAGACTTCTGGGAAAAGGCCGAAATAACAGTCACAGAAAATGGCTGCATCTATAGAGAACGCTAAGAAGTGTTGGCAGCTTTTCCTCTGACCCTGGCCACTTTTACAAGCAATCCTATGATAGTCAGCAGGACCCACCCTAAAAAGGAAGGGGCATCCACTTGGACCCTTTCCACCTTTTCTAAATCTCGCCTGATCGAGCCTAATTGAGCACTGATTGAGCAGATAAGCACATGTCATTCTCATTTCAGAAAGGTATTGGTTAGCTTGCTGCTAGCAGCTCAGTTATGTTATGATGTTAGAGGCTATGCAAGGAATGCTTTAGTCCAGCGATATGCAGTTTTTATTGCGCCTTGCATTCAGCAGGAAGATCTTTAGCTTGAATCTGTGGCCTAGGTATTCACCTTGGTATTTCTTTTGGCACAAAGTGAAGGAGTATTTAAGAGAAAATGCACAATGTGTTTCTTATGTTGTTATGAACAACTTGTTACTCTTTCTCATTAAGCTTCAGCCACTGAAGAAATATATAAATAAGGGCTGACTTCCTGTAAGACGTGTCCAAAGCTGGGACGGAATAAAAGGAGACACTTGTAAATGATAGTGCTATCGTTTGAGAAAGGGTAAGTTGAGACTGACTTTCATGCGTATTCACAGACCAAGCATCATAAAGATACCAGCATGATCTTCATTGCGGGCTTAGAGCCGGTATTAGCTTTTGAGAGGTAAGAGGATTTTCAGGGCTCGTTGGTCTAGGGGTATGATTCTCGCTTTGGGTGCGAGAGGTCCCGGGTTCAAATCCCGGACGAGCCCTTTTCTTGGTACTCTTTTCGAGTTGTTTTGAAGTTTGCGTTTCAAAACCAACATCAATTTTTTCTTTGCAGTAGTGGATAATTCTTTGCTAGAGTCTCATGCTTCAGCCCTGCCCAGTCTGAGCTAATACCAAACATCTGGTCTTGCATGGCATGTACGAGCGTTCAGCTAGGGATGTCGGGCAGGTTGCATGAAAGAAATCTAAAGCCAGAGGCCCATGGAATAGCCAGTTCAGAGCAGTTTCATTACAGAAAAATCAACTGTAGGTATCTGTTTCTGTAGTGTAGTGGTTATCACGTTTGCCTCACACGCGAAAGGTCCCCGGTTCGAAACCGGGCAGAAACAGTTGTTATATTGTGTTGGCTACAATGTTGATAGGTGCCGTTTTGCCATGGAATTGTCCAAGCCCTGAAGATTATTTCATGCAATCTCGTTCCAAGAAAGGGAATTCTCTCAAAACACTAAAGTAATCGGCGTGTGGATGTATCTGTTGGTTCTCAGACCTTGCTTTCAAAAGAGCCCTGCAATCGGTTCACTGCTCACCTAGAACAAGCATTAACATGGAGAATTGTTGGCACCAACAGGAATCTTATTTTAGTGGAGTGTTTCTGGCTTTGAGTGCAGAGGCCCTCGGCTCAATTCCAAGATGATCCTTCTCAGGGTGATGATACAAATGCATTGTCACCTTTACGTTTAATGTCAGAATCATTTATTTCCAGTTGGTGGTGTAAGAATGTTTGCAACAGTATGGCGATTTTTCCTAGCCATGCATGAATGAAAGCATATCACTCGCCTTTAGGTGTTTTTCTAATACATTGATATTTGCATCTTCCTTCCTAGCCTGCATGTTTGACTATCTTACAGGCTGCATGTAATAAGTATCACATCAGGGCCCTTCTTCTACTCAATTCACAACTGTTCTATCACGACATAGATAAGAAAGCTGCATCTGCTTTTGTTGTGTAGTGGTAATCAGGTTTACCTGACGTGTGAAAGCCCCATGCTTTGAAAGTACACAGTAACAAAGAAACCGATGACTTTTATAAAAAGGTGTCATGTGTGTCTCTTACTTTGCACAAAAAGTGCCAGAGATGACTTCATTTGCAGTCACTTGAAAAGTAGGGATTCTCCAATAAATGGTAAATAGTTGAAACAAATCTGAAGAAATGCATGACATACCTGTGTGTGTGTGTGTATGCATGTATGTATATATAGGGAGAGAGAGAGCGTCAATATAAACAGACTTTATTTCAATCAAGCTGTCTTTTCTATCCTTCAGGAGCAGAATGTTCTGATCATCAGCGCTCCAGAATGTAGTGTTTTCTTGGCAAGCATCACATATTGTGATGTGTTAGCTAAAAGTTCCATATCCTAGAGACTGATATATTCCTCTGTACTTGTACCTTGGGGATTCATCAAAACCTGGCATCATAAGCAGCTTTCTACTGCCACAGACTGGACAGCGAAACAATTTAAAATATCCCAGAAAAAGAAAATAAGCATGCTTAATCAGAGCTTTCTGGACAGGAAGGACATTTGAGCAAGTGAGGAATAAGCACTGCTTTTGTTAATTTGCATAGGCAGAATAGAGACTTCTGGGAAAAGGCCGAAATTACAGTCACAGAAAATGGCTGCATCTATAGAGAACGCTAAGAAGTGTTGGCAGCTTTTCCTCTGACCCTGGCCACTTTTACAAGCAATCCTATGATAGTCAGCAGGACCCACCCTAAAAAGGAAGGGGCATCCACTTGGACCCTTTCCACCTTTTCTAAATCTCGCCTGATCGAGCCCTGATCGAGCCGATAAGCACATGTCATTCTCATTTCAGAAAGGTATTGGTTAGCTTGCTGCTAGCAGCTCAGTTATGTTATGATGTTAGAGGCTATGCAAGGAATGCTTTAGTCCAGCGATATGCAGTTTTTATTGCGCCTTGCATTCAGCAGGAAGATCTTTAGCTTGAATCTGTGGCCTAGGTATTCACCTTGGTATTTTTTTTGGCACAAAGTGAAGGAGTATTTGAGAGAAAATGCACAATGTGTTTCTTATGTTGTTATGAACAACTTGTTACTCTTTCTCATTAAGCTTCAGCCACTGCAGAAATATATAAATAAGGGCTGACTTCCTGTAAGACGTGTCCAAAGCTGGGACGGAATAAAAGGAGACACTTGTAAATGATAGTGCTATCGTTTGAGAAAGGGTAAGTTGAGACTGACTTTCATGCGTATTCACAGACCAAGCATCATAAAGATACCAGCATGATCTTCATTGCGGGCTTAGAGCCGGTATTAGCTTTTGAGAGGTAAGAGGATTTTGAGGGCTCGTTGGTCTAGGGGTATGATTCTCGCTTTGGGTGCGAGAGGTCCCAGGTTCAAATCCCGGACGAGCCCTTTTCTTGGTACTCTTTTCAAGTTGTTTTGAAGTTTGCGTTTCAAAACCAACATCAATTTTTTCTTTGCAGTAGTGGATAATTCTTTGCTAGAGTCTCATGCTTCAGCCCTGCCCAGTCTGAGCTAATACCAAACATCTGGTCTTGCATGGCATGTACGAGCGTTCAGCTAGGGATGTCGGGCAGGTTGCATGAAAGAAATCTAAAGCCAGAGGCCCATGGAATAGCCAGTTCGGAGCAGTTTCATTACAGAAAAATCAACTGTAGGTATCTGTTTCTGTAGTGTAGTGGTTATCACGTTCGCCTCACACGCGAAAGGTCCCCGGTTCGAAACCGGGCAGAAACAGTTGTTATATTGTGTTGGCTACAATGTTGATAGGTGCCATTTTGCCATGGAATTGTCCAAGCCCTGAAGATTATTTCATGCAATCTCGTTCCAAGAAAGGGAATTCTCTCAAAACACTAAAGTAATCGGCGTGTGGATGTATCTGTTGGTTTTTCAGACCTTGCTTTCAAAAGAGCCCTGCAATCGGTTCACTGCTCACCTAGAACAAGCATTAACATGGAGAATTGTTGGCACCAACAGGAATCTTATTTTAGTGGAGTGTTTCTGGCTTTGAGTGCAGAGGCCCTCGGCTCAATTCCAAGATGATCCTTCTCAGGGTGATGATACAAATGCATTGTCACCTTTACGTTTAATGTCAGAATCATTTATTTCCAGTTGGTGGTGTAAGAATGTTTGCAACAGTATGGCGATTTTTCCTAGCCATGCATGAATGAAAGCATATCACACGCCTTTAGGTGTTTTTCTAATACATTGATATTTGCATCTTCCTTCCTAGCCTGCATGTTTGACTATCTTACAGGCTGCATGTAATAAGTATCACATCAGGGCCCTTCTTCTACTCAATTCACAACTGTTCTATCACGACATAGAGAAGAAAGCTGCATCTGCTTTTGTTGTGTAGTGGTAATCAGGTTTACCTGACGTGTGAAAGCCCCATGCTTTGAAAGTACACAGTAACAAAGAAACCGATGACTTTTATAAAAAGGTGTCATGTGTGTCTCTTACTTTGCACAAAAAGTGCCAGAGATGACTTCATTTGCAGTCACTTGAAAAGTAGGGATTCTCCAATAAATGGTAAATGGTTGAAACAAATCTGAAGAAATGCATGACATACCTGTGTGTGTGTGTGTATGCATGTATGTATATATAGGGAGAGAGAGAGCGTCAATATAAACAGACTTTATTTCAATCAAGCTGTCTTTTCTATCCTTCAGGAGCAGAATGTTCTGATCATCAGCGCTCCAGAATGTAGTGTTTTCTTGGCAAGCATCACATATTGTGATGTGTTAGCTAAAAGTTCCATATCCTAGAGACTGATATATTCCTCTGTACTTGTACCTTGGGGATTCATCAAAACCTGGCATCATAAGCAGCTTTCTACTGCCACAGACTGGACAGCGAAACAATTTAAAATATCCCAGAAAAAGAAAATAAGCATGCTTAATCAGAGCTTTCTGGACAGGAAGGACATTTGAGCAAGTGAGGAATAAGCACTGCTTTTGTTAATTTGCATAGGCAGAATAGAGACTTCTGGGAAAAGGCCGAAATTACAGTCACAGAAAATGGCTGCATCTATAGAGAATGCTAAGAAGTGTTGGCAGCTTTTCCTCTGACCCTGGCCACTTTTACAAGCAATCCTATGATAGTCAGCAGGACCCACCCTAAAAAGGAAGGGGCATCCACTTGGACCCTTTCCACCTTTTCTAAATCTCGCCTGATCGAGCCTGATTGAGCACTGATTGAGCAGATAAGCACATGTCATTCTCATTTCAGAAAGGTATTGGTTAGCTTGCTGCTAGCAGCTCAGTTATGTTATGATGTTAGAGGCTATGCAAGGAATGCTTTAGTCCAGCGATATGCAGTTTTTATTGCGCCTTGCATTCAGCAGGAAGATCTTTAGCTTGAATCTGTGGCCTAGGTATTCACCTTGGTATTTCTTTTGGCACAAAGTGAAGGAGTATTTGAGAGAAAATGCACAATGTGTTTCTTATGTTGTTATGAACAACTTGTTACTCTTTCTCATTAAGCTTCAGCCACTGAAGAAATATATAAATAAGGGCTGACTTCCTGTAAGACGTGTCCAAAGCTGGGACGGAATAAAAGGAGACACTTGTAAATGATAGTGCTATCGTTTGAGAAAGGGTAAGTTGAGACTGACTTTCATGCGTATTCACAGACCAAGCATCATAAAGATACCAGCATGATCTTCATTGCGGGCTTAGAGCCGGTATTAGCTTTTGAGAGGTAAGAGGATTTTGAGGGCTCGTTGGTCTAGGGGTATGATTCTCGCTTTGGGTGCGAGAGGTTCCAGGTTCAAATCCCGGACGAGCCCTTTTCTTGGTACTCTTTTCAAGTTGTTTTGAAGTTTGCGTTTCAAAACCAACATCAATTTTTTCTTTGCAGTAGTGGATAATTCTTTTCTAGAGTCTCATGCTTCAGCCCTGCCCAGTCTGAGCTAATACCAAACATCTGGTCTTGCATGGCATGTACGAGCGTTCAGCTAGGGATGTCGGGCAGGTTGCATGAAAGAAATCTAAAGCCAGAGGCCCATGGAATAGCCAGTTCGGAGCAGTTTCATTACAGAAAAATCAACTGTAGGTATCTGTTTCTGTAGTGTAGTGGTTATCACGTTCGCCTCACACGCGAAAGGTCCCCGGTTCGAAACCGGGCAGAAACAGTTGTTATATTGTGTTGGCTACAATGTTGATAGGTGCCGTTTTGCCATGGAATTGTCCAAGCCCTGAAGATTATTTCATGCAATCTCGTTCCAAGAAAGGGAATTCTCTCAAAACACTAAAGTAATCGGCGTGTGGATGTATCTGTTGGTTCTCAGACCTTGCTTTCAAAAGAGCCCTGCAATCGGTTCACTGCTCACCTAGAACAAGCATTAACATGGAGAATTGTTGGCACCAACAGGAATCTTATTTTAGTGGAGTGTTTCTGGCTTTGAGTGCAGAGGCCCTCGGCTCAATTCCAAGATGATCCTTCTCAAGGTGATGATACAAATGCATTGTCACCTTTACGTTTAATGTCAGAATCATTTATTTCCAGTTGGTGGTGTAAGAATGTTTGCAACAGTATGGCGATTTTTCCTAGCCATGCATGAATGAAAGCATATCACTCGCCTTTAGGTGTTTTTCTAATACATTGATATTTGCATCTTCCTTCCTAGCCTGCATGTTTGACTATCTTACAGGCTGCATGTAATAAGTATCACATCAGGGCCCTTCTTCTACTCAATTCACAACTGTTCTATCACGACATAGATAAGAAAGCTGCATCTGCTTTTGTTGTGTAGTGGTAATCAGGTTTACCTGACGTGTGAAAGCCCCATGCTTTGAAAGTACACAGTAACAAAGAAACCGATGACTTTTATAAAAAGGTGTCATGTGTGTCTCTTACTTTGCACAAAAAGTGCCAGAGATGGCTTCATTTGCAGTCACTTGAAAAGTAGGGATTCTCCAATAAATGGTAAATGGTTTAAACAAATCTGAAGAAATGCATGACATACCTGTGTGTGTGTGTGTACGCATGTATGTATATATAGGGAGAGAGAGAGCGTCAATATAAACAGACTTTATTTCAATCAAGCTGTCTTTTCTATCCTTCAGGAGCAGAATGTTCTGATCATCAGCGCTCCAGAATGTAGTGTTTTCTTGGCAAGCATCACATATTGTGATGTGTTAGCTAAAAGTTCCATATCCTAGAGACTGATATATTCCTCTGTACTTGTACCTTGGGGATTCATCAAAACCTGGCATCATAAGCAGCTTTCTACTGCCACAGACTGGACAGCGAAACAATTTAAAATATCCCAGAAAAAGAAAATAAGCATGCTTAATCAGAGCTTTCTGGACAGGAAGGACATTTGAGCAAGTGAGGAATAAGCACTGCTTTTGTTAATTTGCATAGGCAGAATAGAGACTTCTGGGAAAAGGCCGAAATTACAGTCACAGAAAATGGCTGCATCTATAGAGAACGCTAAGAAGTGTTGGCAGCTTTTCCTCTGACCCTGGCCACTTTTACAAGCAATCCTATGATAGTCAGCAGGACCCACCCTAAAAAGGAAGGGGCATCCACTTGGACCCTTTCCACCTTTTCTAAATCTCGCCTGATCGAGCACTGATTGAGCAGATAAGCACATGTAATTCTCATTTCAGAAAGGTATTGGTTAGCTTGCTGCTAGCAGCTCAGTTATGTTATGATGTTAGAGGCTATGCAAGGAATGCTTTAGTCCAGCGATATGCAGTTTTTATTGCGCCTTGCATTCAGCAGGAAGATCTTTAGCTTGAATCTGTGGCCTAGGTATTCACCTTGGTATTTCTTTTGGCACAAAGTGAAGGAGTATTTGAGAGAAAATGCACAATGTGTTTCTTATGCTGTTATGAACAACTTGTTACTCTTTCTCATTAAGCTTCAGCCACTGCAGAAATATATAAATAAGGGCTGACTTCCTGTAAGACGTGTCCAAAGCTGGGACGGAATAAAAGGAGACACTTGTAAATGATAGTGCTATCGTTTGAGAAAGGGTAAGTTGAGACTGACTTTCATGCGTATTCACAGACCAAGCATCATAAAGATACCAGCATGATCTTCATTGCGGGCTTAGAGCCGTTATTAGCTTTTGAGAGGTAAGAGGATTTTGAGGGCTAGTTGGTCTAGGGGTATGATTCTCGCTTTGGGTGCGAGAGGTCCCGGGTTCAAATCCCGGACGAGCCCTTTTCTTGGCACTCTTTTCAAGTTGTTTTGAAGTTTGCGTTTCAAAACCAACATCAATTTTTTCTTTGCAGTAGTGGATAATTCTTTGCTAGAGTCTCATGCTTCAGCCCTGCCCAGTCTGAGCTAATACCAAACATCTGGTCTTGCATGGCATGTACGAGCGTTCAGCTAGGGATGTCGGGCAGGTTGCATGAAAGAAATCTAAAGCCAGAGGCCCATGGAATAGCCAGTTCGGAGCAGTTTCATTACAGAAAAATCAACTGTAGGTATCTGTTTCTGTAGTGTAGTGGTTATCACGTTCGCCTCGCACGCGAAAGGTCCCCGGTTCGAAACCGGGCAGAAACAGTTGTTATATTGTGTTGGCTACAATGTTGATAGGTGCCGTTTTGCCATGGAATTGTCCAAGCCCTGAAGATTATTTCATGCAATCTCGTTCCAAGAAAGGGAATTCTCTCAAAACACTAAAGTAATCGGCGTGTGGATGTATCTGTTGGTTCTCAGACCTTGCTTTCAAAAGAGCCCTGCAATCGGTTCACTGCTCACCTAGAACAAGCATTAACATGGAGAATTGTTGGCACCAACAGGAATCTTATTTTAGTGGAGTGTTTCTGGCTTTGAGTGCAGAGGCCCTCGGCTCAATTCCAAGATGATCCTTCTCAAGGTGATGATACAAATGCATTGTCACCTTTACGTTTAATGTCAGAATCATTTATTTCCAGTTGGTGGTGTAAGAATGTTTGCAACAGTATGGCGATTTTTCCTAGCCATGCATGAATGAAAGCATATCACTCGCCTTTAGGTGTTTTTCTAATACATTGATATTTGCATCTTCCTTCCTAGCCTGCATGTTTGACTATCTTACAGGCTGCATGTAATAAGTATCACATCAGGGCCCTTCTTCTACTCAATTCACAACTGTTCTATCACGACATAGATAAGAAAGCTGCATCTGCTTTTGTTGTTTAGTGGTAATCAGGTTTACCTGACGTGTGAAAGCCCCATGCTTTGAAAGTACACAGTAACAAAGAAACCGATGACTTTTATAAAAAGGTGTCATGTGCGTCTCTTACTTTGCACAAAAAGTGCCAGAGATGACTTCATTTGCAGTCACTTGAAAAGTAGGGATTCTCCAATAAATGGTAAATGGTTGAAACAAATCTGAAGAAATGCATGACATACCTGTGTGTGTGTGTGTACGCATGTATGTATATATAGGGAGAGAGAGAGCATCAATATAAACAGACTTTATTTCAATCAAGCTGTCTTTTCTATCCTTCAGGAGCAGAATGTTCTGATCATCAGCGCTCCAGAATGTAGTGTTTTCTTGGCAAGCATCACATATTGTGATGTGTTAGCTAAAAGTTCCATATCCTAGAGACTGATATATTCCTCTGTACTTGTACCTTGGGGATTCATCAAAACCTGGCATCATAAGCAGCTTTCTACTGCCACAGACTGGACAGCGAAACAATTTAAAATATCCCAGAAAAAGAAAATAAGCATGCTTAATCAGAGCTTTCTGGACAGGAAGGACCTTTGAGCAAGTGAGGAATAAGCACTGCTTTTGTTAATTTGCATAGGCAGAATAGAGACTTCTGGGAAAAGGCCGAAATTACAGTCACAGAAAATGGCTGCATCTATAGAGAACGCTAAGAAGTGTTGGCAGCTTTTCCTCTGACCCTGACCACTTTTACAAGCAATCCTATGATAGTCAGCAGGACCCACCCTAAAAAGGAAGGGGCATCCACTTGGACCCTTTCCACCTTTTCTAAATCTCGCCTGATTGAGCACTGATTGAGCAGATAAGCACATGTCATTCTTATTTCAGAAAGGTATTGGTTAGCTTGCTGCTAGCAGCTCAGTTATGTTATGATGTTAGAGGCTATGCAAGGAATGCTTTAGTCCAGCGATATGCAGTTTTTATTGCGCCTTGCCTTCACCAGGAAGATCTTTAGCTTGAATCTGTGGCCTAGGTATTCACCTTGGTATTTCTTTTGGCACAAAGTGAAGGAGTATTTGAGAGAAAATGCACAATGTGTTTCTTATGTTGTTATGAACAACTTGTTACTCTTTCTCATTAAGCTTCAGCCACTGCAGAAATATATAAATAAGGGCTGACTTCCTGTAAGACGTGTCCGAAGCTGGGACGGAATAAAAGGAGACACTTGTAAATGATAGTGCTATCGTTTGAGAAAGGGTAAGTTGAGACTGACTTTCATGCGTATTCACAGACCAAGCATCATAAAGATACCAGCATGATCTTCATTGCGGGCTTAGAGCCGGTATTAGCTTTTGAGAGGTAAGAGGATTTTGAGGGCTCGTTGGTCTAGGGGTATGATTCTCGCTTTGGGTGCGAGAGGTCCCGGGTTCAAATCCCGGACGAGCCCTTTTCTTGGTACTCTTTTCAAGTTGTTTTGAAGTTTGCGTTTCAAAACCAACATCAATTTTTTCTTTGCAGTAGTGGATAATTCTTTGCTAGAGTCTCATGCTTCAGCCCTGCCCAGTCTGAGCTAATACCAAACATCTGGTCTTGCATGGCATGTACGAGCGTTCAGCTAGGGATGTCGGGCAGGTTGCATGAAAGAAATCTAAAGCCAGAGGCCCATGGAATAGCCAGTTCGGAGCAGTTTCATTACAGAAAAATCAACTGTAGGTATCTGTTTCTGTAGTGTAGTGGTTATCAAGTTCGCCTCACACGCGAAAGGTCCCCGGTTCGAAACCGGGCAGAAACAGTTGTTATATTGTGTTGGCTACAATGTTGATAGGTGCCGTTTTGCCATGGAATTGTCCAAGCCCTGAAGATTATTTCATGCAATCTCGTTCCAAGAAAGGGAATTCTCTCAAAACACTAAAGTAATCGGCGTGTGGATGTATCTGTTGGTTCTCAGACCTTGCTTTCAAAAGAGCCCTGCAATCGGTTCACTGCTCACCTAGAACAAGCATTAACATGGGGAATTGTTGGCACCAACAGGAATCTTATTTTAGTGGAGTGTTTCTGGCTTTGAGTGCAGAGGCCCTCGGCTCAATTCCAAGATGATCCTTCTCAAGGTGATGATACAAATGCATTGTCACCTTTACGTTTAATGTCAGAATCATTTATTTCCAGTTGGTGGTGTAAGAATGTTTGCAACAGTATGGCGATTTTTCCTAGCCATGCATGAATGAAAGCATATCACTCGCCTTTAGGTGTTTTTCTAATACATTGATATTTGCATCTTCCTTCCTAGCCTGCATGTTTGACTATCTTACAGGCTGCATGTAATAAGTATCACATCAGGGCCCTTCTTCTACTCAATTCACAACTGTTCTATCACGACATAGATAAGAAAGCTGCATCTGCTTTTGTTGTGTAGTGGTAATCAGGTTTACCTGACGTGTGAAAGCCCCATGCTTTGAAAGTACACAGTAACAAAGAAACCGATGACTTTTATAAAAAGGTGTCATGTGTGTCTCTTACTTTGCACAAAAAGTGCCAGAGATGGCTTCATTTGCAGTCACTTGAAAAGTAGGGATTCTCCAATAAATGGTAAATGGTTTAAACAAATCTGAAGAAATGCATGACATACCTGTGTGTGTGTGTGTACGCATGTATGTATATATAGGGAGAGAGAGAGCGTCAATATAAACAGACTTTATTTCAATCAAGCTGTCTTTTCTATCCTTCAGGAGCAGAATGTTCTGATCATCAGCGCTCCAGAATGTAGTGTTTTCTTGGCAAGCATCACATATTGTGATGTGTTAGCTAAAAGTTCCATATCCTAGAGACTGATATATTCCTCTGTACTTGTACCTTGGGGATTCATCAAAACCTGGCATCATAAGCAGCTTTCTACTGCCACAGACTGGACAGCGAAACAATTTAAAATATCCCAGAAAAAGAAAATAAGCATGCTTAATCAGAGCTTTCTGGACAGGAAGGACATTTGAGCAAGTGAGGAATAAGCACTGCTTTTGTTAATTTGCATAGGCAGAATAGAGACTTCTGGGAAAAGGCCGAAATTACAGTCACAGAAAATGGCTGCATCTATAGAGAACGCTAAGAAGTGTTGGCAGCTTTTCCTCTGACCCTGGCCACTTTTACAAGCAATCCTATGATAGTCAGCAGGACCCACCCTAAAAAGGAAGGGGCATCCACTTGGACCCTTTCCACCTTTTCTAAATCTCGCCTGATCGAGCACTGATTGAGCAGATAAGCACATGTAATTCTCATTTCAGAAAGGTATTGGTTAGCTTGCTGCTAGCAGCTCAGTTATGTTATGATGTTAGAGGCTATGCAAGGAATGCTTTAGTCCAGCGATATGCAGTTTTTATTGCGCCTTGCATTCAGCAGGAAGATCTTTAGCTTGAATCTGTGGCCTAGGTATTCACCTTGGTATTTCTTTTGGCACAAAGTGAAGGAGTATTTGAGAGAAAATGCACAATGTGTTTCTTATGCTGTTATGAACAACTTGTTACTCTTTCTCATTAAGCTTCAGCCACTGCAGAAATATATAAATAAGGGCTGACTTCCTGTAAGACGTGTCCAAAGCTGGGACGGAATAAAAGGAGACACTTGTAAATGATAGTGCTATCGTTTGAGAAAGGGTAAGTTGAGACTGACTTTCATGCGTATTCACAGACCAAGCATCATAAAGATACCAGCATGATCTTCATTGCGGGCTTAGAGCCGTTATTAGCTTTTGAGAGGTAAGAGGATTTTGAGGGCTAGTTGGTCTAGGGGTATGATTCTCGCTTTGGGTGCGAGAGGTCCCGGGTTCAAATCCCGGACGAGCCCTTTTCTTGGCACTCTTTTCAAGTTGTTTTGAAGTTTGCGTTTCAAAACCAACATCAATTTTTTCTTTGCAGTAGTGGATAATTCTTTGCTAGAGTCTCATGCTTCAGCCCTGCCCAGTCTGAGCTAATACCAAACATCTGGTCTTGCATGGCATGTACGAGCGTTCAGCTAGGGATGTCGGGCAGGTTGCATGAAAGAAATCTAAAGCCAGAGGCCCATGGAATAGCCAGTTCGGAGCAGTTTCATTACAGAAAAATCAACTGTAGGTATCTGTTTCTGTAGTGTAGTGGTTATCACGTTCGCCTCGCACGCGAAAGGTCCCCGGTTCGAAACCGGGCAGAAACAGTTGTTATATTGTGTTGGCTACAATGTTGATAGGTGCCGTTTTGCCATGGAATTGTCCAAGCCCTGAAGATTATTTCATGCAATCTCGTTCCAAGAAAGGGAATTCTCTCAAAACACTAAAGTAATCGGCGTGTGGATGTATCTGTTGGTTCTCAGACCTTGCTTTCAAAAGAGCCCTGCAATCGGTTCACTGCTCACCTAGAACAAGCATTAACATGGAGAATTGTTGGCACCAACAGGAATCTTATTTTAGTGGAGTGTTTCTGGCTTTGAGTGCAGAGGCCCTCGGCTCAATTCCAAGATGATCCTTCTCAAGGTGATGATACAAATGCATTGTCACCTTTACGTTTAATGTCAGAATCATTTATTTCCAGTTGGTGGTGTAAGAATGTTTGCAACAGTATGGCGATTTTTCCTAGCCATGCATGAATGAAAGCATATCACTCGCCTTTAGGTGTTTTTCTAATACATTGATATTTGCATCTTCCTTCCTAGCCTGCATGTTTGACTATCTTACAGGCTGCATGTAATAAGTATCACATCAGGGCCCTTCTTCTACTCAATTCACAACTGTTCTATCACGACATAGATAAGAAAGCTGCATCTGCTTTTGTTGTGTAGTGGTAATCAGGTTTACCTGACGTGTGAAAGCCCCATGCTTTGAAAGTACACAGTAACAAAGAAACCGATGACTTTTATAAAAAGGTGTCATGTGTGTCTCTTACTTTGCACAAAAAGTGCCAGAGATGACTTCATTTGCAGTCACTTGAAAAGTAGGGATTCTCCAATAAATGGTAAATGGTTGAAACAAATCTGAAGAAATGCATGACATACCTGTGTGTGTGTGTGTACGCATGTATGTATATATAGGGAGAGAGAGAGCGTCAATATAAACAGACTTTATTTCAATCAAGCT
Organism: Triturus cristatus; assembly: GCF_964204655.1. Classification (NCBI taxonomy): domain Eukaryota; kingdom Metazoa; phylum Chordata; class Amphibia; order Caudata; family Salamandridae; genus Triturus; species Triturus cristatus. The sequence goes on along the minus strand of NC_140591.1, from coordinate 737,309,372 downwards.
GTCTTTTCTATCCTTCAGGAGCAGAATGTTCTGATCATCAGCGCTCCAGAATGTAGTGTTTTCTTGGCAAGCATCACATATTGTGATGTGTTAGCTAAAAGTTCCATATCCTAGAGACTGATATATTCCTCTGTACTTGTACCTTGGGGATTCATCAAAACCTGGCATCATAAGCAGCTTTCTACTGCCACAGACTGGACAGCGAAACAATTTAAAATATCCCAGAAAAAGAAAATAAGCATGCTTAATCAGAGCTTTCTGGACAGGAAGGACATTTGAGCAAGTGAGGAATAAGCACTGCTTTTGTTAATTTGCATAGGCAGAATAGAGACTTCTGGGAAAAGGCCGAAATTACAGTCACAGAAAATGGCTGCATCTATAGAGAATGCTAAGAAGTGTTGGCAGCTTTTCCTCTGACCCTGGCCACTTTTACAAGCAATCCTATGATAGTCAGCAGGACCCACCCTAAAAAGGAAGGGGCATCCACTTGGACCCTTTCCACCTTTTCTAAATCTCGCCTGATCGAGCACTGATTGAGCAGATAAGCACATGTAATTCTCATTTCAGAAAGGTATTGGTTAGCTTGCTGCTAGCAGCTCAGTTATGTTATGATGTTAGAGGCTATGCAAGGAATGCTTTAGTCCAGCGATATGCAGTTTTTATTGCGCCTTGCATTCAGCAGGAAGATCTTTAGCTTGAATCTGTGGCCTAGGTATTCACCTTGGTATTTCTTTTGGCACAAAGTGAAGGAGTATTTGAGAGAAAATGCACAATGTGTTTCTTATGCTGTTATGAACAACTTGTTACTCTTTCTCATTAAGCTTCAGCCACTGCAGAAATATATAAATAAGGGCTGACTTCCTGTAAGACGTGTCCAAAGCTGGGACGGAATAAAAGGAGACACTTGTAAATGATAGTGCTATCGTTTGAGAAAGGGTAAGTTGAGACTGACTTTCATGCGTATTCACAGACCAAGCATCATAAAGATACCAGCATGATCTTCATTGCGGGCTTAGAGCCGTTATTAGCTTTTGAGAGGTAAGAGGATTTTGAGGGCTAGTTGGTCTAGGGGTATGATTCTCGCTTTGGGTGCGAGAGGTCCCGGGTTCAAATCCCGGACGAGCCCTTTTCTTGGCACTCTTTTCAAGTTGTTTTGAAGTTTGCGTTTCAAAACCAACATCAATTTTTTCTTTGCAGTAGTGGATAATTCTTTGCTAGAGTCTCATGCTTCAGCCCTGCCCAGTCTGAGCTAATACCAAACATCTGGTCTTGCATGGCATGTACGAGCGTTCAGCTAGGGATGTCGGGCAGGTTGCATGAAAGAAATCTAAAGCCAGAGGCCCATGGAATAGCCAGTTCGGAGCAGTTTCATTACAGAAAAATCAACTGTAGGTATCTGTTTCTGTAGTGTAGTGGTTATCACGTTCGCCTCGCACGCGAAAGGTCCCCGGTTCGAAACCGGGCAGAAACAGTTGTTATATTGTGTTGGCTACAATGTTGATAGGTGCCGTTTTGCCATGGAATTGTCCAAGCCCTGAAGATTATTTCATGCAATCTCGTTCCAAGAAAGGGAATTCTCTCAAAACACTAAAGTAATCGGCGTGTGGATGTATCTGTTGGTTCTCAGACCTTGCTTTCAAAAGAGCCCTGCAATCGGTTCACTGCTCACCTAGAACAAGCATTAACATGGAGAATTGTTGGCACCAACAGGAATCTTATTTTAGTGGAGTGTTTCTGGCTTTGAGTGCAGAGGCCCTCGGCTCAATTCCAAGATGATCCTTCTCAAGGTGATGATACAAATGCATTGTCACCTTTACGTTTAATGTCAGAATCATTTATTTCCAGTTGGTGGTGTAAGAATGTTTGCAACAGTATGGCGATTTTTCCTAGCCATGCATGAATGAAAGCATATCACTCGCCTTTAGGTGTTTTTCTAATACATTGATATTTGCATCTTCCTTCCTAGCCTGCATGTTTGACTATCTTACAGGCTGCATGTAATAAGTATCACATCAGGGCCCTTCTTCTACTCAATTCACAACTGTTCTATCACGACATAGATAAGAAAGCTGCATCTGCTTTTGTTGTGTAGTGGTAATCAGGTTTACCTGACGTGTGAAAGCCCCATGCTTTGAAAGTACACAGTAACAAAGAAACCGGTGACTTTTATAAAAAGGTGTCATGTGCGTCTCTTACTTTGCACAAAAAGTGCCAGAGATGACTTCATTTGCAGTCACTTGAAAAGTAGGGATTCTCCAATAAATGGTAAATGGTTGAAACAAATCTGAAGAAATGCATGACATACCTGTGTGTGTGTGTGTACGCATGTATGTATATATAGGGAGAGAGAGAGCGTCAATATAAACAGACTTTATTTCAATCAAGCTGTCTTTTCTATCCTTCAGGAGCAGAATGTTCTGATCATCAGCGCTCCAGAATGTAGTGTTTTCTTGGCAAGCATCACATATTGTGATGTGTTAGCTAAAAGTTCCATATCCTAGAGACTGATATATTCCTCTGTACTTGTACCTTGGGGATTCATCAAAACCTGGCATCATAAGCAGCTTTCTACTGCCACAGACTGGACAGCGAAACAATTTAAAATATCCCAGAAAAAGAAAATAAGCATGCTTAATCAGAGCTTTCTGGACAGGAAGGACCTTTGAGCAAGTGAGGAATAAGCACTGCTTTTGTTAATTTGCATAGGCAGAATAGAGACTTCTGGGAAAAGGCCGAAATTACAGTCACAGAAAATGGCTGCATCTATAGAGAACGCTAAGAAGTGTTGGCAGCTTTTCCTCTGACCCTGACCACTTTTACAAGCAATCCTATGATAGTCAGCAGGACCCACCCTAAAAAGGAAGGGGCATCCACTTGGACCCTTTCCACCTTTTCTAAATCTCGCCTGATTGAGCACTGATTGAGCAGATAAGCACATGTCATTCTCATTTCAGAAAGGTATTGGTTAGCTTGCTGCTAGCAGCTCAGTTATGTTATGATGTTAGAGGCTATGCAAGGAATGCTTTAGTCCAGCGATATGCAGTTTTTATTGCGCCTTGCCTTCACCAGGAAGATCTTTAGCTTGAATCTGTGGCCTAGGTATTCACCTTGGTATTTCTTTTGGCACAAAGTGAAGGAGTATTTGAGAGAAAATGCACAATGTGTTTCTTATGTTGTTATGAACAACTTGTTACTCTTTCTCATTAAGCTTCAGCCACTGCAGAAATATATAAATAAGGGCTGACTTCCTGTAAGACGTGTCCAAAGCTGGGACGGAATAAAAGGAGACACTTGTAAATGATAGTGCTATCGTTTGAGAAAGGGTAAGTTGAGACTGACTTTCATGCGTATTCACAGACCAAGCATCATAAAGATACCAGCATGATCTTCATTGCGGGCTTAGAGCCGGTATTAGCTTTTGAGAGGTAAGAGGATTTTGAGGGCTCGTTGGTCTAGGGGTATGATTCTCGCTTTGGGTGCGAGAGGTCCCGGGTTCAAATCCCGGACGAGCCCTTTTCTTGGTACTCTTTTCAAGTTGGTTTGAAGTTTGCGTTTCAAAACCAACATCAATTTTTTCTTTGCAGTAGTGGATAATTCTTTGCTAGAGTCTCATGCTTCAGCCCTGCCCAGTCTGAGCTAATACCAAACATCTGGTCTTGCATGGCATGTACGAGCGTTCAGCTAGGGATGTCGGGCAGGTTGCATGAAAGAAATCTAAAGCCAGAGGCCCATGGAATAGCCAGTTCGGAGCAGTTTCATTACAGAAAAATCAACTGTAGGTATCTGTTTCTGTAGTGTAGTGGTTATCAAGTTCGCCTCACACGCGAAAGGTCCCCGGTTCGAAACCGGGCTGAAACAGTTGTTATATTGTGTTGGCTACAATGTTGATAGGTGCCGTTTTGCCATGGAATTGTCCAAGCCCTGAAGATTATTTCATACAATCTCGTTCCAAGAAAGGGAATTCTCTCAAAACACTAAAGTAATCGGCGTGTGGATGTATCTGTTGGTTCTCAGACCTTGCTTTCAAAAGAGCCCTGCAATCGGTTCACTGCTCACCTAGAACAAGCATTAACATGGAGAATTGTTGGCACCAACAGGAATCTTATTTTAGTGGAGTGTTTCTGGCTTTGAGTGCAGAGGCCCTCGGCTCAATTCCAAGATGATCCTTCTCAGGGTGATGATACAAATGCATTGTCACCTTTACGTTTAATGTCAGAATCATTTATTTCCAGTTGGTGGTGTAAGAATGTTTGCAACAGTATGGCGATTTTTCCTAGCCATGCATGAATGAAAGCATATCACACGCCTTTAGGTGTTTTTCTAATACATTGATATTTGCATCTTCCTTCCTAGCCTGCATGTTTGACTATCTTACAGGCTGCATGTAATAAGTATCACATCAGGGCCCTTCTTCTACTCAATTCACAACTGTTCTATCACGACATAGAGAAGAAAGCTGCATCTGCTTTTGTTGTGTAGTGGTAATCAGGTTTACCTGACGTGTGAAAGCCCCATGCTTTGAAAGTACACAGTAACAAAGAAACCGATGACTTTTATAAAAAGGTGTCATGTGTGTCTCTTACTTTGCACAAAAAGTGCCAGAGATGACTTCATTTGCAGTCACTTGAAAAGTAGGGATTCTCCAATAAATGGTAAATGGTTGAAACAAATCTGAAGAAATGCATGACATACCTGTGTGTGTGTGTGTATGCATGTATGTATATATAGGGAGAGAGAGAGCGTCAATATAAACAGACTTTATTTCAATCAAGCTGTCTTTTCTATCCTTCAGGAGCAGAATGTTCTGATCATCAGCGCTCCAGAATGTAGTGTTTTCTTGGCAAGCATCACATATTGTGATGTGTTAGCTAAAAGTTCCATATCCTAGAGACTGATATATTCCTCTGTACTTGTACCTTGGGGATTCATCAAAACCTGGCATCATAAGCAGCTTTCTACTGCCACAGACTGGACAGCGAAACAATTTAAAATATCCCAGAAAAAGAAAATAAGCATGCTTAATCAGAGCTTTCTGGACAGGAAGGACATTTGAGCAAGTGAGGAATAAGCACTGCTTTTGTTAATTTGCATAGGCAGAATAGAGACTTCTGGGAAAAGGCCGAAATTACAGTCACAGAAAATGGCTGCATCTATAGAGAATGCTAAGAAGTGTTGGCAGCTTTTCCTCTGACCCTGGCCACTTTTACAAGCAATCCTATGATAGTCAGCAGGACCCACCCTAAAAAGGAAGGGGCATCCACTTGGACCCTTTCCACCTTTTCTAAATCTCGCCTGATCGAGCCTGATTGAGCACTGATTGAGCAGATAAGCACATGTCATTCTCATTTCAGAAAGGTATTGGTTAGCTTGCTGCTAGCAGCTCAGTTATGTTATGATGTTAGAGGCTATGCAAGGAATGCTTTAGTCCAGCGATATGCAGTTTTTATTGCGCCTTGCATTCAGCAGGAAGATCTTTAGCTTGAATCTGTGGCCTAGGTATTCACCTTGGTATTTCTTTTGGCACAAAGTGAAGGAGTATTTGAGAGAAAATGCACAATGTGTTTCTTATGTTGTTATGAACAACTTGTTACTCTTTCTCATTAAGCTTCAGCCACTGAAGAAATATATAAATAAGGGCTGACTTCCTGTAAGACGTGTCCAAAGCTGGGACGGAATAAAAGGAGACACTTGTAAATGATAGTGCTATCGTTTGAGAAAGGGTAAGTTGAGACTGACTTTCATGCGTATTCACAGACCAAGCATCATAAAGATACCAGCATGATCTTCATTGCGGGCTTAGAGCCGGTATTAGCTTTTGAGAGGTAAGAGGATTTTGAGGGCTCGTTGGTCTAGGGGTATGATTCTCGCTTTGGGTGCGAGAGGTTCCAGGTTCAAATCCCGGACGAGCCCTTTTCTTGGTACTCTTTTCAAGTTGTTTTGAAGTTTGCGTTTCAAAACCAACATCAATTTTTTCTTTGCAGTAGTGGATAATTCTTTTCTAGAGTCTCATGCTTCAGCCCTGCCCAGTCTGAGCTAATACCAAACATCTGGTCTTGCATGGCATGTACGAGCGTTCAGCTAGGGATGTCGGGCAGGTCGCATGAAAGAAATCTAAAGCCAGAGGCCCATGGAATAGCCAGTTCGGAGCAGTTTCATTACAGAAAAATCAACTGTAGGTATCTGTTTCTGTAGTGTAGTGGTTATCACGTTCGCCTCACACGCGAAAGGTCCCCGGTTCGAAACCGGGCAGAAACAGTTGTTATATTGTGTTGGCTACAATGTTGATAGGTGCCGTTTTGCCATGGAATTGTCCAAGCCCTGAAGATTATTTCATGCAATCTCGTTCCAAGAAAGGGAATTCTCTCAAAACACTAAAGTAATCGGCGTGTGGATGTATCTGTTGGTTCTCAGACCTTGCTTTCAAAAGAGCCCTGCAATCGGTTCACTGCTCACCTAGAACAAGCATGAACATGGAGAATTGTTGGCACCAACAGGAATCTTATTTTAGTGGAGTGTTTCTGGCTTTGAGTGCAGAGGCCCTCGGCTCAATTCCAAGATGATCCTTCTCAAGGTGATGATACAAATGCATTGTCACCTTTACGTTTAATGTCAGAATCATTTATTTCCAGTTGGTGGTGTAAGAATGTTTGCAACAGTATGGCGATTTTTCCTAGCCATGCATGAATGAAAGCATATCACTCGCCTTTAGGTGTTTTTCTAATACATTGATATTTGCATCTTCCTTCCTAGCCTGCATGTTTGACTATCTTACAGGCTGCATGTAATAAGTATCACATCAGGGCCCTTCTTCTACTCAATTCACAACTGTTCTATCACGACATAGATAAGAAAGCTGCATCTGCTTTTGTTGTGTAGTGGTAATCAGGTTTACCTGACGTGTGAAAGCCCCATGCTTTGAAAGTACACAGTAACAAAGAAACCGATGACTTTTATAAAAAGGTGTCATGTGTGTCTCTTACTTTGCACAAAAAGTGCCAGAGATGGCTTCATTTGCAGTCACTTGAAAAGTAGGGATTCTCCAATAAATGGTAAATGGTTTAAACAAATCTGAAGAAATGCATGACATACCTGTGTGTGTGTGTGTACGCATGTATGTATATATAGGGAGAGAGAGAGCGTCAATATAAACAGACTTTATTTCAATCAAGCTGTCTTTTCTATCCTTCAGGAGCAGAATGTTCTGATCATCAGCGCTCCAGAATGTAGTGTTTTCTTGGCAAGCATCACATATTGTGATGTGTTAGCTAAAAGTTCCATATCCTAGAGACTGATATATTCCTCTGTACTTGTACCTTGGGGATTCATCAAAACCTGGCATCATAAGCAGCTTTCTACTGCCACAGACTGGACAGCGAAACAATTTAAAATATCCCAGAAAAAGAAAATAAGCATGCTTAATCAGAGCTTTCTGGACAGGAAGGACATTTGAGCAAGTGAGGAATAAGCACTGCTTTTGTTAATTTGCATAGGCAGAATAGAGACTTCTGGGAAAAGGCCGAAATTACAGTCACAGAAAATGGCTGCATCTATAGAGAACGCTAAGAAGTGTTGGCAGCTTTTCCTCTGACCCTGGCCACTTTTACAAGCAATCCTATGATAGTCAGCAGGACCCACCCTAAAAAGGAAGGGGCATCCACTTGGACCCTTTCCACCTTTTCTAAATCTCGCCTGATCGAGCACTGATTGAGCAGATAAGCACATGTAATTCTCATTTCAGAAAGGTATTGGTTAGCTTGCTGCTAGCAGCTCAGTTATGTTATGATGTTAGAGGCTATGCAAGGAATGCTTTAGTCCAGCGATATGCAGTTTTTATTGCGCCTTGCATTCAGCAGGAAGATCTTTAGCTTGAATCTGTGGCCTAGGTATTCACCTTGGTATTTCTTTTGGCACAAAGTGAAGGAGTATTTGAGAGAAAATGCACAATGTGTTTCTTATGCTGTTATGAACAACTTGTTACTCTTTCTCATTAAGCTTCAGCCACTGCAGAAATATATAAATAAGGGCTGACTTCCTGTAAGACGTGTCCAAAGCTGGGACGGAATAAAAGGAGACACTTGTAAATGATAGTGCTATCGTTTGAGAAAGGGTAAGTTGAGACTGACTTTCATGCGTATTCACAGACCAAGCATCATAAAGATACCAGCATGATCTTCATTGCGGGCTTAGAGCCGTTATTAGCTTTTGAGAGGTAAGAGGATTTTGAGGGCTAGTTGGTCTAGGGGTATGATTCTCGCTTTGGGTGCGAGAGGTCCCGGGTTCAAATCCCGGACGAGCCCTTTTCTTGGCACTCTTTTCAAGTTGTTTTGAAGTTTGCGTTTCAAAACCAACATCAATTTTTTCTTTGCAGTAGTGGATAATTCTTTGCTAGAGTCTCATGCTTCAGCCCTGCCCAGTCTGAGCTAATACCAAACATCTGGTCTTGCATGGCATGTACGAGCGTTCAGCTAGGGATGTCGGGCAGGTTGCATGAAAGAAATCTAAAGCCAGAGGCCCATGGAATAGCCAGTTCGGAGCAGTTTCATTACAGAAAAATCAACTGTAGGTATCTGTTTCTGTAGTGTAGTGGTTATCACGTTCGCCTCGCACGCGAAAGGTCCCCGGTTCGAAACCGGGCAGAAACAGTTGTTATATTGTGTTGGCTACAATGTTGATAGGTGCCGTTTTGCCATGGAATTGTCCAAGCCCTGAAGATTATTTCATGCAATCTCGTTCCAAGAAAGGGAATTCTCTCAAAACACTAAAGTAATCGGCGTGTGGATGTATCTGTTGGTTCTCAGACCTTGCTTTCAAAAGAGCCCTGCAATCGGTTCACTGCTCACCTAGAACAAGCATTAACATGGAGAATTGTTGGCACCAACAGGAATCTTATTTTAGTGGAGTGTTTCTGGCTTTGAGTGCAGAGGCCCTCGGCTCAATTCCAAGATGATCCTTCTCAAGGTGATGATACAAATGCATTGTCACCTTTACGTTTAATGTCAGAATCATTTATTTCCAGTTGGTGGTGTAAGAATGTTTGCAACAGTATGGCGATTTTTCCTAGCCATGCATGAATGAAAGCATATCACTCGCCTTTAGGTGTTTTTCTAATACATTGATATTTGCATCTTCCTTCCTAGCCTGCATGTTTGACTATCTTACAGGCTGCATGTAATAAGTATCACATCAGGGCCCTTCTTCTACTCAATTCACAACTGTTCTATCACGACATAGATAAGAAAGCTGCATCTGCTTTTGTTGTGTAGTGGTAATCAGGTTTACCTGACGTGTGAAAGCCCCATGCTTTGAAAGTACACAGTAACAAAGAAACCGATGACTTTTATAAAAAGGTGTCATGTGCGTCTCTTACTTTGCACAAAAAGTGCCAGAGATGACTTCATTTGCAGTCACTTGAAAAGTAGGGATTCTCCAATAAATGGTAAATGGTTGAAACAAATCTGAAGAAATGCATGACATACCTGTGTGTGTGTGTGTACGCATGTATGTATATATAGGGAGAGAGAGAGCATCAATATAAACAGACTTTATTTCAATCAAGCTGTCTTTTCTATCCTTCAGGAGCAGAATGTTCTGATCATCAGCGCTCCAGAATGTAGTGTTTTCTTGGCAAGCATCACATATTGTGATGTGTTAGCTAAAAGTTCCATATCCTAGAGACTGATATATTCCTCTGTACTTGTACCTTGGGGATTCATCAAAACCTGGCATCATAAGCAGCTTTCTACTGCCACAGACTGCACAGCGAAACAATTTAAAATATCCCAGAAAAAGAAAATAAGCATGCTTAATCAGAGCTTTCTGGACAGGAAGGACATTTGAGCAAGTGAGGAATAAGCACTGCTTTTGTTAATTTGCATAGGCAGAATAGAGACTTCTGGGAAAAGGCCGAAATTACAGTCACAGAAAATGGCTGCATCTATAGAGAACGCTAAGAAGTGTTGGCAGCTTTTCCTCTGACCCTGACCACTTTTACAAGCAATCCTATGATAGTCAGCAGGACCCACCCTAAAAAGGAAGGGGCATCCACTTGGACCCTTTCCACCTTTTCTAAATCTCGCCTGATTGAGCACTGATTGAGCAGATAAGCACATGTCATTCTTATTTCAGAAAGGTATTGGTTAGCTTGCTGCTAGCAGCTCAGTTATGTTATGATGTTAGAGGCTATGCAAGGAATGCTTTAGTCCAGCGATATGCAGTTTTTATTGCGCCTTGCCTTCACCAGGAAGATCTTTAGCTTGAATCTGTGGCCTAGGTATTCACCTTGGTATTTCTTTTGGCACAAAGTGAAGGAGTATTTGAGAGAAAATGCACAATGTGTTTCTTATGTTGTTATGAACAACTTGTTACTCTTTCTCATTAAGCTTCAGCCACTGCAGAAATATATAAATAAGGGCTGACTTCCTGTAAGACGTGTCCGAAGCTGGGACGGAATAAAAGGAGACACTTGTAAATGATAGTGCTATCGTTTGAGAAAGGGTAAGTTGAGACTGACTTTCATGCGTATTCACAGACCAAGCATCATAAAGATACCAGCATGATCTTCATTGCGGGCTTAGAGCCGGTATTAGCTTTTGAGAGGTAAGAGGATTTTGAGGGCTCGTTGGTCTAGGGGTATGATTCTCGCTTTGGGTGCGAGAGGTCCCGGGTTCAAATCCCGGACGAGCCCTTTTCTTGGTACTCTTTTCAAGTTGTTTTGAAGTTTGCGTTTCAAAACCAACATCAATTTTTTCTTTGCAGTAGTGGATAATTCTTTGCTAGAGTCTCATGCTTCAGCCCTGCCCAGTCTGAGCTAATACCAAACATCTGGTCTTGCATGGCATGTACGAGCGTTCAGCTAGGGATGTCGGGCAGGTTGCATGAAAGAAATCTAAAGCCAGAGGCCCATGGAATAGCCAGTTCGGAGCAGTTTCATTACAGAAAAATCAACTGTAGGTATCTGTTTCTGTAGTGTAGTGGTTATCAAGTTCGCCTCACACGCGAAAGGTCCCCGGTTCGAAACCGGGCAGAAACAGTTGTTATATTGTGTTGGCTACAATGTTGATAGGTGCCGTTTTGCCATGGAATTGTCCAAGCCCTGAAGATTATTTCATGCAATCTCGTTCCAAGAAAGGGAATTCTCTCAAAACACTAAAGTAATCGGCGTGTGGATGTATCTGTTGGTTCTCAGACCTTGCTTTCAAAAGAGCCCTGCAATCGGTTCACTGCTCACCTAGAACAAGCATTAACATGGGGAATTGTTGGCACCAACAGGAATCTTATTTTAGTGGAGTGTTTCTGGCTTTGAGTGCAGAGGCCCTCGGCTCAATTCCAAGATGATCCTTCTCAAGGTGATGATACAAATGCATTGTCACCTTTACGTTTAATGTCAGAATCATTTATTTCCAGTTGGTGGTGTAAGAATGTTTGCAACAGTATGGCGATTTTTCCTAGCCATGCATGAATGAAAGCATATCACTCGCCTTTAGGTGTTTTTCTAATACATTGATATTTGCATCTTCCTTCCTAGCCTGCATGTTTGACTATCTTACAGGCTGCATGTAATAAGTATCACATCAGGGCCCTTCTTCTACTCAATTCACAACTGTTCTATCACGACATAGATAAGAAAGCTGCATCTGCTTTTGTTGTGTAGTGGTAATCAGGTTTACCTGACGTGTGAAAGCCCCATGCTTTGAAAGTACACAGTAACAAAGAAACCGATGACTTTTATAAAAAGGTGTCATGTGTGTCTCTTACTTTGCACAAAAAGTGCCAGAGATGGCTTCATTTGCAGTCACTTGAAAAGTAGGGATTCTCCAATAAATGGTAAATGGTTTAAACAAATCTGAAGAAATGCATGACATACCTGTGTGTGTGTGTGTACGCATGTATGTATATATAGGGAGAGAGAGAGCGTCAATATAAACAGACTTTATTTCAATCAAGCTGTCTTTTCTATCCTTCAGGAGCAGAATGTTCTGATCATCAGCGCTCCAGAATGTAGTGTTTTCTTGGCAAGCATCACATATTGTGATGTGTTAGCTAAAAGTTCCATATCCTAGAGACTGATATATTCCTCTGTACTTGTACCTTGGGGATTCATCAAAACCTGGCATCATAAGCAGCTTTCTACTGCCACAGACTGGACAGCGAAACAATTTAAAATATCCCAGAAAAAGAAAATAAGCATGCTTAATCAGAGCTTTCTGGACAGGAAGGACATTTGAGCAAGTGAGGAATAAGCACTGCTTTTGTTAATTTGCATAGGCAGAATAGAGACTTCTGGGAAAAGGCCGAAATTACAGTCACAGAAAATGGCTGCATCTATAGAGAACGCTAAGAAGTGTTGGCAGCTTTTCCTCTGACCCTGGCCACTTTTACAAGCAATCCTATGATAGTCAGCAGGACCCACCCTAAAAAGGAAGGGGCATCCACTTGGACCCTTTCCACCTTTTCTAAATCTCGCCTGATCGAGCACTGATTGAGCAGATAAGCACATGTAATTCTCATTTCAGAAAGGTATTGGTTAGCTTGCTGCTAGCAGCTCAGTTATGTTATGATGTTAGAGGCTATGCAAGGAATGCTTTAGTCCAGCGATATGCAGTTTTTATTGCGCCTTGCATTCAGCAGGAAGATCTTTAGCTTGAATCTGTGGCCTAGGTATTCACCTTGGTATTTCTTTTGGCACAAAGTGAAGGAGTATTTGAGAGAAAATGCACAATGTGTTTCTTATGCTGTTATGAACAACTTGTTACTCTTTCTCATTAAGCTTCAGCCACTGCAGAAATATATAAATAAGGGCTGACTTCCTGTAAGACGTGTCCAAAGCTGGGACGGAATAAAAGGAGACACTTGTAAATGATAGTGCTATCGTTTGAGAAAGGGTAAGTTGAGACTGACTTTCATGCGTATTCACAGACCAAGCATCATAAAGATACCAGCATGATCTTCATTGCGGGCTTAGAGCCGTTATTAGCTTTTGAGAGGTAAGAGGATTTTGAGGGCTAGTTGGTCTAGGGGTATGATTCTCGCTTTGGGTGCGAGAGGTCCCGGGTTCAAATCCCGGACGAGCCCTTTTCTTGGCACTCTTTTCAAGTTGTTTTGAAGTTTGCGTTTCAAAACCAACATCAATTTTTTCTTTGCAGTAGTGGATAATTCTTTGCTAGAGTCTCATGCTTCAGCCCTGCCCAGTCTGAGCTAATACCAAACATCTGGTCTTGCATGGCATGTACGAGCGTTCAGCTAGGGATGTCGGGCAGGTTGCATGAAAGAAATCTAAAGCCAGAGGCCCATGGAATAGCCAGTTCGGAGCAGTTTCATTACAGAAAAATCAACTGTAGGTATCTGTTTCTGTAGTGTAGTGGTTATCACGTTCGCCTCGCACGCGAAAGGTCCCCGGTTCGAAACCGGGCAGAAACAGTTGTTATATTGTGTTGGCTACAATGTTGATAGGTGCCGTTTTGCCATGGAATTGTCCAAGCCCTGAAGATTATTTCATGCAATCTCGTTCCAAGAAAGGGAATTCTCTCAAAACACTAAAGTAATCGGCGTGTGGATGTATCTGTTGGTTCTCAGACCTTGCTTTCAAAAGAGCCCTGCAATCGGTTCACTGCTCACCTAGAACAAGCATTAACATGGAGAATTGTTGGCACCAACAGGAATCTTATTTTAGTGGAGTGTTTCTGGCTTTGAGTGCAGAGGCCCTCGGCTCAATTCCAAGATGATCCTTCTCAAGGTGATGATACAAATGCATTGTCACCTTTACGTTTAATGTCAGAATCATTTATTTCCAGTTGGTGGTGTAAGAATGTTTGCAACAGTATGGCGATTTTTCCTAGCCATGCATGAATGAAAGCATATCACTCGCCTTTAGGTGTTTTTCTAATACATTGATATTTGCATCTTCCTTCCTAGCCTGCATGTTTGACTATCTTACAGGCTGCATGTAATAAGTATCACATCAGGGCCCTTCTTCTACTCAATTCACAACTGTTCTATCACGACATAGATAAGAAAGCTGCATCTGCTTTTGTTGTGTAGTGGTAATCAGGTTTACCTGACGTGTGAAAGCCCCATGCTTTGAAAGTACACAGTAACAAAGAAACCGATGACTTTTATAAAAAGGTGTCATGTGTGTCTCTTACTTTGCACAAAAAGTGCCAGAGATGACTTCATTTGCAGTCACTTGAAAAGTAGGGATTCTCCAATAAATGGTAAATGGTTGAAACAAATCTGAAGAAATGCATGACATACCTGTGTGTGTGTGTGTACGCATGTATGTATATATAGGGAGAGAGAGAGCGTCAATATAAACAGACTTTATTTCAATCAAGCTGTCTTTTCTATCCTTCAGGAGCAGAATGTTCTGATCATCAGCGCTCCAGAATGTAGTGTTTTCTTGGCAAGCATCACATATTGTGATGTGTTAGCTAAAAGTTCCATATCCTAGAGACTGATATATTCCTCTGTACTTGTACCTTGGGGATTCATCAAAACCTGGCATCATAAGCAGCTTTCTACTGCCACAGACTGGACAGCGAAACAATTTAAAATATCCCAGAAAAAGAAAATAAGCATGCTTAATCAGAGCTTTCTGGACAGGAAGGACATTTGAGCAAGTGAGGAATAAGCACTGCTTTTGTTAATTTGCATAGGCAGAATAGAGACTTCTGGGAAAAGGCCGAAATTACAGTCACAGAAAATGGCTGCATCTATAGAGAATGCTAAGAAGTGTTGGCAGCTTTTCCTCTGACCCTGGCCACTTTTACAAGCAATCCTATGATAGTCAGCAGGACCCACCCTAAAAAGGAAGGGGCATCCACTTGGACCCTTTCCACCTTTTCTAAATCTCGCCTGATCGAGCACTGATTGAGCAGATAAGCACATGTAATTCTCATTTCAGAAAGGTATTGGTTAGCTTGCTGCTAGCAGCTCAGTTATGTTATGATGTTAGAGGCTATGCAAGGAATGCTTTAGTCCAGCGATATGCAGTTTTTATTGCGCCTTGCATTCAGCAGGAAGATCTTTAGCTTGAATCTGTGGCCTAGGTATTCACCTTGGTATTTCTTTTGGCACAAAGTGAAGGAGTATTTGAGAGAAAATGCACAATGTGTTTCTTATGCTGTTATGAACAACTTGTTACTCTTTCTCATTAAGCTTCAGCCACTGCAGAAATATATAAATAAGGGCTGACTTCCTGTAAGACGTGTCCAAAGCTGGGACGGAATAAAAGGAGACACTTGTAAATGATAGTGCTATCGTTTGAGAAAGGGTAAGTTGAGACTGACTTTCATGCGTATTCACAGACCAAGCATCATAAAGATACCAGCATGATCTTCATTGCGGGCTTAGAGCCGTTATTAGCTTTTGAGAGGTAAGAGGATTTTGAGGGCTAGTTGGTCTAGGGGTATGATTCTCGCTTTGGGTGCGAGAGGTCCCGGGTTCAAATCCCGGACGAGCCCTTTTCTTGGCACTCTTTTCAAGTTGTTTTGAAGTTTGCGTTTCAAAACCAACATCAATTTTTTCTTTGCAGTAGTGGATAATTCTTTGCTAGAGTCTCATGCTTCAGCCCTGCCCAGTCTGAGCTAATACCAAACATCTGGTCTTGCATGGCATGTACGAGCGTTCAGCTAGGGATGTCGGGCAGGTTGCATGAAAGAAATCTAAAGCCAGAGGCCCATGGAATAGCCAGTTCGGAGCAGTTTCATTACAGAAAAATCAACTGTAGGTATCTGTTTCTGTAGTGTAGTGGTTATCACGTTCGCCTCGCACGCGAAAGGTCCCCGGTTCGAAACCGGGCAGAAACAGTTGTTATATTGTGTTGGCTACAATGTTGATAGGTGCCGTTTTGCCATGGAATTGTCCAAGCCCTGAAGATTATTTCATGCAATCTCGTTCCAAGAAAGGGAATTCTCTCAAAACACTAAAGTAATCGGCGTGTGGATGTATCTGTTGGTTCTCAGACCTTGCTTTCAAAAGAGCCCTGCAATCGGTTCACTGCTCACCTAGAACAAGCATTAACATGGAGAATTGTTGGCACCAACAGGAATCTTATTTTAGTGGAGTGTTTCTGGCTTTGAGTGCAGAGGCCCTCGGCTCAATTCCAAGATGATCCTTCTCAAGGTGATGATACAAATGCATTGTCACCTTTACGTTTAATGTCAGAATCATTTATTTCCAGTTGGTGGTGTAAGAATGTTTGCAACAGTATGGCGATTTTTCCTAGCCATGCATGAATGAAAGCATATCACTCGCCTTTAGGTGTTTTTCTAATACATTGATATTTGCATCTTCCTTCCTAGCCTGCATGTTTGACTATCTTACAGGCTGCATGTAATAAGTATCACATCAGGGCCCTTCTTCTACTCAATTCACAACTGTTCTATCACGACATAGATAAGAAAGCTGCATCTGCTTTTGTTGTGTAGTGGTAATCAGGTTTACCTGACGTGTGAAAGCCCCATGCTTTGAAAGTACACAGTAACAAAGAAACCGATGACTTTTATAAAAAGGTGTCATGTGCGTCTCTTACTTTGCACAAAAAGTGCCAGAGATGACTTCATTTGCAGTCACTTGAAAAGTAGGGATTCTCCAATAAATGGTAAATGGTTGAAACAAATCTGAAGAAATGCATGACATACCTGTGTGTGTGTGTGTACGCATGTATGTATATATAGGGAGAGAGAGAGCATCAATATAAACAGACTTTATTTCAATCAAGCTGTCTTTTCTATCCTTCAGGAGCAGAATGTTCTGATCATCAGCGCTCCAGAATGTAGTGTTTTCTTGGCAAGCATCACATATTGTGATGTGTTAGCTAAAAGTTCCATATCCTAGAGACTGATATATTCCTCTGTACTTGTACCTTGGGGATTCATCAAAACCTGGCATCATAAGCAGCTTTCTACTGCCACAGACTGGACAGCGAAACAATTTAAAATATCCCAGAAAAAGAAAATAAGCATGCTTAATCAGAGCTTTCTGGACAGGAAGGACCTTTGAGCAAGTGAGGAATAAGCACTGCTTTTGTTAATTTGCATAGGCAGAATAGAGACTTCTGGGAAAAGGCCGAAATTACAGTCACAGAAAATGGCTGCATCTATAGAGAACGCTAAGAAGTGTTGGCAGCTTTTCCTCTGACCCTGACCACTTTTACAAGCAATCCTATGATAGTCAGCAGGACCCACCCTAAAAAGGAAGGGGCATCCACTTGGACCCTTTCCACCTTTTCTAAATCTCGCCTGATTGAGCACTGATTGAGCAGATAAGCACATGTCATTCTTATTTCAGAAAGGTATTGGTTAGCTTGCTGCTAGCAGCTCAGTTATGTTATGATGTTAGAGGCTATGCAAGGAATGCTTTAGTCCAGCGATATGCAGTTTTTATTGCGCCTTGCCTTCACCAGGAAGATCTTTAGCTTGAATCTGTGGCCTAGGTATTCACCTTGGTATTTCTTTTGGCACAAAGTGAAGGAGTATTTGAGAGAAAATGCACAATGTGTTTCTTATGTTGTTATGAACAACTTGTTACTCTTTCTCATTAAGCTTCAGCCACTGCAGAAATATATAAATAAGGGCTGACTTCCTGTAAGACGTGTCCGAAGCTGGGACGGAATAAAAGGAGACACTTGTAAATGATAGTGCTATCGTTTGAGAAAGGGTAAGTTGAGACTGACTTTCATGCGTATTCACAGACCAAGCATCATAAAGATACCAGCATGATCTTCATTGCGGGCTTAGAGCCGGTATTAGCTTTTGAGAGGTAAGAGGATTTTGAGGGCTCGTTGGTCTAGGGGTATGATTCTCGCTTTGGGTGCGAGAGGTCCCGGGTTCAAATCCCGGACGAGCCCTTTTCTTGGTACTCTTTTCAAGTTGTTTTGAAGTTTGCGTTTCAAAACCAACATCAATTTTTTCTTTGCAGTAGTGGATAATTCTTTGCTAGAGTCTCATGCTTCAGCCCTGCCCAGTCTGAGCTAATACCAAACATCTGGTCTTGCATGGCATGTACGAGCGTTCAGCTAGGGATGTCGGGCAGGTTGCATGAAAGAAATCTAAAGCCAGAGGCCCATGGAATAGCCAGTTCGGAGCAGTTTCATTACAGAAAAATCAACTGTAGGTATCTGTTTCTGTAGTGTAGTGGTTATCAAGTTCGCCTCACACGCGAAAGGTCCCCGGTTCGAAACCGGGCAGAAACAGTTGTTATATTGTGTTGGCTACAATGTTGATAGGTGCCGTTTTGCCATGGAATTGTCCAAGCCCTGAAGATTATTTCATGCAATCTCGTTCCAAGAAAGGGAATTCTCTCAAAACACTAAAGTAATCGGCGTGTGGATGTATCTGTTGGTTCTCAGACCTTGCTTTCAAAAGAGCCCTGCAATCGGTTCACTGCTCACCTAGAACAAGCATTAACATGGGGAATTGTTGGCACCAACAGGAATCTTATTTTAGTGGAGTGTTTCTGGCTTTGAGTGCAGAGGCCCTCGGCTCAATTCCAAGATGATCCTTCTCAAGGTGATGATACAAATGCATTCTCACCTTTACGTTTAATGTCAGAATCATTTATTTCCAGTTGGTGGTGTAAGAATGTTTGCAACAGTATGGCGATTTTTCCTAGCCATGCATGAATGAAAGCATATCACTCGCCTTTAGGTGTTTTTCTAATACATTGATATTTGCATCTTCCTTCCTAGCCTGCATGTTTGACTATCTTACAGGCTGCATGTAATAAGTATCACATCAGGGCCCTTCTTCTACTCAATTCACAACTGTTCTATCACGACATAGATAAGAAAGCTGCATCTGCTTTTGTTGTGTAGTGGTAATCAGGTTTACCTGACGTGTGAAAGCCCCATGCTTTGAAAGTACACAGTAACAAAGAAACCGATGACTTTTATAATAAGGTGTCATGTGTGTCTCTTACTTTGCACAAAAAGTGCCAGAGATGACTTCATTTGCAGTCACTTGAAAAGTAGGGATTCTCCAATAAATGGTAAATGGTTGAAACAAATCTGAAGAAATGCATGACATACCTGTGTGTGTGTGTGTATGCATGTATGTATATATAGGGAGAGAGAGAGCGTCAATATAAACAGACTTTATTTCAATCAAGCTGTCT
Source organism: Triturus cristatus (assembly GCF_964204655.1). NCBI lineage: Eukaryota > Metazoa > Chordata > Amphibia > Caudata > Salamandridae > Triturus > Triturus cristatus. The sequence goes on along the minus strand of NC_140591.1, from coordinate 737,290,262 downwards.
TTTCTATCCTTCAGGAGCAGAATGTTCTGATCATCAGCGCTCCAGAATGTAGTGTTTTCTTGGCAAGCATCACATATTGTGATGTGTTAGCTAAAAGTTCCATATCCTAGAGACTGATATATTCCTCTGTACTTGTACCTTGGGGATTCATCAAAACCTGGCATCATAAGCAGCTTTCTACTGCCACAGACTGGACAGCGAAACAATTTAAAATATCCCAGAAAAAGAAAATAAGCATGCTTAATCAGAGCTTTCTGGACAGGAAGGACATTTGAGCAAGTGAGGAATAAGCACTGCTTTTGTTAATTTGCATAGGCAGAATAGAGACTTCTGGGAAAAGGCCGAAATTACAGTCACAGAAAATGGCTGCATCTATAGAGAACGCTAAGAAGTGTTGGCAGCTTTTCCTCTGACCCTGGCCACTTTTACAAGCAATCCTATGATAGTCAGCAGGACCCACCCTAAAAAGGAAGGGGCATCCACTTGGACCCTTTCCACCTTTTCTAAATCTCGCCTGATCGAGCACTGATTGAGCAGATAAGCACATGTCATTCTCATTTCAGAAAGGTATTGGTTAGCTTGCTGCTAGCAGCTCAGTTATGTTATGATGTTAGAGGCTATGCAAGGAATGCTTTAGTCCAGCGATATGCAGTTTTTATTGCGCCTTGCATTCAGCAGGAAGATCTTTAGCTTGAATCTGTGGCCTAGGTATTCACCTTGGTATTTCTTTTGGCACTAAGTGAAGGAGTATTTAAGAGAAAATGCACAATGTGTTTCTTATGTTGTTATGAACAACTTGTTACTCTTTCTCATTAAGCTTCAGCCACTGAAGAAATATATAAATAAGGGCTGACTTCCTGTAAGACGTGTCCAAAGCTGGGACGGAATAAAAGGAGACACTTGTAAATGATAGTGCTATCGTTTGAGAAAGGGTAAGTTGAGACTGACTTTCATGCGTATTCACAGACCAAGCATCATAAAGATACCAGCATGATCTTCATTGCGGGCTTAGAGCCGGTATTAGCTTTTGAGAGGTAAGAGGATTTTGAGGGCTCGTTGGTCTAGGGGTATGATTCTCGCTTTGGGTGCGAGAGGTCCCGGGTTCAAATCCCGGACGAGCCCTTTTCTTGGTACTCTTTTCAAGTTGTTTTGAAGTTTGCGTTTCAAAACCAACATCAATTTTTTCTTTGCAGTAGTGGATAATTCTTTGCTAGAGTCTCATGCTTCAGCCCTGCCCAGTCTGAGCTAATACCAAACATCTGGTCTTGCATGGCATGTACGAGCGTTCAGCTAGGGATGTCGGGCAGGTTGCATGAAAGAAATCTAAAGCCAGAGGCCCATGGAATAGCCAGTTCGGAGCAGTTTCATTACAGAAAAATCAACTGTAGGTATCTGTTTCTGTAGTGTAGTGGTTATCACGTTCGCCTCGCACGCGAAAGGTCCCCGGTTCGAAACCGGGCAGAAACAGTTGTTATATTGTGTTGGCTACAATGTTGATAGGTGCCGTTTTGCCATGGAATTGTCCAAGCCCTGAAGATTATTTCATGCAATCTCGTTCCAAGAAAGGGAATTCTCTCAAAACACTAAAGTAATCGGCGTGTGGATGTATCTGTTGGTTCTCAGACCTTGCTTTCAAAAGAGCCCTGCAATCGGTTCACTGCTCACCTAGAACAAGCATTAACATGGAGAATTGTTGGCACCAACAGGAATCTTATTTTAGTGGAGTGTTTCTGGCTTTGAGTGCAGAGGCCCTCGGCTCAATTCCAAGATGATCCTTCTCAAGGTGATGATACAAATGCATTGTCACCTTTACGTTTAATGTCAGAATCATTTATTTCCAGTTGGTGGTGTAAGAATGTTTGCAACAGTATGGCGATTTTTCCTAGCCATGCATGAATGAAAGCATATCACTCGCCTTTAGGTGTTTTTCTAATACATTGATATTTGCATCTTCCTTCCTAGCCTGCATGTTTGACTATCTTACAGGCTGCATGTAATAAGTATCACATCAGGGCCCTTCTTCTACTCAATTCACAACTGTTCTATCACGACATAGATAAGAAAGCTGCATCTGCTTTTGTTGTGTAGTGGTAATCAGGTTTACCTGACGTGTGAAAGCCCCATGCTTTGAAAGTACACAGTAACAAAGAAACCGATGACTTTTATAAAAAGGTGTCATGTGCGTCTCTTACTTTGCACAAAAAGTGCCAGAGATGACTTCATTTGCAGTCACTTGAAAAGTAGGGATTCTCCAATAAATGGTAAATGGTTGAAACAAATCTGAAGAAATGCATGACATACCTGTGTGTGTGTGTGTACGCATGTATGTATATATAGGGAGAGAGAGAGCATCAATATAAACAGACTTTATTTCAATCAAGCTGTCTTTTCTATCCTTCAGGAGCAGAATGTTCTGATCATCAGCGCTCCAGAATGTAGTGTTTTCTTGGCAAGCATCACATATTGTGATGTGTTAGCTAAAAGTTCCATATCCTAGAGACTGATATATTCCTCTGTACTTGTACCTTGGGGATTCATCAAAACCTGGCATCATAAGCAGCTTTCTACTGCCACAGACTGGACAGCGAAACAATTTAAAATATCCCAGAAAAAGAAAATAAGCATGCTTAATCAGAGCTTTCTGGACAGGAAGGACCTTTGAGCAAGTGAGGAATAAGCACTGCTTTTGTTAATTTGCATAGGCAGAATAGAGACTTCTGGGAAAAGGCCGAAATTACAGTCACAGAAAATGGCTGCATCTATAGAGAACGCTAAGAAGTGTTGGCAGCTTTTCCTCTGACCCTGACCACTTTTACAAGCAATCCTATGATAGTCAGCAGGACCCACCCTAAAAAGGAAGGGGCATCCACTTGGACCCTTTCCACCTTTTCTAAATCTCGCCTGATTGAGCACTGATTGAGCAGATAAGCACATGTCATTCTTATTTCAGAAAGGTATTGGTTAGCTTGCTGCTAGCAGCTCAGTTATGTTATGATGTTAGAGGCTATGCAAGGAATGCTTTAGTCCAGCGATATGCAGTTTTTATTGCGCCTTGCCTTCACCAGGAAGATCTTTAGCTTGAATCTGTGGCCTAGGTATTCACCTTGGTATTTCTTTTGGCACAAAGTGAAGGAGTATTTGAGAGAAAATGCACAATGTGTTTCTTATGTTGTTATGAACAACTTGTTACTCTTTCTCATTAAGCTTCAGCCACTGCAGAAATATATAAATAAGGGCTGACTTCCTGTAAGACGTGTCCGAAGCTGGGACGGAATAAAAGGAGACACTTGTAAATGATAGTGCTATCGTTTGAGAAAGGGTAAGTTGAGACTGACTTTCATGCGTATTCACAGACCAAGCATCATAAAGATACCAGCATGATCTTCATTGCGGGCTTAGAGCCGGTATTAGCTTTTGAGAGGTAAGAGGATTTTGAGGGCTCGTTGGTCTAGGGGTATGATTCTCGCTTTGGGTGCGAGAGGTCCCGGGTTCAAATCCCGGACGAGCCCTTTTCTTGGTACTCTTTTCAAGTTGTTTTGAAGTTTGCGTTTCAAAACCAACATCAATTTTTTCTTTGCAGTAGTGGATAATTCTTTGCTAGAGTCTCATGCTTCAGCCCTGCCCAGTCTGAGCTAATACCAAACATCTGGTCTTGCATGGCATGTACGAGCGTTCAGCTAGGGATGTCGGGCAGGTTGCATGAAAGAAATCTAAAGCCAGAGGCCCATGGAATAGCCAGTTCGGAGCAGTTTCATTACAGAAAAATCAACTGTAGGTATCTGTTTCTGTAGTGTAGTGGTTATCAAGTTCGCCTCACACGCGAAAGGTCCCCGGTTCGAAACCGGGCAGAAACAGTTGTTATATTGTGTTGGCTACAATGTTGATAGGTGCCGTTTTGCCATGGAATTGTCCAAGCCCTGAAGATTATTTCATGCAATCTCGTTCCAAGAAAGGGAATTCTCTCAAAACACTAAAGTAATCGGCGTGTGGATGTATCTGTTGGTTCTCAGACCTTGCTTTCAAAAGAGCCCTGCAATCGGTTCACTGCTCACCTAGAACAAGCATTAACATGGGGAATTGTTGGCACCAACAGGAATCTTATTTTAGTGGAGTGTTTCTGGCTTTGAGTGCAGAGGCCCTCGGCTCAATTCCAAGATGATCCTTCTCAAGGTGATGATACAAATGCATTCTCACCTTTACGTTTAATGTCAGAATCATTTATTTCCAGTTGGTGGTGTAAGAATGTTTGCAACAGTATGGCGATTTTTCCTAGCCATGCATGAATGAAAGCATATCACTCGCCTTTAGGTGTTTTTCTAATACATTGATATTTGCATCTTCCTTCCTAGCCTGCATGTTTGACTATCTTACAGGCTGCATGTAATAAGTATCACATCAGGGCCCTTCTTCTACTCAATTCACAACTGTTCTATCACGACATAGATAAGAAAGCTGCATCTGCTTTTGTTGTGTAGTGGTAATCAGGTTTACCTGACGTGTGAAAGCCCCATGCTTTGAAAGTACACAGTAACAAAGAAACCGATGACTTTTATAATAAGGTGTCATGTGTGTCTCTTACTTTGCACAAAAAGTGCCAGAGATGACTTCATTTGCAGTCACTTGAAAAGTAGGGATTCTCCAATAAATGGTAAATGGTTGAAACAAATCTGAAGAAATGCATGACATACCTGTGTGTGTGTGTGTATGCATGTATGTATATATAGGGAGAGAGAGAGCGTCAATATAAACAGACTTTATTTCAATCAAGCTGTCTTTTCTATCCTTCAGGAGCAGAATGTTCTGATCATCAGCGCTCCAGAATGTAGTGTTTTCTTGGCAAGCATCACATATTGTGATGTGTTAGCTAAAAGTTCCATATCCTAGAGACTGATATATTCCTCTGTACTTGTACCTTGGGGATTCATCAAAACCTGGCATCATAAGCAGCTTTCTACTGCCACAGACTGGACAGCGAAACAATTTAAAATATCCCAGAAAAAGAAAATAAGCATGCTTAATCAGAGCTTTCTGGACAGGAAGGACATTTGAGCAAGTGAGGAATAAGCACTGCTTTTGTTAATTTGCATAGGCAGAATAGAGACTTCTGGGAAAAGGCCGAAATTACAGTCACAGAAAATGGCTGCATCTATAGAGAACGCTAAGAAGTGTTGGCAGCTTTTCCTCTGACCCTGGCCACTTTTACAAGCAATCCTATGATAGTCAGCAGGACCCACCCTAAAAAGGAAGGGGCATCCACTTGGACCCTTTCCACCTTTTCTAAATCTCGCCTGATCGAGCACTGATTGAGCAGATAAGCACATGTCATTCTCATTTCAGAAAGGTATTGGTTAGCTTGCTGCTAGCAGCTCAGTTATGTTATGATGTTAGAGGCTATGCAAGGAATGCTTTAGTCCAGCGATATGCAGTTTTTATTGCGCCTTGCATTCAGCAGGAAGATCTTTAGCTTGAATCTGTGGCCTAGGTATTCACCTTGGTATTTCTTTTGGCACTAAGTGAAGGAGTATTTAAGAGAAAATGCACAATGTGTTTCTTATGTTGTTATGAACAACTTGTTACTCTTTCTCATTAAGCTTCAGCCACTGAAGAAATATATAAATAAGGGCTGACTTCCTGTAAGACGTGTCCAAAGCTGGGACGGAATAAAAGGAGACACTTGTAAATGATAGTGCTATCGTTTGAGAAAGGGTAAGTTGAGACTGACTTTCATGCGTATTCACAGACCAAGCATCATAAAGATACCAGCATGATCTTCATTGCGGGCTTAGAGCCGGTATTAGCTTTTGAGAGGTAAGAGGATTTTGAGGGCTCGTTGGTCTAGGGGTATGATTCTCGCTTTGGGTGCGAGAGGTCCCGGGTTCAAATCCCGGACGAGCCCTTTTCTTGGTACTCTTTTCAAGTTGTTTTGAAGTTTGCGTTTCAAAACCAACATCAATTTTTTCTTTGCAGTAGTGGATAATTCTTTGCTAGAGTCTCATGCTTCAGCCCTGCCCAGTCTGAGCTAATACCAAACATCTGGTCTTGCATGGCATGTACGAGCGTTCAGCTAGGGATGTCGGGCAGGTTGCATGAAAGAAATCTAAAGCCAGAGGCCCATGGAATAGCCAGTTCGGAGCAGTTTCATTACAGAAAAATCAACTGTAGGTATCTGTTTCTGTAGTGTAGTGGTTATCACGTTCGCCTCACACGCGAAAGGTCCCCGGGTCGAAACCGGGCAGAAACAGTTGTTATATTGTGTTGGCTACAATGTTGATAGGTGCCGTTTTGCCATGGAATTGTCCAAGCCCTGAAGATTATTTCATGCAATCTCGTTCCAAGAAAGGGAATTCTCTCAAAACACTAAAGTAATCGGCGTGTGGATGTATCTGTTGGTTCTCAGACCTTGCTTTCAAAAGAGCCCTGCAATCGGTTCACTGCTCACCTAGAACAAGCATTAACATGGAGAATTGTTGGCACCAACAGGAATCTTATTTTAGTGGAGTGTTTCTGGCTTTGAGTGCAGAGGCCCTCGGCTCAATTCCAAGATGATCCTTCTCAAGGTGATGATACAAATGCATTGTCACCTTTACGTTTAATGTCAGAATCATTTATTTCCAGTTGGTGGTGTAAGAATGTTTGCAACAGTATGGCGATTTTTCCTAGCCATGCATGAATGAAAGCATATCACTCGCCTTAAGGTGTTTTTCTAATACATTGATATTTGCATCTTCCTTCCTAGCCTGCATGTTTGACTATCTTACAGGCTGCATGTAATAAGTATCACATCAGGGCCCTTCTTCTACTCAATTCACAACTGTTCTATCACGACATAGATAAGAAAGCTGCATCTGCTTTTGTTGTGTAGTGGTAATCAGGTTTACCTGACGTGTGAAAGCCCCATGCTTTGAAAGTACACAGTAACAAAGAAACCGATGACTTTTATAAAAAGGTGTCATGTGCGTCTCTTACTTTGCACAAAAAGTGCCAGAGATGACTTCATTTGCAGTCACTTGAAAAGTAGGGATTCTCCAATAAATGGTAAATGGTTGAAACAAATCTGAAGAAATGCATGACATACCTGTGTGTGTGTGTGTACGCATGTATGTATATATAGGGAGAGAGAGAGCGTCAATATAAACAGACTTTATTTCAATCAAGCTGTCTTTTCTATCCTTCAGGAGCAGAATGTTCTGATCATCAGCGCTCCAGAATGTAGTGTTTTCTTGGCAAGCATCACATATTGTGATGTGTTAGCTAAAAGTTCCATATCCTAGAGACTGATATATTCCTCTGTACTTGTACCTTGGGGATTCATCAAAACCTGGCATCATAAGCAGCTTTCTACTGCCACAGACTGGACAGCGAAACAATTTAAAATATCCCAGAAAAAGAAAATAAGCATGCTTAATCAGAGCTTTCTGGACAGGAAGGACCTTTGAGCAAGTGAGGAATAAGCACTGCTTTTGTTAATTTGCATAGGCAGAATAGAGACTTCTGGGAAAAGGCCGAAATTACAGTCACAGAAAATGGCTGCATCTATAGAGAACGCTAAGAAGTGTTGGCAGCTTTTCCTCTGACCCTGACCACTTTTACAAGCAATCCTATGATAGTCAGCAGGACCCACCCTAAAAAGGAAGGGGCATCCACTTGGACCCTTTCCACCTTTTCTAAATCTCGCCTGATTGAGCACTGATTGAGCAGATAAGCACATGTCATTCTCATTTCAGAAAGGTATTGGTTAGCTTGCTGCTAGCAGCTCAGTTATGTTATGATGTTAGAGGCTATGCAAGGAATGCTTTAGTCCAGCGATATGCAGTTTTTATTGCGCCTTGCCTTCACCAGGAAGATCTTTAGCTTGAATCTGTGGCCTAGGTATTCACCTTGGTATTTCTTTTGGCACAAAGTGAAGGAGTATTTGAGAGAAAATGCACAATGTGTTTCTTATGTTGTTATGAACAACTTGTTACTCTTTCTCATTAAGCTTCAGCCACTGCAGAAATATATAAATAAGGGCTGACTTCCTGTAAGACGTGTCCAAAGCTGGGACGGAATAAAAGGAGACACTTGTAAATGATAGTGCTATCGTTTGAGAAAGGGTAAGTTGAGACTGACTTTCATGCGTATTCACAGACCAAGCATCATAAAGATACCAGCATGATCTTCATTGCGGGCTTAGAGCCGGTATTAGCTTTTGAGAGGTAAGAGGATTTTGAGGGCTCGTTGGTCTAGGGGTATGATTCTCGCTTTGGGTGCGAGAGGTCCCGGGTTCAAATCCCGGACGAGCCCTTTTCTTGGTACTCTTTTCAAGTTGTTTTGAAGTTTGCGTTTCAAAACCAACATCAATTTTTTCTTTGCAGTAGTGGATAATTCTTTGCTAGAGTCTCATGCTTCAGCCCTGCCCAGTCTGAGCTAATACCAAACATCTGGTCTTGCATGGCATGTACGAGCGTTCAGCTAGGGATGTCGGGCAGGTTGCATGAAAGAAATCTAAAGCCAGAGGCCCATGGAATAGCCAGTTCGGAGCAGTTTCATTACAGAAAAATCAACTGTAGGTATCTGTTTCTGTAGTGTAGTGGTTATCAAGTTCGCCTCACACGCGAAAGGTCCCCGGTTCGAAACCGGGCAGAAACAGTTGTTATATTGTGTTGGCTACAATGTTGATAGGTGCCGTTTTGCCATGGAATTGTCCAAGCCCTGAAGATTATTTCATGCAATCTCGTTCCAAGAAAGGGAATTCTCTCAAAACACTAAAGTAATCGGCGTGTGGATGTATCTGTTGGTTCTCAGACCTTGCTTTCAAAAGAGCCCTGCAATCGGTTCACTGCTCACCTAGAACAAGCATTAACATGGAGAATTGTTGGCACCAACAGGAATCTTATTTTAGTGGAGTGTTTCTGGCTTTGAGTGCAGAGGCCCTCGGCTCAATTCCAAGATGATCCTTCTCAAGGTGATGATACAAATGCATTGTCACCTTTACGTTTAATGTCAGAATCATTTATTTCCAGTTGGTGGTGTAAGAATGTTTGCAACAGTATGGCGATTTTTCCTAGCCATGCATGAATGAAAGCATATCACTCGCCTTTAGGTGTTTTTCTAATACATTGATATTTGCATCTTCCTTCCTAGCCTGCATGTTTGACTATCTTACAGGCTGCATGTAATAAGTATCACATCAGGGCCCTTCTTCTACTCAATTCACAACTGTTCTATCACGACATAGATAAGAAAGCTGCATCTGCTTTTGTTGTGTAGTGGTAATCAGGTTTACCTGACGTGTGAAAGCCCCATGCTTTGAAAGTACACAGTAACAAAGAAACCGATGACTTTTATAAAAAGGTGTCATGTGTGTCTCTTACTTTGCACAAAAAGTGCCAGAGATGGCTTCATTTGCAGTCACTTGAAAAGTAGGGATTCTCCAATAAATGGTAAATGGTTTAAACAAATCTGAAGAAATGCATGACATACCTGTGTGTGTGTGTGTACGCATGTATGTATATATAGGGAGAGAGAGAGCGTCAATATAAACAGACTTTATTTCAATCAAGCTGTCTTTTCTATCCTTCAGGAGCAGAATGTTCTGATCATCAGCGATCCAGAATGTAGTGTTTTCTTGGCAAGCATCACATATTGTGATGTGTTAGCTAAAAGTTCCATATCCTAGAGACTGATATATTCCTCTGTACTTGTACCTTGGGGATTCATCAAAACCTGGCATCATAAGCAGCTTTCTACTGCCACAGACTGGACAGCGAAACAATTTAAAATATCCCAGAAAAAGAAAATAAGCATGCTTAATCAGAGCTTTCTGGACAGGAAGGACATTTGAGCAAGTGAGGAATAAGCACTGCTTTTGTTAATTTGCATAGGCAGAATAGAGACTTCTGGGAAAAGGCCGAAATTACAGTCACAGAAAATGGCTGCATCTATAGAGAACGCTAAGAAGTGTTGGCAGCTTTTCCTCTGACCCTGGCCACTTTTACAAGCAATCCTATGATAGTCAGCAGGACCCACCCTAAAAAGGAAGGGGCATCCACTTGGACCCTTTCCACCTTTTCTAAATCTCGCCTGATCGAGCACTGATTGAGCAGATAAGCACATGTAATTCTCATTTCAGAAAGGTATTGGTTAGCTTGCTGCTAGCAGCTCAGTTATGTTATGATGTTAGAGGCTATGCAAGGAATGCTTTAGTCCAGCGATATGCAGTTTTTATTGCGCCTTGCATTCAGCAGGAAGATCTTTAGCTTGAATCTGTGGCCTAGGTATTCACCTTGGTATTTCTTTTGGCACAAAGTGAAGGAGTATTTGAGAGAAAATGCACAATGTGTTTCTTATGCTGTTATGAACAACTTGTTACTCTTTCTCATTAAGCTTCAGCCACTGCAGAAATATATAAATAAGGGCTGACTTCCTGTAAGACGTGTCCAAAGCTGGGACGGAATAAAAGGAGACACTTGTAAATGATAGTGCTATCGTTTGAGAAAGGGTAAGTTGAGACTGACTTTCATGCGTATTCACAGACCAAGCATCATAAAGATACCAGCATGATCTTCATTGTGGGCTTAGAGCCGTTATTAGCTTTTGAGAGGTAAGAGGATTTTGAGGGCTCGTTGGTCTAGGGGTATGATTCTCGCTTTGGGTGCGAGAGGTCCCGGGTTCAAATCCCGGACGAGCCCTTTTCTTGGCACTCTTTTCAAGTTGTTTTGAAGTTTGCGTTTCAAAACCAACATCAATTTTTTCTTTGCAGTAGTGGATAATTCTTTGCTAGAGTCTCATGCTTCAGCCCTGCCCAGTCTGAGCTAATACCAAACATCTGGTCTTGCATGGCATGTACGAGCGTTCAGCTAGGGATGTCGGGCAGGTTGCATGAAAGAAATCTAAAGCCAGAGGCCCATGGAATAGCCAGTTCGGAGCAGTTTCATTACAGAAAAATCAACTGTAGGTATCTGTTTCTGTAGTGTAGTGGTTATCAAGTTCGCCTCACACGCGTAAGGTCCCCGGTTCGAAACCGGGCAGAAACAGTTGTTATATTGTGTTGGCTACAATGTTGATAGGTGCCGTTTTGCCATGGAATTGTCCAAGCCCTGAAGATTATTTCATGCAATCTCGTTCCAAGAAAGGGAATTCTCTCAAAACACTAAAGTAATCGGCGTGTGGATGTATCTGTTGGTTCTCAGACCTTGCTTTCAAAAGAGCCCTGCAATCGGTTCACTGCTCACCTAGAACAAGCATTAACATGGAGAATTGTTGGCACCAACAGGAATCTTATTTTAGTGGAGTGTTTCTGGCTTTGAGTGCAGAGGCCCTCGGCTCAATTCCAAGATGATCCTTCTCAAGGTGATGATACAAATGCATTCTCACCTTTACGTTTAATGTCAGAATCATTTATTTCCAGTTGGTGGTGTAAGAATGTTTGCAACAGTATGGCGATTTTTCCTAGCCATGCATGAATGAAAGCATATCACTCGCCTTTAGGTGTTTTTCTAATACATTGATATTTGCATCTTCCTTCCTAGCCTGCATGTTTGACTATCTTACAGGCTGCATGTAATAAGTATCACATCAGGGCCCTTCTTCTACTCAATTCACAACTGTTCTATCACGACATAGATAAGAAAGCTGCATCTGCTTTTGTTGTGTAGTGGTAATCAGGTTTACCTGACGTGTGAAAGCCCCATGCTTTGAAAGTACACAGTAACAAAGAAACCGATGACTTTTATAATAAGGTGTCATGTGTGTCTCTTACTTTGCACAAAAAGTGCCAGAGATGACTTCATTTGCAGTCACTTGAAAAGTAGGGATTCTCCAATAAATGGTAAATGGTTGAAACAAATCTGAAGAAATGCATGACATACCTGTGTGTGTGTGTGTATGCATGTATGTATATATAGGGAGAGAGAGAGCGTCAATATAAACAGACTTTATTTCAATCAAGCTGTCTTTTCTATCCTTCAGGAGCAGAATGTTCTGATCATCAGCGCTCCAGAATGTAGTGTTTTCTTGGCAAGCATCACATATTGTGATGTGTTAGCTAAAAGTTCCATATCCTAGAGACTGATATATTCCTCTGTACTTGTACCTTGGGGATTCATCAAAACCTGGCATCATAAGCAGCTTTCTACTGCCACAGACTGGACAGCGAAACAATTTAAAATATCCCAGAAAAAGAAAATAAGCATGCTTAATCAGAGCTTTCTGGACAGGAAGGACATTTGAGCAAGTGAGGAATAAGCACTGCTTTTGTTCATTTGCATAGGCAGAATAGAGACTTCTGGGAAAAGGCCGAAATTACAGTCACAGAAAATGGCTGCATCTATAGAGAATGCTAAGAAGTGTTGGCAGCTTTTCCTCTGACCCTGGCCACTTTTACAAGCAATCCTATGATAGTCAGCAGGACCCACCCTAAAAAGGAAGGGGCATCCACTTGGACCCTTTCCACCTTTTCTAAATCTCGCCTGATCGAGCCTGATTGAGCACTGATTGAGCAGATAAGCACATGTCATTCTCATTTCAGAAAGGTATTGGTTAGTTTGCTGCTAGCAGCTCAGTTATGTTATGATGTTAGAGGCTATGCAAGGAATGCTTTAGTCCAGCGATATGCAGTTTTTATTGCGCCTTGCATTCAGCAGGAAGATCTTTAGCTTGAATCTGTGGCCTAGGTATTCACCTTGGTATTTCTTTTGGCACAAAGTGAAGGAGTATTTGAGAGAAAATGCACAATGTGTTTCTTATGTTGTTATGAACAACTTGTTACTCTTTCTCATTAAGCTTCAGCCACTGAAGAAATATATAAATAAGGGCTGACTTCCTGTAAGACGTGTCCAAAGCTGGGACGGAATAAAAGGAGACACTTGTAAATGATAGTGCTATCGTTTGAGAAAGGGTAAGTTGAGACTGACTTTCATGCGTATTCACAGACCAAGCATCATAAAGATACCAGCATGATCTTCATTGCGGGCTTAGAGCCGGTATTAGCTTTTGAGAGGTAAGAGGATTTTGAGGGCTCGTTGGTCTAGGGGTATGATTCTCGCTTTGGGTGTGAGAGGTCCCAGGTTCAAATCCCGGACGAGCCCTTTTCTTGGTACTCTTTTCAAGTTGTTTTGAAGTTTGCGTTTCAAAACCAACATCAATTTTTTCTTTGCAGTAGTGGATAATTCTTTGCTAGAGTCTCATGCTTCAGCCCTGCCCAGTCTGAGCTAATACCAAACATCTGGTCTTGCATGGCATGTACGAGCGTTCAGCTAGGGATGTCGGGCAGGTTGCATGAAAGAAATCTAAAGCCAGAGGCCCATGGAATAGCCAGTTCGGAGCAGTTTCATTACAGAAAAATCAACTGTAGGTATCTGTTTCTGTAGTGTAGTGGTTATCACGTTCGCCTCACACGCGAAAGGTCCCCGGTTCGAAACCGGGCAGAAACAGTTGTTATATTGTGTTGGCTACAATGTTGATAGGTGCCGTTTTGCCATGGAATTGTCCAAGCCCTGAAGATTATTTCATGCAATCTCGTTCCAAGAAAGGGAATTCTCTCAAAACACTAAAGTAATCGGCGTGTGGATGTATCTGTTGGTTCTCAGACCTTGCTTTCAAAAGAGCCCTGCAATCGGTTCACTGCTCACCTAGAACAAGCATTAACATGAAGAATTGTTGGCACCAACAGGAATCTTATTTTAGTGGAGTGTTTCTGGCTTTGAGTGCAGAGGCCCTCGGCTCAATTCCAAGATGATCCTTCTCAGGGTGATGATACAAATGCATTGTCACCTTTACGTTTAATGTCAGAATCATTTATTTCCAGTTGGTGGTGTAAGAATGTTTGCAACAGTATGGCGCTTTTTCCTAGCCATGCATGAATGAAAGCATATCACTCGCCTTTAGGTGTTTTTCTAATACATTGATATTTGCATCTTCCTTCCTAGCCTGCATGTTTGACTATCTTACAGGCTGCATGTAATAAGTATCACATCAGGGCCCTTCTTCTACTCAATTCACAACTGTTCTATCACGACATAGATAAGAAAGCTGCATCTGCTTTTGTTGTGTAGTGGTAATCAGGTTTACCTGACGTGTGAAAGCCCCATGCTTTGAAAGTACACAGTAACAAAGAAACCGATGACTTTTATAAAAAGGTGTCATGTGTGTCTCTTACTTTGCACAAAAAGTGCCAGAGATGACTTCATTTGCAGTCACTTGAAAAGTAGGGATTCTCCAATAAATGGTAAATGGTTGAAACAAATCTGAAGAAATGCATGACATACCTGTGTGTGTGTGTGTATGCATGTATGTATATATAGGGAGAGAGAGAGCGTCAATATAAACAGACTTTATTTCAATCAAGCTGTCTTTTCTATCCTTCAGGAGCAGAATGTTCTGATCATCAGCGCTCCAGAATGTAGTGTTTTCTTGGCAAGCATCACATATTGTGATGTGTTAGCTAAAAGTTCCATATCCTAGAGACTGATATATTCCTCTGTACTTGTACCTTGGGGATTCATCAAAACCTGGCATCATAAGCAGCTTTCTACTGCCACAGACTGCACAGCGAAACAATTTAAAATATCCCAGAAAAAGAAAATAAGCATGCTTAATCAGAGCTTTCTGGACAGGAAGGACATTTGAGCAAGTGAGGAATAAGCACTGCTTTTGTTAATTTGCATAGGCAGAATAGAGACTTCTGGGAAAAGGCCGAAATTACAGTCACAGAAAATGGCTGCATCTATAGAGAACGCTAAGAAGTGTTGGCAGCTTTTCCTCTGACCCTGGCCACTTTTACAAGCAATCCTATGATAGTCAGCAGGACCCACCCTAAAAAGGAAGGGGCATCCACTTGGACCCTTTCCACCTTTTCTAAATCTCGCCTGATCGAGCACTGATTGAGCAGATAAGCACATGTCATTCTCATTTCAGAAAGGTATTGGTTAGCTTGCTGCTAGCAGCTCAGTTATGTTATGATGTTAGAGGCTATGCAAGGAATGCTTTAGTCCAGCGATATGCAGTTTTTATTGCGCCTTGCATTCAGCAGGAAGATCTTTAGCTTGAATCTGTGGCCTAGGTATTCACCTTGGTATTTCTTTTGGCACAAAGTGAAGGAGTATTTAAGAGAAAATGCACAATGTGTTTCTTATGTTGTTATGAACAACTTGTTACTCTTTCTCATTAAGCTTCAGCCACTGAAGAAATATATAATTAAGGGCTGACTTCCTGTAAGACGTGTCCAAAGCTGGGACGGAATAAAAGGAGACACTTGTAAATGATAGTGCTATCGTTTGAGAAAGGGTAAGTTGAGACTGACTTTCATGCGTATTCACAGACCAAGCATCTTAAAGATACCAGCATGATCTTCATTGCGGGCTTAGAGCCGGTATTAGCTTTTGAGAGGTAAGAGGATTTTGAGGGCTCGTTGGTCTAGGGGTATGATTCTCGCTTTGGGTGCGAGAGGTCCCGGGTTCAAATCCCGGACGAGCCCTTTTCTTGGTACTCTTTTCAAGTTGTTTTGAAGTTTGCGTTTCAAAACCAACATCAATTTTTTCTTTGCAGTAGTGGATAATTCTTTGCTAGAGTCTCATGCTTCAGCCCTGCCCAGTCTGAGCTAATACCAAACATCTGGTCTTGCATGGCATGTACGAGCGTTCAGCTAGGGATGTCGGGCAGGTTGCATGAAAGAAATCTAAAGCCAGAGGCCCATGGAATAGCCAGTTCGGAGCAGTTTCATTACAGAAAAATCAACTGTAGGTATCTGTTTCTGTAGTGTAGTGGTTATCACGTTCGCCTCACACGCGAAAGGTCCCCGGTTCGAAACCGGGCAGAAACAGTTGTTATATTGTGTTGGCTACAATGTTGATAGGTGCCGTTTTGCCATGGAATTGTCCAAGCCCTGAAGATTATTTCATGCAATCTCGTTCCAAGAAAGGGAATTCTCTCAAAACACTAAAGTAATCGGCGTGTGGATGTATCTGTTGGTTCTCAGACCTTGCTTTCAAAAGAGCCCTGCAATCGGTTCACTGCTCACCTAGAACAAGCATTAACATGGAGAATTGTTGGCACCAACAGGAATCTTATTTTAGTGGAGTGTTTCTGGCTTTGAGTGCAGAGGCCCTCGGCTCAATTCCAAGATGATCCTTCTCAAGGTGATGATACAAATGCATTGTCACCTTTACGTTTAATGTCAGAATCATTTATTTCCAGTTGGTGGTGTAAGAATGTTTGCAACAGTATGGCGATTTTTCCTAGCCATGCATGAATGAAAGCATATCACTCGCCTTTAGGTGTTTTTCTAATACATTGATATTTGCATCTTCCTTCCTAGCCTGCATGTTTGACTATCTTACAGGCTGCATGTAATAAGTATCACATCAGGGCCCTTCTTCTACTCAATTCACAACTGTTCTATCACGACATAGATAAGAAAGCTGCATCTGCTTTTGTTGTGTAGTGGTAATCAGGTTTACCTGACGTGTGAAAGCCCCATGCTTTGAAAGTACACAGTAACAAAGAAACCGATGACTTTTATAAAAAGGTGTCATGTGTGTCTCTTACTTTGCACAAAAAGTGCCAGAGATGGCTTCATTTGCAGTCACTTGAAAAGTAGGGATTCTCCAATAAATGGTAAATGGTTTAAACAAATCTGAAGAAATGCATGACATACCTGTGTGTGTGTGTGTACGCATGTATGTATATATAGGGAGAGAGAGAGCGTCAATATAAACAGACTTTATTTCAATCAAGCTGTCTTTTCTATCCTTCAGGAGCAGAATGTTCTGATCATCAGCGCTCCAGAATGTAGTGTTTTCTTGGCAAGCATCACATATTGTGATGTGTTAGCTAAAAGTTCCATATCCTAGAGACTGATATATTCCTCTGTACTTGTACCTTGGGGATTCATCAAAACCTGGCATCATAAGCAGCTTTCTACTGCCACAGACTGGACAGCGAAACAATTTAAAATATCCCAGAAAAAGAAAATAAGCATGCTTAATCAGAGCTTTCTGGACAGGAAGGACCTTTGAGCAAGTGAGGAATAAGCACTGCTTTTGTTAATTTGCATAGGCAGAATAGAGACTTCTGGGAAAAGGCCGAAATTACAGTCACAGAAAATGGCTGCATCTATAGAGAACGCTAAGAAGTGTTGGCAGCTTTTCCTCTGACCCTGACCACTTTTACAAGCAATCCTATGATAGTCAGCAGGACCCACCCTAAAAAGGAAGGGGCATCCACTTGGACCCTTTCCACCTTTTCTAAATCTCGCCTGATTGAGCACTGATTGAGCAGATAAGCACATGTCATTCTCATTTCAGAAAGGTATTGGTTAGCTTGCTGCTAGCAGCTCAGTTATGTTATGATGTTAGAGGCTATGCAAGGAATGCTTTAGTCCAGCGATATGCAGTTTTTATTGCGCCTTGCATTCAGCAGGAAGATCTTTAGCTTGAATCTGTGGCCTAGGTATTCACCTTGGTATTTCTTTTGGCACAAAGTGAAGGAGTATTTGAGAGAAAATGCACAATGTGTTTCTTATGTTGTTATGAACAACTTGTTACTCTTTCTCATTAAGCTTCAGCCACTGAAGAAATATATAAATAAGGGCTGACTTCCTGTAAGAAGTGTCCAAAGCTGGGACGGAATAAAAGGAGACACTTGTAAATGATAGTGCTATCGTTTGAGAAAGGGTAAGTTGAGACTGACTTTCATGCGTATTCACAGACCAAGCATCATAAAGATACCAGCATGATCTTCATTGCGGGCTTAGAGCCGGTATTAGCTTTTGAGAGGTAAGAGGATTTTGAGGGCTCGTTGGTCTAGGGGTATGATTCTCGCTTTGGGTGCGAGAGGTCCCGGGTTCAAATCCCGGACGAGCCCTTTTCTTGGTACTCTTTTCAAGTTGTTTTGAAGTTTGCGTTTCAAAACCAACATCAATTTTTTCTTTGCAGTAGTGGATAATTCTTTGCTAGAGTCTCATGCTTCAGCCCTGCCCAGTCTGAGCTAATACCAAACATCTGGTCTTGCATGGCATGTACGAGCGTTCAGCTAGGGATGTCGGGCAGGTTGCATGAAAGAAATCTAAAGCCAGAGGCCCATGGAATAGCCAGTTCGGAGCAATTTCATTACAGAAAAATCAACTGTAGGTATCTGTTTCTGTAGTGTAGTGGTTATCACGTTCGCCTCACACGCGAAAGGTCCCCGGTTCGAAACCGGGCAGAAACAGTTGTTATATTGTGTTGGCTACAATGTTGATAGGTGCCGTTTTGCCATGGAATTGTCCAAGCCCTGAAGATTATTTCATGCAATCTCGTTCCAAGAAAGGGAATTCTCTCAAAACACTAAAGTAATCGGCGTGTGGATGTATCTGTTGGTTCTCAGACCTTGCTTTCAAAAGAGCCCTGCAATCGGTTCACTGCTCACCTAGAACAAGCATTAACATGAAGAATTGTTGGCACCAACAGGAATCTTATTTTAGTGGAGTGTTTCTGGCTTTGAGTGCAGAGGCCCTCGGCTCAATTCCAAGATGATCCTTCTCAGGGTGATGATACAAATGCATTGTCACCTTTACGTTTAATGTCAGAATCATTTATTTCCAGTTGGTGGTGTAAGAATGTTTGCAACAGTATGGCGCTTTTTCCTAGCCATGCATGAATGAAAGCATATCACTCGCCTTTAGGTGTTTTTCTAATACATTGATATTTGCATCTTCCTTCCTAGCCTGCATGTTTGACTATCTTACAGGCTGCATGTAATAAGTATCACATCAGGGCCCTTCTTCTACTCAATTCACAACTGTTCTATCACGACATAGATAAGAAAGCTGCATCTGCTTTTGTTGTGTAGTGGTAATCAGGTTTACCTGACGTGTGAAAGCCCCATGCTTTGAAAGTACACAGTAACAAAGAAACCGATGACTTTTATAAAAAGGTGTCATGTGTGTCTCTTACTTTGCACAAAAAGTGCCAGAGATTACTTCATTTGCAGTCACTTGAAAAGTAGGGATTCTCCAATAAATGGTAAATGGTTGAAACAAATCTGAAGAAATGCATGACATACCTGTGTGTGTGTGTGTATGCATGTATGTATATATAGGGAGAGAGAGAGCGTCAATATAAACAGACTTTATTTCAATCAAGCTGTCTTTTCTATCCTTCAGGAGCAGAATGTTCTGATCATCAGCGCTCCAGAATGTAGTGTTTTCTTGGCAAGCATCACATATTGTGATGTGTTAGCTAAAAGTTCCATATCCTAGAGACTGATATATTCCTCTGTACTTGTACCTTGGGGATTCATCAAAACCTGGCATCATAAGCAGCTTTCTACTGCCACAGACTGGACAGCGAAACAATTTAAAATATCCCAGAAAAAGAAAATAAGCATGCTTAATCAGAGCTTTCTGGACAGGAAGGACATTTGAGCAAGTGAGGAATAAGCACTGCTTTTGTTAATTTGCATAGGCAGAATAGAGACTTCTGGGAAAAGGCCGAAATTACAGTCACAGAAAATGGCTGCATCTATAGAGAACGCTAAGAAGTGTTGGCAGCTTTTCCTCTGACCCTGGCCACTTTTACAAGCAATCCTATGATAGTCAGCAGGACCCACCCTAAAAAGGAAGGGGCATCCACTTGGACCCTTTCCACCTTTTCTAAATCTCGCCTGATCGAGCACTGATTGAGCAGATAAGCACATGTCATTCTCATTTCAGAAAGGTATTGGTTAGCTTGCTGCTAGCAGCTCAGTTATGTTATGATGTTAGAGGCTATGCAAGGAATGCTTTAGTCCAGCGATATGCAGTTTTTATTGCGCCTTGCATTCAGCAGGAAGATCTTTAGCTTGAATCTGTGGCCTAGGTATTCACCTTGGTATTTCTTTTGGCACAAAGTGAAGGAGTATTTAAGAGAAAATGCACAATGTGTTTCTTATGTTGTTATGAACAACTTGTTACTCTTTCTCATTAAGCTTCAGCCACTGAAGAAATATATAAATAAGGGCTGACTTCCTGTAAGACGTGTCCAAAGCTGGGACGGAATAAAAGGAGACACTTGTAAATGATAGTGCTATCGTTTGAGAAAGGGTAAGTTGAGACTGACTTTCATGCGTATTCACAGACCAAGCATCATAAAGATACCAGCATGATCTTCATTGCGGGCTTAGAGCCGGTATTAGCTTTTGAGAGGTAAGAGGATTTTGAGGGCTCGTTGGTCTAGGGGTATGATTCTCGCTTTGGGTGCGAGAGGTCCCGGGTTCAAATCCCGGACGAGCCCTTTTCTTGGTACTCTTTTCAAGTTGTTTTGAAGTTTGCGTTTCAAAACCAACATCAATTTTTTCTTTGCAGTAGTGGATAATTCTTTGCTAGAGTCTCATGCTTCAGCCCTGCCCAGTCTGAGCTAATACCAAACATCTGGTCTTGCATGGCATGTACGAGCGTTCAGCTAGGGATGTCGGGCAGGTTGCATGAAAGAAATCTAAAGCCAGAGGCCCATGGAATAGCCAGTTCGGAGCAGTTTCATTACAGAAAAATCAACTGTAGGTATCTGTTTCTGTAGTGTAGTGGTTATCACGTTCGCCTCACACGCGAAAGGTCCCCGGGTCGAAACCGGGCAGAAACAGTTGTTATATTGTGTTGGCTACAATGTTGATAGGTGCTGTTTTGCCATGGAATTGTCCAAGCCCTGAAGATTATTTCATACAATCTCGTTCCAAGAAAGGGAATTCTCTCAAAACACTAAAGTAATCGGCGTGTGGATGTATCTGTTGGTTCTCAGACCTTGCTTTCAAAAGAGCCCTGCAATCGGTTCACTGCTCACCTAGAACAAGCATTAACATGGAGAATTGTTGGCACCAACAGGAATCTTATTTTAGTGGAGTGTTTCTGGCTTTGAGTGCAGAGGCCCTCGGCTCAATTCCAAGATGATCCTTCTCAAGGTGATGATACAAATGCATTGTCACCTTTACGTTTAATGTCAGAATCATTTATTTCCAGTTGGTGGTGTAAGAATGTTTGCAACAGTATGGCGATTTTTCCTAGCCATGCATGAATGAAAGCATATCACTCGCCTTAAGGTGTTTTTCTAATACATTGATATTTGCATCTTCCTTCTTAGCCTGCATGTTTGACTATCTTACAGGCTGCATGTAATAAGTATCACATCAGGGCCCTTCTTCTACTCAATTCACAACTGTTCTATCACGACATAGATAAGAAAGCTGCATCTGCTTTTGTTGTGTAGTGGTAATCAGGTTTACCTGACGTGTGAAAGCCCCATGCTTTGAAAGTACACAGTAACAAAGAAACCGATGACTTTTATAAAAAGGTGTCATGTGTGTCTCTTACTTTGCACAAAAAGTGCCAGAGATGGCTTCATTTGCAGTCACTTGAAAAGTAGGGATTCTCCAATAAATGGTAAATGGTTTAAACAAATCTGAAGAAATGCATGACATACCTGTGTGTGTGTGTGTACGCATGTATGTATATATAGGGAGAGAGAGAGCGTCAATATAAACAGACTTTATTTCAATCAAGCTGTCTTTTCTATCCTTCAGGAGCAGAATGTTCTGATCATCAGCGCTCCAGAATGTAGTGTTTTCTTGGCAAGCATCACATATTGTGATGTGTTAGCTAAAAGTTCCATATCCTAGAGACTGATATATTCCTCTGTACTTGTACCTTGGGGATTCATCAAAACCTGGCATCATAAGCAGCTTTCTACTGCCACAGACTGGACAGCGAAACAATTTAAAATATCCCAGAAAAAGAAAATAAGCATGCTTAATCAGAGCTTTCTGGACAGGAAGGACATTTGAGCAAGTGAGGAATAAGCACTGCTTTTGTTAATTTGCATAGGCAGAATAGAGACTTCTGGGAAAAGGCCGAAATTACAGTCACAGAAAATGGCTGCATCTATAGAGAACGCTAAGAAGTGTTGGCAGCTTTTCCTCTGACCCTGGCCACTATTACAAGCAATCCTATGATAGTCAGCAGGACCCACCCTAAAAAGGAAGGGGCATCCACTTGGACCCTTTCCACCTTTTCTAAATCTCGCCTGATCGAGCACTGATTGAGCAGATAAGCACATGTAATTCTCATTTCAGAAAGGTATTGGTTAGCTTGCTGCTAGCAGCTCAGTTATGTTATGATGTTAGAGGCTATGCAAGGAATGCTTTAGTCCAGCGATATGCAGTTTTTATTGCGCCTTGCATTCAGCAGGAAGATCTTTAGCTTGAATCTGTGGCCTAGGTATTCACCTTGGTATTTCTTTTGGCACAAAGTGAAGGAGTATTTGAGAGAAAATGCACAATGTGTTTCTTATGCTGTTATGAACAACTTGTTACTCTTTCTCATTAAGCTTCAGCCACTGCAGAAATATATAAATAAGGGCTGACTTCCTGTAAGACGTGTCCAAAGCTGGGACGGAATAAAAGGAGACACTTGTAAATGATAGTGCTATCGTTTGAGAAAGGGTAAGTTGAGACTGACTTTCATGCGTATTCACAGACCAAGCATCATAAAGATACCAGCATGATCTTCATTGCGGGCTTAGAGCCGTTATTAGCTTTTGAGAGGTAAGAGGATTTTGAGGGCTCGTTGGTCTAGGGGTATGATTCTCGCTTTGGGTGTGAGAGGTCCCGGGTTCAAATCCCGGACGAGCCCTTTTCTTGGTACTCTTTTCAAGTTGTTTTGAAGTTTGCGTTTCAAAACCAACATCAATTTTTTCTTTGCAGTAGTGGATAATTCTTTGCTAGAGTCTCATGCTTCAGCCCTGCCCAGTCTGAGCTAATACCAAACATCTGGTCTTGCATGGCATGTACGAGCGTTCAGCTAGGGATGTCGGGCAGGTTGCATGAAAGAAATCTAAAGCCAGAGGCCCATGGAATAGCCAGTTCGGAGCAGTTTCATTACAGAAAAATCAACTGTAGGTATCTGTTTCTGTAGTGTAGTGGTTATCAAGTTCGCCTCACACGCGAAAGGTCCCCGGTTCGAAACCGGGCAGAAACAGTTGTTATATTGTGTTGGCTACAATGTTGATAGGTGCTGTTTTGCCATGGAATTGTCCAAGCCCTGAAGATTATTTCATGCAATCTCGTTCCAAGAAAGGGAATTCTCTCAAAACACTAAAGTAATCGGCGTGTGGATGTATCTGTTGGTTCTCAGACCTTGCTTTCAAAAGAGCCCTGCAATCGGTTCACTGCTCACCTAGAACAAGCATTAACATGGAGAATTGTTGGCACCAACAGGAATCTTATTTTAGTGGAGTGTTTCTGGCTTTGAGTGCAGAGGCCCTCGGCTCAATTCCAAGATGATCCTTCTCAAGGTGATGATACAAATGCATTCTCACCTTTACGTTTAATGTCAGAATCATTTATTTCCAGTTGGTGGTGTAAGAATGTTTGCAACAGTATGGCGATTTTTCCTAGCCATGCATGAATGAAAGCATATCACTCGCCTTTAGGTGTTTTTCTAATACATTGATATTTGCATCTTCCTTCCTAGCCTGCATGTTTGACTATCTTACAGGCTGCATGTAATAAGTATCACATCAGGGCCCTTCTTCTACTCAATTCACAACTGTTCTATCACGACATAGATAAGAAAGCTGCATCTGCTTTTGTTGTGTAGTGGTAATCAGGTTTACCTGACGTGTGAAAGCCCCATGCTTTGAAAGTACACAGTAACAAAGAAACCGATGACTTTTATAATAAGGTGTCATGTGTGTCTCTTACTTTGCACAAAAAGTGCCAGAGATGACTTCATTTGCAGTCACTTGAAAAGTAGGGATTCTCCAATAAATGGTAAATGGTTGAAACAAATCTGAAGAAATGCATGACATACCTGTGTGTGTGTGTGTATGCATGTATGTATATATAGGGAGAGAGAGAGCGTCAATATAAACAGACTTTATTTCAATCAAGCTGTCTTTTCTATCCTTCAGGAGCAGAATGTTCTGATCATCAGCGCTCCAGAATGTAGTGTTTTCTTGGCAAGCATCACATATTGTGATGTGTTAGCTAAAAGTTCCATATCCTAGAGACTGATATATTCCTCTGTACTTGTACCTTGGGGATTCATCAAAACCTGGCATCATAAGCAGCTTTCTACTGCCACAGACTGGACAGCGAAACAATTTAAAATATCCCAGAAAAAGAAAATAAGCATGCTTAATCAGAGCTTTCTGGACAGGAAGGACATTTGAGCAAGTGAGGAATAAGCACTGCTTTTGTTAATTTGCATAGGCAGAATAGAGACTTCTGGGAAAAGGCCGAAATTACAGTCACAGAAAATGGCTGCATCTATAGAGAACGCTAAGAAGTGTTGGCAGCTTTTCCTCTGACCCTGGCCACTTTTACAAGCAATCCTATGATAGTCAGCAGGACCCACCCTAAAAAGGAAGGGGCATCCACTTGGACCCTTTCCACCTTTTCTAAATCTCGCCTGATCGAGCACTGATTGAGCAGATAAGCACATGTCATTCTCATTTCAGAAAGGTATTGGTTAGCTTGCTGCTAGCAGCTCAGTTATGTTATGATGTTAGAGGCTATGCAAGGAATGCTTTAGTCCAGCGATATGCAGTTTTTATTGCGCCTTGCATTCAGCAGGAAGATCTTTAGCTTGAATCTGTGGCCTAGGTATTCACCTTGGTATTTCTTTTGGCACAAAGTGAAGGAGTATTTGAGAGAAAATGCACAATGTGTTTCTTATGTTGTTATGAACAACTTGTTACTCTTTCTCATTAAGCTTCAGCCACTGAAGAAATATATAAATAAGGGCTGACTTCCTGTAAGACGTGTCCAAAGCTGGGACGGAATAAAAGGAGACACTTGTAAATGATAGTGCTATCGTTTGAGAAAGGGTAAGTTGAGACTGACTTTCATGCGTATTCACAGACCAAGCATCATAAAGATACCAGCATGATCTTCATTGCGGGCTTAGAGCCGGTATTAGCTTTTGAGAGGTAAGAGGATTTTGAGGGCTCGTTGGTCTAGGGGTATGATTCTCGCTTTGGGTGCGAGAGGTCCCAGGTTCAAATCCCGGACAAGCCCTTTTCTTGGTACTCTTTTCAAGTTGTTTTGAAGTTTGCGTTTCAAAACCAACATCAATTTTTTCTTTGCAGTAGTGGATAATTCTTTGCTAGAGTCTCATGCTTCAGCCCTGCCCAGTCTGAGCTAATACCAAACATCTGGTCTTGCATGGCATGTACGAGCGTTCAGCTAGGGATGTCGGGCAGGTTGCATGAAAGAAATCTAAAGCCAGAGGCCCATGGAATAGCCAGTTCGGAGCAGTTTCATTACAGAAAAATCAACTGTAGGTATCTGTTTCTGTAGTGTAGTGGTTATCACGTTCGCCTCACACGCGAAAGGTCCCCGGTTCGAAACCGGGCAGAAACAGTTGTTATATTGTGTTGGCTACAATGTTGATAGGTGCCGTTTTGCCATGGAATTGTCCAAGCCCTGAAGATTATTTCATGCAATCTCGTTCCAAGAAAGGGAATTCTCTCAAAACACTAAAGTAATCGGCGTGTGGATGTATCTGTTGGTTCTCAGACCTTGCTTTCAAAAGAGCCCTGCAATCGGTTCACTGCTCACCTAGAACAAGCATTAACATGAAGAATTGTTGGCACCAACAGGAATCTTATTTTAGTGGAGTGTTTCTGGCTTTGAGTGCAGAGGCCCTCGGCTCAATTCCAAGATGATCCTTCTCAGGGTGATGATACAAATGCATTGTCACCTTTACGTTTAATGTCAGAATCATTTATTTCCAGTTGGTGGTGTAAGAATGTTTGCAACAGTATGGCGCTTTTTCTAGCCATGCATGAATGAAAGCATATCACTCGCCTTTAGGTGTTTTTCTAATACATTGATATTTGCATCTTCCTTCCTAGCCTGCATGTTTGACTATCTTACAGGCTGCATGTAATAAGTATCACATCAGGGCCCTTCTTCTACTCAATTCACAACTGTTCTATCACGACATAGATAAGAAAGCTGCATCTGCTTTTGTTGTGTAGTGGTAATCAGGTTTACCTGACGTGTGAAAGCCCCATGCTTTGAAAGTACACAGTAACAAAGAAACCGATGACTTTTATAAAAAGGTGTCATGTGTGTCTCTTACTTTGCACAAAAAGTGCCAGAGATGACTTCATTTGCAGTCACTTGAAAAGTAGGGATTCTCCAATAAATGGTAAATGGTTGAAACAAATCTGAAGAAATGCATGACATACCTGTGTGTGTGTGTGTATGCATGTATGTATATATAGGGAGAGAGAGAGCGTCAATATAAACAGACTTTATTTCAATCAAGCTGTCTTTTCTATCCTTCAGGAGCAGAATGTTCTGATCATCAGCGCTCCAGAATGTAGTGTTTTCTTGGCAAGCATCACATATTGTGATGTGTTAGCTAAAAGTTCCATATCCTAGAGACTGATATATTCCTCTGTACTTGTACCTTGGGGATTCATCAAAACCTGGCATCATAAGCAGCTTTCTACTGCCACAGACTGGACAGCGAAACAATTTAAAATATCCCAGAAAAAGAAAATAAGCATGCTTAATCAGAGCTTTCTGGACAGGAAGGACATTTGAGCAAGTGAGGAATAAGCACTGCTTTTGTTAATTTGCATAGGCAGAATAGAGACTTCTGGGAAAAGGCCGAAATTACAGTCACAGAAAATGGCTGCATCTATAGAGAACGCTAAGAAGTGTTGGCAGCTTTTCCTCTGACCCTGGCCACTTTTACAAGCAATCCTATGATAGTCAGCAGGACCCACCCTAAAAAGGCAGGGGCATCCACTTGGACCCTTTCCACCTTTTCTAAATCTCGCCTGATCGAGCACTGATTGAGCAGATAAGCACATGTCATTCTCATTTCAGAAAGGTATTGGTTAGCTTGCTGCTAGCAGCTCAGTTATGTTATGATGTTAGAGGCTATGCAAGGAATGCTTTAGTCCAGCGATATGCAGTTTTTATTGCGCCTTGCATTCAGCAGGAAGATCTTTAGCTTGAATCTGTGGCCTAGGTATTCACCTTGGTATTTCTTTTGGCACAAAGTGAAGGAGTATTTAAGAGAAAATGCACAATGTGTTTCTTATGTTGTTATGAACAACTTGTTACTCTTTCTCATTAAGCTTCAGCCACTGAAGAAATATATAAATAAGGGCTGACTTCCTGTAAGACGTGTCCAAAGCTGGGACGGAATAAAAGGAGACACTTGTAAATGATAGTGCTATCGTTTGAGAAAGGGTAAGTTGAGACTGACTTTCATGCGTATTCACAGACCAAGCATCATAAAGATACCAGCATGATCTTCATTGCGGGCTTAGAGCCGGTATTAGCTTTTGAGAGGTAAGAGGATTTTGAGGGCTCGTTGGTCTAGGGGTATGATTCTCGCTTTGGGTGCGAGAGGTCCCGGGTTCAAATCCCGGACGAGCCCTTTTCTTGGTACTCTTTTCAAGTTGTTTTGAAGTTTGCGTTTCAAAACCAACATCAATTTTTTCTTTGCAGTAGTGGATAATTCTTTGCTAGAGTCTCATGCTTCAGCCCTGCCCAGTCTGAGCTAATACCAAACATCTGGTCTTGCATGGCATGTACGAGCGTTCAGCTAGGGATGTCGGGCAGGTTGCATGAAAGAAATCTAAAGCCAGAGGCCCATGGAATAGCCAGTTCGGAGCAGTTTCATTACAGAAAAATCAACTGTAGGTATCTGTTTCTGTAGTGTAGTGGTTATCACGTTCGCCTCACACGCGAAAGGTCCCCGGGTCGAAACCGGGCAGAAACAGTTGTTATATTGTGTTGGCTACAATGTTGATAGGTGCCGTTTTGCCATGGAATTGTCCAAGCCCTGAAGATTATTTCATGCAATCTCGTTCCAAGAAAGGGAATTCTCTCAAAACACTAAAGTAATCGGCGTGTGGATGTATCTGTTGGTTCTCAGACCTTGCTTTCAAAAGAGCCCTGCAATCGGTTCACTGCTCACCTAGAACAAGCATTAACATGGAGAATTGTTGGCACCAACAGGAATCTTATTTTAGTGGAGTGTTTCTGGCTTTGAGTGCAGAGGCCCTCGGCTCAATTCCAAGATGATCCTTCTCAAGGTGATGATACAAATGCATTGTCACCTCTACGTTTAATGTCAGAATCATTTATTTCCAGTTGGTGGTGTAAGAATGTTTGCAACAGTATGGCGATTTTTCCTAGCCATGCATGAATGAAAGCATATCACTCGCCTTAAGGTGTTTTTCTAATACATTGATATTTGCATCTTCCTTCTTAGCCTGCATGTTTGACTATCTTACAGGCTGCATGTAATAAGTATCACATCAGGGCCCTTCTTCTACTCAATTCACAACTGTTCTATCACGACATAGATAAGAAAGCTGCATCTGCTTTTGTTGTGTAGTGGTAATCAGGTTTACCTGACGTGTGAAAGCCCCATGCTTTGAAAGTACACAGTAACAAAGAAACCGATGACTTTTATAAAAAGGTGTCATGTGTGTCTCTTACTTTGCACAAAAAGTGCCAGAGATGGCTTCATTTGCAGTCACTTGAAAAGTAGGGATTCTCCAATAAATGGTAAATGGTTTAAACAAATCTGAAGAAATGCATGACATACCTGTGTGTGTGTGTGTACGCATGTATGTATATATAGGGAGAGAGAGAGCGTCAATATAAACAGACTTTATTTCAATCAAGCTGTCTTTTCTATCCTTCAGGAGCAGAATGTTCTGATCATCAGCGCTCCAGAATGTAGTGTTTTCTTGGCAAGCATCACATATTGTGATGTGTTAGCTAAAAGTTCCATATCCTAGAGACTGATATATTCCTCTGTACTTGTACCTTGGGGATTCATCAAAACCTGGCATCATAAGCAGCTTTCTACTGCCACAGACTGGACAGCGAAACAATTTAAAATATCCCAGAAAAAGAAAATAAGCATGCTTAATCAGAGCTTTCTGGACAGGAAGGACATTTGAGCAAGTGAGGAATAAGCACTGCTTTTGTTAATTTGCATAGGCAGAATAGAGACTTCTGGGAAAAGGCCGAAATTACAGTCACAGAAAATGGCTGCATCTATAGAGAACGCTAAGAAGTGTTGGCAGCTTTTCCTCTGACCCTGGCCACTTTTACAAGCAATCCTATGATAGTCAGCAGGACCCACCCTAAAAAGGAAGGGGCATCCACTTGGACCCTTTCCACCTTTTCTAAATCTCGCCTGATCGAGCACTGATTGAGCAGATAAGCACATGTAATTCTCATTTCAGAAAGGTATTGGTTAGCTTGCTGCTAGCAGCTCAGTTATGTTATGATGTTAGAGGCTATGCAAGGAATGCTTTAGTCCAGCGATATGCAGTTTTTATTGCGCCTTGCATTCAGCAGGAAGATCTTTAGCTTGAATCTGTGGCCTAGGTATTCACCTTGGTATTTCTTTTGGCACAAAGTGAAGGAGTATTTGAGAGAAAATGCACAATGTGTTTCTTATGCTGTTATGAACAACTTGTTACTCTTTCTCATTAAGCTTCAGCCACTGCAGAAATATATAAATAAGGGCTGACTTCCTGTAAGACGTGTCCAAAGCTGGGACGGAATAAAAGGAGACACTTGTAAATGATAGTGCTATCGTTTGAGAAAGGGTAAGTTGAGACTGACTTTCATGCGTATTCACAGACCAAGCATCATAAAGATACCAGCATGATCTTCATTGCGGGCTTAGAGCCGTTATTAGCTTTTGAGAGGTAAGAGGATTTTGAGGGCTCGTTGGTCTAGGGGTATGATTCTCGCTTTGGGTGTGAGAGGTCCCGGGTTCAAATCCCGGACGAGCCCTTTTCTTGGTACTCTTTTCAAGTTGTTTTGAAGTTTGCGTTTCAAAACCAACATCAATTTTTTCTTTGCATTAGTGGATAATTCTTTGCTAGAGTCTCATGCTTCAGCCCTGCCCAGTCTGAGCTAATACCAAACATCTGGTCTTGCATGGCATGTACGAGCGTTCAGCTAGGGATGTCGGGCAGGTTGCATGAAAGAAATCTAAAGCCAGAGGCCCATGGAATAGCCAGTTCGGAGCAGTTTCATTACAGAAAAATCAACTGTAGGTATCTATTTCTGTAGTGTAGTGGTTATCACGTTCGCCTCACACGCGAAAGGTCCCCGGTTCGAAACCGGGCAGAAACAGTTGTTATATTGTGTTGGCTACAATGTTGATAGGTGCCGTTTTGCCATGGAATTGTCCAAGCCCTGAAGATTATTTCATGCAATCTCGTTCCAAGAAAGGGAATTCTCTCAAAACACTAAAGTAATCGGCGTGTGGATGTATCTGTTGGTTCTCAGACCTTGCTTTCAAAAGAGCCCTGCAATCGGTTCACTGCTCACCTAGAACAAGCATTAACATGGAGAATTGTTGGCACCAACAGGAATCTTATTTTAGTGGAGTGTTTCTGGCTTTGAGTGCAGAGGCCCTCGGCTCAATTCCAAGATGATCCTTCTCAAGGTGATGATACAAATGCATTGTCACCTTTACGTTTAATGTCAGAATCATTTATTTCCAGTTGGTGGTGTAAGAATGTTTGCAACAGTATGGCGATTTTTCCTAGCCATGCATGAATGAAAGCATATCACTCGCCTTTAGGTGTTTTTCTAATACATTGATATTTGCATCTTCCTTCCTAGCCTGCATGTTTGACTATCTTACAGGCTGCATGTAATAAGTATCACATCAGGGCCCTTCTTCTACTCAATTCACAACTGTTCTATCACGACATAGATAAGAAAGCTGCATCTGCTTTTGTTGTGTAGTGGTAATCAGGTTTACCTGACGTGGGAAAGCCCCATGCTTTGAAAGTACACAGTAACAAAGAAACCAATGACTTTTATAAAAAGGTGTCATGTGCGTCTCTTACTTTGCACAAAAAGTGCCAGAGATGACTTCATTTGCAGTCACTTGAAAAGTAGGGATTCTCCAATAAATGGTAAATGGTTGAAACAAATCTGAAGAAATGCATGACATACCTGTGTGTGTGTGTGTACGCATGTATGTATATATAGGGAGAGAGAGAGCGTCAATATAAACAGACTTTATTTCAATCAAGCTGTCTTTTCTATCCTTCAGGAGCAGAATGTTCTGATCATCAGCGCTCCAGAATGTAGTGTTTTCTTGGCAAGCATCACATATTGTGATGTGTTAGCTAAAAGTTCCATATCCTAGAGACTGATATATTCCTCTGTACTTGTACCTTGGGGATTCATCAAAACCTGGCATCATAAGCAGCTTTCTACTGCCACAGACTGGACAGCGAAACAATTTAAAATATCCCAGAAAAAGAAAATAAGCATGCTTAATCAGAGCTTTCTGGACAGGAAGGACCTTTGAGCAAGTGAGGAATAAGCACTGCTTTTGTTAATTTGCATAGGCAGAATAGAGACTTCTGGGAAAAGGCCGAAATTACAGTCACAGAAAATGGCTGCATCTATAGAGAACGCTAAGAAGTGTTGGCAGCTTTTCCTCTGACCCTGACCACTTTTACAAGCAATCCTATGATAGTCAGCAGGACCCACCCTAAAAAGGAAGGGGCATCCACTTGGACCCTTTCCACCTTTTCTAAATCTCGCCTGATTGAGCACTGATTGAGCAGATAAGCACATGTCATTCTCATTTCAGAAAGGTATTGGTTAGCTTGCTGCTAGCAGCTCAGTTATGTTATGATGTTAGAGGCTATGCAAGGAATGCTTTAGTCCAGCGATATGCAGTTTTTATTGCGCCTTGCATTCAGCAGGAAGATCTTTAGCTTGAATCTGTGGCCTAGGTATTCACCTTGGTATTTCTTTTGGCACAAAGTGAAGGAGTATTTGAGAGAAAATGCACAATGTGTTTCTTATGCTGTTATGAACAACTTGTTACTCTTTCTCATTAAGCTTCAGCCACTGCAGAAATATATAAATAAGGGCTGACTTCCTGTAAGACGTGTCCAAAGCTGGGACGGAATAAAAGGAGACACTTGTAAATGATAGTGCTATCGTTTGAGAAAGGGTAAGTTGAGACTGACTTTCATGCGTATTCACAGACCAAGCATCATAAAGATACCAGCATGATCTTCATTGCGGGCTTAGAGCCGTTATTAGCTTTTGAGAGGTAAGAGGATTTTGAGGGCTCGTTGTTCTAGGGGTATGATTCTCGCTTTGGGTGTGAGAGGTCCCGGGTTCAAATCCCGGACGAGCCCTTTTCTTGGTACTCTTTTCAAGTTGTTTTGAAGTTTGCGTTTCAAAACCAACATCAATTTTTTCTTTGCAGTACTGGATAATTCTTTGCTAGAGTCTCATGCTTCAGCCCTGCCCAGTCTGAGCTAATACCAAACATCTGGTCTTGCATGGCATGTACGAGCGTTCAGCTAGGGATGTCGGGCAGGTTGCATGAAAGAAATCTAAAGCCAGAGGCCCATGGAATAGCCAGTTCGGAGCAGTTTCATTACAGAAAAATCAACTGTAGGTATCTGTTTCTGTAGTGTAGTGGTTATCACGTTCGCCTCACACGCGAAAGGTCCCCGGTTCGAAACCGGGCAGAAACAGTTGTTATATTGTGTTGGCTACAATGTTGATAGGTGCCGTTTTGCCATGGAATTGTCCAAGCCCTGAAGATTATTTCATGCAATCTCGTTCCAAGAAAGGGAATTCTCTCAAAACACTAAAGTAATCGGCGTGTGGATGTATCTGTTGGTTCTCAGACCTTGCTTTCAAAAGAGCCCTGCAATCGGTTCACTGCTCACCTAGAACAAGCATTAACATGGAGAATTGTTGGCACCAACAGGAATCTTATTTTAGTGGAGTGTTTCTGGCTTTGAGTGCAGAGGCCCTCGGCTCAATTCCAAGATGATCCTTCTCAAGGTGATGATACAAATGCATTGTCACCTTTACGTTTAATGTCAGAATCATTTATTTCCAGTTGGTGGTGTAAGAATGTTTGCAACAGTATGGCGATTTTTCCTAGCCATGCATGAATGAAAGCATATCACTCGCCTTTAGGTGTTTTTCTAATACATTGATATTTGCATCTTCCTTCCTAGCCTGCATGTTTGACTATCTTACAGGCTGCATGTAATAAGTATCACATCAGGGCCCTTCTTCTACTCAATTCACAACTGTTCTATCACGACATAGATAAGAAAGCTGCATCTGCTTTTGTTGTGTAGTGGTAATCAGGTTTACCTGACGTGGGAAAGCCCCATGCTTTGAAAGTACACAGTAACAAAGAAACCAATGACTTTTATAAAAAGGTGTCATGTGCGTCTCTTACTTTGCACAAAAAGTGCCAGAGATGACTTCATTTGCAGTCACTTGAAAAGTAGGGATTCTCCAATAAATGGTAAATGGTTGAAACAAATCTGAAGAAATGCATGACATACCTGTGTGTGTGTGTGTACGCATGTATGTATATATAGGGAGAGAGAGAGCGTCAATATAAACAGACTTTATTTCAATCAAGCTGTCTTTTCTATCCTTCAGGAGCAGAATGTTCTGATCATCAGCGCTCCAGAATGTAGTGTTTTCTTGGCAAGCATCACATATTGTGATGTGTTAGCTAAAAGTTCCATATCCTAGAGACTGATATATTCCTCTGTACTTGTACCTTGGGGATTCATCAAAACCTGGCATCATAAGCAGCTTTCTACTGCCACAGACTGGACAGCGAAACAATTTAAAATATCCCAGAAAAAGAAAATAAGCATGCTTAATCAGAGCTTTCTGGACAGGAAGGACCTTTGAGCAAGTGAGGAATAAGCACTGCTTTTGTTAATTTGCATAGGCAGAATAGAGACTTCTGGGAAAAGGCCGAAATTACAGTCACAGAAAATGGCTGCATCTATAGAGAACTCTAAGAAGTGTTGGCAGCTTTTCCTCTGACCCTGACCACTTTTACAAGCAATCCTATGATAGTCAGCAGGACCCACCCTAAAAAGGAAGGGGCATCCACTTGGACCCTTTCCACCTTTTCTAAATCTCGCCTGATTGAGCACTGATTGAGCAGATAAGCACATGTCATTCTCATTTCAGAAAGGTATTGGTTAGCTTGCTGCTAGCAGCTCAGTTATGTTATGATGTTAGAGGCTATGCAAGGAATGCTTTAGTCCAGCGATATGCAGTTTTTATTGCGCCTTGCCTTCACCAGGAAGATCTTTAGCTTGAATCTGTGGCCTAGGTATTCACCTTGGTATTTCTTTTGGCACAAAGTGAAGGAGTATTTGAGAGAAAATGCACAATGTGTTTCTTATGTTGTTATGAACAACTTGTTACTCTTTCTCATTAAGCTTCAGCCACTGCAGAAATATATAAATAAGGGCTGACTTCCTGTAAGACGTGTCCAAAGCTGGGACGGAATAAAAGGAGACACTTGTAAATGATAGTGCTATCGTTTGAGAAAGGGTAAGTTGAGACTGACTTTCATGCGTATTCACAGACCAAGCATCATAAAGATACCAGCATGATCTTCATTGCGGGCTTAGAGCCGGTATTAGCTTTTGAGAGGTAAGAGGATTTTGAGGGCTCGTTGGTCTAGGGGTATGATTCTCGCTTTGGGTGCGAGAGGTCCCGGGTTCAAATCCCGGACGAGCCCTTTTCTTGGTACTCTTTTCAAGTTGTTTTGAAGTTTGCGTTTCAAAACCAACATCAATTTTTTCTTTGCAGTAGTGGATAATTCTTTGCTAGAGTCTCATGCTTCAGCCCTGCCCAGTCTGAGCTAATACCAAACATCTGGTCTTGCATGGCATGTACGAGCGTTCAGCTAGGGATGTCGGGCAGGTTGCATGAAAGAAATCTAAAGCCAGAGGCCCATGGAATAGCC
The DNA here is from genome assembly GCF_964204655.1 of Triturus cristatus. Taxonomy (NCBI): domain Eukaryota; kingdom Metazoa; phylum Chordata; class Amphibia; order Caudata; family Salamandridae; genus Triturus; species Triturus cristatus. Next base: position 737,255,485 of record NC_140591.1, on the reverse strand, counting down.
AGTTCGGAGCAGTTTCATTACAGAAAAATCAACTGTAGGTATCTGTTTCTGTAGTGTAGTGGTTATCACGTTCGCCTCACACGCGAAAGGTCCCCGGTTCGAAACCGGGCAGAAACAGTTGTTATATTGTGTTGGCTACAATGTTGATAGGTGACGTTTTGCCATGGAATTCTCCAAGCCCTGAAGATTATTTCATGCAATCTCGTTCCAAGAAAGGGAATTCTCTCAAAACACTAAAGTAATCGGCGTGTGGATGTATCTGTTGGTTCTCAGACCTTGCTTTCAAAAGAGCCCTGCAATCGGTTCACTGCTCACCTAGAACAAGCATTAACATGGAGAATTGTTGGCACCAACAGGAATCTTATTTTAGTGGAGTGTTTCTGGCTTTGAGTGCAGAGGCCCTCGGCTCAATTCCAAGATGATCCTTCTCAGGGTGATGATACAAATGCATTGTCACCTTTACGTTTAATGTCAGAATCATTTATTTCCAGTTGGTGGTGTAAGAATGTTTGCAACAGTATGGCGATTTTTCCTAGCCATGCATGAATGAAAGCATATCACTCGCCTTTAGGTGTTTTTCTAATACATTGATATTTGCATCTTCCTTCCTAGCCTGCATGTTTGACTATCTTACAGGCTGCATGTAATAAGTATCACATCAGGGCCCTTCTTCTACTCAATTCACAACTGTTCTATCACGACATAGATAAGAAAGCTGCATCTGCTTTTGTTGTGTAGTGGTAATCAGGTTTACCTGACGTGTGAAAGCCCCATGCTTTGAAAGTACACAGTAACAAAGAAACCGATGACTTTTATAAAAAGGTGTCATGTGTGTCTCTTACTTTGCACAAAAAGTGCCAGAGATGACTTCATTTGCAGTCACTTGAAAAGTAGGGATTCTCCAATAAATGGTAAATGGTTGAAACAAATCTGAAGAAATGCATGACATACCTGTGTGTGTGTGTGTATGCATGTATGTATATATAGGGAGAGAGAGAGCGTCAATATAAACAGACTTTATTTCAATCAAGCTGTCTTTTCTATCCTTCAGGAGCAGAATGTTCTGATCATCAGCGCTCCAGAATGTAGTGTTTTCTTGGCAAGCATCACATATTGTGATGTGTTAGCTAAAAGTTCCATATCCTAGAGACTGATATATTCCTCTGTACTTGTACCTTGGGGATTCATCAAAACCTGGCATCATAAGCAGCTTTCTACTGCCACAGACTGGACAGCGAAACAATTTAAAATATCCCAGAAAAAGAAAATAAGCATGCTTAATCAGAGCTTTCTGGACAGGAAGGACATTTGAGCAAGTGAGGAATAAGCACTGCTTTTGTTAATTTGCATAGGCAGAATAGAGACTTCTGGGAAAAGGCCGAAATTACAGTCACAGAAAATGGCTGCATCTATAGAGAACGCTAAGAAGTGTTGGCAGCTTTTCCTCTGACCCTGGCCACTTTTACAAGCAATCCTATGATAGTCAGCAGGACCCACCCTAAAAAGGAAGGGGCATCCACTTGGACCCTTTCCACCTTTTCTAAATCTCGCCTGATCGAGCCTGATTGAGCACTGATTGAGCAGATAAGCACATGTCATTCTCATTTCAGAAAGGTATTGGTTAGCTTGCTGCTAGCAGCTCAGTTATGTTATGATGTTAGAGGCTATGCAAGGAATGCTTTAGTCCAGCGATATGCAGTTTTTATTGCGCCTTGCATTCAGCAGGAAGATCTTTAGCTTGAATCTGTGGCCTAGGTATTCACCTTGGTATTTCTTTTGGCACAAAGTGAAGGAGTATTTAAGAGAAAATGCACAATGTGTTTCTTATGTTGTTATGAACAACTTGTTACTCTTTCTCATTAAGCTTCAGCCACTGAAGAAATATATAAATAAGGGCTGACTTCCTTTAAGACGTGTCCAAAGCTGGGACGGAATAAAAGGAGACACTTGTAAATGATAGTGCTATCGTTTGAGAAAGGGTAAGTTGAGACTGACTTTCATGCGTATTCACAGACCAAGCATCATAAAGATACCAGCATGATCTTCATTGCGGGCTTAGAGCCGGTATTAGCTTTTGAGAGGTAAGAGGATTTTGAGGGCTCGTTGGTCTAGGGGTATGATTCTCGCTTTGGGTGCGAGAGGTCCCGGGTTCAAATCCCGGACGAGCCCTTTTCTTGGTACTCTTTTCAAGTTGTTTTGAAGTTTGCGTTTCAAAACCAACATCAATTTTTTCTTTGCAGTAGTGGATAATTCTTTGCTAGAGTCTCATGCTTCAGCCCTGCCCAGTCTGAGCTAATACCAAACATCTGGTCTTGCATGGCATGTACGAGCGTTCAGCTAGGGATGTCGGGCAGGTTGCATGAAAGAAATCTAAAGCCAGAGGCCCATGGAATAGCCAGTTCGGAGCAGTTTCATTACAGAAAAATCAACTGTAGGTATCTGTTTCTGTAGTGTAGTGGTTATCACGTTCGCCTCACACGCGAAAGGTCCCCGGTTCGAAACCGGGCAGAAACAGTTGTTATATTGTGTTGGCTACAATGTTGATAGGTGCCGTTTTGCCATGGAATTGTCCAAGCCCTGAAGATTATTTCATGCAATCTCGTTCCAAGAAAGGGAATTCTCTCAAAACACTAAAGTAATCGGCGTGTGGATGTATCTGTTGGTTCTCAGACCTTGCTTTCAAAAGAGCCCTGCAATCGGTTCACTGCTCACCTAGAACAAGCATTAACATGGAGAATTGTTGGCACCAACAGGAATCTTATTTTAGTGGAGTGTTTCTGGCTTTGAGTGCAGAGGCCCTCGGCTCAATTCCAAGATGATCCTTCTCAGGGTGATGATACAAATGCATTGTCACCTTTACGTTTAATGTCAGAATCATTTATTTCCAGTTGGTGGTGTAAGAATGTTTGCAACAGTATGGCGATTTTTCCTAGCCATGCATGAATGAAAGCATATCACTGGCCTTTAGGTGTTTTTCTAATACATTGATATTTGCATCTTCCTTCCTAGCCTGCATGTTTGACTATCTTACAGGCTGCATGTAATAAGTATCACATCAGGGCCCTTCTTCTACTCAATTCACAACTGTTCTATCACGACATAGATAAGAAAGCTGCATCTGCTTTTGTTGTGTAGTGGTAATCAGGTTTACCTGACGTGTGAAAGCCCCATGCTTTGAAAGTACACAGTAACAAAGAAACCGATGACTTTTATAAAAAGGTGTCATGTGTGTCTCTTACTTTGCACAAAAAGTGCCAGAGATGACTTCATTTGCAGTCACTTGAAAAGTAGGGATTCTCCAATAAATGGTAAATGGTTGAAACAAATCTGAAGAAATGCATGACATACCTGTGTGTGTGTGTGTATGCATGTATGTATATATAGGGAGAGAGAGAGCGTCAATATAAACAGACTTTATTTCAATCAAGCTGTCTTTTCTATCCTTCAGGAGCAGAATGTTCTGATCATCAGCGCTCCAGAATGTAGTGTTTTCTTGGCAAGCATCACATATTGTGATGTGTTAGCTAAAAGTTCCATATCCTAGAGACTGATATATTCCTCTGTACTTGTACCTTGGGGATTCATCAAAACCTGGCATCATAAGCAGCTTTCTACTGCCACAGACTGGACAGCGAAACAATTTAAAATATCCCAGAAAAAGAAAATAAGCATGCTTAATCAGAGCTTTCTGGACAGGAAGGACATTTGAGCAAGTGAGGAATAAGCACTGCTTTTGTTAATTTGCATAGGCAGAATAGAGACTTCTGGGAAAAGGCCGAAATTACAGTCACAGAAAATGGCTGCATCTATAGAGAACGCTAAGAAGTGTTGGCAGCTTTTCCTCTGACCCTGGCCACTTTTACAAGCAATCCTATGATAGTCAGCAGGACCCACCCTAAAAAGGAAGGGGCATCCACTTGGACCCTTTCCACCTTTTCTAAATCTCGCCTGATCGAGCCTGATTGAGCACTGATTGAGCAGATAAGCACATGTCATTCTCATTTCAGAAAGGTATTGGTTAGCTTGCTGCTAGCAGCTCAGTTATGTTATGATGTTAGAGGCTATGCAAGGAATGCTTTAGTCCAGCGATATGCAGTTTTTAATGCGCCTTGCATTCAGCAGGAAGATCTTTAGCTTGAATCTGTGGCCTAGGTATTCACCTTGGTATTTCTTTTGGCACAAAGTGAAGGAGTATTTAAAAGAAAATGCACAATGTGTTTCTTATGTTGTTATGAACAACTTGTTACTCTTTCTCATTAAGCTTCAGCCACTGAAGAAATATATAAATAAGGGCTGACTTCCTTTAAGACGTGTCCAAAGCTGGGACGGAATAAAAGGAGACACTTGTAAATGATAGTGCTATCGTTTGAGAAAGGGTAAGTTGAGACTGACTTTCATGCGTATTCACAGACCAAGCATCATAAAGATACCAGCATGATCTTCATTGCGGGCTTAGAGCCGGTATTAGCTTTTGAGAGGTAAGAGGATTTTGAGGGCTCGTTGGTCTAGGGGTATGATTCTCGCTTTGGGTGCGAGAGGTCCCGGGTTCAAATCCCGGACGAGCCCTTTTCTTGGTACTCTTTTCAAGTTGTTTTGAAGTTTGCGTTTCAAAACCAACATCAATTTTTTCTTTGCAGTAGTGGATAATTCTTTGCTAGAGTCTCATGCTTCAGCCCTGCCCAGTCTGAGCTAATACCAAACATCTGGTCTTGCATGGCATGTACGAGCGTTCAGCTAGGGATGTCGGGCAGGTTGCATGAAAGAAATCTAAAGCCAGAGGCCCATGGAATAGCCAGTTCGGAGCAGTTTCATTACAGAAAAATCAACTGTAGGTATCTGTTTCTGTAGTGTAGTGGTTATCACGTTCGCCTCACACGCGAAAGGTCCCCGGTTCGAAACCGGGCAGAAACAGTTGTTATATTGTGTTGGCTACAATGTTGATAGGTGCCGTTTTGCCATGGAATTGTCCAAGCCCTGAAGATTATTTCATGCAATCTCGTTCCAAGAAAGGGAATTCTCTCAAAACACTAAAGTAATCGGCGTGTGGATGTATCTGTTGGTTCTCAGACCTTGCTTTCAAAAGAGCCCTGCAATCGGTTCACTGCTCACCTAGAACAAGCATTAACATGGAGAATTGTTGGCACCAACAGGAATCTTATTTTAGTGGAGTGTTTCTGGCTTTGAGTGCAGAGGCCCTCGGCTCAATTCCAAGATGATCCTTCTCAGGGTGATGATACAAATGCATTGTCACCTTTACGTTTAATGTCAGAATCATTTATTTCCAGTTGGTGGTGTAAGAATGTTTGCAACAGTATGGCGATTTTTCCTAGCCATGCATGAATGAAAGCATATCACTGGCCTTTAGGTGTTTTTCTAATACATTGATATTTGCATCTTCCTTCCTAGCCTGCATGTTTGACTATCTTACAGGCTGCATGTAATAAGTATCACATCAGGGCCCTTCTTCTACTCAATTCACAACTGTTCTATCACGACATAGATAAGAAAGCTGCATCTGCTTTTGTTGTGTAGTGGTAATCAGGTTTACCTGACGTGTGAAAGCCCCATGCTTTGAAAGTACACAGTAACAAAGAAACCGATGACTTTTATAAAAAGGTGTCATGTGTGTCTCTTACTTTGCACAAAAAGTGCCAGAGATGACTTCATTTGCAGTCACTTGAAAAGTAGGGATTCTCCAATAAATGGTAAATGGTTGAAACAAATCTGAAGAAATGCATGACATACCTGTGTGTGTGTGTGTATGCATGTATGTATATATAGGGAGAGAGAGAGCGTCAATATAAACAGACTTTATTTCAATCAAGCTGTCTTTTCTATCCTTCAGGAGCAGAATGTTCTGATCATCAGCGCTCCAGAATGTAGTGTTTTCTTGGCAAGCATCACATATTGTGATGTGTTAGCTAAAAGTTCCATATCCTAGAGACTGATATATTCCTCTGTACTTGTACCTTGGGGATTCATCAAAACCTGGCATCATAAGCAGCTTTCTACTGCCACAGACTGGACAGCGAAACAATTTAAAATATCCCAGAAAAAGAAAATAAGCATGCTTAATCAGAGCTTTCTGGACAGGAAGGACATTTGAGCAAGTGAGGAATAAGCACTGCTTTTGTTAATTTGCATAGGCAGAATAGAGACTTCTGGGAAAAGGCCGAAATTACAGTCACAGAAAATGGCTGCATCTATAGAGAACGCTAAGAAGTGTTGGCAGCTTTTCCTCTGACCCTGGCCACTTTTACAAGCAATCCTATGATAGTCAGCAGGACCCACCCTAAAAAGGAAGGGGCATCCACTTGGACCCTTTCCACCTTTTCTAAATCTCGCCTGATCGAGCCTGATTGAGCACTGATTGAGCAGATAAGCACATGTCATTCTCATTTCAGAAAGGTATTGGTTAGCTTGCTGCTAGCAGCTCAGTTATGTTATGATGTTAGAGGCTATGCAAGGAATGCTTTAGTCCAGCGATATGCAGTTTTTATTGCGCCTTGCATTCAGCAGGAAGATCTTTAGCTTGAATCTGTGGCCTAGGTATTCACCTTGGTATTTCTTTTGGCACAAAGTGAAGGAGTATTTAAGAGAAAATGCACAATGTGTTTCTTATGTTGTTATGAACAACTTGTTACTCTTTCTCATTAAGCTTCAGCCACTGAAGAAATATATAAATAAGGGCTGACTTCCTGTAAGACGTGTCCAAAGCTGGGACGGAATAAAAGGAGACACTTGTAAATGATAGTGCTATCGTTTGAGAAAGGGTAAGTTGAGACTGACTTTCATGCGTATTCACAGACCAAGCATCATAAAGATACCAGCATGATCTTCATTGCGGGCTTAGAGCCGGTATTAGCTTTTGAGAGGTAAGAGGATTTTGAGGGCTCGTTGGTCTAGGGGTATGATTCTCGCTTTGGGTGCGAGAGGTCCCGGGTTCAAATCCCGGACGAGCCCTTTTCTTGGTACTCTTTTCAAGTTGTTTTGAAGTTTGCGTTTCAAAACCAACATCAATTTTTTCTTTGCAGTAGTGGATAATTCTTTGCTAGAGTCTCATGCTTCAGCCCTGCCCAGTCTGAGCTAATACCAAACATCTGGTCTTGCATGGCATGTACGAGCGTTCAGCTAGGGATGTCGGGCAGGTTGCATGAAAGAAATCTAAAGCCAGAGGCCCATGGAATAGCCAGTTCGGAGCAGTTTCATTACAGAAAAATCAACTGTAGGTATCTGTTTCTGTAGTGTAGTGGTTATCACGTTCGCCTCACACGCGAAAGGTCCCCGGTTCGAAACCGGGCAGAAACAGTTGTTATATTGTGTTGGCTACAATGTTGATAGGTGCCGTTTTGCCATGGAATTGTCCAAGCCCTGAAGATTATTTCATGCAATCTCGTTCCAAGAAAGGGAATTCTCTCAAAACACTAAAGTAATCGGCGTGTGGATGTATCTGTTGGTTCTCAGACCTTGCTTTCAAAAGAGCCCTGCAATCGGTTCACTGCTCACCTAGAACAAGCATTAACATGGAGAATTGTTGGCACCAACAGGAATCTTATTTTAGTGGAGTGTTTCTGGCTTTGAGTGCAGAGGCCCTCGGCTCAATTCCAAGATGATCCTTCTCAGGGTGATGATACAAATGCATTGTCACCTTTACGTTTAATGTCAGAATCATTTATTTCCAGTTGGTGGTGTAAGAATGTTTGCAACAGTATGGCGATTTTTCCTAGCCATGCATGAATGAAAGCATATCACTCGCCTTTAGGTGTTTTTCTAATACATTGATATTTGCATCTTCCTTCCTAGCCTGCATGTTTGACTATCTTACAGGCTGCATGTAATAAGTATCACATCAGGGCCCTTCTTCTACTCAATTCACAACTGTTCTATCACGACATAGATAAGAAAGCTGCATCTGCTTTTGTTGTGTAGTGGTAATCAGGTTTACCTGACGTGTGAAAGCCCCATGCTTTGAAAGTACACAGTAACAAAGAAACCGATGACTTTTATAAAAAGGTGTCATGTGTGTCTCTTACTTTGCACAAAAAGTGCCAGAGATGACTTCATTTGCAGTCACTTGAAAAGTAGGGATTCTCCAATAAATGGTAAATGGTTGAAACAAATCTGAAGAAATGCATGACATACCTGTGTGTGTGTGTGTATGCATGTATGTATATATAGGGAGAGAGAGAGCGTCAATATAAACAGACTTTATTTCAATCAAGCTGTCTTTTCTATCCTTCAGGAGCAGAATGTTCTGATCATCAGCGCTCCAGAATGTAGTGTTTTCTTGGCAAGCATCACATATTGTGATGTGTTAGCTAAAAGTTCCATATCCTAGAGACTGATATATTCCTCTGTACTTGTACCTTGGGGATTCATCAAAACCTGGCATCATAAGCAGCTTTCTACTGCCACAGACTGGACAGCGAAACAATTTAAAATATCCCAGAAAAAGAAAATAAGCATGCTTAATCAGAGCTTTCTGGACAGGAAGGACATTTGAGCAAGTGAGGAATAAGCACTGCTTTTGTTAATTTGCATAGGCAGAATAGAGACTTCTGGGAAAAGGCCGAAATTACAGTCACAGAAAATGGCTGCATCTATAGAGAACGCTAAGAAGTGTTGGCAGCTTTTCCTCTGACCCTGGCCACTTTTACAAGCAATCCTATGATAGTCAGCAGGACCCACCCTAAAAAGGAAGGGGCATCCACTTGGACCCTTTCCACCTTTTCTAAATCTCGCCTGATCGAGCCTGATTGAGCACTGATTGAGCAGATAAGCACATGTCATTCTCATTTCAGAAAGGTATTGGTTAGCTTGCTGCTAGCAGCTCAGTTATGTTATGATGTTAGAGGCTATGCAAGGAATGCTTTAGTCCAGCGATATGCAGTTTTTATTGCGCCTTGCATTCAGCAGGAAGATCTTTAGCTTGAATCTGTGGCCTAGGTATTCACCTTGGTATTTCTTTTGGCACAAAGTGAAGGAGTATTTAAGAGAAAATGCACAATGTGTTTCTTATGTTGTTATGAACAACTTGTTACTCTTTCTCATTAAGCTTCAGCCACTGAAGAAATATATAAATAAGGGCTGACTTCCTGTAAGACGTGTCCAAAGCTGGGACGGAATAAAAGGAGACACTTGTAAATGATAGTGCTATCGTTTGAGAAAGGGTAAGTTGAGACTGACTTTCATGCGTATTCACAGACCAAGCATCATAAAGATACCAGCATGATCTTCATTGCGGGCTTAGAGCCGGTATTAGCTTTTGAGAGGTAAGAGGATTTTGAGGGCTCGTTGGTCTAGGGGTATGATTCTCGCTTTGGGTGCGAGAGGTCCCGGGTTCAAATCCCGGACGAGCCCTTTTCTTGGTACTCTTTTCAAGTTGTTTTGAAGTTTGCGTTTCAAAACCAACATCAATTTTTTCTTTGCAGTAGTGGATAATTCTTTGCTAGAGTCTCATGCTTCAGCCCTGCCCAGTCTGAGCTAATACCAAACATCTGGTCTTGCATGGCATGTACGAGCGTTCAGCTAGGGATGTCGGGCAGGTTGCATGAAAGAAATCTAAAGCCAGAGGCCCATGGAATAGCCAGTTCGGAGCAGTTTCATTACAGAAAAATCAACTGTAGGTATCTGTTTCTGTAGTGTAGTGGTTATCACGTTCGCCTCACACGCGAAAGGTCCCCGGTTCGAAACCGGGCAGAAACAGTTGTTATATTGTGTTGGCTACAATGTTGATAGGTGCCGTTTTGCCATGGAATTGTCCAAGCCCTGAAGATTATTTCATGCAATCTCGTTCCAAGAAAGGGAATTCTCTCAAAACACTAAAGTAATCGGCGTGTGGATGTATCTGTTGGTTCTCAGACCTTGCTTTCAAAAGAGCCCTGCAATCGGTTCACTGCTCACCTAGAACAAGCATTAACATGGAGAATTGTTGGCACCAACAGGAATCTTATTTTAGTGGAGTGTTTCTGGCTTTGAGTGCAGAGGCCCTCGGCTCAATTCCAAGATGATCCTTCTCAGGGTGATGATACAAATGCATTGTCACCTTTACGTTTAATGTCAGAATCATTTATTTCCAGTTGGTGGTGTAAGAATGTTTGCAACAGTATGGCGATTTTTCCTAGCCATGCATGAATGAAAGCATATCACTCGCCTTTAGGTGTTTTTCTAATACATTGATATTTGCATCTTCCTTCCTAGCCTGCATGTTTGACTATCTTACAGGCTGCATGTAATAAGTATCACATCAGGGCCCTTCTTCTACTCAATTCACAACTGTTCTATCACGACATAGATAAGAAAGCTGCATCTGCTTTTGTTGTGTAGTGGTAATCAGGTTTACCTGACGTGTGAAAGCCCCATGCTTTGAAAGTACACAGTAACAAAGAAACCGATGACTTTTATAAAAAGGTGTCATGTGTGTCTCTTACTTTGCACAAAAAGTGCCAGAGATGACTTCATTTGCAGTCACTTGAAAAGTAGGGATTCTCCAATAAATGGTAAATGGTTGAAACAAATCTGAAGAAATGCATGACATACCTGTGTGTGTGTGTGTATGCATGTATGTATATATAGGGAGAGAGAGAGCGTCAATATAAACAGACTTTATTTCAATCAAGCTGTCTTTTCTATCCTTCAGGAGCAGAATGTTCTGATCATCAGCGCTCCAGAATGTAGTGTTTTCTTGGCAAGCATCACATATTGTGATGTGTTAGCTAAAAGTTCCATATCCTAGAGACTGATATATTCCTCTGTACTTGTACCTTGGGGATTCATCAAAACCTGGCATCATAAGCAGCTTTCTACTGCCACAGACTGGACAGCGAAACAATTTAAAATATCCCAGAAAAAGAAAATAAGCATGCTTAATCAGAGCTTTCTGGACAGGAAGGACATTTGAGCAAGTGAGGAATAAGCACTGCTTTTGTTAATTTGCATAGGCAGAATAGAGACTTCTGGGAAAAGGCCGAAATTACAGTCACAGAAAATGGCTGCATCTATAGAGAACGCTAAGAAGTGTTGGCAGCTTTTCCTCTGACCCTGGCCACTTTTACAAGCAATCCTATGATAGTCAGCAGGACCCACCCTAAAAAGGAAGGGGCATCCACTTGGACCCTTTCCACCTTTTCTAAATCTCGCCTGATCGAGCCTGATTGAGCACTGATTGAGCAGATAAGCACATGTCATTCTCATTTCAGAAAGGTATTGGTTAGCTTGCTGCTAGCAGCTCAGTTATGTTATGATGTTAGAGGCTATGCAAGGAATGCTTTAGTCCAGCGATATGCAGTTTTTAATGCGCCTTGCATTCAGCAGGAAGATCTTTAGCTTGAATCTGTGGCCTAGGTATTCACCTTGGTATTTCTTTTGGCACAAAGTGAAGGAGTATTTGAGAGAAAATGCACAATGTGTTTCTTATGTTGTTATGAACAACTTGTTACTCTTTCTCATTAAGCTTCAGCCACTGAAGAAATATATAAATAAGGGCTGACTTCCTGTAAGACGTGTCCAAAGCTGGGACGGAATAAAAGGAGACACTTGTAAATGATAGTGCTATCGTTTGAGAAAGGGTAAGTTGAGACTGACTTTCATGCGTATTCACAGACCAAGCATCATAAAGATACCAGCATGATCTTCATTGCGGGCTTAGAGCCGGTATTAGCTTTTGAGAGGTAAGAGGATTTTGAGGGCTCGTTGGTCTAGGGGTATGATTCTCGCTTTGGGTGCGAGAGGTCCCGGGTTCAAATCCCGGACGAGCCCTTTTCTTGGTACTCTTTTCAAGTTGTTTTGAAGTTTGCGTTTCAAAACCAACATCAATTTTTTCTTTGCAGTAGTGGATAATTCTTTGCTAGAGTCTCATGCTTCAGCCCTGCCCAGTCTGAGCTAATACCAAACATCTGGTCTTGCATGGCATGTACGAGCGTTCAGCTAGGGATGTCGGGCAGGTTGCATGAAAGAAATCTAAAGCCAGAGGCCCATGGAATAGCCAGTTCGGAGCAGTTTCATTACAGAAAAATCAACTGTAGGTATCTGTTTCTGTAGTGTAGTGGTTATCACGTTCGCCTCACACGCGAAAGGTCCCCGGTTCGAAACCGGGCAGAAACAGTTGTTATATTGTGTTGGCTACAATGTTGATAGGTGCCGTTTTGCCATGGAATTGTCCAAGCCCTGAAGATTATTTCATGCAATCTCGTTCCAAGAAAGGGAATTCTCTCAAAACACTAAAGTAATCGGCGTGTGGATGTATCTGTTGGTTCTCAGACCTTGCTTTCAAAAGAGCCCTGCAATCGGTTCACTGCTCACCTAGAACAAGCATTAACATGGAGAATTGTTGGCACCAACAGGAATCTTATTTTAGTGGAGTGTTTCTGGCTTTGAGTGCAGAGGCCCTCGGCTCAATTCCAAGATGATCCTTCTCAGGGTGATGATACAAATGCATTGTCACCTTTACGTTTAATGTCAGAATCATTTATTTCCAGTTGGTGGTGTAAGAATGTTTGCAACAGTATGGCGATTTTTCCTAGCCATGCATGAATGAAAGCATATCACTCGCCTTTAGGTGTTTTTCTAATACATTGATATTTGCATCTTCCTTCCTAGCCTGCATGTTTGACTATCTTACAGGCTGCATGTAATAAGTATCACATCAGGGCCCTTCTTCTACTCAATTCACAACTGTTCTATCACGACATAGATAAGAAAGCTGCATCTGCTTTTGTTGTGTAGTGGTAATCAGGTTTACCTGACGTGTGAAAGCCCCATGCTTTGAAAGTACACAGTAACAAAGAAACCGATGACTTTTATAAAAAGGTGTCATGTGTGTCTCTTACTTTGCACAAAAAGTGCCAGAGATGACTTCATTTGCAGTCACTTGAAAAGTAGGGATTCTCCAATAAATGGTAAATGGTTGAAACAAATCTGAAGAAATGCATGACATACCTGTGTGTGTGTGTGTATGCATGTATGTATATATAGGGAGAGAGAGAGCGTCAATATAAACAGACTTTATTTCAATCAAGCTGTCTTTTCTATCCTTCAGGAGCAGAATGTTCTGATCATCAGCGCTCCAGAATGTAGTGTTTTCTTGGCAAGCATCACATATTGTGATGTGTTAGCTAAAAGTTCCATATCCTAGAGACTGATATATTCCTCTGTACTTGTACCTTGGGGATTCATCAAAACCTGGCATCATAAGCAGCTTTCTACTGCCACAGACTGGACAGCGAAACAATTTAAAATATCCCAGAAAAAGAAAATAAGCATGCTTAATCAGAGCTTTCTGGACAGGAAGGACATTTGAGCAAGTGAGGAATAAGCACTGCTTTTGTTAATTTGCATAGGCAGAATAGAGACTTCTGGGAAAAGGCCGAAATTACAGTCACAGAAAATGGCTGCATCTATAGAGAACGCTAAGAAGTGTTGGCAGCTTTTCCTCTGACCCTGGCCACTTTTACAAGCAATCCTATGATAGTCAGCAGGACCCACCCTAAAAAGGAAGGGGCATCCACTTGGACCCTTTCCACCTTTTCTAAATCTCGCCTGATCGAGCCTGATTGAGCACTGATTGAGCAGATAAGCACATGTCATTCTCATTTCAGAAAGGTATTGGTTAGCTTGCTGCTAGCAGCTCAGTTATGTTATGATGTTAGAGGCTATGCAAGGAATGCTTTAGTCCAGCGATATGCAGTTTTTATTGCGCCTTGCATTCAGCAGGAAGATCTTTAGCTTGAATCTGTGGCCTAGGTATTCACCTTGGTATTTCTTTTGGCACAAAGTGAAGGAGTATTTAAGAGAAAATGCACAATGTGTTTCTTATGTTGTTATGAACAACTTGTTACTCTTTCTCATTAAGCTTCAGCCACTGAAGAAATATATAAATAAGGGCTGACTTCCTGTAAGACGTGTCCAAAGCTGGGACGGAATAAAAGGAGACACTTGTAAATGATAGTGCTATCGTTTGAGAAAGGGTAAGTTGAGACTGACTTTCATGCGTATTCACAGACCAAGCATCATAAAGATACCAGCATGATCTTCATTGCGGGCTTAGAGCCGGTATTAGCTTTTGAGAGGTAAGAGGATTTTGAGGGCTCGTTGGTCTAGGGGTATGATTCTCGCTTTGGGTGCGAGAGGTCCCGGGTTCAAATCCCGGACGAGCCCTTTTCTTGGTACTCTTTTCAAGTTGTTTTGAAGTTTGCGTTTCAAAACCAACATCAATTTTTTCTTTGCAGTAGTGGATAATTCTTTGCTAGAGTCTCATGCTTCAGCCCTGCCCAGTCTGAGCTAATACCAAACATCTGGTCTTGCATGGCATGTACGAGCGTTCAGCTAGGGATGTCGGGCAGGTTGCATGAAAGAAATCTAAAGCCAGAGGCCCATGGAATAGCCAGTTCGGAGCAGTTTCATTACAGAAAAATCAACTGTAGGTATCTGTTTCTGTAGTGTAGTGGTTATCACGTTCGCCTCACACGCGAAAGGTCCCCGGTTCGAAACCGGGCAGAAACAGTTGTTATATTGTGTTGGCTACAATGTTGATAGGTGCCGTTTTGCCATGGAATTGTCCAAGCCCTGAAGATTATTTCATGCAATCTCGTTCCAAGAAAGGGAATTCTCTCAAAACACTAAAGTAATCGGCGTGTGGATGTATCTGTTGGTTCTCAGACCTTGCTTTCAAAAGAGCCCTGCAATCGGTTCACTGCTCACCTAGAACAAGCATTAACATGGAGAATTGTTGGCACCAACAGGAATCTTATTTTAGTGGAGTGTTTCTGGCTTTGAGTGCAGAGGCCCTCGGCTCAATTCCAAGATGATCCTTCTCAGGGTGATGATACAAATGCATTGTCACCTTTACGTTTAATGTCAGAATCATTTATTTCCAGTTGGTGGTGTAAGAATGTTTGCAACAGTATGGCGATTTTTCCTAGCCATGCATGAATGAAAGCATATCACTGGCCTTTAGGTGTTTTTCTAATACATTGATATTTGCATCTTCCTTCCTAGCCTGCATGTTTGACTATCTTACAGGCTGCATGTAATAAGTATCACATCAGGGCCCTTCTTCTACTCAATTCACAACTGTTCTATCACGACATAGATAAGAAAGCTGCATCTGCTTTTGTTGTGTAGTGGTAATCAGGTTTACCTGACGTGTGAAAGCCCCATGCTTTGAAAGTACACAGTAACAAAGAAACCGATGACTTTTATAAAAAGGTGTCATGTGTGTCTCTTACTTTGCACAAAAAGTGCCAGAGATGACTTCATTTGCAGTCACTTGAAAAGTAGGGATTCTCCAATAAATGGTAAATGGTTGAAACAAATCTGAAGAAATGCATGACATACCTGTGTGTGTGTGTGTATGCATGTATGTATATATAGGGAGAGAGAGAGCGTCAATATAAACAGACTTTATTTCAATCAAGCTGTCTTTTCTATCCTTCAGGAGCAGAATGTTCTGATCATCAGCGCTCCAGAATGTAGTGTTTTCTTGGCAAGCATCACATATTGTGATGTGTTAGCTAAAAGTTCCATATCCTAGAGACTGATATATTCCTCTGTACTTGTACCTTGGGGATTCATCAAAACCTGGCATCATAAGCAGCTTTCTACTGCCACAGACTGGACAGCGAAACAATTTAAAATATCCCAGAAAAAGAAAATAAGCATGCTTAATCAGAGCTTTCTGGACAGGAAGGACATTTGAGCAAGTGAGGAATAAGCACTGCTTTTGTTAATTTGCATAGGCAGAATAGAGACTTCTGGGAAAAGGCCGAAATTACAGTCACAGAAAATGGCTGCATCTATAGAGAACGCTAAGAAGTGTTGGCAGCTTTTCCTCTGACCCTGGCCACTTTTACAAGCAATCCTATGATAGTCAGCAGGACCCACCCTAAAAAGGAAGGGGCATCCACTTGGACCCTTTCCACCTTTTCTAAATCTCGCCTGATCGAGCCTGATTGAGCACTGATTGAGCAGATAAGCACATGTCATTCTCATTTCAGAAAGGTATTGGTTAGCTTGCTGCTAGCAGCTCAGTTATGTTATGATGTTAGAGGCTATGCAAGGAATGCTTTAGTCCAGCGATATGCAGTTTTTATTGCGCCTTGCATTCAGCAGGAAGATCTTTAGCTTGAATCTGTGGCCTAGGTATTCACCTTGGTATTTCTTTTGGCACAAAGTGAAGGAGTATTTGAGAGAAAATGCACAATGTGTTTCTTATGTTGTTATGAACAACTTGTTACTCTTTCTCATTAAGCTTCAGCCACTGCAGAAATATATAAATAAGGGCTGACTTCCTGTAAGACGTGTCCAAAGCTGGGACGGAATAAAAGGAGACACTTGTAAATGATAGTGCTATCGTTTGAGAAAGGGTAAGTTGAGACTGACTTTCATGCGTATTCACAGACCAAGCATCATAAAGATACCAGCATGATCTTCATTGCGGGCTTAGAGCCGGTATTAGCTTTTGAGAGGTAAGAGAATTTTGAGGGCTCGTTGGTCTAGGGGTATGATTCTCGCTTTGGGTGCGAGAGGTCCCGGGTTCAAATCCCGGACGAGCCCTTTTCTTGGTACTCTTTTCAAGTTGTTTTGAAGTTTGCGTTTCAAAACCAACATCAATTTTTTCTTTGCAGTAGTGGATAATTCTTTGCTAGAGTCTCATGCTTCAGCCCTGCCCAGTCTGAGCTAATACCAAACATCTGGTCTTGCATGGCATGTACGAGCGTTCAGCTAGGGATGTCGGGCAGGTTGCATGAAAGAAATCTAAAGCCAGAGGCCCATGGAATAGCCAGTACGGAGCAGTTTCATTACAGAAAAATCAACTGTAGGTATCTGTTTCTGTAGTGTAGTGGTTATCACGTTCGCCTCACACGCGAAAGGTCCCCGGTTCGAAACCGGGCAGAAACAGTTGTTATATTGTGTTGGCTACAATGTTGATAGGTGCCGTTTTGCCATGGAATTGTCCAAGCCCTGAAGATTATTTCATGCAATCTCGTTCCAAGAAAGGGAATTCTCTCAAAACACTAAAGTAATCGGCGTGTGGATGTATCTGTTGGTTCTCAGACCTTGCTTTCAAAAGAGCCCTGCAATCGGTTCACTGCTCACCTAGAACAAGCATTAACATGGAGAATTGTTGGCACCAACAGGAATCTTATTTTAGTGGAGTGTTTCTGGCTTTGAGTGCAGAGGCCCTCGGCTCAATTCCAAGATGATCCTTCTCAAGGTGATGATACAAATGCATTGTCACCTTTACGTTTAATGTCAGAATCATTTATTTCCAGTTGGTGGTGTAAGAATGTTTGCAACAGTATGGCGATTTTTCCTAGCCATGCATGCATGAAAGCATATCACTCGCCTTTAGGTGTTTTTCTAATACATTGATATTTGCATCTTCCTTCTTAGCCTGCATGTTTGACTATCTTACAGGCTGCATGTAATAAGTATCACATCAGGGCCCTTCTTCTACTCAATTCACAACTGTTCTGTCACGACATAGATAAGAAAGCTGCATCTGCTTTTGTTGTGTAGTGGTAATCAGGTTTACCTGACGTGTGAAAGCCCCATGCTTTGAAAGTACACAGTAACAAAGAAACTGATGACTTTTATAAAAAGGTGTCATGTGTGTCTCTTACTTTGCACAAAAAGTGCCAGAGATGACTTCATTTGCAGTCACTTGAAAAGTAGGGATTCTCCAATAAATGGTAAATGGTTGAAACAAATCTGAAGAAATGCATGACATACCTGTGTGTGTGTGTGTACGCATGTATGTATATATAGGGAGAGAGAGAGCGTCAATATAAACAGACTTTATTTCAATCAAGCTGTCTTTTCTATCCTTCAGGAGCAGAATGTTCTGATCATCAGCGCTCCAGAATGTAGTGTTTTCTTGGCAAGCATCACATATTGTGATGTGTTAGCTAAAAGTTCCATATCCTAGAGACTGATATATTCCTCTGTACTTGTACCTTGGGGATTCATCAAAACCTGGCATCATAAGCAGCTTTCTACTGCCACAGACTGGACAGCGAAACAATTTAAAATATCCCAGAAAAAGAAAATAAGCATGCTTAATCAGAGCTTTCTGGACAGGAAGGACATTTGAGCAAGTGAGGAATAAGCACTGCTTTTGTTAATTTGCATAGGCAGAATAGAGACTTCTGGGAAAAGGCCGAAATTACAGTCACAGAAAATGGCTGCATCTATAGAGAACGCTAAGAAGTGTTGGCAGCTTTTCCTCTGACCATGGCCACTTTTACAAGCAATCCTATGATAGTCAGCAGGACCCACCCTAAAAAGGAAGGGGCATCCACTTGGACCCTTTCCACCTTTTCTAAATCTCGCCTGATCGAGCCTGATTGAGCACTGATTGAGCAGATAAGCACATGTCATTCTCATTTCAGAAAGGTATTGGTTAGCTTGCTGCTAGCAGCTCAGTTATGTTATGATGTTAGAGGCTATGCAAGGAATGCTTTAGTCCAGCGATATGCAGTTTTTAATGCGCCTTGCATTCAGCAGGAAGATCTTTAGCTTGAATCTGTGGCCTAGGTATTCACCTTGGTATTTCTTTTGGCACAAAGTGAAGGAGTATTTAAGAGAAAATGCACAATGTGTTTCTTATGTTGTTATGAACAACTTGTTACTCTTTCTCATTAAGCTTCAGCCACTGAAGAAATATATAATTAAGGGCTGACTTCCTTTAAGACGTGTCCAAAGCTGGGACGGAATAAAAGGAGACACTTGTAAATGATAGTGCTATCGTTTGAGAAAGGGTAAGTTGAGACTGACTTTCATGCGTATTCACAGACCAAGCATCATAAAGATACCAGCATGATCTTCATTGCGGGCTTAGAGCCGGTATTAGCTTTTGAGAGGTAAGAGGATTTTGAGGGCTCGTTGGTCTAGGGGTATGATTCTCGCTTTGGGTGCGAGAGGTCCCGGGTTCAAATCCCGGACGAGCCCTTTTCTTGGTACTCTTTTCAAGTTGTTTTGAAGTTTGCGTTTCAAAACCAACATCAATTTTTTCTTTGCAGTAGTGGATAATTCTTTGCTAGAGTCTCATGCTTCAGCCCTGCCCAGTCTGAGCTAATACCAAACATCTGGTCTTGCATGGCATGTACGAGCGTTCAGCTAGGGATGTCGGGCAGGTTGCATGAAAGAAATCTAAAGCCAGAGGCCCATGGAATAGCCAGTTCGGAGCAGTTTCATTACAGAAAAATCAACTGTAGGTATCTGTTTCTGTAGTGTAGTGGTTATCACGTTCGCCTCACACGCGAAAGGTCCCCGGTTCGAAACCGGGCAGAAACAGTTGTTATATTGTGTTGGCTACAATGTTGATAGGTGCCGTTTTGCCATGGAATTGTCCAAGCCCTGAAGATTATTTCATGCAATCTCGTTCCAAGAAAGGGAATTCTCTCAAAACACTAAAGTAATCGGCGTGTGGATGTATCTGTTGGTTCTCAGACCTTGCTTTCAAAAGAGCCCTGCAATCGGTTCACTGCTCACCTAGAACAAGCATTAACATGGAGAATTGTTGGCACCAACAGGAATCTTATTTTAGTGGAGTGTTTCTGGCTTTGAGTGCAGAGGCCCTCGGCTCAATTCCAAGATGATCCTTCTCAGGGTGATGATACAAATGCATTGTCACCTTTACGTTTAATGTCAGAATCATTTATTTCCAGTTGGTGGTGTAAGAATGTTTGCAACAGTATGGCGATTTTTCCTAGCCATGCATGAATGAAAGCATATCACTGGCCTTTAGGTGTTTTTCTAATACATTGATATTTGCATCTTCCTTCCTAGCCTGCATGTTTGACTATCTTACAGGCTGCATGTAATAAGTATCACATCAGGGCCCTTCTTCTACTCAATTCACAACTGTTCTATCACGACATAGATAAGAAAGCTGCATCTGCTTTTGTTGTGTAGTGGTAATCAGGTTTACCTGACGTGTGAAAGCCCCATGCTTTGAAAGTACACAGTAACAAAGAAACCGATGACTTTTATAAAAAGGTGTCATGTGTGTCTCTTACTTTGCACAAAAAGTGCCAGAGATGACTTCATTTGCAGTCACTTGAAAAGTAGGGATTCTCCAATAAATGGTAAATGGTTGAAACAAATCTGAAGAAATGCATGACATACCTGTGTGTGTGTGTGTATGCATGTATGTATATATAGGGAGAGAGAGAGCGTCAATATAAACAGACTTTATTTCAATCAAGCTGTCTTTTCTATCCTTCAGGAGCAGAATGTTCTGATCATCAGCGCTCCAGAATGTAGTGTTTTCTTGGCAAGCATCACATATTGTGATGTGTTAGCTAAAAGTTCCATATCCTAGAGACTGATATATTCCTCTGTACTTGTACCTTGGGGATTCATCAAAACCTGGCATCATAAGCAGCTTTCTACTGCCACAGACTGGACAGCGAAACAATTTAAAATATCCCAGAAAAAGAAAATAAGCATGCTTAATCAGAGCTTTCTGGACAGGAAGGACATTTGAGCAAGTGAGGAATAAGCACTGCTTTTGTTAATTTGCATAGGCAGAATAGAGACTTCTGGGAAAAGGCCGAAATTACAGTCACAGAAAATGGCTGCATCTATAGAGAACGCTAAGAAGTGTTGGCAGCTTTTCCTCTGACCCTGGCCACTTTTACAAGCAATCCTATGATAGTCAGCAGGACCCACCCTAAAAAGGAAGGGGCATCCACTTGGACCCTTTCCACCTTTTCTAAATCTCGCCTGATCGAGCCTGATTGAGCACTGATTGAGCAGATAAGCACATGTCATTCTCATTTCAGAAAGGTATTGGTTAGCTTGCTGCTAGCAGCTCAGTTATGTTATGATGTTAGAGGCTATGCAAGGAATGCTTTAGTCCAGCGATATGCAGTTTTTATTGCGCCTTGCATTCAGCAGGAAGATCTTTAGCTTGAATCTGTGGCCTAGGTATTCACCTTGGTATTTCTTTTGGCACAAAGTGAAGGAGTATTTAAGAGAAAATGCACAATGTGTTTCTTATGTTGTTATGAACAACTTGTTACTCTTTCTCATTAAGCTTCAGCCACTGAAGAAATATATAAATAAGGGCTGACTTCCTGTAAGACGTGTCCAAAGCTGGGACGGAATAAAAGGAGACACTTGTAAATGATAGTGCTATCGTTTGAGAAAGGGTAAGTTGAGACTGACTTTCATGCGTATTCACAGACCAAGCATCATAAAGATACCAGCATGATCTTCATTGCGGGCTTAGAGCCGGTATTAGCTTTTGAGAGGTAAGAGGATTTTGAGGGCTCGTTGGTCTAGGGGTATGATTCTCGCTTTGGGTGCGAGAGGTCCCGGGTTCAAATCCCGGACGAGCCCTTTTCTTGGTACTCTTTTCAAGTTGTTTTGAAGTTTGCGTTTCAAAACCAACATCAATTTTTTCTTTGCAGTAGTGGATAATTCTTTGCTAGAGTCTCATGCTTCAGCCCTGCCCAGTCTGAGCTAATACCAAACATCTGGTCTTGCATGGCATGTACGAGCGTTCAGCTAGGGATGTCGGGCAGGTTGCATGAAAGAAATCTAAAGCCAGAGGCCCATGGAATAGCCAGTTCGGAGCAGTTTCATTACAGAAAAATCAACTGTAGGTATCTGTTTCTGTAGTGTAGTGGTTATCACGTTCGCCTCACACGCGAAAGGTCCCCGGGTCGAAACCGGGCAGAAACAGTTGTTATATTGTGTTGGCTACAATGTTGATAGGTGCCGTTTTGCCATGGAATTGTCCAAGCCCTGAAGATTATTTCATGCAATCTCGTTCCAAGAAAGGGAATTCTCTCAAAACACTAAAGTAATCGGCGTGTGGATGTATCTGTTGGTTCTCAGACCTTGCTTTCAAAAGAGCCCTGCAATCGGTTCACTGCTCACCTAGAACAAGCATTAACATGGAGAATTGTTGGCACCAACAGGAATCTTATTTTAGTGGAGTGTTTCTGGCTTTGAGTGCAGAGGCCCTCGGCTCAATTCCAAGATGATCCTTCTCAAGGTGATGATACAAATGCATTGTCACCTCTACGTTTAATGTCAGAATCATTTATTTCCAGTTGGTGGTGTAAGAATGTTTGCAACAGTATGGCGATTTTTCCTAGCCATGCATGCATGAAAGCATATCACTCGCCTTAAGGTGTTTTTCTAATACATTGATATTTGCATCTTCCTTCTTAGCCTGCATGTTTGACTATCTTACAGGCTGCATGTAATAAGTATCACATCAGGGCCCTTCTTCTACTCAATTCACAACTGTTCTATCACGACATAGATAAGAAAGCTGCATCTGCTTTTGTTGTGTAGTGGTAATCAGGTTTACCTGACGTGTGAAAGCCCCATGCTTTGAAAGTACACAGTAACAAAGAAACCGATGACTTTTATAAAAAGGTGTCATGTGTGTCTCTTACTTTGCACAAAAAGTGCCAGAGATGGCTTCATTTGCAGTCACTTGAAAAGTAGGGATTCTCCAATAAATGGTAAATGGTTTAAACAAATCTGAAGAAATGCATGACATACCTGTGTGTGTGTGTGTACGCATGTATGTATATATAGGGAGAGAGAGAGCGTCAATATAAACAGACTTTATTTCAATCAAGCTGTCTTTTCTATCCTTCAGGAGCAGAATGTTCTGATCATCAGCGCTCCAGAATGTAGTGTTTTCTTGGCAAGCATCACATATTGTGATGTGTTAGCTAAAAGTTCCATATCCTAGAGACTGATATATTCCTCTGTACTTGTACCTTGGGGATTCATCAAAACCTGGCATCATAAGCAGCTTTCTACTGCCACAGACTGGACAGCGAAACAATTTAAAATATCCCAGAAAAAGAAAATAAGCATGCTTAATCAGAGCTTTCTGGACAGGAAGGACATTTGAGCAAGTGAGGAATAAGCACTGCTTTTGTTAATTTGCATAGGCAGAATAGAGACTTCTGGGAAAAGGCCGAAATTACAGTCACAGAAAATGGCTGCATCTATAGAGAACGCTAAGAAGTGTTGGCAGCTTTTCCTCTGACCCTGGCCACTTTTACAAGCAATCCTATGATAGTCAGCAGGACCCACCCTAAAAAGGAAGGGGCATCCACTTGGACCCTTTCCACCTTTTCTAAATCTCGCCTGATCGAGCACTGATTGAGCAGATAAGCACATGTAATTCTCATTTCAGAAAGGTATTGGTTAGCTTGCTGCTAGCAGCTCAGTTATGTTATGATGTTAGAGGCTATGCAAGGAATGCTTTAGTCCAGCGATATGCAGTTTTTATTGCGCCTTGCATTCAGCAGGAAGATCTTTAGCTTGAATCTGTGGCCTAGGTATTCACCTTGGTATTTCTTTTGGCACAAAGTGAAGGAGTATTTGAGAGAAAATGCACAATGTGTTTCTTATGCTGTTATGAACAACTTGTTACTCTTTCTCATTAAGCTTCAGCCACTGCAGAAATATATAAATAAGGGCTGACTTCCTGTAAGACGTGTCCAAAGCTGGGACGGAATAAAAGGAGACACTTGTAAATGATAGTGCTATCGTTTGAGAAAGGGTAAGTTGAGACTGACTTTCATGCGTATTCACAGACCAAGCATCATAAAGATACCAGCATGATCTTCATTGCGGGCTTAGAGCCGTTATTAGCTTTTGAGAGGTAAGAGGATTTTGAGGGCTCGTTGGTCTAGGGGTATGATTCTCGCTTTGGGTGTGAGAGGTCCCGGGTTCAAATCCCGGACGAGCCCTTTTCTTGGTACTCTTTTCAAGTTGTTTTGAAGTTTGCGTTTCAAAACCAACATCAATTTTTTCTTTGCAGTAGTGGATAATTCTTTGCTAGAGTCTCATGCTTCAGCCCTGCCCAGTCTGAGCTAATACCAAACATCTGGTCTTGCATGGCATGTACGAGCGTTCAGCTAGGGATGTCGGGCAGGTTGCATGAAAGAAATCTAAAGCCAGAGGCCCATGGAATAGCCAGTTCGGAGCAGTTTCATTACAGAAAAATCAACTGTAGGTATCTATTTCTGTAGTGTAGTGGTTATCACGTTCGCCTCACACGCGAAAGGTCCCCGGTTCGAAACCGGGCAGAAACAGTTGTTATATTGTGTTGGCTACAATGTTGATAGGTGCCGTTTTGCCATGGAATTGTCCAAGCCCTGAAGATTATTTCATGCAATCTCGTTCCAAGAAAGGGAATTCTCTCAAAACACTAAAGTAATCGGCGTGTGGATGTATCTGTTGGTTCTCAGACCTTGCTTTCAAAAGAGCCCTGCAATCGGTTCACTGCTCACCTAGAACAAGCATTAACATGGAGAATTGTTGGCACCAACAGGAATCTTATTTTAGTGGAGTGTTTCTGGCTTTGAGTGCAGAGGCCCTCGGCTCAATTCCAAGATGATCCTTCTCAAGGTGATGATACAAATGCATTGTCACCTTTACGTTTAATGTCAGAATCATTTATTTCCAGTTGGTGGTGTAAGAATGTTTGCAACAGTATGGCGATTTTTCCTAGCCATGCATGAATGAAAGCATATCACTCGCCTTTAGGTGTTTTTCTAATACATTGATATTTGCATCTTCCTTCCTAGCCTGCATGTTTGACTATCTTACAGGCTGCATGTAATAAGTATCACATCAGGGCCCTTCTTCTACTCAATTCACAACTGTTCTATCACGACATAGATAAGAAAGCTGCATCTGCTTTTGTTGTGTAGTGGTAATCAGGTTTACCTGACGTGGGAAAGCCCCATGCTTTGAAAGTACACAGTAACAAAGAAACCAATGACTTTTATAAAAAGGTGTCATGTGCGTCTCTTACTTTGCACAAAAAGTGCCAGAGATGACTTCATTTGCAGTCACTTGAAAAGTAGGGATTCTCCAATAAATGGTAAATGGTTGAAACAAATCTGAAGAAATGCATGACATACCTGTGTGTGTGTGTGTACGCATGTATGTATATATAGGGAGAGAGAGAGCGTCAATATAAACAGACTTTATTTCAATCAAGCTGTCTTTTCTATCCTTCAGGAGCAGAATGTTCTGATCATCAGCGCTCCAGAATGTAGTGTTTTCTTGGCAAGCATCACATATTGTGATGTGTTAGCTAAAAGTTCCATATCCTAGAGACTGATATATTCCTCTGTACTTGTACCTTGGGGATTCATCAAAACCTGGCATCATAAGCAGCTTTCTACTGCCACAGACTGGACAGCGAAACAATTTAAAATATCCCAGAAAAAGAAAATAAGCATGCTTAATCAGAGCTTTCTGGACAGGAAGGACCTTTGAGCAACTGAGGAATAAGCACTGCTTTTGTTAATTTGCATAGGCAGAATAGAGACTTCTGGGAAAAGGCCGAAATTACAGTCACAGAAAATGGCTGCATCTATAGAGAACGCTAAGAAGTGTTGGCAGCTTTTCCTCTGACCCTGACCACTTTTACAAGCAATCCTATGATAGTCAGCAGGACCCACCCTAAAAAGGAAGGGGCATCCACTTGGACCCTTTCCACCTTTTCTAAATCTCGCCTGATTGAGCACTGATTGAGCAGATAAGCACATGTCATTCTCATTTCAGAAAGGTATTGGTTAGCTTGCTGCTAGCAGCTCAGTTATGTTATGATGTTAGAGGCTATGCAAGGAATGCTTTAGTCCAGCGATATGCAGTTTTTATTGCGCCTTGCATTCAGCAGGAAGATCTTTAGCTTGAATCTGTGGCCTAGGTATTCACCTTGGTATTTCTTTTGGCACAAAGTGAAGGAGTATTTGAGAGAAAATGCACAATGTGTTTCTTATGCTGTTATGAACAACTTGTTACTCTTTCTCATTAAGCTTCAGCCACTGCAGAAATATATAAATAAGGGCTGACTTCCTGTAAGACGTGTCCAAAGCTGGGACGGAATAAAAGGAGACACTTGTAAATGATAGTGCTATCGTTTGAGAAAGGGTAAGTTGAGACTGACTTTCATGCGTATTCACAGACCAAGCATCATAAAGATACCAGCATGATCTTCATTGCGGGCTTAGAGCCGTTATTAGCTTTTGAGAGGTAAGAGGATTTTGAGGGCTCGTTGGTCTAGGGGTATGATTCTCGCTTTGGGTGTGAGAGGTCCCGGGTTCAAATCCCGGACGAGCCCTTTTCTTGGTACTCTTTTCAAGTTGTTTTGAAGTTTGCGTTTCAAAACCAACATCAATTTTTTCTTTGCAGTAGTGGATAATTCTTTGCTAGAGTCTCATGCTTCAGCCCTGCCCAGTCTGAGCTAATACCAAACATCTGGTCTTGCATGGCATGTACGAGCGTTCAGCTAGGGATGTCGGGCAGGTTGCATGAAAGAAATCTAAAGCCAGAGGCCCATGGAATAGCCAGTTCGGAGCAGTTTCATTACAGAAAAATCAACTGTAGGTATCTGTTTCTGTAGTGTAGTGGTTATCACGTTCGCCTCACACGCGAAAGGTCCCCGGTTCGAAACCGGGCCGAAACAGTTGTTATATTGTGTTGGCTACAATGTTGATAGGTGCCGTTTTGCCATGGAATTGTCCAAGCCCTGAAGATTATTTCATGCAATCTCGTTCCAAGAAAGGGAATTCTCTCAAAACACTAAAGTAATCGGCGTGTGGATGTATCTGTTGGTTCTCAGACCTTGCTTTCAAAAGAGCCCTGCAATCGGTTCACTGCTCACCTAGAACAAGCATTAACATGGAGAATTGTTGGCACCAACAGGAATCTTATTTTAGTGGAGTGTTTCTGGCTTTGAGTGCAGAGGCCCTCGGCTCAATTCCAAGATGATCCTTCTCAAGGTGATGATACAAATGCATTGTCACCTTTACGTTTAATGTCAGAATCATTTATTTCCAGTTGGTGGTGTAAGAATGTTTGCAACAGTATGGCGATTTTTCCTAGCCATGCATGAATGAAAGCATATCACTCGCCTTTAGGTGTTTTTCTAATACATTGATATTTGCATCTTCCTTCCTAGCCTGCATGTTTGACTATCTTACAGGCTGCATGTAATAAGTATCACATCAGGGCCCTTCTTCTACTCAATTCACAACTGTTCTATCACGACATAGATAAGAAAGCTGCATCTGCTTTTGTTGTGTAGTGGTAATCAGGTTTACCTGACGTGGGAAAGCCCCATGCTTTGAAAGTACACAGTAACAAAGAAACCAATGACTTTTATAAAAAGGTGTCATGTGCGTCTCTTACTTTGCACAAAAAGTGCCAGAGATGACTTCATTTGCAGTCACTTGAAAAGTAGGGATTCTCCAATAAATGGTAAATGGTTGAAACAAATCTGAAGAAATGCATGACATACCTGTGTGTGTGTGTGTACGCATGTATGTATATATAGGGAGAGAGAGAGCGTCAATATAAACAGACTTTATTTCAATCAAGCTGTCTTTTCTATCCTTCAGGAGCAGAATGTTCTGATCATCAGCGCTCCAGAATGTAGTGTTTTCTTGGCAAGCATCACATATTGTGATGTGTTAGCTAAAAGTTCCATATCCTAGAGACTGATATATTCCTCTGTACTTGTACCTTGGGGATTCATCAAAACCTGGCATCATAAGCAGCTTTCTACTGCCACAGACTGGACAGCGAAACAATTTAAAATATCCCAGAAAAAGAAAATAAGCATGCTTAATCAGAGCTTTCTGGACAGGAAGGACCTTTGAGCAAGTGAGGAATAAGCACTGCTTTTGTTAATTTGCATAGGCAGAATAGAGACTTCTGGGAAAAGGCCGAAATTACAGTCACAGAAAATGGCTGCATCTATAGAGAACTCTAAGAAGTGTTGGCAGCTTTTCCTCTGACCCTGACCACTTTTACAAGCAATCCTATGATAGTCAGCAGGACCCACCCTAAAAAGGAAGGGGCATCCACTTGGACCCTTTCCACCTTTTCTAAATCTCGCCTGATTGAGCACTGATTGAGCAGATAAGCACATGTCATTCTCATTTCAGAAAGGTATTGGTTAGCTTGCTGCTAGCAGCTCAGTTATGTTATGATGTTAGAGGCTATGCAAGGAATGCTTTAGTCCAGCGATATGCAGTTTTTATTGCGCCTTGCCTTCACCAGGAAGATCTTTAGCTTGAATCTGTGGCCTAGGTATTCACCTTGGTATTTCTTTTGGCACAAAGTGAAGGAGTATTTGAGAGAAAATGCACAATGTGTTTCTTATGTTGTTATGAACAACTTGTTACTCTTTCTCATTAAGCTTCAGCCACTGCAGAAATATATAAATAAGGGCTGACTTCCTGTAAGACGTGTCCAAAGCTGGGACGGAATAAAAGGAGACACTTGTAAATGATAGTGCTATCGTTTGAGAAAGGGTAAGTTGAGACTGACTTTCATGCGTATTCACAGACCAAGCATCATAAAGATACCAGCATGATCTTCATTGCGGGCTTAGAGCCGGTATTAGCTTTTGAGAGGTAAGAGGATTTTGAGGGCTCGTTGGTCTAGGGGTATGATTCTCGCTTTGGGTGCGAGAGGTCCCGGGTTCAAATCCCGGACGAGCCCTTTTCTTGGTACTCTTTTCAAGTTGTTTTGAAGTTTGCGTTTCAAAACCAACATCAATTTTTTCTTTGCAGTAGTGGATAATTCTTTGCTAGAGTCTCATGCTTCAGCCCTGCCCAGTCTGAGCTAATACCAAACATCTGGTCTTGCATGGCATGTACGAGCGTTCAGCTAGGGATGTCGGGCAGGTTGCATGAAAGAAATCTAAAGCCAGAGGCCCATGGAATAGCCAGTTCGGAGCAGTTTCATTACAGAAAAATCAACTGTAGGTATCTGTTTCTGTAGTGTAGTGGTTATCACGTTCGCCTCACACGCGAAAGGTCCCCGGTTCGAAACCGGGCAGAAACAGTTGTTATATTGTGTTGGCTACAATGTTGATAGGTGCCGTTTTGCCATGGAATTGTCCAAGCCCTGAAGATTATTTCATGCAATCTCGTTCCAAGAAAGGGAATTCTCTCAAAACACTAAAGTAATCGGCGTGTGGATGTATCTGTTGGTTCTCAGACCTTGCTTTCAAAAGAGCCCTGCAATCGGTTCACTGCTCACCTAGAACAAGCATTAACATGGAGAATTGTTGGCACCAACAGGAATCTTATTTTAGTGGAGTGTTTCTGGCTTTGAGTGCAGAGGCCCTCGGCTCAATTCCAAGATGATCCTTCTCAGGGTGATGATACAAATGCATTGTCACCTTTACGTTTAATGTCAGAATCATTTATTTCCAGTTGGTGGTGTAAGAATGTTTGCAACAGTATGGCGATTTTTCCTAGCCATGCATGAATGAAAGCATATCACTGGCCTTTAGGTGTTTTTCTAATACATTGATATTTGCATCTTCCTTCCTAGCCTGCATGTTTGACTATCTTACAGGCTGCATGTAATAAGTATCACATCAGGGCCCTTCTTCTACTCAATTCACAACTGTTCTATCACGACATAGATAAGAAAGCTGCATCTGCTTTTGTTGTGTAGAGGTAATCAGGTTTACCTGACGTGTGAAAGCCCCATGCTTTGAAAGTACACAGTAACAAAGAAACCGATGACTTTTATAAAAAGGTGTCATGTGTGTCTCTTACTTTGCACAAAAAGTGCCAGAGATGACTTCATTTGCAGTCACTTGAAAAGTAGGGATTCTCCAATAAATGGTAAATGGTTGAAACAAATCTGAAGAAATGCATGACATACCTGTGTGTGTGTGTGTATGCATGTATGTATATATAGGGAGAGAGAGAGCGTCAATATAAACAGACTTTATTTCAATCAAGCTGTCTTTTCTATCCTTCAGGAGCAGAATGTTCTGATCATCAGCGCTCCAGAATGTAGTGTTTTCTTGGCAAGCATCACATATTGTGATGTGTTAGCTAAAAGTTCCATATCCTAGAGACTGATATATTCCTCTGTACTTGTACCTTGGGGATTCATCAAAACCTGGCATCATAAGCAGCTTTCTACTGCCACAGACTGGACAGCGAAACAATTTAAAATATCCCAGAAAAAGAAAATAAGCATGCTTAATCAGAGCTTTCTGGACAGGAAGGACATTTGAGCAAGTGAGGAATAAGCACTGCTTTTGTTAATTTGCATAGGCAGAATAGAGACTTCTGGGAAAAGGCCGAAATTACAGTCACAGAAAATGGCTGCATCTATAGAGAACGCTAAGAAGTGTTGGCAGCTTTTCCTCTGACCCTGGCCACTTTTACAAGCAATCCTATGATAGTCAGCAGGACCCACCCTAAAAAGGAAGGGGCATCCACTTGGACCCTTTCCACCTTTTCTAAATCTCGCCTGATCGAGCACTGATTGAGCAGATAAGCACATGTCATTCTCATTTCAGAAAGGTATTGGTTAGCTTGCTGCTAGCAGCTCAGTTATGTTATGATGTTAGAGGCTATGCAAGGAATGCTTTAGTCCAGCGATATGCAGTTTTTATTGCGCCTTGCATTCAGCAGGAAGATCTTTAGCTTGAATCTGTGGCCTAGGTATTCACCTTGGTATTTCTTTTGGCACAAAGTGAAGGAGTATTTAAGAGAAAATGCACAATGTGTTTCTTATGTTGTTATGAACAACTTGTTACTCTTTCTCATTAAGCTTCAGCCACTGAAGAAATATATAAATAAGGGCTGACTTCCTGTAAGACGTGTCCAAAGCTGGGACGGAATAAAAGGAGACACTTGTAAATGATAGTGCTATCGTTTGAGAAAGGGTAAGTTGAGACTGACTTTCATGCGTATTCACAGACCAAGCATCATAAAGATACCAGCATGATCTTCATTGCGGGCTTAGAGCCGGTATTAGCTTTTGAGAGGTAAGAGGATTTTGAGGGCTCGTTGGTCTAGGGGTATGATTCTCGCTTTGGGTGCGAGAGGTCCCGGGTTCAAATCCCGGACGAGCCCTTTTCTTGGTACTCTTTTCAAGTTGTTTTGAAGTTTGCGTTTCAAAACCAACATCAATTTTTTCTTTGCAGTAGTGGATAATTCTTTGCTAGAGTCTCATGCTTCAGCCCTGCCCAGTCTGAGCTAATACCAAACATCTGGTCTTGCATGGCATGTACGAGCGTTCAGCTAGGGATGTCGGGCAGGTTGCATGAAAGAAATCTAAAGCCAGAGGCCCATGGAATAGCCAGTTCGGAGCAGTTTCATTACAGAAAAATCAACTGTAGGTATCTGTTTCTGTAGTGTAGTGGTTATCACGTTCGCCTCACACGCGAAAGGTCCCCGGTTCGAAACCGGGCAGAAACAGTTGTTATATTGTGTTGGCTACAATGTTGATAGGTGCCGTTTTGCCATGGAATTGTCCAAGCCCTGAAGATTATTTCATGCAATCTCGTTCCAAGAAAGGGAATTCTCTCAAAACACTAAAGTAATCGGCGTGTGGATGTATCTGTTGGTTCTCAGACCTTGCTTTCAAAAGAGCCCTGCAATCGGTTCACTGCTCACCTAGAACAAGCATTAACATGGAGAATTGTTGGCACCAACAGGAATCTTATTTTAGTGGAGTGTTTCTGGCTTTGAGTGCAGAGGCCCTCGGCTCAATTCCAAGATGATCCTTCTCAGGGTGATGATACAAATGCATTGTCACCTTTACGTTTAATGTCAGAATCATTTATTTCCAGTTGGTGGTGTAAGAATGTTTGCAACAGTATGGCGATTTTTCCTAGCCATGCATGAATGAAAGCATATCACTCGCCTTTAGGTGTTTTTCTAATACATTGATATTTGCATCTTCCTTCCTAGCCTGCATGTTTGACTATCTTACAGGCTGCATGTAATAAGTATCACATCAGGGCCCTTCTTCTACTCAATTCACAACTGTTCTATCACGACATAGATAAGAAAGCTGCATCTGCTTTTGTTGTGTAGTGGTAATCAGGTTTACCTGACGTGTGAAAGCCCCATGCTTTGAAAGTACACAGTAACAAAGAAACCGATGACTTTTATAAAAAGGTGTCATGTGTGTCTCTTACTTTGCACAAAAAGTGCCAGAGATGACTTCATTTGCAGTCACTTGAAAAGTAGGGATTCTCCAATAAATGGTAAATGGTTGAAACAAATCTGAAGAAATGCATGACATACCTGTGTGTG
Organism: Triturus cristatus; assembly: GCF_964204655.1. Taxonomy (NCBI): domain Eukaryota; kingdom Metazoa; phylum Chordata; class Amphibia; order Caudata; family Salamandridae; genus Triturus; species Triturus cristatus. The sequence continues at coordinate 737,223,404 of NC_140591.1, read as the reverse complement.
TGTGTGTATGCATGTATGTATATATAGGGAGAGAGAGAGCGTCAATATAAACAGACTTTATTTCAATCAAGCTGTCTTTTCTATCCTTCAGGAGCAGAATGTTCTGATCATCAGCGCTCCAGAATGTAGTGTTTTCTTGGCAAGCATCACATATTGTGATGTGTTAGCTAAAAGTTCCATATCCTAGAGACTGATATATTCCTCTGTACTTGTACCTTGGGGATTCATCAAAACCTGGCATCATAAGCAGCTTTCTACTGCCACAGACTGGACAGCGAAACAATTTAAAATATCCCAGAAAAAGAAAATAAGCATGCTTAATCAGAGCTTTCTGGACAGGAAGGACATTTGAGCAAGTGAGGAATAAGCACTGCTTTTGTTAATTTGCATAGGCAGAATAGAGACTTCTGGGAAAAGGCCGAAATTACAGTCACAGAAAATGGCTGCATCTATAGAGAACGCTAAGAAGTGTTGGCAGCTTTTCCTCTGACCCTGGCCACTTTTACAAGCAATCCTATGATAGTCAGCAGGACCCACCCTAAAAAGGAAGGGGCATCCACTTGGACCCTTTCCACCTTTTCTAAATCTCACCTGATCGAGCCTGATTGAGCACTGATTGAGCAGATAAGCACATGTCATTCTCATTTCAGAAAGGTATTGGTTAGCTTGCTGCTAGCAGCTCAGTTATGTTATGATGTTAGAGGCTATGCAAGGAATGCTTTAGTCCAGCGATATGCAGTTTTTATTGCGCCTTGCATTCAGCAGGAAGATCTTTAGCTTGAATCTGTGGCCTAGGTATTCACCTTGGTATTTCTTTTGGCACAAAGTGAAGGAGTATTTAAGAGAAAATGCACAATGTGTTTCTTATGTTGTTATGAACAACTTGTTACTCTTTCTCATTAAGCTTCAGCCACTGAAGAAATATATAAATAAGGGCTGACTTCCTGTAAGACGTGTCCAAAGCTGGGACGGAATAAAAGGAGACACTTGTAAATGATAGTGCTATCGTTTGAGAAAGGGTAAGTTGAGACTGACTTTCATGCGTATTCACAGACCAAGCATCATAAAGATACCAGCATGATCTTCATTGCGGGCTTAGAGCCGGTATTAGCTTTTGAGAGGTAAGAGGATTTTGAGGGCTCGTTGGTCTAGGGGTATGATTCTCGCTTTGGGTGCGAGAGGTCCCGGGTTCAAATCCCGGACGAGCCCTTTTCTTGGTACTCTTTTCAAGTTGTTTTGAAGTTTGCGTTTCAAAACCAACATCAATTTTTTCTTTGCAGTAGTGGATAATTCTTTGCTAGAGTCTCATGCTTCAGCCCTGCCCAGTCTGAGCTAATACCAAACATCTGGTCTTGCATGGCATGTACGAGCGTTCAGCTAGGGATGTCGGGCAGGTTGCATGAAAGAAATCTAAAGCCAGAGGCCCATGGAATAGCCAGTTCGGAGCAGTTTCATTACAGAAAAATCAACTGTAGGTATCTGTTTCTGTAGTGTAGTGGTTATCACGTTCGCCTCACACGCGAAAGGTCCCCGGTTCGAAACCGGGCAGAAACAGTTGTTATATTGTGTTGGCTACAATGTTGATAGGTGCCGTTTTGCCATGGAATTGTCCAAGCCCTGAAGATTATTTCATGCAATCTCGTTCCAAGAAAGGGAATTCTCTCAAAACACTAAAGTAATCGGCGTGTGGATGTATCTGTTGGTTCTCAGACCTTGCTTTCAAAAGAGCCCTGCAATCGGTTCACTGCTCACCTAGAACAAGCATTAACATGGAGAATTGTTGGCACCAACAGGAATCTTATTTTAGTGGAGTGTTTCTGGCTTTGAGTGCAGAGGCCCTCGGCTCAATTCCAAGATGATCCTTCTCAGGGTGATGATACAAATGCATTGTCACCTTTACGTTTAATGTCAGAATCATTTATTTCCAGTTGGTGGTGTAAGAATGTTTGCAACAGTATGGCGATTTTTCCTAGCCATGCATGAATGAAAGCATATCACTCGCCTTTAGGTGTTTTTCTAATACATTGATATTTGCATCTTCCTTCCTAGCCTGCATGTTTGACTATCTTACAGGCTGCATGTAATAAGTATCACATCAGGGCCCTTCTTCTACTCAATTCACAACTGTTCTATCACGACATAGATAAGAAAGCTGCATCTGCTTTTGTTGTGTAGTGGTAATCAGGTTTACCTGACGTGTGAAAGCCCCATGCTTTGAAAGTACACAGTAACAAAGAAACCGATGACTTTTATAAAAAGGTGTCATGTGTGTCTCTTACTTTGCACAAAAAGTGCCAGAGATGACTTCATTTGCAGTCACTTGAAAAGTAGGGATTCTCCAATAAATGGTAAATGGTTGAAACAAATCTGAAGAAATGCATGACATACCTGTGTGTGTGTGTGTATGCATGTATGTATATATAGGGAGAGAGAGAGCGTCAATATAAACAGACTTTATTTCAATCAAGCTGTCTTTTCTATCCTTCAGGAGCAGAATGTTCTGATCATCAGCGCTCCAGAATGTAGTGTTTTCTTGGCAAGCATCACATATTGTGATGTGTTAGCTAAAAGTTCCATATCCTAGAGACTGATATATTCCTCTGTACTTGTACCTTGGGGATTCATCAAAACCTGGCATCATAAGCAGCTTTCTACTGCCACAGACTGGACAGCGAAACAATTTAAAATATCCCAGAAAAAGAAAATAAGCATGCTTAATCAGAGCTTTCTGGACAGGAAGGACATTTGAGCAAGTGAGGAATAAGCACTGCTTTTGTTAATTTGCATAGGCAGAATAGAGACTTCTGGGAAAAGGCCGAAATTACAGTCACAGAAAATGGCTGCATCTATAGAGAACGCTAAGAAGTGTTGGCAGCTTTTCCTCTGACCCTGGCCACTTTTACAAGCAATCCTATGATAGTCAGCAGGACCCACCCTAAAAAGGAAGGGGCATCCACTTGGACCCTTTCCACCTTTTCTAAATCTCGCCTGATCGAGCCTGATCGAGCACTGATTGAGCAGATAAGCACATGTCATTCTCATTTCAGAAAGGTATTGGTTAGCTTGCTGCTAGCAGCTCAGTTATGTTATGATGTTAGAGGCTATGCAAGGAATGCTTTAGTCCAGCGATATGCAGTTTTTATTGCGCCTTGCATTCAGCAGGAAGATCTTTAGCTTGAATCTGTGGCCTAGGTATTCACCTTGGTATTTCTTTTGGCACAAAGTGAAGGAGTATTTGAGAGAAAATGCACAATGTGTTTCTTATGTTGTTATGAACAACTTGTTACTCTTTCTCATTAAGCTTCAGCCACTGCAGAAATATATAAATAAGGGCTGACTTCCTGTAAGACGTGTCCAAAGCTGGGACGGAATAAAAGGAGACACTTGTAAATGATAGTGCTATCGTTTGAGAAAGGGTAAGTTGAGACTGACTTTCATGCGTATTCACAGACCAAGCATCATAAAGATACCAGCATGATCTTCATTGCGGGCTTAGAGCCGGTATTAGCTTTTGAGAGGTAAGAGAATTTTGAGGGCTCGTTGGTCTAGGGGTATGATTCTCGCTTTGGGTGCGAGAGGTCCCGGGTTCAAATCCCGGACGAGCCCTTTTCTTGGTACTCTTTTCAAGTTGTTTTGAAGTTTGCGTTTCAAAACCAACATCAATTTTTTCTTTGCAGTAGTGGATAATTCTTTGCTAGAGTCTCATGCTTCAGCCCTGCCCAGTCTGAGCTAATACCAAACATCTGGTCTTGCATGGCATGTACGAGCGTTCAGCTAGGGATGTCGGGCAGGTTGCATGAAAGAAATCTAAAGCCAGAGGCCCATGGAATAGCCAGTTCGGAGCAGTTTCATTACAGAAAAATCAACTGTAGGTATCTGTTTCTGTAGTGTAGTGGTTATCACGTTCGCCTCACACGCGAAAGGTCCCCGGTTCGAAACCGGGCAGAAACAGTTGTTATATTGTGTTGGCTACAATGTTGATAGGTGCCGTTTTGCCATGGAATTGTCCAAGCCCTGAAGATTATTTCATGCAATCTCGTTCCAAGAAAGGGAATTCTCTCAAAACACTAAAGTAATCGGCGTGTGGATGTATCTGTTGGTTCTCAGACCTTGCTTTCAAAAGAGCCCTGCAATCGGTTCACTGCTCACCTAGAACAAGCATTAACATGGAGAATTGTTGGCACCAACAGGAATCTTATTTTAGTGGAGTGTTTCTGGCTTTGAGTGCAGAGGCCCTCGGCTCAATTCCAAGATGATCCTTCTCAGGGTGATGATACAAATGCATTGTCACCTTTACGTTTAATGTCAGAATCATTTATTTCCAGTTGGTGGTGTAAGAATGTTTGCAACAGTATGGCGATTTTTCCTAGCCATGCATGAATGAAAGCATATCACTCGCCTTTAGGTGTTTTTCTAATACATTGATATTTGCATCTTCCTTCCTAGCCTGCATGTTTGACTATCTTACAGGCTGCATGTAATAAGTATCACATCAGGGCCCTTCTTCTACTCAATTCACAACTGTTCTATCACGACATAGATAAGAAAGCTGCATCTGCTTTTGTTGTGTAGTGGTAATCAGGTTTACCTGACGTGTGAAAGCCCCATGCTTTGAAAGTACACAGTAACAAAGAAACCGATGACTTTTATAAAAAGGTGTCATGTGTGTCTCTTACTTTGCACAAAAAGTGCCAGAGATGACTTCATTTGCAGTCACTTGAAAAGTAGGGATTCTCCAATAAATGGTAAATGGTTGAAACAAATCTGAAGAAATGCATGACATACCTGTGTGTGTGTGTGTATGCATGTATGTATATATAGGGAGAGAGAGAGCGTCAATATAAACAGACTTTATTTCAATCAAGCTGTCTTTTCTATCCTTCAGGAGCAGAATGTTCTGATCATCAGCGCTCCAGAATGTAGTGTTTTCTTGGCAAGCATCACATATTGTGATGTGTTAGCTAAAAGTTCCATATCCTAGAGACTGATATATTCCTCTGTACTTGTACCTTGGGGATTCATCAAAACCTGGCATCATAAGCAGCTTTCTACTGCCACAGACTGGACAGCGAAACAATTTAAAATATCCCAGAAAAAGAAAATAAGCATGCTTAATCAGAGCTTTCTGGACAGGAAGGACATTTGAGCAAGTGAGGAATAAGCACTGCTTTTGTTAATTTGCATAGGCAGAATAGAGACTTCTGGGAAAAGGCCGAAATTACAGTCACAGAAAATGGCTGCATCTATAGAGAACGCTAAGAAGTGTTGGCAGCTTTTCCTCTGACCCTGGCCACTTTTACAAGCAATCCTATGATAGTCAGCAGGACCCACCCTAAAAAGGAAGGGGCATCCACTTGGACCCTTTCCACCTTTTCTAAATCTCGCCTGATCGAGCCTGATCGAGCACTGATTGAGCAGATAAGCACATGTCATTCTCATTTCAGAAAGGTATTGGTTAGCTTGCTGCTAGCAGCTCAGTTATGTTATGATGTTAGAGGCTATGCAAGGAATGCTTTAGTCCAGCGATATGCAGTTTTTATTGCGCCTTGCATTCAGCAGGAAGATCTTTAGCTTGAATCTGTGGCCTAGGTATTCACCTTGGTATTTCTTTTGGCACAAAGTGAAGGAGTATTTGAGAGAAAATGCACAATGTGTTTCTTATGTTGTTATGAACAACTTGTTACTCTTTCTCATTAAGCTTCAGCCACTGCAGAAATATATAAATAAGGGCTGACTTCCTGTAAGACGTGTCCAAAGCTGGGACGGAATAAAAGGAGACACTTGTAAATGATAGTGCTATCGTTTGAGAAAGGGTAAGTTGAGACTGACTTTCATGCGTATTCACAGACCAAGCATCATAAAGATACCAGCATGATCTTCATTGCGGGCTTAGAGCCGGTATTAGCTTTTGAGAGGTAAGAGAATTTTGAGGGCTCGTTGGTCTAGGGGTATGATTCTCGCTTTGGGTGCGAGAGGTCCCGGGTTCAAATCCCGGACGAGCCCTTTTCTTGGTACTCTTTTCAAGTTGTTTTGAAGTTTGCGTTTCAAAACCAACATCAATTTTTTCTTTGCAGTAGTGGATAATTCTTTGCTAGAGTCTCATGCTTCAGCCCTGCCCAGTCTGAGCTAATACCAAACATCTGGTCTTGCATGGCATGTACGAGCGTTCAGCTAGGGATGTCGGGCAGGTTGCATGAAAGAAATCTAAAGCCAGAGGCCCATGGAATAGCCAGTTCGGAGCAGTTTCATTACAGAAAAATCAACTGTAGGTATCTGTTTCTGTAGTGTAGTGGTTATCACGTTCGCCTCACACGCGAAAGGTCCCCGGTTCGAAACCGGGCAGAAACAGTTGTTATATTGTGTTGGCTACAATGTTGATAGGTGACGTTTTGCCATGGAATTGTCCAAGCCCTGAAGATTATTTCATGCAATCTCGTTCCAAGAAAGGGAATTCTCTCAAAACACTAAAGTAATCGGCGTGTGGATGTATCTGTTGGTTCTCAGACCTTGCTTTCAAAAGAGCCCTGCAATCGGTTCACTGCTCACCTAGAACAAGCATTAACATGGAGAATTGTTGGCACCAACAGGAATCTTATTTTAGTGGAGTGTTTCTGGCTTTGAGTGCAGAGGCCCTCGGCTCAATTCCAAGATGATCCTTCTCAGGGTGATGATACAAATGCATTGTCACCTTTACGTTTAATGTCAGAATCATTTATTTCCAGTTGGTGGTGTAAGAATGTTTGCAACAGTATGGCGATTTTTCCTAGCCATGCATGAATGAAAGCATATCACTCGCCTTTAGGTGTTTTTCTAATACATTGATATTTGCATCTTCCTTCCTAGCCTGCATGTTTGACTATCTTACAGGCTGCATGTAATAAGTATCACATCAGGGCCCTTCTTCTACTCAATTCACAACTGTTCTATCACGACATAGATAAGAAAGCTGCATCTGCTTTTGTTGTGTAGTGGTAATCAGGTTTACCTGACGTGTGAAAGCCCCATGCTTTGAAAGTACACAGTAACAAAGAAACCGATGACTTTTATAAAAAGGTGTCATGTGTGTCTCTTACTTTGCACAAAAAGTGCCAGAGATGACTTCATTTGCAGTCACTTGAAAAGTAGGGATTCTCCAATAAATGGTAAATGGTTGAAACAAATCTGAAGAAATGCATGACATACCTGTGTGTGTGTGTGTATGCATGTATGTATATATAGGGAGAGAGAGAGCGTCAATATAAACAGACTTTATTTCAATCAAGCTGTCTTTTCTATCCTTCAGGAGCAGAATGTTCTGATCATCAGCGCTCCAGAATGTAGTGTTTTCTTGGCAAGCATCACATATTGTGATGTGTTAGCTAGAAGTTCCATATCCTAGAGACTGATATATTCCTCTGTACTTGTACCTTGGGGATTCATCAAAACCTGGCATCATAAGCAGCTTTCTACTGCCACAGACTGGACAGCGAAACAATTTAAAATATCCCAGAAAAAGAAAATAAGCATGCTTAATCAGAGCTTTCTGGACAGGAAGGACATTTGAGCAAGTGAGGAATAAGCACTGCTTTTGTTAATTTGCATAGGCAGAATAGAGACTTCTGGGAAAAGGCCGAAATTACAGTCACAGAAAATGGCTGCATCTATAGAGAACGCTAAGAAGTGTTGGCAGCTTTTCCTCTGACCCTGGCCACTTTTACAAGCAATCCTATGATAGTCAGCAGGACCCACCCTAAAAAGGAAGGGGCATCCACTTGGACCCTTTCCACCTTTTCTAAATCTCGCCTGATCGAGCCTGATTGAGCACTGATTGAGCAGATAAGCACATGTCATTCTCATTTCAGAAAGGTATTGGTTAGCTTGCTGCTAGCAGCTCAGTTATGTTATGATGTTAGAGGCTATGCAAGGAATGCTTTAGTCCAGCGATATGCAGTTTTTAATGCGCCTTGCATTCAGCAGGAAGATCTTTAGCTTGAATCTGTGGCCTAGGTATTCACCTTGGTATTTCTTTTGGCACAAAGTGAAGGAGTATTTAAGAGAAAATGCACAATGTGTTTCTTATGTTGTTATGAACAACTTGTTACTCTTTCTCATTAAGCTTCAGCCACTGAAGAAATATATAAATAAGGGCTGACTTCCTTTAAGACGTGTCCAAAGCTGGGACGGAATAAAAGGAGACACTTGTAAATGATAGTGCTATCGTTTGAGAAAGGGTAAGTTGAGACTGACTTTCATGCGTATTCACAGACCAAGCATCATAAAGATACCAGCATGATCTTCATTGCGGGCTTAGAGCCGGTATTAGCTTTTGAGAGGTAAGAGGATTTTGAGGGCTCGTTGGTCTAGGGGTATGATTCTCGCTTTGGGTGCGAGAGGTCCCGGGTTCAAATCCCGGACGAGCCCTTTTCTTGGTACTCTTTTCAAGTTGTTTTGAAGTTTGCGTTTCAAAACCAACATCAATTTTTTCTTTGCAGTAGTGGATAATTCTTTGCTAGAGTCTCATGCTTCAGCCCTGCCCAGTCTGAGCTAATACCAAACATCTGGTCTTGCATGGCATGTACGAGCGTTCAGCTAGGGATGTCGGGCAGGTTGCATGAAAGAAATCTAAAGCCAGAGGCCCATGGAATAGCCAGTTCGGAGCAGTTTCATTACAGAAAAATCAACTGTAGGTATCTGTTTCTGTAGTGTAGTGGTTATCACGTTCGCCTCACACGCGAAAGGTCCCCGGTTCGAAACCGGGCAGAAACAGTTGTTATATTGTGTTGGCTACAATGTTGATAGGTGCCGTTTTGCCATGGAATTGTCCAAGCCCTGAAGATTATTTCATGCAATCTCGTTCCAAGAAAGGGAATTCTCTCAAAACACTAAAGTAATCGGCGTGTGGATGTATCTGTTGGTTCTCAGACCTTGCTTTCAAAAGAGCCCTGCAATCGGTTCACTGCTCACCTAGAACAAGCATTAACATGGAGAATTGTTGGCACCAACAGGAATCTTATTTTAGTGGAGTGTTTCTGGCTTTGAGTGCAGAGGCCCTCGGCTCAATTCCAAGATGATCCTTCTCAGGGTGATGATACAAATGCATTGTCACCTTTACGTTTAATGTCAGAATCATTTATTTCCAGTTGGTGGTGTAAGAATGTTTGCAACAGTATGGCGATTTTTCCTAGCCATGCATGAATGAAAGCATATCACTGGCCTTTAGGTGTTTTTCTAATACATTGATATTTGCATCTTCCTTCCTAGCCTGCATGTTTGACTATCTTACAGGCTGCATGTAATAAGTATCACATCAGGGCCCTTCTTCTACTCAATTCACAACTGTTCTATCACGACATAGATAAGAAAGCTGCATCTGCTTTTGTTGTGTAGTGGTAATCAGGTTTACCTGACGTGTGAAAGCCCCATGCTTTGAAAGTACACAGACACAAAGAAACCGATGACTTTTATAAAAAGGTGTCATGTGTGTCTCTTACTTTGCACAAAAAGTGCCAGAGATGACTTCATTTGCAGTCACTTGAAAAGTAGGGATTCTCCAATAAATGGTAAATGGTTGAAACAAATCTGAAGAAATGCATGACATACCTGTGTGTGTGTGTGTATGCATGTATGTATATATAGGGAGAGAGAGAGCGTCAATATAAACAGACTTTATTTCAATCAAGCTGTCTTTTCTATCCTTCAGGAGCAGAATGTTCTGATCATCAGCGCTCCAGAATGTAGTGTTTTCTTGGCAAGCATCACATATTGTGATGTGTTAGCTAAAAGTTCCATATCCTAGAGACTGATATATTCCTCTGTACTTGTACCTTGGGGATTCATCAAAACCTGGCATCATAAGCAGCTTTCTACTGCCACAGACTGGACAGCGAAACAATTTAAAATATCCCAGAAAAAGAAAATAAGCATGCTTAATCAGAGCTTTCTGGACAGGAAGGACATTTGAGCAAGTGAGGAATAAGCACTGCTTTTGTTAATTTGCATAGGCAGAATAGAGACTTCTGGGAAAAGGCCGAAATTACAGTCACAGAAAATGGCTGCATCTATAGAGAACGCTAAGAAGTGTTGGCAGCTTTTCCTCTGACCCTGGCCACTTTTACAAGCAATCCTATGATAGTCAGCAGGACCCACCCTAAAAAGGAAGGGGCATCCACTTGGACCCTTTCCACCTTTTCTAAATCTCGCCTGATCGAGCCTGATTGAGCACTGATTGAGCAGATAAGCACATGTCATTCTCATTTCAGAAAGGTATTGGTTAGCTTGCTGCTAGCAGCTCAGTTATGTTATGATGTTAGAGGCTATGCAAGGAATGCTTTAGTCCAGCGATATGCAGTTTTTATTGCGCCTTGCATTCAGCAGGAAGATCTTTAGCTTGAATCTGTGGCCTAGGTATTCACCTTGGTATTTCTTTTGGCACAAAGTGAAGGAGTATTTGAGAGAAAATGCACAATGTGTTTCTTATGTTGTTATGAACAACTTGTTACTCTTTCTCATTAAGCTTCAGCCACTGCAGAAATATATAAATAAGGGCTGACTTCCTGTAAGACGTGTCCAAAGCTGGGACGGAATAAAAGGAGACACTTGTAAATGATAGTGCTATCGTTTGAGAAAGGGTAAGTTGAGACTGACTTTCATGCGTATTCACAGACCAAGCATCATAAAGATACCAGCATGATCTTCATTGCGGGCTTAGAGCCGGTATTAGCTTTTGAGAGGTAAGAGAATTTTGAGGGCTCGTTGGTCTAGGGGTATGATTCTCGCTTTGGGTGCGAGAGGTCCCGGGTTCAAATCCCGGACGAGCCCTTTTCTTGGTACTCTTTTCAAGTTGTTTTGAAGTTTGCGTTTCAAAACCAACATCAATTTTTTCTTTGCAGTAGTGGATAATTCTTTGCTAGAGTCTCATGCTTCAGCCCTGCCCAGTCTGAGCTAATACCAAACATCTGGTCTTGCATGGCATGTACGAGCGTTCAGCTAGGGATGTCGGGCAGGTTGCATGAAAGAAATCTAAAGCCAGAGGCCCATGGAATAGCCAGTTCGGAGCAGTTTCATTACAGAAAAATCAACTGTAGGTATCTGTTTCTGTAGTGTAGTGGTTATCAAGTTCGCCTCACACGCGAAAGGTCCCCGGTTCGAAACCGGGCAGAAACAGTTGTTATATTGTGTTGGCTACAATGTTGATAGGTGCCGTTTTGCCATGGAATTGTCCAAGCCCTGAAGATTATTTCATGCAATCTCGTTCCAAGAAAGGGAATTCTCTCAAAACACTAAAGTAATCGGCGTGTGGATGTATCTGTTGGTTCTCAGACCTTGCTTTCAAAAGAGCCCTGTAATCGGTTCACTGCTCACCTAGAACAAGCATTAACATGGAGAATTGTTGGCACCAACAGGAATCTTATTTTAGTGGAGTGTTTCTGGCTTTGAGTGCAGAGGCCCTCGGCTCAATTCCAAGATGATCCTTCTCAAGGTGATGATACAAATGCATTCTCACCTTTACGTTTAATGTCAGAATCATTTATTTCCAGTTGGTGGTGTAAGAATGTTTGCAACAGTATGGCGATTTTTCCTAGCCATGCATGAATGAAAGCATATCACTCGCCTTTAGGTGTTTTTCTAATACATTGATATTTGCATCTTCCTTCCTAGCCTGCATGTTTGACTATCTTACAGGCTGCATGTAATAAGTATCACATCAGGGCCCTTCTTCTACTCAATTCACAACTGTTCTATCACGACATAGATAAGAAAGCTGCATCTGCTTTTGTTGTGTAGTGGTAATCAGGTTTACCTGACGTGTGAAAGCCCCATGCTTTGAAAGTACACAGTAACAAAGAAACCGATGACTTTTATAATAAGGTGTCATGTGTGTCTCTTACTTTGCACAAAAAGTACCAGAGATGACTTCATTTGCAGTCACTTGAAAAGTAGGGATTCTCCAATAAATGGTAAATGGTTGAAACAAATCTGAAGAAATGCATGACATACCTGTGTGTGTGTGTGTATGCATGTATGTATATATAGGGAGAGAGAGAGCGTCAATATAAACAGACTTTATTTCAATCAAGCTGTCTTTTCTATCCTTCAGGAGCAGAATGTTCTGATCATCAGCGCTCCAGAATGTAGTGTTTTCTTGGCAAGCATCACATATTGTGATGTGTTAGCTAAAAGTTCCATATCCTAGAGACTGATATATTCCTCTGTACTTGTACCTTGGGGATTCATCAAAACCTGGCATCATAAGCAGCTTTCTACTGCCACAGACTGGACAGCGAAACAATTTAAAATATCCCAGAAAAAGAAAATAAGCATGCTTAATCAGAGCTTTCTGGACAGGAAGGACATTTGAGCAAGTGAGGAATAAGCACTGCTTTTGTTAATTTGCATAGGCAGAATAGAGACTTCTGGGAAAAGGCCGAAATTACAGTCACAGAAAATGGCTGCATCTATAGAGAACGCTAAGAAGTGTTGGCAGCTTTTCCTCTGACCCTGGCCACTTTTACAAGCAATCCTATGATAGTCAGCAGGACCCACCCTAAAAAGGAAGGGGCATCCACTTGGACCCTTTCCACCTTTTCTAAATCTCGCCTGATCGAGCCTGATTGAGCACTGATTGAGCAGATAAGCACATGTCATTCTCATTTCAGAAAGGTATTGGTTAGCTTCCTGCTAGCAGCTCAGTTATGTTATGATGTTAGAGGCTATGCAAGGAATGCTTTAGTCCAGCGATATGCAGTTTTTATTGCGCCTTGCATTCAGCAGGAAGATCTTTAGCTTGAATCTGTGGCCTAGGTATTCACCTTGGTATTTCTTTTGGCACAAAGTGAAGGAGTATTTAAGAGAAAATGCACAATGTGTTTCTTATGTTGTTATGAACAACTTGTTACTCTTTCTCATTAAGCTTCAGCCACTGAAGAAATATATAAATAAGGGCTGACTTCCTGTAAGACGTGTCCAAAGCTGGGACGGAATAAAAGGAGACACTTGTAAATGATAGTGCTATCGTTTGAGAAAGGGTAAGTTGAGACTGACTTTCATGCGTATTCACAGACCAAGCATCATAAAGATACCAGCATGATCTTCATTGCGGGCTTAGAGCCGGTATTAGCTTTTGAGAGGTAAGAGGATTTTGAGGGCTCGTTGGTCTAGGGGTATGATTCTCGCTTTGGGTGCGAGAGGTCCCGGGTTCAAATCCCGGACGAGCCCTTTTCTTGGTACTCTTTTCAAGTTGTTTTGAAGTTTGCGTTTCAAAACCAACATCAATTTTTTCTTTGCAGTAGTGGATAATTCTTTGCTAGAGTCTCATGCTTCAGCCCTGCCCAGTCTGAGCTAATACCAAACATCTGGTCTTGCATGGCATGTACGAGCGTTCAGCTAGGGATGTCGGGCAGGTTGCATGAAAGAAATCTAAAGCCAGAGGCCCATGGAATAGCCAGTTCGGAGCAGTTTCATTACAGAAAAATCAACTGTAGGTATCTGTTTCTGTAGTGTAGTGGTTATCACGTTCGCCTCACACGCGAAAGGTCCCCGGTTCGAAACCGGGCAGAAACAGTTGTTATATTGTGTTGGCTACAATGTTGATAGGTGCTGTTTTGCCATGGAATTGTCCAAGCCCTGAAGATTATTTCATGCAATCTCGTTCCAAGAAAGGGAATTCTCTCAAAACACTAAAGTAATCGGCGTGTGGATGTATCTGTTGGTTCTCAGACCTTGCTTTCAAAAGAGCCCTGCAATCGGTTCACTGCTCACCTAGAACAAGCATTAACATGGAGAATTGTTGGCACCAACAGGAATCTTATTTTAGTGGAGTGTTTCTGGCTTTGAGTGCAGAGGCCCTCGGCTCAATTCCAAGATGATCCTTCTCAAGGTGATGATACAAATGCATTGTCACCTTTACGTTTAATGTCAGAATCATTTATTTCCAGTTGGTGGTGTAAGAATGTTTGCAACAGTATGGCGATTTTTCCTAGCCATGCATGAATGAAAGCATATCACTCGCCTTTAGGTGTTTTTCTAATACATTGATATTTGCATCTTCCTTCTTAGCCTGCATGTTTGACTATCTTACAGGCTGCATGTAATAAGTATCACATCAGGGCCCTTCTTCTACTCAATTCACAACTGTTCTGTCACGACATAGATAAGAAAGCTGCATCTGCTTTTGTTGTGTAGTGGTAATCAGGTTTACCTGACGTGTGAAAGCCCCATGCTTTGAAAGTACACAGTAACAAAGAAACTGATGACTTTTATAAAAAGGTGTCATGTGTGTCTCTTACTTTGCACAAAAAGTGCCAGAGATGACTTCATTTGCAGTCACTTGAAAAGTAGGGATTCTCCAATAAATGGTAAATGGTTGAAACAAATCTGAAGAAATGCATGACATACCTGTGTGTGTGTGTGTACGCATGTATGTATATATAGGGAGAGAGAGAGCGTCAATATAAACAGACTTTATTTCAATCAAGCTGTCTTTTCTATCCTTCAGGAGCAGAATGTTCTGATCATCAGCGCTCCAGAATGTAGTGTTTTCTTGGCAAGCATCACATATTGTGATGTGTTAGCTAAAAGTTCCATATCCTAGAGACTGATATATTCCTCTGTACTTGTACCTTGGGGATTCATCAAAACCTGGCATCATAAGCAGCTTTCTACTGCCACAGACTGGACAGCGAAACAATTTAAAATATCCCAGAAAAAGAAAATAAGCATGCTTAATCAGAGCTTTCTGGACAGGAAGGACATTTGAGCAAGTGAGGAATAAGCACTGCTTTTGTTAATTTGCATAGGCAGAATAGAGACTTCTGGGAAAAGGCCGAAATTACAGTCACAGAAAATGGCTGCATCTATAGAGAACGCTAAGAAGTGTTGGCAGCTTTTCCTCTGACCATGGCCACTTTTACAAGCAATCCTATGATAGTCAGCAGGACCCACCCTAAAAAGGAAGGGGCATCCACTTGGACCCTTTCCACCTTTTCTAAATCTCGCCTGATCGAGCACTGATTGAGCAGATAAGCACATGTAATTCTCATTTCAGAAAGGTATTGGTTAGCTTGCTGCTAGCAGCTCAGTTATGTTATGATGTTAGAGGCTATGCAAGGAATGCTTTAGTCCAGCGATATGCAGTTTTTAATGCGCCTTGCATTCAGCAGGAAGATCTTTAGCTTGAATCTGTGGCCTAGGTATTCACCTTGGTATTTCTTTTGGCACAAAGTGAAGGAGTATTTAAGAGAAAATGCACAATGTGTTTCTTATGTTGTTATGAACAACTTGTTACTCTTTCTCATTAAGCTTCAGCCACTGAAGAAATATATAAATAAGGGCTGACTTCCTGTAAGACGTGTCCAAAGCTGGGACGGAATAAAAGGAGACACTTGTAAATGATAGTGCTATCGTTTGAGAAAGGGTAAGTTGAGACTGACTTTCATGCGTATTCACAGACCAAGCATCATAAAGATACCAGCATGATCTTCATTGCGGGCTTAGAGCCGGTATTAGCTTTTGAGAGGTAAGAGGATTTTGAGGGCTCGTTGGTCTAGGGGTATGATTCTCGCTTTGGGTGCGAGAGGTCCCGGGTTCAAATCCCGGACGAGCCCTTTTCTTGGTACTCTTTTCAAGTTGTTTTGAAGTTTGCGTTTCAAAACCAACATCAATTTTTTCTTTGCAGTAGTGGATAATTCTTTGCTAGAGTCTCATGCTTCAGCCCTGCCCAGTCTGAGCTAATACCAAACATCTGGTCTTGCATGGCATGTACGAGCGTTCAGCTAGGGATGTCGGGCAGGTTGCATGAAAGAAATCTAAAGCCAGAGGCCCATGGAATAGCCAGTTCGGAGCAGTTTCATTACAGAAAAATCAACTGTAGGTATCTGTTTCTGTAGTGTAGTGGTTATCACGTTCGCCTCACACGCGAAAGGTCCCCGGTTCGAAACCGGGCAGAAACAGTTGTTATATTGTGTTGGCTACAATGTTGATAGGTGCTGTTTTGCCATGGAATTGTCCAAGCCCTGAAGATTATTTCATGCAATCTCGTTCCAAGAAAGGGAATTCTCTCAAAACACTAAAGTAATCGGCGTGTGGATGTATCTGTTGGTTCTCAGACCTTGCTTTCAAAAGAGCCCTGCAATCGGTTCACTGCTCACCTAGAACAAGCATTAACATGGAGAATTGTTGGCACCAACAGGAATCTTATTTTAGTGGAGTGTTTCTGGCTTTGAGTGCAGAGGCCCTCGGCTCAATTCCAAGATGATCCTTCTCAAGGTGATGATACAAATGCATTGTCACCTTTACGTTTAATGTCAGAATCATTTATTTCCAGTTGGTGGTGTAAGAATGTTTGCAACAGTATGGCGATTTTTCCTAGCCATGCATGAATGAAAGCATATCACTCGCCTTTAGGTGTTTTTCTAATACATTGATATTTGCATCTTCCTTCCTAGCCTGCATGTTTGACTATCTTACAGGCTGCATGTAATAAGTATCACATCAGGGCCCTTCTTCTACTCAATTCACAACTGTTCTATCACGACATAGATAAGAAAGCTGCATCTGCTTTTGTTGTGTAGTGGTAATCAGGTTTACCTGACGTGTGAAAGCCCCATGCTTTGAAAGTACACAGTAACAAAGAAACCGATGACTTTTATAAAAAGGTGTCATGTGTGTCTCTTACTTTGCACAAAAAGTGCCAGAGATGACTTCATTTGCAGTCACTTGAAAAGTAGGGATTCTCCAATAAATGGTAAATGGTTGAAACAAATCTGAAGAAATGCATGACATACCTGTGTGTGTGTGTGTATGCATGTATGTATATATAGGGAGAGAGAGAGCGTCAATATAAACAGACTTTATTTCAATCAAGCTGTCTTTTCTATCCTTCAGGAGCAGAATGTTCTGATCATCAGCGCTCCAGAATGTAGTGTTTTCTTGGCAAGCATCACATATTGTGATGTGTTAGCTAAAAGTTCCATATCCTAGAGACTGATATATTCCTCTGTACTTGTACCTTGGGGATTCATCAAAACCTGGCATCATAAGCAGCTTTCTACTGCCACAGACTGGACAGCGAAACAATTTAAAATATCCCAGAAAAAGAAAATAAGCATGCTTAATCAGAGCTTTCTGGACAGGAAGGACATTTGAGCAAGTGAGGAATAAGCACTGCTTTTGTTAATTTGCATAGGCAGAATAGAGACTTCTGGGAAAAGGCCGAAATTACAGTCACAGAAAATGGCTGCATCTATAGAGAACGCTAAGAAGTGTTGGCAGCTTTTCCTCTGACCCTGGCCACTTTTACAAGCAATCCTATGATAGTCAGCAGGACCCACCCTAAAAAGGAAGGGGCATCCACTTGGACCCTTTCCACCTTTTCTAAATCTCGCCTGATCGAGCCTGATTGAGCACTGATTGAGCAGATAAGCACATGTCATTCTCATTTCAGAAAGGTATTGGTTAGCTTGCTGCTAGCAGCTCAGTTATGTTATGATGTTAGAGGCTATGCAAGGAATGCTTTAGTCCAGCGATATGCAGTTTTTATTGCGCCTTGCATTCAGCAGGAAGATCTTTAGCTTGAATCTGTGGCCTAGGTATTCACCTTGGTATTTCTTTTGGCACAAAGTGAAGGAGTATTTGAGAGAAAATGCACAATGTGTTTCTTATGTTGTTATGAACAACTTGTTACTCTTTCTCATTAAGCTTCAGCCACTGCAGAAATATATAAATAAGGGCTGACTTCCTGTAAGACGTGTCCAAAGCTGGGACGGAATAAAAGGAGACACTTGTAAATGATAGTGCTATCGTTTGAGAAAGGGTAAGTTGAGACTGACTTTCATGCGTATTCACAGACCAAGCATCATAAAGATACCAGCATGATCTTCATTGCGGGCTTAGAGCCGGTATTAGCTTTTGAGAGGTAAGAGAATTTTGAGGGCTCGTTGGTCTAGGGGTATGATTCTCGCTTTGGGTGCGAGAGGTCCCGGGTTCAAATCCCGGACGAGCCCTTTTCTTGGTACTCTTTTCAAGTTGTTTTGAAGTTTGCGTTTCAAAACCAACATCAATTTTTTCTTTGCAGTAGTGGATAATTCTTTGCTAGAGTCTCATGCTTCAGCCCTGCCCAGTCTGAGCTAATACCAAACATCTGGTCTTGCATGGCATGTACGAGCGTTCAGCTAGGGATGTCGGGCAGGTTGCATGAAAGAAATCTAAAGCCAGAGGCCCATGGAATAGCCAGTTCGGAGCAGTTTCATTACAGAAAAATCAACTGTAGGTATCTGTTTCTGTAGTGTAGTGGTTATCAAGTTCGCCTCACACGCGAAAGGTCCCCGGTTCGAAACCGGGCAGAAACAGTTGTTATATTGTGTTGGCTACAATGTTGATAGGTGCCGTTTTGCCATGGAATTGTCCAAGCCCTGAAGATTATTTCATGCAATCTCGTTCCAAGAAAGGGAATTCTCTCAAAACACTAAAGTAATCGGCGTGTGGATGTATCTGTTGGTTCTCAGACCTTGCTTTCAAAAGAGCCCTGTAATCGGTTCACTGCTCACCTAGAACAAGCATTAACATGGAGAATTGTTGGCACCAACAGGAATCTTATTTTAGTGGAGTGTTTCTGGCTTTGAGTGCAGAGGCCCTCGGCTCAATTCCAAGATGATCCTTCTCAAGGTGATGATACAAATGCATTCTCACCTTTACGTTTAATGTCAGAATCATTTATTTCCAGTTGGTGGTGTAAGAATGTTTGCAACAGTATGGCGATTTTTCCTAGCCATGCATGAATGAAAGCATATCACTCGCCTTTAGGTGTTTTTCTAATACATTGATATTTGCATCTTCCTTCCTAGCCTGCATGTTTGACTATCTTACAGGCTGCATGTAATAAGTATCACATCAGGGCCCTTCTTCTACTCAATTCACAACTGTTCTATCACGACATAGATAAGAAAGCTGCATCTGCTTTTGTTGTGTAGTGGTAATCAGGTTTACCTGACGTGTGAAAGCCCCATGCTTTGAAAGTACACAGTAACAAAGAAACCGATGACTTTTATAATAAGGTGTCATGTGTGTCTCTTACTTTGCACAAAAAGTACCAGAGATGACTTCATTTGCAGTCACTTGAAAAGTAGGGATTCTCCAATAAATGGTAAATGGTTGAAACAAATCTGAAGAAATGCATGACATACCTGTGTGTGTGTGTGTATGCATGTATGTATATATAGGGAGAGAGAGAGCGTCAATATAAACAGACTTTATTTCAATCAAGCTGTCTTTTCTATCCTTCAGGAGCAGAATGTTCTGATCATCAGCGCTCCAGAATGTAGTGTTTTCTTGGCAAGCATCACATATTGTGATGTGTTAGCTAAAAGTTCCATATCCTAGAGACTGATATATTCCTCTGTACTTGTACCTTGGGGATTCATCAAAACCTGGCATCATAAGCAGCTTTCTACTGCCACAGACTGGACAGCGAAACAATTTAAAATATCCCAGAAAAAGAAAATAAGCATGCTTAATCAGAGCTTTCTGGACAGGAAGGACATTTGAGCAAGTGAGGAATAAGCACTGCTTTTGTTAATTTGCATAGGCAGAATAGAGACTTCTGGGAAAAGGCCGAAATTACAGTCACAGAAAATGGCTGCATCTATAGAGAACGCTAAGAAGTGTTGGCAGCTTTTCCTCTGACCCTGGCCACTTTTACAAGCAATCCTATGATAGTCAGCAGGACCCACCCTAAAAAGGAAGGGGCATCCACTTGGACCCTTTCCACCTTTTCTAAATCTCGCCTGATCGAGCCTGATTGAGCACTGATTGAGCAGATAAGCACATGTCATTCTCATTTCAGAAAGGTATTGGTTAGCTTCCTGCTAGCAGCTCAGTTATGTTATGATGTTAGAGGCTATGCAAGGAATGCTTTAGTCCAGCGATATGCAGTTTTTATTGCGCCTTGCATTCAGCAGGAAGATCTTTAGCTTGAATCTGTGGCCTAGGTATTCACCTTGGTATTTCTTTTGGCACAAAGTGAAGGAGTATTTAAGAGAAAATGCACAATGTGTTTCTTATGTTGTTATGAACAACTTGTTACTCTTTCTCATTAAGCTTCAGCCACTGAAGAAATATATAAATAAGGGCTGACTTCCTGTAAGACGTGTCCAAAGCTGGGACGGAATAAAAGGAGACACTTGTAAATGATAGTGCTATCGTTTGAGAAAGGGTAAGTTGAGACTGACTTTCATGCGTATTCACAGACCAAGCATCATAAAGATACCAGCATGATCTTCATTGCGGGCTTAGAGCCGGTATTAGCTTTTGAGAGGTAAGAGGATTTTGAGGGCTCGTTGGTCTAGGGGTATGATTCTCGCTTTGGGTGCGAGAGGTCCCGGGTTCAAATCCCGGACGAGCCCTTTTCTTGGTACTCTTTTCAAGTTGTTTTGAAGTTTGCGTTTCAAAACCAACATCAATTTTTTCTTTGCAGTAGTGGATAATTCTTTGCTAGAGTCTCATGCTTCAGCCCTGCCCAGTCTGAGC
This sequence comes from Triturus cristatus, assembly GCF_964204655.1. Lineage (NCBI taxonomy): Eukaryota > Metazoa > Chordata > Amphibia > Caudata > Salamandridae > Triturus > Triturus cristatus. Next base: position 737,202,905 of record NC_140591.1, on the reverse strand, counting down.
TAATACCAAACATCTGGTCTTGCATGGCATGTACGAGCGTTCAGCTAGGGATGTCGGGCAGGTTGCATGAAAGAAATCTAAAGCCAGAGGCCCATGGAATAGCCAGTTCGGAGCAGTTTCATTACAGAAAAATCAACTGTAGGTATCTGTTTCTGTAGTGTAGTGGTTATCACGTTCGCCTCACACGCGAAAGGTCCCCGGTTCGAAACCGGGCAGAAACAGTTGTTATATTGTGTTGGCTACAATGTTGATAGGTGCCGTTTTGCCATGGAATTGTCCAAGCCCTGAAGATTATTTCATGCAATCTCGTTCCAAGAAAGGGAATTCTCTCAAAACACTAAAGTAATCGGCGTGTGGATGTATCTGTTGGTTCTCAGACCTTGCTTTCAAAAGAGCCCTGCAATCGGTTCACTGCTCACCTAGAACAAGCATTAACATGGAGAATTGTTGGCACCAACAGGAATCTTATTTTAGTGGAGTGTTTCTGGCTTTGAGTGCAGAGGCCCTCGGCTCAATTCCAAGATGATCCTTCTCAAGGTGATGATACAAATGCATTGTCACCTTTACGTTTAATGTCAGAATCATTTATTTCCAGTTGGTGGTGTAAGAATGTTTGCAACAGTATGGCGATTTTTCCTAGCCATGCATGAATGAAAGCATATCACTCGCCTTTAGGTGTTTTTCTAATACATTGATATTTGCATCTTCCTTCTTAGCCTGCATGTTTGACTATCTTACAGGCTGCATGTAATAAGTATCACATCAGGGCCCTTCTTCTACTCAATTCACAACTGTTCTGTCACGACATAGATAAGAAAGCTGCATCTGCTTTTGTTGTGTAGTGGTAATCAGGTTTACCTGACGTGTGAAAGCCCCATGCTTTGAAAGTACACAGTAACAAAGAAACTGATGACTTTTATAAAAAGGTGTCATGTGTGTCTCTTACTTTGCACAAAAAGTGCCAGAGATGACTTCATTTGCAGTCACTTGAAAAGTAGGGATTCTCCAATAAATGGTAAATGGTTGAAACAAATCTGAAGAAATGCATGACATACCTGTGTGTGTGTGTGTACGCATGTATGTATATATAGGGAGAGAGAGAGCGTCAATATAAACAGACTTTATTTCAATCAAGCTGTCTTTTCTATCCTTCAGGAGCAGAATGTTCTGATCATCAGCGCTCCAGAATGTAGTGTTTTCTTGGCAAGCATCACATATTGTGATGTGTTAGCTAAAAGTTCCATATCCTAGAGACTGATATATTCCTCTGTACTTGTACCTTGGGGATTCATCAAAACCTGGCATCATAAGCAGCTTTCTACTGCCACAGACTGGACAGCGAAACAATTTAAAATATCCCAGAAAAAGAAAATAAGCATGCTTAATCAGAGCTTTCTGGACAGGAAGGACATTTGAGCAAGTGAGGAATAAGCACTGCTTTTGTTAATTTGCATAGGCAGAATAGAGACTTCTGGGAAAAGGCCGAAATTACAGTCACAGAAAATGGCTGCATCTATAGAGAACGCTAAGAAGTGTTGGCAGCTTTTCCTCTGACCATGGCCACTTTTACAAGCAATCCTATGATAGTCAGCAGGACCCACCCTAAAAAGGAAGGGGCATCCACTTGGACCCTTTCCACCTTTTCTAAATCTCGCCTGATCGAGCACTGATTGAGCAGATAAGCACATGTAATTCTCATTTCAGAAAGGTATTGGTTAGCTTGCTGCTAGCAGCTCAGTTATGTTATGATGTTAGAGGCTATGCAAGGAATGCTTTAGTCCAGCGATATGCAGTTTTTAATGCGCCTTGCATTCAGCAGGAAGATCTTTAGCTTGAATCTGTGGCCTAGGTATTCACCTTGGTATTTCTTTTGGCACAAAGTGAAGGAGTATTTAAGAGAAAATGCACAATGTGTTTCTTATGTTGTTATGAACAACTTGTTACTCTTTCTCATTAAGCTTCAGCCACTGAAGAAATATATAAATAAGGGCTGACTTCCTGTAAGACGTGTCCAAAGCTGGGACGGAATAAAAGGAGACACTTGTAAATGATAGTGCTATCGTTTGAGAAAGGGTAAGTTGAGACTGACTTTCATGCGTATTCACAGACCAAGCATCATAAAGATACCAGCATGATCTTCATTGCGGGCTTAGAGCCGGTATTAGCTTTTGAGAGGTAAGAGGATTTTGAGGGCTCGTTGGTCTAGGGGTATGATTCTCGCTTTGGGTGCGAGAGGTCCCGGGTTCAAATCCCGGACGAGCCCTTTTCTTGGTACTCTTTTCAAGTTGTTTTGAAGTTTGCGTTTCAAAACCAACATCAATTTTTTCTTTGCAGTAGTGGATAATTCTTTGCTAGAGTCTCATGCTTCAGCCCTGCCCAGTCTGAGCTAATACCAAACATCTGGTCTTGCATGGCATGTACGAGCGTTCAGCTAGGGATGTCGGGCAGGTTGCATGAAAGAAATCTAAAGCCAGAGGCCCATGGAATAGCCAGTTCGGAGCAGTTTCATTACAGAAAAATCAACTGTAGGTATCTGTTTCTGTAGTGTAGTGGTTATCACGTTCGCCTCACACGCGAAAGGTCCCCGGTTCGAAACCGGGCAGAAACAGTTGTTATATTGTGTTGGCTACAATGTTGATAGGTGCCGTTTTGCCATGGAATTGTCCAAGCCCTGAAGATTATTTCATGCAATCTCGTTCCAAGAAAGGGAATTCTCTCAAAACACTAAAGTAATCGGCGTGTGGATGTATCTGTTGGTTCTCAGACCTTGCTTTCAAAAGAGCCCTGCAATCGGTTCACTGCTCACCTAGAACAAGCATTAACATGGAGAATTGTTGGCACCAACAGGAATCTTATTTTAGTGGAGTGTTTCTGGCTTTGAGTGCAGAGGCCCTCGGCTCAATTCCAAGATGATCCTTCTCAGGGTGATGATACAAATGCATTGTCACCTTTACGTTTAATGTCAGAATCATTTATTTCCAGTTGGTGGTGTAAGAATGTTTGCAACAGTATGGCGATTTTTCCTAGCCATGCATGAATGAAAGCATATCACTCGCCTTTAGGTGTTTTTCTAATACATTGATATTTGCATCTTCCTTCCTAGCCTGCATGTTTGACTATCTTACAGGCTGCATGTAATAAGTATCACATCAGGGCCCTTCTTCTACTCAATTCACAACTGTTCTATCACGACATAGATAAGAAAGCTGCATCTGCTTTTGTTGTGTAGTGGTAATCAGGTTTACCTGACGTGTGAAAGCCCCATGCTTTGAAAGTACACAGTAACAAAGAAACCGATGACTTTTATAAAAAGGTGTCATGTGTGTCTCTTACTTTGCACAAAAAGTGCCAGAGATGACTTCATTTGCAGTCACTTGAAAAGTAGGGATTCTCCAATAAATGGTAAATGGTTGAAACAAATCTGAAGAAATGCATGACATACCTGTGTGTGTGTGTGTATGCATGTATGTATATATAGGGAGAGAGAGAGCGTCAATATAAACAGACTTTATTTCAATCAAGCTGTCTTTTCTATCCTTCAGGAGCAGAATGTTCTGATCATCAGCGCTCCAGAATGTAGTGTTTTCTTGGCAAGCATCACATATTGTGATGTGTTAGCTAAAAGTTCCATATCCTAGAGACTGATATATTCCTCTGTACTTGTACCTTGGGGATTCATCAAAACCTGGCATCATAAGCAGCTTTCTACTGCCACAGACTGGACAGCGAAACAATTTAAAATATCCCAGAAAAAGAAAATAAGCATGCTTAATCAGAGCTTTCTGGACAGGAAGGACATTTGAGCAAGTGAGGAATAAGCACTGCTTTTGTTAATTTGCATAGGCAGAATAGAGACTTCTGGGAAAAGGCCGAAATTACAGTCACAGAAAATGGCTGCATCTATAGAGAACGCTAAGAAGTGTTGGCAGCTTTTCCTCTGACCCTGGCCACTTTTACAAGCAATCCTATGATAGTCAGCAGGACCCACCCTAAAAAGGCAGGGGCATCCACTTGGACCCTTTCCACCTTTTCTAAATCTCGCCTGATCGAGCACTGATTGAGCAGATAAGCACATGTCATTCTCATTTCAGAAAGGTATTGGTTAGCTTGCTGCTAGCAGCTCAGTTATGTTATGATGTTAGAGGCTATGCAAGGAATGCTTTAGTCCAGCGATATGCAGTTTTTATTGCGCCTTGCATTCAGCAGGAAGATCTTTAGCTTGAATCTGTGGCCTAGGTATTCACCTTGGTATTTCTTTTGGCACAAAGTGAAGGAGTATTTAAGAGAAAATGCACAATGTGTTTCTTATGTTGTTATGAACAACTTGTTACTCTTTCTCATTAAGCTTCAGCCACTGAAGAAATATATAAATAAGGGCTGACTTCCTGTAAGACGTGTCCAAAGCTGGGACGGAATAAAAGGAGACACTTGTAAATGATAGTGCTATCGTTTGAGAAAGGGTAAGTTGAGACTGACTTTCATGCGTATTCACAGACCAAGCATCATAAAGATACCAGCATGATCTTCATTGCGGGCTTAGAGCCGGTATTAGCTTTTGAGAGGTAAGAGGATTTTGAGGGCTCGTTGGTCTAGGGGTATGATTCTCGCTTTGGGTGCGAGAGGTCCCGGGTTCAAATCCCGGACGAGCCCTTTTCTTGGTACTCTTTTCAAGTAGTTTTGAAGTTTGCGTTTCAAAACCAACATCAATTTTTTCTTTGCAGTAGTGGATAATTCTTTGCTAGAGTCTCATGCTTCAGCCCTGCCCAGTCTGAGCTAATACCAAACATCTGGTCTTGCATGGCATGTACGAGCGTTCAGCTAGGGATGTCGGGCAGGTTGCATGAAAGAAATCTAAAGCCAGAGGCCCATGGAATAGCCAGTTCGGAGCAGTTTCATTACAGAAAAATCAACTGTAGGTATCTGTTTCTGTAGTGTAGTGGTTATCACGTTCGCCTCACACGCGAAAGGTCCCCGGTTCGAAACCGGGCAGAAACAGTTGTTATATTGTGTTGGCTACAATGTTGATAGGTGCTGTTTTGCCATGGAATTGTCCAAGCCCTGAAGATTATTTCATGCAATCTCGTTCCAAGAAAGGGAATTCTCTCAAAACACTAAAGTAATCGGCGTGTGGATGTATCTGTTGGTTCTCAGACCTTGCTTTCAAAAGAGCCCTGCAATCGGTTCACTGCTCACCTAGAACAAGCATTAACATGGAGAATTGTTGGCACCAACAGGAATCTTATTTTAGTGGAGTGTTTCTGGCTTTGAGTGCAGAGGCCCTCGGCTCAATTCCAAGATGATCCTTCTCAGGGTGATGATACAAATGCATTGTCACCTTTACGTTTAATGTCAGAATCATTTATTTCCAGTTGGTGGTGTAAGAATGTTTGCAACAGTATGGCGATTTTTCCTAGCCATGCATGAATGAAAGCATATCACTCGCCTTTAGGTGTTTTTCTAATACATTGATATTTGCATCTTCCTTCCTAGCCTGCATGTTTGACTATCTTACAGGCTGCATGTAATAAGTATCACATCAGGGCCCTTCTTCTACTCAATTCACAACTGTTCTATCACGACATAGATAAGAAAGCTGCATCTGCTTTTGTTGTGTAGTGGTAATCAGGTTTACCTGACGTGTGAAAGCCCCATGCTTTGAAAGTACACAGTAACAAAGAAACCGATGACTTTTATAAAAAGGTGTCATGTGTGTCTCTTACTTTGCACAAAAAGTGCCAGAGATGACTTCATTTGCAGTCACTTGAAAAGTAGGGATTCTCCAATAAATGGTAAATGGTTGAAACAAATCTGAAGAAATGCATGACATACCTGTGTGTGTGTGTGTATGCATGTATGTATATATAGGGAGAGAGAGAGCGTCAATATAAACAGACTTTATTTCAATCAAGCTGTCTTTTCTATCCTTCAGGAGCAGAATGTTCTGATCATCAGCGCTCCAGAATGTAGTGTTTTCTTGGCAAGCATCACATATTGTGATGTGTTAGCTAAAAGTTCCATATCCTAGAGACTGATATATTCCTCTGTACTTGTACCTTGGGGATTCATCAAAACCTGGCATCATAAGCAGCTTTCTACTGCCACAGACTGGACAGCGAAACAATTTAAAATATCCCAGAAAAAGAAAATAAGCATGCTTCATCAGAGCTTTCTGGACAGGAAGGACATTTGAGCAAGTGAGGAATAAGCACTGCTTTTGTTAATTTGCATAGGCAGAATAGAGACTTCTGGGAAAAGGCCGAAATTACAGTCACAGAAAATGGCTGCATCTATAGAGAACGCTAAGAAGTGTTGGCAGCTTTTCCTCTGACCCTGGCCACTTTTACAAGCAATCCTATGATAGTCAGCAGGACCCACCCTAAAAAGGAAGGGGCATCCACTTGGACCCTTTCCACCTTTTCTAAATCTCGCCTGATCGAGCCTCATTGAGCACTGATTGAGCAGATAAGCACATGTCATTCTCATTTCAGAAAGGTATTGGTTAGCTTGCTGCTAGCAGCTCAGTTATGTTATGATGTTAGAGGCTATGCAAGGAATGCTTTAGTCCAGCGATATGCAGTTTTTATTGCGCCTTGCATTCAGCAGGAAGATCTTTAGCTTGAATCTGTGGCCTAGGTATTCACCTTGGTATTTCTTTTGGCACAAAGTGAAGGAGTATTTGAGAGAAAATGCACAATGTGTTTCTTATGTTGTTATGAACAACTTGTTACTCTTTCTCATTAAGCTTCAGCCACTGCAGAAATATATAAATAAGGGCTGACTTCCTGTAAGACGTGTCCAAAGCTGGGACGGAATAAAAGGAGACACTTGTAAATGATAGTGCTATCGTTTGAGAAAGGGTAAGTTGAGACTGACTTTCATGCGTATTCACAGACCAAGCATCATAAAGATACCAGCATGATCTTCATTGCGGGCTTAGAGCCGGTATTAGCTTTTGAGAGGTAAGAGAATTTTGAGGGCTCGTTGGTCTAGGGGTATGATTCTCGCTTTGGGTGCGAGAGGTCCCGGGTTCAAATCCCGGACGAGCCCTTTTCTTGGTACTCTTTTCAAGTTGTTTTGAAGTTTGCGTTTCAAAACCAACATCAATTTTTTCTTTGCAGTAGTGGATAATTCTTTGCTAGAGTCTCATGCTTCAGCCCTGCCCAGTCTGAGCTAATACCAAACATCTGGTCTTGCATGGCATGTACGAGCGTTCAGCTAGGGATGTCGGGCAGGTTGCATGAAAGAAATCTAAAGCCAGAGGCCCATGGAATAGCCAGTTCGGAGCAGTTTCATTACAGAAAAATCAACTGTAGGTATCTGTTTCTGTAGTGTAGTGGTTATCAAGTTCGCCTCACACGCGAAAGGTCCCCGGTTCGAAACCGGGCAGAAACAGTTGTTATATTGTGTTGGCTACAATGTTGATAGGTGCCGTTTTGCCATGGAATTGTCCAAGCCCTGAAGATTATTTCATGCAATCTCGTTCCAAGAAAGGGAATTCTCTCAAAACACTAAAGTAATCGGCGTGTGGATGTATCTGTTGGTTCTCAGACCTTGCTTTCAAAAGAGCCCTGCAATCGGTTCACTGCTCACCTAGAACAAGCATTAACATGGAGAATTGTTGGCACCAACAGGAATCTTATTTTAGTGGAGTGTTTCTGGCTTTGAGTGCAGAGGCCCTCGGCTCAATTCCAAGATGATCCTTCTCAAGGTGATGATACAAATGCATTGTCACCTTTACGTTTAATGTCAGAATCATTTATTTCCAGTTGGTGGTGTAAGAATGTTTGCAACAGTATGGCGATTTTTCCTAGCCATGCATGAATGAAAGCATATCACTCGCCTTTAGGTGTTTTTCTAATACATTGATATTTGCATCTTCCTTCTTAGCCTGCATGTTTGACTATCTTACAGGCTGCATGTAATAAGTATCACATCAGGGCCCTTCTTCTACTCAATTCACAACTGTTCTGTCACGACATAGATAAGAAAGCTGCATCTGCTTTTGTTGTGTAGTGGTAATCAGGTTTACCTGACGTGTGAAAGCCCCATGCTTTGAAAGTACACAGTAACAAAGAAACTGATGACTTTTATAAAAAGGTGTCATGTGTGTCTCTTACTTTGCACAAAAAGTGCCAGAGATGACTTCATTTGCAGTCACTTGAAAAGTAGGGATTCTCCAATAAATGGTAAATGGTTGAAACAAATCTGAAGAAATGCATGACATACCTGTGTGTGTGTGTGTACGCATGTATGTATATATAGGGAGAGAGAGAGCGTCAATATAAACAGACTTTATTTCAATCAAGCTGTCTTTTCTATCCTTCAGGAGCAGAATGTTCTGATCATCAGCGCTCCAGAATGTAGTGTTTTCTTGGCAAGCATCACATATTGTGATGTGTTAGCTAAAAGTTCCATATCCTAGAGACTGATATATTCCTCTGTACTTGTACCTTGGGGATTCATCAAAACCTGGCATCATAAGCAGCTTTCTACTGCCACAGACTGGACAGCGAAACAATTTAAAATATCCCAGAAAAAGAAAATAAGCATGCTTAATCAGAGCTTTCTGGACAGGAAGGACATTTGAGCAAGTGAGGAATAAGCACTTCTTTTGTTAATTTGCATAGGCAGAATAGAGACTTCTGGGAAAAGGCCGAAATTACAGTCACAGAAAATGGCTGCATCTATAGAGAACGCTAAGAAGTGTTGGCAGCTTTTCCTCTGACCATGGCCACTTTTACAAGCAATCCTATGATAGTCAGCAGGACCCACCCTAAAAAGGAAGGGGCATCCACTTGGACCCTTTCCACCTTTTCTAAATCTCGCCTGATCGAGCACTGATTGAGCAGATAAGCACATGTAATTCTCATTTCAGAAAGGTATTGGTTAGCTTGCTGCTAGCAGCTCAGTTATGTTATGATGTTAGAGGCTATGCAAGGAATGCTTTAGTCCAGCGATATGCAGTTTTTAATGCGCCTTGCATTCAGCAGGAAGATCTTTAGCTTGAATCTGTGGCCTAGGTATTCACCTTGGTATTTCTTTTGGCACAAAGTGAAGGAGTATTTAAGAGAAAATGCACAATGTGTTTCTTATGTTGTTATGAACAACTTGTTACTCTTTCTCATTAAGCTTCAGCCACTGAAGAAATATATAAATAAGGGCTGACTTCCTGTAAGACGTGTCCAAAGCTGGGACGGAATAAAAGGAGACACTTGTAAATGATAGTGCTATCGTTTGAGAAAGGGTAAGTTGAGACTGACTTTCATGCGTATTCACAGACCAAGCATCATAAAGATACCAGCATGATCTTCATTGCGGGCTTAGAGCCGGTATTAGCTTTTGAGAGGTAAGAGGATTTTGAGGGCTCGTTGGTCTAGGGGTATGATTCTCGCTTTGGGTGCGAGAGGTCCCGGGTTCAAATCCCGGACGAGCCCTTTTCTTGGTACTCTTTTCAAGTTGTTTTGAAGTTTGCGTTTCAAAACCAACATCAATTTTTTCTTTGCAGTAGTGGATAATTCTTTGCTAGAGTCTCATGCTTCAGCCCTGCCCAGTCTGAGCTAATACCAAACATCTGGTCTTGCATGGCATGTACGAGCGTTCAGCTAGGGATGTCGGGCAGGTTGCATGAAAGAAATCTAAAGCCAGAGGCCCATGGAATAGCCAGTTCGGAGCAGTTTCATTACAGAAAAATCAACTGTAGGTATCTGTTTCTGTAGTGTAGTGGTTATCACGTTCGCCTCACACGCGAAAGGTCCCCGGTTCGAAACCGGGCAGAAACAGTTGTTATATTGTGTTGGCTACAATGTTGATAGGTGCCGTTTTGCCATGGAATTGTCCAAGCCCTGAAGATTATTTCATGCAATCTCGTTCCAAGAAAGGGAATTCTCTCAAAACACTAAAGTAATCGGCGTGTGGATGTATCTGTTGGTTCTCAGACCTTGCTTTCAAAAGAGCCCTGCAATCGGTTCACTGCTCACCTAGAACAAGCATTAACATGGAGAATTGTTGGCACCAACAGGAATCTTATTTTAGTGGAGTGTTTCTGGCTTTGAGTGCAGAGGCCCTCGGCTCAATTCCAAGATGATCCTTCTCAGGGTGATGATACAAATGCATTGTCACCTTTACGTTTAATGTCAGAATCATTTATTTCCAGTTGGTGGTGTAAGAATGTTTGCAACAGTATGGCGATTTTTCCTAGCCATGCATGAATGAAAGCATATCACTCGCCTTTAGGTGTTTTTCTAATACATTGATATTTGCATCTTCCTTCCTAGCCTGCATGTTTGACTATCTTACAGGCTGCATGTAATAAGTATCACATCAGGGCCCTTCTTCTACTCAATTCACAACTGTTCTATCACGACATAGATAAGAAAGCTGCATCTGCTTTTGTTGTGTAGTGGTAATCAGGTTTACCTGACGTGTGAAAGCCCCATGCTTTGAAAGTACACAGTAACAAAGAAACCGATGACTTTTATAAAAAGGTGTCATGTGTGTCTCTTACTTTGCACAAAAAGTGCCAGAGATGACTTCATTTGCAGTCACTTGAAAAGTAGGGATTCTCCAATAAATGGTAAATGGTTGAAACAAATCTGAAGAAATGCATGACATACCTGTGTGTGTGTGTGTATGCATGTATGTATATATAGGGAGAGAGAGAGCGTCAATATAAACAGACTTTATTTCAATCAAGCTGTCTTTTCTATCCTTCAGGAGCAGAATGTTCTGATCATCAGCGCTCCAGAATGTAGTGTTTTCTTGGCAAGCATCACATATTGTGATGTGTTAGCTAAAAGTTCCATATCCTAGAGACTGATATATTCCTCTGTACTTGTACCTTGGGGATTCATCAAAACCTGGCATCATAAGCAGCTTTCTACTGCCACAGACTGGACAGCGAAACAATTTAAAATATCCCAGAAAAAGAAAATAAGCATGCTTCATCAGAGCTTTCTGGACAGGAAGGACATTTGAGCAAGTGAGGAATAAGCACTGCTTTTGTTAATTTGCATAGGCAGAATAGAGACTTCTGGGAAAAGGCCGAAATTACAGTCACAGAAAATGGCTGCATCTATAGAGAACGCTAAGAAGTGTTGGCAGCTTTTCCTCTGACCCTGGCCACTTTTACAAGCAATCCTATGATAGTCAGCAGGACCCACCCTAAAAAGGAAGGGGCATCCACTTGGACCCTTTCCACCTTTTCTAAATCTCGCCTGATCGAGCCTCATTGAGCACTGATTGAGCAGATAAGCACATGTCATTCTCATTTCAGAAAGGTATTGGTTAGCTTGCTGCTAGCAGCTCAGTTATGTTATGATGTTAGAGGCTATGCAAGGAATGCTTTAGTCCAGCGATATGCAGTTTTTATTGCGCCTTGCATTCAGCAGGAAGATCTTTAGCTTGAATCTGTGGCCTAGGTATTCACCTTGGTATTTCTTTTGGCACAAAGTGAAGGAGTATTTGAGAGAAAATGCACAATGTGTTTCTTATGTTGTTATGAACAACTTGTTACTCTTTCTCATTAAGCTTCAGCCACTGCAGAAATATATAAATAAGGGCTGACTTCCTGTAAGACGTGTCCAAAGCTGGGACGGAATAAAAGGAGACACTTGTAAATGATAGTGCTATCGTTTGAGAAAGGGTAAGTTGAGACTGACTTTCATGCGTATTCACAGACCAAGCATCATAAAGATACCAGCATGATCTTCATTGCGGGCTTAGAGCCGGTATTAGCTTTTGAGAGGTAAGAGAATTTTGAGGGCTCGTTGGTCTAGGGGTATGATTCTCGCTTTGGGTGCGAGAGGTCCCGGGTTCAAATCCCGGACGAGCCCTTTTCTTGGTACTCTTTTCAAGTTGTTTTGAAGTTTGCGTTTCAAAACCAACATCAATTTTTTCTTTGCAGTAGTGGATAATTCTTTGCTAGAGTCTCATGCTTCAGCCCTGCCCAGTCTGAGCTAATACCAAACATCTGGTCTTGCATGGCATGTACGAGCGTTCAGCTAGGGATGTCGGGCAGGTTGCATGAAAGAAATCTAAAGCCAGAGGCCCATGGAATAGCCAGTTCGGAGCAGTTTCATTACAGAAAAATCAACTGTAGGTATCTGTTTCTGTAGTGTAGTGGTTATCAAGTTCGCCTCACACGCGAAAGGTCCCCGGTTCGAAACCGGGCAGAAACAGTTGTTATATTGTGTTGGCTACAATGTTGATAGGTGCCGTTTTGCCATGGAATTGTCCAAGCCCTGAAGATTATTTCATGCAATCTCGTTCCAAGAAAGGGAATTCTCTCAAAACACTAAAGTAATCGGCGTGTGGATGTATCTGTTGGTTCTCAGACCTTGCTTTCAAAAGAGCCCTGTAATCGGTTCACTGCTCACCTAGAACAAGCATTAACATGGAGAATTGTTGGCACCAACAGGAATCTTATTTTAGTGGAGTGTTTCTGGCTTTGAGTGCAGAGGCCCTCGGCTCAATTCCAAGATGATCCTTCTCAAGGTGATGATACAAATGCATTCTCACCTTTACGTTTAATGTCAGAATCATTTATTTCCAGTTGGTGGTGTAAGAATGTTTGCAACAGTATGGCGATTTTTCCTAGCCATGCATGAATGAAAGCATATCACTCGCCTTTAGGTGTTTTTCTAATACATTGATATTTGCATCTTCCTTCCTAGCCTGCATGTTTGACTATCTTACAGGCTGCATGTAATAAGTATCACATCAGGGCCCTTCTTCTACTCAATTCACAACTGTTCTATCACGACATAGATAAGAAAGCTGCATCTGCTTTTGTTGTGTAGTGGTAATCAGGTTTACCTGACGTGTGAAAGCCCCATGCTTTGAAAGTACACAGTAACAAAGAAACCGATGACTTTTATAATAAGGTGTCATGTGTGTCTCTTACTTTGCACAAAAAGTACCAGAGATGACTTCATTTGCAGTCACTTGAAAAGTAGGGATTCTCCAATAAATGGTAAATGGTTGAAACAAATCTGAAGAAATGCATGACATACCTGTGTGTGTGTGTGTATGCATGTATGTATATATAGGGAGAGAGAGAGCGTCAATATAAACAGACTTTATTTCAATCAAGCTGTCTTTTCTATCCTTCAGGAGCAGAATGTTCTGATCATCAGCGCTCCAGAATGTAGTGTTTTCTTGGCAAGCATCACATATTGTGATGTGTTAGCTAAAAGTTCCATATCCTAGAGACTGATATATTCCTCTGTACTTGTACCTTGGGGATTCATCAAAACCTGGCATCATAAGCAGCTTTCTACTGCCACAGACTGGACAGCGAAACAATTTAAAATATCCCAGAAAAAGAAAATAAGCATGCTTAATCAGAGCTTTCTGGACAGGAAGGACATTTGAGCAAGTGAGGAATAAGCACTGCTTTTGTTAATTTGCATAGGCAGAATAGAGACTTCTGGGAAAAGGCCGAAATTACAGTCACAGAAAATGGCTGCATCTATAGAGAACGCTAAGAAGTGTTGGCAGCTTTTCCTCTGACCCTGGCCACTTTTACAAGCAATCCTATGATAGTCAGCAGGACCCACCCTAAAAAGGAAGGGGCATCCACTTGGACCCTTTCCACCTTTTCTAAATCTCGCCTGATCGAGCCTGATTGAGCACTGATTGAGCAGATAAGCACATGTCATTCTCATTTCAGAAAGGTATTGGTTAGCTTCCTGCTAGCAGCTCAGTTATGTTATGATGTTAGAGGCTATGCAAGGAATGCTTTAGTCCAGCGATATGCAGTTTTTATTGCGCCTTGCATTCAGCAGGAAGATCTTTAGCTTGAATCTGTGGCCTAGGTATTCACCTTGGTATTTCTTTTGGCACAAAGTGAAGGAGTATTTAAGAGAAAATGCACAATGTGTTTCTTATGTTGTTATGAACAACTTGTTACTCTTTCTCATTAAGCTTCAGCCACTGAAGAAATATATAAATAAGGGCTGACTTCCTGTAAGACGTGTCCAAAGCTGGGACGGAATAAAAGGAGACACTTGTAAATGATAGTGCTATCGTTTGAGAAAGGGTAAGTTGAGACTGACTTTCATGCGTATTCACAGACCAAGCATCATAAAGATACCAGCATGATCTTCATTGCGGGCTTAGAGCCGGTATTAGCTTTTGAGAGGTAAGAGGATTTTGAGGGCTCGTTGGTCTAGGGGTATGATTCTCGCTTTGGGTGCGAGAGGTCCCGGGTTCAAATCCCGGACGAGCCCTTTTCTTGGTACTCTTTTCAAGTTGTTTTGAAGTTTGCGTTTCAAAACCAACATCAATTTTTTCTTTGCAGTAGTGGATAATTCTTTGCTAGAGTCTCATGCTTCAGCCCTGCCCAGTCTGAGCTAATACCAAACATCTGGTCTTGCATGGCATGTACGAGCGTTCAGCTAGGGATGTCGGGCAGGTTGCATGAAAGAAATCTAAAGCCAGAGGCCCATGGAATAGCCAGTTCGGAGCAGTTTCATTACAGAAAAATCAACTGTAGGTATCTGTTTCTGTAGTGTAGTGGTTATCACGTTCGCCTCACACGCGAAAGGTCCCCGGTTCGAAACCGGGCAGAAACAGTTGTTATATTGTGTTGGCTACAATGTTGATAGGTGCCGTTTTGCCATGGAATTGTCCAAGCCCTGAAGATTATTTCATGCAATCTCGTTCCAAGAAAGGGAATTCTCTCAAAACACTAAAGTAATCGGCGTGTGGATGTATCTGTTGGTTCTCAGACCTTGCTTTCAAAAGAGCCCTGCAATCGGTTCACTGCTCACCTAGAACAAGCATTAACATGGAGAATTGTTGGCACCAACAGGAATCTTATTTTAGTGGAGTGTTTCTGGCTTTGAGTGCAGAGGCCCTCGGCTCAATTCCAAGATGATCCTTCTCAAGGTGATGATACAAATGCATTGTCACCTTTACGTTTAATGTCAGAATCATTTATTTCCAGTTGGTGGTGTAAGAATGTTTGCAACAGTATGGCGATTTTTCCTAGCCATGCATGAATGAAAGCATATCACTCGCCTTTAGGTGTTTTTCTAATACATTGATATTTGCATCTTCCTTCTTAGCCTGCATGTTTGACTATCTTACAGGCTGCATGTAATAAGTATCACATCAGGGCCCTTCTTCTACTCAATTCACAACTGTTCTGTCACGACATAGATAAGAAAGCTGCATCTGCTTTTGTTGTGTAGTGGTAATCAGGTTTACCTGACGTGTGAAAGCCCCATGCTTTGAAAGTACACAGTAACAAAGAAACTGATGACTTTTATAAAAAGGTGTCATGTGTGTCTCTTACTTTGCACAAAAAGTGCCAGAGATGACTTCATTTGCAGTCACTTGAAAAGTAGGGATTCTCCAATAAATGGTAAATGGTTGAAACAAATCTGAAGAAATGCATGACATACCTGTGTGTGTGTGTGTACGCATGTATGTATATATAGGGAGAGAGAGAGCGTCAATATAAACAGACTTTATTTCAATCAAGCTGTCTTTTCTATCCTTCAGGAGCAGAATGTTCTGATCATCAGCGCTCCAGAATGTAGTGTTTTCTTGGCAAGCATCACATATTGTGATGTGTTAGCTAAAAGTTCCATATCCTAGAGACTGATATATTCCTCTGTACTTGTACCTTGGGGATTCATCAAAACCTGGCATCATAAGCAGCTTTCTACTGCCACAGACTGGACAGCGAAACAATTTAAAATATCCCAGAAAAAGAAAATAAGCATGCTTAATCAGAGCTTTCTGGACAGGAAGGACATTTGAGCAAGTGAGGAATAAGCACTGCTTTTGTTAATTTGCATAGGCAGAATAGAGACTTCTGGGAAAAGGCCGAAATTACAGTCACAGAAAATGGCTGCATCTATAGAGAACGCTAAGAAGTGTTGGCAGCTTTTCCTCTGACCATGGCCACTTTTACAAGCAATCCTATGATAGTCAGCAGGACCCACCCTAAAAAGGAAGGGGCATCCACTTGGACCCTTTCCACCTTTTCTAAATCTCGCCTGATCGAGCACTGATTGAGCAGATAAGCACATGTAATTCTCATTTCAGAAAGGTATTGGTAAGCTTGCTGCTAGCAGCTCAGTTATGTTATGATGTTAGAGGCTATGCAAGGAATGCTTTAGTCCAGCGATATGCAGTTTTTAATGCGCCTTGCATTCAGCAGGAAGATCTTTAGCTTGAATCTGTGGCCTAGGTATTCACCTTGGTATTTCTTTTGGCACAAAGTGAAGGAGTATTTAAGAGAAAATGCACAATGTGTTTCTTATGTTGTTATGAACAACTTGTTACTCTTTCTCATTAAGCTTCAGCCACTGAAGAAATATATAAATAAGGGCTGACTTCCTGTAAGACGTGTCCAAAGCTGGGACGGAATAAAAGGAGACACTTGTAAATGATAGTGCTATCGTTTGAGAAAGGGTAAGTTGAGACTGACTTTCATGCGTATTCACAGACCAAGCATCATAAAGATACCAGCATGATCTTCATTGCGGGCTTAGAGCCGGTATTAGCTTTTGAGAGGTAAGAGGATTTTGAGGGCTCGTTGGTCTAGGGGTATGATTCTCGCTTTGGGTGCGAGAGGTCCCGGGTTCAAATCCCGGACGAGCCCTTTTCTTGGTACTCTTTTCAAGTTGTTTTGAAGTTTGCGTTTCAAAACCAACATCAATTTTTTCTTTGCAGTAGTGGATAATTCTTTGCTAGAGTCTCATGCTTCAGCCCTGCCCAGTCTGAGCTAATACCAAACATCTGGTCTTGCATGGCATGTACGAGCGTTCAGCTAGGGATGTCGGGCAGGTTGCATGAAAGAAATCTAAAGCCAGAGGCCCATGGAATAGCCAGTTCGGAGCAGTTTCATTACAGAAAAATCAACTGTAGGTATCTGTTTCTGTAGTGTAGTGGTTATCACGTTCGCCTCACACGTGAAAGGTCCCCGGTTCGAAACCGGGCAGAAACAGTTGTTATATTGTGTTGGCTACAATGTTGATAGGTGCCGTTTTGCCATGGAATTGTCCAAGCCCTGAAGATTATTTCATGCAATCTCGTTCCAAGAAAGGGAATTCTCTCAAAACACTAAAGTAATCGGCGTGTGGATGTATCTGTTGGTTCTCAGACCTTGCTTTCAAAAGAGCCCTGCAATCGGTTCACTGCTCACCTAGAACAAGCATTAACATGGAGAATTGTTGGCACCAACAGGAATCTTATTTTAGTGGAGTGTTTCTGGCTTTGAGTGCAGAGGCCCTCGGCTCAATTCCAAGATGATCCTTCTCAGGGTGATGATACAAATGCATTGTCACCTTTACGTTTAATGTCAGAATCATTTATTTCCAGTTGGTGGTGTAAGAATGTTTGCAACAGTATGGCGATTTTTCCTAGCCATGCATGAATGAAAGCATATCACTCGCCTTTAGGTGTTTTTCTAATACATTGATATTTGCATCTTCCTTCCTAGCCTGCACGTTTGACTATCTTACAGGCTGCATGTAATAAGTATCACATCAGGGCCCTTCTTCTACTCAATTCACAACTGTTCTATCACGACATAGATAAGAAAGCTGCATCTGCTTTTGTTGTGTAGTGGTAATCAGGTTTACCTGACGTGTGAAAGCCCCATGCTTTGAAAGTACACAGTAACAAAGAAACCGATGACTTTTATAAAAAGGTGTCATGTGTGTCTCTTACTTTGCACAAAAAGTGCCAGAGATGACTTCATTTGCAGTCACTTGAAAAGTAGGGATTCTCCAATAAATGGTAAATGGTTGAAACAAATCTGAAGAAATGCATGACATACCTGTGTGTGTGTGTGTATGCATGTATGTATATATAGGGAGAGAGAGAGCGTCAATATAAACAGACTTTATTTCAATCAAGCTGTCTTTTCTATCCTTCAGGAGCAGAATGTTCTGATCATCAGCGCTCCAGAATGTAGTGTTTTCTTGGCAAGCATCACATATTGTGATGTGTTAGCTAAAAGTTCCATATCCTAGAGACTGATATATTCCTCTGTACTTGTACCTTGGGGATTCATCAAAACCTGGCATCATAAGCAGCTTTCTACTGCCACAGACTGGACAGCGAAACAATTTAAAATATCCCAGAAAAAGAAAATAAGCATGCTTAATCAGAGCTTTCTGGACAGGAAGGACATTTGAGCAAGTGAGGAATAAGCACTGCTTTTGTTAATTTGCATAGGCAGAATAGAGACTTCTGGGAAAAGGCCGAAATTACAGTCACAGAAAATGGCTGCATCTATAGAGAACGCTAAGAAGTGTTGGCAGCTTTTCCTCTGACCCTGGCCACTTTTACAAGCAATCCTATGATAGTCAGCAGGACCCACCCTAAAAAGGCAGGGGCATCCACTTGGACCCTTTCCACCTTTTCTAAATCTCGCCTGATCGAGCACTGATTGAGCAGATAAGCACATGTCATTCTCATTTCAGAAAGGTATTGGTTAGCTTGCTGCTAGCAGCTCAGTTATGTTATGATGTTAGAGGCTATGCAAGGAATGCTTTAGTCCAGCGATATGCAGTTTTTATTGCGCCTTGCATTCAGCAGGAAGATCTTTAGCTTGAATCTGTGGCCTAGGTATTCACCTTGGTATTTCTTTTGGCACAAAGTGAAGGAGTATTTAAGAGAAAATGCACAATGTGTTTCTTATGTTGTTATGAACAACTTGTTACTCTTTCTCATTAAGCTTCAGCCACTGAAGAAATATATAAATAAGGGCTGACTTCCTGTAAGACGTGTCCAAAGCTGGGACGGAATAAAAGGAGACACTTGTAAATGATAGTGCTATCGTTTGAGAAAGGGTAAGTTGAGACTGACTTTCATGCGTATTCACAGACCAAGCATCATAAAGATACCAGCATGATCTTCATTGCGGGCTTAGAGCCGGTATTAGCTTTTGAGAGGTAAGAGGATTTTGAGGGCTCGTTGGTCTAGGGGTATGATTCTCGCTTTGGGTGCGAGAGGTCCCGGGTTCAAATCCCGGACGAGCCCTTTTCTTGGTACTCTTTTCAAGTTGTTTTGAAGTTTGCGTTTCAAAACCAACATCAATTTTTTCTTTGCAGTAGTGGATAATTCTTTGCTAGAGTCTCATGCTTCAGCCCTGCCCAGTCTGAGCTAATACCAAACATCTGGTCTTGCATGGCATGTACGAGCGTTCAGCTAGGGATGTCGGGCAGGTTGCATGAAAGAAATCTAAAGCCAGAGGCCCATGGAATAGCCAGTTCGGAGCAGTTTCATTACAGAAAAATCAACTGTAGGTATCTGTTTCTGTAGTGTAGTGGTTATCACGTTCGCCTCACACGCGAAAGGTCCCCGGTTCGAAACCGGGCAGAAACAGTTGTTATATTGTGTTGGCTACAATGTTGATAGGTGCTGTTTTGCCATGGAATTGTCCAAGCCCTGAAGATTATTTCATGCAATCTCGTTCCAAGAAAGGGAATTCTCTCAAAACACTAAAGTAATCGGCGTGTGGATGTATCTGTTGGTTCTCAGACCTTGCTTTCAAAAGAGCCCTGCAATCGGTTCACTGCTCACCTAGAACAAGCATTAACATGGAGAATTGTTGGCACCAACAGGAATCTTATTTTAGTGGAGTGTTTCTGGCTTTGAGTGCAGAGGCCCTCGGCTCAATTCCAAGATGATCCTTCTCAGGGTGATGATACAAATGCATTGTCACCTTTACGTTTAATGTCAGAATCATTTATTTCCAGTTGGTGGTGTAAGAATGTTTGCAACAGTATGGCGATTTTTCCTAGCCATGCATGAATGAAAGCATATCACTCGCCTTTAGGTGTTTTTCTAATACATTGATATTTGCATCTTCCTTCCTAGCCTGCATGTTTGACTATCTTACAGGCTGCATGTAATAAGTATCACATCAGGGCCCTTCTTCTACTCAATTCACAACTGTTCTATCACGACATAGATAAGAAAGCTGCATCTGCTTTTGTTGTGTAGTGGTAATCAGGTTTACCTGACGTGTGAAAGCCCCATGCTTTGAAAGTACACAGTAACAAAGAAACCGATGACTTTTATAAAAAGGTGTCATGTGTGTCTCTTACTTTGCACAAAAAGTGCCAGAGATGACTTCATTTGCAGTCACTTGAAAAGTAGGGATTCTCCAATAAATGGTAAATGGTTGAAACAAATCTGAAGAAATGCATGACATACCTGTGTGTGTGTGTGTATGCATGTATGTATATATAGGGAGAGAGAGAGCGTCAATATAAACAGACTTTATTTCAATCAAGCTGTCTTTTCTATCCTTCAGGAGCAGAATGTTCTGATCATCAGCGCTCCAGAATGTAGTGTTTTCTTGGCAAGCATCACATATTGTGATGTGTTAGCTAAAAGTTCCATATCCTAGAGACTGATATATTCCTCTGTACTTGTACCTTGGGGATTCATCAAAACCTGGCATCATAAGCAGCTTTCTACTGCCACAGACTGGACAGCGAAACAATTTAAAATATCCCAGAAAAAGAAAATAAGCATGCTTAATCAGAGCTTTCTGGACAGGAAGGACATTTGAGCAAGTGAGGAATAAGCACTGCTTTTGTTAATTTGCATAGGCAGAATAGAGACTTCTGGGAAAAGGCCGAAATTACAGTCACAGAAAATGGCTGCATCTATAGAGAACGCTAAGAAGTGTTGGCAGCTTTTCCTCTGACCCTGGCCACTTTTACAAGCAATCCTATGATAGTCAGCAGGACCCACCCTAAAAAGGAAGGGGCATCCACTTGGACCCTTTCCACCTTTTCTAAATCTCGCCTGATCGAGCATGATTGAGCACTGATTGAGCAGATAAGCACATGTCATTCTCATTTCAGAAAGGTATTGGTTAGCTTGCTGCTAGCAGCTCAGTTATGTTATGATGTTAGAGGCTATGCAAGGAATGCTTTAGTCCAGCGATATGCAGTTTTTATTGCGCCTTGCATTCAGCAGGAAGATCTTTAGCTTGAATCTGTGGCCTAGGTATTCACCTTGGTATTTCTTTTGGCACAAAGTGAAGGAGTATTTGAGAGAAAATGCACAATGTGTTTCTTATGTTGTTATGAACAACTTGTTACTCTTTCTCATTAAGCTTCAGCCACTGCAGAAATATATAAATAAGGGCTGACTTCCTGTAAGACGTGTCCAAAGCTGGGACGGAATAAAAGGAGACACTTGTAAATGATAGTGCTATCGTTTGAGAAAGGGTAAGTTGAGACTGACTTTCATGCGTATTCACAGACCAAGCATCATAAAGATACCAGCATGATCTTCATTGCGGGCTTAGAGCCGGTATTAGCTTTTGAGAGGTAAGAGAATTTTGAGGGCTCGTTGGTCTAGGGGTATGATTCTCGCTTTGGGTGCGAGAGGTCCCGGGTTCAAATCCCGGACGAGCCCTTTTCTTGGTACTCTTTTCAAGTTGTTTTGAAGTTTGCGTTTCAAAACCAACATCAATTTTTTCTTTGCAGTAGTGGATAATTCTTTGCTAGAGTCTCATGCTTCAGCCCTGCCCAGTCTGAGCTAATACCAAACATCTGGTCTTGCATGGCATGTACGAGCGTTCAGCTAGGGATGTCGGGCAGGTTGCATGAAAGAAATCTAAAGCCAGAGGCCCATGGAATAGCCAGTTCGGAGCAGTTTCATTACAGAAAAATCAACTGTAGGTATCTGTTTCTGTAGTGTAGTGGTTATCAAGTTCGCCTCACACGCGAAAGGTCCCCGGTTCGAAACCGGGCAGAAACAGTTGTTATATTGTGTTGGCTACAATGTTGATAGGTGCCGTTTTGCCATGGAATTGTCCAAGCCCTGAAGATTATTTCATGCAATCTCGTTCCAAGAAAGGGAATTCTCTCAAAACACTAAAGTAATCGGCGTGTGGATGTATCTGTTGGTTCTCAGACCTTGCTTTCAAAAGAGCCCTGTAATCGGTTCACTGCTCACCTAGAACAAGCATTAACATGGAGAATTGTTGGCACCAACAGGAATCTTATTTTAGTGGAGTGTTTCTGGCTTTGAGTGCAGAGGCCCTCGGCTCAATTCCAAGATGATCCTTCTCAAGGTGATGATACAAATGCATTCTCACCTTTACGTTTAATGTCAGAATCATTTATTTCCAGTTGGTGGTGTAAGAATGTTTGCAACAGTATGGCGATTTTTCCTAGCCATGCATGAATGAAAGCATATCACTCGCCTTTAGGTGTTTTTCTAATACATTGATATTTGCATCTTCCTTCCTAGCCTGCATGTTTGACTATCTTACAGGCTGCATGTAATAAGTATCACATCAGGGCCCTTCTTCTACTCAATTCACAACTGTTCTATCACGACATAGATAAGAAAGCTGCATCTGCTTTTGTTGTGTAGTGGTAATCAGGTTTACCTGACGTGTGAAAGCCCCATGCTTTGAAAGTACACAGTAACAAAGAAACCGATGACTTTTATAATAAGGTGTCATGTGTGACTCTTACTTTGCACAAAAAGTACCAGAGATGACTTCATTTGCAGTCACTTGAAAAGTAGGGATTCTCCAATAAATGGTAAATGGTTGAAACAAATCTGAAGAAATGCATGACATACCTGTGTGTGTGTGTGTATGCATGTATGTATATATAGGGAGAGAGAGAGCGTCAATATAAACAGACTTTATTTCAATCAAGCTGTCTTTTCTATCCTTCAGGAGCAGAATGTTCTGATCATCAGCGCTCCAGAATGTAGTGTTTTCTTGGCAAGCATCACATATTGTGATGTGTTAGCTAAAAGTTCCATATCCTAGAGACTGATATATTCCTCTGTACTTGTACCTTGGGGATTCATCAAAACCTGGCATCATAAGCAGCTTTCTACTGCCACAGACTGGACAGCGAAACAATTTAAAATATCCCAGAAAAAGAAAATAAGCATGCTTAATCAGAGCTTTCTGGACAGGAAGGACATTTGAGCAAGTGAGGAATAAGCACTGCTTTTGTTAATTTGCATAGGCAGAATAGAGACTTCTGGGAAAAGGCCGAAATTACAGTCACAGAAAATGGCTGCATCTATAGAGAACGCTAAGAAGTGTTGGCAGCTTTTCCTCTGACCCTGGCCACTTTTACAAGCAATCCTATGATAGTCAGCAGGACCCACCCTAAAAAGGAAGGGGCATCCACTTGGACCCTTTCCACCTTTTCTAAATCTCGCCTGATCGAGCCTGATTGAGCACTGATTGAGCAGATAAGCACATGTCATTCTCATTTCAGAAAGGTATTGGTTAGCTTCCTGCTAGCAGCTCAGTTATGTTATGATGTTAGAGGCTATGCAAGGAATGCTTTAGTCCAGCGATATGCAGTTTTTATTGCGCCTTGCATTCAGCAGGAAGATCTTTAGCTTGAATCTGTGGCCTAGGTATTCACCTTGGTATTTCTTTTGGCACAAAGTGAAGGAGTATTTAAGAGAAAATGCACAATGTGTTTCTTATGTTGTTATGAACAACTTGTTACTCTTTCTCATTAAGCTTCAGCCACTGAAGAAATATATAAATAAGGGCTGACTTCCTGTAAGACGTGTCCAAAGCTGGGACGGAATAAAAGGAGACATTTGTAAATGATAGTGCTATCGTTTGAGAAAGGGTAAGTTGAGACTGACTTTCATGCGTATTCACAGACCAAGCATCATAAAGATACCAGCATGATCTTCATTGCGGGCTTAGAGCCGGTATTAGCTTTTGAGAGGTAAGAGGATTTTGAGGGCTCGTTGGTCTAGGGGTATGATTCTCGCTTTGGGTGCGAGAGGTCCCGGGTTCAAATCCCGGACGAGCCCTTTTCTTGGTACTCTTTTCAAGTTGTTTTGAAGTTTGCGTTTCAAAACCAACATCAATTTTTTCTTTGCAGTAGTGGATAATTCTTTGCTAGAGTCTCATGCTTCAGCCCTGCCCAGTCTGAGCTAATACCAAACATCTGGTCTTGCATGGCATGTACGAGCGTTCAGCTAGGGATGTCGGGCAGGTTGCATGAAAGAAATCTAAAGCCAGAGGCCCATGGAATAGCCAGTTCGGAGCAGTTTCATTACAGAAAAATCAACTGTAGGTATCTGTTTCTGTAGTGTAGTGGTTATCACGTTCGCCTCACACGCGAAAGGTCCCCGGTTCGAAACCGGGCAGAAACAGTTGTTATATTGTGTTGGCTACAATGTTGATAGGTGCCGTTTTGCCATGGAATTGTCCAAGCCCTGAAGATTATTTCATGCAATCTCGTTCCAAGAAAGGGAATTCTCTCAAAACACTAAAGTAATCGGCGTGTGGATGTATCTGTTGGTTCTCAGACCTTGCTTTCAAAAGAGCCCTGCAATCGATTCACTGCTCACCTAGAACAAGCATTAACATGGAGAATTGTTGGCACCAACAGGAATCTTATTTTAGTGGAGTGTTTCTGGCTTTGAGTGCAGAGGCCCTCGGCTCAATTCCAAGATGATCCTTCTCAAGGTGATGATACAAATGCATTGTCACCTTTACGTTTAATGTCAGAATCATTTATTTCCAGTTGGTGGTGTAAGAATGTTTGCAACAGTATGGCGATTTTTCCTAGCCATGCATGAATGAAAGCATATCACTCGCCTTTAGGTGTTTTTCTAATACATTGATATTTGCATCTTCCTTCTTAGCCTGCATGTTTGACTATCTTACAGGCTGCATGTAATAAGTATCACATCAGGGCCCTTCTTCTACTCAATTCACAACTGTTCTGTCACGACATAGATAAGAAAGCTGCATCTGCTTTTGTTGTGTAGTGGTAATCAGGTTTACCTGACGTGTGAAAGCCCCATGCTTTGAAAGTACACAGTAACAAAGAAACTGATGACTTTTATAAAAAGGTGTCATGTGTGTCTCTTACTTTGCACAAAAAGTGCCAGAGATGACTTCATTTGCAGTCACTTGAAAAGTAGGGATTCTCCAATAAATGGTAAATGGTTGAAACAAATCTGAAGAAATGCATGACATACCTGTGTGTGTGTGTGTACGCATGTATGTATATATAGGGAGAGAGAGAGCGTCAATATAAACAGACTTTATTTCAATCAAGCTGTCTTTTCTATCCTTCAGGAGCAGAATGTTCTGATCATCAGCGCTCCAGAATGTAGTGTTTTCTTGGCAAGCATCACATATTGTGATGTGTTAGCTAAAAGTTCCATATCCTAGAGACTGATATATTCCTCTGTACTTGTACCTTGGGGATTCATCAAAACCTGGCATCATAAGCAGCTTTCTACTGCCACAGACTGGACAGCGAAACAATTTAAAATATCCCAGAAAAAGAAAATAAGCATGCTTAATCAGAGCTTTCTGGACAGGAAGGACATTTGAGCAAGTGAGGAATAAGCACTGCTTTTGTTAATTTGCATAGGCAGAATAGAGACTTCTGGGAAAAGGCCGAAATTACAGTCACAGAAAATGGCTGCATCTATAGAGAACGCTAAGAAGTGTTGGCAGCTTTTCCTCTGACCATGGCCACTTTTACAAGCAATCCTATGATAGTCAGCAGGACCCACCCTAAAAAGGAAGGGGCATCCACTTGGACCCTTTCCACCTTTTCTAAATCTCGCCTGATCGAGCACTGATTGAGCAGATAAGCACATGTAATTCTCATGTCAGAAAGGTATTGGTTAGCTTGCTGCTAGCAGCTCAGTTATGTTATGATGTTAGAGGCTATGCAAGGAATGCTTTAGTCCAGCGATATGCAGTTTTTAATGCGCCTTGCATTCAGCAGGAAGATCTTTAGCTTGAATCTGTGGCCTAGGTATTCACCTTGGTATTTCTTTTGGCACAAAGTGAAGGAGTATTTAAGAGAAAATGCACAATGTGTTTCTTATGTTGTTATGAACAACTTGTTACTCTTTCTCATTAAGCTTCAGCCACTGAAGAAATATATAAATAAGGGCTGACTTCCTGTAAGACGTGTCCAAAGCTGGGACGGAATAAAAGGAGACACTTGTAAATGATAGTGCTATCGTTTGAGAAAGGGTAAGTTGAGACTGACTTTCATGCGTATTCACAGACCAAGCATCATAAAGATACCAGCATGATCTTCATTGCGGGCTTAGAGCCGGTATTAGCTTTTGAGAGGTAAGAGGATTTTGAGGGCTCGTTGGTCTAGGGGTATGATTCTCGCTTTGGGTGCGAGAGGTCCCGGGTTCAAATCCCGGACGAGCCCTTTTCTTGGTACTCTTTTCAAGTTGTTTTGAAGTTTGCGTTTCAAAACCAACATCAATTTTTTCTTTGCAGTAGTGGATAATTCTTTGCTAGAGTCTCATGCTTCAGCCCTGCCCAGTCTGAGCTAATACCAAACATCTGGTCTTGCATGGCATGTACGAGCGTTCAGCTAGGGATGTCGGGCAGGTTGCATGAAAGAAATCTAAAGCCAGAGGCCCATGGAATAGCCAGTTCGGAGCAGTTTCATTACAGAAAAATCAACTGTAGGTATCTGTTTCTGTAGTGTAGTGGTTATCACGTTCGCCTCACACGCGAAAGGTCCCCGGTTCGAAACCGGGCAGAAACAGTTGTTATATTGTGTTGGCTACAATGTTGATAGGTGCCGTTTTGCCATGGAATTGTCCAAGCCCTGAAGATTATTTCATGCAATCTCGTTCCAAGAAAGGGAATTCTCTCAAAACACTAAAGTAATCGGCGTGTGGATGTATCTGTTGGTTCTCAGACCTTGCTTTCAAAAGAGCCCTGCAATCGGTTCACTGCTCACCTAGAACAAGCATTAACATGGAGAATTGTTGGCACCAACAGGAATCTTATTTTAGTGGAGTGTTTCTGGCTTTGAGTGCAGAGGCCCTCGGCTCAATTCCAAGATGATCCTTCTCAGGGTGATGATACAAATGCATTGTCACCTTTACGTTTAATGTCAGAATCATTTATTTCCAGTTGGTGGTGTAAGAATGTTTGCAACAGTATGGCGATTTTTCCTAGCCATGCATGAATGAAAGCATATCACTCGCCTTTAGGTGTTTTTCTAATACATTGATATTTGCATCTTCCTTCCTAGCCTGCATGTTTGACTATCTTACAGGCTGCATGTAATAAGTATCACATCAGGGCCCTTCTTCTACTCAATTCACAACTGTTCTATCACGACATAGATAAGAAAGCTGCATCTGCTTTTGTTGTGTAGTGGTAATCAGGTTTACCTGACGTGTGAAAGCCCCATGCTTTGAAAGTACACAGTAACAAAGAAACCGATGACTTTTATAAAAAGGTGTCATGTGTGTCTCTTACTTTGCACAAAAAGTGCCAGAGATGACTTCATTTGCAGTCACTTGAAAAGTAGGGATTCTCCAATAAATGGTAAATGGTTGAAACAAATCTGAAGAAATGCATGACATACCTGTGTGTGTGTGTGTATGCATGTATGTATATATAGGGAGAGAGAGAGCGTCAATATAAACAGACTTTATTTCAATCAAGCTGTCTTTTCTATCCTTCAGGAGCAGAATGTTCTGATCATCAGCGCTCCAGAATGTAGTGTTTTCTTGGCAAGCATCACATATTGTGATGTGTTAGCTAAAAGTTCCATATCCTAGAGACTGATATATTCCTCTGTACTTGTACCTTGGGGATTCATCAAAACCTGGCATCATAAGCAGCTTTCTACTGCCACAGACTGGACAGCGAAACAATTTAAAATATCCCAGAAAAAGAAAATAAGCATGCTTAATCAGAGCTTTCTGGACAGGAAGGACATTTGAGCAAGTGAGGAATAAGCACTGCTTTTGTTAATTTGCATAGGCAGAATAGAGACTTCTGGGAAAAGGCCGAAATAACAGTCACAGAAAATGGCTGCATCTATAGAGAACGCTAAGAAGTGTTGGCAGCTTTTCCTCTGACCCTGGCCACTTTTACAAGCAATCCTATGATAGTCAGCAGGACCCACCCTAAAAAGGCAGGGGCATCCACTTGGACCCTTTCCACCTTTTCTAAATCTCGCCTGATCGAGCACTGATTGAGCAGATAAGCACATGTCATTCTCATTTCAGAAAGGTATTGGTTAGCTTGCTGCTAGCAGCTCAGTTATGTTATGATGTTAGAGGCTATGCAAGGAATGCTTTAGTCCAGCGATATGCAGTTTTTATTGCGCCTTGCATTCAGCAGGAAGATCTTTAGCTTGAATCTGTGGCCTAGGTATTCACCTTGGTATTTCTTTTGGCACAAAGTGAAGGAGTATTTAAGAGAAAATGCACAATGTGTTTCTTATGTTGTTATGAACAACTTGTTACTCTTTCTCATTAAGCTTCAGCCACTGAAGAAATATATAAATAAGGGCTGACTTCCTGTAAGACGTGTCCAAAGCTGGGACGGAATAAAAGGAGACACTTGTAAATGATAGTGCTATCGTTTGAGAAAGGGTAAGTTGAGACTGACTTTCATGCGTATTCACAGACCAAGCATCATAAAGATACCAGCATGATCTTCATTGCGGGCTTAGAGCCGGTATTAGCTTTTGAGAGGTAAGAGGATTTTGAGGGCTCGTTGGTCTAGGGGTATGATTCTCGCTTTGGGTGCGAGAGGTCCCGGGTTCAAATCCCGGACGAGCCCTTTTCTTGGTACTCTTTTCAAGTAGTTTTGAAGTTTGCGTTTCAAAACCAACATCAATTTTTTCTTTGCAGTAGTGGATAATTCTTTGCTAGAGTCTCATGCTTCAGCCCTGCCCAGTCTGAGCTAATACCAAACATCTGGTCTTGCATGGCATGTACGAGCGTTCAGCTAGGGATGTCGGGCAGGTTGCATGAAAGAAATCTAAAGCCAGAGGCCCATGGAATAGCCAGTTCGGAGCAGTTTCATTACAGAAAAATCAACTGTAGGTATCTGTTTCTGTAGTGTAGTGGTTATCACGTTCGCCTCACACGCGAAAGGTCCCCGGTTCGAAACCGGGCAGAAACAGTTGTTATATTGTGTTGGCTACAATGTTGATAGGTGCTGTTTTGCCATGGAATTGTCCAAGCCCTGAAGATTATTTCATGCAATCTCGTTCCAAGAAAGGGAATTCTCTCAAAACACTAAAGTAATCGGCGTGTGGATGTATCTGTTGGTTCTCAGACCTTGCTTTCAAAAGAGCCCTGCAATCGGTTCACTGCTCACCTAGAACAAGCATTAACATGGAGAATTGTTGGCACCAACAGGAATCTTATTTTAGTGGAGTGTTTCTGGCTTTGAGTGCAGAGGCCCTCGGCTCAATTCCAAGATGATCCTTCTCAGGGTGATGATACAAATGCATTGTCACCTTTACGTTTAATGTCAGAATCATTTATTTCCAGTTGGTGGTGTAAGAATGTTTGCAACAGTATGGCGATTTTTCCTAGCCATGCATGAATGAAAGCATATCACTCGCCTTTAGGTGTTTTTCTAATACATTGATATTTGCATCTTCCTTCCTAGCCTGCATGTTTGACTATCTTACAGGCTGCATGTAATAAGTATCACATCAGGGCCCTTCTTCTACTCAATTCACAACTGTTCTATCATGACATAGATAAGAAAGCTGCATCTGCTTTTGTTGTGTAGTGGTAATCAGGTTTACCTGACGTGTGAAAGCCCCATGCTTTGAAAGTACACAGTAACAAAGAAACCGATGACTTTTATAAAAAGGTGTCATGTGTGTCTCTTACTTTGCACAAAAAGTGCCAGAGATGACTTCATTTGCAGTCACTTGAAAAGTAGGGATTCTCCAATAAATGGTAAATGGTTGAAACAAATCTGAAGAAATGCATGACATACCTGTGTGTGTGTGTGTATGCATGTATGTATATATAGGGAGAGAGAGAGCGTCAATATAAACAGACTTTATTTCAATCAAGCTGTCTTTTCTATCCTTCAGGAGCAGAATGTTCTGATCATCAGCGCTCCAGAATGTAGTGTTTTCTTGGCAAGCATCACATATTGTGATGTGTTAGCTAAAAGTTCCATATCCTAGAGACTGATATATTCCTCTGTACTTGTACCTTGGGGATTCATCAAAACCTGGCATCATAAGCAGCTTTCTACTGCCACAGACTGGACAGCGAAACAATTTAAAATATCCCAGAAAAAGAAAATAAGCATGCTTCATCAGAGCTTTCTGGACAGGAAGGACATTTGAGCAAGTGAGGAATAAGCACTGCTTTTGTTAATTTGCATAGGCAGAATAGAGACTTCTGGGAAAAGGCCGAAATTACAGTCACAGAAAATGGCTGCATCTATAGAGAACGCTAAGAAGTGTTGGCAGCTTTTCCTCTGACCCTGGCCACTTTTACAAGCAATCCTATGATAGTCAGCAGGACCCACCCTAAAAAGGAAGGGGCATCCACTTGGACCCTTTCCACCTTTTCTAAATCTCACCTGATCGAGCCTCATTGAGCACTGATTGAGCAGATAAGCACATGTCATTCTCATTTCAGAAAGGTATTGGTTAGCTTGCTGCTAGCAGCTCAGTTATGTTATGATGTTAGAGGCTATGCAAGGAATGCTTTAGTCCAGCGATATGCAGTTTTTATTGCGCCTTGCATTCAGCAGGAAGATCTTTAGCTTGAATCTGTGGCCTAGGTATTCACCTTGGTATTTCTTTTGGCACAAAGTGAAGGAGTATTTGAGAGAAAATGCACAATGTGTTTCTTATGTTGTTATGAACAACTTGTTACTCTTTCTCATTAAGCTTCAGCCACTGCAGAAATATATAAATAAGGGCTGACTTCCTGTAAGACGTGTCCAAAGCTGGGACGGAATAAAAGGAGACACTTGTAAATGATAGTGCTATCGTTTGAGAAAGGGTAAGTTGAGACTGACTTTCATGCGTATTCACAGACCAAGCATCATAAAGATACCAGCATGATCTTCATTGCGGGCTTAGAGCCGGTATTAGCTTTTGAGAGGTAAGAGAATTTTGAGGGCTCGTTGGTCTAGGGGTATGATTCTCGCTTTGGGTGCGAGAGGTCCCGGGTTCAAATCCCGGACGAGCCCTTTTCTTGGTACTCTTTTCAAGTTGTTTTGAAGTTTGCGTTTCAAAACCAACATCAATTTTTTCTTTGCAGTAGTGGATAATTCTTTGCTAGAGTCTCATGCTTCAGCCCTGCCCAGTCTGAGCTAATACCAAACATCTGGTCTTGCATGGCATGTACGAGCGTTCAGCTAGGGATGTCGGGCAGGTTGCATGAAAGAAATCTAAAGCCAGAGGCCCATGGAATAGCCAGTTCGGAGCAGTTTCATTACAGAAAAATCAACTGTAGGTATCTGTTTCTGTAGTGTAGTGGTTATCAAGTTCGCCTCACACGCGAAAGGTCCCCGGTTCGAAACCGGGCAGAAACAGTTGTTATATTGTGTTGGCTACAATGTTGATAGGTGCCGTTTTGCCATGGAATTGTCCAAGCCCTGAAGATTATTTCATGCAATCTCGTTCCAAGAAAGGGAATTCTCTCAAAACACTAAAGTAATCGGCGTGTGGATGTATCTGTTGGTTCTCAGACCTTGCTTTCAAAAGAGCCCTGTAATCGGTTCACTGCTCACCTAGAACAAGCATTAACATGGAGAATTGTTGGCACCAACAGGAATCTTATTTTAGTGGAGTGTTTCTGGCTTTGAGTGCAGAGGCCCTCGGCTCAATTCCAAGATGATCCTTCTCAAGGTGATGATACAAATGCATTCTCACCTTTACGTTTAATGTCAGAATCATTTATTTCCAGTTGGTGGTGTAAGAATGTTTGCAACAGTATGGCGATTTTTCCTAGCCATGCATGAATGAAAGCATATCACTCGCCTTTAGGTGTTTTTCTAATACATTGATATTTGCATCTTCCTTCCTAGCCTGCATGTTTGACTATCTTACAGGCTGCATGTAATAAGTATCACATCAGGGCCCTTCTTCTACTCAATTCACAACTGTTCTATCACGACATAGATAAGAAAGCTGCATCTGCTTTTGTTGTGTAGTGGTAATCAGGTTTACCTGACGTGTGAAAGCCCCATGCTTTGAAAGTACACAGTAACAAAGAAACCGATGACTTTTATAATAAGGTGTCATGTGTGTCTCTTACTTTGCACAAAAAGTACCAGAGATGACTTCATTTGCAGTCACTTGAAAAGTAGGGATTCTCCAATAAATGGTAAATGGTTGAAACAAATCTGAAGAAATGCATGACATACCTGTGTGTGTGTGTGTATGCATGTATGTATATATAGGGAGAGAGAGAGCGTCAATATAAACAGACTTTATTTCAATCAAGCTGTCTTTTCTATCCTTCAGGAGCAGAATGTTCTGATCATCAGCGCTCCAGAATGTAGTGTTTTCTTGGCAAGCATCACATATTGTGATGTGTTAGCTAAAAGTTCCATATCCTAGAGACTGATATATTCCTCTGTACTTGTACCTTGGGGATTCATCAAAACCTGGCATCATAAGCAGCTTTCTACTGCCACAGACTGGACAGCGAAACAATTTAAAATATCCCAGAAAAAGAAAATAAGCATGCTTAATCAGAGCTTTCTGGACAGGAAGGACATTTGAGCAAGTGAGGAATAAGCACTGCTTTTGTTAATTTGCATAGGCAGAATAGAGACTTCTGGGAAAAGGCCGAAATTACAGTCACAGAAAATGGCTGCATCTATAGAGAACGCTAAGAAGTGTTGGCAGCTTTTCCTCTGACCCTGGCCACTTTTACAAGCAATCCTATGATAGTCAGCAGGACCCACCCTAAAAAGGAAGGGGCATCCACTTGGACCCTTTCCACCTTTTCTAAATCTCGCCTGATCGAGCCTGATTGAGCACTGATTGAGCAGATAAGCACATGTCATTCTCATTTCAGAAAGGTATTGGTTAGCTTCCTGCTAGCAGCTCAGTTATGTTATGATGTTAGAGGCTATGCAAGGAATGCTTTAGTCCAGCGATATGCAGTTTTTATTGCGCCTTGCATTCAGCAGGAAGATCTTTAGCTTGAATCTGTGGCCTAGGTATTCACCTTGGTATTTCTTTTGGCACAAAGTGAAGGAGTATTTAAGAGAAAATGCACAATGTGTTTCTTATGTTGTTATGAACAACTTGTTACTCTTTCTCATTAAGCTTCAGCCACTGAAGAAATATATAAATAAGGGCTGACTTCCTGTAAGACGTGTCCAAAGCTGGGACGGAATAAAAGGAGACACTTGTAAATGATAGTGCTATCGTTTGAGAAAGGGTAAGTTGAGACTGACTTTCATGCGTATTCACAGACCAAGCATCATAAAGATACCAGCATGATCTTCATTGCGGGCTTAGAGCCGGTATTAGCTTTTGAGAGGTAAGAGGATTTTGAGGGCTCGTTGGTCTAGGGGTATGATTCTCGCTTTGGGTGCGAGAGGTCCCGGGTTCAAATCCCGGACGAGCCCTTTTCTTGGTACTCTTTTCAAGTTGTTTTGAAGTTTGCGTTTCAAAACCAACATCAATTTTTTCTTTGCAGTAGTGGATAATTCTTTGCTAGAGTCTCATGCTTCAGCCCTGCCCAGTCTGAGCTAATACCAAACATCTGGTCTTGCATGGCATGTACGAGCGTTCAGCTAGGGATGTCGGGCAGGTTGCATGAAAGAAATCTAAAGCCAGAGGCCCATGGAATAGCCAGTTCGGAGCAGTTTCATTACAGAAAAATCAACTGTAGGTATCTGTTTCTGTAGTGTAGTGGTTATCACGTTCGCCTCACACGCGAAAGGTCCCCGGTTCGAAACCGGGCAGAAACAGTTGTTATATTGTGTTGGCTACAATGTTGATAGGTGCCATTTTGCCATGGAATTGTCCAAGCCCTGAAGATTATTTCATGCAATCTCGTTCCAAGAAAGGGAATTCTCTCAAAACACTAAAGTAATCGGCGTGTGGATGTATCTGTTGGTTCTCAGACCTTGCTTTCAAAAGAGCCCTGTAATCGGTTCACTGCTCACCTAGAACAAGCATTAACATGGAGAATTGTTGGCACCAACAGGAATCTTATTTTAGTGGAGTGTTTCTGGCTTTGAGTGCAGAGGCCCTCGGCTCAATTCCAAGATGATCCTTCTCAAGGTGATGATACAAATGCATTGTCACCTTTACGTTTAATGTCAGAATCATTTATTTCCAGTTGGTGGTGTAAGAATGTTTGCAACAGTATGGCGATTTTTCCTAGCCATGCATGAATGAAAGCATATCACTCGCCTTTAGGTGTTTTTCTAATACATTGATATTTACATCTTCCTTCTTAGCCTGCATGTTTGACTATCTTACAGGCTGCATGTAATAAGTATCACATCAGGGCCCTTCTTCTACTCAATTCACAACTGTTCTGTCACGACATAGATAAGAAAGCTGCATCTGCTTTTGTTGTGTAGTGGTAATCAGGTTTACCTGACGTGTGAAAGCCCCATGCTTTGAAAGTACACAGTAACAAAGAAACTGATGACTTTTATAAAAAGGTGTCATGTGTGTCTCTTACTTTGCACAAAAAGTGCCAGAGATGACTTCATTTGCAGTCACTTGAAAAGTAGGGATTCTCCAATAAATGGTAAATGGTTGAAACAAATCTGAAGAAATGCATGACATACCTGTGTGTGTGTGTGTACGCATGTATGTATATATAGGGAGAGAGAGAGCGTCAATATAAACAGACTTTATTTCAATCAAGCTGTCTTTTCTATCCTTCAGGAGCAGAATGTTCTGATCATCAGCGCTCCAGAATGTAGTGTTTTCTTGGCAAGCATCACATATTGTGATGTGTTAGCTAAAAGTTCCATATCCTAGAGACTGATATATTCCTCTGTACTTGTACCTTGGGGATTCATCAAAACCTGGCATCATAAGCAGCTTTCTACTGCCACAGACTGGACAGCGAAACAATTTAAAATATCCCAGAAAAAGAAAATAAGCATGCTTAATCAGAGCTTTCTGGACAGGAAGGACATTTGAGCAAGTGAGGAATAAGCACTGCTTTTGTTAATTTGCATAGGCAGAATAGAGACTTCTGGGAAAAGGCCGAAATTACAGTCACAGAAAATGGCTGCATCTATAGAGAACGCTAAGAAGTGTTGGCAGCTTTTCCTCTGACCATGGCCACTTTTACAAGCAATCCTATGATAGTCAGCAGGACCCACCCTAAAAAGGAAGGGGCATCCACTTGGACCCTTTCCACCTTTTCTAAATCTCGCCTGATCGAGCACTGATTGAGCAGATAAGCACATGTAATTCTCATTTCAGAAAGGTATTGGTTAGCTTGCTGCTAGCAGCTCAGTTATGTTATGATGTTAGAGGCTATGCAAGGAATGCTTTAGTCCAGCGATATGCAGTTTTTAATGCGCCTTGCATTCAGCAGGAAGATCTTTAGCTTGAATCTGTGGCCTAGGTATTCACCTTGGTATTTCTTTTGGCACAAAGTGAAGGAGTATTTAAGAGAAAATGCACAATGTGTTTCTTATGTTGTTATGAACAACTTGTTACTCTTTCTCATTAAGCTTCAGCCACTGAAGAAATATATAAATAAGGGCTGACTTCCTGTAAGACGTGTCCAAAGCTGGGACGGAATAAAAGGAGACACTTGTAAATGATAGTGCTATCGTTTGAGAAAGGGTAAGTTGAGACTGACTTTCATGCGTATTCACAGACCAAGCATCATAAAGATACCAGCATGATCTTCATTGCGGGCTTAGAGCCGGTATTAGCTTTTGAGAGGTAAGAGGATTTTGAGGGCTCGTTGGTCTAGGGGTATGATTCTCGCTTTGGGTGCGAGAGGTCCCGGGTTCAAATCCCGGACGAGCCCTTTTCTTGGTACTCTTTTCAAGTTGTTTTGAAGTTTGCGTTTCAAAACCAACATCAATTTTTTCTTTGCAGTAGTGGATAATTCTTTGCTAGAGTCTCATGCTTCAGCCCTGCCCAGTCTGAGCTAATACCAAACATCTGGTCTTGCATGGCATGTACGAGCGTTCAGCTAGGGATGTCGGGCAGGTTGCATGAAAGAAATCTAAAGCCAGAGGCCCATGGAATAGCCAGTTCGGAGCAGTTTCATTACAGAAAAATCAACTGTAGGTATCTGTTTCTGTAGTGTAGTGGTTATCACGTTCGCCTCACACGCGAAAGGTCCCCGGTTCGAAACCGGGCAGAAACAGTTGTTATATTGTGTTGGCTACAATGTTGATAGGTGCCGTTTTGCCATGGAATTGTCCAAGCCCTGAAGATTATTTCATGCAATCTCGTTCCAAGAAAGGGAATTCTCTCAAAACACTAAAGTAATCGGCGTGTGGATGTATCTGTTGGTTCTCAGACCTTGCTTTCAAAAGAGCCCTGCAATCGGTTCACTGCTCACCTAGAACAAGCATTAACATGGAGAATTGTTGGCACCAACAGGAATCTTATTTTAGTGGAGTGTTTCTGGCTTTGAGTGCAGAGGCCCTCGGCTCAATTCCAAGATGATCCTTCTCAGGGTGATGATACAAATGCATTGTCACCTTTACGTTTAATGTCAGAATCATTTATTTCCAGTTGGTGGTGTAAGAATGTTTGCAACAGTATGGCGATTTTTCCTAGCCATGCATGAATGAAAGCATATCACTCGCCTTTAGGTGTTTTTCTAATACATTGATATTTGCATCTTCCTTCCTAGCCTGCATGTTTGACTATCTTACAGGCTGCATGTAATAAGTATCACATCAGGGCCCTTCTTCTACTCAATTCACAACTGTTCTATCACGACATAGATAAGAAAGCTGCATCTGCTTTTGTTGTGTAGTGGTAATCAGGTTTACCTGACGTGTGAAAGCCCCATGCTTTGAAAGTACACAGTAACAAAGAAACCGATGACTTTTATAAAAAGGTGTCATGTGTGTCTCTTACTTTGCACAAAAAGTGCCAGAGATGACTTCATTTGCAGTCACTTGAAAAGTAGGGATTCTCCAATAAATGGTAAATGGTTGAAACAAATCTGAAGAAATGCATGACATACCTGTGTGTGTGTGTGTATGCATGTATGTATATATAGGGAGAGAGAGAGCGTCAATATAAACAGACTTTATTTCAATCAAGCTGTCTTTTCTATCCTTCAGGAGCAGAATGTTCTGATCATCAGCGCTCCAGAATGTAGTGTTTTCTTGGCAAGCATCACATATTGTGATGTGTTAGCTAAAAGTTCCATATCCTAGAGACTGATATATTCCTCTGTACTTGTACCTTGGGGATTCATCAAAACCTGGCATCATAAGCAGCTTTCTACTGCCACAGACTGGACAGCGAAACAATTTAAAATATCCCAGAAAAAGAAAATAAGCATGCTTAATCAGAGCTTTCTGGACAGGAAGGACATTTGAGCAAGTGAGGAATAAGCACTGCTTTTGTTAATTTGCATAGGCAGAATAGAGACTTCTGGGAAAAGGCCGAAATTACAGTCACAGAAAATGGCTGCATCTATAGAGAACGCTAAGAAGTGTTGGCAGCTTTTCCTCTGACCCTGGCCACTTTTACAAGCAATCCTATGATAGTCAGCAGGACCCACCCTAAAAAGGAAGGGGCATCCACTTGGACCCTTTCCACCTTTTCTAAATCTCGCCTGATCGAGCCTGATTGAGCACTGATTGAGCAGATAAGCACATGTCATTCTCATTTCAGAAAGGTATTGGTTAGCTTGCTGCTAGCAGCTCAGTTATGTTATGATGTTAGAGGCTATGCAAGGAATGCTTTAGTCCAGCGATATGCAGTTTTTATTGCGCCTTGCCTTCACCAGGAAGATCTTTAGCTTGAATCTGTGGCCTAGGTATTCACCTTGGTATTTCTTTTGGCACAAAGTGAAGGAGTATTTGAGAGAAAATGCACAATGTGTTTCTTATGTTGTTATGAACAACTTGTTACTCTTTCTCATTAAGCTTCAGCCACTGCAGAAATATATAAATAAGGGCTGACTTCCTGTAAGACGTGTCCAAAGCTGGGACGGAATAAAAGGAGACACTTGTAAATGATAGTGCTATCGTTTGAGAAAGGGTAAGTTGAGACTGACTTTCATGCGTATTCACAGACCAAGCATCATAAAGATACCAGCATGATCTTCATTGCGGGCTTAGAGCCGGTATTAGCTTTTGAGAGGTAAGAGAATTTTGAGGGCTCGTTGGTCTAGGGGTATGATTCTCGCTTTGGGTGCGAGAGGTCCCGGGTTCAAATCCCGGACAAGCCCTTTTCTTGGTACTCTTTTCAAGTTGTTTTGAAGTTTGCGTTTCAAAACCAACATCAATTTTTTCTTTGCAGTAGTGGATAATTCTTTGCTAGAGTCTCATGCTTCAGCCCTGCCCAGTCTGAGCTAATACCAAACATCTGGTCTTGCATGGCATGTACGAGCGTTCAGCTAGGGATGTCGGGCAGGTTGCATGAAAGAAATCTAAAGCCAGAGGCCCATGGAATAGCCAGTTCGGAGCAGTTTCATTACAGAAAAATCAACTGTAGGTATCTGTTTCTGTAGTGTAGTGGTTATCAAGTTCGCCTCACACGCGAAAGGTCCCCGGTTCGAAACCGGGCAGAAACAGTTGTTATATTGTGTTGGCTACAATGTTGATAGGTGCCGTTTTGCCATGGAATTGTCCAAGCCCTGAAGATTATTTCATGCAATCTCGTTCCAAGAAAGGGAATTCTCTCAAAACACTAAAGTAATCGGCGTGTGGATGTATCTGTTGGTTCTCAGACCTTGCTTTCAAAAGAGCCCTGTAATCGGTTCACTGCTCACCTAGAACAAGCATTAACATGGAGAATTGTTGGCACCAACAGGAATCTTATTTTAGTGGAGTGTTTCTGGCTTTGAGTGCAGAGGCCCTCGGCTCAATTCCAAGATGATCCTTCTCAAGGTGATGATACAAATGCATTCTCACCTTTACGTTTAATGTCAGAATCATTTATTTCCAGTTGGTGGTGTAAGAATGTTTGCAACAGTATGGCGATTTTTCCTAGCCATGCATGAATGAAAGCATATCACTCGCCTTTAGGTGTTTTTCTAATACATTGATATTTGCATCTTCCTTCCTAGCCTGCATGTTTGACTATCTTACAGGCTGCATGTAATAAGTATCACATCAGGGCCCTTCTTCTACTCAATTCACAACTGTTCTATCACGACATAGATAAGAAAGCTGCATCTGCTTTTGTTGTGTAGTGGTAATCAGGTTTACCTGACGTGTGAAAGCCCCATGCTTTGAAAGTACACAGTAACAAAGAAACCGATGACTTTTATAATAAGGTGTCATGTGTGTCTCTTACTTTGCACAAAAAGTGCCAGAGATGACTTCATTTGCAGTCACTTGAAAAGTAGGGATTCTCCAATAAATGGTAAATGGTTGAAACAAATCTGAAGAAATGCATGACATACCTGTGTGTGTGTGTGTATGCATGTATGTATATATAGGGAGAGAGAGAGCGTCAATATAAACAGACTTTATTTCAATCAAGCTGTCTTTTCTATCCTTCAGGAGCAGAATGTTCTGATCATCAGCGCTCCAGAATGTAGTGTTTTCTTGGCAAGCATCACATATTGTGATGTGTTAGCTAAAAGTTCCATATCCTAGAGACTGATATATTCCTCTGTACTTGTACCTTGGGGATTCATCAAAACCTGGCATCATAAGCAGCTTTCTACTGCCACAGACTGGACAGCGAAACAATTTAAAATATCCCAGAAAAAGAAAATAAGCATGCTTAATCAGAGCTTTCTGGACAGGAAGGACATTTGAGCAAGTGAGGAATAAGCACTGCTTTTGTTAATTTGCATAGGCAGAATAGAGACTTCTGGGAAAAGGCCGAAATTACAGTCACAGAAAATGGCTGCATCTATAGAGAACGCTAAGAAGTGTTGGCAGCTTTTCCTCTGACCCTGGCCACTTTTACAAGCAATCCTATGATAGTCAGCAGGACCCACCCTAAAAAGGAAGGGGCATCCACTTGGACCCTTTCCACCTTTTCTAAATCTCGACTGATCGAGCCTGATTGAGCACTGATTGAGCAGATAAGCACATGTCATTCTCATTTCAGAAAGGTATTGGTTAGCTTGCTGCTAGCAGCTCAGTTATGTTATGATGTTAGAGGCTATGCAAGGAATGCTTTAGTCCAGCGATATGCAGTTTTTAATGCGCCTTGCATTCAGCAGGAAGATCTTTAGCTTGAATCTGTGGCCTAGGTATTCACCTTGGTATTTCTTTTGGCACAAAGTGAAGGAGTATTTAAGAGAAAATGCACAATGTGTTTCTTAT
Organism: Triturus cristatus; assembly: GCF_964204655.1. NCBI lineage: Eukaryota > Metazoa > Chordata > Amphibia > Caudata > Salamandridae > Triturus > Triturus cristatus. Next base: position 737,162,701 of record NC_140591.1, on the reverse strand, counting down.
GTTGTTATGAACAACTTGTTACTCTTTCTCATTAAGCTTCAGCCACTGAAGAAATATATAAATAAGGGCTGACTTCCTGTAAGACGTGTCCAAAGCTGGGACGGAATAAAAGGAGACACTTGTAAATGATAGTGCTATCGTTTGAGAAAGGGTAAGTTGAGACTGACTTTCATGCGTATTCACAGACCAAGCATCATAAAGATACCAGCATGATCTTCATTGCGGGCTTAGAGCCGGTATTAGCTTTTGAGAGGTAAGAGGATTTTGAGGGCTCGTTGGTCTAGGGGTATGATTCTCGCTTTGGGTGCGAGAGGTCCCGGGTTCAAATCCCGGACGAGCCCTTGTCTTGGTACTCTTTTCAAGTTGTTTTGAAGTTTGCGTTTCAAAACCAACATCAATTTTTTCTTTGCAGTAGTGGATAATTCTTTGCTAGAGTCTCATGCTTCAGCCCTGCCCAGTCTGAGCTAATACCAAACATCTGGTCTTGCATGGCATGTACGAGCGTTCAGCTAGGGATGTCGGGCAGGTTGCATGAAAGAAATCTAAAGCCAGAGGCCCATGGAATAGCCAGTTCGGAGCAGTTTCATTACAGAAAAATCAACTGTAGGTATCTGTTTCTGTAGTGTAGTGGTTATCACGTTCGCCTCACACGCGAAAGGTCCCCGGTTCGAAACCGGGCAGAAACAGTTGTTATATTGTGTTGGCTACAATGTTGATAGGTGCCGTTTTGCCATGGAATTGTCCAAGCCCTGAAGATTATTTCATGCAATCTCGTTCCAAGAAAGGGAATTCTCTCGAAACACTAATGTAATCGGCGTGTGGATGTATCTGTTGGTTCTCAGACCTTGCTTTCAAAAGAGCCCTGCAATCGGTTCACTGCTCACCTAGAACAAGCATTAACATGGAGAATTGTTGGCACCAACAGGAATCTTATTTTAGTGGAGTGTTTCTGGCTTTGAGTGCAGAGGCCCTCGGCTCAATTCCAAGATGATCCTTCTCAAGGTGATGATACAAATGCATTGTCACCTTTACGTTTAATGTCAGAATCATTTATTTCCAGTTGGTGGTGTAAGAATGTTTGCAACAGTATGGCGATTTTTCCTAGCCATGCATGAATGAAAGCATATCACTCGCCTTTAGGTGTTTTTCTAATACATTGATATTTGCATCTTCCTTCTTAGCCTGCATGTTTGACTATCTTACAGGCTGCATGTAATAAGTATCACATCAGGGCCCTTCTTCTACTCAATTCACAACTGTTCTATCACGACATAGATAAGAAAGCTGCATCTGCTTTTGTTGTGTAGTGGTAATCAGGTTTACCTGACGTGTGAAAGCCCCATGCTTTGAAAGTACACAGTAACAAAGAAACTGATGACTTTTATAAAAAGGTGTCATGTGTGTCTCTTACTTTGCACAAAAAGTGCCAGAGATGACTTCATTTGCAGTCACTTGAAAAGTAGGGATTCTCCAATAAATGGTAAATGGTTGAAACAAATCTGAAGAACTGCATGACATACCTGTGTGTGTGTGTGTACGCATGTATGTATATATAGGGAGAGAGAGAGCGTCAATATAAACAGACTTTATTTCAATCAAGCTGTCTTTTCTATCCTTCAGGAGCAGAATGTTCTGATCATCAGCGCTCCAGAATGTAGTGTTTTCTTGGCAAGCATCAGATATTGTGATGTGTTAGCTAAAAGTTCCATATCCTAGAGACTGATATATTCCTCTGTACTTGTACCTTGGGGATTCATCAAAACCTGGCATCATAAGCAGCTTTCTACTGCCACAGACTGGACAGCGAAACAATTTAAAATATCCCAGAAAAAGAAAATAAGCATGCTTAATCAGAGCTTTCTGGACAGGAAGGACATTTGAGCAAGTGAGGAATAAGCACTGCTTTTGTTAATTTGCATAGGCAGAATAGAGACTTCTGGGAAAAGGCCGAAATTACAGTCACAGAAAATGGCTGCATCTATAGAGAACGCTAAGAAGTGTTGGCAGCTTTTCCTCTGACCATGGCCACTTTTACAAGCAATCCTATGATAGTCAGCAGGACCCACCCTAAAAAGGAAGGGGCATCCACTTGGACCCTTTCCACCTTTTCTAAATCTCGCCTGATCGAGCACTGATTGAGCAGATAAGCACATGTAATTCTCATTTCAGAAAGGTATTGGTTAGCTTGCTGCTAGCAGCTCAGTTATGTTATGATGTTAGAGGCTATGCAAGGAATGCTTTAGTCCAGCGATATGCAGTTTTTAATGCGCCTTGCATTCAGCAGGAAGATCTTTAGCTTGAATCTGTGGCCTAGGTATTCACCTTGGTATTTCTTTTGGCACAAAGTGAAGGAGTATTTAAGAGAAAATGCACAATGTGTTTCTTATGTTGTTATGAACAACTTGTTACTCTTTCTCATTAAGCTTCAGCCACTGAAGAAATATATAAATAAGGGCTGACTTCCTGTAAGACGTGTCCAAAGCTGGGACGGAATAAAAGGAGACACTTGTAAATGATAGTGCTATCGTTTGAGAAAGGGTAAGTTGAGACTGACTTTCATGCGTATTCACAGACCAAGCATCATAAAGATACCAGCATGATCTTCATTGCGGGCTTAGAGCCGGTATTAGCTTTTGAGAGGTAAGAGGATTTTGAGGGCTCGTTGGTCTAGGGGTATGATTCTCGCTTTGGGTGCGAGAGGTCCCGGGTTCAAATCCCGGACGAGCCCTTTTCTTGGTACTCTTTTCAAGTTGTTTTGAAGTTTGCGTTTCAAAACCAACATCAATTTTTTCTTTGCAGTAGTGGATAATTCTTTGCTAGAGTCTCATGCTTCAGCCCTGCCCAGTCTGAGCTAATACCAAACATCTGGTCTTGCATGGCATGTACGAGCGTTCAGCTAGGGATGTCGGGCAGGTTGCATGAAAGAAATCTAAAGCCAGAGGCCCATGGAATAGCCAGTTCGGAGCAGTTTCATTACAGAAAAATCAACTGTAGGTATCTGTTTCTGTAGTGTAGTGGTTATCACGTTCGCCTCACACGCGAAAGGTCCCCGGTTCGAAACCGGGCAGAAACAGTTGTTATATTGTGTTGGCTACAATGTTGATAGGTGCCGTTTTGCCATGGAATTGTCCAAGCCCTGAAGATTATTTCATGCAATCTCGTTCCAAGAAAGGGAATTCTCTCAAAACACTAAAGTAATCGGCGTGTGGATGTATCTGTTGGTTCTCAGACCTTGCTTTCAAAAGAGCCCTGCAATCGGTTCACTGCTCACCTAGAACAAGCATTAACATGGAGAATTGTTGGCACCAACAGGAATCTTATTTTAGTGGAGTGTTTCTGGCTTTGAGTGCAGAGGCCCTCGGCTCAATTCCAAGATGATCCTTCTCAGGGTGATGATACAAATGCATTGTCACCTTTACGTTTAATGTCAGAATCATTTATTTCCAGTTGGTGGTGTAAGAATGTTTGCAACAGTATGGCGATTTTTCCTAGCCATGCATGAATGAAAGCATATCACTCGCCTTTAGGTGTTTTTCTAATACATTGATATTTGCATCTTCCTTCCTAGCCTGCATGTTTGACTATCTTACAGGCTGCATGTAATAAGTATCACATCAGGGCCCTTCTTCTACTCAATTCACAACTGTTCTATCACGACATAGATAAGAAAGCTGCATCTGCTTTTGTTGTGTAGTGGTAATCAGGTTTACCTGACGTGTGAAAGCCCCATGCTTTGAAAGTACACAGTAACAAAGAAACCGATGACTTTTATAAAAAGGTGTCATGTGTGTCTCTTACTTTGCACAAAAAGTGCCAGAGATGACTTCATTTGCAGTCACTTGAAAAGTAGGGATTCTCCAATAAATGGTAAATGGTTGAAACAAATCTGAAGAAATGCATGACATACCTGTGTGTGTGTGTGTATGCATGTATGTATATATAGGGAGAGAGAGAGCGTCAATATAAACAGACTTTATTTCAATCAAGCTGTCTTTTCTATCCTTCAGGAGCAGAATGTTCTGATCATCAGCGCTCCAGAATGTAGTGTTTTCTTGGCAAGCATCACATATTGTGATGTGTTAGCTAAAAGTTCCATATCCTAGAGACTGATATATTCCTCTGTACTTGTACCTTGGGGATTCATCAAAACCTGGCATCATAAGCAGCTTTCTACTGCCACAGACTGGACAGCGAAACAATTTAAAATATCCCAGAAAAAGAAAATAAGCATGCTTAATCAGAGCTTTCTGGACAGGAAGGACATTTGAGCAAGTGAGGAATAAGCACTGCTTTTGTTAATTTGCATAGGCAGAATAGAGACTTCTGGGAAAAGGCCGAAATAACAGTCACAGAAAATGGCTGCATCTATAGAGAACGCTAAGAAGTGTTGGCAGCTTTTCCTCTGACCCTGGCCACTTTTACAAGCAATCCTATGATAGTCAGCAGGACCCACCCTAAAAAGGCAGGGGCATCCACTTGGACCCTTTCCACCTTTTCTAAATCTCGCCTGATCGAGCACTGATTGAGCAGATAAGCACATGTCATTCTCATTTCAGAAAGGTATTGGTTAGCTTGCTGCTAGCAGCTCAGTTATGTTATGATGTTAGAGGCTATGCAAGGAATGCTTTAGTCCAGCGATATGCAGTTTTTATTGCGCCTTGCATTCAGCAGGAAGATCTTTAGCTTGAATCTGTGGCCTAGGTATTCACCTTGGTATTTCTTTTGGCACAAAGTGAAGGAGTATTTAAGAGAAAATGCACAATGTGTTTCTTATGTTGTTATGAACAACTTGTTACTCTTTCTCATTAAGCTTCAGCCACTGAAGAAATATATAAATAAGGGCTGACTTCCTGTAAGACGTGTCCAAAGCTGGGACGGAATAAAAGGAGACACTTGTAAATGATAGTGCTATCGTTTGAGAAAGGGTAAGTTGAGACTGACTTTCATGCGTATTCACAGACCAAGCATCATAAAGATACCAGCATGATCTTCATTGCGGGCTTAGAGCCGGTATTAGCTTTTGAGAGGTAAGAGGATTTTGAGGGCTCGTTGGTCTAGGGGTATGATTCTCGCTTTGGGTGCGAGAGGTCCCGGGTTCAAATCCCGGACGAGCCCTTTTCTTGGTACTCTTTTCAAGTAGTTTTGAAGTTTGCGTTTCAAAACCAACATCAATTTTTTCTTTGCAGTAGTGGATAATTCTTTGCTAGAGTCTCATGCTTCAGCCCTGCCCAGTCTGAGCTAATACCAAACATCTGGTCTTGCATGGCATGTACGAGCGTTCAGCTAGGGATGTCGGGCAGGTTGCATGAAAGAAATCTAAAGCCAGAGGCCCATGGAATAGCCAGTTCGGAGCAGTTTCATTACAGAAAAATCAACTGTAGGTATCTGTTTCTGTAGTGTAGTGGTTATCACGTTCGCCTCACACGCGAAAGGTCCCCGGTTCGAAACCGGGCAGAAACAGTTGTTATATTGTGTTGGCTACAATGTTGATAGGTGCTGTTTTGCCATGGAATTGTCCAAGCCCTGAAGATTATTTCATGCAATCTCGTTCCAAGAAAGGGAATTCTCTCAAAACACTAAAGTAATCGGCGTGTGGATGTATCTGTTGGTTCTCAGACCTTGCTTTCAAAAGAGCCCTGCAATCGGTTCACTGCTCACCTAGAACAAGCATTAACATGGAGAATTGTTGGCACCAACAGGAATCTTATTTTAGTGGAGTGTTTCTGGCTTTGAGTGCAGAGGCCCTCGGCTCAATTCCAAGATGATCCTTCTCAGGGTGATGATACAAATGCATTGTCACCTTTACGTTTAATGTCAGAATCATTTATTTCCAGTTGGTGGTGTAAGAATGTTTGCAACAGTATGGCGATTTTTCCTAGCCATGCATGAATGAAAGCATATCACTCGCCTTTAGGTGTTTTTCTAATACATTGATATTTGCATCTTCCTTCCTAGCCTGCATGTTTGACTATCTTACAGGCTGCATGTAATAAGTATCACATCAGGGCCCTTCTTCTACTCAATTCACAACTGTTCTATCACGACATAGATAAGAAAGCTGCATCTGCTTTTGTTGTGTAGTGGTAATCAGGTTTACCTGACGTGTGAAAGCCCCATGCTTTGAAAGTACACAGTAACAAAGAAACCGATGACTTTTATAAAAAGGTGTCATGTGTGTCTCTTACTTTGCACAAAAAGTGCCAGAGATGACTTCATTTGCAGTCACTTGAAAAGTAGGGATTCTCCAATAAATGGTAAATGGTTGAAACAAATCTGAAGAAATGCATGACATACCTGTGTGTGTGTGTGTATGCATGTATGTATATATAGGGAGAGAGAGAGCGTCAATATAAACAGACTTTATTTCAATCAAGCTGTCTTTTCTATCCTTCAGGAGCAGAATGTTCTGATCATCAGCGCTCCAGAATGTAGTGTTTTCTTGGCAAGCATCACATATTGTGATGTGTTAGCTAAAAGTTCCATATCCTAGAGACTGATATATTCCTCTGTACTTGTACCTTGGGGATTCATCAAAACCTGGCATCATAAGCAGCTTTCTACTGCCACAGACTGGACAGCGAAACAATTTAAAATATCCCAGAAAAAGAAAATAAGCATGCTTCATCAGAGCTTTCTGGACAGGAAGGACATTTGAGCAAGTGAGGAATAAGCACTGCTTTTGTTAATTTGCATAGGCAGAATAGAGACTTCTGGGAAAAGGCCGAAATTACAGTCACAGAAAATGGCTGCATCTATAGAGAACGCTAAGAAGTGTTGGCAGCTTTTCCTCTGACCCTGGCCACTTTTACAAGCAATCCTATGATAGTCAGCAGGACCCACCCTAAAAAGGAAGGGGCATCCACTTGGACCCTTTCCACCTTTTCTAAATCTCGCCTGATCGAGCCTCATTGAGCACTGATTGAGCAGATAAGCACATGTCATTCTCATTTCAGAAAGGTATTGGTTAGCTTGCTGCTAGCAGCTCAGTTATGTTATGATGTTAGAGGCTATGCAAGGAATGCTTTAGTCCAGCGATATGCAGTTTTTATTGCGCCTTGCATTCAGCAGGAAGATCTTTAGCTTGAATCTGTGGCCTAGGTATTCACCTTGGTATTTCTTTTGGCACAAAGTGAAGGAGTATTTGAGAGAAAATGCACAATGTGTTTCTTATGTTGTTATGAACAACTTGTTACTCTTTCTCATTAAGCTTCAGCCACTGCAGAAATATATAAATAAGGGCTGACTTCCTGTAAGACGTGTCCAAAGCTGGGACGGAATAAAAGGAGACACTTGTAAATGATAGTGCTATCGTTTGAGAAAGGGTAAGTTGAGACTGACTTTCATGCGTATTCACAGACCAAGCATCATAAAGATACCAGCATGATCTTCATTGCGGGCTTAGAGCCGGTATTAGCTTTTGAGAGGTAAGAGAATTTTGAGGGCTCGTTGGTCTAGGGGTATGATTCTCGCTTTGGGTGCGAGAGGTCCCGGGTTCAAATCCCGGACGAGCCCTTTTCTTGGTACTCTTTTCAAGTTGTTTTGAAGTTTGCGTTTCAAAACCAACATCAATTTTTTCTTTGCAGTAGTGGATAATTCTTTGCTAGAGTCTCATGCTTCAGCCCTGCCCAGTCTGAGCTAATACCAAACATCTGGTCTTGCATGGCATGTACGAGCGTTCAGCTAGGGATGTCGGGCAGGTTGCATGAAAGAAATCTAAAGCCAGAGGCCCATGGAATAGCCAGTTCGGAGCAGTTTCATTACAGAAAAATCAACTGTAGGTATCTGTTTCTGTAGTGTAGTGGTTATCAAGTTCGCCTCACACGCGAAAGGTCCCCGGTTCGAAACCGGGCAGAAACAGTTGTTATATTGTGTTGGCTACAATGTTGATAGGTGCCGTTTTGCCATGGAATTGTCCAAGCCCTGAAGATTATTTCATGCAATCTCGTTCCAAGAAAGGGAATTCTCTCAAAACACTAAAGTAATCGGCGTGTGGATGTATCTGTTGGTTCTCAGACCTTGCTTTCAAAAGAGCCCTGTAATCGGTTCACTGCTCACCTAGAACAAGCATTAACATGGAGAATTGTTGGCACCAACAGGAATCTTATTTTAGTGGAGTGTTTCTGGCTTTGAGTGCAGAGGCCCTCGGCTCAATTCCAAGATGATCCTTCTCAAGGTGATGATACAAATGCATTGTCACCTTTACGTTTAATGTCAGAATCATTTATTTCCAGTTGGTGGTGTAAGAATGTTTGCAACAGTATGGCGATTTTTCCTAGCCATGCATGAATGAAAGCATATCACTCGCCTTTAGGTGTTTTTCTAATACATTGATATTTGCATCTTCCTTCCTAGCCTGCATGTTTGACTATCTTACAGGCTGCATGTAATAAGTATCACATCAGGGCCCTTCTTCTACTCAATTCACAACTGTTCTATCACGACATAGATAAGAAAGCTGCATCTGCTTTTGTTGTGTAGTGGTAATCAGGTTTACCTGACGTGTGAAAGCCCCATGCTTTGAAAGTACACAGTAACAAAGAAACCGATGACTTTTATAATAAGGTGTCATGTGTGTCTCTTACTTTGCACAAAAAGTACCAGAGATGACTTCATTTGCAGTCACTTGAAAAGTAGGGATTCTCCAATAAATGGTAAATGGTTGAAACAAATCTGAAGAAATGCATGACATACCTGTGTGTGTGTGTGTATGCATGTATGTATATATAGGGAGAGAGAGAGCGTCAATATAAACAGACTTTATTTCAATCAAGCTGTCTTTTCTATCCTTCAGGAGCAGAATGTTCTGATCATCAGCGCTCCAGAATGTAGTGTTTTCTTGGCAAGCATCACATATTGTGATGTGTTAGCTAAAAGTTCCATATCCTAGAGACTGATATATTCCTCTGTACTTGTACCTTGGGGATTCATCAAAACCTGGCATCATAAGCAGCTTTCTACTGCCACAGACTGGACAGCGAAACAATTTAAAATATCCCAGAAAAAGAAAATAAGCATGCTTAATCAGAGCTTTCTGGACAGGAAGGACATTTGAGCAAGTGAGGAATAAGCACTGCTTTTGTTAATTTGCATAGGCAGAATAGAGACTTCTGGGAAAAGGCCGAAATTACAGTCACAGAAAATGGCTGCATCTATAGAGAACGCTAAGAAGTGTTGGCAGCTTTTCCTCTGACCCTGGCCACTTTTACAAGCAATCCTATGATAGTCAGCAGGACCCACCCTAAAAAGGAAGGGGCATCCACTTGGACCCTTTCCACCTTTTCTAAATCTCGCCTGATCGAGCCTGATTGAGCACTGATTGAGCAGATAAGCACATGTCATTCTCATTTCAGAAAGGTATTGGTTAGCTTCCTGCTAGCAGCTCAGTTATGTTATGATGTTAGAGGCTATGCAAGGAATGCTTTAGTCCAGCGATATGCAGTTTTTATTGCGCCTTGCATTCAGCAGGAAGATCTTTAGCTTGAATCTGTGGCCTAGGTATTCACCTTGGTATTTCTTTTGGCACAAAGTGAAGGAGTATTTAAGAGAAAATGCACAATGTGTTTCTTATGTTGTTATGAACAACTTGTTACTCTTTCTCATTAAGCTTCAGCCACTGAAGAAATATATAAATAAGGGCTGACTTCCTGTAAGACGTGTCCAAAGCTGGGACGGAATAAAAGGAGACACTTGTAAATGATAGTGCTATCGTTTGAGAAAGGGTAAGTTGAGACTGACTTTCATGCGTATTCACAGACCAAGCATCATAAAGATACCAGCATGATCTTCATTGCGGGCTTAGAGCCGGTATTAGCTTTTGAGAGGTAAGAGGATTTTGAGGGCTCGTTGGTCTAGGGGTATGATTCTCGCTTTGGGTGCGAGAGGTCCCGGGTTCAAATCCCGGACGAGCCCTTTTCTTGGTACTCTTTTCAAGTTGTTTTGAAGTTTGCGTTTCAAAACCAACATCAATTTTTTCTTTGCAGTAGTGGATAATTCTTTGCTAGAGTCTCATGCTTCAGCCCTGCCCAGTCTGAGCTAATACCAAACATCTGGTCTTGCATGGCATGTACGAGCGTTCAGCTAGGGATGTCGGGCAGGTTGCATGAAAGAAATCTAAAGCCAGAGGCCCATGGAATAGCCAGTTCGGAGCAGTTTCATTACAGAAAAATCAACTGTAGGTATCTGTTTCTGTAGTGTAGTGGTTATCACGTTCGCCTCACACGCGAAAGGTCCCCGGTTCGAAACCGGGCAGAAACAGTTGTTATATTGTGTTGGCTACAATGTTGATAGGTGCCGTTTTGCCATGGAATTGTCCAAGCCCTGAAGATTATTTCATGCAATCTCGTTCCAAGAAAGGGAATTCTCTCAAAACACTAAAGTAATCGGCGTGTGGATGTATCTGTTGGTTCTCAGACCTTGCTTTCAAAAGAGCCCTGTAATCGGTTCACTGCTCACCTAGAACAAGCATTAACATGGAGAATTGTTGGCACCAACAGGAATCTTATTTTAGTGGAGTGTTTCTGGCTTTGAGTGCAGAGGCCCTCGGCTCAATTCCAAGATGATCCTTCTCAAGGTGATGATACAAATGCATTGTCACCTTTACGTTTAATGTCAGAATCATTTATTTCCAGTTGGTGGTGTAAGAATGTTTGCAACAGTATGGCGATTTTTCCTAGCCATGCATGAATGAAAGCATATCACTCGCCTTTAGGTGTTTTTCTAATACATTGATATTTGCATCTTCCTTCTTAGCCTGCATGTTTGACTATCTTACAGGCTGCATGTAATAAGTATCACATCAGGGCCCTTCTTCTACTCAATTCACAACTGTTCTGTCACGACATAGATAAGAAAGCTGCATCTGCTTTTGTTGTGTAGTGGTAATCAGGTTTACCTGACGTGTGAAAGCCCCATGCTTTGAAAGTACACAGTAACAAAGAAACTGATGACTTTTATAAAAAGGTGTCATGTGTGTCTCTTACTTTGCACAAAAAGTGCCAGAGATGACTTCATTTGCAGTCACTTGAAAAGTAGGGATTCTCCAATAAATGGTAAATGGTTGAAACAAATCTGAAGAAATGCATGACATACCTGTGTGTGTGTGTGTACGCATGTATGTATATATAGGGAGAGAGAGAGCGTCAATATAAACAGACTTTATTTCAATCAAGCTGTCTTTTCTATCCTTCAGGAGCAGAATGTTCTGATCATCAGCGCTCCAGAATGTAGTGTTTTCTTGGCAAGCATCACATATTGTGATGTGTTAGCTAAAAGTTCCATATCCTAGAGACTGATATATTCCTCTGTACTTGTACCTTGGGGATTCATCAAAACCTGGCATCATAAGCAGCTTTCTACTGCCACAGACTGGACAGCGAAACAATTTAAAATATCCCAGAAAAAGAAAATAAGCATGCTTAATCAGAGCTTTCTGGACAGGAAGGACATTTGAGCAAGTGAGGAATAAGCACTGCTTTTGTTAATTTGCATAGGCAGAATAGAGACTTCTGGGAAAAGGCCGAAATTACAGTCACAGAAAATGGCTGCATCTATAGAGAACGCTAAGAAGTGTTGGCAGCTTTTCCTCTGACCATGGCCACTTTTACAAGCAATCCTATGATAGTCAGCAGGACCCACCCTAAAAAGGAAGGGGCATCCACTTGGACCCTTTCCACCTTTTCTAAATCTCGCCTGATCGAGCACTGATTGAGCAGATAAGCACATGTAATTCTCATTTCAGAAAGGTATTGGTTAGCTTGCTGCTAGCAGCTCAGTTATGTTATGATGTTAGAGGCTATGCAAGGAATGCTTTAGTCCAGCGATATGCAGTTTTTAATGCGCCTTGCATTCAGCAGGAAGATCTTTAGCTTGAATCTGTGGCCTAGGTATTCACCTTGGTATTTCTTTTGGCACAAAGTGAAGGAGTATTTAAGAGAAAATGCACAATGTGTTTCTTATGTTGTTATGAACAACTTGTTACTCTTTCTCATTAAGCTTCAGCCACTGAAGAAATATATAAATAAGGGCTGACTTCCTGTAAGACGTGTCCAAAGCTGGGACGGAATAAAAGGAGACACTTGTAAATGATAGTGCTATCGTTTGAGAAAGGGTAAGTTGAGACTGACTTTCATGCGTATTCACAGACCAAGCATCATAAAGATACCAGCATGATCTTCATTGCGGGCTTAGAGCCGGTATTAGCTTTTGAGAGGTAAGAGGATTTTGAGGGCTCGTTGGTCTAGGGGTATGATTCTCGCTTTGGGTGCGAGAGGTCCCGGGTTCAAATCCCGGACGAGCCCTTTTCTTGGTACTCTTTTCAAGTTGTTTTGAAGTTTGCGTTTCAAAACCAACATCAATTTTTTCTTTGCAGTAGTGGATAATTCTTTGCTAGAGTCTCATGCTTCAGCCCTGCCCAGTCTGAGCTAATACCAAACATCTGGTCTTGCATGGCATGTACGAGCGTTCAGCTAGGGATGTCGGGCAGGTTGCATGAAAGAAATCTAAAGCCAGAGGCCCATGGAATAGCCAGTTCGGAGCAGTTTCATTACAGAAAAATCAACTGTAGGTATCTGTTTCTGTAGTGTAGTGGTTATCACGTTCGCCTCACACGCGAAAGGTCCCCGGTTCGAAACCGGGCAGAAACAGTTGTTATATTGTGTTGGCTACAATGTTGATAGGTGCCGTTTTGCCATGGAATTGTCCAAGCCCTGAAGATTATTTCATGCAATCTCGTTCCAAGAAAGGGAATTCTCTCAAAACACTAAAGTAATCGGCGTGTGGATGTATCTGTTGGTTCTCAGACCTTGCTTTCAAAAGAGCCCTGCAATCGGTTCACTGCTCACCTAGAACAAGCATTAACATGGAGAATTGTTGGCACCAACAGGAATCTTATTTTAGTGGAGTGTTTCTGGCTTTGAGTGCAGAGGCCCTCGGCTCAATTCCAAGATGATCCTTCTCAGGGTGATGATACAAATGCATTGTCACCTTTACGTTTAATGTCAGAATCATTTATTTCCAGTTGGTGGTGTAAGAATGTTTGCAACAGTATGGCGATTTTTCCTAGCCATGCATGAATGAAAGCATATCACTCGCCTTTAGGTGTTTTTCTAATACATTGATATTTGCATCTTCCTTCCTAGCCTGCATGTTTGACTATCTTACAGGCTGCATGTAATAAGTATCACATCAGGGCCCTTCTTCTACTCAATTCACAACTGTTCTATCACGACATAGATAAGAAAGCTGCATCTGCTTTTGTTGTGTAGTGGTAATCAGGTTTACCTGACGTGTGAAAGCCCCATGCTTTGAAAGTACACAGTAACAAAGAAACCGATGACTTTTATAAAAAGGTGTCATGTGTGTCTCTTACTTTGCACAAAAAGTGCCAGAGATGACTTCATTTGCAGTCACTTGAAAAGTAGGGATTCTCCAATAAATGGTAAATGGTTGAAACAAATCTGAAGAAATGCATGACATACCTGTGTGTGTGTGTGTATGCATGTATGTATATATAGGGAGAGAGAGAGCGTCAATATAAACAGACTTTATTTCAATCAAGCTGTCTTTTCTATCCTTCAGGAGCAGAATGTTCTGATCATCAGCGCTCCAGAATGTAGTGTTTTCTTGGCAAGCATCACATATTGTGATGTGTTAGCTAAAAGTTCCATATCCTAGAGACTGATATATTCCTCTGTACTTGTACCTTGGGGATTCATCAAAACCTGGCATCATAAGCAGCTTTCTACTGCCACAGACTGGACAGCGAAACAATTTAAAATATCCCAGAAAAAGAAAATAAGCATGCTTAATCAGAGCTTTCTGGACAGGAAGGACATTTGAGCAAGTGAGGAATAAGCACTGCTTTTGTTAATTTGCATAGGCAGAATAGAGACTTCTGGGAAAAGGCCGAAATTACAGTCACAGAAAATGGCTGCATCTATAGAGAACGCTAAGAAGTGTTGGCAGCTTTTCCTCTGACCCTGGCCACTTTTACAAGCAATCCTATGATAGTCAGCAGGACCCACCCTAAAAAGGAAGGGGCATCCACTTGGACCCTTTCCACCTTTTCTAAATCTCGCCTGATCGAGCCTGATTGAGCACTGATTGAGCAGATAAGCACATGTCATTCTCATTTCAGAAAGGTATTGGTTAGCTTGCTGCTAGCAGCTCAGTTATGTTATGATGTTAGAGGCTATGCAAGGAATGCTTTAGTCCAGCGATATGCAGTTTTTATTGCGCCTTGCCTTCACCAGGAAGATCTTTAGCTTGAATCTGTGGCCTAGGTATTCACCTTGGTATTTCTTTTGGCACAAAGTGAAGGAGTATTTGAGAGAAAATGCACAATGTGTTTCTTATGTTGTTATGAACAACTTGTTACTCTTTCTCATTAAGCTTCAGCCACTGCAGAAATATATAAATAAGGGCTGACTTCCTGTAAGACGTGTCCAAAGCTGGGACGGAATAAAAGGAGACACTTGTAAATGATAGTGCTATCGTTTGAGAAAGGGTAAGTTGAGACTGACTTTCATGCGTATTCACAGACCAAGCATCATAAAGATACCAGCATGATCTTCATTGCGGGCTTAGAGCCGGTATTAGCTTTTGAGAGGTAAGAGAATTTTGAGGGCTCGTTGGTCTAGGGGTATGATTCTCGCTTTGGGTGCGAGAGGTCCCGGGTTCAAATCCCGACAAGCCCTTTTCTTGGTACTCTTTTCAAGTTGTTTTGAAGTTTGCGTTTCAAAACCAACATCAATTTTTTCTTTGCAGTAGTGGATAATTCTTTGCTAGAGTCTCATGCTTCAGCCCTGCCCAGTCTGAGCTAATACCAAACATCTGGTCTTGCATGGCATGTACGAGCGTTCAGCTAGGGATGTCGGGCAGGTTGCATGAAAGAAATCTAAAGCCAGAGGCCCATGGAATAGCCAGTTCGGAGCAGTTTCATTACAGAAAAATCAACTGTAGGTATCTGTTTCTGTAGTGTAGTGGTTATCACGTTCGCCTCACACGCGAAAGGTCCCCGGTTCGAAACCGGGCAGAAACAGTTGTTATATTGTGTTGGCTACAATGTTGATAGGTGCCGTTTTGCCATGGAATTGTCCAAGCCCTGAAGATTATTTCATGCAATCTCGTTCCAAGAAAGGGAATTCTCTCAAAACACTAAAGTAATCGGCGTGTGGATGTATCTGTTGGTTCTCAGACCTTGCTTTCAAAAGAGCCCTGTAATCGGTTCACTGCTCACCTAGAACAAGCATTAACATGGAGAATTGTTGGCACCAACAGGAATCTTATTTTAGTGGAGTGTTTCTGGCTTTGAGTGCAGAGGCCCTCGGCTCAATTCCAAGATGATCCTTCTCAAGGTGATGATACAAATGCATTGTCACCTTTACGTTTAATGTCAGAATCATTTATTTCCAGTTGGTGGTGTAAGAATGTTTGCAACAGTATGGCGATTTTTCCTAGCCATGCATGAATGAAAGCATATCACTCGCCTTTAGGTGTTTTTCTAATACATTGATATTTGCATCTTCCTTCTTAGCCTGCATGTTTGACTATCTTACAGGCTGCATGTAATAAGTATCACATCAGGGCCCTTCTTCTACTCAATTCACAACTGTTCTGTCACGACATAGATAAGAAAGCTGCATCTGCTTTTGTTGTGTAGTGGTAATCAGGTTTACCTGACGTGTGAAAGCCCCATGCTTTGAAAGTACACAGTAACAAAGAAACTGATGACTTTTATAAAAAGGTGTCATGTGTGTCTCTTACTTTGCACAAAAAGTGCCAGAGATGACTTCATTTGCAGTCACTTGAAAAGTAGGGATTCTCCAATAAATGGTAAATGGTTGAAACAAATCTGAAGAAATGCATGACATACCTGTGTGTGTGTGTGTACGCATGTATGTATATATAGGGAGAGAGAGAGCGTCAATATAAACAGACTTTATTTCAATCAAGCTGTCTTTTCTATCCTTCAGGAGCAGAATGTTCTGATCATCAGCGCTCCAGAATGTAGTGTTTTCTTGGCAAGCATCACATATTGTGATGTGTTAGCTAAAAGTTCCATATCCTAGAGACTGATATATTCCTCTGTACTTGTACCTTGGGGATTCATCAAAACCTGGCATCATAAGCAGCTTTCTACTGCCACAGACTGGACAGCGAAACAATTTAAAATATCCCAGAAAAAGAAAATAAGCATGCTTAATCAGAGCTTTCTGGACAGGAAGGACATTTGAGCAAGTGAGGAATAAGCACTGCTTTTGTTAATTTGCATAGGCAGAATAGAGACTTCTGGGAAAAGGCCGAAATTACAGTCACAGAAAATGGCTGCATCTATAGAGAACGCTAAGAAGTGTTGGCAGCTTTTCCTCTGACCATGGCCACTTTTACAAGCAATCCTATGATAGTCAGCAGGACCCACCCTAAAAAGGAAGGGGCATCCACTTGGACCCTTTCCACCTTTTCTAAATCTCGCCTGATCGAGCACTGATTGAGCAGATAAGCACATGTAATTCTCATTTCAGAAAGGTATTGGTTAGCTTGCTGCTAGCAGCTCAGTTATGTTATGATGTTAGAGGCTATGCAAGGAATGCTTTAGTCCAGCGATATGCAGTTTTTAATGCGCCTTGCATTCAGCAGGAAGATCTTTAGCTTGAATCTGTGGCCTAGGTATTCACCTTGGTATTTCTTTTGGCACAAAGTGAAGGAGTATTTAAGAGAAAATGCACAATGTGTTTCTTATGTTGTTATGAACAACTTGTTACTCTTTCTCATTAAGCTTCAGCCACTGAAGAAATATATAAATAAGGGCTGACTTCCTGTAAGACGTGTCCAAAGCTGGGACGGAATAAAAGGAGACACTTGTAAATGATAGTGCTATCGTTTGAGAAAGGGTAAGTTGAGACTGACTTTCATGCGTATTCACAGACCAAGCATCATAAAGATACCAGCATGATCTTCATTGCGGGCTTAGAGCCGGTATTAGCTTTTGAGAGGTAAGAGGATTTTGAGGGCTCGTTGGTCTAGGGGTATGATTCTCGCTTTGGGTGCGAGAGGTCCCGGGTTCAAATCCCGGACGAGCCCTTTTCTTGGTACTCTTTTCAAGTTGTTTTGAAGTTTGCGTTTCAAAACCAACATCAATTTTTTCTTTGCAGTAGTGGATAATTCTTTGCTAGAGTCTCATGCTTCAGCCCTGCCCAGTCTGAGCTAATACCAAACATCTGGTCTTGCATGGCATGTACGAGCGTTCAGCTAGGGATGTCGGGCAGGTTGCATGAAAGAAATCTAAAGCCAGAGGCCCATGGAATAGCCAGTTCGGAGCAGTTTCATTACAGAAAAATCAACTGTAGGTATCTGTTTCTGTAGTGTAGTGGTTATCACGTTCGCCTCACACGCGAAAGGTCCCCGGTTCGAAACCGGGCAGAAACAGTTGTTATATTGTGTTGGCTACAATGTTGATAGGTGCCGTTTTGCCATGGAATTGTCCAAGCCCTGAAGATTATTTCATGCAATCTCGTTCCAAGAAAGGGAATTCTCTCAAAACACTAAAGTAATCGGCGTGTGGATGTATCTGTTGGTTCTCAGACCTTGCTTTCAAAAGAGCCCTGCAATCGGTTCACTGCTCACCTAGAACAAGCATTAACATGGAGAATTGTTGGCACCAACAGGAATCTTATTTTAGTGGAGTGTTTCTGGCTTTGAGTGCAGAGGCCCTCGGCTCAATTCCAAGATGATCCTTCTCAGGGTGATGATACAAATGCATTGTCACCTTTACGTTTAATGTCAGAATCATTTATTTCCAGTTGGTGGTGTAAGAATGTTTGCAACAGTATGGCGATTTTTCCTAGCCATGCATGAATGAAAGCATATCACTCGCCTTTAGGTGTTTTTCTAATACATTGATATTTGCATCTTCCTTCCTAGCCTGCATGTTTGACTATCTTACAGGCTGCATGTAATAAGTATCACATCAGGGCCCTTCTTCTACTCAATTCACAACTGTTCTATCACGACATAGATAAGAAAGCTGCATCTGCTTTTGTTGTGTAGTGGTAATCAGGTTTACCTGACGTGTGAAAGCCCCATGCTTTGAAAGTACACAGTAACAAAGAAACCGATGACTTTTATAAAAAGGTGTCATGTGTGTCTCTTACTTTGCACAAAAAGTGCCAGAGATGACTTCATTTGCAGTCACTTGAAAAGTAGGGATTCTCCAATAAATGGTAAATGGTTGAAACAAATCTGAAGAAATGCATGACATACCTGTGTGTGTGTGTGTATGCATGTATGTATATATAGGGAGAGAGAGAGCGTCAATATAAACAGACTTTATTTCAATCAAGCTGTCTTTTCTATCCTTCAGGAGCAGAATGTTCTGATCATCAGCGCTCCAGAATGTAGTGTTTTCTTGGCAAGCATCACATATTGTGATGTGTTAGCTAAAAGTTCCATATCCTAGAGACTGATATATTCCTCTGTACTTGTACCTTGGGGATTCATCAAAACCTGGCATCATAAGCAGCTTTCTACTGCCACAGACTGGACAGCGAAACAATTTAAAATATCCCAGAAAAAGAAAATAAGCATGCTTAATCAGAGCTTTCTGGACAGGAAGGACATTTGAGCAAGTGAGGAATAAGCACTGCTTTTGTTAATTTGCATAGGCAGAATAGAGACTTCTGGGAAAAGGCCGAAATTACAGTCACAGAAAATGGCTGCATCTATAGAGAACGCTAAGAAGTGTTGGCAGCTTTTCCTCTGACCCTGGCCACTTTTACAAGCAATCCTATGATAGTCAGCAGGACCCACCCTAAAAAGGAAGGGGCATCCACTTGGACCCTTTCCACCTTTTCTAAATCTCGCCTGATCGAGCCTGATTGAGCACTGATTGAGCAGATAAGCACATGTCATTCTCATTTCAGAAAGGTATTGGTTAGCTTGCTGCTAGCAGCTCAGTTATGTTATGATGTTAGAGGCTATGCAAGGAATGCTTTAGTCCAGCGATATGCAGTTTTTATTGCGCCTTGCCTTCACCAGGAAGATCTTTAGCTTGAATCTGTGGCCTAGGTATTCACCTTGGTATTTCTTTTGGCACAAAGTGAAGGAGTATTTGAGAGAAAATGCACAATGTGTTTCTTATGTTGTTATGAACAACTTGTTACTCTTTCTCATTAAGCTTCAGCCACTGCAGAAATATATAAATAAGGGCTGACTTCCTGTAAGACGTGTCCAAAGCTGGGACGGAATAAAAGGAGACACTTGTAAATGATAGTGCTATCGTTTGAGAAAGGGTAAGTTGAGACTGACTTTCATGCGTATTCACAGACCAAGCATCATAAAGATACCAGCATGATCTTCATTGCGGGCTTAGAGCCGGTATTAGCTTTTGAGAGGTAAGAGAATTTTGAGGGCTCGTTGGTCTAGGGGTATGATTCTCGCTTTGGGTGCGAGAGGTCCCGGGTTCAAATCCCGGACAAGCCCTTTTCTTGGTACTCTTTTCAAGTTGTTTTGAAGTTTGCGTTTCAAAACCAACATCAATTTTTTCTTTGCAGTAGTGGATAATTCTTTGCTAGAGTCTCATGCTTCAGCCCTGCCCAGTCTGAGCTAATACCAAACATCTGGTCTTGCATGGCATGTACGAGCGTTCAGCTAGGGATGTCGGGCAGGTTGCATGAAAGAAATCTAAAGCCAGAGGCCCATGGAATAGCCAGTTCGGAGCAGTTTCATTACAGAAAAATCAACTGTAGGTATCTGTTTCTGTAGTGTAGTGGTTATCAAGTTCGCCTCACACGCGAAAGGTCCCCGGTTCGAAACCGGGCAGAAACAGTTGTTATATTGTGTTGGCTACAATGTTGATAGGTGCCGTTTTGCCATGGAATTGTCCAAGCCCTGAAGATTATTTCATGCAATCTCGTTCCAAGAAAGGGAATTCTCTCAAAACACTAAAGTAATCGGCGTGTGGATGTATCTGTTGGTTCTCAGACCTTGCTTTCAAAAGAGCCCTGTAATCGGTTCACTGCTCACCTAGAACAAGCATTAACATGGAGAATTGTTGGCACCAACAGGAATCTTATTTTAGTGGAGTGTTTCTGGCTTTGAGTGCAGAGGCCCTCGGCTCAATTCCAAGATGATCCTTCTCAAGGTGATGATACAAATGCATTCTCACCTTTACGTTTAATGTCAGAATCATTTATTTCCAGTTGGTGGTGTAAGAATGTTTGCAACAGTATGGCGATTTTTCCTAGCCATGCATGAATGAAAGCATATCACTCGCCTTTAGGTGTTTTTCTAATACATTGATATTTGCATCTTCCTTCCTAGCCTGCATGTTTGACTATCTTACAGGCTGCATGTAATAAGTATCACATCAGGGCCCTTCTTCTACTCAATTCACAACTGTTCTATCACGACATAGATAAGAAAGCTGCATCTGCTTTTGTTGTGTAGTGGTAATCAGGTTTACCTGACGTGTGAAAGCCCCATGCTTTGAAAGTACACAGTAACAAAGAAACCGATGACTTTTATAATAAGGTGTCATGTGTGTCTCTTACTTTGCACAAAAAGTGCCAGAGATGACTTCATTTGCAGTCACTTGAAAAGTAGGGATTCTCCAATAAATGGTAAATGGTTGAAACAAATCTGAAGAAATGCATGACATACCTGTGTGTGTGTGTGTATGCATGTATGTATATATAGGGAGAGAGAGAGCGTCAATATAAACAGACTTTATTTCAATCAAGCTGTCTTTTCTATCCTTCAGGAGCAGAATGTTCTGATCATCAGCGCTCCAGAATGTAGTGTTTTCTTGGCAAGCATCACATATTGTGATGTGTTAGCTAAAAGTTCCATATCCTAGAGACTGATATATTCCTCTGTACTTGTACCTTGGGGATTCATCAAAACCTGGCATCATAAGCAGCTTTCTACTGCCACAGACTGGACAGCGAAACAATTTAAAATATCCCAGAAAAAGAAAATAAGCATGCTTAATCAGAGCTTTCTGGACAGGAAGGACATTTGAGCAAGTGAGGAATAAGCACTGCTTTTGTTAATTTGCATAGGCAGAATAGAGACTTCTGGGAAAAGGCCGAAATTACAGTCACAGAAAATGGCTGCATCTATAGAGAACGCTAAGAAGTGTTGGCAGCTTTTCCTCTGACCCTGGCCACTTTTACAAGCAATCCTATGATAGTCAGCAGGACCCACCCTAAAAAGGAAGGGGCATCCACTTGGACCCTTTCCACCTTTTCTAAATCTCGACTGATCGAGCCTGATTGAGCACTGATTGAGCAGATAAGCACATGTCATTCTCATTTCAGAAAGGTATTGGTTAGCTTGCTGCTAGCAGCTCAGTTATGTTATGATGTTAGAGGCTATGCAAGGAATGCTTTAGTCCAGCGATATGCAGTTTTTAATGCGCCTTGCATTCAGCAGGAAGATCTTTAGCTTGAATCTGTGGCCTAGGTATTCACCTTGGTATTTCTTTTGGCACAAAGTGAAGGAGTATTTAAGAGAAAATGCACAATGTGTTTCTTATGTTGTTATGAACAACTTGTTACTCTTTCTCATTAAGCTTCAGCCACTGAAGAAATATATAAATAAGGGCTGACTTCCTGTAAGACGTGTCCAAAGCTGGGACGGAATAAAAGGAGACACTTGTAAATGATAGTGCTATCGTTTGAGAAAGGGTAAGTTGAGACTGACTTTCATGCGTATTCACAGACCAAGCATCATAAAGATACCAGCATGATCTTCATTGCGGGCTTAGAGCCGGTATTAGCTTTTGAGAGGTAAGAGGATTTTGAGGGCTCGTTGGTCTAGGGGTATGATTCTCGCTTTGGGTGCGAGAGGTCCCGGGTTCAAATCCCGGACGAGCCCTTTTCTTGGTACTCTTTTCAAGTTGTTTTGAAGTTTGCGTTTCAAAACCAACATCAATTTTTTCTTTGCAGTAGTGGATAATTCTTTGCTAGAGTCTCATGCTTCAGCCCTGCCCAGTCTGAGCTAATACCAAACATCTGGTCTTGCATGGCATGTACGAGCGTTCAGCTAGGGATGTCGGGCAGGTTGCATGAAAGAAATCTAAAGCCAGAGGCCCATGGAATAGCCAGTTCGGAGCAGTTTCATTACAGAAAAATCAACTGTAGGTATCTGTTTCTGTAGTGTAGTGGTTATCACGTTCGCCTCACACGCGAAAGGTCCCCGGTTCGAAACCGGGCAGAAACAGTTGTTATATTGTGTTGGCTACAATGTTGATAGGTGCCGTTTTGCCATGGAATTGTCCAAGCCCTGAAGATTATTTCATGCAATCTCGTTCCAAGAAAGGGAATTCTCTCAAAACACTAAAGTAATCGGCGTGTGGATGTATCTGTTGGTTCTCAGACCTTGCTTTCAAAAGAGCCCTGCAATCGGTTCACTGCTCACCTAGAACAAGCATTAACATGGAGAATTGTTGGCACCAACAGGAATCTTATTTTAGTGGAGTGTTTCTGGCTTTGAGTGCAGAGGCCCTCGGCTCAATTCCAAGATGATCCTTCTCAAGGTGATGATACAAATGCATTGTCACCTTTACGTTTAATGTCAGAATCATTTATTTCCAGTTGGTGGTGTAAGAATGTTTGCAACAGTATGGCGATTTTTCCTAGCCATGCATGAATGAAAGCATATCACTCGCCTTTAGGTGTTTTTCTAATACATTGATATTTGCATCTTCCTTCTTAGCCTGCATGTTTGACTATCTTACAGGCTGCATGTAATAAGTATCACATCAGGGCCCTTCTTCTACTCAATTCACATTTGTTCTATCACGACATAGATAAGAAAGCTGCATCTGCTTTTGTTGTGTAGTGGTAATCAGGTTTACCTGACGTGTGAAAGCCCCATGCTTTGAAAGTACACAGTAACAAAGAAACTGATGACTTTTATAAAAAGGTGTCATGTGTGTCTCTTACTTTGCACAAAAAGTGCCAGAGATGACTTCATTTGCAGTCACTTGAAAAGTAGGGATTCTCCAATAAATGGTAAATGGTTGAAACAAATCTGAAGAACTGCATGACATACCTGTGTGTGTGTGTGTACGCATGTATGTATATATAGGGAGAGAGAGAGCGTCAATATAAACAGACTTTATTTCAATCAAGCTGTCTTTTCTATCCTTCAGGAGCAGAATGTTCTGATCATCAGCGCTCCAGAATGTAGTGTTTTCTTGGCAAGCATCAGATATTGTGATGTGTTAGCTAAAAGTTCCATATCCTAGAGACTGATATATTCCTCTGTACTTGTACCTTGGGGATTCATCAAAACCTGGCATCATAAGCAGCTTTCTACTGCCACAGACTGGACAGCGAAACAATTTAAAATATCCCAGAAAAAGAAAATAAGCATGCTTAATCAGAGCTTTCTGGACAGGAAGGACATTTGAGCAAGTGAGGAATAAGCACTGCTTTTGTTAATTTGCATAGGCAGAATAGAGACTTCTGGGAAAAGGCCGAAATTACAGTCACAGAAAATGGCTGCATCTATAGAGAACGCTAAGAAGTGTTGGCAGCTTTTCCTCTGACCCTGGCCACTTTTACAAGCAATCCTATGATAGTCAGCAG
This sequence comes from Triturus cristatus, assembly GCF_964204655.1. Taxonomy (NCBI): domain Eukaryota; kingdom Metazoa; phylum Chordata; class Amphibia; order Caudata; family Salamandridae; genus Triturus; species Triturus cristatus. Next base: position 737,139,110 of record NC_140591.1, on the reverse strand, counting down.
GACCCACCCTAAAAAGGAAGGGGCATCCACTTGGACCCTTTCCACCTTTTCTAAATCTCGCCTGATCGAGCCTGATTGAGCACTGATTGAGCAGATAAGCACATGTCATTCTCATTTCAGAAAGGTATTGGTTAGCTTGCTGCTAGCAGCTCAGTTATGTTATGATGTTAGAGGCTATGCAAGGAATGCTTTAGTCCAGCGATATGCAGTTTTTATTGCGCCTTGCCTTCACCAGGAAGATCTTTAGCTTGAATCTGTGGCCTAGGTATTCACCTTGGTATTTCTTTTGGCACAAAGTGAAGGAGTATTTGAGAGAAAATGCACAATGTGTTTCTTATGTTGTTATGAACAACTTGTTACTCTTTCTCATTAAGCTTCAGCCACTGCAGAAATATATAAATAAGGGCCGACTTCCTGTAAGACGTGTCCAAAGCTGGGACGGAATAAAAGGAGACACTTGTAAATGATAGTGCTATCGTTTGAGAAAGGGTAAGTTGAGACTGACTTTCATGCGTATTCACAGACCAAGCATCATAAAGATACCAGCATGATCTTCATTGCGGGCTTAGAGCCGGTATTAGCTTTTGAGAGGTAAGAGAATTTTGAGGGCTCGTTGGTCTAGGGGTATGATTCTCGCTTTGGGTGCGAGAGGTCCCGGGTTCAAATCCCGGACAAGCCCTTTTCTTGGTACTCTTTTCAAGTTGTTTTGAAGTTTGCGTTTCAAAACCAACATCAATTTTTTCTTTGCAGTAGTGGATAATTCTTTGCTAGAGTCTCATGCTTCAGCCCTGCCCAGTCTGAGCTAATACCAAACATCTGGTCTTGCATGGCATGTACGAGCGTTCAGCTAGGGATGTCGGGCAGGTTGCATGAAAGAAATCTAAAGCCAGAGGCCCATGGAATAGCCAGTTCGGAGCAGTTTCATTACAGAAAAATCAACTGTAGGTATCTGTTTCTGTAGTGTAGTGGTTATCAAGTTCGCCTCACACGCGAAAGGTCCCCGGTTCGAAACCGGGCAGAAACAGTTGTTATATTGTGTTGGCTACAATGTTGATAGGTGCCGTTTTGCCATGGAATTGTCCAAGCCCTGAAGATTATTTCATGCAATCTCGTTCCAAGAAAGGGAATTCTCTCAAAACACTAAAGTAATCGGCGTGTGGATGTATCTGTTGGTTCTCAGACCTTGCTTTCAAAAGAGCCCTGTAATCGGTTCACTGCTCACCTAGAACAAGCATTAACATGGAGAATTGTTGGCACCAACAGGAATCTTATTTTAGTGGAGTGTTTCTGGCTTTGAGTGCAGAGGCCCTCGGCTCAATTCCAAGATGATCCTTCTCAAGGTGATGATACAAATGCATTCTCACCTTTACGTTTAATGTCAGAATCATTTATTTCCAGTTGGTGGTGTAAGAATGTTTGCAACAGTATGGCGATTTTTCCTAGCCATGCATGAATGAAAGCATATCACTCGCCTTTAGGTGTTTTTCTAATACATTGATATTTGCATCTTCCTTCCTAGCCTGCATGTTTGACTATCTTACAGGCTGCATGTAATAAGTATCACATCAGGGCCCTTCTTCTACTCAATTCACAACTGTACTATCACGACATAGATAAGAAAGCTGCATCTGCTTTTGTTGTGTAGTGGTAATCAGGTTTACCTGACGTGTGAAAGCCCCATGCTTTGAAAGTACACAGTAACAAAGAAACCGATGACTTTTATAAAAAGGTGTCATGTGTGTCTCTTACTTTGCACAAAAAGTGCCAGAGATGACTTCATTTGCAGTCACTTGAAAAGTAGGGATTCTCCAATAAATGGTAAATGGTTGAAACAAATCTGAAGAAATGCATGACATACCTGTGTGTGTGTGTGTATGCATGTATGTATATATAGGGAGAGAGAGAGCGTCAATATAAACAGACTTTATTTCAATCAAGCTGTCTTTTCTATCCTTCAGGAGCAGAATGTTCTGATCATCAGCGCTCCAGAATGTAGTGTTTTCTTGGCAAGCATCACATATTGTGATGTGTTAGCTAAAAGTTCCATATCCTAGAGACTGATATATTCCTCTGTACTTGTACCTTGGGGATTCATCAAAACCTGGCATCATAAGCAGCTTTCTACTGCCACAGACTGGACAGCGAAACAATTTAAAATATCCCAGAAAAAGAAAATAAGCATGCTTAATCAGAGCTTTCTGGACAGGAAGGACATTTGAGCAAGTGAGGAATAAGCACTGCTTTTGTTAATTTGCATAGGCAGAATAGAGACTTCTGGGAAAAGGCCGAAATTACAGTCACAGAAAATGGCTGCATCTATAGAGAACGCTAAGAAGTGTTGGCAGCTTTTCCTCTGACCCTGGCCACTTTTACAAGCAATCCTATGATAGTCAGCAGGACCCACCCTAAAAAGGAAGGGGCATCCACTTGGACCCTTTCCACCTTTTCTAAATCTCGCCTGATCGAGCCTGATTGAGCACTGATTGAGCAGATAAGCACATGTCATTCTCATTTCAGAAAGGTATTGGTTAGCTTGCTGCTAGCAGCTCAGTTATGTTATGATGTTAGAGGCTATGCAAGGAATGCTTTAGTCCAGCGATATGCAGTTTTTATTGCGCCTTGCATTCAGCAGGAAGATCTTTAGCTTGAATCTGTGGCCTAGGTATTCACCTTGGTATTTCTTTTGGCACAAAGTGAAGGAGTATTTAAGAGAAAATGCACAATGTGTTTCTTATGTTGTTATGAACAACTTGTTACTCTTTCTCATTAAGCTTCAGCCACTGAAGAAATATATAAATAAGGGCTGACTTCCTGTAAGACGTGTCCAAAGCTGGGACGGAATAAAAGGAGACACTTGTAAATGATAGTGCTATCGTTTGAGAAAGGGTAAGTTGAGACTGACTTTCATGCGTATTCACAGACCAAGCATCATAAAGATACCAGCATGATCTTCATTGCGGGCTTAGAGCCGGTATTAGCTTTTGAGAGGTAAGAGGATTTTGAGGGCTCGTTGGTCTAGGGGTATGATTCTCGCTTTGGGTGCGAGAGGTCCCGGGTTCAAATCCCGGACGAGCCCTTTTCTTGGTACTCTTTTCAAGTTGTTTTGAAGTTTGCGTTTCAAAACCAACATCAATTTTTTCTTTGCAGTAGTGGATAATTCTTTGCTAGAGTCTCATGCTTCAGCCCTGCCCAGTCTGAGCTAATACCAAACATCTGGTCTTGCATGGCATGTACGAGCGTTCAGCTAGGGATGTCGGGCAGGTTGCATGAAAGAAATCTAAAGCCAGAGGCCCATGGAATAGCCAGTTCGGAGCAGTTTCATTACAGAAAAATCAACTGTAGGTATCTGTTTCTGTAGTGTAGTGGTTATCACGTTTGCCTCACACGCGAAAGGTCCCCGGTTCGAAACCGGGCAGAAACAGTTGTTATATTGTGTTGGCTACAATGTTGATAGGTGCCGTTTTGCCATGGAATTGTCCAAGCCCTGAAGATTATTTCATGCAATCTCGTTCCAAGAAAGGGAATTCTCTCAAAACACTAAAGTAATCGGCGTGTGGATGTATCTGTTGGTTCTCAGACCTTGCTTTCAAAAGAGCCCTGTAATCGGTTCACTGCTCACCTAGAACAAGCATTAACATGGAGAATTGTTGGCACCAACAGGAATCTTATTTTAGTGGAGTGTTTCTGGCTTTGAGTGCAGAGGCCCTCGGCTCAATTCCAAGATGATCCTTCTCAAGGTGATGATACAAATGCATTGTCACCTTTACGTTTAATGTCAGAATCATTTATTTCCAGTTGGTGGTGTAAGAATGTTTGCAACAGTATGGCGATTTTTCCTAGCCATGCATGAATGAAAGCATATCACTCGCCTTTAGGTGTTTTTCTAATACATTGATATTTGCATCTTCCTTCTTAGCCTGCATGTTTGACTATCTTACAGGCTGCATGTAATAAGTATCACATCAGGGCCCTTCTTCTACTCAATTCACAACTGTTCTGTCACGACATAGATAAGAAAGCTGCATCTGCTTTTGTTGTGTAGTGGTAATCAGGTTTACCTGACGTGTGAAAGCCCCATGCTTTGAAAGTACACAGTAACAAAGAAACTGATGACTTTTATAAAAAGGTGTCATGTGTGTCTCTTACTTTGCACAAAAAGTGCCAGAGATGACTTCATTTGCAGTCACTTGAAAAGTAGGGATTCTCCAATAAATGGTAAATGGTTGAAACAAATCTGAAGAAATGCATGACATACCTGTGTGTGTGTGTGTACGCATGTATGTATATATAGGGAGAGAGAGAGCGTCAATATAAACAGACTTTATTTCAATCAAGCTGTCTTTTCTATCCTTCAGGAGCAGAATGTTCTGATCATCAGCGCTCCAGAATGTAGTGTTTTCTTGGCAAGCATCACATATTGTGATGTGTTAGCTAAAAGTTCCATATCCTAGAGACTGATATATTCCTCTGTACTTGTACCTTGGGGATTCATCAAAACCTGGCATCATAAGCAGCTTTCTACTGCCACAGACTGGACAGCGAAACAATTTAAAATATCCCAGAAAAAGAAAATAAGCATGCTTAATCAGAGCTTTCTGGACAGGAAGGACATTTGAGCAAGTGAGGAATAAGCACTGCTTTTGTTAATTTGCATAGGCAGAATAGAGACTTCTGGGAAAAGGCCGAAATTACAGTCACAGAAAATGGCTGCATCTATAGAGAACGCTAAGAAGTGTTGGCAGCTTTTCCTCTGACCATGGCCACTTTTACAAGCAATCCTATGATAGTCAGCAGGACCCACCCTAAAAAGGAAGGGGCATCCACTTGGACCCTTTCCACCTTTTCTAAATCTCGCCTGATCGAGCACTGATTGAGCAGATAAGCACATGTAATTCTCATTTCAGAAAGGTATTGGTTAGCTTGCTGCTAGCAGCTCAGTTATGTTATGATGTTAGAGGCTATGCAAGGAATGCTTTAGTCCAGCGATATGCAGTTTTTAATGCGCCTTGCATTCAGCAGGAAGATCTTTAGCTTGAATCTGTGGCCTAGGTATTCACCTTGGTATTTCTTTTGGCACAAAGTGAAGGAGTATTTAAGAGAAAATGCACAATGTGTTTCTTATGTTGTTATGAACAACTTGTTACTCTTTCTCATTAAGCTTCAGCCACTGAAGAAATATATAAATAAGGGCTGACTTCCTGTAAGACGTGTCCAAAGCTGGGACGGAATAAAAGGAGACACTTGTAAATGATAGTGCTATCGTTTGAGAAAGGGTAAGTTGAGACTGACTTTCATGCGTATTCACAGACCAAGCATCATAAAGATACCAGCATGATCTTCATTGCGGGCTTAGAGCCGGTATTAGCTTTTGAGAGGTAAGAGGATTTTGAGGGCTCGTTGGTCTAGGGGTATGATTCTCGCTTTGGGTGCGAGAGGTCCCGGGTTCAAATCCCGGACGAGCCCTTTTCTTGGTACTCTTTTCAAGTTGTTTTGAAGTTTGCGTTTCAAAACCAACATCAATTTTTTCTTTGCAGTAGTGGATAATTCTTTGCTAGAGTCTCATGCTTCAGCCCTGCCCAGTCTGAGCTAATACCAAACATCTGGTCTTGCATGGCATGTACGAGCGTTCAGCTAGGGATGTCGGGCAGGTTGCATGAAAGAAATCTAAAGCCAGAGGCCCATGGAATAGCCAGTTCGGAGCAGTTTCATTACAGAAAAATCAACTGTAGGTATCTGTTTCTGTAGTGTAGTGGTTATCACGTTTGCCTCACACGCGAAAGGTCCCCGGTTCGAAACCGGGCAGAAACAGTTGTTATATTGTGTTGGCTACAATGTTGATAGGTGCCGTTTTGCCATGGAATTGTCCAAGCCCTGAAGATTATTTCATGCAATCTCGTTCCAAGAAAGGGAATTCTCTCAAAACACTAAAGTAATCGGCGTGTGGATGTATCTGTTGGTTCTCAGACCTTGCTTTCAAAAGAGCCCTGCAATCGGTTCACTGCTCACCTAGAACAAGCATTAACATGGAGAATTGTTGGCACCAACAGGAATCTTATTTTAGTGGAGTGTTTCTGGCTTTGAGTGCAGAGGCCCTCGGCTCAATTCCAAGATGATCCTTCTCAGGGTGATGATACAAATGCATTGTCACCTTTACGTTTAATGTCAGAATCATTTATTTCCAGTTGGTGGTGTAAGAATGTTTGCAACAGTATGGCGATTTTTCCTAGCCATGCATGAATGAAAGCATATCACTCGCCTTTAGGTGTTTTTCTAATACATTGATATTTGCATCTTCCTTCCTAGCCTGCATGTTTGACTATCTTACAGGCTGCATGTAATAAGTATCACATCAGGGCCCTTCTTCTACTCAATTCACAACTGTTCTATCACGACATAGATAAGAAAGCTGCATCTGCTTTTGTTGTGTAGTGGTAATCAGGTTTACCTGACGTGTGAAAGCCCCATGCTTTGAAAGTACACAGTAACAAAGAAACCGATGACTTTTATAAAAAGGTGTCATGTGTGTCTCTTACTTTGCACAAAAAGTGCCAGAGATGACTTCATTTGCAGTCACTTGAAAAGTAGGGATTCTCCAATAAATGGTAAATGGTTGAAACAAATCTGAAGAAATGCATGACATACCCGTGTGTGTGTGTGTATGCATGTATGTATATATAGGGAGAGAGAGACCGTCAATATAAACAGACTTTATTTCAATCAAGCTGTCTTTTCTATCCTTCAGGAGCAGAATGTTCTGATCATCAGCGCTCCAGAATGTAGTGTTTTCTTGGCAAGCATCACATATTGTGATGTGTTAGCTAAAAGTTCCATATCCTAGAGACTGATATATTCCTCTGTACTTGTACCTTGGGGATTCATCAAAACCTGGCATCATAAGCAGCTTTCTACTGCCACAGACTGGACAGCGAAACAATTTAAAATATCCCAGAAAAAGAAAATAAGCATGCTTAATCAGAGCTTTCTGGACAGGAAGGACATTTGAGCAAGTGAGGAATAAGCACTGCTTTTGTTAATTTGCATAGGCAGAATAGAGACTTCTGGGAAAAGGCCGAAATTACAGTCACAGAAAATGGCTGCATCTATAGAGAACGCTAAGAAGTGTTGGCAGCTTTTCCTCTGACCCTGGCCACTTTTACAAGCAATCCTATGATAGTCAGCAGGACCCACCCTAAAAAGGAAGGGGCATCCACTTGGACCCTTTCCACCTTTTCTAAATCTCGCCTGATTGAGCACTGATTGAGCAGATAAGCACATGTCATTCTCATTTCAGAAAGGTATTGGTTAGCTTGCTGCTAGCAGCTCAGTTATGTTATGATGTTAGAGGCTATGCAAGGAATGCTTTAGTCCAGCGATATGCAGTTTTTATTGCGCCTTGCATTCAGCAGGAAGATCTTTAGCTTGAATCTGTGGCCTAGGTATTCACCTTGGTATTTCTTTTGGCACAAAGTGAAGGAGTATTTAAGAGAAAATGCACAATGTGTTTCTTATGTTGTTATGAACAACTTGTTACTCTTTCTCATTAAGCTTCAGCCACTGAAGAAATATATAAATAAGGGCTGACTTCCTGTAAGACGTGTCCAAAGCTGGGACGGAATAAAAGGAGACACTTGTAAATGATAGTGCTATCGTTTGAGAAAGGGTAAGTTGAGACTGACTTTCATGCGTATTCACAGACCAAGCATCATAAAGATACCAGCATGATCTTCATTGCGGGCTTAGAGCCGGTATTAGCTTTTGAGAGGTAAGAGGATTTTGAGGGCTCGTTGGTCTAGGGGTATGATTCTCGCTTTGGGTGCGAGAGGTCCCGGGTTCAAATCCCGGACGAGCCCTTTTCTTGGTACTCTTTTCAAGTTGTTTTGAAGTTTGCGTTTCAAAACCAACATCAATTTTTTCTTTGCAGTAGTGGATAATTCTTTGCTAGAGTCTCATGCTTCAGCCCTGCCCAGTCTGAGCTAATACCAAACATCTGGTCTTGCATGGCATGTACGAGCGTTCAGCTAGGGATGTCGGGCAGGTTGCATGAAAGAAATCTAAAGCCAGAGGCCCATGGAATAGCCAGTTCGGAGCAGTTTCATTACAGAAAAATCAACTGTAGGTATCTGTTTCTGTAGTGTAGTGGTTATCACGTTCGCCTCACTCGCGAAAGGTCCCCGGTTCGAAACCGGGCAGAAACAGTTGTTATATTGTGTTGGCTACAATGTTGATAGGTGCCGTTTTGCCATGGAATTGTCCAAGCCCTGAAGATTATTTCATGCAATCTCGTTCCAAGAAAGGGAATTCTCTCAAAACACTAAAGTAATCGGCGTGTGGATGTATCTGTTGGTTCTCAGACCTTGCTTTCAAAAGAGCCCTGCAATCGGTTCACTGCTCACCTAGAACAAGCATTAACATGGAGAATTGTTGGCACCAACAGGAATCTTATTTTAGTGGAGTGTTTCTGGCTTTGAGTGCAGAGGCCCTCGGCTCAATTCCAAGATGATCCTTCTCAAGGTGATGATACAAATGCATTGTCACCTTTACGTTTAATGTCAGAATCATTTATTTCCAGTTGGTGGTGTAAGAATGTTTGCAACAGTATGGCGATTTTTCCTAGCCATGCATGAATGAAAGCATATCACTCGCCTTTAGGTGTTTTTCTAATACATTGATATTTGCATCTTCCTTCTTAGCCTGCATGTTTGACTATCTTACAGGCTGCATGTAATAAGTATCACATCAGGGCCCTTCTTCTACTCAATTCACAACTGTTCTATCACGACATAGATAAGAAAGCTGCATCTGCTTTTGTTGTGTAGTGGTAATCAGGTTTACCTGACGTGTGAAAGCCCCATGCTTTGAAAGTACACAGTAACAAAGAAACTGATGACTTTTATAAAAAGGTGTCATGTGTGTCTCTTACTTTGCACAAAAAGTGCCAGAGATGACTTCATTTGCAGTCACTTGAAAAGTAGGGATTCTCCAATAAATGGTAAATGGTTGAAACAAATCTGAAGAACTGCATGACATACCTGTGTGTGTGTGTGTACGCATGTATGTATATATAGGGAGAGAGAGAGCGTCAATATAAACAGACTTTATTTCAATCAAGCTGTCTTTTCTATCCTTCAGGAGCAGAATGTTCTGATCATCAGCGCTCCAGAATGTAGTGTTTTCTTGGCAAGCATCAGATATTGTGATGTGTTAGCTAAAAGTTCCATATCCTAGAGACTGATATATTCCTCTGTACTTGTACCTTGGGGATTCATCAAAACCTGGCATCATAAGCAGCTTTCTACTGCCACAGACTGGACAGCGAAACAATTTAAAATATCCCAGAAAAAGAAAATAAGCATGCTTAATCAGAGCTTTCTGGAGAGGAAGGACATTTGAGCAAGTGAGGAATAAGCACTGCTTTTGTTAATTTGCATAGGCAGAATAGAGACTTCTGGGAAAAGGCCGAAATTACAGTCACAGAAAATGGCTGCATCTATAGAGAACGCTAAGAAGTGTTGGCAGCTTTTCCTCTGACCCTGGCCACTTTTACAAGCAATCCTATGATAGTCAGCAGGACCCACCCTAAAAAGGAAGGGGCATCCACTTGGACCCTTTCCACCTTTTCTAAATCTCGCCTGATCGAGCACTGATTGAGCAGATAAGCACATGTAATTCTCATTTCAGAAAGGTATTGGTTAGCTTGCTGCTAGCAGCTCAGTTATGTTATGATGTTAGAGGCTATGCAAGGAATGCTTTAGTCCAGCGATATGCAGTTTTTAATGCGCCTTGCATTCAGCAGGAAGATCTTTAGCTTGAATCTGTGGCCTAGGTATTCACCTTGGTATTTCTTTTGGCACAAAGTGAAGGAGTATTTAAGAGAAAATGCACAATGTGTTTCTTATGTTGTTATGAACAACTTGTTACTCTTTCTCATTAAGCTTCAGCCACTGAAGAAATATATAAATAAGGGCTGACTTCCTGTAAGAGGTGTCCAAAGCTGGGACGGAATAAAAGGAGACACTTGTAAATGATAGTGCTATCGTTTGAGAAAGGGTAAGTTGAGACTGACTTTCATGCGTATTCACAGACCAAGCATCATAAAGATACCAGCATGATCTTCATTGCGGGCTTAGAGCCGGTATTAGCTTTTGAGAGGTAAGAGGATTTTGAGGGCTCGTTGGTCTAGGGGTATGATTCTCGCTTTGGGTGCGAGAGGTCCCGGGTTCAAATCCCGGACGAGCCCTTTTCTTGGTACTCTTTTCAAGTTGTTTTGAAGTTTGCGTTTCAAAACCAACATCAATTTTTTCTTTGCAGTAGTGGATAATTCTTTGCTAGAGTCTCATGCTTCAGCCCTGCCCAGTCTGAGCTAATACCAAACATCTGGTCTTGCATGGCATGTACGAGCGTTCAGCTAGGGATGTCGGGCAGGTTGCATGAAAGAAATCTAAAGCCAGAGGCCCATGGAATAGCCAGTTCGGAGCAGTTTCATTACAGAAAAATCAACTGTAGGTATCTGTTTCTGTAGTGTAGTGGTTATCACGTTTGCCTCACACGCGAAAGGTCCCCGGTTCGAAACCGGGCAGAAACAGTTGTTATATTGTGTTGGCTACAATGTTGATAGGTGCCGTTTTGCCATGGAATTGTCCAAGCCCTGAAGATTATTTCATGCAATCTCGTTCCAAGAAAGGGAATTCTCTCAAAACACTAAAGTAATCGGCGTGTGGATGTATCTGTTGGTTCTCAGACCTTGCTTTCAAAAGAGCCCTGCAATCGGTTCACTGCTCACCTAGAACAAGCATTAACATGGAGAATTGTTGGCACCAACAGGAATCTTATTTTAGTGGAGTGTTTCTGGCTTTGAGTGCAGAGGCCCTCGGCTCAATTCCAAGATGATCCTTCTCAGGGTGATGATACAAATGCATTGTCACCTTTACGTTTAATGTCAGAATCATTTATTTCCAGTTGGTGGTGTAAGAATGTTTGCAACAGTATGGCGATTTTTCCTAGCCATGCATGAATGAAAGCATATCACTCGCCTTTAGGTGTTTTTCTAATACATTGATATTTGCATCTTCCTTCCTAGCCTGCATGTTTGACTATCTTACAGGCTGCATGTAATAAGTATCACATCAGGGCCCTTCTTCTACTCAATTCACAACTGTTCTATCACGACATAGATAAGAAAGCTGCATCTGCTTTTGTTGTGTAGTGGTAATCAGGTTTACCTGACGTGTGAAAGCCCCATGCTTTGAAAGTACACAGTAACAAAGAAACCGATGACTTTTATAAAAAGGTGTCATGTGTGTCTCTTACTTTGCACAAAAAGTGCCAGAGATGACTTCATTTGCAGTCACTTGAAAAGTAGGGATTCTCCAATAAATGGTAAATGGTTGAAACAAATCTGAAGAAATGCATGACATACCCGTGTGTGTGTGTGTATGCATGTATGTATATATAGGGAGAGAGAGACCGTCAATATAAACAGACTTTATTTCAATCAAGCTGTCTTTTCTATCCTTCAGGAGCAGAATGTTCTGATCATCAGCGCTCCAGAATGTAGTGTTTTCTTGGCAAGCATCACATATTGTGATGTGTTAGCTAAAAGTTCCATATCCTAGAGACTGATATATTCCTCTGTACTTGTACCTTGGGGATTCATCAAAACCTGGCATCATAAGCAGCTTTCTACTGCCACAGACTGGACAGCGAAACAATTTAAAATATCCCAGAAAAAGAAAATAAGCATGCTTAATCAGAGCTTTCTGGACAGGAAGGACATTTGAGCAAGTGAGGAATAAGCACTGCTTTTGTTAATTTGCATAGGCAGAATAGAGACTTCTGGGAAAAGGCCGAAATTACAGTCACAGAAAATGGCTGCATCTATAGAGAACGCTAAGAAGTGTTGGCAGCTTTTCCTCTGACCCTGGCCACTTTTACAAGCAATCCTATGATAGTCAGCAGGACCCACCCTAAAAAGGAAGGGGCATCCACTTGGACCCTTTCCACCTTTTCTAAATCTCGCCTGATTGAGCACTGATTGAGCAGATAAGCACATGTCATTCTCATTTCAGAAAGGTATTGGTTAGCTTGCTGCTAGCAGCTCAGTTATGTTATGATGTTAGAGGCTATGCAAGGAATGCTTTAGTCCAGCGATATGCAGTTTTTATTGCGCCTTGCATTCAGCAGGAAGATCTTTAGCTTGAATCTGTGGCCTAGGTATTCACCTTGGTATTTCTTTTGGCACAAAGTGAAGGAGTATTTAAGAGAAAATGCACAATGTGTTTCTTATGTTGTTATGAACAACTTGTTACTCTTTCTCATTAAGCTTCAGCCACTGAAGAAATATATAAATAAGGGCTGACTTCCTGTAAGACGTGTCCAAAGCTGGGACGGAATAAAAGGAGACACTTGTAAATGATAGTGCTATCGTTTGAGAAAGGGTAAGTTGAGACTGACTTTCATGCGTATTCACAGACCAAGCATCATAAAGATACCAGCATGATCTTCATTGCGGGCTTAGAGCCGGTATTAGCTTTTGAGAGGTAAGAGGATTTTGAGGGCTCGTTGGTCTAGGGGTATGATTCTCGCTTTGGGTGCGAGAGGTCCCGGGTTCAAATCCCGGACGAGCCCTTTTCTTGGTACTCTTTTCAAGTTGTTTTGAAGTTTGCGTTTCAAAACCAACATCAATTTTTTCTTTGCAGTAGTGGATAATTCTTTGCTAGAGTCTCATGCTTCAGCCCTGCCCAGTCTGAGCTAATACCAAACATCTGGTCTTGCATGGCATGTACGAGCGTTCAGCTAGGGATGTCGGGCAGGTTGCATGAAAGAAATCTAAAGCCAGAGGCCCATGGAATAGCCAGTTCGGAGCAGTTTCATTACAGAAAAATCAACTGTAGGTATCTGTTTCTGTAGTGTAGTGGTTATCACGTTCGCCTCACTCGCGAAAGGTCCCCGGTTCGAAACCGGGCAGAAACAGTTGTTATATTGTGTTGGCTACAATGTTGATAGGTGCCGTTTTGCCATGGAATTGTCCAAGCCCTGAAGATTATTTCATGCAATCTCGTTCCAAGAAAGGGAATTCTCTCAAAACACTAAAGTAATCGGCGTGTGGATGTATCTGTTGGTTCTCAGACCTTGCTTTCAAAAGAGCCCTGCAATCGGTTCACTGCTCACCTAGAACAAGCATTAACATGGAGAATTGTTGGCACCAACAGGAATCTTATTTTAGTGGAGTGTTTCTGGCTTTGAGTGCAGAGGCCCTCGGCTCAATTCCAAGATGATCCTTCTCAAGGTGATGATACAAATGCATTGTCACCTTTACGTTTAATGTCAGAATCATTTATTTCCAGTTGGTGGTGTAAGAATGTTTGCAACAGTATGGCGATTTTTCCTAGCCATGCATGAATGAAAGCATATCACTCGCCTTTAGGTGTTTTTCTAATACATTGATATTTGCATCTTCCTTCTTAGCCTGCATGTTTGACTATCTTACAGGCTGCATGTAATAAGTATCACATCAGGGCCCTTCTTCTACTCAATTCACAACTGTTCTATCACGACATAGATAAGAAAGCTGCATCTGCTTTTGTTGTGTAGTGGTAATCAGGTTTACCTGACGTGTGAAAGCCCCATGCTTTGAAAGTACACAGTAACAAAGAAACTGATGACTTTTATAAAAAGGTGTCATGTGTGTCTCTTACTTTGCACAAAAAGTGCCAGAGATGACTTCATTTGCAGTCACTTGAAAAGTAGGGATTCTCCAATAAATGGTAAATGGTTGAAACAAATCTGAAGAACTGCATGACATACCTGTGTGTGTGTGTGTACGCATGTATGTATATATAGGGAGAGAGAGAGCGTCAATATAAACAGACTTTATTTCAATCAAGCTGTCTTTTCTATCCTTCAGGAGCAGAATGTTCTGATCATCAGCGCTCCAGAATGTAGTGTTTTCTTGGCAAGCATCAGATATTGTGATGTGTTAGCTAAAAGTTCCATATCCTAGAGACTGATATATTCCTCTGTACTTGTACCTTGGGGATTCATCAAAACCTGGCATCATAAGCAGCTTTCTACTGCCACAGACAGGGACAGCGAAACAATTTAAAATATCCCAGAAAAAGAAAATAAGCATGCTTAATCTGAGCTTTCTGGAGAGGAAGGACATTTGAGCAAGTGAGGAATAAGCACTGCTTTTGTTAATTTGCATAGGCAGAATAGAGACTTCTGGGAAAAGGCCGAAATTACAGTCACAGAAAATGGCTGCATCTATAGAGAACGCTAAGAAGTGTTGGCAGCTTTTCCTCTGACCCTGGCCACTTTTACAAGCAATCCTATGATAGTCAGCAGGACCCACCCTAAAAAGGAAGGGGCATCCACTTGGACCCTTTCCACCTTTTCTAAATCTCGCCTGATCGAGCCTGATTGAGCACTGATTGAGCAGATAAGCACATGTCATTCTCATTTCAGAAAGGTATTGGTTAGCTTGCTGCTAGCAGCTCAGTTATGTTATGATGTTAGAGGCTATGCAAGGAATGCTTTAGTCCAGCGATATGCAGTTTTTATTGCGCCTTGCCTTCACCAGGAAGATCTTTAGCTTGAATCTGTGGCCTAGGTATTCACCTTGGTATTTCTTTTGGCACAAAGTGAAGGAGTATTTGAGAGAAAATGCACAATGTGTTTCTTATGTTGTTATGAACAACTTGTTACTCTTTCTCATTAAGCTTCAGCCACTGCAGAAATATATAAATAAGGGCCGACTTCCTGTAAGACGTGTCCAAAGCTGGGACGGAATAAAAGGAGACACTTGTAAATGATAGTGCTATCGTTTGAGAAAGGGTAAGTTGAGACTGACTTTCATGCGTATTCACAGACCAAGCATCATAAAGATACCAGCATGATCTTCATTGCGGGCTTAGAGCCGGTATTAGCTTTTGAGAGGTAAGAGAATTTTGAGGGCTCGTTGGTCTAGGGGTATGATTCTCGCTTTGGGTGCGAGAGGTCCCGGGTTCAAATCCCGGACAAGCCCTTTTCTTGGTACTCTTTTCAAGTTGTTTTGAAGTTTGCGTTTCAAAACCAACATCAATTTTTTCTTTGCAGTAGTGGATAATTCTTTGCTAGAGTCTCATGCTTCAGCCCTGCCCAGTCTGAGCTAATACCAAACATCTGGTCTTGCATGGCATGTACGAGCGTTCAGCTAGGGATGTCGGGCAGGTTGCATGAAAGAAATCTAAAGCCAGAGGCCCATGGAATAGCCAGTTCGGAGCAGTTTCATTACAGAAAAATCAACTGTAGGTATCTGTTTCTGTAGTGTAGTGGTTATCAAGTTCACCTCACACGCGAAAGGTCCCCGGTTCGAAACCGGGCAGAAACAGTTGTTATATTGTGTTGGCTACAATGTTGATAGGTGCCGTTTTGCCATGGAATTGTCCAAGCCCTGAAGATTATTTCATGCAATCTCGTTCCAAGAAAGGGAATTCTCTCAAAACACTAAAGTAATCGGCGTGTGGATGTATCTGTTGGTTCTCAGACCTTGCTTTCAAAAGAGCCCTGTAATCGGTTCACTGCTCACCTAGAACAAGCATTAACATGGAGAATTGTTGGCACCAACAGGAATCTTATTTTAGTGGAGTGTTTCTGGCTTTGAGTGCAGAGGCCCTCGGCTCAATTCCAAGATGATCCTTCTCAAGGTGATGATACAAATGCATTCTCACCTTTACGTTTAATGTCAGAATCATTTATTTCCAGTTGGTGGTGTAAGAATGTTTGCAACAGTATGGCGATTTTTCCTAGCCATGCATGAATGAAAGCATATCACTCGCCTTTAGGTGTTTTTCTAATACATTGATATTTGCATCTTCCTTCCTAGCCTGCATGTTTGACTATCTTACAGGCTGCATGTAATAAGTATCACATCAGGGCCCTTCTTCTACTCAATTCACAACTGTTCTATCACGACATAGATAAGAAAGCTGCATCTGCTTTTGTTGTGTAGTGGTAATCAGGTTTACCTGACGTGTGAAAGCCCCATGCTTTGAAAGTACACAGTAACAAAGAAACCGATGACTTTTATAAAAAGGTGTCATGTGTGTCTCTTACTTTGCACAAAAAGTGCCAGAGATGACTTCATTTGCAGTCACTTGAAAAGTAGGGATTCTCCAATAAATGGTAAATGGTTGAAACAAATCTGAAGAAATGCATGACATACCTGTGTGTGTGTGTGTATGCATGTATGTATATATAGGGAGAGAGAGAGCGTCAATATAAACAGACTTTATTTCAATCAAGCTGTCTTTTCTATCCTTCAGGAGCAGAATGTTCTGATCATCAGCGCTCCAGAATGTAGTGTTTTCTTGGCAAGCATCACATATTGTGATGTGTTAGCTAAAAGTTCCATATCCTAGAGACTGATATATTCCTCTGTACTTGTACCTTGGGGATTCATCAAAACCTGGCATCATAAGCAGCTTTCTACTGCCACAGACTGGACAGCGAAACAATTTAAAATATCCCAGAAAAAGAAAATAAGCATGCTTAATCAGAGCTTTCTGGACAGGAAGGACATTTGAGCAAGTGAGGAATAAGCACTGCTTTTGTTAATTTGCATAGGCAGAATAGAGACTTCTGGGAAAAGGCCGAAATTACAGTCACAGAAAATGGCTGCATCTATAGAGAACGCTAAGAAGTGTTGGCAGCTTTTCCTCTGACCCTGGCCACTTTTACAAGCAATCCTATGATAGTCAGCAGGACCCACCCTAAAAAGGAAGGGGCATCCACTTGGACCCTTTCCACCTTTTCTAAATCTCGCCTGATCGAGCCTGATTGAGCACTGATTGAGCAGATAAGCACATGTCATTCTCATTTCAGAAAGGTATTGGTTAGCTTGCTGCTAGCAGCTCAGTTATGTTATGATGTTAGAGGCTATGCAAGGAATGCTTTAGTCCAGCGATATGCAGTTTTTATTGCGCCTTGCATTCAGCAGGAAGATCTTTAGCTTGAATCTGTGGCCTAGGTATTCACCTTGGTATTTCTTTTGGCACAAAGTGAAGGAGTATTTAAGAGAAAATGCACAATGTGTTTCTTATGTTGTTATGAACAACTTGTTACTCTTTCTCATTAAGCTTCAGCCACTGAAGAAATATATAAATAAGGGCTGACTTCCTGTAAGACGTGTCCAAAGCTGGGACGGAATAAAAGGAGACACTTGTAAATGATAGTGCTATCGTTTGAGAAAGGGTAAGTTGAGACTGACTTTCATGCGTATTCACAGACCAAGCATCATAAAGATACCAGCATGATCTTCATTGCGGGCTTAGAGCCGGTATTAGCTTTTGAGAGGTAAGAGGATTTTGAGGGCTCGTTGGTCTAGGGGTATGATTCTCGCTTTGGGTGCGAGAGGTCCCGGGTTCAAATCCCGGACGAGCCCTTTTCTTGGTACTCTTTTCAAGTTGTTTTGAAGTTTGCGTTTCAAAACCAACATCAATTTTTTCTTTGCAGTAGTGGATAATTCTTTGCTAGAGTCTCATGCTTCAGCCCTGCCCAGTCTGAGCTAATACCAAACATCTGGTCTTGCATGGCATGTACGAGCGTTCAGCTAGGGATGTCGGGCAGGTTGCATGAAAGAAATCTAAAGCCAGAGGCCCATGGAATAGCCAGTTCGGAGCAGTTTCATTACAGAAAAATCAACTGTAGGTATCTGTTTCTGTAGTGTAGTGGTTATCACGTTTGCCTCACACGCGAAAGGTCCCCGGTTCGAAACCGGGCAGAAACAGTTGTTATATTGTGTTGGCTACAATGTTGATAGGTGCCGTTTTGCCATGGAATTGTCCAAGCCCTGAAGATTATTTCATGCAATCTCGTTCCAAGAAAGGGAATTCTCTCAAAACACTAAAGTAATCGGCGTGTGGATGTATCTGTTGGTTCTCAGACCTTGCTTTCAAAAGAGCCCTGTAATCGGTTCACTGCTCACCTAGAACAAGCATTAACATGGAGAATTGTTGGCACCAACAGGAATCTTATTTTAGTGGAGTGTTTCTGGCTTTGAGTGCAGAGGCCCTCGGCTCAATTCCAAGATGATCCTTCTCAAGGTGATGATACAAATGCATTGTCACCTTTACGTTTAATGTCAGAATCATTTATTTCCAGTTGGTGGTGTAAGAATGTTTGCAACAGTATGGCGATTTTTCCTAGCCATGCATGAATGAAAGCATATCACTCGCCTTTAGGTGTTTTTCTAATACATTGATATTTGCATCTTCCTTCTTAGCCTGCATGTTTGACTATCTTACAGGCTGCATGTAATAAGTATCACATCAGGGCCCTTCTTCTACTTAATTCACAACTGTTCTGTCACGACATAGATAAGAAAGCTGCATCTGCTTTTGTTGTGTAGTGGTAATCAGGTTTACCTGACGTGTGAAAGCCCCATGCTTTGAAAGTACACAGTAACAAAGAAACTGATGACTTTTATAAAAAGGTGTCATGTGTGTCTCTTACTTTGCACAAAAAGTGCCAGAGATGACTTCATTTGCAGTCACTTGAAAAGTAGGGATTCTCCAATAAATGGTAAATGGTTGAAACAAATCTGAAGAAATGCATGACATACCTGTGTGTGTGTGTGTACGCATGTATGTATATATAGGGAGAGAGAGAGCGTCAATATAAACAGACTTTATTTCAATCAAGCTGTCTTTTCTATCCTTCAGGAGCAGAATGTTCTGATCATCAGCGCTCCAGAATGTAGTGTTTTCTTGGCAAGCATCACATATTGTGATGTGTTAGCTAAAAGTTCCATATCCTAGAGACTGATATATTCCTCTGTACTTGTACCTTGGGGATTCATCAAAACCTGGCATCATAAGCAGCTTTCTACTGCCACAGACTGGACAGCGAAACAATTTAAAATATCCCAGAAAAAGAAAATAAGCATGCTTAATCAGAGCTTTCTGGACAGGAAGGACATTTGAGCAAGTGAGGAATAAGCACTGCTTTTGTTAATTTGCATAGGCAGAATAGAGACTTCTGGGAAAAGGCCGAAATTACAGTCACAGAAAATGGCTGCATCTATAGAGAACGCTAAGAAGTGTTGGCAGCTTTTCCTCTGACCATGGCCACTTTTACAAGCAATCCTATGATAGTCAGCAGGACCCACCCTAAAAAGGAAGGGGCATCCACTTGGACCCTTTCCACCTTTTCTAAATCTCGCCTGATCGAGCACTGATTGAGCAGATAAGCACATGTAATTCTCATTTCAGAAAGGTATTGGTTAGCTTGCTGCTAGCAGCTCAGTTATGTTATGATGTTAGAGGCTATGCAAGGAATGCTTTAGTCCAGCGATATGCAGTTTTTAATGCGCCTTGCATTCAGCAGGAAGATCTTTAGCTTGAATCTGTGGCCTAGGTATTCACCTTGGTATTTCTTTTGGCACAAAGTGAAGGAGTATTTAAGAGAAAATGCACAATGTGTTTCTTATGTTGTTATGAACAACTTGTTACTCTTTCTCATTAAGCTTCAGCCACTGAAGAAATATATAAATAAGGGCTGACTTCCTGTAAGACGTGTCCAAAGCTGGGACGGAATAAAAGGAGACACTTGTAAATGATAGTGCTATCGTTTGAGAAAGGGTAAGTTGAGACTGACTTTCATGCGTATTCACAGACCAAGCATCATAAAGATACCAGCATGATCTTCATTGCGGGCTTAGAGCCGGTATTAGCTTTTGAGAGGTAAGAGGATTTTGAGGGCTCGTTGGTCTAGGGGTATGATTCTCGCTTTGGGTGCGAGAGGTCCCGGGTTCAAATCCCGGACGAGCCCTTTTCTTGGTACTCTTTTCAAGTTGTTTTGAAGTTTGCGTTTCAAAACCAACATCAATTTTTTCTTTGCAGTAGTGGATAATTCTTTGCTAGAGTCTCATGCTTCAGCCCTGCCCAGTCTGAGCTAATACCAAACATCTGGTCTTGCATGGCATGTACGAGCGTTCAGCTAGGGATGTCGGGCAGGTTGCATGAAAGAAATCTAAAGCCAGAGGCCTATGGAATAGCCAGTTCGGAGCAGTTTCATTACAGAAAAATCAACTGTAGGTATCTGTTTCTGTAGTGTAGTGGTTATCACGTTCGCCTCACACGCGAAAGGTCCCCGGTTCGAAACCGGGCAGAAACAGTTGTTATATTGTGTTGGCTACAATGTTGATAGGTGCCGTTTTGCCATGGAATTGTCCAAGCCCTGAAGATTATTTCATGCAATCTCGTTCCAAGAAAGGGAATTCTCTCAAAACACTAAAGTAATCGGCGTGTGGATGTATCTGTTGGTTCTCAGACCTTGCTTTCAAAAGAGCCCTGCAATCGGTTCACTGCTCACCTAGAACAAGCATTAACATGGAGAATTGTTGGCACCAACAGGAATCTTATTTTAGTGGAGTGTTTCTGGCTTTGAGTGCAGAGGCCCTCGGCTCAATTCCAAGATGATCCTTCTCAGGGTGATGATACAAATGCATTGTCACCTTTACGTTTAATGTCAGAATCATTTATTTCCAGTTGGTGGTGTAAGAATGTTTGCAACAGTATGGCGATTTTTCCTAGCCATGCATGAATGAAAGCATATCACTCGCCTTTAGGTGTTTTTCTAATACATTGATATTTGCATCTTCCTTCCTAGCCTGCATGTTTGACTATCTTACAGGCTGCATGTAATAAGTATCACATCAGGGCCCTTCTTCTACTCAATTCACAACTGTTCTATCACGACATAGATAAGAAAGCTGCATCTGCTTTTGTTGTGTAGTGGTAATCAGGTTTACCTGACGTGTGAAAGCCCCATGCTTTGAAAGTACACAGTAACAAAGAAACCGATGACTTTTATAAAAAGGTGTCATGTGTGTCTCTTACTTTGCACAAAAAGTGCCAGAGATGACTTCATTTGCAGTCACTTGAAAAGTAGGGATTCTCCAATAAATGGTAAATGGTTGAAACAAATCTGAAGAAATGCATGACATACCTGTGTGTGTGTGTGTATGCATGTATGTATATATAGGGAGAGAGAGAGCGTCAATATAAACAGACTTTATTTCAATCAAGCTGTCTTTTCTATCCTTCAGGAGCAGAATGTTCTGATCATCAGCGCTCCAGAATGTAGTGTTTTCTTGGCAAGCATCACATATTGTGATGTGTTAGCTAAAAGTTCCATATCCTAGAGACTGATATATTCCTCTGTACTTGTACCTTGGGGATTCATCAAAACCTGGCATCATAAGCAGCTTTCTACTGCCACAGACTGGACAGCGAAACAATTTAAAATATCCCAGAAAAAGAAAATAAGCATGCTTAATCAGAGCTTTCTGGACAGGAAGGACATTTGAGCAAGTGAGGAATAAGCACTGCTTTTGTTAATTTGCATAGGCAGAATAGAGACTTCTGGGAAAAGGCCGAAATTACAGTCACAGAAAATGGCTGCATCTATAGAGAACGCTAAGAAGTGTTGGCAGCTTTTCCTCTGACCCTGGCCACTTTTACAAGCAATCCTATGATAGTCAGCAGGACCCACCCTAAAAAGGAAGGGGCATCCACTTGGACCCTTTCCACCTTTTCTAAATCTCGCCTGATTGAGCACTGATTGAGCAGATAAGCACATGTCATTCTCATTTCAGAAAGGTATTGGTTAGCTTGCTGCTAGCAGCTCAGTTATGTTATGATGTTAGAGGCTATGCAAGGAATGCTTTAGTCCAGCGATATGCAGTTTTTATTGCGCCTTGCATTCAGCAGGAAGATCTTTAGCTTGAATCTGTGGCCTAGGTATTCACCTTGGTATTTCTTTTGGCACAAAGTGAAGGAGTATTTAAGAGAAAATGCACAATGTGTTTCTTATGTTGTTATGAACAACTTGTTACTCTTTCTCATTAAGCTTCAGCCACTGAAGAAATATATAAATAAGGGCTGACTTCCTGTAAGACGTGTCCAAAGCTGGGACGGAATAAAAGGAGACACTTGTAAATGATAGTGCTATCGTTTGAGAAAGGGTAAGTTGAGACTGACTTTCATGCGTATTCACAGACCAAGCATCATAAAGATACCAGCATGATCTTCATTGCGGGCTTAGAGCCGGTATTAGCTTTTGAGAGGTAAGAGGATTTTGAGGGCTCGTTGGTCTAGGGGTATGATTCTCGCTTTGGGTGCGAGAGGTCCCGGGTTCAAATCCCGGACGAGCCCTTTTCTTGGTACTCTTTTCAAGTTGTTTTGAAGTTTGCGTTTCAAAACCAACATCAATTTTTTCTTTGCAGTAGTGGATAATTCTTTGCTAGAGTCTCATGCTTCAGCCCTGCCCAGTCTGAGCTAATACCAAACATCTGGTCTTGCATGGCATGTACGAGCGTTCAGCTAGGGATGTCGGGCAGGTTGCATGAAAGAAATCTAAAGCCAGAGGCCCATGGAATAGCCAGTTCGGAGCAGTTTCATTACAGAAAAATCAACTGTAGGTATCTGTTTCTGTAGTGTAGTGGTTATCACGTTCGCCTCACACGCGAAAGGTCCCCGGTTCGAAACCGGGCAGAAACAGTTGTTATATTGTGTTGGCTACAATGTTGATAGGTGCCGTTTTGCCATGGAATTGTCCAAGCCCTGAAGATTATTTCATGCAATCTCGTTCCAAGAAAGGGAATTCTCTCAAAACACTAAAGTAATCGGCGTGTGGATGTATCTGTTGGTTCTCAGACCTTGCTTTCAAAAGAGCCCTGTAATCGGTTCACTGCTCACCTAGAACAAGCATTAACATGGAGAATTGTTGGCACCAACAGGAATCTTATTTTAGTGGAGTGTTTCTGGCTTTGAGTGCAGAGGCCCTCGGCTCAATTCCAAGATGATCCTTCTCAAGGTGATGATACAAATGCATTGTCACCTTTACGTTTAATGTCAGAATCATTTATTTCCAGTTGGTGGTGTAAGAATGTTTGCAACAGTATGGCGATTTTTCCTAGCCATGCATGAATGAAAGCATATCACTCGCCTTTAGGTGTTTTTCTAATACATTGATATTTGCATCTTCCTTCTTAGCCTGCATGTTTGACTATCTTACAGGCTGCATGTAATAAGTATCACATCAGGGCCCTTCTTCTACTCAATTCACAACTGTTCTGTCACGACATAGATAAGAAAGCTGCATCTGCTTTTGTTGTGTAGTGGTAATCAGGTTTACCTGACGTGTGAAAGCCCCATGCTTTGAAAGTACACAGTAACAAAGAAACTGATGACTTTTATAAAAAGGTGTCATGTGTGTCTCTTACTTTGCACAAAAAGTGCCAGAGATGACTTCATTTGCAGTCACTTGAAAAGTAGGGATTCTCCAATAAATGGTAAATGGTTGAAACAAATCTGAAGAAATGCATGACATACCTGTGTGTGTGTGTGTACGCATGTATGTATATATAGGGAGAGAGAGAGCGTCAATATAAACAGACTTTATTTCAATCAAGCTGTCTTTTCTATCCTTCAGGAGCAGAATGTTCTGATCATCAGCGCTCCAGAATGTAGTGTTTTCTTGGCAAGCATCACATATTGTGATGTGTTAGCTAAAAGTTCCATATCCTAGAGACTGATATATTCCTCTGTACTTGTACCTTGGGGATTCATCAAAACCTGGCATCATAAGCAGCTTTCTACTGCCACAGACTGGACAGCGAAACAATTTAAAATATCCCAGAAAAAGAAAATAAGCATGCTTAATCAGAGCTTTCTGGACAGGAAGGACATTTGAGCAAGTGAGGAATAAGCACTGCTTTTGTTAATTTGCATAGGCAGAATAGAGACTTCTGGGAAAAGGCCGAAATTACAGTCACAGAAAATGGCTGCATCTATAGAGAACGCTAAGAAGTGTTGGCAGCTTTTCCTCTGACCATGGCCACTTTTACAAGCAATCCTATGATAGTCAGCAGGACCCACCCTAAAAAGGAAGGGGCATCCACTTGGACCCTTTCCACCTTTTCTAAATCTCGCCTGATCGAGCACTGATTGAGCAGATAAGCACATGTAATTCTCATTTCAGAAAGGTATTGGTTAGCTTGCTGCTAGCAGCTCAGTTATGTTATGATGTTAGAGGCTATGCAAGGAATGCTTTAGTCCAGCGATATGCAGTTTTTAATGCGCCTTGCATTCAGCAGGAAGATCTTTAGCTTGAATCTGTGGCCTAGGTATTCACCTTGGTATTTCTTTTGGCACAAAGTGAAGGAGTATTTAAGAGAAAATGCACAATGTGTTTCTTATGTTGTTATGAACAACTTGTTACTCTTTCTCATTAAGCTTCAGCCACTGAAGAAATATATAAATAAGGGCTGACTTCCTGTAAGACGTGTCCAAAGCTGGGACGGAATAAAAGGAGACACTTGTAAATGATAGTGCTATCGTTTGAGAAAGGGTAAGTTGAGACTGACTTTCATGCGTATTCACAGACCAAGCATCATAAAGATACCAGCATGATCTTCATTGCGGGCTTAGAGCCGGTATTAGCTTTTGAGAGGTAAGAGGATTTTGAGGGCTCGTTGGTCTAGGGGTATGATTCTCGCTTTGGGTGCGAGAGGTCCCGGGTTCAAATCCCGGACGAGCCCTTTTCTTGGTACTCTTTTCAAGTTGTTTTGAAGTTTGCGTTTCAAAACCAACATCAATTTTTTCTTTGCAGTAGTGGATAATTCTTTGCTAGAGTCTCATGCTTCAGCCCTGCCCAGTCTGAGCTAATACCAAACATCTGGTCTTGCATGGCATGTACGAGCGTTCAGCTAGGGATGTCGGGCAGGTTGCATGAAAGAAATCTAAAGCCAGAGGCCCATGGAATAGCCAGTTCGGAGCAGTTTCATTACAGAAAAATCAACTGTAGGTATCTGTTTCTGTAGTGTAGTGGTTATCACGTTCGCCTCACACGCGAAAGGTCCCCGGTTCGAAACCGGGCAGAAACAGTTGTTATATTGTGTTGGCTACAATGTTGATAGGTGCCGTTTTGCCATGGAATTGTCCAAGCCCTGAAGATTATTTCATGCAATCTCGTTCCAAGAAAGGGAATTCTCTCAAAACACTAAAGTAATCGGCGTGTGGATGTATCTGTTGGTTCTCAGACATTGCTTTCAAAAGAGCCCTGCAATCGGTTCACTGCTCACCTAGAACAAGCATTAACATGGAGAATTGTTGGCACCAACAGGAATCTTATTTTAGTGGAGTGTTTCTGGCTTTGAGTGCAGAGGCCCTCGGCTCAATTCCAAGATGATCCTTCTCAGGGTGATGATACAAATGCATTGTCACCTTTACGTTTAATGTCAGAATCATTTATTTCCAGTTGGTGGTGTAAGAATGTTTGCAACAGTATGGCGATTTTTCCTAGCCATGCATGAATGAAAGCATATCACTCGCCTTTAGGTGTTTTTCTAATACATTGATATTTGCATCTTCCTTCCTAGCCTGCATGTTTGACTATCTTACAGGCTGCATGTAATAAGTATCACATCAGGGCCCTTCTTCTACTCAATTCACAACTGTTCTATCACGACATAGATAAGAAAGCTGCATCTGCTTTTGTTGTGTAGTGGTAATCAGGTTTACCTGACGTGTGAAAGCCCCATGCTTTGAAAGTACACAGTAACAAAGAAACCGATGACTTTTATAAAAAGGTGTCATGTGTGTCTCTTACTTTGCACAAAAAGTGCCAGAGATGACTTCATTTGCAGTCACTTGAAAAGTAGGGATTCTCCAATAAATGGTAAATGGTTGAAACAAATCTGAAGAAATGCATGACATACCTGTGTGTGTGTGTGTATGCATGTATGTATATATAGGGAGAGAGAGAGCGTCAATATAAACAGACTTTATTTCAATCAAGCTGTCTTTTCTATCCTTCAGGAGCAGAATGTTCTGATCATCAGCGCTCCAGAATGTAGTGTTTTCTTGGCAAGCATCACATATTGTGATGTGTTAGCTAAAAGTTCCATATCCTAGAGACTGATATATTCCTCTGTACTTGTACCTTGGGGATTCATCAAAACCTGGCATCATAAGCAGCTTTCTACTGCCACAGACTGGACAGCGAAACAATTTAAAATATCCCAGAAAAAGAAAATAAGCATGCTTAATCAGAGCTTTCTGGACAGGAAGGACATTTGAGCAAGTGAGGAATAAGCACTGCTTTTGTTAATTTGCATAGGCAGAATAGAGACTTCTGGGAAAAGGCCGAAATTACAGTCACAGAAAATGGCTGCATCTATAGAGAACGCTAAGAAGTGTTGGCAGCTTTTCCTCTGACCCTGGCCACTTTTACAAGCAATCCTATGATAGTCAGCAGGACCCACCCTAAAAAGGAAGGGGCATCCACTTGGACCCTTTCCACCTTTTCTAAATCTCGCCTGATCGAGCCTGATTGAGCACTGATTGAGCAGATAAGCACATGTCATTCTCATTTCAGAAAGGTATTGGTTAGCTTGCTGCTAGCAGCTCAGTTATGTTATGATGTTAGAGGCTATGCAAGGAATGCTTTAGTCCAGCGATATGCAGTTTTTATTGCGCCTTGCCTTCACCAGGAAGATCTTTAGCTTGAATCTGTGGCCTAGGTATTCACCTTGGTATTTCTTTTGGCACAAAGTGAAGGAGTATTTGAGAGAAAATGCACAATGTGTTTCTTATGTTGTTATGAACAACTTGTTACTCTTTCTCATTAAGCTTCAGCCACTGCAGAAATATATAAATAAGGGCTGACTTCCTGTAAGACGTGTCCAAAGCTGGGACGGAATAAAAGGAGACACTTGTAAATGATAGTGCTATCGTTTGAGAAAGGGTAAGTTGAGACTGACTTTCATGCGTATTCACAGACCAAGCATCATAAAGATACCAGCATGATCTTCATTGCGGGCTTAGAGCCGGTATTAGCTTTTGAGAGGTAAGAGAATTTTGAGGGCTCGTTGGTCTAGGGGTATGATTCTCGCTTTGGGTGCGAGAGGTCCCGGGTTCAAATCCCGGACAAGCCCTTTTCTTGGTACTCTTTTCAAGTTGTTTTGAAGTTTGCGTTTCAAAACCAACATCAATTTTTTCTTTGCAGTAGTGGATAATTCTTTGCTAGAGTCTCATGCTTCAGCCCTGCCCAGTCTGAGCTAATACCAAACATCTGGTCTTGCATGGCATGTACGAGCGTTCAGCTAGGGATGTCGGGCAGGTTGCATGAAAGAAATCTAAAGCCAGAGGCCCATGGAATAGCCAGTTCGGAGCAGTTTCATTACAGAAAAATCAACTGTAGGTATCTGTTTCTGTAGTGTAGTGGTTATCAAGTTCGCCTCACACGCGAAAGGTCCCCGGTTCGAAACCGGGCAGAAACAGTTGTTATATTGTGTTGGCTACAATGTTGATAGGTGCCGTTTTGCCATGGAATTGTCCAAGCCCTGAAGATTATTTCATGCAATCTCGTTCCAAGAAAGGGAATTCTCTCAAAACACTAAAGTAATCGGCGTGTGGATGTATCTGTTGGTTCTCAGACCTTGCTTTCAAAAGAGCCCTGTAATCGGTTCACTGCTCACCTAGAACAAGCATTAACATGGAGAATTGTTGGCACCAACAGGAATCTTATTTTAGTGGAGTGTTTCTGGCTTTGAGTGCAGAGGCCCTCGGCTCAATTCCAAGATGATCCTTCTCAAGGTGATGATACAAATGCATTCTCACCTTTACGTTTAATGTCAGAATCATTTATTTCCAGTTGGTGGTGTAAGAATGTTTGCAACAGTATGGCGATTTTTCCTAGCCATGCATGAATGAAAGCATATCACTCGCCTTTAGGTGTTTTTCTAATACATTGATATTTGCATCTTCCTTCCTAGCCTGCATGTTTGACTATCTTACAGGCTGCATGTAATAAGTATCACATCAGGGCCCTTCTTCTACTCAATTCACAACTGTTCTATCACGACATAGATAAGAAAGCTGCATCTGCTTTTGTTGTGTAGTGGTAATCAGGTTTACCTGACGTGTGAAAGCCCCATGCTTTGAAAGTACACAGTAACAAAGAAACCGATGACTTTTATAATAAGGTGTCATGTGTGTCTCTTACTTTGCACAAAAAGTGCCAGAGATGACTTCATTTGCAGTCACTTGAAAAGTAGGGATTCTCCAATAAATGGTAAATGGTTGAAACAAATCTGAAGAAATGCATGACATACCTGTGTGTGTGTGTGTATGCATGTATGTATATATAGGGAGAGAGAGAGCGTCAATATAAACAGACTTTATTTCAATCAAGCTGTCTTTTCTATCCTTCAGGAGCAGAATGTTCTGATCATCAGCGCTCCAGAATGTAGTGTTTTCTTGGCAAGCATCACATATTGTGATGTGTTAGCTAAAAGTTCCATATCCTAGAGACTGATATATTCCTCTGTACTTGTACCTTGGGGATTCATCAAAACCTGGCATCATAAGCAGCTTTCTACTGCCACAGACTGGACAGCGAAACAATTTAAAATATCCCAGAAAAAGAAAATAAGCATGCTTAATCAGAGCTTTCTGGACAGGAAGGACATTTGAGCAAGTGAGGAATAAGCACTGCTTTTGTTAATTTGCATAGGCAGAATAGAGACTTCTGGGAAAAGGCCGAAATTACAGTCACAGAAAATGGCTGCATCTATAGAGAACGCTAAGAAGTGTTGGCAGCTTTTCCTCTGACCCTGGCCACTTTTACAAGCAATCCTATGATAGTCAGCAGGACCCACCCTAAAAAGGAAGGGGCATCCACTTGGACCCTTTCCACCTTTTCTAAATCTCGACTGATCGAGCCTGATTGAGCACTGATTGAGCAGATAAGCACATGTCATTCTCATTTCAGAAAGGTATTGGTTAGCTTGCTGCTAGCAGCTCAGTTATGTTATGATGTTAGAGGCTATGCAAGGAATGCTTTAGTCCAGCGATATGCAGTTTTTAATGCGCCTTGCATTCAGCAGGAAGATCTTTAGCTTGAATCTGTGGCCTAGGTATTCACCTTGGTATTTCTTTTGGCACAAAGTGAAGGAGTATTTAAGAGAAAATGCACAATGTGTTTCTTATGTTGTTATGAACAACTTGTTACTCTTTCTCATTAAGCTTCAGCCACTGAAGAAATATATAAATAAGGGCTGACTTCCTGTAAGACGTGTCCAAAGCTGGGACGGAATAAAAGGAGACACTTGTAAATGATAGTGCTATCGTTTGAGAAAGGGTAAGTTGAGACTGACTTTCATGCGTATTCACAGACCAAGCATCATAAAGATACCAGCATGATCTTCATTGCGGGCTTAGAGCCGGTATTAGCTTTTGAGAGGTAAGAGGATTTTGAGGGCTCGTTGGTCTAGGGGTATGATTCTCGCTTTGGGTGCGAGAGGTCCCGGGTTCAAATCCCGGACGAGCCCTTTTCTTGGTACTCTTTTCAAGTTGTTTTGAAGTTTGCGTTTCAAAACCAACATCAATTTTTTCTTTGCAGTAGTGGATAATTCTTTGCTAGAGTCTCATGCTTCAGCCCTGCCCAGTCTGAGCTAATACCAAACATCTGGTCTTGCATGGCATGTACGAGCGT
Organism: Triturus cristatus; assembly: GCF_964204655.1. NCBI lineage: Eukaryota > Metazoa > Chordata > Amphibia > Caudata > Salamandridae > Triturus > Triturus cristatus. The sequence continues at coordinate 737,109,572 of NC_140591.1, read as the reverse complement.
TCAGCTAGGGATGTCGGGCAGGTTGCATGAAAGAAATCTAAAGCCAGAGGCCCATGGAATAGCCAGTTCGGAGCAGTTTCATTACAGAAAAATCAACTGTAGGTATCTGTTTCTGTAGTGTAGTGGTTATCACGTTCGCCTCACACGCGAAAGGTCCCCGGTTCGAAACCGGGCAGAAACAGTTGTTATATTGTGTTGGCTACAATGTTGATAGGTGCCGTTTTGCCATGGAATTGTCCAAGCCCTGAAGATTATTTCATGCAATCTCGTTCCAAGAAAGGGAATTCTCTCAAAACACTAAAGTAATCGGCGTGTGGATGTATCTGTTGGTTCTCAGACCTTGCTTTCAAAAGAGCCCTGCAATCGGTTCACTGCTCACCTAGAACAAGCATTAACATGGAGAATTGTTGGCACCAACAGGAATCTTATTTTAGTGGAGTGTTTCTGGCTTTGAGTGCAGAGGCCCTCGGCTCAATTCCAAGATGATCCTTCTCAAGGTGATGATACAAATGCATTGTCACCTTTACGTTTAATGTCAGAATCATTTATTTCCAGTTGGTGGTGTAAGAATGTTTGCAACAGTATGGCGATTTTTCCTAGCCATGCATGAATGAAAGCATATCACTCGCCTTTAGGTGTTTTTCTAATACATTGATATTTGCATCTTCCTTCTTAGCCTGCATGTTTGACTATCTTACAGGCTGCATGTAATAAGTATCACATCAGGGCCCTTCTTCTACTCAATTCACAACTGTTCTATCACGACATAGATAAGAAAGCTGCATCTGCTTTTGTTGTGTAGTGGTAATCAGGTTTACCTGACGTGTGAAAGCCCCATGCTTTGAAAGTACACAGTAACAAAGAAACTGATGACTTTTATAAAAAGGCGTCATGTGTGTCTCTTACTTTGCACAAAAAGTGCCAGAGATGACTTCATTTGCAGTCACTTGAAAAGTAGGGATTCTCCAATAAATGGTAAATGGTTGAAACAAATCTGAAGAACTGCATGACATACCTGTGTGTGTGTGTGTACGCATGTATGTATATATAGGGAGAGAGAGAGCGTCAATATAAACAGACTTTATTTCAATCAAGCTGTCTTTTCTATCCTTCAGGAGCAGAATGTTCTGATCATCAGCGCTCCAGAATGTAGTGTTTTCTTGGCAAGCATCAGATATTGTGATGTGTTAGCTAAAAGTTCCATATCCTAGAGACTGATATATTCCTCTGTACTTGTACCTTGGGGATTCATCAAAACCTGGCATCATAAGCAGCTTTCTACTGCCACAGACTGGACAGCGAAACAATTTAAAATATCCCAGAAAAAGAAAATAAGCATGCTTAATCAGAGCTTTCTGGACAGGAAGGACATTTGAGCAAGTGAGGAATAAGCACTGCTTTTGTTAATTTGCATAGGCAGAATAGAGACTTCTGGGAAAAGGCCGAAATTACAGTCACAGAAAATGGCTGCATCTATAGAGAACGCTAAGAAGTGTTGGCAGCTTTTCCTCTGACCATGGCCACTTTTACAAGCAATCCTATGATAGTCAGCAGGACCCACCCTAAAAAGGAAGGGGCATCCACTTGGACCCTTTCCACCTTTTCTAAATCTCGCCTGATCGAGCACTGATTGAGCAGATAAGCACATGTAATTCTCATTTCAGAAAGGTATTGGTTAGCTTGCTGCTAGCAGCTCAGTTATGTTATGATGTTAGAGGCTATGCAAGGAATGCTTTAGTCCAGCGATATGCAGTTTTTATTGCGCCTTGCATTCAGCAGGAAGATCTTTAGCTTGAATCTGTGGCCTAGGTATTCACCTTGGTATTTCTTTTGGCACAAAGTGAAGGAGTATTTAAGAGAAAATGCACAATGTGTTTCTTATGTTGTTATGAACAACTTGTTACTCTTTCTCATTAAGCTTCAGCCACTGAAGAAATATATAAATAAGGGCTGACTTCCTGTAAGACGTGTCCAAAGCTGGGACGGAATAAAAGGAGACACTTGTAAATGATAGTGCTATCGTTTGAGAAAGGGTAAGTTGAGACTGACTTTCATGCGTATTCACAGACCAAGCATCATAAAGATACCAGCATGATCTTCATTGCGGGCTTAGAGCCGGTATTAGCTTTTGAGAGGTAAGAGGATTTTGAGGGCTCGTTGGTCTAGGGGTATGATTCTCGCTTTGGGTGCGAGAGGTCCCGGGTTCAAATCCCGGACGAGCCCTTTTCTTGGTACTCTTTTCAAGTTGTTTTGAAGTTTGCGTTTCAAAACCAACATCAATTTTTTCTTTGCAGTAGTGGATAATTCTTTGCTAGAGTCTCATGCTTCAGCCCTGCCCAGTCTGAGCTAATACCAAACATCTGGTCTTGCATGGCATGTACGAGCGTTCAGCTAGGGATGTCGGGCAGGTTGCATGAAAGAAATCTAAAGCCAGAGGCCCATGGAATAGCCAGTTCGGAGCAGTTTCATTACAGAAAAATCAACTGTAGGTATCTGTTTCTGTAGTGTAGTGGTTATCACGTTTGCCTCACACGCGAAAGGTCCCCGGTTCGAAACCGGGCAGAAACAGTTGTTATATTGTGTTGGCTACAATGTTGATAGGTGCCGTTTTGCCATGGAATTGTCCAAGCCCTGAAGATTATTTCATGCAATCTCGTTCCAAGAAAGGGAATTCTCTCAAAACACTAAAGTAATCGGCGTGTGGATGTATCTGTTGGTTCTCAGACCTTGCTTTCAAAAGAGCCCTGTAATCGGTTCACTGCTCACCTAGAACAAGCATTAACATGGAGAATTGTTGGCACCAACAGGAATCTTATTTTAGTGGAGTGTTTCTGGCTTTGAGTGCAGAGGCCCTCGGCTCAATTCCAAGATGATCCTTCTCAAGGTGATGATACAAATGCATTGTCACCTTTACGTTTAATGTCAGAATCATTTATTTCCAGTTGGTGGTGTAAGAATGTTTGCAACAGTATGGCGATTTTTCCTAGCCATGCATGAATGAAAGCATATCACTCGCCTTTAGGTGTTTTTCTAATACATTGATATTTGCATCTTCCTTCTTAGCCTGCATGTTTGACTATCTTACAGGCTGCATGTAATAAGTATCACATCAGGGCCCTTCTTCTACTCAATTCACAACTGTTCTGTCACGACATAGATAAGAAAGCTGCATCTGCTTTTGTTGTGTAGTGGTAATCAGGTTTACCTGACGTGTGAAAGCCCCATGCTTTGAAAGTACACAGTAACAAAGAAACTGATGACTTTTATAAAAAGGTGTCATGTGTGTCTCTTACTTTGCACAAAAAGTGCCAGAGATGACTTCATTTGCAGTCACTTGAAAAGTAGGGATTCTCCAATAAATGGTAAATGGTTGAAACAAATCTGAAGAAATGCATGACATACCTGTGTGTGTGTGTGTACGCATGTATGTATATATAGGGAGAGAGAGAGCGTCAATATAAACAGACTTTATTTCAATCAAGCTGTCTTTTCTATCCTTCAGGAGCAGAATGTTCTGATCATCAGCGCTCCAGAATGTAGTGTTTTCTTGGCAAGCATCACATATTGTGATGTGTTAGCTAAAAGTTCCATATCCTAGAGACTGATATATTCCTCTGTACTTGTACCTTGGGGATTCATCAAAACCTGGCATCATAAGCAGCTTTCTACTGCCACAGACTGGACAGCGAAACAATTTAAAATATCCCAGAAAAAGAAAATAAGCATGCTTAATCAGAGCTTTCTGGACAGGAAGGACATTTGAGCAAGTGAGGAATAAGCACTGCTTTTGTTAATTTGCATAGGCAGAATAGAGACTTCTGGGAAAAGGCCGAAATTACAGTCACAGAAAATGGCTGCATCTATAGAGAACGCTAAGAAGTGTTGGCAGCTTTTCCTCTGACCATGGCCACTTTTACAAGCAATCCTATGATAGTCAGCAGGACCCACCCTAAAAAGGAAGGGGCATCCACTTGGACCCTTTCCACCTTTTCTAAATCTCGCCTGATCGAGCACTGATTGAGCAGATAAGCACATGTAATTCTCATTTCAGAAAGGTATTGGTTAGCTTGCTGCTAGCAGCTCAGTTATGTTATGATGTTAGAGGCTATGCAAGGAATGCTTTAGTCCAGCGATATGCAGTTTTTAATGCGCCTTGCATTCAGCAGGAAGATCTTTAGCTTGAATCTGTGGCCTAGGTATTCACCTTGGTATTTCTTTTGGCACAAAGTGAAGGAGTATTTAAGAGAAAATGCACAATGTGTTTCTTATGTTGTTATGAACAACTTGTTACTCTTTCTCATTAAGCTTCAGCCACTGAAGAAATATATAAATAAGGGCTGACTTCCTGTAAGACGTGTCCAAAGCTGGGACGGAATAAAAGGAGACACTTGTAAATGATAGTGCTATCGTTTGAGAAAGGGTAAGTTGAGACTGACTTTCATGCGTATTCACAGACCAAGCATCATAAAGATACCAGCATGATCTTCATTGCGGGCTTAGAGCCGGTATTAGCTTTTGAGAGGTAAGAGGATTTTGAGGGCTCGTTGGTCTAGGGGTATGATTCTCGCTTTGGGTGCGAGAGGTCCCGGGTTCAAATCCCGGACGAGCCCTTTTCTTGGTACTCTTTTCAAGTTGTTTTGAAGTTTGCGTTTCAAAACCAACATCAATTTTTTCTTTGCAGTAGTGGATAATTCTTTGCTAGAGTCTCATGCTTCAGCCCTGCCCAGTCTGAGCTAATACCAAACATCTGGTCTTGCATGGCATGTACGAGCGTTCAGCTAGGGATGTCGGGCAGGTTGCATGAAAGAAATCTAAAGCCAGAGGCCCATGGAATAGCCAGTTCGGAGCAGTTTCATTACAGAAAAATCAACTGTAGGTATCTGTTTCTGTAGTGTAGTGGTTATCACGTTCGCCTCACACGCGAAAGGTCCCCGGTTCGAAACCGGGCAGAAACAGTTGTTATATTGTGTTGGCTACAATGTTGATAGGTGCCGTTTTGCCATGGAATTGTCCAAGCCCTGAAGATTATTTCATGCAATCTCGTTCCAAGAAAGGGAATTCTCTCAAAACACTAAAGTAATCGGCGTGTGGATGTATCTGTTGGTTCTCAGACCTTGCTTTCAAAAGAGCCCTGCAATCGGTTCACTGCTCACCTAGAACAAGCATTAACATGGAGAATTGTTGGCACCAACAGGAATCTTATTTTAGTGGAGTGTTTCTGGCTTTGAGTGCAGAGGCCCTCGGCTCAATTCCAAGATGATCCTTCTCAGGGTGATGATACAAATGCATTGTCACCTTTACGTTTAATGTCAGAATCATTTATTTCCAGTTGGTGGTGTAAGAATGTTTGCAACAGTATGGCGATTTTTCCTAGCCATGCATGAATGAAAGCATATCACTCGCCTTTAGGTGTTTTTCTAATACATTGATATTTGCATCTTCCTTCCTAGCCTGCATGTTTGACTATCTTACAGGCTGCATGTAATAAGTATCACATCAGGGCCCTTCTTCTACTCAATTCACAACTGTTCTATCACGACATAGATAAGAAAGCTGCATCTGCTTTTGTTGTGTAGTGGTAATCAGGTTTACCTGACGTGTGAAAGCCCCATGCTTTGAAAGTACACAGTAACAAAGAAACCGATGACTTTTATAAAAAGGTGTCATGTGTGTCTCTTACTTTGCACAAAAAGTGCCAGAGATGACTTCATTTGCAGTCACTTGAAAAGTAGGGATTCTCCAATAAATGGTAAATGGTTGAAACAAATCTGAAGAAATGCATGACATACCTGTGTGTGTGTGTGTATGCATGTATGTATATATAGGGAGAGAGAGAGCGTCAATATAAACAGACTTTATTTCAATCAAGCTGTCTTTTCTATCCTTCAGGAGCAGAATGTTCTGATCATCAGCGCTCCAGAATGTAGTGTTTTCTTGGCAAGCATCACATATTGTGATGTGTTAGCTAAAAGTTCCATATCCTAGAGACTGATATATTCCTCTGTACTTGTACCTTGGGGATTCATCAAAACCTGGCATCATAAGCAGCTTTCTACTGCCACAGACTGGACAGCGAAACAATTTAAAATATCCCAGAAAAAGAAAATAAGCATGCTTAATCAGAGCTTTCTGGACAGGAAGGACATTTGAGCAAGTGAGGAATAAGCACTGCTTTTGTTAATTTGCATAGGCAGAATAGAGACTTCTGGGAAAAGGCCGAAATTACAGTCACAGAAAATGGCTGCATCTATAGAGAACGCTAAGAAGTGTTGGCAGCTTTTCCTCTGACCCTGGCCACTTTTACAAGCAATCCTATGATAGTCAGCAGGACCCACCCTAAAAAGGAAGGGGCATCCACTTGGACCCTTTCCACCTTTTCTAAATCTCGCCTGATTGAGCACTGATTGAGCAGATAAGCACATGTCATTCTCATTTCAGAAAGGTATTGGTTAGCTTGCTGCTAGCAGCTCAGTTATGTTATGATGTTAGAGGCTATGCAAGGAATGCTTTAGTCCAGCGATATGCAGTTTTTATTGCGCCTTGCATTCAGCAGGAAGATCTTTAGCTTGAATCTGTGGCCTAGGTATTCACCTTGGTATTTCTTTTGGCACAAAGTGAAGGAGTATTTAAGAGAAAATGCACAATGTGTTTCTTATGTTGTTATGAACAACTTGTTACTCTTTCTCATTAAGCTTCAGCCACTGAAGAAATATATAAATAAGGGCTGACTTCCTGTAAGACGTGTCCAAAGCTGGGACGGAATAAAAGGAGACACTTGTAAATGATAGTGCTATCGTTTGAGAAAGGGTAAGTTGAGACTGACTTTCATGCGTATTCACAGACCAAGCATCATAAAGATACCAGCATGATCTTCATTGCGGGCTTAGAGCCGGTATTAGCTTTTGAGAGGTAAGAGGATTTTGAGGGCTCGTTGGTCTAGGGGTATGATTCTCGCTTTGGGTGCGAGAGGTCCCGGGTTCAAATCCCGGACGAGCCCTTTTCTTGGTACTCTTTTCAAGTTGTTTTGAAGTTTGCGTTTCAAAACCAACATCAATTTTTTCTTTGCAGTAGTGGATAATTCTTTGCTAGAGTCTCATGCTTCAGCCCTGCCCAGTCTGAGCTAATACCAAACATCTGGTCTTGCATGGCATGTACGAGCGTTCAGCTAGGGATGTCGGGCAGGTTGCATGAAAGAAATCTAAAGCCAGAGGCCCATGGAATAGCCAGTTCGGAGCAGTTTCATTACAGAAAAATCAACTGTAGGTATCTGTTTCTGTAGTGTAGTGGTTATCACGTTCGCCTCACACGCGAAAGGTCCCCGGTTCGAAACCGGGCAGAAACAGTTGTTATATTGTGTTGGCTACAATGTTGATAGGTGCCGTTTTGCCATGGAATTGTCCAAGCCCTGAAGATTATTTCATGCAATCTCGTTCCAAGAAAGGGAATTCTCTCAAAACACTAAAGTAATCGGCGTGTGGATGTATCTGTTGGTTCTCAGACCTTGCTTTCAAAAGAGCCCTGTAATCGGTTCACTGCTCACCTAGAACAAGCATTAACATGGAGAATTGTTGGCACCAACAGGAATCTTATTTTAGTGGAGTGTTTCTGGCTTTGAGTGCAGAGGCCCTCGGCTCAATTCCAAGATGATCCTTCTCAAGGTGATGATACAAATGCATTGTCACCTTTACGTTTAATGTCAGAATCATTTATTTCCAGTTGGTGGTGTAAGAATGTTTGCAACAGTATGGCGATTTTTCCTAGCCATGCATGAATGAAAGCATATCACTCGCCTTTAGGTGTTTTTCTAATACATTGATATTTGCATCTTCCTTCTTAGCCTGCATGTTTGACTATCTTACAGGCTGCATGTAATAAGTATCACATCAGGGCCCTTCTTCTACTCAATTCACAACTGTTCTGTCACGACATAGATAAGAAAGCTGCATCTGCTTTTGTTGTGTAGTGGTAATCAGGTTTACCTGACGTGTGAAAGCCCCATGCTTTGAAAGTACACAGTAACAAAGAAACTGATGACTTTTATAAAAAGGTGTCATGTGTGTCTCTTACTTTGCACAAAAAGTGCCAGAGATGACTTCATTTGCAGTCACTTGAAAAGTAGGGATTCTCCAATAAATGGTAAATGGTTGAAACAAATCTGAAGAAATGCATGACATACCTGTGTGTGTGTGTGTACGCATGTATGTATATATAGGGAGAGAGAGAGCGTCAATATAAACAGACTTTATTTCAATCAAGCTGTCTTTTCTATCCTTCAGGAGCAGAATGTTCTGATCATCAGCGCTCCAGAATGTAGTGTTTTCTTGGCAAGCATCACATATTGTGATGTGTTAGCTAAAAGTTCCATATCCTAGAGACTGATATATTCCTCTGTACTTGTACCTTGGGGATTCATCAAAACCTGGCATCATAAGCAGCTTTCTACTGCCACAGACTGGACAGCGAAACAATTTAAAATATCCCAGAAAAAGAAAATAAGCATGCTTAATCAGAGCTTTCTGGACAGGAAGGACATTTGAGCAAGTGAGGAATAAGCACTGCTTTTGTTAATTTGCATAGGCAGAATAGAGACTTCTGGGAAAAGGCCGAAATTACAGTCACAGAAAATGGCTGCATCTATAGAGAACGCTAAGAAGTGTTGGCAGCTTTTCCTCTGACCATGGCCACTTTTACAAGCAATCCTATGATAGTCAGCAGGACCCACCCTAAAAAGGAAGGGGCATCCACTTGGACCCTTTCCACCTTTTCTAAATCTCGCCTGATCGAGCACTGATTGAGCAGATAAGCACATGTAATTCTCATTTCAGAAAGGTATTGGTTAGCTTGCTGCTAGCAGCTCAGTTATGTTATGATGTTAGAGGCTATGCAAGGAATGCTTTAGTCCAGCGATATGCAGTTTTTAATGCGCCTTGCATTCAGCAGGAAGATCTTTAGCTTGAATCTGTGGCCTAGGTATTCACCTTGGTATTTCTTTTGGCACAAAGTGAAGGAGTATTTAAGAGAAAATGCACAATGTGTTTCTTATGTTGTTATGAACAACTTGTTACTCTTTCTCATTAAGCTTCAGCCACTGAAGAAATATATAAATAAGGGCTGACTTCCTGTAAGACGTGTCCAAAGCTGGGACGGAATAAAAGGAGACACTTGTAAATGATAGTGCTATCGTTTGAGAAAGGGTAAGTTGAGACTGACTTTCATGCGTATTCACAGACCAAGCATCATAAAGATACCAGCATGATCTTCATTGCGGGCTTAGAGCCGGTATTAGCTTTTGAGAGGTAAGAGGATTTTGAGGGCTCGTTGGTCTAGGGGTATGATTCTCGCTTTGGGTGCGAGAGGTCCCGGGTTCAAATCCCGGACGAGCCCTTTTCTTGGTACTCTTTTCAAGTTGTTTTGAAGTTTGCGTTTCAAAACCAACATCAATTTTTTCTTTGCAGTAGTGGATAATTCTTTGCTAGAGTCTCATGCTTCAGCCCTGCCCAGTCTGAGCTAATACCAAACATCTGGTCTTGCATGGCATGTACGAGCGTTCAGCTAGGGATGTCGGGCAGGTTGCATGAAAGAAATCTAAAGCCAGAGGCCCATGGAATAGCCAGTTCGGAGCAGTTTCATTACAGAAAAATCAACTGTAGGTATCTGTTTCTGTAGTGTAGTGGTTATCACGTTCGCCTCACACGCGAAAGGTCCCCGGTTCGAAACCGGGCAGAAACAGTTGTTATATTGTGTTGGCTACAATGTTGATAGGTGCCGTTTTGCCATGGAATTGTCCAAGCCCTGAAGATTATTTCATGCAATCTCGTTCCAAGAAAGGGAATTCTCTCAAAACACTAAAGTAATCGGCGTGTGGATGTATCTGTTGGTTCTCAGACATTGCTTTCAAAAGAGCCCTGCAATCGGTTCACTGCTCACCTAGAACAAGCATTAACATGGAGAATTGTTGGCACCAACAGGAATCTTATTTTAGTGGAGTGTTTCTGGCTTTGAGTGCAGAGGCCCTCGGCTCAATTCCAAGATGATCCTTCTCAGGGTGATGATACAAATGCATTGTCACCTTTACGTTTAATGTCAGAATCATTTATTTCCAGTTGGTGGTGTAAGAATGTTTGCAACAGTATGGCGATTTTTCCTAGCCATGCATGAATGAAAGCATATCACTCGCCTTTAGGTGTTTTTCTAATACATTGATATTTGCATCTTCCTTCCTAGCCTGCATGTTTGACTATCTTACAGGCTGCATGTAATAAGTATCACATCAGGGCCCTTCTTCTACTCAATTCACAACTGTTCTATCACGACATAAATAAGAAAGCTGCATCTGCTTTTGTTGTGTAGTGGTAATCAGGTTTACCTGACGTGTGAAAGCCCCATGCTTTGAAAGTACACAGTAACAAAGAAACCGATGACTTTTATAAAAAGGTGTCATGTGTGTCTCTTACTTTGCACAAAAAGTGCCAGAGATGACTTCATTTGCAGTCACTTGAAAAGTAGGGATTCTCCAATAAATGGTAAATGGTTGAAACAAATCTGAAGAAATGCATGACATACCTGTGTGTGTGTGTGTATGCATGTATGTATATATAGGGAGAGAGAGAGCGTCAATATAAACAGACTTTATTTCAATCAAGCTGTCTTTTCTATCCTTCAGGAGCAGAATGTTCTGATCATCAGCGCTCCAGAATGTAGTGTTTTCTTGGCAAGCATCACATATTGTGATGTGTTAGCTAAAAGTTCCATATCCTAGAGACTGATATATTCCTCTGTACTTGTACCTTGGGGATTCATCAAAACCTGGCATCATAAGCAGCTTTCTACTGCCACAGACTGGACAGCGAAACAATTTAAAATATCCCAGAAAAAGAAAATAAGCATGCTTAATCAGAGCTTTCTGGACAGGAAGGACATTTGAGCAAGTGAGGAATAAGCACTGCTTTTGTTAATTTGCATAGGCAGAATAGAGACTTCTGGGAAAAGGCCGAAATTACAGTCACAGAAAATGGCTGCATCTATAGAGAACGCTAAGAAGTGTTGGCAGCTTTTCCTCTGACCCTGGCCACTTTTACAAGCAATCCTATGATAGTCAGCAGGACCCACCCTAAAAAGGAAGGGGCATCCACTTGGACCCTTTCCACCTTTTCTAAATCTCGCCTGATCGAGCCTGATTGAGCACTGATTGAGCAGATAAGCACATGTCATTCTCATTTCAGAAAGGTATTGGTTAGCTTGCTGCTAGCAGCTCAGTTATGTTATGATGTTAGAGGCTATGCAAGGAATGCTTTAGTCCAGCGATATGCAGTTTTTATTGCGCCTTGCCTTCACCAGGAAGATCTTTAGCTTGAATCTGTGGCCTAGGTATTCACCTTGGTATTTCTTTTGGCACAAAGTGAAGGAGTATTTGAGAGAAAATGCACAATGTGTTTCTTATGTTGTTATGAACAACTTGTTACTCTTTCTCATTAAGCTTCAGCCACTGCAGAAATATATAAATAAGGGCTGACTTCCTGTAAGACGTGTCCAAAGCTGGGACGGAATAAAAGGAGACACTTGTAAATGATAGTGCTATCGTTTGAGAAAGGGTAAGTTGAGACTGACTTTCATGCGTATTCACAGACCAAGCATCATAAAGATACCAGCATGATCTTCATTGCGGGCTTAGAGCCGGTATTAGCTTTTGAGAGGTAAGAGAATTTTGAGGGCTCGTTGGTCTAGGGGTATGATTCTCGCTTTGGGTGCGAGAGGTCCCGGGTTCAAATCCCGGACAAGCCCTTTTCTTGGTACTCTTTTCAAGTTGTTTTGAAGTTTGCGTTTCAAAACCAACATCAATTTTTTCTTTGCAGTAGTGGATAATTCTTTGCTAGAGTCTCATGCTTCAGCCCTGCCCAGTCTGAGCTAATACCAAACATCTGGTCTTGCATGGCATGTACGAGCGTTCAGCTAGGGATGTCGGGCAGGTTGCATGAAAGAAATCTAAAGCCAGAGGCCCATGGAATAGCCAGTTCGGAGCAGTTTCATTACAGAAAAATCAACTGTAGGTATCTGTTTCTGTAGTGTAGTGGTTATCAAGTTCGCCTCACACGCGAAAGGTCCCCGGTTCGAAACCGGGCAGAAACAGTTGTTATATTGTGTTGGCTACAATGTTGATAGGTGCCGTTTTGCCATGGAATTGTCCAAGCCCTGAAGATTATTTCATGCAATCTCGTTCCAAGAAAGGGAATTCTCTCAAAACACTAAAGTAATCGGCGTGTGGATGTATCTGTTGGTTCTCAGACCTTGCTTTCAAAAGAGCCCTGTAATCGGTTCACTGCTCACCTAGAACAAGCATTAACATGGAGAATTGTTGGCACCAACAGGAATCTTATTTTAGTGGAGTGTTTCTGGCTTTGAGTGCAGAGGCCCTCGGCTCAATTCCAAGATGATCCTTCTCAAGGTGATGATACAAATGCATTCTCACCTTTACGTTTAATGTCAGAATCATTTATTTCCAGTTGGTGGTGTAAGAATGTTTGCAACAGTATGGCGATTTTTCCTAGCCATGCATGAATGAAAGCATATCACTCGCCTTTAGGTGTTTTTCTAATACATTGATATTTGCATCTTCCTTCCTAGCCTGCATGTTTGACTATCTTACAGGCTGCATGTAATAAGTATCACATCAGGGCCCTTCTTCTACTCAATTCACAACTGTTCTATCACGACATAGATAAGAAAGCTGCATCTGCTTTTGTTGTGTAGTGGTAATCAGGTTTACCTGACGTGTGAAAGCCCCATGCTTTGAAAGTACACAGTAACAAAGAAACCGATGACTTTTATAATAAGGTGTCATGTGTGTCTCTTACTTTGCACAAAAAGTGCCAGAGATGACTTCATTTGCAGTCACTTGAAAAGTAGGGATTCTCCAATAAATGGTAAATGGTTGAAACAAATCTGAAGAAATGCATGACATACCTGTGTGTGTGTGTGTATGCATGTATGTATATATAGGGAGAGAGAGAGCGTCAATATAAACAGACTTTATTTCAATCAAGCTGTCTTTTCTATCCTTCAGGAGCAGAATGTTCTGATCATCAGCGCTCCAGAATGTAGTGTTTTCTTGGCAAGCATCACATATTGTGATGTGTTAGCTAAAAGTTCCATATCCTAGAGACTGATATATTCCTCTGTACTTGTACCTTGGGGATTCATCAAAACCTGGCATCATAAGCAGCTTTCTACTGCCACAGACTGGACAGCGAAACAATTTAAAATATCCCAGAAAAAGAAAATAAGCATGCTTAATCAGAGCTTTCTGGACAGGAAGGACATTTGAGCAAGTGAGGAATAAGCACTGCTTTTGTTAATTTGCATAGGCAGAATAGAGACTTCTGGGAAAAGGCCGAAATTACAGTCACAGAAAATGGCTGCATCTATAGAGAACGCTAAGAAGTGTTGGCAGCTTTTCCTCTGACCCTGGCCACTTTTACAAGCAATCCTATGATAGTCAGCAGGACCCACCCTAAAAAGGAAGGGGCATCCACTTGGACCCTTTCCACCTTTTCTAAATCTCGACTGATCGAGCCTGATTGAGCACTGATTGAGCAGATAAGCACATGTCATTCTCATTTCAGAAAGGTATTGGTTAGCTTGCTGCTAGCAGCTCAGTTATGTTATGATGTTAGAGGCTATGCAAGGAATGCTTTAGTCCAGCGATATGCAGTTTTTATTGCGCCTTGCATTCAGCAGGAAGATCTTTAGCTTGAATCTGTGGCCTAGGTATTCACCTTGGTATTTCTTTTGGCACAAAGTGAAGGAGTATTTAAGAGAAAATGCACAATGTGTTTCTTATGTTGTTATGAACAACTTGTTACTCTTTCTCATTAAGCTTCAGCCACTGAAGAAATATATAAATAAGGGCTGACTTCCTGTAAGACGTGTCCAAAGCTGGGACGGAATAAAAGGAGACACTTGTAAATGATAGTGCTATCGTTTGAGAAAGGGTAAGTTGAGACTGACTTTCATGCGTATTCACAGACCAAGCATCATAAAGATACCAGCATGATCTTCATTGCGGGCTTAGAGCCGGTATTAGCTTTTGAGAGGTAAGAGGATTTTGAGGGCTCGTTGGTCTAGGGGTATGATTCTCGCTTTGGGTGCGAGAGGTCCCGGGTTCAAATCCCGGACGAGCCCTTTTCTTGGTACTCTTTTCAAGTTGTTTTGAAGTTTGCGTTTCAAAACCAACATCAATTTTTTCTTTGCAGTAGTGGATAATTCTTTGCTAGAGTCTCATGCTTCAGCCCTGCCCAGTCTGAGCTAATACCAAACATCTGGTCTTGCATGGCATGTACGAGCGTTCAGCTAGGGATGTCGGGCAGGTTGCATGAAAGAAATCTAAAGCCAGAGGCCCATGGAATAGCCAGTTCGGAGCAGTTTCATTACAGAAAAATCAACTGTAGGTATCTGTTTCTGTAGTGTAGTGGTTATCACGTTTGCCTCACACGCGAAAGGTCCCCGGTTCGAAACCGGGCAGAAACAGTTGTTATATTGTGTTGGCTACAATGTTGATAGGTGCCGTTTTGCCATGGAATTGTCCAAGCCCTGAAGATTATTTCATGCAATCTCGTTCCAAGAAAGGGAATTCTCTCAAAACACTAAAGTAATCGGCGTGTGGATGTATCTGTTGGTTCTCAGACCTTGCTTTCAAAAGAGCCCTGTAATCGGTTCACTGCTCACCTAGAACAAGCATTAACATGGAGAATTGTTGGCACCAACAGGAATCTTATTTTAGTGGAGTGTTTCTGGCTTTGAGTGCAGAGGCCCTCGGCTCAATTCCAAGATGATCCTTCTCAAGGTGATGATACAAATGCATTGTCACCTTTACGTTTAATGTCAGAATCATTTATTTCCAGTTGGTGGTGTAAGAATGTTTGCAACAGTATGGCGATTTTTCCTAGCCATGCATGAATGAAAGCATATCACTCGCCTTTAGGTGTTTTTCTAATACATTGATATTTGCATCTTCCTTCTTAGCCTGCATGTTTGACTATCTTACAGGCTGCATGTAATAAGTATCACATCAGGGCCCTTCTTCTACTCAATTCACAACTGTTCTGTCACGACATAGATAAGAAAGCTGCATCTGCTTTTGTTGTGTAGTGGTAATCAGGTTTACCTGACGTGTGAAAGCCCCATGCTTTGAAAGTACACAGTAACAAAGAAACTGATGACTTTTATAAAAAGGTGTCATGTGTGTCTCTTACTTTGCACAAAAAGTGCCAGAGATGACTTCATTTGCAGTCACTTGAAAAGTAGGGATTCTCCAATAAATGGTAAATGGTTGAAACAAATCTGAAGAAATGCATGACATACCTGTGTGTGTGTGTGTACGCATGTATGTATATATAGGGAGAGAGAGAGCGTCAATATAAACAGACTTTATTTCAATCAAGCTGTCTTTTCTATCCTTCAGGAGCAGAATGTTCTGATCATCAGCGCTCCAGAATGTAGTGTTTTCTTGGCAAGCATCACATATTGTGATGTGTTAGCTAAAAGTTCCATATCCTAGAGACTGATATATTCCTCTGTACTTGTACCTTGGGGATTCATCAAAACCTGGCATCATAAGCAGCTTTCTACTGCCACAGACTGGACAGCGAAACAATTTAAAATATCCCAGAAAAAGAAAATAAGCATGCTTAATCAGAGCTTTCTGGACAGGAAGGACATTTGAGCAAGTGAGGAATAAGCACTGCTTTTGTTAATTTGCATAGGCAGAATAGAGACTTCTGGGAAAAGGCCGAAATTACAGTCACAGAAAATGGCTGCATCTATAGAGAACGCTAAGAAGTGTTGGCAGCTTTTCCTCTGACCATGGCCACTTTTACAAGCAATCCTATGATAGTCAGCAGGACCCACCCTAAAAAGGAAGGGGCATCCACTTGGACCCTTTCCACCTTTTCTAAATCTCGCCTGATCGAGCACTGATTGAGCAGATAAGCACATGTAATTCTCATTTCAGAAAGGTATTGGTTAGCTTGCTGCTAGCAGCTCAGTTATGTTATGATGTTAGAGGCTATGCAAGGAATGCTTTAGTCCAGCGATATGCAGTTTTTAATGCGCCTTGCATTCAGCAGGAAGATCTTTAGCTTGAATCTGTGGCCTAGGTATTCACCTTGGTATTTCTTTTGGCACAAAGTGAAGGAGTATTTAAGAGAAAATGCACAATGTGTTTCTTATGTTGTTATGAACAACTTGTTACTCTTTCTCATTAAGCTTCAGCCACTGCAGAAATATATAAATAAGGGCTGACTTCCTGTAAGACGTGTCCAAAGCTGGGACGGAATAAAAGGAGACACTTGTAAATGATAGTGCTATCGTTTGAGAAAGGGTAAGTTGAGACTGACTTTCATGCGTATTCACAGACCAAGCATCATAAAGATACCAGCATGATCTTCATTGCGGGCTTAGAGCCGGTATTAGCTTTTGAGAGGTAAGAGGATTTTGAGGGCTCGTTGGTCTAGGGGTATGATTCTCGCTTTGGGTGCGAGAGGTCCCGGGTTCAAATCCCGGACGAGCCCTTTTCTTGGTACTCTTTTCAAGTTGTTTTGAAGTTTGCGTTTCAAAACCAACATCAATTTTTTCTTTGCAGTAGTGGATAATTCTTTGCTAGAGTCTCATGCTTCAGCCCTGCCCAGTCTGAGCTAATACCAAACATCTGGTCTTGCATGGCATGTACGAGCGTTCAGCTAGGGATGTCGGGCAGGTTGCATGAAAGAAATCTAAAGCCAGAGGCCCATGGAATAGCCAGTTCGGAGCAGTTTCATTACAGAAAAATCAACTGTAGGTATCTGTTTCTGTAGTGTAGTGGTTATCACGTTCGCCTCACACGCGAAAGGTCCCCGGTTCGAAACCGGGCAGAAACAGTTGTTATATTGTGTTGGCTACAATGTTGATAGGTGCCGTTTTGCCATGGAATTGTCCAAGCCCTGAAGATTATTTCATGCAATCTCGTTCCAAGAAAGGGAATTCTCTCAAAACACTAAAGTAATCGGCGTGTGGATGTATCTGTTGGTTCTCAGACCTTGCTTTCAAAAGAGCCCTGCAATCGGTTCACTGCTCACCTAGAACAAGCATTAACATGGAGAATTGTTGGCACCAACAGGAATCTTATTTTAGTGGAGTGTTTCTGGCTTTGAGTGCAGAGGCCCTCGGCTCAATTCCAAGATGATCCTTCTCAGGGTGATGATACAAATGCATTGTCACCTTTACGTTTAATGTCAGAATCATTTATTTCCAGTTGGTGGTGTAAGAATGTTTGCAACAGTATGGCGATTTTTCCTAGCCATGCATGAATGAAAGCATATCACTCGCCTTTAGGTGTTTTTCTAATACATTGATATTTGCATCTTCCTTCCTAGCCTGCATGTTTGACTATCTTACAGGCTGCATGTAATAAGTATCACATCAGGGCCCTTCTTCTACTCAATTCACAACTGTTCTATCACGACATAGATAAGAAAGCTGCATCTGCTTTTGTTGTGTAGTGGTAATCAGGTTTACCTGACGTGTGAAAGCCCCATGCTTTGAAAGTACACAGTAACAAAGAAACCGATGACTTTTATAAAAAGGTGTCATGTGTGTCTCTTACTTTGCACAAAAAGTGCCAGAGATGACTTCATTTGCAGTCACTTGAAAAGTAGGGATTCTCCAATAAATGGTAAATGGTTGAAACAAATCTGAAGAAATGCATGACATACCTGTGTGTGTGTGTGTATGCATGTATGTATATATAGGGAGAGAGAGAGCGTCAATATAAACAGACTTTATTTCAATCAAGCTGTCTTTTCTATCCTTCAGGAGCAGAATGTTCTGATCATCAGCGCTCCAGAATGTAGTGTTTTCTTGGCAAGCATCACATATTGTGATGTGTTAGCTAAAAGTTCCATATCCTAGAGACTGATATATTCCTCTGTACTTGTACCTTGGGGATTCATCAAAACCTGGCATCATAAGCAGCTTTCTACTGCCACAGACTGGACAGCGAAACAATTTAAAATATCCCAGAAAAAGAAAATAAGCATGCTTAATCAGAGCTTTCTGGACAGGAAGGACATTTGAGCAAGTGAGGAATAAGCACTGCTTTTGTTAATTTGCATAGGCAGAATAGAGACTTCTGGGAAAAGGCCGAAATTACAGTCACAGAAAATGGCTGCATCTATAGAGAACGCTAAGAAGTGTTGGCAGCTTTTCCTCTGACCCTGGCCACTTTTACAAGCAATCCTATGATAGTCAGCAGGACCCACCCTAAAAAGGCAGGGGCATCCACTTGGACCCTTTCCACCTTTTCTAAATCTCGCCTGATCGAGCACTGATTGAGCAGATAAGCACATGTCATTCTCATTTCAGAAAGGTATTGGTTAGCTTGCTGCTAGCAGCTCAGTTATGTTATGATGTTAGAGGCTATGCAAGGAATGCTTTAGTCCAGCGATATGCAGTTTTTATTGCGCCTTGCATTCAGCAGGAAGATCTTTAGCTTGAATCTGTGGCCTAGGTATTCACCTTGGTATTTCTTTTGGCACAAAGTGAAGGAGTATTTAAGAGAAAATGCACAATGTGTTTCTTATGTTGTTATGAACAACTTGTTACTCTTTCTCATTAAGCTTCAGCCACTGAAGAAATATATAAATAAGGGCTGACTTCCTGTAAGACGTGTCCAAAGCTGGGACGGAATAAAAGGAGACACTTGTAAATGATAGTGCTATCGTTTGAGAAAGGGTAAGTTGAGACTGACTTTCATGCGTATTCACAGACCAAGCATCATAAAGATACCAGCATGATCTTCATTGCGGGCTTAGAGCCGGTATTAGCTTTTGAGAGGTAAGAGGATTTTGAGGGCTCGTTGGTCTAGGGGTATGATTCTCGCTTTGGGTGCGAGAGGTCCCGGGTTCAAATCCCGGACGAGCCCTTTTCTTGGTACTCTTTTCAAGTAGTTTTGAAGTTTGCGTTTCAAAACCAACATCAATTTTTTCTTTGCAGTAGTGGATAATTCTTTGCTAGAGTCTCATGCTTCAGCCCTGCCCAGTCTGAGCTAATACCAAACATCTGGTCTTGCATGGCATGTACGAGCGTTCAGCTAGGGATGTCGGGCAGGTTGCATGAAAGAAATCTAAAGCCAGAGGCCCATGGAATAGCCAGTTCGGAGCAGTTTCATTACAGAAAAATCAACTGTAGGTATCTGTTTCTGTAGTGTAGTGGTTATCACGTTCGCCTCACACGCGAAAGGTCCCCGGTTCGAAACCGGGCAGAAACAGTTGTTATATTGTGTTGGCTACAATGTTGATAGGTGCTGTTTTGCCATGGAATTGTCCAAGCCCTGAAGATTATTTCATGCAATCTCGTTCCAAGAAAGGGAATTCTCTCAAAACACTAAAGTAATCGGCGTGTGGATGTATCTGTTGGTTCTCAGACCTTGCTTTCAAAAGAGCCCTGCAATCGGTTCACTGCTCACCTAGAACAAGCATTAACATGGAGAATTGTTGGCACCAACAGGAATCTTATTTTAGTGGAGTGTTTCTGGCTTTGAGTGCAGAGGCCCTCGGCTCAATTCCAAGATGATCCTTCTCAGGGTGATGATACAAATGCATTGTCACCTTTACGTTTAATGTCAGAATCATTTATTTCCAGTTGGTGGTGTAAGAATGTTTGCAACAGTATGGCGATTTTTCCTAGCCATGCATGAATGAAAGCATATCACTCGCCTTTAGGTGTTTTTCTAATACATTGATATTTGCATCTTCCTTCCTAGCCTGCATGTTTGACTATCTTACAGGCTGCATGTAATAAGTATCACATCAGGGCCCTTCTTCTACTCAATTCACAACTGTTCTATCACGACATAGATAAGAAAGCTGCATCTGCTTTTGTTGTGTAGTGGTAATCAGGTTTACCTGACGTGTGAAAGCCCCATGCTTTGAAAGTACACAGTAACAAAGAAACCGATGACTTTTATAAAAAGGTGTCATGTGTGTCTCTTACTTTGCACAAAAAGTGCCAGAGATGACTTCATTTGCAGTCACTTGAAAAGTAGGGATTCTCCAATAAATGGTAAATGGTTGAAACAAATCTGAAGAAATGCATGACATACCTGTGTGTGTGTGTGTATGCATGTATGTATATATAGGGAGAGAGAGAGCGTCAATATAAACAGACTTTATTTCAATCAAGCTGTCTTTTCTATCCTTCAGGAGCAGAATGTTCTGATCATCAGCGCTCCAGAATGTAGTGTTTTCTTGGCAAGCATCACATATTGTGATGTGTTAGCTAAAAGTTCCATATCCTAGAGACTGATATATTCCTCTGTACTTGTACCTTGGGGATTCATCAAAACCTGGCATCATAAGCAGCTTTCTACTGCCACAGACTGGACAGCGAAACAATTTAAAATATCCCAGAAAAAGAAAATAAGCATGCTTCATCAGAGCTTTCTGGACAGGAAGGACATTTGAGCAAGTGAGGAATAAGCACTGCTTTTGTTAATTTGCATAGGCAGAATAGAGACTTCTGGGAAAAGGCCGAAATTACAGTCACAGAAAATGGCTGCATCTATAGAGAACGCTAAGAAGTGTTGGCAGCTTTTCCTCTGACCCTGGCCACTTTTACAAGCAATCCTATGATAGTCAGCAGGACCCACCCTAAAAAGGAAGGGGCATCCACTTGGACCCTTTCCACCTTTTCTAAATCTCGCCTGATCGAGCCTCATTGAGCACTGATTGAGCAGATAAGCACATGTCATTCTCATTTCAGAAAGGTATTGGTTAGCTTGCTGCTAGCAGCTCAGTTATGTTATGATGTTAGAGGCTATGCAAGGAATGCTTTAGTCCAGCGATATGCAGTTTTTATTGCGCCTTGCATTCAGCAGGAAGATCTTTAGCTTGAATCTGTGGCCTAGGTATTCACCTTGGTATTTCTTTTGGCACAAAGTGAAGGAGTATTTGAGAGAAAATGCACAATGTGTTTCTTATGTTGTTATGAACAACTTGTTACTCTTTCTCATTAAGCTTCAGCCACTGCAGAAATATATAAATAAGGGCTGACTTCCTGTAAGACGTGTCCAAAGCTGGGACGGAATAAAAGGAGACACTTGTAAATGATAGTGCTATCGTTTGAGAAAGGGTAAGTTGAGACTGACTTTCATGCGTATTCACAGACCAAGCATCATAAAGATACCAGCATGATCTTCATTGCGGGCTTAGAGCCGGTATTAGCTTTTGAGAGGTAAGAGAATTTTGAGGGCTCGTTGGTCTAGGGGTATGATTCTCGCTTTGGGTGCGAGAGGTCCCGGGTTCAAATCCCGGACGAGCCCTTTTCTTGGTACTCTTTTCAAGTTGTTTTGAAGTTTGCGTTTCAAAACCAACATCAATTTTTTCTTTGCAGTAGTGGATAATTCTTTGCTAGAGTCTCATGCTTCAGCCCTGCCCAGTCTGAGCTAATACCAAACATCTGGTCTTGCATGGCATGTACGAGCGTTCAGCTAGGGATGTCGGGCAGGTTGCATGAAAGAAATCTAAAGCCAGAGGCCCATGGAATAGCCAGTTCGGAGCAGTTTCATTACAGAAAAATCAACTGTAGGTATCTGTTTCTGTAGTGTAGTGGTTATCAAGTTCGCCTCACACGCGAAAGGTCCCCGGTTCGAAACCGGGCAGAAACAGTTGTTATATTGTGTTGGCTACAATGTTGATAGGTGCCGTTTTGCCATGGAATTGTCCAAGCCCTGAAGATTATTTCATGCAATCTCGTTCCAAGAAAGGGAATTCTCTCAAAACACTAAAGTAATCGGCGTGTGGATGTATCTGTTGGTTCTCAGACCTTGCTTTCAAAAGAGCCCTGCAATCGGTTCACTGCTCACCTAGAACAAGCATTAACATGGAGAATTGTTGGCACCAACAGGAATCTTATTTTAGTGGAGTGTTTCTGGCTTTGAGTGCAGAGGCCCTCGGCTCAATTCCAAGATGATCCTTCTCAAGGTGATGATACAAATGCATTGTCACCTTTACGTTTAATGTCAGAATCATTTATTTCCAGTTGGTGGTGTAAGAATGTTTGCAACAGTATGGCGATTTTTCCTAGCCATGCATGAATGAAAGCATATCACTCGCCTTTAGGTGTTTTTCTAATACATTGATATTTGCATCTTCCTTCTTAGCCTGCATGTTTGACTATCTTACAGGCTGCATGTAATAAGTATCACATCAGGGCCCTTCTTCTACTCAATTCACAACTGTTCTGTCACGACATAGATAAGAAAGCTGCATCTGCTTTTGTTGTGTAGTGGTAATCAGGTTTACCTGACGTGTGAAAGCCCCATGCTTTGAAAGTACACAGTAACAAAGAAACTGATGACTTTTATAAAAAGGTGTCATGTGTGTCTCTTACTTTGCACAAAAAGTGCCAGAGATGACTTCATTTGCAGTCACTTGAAAAGTAGGGATTCTCCAATAAATGGTAAATGGTTGAAACAAATCTGAAGAAATGCATGACATACCTGTGTGTGTGTGTGTACGCATGTATGTATATATAGGGAGAGAGAGAGCGTCAATATAAACAGACTTTATTTCAATCAAGCTGTCTTTTCTATCCTTCAGGAGCAGAATGTTCTGATCATCAGCGCTCCAGAATGTAGTGTTTTCTTGGCAAGCATCACATATTGTGATGTGTTAGCTAAAAGTTCCATATCCTAGAGACTGATATATTCCTCTGTACTTGTACCTTGGGGATTCATCAAAACCTGGCATCATAAGCAGCTTTCTACTGCCACAGACTGGACAGCGAAACAATTTAAAATATCCCAGAAAAAGAAAATAAGCATGCTTAATCAGAGCTTTCTGGACAGGAAGGACATTTGAGCAAGTGAGGAATAAGCACTTCTTTTGTTAATTTGCATAGGCAGAATAGAGACTTCTGGGAAAAGGCCGAAATTACAGTCACAGAAAATGGCTGCATCTATAGAGAACGCTAAGAAGTGTTGGCAGCTTTTCCTCTGACCATGGCCACTTTTACAAGCAATCCTATGATAGTCAGCAGGACCCACCCTAAAAAGGAAGGGGCATCCACTTGGACCCTTTCCACCTTTTCTAAATCTCGCCTGATCGAGCACTGATTGAGCAGATAAGCACATGTAATTCTCATTTCAGAAAGGTATTGGTTAGCTTGCTGCTAGCAGCTCAGTTATGTTATGATGTTAGAGGCTATGCAAGGAATGCTTTAGTCCAGCGATATGCAGTTTTTAATGCGCCTTGCATTCAGCAGGAAGATCTTTAGCTTGAATCTGTGGCCTAGGTATTCACCTTGGTATTTCTTTTGGCACAAAGTGAAGGAGTATTTAAGAGAAAATGCACAATGTGTTTCTTATGTTGTTATGAACAACTTGTTACTCTTTCTCATTAAGCTTCAGCCACTGAAGAAATATATAAATAAGGGCTGACTTCCTGTAAGACGTGTCCAAAGCTGGGACGGAATAAAAGGAGACACTTGTAAATGATAGTGCTATCGTTTGAGAAAGGGTAAGTTGAGACTGACTTTCATGCGTATTCACAGACCAAGCATCATAAAGATACCAGCATGATCTTCATTGCGGGCTTAGAGCCGGTATTAGCTTTTGAGAGGTAAGAGGATTTTGAGGGCTCGTTGGTCTAGGGGTATGATTCTCGCTTTGGGTGCGAGAGGTCCCGGGTTCAAATCCCGGACGAGCCCTTTTCTTGGTACTCTTTTCAAGTTGTTTTGAAGTTTGCGTTTCAAAACCAACATCAATTTTTTCTTTGCAGTAGTGGATAATTCTTTGCTAGAGTCTCATGCTTCAGCCCTGCCCAGTCTGAGCTAATACCAAACATCTGGTCTTGCATGGCATGTACGAGCGTTCAGCTAGGGATGTCGGGCAGGTTGCATGAAAGAAATCTAAAGCCAGAGGCCCATGGAATAGCCAGTTCGGAGCAGTTTCATTACAGAAAAATCAACTGTAGGTATCTGTTTCTGTAGTGTAGTGGTTATCACGTTCGCCTCACACGCGAAAGGTCCCCGGTTCGAAACCGGGCAGAAACAGTTGTTATATTGTGTTGGCTACAATGTTGATATGTGCCGTTTTGCCATGGAATTGTCCAAGCCCTGAAGATTATTTCATGCAATCTCGTTCCAAGAAAGGGAATTCTCTCAAAACACTAAAGTAATCGGCGTGTGGATGTATCTGTTGGTTCTCAGACATTGCTTTCAAAAGAGCCCTGCAATCGGTTCACTGCTCACCTAGAACAAGCATTAACATGGAGAATTGTTGGCACCAACAGGAATCTTATTTTAGTGGAGTGTTTCTGGCTTTGAGTGCAGAGGCCCTCGGCTCAATTCCAAGATGATCCTTCTCAGGGTGATGATACAAATGCATTGTCACCTTTACGTTTAATGTCAGAATCATTTATTTCCAGTTGGTGGTGTAAGAATGTTTGCAACAGTATGGCGATTTTTCCTAGCCATGCATGAATGAAAGCATATCACTCGCCTTTAGGTGTTTTTCTAATACATTGATATTTGCATCTTCCTTCCTAGCCTGCATGTTTGACTATCTTACAGGCTGCATGTAATAAGTATCACATCAGGGCCCTTCTTCTACTCAATTCACAACTGTTCTATCACGACATAGATAAGAAAGCTGCATCTGCTTTTGTTGTGTAGTGGTAATCAGGTTTACCTGACGTGTGAAAGCCCCATGCTTTGAAAGTACACAGTAACAAAGAAACCGATGACTTTTATAAAAAGGTGTCATGTGTGTCTCTTACTTTGCACAAAAAGTGCCAGAGATGACTTCATTTGCAGTCACTTGAAAAGTAGGGATTCTCCAATAAATGGTAAATGGTTGAAACAAATCTGAAGAAATGCATGACATACCTGTGTGTGTGTGTGTATGCATGTATGTATATATAGGGAGAGAGAGAGCGTCAATATAAACAGACTTTATTTCAATCAAGCTGTCTTTTCTATCCTTCAGGAGCAGAATGTTCTGATCATCAGCGCTCCAGAATGTAGTGTTTTCTTGGCAAGCATCACATATTGTGATGTGTTAGCTAAAAGTTCCATATCCTAGAGACTGATATATTCCTCTGTACTTGTACCTTGGGGATTCATCAAAACCTGGCATCATAAGCAGCTTTCTACTGCCACAGACTGGACAGCGAAACAATTTAAAATATCCCAGAAAAAGAAAATAAGCATGCTTAATCAGAGCTTTCTGGACAGGAAGGACATTTGAGCAAGTGAGGAATAAGCACTGCTTTTGTTAATTTGCATAGGCAGAATAGAGACTTCTGGGAAAAGGCCGAAATTACAGTCACAGAAAATGGCTGCATCTATAGAGAACGCTAAGAAGTGTTGGCAGCTTTTCCTCTGACCCTGGCCACTTTTACAAGCAATCCTATGATAGTCAGCAGGACCCACCCTAAAAAGGAAGGGGCATCCACTTGGACCCTTTCCACCTTTTCTAAATCTCGCCTGATCGAGCCTGATTGAGCACTGATTGAGCAGATAAGCACATGTCATTCTCATTTCAGAAAGGTATTGGTTAGCTTGCTGCTAGCAGCTCAGTTATGTTATGATGTTAGAGGCTATGCAAGGAATGCTTTAGTCCAGCGATATGCAGTTTTTATTGCGCCTTGCCTTCACCAGGAAGATCTTTAGCTTGAATCTGTGGCCTAGGTATTCACCTTGGTATTTCTTTTGGCACAAAGTGAAGGAGTATTTGAGAGAAAATGCACAATGTGTTTCTTATGTTGTTATGAACAACTTGTTACTCTTTCTCATTAAGCTTCAGCCACTGCAGAAATATATAAATAAGGGCTGACTTCCTGTAAGACGTGTCCAAAGCTGGGACGGAATAAAAGGAGACACTTGTAAATGATAGTGCTATCGTTTGAGAAAGGGTAAGTTGAGACTGACTTTCATGCGTATTCACAGACCAAGCATCATAAAGATACCAGCATGATCTTCATTGCGGGCTTAGAGCCGGTATTAGCTTTTGAGAGGTAAGAGAATTTTGAGGGCTCGTTGGTCTAGGGGTATGATTCTCGCTTTGGGTGCGAGAGGTCCCGGGTTCAAATCCCGGACAAGCCCTTTTCTTGGTACTCTTTTCAAGTTGTTTTGAAGTTTGCGTTTCAAAACCAACATCAATTTTTTCTTTGCAGTAGTGGATAATTCTTTGCTAGAGTCTCATGCTTCAGCCCTGCCCAGTCTGAGCTAATACCAAACATCTGGTCTTGCATGGCATGTACGAGCGTTCAGCTAGGGATGTCGGGCAGGTTGCATGAAAGAAATCTAAAGCCAGAGGCCCATGGAATAGCCAGTTCGGAGCAGTTTCATTACAGAAAAATCAACTGTAGGTATCTGTTTCTGTAGTGTAGTGGTTATCAAGTTCGCCTCACACGCGAAAGGTCCCCGGTTCGAAACCGGGCAGAAACAGTTGTTATATTGTGTTGGCTACAATGTTGATAGGTGCCGTTTTGCCATGGAATTGTCCAAGCCCTGAAGATTATTTCATGCAATCTCGTTCCAAGAAAGGGAATTCTCTCAAAACACTAAAGTAATCGGCGTGTGGATGTATCTGTTGGTTCTCAGACCTTGCTTTCAAAAGAGCCCTGTAATCGGTTCACTGCTCACCTAGAACAAGCATTAACATGGAGAATTGTTGGCACCAACAGGAATCTTATTTTAGTGGAGTGTTTCTGGCTTTGAGTGCAGAGGCCCTCGGCTCAATTCCAAGATGATCCTTCTCAAGGTGATGATACAAATGCATTCTCACCTTTACGTTTAATGTCAGAATCATTTATTTCCAGTTGGTGGTGTAAGAATGTTTGCAACAGTATGGCGATTTTTCCTAGCCATGCATGAATGAAAGCATATCACTCGCCTTTAGGTGTTTTTCTAATACATTGATATTTGCATCTTCCTTCCTAGCCTGCATGTTTGACTATCTTACAGGCTGCATGTAATAAGTATCACATCAGGGCCCTTCTTCTACTCAATTCACAACTGTTCTATCACGACATAGATAAGAAAGCTGCATCTGCTTTTGTTGTGTAGTGGTAATCAGGTTTACCTGACGTGTGAAAGCCCCATGCTTTGAAAGTACACAGTAACAAAGAAACCGATGACTTTTATAATAAGGTGTCATGTGTGTCTCTTACTTTGCACAAAAAGTGCCAGAGATGACTTCATTTGCAGTCACTTGAAAAGTAGGGATTCTCCAATAAATGGTAAATGGTTGAAACAAATCTGAAGAAATGCATGACATACCTGTGTGTGTGTGTGTATGCATGTATGTATATATAGGGAGAGAGAGAGCGTCAATATAAACAGACTTTATTTCAATCAAGCTGTCTTTTCTATCCTTCAGGAGCAGAATGTTCTGATCATCAGCGCTCCAGAATGTAGTGTTTTCTTGGCAAGCATCACATATTGTGATGTGTTAGCTAAAAGTTCCATATCCTAGAGACTGATATATTCCTCTGTACTTGTACCTTGGGGATTCATCAAAACCTGGCATCATAAGCAGCTTTCTACTGCCACAGACTGGACAGCGAAACAATTTAAAATATCCCAGAAAAAGAAAATAAGCATGCTTAATCAGAGCTTTCTGGACAGGAAGGACATTTGAGCAAGTGAGGAATAAGCACTGCTTTTGTTAATTTGCATAGGCAGAATAGAGACTTCTGGGAAAAGGCCGAAATTACAGTCACAGAAAATGGCTGCATCTATAGAGAACGCTAAGAAGTGTTGGCAGCTTTTCCTCTGACCCTGGCCACTTTTACAAGCAATCCTATGATAGTCAGCAGGACCCACCCTAAAAAGGAAGGGGCATCCACTTGGACCCTTTCCACCTTTTCTAAATCTCGACTGATCGAGCCTGATTGAGCACTGATTGAGCAGATAAGCACATGTCATTCTCATTTCAGAAAGGTATTGGTTAGCTTGCTGCTAGCAGCTCAGTTATGTTATGATGTTAGAGGCTATGCAAGGAATGCTTTAGTCCAGCGATATGCAGTTTTTATTGCGCCTTGCATTCAGCAGGAAGATCTTTAGCTTGAATCTGTGGCCTAGGTATTCACCTTGGTATTTCTTTTGGCACAAAGTGAAGGAGTATTTAAGAGAAAATGCACAATGTGTTTCTTATGTTGTTATGAACAACTTGTTACTCTTTCTCATTAAGCTTCAGCCACTGAAGAAATATATAAATAAGGGCTGACTTCCTGTAAGACGTGTCCAAAGCTGGGACGGAATAAAAGGAGACACTTGTAAATGATAGTGCTATCGTTTGAGAAAGGGTAAGTTGAGACTGACTTTCATGCGTATTCACAGACCAAGCATCATAAAGATACCAGCATGATCTTCATTGCGGGCTTAGAGCCGGTATTAGCTTTTGAGAGGTAAGAGGATTTTGAGGGCTCGTTGGTCTAGGGGTATGATTCTCGCTTTGGGTGCGAGAGGTCCCGGGTTCAAATCCCGGACGAGCCCTTTTCTTGGTACTCTTTTCAAGTTGTTTTGAAGTTTGCGTTTCAAAACCAACATCAATTTTTTCTTTGCAGTAGTGGATAATTCTTTGCTAGAGTCTCATGCTTCAGCCCTGCCCAGTCTGAGCTAATACCAAACATCTGGTCTTGCATGGCATGTACGAGCGTTCAGCTAGGGATGTCGGGCAGGTTGCATGAAAGAAATCTAAAGCCAGAGGCCCATGGAATAGCCAGTTCGGAGCAGTTTCATTACAGAAAAATCAACTGTAGGTATCTGTTTCTGTAGTGTAGTGGTTATCACGTTTGCCTCACACGCGAAAGGTCCCCGGTTCGAAACCGGGCAGAAACAGTTGTTATATTGTGTTGGCTACAATGTTGATAGGTGCCGTTTTGCCATGGAATTGTCCAAGCCCTGAAGATTATTTCATGCAATCTCGTTCCAAGAAAGGGAATTCTCTCAAAACACTAAAGTAATCGGCGTGTGGATGTATCTGTTGGTTCTCAGACCTTGCTTTCAAAAGAGCCCTGTAATCGGTTCACTGCTCACCTAGAACAAGCATTAACATGGAGAATTGTTGGCACCAACAGGAATCTTATTTTAGTGGAGTGTTTCTGGCTTTGAGTGCAGAGGCCCTCGGCTCAATTCCAAGATGATCCTTCTCAAGGTGATGATACAAATGCATTGTCACCTTTACGTTTAATGTCAGAATCATTTATTTCCAGTTGGTGGTGTAAGAATGTTTGCAACAGTATGGCGATTTTTCCTAGCCATGCATGAATGAAAGCATATCACTCGCCTTTAGGTGTTTTTCTAATACATTGATATTTGCATCTTCCTTCTTAGCCTGCATGTTTGACTATCTTACAGGCTGCATGTAATAAGTATCACATCAGGGCCCTTCTTCTACTCAATTCACAACTGTTCTGTCACGACATAGATAAGAAAGCTGCATCTGCTTTTGTTGTGTAGTGGTAATCAGGTTTACCTGACGTGTGAAAGCCCCATGCTTTGAAAGTACACAGTAACAAAGAAACTGATGACTTTTATAAAAAGGTGTCATGTGTGTCTCTTACTTTGCACAAAAAGTGCCAGAGATGACTTCATTTGCAGTCACTTGAAAAGTAGGGATTCTCCAATAAATGGTAAATGGTTGAAACAAATCTGAAGAAATGCATGACATACCTGTGTGTGTGTGTGTACGCATGTATGTATATATAGGGAGAGAGAGAGCGTCAATATAAACAGACTTTATTTCAATCAAGCTGTCTTTTCTATCCTTCAGGAGCAGAATGTTCTGATCATCAGCGCTCCAGAATGTAGTGTTTTCTTGGCAAGCATCACATATTGTGATGTGTTAGCTAAAAGTTCCATATCCTAGAGACTGATATATTCCTCTGTACTTGTACCTTGGGGATTCATCAAAACCTGGCATCATAAGCAGCTTTCTACTGCCACAGACTGGACAGCGAAACAATTTAAAATATCCCAGAAAAAGAAAATAAGCATGCTTAATCAGAGCTTTCTGGACAGGAAGGACATTTGAGCAAGTGAGGAATAAGCACTGCTTTTGTTAATTTGCATAGGCAGAATAGAGACTTCTGGGAAAAGGCCGAAATTACAGTCACAGAAAATGGCTGCATCTATAGAGAACGCTAAGAAGTGTTGGCAGCTTTTCCTCTGACCATGGCCACTTTTACAAGCAATCCTATGATAGTCAGCAGGACCCACCCTAAAAAGGAAGGGGCATCCACTTGGACCCTTTCCACCTTTTCTAAATCTCGCCTGATCGAGCACTGATTGAGCAGATAAGCACATGTAATTCTCATTTCAGAAAGGTATTGGTTAGCTTGCTGCTAGCAGCTCAGTTATGTTATGATGTTAGAGGCTATGCAAGGAATGCTTTAGTCCAGCGATATGCAGTTTTTAATGCGCCTTGCATTCAGCAGGAAGATCTTTAGCTTGAATCTGTGGCCTAGGTATTCACCTTGGTATTTCTTTTGGCACAAAGTGAAGGAGTATTTAAGAGAAAATGCACAATGTGTTTCTTATGTTGTTATGAACAACTTGTTACTCTTTCTCATTAAGCTTCAGCCACTGAAGAAATATATAAATAAGGGCTGACTTCCTGTAAGACGTGTCCAAAGCTGGGACGGAATAAAAGGAGACACTTGTAAATGATAGTGCTATCGTTTGAGAAAGGGTAAGTTGAGACTGACTTTCATGCGTATTCACAGACCAAGCATCATAAAGATACCAGCATGATCTTCATTGCGGGCTTAGAGCCGGTATTAGCTTTTGAGAGGTAAGAGGATTTTGAGGGCTCGTTGGTCTAGGGGTATGATTCTCGCTTTGGGTGCGAGAGGTCCCGGGTTCAAATCCCGGACGAGCCCTTTTCTTGGTACTCTTTTCAAGTTGTTTTGAAGTTTGCGTTTCAAAACCAACATCAATTTTTTCTTTGCAGTAGTGGATAATTCTTTGCTAGAGTCTCATGCTTCAGCCCTGCCCAGTCTGAGCTAATACCAAACATCTGGTCTTGCATGGCATGTACGAGCGTTCAGCTAGGGATGTCGGGCAGGTTGCATGAAAGAAATCTAAAGCCAGAGGCCCATGGAATAGCCAGTTCGGAGCAGTTTCATTACAGAAAAATCAACTGTAGGTATCTGTTTCTGTAGTGTAGTGGTTATCACGTTCGCCTCACACGCGAAAGGTCCCCGGTTCGAAACCGGGCAGAAACAGTTGTTATATTGTGTTGGCTACAATGTTGATAGGTGCCGTTTTGCCATGGAATTGTCCAAGCCCTGAAGATTATTTCATGCAATCTCGTTCCAAGAAAGGGAATTCTCTCAAAACACTAAAGTAATCGGCGTGTGGATGTATCTGTTGGTTCTCAGACCTTGCTTTCAAAAGAGCCCTGCAATCGGTTCACTGCTCACCTAGAACAAGCATTAACATGGAGAATTGTTGGCACCAACAGGAATCTTATTTTAGTGGAGTGTTTCTGGCTTTGAGTGCAGAGGCCCTCGGCTCAATTCCAAGATGATCCTTCTCAGGGTGATGATACAAATGCATTGTCACCTTTACGTTTAATGTCAGAATCATTTATTTCCAGTTGGTGGTGTAAGAATGTTTGCAACAGTATGGCGATTTTTCCTAGCCATGCATGAATGAAAGCATATCACTCGCCTTTAGGTGTTTTTCTAATACATTGATATTTGCATCTTCCTTCCTAGCCTGCATGTTTGACTATCTTACAGGCTGCATGTAATAAGTATCACATCAGGGCCCTTCTTCTACTCAATTCACAACTGTTCTATCACGACATAGATAAGAAAGCTGCATCTGCTTTTGTTGTGTAGTGGTAATCAGGTTTACCTGACGTGTGAAAGCCCCATGCTTTGAAAGTACACAGTAACAAAGAAACCGATGACTTTTATAAAAAGGTGTCATGTGTGTCTCTTACTTTGCACAAAAAGTGCCAGAGATGACTTCATTTGCAGTCACTTGAAAAGTAGGGATTCTCCAATAAATGGTAAATGGTTGAAACAAATCTGAAGAAATGCATGACATACCTGTGTGTGTGTGTGTATGCATGTATGTATATATAGGGAGAGAGAGAGCGTCAATATAAACAGACTTTATTTCAATCAAGCTGTCTTTTCTATCCTTCAGGAGCAGAATGTTCTGATCATCAGCGCTCCAGAATGTAGTGTTTTCTTGGCAAGCATCACATATTGTGATGTGTTAGCTAAAAGTTCCATATCCTAGAGACTGATATATTCCTCTGTACTTGTACCTTGGGGATTCATCAAAACCTGGCATCATAAGCAGCTTTCTACTGCCACAGACTGGACAGCGAAACAATTTAAAATATCCCAGAAAAAGAAAATAAGCATGCTTAATCAGAGCTTTCTGGACAGGAAGGACATTTGAGCAAGTGAGGAATAAGCACTGCTTTTGTTAATTTGCATAGGCAGAATAGAGACTTCTGGGAAAAGGCCGAAATTACAGTCACAGAAAATGGCTGCATCTATAGAGAACGCTAAGAAGTGTTGGCAGCTTTTCCTCTGACCCTGGCCACTTTTACAAGCAATCCTATGATAGTCAGCAGGACCCACCCTAAAAAGGAAGGGGCATCCACTTGGACCCTTTCCACCTTTTCTAAATCTCGCCTGATTGAGCACTGATTGAGCAGATAGGCACATGTCATTCTCATTTCAGAAAGGTATTGGTTAGCTTGCTGCTAGCAGCTCAGTTATGTTATGATGTTAGAGGCTATGCAAGGAATGCTTTAGTCCAGCGATATGCAGTTTTTATTGCGCCTTGCATTCAGCAGGAAGATCTTTAGCTTGAATCTGTGGCCTAGGTATTCACCTTGGTATTTCTTTTGGCACAAAGTGAAGGAGTATTTAAGAGAAAATGCACAATGTGTTTCTTATGTTGTTATGAACAACTTGTTACTCTTTCTCATTAAGCTTCAGCCACTGAAGAAATATATAAATAAGGGCTGACTTCCTGTAAGACGTGTCCAAAGCTGGGACGGAATAAAAGGAGACACTTGTAAATGATAGTGCTATCGTTTGAGAAAGGGTAAGTTGAGACTGACTTTCATGCGTATTCACAGACCAAGCATCATAAAGATACCAGCATGATCTTCATTGCGGGCTTAGAGCCGGTATTAGCTTTTGAGAGGTAAGAGGATTTTGAGGGCTCGTTGGTCTAGGGGTATGATTCTCGCTTTGGGTGCGAGAGGTCCCGGGTTCAAATCCCGGACGAGCCCTTTTCTTGGTACTCTTTTCAAGTTGTTTTGAAGTTTGCGTTTCAAAACCAACATCAATTTTTTCTTTGCAGTAGTGGATAATTCTTTGCTAGAGTCTCATGCTTCAGCCCTGCCCAGTCTGAGCTAATACCAAACATCTGGTCTTGCATGGCATGTACGAGCGTTCAGCTAGGGATGTCGGGCAGGTTGCATGAAAGAAATCTAAAGCCAGAGGCCCATGGAATAGCCAGTTCGGAGCAGTTTCATTACAGAAAAATCAACTGTAGGTATCTGTTTCTGTAGTGTAGTGGTTATCACGTTCGCCTCACACGCGAAAGGTCCCCGGTTCGAAACCGGGCAGAAACAGTTGTTATATTGTGTTGGCTACAATGTTGATAGGTGCCGTTTTGCCATGGAATTGTCCAAGCCCTGAAGATTATTTCATGCAATCTCGTTCCAAGAAAGGGAATTCTCTCAAAACACTAAAGTAATCGGCGTGTGGATGTATCTGTTGGTTCTCAGACCTTGCTTTCAAAAGAGCCCTGCAATCGGTTCACTGCTCACCTAGAACAAGCATTAACATGGAGAATTGTTGGCACCAACAGGAATCTTATTTTAGTGGAGTGTTTCTGGCTTTGAGTGCAGAGGCCCTCGGCTCAATTCCAAGATGATCCTTCTCAAGGTGATGATACAAATGCATTGTCACCTTTACGTTTAATGTCAGAATCATTTATTTCCAGTTGGTGGTGTAAGAATGTTTGCAACAGTATGGCGATTTTTCCTAGCCATGCATGAATGAAAGCATATCACTCGCCTTTAGGTGTTTTTCTAATACATTGATATTTGCATCTTCCTTCTTAGCCTGCATGTTTGACTATCTTACAGGCTGCATGTAATAAGTATCACATCAGGGCCCTTCTTCTACTCAATTCACAACTGTTCTATCACGACATAGATAAGAAAGCTGCATCTGCTTTTGTTGTGTAGTGGTAATCAGGTTTACCTGACGTGTGAAAGCCCCATGCTTTGAAAGTACACAGTAACAAAGAAACTGATGACTTTTATAAAAAGGTGTCATGTGTGTCTCTTACTTTGCACAAAAAGTGCCAGAGATGACTTCATTTGCAGTCACTTGAAAAGTAGGGATTCTCCAATAAATGGTAAATGGTTGAAACAAATCTGAAGAACTGCATGACATACCTGTGTGTGTGTGTGTACGCATGTATGTATATATAGGGAGAGAGAGAGCGTCAATATAAACAGACTTTATTTCAATCAAGCTGTCTTTTCTATCCTTCAGGAGCAGAATGTTCTGATCATCAGCGCTCCAGAATGTAGTGTTTTCTTGGCAAGCATCAGATATTGTGATGTGTTAGCTAAAAGTTCCATATCCTAGAGACTGATATATTCCTCTGTACTTGTACCTTGGGGATTCATCAAAACCTGGCATCATAAGCAGCTTTCTACTGCCACAGACTGGACAGCGAAACAATTTAAAATATCCCAGAAAAAGAAAATAAGCATGCTTAATCAGAGCTTTCTGGACAGGAAGGACATTTGAGCAAGTGAGGAATAAGCACTGCTTTTGTTAATTTGCATAGGCAGAATAGAGACTTCTGGGAAAAGGCCGAAATTACAGTCACAGAAAATGGCTGCATCTATAGAGAACGCTAAGAAGTGTTGGCAGCTTTTCCTCTGACCCTGGCCACTTTTACAAGCAATCCTATGATAGTCAGCAGGACCCACCCTAAAAAGGAAGGGGCATCCACTTGGACCCTTTCCACCTTTTCTAAATCTCGCCTGATCGAGCCTGATTGAGCACTGATTGAGCAGATAAGCACATGTCATTCTCATTTCAGAAAGGTATTGGTTAGCTTGCTGCTAGCAGCTCAGTTATGTTATGATGTTAGAGGCTATGCAAGGAATGCTTTAGTCCAGCGATATGCAGTTTTTATTGCGCCTTGCCTTCACCAGGAAGATCTTTAGCTTGAATCTGTGGCCTAGGTATTCACCTTGGTATTTCTTTTGGCACAAAGTGAAGGAGTATTTGAGAGAAAATGCACAATGTGTTTCTTATGTTGTTATGAACAACTTGTTACTCTTTCTCATTAAGCTTCAGCCACTGCAGAAATATATAAATAAGGGCCGACTTCCTGTAAGACGTGTCCAAAGCTGGGACGGAATAAAAGGAGACACTTGTAAATGATAGTGCTATCGTTTGAGAAAGGGTAAGTTGAGACTGACTTTCATGCGTATTCACAGACCAAGCATCATAAAGATACCAGCATGATCTTCATTGCGGGCTTAGAGCCGGTATTAGCTTTTGAGAGGTAAGAGAATTTTGAGGGCTCGTTGGTCTAGGGGTATGATTCTCGCTTTGGGTGCGAGAGGTCCCGGGTTCAAATCCCGGACAAGCCCTTTTCTTGGTACTCTTTTCAAGTTGTTTTGAAGTTTGCGTTTCAAAACCAACATCAATTTTTTCTTTGCAGTAGTGGATAATTCTTTGCTAGAGTCTCATGCTTCAGCCCTGCCCAGTCTGAGCTAATACCAAACATCTGGTCTTGCATGGCATGTACGAGCGTTCAGCTAGGGATGTCGGGCAGGTTGCATGAAAGAAATCTAAAGCCAGAGGCCCATGGAATAGCCAGTTCGGAGCAGTTTCATTACAGAAAAATCAACTGTAGGTATCTGTTTCTGTAGTGTAGTGGTTATCAAGTTCGCCTCACACGCGAAAGGTCCCCGGTTCGAAACCGGGCAGAAACAGTTGTTATATTGTGTTGGCTACAATGTTGATAGGTGCCGTTTTGCCATGGAATTGTCCAAGCCCTGAAGATTATTTCATGCAATCTCGTTCCAAGAAAGGGAATTCTCTCAAAACACTAAAGTAATCGGCGTGTGGATGTATCTGTTGGTTCTCAGACCTTGCTTTCAAAAGAGCCCTGTAATCGGTTCACTGCTCACCTAGAACAAGCATTAACATGGAGAATTGTTGGCACCAACAGGAATCTTATTTTAGTGGAGTGTTTCTGGCTTTGAGTGCAGAGGCCCTCGGCTCAATTCCAAGATGATCCTTCTCAAGGTGATGATACAAATGCATTCTCACCTTTACGTTTAATGTCAGAATCATTTATTTCCAGTTGGTGGTGTAAGAATGTTTGCAACAGTATGGCGATTTTTCCTAGCCATGCATGAATGAAAGCATATCACTCGCCTTTAGGTGTTTTTCTAATACATTGATATTTGCATCTTCCTTCCTAGCCTGCATGTTTGACTATCTTACAGGCTGCATGTAATAAGTATCACATCAGGGCCCTTCTTCTACTCAATTCACAACTGTTCTATCACGACATAGATAAGAAAGCTGCATCTGCTTTTGTTGTGTAGTGGTAATCAGGTTTACCTGACGTGTGAAAGCCCCATGCTTTGAAAGTACACAGTAACAAAGAAACCGATGACTTTTATAAAAAGGTGTCATGTGTGTCTCTTACTTTGCACAAAAAGTGCCAGAGATGACTTCATTTGCAGTCACTTGAAAAGTAGGGATTCTCCAATAAATGGTAAATGGTTGAAACAAATCTGAAGAAATGCATGAAATACCTGTGTGTGTGTGTGTATGCATGTATGTATATATAGGGAGAGAGAGAGCGTCAATATAAACAGACTTTATTTCAATCAAGCTGTCTTTTCTATCCTTCAGGAGCAGAATGTTCTGATCATCAGCGCTCCAGAATGTAGTGTTTTCTTGGCAAGCATCACATATTGTGATGTGTTAGCTAAAAGTTCCATATCCTAGAGACTGATATATTCCTCTGTACTTGTACCTTGGGGATTCATCAAAACCTGGCATCATAAGCAGCTTTCTACTGCCACAGACTGGACAGCGAAACAATTTAAAATATCCCAGAAAAAGAAAATAAGCATGCTTAATCAGAGCTTTCTGGACAGGAAGGACATTTGAGCAAGTGAGGAATAAGCACTGCTTTTGTTAATTTGCATAGGCAGAATAGAGACTTCTGGGAAAAGGCCGAAATTACAGTCACAGAAAATGGCTGCATCTATAGAGAACGCTAAGAAGTGTTGGCAGCTTTTCCTCTGACCCTGGCCACTTTTACAAGCAATCCTATGATAGTCAGCAGGACCCACCCTAAAAAGGAAGGGGCATCCACTTGGACCCTTTCCACCTTTTCTAAATCTCGCCTGATCGAGCCTGATTGAGCACTGATTGAGCAGATAAGCACATGTCATTCTCATTTCAGAAAGGTATTGGTTAGCTTGCTGCTAGCAGCTCAGTTATGTTATGATGTTAGAGGCTATGCAAGGAATGCTTTAGTCCAGCGATATGCAGTTTTTATTGCGCCTTGCATTCAGCAGGAAGATCTTTAGCTTGAATCTGTGGCCTAGGTATTCACCTTGGTATTTCTTTTGGCACAAAGTGAAGGAGTATTTAAGAGAAAATGCACAATGTGTTTCTTATGTTGTTATGAACAACTTGTTACTCTTTCTCATTAAGCTTCAGCCACTG
The DNA here is from genome assembly GCF_964204655.1 of Triturus cristatus. Taxonomy (NCBI): domain Eukaryota; kingdom Metazoa; phylum Chordata; class Amphibia; order Caudata; family Salamandridae; genus Triturus; species Triturus cristatus. The sequence goes on along the minus strand of NC_140591.1, from coordinate 737,071,767 downwards.
AAGAAATATATAAATAAGGGCTGACTTCCTGTAAGACGTGTCCAAAGCTGGGACGGAATAAAAGGAGACACTTGTAAATGATAGTGCTATCGTTTGAGAAAGGGTAAGTTGAGACTGACTTTCATGCGTATTCACAGACCAAGCATCATAAAGATACCAGCATGATCTTCATTGCGGGCTTAGAGCCGGTATTAGCTTTTGAGAGGTAAGAGGATTTTGAGGGCTCGTTGGTCTAGGGGTATGATTCTCGCTTTGGGTGCGAGAGGTCCCGGGTTCAAATCCCGGACGAGCCCTTTTCTTGGTACTCTTTTCAAGTTGTTTTGAAGTTTGCGTTTCAAAACCAACATCAATTTTTTCTTTGCAGTAGTGGATAATTCTTTGCTAGAGTCTCATGCTTCAGCCCTGCCCAGTCTGAGCTAATACCAAACATCTGGTCTTGCATGGCATGTACGAGCGTTCAGCTAGGGATGTCGGGCAGGTTGCATGAAAGAAATCTAAAGCCAGAGGCCCATGGAATAGCCAGTTCGGAGCAGTTTCATTACAGAAAAATCAACTGTAGGTATCTGTTTCTGTAGTGTAGTGGTTATCACGTTTGCCTCACACGCGAAAGGTCCCCGGTTCGAAACCGGGCAGAAACAGTTGTTATATTGTGTTGGCTACAATGTTGATAGGTGCCGTTTTGCCATGGAATTGTCCAAGCCCTGAAGATTATTTCATGCAATCTCGTTCCAAGAAAGGGAATTCTCTCAAAACACTAAAGTAATCGGCGTGTGGATGTATCTGTTGGTTCTCAGACCTTGCTTTCAAAAGAGCCCTGTAATCGGTTCACTGCTCACCTAGAACAAGCATTAACATGGAGAATTGTTGGCACCAACAGGAATCGTATTTTAGTGGAGTGTTTCTGGCTTTGAGTGCAGAGGCCCTCGGCTCAATTCCAAGATGATCCTTCTCAAGGTGATGATACAAATGCATTGTCACCTTTACGTTTAATGTCAGAATCATTTATTTCCAGTTGGTGGTGTAAGAATGTTTGCAACAGTATGGCGATTTTTCCTAGCCATGCATGAATGAAAGCATATCACTCGCCTTTAGGTGTTTTTCTAATACATTGATATTTGCATCTTCCTTCTTAGCCTGCATGTTTGACTATCTTACAGGCTGCATGTAATAAGTATCACATCAGGGCCCTTCTTCTACTCAATTCACAACTGTTCTGTCACGACATAGATAAGAAAGCTGCATCTGCTTTTGTTGTGTAGTGGTAATCAGGTTTACCTGACGTGTGAAAGCCCCATGCTTTGAAAGTACACAGTAACAAAGAAACTGATGACTTTTATAAAAAGGTGTCATGTGTGTCTCTTACTTTGCACAAAAAGTGCCAGAGATGACTTCATTTGCAGTCACTTGAAAAGTAGGGATTCTCCAATAAATGGTAAATGGTTGAAACAAATCTGAAGAAATGCATGACATACCTGTGTGTGTGTGTGTACGCATGTATGTATATATAGGGAGAGAGAGAGCGTCAATATAAACAGACTTTATTTCAATCAAGCTGTCTTTTCTATCCTTCAGGAGCAGAATGTTCTGATCATCAGCGCTCCAGAATGTAGTGTTTTCTTGGCAAGCATCACATATTGTGATGTGTTAGCTAAAAGTTCCATATCCTAGAGACTGATATATTCCTCTGTACTTGTACCTTGGGGATTCATCAAAACCTGGCATCATAAGCAGCTTTCTACTGCCACAGACTGGACAGCGAAACAATTTAAAATATCCCAGAAAAAGAAAATAAGCATGCTTAATCAGAGCTTTCTGGACAGGAAGGACATTTGAGCAAGTGAGGAATAAGCACTGCTTTTGTTAATTTGCATAGGCAGAATAGAGACTTCTGGGAAAAGGCCGAAATTACAGTCACAGAAAATGGCTGCATCTATAGAGAACGCTAAGAAGTGTTGGCAGCTTTTCCTCTGACCATGGCCACTTTTACAAGCAATCCTATGATAGTCAGCAGGACCCACCCTAAAAAGGAAGGGGCATCCACTTGGACCCTTTCCACCTTTTCTAAATCTCGCCTGATCGAGCACTGATTGAGCAGATAAGCACATGTAATTCTCATTTCAGAAAGGTATTGGTTAGCTTGCTGCTAGCAGCTCAGTTATGTTATGATGTTAGAGGCTATGCAAGGAATGCTTTAGTCCAGCGATATGCAGTTTTTAATGCGCCTTGCATTCAGCAGGAAGATCTTTAGCTTGAATCTGTGGCCTAGGTATTCACCTTGGTATTTCTTTTGGCACAAAGTGAAGGAGTATTTAAGAGAAAATGCACAATGTGTTTCTTATGTTGTTATGAACAACTTGTTACTCTTTCTCATTAAGCTTCAGCCACTGAAGAAATATATAAATAAGGGCTGACTTCCTGTAAGACGTGTCCAAAGCTGGGACGGAATAAAAGGAGACACTTGTAAATGATAGTGCTATCGTTTGAGAAAGGGTAAGTTGAGACTGACTTTCATGCGTATTCACAGACCAAGCATCATAAAGATACCAGCATGATCTTCATTGCGGGCTTAGAGCCGGTATTAGCTTTTGAGAGGTAAGAGGATTTTGAGGGCTCGTTGGTCTAGGGGTATGATTCTCGCTTTGGGTGCGAGAGGTCCCGGGTTCAAATCCCGGACGAGCCCTTTTCTTGGTACTCTTTTCAAGTTGTTTTGAAGTTTGCGTTTCAAAACCAACATCAATTTTTTCTTTGCAGTAGTGGATAATTCTTTGCTAGAGTCTCATGCTTCAGCCCTGCCCAGTCTGAGCTAATACCAAACATCTGGTCTTGCATGGCATGTACGAGCGTTCAGCTAGGGATGTCGGGCAGGTTGCATGAAAGAAATCTAAAGCCAGAGGCCCATGGAATAGCCAGTTCGGAGCAGTTTCATTACAGAAAAATCAACTGTAGGTATCTGTTTCTGTAGTGTAGTGGTTATCACGTTCGCCTCACACGCGAAAGGTCCCCGGTTCGAAACCGGGCAGAAACAGTTGTTATATTGTGTTGGCTACAATGTTGATAGGTGCCGTTTTGCCATGGAATTGTCCAAGCCCTGAAGATTATTTCATGCAATCTCGTTCCAAGAAAGGGAATTCTCTCAAAACACTAAAGTAATCGGCGTGTGGATGTATCTGTTGGTTCTCAGACCTTGCTTTCAAAAGAGCCCTGCAATCGGTTCACTGCTCACCTAGAACAAGCATTAACATGGAGAATTGTTGGCACCAACAGGAATCTTATTTTAGTGGAGTGTTTCTGGCTTTGAGTGCAGAGGCCCTCGGCTCAATTCCAAGATGATCCTTCTCAGGGTGATGATACAAATGCATTGTCACCTTTACGTTTAATGTCAGAATCATTTATTTCCAGTTGGTGGTGTAAGAATGTTTGCAACAGTATGGCGATTTTTCCTAGCCATGCATGAATGAAAGCATATCACTCGCCTTTAGGTGTTTTTCTAATACATTGATATTTGCATCTTCCTTCCTAGCCTGCATGTTTGACTATCTTACAGGCTGCATGTAATAAGTATCACATCAGGGCCCTTCTTCTACTCAATTCACAACTGTTCTATCACGACATAGATAAGAAAGCTGCATCTGCTTTTGTTGTGTAGTGGTAATCAGGTTTACCTGACGTGTGAAAGCCCCATGCTTTGAAAGTACACAGTAACAAAGAAACCGATGACTTTTATAAAAAGGTGTCATGTGTGTCTCTTACTTTGCACAAAAAGTGCCAGAGATGACTTCATTTGCAGTCACTTGAAAAGTAGGGATTCTCCAATAAATGGTAAATGGTTGAAACAAATCTGAAGAAATGCATGACATACCTGTGTGTGTGTGTGTATGCATGTATGTATATATAGGGAGAGAGAGAGCGTCAATATAAACAGACTTTATTTCAATCAAGCTGTCTTTTCTATCCTTCAGGAGCAGAATGTTCTGATCATCAGCGCTCCAGAATGTAGTGTTTTCTTGGCAAGCATCACATATTGTGATGTGTTAGCTAAAAGTTCCATATCCTAGAGACTGATATATTCCTCTGTACTTGTACCTTGGGGATTCATCAAAACCTGGCATCATAAGCAGCTTTCTACTGCCACAGACTGGACAGCGAAACAATTTAAAATATCCCAGAAAAAGAAAATAAGCATGCTTAATCAGAGCTTTCTGGACAGGAAGGACATTTGAGCAAGTGAGGAATAAGCACTGCTTTTGTTAATTTGCATAGGCAGAATAGAGACTTCTGGGAAAAGGCCGAAATTACAGTCACAGAAAATGGCTGCATCTATAGAGAACGCTAAGAAGTGTTGGCAGCTTTTCCTCTGACCCTGGCCACTTTTACAAGCAATCCTATGATAGTCAGCAGGACCCACCCTAAAAAGGAAGGGGCATCCACTTGGACCCTTTCCACCTTTTCTAAATCTCGCCTGATTGAGCACTGATTGAGCAGATAAGCACATGTCATTCTCATTTCAGAAAGGTATTGGTTAGCTTGCTGCTAGCAGCTCAGTTATGTTATGATGTTAGAGGCTATGCAAGGAATGCTTTAGTCCAGCGATATGCAGTTTTTATTGCGCCTTGCATTCAGCAGGAAGATCTTTAGCTTGAATCTGTGGCCTAGGTATTCACCTTGGTATTTCTTTTGGCACAAAGTGAAGGAGTATTTAAGAGAAAATGCACAATGTGTTTCTTATGTTGTTATGAACAACTTGTTACTCTTTCTCATTAAGCTTCAGCCACTGAAGAAATATATAAATAAGGGCTGACTTCCTGTAAGACGTGTCCAAAGCTGGGACGGAATAAAAGGAGACACTTGTAAATGATAGTGCTATCGTTTGAGAAAGGGTAAGTTGAGACTGACTTTCATGCGTATTCACAGACCAAGCATCATAAAGATACCAGCATGATCTTCATTGCGGGCTTAGAGCCGGTATTAGCTTTTGAGAGGTAAGAGGATTTTGAGGGCTCGTTGGTCTAGGGGTATGATTCTCGCTTTGGGTGCGAGAGGTCCCGGGTTCAAATCCCGGACGAGCCCTTTTCTTGGTACTCTTTTCAAGTTGTTTTGAAGTTTGCGTTTCAAAACCAACATCAATTTTTTCTTTGCAGTAGTGGATAATTCTTTGCTAGAGTCTCATGCTTCAGCCCTGCCCAGTCTGAGCTAATACCAAACATCTGGTCTTGCATGGCATGTACGAGCGTTCAGCTAGGGATGTCGGGCAGGTTGCATGAAAGAAATCTAAAGCCAGAGGCCCATGGAATAGCCAGTTCGGAGCAGTTTCATTACAGAAAAATCAACTGTAGGTATCTGTTTCTGTAGTGTAGTGGTTATCACGTTCGCCTCACACGCGAAAGGTCCCCGGTTCGAAACCGGGCAGAAACAGTTGTTATATTGTGTTGGCTACAATGTTGATAGGTGCCGTTTTGCCATGGAATTGTCCAAGCCCTGAAGATTATTTCATGCAATCTCGTTCCAAGAAAGGGAATTCTCTCAAAACACTAAAGTAATCGGCGTGTGGATGTATCTGTTGGTTCTCAGACCTTGCTTTCAAAAGAGCCCTGTAATCGGTTCACTGCTCACCTAGAACAAGCATTAACATGGAGAATTGTTGGCACCAACAGGAATCTTATTTTAGTGGAGTGTTTCTGGCTTTGAGTGCAGAGGCCCTCGGCTCAATTCCAAGATGATCCTTCTCAAGGTGATGATACAAATGCATTGTCACCTTTACGTTTAATGTCAGAATCATTTATTTCCAGTTGGTGGTGTAAGAATGTTTGCAACAGTATGGCGATTTTTCCTAGCCATGCATGAATGAAAGCATATCACTCGCCTTTAGGTGTTTTTCTAATACATTGATATTTGCATCTTCCTTCTTAGCCTGCATGTTTGACTATCTTACAGGCTGCATGTAATAAGTATCACATCAGGGCCCTTCTTCTACTCAATTCACAACTGTTCTGTCACGACATAGATAAGAAAGCTGCATCTGCTTTTGTTGTGTAGTGGTAATCAGGTTTACCTGACGTGTGAAAGCCCCATGCTTTGAAAGTACACAGTAACAAAGAAACTGATGACTTTTATAAAAAGGTGTCATGTGTGTCTCTTACTTTGCACAAAAAGTGCCAGAGATGACTTCATTTGCAGTCACTTGAAAAGTAGGGATTCTCCAATAAATGGTAAATGGTTGAAACAAATCTGAAGAAATGCATGACATACCTGTGTGTGTGTGTGTACGCATGTATGTATATATAGGGAGAGAGAGAGCGTCAATATAAACAGACTTTATTTCAATCAAGCTGTCTTTTCTATCCTTCAGGAGCAGAATGTTCTGATCATCAGCGCTCCAGAATGTAGTGTTTTCTTGGCAAGCATCACATATTGTGATGTGTTAGCTAAAAGTTCCATATCCTAGAGACTGATATATTCCTCTGTACTTGTACCTTGGGGATTCATCAAAACCTGGCATCATAAGCAGCTTTCTACTGCCACAGACTGGACAGCGAAACAATTTAAAATATCCCAGAAAAAGAAAATAAGCATGCTTAATCAGAGCTTTCTGGACAGGAAGGACATTTGAGCAAGTGAGGAATAAGCACTGCTTTTGTTAATTTGCATAGGCAGAATAGAGACTTCTGGGAAAAGGCCGAAATTACAGTCACAGAAAATGGCTGCATCTATAGAGAACGCTAAGAAGTGTTGGCAGCTTTTCCTCTGACCCTGGCCACTTTTACAAGCAATCCTATGATAGTCAGCAGGACCCACCCTAAAAAGGAAGGGGCATCCACTTGGACCCTTTCCACCTTTTCTAAATCTCGCCTGATCGAGCCTGATTGAGCACTGATTGAGCAGATAAGCACATGTCATTCTCATTTCAGAAAGGTATTGGTTAGCTTGCTGCTAGCAGCTCAGTTATGTTATGATGTTAGAGGCTATGCAAGGAATGCTTTAGTCCAGCGATATGCAGTTTTTATTGCGCCTTGCCTTCACCAGGAAGATCTTTAGCTTGAATCTGTGGCCTAGGTATTCACCTTGGTATTTCTTTTGGCACAAAGTGAAGGAGTATTTGAGAGAAAATGCACAATGTGTTTCTTATGTTGTTATGAACAACTTGTTACTCTTTCTCATTAAGCTTCAGCCACTGCAGAAATATATAAATAAGGGCCGACTTCCTGTAAGACGTGTCCAAAGCTGGGACGGAATAAAAGGAGACACTTGTAAATGATAGTGCTATCGTTTGAGAAAGGGTAAGTTGAGACTGACTTTCATGCGTATTCACAGACCAAGCATCATAAAGATACCAGCATGATCTTCATTGCGGGCTTAGAGCCGGTATTAGCTTTTGAGAGGTAAGAGAATTTTGAGGGCTCGTTGGTCTAGGGGTATGATTCTCGCTTTGGGTGCGAGAGGTCCCGGGTTCAAATCCCGGACAAGCCCTTTTCTTGGTACTCTTTTCAAGTTGTTTTGAAGTTTGCGTTTCAAAACCAACATCAATTTTTTCTTTGCAGTAGTGGATAATTCTTTGCTAGAGTCTCATGCTTCAGCCCTGCCCAGTCTGAGCTAATACCAAACATCTGGTCTTGCATGGCATGTACGAGCGTTCAGCTAGGGATGTCGGGCAGGTTGCATGAAAGAAATCTAAAGCCAGAGGCCCATGGAATAGCCAGTTCGGAGCAGTTTCATTACAGAAAAATCAACTGTAGGTATCTGTTTCTGTAGTGTAGTGGTTATCAAGTTCGCCTCACACGCGAAAGGTCCCCGGTTCGAAACCGGGCAGAAACAGTTGTTATATTGTGTTGGCTACAATGTTGATAGGTGCCGTTTTGCCATGGAATTGTCCAAGCCCTGAAGATTATTTCATGCAATCTCGTTCCAAGAAAGGGAATTCTCTCAAAACACTAAAGTAATCGGCGTGTGGATGTATCTGTTGGTTCTCAGACCTTGCTTTCAAAAGAGCCCTGTAATCGGTTCACTGCTCACCTAGAACAAGCATTAACATGGAGAATTGTTGGCACCAACAGGAATCTTATTTTAGTGGAGTGTTTCTGGCTTTGAGTGCAGAGGCCCTCGGCTCAATTCCAAGATGATCCTTCTCAAGGTGATGATACAAATGCATTCTCACCTTTACGTTTAATGTCAGAATCATTTATTTCCAGTTGGTGGTGTAAGAATGTTTGCAACAGTATGGCGATTTTTCCTAGCCATGCATGAATGAAAGCATATCACTCGCCTTTAGGTGTTTTTCTAATACATTGATATTTGCATCTTCCTTCCTAGCCTGCATGTTTGACTATCTTACAGGCTGCATGTAATAAGTATCACATCAGGGCCCTTCTTCTACTCAATTCACAACTGTTCTATCACGACATAGATAAGAAAGCTGCATCTGCTTTTGTTGTGTAGTGGTAATCAGGTTTACCTGACGTGTGAAAGCCCCATGCTTTGAAAGTACACAGTAACAAAGAAACCGATGACTTTTATAAAAAGGTGTCATGTGTGTCTCTTACTTTGCACAAAAAGTGCCAGAGATGACTTCATTTGCAGTCACTTGAAAAGTAGGGATTCTCCAATAAATGGTAAATGGTTGAAACAAATCTGAAGAAATGCATGAAATACCTGTGTGTGTGTGTGTATGCATGTATGTATATATAGGGAGAGAGAGAGCGTCAATATAAACAGACTTTATTTCAATCAAGCTGTCTTTTCTATCCTTCAGGAGCAGAATGTTCTGATCATCAGCGCTCCAGAATGTAGTGTTTTCTTGGCAAGCATCACATATTGTGATGTGTTAGCTAAAAGTTCCATATCCTAGAGACTGATATATTCCTCTGTACTTGTACCTTGGGGATTCATCAAAACCTGGCATCATAAGCAGCTTTCTACTGCCACAGACTGGACAGCGAAACAATTTAAAATATCCCAGAAAAAGAAAATAAGCATGCTTAATCAGAGCTTTCTGGACAGGAAGGACATTTGAGCAAGTGAGGAATAAGCACTGCTTTTGTTAATTTGCATAGGCAGAATAGAGACTTCTGGGAAAAGGCCGAAATTACAGTCACAGAAAATGGCTGCATCTATAGAGAACGCTAAGAAGTGTTGGCAGCTTTTCCTCTGACCCTGGCCACTTTTACAAGCAATCCTATGATAGTCAGCAGGACCCACCCTAAAAAGGAAGGGGCATCCACTTGGACCCTTTCCACCTTTTCTAAATCTCGCCTGATCGAGCCTGATTGAGCACTGATTGAGCAGATAAGCACATGTCATTCTCATTTCAGAAAGGTATTGGTTAGCTTGCTGCTAGCAGCTCAGTTATGTTATGATGTTAGAGGCTATGCAAGGAATGCTTTAGTCCAGCGATATGCAGTTTTTATTGCGCCTTGCATTCAGCAGGAAGATCTTTAGCTTGAATCTGTGGCCTAGGTATTCACCTTGGTATTTCTTTTGGCACAAAGTGAAGGAGTATTTAAGAGAAAATGCACAATGTGTTTCTTATGTTGTTATGAACAACTTGTTACTCTTTCTCATTAAGCTTCAGCCACTGAAGAAATATATAAATAAGGGCTGACTTCCTGTAAGACGTGTCCAAAGCTGGGACGGAATAAAAGGAGACACTTGTAAATGATAGTGCTATCGTTTGAGAAAGGGTAAGTTGAGACTGACTTTCATGCGTATTCACAGACCAAGCATCATAAAGATACCAGCATGATCTTCATTGCGGGCTTAGAGCCGGTATTAGCTTTTGAGAGGTAAGAGGATTTTGAGGGCTCGTTGGTCTAGGGGTATGATTCTCGCTTTGGGTGCGAGAGGTCCCGGGTTCAAATCCCGGACGAGCCCTTTTCTTGGTACTCTTTTCAAGTTGTTTTGAAGTTTGCGTTTCAAAACCAACATCAATTTTTTCTTTGCAGTAGTGGATAATTCTTTGCTAGAGTCTCATGCTTCAGCCCTGCCCAGTCTGAGCTAATACCAAACATCTGGTCTTGCATGGCATGTACGAGCGTTCAGCTAGGGATGTCGGGCAGGTTGCATGAAAGAAATCTAAAGCCAGAGGCCCATGGAATAGCCAGTTCGGAGCAGTTTCATTACAGAAAAATCAACTGTAGGTATCTGTTTCTGTAGTGTAGTGGTTATCACGTTTGCCTCACACGCGAAAGGTCCCCGGTTCGAAACCGGGCAGAAACAGTTGTTATATTGTGTTGGCTACAATGTTGATAGGTGCCGTTTTGCCATGGAATTGTCCAAGCCCTGAAGATTATTTCATGCAATCTCGTTCCAAGAAAGGGAATTCTCTCAAAACACTAAAGTAATCGGCGTGTGGATGTATCTGTTGGTTCTCAGACCTTGCTTTCAAAAGAGCCCTGTAATCGGTTCACTGCTCACCTAGAACAAGCATTAACATGGAGAATTGTTGGCACCAACAGGAATCGTATTTTAGTGGAGTGTTTCTGGCTTTGAGTGCAGAGGCCCTCGGCTCAATTCCAAGATGATCCTTCTCAAGGTGATGATACAAATGCATTGTCACCTTTACGTTTAATGTCAGAATCATTTATTTCCAGTTGGTGGTGTAAGAATGTTTGCAACAGTATGGCGATTTTTCCTAGCCATGCATGAATGAAAGCATATCACTCGCCTTTAGGTGTTTTTCTAATACATTGATATTTGCATCTTCCTTCTTAGCCTGCATGTTTGACTATCTTACAGGCTGCATGTAATAAGTATCACATCAGGGCCCTTCTTCTACTCAATTCACAACTGTTCTGTCACGACATAGATAAGAAAGCTGCATCTGCTTTTGTTGTGTAGTGGTAATCAGGTTTACCTGACGTGTGAAAGCCCCATGCTTTGAAAGTACACAGTAACAAAGAAACTGATGACTTTTATAAAAAGGTGTCATGTGTGTCTCTTACTTTGCACAAAAAGTGCCAGAGATGACTTCATTTGCAGTCACTTGAAAAGTAGGGATTCTCCAATAAATGGTAAATGGTTGAAACAAATCTGAAGAAATGCATGACATACCTGTGTGTGTGTGTGTACGCATGTATGTATATATAGGGAGAGAGAGAGCGTCAATATAAACAGACTTTATTTCAATCAAGCTGTCTTTTCTATCCTTCAGGAGCAGAATGTTCTGATCATCAGCGCTCCAGAATGTAGTGTTTTCTTGGCAAGCATCACATATTGTGATGTGTTAGCTAAAAGTTCCATATCCTAGAGACTGATATATTCCTCTGTACTTGTACCTTGGGGATTCATCAAAACCTGGCATCATAAGCAGCTTTCTACTGCCACAGACTGGACAGCGAAACAATTTAAAATATCCCAGAAAAAGAAAATAAGCATGCTTAATCAGAGCTTTCTGGACAGGAAGGACATTTGAGCAAGTGAGGAATAAGCACTGCTTTTGTTAATTTGCATAGGCAGAATAGAGACTTCTGGGAAAAGGCCGAAATTACAGTCACAGAAAATGGCTGCATCTATAGAGAACGCTAAGAAGTGTTGGCAGCTTTTCCTCTGACCATGGCCACTTTTACAAGCAATCCTATGATAGTCAGCAGGACCCACCCTAAAAAGGAAGGGGCATCCACTTGGACCCTTTCCACCTTTTCTAAATCTCGCCTGATCGAGCACTGATTGAGCAGATAAGCACATGTAATTCTCATTTCAGAAAGGTATTGGTTAGCTTGCTGCTAGCAGCTCAGTTATGTTATGATGTTAGAGGCTATGCAAGGAATGCTTTAGTCCAGCGATATGCAGTTTTTAATGCGCCTTGCATTCAGCAGGAAGATCTTTAGCTTGAATCTGTGGCCTAGGTATTCACCTTGGTATTTCTTTTGGCACAAAGTGAAGGAGTATTTAAGAGAAAATGCACAATGTGTTTCTTATGTTGTTATGAACAACTTGTTACTCTTTCTCATTAAGCTTCAGCCACTGAAGAAATATATAAATAAGGGCTGACTTCCTGTAAGACGTGTCCAAAGCTGGGACGGAATAAAAGGAGACACTTGTAAATGATAGTGCTATCGTTTGAGAAAGGGTAAGTTGAGACTGACTTTCATGCGTATTCACAGACCAAGCATCATAAAGATACCAGCATGATCTTCATTGCGGGCTTAGAGCCGGTATTAGCTTTTGAGAGGTAAGAGGATTTTGAGGGCTCGTTGGTCTAGGGGTATGATTCTCGCTTTGGGTGCGAGAGGTCCCGGGTTCAAATCCCGGACGAGCCCTTTTCTTGGTACTCTTTTCAAGTTGTTTTGAAGTTTGCGTTTCAAAACCAACATCAATTTTTTCTTTGCAGTAGTGGATAATTCTTTGCTAGAGTCTCATGCTTCAGCCCTGCCCAGTCTGAGCTAATACCAAACATCTGGTCTTGCATGGCATGTACGAGCGTTCAGCTAGGGATGTCGGGCAGGTTGCATGAAAGAAATCTAAAGCCAGAGGCCCATGGAATAGCCAGTTCGGAGCAGTTTCATTACAGAAAAATCAACTGTAGGTATCTGTTTCTGTAGTGTAGTGGTTATCACGTTCGCCTCACACGCGAAAGGTCCCCGGTTCGAAACCGGGCAGAAACAGTTGTTATATTGTGTTGGCTACAATGTTGATAGGTGCCGTTTTGCCATGGAATTGTCCAAGCCCTGAAGATTATTTCATGCAATCTCGTTCCAAGAAAGGGAATTCTCTCAAAACACTAAAGTAATCGGCGTGTGGATGTATCTGTTGGTTCTCAGACCTTGCTTTCAAAAGAGCCCTGCAATCGGTTCACTGCTCACCTAGAACAAGCATTAACATGGAGAATTGTTGGCACCAACAGGAATCTTATTTTAGTGGAGTGTTTCTGGCTTTGAGTGCAGAGGCCCTCGGCTCAATTCCAAGATGATCCTTCTCAGGGTGATGATACAAATGCATTGTCACCTTTACGTTTAATGTCAGAATCATTTATTTCCAGTTGGTGGTGTAAGAATGTTTGCAACAGTATGGCGATTTTTCCTAGCCATGCATGAATGAAAGCATATCACTCGCCTTTAGGTGTTTTTCTAATACATTGATATTTGCATCTTCCTTCCTAGCCTGCATGTTTGACTATCTTACAGGCTGCATGTAATAAGTATCACATCAGGGCCCTTCTTCTACTCAATTCACAACTGTTCTATCACGACATAGATAAGAAAGCTGCATCTGCTTTTGTTGTGTAGTGGTAATCAGGTTTACCTGACGTGTGAAAGCCCCATGCTTTGAAAGTACACAGTAACAAAGAAACCGATGACTTTTATAAAAAGGTGTCATGTGTGTCTCTTACTTTGCACAAAAAGTGCCAGAGATGACTTCATTTGCAGTCACTTGAAAAGTAGGGATTCTCCAATAAATGGTAAATGGTTGAAACAAATCTGAAGAAATGCATGACATACCTGTGTGTGTGTGTGTATGCATGTATGTATATATAGGGAGAGAGAGAGCGTCAATATAAACAGACTTTATTTCAATCAAGCTGTCTTTTCTATCCTTCAGGAGCAGAATGTTCTGATCATCAGCGCTCCAGAATGTAGTGTTTTCTTGGCAAGCATCACATATTGTGATGTGTTAGCTAAAAGTTCCATATCCTAGAGACTGATATATTCCTCTGTACTTGTACCTTGGGGATTCATCAAAACCTGGCATCATAAGCAGCTTTCTACTGCCACAGACTGGACAGCGAAACAATTTAAAATATCCCAGAAAAAGAAAATAAGCATGCTTAATCAGAGCTTTCTGGACAGGAAGGACATTTGAGCAAGTGAGGAATAAGCACTGCTTTTGTTAATTTGCATAGGCAGAATAGAGACTTCTGGGAAAAGGCCGAAATTACAGTCACAGAAAATGGCTGCATCTATAGAGAACGCTAAGAAGTGTTGGCAGCTTTTCCTCTGACCCTGGCCACTTTTACAAGCAATCCTATGATAGTCAGCAGGACCCACCCTAAAAAGGAAGGGGCATCCACTTGGACCCTTTCCACCTTTTCTAAATCTCGCCTGATTGAGCACTGATTGAGCAGATAAGCACATGTCATTCTCATTTCAGAAAGGTATTGGTTAGCTTGCTGCTAGCAGCTCAGTTATGTTATGATGTTAGAGGCTATGCAAGGAATGCTTTAGTCCAGCGATATGCAGTTTTTATTGCGCCTTGCATTCAGCAGGAAGATCTTTAGCTTGAATCTGTGGCCTAGGTATTCACCTTGGTATTTCTTTTGGCACAAAGTGAAGGAGTATTTAAGAGAAAATGCACAATGTGTTTCTTATGTTGTTATGAACAACTTGTTACTCTTTCTCATTAAGCTTCAGCCACTGAAGAAATATATAAATAAGGGCTGACTTCCTGTAAGACGTGTCCAAAGCTGGGACGGAATAAAAGGAGACACTTGTAAATGATAGTGCTATCGTTTGAGAAAGGGTAAGTTGAGACTGACTTTCATGCGTATTCACAGACCAAGCATCATAAAGATACCAGCATGATCTTCATTGCGGGCTTAGAGCCGGTATTAGCTTTTGAGAGGTAAGAGGATTTTGAGGGCTCGTTGGTCTAGGGGTATGATTCTCGCTTTGGGTGCGAGAGGTCCCGGGTTCAAATCCCGGACGAGCCCTTTTCTTGGTACTCTTTTCAAGTTGTTTTGAAGTTTGCGTTTCAAAACCAACATCAATTTTTTCTTTGCAGTAGTGGATAATTCTTTGCTAGAGTCTCATGCTTCAGCCCTGCCCAGTCTGAGCTAATACCAAACATCTGGTCTTGCATGGCATGTACGAGCGTTCAGCTAGGGATGTCGGGCAGGTTGCATGAAAGAAATCTAAAGCCAGAGGCCCATGGAATAGCCAGTTCGGAGCAGTTTCATTACAGAAAAATCAACTGTAGGTATCTGTTTCTGTAGTGTAGTGGTTATCACGTTCGCCTCACACGCGAAAGGTCCCCGGTTCGAAACCGGGCAGAAACAGTTGTTATATTGTGTTGGCTACAATGTTGATAGGTGCCGTTTTGCCATGGAATTGTCCAAGCCCTGAAGATTATTTCATGCAATCTCGTTCCAAGAAAGGGAATTCTCTCAAAACACTAAAGTAATCGGCGTGTGGATGTATCTGTTGGTTCTCAGACCTTGCTTTCAAAAGAGCCCTGTAATCGGTTCACTGCTCACCTAGAACAAGCATTAACATGGAGAATTGTTGGCACCAACAGGAATCTTATTTTAGTGGAGTGTTTCTGGCTTTGAGTGCAGAGGCCCTCGGCTCAATTCCAAGATGATCCTTCTCAAGGTGATGATACAAATGCATTGTCACCTTTACGTTTAATGTCAGAATCATTTATTTCCAGTTGGTGGTGTAAGAATGTTTGCAACAGTATGGCGATTTTTCCTAGCCATGCATGAATGAAAGCATATCACTCGCCTTTAGGTGTTTTTCTAATACATTGATATTTGCATCTTCCTTCTTAGCCTGCATGTTTGACTATCTTACAGGCTGCATGTAATAAGTATCACATCAGGGCCCTTCTTCTACTCAATTCACAACTGTTCTGTCACGACATAGATAAGAAAGCTGCATCTGCTTTTGTTGTGTAGTGGTAATCAGGTTTACCTGACGTGTGAAAGCCCCATGCTTTGAAAGTACACAGTAACAAAGAAACTGATGACTTTTATAAAAAGGTGTCATGTGTGTCTCTTACTTTGCACAAAAAGTGCCAGAGATGACTTCATTTGCAGTCACTTGAAAAGTAGGGATTCTCCAATAAATGGTAAATGGTTGAAACAAATCTGAAGAAATGCATGACATACCTGTGTGTGTGTGTGTACGCATGTATGTATATATAGGGAGAGAGAGAGCGTCAATATAAACAGACTTTATTTCAATCAAGCTGTCTTTTCTATCCTTCAGGAGCAGAATGTTCTGATCATCAGCGCTCCAGAATGTAGTGTTTTCTTGGCAAGCATCACATATTGTGATGTGTTAGCTAAAAGTTCCATATCCTAGAGACTGATATATTCCTCTGTACTTGTACCTTGGGGATTCATCAAAACCTGGCATCATAAGCAGCTTTCTACTGCCACAGACTGGACAGCGAAACAATTTAAAATATCCCAGAAAAAGAAAATAAGCATGCTTAATCAGAGCTTTCTGGACAGGAAGGACATTTGAGCAAGTGAGGAATAAGCACTGCTTTTGTTAATTTGCATAGGCAGAATAGAGACTTCTGGGAAAAGGCCGAAATTACAGTCACAGAAAATGGCTGCATCTATAGAGAACGCTAAGAAGTGTTGGCAGCTTTTCCTCTGACCATGGCCACTTTTACAAGCAATCCTATGATAGTCAGCAGGACCCACCCTAAAAAGGAAGGGGCATCCACTTGGACCCTTTCCACCTTTTCTAAATCTCGCCTGATCGAGCACTGATTGAGCAGATAAGCACATGTAATTCTCATTTCAGAAAGGTATTGGTTAGCTTGCTGCTAGCAGCTCAGTTATGTTATGATGTTAGAGGCTATGCAAGGAATGCTTTAGTCCAGCGATATGCAGTTTTTAATGCGCCTTGCATTCAGCAGGAAGATCTTTAGCTTGAATCTGTGGCCTAGGTATTCACCTTGGTATTTCTTTTGGCACAAAGTGAAGGAGTATTTAAGAGAAAATGCACAATGTGTTTCTTATGTTGTTATGAACAACTTGTTACTCTTTCTCATTAAGCTTCAGCCACTGAAGAAATATATAAATAAGGGCTGACTTCCTGTAAGACGTGTCCAAAGCTGGGACGGAATAAAAGGAGACACTTGTAAATGATAGTGCTATCGTTTGAGAAAGGGTAAGTTGAGACTGACTTTCATGCGTATTCACAGACCAAGCATCATAAAGATACCAGCATGATCTTCATTGCGGGCTTAGAGCCGGTATTAGCTTTTGAGAGGTAAGAGGATTTTGAGGGCTCGTTGGTCTAGGGGTATGATTCTCGCTTTGGGTGCGAGAGGTCCCGGGTTCAAATCCCGGACGAGCCCTTTTCTTGGTACTCTTTTCAAGTTGTTTTGAAGTTTGCGTTTCAAAACCAACATCAATTTTTTCTTTGCAGTAGTGGATAATTCTTTGCTAGAGTCTCATGCTTCAGCCCTGCCCAGTCTGAGCTAATACCAAACATCTGGTCTTGCATGGCATGTACGAGCGTTCAGCTAGGGATGTCGGGCAGGTTGCATGAAAGAAATCTAAAGCCAGAGGCCCATGGAATAGCCAGTTCGGAGCAGTTTCATTACAGAAAAATCAACTGTAGGTATCTGTTTCTGTAGTGTAGTGGTTATCACGTTCGCCTCACACGCGAAAGGTCCCCGGTTCGAAACCGGGCAGAAACAGTTGTTATATTGTGTTGGCTACAATGTTGATAGGTGCCGTTTTGCCATGGAATTGTCCAAGCCCTGAAGATTATTTCATGCAATCTCGTTCCAAGAAAGGGAATTCTCTCAAAACACTAAAGTAATCGGCGTGTGGATGTATCTGTTGGTTCTCAGACATTGCTTTCAAAAGAGCCCTGCAATCGGTTCACTGCTCACCTAGAACAAGCATTAACATGGAGAATTGTTGGCACCAACAGGAATCTTATTTTAGTGGAGTGTTTCTGGCTTTGAGTGCAGAGGCCCTCGGCTCAATTCCAAGATGATCCTTCTCAGGGTGATGATACAAATGCATTGTCACCTTTACGTTTAATGTCAGAATCATTTATTTCCAGTTGGTGGTGTAAGAATGTTTGCAACAGTATGGCGATTTTTCCTAGCCATGCATGAATGAAAGCATATCACTCGCCTTTAGGTGTTTTTCTAATACATTGATATTTGCATCTTCCTTCCTAGCCTGCATGTTTGACTATCTTACAGGCTGCATGTAATAAGTATCACATCAGGGCCCTTCTTCTACTCAATTCACAACTGTTCTATCACGACATAGATAAGAAAGCTGCATCTGCTTTTGTTGTGTAGTGGTAATCAGGTTTACCTGACGTGTGAAAGCCCCATGCTTTGAAAGTACACAGTAACAAAGAAACCGATGACTTTTATAAAAAGGTGTCATGTGTGTCTCTTACTTTGCACAAAAAGTGCCAGAGATGACTTCATTTGCAGTCACTTGAAAAGTAGGGATTCTCCAATAAATGGTAAATGGTTGAAACAAATCTGAAGAAATGCATGACATACCTGTGTGTGTGTGTGTATGCATGTATGTATATATAGGGAGAGAGAGAGCGTCAATATAAACAGACTTTATTTCAATCAAGCTGTCTTTTCTATCCTTCAGGAGCAGAATGTTCTGATCATCAGCGCTCCAGAATGTAGTGTTTTCTTGGCAAGCATCACATATTGTGATGTGTTAGCTAAAAGTTCCATATCCTAGAGACTGATATATTCCTCTGTACTTGTACCTTGGGGATTCATCAAAACCTGGCATCATAAGCAGCTTTCTACTGCCACAGACTGGACAGCGAAACAATTTAAAATATCCCAGAAAAAGAAAATAAGCATGCTTAATCAGAGCTTTCTGGACAGGAAGGACATTTGAGCAAGTGAGGAATAAGCACTGCTTTTGTTAATTTGCATAGGCAGAATAGAGACTTCTGGGAAAAGGCCGAAATTACAGTCACAGAAAATGGCTGCATCTATAGAGAACGCTAAGAAGTGTTGGCAGCTTTTCCTCTGACCCTGGCCACTTTTACAAGCAATCCTATGATAGTCAGCAGGACCCACCCTAAAAAGGAAGGGGCATCCACTTGGACCCTTTCCACCTTTTCTAAATCTCGCCTGATCGAGCCTGATTGAGCACTGATTGAGCAGATAAGCACATGTCATTCTCATTTCAGAAAGGTATTGGTTAGCTTGCTGCTAGCAGCTCAGTTATGTTATGATGTTAGAGGCTATGCAAGGAATGCTTTAGTCCAGCGATATGCAGTTTTTATTGCGCCTTGCCTTCACCAGGAAGATCTTTAGCTTGAATCTGTGGCCTAGGTATTCACCTTGGTATTTCTTTTGGCACAAAGTGAAGGAGTATTTGAGAGAAAATGCACAATGTGTTTCTTATGTTGTTATGAACAACTTGTTACTCTTTCTCATTAAGCTTCAGCCACTGCAGAAATATATAAATAAGGGCTGACTTCCTGTAAGACGTGTCCAAAGCTGGGACGGAATAAAAGGAGACACTTGTAAATGATAGTGCTATCGTTTGAGAAAGGGTAAGTTGAGACTGACTTTCATGCGTATTCACAGACCAAGCATCATAAAGATACCAGCATGATCTTCATTGCGGGCTTAGAGCCGGTATTAGCTTTTGAGAGGTAAGAGAATTTTGAGGGCTCGTTGGTCTAGGGGTATGATTCTCGCTTTGGGTGCGAGAGGTCCCGGGTTCAAATCCCGGACAAGCCCTTTTCTTGGTACTCTTTTCAAGTTGTTTTGAAGTTTGCGTTTCAAAACCAACATCAATTTTTTCTTTGCAGTAGTGGATAATTCTTTGCTAGAGTCTCATGCTTCAGCCCTGCCCAGTCTGAGCTAATACCAAACATCTGGTCTTGCATGGCATGTACGAGCGTTCAGCTAGGGATGTCGGGCAGGTTGCATGAAAGAAATCTAAAGCCAGAGGCCCATGGAATAGCCAGTTCGGAGCAGTTTCATTACAGAAAAATCAACTGTAGGTATCTGTTTCTGTAGTGTAGTGGTTATCAAGTTCGCCTCACACGCGAAAGGTCCCCGGTTCGAAACCGGGCAGAAACAGTTGTTATATTGTGTTGGCTACAATGTTGATAGGTGCCGTTTTGCCATGGAATTGTCCAAGCCCTGAAGATTATTTCATGCAATCTCGTTCCAAGAAAGGGAATTCTCTCAAAACACTAAAGTAATCGGCGTGTGGATGTATCTGTTGGTTCTCAGACCTTGCTTTCAAAAGAGCCCTGTAATCGGTTCACTGCTCACCTAGAACAAGCATTAACATGGAGAATTGTTGGCACCAACAGGAATCTTATTTTAGTGGAGTGTTTCTGGCTTTGAGTGCAGAGGCCCTCGGCTCAATTCCAAGATGATCCTTCTCAAGGTGATGATACAAATGCATTCTCACCTTTACGTTTAATGTCAGAATCATTTATTTCCAGTTGGTGGTGTAAGAATGTTTGCAACAGTATGGCGATTTTTCCTAGCCATGCATGAATGAAAGCATATCACTCGCCTTTAGGTGTTTTTCTAATACATTGATATTTGCATCTTCCTTCCTAGCCTGCATGTTTGACTATCTTACAGGCTGCATGTAATAAGTATCACATCAGGGCCCTTCTTCTACTCAATTCACAACTGTTCTATCACGACATAGATAAGAAAGCTGCATCTGCTTTTGTTGTGTAGTGGTAATCAGGTTTACCTGACGTGTGAAAGCCCCATGCTTTGAAAGTACACAGTAACAAAGAAACCGATGACTTTTATAATAAGGTGTCATGTGTGTCTCTTACTTTGCACAAAAAGTGCCAGAGATGACTTCATTTGCAGTCACTTGAAAAGTAGGGATTCTCCAATAAATGGTAAATGGTTGAAACAAATCTGAAGAAATGCATGACATACCTGTGTGTGTGTGTGTATGCATGTATGTATATATAGGGAGAGAGAGAGCGTCAATATAAACAGACTTTATTTCAATCAAGCTGTCTTTTCTATCCTTCAGGAGCAGAATGTTCTGATCATCAGCGCTCCAGAATGTAGTGTTTTCTTGGCAAGCATCACATATTGTGATGTGTTAGCTAAAAGTTCCATATCCTAGAGACTGATATATTCCTCTGTACTTGTACCTTGGGGATTCATCAAAACCTGGCATCATAAGCAGCTTTCTACTGCCACAGACTGGACAGCGAAACAATTTAAAATATCCCAGAAAAAGAAAATAAGCATGCTTAATCAGAGCTTTCTGGACAGGAAGGACATTTGAGCAAGTGAGGAATAAGCACTGCTTTTGTTAATTTGCATAGGCAGAATAGAGACTTCTGGGAAAAGGCCGAAATTACAGTCACAGAAAATGGCTGCATCTATAGAGAACGCTAAGAAGTGTTGGCAGCTTTTCCTCTGACCCTGGCCACTTTTACAAGCAATCCTATGATAGTCAGCAGGACCCACCCTAAAAAGGAAGGGGCATCCACTTGGACCCTTTCCACCTTTTCTAAATCTCGACTGATCGAGCCTGATTGAGCACTGATTGAGCAGATAAGCACATAAGCACATGTCATTCTCATTTCAGAAAGGTATTGGTTAGCTTGCTGCTAGCAGCTCAGTTATGTTATGATGTTAGAGGCTATGCAAGGAATGCTTTAGTCCAGCGATATGCAGTTTTTAATGCGCCTTGCATTCAGCAGGAAGATCTTTAGCTTGAATCTGTGGCCTAGGTATTCACCTTGGTATTTCTTTTGGCACAAAGTGAAGGAGTATTTAAGAGAAAATGCACAATGTGTTTCTTATGTTGTTATGAACAACTTGTTACTCTTTCTCATTAAGCTTCAGCCACTGAAGAAATATATAAATAAGGGCTGACTTCCTGTAAGACGTGTCCAAAGCTGGGACGGAATAAAAGGAGACACTTGTAAATGATAGTGCTATCGTTTGAGAAAGGGTAAGTTGAGACTGACTTTCATGCGTATTCACAGACCAAGCATCATAAAGATACCAGCATGATCTTCATTGCGGGCTTAGAGCCGGTATTAGCTTTTGAGAGGTAAGAGGATTTTGAGGGCTCGTTGGTCTAGGGGTATGATTCTCGCTTTGGGTGCGAGAGGTCCCGGGTTCAAATCCCGGACGAGCCCTTTTCTTGGTACTCTTTTCAAGTTGTTTTGAAGTTTGCGTTTCAAAACCAACATCAATTTTTTCTTTGCAGTAGTGGATAATTCTTTGCTAGAGTCTCATGCTTCAGCTCTGCCCAGTCTGAGCTAATACCAAACATCTGGTCTTGCATGGCATGTACGAGCGTTCAGCTAGGGATGTCGGGCAGGTTGCATGAAAGAAATCTAAAGCCAGAGGCCCATGGAATAGCCAGTTCGGAGCAGTTTCATTACAGAAAAATCAACTGTAGGTATCTGTTTCTGTAGTGTAGTGGTTATCACGTTCGCCTCACACGCGAAAGGTCCCCGGTTCGAAACCGGGCAGAAACAGTTGTTATATTGTGTTGGCTACAATGTTGATAGGTGCCGTTTTGCCATGGAATTGTCCAAGCCCTGAAGATTATTTCATGCAATCTCGTTCCAAGAAAGGGAATTCTCTCAAAACACTAAAGTAATCGGCGTGTGGATGTATCTGTTGGTTCTCAGACCTTGCTTTCAAAAGAGCCCTGCAATCGGTTCACTGCTCACCTAGAACAAGCATTAACATGGAGAATTGTTGGCACCAACAGGAATCTTATTTTAGTGGAGTGTTTCTGGCTTTGAGTGCAGAGGCCCTCGGCTCAATTCCAAGATGATCCTTCTCAAGGTGATGATACAAATGCATTGTCACCTTTACGTTTAATGTCAGAATCATTTATTTCCAGTTGGTGGTGTAAGAATGTTTGCAACAGTATGGCGATTTTTCCTAGCCATGCATGAATGAAAGCATATCACTCGCCTTTAGGTGTTTTTCTAATACATTGATATTTGCATCTTCCTTCTTAGCCTGCATGTTTGACTATCTTACAGGCTGCATGTAATAAGTATCACATCAGGGCCCTTCTTCTACTCAATTCACAACTGTTCTATCACGACATAGATAAGAAAGCTGCATCTGCTTTTGTTGTGTAGTGGTAATCAGGTTTACCTGACGTGTGAAAGCCCCATGCTTTGAAAGTACACAGTAACAAAGAAACTGATGACTTTTATAAAAAGGTGTCATGTGTGTCTCTTACTTTGCACAAAAAGTGCCAGAGATGACTTCATTTGCAGTCACTTGAAAAGTAGGGATTCTCCAATAAATGGTAAATGGTTGAAACAAATCTGAAGAACTGCATGACATACCTGTGTGTGTGTGTGTACGCATGTATGTATATATAGGGAGAGAGAGAGCGTCAATATAAACAGACTTTATTTCAATCAAGCTGTCTTTTCTATCCTTCAGGAGCAGAATGTTCTGATCATCAGCGCTCCAGAATGTAGTGTTTTCTTGGCAAGCATCAGATATTGTGATGTGTTAGCTAAAAGTTCCATATCCTAGAGACTGATATATTCCTCTGTACTTGTACCTTGGGGATTCATCAAAACCTGGCATCATAAGCAGCTTTCTACTGCCACAGACTGGACAGCGAAACAATTTAAAATATCCCAGAAAAAGAAAATAAGCATGCTTAATCAGAGCTTTCTGGACAGGAAGGACATTTGAGCAAGTGAGGAATAAGCACTGCTTTTGTTAATTTGCATAGGCAGAATAGAGACTTCTGGGAAAAGGCCGAAATTACAGTCACAGAAAATGGCTGCATCTATAGAGAACGCTAAGAAGTGTTGGCAGCTTTTCCTCTGACCCTGGCCACTTTTACAAGCAATCCTATGATAGTCAGCAGGACCCACCCTAAAAAGGAAGGGGCATCCACTTGGACCCTTTCCACCTTTTCTAAATCTCGCCTGATCGAGCCTGATTGAGCACTGATTGAGCAGATAAGCACATGTCATTCTCATTTCAGAAAGGTATTGGTTAGCTTGCTGCTAGCAGCTCAGTTATGTTATGATGTTAGAGGCTATGCAAGGAATGCTTTAGTCCAGCGATATGCA
The DNA here is from genome assembly GCF_964204655.1 of Triturus cristatus. NCBI lineage: Eukaryota > Metazoa > Chordata > Amphibia > Caudata > Salamandridae > Triturus > Triturus cristatus. Next base: position 737,048,017 of record NC_140591.1, on the reverse strand, counting down.
GTTTTTATTGCGCCTTGCCTTCACCAGGAAGATCTTTAGCTTGAATCTGTGGCCTAGGTATTCACCTTGGTATTTCTTTTGGCACAAAGTGAAGGAGTATTTGAGAGAAAATGCACAATGTGTTTCTTATGTTGTTATGAACAACTTGTTACTCTTTCTCATTAAGCTTCAGCCACTGCAGAAATATATAAATAAGGGCTGACTTCCTGTAAGACGTGTCCAAAGCTGGGACGGAATAAAAGGAGACACTTGTAAATGATAGTGCTATCGTTTGAGAAAGGGTAAGTTGAGACTGACTTTCATGCGTATTCACAGACCAAGCATCATAAAGATACCAGCATGATCTTCATTGCGGGCTTAGAGCCGGTATTAGCTTTTGAGAGGTAAGAGAATTTTGAGGGCTCGTTGGTCTAGGGGTATGATTCTCGCTTTGGGTGCGAGAGGTCCCGGGTTCAAATCCCGGACAAGCCCTTTTCTTGGTACTCTTTTCAAGTTGTTTTGAAGTTTGCGTTTCAAAACCAACATCAATTTTTTCTTTGCAGTAGTGGATAATTCTTTGCTAGAGTCTCATGCTTCAGCCCTGCCCAGTCTGAGCTAATACCAAACATCTGGTCTTGCATGGCATGTACGAGCGTTCAGCTAGGGATGTCGGGCAGGTTGCATGAAAGAAATCTAAAGCCAGAGGCCCATGGAATAGCCAGTTCGGAGCAGTTTCATTACAGAAAAATCAACTGTAGGTATCTGTTTCTGTAGTGTAGTGGTTATCAAGTTCGCCTCACACGCGAAAGGTCCCCGGTTCGAAACCGGGCAGAAACAGTTGTTATATTGTGTTGGCTACAATGTTGATAGGTGCCGTTTTGCCATGGAATTGTCCAAGCCCTGAAGATTATTTCATGCAATCTCGTTCCAAGAAAGGGAATTCTCTCAAAACACTAAAGTAATCGGCGTGTGGATGTATCTGTTGGTTCTCAGACCTTGCTTTCAAAAGAGCCCTGTAATCGGTTCACTGCTCACCTAGAACAAGCATTAACATGGAGAATTGTTGGCACCAACAGGAATCTTATTTTAGTGGAGTGTTTCTGGCTTTGAGTGCAGAGGCCCTCGGCTCAATTCCAAGATGATCCTTCTCAAGGTGATGATACAAATGCATTCTCACCTTTACGTTTAATGTCAGAATCATTTATTTCCAGTTGGTGGTGTAAGAATGTTTGCAACAGTATGGCGATTTTTCCTAGCCATGCATGAATGAAAGCATATCACTCGCCTTTAGGTGTTTTTCTAATACATTGATATTTGCATCTTCCTTCCTAGCCTGCATGTTTGACTATCTTACAGGCTGCATGTAATAAGTATCACATCAGGGCCCTTCTTCTACTCAATTCACAACTGTTCTATCACGACATAGATAAGAAAGCTGCATCTGCTTTTGTTGTGTAGTGGTAATCAGGTTTACCTGACGTGTGAAAGCCCCATGCTTTGAAAGTACACAGTAACAAAGAAACCGATGACTTTTATAATAAGGTGTCATGTGTGTCTCTTACTTTGCACAAAAAGTGCCAGAGATGACTTCATTTGCAGTCACTTGAAAAGTAGGGATTCTCCAATAAATGGTAAATGGTTGAAACAAATCTGAAGAAATGCATGACATACCTGTGTGTGTGTGTGTATGCATGTATGTATATATAGGGAGAGAGAGAGCGTCAATATAAACAGACTTTATTTCAATCAAGCTGTCTTTTCTATCCTTCAGGAGCAGAATGTTCTGATCATCAGCGCTCCAGAATGTAGTGTTTTCTTGGCAAGCATCACATATTGTGATGTGTTAGCTAAAAGTTCCATATCCTAGAGACTGATATATTCCTCTGTACTTGTACCTTGGGGATTCATCAAAACCTGGCATCATAAGCAGCTTTCTACTGCCACAGACTGGACAGCGAAACAATTTAAAATATCCCAGAAAAAGAAAATAAGCATGCTTAATCAGAGCTTTCTGGACAGGAAGGACATTTGAGCAAGTGAGGAATAAGCACTGCTTTTGTTAATTTGCATAGGCAGAATAGAGACTTCTGGGAAAAGGCCGAAATTACAGTCACAGAAAATGGCTGCATCTATAGAGAACGCTAAGAAGTGTTGGCAGCTTTTCCTCTGACCCTGGCCACTTTTACAAGCAATCCTATGATAGTCAGCAGGACCCACCCTAAAAAGGAAGGGGCATCCACTTGGACCCTTTCCACCTTTTCTAAATCTCGACTGATCGAGCCTGATTGAGCACTGATTGAGCAGATAAGCACATGTCATTCTCATTTCAGAAAGGTATTGGTTAGCTTGCTGCTAGCAGCTCAGTTATGTTATGATGTTAGAGGCTATGCAAGGAATGCTTTAGTCCAGCGATATGCAGTTTTTAATGCGCCTTGCATTCAGCAGGAAGATCTTTAGCTTGAATCTGTGGCCTAGGTATTCACCTTGGTATTTCTTTTGGCACAAAGTGAAGGAGTATTTAAGAGAAAATGCACAATGTGTTTCTTATGTTGTTATGAACAACTTGTTACTCTTTCTCATTAAGCTTCAGCCACTGAAGAAATATATAAATAAGGGCTGACTTCCTGTAAGACGTGTCCAAAGCTGGGACGGAATAAAAGGAGACACTTGTAAATGATAGTGCTATCGTTTGAGAAAGGGTAAGTTGAGACTGACTTTCATGCGTATTCACAGACCAAGCATCATAAAGATACCAGCATGATCTTCATTGCGGGCTTAGAGCCGGTATTAGCTTTTGAGAGGTAAGAGGATTTTGAGGGCTCGTTGGTCTAGGGGTATGATTCTCGCTTTGGGTGCGAGAGGTCCCGGGTTCAAATCCCGGACGAGCCCTTTTCTTGGTACTCTTTTCAAGTTGTTTTGAAGTTTGCGTTTCAAAACCAACATCATTTTTTTCTTTGCAGTAGTGGATAATTCTTTGCTAGAGTCTCATGCTTCAGCCCTGCCCAGTCTGAGCTAATACCAAACATCTGGTCTTGCATGGCATGTACGAGCGTTCAGCTAGGGATGTCGGGCAGGTTGCATGAAAGAAATCTAAAGCCAGAGGCCCATGGAATAGCCAGTTCGGAGCAGTTTCATTACAGAAAAATCAACTGTAGGTATCTGTTTCTGTAGTGTAGTGGTTATCACGTTCGCCTCACACGCGAAAGGTCCCCGGTTCGAAACCGGGCAGAAACAGTTGTTATATTGTGTTGGCTACAATGTTGATAGGTGCCGTTTTGCCATGGAATTGTCCAAGCCCTGAAGATTATTTCATGCAATCTCGTTCCAAGAAAGGGAATTCTCTCAATACACTAAAGTAATCGGCGTGTGGATGTATCTGTTGGTTCTCAGACCTTGCTTTCAAAAGAGCCCTGCAATCGGTTCACTGCTCACCTAGAACAAGCATTAACATGGAGAATTGTTGGCACCAACAGGAATCTTATTTTAGTGGAGTGTTTCTGGCTTTGAGTGCAGAGGCCCTCGGCTCAATTCCAAGATGATCCTTCTCAAGGTGATGATACAAATGCATTGTCACCTTTACGTTTAATGTCAGAATCATTTATTTCCAGTTGGTGGTGTAAGAATGTTTGCAACAGTATGGCGATTTTTCCTAGCCATGCATGAATGAAAGCATATCACTCGCCTTTAGGTGTTTTTCTAATACATTGATATTTGCATCTTCCTTCTTAGCCTGCATGTTTGACTATCTTACAGGCTGCATGTAATAAGTATCACATCAGGGCCCTTCTTCTACTCAATTCACAACTGTTCTATCACGACATAGATAAGAAAGCTGCATCTGCTTTTGTTGTGTAGTGGTAATCAGGTTTACCTGACGTGTGAAAGCCCCATGCTTTGAAAGTACACAGTAACAAAGAAACTGATGACTTTTATAAAAAGGTGTCATGTGTGTCTCTTACTTTGCACAAAAAGTGCCAGAGATGACTTCATTTGCAGTCACTTGAAAAGTAGGGATTCTCCAATAAATGGTAAATGGTTGAAACAAATCTGAAGAACTGCATGACATACCTGTGTGTGTGTGTGTACGCATGTATGTATATATAGGGAGAGAGAGAGCGTCAATATAAACAGACTTTATTTCAATCAAGCTGTCTTTTCTATCCTTCAGGAGCAGAATGTTCTGATCATCAGCGCTCCAGAATGTAGTGTTTTCTTGGCAAGCATCAGATATTGTGATGTGTTAGCTAAAAGTTCCATATCCTAGAGACTGATATATTCCTCTGTACTTGTACCTTGGGGATTCATCAAAACCTGGCATCATAAGCAGCTTTCTACTGCCACAGACTGGACAGCGAAACAATTTAAAATATCCCAGAAAAAGAAAATAAGCATGCTTAATCAGAGCTTTCTGGACAGGAAGGACATTTGAGCAAGTGAGGAATAAGCACTGCTTTTGTTAATTTGCATAGGCAGAATAGAGACTTCTGGGAAAAGGCCGAAATTACAGTCACAGAAAATGGCTGCATCTATAGAGAACGCTAAGAAGTGTTGGCAGCTTTTCCTCTGACCCTGGCCACTTTTACAAGCAATCCTATGATAGTCAGCAGGACCCACCCTAAAAAGGAAGGGGCATCCACTTGGACCCTTTCCACCTTTTCTAAATCTCGCCTGATCGAGCCTGATTGAGCACTGATTGAGCAGATAAGCACATGTCATTCTCATTTCAGAAAGGTATTGGTTAGCTTGCTGCTAGCAGCTCAGTTATGTTATGATGTTAGAGGCTATGCAAGGAATGCTTTAGTCCAGCGATATGCAGTTTTTATTGCGCCTTGCCTTCACCAGGAAGATCTTTAGCTTGAATCTGTGGCCTAGGTATTCACCTTGGTATTTCTTTTGGCACAAAGTGAAGGAGTATTTAAGAGAAAATGCACAATGTGTTTCTTATGTTGTTATGAACAACTTGTTACTCTTTCTCATTAAGCTTCAGCCACTGCAGAAATATATAAATAAGGGCTGACTTCCTGTAAGACGTGTCCAAAGCTGGGACGGAATAAAAGGAGACACTTGTAAATGATAGTGCTATCGTTTGAGAAAGGGTAAGTTGAGACTGACTTTCATGCGTATTCACAGACCAAGCATCATAAAGATACCAGCATGATCTTCATTGCGGGCTTAGAGCCGGTATTAGCTTTTGAGAGGTAAGAGAATTTTGAGGGCTCGTTGGTCTAGGGGTATGATTCTCGCTTTGGGTGCGAGAGGTCCCGGGTTCAAATCCCGGACAAGCCCTTTTCTTGGTACTCTTTTCAAGTTGTTTTGAAGTTTGCGTTTCAAAACCAACATCAATTTTTTCTTTGCAGTAGTGGATAATTCTTTGCTAGAGTCTCATGCTTCAGCCCTGCCCAGTCTGAGCTAATACCAAACATCTGGTCTTGCATGGCATGTACGAGCGTTCAGCTAGGGATGTCGGGCAGGTTGCATGAAAGAAATCTAAAGCCAGAGGCCCATGGAATAGCCAGTTCGGAGCAGTTTCATTACAGAAAAATCAACTGTAGGTATCTGTTTCTGTAGTGTAGTGGTTATCAAGTTCGCCTCACACGCGAAAGGTCCCCGGTTCGAAACCGGGCAGAAACAGTTGTTATATTGTGTTGGCTACAATGTTGATAGGTGCCGTTTTGCCATGGAATTGTCCAAGCCCTGAAGATTATTTCATGCAATCTCGTTCCAAGAAAGGGAATTCTCTCAAAACACTAAAGTAATCGGCGTGTGGATGTATCTGTTGGTTCTCAAACCTTGCTTTCAAAAGAGCCCTGTAATCGGTTCACTGCTCACCTAGAACAAGCATTAACATGGAGAATTGTTGGCACCAACAGGAATCTTATTTTAGTGGAGTGTTTCTGGCTTTGAGTGCAGAGGCCCTCGGCTCAATTCCAAGATGATCCTTCTCAAGGTGATGATACAAATGCATTCTCACCTTTACGTTTAATGTCAGAATCATTTATTTCCAGTTGGTGGTGTAAGAATGTTTGCAACAGTATGGCGATTTTTCCTAGCCATGCATGAATGAAAGCATATCACTCGCCTTTAGGTGTTTTTCTAATACATTGATATTTGCATCTTCCTTCCTAGCCTGCATGTTTGACTATCTTACAGGCTGCATGTAATAAGTATCACATCAGGGCCCTTCTTCTACTCAATTCACAACTGTTCTATCACGACATAGATAAGAAAGCTGCATCTGCTTTTGTTGTGTAGTGGTAATCAGGTTTACCTGACGTGTGAAAGCCCCATGCTTTGAAAGTACACAGTAACAAAGAAACCGATGACTTTTATAATAAGGTGTCATGTGTGTCTCTTACTTTGCACAAAAAGTGCCAGAGATGACTTCATTTGCAGTCACTTGAAAAGTAGGGATTCTCCAATAAATGGTAAATGGTTGAAACAAATCTGAAGAAATGCATGACATACCTGTGTGTGTGTGTGTATGCATGTATGTATATATAGGGAGAGAGAGAGCGTCAATATAAACAGACTTTATTTCAATCAAGCTGTCTTTTCTATCCTTCAGGAGCAGAATGTTCTGATCATCAGCGCTCCAGAATGTAGTGTTTTCTTGGCAAGCATCACATATTGTGATGTGTTAGCTAAAAGTTCCATATCCTAGAGACTGATATATTCCTCTGTACTTGTACCTTGGGGATTCATCAAAACCTGGCATCATAAGCAGCTTTCTACTGCCACAGACTGGACAGCGAAACAATTTAAAATATCCCAGAAAAAGAAAATAAGCATGCTTAATCAGAGCTTTCTGGACAGGAAGGACATTTGAGCAAGTGAGGAATAAGCACTGCTTTTGTTAATTTGCATAGGCAGAATAGAGACTTCTGGGAAAAGGCCGAAATTACAGTCACAGAAAATGGCTGCATCTATAGAGAACGCTAAGAAGTGTTGGCAGCTTTTCCTCTGACCCTGGCCACTTTTACAAGCAATCCTATGATAGTCAGCAGGACCCACCCTAAAAAGGAAGGGGCATCCACTTGGACCCTTTCCACCTTTTCTAAATCTCGACTGATCGAGCCTGATTGAGCACTGATTGAGCAGATAAGCACATGTCATTCTCATTTCAGAAAGGTATTGGTTAGCTTGCTGCTAGCAGCTCAGTTATGTTATGATGTTAGAGGCTATGCAAGGAATGCTTTAGTCCAGCGATATGCAGTTTTTAATGCGCCTTGCATTCAGCAGGAAGATCTTTAGCTTGAATCTGTGGCCTAGGTATTCACCTTGGTATTTCTTTTGGCACAAAGTGAAGGAGTATTTAAGAGAAAATGCACAATGTGTTTCTTATGTTGTTATGAACAACTTGTTACTCTTTCTCATTAAGCTTCAGCCACTGAAGAAATATATAAATAAGGGCTGACTTCCTGTAAGACGTGTCCAAAGCTGGGACGGAATAAAAGGAGACACTTGTAAATGATAGTGCTATCGTTTGAGAAAGGGTAAGTTGAGACTGACTTTCATGCGTATTCACAGACCAAGCATCATAAAGATACCAGCATGATCTTCATTGCGGGCTTAGAGCCGGTATTAGCTTTTGAGAGGTAAGAGGATTTTGAGGGCTCGTTGGTCTAGGGGTATGATTCTCGCTTTGGGTGCGAGAGGTCCCGGGTTCAAATCCCGGACGAGCCCTTTTCTTGGTACTCTTTTCAAGTTGTTTTGAAGTTTGCGTTTCAAAACCAACATCAATTTTTTCTTTGCAGTAGTGGATAATTCTTTGCTAGAGTCTCATGCTTCAGCCCTGCCCAGTCTGAGCTAATACCAAACATCTGGTCTTGCATGGCATGTACGAGCGTTCAGCTAGGGATGTCGGGCAGGTTGCATGAAAGAAATCTAAAGCCAGAGGCCCATGGAATAGCCAGTTCGGAGCAGTTTCATTACAGAAAAATCAACTGTAGGTATCTGTTTCTGTAGTGTAGTGGTTATCACGTTCGCCTCACACGCGAAAGGTCCCCGGTTCGAAACCGGGCAGAAACAGTTGTTATATTGTGTTGGCTACAATGTTGATAGGTGCCGTTTTGCCATGGAATTGTCCAAGCCCTGAAGATTATTTCATGCAATCTCGTTCCAAGAAAGGGAATTCTCTCAATACACTAAAGTAATCGGCGTGTGGATGTATCTGTTGGTTCTCAGACCTTGCTTTCAAAAGAGCCCTGCAATCGGTTCACTGCTCACCTAGAACAAGCATTAACATGGAGAATTGTTGGCACCAACAGGAATCTTATTTTAGTGGAGTGTTTCTGGCTTTGAGTGCAGAGGCCCTCGGCTCAATTCCAAGATGATCCTTCTCAAGGTGATGATACAAATGCATTGTCACCTTTACGTTTAATGTCAGAATCATTTATTTCCAGTTGGTGGTGTAAGAATGTTTGCAACAGTATGGCGATTTTTCCTAGCCATGCATGAATGAAAGCATATCACTCGCCTTTAGGTGTTTTTCTAATACATTGATATTTGCATCTTCCTTCTTAGCCTGCATGTTTGACTATCTTACAGGCTGCATGTAATAAGTATCACATCAGGGCCCTTCTTCTACTCAATTCACAACTGTTCTATCACGACATAGATAAGAAAGCTGCATCTGCTTTTGTTGTGTAGTGGTAATCAGGTTTACCTGACGTGTGAAAGCCCCATGCTTTGAAAGTACACAGTAACAAAGAAACCGATGACTTTTATAAAAAGGTGTCATGTGTGTCTCTTACTTTGCACAAAAAGTGCCAGAGATGACTTCATTTGCAGTCACTTGAAAAGTAGGGATTCTCCAATAAATGGTAAATGGTTGAAACAAATCTGAAGAACTGCATGACATACCTGTGTGTGTGTGTGTACGCATGTATGTATATATAGGGAGAGAGAGAGCGTCAATATAAACAGACTTTATTTCAATCAAGCTGTCTTTTCTATCCTTCAGGAGCAGAATGTTCTGATCATCAGCGCTCCAGAATGTAGTGTTTTCTTGGCAAGCATCAGATATTGTGATGTGTTAGCTAAAAGTTCCATATCCTAGAGACTGATATATTCCTCTGTACTTGTACCTTGGGGATTCATCAAAACCTGGCATCATAAGCAGCTTTCTACTGCCACAGACTGGACAGCGAAACAATTTGAAATATCCCAGAAAAAGAAAATAAGCATGCTTAATCAGAGCTTTCTGGACAGGAAGGACATTTGAGCAAGTGAGGAATAAGCACTGCTTTTGTTAATTTGCATAGGCAGAATAGAGACTTCTGGGAAAAGGCCGAAATTACAGTCACAGAAAATGGCTGCATCTATAGAGAACGCTAAGAAGTGTTGGCAGCTTTTCCTCTGACCCTGGCCACTTTTACAAGCAATCCTATGATAGTCAGCAGGACCCACCCTAAAAAGGAAGGGGCATCCACTTGGACCCTTTCCACCTTTTCTAAATCTCGCCTGATCGAGCCTGATTGAGCACTGATTGAGCAGATAAGCACATGTCATTCTCATTTCAGAAAGGTATTGGTTAGCTTGCTGCTAGCAGCTCAGTTATGTTATGATGTTAGAGGCTATGCAAGGAATGCTTTAGTCCAGCGATATGCAGTTTTTATTGCGCCTTGCCTTCACCAGGAAGATCTTTAGCTTGAATCTGTGGCCTAGGTATTCACCTTGGTATTTCTTTTGGCACAAAGTGAAGGAGTATTTGAGAGAAAATGCACAATGTGTTTCTTATGTTGTTATGAACAACTTGTTACTCTTTCTCATTAAGCTTCAGCCACTGCAGAAATATATAAATAAGGGCCGACTTCCTGTAAGACGTGTCCAAAGCTGGGACGGAATAAAAGGAGACACTTGTAAATGATAGTGCTATCGTTTGAGAAAGGGTAAGTTGAGACTGACTTTCATGCGTATTCACAGACCAAGCATCATAAAGATACCAGCATGATCTTCATTGCGGGCTTAGAGCCGGTATTAGCTTTTGAGAGGTAAGAGAATTTTGAGGGCTCGTTGGTCTAGGGGTATGATTCTCGCTTTGGGTGCGAGAGGTCCCGGGTTCAAATCCCGGACAAGCCCTTTTCTTGGTACTCTTTTCAAGTTGTTTTGAAGTTTGCGTTTCAAAACCAACATCAATTTTTTCTTTGCAGTAGTGGATAATTCTTTGCTAGAGTCTCATGCTTCAGCCCTGCCCAGTCTGAGCTAATACCAAACATCTGGTCTTGCATGGCATGTACGAGCGTTCAGCTAGGGATGTCGGGCAGGTTGCATGAAAGAAATCTAAAGCCAGAGGCCCATGGAATAGCCAGTTCGGAGCAGTTTCATTACAGAAAAATCAACTGTAGGTATCTGTTTCTGTAGTGTAGTGGTTATCAAGTTCGCCTCACACGCGAAAGGTCCCCGGTTCGAAACCGGGCAGAAACAGTTGTTATATTGTGTTGGCTACAATGTTGATAGGTGCCGTTTTGCCATGGAATTGTCCAAGCCCTGAAGATTATTTCATGCAATCTCGTTCCAAGAAAGGGAATTCTCTCAAAACACTAAAGTAATCGGCGTGTGGATGTATCTGTTGGTTCTCAGACCTTGCTTTCAAAAGAGCCCTGTAATCGGTTCACTGCTCACCTAGAACAAGCATTAACATGGAGAATTGTTGGCACCAACAGGAATCTTATTTTAGTGGAGTGTTTCTGGCTTTGAGTGCAGAGGCCCTCGGCTCAATTCCAAGATGATCCTTCTCAAGGTGATGATACAAATGCATTCTCACCTTTACGTTTAATGTCAGAATCATTTATTTCCAGTTGGTGGTGTAAGAATGTTTGCAACAGTATGGCGATTTTTCCTAGCCATGCATGAATGAAAGCATATCACTCGCCTTTAGGTGTTTTTCTAATACATTGATATTTGCATCTTCCTTCCTAGCCTGCATGTTTGACTATCTTACAGGCTGCATGTAATAAGTATCACATCAGGGCCCTTCTTCTACTCAATTCACAACTGTTCTATCACGACATAGATAAGAAAGCTGCATCTGCTTTTGTTGTGTAGTGGTAATCAGGTTTACCTGACGTGTGAAAGCCCCATGCTTTGAAAGTACACAGTAACAAAGAAACCGATGACTTTTATAAAAAGGTGTCATGTGTGTCTCTTACTTTGCACAAAAAGTGCCAGAGATGACTTCATTTGCAGTCACTTGAAAAGTAGGGATTCTCCAATAAATGGTAAATGGTTGAAACAAATCTGAAGAAATGCATGACATACCTGTGTGTGTGTGTGTATGCATGTATGTATATATAGGGAGAGAGAGAGCGTCAATATAAACAGACTTTATTTCAATCAAGCTGTCTTTTCTATCCTTCAGGAGCAGAATGTTCTGATCATCAGCGCTCCAGAATGTAGTGTTTTCTTGGCAAGCATCACATATTGTGATGTGTTAGCTAAAAGTTCCATATCCTAGAGACTGATATATTCCTCTGTACTTGTACCTTGGGGATTCATCAAAACCTGGCATCATAAGCAGCTTTCTACTGCCACAGACTGGACAGCGAAACAATTTAAAATATCCCAGAAAAAGAAAACAAGCATGCTTAATCAGAGCTTTCTGGACAGGAAGGACATTTGAGCAAGTGAGGAATAAGCACTGCTTTTGTTAATTTGCATAGGCAGAATAGAGACTTCTGGGAAAAGGCCGAAATTACAGTCACAGAAAATGGCTGCATCTATAGAGAACGCTAAGAAGTGTTGGCAGCTTTTCCTCTGACCCTGACCACTTTTACAAGCAATCCTATGATAGTCAGCAGGACCCACCCTAAAAAGGAAGGGGCATCCACTTGGACCCTTTCCACCTTTTCTAAATCTCGCCTGATCGAGCCTGATTGAGCACTGATTGAGCAGATAAGCACATGTCATTCTCATTTCAGAAAGGTATTGGTTAGCTTGCTGCTAGCAGCTCAGTTATGTTATGATGTTAGAGGCTATGCAAGGAATGCTTTAGTCCAGCGATATGCAGTTTTTAATGCGCCTTGCATTCAGCAGGAAGATCTTTAGCTTGAATCTGTGGCCTAGGTATTCACCTTGGTATTTCTTTTGGCACAAAGTGAAGGAGTATTTAAGAGAAAATGCACAATGTGTTTCTTATGTTGTTATGAACAACTTGTTACTCTTTCTCATTAAGCTTCAGCCACTGAAGAAATATATAAATAAGGGCTGACTTCCTGTAAGACGTGTCCAAAGCTGGGACGGAATAAAAGGAGACACTTGTAAATGATAGTGCTATCGTTTGAGAAAGGGTAAGTTGAGACTGACTTTCATGCGTATTCACAGACCAAGCATCATAAAGATACCAGCATGATCTTCATTGCGGGCTTAGAGCCGGTATTAGCTTTTGAGAGGTAAGAGGATTTTGAGGGCTCGTTGGTCTAGGGGTATGATTCTCGCTTTGGGTGCGAGAGGTCCCGGGTTCAAATCCCGGACGAGCCCTTTTCTTGGTACTCTTTTCAAGTTGTTTTGAAGTTTGCGTTTCAAAACCAACATCAATTTTTTCTTTGCAGTAGTGGATAATTCTTTGCTAGAGTCTCATGCTTCAGCCCTGCCCAGTCTGAGCTAATACCAAACATCTGGTCTTGCATGGCATGTACGAGCGTTCAGCTAGGGATGTCGGGCAGGTTGCATGAAAGAAATCTAAAGCCAGAGGCCCATGGAATAGCCAGTTCGGAGCAGTTTCATTACAGAAAAATCAACTGTAGGTATCTGTTTCTGTAGTGTAGTGGTTATCACGTTCGCCTCACACGCGAAAGGTCCCCGGTTCGAAACCGGGCAGAAACAGTTGTTATATTGTGTTGGCTACAATGTTGATAGGTGCCGTTTTGCCATGGAATTGTCCAAGCCCTGAAGATTATTTCATGCAATCTCGTTCCAAGAAAGGGAATTCTCTCAAAACACTAAAGTAATCGGCGTGTGGATGTATCTGTTGGTTCTCAGACCTTGCTTTCAAAAGAGCCCTGCAATCGGTTCACTGCTCACCTAGAACAAGCATTAACAAGGAGAATTGTTGGCACCAACAGGAATCTTATTTTAGTGGAGTGTTTCTGGCTTTGAGTGCAGAGGCCCTCGGCTCAATTCCAAGATGATCCTTCTCAGGGTGATGATACAAATGCATTGTCACCTTTACGTTTAATGTCAGAATCATTTATTTCCAGTTGGTGGTGTAAGAATGTTTGCAACAGTATGGCGATTTTTCCTAGCCATGCATGAATGAAAGCATATCACTCGCCTTTAGGTGTTTTTCTAATACATTGATATTTGCATCTTCCTTCCTAGCCTGCATGTTTGACTATCTTACAGGCTGCATGTAATAAGTATCACATCAGGGCCCTTCTTCTACTCAATTCACAACTGTTCTATCACGACATAGATAAGAAAGCTGCATCTGCTTTTGTTGTGTAGTGGTAATCAGGTTTACCTGACGTGTGAAAGCCCCATGCTTTGAAAGTACACAGTAACAAAGAAACCGATGACTTTTATAAAAAGGTGTCATGTGTGTCTCTTACTTTGCACAAAAAGTGCCAGAGATGACTTCATTTGCAGTCACTTGAAAAGTAGGGATTCTCCAATAAATGGTAAATGGTTGAAACAAATCTGAAGAAATGCATGACATACCTGTGTGTGTGTGTGTACGCATGTATGTATATATAGGGAGAGAGAGAGCGTCAATATAAACAGACTTTATTTCAATCAAGCTGTCTTTTCTATCCTTCAGGAGCAGAATGTTCTGATCATCAGCGCTCCAGAATGTAGTGTTTTCTTGGCAAGCATCACATATTGTGATGTGTTAGCTAAAAGTTCCATATCCTAGAGACTGATATATTCCTCTGTACTTGTACCTTGGGGATTCATCAAAACCTGGCATCATAAGCAGCTTTCTACTGCCACAGACTGGACAGCGAAACAATTTAAAATATCCCAGAAAAAGAAAATAAGCATGCTTAATCAGAGCTTTCTGGACAGGAAGGACATTTGAGCAAGTGAGGAATAAGCACTGCTTTTGTTAATTTGCATAGGCAGAATAGAGACTTCTGGGAAAAGGCCGAAATTACAGTCACAGAAAATGGCTGCATCTATAGAGAACGCTAAGAAGTGTTGGCAGCTTTTCCTCTGACCCTGGCCACTTTTACAAGCAATCCTATGATAGTCAGCAGGACCCACCCTAAAAAGGAAGGGGCATCCACTTGGACCCTTTCCACCTTTTCTAAATCTCGCCTGATCGAGCCAATTGAGCACTGATTGAGCAGATAAGCACATGTCATTCTCATTTCAGAAAGGTATTGGTTAGCTTGCTGCTAGCAGCTCAGTTATGTTATGATGTTAGAGGCTATGCAAGGAATGCTTTAGTCCAGCGATATGCAGTTTTTATTGCGCCTTGCCTTCACCAGGAAGATCTTTAGCTTGAATCTGTGGCCTAGGTATTCACCTTGGTATTTCTTTTGGCACAAAGTGAAGGAGTATTTGAGAGAAAATGCACAATGTGTTTCTTATGTTGTTATGAACAACTTGTTACTCTTTCTCATTAAGCTTCAGCCACTGCAGAAATATATAAATAAGGGCTGACTTCCTGTAAGACGTGTCCAAAGCTGGGACGGAATAAAAGGAGACACTTGTAAATGATAGTGCTATCGTTTGAGAAAGGGTAAGTTGAGACTGACTTTCATGCGTATTCACAGACCAAGCATCATAAAGATACCAGCATGATCTTCATTGCGGGCTTAGAGCCGGTATTAGCTTTTGAGAGGTAAGAGAATTTTGAGGGCTCGTTGGTCTAGGGGTATGATTCTCGCTTTGGGTGCGAGAGGTCCCGGGTTCAAATCCCGGACAAGCCCTTTTCTTGGTACTCTTTTCAAGTTGTTTTGAAGTTTGCGTTTCAAAACCAACATCAATTTTTTCTTTGCAGTAGTGGATAATTCTTTGCTAGAGTCTCATGCTTCAGCCCTGCCCAGTCTGAGCTAATACCAAACATCTGGTCTTGCATGGCATGTACGAGCGTTCAGCTAGGGATGTCGGGCAGGTTGCATGAAAGAAATCTAAAGCCAGAGGCCCATGGAATAGCCAGTTCGGAGCAGTTTCATTACAGAAAAATCAACTGTAGGTATCTGTTTCTGTAGTGTAGTGGTTATCAAGTTCGCCTCACACGCGAAAGGTCCCCGGTTCGAAACCGGGCAGAAACAGTTGTTATATTGTGTTGGCTACAATGTTGATAGGTGCCGTTTTGCCATGGAATTGTCCAAGCCCTGAAGATTATTTCATGCAATCTCGTTCCAAGAAAGGGAATTCTCTCAAAACACTAAAGTAATCGGCGTGTGGATGTATCTGTTGGTTCTCAGACCTTGCTTTCAAAAGAGCCCTGTAATCGGTTCACTGCTCACCTAGAACAAGCATTAACATGGAGAATTGTTGGCACCAACAGGAATCTTATTTTAGTGGAGTGTTTCTGGCTTTGAGTGCAGAGGCCCTCGGCTCAATTCCAAGATGATCCTTCTCAAGGTGATGATACAAATGCATTCTCACCTTTACGTTTAATGTCAGAATCATTTATTTCCAGTTGGTGGTGTAAGAATGTTTGCAACAGTATGGCGATTTTTCCTAGCCATGCATGAATGAAAGCATATCACTCGCCTTTAGGTGTTTTTCTAATACATTGATATTTGCATCTTCCTTCCTAGCCTGCATGTTTGACTATCTTACAGGCTGCATGTAATAAGTATCACATCAGGGCCCTTCTTCTACTCAATTCACAACTGTTCTATCACGACATAGATAAGAAAGCTGCATCTGCTTTTGTTGTGTAGTGGTAATCAGGTTTACCTGACGTGTGAAAGCCCCATGCTTTGAAAGTACACAGTAACAAAGAAACCGATGACTTTTATAATAAGGTGTCATGTGTGTCTCTTACTTTGCACAAAAAGTGCCAGAGATGACTTCATTTGCAGTCACTTGAAAAGTAGGGATTCTCCAATAAATGGTAAATGGTTGAAACAAATCTGAAGAAATGCATGACATACCTGTGTGTGTGTGTGTATGCATGTATGTATATATAGGGAGAGAGAGAGCGTCAATATAAACAGACTTTATTTCAATCAAGCTGTCTTTTCTATCCTTCAGGAGCAGAATGTTCTGATCATCAGCGCTCCAGAATGTAGTGTTTTCTTGGCAAGCATCACATATTGTGATGTGTTAGCTAAAAGTTCCATATCCTAGAGACTGATATATTCCTCTGTACTTGTACCTTGGGGATTCATCAAAACCTGGCATCATAAGCAGCTTTCTACTGCCACAGACTGGACAGCGAAACAATTTAAAATATCCCAGAAAAAGAAAATAAGCATGCTTAATCAGAGCTTTCTGGACAGGAAGGACATTTGAGCAAGTGAGGAATAAGCACTGCTTTTGTTAATTTGCATAGGCAGAATAGAGACTTCTGGGAAAAGGCCGAAATTACAGTCACAGAAAATGGCTGCATCTATAGAGAACGCTAAGAAGTGTTGGCAGCTTTTCCTCTGACCCTGGCCACTTTTACAAGCAATCCTATGATAGTCAGCAGGACCCACCCTAAAAAGGAAGGGGCATCCACTTGGACCCTTTCCACCTTTTCTAAATCTCGACTGATCGAGCCTGATTGAGCACTGATTGAGCAGATAAGCACATGTCATTCTCATTTCAGAAAGGTATTGGTTAGCTTGCTGCTAGCAGCTCAGTTATGTTATGATGTTAGAGGCTATGCAAGGAATGCTTTAGTCCAGCGATATGCAGTTTTTAATGCGCCTTGCATTCAGCAGGAAGATCTTTAGCTTGAATCTGTGGCCTAGGTATTCACCTTGGTATTTCTTTTGGCACAAAGTGAAGGAGTATTTAAGAGAAAATGCACAATGTGTTTCTTATGTTGTTATGAACAACTTGTTACTCTTTCTCATTAAGCTTCAGCCACTGAAGAAATATATAAATAAGGGCTGACTTCCTGTAAGACGTGTCCAAAGCTGGGACGGAATAAAAGGAGACACTTGTAAATGATAGTGCTATCGTTTGAGAAAGGGTAAGTTGAGACTGACTTTCATGCGTATTCACAGACCAAGCATCATAAAGATACCAGCATGATCTTCATTGCGGGCTTAGAGCCGGTATTAGCTTTTGAGAGGTAAGAGGATTTTGAGGGCTCGTTGGTCTAGGGGTATGATTCTCGCTTTGGGTGCGAGAGGTCCCGGGTTCAAATCCCGGACGAGCCCTTTTCTTGGTACTCTTTTCAAGTTGTTTTGAAGTTTGCGTTTCAAAACCAACATCAATTTTTTCTTTGCAGTAGTGGATAATTCTTTGCTAGAGTCTCATGCTTCAGCCCTGCCCAGTCTGAGCTAATACCAAACATCTGGTCTTGCATGGCATGTACGAGCGTTCAGCTAGGGATGTCGGGCAGGTTGCATGAAAGAAATCTAAAGCCAGAGGCCCATGGAATAGCCAGTTCGGAGCAGTTTCATTACAGAAAAATCAACTGTAGGTATCTGTTTCTGTAGTGTAGTGGTTATCACGTTCGCCTCACACGCGAAAGGTCCCCGGTTCGAAACCGGGCAGAAACAGTTGTTATATTGTGTTGGCTACAATGTTGATAGGTGCCGTTTTGCCATGGAATTGTCCAAGCCCTGAAGATTATTTCATGCAATCTCGTTCCAAGAAAGGGAATTCTCTCAAAACACTAAAGTAATCGGCGTGTGGATGTATCTGTTGGTTCTCAGACCTTGCTTTCAAAAGAGCCCTGCAATCGGTTCACTGCTCACCTAGAACAAGCATTAACATGGAGAATTGTTGGCACCAACAGGAATCTTATTTTAGTGGAGTGTTTCTGGCTTTGAGTGCAGAGGCCCTCGGCTCAATTCCAAGATGATCCTTCTCAGGGTGATGATACAAATGCATTGTCACCTTTACGTTTAATGTCAGAATCATTTATTTCCAGTTGGTGGTGTAAGAATGTTTGCAACAGTATGGCGATTTTTCCTAGCCATGCATGAATGAAAGCATATCACTCGCCTTTAGGTGTTTTTCTAATACATTGATATTTGCATCTTCCTTCCTAGCCTGCATGTTTGACTATCTTACAGGCTGCATGTAATAAGTATCACATCAGGGCCCTTCTTCTACTCAATTCACAACTGTTCTATCACGACATAGATAAGAAAGCTGCATCTGCTTTTGTTGTGTAGTGGTAATCAGGTTTACCTGACGTGTGAAAGCCCCATGCTTTGAAAGTACACAGTAACAAAGAAACCGATGACTTTTATAAAAAGGTGTCATGTGTGTCTCTTACTTTGCACAAAAAGTGCCAGAGATGACTTCATTTGCAGTCACTTGAAAAGTAGGGATTCTCCAATAAATGGTAAATGGTTGAAACAAATCTGAAGAAATGCATGACATACCTGTGTGTGTGTGTGTATGCATGTATGTATATATAGGGAGAGAGAGAGCGTCAATATAAACAGACTTTATTTCAATCAAGCTGTCTTTTCTATCCTTCAGGAGCAGAATGTTCTGATCATCAGCGCTCCAGAATGTAGTGTTTTCTTGGCAAGCATCACATATTGTGATGTGTTAGCTAAAAGTTCCATATCCTAGAGACTGATATATTCCTCTGTACTTGTACCTTGGGGATTCATCAAAACCTGGCATCATAAGCAGCTTTCTACTGCCACAGACTGGACAGCGAAACAATTTAAAATATCCCAGAAAAAGAAAATAAGCATGCTTAATCAGAGCTTTCTGGACAGGAAGGACATTTGAGCAAGTGAGGAATAAGCACTGCTTTTGTTAATTTGCATAGGCAGAATAGAGACTTCTGGGAAAAGGCCGAAATTACAGTCACAGAAAATGGCTGCATCTATAGAGAACGCTAAGAAGTGTTGGCAGCTTTTCCTCTGACCCTGGCCACTTTTACAAGCAATCCTATGATAGTCAGCAGGACCCACCCTAAAAAGGAAGGGGCATCCACTTGGACCCTTTCCACCTTTTCTAAATCTCGCCTGATCGAGCCTGATTGAGCACTGATTGAGCAGATAAGCACATGTCATTCTCATTTCAGAAAGGTATTGGTTAGCTTGCTGCTAGCAGCTCAGTTATGTTATGATGTTAGAGGCTATGCAAGGAATGCTTTAGTCCAGCGATATGCAGTTTTTATTGCGCCTTGCCTTCACCAGGAAGATCTTTAGCTTGAATCTGTGGCCTAGGTATTCACCTTGGTATTTCTTTTGGCACAAAGTGAAGGAGTATTTGAGAGAAAATGCACAATGTGTTTCTTATGTTGTTATGAACAACTTGTTACTCTTTCTCATTAAGCTTCAGCCACTGCAGAAATATATAAATAAGGGCCGACTTCCTGTAAGACGTGTCCAAAGCTGGGACGGAATAAAAGGAGACACTTGTAAATGATAGTGCTATCGTTTGAGAAAGGGTAAGTTGAGACTGACTTTCATGCGTATTCACAGACCAAGCATCATAAAGATACCAGCATGATCTTCATTGCGGGCTTAGAGCCGGTATTAGCTTTTGAGAGGTAAGAGAATTTTGAGGGCTCGTTGGTCTAGGGGTATGATTCTCGCTTTGGGTGCGAGAGGTCCCGGGTTCAAATCCCGGACAAGCCCTTTTCTTGGTACTCTTTTCAAGTTGTTTTGAAGTTTGCGTTTCAAAACCAACATCAATTTTTTCTTTGCAGTAGTGGATAATTCTTTGCTAGAGTCTCATGCTTCAGCCCTGCCCAGTCTGAGCTAATACCAAACATCTGGTCTTGCATGGCATGTACGAGCGTTCAGCTAGGGATGTCGGGCAGGTTGCATGAAAGAAATCTAAAGCCAGAGGCCCATGGAATAGCCAGTTCGGAGCAGTTTCATTACAGAAAAATCAACTGTAGGTATCTGTTTCTGTAGTGTAGTGGTTATCAAGTTCGCCTCACACGCGAAAGGTCCCCGGTTCGAAACCGGGCAGAAACAGTTGTTATATTGTGTTGGCTACAATGTTGATAGGTGCCGTTTTGCCATGGAATTGTCCAAGCCCTGAAGATTATTTCATGCAATCTCGTTCCAAGAAAGGGAATTCTCTCAAAACACTAAAGTAATCGGCGTGTGGATGTATCTGTTGGTTCTCAGACCTTGCTTTCAAAAGAGCCCTGTAATCGGTTCACTGCTCACCTAGAACAAGCATTAACATGGAGAATTGTTGGCACCAACAGGAATCTTATTTTAGTGGAGTGTTTCTGGCTTTGAGTGCAGAGGCCCTCGGCTCAATTCCAAGATGATCCTTCTCAAGGTGATGATACAAATGCATTCTCACCTTTACGTTTAATGTCAGAATCATTTATTTCCAGTTGGTGGTGTAAGAATGTTTGCAACAGTATGGCGATTTTTCCTAGCCATGCATGAATGAAAGCATATCACTCGCCTTTAGGTGTTTTTCTAATACATTGATATTTGCATCTTCCTTCCTAGCCTGCATGTTTGACTATCTTACAGGCTGCATGTAATAAGTATCACATCAGGGCCCTTCTTCTACTCAATTCACAACTGTTCTATCACGACATAGATAAGAAAGCTGCATCTGCTTTTGTTGTGTAGTGGTAATCAGGTTTACCTGACGTGTGAAAGCCCCATGCTTTGAAAGTACACAGTAACAAAGAAACCGATGACTTTTATAATAAGGTGTCATGTGTGTCTCTTACTTTGCACAAAAAGTGCCAGAGATGACTTCATTTGCAGTCACTTGAAAAGTAGGGATTCTCCAATAAATGGTAAATGGTTGAAACAAATCTGAAGAAATGCATGACATACCTGTGTGTGTGTGTGTATGCATGTATGTATATATAGGGAGAGAGAGAGCGTCAATATAAACAGACTTTATTTCAATCAAGCTGTCTTTTCTATCCTTCAGGAGCAGAATGTTCTGATCATCAGCGCTCCAGAATGTAGTGTTTTCTTGGCAAGCATCACATATTGTGATGTGTTAGCTAAAAGTTCCATATCCTAGAGACTGATATATTCCTCTGTACTTGTACCTTGGGGATTCATCAAAACCTGGCATCATAAGCAGCTTTCTACTGCCACAGACTGGACAGCGAAACAATTTAAAATATCCCAGAAAAAGAAAATAAGCATGCTTAATCAGAGCTTTCTGGACAGGAAGGACATTTGAGCAAGTGAGGAATAAGCACTGCTTTTGTTAATTTGCATAGGCAGAATAGAGACTTCTGGGAAAAGGCCGAAATTACAGTCACAGAAAATGGCTGCATCTATAGAGAACGCTAAGAAGTGTTGGCAGCTTTTCCTCTGACCCTGGCCACTTTTACAAGCAATCCTATGATAGTCAGCAGGACCCACCCTAAAAAGGAAGGGGCATCCACTTGGACCCTTTCCACCTTTTCTAAATCTCGCCTGATCGAGCCTGATTGAGCACTGATTGAGCAGATAAGCACATGTCATTCTCATTTCAGAAAGGTATTGGTTAGCTTGCTGCTAGCAGCTCAGTTATGTTATGATGTTAGAGGCTATGCAAGGAATGCTTTAGTCCAGCGATATGCAGTTTTTAATGCGCCTTGCATTCAGCAGGAAGATCTTTAGCTTGAATCTGTGGCCTAGGTATTCACCTTGGTATTTCTTTTGGCACAAAGTGAAGGAGTATTTAAGAGAAAATGCACAATGTGTTTCTTATGTTGTTATGAACAACTTGTTACTCTTTCTCATTAAGCTTCAGCCACTGAAGAAATATATAAATAAGGGCTGACTTCCTGTAAGACGTGTCCAAAGCTGGGACGGAATAAAAGGAGACACTTGTAAATGATAGTGCTATCGTTTGAGAAAGGGTAAGTTGAGACTGACTTTCATGCGTATTCACAGACCAAGCATCATAAAGATACCAGCATGATCTTCATTGCGGGCTTAGAGCCGGTATTAGCTTTTGAGAGGTAAGAGGATTTTGAGGGCTCGTTGGTCTAGGGGTATGATTCTCGCTTTGGGTGCGAGAGGTCCCGGGTTCAAATCCCGGACGAGCCCTTTTCTTGGTACTCTTTTCAAGTTGTTTTGAAGTTTGCGTTTCAAAACCAACATCAATTTTTTCTTTGCAGTAGTGGATAATTCTTTGCTAGAGTCTCATGCTTCAGCCCTGCCCAGTCTGAGCTAATACCAAACATCTGGTCTTGCATGGCATGTACGAGCGTTCAGCTAGGGATGTCGGGCAGGTTGCATGAAAGAAATCTAAAGCCAGAGGCCCATGGAATAGCCAGTTCGGAGCAGTTTCATTACAGAAAAATCAACTGTAGGTATCTGTTTCTGTAGTGTAGTGGTTATCACGTTCGCCTCACACGCGAAAGGTCCCCGGTTCGAAACCGGGCAGAAACAGTTGTTATATTGTGTTGGCTACAATGTTGATAGGTGCCGTTTTGCCATGGAATTGTCCAAGCCCTGAAGATTATTTCATGCAATCTCGTTCCAAGAAAGGGAATTCTCTCAAAACACTAAAGTAATCGGCGTGTGGATGTATCTGTTGGTTCTCAGACCTTGCTTTCAAAAGAGCCCTGCAATCGGTTCACTGCTCACCTAGAACAAGCATTAACATGGAGAATTGTTGGCACCAACAGGAATCTTATTTTAGTGGAGTGTTTCTGGCTTTGAGTGCAGAGGCCCTCGGCTCAATTCCAAGATGATCCTTCTCAGGGTGATGATACAAATGCATTGTCACCTTTACGTTTAATGTCAGAATCATTTATTTCCAGTTGGTGGTGTAAGAATGTTTGCAACAGTATGGCGATTTTTCCTAGCCATGCATGAATGAAAGCATATCACTCGCCTTTAGGTGTTTTTCTAATACATTGATATTTGCATCTTCCTTCCTAGCCTGCATGTTTGACTATCTTACAGGCTGCATGTAATAAGTATCACATCAGGGCCCTTCTTCTACTCAATTCACAACTGTTCTATCACGACATAGATAAGAAAGCTGCATCTGCTTTTGTTGTGTAGTGGTAATCAGGTTTACCTGACGTGTGAAAGCCCCATGCTTTGAAAGTACACAGTAACAAAGAAACCGATGACTTTTATAAAAAGGTGTCATGTGTGTCTCTTACTTTGCACAAAAAGTGCCAGAGATGACTTCATTTGCAGTCACTTGAAAAGTAGGGATTCTCCAATAAATGGTAAATGGTTGAAACAAATCTGAAGAAATGCATGACATACCTGTGTGTGTGTGTGTACGCATGTATGTATATATAGGGAGAGAGAGAGCGTCAATATAAACAGACTTTATTTCAATCAAGCTGTCTTTTCTATCCTTCAGGAGCAGAATGTTCTGATCATCAGCGCTCCAGAATGTAGTGTTTTCTTGGCAAGCATCACATATTGTGATGTGTTAGCTAAAAGTTCCATATCCTAGAGACTGATATATTCCTCTGTACTTGTACCTTGGGGATTCATCAAAACCTGGCATCATAAGCAGCTTTCTACTGCCACAGACTGGACAGCGAAACAATTTAAAATATCCCAGAAAAAGAAAATAAGCATGCTTAATCAGAGCTTTCTGGACAGGAAGGACATTTGAGCAAGTGAGGAATAAGCACTGCTTTTGTTAATTTGCATAGGCAGAATAGAGACTTCTGGGAAAAGGCCGAAATTACAGTCACAGAAAATGGCTGCATCTATAGAGAACGCTAAGAAGTGTTGGCAGCTTTTCCTCTGACCCTGGCCACTTTTACAAGCAATCCTATGATAGTCAGCAGGACCCACCCTAAAAAGGAAGGGGCATCCACTTGGACCCTTTCCACCTTTTCTAAATCTCGCCTGATCGAGCCAATTGAGCACTGATTGAGCAGATAAGCACATGTCATTCTCATTTCAGAAAGGTATTGGTTAGCTTGCTGCTAGCAGCTCAGTTATGTTATGATGTTAGAGGCTATGCAAGGAATGCTTTAGTCCAGCGATATGCAGTTTTTATTGCGCCTTGCCTTCACCAGGAAGATCTTTAGCTTGAATCTGTGGCCTAGGTATTCACCTTGGTATTTCTTTTGGCACAAAGTGAAGGAGTATTTGAGAGAAAATGCACAATGTGTTTCTTATGTTGTTATGAACAACTTGTTACTCTTTCTCATTAAGCTTCAGCCACTGCAGAAATATATAAATAAGGGCCGACTTCCTGTAAGACGTGTCCAAAGCTGGGACGGAATAAAAGGAGACACTTGTAAATGATAGTGCTATCGTTTGAGAAAGGGTAAGTTGAGACTGACTTTCATGCGTATTCACAGACCAAGCATCATAAAGATACCAGCATGATCTTCATTGCGGGCTTAGAGCCGGTATTAGCTTTTGAGAGGTAAGAGAATTTTGAGGGCTCGTTGGTCTAGGGGTATGATTCTCGCTTTGGGTGCGAGAGGTCCCGGGTTCAAATCCCGGACAAGCCCTTTTCTTGGTACTCTTTTCAAGTTGTTTTGAAGTTTGCGTTTCAAAACCAACATCAATTTTTTCTTTGCAGTAGTGGATAATTCTTTGCTAGAGTCTCATGCTTCAGCCCTGCCCAGTCTGAGCTAATACCAAACATCTGGTCTTGCATGGCATGTACGAGCGTTCAGCTA
Organism: Triturus cristatus; assembly: GCF_964204655.1. Lineage (NCBI taxonomy): Eukaryota > Metazoa > Chordata > Amphibia > Caudata > Salamandridae > Triturus > Triturus cristatus. The sequence continues at coordinate 737,023,407 of NC_140591.1, read as the reverse complement.
GGGATGTCGGGCAGGTTGCATGAAAGAAATCTAAAGCCAGAGGCCCATGGAATAGCCAGTTCGGAGCAGTTTCATTACAGAAAAATCAACTGTAGGTATCTGTTTCTGTAGTGTAGTGGTTATCAAGTTCGCCTCACACGCGAAAGGTCCCCGGTTCGAAACCGGGCAGAAACAGTTGTTATATTGTGTTGGCTACAATGTTGATAGGTGCCGTTTTGCCATGGAATTGTCCAAGCCCTGAAGATTATTTCATGCAATCTCGTTCCAAGAAAGGGAATTCTCTCAAAACACTAAAGTAATCGGCGTGTGGATGTATCTGTTGGTTCTCAGACCTTGCTTTCAAAAGAGCCCTGTAATCGGTTCACTGCTCACCTAGAACAAGCATTAACATGGAGAATTGTTGGCACCAACAGGAATCTTATTTTAGTGGAGTGTTTCTGGCTTTGAGTGCAGAGGCCCTCGGCTCAATTCCAAGATGATCCTTCTCAAGGTGATGATACAAATGCATTCTCACCTTTACGTTTAATGTCAGAATCATTTATTTCCAGTTGGTGGTGTAAGAATGTTTGCAACAGTATGGCGATTTTTCCTAGCCATGCATGAATGAAAGCATATCACTCGCCTTTAGGTGTTTTTCTAATACATTGATATTTGCATCTTCCTTCCTAGCCTGCATGTTTGACTATCTTACAGGCTGCATGTAATAAGTATCACATCAGGGCCCTTCTTCTACTCAATTCACAACTGTTCTATCACGACATAGATAAGAAAGCTGCATCTGCTTTTGTTGTGTAGTGGTAATCAGGTTTACCTGACGTGTGAAAGCCCCATGCTTTGAAAGTACACAGTAACAAAGAAACCGATGACTTTTATAATAAGGTGTCATGTGTGTCTCTTACTTTGCACAAAAAGTGCCAGAGATGACTTCATTTGCAGTCACTTGAAAAGTAGGGATTCTCCAATAAATGGTAAATGGTTGAAACAAATCTGAAGAAATGCATGACATACCTGTGTGTGTGTGTGTATGCATGTATGTATATATAGGGAGAGAGAGAGCGTCAATATAAACAGACTTTATTTCAATCAAGCTGTCTTTTCTATCCTTCAGGAGCAGAATGTTCTGATCATCAGCGCTCCAGAATGTAGTGTTTTCTTGGCAAGCATCACATATTGTGATGTGTTAGCTAAAAGTTCCATATCCTAGAGACTGATATATTCCTCTGTACTTGTACCTTGGGGATTCATCAAAACCTGGCATCATAAGCAGCTTTCTACTGCCACAGACTGGACAGCGAAACAATTTAAAATATCCCAGAAAAAGAAAATAAGCATGCTTAATCAGAGCTTTCTGGACAGGAAGGACATTTGAGCAAGTGAGGAATAAGCACTGCTTTTGTTAATTTGCATAGGCAGAATAGAGACTTCTGGGAAAAGGCCGAAATTACAGTCACAGAAAATGGCTGCATCTATAGAGAACGCTAAGAAGTGTTGGCAGCTTTTCCTCTGACCCTGGCCACTTTTACAAGCAATCCTATGATAGTCAGCAGGACCCACCCTAAAAAGGAAGGGGCATCCACTTGGACCCTTTCCACCTTTTCTAAATCTCGCCTGATCGAGCCTGATTGAGCACTGATTGAGCAGATAAGCACATGTCATTCTCATTTCAGAAAGGTATTGGTTAGCTTGCTGCTAGCAGCTCAGTTATGTTATGATGTTAGAGGCTATGCAAGGAATGCTTTAGTCCAGCGATATGCAGTTTTTAATGCGCCTTGCATTCAGCAGGAAGATCTTTAGCTTGAATCTGTGGCCTAGGTATTCACCTTGGTATTTCTTTTGGCACAAAGTGAAGGAGTATTTAAGAGAAAATGCACAATGTGTTTCTTATGTTGTTATGAACAACTTGTTACTCTTTCTCATTAAGCTTCAGCCACTGAAGAAATATATAAATAAGGGCTGACTTCCTGTAAGACGTGTCCAAAGCTGGGACGGAATAAAAGGAGACACTTGTAAATGATAGTGCTATCGTTTGAGAAAGGGTAAGTTGAGACTGACTTTCATGCGTATTCACAGACCAAGCATCATAAAGATACCAGCATGATCTTCATTGCGGGCTTAGAGCCGGTATTAGCTTTTGAGAGGTAAGAGGATTTTGAGGGCTCGTTGGTCTAGGGGTATGATTCTCGCTTTGGGTGCGAGAGGTCCCGGGTTCAAATCCCGGACGAGCCCTTTTCTTGGTACTCTTTTCAAGTTGTTTTGAAGTTTGCGTTTCAAAACCAACATCAATTTTTTCTTTGCAGTAGTGGATAATTCTTTGCTAGAGTCTCATGCTTCAGCCCTGCCCAGTCTGAGCTAATACCAAACATCTGGTCTTGCATGGCATGTACGAGCGTTCAGCTAGGGATGTCGGGCAGGTTGCATGAAAGAAATCTAAAGCCAGAGGCCCATGGAATAGCCAGTTCGGAGCAGTTTCATTACAGAAAAATCAACTGTAGGTATCTGTTTCTGTAGTGTAGTGGTTATCACGTTCGCCTCACACGCGAAAGGTCCCCGGTTCGAAACCGGGCAGAAACAGTTGTTATATTGTGTTGGCTACAATGTTGATAGGTGCCGTTTTGCCATGGAATTGTCCAAGCCCTGAAGATTATTTCATGCAATCTCGTTCCAAGAAAGGGAATTCTCTCAAAACACTAAAGTAATCGGCGTGTGGATGTATCTGTTGGTTCTCAGACCTTGCTTTCAAAAGAGCCCTGCAATCGGTTCACTGCTCACCTAGAACAAGCATTAACATGGAGAATTGTTGGCACCAACAGGAATCTTATTTTAGTGGAGTGTTTCTGGCTTTGAGTGCAGAGGCCCTCGGCTCAATTCCAAGATGATCCTTCTCAGGGTGATGATACAAATGCATTGTCACCTTTACGTTTAATGTCAGAATCATTTATTTCCAGTTGGTGGTGTAAGAATGTTTGCAACAGTATGGCGATTTTTCCTAGCCATGCATGAATGAAAGCATATCACTCGCCTTTAGGTGTTTTTCTAATACATTGATATTTGCATCTTCCTTCCTAGCCTGCATGTTTGACTATCTTACAGGCTGCATGTAATAAGTATCACATCAGGGCCCTTCTTCTACTCAATTCACAACTGTTCTATCACGACATAGATAAGAAAGCTGCATCTGCTTTTGTTGTGTAGTGGTAATCAGGTTTACCTGACGTGTGAAAGCCCCATGCTTTGAAAGTACACAGTAACAAAGAAACCGATGACTTTTATAAAAAGGTGTCATGTGTGTCTCTTACTTTGCACAAAAAGTGCCAGAGATGACTTCATTTGCAGTCACTTGAAAAGTAGGGATTCTCCAATAAATGGTAAATGGTTGAAACAAATCTGAAGAAATGCATGACATACCTGTGTGTGTGTGTGTACGCATGTATGTATATATAGGGAGAGAGAGAGCGTCAATATAAACAGACTTTATTTCAATCAAGCTGTCTTTTCTATCCTTCAGGAGCAGAATGTTCTGATCATCAGCGCTCCAGAATGTAGTGTTTTCTTGGCAAGCATCACATATTGTGATGTGTTAGCTAAAAGTTCCATATCCTAGAGACTGATATATTCCTCTGTACTTGTACCTTGGGGATTCATCAAAACCTGGCATCATAAGCAGCTTTCTACTGCCACAGACTGGACAGCGAAACAATTTAAAATATCCCAGAAAAAGAAAATAAGCATGCTTAATCAGAGCTTTCTGGACAGGAAGGACATTTGAGCAAGTGAGGAATAAGCACTGCTTTTGTTAATTTGCATAGGCAGAATAGAGACTTCTGGGAAAAGGCCGAAATTACAGTCACAGAAAATGGCTGCATCTATAGAGAACGCTAAGAAGTGTTGGCAGCTTTTCCTCTGACCCTGGCCACTTTTACAAGCAATCCTATGATAGTCAGCAGGACCCACCCTAAAAAGGAAGGGGCATCCACTTGGACCCTTTCCACCTTTTCTAAATCTCGCCTGATCGAGCCAATTGAGCACTGATTGAGCAGATAAGCACATGTCATTCTCATTTCAGAAAGGTATTGGTTAGCTTGCTGCTAGCAGCTCAGTTATGTTATGATGTTAGAGGCTATGCAAGGAATGCTTTAGTCCAGCGATATGCAGTTTTTATTGCGCCTTGCCTTCACCAGGAAGATCTTTAGCTTGAATCTGTGGCCTAGGTATTCACCTTGGTATTTCTTTTGGCACAAAGTGAAGGAGTATTTGAGAGAAAATGCACAATGTGTTTCTTATGTTGTTATGAACAACTTGTTACTCTTTCTCATTAAGCTTCAGCCACTGCAGAAATATATAAATAAGGGCTGACTTCCTGTAAGACGTGTCCAAAGCTGGGACGGAATAAAAGGAGACACTTGTAAATGATAGTGCTATCGTTTGAGAAAGGGTAAGTTGAGACTGACTTTCATGCGTATTCACAGACCAAGCATCATAAAGATACCAGCATGATCTTCATTGCGGGCTTAGAGCCGGTATTAGCTTTTGAGAGGTAAGAGAATTTTGAGGGCTCGTTGGTCTAGGGGTATGATTCTCGCTTTGGGTGCGAGAGGTCCCGGGTTCAAATCCCGGACAAGCCCTTTTCTTGGTACTCTTTTCAAGTTGTTTTGAAGTTTGCGTTTCAAAACCAACATCAATTTTTTCTTTGCAGTAGTGGATAATTCTTTGCTAGAGTCTCATGCTTCAGCCCTGCCCAGTCTGAGCTAATACCAAACATCTGGTCTTGCATGGCATGTACGAGCGTTCAGCTAGGGATGTCGGGCAGGTTGCATGAAAGAAATCTAAAGCCAGAGGCCCATGGAATAGCCAGTTCGGAGCAGTTTCATTACAGAAAAATCAACTGTAGGTATCTGTTTCTGTAGTGTAGTGGTTATCAAGTTCGCCTCACACGCGATAGGTCCCCGGTTCGAAACCGGGCAGAAACAGTTGTTATATTGTGTTGGCTACAATGTTGATAGGTGCCGTTTTGCCATGGAATTGTCCAAGCCCTGAAGATTATTTCATGCAATCTCGTTCCAAGAAAGGGAATTCTCTCAAAACACTAAAGTAATCGGCGTGTGGATGTATCTGTTGGTTCTCAGACCTTGCTTTCAAAAGAGCCCTGTAATCGGTTCACTGCTCACCTAGAACAAGCATTAACATGGAGAATTGTTGGCACCAACAGGAATCTTATTTTAGTGGAGTGTTTCTGGCTTTGAGTGCAGAGGCCCTCGGCTCAATTCCAAGATGATCCTTCTCAAGGTGATGATACAAATGCATTCTCACCTTTACGTTTAATGTCAGAATCATTTATTTCCAGTTGGTGGTGTAAGAATGTTTGCAACAGTATGGCGATTTTTCCTAGCCATGCATGAATGAAAGCATATCACTCGCCTTTAGGTGTTTTTCTAATACATTGATATTTGCATCTTCCTTCCTAGCCTGCATGTTTGACTATCTTACAGGCTGCATGTAATAAGTATCACATCAGGGCCCTTCTTCTACTCAATTCACAACTGTTCTATCACGACATAGATAAGAAAGCTGCATCTGCTTTTGTTGTGTAGTGGTAATCAGGTTTACCTGACGTGTGAAAGCCCCATGCTTTGAAAGTACACAGTAACAAAGAAACCGATGACTTTTATAATAAGGTGTCATGTGTGTCTCTTACTTTGCACAAAAAGTGCCAGAGATGACTTCATTTGCAGTCACTTGAAAAGTAGGGATTCTCCAATAAATGGTAAATGGTTGAAACAAATCTGAAGAAATGCATGACATACCTGTGTGTGTGTGTGTATGCATGTATGTATATATAGGGAGAGAGAGAGCGTCAATATAAACAGACTTTATTTCAATCAAGCTGTCTTTTCTATCCTTCAGGAGCAGAATGTTCTGATCATCAGCGCTCCAGAATGTAGTGTTTTCTTGGCAAGCATCACATATTGTGATGTGTTAGCTAAAAGTTCCATATCCTAGAGACTGATATATTCCTCTGTACTTGTACCTTGGGGATTCATCAAAACCTGGCATCATAAGCAGCTTTCTACTGCCACAGACTGGACAGCGAAACAATTTAAAATATCCCAGAAAAAGAAAATAAGCATGCTTAATCAGAGCTTTCTGGACAGGAAGGACATTTGAGCAAGTGAGGAATAAGCACTGCTTTTGTTAATTTGCATAGGCAGAATAGAGACTTCTGGGAAAAGGCCGAAATTACAGTCACAGAAAATGGCTGCATCTATAGAGAACGCTAAGAAGTGTTGGCAGCTTTTCCTCTGACCCTGGCCACTTTTACAAGCAATCCTATGATAGTCAGCAGGACCCACCCTAAAAAGGAAGGGGCATCCACTTGGACCCTTTCCACCTTTTCTAAATCTCGACTGATCGAGCCTGATTGAGCACTGATTGAGCAGATAAGCACATGTCATTCTCATTTCAGAAAGGTATTGGTTAGCTTGCTGCTAGCAGCTCAGTTATGTTATGATGTTAGAGGCTATGCAAGGAATGCTTTAGTCCAGCGATATGCAGTTTTTAATGCGCCTTGCATTCAGCAGGAAGATCTTTAGCTTGAATCTGTGGCCTAGGTATTCACCTTGGTATTTCTTTTGGCACAAAGTGAAGGAGTATTTAAGAGAAAATGCACAATGTGTTTCTTATGTTGTTATGAACAACTTGTTACTCTTTCTCATTAAGCTTCAGCCACTGAAGAAATATATAAATAAGGGCTGACTTCCTGTAAGACGTGTCCAAAGCTGGGACGGAATAAAAGGAGACACTTGTAAATGATAGTGCTATCGTTTGAGAAAGGGTAAGTTGAGACTGACTTTCATGCGTATTCACAGACCAAGCATCATAAAGATACCAGCATGATCTTCATTGCGGGCTTAGAGCCGGTATTAGCTTTTGAGAGGTAAGAGGATTTTGAGGGCTCGTTGGTCTAGGGGTATGATTCTCGCTTTGGGTGCGAGAGGTCCCGGGTTCAAATCCCGGACGAGCCCTTTTCTTGGTACTCTTTTCAAGTTGTTTTGAAGTTTGCGTTTCAAAACCAACATCAATTTTTTCTTTGCAGTAGTGGATAATTCTTTGCTAGAGTCTCATGCTTCAGCCCTGCCCAGTCTGAGCTAATACCAAACATCTGGTCTTGCATGGCATGTACGAGCGTTCAGCTAGGGATGTCGGGCAGGTTGCATGAAAGAAATCTAAAGCCAGAGGCCCATGGAATAGCCAGTTCGGAGCAGTTTCATTACAGAAAAATCAACTGTAGGTATCTGTTTCTGTAGTGTAGTGGTTATCACGTTCGCCTCACACGCGAAAGGTCCCCGGTTCGAAACCGGGCAGAAACAGTTGTTATATTGTGTTGGCTACAATGTTGATAGGTGCCGTTTTGCCATGGAATTGTCCAAGCCCTGAAGATTATTTCATGCAATCTCGTTCCAAGAAAGGGAATTCTCTCAAAACACTAAAGTAATCGGCGTGTGGATGTATCTGTTGGTTCTCAGACCTTGCTTTCAAAAGAGCCCTGCAATCGGTTCACTGCTCACCTAGAACAAGCATTAACATGGAGAATTGTTGGCACCAACAGGAATCTTATTTTAGTGGAGTGTTTCTGGCTTTGAGTGCAGAGGCCCTCGGCTCAATTCCAAGATGATCCTTCTCAGGGTGATGATACAAATGCATTGTCACCTTTACGTTTAATGTCAGAATCATTTATTTCCAGTTGGTGGTGTAAGAATGTTTGCAACAGTATGGCGATTTTTCCTAGCCATGCATGAATGAAAGCATATCACTCGCCTTTAGGTGTTTTTCTAATACATTGATATTTGCATCTTCCTTCCTAGCCTGCATGTTTGACTATCTTACAGGCTGCATGTAATAAGTATCACATCAGGGCCCTTCTTCTACTCAATTCACAACTGTTCTATCACGACATAGATAAGAAAGCTGCATCTGCTTTTGTTGTGTAGTGGTAATCAGGTTTACCTGACGTGTGAAAGCCCCATGCTTTGAAAGTACACAGTAACAAAGAAACCGATGACTTTTATAAAAAGGTGTCATGTGTGTCTCTTACTTTGCACAAAAAGTGCCAGAGATGACTTCATTTGCAGTCACTTGAAAAGTAGGGATTCTCCAATAAATGGTAAATGGTTGAAACAAATCTGAAGAAATGCATGACATACCTGTGTGTGTGTGTGTATGCATGTATGTATATATAGGGAGAGAGAGAGCGTCAATATAAACAGACTTTATTTCAATCAAGCTGTCTTTTCTATCCTTCAGGAGCAGAATGTTCTGATCATCAGCGCTCCAGAATGTAGTGTTTTCTTGGCAAGCATCACATATTGTGATGTGTTAGCTAAAAGTTCCATATCCTAGAGACTGATATATTCCTCTGTACTTGTACCTTGGGGATTCATCAAAACCTGGCATCATAAGCAGCTTTCTACTGCCACAGACTGGACAGCGAAACAATTTAAAATATCCCAGAAAAAGAAAATAAGCATGCTTAATCAGAGCTTTCTGGACAGGAAGGACATTTGAGCAAGTGAGGAATAAGCACTGCTTTTGTTAATTTGCATAGGCAGAATAGAGACTTCTGGGAAAAGGCCGAAATTACAGTCACAGAAAATGGCTGCATCTATAGAGAACGCTAAGAAGTGTTGGCAGCTTTTCCTCTGACCCTGGCCACTTTTACAAGCAATCCTATGATAGTCAGCAGGACCCACCCTAAAAAGGAAGGGGCATCCACTTGGACCCTTTCCACCTTTTCTAAATCTCGCCTGATCGAGCCTGATTGAGCACTGATTGAGCAGATAAGCACATGTCATTCTCATTTCAGAAAGGTATTGGTTAGCTTGCTGCTAGCAGCTCAGTTATGTTATGATGTTAGAGGCTATGCAAGGAATGCTTTAGTCCAGCGATATGCAGTTTTTATTGCGCCTTGCCTTCACCAGGAAGATCTTTAGCTTGAATCTGTGGCCTAGGTATTCACCTTGGTATTTCTTTTGGCACAAAGTGAAGGAGTATTTGAGAGAAAATGCACAATGTGTTTCTTATGTTGTTATGAACAACTTGTTACTCTTTCTCATTAAGCTTCAGCCACTGCAGAAATATATAAATAAGGGCCGACTTCCTGTAAGACGTGTCCAAAGCTGGGACGGAATAAAAGGAGACACTTGTAAATGATAGTGCTATCGTTTGAGAAAGGGTAAGTTGAGACTGACTTTCATGCGTATTCACAGACCAAGCATCATAAAGATACCAGCATGATCTTCATTGCGGGCTTAGAGCCGGTATTAGCTTTTGAGAGGTAAGAGAATTTTGAGGGCTCGTTGGTCTAGGGGTATGATTCTCGCTTTGGGTGCGAGAGGTCCCGGGTTCAAATCCCGGACAAGCCCTTTTCTTGGTACTCTTTTCAAGTTGTTTTGAAGTTTGCGTTTCAAAACCAACATCAATTTTTTCTTTGCAGTAGTGGATAATTCTTTGCTAGAGTCTCATGCTTCAGCCCTGCCCAGTCTGAGCTAATACCAAACATCTGGTCTTGCATGGCATGTACGAGCGTTCAGCTAGGGATGTCGGGCAGGTTGCATGAAAGAAATCTAAAGCCAGAGGCCCATGGAATAGCCAGTTCGGAGCAGTTTCATTACAGAAAAATCAACTGTAGGTATCTGTTTCTGTAGTGTAGTGGTTATCAAGTTCGCCTCACACGCGAAAGGTCCCCGGTTCGAAACCGGGCAGAAACAGTTGTTATGTTGTGTTGGCTACAATGTTGATAGGTGCCGTTTTGCCATGGAATTGTCCAAGCCCTGAAGATTATTTCATGCAATCTCGTTCCAAGAAAGGGAATTCTCTCAAAACACTAAAGTAATCGGCGTGTGGATGTATCTGTTGGTTCTCAGACCTTGCTTTCAAAAGAGCCCTGTAATCGGTTCACTGCTCACCTAGAACAAGCATTAACATGGAGAATTGTTGGCACCAACAGGAATCTTATTTTAGTGGAGTGTTTCTGGCTTTGAGTGCAGAGGCCCTCGGCTCAATTCCAAGATGATCCTTCTCAAGGTGATGATACAAATGCATTCTCACCTTTACGTTTAATGTCAGAATCATTTATTTCCAGTTGGTGGTGTAAGAATGTTTGCAACAGTATGGCGATTTTTCCTAGCCATGCATGAATGAAAGCATATCACTCGCCTTTAGGTGTTTTTCTAATACATTGATATTTGCATCTTCCTTCCTAGCCTGCATGTTTGACTATCTTACAGGCTGCATGTAATAAGTATCACATCAGGGCCCTTCTTCTACTCAATTCACAACTGTTCTATCACGACATAGATAAGAAAGCTGCATCTGCTTTTGTTGTGTAGTGGTAATCAGGTTTACCTGACGTGTGAAAGCCCCATGCTTTGAAAGTACACAGTAACAAAGAAACCGATGACTTTTATAAAAAGGTGTCATGTGTGTCTCTTACTTTGCACAAAAAGTGCCAGAGATGACTTCATTTGCAGTCACTTGAAAAGTAGGGATTCTCCAATAAATGGTAAATGGTTGAAACAAATCTGAAGAAATGCATGACATACCTGTGTGTGTGTGTGTATGCATGTATGTATATATAGGGAGAGAGAGAGCGTCAATATAAACAGACTTTATTTCAATCAAGCTGTCTTTTCTATCCTTCAGGAGCAGAATGTTCTGATCATCAGCGCTCCAGAATGTAGTGTTTTCTTGGCAAGCATCACATATTGTGATGTGTTAGCTAAAAGTTCCATATCCTAGAGACTGATATATTCCTCTGTACTTGTACCTTGGGGATTCATCAAAACCTGGCATCATAAGCAGCTTTCTACTGCCACAGACTGGACAGCGAAACAATTTAAAATATCCCAGAAAAAGAAAATAAGCATGCTTAATCAGAGCTTTCTGGACAGGAAGGACATTTGAGCAAGTGAGGAATAAGCACTGCTTTTGTTAATTTGCATAGGCAGAATAGAGACTTCTGGGAAAAGGCCGAAATTACAGTCACAGAAAATGGCTGCATCTATAGAGAACGCTAAGAAGTGTTGGCAGCTTTTCCTCTGACCCTGGCCACTTTTACAAGCAATCCTATGATAGTCAGCAGGACCCACCCTAAAAAGGAAGGGGCATCCACTTGGACCCTTTCCACCTTTTCTAAATCTCGCCTGATCGAGCCAATTGAGCACTGATTGAGCAGATAAGCACATGTCATTCTCATTTCAGAAAGGTATTGGTTAGCTTGCTGCTAGCAGCTCAGTTATGTTATGATGTTAGAGGCTATGCAAGGAATGCTTTAGTCCAGCGATATGCAGTTTTTATTGCGCCTTGCCTTCACCAGGAAGATCTTTAGCTTGAATCTGTGGCCTAGGTATTCACCTTGGTATTTCTTTTGGCACAAAGTGAAGGAGTATTTGAGAGAAAATGCACAATGTGTTTCTTATGTTGTTATGAACAACTTGTTACTCTTTCTCATTAAGCTTCAGCCACTGCAGAAATATATAAATAAGGGCTGACTTCCTGTAAGACGTGTCCAAAGCTGGGACGGAATAAAAGGAGACACTTGTAAATGATAGTGCTATCGTTTGAGAAAGGGTAAGTTGAGACTGACTTTCATGCGTATTCACAGACCAAGCATCATAAAGATACCAGCATGATCTTCATTGCGGGCTTAGAGCCGGTATTAGCTTTTGAGAGGTAAGAGAATTTTGAGGGCTCGTTGGTCTAGGGGTATGATTCTCGCTTTGGGTGCGAGAGGTCCCGGGTTCAAATCCCGGACAAGCCCTTTTCTTGGTACTCTTTTCAAGTTGTTTTGAAGTTTGCGTTTCAAAACCAACATCAATTTTTTCTTTGCAGTAGTGGATAATTCTTTGCTAGAGTCTCATGCTTCAGCCCTGCCCAGTCTGAGCTAATACCAAACATCTGGTCTTGCATGGCATGTACGAGCGTTCAGCTAGGGATGTCGGGCAGGTTGCATGAAAGAAATCTAAAGCCAGAGGCCCATGGAATAGCCAGTTCGGAGCAGTTTCATTACAGAAAAATCAACTGTAGGTATCTGTTTCTGTAGTGTAGTGGTTATCAAGTTCGCCTCACACGCGAAAGGTCCCCGGTTCGAAACCGGGCAGAAACAGTTGTTATATTGTGTTGGCTACAATGTTGATAGGTGCCGTTTTGCCATGGAATTGTCCAAGCCCTGAAGATTATTTCATGCAATCTCGTTCCAAGAAAGGGAATTCTCTCAAAACACTAAAGTAATCGGCGTGTGGATGTATCTGTTGGTTCTCAGACCTTGCTTTCAAAAGAGCCCTGCAATCGGTTCACTGCTCACCTAGAACAAGCATTAACATGGAGAATTGTTGGCACCAACAGGAATCTTATTTTAGTGGAGTGTTTCTGGCTTTGAGTGCAGAGGCCCTCGGCTCAATTCCAAGATGATCCTTCTCAGGGTGATGATACAAATGCATTGTCACCTTTACGTTTAATGTCAGAATCATTTATTTCCAGTTGGTGGTGTAAGAATGTTTGCAACAGTATGGCGATTTTTCCTAGCCATGCATGAATGAAAGCATATCACTCGCCTTTAGGTGTTTTTCTAATACATTGATATTTGCATCTTCCTTCCTAGCCTGCATGTTTGACTATCTTACAGGCTGCATGTAATAAGTATCACATCAGGGCCCTTCTTCTACTCAATTCACAACTGTTCTATCACGACATAGATAAGAAAGCTGCATCTGCTTTTGTTGTGTAGTGGTAATCAGGTTTACCTGACGTGTGAAAGCCCCATGCTTTGAAAGTACACAGTAACAAAGAAACCGATGACTTTTATAAAAAGGTGTCATGTGTGTCTCTTACTTTGCACAAAAAGTGCCAGAGATGACTTCATTTGCAGTCACTTGAAAAGTAGGGATTCTCCAATAAATGGTAAATGGTTGAAACAAATCTGAAGAAATGCATGACATACCTGTGTGTGTGTGTGTACGCATGTATGTATATATAGGGAGAGAGAGAGCGTCAATATAAACAGACTTTATTTCAATCAAGCTGTCTTTTCTATCCTTCAGGAGCAGAATGTTCTGATCATCAGCGCTCCAGAATGTAGTGTTTTCTTGGCAAGCATCACATATTGTGATGTGTTAGCTAAAAGTTCCATATCCTAGAGACTGATATATTCCTCTGTACTTGTACCTTGGGGATTCATCAAAACCTGGCATCATAAGCAGCTTTCTACTGCCACAGACTGGACAGCGAAACAATTTAAAATATCCCAGAAAAAGAAAATAAGCATGCTTAATCAGAGCTTTCTGGACAGGAAGGACATTTGAGCAAGTGAGGAATAAGCACTGCTTTTGTTAATTTGCATAGGCAGAATAGAGACTTCTGGGAAAAGGCCGAAATTACAGTCACAGAAAATGGCTGCATCTATAGAGAACGCTAAGAAGTGTTGGCAGCTTTTCCTCTGACCCTGGCCACTTTTACAAGCAATCCTATGATAGTCAGCAGGACCCACCCTAAAAAGGAAGGGGCATCCACTTGGACCCTTTCCACCTTTTCTAAATCTCGCCTGATCGAGCCAATTGAGCACTGATTGAGCAGATAAGCACATGTCATTCTCATTTCAGAAAGGTATTGGTTAGCTTGCTGCTAGCAGCTCAGTTATGTTATGATGTTAGAGGCTATGCAAGGAATGCTTTAGTCCAGCGATATGCAGTTTTTATTGCGCCTTGCCTTCACCAGGAAGATCTTTAGCTTGAATCTGTGGCCTAGGTATTCACCTTGGTATTTCTTTTGGCACAAAGTGAAGGAGTATTTGAGAGAAAATGCACAATGTGTTTCTTATGTTGTTATGAACAACTTGTTACTCTTTCTCATTAAGCTTCAGCCACTGCAGAAATATATAAATAAGGGCTGACTTCCTGTAAGACGTGTCCAAAGCTGGGACGGAATAAAAGGAGACACTTGTAAATGATAGTGCTATCGTTTGAGAAAGGGTAAGTTGAGACTGACTTTCATGCGTATTCACAGACCAAGCATCATAAAGATACCAGCATGATCTTCATTGCGGGCTTAGAGCCGGTATTAGCTTTTGAGAGGTAAGAGAATTTTGAGGGCTCGTTGGTCTAGGGGTATGATTCTCGCTTTGGGTGCGAGAGGTCCCGGGTTCAAATCCCGGACAAGCCCTTTTCTTGGTACTCTTTTCAAGTTGTTTTGAAGTTTGCGTTTCAAAACCAACATCAATTTTTTCTTTGCAGTAGTGGATAATTCTTTGCTAGAGTCTCATGCTTCAGCCCTGCCCAGTCTGAGCTAATACCAAACATCTGGTCTTGCATGGCATGTACGAGCGTTCAGCTAGGGATGTCGGGCAGGTTGCATGAAAGAAATCTAAAGCCAGAGGCCCATGGAATAGCCAGTTCGGAGCAGTTTCATTACAGAAAAATCAACTGTAGGTATCTGTTTCTGTAGTGTAGTGGTTATCAAGTTCGCCTCACACGCGAAAGGTCCCCGGTTCGAAACCGGGCAGAAACAGTTGTTATATTGTGTTGGCTACAATGTTGATAGGTGCCGTTTTGCCATGGAATTGTCCAAGCCCTGAAGATTATTTCATGCAATCTCGTTCCAAGAAAGGGAATTCTCTCAAAACACTAAAGTAATCGGCGTGTGGATGTATCTGTTGGTTCTCAGACCTTGCTTTCAAAAGAGCCCTGTAATCGGTTCACTGCTCACCTAGAACAAGCATTAACATGGAGAATTGTTGGCACCAACAGGAATCTTATTTTAGTGGAGTGTTTCTGGCTTTGAGTGCAGAGGCCCTCGGCTCAATTCCAAGATGATCCTTCTCAAGGTGATGATACAAATGCATTCTCACCTTTACGTTTAATGTCAGAATCATTTATTTCCAGTTGGTGGTGTAAGAATGTTTGCAACAGTATGGCGATTTTTCCTAGCCATGCATGAATGAAAGCATATCACTCGCCTTTAGGTGTTTTTCTAATACATTGATATTTGCATCTTCCTTCCTAGCCTGCATGTTTGACTATCTTACAGGCTGCATGTAATAAGTATCACATCAGGGCCCTTCTTCTACTCAATTCACAACTGTTCTATCACGACATAGATAAGAAAGCTGCATCTGCTTTTGTTGTGTAGTGGTAATCAGGTTTACCTGACGTGTGAAAGCCCCATGCTTTGAAAGTACACAGTAACAAAGAAACCGATGACTTTTATAATAAGGTGTCATGTGTGTCTCTTACTTTGCACAAAAAGTGCCAGAGATGACTTCATTTGCAGTCACTTGAAAAGTAGGGATTCTCCAATAAATGGTAAATGGTTGAAACAAATCTGAAGAAATGCATGACATACCTGTGTGTGTGTGTGTATGCATGTATGTATATATAGGGAGAGAGAGAGCGTCAATATAAACAGACTTTATTTCAATCAAGCTGTCTTTTCTATCCTTCAGGAGCAGAATGTTCTGATCATCAGCGCTCCAGAATGTAGTGTTTTCTTGGCAAGCATCACATATTGTGATGTGTTAGCTAAAAGTTCCATATCCTAGAGACTGATATATTCCTCTGTACTTGTACCTTGGGGATTCATCAAAACCTGGCATCATAAGCAGCTTTCTACTGCCACAGACTGGACAGCGAAACAATTTAAAATATCCCAGAAAAAGAAAATAAGCATGCTTAATCAGAGCTTTCTGGACAGGAAGGACATTTGAGCAAGTGAGGAATAAGCACTGCTTTTGTTAATTTGCATAGGCAGAATAGAGACTTCTGGGAAAAGGCCGAAATTACAGTCACAGAAAATGGCTGCATCTATAGAGAACGCTAAGAAGTGTTGGCAGCTTTTCCTCTGACCCTGGCCACTTTTACAAGCAATCCTATGATAGTCAGCAGGACCCACCCTAAAAAGGAAGGGGCATCCACTTGGACCCTTTCCACCTTTTCTAAATCTCGACTGATCGAGCCTGATTGAGCACTGATTGAGCAGATAAGCACATGTCATTCTCATTTCAGAAAGGTATTGGTTAGCTTGCTGCTAGCAGCTCAGTTATGTTATGATGTTAGAGGCTATGCAAGGAATGCTTTAGTCCAGCGATATGCAGTTTTTAATGCGCCTTGCATTCAGCAGGAAGATCTTTAGCTTGAATCTGTGGCCTAGGTATTCACCTTGGTATTTCTTTTGGCACAAAGTGAAGGAGTATTTAAGAGAAAATGCACAATGTGTTTCTTATGTTGTTATGAACAACTTGTTACTCTTTCTCATTAAGCTTCAGCCACTGAAGAAATATATAAATAAGGGCTGACTTCCTGTAAGACGTGTCCAAAGCTGGGACGGAATAAAAGGAGACACTTGTAAATGATAGTGCTATCGTTTGAGAAAGGGTAAGTTGAGACTGACTTTCATGCGTATTCACAGACCAAGCATCATAAAGATACCAGCATGATCTTCATTGCGGGCTTAGAGCCGGTATTAGCTTTTGAGAGGTAAGAGGATTTTGAGGGCTCGTTGGTCTAGGGGTATGATTCTCGCTTTGGGTGCGAGAGGTCCCGGGTTCAAATCCCGGACGAGCCCTTTTCTTGGTACTCTTTTCAAGTTGTTTTGAAGTTTGCGTTTCAAAACCAACATCAATTTTTTCTTTGCAGTAGTGGATAATTCTTTGCTAGAGTCTCATGCTTCAGCCCTGCCCAGTCTGAGCTAATACCAAACATCTGGTCTTGCATGGCATGTACGAGCGTTCAGCTAGGGATGTCGGGCAGGTTGCATGAAAGAAATCTAAAGCCAGAGGCCCATGGAATAGCCAGTTCGGAGCAGTTTCATTACAGAAAAATCAACTGTAGGTATCTGTTTCTGTAGTGTAGTGGTTATCACGTTCGCCTCACACGCGAAAGGTCCCCGGTTCGAAACCGGGCAGAAACAGTTGTTATATTGTGTTGGCTACAATGTTGATAGGTGCCGTTTTGCCATGGAATTGTCCAAGCCCTGAAGATTATTTCATGCAATCTCGTTCCAAGAAAGGGAATTCTCTCAAAACACTAAAGTAATCGGCGTGTGGATGTATCTGTTGGTTCTCAGACCTTGCTTTCAAAAGAGCCCTGCAATCGGTTCACTGCTCACCTAGAACAAGCATTAACATGGAGAATTGTTGGCACCAACAGGAATCTTATTTTAGTGGAGTGTTTCTGGCTTTGAGTGCAGAGGCCCTCGGCTCAATTCCAAGATGATCCTTCTCAGGGTGATGATACAAATGCATTGTCACCTTTACGTTTAATGTCAGAATCATTTATTTCCAGTTGGTGGTGTAAGAATGTTTGCAACAGTATGGCGATTTTTCCTAGCCATGCATGAATGAAAGCATATCACTCGCCTTTAGGTGTTTTTCTAATACATTGATATTTGCATCTTCCTTCCTAGCCTGCATGTTTGACTATCTTACAGGCTGCATGTAATAAGTATCACATCAGGGCCCTTCTTCTACTCAATTCACAACTGTTCTATCACGACATAGATAAGAAAGCTGCATCTGCTTTTGTTGTGTAGTGGTAATCAGGTTTACCTGACGTGTGAAAGCCCCATGCTTTGAAAGTACACAGTAACAAAGAAACCGATGACTTTTATAAAAAGGTGTCATGTGTGTCTCTTACTTTGCACAAAAAGTGCCAGAGATGACTTCATTTGCAGTCACTTGAAAAGTAGGGATTCTCCAATAAATGGTAAATGGTTGAAACAAATCTGAAGAAATGCATGACATACCTGTGTGTGTGTGTGTATGCATGTATGTATATATAGGGAGAGAGAGAGCGTCAATATAAACAGACTTTATTTCAATCAAGCTGTCTTTTCTATCCTTCAGGAGCAGAATGTTCTGATCATCAGCGCTCCAGAATGTAGTGTTTTCTTGGCAAGCATCACATATTGTGATGTGTTAGCTAAAAGTTCCATATCCTAGAGACTGATATATTCCTCTGTACTTGTACCTTGGGGATTCATCAAAACCTGGCATCATAAGCAGCTTTCTACTGCCACAGACTGGACAGCGAAACAATTTAAAATATCCCAGAAAAAGAAAATAAGCATGCTTAATCAGAGCTTTCTGGACAGGAAGGACATTTGAGCAAGTGAGGAATAAGCACTGCTTTTGTTAATTTGCATAGGCAGAATAGAGACTTCTGGGAAAAGGCCGAAATTACAGTCACAGAAAATGGCTGCATCTATAGAGAACGCTAAGAAGTGTTGGCAGCTTTTCCTCTGACCCTGGCCACTTTTACAAGCAATCCTATGATAGTCAGCAGGACCCACCCTAAAAAGGAAGGGGCATCCACTTGGACCCTTTCCACCTTTTCTAAATCTCGCCTGATCGAGCCTGATTGAGCACTGATTGAGCAGATAAGCACATGTCATTCTCATTTCAGAAAGGTATTGGTTAGCTTGCTGCTAGCAGCTCAGTTATGTTATGATGTTAGAGGCTATGCAAGGAATGCTTTAGTCCAGCGATATGCAGTTTTTATTGCGCCTTGCCTTCACCAGGAAGATCTTTAGCTTGAATCTGTGGCCTAGGTATTCACCTTGGTATTTCTTTTGGCACAAAGTGAAGGAGTATTTGAGAGAAAATGCACAATGTGTTTCTTATGTTGTTATGAACAACTTGTTACTCTTTCTCATTAAGCTTCAGCCACTGCAGAAATATATAAATAAGGGCTGACTTCCTGTAAGACGTGTCCAAAGCTGGGACGGAATAAAAGGAGACACTTGTAAATGATAGTGCTATCGTTTGAGAAAGGGTAAGTTGAGACTGACTTTCATGCGTATTCACAGACCAAGCATCATAAAGATACCAGCATGATCTTCATTGCGGGCTTAGAGCCGGTATTAGCTTTTGAGAGGTAAGAGAATTTTGAGGGCTCGTTGGTCTAGGGGTATGATTCTCGCTTTGGGTGCGAGAGGTCCCGGGTTCAAATCCCGGACAAGCCCTTTTCTTGGTACTCTTTTCAAGTTGTTTTGAAGTTTGCGTTTCAAAACCAACATCAATTTTTTCTTTGCAGTAGTGGATAATTCTTTGCTAGAGTCTCATGCTTCAGCCCTGCCCAGTCTGAGCTAATACCAAACATCTGGTCTTGCATGGCATGTACGAGCGTTCAGCTAGGGATGTCGGGCAGGTTGCATGAAAGAAATCTAAAGCCAGAGGCCCATGGAATAGCCAGTTCGGAGCAGTTTCATTACAGAAAAATCAACTGTAGGTATCTGTTTCTGTAGTGTAGTGGTTATCAAGTTCGCCTCACACGCGAAAGGTCCCCGGTTCGAAACCGGGCAGAAACAGTTGTTATATTGTGTTGGCTACAATGTTGATAGGTGCCGTTTTGCCATGGAATTGTCCAAGCCCTGAAGATTATTTCATGCAATCTCGTTCCAAGAAAGGGAATTCTCTCAAAACACTAAAGTAATCGGCGTGTGGATGTATCTGTTGGTTCTCAGACCTTGCTTTCAAAAGAGCCCTGCAATCGGTTCACTGCTCACCTAGAACAAGCATTAACATGGAGAATTGTTGGCACCAACAGGAATCTTATTTTAGTGGAGTGTTTCTGGCTTTGAGTGCAGAGGCCCTCGGCTCAATTCCAAGATGATCCTTCTCAGGGTGATGATACAAATGCATTGTCACCTTTACGTTTAATGTCAGAATCATTTATTTCCAGTTGGTGGTGTAAGAATGTTTGCAACAGTATGGCGATTTTTCCTAGCCATGCATGAATGAAAGCATATCACTCGCCTTTAGGTGTTTTTCTAATACATTGATATTTGCATCTTCCTTCCTAGCCTGCATGTTTGACTATCTTACAGGCTGCATGTAATAAGTATCACATCAGGGCCCTTCTTCTACTCAATTCACAACTGTTCTATCACGACATAGATAAGAAAGCTGCATCTGCTTTTGTTGTGTAGTGGTAATCAGGTTTACCTGACGTGTGAAAGCCCCATGCTTTGAAAGTACACAGTAACAAAGAAACCGATGACTTTTATAAAAAGGTGTCATGTGTGTCTCTTACTTTGCACAAAAAGTGCCAGAGATGACTTCATTTGCAGTCACTTGAAAAGTAGGGATTCTCCAATAAATGGTAAATGGTTGAAACAAATCTGAAGAAATGCATGACATACCTGTGTGTGTGTGTGTACGCATGTATGTATATATAGGGAGAGAGAGAGCGTCAATATAAACAGACTTTATTTCAATCAAGCTGTCTTTTCTATCCTTCAGGAGCAGAATGTTCTGATCATCAGCGCTCCAGAATGTAGTGTTTTCTTGGCAAGCATCACATATTGTGATGTGTTAGCTAAAAGTTCCATATCCTAGAGACTGATATATTCCTCTGTACTTGTACCTTGGGGATTCATCAAAACCTGGCATCATAAGCAGCTTTCTACTGCCACAGACTGGACAGCGAAACAATTTAAAATATCCCAGAAAAAGAAAATAAGCATGCTTAATCAGAGCTTTCTGGACAGGAAGGACATTTGAGCAAGTGAGGAATAAGCACTGCTTTTGTTAATTTGCATAGGCAGAATAGAGACTTCTGGGAAAAGGCCGAAATTACAGTCACAGAAAATGGCTGCATCTATAGAGAACGCTAAGAAGTGTTGGCAGCTTTTCCTCTGACCCTGGCCACTTTTACAAGCAATCCTATGATAGTCAGCAGGACCCACCCTAAAAAGGAAGGGGCATCCACTTGGACCCTTTCCACCTTTTCTAAATCTCGCCTGATCGAGCCAATTGAGCACTGATTGAGCAGATAAGCACATGTCATTCTCATTTCAGAAAGGTATTGGTTAGCTTGCTGCTAGCAGCTCAGTTATGTTATGATGTTAGAGGCTATGCAAGGAATGCTTTAGTCCAGCGATATGCAGTTTTTATTGCGCCTTGCCTTCACCAGGAAGATCTTTAGCTTGAATCTGTGGCCTAGGTATTCACCTTGGTATTTCTTTTGGCACAAAGTGAAGGAGTATTTGAGAGAAAATGCACAATGTGTTTCTTATGTTGTTATGAACAACTTGTTACTCTTTCTCATTAAGCTTCAGCCACTGCAGAAATATATAAATAAGGGCTGACTTCCTGTAAGACGTGTCCAAAGCTGGGACGGAATAAAAGGAGACACTTGTAAATGATAGTGCTATCGTTTGAGAAAGGGTAAGTTGAGACTGACTTTCATGCGTATTCACAGACCAAGCATCATAAAGATACCAGCATGATCTTCATTGCGGGCTTAGAGCCGGTATTAGCTTTTGAGAGGTAAGAGAATTTTGAGGGCTCGTTGGTCTAGGGGTATGATTCTCGCTTTGGGTGCGAGAGGTCCCGGGTTCAAATCCCGGACAAGCCCTTTTCTTGGTACTCTTTTCAAGTTGTTTTGAAGTTTGCGTTTCAAAACCAACATCAATTTTTTCTTTGCAGTAGTGGATAATTCTTTGCTAGAGTCTCATGCTTCAGCCCTGCCCAGTCTGAGCTAATACCAAACATCTGGTCTTGCATGGCATGTACGAGCGTTCAGCTAGGGATGTCGGGCAGGTTGCATGAAAGAAATCTAAAGCCAGAGGCCCATGGAATAGCCAGTTCGGAGCAGTTTCATTACAGAAAAATCAACTGTAGGTATCTGTTTCTGTAGTGTAGTGGTTATCAAGTTCGCCTCACACGCGAAAGGTCCCCGGTTCGAAACCGGGCAGAAACAGTTGTTATATTGTGTTGGCTACAATGTTGATAGGTGCCGTTTTGCCATGGAATTGTCCAAGCCCTGAAGATTATTTCATGCAATCTCGTTCCAAGAAAGGGAATTCTCTCAAAACACTAAAGTAATCGGCGTGTGGATGTATCTGTTGGTTCTCAGACCTTGCTTTCAAAAGAGCCCTGTAATCGGTTCACTGCTCACCTAGAACAAGCATTAACATGGAGAATTGTTGGCACCAACAGGAATCTTATTTTAGTGGAGTGTTTCTGGCTTTGAGTGCAGAGGCCCTCGGCTCAATTCCAAGATGATCCTTCTCAAGGTGATGATACAAATGCATTCTCACCTTTACGTTTAATGTCAGAATCATTTATTTCCAGTTGGTGGTGTAAGAATGTTTGCAACAGTATGGCGATTTTTCCTAGCCATGCATGAATGAAAGCATATCACTCGCCTTTAGGTGTTTTTCTAATACATTGATATTTGCATCTTCCTTCCTAGCCTGCATGTTTGACTATCTTACAGGCTGCATGTAATAAGTATCACATCAGGGCCCTTCTTCTACTCAATTCACAACTGTTCTATCACGACATAGATAAGAAAGCTGCATCTGCTTTTGTTGTGTAGTGGTAATCAGGTTTACCTGACGTGTGAAAGCCCCATGCTTTGAAAGTACACAGTAACAAAGAAACCGATGACTTTTATAATAAGGTGTCATGTGTGTCTCTTACTTTGCACAAAAAGTGCCAGAGATGACTTCATTTGCAGTCACTTGAAAAGTAGGGATTCTCCAATAAATGGTAAATGGTTGAAACAAATCTGAAGAAATGCATGACATACCTGTGTGTGTGTGTGTATGCATGTATGTATATATAGGGAGAGAGAGAGCGTCAATATAAACAGACTTTATTTCAATCAAGCTGTCTTTTCTATCCTTCAGGAGCAGAATGTTCTGATCATCAGCGCTCCAGAATGTAGTGTTTTCTTGGCAAGCATCACATATTGTGATGTGTTAGCTAAAAGTTCCATATCCTAGAGACTGATATATTCCTCTGTACTTGTACCTTGGGGATTCATCAAAACCTGGCATCATAAGCAGCTTTCTACTGCCACAGACTGGACAGCGAAACAATTTAAAATATCCCAGAAAAAGAAAATAAGCATGCTTAATCAGAGCTTTCTGGACAGGAAGGACATTTGAGCAAGTGAGGAATAAGCACTGCTTTTGTTAATTTGCATAGGCAGAATAGAGACTTCTGGGAAAAGGCCGAAATTACAGTCACAGAAAATGGCTGCATCTATAGAGAACGCTAAGAAGTGTTGGCAGCTTTTCCTCTGACCCTGGCCACTTTTACAAGCAATCCTATGATAGTCAGCAGGACCCACCCTAAAAAGGAAGGGGCATCCACTTGGACCCTTTCCACCTTTTCTAAATCTCGACTGATCGAGCCTGATTGAGCACTGATTGAGCAGATAAGCACATGTCATTCTCATTTCAGAAAGGTATTGGTTAGCTTGCTGCTAGCAGCTCAGTTATGTTATGATGTTAGAGGCTATGCAAGGAATGCTTTAGTCCAGCGATATGCAGTTTTTAATGCGCCTTGCATTCAGCAGGAAGATCTTTAGCTTGAATCTGTGGCCTAGGTATTCACCTTGGTATTTCTTTTGGCACAAAGTGAAGGAGTATTTAAGAGAAAATGCACAATGTGTTTCTTATGTTGTTATGAACAACTTGTTACTCTTTCTCATTAAGCTTCAGCCACTGAAGAAATATATAAATAAGGGCTGACTTCCTGTAAGACGTGTCCAAAGCTGGGACGGAATAAAAGGAGACACTTGTAAATGATAGTGCTATCGTTTGAGAAAGGGTAAGTTGAGACTGACTTTCATGCGTATTCACAGACCAAGCATCATAAAGATACCAGCATGATCTTCATTGCGGGCTTAGAGCCGGTATTAGCTTTTGAGAGGTAAGAGGATTTTGAGGGCTCGTTGGTCTAGGGGTATGATTCTCGCTTTGGGTGCGAGAGGTCCCGGGTTCAAATCCCGGACGAGCCCTTTTCTTGGTACTCTTTTCAAGTTGTTTTGAAGTTTGCGTTTCAAAACCAACATCAATTTTTTCTTTGCAGTAGTGGATAATTCTTTGCTAGAGTCTCATGCTTCAGCCCTGCCCAGTCTGAGCTAATACCAAACATCTGGTCTTGCATGGCATGTACGAGCGTTCAGCTAGGGATGTCGGGCAGGTTGCATGAAAGAAATCTAAAGCCAGAGGCCCATGGAATAGCCAGTTCGGAGCAGTTTCATTACAGAAAAATCAACTGTAGGTATCTGTTTCTGTAGTGTAGTGGTTATCACGTTCGCCTCACACGCGAAAGGTCCCCGGTTCGAAACCGGGCAGAAACAGTTGTTATATTGTGTTGGCTACAATGTTGATAGGTGCCGTTTTGCCATGGAATTGTCCAAGCCCTGAAGATTATTTCATGCAATCTCGTTCCAAGAAAGGGAATTCTCTCAAAACACTAAAGTAATCGGCGTGTGGATGTATCTGTTGGTTCTCAGACCTTGCTTTCAAAAGAGCCCTGCAATCGGTTCACTGCTCACCTAGAACAAGCATTAACATGGAGAATTGTTGGCACCAACAGGAATCTTATTTTAGTGGAGTGTTTCTGGCTTTGAGTGCAGAGGCCCTCGGCTCAATTCCAAGATGATCCTTCTCAGGGTGATGATACAAATGCATTGTCACCTTTACGTTTAATGTCAGAATCATTTATTTCCAGTTGGTGGTGTAAGAATGTTTGCAACAGTATGGCGATTTTTCCTAGCCATGCATGAATGAAAGCATATCACTCGCCTTTAGGTGTTTTTCTAATACATTGATATTTGCATCTTCCTTCCTAGCCTGCATGTTTGACTATCTTACAGGCTGCATGTAATAAGTATCACATCAGGGCCCTTCTTCTACTCAATTCACAACTGTTCTATCACGACATAGATAAGAAAGCTGCATCTGCTTTTGTTGTGTAGTGGTAATCAGGTTTACCTGACGTGTGAAAGCCCCATGCTTTGAAAGTACACAGTAACAAAGAAACCGATGACTTTTATAAAAAGGTGTCATGTGTGTCTCTTACTTTGCACAAAAAGTGCCAGAGATGACTTCATTTGCAGTCACTTGAAAAGTAGGGATTCTCCAATAAATGGTAAATGGTTGAAACAAATCTGAAGAAATGCATGACATACCTGTGTGTGTGTGTGTATGCATGTATGTATATATAGGGAGAGAGAGAGCGTCAATATAAACAGACTTTATTTCAATCAAGCTGTCTTTTCTATCCTTCAGGAGCAGAATGTTCTGATCATCAGCGCTCCAGAATGTAGTGTTTTCTTGGCAAGCATCACATATTGTGATGTGTTAGCTAAAAGTTCCATATCCTAGAGACTGATATATTCCTCTGTACTTGTACCTTGGGGATTCATCAAAACCTGGCATCATAAGCAGCTTTCTACTGCCACAGACTGGACAGCGAAACAATTTAAAATATCCCAGAAAAAGAAAATAAGCATGCTTAATCAGAGCTTTCTGGACAGGAAGGACATTTGAGCAAGTGAGGAATAAGCACTGCTTTTGTTAATTTGCATAGGCAGAATAGAGACTTCTGGGAAAAGGCCGAAATTACAGTCACAGAAAATGGCTGCATCTATAGAGAACGCTAAGAAGTGTTGGCAGCTTTTCCTCTGACCCTGGCCACTTTTACAAGCAATCCTATGATAGTCAGCAGGACCCACCCTAAAAAGGAAGGGGCATCCACTTGGACCCTTTCCACCTTTTCTAAATCTCGCCTGATCGAGCCTGATTGAGCACTGATTGAGCAGATAAGCACATGTCATTCTCATTTCAGAAAGGTATTGGTTAGCTTGCTGCTAGCAGCTCAGTTATGTTATGATGTTAGAGGCTATGCAAGGAATGCTTTAGTCCAGCGATATGCAGTTTTTATTGCGCCTTGCCTTCACCAGGAAGATCTTTAGCTTGAATCTGTGGCCTAGGTATTCACCTTGGTATTTCTTTTGGCACAAAGTGAAGGAGTATTTGAGAGAAAATGCACAATGTGTTTCTTATGTTGTTATGAACAACTTGTTACTCTTTCTCATTAAGCTTCAGCCACTGCAGAAATATATAAATAAGGGCCGACTTCCTGTAAGACGTGTCCAAAGCTGGGACGGAATAAAAGGAGACACTTGTAAATGATAGTGCTATCGTTTGAGAAAGGGTAAGTTGAGACTGACTTTCATGCGTATTCACAGACCAAGCATCATAAAGATACCAGCATGATCTTCATTGCGGGCTTAGAGCCGGTATTAGCTTTTGAGAGGTAAGAGAATTTTGAGGGCTCGTTGGTCTAGGGGTATGATTCTCGCTTTGGGTGCGAGAGGTCCCGGGTTCAAATCCCGGACAAGCCCTTTTCTTGGTACTCTTTTCAAGTTGTTTTGAAGTTTGCGTTTCAAAACCAACATCAATTTTTTCTTTGCAGTAGTGGATAATTCTTTGCTAGAGTCTCATGCTTCAGCCCTGCCCAGTCTGAGCTAATACCAAACATCTGGTCTTGCATGGCATGTACGAGCGTTCAGCTAGGGATGTCGGGCAGGTTGCATGAAAGAAATCTAAAGCCAGAGGCCCATGGAATAGCCAGTTCGGAGCAGTTTCATTACAGAAAAATCAACTGTAGGTATCTGTTTCTGTAGTGTAGTGGTTATCAAGTTCGCCTCACACGCGAAAGGTCCCCGGTTCGAAACCGGGCAGAAACAGTTGTTATATTGTGTTGGCTACAATGTTGATAGGTGCCGTTTTGCCATGGAATTGTCCAAGCCCTGAAGATTATTTCATGCAATCTCGTTCCAAGAAAGGGAATTCTCTCAAAACACTAAAGTAATCGGCGTGTGGATGTATCTGTTGGTTCTCAGACCTTGCTTTCAAAAGAGCCCTGTAATCGGTTCACTGCTCACCTAGAACAAGCATTAACATGGAGAATTGTTGGCACCAACAGGAATCTTATTTTAGTGGAGTGTTTCTGGCTTTGAGTGCAGAGGCCCTCGGCTCAATTCCAAGATGATCCTTCTCAAGGTGATGATACAAATGCATTCTCACCTTTACGTTTAATGTCAGAATCATTTATTTCCAGTTGGTGGTGTAAGAATGTTTGCAACAGTATGGCGATTTTTCCTAGCCATGCATGAATGAAAGCATATCACTCGCCTTTAGGTGTTTTTCTAATACATTGATATTTGCATCTTCCTTCCTAGCCTGCATGTTTGACTATCTTACAGGCTGCATGTAATAAGTATCACATCAGGGCCCTTCTTCTACTCAATTCACAACTGTTCTATCACGACATAGATAAGAAAGCTGCATCTGCTTTTGTTGTGTAGTGGTAATCAGGTTTACCTGACGTGTGAAAGCCCCATGCTTTGAAAGTACACAGTAACAAAGAAACCGATGACTTTTATAAAAAGGTGTCATGTGTGTCTCTTACTTTGCACAAAAAGTGCCAGAGATGACTTCATTTGCAGTCACTTGAAAAGTAGGGATTCTCCAATAAATGGTAAATGGTTGAAACAAATCTGAAGAAATGCATGACATACCTGTGTGTGTGTGTGTATGCATGTATGTATATATAGGGAGAGAGAGAGCGTCAATATAAACAGACTTTATTTCAATCAAGCTGTCTTTTCTATCCTTCAGGAGCAGAATGTTCTGATCATCAGCGCTCCAGAATGTAGTGTTTTCTTGGCAAGCATCACATATTGTGATGTGTTAGCTAAAAGTTCCATATCCTAGAGACTGATATATTCCTCTGTACTTGTACCTTGGGGATTCATCAAAACCTGGCATCATAAGCAGCTTTCTACTGCCACAGACTGGACAGCGAAACAATTTAAAATATCCCAGAAAAAGAAAATAAGCATGCTTAATCAGAGCTTTCTGGACAGGAAGGACATTTGAGCAAGTGAGGAATAAGCACTGCTTTTGTTAATTTGCATAGGCAGAATAGAGACTTCTGGGAAAAGGCCGAAATTACAGTCACAGAAAATGGCTGCATCTATAGAGAACGCTAAGAAGTGTTGGCAGCTTTTCCTCTGACCCTGGCCACTTTTACAAGCAATCCTATGATAGTCAGCAGGACCCACCCTAAAAAGGAAGGGGCATCCACTTGGACCCTTTCCACCTTTTCTAAATCTCGCCTGATCGAGCCAATTGAGCACTGATTGAGCAGATAAGCACATGTCATTCTCATTTCAGAAAGGTATTGGTTAGCTTGCTGCTAGCAGCTCAGTTATGTTATGATGTTAGAGGCTATGCAAGGAATGCTTTAGTCCAGCGATATGCAGTTTTTATTGCGCCTTGCCTTCACCAGGAAGATCTTTAGCTTGAATCTGTGGCCTAGGTATTCACCTTGGTATTTCTTTTGGCACAAAGTGAAGGAGTATTTGAGAGAAAATGCACAATGTGTTTCTTATGTTGTTATGAACAACTTGTTACTCTTTCTCATTAAGCTTCAGCCACTGCAGAAATATATAAATAAGGGCTGACTTCCTGTAAGACGTGTCCAAAGCTGGGACGGAATAAAAGGAGACACTTGTAAATGATAGTGCTATCGTTTGAGAAAGGGTAAGTTGAGACTGACTTTCATGCGTATTCACAGACCAAGCATCATAAAGATACCAGCATGATCTTCATTGCGGGCTTAGAGCCGGTATTAGCTTTTGAGAGGTAAGAGAATTTTGAGGGCTCGTTGGTCTAGGGGTATGATTCTCGCTTTGGGTGCGAGAGGTCCCGGGTTCAAATCCCGGACAAGCCCTTTTCTTGGTACTCTTTTCAAGTTGTTTTGAAGTTTGCGTTTCAAAACCAACATCAATTTTTTCTTTGCAGTAGTGGATAATTCTTTGCTAGAGTCTCATGCTTCAGCCCTGCCCAGTCTGAGCTAATACCAAACATCTGGTCTTGCATGGCATGTACGAGCGTTCAGCTAGGGATGTCGGGCAGGTTGCATGAAAGAAATCTAAAGCCAGAGGCCCATGGAATAGCCAGTTCGGAGCAGTTTCATTACAGAAAAATCAACTGTAGGTATCTGTTTCTGTAGTGTAGTGGTTATCAAGTTCGCCTCACACGCGAAAGGTCCCCGGTTCGAAACCGGGCAGAAACAGTTGTTATATTGTGTTGGCTACAATGTTGATAGGTGCCGTTTTGCCATGGAATTGTCCAAGCCCTGAAGATTATTTCATGCAATCTCGTTCCAAGAAAGGGAATTCTCTCAAAACACTAAAGTAATCGGCGTGTGGATGTATCTGTTGGTTCTCAGACCTTGCTTTCAAAAGAGCCCTGTAATCGGTTCACTGCTCACCTAGAACAAGCATTAACATGGAGAATTGTTGGCACCAACAGGAATCTTATTTTAGTGGAGTGTTTCTGGCTTTGAGTGCAGAGGCCCTCGGCTCAATTCCAAGATGATCCTTCTCAAGGTGATGATACAAATGCATTCTCACCTTTACGTTTAATGTCAGAATCATTTATTTCCAGTTGGTGGTGTAAGAATGTTTGCAACAGTATGGCGATTTTTCCTAGCCATGCATGAATGAAAGCATATCACTCGCCTTTAGGTGTTTTTCTAATACATTGATATTTGCATCTTCCTTCCTAGCCTGCATGTTTGACTATCTTACAGGCTGCATGTAATAAGTATCACATCAGGGCCCTTCTTCTACTCAATTCACAACTGTTCTATCACGACATAGATAAGAAAGCTGCATCTGCTTTTGTTGTGTAGTGGTAATCAGGTTTACCTGACGTGTGAAAGCCCCATGCTTTGAAAGTACACAGTAACAAAGAAACCGATGACTTTTATAATAAGGTGTCATGTGTGTCT
The DNA here is from genome assembly GCF_964204655.1 of Triturus cristatus. Classification (NCBI taxonomy): domain Eukaryota; kingdom Metazoa; phylum Chordata; class Amphibia; order Caudata; family Salamandridae; genus Triturus; species Triturus cristatus. The sequence goes on along the minus strand of NC_140591.1, from coordinate 736,993,754 downwards.
CTTACTTTGCACAAAAAGTGCCAGAGATGACTTCATTTGCAGTCACTTGAAAAGTAGGGATTCTCCAATAAATGGTAAATGGTTGAAACAAATCTGAAGAAATGCATGACATACCTGTGTGTGTGTGTGTATGCATGTATGTATATATAGGGAGAGAGAGAGCGTCAATATAAACAGACTTTATTTCAATCAAGCTGTCTTTTCTATCCTTCAGGAGCAGAATGTTCTGATCATCAGCGCTCCAGAATGTAGTGTTTTCTTGGCAAGCATCACATATTGTGATGTGTTAGCTAAAAGTTCCATATCCTAGAGACTGATATATTCCTCTGTACTTGTACCATGGGGATTCATCAAAACCTGGCATCATAAGCAGCTTTCTACTGCCACAGACTGGACAGCGAAACAATTTAAAATATCCCAGAAAAAGAAAATAAGCATGCTTAATCAGAGCTTTCTGGACAGGAAGGACATTTGAGCAAGTGAGGAATAAGCACTGCTTTTGTTAATTTGCATAGGCAGAATAGAGACTTCTGGGAAAAGGCCGAAATTACAGTCACAGAAAATGGCTGCATCTATAGAGAACGCTAAGAAGTGTTGGCAGCTTTTCCTCTGACCCTGGCCACTTTTACAAGCAATCCTATGATAGTCAGCAGGACCCACCCTAAAAAGGAAGGGGCATCCACTTGGACCCTTTCCACCTTTTCTAAATCTCGACTGATCGAGCCTGATTGAGCACTGATTGAGCAGATAAGCACATGTCATTCTCATTTCAGAAAGGTATTGGTTAGCTTGCTGCTAGCAGCTCAGTTATGTTATGATGTTAGAGGCTATGCAAGGAATGCTTTAGTCCAGCGATATGCAGTTTTTAATGCGCCTTGCATTCAGCAGGAAGATCTTTAGCTTGAATCTGTGGCCTAGGTATTCACCTTGGTATTTCTTTTGGCACAAAGTGAAGGAGTATTTAAGAGAAAATGCACAATGTGTTTCTTATGTTGTTATGAACAACTTGTTACTCTTTCTCATTAAGCTTCAGCCACTGAAGAAATATATAAATAAGGGCTGACTTCCTGTAAGACGTGTCCAAAGCTGGGACGGAATAAAAGGAGACACTTGTAAATGATAGTGCTATCGTTTGAGAAAGGGTAAGTTGAGACTGACTTTCATGCGTATTCACAGACCAAGCATCATAAAGATACCAGCATGATCTTCATTGCGGGCTTAGAGCCGGTATTAGCTTTTGAGAGGTAAGAGGATTTTGAGGGCTCGTTGGTCTAGGGGTATGATTCTCGCTTTGGGTGCGAGAGGTCCCGGGTTCAAATCCCGGACGAGCCCTTTTCTTGGTACTCTTTTCAAGTTGTTTTGAAGTTTGCGTTTCAAAACCAACATCAATTTTTTCTTTGCAGTAGTGGATAATTCTTTGCTAGAGTCTCATGCTTCAGCCCTGCCCAGTCTGAGCTAATACCAAACATCTGGTCTTGCATGGCATGTACGAGCGTTCAGCTAGGGATGTCGGGCAGGTTGCATGAAAGAAATCTAAAGCCAGAGGCCCATGGAATAGCCAGTTCGGAGCAGTTTCATTACAGAAAAATCAACTGTAGGTATCTGTTTCTGTAGTGTAGTGGTTATCACGTTCGCCTCACACGCGAAAGGTCCCCGGTTCGAAACCGGGCAGAAACAGTTGTTATATTGTGTTGGCTACAATGTTGATAGGTGCCGTTTTGCCATGGAATTGTCCAAGCCCTGAAGATTATTTCATGCAATCTCGTTCCAAGAAAGGGAATTCTCTCAAAACACTAAAGTAATCGGCGTGTGGATGTATCTGTTGGTTCTCAGACCTTGCTTTCAAAAGAGCCCTGCAATCGGTTCACTGCTCACCTAGAACAAGCATTAACATGGAGAATTGTTGGCACCAACAGGAATCTTATTTTAGTGGAGTGTTTCTGGCTTTGAGTGCAGAGGCCCTCGGCTCAATTCCAAGATGATCCTTCTCAGGGTGATGATACAAATGCATTGTCACCTTTACGTTTAATGTCAGAATCATTTATTTCCAGTTGGTGGTGTAAGAATGTTTGCAACAGTATGGCGATTTTTCCTAGCCATGCATGAATGAAAGCATATCACTCGCCTTTAGGTGTTTTTCTAATACATTGATATTTGCATCTTCCTTCCTAGCCTGCATGTTTGACTATCTTACAGGCTGCATGTAATAAGTATCACATCAGGGCCCTTCTTCTACTCAATTCACAACTGTTCTATCACGACATAGATAAGAAAGCTGCATCTGCTTTTGTTGTGTAGTGGTAATCAGGTTTACCTGACGTGTGAAAGCCCCATGCTTTGAAAGTACACAGTAACAAAGAAACCGATGACTTTTATAAAAAGGTGTCATGTGTGTCTCTTACTTTGCACAAAAAGTGCCAGAGATGACTTCATTTGCAGTCACTTGAAAAGTAGGGATTCTCCAATAAATGGTAAATGGTTGAAACAAATCTGAAGAAATGCATGACATACCTGTGTGTGTGTGTGTATGCATGTATGTATATATAGGGAGAGAGAGAGCGTCAATATAAACAGACTTTATTTCAATCAAGCTGTCTTTTCTATCCTTCAGGAGCAGAATGTTCTGATCATCAGCGCTCCAGAATGTAGTGTTTTCTTGGCAAGCATCAGATATTGTGATGTGTTAGCTAAAAGTTCCATATCCTAGAGACTGATATATTCCTCTGTACTTGTACCTTGGGGATTCATCAAAACCTGGCATCATAAGCAGCTTTCTACTGCCACAGACTGGACAGCGAAACAATTTAAAATATCCCAGAAAAAGAAAATAAGCATGCTTAATCAGAGCTTTCTGGACAGGAAGGACATTTGAGCAAGTGAGGAATAAGCACTGCTTTTGTTAATTTGCATAGGCAGAATAGAGACTTCTGGGAAAAGGCCGAAATTACAGTCACAGAAAATGGCTGCATCTATAGAGAACGCTAAGAAGTGTTGGCAGCTTTTCCTCTGACCCTGGCCACTTTTACAAGCAATCCTATGATAGTCAGCAGGACCCACCCTAAAAAGGAAGGGGCATCCACTTGGACCCTTTCCACCTTTTCTAAATCTCGCCTGATCGAGCCTGATTGAGCACTGATTGAGCAGATAAGCACATGTCATTCTCATTTCAGAAAGGTATTGGTTAGCTTGCTGCTAGCAGCTCAGTTATGTTATGATGTTAGAGGCTATGCAAGGAATGCTTTAGTCCAGCGATATGCAGTTTTTATTGCGCCTTGCCTTCACCAGGAAGATCTTTAGCTTGAATCTGTGGCCTAGGTATTCACCTTGGTATTTCTTTTGGCACAAAGTGAAGGAGTATTTGAGAGAAAATGCACAATGTGTTTCTTATGTTGTTATGAACAACTTGTTACTCTTTCTCATTAAGCTTCAGCCACTGCAGAAATATATAAATAAGGGCCGACTTCCTGTAAGACGTGTCCAAAGCTGGGACGGAATAAAAGGAGACACTTGTAAATGATAGTGCTATCGTTTGAGAAAGGGTAAGTTGAGACTGACTTTCATGCGTATTCACAGACCAAGCATCATAAAGATACCAGCATGATCTTCATTGCGGGCTTAGAGCCGGTATTAGCTTTTGAGAGGTAAGAGAATTTTGAGGGCTCGTTGGTCTAGGGGTATGATTCTCGCTTTGGGTGCGAGAGGTCCCGGGTTCAAATCCCGGACAAGCCCTTTTCTTGGTACTCTTTTCAAGTTGTTTTGAAGTTTGCGTTTCAAAACCAACATCAATTTTTTCTTTGCAGTAGTGGATAATTCTTTGCTAGAGTCTCATGCTTCAGCCCTGCCCAGTCTGAGCTAATACCAAACATCTGGTCTTGCATGGCATGTACGAGCGTTCAGCTAGGGATGTCGGGCAGGTTGCATGAAAGAAATCTAAAGCCAGAGGCCCATGGAATAGCCAGTTCGGAGCAGTTTCATTACAGAAAAATCAACTGTAGGTATCTGTTTCTGTAGTGTAGTGGTTATCAAGTTCGCCTCACACGCGAAAGGTCCCCGGTTCGAAACCGGGCAGAAACAGTTGTTATATTGTGTTGGCTACAATGTTGATAGGTGCCGTTTTGCCATGGAATTGTCCAAGCCCTGAAGATTATTTCATGCAATCTCGTTCCAAGAAAGGGAATTCTCTCAAAACACTAAAGTAATCGGCGTGTGGATGTATCTGTTGGTTCTCAGACCTTGCTTTCAAAAGAGCCCTGTAATCGGTTCACTGCTCACCTAGAACAAGCATTAACATGGAGAATTGTTGGCACCAACAGGAATCTTATTTTAGTGGAGTGTTTCTGGCTTTGAGTGCAGAGGCCCTCGGCTCAATTCCAAGATGATCCTTCTCAAGGTGATGATACAAATGCATTCTCACCTTTACGTTTAATGTCAGAATCATTTATTTCCAGTTGGTGGTGTAAGAATGTTTGCAACAGTATGGCGATTTTTCCTAGCCATGCATGAATGAAAGCATATCACTCGCCTTTAGGTGTTTTTCTAATACATTGATATTTGCATCTTCCTTCCTAGCCTGCATGTTTGACTATCTTACAGGCTGCATGTAATAAGTATCACATCAGGGCCCTTCTTCTACTCAATTCACAACTGTTCTATCACGACATAGATAAGAAAGCTGCATCTGCTTTTGTTGTGTAGTGGTAATCAGGTTTACCTGACGTGTGAAAGCCCCATGCTTTGAAAGTACACAGTAACAAAGAAACCGATGACTTTTATAAAAAGGTGTCATGTGTGTCTCTTACTTTGCACAAAAAGTGCCAGAGATGACTTCATTTGCAGTCACTTGAAAAGTAGGGATTCTCCAATAAATGGTAAATGGTTGAAACAAATCTGAAGAAATGCATGACATACCTGTGTGTGTGTGTGTATGCATGTATGTATATATAGGGAGAGAGAGAGCGTCAATATAAACAGACTTTATTTCAATCAAGCTGTCTTTTCTATCCTTCAGGAGCAGAATGTTCTGATCATCAGCGCTCCAGAATGTAGTGTTTTCTTGGCAAGCATCACATATTGTGATGTGTTAGCTAAAAGTTCCATATCCTAGAGACTGATATATTCCTCTGTACTTGTACCTTGGGGATTCATCAAAACCTGGCATCATAAGCAGCTTTCTACTGCCACAGACTGGACAGCGAAACAATTTAAAATATCCCAGAAAAAGAAAATAAGCATGCTTAATCAGAGCTTTCTGGACAGGAAGGACATTTGAGCAAGTGAGGAATAAGCACTGCTTTTGTTAATTTGCATAGGCAGAATAGAGACTTCTGGGAAAAGGCCGAAATTACAGTCACAGAAAATGGCTGCATCTATAGAGAACGCTAAGAAGTGTTGGCAGCTTTTCCTCTGACCCTGGCCACTTTTACAAGCAATCCTATGATAGTCAGCAGGACCCACCCTAAAAAGGAAGGGGCATCCACTTGGACCCTTTCCACCTTTTCTAAATCTCGCCTGATCGAGCCTGATTGAGCACTGATTGAGCAGATAAGCACATGTCATTCTCATTTCAGAAAGGTATTGGTTAGCTTGCTGCTAGCAGCTCAGTTATGTTATGATGTTAGAGGCTATGCAAGGAATGCTTTAGTCCAGCGATATGCAGTTTTTAATGCGCCTTGCATTCAGCAGGAAGATCTTTAGCTTGAATCTGTGGCCTAGGTATTCACCTTGGTATTTCTTTTGGCACAAAGTGAAGGAGTATTTAAGAGAAAATGCACAATGTGTTTCTTATGTTGTTATGAACAACTTGTTACTCTTTCTCATTAAGCTTCAGCCACTGAAGAAATATATAAATAAGGGCTGACTTCCTGTAAGACGTGTCCAAAGCTGGGACGGAATAAAAGGAGACACTTGTAAATGATAGTGCTATCGTTTGAGAAAGGGTAAGTTGAGACTGACTTTCATGCGTATTCACAGACCAAGCATCATAAAGATACCAGCATGATCTTCATTGCGGGCTTAGAGCCGGTATTAGCTTTTGAGAGGTAAGAGGATTTTGAGGGCTCGTTGGTCTAGGGGTATGATTCTCGCTTTGGGTGCGAGAGGTCCCGGGTTCAAATCCCGGACGAGCCCTTTTCTTGGTACTCTTTTCAAGTTGTTTTGAAGTTTGCGTTTCAAAACCAACATCAATTTTTTCTTTGCAGTAGTGGATAATTCTTTGCTAGAGTCTCATGCTTCAGCCCTGCCCAGTCTGAGCTAATACCAAACATCTGGTCTTGCATGGCATGTACGAGCGTTCAGCTAGGGATGTCGGGCAGGTTGCATGAAAGAAATCTAAAGCCAGAGGCCCATGGAATAGCCAGTTCGGAGCAGTTTCATTACAGAAAAATCAACTGTAGGTATCTGTTTCTGTAGTGTAGTGGTTATCACGTTCGCCTCACACGCGAAAGGTCCCCGGTTCGAAACCGGGCAGAAACAGTTGTTATATTGTGTTGGCTACAATGTTGATAGGTGCCGTTTTGCCATGGAATTGTCCAAGCCCTGAAGATTATTTCATGCAATCTCGTTCCAAGAAAGGGAATTCTCTCAAAACACTAAAGTAATCGGCGTGTGGATGTATCTGTTGGTTCTCAGACCTTGCTTTCAAAAGAGCCCTGCAATCGGTTCACTGCTCACCTAGAACAAGCATTAACATGGAGAATTGTTGGCACCAACAGGAATCTTATTTTAGTGGAGTGTTTCTGGCTTTGAGTGCAGAGGCCCTCGGCTCAATTCCAAGATGATCCTTCTCAGGGTGATGATACAAATGCATTGTCACCTTTACGTTTAATGTCAGAATCATTTATTTCCAGTTGGTGGTGTAAGAATGTTTGCAACAGTATGGCGATTTTTCCTAGCCATGCATGAATGAAAGCATATCACTCGCCTTTAGGTGTTTTTCTAATACATTGATATTTGCATCTTCCTTCCTAGCCTGCATGTTTGACTATCTTACAGGCTGCATGTAATAAGTATCACATCAGGGCCCTTCTTCTACTCAATTCACAACTGTTCTATCACGACATAGATAAGAAAGCTGCATCTGCTTTTGTTGTGTAGTGGTAATCAGGTTTACCTGACGTGTGAAAGCCCCATGCTTTGAAAGTACACAGTAACAAAGAAACCGATGACTTTTATAAAAAGGTGTCATGTGTGTCTCTTACTTTGCACAAAAAGTGCCAGAGATGACTTCATTTGCAGTCACTTGAAAAGTAGGGATTCTCCAATAAATGGTAAATGGTTGAAACAAATCTGAAGAAATGCATGACATACCTGTGTGTGTGTGTGTATGTATGTATGTATATATAGGGAGAGAGAGAGCGTCAATATAAACAGACTTTATTTCAATCAAGCTGTCTTTTCTATCCTTCAGGAGCAGAATGTTCTGATCATCAGCGCTCCAGAATGTAGTGTTTTCTTGGCAAGCATCACATATTGTGATGTGTTAGCTAAAAGTTCCATATCCTAGAGACTGATATATTCCTCTGTACTTGTACCTTGGGGATTCATCAAAACCTGGCATCATAAGCAGCTTTCTACTGCCACAGACTGGACAGCGAAACAATTTAAAATATCCCAGAAAAAGAAAATAAGCATGCTTAATCAGAGCTTTCTGGACAGGAAGGACATTTGAGCAAGTGAGGAATAAGCACTGCTTTTGTTAATTTGCATAGGCAGAATAGAGACTTCTGGGAAAAGGCCGAAATTACAGTCACAGAAAATGGCTGCATCTATAGAGAACGCTAAGAAGTGTTGGCAGCTTTTCCTCTGACCCTGGCCACTTTTACAAGCAATCCTATGATAGTCAGCAGGACCCACCCTAAAAAGGAAGGGGCATCCACTTGGACCCTTTCCACCTTTTCTAAATCTCGCCTGATCGAGCCTGATTGAGCACTGATTGAGCAGATAAGCACATGTCATTCTCATTTCAGAAAGGTATTGGTTAGCTTGCTGCTAGCAGCTCAGTTATGTTATGATGTTAGAGGCTATGCAAGGAATGCTTTAGTCCAGCGATATGCAGTTTTTAATGCGCCTTGCATTCAGCAGGAAGATCTTTAGCTTGAATCTGTGGCCTAGGTATTCACCTTGGTATTTCTTTTGGCACAAAGTGAAGGAGTATTTAAGAGAAAATGCACAATGTGTTTCTTATGTTGTTATGAACAACTTGTTACTCTTTCTCATTAAGCTTCAGCCACTGAAGAAATATATAAATAAGGGCTGACTTCCTGTAAGACGTGTCCAAAGCTGGGACGGAATAAAAGGAGACACTTGTAAATGATAGTGCTATCGTTTGAGAAAGGGTAAGTTGAGACTGACTTTCATGCGTATTCACAGACCAAGCATCATAAAGATACCAGCATGATCTTCATTGCGGGCTTAGAGCCGGTATTAGCTTTTGAGAGGTAAGAGGATTTTGAGGGCTCGTTGGTCTAGGGGTATGATTCTCGCTTTGGGTGCGAGAGGTCCCGGGTTCAAATCCCGGACGAGCCCTTTTCTTGGTACTCTTTTCAAGTTGTTTTGAAGTTTGCGTTTCAAAACCAACATCAATTTTTTCTTTGCAGTAGTGGATAATTCTTTGCTAGAGTCTCATGCTTCAGCCCTGCCCAGTCTGAGCTAATACCAAACATCTGGTCTTGCATGGCATGTACGAGCGTTCAGCTAGGGATGTCGGGCAGGTTGCATGAAAGAAATCTAAAGCCAGAGGCCCATGGAATAGCCAGTTCGGAGCAGTTTCATTACAGAAAAATCAACTGTAGGTATCTGTTTCTGTAGTGTAGTGGTTATCACGTTCGCCTCACACGCGAAAGGTCCCCGGTTCGAAACCGGGCAGAAACAGTTGTTATATTGTGTTGGCTACAATGTTGATAGGTGCCGTTTTGCCATGGAATTGTCCAAGCCCTGAAGATTATTTCATGCAATCTCGTTCCAAGAAAGGGAATTCTCTCAAAACACTAAAGTAATCGGCGTGTGGATGTATCTGTTGGTTCTCAGACCTTGCTTTCAAAAGAGCCCTGCAATCGGTTCACTGCTCACCTAGAACAAGCATTAACATGGAGAATTGTTGGCACCAACAGGAATCTTATTTTAGTGGAGTGTTTCTGGCTTTGAGTGCAGAGGCCCTCGGCTCAATTCCAAGATGATCCTTCTCAGGGTGATGATACAAATGCATTGTCACCTTTACGTTTAATGTCAGAATCATTTATTTCCAGTTGGTGGTGTAAGAATGTTTGCAACAGTATGGCGATTTTTCCTAGCCATGCATGAATGAAAGCATATCACTCGCCTTTAGGTGTTTTTCTAATACATTGATATTTGCATCTTCCTTCCTAGCCTGCATGTTTGACTATCTTACAGGCTGCATGTAATAAGTATCACATCAGGGCCCTTCTTCTACTCAATTCACAACTGTTCTATCACGACATAGATAAGAAAGCTGCATCTGCTTTTGTTGTGTAGTGGTAATCAGGTTTACCTGACGTGTGAAAGCCCCATGCTTTGAAAGTACACAGTAACAAAGAAACCGATGACTTTTATAAAAAGGTGTCACGTGTGTCTCTTACTTTGCACAAAAAGTGCCAGAGATGACTTCATTTGCAGTCACTTGAAAAGTAGGGATTCTCCAATAAATGGTAAATGGTTGAAACAAATCTGAAGAAATGCATGACATACCTGTGTGTGTGTGTGTATGCATGTATGTATATATAGGGAGAGAGAGAGCGTCAATATAAACAGACTTTATTTCAATCAAGCTGTCTTTTCTATCCTTCAGGAGCAGAATGTTCTGATCATCAGCGCTCCAGAATGTAGTGTTTTCTTGGCAAGCATCACATATTGTGATGTGTTAGCTAAAAGTTCCATATCCTAGAGACTGATATATTCCTCTGTACTTGTACCTTGGGGATTCATCAAAACCTGGCATCATAAGCAGCTTTCTACTGCCACAGACTGGACAGCGAAACAATTTAAAATATCCCAGAAAAAGAAAATAAGCATGCTTAATCAGAGCTTTCTGGACAGGAAGGACATTTGAGCAAGTGAGGAATAAGCACTGCTTTTGTTAATTTGCATAGGCAGAATAGAGACTTCTGGGAAAAGGCCGAAATTACAGTCACAGAAAATGGCTGCATCTATAGAGAACGCTAAGAAGTGTTGGCAGCTTTTCCTCTGACCCTGGCCACTTTTACAAGCAATCCTATGATAGTCAGCAGGACCCACCCTAAAAAGGAAGGGGCATCCACTTGGACCCTTTCCACCTTTTCTAAATCTCGCCTGATCGAGCCTGATTGAGCACTGATTGAGCAGATAAGCACATGTCATTCTCATTTCAGAAAGGTATTGGTTAGCTTGCTGCTAGCAGCTCAGTTATGTTATGATGTTAGAGGCTATGCAAGGAATGCTTTAGTCCAGCGATATGCAGTTTTTAATGCGCCTTGCATTCAGCAGGAAGATCTTTAGCTTGAATCTGTGGCCTAGGTATTCACCTTGGTATTTCTTTTGGCACAAAGTGAAGGAGTATTTAAGAGAAAATGCACAATGTGTTTCTTATGTTGTTATGAACAACTTGTTACTCTTTCTCATTAAGCTTCAGCCACTGAAGAAATATATAAATAAGGGCTGACTTCCTGTAAGACGTGTCCAAAGCTGGGACGGAATAAAAGGAGACACTTGTAAATGATAGTGCTATCGTTTGAGAAAGGGTAAGTTGAGACTGACTTTCATGCGTATTCACAGACCAAGCATCATAAAGATACCAGCATGATCTTCATTGCGGGCTTAGAGCCGGTATTAGCTTTTGAGAGGTAAGAGGATTTTGAGGGCTCGTTGGTCTAGGGGTATGATTCTCGCTTTGGGTGCGAGAGGTCCCGGGTTCAAATCCCGGACGAGCCCTTTTCTTGGTACTCTTTTCAAGTTGTTTTGAAGTTTGCGTTTCAAAACCAACATCAATTTTTTCTTTGCAGTAGTGGATAATTCTTTGCTAGAGTCTCATGCTTCAGCCCTGCCCAGTCTGAGCTAATACCAAACATCTGGTCTTGCATGGCATGTACGAGCGTTCAGCTAGGGATGTCGGGCAGGTTGCATGAAAGAAATCTAAAGCCAGAGGCCCATGGAATAGCCAGTTCGGAGCAGTTTCATTACAGAAAAATCAACTGTAGGTATCTGTTTCTGTAGTGTAGTGGTTATCACGTTCGCCTCACACGCGAAAGGTCCCCGGTTCGAAACCGGGCAGAAACAGTTGTTATATTGTGTTGGCTACAATGTTGATAGGTGCCGTTTTGCCATGGAATTGTCCAAGCCCTGAAGATTATTTCATGCAATCTCGTTCCAAGAAAGGGAATTCTCTCAAAACACTAAAGTAATCGGCGTGTGGATGTATCTGTTGGTTCTCAGACCTTGCTTTCAAAAGAGCCCTGCAATCGGTTCACTGCTCACCTAGAACAAGCATTAACATGGAGAATTGTTGGCACCAACAGGAATCTTATTTTAGTGGAGTGTTTCTGGCTTTGAGTGCAGAGGCCCTCGGCTCAATTCCAAGATGATCCTTCTCAGGGTGATGATACAAATGCATTGTCACCTTTACGTTTAATGTCAGAATCATTTATTTCCAGTTGGTGGTGTAAGAATGTTTGCAACAGTATGGCGATTTTTCCTAGCCATGCATGAATGAAAGCATATCACTCGCCTTTAGGTGTTTTTCTAATACATTGATATTTGCATCTTCCTTCCTAGCCTGCATGTTTGACTATCTTACAGGCTGCATGTAATAAGTATCACATCAGGGCCCTTCTTCTACTCAATTCACAACTGTTCTATCACGACATAGATAAGAAAGCTGCATCTGCTTTTGTTGTGTAGTGGTAATCAGGTTTACCTGACGTGTGAAAGCCCCATGCTTTGAAAGTACACAGTAACAAAGAAACCGATGACTTTTATAAAAAGGTGTCATGTGTGTCTCTTACTTTGCACAAAAAGTGCCAGAGATGACTTCATTTGCAGTCACTTGAAAAGTAGGGATTCTCCAATAAATGGTAAATGGTTGAAACAAATCTGAAGAAATGCATGACATACCTGTGTGTGTGTGTGTATGCATGTATGTATATATAGGGAGAGAGAGAGCGTCAATATAAACAGACTTTATTTCAATCAAGCTGTCTTTTCTATCCTTCAGGAGCAGAATGTTCTGATCATCAGCGCTCCAGAATGTAGTGTTTTCTTGGCAAGCATCACATATTGTGATGTGTTAGCTAAAAGTTCCATATCCTAGAGACTGATATATTCCTCTGTACTTGTACCTTGGGGATTCATCAAAACCTGGCATCATAAGCAGCTTTCTACTGCCACAGACTGGACAGCGAAACAATTTAAAATATCCCAGAAAAAGAAAATAAGCATGCTTAATCAGAGCTTTCTGGACAGGAAGGACATTTGAGCAAGTGAGGAATAAGCACTGCTTTTGTTAATTTGCATAGGCAGAATAGAGACTTCTGGGAAAAGGCCGAAATTACAGTCACAGAAAATGGCTGCATCTATAGAGAACGCTAAGAAGTGTTGGCAGCTTTTCCTCTGACCCTGGCCACTTTTACAAGCAATCCTATGATAGTCAGCAGGACCCACCCTAAAAAGGAAGGGGCATCCACTTGGACCCTTTCCACCTTTTCTAAATCTCGCCTGATCGAGCCTGATTGAGCACTGATTGAGCAGATAAGCACATGTCATTCTCATTTCAGAAAGGTATTGGTTAGCTTGCTGCTAGCAGCTCAGTTATGTTATGATGTTAGAGGCTATGCAAGGAATGCTTTAGTCCAGCGATATGCAGTTTTTAATGCGCCTTGCATTCAGCAGGAAGATCTTTAGCTTGAATCTGTGGCCTAGGTATTCACCTTGGTATTTCTTTTGGCACAAAGTGAAGGAGTATTTAAGAGAAAATGCACAATGTGTTTCTTATGTTGTTATGAACAACTTGTTACTCTTTCTCATTAAGCTTCAGCCACTGAAGAAATATATAAATAAGGGCTGACTTCCTGTAAGACGTGTCCAAAGCTGGGACGGAATAAAAGGAGACACTTGTAAATGATAGTGCTATCGTTTGAGAAAGGGTAAGTTGAGACTGACTTTCATGCGTATTCACAGACCAAGCATCATAAAGATACCAGCATGATCTTCATTGCGGGCTTAGAGCCGGTATTAGCTTTTGAGAGGTAAGAGGATTTTGAGGGCTCGTTGGTCTAGGGGTATGATTCTCGCTTTGGGTGCGAGAGGTCCCGGGTTCAAATCCCGGACGAGCCCTTTTCTTGGTACTCTTTTCAAGTTGTTTTGAAGTTTGCGTTTCAAAACCAACATCAATTTTTTCTTTGCAGTAGTGGATAATTCTTTGCTAGAGTCTCATGCTTCAGCCCTGCCCAGTCTGAGCTAATACCAAACATCTGGTCTTGCATGGCATGTACGAGCGTTCAGCTAGGGATGTCGGGCAGGTTGCATGAAAGAAATCTAAAGCCAGAGGCCCATGGAATAGCCAGTTCGGAGCAGTTTCATTACAGAAAAATCAACTGTAGGTATCTGTTTCTGTAGTGTAGTGGTTATCACGTTCGCCTCACACGCGAAAGGTCCCCGGTTCGAAACCGGGCAGAAACAGTTGTTATATTGTGTTGGCTACAATGTTGATAGGTGCCGTTTTGCCATGGAATTGTCCAAGCCCTGAAGATTATTTCATGCAATCTCGTTCCAAGAAAGGGAATTCTCTCAAAACACTAAAGTAATCGGCGTGTGGATGTATCTGTTGGTTCTCAGACCTTGCTTTCAAAAGAGCCCTGCAATCGGTTCACTGCTCACCTAGAACAAGCATTAACATGGAGAATTGTTGGCACCAACAGGAATCTTATTTTAGTGGAGTGTTTCTGGCTTTGAGTGCAGAGGCCCTCGGCTCAATTCCAAGATGATCCTTCTCAGGGTGATGATACAAATGCATTGTCACCTTTACGTTTAATGTCAGAATCATTTATTTCCAGTTGGTGGTGTAAGAATGTTTGCAACAGTATGGCGATTTTTCCTAGCCATGCATGAATGAAAGCATATCACTCGCCTTTAGGTGTTTTTCTAATACATTGATATTTGCATCTTCCTTCCTAGCCTGCATGTTTGACTATCTTACAGGCTGCATGTAATAAGTATCACATCAGGGCCCTTCTTCTACTCAATTCACAACTGTTCTATCACGACATAGATAAGAAAGCTGCATCTGCTTTTGTTGTGTAGTGGTAATCAGGTTTACCTGACGTGTGAAAGCCCCATGCTTTGAAAGTACACAGTAACAAAGAAACCGATGACTTTTATAAAAAGGTGTCACGTGTGTCTCTTACTTTGCACAAAAAGTGCCAGAGATGACTTCATTTGCAGTCACTTGAAAAGTAGGGATTCTCCAATAAATGGTAAATGGTTGAAACAAATCTGAAGAAATGCATGACATACCTGTGTGTGTGTGTGTATGCATGTATGTATATATAGGGAGAGAGAGAGCGTCAATATAAACAGACTTTATTTCAATCAAGCTGTCTTTTCTATCCTTCAGGAGCAGAATGTTCTGATCATCAGCGCTCCAGAATGTAGTGTTTTCTTGGCAAGCATCACATATTGTGATGTGTTAGCTAAAAGTTCCATATCCTAGAGACTGATATATTCCTCTGTACTTGTACCTTGGGGATTCATCAAAACCTGGCATCATAAGCAGCTTTCTACTGCCACAGACTGGACAGCGAAACAATTTAAAATATCCCAGAAAAAGAAAATAAGCATGCTTAATCAGAGCTTTCTGGACAGGAAGGACATTTGAGCAAGTGAGGAATAAGCACTGCTTTTGTTAATTTGCATAGGCAGAATAGAGACTTCTGGGAAAAGGCCGAAATTACAGTCACAGAAAATGGCTGCATCTATAGAGAACGCTAAGAAGTGTTGGCAGCTTTTCCTCTGACCCTGGCCACTTTTACAAGCAATCCTATGATAGTCAGCAGGACCCACCCTAAAAAGGAAGGGGCATCCACTTGGACCCTTTCCACCTTTTCTAAATCTCGCCTGATTGAGCCTGATTGAGCACTGATTGAGCAGATAAGCACATGTCATTCTCATTTCAGAAAGGTATTGGTTAGCTTGCTGCTAGCAGCTCAGTTATGTTATGATGTTAGAGGCTATGCAAGGAATGCTTTAGTCCAGCGATATGCAGTTTTTATTGCGCCTTGCATTCAGCAGGAAGATCTTTAGCTTGAATCTGTGGCCTAGGTATTCACCTTGGTATTTCTTTTGGCACAAAGTGAAGGAGTATTTAAGAGAAAATGCACAATGTGTTTCTTATGTTGTTATGAACAACTTGTTACTCTTTCTCATTAAGCTTCAGCCACTGAAGAAATATATAAATAAGGGCTGACTTCCTGTAAGACGTGTCCAAAGATGGGACGGAATAAAAGGAGACACTTGTAAATGATAGTGCTATCGTTTGAGAAAGGGTAAGTTGAGACTGACTTTCATGCGTATTCACAGACCAAGCATCATAAAGATACCAGCATGATCTTCATTGCGGGCTTAGAGCCGGTATTAGCTTTTGAGAGGTAAGAGGATTTTGAGGGCTCGTTGGTCGAGGGGTATGATTCTCGCTTTGGGTGCGAGAGGTCCCGGGTTCAAATCCCGGACGAGCCCTTTTCTTGGTACTCTTTTCAAGTTGTTTTGAAGTTTGCGTTTCAAAACCAACATCAATTTTTTCTTTGCAGTAGTGGATAATTCTTTGCTAGAGTCTCATGCTTCAGCCCTGCCCAGTCTGAGCTAATACCAAACATCTGGTCTTGCATGGCATGTACGAGCGTTCAGCTAGGGATGTCGGGCAGGTTGCATGAAAGAAATCTAAAGCCAGAGGCCCATGGAATAGCCAGTTCGGAGCAGTTTCATTACAGAAAAATCAACTGTAGGTATCTGTTTCTGTAGTGTAGTGGTTATCACGTTCGCCTCACACGCGAAAGGTCCCCGGTTCGAAACCGGGCAGAAACAGTTGTTATATTGTGTTGGCTACAATGTTGATAGGTGCCGTTTTGCCATGGAATTGTCCAAGCCCTGAAGATTATTTCATGCAATCTCGTTCCAAGAAAGGGAATTCTCTCAAAACACTAAAGTAATCGGCGTGTGGATGTATCTGTTGGTTCTCAGACCTTGCTTTCAAAAGAGCCCTGCAATCGGTTCACTGCTCACCTAGAACAAGCATTAACATGGAGAATTGTTGGCACCAACAGGAATCTTATTTTAGTGGAGTGTTTCTGGCTTTGAGTGCAGAGGCCCTCGGCTCAATTCCAAGATGATCCTTCTCAGGGTGATGATACAAATGCATTGTCACCTTTACGTTTAATGTCAGAATCATTTATTTCCAGTTGGTGGTGTAAGAATGTTTGCAACAGTATGGCGATTTTTCCTAGCCATGCATGAATGAAAGCATATCACTCGCCTTTAGGTGTTTTTCTAATACATTGATATTTGCATCTTCCTTCCTAGCCTGCATGTTTGACTATCTTACAGGCTGCATGTAATAAGTATCACATCAGGGCCCTTCTTCTACTCAATTCACAACTGTTCTATCACGACATAGATAAGAAAGCTGCATCTGCTTTTGTTGTGTAGTGGTAATCAGGTTTACCTGACGTGTGAAAGCCCCATGCTTTGAAAGTACACAGTAACAAAGAAACCGATGACTTTTATAAAAAGGTGTCATGTGTGTCTCTTACTTTGCACAAAAAGTGCCAGAGATGACTTCATTTGCAGTCACTTGAAAAGTAGGGATTCTCCAATAAATGGTAAATGGTTGAAACAAATCTGAAGAAATGCATGACATACCTGTGTGTGTGTGTGTATGCATGTATGTATATATAGGGAGAGAGAGAGCGTCAATATAAACAGACTTTATTTCAATCAAGCTGTCTTTTCTATCCTTCAGGAGCAGAATGTTCTGATCATCAGCGCTCCAGAATGTAGTGTTTTCTTGGCAAGCATCACATATTGTGATGTGTTAGCTAAAAGTTCCATATCCTAGAGACTGATATATTCCTCTGTACTTGTACCTTGGGGATTCATCAAAACCTGGCATCATAAGCAGCTTTCTACTGCCACAGACTGGACAGCGAAACAATTTAAAATATCCCAGAAAAAGAAAATAAGCATGCTTAATCAGAGCTTTCTGGACAGGAAGGACATTTGAGCAAGTGAGGAATAAGCACTGCTTTTGTAAATTTGCATAGGCAGAATAGAGACTTCTGGGAAAAGGCCGAAATTACAGTCACAGAAAATGGCTGCATCTATAGAGAACGCTAAGAAGTGTTGGCAGCTTTTCCTCTGACCCTGGCCACTTTTACAAGCAATCCTATGATAGTCAGCAGGACCCACCCTAAAAAGGAAGGGGCATCCACTTGGACCCTTTCCACCTTTTCTAAATCTCGCCTGATCGAGCCTGATTGAGCACTGATTGAGCAGATAAGCACATGTCATTCTCATTTCAGAAAGGTATTGGTTAGCTTGCTGCTAGCAGCTCAGTTATGTTATGATGTTAGAGGCTATGCAAGGAATGCTTTAGTCCAGCGATATGCAGTTTTTAATGCGCCTTGCATTCAGCAGGAAGATCTTTAGCTTGAATCTGTGGCCTAGGTATTCACCTTGGTATTTCTTTTGGCACAAAGTGAAGGAGTATTTAAGAGAAAATGCACAATGTGTTTCTTATGTTGTTATGAACAACTTGTTACTCTTTCTCATTAAGCTTCAGCCACTGAAGAAATATATAAATAAGGGCTGACTTCCTGTAAGACGTGTCCAAAGCTGGGACGGAATAAAAGGAGACACTTGTAAATGATAGTGCTATCGTTTGAGAAAGGGTAAGTTGAGACTGACTTTCATGCGTATTCACAGACCAAGCATCATAAAGATACCAGCATGATCTTCATTGCGGGCTTAGAGCCGGTATTAGCTTTTGAGAGGTAAGAGGATTTTGAGGGCTCGTTGGTCTAGGGGTATGATTCTCGCTTTGGGTGCGAGAGGTCCCGGGTTCAAATCCCGGACGAGCCCTTTTCTTGGTACTCTTTTCAAGTTGTTTTGAAGTTTGCGTTTCAAAACCAACATCAATTTTTTCTTTGCAGTAGTGGATAATTCTTTGCTAGAGTCTCATGCTTCAGCCCTGCCCAGTCTGAGCTAATACCAAACATCTGGTCTTGCATGGCATGTACGAGCGTTCAGCTAGGGATGTCGGGCAGGTTGCATGAAAGAAATCTAAAGCCAGAGGCCCATGGAATAGCCAGTTCGGAGCAGTTTCATTACAGAAAAATCAACTGTAGGTATCTGTTTCTGTAGTGTAGTGGTTATCACGTTCGCCTCACACGCGAAAGGTCCCCGGTTCGAAACCGGGCAGAAACAGTTGTTATATTGTGTTGGCTACAATGTTGATAGGTGCTGTTTTGCCATGGAATTGTCCAAGCCCTGAAGATTATTTCATGCAATCTCGTTCCAAGAAAGGGAATTCTCTCAAAACACTAAAGTAATCGGCGTGTGGATGTATCTGTTGGTTCTCAGACCTTGCTTTCAAAAGAGCCCTGCAATCGGTTCACTGCTCACCTAGAACAAGCATTAACATGGAGAATTGTTGGCACCAACAGGAATCTTATTTTAGTGGAGTGTTTCTGGCTTTGAGTGCAGAGGCCCTCGGCTCAATTCCAAGATGATCCTTCTCAGGGTGATGATACAAATGCATTGTCACCTTTACGTTTAATGTCAGAATCATTTATTTCCAGTTGGTGGTGTAAGAATGTTTGCAACAGTATGGCGATTTTTCCTAGCCATGCATGAATGAAAGCATATCACTCGCCTTTAGGTGTTTTTCTAATACATTGATATTTGCATCTTCCTTCCTAGCCTGCATGTTTGACTATCTTACAGGCTGCATGTAATAAGTATCACATCAGGGCCCTTCTTCTACTCAATTCACAACTGTTCTATCACGACATAGATAAGAAAGCTGCATCTGCTTTTGTTGTGTAGTGGTAATCAGGTTTACCTGACGTGTGAAAGCCCCATGCTTTGAAAGTACACAGTAACAAAGAAACCGATGACTTTTATAAAAAGGTGTCATGTGTGTCTCTTACTTTGCACAAAAAGTGCCAGAGATGACTTCATTTGCAGTCACTTGAAAAGTAGGGATTCTCCAATAAATGGTAAATGGTTGAAACAAATCTGAAGAAATGCATGACATACCTGTGTGTGTGTGTGTATGCATGTATGTATATATAGGGAGAGAGAGAGCGTCAATATAAACAGACTTTATTTCAATCAAGCTGTCTTTTCTATCCTTCAGGAGCAGAATGTTCTGATCATCAGCGCTCCAGAATGTAGTGTTTTCTTGGCAAGCATCACATATTGTGATGTGTTAGCTAAAAGTTCCATATCCTAGAGACTGATATATTCCTCTGTACTTGTACCTTGGGGATTCATCAAAACCTGGCATCATAAGCAGCTTTCTACTGCCACAGACTGGACAGCGAAACAATTTAAAATATCCCAGAAAAAGAAAATAAGCATGCTTAATCAGAGCTTTCTGGACAGGAAGGACATTTGAGCAAGTGAGGAATAAGCACTGCTTTTGTTAATTTGCATAGGCAGAATAGAGACTTCTGGGAAAAGGCCGAAATTACAGTCACAGAAAATGGCTGCATCTATAGAGAACGCTAAGAAGTGTTGGCAGCTTTTCCTCTGACCCTGGCCACTTTTACAAGCAATCCTATGATAGTCAGCAGGACCCACCCTAAAAAGGAAGGGGCATCCACTTGGACCCTTTCCACCTTTTCTAAATCTCGCCTGATCGAGCCTGATTGAGCACTGATTGAGCAGATAAGCACATGTCATTCTCATTTCAGAAAGGTATTGGTTAGCTTGCTGCTAGCAGCTCAGTTATGTTATGATGTTAGAGGCTATGCAAGGAATGCTTTAGTCCAGCGATATGCAGTTTTTAATGCGCCTTGCATTCAGCAGGAAGATCTTTAGCTTGAATCTGTGGCCTAGGTATTCACCTTGGTATTTCTTTTGGCACAAAGTGAAGGAGTATTTAAGAGAAAATGCACAATGTGTTTCTTATGTTGTTATGAACAACTTGTTACTCTTTCTCATTAAGCTTCAGCCACTGAAGAAATATATAAATAAGGGCTGACTTCCTGTAAGACGTGTCCAAAGCTGGGACGGAATAAAAGGAGACACTTGTAAATGATAGTGCTATCGTTTGAGAAAGGGTAAGTTGAGACTGACTTTCATGCGTATTCACAGACCAAGCATCATAAAGATACCAGCATGATCTTCATTGCGGGCTTAGAGCCGGTATTAGCTTTTGAGAGGTAAGAGGATTTTGAGGGCTCGTTGGTCTAGGGGTATGATTCTCGCTTTGGGTGCGAGAGGTCCCGGGTTCAAATCCCGGACGAGCCCTTTTCTTGGTACTCTTTTCAAGTTGTTTTGAAGTTTGCGTTTCAAAACCAACATCAATTTTTTCTTTGCAGTAGTGGATAATTCTTTGCTAGAGTCTCATGCTTCAGCCCTGCCCAGTCTGAGCTAATACCAAACATCTGGTCTTGCATGGCATGTACGAGCGTTCAGCTAGGGATGTCGGGCAGGTTGCATGAAAGAAATCTAAAGCCAGAGGCCCATGGAATAGCCAGTTCGGAGCAGTTTCATTACAGAAAAATCAACTGTAGGTATCTGTTTCTGTAGTGTAGTGGTTATCACGTTCGCCTCACACGCGAAAGGTCCCCGGTTCGAAACCGGGCAGAAACAGTTGTTATATTGTGTTGGCTACAATGTTGATAGGTGCCGTTTTGCCATGGAATTGTCCAAGCCCTGAAGATTATTTCATGCAATCTCGTTCCAAGAAAGGGAATTCTCTCAAAACACTAAAGTAATCGGCGTGTGGATGTATCTGTTGGTTCTCAGACCTTGCTTTCAAAAGAGCCCTGCAATCGGTTCACTGCTCACCTAGAACAAGCATTAACATGGAGAATTGTTGGCACCAACAGGAATCTTATTTTAGTGGAGTGTTTCTGGCTTTGAGTGCAGAGGCCCTCGGCTCAATTCCAAGATGATCCTTCTCAGGGTGATGATACAAATGCATTGTCACCTTTACGTTTAATGTCAGAATCATTTATTTCCAGTTGGTGGTGTAAGAATGTTTGCAACAGTATGGCGATTTTTCCTAGCCATGCATGAATGAAAGCATATCACTCGCCTTTAGGTGTTTTTCTAATACATTGATATTTGCATCTTCCTTCCTAGCCTGCATGTTTGACTATCTTACAGGCTGCATGTAATAAGTATCACATCAGGGCCCTTCTTCTACTCAATTCACAACTGTTCTATCACGACATAGATAAGAAAGCTGCATCTGCTTTTGTTGTGTAGTGGTAATCAGGTTTACCTGACGTGTGAAAGCCCCATGCTTTGAAAGTACACAGTAACAAAGAAACCGATGACTTTTATAAAAAGGTGTCACGTGTGTCTCTTACTTTGCACAAAAAGTGCCAGAGATGACTTCATTTGCAGTCACTTGAAAAGTAGGGATTCTCCAATAAATGGTAAATGGTTGAAACAAATCTGAAGAAATGCATGACATACCTGTGTGTGTGTGTGTATGCATGTATGTATATATAGGGAGAGAGAGAGCGTCAATATAAACAGACTTTATTTCAATCAAGCTGTCTTTTCTATCCTTCAGGAGCAGAATGTTCTGATCATCAGCGCTCCAGAATGTAGTGTTTTCTTGGCAAGCATCACATATTGTGATGTGTTAGCTAAAAGTTCCATATCCTAGAGACTGATATATTCCTCTGTACTTGTACCTTGGGGATTCATCAAAACCTGGCATCATAAGCAGCTTTCTACTGCCACAGACTGGACAGCGAAACAATTTAAAATATCCCAGAAAAAGAAAATAAGCATGCTTAATCAGAGCTTTCTGGACAGGAAGGACATTTGAGCAAGTGAGGAATAAGCACTGCTTTTGTTAATTTGCATAGGCAGAATAGAGACTTCTGGGAAAAGGCCGAAATTACAGTCACAGAAAATGGCTGCATCTATAGAGAACGCTAAGAAGTGTTGGCAGCTTTTCCTCTGACCCTGGCCACTTTTACAAGCAATCCTATGATAGTCAGCAGGACCCACCCTAAAAAGGAAGGGGCATCCACTTGGACCCTTTCCACCTTTTCTAAATCTCGCCTGATTGAGCCTGATTGAGCACTGATTGAGCAGATAAGCACATGTCATTCTCATTTCAGAAAGGTATTGGTTAGCTTGCTGCTAGCAGCTCAGTTATGTTATGATGTTAGAGGCTATGCAAGGAATGCTTTAGTCCAGCGATATGCAGTTTTTATTGCGCCTTGCATTCAGCAGGAAGATCTTTAGCTTGAATCTGTGGCCTAGGTATTCACCTTGGTATTTCTTTTGGCACAAAGTGAAGGAGTATTTAAGAGAAAATGCACAATGTGTTTCTTATGTTGTTATGAACAACTTGTTACTCTTTCTCATTAAGCTTCAGCCACTGAAGAAATATATAAATAAGGGCTGACTTCCTGTAAGACGTGTCCAAAGATGGGACGGAATAAAAGGAGACACTTGTAAATGATAGTGCTATCGTTTGAGAAAGGGTAAGTTGAGACTGACTTTCATGCGTATTCACAGACCAAGCATCATAAAGATACCAGCATGATCTTCATTGCGGGCTTAGAGCCGGTATTAGCTTTTGAGAGGTAAGAGGATTTTGAGGGCTCGTTGGTCGAGGGGTATGATTCTCGCTTTGGGTGCGAGAGGTCCCGGGTTCAAATCCCGGACGAGCCCTTTTCTTGGTACTCTTTTCAAGTTGTTTTGAAGTTTGCGTTTCAAAACCAACATCAATTTTTTCTTTGCAGTAGTGGATAATTCTTTGCTAGAGTCTCATGCTTCAGCCCTGCCCAGTCTGAGCTAATACCAAACATCTGGTCTTGCATGGCATGTACGAGCGTTCAGCTAGGGATGTCGGGCAGGTTGCATGAAAGAAATCTAAAGCCAGAGGCCCATGGAATAGCCAGTTCGGAGCAGTTTCATTACAGAAAAATCAACTGTAGGTATCTGTTTCTGTAGTGTAGTGGTTATCACGTTCGCCTCACACGCGAAAGGTCCCCGGTTCGAAACCGGGCAGAAACAGTTGTTATATTGTGTTGGCTACAATGTTGATAGGTGCCGTTTTGCCATGGAATTGTCCAAGCCCTGAAGATTATTTCATGCAATCTCGTTCCAAGAAAGGGAATTCTCTCAAAACACTAAAGTAATCGGCGTGTGGATGTATCTGTTGGTTCTCAGACCTTGCTTTCAAAAGAGCCCTGCAATCGGTTCACTGCTCACCTAGAACAAGCATTAACATGGAGAATTGTTGGCACCAACAGGAATCTTATTTTAGTGGAGTGTTTCTGGCTTTGAGTGCAGAGGCCCTCGGCTCAATTCCAAGATGATCCTTCTCAGGGTGATGATACAAATGCATTGTCACCTTTACGTTTAATGTCAGAATCATTTATTTCCAGTTGGTGGTGTAAGAATGTTTGCAACAGTATGGCGATTTTTCCTAGCCATGCATGAATGAAAGCATATCACTCGCCTTTAGGTGTTTTTCTAATACATTGATATTTGCATCTTCCTTCCTAGCCTGCATGTTTGACTATCTTACAGGCTGCATGTAATAAGTATCACATCAGGGCCCTTCTTCTACTCAATTCACAACTGTTCTATCACGACATAGATAAGAAAGCTGCATCTGCTTTTGTTGTGTAGTGGTAATCAGGTTTACCTGACGTGTGAAAGCCCCATGCTTTGAAAGTACACAGTAACAAAGAAACCGATGACTTTTATAAAAAGGTGTCATGTGTGTCTCTTACTTTGCACAAAAAGTGCCAGAGATGACTTCATTTGCAGTCACTTGAAAAGTAGGGATTCTCCAATAAATGGTAAATGGTTGAAACAAATCTGAAGAAATGCATGACATACCTGTGTGTGTGTGTGTATGCATGTATGTATATATAGGGAGAGAGAGAGCGTCAATATAAACAGACTTTATTTCAATCAAGCTGTCTTTTCTATCCTTCAGGAGCAGAATGTTCTGATCATCAGCGCTCCAGAATGTAGTGTTTTCTTGGCAAGCATCACATATTGTGATGTGTTAGCTAAAAGTTCCATATCCTAGAGACTGATATATTCCTCTGTACTTGTACCTTGGGGATTCATCAAAACCTGGCATCATAAGCAGCTTTCTACTGCCACAGACTGGACAGCGAAACAATTTAAAATATCCCAGAAAAAGAAAATAAGCATGCTTAATCAGAGCTTTCTGGACAGGAAGGACATTTGAGCAAGTGAGGAATAAGCACTGCTTTTGTAAATTTGCATAGGCAGAATAGAGACTTCTGGGAAAAGGCCGAAATTACAGTCACAGAAAATGGCTGCATCTATAGAGAACGCTAAGAAGTGTTGGCAGCTTTTCCTCTGACCCTGGCCACTTTTACAAGCAATCCTATGATAGTCAGCAGGACCCACCCTAAAAAGGAAGGGGCATCCACTTGGACCCTTTCCACCTTTTCTAAATCTCGCCTGATCGAGCCTGATTGAGCACTGATTGAGCAGATAAGCACATGTCATTCTCATTTCAGAAAGGTATTGGTTAGCTTGCTGCTAGCAGCTCAGTTATGTTATGATGTTAGAGGCTATGCAAGGAATGCTTTAGTCCAGCGATATGCAGTTTTTAATGCGCCTTGCATTCAGCAGGAAGATCTTTAGCTTGAATCTGTGGCCTAGGTATTCACCTTGGTATTTCTTTTGGCACAAAGTGAAGGAGTATTTAAGAGAAAATGCACAATGTGTTTCTTATGTTGTTATGAACAACTTGTTACTCTTTCTCATTAAGCTTCAGCCACTGAAGAAATATATAAATAAGGGCTGACTTCCTGTAAGACGTGTCCAAAGCTGGGACGGAATAAAAGGAGACACTTGTAAATGATAGTGCTATCGTTTGAGAAAGGGTAAGTTGAGACTGACTTTCATGCGTATTCACAGACCAAGCATCATAAAGATACCAGCATGATCTTCATTGCGGGCTTAGAGCCGGTATTAGCTTTTGAGAGGTAAGAGGATTTTGAGGGCTCGTTGGTCTAGGGGTATGATTCTCGCTTTGGGTGCGAGAGGTCCCGGGTTCAAATCCCGGACGAGCCCTTTTCTTGGTACTCTTTTCAAGTTGTTTTGAAGTTTGCGTTTCAAAACCAACATCAATTTTTTCTTTGCAGTAGTGGATAATTCTTTGCTAGAGTCTCATGCTTCAGCCCTGCCCAGTCTGAGCTAATACCAAACATCTGGTCTTGCATGGCATGTACGAGCGTTCAGCTAGGGATGTCGGGCAGGTTGCATGAAAGAAATCTAAAGCCAGAGGCCCATGGAATAGCCAGTTCGGAGCAGTTTCATTACAGAAAAATCAACTGTAGGTATCTGTTTCTGTAGTGTAGTGGTTATCACGTTCGCCTCACACGCGAAAGGTCCCCGGTTCGAAACCGGGCAGAAACAGTTGTTATATTGTGTTGGCTACAATGTTGATAGGTGCCGTTTTGCCATGGAATTGTCCAAGCCCTGAAGATTATTTCATGCAATCTCGTTCCAAGAAAGGGAATTCTCTCAAAACACTAAAGTAATCGGCGTGTGGATGTATCTGTTGGTTCTCAGACCTTGCTTTCAAAAGAGCCCTGCAATCGGTTCACTGCTCACCTAGAACAAGCATTAACATGGAGAATTGTTGGCACCAACAGGAATCTTATTTTAGTGGAGTGTTTCTGGCTTTGAGTGCAGAGGCCCTCGGCTCAATTCCAAGATGATCCTTCTCAGGGTGATGATACAAATGCATTGTCACCTTTACGTTTAATGTCAGAATCATTTATTTCCAGTTGGTGGTGTAAGAATGTTTACAACAGTATGGCGATTTTTCCTAGCCATGCATGAATGAAAGCATATCACTCGCCTTTAGGTGTTTTTCTAATACATTGATATTTGCATCTTCCTTCCTAGCCTGCATGTTTGACTATCTTACAGGCTGCATGTAATAAGTATCACATCAGGGCCCTTCTTCTACTCAATTCACAACTGTTCTATCACGACATAGATAAGAAAGCTGCATCTGCTTTTGTTGTGTAGTGGTAATCAGGTTTACCTGACGTGTGAAAGCCCCATGCTTTGAAAGTACACAGTAACAAAGAAACCGATGACTTTTATAAAAAGGTGTCATGTGTGTCTCTTAC
Source organism: Triturus cristatus (assembly GCF_964204655.1). NCBI lineage: Eukaryota > Metazoa > Chordata > Amphibia > Caudata > Salamandridae > Triturus > Triturus cristatus. Next base: position 736,967,382 of record NC_140591.1, on the reverse strand, counting down.
TTTGCACAAAAAGTGCCAGAGATGACTTCATTTGCAGTCACTTGAAAAGTAGGGATTCTCCAATAAATGGTAAATGGTTGAAACAAATCTGAAGAAATGCATGACATACCTGTGTGTGTGTGTGTATGCATGTATGTATATATAGGGAGAGAGAGAGCGTCAATATAAACAGACTTTATTTCAATCAAGCTGTCTTTTCTATCCTTCAGGAGCAGAATGTTCTGATCATCAGCGCTCCAGAATGTAGTGTTTTCTTGGCAAGCATCACATATTGTGATGTGTTAGCTAAAAGTTCCATATCCTAGAGACTGATATATTCCTCTGTACTTGTACCTTGGGGATTCATCAAAACCTGGCATCATAAGCAGCTTTCTACTGCCACAGACTGGACAGCGAAACAATTTAAAATATCCCAGAAAAAGAAAATAAGCATGCTTAATCAGAGCTTTCTGGACAGGAAGGACATTTGAGCAAGTGAGGAATAAGCACTGCTTTTGTTAATTTGCATAGGCAGAATAGAGACTTCTGGGAAAAGGCCGAAATTACAGTCACAGAAAATGGCTGCATCTATAGAGAACGCTAAGAAGTGTTGGCAGCTTTTCCTCTGACCCTGGCCACTTTTACAAGCAATCCTATGATAGTCAGCAGGACCCACCCTAAAAAGGAAGGGGCATCCACTTGGACCCTTTCCACCTTTTCTAAATCTCGCCTGATCGAGCCTGATTGAGCACTGATTGAGCAGATAAGCACATGTCATTCTCATTTCAGAAAGGTATTGGTTAGCTTGCTGCTAGCAGCTCAGTTATGTTATGATGTTAGAGGCTATGCAAGGAATGCTTTAGTCCAGCGATATGCAGTTTTTAATGCGCCTTGCATTCAGCAGGAAGATCTTTAGCTTGAATCTGTGGCCTAGGTATTCACCTTGGTATTTCTTTTGGCACAAAGTGAAGGAGTATTTAAGAGAAAATGCACAATGTGTTTCTTATGTTGTTATGAACAACTTGTTACTCTTTCTCATTAAGCTTCAGCCACTGAAGAAATATATAAATAAGGGCTGACTTCCTGTAAGACGTGTCCAAAGCTGGGACGGAATAAAAGGAGACACTTGTAAATGATAGTGCTATCGTTTGAGAAAGGGTAAGTTGAGACTGACTTTCATGCGTATTCACAGACCAAGCATCATAAAGATACCAGCATGATCTTCATTGCGGGCTTAGAGCCGGTATTAGCTTTTGAGAGGTAAGAGGATTTTGAGGGCTCGTTGGTCTAGGGGTATGATTCTCGCTTTGGGTGCGAGAGGTCCCGGGTTCAAATCCCAGACGAGCCCTTTTCTTGGTACTCTTTTCAAGTTGTTTTGAAGTTTGCGTTTCAAAACCAACATCAATTTTTTCTTTGCAGTAGTGGATAATTCTTTGCTAGAGTCTCATGCTTCAGCCCTGCCCAGTCTGAGCTAATACCAAACATCTGGTCTTGCATGGCATGTACGAGCGTTCAGCTAGGGATGTCGGGCAGGTTGCATGAAAGAAATCTAAAGCCAGAGGCCCATGGAATAGCCAGTTCGGAGCAGTTTCATTACAGAAAAATCAACTGTAGGTATCTGTTTCTGTAGTGTAGTGGTTATCACGTTCGCCTCACACGCGAAAGGTCCCCGGTTCGAAACCGGGCAGAAACAGTTGTTATATTGTGTTGGCTACAATGTTGATAGGTGCCGTTTTGCCATGGAATTGTCCAAGCCCTGAAGATTATTTCATGCAATCTCGTTCCAAGAAAGGGAATTCTCTCAAAACACTAAAGTAATCGGCGTGTGGATGTATCTGTTGGTTCTCAGACCTTGCTTTCAAAAGAGCCCTGCAATCGGTTCACTGCTCACCTAGAACAAGCATTAACATGGAGAATTGTTGGCACCAACAGGAATCTTATTTTAGTGGAGTGTTTCTGGCTTTGAGTGCAGAGGCCCTCGGCTCAATTCCAAGATGATCCTTCTCAGGGTGATGATACAAATGCATTGTCACCTTTACGTTTAATGTCAGAATCATTTATTTCCAGTTGGTGGTGTAAGAATGTTTGCAACAGTATGGCGATTTTTCCTAGCCATGCATGAATGAAAGCATATCACTCGCCTTTAGGTGTTTTTCTAATACATTGATATTTGCATCTTCCTTCCTAGCCTGCATGTTTGACTATCTTACAGGCTGCATGTAATAAGTATCACATCAGGGCCCTTCTTCTACTCAATTCACAACTGTTCTATCACGACATAGATAAGAAAGCTGCATCTGCTTTTGTTGTGTAGTGGTAATCAGGTTTACCTGACGTGTGAAAGCCCCATGCTTTGAAAGTACACAGTAACAAAGAAACCGATGACTTTTATAAAAAGGTGTCATGTGTGTCTCTTACTTTGCACAAAAAGTGCCAGAGATGACTTCATTTGCAGTCACTTGAAAAGTAGGGATTCTCCAATAAATGGTAAATGGTTGAAACAAATCTGAAGAAATGCATGACATACCTGTGTGTGTGTGTGTATGCATGTATGTATATATAGGGAGAGAGAGAGCGTCAATATAAACAGACTTTATTTCAATCAAGCTGTCTTTTCTATCCTTCAGGAGCAGAATGTTCTGATCATCAGCGCTCCAGAATGTAGTGTTTTCTTGGCAAGCATCACATATTGTGATGTGTTAGCTAAAAGTTCCATATCCTAGAGACTGATATATTCCTCTGTACTTGTACCTTGGGGATTCATCAAAACCTGGCATCATAAGCAGCTTTCTACTGCCACAGACTGGACAGCGAAACAATTTAAAATATCCCAGAAAAAGAAAATAAGCATGCTTAATCAGAGCTTTCTGGACAGGAAGGACATTTGAGCAAGTGAGGAATAAGCACTGCTTTTGTTAATTTGCATAGGCAGAATAGAGACTTCTGGGAAAAGGCCGAAATTACAGTCACAGAAAATGGCTGCATCTATAGAGAACGCTAAGAAGTGTTGGCAGCTTTTCCTCTGACCCTGGCCACTTTTACAAGCAATCCTATGATAGTCAGCAGGACCCACCCTAAAAAGGAAGGGGCATCCACTTGGACCCTTTCCACCTTTTCTAAATCTCGCCTGATCGAGCCTGATTGAGCACTGATTGAGCAGATAAGCACATGTCATTCTCATTTCAGAAAGGTATTGGTTAGCTTGCTGCTAGCAGCTCAGTTATGTTATGATGTTAGAGGCTATGCAAGGAATGCTTTAGTCCAGCGATATGCAGTTTTTAATGCGCCTTGCATTCAGCAGGAAGATCTTTAGCTTGAATCTGTGGCCTAGGTATTCACCTTGGTATTTCTTTTGGCACAAAGTGAAGGAGTATTTAAGAGAAAATGCACAATGTGTTTCTTATGTTGTTATGAACAACTTGTTACTCTTTCTCATTAAGCTTCAGCCACTGAAGAAATATATAAATAAGGGCTGACTTCCTGTAAGACGTGTCCAAAGCTGGGACGGAATAAAAGGAGACACTTGTAAATGATAGTGCTATCGTTTGAGAAAGGGTAAGTTGAGACTGACTTTCATGCGTATTCACAGACCAAGCATCATAAAGATACCAGCATGATCTTCATTGCGGGCTTAGAGCCGGTATTAGCTTTTGAGAGGTAAGAGGATTTTGAGGGCTCGTTGGTCTAGGGGTATGATTCTCGCTTTGGGTGCGAGAGGTCCCGGGTTCAAATCCCGGACGAGCCCTTTTCTTGGTACTCTTTTCAAGTTGTTTTGAAGTTTGCGTTTCAAAACCAACATCAATTTTTTCTTTGCAGTAGTGGATAATTCTTTGCTAGAGTCTCATGCTTCAGCCCTGCCCAGTCTGAGCTAATACCAAACATCTGGTCTTGCATGGCATGTACGAGCGTTCAGCTAGGGATGTCGGGCAGGTTGCATGAAAGAAATCTAAAGCCAGAGGCCCATGGAATAGCCAGTTCGGAGCAGTTTCATTACAGAAAAATCAACTGTAGGTATCTGTTTCTGTAGTGTAGTGGTTATCACGTTCGCCTCACACGCGAAAGGTCCCCGGTTCGAAACCGGGCAGAAACAGTTGTTATATTGTGTTGGCTACAATGTTGATAGGTGCCGTTTTGCCATGGAATTGTCCAAGCCCTGAAGATTATTTCATGCAATCTCGTTCCAAGAAAGGGAATTCTCTCAAAACACTAAAGTAATCGGCGTGTGGATGTATCTGTTGGTTCTCAGACCTTGCTTTCAAAAGAGCCCTGCAATCGGTTCACTGCTCACCTAGAACAAGCATTAACATGGAGAATTGTTGGCACCAACAGGAATCTTATTTTAGTGGAGTGTTTCTGGCTTTGAGTGCAGAGGCCCTCGGCTCAATTCCAAGATGATCCTTCTCAGGGTGATGATACAAATGCATTGTCACCTTTACGTTTAATGTCAGAATCATTTATTTCCAGTTGGTGGTGTAAGAATGTTTGCAACAGTATGGCGATTTTTCCTAGCCATGCATGAATGAAAGCATATCACTCGCCTTTAGGTGTTTTTCTAATACATTGATATTTGCATCTTCCTTCCTAGCCTGCATGTTTGACTATCTTACAGGCTGCATGTAATAAGTATCACATCAGGGCCCTTCTTCTACTCAATTCACAACTGTTCTATCACGACATAGATAAGAAAGCTGCATCTGCTTTTGTTGTGTAGTGGTAATCAGGTTTACCTGACGTGTGAAAGCCCCATGCTTTGAAAGTACACAGTAACAAAGAAACCGATGACTTTTATAAAAAGGTGTCACGTGTGTCTCTTACTTTGCACAAAAAGTGCCAGAGATGACTTCATTTGCAGTCACTTGAAAAGTAGGGATTCTCCAATAAATGGTAAATGGTTGAAACAAATCTGAAGAAATGCATGACATACCTGTGTGTGTGTGTGTATGCATGTATGTATATATAGGGAGAGAGAGAGCGTCAATATAAACAGACTTTATTTCAATCAAGCTGTCTTTTCTATCCTTCAGGAGCAGAATGTTCTGATCATCAGCGCTCCAGAATGTAGTGTTTTCTTGGCAAGCATCACATATTGTGATGTGTTAGCTAAAAGTTCCATATCCTAGAGACTGATATATTCCTCTGTACTTGTACCTTGGGGATTCATCAAAACCTGGCATCATAAGCAGCTTTCTACTGCCACAGACTGGACAGCGAAACAATTTAAAATATCCCAGAAAAAGAAAATAAGCATGCTTAATCAGAGCTTTCTGGACAGGAAGGACATTTGAGCAAGTGAGGAATAAGCACTGCTTTTGTTAATTTGCATAGGCAGAATAGAGACTTCTGGGAAAAGGCCGAAATTACAGTCACAGAAAATGGCTGCATCTATAGAGAACGCTAAGAAGTGTTGGCAGCTTTTCCTCTGACCCTGGCCACTTTTACAAGCAATCCTATGATAGTCAGCAGGACCCACCCTAAAAAGGAAGGGGCATCCACTTGGACCCTTTCCACCTTTTCTAAATCTCGCCTGATTGAGCCTGATTGAGCACTGATTGAGCAGATAAGCACATGTCATTCTCATTTCAGAAAGGTATTGGTTAGCTTGCTGCTAGCAGCTCAGTTATGTTATGATGTTAGAGGCTATGCAAGGAATGCTTTAGTCCAGCGATATGCAGTTTTTATTGCGCCTTGCATTCAGCAGGAAGATCTTTAGCTTGAATCTGTGGCCTAGGTATTCACCTTGGTATTTCTTTTGGCACAAAGTGAAGGAGTATTTAAGAGAAAATGCACAATGTGTTTCTTATGTTGTTATGAACAACTTGTTACTCTTTCTCATTAAGCTTCAGCCACTGAAGAAATATATAAATAAGGGCTGACTTCCTGTAAGACGTGTCCAAAGATGGGACGGAATAAAAGGAGACACTTGTAAATGATAGTGCTATCGTTTGAGAAAGGGTAAGTTGAGACTGACTTTCATGCGTATTCACAGACCAAGCATCATAAAGATACCAGCATGATCTTCATTGCGGGCTTAGAGCCGGTATTAGCTTTTGAGAGGTAAGAGGATTTTGAGGGCTCGTTGGTCGAGGGGTATGATTCTCGCTTTGGGTGCGAGAGGTCCCGGGTTCAAATCCCGGACGAGCCCTTTTCTTGGTACTCTTTTCAAGTTGTTTTGAAGTTTGCGTTTCAAAACCAACATCAATTTTTTCTTTGCAGTAGTGGATAATTCTTTGCTAGAGTCTCATGCTTCAGCCCTGCCCAGTCTGAGCTAATACCAAACATCTGGTCTTGCATGGCATGTACGAGCGTTCAGCTAGGGATGTCGGGCAGGTTGCATGAAAGAAATCTAAAGCCAGAGGCCCATGGAATAGCCAGTTCGGAGCAGTTTCATTACAGAAAAATCAACTGTAGGTATCTGTTTCTGTAGTGTAGTGGTTATCACGTTCGCCTCACACGCGAAAGGTCCCCGGTTCGAAACCGGGCAGAAACAGTTGTTATATTGTGTTGGCTACAATGTTGATAGGTGCCGTTTTGCCATGGAATTGTCCAAGCCCTGAAGATTATTTCATGCAATCTCGTTCCAAGAAAGGGAATTCTCTCAAAACACTAAAGTAATCGGCGTGTGGATGTATCTGTTGGTTCTCAGACCTTGCTTTCAAAAGAGCCCTGCAATCGGTTCACTGCTCACCTAGAACAAGCATTAACATGGAGAATTGTTGGCACCAACAGGAATCTTATTTTAGTGGAGTGTTTCTGGCTTTGAGTGCAGAGGCCCTCGGCTCAATTCCAAGATGATCCTTCTCAGGGTGATGATACAAATGCATTGTCACCTTTACGTTTAATGTCAGAATCATTTATTTCCAGTTGGTGGTGTAAGAATGTTTGCAACAGTATGGCGATTTTTCCTAGCCATGCATGAATGAAAGCATATCACTCGCCTTTAGGTGTTTTTCTAATACATTGATATTTGCATCTTCCTTCCTAGCCTGCATGTTTGACTATCTTACAGGCTGCATGTAATAAGTATCACATCAGGGCCCTTCTTCTACTCAATTCACAACTGTTCTATCACGACATAGATAAGAAAGCTGCATCTGCTTTTGTTGTGTAGTGGTAATCAGGTTTACCTGACGTGTGAAAGCCCCATGCTTTGAAAGTACACAGTAACAAAGAAACCGATGACTTTTATAAAAAGGTGTCATGTGTGTCTCTTACTTTGCACAAAAAGTGCCAGAGATGACTTCATTTGCAGTCACTTGAAAAGTAGGGATTCTCCAATAAATGGTAAATGGTTGAAACAAATCTGAAGAAATGCATGACATACCTGTGTGTGTGTGTGTATGCATGTATGTATATATAGGGAGAGAGAGAGCGTCAATATAAACAGACTTTATTTCAATCAAGCTGTCTTTTCTATCCTTCAGGAGCAGAATGTTCTGATCATCAGCGCTCCAGAATGTAGTGTTTTCTTGGCAAGCATCACATATTGTGATGTGTTAGCTAAAAGTTCCATATCCTAGAGACTGATATATTCCTCTGTACTTGTACCTTGGGGATTCATCAAAACCTGGCATCATAAGCAGCTTTCTACTGCCACAGACTGGACAGCGAAACAATTTAAAATATCCCAGAAAAAGAAAATAAGCATGCTTAATCAGAGCTTTCTGGACAGGAAGGACATTTGAGCAAGTGAGGAATAAGCACTGCTTTTGTAAATTTGCATAGGCAGAATAGAGACTTCTGGGAAAAGGCCGAAATTACAGTCACAGAAAATGGCTGCATCTATAGAGAACGCTAAGAAGTGTTGGCAGCTTTTCCTCTGACCCTGGCCACTTTTACAAGCAATCCTATGATAGTCAGCAGGACCCACCCTAAAAAGGAAGGGGCATCCACTTGGACCCTTTCCACCTTTTCTAAATCTCGCCTGATCGAGCCTGATTGAGCACTGATTGAGCAGATAAGCACATGTCATTCTCATTTCAGAAAGGTATTGGTTAGCTTGCTGCTAGCAGCTCAGTTATGTTATGATGTTAGAGGCTATGCAAGGAATGCTTTAGTCCAGCGATATGCAGTTTTTAATGCGCCTTGCATTCAGCAGGAAGATCTTTAGCTTGAATCTGTGGCCTAGGTATTCACCTTGGTATTTCTTTTGGCACAAAGTGAAGGAGTATTTAAGAGAAAATGCACAATGTGTTTCTTATGTTGTTATGAACAACTTGTTACTCTTTCTCATTAAGCTTCAGCCACTGAAGAAATATATAAATAAGGGCTGACTTCCTGTAAGACGTGTCCAAAGCTGGGACGGAATAAAAGGAGACACTTGTAAATGATAGTGCTATCGTTTGAGAAAGGGTAAGTTGAGACTGACTTTCATGCGTATTCACAGACCAAGCATCATAAAGATACCAGCATGATCTTCATTGCGGGCTTAGAGCCGGTATTAGCTTTTGAGAGGTAAGAGGATTTTGAGGGCTCGTTGGTCTAGGGGTATGATTCTCGCTTTGGGTTCGAGAGGTCCCGGGTTCAAATCCCGGACGAGCCCTTTTCTTGGTACTCTTTTCAAGTTGTTTTGAAGTTTGCGTTTCAAAACCAACATCAATTTTTTCTTTGCAGTAGTGGATAATTCTTTGCTAGAGTCTCATGCTTCAGCCCTGCCCAGTCTGAGCTAATACCAAACATCTGGTCTTGCATGGCATGTACGAGCGTTCAGCTAGGGATGTCGGGCAGGTTGCATGAAAGAAATCTAAAGCCAGAGGCCCATGGAATAGCCAGTTCGGAGCAGTTTCATTACAGAAAAATCAACTGTAGGTATCTGTTTCTGTAGTGTAGTGGTTATCACGTTCGCCTCACACGCGAAAGGTCCCCGGTTCGAAACCGGGCAGAAACAGTTGTTATATTGTGTTGGCTACAATGTTGATAGGTGCCGTTTTGCCATGGAATTGTCCAAGCCCTGAAGATTATTTCATGCAATCTCGTTCCAAGAAAGGGAATTCTCTCAAAACACTAAAGTAATCGGCGTGTGGATGTATCTGTTGGTTCTCAGACCTTGCTTTCAAAAGAGCCCTGCAATCGGTTCACTGCTCACCTAGAACAAGCATTAACATGGAGAATTGTTGGCACCAACAGGAATCTTATTTTAGTGGAGTGTTTCTGGCTTTGAGTGCAGAGGCCCTCGGCTCAATTCCAAGATGATCCTTCTCAGGGTGATGATACAAATGCATTGTCACCTTTACGTTTAATGTCAGAATCATTTATTTCCAGTTGGTGGTGTAAGAATGTTTACAACAGTATGGCGATTTTTCCTAGCCATGCATGAATGAAAGCATATCACTCGCCTTTAGGTGTTTTTCTAATACATTGATATTTGCATCTTCCTTCCTAGCCTGCATGTTTGACTATCTTACAGGCTGCATGTAATAAGTATCACATCAGGGCCCTTCTTCTACTCAATTCACAACTGTTCTATCACGACATAGATAAGAAAGCTGCATCTGCTTTTGTTGTGTAGTGGTAATCAGGTTTACCTGACGTGTGAAAGCCCCATGCTTTGAAAGTACACAGTAACAAAGAAACCGATTACTTTTATAAAAAGGTGTCATGTGTGTCTCTTACTTTGCACAAAAAGTGCCAGAGATGACTTCATTTGCAGTCACTTGAAAAGTAGGGATTCTCCAATAAATGGTAAATGGTTGAAACAAATCTGAAGAAATGCATGACATACCTGTGTGTGTGTGTGTATGCATGTATGTATATATAGGGAGAGAGAGAGCGTCAATATAAACAGACTTTATTTCAATCAAGCTGTCTTTTCTATCCTTCAGGAGCAGAATGTTCTGATCATCAGCGCTCCAGAATGTAGTGTTTTCTTGGCAAGCATCACATATTGTGATGTGTTAGCTAAAAGTTCCATATCCTAGAGACTGATATATTCCTCTGTACTTGTACCTTGGGGATTCATCAAAACCTGGCATCATAAGCAGCTTTCTACTGCCACAGACTGGACAGCGAAACAATTTAAAATATCCCAGAAAAAGAAAATAAGCATGCTTAATCAGAGCTTTCTGGACAGGAAGGACATTTGAGCAAGTGAGGAATAAGCACTGCTTTTGTTAATTTGCATAGGCAGAATAGAGACTTCTGGGAAAAGGCCGAAATTACAGTCACAGAAAATGGCTGCATCTATAGAGAACGCTAAGAAGTGTTGGCAGCTTTTCCTCTGACCCTGGCCACTTTTACAAGCAATCCTATGATAGTCAGCAGGACCCACCCTAAAAAGGAAGGGGCATCCACTTGGACCCTTTCCACCTTTTCTAAATCTCGCCTGATCGAGCCTCATTGAGCACTGATTGAGCAGATAAGCACATGTCATTCTCATTTCAGAAAGGTATTGGTTAGCTTGCTGCTAGCAGCTCAGTTATGTTATGATGTTAGAGGCTATGCAAGGAATGCTTTAGTCCAGCGATATGCAGTTTTTAATGCGCCTTGCATTCAGCAGGAAGATCTTTAGCTTGAATCTGTGGCCTAGGTATTCACCTTGGTATTTCTTTTGGCACAAAGTGAAGGAGTATTTAAGAGAAAATGCACAATGTGTTTCTTATGTTGTTATGAACAACTTGTTACTCTTTCTCATTAAGCTTCAGCCACTGAAGAAATATATAAATAAGGGCTGACTTCCTGTAAGACGTGTCCAAAGCTGGGACGGAATAAAAGGAGACACTTGTAAATGATAGTGCTATCGTTTGAGAAAGGGTAAGTTGAGACTGACTTTCATGCGTATTCACAGACCAAGCATCATAAAGATACCAGCATGATCTTCATTGCGGGCTTAGAGCCGGTATTAGCTTTTGAGAGGTAAGAGGATTTTGAGGGCTCGTTGGTCTAGGGGTATGATTCTCGCTTTGGGTGCGAGAGGTCCCGGGTTCAAATCCCGGACGAGCCCTTTTCTTGGTACTCTTTTCAAGTTGTTTTGAAGTTTGCGTTTCAAAACCAACATCAATTTTTTCTTTGCAGTAGTGGATAATTCTTTGCTAGAGTCTCATGCTTCAGCCCTGCCCAGTCTGAGCTAATACCAAACATCTGGTCTTGCATGGCATGTACGAGCGTTCAGCTAGGGATGTCGGGCAGGTTGCATGAAAGAAATCTAAAGCCAGAGGCCCATGGAATAGCCAGTTCGGAGCAGTTTCATTACAGAAAAATCAACTGTAGGTATCTGTTTCTGTAGTGTAGTGGTTATCACGTTCGCCTCACACGCGAAAGGTCCCCGGTTCGAAACCGGGCAGAAACAGTTGTTATATTGTGTTGGCTACAATGTTGATAGGTGCCGTTTTGCCATGGAATTGTCCAAGCCCTGAAGATTATTTCATGCAATCTCGTTCCAAGAAAGGGAATTCTCTCAAAACACTAAAGTAATCGGCGTGTGGATGTATCTGTTGGTTCTCAGACCTTGCTTTCAAAAGAGCCCTGCAATCGGTTCACTGCTCACCTAGAACAAGCATTAACATGGAGAATTGTTGGCACCAACAGGAATCTTATTTTAGTGGAGTGTTTCTGGCTTTGAGTGCAGAGGCCCTCGGCTCAATTCCAAGATGATCCTTCTCAGGGTGATGATACAAATGCATTGTCACCTTTACGTTTAATGTCAGAATCATTTATTTCCAGTTGGTGGTGTAAGAATGTTTGCAACAGTATGGCGATTTTTCCTAGCCATGCATGAATGAAAGCATATCACTCGCCTTTAGGTGTTTTTCTAATACATTGATATTTGCATCTTCCTTCCTAGCCTGCATGTTTGACTATCTTACAGGCTGCATGTAATAAGTATCACATCAGGGCCCTTCTTCTACTCAATTCACAACTGTTCTATCACGACATAGATAAGAAAGCTGCATCTGCTTTTGTTGTGTAGTGGTAATCAGGTTTACCTGACGTGTGAAAGCCCCATGCTTTGAAAGTACACAGTAACAAAGAAACCGATGACTTTTATAAAAAGGTGTCATGTGTGTCTCTTACTTTGCACAAAAAGTGCCAGAGATGACTTCATTTGCAGTCACTTGAAAAGTAGGGATTCTCCAATAAATGGTAAATGGTTGAAACAAATCTGAAGAAATGCATGACATACCTGTGTGTGTGTGTGTATGCATGTATGTATATATAGGGAGAGAGAGAGCGTCAATATAAACAGACTTTATTTCAATCAAGCTGTCTTTTCTATCCTTCAGGAGCAGAATGTTCTGATCATCAGCGCTCCAGAATGTAGTGTTTTCTTGGCAAGCATCACATATTGTGATGTGTTAGCTAAAAGTTCCATATCCTAGAGACTGATATATTCCTCTGTACTTGTACCTTGGGGATTCATCAAAACCTGGCATCATAAGCAGCTTTCTACTGCCACAGACTGGACAGCGAAACAATTTAAAATATCCCAGAAAAAGAAAATAAGCATGCTTAATCAGAGCTTTCTGGACAGGAAGGACATTTGAGCAAGTGAGGAATAAGCACTGCTTTTGTTAATTTGCATAGGCAGAATAGAGACTTCTGGGAAAAGGCCGAAATTACAGTCACAGAAAATGGCTGCATCTATAGAGAACGCTAAGAAGTGTTGGCAGCTTTTCCTCTGACCCTGGCCACTTTTACAAGCAATCCTATGATAGTCAGCAGGACCCACCCTAAAAAGGAAGGGGCATCCACTTGGACCCTTTCCACCTTTTCTAAATCTCGCCTGATCGAGCCTGATTGAGCACTGATTGAGCAGATAAGCACATGTCATTCTCATTTCAGAAAGGTATTGGTTAGCTTGCTGCTAGCAGCTCAGTTATGTTATGATGTTAGAGGCTATGCAAGGAATGCTTTAGTCCAGCGATATGCAGTTTTTAATGCGCCTTGCATTCAGCAGGAAGATCTTTAGCTTGAATCTGTGGCCTAGGTATTCACCTTGGTATTTCTTTTGGCACAAAGTGAAGGAGTATTTAAGAGAAAATGCACAATGTGTTTCTTATGTTGTTATGAACAACTTGTTACTCTTTCTCATTAAGCTTCAGCCACTGAAGAAATATATAAATAAGGGCTGACTTCCTGTAAGACGTGTCCAAAGCTGGGACGGAATAAAAGGAGACACTTGTAAATGATAGTGCTATCGTTTGAGAAAGGGTAAGTTGAGACTGACTTTCATGCGTATTCACAGACCAAGCATCATAAAGATACCAGCATGATCTTCATTGCGGGCTTAGAGCCGGTATTAGCTTTTGAGAGGTAAGAGGATTTTGAGGGCTCGTTGGTCTAGGGGTATGATTCTCGCTTTGGGTGCGAGAGGTCCCGGGTTCAAATCCCGGACGAGCCCTTTTCTTGGTACTCTTTTCAAGTTGTTTTGAAGTTTGCGTTTCAAAACCAACATCAATTTTTTCTTTGCAGTAGTGGATAATTCTTTGCTAGAGTCTCATGCTTCAGCCCTGCCCAGTCTGAGCTAATACCAAACATCTGGTCTTGCATGGCATGTACGAGCGTTCAGCTAGGGATGTCGGGCAGGTTGCATGAAAGAAATCTAAAGCCAGAGGCCCATGGAATAGCCAGTTCGGAGCAGTTTCATTACAGAAAAATCAACTGTAGGTATCTGTTTCTGTAGTGTAGTGGTTATCACGTTCGCCTCACACGCGAAAGGTCCCCGGTTCGAAACCGGGCAGAAACAGTTGTTATATTGTGTTGGCTACAATGTTGATAGGTGCCGTTTTGCCATGGAATTGTCCAAGCCCTGAAGATTATTTCATGCAATCTCGTTCCAAGAAAGGGAATTCTCTCAAAACACTAAAGTAATCGGCGTGTGGATGTATCTGTTGGTTCTCAGACCTTGCTTTCAAAAGAGCCCTGCAATCGGTTCACTGCTCACCTAGAACAAGCATTAACATGGAGAATTGTTGGCACCAACAGGAATCTTATTTTAGTGGAGTGTTTCTGGCTTTGAGTGCAGAGGCCCTCGGCTCAATTCCAAGATGATCCTTCTCAGGGTGATGATACAAATGCATTGTCACCTTTACGTTTAATGTCAGAATCATTTATTTCCAGTTGGTGGTGTAAGAATGTTTGCAACAGTATGGCGATTTTTCCTAGCCATGCATGAATGAAAGCATATCACTCGCCTTTAGGTGTTTTTCTAATACATTGATATTTGCATCTTCCTTCCTAGCCTGCATGTTTGACTATCTTACAGGCTGCATGTAATAAGTATCACATCAGGGCCCTTCTTCTACTCAATTCACAACTGTTCTATCACGACATAGATAAGAAAGCTGCATCTGCTTTTGTTGTGTAGTGGTAATCAGGTTTACCTGACGTGTGAAAGCCCCATGCTTTGAAAGTACACAGTAACAAAGAAACCGATGACTTTTATAAAAAGGTGTCACGTGTGTCTCTTACTTTGCACAAAAAGTGCCAGAGATGACTTCATTTGCAGTCACTTGAAAAGTAGGGATTCTCCAATAAATGGTAAATGGTTGAAACAAATCTGAAGAAATGCATGACATACCTGTGTGTGTGTGTGTATGCATGTATGTATATATAGGGAGAGAGAGAGCGTCAATATAAACAGACTTTATTTCAATCAAGCTGTCTTTTCTATCCTTCAGGAGCAGAATGTTCTGATCATCAGCGCTCCAGAATGTAGTGTTTTCTTGGCAAGCATCACATATTGTGATGTGTTAGCTAAAAGTTCCATATCCTAGAGACTGATATATTCCTCTGTACTTGTACCTTGGGGATTCATCAAAACCTGGCATCATAAGCAGCTTTCTACTGCCACAGACTGGACAGCGAAACAATTTAAAATATCCCAGAAAAAGAAAATAAGCATGCTTAATCAGAGCTTTCTGGACAGGAAGGACATTTGAGCAAGTGAGGAATAAGCACTGCTTTTGTTAATTTGCATAGGCAGAATAGAGACTTCTGGGAAAAGGCCGAAATTACAGTCACAGAAAATGGCTGCATCTATAGAGAACGCTAAGAAGTGTTGGCAGCTTTTCCTCTGACCCTGGCCACTTTTACAAGCAATCCTATGATAGTCAGCAGGACCCACCCTAAAAAGGAAGGGGCATCCACTTGGACCCTTTCCACCTTTTCTAAATCTCGCCTGATTGAGCCTGATTGAGCACTGATTGAGCAGATAAGCACATGTCATTCTCATTTCAGAAAGGTATTGGTTAGCTTGCTGCTAGCAGCTCAGTTATGTTATGATGTTAGAGGCTATGCAAGGAATGCTTTAGTCCAGCGATATGCAGTTTTTATTGCGCCTTGCATTCAGCAGGAAGATCTTTAGCTTGAATCTGTGGCCTAGGTATTCACCTTGGTATTTCTTTTGGCACAAAGTGAAGGAGTATTTAAGAGAAAATGCACAATGTGTTTCTTATGTTGTTATGAACAACTTGTTACTCTTTCTCATTAAGCTTCAGCCACTGAAGAAATATATAAATAAGGGCTGACTTCCTGTAAGACGTGTCCAAAGATGGGACGGAATAAAAGGAGACACTTGTAAATGATAGTGCTATCGTTTGAGAAAGGGTAAGTTGAGACTGACTTTCATGCGTATTCACAGACCAAGCATCATAAAGATACCAGCATGATCTTCATTGCGGGCTTAGAGCCGGTATTAGCTTTTGAGAGGTAAGAGGATTTTGAGGGCTCGTTGGTCGAGGGGTATGATTCTCGCTTTGGGTGCGAGAGGTCCCGGGTTCAAATCCCGGACGAGCCCTTTTCTTGGTACTCTTTTCAAGTTGTTTTGAAGTTTGCGTTTCAAAACCAACATCAATTTTTTCTTTGCAGTAGTGGATAATTCTTTGCTAGAGTCTCATGCTTCAGCCCTGCCCAGTCTGAGCTAATACCAAACATCTGGTCTTGCATGGCATGTACGAGCGTTCAGCTAGGGATGTCGGGCAGGTTGCATGAAAGAAATCTAAAGCCAGAGGCCCATGGAATAGCCAGTTCGGAGCAGTTTCATTACAGAAAAATCAACTGTAGGTATCTGTTTCTGTAGTGTAGTGGTTATCACGTTCGCCTCACACGCGAAAGGTCCCCGGTTCGAAACCGGGCAGAAACAGTTGTTATATTGTGTTGGCTACAATGTTGATAGGTGCCGTTTTGCCATGGAATTGTCCAAGCCCTGAAGATTATTTCATGCAATCTCGTTCCAAGAAAGGGAATTCTCTCAAAACACTAAAGTAATCGGCGTGTGGATGTATCTGTTGGTTCTCAGACCTTGCTTTCAAAAGAGCCCTGCAATCGGTTCACTGCTCACCTAGAACAAGCATTAACATGGAGAATTGTTGGCACCAACAGGAATCTTATTTTAGTGGAGTGTTTCTGGCTTTGAGTGCAGAGGCCCTCGGCTCAATTCCAAGATGATCCTTCTCAGGGTGATGATACAAATGCATTGTCACCTTTACGTTTAATGTCAGAATCATTTATTTCCAGTTGGTGGTGTAAGAATGTTTGCAACAGTATGGCGATTTTTCCTAGCCATGCATGAATGAAAGCATATCACTCGCCTTTAGGTGTTTTTCTAATACATTGATATTTGCATCTTCCTTCCTAGCCTGCATGTTTGACTATCTTACAGGCTGCATGTAATAAGTATCACATCAGGGCCCTTCTTCTACTCAATTCACAACTGTTCTATCACGACATAGATAAGAAAGCTGCATCTGCTTTTGTTGTGTAGTGGTAATCAGGTTTACCTGACGTGTGAAAGCCCCATGCTTTGAAAGTACACAGTAACAAAGAAACCGATGACTTTTATAAAAAGGTGTCATGTGTGTCTCTTACTTTGCACAAAAAGTGCCAGAGATGACTTCATTTGCAGTCACTTGAAAAGTAGGGATTCTCCAATAAATGGTAAATGGTTGAAACAAATCTGAAGAAATGCATGACATACCTGTGTGTGTGTGTGTATGCATGTATGTATATATAGGGAGAGAGAGAGCGTCAATATAAACAGACTTTATTTCAATCAAGCTGTCTTTTCTATCCTTCAGGAGCAGAATGTTCTGATCATCAGCGCTCCAGAATGTAGTGTTTTCTTGGCAAGCATCACATATTGTGATGTGTTAGCTAAAAGTTCCATATCCTAGAGACTGATATATTCCTCTGTACTTGTACCTTGGGGATTCATCAAAACCTGGCATCATAAGCAGCTTTCTACTGCCACAGACTGGACAGCGAAACAATTTAAAATATCCCAGAAAAAGAAAATAAGCATGCTTAATCAGAGCTTTCTGGACAGGAAGGACATTTGAGCAAGTGAGGAATAAGCACTGCTTTTGTTAATTTGCATAGGCAGAATAGAGACTTCTGGGAAAAGGCCGAAATTACAGTCACAGAAAATGGCTGCATCTATAGAGAACGCTAAGAAGTGTTGGCAGCTTTTCCTCTGACCCTGGCCACTTTTACAAGCAATCCTATGATAGTCAGCAGGACCCACCCTAAAAAGGAAGGGGCATCCACTTGGACCCTTTCCACCTTTTCTAAATCTCGCCTGATCGAGCCTGATTGAGCACTGATTGAGCAGATAAGCACATGTCATTCTCATTTCAGAAAGGTATTGGTTAGCTTGCTGCTAGCAGCTCAGTTATGTTATGATGTTAGAGGCTATGCAAGGAATGCTTTAGTCCAGCGATATGCAGTTTTTAATGCGCCTTGCATTCAGCAGGAAGATCTTTAGCTTGAATCTGTGGCCTAGGTATTCACCTTGGTATTTCTTTTGGCACAAAGTGAAGGAGTATTTAAGAGAAAATGCACAATGTGTTTCTTATGTTGTTATGAACAACTTGTTACTCTTTCTCATTAAGCTTCAGCCACTGAAGAAATATATAAATAAGGGCTGACTTCCTGTAAGACGTGTCCAAAGCTGGGACGGAATAAAAGGAGACACTTGTAAATGATAGTGCTATCGTTTGAGAAAGGGTAAGTTGAGACTGACTTTCATGCGTATTCACAGACCAAGCATCATAAAGATACCAGCATGATCTTCATTGCGGGCTTAGAGCCGGTATTAGCTTTTGAGAGGTAAGAGGATTTTGAGGGCTCGTTGGTCTAGGGGTATGATTCTCGCTTTGGGTGCGAGAGGTCCCGGGTTCAAATCCCGGACGAGCCCTTTTCTTGGTACTCTTTTCAAGTTGTTTTGAAGTTTGCGTTTCAAAACCAACATCAATTTTTTCTTTGCAGTAGTGGATAATTCTTTGCTAGAGTCTCATGCTTCAGCCCTGCCCAGTCTGAGCTAATACCAAACATCTGGTCTTGCATGGCATGTACGAGCGTTCAGCTAGGGATGTCGGGCAGGTTGCATGAAAGAAATCTAAAGCCAGAGGCCCATGGAATAGCCAGTTCGGAGCAGTTTCATTACAGAAAAATCAACTGTAGGTATCTGTTTCTGTAGTGTAGTGGTTATCACGTTCGCCTCACACGCGAAAGGTCCCCGGTTCGAAACCGGGCAGAAACAGTTGTTATATTGTGTTGGCTACAATGTTGATAGGTGCCGTTTTGCCATGGAATTGTCCAAGCCCTGAAGATTATTTCATGCAATCTCGTTCCAAGAAAGGGAATTCTCTCAAAACACTAAAGTAATCGGCGTGTGGATGTATCTGTTGGTTCTCAGACCTTGCTTTCAAAAGAGCCCTGCAATCGGTTCACTGCTCACCTAGAACAAGCATTAACATGGAGAATTGTTGGCACCAACAGGAATCTTATTTTAGTGGAGTGTTTCTGGCTTTGAGTGCAGAGGCCCTCGGCTCAATTCCAAGATGATCCTTCTCAGGGTGATGATACAAATGCATTGTCACCTTTACGTTTAATGTCAGAATCATTTATTTCCAGTTGGTGGTGTAAGAATGTTTGCAACAGTATGGCGATTTTTCCTAGCCATGCATGAATGAAAGCATATCACTCGCCTTTAGGTGTTTTTCTAATACATTGATATTTGCATCTTCCTTCCTAGCCTGCATGTTTGACTATCTTACAGGCTGCATGTAATAAGTATCACATCAGGGCCCTTCTTCTACTCAATTCACAACTGTTCTATCACGACATAGATAAGAAAGCTGCATCTGCTTTTGTTGTGTAGTGGTAATCAGGTTTACCTGACGTGTGAAAGCCCCATGCTTTGAAAGTACACAGTAACAAAGAAACCGATGACTTTTATAAAAAGGTGTCATGTGTGTCTCTTACTTTGCACAAAAAGTGCCAGAGATGACTTCATTTGCAGTCACTTGAAAAGTAGGGATTCTCCAATAAATGGTAAATGGTTGAAACAAATCTGAAGAAATGCATGACATACCTGTGTGTGTGTGTGTATGCATGTATGTATATATAGGGAGAGAGAGAGCGTCAATATAAACAGACTTTATTTCAATCAAGCTGTCTTTTCTATCCTTCAGGAGCAGAATGTTCTGATCATCAGCGCTCCAGAATGTAGTGTTTTCTTGGCAAGCATCACATATTGTGATGTGTTAGCTAAAAGTTCCATATCCTAGAGACTGATATATTCCTCTGTACTTGTACCTTGGGGATTCATCAAAACCTGGCATCATAAGCAGCTTTCTACTGCCACAGACTGGACAGCGAAACAATTTAAAATATCCCAGAAAAAGAAAATAAGCATGCTTAATCAGAGCTTTCTGGACAGGAAGGACATTTGAGCAAGTGAGGAATAAGCACTGCTTTTGTTAATTTGCATAGGCAGAATAGAGACTTCTGGGAAAAGGCCGAAATTACAGTCACAGAAAATGGCTGCATCTATAGAGAACGCTAAGAAGTGTTGGCAGCTTTTCCTCTGACCCTGGCCACTTTTACAAGCAATCCTATGATAGTCAGCAGGACCCACCCTAAAAAGGAAGGGGCATCCACTTGGACCCTTTCCACCTTTTCTAAATCTCGCCTGATCGAGCCTGATTGAGCACTGATTGAGCAGATAAGCACATGTCATTCTCATTTCAGAAAGGTATTGGTTAGCTTGCTGCTAGCAGCTCAGTTATGTTATGATGTTAGAGGCTATGCAAGGAATGCTTTAGTCCAGCGATATGCAGTTTTTAATGCGCCTTGCATTCAGCAGGAAGATCTTTAGCTTGAATCTGTGGCCTAGGTATTCACCTTGGTATTTCTTTTGGCACAAAGTGAAGGAGTATTTAAGAGAAAATGCACAATGTGTTTCTTATGTTGTTATGAACAACTTGTTACTCTTTCTCATTAAGCTTCAGCCACTGAAGAAATATATAAATAAGGGCTGACTTCCTGTAAGACGTGTCCAAAGCTGGGACGGAATAAAAGGAGACACTTGTAAATGATAGTGCTATCGTTTGAGAAAGGGTAAGTTGAGACTGACTTTCATGCGTATTCACAGACCAAGCATCATAAAGATACCAGCATGATCTTCATTGCGGGCTTAGAGCCGGTATTAGCTTTTGAGAGGTAAGAGGATTTTGAGGGCTCGTTGGTCTAGGGGTATGATTCTCGCTTTGGGTGCGAGAGGTCCCGGGTTCAAATCCCGGACGAGCCCTTTTCTTGGTACTCTTTTCAAGTTGTTTTGAAGTTTGCGTTTCAAAACCAACATCAATTTTTTCTTTGCAGTAGTGGATAATTCTTTGCTAGAGTCTCATGCTTCAGCCCTGCCCAGTCTGAGCTAATACCAAACATCTGGTCTTGCATGGCATGTACGAGCGTTCAGCTAGGGATGTCGGGCAGGTTGCATGAAAGAAATCTAAAGCCAGAGGCCCATGGAATAGCCAGTTCGGAGCAGTTTCATTACAGAAAAATCAACTGTAGGTATCTGTTTCTGTAGTGTAGTGGTTATCACGTTCGCCTCACACGCGAAAGGTCCCCGGTTCGAAACCGGGCAGAAACAGTTGTTATATTGTGTTGGCTACAATGTTGATAGGTGCCGTTTTGCCATGGAATTGTCCAAGCCCTGAAGATTATTTCATGCAATCTCGTTCCAAGAAAGGGAATTCTCTCAAAACACTAAAGTAATCGGCGTGTGGATGTATCTGTTGGTTCTCAGACCTTGCTTTCAAAAGAGCCCTGCAATCGGTTCACTGCTCACCTAGAACAAGCATTAACATGGAGAATTGTTGGCACCAACAGGAATCTTATTTTAGTGGAGTGTTTCTGGCTTTGAGTGCAGAGGCCCTCGGCTCAATTCCAAGATGATCCTTCTCAGGGTGATGATACAAATGCATTGTCACCTTTACGTTTAATGTCAGAATCATTTATTTCCAGTTGGTGGTGTAAGAATGTTTGCAACAGTATGGCGATTTTTCCTAGCCATGCATGAATGAAAGCATATCACTCGCCTTTAGGTGTTTTTCTAATACATTGATATTTGCATCTTCCTTCCTAGCCTGCATGTTTGACTATCTTACAGGCTGCATGTAATAAGTATCACATCAGGGCCCTTCTTCTACTCAATTCACAACTGTTCTATCACGACATAGATAAGAAAGCTGCATCTGCTTTTGTTGTGTAGTGGTAATCAGGTTTACCTGACGTGTGAAAGCCCCATGCTTTGAAAGTACACAGTAACAAAGAAACCGATGACTTTTATAAAAAGGTGTCATGTGTGTCTCTTACTTTGCACAAAAAGTGCCAGAGATGACTTCATTTGCAGTCACTTGAAAAGTAGGGATTCTCCAATAAATGGTAAATGGTTGAAACAAATCTGAAGAAATGCATGACATACCTGTGTGTGTGTGTGTATGCATGTATGTATATATAGGGAGAGAGAGAGCGTCAATATAAACAGACTTTATTTCAATCAAGCTGTCTTTTCTATCCTTCAGGAGCAGAATGTTCTGATCATCAGCGCTCCAGAATGTAGTGTTTTCTTGGCAAGCATCACATATTGTGATGTGTTAGCTAAAAGTTCCATATCCTAGAGACTGATATATTCCTCTGTACTTGTACCTTGGGGATTCATCAAAACCTGGCATCATAAGCAGCTTTCTACTGCCACAGACTGGACAGCGAAACAATTTAAAATATCCCAGAAAAAGAAAATAAGCATGCTTAATCAGAGCTTTCTGGACAGGAAGGACATTTGAGCAAGTGAGGAATAAGCACTGCTTTTGTTAATTTGCATAGGCAGAATAGAGACTTCTGGGAAAAGGCCGAAATTACAGTCACAGAAAATGGCTGCATCTATAGAGAACGCTAAGAAGTGTTGGCAGCTTTTCCTCTGACCCTGGCCACTTTTACAAGCAATCCTATGATAGTCAGCAGGACCCACCCTAAAAAGGAAGGGGCATCCACTTGGACCCTTTCCACCTTTTCTAAATCTCGCCTGATCGAGCCTGATTGAGCACTGATTGAGCAGATAAGCACATGTCATTCTCATTTCAGAAAGGTATTGGTTAGCTTGCTGCTAGCAGCTCAGTTATGTTATGATGTTAGAGGCTATGCAAGGAATGCTTTAGTCCAGCGATATGCAGTTTTTAATGCGCCTTGCATTCAGCAGGAAGATCTTTAGCTTGAATCTGTGGCCTAGGTATTCACCTTGGTATTTCTTTTGGCACAAAGTGAAGGAGTATTTAAGAGAAAATGCACAATGTGTTTCTTATGTTGTTATGAACAACTTGTTACTCTTTCTCATTAAGCTTCAGCCACTGAAGAAATATATAAATAAGGGCTGACTTCCTGTAAGACGTGTCCAAAGCTGGGACGGAATAAAAGGAGACACTTGTAAATGATAGTGCTATCGTTTGAGAAAGGGTAAGTTGAGACTGACTTTCATGCGTATTCACAGACCAAGCATCATAAAGATACCAGCATGATCTTCATTGCGGGCTTAGAGCCGGTATTAGCTTTTGAGAGGTAAGAGGATTTTGAGGGCTCGTTGGTCTAGGGGTATGATTCTCGCTTTGGGTGCGAGAGGTCCCGGGTTCAAATCCCGGACGAGCCCTTTTCTTGGTACTCTTTTCAAGTTGTTTTGAAGTTTGCGTTTCAAAACCAACATCAATTTTTTCTTTGCAGTAGTGGATAATTCTTTGCTAGAGTCTCATGCTTCAGCCCTGCCCAGTCTGAGCTAATACCAAACATCTGGTCTTGCATGGCATGTACGAGCGTTCAGCTAGGGATGTCGGGCAGGTTGCATGAAAGAAATCTAAAGCCAGAGGCCCATGGAATAGCCAGTTCGGAGCAGTTTCATTACAGAAAAATCAACTGTAGGTATCTGTTTCTGTAGTGTAGTGGTTATCACGTTCGCCTCACACGCGAAAGGTCCCCGGTTCGAAACCGGGCAGAAACAGTTGTTATATTGTGTTGGCTACAATGTTGATAGGTGCCGTTTTGCCATGGAATTGTCCAAGCCCTGAAGATTATTTCATGCAATCTCGTTCCAAGAAAGGGAATTCTCTCAAAACACTAAAGTAATCGGCGTGTGGATGTATCTGTTGGTTCTCAGACCTTGCTTTCAAAAGAGCCCTGCAATCGGTTCACTGCTCACCTAGAACAAGCATTAACATGGAGAATTGTTGGCACCAACAGGAATCTTATTTTAGTGGAGTGTTTCTGGCTTTGAGTGCAGAGGCCCTCGGCTCAATTCCAAGATGATCCTTCTCAGGGTGATGATACAAATGCATTGTCACCTTTACGTTTAATGTCAGAATCATTTATTTCCAGTTGGTGGTGTAAGAATGTTTGCAACAGTATGGCGATTTTTCCTAGCCATGCATGAATGAAAGCATATCACTCGCCTTTAGGTGTTTTTCTAATACATTGATATTTGCATCTTCCTTCCTAGCCTGCATGTTTGACTATCTTACAGGCTGCATGTAATAAGTATCACATCAGGGCCCTTCTTCTACTCAATTCACAACTGTTCTATCACGACATAGATAAGAAAGCTGCATCTGCTTTTGTTGTGTAGTGGTAATCAGGTTTACCTGACGTGTGAAAGCCCCATGCTTTGAAAGTACACAGTAACAAAGAAACCGATGACTTTTATAAAAAGGTGTCATGTGTGTCTCTTACTTTGCACAAAAAGTGCCAGAGATGACTTCATTTGCAGTCACTTGAAAAGTAGGGATTCTCCAATAAATGGTAAATGGTTGAAACAAATCTGAAGAAATGCATGACATACCTGTGTGTGTGTGTGTATGCATGTATGTATATATAGGGAGAGAGAGAGCGTCAATATAAACAGACTTTATTTCAATCAAGCTGTCTTTTCTATCCTTCAGGAGCAGAATGTTCTGATCATCAGCGCTCCAGAATGTAGTGTTTTCTTGGCAAGCATCACATATTGTGATGTGTTAGCTAAAAGTTCCATATCCTAGAGACTGATATATTCCTCTGTACTTGTACCTTGGGGATTCATCAAAACCTGGCATCATAAGCAGCTTTCTACTGCCACAGACTGGACAGCGAAACAATTTAAAATATCCCAGAAAAAGAAAATAAGCATGCTTAATCAGAGCTTTCTGGACAGGAAGGACATTTGAGCAAGTGAGGAATAAGCACTGCTTTTGTTAATTTGCATAGGCAGAATAGAGACTTCTGGGAAAAGGCCGAAATTACAGTCACAGAAAATGGCTGCATCTATAGAGAACGCTAAGAAGTGTTGGCAGCTTTTCCTCTGACCCTGGCCACTTTTACAAGCAATCCTATGATAGTCAGCAGGACCCACCCTAAAAAGGAAGGGGCATCCACTTGGACCCTTTCCACCTTTTCTAAATCTCGCCTGATCGAGCCTGATTGAGCACTGATTGAGCAGATAAGCACATGTCATTCTCATTTCAGAAAGGTATTGGTTAGCTTGCTGCTAGCAGCTCAGTTATGTTATGATGTTAGAGGCTATGCAAGGAATGCTTTAGTCCAGCGATATGCAGTTTTTAATGCGCCTTGCATTCAGCAGGAAGATCTTTAGCTTGAATCTGTGGCCTAGGTATTCACCTTGGTATTTCTTTTGGCACAAAGTGAAGGAGTATTTAAGAGAAAATGCACAATGTGTTTCTTATGTTGTTATGAACAACTTGTTACTCTTTCTCATTAAGCTTCAGCCACTGAAGAAATATATAAATAAGGGCTGACTTCCTGTAAGACGTGTCCAAAGCTGGGACGGAATAAAAGGAGACACTTGTAAATGATAGTGCTATCGTTTGAGAAAGGGTAAGTTGAGACTGACTTTCATGCGTATTCACAGACCAAGCATCATAAAGATACCAGCATGATCTTCATTGCGGGCTTAGAGCCGGTATTAGCTTTTGAGAGGTAAGAGGATTTTGAGGGCTCGTTGGTCTAGGGGTATGATTCTCGCTTTGGGTGCGAGAGGTCCCGGGTTCAAATCCCGGACGAGCCCTTTTCTTGGTACTCTTTTCAAGTTGTTTTGAAGTTTGCGTTTCAAAACCAACATCAATTTTTTCTTTGCAGTAGTGGATAATTCTTTGCTAGAGTCTCATGCTTCAGCCCTGCCCAGTCTGAGCTAATACCAAACATCTGGTCTTGCATGGCATGTACGAGCGTTCAGCTAGGGATGTCGGGCAGGTTGCATGAAAGAAATCTAAAGCCAGAGGCCCATGGAATAGCCAGTTCGGAGCAGTTTCATTACAGAAAAATCAACTGTAGGTATCTGTTTCTGTAGTGTAGTGGTTATCACGTTCGCCTCACACGCGAAAGGTCCCCGGTTCGAAACCGGGCAGAAACAGTTGTTATATTGTGTTGGCTACAATGTTGATAGGTGCCGTTTTGCCATGGAATTGTCCAAGCCCTGAAGATTATTTCATGCAATCTCGTTCCAAGAAAGGGAATTCTCTCAAAACACTAAAGTAATCGGCGTGTGGATGTATCTGTTGGTTCTCAGACCTTGCTTTCAAAAGAGCCCTGCAATCGGTTCACTGCTCACCTAGAACAAGCATTAACATGGAGAATTGTTGGCACCAACAGGAATCTTATTTTAGTGGAGTGTTTCTGGCTTTGAGTGCAGAGGCCCTCGGCTCAATTCCAAGATGATCCTTCTCAGGGTGATGATACAAATGCATTGTCACCTTTACGTTTAATGTCAGAATCATTTATTTCCAGTTGGTGGTGTAAGAATGTTTGCAACAGTATGGCGATTTTTCCTAGCCATGCATGAATGAAAGCATATCACTCGCCTTTAGGTGTTTTTCTAATACATTGATATTTGCATCTTCCTTCCTAGCCTGCATGTTTGACTATCTTACAGGCTGCATGTAATAAGTATCACATCAGGGCCCTTCTTCTACTCAATTCACAACTGTTCTATCACGACATAGATAAGAAAGCTGCATCTGCTTTTGTTGTGTAGTGGTAATCAGGTTTACCTGACGTGTGAAAGCCCCATGCTTTGAAAGTACACAGTAACAAAGAAACCGATGACTTTTATAAAAAGGTGTCATGTGTGTCTCTTACTTTGCACAAAAAGTGCCAGAGATGACTTCATTTGCAGTCACTTGAAAAGTAGGGATTCTCCAATAAATGGTAAATGGTTGAAACAAATCTGAAGAAATGCATGACATACCTGTGTGTGTGTGTGTATGCATGTATGTATATATAGGGAGAGAGAGAGCGTCAATATAAACAGACTTTATTTCAATCAAGCTGTCTTTTCTATCCTTCAGGAGCAGAATGTTCTGATCATCAGCGCTCCAGAATGTAGTGTTTTCTTGGCAAGCATCACATATTGTGATGTGTTAGCTAAAAGTTCCATATCCTAGAGACTGATATATTCCTCTGTACTTGTACCTTGGGGATTCATCAAAACCTGGCATCATAAGCAGCTTTCTACTGCCACAGACTGGACAGCGAAACAATTTAAAATATCCCAGAAAAAGAAAATAAGCATGCTTAATCAGAGCTTTCTGGACAGGAAGGACATTTGAGCAAGTGAGGAATAAGCACTGCTTTTGTTAATTTGCATAGGCAGAATAGAGACTTCTGGGAAAAGGCCGAAATTACAGTCACAGAAAATGGCTGCATCTATAGAGAACGCTAAGAAGTGTTGGCAGCTTTTCCTCTGACCCTGGCCACTTTTACAAGCAATCCTATGATAGTCAGCAGGACCCACCCTAAAAAGGAAGGGGCATCCACTTGGACCCTTTCCACCTTTTCTAAATCTCGCCTGATCGAGCCTGATTGAGCACTGATTGAGCAGATAAGCACATGTCATTCTCATTTCAGAAAGGTATTGGTTAGCTTGCTGCTAGCAGCTCAGTTATGTTATGATGTTAGAGGCTATGCAAGGAATGCTTTAGTCCAGCGATATGCAGTTTTTAATGCGCCTTGCATTCAGCAGGAAGATCTTTAGCTTGAATCTGTGGCCTAGGTATTCACCTTGGTATTTCTTTTGGCACAAAGTGAAGGAGTATTTGAGAGAAAATGCACAATGTGTTTCTTATGTTGTTATGAACAACTTGTTACTCTTTCTCATTAAGCTTCAGCCACTGAAGAAATATATAAATAAGGGCTGACTTCCTGTAAGACGTGTCCAAAGCTGGGACGGAATAAAAGGAGACACTTGTAAATGATAGTGCTATCGTTTGAGAAAGGGTAAGTTGAGACTGACTTTCATGCGTATTCACAGACCAAGCATCATAAAGATACCAGCATGATCTTCATTGCGGGCTTAGAGCCGGTATTAGCTTTTGAGAGGTAAGAGGATTTTGAGGGCTCGTTGGTCTAGGGGTATGATTCTCGCTTTGGGTGCGAGTGGTCCCGGGTTCAAATCCCGGACGAGCCCTTTTCTTGGTACTCTTTTCAAGTTGTTTTGAAGTTTGCGTTTCAAAACCAACATCAATTTTTTCTTTGCAGTAGTGGATAATTCTTTGCTAGAGTCTCATGCTTCAGCCCTGCCCAGTCTGAGCTAATACCAAACATCTGGTCTTGCATGGCATGTACGAGCGTTCAGCTAGGGATGTCGGGCAGGTTGCATGAAAGAAATCTAAAGCCAGAGGCCCATGGAATAGCCAGTTCGGAGCAGTTTCATTACAGAAAAATCAACTGTAGGTATCTGTTTCTGTAGTGTAGTGGTTATCACGTTCGCCTCACACGCGAAAGGTCCCCGGTTCGAAACCGGGCAGAAACAGTTGTTATATTGTGTTGGCTACAATGTTGATAGGTGCCGTTTTGCCATGGAATTGTCCAAGCCCTGAAGATTATTTCATGCAATCTCGTTCCAAGAAAGGGAATTCTCTCAAAACACTAAAGTAATCGGCGTGTGGATGTATCTGTTGGTTCTCAGACCTTGCTTTCAAAAGAGCCCTGCAATCGGTTCACTGCTCACCTAGAACAAGCATTAACATGGAGAATTGTTGGCACCAACAGGAATCTTATTTTAGTGGAGTGTTTCTGGCTTTGAGTGCAGAGGCCCTCGGCTCAATTCCAAGATGATCCTTCTCAGGGTGATGATACAAATGCATTGTCACCTTTACGTTTAATGTCAGAATCATTTATTTCCAGTTGGTGGTGTAAGAATGTTTACAACAGTATGGCGATTTTTCCTAGCCATGCATGAATGAAAGCATATCACTCGCCTTTAGGTGTTTTTCTAATACATTGATATTTGCATCTTCCTTCCTAGCCTGCATGTTTGACTATCTTACAGGCTGCATGTAATAAGTATCACATCAGGGCCCTTCTTCTACTCAATTCACAACTGTTCTATCACGACATAGATAAGAAAGCTGCATCTGCTTTTGTTGTGTAGTGGTAATCAGGTTTACCTGACGTGTGAAAGCCCCATGCTTTGAAAGTACACAGTAACAAAGAAACCGATGACTTTTATAAAAAGGTGTCATGTGTGTCTCTTACTTTGCACAAAAAGTGCCAGAGATGACTTCATTTGCAGTCACTTGAAAAGTAGGGATTCTCCAATAAATGGTAAATGGTTGAAACAAATCTGAAGAAATGCATGACATACCTGTGTGTGTGTGTGTATGCATGTATGTATATATAGGGAGAGAGAGAGCGTCAATATAAACAGACTTTATTTCAATCAAGCTGTCTTTTCTATCCTTCAGGAGCAGAATGTTCTGATCATCAGCGCTCCAGAATGTAGTGTTTTCTTGGCAAGCATCACATATTGTGATGTGTTAGCTAAAAGTTCCATATCCTAGAGACTGATATATTCCTCTGTACTTGTACCTTGGGGATTCATCAAAACCTGGCATCATAAGCAGCTTTCTACTGCCACAGACTGGACAGCGAAACAATTTAAAATATCCCAGAAAAAGAAAATAAGCATGCTTAATCAGAGCTTTCTGGACAGGAAGGACATTTGAGCAAGTGAGGAATAAGCACTGCTTTTGTTAATTTGCATAGGCAGAATAGAGACTTCTGGGAAAAGGCCGAAATTACAGTCACAGAAAATGGCTGCATCTATAGAGAACGCTAAGAAGTGTTGGCAGCTTTTCCTCTGACCCTGGCCACTTTTACAAGCAATCCTATGATAGTCAGCAGGACCCACCCTAAAAAGGAAGGGGCATCCACTTGGACCCTTTCCACCTTTTCTAAATCTCGCCTGATTGAGCACTGATTGAGCAGATAAGCACATGTCATTCTCATTTCAGAAAGGTATTGGTTAGCTTGCTGCTAGCAGCTCAGTTATGTTATGATGTTAGAGGCTATGCAAGGAATGCTTTAGTCCAGCGATATTCAGTTTTTAATGCGCCTTGCATTCAGCAGGAAGATCTTTAGCTTGAATCTGTGGCCTAGGTATTCACCTTGGTATTTCTTTTGGCACAAAGTGAAGGAGTATTTAAGAGAAAATGCACAATGTGTTTCTTATGTTGTTATGAACAACTTGTTACTCTTTCTCATTAAGCTTCAGCCACTGAAGAAATATATAAATAAGGGCTGACTTCCTGTAAGACGTGTCCAAAGCTGGGACGGAATAAAAGGAGACACTTGTAAATGATAGTGCTATCGTTTGAGAAAGGGTAAGTTGAGACTGACTTTCATGCGTATTCACAGACCAAGCATCATAAAGATACCAGCATGATCTTCATTGCGGGCTTAGAGCCGGTATTAGCTTTTGAGAGGTAAGAGGATTTTGAGGGCTCGTTGGTCTAGGGGTATGATTCTCGCTTTGGGTGCGAGAGGTCCCGGGTTCAAATCCCGGACGAGCCCTTTTCTTGGTACTCTTTTCAAGTTGTTTTGAAGTTTGCGTTTCAAAACCAACATCAATTTTTTCTTTGCAGTAGTGGATAATTCTTTGCTAGAGTCTCATGCTTCAGCCCTGCCCAGTCTGAGCTAATACCAAACATCTGGTCTTGCATGGCATGTACGAGCGTTCAGCTAGGGATGTCGGGCAGGTTGCATGAAAGAAATCTAAAGCCAGAGGCCCATGGAATAGCCAGTTCGGAGCAGTTTCATTACAGAAAAATCAACTGTAGGTATCTGTTTCTGTAGTGTAGTGGTTATCACGTTCGCCTCACACGCGAAAGGTCCCCGGTTCGAAACCGGGCAGAAACAGTTGTTATATTGTGTTGGCTACAATGTTGATAGGTGCCGTTTTGCCATGGAATTGTCCAAGCCCTGAAGATTATTTCATGCAATCTCGTTCCAAGAAAGGGAATTCTCTCAAAACACTAAAGTAATCGGCGTGTGGATGTATCTGTTGGTTCTCAGACCTTGCTTTCAAAAGAGCCCTGCAATCGGTTCACTGCTCACCTAGAACAAGCATTAACATGGAGAATTGTTGGCACCAACAGGAATCTTATTTTAGTGGAGTGTTTCTGGCTTTGAGTGCAGAGGCCCTCGGCTCAATTCCAAGATGATCCTTCTCAGGGTGATGATACAAATGCATTGTCACCTTTACGTTTAATGTCAGAATCATTTATTTCCAGTTGGTGGTGTAAGAATGTTTGCAACAGTATGGCGATTTTTCCTAGCCATGCATGAATGAAAGCATATCACTCGCCTTTAGGTGTTTTTCTAATACATTGATATTTGCATCTTCCTTCCTAGCCTGCATGTTTGACTATCTTACAGGCTGCATGTAATAAGTATCACATCAGGGCCCTTCTTCTACTCAATTCACAACTGTTCTATCACGACATAGATAAGAAAGCTGCATCTGCTTTTGTTGTGTAGTGGTAATCAGGTTTACCTGACGTGTGAAAGCCCCATGCTTTGAAAGTACACAGTAACAAAGAAACCGATGACTTTTATAAAAAGGTGTCATGTGTGTCTCTTACTTTGCACAAAAAGTGCCAGAGATGACTTCATTTGCAGTCACTTGAAAAGTAGGGATTCTCCAATAAATGGTAAATGGTTGAAACAAATCTGAAGAAATGCATGACATACCTGTGTGTGTGTGTGTATGCATGTATGTATATATAGGGAGAGAGAGAGCGTCAATATAAACAGACTTTATTTCAATCAAGCTGTCTTTTCTATCCTTCAGGAGCAGAATGTTCTGATCATCAGCGCTCCAGAATGTAGTGTTTTCTTGGCAAGCATCACATATTGTGATGTGTTAGCTAAAAGTTCCATATCCTAGAGACTGATATATTCCTCTGTACTTGTACCTTGGGGATTCATCAAAACCTGGCATCATAAGCAGCTTTCTACTGCCACAGACTGGACAGCGAAACAATTTAAAATATCCCAGAAAAAGAAAATAAGCATGCTTAATCAGAGCTTTCTGGACAGGAAGGACATTTGAGCAAGTGAGGAATAAGCACTGCTTTTGTTAATTTGCATAGGCAGAATAGAGACTTCTGGGAAAAGGCCGAAATTACAGTCACAGAAAATGGCTGCATCTATAGAGAACGCTAAGAAGTGTTGGCAGCTTTTCCTCTGACCCTGGCCACTTTTACAAGCAATCCTATGATAGTCAGCAGGACCCACCCTAAAAAGGAAGGGGCATCCACTTGGACCCTTTCCACCTTTTCTAAATCTCGCCTGATTGAGCACTGATTGAGCAGATAAGCACATGTCATTCTCATTTCAGAAAGGTATTGGTTAGCTTGCTGCTAGCAGCTCAGTTATGTTATGATGTTAGAGGCTATGCAAGGAATGCTTTAGTCCAGCGATATTCAGTTTTTAATGCGCCTTGCATTCAGCAGGAAGATCTTTAGCTTGAATCTGTGGCCTAGGTATTCACCTTGGTATTTCTTTTGGCACAAAGTGAAGGAGTATTTAAGAGAAAATGCACAATGTGTTTCTTATGTTGTTATGAACAACTTGTTACTCTTTCTCATTAAGCTTCAGCCACTGAAGAAATATATAAATAAGGGCTGACTTCCTGTAAGACGTGTCCAAAGCTGGGACGGAATAAAAGGAGACACTTGTAAATGATAGTGCTATCGTTTGAGAAAGGGTAAGTTGAGACTGACTTTCATGCGTATTCACAGACCAAGCATCATAAAGATACCAGCATGATCTTCATTGCGGGCTTAGAGCCGGTATTAGCTTTTGAGAGGTAAGAGGATTTTGAGGGCTCGTTGGTCTAGGGGTATGATTCTCGCTTTGGGTGCGAGAGGTCCCGGGTTCAAATCCCGGACGAGCCCTTTTCTTGGTACTCTTTTCAAGTTGTTTTGAAGTTTGCGTTTCAAAACCAACATCAATTTTTTCTTTGCAGTAGTGGATAATTCTTTGCTAGAGTCTCATGCTTCAGCCCTGCCCAGTCTGAGCTAATACCAAACATCTGGTCTTGCATGGCATGTACGAGCGTTCAGCTAGGGATGTCGGGCAGGTTGCATGAAAGAAATCTAAAGCCAGAGGCCCATGGAATAGCCAGTTCGGAGCAGTTTCATTACAGAAAAATCAACTGTAGGTATCTGTTTCTGTAGTGTAGTGGTTATCACGTTCGCCTCACACGCGAAAGGTCCCCGGTTCGAAACCGGGCAGAAACAGTTGTTATATTGTGTTGGCTACAATGTTGATAGGTGCCGTTTTGCCATGGAATTGTCCAAGCCCTGAAGATTATTTCATGCAATCTCGTTCCAAGAAAGGGAATTCTCTCAAAACACTAAAGTAATCGGCGTGTGGATGTATCTGTTGGTTCTCAGACCTTGCTTTCAAAAGAGCCCTGCAATCGGTTCACTGCTCACCTAGAACAAGCATTAACATGGAGAATTGTTGGCACCAACAGGAATCTTATTTTAGTGGAGTGTTTCTGGCTTTGAGTGCAGAGGCCCTCGGCTCAATTCCAAGATGATCCTTCTCAGGGTGATGATACAAATGCATTGTCACCTTTACGTTTAATGTCAGAATCATTTATTTCCAGTTGGTGGTGTAAGAATGTTTGCAACAGTATGGCGATTTTTCCTAGCCATGCATGAATGAAAGCATATCACTCGCCTTTAGGTGTTTTTCTAATACATTGATATTTGCATCTTCCTTCCTAGCCTGCATGTTTGACTATCTTACAGGCTGCATGTAATAAGTATCACATCAGGGCCCTTCTTCTACTCAATTCACAACTGTTCTATCACGACATAGATAAGAAAGCTGCATCTGCTTTTGTTGTGTAGTGGTAATCAGGTTTACCTGACGTGTGAAAGCCCCATGCTTTGAAAGTACACAGTAACAAAGAAACCGATGACTTTTATAAAAAGGTGTCATGTGTGTCTCTTACTTTGCACAAAAAGTGCCAGAGATGACTTCATTTGCAGTCACTTGAAAAGTAGGGATTCTCCAATAAATGGTAAATGGTTGAAACAAATCTGAAGAAATGCATGACATACCTGTGTGTGTGTGTGTATGCATGTATGTATATATAGGGAGAGAGAGAGCGTCAATATAAACAGACTTTATTTCAATCAAGCTGTCTTTTCTATCCTTCAGGAGCAGAATGTTCTGATCATCAGCGCTCCAGAATGTAGTGTTTTCTTGGCAAGCATCACATATTGTGATGTGTTAGCTAAAAGTTCCATATCCTAGAGACTGATATATTCCTCTGTACTTGTACCTTGGGGATTCATCAAAACCTGGCATCATAAGCAGCTTTCTACTGCCACAGACTGGACAGCGAAACAATTTAAAATATCCCAGAAAAAGAAAATAAGCATGCTTAATCAGAGCTTTCTGGACAGGAAGGACATTTGAGCAAGTGAGGAATAAGCACTGCTTTTGTTAATTTGCATAGGCAGAATAGAGACTTCTGGGAAAAGGCCGAAATTACAGTCACAGAAAATGGCTGCATCTATAGAGAACGCTAAGAAGTGTTGGCAGCTTTTCCTCTGACCCTGGCCACTTTTACAAGCAATCCTATGATAGTCAGCAGGACCCACCCTAAAAAGGAAGGGGCATCCACTTGGACCCTTTCCACCTTTTCTAAATCTCGCCTGATCGAGCCTGATTGAGCACTGATTGAGCAGATAAGCACATGTCATTCTCATTTCAGAAAGGTATTGGTTAGCTTGCTGCTAGCAGCTCAGTTATGTTATGATGTTAGAGGCTATGCAAGGAATGCTTTAGTCCAGCGATATGCAGTTTTTAATGCGCCTTGCATTCAGCAGGAAGATCTTTAGCTTGAATCTGTGGCCTAGGTATTCACCTTGGTATTTCTTTTGGCACAAAGTGAAGGAGTATTTAAGAGAAAATGCACAATGTGTTTCTTATGTTGTTATGAACAACTTGTTACTCTTTCTCATTAAGCTTCAGCCACTGAAGAAATATATAAATAAGGGCTGACTTCCTGTAAGACGTGTCCAAAGCTGGGACGGAATAAAAGGAGACACTTGTAAATGATAGTGCTATCGTTTGAGAAAGGGTAAGTTGAGACTGACTTTCATGCGTATTCACAGACCAAGCATCATAAAGATACCAGCATGATCTTCATTGCGGGCTTAGAGCCGGTATTAGCTTTTGAGAGGTAAGAGGATTTTGAGGGCTCGTTGGTCTAGGGGTATGATTCTCGCTTTGGGTGCGAGAGGTCCCGGGTTCAAATCCCGGACGAGCCCTTTTCTTGGTACTCTTTTCAAGTTGTTTTGAAGTTTGCGTTTCAAAACCAACATCAATTTTTTCTTTGCAGTAGTGGATAATTCTTTGCTAGAGTCTCATGCTTCAGCCCTGCCCAGTCTGAGCTAATACCAAACATCTGGTCTTGCATGGCATGTACGAGCGTTCAGCTAGGGATGTCGGGCAGGTTGCATGAAAGAAATCTAAAGCCAGAGGCCCATGGAATAGCCAGTTCGGAGCAGTTTCATTACAGAAAAATCAACTGTAGGTATCTGTTTCTGTAGTGTAGTGGTTATCACGTTCGCCTCACACGCGAAAGGTCCCCGGTTCGAAACCGGGCAGAAACAGTTGTTATATTGTGTTGGCTACAATGTTGATAGGTGCCGTTTTGCCATGGAATTGTCCAAGCCCTGAAGATTATTTCATGCAATCTCGTTCCAAGAAAGGGAATTCTCTCAAAACACTAAAGTAATCGGCGTGTGGATGTATCTGTTGGTTCTCAGACCTTGCTTTCAAAAGAGCCCTGCAATCGGTTCACTGCTCACCTAGAACAAGCATTAACATGGAGAATTGTTGGCACCAACAGGAATCTTATTTTAGTGGAGTGTTTCTGGCTTTGAGTGCAGAGGCCCTCGGCTCAATTCCAAGATGATCCTTCTCAGGGTGATGATACAAATGCATTGTCACCTTTACGTTTAATGTCAGAATCATTTATTTCCAGTTGGTGGTGTAAGAATGTTTGCAACAGTATGGCGATTTTTCCTAGCCATGCATGAATGAAAGCATATCACTCGCCTTTAGGTGTTTTTCTAATACATTGATATTTGCATCTTCCTTCCTAGCCTGCATGTTTGACTATCTTACAGGCTGCATGTAATAAGTATCACATCAGGGCCCTTCTTCTACTCAATTCACAACTGTTCTATCACGACATAGATAAGAAAGCTGCATCTGCTTTTGTTGTGTAGTGGTAATCAGGTTTACCTGACGTGTGAAAGCCCCATGCTTTGAAAGTACACAGTAACAAAGAAACCGATGACTTTTATAAAAAGGTGTCATGTGTGTCTCTTACTTTGCACAAAAAGTGCCAGAGATGACTTCATTTGCAGTCACTTGAAAAGTAGGGATTCTCCAATAAATGGTAAATGGTTGAAACAAATCTGAAGAAATGCATGACATACCTGTGTGTGTGTGTGTATGCATGTATGTATATATAGGGAGAGAGAGAGCGTCAATATAAACAGACTTTATTTCAATCAAGCTGTCTTTTCTATCCTTCAGGAGCAGAATGTTCTGATCATCAGCGCTCCAGAATGTAGTGTTTTCTTGGCAAGCATCACATATTGTGATGTGTTAGCTAAAAGTTCCATATCCTAGAGACTGATATATTCCTCTGTACTTGTACCTTGGGGATTCATCAAAACCTGGCATCATAAGCAGCTTTCTACTGCCACAGACTGGACAGCGAAACAATTTAAAATATCCCAGAAAAAGAAAATAAGCATGCTTAATCAGAGCTTTCTGGACAGGAAGGACATTTGAGCAAGTGAGGAATAAGCACTGCTTTTGTTAATTTGCATAGGCAGAATAGAGACTTCTGGGAAAAGGCCGAAATTACAGTCACAGAAAATGGCTGCATCTATAGAGAACGCTAAGAAGTGTTGGCAGCTTTTCCTCTGACCCTGGCCACTTTTACAAGCAATCCTATGATAGTCAGCAGGACCCACCCTAAAAAGGAAGGGGCATCCACTTGGACCCTTTCCACCTTTTCTAAATCTCGCCTGATCGAGCCTGATTGAGCACTGATTGAGCAGATAAGCACATGTCATTCTCATTTCAGAAAGGTATTGGTTAGCTTGCTGCTAGCAGCTCAGTTATGTTATGATGTTAGAGGCTATGCAAGGAATGCTTTAGTCCAGCGATATGCAGTTTTTAATGCGCCTTGCATTCAGCAGGAAGATCTTTAGCTTGAATCTGTGGCCTAGGTATTCACCTTGGTATTTCTTTTGGCACAAAGTGAAGGAGTATTTGAGAGAAAATGCACAATGTGTTTCTTATGTTGTTATGAACAACTTGTTACTCTTTCTCATTAAGCTTCAGCCACTGAAGAAATATATAAATAAGGGCTGACTTCCTGTAAGACGTGTCCAAAGCTGGGACGGAATAAAAGGAGACACTTGTAAATGATAGTGCTATCGTTTGAGAAAGGGTAAGTTGAGACTGACTTTCATGCGTATTCACAGACCAAGCATCATAAAGATACCAGCATGATCTTCATTGCGGGCTTAGAGCCGGTATTAGCTTTTGAGAGGTAAGAGGATTTTGAGGGCTCGTTGGTCTAGGGGTATGATTCTCGCTTTGGGTGCGAGTGGTCCCGGGTTCAAATCCCGGACGAGCCCTTTTCTTGGTACTCTTTTCAAGTTGTTTTGAAGTTTGCGTTTCAAAACCAACATCAATTTTTTCTTTGCAGTAGTGGATAATTCTTTGCTAGAGTCTCATGCTTCAGCCCTGCCCAGTCTGAGCTAATACCAAACATCTGGTCTTGCATGGCATGTACGAGCGTTCAGCTAGGGATGTCGGGCAGGTTGCATGAAAGAAATCTAAAGCCAGAGGCCCATGGAATAGCCAGTTCGGAGCAGTTTCATTACAGAAAAATCAACTGTAGGTATCTGTTTCTGTAGTGTAGTGGTTATCACGTTCGCCTCACACGCGAAAGGTCCCCGGTTCGAAACCGGGCAGAAACAGTTGTTATATTGTGTTGGCTACAATGTTGATAGGTGCCGTTTTGCCATGGAATTGTCCAAGCCCTGAAGATTATTTCATGCAATCTCGTTCCAAGAAAGGGAATTCTCTCAAAACACTAAAGTAATCGGCGTGTGGATGTATCTGTTGGTTCTCAGACCTTGCTTTCAAAAGAGCCCTGCAATCGGTTCACTGCTCACCTAGAACAAGCATTAACATGGAGAATTGTTGGCACCAACAGGAATCTTATTTTAGTGGAGTGTTTCTGGCTTTGAGTGCAGAGGCCCTCGGCTCAATTCCAAGATGATCCTTCTCAGGGTGATGATACAAATGCATTGTCACCTTTACGTTTAATGTCAGAATCATTTATTTCCAGTTGGTGGTGTAAGAATGTTTACAACAGTATGGCGATTTTTCCTAGCCATGCATGAATGAAAGCATATCACTCGCCTTTAGGTGTTTTTCTAATACATTGATATTTGCATCTTCCTTCCTAGCCTGCATGTTTGACTATCTTACAGGCTGCATGTAATAAGTATCACATCAGGGCCCTTCTTCTACTCAATTCACAACTGTTCTATCACGACATAGATAAGAAAGCTGCATCTGCTTTTGTTGTGTAGTGGTAATCAGGTTTACCTGACGTGTGAAAGCCCCATGCTTTGAAAGTACACAGTAACAAAGAAACCGATGACTTTTATAAAAAGGTGTCATGTGTGTCTCTTACTTTGCACAAAAAGTGCCAGAGATGACTTCATTTGCAGTCACTTGAAAAGTAGGGATTCTCCAATAAATGGTAAATGGTTGAAACAAATCTGAAGAAATGCATGACATACCTGTGTGTGTGTGTGTATGCATGTATGTATATATAGGGAGAGAGAGAGCGTCAATATAAACAGACTTTATTTCAATCAAGCTGTCTTTTCTATCCTTCAGGAGCAGAATGTTCTGATCATCAGCGCTCCAGAATGTAGTGTTTTCTTGGCAAGCATCACATATTGTGATGTGTTAGCTAAAAGTTCCATATCCTAGAGACTGATATATTCCTCTGTACTTGTACCTTGGGGATTCATCAAAACCTGGCATCATAAGCAGCTTTCTACTGCCACAGACTGGACAGCGAAACAATTTAAAATATCCCAGAAAAAGAAAATAAGCATGCTTAATCAGAGCTTTCTGGACAGGAAGGACATTTGAGCAAGTGAGGAATAAGCACTGCTTTTGTTAATTTGCATAGGCAGAATAGAGACTTCTGGGAAAAGGCCGAAATTACAGTCACAGAAAATGGCTGCATCTATAGAGAACGCTAAGAAGTGTTGGCAGCTTTTCCTCTGACCCTGGCCACTTTTACAAGCAATCCTATGATAGTCAGCAGGACCCACCCTAAAAAGGAAGGGGCATCCACTTGGACCCTTTCCACCTTTTCTAAATCTCGCCTGATTGAGCACTGATTGAGCAGATAAGCACATGTCATTCTCATTTCAGAAAGGTATTGGTTAGCTTGCTGCTAGCAGCTCAGTTATGTTATGATGTTAGAGGCTATGCAAGGAATGCTTTAGTCCAGCGATATGCAGTTTTTAATGCGCCTTGCATTCAGCAGGAAGATCTTTAGCTTGAATCTGTGGCCTAGGTATTCACCTTGGTATTTCTTTTGGCACAAAGTGAAGGAGTATTTAAGAGAAAATGCACAATGTGTTTCTTATGTTGTTATGAACAACTTGTTACTCTTTCTCATTAAGCTTCAGCCACTGAAGAAATATATAAATAAGGGCTGACTTCCTGTAAGACGTGTCCAAAGCTGGGACGGAATAAAAGGAGACACTTGTAAATGATAGTGCTATCGTTTGAGAAAGGGTAAGTTGAGACTGACTTTCATGCGTATTCACAGACCAAGCATCATAAAGATACCAGCATGATCTTCATTGCGGGCTTAGAGCCGGTATTAGCTTTTGAGAGGTAAGAGGATTTTGAGGGCTCGTTGGTCTAGGGGTATGATTCTCGCTTTGGGTGCGAGAGGTCCCGGGTTCAAATCCCGGACGAGCCCTTTTCTTGGTACTCTTTTCAAGTTGTTTTGAAGTTTGCGTTTCAAAACCAACATCAATTTTTTCTTTGCAGTAGTGGATAATTCTTTGCTAGAGTCTCATGCTTCAGCCCTGCCCAGTCTGAGCTAATACCAAACATCTGGTCTTGCATGGCATGTACGAGCGTTCAGCTAGGGATGTCGGGCAGGTTGCATGAAAGAAATCTAAAGCCAGAGGCCCATGGAATAGCCAGTTCGGAGCAGTTTCATTACAGAAAAATCAACTGTAGGTATCTGTTTCTGTAGTGTAGTGGTTATCACGTTCGCCTCACACGCGAAAGGTCCCCGGTTCGAAACCGGGCAGAAACAGTTGTTATATTGTGTTGGCTACAATGTTGATAGGTGCCGTTTTGCCATGGAATTGTCCAAGCCCTGAAGATTATTTCATGCAATCTCGTTCCAAGAAAGGGAATTCTCTCAAAACACTAAAGTAATCGGCGTGTGGATGTATCTGTTGGTTCTCAGACCTTGCTTTCAAAAGAGCCCTGCAATCGGTTCACTGCTCACCTAGAACAAGCATTAACATGGAGAATTGTTGGCACCAACAGGAATCTTATTTTAGTGGAGTGTTTCTGGCTTTGAGTGCAGAGGCCCTCGGCTCAATTCCAAGATGATCCTTCTCAGGGTGATGATACAAATGCATTGTCACCTTTACGTTTAATGTCAGAATCATTTATTTCCAGTTGGTGGTGTAAGAATGTTTGCAACAGTATGGCGATTTTTCCTAGCCATGCATGAATGAAAGCATATCACTCGCCTTTAGGTGTTTTTCTAATACATTGATATTTGCATCTTCCTTCCTAGCCTGCATGTTTGACTATCTTACAGGCTGCATGTAATAAGTATCACATCAGGGCCCTTCTTCTACTCAATTCACAACTGTTCTATCACGACATAGATAAGAAAGCTGCATCTGCTTTTGTTGTGTAGTGGTAATCAGGTTTACCTGACGTGTGAAAGCCCCATGCTTTGAAAGTACACAGTAACAAAGAAACCGATGACTTTTATAAAAAGGTGTCATGTGTGTCTCTTACTTTGCACAAAAAGTGCCAGAGATGACTTCATTTGCAGTCACTTGAAAAGTAGGGATTCTCCAATAAATGGTAAATGGTTGAAACAAATCTGAAGAAATGCATGACATACCTGTGTGTGTGTGTGTATGCATGTATGTATATATAGGGAGAGAGAGAGCGTCAATATAAACAGACTTTATTTCAATCAAGCTGTCTTTTCTATCCTTCAGGAGCAGAATGTTCTGATCATCAGCGCTCCAGAATGTAGTGTTTTCTTGGCAAGCATCACATATTGTGATGTGTTAGCTAAAAGTTCCATATCCTAGAGACTGATATATTCCTCTGTACTTGTACCTTGGGGATTCATCAAAACCTGGCATCATAAGCAGCTTTCTACTGCCACAGACTGGACAGCGAAACAATTTAAAATATCCCAGAAAAAGAAAATAAGCATGCTTAATCAGAGCTTTCTGGACAGGAAGGACATTTGAGCAAGTGAGGAATAAGCACTGCTTTTGTTAATTTGCATAGGCAGAATAGAGACTTCTGGGAAAAGGCCGAAATTACAGTCACAGAAAATGGCTGCATCTATAGAGAACGCTAAGAAGTGTTGGCAGCTTTTCCTCTGACCCTGGCCACTTTTACAAGCAATCCTATGATAGTCAGCAGGACCCACCCTAAAAAGGAAGGGGCATCCACTTGGACCCTTTCCACCTTTTCTAAATCTCGCCTGATCGAGCCTGATTGAGCACTGATTGAGCAGATAAGCACATGTCATTCTCATTTCAGAAAGGTATTGGTTAGCTTGCTGCTAGCAGCTCAGTTATGTTATGATGTTAGAGGCTATGCAAGGAATGCTTTAGTCCAGCGATATGCAGTTTTTAATGCGCCTTGCATTCAGCAGGAAGATCTTTAGCTTGAATCTGTGGCCTAGGTATTCACCTTGGTATTTCTTTTGGCACAAAGTGAAGGAGTATTTAAGAGAAAATGCACAATGTGTTTCTTATGTTGTTATGAACAACTTGTTACTCTTTCTCATTAAGCTTCAGCCACTGAAGAAATATATAAATAAGGGCTGACTTCCTGTAAGACGTGTCCAAAGCTGGGACGGAATAAAAGGAGACACTTGTAAATGATAGTGCTATCGTTTGAGAAAGGGTAAGTTGAGACTGACTTTCATGCGTATTCACAGACCAAGCATCATAAAGATACCAGCATGATCTTCATTGCGGGCTTAGAGCCGGTATTAGCTTTTGAGAGGTAAGAGGATTTTGAGGGCTCGTTGGTCTAGGGGTATGATTCTCGCTTTGGGTGCGAGAGGTCCCGGGTTCAAATCCCGGACGAGCCCTTTTCTTGGTACTCTTTTCAAGTTGTTTTGAAGTTTGCGTTTCAAAACCAACATCAATTTTTTCTTTGCAGTAGTGGATAATTCTTTGCTAGAGTCTCATGCTTCAGCCCTGCCCAGTCTGAGCTAATACCAAACATCTGGTCTTGCATGGCATGTACGAGCGTTCAGCTAGGGATGTCGGGCAGGTTGCATGAAAGAAATCTAAAGCCAGAGGCCCATGGAATAGCCAGTTCGGAGCAGTTTCATTACAGAAAAATCAACTGTAGGTATCTGTTTCTGTAGTGTAGTGGTTATCACGTTCGCCTCACACGCGAAAGGTCCCCGGTTCGAAACCGGGCAGAAACAGTTGTTATATTGTGTTGGCTACAATGTTGATAGGTGCCGTTTTGCCATGGAATTGTCCAAGCCCTGAAGATTATTTCATGCAATCTCGTTCCAAGAAAGGGAATTCTCTCAAAACACTAAAGTAATCGGCGTGTGGATGTATCTGTTGGTTCTCAGACCTTGCTTTCAAAAGAGCCCTGCAATCGGTTCACTGCTCACCTAGAACAAGCATTAACATGGAGAATTGTTGGCACCAACAGGAATCTTATTTTAGTGGAGTGTTTCTGGCTTTGAGTGCAGAGGCCCTCGGCTCAATTCCAAGATGATCCTTCTCAGGGTGATGATACAAATGCATTGTCACCTTTACGTTTAATGTCAGAATCATTTATTTCCAGTTGGTGGTGTAAGAATGTTTACAACAGTATGGCGATTTTTCCTAGCCATGCATGAATGAAAGCATATCACTCGCCTTTAGGTGTTTTTCTAATACATTGATATTTGCATCTTCCTTCCTAGCCTGCATGTTTGACTATCTTACAGGCTGCATGTAATAAGTATCACATCAGGGCCCTTCTTCTACTCAATTCACAACTGTTCTATCACGACATAGATAAGAAAGCTGCATCTGCTTTTGTTGTGTAGTGGTAATCAGGTTTACCTGACGTGTGAAAGCCCCATGCTTTGAAAGTACACAGTAACAAAGAAACCGATGACTTTTATAAAAAGGTGTCATGTGTGTCTCTTACTTTGCACAAAAAGTGCCAGAGATGACTTCATTTGCAGTCACTTGAAAAGTAGGGATTCTCCAATAAATGGTAAATGGTTGAAACAAATCTGAAGAAATGCATGACATACCTGTGTGTGTGTGTGTATGCATGTATGTATATATAGGGAGAGAGAGAGCGTCAATATAAACAGACTTTATTTCAATCAAGCTGTCTTTTCTATCCTTCAGGAGCAGAATGTTCTGATCATCAGCGCTCCAGAATGTAGTGTTTTCTTGGCAAGCATCACATATTGTGATGTGTTAGCTAAAAGTTCCATATCCTAGAGACTGATATATTCCTCTGTACTTGTACCTTGGGGATTCATCAAAACCTGGCATCATAAGCAGCTTTCTACTGC
This sequence comes from Triturus cristatus, assembly GCF_964204655.1. Classification (NCBI taxonomy): domain Eukaryota; kingdom Metazoa; phylum Chordata; class Amphibia; order Caudata; family Salamandridae; genus Triturus; species Triturus cristatus. Next base: position 736,923,887 of record NC_140591.1, on the reverse strand, counting down.
CACAGACTGGACAGCGAAACAATTTAAAATATCCCAGAAAAAGAAAATAAGCATGCTTAATCAGAGCTTTCTGGACAGGAAGGACATTTGAGCAAGTGAGGAATAAGCACTGCTTTTGTTAATTTGCATAGGCAGAATAGAGACTTCTGGGAAAAGGCCGAAATTACAGTCACAGAAAATGGCTGCATCTATAGAGAACGCTAAGAAGTGTTGGCAGCTTTTCCTCTGACCCTGGCCACTTTTACAAGCAATCCTATGATAGTCAGCAGGACCCACCCTAAAAAGGAAGGGGCATCCACTTGGACCCTTTCCACCTTTTCTAAATCTCGCCTGATTGAGCACTGATTGAGCAGATAAGCACATGTCATTCTCATTTCAGAAAGGTATTGGTTAGCTTGCTGCTAGCAGCTCAGTTATGTTATGATGTTAGAGGCTATGCAAGGAATGCTTTAGTCCAGCGATATGCAGTTTTTAATGCGCCTTGCATTCAGCAGGAAGATCTTTAGCTTGAATCTGTGGCCTAGGTATTCACCTTGGTATTTCTTTTGGCACAAAGTGAAGGAGTATTTAAGAGAAAATGCACAATGTGTTTCTTATGTTGTTATGAACAACTTGTTACTCTTTCTCATTAAGCTTCAGCCACTGAAGAAATATATAAATAAGGGCTGACTTCCTGTAAGACGTGTCCAAAGCTGGGACGGAATAAAAGGAGACACTTGTAAATGATAGTGCTATCGTTTGAGAAAGGGTAAGTTGAGACTGACTTTCATGCGTATTCACAGACCAAGCATCATAAAGATACCAGCATGATCTTCATTGCGGGCTTAGAGCCGGTATTAGCTTTTGAGAGGTAAGAGGATTTTGAGGGCTCGTTGGTCTAGGGGTATGATTCTCGCTTTGGGTGCGAGAGGTCCCGGGTTCAAATCCCGGACGAGCCCTTTTCTTGGTACTCTTTTCAAGTTGTTTTGAAGTTTGCGTTTCAAAACCAACATCAATTTTTTCTTTGCAGTAGTGGATAATTCTTTGCTAGAGTCTCATGCTTCAGCCCTGCCCAGTCTGAGCTAATACCAAACATCTGGTCTTGCATGGCATGTACGAGCGTTCAGCTAGGGATGTCGGGCAGGTTGCATGAAAGAAATCTAAAGCCAGAGGCCCATGGAATAGCCAGTTCGGAGCAGTTTCATTACAGAAAAATCAACTGTAGGTATCTGTTTCTGTAGTGTAGTGGTTATCACGTTCGCCTCACACGCGAAAGGTCCCCGGTTCGAAACCGGGCAGAAACAGTTGTTATATTGTGTTGGCTACAATGTTGATAGGTGCCGTTTTGCCATGGAATTGTCCAAGCCCTGAAGATTATTTCATGCAATCTCGTTCCAAGAAAGGGAATTCTCTCAAAACACTAAAGTAATCGGCGTGTGGATGTATCTGTTGGTTCTCAGACCTTGCTTTCAAAAGAGCCCTGCAATCGGTTCACTGCTCACCTAGAACAAGCATTAACATGGAGAATTGTTGGCACCAACAGGAATCTTATTTTAGTGGAGTGTTTCTGGCTTTGAGTGCAGAGGCCCTCGGCTCAATTCCAAGATGATCCTTCTCAGGGTGATGATACAAATGCATTGTCACCTTTACGTTTAATGTCAGAATCATTTATTTCCAGTTGGTGGTGTAAGAATGTTTGCAACAGTATGGCGATTTTTCCTAGCCATGCATGAATGAAAGCATATCACTCGCCTTTAGGTGTTTTTCTAATACATTGATATTTGCATCTTCCTTCCTAGCCTGCATGTTTGACTATCTTACAGGCTGCATGTAATAAGTATCACATCAGGGCTCTTCTTCTACTCAATTCACAACTGTTCTATCACGACATAGATAAGAAAGCTGCATCTGCTTTTGTTGTGTAGTGGTAATCAGGTTTACCTGACGTGTGAAAGCCCCATGCTTTGAAAGTACACAGTAACAAAGAAACCGATGACTTTTATAAAAAGGTGTCATGTGTGTCTCTTACTTTGCACAAAAAGTGCCAGAGATGACTTCATTTGCAGTCACTTGAAAAGTAGGGATTCTCCAATAAATGGTAAATGGTTGAAACAAATCTGAAGAAATGCATGACATACCTGTGTGTGTGTGTGTATGCATGTATGTATATATAGGGAGAGAGAGAGCGTCAATATAAACAGACTTTATTTCAATCAAGCTGTCTTTTCTATCCTTCAGGAGCAGAATGTTCTGATCATCAGCGCTCCAGAATGTAGTGTTTTCTTGGCAAGCATCACATATTGTGATGTGTTAGCTAAAAGTTCCATATCCTAGAGACTGATATATTCCTCTGTACTTGTACCTTGGGGATTCATCAAAACCTGGCATCATAAGCAGCTTTCTACTGCCACAGACTGGACAGCGAAACAATTTAAAATATCCCAGAAAAAGAAAATAAGCATGCTTAATCAGAGCTTTCTGGACAGGAAGGACATTTGAGCAAGTGAGGAATAAGCACTGCTTTTGTTAATTTGCATAGGCAGAATAGAGACTTCTGGGAAAAGGCCGAAATTACAGTCACAGAAAATGGCTGCATCTATAGAGAACGCTAAGAAGTGTTGGCAGCTTTTCCTCTGACCCTGGCCACTTTTACAAGCAATCCTATGATAGTCAGCAGGACCCACCCTAAAAAGGAAGGGGCATCCACTTGGACCCTTTCCACCTTTTCTAAATCTCGCCTGATCGAGCCTGATTGAGCACTGATTGAGCAGATAAGCACATGTCATTCTCATTTCAGAAAGGTATTGGTTAGCTTGCTGCTAGCAGCTCAGTTATGTTATGATGTTAGAGGCTATGCAAGGAATGCTTTAGTCCAGCGATATGCAGTTTTTAATGCGCCTTGCATTCAGCAGGAAGATCTTTAGCTTGAATCTGTGGCCTAGGTATTCACCTTGGTATTTCTTTTGGCACAAAGTGAAGGAGTATTTAAGAGAAAATGCACAATGTGTTTCTTATGTTGTTATGAACAACTTGTTACTCTTTCTCATTAAGCTTCAGCCACTGAAGAAATATATAAATAAGGGCTGACTTCCTGTAAGACGTGTCCAAAGCTGGGACGGAATAAAAGGAGACACTTGTAAATGATAGTGCTATCGTTTGAGAAAGGGTAAGTTGAGACTGACTTTCATGCGTATTCACAGACCAAGCATCATAAAGATACCAGCATGATCTTCATTGCGGGCTTAGAGCCGGTATTAGCTTTTGAGAGGTAAGAGGATTTTGAGGGCTCGTTGGTCTAGGGGTATGATTCTCGCTTTGGGTGCGAGAGGTCCCGGGTTCAAATCCCGGACGAGCCCTTTTCTTGGTACTCTTTTCAAGTTGTTTTGAAGTTTGCGTTTCAAAACCAACATCAATTTTTTCTTTGCAGTAGTGGATAATTCTTTGCTAGAGTCTCATGCTTCAGCCCTGCCCAGTCTGAGCTAATACCAAACATCTGGTCTTGCATGGCATGTACGAGCGTTCAGCTAGGGATGTCGGGCAGGTTGCATGAAAGAAATCTAAAGCCAGAGGCCCATGGAATAGCCAGTTCGGAGCAGTTTCATTACAGAAAAATCAACTGTAGGTATCTGTTTCTGTAGTGTAGTGGTTATCACGTTCGCCTCACACGCGAAAGGTCCCCGGTTCGAAACCGGGCAGAAACAGTTGTTATATTGTGTTGGCTACAATGTTGATAGGTGCCGTTTTGCCATGGAATTGTCCAAGCCCTGAAGATTATTTCATGCAATCTCGTTCCAAGAAAGGGAATTCTCTCAAAACACTAAAGTAATCGGCGTGTGGATGTATCTGTTGGTTCTCAGACCTTGCTTTCAAAAGAGCCCTGCAATCGGTTCACTGCTCACCTAGAACAAGCATTAACATGGAGAATTGTTGGCACCAACAGGAATCTTATTTTAGTGGAGTGTTTCTGGCTTTGAGTGCAGAGGCCCTCGGCTCAATTCCAAGATGATCCTTCTCAGGGTGATGATACAAATGCATTGTCACCTTTACGTTTAATGTCAGAATCATTTATTTCCAGTTGGTGGTGTAAGAATGTTTGCAACAGTATGGCGATTTTTCCTAGCCATGCATGAATGAAAGCATATCACTCGCCTTTAGGTGTTTTTCTAATACATTGATATTTGCATCTTCCTTCCTAGCCTGCATGTTTGACTATCTTACAGGCTGCATGTAATAAGTATCACATCAGGGCCCTTCTTCTACTCAATTCACAACTGTTCTATCACGACATAGATAAGAAAGCTGCATCTGCTTTTGTTGTGTAGTGGTAATCAGGTTTACCTGACGTGTGAAAGCCCCATGCTTTGAAAGTACACAGTAACAAAGAAACCGATGACTTTTATAAAAAGGTGTCATGTGTGTCTCTTACTTTGCACAAAAAGTGCCAGAGATGACTTCATTTGCAGTCACTTGAAAAGTAGGGATTCTCCAATAAATGGTAAATGGTTGAAACAAATCTGAAGAAATGCATGACATACCTGTGTGTGTGTGTGTATGCATGTATGTATATATAGGGAGAGAGAGAGCGTCAATATAAACAGACTTTATTTCAATCAAGCTGTCTTTTCTATCCTTCAGGAGCAGAATGTTCTGATCATCAGCGCTCCAGAATGTAGTGTTTTCTTGGCAAGCATCACATATTGTGATGTGTTAGCTAAAAGTTCCATATCCTAGAGACTGATATATTCCTCTGTACTTGTACCTTGGGGATTCATCAAAACCTGGCATCATAAGCAGCTTTCTACTGCCACAGACTGGACAGCGAAACAATTTAAAATATCCCAGAAAAAGAAAATAAGCATGCTTAATCAGAGCTTTCTGGACAGGAAGGACATTTGAGCAAGTGAGGAATAAGCACTGCTTTTGTTAATTTGCATAGGCAGAATAGAGACTTCTGGGAAAAGGCCGAAATTACAGTCACAGAAAATGGCTGCATCTATAGAGAACGCTAAGAAGTGTTGGCAGCTTTTCCTCTGACCCTGGCCACTTTTACAAGCAATCCTATGATAGTCAGCAGGACCCACCCTAAAAAGGAAGGGGCATCCACTTGGACCCTTTCCACCTTTTCTAAATCTCGCCTGATCGAGCCTGATTGAGCACTGATTGAGCAGATAAGCACATGTCATTCTCATTTCAGAAAGGTATTGGTTAGCTTGCTGCTAGCAGCTCAGTTATGTTATGATGTTAGAGGCTATGCAAGGAATGCTTTAGTCCAGCGATATGCAGTTTTTAATGCGCCTTGCATTCAGCAGGAAGATCTTTAGCTTGAATCTGTGGCCTAGGTATTCACCTTGGTATTTCTTTTGGCACAAAGTGAAGGAGTATTTGAGAGAAAATGCACAATGTGTTTCTTATGTTGTTATGAACAACTTGTTACTCTTTCTCATTAAGCTTCAGCCACTGAAGAAATATATAAATAAGGGCTGACTTCCTGTAAGACGTGTCCAAAGCTGGGACGGAATAAAAGGAGACACTTGTAAATGATAGTGCTATCGTTTGAGAAAGGGTAAGTTGAGACTGACTTTCATGCGTATTCACAGACCAAGCATCATAAAGATACCAGCATGATCTTCATTGCGGGCTTAGAGCCGGTATTAGCTTTTGAGAGGTAAGAGGATTTTGAGGGCTCGTTGGTCTAGGGGTATGATTCTCGCTTTGGGTGCGAGAGGTCCCGGGTTCAAATCCCGGACGAGCCCTTTTCTTGGTACTCTTTTCAAGTTGTTTTGAAGTTTGCGTTTCAAAACCAACATCAATTTTTTCTTTGCAGTAGTGGATAATTCTTTGCTAGAGTCTCATGCTTCAGCCCTGCCCAGTCTGAGCTAATACCAAACATCTGGTCTTGCATGGCATGTACGAGCGTTCAGCTAGGGATGTCGGGCAGGTTGCATGAAAGAAATCTAAAGCCAGAGGCCCATGGAATAGCCAGTTCGGAGCAGTTTCATTACAGAAAAATCAACTGTAGGTATCTGTTTCTGTAGTGTAGTGGTTATCACGTTCGCCTCACACGCGAAAGGTCCCCGGTTCGAAACCGGGCAGAAACAGTTGTTATATTGTGTTGGCTACAATGTTGATAGGTGCCGTTTTGCCATGGAATTGTCCAAGCCCTGAAGATTATTTCATGCAATCTCGTTCCAAGAAAGGGAATTCTCTCAAAACACTAAAGTAATCGGCGTGTGGATGTATCTGTTGGTTCTCAGACCTTGCTTTCAAAAGAGCCCTGCAATCGGTTCACTGCTCACCTAGAACAAGCATTAACATGGAGAATTGTTGGCACCAACAGGAATCTTATTTTAGTGGAGTGTTTCTGGCTTTGAGTGCAGAGGCCCTCGGCTCAATTCCAAGATGATCCTTCTCAGGGTGATGATACAAATGCATTGTCACCTTTACGTTTAATGTCAGAATCATTTATTTCCAGTTGGTGGTGTAAGAATGTTTGCAACAGTATGGCGATTTTTCCTAGCCATGCATGAATGAAAGCATATCACTCGCCTTTAGGTGTTTTTCTAATACATTGATATTTGCATCTTCCTTCCTAGCCTGCATGTTTGACTATCTTACAGGCTGCATGTAATAAGTATCACATCAGGGCCCTTCTTCTACTCAATTCACAACTGTTCTATCACGACATAGATAAGAAAGCTGCATCTGCTTTTGTTGTGTAGTGGTAATCAGGTTTACCTGACGTGTGAAAGCCCCATGCTTTGAAAGTACACAGTAACAAAGAAACCGATGACTTTTATAAAAAGGTGTCATGTGTGTCTCTTACTTTGCACAAAAAGTGCCAGAGATGACTTCATTTGCAGTCACTTGAAAAGTAGGGATTCTCCAATAAATGGTAAATGGTTGAAACAAATCTGAAGAAATGCATGACATACCTGTGTGTGTGTGTGTATGCATGTATGTATATATAGGGAGAGAGAGAGCGTCAATATAAACAGACTTTATTTCAATCAAGCTGTCTTTTCTATCCTTCAGGAGCAGAATGTTCTGATCATCAGCGCTCCAGAATGTAGTGTTTTCTTGGCAAGCATCACATATTGTGATGTGTTAGCTAAAAGTTCCATATCCTAGAGACTGATATATTCCTCTGTACTTGTACCTTGGGGATTCATCAAAACCTGGCATCATAAGCAGCTTTCTACTGCCACAGACTGGACAGCGAAACAATTTAAAATATCCCAGAAAAAGAAAATAAGCATGCTTAATCAGAGCTTTCTGGACAGGAAGGACATTTGAGCAAGTGAGGAATAAGCACTGCTTTTGTTAATTTGCATAGGCAGAATAGAGACTTCTGGGAAAAGGCCGAAATTACAGTCACAGAAAATGGCTGCATCTATAGAGAACGCTAAGAAGTGTTGGCAGCTTTTCCTCTGACCCTGGCCACTTTTACAAGCAATCCTATGATAGTCAGCAGGACCCACCCTAAAAAGGAAGGGGCATCCACTTGGACCCTTTCCACCTTTTCTAAATCTCGCCTGATCGAGCCTGATTGAGCACTGATTGAGCAGATAAGCACATGTCATTCTCATTTCAGAAAGGTATTGGTTAGCTTGCTGCTAGCAGCTCAGTTATGTTATGATGTTAGAGGCTATGCAAGGAATGCTTTAGTCCAGCGATATGCAGTTTTTATTGCGCCTTGCATTCAGCAGGAAGATCTTTAGCTTGAATCTGTGGCCTAGGTATTCACCTTGGTATTTCTTTTGGCACAAAGTGAAGGAGTATTTAAGAGAAAATGCACAATGTGTTTCTTATGTTGTTATGAACAACTTGTTACTCTTTCTCATTAAGCTTCAGCCACTGAAGAAATATATAAATAAGGGCTGACTTCCTGTAAGACGTGTCCAAAGCTGGGACGGAATAAAAGGAGACACTTGTAAATGATAGTGCTATCGTTTGAGAAAGGGTAAGTTGAGACTGACTTTCATGCGTATTCACAGACCAAGCATCATAAAGATACCAGCATGATCTTCATTGCGGGCTTAGAGCCGGTATTAGCTTTTGAGAGGTAAGAGGATTTTGAGGGCTCGTTGGTCGAGGGGTATGATTCTCGCTTTGGGTGCGAGAGGTCCCGGGTTCAAATCCCGGACGAGCCCTTTTCTTGGTACTCTTTTCAAGTTGTTTTGAAGTTTGCGTTTCAAAACCAACATCAATTTTTTCTTTGCAGTAGTGGATAATTCTTTGCTAGAGTCTCATGCTTCAGCCCTGCCCAGTCTGAGCTAATACCAAACATCTGGTCTTGCATGGCATGTACGAGCGTTCAGCTAGGGATGTCGGGCAGGTTGCATGAAAGAAATCTAAAGCCAGAGGCCCATGGAATAGCCAGTTCGGAGCAGTTTCATTACAGAAAAATCAACTGTAGGTATCTGTTTCTGTAGTGTAGTGGTTATCACGTTCGCCTCACACGCGAAAGGTCCCCGGTTCGAAACCGGGCAGAAACAGTTGTTATATTGTGTTGGCTACAATGTTGATAGGTGCCGTTTTGCCATGGAATTGTCCAAGCCCTGAAGATTATTTCATGCAATCTCGTTCCAAGAAAGGGAATTCTCTCAAAACACTAAAGTAATCGGCGTGTGGATGTATCTGTTGGTTCTCAGACCTTGCTTTCAAAAGAGCCCTGCAATCGGTTCACTGCTCACCTAGAACAAGCATTAACATGGAGAATTGTTGGCACCAACAGGAATCTTATTTTAGTGGAGTGTTTCTGGCTTTGAGTGCAGAGGCCCTCGGCTCAATTCCAAGATGATCCTTCTCAGGGTGATGATACAAATGCATTGTCACCTTTACGTTTAATGTCAGAATCATTTATTTCCAGTTGGTGGTGTAAGAATGTTTGCAACAGTATGGCGATTTTTCCTAGCCATGCATGAATGAAAGCATATCACTCGCCTTTAGGTGTTTTTCTAATACATTGATATTTGCATCTTCCTTCCTAGCCTGCATGTTTGACTATCTTACAGGCTGCATGTAATAAGTATCACATCAGGGCCCTTCTTCTACTCAATTCACAACTGTTCTATCACGACATAGATAAGAAAGCTGCATCTGCTTTTGTTGTGTAGTGGTAATCAGGTTTACCTGACGTGTGAAAGCCCCATGCTTTGAAAGTACACAGTAACAAAGAAACCGATGACTTTTATAAAAAGGTGTCATGTGTGTCTCTTACTTTGCACAAAAAGTGCCAGAGATGACTTCATTTGCAGTCACTTGAAAAGTAGGGATTCTCCAATAAATGGTAAATGGTTGAAACAAATCTGAAGAAATGCATGACATACCTGTGTGTGTGTGTGTATGCATGTATGTATATATAGGGAGAGAGAGAGCGTCAATATAAACAGACTTTATTTCAATCAAGCTGTCTTTTCTATCCTTCAGGAGCAGAATGTTCTGATCATCAGCGCTCCAGAATGTAGTGTTTTCTTGGCAAGCATCACATATTGTGATGTGTTAGCTAAAAGTTCCATATCCTAGAGACTGATATATTCCTCTGTACTTGTACCTTGGGGATTCATCAAAACCTGGCATCATAAGCAGCTTTCTACTGCCACAGACTGGACAGCGAAACAATTTAAAATATCCCAGAAAAAGAAAATAAGCATGCTTAATCAGAGCTTTCTGGACAGGAAGGACATTTGAGCAAGTGAGGAATAAGCACTGCTTTTGTTAATTTGCATAGGCAGAATAGAGACTTCTGGGAAAAGGCCGAAATTACAGTCACAGAAAATGGCTGCATCTATAGAGAACGCTAAGAAGTGTTGGCAGCTTTTCCTCTGACCCTGGCCACTTTTACAAGCAATCCTATGATAGTCAGCAGGACCCACCCTAAAAAGGAAGGGGCATCCACTTGGACCCTTTCCACCTTTTCTAAATCTCGCCTGATCGAGCCTAATTGAGCACTGATTGAGCAGATAAGCACATGTCATTCTCATTTCAGAAAGGTATTGGTTAGCTTGCTGCTAGCAGCTCAGTTATGTTATGATGTTAGAGGCTATGCAAGGAATGCTTTAGTCCAGCGATATGCAGTTTTTATTGCGCCTTGCATTCAGCAGGAAGATCTTTAGCTTGAATCTGTGGCCTAGGTATTCACCTTGGTATTTCTTTTGGCACAAAGTGAAGGAGTATTTAAGAGAAAATGCACAATGTGTTTCTTATGTTGTTATGAACAACTTGTTACTCTTTCTCATTAAGCTTCAGCCACTGAAGAAATATATAAATAAGGGCTGACTTCCTGTAAGACGTGTCCAAAGCTGGGACGGAATAAAAGGAGACACTTGTAAATGATAGTGCTATCGTTTGAGAAAGGGTAAGTTGAGACTGACTTTCATGCGTATTCACAGACCAAGCATCATAAAGATACCAGCATGATCTTCATTGCGGGCTTAGAGCCGGTATTAGCTTTTGAGAGGTAAGAGGATTTTGAGGGCTCGTTGGTCTAGGGGTATGATTCTCGCTTTGGGTGCGAGAGGTCCCGGGTTCAAATCCCGGACGAGCCCTTTTCTTGGTACTCTTTTCAAGTTGTTTTGAAGTTTGCGTTTCAAAACCAACATCAATTTTTTCTTTGCAGTAGTGGATAATTCTTTGCTAGAGTCTCATGCTTCAGCCCTGCCCAGTCTGAGCTAATACCAAACATCTGGTCTTGCATGGCATGTACGAGCGTTCAGCTAGGGATGTCGGGCAGGTTGCATGAAAGAAATCTAAAGCCAGAGGCCCATGGAATAGCCAGTTCGGAGCAGTTTCATTACAGAAAAATCAACTGTAGGTATCTGTTTCTGTAGTGTAGTGGTTATCACGTTCGCCTCACACGCGAAAGGTCCCCGGTTCGAAACCGGGCAGAAACAGTTGTTATATTGTGTTGGCTACAATGTTGATAGGTGCCGTTTTGCCATGGAATTGTCCAAGCCCTGAAGATTATTTCATGCAATCTCGTTCCAAGAAAGGGAATTCTCTCAAAACACTAAAGTAATCGGCGTGTGGATGTATCTGTTGGTTCTCAGACCTTGCTTTCAAAAGAGCCCTGCAATCGGTTCACTGCTCACCTAGAACAAGCATTAACATGGAGAATTGTTGGCACCAACAGGAATCTTATTTTAGTGGAGTGTTTCTGGCTTTGAGTGCAGAGGCCCTCGGCTCAATTCCAAGATGATCCTTCTCAGGGTGATGATACAAATGCATTGTCACCTTTACGTTTAATGTCAGAATCATTTATTTCCAGTTGGTGGTGTAAGAATGTTTGCAACAGTATGGCGATTTTTCCTAGCCATGCATGAATGAAAGCATATCACTCGCCTTTAGGTGTTTTTCTAATACATTGATATTTGCATCTTCCTTCCTAGCCTGCATGTTTGACTATCTTACAGGCTGCATGTAATAAGTATCACATCAGGGCCCTTCTTCTACTCAATTCACAACTGTTCTATCACGACATAGATAAGAAAGCTGCATCTGCTTTTGTTGTGTAGTGGTAATCAGGTTTACCTGACGTGTGAAAGCCCCATGCTTTGAAAGTACACAGTAACAAAGAAACCGATGACTTTTATAAAAAGGTGTCATGTGTGTCTCTTACTTTGCACAAAAAGTGCCAGAGATGACTTCATTTGCAGTCACTTGAAAAGTAGGGATTCTCCAATAAATGGTAAATGGTTGAAACAAATCTGAAGAAATGCATGACATACCTGTGTGTGTGTGTGTATGCATGTATGTATATATAGGGAGAGAGAGAGCGTCAATATAAACAGACTTTATTTCAATCAAGCTGTCTTTTCTATCCTTCAGGAGCAGAATGTTCTGATCATCAGCGCTCCAGAATGTAGTGTTTTCTTGGCAAGCATCACATATTGTGATGTGTTAGCTAAAAGTTCCATATCCTAGAGACTGATATATTCCTCTGTACTTGTACCTTGGGGATTCATCAAAACCTGGCATCATAAGCAGCTTTCTACTGCCACAGACTGGACAGCGAAACAATTTAAAATATCCCAGAAAAAGAAAATAAGCATGCTTAATCAGAGCTTTCTGGACAGGAAGGACATTTGAGCAAGTGAGGAATAAGCACTGCTTTTGTTAATTTGCATAGGCAGAATAGAGACTTCTGGGAAAAGGCCGAAATTACAGTCACAGAAAATGGCTGCATCTATAGAGAACGCTAAGAAGTGTTGGCAGCTTTTCCTCTGACCCTGGCCACTTTTACAAGCAATCCTATGATAGTCAGCAGGACCCACCCTAAAAAGGAAGGGGCATCCACTTGGACCCTTTCCACCTTTTCTAAATCTCGCCTGATCGAGCCTGATTGAGCACTGATTGAGCAGATAAGCACATGTCATTCTCATTTCAGAAAGGTATTGGTTAGCTTGCTGCTAGCAGCTCAGTTATGTTATGATGTTAGAGGCTATGCAAGGAATGCTTTAGTCCAGCGATATGCAGTTTTTAATGCGCCTTGCATTCAGCAGGAAGATCTTTAGCTTGAATCTGTGGCCTAGGTATTCACCTTGGTATTTCTTTTGGCACAAAGTGAAGGAGTATTTAAGAGAAAATGCACAATGTGTTTCTTATGTTGTTATGAACAACTTGTTACTCTTTCTCATTAAGCTTCAGCCACTGAAGAAATATATAAATAAGGGCTGACTTCCTGTAAGACGTGTCCAAAGCTGGGACGGAATAAAAGGAGACACTTGTAAATGATAGTGCTATCGTTTGAGAAAGGGTAAGTTGAGACTGACTTTCATGCGTATTCACAGACCAAGCATCATAAAGATACCAGCATGATCTTCATTGCGGGCTTAGAGCCGGTATTAGCTTTTGAGAGGTAAGAGGATTTTGAGGGCTCGTTGGTCTAGGGGTATGATTCTCGCTTTGGGTGCGAGAGGTCCCGGGTTCAAATCCCGGACGAGCCCTTTTCTTGGTACTCTTTTCAAGTTGTTTTGAAGTTTGCGTTTCAAAACCAACATCAATTTTTTCTTTGCAGTAGTGGATAATTCTTTGCTAGAGTCTCATGCTTCAGCCCTGCCCAGTCTGAGCTAATACCAAACATCTGGTCTTGCATGGCATGTACGAGCGTTCAGCTAGGGATGTCGGGCAGGTTGCATCAAAGAAATCTAAAGCCAGAGGCCCATGGAATAGCCAGTTCGGAGCAGTTTCATTACAGAAAAATCAACTGTAGGTATCTGTTTCTGTAGTGTAGTGGTTATCACGTTCGCCTCACACGCGAAAGGTCCCCGGTTCGAAACCGGGCAGAAACAGTTGTTATATTGTGTTGGCTACAATGTTGATAGGTGCCGTTTTGCCATGGAATTGTCCAAGCCCTGAAGATTATTTCATGCAATCTCGTTCCAAGAAAGGGAATTCTCTCAAAACACTAAAGTAATCGGCGTGTGGATGTATCTGTTGGTTCTCAGACCTTGCTTTCAAAAGAGCCCTGCAATCGGTTCACTGCTCACCTAGAACAAGCATTAACATGGAGAATTGTTGGCACCAACAGGAATCTTATTTTAGTGGAGTGTTTCTGGCTTTGAGTGCAGAGGCCCTCGGCTCAATTCCAAGATGATCCTTCTCAGGGTGATGATACAAATGCATTGTCACCTTTACGTTTAATGTCAGAATCATTTATTTCCAGTTGGTGGTGTAAGAATGTTTGCAACAGTATGGCGATTTTTCCTAGCCATGCATGAATGAAAGCATATCACTCGCCTTTAGGTGTTTTTCTAATACATTGATATTTGCATCTTCCTTCCTAGCCTGCATGTTTGACTATCTTACAGGCTGCATGTAATAAGTATCACATCAGGGCCCTTCTTCTACTCAATTCACAACTGTTCTATCACGACATAGATAAGAAAGCTGCATCTGCTTTTGTTGTGTAGTGGTAATCAGGTTTACCTGACGTGTGAAAGCCCCATGCTTTGAAAGTACACAGTAACAAAGAAACCGATGACTTTTATAAAAAGGTGTCATGTGTGTCTCTTACTTTGCACAAAAAGTGCCAGAGATGACTTCATTTGCAGTCACTTGAAAAGTAGGGATTCTCCAATAAATGGTAAATGGTTGAAACAAATCTGAAGAAATGCATGACATACCTGTGTGTGTGTGTGTATGCATGTATGTATATATAGGGAGAGAGAGAGCGTCAATATAAACAGACTTTATTTCAATCAAGCTGTCTTTTCTATCCTTCAGGAGCAGAATGTTCTGATCATCAGCGCTCCAGAATGTAGTGTTTTCTTGGCAAGCATCACATATTGTGATGTGTTAGCTAAAAGTTCCATATCCTAGAGACTGATATATTCCTCTGTACTTGTACCTTGGGGATTCATCAAAACCTGGCATCATAAGCAGCTTTCTACTGCCACAGACTGGACAGCGAAACAATTTAAAATATCCCAGAAAAAGAAAATAAGCATGCTTAATCAGAGCTTTCTGGACAGGAAGGACATTTGAGCAAGTGAGGAATAAGCACTGCTTTTGTTAATTTGCATAGGCAGAATAGAGACTTCTGGGAAAAGGCCGAAATTACAGTCACAGAAAATGGCTGCATCTATAGAGAACGCTAAGAAGTGTTGGCAGCTTTTCCTCTGACCCTGGCCACTTTTAAAAGCAATCCTATGATAGTCAGCAGGACCCACCCTAAAAAGGAAGGGGCATCCACTTGGACCCTTTCCACCTTTTCTAAATCTCGCCTGATCGAGCCTGATTGAGCACTGATTGAGCAGATAAGCACATGTCATTCTCATTTCAGAAAGGTATTGGTTAGCTTGCTGCTAGCAGCTCAGTTATGTTATGATGTTAGAGGCTATGCAAGGAATGCTTTAGTCCAGCGATATGCAGTTTTTATTGCGCCTTGCATTCAGCAGGAAGATCTTTAGCTTGAATCTGTGGCCTAGGTATTCACCTTGGTATTTCTTTTGGCACAAAGTGAAGGAGTATTTAAGAGAAAATGCACAATGTGTTTCTTATGTTGTTATGAACAACTTGTTACTCTTTCTCATTAAGCTTCAGCCACTGAAGAAATATATAAATAAGGGCTGACTTCCTGTAAGACGTGTCCAAAGCTGGGACGGAATAAAAGGAGACACTTGTAAATGATAGTGCTATCGTTTGAGAAAGGGTAAGTTGAGACTGACTTTCATGCGTATTCACAGACCAAGCATCATAAAGATACCAGCATGATCTTCATTGCGGGCTTAGAGCCGGTATTAGCTTTTGAGAGGTAAGAGGATTTTGAGGGCTCGTTGGTCTAGGGGTATGATTCTCGCTTTGGGTGCGAGAGGTCCCGGGTTCAAATCCCGGACGAGCCCTTTTCTTGGTACTCTTTTCAAGTTGTTTTGAAGTTTGCGTTTCAAAACCAACATCAATTTTTTCTTTGCAGTAGTGGATAATTCTTTGCTAGAGTCTCATGCTTCAGCCCTGCCCAGTCTGAGCTAATACCAAACATCTGGTCTTGCATGGCATGTACGAGCGTTCAGCTAGGGATGTCGGGCAGGTTGCATGAAAGAAATCTAAAGCCAGAGGCCCATGGAATAGCCAGTTCGGAGCAGTTTCATTACAGAAAAATCAACTGTAGGTATCTGTTTCTGTAGTGTAGTGGTTATCACGTTCGCCTCACACGCGAAAGGTCCCCGGTTCGAAACCGGGCAGAAACAGTTGTTATATTGTGTTGGCTACAATGTTGATAGGTGCCGTTTTGCCATGGAATTGTCCAAGCCCTGAAGATTATTTCATGCAATCTCGTTCCAAGAAAGGGAATTCTCTCAAAACACTAAAGTAATCGGCGTGTGGATGTATCTGTTGGTTCTCAGACCTTGCTTTCAAAAGAGCCCTGCAATCGGTTCACTGCTCACCTAGAACAAGCATTAACATGGAGAATTGTTGGCACCAACAGGAATCTTATTTTAGTGGAGTGTTTCTGGCTTTGAGTGCAGAGGCCCTCGGCTCAATTCCAAGATGATCCTTCTCAGGGTGATGATACAAATGCATTGTCACCTTTACGTTTAATGTCAGAATCATTTATTTCCAGTTGGTGGTGTAAGAATGTTTGCAACAGTATGGCGATTTTTCCTAGCCATGCATGAATGAAAGCATATCACTCGCCTTTAGGTGTTTTTCTAATACATTGATATTTGCATCTTCCTTCCTAGCCTGCATGTTTGACTATCTTACAGGCTGCATGTAATAAGTATCACATCAGGGCCCTTCTTCTACTCAATTCACAACTGTTCTATCACGACATAGATAAGAAAGCTGCATCTGCTTTTGTTGTGTAGTGGTAATCAGGTTTACCTGACGTGTGAAAGCCCCATGCTTTGAAAGTACACAGTAACAAAGAAACCGATGACTTTTATAAAAAGGTGTCATGTGTGTCTCTTACTTTGCACAAAAAGTGCCAGAGATGACTTCATTTGCAGTCACTTGAAAAGTAGGGATTCTCCAATAAATGGTAAATGGTTGAAACAAATCTGAAGAAATGCATGACATACCTGTGTGTGTGTGTGTATGCATGTATGTATATATAGGGAGAGAGAGAGCGTCAATATAAACAGACTTTATTTCAATCAAGCTGTCTTTTCTATCCTTCAGGAGCAGAATGTTCTGATCATCAGCGCTCCAGAATGTAGTGTTTTCTTGGCAAGCATCACATATTGTGATGTGTTAGCTAAAAGTTCCATATCCTAGAGACTGATATATTCCTCTGTACTTGTACCTTGGGGATTCATCAAAACCTGGCATCATAAGCAGCTTTCTACTGCCACAGACTGGACAGCGAAACAATTTAAAATATCCCAGAAAAAGAAAATAAGCATGCTTAATCAGAGCTTTCTGGACAGGAAGGACATTTGAGCAAGTGAGGAATAAGCACTGCTTTTGTTAATTTGCATAGGCAGAATAGAGACTTCTGGGAAAAGGCCGAAATTACAGTCACAGAAAATGGCTGCATCTATAGAGAACGCTAAGAAGTGTTGGCAGCTTTTCCTCTGACCCTGGCCACTTTTACAAGCAATCCTATGATAGTCAGCAGGACCCACCCTAAAAAGGAAGGGGCATCCACTTGGACCCTTTCCACCTTTTCTAAATCTCGCCTGATCGAGCCTGATTGAGCACTGATTGAGCAGATAAGCACATGTCATTCTCATTTCAGAAAGGTATTGGTTAGCTTGCTGCTAGCAGCTCAGTTATGTTATGATGTTAGAGGCTATGCAAGGAATGCTTTAGTCCAGCGATATGCAGTTTTTAATGCGCCTTGCATTCAGCAGGAAGATCTTTAGCTTGAATCTGTGGCCTAGGTATTCACCTTGGTATTTCTTTTGGCACAAAGTGAAGGAGTATTTGAGAGAAAATGCACAATGTGTTTCTTATGTTGTTATGAACAACTTGTTACTCTTTCTCATTAAGCTTCAGCCACTGAAGAAATATATAAATAAGGGCTGACTTCCTGTAAGACGTGTCCAAAGCTGGGACGGAATAAAAGGAGACACTTGTAAATGATAGTGCTATCGTTTGAGAAAGGGTAAGTTGAGACTGACTTTCATGCGTATTCACAGACCAAGCATCATAAAGATACCAGCATGATCTTCATTGCGGGCTTAGAGCCGGTATTAGCTTTTGAGAGGTAAGAGGATTTTGAGGGCTCGTTGGTCTAGGGGTATGATTCTCGCTTTGGGTGCGAGAGGTCCCGGGTTCAAATCCCGGACGAGCCCTTTTCTTGGTACTCTTTTCAAGTTGTTTTGAAGTTTGCGTTTCAAAACCAACATCAATTTTTTCTTTGCAGTAGTGGATAATTCTTTGCTAGAGTCTCATGCTTCAGCCCTGCCCAGTCTGAGCTAATACCAAACATCTGGTCTTGCATGGCATGTACGAGCGTTCAGCTAGGGATGTCGGGCAGGTTGCATGAAAGAAATCTAAAGCCAGAGGCCCATGGAATAGCCAGTTCGGAGCAGTTTCATTACAGAAAAATCAACTGTAGGTATCTGTTTCTGTAGTGTAGTGGTTATCACGTTCGCCTCACACGCGAAAGGTCCCCGGTTCGAAACCGGGCAGAAACAGTTGTTATATTGTGTTGGCTACAATGTTGATAGGTGCCGTTTTGCCATGGAATTGTCCAAGCCCTGAAGATTATTTCATGCAATCTCGTTCCAAGAAAGGGAATTCTCTCAAAACACTAAAGTAATCGGCGTGTGGATGTATCTGTTGGTTCTCAGACCTTGCTTTCAAAAGAGCCCTGCAATCGGTTCACTGCTCACCTAGAACAAGCATTAACATGGAGAATTGTTGGCACCAACAGGAATCTTATTTTAGTGGAGTGTTTCTGGCTTTGAGTGCAGAGGCCCTCGGCTCAATTCCAAGATGATCCTTCTCAGGGTGATGATACAAATGCATTGTCACCTTTACGTTTAATGTCAGAATCATTTATTTCCAGTTGGTGGTGTAAGAATGTTTGCAACAGTATGGCGATTTTTCCTAGCCATGCATGAATGAAAGCATATCACTCGCCTTTAGGTGTTTTTCTAATACATTGATATTTGCATCTTCCTTCCTAGCCTGCATGTTTGACTATCTTACAGGCTGCATGTAATAAGTATCACATCAGGGCCCTTCTTCTACTCAATTCACAACTGTTCTATCACGACATAGATAAGAAAGCTGCATCTGCTTTTGTTGTGTAGTGGTAATCAGGTTTACCTGACGTGTGAAAGCCCCATGCTTTGAAAGTACACAGTAACAAAGAAACCGATGACTTTTATAAAAAGGTGTCATGTGTGTCTCTTACTTTGCACAAAAAGTGCCAGAGATGACTTCATTTGCAGTCACTTGAAAAGTAGGGATTCTCCAATAAATGGTAAATGGTTGAAACAAATCTGAAGAAATGCATGACATACCTGTGTGTGTGTGTGTATGCATGTATGTATATATAGGGAGAGAGAGAGCGTCAATATAAACAGACTTTATTTCAATCAAGCTGTCTTTTCTATCCTTCAGGAGCAGAATGTTCTGATCATCAGCGCTCCAGAATGTAGTGTTTTCTTGGCAAGCATCACATATTGTGATGTGTTAGCTAAAAGTTCCATATCCTAGAGACTGATATATTCCTCTGTACTTGTACCTTGGGGATTCATCAAAACCTGGCATCATAAGCAGCTTTCTACTGCCACAGACTGGACAGCGAAACAATTTAAAATATCCCAGAAAAAGAAAATAAGCATGCTTAATCAGAGCTTTCTGGACAGGAAGGACATTTGAGCAAGTGAGGAATAAGCACTGCTTTTGTTAATTTGCATAGGCAGAATAGAGACTTCTGGGAAAAGGCCGAAATTACAGTCACAGAAAATGGCTGCATCTATAGAGAACGCTAAGAAGTGTTGGCAGCTTTTCCTCTGACCCTGGCCACTTTTACAAGCAATCCTATGATAGTCAGCAGGACCCACCCTAAAAAGGAAGGGGCATCCACTTGGACCCTTTCCACCTTTTCTAAATCTCGCCTGATCGAGCCTGATTGAGCACTGATTGAGCAGATAAGCACATGTCATTCTCATTTCAGAAAGGTATTGGTTAGCTTGCTGCTAGCAGCTCAGTTATGTTATGATGTTAGAGGCTATGCAAGGAATGCTTTAGTCCAGCGATATGCAGTTTTTATTGCGCCTTGCATTCAGCAGGAAGATCTTTAGCTTGAATCTGTGGCCTAGGTATTCACCTTGGTATTTCTTTTGGCACAAAGTGAAGGAGTATTTAAGAGAAAATGCACAATGTGTTTCTTATGTTGTTATGAACAACTTGTTACTCTTTCTCATTAAGCTTCAGCCACTGAAGAAATATATAAATAAGGGCTGACTTCCTGTAAGACGTGTCCAAAGCTGGGACGGAATAAAAGGAGACACTTGTAAATGATAGTGCTATCGTTTGAGAAAGGGTAAGTTGAGACTGACTTTCATGCGTATTCACAGACCAAGCATCATAAAGATACCAGCATGATCTTCATTGCGGGCTTAGAGCCGGTATTAGCTTTTGAGAGGTAAGAGGATTTTGAGGGCTCGTTGGTCGAGGGGTATGATTCTCGCTTTGGGTGCGAGAGGTCCCGGGTTCAAATCCCGGACGAGCCCTTTTCTTGGTACTCTTTTCAAGTTGTTTTGAAGTTTGCGTTTCAAAACCAACATCAATTTTTTCTTTGCAGTAGTGGATAATTCTTTGCTAGAGTCTCATGCTTCAGCCCTGCCCAGTCTGAGCTAATACCAAACATCTGGTCTTGCATGGCATGTACGAGCGTTCAGCTAGGGATGTCGGGCAGGTTGCATGAAAGAAATCTAAAGCCAGAGGCCCATGGAATAGCCAGTTCGGAGCAGTTTCATTACAGAAAAATCAACTGTAGGTATCTGTTTCTGTAGTGTAGTGGTTATCACGTTCGCCTCACACGCGAAAGGTCCCCGGTTCGAAACCGGGCAGAAACAGTTGTTATATTGTGTTGGCTACAATGTTGATAGGTGCCGTTTTGCCAGGGAATTGTCCAAGCCCTGAAGATTATTTCATGCAATCTCGTTCCAAGAAAGGGAATTCTCTCAAAACACTAAAGTAATCGGCGTGTGGATGTATCTGTTGGTTCTCAGACCTTGCTTTCAAAAGAGCCCTGCAATCGGTTCACTGCTCACCTAGAACAAGCATTAACATGGAGAATTGTTGGCACCAACAGGAATCTTATTTTAGTGGAGTGTTTCTGGCTTTGAGTGCAGAGGCCCTCGGCTCAATTCCAAGATGATCCTTCTCAGGGTGATGATACAAATGCATTGTCACCTTTACGTTTAATGTCAGAATCATTTATTTCCAGTTGGTGGTGTAAGAATGTTTGCAACAGTATGGCGATTTTTCCTAGCCATGCATGAATGAAAGCATATCACTCGCCTTTAGGTGTTTTTCTAATACATTGATATTTGCATCTTCCTTCCTAGCCTGCATGTTTGACTATCTTACAGGCTGCATGTAATAAGTATCACATCAGGGCCCTTCTTCTACTCAATTCACAACTGTTCTATCACGACATAGATAAGAAAGCTGCATCTGCTTTTGTTGTGTAGTGGTAATCAGGTTTACCTGACGTGTGAAAGCCCCATGCTTTGAAAGTACACAGTAACAAAGAAACCGATGACTTTTATAAAAAGGTGTCATGTGTGTCTCTTACTTTGCACAAAAAGTGCCAGAGATGACTTCATTTGCAGTCACTTGAAAAGTAGGGATTCTCCAATAAATGGTAAATGGTTGAAACAAATCTGAAGAAATGCATGACATACCTGTGTGTGTGTGTGTATGCATGTATGTATATATAGGGAGAGAGAGAGCGTCAATATAAACAGACTTTATTTCAATCAAGCTGTCTTTTCTATCCTTCAGGAGCAGAATGTTCTGATCATCAGCGCTCCAGAATGTAGTGTTTTCTTGGCAAGCATCACATATTGTGATGTGTTAGCTAAAAGTTCCATATCCTAGAGACTGATATATTCCTCTGTACTTGTACCTTGGGGATTCATCAAAACCTGGCATCATAAGCAGCTTTCTACTGCCACAGACTGGACAGCGAAACAATTTAAAATATCCCAGAAAAAGAAAATAAGCATGCTTAATCAGAGCTTTCTGGACAGGAAGGACATTTGAGCAAGTGAGGAATAAGCACTGCTTTTGTTAATTTGCATAGGCAGAATAGAGACTTCTGGGAAAAGGCCGAAATTACAGTCACAGAAAATGGCTGCATCTATAGAGAACGCTAAGAAGTGTTGGCAGCTTTTCCTCTGACCCTGGCCACTTTTACAAGCAATCCTATGATAGTCAGCAGGACCCACCCTAAAAAGGAAGGGGCATCCACTTGGACCCTTTCCACCTTTTCTAAATCTCGCCTGATTGAGCCTGATTGAGCACTGATTGAGCAGATAAGCACATGTCATTCTCATTTCAGAAAGGTATTGGTTAGCTTGCTGCTAGCAGCTCAGTTATGTTATGATGTTAGAGGCTATGCAAGGAATGCTTTAGTCCAGCGATATGCAGTTTTTATTGCGCCTTGCATTCAGCAGGAAGATCTTTAGCTTGAATCTGTGGCCTAGGTATTCACCTTGGTATTTCTTTTGGCAGAAAGTGAAGGAGTATTTAAGAGAAAATGCACAATGTGTTTCTTATGTTGTTATGAACAACTTGTTACTCTTTCTCATTAAGCTTCAGCCACTGAAGAAATATATAAATAAGGGCTGACTTCCTGTAAGACGTGTCCAAAGCTGGGACGGAATAAAAGGAGACACTTGTAAATGATAGTGCTATCGTTTGAGAAAGGGTAAGTTGAGACTGACTTTCATGCGTATTCACAGACCAAGCATCATAAAGATACCAGCATGATCTTCATTGCGGGCTTAGAGCCGGTATTAGCTTTTGAGAGGTAAGAGGATTTTGAGGGCTCGTTGGTCGAGGGGTATGATTCTCGCTTTGGGTGCGAGAGGTCCCGGGTTCAAATCCCGGACGAGCCCTTTTCTTGGTACTCTTTTCAAGTTGTTTTGAAGTTTGCGTTTCAAAACCAACATCAATTTTTTCTTTGCAGTAGTGGATAATTCTTTGCTAGAGTCTCATGCTTCAGCCCTGCCCAGTCTGAGCTAATACCAAACATCTGGTCTTGCATGGCATGTACGAGCGTTCAGCTAGGGATGTCGGGCAGGTTGCATGAAAGAAATCTAAAGCCAGAGGCCCATGGAATAGCCAGTTCGGAGCAGTTTCATTACAGAAAAATCAACTGTAGGTATCTGTTTCTGTAGTGTAGTGGTTATCACGTTCGCCTCACACGCGAAAGGTCCCCGGTTCGAAACCGGGCAGAAACAGTTGTTATATTGTGTTGGCTACAATGTTGATAGGTGCCGTTTTGCCATGGAATTGTCCAAGCCCTGAAGATTATTTCATGCAATCTCGTTCCAAGAAAGGGAATTCTCTCAAAACACTAAAGTAATCGGCGTGTGGATGTATCTGTTGGTTCTCAGGCCTTGCTTTCAAAAGAGCCCTGCAATCGGTTCACTGCTCACCTAGAACAAGCATTAACATGGAGAATTGTTGGCACCAACAGGAATCTTATTTTAGTGGAGTGTTTCTGGCTTTGAGTGCAGAGGCCCTCGGCTCAATTCCAAGATGATCCTTCTCAGGGTGATGATACAAATGCATTGTCACCTTTACGTTTAATGTCAGAATCATTTATTTCCAGTTGGTGGTGTAAGAATGTTTGCAACAGTATGGCGATTTTTCCTAGCCATGCATGAATGAAAGCATATCACTCGCCTTTAGGTGTTTTTCTAATACATTGATATTTGCATCTTCCTTCCTAGCCTGCATGTTTGACTATCTTACAGGCTGCATGTAATAAGTATCACATCAGGGCCCTTCTTCTACTCAATTCACAACTGTTCTATCACGACATAGATAAGAAAGCTGCATCTGCTTTTGTTGTGTAGTGGTAATCAGGTTTACCTGACGTGTGAAAGCCCCATGCTTTGAAAGTACACAGTAACAAAGAAACCGATGACTTTTATAAAAAGGTGTCATGTGTGTCTCTTACTTTGCACAAAAAGTGCCAGAGATGACTTCATTTGCAGTCACTTGAAAAGTAGGGATTCTCCAATAAATGGTAAATGGTTGAAACAAATCTGAAGAAATGCATGACATACCTGTGTGTGTGTGTGTATGCATGTATGTATATATAGGGAGAGAGAGAGCGTCAATATAAACAGACTTTATTTCAATCAAGCTGTCTTTTCTATCCTTCAGGAGCAGAATGTTCTGATCATCAGCGCTCCAGAATGTAGTGTTTTCTTGGCAAGCATCACATATTGTGATGTGTTAGCTAAAAGTTCCATATCCTAGAGACTGATATATTCCTCTGTACTTGTACCTTGGGGATTCATCAAAACCTGGCATCATAAGCAGCTTTCTACTGCCACAGACTGGACAGCGAAACAATTTAAAATATCCCAGAAAAAGAAAATAAGCATGCTTAATCAGAGCTTTCTGGACAGGAAGGACATTTGAGCAAGTGAGGAATAAGCACTGCTTTTGTTAATTTGCATAGGCAGAATAGAGACTTCTGGGAAAAGGCCGAAATTACAGTCACAGAAAATGGCTGCATCTATAGAGAACGCTAAGAAGTGTTGGCAGCTTTTCCTCTGACCCTGGCCACTTTTACAAGCAATCCTATGATAGTCAGCAGGACCCACCCTAAAAAGGAAGGGGCATCCACTTGGACCCTTTCCACCTTTTCTAAATCTCGCCTGATCGAGCCTGATTGAGCACTGATTGAGCAGATAAGCACATGTCATTCTCATTTCAGAAAGGTATTGGTTAGCTTGCTGCTAGCAGCTCAGTTATGTTATGATGTTAGAGGCTATGCAAGGAATGCTTTAGTCCAGCGATATGCAGTTTTTAATGCGCCTTGCATTCAGCAGGAAGATCTTTAGCTTGAATCTGTGGCCTAGGTATTCACCTTGGTATTTCTTTTGGCACAAAGTGAAGGAGTATTTAAGAGAAAATGCACAATGTGTTTCTTATGTTGTTATGAACAACTTGTTACTCTTTCTCATTAAGCTTCAGCCACTGAAGAAATATATAAATAAGGGCTGACTTCCTGTAAGACGTGTCCAAAGCTGGGACGGAATAAAAGGAGACACTTGTAAATGATAGTGCTATCGTTTGAGAAAGGGTAAGTTGAGACTGACTTTCATGCGTATTCACAGACCAAGCATCATAAAGATACCAGCATGATCTTCATTGCGGGCTTAGAGCCGGTATTAGCTTTTGAGAGGTAAGAGGATTTTGAGGGCTCGTTGGTCTAGGGGTATGATTCTCGCTTTGGGTGCGAGAGGTCCCGGGTTCAAATCCCGGACGAGCCCTTTTCTTGGTACTCTTTTCAAGTTGTTTTGAAGTTTGCGTTTCAAAACCAACATCAATTTTTTCTTTGCAGTAGTGGATAATTCTTTGCTAGAGTCTCATGCTTCAGCCCTGCCCAGTCTGAGCTAATACCAAACATCTGGTCTTGCATGGCATGTACGAGCGTTCAGCTAGGGATGTCGGGCAGGTTGCATGAAAGAAATCTAAAGCCAGAGGCCCATGGAATAGCCAGTTCGGAGCAGTTTCATTACAGAAAAATCAACTGTAGGTATCTGTTTCTGTAGTGTAGTGGTTATCACGTTCGCCTCACACGCGAAAGGTCCCCGGTTCGAAACCGGGCAGAAACAGTTGTTATATTGTGTTGGCTACAATGTTGATAGGTGCCGTTTTGCCATGGAATTGTCCAAGCCCTGAAGATTATTTCATGCAATCTCGTTCCAAGAAAGGGAATTCTCTCAAAACACTAAAGTAATCGGCGTGTGGATGTATCTGTTGGTTCTCAGACCTTGCTTTCAAAAGAGCCCTGCAATCGGTTCACTGCTCACCTAGAACAAGCATTAACATGGAGAATTGTTGGCACCAACAGGAATCTTATTTTAGTGGAGTGTTTCTGGCTTTGAGTGCAGAGGCCCTCGGCTCAATTCCAAGATGATCCTTCTCAGGGTGATGATACAAATGCATTGTCACCTTTACGTTTAATGTCAGAATCATTTATTTCCAGTTGGTGGTGTAAGAATGTTTGCAACAGTATGGCGATTTTTCCTAGCCATGCATGAATGAAAGCATATCACTCGCCTTTAGGTGTTTTTCTAATACATTGATATTTGCATCTTCCTTCCTAGCCTGCATGTTTGACTATCTTACAGGCTGCATGTAATAAGTATCACATCAGGGCCCTTCTTCTACTCAATTCACAACTGTTCTATCACGACATAGATAAGAAAGCTGCATCTGCTTTTGTTGTGTAGTGGTAATCAGGTTTACCTGACGTGTGAAAGCCCCATGCTTTGAAAGTACACAGTAACAAAGAAACCGATGACTTTTATAAAAAGGTGTCATGTGTGTCTCTTACTTTGCACAAAAAGTGCCAGAGATGACTTCATTTGCAGTCACTTGAAAAGTAGGGATTCTCCAATAAATGGTAAATGGTTGAAACAAATCTGAAGAAATGCATGACATACCTGTGTGTGTGTGTGTATGCATGTATGTATATATAGGGAGAGAGAGAGCGTCAATATAAACAGACTTTATTTCAATCAAGCTGTCTTTTCTATCCTTCAGGAGCAGAATGTTCTGATCATCAGCGCTCCAGAATGTAGTGTTTTCTTGGCAAGCATCACATATTGTGATGTGTTAGCTAAAAGTTCCATATCCTAGAGACTGATATATTCCTCTGTACTTGTACCTTGGGGATTCATCAAAACCTGGCATCATAAGCAGCTTTCTACTGCCACAGACTGGACAGCGAAACAATTTAAAATATCCCAGAAAAAGAAAATAAGCATGCTTAATCAGAGCTTTCTGGACAGGAAGGACATTTGAGCAAGTGAGGAATAAGCACTGCTTTTGTTAATTTGCATAGGCAGAATAGAGACTTCTGGGAAAAGGCCGAAATTACAGTCACAGAAAATGGCTGCATCTATAGAGAACGCTAAGAAGTGTTGGCAGCTTTTCCTCTGACCCTGGCCACTTTTACAAGCAATCCTATGATAGTCAGCAGGACCCACCCTAAAAAGGAAGGGGCATCCACTTGGACCCTTTCCACCTTTTCTAAATCTCGCCTGATCGAGCCTGATTGAGCACTGATTGAGCAGATAAGCACATGTCATTCTCATTTCAGAAAGGTATTGGTTAGCTTGCTGCTAGCAGCTCAGTTATGTTATGATGTTAGAGGCTATGCAAGGAATGCTTTAGTCCAGCGATATGCAGTTTTTAATGCGCCTTGCATTCAGCAGGAAGATCTTTAGCTTGAATCTGTGGCCTAGGTATTCACCTTGGTATTTCTTTTGGCACAAAGTGAAGGAGTATTTAAGAGAAAATGCACAATGTGTTTCTTATGTTGTTATGAACAACTTGTTACTCTTTCTCATTAAGCTTCAGCCACTGAAGAAATATATAAATAAGGGCTGACTTCCTGTAAGACGTGTCCAAAGCTGGGACGGAATAAAAGGAGACACTTGTAAATGATAGTGCTATCGTTTGAGAAAGGGTAAGTTGAGACTGACTTTCATGCGTATTCACAGACCAAGCATCATAAAGATACCAGCATGATCTTCATTGCGGGCTTAGAGCCGGTATTAGCTTTTGAGAGGTAAGAGGATTTTGAGGGCTCGTTGGTCTAGGGGTATGATTCTCGCTTTGGGTGCGAGAGGTCCCGGGTTCAAATCCCGGACGAGCCCTTTTCTTGGTACTCTTTTCAAGTTGTTTTGAAGTTTGCGTTTCAAAACCAACATCAATTTTTTCTTTGCAGTAGTGGATAATTCTTTGCTAGAGTCTCATGCTTCAGCCCTGCCCAGTCTGAGCTAATACCAAACATCTGGTCTTGCATGGCATGTACGAGCGTTCAGCTAGGGATGTCGGGCAGGTTGCATGAAAGAAATCTAAAGCCAGAGGCCCATGGAATAGCCAGTTCGGAGCAGTTTCATTACAGAAAAATCAACTGTAGGTATCTGTTTCTGTAGTGTAGTGGTTATCACGTTCGCCTCACACGCGAAAGGTCCCCGGTTCGAAACCGGGCAGAAACAGTTGTTATATTGTGTTGGCTACAATGTTGATAGGTGCCGTTTTGCCATGGAATTGTCCAAGCCCTGAAGATTATTTCATGCAATCTCGTTCCAAGAAAGGGAATTCTCTCAAAACACTAAAGTAATCGGCGTGTGGATGTATCTGTTGGTTCTCAGACCTTGCTTTCAAAAGAGCCCTGCAATCGGTTCACTGCTCACCTAGAACAAGCATTAACATGGAGAATTGTTGGCACCAACAGGAATCTTATTTTAGTGGAGTGTTTCTGGCTTTGAGTGCAGAGGCCCTCGGCTCAATTCCAAGATGATCCTTCTCAGGGTGATGATACAAATGCATTGTCACCTTTACGTTTAATGTCAGAATCATTTATTTCCAGTTGGTGGTGTAAGAATGTTTGCAACAGTATGGCGATTTTTCCTAGCCATGCATGAATGAAAGCATATCACTCGCCTTTAGGTGTTTTTCTAATACATTGATATTTGCATCTTCCTTCCTAGCCTGCATGTTTGACTATCTTACAGGCTGCATGTAATAAGTATCACATCAGGGCCCTTCTTCTACTCAATTCACAACTGTTCTATCACGACATAGATAAGAAAGCTGCATCTGCTTTTGTTGTGTAGTGGTAATCAGGTTTACCTGACGTGTGAAAGCCCCATGCTTTGAAAGTACACAGTAACAAAGAAACCGATGACTTTTATAAAAAGGTGTCATGTGTGTCTCTTACTTTGCACAAAAAGTGCCAGAGATGACTTCATTTGCAGTCACTTGAAAAGTAGGGATTCTCCAATAAATGGTAAATGGTTGAAACAAATCTGAAGAAATGCATGACATACCTGTGTGTGTGTGTGTATGCATGTATGTATATATAGGGAGAGAGAGAGCGTCAATATAAACAGACTTTATTTCAATCAAGCTGTCTTTTCTATCCTTCAGGAGCAGAATGTTCTGATCATCAGCGCTCCAGAATGTAGTGTTTTCTTGGCAAGCATCACATATTGTGATGTGTTAGCTAAAAGTTCCATATCCTAGAGACTGATATATTCCTCTGTACTTGTACCTTGGGGATTCATCAAAACCTGGCATCATAAGCAGCTTTCTACTGCCACAGACTGGACAGCGAAACAATTTAAAATATCCCAGAAAAAGAAAATAAGCATGCTTAATCAGAGCTTTCTGGACAGGAAGGACATTTGAGCAAGTGAGGAATAAGCACTGCTTTTGTTAATTTGCATAGGCAGAATAGAGACTTCTGGGAAAAGGCCGAAATTACAGTCACAGAAAATGGCTGCATCTATAGAGAACGCTAAGAAGTGTTGGCAGCTTTTCCTCTGACCCTGGCCACTTTTACAAGCAATCCTATGATAGTCAGCAGGACCCACCCTAAAAAGGAAGGGGCATCCACTTGGACCCTTTCCACCTTTTCTAAATCTCGCCTGATCGAGCCTGATTGAGCACTGATTGAGCAGATAAGCACATGTCATTCTCATTTCAGAAAGGTATTGGTTAGCTTGCTGCTAGCAGCTCAGTTATGTTATGATGTTAGAGGCTATGCAAGGAATGCTTTAGTCCAGCGATATGCAGTTTTTAATGCGCCTTGCATTCAGCAGGAAGATCTTTAGCTTGAATCTGTGGCCTAGGTATTCACCTTGGTATTTCTTTTGGCACAAAGTGAAGGAGTATTTGAGAGAAAATGCACAATGTGTTTCTTATGTTGTTATGAACAACTTGTTACTCTTTCTCATTAAGCTTCAGCCACTGAAGAAATATATAAATAAGGGCTGACTTCCTGTAAGACGTGTCCAAAGCTGGGACGGAATAAAAGGAGACACTTGTAAATGATAGTGCTATCGTTTGAGAAAGGGTAAGTTGAGACTGACTTTCATGCGTATTCACAGACCAAGCATCATAAAGATACCAGCATGATCTTCATTGCGGGCTTAGAGCCGGTATTAGCTTTTGAGAGGTAAGAGGATTTTGAGGGCTCGTTGGTCTAGGGGTATGATTCTCGCTTTGGGTGCGAGAGGTCCCGGGTTCAAATCCCGGACGAGCCCTTTTCTTGGTACTCTTTTCAAGTTGTTTTGAAGTTTGCGTTTCAAAACCAACATCAATTTTTTCTTTGCAGTAGTGGATAATTCTTTGCTAGAGTCTCATGCTTCAGCCCTGCCCAGTCTGAGCTAATACCAAACATCTGGTCTTGCATGGCATGTACGAGCGTTCAGCTAGGGATGTCGGGCAGGTTGCATGAAAGAAATCTAAAGCCAGAGGCCCATGGAATAGCCAGTTCGGAGCAGTTTCATTACAGAAAAATCAACTGTAGGTATCTGTTTCTGTAGTGTAGTGGTTATCACGTTCGCCTCACACGCGAAAGGTCCCCGGTTCGAAACCGGGCAGAAACAGTTGTTATATTGTGTTGGCTACAATGTTGATAGGTGCCGTTTTGCCATGGAATTGTCCAAGCCCTGAAGATTATTTCATGCAATCTCGTTCCAAGAAAGGGAATTCTCTCAAAACACTAAAGTAATCGGCGTGTGGATGTATCTGTTGGTTCTCAGACCTTGCTTTCAAAAGAGCCCTGCAATCGGTTCACTGCTCACCTAGAACAAGCATTAACATGGAGAATTGTTGGCACCAACAGGAATCTTATTTTAGTGGAGTGTTTCTGGCTTTGAGTGCAGAGGCCCTCGGCTCAATTCCAAGATGATCCTTCTCAGGGTGATGATACAAATGCATTGTCACCTTTACGTTTAATGTCAGAATCATTTATTTCCAGTTGGTGGTGTAAGAATGTTTGCAACAGTATGGCGATTTTTCCTAGCCATGCATGAATGAAAGCATATCACTCGCCTTTAGGTGTTTTTCTAATACATTGATATTTGCATCTTCCTTCCTAGCCTGCATGTTTGACTATCTTACAGGCTGCATGTAATAAGTATCACATCAGGGCCCTTCTTCTACTCAATTCACAACTGTTCTATCACGACATAGATAAGAAAGCTGCATCTGCTTTTGTTGTGTAGTGGTAATCAGGTTTACCTGACGTGTGAAAGCCCCATGCTTTGAAAGTACACAGTAACAAAGAAACCGATGACTTTTATAAAAAGGTGTCATGTGTGTCTCTTACTTTGCACAAAAAGTGCCAGAGATGACTTCATTTGCAGTCACTTGAAAAGTAGGGATTCTCCAATAAATGGTAAATGGTTGAAACAAATCTGAAGAAATGCATGACATACCTGTGTGTGTGTGTGTATGCATGTATGTATATATAGGGAGAGAGAGAGCGTCAATATAAACAGACTTTATTTCAATCAAGCTGTCTTTTCTATCCTTCAGGAGCAGAATGTTCTGATCATCAGCGCTCCAGAATGTAGTGTTTTCTTGGCAAGCATCACATATTGTGATGTGTTAGCTAAAAGTTCCATATCCTAGAGACTGATATATTCCTCTGTACTTGTACCTTGGGGATTCATCAAAACCTGGCATCATAAGCAGCTTTCTACTGCCACAGACTGGACAGCGAAACAATTTAAAATATCCCAGAAAAAGAAAATAAGCATGCTTAATCAGAGCTTTCTGGACAGGAAGGACATTTGAGCAAGTGAGGAATAAGCACTGCTTTTGTTAATTTGCATAGGCAGAATAGAGACTTCTGGGAAAAGGCCGAAATTACAGTCACAGAAAATGGCTGCATCTATAGAGAACGCTAAGAAGTGTTGGCAGCTTTTCCTCTGACCCTGGCCACTTTTACAAGCAATCCTATGATAGTCAGCAGGACCCACCCTAAAAAGGAAGGGGCATCCACTTGGACCCTTTCCACCTTTTCTAAATCTCGCCTGATCGAGCCTGATTGAGCACTGATTGAGCAGATAAGCACATGTCATTCTCATTTCAGAAAGGTATTGGTTAGCTTGCTGCTAGCAGCTCAGTTATGTTATGATGTTAGAGGCTATGCAAGGAATGCTTTAGTCCAGCGATATGCAGTTTTTATTGCGCCTTGCATTCAGCAGGAAGATCTTTAGCTTGAATCTGTGGCCTAGGTATTCACCTTGGTATTTCTTTTGGCACAAAGTGAAGGAGTATTTAAGAGAAAATGCACAATGTGTTTCTTATGTTGTTATGAACAACTTGTTACTCTTTCTCATTAAGCTTCAGCCACTGAAGAAATATATAAATAAGGGCTGACTTCCTGTAAGACGTGTCCAAAGCTGGGACGGAATAAAAGGAGACACTTGTAAATGATAGTGCTATCGTTTGAGAAAGGGTAAGTTGAGACTGACTTTCATGCGTATTCACAGACCAAGCATCATAAAGATACCAGCATGATCTTCATTGCGGGCTTAGAGCCGGTATTAGCTTTTGAGAGGTAAGAGGATTTTGAGGGCTCGTTGGTCGAGGGGTATGATTCTCGCTTTGGGTGCGAGAGGTCCCGGGTTCAAATCCCGGACGAGCCCTTTTCTTGGTACTCTTTTCAAGTTGTTTTGAAGTTTGCGTTTCAAAACCAACATCAATTTTTTCTTTGCAGTAGTGGATAATTCTTTGCTAGAGTCTCATGCTTCAGCCCTGCCCAGTCTGAGCTAATACCAAACATCTGGTCTTGCATGGCATGTACGAGCGTTCAGCTAGGGATGTCGGGCAGGTTGCATGAAAGAAATCTAAAGCCAGAGGCCCATGGAATAGCCAGTTCGGAGCAGTTTCATTACAGAAAAATCAACTGTAGGTATCTGTTTCTGTAGTGTAGTGGTTATCACGTTCGCCTCACACGCGAAAGGTCCCCGGTTCGAAACCGGGCAGAAACAGTTGTTATATTGTGTTGGCTACAATGTTGATAGGTGCCGTTTTGCCAGGGAATTGTCCAAGCCCTGAAGATTATTTCATGCAATCTCGTTCCAAGAAAGGGAATTCTCTCAAAACACTAAAGTAATCGGCGTGTGGATGTATCTGTTGGTTCTCAGACCTTGCTTTCAAAAGAGCCCTGCAATCGGTTCACTGCTCACCTAGAACAAGCATTAACATGGAGAATTGTTGGCACCAACAGGAATCTTATTTTAGTGGAGTGTTTCTGGCTTTGAGTGCAGAGGCCCTCGGCTCAATTCCAAGATGATCCTTCTCAGGGTGATGATACAAATGCATTGTCACCTTTACGTTTAATGTCAGAATCATTTATTTCCAGTTGGTGGTGTAAGAATGTTTGCAACAGTATGGCGATTTTTCCTAGCCATGCATGAATGAAAGCATATCACTCGCCTTTAGGTGTTTTTCTAATACATTGATATTTGCATCTTCCTTCCTAGCCTGCATGTTTGACTATCTTACAGGCTGCATGTAATAAGTATCACATCAGGGCCCTTCTTCTACTCAATTCACAACTGTTCTATCACGACATAGAT
Organism: Triturus cristatus; assembly: GCF_964204655.1. Lineage (NCBI taxonomy): Eukaryota > Metazoa > Chordata > Amphibia > Caudata > Salamandridae > Triturus > Triturus cristatus. Next base: position 736,890,852 of record NC_140591.1, on the reverse strand, counting down.
AAGAAAGCTGCATCTGCTTTTGTTGTGTAGTGGTAATCAGGTTTACCTGACGTGTGAAAGCCCCATGCTTTGAAAGTACACAGTAACAAAGAAACCGATGACTTTTATAAAAAGGTGTCATGTGTGTCTCTTACTTTGCACAAAAAGTGCCAGAGATGACTTCATTTGCAGTCACTTGAAAAGTAGGGATTCTCCAATAAATGGTAAATGGTTGAAACAAATCTGAAGAAATGCATGACATACCTGTGTGTGTGTGTGTATGCATGTATGTATATATAGGGAGAGAGAGAGCGTCAATATAAACAGACTTTATTTCAATCAAGCTGTCTTTTCTATCCTTCAGGAGCAGAATGTTCTGATCATCAGCGCTCCAGAATGTAGTGTTTTCTTGGCAAGCATCACATATTGTGATGTGTTAGCTAAAAGTTCCATATCCTAGAGACTGATATATTCCTCTGTACTTGTACCTTGGGGATTCATCAAAACCTGGCATCATAAGCAGCTTTCTACTGCCACAGACTGGACAGCGAAACAATTTAAAATATCCCAGAAAAAGAAAATAAGCATGCTTAATCAGAGCTTTCTGGACAGGAAGGACATTTGAGCAAGTGAGGAATAAGCACTGCTTTTGTTAATTTGCATAGGCAGAATAGAGACTTCTGGGAAAAGGCCGAAATTACAGTCACAGAAAATGGCTGCATCTATAGAGAACGCTAAGAAGTGTTGGCAGCTTTTCCTCTGACCCTGGCCACTTTTACAAGCAATCCTATGATAGTCAGCAGGACCCACCCTAAAAAGGAAGGGGCATCCACTTGGACCCTTTCCACCTTTTCTAAATCTCGCCTGATTGAGCCTGATTGAGCACTGATTGAGCAGATAAGCACATGTCATTCTCATTTCAGAAAGGTATTGGTTAGCTTGCTGCTAGCAGCTCAGTTATGTTATGATGTTAGAGGCTATGCAAGGAATGCTTTAGTCCAGCGATATGCAGTTTTTATTGCGCCTTGCATTCAGCAGGAAGATCTTTAGCTTGAATCTGTGGCCTAGGTATTCACCTTGGTATTTCTTTTGGCAGAAAGTGAAGGAGTATTTAAGAGAAAATGCACAATGTGTTTCTTATGTTGTTATGAACAACTTGTTACTCTTTCTCATTAAGCTTCAGCCACTGAAGAAATATATAAATAAGGGCTGACTTCCTGTAAGACGTGTCCAAAGCTGGGACGGAATAAAAGGAGACACTTGTAAATGATAGTGCTATCGTTTGAGAAAGGGTAAGTTGAGACTGACTTTCATGCGTATTCACAGACCAAGCATCATAAAGATACCAGCATGATCTTCATTGCGGGCTTAGAGCCGGTATTAGCTTTTGAGAGGTAAGAGGATTTTGAGGGCTCGTTGGTCGAGGGGTATGATTCTCGCTTTGGGTGCGAGAGGTCCCGGGTTCAAATCCCGGACGAGCCCTTTTCTTGGTACTCTTTTCAAGTTGTTTTGAAGTTTGCGTTTCAAAACCAACATCAATTTTTTCTTTGCAGTAGTGGATAATTCTTTGCTAGAGTCTCATGCTTCAGCCCTGCCCAGTCTGAGCTAATACCAAACATCTGGTCTTGCATGGCATGTACGAGCGTTCAGCTAGGGATGTCGGGCAGGTTGCATGAAAGAAATCTAAAGCCAGAGGCCCATGGAATAGCCAGTTCGGAGCAGTTTCATTACAGAAAAATCAACTGTAGGTATCTGTTTCTGTAGTGTAGTGGTTATCACGTTCGCCTCACACGCGAAAGGTCCCCGGTTCGAAACCGGGCAGAAACAGTTGTTATATTGTGTTGGCTACAATGTTGATAGGTGCCGTTTTGCCATGGAATTGTCCAAGCCCTGAAGATTATTTCATGCAATCTCGTTCCAAGAAAGGGAATTCTCTCAAAACACTAAAGTAATCGGCGTGTGGATGTATCTGTTGGTTCTCAGGCCTTGCTTTCAAAAGAGCCCTGCAATCGGTTCACTGCTCACCTAGAACAAGCATTAACATGGAGAATTGTTGGCACCAACAGGAATCTTATTTTAGTGGAGTGTTTCTGGCTTTGAGTGCAGAGGCCCTCGGCTCAATTCCAAGATGATCCTTCTCAGGGTGATGATACAAATGCATTGTCACCTTTACGTTTAATGTCAGAATCATTTATTTCCAGTTGGTGGTGTAAGAATGTTTGCAACAGTATGGCGATTTTTCCTAGCCATGCATGAATGAAAGCATATCACTCGCCTTTAGGTGTTTTTCTAATACATTGATATTTGCATCTTCCTTCCTAGCCTGCATGTTTGACTATCTTACAGGCTGCATGTAATAAGTATCACATCAGGGCCCTTCTTCTACTCAATTCACAACTGTTCTATCACGACATAGATAAGAAAGCTGCATCTGCTTTTGTTGTGTAGTGGTAATCAGGTTTACCTGACGTGTGAAAGCCCCATGCTTTGAAAGTACACAGTAACAAAGAAACCGATGACTTTTATAAAAAGGTGTCATGTGTGTCTCTTACTTTGCACAAAAAGTGCCAGAGATGACTTCATTTGCAGTCACTTGAAAAGTAGGGATTCTCCAATAAATGGTAAATGGTTGAAACAAATCTGAAGAAATGCATGACATACCTGTGTGTGTGTGTGTATGCATGTATGTATATATAGGGAGAGAGAGAGCGTCAATATAAACAGACTTTATTTCAATCAAGCTGTCTTTTCTATCCTTCAGGAGCAGAATGTTCTGATCATCAGCGCTCCAGAATGTAGTGTTTTCTTGGCAAGCATCACATATTGTGATGTGTTAGCTAAAAGTTCCATATCCTAGAGACTGATATATTCCTCTGTACTTGTACCTTGGGGATTCATCAAAACCTGGCATCATAAGCAGCTTTCTACTGCCACAGACTGGACAGCGAAACAATTTAAAATATCCCAGAAAAAGAAAATAAGCATGCTTAATCAGAGCTTTCTGGACAGGAAGGACATTTGAGCAAGTGAGGAATAAGCACTGCTTTTGTTAATTTGCATAGGCAGAATAGAGACTTCTGGGAAAAGGCCGAAATTACAGTCACAGAAAATGGCTGCATCTATAGAGAACGCTAAGAAGTGTTGGCAGCTTTTCCTCTGACCCTGGCCACTTTTACAAGCAATCCTATGATAGTCAGCAGGACCCACCCTAAAAAGGAAGGGGCATCCACTTGGACCCTTTCCACCTTTTCTAAATCTCGCCTGATCGAGCCTGATTGAGCACTGATTGAGCAGATAAGCACATGTCATTCTCATTTCAGAAAGGTATTGGTTAGCTTGCTGCTAGCAGCTCAGTTATGTTATGATGTTAGAGGCTATGCAAGGAATGCTTTAGTCCAGCGATATGCAGTTTTTAATGCGCCTTGCATTCAGCAGGAAGATCTTTAGCTTGAATCTGTGGCCTAGGTATTCACCTTGGTATTTCTTTTGGCACAAAGTGAAGGAGTATTTAAGAGAAAATGCACAATGTGTTTCTTATGTTGTTATGAACAACTTGTTACTCTTTCTCATTAAGCTTCAGCCACTGAAGAAATATATAAATAAGGGCTGACTTCCTGTAAGACGTGTCCAAAGCTGGGACGGAATAAAAGGAGACACTTGTAAATGATAGTGCTATCGTTTGAGAAAGGGTAAGTTGAGACTGACTTTCATGCGTATTCACAGACCAAGCATCATAAAGATACCAGCATGATCTTCATTGCGGGCTTAGAGCCGGTATTAGCTTTTGAGAGGTAAGAGGATTTTGAGGGCTCGTTGGTCTAGGGGTATGATTCTCGCTTTGGGTGCGAGAGGTCCCGGGTTCAAATCCCGGACGAGCCCTTTTCTTGGTACTCTTTTCAAGTTGTTTTGAAGTTTGCGTTTCAAAACCAACATCAATTTTTTCTTTGCAGTAGTGGATAATTCTTTGCTAGAGTCTCATGCTTCAGCCCTGCCCAGTCTGAGCTAATACCAAACATCTGGTCTTGCATGGCATGTACGAGCGTTCAGCTAGGGATGTCGGGCAGGTTGCATGAAAGAAATCTAAAGCCAGAGGCCCATGGAATAGCCAGTTCGGAGCAGTTTCATTACAGAAAAATCAACTGTAGGTATCTGTTTCTGTAGTGTAGTGGTTATCACGTTCGCCTCACACGCGAAAGGTCCCCGGTTCGAAACCGGGCAGAAACAGTTGTTATATTGTGTTGGCTACAATGTTGATAGGTGCCGTTTTGCCATGGAATTGTCCAAGCCCTGAAGATTATTTCATGCAATCTCGTTCCAAGAAAGGGAATTCTCTCAAAACACTAAAGTAATCGGCGTGTGGATGTATCTGTTGGTTCTCAGACCTTGCTTTCAAAAGAGCCCTGCAATCGGTTCACTGCTCACCTAGAACAAGCATTAACATGGAGAATTGTTGGCACCAACAGGAATCTTATTTTAGTGGAGTGTTTCTGGCTTTGAGTGCAGAGGCCCTCGGCTCAATTCCAAGATGATCCTTCTCAGGGTGATGATACAAATGCATTGTCACCTTTACGTTTAATGTCAGAATCATTTATTTCCAGTTGGTGGTGTAAGAATGTTTGCAACAGTATGGCGATTTTTCCTAGCCATGCATGAATGAAAGCATATCACTCGCCTTTAGGTGTTTTTCTAATACATTGATATTTGCATCTTCCTTCCTAGCCTGCATGTTTGACTATCTTACAGGCTGCATGTAATAAGTATCACATCAGGGCCCTTCTTCTACTCAATTCACAACTGTTCTATCACGACATAGATAAGAAAGCTGCATCTGCTTTTGTTGTGTAGTGGTAATCAGGTTTACCTGACGTGTGAAAGCCCCATGCTTTGAAAGTACACAGTAACAAAGAAACCGATGACTTTTATAAAAAGGTGTCATGTGTGTCTCTTACTTTGCACAAAAAGTGCCAGAGATGACTTCATTTGCAGTCACTTGAAAAGTAGGGATTCTCCAATAAATGGTAAATGGTTGAAACAAATCTGAAGAAATGCATGACATACCTGTGTGTGTGTGTGTATGCATGTATGTATATATAGGGAGAGAGAGAGCGTCAATATAAACAGACTTTATTTCAATCAAGCTGTCTTTTCTATCCTTCAGGAGCAGAATGTTCTGATCATCAGCGCTCCAGAATGTAGTGTTTTCTTGGCAAGCATCACATATTGTGATGTGTTAGCTAAAAGTTCCATATCCTAGAGACTGATATATTCCTCTGTACTTGTACCTTGGGGATTCATCAAAACCTGGCATCATAAGCAGCTTTCTACTGCCACAGACTGGACAGCGAAACAATTTAAAATATCCCAGAAAAAGAAAATAAGCATGCTTAATCAGAGCTTTCTGGACAGGAAGGACATTTGAGCAAGTGAGGAATAAGCACTGCTTTTGTTAATTTGCATAGGCAGAATAGAGACTTCTGGGAAAAGGCCGAAATTACAGTCACAGAAAATGGCTGCATCTATAGAGAACGCTAAGAAGTGTTGGCAGCTTTTCCTCTGACCCTGGCCACTTTTACAAGCAATCCTATGATAGTCAGCAGGACCCACCCTAAAAAGGAAGGGGCATCCACTTGGACCCTTTCCACCTTTTCTAAATCTCGCCTGATCGAGCCTGATTGAGCACTGATTGAGCAGATAAGCACATGTCATTCTCATTTCAGAAAGGTATTGGTTAGCTTGCTGCTAGCAGCTCAGTTATGTTATGATGTTAGAGGCTATGCAAGGAATGCTTTAGTCCAGCGATATGCAGTTTTTAATGCGCCTTGCATTCAGCAGGAAGATCTTTAGCTTGAATCTGTGGCCTAGGTATTCACCTTGGTATTTCTTTTGGCACAAAGTGAAGGAGTATTTAAGAGAAAATGCACAATGTGTTTCTTATGTTGTTATGAACAACTTGTTACTCTTTCTCATTAAGCTTCAGCCACTGAAGAAATATATAAATAAGGGCTGACTTCCTGTAAGACGTGTCCAAAGCTGGGACGGAATAAAAGGAGACACTTGTAAATGATAGTGCTATCGTTTGAGAAAGGGTAAGTTGAGACTGACTTTCATGCGTATTCACAGACCAAGCATCATAAAGATACCAGCATGATCTTCATTGCGGGCTTAGAGCCGGTATTAGCTTTTGAGAGGTAAGAGGATTTTGAGGGCTCGTTGGTCTAGGGGTATGATTCTCGCTTTGGGTGCGAGAGGTCCTGGGTTCAAATCCCGGACGAGCCCTTTTCTTGGTACTCTTTTCAAGTTGTTTTGAAGTTTGCGTTTCAAAACCAACATCAATTTTTTCTTTGCAGTAGTGGATAATTCTTTGCTAGAGTCTCATGCTTCAGCCCTGCCCAGTCTGAGCTAATACCAAACATCTGGTCTTGCATGGCATGTACGAGCGTTCAGCTAGGGATGTCGGGCAGGTTGCATGAAAGAAATCTAAAGCCAGAGGCCCATGGAATAGCCAGTTCGGAGCAGTTTCATTACAGAAAAATCAACTGTAGGTATCTGTTTCTGTAGTGTAGTGGTTATCACGTTCGCCTCACACGCGAAAGGTCCCCGGTTCGAAACCGGGCAGAAACAGTTGTTATATTGTGTTGGCTACAATGTTGATAGGTGCCGTTTTGCCATGGAATTGTCCAAGCCCTGAAGATTATTTCATGCAATCTCGTTCCAAGAAAGGGAATTCTCTCAAAACACTAAAGTAATCGGCGTGTGGATGTATCTGTTGGTTCTCAGACCTTGCTTTCAAAAGAGCCCTGCAATCGGTTCACTGCTCACCTAGAACAAGCATTAACATGGAGAATTGTTGGCACCAACAGGAATCTTATTTTAGTGGAGTGTTTCTGGCTTTGAGTGCAGAGGCCCTCGGCTCAATTCCAAGATGATCCTTCTCAGGGTGATGATACAAATGCATTGTCACCTTTACGTTTAATGTCAGAATCATTTATTTCCAGTTGGTGGTGTAAGAATGTTTGCAACAGTATGGCGATTTTTCCTAGCCATGCATGAATGAAAGCATATCACTCGCCTTTAGGTGTTTTTCTAATACATTGATATTTGCATCTTCCTTCCTAGCCTGCATGTTTGACTATCTTACAGGCTGCATGTAATAAGTATCACATCAGGGCCCTTCTTCTACTCAATTCACAACTGTTCTATCACGACATAGATAAGAAAGCTGCATCTGCTTTTGTTGTGTAGTGGTAATCAGGTTTACCTGACGTGTGAAAGCCCCATGCTTTGAAAGTACACAGTAACAAAGAAACCGATGACTTTTATAAAAAGGTGTCATGTGTGTCTCTTACTTTGCACAAAAAGTGCCAGAGATGACTTCATTTGCAGTCACTTGAAAAGTAGGGATTCTCCAATAAATGGTAAATGGTTGAAACAAATCTGAAGAAATGCATGACATACCTGTGTGTGTGTGTGTATGCATGTATGTATATATAGGGAGAGAGAGAGCGTCAATATAAACAGACTTTATTTCAATCAAGCTGTCTTTTCTATCCTTCAGGAGCAGAATGTTCTGATCATCAGCGCTCCAGAATGTAGTGTTTTCTTGGCAAGCATCACATATTGTGATGTGTTAGCTAAAAGTTCCATATCCTAGAGACTGATATATTCCTCTGTACTTGTACCTTGGGGATTCATCAAAACCTGGCATCATAAGCAGCTTTCTACTGCCACAGACTGGACAGCGAAACAATTTAAAATATCCCAGAAAAAGAAAATAAGCATGCTTAATCAGAGCTTTCTGGACAGGAAGGACATTTGAGCAAGTGAGGAATAAGCACTGCTTTTGTTAATTTGCATAGGCAGAATAGAGACTTCTGGGAAAAGGCCGAAATTACAGTCACAGAAAATGGCTGCATCTATAGAGAACGCTAAGAAGTGTTGGCAGCTTTTCCTCTGACCCTGGCCACTTTTACAAGCAATCCTATGATAGTCAGCAGGACCCACCCTAAAAAGGAAGGGGCATCCACTTGGACCCTTTCCACCTTTTCTAAATCTCGCCTGATCGAGCCTGATTGAGCACTGATTGAGCAGATAAGCACATGTCATTCTCATTTCAGAAAGGTATTGGTTAGCTTGCTGCTAGCAGCTCAGTTATGTTATGATGTTAGAGGCTATGCAAGGAATGCTTTAGTCCAGCGATATGCAGTTTTTATTGCGCCTTGCATTCAGCAGGAAGATCTTTAGCTTGAATCTGTGGCCTAGGTATTCACCTTGGTATTTCTTTTGGCACAAAGTGAAGGAGTATTTAAGAGAAAATGCACAATGTGTTTCTTATGTTGTTATGAACAACTTGTTACTCTTTCTCATTAAGCTTCAGCCACTGAAGAAATATATAAATAAGGGCTGACTTCCTGTAAGACGTGTCCAAAGCTGGGACGGAATAAAAGGAGACACTTGTAAATGATAGTGCTATCGTTTGAGAAAGGGTAAGTTGAGACTGACTTTCATGCGTATTCACAGACCAAGCATCATAAAGATACCAGCATGATCTTCATTGCGGGCTTAGAGCCGGTATTAGCTTTTGAGAGGTAAGAGGATTTTGAGGGCTCGTTGGTCGAGGGGTATGATTCTCGCTTTGGGTGCGAGAGGTCCCGGGTTCAAATCCCGGACGAGCCCTTTTCTTGGTACTCTTTTCAAGTTGTTTTGAAGTTTGCGTTTCAAAACCAACATCAATTTTTTCTTTGCAGTAGTGGATAATTCTTTGCTAGAGTCTCATGCTTCAGCCCTGCCCAGTCTGAGCTAATACCAAACATCTGGTCTTGCATGGCATGTACGAGCGTTCAGCTAGGGATGTCGGGCAGGTTGCATGAAAGAAATCTAAAGCCAGAGGCCCATGGAATAGCCAGTTCGGAGCAGTTTCATTACAGAAAAATCAACTGTAGGTATCTGTTTCTGTAGTGTAGTGGTTATCACGTTCGCCTCACACGCGAAAGGTCCCCGGTTCGAAACCGGGCAGAAACAGTTGTTATATTGTGTTGGCTACAATGTTGATAGGTGCCGTTTTGCCATGGAATTGTCCAAGCCCTGAAGATTATTTCATGCAATCTCGTTCCAAGAAAGGGAATTCTCTCAAAACACTAAAGTAATCGGCGTGTGGATGTATCTGTTGGTTCTCAGACCTTGCTTTCAAAAGAGCCCTGCAATCGGTTCACTGCTCACCTAGAACAAGCATTAACATGGAGAATTGTTGGCACCAACAGGAATCTTATTTTAGTGGAGTGTTTCTGGCTTTGAGTGCAGAGGCCCTCGGCTCAATTCCAAGATGATCCTTCTCAGGGTGATGATACAAATGCATTGTCACCTTTACGTTTAATGTCAGAATCATTTATTTCCAGTTGGTGGTGTAAGAATGTTTGCAACAGTATGGCGATTTTTCCTAGCCATGCATGAATGAAAGCATATCACTCGCCTTTAGGTGTTTTTCTAATACATTGATATTTGCATCTTCCTTCCTAGCCTGCATGTTTGACTATCTTACAGGCTGCATGTAATAAGTATCACATCAGGGCCCTTCTTCTACTCAATTCACAACTGTTCTATCACGACATAGATAAGAAAGCTGCATCTGCTTTTGTTGTGTAGTGGTAATCAGGTTTACCTGACGTGTGAAAGCCCCATGCTTTGAAAGTACACAGTAACAAAGAAACCGATGACTTTTATAAAAAGGTGTCATGTGTGTCTCTTACTTTGCACAAAAAGTGCCAGAGATGACTTCATTTGCAGTCACTTGAAAAGTAGGGATTCTCCAATAAATGGTAAATGGTTGAAACAAATCTGAAGAAATGCATGACATACCTGTGTGTGTGTGTGTATGCATGTATGTATATATAGGGAGAGAGAGAGCGTCAATATAAACAGACTTTATTTCAATCAAGCTGTCTTTTCTATCCTTCAGGAGCAGAATGTTCTGATCATCAGCGCTCCAGAATGTAGTGTTTTCTTGGCAAGCATCACATATTGTGATGTGTTAGCTAAAAGTTCCATATCCTAGAGACTGATATATTCCTCTGTACTTGTACCTTGGGGATTCATCAAAACCTGGCATCATAAGCAGCTTTCTACTGCCACAGACTGGACAGCGAAACAATTTAAAATATCCCAGAAAAAGAAAATAAGCATGCTTAATCAGAGCTTTCTGGACAGGAAGGACATTTGAGCAAGTGAGGAATAAGCACTGCTTTTGTTAATTTGCATAGGCAGAATAGAGACTTCTGGGAAAAGGCCGAAATTACAGTCACAGAAAATGGCTGCATCTATAGAGAACGCTAAGAAGTGTTGGCAGCTTTTCCTCTGACCCTGGCCACTTTTACAAGCAATCCTATGATAGTCAGCAGGACCCACCCTAAAAAGGAAGGGGCATCCACTTGGACCCTTTCCACCTTTTCTAAATCTCGCCTGATCGAGCCTGATTGAGCACTGATTGAGCAGATAAGCACATGTCATTCTCATTTCAGAAAGGTATTGGTTAGCTTGCTGCTAGCAGCTCAGTTATGTTATGATGTTAGAGGCTATGCAAGGAATGCTTTAGTCCAGCGATATGCAGTTTTTATTGCGCCTTGCATTCAGCAGGAAGATCTTTAGCTTGAATCTGTGGCCTAGGTATTCACCTTGGTATTTCTTTTGGCACAAAGTGAAGGAGTATTTGAGAGAAAATGCACAATGTGTTTCTTATGTTGTTATGAACAACTTGTTACTCTTTCTCATTAAGCTTCAGCCACTGAAGAAATATATAAATAAGGGCTGACTTCCTGTAAGACGTGTCCAAAGCTGGGACGGAATAAAAGGAGACACTTGTAAATGATAGTGCTATCGTTTGAGAAAGGGTAAGTTGAGACTGACTTTCATGCGTATTCACAGACCAAGCATCATAAAGATACCAGCATGATCTTCATTGCGGGCTTAGAGCCGGTATTAGCTTTTGAGAGGTAAGAGGATTTTGAGGGCTCGTTGGTCTAGGGGTATGATTCTCGCTTTGGGTGCGAGAGGTCCCGGGTTCAAATCCCGGACGAGCCCTTTTCTTGGTACTCTTTTCAAGTTGTTTTGAAGTTTGCGTTTCAAAACCAACATCAATTTTTTCTTTGCAGTAGTGGATAATTCTTTGCTAGAGTCTCATGCTTCAGCCCTGCCCAGTCTGAGCTAATACCAAACATCTGGTCTTGCATGGCATGTACGAGCGTTCAGCTAGGGATGTCGGGCAGGTTGCATGAAAGAAATCTAAAGCCAGAGGCCCATGGAATAGCCAGTTCGGAGCAGTTTCATTACAGAAAAATCAACTGTAGGTATCTGTTTCTGTAGTGTAGTGGTTATCACGTTCGCCTCACACGCGAAAGGTCCCCGGTTCGAAACCGGGCAGAAACAGTTGTTATATTGTGTTGGCTACAATGTTGATAGGTGCCGTTTTGCCATGGAATTGTCCAAGCCCTGAAGATTATTTCATGCAATCTCGTTCCAAGAAAGGGAATTCTCTCAAAACACTAAAGTAATCGGCGTGTGGATGTATCTGTTGGTTCTCAGACCTTGCTTTCAAAAGAGCCCTGCAATCGGTTCACTGCTCACCTAGAACAAGCATTAACATGGAGAATTGTTGGCACCAACAGGAATCTTATTTTAGTGGAGTGTTTCTGGCTTTGAGTGCAGAGGCCCTCGGCTCAATTCCAAGATGATCCTTCTCAGGGTGATGATACAAATGCATTGTCACCTTTACGTTTAATGTCAGAATCATTTATTTCCAGTTGGTGGTGTAAGAATGTTTGCAACAGTATGGCGATTTTTCCTAGCCATGCATGAATGAAAGCATATCACTCGCCTTTAGGTGTTTTTCTAATACATTGATATTTGCATCTTCCTTCCTAGCCTGCATGTTTGACTATCTTACAGGCTGCATGTAATAAGTATCACATCAGGGCCCTTCTTCTACTCAATTCACAACTGTTCTATCACGACATAGATAAGAAAGCTGCATCTGCTTTTGTTGTGTAGTGGTAATCAGGTTTACCTGACGTGTGAAAGCCCCATGCTTTGAAAGTACACAGTAACAAAGAAACCGATGACTTTTATAAAAAGGTGTCATGTGTGTCTCTTACTTTGCACAAAAAGTGCCAGAGATGACTTCATTTGCAGTCACTTGAAAAGTAGGGATTCTCCAATAAATGGTAAATGGTTGAAACAAATCTGAAGAAATGCATGACATACCTGTGTGTGTGTGTGTATGCATGTATGTATATATAGGGAGAGAGAGAGCGTCAATATAAACAGACTTTATTTCAATCAAGCTGTCTTTTCTATCCTTCAGGAGCAGAATGTTCTGATCATCAGCGCTCCAGAATGTAGTGTTTTCTTGGCAAGCATCACATATTGTGATGTGTTAGCTAAAAGTTCCATATCCTAGAGACTGATATATTCCTCTGTACTTGTACCTTGGGGATTCATCAAAACCTGGCATCATAAGCAGCTTTCTACTGCCACAGACTGGACAGCGAAACAATTTAAAATATCCCAGAAAAAGAAAATAAGCATGCTTAATCAGAGCTTTCTGGACAGGAAGGACATTTGAGCAAGTGAGGAATAAGCACTGCTTTTGTTAATTTGCATAGGCAGAATAGAGACTTCTGGGAAAAGGCCGAAATTACAGTCACAGAAAATGGCTGCATCTATAGAGAACGCTAAGAAGTGTTGGCAGCTTTTCCTCTGACCCTGGCCACTTTTACAAGCAATCCTATGATAGTCAGCAGGACCCACCCTAAAAAGGAAGGGGCATCCACTTGGACCCTTTCCACCTTTTCTAAATCTCGCCTGATCGAGCCTGATTGAGCACTGATTGAGCAGATAAGCACATGTCATTCTCATTTCAGAAAGGTATTGGTTAGCTTGCTGCTAGCAGCTCAGTTATGTTATGATGTTAGAGGCTATGCAAGGAATGCTTTAGTCCAGCGATATGCAGTTTTTATTGCGCCTTGCATTCAGCAGGAAGATCTTTAGCTTGAATCTGTGGCCTAGGTATTCACCTTGGTATTTCTTTTGGCACAAAGTGAAGGAGTATTTAAGAGAAAATGCACAATGTGTTTCTTATGTTGTTATGAACAACTTGTTACTCTTTCTCATTAAGCTTCAGCCACTGAAGAAATATATAAATAAGGGCTGACTTCCTGTAAGACGTGTCCAAAGCTGGGACGGAATAAAAGGAGACACTTGTAAATGATAGTGCTATCGTTTGAGAAAGGGTAAGTTGAGACTGACTTTCATGCGTATTCACAGACCAAGCATCATAAAGATACCAGCATGATCTTCATTGCGGGCTTAGAGCCGGTATTAGCTTTTGAGAGGTAAGAGGATTTTGAGGGCTCGTTGGTCGAGGGGTATGATTCTCGCTTTGGGTGCGAGAGGTCCCGGGTTCAAATCCCGGACGAGCCCTTTTCTTGGTACTCTTTTCAAGTTGTTTTGAAGTTTGCGTTTCAAAACCAACATCAATTTTTTCTTTGCAGTAGTGGATAATTCTTTGCTAGAGTCTCATGCTTCAGCCCTGCCCAGTCTGAGCTAATACCAAACATCTGGTCTTGCATGGCATGTACGAGCGTTCAGCTAGGGATGTCGGGCAGGTTGCATGAAAGAAATCTAAAGCCAGAGGCCCATGGAATAGCCAGTTCGGAGCAGTTTCATTACAGAAAAATCAACTGTAGGTATCTGTTTCTGTAGTGTAGTGGTTATCACGTTCGCCTCACACGCGAAAGGTCCCCGGTTCGAAACCGGGCAGAAACAGTTGTTATATTGTGTTGGCTACAATGTTGATAGGTGCCGTTTTGCCATGGAATTGTCCAAGCCCTGAAGATTATTTCATGCAATCTCGTTCCAAGAAAGGGAATTCTCTCAAAACACTAAAGTAATCGGCGTGTGGATGTATCTGTTGGTTCTCAGACCTTGCTTTCAAAAGAGCCCTGCAATCGGTTCACTGCTCACCTAGAACAAGCATTAACATGGAGAATTGTTGGCACCAACAGGAATCTTATTTTAGTGGAGTGTTTCTGGCTTTGAGTGCAGAGGCCCTCGGCTCAATTCCAAGATGATCCTTCTCAGGGTGATGATACAAATGCATTGTCACCTTTACGTTTAATGTCAGAATCATTTATTTCCAGTTGGTGGTGTAAGAATGTTTGCAACAGTATGGCGATTTTTCCTAGCCATGCATGAATGAAAGCATATCACTCGCCTTTAGGTGTTTTTCTAATACATTGATATTTGCATCTTCCTTCCTAGCCTGCATGTTTGACTATCTTACAGGCTGCATGTAATAAGTATCACATCAGGGCCCTTCTTCTACTCAATTCACAACTGTTCTATCACGACATAGATAAGAAAGCTGCATCTGCTTTTGTTGTGTAGTGGTAATCAGGTTTACCTGACGTGTGAAAGCCCCATGCTTTGAAAGTACACAGTAACAAAGAAACCGATGACTTTTATAAAAAGGTGTCATGTGTGTCTCTTACTTTGCACAAAAAGTGCCAGAGATGACTTCATTTGCAGTCACTTGAAAAGTAGGGATTCTCCAATAAATGGTAAATGGTTGAAACAAATCTGAAGAAATGCATGACATACCTGTGTGTGTGTGTGTATGCATGTATGTATATATAGGGAGAGAGAGAGCGTCAATATAAACAGACTTTATTTCAATCAAGCTGTCTTTTCTATCCTTCAGGAGCAGAATGTTCTGATCATCAGCGCTCCAGAATGTAGTGTTTTCTTGGCAAGCATCACATATTGTGATGTGTTAGCTAAAAGTTCCATATCCTAGAGACTGATATATTCCTCTGTACTTGTACCTTGGGGATTCATCAAAACCTGGCATCATAAGCAGCTTTCTACTGCCACAGACTGGACAGCGAAACAATTTAAAATATCCCAGAAAAAGAAAATAAGCATGCTTAATCAGAGCTTTCTGGACAGGAAGGACATTTGAGCAAGTGAGGAATAAGCACTGCTTTTGTTAATTTGCATAGGCAGAATAGAGACTTCTGGGAAAAGGCCGAAATTACAGTCACAGAAAATGGCTGCATCTATAGAGAACGCTAAGAAGTGTTGGCAGCTTTTCCTCTGACCCTGGCCACTTTTACAAGCAATCCTATGATAGTCAGCAGGACCCACCCTAAAAAGGAAGGGGCATCCACTTGGACCCTTTCCACCTTTTCTAAATCTCGCCTGATCGAGCCTGATTGAGCACTGATTGAGCAGATAAGCACATGTCATTCTCATTTCAGAAAGGTATTGGTTAGCTTGCTGCTAGCAGCTCAGTTATGTTATGATGTTAGAGGCTATGCAAGGAATGCTTTAGTCCAGCGATATGCAGTTTTTATTGCGCCTTGCATTCAGCAGGAAGATCTTTAGCTTGAATCTGTGGCCTAGGTATTCACCTTGGTATTTCTTTTGGCACAAAGTGAAGGAGTATTTAAGAGAAAATGCACAATGTGTTTCTTATGTTGTTATGAACAACTTGTTACTCTTTCTCATTAAGCTTCAGCCACTGAAGAAATATATAAATAAGGGCTGACTTCCTGTAAGACGTGTCCAAAGCTGGGACGGAATAAAAGGAGACACTTGTAAATGATAGTGCTATCGTTTGAGAAAGGGTAAGTTGAGACTGACTTTCATGCGTATTCACAGACCAAGCATCATAAAGATACCAGCATGATCTTCATTGCGGGCTTAGAGCCGGTATTAGCTTTTGAGAGGTAAGAGGATTTTGAGGGCTCGTTGGTCGAGGGGTATGATTCTCGCTTTGGGTGCGAGAGGTCCCGGGTTCAAATCCCGGACGAGCCCTTTTCTTGGTACTCTTTTCAAGTTGTTTTGAAGTTTGCGTTTCAAAACCAACATCAATTTTTTCTTTGCAGTAGTGGATAATTCTTTGCTAGAGTCTCATGCTTCAGCCCTGCCCAGTCTGAGCTAATACCAAACATCTGGTCTTGCATGGCATGTACGAGCGTTCAGCTAGGGATGTCGGGCAGGTTGCATGAAAGAAATCTAAAGCCAGAGGCCCATGGAATAGCCAGTTCGGAGCAGTTTCATTACAGAAAAATCAACTGTAGGTATCTGTTTCTGTAGTGTAGTGGTTATCACGTTCGCCTCACACGCGAAAGGTCCCCGGTTCGAAACCGGGCAGAAACAGTTGTTATATTGTGTTGGCTACAATGTTGATAGGTGCCGTTTTGCCATGGAATTGTCCAAGCCCTGAAGATTATTTCATGCAATCTCGTTCCAAGAAAGGGAATTCTCTCAAAACACTAAAGTAATCGGCGTGTGGATGTATCTGTTGGTTCTCAGACCTTGCTTTCAAAAGAGCCCTGCAATCGGTTCACTGCTCACCTAGAACAAGCATTAACATGGAGAATTGTTGGCACCAACAGGAATCTTATTTTAGTGGAGTGTTTCTGGCTTTGAGTGCAGAGGCCCTCGGCTCAATTCCAAGATGATCCTTCTCAGGGTGATGATACAAATGCATTGTCACCTTTACGTTTAATGTCAGAATCATTTATTTCCAGTTGGTGGTGTAAGAATGTTTGCAACAGTATGGCGATTTTTCCTAGCCATGCATGAATGAAAGCATATCACTCGCCTTTAGGTGTTTTTCTAATACATTGATATTTGCATCTTCCTTCCTAGCCTGCATGTTTGACTATCTTACAGGCTGCATGTAATAAGTATCACATCAGGGCCCTTCTTCTACTCAATTCACAACTGTTCTATCACGACATAGATAAGAAAGCTGCATCTGCTTTTGTTGTGTAGTGGTAATCAGGTTTACCTGACGTGTGAAAGCCCCATGCTTTGAAAGTACACAGTAACAAAGAAACCGATGACTTTTATAAAAAGGTGTCATGTGTGTCTCTTACTTTGCACAAAAAGTGCCAGAGATGACTTCATTTGCAGTCACTTGAAAAGTAGGGATTCTCCAATAAATGGTAAATGGTTGAAACAAATCTGAAGAAATGCATGACATACCTGTGTGTGTGTGTGTATGCATGTATGTATATATAGGGAGAGAGAGAGCGTCAATATAAACAGACTTTATTTCAATCAAGCTGTCTTTTCTATCCTTCAGGAGCAGAATGTTCTGATCATCAGCGCTCCAGAATGTAGTGTTTTCTTGGCAAGCATCACATATTGTGATGTGTTAGCTAAAAGTTCCATATCCTAGAGACTGATATATTCCTCTGTACTTGTACCTTGGGGATTCATCAAAACCTGGCATCATAAGCAGCTTTCTACTGCCACAGACTGGACAGCGAAACAATTTAAAATATCCCAGAAAAAGAAAATAAGCATGCTTAATCAGAGCTTTCTGGACAGGAAGGACATTTGAGCAAGTGAGGAATAAGCACTGCTTTTGTTAATTTGCATAGGCAGAATAGAGACTTCTGGGAAAAGGCCGAAATTACAGTCACAGAAAATGGCTGCATCTATAGAGAACGCTAAGAAGTGTTGGCAGCTTTTCCTCTGACCCTGGCCACTTTTACAAGCAATCCTATGATAGTCAGCAGGACCCACCCTAAAAAGGAAGGGGCATCCACTTGGACCCTTTCCACCTTTTCTAAATCTCGCCTGATCGAGCCTGATTGAGCACTGATTGAGCAGATAAGCACATGTCATTCTCATTTCAGAAAGGTATTGGTTAGCTTGCTGCTAGCAGCTCAGTTATGTTATGATGTTAGAGGCTATGCAAGGAATGCTTTAGTCCAGCGATATGCAGTTTTTATTGCGCCTTGCATTCAGCAGGAAGATCTTTAGCTTGAATCTGTGGCCTAGGTATTCACCTTGGTATTTCTTTTGGCACAAAGTGAAGGAGTATTTAAGAGAAAATGCACAATGTGTTTCTTATGTTGTTATGAACAACTTGTTACTCTTTCTCATTAAGCTTCAGCCACTGAAGAAATATATAAATAAGGGCTGACTTCCTGTAAGACGTGTCCAAAGCTGGGACGGAATAAAAGGAGACACTTGTAAATGATAGTGCTATCGTTTGAGAAAGGGTAAGTTGAGACTGACTTTCATGCGTATTCACAGACCAAGCATCATAAAGATACCAGCATGATCTTCATTGCGGGCTTAGAGCCGGTATTAGCTTTTGAGAGGTAAGAGGATTTTGAGGGCTCGTTGGTCGAGGGGTATGATTCTCGCTTTGGGTGCGAGAGGTCCCGGGTTCAAATCCCGGACGAGCCCTTTTCTTGGTACTCTTTTCAAGTTGTTTTGAAGTTTGCGTTTCAAAACCAACATCAATTTTTTCTTTGCAGTAGTGGATAATTCTTTGCTAGAGTCTCATGCTTCAGCCCTGCCCAGTCTGAGCTAATACCAAACATCTGGTCTTGCATGGCATGTACGAGCGTTCAGCTAGGGATGTCGGGCAGGTTGCATGAAAGAAATCTAAAGCCAGAGGCCCATGGAATAGCCAGTTCGGAGCAGTTTCATTACAGAAAAATCAACTGTAGGTATCTGTTTCTGTAGTGTAGTGGTTATCACGTTCGCCTCACACGCGAAAGGTCCCCGGTTCGAAACCGGGCAGAAACAGTTGTTATATTGTGTTGGCTACAATGTTGATAGGTGCCGTTTTGCCATGGAATTGTCCAAGCCCTGAAGATTATTTCATGCAATCTCGTTCCAAGAAAGGGAATTCTCTCAAAACACTAAAGTAATCGGCGTGTGGATGTATCTGTTGGTTCTCAGACCTTGCTTTCAAAAGAGCCCTGCAATCGGTTCACTGCTCACCTAGAACAAGCATTAACATGGAGAATTGTTGGCACCAACAGGAATCTTATTTTAGTGGAGTGTTTCTGGCTTTGAGTGCAGAGGCCCTCGGCTCAATTCCAAGATGATCCTTCTCAGGGTGATGATACAAATGCATTGTCACCTTTACGTTTAATGTCAGAATCATTTATTTCCAGTTGGTGGTGTAAGAATGTTTGCAACAGTATGGCGATTTTTCCTAGCCATGCATGAATGAAAGCATATCACTCGCCTTTAGGTGTTTTTCTAATACATTGATATTTGCATCTTCCTTCCTAGCCTGCATGTTTGACTATCTTACAGGCTGCATGTAATAAGTATCACATCAGGGCCCTTCTTCTACTCAATTCACAACTGTTCTATCACGACATAGATAAGAAAGCTGCATCTGCTTTTGTTGTGTAGTGGTAATCAGGTTTACCTGACGTGTGAAAGCCCCATGCTTTGAAAGTACACAGTAACAAAGAAACCGATGACTTTTATAAAAAGGTGTCATGTGTGTCTCTTACTTTGCACAAAAAGTGCCAGAGATGACTTCATTTGCAGTCACTTGAAAAGTAGGGATTCTCCAATAAATGGTAAATGGTTGAAACAAATCTGAAGAAATGCATGACATACCTGTGTGTGTGTGTGTATGCATGTATGTATATATAGGGAGAGAGAGAGCGTCAATATAAACAGACTTTATTTCAATCAAGCTGTCTTTTCTATCCTTCAGGAGCAGAATGTTCTGATCATCAGCGCTCCAGAATGTAGTGTTTTCTTGGCAAGCATCACATATTGTGATGTGTTAGCTAAAAGTTCCATATCCTAGAGACTGATATATTCCTCTGTACTTGTACCTTGGGGATTCATCAAAACCTGGCATCATAAGCAGCTTTCTACTGCCACAGACTGGACAGCGAAACAATTTAAAATATCCCAGAAAAAGAAAATAAGCATGCTTAATCAGAGCTTTCTGGACAGGAAGGACATTTGAGCAAGTGAGGAATAAGCACTGCTTTTGTTAATTTGCATAGGCAGAATAGAGACTTCTGGGAAAAGGCCGAAATTACAGTCACAGAAAATGGCTGCATCTATAGAGAACGCTAAGAAGTGTTGGCAGCTTTTCCTCTGACCCTGGCCACTTTTACAAGCAATCCTATGATAGTCAGCAGGACCCACCCTAAAAAGGAAGGGGCATCCACTTGGACCCTTTCCACCTTTTCTAAATCTCGCCTGATCGAGCCTGATTGAGCACTGATTGAGCAGATAAGCACATGTCATTCTCATTTCAGAAAGGTATTGGTTAGCTTGCTGCTAGCAGCTCAGTTATGTTATGATGTTAGAGGCTATGCAAGGAATGCTTTAGTCCAGCGATATGCAGTTTTTAATGCGCCTTGCATTCAGCAGGAAGATCTTTAGCTTGAATCTGTGGCCTAGGTATTCACCTTGGTATTTCTTTTGGCACAAAGTGAAGGAGTATTTAAGAGAAAATGCACAATGTGTTTCTTATGTTGTTATGAACAACTTGTTACTCTTTCTCATTAAGCTTCAGCCACTGAAGAAATATATAAATAAGGGCTGACTTCCTGTAAGACGTGTCCAAAGCTGGGACGGAATAAAAGGAGACACTTGTAAATGATAGTGCTATCGTTTGAGAAAGGGTAAGTTGAGACTGACTTTCATGCGTATTCACAGACCAAGCATCATAAAGATACCAGCATGATCTTCATTGCGGGCTTAGAGCCGGTATTAGCTTTTGAGAGGTAAGAGGATTTTGAGGGCTCGTTGGTCTAGGGGTATGATTCTCGCTTTGGGTGCGAGAGGTCCCGGGTTCAAATCCCGGACGAGCCCTTTTCTTGGTACTCTTTTCAAGTTGTTTTGAAGTTTGCGTTTCAAAACCAACATCAATTTTTTCTTTGCAGTAGTGGATAATTCTTTGCTAGAGTCTCATGCTTCAGCCCTGCCCAGTCTGAGCTAATACCAAACATCTGGTCTTGCATGGCATGTACGAGCGTTCAGCTAGGGATGTCGGGCAGGTTGCATGAAAGAAATCTAAAGCCAGAGGCCCATGGAATAGCCAGTTCGGAGCAGTTTCATTACAGAAAAATCAACTGTAGGTATCTGTTTCTGTAGTGTAGTGGTTATCACGTTCGCCTCACACGCGAAAGGTCCCCGGTTCGAAACCGGGCAGAAACAGTTGTTATATTGTGTTGGCTACAATGTTGATAGGTGCCGTTTTGCCATGGAATTGTCCAAGCCCTGAAGATTATTTCATGCAATCTCGTTCCAAGAAAGGGAATTCTCTCAAAACACTAAAGTAATCGGCGTGTGGATGTATCTGTTGGTTCTCAGACCTTGCTTTCAAAAGAGCCCTGCAATCGGTTCACTGCTCACCTAGAACAAGCATTAACATGGAGAATTGTTGGCACCAACAGGAATCTTATTTTAGTGGAGTGTTTCTGGCTTTGAGTGCAGAGGCCCTCGGCTCAATTCCAAGATGATCCTTCTCAGGGTGATGATACAAATGCATTGTCACCTTTACGTTTAATGTCAGAATCATTTATTTCCAGTTGGTGGTGTAAGAATGTTTGCAACAGTATGGCGATTTTTCCTAGCCATGCATGAATGAAAGCATATCACTCGCCTTTAGGTGTTTTTCTAATACATTGATATTTGCATCTTCCTTCCTAGCCTGCATGTTTGACTATCTTACAGGCTGCATGTAATAAGTATCACATCAGGGCCCTTCTTCTACTCAATTCACAACTGTTCTATCACGACATAGATAAGAAAGCTGCATCTGCTTTTGTTGTGTAGTGGTAATCAGGTTTACCTGACGTGTGAAAGCCCCATGCTTTGAAAGTACACAGTAACAAAGAAACCGATGACTTTTATAAAAAGGTGTCATGTGTGTCTCTTACTTTGCACAAAAAGTGCCAGAGATGACTTCATTTGCAGTCACTTGAAAAGTAGGGATTCTCCAATAAATGGTAAATGGTTGAAACAAATCTGAAGAAATGCATGACATACCTGTGTGTGTGTGTGTATGCATGTATGTATATATAGGGAGAGAGAGAGCGTCAATATAAACAGACTTTATTTCAATCAAGCTGTCTTTTCTATCCTTCAGGAGCAGAATGTTCTGATCATCAGCGCTCCAGAATGTAGTGTTTTCTTGGCAAGCATCACATATTGTGATGTGTTAGCTAAAAGTTCCATATCCTAGAGACTGATATATTCCTCTGTACTTGTACCTTGGGGATTCATCAAAACCTGGCATCATAAGCAGCTTTCTACTGCCACAGACTGGACAGCGAAACAATTTAAAATATCCCAGAAAAAGAAAATAAGCATGCTTAATCAGAGCTTTCTGGACAGGAAGGACATTTGAGCAAGTGAGGAATAAGCACTGCTTTTGTTAATTTGCATAGGCAGAATAGAGACTTCTGGGAAAAGGCCGAAATTACAGTCACAGAAAATGGCTGCATCTATAGAGAACGCTAAGAAGTGTTGGCAGCTTTTCCTCTGACCCTGGCCACTTTTACAAGCAATCCTATGATAGTCAGCAGGACCCACCCTAAAAAGGAAGG
Source organism: Triturus cristatus (assembly GCF_964204655.1). NCBI lineage: Eukaryota > Metazoa > Chordata > Amphibia > Caudata > Salamandridae > Triturus > Triturus cristatus. The sequence goes on along the minus strand of NC_140591.1, from coordinate 736,868,476 downwards.
GGCATCCACTTGGACCCTTTCCACCTTTTCTAAATCTCGCCTGATCGAGCCTGATTGAGCACTGATTGAGCAGATAAGCACATGTCATTCTCATTTCAGAAAGGTATTGGTTAGCTTGCTGCTAGCAGCTCAGTTATGTTATGATGTTAGAGGCTATGCAAGGAATGCTTTAGTCCAGCGATATGCAGTTTTTATTGCGCCTTGCATTCAGCAGGAAGATCTTTAGCTTGAATCTGTGGCCTAGGTATTCACCTTGGTATTTCTTTTGGCACAAAGTGAAGGAGTATTTAAGAGAAAATGCACAATGTGTTTCTTATGTTGTTATGAACAACTTGTTACTCTTTCTCATTAAGCTTCAGCCACTGAAGAAATATATAAATAAGGGCTGACTTCCTGTAAGACGTGTCCAAAGCTGGGACGGAATAAAAGGAGACACTTGTAAATGATAGTGCTATCGTTTGAGAAAGGGTAAGTTGAGACTGACTTTCATGCGTATTCACAGACCAAGCATCATAAAGATACCAGCATGATCTTCATTGCGGGCTTAGAGCCGGTATTAGCTTTTGAGAGGTAAGAGGATTTTGAGGGCTCGTTGGTCGAGGGGTATGATTCTCGCTTTGGGTGCGAGAGGTCCCGGGTTCAAATCCCGGACGAGCCCTTTTCTTGGTACTCTTTTCAAGTTGTTTTGAAGTTTGCGTTTCAAAACCAACATCAATTTTTTCTTTGCAGTAGTGGATAATTCTTTGCTAGAGTCTCATGCTTCAGCCCTGCCCAGTCTGAGCTAATACCAAACATCTGGTCTTGCATGGCATGTACGAGCGTTCAGCTAGGGATGTCGGGCAGGTTGCATGAAAGAAATCTAAAGCCAGAGGCCCATGGAATAGCCAGTTCGGAGCAGTTTCATTACAGAAAAATCAACTGTAGGTATCTGTTTCTGTAGTGTAGTGGTTATCACGTTCGCCTCACACGCGAAAGGTCCCCGGTTCGAAACCGGGCAGAAACAGTTGTTATATTGTGTTGGCTACAATGTTGATAGGTGCCGTTTTGCCATGGAATTGTCCAAGCCCTGAAGATTATTTCATGCAATCTCGTTCCAAGAAAGGGAATTCTCTCAAAACACTAAAGTAATCGGCGTGTGGATGTATCTGTTGGTTCTCAGACCTTGCTTTCAAAAGAGCCCTGCAATCGGTTCACTGCTCACCTAGAACAAGCATTAACATGGAGAATTGTTGGCACCAACAGGAATCTTATTTTAGTGGAGTGTTTCTGGCTTTGAGTGCAGAGGCCCTCGGCTCAATTCCAAGATGATCCTTCTCAGGGTGATGATACAAATGCATTGTCACCTTTACGTTTAATGTCAGAATCATTTATTTCCAGTTGGTGGTGTAAGAATGTTTGCAACAGTATGGCGATTTTTCCTAGCCATGCATGAATGAAAGCATATCACTCGCCTTTAGGTGTTTTTCTAATACATTGATATTTGCATCTTCCTTCCTAGCCTGCATGTTTGACTATCTTACAGGCTGCATGTAATAAGTATCACATCAGGGCCCTTCTTCTACTCAATTCACAACTGTTCTATCACGACATAGATAAGAAAGCTGCATCTGCTTTTGTTGTGTAGTGGTAATCAGGTTTACCTGACGTGTGAAAGCCCCATGCTTTGAAAGTACACAGTAACAAAGAAACCGATGACTTTTATAAAAAGGTGTCATGTGTGTCTCTTACTTTGCACAAAAAGTGCCAGAGATGACTTCATTTGCAGTCACTTGAAAAGTAGGGATTCTCCAATAAATGGTAAATGGTTGAAACAAATCTGAAGAAATGCATGACATACCTGTGTGTGTGTGTGTATGCATGTATGTATATATAGGGAGAGAGAGAGCGTCAATATAAACAGACTTTATTTCAATCAAGCTGTCTTTTCTATCCTTCAGGAGCAGAATGTTCTGATCATCAGCGCTCCAGAATGTAGTGTTTTCTTGGCAAGCATCACATATTGTGATGTGTTAGCTAAAAGTTCCATATCCTAGAGACTGATATATTCCTCTGTACTTGTACCTTGGGGATTCATCAAAACCTGGCATCATAAGCAGCTTTCTACTGCCACAGACTGGACAGCGAAACAATTTAAAATATCCCAGAAAAAGAAAATAAGCATGCTTAATCAGAGCTTTCTGGACAGGAAGGACATTTGAGCAAGTGAGGAATAAGCACTGCTTTTGTTAATTTGCATAGGCAGAATAGAGACTTCTGGGAAAAGGCCGAAATTACAGTCACAGAAAATGGCTGCATCTATAGAGAACGCTAAGAAGTGTTGGCAGCTTTTCCTCTGACCCTGGCCACTTTTACAAGCAATCCTATGATAGTCAGCAGGACCCACCCTAAAAAGGAAGGGGCATCCACTTGGACCCTTTCCACCTTTTCTAAATCTCGCCTGATCGAGCCT